>NC_081829.1:45381035-50455463 GCF_030867095.1 Alligator mississippiensis
AGGGCCGGCGTGGCCGTCCCAGCACTGAGGCAGGGGGCGCCACAGACGGGGGAGGCGGCGGCGGGGCCTGGGTAGTAGCACCAGCCTCTCCACTGGACGATGGTTTCACACCAGAGCCCCCGTCCCCTGAGATGGAGTAGGGGTGGAAGGAGGCTGGGAGAAAGAGCTCCCTGCTTCCCTGGGCCTGCCGCATGTCCCAGAAGTCGACGCGCCGTCTCTCGGCTCTGCCGCAGGTGGCGATGGTCCGGCCGCCTTGCCCTGAGGGCACTGAGCAGCCAGGTGGGAGGAGCCGCCGCACTTAAAACACGTAGTCTCTCCCACAGACAAATAGATAATATACCTCCGACCCTCGAGCGTGAAGCTCAGGGAGCGAGGTAGAGACTGGGGGCCCTCCTTGAGGAGCATAAAGACCTGCCTCCGAAAAGACAGGACGTGCTTCCGCTGAGGGTCCTTGCTTCCCATCGGCAGCCGGCGAAAAGGACTCGTAAGAACTCCATAGGCCTCGAGTCCCCTGGCCAGCTCCCGATCAGAAACATGTGGTGGGATGTTAGAGATCACCACCCTCACTGCCTGAGTCTCTAGGGGCGTGACAGGGTAGTGATGCCCGCAATGTCTAGGCCCTCAGCACACACCCTGTCAACCAAGGCAGGCGTGCTCAAATAAATCATCGGGACCGTGTTCACACGACCCGCATAGCGGATCGTACGCCATCCCAGGAGCGCAGCCAGAGCCTCCATGCAAACCTCAAGCCCCACATGGAGAGGGGCATGAACCCTCAGGCCATGCGTCAGCGGGAGGTCCCGAGAGACATCCTCATGCCAACTGCCAGGTGTAGGAGCAGCCATCCTCACTAGGGACAGGGTTAAACTGCAAAGCAAAAAAACTAAGGGAATGAAAAGAAAACTTAAACACAGAGCTCAAGGCCAAGCTCCCGGGAATGCGGCCAAAACAGAAAGTGAAGATAAGCCACTGAAAGGGAGGGAGGGATTTGGGGGGTGAAGAAAAAAAAAAGCGTGGATAGAACAAAATAAGAGGGGGGGGATAATGCACCCCTCAAGCGGCAAATGATAATAGAGAGCTCCCACAAAGGGGGAGGAGGGTGGGGGGGGAAAAAAGCGGCAGGGGAAGGAGGGGGGGGGGTTAAAACAGCAAAATGAAAAAAGAAAAGGAAAACTAAAGGGTGAGGGGGGGATGGAGGGTTAATTAAGAGCACCTCTGAAGGCAGGCTAATGGAAAAGGTAACTCCCCGTAACGAGCAGACAGAAAAAAGAGAAAGAGAGGGAAAGAGACAGTAAAAGAGAAGGCTGCGAGAAGCGTCTCACAGACAAAGAAACCGGAAGCAGAGGGGGAGGGAAGAGAGAGGAGAGAAAAGTGGGGGTAAAAGCTGCAAAAAAGCAAGAAAAGAGTCAGAAAGCGAAATAAACAGAGGCTAGAGACCTTTAGAGAGGTGGGAGTGAAGCAAGAAAAGAGATAGGAAGCCGGGGAGTCTTACGCTCGGGATCGCCCCACGCAGCTCCAAGCGAGCCTGGTCCGAAGCGTCCAAAGCGGAAGGAAGGAAGGAAGGAAGGAAGGAAGGAAGGACTTTTGACTTTTGACAACTTTATTTCACAAAAGATCAGGTACAGAAAGCAAAAAAACCATCAAACCACACCAAAGAGAAACCATTCCAGGACATTCAGAACATCACACCGTGACAAACACCTTCGCAGTAATACACATCGTGTCTAACATGCTATTTATGTATATAGCCCTCGAGAAACGAACAATTCCACCCTTCCCTGTCCCATAGTACACGTACAAAACCCTTCAACTTCTCACCCCGAGAAAATAAACAACAGCAGCCTGGTGAGGGCCCAGGGCACGGCACAAGCCGGAAGCCACAGTCCGCCACCGCACCTGCCCGGTCGCCCAGACCGGTCACGACATCAGAGCGCGTATTTGAGACGGCCGTCCTCCACGTGGCACAGCGCTCCCTCAAGGGCCCAGAGTGCCTCAAAGGCGGGCACCCCCCGCCGGAGCACAGCGTGCTCAAACTCCAGCGAGAGGCGCGCCCGCACTAGGAGGCCAAAGAGCCGCGGGGCATCGTCTGAGCCGGTGCCGGCAAGCCGGTTACGGCGGCTCTTGAGGACGGCCATCTTGGCCTGGCCCAGCAAAAAGTTGGCCAGGCAGATGGCGCCCCGCTCGGCCGCCCGGTACGGGTAGGAGCATATGTAGGTGGTCTCTGAGAGGCTCCTGCCCAGCGCCCGCAGCGGCAGCTCGAGGGTGGCAAAGAGCGGCCGCAGGCGGGGACAGTCCAGGAAGGCGTGAAAGAGATCCTCCTCCACGCCCCCAGGGCAGAAGGGGCAGGCCGTCGAAGCGGCTGGGTCAAAGTGGGACGCAAACGAGCCAGTGGCTAGGATGCCGTGCAGCAACCGCCACTGCAGGTCGCCAGTCTTCTTGGCGGTCGGCGGCTTATACAACGTGCGCCACGCCGGGTGGGCCGGTGGGGAAGCCGGTGGCCCCAGGCGCCGTCGCCACGGTGTATCAGGGCGTCCCGCCAGCACCTGAGCATGGCGGACACAGACCACCCAGGCATACAAGCTTCTACGCGATAGAGAAGCAAAGGGGCAACCCGTGTCACTATCGGGAGGCATGGGGAGCCGCAACAGAGTGCCCGGCCCACCGGCCAACTCCGCGGCCACAGCCGGGGTGACCGGCAGCGAAGGGAAAGCCTCGCTCGCGGCATCCGCGGCCCGCGGGATCTGGCGCGCACGGAGATGTTCGTCCAAGGCGGCCGCCGCCACCGGCGGGAGGGCGGCGCGGATGTCACGCAGGAGATGACCCATGGTGCGGATGGAGCGCACGCCCAGCCGTGTGGCCAGCGCCTCGGGCGAGAGCCAGGCTGACCGAGCGGGGTCCAGGAGATGGTGCAGGCGGAGGACACGCGCCTGGATGAGGGTGGCCGTGAGGCTGGCAGAGGCCAGGCTCGGCACGGAGCCCCACAGGGCTGAGTTGTGCACCAGAGGCTCCCTCAGCAGCTGCGGGAAACACAGTGTCCGGGCTCGAGGCTGGAGGCGGAAGGCGACCTGCCAGGCTCGTACCACGCTGCGATAAAAGGCCGGAAGCACCGCCCAGTTCAGGAGCGTGGGTGTCAACAAAAAGAGCTCCCGGTCAAAGCCAAGGGCGCCGACCCTCTGTAGGAACCGGCACGCCAGTTGTTGCCATGGCAGCTGCTCCTCGCTGTAAAGCAGTCGCTGAAGGGCCTGCAGGCGGAAGGCCGCCACCCTGCTGGCCAGGTCAACCAGACCCTGGCCCCCCTCGGCAACAGGCAGGTGAAGGACGGCTCGTGGGAGCCAGTGGCGCCCATCCCAGAAGAAGTCCACCAGGTTGCGCTGGAGTCTCTCCAGGAGATCCGGTGGGGGGTCGAGCACGGCGCACCGGTGCCACAAGGTCGCTGCCGCCAGGTTGTTGATGACAAGGACGCGCCCCCGGTAGGAAAGGCTGGGCAGGCGCCAGCGCCACCGCTGCAGGCGGGCCTCCACCCCCTCCTCGAGGTCGTCCCAGTTACGCGCCATGAAGGCCGGTGGCCCCAGGAACACGCCCAAGATCTTGAGGCCCTCGCGGCGCCATGTGAGCCCCCCCGGCAAGTCCGGGGGGAGCGTGCCAGTCCATGCGCCAAGCAACAAAGTATCGCTCTTGGCCCAGTTGATGCGGGCGGAGGAGGCGCGCTCATAGGCACGCTGGCAATCCGCCAGGGCCCGCACGTCTTCCTGAGTGTTGAGGAAGACGGTGACATCATCCGCATATGCCGACAGCCGGAGACGAGGCCTAGCGGACGGGCCGGTGGCCACTGGCAGGGCCACACCACTCAGGCGGCGTCGCAGCGTGTGCAGCAGCGGCTCGATGGCCAGGGAGTAGAGCATGCCCGACAGCGGACACCCCTGACGAATGCCCCTGCGTGCGGGGAACGGAGCACACAGCACACCGTTCACCTTGAGCAGGCTGGAAATGTCTCGGTACAAGACCCGGAGGGCCCCGGTGAAGAGGGGCCCAAAACCAAAGGCCTCCAGAGTCCGGAAGAGATAGGCGTGGCCCACCCGGTCAAAGGCCTTCTCCTGGTCTAGAGAGATGAGGCCGATGTCGAGGCCAAAGAGCTCGCTAGCCGTGAGTAGGTCCCGCAGCAGGAACAGGTTGTCTTGAATGGTCCTGCCCGGCACGCAGTAGCTCTGCTCGGGCCCGGTGAGAGAGGCCATGACCGTGCGGAGGCGGGTGGCCAACGCTTTGGCCAGGATCTTATAGTCCGCGCACAGCAGGGAGACCGGCCGCCAGTTCTTCATGTAGCCCAGGTCTCCCTTCTTGGGCAGCAGGGTCAGCACCGCTCGGCGGCAGCTGATCGGCAAGACCTTGTCGGCGAGGCTCTCCTGGAAAACGCGCAGGAGGCTGGGGCCGAGGAGAGGCCAGAAGGTCTTGTAAAACTCAGCAGGCAACCCATCGAGGCCCGGGGCTTTGCCGGAGGCGAGGCCGGCCGTGGCGGCCGCCAGCTCTTCCAGGGACAAGTCCCGCTCAAGCTCTCCGGCCTCCAGGGCATCGAGACGTGGTAGGCCCTCGTGGAGTTCCCGCGTGGCCTCGGGGCACGACGGCTCGGCCGCAAACAGGTCACGATAGAAGGCGACGGCATGTTCGCGTATTTCGCCGGGCTCTGTAATGACCCGGCCCTCAGGAGTCTTGAGATGGTCCAAGACTTTGCTCGCTGCCCTCCGCCGCTCCAGGTTGAAAAAGAAGCGGGTCGGGGCGTCAGTTTCCGCCAGTTCCTGGCAACGGGCGCGGATCCTCGCGCCGCGGGCCGCGCTCTCCGCCAGGTCGCGCAGACATCTCCTGCGGAACCGGAGGCTCTCGCTCAGTGCCGCGTCGCTGCCAGCGGCCAGCAGAGCAGCCTCGAGCTCCGCCACGTCCTCCTCCAACTCCCGGATACGTCGGCGCGTCTCGTTCGCGGCCAGCTGGGTGTACTGCTGGCAAAAGGCTCGGATCTGTACCTTGCCCACGTCCCACCACAGCTTCCAGGAGGAGTGGCTCGATCTCGCAGCCTCCCAGCTCCTCCAGAAGTGGGCAAAGCAGTCCCGGAAATAGGAGTCCTGAAGCAGGCTGACGTTGAAACACCAATAAGGTGCCCGCGCACAGGCTCTCCCCGGCAGGCTCAGTTCACTGAAGGCTAGGTCATGATCTGACAGACCCGAGGGAGCGATGCAGCTGCTGCGCAGGAGTGGCAGGTGGTGCCTGGTGACATAAAGGCGGTCGAGGCGAGCCATGGTGACACCGCCGGCACCCATCCTGGCCCAGGTGTACTGGCGCGCATCAGGATGCAGGGCTCGCCAGATGTCCACGAGGTCTGCCCCCTCCAAGGCAGATTGCAGCTTGCGAGCGGAGGGCAGGTGGGGTTCAGGCCCTGTGCGGTCGAGGCGCGGGGCAGTGGTGCAGTTGAAATCCCCACCGAGGAGGAGCAGGTCATCATCCTCGCTAGCGTCGCGCAGGAGGGCAGCCAAGGTCTCGAAGAAAACGACCCTCTCCTGACCATCGGAAGGCGCGTAGACGTTGATGAGCAGCAGGCGGTGTTGTGCGAGGGTGACGCGGACGGTCAGCAGGCGGCCGGGGATGACCTCCCGCGGCACCGCCGCGTCAAGCTGCAGCTGTGGTGATAAGAGAGTCGCGACCCCAGCGCTAAGGTTGGTGCCATGGCTCAGGAACACCTGTCCTCGCCAGGCAGCCCGCCAGGCCGCCTGGTTGAATCTGTCAGAGTGCGTCTCTTGAAGGAAGGCGACGGCCAGCCTCTTCTGTCGCAGGAGCTCCAGGACGGCTTCGCGCTTCACCGAGTCTCGACAGCCGTTGATGTTGAAGGTGCCAATGATTGTGTCTGCCATGGATGTGGGTGTGGGAGAGGAAGAGCAAAGCAAGGTACGGGTGGAAGAACGAGCACCCAAGAGCAGAGCAAGGCAGTACAGACAGGTCAAGGAAGGCCTACTGTGCCCTACTCTAGTCGAGGGACCCGCCCAAGTCCCACTCAGCTCTCACCCTCTGGGCAAGCTTCTCCAAACGGTAAGCCATCTGGCGTGTGCCCAGATCCCGCTGCATGAGCTTGGCAGCTGCCCTGGCACCCTTTACGAACACTTTGGGGTCTGTGCACCACTGAGTGATGCGTCCTGCTACGTTCCTCTGCCCCTTAGTTAACTTCAAGAAGGACAGGAGTCCCCCATAGTCTGGAGGGACCCAGGGGGGCTCCGCCAGCTTGGGGTGGATGTTGCCTAAGGAAGAGCGTCGAGTCCGCACCCCCGGCGGGAGCTCGTCCGCAACCGCAGCATCGACACCCTCGATGTCTAGACACATCAGCCGCCTCTCATCGTCCGAGTCAAGGACCGGCTCCACGAGGGCATTCCCTGTCTTCCTGGGGGGGGAGAGGCCATCCCGCTCACGACGCCTCTTGCGAGACTCAGTGAGCTGGACCTCCATCTCGTCAACTTCTCCATCTAATCCACCAGGCTGGGGCATGACCAAGGGGGTAGCAGACTCTCCCGCCACCCCCGAGGCTAGGCCACCAGAAGAGAGGCATTCGCCACCATCCCCGCCGCCGCCCGACTCCGGAGGCTGGGGGACAGGCGAGGGGAGAGGGACCCCTGAAGCCCCCTCCCCCTCCGCTAAGTCTGCCCCGCCGACAGCTACATCCAACGGGGTGGGTGGTATGGCAGCCAGAGCGGGGCCAGGCTCTCTAGTGGGGGGTCCCTCGGCACTGGCCGAGGAGGGCAGGGCATCCTGAGAGGCCCCCTTCATCTTCCTCTCTTTGTCCTCCTTCTTCTTCTTCTTGGTGGTAGTGGGCAGCTGCCCCTGTGCTGGGGACGGGCCAGACTGCCCTGCCCCCCCAGCCGGCGGGGCCCCCGCACTGACGGCAGGGGGCGCCACAGACGGGGGAGGCGGCGGCGGGGCCTGGGTAGTAGCACCAGCCTCTCCACTGGACGATGGTTTCACAGCAGAGCCCCCCGTCCCCTGAGATGGAGTAGGGGTGGAAGGACGCTGGGAGGAAGAGCTCCCTGCTTCCCTGGGCCTGCCGCGTGTCTCAGAAGTCGACACGCCGTCTCTCGGCTCTGCCGCAGGTGGCGATGGTCCGGCCGCCTTGCCCTGAGGGCACTGAGCAGCCAGGTGGGAGGAGCCGCCGCACTTAAAACACGTAGTCTCTCCCACAGACAAATAGATAATATACCTCCGACCCTCGAGCGTGAAGCTCAGGGAGCGAGGTAGAGACTGGGGGCCCTCCTTGAGGAGCATAAAGACCTGCCTCCGAAAAGACAGGACGTGCTTCCGCTGAGGGTCCTTGCTTCCCATCGGCAGCCGGCGAAAAGGACTCGTAAGAACTCCATAGGCCTCGAGTCCCCTGGCCAGCTCCCGATCAGAAACATGTGGTGGGATGTTAGAGATCACCACCCTCACTGCCTGAGTCTCTAGGGGCGTGACAGGGTAGTGGATGCCCGCAATGTCTAGGCCCTCAGCACACACCCTGTCAACCAAGGCAGGCGTGCTCAAATAAATCATCGGGACCGTGTTCACACGACCCGCATAGCGGATGGTACGCCATCCCAGGAGCGCAGCCAGAGCCTCCATGCAAACCTCAAGCCCCACATGGAGAGGGGCATGAACCCTCAGGCCATGCGTCAGCGGGAGGTCCCGAGAGACATCCTCATGCCAACTGCCAGGTGTAGGAGCAGCCATCCTCACTAGGACAGGGTTAAACTGCAAAGCAAAAAAAACTAAGGGAATGAAAAGAAAACTTAAACACAGGAGCTCAAGGCCAAGCTCCCGGGAATGCGGCCAAAACAGAAAGTGAAGATAAGCCACTGAAAGGGAGGGAGGGATTTGGGGGGTGAAGAAAAAAAAAAAGCGTGGATAGAACAAAATAAGAGGGGGGGGGGAAATGCACCCCTCAAGCGGCAAATGATAATAGAGAGCTCCCCACAAAGGGGGAGGAGGGTGGGGGGGGAAAAAAGCGGCAGGGGAAGGAGGGGGGGGGGTTAAAACAGCAAAAAGAAAAAAGAAAAGGAAAACTAAAGGGTGAGGGGGGGATGGAGGGTTAATTAAGAGCACCTCTGGAAGGCAGGCTAATGGAAAAGGTAACTCCCCGTAACAAGCAGACAGAAAAAAGAGAAGAGAGGGAAAGAGACAGTAAAAGAGAAGGCTGCGAGAAGCGTCTCACAGACAAAGAAACCGGAAGCAGAGGGGGAGGGAAGAGAGAGGAGAGAAAAGTGGGGGTAAAAGCTGCAAAAAAGCAAGAAAAGAGTCAGAAAGCGAAATAAACAGAGGCTAGAGACCTTTAGAGAGGTGGGAGTGAAGCAAGAAAAGAGATAGGAAGCCGGGGAGTCTTACGCTCGGGATCGCCCCACGCAGCTCCAAGCGAGCCTGGTCCGAAGCGTGCAAAGCGGAAGGAAGGAAGGAAGGAAGGAAGGAAGGACTTTTGACTTTTAAGAGGTGTTTATTCCAGGGAGGGTGAAAAATCGGGGCCAGTAAAGAGTATGTACAGGTTGGCCCGAACACCTGGGCCTCACGGACATGGTCCTGGGCTCATGGCCTGCAAGGCCTCCCCATACACTCTAGACTAAAGAACCATAGTGAGTCAAAGGACTATTTACATATTTACATTTTTGCCAGCGGGGACACCCACAGGGGGCCTCAGGGCCCGACCTGCGTGAAGCAAAGTCCAAGGCCTCGGCCTGCTGGACACATCGCCGCAGCTTTACCAGCCGGGGGTGTTACAGGGCGAGGAGCAGTCACCCTGACTCGACTCGGCAGAGCGCCCCCTCGAGGGCCCAGCGTTCCTTGAAGTTGGGCACCGTCTGCTGCAGGACCGCGTGCTCAAACTCGAGCAAGAGGCGGGCCCACACCAGCAGACGGAAGAGCTGCAGGGCATCGACCATCCCGGTGCCAGCGAGCCGGTTTTGCCGGCTCTTCAGGGTGGCTATCTTGGCCTGGCCCAGCAGGAAGTTGGCCAGGCTTACCACGGCCCTCTCAGCTGCCCGGTAGGGGAAGGAGTGGACGTAGACGTCCTCAGAGAAGTCCCAGTCCAGCGCCCGAAGCAGCACGCCCAGGGTGGCAAAGAGCAGCTGCAGCTGGGGGCAGTTGAGGAACGCGTGGAAAATGTCCTCGTCCGGCACCCCCGGGCAGAAGGGGCAGGCCGCCGAGGCCACCGGGTCCAGGTGGCGTACAAAGGCGGTGGTGGCCAGGATGCCATGCACAAGCCACCACTGCAGGTCGCCGGTCTTCTTGGCGATGGGCACCTTATACAGCGTTCGCCATGCTGGGGTCCCGGGCCACGCCAGGCGCTGCCACCACGCGGTGTCAGGGTGGCCAGCCAGCACCTGGGCATGCCGGGTGCACACCACCCACATGTAGAGGCCCTTGCGGGGCAGGGTGCGAAAAGGGCAGCCCGTATTGCTGCTGGGGGGCACCGGGAGCCTGAGCAGCATGTCGGGCCGCTCCGCCAGCTCACCGGGTACCGCTGGGATGACGGGCAGCAGTGGGAAGGCTGTGGCGGCCACGGCGGGGAGGGTCCGGCGAGCCTGGAGATGGACTTCCAGGGCGGTTGCTGCTTCCGCCGGGAGGGCGCCCCTGACAGTCCGCAGAAGCCGGCCCGCGGTGTGGACTGAGTGCAGCACCAGCCGGGCAGCCAGGGCTTCGGGGGACAGCCACGCCGACCGAGCAGGGTCCAGGAGATGCTCCAGGTGGGTGGTGCGCGCCTTGATGAGGGCTGCCGCGAGGCTGGTGGAGGCCAGGCTCGGTGTGACACGCTGCAGGGCCGGGTTGTAGATCAGGGGCTCCCGAAGCAGGTGCGGGAACCGCAGGCGCCTGGACTGGGGGCAGAGATGGAAGGCCGCCTGCCAGGCCCGCACTATGCTGCGGTAGAACGGGGGAAGGACTGCCCTGTTCAGGAAAGTGAGGTCCAGCAGAAACAGCTCCCGGTCAAAGCCGAGGCCCCCCACTCGCCGCAGGAACTGGTACACCAGCTGCTGCCATGGGAGGTGGCCTTTGGCGTACAGGAGCCGCTGGAGGGCCTGCAGCCGGTAGGCGGCCACCCGGCTGGCCAGGTCGATCGGGCCTTGGCCCCCTTCCCCGGTGGGCAGGTAGAGGGTAGCTTGGGGCAACCAGTGGCGGCATCCGTCCCACAGGAAGTTGACCAGGAGCCGCTGCACTCTCTCCAGGAGCTCCGGCGGAGGGTCCAGCACTGTGCAGCAGTGCCACAGGGTGGCCGCCGCCGGGTTGTTGGTGACGAGGACCCGCCCACGGTAAGAGAGGGCGGGAAGGCGCCAGCGCTGCAAGCGGGCCTCCACTCCATCCGCCAGGTCCTCCCAGTTGCGGGCCGCAAAGGCTGGCGGCCCCAGGAACACGCCCAGGGCTTTGAGGCCTTCCCAGTGCCAGGCGAGGCCTCCTGGCAGGTCCGGAGGCAGCGTGCTGGCCCACATCCCCAGCAGGAAGGCGTCGCTCTTGCCCCAGTTGGTGCGGGCCGAGGCGGCTAGCTCGTAGGCGCGTTTGCAGTCCACCAGGGCCCGCACGTCCTCCTGGCTGCCCAGGAAGACGGTCACATCGTCCGTGTACGCCGTCAGCCAGAGTGGGGGGCAGGTGGCAGGGCCTGGCACCGGTGCCAGGGCGAGGCTGGTCAGGCAACGTCACAGATCGTGCAGCAGCGGTTCAATGGCCAGGGCGTACAGCATGCCCGACAGGGGGCAGCCCTGGAATATGCCGCGACGCACGGGGAACGGGGAGCACAGAGCACCGTTCACCTTGAGCAGGCCGGAGGCATCGTAGTACAGGACCCGGAGCGCCGCAGTGAAGAGCGGCCTGAAGCCAAAGGCCTCGAGGGTGCCGAGCAGGTACCAGTGGTCAACGCGGTCAAAGGCCTTCTCCTGGTCCAGGGAGAGCACGCCGATGTCCAGGCCAAAAAGCTCCATGGCCATGAGCAGGTCACGCAGCAGGAACAAGTTGTCCTGGATGGTCCTGCCCGGCACGCAGTAGCTCTGCTCGGGCCCAATGACGGAGGCCATGATGGTGCGGAGATGGTTCGCCAGCGCCTTGGCCAGGATCTTGTAGTCAGCGCACAGGAGGGAGACGGGCCGCCAGTTCTTCAGGCAGCCGAGGTCCCCCTTCTTGGGCAGCAGGGTGAGCACGGCCTGGCAGCAGCTGGTCGGCAGGGTCCCGTCGGCGAGGCTCTCGCGGAAGACGCGGAGGAGGCTGGGTCCAAGGAGGGGCCAGAAGGCTCTGTAAAATTCTGCGGGCAGGCCGTCCAGGCCCGGGGCCCTGCCCAAGGCAAGCCCCCCCACCGCAGCCTCCAGCTCCGCCAGGGAGAGTTCGCGCTCCAGGGCCTTGGCCTGAGAAGCGCCCAGGCGTGGCAGGTCCCGATGAAGCTCTTGGGCGGCCCGCGGACAGACGGGCTCAGCCACAAACAAGTCCCGGTAGAAGGTGACGGCATGGTCCCGCACTTCCCCCGGGTCCATGAGCAGCCGGCCCTCCGGGGTCTTGAGGTGGTCCAGCGTCTTCGCCACAGCCCGCCGCCTCTCTAGGCCAAAGAAAAAGCCGGTCGGGGCGTTGGCCTCTGCCAGCTCCTCGCAGCGGGCACGGACCCGCGTGCCGTGGGCCGTGCCCTCCGCCAGCTCTTGCAGGCATTTCTTGTGGGAGCGGAGGCTCTCGAGGAGTGTCGCGTCATTGCCCACGCGTAGCAGGGCCGCCTCGAGCTCTGCCACGTCCTCCTCCAGCTCCTGGGTGCGGCAGCGGAGCTCGCTCGCCGCCAGCTGGCTGTACTGCTGGCAGAACGCCCGGATCTGGACCTTCCCCACGTCCCACCACAGGCGCCAGGAGGGGTGGTCTGCTCGCGCCGCCTCCCAGCTCCTCCAGAGGTGGGTGAAGCAGTCCCTGAAGCGGGTGTCCTGCAGCAGGCTGACGTTGAGGCACCAGTAAGGGGCCCGTGTGCGTGCTCTGCCAGGCAGACTCAGCTCACAGCAGACCAAGGCATGGTCCGAAAGCCCTGATGGAACGATGTGGCAGCCGCGCAGCAACGGCAGGTGGTGGTGGCCAATGTAGAGGTGGTCGAGGCAGGCCATGGTGAGCCCGCTGGCACTCATCTTTGCCCAGGTGTACTGTCGCGCGTCAGCATGGAGGACACGCCAGGTGTCGACGAGCTCCGCTGCCTCTAGCACAGTCTGCAGCTTGCAGGCCAAAGGCAGGTGCGGCTCCAGCCCCGTCCGGTCTAGCAGTGCGTCGATGGTACAGTTGAAATCCCTGCCCACGAGGAGCAGGTCATCCTTCTCACTGGCATCACGCAGGAGGTTGCCCAGGATCTCTAGGAAGGCGACCCGCTCTCTCCCGTTGGTGGGCGCATAGATGTTGACAAGGAGCAGGCTCTGGTGTGCCAGGGTGACGTGGACGGTCAGCAGCCGGCCGGGGCTGACCTCTCATGCCACCGCCGAGTAGTACCGCAGCTGCGGCGAGAGGAGGGTCGCCACTCCCGCACTGAGGTTGGTGCCGTGGCTCAAGAACAAGCAGCCTCTCCAGGAGGCGTGCCAGTCGGCTTGAACGTACGCGTCACTGTGCGTCTCCTGGAGGAAGGCGATCGCCAGACGCTTCTGCTGCAGGCCCTCCAGGACGGCCGTCCACTTCACCGGGTCTCTGCAGCCGTTGGTGTTGAGTGAGGCAATTGTGGTAACCACCATGAACAGGAGAGGGAGGAAGGGTAGGCAGGGTACCGGTGGGAGAGAAGGTGACGGACGCCGGGCAGAAAAACCGCGGAGACAGGGGAAAGGCCTAGCGTTGCCCTGCCATATTCTGTGGGCCCGCCTCAGCCCCACACCTCCCTCACCCGGGTCACCAGCTTCTCGAGCCAGAAGGCATGCTGACGCGTGCCCGGGTCCTGGCGCATAAGCCTCGCCGCGTTGCTAGCGGCGCGGACAAACCGCGCGGGGTCCAGGCACCATTGCCGGATACTCTAGGCCACATTCCTCTGGCCCTTGGTCTGGTCCAAGAGGTTGAGGAGACCTCCATAGCTGGGGGCCACCCAGGGGGGTTTCTCCAGCAGGAGGTGGATACTGCCGACCGAGAACCGGCGGGGCTGTACCCTGGGAGGGGACTTCCTGGTGAGACCAGTGAAAGTGCCCTCAATGGCCAGGCTCCCTAGCAGGCCCCCCTCTCTATCTGGGTCAAGGACCGTCTCAGGGAGATAGATCCCCATCCGCTTTGGGGGGCAGATGTCATCCCACTCCCGGGGCTGCTTGCGGCGCTCAGAGGGCAGGCACTCCATCTCCTCCTCCTCATCAGCCCCGGCAGGCAGGGGAGCGGGCGGTGGGGTGGCAAAACCCTCTGCCGTCTCTCCTGCCCTCCACTGCTCTGGAGGCAGGCACTCTCCCCCTGCCTTGCCGTTCACAGGCCCCACTGGCTGGGATGGGGGCGAGGGGTTGCCAGACCTCTCTGGGACACCCTCAGTCATGGCCGGAGGTGGCAGGGTTTCCGGTGGGGGCAGGCAGAGCGGGCTCAGGTTCCCTGGCTGCCTTTTCCCCGGTACTGTCCAAGACAGGCCCCGAAGGGGCAGGAGCTCCTTTAGACACTACTTTATTATTCTTCTTGTTCTTTGCTTTTTGGGGAGTAGCTGGCACCTCCCCCGTAGGGGGCAGGCTAGGCTGCTTGGGTGTTGCCACCTCCAGGTCCACCACCTCAGTTGGGGCAGGGGTGGAGGGAGGTGGAGGGGGGGGTCTCGGGTGCTTCACCTGATGGGGCCCCAGCGCCCGAGACTCTAGCCACCCAGGGGAGAACTGGGGCAGGAAGGGACTGGGAGGACTCCCCAGCCCCTCCACTGGAAGGGGCATCCGCTACGACAGGGGCAGGAGAAACCTGGGAGGATGTCCCAGCCCCCCCCCCCCCCGGGTGGCATGCCACTGCCAAAGGGGTCGAGCCCCTCTGATGGAGAAGGGACAGAGGGGGGCCTGGCAGGTCTCCCAACCCCACCCTTTGATGAGGGTCCCGCACCCAAGGTAGATGCGCCATCCTCCTGGGCAGGCGCAGCAGCTAGTGCCTCAGCTGACTGCCCAAACGGGCACTGGGTAGCTAGGTGGGAACTGCAGCCGCAGCGGCAGCAGGAATTCCCACCCAGGGAGAAATACACCACGTAGGACCTCCCTTGCAAGGAAAAAGTCAAGGAGGGAGGCAGTTCCTGAGTGTCCCCCTTGAGGAGCATGAACGCCTGCCTCCGGAAGGACAGGATCTGCCTCAGCTTGGGGTTCCTACTCCCTATGGTCAGCCTGCACCAGGGGCTGGTGAGGACACCGTAGCGCTCGACCGCGTTGGTGAGGTCCCAGTCTGACAGGTGCAGGGGCACGTTGGAGACCACCACCCACACTGCCAGGGTCTCTAGGGGCGTGACCAAGTGGTGGACCCCCGAGACTTCCAGCCCCGCCGCACACACCTCCCTCACCAGGTTGGGAGAGCTCAGATAGATAATGGGCACCGAATTGACCCGGGAGGCATACCAGACGCTCCGGCATCCCAGCAGGTCCACCAGAGCTCCAGCGCAGTCCTCCACTGTGACGTGGAGAGGGATGTGCACCCGCATGCCATGGCTGAGAGGAAGGTCCTCAGAGACATCCCCATGCCAAGTGCCTTGGCTTCTGGCGGCATCCCGGCAGGAGAGAGTTAACTCTCTCCCGGGAAGGGGGAAAATAAATAAATTAATTAATTAATTAAAAAAAAAAAGCCTCAGGCTGACACGGGGGACTGGGACTGGGAGGGGGCTCAAAACGCCCCAAAATCAGCCTGAGGGGGGGCAAAGCAACCCTGCAGGGGCTCAGGGCAAGCCCCAAGGCAGGGGGAGATGGCAGGGACCAAGGTAAGGGGCCCTGGGGGAGAGAGGCAGCAGGAATCTTAGGGAGAACTCAGGCGGGGGTGGGGGAGGGGCAGAGGCAACCGAGGCTACCAGAGCCCAGGGGATAAATGCTCAGAAAGCGGGGGGGGAAGGGGGTCCCCAGGGACAGGGTGGGTAGAGGCAAGGTTTTTGGGATGGTGGGGACAGGAAAAGGGGGCACGGAGTGCAGGGAACGCACAAAAGGCACCCGAGCTGCAGGAGCTCAGAAGGGCTTCACCTGTCAGCGGCCATCTTGAAAGAAAGGAAGAAAGAAAGAAAGAAAAGAAGAAAAACTCCTGTTGGTCTGGGGACGCTGGAAGAACAGATCATCTCCCTTCAAGGACTGTGCCTGTCAGCTCTGCAGCCTGAGTACCTTGGACTGGTGAGATGCCAGCTCTCTTTCTCTCTCTCTCTTTTCTCTCTAGGCATACATTTCTGAACCTGAATTGTATTAGTTAAGCTTGAGCTAAGTTTCCCCAAATACTTAGTGAAACCAGGGTAGTATTGAAACTGTTTGTGTTTATTTTCCTTTTCCATGGCTATTACTACTAGTACCATTATATATTTCATATGCTTAGCAATAAATAACTTTTAGAGTAAAACTGGTAGTAATTGGGTATATTTTTCCTTCTCTTCTTCCCTTTCCTCCCGTGCTCTGCAGCAATGCTTCTTTTACCTAAGCTAAAGATCCCTGTGAAGCCCAAAAATATTGTGGGGTCTGCTCATCAAGAGGTCAAAGATTGGGACGTGCTGAGTTTGAAACCCATAAGGGGATCAGCTTGTACAGGCTGATTGACCCAGTTTGACACAGACGTGCCCCATGAACTGAATGCTGGCCCATGAGGGTGTCAGCTGGACACTCAGACGGATTCAGAGGGATGCTGTTTACCTGTGTGCTTGTGTCTGACTGCAGTTTATTGTTGCTCTGATTAACTGATTCTTGGCATATGAGGGTGTCAGCCTGTCCATGCTGATCAACCTGGCCGGGTCAGGCGTGTCACATTAATTTGTGTGTGTATGACTGATTTGGTGACTGGAGGAACCCAGTCCCATTAAAACTGAGTCCTGCAAGATAGCTCCATTGGGGGTGACGGCTTGCAGAAGGGGGAGATACAGCTCCGTATAGAAACACAAGTAACACAAGCAGCACATTGACAGAATTACCAAGACCCTAGAAACTATCACTAATAAATGAGCACACCCCAAAGTAATGGGCAAATCTGGTAACAGTTGGGAGTGAGGCAAAGGCAAATTTATTACAGCTTACACACACACAACAGTTAACAGAAAGATAAATGCAATAAGCAGATAATGCTGTATTAAAGAGCTAATAGTAAATAATAACAACAGATCATAACAACAGATAGATCAATTCTTTCACAGGCTAACTGGGCACTGTAAGCTAATTAGCCACTACTCTGTTCAAAACAACACAGAGGCAGACATGGGTTTGCAATTTATTGATAATCCCTCAATGCCAGGTATGCGTCAAGTGATTCCAGTGAAGTCAGGCATCCCCAATCAACGCTGTCACAGGGTTGCCAGGGAAGTTCCCTTGATCAGGATCTAATCCTCACTCACACCAGGAGTCTGGGGTCCAGGTGTGGAACAGAAATGACCATTCTGTTCCATCCTTCCTGCTCGTTACCTGATGCACATGGCTTTTATACCTAGTCTTATGTTAATCTGTTGGCCTCAGAGCCACTCACAATGTTGCCCTGTAGCTGGTACCCTATGGGATTGAAAGGTGTTAAAAATTATTATAAAAGGTTACTATCCAAACTCGGGTTTTTCCCATAAGCAAATTATGATGCAGCACCTTTAGGTTTGAAATTGACATTGCTCTGCCTAAGCCTCAACCCCTTTTAGGTTTCATTTGAATATGCTTTCTTGGGACATTTTTTCCTGGAATGTGTTGTGTGTGCCAGGCAATTGGATACAGTTTTTATCACTAAAGCTGAACCTGAGCAGAAACCGTTAGGTCAGCTAATCTCACAGGTACAGCTTTGCCTATGGGGCGCAGTCAGTTCCACGAACAGTTAATTTTTCATTTTGGTTAAACTTATGACAGACAAGTCACATTTGCAGTTTACAAACTTACAACCTTATATTAACTAATATTACCTGTTTAGGCAAAATACCAAATGCCTCCAAGAAGCACATATTTATTGCTTATTAATCCCTCTGGTTCTGGCTGTCACAATCCACCCCTTGCTGCTTTGGAGCATTTGGTAAGGCCTACAAATATGATTTCTGCCAGGTGGTATATACATGGTTGGCAGAAGCAACAACATTTACTTTGGCATAAGTATTAGACTGAATTTTATAATAATAACATTTAAAGATTATATTGAATAATATTATTTTTATGATTAAACGTATTACTACCACAAACCAAGGAAAAGGAGCACCTGTAGTAAAGGTATATATTTGTACAATACAGACCACTTTATACTACTTACACAGTGGAGGAATATTAATAGTGCGTTTAATAATTTTACCTCCCTCTTGAGTTACGAGAGCAAGTTGTTTTCCTTTTTGGGCATTTTCAAACAGACCTTTAATGTAGGTTGCTACTTCACCCCATCTCTTTAGCTGGAACATGTTTACATCTTTAATCCAGGATTTTGGAAGACTTAGGTTGAGGGTAACAATTTCTAATTGGGTTTTTGGCCACATTAAGGTGGTTTTCTGGTCTTGGACATATAGGGTAGCTGATGCCCCTTGGAAATCTTGAGCCTCTGTACTGTTAGGATGATATAAGTGGCCAGGACTTTCCCAGCAAACTCGTTGGGCTAAGGTAATATAGGGAGTTGCTGGTAGGGGTGTTACACAATCCATGTTGGAGGGACTATCAGGCCACCCTCTTCATGAAGTTCCCAAGTTTATTACAATGCCATTTACAGGGTACACCAGGGATTGGGCCAAATACTTGGGATCTTCAGGGTTTACAATTTCCAAAATGGAACAATGCAAGTCCCAGTCCCACATGCACCCCCCTCTAAGTCCTGTAGTCAAGAGATGGGCAGTGGACCATGTGCCATTTGCTACCCCATGTACTACAAAAAAGCATTTTGTCTTGCTACACCCCTCCCAGCCTGTGCTCCATGTGTCTCAGTAAACTAACCGTTGAGCTAAAGCTGGGGGTAGTCCATGGTGCTCTAAGCCAGCAGCCATTCTTTGTGCCTGAGATAACCTTCATTTTCCCCAGGTATTGAGTAAAGTAAAAGCTGTACTTGGGCACAAGCAGTGCTCCAGGTTTGATTAGCAGCGGCTTGGAAGGCTGCATGCATCAAAAGGTGACTTCTTTCTGCTGCTTTTTGGCCAATGGTTGCCACTAACTCATCAGCATATTCTAAAGCCAAGTTATCAATTATACCTCCCTGAATGAGAAAACCTATGGCTCGCCATATATCCATGATTCCTTGGGTGTTTTTTCTGGGATTTATCTATGTTCCAAACTCCCATGGCTGAGTTGAGCCCATTTCACACACGGTCTAGGGTATCCCTCTTTTTCCGGGAGATTGAAGGCTGGGCGGTGGGTTGGAAAACAGTTGGCTAGGCCCAGCACAGCATATTTTCTGCCAACCAAGCACCGGAAGAGCAGTTAGGAAATGCTGTTCTACAAACTATTGCTTGGGGTTAAATGTGATACGGCATTGAACAAGGAGGCATTAAGGAGGACCGAAGTCCTGGTTTGGAACCTCCACCAGGGAGTGACGTTAGATAAGCAAAGTAGCGGATACAGCTGTGGTGACTCCTTTAGGATTAACAAGGTACATCCTTGCTTAATGCAAAAAACGGCTCGGGGTTCTCCTGTTCGGGTGTTTATCCATCTTCCATCTTCCTTTTGGGATTGGTAAATTTCCCAATCGGGTTGGTCAAAGGAGCTCATTCACTCGGGTGTGTCCCCATTTGTACTCTTAAATGCACACTTCCCAGGTGCGACTATGGCTTTGGTATCTTGCAGAAATTATTCTGGCACGGTGCCCCACATGGGCTCAGCCAGTTCTTCTGGGCTGACCAGGGCTGTGTCCTGAAGATTTTCCCAGACTGATTGGCAATATGCAGCTATTGTTTATTCAATTCTGTGAGCGAGCCCCCCTTCATTCATATGGTGGAACCACAAAATAGCTGGAATGTGGGACATGTTGGCCTCCCATTCCGTGGACCACCACTTGACAGCATAAGAGCCATTTTTTAAACTACCACAGTACCTTGCTGTATCTGGAGGACTGGTGTATTTGGTGAGCTGAACACCATTATTCCAAAGTGTCAACGGGCAGGGGAACTGCTGGAGCTATAGTCTCCCATGGAGGTGGGGTTGGAGGTTTTGGTCACCTCCTTGGGCTCCAGGTAGTTGTAGAATTTCGATCTGCAGGTGGGGTTGCAGCAGTGGTCATGTTGGGACCCAGGGTGGGCAGCGCACCTGCAGGCAGAATATAACAGCATCAGGGCCATTGGAAGAAACCACAAGAACCTCCCCCTGTTCCACATTTGTTTTTCCCGATCCTGGCATATGGGAGGAAACCAAGCAACTACCCTGTCCCACAGTAACATTGACAGATTCCTCCTTGCCAGTCCACAATCCACCGTCGGCAACTCAAAGGCCAAAGTTTCGCACTTCTTCAATTGTGGCTGGGCACTCCCAGTATCCCAGCATGTCTGAGGCTTTGGGAGTGGGTGCGATCCAGGGCGTGGGAGCATGTGAATGCCCCACAGTAATCAAACAGTAGCAAATGACCAGAAGTCCCATCATAATGGCATTCCACCCCTTCATTATTAGGTGAGGGTGGTGCCATCGCTCTGGAGCAGGCTGATGATTCCAGGCTGCCTCGGGGCCACTATGGCTGTGCCTGTGGATGGACCCAATCTAAAGGAACAAGAAAAAATGGAGTCTGGCTCCCATTAGATGGATCCAACCTTGACACTCACCATGAGCTATCTATGTCCCGTGCCATTAGCACCCCTTCCCATTTTTCCCCCTCTGGATGTTTAACTACTACCTGGTCCACCGCTTGCAGTTTCTCCCAACCACCCCTTGGCCGTTCTATTGCCGGCTTGTAGAGTCTGGCCTGACTGAAGGCTTGCTGTATGGGGCTTCCTCCGGGGCAGGGCCGATTGTTGGCCCAGTTGACTGAACAACTCAGGTGCAAGTCCCAGTCCTTGAGGGCTGGGCCAGCAGTCATTCACAGGTTGCATTTTAGGATACCATTGGCCCGTTCTACTAGCCCATTAGATTGTGGGCGATAGGGAATGTGATAGGTTCACAGCACATGATGTCTTGCGGCCCATTCATAGACAAGATGATTACGAAAATGTGAACCATTGTCACTTTGCAGTTCTATGGGAGGTGGGTAGGTGTCTAGCAGGTCTCCTAGTGCTGCACAGGTGTCTTGCACAGTGGCCTCGGCGGAGGCCCAAGCGAACACCATTTTGGTGACTGTTTCTACGGCTACAAACACATACTGTCACTTTCTGGGAGTGCGGGGAAGCAGGCCTATAAAGTCACATTGCCAAACTTGCCATATTACCTTTCCATCGTGCAGCGACAAAGGGGTAGTCGAGGCAGGGGTTAGTCGACCTTTGACCTCCTGGCAGGTGATGCAAGAGTTGACTAATTCCTGTTCTTCCCTTTTAGTTAAGTGAATGCCCCAGGTGGCTGCTAGGCGAGCAGTGCCATTGCAGCCAGGGTGCCCATGCTGCCGATGCAGCCACTCTGTGGCTAGCACTCCAGGGGTCTGGTGGGAGGGGCTGGGCAGTTTTCCTGGGGGTGACTGAGCCTCTGCTTCAGCAACGAGGGCTTCTGTGTTGCCTCTGGCTAGCTCATCCACTTGCCTGTTCCACTTTGCCTCAGGCCCCTCAGCCTTTCTGCTCCCATGCGCTGCACTGATGTGCCGTATGTATAAGGGAAGGCCTCCCTGTGCCATTTCCCACAAAGCTTCCCACTATTCATGGCTTAGATGTCTCTTCCCTGCCTTTTGAAGATTTCCTTCTTCCACAGGAGTAGCCACTTGGTGAAACTCTCCACTACCATCCATGAATCGCAGTAAATATAAATGGGCCTTGTCGGGTAGCCTGTTACCTCTACCAGTTCATACTTGGCCACAGTGACTACAGCAGCTAGCTCAGCATATTGTGCACTTTGACAATTTCCCCCCCAGGGTGAGTTGCTTATTATCCTGGATTCGTATGGCAGCCCCCCTCCAGGTATGACCTTTGGCTGAGCCGTCGGTAAACCAGATCACTATGTCCTCTGACGTTTCCATGTTGAGTGAAAAGGGGGGTGCTTCCTTGATGGGAGACGGCTTGTCTGGGCTGGCCGTGTCTGGGTATATGTTAATTGTGCTCTCTGTGACCTTTGCTACTAATACTAGATGTCCGTTTGGGGTCACCTGCTGAGCTTGACTTAAGATATAATAGATCCATTTTTGCAGTGTGGTTTCTTGGGCTCAACCCCCTGGAGGGAGGTGTCTGTCGGACAATAGCATTCTTAGGATGGGCACCGGAGTCATTATGACAGTGAGAAGCTCCCCTCTCAGGGCCTCTGTGACTGTTAAAGCTGTGGCTGCTGCACACAGCATTTGTTCCAGAAGGGTGTATCGGGCTTCGGCCTCTTTCCAGCCTCAGCTCCAGAAGCCAAGGGGTTTTACCTCTGTCTCAGGTGTGTCCCTTTGCTACAAGCTCCAATGGGGCCCCCCTTCAGACACGTTTACATGGAGCCAGAGCGCCCCTACTGGGTGCCGTGCTGCTAGGGAGAGTGGGTGATCACTGCTTCCTTGAGGGCCCGCATAACATGTTGGGGCTCGGGGCCCCATTCCCACTCTGTTTTTTTTTTCTTGCATGGATTATACAGAGGCCAGGCCAACACAGTAAACTCAGGGACATGCAGGTGCCAGAAGTTAAGTGCACCCAGCTGGGCTTGCAGCTCTTTTACAGTGTTGGGGGCAGGGGTATCTACCAGACTCTGCAGCTCTTTGGCTGGTACACTGGGTCCACCTTGCTACCATTGGATTTCCAGGAATTCACACTGGGGCCCGACTTCTTGGATCTTTTTGCTGAACAGCGTGAACCCAAATGCTTGCACCTTTTCCTTTAGGGAGTCAAAACCAGAAATGGTTAATTCCCAGCCTTGACATCATCGACGTATTGCCAGACACGTACCTCTGGATGACTCAACTGGACTTTATGGACCACCACAGCTTGCTCTTTGATAGCCAAGGTGGGGCTGTGCACCCAGACATGGGGTAGGACTGTATAGGTGTACTGCTGTCCCAACCGTGTGAAGGCAAACAAAGGCCAGTGATTTTCATGGATGGGAATAACAAAGAACATGTCCTTAATGTCTATGAATCCCATCCACTGTGGGCCATAGCACCTCATGCTTTCCATCAGTGCAGACATGGATGGGACTGAGGCTATCAGATGGTCAGTGTTGGCATTCAAAGCCCTAAAATCAATAGTCAATCGCCAATCCCCATTTGGTTTACGTACTGGCCACACTGGGTTGTTGTACAGGGAATGAGTTCGAATGATAGTTCCATCCTCCAGCTCTCGGTTGATGATGTCCTTGATGGGTTGCGTTCCCTTGGGGGGTATGCGGTATTGAGGTCAGTGTACCCCCTTCATGGCTGGCAGAGCAAGTGGGGTCATGGAACATCAGGCTACTGCCGTCATTATATGTCCTTCTGCTTGCCTTCCTGAACCGTGGCACATCCAAACTGCCAAGTTTCCTGTTTAAGGATAAACCGCTGCTCCTGCAACATGTTTAGTCCCATAAGGTTCGGCCCTCCCCAGAGCCTGACAGCAGCTGCTGTTACTATGGAGCCATTAGGCAAGGTGAAAGTGGGCTGGACCAAATGTCCTGATCGTCTGGCACCTCCAACTCCTACTACCTGTTAGGGAGTTCCCTGTGCCCCTTTCCATTCTGCACAGTCCAAAACACATAGCTGGGCACCAGTGTCTAGTAGCATATTAATTGACTTTTCCCTTCCATTGAGACAAATCTTTATAGGTACTTGAATTAAGGGGCCAATATTATTCTGTGTTACCGGTCCCGATACTCTACTGCCCCACGATGGCCCCTTGCTCTGGGGGTTGGGTTGGCCGGGACTCCTACTGCTGGAGGTCAGGGGGTTCTGAAGGCTCTGTCTTCTTCCCTTTCCCATCCTCACAGTGTTTGGCCCATAATACTTGCAGGACCGGGGTGGGCAGCCCATCAATTTGCTCTTTATTGAACCCTCCTGCCAGTAACTCCCTCCACATCTGTGTCTGCAGGGGTTTAGATTTTCCATTCCCCACTTTTCTGGACTTGTGGGGCCCTGCTGGATTGTCTTTCTCAGCGGCCACTGCCATGGCCTTGGCAGTTCTTATTAGTTTGGGAAGCCCCAGCTCCTGCAAGATTGGCAGAAGCTGTATCAACTGCCGGATTGCATTTCTTAATGGGTGAGTTACTAACTATTGTTGTAAAGCCAGCAGAACTGAAGCACATTCCGTCGGTGCTTGCCGACAGAACTTCCTCCACATGGCTTCTGTCACCAGTTCTTCATCTAGTGTTCCTCCAGTTCCCTGCTCGAATGATTTCAATTAATGCTAGTTAATACAGACATTATTAGATGCCTCTAAGTTAGCCCATGCCCAGGGGGAAAGGTTAAGCTCTTCTTCCATGTTATTATAACCCACAGCAACCACCTTCACTGCAGCAGAAAACAGAGTAATGTTATCCTGCCTGACCCACTGACCCAACTGGATTTCAGGGTGGAGAACCAATTGTGCTGCCTTGGTGCGACTCACATATACTGCCGAGGCCCCTTCACCATACATTCAAACTAACCAGTCTATTATTTGCTCCCCTGGTTTGGCCTTATGTTGTTTTTGTAATTCTTGGATTTCTGTGCGAGTAAAGGACTGTGTCTCTGTCCGGAGATTGCCCCCTTGTGGCCCTGTATGAGTCACCACTACTGGGAAGGTTTGGGCTAACTCTCCTCCTAAATTCTCTTGGGCTGGTGGGGCATAAGGAAGTGGGATCTCACAGGCTTCTTCTGTAAGCCTCACATGCTCATCATCTCCTGGCTTGCTTACTGCAATTTCACCATACAGATCCTCGCTCTCTGGGTCATCCCACAGCTCAGTTTTTGGAATTCTGCCATGAAGACACTGCCAAACCTTTTCAGGGGAAGTTTCGACTGATCATGCCACTTGTACCTTCTGCTCAAGGGAGGTGATTGCCTGTGTGACTAGTATTTTTCCCTCCCGATGCTCTAGTATCTCTAGTTGGTCTTGAGCAGCTCTAACAGCCACGCACGTGAAACTGCTAGAATCCTTTTCTTCCCTTAAGTCCCTCTCAAGCTGGGTCACTTGGTCTTTTAAGGATTGGTTCTCTTCATGGAGTTGAGTGCCTTCCTCTGCTCCCAGTCTTAGGCAGGTTGCCAGCAGCCAAGACAGGCATCCTTTCTTAGGTCTCCCCCTCTGCACAGCAATGAACATAGCCCACTGACAGGGTATTGTGGTGGGATCGCTCCAGGTGGGTCTTAACCTCTCTTTATCCCACCCTGGATTCTTAATACTCATAACCTCTTCTATTAAAGCAATCAGTGGGGTCCAACCCTCTGCCCCCTCTGCACCATTCTTTCCCTCCGAACTCTCCATCCTTGATCCTGTTCATGAATGCCAATTTTGTCACAGGCCAGCTGGGCACTGTGAGTGTATCAATTTTATCACAGGCCAACTGGGCTGTTTGATTCAGTTTCAGCTTGAGGAGGCAAAGTTGGGAGTGAAATAAAGGCAAATTTATTATAGCTTACACACACAGCAGTTAACAGAAAGTTATATGCGATAAGCAGATAATGCAGTATTAAAGAGCTAATAGTAAATAATAACAACAGATAATAACAACAGGTCAATTCTATCGCAGGCCAACTGTGCACTGCGAGGGTATTAGTCACCGGGCTGTTTAAAACAACAGATAGACAGACATGGGTTGGCAACTTATCGATAGTCCCTCAATGCCAGGTACACGTCAAGTGATTCCAGCGAAGTCAGGCTTCCCCGATCAATGCTGTCACAGGGTTGCCAGGGAAGATCCCTTGATCAGGATCTGATCCTCACTCACACCAGGAGTCTGGGGTCCGGGAGTGGACCAGAAATGACCGTTCTGTTCCCTCCTTCCTGCTGGTTACCTCATGCACGTGCTTTTTATACCTAGTCTTATGTTAATCTGTTGGCCTCAGAGCCACTCACAATGTTGCCCTATAGCTGTTACCCTATGGGATTGAAAGGTGTTAAAAATTATCATAAAAGGTTACTACCCAAGCTTGGGTTTATCCAATAAGCAAATTATGATGCAGCACCTTTAGGTTAGAAATTGACATTGCTCCGCCTTGACTCCAACCCCTTTTAGGTTTCATTTGAATATGCTTTCTCAGGATGTGCTTTCCTGGAATGTGTTGGGTGTGCCAGGCAGTTAGATCCAGGTTTATCATCAAGGCTGAACCCTGAGAAAAAAAAAAAAGATTGGGTTTCCTAATCTTACAGCTACAGCTTCGCATATGAGACCCAGTCAGTTCCACAAACATTTAATTTCATCATTTTGGTTAAACTTATGACAGACAAGTTACATTTGCAGTTTACAAACTTACAATCTTATATTATCTAATGTTACCTGTTTAGGCAAAATACCAAATGCCTCCAAGAAGCACATATTTATTGCTTATTAATGTCTCTGGTTCTGGCTGTCATACCAGCCCCATCAATGACTGCTCCGCCCAGCCCCAGCATCCCAGCTCTTTAAAAAAAAAAAAAAAAAAAAAAAAAAAAAAAAAAAAAAAAGACCCACACTCACTGGCTGCTTCAGCAGCTGTTGGGGCTTCTGGGAGCTGATGGAAGAGTGCCCCCCCATGCAGTGCAGGGCAGTGAGGATTGACCCCCCCCCCACCTGGCAGGAAGCAGTGAATGTGGGGCTTTAAAAATAATAAAAAAAAAAGGTCTGAGATGCTGGGGACAGGTGGGGCTGGGGAATGGGGCTCATAGCAGAGTCCCCATGCAGCACAGGGCAGTGGGGGGACAGAACATATTGCCCCACCACCTGGTAGGATCCAGTGAGTACGGGGCTTTTTTTTTTTTTTTTTTTTTAAGATCTGGGATGTTGAGGCCAGGCAAGGCAGCCATTGATGGGGCTGGGAGAGCTGGAGGGGGATGGGGTCTGTTTGTCAACACCTGCACACTAATATCTTAGTGTTAACCCACACCATCAGTTTCCCAATTTTCTAATTGCTAACTTCAACCATGCTTTTTCAAAAAAAGAAAAAAACAAACAAGACATTTATTGACAGAAAGCAGGAGGCTATGGACAAGTAAATCCAATATAGTTTTGAAAGATGACTATTATCAAAGTTCCTGGTAGTACAGCTAGACAAATTTCAGAAATGCATTTTGGAGACTGTTCATTCCCTGTCCCTTAATTATTCAAAGAACCCATTTTTAGAATTATGATATTCTTCCTAAAGCACAAAGAGTTAATTCCTGTATTACTCTGTACTACTATTTCTTAAAATAACTCTGCTAGAAAAGTCAGCTGTGATAGCCCATTGTGCATGTTACTTTTAAGTAGTTTAAGCACATTTTCTTTAGAAACCATAACAATTTTAATGTTCCTGACAAACAAAGAAATAATTACCCTTGCAGTCAAGGAAAGTGCTGATGAGCACTAAGAGGGGGAAAAAAAATGGAAAGGAAAGTATCCACTTTAGCAGCTCCACTTAACTTAGTTTTTTGTTGCATTTTAACATGTAGTCAGCCTAATTGATTAAGTAAATCAATCCTTCCTTCTTTGGTTAAAAAAACCCACACACACACAAAAAAACCCCTTAATTTTTTTTCAGAAGTTGTTGTGGAGAAGTACATACAGTTGGAAAGCAGCTTCCCAAGAAAATTTAGGGAGGAAATTGAGTAAGATATAATAAAAGGGAAGTTACAAAGAAAACTAAAGAAAAAGAAAGGTACATTAGGTGAAATGTGTAGCAGGCTTACCTGAACAGGTTTTCAAGCACCATTGTATCTTGGAAAATGCTTGCAGATGTGCAAAGAAATTTAGGAAAGCACTTACACACATACCTAAAACAAAGCAAATGTGTAAGCATGGGCAGACCTAGAATTCTGAAAAGGGAGTGAAGGTCAGGTCATGTGGCGCATCATCACGTATAACACAATGCACAATTTTATCCAATTAAAGAGAAACTAGAAGTTATACTAACATGCTAAGAGCCTAGCATTATATTATTAAGTTTAAGACCCAAGCAAAAACTAATATAACTAAATATTGGAATGTACATTAATTGGATAGATTATATATTGTGTTTAAAAAATACAACAAATTAAGCAACAAATATTCAAAATATATGGTGTCAGTAGTCCTGTAGTCATTGTACAGTGCCTTTCGATTAATGCAGCTGGGGACAGTTCATAAGGAGCTTGCTGGTGGAGGACTTTAATCTTCTGAATGTTAAGTGTCAGTCTCATTTTCTTGTATGCCTTGGTAAAGACATTGACAATTTCCTGACATTGACAAATGTCTGCTTCCAAGTGAGCATACACTACAGCATCATTAAAATACTGGAGCTCAATAACTGAGGTCAGAAAGCTCTTGGTTTTGGTTCAGTATTGACTGAAGTTAAACAGTGTAACATTTGGTAGTTTAGCTCCAGGTTGGCTGGAAGTTTGTTGGTGATTGGCAAGGATCCTAGTTTTCTCCAATTAAAAATAACAAATTCTCTGATTAAAAACCCAAAATCCATCATAAAAATTAAAATCCCCCCAAACCGCCCCCTCAGCACTGCTGGTGCCCTGCACTCCCTCCTCCCACCTCAAAAGCCCTCATGACACCCCTCACAACAGCCCCCCAGACACACAGCCACAGACATGAAGACACAGAGGTACACACAGACACTGACACCCACCCCAGCAGGTAAGTATGTGTTGGGGCAGGGAAGGGCAGGGGAAAGGGAAGGTGCTGGGGGGGGGGTAGATCAAGAAAGGGGGGAAGCGTGGCCTGTGCCCACTCCCAGGAGCAGGGCCAGGGGGTGAGGGCAGGAGTGCCACTCTGCAGGCCACACATGCACCGGCCGGCTTGACAGAGGGTTTGCACACAGAGGCCACCACCACAACTGTGCCACTGCACCCTGCGCTACCATCCCATGGCCACCTGCATGGTTGTGTGGGCAAGTTGCGCAGGGCATGGCAGTGGCAGTGCGGTGGCAATCACCATGGGTGGGCCACATATGTGCCGCCCAGCCAGGGAGTGGAAAGTGGGGCTTGCATGCAGAAGCCGCCACTGCACCACTGCTTATGCCCCACAACCAGCTGCATGGGTCTGTGGTAGTGCAGGGTGGTGGCAGCTGCGTGCTGGCTGGGGGGATGGAGGGGGACTTTGTGGGCAAGCACTGCCACTGTGGAGCCATGCCTTTTGCCCCTGGACCCTAGAGGTAAGTGGGGCTTGGGAGCTGCGGGGTGCTGCTGGCCCCAGGTGGCACACCGCAGCCAGGTGCATGGCCAGGGGATGAGGGCAGGGTTGCCTCTCTCTGGAGGGCTTTGTGGGTAAGCGATGCAGGTAAGCATGCTGCCCGGCCAGCTGCCTAGGGGAGGGGGAGGCTAGCATGCAGCCAGCTGCACAGCTCCATGGCCATCTCTGCAGTGGCAGTGGCAAGGAATGGTGGCTGGAGGGGTGGGGAAGGCTCATGTGTGGCAGCCACTGCTTCTTACCTGTAGGGCCATGCCCACAGTGATGGCCGCTGTATACAAAACCTCCCTGCATTCTCCACAGAGCCATGCCTGGACCTGGGCGGCCAGCCGCAGGATGGCAGCAGCAGCGTGGTGGTGGCCGAGCAGCACGCAGCCATCCCCACCACCATCCTGCATGGAGCTATGTGTCCGGCTGTACGGCAGCAGCAGCAGTGTGGTGGCAGCCACAGTGCGGTGCAGCGCAGGATGGTAGTAGGGATGGCTGCTTGCCACCCAGCCACCACCACACAGCTGCTGCTGCCCTGCGGCTGACTGCACAACTTCGGGCATGGCTCCGCAGCGGCATGGGGAGGTTTTTTTTACACAGCGGCTGTCTTTGCTGGCATGGCCCCACAGGGAAGCGGCACCAGTCGCCACATATGAGCCCTGTCCCACCCCCATCTCTCACCGCCACTGCTGAGCCGGCCAAGGAGCTGTGCAACTGGCTGCATGCCAGTGTGCCCCTCCCCTAGGTGGCTGGACAGATGGCATGCATGCCTCACATCGCTTACCTGCAAAGCCCCCTGCATAGGGGCACCCCTGCCCTCACCCCTGCACCTGGCAGCAGTGTGCCACCTGGAGCCGGCAGCATCCCCCATGCCCTCAGCCCCGCTCCACAGCCCCCAAGCTCCACTTACCTCTAGGATCCAGGGGTGAAGGGCAAGTCTGAGCCTGAGCCCAACCTTGGCTGACCCAGAATCTCAGGTGCCACCCTTCCCCCTCTGGGTAGTGGTGGGGATTTCCCACCCTTTCTGCAATCAGCTCTTGCAGGCTTGTTCCAGCCTGCAATAGCTCTTTGCAAAAGCAGAGAATCCACTCACTTCTCTGCTAAAAAGGGAAATCCACATTTTCTCCAATAAAAACAGGGAATCCATGGTTTTCTCCATTTTTCCATGGGAAATGGAAAACCCGGATCCCTAGTGATCAGATGTAGCATCATGGCAAGGAATATTAAGAAGAGCACTAGAATGATGACAAGCCTTGCTTAACTGCCATTTTAACCTAAGGCCACATCCAGATGTGCATGAACATTTGGTTCCCTGGGGACAACTAACAGTGGCTCACATTATGCCAACACTAGTTGTCCCCAGGGAATGTGTCTCACACTCTGGCATGCAGCAAGTTACCCCTGGTAGGGTAGGGGAGGCTGGGGCCAGCAGTAGTGATCCTGCTGCACAAAACCTGGCCAGCAGAGGATTGTGGCTCTGGTCAACCAGGCTCCAGTTTTGGGTGGCACACACTGCTGCCACATGCGCCACTTCAGTTTTTTCCCCCATGGTTTTTCAATCCCTGGATATTCATGCTGCTCCCTTGCATGCTACCCCCTTCCAGTGTGGAGAACGATAGAATGTGCAGTATGCAGCACCACTGACATGTCTGTGGCACCATACAACACATAGTTGCACTTGTCTTGATGCAGCCAAAGGGATCTGTGATAGATCCATCACTGAGAACCTCCACTCACATACCATCAGGGAACAGGCAGAGAATGGTGACAAATTTTGGTGGGCATCCTTACTTCAAAAGGATCCTCCACAACACTTCTTAGCTGACAGAGTCGAAAGCTTTTGTTAGGTCAGAAAAGGCCACGTAGAGAGGCTTACCTTGTTACTGGCATTTCTCCTGCAGCTGGCAAGCAGTGAAGATCGTATCAGTTGTGTCTCTTAAAAATATTCAAAAACTTGTGGCACTCAGGTGAAGTACTTGAAGACTGGAAGAAGGGCAATGTGGTACCCATCTTCAAGAAAGGGAGGAAAGTAGATCCTGGGAATTACAGGCCAATCAGCTTGATCTCAAGTAAGATTCTGGAGAAAATTATCAAAGAGACTCTACTTGATGAGCTGGCTGATGGCAACATCCTGAGGGACAACTAGCATGGGTTTGTCATGGGTAGGTCTTGCCTGACCAATCTCATCTCCTTCTATGATCAGGTGACATATCACGTGGACAAGGGAGAAGAAATTGACATCATATATCTGGACCTTAAAAAGCCTTTGATTTGGTGTGCTATGAACGCCTCATGGAAAAATTGGCCAATTGTGGTCTTGGCTACACTAGTCCAATGGCTGGGAAATTGGCTCCAAGGTCAGACCCAGAGAGTAGTAGTCAGTGGAAGAGAATCACTGTGGTGCTCTGTGACCAGTGGTGTCCCCCAAGGCTCTGTCCTTGGACCACTTATCTTCAACATCTTTACCAATGATGTGGACATTGGTGTCAGAAGTGCACTGTCCAATTCGCCAATGACACTAAAATTTGGGGCATAGTGTCCACACCTGAGGATAGGCTAGTTATCCAGGCTGACTTGGATAAGCTTAGTAAGAGGGCAGATATAAATCTGATGATGTTCAGTACCAAAAAATGCAAGGTACTCCACCTCGGGGGAAAAAAGGCAGCACCTTTATAGGCTTGGCAGTGCTATGCTCACTAGCACCATGGCTGAAAGAGACTTGGGGGTCATGATTGACCACAAGATGAACATGAGCCACCAAATGTGATGTCACAGCTGGTAAAGCAAGTAAAACTGGCTTGCATCCATAGACGTTTCTCAAGTAAATCTCAGGATATCATCCTCCCACTGTACTCAGCCTTGGTAAGACCACAGCTGGAGTACTGCATCCAGTTCTGGGCTCCACAATTCAAGAAGGATGTCAAGAAGCTTGAGAGAGTCCAGAGGAGAGCCATGTACATGATCAGAGGGAAGGAAAATAGGCCTTATGATTAGAGGCTGAGAGCCATAGGATTCTTCAGCCTAGAAAAGCAAAGACTCAGGGGTGAGCTCCCTGGTGCCTGCCTATAAGTGTATAAGGGGTATTCATCAGGATCTGGGGGAACAACTTTTCACCAGAGCACCCCAAGGGATAACAGGGACCAACAGTCATAAACTCCTCCATGACCATTTTAGGCTGGACATAAGGAAAAACTTCTTTACTGTACGAGCCCATAAGGCCTGGAATAGATTCCCTCCAGAAGTAGCACAGGCACCCACTTTGGACTCATTCAAGGAACATTTGGATGCTTGTCTTGCTGGGATCCTTTGACCCTAGCTGACTTTCTGCCCCTGGGGCAGGGGACTGGACTTGATGATCTCTCAAGGTCCCTTCCAGCCCTAATGTCTATGAAATCTCGATGCTCTAAATGCACACTGATATCCTGTAAAGGTCTTCAGCAAGTGGGATGAGATGGTTCAGAAGAGTTCTCACAATGATCTTTCCTGTGGTGGACAGCAAGGTAATCCTTTTGTAGTTTCCATGGTTGGACGCTGGATAATGTTGAGTATTTCCCATACCTCACAAGCTCTCTCTTGCAGAAGGCTGACATCAATGAAGAAATCCAATATAGGATTTAGATGCCAGAAGAAACAGGTGTTTAAATATCCAGATCCAGAATCAAGCTCATGATGTATCAAATATTCATGATCCTCACCTTGCTGTACAGAGCTGAGTCACGGACAACATACAAGATGCATCCAAAGCTCTTGGAGCAGTACTATCGACACTGCCTGTGGAAGTTCCTCCAAATCCAGTGGGAAGACAGACACACTAACTTTACCACCTTCCTGCTAGCAAACACTAAGAGTACTTAGGTAATGATCATCTGACATCAACTTTGTTGGGCCAGCCATATCATCAGATATCCAACTTCAGACTCCCAAATCAAGTTTTATTCTCTTGGCTCTGTTAAGGCAGATGCTCAAGAGGAGGGCAGAGAAAGTACTACAGAGACATCCTCACAGCCAACTTAAAAAAATGCAGCATCAATGACAACTCATAGGAGACTATTGGCCAGAACCATCCCAAATGGAGGAAAAGTCTGCTGAAGGGATCTCAGTACTTTGAAGCCTCACAATAACAACAGGAGAAATACACATCTGAGCTGCAGTAGAGTCTGTTGATCCTGGATAGGCCTCATCAGCCATCTTTGGACACACAGATAAGACAATCATAAAAGACAATAACTGCAAGGACTCCACTGCAAGAAAATGCTGAAGAAGTAGTCATCGCAGTTAAATGTATGTGTCTTATTCAGGTCGATAAAACAAAATATAATCTTTTTTAGCATCTTGACAGTGCCTCCAGTACTTCATGGTCAGTCATTTTTGCACCTGAGTTAATACTATGACTCAAGGTTTTTAGCCAGAGCTAAAACCAGTCTGTAGAGCTGTGAAATAGAAAAGGGGCATTTCCAGGAACAGGTAATAGATAATAAAATTGAAGAAGAAAGGATATTTTGAATAATGGAATATTCAAGTCCATTAAAAGGAGAAAGGGTTGTAAACACCTGTAGAGTAGAGAGAGATTGGTAGGAATCAGACAGATGAAGTCAATTGACATCTTCAGTGTAGCCTGAATAGAAATGCTGCTGCCCCTCCGAGGCAGTTGGTGTTAACATTTAGGTGGAACCGGTATCAAAGAAGGTACAACTGCACCACTACGCCCCCCTGGAATTGACCCTTTGTGCAAGTCCTGTTGACCAATACAAACTGGCAGTGCTTTATTGCTACTTTGCATTGAAGTAAATAAATGAACATCCAAGATGTCAGAAAATGGAGAATTAGGTCCAGGAATTAGTTTTATTGTCTTCCTATTGTGCCTAAAGCATCAGGCTACAAGAAATAAATGCCCAGTTTTGAGGTGGTTGGAAGTGATTTCTACTGTCATTTAGCAAATTCACATTGTTGAGTTCCAGAAAAAAAATCATGTCCTGCCTTCCTCAGAAGTACTGATGAAATAAAAAGTGAGTCACTGCCATCATTAGGGTTAACTTGAATTATGCAAATGTAATTAAGAAAGTAATGTGAGCACTGTGATCATTAAAGATATTTTTTTTTGGCAAATATTTCTATTTGCTTATAGTCCATCTTCCTATTCTACCTCCATCAGAAATTGCTTTCCATGTTCAATCTTGGGAAGCAGCATTGATGATAAGCATACTAGCACTGATTATAAGAAAACCTTTAGTTAAATAATTAATTAGTTCTGAAAGAAGAAGTAATGCTTTTGGGTCCATAAAGGGGCTAGTTCTGTTTGGCCATTCACTCACATCTAGTGGCAATGGGCTGAAAACTCCATTTCCTGTGGTCATTGACCTCAAACTCCCTCAAACTTCAATGACTGGAGAATTCAAATTGAGTAACTTATATAGGAAAAAACGGTTTTTGTGCAAAGGAAAATGTGCTTGAAAAAATAGATGAGCAAGAATAGGAATAATTTTCTTTTCTTGTAGGAAGTGATTGTGCGAAAGTGATCTCTCTTGTATAATTAAACTTTTTTTTCCTCACAGTGCTAATGTAAAAAGGATGGACAATCCAGCAAAATGGCTGGCAGCAGACCAGGCAATGGGAAATAATACAGCTTATTGTATTTCAGATTAGCTACACTTTCATAAAGAGATTTTTCCTGAACACTGAACAGAATTCCTCTCCCTTGTGGGTTAGATGTGAGAAATTGACTATTCAGGTTTTAATTCTGAGCTTGAATTTATGAAACAGTAATCTCTGCTCCACTAAAGATAGCATTTGCCAACCTGGCTAGCAATGGCAGGAGGACTTATTTGCTCTCAGAAGAATTTGAAGAAAGAAGAACATTCATTGGATTCAGCTTTTTCTATTGTTTGTCTACTTATCCATTTGGTAACACTCCAGAAAGGCAGCTGGCATAAAAAAAACTGTACAAAAACTGTTGTCTTTAAATCACTCAAGGATTTATTTATTTTTATTCTTTCTTATAATAAATTGGAACTTTGGGGGGAATGTGAAAGTCAGAACATTTTGCTTTCTTTTCACTTATAATATAACTACACAATACTGAAATCCTAAAAGTTAAATATCTTTAATTCCCTTAACTTTCCTTATGTCTGACCTGATTAACTGAAGTCAGTTGGAGCTTTTCCATTGACTTCAGAGTATCAGGCCCTAGATGTACCACAGAGTTGGTGTTCATGAGAGCAAAGTTATGACTGCTACCCTGCTCACCCCAGCTCCGGGTACTTTAAAGAAAAGCCCTGGTGCTCACCGGGTGCTGCCGGGCTAAAGCGGTGATTCCCACTCCCCCCCACGCTGCATGGGGTGCTCTGCCACGAGCCCCCCATCTCCCCCCCCACTCCCCCAGCCCCCCCATGGATGCCCTACCCAGGCCTTTTAAGAAAAAAAAAAAAAGCTGAGAAAAGTCCCACATTCACCACTCCTGCAGTGGCCTTGGGTCTTCGCAGGCTTGTGCAGAGCCCTCCCCTCCCCCCCTCCCCCCCCATGGTGCAGGACAGCAGGGATCATCCCTTGCTGGCAGGAGTGGCAAGTCCCAGGGTTTTTTCATTTTTTTCTTCTTAAAGGGTCAGAGCTGGCCCATGTGGGGTACCCATGGTGGGGCTGGGGGAGCGAGCGGGGGTTGGTGGCTCAGGCAGAGCCCCACATGCAGCATGGGGCAGTGGGGGGCAGCAGGAATCACCCCCTGCCTGGCAGCACCTGGTGACCTGGGGCTTTTTTTTATTTTTAAACAAGTGACGGGAGCTGAGGCAGCCATTGCCAGACTGGGAGAGGGGCGGGGAATGGGCCTGGCATGGCTGATTTAGAGATTTGGCCAAATTAAATCAGGACAGTGATTTGAATCATTGAATCGAATCACCATCCTGTGAATTGGCTGAATCTGAACCCAAAGCAAATACTAGCCGCTTCACACAGACCTGAGGTAATACTGTTATTTGTTTCAATGCCACTTCTTTGATAAACTAGCTTCTCACCCAGCCTCTTCTCTCCTAAGCATTCATCACAGCCTTTAAAATGCATCATTCATATAGACATATGCTGAAAATATTACTTTAACCACTTTTCTTGGAAAGTTCATACACAGTTACAGTGAATGTTTTCATAAAATATTTTGTCATGGGTGTTTGAGAAAACTGTACAATGTTAGAAACACATTAACCATCAACACTGGTCTACTATGACTGTTTAGGATATTTGGCTTATCTATCCAGCAAGACTCAGGAGTGCTAATCCAAATTAAGTAAAAAGGTGTGAATTAAAAGCAAATTAGTTAAATAGCATTAAACTCCTATTTTCTAAAAAGTACAAGCAAAACTTCCACCTGGAAACCTAGTATCTTCCTAAACCATCTGTGCAGTTTTACAGCAACTATTCTTATAAATGTTCCTCAAAAGCAGCATATACATGGATCCTTTCACATCAGTTCAGCAGGTGATTATGAGATGGCACTTAGCCACAAGCTGGAGATAGGATATATTGGCCATTACATGCATTTCTTGTATTTTAATCCCATTTTAAAGTATGAATTAACAATGGCTATCCTTTACAGTGATTGACTCACTCATTTGTTAGCACCCTCTGCATTTTCTGTTTAACTCCTATTACTTATCCCCTAAGTGCTATACCATACCAGAGCCTTAAGCCTCCAGAGAATCTTCAAATGACAGGTCAGTAGTTATACCCACCTTTGCTTATTTTAATTGTGAATTCAGTCAGTTATGGAAAAATATAACCTCCCTGCCTCATTTTTATGACCTTGTTAATTACCTGAAAAAAGGTGGCTTTCATGGTAAGCCATTGTTTGGGTAACACATCTCTGTTCTCTCCTGATAGTGCTTGAACACTTCTGCTCCAGTGTACACCCTTATCTTCCCATTGCATGAAGTCATGCGTACACTTATATGCTTAATACAGGTGTAACAGTGTCAACAACACAACCTGTCAGAGTTACCACTGGGCCAGTGACTCTCCTGTCCTTCCTTTTCACTAAGCCAGTTATTACAAGCCCCCTCTAGAGACAGCTAAGCATATGTATGGCAGATTGTAACCATGCAGCAAGTTCAGGAACTGAGTAAAAAGGTAGTGGTTAGATAGAGCTACAAAATCTGACAAAATGCCTCATTCCAGAGAGACAACCTATAGCTTTACTCACTGACATTAGCTCCAGCCACCAGGAGGCACGCTGATTCGTATTACTTTGTTTAATCTTCTAATCATCCATGTCTACCTAATTTCTTTAGAGTTGCTATGGTGGGAAGAAGTGCAGGGTAGAAAAAGATTGTATTTCCCATTTCAACACTGGTAAATAACCTGGTGTGGCGGAATAACATTTCTGTTTCTCCCCAAACTCTGCTATCTGACAATTTGGTTACCATGGTCACTGCAAAGGGCAGACATCTCTGCCCCATCTCTTCAGGTAACTCCGAGTTGTAACCTGAGCTGGATACATTCCTGAGGGAGGGGGTAAACCTGCTTCCTCTGCCTACACGACTGGCATCACATACCTGGGTGGGGGGGCTCAAACTCCCTATTGTTCTAAGCAACGCCAACATGATTTGGAGGGGGCTAAAGACCCTGCCAGTCTACCTGGCAACCAGTGATGCATTTCATATTGATTGGCTGGCAGTGAACAGTTCCTGGCCTACATTGGATCAGGTAAATGAGGTCATAAAGGCTATATAAGTAAAGGACTGGCCAGGAGGAGGGGCAGTAGCCATGATGAAAACTCAGAGAGAAGCTGGACCATCTGCAACTCTCTCTCTTGAAACTCATGATCAATGAACTGCTTGCCTCTAAAGAAAATCTCCACCTGCCTCTGGATGATACTCATGAGTAAGCTACCTGAGATCTAACTAGATATATAGCTTGCAGTAACACAGATACATAATCAAAAACTACCATGCCACTGTTTGCTCTAAGGAATTTCTCTGATATTGCTCTACCCTGTACCCTATTCCAAACCTACTCCTTGTAACCAATCAAGTTCTCCTTTGTACCTAGCATGGGAGATGTATTGGGAGAGGGTTTAAATTATGCCTTGGAGTCCCTTTGGTTCAGCTAAGGGAGACCACTATTTGTGCTTCAGACTGAGGGAAGCACCCCAAGTTCTTGCAGTAGGTCAAGTATCCTCAAGGACTACTGGGCCTGTGTTTCCCAGGGGGCACAGGTCCCACAATCAGTCCAGACTCTGGGTTGTGGCAGCATTACCCCCAGGCTAATGGGTGTGCTCCAGGAAGGGGGTTGATTGGATGTGAGGTGCCTCAGGGAGGCATGTGGAGCCTGGACGGTGGTCAGGCATAGTGAGGTGGGTGGCTTAATGCAGGAGCACACCCTGTACATCAGTTTGAATACAAGTAAAATAGGGTTTGAGCACTGGAAAAATATACACTTACTGAAATCTCAGCCTCTCTCTATTTGGAAGTGTGACAGGGGACTTACTCTCAAGGCCACATCTCATGTGGGCCCACCCATCTCTCTTGACAGGACAATCCACCCAGTCTCACCTGCCATGACTTTGCTGTTCCTACAAACTGATGGTAAATATGGGAGACTACCCATTACATGCCCCAATACCAGGGGGCACTATCTCTAAACCTCCCCTACACCACAGCCCATGCCTTGCAGATGGCACCCAGGTTAATATTACTCCCAGTCTGAGACCAGAGCAACTGAGTCCAAAGTTGGGCTCCACACACACACATCCATACCACCTCCCCTCTCACAGAACCTCCAGCTCCTACCTGCTAGATGTTTCATACAGCTCAGCCAGGCAGTGTTTCTGCTTCAGCTGCCAGCAGCAAACTGCTGGGTTTATATAGGCAGCCAGGGTTCTAAAATGGCTGTCACAATCAAGCACCTGCTGGCTGCTTGACTCAACCCTTAAAGTGGCAGGTTCTGCAAGTGACCTGCCACAGGAAGAAAGATAAGTTGCATCACAGAACTTTGACAGAGAAGCATTGTTGACATGTAGGGGATGCATGCAGGTGCACATGCACCCCCTGAGATTGGCAGTGTATCCCCTGCAAAAAGTGCCACTGACACTGCCAGTGGCACCTGTAGGTGGTCACCATTCACCACTCCCCCACCCCCTCGGCTGCTAATACCACTGGCAGTGTCTGTGGGCAGTCTCCAATGGCCACTGCCCACTGCTGATGGTGTCTGCGGGTGGTCGCCGACTGCTGGTTGGGGCTCGCCACTACCCCACCCCCGTTGCCGGGAGTGCTGTGGCCACCTGCAGGGGCTCACCACTTGTTGCTGTCACACACCCACCACTAACAGGACCGCCACCACCTGCAGGGCACTGCATTCATGCAGCAGAGTATATAAGTGAAAGCAAGTTAGTGCATGGAGGTGTAAGGAGGAGTGAATTTCCAGAGTTCCAACCTGGATGTGGAAAATGCCTTGAGTAAGCATAAACTGATCTCATTTATAAAACCCTCTTATAGACCAGGGACAGAGATTACACATAAACCAGTATGCATGATTCGAAACTGGTTCAAATCTGTAACACAACAGAATTTCAGTGCATATAAGCCACTTTCAAAATGGCCAAAATCAGTTTAAGGTAAACCTGGATGGATGTAGTATCAGATTTAACTAATTTAGGTTAACTCAGTTTATTGAAATTGTCCCAAGATCCCTTCCAGATTCAAGTTAACTCTCAGTCCCCTAGCATCCCAGGATGCTTTGCACCTCCCCTGCAAGCACCTCCCACCCCCTGCCACAGGGTAGGCGGGCTAGCCTTGGCTCAAGCTGTCTCCTGCAGCCAAGCAGGGAGGTGTGCTCTAGTGTCCCCTGGCTTCTGGCCTGGGCCACTGCAGGCATGTGCTTGCATTTCCAGAATCACAAGTGAATGTCCATTCACTTGCCCATCAGTTCAATCCACACAGTCTAGGCTAACCTGCAGAGATTGAATCAATTCAGCCTCAGGCTTTTTGATTGTACTTAGCCATAAAGTCTGAAAGTAGACAATGTGTTGGATGCCTCCCATAGAAGCAGATATTAGTGGACAGTGAAAGTGATTTTTGTCATATGTAAGATCTAAATCTGTATACCCAGAGTACAAATACAACTTGAATATTGTCACCAACTAGGGACAGACATTCAAAAAGTCTGAGCCTGGATTGATTCAAACTTTGCAGGGTAGTCTCACCTGCAAAACTTGAACTGATTTGGAGGTGGATGGACATTTCTTTTTCATTCCAGAAATGCAGGCACATGTCTGCAGTGGTTCAGGCTAGAAGCCAGGGGACATGAGAGCAACCCTCCCTTCACTTCACAGTGCTAAGCTGATGGGGTGGGGGGGGAGGGGGGGCAGGCATGACCAGGCCCCAGCAGGGCACTCTGATTAGTCCAGCAGGGAATTAATAAAAGTGTTTATCACCTCATTAAGAAAACAGAGGGTCATTACCAGCTACCTCTTGATTCTGCCTTTGTCATAGCACTCACCGGAGTCAGCTACCTAATACACAGATTAGGTATGCTAGCTAATACACAGATACTTCCCTGAAAGTGTCTACTGTAGCCACGGAACAAAGGAGAGGGGCCAGCTCTGCTGTGGAACAGAGAGCCCTGTCCAGCCCAGAGAGCATGCTGGGATGCTGGGGGAGTACGATCTAATTTAAACTAGCAAGGGGTATGGGACAGACACTGCATAAACCAGTTTGAGCCAAATCAGTTAAGTCTGATACTACATTCAATCAGATTGATCTCAAACCATTTTCAGCCATTTTCAAACTGGTTTATGAGCAATGAACATCTGTTCTGTTACAGGCTTAACCCAGTTTCTGATTCATAGATGTTAGGGTCGGAAGGGACCTCAATAGATCATCGAGTCCGACCCCCTGCATAGGCAGGAAAGCGTGCTGGGTTTATATGACCTCAGCTAGATGGAACCTATGTAACCTCCTCTTGAAGACACCCAGGGTAGGGGAGAGCACCACCTCCCTTGGGAGCCCGTTCCAGACCTTGGCCACTCGAACTGTGAAGAAGTTCTTCCTAATGTCTAGTCTAAATCTGCTCTCTGCTAGCTTGTGGCCATTATTTCTTGTAACCCACAGGGGCACCTTGGTGAGCAAAGCCTCACCAATTCCCTTCTGTGCCCCCGTGATGAACTTATAGGTTGCCACAAGGTCACCTCTCAACCTTCTCTTGCGGAGGCTGAAGAGGTCCAGGTGCCCTAGTCTCTCCTCATAGGGCTTGGCCTGTAAGCCCTTAACCATATGAGTGGCCCTTCTCTGGACCCTCTCCAGGTTATCCACATCCCTCTTGAAGTGCAGCGCCCAAAATTGCACACAGTATTCCAACTGTGGTCTGACCAGCGCCCGATAGAGGGGAATTATCACCTCCTTGGTTCTGTTCGTCATGCAGCTGCTGATGCACGATAAAGTGCCATTAGCTTTCCTGATGACTTCATCACACTGACGACCCATGTTCATCTTGGAGTCTATTAGGACTCCAAGATCCCTTTCTGCTTCTGTGCCACAAAGCAGGTAATTTCCTAGGCAGTAGGTATGCTGGACATTTTTCCTCCCTAGGTGCAGCACTTTGCATTTCTCCTTGTTGAATTGCATTCTGTTGTTTTCCACCCATATGTCCAACCTGTCCAGATCTGCTTGTAGTTGTTCCCTGCCCTCCAGTGTGTCCACTTCTCCCCACAGTTTTGTGTCTTCCACAAACTTGGACAGAGTACACTTCACTCCCTCGTCCAAGTCGCTGATGAAGACATTGAAGAGTATCGGTCCAAGGACCGTGCCCTGCGGGACCCAACTGCCCACACCCTTCCACGTCGATACTGACCCATCCACTATGACTCTCTGGATATGACCCCCTAGCCAATTCGCCACCCACCGGACCGTGCAGTCATCCAAGTCACAGCCTCTTAACTTGTTCACCAATATGGTGTGGGATACCGTATCCAAGGCCTTCCTGAAGTCTAAGTAAACAACGTCAACCCCTACTCCTGCACCCAGGTGTTTTGTAACCTGGTCATAAAAAAAGACTAGATTAGTCAGGAATGATCTACCTGCTATGAACCCATGCTGGTTTCCCCTCAGCATAATTTTTCCTGCTGGGCTCTCGCAAATGTGAGCCTTGATAATTTTTTCAAAGACTTTGCCAAGGATGGAGGTGAGACTGACTGGCCTATAGTTGCCTGGGTCCTCCTTCCTCCCCTTCCTGAAAATGGGGACCGCATTGGCCCTTTTCCAGTCCTCCAGGACCTGGCACATGCATCATGAGTGTTCAAATATTCCCGGCAGTGACTGTGCAATGACATCAGCCAGTGCCTTCAGTACCCTCAGATGGAGCTCATCCGGGCCTGCCGACTTAAATGCATCCAGTTCCTCCAAGTGCCTCTGCACCATCTCAGGGTCTACACTTGGTAGTCTGGTGCCCTGCTGCTGCCTCTCTACAATCCCAGTGAGAGACTTGTCTTGTCCCTCGCTTAGGAAAACTGTGGCAAAGAACTCATTGAGGAGTTCAGCCTTGTCCCCCCTGTCCGTCACCAATTGCTTATGCCCATTTAGTAGAGGTCCTATTCCACCCTGGGCCTTCCTTTTACTCCCTATATATCTAAAGAACAAATTTTTGTTATCCTTAACTTGGGATGCCATCCTCAGCTCCATGGTAGCTTTGGCCTGTCTAACTGTCTCCCTACAAGCGCGAGCAGAGGAGGTATATTCCTCTTTAGTAATCTCTCCCCGTTTCTACTTTTTATATGCCCCCCCCCCCCCCTTTTTGCCTGTAGGCTGCTCTGGATTTCTCTGGTCAGCCAATGAAGCCTCTTGGCCCCTTTCCCCCTTTGGTTTATGTATAATGTCTGTCCCTAACCCCCCACTCGAATAGTTCAGATATTGTTCAGCCTTCCTGTTCTGAGGAAGTCTGTCACAAAGACACATTAGACCTAATTGCTACTTTTCAAACATGCCCTTTTAATTGAAAGCCATGCTTCAACATGCTACAGAAGGTGTTATTTTTTTCCAGTTATGGTATTTGCATACATTTACCCCTATTTTTTTCTTCCCTCAAGTCCACCTAGAACCTGAAAAAGGAATTATTTTGATGGCAGGAAGTGGTCATGGGACCAAAAGTCCACCAAGGTTCAGAGATCATAATTATTAACATATGTCCAATAGGAGAAACTGTGTACTCCTCATCTCAAAGACTTTACCTTGCCTTCCTTCCAACCACCAACTAAAGCTGGGTGAAGAGAGATGTACAGTGAAGTGGTTCAAATATGTTTCCTCCAAGACTCCTCCGCCAGCAGTACAGGAATTAGCAGTGAGCTGAGCTGAGCAAATTCAGAACAAATGTTTTTGTATGCAGGTCACTGACATAAAAGCATCAGGAAACTGGTTATGAGGTATATAGAATACAATTACTCTTAACCACACTGAGCTGTGACTATACCCGTTTTCTATACTAGAGGATCAGCCAAATATTTACTCAACATTTGAGAGGACATAGGTTCAGTAGCATCCTTTGAATTAAGTAGAATTAGGTTCCTAATTCCTACTGGAAATTAGGAAGATTTTACCATGCACACAGTTTGTGTTAGGTGGTCACATCCTTGACGATGAGCATTTACTGCATCAGCCTGTTTCTGATGCTGAGAAGATCCCCATGTTGTAGTACTACCAAATAAAGTTTCCAGCTAAAAAAACCTTGAACTCTTCTTTAAGGGACCTTTATAATCTTTTAGAGGTTTGTTTATCCCCTTCCCAAGGTTGCCTCCAAGAATCTTCATTTCTGCACCCTGGGCTAGATAGATATGTCTGGTCATTTTTGTTTCTTATTTTTGGGTCTGCGATATTTTTTAGAAGTTTCAAGGTACAGTGCTTTTGGGCATGGTATGAAGCACAGTGTAACAATATTTTCCCTGTCTTATCAATACAGTTGGAAAATATGAAAAAAAAAATTAAAAAGCAGACTTGAATAATTTCCTTTAACCCATATAAGTACCCAGGTAAGTCATGTACTGAAAAAACTGCACTTATTTTTCTGGGACTTATATTGTCCAGGAATATTTGAGTTTGCTTCTGGAGACCCTGTTAACTGCTGTCCAAGTGTTGGTATAGTGGCCCTGACACTTCAATTATTCTGGATACTTCAAGGTCCATGAATCTCTTAATTATCCTCTTGATATTAACTTTTTGGAAAGCAGTCTGAAAAGCCAAAATGAGCATGGGCTGACAGTGTGGGGACGCGGTCAGGAAGGCCAACTGCACTTTGTCATGCATCCATAGATGCAACTTAAGCAGGTCCAAGGAGGTGATCCTCCCCTTCTACATGGCACTGGCCAGGCTGTAGTTGGAGTACTGCATCCAGTTCTGGGCACCACACTTCAGGAGGGATGTGGACAGAGGAGGGCCACCTGCATGATCAGGGGGCAGCAGGGCAGGCCCTATGAGGAGAGGCGAAGGGACCTGAACCTGTTCAGCCTCCACAAGAGAAGGCTGAAGGGGGATCTAGTGGCCTGTTACAAACTAGTCAGGGGGGACCAACAGGCATTAGGGGAGTTCCTGTTCCCCTGAGCACTACCAGGAGTGACTAGAAATAGCGGTCACAAGCTGGCAGAGGGTAGATTTAGACTAGACATCAGAAGGTGCTACTTCACAGTCAGGGCAGCTAGGATCTGGAACCAACTTCCAAGAGAAGTGGTGCTGGCTCCTACCCTGGGGGTCTTTAAGAAGAGGCTAGATGAATACCTTGCTGGGATTGTTTGACCCCAGTGCTCTTTCCTGCCATGGCATGGGGTCGGACTTGATGATCTGTCAAGGTCGTTTCTGACCTTACAAACTATGAAACTATGAATCTATGAAAGGCAGGAAAACATATGTTACTTCCAGAAGTCAGTTTGCTTCTTATTTCTGTGCAGCGCTAATGAATACATTTCAATATTCCCACCCATATATGCAGACAGCACAGAATGTGTGTCCAGTGTTGTAATTAATCTGTATAAATGAAACAGTGAAATCATCATCAACCAGGCTTAAATATCTTCATTTTTAGTCAAAATGCACCAGAACATAATCTAGAAGCTGTCAAAGCCTAGGATTGAGGGTTCAAGTTCTTTTTCAGTTCAAGCAACAGCTTCATTACCATGATACAATGACCATACCTTTGTGCAGCAAACAAAAAAGTATGTTATAAGCCAGCCATTTAGCTAACCAGAATAGATCTTTACCTGTGCACATGTGCTTGTCAAACCTTGTTGCTGGCACAATCCTACCAATTTAAAAAATGTCTGTGACAGGAAAGGATTTCAGACAGAGTTTAAACATATTTCTAATTCCTTTTATTATGAAACAGAGAAGCAAGCAATGGCCTGTCCTTTCAAAGGCCAAATACACCAAGGCTCCCCTGAAACAGGTGCAAATCAGTGGTATGAAATGCAGTTTATCGTGGAAGAAACTAGGAAAAACTCCTCCATGCTGTTTCACATCTTTTTTGCTACAGGCAAGATAGTCTATAAAGGTGCAAATCTAAATAAATCAGAGAGAGATACAACAGAAACTTTTGTGAACCCAAGTTTACTTCATCACACACTGTGAAGGGATATGCAGTGTATACAATGAAGAGAGGCAGGCAAGGTTCTTTGAGTAGATGTGATATTTTTTATTAGACCAACTGAGTAGTTGGGAAAAAGTTCTTAACAAGCTATCAGGCGCAGTCACCCTTCTTCTCAGCCTTTTTCCAACTACTCAATTGGTCTAAGAAAAGATATCACATCTACTCAAAGAACCTTGCTTGCCTATGTCTTTAGGCTAACACAGCTAGAACCAAAAACTCAGCTACAATCAAGAGAGTGATTGAAATACAAAAACATGGGGGGAGGATAGTGCCTAGAGAGGCCAACAAGCAAGCAAAGAACCCAAAGAACAAAGGGGTTATGAAAGCTAATCTAGGTAATGAGATAAGGATATGAAGTCCCTGTTTAAACCAGACTTAATACCATCCAGTCTAAGGATGATTTCTGGTTTTGCAAATTCTAATTCAAGTTACTTTTTAAAGTTTTGCTGCCTAAAAACAACTACCCCAAGGTCAGCCATAGCATGTGCAGGGAGGATAAAGTGTTCTGCCACAGCCCTTTCTGTCTTTCTGGAGCTGATGTCAGATCAGTGCTCATTCATTCTTACATGTAGGGATCAACCTATCTGTCCAATGTAGATAGCAAAGGGTCACTGTGGGTGCATCTATACATTCTATTAAGTTAAAGAAAGAAACTCCAGAGCAGTTTCTGCCACAGTCAGCTGCTCCCAGACAAAGTGTCTACACATGCACCCAGGACTACAGCACTTTGAGCTGGGGAATAGCAGCCTCAGACTGACATCAGGCTCAGGAAATAAGCCCTATGCTCTGGGTGATGGCATTAGGCAAGCAGAGGGGTTGGGTGGAACACAACGGTGCTAAAGTACAGGGCTAGGCAGTAGGGCTGTGTGAACTTTCACCACCAGTTTTGTCTTGATGCTGTTTTGACCCATTTTGAGGTTGAAAAAGCAAAATCAAAATGAAACAGATATGGTCAAAACAGCCTTGAAACAAAAAGAGGCAAGTCGAAACATTTTGCCGTTTTGACGCTGTTTGGATGTTTTGCTCATAGGCTATAATGGGGAAGGTCAAAACAGCCTATAACTTTGTAATTTCTGGTCATATTTGGAGGAAACTTACAGGAATAGTATCCCCTTCTGAGGGCATGAAGTGTGCCAAGTGTCAGGAAGATAGGTGCAGCAGGTTCAGAGAAACTGCACCCTAAATTCTTGAGAGCCAAACTTGTGCCATGTGTATATGTTAAGCCACAGTGGGGTCAAAACTGCAGGAATGCTAGCCCCTGCTGAGGCAACAAATGCTGCCAAGTTTCAAGGAGATAGGTATAGGGGTTCAGAGAAACTGCACCCCAAAATCTTGAAAGCAAAACTCATGTCGCATGTATGTGTTAAGCCACAATGGGGTCCAAACTGCAGGCATGCTAGCCCCTGCTGAGGCCACGAAGCCTGCCAGCTGTTAAGGAGATAGGCGCAAGGGTTCTGGGCTGTACATCTAGGGCACAGTGAACAACTGTTCACCAGGGCATCCTTGGGGAAAACGGAGTAATGGTCACAGTCTGGACACCTTAGTTGTAAAATAGTTTCTCTTAATGTTGAGCCTGAAATGACCCTGTAAAGATTTTCCAGGAGTTTGTGACCATTATTCCTAGTTTTTTTCCTAGGGTGCCCTGGTGAACAGTTGTTCACCAAGCCCTAGATGTACGCTTCTGATGTGGTAAGCTGCTACCAAGTCCCCTCTCAGCCTTCTCTTTTTCAGGCTGAAGAGTCCCAGGTTCCTCAGTCTTTTGTCATATGGCTTGCTGTGCAAGTCTCTGATCATATGGGTAGCCCTTCTCTGGATTCTCTCAAGCTTTACCACCACATCCTTGTTAAGATGCAGAGCCCAGAACTTGATGAAGTACTCCAGCTGTGGTTTCACCAGTGCTGAGTAGAGCAGGAGAATCACTTCTTTGCAATGGGTTTGCTAGAGATGCTTCAATTGATGCCTGCCAGCGTATTGTTGGCCCTGCTGGCTACAGCATCGCACTGCCAGCTCATATTCATACTGTGGTCAATTATTACCCCCAGGTCTTGGTGACAAGTGATGGGGGATCTTCAGTCTTGCTGCCTGATGAGAGGCAGAAGTTGCACAAGCACCCATGTCACGAGTTTTGCCTGTCATTGGCTAGGGTTGCAGGGCCCCAGAAACCCCCTGCACCTATCCCCTTAACAGCTGGCAGGCTTTGTGGCCACAGCAGGGCCTAGCAGCCAGGCCTGCAGTAGTTTCCCCTTCCCCCCCCCACCCATGCACCAAGACAGACACAGTTGCACAAGCACCCATGACACAAGTTTTGCCTGCCTGTGGCCAGAGATGCAGGGCCCCAGAACCGCTGCAGTTATCTCCTTAACAGCTGGCAGGCTTCGTGGCCTCAGCGGGGGCTAGCAGGCCTGCAGCTTTTACCCTGCTGCACCTTTAACACACAGTGTCAACCATGTCACAAGTTTTGCTTGTCTGCAGCTTGAGGTGCAGTTTACCCAAACACCTACACCTATCTCCTTTTGGCAGGCTTCATGGCCTTATCAGGGGCAGACAGACCTGCAGTTTTAACCCCACTTTGGCTTGAAACATACATGTGACATGAGTTTTGCTTTCAAGATTTGAGGTACAGTTTCCCCAACCCCCTTGCACCTATCTCCTTGAACCTTGGCAGCCTTTGTTGCCTCAGGAGGGGCTACCACTCCAGCAGTTTTGACCCCACTGTGGCTTAACACATACACATGATGTGAGTTTTGCTCTCAAGATTTTTGGGTGCAGTTTCTCCGAACCCCATGCATCTATCTTCTTGAAACTTAGCATGCTTCATGCCCTCAGAAGGGGATACCATTCCTGCAAATGTTCATCCAGATCTGGCCAGAAATGACAAACTTATAGCCTGTTTCAACCTTCCCCATTATATCCTATGGGTCAAACATTGAAACAGGGTTGAAACGGCAAAACATTTCTATGAAACGGAACAATTGTCATCTAGTCCAGCCCTCTGCTCAAGGCAGGATCATCCCTGATTAAACCATCTCAGCCAAGTGTCTCTCTAACCTACGTTTGAAAACTTCCAAGGATAGAGATAGCACAACTTTCCGAGGCAGCCTGTTCCAATGCTTGACCATTCTCAGTCAGGAAGTTCCTCCTAATCTCTGACCTAAATTTCCCTCTTTCATTTGACCCCAGTTTTCTTCCTGCCCAGGCAGGGGGTCAGACGTGAAGATCTACAAGGTCCCTTCCAACCCTACTTCTATGATTCTATGAAACTAAATGCTCCTAGGTCTCTTAGCCTTTTCTTGTAAGTCTTGTCTCTCAGGCCCCCAATAATTTTTGTTGCCTGCACTGGTCTTGCAAACTATCTAAATCTTTCTTGAAATATGGGGCCCAAAATTGGACACAGTACTTCAGGTGATGCCTCACCAATGCTGAATAGAGAATTTCTTCCATTGGTTTATAAATGACACTGCTAGCGATACAGCTCAGCATGATGTTGACTTCTTTTGCAAAAAGAGCACACTGATAGCTTATATTCATCTTACGGTGCACTGTAAGCCCCAGGTCCTTCTCTTCAATATGGCCACATAGCCAGTCATTCCCTAGTCTGTATTTGTGCACTTAGTTATTCCAGCCCAAGTGGAAGACTTTGTACTTGTCCTTATTGAATCTTATCTGATTGATTGTAGACAATTTCTCCACCCTGTTGAAGCCATTCTAGATCCTACTACTGCTCCCTGGAGTACCTGCAACTGTATAAAAATACAACTCTCCCTATAAACTACAGACCCCGCTCCCCACCTCCCCCCTTTAAAAAAAAAAAAGAAAAGATAAACTGTCCTTAATAATTTAACAAACAGACAAACAACCTACAAAATCAAAGTTAAGGAAAAATTACAAAGAAAAAAAAAGTCCCATAACCAGAATTTATATCCAAAAAGAAAGATCTTCACAAGTTTCTTTCAGTCTTTAGTCCTTTTATAGGTATATGCCTGTATTATCTTTGCTGGGGGACTGAATTGACTTTTCTCTTTCAATACCATACATGAGTTCTTTCACTGTGCAAGTTGTTTGGATATGAAATGAAAATTTTTGAAAGTGAGGTTTTTATAATACTCAGAGGAATGTATGTGAGTGCAACAAAAATCAACTTAGGGTTGCTTGGCACAAGCTTTGTCCATAATCTACTAGGTCTTGGTTAAAAGAAGAAAGTTATTTACTCTTAACAGTCATGGGTAAACATGTAGACCAAAAAGGAAAAGAACACACTGAGGGAAGATTAATCTTAGCTTTAATTACTGTTAATCTGCAGAGGCTTTTCCATCAGAAATATCACCCTGGCATTTTCCTGTTTACCAGCTGCAAACCCAACCTATGTAACCTATGTACTTTGTAAGTACTTGCCCTTTGACATCCTTGCTTCATTTCACCTGCTTACTTCCTTCCTTCTGCCCATTTTGCAGAGACATCTCCCACCAGTTGTTTCTGGCAAGTCCTCTTCCTGAAGGTGGCTAGCTATGTTAGTCTGACCATACAATACACTATAAAAGTCATGACGATCATTCTCAAGTTGCCTTCCTTCCAGATAAAAACAAACTAAGCATCACCTAGATTTAATAAACCATCACTTGATTAGATAACAAGATCTAACTACCACGGTGGAAGGAAGTTACCCTCTAGGCATAGTGAGCCAACTAGATCACATCAATTTACATAAACTACAGCGGAGCCCATGTATGTGTGATTCCAGACTTCATTAACTCTTTAATTATTGTGTTACAGCAGCCTGCAAGGCATAAAATACGTGGAGACAAGCTGGATCTGTTGCATGATACTTACAAGGCCTCTATTTGACTGCTACATTATGTAGTTGCAATTTTTCTGTCTCGGCAACCTTTTGTCCTGTGGAATTAGTAAGCAGCTGTAGGTTATGTGTATACTAAGAGTGGTACTGCTCAGAGTTGTGAAAATAAGTTTAACCAGGCCTCTTACTTGACTAAGAGGAGAGACAAAGAGAAAGAGAAGAGACAAATATGCTGATGGTATGTGTTTCAAAACGTTCTAAGATAAGAAAAAACCTTCATGCCTTATTTTGTCTTGATATATTAAGCTCTGCATGCAGATGTTAACCTCCTCCTTTCCCCCGAACCAGAAGCTGATAACTGTTCCCAAAACATAGTGTTTTTTTCTAAATAAGTAAACTGCTTAGTGTGACAAACGAATGATCAACATCTTTCTGTTTCTCTCAAAGTTGCTTTGTCTGAACCCTGCATCTTTTCTCACTGTCTAAAGTATAAATATGCTTGAAAACTTGTAGAGGTCAGAGTTCCTTTGAGAACCCTCTTTGTGATCACTTGTACAGCTTTAAATAAACCAAGATGGCTCTGCCAATTCTGATACAACCACAAGGCGAAGTTTGATTTCTTCCACAGAGTCATAACTTAGTTAAAGGGAAGTTCTTAGGGCCCCAGTTTTAGTCCACATTTAATCATGAGGGTTTTCAGTAAGAAAAGAAATGATATAGCAATTCTGAGGAACAAACTGAAGAAAGAACTCTGCATAAAATTTATTTCTTCCCTCCAAAACATTTGTGGGTAGTTCTCTGTATAAGGCAATGTGCCAATGACACCAGAAAAATAAATCATGTTTTCTAGTCAGGCATCAAGGAAAATTTTTTTTTTCTTCTTTACCTAAACCAGATTGCAAAATAAATGCAAATACAAGTGATTGCCTGAACTAGGGGTTACTTAAGTATATCTCTGTAAATAATGTATGCAGCCATAATCAGTAAATAATGCACGGGCATATAAATCAATATATTTTTATTATAGGAGCACTGCATACTGCAGATGGCTCAAATGTAGCTTTTGTCAGTAGAAAATGCCTCATCAGCTCAATGTGTTTCAGAGGCATAGATGTATTCACATGAATCCTAAAGAGGGCACCCAATTCCACTGCCAAATACTATTTATTTCAACACATGCTAGTACTTGTACTTTCACCAGGAAGAGGGGGAGATGTCTCCCAAAATATTGCTCATGCACTATCCTGGAAATTGCTCCTTCAGCAGAGTTTTGCAATGAATTTATTTGTACTCCTGTCCCTTCCTTCTTTCCCATCAGCCTTTCCCACAGAAGGAGAAAGCTCTAGAGCAGCATTTCCCAAACTGTGAAACAAGGACCCTTTTAGGGGGGCAAAGGGCACAAAAGACTCCCAAAGGATTGCCATGCTCCCCCAACCCTCCATGACAGCAGCAAATCTGTAGCTAGAGAAATCAGCAGTAGAGAGAAAGTGACTGAAGTGGGTGCAGAATGGCTGAATGTATACTGCCATGGGGCATAACCTAGAAAGTTGTGGTAAGGCTGTCCTAAAGAAAGGCAAAAGGGCATATGATTTCTGTTCCTGGATTTACTAATGATATTCTATATCTTCTTGAGCATGTCACTTCAGAGCAGTCTCTGTTTCTTTATCTGTGCAGTGGGGATATTGAAAATTAGCGTTCTTTGCACATTACTTTGAAATGTAAGGGTAAAAAGAAAAAAAAAAAAAGGGAAAAAGGATTATTATTTTATGCACAAATAACTGATCATATGAATAACTGGTCAATTCACCAATGTAAAGAGGGGCAATAATTTAAGTCTCTGATAACATTAAAAAAAAAAAATACAGATGTATCAATAGAACATTAAGTGGAGATTTATCAACCTTACAAGACCCAGCATAACTTAATTTAATTAATACCTTTTTGTTGAAGAATATCCACATTACACAATATAATGCAGTGGCACCTCACATCCATAATAGCAGGCAGACTTCCTGAGGTTTAGCTACTACGTGGACTTAGAACATTGAGTGGGGAAACTGTGCAGGAAATAAGAGTAAATGCTAACTAGAAAACAAGGAGAGAACAAGCAAGCATTGCAAACACCACCTAGTTGAGAGTTTGCAAATCAGGGGTCAGAAACATACAGTTTGTGGAGGCATTGCAGCTGGCCTGCAGAGCCTGAGGGTTTTTCTTATGCATGCTCCCATACTAGGGCTAAGCAACAAAGAGTTGCACCAGGGCTAGGCAACTTCCATTTGCACCCTTGCTGTCACTGCTTTGTCCCCCGCTGCACCATAGCCTCTCCCAGGCTGTGGTGTCAATACAGTTTCCAGCTGGTAGGCCTAGCAGCTGGAAGCCATGTTTACACTGCTGCTGCTTCTCCTTCCCCCCCTGTCCTTCCCTCTTACCCACCTCCCAGTTGTGATGCAGAAGCAGCAGCAGTTTGGACACAGCTTCCAGCTGCCAGTCCCAGTGCAGCTCCCCATCAGCTGGAAGATGCACCTGTTATGCAGCCATGGAAAGGGAACCTGGGAGAAATGGTGATGACATCTGCACAGGAAAAGCTCCATGATGCTCACGTATTGAAGAAGCCACCCAGCCAATATCAGATTAGAGCCAGGTTGCTCTGGTCCATGACTTGAAAAAGGTTGCTGGTTGCTGCTGTAAAGAGATGCTCTTGAAAAGCTAAGGAATAATAAAAAAAAATTTAAAAAAAAAGTTCTAAAAATCCTTCACTTCACAACATTTTTTATTCAGACTGCTTTCCCTGGATTAACTATTGAACAGGGAACAAAGCCATTCACCAGCAAGCTTCCACCGTCTTTGGTATTTCTATGTATCTCACCTTTTATGGGCCTAAAAGAGATAGTGTCCAGAGTAAGTGGATTTGACATTCTGTGACTGCATAATTAAATTATTTACTTCTCTCATACCCCTAGGTAAAAATGTGTGTAGTTTTTAAAACTGCTCCAAGCAAGCTTGAGGCTAGATCATTACAGCATTTTAACATGCCATAACCAGAATTCGAACTTCAAAGGGCATATTGAGCATGCCCATTTTTATAGCAGTACAATAAGAATTCACTGTTTTCAACTGATTTCATCTGAGCAAACTAATAGAACCACTGCTCCATGAAGACATACAGCTTCAGTTATTTTGACGATGAGTATTCTTCCACTAGAAGGAAGGAACATTTGCTTAATATAGATATTCCTAGATAAACAGAAGACACCCAAAACATTACTTCCAAGTGTAATCTAACGGAAAAGAAACATACTTTATAGGGACGCAGCTGTGAGCAGCTCACCTGGGGGGCATGGGGAGTGGGGTGCAGCTCCTGCTAGTGCACGCACCCCAGGAGGGCATGGGGAGCGTGTGCCCCTGGATCTGTGGATCTGTGCATGGGGTGGGACAGGCTGCTGGGGTGGGCCGGGCTGGGCCCAGGGCAGTGGTCAGCTCTTTCTAGTAGAAGGGCTAGGCTGGGCTCAGGGTGAACAGCAGTACTGGGAGGGGACTGCAGGGGGCTACAGCCCCCCCACCGTAGCCTCCCTCCCAGCGCCACTGCCACCATGGCAGAGCAAAGCCCGGCCCAAATTCCTGCCAGGAAAGGCCCAGCCCCAGCTCCAGCCCTCAGTGGCAGCCTGCCCCTCTCCATGCACAGATCTGGGGGCACATGCCCCCCATATCCTCCCAGGGTGCACACAGTGGTGGGAGCTGCCCCCCTCCGTCCCACACATGGCTTCGTCCTGCACCCTGCCCCACCCTGGCTGAGCAACCCCTGCCCCAGCCCCACTCCCTCCCTCATGGTGGGGACCTCAACCTGCCCCCCACGCTTCTTTCCTCCCCTCACTCCATCCCCCACACTAGACTTACCAGTCCAATGCCGGTCTCCAAGCTGCCTGGCTGCATATCAGAATTGGATCAGTATCAGCCAATATGGCTCCTTAAAAATTGGCTATCGTTATCAGCCCAGAAAGTCTTTATCAGTGGAACCCTAATGTAAATACTTAATCCTCTGTGTTACAAAGCTCCATCAATTCGCACTGGAGTCAGAGGCAGCTGAGGGTGGTCAACATCTTGCAGGATTTAGTTCTAAATGAAATCCTGATTCCCTTACAGTATCCATTCTTTGAATCCAGGAAATAGACAGCAATTACCCATGTCAACTTTCTCCATAAATCTGCATTTATAGGATGATTCTCCTTGTGGGATGGAAAGAAGTCCATCCTCCAGCTAAAGGAACTAAGGGAAACTCTAATTACTGGGGGGTAATAGAGGGCAAAGGACTGATCAGATGTTTTGCTGCGGGAACTCAGCAATGGGTTGTGGATAGTGGCTACAGACAGACATTACACATAAGCCAGTTTAAGTGATCAGAAACTGGTTTAAACCTGTAACAGAACAGACATTCAGTGCACATAAACTAGTTTGAAAATGACTGAAACTCGTTTGAGATAAGCCTGGTTGTATGTAGTATCAGACTTAACTGATTTGGCTCAAACTGGTTTATGCAACGTCTGTCCCAGATCCCTTGCTAATTTAAGTTAAACCAGACTCCCCCAGCATCCTGGCATGCTCTCTGGGCTGGGTGGGCCTGTCTGCTCCCTGGCTGCAGCTCCCCTGCTCCCCCTCTCCTTTCACCACTCCCTGCTAAGCAGGAATCCTGCCTCCCCTCTGCCTTAAACACCCCTCAGCATTAGCCAGCAGACCACATGCTGGCTAGTCTGCACTGTGGCAGACAGGACAAAGGCAGAATCAACAGGTAGCTGGTAATGTCCCCCTGTTGTTTTCTTAATGGGGTGATAAACACTTCCCTGCTGGGCTCATCAGAAGTGGGGGGACCTATCCCTAATCAGAGCATCCTTCCAGGGTCTGGCCATGCCACCCCACCTCAGCTCAGCACTATAGAAAGGAAGGGAGAGCTGGTCTAGCACCCCATGGCTTCTAGCCTGAGCCACTGCAGGCATGTGCCTGCATTTCTGGGATGTCTGTACAGTTACATACTGATTCAGCCTAGCCAGGTTAGACTAACCTACAAAGATTGAATCAATTCAGGTTCAGGCTTTCCAAATGTCTGTCCCTACCCAGTCATTGCAGGGGAGGGAATATATAACAGGTGGGATGGCTTAAATAGAAAGTGGTCAGAAAACCTATGACTCTGAAAGGGAGTCCAAGAGGCTGGGAATCTTAATGAGTGCACATGGAATAACTTGCTTGTAAGAGACAGCCACACATGGTTACTAGGGCTACGCGAAGCTTCGGTCCCTGATTTGATTCAGTAGAGATTCAACCAGATTCGGTGGCCAACTTTCTAAATCAAGTCAGAGGGCCCTTTAATTCTCCGAATAGAATTGAAACCCTCCAAATTGATTTAGAGATTCAGAAAGAGAGCTAGCTTTAAATGTTTTTTCTACATACGTCTAAGTAGCAGGGGCTTATGAACACTGTGATGCTGGGGCATATAGAGTGTTCTACAGAATCATGGGGGGGGTCCTCAGTGCGCTCAGCAGCAAACCCAGAAGTAGACCAGAAGCACTTCTGGTCCACTTCCAGGTCTGCCAGGAAGCATTCTGTGGGGCCCCCCTGCACTCCCCTGGCTCAGTGGATAGTGCCTCCTGGGTCTGGGGGGGGGGGGGCACCCAGGGTCCCCCTGAAGCCAATTACCAAGCCAGGGGAAATGGGGGAGCCCCCCCAGCATACTCCCTGGCAGACCCGGAAGTGGACTAAAAATACTTCCAGTCCACTTCTGGGTTCACCACCAAGTATGTGGAGGGTCCCCCCCACACTCCTGTGGGACACTCCATGCACCAAAGCATCACAGCTATCACAAACCATGCCTGCTACCTTAAGGTATGTAGAAAAAACTTTTAAAGCTGTGTCTATGTCAAATCACAGATTCTCTGAATCAGCATTAAATCCTCAGATTCAGATTTGGCTGAATTGAATCAGGGACAGTGATCCAAATCAATGAATTGAATAACTGTCCCTGATTCTGATTTGACCTGAATCAAATATGGCCCACTTCGCAAACCCCTAATGGTTACTTACTTAAGTGTTCACATAAAACCTAAGGGGCTGTCTCTCAAAGTGGGCTGCAACCACAGTGAGGAGTAAATGGACGGTTGGAAGGGACACTCTGGGCAGAAAGGTCCACAGGACCTGTTTCTAACAGAGGAAAACATGTAGATTCTCTCTCCATCTCTCAATACCTTCCAGGATAATGCTATCTTTAAAGTAATGAAAAGGGAATCAGTAACCAGATGCCTCCCACAGAGACTTACACTACAGAAAAGGCTGGTAAGACCTGTGATAATTTATCATGCTCTTCTTACAATATTAATTGACAAAGAGACTGAATTCACTTACTGGCATAACAAATATTAAAAATAGAACTTAGCATACACGTTGTCTGGGATCTTGCCTTATACGCCAAAGGCCTGCTAGGCTTCATCCTGCAGCCTTGACAAATATGACTAATCTAGCTGAAGACAAGTGACTATATAGATATATGAATAAGGGCAGCAGTATCAGCTGCTGACTTAGGCAATCTTGCTTTTTTTCTTTAAGCTGACCTTCCAGCTTCACTTCCTTCTTACCCTTCCTGAGTACGGGACAGATATCAACCCCAGAAGCTAGATAAAAACAACATTGCGAATTTTGGAAAACCAAATAAATAAGTGACCATATTTGCCCAAAACCTAACTTTGTGTACCATGTAAATAAGAAGCCATCTTCAAAGTCCACATAGGTGCTGGAAGAATCCCAAGAGAGTTAGATTGCAAAAGAGGCTAGGAAAGAAGGTTGTGCTTCTACCACAGCTGATGGGTTTGTTATTGGATTGGTTATTTCAAAAGGCATTTACAAATTGCACCCACTTCATGAAGTTTAATCACTTGTTATTCCTGACTCCTTTATGACCACAATCTTGAGATGTACTGTATTTGTCTGCCTACTTACTCTCTGTGTGACTGAGTCGTTTATCCCTCAGTTACATAATGTATCAAAAGCAGAATCTTGCTGTATTGCTATTTCATTGCCCTCAGTCCACAGCAGGACTCCAGAAGGTAACTGTCTGCAGGTACAGACTCTAAATAAAGCCCTTAAACTGTAAATTGGAATAACTGAAATGTAAATTACTAGTAATTAAGAAGGGTGGAGGAATGGGGGTAAAAAACAGTGAGCCTTTCCATCCAAGAGAGAATAGCCATTGACATATACTTCCTTAATAGAGAAAGTTTGAGCTGAGTGCTGCTTTGGTTGTTACATAATCCCATCCAACTGGAATTGTACAACATATGGCCATGCACAAAAAAGAGTCACAGCTTCAAACTGAGTGGTGAATTTTCACTCAAGGGGATTCAGATCTGGAATTGCAAACAGCATCTCAAACAATTAACATCTATTCACATTTAATCATTACAAGTTCCTGTGTTATTTAGTTTTGTTTTCCCAAATTATGACCAGCCTCTTTGAGAAGAAACCAGTTTGTTTCAGCAATCCTACACACAGAATAACCAATTAACCAAATGTTTTAAAATGTACTTTGTACAACTACTGTACACCAGTCACTGAAAGCCCATGAGAATTCTCATAGCAGAGATGCAAACAAGAGCAGAAAATGATTAACTTAATCCAAGTCTGGGAAACAGTATAAAACATCTGTGTGCAATGACACAAAATAAATCCTCTCAGCAGAGGGTTAGACCTCAGGTCTCATGTTTTTACTGTCTCATGCTATTTCAGATCCTGTAGGCAACTGAATCAAAGCACTACATAGTACTGCAAGTTCCAACTTTACTTCATCTCTACAGAGTTCTAATATATGTTCTCCCCAATCATCTCCTTTCCCCACACCCATTCCCCCATTCTTGAAGAATCCATTTATAATGATGATGATGAAAGAATCTGTTAACTACTGTTTAAGTTACTTTACCTTGGTATTTTCAGTCCTGCCGCACCACATTTCCAGTGGAAGGAAGTCACTAGTGTGGAAATTATCAAAATTGTGTCCACATTATTGGTGTGAACACCTCCAAGGCAAAATATAACAGGAGATATATATTCTAATTTTTTTCTGTTGCTGTTCAGATTGATCTGGGTAAACAAACATTTAATCTGACTCAGCAAATGCTGGGTTTGTGTACACTTGGCATGTTGTATGTCCTAAGAAAACAATATTCCAGCTCCTTAGCAGCTATCCTGTGTTCTTGCATGGCTTGTCAGATATTGATAAACAGTGCCTTTCATTGGGTGCAACATATTTTAATGGATCTTTTCATCAATCTTGCAAATGAATTTTACAAGGTTTCTGTTTGGTTCTTCCCACCTACCCTTTCCCATAGTTATAGCAATTAAAAATAAAGAATACACAGCCATCAGCCTTTTGAGCACCTGTCACAGGTTGGGGTACCCAGGGATGTCCGTGACTCCCTTAGGGCTCCATGGGCATGCCAATCTTGCCCAATAGGCACTTTTTTTCTCATCTGCCATGTCTTGTTGGCAATTATCATAAATAGGGAGGCTGCCCTTGAGTTAGTTTGGACACGGTCCTGATAGACCCCACTGAACCCTGTGGGCTCTTAGACCCCCTTTGGGTCCTACACAAAATGGTTGCCTCATGGGGCACCCTCAGCCTTATGGGCTAGATGTGTGGCTCCAAAAAAAGAATAAAATAAAATAAAATCGCCCCTTTACCATGCACCAAGCCTCACATATAGCATTAACACATGGTCTCTCTGAGGCCCTGGACTAGCTAGGCCACCAGTCATCACTGGGCTCCCCACAGCCCTGTCTCTGTGCCCACACTGGCACTAGGCTACCCGCATTATAGTGGGCCCCCATTGAAGCCTCCTCCTTCCCCAATACCTTCAGCCCAATCCACTGGAAAACAGCAACTAAAATATGACCCAACCTGGGTTATAACATAATATAAACAGCTCAGGGTGTGCTCTGTCCCTTAAAAGAAAAAAAAAAATATATATATATATATATATTATTATTATTATTAAAGCACCCCTGCAGCACTAAGTGCCTTTTAGACCAAGGTGCCTGTTGAGCTCCTGGAGCCCCATTACCCCCATATGCAGCATATCAGACAGCCACTGCATCCCTGGACAATTCTTCCCTGGAATCACCTTCTCCTGGCTGCTGCCAGAGAACTAACTCCTGCTGGTCTTATGCCTGGGGTTTATATGTGCCCAGAGCCTTGCCTTCCTATCACCTGACCTGGCGTAGGTGCAGGCTAATTCCCTAGTTAACCTGTTACCATGGTAACCTGCACCTGCAGAGTTTCTGGCTGCCTCTTAGAGCCCTCTCCTTAGGCAGCTTCTGCTCTTAAAGGAGCAGGCACCTTAGTGCCCTGCAACAGCACCACTTCAAAGTTGAAGGGTGCAAAAATATTAAGCATAAATCTCCACTACAGGCTCATTTCAAACGTCTCAAGAGAATTATAGAAACATGGGGCTAGAAGGGACCTCAGAACATCATAAGTTTCTGTTCTGAGACAGGATCAAGTATACCTGGAACTGGGGTGGTCAAAATCATTCATCCCTCCAAGCTGGTCTGCAAGCTGAATCCAGAGCATGTCCTCTGGCTTGTGGGGCTTCCTACAGGGCTGGAAATGTGGTGGTGGCTGCATTATTTACAGTTTCTTCTATAGTCATGGCTACTTCCACTCCTCCCACCACCAGATTTCTGGCCCTGCAGATAGTCCCATGGGTCAGATAGCATGGCTTCGTGCTCCAGATCCAGTCCAAAGGGCTCCCCACAGGGCTAGAAGTCCAGGATGAGCAGCTGCAGCATGACAAGACCATTCCTAACAGATGTTTATCTAACCCGCTCCTAAAAACCATCTATGAGGGAGAACTTACAAACCTACAATGTCTCTTAGTACCCTGAATAAAGTACATCCACTACAAAAGTATGCACTATGCCCACAGTTATACACAGATATGCTCAGAGTTAGTTCAGTTCAGTGGTGTTGCATCAAATTTTCCAAATTAAAATCAATATTTGGTTCCTAGTATTAGGCACCATTGAACATATGTCCATCCACACCTTCCATAAGAAATGCAAGAGAAACTACTCATACATAAATCAATTCTATAATAAACTTAGGAGACTTGAGGGAAGTCCTTTAGTTTGCCTGCCTTTTAGAGAGGGACTTTAATCTTTGTGACAACTTTACCTAGAATGCATCTAATTATAAAAATAATTTAATTGAAGTTGCAATTTCTGTTTCAAATGCTAGTTTTCTTCCTCACAACTCAGCTCCCCTCCCCATAGACTCCTATAGAGAACTCATCTTTAGAAAATCTAAGTTACTCTGGAAAGTTAATTGATTGTCAAAAAATTCAGTAGCACAGCCTCACTGCAGGAAGAAGCAAGAAGGGAAGAGAAATGAACTGCTGTAAAAAGGATCACTTTTGTTTTTGACCATGGATAGCTCCTATGCAGACTAGGAATGTCCCCTTGTCAGACAGGGTGAGTCACTTAACCTTTGGCTGCCTTAGGCAGTTGCTTACTGGCATGTGGCAGGCTGCCCTGTTAATATAATTAACAAGCACAGTATGGGAAATAATAATTTATACTTCCATGTGTAACTTCTGGATTTCAATTGTGTTCTACAAATATTAATTAAGGAAAAATAATGTAAAAGTAATTGTGTGTTTAAAGATTATTAGTTTTAAAGTTATTCCTAGGAGAAAATTCTCCTCTTCAAAATGAAAACCAGGGGGAATTAAGAACAATATAAAATTAGGTTTCTGTTGTCTTTATTGACCTTACTTGCTTAGTTTCACTTAAAACATAAGAAAAAGGTATGAGGTTGTTATCATTTCATGCAAGCTTGCAAAGTGGAGTGTCCTTATAAAAAGAGCAATTATATGCATACTTTAAGCACCAAGCAGCACAATAATTAAATGCATAATTACCTTCCCACTTTTAAGCTGTCATGCAATTAAACTTTATTAAACATTCTCTATGCTTCACTAATCTTACACAAACAGAAGAATATAAGAAGGGTGTAGTAAGAAAAAGAAAAGTGTATCTGATAGAAGATTCAACAGATTATCCTGGCTATAATGTAACAGCTGCACAGGCTTGCTTGCCTGAAAGCTGAGTGGGTGAGCTGTGCCTAAGACCTTTGCAAGAATGGAGGCAAAAAGTTTGCAGAGGGTGCAATAGCTTTTCCAAACAGAGGGTATGCTGTGCACAATGCCTGCTTTTTACTGGAGGATTTGAACTGTAACCGAAGCCCCCAGAGCTGGAGAGAGAAGTGGCAGGAAAGCTATGTGGAATCAGAAAAAATATATGCCTTAAACTTTGATTATTTTAGTTATAAGATGACATAACCGCTTTGTGTAGAATTGCTGGCTCTGTACAGTAGAACAGATAAGGGCAAGTGTTTGTTCTTTGTAACTCTTCTGCAAATGCTTCGCTCACCGTGGCCTTGAAGGTAGAAAAAAAAAGTATGTACAAAGTAGATTTCCAGGTGCAAGAAGGAGGTTTGTGAACTAACCTCACCTCCCTCATAATTCCCATCCTGATTACAGCAAAGAAATAATGAAGTAATATTATAGCCGCTTTTCATGCTAATTTCACTATATGATCACGTGAGTTGTAAGTGACTGTTAAAAAGTATATAAGCCTCCTGATTTTGCTCTTGGGGGGGGACCCCTTCCAAGTGCTTGGGAAATCCATGTCACTTTGGAACTCCCCCTACAGCTGTAGTTTCTTTTGAATAAAAGCTTCTGCTGACCTGACCCCAAAGTACTCTGTGTGTGTTTCCACGACAGCTACACCAGCCTGTAGAGAGGGGAAGAGACTCACCCCCTCTTTTCCCACAGAGGCAGACGGAACAGAACTGAGGCTTGCTGGGGAGCAGACTTCAGGGCAGAGGAGAGCCCGAGTCATCCCAGGAGAAGCTGATTCCCTACCCAGGGTCGCAGCTGTGCAGTCAGGGACACAGGTACCCAGAGAAAGAGTGGGGAGGGGTAGGTCAGCTAGCTGGGAGCTGGGAGAAACTTCCTGGTCAAGGACCTGAAGAGGAAAGTCCTCTGTTTGAGCTGGAAAGGCTTGTACTGCAGGGACAGAGGCCTGCAGAGGGAATCCCCTGTCTGCATGTGGAGGTGCTGGTGGAGAGGAACAGCTCAGAGGGGGAACGGGCTGTGAGAATCCCAAATCTACATGGGTGTGTGAGGGGACACTCAACCCCCTTGTGGCAGTGCACCATCCTCAGCTGCATTTTTTTTCTATAAGCCAGTGCATGTGCACCCTTCAAGTCTTCCTGAATTTTCCTCCCTTGGGGATCAGCTTTCCCCCCTTTTACTCATCTGCCATGACATGATGTTACTTGATTCTTAAAAAGGCAGGAGGCTGATCCACAGGTTCTCAGACAGGCTCTAGGCTCACCACTGTAAGGGCAAAATGCATGCTTTTACCTCTCCTTGACATGCAGATGCCTTGCAGATGTTTTATAATTTTCTCTTTATGTTGGGGTCTCTGCAGCTGTGGGTTTACCTCCTCTTTCTCTAGCTAGGCCTGTCAGTCAAAAAACCACTAAGCAGGGCTTGACTCTAAGGCTCTAGCTCTCTCGAGCTCAAGGCCCTCCGTTCCATACTGTCCATGACACCAGGCCTACTGGCTCTTCTACACTGTGCCCCTGCAGTGCCAGGCTGTTGAGGCCTCAGCCCTTCTGGCATTCTCTCTCTTTCTATAATTAGGGCTGTTCACCTAGGTCCACCCACTAGGACCTGGCTTCAATACTCCTATCTTCCCTTCAAGTGACTCTGGGCTCATGGCCAGAGTCCACCCCTAGTACAGCACAGCTTCTTGAGCACTCTATCACGGTGCCCCTCGGCACTAATGAGGCTGCCTCCTCCGCTGCAGCCTCAGCAACATGCTACCAAAATTTAACATTAAACGTAAACCATAGGCCCCTATGGCTATATAATGAAATAAAAAAATAAAAAAAAAGGCAAAGTGTTCACTCGCATGTGCTTGTGCTTCTGTCTCACAGTATGGCTCATTCTTCCTAAGGAGGCTGACTCAACTGCTCCGTAATCACCAGGAGTCTCCCACTCTGCTGCCTCCTTGGCCTACTCCACTTGAAGTTTATACGGTTCTGGCTTTTCCCTTCCTGTCACCTAACCTGTTGGCAGGGCTCAATCCTTAACCCTTGCTCAACTGGATGGTTGCATCCAGAAGGTTCTGGATTTAAAGAGGCCACCCTGCTTCCTGATAACAGAGCTAGGGTTCCCTGTTACACCCTTACTGTTTTCAGGAGGTGTATTTTTCAGAAGGAAACTAAAGAAAAGAAGCCTATTACCATGTGGCTGAAGTTGGTTTCTTACTCCCAGTTCCTTCTTCGGTTCTCTATTCCTTATTCCCAGTTCTTTATTCCTTATTCCTGGTTCCTTTTTCAATGCTATAATATACCCAATAAAAGCTTGTTATTAATGAATTACACATCCTAAAGAGAGAGAATTTCATTAGCTATGCATATGTACTACTTAATATGTAAAATAATATCCCACATCAAGTACAGAGCCCTAAAAGAAGATCAGATTTGGATAGGATTATGAGGCAAAATACTTCTTGGCCCATGCCAAAATTCCTGTCAATGCCACTGGGGGACTGTCCCAAAGAAGTCTGACCACAGTCCTGCCCAGCCAAAGCAGGGTTTGGCCATGCCAGGCTGCCAACTAATGCTAAGCATACTGGCTCAAATAAAGGACTGACATACCTTTGCACCACTGGGGGACTCTACTAGATGCATCTGACCAGAGTCTTGCCTGCCTAAAGTGCTGTTTGGCCCTGCCAGGCTACCAACTGACAGCACCCTTGCCACTGTGCTAAGTATATGGACCCAAATAAGGAACTGGAATTTGGGCTGGGATTATAGCTAAAAATCCTTCTTGGTCCACCCCATGCCATGCCTCTGTGGTACCAGGGGACTATCCTGGATATCTCTGATCAGAGACTTGCCCAGCCAAAAATGTAGTTTAGCCACGCCGGCCTTCCAATTGACAGCACCCAAGCCACTGTGCTAAATACATAGACCTGAATAAGGAACTGGATTTTGGGCTGGGATTATACCCAGAAATCCTTCTTGGGGCATGCCAGACCATATCTCTTTGCCACTGGGGGACTCTCCTGGATATCTCCGACCAGACACTTCCCTGACCCAAAGCGCCATTTGGCCGTGCTAGGCTTCCAACAGACAGCACCCCAATGCTTTGCACCTCTGTGCAAAGTGTATGGACCTGAATAAAGAACTGGATTTTGGGCTGGGAATATAGCTAGAACTCCTCCTTGGGCCACCCCATAGCATACCTCTGTACCAAAAGGGAGCTCTCCTGGACATCTCTGACAAGAGACTTCCCCATCCCAAAGTACTGTTTGGCCATGCCAGGCTGACAGTTGACTGCACCCCAGCCACTGTGGTAAATATATGGGCTTGAATTAGGAACTGGCTTCTGGGCTAGGATTACAGCAAGAATTCCTTCTTAGGCCACCCCATGGCATACCTCTGTGCCACCAGAGGACTCTCATGGACATCTTTGGCCAGAGACTTGCCTGGCCTAAAATGCGGTTTTGCCATGCCCAGCTACTATCTGCCAGCACCCCAGCCACTGTTCTAAATATAATGGCTTGAATAATGAACTGTTGTTTGGGCTGGGATTAGAGATGGAAATCCTTGTTTGGCCACCCCATTCTATGATTCTGTGGTACTGGACGACTCTCCCAGGCATCCCTGACCAGAGTATTGTCCAGGCCAAAGCAGTTTGGCTCTGCCATGCTATCAACTCAGAGCCCACCCCCCAATCCCTTTAGCAACGGTACTAAATACAATGGCTTGAATAATTCCAGTTTACTGGAGCTGGGATTAGAGCTGCAAATCCTTCTTGGCCACACCACACTATCACTCTGTGGCACTGGTTGACTCCCCCAGACATTTCTGACCAGAGTCTTGCCCAGCCCAGAGTGCAGTTTCTTCATGCCATGCTGCTAAGTGCAGCCACCCCATGCCCACTAATGTAATAAAAGGCTTAGTATGACTGCCTGTATGTCTGTCTGCATTGCTTCTAGCCAACTGCGCATACACCTCTAAGAGGGCAAGTGGTGATTGGCTGGGCGGCATGTGCGGCATGGGCCCAAGTTTGCACCACTGTCGGGGAATTTTGGCAGTGGGGAACATGCCCCAGCTGTGCAAGCAGCCGGGCTGCCCCCTCCCTCCCTGTCTGAGGGCAAATGGGGCCATCATGATGGCCACCTGTCCTGGATGCCCCCCAGAACAACCAGCAGAGAGGGGGAGATGTGGGGCAGGGAGGAAGGGAAGGGAGGGAAGGCAGGCAGACATGGGCCAGGCAGACCTGAAGCATCTGTGGGGGGAAGGAGGGGAGCAGGGTTGGACCTGAAGTGGTGGGCAGGGGGTGGGAGCAGGACTGGACTGAAGTGGCGGGAGGAAGGAGGGGAGGGGGGTCGGATCCGAAGTGGGGAGGGGTAACACGGCTGGACCTAAAGTGGTAGGGGGTGTGGCTTGGGGTCAGACTTGAAGTGGTGGGAGGGAGGTGGGGGTAGACTGGGATGGGGGAAGGAGGGGCACAGGGCTGCGTAACTGTTGGCCCTCATCCCCCCATCATTCTTGATGGGCAGTGTGCTAGTACTAAGTATAGTGGCTTGAAAAAGGGAACTGGGGTTTGGCCTGAGATTATGATTGCACATCCTTTTTGAGCCACCCGCACCATGCCTCTGTGGCACTGGGTCACTCTCCTGGATGACCTTGCCCAGAGTGTGGTTTCTTCATGCCAGGCTGCTAACTGGCAGCCCCCATGCCCACTGCACTAAGTATACTGGCTCAAATAAGGAATTTCTTTTAGACTGCAGGTGGTACAATCCCTGGATGGCAGTCGTGGTTGAGACTCCCTTCCAAAGTGACTTGGCTAGGAGGGAGCTCCCCAAGTTGGTTTGGCACTGACTGTGACTGATCCATTTTGAGGTACAGTTAAAGGTTAATACTTAAGGTTTTGCTTAGGAAGGGGAGCAGTCCCCTGGCAGCTGATCACAGGTGTATAAAGTAGCCCCAATCAGTAGCATCTGTAGAATGCAGTGGAAATAACAACTGCTATTTTATGTTCTCTGTGAATGATGAAGAGCTAGAACAAGGGTATCAAACTCAATTGACTGGAAGACTGCATTTCCTCTTTCAGCGTCCAGTGGGCTGCACAACTCTCATGCTGGCAGGCCCAGCAGCACCATGTGCTCTGTCAGAAGTGCTGGAGCTTCCCATGAAAGCAGCCCCCAACCCTGCAGGGAAAGAGAGTAGGGCCATGTGAAGCTTTGGGTGGTGATTCAACTCAGAGGAGATTCAGCCCAATTTGGTGGCCAAATCTCTGAATTGAATCAGGGGACCAATTAAATGGTCCAAATTGATTCGAAGCTCTCCTATTCTAAAAAGAAAAGATTTGGAGAGCTTCGATGATTCAGACAGTCCCTGGTGGCTGCAGCAGGGAGCTACAGCTGGACTCCGACCTGGGAAGTAGGGGGCAGGGGTTGGCAGGCTGGAGATGGGGGGAAGAGACCATGAGGGGACCCCTGCCCGCCCCCAGCCCCTGCCTGTGCCCCCAGCCCTCCCAACCCCTGCCCACTCTCTCAGCCCCACCCATGGCTGCCCTGCCTGCCCCAGCTGCCGGTGCTATAAAAAAAAGCCCTGACTCACCAGGTGCTGCCGGGCAGGGGAGGCAACCCCTGCTGCCCCCCACAGCATGGGGGGCTCTGCACAAGCCCCCCAACACTCCCCTGCTCTCCCAGCCCCCTCTCCATGGCTGCCCTGCCCGCCCCAGTTCCCAGTGCTTTAAAATAAAAAGCCCCACTCACTGGGTGCTGCCGGATGGGGGAGTAATCCCTGCTGCCCTGCATTTCCCCATGCTGCACATGGGGCTATGCACGAGCCCCCCTGACCCCTGTGCTCAGTCCCCCAGCCCCCCATGGCTGCCCCGCCCACCCCAGCTCCAGTCCTTTATTAAAAAGACAAACCCCAGGACTCACCACTCCTGCAGCAGCCTCAGGGCTTTGGGGGGCTTGTGCAGAGCCCCCCACATGGTGCAGGGCACCAGAGGGGTAGTTGGGGGCAGCGGCGATCACCCCCCTGCCCAGCAGGTTTTGTGAGTCTGGGGGTTTGGGGTTTGTTTTTTTTTTCTCATATGGCCAGAGCTGGGGCAGGCAGGGCAGCCATAGGGGAGAGGCTGGGGGAATGGGGGGAGAAATCAGGGGCCCGTGCATGGGGGCAACAGGGATCACACCCCCCACCCAGCAGCATCAGGTGAGTTGGGGCTTTTTTTTCAGAGTGGCCAGGCTGGGAGAGCAGGCAAGGGATGGGCCTGGCCTGGGTGATTCAGAGATTCAACAGCAGCCGAATCTTCAAATCAGATTCAGCTGAATTGATTCAGGACAGTGATTCAGCTCAGTGAATCGAATCACTGTCTCCCAGATCTGCTGAATCTGAAGCGAATATTGGCTGCTTTACACAGGCCTAATAGAAAGTGTGTGTGTGTGTATGTGTTGGTGGGAGTGGGAATATCTTGAGACCAGGGTCACAGTCTAGAGAAGATGGGGGGAGGGAGGGGGTCAGGAAGAGGGAGCAGCCAGCATGAGAAGTTTTGTTGCATTGCTTCATCCAGTCAGCTGCCAGCCCCCTGCCTACTTCTTGCACAGAGTTCTCTGCTTAAGAAGAAGACAATAACATTGTCCCTCTGCTCAGCTCCTGGGCACTTAGGGCAGGGACCAATGCTGTCCACTGCTGGCTGCCCTCTGTCCTCCTCACTGCTCAGCTTCAGGTGGAGGTGGGGGAAGAAGAAGCCAGTCAGCAAAGAACCAGACTGCAGGAGGCTGTCCCTGAGGTAATGGGGCAAAGCCTCCCCCCCCCCCCTTGTCACAGGGGTATCCCAGGTATGCTAAGCTGGTGGAAGTTTTGTCCCACGTCTCTGTCCCCTCTGCTTCCCAGCACCAGGAGCTGAGCAGAAAGAGCAGTCCTATGAGCCCCCTGCCTACTTCTGGAGTGAGAAGCAGGCAGGAGGTTGCCCTACTGCTCCCTGAGACGAGCAGCAGAGTAAAGGAGCAGCTGCTGTATGAGGAGAATTTGACCTGCTGCTCCTCCTTCCTCCTAGATGGGTCAGGAAGGGGAAAGAACACCAAAGCACACCCTCCAGCCCCTTACCCAAGCCAGGCACTGCCAGATTTGGGGAAGGGACTGGGGGCTTTGCCCCATTGCTCCCTCTGCTCTGCTCCCAGAGATTGTGAGCAGAATGAAAGAGGTTTCTCTAGGCATGGTGATGAGGCTTTCTACAGCAGCATCCAGTACCTCAGCAAGAGCTAGACACTGGCAGCCCCAGCAGCAACACGGGCAAACCCCAGAGCATCAACTCTGGCCATGGTTGTAGGGCTTGCTGCAGTGGCAGTCAGAGCCCTGGCTTTCTCCAGGAGACAGGCAGATCCAGAAGTACCATGGTCAGAAGCTCTGCCAGAGCAACCAGCGGCCCCTGAGCCAGGTCTTTTGCCCACACTCTGTCCACAGAAAAAGGGCTTTTCTCAACAGAATTGCTTGGCACTGCTCTCTCCAGGGTGCTGGTAGCTGCTGCAGGAAGCCCCACTACTAGTCCAGAGCCAGAGCAACAGTCCAAAGGAAGGATGACTAAGGTCAGCGGGCCCAACCCAGCCTGTGGGCTGTTTTTGAGGCAGAGAGTATTCTTATAAGACAGCACACAATTCAGATTCCCCTAGCATTTCTGATAGCAGTAAAAGCATCGCATGTTTTGCAGCTAGCTTGCTTGAGAAATCTTCATTACTTTGGGCATCCCTAATGGAAAAAGAGAGAGAGAAAGAAAGAAAAAGAAAACCTAATATGTAACAAGAAGCCTCTTCTTGCCTGCGCCACCCATTTTGTGCATTTCTTTTTGCTTCTGAGTATTGACAGACCTAGCACACTCATTGCACAAGTGTGGGAAGACTCAGAGCAAGCCAGAAAGTTGAAGTGGCTTTCTGTAGGAGAAACCTACAAACTACATCTACATATCCATTGAACTAAGTGGCACTAAAGAAAACAAAAGAACTAAAATATCTACTTCAAGGACTGTAAATATATCATGGTGCTAACCTAGCTCACTGTCCCCAGTAGCCTTTGATCCTCACTACCTCACATTGTATTTTTATATATTTCTCATGGTGCATTTTTATATTTCATCTGTCTCATCTTTGCCATGGCATTTTGTATTTTATATTTTATGCTTTTAAACCCTTAAGGAATGTACTCCCTGTAGAATGAAGTCACACCCTGGACCGTTGTTAAAAACTGCATTGAAATTGTAATTGTAAAGTGATAAAATGTGCTATACTGGGCTGGTCCTTTGAGTGAATGCAAGTATGTATAAGTCAGTAGGACAAAGCAAGAGCCTCTGGCTATTGATTGACAATAGCCTAGCCAGAGGAACTTATCATCACAAAACTCTACAAGTCATTTTAAGCTAATCAAGCCACCTGGAGCCCACATCATTGAATCAATCAAGTCAAGGGTGGACTCCCAAAACTGTACCACTGGGCAAAACCCCCAGTGACTGTGACTAACAGCTGTCATGCACTACTCAAGACCCGTGTGAGACAGTGACCTCCAGATTGGGCAGCCAAGATGATGCTGGGGGATCATACAAGTCTGCCAGAGAAGGGATAAAAGGCAGTGAAGCATGACACTCAGTGGCACCCTCCCATCCAGCACCTGACCTACCGAGACAGAACAACAAGCAAGCAACCCCCTTCTAGAGAAGACATCACCTTGAAGGAAGCTGATCATCGACAGCAGACTCCAGGGCCTTGGACAGGTAGATATACTGACACCAGTGCTCTCACAATCACTACAGCAGCTACTATACAATATACTATATGGGTTTAAATTACATGGGTTTGAATGAGTGAGTGCGTGCGTGCATGCATGCATGCTAAGGTGACCAATACCCCTCATAATTCAAAGTTTGTATTTATGATTTTATTGGTAACTTCACATCCTGTACAATAAATTAGAATTTATTATGATTGTGCGAGTTTGTCCTTTGTAGCCAACAAATGGACACTTGAGGTATGTGCTGATTACAGGGCACTTAATTCACAAAGTTCAAGAAAGCTACCCAATGCCTCACATTAAACACCTGGATCAAATCTTAGGAATAAAATACTTTATTTATATCCAAATACAAAAATAAGAACTGCCAAACTGAAAAGATAAAAAAGAAAACTGCCTTTGCAATGTCCTACGGACTGGTTCAATTCCACAAAATGACTTTTGAGTTCATGAATGCATTAGGGATATTTCAGATCTAGCCCAAGTTCTGATTTATATAATAAGCAAGTATTGTGACATCCAAGATGCTTACAGGAAGAAGAATACTTCATTTCATTCACCCTGGAGTGGCAGAAACTCCTACTGTTGTTTTCTTGGAAGAGGGCACAAAACAAATAAAAAAAGAGGTCACATTAAATTTCATTAAAGTTAATATCTGACTATCATCATCTTAACTTTGTATCTGTTAAAAATAGAGCAACAGCTCTCTAGAGGGCTCAGGTAACACTAATCTGTAATTAGAGGGGATAACACAGACATAACCCTAGTAGATTTAAACACAAAAATAGAAAGCACTATTTTCAGTCAACCCTATTGAAGTCATTGAAGTTTCCATTGAAGTCATCAGGAGTTTTGCTAAGGATTTCAGTAAGATACATCTACCTTCCCTACAGGAAGATTTTACAATGATAGCTTTGGGTTTGTATCTGTAAGTCATTTCTAAAAGGAAATGCATCAGATTCAAACACAGATAAATATTATAGGTCTGCCTCCTCTACACCTTCCCAAAGATAGCTCGTGGGACAAGAAGGCCCTCATTAATACTTTTAAATGTGCAGCATATTTGCTCAAAATGACTTAGGGAGGGGACAGAATGAACAGACAATTTCCCTTGATAAATGCTATCATTTGATATCTGCCACCAGCAGCCTGGCACACAGCTGCTGCATCAGCCTTTTGTAAAGAGCCCACTTGGTCTCTCGGTCTGGCCCTAAATCTATTTTTCAGTGTTAAACACTCAGCGGCTCTGATCTTCAGGCCAATTTGCACCTTGTAGCTCTGTCCTTTAGCATTATGTTTCTGTTATCCTTGGGTTTGTTTAATTAAAAAAAAAGTAACATTTCTGCAATTTTTCAATTAATTGCATCCTTTCCAAAAAGTTAGAATCCCACAGCTTCCTCATATGCTGATTAAATGGCTGATTTCTCTGGGAATGATGCTAACAACCCCATAGCTACAAAGATGGTACAACTGAATGAGAGGGCTAACTATGATCTATGATGGAAATTAAACAAAAAAATGTAGAGAGAACATCTTTCATTTCACACATTATGAGATCCCCCTGAGGGCCATTGAATTTTTGGGGTGAGGAAAATGAAATGCTGCCAGTAACATAGGACATGCCTCTGTAAAAACCTAAAGCTACAAAGTAGGAGGAAGGAAGAATGAGCTTGGTAGTATATGAGAGTCCTAGGAAATCATGGATTACCCCTAACAGAAACAAATCAATGCATAGAAAAAGAAGACATGTCTAGTCATGGGGGGAAGGGGAACTAGTTTAATTTTAGAGTGATAATAATTTAAGCTGATATATGACTTTCACACATTTTCCATTTATAAATTAGATATAAAGTTCAGACCGTGATAAATATTTATTAAAAATGTATAGCCAGAAATTGTTTTATACTCTCAAGAAAAAGTGCCCACTCTACCACCTGAAAAAAGGAAAGTTGAAATGAGAAATTTGAAATGTGGTCATTTGAATGAAATGTCAGCTTAGCCCTATTGGGCCAAAGTTTTAGGTGAGGCCCTGTAGCCTAATTAGCTGAATATACTGTAAGAACATATCAGAAAATGTCCCTGTTAACTATTGTAGTTGCTAGCTGTTTGAAGAGGTACTAAACTAGCAGCCTTAAATAAGTGCAATAATCAGAGAGTGCTAAATTTAAAGTGCATTAAAGTTCAATATACAGTATTGTATTATAAAGCACTGCCTGATACTCTTTATCCCTCAGTTACAATATTAAAGGCCTCCGCTATAACAGTTTGAGAACACATTTCCAGTGCTACCAGCCTCTACCCTCACAGATTTTGCTACATTTTCATAACCTGATTTTACTCAGTGCTTGTACTTCAGTAGAAGTCTCCTAAATTAAGACATCAGTGGAGAGCTTACTTCCTCTTTTTAGACATCTATAACAATTAAGGACAATAATACTTTAGTCTGAAAGTAAAATGTCATGATGGAAAATATTGTACTGAGTAATTACCAGAAGAGTCATGATCTGTGCAGATTATCTTTAATCCTTTTGTGACTCTATTCACTCCCAAGAGAACAAAAAAGCTAGATACCATTGTGACAGTCTCATGGCCACAGGGGCAGCCTTGACACTCCCTAGCAACCCTGTAGCTCCTGTCTATCTCAGACTCTAATGTCACTCTCCCTATATTGCTCACCAATCACACCTTATTCTTAATTGTAAAGGTTAATTAAGGGAGGCTTTAGAGTGAATCTTAATCCTAATAAATCCCCACTAGGTCTCAATCCAGGCCTCAGGCCTGATAGATACCTCTTGGCTTGAATAGGCCCCTGTAGAGCACTCATAGCCTTATGGGCAAACTGCATGGTTTCTTTTCCCCCTACACCACACCCTAAGCCTCATGGATGTTACTATAAAGCTGTTTCCTGTGCTGCGGCTTTGGCCTCCTTGGCCTCCACCCCTTTAATTTCACTAGGCCTTCTAGCCTCGGCCCATTGCGTCGGACCTGAATTTGAGGCATTAGCTTCAATCTATCCCCTCTGATCACCAGACCTCCGGACCTTGTCTGCTGGGCTCCTGGCCCCTGTGTGATTGCACTCCTCTTGAGCAATGGGCTTTTGGCCCATATCTCACTGTGTCCTTGTACAATGCATTTCACAATGATTGGAAAATCAGATAAAAGCTACAGGGGAACTAGGGTTTCATTCCCATTACGTATTGTGTGGTTGCTGACCTATATAGAGGCTATGACTATCTGATGGTCATTTTGTACTTGGAACTCAGACAGGTGTGCAGTTTAGCAGCTGTCACCATGACTGAGTAGACCTACTTCAGATCCACTCTGCTCAACCCATATAGGCAGTGGGCTAGAAAAGGTGTCCTGAATGTAGTCTCTCATTTCATGGGACTGGAAAACTGCATCCAGTGGGATCACTATCTACAGCCTAAATCAAATAATAAAGTTTGCAACCTGGAATGTCTGCATCCTGACAGACAAGCCTATCAGTAATCGACTGGAGCAAAGGACAGCGCACAACTTGATACTGACATTGCTGCACTTAGTGAGACCAGACATGTGAGAGAGGGGCATCTCACAGCAGATGTGGTGGTGGTGTGGTGGCTATACCTTTTTTGGAAAGGAAAACCTGAAAAAGCATCTGTAGTGTTGATTTTGCTATTAAGACCAAGATTGTTACTTAGATGTCAAAATGTCTAGGTGGCATCAATGAGTTCATCATGACCCTTTGTCCTTGACAGACTAATAGGCAACATATAACAATCATCAGTGTATGAATCCTGACTCTTGATGCAGATGACAAGAGTTCTGTTCTAAAGTCTACCAAGTCCAGGGGCCAGAGTCCAAAGCTCTGTCGACTGCTTTTGGCTCATGGACTGGAGATTCAGTACCCTTGATTTAGATCTACCAACCTACTCACCTACTGTATTTACTCAAATACTGTATAAGATGACATTTTTCCTCCCAACAGCATGAGGGAAAAAGCCTCTCAACCTTATATTTGTATATCAAGCAGAGAGGGGCACAAGGGGCTGCTGCATCTCTGCCTCTGGTCCTGAGTTTGCCCAGATCAAGGCCAGGGTCAGACCCACAGCAACCCACAGCCCCCTCCACCCCAACCATCCCCTTTCCCTTTGCCACTTCTCTCCTGCTCCCACCTCCTTCCCTTCCCCTTCCTGTCAGGCATAGCCTGGGTCCTGGTAGGACTGGGGTCTCTCCTAGGCATGGAGCATATGGAAACTCCTTCCCCTGCCCAGACAATCAGAAGCACCCACACTGCTGCATACCAGGCAAGAGCTGAGCTTCCATGTGCTGTGCTTTGAGATGGAGCAGCCAGAGCAGCACCTGACAATAAGGGGAAGAGACTTGGGGAGTTAGGTGGGAGAGGACGCAAAGACTGGGGAGTTGAGGGGGGAAGGGGCGGAGACTGGGAGGAATTTGGTGGAAAGGGTCTGTTTGGAGCTGGGGGTGTGAGGGATGCAGGTGAAAGGGGAGCAGGAAGGCTGCAAGGGGAAGAATTGGGTAGGGTAAAGAGCAAGGGGGCAACCTGATCACCCCTCAGAGCCATTGCTTTCTCTGCTGTAGCAATGGGGGCAGAGGAGATTCAAAGCAACCCTCCAATATTTAGAAACTATACCTGGAAATTTTTAACACATTTATCATTTTTCCATATATAGAATCTAATTATTGGGGAATGTCTTATAAGCAAGTTGTCACAGGCCAGCTGGGCACTGTGAGTATATCAATTTTATCACAGGCCAACTGGGCTGTGATAAAATTGGCATTCATGAACAGGATCAAGGATGGAGAGTTCAGAGGGAAAGAATGGTGCAGAGGAGGCAGAGGGTTGGACCCCATTGATTGCTTTAATAGAAGAGGTTACGGGTATTAAGAATCCGGGGTGAGATAAAGAGACGTTAAGACCCGCCTGGAGCGATCCCACCACAATACCCTGTCAGTGGGCTGTATTCACTGCCATGCAGAGGGGGAGACCTAAGAATGGATGCCTGTCTTGGCTGCTGGCAACCTGCCTAAGACTGGGAGCAGAGGAAGGCACTCAACTCCATGAAGAGAACCAATCCTTAAAAGACCAAGTGACCCAGCTTGAGAGGGACTTAAGGGAAGAAAAAGATTCTAGCAGTGTCACGTGCGTGGCTGTTAGAGCTGCTCAAGACCAACTAGAGATACTAGAGCATCGGGAGGGAAAGATACTAGTCACACAGGCAATCACCTCCCTTGAGCAGAAGGTGCAAGTGGCACGATCAGTCGAACCTTCCCCTGAAAAGGTTCGGCAGTGTCTTCATGGCAGAATTCCAAAAACTGAGCTGTGGGATGACCCAGAGAGCGAGGATCTGTATGGTGAAATTGCAGTAAGTAAGCCAGGAGATGATGAGTATGTGAGGCTTACAGAAGAAGCCTGTGAGATCCCACTTCCTTATGCCCCACCAGCCCAAGAGAATTTAGGAGGAGAGTTAGCCCAAACCTTCCCAGTAGTGGTGACTCATACAGGGCCACAAGGGGGCAATCTCTGGACAGAGACACGGTCCTTTACTCGCACAGAAATCCAAGAATTACAAAAACAACATAAGGCCAAACCAGGGGAGCAAATAATAGACTGGTTAGTTTGAATGTATGGTGAAGGGGCCTCAGCAGTATCTGTGAGTCGCACCAAGGCAGCACAATTAGTTCTCCACCCCAAAATCCAGTTGGGTCAGTGGGTCAGGCAGGATGACAACATTACTCTGTTTTCTGCTGCAATGCAGGTGGTTGCTGTGGGTTACAATAACATGGAAGAAGAGCTTAACCTTCCCCCCCGGGTATGGCCTAACTTAGAGGAATCTATCCACTGTCTGTATTAACTAGCGTTAATTGAAATCATTCGAGCAGGGAACTGGAGGAACGCTAGATGAAGAACTGGTGACAGAAGCCATGTGGAGGAAGTTCTGCCGGCAAGCACCGATGGAATGTGCTTCAGTTCTGCTGGCTTTACAACAAGAGTTAGTAACTCACCTGGTAAGTTTTGGCCTCCACAATTCAAAAGGGATGTGGAGAAGCTTGAGAGAGTCCAGAGAAGAGCCACGCGCATGATCAGAGGTCAGGGAAGCAGACCCTACGATGACAGGCTGAGAGCCCTGGGGCTTTTTAGCCTGGAAAAGCGCAGGCTCAGGGGTGATCCGATGGCCACCTATAAGTTTATCAGGGGTGACCACCAGTATCTGGGGGAACGTTTGTTCACCAGAGCGCCCCAAGGGATGACAACTAGGTCGAACGGTCATAAACTACTACAAGACCGTTTCAGGCTGGACATAAGGAAGAATTTCTTTACTGTCCGAGCCCCCAAGGTCTGGAACAGCCTGCCACCGGACGTGGTTCAAGCGCCTACATTGAACACCTTCAAGAGCAAACTGGATGCTTATCTTGCTGGGATCCTGTGACCCCGGCTGACTTCCTGCCCTTTGGGCAGGGGACTGGACTCGATGATCTTCCGAGGTCCCTTCCAGCCCTAATGTCTATGAAATCTATTAAATCTGTCTATGAAATCCAATCCGGCGGTTGGTACAGCTTCTGTCCATCTTGCAGAAGCTGGGGCTTCCCAAACTAATAAGAACTGCCAAGGCCATGGCAGTGGCCGCTGAGAAAGACGATCCAGCAGGGCCCCACAAGTCCAGGAAAGTGGGGAATGGAAAATCTAAACCCCTGCGGACACAGATGTGGAGGGAGTTACTGGCAGGAGGGTTCAATAAAGAGCAAATTGATGGGCTGCCCACCCCGGTCCTGCAAGTGTTATGGGCCAAACACTATGAGGATGGGAAAGGGAAGAAGACAGAGCCCTCAGAACCCCCCGACCTCCAGCAGTAGGAGTCCCGGCCAACCCAACCCCCAGAGCAAGGGGCCATCGTGGAGGCAGTAGAGTATCGGGACCGGTAACACAGAATAATATTGGCCCCTTAATTCAAGTACCTATAAAGATTTCTCTCAATGGAAGGGAAAAGTCAATTAATATGCTACTAGACACTGGTGCCCAGCTATGTGTTTTGGACTGTGCAGAATGGAAAGGGGCACAGGGAACTCCCTAACAGGTAGTAGGAGTTGGAGGTGCCAGACGATCAGGACATTTGGTCCAGCCCACTTTCACCTTGCCTAATGGCTCCATAGTAACAGCAGGTGCTGTCATGCTCTGGGGAGGTCTGAACCTAATGGGACTAAGCATGTTGCAGGAGCAGCGGATTATCCTTAAACAGGAAAGTTGGCAGTTTGGATGTGCCACGGTTCAGGAAGGCAAACAGAAGGACATATAATGACGGCAGTAGCCTGATGTTCCATGACCCCACTCGCCCTTCCAGCCATGAAGGGGGTACACTGACCTCAATACCGCATACGCCCCGAGGCAACGCAACCCATCAAGGACATCATCAACCGAGAGCTGGAGGATGGAACCATCATTCAAACTCATTCCCCCGTACAACAACCCGGTGTGGCCAGTACGTAAACCAAATGGGGATTGACTGTTGATTTTAGGGCTTTGAATGCCAATACTGACCATCTCACGGCCTCAGTCCCATCCATGTCTGCACTGACGGAAAGCATGAGGTGCTATGGCCCACAGTGGATGGGATCCATAGACATTAAGGACATGTTCTTTGTTATTCCCATCCATGAAAATCACTGGCCTTTGTTTGCCTTCACATGGTTGGGACAGCAGTACACCTATACAGTCCTACCCCATGTCTGGGTGCACAGCCCCACCCTGGCCATCAAAGTGCTAGCTGTGGTGGTCCATAAAGTCCAGTTGAGTCATCCAGAGGTACGTGTCTGGCAATACGTTGATGATGTCAAGGCTGGGAATTAACCATTTCTGGTTTTGACTCCCTAAAGGAAAAGGTGCAAGCATTTGGGTTCACGCTGTCCAGCAAAAAGATCCAAGAAGGCAGGCCCCAGTGTGAATTCCTGGGAATCCAATGGCAGCGAGGTGGACCCACCGTACCGGACAAAGAGCTGCAGAGTCTGGTAGATACCCCTGCCCCCAACACTGTAAAAGAGCTGCAAGCCCAGCTGGGTGCGCTTAACTTCTGGCACCTGCAAGTCCCTGAGTTTACTGTGTTGGCCCGGCCTCTGTATAATCCATGCAAGAAAAAAACAGAGTGGGAATGGGGCCCCGAGCACCAACATGCTATGCGGGCCCTCAAGGAGGCAGTGATCACCCACTCTCCCTAGCAGCACGGTGCCCAGTAGGGGCGCTCTGGCTCCATGTAAACATGTCTGAAGGGGGGCCCCGTTGGAGCTTGTGGCAAAGGGACACACCTGAGACAGAAGTAAAACCCCTTGGCTTCTGGAGCTGAGGCTGGAAAGGGGCTGAAGCCCGATACACCCTGCTGGAACAAATGCTGTGTGCAGCAGCCACAGCTTTAACAGTCACAGAGGCCCTGAGAGGGGAGCTTCCCACTGTCATAACCACTCCGGTGCCCATCCTAGGAATGGCATTGTCCAACAGACACCTCCCGCCAGGGGGTTGAGCCTAAGAAACCACACTGCAAAAATGGGTCTATTATATCTGAAGTCAAGCTCAGCGGGTGACCCCAAACGGACGTCTAGCATTAGTAGAAAAGGTCACAAAGAGCATAATTAACATATACTCAGACACAGCCAGCCCAGACAAGCCGTCTCCCATCAAGGAAGCACCCCCCTTTTCATTCAACATGGAAATGTCAGAGGACATAGAGATCTGGTTTACCGACAGCTCAGCCAAAGGTCGTACCTGGAGGGGGGCTGCCATACAAATCCAAGATAGTAAGCAACTCACCCTGGGGGGAGATTGTCAAAGTGCACAATATGCTGAGCTAGCCGCTGTAGTCAATGTGGCCAAGTATGAACTGGTAGAGGTACCAGGCCACCCAACAAGGCCCATTTATATTTACTGCGATTCATGGATGGTAGTGGAGAGTTTCACCAAGTGGCTACCCTTGTGGAAGAAGGAAATCTTCAAAAGGCAGGGAAGAGACATCTGAGCCATGAATAGTGGGAAGCTTTGTGGGAAACGGCACAGGGAGGCCTTCCCTTATACATACGGCACGTCAGTGCAGCGCATGGGAGCAGAAAGGCTGAGGGGCCTGAGGCAAAGTGGAACAGGCAAGTGGATGAGCTAGCCAGAGGCAACACAGAAGCCCTCGTTGCTGAAGCAGAGGTTCAGTCACCCCCAGGAAAACTGCCCAGCCCCTCCCACCAGACCCCTGGAGTGCTAGCCACAGAGTGGCTGCATCGGCAGCATGGGCACCCTGGCCGCGATGGCACTGCTCGCCTAGCAGCCACCTGGGGCATTCACCTAATTAAAAGGGAAGCACAGGAATTAGTCAACTCTAGCATCACCCGCCAGGTGGTCAAAGCTTGACTAAACCCTGCCTTGACTACCCCTTTGTTGCTGCACGATGGAAAGGTAATATGGCAAGTTTGTCTATATGACTTTATAGGCCTGCTTCCCCACACTCCCAGAAAGTGACAGTATGTGTTTGTAGCCATAGAAACAATCACCAAAATGATGTTTGCCTGGGCCTCCACAGAGTTCACTGTGCAGGACACCTGTGCAGCACTAGGAGACCTGCTAGACACCTACCCACCTCCCATAGAACTGGAAAGTGACAACGGTTCACATTTTAATAATCATCTTGTCTATGAATGAGCTGCAAGACATCATGTGCTGTGGACCTATCACATTCCCTTTCACCCGCAATCTAATGGTCTGGTAGAACGGGCCAACGGTATCCTAAAGTGCAACCTGTGAATGACTGCTGGCCCAGCCCTCAAGGACTGGGACTTGCACCTGAGTTGCTCAGTCAACTGGGCCAACAATCAGCCCTGCCCCAGAGGAAGCCCCATACAGCAAGCCTTCAGTCAGGCCGGACCCCGCGAGCTGGCAGCGGAATGGCCAAGGGGTGGTTGGGGGAAACTCCAGGTGGGGGACCAGGTAGTAGTTAAACATCCAGAGGGGGAAAAATGGGAAGGGGTGCTAATGGCAGGGGACATAGATAACTCATGGTGGGTGTCAAGGTTGGATCCATCTAACGGGAGCCAGACTCCATTTTTTCTTGTTCCTACAGATTGGGTCCATCCGCGGGCACAGCCATAGTGGCCCCAAGGCAGACTGGAATCATCACCCTGCTGCAGAGCGATGGCACCACCCTCACCTGACAATCAAGGGGTGGAATGCCATTATGACGGGACTTCTGGTCATTTGCTACTGTTTGATTACTGTGGGGCATTCACGTGCTCCTACGTCCCAGATCGCACCCACTCCCAAAGCCTCAGACATGCTGGGATACTGGGAGTGCCCAGCCACAATTGAAGAAGTGCAAAACGGCCTTTGAGTTGGCGACGGTGGATTGTGGACTGGCAAGGAGGAATCTGTCAATGTTACTGTGGGACAGGGTGGTTTCTCCGTTTCCTCCCATATGCCAGGATCAGGAAAAATGAATGTGAAACAGGGGGAGGTTGTTGTGGTTTCTTCCAATAGCCCTGGTGCTGTAATAATCTGCCTGTAGGTGCACTGCTCACCCTGGGTCCCAATGTGACCACTGCAGCAACCCCACCTGCAGCTCGAAATTCTACAACCACCTGAAGCCCAAGGAGATGACTAAAACTTCCAACCCCACCTCCATGGGAGACTATAGCTCCAGCAGTTCCCCTGCCCGATGACACTTTGGAACAATGGTGTTCAGCTCACCAAATACACCAGTCCTCCAGATACAGCAAGGTACTGTGGTAGTTTAAAAAATGGCTCTTATGCTGTCAAGTGGTGGTCCATGGAATGGGAGGCAAATGTGTCCCACGTTCCGGCTATTTTGTGGTTCCACCATATGAATGAAGGGGGGCTCGCTCACAGAATTGAATAAACAATAGTTGCATATTGCCAATCAGTCTGGGAAAATCTGCAGGGCACAGCCCTGGTCAGTCCAGAACAACTGGGCGAGCCCATGTGGGGCACTGTGCCAGAATCATTTCTGCAAGATACCAAAGCCATAGTCGTACCTGGGGAGTGTGCATTTAAGTGTACAGATGGGGACACACCTGAGCGAATGCGCTCCTTCGACCAACCCGATTGGGAAATTTACCAATCCCAAAAGGAAGACGGAAGATGGTTAAACACCAGAACAGGAGAACCCCTAGCCGTTTTTTGCATTAAGCAAGGATGTACCTTATTAATCGAAAAGGCGTCTCCAAAGGTGTATCCGCTACCTCTCTTATCTAACGTCACTCCCTGGTGAAGGTCCCGAACCAGGGCTCTGGTCCTCCTTAATGCCTCCTTGTTCAATGCCGTATCACATTTAACCCCAAGCAATAGTTTGTAGAACAGCATTTCCTAACTGCTCTTCCGGTGCTTGGTTGGCAGAAAATATGCTGTGCTGGGCCTAGCCAACTGTTTTCCAACCCACCACCCAGCCTTCAATCTCCCGGAAAAAGAGGGATACCCTAGACCGTGTGTGAAATGGGCTCAACTCAGCCATGGGAGTTTGGAACATAGATAAATCCCAGAAAAAAACACCCAAAGAATCATGGATATATGGCGAGCCATAGGTTTTCTCACTCAGGGAGGTATAATTAATAACTTGGCTTTTGAATACACTGATGAGCTAGTGGCAACCATTGGCCAAAAAGCAGCACAAATAAGTCATCTTTTGATGCATGCAGCCTTCCAAGCCGCTGCTAATCAAACCTGGAGCACTGCTTGTGCCCAAGTGCAGCTTTCACGTAACCTTCATTTTTCCCAGGTAATGAGTGATCTCAGACACAAAGAATGGCCTGCTGGCTTAGAGCACCATGGACTACCCCCAGCTTTAGCTCAACAGTTAGTTTACAGAGACACATGGAGCACAGGCTGGGAGGGGTGTAGCAAGACAAAATGCTTTTTTGTAGTACATGGGGTAGCAAATGGCACATGGTCCACTGCCCATCTCTTGACAACAGGACTTAGAGGGGGGTGCATGTGGGACTGGGACTTACATTGTCCCATTTGGGAAATTGTAAACCCCGAAGATCCCAAGTATTTGGCCCAATCCCTGGTGTACCCTGTAAATGGCTTTGTAATAAACTTGGGAACTTCATGAAAAGGGTGGCCTGTTAGTCCCCCCAACATGGATTGTGTAATACCCCTACCAGCAACTCCCTATATTACCTTAGCCCAACGAGTTTGCTGGGAAAGTCCTGGCCACTTATATCATCCTAACAGTACAGAGGCTCAAGATTTCCAAGGGGCATCAGCTACCCTATATGTCCAAGACCTGAAAACCACCTTAATGTGGCCAAAAACCCAATTAGAAATTGTCACCCTCAACCTAAGTCTTCCAAAATCCTGGATTAAAGATGTAAACATGTTCCAGCTAAAGAGATGGGGTGAAGTAGCAACCTACATTAAAGGTCTGTTTGAAAATGCCCAAAAAGGAAAACAACTTGCTCTCGTAACTCAAGAGGGAGGTAAAATTATTAAACGCACTATTAATATTCCTCCACTGTGTAAGTAGTATAAAGTGGTCTGTATTGTACAAATATATACCTTTACTACAGGTGCTCCTTTTCTTTGGTTTGTGGTAGTAATAAGTTTAATCATAAAAATATTATTCAATATAATCTTTAAATGTTATTATTATAAAATTCAGTCTAATACTTATGCCAAAGTAAATGTTGTTGCTTCTGCCAACCATGTATATACCACCTGGCAGAAATCATATTTGTAGGCCTTACCAAATGCTCCAAAGAAGCAAGGGGTGGATTGTGACAGCCAGAACCAGAGGGATTAATAAGCAATAAATATGTGCTTCTTGGAGGCATTTGGTATTTTGCCTAAACAGGTAATATTAGTTAATATAAGGTTGTAAGTTTGTAAACTGCAAATGTAACTTGTCTGTCATAAGTTTAACCAAAATGATAAATTAACTGTTCGTGGAACTGACTGGGCCCCATAGGCAAAGCTGTACCTGTAAGATTAGCTGACCTAACGGTTTCTGCTCAGGTTCAGCTTTAGCGATAAAAACTGGATCCAACTGCCTGGCACACCCAGCACGTTCTAGGAAAAAATGTCCCAAGAAAGCATATTCAAACGAAACCTAAAAGGGGTTGGGGCTTAGGCGGAGCAATGTCAATTTCAAACCTAAAGGTGCTGCATCATAATTTGCTTATTGGATAAACCTGAGTTTGGATAGTAACCTTTTATAATAATTTTTAATACCTTTCAATCCCATAGGGTACCAGCTACAGGGCAACATTGTGAGTGGCTCTGAGGCCAACAGATTAACATAAGACTAGGTATAAAAGCCACGTGCATCAGGTAACAAGCAGGAAGGAGGGAACAGAATGGTCATTTCTGTTCCACACCTGGACTCCTGGTGTGAGTGAGGATCGGATCCTGATCAAGGGAACTTCCCAGGCAACCCTGTGACAGCGTCGATTGGGGGCACCTGTCTTTGCTGGAATCACTTGATGCGTACCTGGCATTGAGGGATTATCAATAAATTGCCAACCCATGTCTGCCTATATGTTGTTTTGAACATCCCAGTGGCTAATACCCTCGCAGTGCCCAGTTGGCTTGCAACAGAACTGATCTATCTGTTGTTATTATCTGTTATTATTATTTACTATTAGCTCTATAATACTGCATTATCTGCTTATCGCATTTATCTTTCTTTTACCTGTTGTGTGGGTAAGCTATAATAAATTTGCCCTTGCTTCACTGCCAACTTTCCCTCCTTGATCCGAAACTGAATCAAACAGCCCAGTTGGCCTGTGATAAAATTGATACACTCACAGTGCCCAGCTGGCCTTTGACAGCAAGTAAATGGTGGAGTGGGGGGAGAGGAATGTATCGATCTATCTAAAAGAATTCTTATGTTTTTCCAGTTCCTACTTACTCAGGTTGGTGCAGAAAGTATTTATAAATAAGCTTTGAGTCCAGTTTCTATTGTTTAACTTCTGGACAACCTCTGATATACTTATTATTAAGTAAAGTTGTCCATTAACGTTATATATGTTGTACTGAAAAATAAGTTGACTTCACAATTAACAAACAAAATTAAGCATCAAGCAAACAAATAAAAACATGAGTGCACACTTCTAAATACCCTTCTTACAGAGTATTAACTCATACAAGAGGAAAACAATAAAAAGCCCTTCTAATTCCACTCTGCAGCAGTGATGTGCATATCAACCATTGTCACAATCTACAATAACAAATAAGGGCTCTAAAGCAAAACAACAAAAACAGTACTTAGTTCAGAGACTGTGTCTTGGTAATTCATATACACTGAATGACCTACAAAGCTTGGAGGACATTAGAGGGAGTTGATCAAAGACCCATTGCCAATTTTCCTTTAAAAACTGATCTTCAGTCAAGCTGCTTTTTTTTAAATAAACATTAACTTCCATATTTTTCTATAGTCCACTCTGTTCTTCTATCCCGAAGGGCAAAGCTACTGTGAAATGATTTTTATGAAAGTGTTTGATGTACACACCAGCTCTTAATGTGCCCTTTCTCTAGTTTTTCATAGATTCATAGATAGTAGAGTCGGAAGGGACCCCAAAGGATCATTATGTGCGACACCCTGCCCCTGGCAGGAAAAGGACCGAGGTCAGATGACCCCAGCCAGGTGCCTATCTAGCCTTCTCTTGAAGACCTCCAAATTAGGTGATAGTACCACCTCTCTTGGCAGCCCATTCCAGATTGTGGCCTTACTGTAAAAAATTTCTTCCTAATGTCTAACCTGAATCTACTCTCCACTAATTTGTACCTGTTATTCCTAGTAACTCCTAGGGGTGCCCTGGTAAATAGCACATCTCCAATTCTCTGTTGTCCTCCCTTGATAAACTTACAGGCTGCTACAAGGTCTCCCCTCAGATGTCTCTTGTGAAGACTGAAGAGATCCAGATACCTCAACCTCCCCTCATAGGATCTTACATGGAGGCCAGTAATCATATGAGTGGCCCTCCTCTGGACCATCTCCAGATTCTCTTCATCCTTCTTTAAGTGCAGCACCCAGAACTGGACACAGTACTCCAACTGTGGCCTGAACAATGCCACATAGAGGGGGAGCATCACCTCCCTTGAACTGTTGTTCATGCATCTGCTAATGCATGATAAGGTGTGATTGGCTTTGTTGATGGCTTCATTACACTGTTGGCTCATGTTCATCCTAGAATCAATTATGACTCCAAGATCCCTTTCAGGCGCTGAGCTTCTGAGGAGGTCACCCCCCAACCTGTAATTGTGCTGGGGATTCCTCCTCCCTAGGTGGAGTACATTGCATTTGTTTTTCTTGAATTGCATCCTGTTTCATTCTGGCCATTTCTCCAACCTGTCCAGATTGGCCTGTATCTGATCCCTGCCCTCCGGTATGTTAACTTTGCCCCATAACTTGGTGTCATCTGTGAACTTGGACAGGGTTCTCTCCACACCCTCTTCCAAATCGCTGATGAAGATATTAAATAACACTGGTCCAAGAACCAAACCCTGTGGGACCCCACTGCCCACCTCCTTCCAGGTCAAAGATGACCCATCCACCACCACTCTCTGGGTGCAGTTCCTAAACCAGTTTGCCACCCACCTGACTGTGTAAGCATCTACTCCACAGCCTGATAGCTTCCTTATTAGAAGAGGATGTGAAACTGTATCAAAGGCCTTCTTAAAGTCCAGGTAGGTAACATCTGCCTCAGCTCCAGTGTCAAGGCAGTGTGTTACCTGGTCGTAAAAGGCTATGAGGTTTGTCAGGCAGAATCTACCTGTGATGAACCCATGCTGCTTTCCTTTCAGCATTGTTTCCCCTGATGGGCCTTCACAAATGTGTTCTTTAATGATTTTTTCCAGTGTTTTCCCAAGGATAGAGGTAAGACTGACTGGCTTAGTTACCCAGCTCATCCCTTCTCCCCTTCTTAAAAATGGGCACCATGTTGGCCCTTTTCCAGCCCTCAGGGATCTGGCTGGAGCACCATGAGTGCTCAAAGTAGCCATTCTCTAGTTCTGTTTGAAGGGGAAGGGAAGGCGGACCTCTGAAACGTGCAGTACTTCTAAAACACAACTGCTAATATTGTTCATACTCCTCCGAAAGGAGAGTGAAAACTACAATTCCAATTTTTACCAGGCAAAAAGTCCTGGTGAAGGGTCCCAGTCAAGTTTCTATAAGCAGATACCTTGCAAAAGTCAGGATGTACAATGGAAGACAGACTTGTTTAAACTGTTTAAAAGTTCATGCATCAAATTATCAGTGATGGATGTCATGCCAGGCTTTGCTATGCATTTTCAAAAATTTCCACCACTAAAGTTGAAGGCCTGCCCAAGGCCGAGGAGGCAAAGAAACCATAAGCCAAAGTCACACAGTGGTGTTAATAGAAAAGTAGTTTCTCAAATGCAGACACTAGTCAACTAGAGTACAGGCTCAGACCACCAGCATGGCTCACAATGGTAAGCTGAGCTGTTATCACATAATTATAGGCACTCCTGACATTGGCTGGGGAGTTCATGACAGTGATGTAGTGGTAAAAGTTCATGTATTCCAGGAGGAGCCCTCTGTGCCATCCAGTTGCAGGCCAAATTTAAATTTTGAAGTTGTGGCAGAAGTGCTGTAAGGCTTTTATTCACCAGCCAAGTTGTTTTCTTTTAGTCACACTTAGCTGACCATATCAACTGATGCTAAATTTATATGCCCAGGTCCCCTGGCTTAACATAATCAATTGCAACATAGATAAGCAAAGGGAGTGAGGAAGGAGGAGAGTAAAACAAAACACTAAATAAACTTTAACTAAAAGCAAACAAAAATAACCCCCTGAAGAAGAAAAGCACAGATCTCTTCATGAAGCTCCTTAAGGGGTTCATCTGGCACTGCACATATCTGCTCTCAGCTTTGATTTACAGTTTTACTAATGTGACAATGGCCCAGTATTACAGCTGAAACTTTCCTCTCACCGGGGTTGTATAATGGAGTCAAAAAGGTCAGAAGAGTAATAGGCAGCATGTGGGCAAGGAAGTTATGATTGCTGCTTCCTCAGAGGGCTTATTCAATCAAGTTTCATTCATATACAGATGCTCTGACTCCTTTACTGAGGATACTCAGATCCTAACCTCCTCTCCCCTTCATGGAAGACTCAGTAATAATTCCTGGTTTATAACAGAGGACACAGAAGGCTTTTTCTACAATATGTTACTCTTGAACTGAGAGTGTTGGAATGATGTCATTTTGACAGTTCAGGAATTATACAAGAAGCAAGGATTTTGGAGGGATTTATTGGACTAACTCAATGGTTGGAATGAAGTTAGATGAGCTTTTGAAAGCTTGTCTACCTTTATTTCAACCATTAAGTTGGTCCAATAAAAGCTACTAACCCAAAAAATCCTAGCCTCTTACATCTTGACTTGTGGTTAGCTGAGGATATGGAAAATGGACACTCCATGCATTATCTGATATATTTAATTCTTATATGTCTTGCTTTGAAACACTGTAGCTGCATCTACACATGTGCATTTACTGCACAGTAACTGAAATTACTGCACAGTATGGACACACGCCTACACGTGCACACCCAAACTGCACAGTAAATATTGTGACTTACACTGACTTGAGCATAAATTTGATATCTGCATCACTTTTAGATGCCAATACTTTTGATAAACTATGGTCCTTGTAGTATAGTATGGCTTAGCTGTGAGCATTAGGTCATTGCTGAATATTAGACTATGAAGTTAAACTATATCCTGACTATGAAAAATGTCTGTATCTGTTGCTTACCATTAAAAATAAATATTTTAAAAAACTACACATTAAAACAGAATAAAAATAGCCAGTGGCATTGCCAGGAAATAGCTAGGAGCTGAAGGTGAAGACTTCCAGGGCAATTAGATTAACACACTGGAAATAGGCATTATATAGGGCCCAGCACAGACTCCATGTTATGCTTTAAAACACATTTCCTTTTCAGAACCATAAAAACCATATGATTGCCCCCTTGTCCCACACCATCCAAACATTTTATTAAAAAAACAAGCAGTTAGTTGCATATCTACTCTGGGGGGAAAAAAACAAACCAAAAACTTGTTCCTGTCAAGAGCATCACCTTGCTTAGGATTTCATAAAACATTCAGTGTAGGCAATTGCATAACATAAAACTCTAATTATGGTTAACCAAAGAGGATACATTTTCAACTAATATTGAACAGTACCGCTTGCATGGATTAACTTTTGCTTGTTTTACTTATTCAAATGATCAAAAGTACAAGAAGAAATCGGGTTTCTGCTCAGAAAGATAATTTTAAGATACAATTATCTTCTCAGAATATTTCCTTCATTATTCCAGATACTTTAACTGTCCTGTCCTGATCTGAAGTTAAGTGCTCTTTCTTGGCATGTTTAAAGTATGCAACAGCTGCACATCTTTGGCAGAATGGAATGACATGGTGTGGCAGGACACCTTTGGTGCCTGCCACTTAACAGATTTGAGCAGGCTGTGAAGCAGCTGGCAAATGCCTTATGAGGTGGTCACATGACTGCAAAAGGGATCCTCGATCGGAGGATGGGACTGGCCAGCCTCAGTATAAACTCAGGTTCTCAGAGCTAAGCAGTCAGTTGCTGCAGGGGGCCAGAGCAATAACATTGCCAGCTACAGCTACTGATACCAAAACACCTGGAGGTTAAGGGTAGGAACTATGGGGATGGAGGAGGTTCTTGATCCTGGGGAATGACCTAAAACTACATAGGGGACATGCAAGAGGTCCAGGCATGCCATCAGGCCTGAGACCCAAGGGGCATAAGGTCAAGAGCCAGTGAGGAGGTAGGTAGTGGGCCCAGTGATGGGGAGTGTGAGAAGTGAGGTGGCTGCATAGAGTAGGGTCCATGTGGGCAGGGCTGAAGGACTGTGCATAGGCCAACCTACAGATTGAGTGATCTGGGTTTGGAGGGACCTGATAAAGCATACCTGTATGAGAGGGAGTGGGCTAGCTGCTCAGGAACTTAGCCAGGAAACCTTCACTGGTCAATGTTGGGACCAGGACCGGAATGGTCAAAGGGCCAGAGTGCCTACAGCAAGGGACGGCCAGAGCCAGGGGCCTGGAGTTCTGACTGGCCTAGAGGGGAGGCCAGAGCCTGTGTGGCCAAAGGTCCCAGAGGGGGCCACTGCCAAGAAGGAAAGGGGCCCCTACCCTTCTAGCTACTATGAAAGAGTTTGCAACCCCACATAACATCAGAGGTTAGGTCGCCTGATTAGGAGGGATCCAGGTTGGGGTCTAACTTATCAGACAGGACTGTAATGGGGCCCAGTGCGGGGCCAGAGCCACATAGTGATGCCATCTGCAAGGCACAGGACATGGTGTAGGAATGGTACAGAGCTGTGTATTATGCCCTTGGCATTGGGCAGCTTCCTGCCTTGTAAACATCTATTTTGGTTACATCAACGGCGTGGCAGGAGAGGCAGGTGGGCAGACCAATGATTAAACCAGCCACAAGACAGCCCCCTGTCATGCATGGATTTTACCTATTGGGGCATTTCAGTACCTCTCCAAGAAATCTCATGTTTGTTAAATGAACTGGCCAGAGAAGACTTCATGGAACTGCGCATTAAAGTTTAGTAAAAAGATAACATCTTTCCTGTGAATACAATTATACTCATTTTGAGAAGAATGGGAGAAAGTTCTCTCAGTGCTATACCAGTGTCTACAAAGAGAGATAATCACAGTTCAGGAGAATAGTATTTACTCTAGTCATTCCTTATCTAGGAAGAGGACTGAAAATCAGTTTGAGAGACAGGAAAATTTGAACCAGTCTATCTTACCTGACCGAGTTCACTCATTTTATAATTTTCCTTTATACATTGGCTAGATGTTAATTTACATCAGCTTCATTGATTTTTCTGTGTCTGAAAAACTGTCTGGATGTTTGCCTTTAAAGGTAGCTGTTGAGATGGGTTTTCTTTTTGTGGTTATTGAGCCCCAAGTGAAACCAATTACATGCAATGAAGGTTCAGCACCTGCCAGATGCTCAGTAAAAATCAACTAATACAAAAACCAAAACTGGTTTTACAGTTTCAGGGTCATGCTAACAGAATGCCTCTAGTTTTCTAGTCCTGACAATGTCCAATTCTGCAGAAGCCAGACCCCATCACTATCCTTTCAAATACAGCTTCCCAGAGAGCAGCTTCCCCTCATTTCAGACACATTCATAGGCCCTTATCTTAAAAGAAATAGAAGTGTATTCTACTCATAGGAAAATAATCAAGTGGCCTATACATAAGGAGACTGAAAAGTAGGTTGAGCCTGGAGGCTGGATGTTGTCTCCCATTAAATAAAATGCAAGGTCTAAGTGCTTGAAAATTAAATTGTGTACATAAATAATAATAAACATTGAATTCTTTTTATTTGTATTAATTAAAATGTGATTGCATTCAAGGGAGTAGACCTCAAGTAAGGGTCCAGTTTACCACTAATTTCTTCCAGTTTGTTTTATGATTAAATATTTCATGACACAAGCCCAGAGAGAGCACCTGTGCTTAAAGAGAAACATCTGTAGCTCACTAGATGAGGCAGGGAAAAAACTGGGGGAAATGATGGCTAGAAAATCCTCTCAGATTAAAGGCATCTAAACAGCAATTTGAACAAATCTTCTGAACTGCTGATAATCTGAGGAAAAATTCTGCAGTATTTTTTAACAAGATAAACAGAAGTTGGGTTCATCATCTCCCACCACTATATACAAACCACTATATACAAACATATGAAAGGGAAACAATGGGAGTTTGAGTTGGGGAATCCCATAACAATGTCTTTGGGTGCAAAGCATTCTCCTTGAGATCCTTTTCTTTGATTCACTGACAAGCAAGACACAACTGGTATGAGCAAGCATGCTGAATCTGAATCTCAGGCACCCTCTGCCACCCCAGAGCCTTAATTATAATTGCCATGGCTGTGTCTTTATAGAACTTTGCAAAATTGTCCTCCCTAGCACAATCACTGCTGCAGCTCCACCAGTTGTACCAACATATATGAAGCAACCATTGCTACAACAAAGGAAGTATTTCTATGGCGAAATGGCAGAAGAATTTAAGGCAAGGTTCCATGGAAGCAATATTCATGTGCTTAACTCACTGTCATTGTTTTTCTTTGTTGTGCACTGGGAAAATCCCAGGAAAACACATGCCTGGAATTTAACTTGTCTGACATTTTAAGGTTGTCAAGTTGAGAATTTAGCTGCATGTCTCCCATTACAGTCAGCAGGAACTGTGCAGTCAAAATCCCTGTAAACGCCTTTGAAAGCTACCAGCTAATGTTTCTGTGTCTCTGTCCAAACAGAGCTGTTATCTGTCAATAGTGAAGAGAGGGAAGGAGCAAAGTGAAGTCTGACTGCTACAGACAGCAGCTGAAGGATAATCAAAGTGGGATAGTTGGAGCCTCTTCTTCATGCTTGGCTACGAGATCTCAATTCTGACATACAGATGGTTTACCAGACCTGGAAAAAGTCACTGACCCATCTAAAGCCTTTGTCCCCTTTGTTCTTCAAGACAGATTAATTTGTTCTTTTTAGCTTGTTACCCACTGCATCAGGCATTTTTGCACTTGTTCTCCCTGTGAAACCAACTGTATAGGTGCCAAGACAGAGTGTATCCTCAAAATATTACTGTCAGCTGATAAGCTGACAAAAGCTATGAAACTGGTATCTTGACAAAGGCCCTCCAGAGTTTCTTCTTCACAGGGTCAAAGAAGAGCAGGGGCAGATTTCTTTAGATTCAACTCTTCTTAAATTCCAGAAATGTGACATCTCATTCCAACAACGTCATTATCTCAGAAATGTGAAAATGTGACTGCTGGTAATGTCTTTTTTCTAAATTCTTGCTCTCTCAGAATCTTTCCACTGTTTCCTTATCCACCTCAACTATTCCTTTGGCCTGGTTAAAGATCATTTCCCTTTTTATTTTAAATTCCTCTTCCAGATGTTAATTATATTTACAGTGGTCTTGCATACAACAGTCTGGGAAAAACAACCAGAATCTATCAAGTTCACTGCTTCGTGCTTTTGATCACAATATGGTTATAACCATGTGTGCTGTCCAGTACCCACTTCTAAGACAACCAGTGAAACACAATGTCACACAACATGAAAGGACTCACAGAGAAGGCTGAATTTATAGTTATATTCCCTGCCTCCTCAATACATATACATGGTCATCATAATTATCAATGGCAATCCCTTGTAGTCAAGGATGACTGTCTTCCATGACTGTCTTATTTGTGGGTCCAAAGATGGCTGGCAAGGCATATCTGGGATCAACAGACTCTTTTGCAGTTTGATCTTATGTTCAGAGGGGAGGGTGGCTCTGGGTTCTTGGTTTGGTCTGTGGCACTTTTCTGCTGTTTCTATTGTTCTGGCTCCTGTAGTAGTCATAAGGTTTCAAAGTACTGAGATCCTTGCAACAGACTTCCTCCATTTGGGGCAGTTCTGGGCAATAGTCCCCCATGAGTTTATATCGATGTTGCATTTTTTCAAGTTGGTCTTGAGGTTGTCCTTGAAGTGCTTTCTCTGCCCTCTTGATGTCCTCTTGAGCATAAGCCTTGACTGAGCTGGGAGAATAAACTTGCTTCAGGAATATGGAATCTGACATCCAAACCATGTGGCCAGCTCAGTGAAGTTGATGTTGGATGATCATTCCCTCAATGCTTGTGGTGTTTGCTTGAGAGAGGTCACTAATGTTGGTGCATCTGTCTACCCACTGGATTCAAAGGATCATCCACAGGCAGTGTTGATGGTACTTCTCCAGCAACTTGAGGTGTCTTTTGTATGTTGTCTGTGTCTCAGCTCTGTACAGTAAGGGATCATGACTACTTGATAAACCATGAGTTTGGTTTTGGATCTGATGTCACAATCTTAAAACACCTGCTGCCTCCAGTGTCCAAAGGCTGCACTTGCATGTTTCAGGCAATGCTGGATTTTTTTGTTAATATCATCCTTCTGTGAGAGAGAGCTTCCAAGGTACAGGAAGTAGTCAAGGTTGTCCAGAGTCTCACCATGAATCTAAATTACCAGAGCTGGGGACTGCTCATTAAGAGCTTGTTGATGGAGGACATTAGTCTTCTAAATGTTAAGCACCAGGCCCATTTTCTTCCATGCCTCAGTAAAGAAGTTGACGATTGCCTGAAAGTCTTCTTTTAAGTGAGCACAAAGTACAGCATCATCAGAATACTGGAGCACAATGATTGAGGTCAGGGTGGTCTTTGTTTGAGAATAAACAGCTTACCATCCATTCAGTAGTTTAACTCCACCCTAACTGGAAGCTTGTTGGTGGTCAGATGTAGCATTGTGGTAAAGAATATCAAGCGATGACACAGCCTTGCTTATCTCCCATCTTATCCTCAAAGGGATCTGCAATTTATCTTTTATTGAGAATCATCATTTGCATACTGTCATGATGTGGAAGAAGAATGGTGATGAATTTTGGAGGGCATCCTTACTTCAGAAGGATCCTCCACAGCATTTCTCAGTTTATAGAGTGAAAGGCTGTCATGAGTTCAAAGAAAGCCATGTAGAGAGGTTTATGTAGCTCTTAGCATTTTTCCTGCAGCTGGTGAGCAGTGGAGATCATGTCAACTGTGCCTCTTGATACCTGTAGCAGGTCCGTGGCCATAGGATGGCCATGATGCCTCCTGGTGTCTATGCAGCCCCTGCCCAGCTCAGGCTCAGCTGCAGCCCTTCCCTTGAATCTTTCCTGCCATGCCTTGCTCTTAATGAAGGTTATAAAAGGGAGGCTGCCTATGAGCTCTGTGTGAGCCTGGGCCTGTGTTGATCTTTGCTGGGCCTCTTCTGGGTCCCCTCAGTCACAGTCTAATGCTCCCAGACTAGTAGGCCCCCTCAGCCTGTCTGTACCCCTGCCGGACACTGGTCACCTTAAGAGCTTCTTATGTGGCTCCTTACCTTCCCTATACCATGCCCCAAGTCTCATGGATATTCTCTCTATGATGTTGTCTATTCATACACTCGGTTCCCTTGGGCCTTCCCCATGTCCCTTAGGCAGTCTCCTTCTGGGATCCTGGACCCCTTGGTCCTGTGTGCCACACCTTCTCTGTACTCCCAGATGCCTGATGCACCTTGCAGCCCTTCCCTGAGCTCAGAAACTCTCTGGTCCAGCTTAGCCCTTTGCTGGGCTTCAGGACCCTCTGTGGACTCAATATAAAACAAAGGCTACTTACTTGTAAAAACTCAGTCCTTCTCTGCTCAAGAGTCTTGCCTCTGCTCCCAGACATACAGAGTTGTTTATAAGTTGCAGTCCCTTTAGGAACCCTGCTGCCCAGAGATCCTCACCTTGTGGGTGCCAAGGACAGACTCCCTGACTGCCTCAGGCTCTGGGCTTATATATCTCCAGCCTGAGCCCTCTTCTGGTCAGGTGAGCCTCTCATTAGCTCCTTGCACCACCTGCAAGCAGCCTTGCAGGCTGCTAGCTCCCTTAAAGGAGCTGGCATACCCCAGTGTCTTTCTATAATGCCCTAAACACATACTGAGATTCTTGGAGAAGCTCTTCAGCAGGTGGAAGGAGACAGTTCTGGAGAGTTCTCATAATCATCTTCCCTGTGGTAGACAGCGAGGCTATCCTTCTGTAATTTCCACAGTTGAACTTGTCTCCTTTTTTTGAAGATTGTCATGATCATGGCACCCCTGAAGTCATCTGGGATTTCCTCCTCATTCCATATCCTTAAGACAAGGGTATGGAGTTGTGATGTGAGCTCCTCTCCTTCCTGCTTGAAGATTTCAGCAGGGATTCTATCAGCACCACATGCCTTGTCAATGGTTGGAGAAACTCCAAGATCATTTCTGACTGGGTGCTGTGGGATGCAGTTGAGAACACCCTTGTCAACAGCAGAGTTTTGATTGAAAAGGTCTTCAAAGTACTTTTTCCAATGGACATTGATGGTCCCCTTTCCTTGGTTAGGTCTCCTCCCTCTTTAGGTCTCAAAGGGGTTGGTCCCTGTGTGCTTGGTGAGGAGCATGCAAAACTGGACACAGTACTCCTGATGTTGCCTCACCAATGCTGAATAGAAGGGAATAATTATGTCCCTTGATCTGCTTGGAACAATCCTACTAACGCAGCCCAGTATGCTGTTAGCCTTCTTCGCAGCAAGGGCACACTGTTGGCTTATATTAATTTTATTGTCCTATTATATTGTCCTAGGATGCAGTCAAGCAGGTGCCAATGCTTAGATCATGAGTGTTGCCATGATGTCCTGTACCTCTTTTTTGCCAGAACAGGTGTTTGTACCAGTGAGCCCAATATTCTGCACATTTGGTAAAGAGGAAGGTGCTGTTGGAGTTGATCTTTCCTACTTCTTTGCCAGTGGTTCTGTTCCAGAGGTTCAAGTCCCTTCTGACTCTGGCACTGAAATTGCAGAGAAGAATAAGACTGTCTCCCTCTGGAGTGCCATAAAGGACTTGGTCAAGGCTGGCATATAATTCCTCCTTGGTTTCATCAGCAACCTCAAAAGTCAGGGCACATGCACTGATTATAGTGGTGTATAAGATGGAGAAGCCTGAAGTGCACATTAATTCCAATAGGGAACTCACTGAGTTCATTTCTGAGTTAATTCTTGATGGTAAAGCCATCGTGTTTACCTTTCCAGAAGAAGGTTCCTTGTTCTTTCAGCTGCCCATTTCCCATTCACCAGGTCTCAGTGCAGTGATGTTGATGTTCTGTTGCCTAAGTTCTTGAGCAACAATTATGTTCATTGTTAGGGTTGTCTATGAGGGTCCTGAAGTTCCAGGTCCCAGAATTGATTGTGTCTTCACTGATTTTGACTGCAGTAAAGGTGATCCCACTGGACGTTGTTATCCTATCAGGGAAAAAGTAGCCAAGCTATGTTTATGGGACATTTTCAGGGTGTGGAGGGTGTGTGGATGTGTGTGTATGGTAGGGTGTGGGAGGAGTTGTAAGGGGGTGTGACTATGTGTGTGTGGGAGCATAGGGTACGTTGGTAGCTGTGGGCGCAGGGTGTGGGTGTGTGGGGTTTGTGCGGTGTGAGGGAGGGAGGGGGTGTGTGGGGACCCCTTGCACTCTTCCCATGGTGCAGCAGTAGGTGCTCAGGGTGCCCAGTGGAGTGTAGCTCCAGCCAGTGCTGCACATCACAGCGAGAGGTGCATCTTCCACCAGGCAGTCTGCATCACCGGTGCTCCCCACATTCGCTGGACATGAGAGGGAAGCCCCACACACTGGATCCCAGGGGAGATCTTCTGAGATGTGGGGGATCTTCTCCTGGAGAACTCATTCCACTGCAGCCTTTGTCTGTCTTTGCAGCTATTGATATTCTAACATTTTCTTCTACCTGCTTTGCTGTTGAGGACTTGGAAACTCGTGGCTGGGGGCTGTGCAGGCTTATATTGGTGACCTGTACTCACCATGTCACAGCACTGTCAAAGGATATATGTGGTTTTTCAGGAGGGAAAGCATTGCCATCTGTTACCCCCCCCCCCTATATCATGGTGGTACTGGAGTAGCTTGGTCTGTGGATGCTTATTTGTCAGAGTTACCCCTACTTATCTCACAGCTAACCTTCTCTGAAGGTCATTCCATTATCTACCACCTATGGAAGCACTGGGTAGCAGTACAGTTCTGCCAAGATTAAGCAGTGAGGCAACACTTGGTGGTGGTACTGCATTCCTGGAAAGTCTCAGGCACAGGTTCATAATGTATTATTATAAGCTATATTTACAGACCATGCCTGACAGTAAAATAGCTTATCTGTTTACCATATTTGCTTGAATACAAGATAATCCATACTGGGGCAAAAAGCTCCTCATCTTACATTTGCATACAAGGAAGCCTAATTAAATACACTGTCTATCATCAAATGGCTGCCAAAAGTAGTATGTACTCAGTAATGGGAACCAACTATGAAGCTGATTAAATACAGGTAACACTGGGAATAACTATAAAACACATGGACTATATTTGGCAAACATACTGATGGGAGTCTTTTTTTTTTAAAGACATTTTTCGTGTTTCAAGCCAAATCAAGTCCAAATCCGTGAGTCAGTCCAGAACCATGAGTGGCCCTACAACCAGCAAACATCCTCCACACCCACCAAGGGCTTCAGATATTTCCAAAATCTTTTGGTGGGCATCCTACATACAAGTGCAAACCCAGAGACTTGGAGTTCGGATGCCCCCAAGTTTCACCTGCTCTCAGCTGCAGGAGCAAGCAAGGAAGGAGACTCCCATTTCCATAAAGTGGGCTTTAAGCCCCAACACAAACATACTGATGGGAGTCTACTACAAGGATAGGAAGCCCATCTGAATAAGATATATGGTAGTGCCCATTAAGCCCGGTCCCTCTCACTGCCAACTCTTTTTAAAAGGTAAACTACATGCATACATTTTGATTTCCTATTCCTTCTCACAGCTGATTTTTGCCTTCCTTTCCTCATTTCCATTTATTCTTGTTTCTTTACAGGAAACCTTAAATGCTTGGCAAACATCACCAAATGGGACCCCAAGCAATTCATCCAGAATCCCTCTGTCGCCCCGTCTCTCAACCTGTTGCATATGATTAATGTGGCTCCATGTTCCATGAAATGGAGCTGGACCAGGTTGCTCTGCATCTCATCTGCATATGAGGCAGGGAGGCTGCAAGCAGCTACACCAGAGCTCATGGAGCCCTGCCTCAGCTCATTGCAGGCATGCACCTGCCTCCAGTAATGAGCCAGGCTGGGGCCCTATGGACCTCAGTACAGCTGCTTGCAGCCTGCCAACTTCCTGCCACAGCCAACCTGGGCCTGAGCTATGGGTAGGCCCCTGCTGCCAGCCAGAGTCCAGGCCAACCTTGGCAGGCAGCAGGGAGGCTTCAAGTGGCTGCACTAGGGTCCACGGAGCCCTGGCCTGGCTCACTACTGGTGGCGGGTGTACATGCACCTCAAGGCAGGTGGCAGGGAAAGGGCTGGGGCTGCACTGTACCTGCTGTCAGCAATGAACCAGGCCAGAGCTCTGTCAAATCTAGCCTGGGACCCCATTGCAGCTACTTCTACCCTTCCCACTTAGGGATGGCCCAAAACAGAGACTTAATTACCTGGATTAAGCTTGGAGAAGACATTAATCCACACTTAAAAAGGTTTGTATTAATGACTTCCCTTGCCTTAATCAGAGTACTTAAACCACAGTTTTGAGCCATCTGATTTAAACTTGTTTATTTTGAGGCATTGCATTTGTGGTTACACGCATTAGGTTTTCAAACAAATTAAGCCTTGGAGCATCACATTTGTGTTTACACACAATACATTTTTTAACAAATTAAGCCAGATCTTTGGCCAGCACCACAGAAGAGTGGGACAAGTCCAGCACGCCCCTCCCCCCCCCAACCTCGGGCCTCGTATCCACCACATGCCCATGCCCTGCCACACAGTTGTGGAATCAGGAAGGCAGCAAACCATACAAGGAAAAAAAAAGTGGAAGCAATTCAAAGGGGTGAACTACAAAGAACTTGCAATGTCATCTGGTGGACAAAGAGGCTCATTACACATCTTTGAGTGCCTTTGTGTTTGCACACAATGAATCCATGGATCTGACGCTTTAATTTCTGGTGAGCCAAACTAAACTACGTCCGAGAAGTTTTAGTTTAATGCACAAGGTGTTTAAAGCAACAGGAAGTCCCACTCGTGCAAATAGACATGCAGTTGCAATGCATGAAAAGGCAAAAATCATGGTGTGGACATAAGCCCCTGATTATAAATGTTGCAACTGGTAGCACATATGTAGGTAGAATGAGGAAGCTGTTGGGGAGAAATAAGGAAAATGGTAATCCAGCTATTGACCATTCTACCTAAACATCATTCTATTTTAGGAGAACTGTGGAACAAATAGGATGTCCCTGTTTGGGTCTATTGTACTGAGAGAGAGAACTCTCTATTATCATTAATTTTATACTTGGAATGCTTTAATAGTCCAAAATCAAATTTGAATAAGTGCTTTTTCAACTTTTGCTAGTTTTACACTACTAGTAAGACAAGCAGAAAGTTTAGCTAATGACAGTTCTTATTGCAACTCATCTCTGTTGCTCCCCAGTCCCCATAATAGTCTCTGTCCAAACTATCACTGAGCTGCACAATAATACAGAAACAGTCACTGACTTGTCAGCACTTCTAAGAAGCAAATTCCTAACTCAAGTGAGCTAACATTTTTGTGAAATCTCACATAAAACTTTGTCACTGTTTCATTTTGATAATTATCATACAATATTGCTTTCTAGGCAGATTCAAAGATCCCAGTGTTGGGGAGGGAGAGTGGAAATCAGGTCAACTTTTGGAACAGGCACACAGCAGGGATCTTCATAGTTTTCCTCATTGACCTAGAAAGCACACATGTATTTCTACCCTCATTGAGAAAATAAAGCTAGATTGCTCTTGCCAATCTTCTTGATTGCACAAGGATGGCAGAGTCATTTAGGAAACCTGAATCAAACCCATGCAGCTAATCACTCTTAATCATTTTATCTTGAAATTAAAAAACAGTTAGGCAAAAATAAGAAAAAAATCAACATTGTCCTAACAGCAAATGAAAATTCCTTTGCAAATTTCCATCAGAATTTTGTTAAAAGCAAAATAGCTTCCAATTCATCCAACCCACTTAACAGGCATTTTGTATTGAAAAAGCTTTGAGACACGTACTTCATACAGCTCTCCTGCTGACCTCTGAATAGGTGTTGTGACAGATGTGATGCTTTGAAAGCATAGACAGTTATATTGAGATATGACATGTGCAATGGACACATGGAACCTTTGAAAACACAGTCATATCAAGGTAAGAAGTGTTAAATATATCTGGATAAATGGATAGTTTCCCTATGGAAACTAAAGTCACTGGAGGATAACTAACACAAATCATTAAAGGAAGGAAGATGTCTAATCTCCTAGGAAAAATAATACCTACTACTTTGTTTTGGTTCAAGAGGACTGTTGAGGCAACAGCTATTCAACTTACTTACTCTACAATAAAACACTGACAAACTTATGTATTTTACCTGCCAGGCATATATGTAGATAATGGGTAATACCAGGTAGGCATCACATATATGTAAACTGTTTACTATTTTATAATGCATTATATCTGTAATGCTTTTATATTTTTCATATAAACAGATCCTACTGTGCTTTGTGAAACCAAACCAGTCACTGATTAATTTGGACATTGTCTCTAAGAGAAAACAGATCTCAATGGGTGCTAAACATAACTCACTCCTTGTGGAAAAAATTGCACTGAGTTGCAAACTGAATGCAACCCTTTAACCCAGTGGTTGATTGTGGAGCCTCTGACAGTTTATGTCAGAGGCTCCCTGATCGGGAGTGGCAGGACACACAAGGCCAGGCCAGGCTGGGTGAGTGGGGTCAGAGCCCAGGTAGCTTGTCTGGGACATGGGGAGTGAGGCAGGGTAGGGGTGGTAGATCCTGGGGTGCCCTTTACTTACAAAAAGTGATCTTCACCACAAAAAGGTTGGAAACCACTGCTTTAACCCCACCCTACTTTTGAATAACCTAAACAGGTAAAGCCCAGAAAGAAAATGGCCTTAAGGAAGCAATGAACAGGCCAAAGATGAAGATAGCCCTGAATAATAACTATGAATAACCCCAACGAACCTCTGCTCCTCTAACAGCAGAGGAGCTTTTATCCATCGTCTTGCTGGCACCTCCGCTTTGGCATTTGTGTATGTTTCTGCTGAGCACTATGCACCAGTATGGGGCCAGAGCACACACACTAAGTGGATTCCAACCTGAACAGTGTCATGAGGACCATTACTGGATGTCTTATGCCAACCCCATTGACTACTTACCAGTCCTCTCAGGCACTCCTCCCCTCCCCCGACATCTGAAGACAAGCTGCTACCCTAGCTTTGGCCTCAAAGCCCAAAGTCCAGACCATTCTGTGCACTCCAGCCCAGTAGCCACAAGTCAGAAAACCAATTAGCACCTGAAGTCTCGGAACCCATTCTCCACTCAGGCCAGTAAGCTCATCGAACCTGTAGATGGCATGTCATCGGGGAGCAGGAAATATGCTGCACAAGAACTGCAGCTAAAGAACTTCATCCCAACACCAGCTTCTGCCCCTCAGAATGGCAGCTACCCTGTGGGGCCTGATTTACTATTAATTATCTTAGAACAGACATTGGATGGTTCAAGGCAAGCATGTACTTTTGGGGCCTCTTCAATGATGCCAGCTGCAGCTGTAGTGCTCAAGCTCAGATGACTGACCACATCATCTACAAATGCCCTTATGGTCCTCCTTCAGGCACTTACGACCTTATTGACATTGTTCATTCTACCTATTGCTGGCTTTCTGGCCTTCATGCTTCCAACATATGAGTATGGGAACCATCATCATCACCCCAACAGTTTCAGCACATACTTGAACGTAAAACTAGAAGAAGCCTCTTGGCCATCAAGTCCAGTCCTCTGTGATCACAGGTAACTTTTTGTTGAAAGAGTCCACAAAATCATTCCCTCATCACGCACCAGAGCCACAAGGTGCCAAGGAGATAGGACCAATACTGGTGTTTTGCCACTATAATGACAAGGTCTGTATTTGAGCATGAATTCAGCCAATGAAGAAGACCAGAGCACAAGACTATGTCTTATACAACAGAAGAAGGCCAAAAACTTTGATAATCTGACCTAGGGAAAACATCCCTTCCTGATCCCAAATCTGGTGAGCAGTTTGACACTGTACATGAGCAAGTCCTTCGGTGGTTTTATATACCACCAGGGTCACAAGCACACAGCAGGAAAAAATTACATCTCAAAGTGTAGCTGAAATCCAATGCTTCCAAGGAAGAAAAAAGAAAATTCCCCAAAACACTACACACCAAGAACTTGCAGTATCATTACAGGCCAAGACCTGAATATGCTTGGATTCAACATCTGCTTTACAGGGCCCTTCAGAATCAAGACACACTGACTGAGTTAAGTGAAGTATTTGTACTGCTGTTATGCATCCTGAACGTTTTGGAAATAAAGGGGTACTACTTCCTTAGTTGGATATAATTCACAAATACTTATCATGCACACAAATAGATGTAACTGATATTATCATTGACAGAGAGATCAGATTCCAACCTGGGGTTGTAACTGTGACCTGACAGACAAAGGAAACCACAGCAGAGCATTCTTTGGACTACCAACAACTAAAGACATTAGAATGTAGAGAATGACATAATAGATTTACTTCATTTCTATAAATACTGATATTCTCAGTGGATGCTCCTATTTCGGGTGACCAGATGGTCTTGCCACCCTCATTCACGCCCACACAAAACAAAATGCCATTTGGCTATATAGGTGTCAGCAGGCATATTACATCTATTCCATCACATTTGTTTTTAACATCATAGGCCCTGGAGGACTGACTTTTATTCCTGCCTCTGCTACAGCTTGTCTTTGTGATATTGTGAGAAAAAAAAATCATTTATACTTTTCAGAGGCAGTTACTAAGTGCATGCTCCTCATTTTCTGGGTGCCTGACTTAAGACCCTTGACTCTGATTTGAAGAAATGCTGAGCACTAAGGATGGCACCTGAAATATATGGGAGTTGTGCTTGAAGCATAGATTCATAGATGTTAGGGTCGGAAGGGACCTCAATAGATCATTGAGTCCGACCCCCTGCATAGGCAGGAAAGAGGGCTGGGTCTAGATGACCCCAGCTAGATGGTTATCTAACCTCCTCTTGAAGACCCCCAGGGTAGGGGAGAGCACCACCTCCCTTGGGAGCCCGTTCCAGAACCTGGCCACTCGAACTGTGAAGAAGTTCCTCCTGATGTCCAATCTAAATCTGCTCTCTGCTAGCTTGTGGCCATTATTTCTTGTAACCCCCGGGGGCGCCTTGGTGAATAAATACTCACGAATTCCCTTCTGTGCCCCAGTGATGAACTTATAGGCAGCCACAAGGTCGCCTCTCAACCTTCTCTTGAGGAGGCTGAAAAGGTCCAGTTTCTCTAGTCTCTCCTCGTAGGGCTTGGTCTGCAGGCCCTTAACCATACAAGTGGCCCTTCTCTGGACCCTCTCCAGGTTATCCGCATCCCTCTTGAATTGCGGCGCCCAGAATTGCACGCAGTACTCCAACTGCGATCTGACCAGAGCCCGATAGAGGGGAAGTATCACCTTCTTGGACCTATTCGTCATGCATCTGCTGATGCACGATAAAGTGCCATTGGCTTTTCTGATGGCTTCGTCACACTGCCGACTCATGTTCATCTTAGAGTCCACTAGGACTCCAAGATCCCTTTCCACTTCCGTGCCACCCAGCAGGTCATTCCCTAGGCTGTAGGTGTGCTGGACATTTTTCCTCCCTAGGTGCAGCACTTTGCATTTCTCCTTGTTGAACTGCATTCTGTTGTTTTCTGCCCACTTGTCTAACCTGTCCAGGTCTTCTTGCAGCTGTTCCCTGCCCTCCGGCGTGTCCACTTCTCCCCATAGTTTCGTGTCATCCGCAAACTTGGACAGAGTACATTTGACTCCCTCGTCCAAGTCACTGATGAAGACATTAAAGAGTATCGGTCCAAGGACCGAGCCCTGCGGGACCCCACTGCCCACACCCTTCCGGGTCAAAACCGACCCATCCACCACGACTCTCTGGGTGCAACCCTCCAGCCAATTCGCCACCCACCAGACTGTGTAGTCATCCAAGTCACAGCCTCTTAACTTGTTCACCAGTATGGGGTGGGATACCGTATCGAAGGCCTTCCTGAAGTCTAAGTATACGACATCCACCCCTCCTCCTGTGTCCAGGTATTTCGTAACCTGGTCATAGAAAGATACTAGATTGGTCAGGCATGATCTGCCCGCCACAAACCCATGCTGGTTTCCCCTCAGCATAATTTGTCCTGCCGGGCTCTCACAAATGTGAGCCTTGATAATTTTTTCAAAGACTTTACCAAGGATGGAGGTGAGACTGACCGGCCTATAGTTGCCCGGGTCCTCCTTCCTCCCCTTTTTGAAAATGGGGACCACATTGGCCCTTTTCCAGTCCTCCGGGACTTGGCCAGTGCGCCACGAGCATTCGAATATTCCCGGCAGTGGCTCTGCAATGATGGCAGCCAGTGCCTTCAGCACCCTCGGATGGAGCTCATCCGGGCCTGCCGACTGAAAGGCATCCAGTTCTTCCAAGTGACTCTGCACCATCTCAGGGTCTACGCATGGAAGTCTGGTGCCTTGCTGCTGCCTCTCTACAACCCCAGTGAGAGACTTGTCCTGCCCCTCACTTAGGAACACTGAGGCAAAGAACTCATTGAGGAGTTCAGCCTTGTCCCCCCTGTCCGTCACCAATTGTTTCTGCCCATTTAGCAGGGGTCCTATTTCTCCCTGGGCCTTCCTTTTACTCCCTATATATCTAAAAAACAATATCTTGTTGTCCTTTACTTGGGATGCCATCCTCAGCTCCATGGTAGCTTTGGCCCATTTAACTGCCTCCCTACAAGCATGAGCAGAGGAGGTATATTCGTCTTTGGTGATCTCTCCTTGTTTCCACTTTTTGTTTGCTCCCCTGTTGGCCCTTAGGCTGCCCTGGATTTCTGCGGTCAGCCAGGGAAGACTCCTGGCCCCTTTCCCTCTTTTACCTCGCACGGGGATTGTCTTGCTTTGTGCCCGAAGGATCGTTTCCTTAAGGCACAGCCACCCTTCTTGGGCTCCCATCATTTCAAAACTCCTACTCTTCAGTGCATCCTTGACTAAACGGCTGAGTTCATTTAAATCAGCTTTCCTAAAGTCTAGTACTTTCACCCTACTAGTTACCTTACCCACTCGACGTCTTATGGTGAATTCTATTATTATGTGAACACTGTCCCCCAGATGGCCACCGATCTCTAGGTCCCCTACCATGTCATCCCCCGTTGCCAATACCAGATCCAGTATGGCATTCCCCCTAGTGGGACCATGTACCTCCTGTTTCAGGTGGAGGTCCTGTACACAGGTTAGAAACCTGCGTGAGCGGTGGGACTTAATGCTAAGAATTCTGCTTAGCAGACATAATGCTAAGAATTCTGGGGCAGGGGGGAATCAATTTCTAAGCATAATCATCTTGGATGCCCAAAATTACTGGACATTTTTCACCTGGATCTCTTTATGATGTGGTTCCCAGTAAGTTCACCTTCACTTAACTCAGTTACTGTGAATATAAATTAATGTTTGTAAGCACAGAGTAATAAGTTCCATAAGAAAGCCCATGAGGTAATTATTCTGTATTCAGAGTAGGGCTTAGACAGTGTGCAGTTAATCAAATAATGGGCTAGGCATTGAATGACGAGTATTACAAGAAATACTGAATATCACTATTCAGTGACCGCCACATCTTCTGTCAAGCAGGGTTCTGGGGGGAAAAAAAGTAGTATGCAATCATATAACAAAAGACTAAATCATCATGGATGCTGCAAAGGGACCGAATTAGGGTTGCATAGGCAACCCTAATTTTTGAGTACTTGATATTGAAACCTTAATAATGTAGCTGTCACATGTTATATATATATGTTCACTTACAGTTCATTAAAAATAAACATGTTATAAGAACATCATTGCTGTTGTAAAGCCATGCACCCAAAGGTTAGAATAAAAGTAGCTCATACGCATGAGAAATGCAAGTATAATTATCAATGGAGCCATACGGCCTTTCTGGCCCTTCACAGAAGCATGGAGTGAAGGCTGAGGGCACTGAAAAAGTTGTGAAAAGAAACTTTGTGCTCCTCACTGCAGAATGGAGATGAGACTGACAAAATCCATGATTGTTTGACCCTCCCCCAGCATTAATAATGAGGTTTTCAATGAATGCATGAACATGAGTGGAAACAGCTTCTCTGCTCCACCAAGATTTAATTAGCAAGTTCACTCCAGCCGTGACCCAGCTTGCCCCAGCCAAAAAGTGGTGGGATCTGCTTGCTCTTGCAAAATTCTATTCACTAAAGACACCACTCTTCAATGTCTCAGCTTTATCCCACCATGCTTAATGTGGAAAGGCAATAATAAGACAACCTGTTCAACTAGCAGGTGAGAATTCTTATTTTCCCTTTCTTTCTCACATCCAAGAAAGGAAGCAGCAGCTGATCATTCACCTCAACAGGATGCAGGCAAGACAAACACTTCAATTCTAGACAGGCAAGGATAGTCATAACTATTGTTTTTCCAGGGCTCAAATTCCCTTTATAATTACCAGAAATGATGGTACAATTTACAGAACTGCTTGAATGATAGAGTAGCCTAAATCCCATTCAGTGTCAGTGAGAAGTATTTTAAATAAAATGTGCCTGTCACCTTTGAAAACAAAATTTACATGTCTGAGGCCCCCACCTATTCTAAAAACTTGCTGTATCAAACAATGATGCTTTCATACACACCACAAGGCTCCACATAGGCTGCCTGCTGAACCACAAGTAGTGTAGCTAGCCCTACACAGTGCTGCGAGCAAACTAATTAGTACTACTGTGCTACAGGGGCAATTAACCCACACACGTGCTAGCCAGTCTGCCTGAAGGACCCTGCAAATGTGGCAACAGCACTTCCAATTCAAGAAACAACATGTGTACAAAGTGTTTGAAGGTGCTGCTGCTGGGCACAGTAAATTTGAAATGTAGACCTGGCCTAGCTTATTTGGCACTTGGGAAAATTTTATCTTGTCCTACATGTCCTTACATGCATGAAAACATGCACTTTATTTGCATGCATAGGTCTCAAAAGATTTTTATGGGGACAGCAAAAAACAGCCTCTTCATCCCGGCACTATGCCCCTGCTGCAAGCCACAGAGATGTTACAACTTTTCAAAGGAAGGGTGGGAATTTTTTCTAAGTATACAACATTAAAGCTGAGTTAACACAGGGCTTGATCCACACATTAGGAGGACAGGTTAGGGAAAAATACACAGAAAATATGTTCAATATATATCTAAATTACTAAAAGCTTTGCTTACAAAATAGGAAAAGTATCCTTTAATTATGATCAATGGTTCAGAATATAAAATCTCATGCCATGCACCCGTTTGACTCAAAATAGATCTTTGTATGGGGTGGAGGGTTACACCATAATAAGTTATTAATAAAACATACATTTCAACCTGGGTGTGCAACATGAGACAGGTCCACATGAGGGATAAGTTTATTCATATTGGAACATTAAATCTATATGGGATTCGTTTCTATTTTATTAAATTCAATTCCATACAAATATTTTTTTCACCACTTGTTCAGCATGCACCAAATTCAGGCTGAGTGTAGGAAGCTTTGGAATTAAAACATATAACATATCTTGATGTACAAGATATTTATAAGGTAGGAACAAAGAATTTACTTACCAAAGTAACACTACTTCTGTGAACATACTGCCTCAAAGTGAGGACAGTGCCCTTTTCCACAGCCCAGTCAAAGCAGGTAGCTATTGCAAGAGCACATGTATGCACCCCACTTTCAATAAGTACTTAGAACTTAGCATGCAAAGAACCCCAGCATTCCTGCTGCCCCTCAGAACCTCCATGACTCAATATATAACCCTTAATTCCACTAGAGAAAGGGAACAAGGATCAGATCTACACATATCAGACATGATAATCTATTTGGAGATCAGAAATTAATTTGGCAAGTAACATCCTGATATGACTAAGAGAGATGAGATAGTACTAACAGACCCTAGTACATGGAGCATGCTAAGCAAAAAGTAAGAAAACACTGTTTTCTGAATGGAGTATCCAATTTGATCTTGAATTATGCCAAGCAAAATGAGTTCTAGATACCCTTGCAGATCTGCAGAAACTGTTGCGCTCTTATAGAAAGAGCTGTTAAATCCTTTAGGTAGAAGATCTTTAGTAAGGGCACAGACATTCTAAAAAATGGATTCTTTCACCTCTCCACTAAGAAAAATTGAATTGGCTTTTGGCTGTTTATTATGTCTCCCAGGGTGCATCTACATATGTGCTTTACTGTGGAGTTGACTAATTAGGTCCACCATAAAGCATCACTGTCTGCACATGTGTTGGTGTTAGGGCACAGTAAATTAATTAACTCCGCAGTAAGATAATATTGTTGGGGACAATACTATCTTATGGTAGAGTAATTAGGTGCAACAAAACTCAAGTGCAGACAGTGACAGGGGCTGGCTGGAGCACATGGGTGCTAAAGTGTAAAGGCTGCCTGCCACATGCCTCTGCACTTTAGCACTCTTGTGCCCCAGCCAGCCTCTCCACCACCCAATGTGACCACCCAACTCTGAACCCCAGGACCTCTTGCCAGCTCAGGGCTGCTCTGCCCCAGCTCAAACTGCTGCTGTCCTGGGCACACAAAAAGACTCTACACCCAGGAGTAGCTGACTCCAGCACAGACTGCGCCAAAATTTATCATATCACCTTAATAGCATGTGTAGAGGCACCCATTGTTTACAAAAGCTAGATTCAGTTGAGAAGTTCTTTAAAGATTTTCTGTTGGCTTTCCTTGTTTTGGCTTCTCCTCCACTTACTTTCTGTTTACAAAATACTAACTTGTAAAAAGAAAGTAAATAGGAATTTATTATTTAATTTCTCTAACAATACATGAAATAGGGGTCATAAAATGAAAGTAGTAAGCAGTAAGATTAAAAGTAACAAAAGGAAGGGTTTTTTTCCCACACAGGTTGCTTCCAGATTTGGGGGAACAAAATGGCACTTTACTTTAAACTCAGTGCACTTCTGTGCCCAGCACATGCCTAGAGGAGATACCATATTAGTTTGACCCAGCCCACTCTCTACATGTCTGTACAGATAGGGCACTTTACGGGGGCTTTTTTGGTGCTGTTAACTAATAGCTGATTGAATCAGCTTTAGATAAAAGCATCAAAAAAACCCCACTGAAGTGCCCAATCTATACAGATGTTGAAGAGCTGGGTCAAAGTAATGTGCTGCTGCTTCTGGTAAAACACATTTCCCCCTTCCCCCCGGCCCCATAACTGTCAGCACCCACAGTGAATAATTAAAGTGTGGAACTCATTGCTATAAGATGTTACAGAAGCTGACAGTTTAGCCAGATTCAAAAAGGGATTGGGCAAATTCTTGGAGAAAAAATGCATCAGTATCTATGGGATATGGGAGTTAGAGGTACAGCCTTTGAATCAGAACTTCCTCAACCTTAAATTCTGGAGGCTGCAAGTTGGAGAGGAAAAAGAGAAAACCCCTGGTCATATCCAGTTCAATCTCCTTTTCAGCATCCACCCTCTGCCACTGTGTGACAGAATACTGGGCAAGATGTACCTACCTATGCTCTGACTTTGTAAATAGAAGTTCTTGGCTAGGGACAGACATTAAACATAAACTGGTTTAAGTGATCAGAAACTGGTTTAAGCCTGTAACAGAAAAGATGTTCAGTGCACATAAACCACCTGAAACCAGTTTGAGATAAACCTGGCTGAACGTAGTATCAGACTTAACCGATTCGGGTCAAATCGGTTTACGCAACTTCTGTCCCAGATCCCTTCCTGGTTTAAGCTAAATCAGAGTCCCCCAGCATCCCAGCATGCAATCTGGGCTGGGCGGGGCTCTCTGCTCCACAGCAGGGTTGGCCTTTCCCCTCTGCTCCCTGGCTGCAGATCTGGCATGCTATGACTTGTTTGGAAATTATTTTTTTTCTAAGATTTCTACATTTTTCAACAAGCTCTGTCCAGCTTTGTATTGCAGGGCTCCTTGTGCAGTAGCAAAAGTAAGAATTCAATGATATTCTAGGTTGTGTTTTTTTCTACTATTATACAAGAATCAGACTTCACCAGCACATAATGACACACATCATCCATAACTTTTATTCTATAGCTGTCTTTGGACACGTGGGAGGATCTCCTCTCATGCAATATAAATTGTTAAACCTCAGCTTCACATGAGGCCCAATGACTAGGGAGCGACAAACCAATTGCCCATGGAATCACAAGCACAATCACTCATGGAGCAAACACAAGCACACACTGCATTCAACAAATGTATTGAAGTGGAGGCAACTTCAGGCGGGTCCCCACCAAGCTGGGGAGCGGCCCAGAACATCATTGCATTCATATATTTATACCTTCCAGTCCACACTCGTTAGCATTAAACCATGCCCAATGTCCTCCCCCGACTGTTACACCCATGGCCCCACCCCGCCTTCATTTCCATTGAATTGACTATGCATTAGCCTATTACCTTGAAAATTTCCACTTTGCACCTGCATGAGGTCATCACCTGGACTACCTTTGGTCACTTGCGATTATTCATCTTAAAAGCTTACTTTTGCATTTTCCCTCTTGATATACCATTGGTTTCCTCCTGTCTGGTTTGAGTACCTCTATTTCACAACTAAACAAACAGTCAAATGATGGGACAAATGATTAACCATTTAAAGCCCTACATTCCACTAAGTCCAGCAATTTTGCATTTTGCTGATGTTAGTTAAAATAAGCTTTACACTTCTGCTGACTTCAGCGTCTCAAGTCTTATGCCCAGTCAAAACTCTTACTTGGGCATAGGTAAGCAATGTATCAGCTACAAGACCAATCCTTTTAGTGTTCAGGCTCACCATAAATCAGCAAGGGAAAAGAGTGGGGAAAAAAAAGTTTGAAAATGCAAGGGGAAAGAGCTGGAAAATGCAAGGCAAAATAGCGGGGAAAAGCAAGGGTTTACCATCCTAACACTCCTTCGCAGAATGAGAATAAGCAGCAAGAGAGAAACCCAGCCATATCTCCAGGAGTCATCTCTTCCTCCACACAATACACCACTTGGGCCTGGCAAGGTGTGTGGTGCTTTTGTGTAACTCGGACAAAAGACTGACCCTTCTGCCTTATGATAATTGATGAGTGAAAGAGCGCTGAGGTTGGGTGATCACCACCGGGTCTTGAGCTAAAAAATGCGCTGACGGACTCTTGATAAGGGGACCATGGAACTATCCCCTGTTCTTCCTTTAGCATTGATCTGCAGCTGAATCAATTTTCTTCTTTTGTGAACACGACATATGCAAAAGCAAGTTATAGGAACAATAAAACAAAAAAATGCAAAAACGCTAATCATGGTCCAGGCACTGGCATGCACCTGAGGTGAACTCTGGTTAATTAGGCAGATAACATCTCCCATTCTACAACTTTCCACTGCATCCATGGCCAATTTATATTTTCCCAAGGCCTCAGCTGCAGCAGCACCGAGCTGAGCACCCCATCTCCACTCCTTTTCAACTTCCTTTAATTCCTGTTCTAATTTGTTCCATCCCGCAAATCAATGGGTGTGTGGATGACCTCTATTTGACTCAAGAAGTCTATGGGCCAACAAGAGGTAAAGCACTGCTCGACGTGGTACTGGCCAGTAGTGATGACCTAATTGGTGACCTAGTGATTGATGGGAAGCTGGCTGACAGTGACCATGAGCTGATCACCTTTACCATCTGCCGTAAAGCTGGCAAGTCAGTCAGCAACACTGAAGTCCTAGACTTCAGAAAAGCTGACTTTGACAAGCTCAGGAGGCTTGTCAGTGAGGCCCTAAGGGACCACGACCTCAGGGGGAGGGGAGTTCAGGAAGAGTGGTTGCTCCTCAAGGAAGCGATCCTCAATGCACAAGCTAATTCTATTCCATCTTGGGGGAAAGGCAGCAAGAGGGCACAGCAGCCCCCCTGGCTCTCCAGCAATCTAGCAGACCTCCTGTGGCTAAAATGAAAGGCCTACAAAGGATGGAGAATGGGATTCACCTCCAAGGAGAAATATTCTGTACTGGTCTGGTCCTGGAGGGAGCAAATCAGGAAAGCCAAGGCTACAACTGAACTCCAACTAGCTTCGAGTATCAAGGACAATAAAAAGTCCTTTTTCAGATATGTGGGGAGCTGGAGGAAAAGCAAGGGCAACATTGGACCCTTGCTAAAGCAGATGGGACAACTGACAACTGATGCCCAGGAAAAAGCCAACACATTAAATGGGTACTTTGTGTCGGTCTTTCATCTGTCCCATGGGACGCCCATGCCCACTACAGGACAGGGAGGTCCGGGTGAGGGAGATACCCTGCCCTCCATCAATGCTGACCTCATGAAGGAACACCTTGAGAGGCTGGATACTTTCAAGTCAGCTGGCCCTGACAATCTACATCCCAGGGTACTCAAGGAGCTGGCGAACATCATAGCCCAGCCTCTGCCATGGATGTTTGAGAACTCCTGGTGCTCTGGTGGAGTGCCCAAAGACTGGAAAAAGGCCAATGTGGTGCCTATCTTCAAGAAAGGGAGGAAAGTGGATCTGGCAAACTATAGGGCCGTCAGCCTGACCTCTATCCCAGGGAATATCTTAGAAAAGTTTATTAAAGAGGCCATCCTTAATGGACTGGCTGACACCAACATCCTGAGGGATAGCCAGCACAGGTTTGTTGTAGGTAGGTCTTGCTTGACCAATCTCATTTCCATTTACAACCAGGTGACCTATCACCTGGACAAGGGAGAAGAGATTAATGTCATATATCTTGACTTCAAAAAAGCCTTCTATTTGGTATCCCATGATCACCTCTTAGTAAAACTGGCCAATTGTGGCCTTGGGTCCACCACGATCTGATGGCTGGGAAATTGACTCTATGGTCGGACCCAGAGGGTGGTAATTGATGTAAGTCATTTGTCATGGTGCCCTGTGACCAGTGGGGTCCCCCAAGGCTTTCTCCTTGGACCCATATTGTTCAACATCTTCATTAATGATTTGGACATTGGAGTCAGAAGCAGACTGACCAAGTTCACTGATGACACCAAACTTTGGGGCAAAGCATCCACACCTGAAGACAGGAGGGTGATCCAGGCTGACGTAGACAGGCTCAGGAAATGGGCACATGAGAACCTGATGGTGCTTAACACTGAAAAATGCAAGGTTCTCCACCTTGGGAGGAAAAACCTGCAGCATCCTTATAGGCTCAGCAGTGCTATGCTGGCTAGCACTATGGAGGAAAGGGACTTGGAGGTCATCATTGACCACAAGATGAACATGAGCCTGCAATGCGATGCTGCAGCTAGTAAAGCGACCAAAATGCTGGCTTGCATCCATAGATGCTTCTCAAGCAAATCCCATGTGGAAATCAGATTAACCAGGCCTCTTACTTGACTAAGAGGAGAGACAAAGAGAAAGAAAGAGAAGAGAAAAAGATGCTGATGGTATGTGTTTCAAAATGTTCTAAGATAAGAAAAATCCTTCATGCCTTGTTTTGTCTTGATATATTAAGCTTTGTGTGCAGATTTTAACCTCCTCCTCTCCTTCCAACTAGAAGCTGATAACTGTTCCCAAAACATAGTGTTTTCTTTCCTGAATAAGTAAACTGCTTACATGTGACAAACAAACAATCAACATCCTTCTGTTTCTCTCAAGGTTGCTTTGTCTAAACCCTGCATCTTTTCTCGCTGTCTAAAGTATAAATACGCTTGTACACTTGTAGAGATCAGAGTTCCTTTGAGAACTCTCCCTGTCATCACTTGTATAGCTTTAAATAAACCTAGATGGCTCTGCCAATTCTAATACAACCACAATGCAAAGTTTGATTTCTTCCACACCCGGGACGTCATTCTCCCCTTGTACTCGGCCTTGGTGGGGCCGCAGCTGGAGTACTGCATCCAGTTTTGTGCCGCACAATTCAAAAAGGATGTGGAGAAGCTTGAGAGAGTCCAGAGAAGAGCCACATACATGACCAGAGGTCAGGAAAACAGACCTTATGATGACAGGCTGAGAGCTATGGGGCTCTTTAGCCTGGAAAAGTGCAGGCTCAGGGGTGATCTGATGGCCACCTATAAGTTTGCCAGGGGTGACCACCAGGATCTGGGGGAATGTTTGTTCACCAGAGCGCCCCAAGGGATGATGAGGTCGAATGGTTATAAACTACTGCAAGACCATTTCAGGCTGGTCTGGAATAGCCTGCCATCGGAGGTGGTTCAAGCACCTACATGGAACACCTTAAAAAAAAATTGGATGCTTATCTTGCTGGGATCCTATGACCCCAGCTGACTTCCTGCCCTTTGGGTAGGGGGCTGGACTCAACTATCTTCTGAGGTCCCTTCCAGCCCTAATGTCTATGAAATCTATAAACTGTGGGGTTTGGTTGAGGGAAATCCTTGGGTGCCAATGGCAAAACTCCAGAGCACCCATTTGCATTTCCATAAGGGGCATCCCATGTGTAGGAAATGAATCCCCAGTAATAGCCCTATCCACTTTTTCCATTACAAGTGCCTCCCTGCCACCAAGGGATAGTTCACCTTTTCCACCAGGGCCAATTTGCAATTTGATCTGTTGTTACATAGTGCCCAGTGGAATCCAGGAATTTAGCATTTAGAATCCATGAGGTGACATCCATAAGCCCCAAAAAAACACTTGTAAGAGGGGGAATTAGCCTGAACAGCCATTAACTTGTGACTACTTGGAATGGAGGCTGCAGGTGGCACAGTTGGCAATTTACGCTGCTCAATAGTGGGTTCAGGGCCATTGGGATAAAAGGGCTCTCTAATATCATACTCTGGCTGATCGGTGTCATCACCTGCAAACAAATGATTTGGAAAAAATGCAAATCTAACATAGTCTTCAATTGGCAGAAGGTTGCAACTGATGATCCAGCAGACATTTAAGCCCAATATTGTCACTGTCTTTTCCGTCGTGACCATGTTTCTCCAAATTCTGCAAAACAAAGTTGTCCTTTTCTTTGGACTGATTAGACTTATGCTTATACAACTTTACCTTCAGGTATCTAATAGAAAAGCTTCAAGTGCCCCTCCTTCTACCCAGCCCCGGACCCATGGTCTCCCGTCCTGGTTAAACTGAAATGGGAAACAGTGGCTGAGACCGTGGGAGGCGCAGCCTCAGTCTAAAATGGATGGGGATGGGGGTGTAGGTTCAGAAGTGAGGGTAAGCACCCGTGGGGCAGGCCAGGGAGTGCCACACTTGAAACAGGTTTCTCGGCGTGCAAAATTCAGAGCTGTGCACACCCCTTGGTCCCCACAGTCCCCTGGGAGGTATGGCTGAGGACCCTTCTTGATTTGATCCCCTCCCTGCACATTGTTTCAGCCGTGGGAGTGATCATAAGACCCCTTAGCTAGAGAACCTGCAAATCTGGCAGCCAGGCTTTCCATCATCTGCTCTAGATATTTCAAATGTTGTCTAGACTCAGCTGCTTCCTGAACCTGCCTGCTATGGCCTGTCTGCTGCAATCACCACCAAGCCTCTGCCTTTTCAAAATAGTGATGCAGATTGTCCACCTGCAATGCTCCCAACTGCATTTCTAACATCAGGAGTAATTCAGGAGGGACCAGCTGCAGTCAACATGCAAAAAGGTGAGTTGCCCGGTTGGCTCCAGCATTGGGTGGTAGAAACCATTGTGCTGGCAAAGGATCTTCCCAAACTTGGCCCCACACTTGCACCCTCTCAATGACAGCATGGAGATGTTCCCCTGGAAGCAGTCGCATTTGCCTAATGCCCTGATCTAGGGTATAAATACCAAAAAGGCTAGGGCGATCATTGATTTTCGAACCTGCCACTCACCACCTCCCAACATAGCAGGGCTAACACCTTTAATCAATACTAGCAAAACATCGGTCAGTTCATTCTCCAATAACAAACCGAGACCTTTCTCTGCTGCTGCCAACCAGTGAGTCCAGTTATTCTGTAGCAAAACCCAAAGTTTTTCTTTTTAAAATTTATTTTAACATGCATTCCCTCCCCTTCCTCAAACATTTCTGATTTTTCTCTCCCTCTCTATTCCCTATAGATAAATGAGCTCAGACTTAGGATAAGCTTTAAACTTTTTTATTTTGGTAGCAAGTTTTTGGTTTTGGAGATCCACCATTTTATCTTGTTTAATTATTAGTTCTGTATTGATTTTTACTGTTGTATGTTGTATTATTATCATTTTCGTATTGATTTTTATTGTTTCATATGGATATTGTATGGTTTAGGCCTGTGTTTGTAAGCGAACCAAAGTCATGTCAAGTTTCCATTTTATATGTCAAAACCTCCATCTTGTGTCCTGTGCCTGGGCATCCCATGTTGCAACAATATGATTCATTATACCCATGTAAATTGGTTTCCCAATAAATAAGAATGATTGGGAATGATTGAAATACAATGGGAGCAGGCCTCTACTAAATGGCCTGTAATGACTGGGCCATCGTCTCACATTGATTCATCCAGGAACCACAGACCTCACCCAGGAACAGAGACAAGACCAGCATTTGATAGACAAAAGACCCTGCAAAACCAGCAACTCTCACCATTACAGGCAGCTGAAACTGCACATCCCTGCATGGAGCACATGCTCAGTACACCGAGGCAGACCCTTGCCTGGGCATGCCTCCTGTCACTAGGGTCACACAAGGTCTGCTCCTATAAAAAGGGTCAGTGAAGACAGACCCAGTGGGATGCCCTCTCCATCTGGACCAGCACCATGGCACACCACCTATCCATCCAGAGGCCCTGTTGGTGACCCACCTCTGGACAACATCTACTAGACAAGGACCCCTTTCCAGCCTAGGATAGGTAGATATTACCTGAACACCTCCTCCTACAATTTGGACTCTCTCTCTCTCTCTCTCCTCCTCCTGGACTTCAGTGGACTTCAGCCCCTGCACCAAGCCTCTCTAACCCCTGCTGCCATTGTGTGTGTGTGTGTGTGTGTGTGGGTGGGTGGGTGGGTGGGTGGGTGCAAGGGAACCAATAAGACATTGTGTCACCATCTCCCCTGTTCAATAAAACCACTGTCATTTGCAACCCCAAGGTGTGTCATGTTTTACTGAATCCCAGTCCCTTCCTTATCTTAAATTCCAGCCTCATTCTCTCTCTCTCTCTCTCTGCTCCAGGCCCACCCCTCTCCACTAGTTTCCCGATCTCCTCTCAATTCCTACTGTCTTTTATCTGTGACTTTCTGCTGCCTTTCTCTGCTTTCCTGCTGCCCCTGCTGCCTTTCAGTCTCACCTGCTGCTTTTCCTGTGATTTTCTGCTGTCTGTCTCTCTGTTTTCAGGCTTCCCCTGCATCTTCTGTAGTCATCCACCACCACCCCCTGCAGCTTCCCATCTCCTCGTGGCTGTCCTGCAGTTTTCTCCAGCAGCTGGAGCCTTTCTCCAGCTCTCAGTACCTATTGCCACTCCCTGCAACTTCTCTACCTGCCCTGGAGCCATCCTCTAGCTCCCCACATCCAGAGCCCCTCCTTACCACCCACACTTCCCCTTAGTCCTATTTTCCCTCTCCCCACCTACCTTTTCAGCTCCCCCATAGCTCTGGCTCCAGTCCCAGCTTCTGTGCCAGCATTGCTTCCCTGTTCTGCAGGCTTTGGGCATTATCTTTTAATCAATTAAGATCAATTAACCCAAAGTTATCCCCCAAGCCTCAGTTCTTCATCCCAGGCCCCTCTAGTCTATTGATTCTAATCCCAGCCCTGGTAACTTTAACTCCCTACACTTCTAGTTTCTTACCTTAACCTTTCCCCACGTATCCCAAGTACATCAAGCACATATGTACATACACATCACAACACGCAACTTAGGAACTCACTTGTGCGTATGTGTAGTTGGGTGGTATGTGTGTAAATTACTGAATACACACATATATACATATATAAATATCATTGTGTATGTGTGTATGGTATATGAATTAGTAATCCACATATGTGTATTGGATGTGCAGGTGTTGGTAACTGGTAACTGGTTTTGTCTAAATTTGGTGTGTGTAGCATGTATGGCTTAAACAGGTGATAGGTGTGCATGAACCTAGACTAGTTATTTTGAAAGTGTGTGTATTTGAGTTGCTAGTGTGAGTGTGTGTGTATGGCATTGTGTGCATGATATATGAATTAGTGATCTGTGTCTAACTTTTGAGGTGTATAGTGTATGTGCTTGAATTGATAATAGGTATTCATGTGCCTAGGCTGGTTTGAATGTGTATGTACCTGAGCTGGTACATGTGTATGCACCTAATTGATTTATGTGTTTGTATATGTGCAATTGTGTTACACCCTCCTGTCTAACAGTGCAATATTGAGATCCTGAGAGTTGGCCTGACCCCACAGGGCAACAATTCCACTCCAAAGGCATGAGACCCAATTAGGCTTTCAGTGCCTCTTTCTCCTGAGGGAATGGTGAGATGATTCTAACCTGCTGCATTTGGGTGATTCCCTCTGGCATCTCTACACCAGTTCTACGGAGTAATCTCTGGTCAGCAGTGCCTCCTCTCCGGGGCAGGGAACAAAAGTTATGACTCATTCAACAGGGAGCACTTCTGTTGAATAGTCAGGAGGTTCACTGGGAGGATGGGAAGGTGGGGTTTTAGGGATCAAAGCAGGATAAGAAAGGGGTGCAGAAGGAGTTACTGCCGGCAGCGCTTTGCCACTCAAAAGGGCAACACCCCGAGAATCAGCTGCCTTTCCCAGGGTCTCACACTCCTGATGCAACTTATCAATAAGAGATTTGGGAGACTCAATTTCCCTCCTGACACTACACAAGTCCTCTGAATCCCTTTCTTTTATCTCAACAGCAAGCACCGATGCATGGGCGACTTTTAATTGCCCAGCAACAACATCCTTAAGTTAACAAATAAGATCATCTTTCTCTTGACAAAGAGTTTCCCTACCCTGGCACTCTTGCCATAGAGATTGAACACCCCAGGACAATGCCTGGAGGGCAGCAGCTTTATGGAAGTCTGGCTTCTGCTGTTTCTCCTTTAAACTACCCTCAGCCCACTCTCGGGTTGACACCCAAGATGGGTTAGATGGACACTCCAGGGGCCCCTGCAATCGACCTCCATTCCAACTCACCCAAGACTCCACAAACTCACGGAGATCACCCTGACCCCAAACCAGCAGAGGAAAAGCCTTTTTACCCATTGCCATGCTACTGAGAAAAGGGAGATGGATTGGGGAATGATAGCTGAGGAAAGCCCAAGAGAATCTAGGAATTCCTCCTAGACCTTACCCTGGTAGGATGAGATGATCAGTCTCTCCAAATGTGTGTCAATCCTGCCAACTACACCAAGATGTTAAACCTCAGCTCCTCATGAGGACCAACGACTAAGTAGAGATGAATCAATTGCCCATGGAATCACAAGCACAATCACTCATGGAGCAAACACAATCACACACTGCATTCAACAACTTTATTGAAGTGGAGGCAACTTTGGGTGGGTCCCCACCAAGCCAGGGAGCAGCCCAGAACATTATTGCATTCTTCCAGTCCATACTCATTAGCATTAAACCATTTCCAGTCTTCTCCCCAGACCGTTATGCCCATGACTCCTCCCCTACCTTCATTTCCATTGAATTGGCTATGCATTAGCCCATTATCTTGAAAATTTCCACTCTGCACCTGCATGAGGCCGTCACCCCTACTACCTTCGGTCACTTGTGGTTACTCATCTTAAAAGCCTACTTTTGCATTTTCCCTCTTGATATACCACTGGGGTCCTCCCCTGTCTGGTTTGAGTACCTCTATTCCACAACTAAACAAACAGTCAAATGATGAGACAAATGATTAACCATTTAAAGCCCTGCATTCCACTACGTCCAGCAATTTTGCATTTTGCTGATGTTAGTTAAAATAATCATTACACTTCTGCTGACTTTAGCATCTTAAGTCTTATGCCCAGTTAAAACTTTAACTTGGGCATAGGTAACTAATGCATCAGCTACAAGACCAATTCTTTCAGTGCTCAGGCTCACCATAAATCAGCCAGGGAAAAGAGTGGGAAAAAAGAGCGGGAAAAAGCAAGGGTTTACCATCCTAACATAAATAATTTGGACTAATGAAACAATGGAATCATTTGACCATGGATCTCATGTTGTTCTGGTCTATTATACTCAGGCCAATAAGTCACAGTTGTTTCAAGTGTGAAACAAAGGCTACATTAAAAAAAATGGAAAATTCTTCTAAATGTTTATTTTGGATTCATACCTTATGATCAAGTTGATTATAACAAAGGAAAAATACATGCGTTTCAGTGAGGCTATTAAAGTATTATAGAAACAAAAAATGAAATCTCCTTTCCAGGAGAGCTTTGATAGCAAAAATTCCTACTCCATTACTAATAATCTAGTTTTGTATTTATTCACTAACTAAAATTATTTACTTATAAACAACAATTGATAGGGTCCCAAAGGTGATCTGTCTGTCTTGTTGGGAACTATACATTTAATAGGTTTGTGTTATATTATGCATAAACTCATGTATAATGCAAGAGTATTTGGAACTGACATAGTCATTTAAATAGATCTGTCAAGTCCATTGCTTCAACATGATCACTACTGCTAGACCCTGACTCCATGCAGTGCCCAATGACTAGGGAGACAACTGTCCAATTGCTTATGGATCCTGGTACTCATTAGCCAGAGCAAGCAGGGAGCAAACACCAGCACACACTGCTCGCAACACCTTTATTCAGAATGGAGACAGCTTAGGGCAAGCTCCCTCACAAACACCCAGTCTATGAAGACAGGGAACAGCAACAAACAATAGTTTTTTGCCATATTTATACAATTTGGTTTATACTCATTAACATTCACTCTACTCTCTGTCCTGCCTTCTGTTCCACCCATTTCTTCTCCCTTCTCAAGCTCTGTCTCTGTTTACTGTTTGTTTCATTAGCATGGAATTGCTTATGCATTTCCTTCATTTACATGTCTTTTTGCTATGAGCACATGTCTAAGACCTTGACTTTTCTTCTTTGGTCAATGGGTGGACTTTGACCAAAATCCAGAATCTTCTGGAGGCTTCTTCACCATTCACCTTTTTGCATATGTTCATCTCGGATTCTGTTACCAATGACATGTTGTTTTTTTCACATTCTAGTCTGTTTTTCCGTTTCAGGTTGTACCATCTTCCACCTTTTTGGGTCCCCTATATCTTCTCTCATTCCTTACTGTAGCTGGTTCACAGCACACAGACTCACACAGATTTACTTGCTGCTTTTCCCTCAGAAAATGATTGACACCATTAAAATGGTTACTTAGCATAAGCAAATGGCTGGCTTAGCATAAACATTCAAAAGCAAAATGTGGTTGCCTAATCATCTTGCAATATATTTTTAATATATCATTCTGCCTTGTGGTTAGCAGCTTTGCTAGGCCACAGGTCATGCTTTGTATTTAGTTACAAATCCAGTGCTCTCTAAGATCCAAATATTGTCACCCTAACAACTACATACCAGATAGTACCAGCAACAGAAGAAATAAATGATCATGTATATAAACCTGAACAGAAGAATAGAGAAGATAATGCTGCAGCTGAAACTTTCTATAATTGTGGAAGACAACAGGAGAATGTTTAAACAGCACTTCTTTGCAATAGGTGCCATTAAAAACAACATATACAGAAAGTCATCTGTTTTTTTAAAAAGGCCATTTCACAAGAACTTGACGTTTTTAATAGTTCCTAGTTAATCTGAATAGAAGATGCTAACAGCAAAACCACATTAGAGACATTAAAGAGTGTTGTTTTCCATGTACAAGGAAAACATAAGAGCAGTATATGTTGAATTTGAGGCACAAAAGGAAAGTAAAAGTACGGAAGAACTGGTTAGTGATCTGAAGCTGAAAACCCAAATCTTGCAATTTTTGGCAGTTGATTACCTAATAAAAGACTTGCAGACAACTGAAAGAACACTTACAGAGAAACTACTGAAACAGAACCAACCTCTGACAGAATATTTACAATTTGACAAGAAAAGGGAGTTACCCAGAAAGAAAGAAATGTAGAGGGTAGAGATTGCTTCTGAAACTGTTGATATAATTGAGAATCCAAAGTACAACACAGAAAGAGACCTCAGGCATAAAGGTAAGTGGAGCTCAAAGCCAGGATCAAGCAAAAGCAGCACAGAAAGCTACATGTGCTATAAAAACCAACATGAGTCAGGAAAGTGCTTGGCATCTGAGAAAAAGATCACAGGCTACAATGGATGACACTACCTTGCAGGAGTTTGCAATGCCAGCAGAGTGTGCTCAGCATGGACAACAAAGTAATGAGAGTACCACTTCTTCAGGTGGGTTTTTCATAGAACTGTGCTGCAGCACAAGATGAATAGACTATTAGTTTGGCAATTGGGATGTTTATTACATTTTAGTAAGGCACAGCTGCACAAGTCAGGTGCCAGAAACAGTGTTAGTAATACCAATGAATACCATAGGGTGTAGAAGGTAAATGAGTAAATATTAAGGCTTACAAGTGAATGCTTATCTTCACTAAAGGGATATACAAACTACATATCTGGGTAAATAAAGTGGAAAAGATGTTGTTTGTAATTGCACCAGGAAACCCATTATTGGGTTAAAAGCATATCAAGCCCTTGGTCTCTTTAAGAGGGTATATTCCCAAAGTGTATACAGTAGCAAACAATTGAGGAAGCACATGAGGGGCATATTAGGGACAGAAAAGAGTTAAATGAAATATGGAATCAGACTGAAAGAGCCCAGCTGCTACATCATTCAAAGCCTGAGAAAAGACTCCCTCACCCTAAGCTAAAAGGAGAAGTGGACAGATCATTGACCTGGCAGAGGTAGGAAAGAATCTACACTGTGGAAGTAAAAAAACCTAAAGAAATGGATCTTTTCCTTTATGCACAAACACCAAAGAACTCAATAAATATACCAAAAGGAACATTTCCCACTACGTCCAAGCTCTATTTATCTATGACTGAGACAGCAGCAAAGTCCTGGCAAGTATCCTTTGAAAAACAGAGCACACATTTTCATGTATTCAAGACCCTTTTGGGGACATACCATTCCTATATACTTCCATCTGGGTTGTGTTCAGCACCTAAGGCATTTCACAGGAAATTACAATGGATCTTCTGTGGTACAGCAGATAAGGCAGCATTTTTATCTGGAGAAAAAACAGTACAAGAGCATGGCCAGAAAACTTTAGAGGGAGCCAAACCTCCTGGTTTACAGCCAAATAAAAGTAAATGTTGTGTGATAGGAACAATGTACTTGGGAGACAAATTAACATAGCCAGGTGTATGCCTTTATCACCAGTATGGCTGAGACTATTGCTAAGATGTTCCCCAACAGACTAGGAGGGGTAAAAAGAAAAAGTTTGGATTAGTGAATTAAATAGAAATTTGTACTTACTTTAGTAAACTCAGTACACTATTCTGTAAAAGGATACTGAACATGATTGAATGACCTCAGGTGGCTGGTAGCAGGGGCATAGTTGGGGTACTTGTCCCCCTGACAGGGCCATCCCCACTGCTGACATCTTCTGTGGGTGCTCGCCAGCCCCATTCCTGCCGGTGGTTTCTGCAAGTGTCCATCAGCCCTGTCCCACCACCGACACCACCAGTAGCTTCTGTGGGTGATCACCATCCCCATCCTCACTGTTGATGGCTTCTACAAGTGCTCACCAGCCCTGTCCCCACTTCCAATGCCACCGGTGGCTTCTGCGGGTGCCCTCCCCCCTCAACTCAGGAGGCACCAGTTGCCCATGTGACTGACTGAGATGTTTGCTATCAGAATGGAGGCTGTCTGTATGTATCTTACGCCAAGATTGAAAGAGGGCCAATGTGGTGCCTATCTTCAAGAAAGGGAGGAAAGTAGAACTGGCAAACTACAGGCCCATCAGCCTGACTTCTATCCTGGGGTAGGTCTTAGAAAAAATTATCAAAGAGGCCATCCTTAACATACTTGCTGAAGGCAATATCCTGAGGGATACCCAGCATGGGTTTGCTGCAGGTAGGTCTTGCTTGACCAATCTCATTTCCTTTTATGACCAGGTGACCCATCACCTGGACAAGGGGGAAGAGATTGATGTTGTATATCTTGACTTTAAAAAAGCCTTCAATCTGGAATCCCATGATCACCTCTTGGCTAAACTGGCTAACTGTGGCCTCAACCTCACCACAATCCATTGCCTGGGGAATTGTCTCCATGGTAGGACCCAGAGGGTGGTGATTGATGGAAGTCAAGCGTCTTGGTGCACAGTCACCAGTGGGGTCCCTCAAGGCTCTGTCCTAGGACCTATACTATTTATCATCTTCATCAATGATGTGGACATTGGTGTCAGAAGTGGACTGGCCAAGTTTGCCGATGACACCAAACTCTGAGGTAATGCATCCACACCTGAGGACAGGAAGGTGATCCAGGCAGATCTTGACAGGCTCATGAAATGGGTGGATGAGAACATGATGGTGTTCAACACCGAAAAATGCAAGGTTCTCCACCTTGGGAGGAAAAACCTGCAGCATGCTTATAGGCTCAGCAGTGCTACGCTGGTTAACACTACAGATGAAAGGGACTTGGGGGTCATGATTGACCACAAGATGAACATAAGCCTTCAGTGTGATGCTGCGGCTAGTAAAGTGAGCAAAATGGTGGCTTGCATCCATAGATGCTTCTCAAGCAAATCCCAGGATGTCATTCTCCCTTTGTATTCGGCCTTGGTGAGGCTGCAGCTGTAGAACTGCGTCAAGTTTTGGACTCCACAATTCAAAAGGGATGTGAAGAAGCTTGAGAGGGTGCAGAGAAGAGTCATGCGCATGATCAGAGGTCAGAAAAACAGACCTTATGGGGAGAGGCTGAGAGCCATGGGACTCTTCAGCCTGGAAAAGCGTAGGCTCAAGGGTGACCTGGTGGCCACCTATAAGTTTATCGGGGTGCCCATCAGGATCTGGGGGAGTGTCTGCTCACCAGAGTGCCCCAAGGGATGACAAGATCAAATGGTCACAAACTGCACCATGACTGATTCAGGCTGTACGTGAGAAAGAACTTCTTTACTGTCCAAGCCCCTGAGGTTTGGAATAGACTGCTGCCGAAGTTGGTTCAAGCACCCACTTTGAATGCCTTTGAGACACATTTGGATGCTTATCTTGCTGGGATCCTCTGATCCCTGCTGACTTCCTGCCCCTGGGGCAGGGGACTGGACTCGAAGATCCTCTGGGGTCCCATCCAGCCCAAATGTCTATGAAATCTATTTCAGTACATCAACTTCACCACAATTCTAAAAATGGAGAAATTAAGAATTAAGATATTTTAAACAAATCTCTGAAAACCAGGAAATTAAATAACATAGGAAATGTCATATGGGGTCAGAGCTATGGTCCATCCAGTCCAGTATCTTGTCTCTGACAGTGGCAAGGAGAGCATTATAGGGAGAGCATTGATCCAGATAGCTTTAGAGTTATCTATCCTGTTCTCTGCCTCTACAACTTCCTGTTGCAATGAATTCCATTAGTTAACTACATGCTGTGTAACAAAGTACTTTCTCTTGTTAGTTTTAAACCTGTTTCCTACTAATTTCAGTGGGTTTCCTCTAGTTCTAGTATTCTGTAACTTGGTGAATAACAGTTCCCTACTCACTTTGTCCATAACATTCATGATTTTATAGACCTCTATCACATCTCCCCTTGGCCTTCTCCTTTCCAAATTGAAATGTATTAGCCATGTTAGTGTCTCTTAGTATGGCAGCTCTCCATACCCCGATGATCTTGGTTGTCCTTCTTTGTACCTTTTCTAATCCTACTACATCTTCTTCAAGAGGCAGAGACCAGGATTGCACATAATATTTAGGATGCAGGAGTTGCTGAGGCCTCACCAGGGAGTGGGACATGGAGCGTGGCTCCCCCTTCCCGATCGGTGGCATGGCCAGAGTGGAGCCCATTGGGAGGGGGGTATGGGCTGTCTGCTCTGGTCTTGGTTCTTCCTTCCCTGCTGCCCTCCCCCATGGACTTCCATGGCCCAGAAGGAAATACCCAGCACAGCAGGGCAGAACAGGGCCAGGCAGGGAAGCTCGGTGTCATCACTGGGAGCCCCATGCTGCCTTGGTGAGGCACCCCCGCCCACCCGGCAGCAGCAGGGGTGGCGACACAAAGATGTACCACTCGCTGCTGCCAGGTAGGCAGGTGGTGCCTCACCATGGCAGTCCGGGGCTTGTAGCAGCAGCACTGAGCTTCCCCACCCCACTCTGCCCTGCTGCACTGGGTCCCACCCACTGGGCCTTGGAGGCTCCAGGGGGAGCAAGCAAGGTGGGGAGCCCAAGCCTGCAGCAGACAGAGCACCCCAGCCATCACCCCACACACAAATATGGGGGACACATTGCTCCAGGCACATTGCTCCCCATGCCCCCCTGGATTGCATGCATAATTGGGGAGCCAGCCCCCTGCTACCACCCAGACAAGTCATCCACAGCCCCATCCCACTCTCTGCCTGGGCCCTGCAGTTGCACATGGCCCCCTGGCCCCAGTTCTCCCCATCTCTCTCCCTCCCTCACTATGAGAGCCTCAATTCCCTGCCCAGCCCCATCCCCGACTTACCTGGGGGGCTGACTCTAAGATCTATTTCCTTATCTATTTCCTGATTCTGAACACCTAGCTCAAAATCCAGCACTGTATAATTGAGGTTGTTTTCCCCCTGTGCATTCCCTTACACTTGTCATCATTGAAGTTCATTTGCCATTTTTTTGTCCATGCACTTAACTTGTGCAGCTCCTTTCTTGCAGCTTGGATTCAACTACCTGGAATAATTTAGTATCATCTGCAAAGATTTCACTGTGTAGCCTTATTTCCAGGTCATTGATGAAAGTGTTGAAAAAAACTGGACTTAGCATAGATCCTTGTAAGGTCCCTTAGCACAGAACCCACTGTTGATGTCCCTCCTTCCTGAAAAGTAACCAACTAGCCATGCCCTTTGCTTCCTATGTTTAACCAGTCTCAATTCATGAAAGAACCTTCCCTCCAATCATGTGGCAACAGTTTTATTAAAAGCTTTTGTTGAAGGACTTTAATCAAAAGTTTGTAAAAAACCCAAATATATTATGTCAACTGGATCCTACCCTCTACCCCCTTGGATATCATGGTGTCACATATGTCTATTTTTTTTTTAACGGAAGAATTTGAGATTGTGTTTTGGTTTAAAAAAGAAAAAAAAAGAAAAGAGAAAAGGAAAGGAAAACAAAAGAATGAATTCAACAATTCCAGGCCTGCAAAGTGACAACAAGCAAAAACCCACAAATGTTTTTAATAAATTCTATCATCTGCAAAAATCTATTCAAACATTACAGAATCCCCTATCTCATGTATTACAAGCCTAAAGAAGACCTCATCATTTACAACACAGCAGAATTCTTACAAGTTGCAAAGCAGACTTTTCAAATTCTGCATGAGGCAAACTATAAAATATGCACTTTTGATACTGTTCAACTATTCAGCTATGTTAATCACTTCCACATATACATCAAAAGTCCTTGTGCAAAGTGTGGTGCCTATGTGGGAGTTTCAAAGGACTCTCAAATCAAACCAGATTTCACAAGAATGTTTTCAGAGGACAACCAGCATGCCACATTTCAACTTTCAACCCATTTCTACACTAGGATTCTTTAAAAAGTGACCCTTTTTTAAATAATGAGGAAAGTATTTTTCTTTAAGCGTTCACATCAAAACAGGCTGAAGTAATTTGCTCCATTTTTTTTCAAAAAAATAACCCAAACAACCACAGAGCAGAGTGTGGTTGTATTATTGCAACCTGAACTGTGAAAGTTCCAGAATACTCAGGTTGACCAAATACAAGGTTAGAATGCAAATGCTCATGGAGTGATATCTGCTGTTCCTTTCATAATATCTATTCTATGATTTATAGGAAAGAGAGAGATGAATTTTGTACACCCAATCTAGGTTTTGCACAAGTCATCCTGGAAGCGAATGACAAATCAAGGTTACTAACCTGTAATTGAAGTTCTTCTAGACAGAGAGATACTGCTTAGATGGCATGTCTACATGAGATGCTATGCTGATGTAGCATCTGCAGGCATGAACCATGATGCCACTGTGCAGAAGCTTGTTGCCTAGGCTGTCCAGTCTGTGGCTGCCCCTGTGGGCAGCCCATGCCACAATCCAACCCAGCTCAGAGCAGCACAGAGTAGCACAGCAGGAGGAGGAGCCACTGCTGGAAGCAAAGGGAGTGAAGCAGCATCTGGGTGGCTGCAGCTGCACTGGGAGCAGCCCTGCCAGAAGATGTGCATGCTGGCCATGGCCAGGCCAGCAGACACAGGCTGGAGTGTGGCACGGGCTGCCTCAGGCAGGGATCAAGTCCATGCAGAGCACCACAGGGACAACCACAGACCACACCACCTGGGCGAGCTCTGCTACATGTGTCCCCTGCCCCCTCCACCTGCTTCTGATCAGTGGGGAGATGAAAATCATGCTTTTAAATATGGTGCTGTTTTTGCTTCCTAGCCAGTCAGCAACAGACAGTGGGGATGCCAGGGGCCCTCAACCAATCAGCAATGAGTGGCAAAAATAATGCCATATATCAAACTGCAGTTTTTGCTTCCCCACTGGTCAGGAGCAAGCGGTGAGCAGCAGGGTCCCTCCACCAAACAGTGGGGGGGGGGGGGCACATAGGAGAACTTTCAAGATTAACGGAGTCGCTGAGCAGCCTACCCCTGCTATGAATTTGGTAGGTCTCTAATTATCATATTACTGTATCTGTGGAAATGTTCTTTTCAAACAAATCATAAATATCTCAATACCCAGAGATATTTTGACAAAATGGATATTAGAATGGCAGTTAGCAGTTCACTGAGGCCCCTGGGGGCTTGCCTGTACTGCTTCAGTGATGGTACCTGGGAAGGTTAAATACACTCTGCCCCTTCCCTGTCCACCCAAGTCTGAAGGAAGGTGTGCTCCAGACCTAGAAGTTCACCAGTGAGGCAGTACCACACTGATCTCACTGTGCCTACTCCTAAGCTCAAGGGCTGCAAGTGGCATAGAGAAATGAGCCTATAGCAGCCTAGTGGACCTCCACAGTCTAGAATATGCCTTCTGACTTGGGTAAGTGAGGTATGCTTAATCCCCCAGTGTTGGAAGCTGCCATTGGAACAATACAGCCAAGCCTTAAAACTGCTCAAATAGCAGTGTTCCCATGACATTGAGCCACAGACTAGCATTAATTAATCCCCTGCCCAAAAACATACATAACAGTGAAACCCTTCTGAAGATACTCATTGTTTCTTTAAATCTGTGGCCAGAACCTAGACTGGAAGAGTCTATTTTCTTCTTCTAAAAAATTTTGCGGTTCTATTTTTTTCTTGTAAAAAATTTTGGTAGTGTAAAAAATAACTGATAAGAATCAAGCTGCATGCTCTTACCACTGTTTGAGCACCATTGTCCTCCATTAACTCACACCACTCATGACTCCAATGACTCGTTAACATGAAGATGCTCCAGGTATAATCTTGTGTCCATTCCACTAGCTAGCATCAACAAAAGCATATAAAATAAAGATTCCATTTGTTACCTCCTGGGGTATAGGATGCTTGAAAAACTGGGATCTGATTTTCTGTCAACATAAATTGAATCCACCAATAATATAACCGGTATATATAAATCCTATCATTTTTTAGATTTCAAACTCTGTCATGAGGGTGGAAAACCAAGAGAGACAGGGATAGATTTTGGTCCTCATTCTGGACTTTAGAATAAATCTTAGATGCAAAATCTAATGCTTTTAATTGACTCTGTATTATCCTGCAATTGGAAGAATACTGATAGAATTCATTAGATTTTGCATTAATACCATTTTGAAAACAACCTAATCACCAGCCAGTGAAAATGTTCCATCTAACAGAAAGGTTTCATCGTCATCTTAGATGGATTGATTTATTGTGCATCCATTATGGTCTCAGTCAGTTAGTGAGATACCATACAAAGTTAACAAGCTCAAAAACATTAAAAATCAATCCTTAATCAAAGTAAAGGCTAGGAATGGCATTAGAAGCCAAAGCACAAAGAAGTGTTAATGTTACCTGCATAACTCTCTTCTGTGGGGGATGGAAACATCCATCTGCTGGCCTGACCTGTTGTCTTGGGAAGTCTGCTGCTTGTCTGCAGCCTGGATCTGAGATGTCACAAAGGGATTACCAAGACTCATCTGGACCTTTAACTACTACCCCACACTGCTCATCCATGTGAGCACCAATGGCATTGCCAGGAGAGATCCTGAGCAGATCACAAGTGACGACAGGGCTTTGGGTGCAAGGGTAAAGGTAACAGGGGTTCAGGTGGTATTTTTCTCAATCCTTCCAGTTAAGGGGAAGGGCCTAGGGAGGAGCAGATGCATCCTGCAGATCAATGCATGACTGTGCAAGTGGTGTTGCGAGCATGGCTTTGGCTTCTTCAATCATGGGATGTTGTACAAACAAGCAGGATTATTAGGAAGAGATGGGATCCACCTGATGAAGGGAAGGATGTGCATCTTCAGACCGGTTTCCTAACCTGTGCTTAAACTACATTTGTCAGGGGATGGAGGCCAAAGCCCTAAGGTAAGTGGGTGACCTGGAGGAAGCATAAGCAGAAAGGGGCAACAAATGAGAAATTATGACAATCAGCTAGTTACCTCATATGTCTGTACACAAATGCATATGGATCCTGGGAAACAAGCAGGCAGAACTGAAAGTCCTGGCACAGTCAAGGAACTATGATGTGATTGGAATAACAGATATTTGGTGGGATAGCTCTCATGATTGTAGCACTGTCATGGATAGGTATAAACTGTTCAGAAAGAACAGACAGGGGGAAAAAGAAGAAGTTGCACTTTATGTAAAAATGCTGTATGATTGCTCAAAACCCCAGTATAAAACTGGAGACAGGCTTGTTGAAAGTCTCTGGGTTAGGGTCGAAGAGGAAAACAATAAGGGTGATATTATGGCCGGGTCTGCTATAGACCACTAGCCCAGGAGGATGAGGTAAATGAGGCTTGTTTCATACTAGTCCAAGTTACCTGTTCACAGGCCCTGGTTCTCATGGGGGACTTCAGTCACCCTGACATCTGCTGGGAAGGCAATGCAGAGGCAGGAAATCCAGGAAGTTTTGAAGAGTGTTGGGAACAACTTCCTGGTGGCAGAATGTATTAGTGGATGACAACTTGGGAAGCAGCAATCACAAGATAATTGAGTTCAGGATACTGAGGAAAAGGAAGGAAAGCAGCAGAATATAGTTCCTGGACTTCAGAAAAGCAGCAATTCACTCGGAACTGATGGACAGGATCTGCTGGGAGGTCAGTCTGAGTGGGAAAGGAGTCCAGGATAGCTAGTTGTATTTTAAAGAAACCTTACTGAGGGTGCAGGAATGAACAATCCCAATGCAGAGGAAAACTAGCAAGTATGGCATAAGACCAGCTTGGCTTAGCAAGGAACTTTTCAGTGAACTAAAACACAAAAAGGAAGCTTACAAGAAGTGGAAACTTGGACAAATGACTATGGAGGAGTATAAGAGTATTGACTGGGCATGCAGGGATGAACTGTGGAAATCCAAAGGACAGTTGATGTTGCAGCTAGCAAGGGAAGTGAAGGGTAATAAGAAGAGTTTCTACAAGTATGTCAGAAACCAGAGGAAGATCAGGGAAAGTGTGTTTCCATTACTGAATGGAGGAGGCAACCTAGTGATAGATGATACAGAAAAGCCTGGATTACTCAATTACTTTTTTATCTCAGTCTTCACAGGCAAGGTCAGGTACAGACTACTGCACCTGACAGATCCAGAGGGAGGATCCCAGGCGCAGGGGTTGATGCGGACCAAGCAACGACTGAACCCAGGTCCTGTAGCCCATCTTCATCAATACCTGGAGCTCCAAGCAGTGGCAGTGAGTCAGAAGGGAACAGAGCCACAGCGAGGGGAGAAGCCGCAGCTTCACGCTGAGACCCAGCGAGGCAACATGGGAGTCAAAGGGGGGTGGAGGCCACCCGCCCAGCCCCGGAAGAAGCTGGGACCCAGCACCCAAACTTATAGAAAAAGGGTTGTTAGGATAGAGGGTGGAGAAACGCCCAGATCCACACGCTGGCACTGAATGCGGCAGGAGAAATCAGGCGTTTCCCGTAACAAGCTGCTAATAAAATAAATACTGGTGGGAAGCTGAGACATTCCCCTACACTTACTGCCCCAATTACGTTGGCGGGGATTGTTTTAGGAGCCCAGGGGTGATCCCGGAGATGACTGACAAACTGCTGCCCCGTCTGGGCTTTCCTGTAAGAGACAGAACAATAAAGTACCTAAATTGTAGTTTGACCAAGCGTGGACCTTTCACGGGTACTAACTAGGGTAACATCTCTTCCCTCCCTATTTCTTTAATTAGATCAAAGTCGTGGCAGATGAGAACCAAGTGATTTAGGTGGCACCCTGCGTGGACATGCAAACAAAGTGGTGCACTGGCCGGGAACATGGAGGGCAGGATGGACACCATGGACTTACAGGAACCCACAGACTGGCAGCAAGAGCATAAAATTGCATTAAGGCTCATCCAGGGCCAGCAGGCTCAGCTGGAAGAGATGGTGAGGACACAGACCCAGGAGATGGAAGCAAGGATCCAACTGTGGGCCTGCCAACAAGACCTCTGCAAGAAAATTGAAATGCAACAGATGTCCATTGTAAGAGAAGGGGGCGGCCTGGGACTCCCTCGGATGTCAGTGGAGGATGACATAGAGGCCTACCTAGAGGCATTCGAGCGTGCAGCAATGACCGTGAAATGGGACCTGGGAAGCTGGGTGGCCAGGTTGGGGCCCTCCTTATTGGGCCAGCCCAAGCCGCTTACCGTGTCCTCAGTAGGGTACAGGCACGAGACTATGTGAAGGTGAAGTCAGCAATTTTATATCGACTAGAGATTTCGCTGGAGACATACCGGTGCAAATTCTGGGCCAAGAAGGGACCCAAGGGGGGATGGCCTTGATTGCTAGCACAGGCCCTCTGGGACCTAGCTGAGCGATGGTTATGGCCAGAAGAGCACGCTATTCAAGGGATAGTGGATATGATAGTCCTAGAACAATTTCTTACAGACCTCACAGGTAGCTCCCAGAGATGGGTCCAGCGCCATCAACCAAAGACAATGGAGGAGGCACTCCACCTAGCTGAAGACTACGCCACAGCTGAGGGGGATGGGGAAGCACCCAAGAAGGATTGAGTTGGCAGTCCCACCCTTGCCCCTCAACAGATCACCACTACACCTCCTAGACGGGGAGAGGTCATATGCAGGGAGGGACGTGCAAGGGGCTACCGGGATGTGGTCTGTTACCAGTGTGGGGAGAAGGGCCATTTATCCCAGTTTTATCCGAGGTCATCCCATGGCCCCAGTCCCGTGGCTGAGACACACGATGAGAAAATGGATTGCAGCTTCGGACATCACTGAGGGAGGAGAGAGAGCCCAAATCCTGGTACCCCGGAGATACTGGGAGGGCTTGTTATGGGTCGCCCATACCCTGCCCATGGGAAGACACCTTGGGAGAGACAAGATGGAGGCTAGGCTCAAGCACAAGGTCTTCTGGCCTGGCATATATAAGATGACAGAGAAATTTTGTGCGGAGTGTCCGGAATGCCAGAAGATGGGGAGTAAAACTGGCTAGAGCCCCCTTGATACCCATGCCCCTGATCAAATGACCGTTTGACCGTATTGCCTTGGACATAGCCGGGCCCTTCCCACGTAGCAGGGCGGGATACCAATTTATCCTTTTAATCATAGATTATGCCACTCAATTCCCCAAAGCTACACCACTGAGGTCTGTGACAGCACCAGTTATAGTAACCGCATTACTATGGTGGATTGCCTGGGTAGGGATACCCCAGGAAATCTTGACAGGCCAAGGGAAAAATTTTATGGCTAAGATTTTAAAGGGGGTCTGTTAGGTGCTGTCAGGTCAGTGTATCACCCCCAGACTGACATCCTGGTGGAGCGGTTCAACCGTACCCTAAAGGGAATGCTCAGGTCATGTATACAGGGGGATCCTCAGGAGTGGGATGCCCTGCTACCCCCGTTACTCTTCACTATAAGGGAGGCACCCCAGGCCTCAATGGGGTTCACCCCATTTGAATTACTTTATGGGCATAGCCCTCGAGGGTTACCTAATATGTGAAGAATGGACAGAAGCTGGAACAGACCCATCCCAAACCCAGGTGGTGGGGGACTTCTGATAGCGATTGCAGAAAGTGCAGGAAATAGCACAGAAACACCTCAGTCAATGCCAAAAGAAGCAAAAACAACAGTACGACTCCCGAGCTACTGAGAGAGAACTTCAGGTAGGGGACTGGGTAGTGGTATTGCTCCCCGACAATACCCACAAGCTTATGGCCCGGTGGCAGGGCCCCTTTCTAGTGACGCGGCACACAGGTCCCATGAATTATGAAGTCCTATGAACAACACTGATGCAAAGAAGACTGATTTACTATATCAATCTACTACGGAAATGGCACCAGGGAGATGGGTGGCTGGTAAAGTCAGTGGACGAATTTGAGGAGGAGAATGAAACTGCCATGCGAGACCTGACAGGACCCTGGGAGGAGCCCCAAGTAGATGGCCAGTTAGATCCGAGCTGGGAGGCCAAAGTGAAAACCCTGATTACTGAATTTCAAGACATTTTCAGGGAAATACCTGGGGAAGCTAGGGGAGTCCACCACCATATTGTGACCCCAACAGGATGCATAATTAGGGACCACTGGAGGAGGTTACCATGTCACCTATGGCCCATTGTCCAGCAAGAAATTGAACAAATGAAGAGACGAAGGATTATCGAGGAGTCCCAAAGTCCCTGGAGGAGCCCCATCATAGTGGTGCCAAACCAGGATGGGTCAATCCTCTTATGTGTTGATTATCAGAATCTAAACAAAATTGCTAAGTTTGATGCCTTCCCGATGCCCCAGATTGATGACATGCTAGAAAAGTTAGGCCAGGCCCTATTTATATCCACGCTAGACCTCACCAAGGGGTATTGGCAGATCCTGATGATGGAGGAAAATAAAGAAAAGACAGCTTTTGGAACTCCATGGGGGCTCTTCCAATTTAAGAGGATGCCGTTTGGACTACATGGGGCGACTGCCTCTTTCCAACGATTAATGGAGCACCTGTTTGCCCCGCATCAAAACTACACAGCAGCCTATATAGACAACATTATCATCTTTTCTCCTGTTTGGGAAACCCATTGCAAACATCTGTGGCAAGTGCTGGGGAGCCTCCGACAAGTGGGGCTAATGGCGAACCCCAAAAAATGCTCCTTAGGGAAGAGGGAGAAGCAGTACTTAGGATTTTTAGTAGGCCAAGGAGTCATTAAGCCAATAACCAATAAAGTGGCAGCCATAAAAGAACACCCCCTACCAGAATTGTTGAAACAGCGCGCTCCGGTCCTTCCTAGGGTTCACCAACTACTATCGTTGGTTCATCCCCAACTTGTCAGAAAAAGCGGCCCCACTGACAGAGTTAACAAAGGGGTGCCGCAACCCATCCCCTGGGGCCCAGAGGCCCTACAGGTCTTTGACAAACTGAAAGAGGCCTTATGTCAACACCCAGTCCTGTATACACCAGACTTTCAGGAAACCTTCTTTTTGCAAACAGATGCCTCAGCAATAGCGCTGGGCGCATTACTATTCCAAAAAGAACAGGGAGCCAAAAGATCAGTGGCTTTCACCAGTAGAAAACTTAAACCCACCGAGATCCATTATTCCATCATAGAGAGGGAGTGTCTAGCAATACGATGGGGCATAGAACTCTTCCAATATTACCTGTTGGGGAGGAAGTTCATGCTTATCACGGACCACGTGCCCCTGCGATGGTTAAGAATGGCCAAACTGAACAAGGTCAGGCTCATGAGATGGTCCCTGGCTTTACAACCTTTGTGTTTTTCAGTGGAACATCGAGCAGGATGGAGGTGCAGAAATGTATATTTCTTATCCTGCCCAGGAGGCGTCCCTACCACGGACATGATACCCATGAAGGAAGACACATCAGAAGGCCAGGTACCCAGCTAGGACCTTGTAACTTGAGCAAGAATTGTCAAGGAGAAATTTTTGTCTCCTTTCTTTTGTTTGGTGTCAGTTCCTTCCTTCCCCTTTTTGGTTTTTTTGCTCTCCTGTTCATGCTTCCCCTTCTCTCGGGGGGCAGAACCCCTCAGTTTGGATCAACACCAGTCTGCTGAACACCCCTCAATAGGGGAGGGAACCGAGTAACTGGAGGGGGAGGTGTGTAACAAGGTCCCAACTGAAACCCTGTTATTGAGAGATTTTGGTAGCTGAAAGTGATTACCACCCGGCGGGGGAGGAGGCGCCCCACGCCTGCCGAGACCCAGTGGGACTTGGCACAAAGGGATATGAGGAGGAGGAGGTCGGAGGAAGGGTGCCTTTGGGCCCCACGGGAGGAAGAGACACAGCTTAAGACCCTTGCTAAGGAGGATCCGGAGGGAGGATCCCAGGTGCAGGGGTCGACATAGACTGAGGGACGACTGAACCCAGGACCTGTAGCCCATCCTTGCCACATACCTGGAGCTCCAAGCAGCGGCAGTGAGCCAGAAGGGAATGGAGCCATAGCGCAGGGAAAAGCCGCAGCTTCACGCTGTGACATGGCAAGGCAACGCAATAGTCAAAGGGCAGTGGAGGCCACCCACGCAGCCCTGGAAGAAGCTGGGACCCAGCACCCAAACTTACAGAAAAAGGGGAGTTGGGATAGAGAGTGGAGAAATGCCCAGATCCACACACTGGCACCGAGCGCAGCAGGCGAAATCGGGCGTCACCCATAACAATCCGCTAATAAGATAATTAGTTGCAGGAACCTGAGACATTCCCCTACACTTACTGCCCCAATTAAGTTGGTGAGGATTCTCTTCGGAGACCAGGGGTGATCCTAGAAATGACATGGACAAACTGCTGCCCTGTCTGGGCTTTCCTGTAAGAGACAGAGCAATAAAGCACCTAAATTGTAGTTCAACCAAGCATGGTCCTTTTGTGGGTACTAACTGGGGTAACATATCTTCCCTCCCTATTTCTTTAATTAGATCAAAGTCGTGGCAGGCGAGAACCAAGGTAGTTAGGTGGTACCCTGCACAGACACGCTAACACACCCCAAAAGTTATAGACAGATCACTAATTTGTATATCATGCACACAATGACATATTTATACACACACACACACACACCAGTTCACACACATACAACCCACCTACACATTCACACATGTAAGTTCCTTACTTGGACGGCACAGTGTGTTTGTGTGTGCTTGGGGTACTTGGGATACATGGGGGAAGGTTCAGGTGAGAGAGAGAGAGTTAAAGTGTAGAGAGTGAAAGTTGCCAGAAAGAGGATTAGAACTGGTGGACTACAGAGAAGCTGGCTGAGGAACTAAGGCTTGGGTTTACTTAAGGTAGACTGGGGCTGGAAACTGAGGCAGACAGCTGAGATAATGGGGGGGCGGAGGTGGAGATAAGCGGTGGCAAGAAGGAGACAGCGAGGAACGAAACTGAGGCAGAAACCTGGTTGCTCAGGAGAAAAGGCAGTGGGGATAAGACAGTGGCAAAGAAACAGGGGGGTTGGAGGCAGAGAGGAGCTCAGGAAAGGCGTTGGAGGTGGCAGTGAGCCAGGAGTAGGAGAGGGAGAAATGAGACAGATGTTAGAGGGGCGAGGAGCAGAGATTGGAGCAGGGCCAAACCATAGTAGAGCAAAACCCAACTTAGGGGTCCAAATAACAGTTTTATTAAACAGACAACACACTACATAGCCCCATGAAGTTGTTGGTATACCCTCCCCCCACATACACACACAAGTACTCACAATGGCAGCAGGAGAAAGAGACTCGGTGGAAGGGTTTGGAGTCCAGGTAGGGAAGAGAAGCAAAGTCCAAGTCCTTGGTTGAAGAGGGGGTGTGAGGTGATAGCTACATATTCAGGCTGGAAAGGGTCCTTGTCCAGTAGGTGTCGTCCAGAGGGGGGTCACTGGTAGGGCCTCTGGGTGGATAGGTGGTGTGGAATGGTGCTGGTCCAGATGGAGAGGGTGTCCCACTGGGTCTGTCTTCACTGCCCCTTTTTATAGGGGCAGACCTTGTGTGACCCTAGTGACAGGAGGCATGCCCAGGCAAGGGTCAGCCCCTGGTGTACTGAGCATGTGTGCTCCATGCAGGGATGTGCAGTTTTGGGTGTCTGTAATGGTGGGGTACAATGGTAGAGTTGCTGGTTCTGCAGGGTCTTTTGTCTTTCAAATGCTGGGTTCTTGTCTCTGTTCCTGAGGTCCGTGGTTCCTGGATGAATCAATGTGAGGTGATGGCCAGGTTGTTACAGGCCATTCAGTAGAGGCCTGGTACCACTGTATTTCAATCATTCCCAATCACTCTCATTCATCAGGGAATCATTTTACATGGGAGGGGTACATGAATCATACAGTTGCAACACTGTATGATGCCCGAGCAGAGGACCCAAGATGGAGGCTTGACATACAAAATGGAAACTTGACATGAGTTACGCTAACTTACATATATAGGCCTAAAACAGTAATCACACAATATATAAGCAGTACAAACATAATTATCACTTATAAAACAGTGGGTATTGATATCAAAATAGCAGGGAAATTATTTGTAAAGAGGGGAGGGAAAAATAAAACTCACTACCTAAAATAAAATGTTAAAACTTATTCTACATCTTAGCTTACTTATACTTATCTATAAGGAATAGAGAGGGAGAGAAAAAATCAGAAACAGTTGGGGAAGGGGACGGAATGCATTTTAAAATAAATTTAAAAAAAAGAAAAGCTGAGGGTTTTGCAACAGAAGAAGGCACCTGCCACGCCAAGCCACGCCACATTAGATTCTAGATCCCTAGGAGAGTGTAGCATAATTTAGCTCTGCTCTCAGCAAGGGGGGATGTCACAACCCAAAGTTGTGGTTTTTGTTTGTGTGTGCTTCGGCACCGCTAAATTATTGTTCCCTCCTAAATTGTAGCTTTCTTTGCACGGTAGAGTTCTCTGCTGCGGGAGAGAACTCTGGTGCAATGGGGGATTTCCCGCCAATTTGCAGCTTCTTTGCATGGTGCATTTCTTTTGCATCTCAGAGATGTACAGTGCAAAGGAGTTCCCGCCAATTGTATTCACATTATTGGCTGGTTCTAAATATAGGCACATGTGGCGGCTAGCTATTGGCTTGCTAGCCGTACAAAAGGCTCGAGTGGTTTCCTCCCAAGTTGGAGAACTCCACGAACACCAGGAGGAGGAGACTTCACCCAGTGTGAAGATCTCTAAGCGCTGCGGATCCTCACGGACCCAACGCGTTTCAAGCAGGCAATAGAGGCTTAATAATCGAACCCATGGAGCTTTAACTACTCCGGAGGGAAAAAGAAGAAAGAACGAACCGCCTCTAGCCTCTCCCCGTCGCTGAGCGCAATCCCAGACGTATCCCTTTCCTGTAAACCCAATTTTCGAACCCACAGAGCCTTAACAACTCCGGGGGACCAGGGAACCGAACCGAGCCCACAGAGCTTCAACAACTCTGTGGGAAAGAATTGCCGAACCCGCGGAGCCTAAACAACTCTGTGGGAAGGAATTTGTCGTAGTCCTCCAGCGAGGATTTAAGTGGAGCTGCACCTGGAAAGCTGTCCAGCCTACACAACTACCATCTTTGGGTGTAAGTAAATAATCTTTTCAATCAACCACTATGCGTTTGTGACTGATTCTAGCTCGCCACCAGTTTTCTCCGACCCCATGTGCCCGGGCTGCTGGCCACAGCCCGCGTGCGCAAAAGACGGGCCGCGGATCGCCCCTCCCGACTCGCACTTGGCTGCGGGATCAGGGCCCGGCCTGCACAGAATTAACATGAAATATGCCATCAAATACGCAAACAGCAATGCCATTAAAGTGGTGCAAAACACATTTAACCCACTTTAAACTTCCTTTAAAGTGTCATCTACAAACACCCATAGAGACTTGATAAAAGAGCATCAGAGAAGGGGGAATAGGAATGTGAGTGGTAAAGACTCACTTTAGAGTGGCATATTAGTAACCTCTTCTCTGTAGATGAGTGTTAACTGATTTTGTAGTTATTCTTAAAATGGAAGATATAGTGATAGAAGTTATAATTTAGAGACACTCCCATAAAAGACTATAGAAGTTGGGAATTGGGAGATAATCCCTCAGTTGTAGTAGGTCGGTAGGTTAGTTATTTTATTAGTTAGAGACTGGGGGTCTTCAAAGATTGCCTACAATAAAGTTCACTGTTTAGTTCTCATTCACATATGCCTCTGCTTAATGGACTCCATGATCACTACAGAATCTCCATGTAGGCAGTGAGACACATGGTACAATTTAAAGATGCTATTTTTAGATAGCTACCAATCTGTGTTAAAATATTCACCCCATCTCCATATCAGCTTTTTTAAAAGGGGTCAGTCACCCTATATCATTACTACCCTAGAATGTTGGAGGATTGCTTTTGGTACTGTCTGATTAAGCCTGCCTGTACCTCTGATCAAAAAGCAAAACCAAAGCAAGCATCCATCTTCAGTCAGGCCCTCAGCATTTTTTTCATACCAGCTATTAGTTTGAATTGCCTCTTGGGGTGCTTCTAGATGAGCACGCACATACTTTTAGCAGGATCTCAAACCCCTTTGAGATGCTGCAGGACACATGTGCGGGAACAAAAAAAACATTCCCACGCTGCATATTTGCAGTGCAGGGGCAAAATTAGACCCCAGGGTTAAAAAAAGAAAAAAAATGCTCCATAGAAAAGTGAGGCAAGGCAGGGTCCCAGACCATGCCTGGAGGCAACCCAGGAGTCAGTCCTCCAGGAGAGATGCTCCGGTTTCTAACCAGAGAGTCTTTGTGGTGCTCCTGCTGCCCCCAGCACTGTTGAGGGTAAGTTAGGGATGTATGTGTGTGTGCGGTGGGGGGGGGTTATGGGTGTGGTGGGGGGTGTGAGGAGTGGCATAGGGATGTTGGGGGTTTCAGGAGTGGAGGGGGTTGTTGGGGCTATGGGGAGTGGCAGAAGGATGCCAGGGGGTGTGGGGAGCAGCAGTGGGGAATGTCCTGTATGTGGATGTGTTCATGGGGGGGGGCTCAAGCGGGGGTTGCCACATGCCTGCCCCCCACTCAGCCCCTGTGGTGTGGAGCCGGCAGCTGCAGCAAAGCCAGTGACATGTAGTGAGGCCCAACCCAACCCAGCCTGGCACAGTCTGCTAGCCTGGCTTTGCACCAGAGTGGGAGGCATGGCTCTGGGAGGCATGGCTCGTGTGCAAATGCACACTAGCTGTGCAGCCCAGGCCAGATTGGACTGGCAGGGCACATTTTCCATGAGGCTTAGGCACACCTGAGCCTCATGGAAAATGCACCCCGCCAGCCTGACCCAGCCCGGGCCGTGCAACTAGTGTTCATTTGCGCAGGAGCCATATGTCTTTTTCCAGTGCAAAGCCAGACTAGCGAGCCATGCCAGGCTGGGTCCTGCTGCCAGACTCCTCCCACAGGCACCATGGAGCAAGCACTGCTGCTGCCAGAGGCAGGACCCAGCACAGTGTGCCAAGCCAGGTCCTGCCGCCATGGAACCAGCCAAGCCCGGCAGCATGAGCTGCCCCAGTGCTTGCAGGACCTGGGTCAGCACAACATGCAGTCCCTGTGAGTGTGCTGGCACCTGGATGACATTGGTGAGTGGTGTCAGTCCCTGATGAGTGGAACAGGTAGTTCTGGCTCTGAGCCATGCGGGGCCATGCCACGCCACGCCATGCCACGCCACGCCATGGTGGGGTCGGTAACAGCGGGCTCTGAGCACCCCAATCCTGCTGCTGATACAGGGGGTAAGTTGTGGGCCCTGTATGGGGAGGCTGTGGCCCTGCAGGTTGGCTGGGACCTTGCACAGGGAAGGGTGGAGAGCTGTGGTTGTGCAGTGGGGGGAAATCCATGCACCCTGTGGGGGCCAGGGGACCCACCCCTCCTGAGCAGACCCCCACCAGGTCCTCCCACAATCACAGTACCCCCGCAATCGCCCCACCCCACCTCTTGCAAACCCCACATTCCCCCATCACACACCCATCATGTGAGAAGAAGGCCACCAGGTCCTCCCACACCCACAGTCCCTCCATAATCACCCCACCCTTCTCCATCACACACCCATCATGTGAAAAGAAAACCAAAAGTACACATCAACATGTATAGATATTTAGAATTAACTTGATGATGATGCTAGAGACACTGGTAGGCTTCCAAATTGCTTTAACATTGTAAATATATCAATAAAGCATTGCCCAAATGATTGATCCCTATCTCTCTCTCTCTATGCATATATGTATATGTGTGTGTATAGTAGTGTTTTATTCTAATTGTGAAAGAACATGGATTTGGGGGTATTTAAAAATGGATTTGGAATGCTGCTGCATCAGGCCAGCTGGCAGAAGGGGCTAGTGTCCCCAGATACCAATTGGCCAGGGCCCAGAAATTCCTATTTATACCTCTCATATTAACACGGGCCTTAAAGCCCACCCAGCTAACTAATAGCCCCTTCGTGGGGCCAAAGGGTGTAAGATGAAACTAATTTCTTAGGACAACATAATCAAAAACAGGATAAGAGTGGCATCAGAGGCAAGGAGTCAAAATGTGAAAAGAAGTTCTCTGGAGGGGGACACAGAGCAGAGACCACCAGGCTGCACCCACTGGTCCTCAAAGCCACCCAAGGAGCCAGTGGATGCCACCAACTGGTGCTCTGCCCAGAAATGTGCTCAGACAAGAGGAAATTTGGCCCTACAGTCTCCAGGCACCTTCCAGGCCAGATCCTCCTTCCTGATCAAGTACAGGGCCCACTTGGTCAGGGCCAGAAGGAGGTTAACCAGGAGGTCCTGGGACTTGGTGGGGCTGCAGATGGAGTGACAAAAACAAAAAGATGACGGGTGAAATTCAACCAGAACCTCAAGAGGAAGTTCTGGAAGTGGAGGCGGAGGAACTGCAGCCTAGTGCACTCAAGGATCATATACACCAGGGTCTCCCTTTGCCTGCAGAAGGGGCAGGAGACCAGGGTGTCTGTGAAGCTCACCACATACGCGCCCATGCGGATGATTCCATGCAGGAGATGGCAGCTGAGGTCCCTAGTGGCTCATGGGATGAGGATGGAGTACAGACTCAGCCACTGGAGTGTCCTAGCCATGCCCTCACTGAACACGTCCCGCCACTTGGTGTCTGGGCAGGATGCGAAGGTGGCATTATGGATCGTGCAGCATGAGAGTGTAGAGGTAGCAGTGGTGGACAGTGGAAAAGTGGACTGGTCTGGAATCCTCCAGCCAGCTCAGGTGGTGGAGCAGGGAGTGCCATGTGGCCAGCCAAAGCACCGGCACCACCACAAACTTCAGTGGGCTGGAGAATATGGAGGAAGCGGGGACCACCAATGCACAGGACCTGGTTAAAAAAGGTAGGGGTGTTGGGAGGTACAGCAGATTTCACCTCCTGGACCAGATAGGAGGTCACATGTGTCATGGGTAGATCCATGCCTCGGCCAGCACAGTGGGGTACACCCACTCCTGCCTATTGTAGTCCAGGACGTCTCTGATTTGAGTGACACCAGCCAGGATCAACCTCTATCACAATTGGGGCACCTCTGCTATTGGCACCTCCAGCATTTGGCTTGATGAGCAGGTCGGACCCTGGGTGAGCATCTCAGGGGACCTGGAGGTGGAGACCAGCCTCCAGGTGCAGAGGAGGTCCTGGTAGAAATCTGGCAGCCCTCACAGGTCCTGCAGGGAGAAGCCCCACAGGCTGAGGAGCTGACAGTTGTATCAGAGCCCCCGGAACTGGTGGAGGAAAGTGCACCCCAGGTGGCCCCAGGCAGAACCAGCTGGTTCAGCACCAGCACTCTCCCACACAGGGAGACACACCTCAGGAACCCTGCCCATGCCTGAAGCCACTCCACCACCCTTACCTCCAGCTGGTGCCAGTTCTCTGGTGGGGTAGGTTTGTAGGGGACAGGTAGACCCCCAAGTAGAGCAGCAAGCCCACATCCCAGCAGATCCTGTGGAGCACAGGTGGGAGTAAGCCCACCTGCCACCTGCCACCCATCATCAGGCCAAAGCTCTTGGACCCAGTTGACCTGGGCAGAGGAGGCTACCAAACACAATGCGTGGTAGGCCTCCACCTGCGCCAGGTCACCTGGGTCCTGGACTGCAAGGAGTATATTATCAGCATATGATAACAGGACCAGCCATGCAGCCGGCTCCTAGAGCACCAACCCTGCCACCCACCTCTACAGGAGGATGAGGAAGGGCTCCAGGGCCAAGGTGTACAGCTGGCATGACAGCAGACAGCTTTGACACACTAATCTCCTGAATGGGATGGGTTCCATCAGGGTCCAGTTAAGCTTGACCAAACACTCTGCAGACCTGTACAGCACCTGGAGAGCCCACAAGAATTGGTGCCCAAAGCCAAAGGCCCTCAGCATGCCTATGAGGTACCTGTGGTCCACTCTGTCAAGCGCCTTTTCCTGGTCCAGGGATTGGAGGGCAAAAGACAGGTCCTCCAGGAGTGCTAGCTCTAGGAAGTCCCAAACCAGGTACAGAAGATAAAATATCTGGGTACCATGTACATCTGGTTGGGATGGATCACATCTGTCAGCAGAGTGCAGGCACAGTGAGATGGCCTTCACTGCCACCTTGTAGTCTGTGCAGTTGCGGGACACAGGACATCAGTTCCTCAGGTTGTGGGGATCCCCCTTTTTTGGCAGCAGGGTCAGCACAGCCCTCCAGCATGACAGGGGCAGTTCCCCACTTTTCTCAGATTCAGCCCAGACCATGACACAGTCCAGGCCAAGAGCATCCTAGAAGGCCCAGTAGAACTCCCTGGTCAACCCTTTGATGCCCAGTGCCTTGTTGCCAGGCATCAGGCAGAGCGTGGACGAAAACTCAGTCAGAGCAAGAGGAGCCTCCAGCTTGTCCCAGTCACCCATGCTGACCTGCTGGAGTCCCTCCCACACGGTCTGGCAGGCTTCGGCATCAGTCAGATCCAGGGAGAACAGCTCTTTGTAGAAGGCATGCGCATGTCAGCGCATCTCACTTGGATCCATGAGGGGGGTGCCATCACCCTCCAGAAGGCAGGTGATGTACTTCTTGGCCCCCTGCCTTCTCTCCAGGGCATAGAAGAAATGGGAGCCACAGTCCATCTCCTGAAGGAGATAGATGTGTGAGTGGATAAATGCACTGTGGGGTGCAGTGTTCATATGGAGCACAAAGCTCTTCCTGCCTCTCCTGACACTCTCTGCAGAGTGACAGGTTGGTTGGGTTGGTGGCCAGGTGCCTCTCCAGCTCTAGCACTTCCAACTCAAGCTGGTCCTGGACCACCTCCCTCTGCCGGGTGTGCCTCTGAGTGTAGCTGTGGCAAAAAAGCGGGATGCACACTTTCTCCATGTTCCACCACCTCCGAGCTGAGGGAAAGCTGCCCCTTCCTCCCACCAGGCCTGCCAGAACACCTGAAAGGCCTCTCTGAAGCCCACATCCTCCAGGAGACTGGCAATGAAATGCCAGTAAGCTGACCCCAGACACCCAGGCCCTAGTGTGGCCTGGGCCCAGACAAGGTGGTTATCGCTGAAAGGGGTTGGCCGGATGCCAGAAGAGCGGGCTCGGCAAAGTGCAGCAAAGAGATATAAAATTCAGTCCAACTGGGAATGGCAGGCCTGCTCCTCCCACACGCTCACATAGGTGAAGGCAGGGTAACAGTCATGCTAGATGTCCACCAGGGAGTAGTCCTTAGGGAGATCCTGACAGATGCCCAAGGTGGCCTGGTTCTGTTCCCTGCCTGACCAAGCTCACACGTCTAGGATGACATTAAAGTCCCCACCAAGGACTAGGTGCTTGTGAAGGTTGAGGGTGCTGATGTAAGGGGCTACCTGGTGGAAAAAATCCACCAACTCTGGGTCCTTTGCAGGGGCGTACATATTCAAAAGGTTCAGGACCAGCCCCTGCACTGGGACACAGATGTGCAGCAGGCTGCCCAGCACCACCTCAACATCCTGGAGAACCACTGACTACAGGCCTGGAGAGAACAGGGTGGCCACCCTGCAAGAGGTGGCCAAGAGGTGACTAAAAGCGACCCTGCCTCCTCATTGTAACTGCCAATTAGACTCGTTGGCCGGAGTTGTCAGGGTCTCCTACAAGAATACCATGGAGTACCCCCCCCCCCAAAGAAAAGACAGCACCTGGCATCTCCAGAGACCTTTCCTTCAGCTATGGATGTTGAGGGTCGCAATCTTAAATAACTGGGGGGTGGAGTGGATGGTTCAGCAGGGGCCTTGCGCATCTCAACATCGGGTGTGGGGTGCACCGGCTCACACAGCGCCTTCCCATAAGTATAAAGGGTGTCTAATAAACTGCGGGCCTGCCTGTACATCTGAGTGTTGCAGCTTTTGTGTCCCTTTCCTTCACCCACCAGCACCCTCACAGTGGCAAGGATGCTCTTAAAATCTTTCCAGAGGTCCAAGGCGAGCTGTACCTTGCTGGCAGACCACCGGGTGGTCACCAGTTGCAGTCAAGAAATGCAACTATCTCACCCCTGGGGACTGCCAGGGCCAACAGGTCCACAGGATCTCTGGAACATGCTGGTTCTTGGGCATCCTCCTCCTGGTCCTGGGGCTCAGCAGGTTCCTTAGGCACCATCTGAACCCCCTGGTCTACTAAGAACCTGGACTCTGGTTGGGATTGGGAGAGCTCCACAGCCCCTTGGGACAGGGGTGGGGGTAAGGGTGGGGGTGGGGCTCCTTCACAAGATGGTGGGGTAGAGCTGGAGCCCTGGGGGGTCTGTGCAGAGTCCCCAACAAGATCAGCCTGTTGATTATGGGATACTGCCCCAATCCCCCCTGGTGTGGGACCATGAGGCAGGCTGGAAGTGAGGTTTTTCTGGGAGGGGGATGGAAGAGACTCATCCGTCACTGGGTTGGCTTCAGTGTCTGCCTCCCCAGGAGTCACCAGGGTGAGCTCTAGGGCTCCTGTCTCCCCCAGATCATTGAGGGGTGGCTCTGCTGCTGGACCTTCCTTTGGTTCAGTCTCAGCCTCAGCCTCTTGGCTCGTGGGATCAGGGGGTAAGCCCTGGACAGCAGAGTGAGTGGCTTCCTCCATGGGCTCCTGTTTGGGACTGTTCAGCACCCCCAAAGCCTCCTCCACAGGGATCACCCATTTGATCTTTCCAGGGGGTGGGGTGTCAGATGCAGCCAGGAAGGAGTGGGTAGAGGAGTCCTCCATGTTAGGGGGCTCCAACTGCACCTGGGCCTTCCTCTTGGCTTTGCTCCCAGAGGGGACCTGAACCCACTCAGCCATGGGGTGGTCCTCAGGTGGACAGGTTCCAGTAAGAGAAGGTGAGAGTTGGCAGGGTGGGGCAGCTATAGCTGAGGCATGATTAGGGACCGGGGAGCCCTGCTCTCTTTCTCCCCTTGGCTGCTGCTGCCCTCCCCAGGACCCCGCCAAACTTGGTTTGGTAGCAGGGTCCCCTGAGCTCACAGGGGGGCTGGATGATGTGGCTGGGGTGCCAGGGGGGCCTGAGAGGGGAGGGGTACCAGTGGCAGGGGCACCCCTCTTGCCAGTGGGACCTGTGGCTGCCCTCTCCTCCTGGTCCATGGGGTAATCATGACTCAAGTGCCCCAGGGCGTGGCACCAGAAGCATCACAGGTCCCTCAGTGTATAGAAAACCCTTACCATGGCCCCCTGAAAAGGAATCATAAGGCGCCCCTCAGCCTCCAGCTCTGTTCCTGCCACCAGCTGGATCAGAACCTAGTGATGGAAAGAGCACACATGGGGGAGGCCAGGGTCTTGGCACCCGAGTGAGAGGGACACCACCTGGGTGGTAACTGTCCCCAGGGTTTGGAGTTGGGGGAGCAGGGCCCAATTAGGGATACAGGGATGGACAGAGTCCTCAGCTCTTCTATGAGCTCGAGGGGGATGTACGTGACCTCCACCATGACCCCTCTCTCCACTGCCTTTTGTGTGGTGGCTTCCAAGGTAAGGAAAAAGACCCTCTTGCGATGAAAGTGGGAGGCTGCCATGATCTTGGGGGCCCCCACTACCTGACCCAGGGCCTGCACCCAGGTCGCAAGGTTCAGGTTCTCCCGCTTGGGTAGTTGGCACTTCACCCTGTGGCTGAATGCCAGAAAGGGGGCCCCACCACCCGAGCTGGAAGGACCAGCAGTGGAGGGATCAGACCCCACAGCTTTGGGTTACTCCGTAGCCACCTGTACATAGCTGCAGTTCCCCCACTGTGGGAGAAGGGGGCTGTGTCAGTAGGGCCTGGGCTAGGGCTAGGGCCAGGGTCAGGCTGAGTGGGTATGCTGACTGGTGTAGCTGACTGTCCCCTCAGGTGCCAGTGGTCTAGGCTTGGGGGTGGGGCCCTTGGCCTTTCCACCCCCAGCTGTGGAGGAGGCTAAAGTGGAGTCCTACCCACTGCCCTTGCCCTTGGTCCCTGATGACAGGGGAAGGGGCTTGGGAACCCCTCTGGGGGAGGCCTAGCCAGGGGAGACCCCCTGGCCCTGTTGGCTCCCTGCCAGAGTCCCACCCACCCCTGCAGCAAAGGTTTCAGGTTTCTCTAGACCTGGATGAGATTGTTTGGACTCTGCCTCCGGGGTGGGCCTGCAAGGGCATGTATCCCCTTGGGAACTTGGCTGGGATCTGCCCCCATAGTGGGGGTTGCAGGAAGTTCTGTGGGGACATCTGCCCCCCCAGTAAGTTCTTGCCCTGCCATTGCTTTACATGAGGGAAGGGAAACAATAAAGAAAAATCATAATATACAGTGGGGCTGGTGAACCTAATAGAGGTGGGCTGGGGTTGTGGGGGAAATCGGGGAGGGGGGGGCTGAAGCTCACTGAGTTACAGCCCCACAGAAAAAAAAAAATGGGAGGGCTATGCTTGGGGAATGTTGGGGAGGGGGAACACACACACAAGGACTTTGGAGACTCCAGCTGGCTTCCTCAGGCAAATAACAAAACACCAGGACAAGGGAAGTGGATCATAGGAGCAGCCTAGCACAGGAAGGGGCATGGACAACTTCCTCTCAGAGGCTTCTCTCCCAGAAGCTCCTGAGAGCGAATAGCCCTGAGCCGCTTTCTAGGGAAGCTTTGTATACTGCTGTGGCCAGCAGAGAGCAGCTTTTTATAATACTGGGGTCAGCTCAGGTGTTGACCCCAGGCTCTAGCTTCCCCTGGCTGCAGATCTGGGAGGAACGAGGCAGGGTTATATTGACCCAAGTGAGTGGCACAATTTGCCCCACACCCAAGTGTATGTCTGGGCGGGCACATGCGCTGAGGCAAAAAGCCCTGGCTCAAGTTTGCACCTCTTGTATTTGAGCTGCTGCAAGCACAGGTGCCTGCATGTGTGGACATGCCCTTGGAATTGTAGGAAGGGGATGTTTTTGTGAAGCATCCAGTGAGCACACAACTGCAACAGGTTCTTCTGTTTTCTGACACGCTGTAGTTAAATTTTGAAAGTGCTATGAGAGATTATTCACATTTTAATGGATAGATTTAAAAGAAACAGGAGAGGTAAAATTATGTTTTATCAAAACAGCAGGGCAGTTGAGACTAAAAAGTATCTTAAAATACATTCTGTCAGTGTTTGCTCAGTTTCTGTAAAAAATAACCCAAACCAGGGAAGAATTAATTATGACTGTACCTTTGATGGAGTGGAAGTTGATGATGCAACTTTAAACAGTAAAGAAACATCTTAAAGGAGAAGACTCAAGACTGAAAAATTATTTCCATGGTTCCATTGGTAAGAGGTTAATTCAGTGTCAGTGCAACCAATGCTGATGAAAGCCTGTGTCAACCAGAGTTGTTAAAGTGAAGAAAGAAGCTCAGTAATACTCACAATACCTGATGGTCCCCATATAAGATGGGGGGATTTTACCACTATCCTCAAAAATACAGTTATAAACTGGCACACAAATATCATAGAGCAATTAAAAATTAATAAAATGTCAGATACATACAGCTTGGGCATTCTGGAGCTGCAAAATATGAGATTGTATCTTAACTGCTTACAAACAAAACACGAAAAAGCAAGATTTGACAATGTTTTGTCTTTGCAGACCCAGCACCTCTGGCAATGCTCTTGTCCTGCCTGCATAGGTGGATTAAGGTTTATTGTGGCCTTGGGCAAACACAACATTGGAAGCCCCTCCCCTCCACAGGAGTTGGACTCCAGCATGGAGAGGGGCCCCCTTCCCCTCCTGGTGCTGCTGCTGCCAAGGGTGGGGTGGGCCTCTATGCCTTGCAGGGGAGGCTGGGTGAACGCGACTGGGCTGGGAGTGGTGGGGTACATACCTACCTCTCCTTCCTGCTCCACTCCTCCCCTCCCCCTGCCATGGTCAGAGCAGAGCCGAGCATGGCGAGGGCAGATGCAGACTGCTCGATGCAGGCTCAGGGCTCTCCACTCAGGGCAGGCTGCAGGCTCAGGGCTCTGCCTGTGGCAGAGAGGCACAGAAGCAGCATGTGGAGGAGTGTGGGGGTGGCAAGTGCTCACTTTGCAGAGCAATGCCCGGCTGCGTTCCTGGCCACACCCCAAGCAGAACCCCTTGCAGGCTAGACTGCTGCCCACCTGCAAGGGAAAACCTGCTGTTTCCAAGGAAAACCATGCATTGGTGGGGGAATCCAGGCATCCGGGGCCCATGCTTGGCAGGGGCCCCTGGGCCCAGGCCCCACTGGCCCATGCGTTAATCTTCCTATGCTTGTCTCACAAGTTAAGCAGGGGAAATCCTAGCCTGTCCCTGAACAGATCTCAAAAGAAAAGCTAGGTGTGCTGAAGAAGTAGTGCCAGCAATCTGATCAATGGCATGCCACATCACTGCTTGCCCAAAAAAGGCAGGAATACATTGAGTGGTTTGTGTAGTTGCAAGTACCAGCCTATGCTTGAAACTTGAAACCACGGCTCTCAAGTAAAGATGTCAACCTCCATGCACACGCCAAATTTTAATGCGTTTCATTTCATTTTGCCTAAAGTAGTTTCCCCCACCATTGCAACTGGAGGAATTGATTCTGCACTTTCTGTCGTGGTGTTATTGGGATCTATTAATCAGTAAATCAGGCTTCTTTCCACTGCAGTGGAAGATGGAGTCCATTCCTATTCATTCACTGTAGACCATAAAAGTACCTTGGGACCACTATGGAAAAAGAGCCTAGCTTGCAATTAACCAGTTTCATCATTCTTTCATATTACAGTTCTAATATATTCAGTGCTTCATCACTGCAACTCAATGTTGGCATCTGGTTGCTATTTGCTCATCTTAAGGGTGCTGAAATTTCAGCATTTATTCAGTATTTCAGAGGCATGATATTATATGTTATGTACCAACAATATTTATTGTTCCAGTGTCACTGCATGAGTGGATTTTAAAAGAAAGGTCTTCATGACTAAATGACAAAGCTCATAATGTTGGATTCTTTATAAAAATCCCTTATAAAACATAGTAACCTTCATTAATTATATATACTAACTTAATGCATTTCTGTAGAACACTGCATTTGGTTTCATCAGGGATCAAGCTTTAAACTTGTAGCAGGATTTACAGTATCTTGGAGTCTGGGTTATCAAAACTGAAGTGAACTTGATTAAGAGTGCTAGCACTGGAGTTATGCTGTAGCTGTGATGGTCCAGGAATTATGCAAGAGGCAAGGACGTTTTAGGGTGGTATCTTTTATTGGACCAACTGCATAGTTGGGATAGAGTTAGACAAACTTTTAAATGCAAGACACTTTTTGTCAGGTCACATGAAAAAAAGACCCAAAGAAAAATGTCTTGCATTCAAAAGCTTGTCTAACTGTAAAGCTTGTCAACGATGCAGTTGGTCCAATAAAAAGATAATCACCCTAAGAAATCCTTACCTCTCTTTATTAAGAGTGTCATTATTCTTCTTTACCAGCCCAGAAAGCAGATTTTCAGTAAGAAAGCTCTGGAAAGAGTATGAAAAAATCTTATAAGTAGGGTCTTTGTAAACAGTGAAAGGGTCTGAAGACTGATTAAACTGAAGTTGCAAATTGCTTAGTTGAAAACTCAAAGGTAAGTTTCCATATGGTTATACATTCAGGGTCTGATCCAAAACCCAGTCAAGTTAACAGGAATCCCTCTACTGGTTTCAATGTGAATTGGTTCAAGACCTCTATTCAACAAAAGGGATGGACCCAAGATTTTTTCCAGAAATAAATAAGTTAAACAAAGGGGATGGGGGGGGGGGGGAAGAATCATATTTCTAATAAGTCACTCTAACAATTTTCTGAAAAATTGCTTGCTTATTTCTATCATAATTCAAATTCAATGACATGCGAGTCAAAAATTATTTTCGATTCTTGTTGGCACTTTTACTAGTTGTAGGAAAAACAATACTAGTGTAACAGGGCTTATATTATTGTATAAAAATAAAAGATACATATAATTCAATACCGATTTTATTCTATATTAATGCATTATCATGGTAATTCAGTTCATATTGAACTGTAGGCAAGTGTCAACATTGTAAGAATATGTTTTTGAACATTTTTACCTAAAAACTCCTTCTTTTCAGAAGCATCAAAGTTGTGATGCAGGACAGCTCAGTTGGCTCTTGCAATAACTTTATGTCTCTGAAGACCAGAATTAAAATTCTAACATTGGTCAACAAGAATAATTAAATTTGATTAAACTTATATTAGTGTGTACCAGAAAATCACATATTTTGCTTACACTAAAATTAATGGCCCACATTTGTGAGAAAGAAGTATCAATTTCTGGGTGACCAATTTGCAGAACCTTAAATTACAACATTTTTCAGGGGATAGGTGATATATACTCTCTCAAATCCAGTCTCCTTTTGCCATCTCTGAAATGCAGAAATCAAAGCCCTAAAATCACTAGTCACTTCTGAAAATGTAGGCTCACAAGACATTTGTAGTTCTTACATGCAATAACAAAATTGTGAGCAACTGGCATTAAACATTACGCCTCATTTTATTATTTTTTAAATGAATAGCAGAATACAATATTATTGAACTCAAATAAAGACACTGCCATAAAACTGATGGGAAGGGGTTTTATGTCAAGAATTTCAGATGTACTGAAAAAGGCAGTGAAAGATTTCTGCAGAAGCCCAGCCATTTCAAGTATTTTGAGCACAACAAACACACAATTATCTACAGTGTCTTGGTCTCTCATATCCCTTTGTTGATTTTCAAACCAAACAGAGCCACAACTGGTAATAAATGATAAACCAGAACAGCGTACATAAGAAGGGATCCACAAATGAAACTAATCTAATTATTCTATTGTAAACTATTTCTAACATACACATATTTCTCTTGAAGTTATCCAGTTCTCTCGCCCCAGAGAAGATAACAGTTCCTTTCAGATGAACAAATTTGCCTGAATTAATTTATTGCTGCCCTCTGTCAAGTGTGTAAAAATCAGCATAGAGTTAGGTGTTTAATAAGTTTATCAGCCATCCGAGCACACAGGACAGGTGTGAAGAGTAGAATGCATTGTCTTAACATTAGTCAAAGGTACCATCCCCATTCTAAATGCTGGAAGCTGTTTTGACAAATGCAGAAATTTGGATTTTGGAATGCACAGTCTTTCAGCAGTTTGCATCACACTGCCCTCTGTTGCATACTGTGGAAAGGACTGAGACCTGCCACCCTTTGTAAAAAAGGAGTGGAGAAAGGGCAGAAACAGATCTGTACCATGTAAATTGCATCAAAACACATTCTTTCTGATCTGTTCTGAAGAAGGTGAGAAGGTGAGCGAGTTACCCATGGGATTACCCAGAGCATTTCATTTTGTTTACTGTTATCCAGCTGCCTTATACAGATTTAGCACATAAACAGTAATAATCATTAGTTCTTACTTAGCACTACTTTCCTGTCTGACCTCAAAGTGCTTTACAAAAGAGGTCAGTGTGATTAAGACATATCATTTCCTACCCTACAACTGTGCTGATTAAGTTATCAAGATGAATTTGTTTAAAAGCAAATGGAAATGTTGTACATATCCACATTCTTTTAAAATATAAAATCACCTTTTCTCTATTTTTCTGTTCCCAGTTCTTTTCAGCTCTTCAGTTCCACACCAAAGGATACCAATACAATTAATGTAACTTTCACATCTGCTAATGCACCCACCTAAAAAAGCAGGCTATTCTTGATTCTTTTGAAGTAGAAGCTAAATGCCAGAATAAAATGCACAAGTATACTATCAGTGAAAAGCTTGTATATTATCATTAAGGTGCTCTGCATGTTCATAACACTTTACAAACATAAAGCTTGAGTATTAGAGGCTTTCTGGATGCATATTAAGATCCTGGCAGGATCAGCTCAGCCCAACAGTCTTCCTCTTTAGATCTTTCAGGTAAGGACTGCTTTGTTACATGTTTATACAGGATTTGACAAAGTGTGCCCTCCTCCTTGACAGGGGAAATTATGTTTTTGCTATAATACAAATAATTAATGGAGATAACAGATCACTAAACAGAGCTTCAAGAGACATATAAAATGCATTTTTCCTGATTTTTAATAAAAAAAATCTGTGCTGGCCCAATTACCTTGGGCAACTATTAAAGATTTGATAACACATTCCATTACAGACTGAAAATGACTGTGGAGTTGGCTGCCCACTAAAGTGCTTCAGACGTTACTACATTGCTAAAGCTTAAAATCTTATTTATAAAGGCTGTTGAAAATGGCCAGGAAGAAGACTTGTTAACAGCACCATGTAATATATAACTATGCAAGTTTACTATGCCCACTATACTCTTTCTTTTAGGAAAATAGGGTATCAGGCTCACTGAAGAATTTGCCCACTTCACTGCATAGTTTTTGCCTGTTATCTTTGATAGAATTCTTGCAGATAACCATTGTTGATACTATTAAGACAGAAAATCACAGGCAATGAGGAAATAACCCCCACCCCACTTCAATCTGTAAAACCTGTCTAGCAAGCAGAGTTACTTTCAGAAAAACAGTGTTGCACAGATTTTGTTTCTTGGCTCTAAATGAAGTTCTGGCTGTGGATGGCTTTTAGCAATATAAAAGGGCAAATACAGTGCTCAGGAAAGTTAAGGACAGTGTAAAATGACTTTTGGGAAATTCTGTGTATGGGCCATTGTTGAGAAAGAAAAATTTGCTTTAGATCAAGAGCAAGATAAGAAAGCAAGGCTTGACATGACCGAATAATCAGGACTAATTTTAGTTCCACCTCAAAAACAGTTTAAATTAAAATTAATTCATTACTCTATTAACAGTAGGTATGTATTCCTATTTTCATCAACCTGTGCTGGCTTTAGATTATGGCATTACAACACACAGGTAATCTATACAATGCCTAGGGCAAGAAAAGTCTCCTACAAAATAAAGGGTAGTTTGATGTAAAGATACCAATACTACAGGATCAAATCCCAGGAGGAATTACTGCTTTCCATTTCAATAAAACTGGGAATATGCAAACACACAAACACCCGTGCTTGAATTAGGCTTGAAAAACAGATGTACTTTGCATTGTGTGGACTGTACAGTTTACTTAAATGCCATATTGACAGGTTTGAATATTCTTGGCTTCAGTTTAATTTCCCATCTTATCTCCTCCCCATTAGTTCACACATTGTTATCAAATTGTATCAAATCAAAGTACTTTACAAAAGAGCGCGGGGGGGGGTCTCCCCCCCCGGACCCCTTCCAGCTCCGTGATCAGCCACAGCGGAACCACGGGTGTCTCCCCCAGACCCAGGAGGCACCAATTGCCGAGCCAGGTGGCGGGGGGGGGGGTGGCGAAGCGGGGCGGGAGGGTCCACATGCTCCTTGGTGGACCCGGAAATGGACTGGAAGTACTTCTGGTCTACTTTTAGGTTCGCTGTACTCCTATGGGATGCTCCATCCACACTGTTATCATATTGTATCATATCAAAGTACATATCGTAGTTTCTCACATACAACATGCCCTAGAATGTAATGCACACTTTGTTTTTGAAAGGTAGAATAAAGAAGAAAAGATCTTTCTTCATTGTTAGTGACTGAGTAGCTGCAGCTGGGAAGCCCAGCCTGTTCATTGTTTTGTTCCCTGTGGATCACTGCAGATTTTAATTTGTTTCACCCAGTAAGCAACAGAGCCTGATCTTACTATATTTCTTGCATATAATGCACACTCTGGTTTCAGGAGTGTTTTATTTGGGGGCGGGGGGGCATCTTGCACCGCTGCTATTTGTCCCCAGGGAAGCCCCATGCCACACACACTTTGGCATGCATCTTTGGCCCGGCTCCACTTTTCAGCAGTGAGAGCTGGCTGAGTGTGCATTGCTCAAGGGTATTTTCCACAGGTTTTTTTGACCCCTGGATATCCAGGAGTCAAAAAACCCACGGGGGGGGGGAAGGGGGAACCTGGTGCAGCACACACTTGGACAGTACACCCTTGCAGCATAGAGAACACTGGATTGTGTGGTTTTGCACAACAACACTAATATGGACACGTCCTAAGAGTCTTGCTTGTTCTCTTCTCTAATGCCCCCAAAATGAACCCTCTTAGGCCCCTGGTATGCATTACATTTAACATGCAATTTATCTCTTAATTGCATCTTAAATAGTAACCCAGTTACACATTCAGGCAATTAATAGTGCCACAAAATGCAAAGCCAGCCACAAAACTGTTTCACAAAATAAGTGTAATAATTTAGTGGCTGGTTTCCATCATGCCTTAAATTGAAAGTGTAGCAAGAAGACCTGCCCAGCAGGGACCATAGTCAGCTTCAATGCAGACCAAGCAACTCATTGTCAGTGCCAGGAGACCCCAGCTGTGGGTGATCATGCCAGGCTGGGGGGGGGGGGGGGTGATCTAGGGGTGTACAAAGCAGGAAGTATTTGATTCAGATTCGGCCTGATTCAGGGGGCAGTGATTCTATTTGCTGATTCAGATCACTGTTCCAATTCTATTCAGCTGAATCTGGAGATTTGATCCTGATTCAGAGAATCAGTGATTCAGCCATAGACACAGCTTCATATGTTTTTTCTATGTACCTTGGGGTACCAGGCACAGCTCATGAATGCAGAGATGGTGGGGCAGATGGAGCATCCCATGGGAGTGTGGGGGGGTCCCCCCCCCAGATCCTTTCCCCGGGTGTCCCCCCAGACCCAGGAGGCACCAGTCACCGAGCCAGGTGGTGGTGGGGGGGGGGGGGAGGGTCCATATGCTCCTTGGTGGACCTGGAAGTGGACCGGAAGTACTTCTGGTCCACTTCAGGTTCTGCTGTACTCCTGTGGGATGCTCCATCCACCCCACCATATCAGTGTTCACAAGCCGTGCCTGGTACCTTGAGACGTAGAAAAATATAAAACTGTGTCTATGGCTGATTCGTTGAATCTCTCCAAATTGAATTCGAGGCTTCCGATTCGATTCAAAGAGATTAATGGGTTTCCTGATTCAATTCGGATTTGGAGATTCAGCCGCCGAACTGTGCCGAATTTCCTTTGCATTGAATCAGTGACTAAGGCTTCACACAGCCTTAGTGTGTTCTCTGTGCCCTCTGCCTCTTAGAGAGGAGGGCAGTTGGGGAGTAGTGGGTCTGGGTAGCAATTGTCTACGGCTCTCCCTCTCCCTGAGTCTGATAGCAGGGGGTGGGTGCATGTATATAGCAGCCACTCTGACATGGGCTGCTGCTCTGCTAGTTTCAGTAGCTTTAGGCAGTGTCACCATGAGGGGTGTTGCACATGAGTGATTCCAGGCTCCTGGACTGGGCCACTGCAGACTTCTATTCATCTTGGCCACTGAATACAGAATGTCAGGTCAGTTTATCAAGTCAATATATGCAGCTTAGAAAAACCTTAGAAAAAGATTGAAACGATTCTGCCTCAGGCTTTTTGAACTTCTGTACTGAGCCTAGGGGCATTTGTACATATGCTTGCACCACAATGCCAGGTGCCCCCCCCCCCCCCCCCCCCCCGCCATCTACCCAGAAATAAGCAGAAGTAAAGTTTAATAGGCATCTTGGACCATACATTCCCTGGTCTCACTATGGAAGGCCTATTTAAACTTGATTGACTAAAACTCGGTTGCCAGGTGAAGGAACGCTGAGGCAAGAGACCGAATCAGAGGAAGTATGGGCAACATTTGAACAAAGGTAAAGGGTTCGTCACAGCGTCCAGCCCGTTGGAGCAATGACCACAAATGCTGTCACACTTTTCCCAGGATGACTGGTGGAAGTCCTCCCCACAAAGTTCATGAACACTCATGCTAAACTGAGGCTTATTCACAACAGGTAAAAATACAAAACCCTGACGCTGCAAGCTATCTGAGAAGAAACAATGAGCTATCACATCCAGTCTATCTGCTATCCATAAGAATTTCAAGCTGGCTCTTAAGTGTCTGGTTACTCCATAACCTTGTTTTTCCTGGTTATTGATCAGTATCTTGAGATGTTCCAAACCAGATAACCCCTTGTCAATAGAAAAGACAATTATTTACACTATTAAAGAATGCTTTGAAGAAGCTGAACTGAGGGTATAAAAATCTGTAAAAGCAGCAACCTGTGTTCTTCAAGAGGAGAAATCTCTCTGACACCATATGCTGCTGTTCCTGAGAAGCTGGAAGAAACAGATCATCTCCCTTCAAGGATTGTGCTAAGAACTTTACCTGTCAGCATTGGAATCCAAGTGCCTTGGACTGGTGAGACCGCAGCTCTTGCTCTCTCTCTCTTTTCTCTTTAGGCATAGATTTCTGAACCTGAACTGTATTAGTTAAGCTTGAGCTAAGTTTCCCCAAATATTTAGTGAAACCAGGGTAGTATTGTAATTGTTTGTGTTTGTTTTCCTTTGCATGTCTATTATTACTAGTACCATTATACATTTCATATATTCAGCAATAAATAACTTTTATAGTCAAACTGGTAGTAACTGGGTATATTTTTCCTTCTCTACTTCTCCTTCCCCACTTGCTCTGCAGCAATGCTTCTTTTACTTAAGATGAAGATCCCTGTGAAGCCCAGAAATACTGTGGGGTCTGCTCATCAAGAGGCTACCACTACTAGGACAGTTAGGGCAAAAGATTGGGACATGCTAAGTTCGAAACACATAAGGGGATCAGTTTGTACAGGCAAATTGACCCAGTTTGGCTCAGACGTGCCCTAATGAACTGAATGCTGGGCCATGAGGGTGCCAGCCGGACACCCAGCCGGATTCAGAGGGATTCTGTTTACCCGTGTGCTTGTGTCTGACTGCATTTTATTATTACCTTAATGAACTGATTTCTGGTATATGAGGGTGTCAGCCTGTCCATGCTGGTCAACTCAGCCGAGTCAGTTGTGTCACGTTAATCTGTGTGTGTTTGTGTGTATGACTGATTTGGTGACTGAAGGAACCCAGCCCAATTGAAACTGTGTCCCGCAAGATAGCTCCATTGGGGGTGAGGACTTGCAGAAGGGAGAGATACAGCTCCTTATAGAAACACAAGTAACACAAGCAGCACATTGATAAAATTACAAAGACCCTAGAAACATATCCCTAATAAATGAGCACACCCCAAAGTGGGCAAATCTAGTAACAATATTACTTTTCCTTGCAGGGTCACAGTGCACAGTATGCCTGCTGAGCACTGAATGAATAGGTATCTTTTTATCTTTATCATTCAGCGCATGACACATATTTTAATACACATAATCCAAACCCTGCTCTGAATACAATATTATTTATTTTCTCATGGGCTTTGTTCTATGGTGCTTTAAAAAGTCTAAATTGAAAACAAAGCCAAGAATTCTGTTACAGGGAACTGTAGGAACTACCTAACAGGGAGGGTTTGATCTTCCCCACAAACTTCTACCTTTTGAGTTACCAGAGTAATCCTTCAGCAGCAAGTTATCTTCCCTGGCAACCTAGCACTAGAAGAGAATTGTTTCAGAGCCTTTGTAGTGGATTTTATAGATCTGCACTGAACTGTAAAAGAATATGAAGACACAGGACTCATTGGTTTGATGCCAGGTTTTAAAGGGAACTGTTATCTAATGGTTACTGATCCTTTTGTGTCTCTGCTTATGAAACCTGTTCTTTCCCTTTTTTGCTCTTCTGCAACTTCTGCCACTATTATTGTTGTTCACCTCCTTGGCCTTTAATAATTCAGCTTGAAGCAGAGCCCAAACATGGAACATTTCAGCCCCTGGGGTTTAAGGCTGGCAAAGTTATGTACAACAGGGGGAACAAAGGGTTTTATAAGGGAAAACTTTAGAAAGTTTTACCTCTAGGTGTTGTTACCAGCTTCTCTAGCAATACAGAGTATAAAGAAACTCGATTGTATTCGATCCTCCAGACACACATACCAGACCTATTTGTATTATTATTTTATACATAACTCAGTTAAATGGATAGCATTACCATGTAAGGTGAATTTGTGCATACATGTGTATGAGCATTAATACATGTATAAATGTGCATAAACATTAACGTTTTCCTTTGTAGATCATGATAATATTGGAGAATTAATCGCATACTTGCTTTCATGGATCTGCCCCTGAAAAAAACTGTTATGCCCAAGATGGATAAATACAGTTATCTCCAAAACAGAAAGGAAAATAATCCTGTCAAGCACAGCCGGTAAAACAAAACTATATTCTGTCAGAATATGTAGCTCCACTGAAAATCAGGCCAGTTTCACAAGAGACTGTGTAAAGTTCTGATTGCTAGAATGGCAAATGATGACATAGTTGGAATAAGACCTTTTCATTTTTTGTTTAAAAGTAATTCTTATTTCAAATAGTTCTATACTTTGAGATAAGTATAATTTTAACCTTTAAATGTTGAAACGGAAACCAAATGATTCATTCCCACCCCCACCCCCTCCCAAATAGAGAGTAGAGGAAGAATTTGTTTCAATCCTCTACACCACTGTATTCTATAGGTCAGTTTTTGTCTTCTGATGTATATTGAGGAATCTCATTAACTATGCAAATGGCTACATGCCTGCATGTGTAACAGAATGGAACTGTAAAGATTTTGTTTTAAATGCATGACAGAAGACAAGTGATAAAGGAGTTCCCAGATAGTTATTCCATTTTTTTCAGGAGGTCAGGGTAATGGTTATTTGAATAACTTCAAATTACTAACTTACTAGAGCTGCAATTATTTAGCTCTTTCTTTAAACTCAGTTCTGATTCCAATTAGAGTTAATAACATGCAAAATCTAGAGAAAGGAAACACCTCATGAATTTGGTTAATTGCGTGCCTATTTTGCTCTTTGATGTTCATCCTTACTGTAGTTCAGTTGTACACAAACATGCTTACAAAAAGTAAAACATTCCTCCAGAGAGAAAATGCCAAACATGTTCATTCTGGATTGGAAAAGTGATTTCTGATATTTTCCTTTGCATTCAGTGCCCTCTCTTCTCCTGCAGTATTATGCCCTAACACCATATATTCATTTTGCTGAAACTTGAATAGATCTAGTTCTCCCCCCATCCAAGACTGACTTCTGCTAGAAGGATTCACTTTATTGAGACTGATGTTTGAAGACTCTGTGGAGACGAAGGGAAAACAACAGGGCATGTATGAATGTCAAAGCTCTTGTAAATGCTGCATATTTTAGCATTCCTTCAATTCCATCTCTTGTCTGCTCACAATCCAAGCTCTAAACCTGGTATGCCAGAATACAGTTTCTCTGACAAGATAGCTCACTCACTTACTCTCTCTCCCCACTTTTTGTAATAAGCCTGAGAATATTTGCTAATGTTCTTCCCTTCTTAAGTCATCTTATCAAATACATTCAGCCCCAAGTTAGCAGGCTTAGTACAAGTATAATTAAAAGAAATGGCATGGCTTGTGCTATACAAAATCAGACTAAATGAACCAGTGATTTCTTCTCTAGTTACAGCAAAATAAGAAGTATCAGGGCAGACATATCTGAAAATAGGATTAGTTTAAACCCTGCGCATGCACACACGGAGTTAGAGGCAGCAATTAATTTGTGTGCCATTCCTGGATATATTTACAAGCCAGCACTTCCTAAGTATTTTTCTCCCCGGAATTTGTTTGGCAAAAACAATTGAAGCCAACTCTTTATGCCAATTTGAGATAAAAGATCGTATCTACATTTCCTGTGGAACACAATGTCTAAATTTCACCCTGCTTTAATATTAGCACTGTTAGCTGGACATCAAGGGTCATATCTTCCCACTAGCATGACTGCGTTTTACCATCTACCCATAGTTTGTGATATTATTTTGCTCTCTGCAAACATAGAATCAATTTGGATACCTCCATGAACACTTGCCTGAAAAAGTGGAGGAGGAAAAAGAGGACCCTTCCAATAACCAATGATTAGAGAACTACCCAAGGAGGGGGTACTTGTAAATACAAGTACCAACCTGTGGTGGTGTTTATTTTACTCCACAGCAACTATGCAGACGATGATGGGGCTGACTGGAGCATGAGGGTGCTTCAGTGCAGGGGCTGTCTGATGGCTAGCCTTGCGCTGGAGCACCTTCTTGCCCCAGCCAGCCCCTCTGCAGCATGTTGAGTTGGGTCAGAGCAGCTCTGGGATAGCAGACTGACCCTCCCAGACCCTTTGCCAGCTGGGACTACTGCAATACAGCTCAATGCACTGCAGCCCTGGGCACACGTTCAAATGTGGCATCCGGGAGCAATACATTCTGGTGCAATATGCACTGGAGTTTATTGCTGTGCATTAATAGCACATGTAGATGTGCCCAGATTATGTAACGTTTTCTGGGATTCCTTTTCAAACTGGAGAGGAGTGAGGAGGTGAGGTATGTGAAGCCAGGAAGAAGGAAACAAGCCAGAGCGTGTGTAGCTGAGTAAGAGGGCTGTTGCTCTAGCTAGACTGGGCCCCTAGGTTCAATCCAGGATCTTTAGTCCCACTAAGATAGAAACGTCCACACTTTTCCCATATCTACTGAATGTTAAACTACAAAATGCAGCATCTCAGCTTCAAGAGGAGACTATAGGGGAAACTGATGGCTGCCAGTGAGGGGGAGCCTAAACCAGACTAAGTCCCCTAAGCTCTTTAGTGGGCCATAACATAGAAGGCCCCCTCAAACCCACTAAATCATGGCCTTATGCACCCAGGTACAATTTCAGGACTTAGACACATACTTGGAGAATGCATGGAGCCACACACATGCCCAGCTAGAGTGTAGCCTATTAGGCATGCTCATTAGATTTATGGACACTTCGGTAACCACACAGCTCATGGAACCTAATTGTTAGCTGTCTGCAATTGCCAAAACCAGTACTTATATGGCTATGAAACAGGATCTAGACTTAAGCATTTAGAATATTTCTGTAAGGATAGAATGCTATTTTATAGTAGACATTTCCAAGTGCTCCAGATCTTATTGGACTCTTTTTGAAAGTCCTAAGTCAAATATAAAACTTCTTTGATAATATTTGTTATTGCAATTTTAGAACTAACTCAATGTATTGTTTCTGCTGGCATATAGCCAAACTTTTATATAAAAAAGTAATGAAGTTTAGATTTGCACCAAACATCCAAATATTGGGAGAACTGCAAAGCCATTTGAAAAGCACTGGCATCTCCAACTACCAGTTCACACCTGAATTCAGAACGTTACCTAACCCTGTGCTGAAGTCTCAGTGAAACTTGATAATAAACTTAGACATTTTAGAACAAAAGCAATACTGTGTTATTGGTTTTAAAAACATGGACTCCTAGAAGTATACCATCTAGTAGGGCTGTGCAAAATTTTGGTGGCCATTTTGTTTTGTTTTGGATTCAGACCTGGTGATGGCAGTGGCTCTGGGCTATTTCCCCAGCCGGCAGCAGCAGCCTGATGAAACCCCACACATATCCAGGGGCCCATGCCCCCCCGGGAAAAGCTTGGGGAATGATCAGAGAGCTGAGGATTGAACCAGGATCTCTGGGCGACTGCTGGAGCTGCCCCATCTCCCAGGCAGCAAGTAGTGCCCTGCCGAGCTGCGCTGCACCTGTATGATGGTGCAGCTGCCACACAGGTGCCAGGTGTGGGAGGGTGATCCCTGCTGCCCCCCACTGCATGGAGGGGGTCTCTGCCACGAGCCCTCAAAGGCCAAAATCACAGCTGCCAGAGACGGTGAGTGTACAGCTGTTGTTTTTTTTTTTAAAGCTCCACACACCGACTGCAGAGCATGTGGATGACAGCATGTTGCCGCTGCCAACTGAGGCCAGTGCCAGTACCTGAGTTTGTCTGGTGCAGCCCATGCCAAGCGCTGGGAAGAACCCAGTGCTGGCACTGGCTCCAACCAGCAGCAGCAGCTTGCTGTCGTCCCGCATGCAGATCCGGGTGGGGGCATGCCCCCGGGGTGGGGCTGTCCCAGGCTTCTCCTGGGGGAAGCAAGCCCCTGGATCTGCATTTGAGATGACAGCAGGCTGACGCTGCCGGTAAGTGATACGCATTTGCTTTGAACAGTTCAAGGTGCAGTTTCGCAAAAGCCCCTTCACCTATCTCCTTGAAACTTGGCAGGCTTCATGGCCTCAGAAAGGGCTAGTATACCCACAAGTTTCATCCACATCAAGCGAGAAATGACAAAGTTATAGGCAGTTTTGCAATTCCCCATTATAGCCTATGGCCGAAACACCATAAAAATTCTGAAACAGCTCCAAAACAGTTTTGGCTTAAATGAAACAGGACAGTGATTTGAAACACTGAAACAAATCACTGTCCCTCCAAAATGCCGAATCTGAAATGAAATGCAGGCATTTTGCACAGTCCTACTATCTAGAGTTGGCAAGCCAGTCTATTGACTGGTCAATTGACTGCTAGGGCTGTGTGAAGCTTCAGTCCCCGATTGGATTTGGCAGAGATTTGGCCTGATTTGGTGGCCAAATCTCTAAATCCAAATCAAATCAGAGGACCCCTTTAATCTCTCCGAATTGAATTGGAACCCTTCGAATCGATTTGGACATAAGCACAGCTTTAAATGTTTTTTTTCTAACATACCTCTAGGTAGCAGGGGCTCGTGAATGCTGCGATGCTGGGGTGCAAGCAGCATAGGGCGGCTCCCCAGTGTGCTCAGCAGTAGACCCGGAAATGGACCAGAAGCACTTCTGGTTCACTTCTAGTTCTGCCGGGGAGCAGCCTGGGCACCCCCCCCCGTCCCCCCCCCGCACTCCCTAGCTTGGTGACTCGTGCCTCCTGGGTCGGGGGGGGGCACCCGGGGTCCCCCCATGGCTGATCACTGAGCTGGGGAGGCACCGAGGGGCCTCCCAGCATGCTCCCTGGCACAATTTCAAACTTAGCTTTTCATTTTCTCCTTTTTTGTTTTAAAAAACAAAACCAAAAAAATCCTTAAGGAAAAAATTCTAAATTCCTCATCAGTAGGGGACAATTCATGTTGGGAGACAGGGTGGGGATGCAGGGGAAAGACAAATCCATTCATAGAAACAATTCTAGAAGTGAAGTCAAGAGTCATCACATTTTCCTTTCTACAACGCTACTTTCTGATGGGGAAAATTCACAATTGAATCAAGCAGTAAATCAGCACGTGAATGCTAAAAAAAGCAGATACTTGTTATAATTATGATATTTTTATTCACTAGAACAACACTGAGGAAAGAATCTTTACATACAGGTTTTTAAATCAAGTTTACAAGCAAATTCCAATATACAGTATTTACTCCCAATCTGGTTTAAAAAATAAGAAAGAAAAACAACAATGCAAATAATATTAATGCTATTTTTGTAGCTAGTACTGAATTTAAGACTTTAAATACTAACACAGAGTTAACATTTTTTTTATCGTGGTGCTTTTATGCTTAGGTAGGCAGTGAGCAGCTTTACCATAACAGTGACTGAATTTCCTTGCTAGTATGGTTGTAGATTAGTACAAAACTAACACCTACGACCATGATCACATGTTAAATTCCACTCTGCTCAGAGAAAGTTGCTACAAATGAGATAAAGAATAGATATGGAAGCCCTGTTCAACAGTGGATTTCCACTGATGGTAGGAAAATATCCATATTATGAATACTATATGCTGTGCAAAAACTCTTCCAAACTACCCTATGAAGCATGCCATCTACCAGAATATGGACATGCATGGTGTATAAGGTAGTGACATGCAAATAAAATAAACCACTTAAATGATGTTCAAGTCCTCTAGCATCTTTATGATATAACATATTAGCATTTAGATCAAAGATGGAGTAAAATTAACTAATTTATGATACTGTCTAGTTGAGCTACACTGTATTATAATTTAGTTTGGGAACCACTTTCTTACCTTACTTAATTACTTTTAATGAGCACCATATTATGGGAAGTCATTGATTTTTTTCTCCCCAGTGGCTATCATAAATGATAGTTTCCAGCAACTCCAGGAATTAGTATTGCACATGTTTTTTTCATTAATACCTCCACAATACACTCTAGGAACATTATTCTAAGGGCTAAAAAAAAAAGACTTCAATGAAAGTTGGCTTCAAAAGAGAGTTCAAATGCCAGCTTTGGAGCAGGTAAGGGGAATCTTCTGAGTTGCATCATAAATGCTTAAACTTCCATGGTTAAACTAAAAATCAATTCACAACAAAAATTAAATACATTATTAATTCTGTGAGAAGATGATATCTTGGAAACAACAGCACTAGCAGAGAAATTAGTTTTAAACAAAAGCCACACACAACAGGAGGCATTGAGATAATTTTAGGCACAACTTCAAGCAATAAAGCTCATCTTTAAAGTGCAATTCTGTTTTTTCTTTTGTGTTTGTTCACTTGTTAAATACTTAATTGTCTCTTTATACACACACTAAACAGTAGTTTAATACTTCTGTGAATATTGCACAAAAGAATGTCCGAGACACCAAAAGCATGAAAAAAAAAATCAGCCATAAACAAATTTTTAAAACCTAACAGTCTAAAGTCTAATCCTTTAGATTTATGTTTAGAATCATCTGCACCAGTACTGAAAGGGCATCTCCACTTTACATAAGGTAGCTAGATTACCTGAAAGTTGTTTTTTATGCCTATCCCTGCTTTAAGTGTTTTATACAGCAACCTCATTTTCCACTCAGTCTCTCACTAAAATCTGACTTCAATTTTACCTCATCTCTTTCCCAGTTGCTCATTAACTGATTAAGTTTACCTCATACTCCAGACTTACTATACATACAATAAACCTTCCTTGCTAAAGCCCTAAAAGCCAAAATATGTAATTGTGTTTAGATAGATGAACCATTACAAACTGAACACAAGAACAATTAATTTGAGCTAGCACATCCCACATAAGACCTCTACAGTCATTGGCTCTATTTCTTAATTACTTCCCTTTTCAGGTAAAAGTGTGGAGGTGCTCTATATATAATATATAATGTGGCAAAGTTTTCTGTGATTCTGTTATTTATTGTCCTGCACATTATATAATATAGAATTTATTTTTAAGAGTCACCTTGTATTTTATGAAAACCTTGATGAGCTTTTTGCTTTGTTCCTTTGTAGTCAGTAAAGGTGCAAATTTAAACTCTAACATCTTAGATCAGACCTGTTGAAACTTGAGAGGAAATGGGAATGGAAGACAAGATTCCATTCGATAACCTCGCATCAACAACATTTTTAAAGTGAAAATAGTCTCTCTTTAGACAAAAACATACATATTTTAAAAATAAAATAACCTTTCCTATAAAGGACAGTCAGCATTCAGCTTTAAAAATCTATATAGACCTGAAAGTGAACCAAGAGTGCGATGGAAATATCAGCATTTTTCAAACTCTGGAGGAATAGCCAGATGTCAGGAGCCAGTTTTATGGATGTGAAGAAAGTCAGTTTTTTTTTCCCCTACAAAAATAAAGACCTACTCCAGTTTTAGAGAGCAGCTATGAGGTCAAGGAGGGGAGGCAGTGAGAAAAAAAACAAACAACAAAAAACCCTCCATACCTCTTCTTTCTAATGGTATTTCTAGCAGTAGTCTCTTCATTGTATCCTATTTTGAATGATTCAAACAATCTTTATTAACCTTTACTAACAATCCATAGTGCTTTGTTTTTCTCGCCTTAAAATAAGGACTAAAACCATGGTTCTAATTTGTTTCAGAAATGTAGTCAGGTCTGAATTGAAAAGATCAGCTGATCAGTATTTGCTGAAAGAACACTGAGCGCTTTAAGCTTATGTGGATGCACACTATCTAGTGAAAAGTTTAAAGGATAACTCCTAAAGGGCCTGAGACACCTGAACTTTCATTGATTTCAAGAGGTGTTTTTGCATCTGGATCCTTTTTTTGCATCTGGCCTCAAGTCATTTGACATGCATGCGTCAGGGAAGCTATTCTTGGACTGAAGCTATAAAGCTTAGGAGTGAAGATTTCTGTGGATGCATGCATACATATATACTCAGTTTATTTCCTAGAAAAGCTCACTTTAATACATCTTCATTTTGCAAAGTCCAAAATACTGCTCTAGGGGTTTGTTTCTTTTTTTCAGTAATGTTTTTGAAAATAATAATTCTGCCGATTTTGATGCAGATTCAGGTCAAGTGGGGGTTGAGGGGCAAGATGCCATGGTTTTGGGGACATATGGATACATTTTTGGAACACTTTATTGGATATGCACATCCTAAATCCATAGTTTACATTTACAAATTTCACAGTCCCATGGCATCCTCTTCAGAGTCAAATATTTCAAGACTACCTTAAAGAAGAACACTTATTTACAGAGCAGAAAGGTCTTTCCTTATTTTATTTCCCCATTCAGCTCCTTCCCAGTTAACCACAAGCTTGTTTAGAAATTAATTACAAAAAAAAAAAAGTACACATCTCTGAAAAACTCCTTAAAGTACCAGCTCTGATTAGTACATCATAGGATTGTTCAAAGCAAATGTGGGTTTTTAAAAATAGTTTTCAGAAACAAGTTTTATTACATAAAATAGTTTCAAATCCCTACACATAGGGCAAAGTTTTGTGCAAACATTTAAAGTCAGGTACTTCAGAGTCTTCCAATATTAAACAGAAATCAATAAATACAAGTAGTACAATAACATTAAAAGTTTGTAATTAAAGCACATTGTGGAACCCTCAACATAGGTATCATATACCCCTTATTCCCAGAGGTTTATCACTTACCAATTCACAAACACTTGCACAGGCAGGTTTGTGCACAAGTATCCTTAGCATTGTATTTCAAAATTTTTCTCAATAATACCTAAACCATACTTTAAGCATACCAGTTTACTGTAATGCATGAATGGATGGTATTTTTATATAGTAAGATGCATTTCACCCTGTGCAATTTGCTTGCTTGCCATCTGTGAACAGTGAAAATGAGCTAGAAAACAAACACAGTAACTCTCTGATTATAACAGAGGAAAAACCCCACAAACATTAAATGTATGATGTACATCACGTGTGATTATTCTGATAAATACGAAGATTTTGCATAGGCCTCTGGAATACAGAGTCACAATTATGGCCAGAAAGAGAGCCTTATAGATTTAGTCTCTGTAAAAATATTCCACTGCTTTAACCTAATTGGTAACAAGAACCTAGAGATTTACTAGTAACTCTATTATCTGATAATCCAAAAAGGACCAGAAATGATTTCTGCAAGCATTCTCTCCTCCACAAATACACAGTGTAGCATCTCAGTAAAGTGTGTAATGGTCATTGCAGGCTTCATCATTTACTAAATGAAGAGAACTGATGGGCAGTTCTCTTAATTGAGAACAATTGATAACAAACTTTGAACATAGTTGGACAATTTTGATCTTTTACAAGAATCTGGATATTTGATAGTTTAAACTTCAGAATAGGTCAAAATCTACTGGGCAAATATTATAGAAAGATGCTAATTTTAATATTAATTCAGGATTTACAGGCTCTTTGTAAAGAAGCCTTAACTAAGGCAGTCAATGTATGGGAAGCAAATTGATGTATGACTCTCTTCAATGAGATGTGCACGTTAGTAATGCGTCTTTGGTTTAGGGAGGCGGGAATGTCGATTAGAGGCCAAGCTATCCCCAGAATGCAAACTGATGTTCTGATTTTTCATATTTTCCTTTCTTTGTGTTAGTGGCCTTGGGATGCTAGTCTTGGAAGAGGTGTTTTGAGGCTCTTGAGATATAAATGAACACTTAGGGATAGTTATTTGCTTAGATTTAAGCAAGAAAACAGTTGCTGGGCAAAGTTTAGACATTTTCTGGCTCTGTTTACTCTTCGGGTTAGCCTGACTGGATGTTGGCTGTGGGTGTATTGGACTACTTGATGGTGGTATTTCAGGCTCCTTGGAAGCTGGAGATGGTTCAAGAACAGCCACTGTAGGAGACACTAAAGCATTCTGGCTTGGGGGCTTTGTAATTCTTACAGTCTTTGGCCAAGAGGCATGGCTCATGGACAACTGTTTACTTCTCACAGCTAACTTAGTCTGCATCTTTCTTGTATTCAAGTGGGCAGGTGTCTGAAAAGACGAATCATGAGACTGTAGTGTACCACCTTCATTACTAGCCATCTCTCCAGGTTCTTTAGCACTCTTTTTAACTTTCATATTTTCTGTCAAAAATGCGTTCTCATTCAGATCTTTTATACCTAACCGTATACTCAATAGAAGGTTCTGTTCATTCAGGCTATTTTCATGAGACGTATCAGCAGCATTTTTATTCTGATGATCACCATTTTCATGCAGGCCATGTTTATGGTATTCACTGGGGGCCTCAATATGTGACATTTTAATTAATTTTCCCTGGGCGAGGTCTGTGGTATTGGGAAGGCTGTTGGAAGGCTGTAGTACTTGAGGCTGTTAAAGACAGAAATGATATTAATAATATTAAATTAAAGACATGTATAGTTAAAAACATTTTGAAACCAAGATATGCTGACTGAATGCTTAATGAAGTTTACATATCCAGTTTGCATTTTAAAAAGTTGATTTAGGCAGAAAAGGTGGATTCATAGGATACATCCAAGTGGGACTGGAAACATACAAAAAGAAATGTCAATACACATCTCCAAACAAAAAGACCGACAAGGAGAGAAATATATTTATTGATTTACAGTGCAAAATGTAAAAAGATTTGCTCAACTAAATAGATAAACGTGTGTGTTTATTTGCAATGCAGTGCAGAAAACACAATAAAGTCATGTCCAGAAGTAGTGAGTTCAAATGCAAGTGCATTAGCCAATAAAATATTATTTTTGTTAGACTGCATCCAGCTCATCTTCTCCATAATGATTATTTATTTAGTTATACAACACCTTTAACCCATTTTAAAAATTTGTAAAAGTAACAATATGGAATTTACTGTACTATTTTGTATTTGTAGTGCATTTAGAAAGACAATTTCTAAGATTTAATTTTCTTGCCCAGCTGAGGACAGAGTACTTGTTATAAATTGGTCCTAATTAGGTTATTGACTAGAATTATATAGCTGTTTTATCTTGAAGGGCATTCAGATAAACTGATAAATAGACACTATTCAACAAAATGACATTACAGGGTATATCTTAGGCTACATTTTATGTACTACATTAATCACCAAAGATAAACATGGTTTAATGGAGACTTTACATTTTATCTGAAGGTAGAATCTAGCATTATGAATATGAGATGTGTCAGTACCTTTTCTGGGTCATTTCTATTTTTCCTTTGTTCTTCCCTGAAGAGAGACTTTACAAATAAACGTGTGCACTAATCAAACACATTCTTAACCTTAAATTTGTATGTGGATATTGAAATAATTCCTCATGATTCTGCTATTCACAGTATTTAAAAAAAAAAACAAAACAAAACCCAAAACCTACCATACTGCACTTTAACTATTACAATTTAACATCATCGAATTTCAGACTTGGATAATTTTCAATTTTTCCTTTTCAGAAAAAGAGACCACTACTCCCAAAGTACCTTTTTAAGGATTGCTGAAACAGAAATAGTATGATAAATGTTTTACAAAGAATTATTATTTGTGTTTCATGTATACAATATGCAGTCACACACTATTCCAGTAAACCCAAAGCCACATTTGCTATTCAATTACTGAATCAACATCTCACTTTAGTCTTCACTGTAATGGGTTTATTTCCCATTTTCATCAATATTACCACTGAAACAATGTTTTTTGTTTAAAAAAACCCCTCATCCATCTTTTCCCTGCCTTGACAGAAAGATATGTTTGTTTAGACCTAATACATATGCAAAGGACACTTCGCTCTACTAACATGAACCTCAGCACTCATCAGCTTTTACTAGGTAGGTCCATTTTTTTTTTTTTTTTTTATAGGAAAAAAAATGAATGCTTTTAGTACAGTTCTCCTTCAAAGGTAAATTCAAAAGGAGGAGGAAGAATGAAGTCTCCTGAATGAATTGTTTTGCTTGTTGTTGTTGGTTGTTTTTTTTTTGGGGGGGGGGGGTCAACAACTCTATTATTGAGCAAGGGCAAGACAGGTTGGACCAGTGACATCAACAAGGGACAAAGAGTTAAGTGCAGACACACTAAAATACATTGAATACTGCTGATTTTAGAAAAAAAAAAAATGTGATTGCATAGTGAGAGATGAACAGTACCAAAATGTAAGTTTGTAATAAGTATTTTCCTATTCCATACAGTAACCTAACCAAATCAGTGTGGTAGTCCTAGTCTTTCCTTTCTCACTGAGCAATTCTTCTAGGAATAGAGGCAAGTACAATCATTTATAGACATTAGGGCTGGAAGGGACCTCAGAAGATCATCATGCCCAGTTCCCTGCCCCAGGGGCAGGAAGTCAGCAGGGATCATAGAATCCCAGCAAGATAAACATCCAAATGTCTCTTGAAGGCATTCAAAGTAGGTGCTTGAACTACCCTTGGCGGCAGTCTATTCAAAACCTTGGGGACTCGGACAGTAAAGAAGTTCTTCCTTGTGTCCAGTCTGAAATGGTCATGGATGAGTTTGTGACCATTCGACTTTGTCATCTCTTTGCATGCTCTGGTGAACAGATGTTCCCCCAGATCCTGGTGAGCGCTCATGATAAACTTACAGGTGGCCACCAGATCCCCCCTGAGCCTGCATTTTTCCAGGCTGAAGAGTCCCATGGCTCTCAGCCTCTCCTCATAAGGTCTGTTTTCTTGACCTCTGATCATGCGCATGACTCTCCTCTGCACCCTTTCAAGCTTCTCCACATCCTTTTTGAATTGTGGAGCCCAAAGCTGCACACAGTACTCCAGCTGCGGCCTCACCAAGGCTGAGTACAATGGGAGAATGACGTCCTGGGATTTGCTTGAGAAGCATCTATGGATGCAAGCCAGTGTTTTGCTTGCTTTACTAGCTGCAGCATCACTTTGAAGGTTCATGTTCATCTTGTGGTCAATCATGACCCCCAAATCCCTTTCATCTATAGCGCTAGCCAGTGTAGCACTGCTAAGCCTATAAGCATGCTGCAGGTTTTTCTTCTCAAAGTGGAGAACCTTACATTTTTCGGTGTTAAACACCATCAGGTTTTCGTCCGCCCATTTCCTGAGCCTGTCAAGATCAGCCTGGATCACCCTCCTGTCCTCAGCTGTGGATGCTTTACCCCAGAGTCTGGCGTCATCGGCGAACTTGACCAGACCGCTTCTGATACCAATGTCCACATCATTAATTAAGATATTGAATAGTATAGGCCCAAGGACAAAGCCTTGAGGGACCCCACTGGTCACAGCGCACCACGACAATTGACTTCCATCAACCACTACCCTCTGGTTCCTACCATGGAGCCAATTCCCCAGCCAGCGGATCATAGTGAAGCTGAGGCTGCAGTTGGCCAGTTTTGCTAAGAGGTGACCATGGGATACCAGATTGAAGGCTTTTTTAAAGTCAAGATATATGACATTAATCTCTTCTCCTTTGTCCAGGTGATAGGTCACCTGGTCATAAAAGGATAAGATTGGTCAATCAAGACCTACCCACAACAAACCCATGCTGGCTATCCCTCAGGATGTTGCCATTGGCCAGTCTGTTAAGAATGGCCTCTTTGATAATCTTTTCTAAGACCTTCTCCAGGATAGAGGTCTGGCTGATGGGCCTATAATTTGCTGGACCCACTTTCCTCTCTTTCTTGAAGATAGGCACCACATTGGCCTTCTTCCAATCTTCGGGCATGTCACCAGAGCGCCAGGAGTTCTTGAAGATCTGTGCTAGGGGCTGAAGCTCCTTGAGTACCGTGGGATGTAAACTGTCAGGGCTGGCTGACTTGAAGGTATCCAGCTTCTCAAGGTGTTTCTTCACAAGGTCAGCATTAATGGAGGGTAAGGAATCTCCCTCAGTGGGCTATTATTACACTAATAATATAGCATTAACAGTTTTGATATGCAAATTACAGTTTAAATAGTAAATCCCAGTGATTTTCGGTCAACTTTTCTAATATTAAATTTAGCCGAGATGGGAGACCAGAGGACCTCAAACTAAAATCTATTTTTCCTGAAAAGATGTTACATAAAAGGAAATAATGTTGGCCAAAGTGTTCTCCTTTTTGGGAAGTGTTTGTATACTTTAAAGGAGGCAAAATTCTGAGATACAGGAACATACAGAAGTTTAAGAACCACTCAAAATGTATGCATGTGGAATTAGGGTAGAAAGATTTAGTAAGTAGTTTAGATTTAACTTCATAAAGTACAAATATGAGCATGTATTTTGTATGGCAGATTGTACTCCACCGATGATTAATAGATGCAAATAGTAGTTTCATAAAAAAGGGAAACAAAGTCAAAGTCAATGTTCATACCTAATGTGTATTTACTTATATAACTATGTGCCAAACTACCTGAGGATGTTTATAATCAAGCATATGCTAACCATAAGCTGTAACTAACTAGAAAAGACAACCTCAGTTTTCTAGAGTTAAAGTATGTGAATGGACATCTGAAAACCAGCTTAGAAACTAACCTTTGATAATGCCGTATTTAGAATGGCATTTTACAAAGTGGTGCCAATATGCAGAATTATGTGACTTGTGACAAATTTCCTACATTTGGCATTATATCGACTATGTAAAAGATAGATATGTTATATGCATTTTGCTAGCGTCCTAGACATCTTGCATAACCAAAAGGGGATAAAAAAACTGATTAGTATGATGCAAACGTAAAAGCACCACTACATGTAGATTGTTACTGTACTAATTTTACCATGTACAGTTTGGCATTTCTAGTGTAATATTCAGTTCACTGAGAAGTTCAGAATAAAGTACCAATTTCTACTTTTGACCTTTAAGCTAATGATACCACTTATATCGACATTACCAGGATTATCACAAATGACTTCTAATCAAGTTGCTGGAGAGCTGGTTACCATTATCAGTAGTTTTGAAAGTAGGAAAAAGGAGAACACTTCATGAAAAGGCAAGGCTACTTTTGAAAGCAGTTAAGTAATGTTCAGGGAATATTTGCAATTGCAATCTACATTTACTACTCTCATACTCTTTTCCTTTGTCCTTTATCTGTTTCTTTGTATTTATACAAAGACATGGTTAAGTGTAATAGATATCCGATAGTTAACTGCCTAATCATAAAAGTTTCTTAACAAATAAGAAAGGAAAACATAGCATCCTTTCCACCAGCAATTAAAGCCAGATACTTCATGGAACTGGCTCAGAAACCCTGAAGTGCTCTGTATGATTAGACACCCTTTTGGGACTGATTCATGTACGGATGGGTCATAATCTCGTATACAGTATCCGTGTTAACAGGGTTTCTATGTATGATTGATGTGAACAAGATTCAAGTGTACAGGACTATTTAAAATGCATTCCCTTATGCATTCTTATGCACACGGTTGCTGAGTTATGGTCTGTTTGTACCAGCATACAGCTCAGAAAAGGTACTCCTCAAAAATTAAAGTACAGTATGTAATAGGCTTTGTACACACATTCCACTAAAATAATGGAAGGAGGAATAGACTTCTATATGTAACCGTTAGGTGCACCGCTTACAATGACTAAATGTAATCTCTGCCACATTTGTAGTTATATATGAAGGAGAATTGTTTTTAACTCTCTTAGAAGGAACATCTCTGGGTGTTGTTACAGTTGGAAAGCAATTTAATTTATCAGTGAAAAAGACCACCGCAACAGACAAACATGTATTCCCCAAGTCACTCTGATTAACACTTTAAATGGTAAGCATATGTTTAGTGTCAGTTATTAATATTAAATTAATTATCATGAAACTGACAGAAATAGAAATATTATTATTTTAAGGTTCATTCTTAGATATTGTTATCTTTAAAAGACAACTATATCTTTGATCTCAGTTCTACATAGAATGCCTTTGTGGAATACATAGGGTAGTATTTACTTTTCTCATTAGTATTTTGAACTGTGTATGAAACTGTGCAATATGTAACTTGAGAACTACATGCATGGCTTTGATAGGCATGCATCATGCAAAAGAGAAAATGGTTGAAACGTGTAAAGAGGAGATGGGAAGAAATCTGAAGTTGTACTGTACCACGCTTTATCACAGAAGTAATGGACTAACTTCTCAACTCCTTGCCAATGGCATAATGGGAAAGCAGAGACAAGAAAAAGACAAGGACAATGATGTCAGAGGACCAAGACGCAACAATGAGAAAATTGCTATGATTGAACTGTATTATTTTTCATTTACATGTTAAATAACGTGTTCACTCATTAGAAATCCAACTTCCAGGAGCAAAGATTTTCATGCATTTTAAATAGGTTATGGTACATGTAATACATGCATTATAGTACATGCAATGCATGTACTAAGATGTGCCAAAATGCCCTCATACCTAGAACCTAAATGCTTCAAACTTTAATGTTTTATGCATTAAAGGTTATTGATAATTCTTTAACTATAATTCATTATAGTGAATGTATATACAGATTAATTTTTTTCATTCCCCTCATTCTGTCTCCCATTGTATATTATGCATATATATCTTGTGAAACTGTAACTCATAAGGTATTTGTGATCATGTCAACTGCAGAGCTTATTGATTCATCTTCCTGGTGACTTCCGTGTTAACAAAAAACCCTTACAATTAATTGTTTTTAAAAAAGAAGTTTTTCTGTCAAATGCAGACCCTTTTCCTTGCATCATGATGATCAATATATTCTCCTAGAAGGGAAAAAGCTTTTGAGTTTAATTTAGCTTGATAAACAGCTAGACAACCACTGGAAAGTGGTTATTTTCAACTTTCCAATGTGACATTTGCTTCTATGCTGGGGTGGAGGAAGAGGTGGAAATTAAAACAGCAGACCTTAAAATCATATTATTTTTATCTGGAAAGTTTCAGATATACCTATATTGCCACTATGCTACTTAACACAGTACAGAAACATTTAAGGCACTAGGCAAGACTGATTTTACAAACAATGAAAATAAAATACTTTATTTCTTTAAACTCGAACATATTTCTAATATTTTTGTGTAACATGTCCTATATAAAATAATATGTAGCAAAAAGTTTTTATTGGCATTTATTTGGGATAGCTTTAATCAAATCCATTACTATTGCCTTTTAAATATCACTTGACCAACTACAATAAAACTTTATACTCATACCTGGTGTATATGACAATAAATATACTCTCCATGTATACATTTGTAGAGACATATGTATGCAGATGGAAAAGCATGCGCTTATATAAAATTGAGAATTAAGCTTCAAATTCTTTGAAACTAAATAATCCGTGTCCCTTTCCTAAATGTAATCTTTTGCTCCCCAATTTAGGATAGTTCTGTTAAAAATAAATAAGTATATAAGCTAAAATACTCTCTCAAAAACAAAAACAAAAAATTGAGAAATAATATCAAATTGCAGCAATAAAGATGTGAAAACCACAGACAAATAAATTGCATTAAAGTGGTCACTGAGTATTTCCAATACTTAAAAATCTCTCCCATGACACCAGCTGGGTAGCATTTGTGATCTGTGAATATTTATGTAGTTGTTTTATTTTGTTTATAGTATCTTCCTGTGCAGCTGAAAACTACAAAGAACACTAACTGGCCAATGAGAAATATTTCTTGTAAAACATTTAATGAAAAGTTATGAATACATTTGTTTTAAAAATATATAGATGTAAAATAGCATGGTAATACTATTACAATGATTTGTAATCAAAAGACACACAATAGCTTATTTTTGTTGATGGTATTAAATCAGAAATTAGCTTTCAGAACTGCTATGCTTCTTTCACTTCTAACATACATATGCGGAGAAAGTACAAAATGATGTGCCCCACAGGCAAAAAAGTCCTCAGAATTAGAGTATAGAATCAGTTCACTGATTTGTAACCAGAGCCACAAAAATTGCCTGCCCCCCCAAACATTTTTTTTTTTGGTCTGTGGGGCACAGACATTTCTTTTCCAACATGTACTTAACCTAAGCCCCGAAGGGAAATTACTACAACACATTTTGTGTTTCAAAACGAATAATAATTAACAAGTATTTTTTTACCCTGAAAACTACATTTCTAGAGCTACTGCACTAAGTGTGTGAATCAGAAGTATATGAGTTGTATGTAGAAGTGGATGAATCACAGGAGAATATTTAAGATTTAAGTACCACACTACAGCTTTGGAGCTAAAGAAATAAAGCATTCAATCTTGTTACTAAAAATGTCATAAACAAATTACTTATTTGCTCTGTAAAGTAGCCACAAACGCAGTACAAATAATATCTTTACATGACAGTCTATTAAAATGCATGTATCAGTAAAAAGACTGCTATCGTCATGGCAGTGCATACAGTTAAAGTTCTGCAATATCCACAAGTAATGCCAGACTAGAGATGATACTTCCATGTCAACCTGCAGGAGAAAGTTGCTAAAAGAAAGTGGTGTTTTATTCCTATTGGTGACCCAAATCTCAGACTTGGCCTGTAATATCCCTTTCAGAATTAAACCCTCCAGGTGATATTTACAGGTATAAGCAGATCTGAAAACACTAAAGAGAGGGGTTGCACATGCTATTACTATGAATAATCTCCTTTAAAGGGAACACTTTAAGAAATGATGTGATCCTGTAGGTAGGTGTGTATGTTAAAAAATGCACAGAAAATTCTTAACTTTAGTATCTTCAGTACGCATTTTCATGATCAAATTTAACAATGAGATTTACAGGAAAAGCTTACAAAAACTCAAACAAATAATTATAGAAAATAGATCTGTCTTTCTACAAATGCAACCATGCTTTAATGGCAGAGCAGACTGACAAAGCACAAAGAGAATTTGTGCTTTTTTAGGGCAGCTTCATACAGATTTACTGACTTCAAGAAACTATACAAAACCTTAAAGATGAAAAGATGACACTGAATAGCTCAGGGAATTGGTAATTTTTAAGAGCACTTCTGCAGCCACTGTAGAATAGCTCAAAGTATCTTGGACCAATTCCTAGTGCACAGGTGCTTGACACATCAAGAGAATACTGACACAATTTGACATTCTTTAATTATATGCTCAGAACCACCATAAACTGAATTCACAGAAATGCCACTGCCTCAAAAGGCAATGTTTCCAGACAATACCTGACAACATTGGATATGGCAATGCAACAATCATGCACTGCTACTGCTAGTGCTATACCTGTGGATTGAACACTCAGTCTATAACCTTTAACAAATTCACATCTTCTGTGAAAACTAAATTAATTATACAAGAAAAAAGTAGAAATGTGAAAAAAGTCCAATTAACATGTAGGAAACATCCAATATAAAAATCTTAGTATTTATCCACTTTGAGGTTTTTAAACCAGTGTTTCAGAAAAATGTCAAGATAGTATCTGAAGTGTATAAAATGCTGTCACACGACATTTTCTTAAGAATGAAATCATTTTTAGAACAATTACAAAGTATATTTAATATAATCTTAATTTGCCAGGATAAACCTTTAAAATATCCAATCTCCTTAGAATTTTTACATTGCTTTACTTTAATAATTGTAACTTTTTTTTTTTGCACTTCTGATCCAGATGCTCCTGGGTACAGTTGGGCATCAGCAAGCTCACTGTAATTTATAAATTAGTATGAATAAAGTGTTGGCGTAATGAATGCTATTTCTTTGGTCACACAGCGTTGTACATTAAGACAACAAAGCACAAATTAAGACTTACCATTTTGCTATTTTGTATGTAAACACAATTTAAAATCAGCAATTTTGTCTTTTGCACTGCGGGTCCAAGACAAGAGAATAATTGCATCTTATTTCAAACTCAAGCAGTAGCTAGCACAGAAGCAATGTTAGTATATCGTGAATGTTTCAGAGCAGCCAATTCTTCAAGGTGTTAAATGTTTTTTGTTTACTACCAACATTTTAGAGAGAGAAATTAGTTTCAGCAAAGCCATTCTGAAAAAAAAATTAAAAATTTTCCTGGATGGCAGTGAGAATTATACTATTTTTTTCATTAAAATATTTAAAAAGGAATAAATTTTATAAATGCATCCCCACAATATCTTATGTAAACATATCTCTATATACACATGCACACATACACACATGCAGACATTGTAAGCCAACAAAACACACATATGAACAGGACAGAACATTACAGCCATAGAAAGGAAAAGAAAAGCAGCAAGCAAGATGCAAGTTATATACAAGAGTGGACACAGGGCTTATTCAGGTTGACTTCAAGAACTGCTGCAGTAAATCAGCTATTAATATACTGTAACAAAGCTAAAGTTGTATAGGGACTGAAAAAAAGCATTTAGGTTAGGCCACAGAGTATAGTATATGCCTGTAAGTTTGTGTCTGACAAAGGAAGATATTACATGATGAACAGTGCGTGCAAAAGGGAAGCCTCTACTGGAAGATGGTGAGGGATGAGTGAGAAGTACAGACTCACTCTGTCTGCGGTGCGGTGGAACAGTCCGCGAGATGCCCTGGAATGAGCCCTGCCAGGGAGAGAAGGAAGGAGCAGAATACCCACCCTGTGCAGAGAGAGAGAGAAGGGAGGGGGAGAAGGGGGGGGGAGGAGGGGGAGGAGTATAATAAAAAAAGAGAACAGGGAAAAATAAGACACGAAAAAGCCACACTGTTCCTTTTCCTGGTAAAATACGGTATTGCTACATTTTATTATGATTCTCCTATGTTAACCTAAATACTAAAACTTGCTAAACCATTAGCCAGTCCAACTGATTTATGATTAACTAGATTAGATAAAGGAAAGAGCATCACAAGCAGCATAGTAGGAAAATACCTCTATTAAAAAAAAACAAACAAAAAAAAACAAAGATGGAAAAGGACACTTTTTTGTCCAAGTTGGTCTTTATGAAGAATACTGAAGAGAAATAAGACTGTAGGAGTTAATATCATATCATGAAGGCAGGACCAAATGAATCAAAGTAAAGAAAGAAAGAAAAGCTCTCATTACTTTGCAACAAAGATGCATTTCAAAGTGGCTAAAAGTGAGTCAGGATAAGCCTGCTTAAAAAACATGTATTAAAGACTTATCAGTTTCAGTTTGAAAAGAAAACATGTTAACGTAAAAACGTTCTGATGAACTTACCTGTGTACTTTATGCTGCATCATTCAGATGTTGACTGCAAAATGGGATCAATACATTTTCTTTTCTTTATGCAATTGATGGCTTGAGTGCTTTATTACTGGAGCAGAATACAGCAAGCAATAAACTATGTCTATACATGATCAGTGATGTGCTGTGTTGGTCTGCCAAATCACCATTTAAGAAGAGTACATAACCTCAAGGGTACACATTCCTGCATTTCTGGTAGACATAAATGGGATCCTAGCAATGGACTTTTTTGAAAAAGACATCTTTCTTTTATACAATTCAGCATTTTCTCCATAGCCTTATTTTTAAGGTACCCAACAAACTTTCTCTCAAGTTGTGGCATAATTTGTGTTTCCTACCTTACCATACAATCCAAAGTACTTCTCTATGTCTTAATTATTAAATAACTCAGCTAAGCTTCTGCATTCCCCTGTCCGAATTCTGGAGACATGCACTACTGGTTTCCATAAACAAATATCATTTTCCTTTTATTTAATCCAATGACTGGGCAAATATATTCTTGATTTAACAATCTCCTTACTCTGATAAATTTTGCCCACTACTATTCAAAAGTTCATCACAGCAATATTAAAAAAAGCTGTAAGCTAAGCACTATGAGAACACACACAAGCTATCCATACATAAAATTTACCAGCCCAAGCACTTTTAGAATGGAGATGTAACAGATATGAAAAAACAAACCTCTACACTTCTGTAGAAGTTTTCTCTAAGTATCCAGAAAATCAGAGAGCGAATTAAGAGCTAATCTATGAATATATATCATTATTTTTATTATTGTTTTTAAACAAGTAACTTGAGTAAATGAACATTTATGGAGCTGTTCACAAACAGCCATGACAATCCACACAAGCTCTTACCAAGGAGCATGTTGCTATATGGAAAATGCATTGTGTATGACAGGGGTCAGCAACCCCCAGCACATGTGCTGAGCACAGCATGCAAGGCCATTTTGCTCGGCATACCACCACCAGCCTGGGTTCTAGGCAGCTGCTGCCAGCCACGAAGCCAGAGCAGCTCCCAGCAGGCAGCTGCGAAGCTGCAAGCCCTGCTGCAAGCAGACTCGGCTCCGTGGTTGGCAGCAGCTACCCAGAGCCTGGGCCAGTTGTAGCCAGGAGGCTGCTCTGGGCTCCAGCATTAGATTCATACTGGTGGGTGCACATGTGCCTCAGAGCAGATGGTGGGGGAAAGGCCAGGGTTGCGCTGCCTCAGACCGCAGGCCCTGGCCTCTCCCCCACTGCTGGCACAAAGCTGATGACTGCGGAGCCTGGCACAGCTGTTTGTAGCCAGCCTGGGCTCTGGGCAGCTGCAGCAGGCAGGCTGCAAACAGCTGTGCCGGGCTCCACAGCCCTGGCATCAGCTCCATGCTGGTGGTGACTGCATGTGCACCTCAGTGGACAGCGGGAGGGCTGTGCTGCTTCAGGCCCTCTCCCCACCGTCTGCTCCAAGGTGTGCAGGTACCCACCAATATGGAGCTGATGCCAGAGCCCAGAGCAGCTGTTTGCAGCTTCCCAGCTTCAGCCAGCCCAGGCTCTGGTAGCTGCTGCCAACCATGGGGCCCAGGATACTTGCAGCAGGGCTTACAGCTGAGCCCGCCTGACTCCAACCCGCTCTGAGCCCAGCCCCAGCCCAGCCATCCACCAGGATGAGGTTGGCGCTGCCCCTTGCCAGAAGCACCGCACCTTTTGTGGGCTTAGCTGTGCGGGGTGGGTGGGTGGTTAGGCTGATGGGCAGGCGCCGGGCCAGGGCTTGGGCCAGCTATGCTGCAGCCTGGGGGCTGGCTCCCTGGGGAAGCACAGGGGCTCTGGCAGGACCAGGGCATTGTAGGGTTGGACTTTGTCCAGTGGCCCAGGAGCCTGGTTCCATGCGCCTGCACATCTGGTTCTGTGTGTTAGACTGCCTGTGTCTGTGTGTGCACATGTGTATGGTTCTGGATGCGTGTGTGCATGTGTCTGTTCTGGGTGTGTTCTGGTTCTCTGTGTTTCTGCATGTGGTTCTCTGTGTGCATGTGTGTATGTCTGGTTCTCTCTCTGCTCTCCTTTCTCTCTCTCTCTCTCTCTCTCTCCTCTTTCTCTTATTTGTCTCTTTTTTCTCTATCATTGCAACATGCTCAACAAAAAAGGAATACACAAGAAGGAACAAAAGCAACATTTATCCTTATAAAATACAGTAATATGCAGTGTGTCCTTCCATGTACCCTCCACCCCCCCACAATTTTGTTTTCTGGCATGCCGGCACTCCGGCACCTTCCAAGGTAGACATCGTGGTTTGGCACTCCAGCCAAAAAAGGTTGCCTACCCCTGGTGTATGAGGAACAAAAGCAGCCCTATTTGTGTAATCCACCTATAAAAATTTCATGAGCAAAATCCTGTCCTGTTCAAGGAGATTTACCCCTGCTTATATCCACATATCCTTTTTACCTGGGTCTGTCCTTTCCCATTTCTTTTCTACACTGTCCTGGTCTTCAACTAAATGGGAAAAACCTCTCTCTCAAGTATGGTCACTCCCTCACTAAGGGGGTGAAAAAGGAGGAAGCAGGTCCTCTCCAGCAGAAGTGCTTGTAAGATTGTTTTGTCTTGAGGTTTTTGAGATTTTGTGTCTTGAGCTTTGAGGTGTCTGACATTTTGAGTTTTGAGTTTATTGCTGGCTGTAAGCTACTGTTTGGTGCATGACACTGGGTTTTGTTTACTGTGAAGCGATAGTATAGTCTAGTATTTAGACCTTAGTAGAAAGGGTAGCAACCTGGTTCTCTGACTCCCCTCTTTTGTGCCAGATTTGGGACATAAGGCAGATACGGTTCTTGAAAAGTGCTGGGTATGGGCAGGTTGAAAACCATTATGATTGAAACTGCCCCCCACAGCTTGTGCCTGTATTGTTACAGCCCTATGTGAAGGAGTTAAAGAAAATTTCACTAGGAAAGATGCATGGTTCACTCATTCAGGGTTTGTTTCCTTACAGAGAGAGATTCAGAAAGCAAGGAGCTGTGATAGAGGGAAAGGAAAAAGATAGAGGGAAGTGGGAAAACAAGCTGTGAGGCAGCTGTGATAAAGAGAGATGTGGAAAGTGTTTACAAAGAGAGGAGAGAATAAGAGATTAACAGAGTTTGAATGCTACAGGAGGTAGGAGGAAAGTAAGAATGCAATTTTAGGAATGACTGCTCTAGGGCAGGGAAAAGATGCAGTTGCTTTAAGGAAAAGTTGTGTCCTGATCTCAGAGTGCCTGAGGTCATGCTGTGGTCTGTTTGGGTTAAGTACAACACCCTATAATCGCTGGTCCAATAAGAAGGCAGTAGCAGAGAAGACTAAGTTCTGTGCTAGAGACTGTGAATGTTTGTAACACGAGTAAAGCCAAGAAATTGCAGGGATTGTTGAGGTGTTTGTGCAAAACAGTGCTGTGTGTTTGCTCTGTGCCTGTGTTGCAAGACAGGAACTCCTAGAAGTGTAAAAGTATATCCTTACTGGTAATGGGGGTGAGATGTAAGTACATGGAAAAGGTTTTCTAAGCAAAAATTCTGAGGGAGAAAGTGTCCCTCTGAGGGATAACAATGCCCTTGTTGCAGTTGGGCAAGGTTGTCACTTTAAAGATGAGTTTTTCAGGAGGGGTCCACTGAGCAATTAATTTTGGGAGCCCCCTTGCTAAATAAATCACCTGACCCTCAAGGAATAGGGTGAACAGTCTTTTCTATCCTATCGGCCACCCTTCTCGGCTAGCAGGAAGGAATGGCTCTGAGACATTGGAAAATACACATCGGACAGGCTGATCAGTGCCCACCCCGATGTTGAGGCAGGAAAAGGCCAGAAAAATCCTCAACTTAGGATGGCCACCCTCCTGTAGGTAACTGCTCCACTTTTTCAATATAAAATAAAACCACCCCAAGAATGGAAAATTATGTGTGCACTGCTACTGCACATGTCAGCATTGTACATTTGTAAATATGAATAATCAGCCACTGCAAGGAGTTTTCCTTGGCAGGTTTGTGTGTGTTTGTTTTCTTTTGCAGAAACCACAGTGTAATCAAAAGTGACCAATAAACCATGAGGCCTTATTACCACCAGCAGCATCTTCCTTATCAGTGCCATGGCAAAAATAAAAAAAAATTAAATTGTCGTGTCTGTTTGTGTTGTCTTCTTATATGTTTTCTGTTTGTTTGTTTGGTTTAAGTTGTCACAGTTTAAATACATATGAATATCATAAAGATATAATAAAAGTAATTGGTAATACCCCCTCTAAAAATTGAATCTGTCTGTGGATCCCAGACCAAAACAATTCTGTCTGGTTGGACTGGAAAGTTGTTCTGATATTTGAAACAAGGGCAGCAATTCTCAAAAAAAAAAAAAAAAAAAAAGGTTTGGATGCCACTTGGTTAGCAAAATGATATTTATTAAAGGTTATGTGTATTTTGTTGGTTTGTTGTTTTTTTTTTGGGGGGGGGGGGTTGTTTTTGGTTTGTTTTTGTTTGTTTCATAGTAGCTAAGGTCAGGAGGGACCTGAACAGATCATCTAGCCTGATCCCTTGCCACAGGCAGGAATGAATGCTGGGTTCAAAAGACCCCAGACAGGTGATCATTCAACCTCCTCTTGAATTTGCCCAAGGTAGGGGCGAGGACCACTTCCCTGGGAAGCTGGTTCCAGATTCTGGCCACCCTAAATATAAATATTGCCTTCTGATCTCTAACTTAAAACTATTCTCCATCGCTTATTACCATTGTTCCTTCTCACCCCAGGTGGTACTGGGGAGAAAAGGGCTCTACCTATTTGCTGTTGATTTCCATTGATGAGTTTGTAGGCAGCCACCAGGTCCTTTGTTTGTTTGTACTTCTCTTCAGAATATAAATGCTATTTAGACTATAGGTATAACAAGATGTATTTAAAAACTGCATTCAAAGTCATATTTTAATAAGCAAAGGGACAACTATACCATTGTAACTGTTCAAATCAACCTCATTATGTTATTTTCTTTCTCTTCCACCCCACAAGGTTTTTCTCTTTCAATATCTTTTTAGACACAATGATCAGTATCCACAAGAGGTAAAATACAGACCACAGTATACAAGAAAGCCACAGACCAACATACATATCTGCACAGAACCAGCAATCACCCTAAACACACCAAAGAAGTTGTGATATACAGCCAAGCCCTCAGATACCACTGCATCTGTACTGAAGAGAACACCCAGGATTGCCACCTCACCAATCTTAAAAAGGCTTTGACCCAGCAAGGACACTCGTCCAGAGAGGTAGACTGCACGTTTGAAAGAGCCACCTGGATACCACGTGAAGAACTGCTGCAGTACAGAAGAAACCCCCCCACAAATCGTACACTGCTGGTTATGACGTATCACCCCTCCCTTGAACCTGTATGGAAATCCTCAAAAAATTGCAACCCATACTAGACAAAGACCTTATTCTTAAAAAGATCTTCCCAGAGCCACCCATCCTAGCCTTCAAACAAGCACCGAACCTCGCCTACCTCATCACCAGAAGCAAACTTCCTCAAGCCCAGAACACACCAAAAGGATCCAGACCGTGCCATGACAAGAAATGCAAAACCTGCCAACACATCTCCACCACCCACACAATTACTACACCCCACAACAGAGCCGTCAGCATCCCAGGATCTTACAGCTGCTCCTCCAGAAATGTAATATACCTCATCCAATGCACCAAATGCCCTGATGGAAAATATGTAGGAGAGACCAAACAACAACCGCGCACCAGGATGAACGCACACCGGAAATCCATCAAAGACAGAAATACCCAATTACCGGTGGGGGCACATTTCTCACAGGAGGGCCACTCTCTCTCCAATCTCTCAGTCCTGATCCTCAAGGGAAACTTACACAACACTTCCCAGAGACGAGCCTATGAGCTCCATTTCATCAACCTCCTGGATACTAGAGATCATGGACTAAATATAGACATTGGATTTTTGATACATTACAATCTGCCTGGCAACTGACTCCCCAGCCCAGCCCAGCCCAGCCCAGCCCCTGGCTTGTTTACTTTTCATTCCATCCAGGAAGAGCACACACCAATTGCTGAAACTTCCTTAGCCTGACGAAGGGTTTTTGAACCCGAAAGCTTGCTTAATAAATGTTCTCCAACTATTTGGTTTGGTCTAATAAAAGATATCAAGTTCACCAAGTAACCTTGTCCGCCTATGTCCTTAGACCAACACGGCTACAACCTAAACCCCTGCACGAATGAAATCTAGCAGTCAGTGATTTAAAATGAGAGTACAATAAGATGGTTCTTTTTTACTGAGTGTTTCATTTAGTTTCCTACATCAGTGTAAGCTACTGAGTAATTCTCCACCAGTTTAAGTTACTCAGTTATTGAGAACATTATAGTTAGGGACAGGTGTTACACAAGCTGGTTTAAGTGATCAGAAACTGGTTTAAACCTGTAACAACAGATGTTCAGTGTACATAAACCAATCTGAAAATGGCTGAAACCAGTTTGTGATAAACCTGGTTGAATGTAGTATCAGACTTAACTGATTTGGGTCAAACCAGTTTATGCAATGTCTGTCCAAGACCCATTGCTGGTTTAGGTTAAATCAGACTCCCCCAGCATCCTAGCATGCTCTCTTGGCTGGGTGGGGCTCTCTGCTCCACAGCAGGGCTGACCCCTCTCCCCTGCTCTCCCCGCTCTAAAGAGGGATTCCGCCATCCCCTCTGCCATACACAGAGACACAGCATTAGCTAGCACACTACATGCTGGCTATGGTTTGTGCTGTGGCAGACGGGACAAAGGCAGAATCAACAGGTAGCTGGTAAAGACCCTCTGTTGTTTTCTTACTGGTGTAACAAACACAGAGTTAGGGGTGATAAACACAGTGTTATATCAATTCCCTGCTGGACTGGGGGGGGGGGGGGGGGGGACGGGACAGACCCCTCCCTAATGAGAGCGTCCTGCTAGGGCCTGGCCAGGCCCCATCAGTTCAGCATTGTGGAATGGAAGGGAGAGCTGCTCTAGCACCCCCTGAGTTGTAGCCTGAGCCACTGCAGGCATGTGCCTGCATCTCTGTCCAGTTACAAACTGCTTCAGCCTAGCCAGGTTAGATTGAATCAATTCAGCCTCAGGCTTTTTGAATGTCTGTCCCTAGCCTGTATGAAGCAGCCAAAAACCAGACTCCTTATTTGGGGAACAGTGATGAAGGACTGGTGCTTGCCCTAATGCAAACAAACTGCTTACCTTAGCTTCTATGAGGAGATCATAGGATTCTCCTGGACCTTGGAGCCTAAATGTGAAATTAGGGAAACAACCTCTGTGGCTCAAAGTCATAACAGGTGCAGTTTAAGTCAACTACCCTACCAGCTATCAAGTGCTTCTTTTTGCTGAATACAGCGTGCTTTCCAAACATTCCAGATATTGTGATCATATGGTACAGAAGCACCCAAAAAGGAATTGAATGCTGAACAAAATAAAAGGTGAACCATAAAACACTGAAAGATTTAAACCACTTGAAAATAAGTAACCTGCAAACTAAGGGGAAAGAAGTAGATGAACAAGACTCCTCTCCTCAAGGACACTGCCAGCTTCAAACTGTGGAAAATACAGATGACGGTGACAAGAATGAAAAGAGAAAAGGTAGGAGGAGCTAAGTTTGTTTAGTCTGGAAGAAAGAAGTCTACAGGTAGGATAGAACAGCCGTCCAGTATATAAAAGGTTGACATAAAGATGATAGTGATCAATTGTTTTCCTTGGCTGCCAAAGGAAGAAAAAGGAGGGTGATGGAGAAGAGGAAACAGCTTAAATCTTTGCTTGCTGTTAAGAGGTGAAGGGGAGAAACATTTAATTGTTCTGACAGTGAGGCGCTGGAACAGGATATCTAGGGAAGATTGTGTAATCTCCACCACTGAAGGATTTTAAAAGTTGATTCAACAAACATACATCAGGGAAGGTCTGGGTATGTTTGATCCTGCCTCATGGCAGTGGATGGAATAGATTAACCTCGTAATGACTTTCCAGGCTTACACTTCTATGACTTTAAGTTATTGTCTTTCTCAGGAAAAAGTTCCCATGCGGTGTGCATTACATGTAAAATTAAGTTCTGCCAAGAGTCATTGGGTCCATGTGCCCTCAAATCTAATCTAAGAACTTATCTAAACAGCCAGGGACTTATTTGCTGCTATAAGGTCTGGAGCTTTTTAAACATTGATACTGGCTGCACCAGAACGCCTGTAACAAAAGATGCCAATAAGAGGAAGTTGTCAAGGTCTTGTTTAAAGGACCTTTTCAGTGCTTGGGGTAACATTTACAGGCATATATTGGGCATTCATGAATGTTGCAACAGTCTCAAAGGCAGAAGCACTTCATACAAAATGATTAGCTATTCTCAAGACTTGAAGCTACTGTGTGTTTTTCTTCTTTGGGTACCATAAGTAAAGGGTGTAATGAATAGAGGGAAGCATCCGATGAACTACTGAAATATATGCTGAATGTAAAAGCTAGCATTTATCCATTTATCCAAGCTTCAAAATGGGTGCTTTCCAAAAGCAACAAAGTGTCAGTGCACTCAGTTGCTTTTAGACTACATAGAGATGCCATAAAAACCCAAATGCCAACTCAAAAAACAGCCCAGGTATTGCAAAGACATGCTGATGCACTCAGTGCAAAGGCCTCAGAGGTATAAGAATTTGAAACAAGTTTAACTAACTAACTTCTTTCCTGAAGACTGCTGGGGCTGCATCTCTGGAATGAGGCAATGTGGACTTTCCTCACTCCCAGGATAGGTACAGATGGTCAAAAAGTCCAAGGCTGCATAGATTCAGTCTTTGCAGGTTAGTCTAAACTGCACAGATTTAACTGAAACAGAAGTAAGCAGATGTTTACCCTTGATTCAGGAAATGCAGCCACATGCCTGCAGTGGCTCAGGCCAGAAGCCAGGGGGTACTAGAGCATGCCTCTCTGGTTGTGTGTTCACTTCTTCTTCCTGTTGTTCCTGAGGCCTCTGGGATTTGCAGTCCACAATTACAGTAGCAGAACTCTGTAGGGTTGCTCATCACTACTTCTTCCTGCTTCCAGGTGCCTCTGGGATTTGTAGTCCACAGTTGAAGCAGCAGTAAGTTTGGATGGGGGAAGGGCTGGTTGTTTAACACTCCCCACCCCCAGACCCAAGCAGGGGTTTGACTGGGGGGTAGGGAAGTCCCCCCCTGTAGACTGGGCTACATCTCCAGCCCCACCGGCCCGCTTGTCAGCTAGTCCTCACTGCTCCAGCTAAGAAGCAGAGGGGCAGGGCCAGCCCTGCTCTCTGGAGCAGACAGCCCAGCCCAGCCCAGCCCAGCCCAGGGATGGAAAGCATGCTTGGATGCTGGGGGACTGTGATTTAACTTGAACCAGGAAGGGGTCGGGGACAGGAGTTCCATAAATTGGTTTGACTCAAATCAGTTAAGTCCGATACTACATTTAACCAGGTTTAGCTTAAACCAGTTTCAGCCATTTCGAAACTGGTTTATGTGCACCGAGCTTCTGTTCTGTTACAGGTTAAAATTAGTTTCTGATCATTTAAACTGTTTTATGATCAACTTCTGTCCCTAGCCCCATAGATGCACCCTGGATATTGTCAGGGGCAAATCTCTGGAAGCAAGGTCAAGCCAGGCAGGTACTCCCAAGGTTTGAAGGATCCAATTCTGCACAGGAATTCCTGAAACACACAGAACCAAGCCCCTCAAGTGACAAAAAGCAACATCTAAATTATTTCTACCTTAAGTAATGCCAGAGATGCACACATTCTACAGTATTCTAGCATTACCTACTTCTAGGGTTAACTACTTTCATAGGTCAAAGTAGTTAATTAAGGAGCAACCCAGATACTGAAGACTGAAATTTGGAAGTCTGCCAGCATCTCTGGTTTTAGTTCTGGCAGCTGGACTGTGACATCAGTTACAAAATTCAACTAAACATACAAGACACTACACACTGTAACTTCACAATCTTGTGACAAGGTGCCAAGAATTTCATAACAAGAAAGATATCTGATGTTATAGATCACATTTTCTGTTAAACTTAGGTCTGTGGTAACAAATCAAAGCTTGGCTTTCAATATCTTTATTTTTTAACTTTGTATATTTATGTTAAATGATTAAACAAGTACGGTTACCTTCATTCATTTCCTTTAGAATTTCACTTGCTTTTAGTAGTAGCTTAAAGAAAAATCTTGAATTCAATGGATGTGGCTAAGATACAGTATATCATTCATAAGGACACTTTCAAAATGACCCTCTATGGAGTTGTCATGGCCTTCTATGTCAATAGTCTCTGAAGATGGAGTTACTCTATGTACTGGTGATATTGTACAGATTGCATTGGTTCCTTCTAACCAGCTATGGTTCATGATGCCAGGGAAGATGATAGTAGTGTAACACCAATATTATAGTCATAATAGTATAATATGCAAGAGGCAATAATTTCTTCAGGTGATATCTTTTATTGGACAAACTATGTAGCTGGGATAGACTTAGACTTTTGAATGCAAGACAATCTTTGTCAGAATTATATAATGGATGATTATATAATGTGTGATAGTATATAAGAAGCATAGTGCACCATGTATGAAAATTAGGTGGAATAATTATGAAAGTGGCTAGGCAGGCATACTACCTACTTTTTAAAGCCTTAGTTATTCTATAAGAAACAATATTTCCATTTCACTCAGACACATTTATAAAAGGTACAGGTACAAAGAATACCTGAATACCTTAGGCATTTGGCTTTAAAAACAGGAAACCTAAATCTGTTTGAGTTTTGGTCCTGAATGTGAACACACTTGCACAAATATTTAAAATCCCTAAAAATATAGGGTTTCTAATGGAAACAAATATAGTATAGTAAAATGGCTATAGCAATGTTAGAATTATTTTATGGTTGGTACACCCACAACTCACTTGCCCAAGGTCACCAGTAGGGCAAGTGCTGCAGGACCAGAGACCGAAGGCGACCAGAGACCGTGCACGAAGAGTGGTTGTTCCTTAAGGACACGATCCTTGAAGCACAAAGGAAATCCATTTCCATATGAAGAAAAGGTAACAGAAGGGCTGGGAAGCCCTCTTGGCTAAACAGGGAAATCACAGTCCTCTTAAAGAAGAAAGAATGGAAGCTCAGGGCGGGCCCCAAGGAGGACTATTCCACGACGGCCCGCATTTGCAGGGAACACATAAGAAAAGCTAAAGTAGCAACCAAACTTAAATTAGCAACGGGAATCAAACACAACAAAAAGTCCTTCTTTAGGTACATAGGAAACATGAGGAAAACAAAGGGGAGTGTAGGGCCATTGCTCAACAATTCAGGAGAGCTGATTACCAGCACCCAGGAGAAAGCTGAACTCCTGAATGACTGCTTCGCCTCGGTATTTCACCAGACCAAGGGGAAAACCACACCAGGTAGAGTACAGCACGAGCATGGTAGGAACAACTGCCTTCCTACTACTGCTATAGAATTGGTGTATGACCAGTTAATAAAACTAGATGTATCCAAGTCAGCAGGCCCAGATGTTCTTCATCTGAAAGTGCTGAAAGAGCGGGTCGAAGTCATTGCGAGACCCCTGGCAAAACTCTTCCACAACTCGTAGTGCTCTGGAGAAGTCCCTGATGACTGGAAGAGGGCTAATGGTGTGCCCATCCACAAGAAGGGCAGGAGGAAGGACCTGGATAACTATAGGCCAATCAGCCTAACTTCCATCTTAGGGAAAATCCTAGAAAAGTTCATCAAGGAGTCTATCTGCAATAAGCTTGCAGAAGGTAAGATTCTGAATGACAGCCAGCATGGCTTCATCGTGGGCGGGTCTTGCCTTACCAACCTCATCTCCTTCTATGACCAGATAACACGACCTGGAAATGAGAGATGTAGGTTGACACTGTATACCTAGACTTCCAAAAGGCCTTTGATCTAGTATCCCACGATGTTCTCACGAGAAAATTGGAGGAGTGTGGGCTTAACTCCAAGCCAGTCAGGTGGGGGAGAAACTTGCTGAAGGATAGGACCCAGAGAGTTGTAGTGAATGGATCTGTGTGATCCTGGCAAGAAGTGGGCAGTGGTGTTCCGCAGGGGTCAGTGCTTCATCCAGTACTTTTCAACATCTTTATTAACAATTTGCATGTGGGGGCTCACTGGCCAAGTTCGTGGACAACAACAAGTTATGGGGAAGCGTGGTCACCCGTGAAGATAGGCTACAGTTACAGACAGACCTAGACAGGCTGGCAAGTTTGGCGGATCAGAACCTGATGAAATTCAATGTTGAGAAATGTCAAGTGCTCCACACCAGGATGAATAACCCCCAACACACCTACAGGCTTGGCGGTACCAAACTGACTAATGAAAAGGACCTGGGGGTAATAACAGACCACAGTATGAATATGAGCCAGCAGTGCAATGCTGTAGCCAGTAGGGCAAATAATACTCTGGCATGCATCAATCAATGCATCTCCAGCACAGCCAAGGAGGTGATTCTTCCACTGTACTCAGCACTGGTGAGACAGCAGCTGGAGTACTGCATCCAGTTCTGGGCACCACACTTAAACAAGCGCATGGACAAGCTTGAGAGAGTCCGAAGAAGAGCCACCTGTATGATCAGAGTCTTAAAAGGCAAGCCATATGATGAAAGGCTGAGGGATCTGGGACTCTGCAACCTGAGGAAAAGAAGGCTGAAAGGGGACCTGGTAGCAGCTTACTGCTATGCTAAGGGAGTACATCAAGGGCTTGGTGAGCAACTGTTTACCAGGGCACCCAAGGAGAAAACTAGGAGTAATGGCCACAAACTCCTGGACGATCAATTCAGGCTCAACATTAGGAAAAATTTCTTCACAGTCAGGGTGTCCAGACTGTGGAATAAGTTCCCTCCAGAGATGCTGCAAATCGCCTACCCTGGAAATCTTCAAGAGGAGACTAGACGGTCACCTTGCTGGGGTAACCTAACCCCCAGTTATCTTTCCTGGTTTGTGCAGGGGGCTGAGCCTGATGATCTTCCGAGGTCCCTTCCAGCCTTACAATCTATGAACTTTACATGAGCCCACTGCTGAAATCCAGGGTACCATATACTATTGAGGATGTGTCAATGGCAGAGGACAACCTATAGCTGTGTTAACCCCCACAGTTCCCTGATGCCACGCACCCTATTATCTGGATCTGCCCTGTGAGGAGCAACACCAGTTTGATATCCCAGTCTAGAGGAACTGCATGCTTGTTATGCAAGTTCTGTTTCTTAAAGACTGAGCTTATGATCCCAAATGGATAATTATTCAATAAAACCACTGTAAAGAGATGAATATTAGTTTTGAAAGAAGATTTAAATTGATATTGTAAATCTGAAAAGGGATTAGGACCATTACAATTAATAAAACAAGTGTTTAAAAATACTATTTTGCTTTCGGGCAAAAGGATATTGTATTTGGGCCTCTCATGACATTTCTTTATGTATTCCCGTCTCATGAAGATATGACCTTTGCCTTCCTACTGTACATGATTTTGTCATTTGATTCCAAACTAGAAATTATTTTATGCCAATACTTTTCTATAATTTATTTCTACTAAGCCATGAAAGAGTATAATCATGCAACAGAAGAACTATAAAATTGCTGTTACTGAAATTAGAAAAAGGTTTGCATATATATCTTTGAATATAAGTGACTACAGTGACAGTTTAGCTTTAGCTAACTATTACTATGCAATAAAATTAAACATTAGAACTGCTGTTATCTAGTCACTTATAACTTGAGTAACAATATGAGGATAGGAGGAAATAGACTGATAACATTTATTCTGAGCTGAACTACCTAATGAGGGATCAATAAAACAATATGAAATTTGGAAAGAATAGTGTAAAAGTGATTAACACAGCATATTTTTCATATTCATTTATCTGTATTCCACTTGTTCAAGGAGAAACATGAAGAAAAAGCAGACTATGTTTTACTCCTGAGCTTGCTAGACCTACTGAAATCTCCCAAACCCCAACATCATTGGGGACTTGAATTTTGAGTCATAAAACAAAAGTGTTCTAATTGGAACACTCCATCAGATTCGATTAATCAAGTCTGTTCTGATGCATTCTAATTGGAATGTGCTGGAGCACGTGTATAGGCACCCATGTTGATCACTACCTCACCCGGCTGCATTACATTCTTGGAGCAACTATAGCAAAGTACTTGAATACTTTTAAGGTAGAAAAATGAGATTTGCACGCTGGTCTTAGGTCATACAATTCCACTACCTAACAACAAGTTACAATATTTTAAGCAGCCATAGTTACATCCTTTATCATTTTTAACTCAGACACTGTATTTGACTAAGTGCAGTAGTAGGGGATGATGCATATAAATGATGTCTAAAGAATGTAGGCCAACTTTCATAAGAACATTTGAATGGCTGAAGAGTTAAGTCAAGCTAATTTAAAAAATATCAGCAAAGGGGAATGTAATAGTTTGATCATCAGTTTAGGGCATTAAAAAACCCCTAATTTTGAAGTGGTATCTAGAGCTGATCATAAAAAAAAAAAGTTGCACCAGAGAATGCTGCATCACTGAGACTAAAATATTGCATTTGAAACATCTAGAATGCAATGAACCTTTCACCAAGTGCAAGGCAGGAGGTACAAAGAAACCTGTCTGGATGTGTGGTGTACTGCCTCAGGGCTGGAGATTCTATATTTCCAGGATTCTTGACTCCAGAGCAGGTAGTCATGCTAAGGTTTCCAGGCTTGCTGCCACAGAACCAGGAGCCCAAAGGACATGGCTCTAAACAAATCTACAAATACTACATTCTTGGCACCAATTAAAACTTTCACTTCAGCAACTGCTATTGCATTTATGATGGTAGGAAAAACAAGTATTCAAGGTCTTTGCTACAGTTGCTCCAAGAATGCAATACAACTGGGAAAGGTGGTGATCAATATGGGTGCCTATGCACATGCTCCAGCACATTCCAATTAGAACGCATCAGAACAGACTCAATTAATCAAGTCTGATCAAGTGTTCCTATTAGAACACTCCAGCATGCTGCAGCATCTCATGTATTCAACACCCTGCGATTTAAAATGGCTGCAAGGGTGCTTTAAACTAAAGCTCATTGAATGAGCTTCAGCTAAAGCGCCCCCATGGCCATTTTGAAATGTGGGGCACTGAATACACAAGACGTTGCAGCTTTTTAGAGTAGCTCCCGAGTCCCAGCCCCCGCCTCCCTACCCAGGCACCCCATAATATCAAATGGAAAAGAAGATGTTTTCTCAGCTGAATTAAATTCTATCCCAAAAGTGTTTCAAAGAGACTAATGCTATGATGTCCAAAGAAACAAGTGAGGATAGGGCCAGTTTATTATTTTTTTTACTGGATTAGTAGTTTCATACTACATTACCTCTTTTCATAAGAAAACAGACACAATGAAAATTCCTACAGTGAAACTGTACCAAAACAAAGAAACAAACAAACAACTTAGGATGATAGTGTCACATTGAAAGAAGTGTTTTAATGAGTGTTAAGAGAGATAGTCTGAGCATGATGTAATATGAATTGTGATTAAAATTAAAAGACTGATTTTTCCTTCCCAAAATGATTTGCCTCCGTTTCATTATTCATTAGTAAACATGTGCTCCAAAATAAGGTTCAAATAAAGAGAACAAAAACCTAGAAGACTACCATGCTGTGCTACAGAATGACAATAATATAAAGGCAAAACTGTTTTGGACAGGATGAAAATCTTTAAAAAAAATACAAAAAAACTCACAAGTATTAAAAAGGGGAGGAGGAGGAGGAGTGGAAGGAAGGAGGATGGAATCAAAGGATGAAACATTGAAAAAAAACTTACTTACAAAAAATGATAAGTTTTACTCACAGAACTTTTTCTCCAGGAGGTTTGTGTGAATTTGTCAGCCAACATGCATGTTGCCTCTTTAGGTTTTTGGCTGTCTTTGTGGCAGTTGCACCTAGTTGTCTTAAGTCCACCAAAAGACAGGGTGGGAGGGGAAGGGGGAGAAGGAAGAAGAGAAGGAGGGAGAGAAGACTTTAAAAATATGTAAATAATATAACAATTTTTTACTGCATTTCAGTAAGTAAAGCCACATCCAACATTCAGACATTACACAGTAAATTTAAAAGCTGTTCAATAATTTGGCAGTGCTGCTTGAGCCCTACACTGTGACCAAATCTTTTTCCAAAAGTAGCCTTATAAATAAAAGATGTTCCATTTTTTTAATCACTTAATTTTCTAGGAAACAATCATCTTCAATTTATATTTGAAAAAAAAAATCAAGAACATGACAACATCTCTTTAAATCCAGTTTGGTTCTACACACCAAAGATGAGTCAGTTGCTATAACAAGTAGGTAAACAATCCAGCAGGCAAGCAAATATAATTTCTTTGAAAGTCTATGGAGCATACTTAAAACAAAACAAAACAAAACAAAACAAAAACAAAACAAAACAAAAAGACCAATGATTACAGCAAAATACTGAAAACCAAGATAGAATTTATTCTGGTACACCATTATCTGGCATTCTATGATTTAGAATGGCAAGGTTACATACGTGGCCAACCCATACATGGCAAAGCCAGCAGGGAGCCAGCAGGGCCAGGGGGTCTCCCCAGGCCAGGCTGCTCCCAGAGGGGTTCCCAAGCCCTCTTCCCCAACATCGGGGATCAAGGGCAAGGGCAGTGGGAAGGGCTCTTCTTTAGGCTCCGCCACAGAGGGGAGTGGGAAGGGTAAAGACGCTGCCCCAAAGCCTAGACCACTGGTGCCTGAAGGGACCAGATGCGCCACATCAACCAGCATACCCACTCAGCCCGTCCCTGGCCCTAGCCCCGGACCCACCAATGCAGCCCCCCAGCAGGGGAGCTGCAGATATGGACAGGCGGCTATGGTGTGACCCACAGCCATGGGTCCTGGACCCTCCACCGCCAGCCCTTCCAGCTCAGGCGGCAGGGCCCCCTTTTCAGCACTCACCTGCAGGCATGGGGTGAAGTGCCAACTGCCCAAGCAGGAGAACCTGCATTTTGAGACTTGGGTGCACGCCCTGGCTCGAGGAGTGGTGGGCTCCCAAGATCCTGGCAGCCTCCCACTTTCATGGTAAAGGGGTCTTTTTTCCTTGCCTTGGAGGCCGTCGCACAACAGGTGGTGGAGAGGGGGCTTGTGGTGCAGGGCGAGTATGTACCTCTCAAGTCTCTAGAAGAGCTGGGGACCAGAGTGGTTCTCAGCTCCGTCCCATCTTACATCTCCAATGCCCTACTCCCGCATCTCCAAACACTGGGGAGAACTATCTAGCTGGGGTGCCGAGACCCCGGCCTCTGCCACATGTGCACATGCCATTGTTAGGTCATAATCCAGCTGACAGTGGGAGCGCGGCTGGAGGCCAAGGGCTGTCTCATCATTCTTTTTCAGGGAGCCCTAGTGAGGATTTTCTATACGCCAGAGGACCTGCGATGCTTCCGGTGCCACGCCCTGGGGCACATACATCATGAGTGCCCCATGGGCCAGATGGGAAAGGTATCCACGGGTCCCACTGGTGCGGGGGGTGCCCCTACTACCGGCACCCCTCCCCACTCAGGCCCCCTTGGCACCCCAGCCACAACCCCCAGCTCCCCTGTGAGCTCAGGGGTCCCCACCCCCCAACCAAGCTTGGCAGAGTCCCAGGTAGAGGGGCAGCAGCCAAGGGAGGAGAGAGAGCGGGCCTCTCCTGCCCCAGCCATGTCCCCTCTGTAACTGCCCCACCCCCACAACCCTCACCTTCTTCTACTGGAGTCTGTCCACCTGAGGACCATCCCATGACTAAGTGGATGCAGGTCCCTTCCGGGCGCAAAGCCAAGAGGAAGGCCTGGGAGCAGCTGGAGCCCTCTAAGGTGGAGGACCCCCTGCAGCCTCCCAAGAACATCACATGGGCAGAAGGAGCAGCCCAGCTTCTGCAGGCCTCCCCAGCTGTGACTGACACCCTACCCCCAGGAAAAATTAAACAGGTTCTCTCCATGGAGGAAGCTTTGGGGCTACTGGACAGTCCCAAACATGAGCCCATGGTGGAAGCCCCTCACTCCGCTGGCTAGAGCCTACCTGCTGAGACCATGGGTGTTGAGGCTGAGGCTAACCCAAAGGAAGGTCTGGCAGAGGAGTCCCCCCCCCCCACCTCCCGCCCGATGATCTGGGGGAAACAGGGGACCTGCGGCTCGGTCTGGTGAGTCCTGGGGAAGGAGGTTCCCTTTCCCAGGACTTCAAAGCAGCCATCTTCCCTCCCCCTCCCTCACTTCCAGGCTGCACCATGGTCCCTCACCAGAGGGGGTCAGGGTGGGGTCCCTTAATCGGCAGGCCAATTTTACTGGGTACCCTGCATAGACCCCCCCAGGGCTCCAGGTCTACCCCACCATATTGTAAAGGAGCCCCACCCTCACCCCTGTCCCAAGGGGGTGCAGAGCTCTCCCAATTCAAACCAGAGTCTGGGGTCTTAGCAGACTGGGGGGTTCAGATGGTATATAAGGAGTTCACTGAGCCCCAGGATCAGGAGGAGAATGCCCAAGAACCGGCAGACCTCTCCATCTCCAGGGGTGAGCTACTTGCATTTCTTGACCGTGACTACAACCGCTGGTCTGCTGGCAAGGTACAGCTCACCTTGGATCGCTGGGGAGATTTTGACAGTGTCCTTGCCACTGCAAGGGCACTGGTGGGGGAAAGCAAAGGGCCCAGAAGCTGCAACGCCTACATCTATAGGCAGGCCCACAGTTTCATAGACACCTTCTGCGGCAGAAAGCCACCTTTGTTTCCCTCCCAAAAACTCAGCTCTGTGACAACTTTAATTAGGATGGACCCAGCCGAGAGACACACCTTATCTCTTTAGGTAACCTGAGCTGGATACATTCCTGAGGGAGTGGGGAAACCTGCTCCCTCTGCCTACGTGACTAGTATCGCATACCTGGGTGAGGGGCTTCCCTCCTGGTGGGCTAGAGTCTGCCCGGCAACTAGTGATGTATTTCAAATTGGTTGGCTGACAGCCAACAGGTGCTGACCTCCATTGGACCAGGTAAATGAGGTCACAAAGGTTATATAAGTTAAGGACTGCCCGGGAGGAGGGGGGCAGCCATGAGGGTTACTCAGGAACAAAGAAAAGCTGTACCATCTGAAACTTGCTCTCTCTCTCAAAACTCATGATCAAGGAACCACCTGCCTCCAGAGGGATTCTCCAACTGCCTCTGGATGATACTTGTGAGTAAGCTACCTGAGATCTAATTAGACATATAGCTTGCAGTAACTCAGATGCGAGACCAAAGGCTACCCCAGCCACAGGAGTTTGCTCTATGGGATTTCTCTGTTAATGCTTTACCCTGTACCCTATTCTAACCCTACCCTCTGTAACCAATAAAGCTCTCCTTTGTACCTAGTGTGAGAGACTTATTGGGAGTGGGTCTAGATTATGCCTTGGGGTCCCCTTGGTTCGGCTGACTAAGGGAGCCTGCTACTTGTGCTTCTGACTGAGGGAAGCATCCCAACTTCTTGAAGTGAATCAAGTACCCTTGTGGACTACTAGGCCTGTGTTTCCCAGAGTGCAGAGAGCCAGAATTAAGTCCAGAGTTCTGGGTTGTGGCAGTGGAAACCCCAGGCTAGCGGGTGTGCTCCAAGAAGGGGGTCGGCCAGGCATGAGGCGGCCCCAGGGAGGCACTCGGAGCTTGGAAAGTGGTCGGGTGCAGTGAGGTGGGTGGCTCAACACAGGAGCACCCCCTACTGGCCCGTCACACCCTCTATACTTATGGGAGATGCTGCGTGAGTTGTACCCCACACCCAGTGTTGAGATGTGCAAGGCCCCTGCTGAACTGTCCACTGCACCCCCCCCCCCCCCGGCCATGAGGTCACTTAAGATAGTGACCCTCAACATCCATGGCTGCAGGAAGGGTCTCTGAAGATGCTGGGTGCACTCCTTCCTTGAGAACAAGGGAGACCCTGTGGTATTCTTGCAGAAGACCCTGATGACTCCAGCCGATGAGCTTAATTGGTGTCTGGAGTGGGGAGGCAGGGTCTTTTTTATTCATCTTTCAGCCACCTCTTGCGGGGTGGCCACCCTGTTCTCTCCAGACCTGCAGCCAGAGGTTCTCCAGGACATTGAGGTAGTGTCAGTCCACCTGCTGCACCTGCGGGTCTAAGTGCAGGGGCTGGTCCTGAACCTTCTGAACGTGTATGTCACTGCAAAGAACCCAGAGTTGGCAGATTTTTTTCCACCAGGAGGCTGCTTACATCAGCACCCTCAACCCTTGCGAGTACCTGGTCATTGGCCAGGACTTTAACATCATCCTAGATGTGCAAGACCATTTGGGCAGGGAGCAGAACCAGGCCGCCTTGGGCATCTGTCAGGATCCCCCCCGAGGACTACTCCCTAGTGAACCTCTAGGGTGCCTGTTACCATACCGGCCCCCCTGCCTTCACCTATATGTGGGTGGGGGAGGAGCAGGCATGCCACTCCCATTTGGACCAGCTTTTATATCTCTTTGCCTCACTTTGCCTGAGCCCACTCCTCTGGCATCCAGTCAACCTCTTTCAGAGATCACCACCTTGTCTGGGCCCAAGCCACGCTAGGGCCTGGGCATGCAGGGTTGGCCTATGGGCATTTCAATGCCAGTCTGCCGGAGGATGTGGGCTTCAGGGAAGCCATCTGGGACTTCTGGCAGGCCTGGTGGGAGCAATGGGCAGCTTTCCCTTCAGGTCAGAGATGGTGGAACATGGGGAAGGTGCACATCTGGCTTTTTTGCTACAGCTACTTTGGGACACACCCAGCAGAGGGAGGCAGTCTGGGAACAGGTTGAGCTGAAAGTGCTGGAGCCAGAGAGGTGCCTGGCCACCGACCCAACCAACTCTCTCTGCAGAGAGTGTTGAGAGAGGCATGAAGAGCTTCGTCCTCTGGATGACTACCACACCCATGGTGCATTTGTCTGCTCGTGCATCTAGCTCCTTCAGGAGTTGGACTGTGGCTCCCGCTTCTTCTATGCCCTGGAGAGGAGGTGGGCGGTCAAGAAGTACACCACCTGCCTTCTGGCGTGCGATGACGCCTGCTTCACAGATCCAGGTGAGATATGCCAGGACCCACAGGGCTTCTACAGAGAGATCTTCTCTATGGATCTGACCAACGCCGAAGCCAGGCTGAATTTTTGGCCGCCCTCCACCTAATGCCTAACAACAAGGTGTCAGGCATCAATGGGCTGACTGCGGAGTTCTACCGGGCCTTCTAGGACATCCGCAGCCCAGATTTGCCGTGGTCTGGGCCAAATCTGAGAGAAGTGGGGACCTCCCCCTCTCGTGCTGGAGGGTCATGCTGACCCTCCTGCCAAAGAACGGAGAACCCCACAACCTAAGAAATTGGCGTCCCGTGTCCCTCCTCTGCACAGACTACAAGGTGGTAGCGAAGGCCATCTCACTGCGCCTGTGGTCCGTGCTGACAGACATGATCCCATCCCGTTCAGGGAAGGGGTATGTCAAGGCTGCCCACTGTCAGGCCAGTATATGCCTTGGCTCTGGAGCCCTTCCTTGTCCTCCTACAGAGGCAGGTGGTGGGGTTGATGCTCTAGGAGCTGGCAGTGTAGCTGGTCCTGTCAGCATACGCCTCCGATGTACTCCTTGCGGTCCAGGACTCAGGTGACCTGGCGCAGGTGGAGGCCTGCCAGGCATTGTACTTGGTGACCTCCTCTGGCCTGGTCAAGAGCTTTGGTGTGGCAGTGGGTGATGGGTGGCAGGTGGGCTCACTCCCACCTATGCTCCATGGGACATTCTGGAGTGTGGGCTCACTACCCTACCTGTCCCCCACAGACCCCTCCATGCTGGAGAACTGGCACCAGCTGGAGGCAAGGGAGGTGGAGCAGCTCCGAGCATGGGCAGGGCACCCGAGATGTCTCTCCCTGCATGGGAGAGTGCTGGTGCTGAACCAGTTGATTCTGTCCATGCTCTGGCACTGCTTATAGACCCTGCCTTTGCTCCCTGAGGTCCTGGCAGGACTCCAGAGACAGGCACTGGAGTTTTTCTGGCTGGGACAGCACTGGGTCACTGCAGAAGTCCTGAGCCTCCCCTTGCAGGAGGGCAGCCAGGGCCTGGTTTGCCTGCACAACCAGGTCCTGGCATTCTGCCTTCAGGCCCTGCAGTGACTGCTATATGGTGTCGGTAGCCACACGGCATGGGGCCACCTAGGACGTGCTTTCCTCCACCGCTTCCAGGGGCTCCAACTGGCAGCTCCTCAGCTTGCAGGGCTTCTCCCTGCAGGACCTGCGAGGGCTGCCAAATTTCTACCAGGACCTGGAGGCTGGTCTCCGCCTCCAGGTCCCCTGCAACAGTCACCCAGGGTGCTGACCTGCTTGTTGAGCCCCTCCTCTGGAACCCCCAGCTGGAGGTGCCAAAGGCAGAGATGCCCTGGTTGCAACAGAGGTTGATCCTGGCTCGTGTCACCCATATTGGAGACCTCCTGGACTACGATAATTGGGAGTGGGTGGACCCTGCTGTGCTGGCCCAGCACATGGGTCTACCCACGACATGTACAAACTGCCATCTGGTCCAGGAGGTGAAGCGTGGTCTACCTCCTGATGCCCCTGCCTTTGTTGACCAGGTCCTGCACAGTGGCAGTCCTCATCCCGGCCTCCTTCCCCCACCCCATATCCTCCAGTCCACAAGAGTTTGTTGTGGGGCCAGCGCCTCGCAGCACACCCCACTGCACCACCTGAGCTGGCTGGAGGACACCAGACTGGTCCACTTTTCTACCATCTATTGTTGCTACCTCTACATACTCGTGCTCTGCACTGACCATCATGCCACTCTTGCGTTCTGCCCAGACACCAAGTGGTGGGGCCTGCTTGGTGAGGGAATGGCTGGGGCTCCCCAGTGGCTGAGTCTGTACTCCACTCTCATCCCACGAGCCACTGGGGGCCTCAGCTGGCAGCTCTGCCATGGAACTGTCACCACAGGCATGTATGTGGCAAGCTTCATGGACACCTTGGTCTCCTGCCCATTCTGCAGGCAGAGGGAGACCCTGGTGCACATGACCCTTGAGTACACCAGGCTGCAGCCCCTCTGCTTCCACCTCAGAACCTCCTCTTGAAGTTCTGGTTAAATTTCACCCACCACCTTTTTGTTTTTGGTCACCCCACCCACGGCCTCACCAAGTCCCAGGACGTCTTGGCCCACCTCCTCCAGGCCCTGGCCAAGTAGACCCTGTACTTGACCAGGAAGGAGGCTCTGGCCAGGAAGGTGCCTGGAGACTGTGTGGCCACTTTCCTCTCACTGGTACATGTATGTTTCTGGGCACAACACCAGTGAGTGGCACCCACTGGATCCTTGGATACCTTTGAGGACAGGTGGGTATGTCCCAGGGGTCTCTGCTTAGTGTCCCCCTCTGGAGAGCTTCTTTTCACATTTTGACCCTTTGACACCAAAGCCATTCCTAACCCATTTTTGCTTTTGTTGTCCCAAGAAATTAGTTGCATCTTTCACTGTTTGGCCCCACAAAGGGACCATTAGACAGGTAAGCCTTAAGGCCCACTTTAATATGGAAGATACAAATAGACAGGAGCTTCTGAGGCCTAGCCAGATGGTATCTGGAGATACTAGCCCCTTGTGCCAGCTGGACTGATGAAGCAGCCCTAACTTAGAGCCCCTGCACCCTGCACTGTACAAAGGCCAGCTGTGCAGACATGACCAGCTGGCCCAGAAGTGCAGGAGGCTCTGTTGCAGTTCCCATACCACAACCCAGGTGGCCATGTGGTCCCCATCTGGGTCTGGCAGGCACGCAGCCATGGGGCCACATGCTGTCACAGGTGTTAGCAGGTCACAGCCAGGCAGCAGACCCCACTGCCAGACTGCTGCAGTGGGTAGAGGGTGCTTTGTGTGGTGCCAGGACCCCAGGTGACAGCAAGAGCAGCCTAGTCCTGCCCGAAGGCATACACCCCCAGGCTGGGCCCATGCTATGTGGCACAGGCAGTGATGGGTTGCACCGCACTATTGGGGATGTCTGTCAGCAGTGAGCCCTGAGAACCCAATGGCTGTTGTTGCTGCTGCTGGGGGGCGGAGGGGGGGGCGGGGAAAGGTTGTGCTCCATGCAGGAAACAGGCTGGGGAACCACCCCTTCTGAGCAGTCCCCCCCACACCAATGTCCCTACTTACTGGGGACGGTGCCCGGGTTTTGGGTCACTGCTGCAGCCTTGCCTTGCTCCCATTTGCCCCAGCACACTGAGGGAGCATGCTGAGGCAGCAGGGGAAAGGGGCAGGCATAGAGATGCACTGGCTGGGTGCTAGAGCATCTCTTTTGAGGACCCTGCCTCCAGCTGCTTCAGGGCAGGCTCGAGCCTGCCCTGTGCTGCATTTTTTCAGCGGGGTTTGTTGGTTTTTTTTGATATCAGGATTTCCTGGTATCAAATTCAGAGTCTGCGCTGCCTAACATTTTTTTGTTCCCAGCGTGCCTTTTGCGGCTTCTCAAACTGCTCTGAGGCACCGCAACAGGTATGTGAGTGCTCATCTGGACCTAGCCAGGATGTCCACTGAGCTTTGAAGACAAGCATTGGGCACCTATACACTTACACTGAGACTGCTCTGATATGCTGCAATTACAACATGGCAGAGCAGACTTGATTAATCGAGTCAGCTGGACTGTGGTAATTACCATGCTCTGGCAGACTCCAGTCTCACACGTATCAGCATCCCTGTGCTAAAAAATGGCAGCAGGGTTGCTTTAACTAGTTAGTTAAGGTGCCCTCATCACCATTTTTCAGTGCAAGGACGCTGATACGCGTGACGCACCAAGCGTTTTAATAAGAGCAGCTCTTGGAGCCGCTGTAATTAAAGCACCCTCCCCCACTCCCCTCGCAGCACATGTATAAATGTCCACTGTGATAAGATGAATGATAAGCATCTTGAAACCCTTAACAATCAGGAATGTGAACACAGGGAAACCTGTTATTTCAACAGGAAAACACCTCCACCCTATTAAACCTCAATACGGCAACATTTTTATATTCAGAAATTCTATACTACCATGCTGCTCTGATATAACAGTCCTACATTTTAGGCTTCAATTTCAGGAAAAAGCCAAGTTCAATTTTATTCTGAATAAGTAAAATCTACAGGAAGATATTGAACTGCTATTGCCCTTACAGAATCTAACAGAGAATCAAACAACCAAATAAAGGCTACAAAAGCTTTAAAATGTCCCAAAAATGTGAGCTCTATGTGAGCTCACTGTATTCTCTTCAGTCTAAAATTCCATGGCAACATGTTGGCTTGACCCCCATTGGAAATTGAAGTGTTTCCTCCTCTGCAAGTGATGACACCGTATGTGAAACCTTAATAAAGGAGAGATCAAGAAGCTGCAATGTGAACAACTGACTTAAGTCTCAAAAGCATTTCTGGGGTTTCTAAAATGTATTTTTTTCCTCTGTGGTTTGAAAAGTTATACTTATTGTAACCAATAGACATGGCTTTATGGTTGGAAGGATAGTGCATAATCGAGACAATTTTAAGAGCCTAATTCATTTAATATTCAGCTATGAAATATGAAACAAACCAGGCGATATTTTACCATCATTTGCTTATATGAGCAAGTATAATTCTCACCACATTGTATTTCATACTGCAAATGTATTTTTATTTATACATACAAACATATGTATGGATGTGTGAATTTACATATTTATATGTACATCTGCAATTTTTAAATATGTACTACCATTTTCAACTTCAAGATGCATTTAGTAGATCTATGCAAAAAAAAATAAAAAGCTTTAAGACAATAGCATCTTTTTATTGTCAATAACACCCATGCTCAGTTTCTAAAAGCTCAACTGTGCATGTAGAAAACATTCTTGTTAATTTGAAAGAGATATATTTCAATCCAATATTGGTTAAAAAAAAAAGATATCAAGCACTCTGCCAGTCATTTGGCTTGGTTCTGCTCCCTGCTTGATATGCTGCTCAAATTTCTGCTCCCTGCTTGATCTGTCACTGTGCTGCCTGTCCCCTCCCTGACCTGCATGTGCTACACACAAGTTATATATACCACCTGAGTCTAAACAGATTAAGATTTTAGAAGTGAGACATGAATATACAGTCCAAATATATTTTGATTTGTATAACTGGACCACTCTGCAATAGGCCAGAGCCCAGATGTGCCTAAAATGAAGCCACAAACTACACTTATGCAACCCCATAAAAGTCAGATGAAGGTGCAATTTTATATGCCAGGGTAGTTAATCTTTGGAGCAACTTGTCAAGTGTTATAGTCAATTCTCCATCACTATACAGTTTTATGTCAAGGAGGGATTTCTTCCCCTCTTCCCCTTAAGATATGCTCTAATTCAAAACAGGAATTAATTTAGGGCCTATGTTTTATAGAAAATCAAAGTAGGTGATCTCAATAGTCCCTTCTGGGTTATAATACAAGTAAAAATCAAAGTAGAAAATTTAGTCCAAAGTTTTCAAGGAGACATGATATCTAAAAGTGTGCTTTGCAACACCGTGGCAGGGCACCTTTGGTGCTTGCCACTATAAAGTAGCAAACAGGCAGCAGCCAGGTGCCTGATAAGGGCAGCCATTTTGGCCTAGGGATATAAACTGGGCTACAGTTTGCTGCAGGAAGGAAGGAAGAAACATCAGGCTGAGAGGCTGCTCTGGCCAGTCAGAAGGTAAGGGCAGGGGCTATGGGGAGGAGGTGGCCCCTTGTCCTGGGTAAGACATAAAACTGAACCCTGCTGGGGAAGGGTGGTCTGGTGGGGTTCCTAGTGGCATGGGAGCCCCCAGGAAATGCCAGACCAGTTACCGCCCCGGTGAAAGGCGGGTTGCAGCACCTTAAACACCTCAGCCCCACATCCCTGGTGGTGTTCTAGAGAGCAGGGGGAGACCAGGACTTGGTTAAGGGGACCTGAGGCAGAGTTCAGGCTGGAGGAGGGATCTGGGGTAACACCCCAGCAGCAGAGGAAAGCCTGGGGTTGCGAGTCTGTGTGAGAGGGGTGATGAGTAGAGAGACCCTGTGGAAGAGGGGGACGAACAGAGTGACCCTATGAGTGTGGGCAAGTGAGGAGGTCCAGTGGGGGGCACAGTGGCTCAGCAAGGGGCTAGGAGCGAAATAGGCCTAGAGTCATATAATCATTCAGTAAACGCTTAGGTGAGGGTAGTGGGAGATACCCAACAGACTGCACCGGGGCTGACCAAGGTGAGGAGAGCTAAGCCCAAAGCTGGGTGATGCTGGGCAGCATGAGTGTGGATCCTGAGAGAAGGCAGTATGAAAGAAGCTGGGTGAGAGCCAGTGGAGTGAGTGGGACCCTGGTAAGAGAGGGGTAGCATGAGAGTGGCCCTCCAGGGCTATAGAAGAGAGCTGTAACATCTGCGCAGCCTAGGACCCATTGAGGGGAGGTTGCAGCAGGTATTAGGCCCTTGTCAGCAGGGCAAGTAATGGGTAGCCTCCCACCTTAGTAACAACTCCCTTATTTTTCCATGAAGGCATGGCAGATGAGCAAACTGGGCAGTTACCCCAGGAGCAGGGCAGCCGGTGAAGACATGATGAAGGGGGTCACCCTGTTACAAACACATATGTGGTCTTTCCTTAAATTATTTTAATTGGTTCAATGTAGAGCTATACTTACAAGTTGATGCTCTAATCGCTTGATTGTTTCATCTTGTTTCTTCACTTCATCTTTAAGTTGCTTAATCTCATTGAGCAAATCTTCAGTCTGACACACAAAATAATAAAAAAATAGGCAATTTGAGGTTTTTATTAAGAGGTACACAACCCAGTCTCAATTTAAGATCTCCCCAGGCATATTCAAACCAGATGCTAATGAAGCCCCAGCATGAAAATATAAATTACAATTTAAATGAATTCTTCCCAAACCAGTATGGTTTGCTTTCATCTCATTGTCTATGCTAGAATGAGTGATAGCTCCACAAACTGAAGCTATGTCTAGAGAAAAGAAAAGTTTTGACTGAACTAGAAGTTTTCACATGTTTTCTCTGTGCAGCGTATTGCAATTTGTTAATTATTCAGTGTATTTCAGTCTTGTAAAATATAGCTTTGAGAATCGTAACATGAAAGTACATACTGAACATCTGAAAATGGAAAGGAATCAGGTTTTCTATTTCTATAATAAAGGATAATAATTTTCCTGCAGTACATAGGAAACACTGTCAATTTGGATTTTCTCTTGGATTTGGAGATGAAGTGTACAAGACACATATGCATGCCAAAGCATTTTATATTTAACAATTATTGAAAAAATTGGGATTTTCTTAACATTTTCTCCTTTCAGTAGAATTTCTAATTTTAGTAAATTAATTGTTCTGTTCAACCAAACAATGCATTCTTGAAGCATATTTTTAAAATTAGCATATTCTTTACAAAACTGAAATCATATTAAAATGTTATCTGCTGATTAAAGATGAAACACCCAGACTTACATACTACAATGTACTATACTTTAAACTACACATTAAAGCAGAATAATTTAAAATCACAAAGTAGTGATAGTCAATTCAAAGTGTTTCATATTTCATTCTGAAATCAAAAAGCAATGCTGAAAATTGTTTGCATTTAACAGTGATATGCAAAGAATCTATCAAGTTCAAAAAACAACAAATCATAGAAAACAGACCTTGTCTCCACAAAATTTTAGGTGCCAGTTATGCTATTGGATCATATATATGGATCTTTGTGACTTTGCTGAACCCTATGAGCTTCACAAGGATTCTATGCAGTAAGAAGGGTCCATGTGTGAATCCAGTTTTGAGATTAGTTTCTAAAATGCAGAGCCTTTTATAGCTACAGGGAGCCATACATCCTAGCCAGCATCCCTTTTGCAATAAATACTGATCTTTGGAATAGTTCTGAAGTTCTTCCTGCAGAAATACTTGCAATAATGTGTGGGAGGCCCTACTCTGAAAAGACAGAATTGTATAAACTGTTAAATACCAGAAAAAAAAACAAAACATAACAACAATTATGGTGTGATCATGATACAATAGGTAAGAGTGAAAATCAAATTTTGGAAGTTTAACAATGAGACTGCTAGCAACGATCTGGTGGAAAAAATGGGAAAAGTGCCATATTTGAGGGAAGATTCCACAGGTGCTCATTATTAAAACTCCTGTGCCAGTTTACATAGGAAAAAGCTTCCTTGAAGCATGGAATGAGCATGGTAATTAGCAAATATTAAAGACAGAGGTAATTCATGAAAATAAAACTAAGATTTTATGCCCTATTATAACACTCATTGCAAATGTGAAAAGCATAATTATTTCGATAATTCATTTGTACATGAATTTCCAACAAGCATTTATTTGAAAAAGTCAAATAAGCCCTTTTACCTTAATAAACCTTATATGGACATCTAACTGGGTTTGCCTTTATTTGTTTGTTTTTTTTTAAGTGATGGAACCAGGGTGCAATGAAAGGCTGCATATTAAATAGCTAGAAATTCATGTTATACAGGGTTTTCATAAAGTCCTTGTGCACTTTTAAACTTTAATAACGTAGGTTGTAGGTATGATAGAAACAATCTGTAAATGGCATTTAAAAGCAAATTTCTTAATGTTTTAGAACAACTAGAGTTCACAATGCTAGACTTCAACATAACCACCATCTAACATGATACAGTGCTTAATCCAATCTTCCAACTCCTTGAAAACATTTCCCAGTTGCTCTTGAGTTACTGTACTAATTGCATTGGTGATCCTAGCTCTAAGTTTCACCAAAGAACGTGGTTTTGATAAGTAAACTACACTTTTAACATGTCCCATAAAAAGAAGTCCAATAGTGACAAGTCATGTGAACGAGGTGGCCAAGCAATTGTTCCACCTCTGCCTATCCACTTCTCTGGGAAAACATAGTTTAGGAACTGCCATACGTTCACAGCGTAGTGGCACGGACCTCCATCTTATTTAAAAATAAATTCATTATTACTTATGAAGTCTAGCATTGTGTACTCTAATTGTTCTAAAACTTTAAATAAATTTGCTTTTAAATGCTGTTTACAGATTGTTTCTATCATACCTACAACCTAAGTTATTAAAGTTTAAAAGTGCACAAGGTACACCTCACCTACAAGACTTACGGGTCACTACAAGGATGTTACTTATGTAAATAAAGAGCCAAAAAACTTATTGCAAATACAAAGAATATATTGTTGCAATGAAATAATGAGACTGCAATGTAAAATTGTTTCTTGCCTCAGTTTTATACTGGGTTTTCAGATCCGACTGTGATAAAATTCACAATTTATGTCATCATTCTGCAAAACAGTGTCAGTTTACCTTGCATGGAGCATCAGCATCCTGTGGTTCTGGGCTTGACAAAACTGAAAATGGGATGTCCTGTAGTGACACACACTCATCATTCTGCCAAAAGGAAAGGAAAAAAAGACCCAGTTTGCTTGCTCAATAGCTAGTTATGAAAGTCAGTTTTGGATAAAGCATTGTCAGCTTTGCTGTTATACTTCAGACTGAATTGAGCCTTTTCAATAACCCATAAGCAGTCTGCAAACAATAAGCCCCAAGAACTACATTTCAATTGAAAACAAGCTTTTTAAAAAACAGCAACTCCTCTAACATGATTTTTTGGGTCATGTTTCATATTTATTTTCCCCCAGATTTTGCAGAATCATATTTGTACAACACTGCCTCTATTTTTAAAAATCAAAATAAGATGCAATTACACACTTCTGGAATGAGACACACAAATGCCAGGATATAAAACTATGTTAATTAAGAAAAGCATAAGCAGTGAATCACATACACATGTTCTTATGCAGAGCAAAGAATCCCAAGCACCAACAGTTCTACTGTTCTGAAGAACAATTAGTGAAAAAAAAAATGAAAGAGGAGTGAAATGGCCAAAAAGCCTTCATCTACTGAACATGACTACTCAATTAATGCTTCACTTTTCAGAATTCTATGCATCTTCTCTATGCAAGAGTTATTATGAAAAAAAACATAACATGTCCAACTGAAGCTAAAGTGAGCTTTAATAATTCATAGCTCAATTAAGGATTACTTATATTCAAAAGTAGTTTTCTTGTTAACAGTTTAATACAGTACTAACTCACAGCCATGGTATCTAAATATCTGTGATGAAATAAAAGGAAGAATACGGTACATAGTGTAAGAGCAGATTTATTTTATTTTTTATTTCTTTAAGAGAAATGTATTTAATTTAAGCATAGCAAGCAGAGGATCCTGAAAATGCCAAAAGCTAATTGCATGCCCATGTCCTAAAGCACTTGATAGGTCATGAAGGCTAAATACAGACATTTGGAGGGGTTAGGGGGAGGTTAAATCAATTCAAAATGGCTCCCAATATCAGGCAAGTCAGGATGGGGGCAGTGGGGTATGGGAGGTTTGGGGATCCAGCAGGCTGGAGGAGATCAGGAGTCTGCCAGAAGATGGAGGGGTAGGTGCAACCTGTGTGTGTGGGGGGTGGGGAGGGGAGGCAGGCATGACTTGAAAGGGATAGGGGGAGCAGGTGCTTCCCACAAGGGGGGGGGCAGGTGTGACCCACAGATGGGGTGGAAGGGGCAGGTGTGACCCATGAGGGTAGCAAGAGCATGTGCAACCCATGAGTGGGGTGGCTGGAAGGCAGGTGCAACCCATGTGGGGTAAGGGAAGCAGGCTCAACCAGTTGGTGGTGTGGATGGGGGGGCAGGCATGACCTGCAAAGGGTGGGGGGAGGCGCGACTCATGGGTAGGTCCCTCCCCAGCAAACATACAACCCCATCCCTCCCACCCCTCCCCCCATTGAGACTTACTTGCACATACACATTTTTTAAACAGCTGTTAAAGTGCCACAATAGTGGTATTCAACCTTCAGCCTGTGGGTCAGATGCAGCACATGAAGCTGATGTGAACAGCCTGTCACCAGCACATCACTGACAATCAGCAACAGTCAGAAAGAAGGATATAAGCAGGTGCAGTTCACCTGTACTGAAATACCAGTGAATTCCATACAGGTCTGGAGCCCAGGAGCTGAGCATTTGCCTCCACCTAATCCCATGCCAAATTAATTCAGCAGCAGGAAAGAAGAGAGGACAAACAGCTGTGGTCTTTGACTGGAGCCAGAGCTTTCATGTACCTCCAGAGCCCGGGGCTGAGTATTGCTGCTATTCACAGTTTCCTGAGAAAACTTTGGCAGAAGAAGGAAAATTTAGGGGAGACTCACCCTTTGTGGCCCCATGCATGTCCACAGGGCTCTGAAGTAGTACAGGGATAGCCACAGCACTTGAAAACACCAAAAAGCCCTTTAAAAAAAATATACTTTTAACTTTGCATTAATAAGCCTAAAATTACTAGGAATGTATTTTCCTTTCTACTATTAAATATTACTTAAATAGTTAGTATTAGTTGTTTTTTGTTTTTTTTTTGTTTTTACTTTGGCATAATGACATCGTACTTTTTATGACAACCATGGCCCATTTCTGATGTTAATGTTTGGCCCATTTGTGAAATAAAATCAAGCACGATTGTGCTCAACGTTGAAGACAGGTCAAAGAATGAAATCAGAAAGAAAATGATGGGGGAGATACCATGCTAACATATTTGCATTGTAACATTTTGTATGCTGTGTCACTTTATAATGCAAAGCTGCAGGGCAACCTAAAAGTGCAAGATACTGAGATGTATAAATTTAGGCTGCACATGTTCAAATAACCTGGAAGCACTCTCCAAGGTTTGCTCTCCTTGTAGAAAAACTTGCCTGGAGATGCCTGGATAGCCATCTAGAAGCTGAGCCTTTGAAAAGCACAGAGCTTGCAGTACTGATGCTGCACAGCCAGAGGGTCCCTGAGCACACATCTCAGCATGCACTGCAAGGAAGGGAGAAGGGGAGCAAAGCACCCTGGAATGCTGGAGGACTGTACTTTAGCTTCTCTCAGAAAATAATGCTCTCTCAGGAGAAACGCTCCCAGGAGTGACTTAACCCTGATTGTTCCGACATTTTTTTTTTCTCTTGGAATAGCCATTTTTACTTTGGGAGAAAACCCTAAACATCTGTACACTTGTGGTTTCTCCTGGGACAGCTGCAACTGTCCCAGGATAAACTGTATGTATGTACATGATCTTAGTCTCTACTGTCTACATTTGCCACCCACTAGGCCTGTGTGAATAGGGAAATATTGTATTCAGATTCAGTCAGTTCAGGGAAAAGTGATTTGATTTGGAGATTCAGATCACTGTCCTTAATCAATTTGACAGAATCAGCTTTGGAAGATTTGGCAATTTGGATTGGCCAGGGAAGAGGCAAGCACAGCCAGAGAAGCTCCCATGGCTGCCCTGCCGGCTCCATCCCCCACCCAGTCCCAGCACTTAAAAAAAAAAAAAAAAAAAAGCCCCACATTCCCCAGCTGCAGGAGCAGTAATCAGGGACTCTGGGCACTGGTGGCCAAGCCCCCCCCCACAGCACCAGGCAGCATCCCCCCTGCCTGGTACCCGCGTGGCAGCTGCCCCATGGCATGGGTGCAGCATGGCTTGGCAGGGCACTGCATGCTGTCTTGGAGCTGAGGCCACTGGGGCTGAGCACTGCCGGGCCCCAGCTGACTTGTGGAGCCTCCCCAGCTCCCAGGTGAATCAAACTGGGGGCTGGGGAATTGAACCCCTTGTCTCTTTTGAAGATATGTTCAAATAATCTCCCTACTGAATGACTGACTGCTGCTACCTTATGTGAACTTTCTGTTTAACTGCTATCCCTTTCTTTTGACTATAACTTCCACTAATCCATCTCAGTCATCCATTTCCTACATTGATTTTCAGTTGAGTTATGTATAATGGTGTTCTTTATAGAAAAGCTAACTGGATTTTAAACAAGTCAACAAAGTACTTAAGCATACACTTATCATTGGAGTAGTTCCGCCATAATCAACAGGATTAGTCACATGGTTAAAACAAAAGTTAAATACTGAATCAGAGCCTTAGAGCTGAAATCAAAACCATCCTGAGATACAGTGAAACTCATATCATGTTAATATCTTAATAGTTATAAAATCTTGACACTAAAAGATTTTCCACTGGAAAATTATTTTTTCTGTAGATTAAAAAAAAATAAAAAAATCTGCCTATATTACCTGCCTGTACATTTTCAATTCCTTTTAATTCCTAAGTTTTTACATTAATGTGCGTACCTCGAGTGGAATGTTTATTTACTACAGTAAAACAAATTCAGTAGCACCGGGAAGAATCAAATGGACCAGCTTTGATACACTGGCCTTGTATACAATTTACGTAGTCTGTTTTTAGCAATGTAATGAAAAGAATGAGTTGATTAGAACACTGCAAGCAAGAGGGGCTATTACTTAGACTGGCACTTGAATTTATTCATGACATTTTTATTTCTGTCTTTCAGTCTGCAACTTATATAGAAGAAGTTTTATTGCTCTAATAAAATCTGGATTTTTATAAAAAGTTGCATGGCAGACCAGTTGATATTAGTGCTTTAGAAGTGAGTTTATTGAATGCAATGGGTTTAATTTTAAATACAATGCACCTAGGTAAAATATTTAATTCCCTTTTGTTTCAGGAATTTTAAAACGCTCTACTACCACTTATTAGGCCTGTGAGAAGCAGCCAGCATTTGATTTGGATTCAGATTCAGCCAATTTGGGGGACAGTGATTCGATCTGGTACACTGTCCCGAATAGATTCAGCTGAATTCGATTAAAAGTTTTGGTGTTGATTCTGTGTGATTTGGCCATAGACTATAATAAGGACGCACACAAATACCTATACCTGCCATTTTTTTTGCAGAATTGGGTGAAAACAACACGGATGGTAGCCCCTTCTGAGGACATGAACCCTGCCAAGTTTCAAGGAGATAGGTGCAGGGGTTTCTGTGAAACTGCAGCTCAAACTGTTGAAAGCAAAACTCATATCACATGTGTGTGTTAACTGGATTTCTGGTTGTAGCTGTGTTGGTCTAAGGAACAAGCAGGCAAGGTTTTTAGAGTAGATGTGATATCTTTTCTTAAACCAAATGAATAGTTGGAGAAATAGATTTTGGGAAGCTTTCGGATTTAAAAACCCTTCGTCAGGCTGAGGAAGCATCTACAGGTGGTGTGTGTGCTCTTCCTGGATTGAATGAATAGTAAAGACGCCAGATGCTGGTATGCAGGCAAGAAAGCCAGTCAATGAAAATGTAAATTGAGGTATCAGTGGGCAAGAGACAAGCTGGGATAGCGGGGAAGGGGAATGTAGCAGGTAAAAGTGGAGAGGTACCTGGGGAGTCAGATGTCCGGCAGGTTGTAGTGTGTCATAAATCCAATGTCTATGTTGAGTCCATGAGTTTTTATATCCAGTAGATTTTTTAAGTGAAGTTTGTAGGCTTGTCTACAAAAGGTGTTTTGTAAATTCAAACAAGCACCGAACCTCATTAACCTTGTCACCAGAAGCAAACTTCCTACAGCCCAAAGCACACGGAATGGATCCAGATCATGCCATGACAAGAAATGCAAAACCTGTCAACATATCTCCAGTACCCCACAATTACTACACCCCACAACAGAACCATCACCATTCCTGGATCTCAAAGCTGCACCTCCAGAAACATTATATATCTCACCCAGCATGCCAAATGTCCTGATGGAAAATACGTAGGAGAGACCAAACAACAGCTGCACACCAAAATGAATGCACACTGGACATCTATTAAAGACAAGAACACCCAATTACCAGGGGCACATTTCTCACAAGAAAACCACTCTCTCTCCAATCTCTCAGTCCTAATCATCATAGGAAATTTACAAAACACCTTTTGTAGACACGCCTACAAACTTCACTACATAAATCTACTGAATATAAAAAATCATGGACTCAATCCAGAGACTGAATTTATGGTATACTATAACCTGCCTGACATCTGACTCCCCAGGTACCTCTCCATTTCACCTGCTACATCCTCCTTCCCCCTCCCAGTCTGCTTCTCACCCCATGATGCCTCTGGTTACATTTTCACTGACTGGCTTTCTTGCATATTACCCCAGCCTCTGGCTTCCTTACTATTCATTCCACCTAGGAAAAGCAAGCACACCAACTGCAGATGCTTCCTCACCCTAACGAACAGTTTTTAAACCCAAAAGCTTGCTAAGATATATTTCTCCAACTACTCAGTTGGTCTAATAAGTTATCAGATTGACCCAAAGAACCTTGTCTGCCTTGTGTGTGTTAAGGCAGAGTGCAATGAATGCAGAAGGGATGGTAGCCTGTAACAGGGGGTCTTCCTGGTGCTGGTTAGATCTCAGCCTGCCTGCCTGTTTCTGGGCCAACTGCCCACCTCTTTCACCTGCCACACCTTGATGAAAAACTGATTCAGATGTTACCGAGGGAGATGTCTAGGGATGACATCCGCTCTGTAGCTCCATAGCTCCCCTAAAATGTGGCCCATGCCTCACAGATGGCTTTCCCCAGCCAGGACTGTGTGTGTGTGTGTGTGTGAGGTGGCTGGAGGTTACCAGGTACCCCCTATGTGCCTTTCACTGGGGAGGTTAACAACCCCGGCATTTCCTGGGGCTGCTATGCCACCAGCAGTCCCTCCAAGCCTCCCTACCATGGCAGGGTTCAGTTTTAGTTCAGGCCCAGTACCTGGGGCCTCCCTCCTTCCCCACAGCCACAGCCTATACCTCCAAGTTCATCCTGGCATGGGAGCTCAGCAGGGAGATGTTTTTCCCCTGCTGGCTGGTGAAAAACTGCCACCTCCAGCTCTGAGAGCAGGGCATGAAATGGTTGTCAAAGAAAATAATTATATAATCACTTACCTTTCCAACTATACAAGCTCATTATCCATATGAAGCACATTATATCATCCTCACAAAATAATGAAGTACAACTAAAAAGCTTCTTTACAATTTCAAGGTTGCATCTGTACTTTTCACATCTATGCTTAATGGTGGACAAAGGAAACCTGGGAATAAGTCTATACATGGCTATAGCAGGTTAAATTAAGTACAAGCATGTATAATCAGCAATGCTTAGGGCTCTCCATTATTATGGAATACATTAGAGAGAAACACATCACTACAGAAATTTTCTAGCATCTATGACAAATTACTTTAATTCAAAAGCAAGATATCAATAGAATGAGAAAGATTAGATTACAAATGTGCATATATAATTTTGGGTTGTTTTTTTTTTTTTACAGAATTTGTTTTTAGTGTATCAGACAAGCATAATTACTAAAAACTAAACTGAATGCTGTCCATCCATGATATGGTAATGAATGATTACCTTCACATGAAATACCTATACCTGTTGTTGATAGTTATTTAAATAAAGAGGACTACTTTAAAAGCTTATTAGCCCTACAATCCTTTCTATTCATAGACTGATAGATAACACCAGAACAAAAGCAGAGTCTCACTAAATGTAGACTAATAGACCTTTAAAGTCTTTGAAGGTAGTTGCTAGGAAGCAAGTCAGATTTCAAAAAATGCCACATGTCCTTAATATTAAACCACTTGGTAACCTTTTAATAGTTAATCATCTCTACTCTGTGCATGCTCTGTCCCCCTTCCCCATGCCACCCTCATAACACAACAAAAAGACACACAGGGTCTGATTGCTAGGTCTAAACAGGGGAACAAGATTAACAGGGGAAAAAGTTTCAATTAGAAACATCAGATTGAAAAGGACCTCCTGGGTCATTAAGTCTAACTCCCCAATATTGAAGACAATCATATCATATGATTCCTTTCATAAAGTTATCAACCTCTAAGCTGAAACTAGTTACATGGTACTACTGTTCCAGAACCTTACTCCTTTGACGGTCAGAAACCTAAACATTTATCAGTTTATTACCATTTGTCTCTGAACCAACAAGCTCAAATAGCTCTTCTCTCCCCTTTGTGTTTAACTACCATTCAGATGTATTTATGAAAATAATCATACCCTTCCCAGCCTTCACTATGCTACGCCAAACTATTTTGGCTTCCACTGATTAAATACGCTCTATCTGTATCCTGGCTGTCCTACTAACCCTCTAAACCTTTCTTGCTTAACTAAATACTTGTTCAATATGAGTGACAAAAGTTGTAAAAAAGTATTATGGAGGAAGAAACACAAATGCTTTGTACAATGTGTGTGAAGATGGGCTTTTCCATGCGGAGGTGGGGGACAGGACTAGGAGCAACATCCTCAAGCTACAACAGGGGAAATTAAGACTGGGGATTAAGAGGAACTTGCCAACTTTGAGGGCAGAACAGGCTACCTAAAGAAACTGTGGAATCTCCACGCTCAGAAACTGTCAAAAAAAGGTAATGGCTCCGATCGTTCAGTTAGGAATGATCTTGCTTTGAACAGGGGGCTGGACTATGATGTTCCTTCCAGCCCTACTTTCCTATGACCTTATGATGTTCCTTATGATGTTCCTTCTAGCCCTACTTTCCTACGATCTTATGATGTTCCTTCCAGCCCTACTTTCCTACGATCTTAGCTGATTAACTCCCAGCTTCTACCAAAAGGTTGCGTACTCCCCAAGATCAGGTCCAGTAAAGACTTTTGGTACCTACAGGTTAGGCACTGAAACACTTGACATTGAGAAAAGAATCCAAAACCGAATTTAACAGGCTTAGGCTTCATATATACACTATGCAGAGAAGGTTAAGCACCTAACCTAAGTTCAAAGGTGAACCAGAAAACTGCTGTGAATGGGGAGCAACCTAAAGCTAGCCAATAAATACAGAGCTAGCTAGATAAACACAGGGCTCTGTCTGAAATCCTGCTGAGATGCCTGACTTAGAGCTGCAGGACAGATGGGAACTTCGAGCCCTTTGGAATTTAGTGTGGAGGCTTCTCCAAAGGGTAGAGACCTACAAGCAATGAATGAATGAATGGTCTTATATGCCTTTTAAAACCTGTGAAAAGAAGGCAGACAACAACCATAACAAGGCAGTGACAATATCAACCTTAAAACACCCCTGTGATTATAACTAGGGACCCACCAAAATTGCAATTTAGCAGATTTCATGGAAAACGTGAAATCCAGCATTGCCCACAGAGGTGGACAAAGTCTATGAAATTCAGGAAAAACACAAAAAAGAGAAAGAAACTTACTGAAAATAAAATGCTGGCTCCCCAAAGGAAGCCAGCAATCCTCATGGTGCTGCAGCCCAGCGACACAGCCTACTGAGGTAGAAAGTGGAGAGAGGGGATTGCCAGTACACAGGGGAGCCCAAGATGGCTGCCACCCCTGTCCTTCACAGCTGCCTGGCTGAGAGGGCTGCCTATCGTGCTGACCTGCCGCTCTCCATTAATCAGTGGTGAGGGGCAGGGCTGCGTGACAGACAGCCCTCACAACCAATCAGCAGCGAGGGATGAGGCCATATGACAGACAGTCCTTGCTGCCAGTCAACGGTGAGGTGTGGAACCATTCAGGCCCCTTTGCCAAAAGCATGCAGGAGCCCTGGCCATGATAAGCCCTCAAAAATGCCAGCCAGCCCCACGATCTGTCCCCAAAATCAGCCAAATGCTTCCTTGAATTGCGTAGACCTCTATAGCACTTGCCCAAAAAGTATACTTGGATTCTAGGCCATGTTCAGCCTAAAGGGGGTTCAAACCTGTATCTTCCACCACCCCGACAGAGTGACGTAATTATTAGGGTAAAGATACAGTTGGGTTCTCCAACCTTCCTCTTGTACATATATAACTAGGAAGAAATGAAAAAGAATTCACATGACCAGAGAGAAACAGCACTACACTGAGTACACTACAGCATAGTGGTTAGGACATCCATTACCCCACGTACAGTTGAATTTGCGCAAGTGAAATGCGCGTATGATGCGACTGACCTGTATATGCACCTATATACACTCATATAGGGTTTTTATATACCCCCCCCCACATACACACACACATATATGTATATACACACATACACACACAAACACACGTACACACACACCATATACCCCACATAGGTTTTTTTCTGTAGGCCTTTAACCAAACAAGCGGCCCTCCTCTGAACCCTCTCCAGGCCAACGTGGCATCTTGACAAATTGTTACTGGAGTCTGAGAAGGGATGGGGTTAGATCTAATATTTCCTTGCTTTAAAATCAGCTATCCTATCAAAATTAAATAGAAGAAAAACATAATGGTTCTGGGCAAAAATTTCACACACAGCTGTTTATCAGACTTAAAAATTCAGCTTTGATAGTTTCAACAGCTTTGACTTTCTTTACAGTTTCCTTTATGTTTTAGTTTGAAAAATGCCCATGATCATCAATTATTGTGATATAAGCCTCACATAAAACATTTAACCAGAAGCCTTTCACTGAAAGCTGTAAAGGTTCTGCAACTGGTAATTCATATTTATAACAACAACTTTGGTTAAAAGGCAACCAACCAATAAAGATCTGATTAAAAAAAAAAAAAAAAATCTCAAACTTAATGGCTCCAGTTGCCCCAGCTGTTACCAAAGAAGCCCTTAAGTTTTAGACACTCTTGACTATTAAAAGAATAAGAATGTTATTTATTCTCAACACCTCAAAAGGGAGTGCTGCATAGTGGATGTTAGAAACTATAAACAAAAACATGAAAGCAGGTGTTGCTTTCTAGTTTCATCCAGTCAGCCTTACTGTACACCTCTGCAGTATTCCTATCAAAAATAGTTTCTTCTATAAGCTTTCTAATGCCTTCAAACAAAAAAAAAAGTTTTGCAGATGTTTTTTAACATTTCCTCTCAACAAAAAGTACTACTGTTGTCTCATAACTGTAGGAAGCATTTAGCCAAGAGGCAAAACACCAACAATAGTTGTTTTTTCAGAGAGAGATCACATCCCATCACCTTCTTATACCCGACTAGACTGCAAACTATGAAAATAAAGACATCTTAACTCTCCAAAAAAAACCAAACAAACAAAAAAAAAATTAAAGAAGTCATCTCAGTTTTTGAAAGATACCCTGTTTGTGCAAATGGTGTAAGAAAGGATATTATACAAGTTTCCTGCCACAAAATTTACAACTCTACTGTGCATGCCTCCACTAAAGCTCCAAACTGAAATGCTCCATCTTGCTCTTCAATTGTTTTATTAGACTCCTACATCCTTTGACACATACATACTTATGAGCATCATGTCAGTCTTATGGTCAAAGCAAAGAATCAATAGGCATCAGCCTTGTATAGTCCAGCATTACTTCTACCACACGACATCACTAGAACCTCAACAATACTGGTGTTTTCAGCACAGGTAGATTTAGATTTATGTTAGAATAGAACCTAAACAGAAGTTATATCAAAAGCTTTTAGGAACAACCTCATTTTTGTTGTATACTGTTTTTCTGTGGATAAAAACAAATAATTCTATTACAGTTGAAAAAATATACTTTATTTTATATAAAAGTTGGGTTCACTGCATAGGAAGACCAATCTGCTGAGAAAGTCTACCTTGGTATTGCAGACTAGTGAGTTGCAGGATGGACAGTTATATTCATAACAACTGCCATTTACTTGGTCAGACACTCAGTAGCAATAAGGGGATGCCGACAGGGAGCATAAACTGAGTATGACCAGGGTTTTTTCCCTCCACTGTTTGTTCCTCTTTCACATGCAGCCTCCAGCATTTGAGGTTTAGCAAATTCTAATTCAGAAGCTGTATACTTAACTCCCATCTCAATGGCTACTGAAGACCCCTCCCTCCAAGAATCTGTCCAATCCCTTTTTCAATCTGGCTAAACTGTCAGCTTCCGCACCTGGTAGCAACGAGTTCCATATTTTAATTACATGCTGTGTGAAAAAACTTCCTTTTGTTAGTTTTAAGATTACTACCTACTAGTTTCATATTGTGATCCACCCACCTCCAGTTCTGCATGAGACAGAGCATATAATAATAATATTCTATTTACTTTCTCTTCGCCATTTAGCATTTTGGAAACCTGTATCATGTCCTCCTCCTCTTTTCTAAACTGAACAGGCCTCTCCTCTTTAGCCTCTCCTCATATGGAAGTGCCTCCAAAACTCTAGTTATCCTTGTTGAGGTGTGGGGACCAGATCTGGGCACTGTATTCAAGGTGTGGATGTACCATGGATGTATAAAGGGGCATGATGATACTTCCTGCTTTATTCATAATTCCCTTCTTAATAATCGCTAACATTTTGCTTGCCTTTTTGATAGCTGCTGAACACTGAGCTGATGTGTATAGCAAACTGTCCACAATGATTCCCACATCTCTTTTCTGTGTGGTAATGTCTAATGTAGAGCCCATCCTAGTGTAGGTCTAGTGTGGATTATTTTTGCCCAGGTGCATCAATTTACACTTATCTACATTGAATTGGACCTGCCATTTAGTTGCCCATTTGCTCCATTACGCCAGATCCTTCTATAGTTTCTCACAGTTCACGTTGGTCTTTACCACTTTGAATACATGTGCCGAACTATTCTTTTGCTTATACTGTTTCTACTAGTTTTCCAGAAACAGAAGTTAGGCTAACTGGTCTGTAGTTCCCCAAGGTCTAGACCCTTTTTTTAAATATGGGAGTCACATTGGCAACCCTCCAGTCCAATGGTACTCAGGCAATCCTCTGGTACCAAGGCTGTGATAGGTTGCATAGGAGAGTTAGGAGTTCAGCAATTTCCAAATCTGAGCTACTTCAGGACCCTAGGGTAAATGCCATCAGACCCTGGTGATTTGCTACCCCTTAGTTTATCAATTTCCTCTACAACCTTATCTACTGAAACCTCAATTTGGGTCAGCTCCACTGACTTCTCCCTGGAGAGGAGCAGATCTGGTGACAGAATCTCCCTAACATTTTCCACAGTGAAAACATGCAAAACAATGCATTTTGTTTCTTGGCAATGGCTCTGTCGTCCTTCAGCACTCTTTTTACATCCCCATCATCCAAATGCTTAACTGACTCACTGGCAGCTCTTTGGCTTCTAATGTACTTAAAGAATTTTTGTTACCTTTTGTTGCTAGCAAGTTTCTCCTCAAATTTTCTCTTAGCTTGTCTTATTACAGTTTTACAATGGATTTTCCAGTGTTTACACACTTTATTATTCATCTCATTAGGATCTGACTTCCACTTTTTGAAAGAAGCCTTTTTTCTGCTTATTGCTTCTGCAATTCTGTCATTAAATGCTGGCATTCTTTTGGTCCACTTTTCTCTTCTTTTTTTTTCCCTTTTTTTTGATTTGTGGTGTGCATTTGCTTTGTGCCTCCAACATGGTGTTCTTAAGCAGTTCCCATGCTTCCTGCAAGTTCCTCACCTCTTTAGGGGCCCCTTTTAATTTCCACCTAACTACCTACCTCATTTTGTTGTAGTCTCCCTTTTTAAAGTTAAAGGCTACTGTGGTGGACTTTCTTGTCTTCTGTCCTACATGGAGAGGACAACCTATTTACATTGTACTCATTATTGCCAAGCCACTCAGTAGCATTACTCTTTGCACCAAATCTTGTGCACCACTTTGGATTCGGTAAAGAATGGCCATTCCTCTTGTAGATTCCAGGAGTAACTGCTCCAGAAAGCAGCCTTTTATAAAACATCAAGACATTTGTTCTCTGTATCCTGGTCTGATGTTACATTTACCCAATCTATTTGTGGATAATTAAAGTCCCCCATTATTACTGCATTTTCTAATGTCTCATCCTCTCTCAACTTCCTCAGCATTTCTAGTTTGGTGTGGCTGTCCTGATCTAGGGGTTAATAATATATCCCTAGACATATATTTTTTCTATTGAAATTTGTGATTTCTATCCACAAAGATTCTACAGTATCTCTATCTTATCAGTTGAAAAATCTAACTTATTTGATACCTTAGCAAACTGCTTCGCTGTGTAAGAAGCCTAATCTCACTGCACTGTTGATGTGGAACAGCAGGCTTGTCATAATCTCAGCATCACATATAATTAAGGGTAGCCCTTGAAACAGGTGGAGATGAAGCAAGGTTACAACCCCGAGTGCCAACACAGAGTTTTACTTTCTTATGTGGCCACAGAAGGGCATTAATATGGGCTCCCCAGACTAATAGAGGTCATAATGATCATAAACTGATGTGACGGGAGAAAAGGCACATGTTGAGTGGGTCTATCCATGTAGGGAGAGAGCACTGGACCACATGGGAGATCATGCCTCGTATTTTAAGAATGCTTTAGCAGAGACTATGCTGCTTGCAGTAGGGGATGCTGTCTCACAAAGGTACAGAAATTAGGATCTTGGCCAATAAGGAAAAATAATGTCTTTATTGTAATTGAGCCAGCAGAATTAGTTTTTGTAGGGGCTGAAAAGGAGGGTAGGCCCTTGGTATCACTGGAGTCCAATGTGACTCCTATGGACAGAAGGAACATAGATACGCACCAGTAATACCCAAAGTCAAAAAGTCACAACATAATACATCAGGTCTCCCACACTTGATTGGAAGAGACTTTTCATACAGGCAACCATCCAGATTAGAGTCAATAGTAAGAGCTTACCACTTGGAGGAGTGTAACTACCACTAAGAAAACCCTACTGAAGGCACTCAGAGCTATTGAGAGATGCCACTTTCCTTTCCTGCACCAAGTCAGGAAGAAACCAATGTAAAACCAATGTCAAATCCCCAAAGCCAGCAAGAAGAAAACCTCCCTTGCTATAACAAAATCTTGTGAAAAAGGTTTCCTGAAAAGGGAAAGGGAAAGAGAATCTGGAGTGAGTAACAAACTGAATTGGTTTGCATATATAACTAGGACTGTGTTCAGAAATCAGTGATCTAACTTAATGTGAATTCATACAGACTGGAAACGGGCCAAGCTGTTGTTAAAGGGAGGAAGTCTGAAAGACACCAAAGAACTGCACGCACCTCTCAACCACAGCAAAGGCCTCCTAACTATGGAGATGCCAATGCTTCATGGGCAGCTTCAAGAATCAAATTGTCAGTTGACAAGAGGAAGACAGCCAAGTATGTCTGAGGACAGAATATGACTTACCAACATCTAAAAGAAAATTGTACTGAACAAGACTCAAAGGAATAAAAGGGCAGCTCTACTGCATTTAGGAGTACCTACAGCATCAGTCTTCATGTTAAGTAGCTCTGAAACTTCAAAAGGGAACCTTCTACAACACTGTAAAACCCCCTTTAGAAACTACAAATCCAAAAGACAAAACAAGGCTCTCATAACTGCTATAGGCCATGGACCATAAGGCAGTATCAGCAGCATTTAGGACAGGGGCAGGCAAAATCTGGTCTGTGAGCTGGATCAGGCCCATGGAGGACTCCATTTCCCAGGAGCCCCTGCCTACATCACTGCAGCCGGTTTCCATGGAGACCCCATTAGCGGTGGGGCCGTGACAGCGCAACAACCAGGGTTGCCACAGAGATTAACCCCAGCAGTGTTGGTAGGTGTACATGGCCAGGAGAGGAGCTGGTCCTAGGCCACAGCAACATGGGAAGGGGTTGCTGGAAAATGGAATCTGGCCACTAGCCGGAACTGCCATGATGCCCATCCCTGATTTAGAACCACTGCAGAGAGGTCTTTGTATTGGCTTGCCCTTTCGAGACAAAAGGTATGCACCTGACTCTACCAATAAGGAGTCCACATTAACAATATAGTTATGTTTGTGAAAACTGGACAAGGTAAGAAGAGGTAAGCCAATGACTATTCCAAATTGTGACTTACGTGGGGGATGGAGAAGAGAAGAAATTCTTCTGGACAGGTCTAGTTGTTTTGACTATTTCAGGATTGACCTAAAACTATTCATCTACAACTTGCCTTCTCAATGACAGTAATGACCAAAATGGAGTGAGAAATACTCAGCCCCTCTACTAGGAATCTAATGCTTCTTTTTTACTCTCCTAACAGATGGACAGCAAAGCAGCTGGCATCTCCCACTTTTAATTTGTAATGATCTCACTGATAGACAGAACACCACTTGCTGAATTGGACTGCAGTAGGAAGTCAACTACATGAAGACTTACTTACTGACTTCCTGCCAAGAAATGTGAAGGGTTTATGTAACACAACATATCAGTCCCTGAAATCATCCATCAACTAGGAGGGAGGGGAGGCTGGGAATAGAAATCTCATCTCAGGGAAAATAATGAGAATAGATCAGCCTCTTGTAGCTCACCATGATTGAAATCTGGATCTAGAGAATCCTCTTAGTATTACAAAAACAGAGACAGCTGACCCAGAGTCTGAGATGCCAAGGTTGATAAGGAAAGCAGGAGAAGACCACATATATCAAGTACAGAAATAGTTCAGAAGTCTCAAGCCAATAAAGCCACACAGGAAAAGACAGGAAGGACACCTCAGACCACAGGGCCAGGAATCAGCAGGCTTGTGAAAACAGTTTGGAAGAGCAGAAGTATCCTTTCAAGGAGATCTTCTGGATCTGTGACCACCTAGAAGATGACCTTACACAGAGTCATAACCAGATAGGGACTCTGGCAAGTCAATCTCCATAACCTGTGGCACAGTGGAGGGATCTTAGGCCAATTTTTCAAGTCAGAACTGTGGATACAGTAATGAATAATGGAGCAAACTTTACTACAGGCAGTCAAGGTAAAAAGTATCCAACTGTAGCATAAAACCCCTCAATACCACAGTAGACTGGGTGGCTCATGAAGGAAATGGGTACACCAGGAAGTAGCATGGGGTTGGTTCCCAAAAATCCCTTTGCACTCTACACAAATTTTAAAACTGAAGCAGAAGTTGCTCTGTTGAAGAGATTCAGAGGTGCATCAGGGTTGCCCCAAGCCTTTTTGGACAGTCAGACAAACACTGTCTGAGCTGGGGGTTAATGCCATAGTTTCTATAAGCTTCAGTGGTATATTTACAAGACTATGAAATCTCAAATTTAAAATGGGTAAAGTGAAGACAAGGAAAACTTTTTCAAGAAAGCCTGAACAAGGACCTCTCCCAGGAACCAGTCGAATGCCATGACTTTTGCAGGTCTTTCTGTAGCCAGAAAGACAGAGCATCTGGAAAACTCATGATAGTCAGGTGAGTTTCTATGCCCTGAATCAGAATTAGATCCTTTAGTTATCCAAGAAATGTATCTGAAACTAGATTTCACATCCTTGAAGGTTCTTTACTTTAGTAAAAGAATATCACAACATTTCTCAATAAGAGAAGATGCATGCCCATCAGATAAAGGCACAGCAACATCACAGGATTGGCACAGTTCAAATCCCAGGAAAGAGGCTAAAATGAGAAGAAATAATCAAAGCTAGTAAGAAAAGATGCTTAACCTAAGGGAAAGGGAAAGAATTAATGAGGGAGCTAGGGGAAGAAAGCACTGTACAGCTGTGCGAAATGGAATGCTGCTGTCTCTACCAGCCTTTTGACAGAACAGTGTTTTGTTTTGAATTCTGTTTTAATTTGAAATAGCTGTTCTGTTTCGTTCCATAGAAACAGGGTTGAAACAGCAAAACTTTTTTGATGTTTTGCCCATAGGATATAACGGGGAAGGACAAAACAGCCTATAACTTTGTCATTTCTGTCTTGATTTGGATGAAACTTACAGGAATGGTAGCCCCTTCTGAACGCATGAAGCCTGCCATGTTTCAAGGGGTGCAGTTTCCCCCAAACCCCTGCACCTATCTCTTTGAAACGTGACAGGCTTTGTGGCTTCCGCAGGAGCTAGCATGCCTGCAGTTTTGATCCCACTGTGGCTTAACACATACACGTGACACAAGTTTTGCATTCAAAACTTTGGGGTGCAGTTTCCCCAAACCCTCTGCAAGTTTCATCCAGAAATGACAAAGTTATAGAATGTTTCAACCTTCCCCATTATAGCCTATGGACGAAACGTCGAAAGAGCGTCAAAACGGCAAAACGTTTCGACTTGCCTCATTTTGTTTCGAGGCTCTTTCGACTATATCTGTTCTGTTTCAATTTTGCTGTTTCAACCTCAAAACGGGTCAAAACAACGGTGAAACAAAACTGGCAGTGAAATTCCGCACAGCCCTAGAAAGCATCTCTTAATATAGCTGTGCCTCGTGGACAATACAATAAAATACATGCCCAATAGGTGACTTCCCAAAAAAGGAAGTAGTGATAAAATAAGGTCCTCTCTCTTTTTATAAGAAGCAATATAGTAAAATAGGTTTGAAGACATACAGCCATAAGTATTGGTCAAGAAATTACAGGTCTATCAAGATAGTTGAGAAGAACCAAGCAGCAAAGAGCAGGACACATGGAGAGGCCAGAACACAGTGCACTCTTCAGGTAATGTCAAGGCAAAAATAATCAAATAGTTTAATTCTTAGGACTCAAACGAGGCCACAAATTCACTTAATGCTCAAAGAAGTCACACTGTAACCATCACTGATTTCTACCTTCCATGGCCAAAACCAAACTAATAATCTTAGAATAGTTTCTGCATCCCACCTGAAATTCCTTCATAATTCAGATCCCTTTGATATGATTTTTAAAGCTACTGAAGAGCCTGGACATGCAACATTTTAGACAACATATCATATATCATCTTCTATTAAAGAATTCTTCAATATCATTTTACATTTTAGCTAGTAGATTAATTAGCATTTCTGATAATACAGTTTATGTGTAAAACAATGGACAGGCTTGCAGTAGTGGAATCTCTTACAAACATGAAATGATAAAAAATGGTGATTGCCACCAGGGGGCGGGAGTAAGTATCCACCCCCATATGCCTCACAGTGGATCAGTGGAAGGAGAGTGAAGGGGAAGTGAGTACCCAAATCCACTATACTTTAGTGCAGGGTGGATAAAAATCAACTATTAAAAAAACCCCCAAAACCTGGGGGTTTTATTTAAATCAGATTTTTTTAAAATTAATCTTGGGGTTTAATTTATGTTAAAGCTGAAATATATCATCATGGAATAGGGATTATACCTTCTAATTTTATACTATTTCAGACTATATATTCATGTAACCTTTTTAGATAAGGTTTATAAATAGGTCACAACAGGACTATATTAGGGGCCCAATCTTATGGTGTTCCCAGAGGTTCCTTAATAGATTAGTAAAGATTAAAAAAAACCACTCTACCCAATGGGACTCGGTGCTCAGTCTAGAAGATCCCATTAAGCATCTCTGTGATGGTTAGTTTCAGTTCTCAAACTGCAGATTTGTGTCTCCAGAAATAACATCCTTGTTAATAGCAGCATGTGGAGATGAGAGATAAGAAACCTGATTGCCTATCCATCAGACCTTTTGTCTCTCTGCAAGTTTGTGTACACACAGTCTAACCCTTACCTTTCTCTAAAAGTGCAAAGTTTCAAGAAGTTAAATGAATAAAAGACATCAAACAACAAGAATGCACTTTTTGTAGAAAACAATGATTAAATCAAGGCTTCCCAACCAGTGATTTAAGTCATGATTTAAAAATCAATTTGATTTAAATCAAATCCACCCTGCTTTAGTGGGTGAGTGCAGGGGAAGGATGGAGGAGTACTTTTCAAGAACCTATTTAAAATAGTACTCGATTTTCCAGGGATAGTTTTAAACCAGTTCAGGCAGATTTCACCAGTTTAACTTGTATGTCTGTCCACTTCAGGTTTAAAATACATTTAAAGTATTCCAAGTGTTACATTTGTCTATACCAGAAGAGTGTTTTCTAGGCCTAGAGGCAAACATTGTCATTAAACTGCTACTTCTTATACAAGGTTTGTAAGGGAAACTAAATTAATTATCTCTAGTAAACTGACCAATGGCAAAAATGTGTGAATTGCAAGAAAACCTCTTGTATTCAAATTAATTCATAAAGAAGAGAAGGTTTTGACATTTCTTGATTATTGTAGGGATCCCAGATTCAATGAGATTATAAAGTTAATTTTTCACGTTCCTTAAAAGACTGCAGGATGCTCACAAAACAACAACAAGGAAAACATACCAAGAAAAGTGTCAAGATTTTCACACATCCCTAGTGATTTATTAACCTATGTCCCAATGAAAGTCAAGAGCAATCTTAGTATCTTCAGGAAAAAATTCATTCCGAGACAACTCAACAGATCTGTGTAATACAACCTTAGCTGTCTGCAATTAAAGACAATTTTCGTATATGAAAACTAAGTAGAAAAAAAAAAGTGAAGAGTACTGACAACATTCACACTAACAAAATGTTATATACACACATCACTTCTCCTGCATTTTAAAGGCATTTCTGGAAACTTTAACAGCTGTGTTAGCCACATCACCTTTGAATTATTTTTAAAACTTCAATGCATGGTTAACGGCTGTTAGGGTAGAATGATGATGACAACCATTGCTCCTAAAATCTTCCAAGGACGGAGGTTCCACAGTTTTTTTTAGGTAGCTTTTTCCAACATTTAACCTCCCTCGTGGTAAGAAATTTCTTCCCAATATCCAACTTAAACACCTTTGGTTGCAATTTAAGACCATTACTATTTGACCTGACCCCTGAGGACTCCAAGAATAATCTATTGCCATTCTGTTCATAAGCAATCTTAAGCCTCTCTCTTCTCCAGAGAAAACAGTGCAAATTCCTTATAAATCATTTTCTAGACCTTTACTCATTTTGTAGGCCCCTACACTGCACTCTAGCTTATCCACATCTTTCTTAAACTGTAGCGTCCAAAAATGGACACAGTATTCCAACTGAGGCCTCACGGAGTGGAAAAATTACCATGTGAGACTTGCAGACATCCTGGCTAAGTGAAGACAATCAAAAAGTCCGAGGCTGAATCAATTCAGTCTTTGCACGTTAATCCAAGCTACTTAGACTGAGCTGATAACCATTTCAATTAGCACCTGTTAATACAGACCAGTATACTACTGCCTTTTTTTTTTTTTATAGGGGTGGGTTTGTTGTGGGGGGAAAGGGGAGGGTAACTAGAGCACGCTGATGACTCATATTCAGCTTGCAGTCCGTTATAATGTTTTTAGTAGGGCTGTGTGAGTCTTCGGATCCCGCTTCAGATCCGGAGCCACTTCAGACACTTAAGTGTCCGAAGTGGCACGCCCAGATCGAAGTGGGGCCTCAGCAAAGTTATCCGAAGTAGGACAGAGCGTCTGAAGGGCTTTGGACCCGCTTCGGACATCCTGATCTATAGGTAGCCAGTAAGACCCCACCCCAAAATGAAGATATATTCTATTCCTAAGCAGCCTTGACATCAGTGCTGCCAGTGGAAGCCAGGAGGTGGGAGCAGGGTCTGCACATGACGTCCCTGCACAAACCACTTTTCAGAGCCAGGCCTATGAACTGCACTTCATCAGCCTCCTAGGTAGTAGGTACACAAACTCATGGACTCAATATACACAGTGGAATTCTGACACACTGCGACCTGCCGGACATCTGACACCCCAGGCACCTCTGCACTTTTACCTACGCCCTTTGCCCCTTACCTTTCAACCCAGACTGTCCCTCCCCCCCTGATGCCTCCATTTCCATTTTCACTAACTGGCTTTCTTGCCTGCATTGCGGGCCAGGCCAGCCTCTGGCTTCTTTACTATTCCTTCCATCCAGGACCAGCTGTAGGTACTTCCCCAGCCTGACAAAGGGGTTTTCAACCCTAAAGCTTCCAAAGATACATTTTTTAAAGTACTCCTTTTTATTTCATAATACACATATAGACATAAAAACACAAGATAAGCCATCACACATCATGAATAACATCATATGTCTAACACAACACAACATAACATCTTTATTTCTTGCTGTCAATTCCTTTATAAAAAGAAAGGCTCTGTGACAGTTCCATTTTTGTACCTTTGATGCTGCTGCTGATGCTACTGGTGTTCAGCCAACTAAGTTATTTTACATGTTCTCATGTAAAGTGGAGGACCAGGCATGAGGCTGTAGGGGAGAAGGAGGCCTCACTGGGTCACACTGCCATGTTGTGCAGAGGCCCCAGCGCCAGGAAGGGCACACCTTAACACATGCACAATTTCACCCACCCACATCACGAGTTTTGTCTGTCAGCAGCTTGGGGTGCAGGGCCCTAGACAACAGATTCCCCCAGCGAAACATACACAGCTGGGCTGGCAGGCTTCGTGACCTGGCAGGGCCCAGCACTAGATTTAACCCCCCTGTGCCCCAAGACAGACGCAGTCGCCCAAGCACCCACCCATATGATGAGTTTTGCCTGTCAGCAGCTTGGGGTGCAGCTCCCCCCAAACCCCTGCACCAATCTTCTTGAAACTTGGCAGGCTTTGTGACCTCACCAGGGGCTAGCACCCCTGCATTTTTCAGCCCCCTGTGGTGTAATACATAGATGTGACAGGAGTTTTGCATTGAATAATTTGGGGTGCAGTTACCCCCAAACCCCTCCACCGATCTTCTTGAAACTTGGCAGGCTTCGTGCGCTCAGCAGAGGCTACCACCCCTGCAAGTTGCACCCAAATCGGAGCTAAAATGACAAAGTTATAGAAGTTTCAGAGCCAGTTCAGACAGATTGAAATGGCAAACTGATCCGGAGCTCCGGATTGGATTGTGGCCATCCGAAGCAGCTGGATCCAAAGCCAGATTGGATCGCTGCCGACTTGCACAGGCCTAGTTTCTAGGACTTTTGCGCCCCAACACAGGTTATGTCTATTGTGCAAGTAGCCAGTTAACTAGTTTAAATGCATTATTCAATTACACATGTAAAATAATTAAAGCATGATAAAAATGACTATCCAACTATAAAAACAGCTATATGTTGCTTGGAAAATGTTGAATGTTTTTGTAGATGATTTCTACCAAGTTTTAATTTGGACATGTGGAATATCACACATTGGGTGATAGGTCTATGCCAGGCACCACACAGGAGACTTAACTCCTGCATGTGCAAAGCCGTTGGCTATCAAATCTACCCTCTCTAGTGGAGGTTCTCCATACCCCAAACCTTTGTCAAAAAGTGAGAAAGCCTTCCACAGGCACAGAGCAAGGCACTAGGCATTCCCTCTCCCTGTGCTGGGCAGGGTGGAAGAAAACAAGCTTCCAAGCAAAGAGCCAGGCTCCATGCTGGTAACCCCTGCCCCAACCTGAAGCATGCACAGTGGTTCCTTCCCTTTCTCTGCTCTGAGCAAAGTGCAACGTAGGCCAGAATTTCTCAAAAGCACAGAGCCATGTACACAAGCAAACCCATACCCCAGAGTACAAAGTGAGCAGGGGAATCCTCAGGGCATGTGGGAAAACCCTTGCCCCCAGGACAGAGCATGCTCCAGGAGTTCCCTCCCTCTCCTCACAAAGTGCAGGGGGGGAGGTTTCCCCATGTGCATGACTTCATGTAAGGGCAGGAGGAGAGGGAGTGAACTCCGAGGCTGTGCTCCACACTGGGGCAAAGGGTTTGCCCACCTATAGCTCTGTACAGAGGGAGGAAGGGGGAGTCAATTTCCCCCTCATTCTGTGCTTTGCTCAGCATGGGGAGAGAGAGGGAACCTGTGTTGAACTCACAGAGCTCTGTCGCTAGATGTCAGCAGCAGCAGTGCGAACTGGCATGCTACTTTTCTTCCTCCCTTTGACAGCCTGCCCTTTGCACATGCAGCTGTGCACAGGATGCAATGTTTTCATAGTGCAAAAAAAGCCATGGTATAATTGATATAAAGTCTTCCATAGGCCTTGGAGATTTGGTTCAGATGGATATCCAAAAACAAATATTTGTTTTTTCTTCTCTCCCTTCTGTTTTGTCTCCCAGCTTCCCAGTTCACAGGCAGTACTGTAGCAAGCGGGGCAAGTAAGGTGATCACCCCAGGCACTCAAGCTAAGGGGAGCCAAGAGGAAAATTTTAGGAGCAAGTAAGAGAAATGCTTGTCATCAACATCCTACCCTAACAGCCATTAACCATACATTGAAGTTTTAAAAATAATTCAAAGGTGATGTGGCTAACAGAGCTGTTAAACTTTCCAGAAATGCCTTTTAAAACACAGGAGAAATGATGTATATACTGCTTGCCCGGCAGTGCATGCAGTGGCAGGCGCCACCCTTCCCCTGTTCCCACGACCCCCCCCCACGCCAAATGAGCCACTGGCACACAGGGCTGCATTGAGGGCAGTGGTATGGGGCTATGCCCCTCAAAGCAGCGGCAGGCACTGAAAGTACATTGCCAATGCAACAGGGGGACAGCTTGCAGCACACTGGGTTGTGCCTGCTGGGCTGGGGAGGCCATGGGGGAGGGAAGCAGGGCAGGAGCTCGAGCCTACAGCCTGCACCTGCCCCAAGTAGAGATCTGGGGGGGCGCAGGTGCCCCGTTCCCCCAAGGAGTGTGCAGCAGCGGGGAGCTGGCCCTGCCCGTCCCCTGGACGAGTCACTTGCAGCCCTGTCCTGCTCCCAGCTGGGGCCCTGAAGCCACACGTTGTGGCCTGAGCCCCAAGCCCCACCTGGCTGGGCAGCATCATCAGCCTGTGCCTGCTCCAGGTACAGATCTGGGGGGTACATGTTTCCCCTGCCCCCTGGAAGTGATTGCAGCAGCAGAGAGCTACTCTACCTGAGCCACCAGGAGGAAGGGAATGGGGGGCAGGGGGCTGCAGACCTGGGTCCATAGCCCTGGCAGCTGGGGGCTCCCCTCCAGCAGGCCTGGGGGAGCAGGGGCACCAGCACGGCTGTGGGTAGACCTTTAATTTTAATCACAGATCTTGGGGGTTTTAGCAGAGAATTTGTGATATTTTAGCAGAAAATTTGGTATTGTTATCAGAGAAAACCAGGATCCCTGGTGATAAGTTACTGTACCTTTGATTCTTCCCAGTCTACTCATTAAGGTAGACTGAGAAAGTAAAAATAGCAATTATTTTGGTTGTTTCCCTTTTGATTCTGGATGAAACAATTTCTAGAAAAGTCAGGCTGTTATATTATAGGCTTCGGTTAGATTTAAAATATTCTGTGTCTGCAAGGGGAATATCCATTTGCAATAAGTATCATTTACACAGTCAACTGCAAAGCATGTGGCCAGATTTCCCATCTGGTTTAATAACTCTCCTACCAGGGTTCTGGCCATGGATTTTGTCTTGTCCAAAATGTGAAAAGGTCTGGGACTGTGCCTTATGAAACATACTAATACCCTGGTACTGGGTTGCAAAAGTATAACTCCCTCTGCAGCACTATATTAACTGTATGAAATATTGCTGTACAAAAGTTAACAAATGCATCTCAAGTTTCCTCACATCAAAACAGTAAGTGACAAACAATTTAGGATGTATCGTATGTGTACCTATGAACTTTATTTAAGAAAAACGAGATCAGATTTGCAAATTAGTACCAGTGCCAACATGAGCAGATCTAGGTTTTTGTACACAGGGGTGCAGGGGAAGGTATAACTGCTACAAGGGTTGCTGCCCCTTACTCCTGACCTCTCCCCCACACTGCCTGTGTCGCATGATCTGCCCATTCCAATCACAGGAGCCTTTAAGTCCCTGAATCAGGTAAGCACTGTGTCCCTGCCCCCAGCCTGGCATTCCCTCTCTTCCCTTCCATGCTCAGCAACTTCCATCCCTGCCCCTCAAATTCTTCCTATCCCCCAATGATGCTGCTGCTGCCCCTGAAGACCCAGGAGGGAGTGATGGGGTGGCCTCCAGAGCCATTATTTCCATTCTCCAGCCAGGCTACACAAGGCACCAAGCTCAGCTGGGACAACAGCAAGCAGCTGGGGACAGCAGGAGGCATTTCCTAAGCATGTTCCTGGGCTAGAAGGGGAACACCTGGGGGAACCAGGCAGGCATTTTAAATTGGTGACTGTAGGTTGAAGCTACTAGATACTTTTGAGCCAGTGATTATCAGTGCCACAGGGTGACAGTGGCACATAAAATTAGCGCTGTTAGATATGCTTACACTTGCATCTGACTCGCAGAATAAATCCAAAGCTTTCAAGCAGAAATCCCTAATGAAAAAAATCTGACTTTTTATAGTTTTTGAGTTCTTTGCAACAGAACTGCTCTATTTTTCCATGGGGAAGGAGGGAGGAAATAATGAAAGCTAAGAGCCTGAATTTTCTGAGAAGTGCCTCGAGTCTAAAAAGGTTGAGAACCACCATTCTAGGCATGTTTAAAAAAATTTTAAAATAAATTAAAAAAAAAAGTATTTTGCAGAGAGGAGAAAGTCTTTTCGGTGGAAATCTCTTCCTCTCCAGAATGTCAGAATTCTTTTCTAACAGTCTGAAGAATAATCTTTGAAACCAAACCTGACATTTTGCAGAATCGTCTTTTAGGACAGGTGTGGTGCACCTGTGGCAGGTGTGCCACAGGCAACGTCTGAGTGGCATGGGGACAGGCAGCACAGCAGCAGATGGGGCATGGGACAGAAAGGAGACCAGCTGATGGGCCAGGGTAAGAGGATTGTGATGGTGCAGAGATAATTTTGGGCATTCCTAACCAAAAGGTTGGTCCATCACTGTTTCAGGATTACCTAATCTCTGCCACTTACTTGTCAAGCTTGGTACACATAAAATGAATTGAGGGGACTTCTTTCAAGCAGCTCATATTTTTTACGTGACAAGAAAAGGCAGCCAAATTTTCCACACTGCGTGTGAACTATTTTCCCCAAGGCTTGCCAAGCACCTTGCAGGAACACAAGGAAAAATGGGTTAATAGGAAGTAGATGAGCAAAGGCGGGTGAATTTTACTATAAGCAGAAATCTATATGCTTTGAGCAGTTTTTGCAGAGTGAAGAGAAATATTGTTTTTGGCCCCTTTCTTGGATCTTATTTAATAAGATCTCTCACCTGAATCAAATTAGATGCTGATTCTTTAATTTAACAATCTTTTCTAAAAAGCAAGACACTTACATGTACCCTTGTAGTGTTAGAAAGAGAGGAACTCACTGGCCTAAAGAAAATGTACTGAATAGAAGTTTGGACAGTATAAGGGGCTATGGTAAGAATTAATGCACAAAAATAAATATTTAGACAGCATTATAAGTAACTGTACAGGAAAAGCGAAATCACAACACAGTAAAGGCAGACACGGATGTTGTCTTAGCTCCACCAACTCCTGTCCCAAATTTTGTTTTCTTTATAGTACACTAACCTGTTGCAGTAATCTTTTCAGTTTCAATAACTGAGTTTTTACAGCTGTGCAGTCTTGGACCATGTGCCGAAGTGTCATTTCATCAAGCATCACAGTATTTTCTGGTAAACCCACAAATTGTCTAGGAGCTTGGTAAAAGTTTGGTGTTCCATAACTTTCAAAGTGACCAACTGGAGACTCTGTGTACTTGGATCCTCTGAAAGAATTATTATTTTTAATATTAAGAGTAGAATCTTTGTCTGAAGCTCAAAACTTTTTGCTGTTACACATTTTTCAGTTACACATTTTAATAGTGTGTGTGCAGGTTCATAATCATAAAACACTAACACTCATTTTTAAAGTGACAAAGTATAAAGTGGAATAATTTATATTTCATATATCTAGAGCTAAATTTGGACAGTTAAAAACCCTGACACTAAATCTATTCAATCTTCGCAGGTTAGTCCAAGCTGTGTATATTGAACTGATAAGCAAGTGAACAGACGTTAACTTTTGATTCCAGAAATGAAGCCACATGCTTGCAGTGGCTCAGGCCAGAAGCCAGGGGGCACTACAGCACACCTCCTTGATCACCTGGAGCAGATATCTTGGGGCAAGCCTAGCCTGCCCATCCTTGGGTTGCGGGGCTTATGGGAGAGTTTGTGGGTGAGGTGCAAAGTATCCTGGGATGCTGAGGGCCTGTGAGTTAACTTGACTCTGGAGGGGATCTGGGACAGAAGTTCAATCAATGGATTTAACTGAAATCAGTTAAGCCTGATACTACATCCATCCAGGGTCATCTTAAACTGGTCTCAGCCATTTTGAAAGTGGTTTATATGCACTGTACAGCTGTTGTGTTACAGATCTGAACCAGTTTACAATCACTGATACTGGTTTGCCTAACTTCTGTCCCTAGCTTAGCTATCCTAAATCTCTACTGGAGAAAAAGATATAAAAAATTATTACTGTTCTCTTCATACTATATTCTACAAATGTAGCACTATAAAAGAGAATGTCTAATAATCTTAATTCCCAGTAATCACGGAATCCGTTCATACCTCCATACTCACAAATATTTATTATATAAATTGGCTTACAAAAAAACTACCGCGTTATTTTTTTAATACAAAGGTAAAAACTACTTAATCTAAAAACCATCCCAACAACCCAAAACAATAAAAGACAATGGGATTTTTCTTTTATTAGGCATGATAGATTGGGCATTTACAACATGTCCTAATCCACATAGAAACAACATACTTCAGTTTCCAAGTTGGTGTCAGTCTAAGGTAAAATTAGTTACACATGTATTAAGAACTTTTGAAAAAGCTTTGGATTTAAAGGAAGAAATTTACAGCATAAATCTGAATGCTCTCAAAATAAACTAGTTATGGGCAGGGTTCAACAAAAAAAATATTACATCCTCCATTTAATCTGAAATGCTCTACTGACAAAAGAAACTACACATTGTAATACATTAATTTCTAAAAACTATATTACAAAGTTACACAACAATTCCTTACCTGCTAATATCATTTTTACCATGGAGATAGTGATGGCCAAGATGATAATGATCTTGTGCACTCCAACATTGTTGCGCCCTCTTCCAGAACCCCTCTGACTGTTTTTGGGCATTTCTGTCTTGTCTATCATAACGGTTCATATTTTTACATTCCACTACAAAGATTTAAGGTTATTATGTCTAACACATTTTACATATTTATTATCTACATAAATACAAGTAAATCTTAAAGGCTGCTAACAGGTGCACAGTAGAATCTCAACCTTTTTTCAATTCAAACTGAACACAAATATAAACTGAAAATAGAAGAAGAATTATTCTAAGATAGCACCTATAGTGTTTTTTGGTTTGGGTTTTTGTTGGGTTTTTTACTATCACTGTAGCAATTTCTGTGTTTATATTCTAAAAATAAACAATTTTAGATCACTAAAATCTGTAGTATTAATAGAATCTATAAGCCTTAAGACTTCACCACATGCCAAAACCTACAGGAAGATCTTTTAAAAAACATTTATCAAGAGATAACAATACACAAACACAGAAAGACCACATTTTAGAAAGCAGCAAAGTACTTTTCTATTTAGAAAAAGTATCCAGAGGTAACTACCAGCCTGACTTCTCTTTTCCAACTTGAGGAAAGTTTTAGTCATAGACTTTACCAAAACACTCCCAATATTTTTAAAAATCCTTTCTGGTCACATAAACAGTTCATCATGAGAACTCTGGCAACAGCTTGTAAAGTACTACAAACAAAGCCGAACTGCAATCTCTGCAGTCATACACAGTAAAAAGATTAAATTTACAAACTACTATCCTCTCTCTTCCACTTACCCAAAAAGCTTTTCCTCACATTGTCAGACCTTTGCCAGAAAAGCACAACAGTACACTGTTTTATTCTGCTGCCTACTCAGACATAGTTTCACATAAGACATCGATAAACAGGCCTTCCTTCCTGCTTAGTCCTGAGCCTGTGTGTGGTTGGGAAACGAGCCCAGTTTTACCCTGTGATTTAAACTCCTATTCTCGCTCTCTATGTACATACTTGTTGGAATAGAACTGTTTCTATAAATAGTACCATTTTAGCACTAACCCAGACTCTGGAGACTAGAACAAGGAAAGTTTTTGGAAGCCTGTTTATAAGTCTTGAAGGTGCTGATGTCAGTTAAAATCATGTATAAATCAGAATGACCACAGGCAACTGAATTAAAAAAAACTCAGTTTAATCCTAAATGAAAGTTTTGTTGTAATAATCATACTTAGTCTCCTTTTTTAACGGCCACCTCTATAACAAAACCCTGAGTTGGGAAGAAAACTTTATATAACTGCTCACTTTAAAAAAAGGATTACAGAATCATTTTAAAATGCCTCCTACAGCTCATTATGCACAAGTACAAAATAAAACAAAAACACCCATGAATTTATTTAGAAGTATGAATCTCAAGCAAAAATGATTCGATGCTTTTGTATTGACATTTAAACACTGTAATTCATTTTTCTGATCTAAATTCCCATGAAAACAAAACTATTGTTTTATGGATACATACCACACACAACTTTAAAAGCATCTTCACTAAGGTTCTTAACACACCCACAAGCATTTTATATTAAAAGAACCATCCTAAAAATAGCAGATAGATCAGAGATTGCCTGATATTATAATTTATTAATTAAAAAAAAAAAGCAGGCTCTCTTATGCCACTAGTTGAAACAATATGAACTTCTACATTCTTAAATTATGTCCTGGATACGAAGTGATTAAGGAATTTTAATTTTTGCATGGATTTCCTAGTGATTTAAATTTGTATATTGAAGCATTAAAAATATATATTAATAAAACATAAGATGTTTACATTTACATTTCACTTGTATAAAGATTAACTGTCAGTTATATTAAACTTTTTGAACATAGGTAGCTTTCCTTTTTTTAAACAGTCATTAACAGGTTCTGTATGAGGTCGTTCAAATTCAACTGTTGCTGCATTTACATTTTAAGAATTTATAAGAGACATGTTTTATCAATAAATAGATCCATCTTTAAAAAAAAGAATGCCTTTCATATTTTCTAATGAAATAACCACAATTAATAAAATCATGAACTATTTAACCTATTACAACAGTTTTCTCACAAAATGGAAGTTTGGTGGAAGTGATATTTGTCATTGATGCAATTATTTGTGTGTTCTATAAAAGCTGATTTTTCATCAATTACAAGATGAGAAAAATTGCGCTTTGTCTATTCCCAATAAACTGTGTGATCTGCCACTGATTAGAAGGATGGCAAATTATGTATTTACCGCTTGCTAACTTAGCTGTGAAGTGCGCACACACCTCTCCACTGCACATGGACTTTTCACATCTATCATAAGGTTTTCCAGAGTAATAACATACTGTATTTTATTTCATATAACCCACACTGTTTCCCCAAAAGAACATCAGGTAGAAAACTAACTGCTGCAGCTCTGGGAGCCACAAATTAACCATCAATTAATACTGCCACCACTTCCCCTTCCCAGGTCAAATTTGCAGACGCATAGGGAGCACATACCACCTGCCAGCCTCCTGCACCTTAGGTCAGGCCACCATGTAGAGATGGTCCATGGTCGGGCCCCAGTGAGGTCAGAGCATGGGGCTGGCTGGATGTAGCATGTGGCTCTGGAGCCAGTGGGTGACCCCAGACCCAGCATGATACAGCTGACTTTGCATTCTGGCTCCAAAGCCATGTGTCATGTGCTAGATCAGTTACCTGCCCTTCAAGATAATATTGTTTTCCCTTTGTCCCAAGATGCCTGTATAAACCAGGGTGTGTAATACATTCAGGAGTATGGTATATGCAGGAAAATATTGCATCTGTAACTGTTGAATTCTGAGTAGAATATTTTTAATTAATTTGTACATAGCAAAGTGGCCCAGTCCCTTCAACTGCAAAACTTAACTTAACCTTAACTGCAGTTGTGACTGTCACTTTCACATTAGATGCACGCATTACATTCTTGACCTGGAGACTTTTGTTCATGTACAATGTTCAAAAAACGGCTTCACTAACCATTTTCACAAGGTGCGTCCTCAGGCAGGTCCACATCAAGCATGAGATCATCATCTTCAAGATCACATGAATCAAGGTTATTTAAGATATCCTTTAAAAAAGAAAGAATGAGAAAGAACGGTGCATTCTGATCAATGTTGTCATGAATACACTCTTCATCTTGGTCATTAAATAGTATATTGTACATTTACCTTTCACACATGTCCAATATTGACAATACAGATCTTTCTCTAGTTGTGAACTAAATGCTATTTGAGACGATTCATATAAGAGCAATTAATAGCATTTCTAGCTGCTTTATACAGTGACAAGCTATACATTTTAATAATAAACATTTTGTACCTTGAATATTAAGGTTGTTACAATGGTCTTTCAGTTAATTGACTTTACACTTTTTCCTAATATTTCTCCAAATGGAATTTTTTTTTAAAAACTCTCTGTGCATGTAAAATAAGTCTACTTATTTTAATGAGTTGATATAAACTGTAAGATCCTAGTCTGAAAAGTCTTAACTTTTTAAAAGGTGAAAAAAGTACAAGTACAGCTGCCCATCAACAATAATCAAAAGAATGAACTTTTGTGCAACTTCACAGCAATACCCAGTATGAAAAAAAATGAGTGAAGTAGTAAATACTGGAACTAGCATGACGTTACTCAAGGTACCAGATTTATTAGTCTGTCCCAATTCTACTGAAGTTAAACCAGCATAACTAACCATACGTTTAAGTATAATTTGGCAAGATATTTCACCATGGTTTACTCAAAACTCATTTCCTTTGCCATTGCCAAAGTGAGAGTTTTAGTGGCAGCTGGAATCCTAGTAATGACAGAATGGAAGTTGGAAAGTTTAGCTATAACCCCTCTATATAACCCAGACCAAAGTATTTGGAAAGATCATGGAAATGAAAATAGTCAATCAACAGAAGACATGGGTTGAGAATATTAATTAGGATTCCAATACAAATATACATGTCTTTTTTCACCTGGAAACAAAATCATACACAATATGCAACTGACACATCCCTTTTCTCAATCATACAAGCTTCCAAGGTGAAACACAATAAACACTGTGGCTTGCTTTGAATGAGAAGGTAGATGAGGTAGAACTCCAAAGGCACATGAAAGGGGGCAAGAAACAGGACACCTCCATTATTCCTGACAGGATAACTTTGGGGTCAGTTTAGGTAGCCATCCTAATTGGTCACCAAGGCATCCAATAAGGCTCCAGCCATTACATCCAGTGACATCCCTGCCATATTGCCACCTCCTCCAATGAAACAAATTCTAATTCCCTCCATATCATCAAAAGCAACACCTAGTCATGTTAAAAGAATCAGAGAAATAGGCTGGAATGGATCTCTGGCAGAGGTCATCTAGTCCAACCCCCTGCCTAAGGCACAATCAACCCTACCCAAACAACCCTATGCAAATCCATGGTCTAACTCTAACCAATCAGCAAAACTACAAAGTCAACCCTAACATAAGATGCAACACCCTAACATGACATAGGTAAAGCAGGGGAACCATAGGGGCCAACATCCTGCTGCTGCGTAATGGATTAAACTATGCTGGAGAGATTCAAGGAAGAGGGCTACACCCCCAGCTACAGGAAAGCAAAATGCGGAGAAGCTTGAGAGAGTCCAGAGAAGAGCCACTCATATGATCAGAGGCCTGAAGAGCAAGCCATACGAGGAAAGGCTGACAGATATAGAACTGTTCAGCCTAGAAAAGAGAAGACTTCAGGGGAGATTTGGTGGCACCTTACAAATATATCAGAGGAGAACATCAGGGGCTAGGTGATCAACTATTCACCAAAGCGCCCCAGGGGAAAACTAGGAGCAACTGTCAAACTCCTAGACGGTGGTTTCAGACTGGATACAAGGAAAAGCCCCAATCCACACCAATCAGACCAGGATAAATTCATTCCTGAGCCTTCCTGATATGGCAATCAGACTGACCTTGAGCAGAGAGACAAATCCCTCTAGCCAGGAATCTCCAGGTTTGAGTCCCAGAAGGAGCACTGGCATACCCCAGTCAAAATCCTCAGTCTTGGCTGTATCCAATGCTCAATGCTTCTGAAGAAGGTAGAAAAAAATACCCTGATACATACAGGAGCAAGAGGAGGAGAAAAACAATTCCTTCCCAGTCCTATGTGAGAACCAGTAAAGCACATAAGCATGGGGATTACCTACAGTAGGGGATGGACATAGCTAAATCATCCTAAATCGTCTCAGACCAATGCCAGCCTCTTCTTGAACAACTTCAGTGACGGAGGTTCCACAACTTCCCTAGGCAGTCAATACCACTGCCTCACTGTCAGTGAAGAAGTTCCTCCTAATATCCACTCTAAACCTAATTTGCTGCAACTTCAAGCCACTGGTCAGCATCCTACTCTCTGCAGAGATAAAGAAGAGGGAAACCACCTTTTCTCTGGCAACTCTTCAGATATTTGAAGACTGATATCATGCCCCCGCTTAAATATCTTTTCTGCAAGCTGAACATGCCTATTTCCTTCAACCTCTTGTCATATGACTGGTCTTCCAAGCCCTTTATCATTTTTGTCACTCACCTCTGGACCCTAAATTCTCAGTGTCATTTTTAAAACATAGAGCCCACAACTGTACATGACACTCTAGATAAGGCCTAACTCGTGTTGTGTAGAGAAGCACCATCACCTCCCATGTTGTGCACCTAATGCTTCTATTGATGCATCCTAAAAACTACAGTTGCCTTTTGGGTAGCTGTGTGACACCGCAGACTCATATCAAATCTGTGATCTACAAAAACTAGCAGATCTTAATTGTTCTCCTGTCCTCCATGTTCACAATCCTTCCCAGTTTCTTGTCATCTGCTAATTTGCTCAGAAAGTTCTTAATTCCATCATCCAAATCATTAAATAAACACATTGAACAGCACTGGGCCCAAGACAGATCTCCACAGGACTCCATGCAAAACTTCTTTCAATTGTGATATGGACTGCAAGTGGTGTACCTTGATTTTAGCAAGGCTTTTGATATGTTCTCCCACAACATTCTCCCAGGCAAGCTAAGGAAATATGGTCAGGATTAATGTACTGTAAGATGAATAGAAAATTGGCTGGAGTATCAGACTCAGAAAGTAGCAATCACTGGCTCGATGTCTAGTTGGCAGGCATGATCAAGTGGAGTGCCTCAGGGGCTGGTCCTGGGGCCATTTTTGTTCAGTGACCTGAAAGATGGCATCGAATGCACCCTCAGCAAATCTGTAGATGACACCAAGCTGGGAGAAGCAGTAGATATGCAGGAAGGTAGGGTTCGGATTCAGAATGACCTAGACAAATTGGAGGATTGGGCCAAAAGTAATCTCATGAAGTTCAACAAGGACAACTGCAAAGTCCTGCACTTAGGACGGAACAATCCCATGCACCAGTACAGGCTGGGGGCTGACTGGCTGGGCAGCAGCTCTGCAGAAAAGGGCCTGGGAGTGACAGTGGACTGTAAGCTGAATATGAGCCAGCAGTGTGCCCTTGTTCCCAAGAAGGCTAACGGCATACTGGGCTGCATCAGTAGATGTATTGCCAGTAAGTCAAGGAAAGTGATTATTCCCCTCTATTCAGCGCTGGTGAGGCCACATTTGGAGTCCTTGTTCAGTTGTGCCCCCCACCACCCAACTACAAAAAGGATGTGAACAAATTGGAGAGAGTCCAGCAGAGGGCAACCAAAATGGTGAGGGGGCTGGGGGACATGACCTATGAGGAAAGACTTAGGGAACTGGGCTTATTTAGTCTAAAGAAGACTGAGAGGGGACTTAATAACAGCCTTCAACTACCTGAAGAGGAGTTCAAAAGAGGATGGACCTAGGCTGTTCTCAGTGGTGGCAGATGACATAACAAGGAGGAATGGCCTCAAGTTGCAGTAAGGGAAGTTTAGGTTGCATATTGGGAAGAATTTTCTCACTAGGTGGGTAGTAAAACACTGGAACAGGTTACCCAGAGAGGTGGTGGAAACTCCATACTTGGAGGTTTTCAAAACCCGACTGGACAAAGCTTTGGTTGGGATGATCTAGTTGGGGATGGTCCTGCTTTGAGCAGGGGCTTGGACTAGATGACCTCGAGGCCCCTTCCAACCCTAACTTTTTAAGATTCTATGATTCATTTATAATCAAGTTTTATTGGCATGATTAATAGTCAATAAATCCATGCTAGCTGCTTACGATTAGCCTTTCCTCCTCCAGATTTTTGCAAATAGGCTTCTTTTATGACATGCTCCCAAAACCTCTGGGATCCTGATGTGAGGCTAACCAGTCTGTATTTCCCCGGGTTCTTCTTTTTTTCCTCCTCTTTTTTTTTTTTTTTTTTTTTTTTTTTTTAAGAAGGGCACTATAGTGGACATCTCCCAGTCCTCTGTACCTCCCATCACCTATGATTTCATAAATATTATCTCCAACAGCTCCAAGACCTCCTGTGCCAGTTCCTGTCATCTACATATTGGTTTCGATAACAAGTTTCAAGCTAGAGGGATGCTACTGCAGCCTCCCCTCCCCACCTCAAACAATTCATAATTGCAAAAGCAAAGCTGCACCTTTAAACTCTGCTGAAAAACTACTTTTGAACCCTAGTCTATTAAGTTTCTCAAATCCACGAGAACACTTGTCCTAAAACATATAAGCCAAGACACAAAAAGAAGCTCAAGTGAAAACTCTGCATTCTATTTATTCCACTGCTTTCCCCACCTTTAGAAACATTTCCAAAAATATTTCCTGTTCCTACATCTCACCCACTTTGGTACTATATGAGAACAGAGTTTCTGGATAATGGTATTATGAAAATTACTATGACATTATATGTTAGCATTCAACACTCATCCCACATCCTGCTGGCCTGCTGGGGAGAGATGGCCTCCACCTCACTCTGCTGGGAAGGAGGCTCTTCTCAGCCAGACTGGCCGGCCTGCTTGACCGGGCTTTAAACTAAGCCCGCCAGGGGTTGGGAGGACTATCACCAATGCAAGCCCACTGGGCAACCTTTCTAAATCCAGCAGGCTAAGCCACTTAAGGGAACCCACCCCTACCCTAGCCCCAGATCAATCTTTGGGGTAGGCAAGAGCCCCCAGTGGGACACTTGCCTGCCTGTACACCAATGCCAGGAGCTTGGGGAATAAACAGAAGGAACTAAACAAACTAAACAAGAACTACACTTGCTAAACAAGAATGATTATGACCTCAAAGGGATAATGGAAACCTGGTGGGACTCCACCTATGACTAGGCCACAGGTATAGATGGCTATACCCTGTACAGGCGAGATCATGTAGACAAAAGGGGTGGGACTGTAGCCCTCTATGTCAAGGACAGCTACATGTCCCTGCAAATTCACATTGGCACCCAGAAAGGACAACTGGAGTCCCTCTGGGTTAAAATACGTGGGGAACGTGGCACAGGCGACATCATGGCCGGAGTCTACTACATACCTCCTAATCAGAAACAAGAGCAGGACCAGGAATTCACCAGGGAACTGGCTGAGGCTGCATGCTCTCAATGCATGGTCGTCACGGGTGATTTCAACTACCCATACATTTCATGGGAAGAGCGCTCAGCCAAATCCAATCAGTTGCAAAGCTTCCTCACATGCGTGGACAAGCTCTACCTGACTCAAGAAGTCTGTGGGCCGACAAGAGGTAAAGCGTTGCTGGACCTGGTACTGGCCAAAGGGGATGATCTACTAAGCGACCTAAGAATCGATGGTAAGTTGCATAATAGTGATCACGAGCTGATCACCTTTACCATCTAGCACAAAGCTGGCAAGTTAGTCAGCAATACAGAAGTCTTCGACTTCAGGAAAGCTGACTTTGACAAGCTCAGGAGGCTCACTGTCGAGGACCTAAGGGACCACGACTCAACAGGAAGAGGAGTCCAAGAGGAGTGGTTGCTCCTCAAGGGAGCAATCCTGACAGCACAAGGGATGGCCATCCCATCTCAGAGGAAGGGAAGCAAAAGGGCACAGAAGACCCCTTGGCTCAGCAGGGAACTTGAGGATCTCCTACACCTCAAAAGAGAGACTTATGGAAGGCTGGAATTACTACCAAGGAGGAGTTCTCAGCATTGGTCCGTACCTGCAGGGAGCAGATCAGGAAAGCCAAGGCTGCAACCAAGCTCCCTCTGGCTTCACATATCAAGGATAACAAAAAGTCCTTTTTCAGATATGTAGGGAGTTGGAAAAAAAATCAAAGGTAACATTAGACCCCTGCTGAACCAAGTAGGACAGCTGATAACTGACACCCAGGAAAAGGCCAACCTGCTTAATGGGTACTTCGCGTCAGTCTGTCATCAGTTAAATGGGACTGCCCTGTCTACCAAGACATGGGATAGCCAGGGTGAGAGCGTATTTATACCCAGCATCAGTGTTTATCTAGTAAAGGATCAACTTGAGAGGCTGGACACCTTCAAGTCAGCTGGTCCTGATAGATTACACCCTAGGGTACTAAAGGAACTGGCAGGTGGCATAGCCCAACCATTGGCAAAAATATTTGAAAACTCATGGTGCTTAGGTGAAGTACCTGAAGACTGGAAGAAGGCCAACATGGTACCCAACTTCAAGAAAGGGCGGAAAGTAGATCCCGGGAATTACAGACCAATCAGCTTGACCTCAATCCCTGGTAAGATTCTGGAGAAACTTATCAAGGAGACCCTTCTAGATAAGCTGGCTGAGGGATAGCCAGCACAGGTTTGTTGTAGGTAGGTCTTGCCTAACCAATTTCATTTCTTTCTATGACCAGGTGACTTATCACCTGGACAAGGGAGAAGATATTGACATCATATATCTGGACTTTAAAAAAGCCTTTGATATGATGTCCCATGACCTCCTCATGGAAAAATTGGCTAAATGTGGCCTCAGCTATACCACAGTCCGATGGCTGGGAAACTGGCTCTGAGGTTGGACCCAGAGAGTACTGGTCAATGGTAGTGAATCATTATGGTGCGCCATGACCAGTGGCGTCCCCCAAGGTTCTGTCCTTTGACCGTTCTCTTTAACATCTTTATCTACAACGTGGACACTGGTGTCAGAAGCACACTGACTAAGTTTGCCGATGACACTAAACTTTGAGGTACAGCAGCGACACCTGAGGACAGGCTAGTGATCCAGGATGACTTGGATAAACTTAGTAAGTGGGTGGATACAAACCTGATGATGTTTAATATCGATAAATGTCAGGTATTACACCTCAGGGGGAAAAAAACCCCACAGCATACTTATAGGCTCGGCAGTACTACGCTTGCTAGTACCACTGCTGAAAGAGACTCGGGGGTCATGATTGACCACAAAATGAACATGAGCCACTCATGCGATGTCGCAGCTCGTAAAGCAAACCAAACTCTGCCTTGCATCCATAGATGCTTCTCAAGTAAATCTCAGGATGTCATCCTCCCGCTGTACTCAGCCTTGGTGGGGCCGCACCTGGAGCACTGGATCCAATTCTGAGCTCCACAATTCAAGAAGGATGTCGAGAAGCTTGAGAGACTCCAAAGGAGAGCCACACACATGATCAGAGGGCAAGAGGATAGGCCTTATGAAGAGAGGCTGAGAGTCATGGGACTCTTCAGCCTGGAAAAGCACAGGCTCAGGTGGTACCTGGTGGCTGCCTATAAGTACATAAGGGATGTACATCAGGATCTGAGAAAACGTCTGTTCACCAGAGTGCCCAAAAGAAAAACTAGGACCAACGGTCATAAATTCCTCCAAGATCATTTTAGGCTGGACATAAGAAAACATTTCTTTACTGTGCAAGACCCTAAGACCTGGAATAGACTCCCTCCAGAAGTGGTGCAGGCACCTACTCTGGACTCATTCAAGAAACATTTGGATGTTTATCTTGCTGGGATCCTTTGACCCTAGCTGACTTCCTGCCCCTGGGGCAGAGGCCTGGACTTGATGACCTTCGAGGTCCCTTCCAGCCCTAATGTCTATGAATCTATGAATCCGTTTGCAGATATTTTACCAAGAATTACCCATAACATGTCAACCTACATAACTGGTATCTAAACATCACTTGGATGGAATGCATCACATATTTTGCCTGGTGACTCCTTGTTAAAAACTAAAAAGAAAGGTAGATATTTATGAAATTACATTTATTCATCTTTTAGTTTAAATTTTGCTCCTTAAAGGACCAGTACATATAGAAGTGGCACTGGGTTAAATTTAAATTCAGAGGACTTGTTTTTCTCTCATGCTGACTCCAGCATTTGTTAATTTAACCAATTTATTTCTCCAACTTGCAGCTCTTTAAATTTTATACTTACTTTGTATACAGCAAAGGGTGTGGCACCTTTAAAACTGTGTTCTCTTTCATTGCTTAAGGCAATTTCTAAACTTTGGGTTTATTCTACTAATGTGATGTTTTAATGAGGTAGGATATAGAACCTGAATATGTTTCTTACTGTTAAGACAGCAGGTAAATTTCTACCCTCCTTTTATATTTAATTTGTCAATCAGCTGACTGGAAAAAGGCCCCAAATTCAGGTGAGAATTTTGGGTTTCGCATAGGGTTTTTTGGCGAACAACACTTTAAAAAAACATCATCAGGCCTATGCAATGCCACCTCTTATTTGTTAGTGATGTAAGTTAAATTAGGATTAATTTTCTTATGACACCAAAACTACATTTATACACAGGATAGCAGAACAAAAAGACTTCAGTTAGTCAGATTAAACTCCTGGGATTTGAAGGAAATGAGGAGAGTTGCGATACTAGTGTAATACATACTACAATTCATTAATAGTCAGCCACATCAGTTATATTAAAGGAAATTATCTTCACTGAATAAACCATCAACTAAAGTGGGAAGTTGTTCACTTAGCATTGAGAAGAGGTCAGACTAAGCTATCAGAGGATCCTTATCTTAAAAGATGATATATCTTTATGGTAAAGAGAAAAACATTTTTAGAACTATGGCTCAGTTCTCCGTGTGGCTGTATCTTACTAGGCCACTGTCCCAGGGGCACAGGACCAGGAGAGGGGGAAGCCGCGTTCACAGGCAAACCCCAGACCAAAGTAGAAAGAAAAGAAAACCACAACATACCTATTGTAGGTGCCGGGAGGAACAAGAAAATACGCAGTGAGAAACAGCCTGCGCGGTTCATTAGCCGTGCCTATATCCAGCTGGGACTGGGTAACATCATGAGGAAATGCCACCCAGCAGAGATAAAGAGTGGCCCTGAAGGCGCAGGAAAGGCGCCGAGGACCGGAGGACTGGCGGGGAACCACCAGGCAGAAGATGTCCAGCTGCTGCAGCCGGCAGCAGCAGTGGCAGCAGCAGTGTCGGAAGTGGCAGAAGCTGCAAAGGATCCCCGAGCCTGAGAAGACCAGCGGGGATCAAAGATGCCAGCAGAGAGGCTCGCAAAAGCAGTAGCAGCGGGAGCTGCAGAAGATCCCCAAGCTGAGGATCGGCGGGGATTGAAGACACTGGCAGGGAGGCTGGCTAAGGTAGCGGCAGGAGAAGGAGTGGCGGGGAACCCCAAGCTGGAGAAGACTGGCGGGGGTCGAAGGAGCCGGCGGAGAGACCTGCAACAACCACTGGGAGAGCCAGTGTGAGAGCCCTAATTAGAGACAATGGGGCCGCAGCTCCCAATCAGTGGCAGGGCTCGTAAAGAGAAAGAGAGACCCTGGCTGGGGTGAAGGCATGGGTCCCAACCCAGAGGGTGCCCTAGCCTAAGGGCATTGGGGGCTAAGGGTGTAGGGAGCTCTCACTGTGGGTGCTCCATTTCCTTTGGCATTCTCCCTACCTTCTTTCCTTTCGGTCACACCTCACTAGTAGTCATGGCGGTGGCTTTGTTCATTTTTGCTTCACATCAGGGGTTTCAGGGAAAAGGGGTTTAGGATCAAGGCATTGGCAGTGGTCCCCTTTAGGGCTCATCTATCTCAGTCCCCTTTGGGATGGTAGATTAGCAGAGTCCTTAGCACCAGGCGAGGGTTGCCGGGACTCCATGAAAGCGGAGAGAGGAGCCATGCAAGAACACACTGGGGGCTACCGCCAGCAGACACTGAAGGCTAAGGGCACTGGAGAAGACAAGCCTGAAAGCCGAGGGTCTCCAGACCCTCCCACCGGAGTTCGGCCAGGGTCCTGGGTGGTCATCGTAGAGAGGCAACACAGAGACTAGGGGAGACACCAGCGAGGGCTAGCCGCAAATAGACTCGGAGGCCCGTCTCAAAGGGTGGCACGTGGTCAGGATGTAGGGGAGGCTGGACCCCCATGAATGTCCGCCGAGACACATGATGGCCCTGGAAGCACCCTCAAAGGGGACCCCTCCACTGAAGAACCATTCAAAGTCGTGGCAGGAGATTTAGGGGGTCACCCTGAAGACAGCCGAGGTGCCCTCTGGGCACATGAGGGGAAACTGGTGTCCGTTCTCCCTTATTAGGCACGGATATGAATCCAAATGGATAGTCAAGGAAAGTCCTCAACACCAATGCAAGCAGCAAAAGCTGGTTCATCAGATAGCCCCCAGGAACAAGTCAAGCTTCTGTCATCTCCTAGTCCTCCATTTTCTAAGCCAAGTTACTTCCTTTTATTCTCCTCCCTCAATATCTGGCATTAGTTCCAAGTATGCTGGGCTGAGCTAATATAACCCAGAGAAACTTTTAGCCCCCTGCTTTACCAAGGGAAAGCTACTTTGCCACCTCATGCAGCAAATATCCAGTTATTTAAAAGAAAGTTAAATTGTAGGGCTGTGCGAAATAGAAGCCTTTCATTTCGACCAGTGTTTCGACAGAACAGTGTTTCATTTTGACTTCTGTCTCAAGTAGAAACAGCTGTTCCATTTTGTTCCGTCGAAACATTTTGGTGTTTCAACCCTGTTTCAACATTTCGCCCATAGGGTATAATGCGGAAGGTTGAAACAGGCTATAACTTTGTCATTGCTGACCAGATTTGGGTGAAACTTGCAGGAATGGCAGCCTCTTCTGAGGGCATGATGCGTGCCAAGTTTCAAGAAGATAGGTTCAGGGGGTTCAGAGAAACTGCACCCCAAAATCTTGAAAGCAAAACTCATGTCATGTGTCTGTGTTAAGCCACAGCAGGGTCAAAACCGCAAGGGTGGTAGCCCCTGGTGAAGCCACAAAGCCTGCCAAATTTCAAGGTGATAGGTAAAGGGGTTTGGGGGGAACTGCACCTCAAGCTGCTGACAGCAAAACTCATGACATAGATGATCCTGTATGTGTTAAGGCACAGCAGGGTAAAAACTGCAGGAGTGGTGGCCCCTGCTCAGGCCACAAATCCTGCCAAGTTTCAAGGAGATAAGTGCAGGGGGTTGGGGGAAACTGCAGTTTAAACTGCGGACAAACAAAACTTGTGACATGGGTGCTTGTGCAATTGTGTGTCTTGGGGCACTGGAGTGGGGGGGTAGACTACTGCAGGCCTGGCTACTAAGCTACTGTGTTACCAGTTACCAATTAATCGTGATTCACTCAGGGACCAGCTCATTACACAGCACTGACCAGCTCATTACACAGTACCTAGCTACTACGTAACAACGAGCATGGTTTAACACCTACAAAACTATGACTAAGGAGAGGAAATAATCAATACAGACAATCAACTGCCCAAAGACAGAGACAGTCATTTGCACAAGCACTCATGTCACGAGTTTTGTCTGTCAGCAGCTAGGGGTGCAAGGCCCCAGAACCCCCCTGCACCCATCTCCTTGACAGCTAGCAGGCTTCATGGCCGCAGCAGGGCCTACCATCCCTGCAGCTTTCACCCCGCTGCAACTTAACACACAGTGTCACCCATGTCACGAGTTTTGCTTGTCCGCAGCTTGAGGTTCCGTTTCCCCCAAACTCCTGTAATTATCTCCTTGAAACTTGGCAGGCTTCGTGGCCTCAGCAGGGGCTAGCATGCCTGCAGTTTTGACCCTGATGTGGCTTAACACATACACGTGACACAAGTTTGGCTCTCAAGGGTGCAGTTTCTCCAAACCCCCTGCACGTATCTTCTTGAAATTTGGCACATACCATGCCCTGAGAAGGGGCTACCATTTCTGCAGGTTTTATTCAAATCTGGCCAGAAATGACAAAGTTATAGGCTGTTTTGACCTTCCCCATTATAGCCTATTCGCAAAATGTCGAAACAGAGTCGAAACAGCGAAACATTTTGACTTGCCTCATTTCGTTTTGAGGCTGTTTCAACCATATCTGTTTCGTTTTGAGGTTGAAACAGCAAAATCAAAAGAGGTCGAAACAAAATTGGTGGCGAAATTTTGCAGAGCGCCACTATATTGTGCATCACTAGTAGAGAGTACTGCTAATTTATGTTCTGAAGAGGAAGATTTCATTCCTCTTTATGAATCATCAATAATCTTTAAAACTTGTTAATGATTCTGTAGAAAGCAGATGACATACCTTCCTGCACCACAGAACAAAAAGGCAAAGGCTTTAGGCTTTAACGGCTTTTCAAATCTGCCCTTTTTCCAAGATCAAAGTTGTAGATTTTTTCCAACTTACCAACCATATAAACAAACTGCCAGTTACTGGGATATGTATGCCATATTAACTAAAATATTTGTTTCAATTATCATTACCCAATACACTGATCAACAGCTGTTTGACTTTTACTGGGTACTCATTTAAAGAAGAGAGTACACGATATTCAATACCCTGTAAAACAACAGTGGCATTACAAATATTCCTAAAACAGGTTAGCCATTTGTTACATTTACTGTCAGTAGCCCAAGGAACTAGCAGATTTATGAATACATTTGTAAACTGAATATTATTTGTTTAAATTGTCCTTTGGCTGTCTTCCGTGTCATTATTGTATAAACATACAAGGGATAGCTATATCTGATTACAAAAATAGGGAAGCAAGCCAGATGTTTTAAAAATGGACACCCACAGAAATTATAACTCTATATAGCCTTTTCATGGAAAATTATTTGCTAATCCATAAGAAAAAAAATAATTGGCACTGCTTCTTCTCTGAAGTTGATGTATTTGGGGAAAATTAACAGCCCCACTTTACCTCCCAAAAAAGTCACACACACTGCAACCACCACCACCGCCATGTAACATTACAAGCACTGTAATTTAACTCTTAAAAGATTTAAGTCCTAGAAAAGTATGTCCTCTGGTAACAATTCAGATATTCACTCTTAACCCAGAGATGATAAGAGTTCAGACAATTTGAAGAAAAAATAGGATTTATTTTTGGTTTTCCCTGTACAGGAAGATGCATTTTAAAAACACTGTTTATGGCATCAGCAACATTAGCAGGGCTTCTTTTGATAATTCTGAACATATTTATTTTGGGATTTACACAAAGAGATTTTTAATCACTTAAAAAAAAGCTATAATTTTTTCAAGGATTTATACTGCAGACCAAAGACTTTAAGGTGCTTGAAGAAATCTGGTTTACATGGACATTTAAAGCAATGGATTTAGAAACAAGAAAGACAAACCGACTCAAGCTGTTCAAAATAACAAGAAACTAAAATAAAATAATGAAATATACATTAAAAAATTATTAGATTTCAGATAAAACATCCCTAAACCTTCCTAGAGGTTCTGCAACATTGGGAACCAAACGAATGATGAATTAATAAAACAGTTAACAGGACAGACCAGAGAAGCTGCTATTGGTTGGATGATATTGTTTGCAGAGACAGACAAACACTAACAACCACTTGGGTATCTAAAGACGACAAATCTCCTTGGTTTACACTGTATGGTAAACAGGAGAGTGATTTTTGTGGCAATGTTTCATTGGGATGTTTTAAATGAAGAACTGACATCTTTAAATTAAGAAGGCTCTTTAATTTCAAAGTTAACCTTAATTTTAAAAGAGGCTCAAATTGAGACCATAAATCAAATATTTTAATTCAAATTGAATTAAATGTTTCTTAACAGAAAGAAAAAAAAAACGAAAAATTAAGTCAACCTAAATGTGAACAGCACTAATGCACTTTTCCCAAACACACATGTCAATGGTTGACAAAAAGCTGCATTCATGTAATCAGAGACTGATTAATAAACTTTAGTGTGCTAGTGAAAGAAACTACAATGGCATGAGGCAGTAGTTTCTTGTTTTGCCTCCCCCGTGTGCCTTTTAATCTTTGGAATGTCATGAAAAATTGTTTACTTTTGTTCATTATTTTCAAAAGCTTGTAACAATATATGTAAAGTAGTAATTTAATGTCTATTCCTTTTTTGAAAAAGAAAACTTCTTTCTTTACTCACAGAAGTAATGATAGCTTTAAAAAATTATTTGAATGTTCTGCAATCATATTCATCTGCATATAATTCACTTAAATTCCAACAATGTAATTAGGGGTGCATTGATAGAGATTTTATGGGCCAATACTGATGGTCGATTTTTAATGAGCTCATATCAGCCGATACTGATCCAATTCCAATATGCAGCCCTACAGTGTGGAGAGCAGCCAGGTCTGGCTGGTAAGTTTTGTGGGGGAAAGGGCAGGGAGGAAGGGGTGTGGAGTGGGGGTGGGGGGAGATCAAGGGCCCCACAGTAAGGGAGGGAAGTGGGTGTGGGGCTGGGGCAGGTGCTGCCCAGCTGGGGCAGGGCACAGGACAAAGCTTCAACTTGTCTGGGGGGGGCAGCTCATGCTGCTGCATGTACCCCAGGAGTGCCTGCCCCTGCCTCACCCCAGACCCACTCTCACTCCCTCCCTCACCACAGGGGGCCTTGATCTGCCCCCCCATCCCCAACTCCTTCCCCCACAACAGACTTACTAGCCAGACCCAGATGCTCTCAACGCTGCTGGGCTGTGCTCCTGGCTGCCCACATGCTGCACTGTGGCTGTGCGCATGCACGCAGCATTTATCAGCCACATCAGACAAAAAAAAAAAAAACAACAAATCAGTGATACTTTCAATTTTTGTCACATAGGTGCTGATCCAATATGGAATCAATGTATTGGTGCACCTCTAAATATAATGATATTATCTTAAATGATTTCAATATTCTGAATGTTTTAATTAAAAAGTTGAGACGCAAGACCAAATTATTTGTCTTCCTTAAAACTAAACTGAAGTGCATTTTGGCTGTTTTTCAGGCGTGCCACACTCTCTCTATTAACAGTCCTAAATAATTTATGAAACACCCATTTTTAAGCATTTATATTTGTACTCTATGTGAAATTCTTAGTTTCAACCTTGTCATCATAGTTACACAATTTATAGCTTCAAATTCCTAATCTGTATGCCCAACAGGCCCTAAATTATAGAGAATTTCAACATCAAGTATGACAATCAGATAATCCACCACATGAAATTTTGTTATATTAAAGGTCTAGGTACTGAGATAATGCTTGATAGCAATTTGTCTTCTCAAGTCTAATACTACCCAGAGTAGTCCCCTTTTTCAAGATCCCCCCTTCCTTTTTCCTGATTAAATCTTTTGTAATCTCTCTTTTTCCCCACTTTCAGTTCTTCATGTACTGGCTAATCTTTCCAACTACAAAATTAACTGATCAAAATGTGTGGTAATAAAAAACCCTGTTGCACTTGGACACCATTTGTTAGCTTTCCTCCTTTCTGAAAGTAGGTGCCATAAAGGAGAAAAAAGGACAAGTCACACCAGGAGTATTTATCATTCCTATTCAATGAACAACAGTACTGTAAGTTCAGGAAGACCCACAGAATTGCAGGTTGAAACGTGGGTGTGTGCTCAGCTTCCCAGCTGGATCCCCACAACCCAGATTTTTTTTTTTTTTTTTTTTTTTAACACCACAACACATGGATGCTACCAGGCACCCCAGGAACTTGTTCAGGAAGACAAGTTAACCCACATTACAAACTGAACACAAAGTGATAGTTCTCAGTGCTCAAATATTCTTATACTGATAAACATGATTAACAGTAGCATTAACTGTTCACAGCAATAGCTCCTACACACACTTACATAGTGACACTATACTGCACAGCCGATTAGTCTACTGCACAGAAAAGTATCTCATGTACCCTGGCTGGAGTTTCTACAACATTTTCATATTTATTATTTGCTCAAGCTGATGGGGTAATACAAAATGGTAAACAAACAAATTTTCTAGGACATCTTTGCAAAGCGATTTACTTAAGGAATTAGCACAATAATACTTGTAGATGTACTTTGCTGAATTACTGCACCTGATACAGTATATTCTATTTACTTGGTATTCTTTTAATAGCCTAGTGCAAACAAAATTAAGATATCAGAAACAGACAGTTCTGGCTTGCATTTAGTTATTCTTACAATAGCATGCCATACTCCTTACAATGATAATTAATGATAAACAGTGCTGGTACTGACACCTATATCATTAGGTTGTTTAACCTTTTTTTTAATAATGAAAAAACTACAAATTATACTTGCTTATAATTTGGCAAAACTTTAACTATTTTGAATGAAGCTTTTTAACACAAGCACCAGTCTCAAACCATTTGTTTTCTCCTAGTTTTCCACTAAAGTTCAGTCACTTCTAAGAATGAAGTTAGGGAAAGTAAATGTATTTATTTTGGTTCACATGAACTTCTGATAAATGTTATTGTAACCACCGGGCATCAAACATCTTACCTCGGGCTTCCTTGCTCCGAGGGCTTACCGGTATCCAGCTTGCAGTCGCAGGTGGCCCTCGGGGAGGTCTTTCCATGCGCTGCAGTCCGCCCTCTCTCGCCTGCCACGACTTTGATCTTTCAGTGAGTGGGGCTTCGTGTAGCGCAGTTACCTTCATCAGGTATCTGCGTTGTAGATGTCTTCTGTGAGGCTCCTCCTCCCCTGCACCTCACCCTTACCCAGCCCGGTGGATCTTGAGTATTCCTGTGGGTGCTCGAGTACTCCCTCAGGCGCGCAAATAACAAGCTCACCCCTCGCTCTACCTCCCTGCTGACGTGCACTCAGCCCCTTCTGACCCGGGGTAACACAAAAGAAAAACCTTTCAAACTCAACTAAGACTCAATGTGCCTAATGAGAGGCATAACCCCGCCCCTATTAAGCTCCCTAGCAGAGCCTGTAGCCTCGCTGCCCCGCTGCTTAACAACTGGGTCACACGCTCGTGGCCTGGTTCAATAGCCCTCCCTTTCTGTGCCAGATACCCACCACTCGTTGCCCGGTATCTCCCAGTGTAACCCTCTCTCTGGGTCTTCCCCGGACCGCAGCCCTCTCTCTGGGTCTTCCCCGGACCGCAGCCCTCTCTCTGGGTCTTCCCCGGACCGCAGCCTCTCTCCGGGTCTTCCTCGGTCCGCTGACCCCTCCGCGCCGCCGAGGCTCTTACCACTCTCTCTCCCGGCTCACCCGCCGCTGTCGTGCTGTCCTTGGGCATTGGTTCGTCCCTGGGCTCCTTTAACTCTCTGTAACGAACGCCGGCAGTCAGCTCCGGCATTTCGCGCCTCCAGCTGACTCCACCAGCCAGGCTCCCTCCCGGCAGCCACGTGCGAACCCGCTCCTCTCCGCCGCCAGCTCTTTTATCGCTGTTGGCCGGCGATTAGGAGTGATGTCACCCACCAACCGCAGGTGACTTAAGGCGTCGTCCAGGCCGTGCGCGGGCTTCTCCGGCCATCCCTGCTCTTCCTCACATTCTGCGGTAAGTTATTTTTTTTCTTTTCCCTCCGTTCTGCCCTCTGTCTCTGGGGCTCCCTCCATGAGCTCGGGAGTCTCCCTGGTCTTTCTCTGCCTGTGACAGTTATGTTGAAAAATCTTACATGTCTGTAAACTGAAGAAGGGATATGAAACCTGACAGACAGGCCCCCTTTATGCAAGGGCATGCTATTTTTCTCTCTTAGCTATCTGGGACCATCTAGGACCCAGGAACAAGAAACTGAAGCAGAAAAATTCCCTCCTGTGCTCTTAGAACATTCTAACTGCTGATAAGATGCAGGAAGTAGCTTGCCTCAAATATGAGTTTCCACAAATTATATTCAGAGTACCCAAACAGTATTATAAAGATCCTTTTATATTTGCTGAATTCATATTTTTTCCCATTTAATGAGAACTGGTAAAAAAAAAAAAAGTGAATAAAAACAATAAAAAACAGTCAAAAGAATGATTATCAATACTTAAAAAAGCATTCATGTAATCAAATATTAGTATTTTATTTCATGATATAGTTATACCTATCAGTTAAGCCTTGAGAAAGGAAATTCTATTTAGGTTCAGTAATTTTCAAACAGGAGAATATCTCAAGTTTCTAACAGAAAGCCATCTCAAGAACTTGTGACAAATGAGAAAAAAAAATGGTCAAAATAACTTTCCTTATTTAACCTAAAAAAAAAATTTTTCATTTAAAATCTACTTAAAATTTAACTTGTACAGCTCCTACATCCACTTTTGTTGTAGATGCAAGTCAAAATTAGGCTGGAATTCTCCTCTTAATCTCAGACACCAACCAAAACAGCTAGATTACAATTTTCCTTTTCCCCTTGTTGCCTGTGCAATAGGAAAAAACCTGAAACAAAAGTGTTGACAGCCAGGTCCTTAGAATCAATCCTTGAAATGTTTAGCTTTCGTCAACAGGTTTCAGTCAAATGCTTCATTAACCTCCACAGCTATTGTCCTTTTTAGTAAGACTTCAGAAGTCTCTGAATTTTTTTTATAATTCTACCAGGTCCCATTCAAATCAGTAGGCAAGAGATAGATTGAAATTAGTGTACAAGACCAAGTTTTTAATGTTGTTCATATTCATGGAAAATTAATTAAACAATGCTTAAATAAAGTTGACTTCTAGACAGGGTGGATAAAACTGATGATTTTTAAAAAATTAAAAATTGGATTTTTGTTATTTAAATTGGATTTTCTTTTACCTAAAAGTATAATTGTTTTCCTTTAAAAATAGACCAGATGAAAAATGAAATTTGAATTTAGTACATCATAGGCTAAAGTATAAATTAGTATAACCTATTAAAATCATTTAAATTAAATGCATTGAGTCAATGAGCCTCTAGTAAAAATTCTGCAGTTAAAGGCTGATTTTCTTCTATAAAAATAAAAGGGGGAAACATCTAACTTTTGAGATAGCTTAAAAATATGATACGGTATTTCATACGTAGACCGTATTTTGTATTAAGCCATATTCTGATTTTTTTTAAAGTTCTGTATGCTGAACATTAAAGTTTTGTTTAATAAATTTGAAGTACTGGTTTTGTGCGTTTAATTAAACTCAACTTGCCATCTTCATACAGCTTGATACAAATATGTGCAAGTGAATCACCTAATAATGAAATATATATATAGGTCACCATTTTATAGCATGCTAAAATGTAGGATCTCTAACAATCCAAATAAGCTATATTTATTACATATATTTATTGGGCATGTGTGCGCACATGTGCAAACTAAAGAAAGATCAGGTATGATTGAGCGAATGGGATGTAATTCAATGTAGAATTAAAGCAATAAAGCAATCCACCAGGGCCAAATAACCCACACTAGACCTATACTAGGATGGGCACTACTTTAGCTGTTACCACACAGGAAAGATCTAGGAGTCATTGTGGACAGTTTCCTAAAAATCATCAGCTCAGTGTTCAGCAGCCATCAAAAAGGCAAACAAAACATTAGGAATTATTAAGAAAGGAACAATAAACAAAAATAGAAGGTATCATCATGCCCTTTTATACATTCATGGTGTGTCCACAGGTCCCCTCAACTCAAAAAAGGACCCAGAGAAGGGCAACAAGAATGATTAGCTGTATGGAGGGGCCTATAAAGTTTAAAAAAAAGAGAAGAGGAATGTGATAATTTTACAAAATGCTAAATGGCAGAAGGTAAATAAGGAGTTATCATTTACTCTCTGTCTCTCATATTATAATAACCAAGGGTCATAAAATGAAACTAGTAGGTAGTAAGTTTAATACTAAAATAGGAAGTTCTTTTTCCCCACAGCATGTAAATAATGCATGCCACCACATGTTGTGGTAGCTGCCAGAGATTGGACAAATTCTTGGAGGAAAGGGGCATCAGTAGCTACTGAACATGGAAGTTAGGGATACAGCCTCTGAACTAGAAATTCCTAGACTTTAAATGCTGGAGGCTGAAAGAGAGGAACAGTGGGGAGGGGAGGAGGAGGGAACACTGGTCATGCCCAGTTAACTCTCCCTTTCAGCATCCACTCTCTTTGTCTGTATAAGACTGGATACTGGGCAAGATGGAACTATGGTCTGAACCAGTAAAAGACAGTTCTTTTACACACATGCATGCACATATATGTTTCTATACCTAGGAAACATACACACCAACAACTTTAGCTCTAAAATTCAAGCAACTTGGTAGACATTACTTGAATTCTTTATTCAATTGTGGAGGCAGTTCTAATTTAAAAAAAACAAACACCTTAATGCATATTTGATGCCTTAATGATTACAAAATCATAATCCCACATCTCATTCTTATTTAAAAGTATCTTTGGGGCTGTAGGTGGAGAATAGGTTTGGAGAAGTAGGAGGGCAAGGGGAAAGGACAAGTTCATTGGCATCAAAGAGCTCTGATGCCAGGTGGAGAATTAGGACGCAACAAAGTAATTGAGTAAACTGGAAAAGAATCAAAACGAACAAAAGCTATCAGCATTATAAAGCAGATGCTATTTATAGCTGTGGAAACCATTAACAAGAAACTGCTAAAAGGACTCTTAATTCTGTGCATAAATGGCTAAAAATAGACACAAATATAACACAAATATAAAATAGACACAATATATATATATATATATATAATAATATATATAATAGACACAAATATAAAAGATTTCAGCTCTCAAATATTCAGACAGGTCAGTTTGTAATATAAAAAGACAAAACAAGAAGAACAGACCTCAGAACTCTTATACAGTTCTGCAAACAAATTCCCTTCTTTTTAAATAAAACACCAGGATTGAGGTCTACTTTGGTCGTCACCTTTCAATTAATCACAGTCAAATTCATATTTCTTGATCAAACCCCAATTTAGGCTACTTACAGACATTCAGGAAGGTTAAGAGGAGGTTGGATCGAGTTAAAAATGGCCACCCAATCCAAGGTAAGTCAGGATAGAGGGGCTAGTACAGGAGCTTTGGAGGGGAATTGTGGGGGGGGCAGCAGGATCTGGGGGGGGAGTAGTGGGGCCTGCGGAGGGCTGACAGGATATAGGGGCTTGGGAAGCTCACCAACCCTGCTCTGACCAGGGGCTCTTTTTAGCTCCCTGACACCTCCTACACACCAGGCAAACACCCCTCCCCCAGCAAATTTACCATCCTTCTTGCCCCTATCCCCACCCTGACTTACTTATTTCAGCTCCCAGCACCAGGAATGGCTTGCAGGAAGGGGTGGGGGAGGGAGAACTGGCTGGTCCATGGTGGGGCTGTCCATCTTGGGGTGAGAGAAGGGCCAGGGGAGCTAAAAATAGCTCAGCGCCAGGGGGGCAGGTAGGAAAAGCACAGACCCAGGGCTGGGGCCAATATCTGGGCTTTCCTAGCCCCAGGGTTGCACTGGGAAGTACAGAAATTCAATTAGATTGGTCTTGCCAAACCCAATCTAAAGTCAGATTATTTCAGAGGTACACTTAAACTTAAATCCGGTCAGCCATTTTTAACCCGATCTAAAACTTCCTGAACTTCTATACACATTGCACTTAGATACCTAGTTAGGTGGATCTAAGTGTAATGTTCACACCTGATCAAAGTAAATTAGATTGGGTGGCCAATTTTAATGTGATCTAATCTCCCTCAGCATCTTAGTGTCAATGAGCAGCTATAAACCGTGAATCCTTTTGCCTTATTTACTACAGTTTGGGAAAGGTAAAAACCCTTTTTTAGGTTGACTGACATAATGAATTTTATGAAAACTTTTAAAAGCCTTTGAAGAATGGTGTATGTCAATTTTTCCTTAATTTTTAATTTGGTAAAATTAAAGCATTGGACAGTAATCTTCCTGGTTTGTACATATAGTAATCTATGGCTGCTTCCTTGGGCAGGTACAAGGAATTATTAACTTGTTTGGCAAGATAAAATAACACTTAATTTTGGATTGGTACTTCTGGTGTGGAGTTTGTGTACTATAAATACATAGATGGTCATACTTCCAAAACAGGAAAGGTTTTGAAGTCAGCATCACTATTTCATAATCTCCTGGAAGAAGGCAAGGTCTGCTCCAAGTGACTGATATGCTTTGGGGGAGCAAGGGAGAATTAGCACTCTTTGCAGTTATTACAAAAAATCTCTAGACATTAAATATGCAGCCAAGTTGAGGGGGGAAAAAAATCTTTGGTGATTTATATTATCAACAATACATCATTGTTTCCTATCTACAAATCATACCTTAAATTGTGTTTAACTTTCAAACTGCATTGAAGAGAATTAATCTTCATTATACAGATAAGTTTCAGTGCCTGAAGGCTATCAATATTCCACTGATTATTATTTCCTTTTTTACTTTTAAAACTCTTAAAGGTCCCTACATTTTCCCCAATGATTTTCTGAATGTAACTGGGTACACTACACATTTTCATTTCAGGAGTTTGAAGGGTAAGAATAAATTATATGGCAAAGGAATTAATTGCAAGAAACGAGGACAAAAAGGAATGCAGACATGTGAGTGAAAGAAAGTTAAAATATCTCCACAGCTGTAAAATGCACTGAAAACAAGGGCTTTGAATGCAGTAACTTGACCTAGTGTCATTTTATCCCATTTTTCCCCAAAGTAACTACAATGTATTCAAGTAAATTAAACTAACATAAGACTGTACACTGGTACACGTGTTACACAGTGAGAGATTGAGAAAGAATAATTTGAGGAATTTAAGGAGAAGGTGACTGAAGTGCAGGTTAAGGAATAGAGGCATTATGTGGGATAGACTTTAGATCTCTGATTTTAGAATCTACAGGCCGGAAAGGATGACTTCGTGAGCAAGGAAAATATTATTAGAAATATGAACCCAGAATAAAAGGCAGTAGATATGGAAAGAAAGGGTCAAACTTTGAAGAAAACTATTAGGATATGATAATGGACAGGACCCAGATAATGGAGAGCGAAGGACAAAAACGGGTAAGAGTGGAATATAGTACACTCCCCCAGAGAGGGGGCTTTAAAGTGATGGGAAAGGAAACGGAGAAAAAAAATAACGAGCTCTAGTCACCATTTTCTCATAGGAGTTTGAATGGGTAACTAGGCAATCCAAGAAAAAGAAAAAAAAAAAGTATATTATTGCCAGCTTCAGGATTGAAAAGAGGAAGATGCAGTCGCTGCAGAGATACTACTGTAAATAAAGGAGCAAGTGCAGAGGAAGTCACCCATGGAGAGGAAGAAGACAAACAAGGATGGAGCCCTAAAGGTCGTGAGCAAAACAAAGGAAAGGGGAGCAGAGCTATTTTAAACAATACAGTAAATCATGGTATTAAATTACTGGAAATAATTAAACCAAACAAGTCATCTTTTGCTTTCCTGTTAAGAAGGCAGTTGCTATGGCAACAAATGCAAAAGAATTCATACTGAACAAGAGACAAAAAAAAATAGCTATCAAATGTAAGTCTTAAAATAATCCTTTATTATTCTTACACAACATTTTAAAAGGGCATTGTGTTTTTGCTGGGTGTGTTATAGGCTGATGGAAAATAATAAACCTCAAATAGGCAGGTATACTTAGTATTTAAATATTTTTTTGTTATTTATTTTGACAGTGGGTAACAAAACCAAACTGACAGTATTAGGAGAAACAGTAAACTATATTCGTGATTTTTCATCAATAAAGTTAGAGCACTTGGCTAACCTACAACTGAAGTTCACCCATACAGGAACAGAAAATGTTCTTTTACTGCCATCTAGCATCCATTAACGTATATAAAAACCAACTGCAAACTGACCACTATACAGGATTATTAAAATTCCTAAACATTCTCACATAACTTACAGTTATTTTTAACACGTTAAAACTGAATAATGAAGGTAAAACCTAAAACTATCAATAGTGTTTCTAAATAAAACTAAACGTTCTGATAATGTAAGAGTACTTTTTGAGGAAATCTGGCACTACACATTTGTCTTTTAGACCCAAATGATGGGTTAATTAATTAATTAAATGAAGTACACAAAGCAGTAAGTAAATAATTGATTAAGTAGGTAAACCTGCTGGTTCAAAGTCAGTAAGTAGAGTCAACTCTCTCAAGAGAGGGGCACTGGGATGAGAACTGGTCAGCGCAAAAACTTCAGCAGATTGAAAGTGAAAACATGAACACTCACAAAAACAGCCAAAAAACCCCAAGCCCCTCTCTATGTGCTTAAATTAAGCAGTTCTCCCACTTTGTATCCCACAGGTTAGCTTTGCGGACATCACACCAAGTCCTCTGGGGTGACTTGAGAACCTTTCAAGGGTGCCATGGTATGCCATGCAATGTTAGCACTGTTAGGTGTGCAAATACAACCCACAACATAAACCCAGAAATTGTAAATAAGAACCAAAGTGTTAGAAACATTCTAATCTGTTGTATTCTTTCTGTTTTCTTTTCAACACAAGAATTACTCTATTACTTTTCTATAGTAAAAAACAAGCGAAAATTAAGACCTGGCATTTTCCAAGGGATGCCTTGAGTTTATCCAGGTGCACCTCTAGTCTAATAAAGGTTCTAGGTAGTAAACCACAGTGCAGTTTAAGAACTTCAGTATATTTGCTCTAAATTAAAACTGACCAAAGTAAAACAGACATCTTGTGGACTTAAATTTTACAAAACATTGCTAGCTTTTGTCTAGAAAAGTTATCAGAGTAGAAAACTTCCTATCAGCACATTGCTTAAGGGATAGTAGCAATTATGCAAAGACCAACCCACTAAATGTATGTATTCCCTCTGATAATGTCGCTGATGTGTTGCTCTCTACTAATGCCACATACAATATAGGCTGTGAACAGAGGATACAGTACCATTGCAATAAAGTTTTACGGGCCTGCCACTTCAGTTAATTCCTACGCACTGAGGCTGGAGTCTTGTCCTAGCCCAGACACACACACACACACACCCCTACATGTGTGTGCACTTGCAAAGTGAACAACAGTTTGGTAATTTTCATAGATTTCATAGACATTAGGGCTAGAAGGGACCTTGCAAGTGTGGCAGGCCAGTAGGGGGTGCTGCACTGAGCTGTCCAACCACCTTCCAGGCTCTGAGTGCCTCCCTGGGGTGCCTCACGTTTGACCAACCCCCTTCCTGGAGCACATCCGCAAGCCTGGGGGTACTGCCACCACCACCCAGTGTCTGGATTGTTTCTAGGTCCTGTGCCCCCTGGGGTACACAGGCCTAGTAGTCCTTGAGGATACTTGACCCACTGCAAGAACTTGGGATGCCTCTCTTAGTCTGAAGCACAAATAGTGGTCTCCCTTAGTCAGCTGGACCAAGGGAACCCCAAGGCATAATCTAGGCCTGCTCCCAATAAGTCTCCCATACTAGGTTCAGAGAAAAACGTTATTGATTACAAGGAGTAGGTTTGGAGTAGGGTACAGGGTACAGCAATATCAGAGAAATACCTTAGAGCAAACAGGGTGACTGGGTAGCCTTGGATCACACATCTGTGTTACTGAAAGCCATATATCTAGTTAGATCTCAAGTAGCTGACTCACAAGTATCATCCAGAGCTTTCCTATGGAGGCAGGCAGTTCATAGTGTGTCCATGTGTGTAACGTTCCCACTTCTCTGATGGTGGGCTTTTTCTGGGTCCCCACCAAGTTAGGCCTCCCCTCAACTCACCTGCCACGACTTTGATGGTAACAAATTGGATAGGAGGGATTCAGTGGTTGTGAATACAGAGGTCCCACTTGTGGTTACCCCCGGATCTGAGAGCAGTTGATGAAGGGGGGTCCACCTCCCCTATACCCCCAGCCACACGTCAGTCGTTTGTATTGAGGTGATGAATTATGTTGCCGGAGTCCAGTCTGATCCAGGTTCTTTCAGGGGTAATCCTGACAACACTACCTGGACTCATCTGATCTGGCCAAATAGCCTCTGGTTACTAGGGGTTAACATCTGAGTTAAGCCCCGATGGAAGGACTCCAGGTGTCTGGATCCTGCTGCTTCCTTCCCACAAAATAAGAATAAAAAAAGAAAAGAAACAATGAGGAGCCTATACCCAAAAAGGGTTCCTCCTATTCTGGCTAATGTCCTTGTTAGCCAGTAAGCGTCTCTCCCAGGTTTTTACAAATGGTGGGTTATTCCTGGGTCAAGGCTTGGTTCCCTGCCTCAGCTTCCCAAAGCCTATTCAACTCTGTATGTATTGAGCTCCTGTGGTTCTGACACCTCTCCGCCTTGGTGTGTCAAACTTGCCTCTGCCTCGGGCACAGGTCGCCCAGAGGCAAGCTCTACTCTCCGCTCCCCAGAAGTCTGGGTTGCTTTTAAATCTCCCACGGTGGCACCGGGGGCTGATTTCATCAGCCTGGCACCACCCAGCTTGATTGACAGTTGGCTTTTAAAATGCAGCGGCAGTGCAGTCACAACGCTTCCTGCTCCAGGGGTGAGTTTTTCATTTTATTGTGAGCTTGTTCAGCCCACTAGGGATTCTGGGGATTGCTTGTGGGGTCTCTCAGGCCCCTTTCATTACAATGCATTCAGAGCGAGAGAGAGTGAGAGAGAGAGAGAGAGAGTGAGTGAGCTGCAGATGCTCAGCTGCTGCTCTCAGTTTCTTCATCATGGTTGCTAGCCCTCCTCCTGGGCAGTCTTTAACACATATAGACCTTTTGACCTTACTCTGGGGGGTCCAATGGAGACTAGCTGAAGTTGGCTACAAGCCAATTAATTGGAAATGCATCACTGGTTGCCAGGCAGACAGACAGTGACATTTGCCTCCCCTTCCAGTCATGATGCCATTGCTTAGAACAATAGGAAGTTTAAGCCCCCACCCAGATGTGTGAGGGCAATCACATAGGCAAAGGGACCTCTCTCACTTACTTCAATGAGCTGCTTATCCACCAGAGGGATAGACAGGTAAAGAAGGAGAGATAGGAAAAACAACAAAAACTAGTGAAGGAGACCTGGATGAGGCTGGGATGGAAATCCTCCACAGCGAGATCACTGGGTCCAGCCCCTGTAAGACCAGGGCAAGATTATGAGGATTCAGAGAAGGTCAATAAAGTCAAAACTCACTGAAGCTTAGACTAAATAGAGGAAATACTATAATTCAACTGTAACAACTGATACCATTTTTTTTAAATTAGGAGTCATCACTACCCAAACAACTAAGACACTATTCAGCAGAACAAAAAGTATACGTGCCATTTAGACCACTGCTATGATTAATATAAAAGAATTACAAAAAACACTAAATCTAAAAACAATCTGGATTTTAAACAGACTGACATTCATTTTCTGATGCAACACCCTCCTAATCATGTCCTAGTACTGCATATTTCAAAAAAGATTTTCTATTGACATTAGGGAGGAACTTTCAGCCAGGCCAGGAAGGAAATATCAAACATGCTCAGGCCCAGCCTCACCATTTCTTATTTTCTATATATACTCCAATCTATTCTCTTCAGTTTCAGCCTGCTATCTTTAATTACTGACAGCCCCATGTAAGACCTGGAAGAATAGTGTCATGCAAAAATACTGAAATCCAATCAGTACTATTACTGAAATACAAAAATGTTGAAAAACATTAAACTTTTCTGCTACTGAGGTATTACATCACTTATAAGGGTAAATGAAAAGTGCAAAAGAAAAATTCTAAATAACATTATGATTTAAAAGTTGATTTTGTTTTAAAAAAAATTCATACAGAATTAAAAGTTTGTGCCAGCAAACTCACTTGGGCCCTTAAAATAAAGGAAACACTTAATTATACCAGTATTTTACCATTTGTCCCTAACTTGTGAATTTCGGGCATTTATACACGTGCTCTGGGAGTAGGGAGGGGGCACTTTAATTAAGAGTGGTTCCAAAAACCACTCTAATTAAAGCGCCCGGAGCATCTTATGTATCAGCATCCCCGTGCTTAAAAATGGTAGCAAGGGCACTTTAACTAAAGCTTGTTGAACTAAAGTTTTAGTTAAAGTGTCCCTCTCACCATTTTTAAGCATGGGGACACTGATACACAAGATGCAGGAGTCTGCTCTGAGGCGCTGCAATCACAGTACAATCAAAGTAGCCTCACTGCTCGTATATAAACACACTTACATTCTACCGATTACCATCCAGAAAAATCTAGTTTACCATTGCTATATTCACCTGTACTATAAAGAAGTAGCATGAAGACGCTCTCAGTTCTGATTCAAGCTACTATAGCAGATGCATATAAGAGTTTTCCTCTCCAAAAGGTTAAAAGGTCATGTGCCATCAAGGCTTGTTCACTAAATATCATACCTCTCACAGTGACACGACAAGAATCTTGCACCTGGTTATACAGCCATACAACCTCTTAATGAAGTAGGTGACACCTTGGGGCACAGGCGTCATACATGATAGAGCTATAAATGTCACCCTGCCAGGTGATATAAACGACACCCTTCAACTAGTTCATTTTCTCTAATGCCATAACAGCTGAGCTCTAGAGTCAAAAGGAAGTGCAGGAGTATACATCACCTGGGGGTAGAAAAAACAGTACAGCAAGAAATCAACTGCTTTTTCACCATCATGAAATTGCCTATGCAGAGCAACAGAACTAGGACAAGTTAACATTCACGCAAGAGATAACAGCAAAAATTTACTCAGGAGATAACAGAGGAACACTGCTAGATTTGTGAAGAGAGCTGCCTTCGCAAAACCTGCCCTCTACACCACTGTTTACCAAATATGTAGCAAACATGTAAGTATTTGCTAATTCCAGCCTGACCTGAACACTGCAACCCTATACATTTTTTGGACAAACTCATCATGGATGCATTTGATTGAGAACATCTGTCATGGAGTACCCCAAAATTTTTTGAAATTACCGCACAAAGAGCAGTCGGCCCTGTTCTTCCTGCCATACCTTGATAGTAATAGAATAGATATGCATAAATATTGTGGGAAGCTGCCCTGATCTTATTATAATGACTACCTGCCTTGTGGTTGTGGCCTTATGGGCCAATCACATGGCTCCATACCTCCCCTACACCATGTCCCATGCCTTGCAGATGGCATCCTTACCAATGTTCAACCAACTACTGAAACAGCCCTTCACTGGGCCTTCTGACACCTTGGTGCCTTGCATAAGATCAAGGGGTCTGGCAACCTGAGTGGAGCTGAGAGAGACCAAGGGGTTCGAAGGCCTGGAGTGGGGCCTCAGTCCCACTCCAGGCCTTCGAACCCCTTGGTCTCTCTCTCAGCTCCACTCAGGTTGCCAGACCCCTTGATCTCATGCAACCACTCCCTAAGAGACCAGGCCCCTCAGACTCTCTCTTGGCCCGTAGGCTACGCCAGCCCCTTCTGGTCCTTTGTCCTGGACCCATCTTGTTCTCCCCTTTTCCAAACGCTCTCCAGGCCCTCGGGTCTCATCTTCCTGGGCCTCATTATGAGGCTCAGGCCTCACTCACAGGGTTTCTCCCCAGGCCTCTGGACCAATGCAGTCCTGTTCTTCCCTGGCCCGTCACTGGGCCTCTGGAGCCCACTATGGTCCACACAGTCTTCCATACCAAGTGCTTTTCTGTCGGGGTGTGCTCCCCTAGCCTTCCCCCTGTATAGGGTAGGCCACAAGGCAATGGGAGCTGAGGCTTTCCGGCACCTCGCCTTTCCCTGGAGTGGCACATACATGACATTTCATGGAGGTTGCATTGACACAGGCAGCCCCATTATGCTAACCAGCTCCAGTAGGATGCAGTTGCAGGTCTTACCCAGGACTAGACTTCAGGCATACCTGATCTTACATGCCCCTCTCTGGGCTCCCCCTAGATGTCCTGCACAACCCTCCTTGGCTGCTAACTACCAGGCCCCTGGACCTGGCTCCATCTCCACTCCAAGTCCTCCATCTCTGGGCCCCAGCTCACTCTCGGACCCCTGTCCTTGATCCCACCTTCTCAGACAGACTAGCACCAGCTGTCATCATCTTGGGCTTCCCACCACTTGACCCCTCCCTCTCAGCTGTGACACCCCTACAGGGACCTTGGGCCTCCCCTAGGCCCTGGACCCATCTCCAGGCCAATTGAGACTCCAGGCTCCTGGTTTTGGTGGTCTCTCGCAGTGGGCTACTTCACCCTTCGGCCCTTCCTGGGCCCTGGCCCCAGCTTGGACCAGTCAAGGTTCCCAGGGTCAGTCCTCAAGCAGCCAGCCCTCTCTTCTCTATGGATTCACTCTCTTGGGCCCCTCCATAGATCATTCCCTCTCTCTCTAGGCTCACCCAGAGCTCCCAATAGATCTTTCTTACCACAGCCCCCTTTTCCTTCTCTGAGATCATCTGTGCCCCTCAATAGGACCCCATGCTCTGCTACACTCATTGAGTTCACGCAGGCACTTCCATAGATCTCTCATAAATCCAACCCTTCTCTTAAAGCTTGCCTAGCTCCTTAACAGGCCCACTAACTCTCGGTCCCTCTTCCAGGTCGCTAGACCCTTATGCACTCAGTCCTTCACTCTCCTGGCCTCTCACTAGGCCACTGTGTACACAGTTCTCCCTCTGGACTGGCCTGGCATCTCACTTGGCCCCTGTGGACTCAGCCTCCTTCTCAGGGCTCATCTGACCTCTCAACAGGCCCAGGCACTCAGTCTCTTTCTCAGGGCTCTAGACCCCACACTGGGTACCCAGGAACCTCATCCATCCCCTTAGTTCCTACCCAAACCCCGTATGTCATTCTTGCTGGCATTCAGGAGCTGCAGCCCTCCTGCTGGGTGATGTTCCTTCACCAGCTACCAAGATGTTATTGCCAACTCTGCTTTCAGGCTCTGGGCTTATACCCTCTCTAGGCCCAGCCCTCCTCTAATCAGGGGTCTCCCTTGTAACCAAGTGACTCTCTTGATCAGGCCTAGCATCACCTGCCAGCCCCTGAGTCAGCTGACCCTCCAGTTAGGCCTCACCCCCACCTGCTGGTGGCTCAGCAGCTTGTCTGACCTCTTAGAGTAACAGGCACACCAAGTGCCCTGCCACAACATCATAGCCCAAAATAGATGATCCCAAATATATTAGTTCCTTTTGCAACGTGGATGTGTAATGGTGACCCCCTGGACTGCTATAGGGCTTTGGGGAAAAACAAGATACAGATAATGCAATGAATATAAATTGAAAAACCAATATAATTCTTAAATGAATATTGGGTGATATCAGGCCACCATTTTATCTTTTCTAGAATAAGATAGAATGCATTGACCAAAAAGAAACTGTAATTTCGATATTACTTTACTGGGTGAAGGACAAAACAAACACCTTAAATGGGGTCTCACAGAGGATTGGATCCAGTACTAAAAGTGTCTTTTATTAGTTAAATAACTGTCGTTATCGTTCAAAATTAAGGTTAATGTACTGCCACCTGGAGGGGTTCTGGTTTAAAACATAATTTTAGAAATAGTTTGTTTGGGAATCTTTGGACATCAACAATAACACATCAATACAAAAATAGCTGGCATTTGTCACTGGCCAAAACTCATCTTATAATTACTTCCACACAGAAGATGAAGCCTGGCAGAAAGCTTTCAGGGATGGCCTGATTTGTTAACAGAAAAACAATCCCGAAATCATGACCTCAGGTAAGCAACTTCAGGTGCAAAGGTATCACCTTGCTCCTCATACAAGACAAAACTCCCTGCTAATAAATGAAGGGAAACTTATTCCATGACTCTCACAATCTAAGATCCACCTCTGTCACCTCAAACCACCATAAGCCCCCCAAATCCTCTTCACAACCTTGGAAGAAAAGTAAATAATGTGAGAAGGAAACCAGCCAACTCACTGATTTCTCCTGGTCTCTCTAAAGCAGACCCAGAAATACTCTTTATACTGCAAGTTCACATGAGTCCATCAAACATATCATCGAGGATCTAGGTCACTGTTCAGACCAATCTGCACATCTGCCCAAGGTTGCCCACTTAAACATATTTTGATCTTGGGTGGTTTTAATGACTTCCTGGTGGACAATGTATAGGGTTCTGCCATTGCAGACTGTCATTACCAGGCATCCGGGTTTTCTGTTTCCGACGGAAAAATGAAGAAAAAACAGTTTTACCCTTTACTGGAGGAAAGCACGGATTTCTCATTTGAATGGAGAGACCCATGGGTTTTATAGTTTTGCAAAGAGCTCTCTGCAGGCTGGCAGAGTTCCAGCCTGCAGGGGACTGGGAGGGAGCGGGAGGAGGACAGTCAGGCGGGGGGGTGTTATGTGCATATATATGCACATAGCTGCCCCACAGCCTGGAGAGCAGCTCCTGCAGGTAAGTAGGTGGGGACTGAGGTTCCCATAGGGAGGGAAGGATTCGGGCAGGGCTGGAGCTGCTGCCCAGCGAGGTGGTACATGAGGCTTGGGGCCCAGGGCCACAATGCACAGCTGCAGAGCCCAGCAGGAAGCGAGACGGGGCCACAGGCAGCATTTCCAGGAGGTAGGCGAGGTGGAGCCAGCTCCCCCCTGCTGCACACACTCCTGGAGGGGGTAAGTGGGGCCCATGCACCCCCAGATCTGTGCATGGGGTGGAGGTGGGGGCAGGCTGTCTGCTTCAGGCTTGGACTCCCTGCCCTGCTGCCATGCAGCAGGTGTGACCCGGCACTGAAGGGAACAGTGGGACTGCACAGAAAGCTGCTTGCTGCTGCGAGCCTATGCTGACATGGCAAGGTATCCCCTGCCTGCATGGCAGCAACAGGGGCAGTGGTGCAGGATTGTGTCCCTTGCTGCTGCCGCACATACAAGGGATGCCTCACCAGGGCAGCACAGAGCTCACAGTGGCAAGCAGTTTTCCCCCCTCACTCCCCCCACCAAGTCCATGCCCCAACACAGGAAAGATCTGTATGGTTTATTACACACACACACACACACACACACACACACACACACACACACACACACACACACACACACCCCCCTTCCAGGGCAAGGAACCTGTGTCCACAGCCCCCTGAGCCTGGCAGGAGGCAGCAGCTGCTGCAGTGGAACAGAGCCTGGCTCCCCGCCACCCCACTGTTCCCTGCAGCACCAGGTCATACCCACTGGGCTATGGAGGCCCTGGAGGAGGGCAGCAGGGTGGGAACCTGAGCCTTATTTCAGTGTTATATTTGGGCTCTTCTACACATGCAGGTAAAGGCACGATAGGATCCAGTGCTCAATCCACACAAACATACCTCCTGCCATGCCACACACACACAGCCAGAGACATGACTGTGAGACTGGGCATTAGCTCCCATTGTGCCTTGCTGCCCCCTGCACCAGCAATAAGCAAGGTGCTGCCAGGCACAGGGCTGCACCACAGTCCCTGCGGCTGAGAGATAGTAGCATCTATGGTCGCCCAGCTGCAGAAATGCATAGAGCCCCCACAGCTAGGGGATCACAGCCATTACTGTCTCCTAGCCCCAGGGGTATGTGGTGTGCTCCCAGCTGCAGGGGCATACCACACATCCCTGGGACTCCGAGACTGCAGCTGTGCCTCATGGCTGCCATGACACGGTGTCCCACAGCTGCCGGGTGTTGCGGAGATGCTGATACATGAGATGCTCCAGCTGCTTTCATTAGAGCAGCTCTTAGAGCTGTGTAAAAATACCTGAAGGAACTACAACCAGCACAGGTTCCTTACCTTGGACTGTTCTACATTGTTTTTAACACAATGTAACAATTCCAGTGGCGTTAAATACAAGGTAGCGCTAAATATAGACAAAGACTATTGTGTTTAATGCTGTCTGCCAGTAGTGGCTGAGATCATCTGGTAATGTTAAATACAACATTTGTTTTGTAAAAATGTTCAGTTGTTCACAGTAAACTAATCTTTCTCACTCCTCAAGCTCTTCATTTTAAATGTATTCATGACACCATTATTTCTCAATCATTTGCCTATCATGGCAGGAAAAAACAGTTATGAGAAATCTTTTAACAGCAAGACCTCTGGGTTGCTTTGTTATAAGTGGAAGAAGGTGTGGGGCAGGGGAAGATCTGTATGGTTTATTATAAGTTATGGACACTGAATATTTTTCCAAACAAAATATATAAAAGCAAAGGTTTAGCAAAGTTGGCTAGTAAGGATTAAACTATTAAAAGGAAAAAAAAAAACAACACTGAAAGATAAGCCCAAGGTCACATTCTACATAATAAGATTAAAAAGTTTTTGTTTACTGTGCTACTGTAAAACTAGACGATGTCAGCCTTGAGTAGCAATTATAAAGGTCACAGTGCAATGTCAGACTTTTAACCCTCATTGATGTGTGACCATCACATGCATAACGGGGAAAAAAAAGCTAATTCTTGCCAGCTTCTACCTGATTAAGCACAACTAAGCAAATCTAAATAAAACATTTTTGTCAGGGGGGACAAAAAAGGAGGACAATTAAGCTAAGGTGTCTTAAGCACCCAGGCATTGCTTTGTGGTTAGGTTTAATATGTTGGAAAGTCTGTTGTAAAGGAGTTATATTACTACCCTAAGCTTAAAGCAAGCTCACAAAGGTATGGTAATTATTTGGAGAACCACTATAGGTTCTCTCTCATATTCCTGCCAATTATAACTTGTTTCCAAAGTCAAGTTTTTAAGATAAAAAAAAAAAAATACAGGCCACATGTGTTACAGTTACTAGTTCAGTGACACAGGAATCAGAAGGCTCTTTGATTATAGGTTCCCCAGTTTCAAATATGCCTGTAACAGGATAATTAGTATGAAAGGCCACAATAAGAAAAAACCTGAAGTCATGCTTTACATTTGTTTAAGAGCCAGATGTTCTTCCCTTATAAATCCAATCAAGGGTAAGTGCTATGATTTACTATATGAGAACAAGCCATACAGCTCAAATTGTAAGAGATTAATTTTACATACTGTCTGCAATACTGACATAGTCAGTCTGTTCCTGCCATGAGGATCTGTCTTTAAGGCATCAATTTTCTGTTATTAAAATAAAAGGGACAACACTGATGCCTGGATGCCATTCAAATACGGAGGATGAACAACTGTAGAAAGTGTAAGAAAAAAGCTAAGGCATAACTTTAAAAGGATATTTTAAAGACGAAATATCCATAAAGGAAGAAAAACTAGTCAATCCACACAGTTAGACCACAACCATGTATTTCTAATCAAAGAAGTTAAATCACATTAGTGTTACTCTTTCAGTGCAAGAAAAAAAGAAAATAACCTCAAAGGATAGGGTGGGGGGTGGGGAATAATAATAATGCATGGAAACACAAGAGCTATTTAGCAGGTTAAGGAAAGTTTTATACATATATTTGAATACTTTACACTTAGCTAGGTGTCCAAGGAAATCAAAGGCTTTACAAATATTCAAATTCACCAACAAGACACATTTTTTAGAAAAACCTCAGGATGATGCTGAAGACTCAGAATTTGGACAACTTTTAATCTTGCAAGAAACAGAAAGTCTATTCGAGCTACAGAAGGTACACAAGGCCCTATCTTGTAAAAGGTCATTTCAACTGAACACCACACAAATCTGCTGGACTAGGCTTTGCATTATATCACTGTTGATCATCAAGTTTAGTCAAGAAAAAAGGGGCTGTCTTGTGGGGGGGAGGGGAAGAGAGGGCGTGCACACACGCACACACACTTTTTTTGAAACAGGCTTTTCCTATTTCCACTTCTGAGAAATCAGATCTATCAACCATACAATGGTTTACGGTTTTATAAACCTATTTAATTCGAGGTGGGGGAAGAAGGGTTTAACCTCCTTCTGCACACCAAAGTTCAAAACAGAAATTATATTTTCAATGTCCTGAAATGGAAGAGAGTCAGCTTCCTACCACAGAGCAGCCTATCCTTAGCAGCAACACCCTTTTTTTTCCTTTTAAAAATCATTTAACAAAAAAAGATGAAAAACATTTCAATACAATTTGGCTAAGCAACAGATCTCAACACCTACTGTTTAGGCCTAGTTAGGGAACCAAAAATAGCTGTGCCACAAACATATTTGGTATAGCCCCCCAACATACTGATCCAGGAGCAGGAACATGTCCAAAGCGCCTATACGGTCACTGTTTTCTGGATGTTTCTGAAAACTTAAGGTAAGGCACCTAACAGACGTTCACTTTAAAATGTGTTAAGAACCAATCCTCAATCCCACCCACCATACCATGACACAGTTACATGGCAGGACACACAATTTTGGGATCATGGATTAGATCCCAATCATGTATTACTTGCTGGATAGCAGGAGTCTAGGCTCCTCTTGCAGCAGCAAAAGGAAACCAAATCAGCTGATTGTCTCTTCGGGCTCAGAACCAAACTGGTCCCTGGCCCCACCTGACAATCAGCTCAGTGCACAGGGAGCACTGGGAGATGTATGAACCCTGTGTGTCCTGCCCAGCTCAGTAATACAGATGCAGTTCAGTATCATGCTGAGTAAACATAACAGGGATGATAGAATCACTAAAAAATTTCAAAAAGCACCTAAAATGCTAAAGATAGTTGAATTATAAAAATAAAAAGAGGCATTATTGATATTTATCCCATTTAAGGTTGGAAAAAAAAATCAATAAAAGATTAAGCATTAAAACACATACAAAAAGTAACATTAATATCTAAATTCAGTAAATTAGAAGAAAAAAAACACCTTGTAATAAATTTGTTCTTTCAGCTTCAAGCCCTGAGTACCAACATACTTTTCTTATGACACAGGGAGAGACACAAATAATCAGTTTCCATAAATATGACACCACACTTTATTATGCAGACCCTTACAGCAAGGAATTTTATTAAGTCCATGTACTACTACTCTCATTGTTTGCATTCAAACTGTGTATAAACATGCATCTAAACTGAACCACATGACAGTAAATTTTCCTGCTCAAAAGCCCATGTACAACTCCTATGCACTAATGGATATTAAAGACCTGTATCAGATTAGTCAGACCAGTGGACATGGGAAAGCAAAGCAGAGTTCCTTACTTCTGAAAGTTTCTACTAGTTTGTGTAGAATCTCTCAAATGTGTATCATATATGTATTTTAGCAAAAGCTGTAAATAAACTCATACTACTACCACCACTGTCTATGCATTTACTAACATGCAACAAACACCCTATTTTACTTTTAAGAATCTTCATAAAATAAGTTTTAAAGAGATGCATAGTTTTGCATGGGATCTCTTTTGGATTGCCATACAATACTGACAGATTAACACTAACATCCACATAGCTTCTTGCATCCTGAAAAATATCAAAGTGCTTTTTTAAAAAAATGTATCATTCACTACAGAAAGTAAGCAGTTATCTCTGGCACAGTTATTTAAGACAGGAAAATAGTAACATCCAGTTGAAACTGCTCAAAGGAACATGGCTAGAGCCACAGAGTCACTTTTCATAAAACTGCATATTCATCCTCAGAACTCAAACTGAGGGATTGATCCAGTACTGACTGTAAGAAAACTGCTACATGTAATCCCAGTACTACTTCAAGCACACAAGCCTTTCCAAGATGATTCTTATTCAAAACAGTGATCACCTTCTTTGATATAAATACATCACTGCTGTAGATGATACTATGGTTGCAACTTCTATACCTGTTTTAATATTTAGATGCTACATAACTGTACAGAGCATGTGATTCTCAAACAGGGTGCTAGGGCACCCTGAGATGCCACTGGATACTTTGAAGGGTGCCCTGAAATATGAGGAGATAAGTAGATAAACCCAGGATCAGGCTTGTCCCTGCCCAAATGATCCTCTAGTCTAATACCCAGCCCCTCTGCAAGGAGCTAAACACTGTAATGCATAGTTTTTGAAATTCGGAGCCACTCAACTCACAAGAATTATGCAGTGCCTCAAGTCTAATAACCCCTGCTCTAGAGTAATGTATCACTTGCCACTCACAGAAATTCTCAAACTAAAGGAGGAGGAAGGACATATGCATGCCATGAACTCCAGAAATAAATATCTGACAGAAAAAGGACAAGAAGTTTCTGGGCTGCTGTTGAAACTTAAATGAAGCAAAGTTGGCCCAGAGCAGTGTTTATGAACTCTCCCCATTAGTTATATTTTCAGACCAGAAACACCCATAAATTCTAATATACAGTAAATCACCTATATGTACTTCAGCACTGGAGTCTCAGATCAAAGACAGCAATTTCCTTTTCAGATATCAGTCTGTTCTGTAGGCATTTCTCTCTCAAACTCTAGACACACTAAACCTTGTCCTGGTCATGTGCTGGAGTTAGTGTCCAAAACTGTCCTATTACCTTGAAAACTTCCTAAAGTCAAATTAAAATATAGGTAAAAGGGGAGTATCTTTACCAGGCTGGAGAAACCTGCCCTGAGGAAGAGTAATGATAAGTTGAGACTTCTTCACCCTCTTACTTTGAGGTTAACCCCTTACCTTCCCTCTCTTGGATTTAAGGTTGAAGGGGGTTAGAGTATTAGCATCAGACTGGAAGAGAGAAGGTACTTTAAAGATTCCATGCACCACCACACAGTAACTAGAACATAACTAGTTCAGTACCAGTCTCTTTTTTGGTGGGTACGGGGAGTGAAAGAGTACGTACATCAACATATTTCTTTCAGGCCAGTAGTTGAAATTAGAGTACCTATGCCAACATTTAAGACAATTTGTTTTACTGTTTCCTCATTATTGTTGTGAGAATTTCTATTATTAAATTAACACTAGCTCTTGAATAAGTTTAATAATTGATCATATCAAATACTTGTAGAAATCATATACTTACTATACTGTTCATTTCTGAAGACTCATAACTTCCACATGGATGGACACTCCCAATAGGCTCCAAGCCTTCTTCATCCCACATATAGGTTCCATCAGAACTATCGGATGGAGAAAGCTCAGAAGAGGAGCCAGCTCTGTAATTCATATCTGGAGACATTAAGTTGGTCCCAGAAGTATGCTTTGTGCTTTGATTTTTATCATTTGCTGCTGAGAGAGAGAAAGAGAGAGAGAGAGAGAGAGAGAATCAATCCAAAACATTATTTACAGTAAAAGTATCATTTATGTTCTATGTTATTAGCAGGTAAAAGGGACTTGAAATAACTGTTGCAAATGGATAGTTAAAAGTAATTACTAATGTTACTAAGCTGTGAACTTAGAAAAATACAAGTGAAAAATATTAAAAATACCTTACACAGTAAGAGATGCTTGGCATAACAGATGTACATGAAGATAGTTTTTCAAGAGCTGGTACAGCCTTCCCCAAAAATCCTTCAGTGACATTGATTATATCATGACAAGTTACATATTTACTACTGTGTGCATAATATTTGTAGCAATGTTATAGATGGAAACATTTGACTATTACAGGCCCTTAAAGTGTGGCTTAATTCATTTTACCTACACTTTTCTTATACCTTAAGAATTTTAAAAATATTTAGTTCAAATCTCGCTTAATTAAAAAGAACTACAACTTCTCACATTTTAGTTCTAATTACAGACTCTATGTTAGTCCTACTTGCTCTTCTTTCTAGGAAGATAACACATCACCAATAGAACAGAGCTAGCCACAGCACAAGCTGCCTAGAGAGAAAGTGTTTGCTACTAATTTTTTCAAAGAGCCATCCAAGATATGGCAAAGCAGGGAGAAAGAGGAGCAACTTCTACAACCCCATGAACATGCTGGCAAAAAGGAAATATTTTCAGAAGCTGGTACAGGGAAAGAAGATCAGCCTAGAGAGAAGAACTGCAAAGGAGTTCAGAGAGTGCATTATGTTGAAAGATGGCCTTCAGCTGAATATCATGCTCTTTTTACAACCTCCAGCTTGTGAATAAACCAACACAACACATGCTCCTTTCACTAGCTTATAAACTCACACCAGCGTCCTTCCACAGCAGGGATTTCTAAAAAGAGCATTCAGAGCCCAACTTAAGGTTTGAAAAAAATTAAGACTATTGTTACCATATATACTCTAATTTACAACAAAGATTTTTGTCTCTCCATTTCCCATTCAACATCTTCATCTTGGATTGAGTACAAGGGAGGGGGCAGATTGCTGCAGCTGCAGTTCTGGCCCCGAGCTGGGTTTGGGGTCAGAGGCAGGGCCATAGCCTATTCCCCAACCACCTTCCCTCAGTTACAGCTGCAGCCCATCTCTAGCCCCAGGTACAGAGCACATAATAGTTCTAGCCCCATGCCACCAAGCAGCAGTGACAGTGGCAGCAGCTGTGGCCCTGGCTATAGCTCCAACCCAGACCCAGCACTAGAGCTGCCACTATCCTAACCACTGTCACCTGGACCAGCAGGGGCCAAAGCCACTACATGCCCTATGCCCTGGCCATAGTGGGGCCACAACTGAGTGCAAACTGGGAGGGCAGGGGAGAAACCAACAAACAGGGGGTTCCGGCACAAGGCGGGGGGCTTGACTCTCCCTGCTGCCTGCCCTCCTACTTCCCCCACTGCTTCTTACATCCCTATCATCGCTGCAGCAGTGGAAGGAGGGAACAAACTTAAAAACCTACCCCTAATAAATTAGATTCTACGCATGGAAAATTAATAAATTTATGAATTTTTCATGTACAGAAAATGGAGTGCTGACTTAAATTCAAAGTTGTCTTGGATTTGGGTAAATATACTAATGTATTCTTCAGTGCAAACCAGCATCTAACGTAGAAACTGTGTTTAGAAAGTAAAATTATAGAAAACGTAATGTTCCAGCAAGATATGTCTCCTTTACTTCTGCCTATCAGCACATGCATAATGCTACCCCTCCCCCAAGACCTTGTAGCTGCACATCTACAGCATAAGAATACTACATAAGACATTTAGGATACTGTTTAGGTTCTAATTACATTTAATTTACCTGTATAAAACAGAATTTAATAGGGATCTACACCAGTCTTTTAGTAGGGGAGGGGAAAAATTAGCCCTACAACCCTAATCACGCAGAAGTCATGCTTGGTAAGGGTAAGAAAGAATTATAGAGGATTGGGAGCTCCTCTTGAAATAAACAAGCAAGCAAAATGCAGCAGTTGTTTGCTATAGGAGCTATAATTTTTTATTCTGAATTTGTACAAAGTTCCTAGGCATAACATAGTTTTACATCTCCTTAGGAATTTAGAAACGTAGCTTCTATGGCAAATGTTTCTGCCATGCTCTATATGGTTAAATGTAAAATGATCTATTAAAGGTCTTCTGAAGACATTTAAACTTTTACAGATGCCTGTACATCCAGGAAAGAATGAGATCAGGAAAAAGCAGCAGATGATTTTGCAACAAAAATGATAAAGGGCGTGGATGGTAAGTCATACAGGGAGAGGTTGAAGGAAGTAGACATGTTCAGTTAGCAGAAAAGTTGCTTAAGCAGACAGGATAGCAATCTTCAAATACCTAAAGGTCTGCCATAAAAAGAGGGAAAATACCTTTTCTAACTGCAGAGAGCAGGATATAAACCAATGACTTGAAGCTGCAGCAAAGTAGGTTTAAATTGGATACCAGGAAAGACTTCTTCACTACTACAACAACAAGGCAGTGGCATTGATTGCCTTGGAAAACTGCAGGCACTCCATCACTGGAGATGTTCAAGAGGATGGAGAGCCACTGGTTGGGAGTGAACTGGGCATAACTATGCTTATGTTCTACTATACCTATCGTGCTTCTGGGCTTTGCTGTTTGCTGCATAGGGCTAGGAGGGAATTCCCTCTTCCTCACTCTCCCTCCCCCTGCTGTTTTTTTAAGCCTTCCTCAGAGGCATTGGGTGTTGGCTGCAGTCAAGGCTGTGGATTGTGACTGGGCTATGCCAATGCTCCTGCTGGGACATAAACCTAGAGCAGGGGTAGGCAACGGTTTTTGGACAGTGCTGAAAAACACCATAATGCCTACCTGGGAAGGTGCTGGAGTGCTGGCAAGGCAGAAAAAAATGAGGGCAAGGGGTACATGGCAGGATACCCTGCTTGTGTCCCTTGCCCCCCACCCAAAGCCCCAGGTTCTGTGGCTGCCAGCAGCTACCCTGGCTCTGGGTAGCTGCTGGAGCCAGGCTGCTCCCAGCAGGGCTTGCAGAGTCCCAGAGCCAGGGGGATGAGCCTGGCTCAGCTGTTTGCACTCTGCCCACTGCTTGCTGCAGCTGCCCAGAGCCCGGGCTGGCTACAAACAGCTGCGCCAGGCTCATCACCTCAGTGCCGGGAGCTGGGGAGAGACAAGGGCTGTGCTGCCTCAGGCCCCTCCCCCACTGCCCGCTCCGAGGCACGCCTGCACATGCCGTTGTGGGGCTGATGCTGGAGCCTGGCACAGCTGTTTGGAGCCTCCCAGCTACAGCCGGCCCCGGCTCTTGGGAGTGCTGACAGCCAGGACCCCGGGCTGCTCCCAGCAGTTAGCTGGGATGCTGCAAGCCCTGCTGGGAGCAGCCCAGGCTCCATTGCTGGCAGCAGCTACCTGGAGCTGGGGCTGGCCTCGGCATGCCAAGCAAAATGGCCTCGTGTGCCAAACTCGGCACGCGTGCCAGGGGTTGCCAACCCCTGACCTAGAGGCACCTGGCTAGAGGATCTTGCCCCTCTACTTGGGGTCAGACTGATCGACATATTTGGGGTCAGGTAGGAATTCTACCCAGTGGTCAGATTGGCATGTACTGCAGGGGGTTTTGCCTTCCTCTTTAGCAAAAGGGAGCTCTTCCTTGGACCTCAAGCGTTCTAATATAATAAAAGCCTCTGTCTGCCTGTTTGTCTGTAACGCTCCAGGCCAACTGCATGTGCACCGCTGAGAGGATGTGCACTGAGTAGCTGCGAGGGCCTGGAGCATTATGGACAGATGGGGCAAGGAAGCAAGGGAGCCATCACCCTGCCCCCCCACCCCCCAACAACAGCTGACAGAGATGAGGAGGCAGTGGGGAAGAAAGGAGAGAAAGAGGGAGGGGAGCAGGAAGGGGAAGGGAGGTTTCCAGTGGCAGCATCCCCCTGCTGCCACCGCCCAGCCTTGACAACAGCTGGTGGGGAGGGAGGGAGGAGAGGAGGAGGGGAGGCATGTTGTATGCCACCTGGTATTGGTGACCGCTGCCGAATGCAAGCTCCCCTCCCCACCCTGTTCCTGGAAGCCAGCAACAGCAGCACAGAGTGGAGTGGGGGGGGGGGGGGGGGTGCACGGGGCCACACCTAGAGTGGTGCCCATGGGGCCAGACACAGAGTTAGAGTATTAAGTCGTGTATTGTGTCAAGGTAGTTTTACTAACAGATTAGACAATGAATTTGTATACAATGGTTTGGATAAGGATATTCCTGCCTCAGGCAGAACACTGGACTGGTTAACCTATGGAGGTCCCTTCCAGTCCTACTTCTCTGTGACGCTCAGTCTCATGCAGGATATAACAGGCAATTACAGTGTCATGCACATAGATGCACAGCATGATGCACAAAATGATCACCAGAAAGTTGTTAAATTTCATTTAGTAACAGAGAGAATTCAGGTTCTAATACAGAGAATATCCATTAAGTTACAGCCCCACATAGTGTATACTAAACTAAGTATCAAGAATAATCATAATGTCATTAACATTTGGATTAACTTTGTATATCAGTGATTGACATGACATTTCTCACCTGAAGGGGCATAAAACAGAACACGGCTTTCTTCTAATAGAAGTCACCTTCATTTACTATCTTGTATTAATACTACGGGCACATATGGAATATGGGATAATAAGATATTCGAAACCAGATATAATCAGGAACCAAAAGTAATTCTTATGAGGTTAACTATGAACCTCTGCACTAATTTAAAAATACAAGGAGGGGTGGGAAATAAATTTTAAAAAAAATGTTTATCCCAACAATAAAGAAATAATTGGAACTAATTACATAATAGGTTATTATTTCCACTACAGAGATTTGTTTAAAGCTAGAAATTAAAAAAATGAAAATCAACAAAGTATTTACCAGACACATGTATAGCTATATCTAGCCAATCATCAGCATTACAGTGAGAACTTTCACTTTCCTTGAGAGAACTGAATGATTCTATTGGTGTTGCTCCATGCTCTAATTCTTGAATAAAGACTTCCTCTGGATGTGCTTCTATCGTTCTATTTGGATCTTCTAAATCTATACAATCATCACTAAAGTCTTCGCTTAGGTCATTTTTCTCACAAGAGGACAAGGAAGATATAGATATTTCATCCACATCGTCACTCATACATAAAACTTTTGAATTATGTTTTCCCAAACTGTCATGCAGGATTTCACTTCCTTCTTTTCTGTGACTGTCATTTTTCATTGCATCTTTTTTTTCATCCATTTCCTTACTATTTGTTGATATCTCAGAATTATTATCCATGAAACCTGAGTCAGTAGTTGTACTCTTGCTATCACCCACAGTGATCTTTCCAGTAAATTGTTGTCCATTACGCTTCAGGAAAGAAGGACGACTCATTTGGTATTCCAAAGCAGCTGCAGCTCCAGATTCATTTGATAACAGTGTTTTTTTCGAACCACAGGTTGATATGGCATTATATGCCCTAGTAAACCCATATTTTAAAGGTTCATTTCCACTGGGTATATTCAACTGTCGTGTATTTCTTGATAATAAAGTTGCCCTCTGAGATGATCTGATGGCTAGATGTTGATTCTGATAAGGCCTTGTGAGGTCCACAGCTCTGTTAAAGGAATGTGACCTGGTTAGGGATGCAGGGGGAAGGAAAGAATTCTGAATGGAATGTGAAAAACTTTGCGATCTAACCATTTTTTCACAGGAATAAGTTTCTTTGTCTGTTGATTGTGCCAGACCCTCTCCTGAACTGTTCCTGGTGGCACCAGAATTAACCCTAGGTCTCTGTAAGCCTACAGAAGGCCTATTTCCATAAAATCCATCTAAACGAGATTTTGGAGCATTGAGTCCAGAATACGAAGTTCTGCCTAATAATGTACCTTTGGAGAATTTTGCTGAACTAGACAGTACAGGCAAAGACTTTGGGTTTAATTCTTTTGTAGATGATACAAACATATTGGTTTGCTTGGATGTTTTCGATGCTAGTAAAGCAGTGTCATCCAAACCCACCCTGTGCACATCTTTACCAAATGTTTCTCGAGACTGAGAATACTTTTCAGAATCACTTATTTTTTCATTGGAATTATCAGCAAAGTTAGATTCACCACCACGCTGATTACAAAGTTGATATTTATTTGATTTTCTCCAGTTAAAAGAGGAAGACATATGAACAGTGCCATTGTGCTTGGTGCCACTTTTGCCATTGTTGCTTTGAGTAGTCCCTGATAAATTAACAGTGGTCCCATTTGACAATGGCTGTAGGACATTGCCTAAAGACTTTGTTTCATACTTCGGTAACCTGGAAACCAAAGATGTCCTGATATAATTTTTTTCTTCCATGAGCTAATCAGGTGCATTGGTCCTACAAGTCTGCTTGAATCTGAGGAAGAGAAAGTGAGAAAAAACAAATCTGAATTAATACAACTTTAACAATACAGCAAAGCATATTCAGCTCATTTGTGTTTTGGAAGAAATTATTTATTTATTTATTTTTAAATATTTTAAATTTAACTTAAAACTTTTTAGTTCTACAGGACTAGAAATTTCCTGTCTTTTTCATATAATAAGTGCACAATCCATTGTATTATCAAATAAGTAAATAAATAAATAAATAAAAACCTAATTTTATAAGTGCATCCAGCTCTGTGTGGTTTCCTGCCAGTTCACCTCGGAGGGTATTTCCTGGCCTTTGGTTCCAGTTGTGATCTGTCCCAGAATACAGTGCCCCTAGCTTCCCAGTTCCCTCCTCCCTGCAGTGGAGCCAGGAATGTGGAAGCCTGGACTTGCCACAGGGCTCTAAGGTTTTCTACCCTCCTGTTTCTCACCGGATTTGAAAAGATCAGCGATCCCCAGGAACTGTGGGCAATGGTGATCCAAGTCAGACAGCTATTGTGGCACTTTCCTGTGAACTAAGCCTGTCACTACCAAGATGGTGTGGGTAACAATATGCAACAGCTTCAGAGGCCATGTCTGTTCCATATACTAATACCAGCTGGTTCTAATTATAGGTCAACCTGTCTATAAGTTATCCACTTTTTTTACCTCTTTTGAAAGGAAAACAATGGGCAGTGGAAGAATTTCAACTCATGATTTGAACAATATAGCAATGCTACAAAGGAACTAGACAGCTGCCTGGTCAACAAGCTGAATTGTTCCTAATGCTTGGCAGCGAACACTGCAAGATTTCTAGATTAGTTTTCATAGCTTAATACAGTATTAAAAAAAAAAAAAAAAAAAAAAAAAGCACTACCCAGACTTGGTGCACTGATCATGATGGGAAACAAAGATGTTCACTCAGTGAAGCATAAGTCACAAAATTTTGAACACATTCATAACTGAGAACAAGAATGCCAAAAAGAAACTACAGCTTGTCTCCTCACAAACACAGATAACAGGTTGCTTTAATTTTCAAGTGTCCTGTATCAATATAAAGGGAGCTTTTTTTGTTGCTGTTTTTACTTTTGACAGGTAAAAATTGCACAAGTAGTAATATTGCCATTCTAAAATTTCATAAATGACAACAGATGACACACACTGTGAATGTCCCTGTTATACAGTTGTTAGTTGTAGCTGTGTTTGTCTTCAAAAGAGTGTTTGTGCCTGGAAACTTGAAAAGAACAATTTTTCCAACTATCTAGCTGGTCTAGTAAGAAATATCACATCTACCCAAAGAACCTTGTTTGCCTGCTATACAGGGTTGGGTTGGTTTGATTTGTTTTGGGGTTGTTGTTTTTTTTTGGGGGGGGGGGGGAGGGTGTTCATGTGCTATAATATCACTACATTCACACTAGTATTTCTTATTTTTAATTCAAGAAACTTTTTTAGTAGAATTCCACCAAGATTCAGATTAATACTTGCTGAAAAATTATGTTGATGAGCATGACCTGTGAAGAAAAACAACTGGACCTGTACCCATTCTCACTTCTCTTCTACAGAAATCAGGAAGGAAGGTTCCCTATGTCCTCCTTTAATATCAGAAAGTCAGGTATGTGAGAAACATGCTAGCTCTACACAGGAAAGGGGCCTCCAAGCTCATGTTTCTAAGTGTCTATAGACTAGAAGGACAACAAGGTCCACCTCTACTGCAGGTAGACATCCATAAAAAGAAAGTATCAGCTTTATCTTGGTTAGGTATGCAAAGATTATGACTGAAAATGTCATTTTTAGCAGTCAACTTGGCATATTCTATCACTGCTACTGAACTGTCACCAAACTCAAAGAATTTTCAGAGAGGTACTTCTTGGATTAGTACTGCATTCTAACCAAGTCTTAACATACAAGAGTAAGTCCCAAAAAGAACCTTAACTAAAAACTTGCTAGCAAAAGATGCATGTATCTAGAGAGAATGGGTTGCTTTATATTCAGATTATTCCTTAATGATTTGACTCAATATCCTGATTTTTTTAATCCTGTAAACTAGCTATCAATTATAGTGAATATGCATTAATGCTTCATTTGTATGGAAGAATTCTAAAAAGATGTCAGACTTAGTGTGTCTGATATAAATCAGATTACAATTCTAGGTTAATTGAAACTGTTATTTTAGTGTAGTGACATACAGATACATAAACCAAAGGTTACAAGGCATAAATGAATGAATATGCAAATAAACTTTCCTCTCAGGATGCATCAAAATATAATAGAGACCTACCAAAAATCACAAATTCACAGATTTTGTCTGTTGTGCAGCCCTGCCTCCCTCCACCAATCAGTGGTGAGAGACGGGGCTGCATGGCAGACAGCGCTCAAGCAATCAGCAGGAGGCAGCGCTGTACAATGGATAGCCCTCACAGCCAATCAGCAGCAAAGAGTGAGGGCCACTGGGGCCCCTCAGCCAAAGGTGTTGGGGGCCCCAGCCACAGTAAGCCCTTGAAAATGGCAGCCAGCTCCATGATCTGCCCATGAAATGAGCTGCTGCGTTGGGTAGAACCCTAAGTACAATGGCTTTTGGCAAGAAAAAACAAAAAGTCAATTGACAAAAAAGCCATCAACTGAAACCTGAAAATAGTGCCTTTGATTTGAACAGATGGATGTCATTTTCTTGGATATGGATATCGTTTTCTTGGATTTTAGCAAGGCCTTTGATACAGTATCTCATCCCATTCTCATAAATAAATTAAGAGGCTGTGACAGATTTTTACACCTTCCAGTGAGTGGCAAATTTGCTTAGTGGTCACACCCTGAGAATGGTAGTAGACAGGTCGGTTTTGACCTGGGAGGATGTGGATAGTGAGGTCCCACAGGGTTCGGTCCTTGGACCTGTACTCTTCAATATCTTCATCAGTGACTTGGATGAGGGTGTGAAGTGTACTCTATCCAAGTTTGTGGACAATACTAAATTGTGGGGTGAAGTGCACACTCCAGAGGTTAGGGAACAATTGCAGGCAGATGTGGATAGGTTAGAAACATGGGCAGTACACAATCGGATGCAGTACAACAAGGACAAGTGCAGAGGGCTGCACCTAGGGCACAAAAATATCAGCACACCTACTGGCTAGGAAGTGACCCTCTCAGCAGCACAGAAGCAGAAAGGGAACTCGGTGTCATAGTGGACTCCCAAGATGAACATGAGTCATCAGTGTGATGAAATCATCAGCAAAGCAAACCGCACTTTATCATGCATCAGCGAAAGTGATTGGTGGGACCAAGTAGGGAGCAGGCCTGAGCCACACACTGCCACCCCTCCCTCCCCCCAAGTCCAGGACCAGACCAGGAATCAGCAATGCTGATAGCTCACCACTGGGTGAGGCAGAATCACTCTTTTTTCCACCATAAACTGCTTGAACACCTGTACAATTAACTTTTGTGTCAGGAAAAGGGAGCATTTTTAGACAAATCTAATGCTTGTCCATTGACTTAGAGGAGAAAAAGTACAAGACATCAGATAAAAGAAAGTAGAAAAAAAATCCAGAAGCATCATGGGCAGATATCATTGGAAAGAAATGATTCACAACTCCTCCCTTACATAAAGATATGATGTTAATACAGATTTAATTGCCAAAATTGCATGTCAGATCTTTAAAAGACACAGAGAAGGAAAGGGCGGGGGCAGGGGGTGGAATCTTCTTTAGACAACAGCATACAGTAAAATCTTTCCTTGGGATAGCAAAATACATCAAGTAAGATTGGATATATGCACAAGTAAACCTTGATGGAACAATATTGAATTTACAATGCAAAAGTTCCCACCGCTATAATGAGAATTTTGCCAGGATTAGCAGTGGGGAAGCACTATGGAACAGGTATCTACTATGCACATCTCAAAAGAACACTCAGAATATAGTTTTTGCATCTGATAACATAAAATGGAATTGAATACTAACAGCAATTTTGCTGGTCTTCTTCTGGCTTCTAACATACTTGTAACATACTGTTTTGTGCCCTTTTACATGCCTTGCCATTTGCATCTCAAATCAAATACCATCACACAAATCAAATATTTATTAGCACAAGTGTTAAAATATGCATTTCAAATTGCAATGCAATAACAGGAATAGAACCTGTTTATGTCCCCACATAAAGCTCTGCTCAGTTTTACATAAACGATACGGTGGATTCTGAGGCAGGCAGCTACAAACAATGGTGTACTTTATATCGGTCCCCCTGGAATATTTGTCTGAACTTGTGGTAGACATATGTTTGAACTGACTCTCCCTTACTATAAAACAAAAAGGGGGAGACAGCTGGCAAGGGATTTTCTAGGATAGCTTTGAGACTGAAACTTAAATAGCCTGATTCTGGACACTCTGCAGGACTACTGAAAAAGAAACAGGCAACAGCAGGTTGAAAAGGTTTGCTGGAGAGAACTGAAGTCATCTTGGGCAGAAGCAGGGTGGAAGAAAATTTGTTAGCTAGATGGTGCTAAGGGTAAGCTTATTAGCACAGAGCAGACTAACTGGCACTGTCAATCAGCAGTGCTAATTAACCTACCAGAAACATCAAGTGGCCATGGCTACACTGCTTCCTGTTTAAGAGGCAACCCACCTAAAACAACAGAACGCTTCTGGGCACCACCATGGCAGTAAGTTTCCCCATCACAGACACGGCTTTAGACCGGGGCGGGAAATTATTATGGGCGGAGGGCCACTTACCCAGTTTTGGCAGGCTATCGAGGGCCAAATGGGTAGCCCCGTCCCTTCACAGGTGCCCCGCCCCCTGGTCACCATCTTGGGACCAATGTCCCAGGGCCAGCACCAGTGGGGCCCAAAGCGGGGCACAGGCTGTCAGGGGTCTGTGGAGCTGGGCTGGGCTACACCAGCAGGAAGAAGGGGGAGCTGGCCCAGCTCCATAGAGCCCCTGCCAGCTGCAACCCCGGGGCACCAGTGCAGGCCCCATGCTCCCACTAGCTCCCTGCCCACTCACACCCAGTGCCCCCCAGCCCCACGGTACAGGCAGGGTGCAGCACACAGCCCTGACCCCCTGCTCGCCAGCAGGGAAGAAGCTGGTGCTGAGCGCGGGGAAAAGCATCCCTTCGCCCACCCCATGACTAGCGATCCCTGCTGCAGGCTCTCGCAGCCCACACAGGGCTATTTGGAGCAGGCACAGGCAGTCCCAGGCGGGCTGCAAGTGGCTAGAGCACAGGGCACTGGCCACAAGGCAAGCGAGGGGCCGCTCTTCCTGCGCTCAGCATCAGCTTGTAACAAGGTGCATAACACCTTGTTACAAGGTGGTGCTGAGCACTAGGGAGCGGGGCGGTCCTGTCATTTTTGACAGGAATCAAGGGAGAGAAATATTAATTTTCTACATTCTTTAGGGGCCCCGCAGGCCAGATAGAATGGCCTCGTGGGCCGTTTTTTGCCCACTCCTGCTTTAGACCACTGAAGAGCTGTACGTTACTTTGGCTTAACGATCTGGAGGGTCGGGATAAAATTCACCTATTTTCCACTGCTCCCCACGGTGAGTTTATAAACAGCCACCAGATCCCCTCTCAGTCTTCTCTTATGGTGGCTGAATAGGTTCAGGACCTTTTGTCTATCTTTGTAGGGCCTGGCCTGCTGCCCCTTGACCATGCAAGTGGCCCTTCTCTGGACCCTCTCAAGCTGAGCCACATCCATCTTGAAGCGCAGCACCCAGAACTGGATGCAGTACTCCAACTCTGGCCTGACCACCGCTGCATAGAGGGGAAGGATCACCTCCCTGGACCTGCTTGTGATGCCTCTGTAGACACACAAGGTACGGTTAGCCTTACTGACCGCTTCCTCACATTCGTGTCTCATGTCCATCCTGGAGTCAACAATGACTCCAAGATCCCTTTCTGTCACTGTGTTGTTGGGAAGGGTGTTCCCCAGCCTCTACACGTGTTGCAGGTTCCTTCTCCCTAGATGCAGCACCATGCACTTGTCTGCATTGAATTCCATTCTATTCTCATCCGCTCACCTCTGTAACCTGTCGAGATCTAGTTGGATTCTGTCCCTCCCCTCCAATGTGCCACTTCTCCCCATATCTTTATGTCATCAGTGAATTTGGACAGCATGCTTTCCACGCCCACCTCCAAGTCGCTGATAAACATGTTGAATAGCACAGGTCCGAGGACCGAGCCCTGGGGAACTCCTCTGCCCACATCCCACCAGGTCGAAAATGACCCGTCCACCACCACTCTCTGGGTGCAACCATCGAGCCAATTTGCCACCCAACTGACTGTGTAGACATCAACGTCGCAGTCGCCTAGTTTTTTTTGGGGGGGGGTTTATGAGAATGGGGTGAAAAACAGTATCAAAGGCCTTCTTGAAGTCCAGGCAGACAACATCCACCTCAACACGTGCATCCAAGGACTTTGTGACCTGGTCATAAAAGGAAATAAAGTTAATCAGGCAGGATCTGTCCGCAACGCACCCATATTGGTTGCCCCTGAGTACTACCTCCCATGCTGGTCATTTAGTCGAAGCCTCTGCTCAAAAACAGGACCATTTCCTCCTATCACATCCCAGTCAAGGCTTTGTCTAGCCAGGTCTTAAAAACCTCCAAGGATGAAGAGTCCACAACATCTCTGGGTAAGCAGTGTTTTACTACCTACCTTTCTAGTAAGTAAATTGTTCCCAATATCTAAACTTCAGCACTGGTGAGGCCACATCTGGAGTACTATGTTCAGTTTTGGGTTCCCACAGAAGAAAAAATGTGGACAAATTGCAGAGGCCAGCAGACGGCAATGAAAGTGGTGAGGGGGCTGGAGCACATGACTTCTGAAGAGAGGCTGAGGGAACTGGGCTTATTTAGTCTACAGAAGAGAAGACCGAGAGGGGATTTAATCATAGCCTGAAGGGTGGTTCAAAAGAAGACGGAGCTAAATGATTCTTAGTGAAGGCAGATGACAGAACAAGGAGCAGTCTCAAGTTGCAGCAAGGGAAGTTGAGGTTAGATATTAGGAAAAGCAGTCTTTTTTTCTTTTTTTTTTTAAAGAATGTAGTTGGAAACCGTGTCCCAGTCCCTGTTCAGGAATATGGAGGCAAAGAATTCATTAAAGAGGTCAGCTTTTTCATTTGCCACAATCACCACATTGCCAAGCCTATCCTGTAGAGGGACCCACGTTACCTGGTGCCTTCTTCTTACTTCCTAATTTGAAAAAAAAGACTTTTTATTATCCTTAATTCTGGTCAGTAGCCCTAGCTCCATCTCTGCCTTTGCCTTCCAAACAGCCTCCTTGCAGTACCGAGCAACAGAGGTGTAATCTTCTTTGGTGATAGCCCCTTGCTTCCACTGTTTGTACACCTTTTTTGCCCTCAGACATCCCTAGATGCCTTTGCCGAGCCATGGGGGCTTCTTAGCACTCCTGCCCCCCTTGGTGTGCATTGGGACTGACTCCCTTTGAGCTCAGAGGATCGTTTCCTTGAGGAACAACCACCCGTCTTGGGGTCTTGGAGTTTCAATGAGAGGGGAGTCCAATGCCTCTCCTACTAACCTTCTTAGCTTACAGAAGTCAGCCCTCCTGAAGACGAGGACTTCTGCCTTGCTGCTTGCTTTCACCACCCTGCACCGGATAGTAAATTCCAGCAGGTGATGATCACTGTCGCCCAGGTGGTCGAGTACCTGCAGACCACTCACCAGGTCGTCGCCTGTGGCAAGGGAAAAGTCCACAGGCAAGGACCTGGTGAGGGGGTCTGAGGGTACTCCACCACCTGGTACTCAACTCTGCTCGACTCTGCTGCTGGTAATAAAAATTAGCATGTAGAAGCAACAAGTCGTCTTTTTCAGAAATTCTTCAACTGGATACTTTTTGAAGGTTCAGTGGGAAAGGGAGCAGGAAAAAAAAGGAATTTCTTATTACACTTATTAAGTTCTAGTATATAGCATTTGAGGAACCTTATGCTCAAATTCTTAATTACAAATTTAAATCCAGAAAATCTATTTTCCAAAAATCTGTTTTACTGTTTCATTAAGCCAATAAAATGCAGTAATCTTCTATAAAACTACTGACATGGAAGAACACTATACCAAAATGAGTTTAAAAAAAAAACCACAACAAATTTAATTTAAACCTTCTTGTATCTTTTTCCTTACATACAGCCACTGTTTTGGAGGGCACGAGGATAATACAGGACGACTTCTCTCTAAAACTTTCCCTTGAAAACATTAAAGTTTCCTTATGTGAAAGCACAGTAGCTTCAACATGACTTTATTGTCTTTGAAGTACAAGTTGAACAAAAAACCAACAGTTAGATAACTGAAAACTGTGTGAAAAAGTGTGGGAGGGATCAGAGATTTAATCTAAGGGCTGGGGAAGGCTTCCAGCTACAGTGAATGGCCTTTCCTTTTTATAAACCTTTTGGAGATAAAGTAGCATAATAGGCCTAGCATTTAACAAAATAGAAAGTGCTCTGTTCCTGAAGGAAGTTGTGTTCCCTCCAAATCGAAGGAGCTTCAGCTGTGGTTCTCACTCACTTCAAGAATCTGTAAAATACAGAGCTGCTGAATCTTGAGACTGTTGCACACAGGAGATTGATGAAAGCAAGTGACTGGCAGCTTTGATAGAGCTTACTCTCTCCAACATTAGCTTGTTCAGTAGTGGCCATGGGCTGCCACAGTACCCATCACCATCTATATCATCTGCTCTGGCAGCCAGTTACTGTCCTTCCCTCTTTTAGCATGCTAATTCTCTTCCTCCTTCTCTGTCATCCTTTCTTGCCTCAAAAATACCCTCTATTCCTAAGTCACCTTCTCATGCTTTATGGTAACATTTCTGTATTCCCTAAAATCTCCACTTGTTCCTTATCCGTATTCTCAAGTTTACCAGGTACTAGTTAATGTTCATGTCCTTGAAGCTCTGAATGTTGTCAATCCAAACCCTGCAAGATGAGAAAAGTACCTACAATTATTGTTTCCTTTCTGGTTTTTCTAGTAAGAAGTAATTCTGTTTTCACCCCTCAATTTGTGGAACGCTACCTCCAGAGCCTCCTGAGACCCTAAAAATGATAAATCCTTTTCCAGTTTCCAAGCATGAAATCTTCCTGTTTTACAGGGGCTGTTCCTAGCAACTTGAATGCTGGATTGTTTCTGTGTTGTCAATAGAGAAGCTGCATGGGGCCAGAAACTGTGCAGCTGGATATCTAATTAACAAGATACACAGAACACGGTGGTGGGGTCTTGAAGTCATGGCAGTGATTATGTAATTTGCCCTGCCTGAAAAAAATGGAGATATCAGAGGACATAAATGCAGGACAAAATACCAAAAGTACTTATTTATGAAAGATAAGGAAAATCCATTCTGCCAAGTAATAGTAACATATATCTTGCTGATGCCTCTCGGGGCTGGAAAGACAGAGACACGTATTTGAAAACCAGCGGGGAGAAAAAGCTGACCAAGCCGAGCATTTTCTACAAAGATATCATTTTATCTCCCCTGTACACAGGCTCAAAGTTTGCTCTCATTAATACTGTCCTGGGGGTCAAGCATATGTACCTTGCAGTATGTGCTTTACAGTGTGTAGCTTGCTTCTATTTTTGTGTTAAAACAATATTGTTTACACAGCTAATTAAATGTTTATGTATATAGATTGATTAAGATGTTATTGTTAAAAAAAACCCCTAAGATCTTGCATGAAAAACTTGATTTTACAAAAAATTCCACAAAAACATTTACCTGTCAGACCTTGGTAAGATTTATAAAGATAAGAAACTCTATACAACTTCTGAATTAATTCCCTGCATGATCAAAATGCCACTTGTAATAGAACGTGAAATAACCAATACAAGGCTCAGTTCACAAGCTCAGTTCTATTCTGCATCCAGTGGAGTTCGGACTTCAAGCATGAAGCACAATGGGTTGAAGTGGAATACAGGACTACAACAGAAGAGACAGCCAGCTAAGTAACTAAATGCAGCAGTGTCACAGTGCTGGGTAAGGGATTGGTACCATAAGGAAAGCAAAAGGTACTTGGAAAGGGAGGGCATTTTTCACCAACCAGTATTAATTATTTTTGATTACACAGAGGTTGTAACCCAAAGGAAGGAGTGCTCAGAAATACTCGGAAACAGTATTTGCACACAGCCCAGCAAGACAGTGCCATTCAGGACAGAGAATAAAAGTGGAAAATCATAATTTATTGGAAAATACAGTGATGCTTACCAGTCTCTGCAGCAGCAGAGACATTCTCTCTGACAGAAGGTTGACTGAAGAGATGGGGGTTTGAGTGCCCAAGCCCCTTTGAATGAAACCTCAGTCAGGTTCCTCCCAACACAAGAGCTCCTGCCTTATCCTTTCAGAAAAGAGTAATTGGTCCTGCTCTTCTGGATGTTTTCTAATCTGTCAGATCCAGAATGTATGTCTATCCTGGCATCCCATGACAAAATCCTGTCCAACTCGTTGGCAGGTGCGCTGGAACACTGCAGAACATTTGGTCCATCTTTAACTTCCCTATAGGATAGCTTTAAAAAGGTGTAGTACTGATATGTTGCTTTTGGACCTCATACTCAGCAATGTCTTCAAAACGAATGTAGATCTTCTTTACCTAGGCATGAGGACTTTCTGCATTTTTGCCTCTATGCAAAAAATAAATAAATAAAATAAAATAAAATAAAATAAAATAAAATAAAATAAAAAGGCCCAGGTCTTCAGAAAGGTCCTAGATGGAACTATGACAGGCAGCCAGGACTAGGTAAGGTTCATACATACAAAAGCAAGAAGAGATGTACATGTGAAGAAACAGAACTGGACAGCACTTAAAACTGGAAGATGACATCCTGTTGTTGTGATCAAAGAAGAGGCCATGCAGGAACCTGAACAGCCAGGACAGGTAGATGACAAAGCACATAACAGTTCACCACAGACTGTGGACACAAACATTCCTATGGCTTAACTTACTCAGACATAAAACTATTCTTCTACCCAACAAGACTAGAATCTCTGGAGTGATTTACCTATTTACCTACATCACTGTATGCTTTGCATAGATAAAAACTCATTAAATACCAATGCAGCCAACACAAGTGCACTCTTTTAAGCCAGCCACATAGAAAAAGGCAACCTAAAGCAGATTTTTTTTTTTTTTTTTACTTTATGGGTCTAAATGAAAGAGAAGTACTAGTCTTTAAGGAGGGAGGTTGTGTGTGTGTGTGGGGGGGGGGGTTGTTGGTTGTTTTTAAGAATTGTTTCCCATACTTCCATTTGTTTGAATTAAACCACAACTGTAAGAACTTTCAAGGCTGAAAGAACTAGGGCCATCTAGTCTGGAGAAAAGTAGACTAAGGAGTATTTGGTAAGTCTTCAAATACCAGAAGAGCTGTTAGAAAGATGATGGAGATAAACTTTTCTCTGTGACTGTAGAGGACAGGAATAGAAACAATGGCCTCAAAGTGCAGCACAGAAAGTTTAGACCAGAGATTAGGAGGACATTTCTGACTACAAGGGTGAGCAAGCATTGGAACTGTGACCCAAAGAAACTGTGAACTCCTAATACTCAGAAATTTTCAAGAACAGATTAGACAAACACTTGGCTGGCATGGTATAGCCTTGATCAGGGTGTATTAAATGACCAAATGAAGTCCCTTTCCAGCCCCACTTTGCTAAGAACCTATGACCAAATTTCCAGTCATTGAAGTTGAAAAGCTTAATATATTTAACAGAAAGGGGAGAATAAAACAAGGTGACATGGACTAGGAGACTGACAGCTTTAGCATCCAAGAAGGAAAGATCCTACAGCCAGGAAGAAAGAAAAGTAAATACATAATAGGTGAGGTAACACACAAAAACAAAAAAGCTATATCTTCAAAGCACATTTATTTTCATGTGCTCTCTTCAGTGTTGCCCTACATTTTTTCCATATAAAGCAACCTTTCATCAAGATCTGTATCTTCTGATGTGATGCACAACACAAAAGAGTTGGAAGATCAGAGAAAGTTAAAGTATAAGTGACATACGTAAGGAAATTCATTCATTAGTTACTATCATTAAGAGTTTACAGAGCCAACATTAGTCATGAGCTACAAAAGTCTACTTCTTTTTGTTATGAAGTTATAGTATTCCAGAAGCAAGACTTTCCAGTAAGAAGTGGGTCTTATACCTGTTACAAAGTTTGTTGCTAATCTACTAACTGAAGTCAAAACAATCAAAGTCTTTAGGATCAAAATCAAGCCTGAAAGCAGCAGCAACCTCATTTAAAATTTTGACTATTTCAATTATTTGAACTTATTCTCAACACAGCAGATGACTTTATTCATGCAGATGAATAACTTTATTCTTTGAAAAAATAAGTCAAATTACATGCTGCTGGATAGCTGAGATTACATTAAAAATAATAAATGAAAACTTTAAATGACTATCATTATTTGGGGATAAGATTGAGATTTATTGCTTTAGCTCGCACTGCAACACAGGAGCTGTCATTTTTAACAATAGTAATATTTACCAATTTGCTGGAAGTAAGAACAATTATTGAAAAGGTATATATCTGATATAATCACTGCTCAAACTTGGTAATCTCTTATTTTGGCATATCACTGTACAATACATTCTTATATTCTGTTAATGACTTCTAACTTGGGTAGAGTGCCATAGCAACTGGGAGTTTATTTCATTATCAGCTCTGTCTGCTAATACTGATATAACTCTGATCCCCAAATAACCATTTTGGCAAGGTGACCATAAGCAAAAAATATTGCATATTATATAAAAATAGTATGGTTGGTAAAACATTTACCTCCTCCATAAAATTGAAGTAGGCTTAGAGCAGGACAACAATGACAACTCCCCATTCATTGTCTGCATAATTAGAATTTATAGTTTTGTAAAACTAAACAGCCATCGTGCAAATTAAGCTCATATTCTTTTTTTCCTACATATTAAAACCATATCACTTTTTCTATCACATACTTTATTGTGAAAGAAGTTGCCAGAATCAGATACAAGGACTGATTCCTATAGTAAGGAGGTCCCATAAACACAGACCAGTAACAAGCTGAGTGATGATGCACGTAGACTGTAGCAGTCTAAGCTCCTCACGTCATGAGTTTGTATTACACTTGGGTGAACTTGAACACATGCACAGAATGACCCACATAACAGACAAATAGTCTTGTTTTCATCATCATAAGTTTCATTCCTTTCCCCAGAGCCAAATTGTTGATAAATGCATTCTCAGACAAATTAAAAGGTTAAATATTTTTATTCCTTCCAGTCATTATTATTAGAAAAACAGCCCACCCCTTTTCGTTTATACTTCAAAAGAAGATATGCTGATACAGCAGAAGTCTCCATTTCAAACCTCAGGTCTCAACTGTTTATTGCTATTGATTTGGCAGTACTGTCTATGGTAAGATGATCTGGTTGCTGACAATGGAAGCAGGGTGAAAGGTACCTGAAGCTATTGATGCCATTGATTACTAATGGAAACATTTGTGTCTCTTCTCTTACTTTGTCCATTCTCCCTCAAATTGTTTATCCACCTAATGCACTTTTTATCTAAATACGAAGACTGTAAGCTTGCTGGGGTGAGAACTGTATACTGTTGGTACGGTGCCTAATGCAACAAGCAATTTTCTTTTAGGAATCTTAAATAAAAATATGAATAATAATTATATGAACGGATACTGAATCAAGAAAACTATTTCCATATTCAAAGCTAAGTAGTGTTTCACCAGTTCAGCTGCAGTTAAATGTCAATACTAGATGATATTCATACTGTGAATAAGCTTATGGGAAACATTTTTTGCTGTTATGTATCTGTCCGTTCATTTCACTAGTGCTCAACTCACCACTCATGTCAAATTTCAGCAAGAGTCTGACTGAAGCATAGGAGAGGAAAAGAATGCAGTATTTGTGACAGTTAATATAACAGAACAAATGTAAAAGGCAAAGTAGATGTGCACCTTGTAGACTAACTGAATCAGATGCATAAGCTTTCATGGTCGGGGGGGGAGCAAGGCTCCGCACTCCACTCCAACCACAGCAGCTGCTGCCTCTCGTGGGCAGCAGATAAGGCTCAGGCACTGCTGGAGGAGAGGTGGGGGGCTGCAGGTTGGGAGTGAAGGATCATACTGAGGAAATGGGGTCATGCTGAGAAAAATTTGGGAAGCACTGGTCTACACCATTGGTATACATAGCAGAAAAATGCAGGCTACAACATTAGTTCCCTACTGCCTATGTTGCAACAAACTCTATAATTATGTGCATTCGAGTGCATTCCATGCCAATGGCAGTGTCATTCAACATCTGCCTTCATGGGGGCTAGCCATGAGAAACATTATACTACTCGTTTCCATTGTACTCTTCCACTTCTTTTCACACGCAACTAATTCAGATTTGGAGACTCTATACCTATAAACAAAACAGCACTGCCTTGGGCACACACAAGGCCCGCTCCAGTATACCACTACATTTACCTTGAAGTCTATTTCCTCCACAAGTGGCCCCACTCCCTAGTATACCTAAGGTACATCAGTTCACATCATTTGGACACATGGAAAGAAATCTCTAGAGGAATTGCACAAGGACTTTAATAACTTCCACCCTCCATCAAATGGCTCTGGAATACTCCACCCAGAATATTTATTTCTTGAACACCCACCACTGTGAAACTTTGCAATGGCTACATTGCCACTGCGTTGTAACAGGAACCAACTAACTGCTAGAGCTACTTCCACACTACCAGCTGCCGACTTAAGCCAAGCACAGACAATTACTTAGGGGCACTTAAGGAGTTTTAGTAAGCTGTTGAGGGTGGGGGGAAGGGGAGAAGGAAGGCATTGATCCTATCCAGCCTGATGGTCGCTGCCAGAAACCTACGGAAAGCGGGCTGCACAGACTCCTCCACCCCCTGCTCATCTATCTCCCCCCCTACCCCAAACCCCCACCTGGATACCTGTGGACACTGCATAGTCCTGGCAGCCAGGCCCACACAGGACAGGGCATGTTGTAACACAACAAGCAGCCATCCTGCCTGCCCACCACGATGAGTCACTGCTGCCACTGTGCTGCACCAGGAAAGTCGGGGGGGGGGGCGGCTGGCTCAGGTTGAGCACCCCCCAACAGCCCGCACGGACTCACGGTACCATGGTGGCAGCAGCTCATCGGTGTGTTGCATCATGCCCCGGTGTGGCAGCTACTCAGTGTGCTGCATCATGCCCCATCCTGTGCAGGCCTAGGTGCCAGGACTGCACAGTCACAGCACCAGCTGGAAGTATGGATAAGCACCAAGAGGAAGTATGGCCACCAATGAGGAGAGAAATGATTCGGGGGAGGGGCAGAGGAGTCCGAGTGCTGTGTGGCTTGGCTCAGCCCAGCTGTGGAGCAGTGCAGGGGACAGCCCTCCCTCCTCAGGTTCCTGGCAATAGACGGCAGCCCAGAAAGGATCCACTGGTGGGCCAGATACAGGCCATGGACTATATTTTGCCCACTCCTGTCCTAAGAACACTACTAGTTCTATTGTAGAGCTTGTCTGTAGACATTATAACTGTATCTGTTCTGATCCCACTGACAATGATGCATACCTTAAGCATCTGGAGCAGGAATTCCTACACTTGCAATACGACCTCAAAAGTACAACAACTCAAAAATCAGACCCAGACTTGGACACCAATCTAATCTACTACTATACCACCCCTATCACAAGGGCAACAGAATCCCTCGTCACCTGGAACCCTCAGCTTGAACACAGTTAGTAACCTCTAACCTTACTGGAAAAGTGATAACAGGAACAAGGCAGCCTTAGGGAACAAGCATGTCTTATTGGCAGCCCCAAACCTCAAACGTCACTCCAGCAACAGACTATCCAAATCCTATGCTTACAAAGCTTTGCAAAGAAACCCAGAAGGCAATGTGCCTTCTCAAAGACCACATCATCACTGGAGCAGACAAAATTGATTAGAAACACTGAAGGTTCATTCACCTGCTCATCTACCAACACCATATGCCATCACTTGCTTAGTGCCCCTCATAATTCACAAAATAAACCCAGATATTTCAAAATGGGTCAGAGAGCAGAGAGTCACTAACCTGCTATGGTCCAAGATCTCTGCAAACTGAAGAACTGCTCTGTTTTTCAATAATAAAAAAAGAGAGAGAGAGAGAGACAGTGAAAGTTATGAGTTAATATTTTCCAAGGACTACTTTGAGTCCAAAAATATTGAGAACCACTCTTATACCAATTAGATCATTCAATATTTGTTGAATGTTCTCTTGCTTTGAAAGGGCTCAATTTTTGGCTTGTTTATCCAAACTTAGATGACCTATTTTTCAACTAAAGTGCAGAAGCATCAAGTTCTTGCAACCAATCTTCAGTGGTGCTTCATACCTGCAATAATTAGCACTCAGGTTCAAATTTTCAAAACTGATTTTTTTTTTTGGGGGGGGGGTGTTAGGGAGTGTACGCCTCAAAGCAAACCAACACTATGATGATTGCAGGTTTGCTGTATAACACACACTTACAATAAGAAAGTTAATTCAGTATTTGAATGAAATACTATGTAACAACATTTGAAGTGCGTTAAGTATTCTTGTACACGTTCTGATACAAATATTAACTTCCACACACTTTCTTTTAAGGACTGGCTTCTCAAAATGCAAAAGCATCAAGCACTATATTCGTTTATAAATCTTTAGCTAAAAGGTAAGGATGACTCTTGCACACAAGCTAATGTGTGTAACTATAACCACTGTATGCAACTTCAACCACCATTGGGAAAATCTACACTAACATCAGCTTGCTAAACAGATTTAAAAAAAAAGATTTTCTTTCATTTAGCAAGTAGATACTACTTTGCTTTGTTTAACAAATGTTTCAAGTTCCTTTATACTCAAAATGTGCTTTCACATGACCACTTTAAGATCCTTTTCATAATTTAAAGGCAGATTTGCCAGCCACCAAATTTTATGAAGGGGGGGAGGGGGGTATCTCTTCTTTTCAGCCTTGCGTACATTAGACATTTAACACCGATAGAAGCACTATTATAAAAGCAGCCAAACCTGTTACTTCAGTGACATCTAAAATATAAGTTGTTCACTTTGCTGTGGTTTTAAACAGCAGAAAAACTATTTATTGTTTCAAATAAATATGGAAGTTCTTTTGTGGAAGCACATTTGCAGATATTTATTTGTTCATAAGAAAGTCTATAACACATTTATTTCTAAATTATCCATTCAAGAGTGTATGTAGAACCATTAGTATGGTTAGTGAGGAGACCTGGAAAAGGCATATTCAGTATATGGATGACACTGACCATAGCACCTCAGTTAGAGCCTAGTTCTTGTACATGCCCAATCTGAGCAAGCTGTCTGAAGTGATAACAGCAGGGACAGAAGCAAAAAGAATCAGTTCCTTTAACTGAAGGAATAAATCCACCATTAGTTAATAAAATTTGAAAATAAGAAGTTATTCTGGATGCCCAACTGTTGCTCAGTCACATTACAGGAAAAATGACTGCAGAGCTGCAAATGGTCTAAGACCAGCCTGACTACAGGATTGCCTCTCCTCCCATGCTGAAATAGCACAGCTACAAAGTGGCCAAGCTGAATGCCTCAAGAGACCCTCTCATCTGGCAGGAGGGGCTCAGGATACTGGAACTTGTTTTTCCCCTTGTCCAAACTAGCCTAATTTTTGGTGAACTTCTGGACAGTATGCAAGAGACAGTGATCTGATAGGACTTTTGGAAAGCACTGGGGTACAGTCCAATTAGCTAAACTCCTTTTCTTGAGTGAAGGTTTTAATTTTGCTGGGACTTCATTGTCATGTGAATCTTGTGTTCAGATGCTTAGAGCTGTCTATAATAATCTTTTTATTAAGAAAAAGAATTCTGTAGTCTAATAGTTCAAAACACCATAAATAATTTTGATTTGCTTAATATGCTTTCCTCAAAAAATCACCTCTCGATATCCTAACTTAGAAGCCAGTCTTATTAAGTGGACGGCCCTGTTGATCACACTTCAGAATTATTGATAAAAGTTTTCTGACTATGGGTTTAGGGGAGGAAAAATAAAGTAAATGGTAGGGGTGCACTGACAGAGATTTTGGGGGGACAATATCGATAGCCGATATTTAAGGAGACATATCAGCCTGCCTCTAGGTGATAAGTCAGGTGTGGTGGAAGGGGAGGGGGGAGTGATTTTTTTTTTTTTTTAATCAGAGAAAACCAGGATCCCTACTCATGAGAGTAAGAAACCTCACTGTAAGATACCTTAAATGCATGCATACACACCAAATGTGTCCTTGTTGCAATGAAAGCTAACATGCTAGGCTACATTAGTAGGAACTTTGCCAGCAGATTAAGGGAAGTGATTCTTCCCCTCTATTCAGCACTGGTGAAGCCACAGTCCTGGAGTACTGTGTCCAGTTTGGGGTCCCCACCACAGAAAGGACGTGGACGAATTGGAGAGAGTCCAGTGGAGGGTAATAAAAATGGTTAGGGGGCTGGGGCACACGATTTCTGAGGGGAGGCTGAGGGAACTGAGTTTATTTAGTCTGCAGAAGAGAAGACTAAGGGGGGATTTGATAGCAGTCTTCAAGTCCTGAAGGGTGGTTTTAAAGAGGATGGAGCTAGAGTGTTCTTAGTGGGGGCAGATGATAGAGCAAGGAGCAATGGTCTCAAGTTGCAGTGAGAAGTTTAAATTGGATATTAGGGATAATTTTCTCACTATGAGGATAATGAAGTACTGGTGAAGTATTGATGAAGTATTTTTTTTTAAATAATATCCTTCAGTCCCAAAATGCAGCTCTGGTGAACTAGCCATTGCACTTAGTTTTGTTTCGTAAAGGCGGATCCTCCTGGAAATAAGCTAATTGCAACTGAACTTGTTAAATATGTGATTAGAGTTCATCTCCCTTTTCCACAAAGAGCAGCTTCATAAACTTCTCCTTGTCCACTCCTGGGTTGTTGTTTTTGTTGGGTTTGTTTTGTTTGTTTGTTTGGGGGGGGGGTCTTTCCCCTGATTCATTTTAACTACCAAGTCAGATGTCATCAGTTCTTTTCCCATGGTAGGAGGATCTGCGCTAACAAGCAGTTATGTCACTTCTGCAAAGCTGAGCTCTTCTAAGCGCTGGGGGTTCCCATATCTACACATGGTCCAGAGTTCTCCCCCCCCCTCACCTTCACAATTTGTCTAGACTGGAGCCTTGGGTTCCAATAGATCATCCGGCTCCCATTCAACCTGGTATCCTTCACTGAAGACAGACAGCACAACCTCCCCAGAGGTGATATGAAGGGTGGCAGGTGCCCAAGCTTCATAGCCCAAGCCCATGGAGGTATGTTTGCCAGAACGCAAACGTCCAGCAGGTGCTGGGGGAGGGAAGTCTGGTTAAAGAGTGGGGGGGGGGGGGGGGAGCCCTCTTTTGCTGCCAGGAACCAGGAGGGATAACAAGCCCGGCAGCTCTACTGGGGCCTTTCCTTCAGGCCTAGCAGCCAGCCCCGATCCTGCAGCACTATCCTGGCCAGGGGCGGCTCCCCCGCGCCGCCCTAGTCATGCCCAGGGCCTTCCCAGCAGCTCGGGTGGCACAAGGGATAAGCCAGGTTTAAACGGCATGAGACAACTCCCGGGGCAGGGGATGCCGATGTCCTCCCGGCGGCCGAGGGGAGGGAAGCGCGGGGCAGCAGACAGCGCCGGGGTGACCCGCACCTGTGGACCGCAGCGAGGGCTGTGGCGAGCAGCAGCACGCCCCACAGGCATCACTGCACACCACTCGGGCCGGGCGGCTCCAGGATCCCCCCCTCCCCGCCGCCGCAGCCCGGCCGCTCCGCGCTGCACTCACCGGGGAGAGGTGGAGGGTCCCGGCTCCACGCCCCGCAGCGACCAATGTCCCAAGCGGGTTGTGGTTGCCGTTGCCGTTGGCCTCCTCCGCGCACACCCCGGAACTCGGCTACCTCCGGCGCGCCCAGCTGACACTGACGTCACGCCGTGTGACTGCGCAGGCGCTGGGGCCGCGCGAGGCCGGCAGGGTGGGGGCTAGGACGTGCCCGGGCGCCGCTCTGTGTGCGAGGTTGCAACGGCTTTTCCGCGTCTGCCTGGGCCCACCTAGCGCAGTCTCTGCCAGCCCCAGCCTAGGTCTCCCCCTACTCGTGCCAAACCTGCTGCTGTCGCCTCATCCTTCTCCAGCTGGCCCCAGGCCCTGGCCATTTTCAGCTCACAAAGGGACCCTGCGGGATCTCCAACAGCCTCCGCTTGTTCATAACCTCCCGCACTTTTTTTTAATCTTAGTGCTGTGCCGCAGCGCCGGGCAGCTTCTTTTTGAACACCCGTCCCTCCGAGCTAGAGGGATTTAGCTCCTGCCACACCTCAGCATTTGCTTTGCCTTGTTTTTGGCAAAGTCTCTGTTTTGCTCTGTGGGGTTGAAGCACTGAATGCAACAGCATCTTGCTTTTCGTCTGTGGTCCTTTTTCTCCACAGGAAAAAAGGCCGTACAGAATTGCCAAGCAATGCCCGTGTATAAGCAGGGGAAAGTCCTCCGATAAAGCATCATTTGCGCCAGTCCCTCCCTAGAAGTTGGGGGCATTGCTCAAGGGTATCAAAGCTGCTTTCAGGTGCAGTCCAGGCACTGGAAATACCTATAATTTCTTGGCCTGCTGCAAAGCATCCTTTGGAGTCTGACCCAAGGCCTCATCAGTGGTGACCTTAGGGTTGTTGGGGCCCTGGACAAGAGTTATTTGGGGCCCCTTAGAGACTCATGTTTGATGGCCCTATAAGCAAGTCAGACATTTTCAATTTCACTTTGCCCTGTCCATGCAATTGCAATAAAAGTATCTTAAAACAATATTGATAATACAAGTATTAATTACAATATTACAATAAATATTGCAAAATACAACAAATTAATGTAATTCATTTTTATCTGTATAAAATGCGGGCCCCAGGCAGTCACCCAGTTTTCCCTCCCCTAGAGCCACTACTGTCCACATGGAGTGCTGGGTGTGGGGACACAAACCCTTGAAGCATTAGTAAATGTAGATGATTCAAAGTCATTGTCATAACTTCCTGAAAGTCTTTGTGCAACATCAGAGAGATTAAAACAGAAAATGAACCCAAATTTCCTGAGTTCTGCACCACCAATTTGACCACAAAATAATAATCCTCTGAGTCACTTTCAACCACTGAGCATTAGGACTTACTCTATATGTTCCCCTGCTTAGTCAGTAATATACCTTAACTGCTACCACTAAAACATCCATAGTATCCTCTCCAAAACTAGGATTTTTGCTCATGTATCAACACCTAGAATCTTGTCAAGTTTCTGTCCTTTAAGTCAGTGGGACTTCATAGGATGGAGCAATGCTTCTACTTAAAAAGAGCTGTAAGACGGTGTCAGGAGAGAGATAGCATCCTCTTACATACCTATTCTGAAATTTCTGCAGACAGCTTTTCCTCTTGGTATATAATGCTCACTCTCCATTCAGTATCCTGTATGGTGGCCTATGTACTGGCTAAGTCACACCTAGTCACCTGCAATGCTTTTTCAAAGGTCACAGTACCAACTTCATCTCTTCATTCCTGCCCTGCATCAGAAATTGCCATATGTCTTAGTGTGATGGAGTTTTTTGTAAATGTTTCAATTAGTGGTTGGTTTTTTTTTCCTACTTCTTTAAGAACCTTTACTGTTCCAAACCTCCTCACTATCTCCAGAAGTCATCACCCTATCTGATTACCAAAGAGAAGGGCACGGTTGATTTAACCCTGTTCTTAAGAGTTTGATCACTAATTCAGAATGCAAAGTCATTGGGATGCCTGGTAATAATTGAAAAAGGTTCTTAGAGCAGCCAATTCTAAACTCTGACCAAAGCTTTGTTGTTCTGCTGTTGGTGGTTTTATCAATTTCAGTCAATTTAGTGGCCACAGGGTGACAGTACCTACTATTGAATTTTGGATTGTAACAAAACCCCCAGGTTTTTTCTTTTTCTTTATTTACTTAAAAATATGACACCCCTTTTCCCCATCATTTCTGCCTTTTTCTCTCCCCTCCTCTATTCCCTATAGGGGTGTGTGTGTGTGTGTTTGTGTACATATATATATATTTATATATATATATATATATATATACACATGAGTAGTTATAAGTTAAGTTGAAACCCTGTGTACATAAGTCCCCTTTTATAGTAACCATGAGCTATTGTAATAGTGCTTTACTGTGTGTGTTGGATTACTATAATGTATTATACTGTATGGTTATTGTGTCTTAAGTGTCTCTTTGTTAATACTGTATGGTTTAGGCCTGTGTCTGTAAAGTAACGTCAAGTAATGTCAAGTTTCCATCTTCTAATGTCAAGCCTCCGTCTTGTGTCCCCTGATGTTGTAACCTATGACTCATACCTACCCCTCCTATGTAAATCAGTGCCTGGATGAATGGGGATAATACGGGTGCTTGAGAGATAATGGCAATAGGTCTAAAAATAGATGAATGACTGAACCATCAACTCCACAATGCAAGCATCACTCTGCATTGACCCTCCCTGGCTCAAGATTTGAAAGACAAAGACTGCTGCAGATCCCACCCAAGCCACCATTACAGACACCTGAAACTGCATGTCCTGACCTAGAATGCACATGCTCAGTCCACCAGGGGCTGGCCCTAGCCTGGGCAGGCCCCCTGCCACTGGGGTTATGGAAGGTCTTCCCCTATAAAAGGGGGCAGTGAAGATAGACCCAGTGGGAACACCATTTTCCATCCGGACCAGTCCACATCATGCCGCCTATCCACCCTAGAGGTCCTGGCGGCAACTGGACAACACCAAGCTGAAGGAGACCCCGACTGGCCATTGAGGACCAACCTTCAGCCTGGGATAGTTAGATATGACCCTCACACTTCCTCCTACAACTTGGACTCTCTCTCTCCTCCTGGACTTCAGCCCCTGCATCAAGACTCTTTAACCCCTACTGCCATTGTGTGTTGTTACGTCTCAGCTCTGTGTTCTTGGGCAACCCTGGCACATGACACAGCCTGTCTGACTCACAAAGGACTCACCCCTCCTCCCCTCTTCTACACAAACAAAACTGATTAAGATGCAGTGAGACACACACCTAAGACCCTCCAGATAAGGGTGACAAGAGTAAAACAACTGCCCTAGGTCCCATTTGCATCTGAGATGGAACCAGATGACCATTCATTTACATGAGAGATGGAAAACAGAAAGTCTGAAGCAGAGACTGCAGTGAATTCTGGGATCAGAGAAGCAGGGGAGCACTGTATGATGGGGAATCTGTGTTCCAAATGCTAATCAACCCATGTTCACACACACCCAGCTCAGCATTTATCAGACCAGTTCTAATGTGGATTTACAAAGGACTTTCCCCCCCAGACATACATACATCTCTAAGTTTAATAGGCATCTCGGGCCGTACATTCCCCGGTCCCACTATGGGAGGCCTATTTAAACTTGATTGACTAAAACTCAGTTGCCAGGTTAGGGAATGCTGAGGCAAGAGACCGAGTCAGAGGGGGTATGGGCAACATTTGAACAATGGTAAAGGGGTTCATCGCAGCGTCCAGCCCATTGGAGCCCTAACCATAGGTGTTGTCATACTTTTCCCGGGATGACTGGTGGGAGTCCTCCTGCCCAAAGGTTATAAACACCCCAATAATTGTCTTAAGTCTGTTAAAAGACCATAGTAAGATCTAGAAAAGTCATGCTAAGTTGAGGCTTGTTCACAACAAGTAAAAATCAAAAATCCTGATGCTGCAAGCTATCTATTGTTTCTGAAGAAACCATGAGATATCCCATCAGTATATCTGCTATCCGTAGGAATTTCAAGCTGGCTCCCAAGTATCTGCTTACTCCCTAACCTCATGTGTTTCCTGATTATCAATCAGTTTCTTGAGATGTTCCAAACCAGATAACCCCTTGTCAATAGAAAAGACAATGATTTACACTGTTGAGAATGCTTCGAAACAGCTAAACTGACGGTATAAAAATCTGTAAAAAAAAAAAAAGCAGCAGTGTGGGTGCTTCAAGAAGAAAAATCGTGTGTGCTGACACCATCCCCTGTTGTTCTTGGGACGCTGGAAGAATAGATCGTCTCCCTTCGAGGATTGTGCTACGAACTTTACCTGTCAGCTTTGCAACCCAAGTACCTTGGACTGGTGAGATCCCAAGTGCCCTCTCTCTCTTTTCTCTCTAGCCATAAATTTCTGAACCTGAACCATATTAGTTAAGCTTGAGCTAAGTTTCCCCAAATACTTAGTGAAACCAGGGTAATACTGTAATTGTTTGTGTTTGTTTGTCCTGTGCATGTCTACTAGTACCATTATATATTTCATATACTTAGCAATAAATAACTTTTATAGTCAAACTGGTATTAAATGGGTATATTTTTCCTTCTCTACTCCTCCTTCCTCCCGTGCTCTGCAGCAACACTTCTTTTACCTAAGCTAAAGGTCCCTGTGAAGCCCAAAAATACTGTGGGGTCTGCTTATCAACAGGCCAAAGATTGAGATGTGCTGAGTTTGAAACACATAAGGGGATCAGCTTGTACAGGCTGATTCACCCAGTTTGACTCAGACATGCCCTTATGAAATGAATGCTAGCCCATGAGGGTGTCAGCTGGACACCCAGTCGGATTCAGAGGGATTCTTTTTACCTGTGTGCTTGTGTCTGACTGCAGTTTATTGTTGCTCTGATGAACTGATTCTTGGCATATGAGGGTGTCAGTCTGTCCATGCTGATCAACCCGCCTGGGTCAGGCGTGTCACGTTAATCTGTGTGTGTTTGTGTGTATGACTGATTTGGTGACTGGAGGAACCCAGCCCCATTGAAACTGAGTCCTGCAAGATAGCTCCATTGTGGGGGTGAGGACTTGCAGAAGGGAGTTATGTTCTTTTCAAGGAATAGTCTTGTTTTCTAGTTCAATATGTACTTTTATTTTTAAATGTTAATTTATGGAAAAAATAAAAACTCTAAATGATTAACTATTGAAACATTTGAACAAATCCATTCCACTTCATTTTCCGACTATTGATTCCTGAAAGTTTTGTGATTTCACTTTTTTTTCTTGATTTAGGATGGGAAAAATTTCAGAAACTTACAGAATAAGAAAACAGTTTCCCACCCAGTTTTAATTAATAATTTTCATATGCAAGCTCTTTGAGAAATACTTAAATACTTATAAAGTGTCAAAATCAATCTATATTAGCTAATACAGACAACAAAATGTGGAAAAAAATAAAAGCAGTTATACATCTTTTACTGTATGCATGCCCTCACCATTCTTGAATGCTCTGTGAGCTTAGACCAGTCTTCCAAAGAACCAAGATACTCCATTCAACTGGAACTGAACTGCTGTTGTCACAGGCCTGAGTTCAAGTCTAACATGAGGCTTCTTTCGTGCTGGCTGGGGGCATGGCTTGCCTTGGATTTAAGTAGGTATTGTAGTTTGTTTTGTGAATTATGAACTCTCTTTAGCTCAGCTTCCTTTGACCTTGGTTGGTGCTTCAGTCTGAAACAATTCCCTATGCTATAAATGAATGGCCTTTTCCAGGGGTGGATTAGGAGGGCACGCAGTGGTGTGGCCACACCCTTCCTTTTCTAATTGTTGCAGGAGCAGCAGCTTGGAACTTAAACCCCAAGTAAGAATTCCCCCCACCCCCCACCTTCCCCTTCATGCTCAATCATGTCCCTTCCATTCCCTCCCCACCCTACCACTGTCACTGTCCCCACCCTTCCAGGTGTAAAGGGAGCTCCTGCCCACTCCAGCTGGGCAGCGCAGGAGCTGGGTTAAGACCAGGACTGTGACAGCAGCAGCAGCTGGGCCACTGTAGGCATGTGCCTGCATTTTCAGAATCAAAAGTGAATGTCTGTTCACTTGCTTATCAATTTAACCTAAACTAACCTGCGAAGATTGAATCGATTCAGCCTTGGGCTTTTTGACTGTCTGTTCTTATCCTAGCTGTATACATGGAAGTTGTAGAAATGTGGCTTTCCCAAAGATTTACTGTACATTACCAGCATATTTGCAATCTAATACCACTGTTAATAATTGTTGCTGGGGTTATGTTGCAGCTGTCTTATGTCCAGCTAGGATCAAATGAGTCTCTGACCCAGTGGCATATTTGCATTTAGGGCAATTGAATGACAAGCAGCCTTCTGCAAAGAGTGCATACAGAGGCTTAAATCTGTCTTTACCTTTAGGTGGCTAAGTGACTTCAGATCCTGCAGATTTTAGTTTTCAATAATATCCTCCACATTTTTTTTATCATACGTTCATCTGTACAACTGTACTTGTCCTTATAAGCGTGCTAAGAAAGTTTCCATAATAGTCATTTAAGCTCTGCTACATAACTATTTCACCTAGGAAAGGACACAAGGCTGCAGTAGGACCCAGCATTTTAGTTGGGGAAAATCTATGACGGGGAAAAAAAGAGGAAAACAACCCTTTTACTCCAGTAATCTCACAGTTAGGGAACTTACTGGAGGAGTGGGAGCCTTTGGGTGTAGAACACCTTTAGCCAAAGGGAGTTTGAAGTACCTCCCACTTCCTGATTAAATACTCTTACAAGCAGACAATGGCCTAGGCAGGGATAAGACCATTTGCCATGCTCCCTGCTGAAGTTGACCCACCAAGTCCAAAATGTGAGCAAGCCAGAAGGAGCCTAACTGTAGCTCAGTTTTGGTTGATTATTTGTTACTTAAATATCTAACTACTTAAATTTGAATAGGTGACATGTTTAATGCTTTGTTGGGGAGGGGTGTATCACTGGCTGAATGGGGAGGCAGTGCAGACCGTCAGGAAGTGCCATAACGGCCCGTGTTGCAATGCCGATGTTGGGGGACCCACCCTGGCCCCGCCATTGCCCCCTCCACCCATGGCCTCTGTCTGTGCCTGGCAACCTGGATCCTCACTGGACACCTGGGTCCCATGGAGCAGCAGCAGCACCTATGTGGCTCCAGCCAGGGTGGGGAAGGAGTGGCTCTGCTCCCCCCAGGCCAGGGCCAGGCGTCCTCCACTGGTAGGCGCCTTTGCAGGGCAGCTTCGCCCCAGCCCCCACAGCCAACAGGTAACACGGGCTGGAGGCTGCAGTAGAGCCCAGTGTGGAGGGGAGGGGCAAATAGAGCAGCATGGAGAACCCAGACACCTGGGTTCTCTTCAGCTCTGGGAGGGAAGTGGGGTCGAGGCAGGGAGAGCAGGGGGCACTGGGAATCTGGATTCCTGGGTTCTCTTGCAGCTGGGCAGCCCCCGGATGCCTGGGTTCTCCACACCTCTGGGAGGGAATTGGGGTATGTGGGTTAGAGACTAGGGGCCTGGACTTCTGGGTTCTCTCTTTGGTCCGGGACAGGAGGGGAGTCGAGGGTCTTAGGGCGGGAAGCCCAGCCCCTCCTCCTGGTTCTGGGACGAGAGTGGAGACTGTGGGGGTGGGGGTGAGAGCAGGATGGCCAAGGGCCTGGACACCTGGATTCTTTCCCAACCAGGCAGCTGGGAGGCCACAAGTCTGAAGTTTGTTCCTTATTCCTGGTTTCCAGTTCCTTTTTCAAAGCTAATCTATACATAATAAAAGTGTCTTATTAATGAATTACACATGCTAAAGAGAGAGAATTTCATTACCTATACATATTTACTAATTAATATGTAAAATAATATCCTGCATTAAGTATAGAGCCCTAATTGAAGATCAGATTAGGATGAGATTACGGGGCAAAATACTTCTTTGGCCACCCCAAACTTCACGTTGATGCCACTGGGAGACCATCCCAAAGAACCCTGAGCACAGTCCTGCCTGGCCGAACGCATGGTTTGGCTCTGCCAGGCTGCCAACTGACAGCCACCCATGCCCAGTGTATTAAGTATATAGGCTTGTGTCATGAGGAAAAAGCCAGCACCGGCACAAACCAAAAACCATCAGGAACCAGAAAAAGAAAAGAAGGAGCTGCATTTCTGGAACAGCTGCCCAATGAAGACAGAGTGGCCATGGAGAGAGAGTGAGGAGGAGAGAGATCTGAATAAAAACAAAGAAGGAGACGTGGCTTAAATATCTAAGTACTTAAATAAGAATAGGTGACATTTTTAAGTTATCTAAGTACTTAAATATGAATAGGTGACATGTCAGAGCAGGAGGAAAACCGAGTGAGATGGCAGGGGTGAAGAGGAGTTGGATGTCAGCTGGCTGGGAAAGACTGGGAACAGTGTCAGATCAGGTGAAGAATCAGTGCCAGGAGTGCAATACGGGAGCCAGCACAACTCCAGGAAAACAGAGGGCCAGCTGGGAAGAGGTGGCTGAGCCCTACAGTGACAAGTAAAACTTTTCTTATTTCTTTTATTATTATAACAAGGTTGGGCGACGCTGGAACACAATTAAAAAAGGCAAAACGTAAAGACAGTAAGCCCAATGCTGTTTAGTGTGCTTAAAGGGGAAGACACCCTATTTGTTGGACTCTGTACCCTTTGTGGAAAAAAGAAGGGGAAATCAGGCTCATAGAGCACAAAGAACTGAAACTCATCTTTGTATATTTTACCTGAGTTTGTGTGGGATGCTTAGAGAGAGGTATTGGACATAATACTTACGGCTACTGGAGAAGTCATTAATCAGTAGCTTGGAGAACAAGGATGCTGTGATACCTAAGAAACAAGAGAAACCAGTGTAAAAAGGGAGATTGATACCTAATAAAAGAACCTTATCATAAAGAACACACACTGTGAGTTTTCATCTTTTATGGTCAACCGGATCGTTTTATGAAAAAGTTCGAAACCTCAAGGGAATTAATCAGTACCCCATTGTCCAGTGGTGTATAAGTTGCACCCTTCTGGTATAAACCCTTTAACATCAAGACGTGGCAGGAGAGCTTAGAGGTTACCACTGAGAAGAAAAAAAATGGTGAATACCCTTGTTATTTGAGATCTACTCTGGGAGACTCAGATTTACATACACCAGTAGACTAGATAGAATACATCACAGCTTGAATAAGGAATTGGATTTTGGGATGGGATTATAGATGACAGTAATACCAATTCTTGTGAAAAAATCACAAGATTCATGATCTCCAAGTCAAATTAACTCAGACCTATGATCTCAGGATAGAACCCTCAAGTCTCAGGATTTTTTTCTTCTTGCACGTGCAAAATGACATAAGGCATGGGGCAGGGGCTGGGGTGAATGGGGCCCTGGGGATGGCTCAGGTCATGTGACAGTCAAAGATGGCTCATCCAGGGGCACAGGCAGGGTGCAGCTCTCTGCTCTGCCTGCACCCCCAGGGGAGACGTAGGGGGAATGTGCCCCCCAGATTTGTGCACAGGACAAAGGCAGGCTGTCTCTGTGGGCTGGGGCTCTGCGCCCTGCTGCCTTTGCCCCAGGAGCCACGTGCTGGCCACACCACGCATGCCCCGCCCACCCGGTGGCAGGAGGCACAATGGTGTCATGTGGCTCCCGGGGCAAAGGCAGCAACCTGCCTCTGCCCCACACACAAATCCGGGGGCACATGCCCCTCATGTTTCTCCCGGGGATGCGTGCAGCCCAAGGAGCCACGCCCCATGTCCTGTGCCTCTGGATGAGCCTCCACAGGTCTGTTGCATGATCCACCACTCAACCCATCTACATGTCTGAGTGTGTCTGTATCTGTCTCTGTATGTGTGTTTGTCTCTGTATCTCTGTGTGTATGTGTCTGCCCCTCACTCCCAAGCCACAGTGCCCCCACCCCCAGCCCTGCTGCTGCCCCTCTCTCATAACCCACAGTACCCCTCATCTTGCCAGAGTGTGCGGGGACCCCCCCCCCATCCTGGCGTCTGAACCCCCCCACACACACACCACCCTCCATACCTTTACAAATAGCCCCCACACACAGTTCAAAAATAGCATCTCATGATTTATATGCCAAATCTCATGATTTTTAAGAGTTTGTCTCATGATTTTTGACACACTGGGGATACCAACCCACCAACTCTTAGTGCTAACCTAGTAAAGGGGCACCTGGAGTGGTTAGATGTATTTAAGTCAATAGAGTCTGATGATCTTCATCCTAGGGTACTTGAGGGATTAGCTGGAGTCTTAGTGGATCCACAGGCGCAACTGTTTGAGCACTCGTGGTGCTCAGGGCAGGTCCCGGAGGATTGGAAAAGGACCAGTGTGGTCCCTATTTTCAAGACACACATATATACACACACACACATATATACACACAGACATACAGGAGGGAGGAAAGAGGAACCAGGTAACTATGGGCCAGTTATCCTCACCTCTATCCTTGGCAAGAGCTTTGAGAAAATTGTTAAGGATCACATTTGTGGGGGACCAGCAGGTAAAATAATGCTAAGCGGCAACCAGCATGAGTTCATAACAGGCAGATTCTGCCTGACTAACCTGGTTTCTTTTTACAATCAGGTCACAACATGCTTGGATGAAGAAATAGAGGTAGATTTTATTTTCTTACATTTTAAAAAGTCCTTTGACACACTGTCGCACCCAATTCTTATAAATAAACTAAACAGTTGCAACATAGATTATTACACAGTCCGGTGGGTGGAAAAGTGGCTTATGGGACACAGTCAGAGAGTGGTGGTGGATGGGTTGGTTTCTACCTGGAGAAATGTGGGCAGCGGAGTCCCCCAAGTCTCTGTCCTGGGACCGGCACTGTTCAATATCTTCATTAGTGACTTGGATGAAGGAGTAGAAAGCACCCTGTCCAAGTTTGCAGGTGATACCAAACTATGGGTGGAGGTAAACAAAATAGAGGGCAAGGAGGAAATCCAGGCAGATTTGGACAGGCTGGGGATGATGCCCTGAGGCATCAAGCCAACACTCAGGATCTCAGTATTGCACTGTTAGACAGGAGGGCATGGTGTACAATTGCACATATACAAAACACACAGAAATCATTTAGGTGCATACATGCACACACTACCAGCTCAGGCACATACACATCCAAACCAGCCTAGGCACATGCATACTTATCACCAATTCAAGCACATACACTATACACCCCAAAAGTTAGACACAGATCACTAATTTGTATATTATGCACACAATGCCATATAGATGTGTATGTATATATATATACATATATATATATATACATATATATATATGTGTGTGTGTGTGTGTGTGTGTGTGTGTGTGTGTGTACACACACACTAGCAACTCAGATACACACACGTTCAAAATAACTAGTCTAGGTTCATGCACACTTATCACGAGTTTAAGCTCATACACGCTACACACACCACATTTAGACAAAATCAGTTATCAGCACCTGCACATCAATACACATACATGGATTATTAATTCATATACCACAAACACACACAATGATATCTATATATGTATATATATGTGTGTGTATTCACTAATTCACACACATACCACCCACCTACACATATACACAGGTGAGTTCCTAAGTTGGGTGTTGTGATGTGTATGTATACATGTGCTTGGTGTATTTGGATACCTGGTGAAAGGTTAAGGTAAGAAAGTAGAAGTGTAGGGAGTTAAAGTTACTGGAAAGGAAAATCACTGGGAACAGGATTAGAACCGGTAGACTAGAGGGACCTGGGCTGAAAAACTGAGGCTCGTGGGTAACTTTAGGTTAATTGATCTTAATTGATTAAAAGGCAATGCCCAAAGCCTTCAGAACAAGGAAGCATGCTGGACTGGAGCCAGAGCTATGGGGGAGCTGAAAAGGTAGGTGGGGAGAGGGAAAATGGGACTAAGGGAAAGTGTGGGTGTTAAAGAGGGGCTCTGGGTATGGGGAGCCAGAGGATGGCTCCGGGACAGCTAGAGAAGCTGCAGGAAGCGGCAGTAGGTGCTGGAAACTGTAGAAAGGCTCCAGCTGCTGGAGAAAACTGCAGGACAGCTAAGAGGAGCTGGGAAGCTGCAGCCGGGGGTGAGGAGGATTACAAAAGGTGTGGGGGAAGTTTGAAAACAGAGAGATGGACAGCAGAAAATCACAGGAAAAGCAGCAGGCGGCAGGGCAGCAGGAAAGCAGAGAAAGGCAGTAAAAAGTCACAGGGAAAAGGCAGTAGGAATTGAGAGGAGATCAGGAAACTAGTGGAGAGGGGTGGGAGCTAGCCCTGAGAGACAGAGAGAGAGTATAAGGCTGGAATCTAAAATAAGGAAGGGACCGGGATTCAGTAAAACATGACCCAACTCAGGGTTGCAAATGACAGTGGTTTTATTGAACAGGGGAGATGATGACACAATGTCAAACTGGTTTCCTTGCACCCACACACGCACGCACACACACACACTGGCAGCAGGGATTAGAGAGGCTTGATGCAGGGGCTGAAGTCCAGGACTAGGGAGAAAGACAGAGAGAGAGTCCAAATTGTAGGAGGAGGTGTTCAGGTAATATCTACCTATCCCAGGCCGGAAAGGGGTCCTTATCCAGTAGGTGTTGTCCAGAGGGGGGTTGCCGGCAGGGCCTCTGGGTGGATAGGTGGTGTGGCATGGTGCTGGTCCAGATGGAGAAAGCATCCCCCTGGGTCTGTCTTCTCTGCCCCTTTTTATAAGGGCAGACCTTGTGTGACCCTAGTGAGAGGAGACATGCCCAGGCAAGGGTCAGCCCCTGGCGTACTGAGCATGTGTACTCCATGCAGGGATGTGCAGTTTCTGGTGTCTGTAATGGTGAGAGTTGCTGGTTTTGCAGGGTCTTTTGTCTTTCAAATGCTGGTCTTGTCTCTGTTCCTGGGTGAGGTCCGTGTTTCCTGGATGAACTGATGCGAGGTGATGGCCTAGTCATTACAGGCCATTCAGTAGAGGCCTGCTACCATTGTATTTCAATCATTCCCAATTATTCTCATTCATCTGGGAACCAATTTACATGGGAGGGGTACATGACTCATACAGTTGCAACAGGGCAGAGGACAGAAGATGGAGGCTTGACATATAAAATGGAAACTTGACATGACTTTGGTTTAGGCCTTTTTTTGTAAGTGAACCATACAATATCCATTTGAAACAATAAAAATCAATATGAAAATGATAATACAATATACAATAGTAAGAATCATAATAACCTAATAATAACACAATATAAAACAGTGGATATCCAAAACCAAAAACTTGCTACCAAAATAAAAATGTTTAAAGCTTATCCTAAGTATGAGCTCACTTATACTTATCTATAGGGAATAGAGAGGGAGAAAAAATGTCAGAAATGGTTGGGGAACAGGAAGGAATGTATTTTAAAATAAATTAAAAAAAGAAAAACTGGGGGTTTTGGTACAGAACTGTCACATAGCCTGTGGGGCTCCTAGAGGGGGCTGGGAAGGGCAGGCAGAGGCAGGACACATTGCCAAAATGTGGAGCATAAGGCCCCACCTAGGATGTGTGTCAGTGACAGTTGTGTTGATCCCCATGACCACCACTACCACAATCACTTCACTGTTCACAATCACTGTCTCTGTTCCTGGGTGAGGTCTGTGGTTCCTGAATGAATCAATGTGAGGTGATGGCCCAGTCATTACAGGCCATTCAGTAGAGGCCTGCTACCATTGTATTTCAATCATTCCCAATCATTCTCATTCATCCGGGAACCAATTTACATGGGAGGGGTATGTGACTCATACAGTTGCAACATGGGATGCCCAGGCATAGGACAGAAGATGGAGGCTTGACATATAAAATGGGAACTTGACATGACTTTGGTTCACTTACAAATACAAGCCTAAACCATACAATATCCATATGAAACAATAAAAATCAATACGAAAATTATAAAAATACAATATACAACAGTAAGAATCAATACAAACCTAATAATAATGCAATATTAAACTGGATATCCAAAACAAAAAACTTGCTACCAAAATAAAAATGTTTAAAGCTGAGTTTGAGCTCACTTATACTTATCTATAGGGAATAGAGAGGGAGATAAAAAGTCAGAAATGGTTGGGGAAAGGGGAGGGAATGCATTTTAAAATAAAAAGAAAAACTGAGGGTTTTGCTACAGGGAAGTGGGCGGAACAGAATAGGATGCAGTTTAACAAAGATAAGTGCCATGTGTTGCACCTAGGGAAGAAGAATCATCAACACGGCTATAGCCTGGGAGGTAGCATTCTAAGTAGCACAACCGTGGAAAGGGATCTTGGAATCGGAGTCAACTCCAAAATGAACGTGAGTTGCCAACGTGATGAAGTAATAAGCAAAACTAACCGCACTCTTTCTTGCATAAGTAGGTGCATCACAAACAGGTCTAGGGAGGTGATATGGTCAGGCTGCAGCTGGAGTACCATGTCCAGTTTTGGGTGCCGCACTTCAGGAGAGATGTAAATAACCTGAAAAGAGTTCAGAGGAGGGCCACCCATCTGGTTAAAGGCCTACAGAAAAAACCCTATGAGGACCAATTGAGGGACCTTAATCTCTTCAGCCTCCACACATGAAGGCTAAGAGGTGATCTTGTGGCCATCTACAAACTCATCATGGGGAACAGCAGGAAACAGGGGATATGATGTTTAGAAGGGCACCCATTGGGGTAACTAGAAACAGTGGCCACAAACTGAAGGAGAGCAAATTTAAATTGGACATCAGGAAAAAATTCTTCACAGTGAGGGTTACCAAAATATGGAATACACTTCCAAGGGATGTGGTGCCGTCTCCTTCCTTGAAGGTATTTAAGAGGAGACTGGACAAACACCTGGTTGGGGTCATTGGACCCCAGCACTCTTTCCTGCCCAGGGCAGAGGGTCAGACTTGATGATCTAACAAGTCCCTTCTGACCCTAAGATCTGTTAAATCTATGTATGGATATGCAAAATGTTTAATGCTGTGTGTGTGTGTGTGAATAGGTGACATGTTTAATGCTGGGGAGGGGTGGAATGCCATTAGTACCTCTTCAGTTCAATGTCTTTTAGCCTTAAAGCAGGAATATAAAATCCAGTGTTGTTTTCCTGGAGAACTCTTGGTATGGCTCAAGGATGTTTATTGTGAGACCTATAAGACAAGTGTGTCAAATAATAACCGCAAGCTTCCAGTCCCTACAGTATTTAAAAAACCCAGTTTAAACAGTTATGAAAAATCCTCTCCTTCCTCAGCTTTCACTCTCTTGATTCTTGTGATCTCACAGTTTCACTCCATTTCCAGTCTTCACAGAATTTGCTAACCTGACAAGACATAAATGTTTGTGGTAAAAACAAGCACTATTAATGTGTCCTTCATTTCTGAGTAAATATTTTGCCTCTCTCTCTGATCTGCCCAAAGAAGGAAGACTGTGGAAACAATGGGAATAGGTCCAGGCCTCACAGCTTCACAAGGCTTCCCATTTCATTCAAGTCTGGGAGAAGACAAAAGCCCAACAATCTTTAGGGGCATAAGGGCTGGTAGGAGACTGAAAGACTAAGTCCAGCTTTAGACTGGATTGGAAGCCAGTGAGCACCTCTGCTCTGCAGAATTACAGGAGAAGGACACTTAACTTCTATTTAACACTCCAGTATTTATTCAAGATAGGTGTTATATATCCTTTGATTTATAAATTCATTGTTCTAGTCTGTAGTGTCATTTATATAATGCAGACACCTTTCCCAGTTTGAACCAACATCTACTTCAACTTCTGTGCAACACCTCCAGGGTGACTTCTGAGCGCTATTGATACAATTCTTAGCACAGAACTAGAGTATGAAACTGGAAACATCATGGCTCACAGCATTAAATAAACATTTATAGTGAGCATACCAGCAATAACTGAGAACAAGATATTTCAGACTACTTTTTTTTTTAAATTAAATCCCTTTCTCTAATAACATTTTGATAATATAGGCACATCTTATTTTACAGGTTTTGTTTGCCTAAAGTGAAGAACAATGAAATCCAGGGTAGGGTTCCTTCATTTATGGAACCTTTACTCAGGTTGCTGAGTGCTTATTAATGTGAAGAGTCCCTTTAACTTCAGTTGGTAAGTGCTCTACATTCTAGCCCTTGCTAATTATTCTTAAATTGCTACAAGATACATAACAATAAAGCCAGATGCCTTAGAAGAACAATTTGAAAAGGAAGAGAGAGCAACTGAAACCAATAAAAGAAAAAGTTCGTATAGACTTCATATATATACAGGCTAAAAATCTAGATAGACATGGCAGTTGCTTGCAAAGATTTAAAAACAACAAGCCATGCCGTACCAGAAGAAGTAGAGTATTACTTAAGACTTGTCTGTCTGTAAAGATTGGGCACTTCAGTGAGTTTTTTTTGGCAATTTTAGCTAATGCTGATAAAATCAGTTATTAGATAAAAGTGTCCAAAAAGCCCCACTGAAATGCCTGATCTTTACAGATGTCCGGCAAGCCAGGGTGAAGTAATGCCCTGCCTCTTCTGGACATGCACAGAGCTTGGTACAGGAATGCAGTAAGTTTACAGCAAAGCACCATTTTTTGAGTTTTTTTACATCTGCAAGCATCCAGTAAGTCTGACTGAATTTCGGCCCCTGCTGAATGAAATTTTTGTACTAGTCACTTGACTTAAATAGATTTTAGCCTTTTAACCAAAGCCTTCCCTTCTATATATGCTGTGTGAAGAGCTACAGTACAAGGGACCACTATATGGTATAAAAGCATGTTTGGTATGGTCACTCCTGAGGGTAGGCCAAGCAAAACCAATCTACATGCCATGTTCCTGTAACATGGAGAAATAAATTATGCTGAAAAATATTAAACATAAATTACTATTGCTGCTGCAGGGAATGGGAACACCCTTCTCAGACTGTCAAGCTGGCATGGCCAAGCCATTAGCAGCAAAGAAAAAAACATCTGAGCTTTAAGGCCTAAGAAGGAACACAGAAGAGACAAGATCTATTGCAAATAATTCTAGTTCCCACAGATGAGTCTTCCGTATAAGTGGTAGTTCTAAGTGTTGGGCATTCCCCTCTGCTGCTAGTTCCACTTCCAGGGGGAGCAGATTGGGACCTTGTATACCTATTTGATTATTTAAATTGTGCCTACAAAGGAAGGCTGAATAAGTTCAGGATTATATAGATATTCACCTTGTTATATTCAGTACAACGCATCTGAAAAGCATTTCAGTTGTATAAAATGTAGTGCTTGGGCATTTAAGATGCATTAATGCCATTTAGACATCAGCTTTTCTTAACCACATCCTAAAAATACATCTGAGACATTATTAAAATTAGGGACTCTATATGAATAGTTGGGTATGTCGTTTGTTTGTTTTTTTTCCTTGAAATAATTTGGCTTAAGCAGTGGATAGAAAGAATTACTACTTGTGTAATTCTTTTTGCCACTGAACAGGGAACTGATTCTTGCTCTCCTATAAATTAAGACTTAGTGCCTCTGTGAAGTAGCTGGTCAAAAAGAATATTCAAATATCCACTTACTAATTTGTCTTATTTAAATCCCATATGCAAGAGGCAAGGATTTCTTAGGGTGGTATCGTTTATTGGACCAATTGTATGCATACATTATATATTATATAGTTGGTTCAATAAACAATATCACCCTAAGAAATCCTGTCCCCTTGTATTATTCCTGAAACATCATGGCTAAACACCATTCTAACACTACCTTAAATTCCATATGCACTTTCTTGGGAGCTAGGGCCACCTACTTTCCACAGTAATTTGTAGCCTACTGCATTGCCCACACACAGTACTAAAGAAATGGCAAGACTATCATTTCACCCAGGATTATTGAACTGACCTTTATTATTTCCTGTATAAAGAAATAAATGGAAGTTACTAGGCAGCTACTGAAAAGAATGCTTCCCTTTCAGAGCTGCAGCAGCTGCCTGCTCCCACCTCTGCTTCATATGTGGATATAAGACAAACAGCCTTTTTTTTCCTGCTGCTGATTGGTAAGACCTCATGTAAGTATGCTCTCATCACTACCTTACTGTTTTGGGTTTTTTAATCAGTGTGAGTGAGATAAAATTATATAGAATATATGTTCACATACAAAATTCAATACCATATCTCCTTTCATTTCTCTAATTTAATTTATATTACCATGACTTGGAAGCTTTAAGGAACAAAAATGTCTAACATCCTAACTCAGTAGGATTTTTGAGAATTTGAAAATATAAATACAAACTTATTTCAGCTTGACTATCATGAAGAAAATAATTTTCATACTGCAGAATTAAAAAAACAGGTTCAACTTTGGTAAATATTTTTATCATGTTCTACAGGTCAAAAGTTGAGTAATAATTTCAGAAGTCAAGAACTGACTTTTTGTCAAGTGAATACCTCCATGAAAATTAATTCAGTAAGTGTCTGCACATACAACTTCAAAAAATGTGGAGTCATGATTCAGTAAGGCATTCATTAAGAACAGCTTACCTTTACTTCTACAAAAAAATGTAGCAAGTGAGCAAAAAGTTCCCTGGAACTAGTGAATCCTCACTGAATGGTCCAATACATATGGCAGTGTAGGGTCCATCTCTGCAATCACTTTCTGCAAAATATCTGATTTTTTTAAGAAACACAGTTCCAAACTGGTTAATACTTTTGGTATTCAATCATGTTTTAAACAATACAATTTTGGTATATCATTAATGAAAATGGCATACCTGATATTTTTGTCTATTTATCTGTTTTTGATTGTGTCCATGTTTTCACAGTATGATCATAGGTTTTAAACGTAGCACTTGCAAGTAGAGTCACCTTCTTGTAATCAGTATGCGATGGGTAGAACAATGCAACAGTTATTTTATTAAAAATAAACAAAATAAGCATTTGTAACTGTATACATATATATGTATGTGTGTTTGTAATATATATATATATATAGCACTGACCTAAATGCAATGTGCTTACTAATTGCGTGTGTATGTAATAATTGTATATATAATATATAAGACATATAAGATATATAACATACACACAAATATAAGTGTACTGCTTATAAACTTTTCTTTCTTCATTTGTTTTACACACACACACAATTAGTAAGCACATTGCATTTAGGTCAGTACTAAGTGGGGATAGGGGTTGTTTACTTTGCAATATATTATTTGTAGTTTTTAGTTAGACTGATCAAAGTACAGCATTAATGTCAGTATTCATTTATGGAGAGGGACTGTCAGTATCACTCTCCTTACATACAAAGCAATTGGACTTACCGCTTTGAGGGTTGTTTTTTTAAATAGTTACTCAGTTAAAGTGAAAGATGGCTGCCTGACAGCCTTGGAGATTGATGTTATCTGTGTACTGTATGCATAGGTACAATATAAAGAGCCCAACTGTTCATCCTTGTCTACATTATTCCATTAATGAGTCTCAACCGTAACTTTCAATGGAAGGACAGCTGATAAAGAAAAGAGCAACTGACTTTGTTCAGATTCAGTGCTTTTCCTTTCTGCTGGAACTGCCGGTAACTTTATCACATAATTCAACCATTGCTGGACAGCTCACCAAAAAACTCACAGGCCAGCATTGCCCCACAACTGTATCCTTTTTTGGCCATCAGCTACCTCACTTCATTTTCTGTTTGTTAAGTAGCTATTTTTGAAATATGTGTGTGTCCTTATGAACTATTAGTTTGGGATCCTTAAACACTTTTTCCTTCACATAATGGCTATTAAGCACAGCATGGTATAGTGATGGATGTTATAAGAAGCCTTGAAGAAATAAAGACTTTTGTATATCTAACCCACATGCCTCACTAAAGCATAACTCCCATAAAATAGGTGATCATATGAAAAAGAATATTACATAATTACTAAAGAGAAGACTAAATGCATCTGTAAGATTAAAAGTGTATCCTCTCATCAATTCAAATATATAACCTAATAATAAAAGTGATCATTGAGTAAAACAGACCAGAAAATGGATTTTAACTGACATTCACCGAGTATGGGTTGGGGTGCAGAGAGGAAGGGAATAAGAAAGGGATACTATAGTTCTTGTTATGGAGTGCTTAGGTCACTCCTGTGCTACATTTTAACAGCTTGTGGTGATCTCTTATTTGCTGGTTGTAAACAGCCCTAGGCAGTAAAATTCCGGAGTAAACATCCAGACTACATCCCTGTGTTACTAAATAGGTTCATCAGCAGTATCAGTAAGAGTCCCTTTATTTGTTATACCCTACTGTATGCCAAGCATAGAGCTATTTTGTATTAGTGACATAGTGTAGAGCAACTGCAACACAATTCTAGCATAGGGTTTGGGGTTTTTTTCCTTGTTGTCTTAATTGTGTGGTAAATTCATTTTCTCTTCATTCATTGGCCTTTCATGAAGAAACACAGAATTTGAATTGTATGTAAACAGTGTCCTGAGTCACAACTGAATCAATCTGCAGAAAGCAGTTCAAATATTATCAATTTTGTTTTCATGAATACTATTATAACCATATCAGATTCTTTTTTTCTTCTGGTGTACAAATAATGAGTTTCAGTGAACCTAGAGAGCAGCCTAACTCTTCTCTGAATAGCATTTTAAAAACACTGTTTTATTTCATCTATATTAAGTAGTCCATATTTGACACTAATCTATCTTGTTTGTGCATGTGAAAGCATAAAAAAAACATCAAATGGAGACTGAAATGTCATTTACTGGTTACTGTATTGCATTACATTTTCAGGATTAAAGGACAAAATAACTGAAAGCAAACTGCTTCAAAGATCCCAATGGAAGGGAGGGGCCGTCACCAGGGAGGACTATACCTCGGTTGCTCAGGGCTGTAGTGGGGCGGTCAGGAAGGCCAAGGCAGAGATGAAAATGGAACTAGCTACCTGGATCAAGGACAGCAAGAAGTCCTTTTTTTAAATGCAATAGGGGGTAAAAAGAAGGTACCGGGTAACGTGGGGCCTCTGCAGGACACGCTAGGAAATCTGGTCATCACACCAGACAGCAAAGCTAACCTATTTAACAATGTCTTTGCCTCCATTTTTCTGAGCAGGGACCAGGTCACCCCCCCCCCGGCGCACCAGGACCCCCATAGGACCCAGGGGAGGCACATCCAGGCCTAGGGTCAGTGAGGACCTAGTCAGGGAACTTCTGGAGGGACTGGACATATTTAAATCAGCAGGTCCTGACGATCTCCACCCCAGAGTGCTGAGAGAATTAGCAGAGGTCATTGCGGGACCCCTGGCACAGCTTTATGAGCACTCGTGGTGCTCTGGCATGGTGCCAGAGGACAGGAAAAGGGCCAATATGGTTCCCATTTTCAAAAAAGGGAGGAAGGAGGACCCAGGAAACTATAGGCCAGTTAGTCTTACCTCGATCCTGGGTAAGCTTTTTGAGAGAATTATCCTTGCGCGAGGGGCCAGCAGGGGAGATTATGCTTAGGGGTAACCAACATGGGTTCATTAGAGTCAGGTCCTGTCAGACCAACCTGGTGGCCTTCTATGACCAGGTCACAAAATCCTTAGATGCAGGGGTAGCAGTGGACATTGTCTTTCTGGATTTTAGGAAGGCCTTCGACACTATCTCTCACCCCATTCTCATTAAAAAAACTAGGAGACTGTGGCGTTGACACCTACACAGTCAAATGGGTCACTAGTTGGCTGGAGGGCCGCACACAGAGAGTCGTGATGGATGAGTCTTTTTTGACCTGGAGGGATGTGGGCAGTGGGGTTCCGCAGGGCTCGGTCCTCGGGCCTCCACTGTTCAACATCTTCATCAGCGACTTGGACGGGGGTATAAAAATCACCCAGTTCAAATTCGCAGACGACACGAAGATGTGGGGGGAAGTGGTCATGCTAGAAGGGAGGCTGCAATTGGACTGAGACAGGTTACAGGGGTGGGCGGATGAGAACAGGATGGGTTTCAACACTGACAAGTGCAAGGTACTGCACCTGGGGAGAAAGAATCAGCAGCACACCTACAGGCAGGGGAACTCCCTTCTTGTCAGTGCAGAGACAGAAAAGGATCTTGGAGTCATTATTGATACCAAAATGAACATGGGCTGACAGTGTGGGGACACAGTCAGGAAGGCCAACCGTACCTTGTTGTGCATCCACAGATGCATCTCAAGCAGGTCCAAGGAGGTGCTCCTCCCCCTCTATGCAACACTGGTCAGGCTGCAGTTAGAGTACTGCATCTAGTTCTGGGCGCCGCACTTCAGGAGAGGTGTGGATAGCATTGAGATGGTCCAAAGGAGGGCCAACCACATGATCAGGGGTCAGCAGGGCTGGCCTGACAAGGAGAGGCTAAGGGACCTGAACCTGTTCGGCCTCCACAAGAGAAGGCTGAGGGGGGATCTAGTGGCCAACTACAAACTGGCCAAGGGGGAACCAGCAGGCATTGAGGGAGTCCCTGTTCCCCTGAGCACTACCAGGAATGATAAGAAATAACGGTCACAAGCTGGCAGAGGGTAGATTCAGGCTAGATATCAGGAGGAGCTACTTCACTGTCAGGGTGGCTAGGATCTGGAACCAACTTCCAAGAGAAGTGGTGCTGGCTCCTACCCTGGGGGTCTTTAAGAGGAGGCTGGATGAACACCTTGCCGAGGTCGTTTGACCCCAGTACTCTTTCCTGTCATGGCAGGGGTCGGACTTGATGATCTGCTCAGGTCCCTTCCAACCCTACTGACTATTGAACTATGATGCAGCTTAAGAGATGCAATCTCTTTTTCTTCCCTTGTGCACATGGCAGTTACACGTGCATAAAGAAAAAAATAGACCTTGTACAAAACTATATAGAAACAAATTTAAACTGGAATCTTTTATTAACAACCAAAGCACTTGTACAGGGTTGCCTTCTTTCAGGGGATCTCAAAATACTTTAAAACCAGTAAATAAGCTTCACCAGACTTAGTGGGGTGGGTAAGCACAGGATTGCCAAAACCATATACTTAGGCCCTCAAAATGATACAGCTGTCATAAAAGTAATGAGATTCAAAAACAGAATGTATTCTGAGTTATTTTATTTGTCTTATGTCTTTAGGGCAGTGATTCTCAACCTTTTGTGAACACAAGGCCCCCCTCAGAAAATGCCAGCTCTTAGTTTTCCCTTATTTTTTGACTACAGAAAAATAATAGAACATTTTTTCTGTTGCAAAGAACTGAGAAGATCCACAACTATGGATTCCTATTTGAATCCATGGGTTTATCTTGTGAATCATGTTTGTAAACCTAACAGTGCTAATATTGTGTGGAACCACGTGACACCCTTGAAAGGATCCCAAGGCACCCCAGGGTGCTATGGCAACATGGTTAAGAATCACTGCATTAGAATTTGCCTTTTCAAACTTTACTCTGCAGCCACAAGGATTATAAATTTAAGTTTAATCATTTTTGTTTAAAATGACAGCTGAGATGTTCAAGGTGTTGGAGAGAGCAAAGTCACCATAACTAGAAAAACTGCATTGGCTCTTGATTCTTATAATGCTGCGGGGCTGCCAGGGCTCCCTTATAAAGCTTCCTATGAGCTGTTCTTCCAAGAGAGGCAGGCTAGTCTAGCTTCATATAGGTGTGACAGCTGTAGGTGTTGTAAGACTTGCTACCACTGCCCTGAGTTCCTTTTCCTACAGGCAGTGACAGGGTGGACCTCGGCTTCAAATCATCTGGTCTGCCAGGAATTTGATCTTGTGGTTCTCGCCTGCCACAACTTTGATGAAATTATATTCTAGGAGGCAATGACCAAGGTGATCTTACCCATTCTCAATCCATGTTTTCTTCTGTGGGGCTCCAAACCTCCCCTTTACCCCAGCCTAGCCTCTCCAGATGGTGCTCGAAATCCTCTGCAGGTTACAGTACTGCCTGTTAATCTATTATTCTGCCCTCTACCACCAGGGTGACCTTTGGCTTTGGTTAGGTGCACCCCTTCCAGGGCTGGCCTTGACCTGTACTCAAGTATCAAAAAAAAAGGAAAAAGAACCAACGCCTCCCCCCCCCCCCAACTGCTCTCAATCTCCTTGTCAAGCTCAGTCCGTGTCCCTTTCCCAACCTCAACCTTTTTGAGGCTCTCAAATCCCAATCACAACAGCAAAATAATTCAATTAGTTCAGCCACTGTACTGCATAGGCCTGCCCAGCTTCCTTGTGAACATTCACAGTCCCAGTGAGATCTGTCCCATGTGCAGCAAGGCTCTAACCTGGAACAGCAGTTTCCTCAGGCCCCTCCTCCGGGTCCTCAGCTGACACTCAGCTCCAGAGATTATCAACAGCTGTGTGTGTGCAGGCCTTCACGTGCTTCCTTCCCATGGTCACTCCCAGGCGTTCCTCTGGCACATTTTGTAACCCTTGCCTGCCAGTACACTCAGCCACTCCTCTCTCTGTGGCTTGCAGGGAACAGAGCCCTCTCTGCCCCTCTCCGGGGCTGGAAATACGTCTGAGCAGCCTCCCTCCTCAAATCCTGAGCAAGATGCTGCTCCGGAAGTGTGGTGAATATTTCTCCTCCCTTCTGGTCTCCAGCTGCAGCCCTGCCAGCCAGTCATGCTGTGAGTGTTGTTTGTTTTCACTCTCTCTATCTCTTGCTGCAGGCTGCTTTTCTTCTCCTGACCTCCCCTGCCCAGCATGTCAGCACCTTGGGGCTTTTGTTTGCTCTCTCTCACTCTTTCACAATAGGCTAGGAAAAGGAAGAGATATTAATCAGTAAGATTTATGAACATTTCCTAAAGTCAGTAACAGGGTTTAGATACCTGTAAAGAAATGTCTCAGAGAAAAAAAAAAAAACCCTGGAGGAAATTTTGATTGTTATAATTACCTCTGATTCATGTGTATATGAAAACATTTCCAAAGCACACCAAAAATCTAACAAAGACAAAAATATCCAATTACCTGTGGGTGCACACTTTTGACAACATAATCATTCTCTCTCCAATTTCTCAGTTCTAATCCTCAAAGGGAATTTACAAAACACCTTTCATAGACAAGCCTACTAACTTCACTTCTTAAATCTACTGGATACAAAAAATCATGAACTAAATATAGACAATGGATTTATGGCAGGTTATAACCTGCCTGCCATTTGATAACCCCAGGTAACATGTCTGCATTTTACTAGCTACATTCTATCACCAGTTCTACATTCCTTCTCCCCCTACCCCACCTGTCTCTCACCTATTGTCTCCCATTCCCTCTGATCCTCACTTCCATGCATTTCCATTTTCACAGACCTGAAATTTACATATTGGCCACTATTTTACACAGGAGAGCACATAAACACTAACAGACTCTCCCTATTGCCTGAAGAAGGACGTTTGTGCCCAAAGGCTTTCCAAGAACAATTTTTCCAACTATTTAGCTAGTCTAATAAAAGATATCACATCAACCTTGTCTACCTATGCCCTTAAACCATCATGGCTACAACCAACACCCCTTTCCAAAGCTTTTGCACTTTGCTGGAATACAACCATTCAAATACTCAATCCCTGGTCAATAGCAAAGTGCTTAGTGGGCTTCTGTTGTATTTGTATTGTTAAAGGTGTTTTTTCTGAGTTAATGATTGGCAGTAGTTGACTGCAACATTTAAAAGAGATTAAGCTACAGGGGAAATTAATGTAATAAACAATACTAAGTACATATCACATGGCTGACAGATAATAAAGTTAAATTAAGTTTGGGGCTTAGCACTTTAATGCCTTTTTAAATCTGAAGAACTCATTATGTTTCACGAACATTAATGCATTCTCACATACATGATGGCTAGGGACAGACATTCAAAAAGCCTGAACCTGAATTGATTCAATCTTTGCAGGTTAGTGTAACCTGCCTAGGTTGAAGCACTTTGCAACTGTGCAGACTTCTCTCTGGACTGAGGAAATGCAGGCACATTCCTGCAGTGGCTCAGGCTAGAAGCTAGGGGTCTCTAGAGCAGCCCTCCCTTCCGTTCCACATTGCTGAGCTGAGCAGGCTGGGGGTGTAGCCAGGTCCCAGTGGGACCTCTGATAAGGGAGGGATTTAAACCCCCACCATGGCTGCACAGTCCCAGACTTTTCCCTGCTTGCTGCTCAAGGGGTAGAAGTGTTGCCAGCCCTGGGCTAGCATTCTGAGACAAAGGAGAGATATGCAATGCATGTATCTGTTGATGAAAATGAGATTTCAATCTCGCTCTCCCTGCTTCTTCATACTGTCTGCAAAACTGGTAGGCAAGGGAGCTGGCAGAGAGCTGATAGTACAGCCCATCAAGAAAACAAAATCCTCTCTCATTAGTTCAAGTTCTTAAACAGCTTTTTCCAAGGAAGGAAGGGAGGGACATTATCAGCTGACCTGTTGATTAGCTCCAAAACACCCTAAGTGGATACTGTTCTGTCTGCCTGTCCCAGTGAAATTGAGGACACACACACAGACACCTCTTAGTATTAGGTAGCATACCACATGCCTAGGGCCTATGGGGCTAGGGTCTGTGCTGTGGGAGATGAGGGAGGGGGGAATCCCTGCTTGAGCAGGAATGTGGGGGGGGGGGGGGGCAGGGGGAAGCAAGGCAGACCCTACTGTGCCTGCAATCTCTGCTGTACTTCTGGTTAGGGAGCAGAGGGGCAGGGCCAGCTCTGATCTCTGGGCTGAAAACCTTCTGGGATGCTGGGGGACTCTGGTTTAACTTCAACCAGGAAGGGGTCTGGGACAGACATTGAATAAACTGGTTTGACCCAAATCAGTTCAGTCTAATACTATATTCAACCAGGTTTATCTTAAACCAGTTACAGTCATTTTGAAACTGATTTATGTGCATGGAACTTATGTTCTGTTACAGGTTTAAACCAGTCTCTGATCACTTAAACTGGTTTATGTGCAATGTATGTCCCTAGCCTATAAGGTAATTTTTATTCTTAATTTATTTAAAAGTAACTAAGGAAAAACAGGGGTTAGATACTTGCCAACATCAACCAACCATCTAGTGGCAAAGACAGGAATAGAAACCAGGACTCCTCAACTTCAAGGCTCTATCTCTACCAGTGAACCACATGACATACCTATATAATATTGTGTGATATTCCAAAATTATAAGGAACAAAGTCACCAAATATATAATAAAAGACCTTAGGGGGTACAACTCTGAGGATTTTAGGAAACTGAAGAGTAAATTCAAATGAAGACTTAGTAGTTCAAACAAGGCATGAATCAGGTTTCAAAGATGCTAGAAAAAAACTGAATTGATATCCAAGGAAGCTAAGGATAAATAGCTTTTTTTATAATGTAATAAATTCTAAAGAACTGACTCACAGAACCATAAAACCCGCAATTATGAATACACTGAAAGTAATATTAGACGTGCACACACACACACACACACACACACACACACACACACACACACAATTAGTAAGCACATTGCAATTAGGTCAGTACTATATATATATTACACATACACATATATACATATACAACTATAAACTTTTCTTTGTGTGCTTTACACACACACACACAATTAGTAAGAACTTTGTATTAGAAAACAAGAAAGGTACAAACTCTAGACTGCAGTGGGGAGGGGCAAAATATGACTTGCAGACCATCCGGTCCACCAAAGGATTCCATCCAGCCCATGGTGGGTCCCTTGGCCCTACCTGGCCAGGTGTGGGGCAGCAGCCCAGGCCATGGCATACAGATGGTACTATTGCCCCTGGGTGCACAGCAGGGCTGGGGTGGGGCCTGACTATGTTTCCCGGCAGCCCCAAAAGTGACAGCTTCTTCCAGCTGCAACTGCAGCCAGACCCAACCCCACTGCCCAAGTACCCCAGCCCGTCTGCCCCACACCCCCACTAGGGCCACCCAACAGAGCAGGCTGGCAGGTGGGGTCTCCGTAGAGACAAGCGCAGGATCCAGGCTGGCAGGACATTTTCAAATGGGTGAATGGGATGGGGCTGCAAGCAGGTGGGGAGCGGCATCTGGGAGCAGGACAGGTAGTCAAGGTCGGCCTGGGCCTGGAATCATGGGGCAGTTACAGTGCTGGGCCAGGGCCCGGGTCAGAGCCATGATCCACTTCTCGCATATTCCTGAAACTGGTGCTGATTCCACAGGCAGAGGTGTACCAGGAATGAATCATGGCCCTGCCCCAGGTTCATACCCGATATTGTCAACACCCCTCAATACTGCCCCATGATCCCAGCCCCAGCTCTGACCCCACCCACCCATCCCACTTCCAGATGTCACTGTCTATCCACCTGCAGCCCCATCTCATCCACTGGGCCAAGCGTTTCCTCCACGGAGACTCGGGGATTACCAGGCAGTGACAATGTGGGGCAGCCCCAGGATGGAGCCACTTAGGGAGTTTTGGTGAGCTGTTGCAGGGCAGGTTCTGACTGGTCTGATGCAGTGGAGGCGGTGCTGAACCAGTCTGCAATATCTCAGCAAAACTCCCTAAGTGGCCCTTGGACCCAAATAATTGCCCATCCCTGTTCTATACAGACAGGTAGCATAAATGGAATGTTTGGCTGTCATCTGTCTAAATATCACTTTTAGACAATATGCTTGTGTAGGGGGGGGGCAGGGTCATGCTGCCTGGAGCCAAGCCATCTCTGTTGTAACTGTCGTGTTCTGTCCCTTGAAACTTACTTGCCACACCTTTGTTGATGATTAGAGAGGTACCAAAACACTTTGGGAGACAAAACTCGGTTAGAGGTTCAGGAAGTCCGCTTGTCTTTGCAGGGCTCCACAATCCCCATACCCTGCCCTAGCCACACCAAATGTTCCAGGTTTCATGTCTCTAGCCTACTAGATAGAGGGTCTGATCTTAGTCCCGTGAGTCTGCTAGTCAGGGTCTCATGCTACATTGGCTGCTTGCCCCGTTTTTCCCTGCACAGGTCCCAAGACAGCCACCTCTTGAGTCTAGTCCTGCCCTTACCTTCAGGGTCGGGATGAACTCCCCCTCCTGAAGAGGTAATCCTGTCTGCAACTCTTCTTCCTTCTAGAGTTCCAAAACAGTTCTTTTCACTCCTTGGGACTGGGTTCACTGACAAAGGGATCTCCTCCGTTATGTCACCAGCTCCTCTCAGGTAAATGCAAGGGCTAAGGCTTTCCTCCAAGCCTCGAGGTCAGATCCCCTTCTCATCCTCTATTGGTGCCTGCCTCCTTTTTTTGCACCTCAGTCTCCCTCTCCCCTTCTCTGGGCCGATCCCGGACACTCCCTGTGTGTCCCTTTAAATTCCCCTTTTTCCTCACTGTGTCCCCCGTGGCAGCATCTGATTCACTATCCTCTGGACACAGCTGTTCTCCCTTTTCTTTCTCAGCATGGTTCTTTTCTTTTCTGCCTGCCATGCCATTTTTCTTCCCCCAGCCTCAAAGTCTGGCAGCTGGGCTTGCCATGGCAGCCTTTGATCTGCCGCAGCCCCAGCTGGTTCCTTTAATTAGTCAGGGCGTAGCATCTTTTCTCCCTCGGCTTGATGCATTTTCCTCAGCGTCCCCTGGTAAGTTTTGTTTCTGTACCTCACTGTTCCGGTGTTTAGGCCACCCTGCCACACCTTGATTTAAAGCTATTTTGAATCTATTTTCCTTCAGTTTTATGCTACCTCTTTTAACACCAGCTATGATCTTCCCTCAGACTGTTGCTTGATATTCTGATAGACTTAACTGCATATACATTGTAAATGAAGAGAGGTAAAGTATGTTAGAGTAAATATTAGTAAAAAATTTAGTGACAGCTTCTGAGTTTGAGTATAAAATTTATGTGCCATTGGGGAGTTAAGAGGAAATGGGACTGCAGTCCTGAATTGTTAATTTATTAAAGTTATCCCTTGCAATCCACCCAAGTCCACCACTTAAAGAGTTATTCAGCCAAAGATATTAATTTCTGGTGAAGGAAGGGGCCGAAACCGAATTCTTGGGTTATCTAATGCCTACAAAAACCTACCAATCTGTGGGGTTGTTAGTCCTCCCTTTAAGAATTCTCTGTTTTGAAGCAGCTGATGGGGGTCATGTGGTGTTTGAATGCATACTGCTTCTCAACCTATTAGATACTTGAACTTTTGTAGGGCCCAATACACACTTAGCAATGCCTTTTCGCAAATCCCCTATTACTGTTCTGTGAGGCTAAGCCTCCGGGAAGCAAACACTAAGGGAACATCAACTCCATTTATTTCCATCTGTTGAGTGGCTACTGCCATCAGAAGCTGGTTGGTGGCTCAACACCAGATTTCTATTTCTATGTTGGGGATCCTAGTAGTGAGAGGAGGGGCTCTTTTTAACTGGTCTTTTAGCTTTATGAATGCAGCTTGGCACTCTAGAGACCACTCCCATTTGGTTTGCTGCACTGCTTGGTGGAGCAGTTCCATAATCTCGCTGCAATCAGGTATAAACTCTCAGCTAAACCCCATAAGACCAATAAAAAATTGTAATGATTTTCAGTCAGTAGGTGGTGGCATTTGACAAATTAGTGAGAGCCGATCAGTGAAAATTTGTTTTCCCTGGCAAGTGATTGTGAGCCCCAGATACTGCACTTCTTGTTTTATTACCTGGACTTTGGTGCTGTTTACTATGAGACCAGCATTTTGTAGCAATCCCAAAATTGCTTCAGTACAGTGGTGACATTGTTCTTGTGTGACTCCCCAGATGAGGATATCATCTACATAGTGCAGGGAGTGCTCTGATGCAGGCAACAGTACCTTTTTCAATACTTGATGGAACAACCTGGGTCTGCTGTGGTACCCCTGTGGTAGCCATGTCCAGACAAACTGCAATCCTTTCCAGGTGAATGCTGATTTCCATTGGTAATCTGGATGAACTGAAAGACTCCAAAAGCCATTACTACTATCCAGAACAAAACCATTGTGCCTGGTTGGTTAGCTGGCTAACTATTTCAGGAAATATAGCTATTAATGGTGCTATGGGGATAGAAACAGCATTTAATTTCCTGTAATTGATGGTGAGTCACCACATACCATTTGGTTTTCTCACTGACCATCCAGGAGAATTGGCAGGAGAAACTTGGGGTTGAATAATTTTGCGCTCTCGCAAGGTTCGAATAGCCATGGAGATACTCTGTACTGCTTTCCTAGGGATTGGATATTGAAGTGATTTAGCGGGGTTTCCTCCTGGAATTCAGACTAGTTCTTTGGTTTTTTTAGTAATCCTGCATCTAGGTTGTCAGCAGCCCATGTGTTTTCCCATGTCTCCCAACCCATGGGAAGGACTGCGGGCTTAGGCACTTTGACGGAATGGCAGGCTAATTCCATGGGTTGCTGTGTTGGACCCTGCTTGACCCATACCAGCTGGTGGTATTCCAATAATACTAAGGGATGGGTGACACGTCCAAGCCAATTGGAACCTTTATATTTGGTGATGCAGGTTGTTAATGGACACAACCTGTATCACCCTCCAATTTTGATTAGAACCTCCCATGGCTCCTGAGAATGAGACTAAGGATTTTTCCTCCCCCTCCATAGGAGAGGTAGTCTTGCTGAAATTTAGTATGGATCTGGTATCTAATAGAAAGATTTCATCAGGCGCCCCTCCTTGCACCCAGCCCTGGATCCAGGGTCTCCCATCCTGGTTGAATTGGAATGGGAGACACTGGCTAGGACCACAGGAGGCTCAGTCTCAGTCCTGGAAGGGCACGGGTGGATTTTCAGACTCTGAAATGAGGGCAAGGATCCTAGGTGCTGGGCAAGGGGTGCCACATTTAAAGCAAGTCTCCCTGTTGGGGAAGTTTATCACGGGACATACCCCCTGAGGGCATTCCCCCTCCCCTGGTCTGCGCGGTCAGAGGCTCTTGCTGTTGTTACCTCTTCAGTCGCCCTCTCCGTGACCATGATTTTCAGTTTGTGGCTTGGAGGGGGTGCTGACAAGTTTAGCTGATAAATCTTCCACCATGCATTCTAGTCAGCGGAGCTGTCACTTGGACTCCGCAGCCCCTTAATTCTGTTGGGCTTGGGCAGTTTGTTTTAATCATCACCAAGCTTGTAATGTTCCCTCCTGCATCTCTAACATAGTGATTAATTCTGGGGGGGCCAGCTGTATCCATGCATCAAATAAACGGCGGGCACTATTGCCTTCCCCCCCTCCCCCGCCCCCCGCCAGGAGGCAATGCCCCTTGTACTGCTAAGGGATCTTCCCATACTCGGGCCCAAGCCTGCACTTGTTCAATTATATCCCGGGGATGTTCTTTTGGAAGCAGATGCATTTGACTTGTGACTTGGTCCATGGAGTAGATTCCAAAGAGCTTTTGGACAATATCTGTCATTCGGGCCTGCCACTCTCCAGTTCCTAGAATGGCAGGACTGATTCCTTTTGCTAGCCCAGGTAAAATTTCAGCCAAATCAGTGCTTGAGAATAGAGCAAGACATTTTTCAGCCTTTACTAGCCATTGGGTCCAGGCATTCCATTCTAAAGGCATAGGGCCCAATTGAGCTTTCAATGCTTCTTGCTCCATGGGGCTAGGGCAAGTGGTTCTAATGTGCTGTGTCTGAGTCGTTCCTTCAGGCACAGTTATACCAGATCGAAGCAATAGCCTCTGGTCAGCAGGGGTGGGATCCGCTGTGGTGGGAGGGTTCAGGTGTACAACTCACTCAACAGTGTGCACTTCTGCTGAGTAGTCAGGGGGATTAGGAGGGATGGGTGGGGAGGCAGAAGATAGATAGACGGGGGTGGATGGTGTTACCACAGGCGGCTGCTTGCTGCTTGGAACAGTGACACTCCAGGAATCAGCTGCATTTTCCAGAGCTTCACGCTCCACCTGCATCTTATCAATAAGAGACTTGAGAGATTCAATCTCATGCTTTGCACTTCGCAAATTGTCTGAGTCTCTTTCCTTTATCTCAAAAGCAAGCACTGAAGCACAGTTGAATAATTGCTGTTGGACTACAACCTCTTTAAGTTGACAAATAAGAGCATCCTTTTCTTGACAAAGCTTTTCCTGTTCTTGACACTTGAGCCATAAGGCCTAAACACCCCAAGACAATGCCTGGAGGGCAGCTGCTTTACGGAAGGTCTGCTTCCATGTCTTTTCACTCAAAATTTCCTAAGCCCAATCCTGGGCAGTACTCCAAGATGGGCTTAACAGACTCTCCTGGGGCCCCTGCAGCAGACCCCCATTCTATTTAACCCAACTCTCAATAAAATCACGGAGGTCACCCTGACCCCACACACACAGAAGAAAAGCCTCTGAACCCTCTGCCATGCTACCGGGGAAAGGTAAAAGACAGGGCACGATAGCTGAGATGGCCCAAGAGAACCTAGTACATTCGTGCGTAAGTACACAGCTACACCTTACCCTGGTAGGATCGGGATGATCAGTCCCCTCCAAATGTGTGTTGAATCCTGCTGACTACACCAAGATGTTAGACCCCGACTCCATGCAGTGCCCAATGACTAGGGAAACGACAGTCCAATCGCTCATGGATCCTGTTACTCATTAGCCAGAGCAAGCAGGAAATAAACACCAGCACACATTGCTTGCAACAGCTTTATTCAGAATGGAGACAGTTTCAGGTGAGCTCCCGCACAGACACACAGCCTCTGAAACCAGGGGAGCAGCCCTGAATGTTAGTTCTTTCCATGTTTATACACCTTGGTTTATAGTTATTAACATTTACCCCGCCTATGTCCCTCCTTCGGTTCCACCCATTTCTCCTCCCAACTTAAGCTCCACCTCTATTTACTGTTTGCTTCCTTAGCATGGTATTGCCTATGCATTTCATTCATTCACATGCCTGTAAGAGCACATGCATAAGACTTTGACCTCTGCTTCTTTCGGTCAACTGTGGTTTCTTGCTGGTTTTTTCTAGCTTTCTTTCTGACTTTAGCACCATCTCCAAGGCCATACTTGTGCTTCATCCCCTAATGATAGCCGTTGGTCTGTATCCTATTTTTACACAATGCATCATACACTTTGCACCCTATCCTTTTGTTAAGAATCCACTTACTTAAGCATTAGTGAAGTTAGTTACTTTTAACATATCACCTACCCTTGAGTCTAGCGGCTTTTGCTGAGAGACTGGAAAAAAAAAATATTCAGCTGCACACCCAGCACTCTCCAAAATCCACATCATTACCCTAATTGCCAGCACAGATGGCCTCACCCCCCCCCCCCCTGCTCTCTGGAGGCGGTGGCAACAGAGTACTGTCCTCTCTTCCCCCACCCTGTTCCCTGCAGATGGCAATGATGCAGGGGGGCGGGGGGAGGCTAGGCCACCAGAGCTGACCTTGCCCCCACCACCTTGCTCCTTGGAGGTAACAACAGTGGTGGCGGCATGGGGGGAGAGCAGGGTCGGAATGCCGTGGGGGGGCAAGGTCACCAGCGCTGTCCTCGGCCCACTTCTCCCCCCTTCTGTAGTTGCCATCTGCAGAGCTGATGCAGTGGCAGTTGGGGGGGCGGGGGAGGGAGAGGGCCCAATGATTTGGCCAAATTGACTTTGGAAGGTTTGGAGCCAGTTCGGAGAGATTCAGAGTTTCGGCTATAGAGTATAATGGGGAATCAATGAAATATCTATAACTTCGTTGTATTTTGGCTGATTTAGATGAAACATGTAGGACTGGTAGCCCCTGCTGAGGCCACAACACCTTCCAAGTTTCAAGGAGATAAGTGCAGGGGTTTCTGAGAAACTGCACCTCAAACTGCTGACAAGCAAAACTCGTGACATAGGTGACACTGTGTGTATGTTAAGGCACAGCAGGGTGAAACTGCAGGCCTGCTAGGCCCTGCTGCAGCCACAAAGCCTGCCAGCTGTCAAGGAGATAGGTGCAGTGGGGTTCTGGGGCCCCACACCTCTGCCTGCCAACAGGTAAAACTCATAACATGGGTGCTTGTGCAACTGTGTATCTCTTAAGGCATAGCGGGATGAAAAAAACTACTCTAGGCCTGGCTTCTAGGCCCTGCTGTGGCCACAAAGCCTGCCAGCTGTCAAGGAAATAGGTGCAGGGGGAGTCTGGGTTCCGGGCCCCTGCACCTCTGGCTTCAGGCAGGCAAAACCCATGACATGGGTGGGTGACACTGCATTCAGGTGTGCCCTTCTTGGTGCTGGGACCTCTGCACAACTCGGCAGTGTGCCCCAGTGAGGTCTCCTTCTCCCCTACAGCTTCCATCTAGTCCACCACTGTAAACAGCAGCAGGTCAAAATAACTTACCTGGCTTCACACCAGTAGCAGCATCAAAGGCAGCAAAATTGAACATTCAGGCCCTTCTTTCCCCTCAAGTAGTTGCACCTAGTGCTTGTCTGCTAGGTGCGCCCTCACTGTGCGACTGTGTATGTGTGCATGTATTTGTGTTCGGGTGCACCCTGCCTGTTTCTGGGGCCTCTGCACAACACAGCAGTGTGCCCTAGTGAGGCCCCTTCCTCCCCTACAGCCTCGGTCTGGTCCACCACTGTAAATGGCAGCAGGTCAAAATAACTTACCTAGCTCAATACCAGTAGCACCAGCACCATCAAAGGTAGCCAAACTGAACTGTCATAGACCCTTTCTTTTTATAAAGGGATTGACAGCAAGAATTAAAGATGTTGTGTTGGATATATGTTCCTCATGCTGTGTGATGGCTTATCTTGTGTTTTTATGTTTATATGTTTTTTATGAAAAAAAAAATGGAATAGTTAGAGAAAAGTATCTTAGGAAGCTTTCGGGTTGAAAAACCCTTTGTCAGGCTGAGGAAGTACCTGCAGTTGGTGTGTCTCCTGGTCCTGGATGGAAGCAATAGTAAAGAAGCCAGAGGCTGGCCTGGCATGTAATACAGGCAAAAAAGCTGTTGGCTATAAATGTTCAACTCGGGATCCTTAAAATTCTGGTTTATTAGGCAGATTGAAACATTGTAATGAAGTCAAATCATAAACCTTGGGGCTGGTCCCCACACACACACACACACACACACACAGTAGGGAGCTACAAGAGTCAGGTATACGTATCCCACAGGTGCTGGAGTCTGCTGTCGATGGCCAGTCAAGGCTTCTTCCAGCGTGGTGTTATCCTCCATAAGGGGGTCACCGGCTGGTCCTTCTGGCTGGACAGGTTGGGTGCTGGTCAAGTTGGAGATGAAGAGGGCGCCATTGAGGGTCACTTTTCACTGCTTTTTATCTGCCCTTGGCAGACTTTGGTGACTCCCCAATTTTCAGGTTTGCCCAATCCTGGGGTTGTTGACTCTTGTGGGACTTCCCCCTCAGTGGCTACTGGATGGCATCTGTCAGCCCCAGGGGTCGTCCGCATGTACGTGCAGGTTTGGGAGTCCATTGATGAATTTTGAATAGGGCTCTGGGAGCGGTCGATCTGGAGATATTCAGTCCAAAACTTGGTCCCCAGCGTTGATTAACTCAGACCAGGGCTTCTAGCCCTTGAATAGTGAAGTTTAGAGAATTCCCGGTTGCTACATTGCCTCCTATTGATTTCTTCCGTTGGCTGATCTGCGGTTTTCCTAGGTGTTAATATCCACCTGCTACTGTGTCACACATTCAATCACTGATTCACTCACTCTTTCAGGGGCCCGCTTGATACAGGGAAGTGGCAGTTTGATTCCTGCCTTTGTTAACATTGTTACAATGTATAACTTACTTCTGAAACTAAACACATTTAGTTAAAAGGTGAGGGTATAAAATATAAGCTACAAAAGTAATGCCATGGCACACAAATAGATAAAAATATCAAAATACAAGGGGAGATACAAAATACATACATACAAACTTTAAAACACAATTCCTTATTCCTTGTTAAGAGGCTGTGACTTGGATGACTACACAGTCCGGTGGGTGGCGAATTGGCTGGAGGGTCGCACCCAGAGAGTTGTGGTGGATGGGTCGGTCTCGACCTGGAAGGGTGTGGGCAGTGGGGTCCCGCAGGGTTCGGTCCTTGGACCGATACTCTTTAATGTCTTCATCAGTGACTTGCACGAGGGAGTCAAATGTACTCTGTCCAAGTTTGCAGATGACACAAAGCTATGGGGAGATGTGGACATGCCGGAGGGCAGGGAACAGCTGCAAGCAGATCTGGACAGGTTGGACAAGTGGGCAGAAAACAACAGAATGCAGTTCAACAAGGAGAAATGCAAAGTGCTGCACCTAGGGAGGAAAAATGTCCAGCACACCTACAGCCTAGGGAATGACCTGCTGGGTGGCACGGAAGTGGAAAGGGATCTTGGAGTCCTAGTGGACTCCAAGATGAACATGAGTCGGCAGTGTGACGAAGCAATCAAAAAAGTCAATGGCACTGTATCGTGCATCAGCAGATGCATGACAAATAGGTCCAAGGAGGTGATACTTCCCCTCTATCGGGCGCTGGTCAGACTGCAGTTGGAGTACTGCATGCAATTCTGGGCGCCGCAATTCAAGAGGGATGCGGATAACCTGGAGAGGGTCCAGAGAAGGGCCACTCATATGGTTAAGGGCCTGTAGACCAAGCCCTATGAGGAGAGACTAGAGAAACTGGACCTTTTCAGCCTCCGCAAGAGAAGGTTAAGAGGCGACCTTGTGGCTGCCTATAAATTCATCACGGGGGCACAGAAGGGAATTGGTGAGTATTTATTCACCAAGGTGCCCCCGGGGGTTACAAGAAATAATGGCCACAAGCTAGCAGACAGCAGATTTAGATTAGACATTAGGAAGAACTTCTTCACAGTTCGAGTGGCCAAGGTCTGGAACGGGCTCCCAAGGGAGGTGGTGCTCTCCCCTACCCTGGGGGTCTTCAAGAGGAGGTTAGATGAGCATCTAGCTGGGGTCATCTAGACCCAGCATTCTTTCCTGCTTATGCAGGGGGTTGGACTCGATGATCTATTGAGGTCCCTTCCGACCCTAACATCTATGAATCTATTAATCTATTATCTTATACTGAAAGAAAGGGGAAGGAAGAAAAGGTAGAAGAAGAGAACCATATCCAAAGAGGGGAGAGCAAATGCAGGCAAGAGGAAAAGGGGGCTTTCTGCTACAAAGCCAGTCAGTGAAAATGGAAATGGAGGCATCAGGGGTGTGGTACAGACTGAGGGGGAGGGAAAGGGGGATGTAGCAGTGCAGGTATAATTGGAGAGGTACCTGGGGAGTCAGATGTTCAGGAAATGTCTCTCCAGAATTGAAGCAGCATTGCCCTGGTGGTGAAGTGTTTCACCTCCTTGCCCCGGCTGATCTGCCTTCAGCAGTGCTGGCAGATAGCAAACCTGGCATCACCTGCCAGCTCAAAATGCTCTAACACTATGCTACTCGCCCACTTCTGGGTTGAGGGTGGGGATGCTACGTTATCTCCCTCCTCAGCAGACTGAGGCACAACAGCAGGTGGAGCTGCCTCAGTTGAGCCACTTGCCTGAGCCTCCACAACCTCAACCTTCTCCGAGGTGCTGCTTTCCTGAGAAGGAGACCTGGGTCTAGGGGAAATTTGAGGGGTTTGGAGCACAAACTCTGATTCCCCCTTGGTCCCCAGAATTGCTTGAGCCAGGGCACTCAGATCCCCTGGTTCCAGCTCCAGGTCCTCCTCTGGCAGTGGGAGGCTCACACTGGGAGATGACATAGGGGTGGAGGAGACAGTGATTCTGCTGCTGGTGCCTTTTTATGGGGTTAGGGGATGTGGTGCAGGTGAAGGGACAGGTATTGCTCCCACCTCCTTGCTTCCACTGGCAGCAGAAGCCTCATGTCTGCTTGGGAAGAGACTGCATCTATGTTGTGGGGGGGGGGGGGAACTTTCAGCTCTAGCTGTCTCCCTACCCCCTCTCCCTCCCCTGCCAGAAGACCTGGCACCTGCCTTTCCAGTACACTTCATATTAATCTTTTCTATGCTGCTAACGGTGTGTCTGTCTGACTTCTAGCTTGTCTGATTTGTTTGCTTTGCTTTGTGTAGGCTGCAGCTTGATTATTGATTGCTTGTTAATAAAGTATATGGTGTGTGTGTGTGTTGTTGTTCGGTGATGTTCTCTCTGCTCTGGCTCTGAATGGGTGACTGTCTGACTTCTCCATCTTCTTCTCCTGGGTTGTGTTTCTTTACTGTACTGTTCTGTGTTGTATAGTGTACATAAAATATCTTCTTCTTCTTTCTGAATCTCTGACTTCTGTGTTCGCTTTAGTCAGTTTGTAAACTATTAAAACTAACTATAACTAATAATATTAATAACTAGTGTAATACCTATACAATCTCTTCTATAAATATCTGATTTTCTTCTTCTATGTGTTTGTGAATGTGTGTGTGCAATGTGTGCTTCCCTGCACAGTGATGGATCACACTGCCAGGGAAAATACTGAGCTTTCTTTTTTAAAAGTTTCTAAAAAAAGACAACAAATATAAAGTGAAAGAAATGAATTGGATAAGTATTAAGTAGGGAGATTCTAAGCTAAAATAAGCTAAGCTAAACTAAACTATATCCTATCCAATCCTTTCTAAGGACAAAAAGGAGCAGGCAACTGAATGGCTGTGAAGCAAGCCAGACAGTCCAGTACCTTTCTGATGCTGTTGCTCACTCAGAACCAGCTCACAAAGGGCACATCAATCCTGCAGACAGAGGCTTTTATGCTGTTTCTATCCCTTAGCTGTCTGTCCCTCCCCCAGACACTGATTGGAAGGGCAGTCAGAGAGAAATCACACTCACTGGCCAACTAGAGATGTTAGTCCTTCCCCACCTGCTCCCCTTCCCTCTTCTAAGTTTCTGTTTTCCCAGAAAGACTGCCCTCCAAATCTCTAAATCACCAAATCTTTTCCGAATCGATTCAGAAATTTTTAAGCTTCTAGCGATTCAATTCATATTCAGAGATTCAGCCTCCGAATCAGTCCAAATCATCTCTGAATTGAATCATGATCCGAAGCTTCACACAGCCCTATAAATTACTTGGATATAGTTGGTGATAGCGTCTTCAAAGTGCTCTATACTCTAGAACAGTGGTTCTCAATATTTTTTGTACTGGTACCCATTTGCCAAGATCGATGGCTTGTCCTAACCCACATCCCCTGGCCCTGCCAGTGCCCAACCCCCCATCGCCCTGCCACAGCCTTGGTGCCCAGCCACCCCTTTCCCCCTGTGCTGGCAAGCACCTGCCCCCACAAGACACCCATCCCCTCCATACATGCACACACACATACAAGCATGCACATACTGCCCCCCCACCCCATCAGTCCCCAAGCCCTGGACCTCCAACCCCCACTCGCCATACATTTACCTTCATCTGCCTGTTGAGACTGCTCCCACTTCCCTGCCTGGCTGTGTGCTGTCCACACCCCCAAACAGCTGCTTGCTGCTGGAATGCTGCCAACCTGCAAGGGGAAAGCCACGTTTTTGCACATTTTTTTGGTACTTGCTCATAACCCTTTGAAAAATTCTTGAGACATACTTTAGGGTCATGACTCACAGGTTGAGAAATGCTGCTCTAGAACAGGCATGCTCAAGCCCCTGGCCCAAGGGCCAAATTTGTCCCATGGAGCCATGTCACCCAGCCCACAAGGCTCCTCATGGATCAGGAAAATTGACAGCGGGGAAGCAGTGCCAATTAATACTGCCACCCCATTGCCGAATTCCCAAGCTTTGCACAGCTGGGTGACCAGGTTGGAGCCAGGCCATGCTCCCTCCCATGTGAGGCCAGATAGGAGCCAGGCCACACACCCCCTCCCACACACACAGCTGGATCAGGGCCAGGCCACACCCCTCCCCCATGTGACTGAAATGTGACCGGGCTGTCCCCCTGCCCCTCTCCATGCAATGAGGTGTAGCCCAACTGTACCCACCCCATACACCAGATTGGGCCCACTGGCCAGTTTCAACCTGTGGATGGAACATACATCACCCATCCAGCTTGAACATAAAGTACTATGGTAGCCACTTTTAACACAGAGTCCCTGGGTGGGTTCTCATCAGTGGAAATTGAATCCTTAACCTCCAGATCCTAACACATGACCCTCTATTACCTGTGCTAAGGGACCCAATTCTGTTAGTCTAAAAGCTTCAATAAACTCTTTGTGGTCTGTTGTCTAAAAGAGGATAGAATCCTGCTTCGTGAAGTTGCATGACTCTGAAAGTAGAACTGATCCTGTACAAAGATATTAATAAATAAAAATTAAAAATAAAGGAAAATAAATTAATGATGAATTGATACGAGTCAGTATCTGTGGCCCCAACTTCTTCATTATTATATTTTAGAAAATGATAGTACATCTCTATGCTCATTTTTTATTACTGGTTGCCCTGCCATGAAGTAGAAACTGCAAATGTTTTGATTAATGATTGCAAAATGGTTTATATTATAAATACAAGAGTTGTTGTCCTGTCTTCTGCTGTATTTTCAGAAATTGTGTTCGGCAGTGTTAAGCAGTGAATTGCAAACATATCCCCAAATGGATCTGGATAGTATAATGACAAAAATATTTTCCTCTTAACCTATAATGAAAGAGGATAATGAGTGTCACAAAGGGCTTGTCAACAGTTTCCCTCCCAAGTGCAAGATCTTTACCACCAATAAAATAGCTCCCACTCGCTCCCACCCTCTGGTCAACCCAGAGTCTGGCAATTAGGCTGAATGGACAGGTCAGATTGGCTTTACGTACACACAATTGTGCTTGGACTCTGTCTCAAGACAGCCTGCCTGTAGACATGTGAGATATCTGCTCCAACATGCTGTAATTACAGTGCATTGGAGTAGACTCAATTAAGTCTTCTGGAGCATGCTAATTAGCACACTCCAGCAGCCTCAGCATCTCAAGTAGTCAGCTTTCCCGCACTTCAAAATGGTGGTGGGGTGCTTTAACTAAAGCTTGTTGAATGAGTGGCAAATGAGCTCGTTGAACAAGCTTTAGTTGAAGCACTCCCACTGCCATTTTGAAGCATAGGATGCTGAATGCACGTGATGCTGTGGGCACCTGAATAAGAGTGGCTCCTGAGGACCATTCTAATTAAAGCACCCATCCCCAGAGCACATGTAAAGTGGACCCAGGGAGAGAACACAGATGTATTTGGGGCTGCTCCCAAATAATCTACTCTGCCTAATGTGTCCCAGTAGGAAGAGGATCTACTCTCTTGCTGTGTCCCAGTAGGAATAATTGGATGGGGCTTATTCTGCAAGTAGTGGACTCAGGGTCAGGAGGGGAGCCATAAAGACACACTCATAGATATTCTATTACTTATGTTATGAAGGATAACATGTTCTGCACATTAATGGTAGGTCTAAAACAACCTACATCTTTGGCTATGAGGTGGTATGCTAATTTTGATGCAATAAAAGGGCCCAGAGAATAAAAGGTGTCAACATGACCTTGTCACTCTACAGTGCTAAATAATAAAAAATGGTTCAGTGTTTTGAAGACAGACTTCATCCTGTTGAATCCCAAGACGGTGACATCATTCATTTTAACCTTTATTAAAGACACTGGAAAAGATGGAAAACAGTTAAACCATATCATATGTAAATTATTAAGACAGTCTTTCATTTTAACAGTATTCCTTATTATTTTCCTCTTTATCAGCTTTTGAAAAAAAATGTTTGACAGTCTCTTAGGTAATATAAGGCATGGTATTAAATGTCCTTTTGGGGACAAGTTAATTGAGCTGGTTTGGAGTTGCTGCTACTGCTGCTGTTGCTAAAGTTCAGTCTGATTTTCTTGAAGATGAAACAAGAAACACACAAAAAAGACCAGAAAATAATAGCAATAGTAGACCTTTTAACTTCTGTCTTTGGTGTTTACTCTTACTTGCAACCTCACTGCTGAGAAAAGTAAGCACAGTACATGACCTTATCAGTCACTCTGAGACCTGGCAAACTTGTACCAAAGTTGGCCTGTTAAACTAAGAGCTTTTAGTAGCTTCACTAGTCACAAGCACGCAGAAGTGTTGCAAGAGACGTGGCTGGCTAAGTCCAACTTTTTTTTTTTACGCAGAAGGCAAAAGTGAGAGATAGGAAAAGACCAAGATGGAGATGGAAAAGGACAAATTTAGATGTTGCTTGGTGTTGGAAATGAAGATGTCATCAGACCCATTGGACATCTCTGACTTACTCTGACACTGCCAAAAGTGAAAGGGTGGCTCCTAGAGTTTCAGAAGATGGTGAAAGTAGGAGTCATGATAATGAAACTCACTCCTTCCAGTGCCCCCATCCTTCACCCAGAGTTGTTTCTTAAGGCAGAATTATAAATCGCATTACTTTGTCTGCCTTATAGGTCTAATTTCTACCACACCAATTTTGATGCATTGGTTTCTGGTTTTAGTAGATTCAAAGACTCATAGATTACAGAGTTGGAAGGGACCACAATGGATCATCGTGTCCGACCCCCTGCCCATGGCAGGAAAGAGGACCGAGGTCAGATGACCCCAGCCAGGTAACTATCTAGCCTCCTCTTGAAGACCTCCAAGCTAGGTGATAGCACCAGTGCTCTTGGAAGCCCATTCCAGATTCTGGCCACCCTTACTGTGAAAAATGTCTTCCTAATATCTAACTTAAATCCACTCTCAATTAGTTTACACCCATTATTCCTAGTCACTCCCTGGGGCACCTTAGTAAACAATGCTTCCCCTATTCCCCGTTGACCTCCCCTAATAAATTTATAGGCGGCCACAAGATCTCCCCTCAGCCATCTCTTGTGAAGGCTGAAGAGATTCAGCTCTCTCAGCCTCCCCCCGTAGGGTCTATCACGAAGGCCACTAATCATGCGAGTGGCCCTCCTCTGGACCATCTCCAGATTCCCCGTGTCCCTCTTGAAGTGTGGCACCCAAAACTGGACACAGTACTCCAGCTGCGGCCTGAACAGTGCTGTATAGAGGGGGAGCATCACCTCCTTTGTTCTATTAGTCATTCACCTGCTAATGCACGACAAGGTGCAATTGGCCTTGTTGATGGCCTCGTTACACTGCCAGCTTATGTTCATTTTGGAGTCAATTATGACTCCAAGATCCCTCTCTGCCTCTGTGCTGCTGAGAAGGACACTCCCCAACCTATAGGTATACTGGGGTTTCCTCCTTCCCAGGTGGAGTACCTTACATTTATCTTTATTAAATTGCATCCTATTTCTCTCTGCCCATTGATCCAACCTGTCCAGGTTGGCCTGAATCTGCTCCCTGCCCTCCAGTGTACTAACTTTGCCCCATAACTTGGTATCATCAACGAACTTGGAGAGAATGCTCTCCATGTCCTTGTCCAAATCGCTGATGAAGATATTAAATAATACCAATCCGAGGACCGAACCCTGCAGGACCCCACTGCCCACCTCCCTCCAGGCCGAGAAGGAACCATCCACCACCACTCTCTGGGTGCGGTCCCTAAGCCAGTTGGCCACCCACCTGACCATGTAGGTGTCCACTCCACTGTCTGCTAGCTTCCCAATAAGGATAGGGTGTGAAACTGTGTCGAAGGCCTTCCTAAAGTCCAGGAAGATGACATCAGCCTCAGCTCCCACGTCCAGGTAGTGTGTGACTTGGTCATAGAAGGCTACAAGGTTTGTCCGGCAGGATCTACCTATGACAAACCCGTGCTGGTTTCCCCTCAGCATCGTTTCCCCTGCTGGGTCTGCACAAATAAGTTCTTTGATTATTTTCAATAGCATTTTCCCAGGAATAGAGGTAAGACTGACTGGTCTAAAGTTACCTGGCTCATCCCTTCTCCCTTTCTTGAAAATGGGCACCACATTGGCCCTTCTCCAGTCCTCAGGGACCTGGCCGGAGCACCACAAGTGCTCGAACAGCTGTGCCAGTGGCTCAGCTATTACACTGGCCAATTCTTTCAGCAGCTGTGGATGGAGGTCATCCTGGCCTGCTGACTTGTACTCATCCAGCTCCTCCAGCAGCTCCTTAACTATTTCAGAACTAACCGTAGGCAGACTGGTGCCATGTGGACATCCATCAATGATCAAGGTGGGGGAATTGGTTTGGTCGGTACATAGAAATACTGAAGTGAAGAACTCATTGAAGAGCTCTGCTTTTTTCCCCACATCAACCACCAACTGTCCTGATTTGTCCTGCAGGGGCCCTATGTTGCTCTGGGGTTTCCTTTCCCATGCTATATACCTGAAGAAGGACTTTTTATTGTCCTTGATTGTTGATTCCAGCCTGAGCTCAAGCCCTGCCTTGGCCTGTCTAACTGATTCCCTGCAATAGCGCACCAGGGAGATATATTCCTTCTTGGTGGCTGCCCCCTGCTTCCATTGCCTATACATCTCTTTCTTTACCCCCAGACTCTCCTTGAGTTCCCTGTTCAGCCAAGGGGGCTTTTTTGCCCCCTTACCTCCCTTCCTATGTAATGGGATAGACTCCTTTTGAGCCCCAAGGATCACTCCCTTGAGATACCTCCAACCCTCCTGGACCCCCATTTGCTCTATGTTTCTTGAGTTGCATCCCCTCACTAACTAGCCTTCTAAGCTTGCTAAAGTTGGCCCTTCTGAAGTCCAACACTTTAGTCCCACTAGTTATTTTACTCACCCTTCGCTGGATAGTGAACTCGACCAAGTGATGGTCACTATCTCCCAGGCTACCATGAACTCGCATGTTCCCCATGAGATCATCCCCTGTTGCTAACACCAGGTCAAGCAAGGCGCTTCCCCTGTTGGGACTAGACACCACCTGGGTTAGGTGGAGGTCCTGCACACATTGTAAGAACCTCCATGAGTGGCTTGTTTTGGCTGTCTGCTCCTCCCAGCAGATATCTGGGTAGTTCAGATCTCCCATGACCACCGCCTCCCTGGCCTGTGTGGCATCTGCTAGTGGCCCGGAGAATACATCATCTAGCTCTTGATCCTGTTGGGGAGGCCTGTAGTAGATCCCCACAACCAAGTCCTTTTCCCCTGCCCTGCCCCCAGATCCTGACCCACAATTCCTCGGTGTTCCCCTCCTCCTCCCCTGCCTTAATGGTGGAAGATGTATACTGCTCCTTAATATAAAGTGCTACCCCCCCACCTTTTTTCCCCACTCTATCACGCCTATACAACCTATACCCCTCAATGCCTACCGCCCAGTCGTGTGTAGAATCCCACCATGTTTCAGTTAATCCAACTAGGTCATACTGGGTGCTAGCAAGCAAGAGTGCGAGCTCCTCCTCCTTCTGCTTGTTCCCCATACTCCTGGCATTTCATTTTGTTCTTACTTGCCAATTATGGTTTCAAGACAGTAAGCCTTTTTGTTTAGATAAATGTGGTCTGCCTACCATTTGTATTTTTTTTATTTTAACATATATTGTTATAGACAATTACAACATACTATGACTCTCCACCCACTTTTTCAACAATTAAGCTCAAACCTAAGGTGAGCATGATAAGCTCCAGTTACTACAACACAGGACATGAAGTGTAGATGTCTCCTTTTAAATTGTATTTAAATCTAATGTGATTTCAAATCAAATGGTTCTACCTTGTAGACGTATAACTACCTTTAAGCAGGAAAAGTATTATGTGCTATTTTTATTTTGACAACCATGTCACCCCCGGGTACTCTTGGTACAGATGGGCACTTCCATATAAACACCACTGATGCATTCATATTCTGTATGCATCATGTCAAGTCACTCTCCCCATTCCCTTTATGGGATAATTAAAGAATAAACATGTAATGTGACAGCCTGAGATCAAAATCTCTGAAGGACAGACTTGCATACTATCAAATCAGCTGATCTTTTGTGCCCCAAGTATGGCATGTTCTTAGTTTGCTAAATTATCCTTTACCAGCTGAGCAGTTCATAAACTCAAAGGACAGATGCAGTACAAAGCAGACATTTTAATAGTGGAATATTGTAGAAATGGTAAGCTGCCAAGGAACATCTTGTTAAAGCAAGCAGCATAAAGTGAAAAATTAAGATATTGGCACTGAGACCTATTGGTAAGTATAGAGGGTCTGTAATGGGCATTGCAATACTGTAATTTATTTTTCTTTACACTAGATTGAATTTAGGATAGCCAGCTCAGGCTCACTTCCAAGAAGTGCTATGGAGTGCTGGGAAGTTGGGAGAGCCTCCAAGCAAACATAAAAAGAGTGGCTGACTGGGCTGCTGCAGCTTGTGTTCTTGGTCAAATATCAGTTTGACACAATCCCTCTTTATATCACAACAGTTACAACTGGATATGACAATACTATTTATAATCCCCTAGCCTCAAATCAGTTCCAAAATGTAGTCTGTTGGTAGTCAATGCATCTTTGGAACTTTTTGTTTAGTTTTCTTATATATTTTTTCTTTTTAGAAGTGTTAGCAGTTCCTTAAATTTGGCCTTTGGCTGACACAAATACATTATGACAACTGTAAGATAGTACCTGGGGAATGGTTTATCCTTTCTTCATAACTCCTGCTTTTATGAACAATACTACTACTATGAATTGCATCCAAAAACCACATTGAGAAGTTATAATGGTGTATGGCTAAGCACTAACAAATCAGGAAAGGCCAAATTTATGGCTGCTCATGCCCTCCATTGCATCTTGAAATGATGCAAGCTTTAATTACACAATCACACCCTTTCTCAAATTCTTCCATACTATTTTTGCTGCCACTTTATACACTAACCACAAGTGTATTTTATAATATTTTTCATTTTCTTATGCAAGTTCCATTGTCACCATGATCCAATGTCTCTTTATTGACTCTAACTTTTTAATGTAAGTTCTTTCTTCCCGTTATGTATTTGAATAATTTATAAGCATCCATGTACCAGCAGAAATTTAGAAACTAAGTCAATTAAATGGGAAACAGCTGAAAAGTGTGCTTCCCTATATTTTCAAGCATATTTCTGTTAACACTCATGTATATCATTAACACAAATAATGTTGTAAAAGTATTGTTTGCTGTGTACTATTTATGTGGATTTATTTTGTGAACTACAGAGACTAGAAAGTACTACAAGATGATGCACAAATCCACTCAAGGTTGCAGAAAAAAAGTATTTTAGTCTATTATTTGAGAAATAGTATCTCTGCTAGTAGGCCTAAAGAGTGGAAGGATACAAGGTATCTTCACCCCCTTCCCCTGTCAAATCCTGTTCAAGGTCTAGAGACATAAGCCACACAAGTGCATTTTGGTAGCTCAAAGTCTGCAAATTCCATGAATGTTGTGTGATACAAGTAAGCTGAAAGTAACACAGAGTAAGAACCTTGCCTCTGCTGCTCTCTGGACTGACTCACAAAAGTGTCCGAGTCTTAATGGGAAGGATATAAAACAGAACAAGCAGGGAGCTAGAGAAGAAAAGCCTCCCTAGGCTTCCCTTGGGATAGCTTGGGTTTTCATAAATATTTTATAAGGACTGTGACTAGATACAAAAGAATGTTTAGGGCCCTACTATTGTAATTTGGTGTGTTGGATTTTGGGTTTGAATTTACATGGTTCCTAAGAAATATAGCTCCTTCCCTATTAAATAACTTAAAAGTTCTTGTTTGCCAATCATTGACACTTGAACAGTTCATGCCAATGGTAGTGTGTACACTTTTGCATAATCTAGAATAATTTATTTGACACTGATTATAGTCAGTGTCATACAGATGTATGGTCTCCAACCATGTCCTCCTCACCACTAGCACACCCCAGCTAAGGAATGCAATAAGGGGTTGCTCTATCTTCCAGCACTTTCCTAGTGCATGAGCACTCTCCTTTGCACTCAGTGGTCTTCAGTAACCTTTAGAGCCGAAGACATGCAGGGAATCCTTCTCTCCAAACCCTGGGTTATACCTGAGCACAGTTGGTGTGTGCTGTTCCTGGATGGAATGATTCATTCCATCCAGATAGAGCACACACCAACTGCTGCAACTTTCTTAGCCTGACGAAGGGTTTTTGAACCTGAAAGCTTAATAATTGTTTTCCAACTATTTAAGTTGGTCTAATAAAAGATATCAGATTCACCCAAAGAACCTTGTCAGAGATGTTCCCCATTTAAGATTTTTTTTGAAGCAGCATGGCAATTTTTTAACCACTTTCGCCCCCGAGGCTGAATGCTTACTATTTGGAACATTGCAAAAGCATTTGAACAGCTTCAAATATTCCATCTTTGGCCATGGACAGATGTAATCTGTATTGCACAAATCCTATAAAGTCTGCTGGGTGAGATGTCCACTTTTCAGCAGGATGTCTGTTCCAGGAACTTTAGAAGCTCTTTCAGTGGTTTCCAAAATGCTGCATGGATTAGTCTAAGGATCCAGCACATATCTTTAGAACAGTATTCAGTGTTCTGGCAACTTATCCAAGCATAGTACATCCTTTGTTAGGTTCAACTTGGGAAAGAAGACTTTGTACAGAATAAAATACATGTAATTTTCAGAGCATCTGCCTACTAATACAAACTCAGTCACTATGTCACTGTGTAAACTGTGACTCCTACATTTTATAATGAAGGTATTTATCTGATGTTGCTTCTGGCTGTTTTCAGATATTATTGATTAATATCTGTTATGTATAGTGCTGCTTTAAGGCATTTTGCATCCTTTCAAATTGTGCAGCATAAATTCAAAGACATTATTGCTTTTTGCAGTTGCTTAATGCAAAATCTTTCATAAAGAATAGAGAAAAAATGAAATGGGTGGAGTCTCATATTACACATATAAACAGCAAAGCACATGACACTTGTTCTATCACCTTTTTTCTGTTAGACAAACTATCTCGAGGATCTTAAATGGAAAGTGCTAGCTTCACTTTCCCAGGCATTGTCAGCGCATCTTTGATTATGAGTATGCAATGACTGTGCCAAAGGGGTTTTTTGAAGCAGGTTTTGAAAACCTTGTTCAGGTCATTCCAGCAGACAACAAAATATATCACAAGGATGTAGGCCCCTAAAGTATATAATCAGATGTGTGAGTAGGCAGTCGTCAATCCTCTGGACCACAGTGTACATGTAAGAGTTCTAGTCAAATGCCTGATGAATCTGTTTGTGTCTGATAAATCCAATTCGAGAGCTACAAAGCTTGTTACAGGTTTCACAGATCCATACATTGTCTAAGTTAGAGTCCAAATTTATAGCCTGCTGCTTTTTTCTTTTTCACTGCTTCCCTTCTCTGGAACACAACCACTTTGTGTTGAGCTATACCCAGTGCAAGATTTTCGCTCCAGATTGGACAGGATTCTGCAGACTCTTCCCAGGTTTTTCACTGATGTTGAATAACTTCATATCATTTTTGCACACACCGTGGTACTGTGATAGAGGGCAACCCTGCTTTCTAGAGCCATCTCAAATCTCACTATACAAAATATTCTTGGGGATACAGTCTTCTCCCAATCTCCTGACGTGGTCAATCCATCGCAACCTCCTTTTCTTGATAGTGGCTTTTAAATGTGTCAGTCCTATGCACTCTAGTACCTCTGTGTTTAGTATTCTGGCTTCTCACTTTATTTTTAGGATCTTACACAGATACCTTGTGCGGAAGCTGTTCAGTAGGGATGACAACACACAAGTCTCGTAGATTCATAACTTCACCTTAGCTGATAGTATGATCTTATTCCATGCATGTTTCTCTAATTGCCTGAAATTTTTAGCTGCTTTTCTTTTTCTGTTAGTTAAGTCTGAAGGTCAAGATTCCTGCTGATCATAGAACCAAAGTAGCAAAAACTGTCAACAACACCAAGATTTATCCTCCAGAGTGATGTCAGGTATTAGTTCTTTCACCCCTTGGTACATGATCACAGTTTTCTTGAAACTAATTGCCACCCCAAAGCTCTTGCATGATTCAGAAAATCTGCCCAAGAGATTTTGCAGGAAAGAGTCACTGTGGGCAACCAGGGCCACGTCATATGCAAACAGGAAATATCTCAGAACCAGTTCTTTCACCTTGGTTTTTGCTCTAAACCTTGCAATGTTGAAGCCTCCATCTATTCTGGTTCAAAGATAAATACCATCATTGCTGTCCTTGAATGCATGGAGAAACAGGAATGAAAAGTAGATGTTAAAAAGCATGGTGCTAAGATATACCCCAGTTTCATTCCTTTGTTGATGTCAAAGGCATTTGATTCTTTGTTTTCATACACTACAGTTGCCTTCATACCTTGATGTAATGAGCAAATAATGTTCAAGAGTTTGGGCAGTTTCTTCAGAATAGTAAAAAGGCCCTGTTTGTTGACGGCCTTCATCAGATCAATGAAGGCTATATGTACAGTGATATTCATTTTTCTCTACACTTATCTTGTTTGACTGAAAATATCATATCAATGGCAGAATGTCCTAAACCACACTGACTTTCAGGACAGATTCTTTCACCTAGAGATTGCACCCTAGGAAGCATAATATGAGTGACAATTTTTCTGACAGCATTCAACAGAGAGCTACTTCTACAGTTATCACAGCTTCTATCCTCTTTGTTTTTATATAATGCTACAAACCAAACATCTTTGAAATCTTGTGGTACCACTTACTCTTTCCAACAGAGCAGTATAACTCTGTGAAGCTTTCAAAGTAATTAATCATTGGCACTTTTGTAGATTTCAGCAGGCAAACAGTGGTTGCCAAATGCCTTGTTCCCAGGAATCAATTTAATGGCTTTCTGCAAATCTTCTGATGTGGGTTCATTGTCTAATTACATCATAACTTTGAACTGATAATCCTTCAAGATCTTCATGTTTTGATTGATTGAATCAGATGTGTACATATTTAATAAAAACTGAATTACTGCATCCATATGGACGCTTCAGAGTTATCCATATTGAAGCTAATTGAGTGTGACTGTGTACCCACATTATTTATAGCAGTCCAAGCCTGGGTCAATTTCCTTCCAGAAAACTGAATTACATTTGCATTATGTTAATGTGGGCTCAAGAAACTAGCTGAATAGAAGGCAATGTCAAAATCTCACACAGTAATAACCCATCTGTCTGTTGCTTGAATACTTTCTTAATCCTGTCTTGATAAATGTAACAAGGAGATTAGCTCTGACCCTGTTATGAAAGTGGTGGCAGCCTATACTTACCAGGAGTCTGGTAAACTGGGGGGCCTGGAGATGACATCATCAAGCTGAGTCATGCTGTTTGTAGATCCCTGCACCTGAACGAGAAAGAGCAATTAACAGCCAGAAATGAATGAAGAACTGGAAGCAGTTAAAAGTTGCTGTCAGCAGAGTGCATTCCCTGGAAAGGGATGGAGAGAGTGAAGGCAGCCAAACAGAGCTGTGGAAATCTGCACAGACGTGAAGTCTTACTATGAGTATATAGCAAAAGGGAGAATCACTACTCAAAGGAAGTGGTGGGGACTTATCAGAAGTTGAGAAAGGTGAGCCCTCTTCTTTATTTTGGGAAGAGCAACTGATCCAGAGACTCCATATTGAAGCTATGAGAGATTGATAGAAGAAAAGACTTTAAATGAGCTGAGCAAGAGCCAGCTCACCTTTTCAAGTGACTTTGATACCCTCTACATTGATTCTAATTGAACTGGGATTTTAGTGTGTGTAACAACATAGGTACTACTAATAAATCTGGGAGAAATAAACCAAGGGTTGTAACTATGGTAACAACCCTCCTTTTGTGTACCATATTCTAAATTCTCCCATCAAGGTGTGTTAGGTGAGTTGTCAGAAGGAGAACCACTGGCATATTTTCCAAGCAGATTAGGAAGATTAGTATGGCACCAAGAGACCTGCTACAATAAGGACTGACACAATTATAGGTATTATATTTGGATATTAGGTATTATAGGTATTATGTTCCATTTTAAGCAACATTATTAAAATAACCAAGGAAGTGGGATAAGCTGGTAGCTAATGTCATTCTAACACCAGGTAGGAGATTAATCTTTAATACCTTATCCTAGACACTCCCCTCCTTGGGTTCTGAGCCCTTTCTTCCAACCTCACCTAGCAACACAGCCTCAACAGAGAAGGAAGAACTATTTCCTGTGTAGTTGAGGTCACAGGGGCAGCACTAGCCAGTGGCCTAAACACATTACAAAACACAGACATCTGAGTTAAGCACAGCTAATAAAACCACAGTTGCTGAATAACCCATGATGCTAGGTGGATGAGATCCTGACAGCAGTGTGTTAAGATTTCATTCTATCCCAGACCCTAATTTCCTCAGCCTCAGAGGCACTTCAGCCCTCTCCTATGCTGGTTGGACCTAACAAGACATACCGATCAATAATAACTCATATAACTAATGAATCCCTAATGCTGGGACTACTTCAAGATTAGACTGGGTCACCAGAGAATTTCTAAATTCCAATCCAGGGTTCTAGAAACTACTTTATTACACTGCCTTAGCCTCTGCTTCCTATGTGGACCTCCTGTTTTCTTCCTGACATCCAGTTAGACTAATGCATTTTCCCCCAACCACAGAATAGGATGATCAGGTTCTTGGGGAAAATTCTAGTGCAATTCACCAAAAGAGTTCCTCTTGATACAAGAGGAAAAGATTAAATGTTATCAGAATGAAAAACCTGGCTATTTCTATGATTATATATAATTTATTCTGTGTCTGAGCAAAAATTCAGTTCATTCATTTTTTTTCTTGAAGCTTTGAACATTGGAAGGTCTCTCTGACCCACACTTCACTAAACACTAAACTCACTATAAGCATTCTTTATGGTTGTTTACTCAGACTTAGATTGTAAAACAGCACCTGCTGTATTAAATTATCATGTCCTGGGGTTATAATATAACATTTGATTTTTTTTTTTTCCAGACAAGTGTTTCAACAGAAAATGTTTGCCCTGGGAGATCCATTTTTCCAGCCCTCTACTTACTTATGTCCTCCCTTACAACTTTGATTGCTACTGGTATCCCCTTTTGACAGCTGAAAGCTGTTTTTCTATAATTCATCCATTTATAGATTCATACTGCAGTCTCACTCTTAAAAGTTGTTTCAAATTACTTTTGCTTCTCCACATGCCTGAAAAAGCCCTGATAAACCTTTAGATTTTGCCCCTTCCATCTGAAACTCTTTGAATTATTGGTACTGTTGTTCCAGTCAAGTGGGTTCTGTCCTTGCTTAACATTGTTACTTAACTGTTGCTACTGGGTGATGCAACATGCTGTACTTGTCCAGTCTCAGTAAATGAGCAGAATTTATATTTAGTAGTTTTAAGCTCAGCATATGAATTAGCCATAAAGATGGATTTGTATCTCAGCAACAAATCAGGGATGTGTTGATACAGTGGGTGAATTATCCAAAAAGATGATTAAAACAACCTATGAAAAATATAGATAACATTACAAGTGCAAATGAACTTTTCTGAATGAATCTGAACTTCTTTAACTTGGAGTCTCTGGGCACATCCACACATGCAGGCATGTGCACTTGCAGCAGCTCAAATAGGAGCAGCACAAATTTGAGCCAGGGATTTTTGCCTCAGCACACATGCCCAGATATGCACTTCGGTGTGGGACAAGTTGTGCCACTTGGGGCAAAATAACTCTTCCCAGCTCCTCCCAGATCTGCAGCCAGGGGGAGCTAGAGCATGGGTTCAGCACCTGTGTTGGCCCCAGCAATATAAAAACCTGCCCTGTGCTGGCCCCAGCAATATAAAAATCTGCCCTGGAGAGCAGTTCAGGGCTACTTGCCCTCAGGAGCTTCTGGGGGAGGAGCCTCTGGGAGGAAATTGGCCACACCCCTTCATGTCCCAGGCTGCTGCTGCTGCTGCTGTTGCTGGTTGCTGCAAGCTTGGTCTCAGGATCTTCTGGGGAGAAGATGACCAGGCCCTTTCCTGCCTCTGGCTACTGCTAGCTGCTGGCTTGGTCTCAGAGCTTTTGGGAATAAGGTGGCCGTACCCTTTCTGTCCAGGAGCCCCTCAGGCCCACGGGGGTGGGTCCTCTGCTGCATGCTGCTGCCCACCCTCAGGGAGGGACCCACTGCACTGCAACACACCCCAGCACTGCACCCCAGCTTCTGCACCCGTGTTCCAGCCTGCTGTCCAGCCTGCTGCCAAGCCACAGTTGGGGAACAGCCTGGGGAGGGAGCCTGCACTGACTGTGGGCCCTTCCCCCACCATCACTGCCAGAGCCTTAAGGTGCCTTGCCTGCTCCAGATGCCTTGGCAGGCCAGCCTTGACCTTCACCTCCACTTTCACCAGAAGCACACCCTAAGTAGCTGAATTGGACAGCTCTTACCATCACTGCTGCTGTTGCTGCTGCCATTGTTCTGCTACTGCCCCCTCTCAGGAGACAGAGAGATTCCCTGCTGCACCACCTTGGACCACCTGACACCACACCTGCACTGGATTACTCCCTAATTGACTGATTCCTCCTACTCTTCCCCACAGCTGCCTCACTGCATCTGATCCTGTTTTGTTTTCCAGCCTATTGCTCTGCTGCTGTGTGCCTGGCTGGAAGCCTGAGGGGCTCCTGGACAAACAAAGCCCCTCCACTGCTCCATCCATCTTTTACATCTGCCTCAAAAGCCTTCCCTGTGTGTTATTGCCCTTGTGTGGTAAGTCCTGTGGTCCACTCCCCCTGCCCTGGTGTTTGTTGTGTGGCTGAGTAAGCCAACTTGAGTTTCCCCAGCCCGTGTGTGTTTCCTCTCCCACACATTCTCAAAGCATAGGCTTCCCATTTGTTTTCATCTCCCAACCCATCCCTGTGTGGAGAGTGTCAGGAGAGCTTCATGCTCTAGATGGACCACAGCTCCCGCTTCTTCTATGCCCTGGAGAGGTGGTGGGAGGCAAAGAAGTACATCACCTGCCTTCCAGTGGGTGATGGTCCCCCCTCATGGATCCAGGTGAGATGCGCCAGCACGTGCAGGCCTTCTATGAAAAGCTCTTCTCCCTGGATCCGAACAATGCCAAAGCTGTCAGACCCTGTGGGAGGAACTCCCATAAGTCAGTGTGGACAACCAGGACCAGTTGGAAGCTCCTCTCACTCTGGGTGAGTTTTTGACTGCCCTCTGCCTGATGCCTGGCAACAAGGCATTAATGGGCTGACCATGGAGTTCTACTGGGCTTTCTGGGATGTCCTCAGCCTGGACCTTGTCGCAGTCTGGGCCAAATCCGAGGGAAGTGGGGAGCTACCTCTGTAATGCCAGAGGGCCATGCTGATCCTCCTGCCAAAGAAAGGGGATCTCCAGGACCTGAAGAACTGGTGTCCTGTATCCCTCCTCTACATGGATTGCAAGGTGGCAGTGAAGGCCATCTCGCTGCACCTGCAGTCCGTGGTTATGGACGTGATCCATCCCAACCAGACATACACAGTGCCTGGACATTCCATCTTTGACAAACTGCACCTGGTTTGGGACCTCCTGGAGCTAGCTCACTGGGAAGGCCTGTCTTTCACCCTCCTATCCCAGAACCAGGAGAAGGCATTTGACAGAGTGGATAACAGGTACTTCAAAGGCATGATGTGGGCCTTTGGCTTCTGGCCCCACTTCGTGCAGGCTCTCCAGGTGCTGTACGCCTCTGCAGAGTGTTTGGTGAATCTCAACTGGACCCTGACGGAGCCCATCCCATTCCGGAGAGGGGTACGTTAAGGCTGCCCGCCATCAGGTGAGATGTATGCCTTGGCCCTGGAGCTCTTCCTTGTTCTCCTGTGGAAACGGGTGGAGGGGTTGATGCTCCAGAAGCCGGCAGTACAGCTGGTCCTGTCATCATATGCTGACAATGTACTCCTTTTGGTCCAGGAATAAGGTGACCTGGCACAGGTGGAGGCCTACCAGGCATTGTACTTGGTGGCCTCCTCTTCCTTGGTCAGCTGGGTCAAGAGCTTTGGCTTGGTGGTGGGTGACAGGTGGCAGGTGGGCTCACTACCACCCACACTCTGCAGGATCTGCTGGAGTGCAGGCTTGCTGCTCTACTTGGGTGTCTACCTGTCCCCCACAGACCCCTCCCTGCCGGAGAACTGGCACCAGCTGGAGGCAAGGGTGGTGGAGCAGCTCTGGGCATGGGCAGGGCTCCTAAGATCTCTCTCCCTGCGTGGGAGAGTGCTGGTGCTGAACCAGCTGGTCCCGTCCAAGCTCTAGCACCGCTTACACACCCTTTCTGGCTGGGACAGCACTGGGTCACTGCAGAGGTCCTGAGTCTCCCCTTGCAGGATGGAGGCCAGAGCTGGGTTTGCCTGCACAGCCAGGTCCTCGCATTCTGCCTTCAGGCCCTGGAGCAACAGCTATATGGTGTTGGTGGCCACAGGGCATGGGGCCACCTGGGGCACGCTTTCCTTCACCAGTTGCAGGGTCTCTGAAATGACTGGCAGCTCCTCAGCCTGTGGGGCTTCTCCCTGCAGGACCTGCGAGGGCTGCCAGATTTCTACCGGGACCTCCTCCAGGCCTGGAGGCTGGTCTCTGCCTCCAGGTCCCCCGCTACAGTCACCCAGGGCACCAAACTACTTGTTGAGCCCCTTCTCTGGAACCCCCAAGCTGGAGGTGCTGACAGCAGAGGCACCCCAGTTGCGACAGGTTGATCCTGGCTTGTGTCACCCATAATGGAGACCTCCTGGAGTTATGATAGGCAGGAGAGAGTGGACCCCGCTGTGCTGGCCTGCTGCATGGGTCTACCCACAACATGTGCAACCTGCCGTCTGGTCCAGAAAGTGAAATCTGCCCTACCTCCCAATGCCTTTTCCTTTGTTGACCAGGTCCTGCGTGGCGTCAGTCCCTGCCCCGCCCCATGTCTTCCAGCCCACCAGAGTTTGTTGTGGGGCTGGCACCTCGCCCAGGCTCACTGCGCTCCCCCCTCCACCACCTGAGCCAGCTGGAAGACACCAGGATGGTCTGCTTTTCCACCATCCATCACTACCACTGCTACACGCTCATGCACCACACTGTCCATCATGCTGCCCTTGCATCCTGCACAGACACCAAGTGGCAGGATGTGCTTGGTGTAGGCATGGCTGGGGCACCCCAGTGGCTGAGTCTGTACTCCACTCTCATCCCACAAGTCACTCGGGACCTCAGCTGGCAGCTCCTCCATGGAGCCGTCACCATGGGCATGTATGTGGTGATGGGCATGTATGTGGTGAGCTGCCTCTTCTGCAACCAAAGGGAGACCCTGGTGCACATGACCCTTGAGTGCACCAGGATGCAGCCCCTTCACCTCCAAAACCTCCTCTTGAGGTTCTGGTTGAATTTCACCCCCCACTTTTTTGGGTTTTTTTGTCAGCCCATCTGTGGCCACACCAAGTCCCAGGACCTCCTGGTTAACCTCCTCCTGGCCCTGGCCAAGTGGTCCCTGTTATTGACCAGGAAGGAGCCTCTGGCTGGGAAGGTGCCTGGAGACTGTGGAGCTGCTTTTCTCTCACTTGTCCATGCACATTTCTAGATAGAGCACCAGTGGGCAGTATCCACCAGCTCCTTGGATGCCTTTGAGGACCGGTGTGTGCAGCCTGGGAGGGCTCTGCTTGGTGTCCCCCTACAGAGAATTTCTTTTCACATTTTGAACCTTTGACCCCCATGCAACTCCTACCCTTTTCTTCCTTAGTTGTCTCACAAAAAAAAAAAAAAGATCAGTTGTATCTTTCAAACTTTGGCCCCACACAATGGGGGCTGTTAACTAGGTGGGCTTTAAGGCCCACAATCTCTGGAAGATACAAATAGACAGCAGCTTCTGAGGCCTGGCCCCTTGGTAACTGAGGACACTACCCCTTGTGCCAGCTGAACTGCTGAAGTAGCTCTAACCTGGAGTGCCCCAGAGCAGCAGTTGGGCAATTTTTTATTGATACATTTACAAGTGTAAAACAATTTGGATGAGCAAATTGGGGGAGTTTGTGGGTGGGTGCAGGATTTGTGGGAGTGAGGTTTGTGGGGTATGGGGCTTTGTGCAAGGGTTTGGAGTTTGTGGGTGGATTGTGGGGGACTGTGGGTGTGGGGGGCTGTGTGGGGGTGGCTTCTTAGGATGGGTAGGTCCCCTGCCCCCCACCCAGGTTGAGAGGCCACAAGATGCACATGCGCGCTCATCTGGATGTGCCCTCTCAGGCTGAACATAACTACAGAATGACATTTTTCTGACAAAGTTATCATTCTGTGAAGACAGCCCAAAGTAATCTGGGTTCCACATACTATGAAATTACTCCAGCATGGATTCGAGATTGCAGGAACCCACCACCTGGGTGCAAGATACAAAAGAGAAAGAGATGCATTAAAAGACAGCCAATAGGGGAGAGCACTGTTTATGAGAGTTGTGGCTATGCTATAGAACTACACTATCATGACCTGCAATGAATAACATCTACTTACACCTGTTAATAGTTCCATTTGTTTTAATAGAACATTTACAAATGTTTCATCCTGCATGAGGGGCAGAGTTTATGTCTGTGCGAGCCTGGCCCCACTCCCACCGTCGCGCACGGGTCGGGAGGGGCGATCTGCGGCTCGTCTTTCGTGCACGCGGGCTGTGGCCAGCAGCCCGGGCACGCGGGGTTGGAGAGAGCCGGCGGTGAGCTAGAGTTAGTCACAAACGCGTAGTGGTTGATTGAAAAGATTGTTTACTTACACCCAAAGATGGTAGTGGTGTAGGCTGGACAGCTTTCCAGGCACAGCTCCTGCTTAGATCCTCGCTAGAGGACCACGACAAATTCGATTGCTCCCACGGAGTTGTTTAGGCTCCGCAGGTCTGGTTCGGTTGGGTTCGAAGGGTTCCCCGGAGTTGCTTAGGCTCCGCGGGTTTGAACTTTACAGGAAAGGGATACATCTGGGATTGCGATTGGCGACGGAGAGGCTAGAAGCGAAAGCTCTGTAGGTTCGGTTCTATTGCCTGCTTAGGGGAGGCGCGTTGGGTCCGCAAGGGTCCACAGCGCTTGGAGATCTTCACACAGAGTTCTCTCTCTCCCTCCTCCTTTCTCTCCCTCTCCGACTTGGGCGGAAACTACCCAAGCCTTTTGTACGGCTAGCAAGCCAATAGCTAGCCGCCACGTGTGCCTACATTTGGAATTGGCCAATAATGTGGCACGAATTGTAATACGAATGGCGGGAACTCCTTTGCAACGTGCATCACTAGTATGCAGCAAAGAAATGAACCCTGTAAAGAAGCTGTAATTTGGCGGGAAATCCCCCGTTGCACCAGAGTTCTCTCTCGCAGCAGAGAACTCTACCGTGCAAAGAAAGCTACAATCGACGGGAAAATAATTTAGCGGTGCCGAAGCACACACAAACAAAACCCCACAACTTTGGGTTGTGAGATCCCCCCTTGCTGAGAGCATAGCTAAATTATGCCATACTCTTTTAGCAATCTAGAATTTTGTCGTAGTCATCAAACGAGTAAATAAGCTAACAAACAAATACACAAACATAAAATTTGCTGTCCTGGGATCAAGTTACACAACAATCAAGAAATAATAATCAACATAAACACATAATCTGATTCATAACAAAATTGCACGATCAGGGCTTCAGTGGGCATCATGGCGAGGTCATACATCTCCTCACTTTTCTCGGTGATGTCTCTCTTAGGGCTCCTCTTTACCACGCGCTCTGAATTCCGTATCTGTAAACAGAAAACTCTCAAAAAACAGATTAATGACCTTATTCAACAAACTTAAACAGTTTTAAACAATTTTCATGGCTCAATTAGATGAAATCATCGAAGATTCATCATCTGGTTCTTCCAAATAACGGAAACCTAACTCATAAGCTAGCTGCCATTGGCCTGTGTCCCCTAAAATCCAAAGATGCTGTTTATTAAATCCAGAATGCTGTAGGAGAAATCCAAACATGTATCGCTCCTCTAGGGTTCTTGGTGGCAGTGGTGGGAGATCGGATCCATGTCGTCTGGTGCCTTGAGGCCTGGTCAGGTGTTGACAGTCCCGATCAAAAGACAATCTTGGCTCCATCAGGGTGCGCAGTCTTGGCACATGACAAAGAAGATTACTCACGGGTTGATTTACCATTGGACTGAGCAGAATCCGAAGGACGACGATGTTTTTTTGTCCGTAGATCTCGAGGCAACTGTCTAGGCTGTGAGAGGTTAGTGGAACGGTTCCAGGATCTCGCAAGTGACGGTGAGGCCATGGTCTTATTCGCTGGAGTGATGTCAGTCCCAGCACACATGCTCTCGGGTTCCAAGCACAATATGAGACGCCAATAATTGCCAGCATAAGGTGATCTGCGCCAGTATATTCTGGCCGTCCTGCATGCCACACGTGGGCCTTTTGACTAATCAGTCCTGCAACAAGCGCTGGCAGTGGAATAGGCCAGTGAGTATTACATGTTATCATGTCGATGTCGGTGACATGTCCTCTACTCCACGAAGCTTGTCTGACTAATAAGCTTGCTTCTTCTTGGTTCAGCAGGTCGGATCCAAGTTCTATGACTAAACATCCTAACCATACAGCTAGAGTCTCTTCAGGTTGAATTCTTGATGCTCTACATAAATCCTGCAACTCAGTTCTGGTGCGAGCATAATAGGTAGTAGCAACTCGGTTAGTTGTTTCATAGATTTCATAGATTTCATAGACATTAGGGCTAGAAGGGACCTCGGAAGATCTTCGAGTCCAGCCCCCCGCCCAAAGGGCAGGAAGTCAGCTGGGGTCGTAGGATCCCAGCAAGATAAGCATCCAGTTTCATCTTGAAGGTGTTCAATGAAGGCACTTGAACAACCTCCGGTGGCAGGCTGTTTCAGACCTTGGGGGCTCGGACAGTAAAGAAATTCTTCCTTATGTCCAGCCTGAAACTATCTTGTAGTAGTTTGTGACCATTCGACCTCGTCATCCCTTGGGGCGCTCTGGTGAACAAATGTTCCCCCAGATACTGGCGGTCACCCCTGATAAACTTGTAGGTGGCCATCAGATCACCCCTGAGCCTACGCTTTTCCAGGCTAAAGAGCCCCATGGCTTTCAGCCTGTCATTGTAGGGTCTGGTTCCCTGACCTCTGATCATGCGTGTGGCTCTTCTCTGGACTCTCTCAAGCTTCTCCACATCCTTTTTGAATTGTGGAGCCCAAAACTGGATGGAGTACTCCAGCTGCGGCCTCACTAAGGCTGAGTACAGGGGGAGAATGACGTCCCGGGATTTGCTTGAGAAACATCTATGGATGCAAGCCAGTGTTTTGGTCACTTTACTAGCCGCAGCATTGCACTACAGGCTCATGTTCATCTTGTGGTCAATGATGACCCCCAAGTCTCTTTCTTGCATAGTGCTAGCCAACATAGCACTGCCGAGCCTATAAGGATGCTGCGGGTTTTTTTTCCCAAGGTGGAGAACCTTGCATTTATCGGCGTTGAACACCATCAGATTCTCGTCCACCCACTTGCTGAGCCTCTCCACGTCAGCCTGGATCGCCTGCCTGTCTTCTGGTGTGGATGCTTTGCCCCAAAGTTTGGTGTCATCTGCGAACTTGGCCAGTCCGCTTCTGACTCCAGTGTCCACATCATTAATGAAGATGTTGAACAGTATGGGTCCAAGGACAGAGCCCTGGGGGACCCCACTGGTCACAGGACACCACGATGAGTGACTTCCATCGATTACTACCCTCTGCGTCCAACCCCGGAGCCAATTTTCCAGCCAGTGGATCGTGGAGGAGCCAAGGCGACAATTGGCCAGTTTCTCCAAGAGACGATCATGGGACACCAGATCGAAGGCTTTTTTGAAGTCAAGATATATGACATCAATCTCATCTCCCTTGTCCAGGTGATAGGTCACCTGGTCATAGAAGGAAATGAGATTGGTCAAGCAAGACCTACCCGTAACAAACCCGTGCTGGCTATCCCTTAAGATGTTGGCGTCGACCAGTCCATTAAGGATGGCCTCCTTAATAAACTTTTCTACGATCTTCCCCAGGATAGAAGTCAGGCTGATGGGCCTATAGTTAGCCGGATCCACTTTCCTCCCTTTCTTGAAGATAGGCACCACATTGGCCTTCTTCCAGTCTTCGGGCACTACACCAGAGCGCCAAGAGTTTTCAAAGATCCGCGCTAGAGGCTGGGCTATGATGCTTGCCAGCTCCTTGAGTACCCTGGGGTGAAGATTGTCAGGGCTGGCTGACTTGAAGGTATCCAGCTTCTCAAGATGTTCCTTCACGAAGTCAGCATTAATGGAGGGCAGGGGATCACCCTCACCCGTACTTCCCGGACCTGTAGCGGGCATGGGCGTCCCATGGGGCTGATGAAAGACCGACGCAAAGTACCTATTTAATAGGTTGGCTTTTTCCTGGGCGTCAGTTGTCAGTTGCCCCACCTGGTTCAGCAGAGGTCCAACGTTGCCCCTGCTTTTCCTCTGGCTCCCCACATATCTGAAAAAGGACTTTTTATTGTCCTTGATGCTCAAAGCTAGCTGGAGTTCAGTTGCAGCCTTGGCTTTCCTGGTCAGCTCCCTACAGGACCGGACCAGTGCAGAATAATCCTCCTTGGAGGTGACTCCCATCCCATTGTTGTTGTAAAACAAGCTGCTCCTTCGGGAGTTGATGTCATAGGCTGAACTGCTGCCGCGGGGGTTACTGCTACTGTCGTTGCTTCAGGCCAGAGGAGCGAATGCACTCCTCCGCTTGACTCTCTCCATCGGCAGGAAGGCGTGGTCAGCAGAGACGTCGATGTGTCGCTAGGCGGGGTTGCCAGCGATGACGCTGCATTGATGGGCAGAGTTGCTGACCGAACTCTCGCGGGTTCGTTAGAAGCTCCACCCTTCTTTTCCGGTTCTTCCACGCGGTCTCCCTCTTGCTCGGCGCCATCTTGGACTGGCGTTTCAGGCTTCTTTTTCTCAGCCGCTTCTTTGACCAATCGGATCGCCATCTGCAGCTAGGTTTTCAAACTTAAGTTTTTCTGCATTAAATCCATTACAGTACGAAAAGTTGCACTACCTTCTCCCCCCTTGTCATACCGCAAGGCCACTCTTTCATCCGCGGTGCGTTCCTCCGTCTCCAGATCTTCGCGGAGCTTGGATGTAAGCTCGCGACCCCGTAATCTAGACATTATCACACACGGGGAGAACTGGCCGATTGGCTCCCGTTCTTCACTCTCCCGAGCATATCGTAGGCATCGGGCACACTCCCGGGTGAAAGTCGGGTTTGTTTCGCCCACCGGGTTGGGTTCGGCGAGGGACACAGTATCAAGGGGCCTAAACAGGACCTGCTCATCTCTCATTATACACCCGAACGCCGCAGGGAGCAAGTACACTTCCCTTTCTCTCGGGGCTCCGTCTTCGGAGATTCCCTCTTCTCCCTTTATCGACAGACGTCCGCTCACAAATCTTTCACCCATTCTGCCCGCCTGGTGGTAAGCGATATGCACCTCTAATTCTTTAAAACTTTTTACTTGGTGTTGGTTATCGCGCCAAGGGCAATTCTGAACCAACTCTAGCTCTAGCGTGTTCTTTCCTGATCCCATCCTCGTCGCCATGTGCGAGCCGGGCCTCACTCCCGCCGTGGCATGCGGGTCGGGAGGGGCAATCCACGGCCCGTCTTTCGCGCACGTGGGCTGTGGCCAGGAGCCCGGGCATGCGGGTTGGAGAGAGCCGGCGGCGAGCTAGAGTTAGTCACAAACGCGTAGTGGTTGATTGAAAAGATTGTTTACTTACACCCAAAGATGGTAGTGGTGTAGGCTGGACAGCTTTCCAGGCACAGCTCCCGCTTAGATCCTCGCTAGAGGACCACGACAAATTCGATTGCTCCCACAGAGTTGTTTAGGCCTCGCGGGTCCAGTTCGGTTGGGTTCGAAGGGTTCCCCGGAGTTGCTTAGGCTCCGCGGGTTCGAAGTTTACAGGAAAGGGATACGTCTGGGATTGCGATCAGCAACGGGGAGAGGCTAGAAGCGAAAGCTCTGTAGGTTCGGTTCTATTGCCTGCTTAGGGGAGGTGCGTTGGGTCCGCAAGGGTCCGCAGTGCTTGGAGATCTTCACACAGAGTTCTCTCTCTCCCTCTCTGACTTGGGCGGAAACTACCCAAGCCTTTTGTACGGCTAGCAAGCCAATAGCTAGCCACCATGTGTGCCTACATTTGGAATTGGCCAATAATGTGGCACGAATTATAATACGAATGGCAGGAACTCCTTTGCAATGTGCATCACTAGTATGCAGCAAAGAAATGCACCCTGTAAAGAAGCTGTAATTTGGCGGGAAATCCCCCGTTGCACCAGAGTTCTCTCTCGGAGCAGAGAACTCTACCGTGCAAAGAAAGCTACATTCGGTGGGAAAATAATTTAGTGGTGCTGAAGCACACACAAAGAAAAACCCACAAGTTTGGGTTGTGACAATGTCCTTATATTTGCCACATCAAGAGACAAAATCATCAGATGCCTCTTTTTTGCTAGATCTAAGCTACAACAGAACCAAAGCTGCTCTAGGAGGTCCGCTGTACATTACTGTGTTCCTACCTAGGAGATAGATAAGACAAATTCATACTCTATTTAATAATGTCTTTGTTTTTAATTATAGTGCCATTGGATTTGTATGTTTTGTGCTGTGCTATAAAGCTGAATTAACTAGCAGTAGTGATTTTACTGTGAATCTTGTAATGCTTTCTGTTTTTCTTAAAGCCTCAGTTCTCAGATTAATTTGCTAATGTAGGAATTCCTATTTAATATAAAAGGAGAAATACATTTCTAGACATCTTGACCAGGAAGGAAAACTTGCAAATGAATGCATTCAGAAAGCTCAAAGGCAATGAAAGCAAATGAAAAGAATCCCAAATGTGTTTTGTTAAATAAATACATTTTATGATTTGGTGAGAGAACTTGACTCATGATTTTTTAATGTGTGATGTTGACAAAACTGTATGCGATTGATAGCATATAACAGAGGTGAGATAGCAGCTACAACAGAAAATGTTTCTAAAATAGCCAGCTCCTGGAATCTCATGGAAAAAAGCAGTTGCTTATTTTGCTTCAGGACTAAATATCCTTTGTTCCCTGTGCCATTATAATGGACACCTGAGGAAAAATCATGACTAAAAGGATGTCCATGGGAGTTTTGTCCTTGACTTCAGTAGGGCCATAATTTCACCCTTGGAGTGTAACATTGCTGGAATCATAATCTTATGACAAAACACTCATCTTTTTGTGAAATACTCCATGTTGGGGCTTGTAAAACTTTATCAGTAGACCTACAATTGGAAATGTATTGTGTTCTGCCACCATTTGTGTTTCACAGTCTCTATGAAATCAAGTATTGTAATACACTGAAGAAGAAGAATCATAATATCATGTTCTGTATGTTATGGAGATTAGACCTGCAGAAATACTGCAAGAAGTGTAATATCATGCATACCTTTAGGTAATGAAGGTCAGAGTAATTATAAAACAGATGAGAAGACTGGATAATTCAATCTCCTGTTTTCCAAAATCATCCTTCTTAAATCTACAGACTCCAGTGACATCTGCTGTTGAGGTCCAGGTTAATTCATTTAATTCAGTATACTAATGCTGGTCTTTTCAAGCAAGAGCCTCTTCCATGCAAAAGTACAGTGTATTTGAGTTCATGTACAAAGTTTCTGCTGCTAAAGAAACCCTCCCAGACTGAATTTTTCCTCGCTGTTTTCTTGAGCCACCAAACTATTAAATAGTTCCTTCTGGTTTATAAAGGAACAGAAACTTTCCATCCCTCTACCCCACTCCTGCATTTCCTTCCAACTTAAGTACATAGCAATTTAACACTCAGCATGAAGACAAAATGTTAACTGCAAAACATTCCATTTCCAATATGTTCAGATCATCAGTGGAATATCAGGACTAAATGTATGATCAAAGAGCAAATGCAAGGAACAAAGGGAACAATGGGAAAACATATAATTTGCCTTGAAAATGAACAGCTATATACTCCCACCATGGTCACGGGGGAGAGCCAGAATCATAGAATCATAGAAGTAGGGTCGGAAGGAACCTTGTACATCTTCAGGTCTGACCCCCTGCCTGGGCAGGAGGAAAACTGGGCTCAAATGACCCCAGTCAGGTAGGCATCAAGCCGCTTCTTAAAGACCCCCAGGGTAGGAACCAGCACCACGTCCCTTGGAAGTTGGTTCCAGATCCTAGCCACCCTAACTGTGAAGTAGTTCTTACGGATGTCTAATCTGAACCTACTCTCCAACAACTTGTGGCCGTTATTCCTTGTTATCCCAGGGGGCGCTAGGAGAAACAAGATCTCCCCCAAACCTTTCTGGTCCCCCCTAGTAAGTTTATAGAAGGTCACAAGGTCCCCCCTCAGCCTTCTCTTGTGAAGGCTGAACAGGTTCAGGTCCCGTAGCCTCTCATTGTAGGGTCTGCCCTGCTGTCCCTGGATCATGCGGGTGGCCCTCCTCTGGACCCTCTCAATGTTGTCCACATCCCTCTTGAAGTGGGGTGCCCAAAACTGGACACAGTACTCCAGCTGTGGCCTGACCAGTGTCGCTTAGAGGGGGAGGATCACCTCCTTGGCCCTACTTGAGATGCACATGTGGATTCACGATAAGGTCCGTGTGCCCGCCTCCGTTCGATTAGGCGCTCCCGTGCAGCCTTAGCCCAGACTATGGATTGCGTCTGTCCTGGGCTCACGGGTGGACCCCACAGGCCACACCTGCTGATGTCAGGGGGTCCCCTTTACTCGCCTGCCACGACTTGGGATGTTGCCTCAGTGGAGGGGTTCCCCTTTGGGTGAGTCTCCAGGGTCATCGCGCCTCCTGGCGGGCACTCACGGGGCTCCGACCTCCCCTACACCCTGGCCACTTACCACCTTGGGTTGCCGATCTTCGGGCCCCTTTGGCATTCTTCGCTCTTTCCCAACCTCTGCCCATGGCTTGCCAGCTGCGTGCCTGAGTCTTCGGGCCAGGTGTTTGGTCCACGAGGTCCTCGGACCCGGTCCCTCCAATTAGACTTCCGACTGTCCTATACTAATCACCCTGTGTCGTGACGCCTTAGCTTTCCTAACAGCCCCACTACAGGCCCGAGCAGTGGAAGTATACTCCTCTTTGGAGATACCCCCCCTTCCATCGGGTGTACGCCGCCTTTTTGGCAACCAGGCTATCCCGGATGTCCTTGGTGAGCCAGGGGGGCTTTTGGGCACTCTTGTCCCCCTTACTTCTTGTTGGGATCATCACCCCTTGGGCCCTGAGTATTGTCTCCTTAAGGAACGAGCACTCGTCTTGGGCACTGAGTTCCCCTGCCCTTGAGAACCCCAGCGCCTCACCCACCAATCTCCTCAACTCATTGAAGTTGGCCCTCTTGAAGTCTAGGGCTACCGCCTTGCTGCAGGCCCTTATCACCCTGCTCTGGATGATGAATTCCAGAAAGCGATGATCACTATCACCCAGGTGGTCAAGGACCTGGAGCCCCCTTACCAGATCATCGCCTGTGACCAGGACCAGGTCCAACAGGGCATTTCCTGTGGTGGAACTGTGCACCTCCTGGGTTAAGTGGAGGTCCTGTATCTCAGCCAGGAACCTCCTGGAATGGTCCGACCTGGCTGACTGCTCCTCCCAGCAGATGTCCGGGTAATTTAGATCACCCATGACAACTACATCCCTTGCCTTAAGTGCCTCTGCAAGCTGGCCCGAAAATTCCCGGTCCAGCTCCTCCCCTTGGTTGTGGGGTCTGTAGTAGACTCCCACCATTAAATCCCTCTCCCTATGACCCCCTTTTATCTTGACTCAGAGCACTTCAGCTTGCCCCTCCTCCAACCCCATTTTGCTGGCAGAGGATGTGTATTGCTCTTTGGCATACAGTGCCACACCCCCTCACTTCCTTCCTTCTCTATCCCACCTGTAGAGCCTATAGCCCTTAATACTAACTGCCCAGTCATGGGATGAATCCCACCATGTTTCTGTAAGCCCTACTATGTCTGGGTTTGAACTGGCTATTCTGAGGGAGAGTTCCTCCTGTTTGTTCCCCATAAAACAGTAAACTAAAGATCCCCTTTGTTAACTAACCTATAGTTGTGTTTCCTTTGTTGTTTCAACCTCACACTTTCTGAGAACAGAGTTGACATGTAACAATGTAAACACCATACATAAATGGAACATAAGACAAGGCAGGATGGGCACTGGAATAATTCTTAATTCATCACTGACACACAGCAAGGACATACAAATATTTTATTTCAAAGCACAAAATCCAAGCTTAAGACAACCTACAAACAAAAGCCACTTCATACTACTCTGGTGCTATAAAGATGTAAATGGCTACCTCGAATTTCATTCTGTATAAGACAGCTCTCTTAGCTTAAAGTGGGCTGCTGAAGCAGAGATATGTGGGCCCCACTCCCAACCATCAAAAGAGGGACGTGTCAAAGAAGACAAACACAGGGAGGGATAGAACTATAAGAGCTCATGAAAAGCAGAGCAGAAGTTATATATTTCTGGCTTACACAGAGAGCTAAGCAGCCCTGAGATTCAGGATGTACAGCAGTCTTTTAACATGCCACAGGGCAGAGACAGAAGTACTTGAAATTGGAGCCAAGGCTTCTTCCCACTAAATCTGACTATTTCAGACACTGCTTGCTAGTTTAGATTGAATCTAGATTCCCTCATTTAAAAATTAATATTGTGCTACCGTAATGTTGTGGGACACTAAGGCAGAGGTGGGCAAAATACAGCCCAGGGGCCAGATCCAACCCAGCAGGCCATTCTATCTTGCCCACGGGGCCCCTAAAAAATTTAGAAATTTTATATTTATCTGCCCCTGGCTGCCTGTCAAAGATGACAGGAGCCAGGGGCAGTAGGACCCAGGGAAGCCATGGCAAGACTCTACAGCAGCAAGGTCCCTGTAACAGGTTGCCTTCCCCAGTACCATCTTCCCTGTTATCTGTGCCCTATGTGGGGCACCCTTGGAGTCCCCTTTAAGGTTCTTGTGTCCCACTGTCTACTTGCTTGCCACATCTTGACGGAAAATTGTTATACTGATGTTCTTGTAAGTGGGAGACTGCCTATTATATTTTGTAAGTTGCGGTCTTTTTCCTCCATGGGCCTTGGCCCCTTCCTTTCTCTAACTAGGCTTCCCCATCTAAACCCACCAAACAGGGTTCAACTCTGAGGCTCTAGCCCTTTTCCTTGTCTTGAGTCTTGTGGCCCTCCTTTCTGCTCCAATCTGAAACCCAGCCTCCCTGACCCAGAGGCCCAACCACCAGTTCTGCAGCCTGGGGACTACAAGTTCAAGGCCAGGGAATGGCTCCAAACCCACGTTGTCCCAGTTCAAAAAAAAAACCAAAAAACAAAACCAAAAAAAAAACAAGCCTGTTCCTCAGGTGCACCGGATTGCACCCTCTAGTGCTGGGGTCTGTATCCCTCAAAATCCTGTGCCCACACTGGCACTGGGGCCTATGTACCCCAAATACTGCCTTTTCTGGTGCTGGGGTCAGTACACCCCAAATCCTGTGCCCACACGAGTGCTGGGTCTCCATGATGCATTGGGGTCCCAATGAGGCCTCCTCCTTCCCCACTAGCCTCACCCAAACCACTGGTTTTATTTAAAAAAACCCCTATAAACAGTCTGTCCATGGGCTATAACCGCCACCAGAAAAATATGATCAAAGAAGGCAGCACGTCAGCTTACATTTACTATGGGGTTGTGTTTCTGCTCCCCACCGTAGGCTATCATCCTTCCTCTGGGGTTGCAGCTGCTTCTCTGGGTTCCTCAGTAGTTCCTTCAACCTTTGGATCATTCACCCAGTCTCTCCATGGAGCTGTCACACGCACTCCTTCTCCCTTGGCTGCCATGCCCCAACTGCTGCCCAGTCCAGGGTTTTTATAGTCCTGGCCTGTCCCCTTCCAGTTACCTGACCAGCTGGCCTGGCTCAACTTTTAACCCCTACCTTACCAGTGTGCTGTACCCAGAAACTCCTGATCCTAAAGGGAACAACCTGTCTTCTGGTAACAGGGCTTGGGTTCCTTGTTACAGTCCCTTGACCCTGCCCCCACTGGCCCCAAGCCCCTGCCTAGCAGAGGCTTCTGATCTGGGACTGTTGGGCTGTTTGTGCCTCCATGCACCAAAGCAGGAAATTCAGATAAGAAGGGGAGGCAGGGGAGGACCTTGGGGCTGGGCCAGCTCCTGCTGAGTCCTGTGGTCTGGCCATGCAGCCGGGAGACACATGGCACAAGAATGGCTGGTGGGCAGGAAGGAAAGTGAGGAATGTGGTGGCAGCAGGGGAGGGAGAGCAAGTTGGTATGCAGGAGAGAGGGGCCCATGCCAGTATCCCAGGGTCAGCACCAGCAGGGCTGAGAACAGGGTAGCAGGAGTGTGCGGCATGGGCTGGCAGAGCTCTATGGAGCTGGGCTGGGCTGCATCAGCAGGGAGAGAGGGGAGCTGGCTTGGCTCCATAGAACCCCTGATGGCTGGAACCCCATGCTCCTGTTGCTCCACTCTGGACCCCACTGGCATTGGCCCCAGGGCATCCATGTGGGCCGCACACTCTCACCCAGCTGTTGCTGCACTTCACTCAACCGCTCACTCACAGTCCCCCCTGCCCCAGTCCTATGATACAGATGGAGACAAGCACATACAGCCCTGACCCTGCGCTTGGCCATCTGGTGAATGAGCCACAGGGCAGCTCAGCACAGCTCAGGCTCTGGGTGGCCGCAGCAAAAACTGGCCAGTGGCGGTGAGGGGAAGGGGTCATTTTCCCCTGTGCCAAGCAGCAGTTTCTGTCCAGCTGCTGCTGCCACTACTGCTCAGCCCTAATCGGTAAGTCAGGAGACAGCACGGGGTGCTCAGTGTCATGGCTGCATGTACTGGTCCCCGCTGCTACAATTGCATGCCCATGGGTGGCAGGACCCACCATGGCAGGGCAGAGCAGATTGGGCACAGGGCATGCTGGTGGGGAGAGTGCCACAGGGCACTTGGGCTCTGGGCTGTTGTGTGGCAGGAAAGGGTGCTGATCAACTTAGGGGGGCATGCACAGGGAAGCTCCCATGCACACCCCACATACCCTCAAGCTCTTCCTGCAAATACCACAACCACAACCTCCCTCATACACAATCATACACCCCACAAATACCATACCCACACATACATCCCACCAACCCACAGCTCCCCACAAAATGCACACCCACCCACCCACCCACCCACCCATACCCCCCAACTCCCCTGCACACCCAGCACATTATACAAGAGTAAGACTGCATTTTGACCTATTATGCAATCACTTCTACATATACACCACAAACATACACAAATCAGGACAACCTTTTTAAAAAATAAAATTAAAATATGTTTTATGGGGATTTTTAGTATATAATTTGTTGGGGGGTTCCCATTCTAAGCTGGCAAACCCTCTTCCTCAAAGGAGTACTTCCATGGGCAAGGGAGACTTCTTATGGCAAAGGTCAGAGGTTAGGGGTGGGACTTCTGATCCCAAGAGGGCAACCAGGGGGCAGGGCATCTATCAAGGGATGAGGCTACCCATGTGGCCCTCAACAGCTTGCCAAAACTTGGTATGCAGCCCTCTGCCTGAAATAATTGCCCACCCCTGCACTAAGGTGTGCCTGTTCCTTTAAGAGTAGAAGCAGCCTAGCCAGGAAGCTCTGCAGACTAGGCAGGGCACCACAGCTGTAGGTAACCTGAGCAACAGGCTAATGAGGTAATTAGCCAGCACCCATAGGTGGTCAGCTGACTGGAGGCAAGCAGGGCCCTGGCAGCATATAAGACCAAGGCTGGGTTGGTAGGGGGGACTTTCTGGCAACTGCCAGGGGAAGGAGTTCCTGCACAGGAAAACTACCCACAGACATTTGGTTGCCTGTAAGACTAGTTCCAAGAGGTCACAAGGTACTCAGGGCTAGGAGGGACGCTATGCCAGGAGTAGAGGTTTGTTCACTTAAAGAGAAAGAGTGCAAGCTCCATTGTTATTGTTATAGCCCAGAGGCTTACATTTATGTTGCTGTTTGATCCAGTGGTTTGGATTGGGATTGTACAGGGTGGTTTTGGAGGTCCCATTAATGCTTGTGAGGCACTGATTGCCTTAAGCCCTTGTCAGGGGTGGGCTCAAGGCCCAAGCTATTGTCAGAGGCCCGGTGCGCAAGAGAGGCACAGCAACATAGGGGCCAAGGCCCAGTGCCAGAGGAGCATAGCCATAGCAGGTCAGGAGCCTGGCAGACAGAAGTCTGGGGCCTGGAGACTGAATATGATAAGTGGTTGCTAGTGCCTCAAAGCCATGTCCAATGCAGTGAGCCTAAGCCAGAAAGCCTAGAGAGAGTAAAGGGGTAGAGACTGGGGAGGCCAAATCCCCAACAGAGGAAACAATGTTATTGTAACATTTGTGAGGCTTGGGGCATGATGTAGGGGAGGCAAAGGAGCCACGCAATTTGCCCCTAAGGCTACAGGTACTCTACAGGGGCCCAATCAATCTGTGAGGGAATTATTAGGTTTGAGACTCATTGTGAGGTCTGTTGGTAGCCTCCCTTTAATCACTCTTTAATAGTAAGATCAAAGTATGGTGAGTGACTGAACTAGAGGGAGAGGCCATAGAGTTTGAGCCAGGCAGGAGCCGTAGTTCACCTAAGAGGTGTCATGGCCACCACAGTAGATATGTGACCTGTTACATAATCTAATTTTATGCTGCTTGCAGACATTTTTTTAAAATGTGCTTTAGTAGTGCATTACTTCAACCCAACTCTCCATCATCTGTATAGCTCTGACACTTCAGCAGGGTTTGGGGGGGCTTTTAGCTAAAACAGATTCACTCAGCTATTAGATAAAGTGCCCAAAAAGCTCCACTAATGCGCCATATATATATGACATAGGGTGAGCCAGGTCGAACTAATATGATGCCTCTTCTGAGCATTCTCTGGGCTCGATGTGGGGCCATACAGAATTTAAAGTAAAGTGCCATTTTGTTTTGTTTTTTAACATCTGCAAGCAAGACAATTACCACTCTGAGCACTCTGATTTTATGTTGTAGCTCTTTCCCTTACCATCCACTTGGATAAAATCTTTGGCCCATTGAAGTTGATGGCAAAATTACCATTGACTTTAATAGGGCCAAGATCTCATTTGATATTTAGTCTGTTAGCTCAGAATGACAATGAGGCTTTCATTTGTGTTTGAAAAATGCCTATTAGATTTTAGACTTATCATAGCAACAACCCAGATGGAAAGACAGACAGACAGACAGATAGATAATAAACCTGTATTTTTTTTTCAGCCTACTTATACGTACTGGAAGGTATAAGGCAATTCCATTTTTCATTCCTTTGTTCTCCACCACCCCACTCCTGTAAAATGGTAGAAGTTGTCTCAGTTCAAAAGTTTGCATTCAATTTCTACCCTTTATTTTGAAAGGTTGCTGTGAATGCAGACTGTCTTGTTATTGCTGTATTAACAATAAAATGGGAGTGATATCAGTAACCTCCATTTGCTGTCATCTTTGCAGAACTGTCCACTGATCATATACCCTGCTTATCACTTTTTCACCCATGAGCATTTTGTTACTCATTCACTTCTACTCTCTCATTTCTCATCATCCTGATAATTTTGGGCAGAATTTTACCATGGAACATAAGTGCTGATAAAATTAATAACATCATTAGCCAATTCATTCACTATCTAATATTGACATACACATTGAACTTGGCAAGAGTGTGATTGTGGGGAGACCAGTGGATAGGGTATACCTTGATTTTAGCAAGGCTTTTGATATGGTCTCTGTAGCAAAAAGTCCATGGCCATGGGGCAGCCATGACACCCCCCTAGTGGCTATGTGGCCCTTTCCTGGCTCAAGCTCAACTGAAGCCCTTCCCCTGGATCTCATTTGCCATGCCTTGATCTTAATAAAGGATCCGAAAAGTGAGGTTGCCTGTAGGGTCTGCATGAACCTGAGCCTATGTTGATCTTCACTGGGCTTTCCCAGAGTCCCCTTAGTAATAGCCCTGTACCCCAGACCAGCAAGCCCACTCAGCCTACCTGTGCCCTTGCCAGGCACTGATCTTCTAGGGGCTCCTTGCATGGCCCCTTAACCTCCCCTATACCATGCCCAAGCCTCATGGGTGTTTCTATCTGATATCTGGCCTTTTCAAGCAATGGGTCCTTGGCCCCCTCTGTCTGCTGGGGCCCTAGCCTCTGTCTGGCCCCTGTGGCCTTACACTTGGCCCACTCTTGGCTTGACAGCTTCTCAGGCCTTGAGTCTACCCCTGTCAAGGATCAAGGCTATTGCATGCCCCATGGGCACTAATGGGACCTCTGTAACTGCCCCTTAGAGTCCCAACCCAATCGCCAGTCCCAACCACCAGTTACATGCCTTATTAGCTCCTTTCCCCACCTGCAAACAGCCTCACAAGCTACTGGCTCCCTTAGAGGAGGCATAGCCAGTGCACTGCTACAGTCCCCCACAACATTCTTGCAGGCAAGCTAAGGAAGTACAGGCTGGATGAATGGACTATAAGGTGGATAGCAAACTGACTGGAGCATTGAGCTCACACGGTAGTAATCAATGGCTCAATGTCTAGTTGGCAGTCAGTATTAAGTGAAATGCCCCACGCATCAGTCCTGGGATCAGTTTGTTCATCTTGGAGTCAATTATGACTCCAAGATCCCCCTCTGCCTCTGAGCTGCTGAGAAGGACACTCCCCAACCTATAGGTGTGCTGGGGGTTCCTCCTTCCCAGCTGGAGTACCTTACATTTATCTTTATTAAATTGCATCCTATTTCTCTCTGCCCATTGATCCAACCTGTCCAGGTTGGCCTGAATCTGCTCCCTGCCCTCCAGTGTACTAACTTTGCCCCATAACTTGGTATCATCAGCGAACTTGGAGAGGGTGCTCTCCATGTCCTTGTCCAAATTGCTGATGAAGATATTAAATAATACCAGACCGAGGACCGAACCCTACGGGACCCACTGCCCACCTCCCTCCAGGCCGAGAAGGAACCATCCACCACCACTCTCTGGGTGTGGCCCCTAAGCCAGTTGGCCACCCACCTGACCATGTAGTTGTCCACTCCACTGTCTGCTAGCTTTCCAATGAGGATAGGGTGTGAGACTGTGTCGAAGGCCTTCCTAAAGTCCAGGAAGATGACATCAGCCTCAGCTCCTGTGTCCAGGCAGTGTGTGACCTGGTCATAGAAGTCTACAAGTTTTGTCCAGCAGGATCTACCTGTGACAAACCCGTACTGGTTTCCCCTCAGCCTCGTTTGCCCTGCTGGGCCTGCACAAATGTGTTCTTTGATTATTTTCTCTAACATTTTCTCCCAGAGGTAAGTATCTGTTTTCCCACAGGTTGGCTGATCTTCTCCAAAGAGCTTTAAACTAGGCTTGGTGGGGGTCAGGGAACCGGTGGTCGGAGAGAGCCCAGGGTTGATAAACCACAAACAAGACACCCGATCACACTAGGTAAGTATTAAGGGGTCGGTAAGCCATAAACAAGGCACCAGACCACAGCAGGTAAGTAATAAATAGAATACATGCCATCAAGGCACAGGGGCACCAAGAGCCCTCATTGGGGGACTAAAATGTCTTTATACAAATGCCAGAAGTATAGGGAACAAGCAAGAGGAGCTCACACTTTTGCTTGCTAGCACCCAGTATGACCTAGTCGGACTAACCAAAACATGGTGGGATGCTACACATGACTGGGCAGTAGGTATTGAGGGGTATAGATTGTATAGGTGTGACAGACTGGAGAAAAAAGGTGGGTGGGTAGCACCGTATGTTAAGGAGCAGTATACATCTTCCACCATCAAGGCCAGGGTGGAGAAGGGGAACACTAAGGCACTGTGGGTCAGGATCCAGGGGCGGGGCAGGGGAAAAGGACTTGGTTGTGGGGTCTACTACAGGCCTCCTCAACAGGATCAAGAGCTAGACGATGTATTCTCTGGACAGCTAGGAGACACTACACAGGTGAGGGAGGCGGTGGTCATGGGAGATCTGAACTACCCAGATGTCTGCTGGGAGGAGCAGACAGCCAAAACAAGCCACTCATGGAGGTTCTTACAATGTGTGCAGGACCTCCACCTATCCCAGGTGGTGTGTAGTCCCAACAGGGGAAGTGCCTTCCTTGACCTGGTCTTAGCAACAGGGGATGATCTTGTGAGGAACATACGAGTTCATGGTAGCCTGGGAGATAGTGACCATCACTTGGTCGAGTTCACTATCCAGCGAAGGGTGGGTAAAGTAACTAGTGGGGCTAAGGTGTTGGACTTCAGAAGGGCCAACTTTAGCAAGCTTAGAAGGCTAGTTAGTGAGGGGATGCAACTCAAGAACATAGAGCAAATGGAGGTCCAGGAGGGTTGGAGGTATCTCAAGGGAGTGATCCTTGGGGCTCAAAATGAGTCTATCCCATTATGTAGGAAGGGAGGTAAGGGGGAAAAAAAAGCCCCTTTGGCTGAACAGGGAATTCCAGTAGAGTCTGGGGGCAAATAAAGAGATGTATAGGCAATGGAAGCAGGGGGCAGCCACCAAGGAGGATATATCTCCCTGGCGCGCTATTGCAGGTAATTAGTTAGACAGGCCAAGGCGGGGCTTGAGCTCAGGCTGGCACCACAATCAAGGACAATAAAAAGTCCTTCTTCAGGTATATAGTGGGCAAAAGGAAACCTCAGAGCAACATAGGGCCCCTGCAGGACAAATCAGGACAGTTGGTGGTTGATGCGGGGAAAAAAGCAGAGCTCTTCAATGAGTTCTTCAGTATTTCTAAGTACCAACCAAGCCAATTCCCCCACCTCAATCATTGACAGATGTCCACATGGCACCAGTCCATCTACGGTTAGTTCTGAAATAGTTAAGGAACTCCTGGAAGAGCTGGATGGGTACAAGTCAGCAGGCCCGGATGATCTCCATCTACGGCTGCTGAAAGAATTGGCCATTGTCATAGCTCGTGGTGCTCCGGCCAGGTCCCTGAGGACTGGAGAAGGGCCAGTGTGGTGCCCTTTTCAAGAAAGGGAGAAGGGATGAGCCAGGTAACTTCAGGCCAGTCAGTTTTACCTCCATCCCTTGGAAAATGCTAGAGAAAATAATCAAGAACACATCTGCAGTACCGTGTTCAGTTTTGGGGCCCCCCACTACAGAAAAGATGTGGATAAGTTGGAGAGAGTCCAACAGAGGGCAACAGAAATTGTGAGGGGTCTGGGGCCCATGACTTATGAGGAGAGGCTGAAGGAACCTGGTCTTATTTAGATTGGAGAAGAGAAGACTGAGGGGGTTGTTTTATAGCAGCCTTCAACTACCTGAAGGGGGGTTCAAAAGAGGATAGAACTAGACTTTTCTCAGAGGTGACAGATGACAGAACAAGGAGCAATGGTCTCAAGTTGCAGCAAAAAAGTTTAGGTTTGATATGAGGAAGAATTCTCACTAGGAGGGTAGTAAAACACTGGAACCTGTTACCCAGAGAGTTTGTGGACTCTCCATTGCTGGAGGTTTTTAAGACCTGGCTAGACAAAGCCTTGGCTGGAATGATCTAGTTGGAGATCATCCTACTTCGAGCAGATGGTTGGATTAGATGATGTCGGGTCCCTTCCAACCCTAATTTTCTATGATTCTAAGATTGCTATCCTTTAAAGCAGACATAATGGAGTTAGGCATATGTTGTACATGTTGCAGTATATAATTTTTAATTTCCGGGGGCTAACATTGCTGTCATGATAAGGCCTCCCCAGGGATGGCTGTGATGTCCCTAGGGCACCATGACCATGCTGGCTCCACCCTATGGGCACCTACTAATCTCACCTGCCATGTCTTGCTGGTATAAATGATGAATTGGGAGGCTGCCCTCAAGTTGCTGCTCGGTGTCAGTCCTGACAGACTCCTCTAAACCCCGTACCTCCCAGCCCTGGGTACCTTGTAGACTGCTGGAGCCTCATTAGCTCCATAAACAGTCTATCCAGCAGCCACAGCATTCCTGGATAGTTCTTCCCTGCAGGAGCTCCTTCCCCTGGCAGCTTGCCCAAGAACTATCCCCTGCTGGCCTCAGCTCTGGAGCTTGTATGTGCCCAGGGCCCTGACTCTTTCTGGTCACCTAACCGGGTGCAGGTGCCAGCTAATTTCCCCATTAGCCTTCTGCCCAGGCAACCTGCAGCTGCAGAGCTCTGTCTAACTCCTCAGGCTCTCTAGCCAGGAAGTTCATGCCCTGCAGCAATTGCACATATCAGTAAGTAGATTCTTTCCATCAGGAATTTTCACACTGTAGCTATACAGCTGAAGAAATTATGCTTGAAATTTCAAAATCCATGTAGGGGATCTGAATGTTCAGTTCCCCTCTCAATCTATAATTATAGTAATGGAAGAGACAAAATTAGCCAGTCTATACCAGTTTCAATTTACTATCTACATCTCTTCAGAGAGTTCCTGTTATATATGCGTTACCAGTCATACGAGTGTGTTTTTTAGCTTCCACATTAACTAGAAACATATTGCATCTTTATTTACTGAAGAATTAAATGTTATCAAGGGATTAAGGCACAGAACAGGGATGCAAGTGTTGTGACCCTGATTCTGTCACAAAATTGCTGGGTGAATTTGGATAGGCCACAGAGAACCAATTCTTCAGAAGCATCATGTTCTTCTTGATGTTCTACTTCAGACATCTTACACCTGATTTGCAAAGCTCCTTAGCACACCTATAATAACAGGTGAAGTAAGTAGGAATTGTAAGTTCGTAACAGCTTGGAAAATCAATTTCATGGTGTGCCAGGATGGGGATCAAAAATAGAGATAATCAAAATTAAAGTTGTCTCTTGAAAATTTGGGCCTTATTCCATAACTGCTTTTTTTTTTTTTTCTTTTGTCATTATACTTCCTTGTCTCAGAGATATAAATTAATCTATGTCTGTGTGTGTGTGTGTGTGTGTGAAATGCCCACCCAGAGATGTAACAGGCCAGCTTTCTTCTATAGACATGCTGTGTTAATTTACCTCTGACTTTTAATATTCTTTAAAATGTAACAGAATTTAAGTCATTGCATGCTTTAAATTTTATCTTTGGGCATATCAGGCTCTTGGACAGTATATGTGTTGTAGGTGTTTCAACAATGCACAGGCAGAAGAAAATCATTATTAGAATCTTGATAGTCTAAAATTAAATATTTTCTCTCTCTCTCGAGAGAGAGAGAAATATATATATATATAGAGAGAGAGAGAGAGAGACAGAGAGTAATATTTCTTTTTGAGTGGCACCTAAATTTTAAATATCCCTCCTTGTTAGCATTCTGACTTCAGGATCTAGCAGCAGTTAACAAGACTATTTCAGTTCAATGTTTTCCTTCACTATCAGGACACCAATTCAAACTAACATCTGCTTTTAAATTTTTAAGAGTTTCCATGTGGCTATCACAAAAAAATGTGCAAGACTTGTAATCGTTGCATGGTGTAAAATCAAATAGTATAATAAAGAAAAACTAGATGCTGGAGTTTTTCACTCTTTCTAAGCTGTGTTTAATATATAACACGAATCCTGAATAATGTTTTTATGCAATTTTACACAGGCAACTTTTTGCAAGGTTTTCTTAGGATTTTCATTATTCTTTTGTTGCATATGCTTAGCTAAATATGAAAGTTGCTTTTACCTGGAAGATTAGTCCAAAAGTTACTTTGTGTTTCAACTGACTCAAAAATAAACTATGCTTCATGAGCAATGAGTACCTTTCTACGAGGAACTGAATGGTGTACAGTAAGTATGTTGCACTTTGCCATTTGATTAGTAAGGTTACTTGATATGCAATTGTAGCTATATTTATGTTCCTTCACATTTTTTACTAAATTAGGCTTCTTAAAAGACCGTATTATACATTTGCTGTCATCCTAACTGATTTGGTGTTCTTGTCTGATATGAGGAGTCTAAAGTTTGTTTACTTTTTATTCTCCTGATAAATTAGGTCAAAGATCAGTCTTTATAGTCAGACAAACAGGTCTTAGTCATTTAAGTCTTACTGATAGACAGTACTAGTACACACAGGGTGCATTGACTCATGCTCTCAACTGCACAGTTATTACTGAGCAGTAACTGCCATTACTGTTCAGTCCCTGCAGCTCACAGGTTGTTTCCAACTCTACTGAACAGTAACAATGAGCTACTGCACAGTACCTCATTGCTACCGCAGAGTAGCATCAGCGTCATGGTTCCTGCCTGCTGATCCTGTGTCACCATTGTGACACGCTATGTCACTGTAGCTTATTGTTACGGTGATATAGCATCTCGTATAGACGCACCACAGAAACACAAATATTGAATACTGCATAGTACTGTATTGTTTTTTCCGTTAGTTTTTTAATGTACATTACTTGTCAGAAGACATGCTACAAGAAATTTTCCCTGAAGGGACAAGAAAGTTTGCAAAAGGCCCCCGCCCTGAAAACACTGACATAAATGCACAATTGCTATCCTTCATGATCAAAAATCGAACCCTAGACTACAATGCACAAAAGGTTTGCATGTTCTAAATAAAGAGTCATGTAAACTTATTGTGCAACGGTTAAACAGATGCATAAGTATTTCCTAGATCAGGGCCACTGAGTGTAGTGGAACTCCTGGTCATGAGTAAATGATCTATGGCTTGAAAAGGGAATAGAATCGTAAACTCAAAATTAGGGTTGGAAGGGACCTCAGGAGGTCATCTAGCCCAACCCTCTGCTCAAAGCATGACCAATCCCAACTAGATCATCCCAGCGAGGTCTTTGTCGAGCCGGGTCTTAAAAACCTCCAAGGATGGAGAGTCCATAACCTTTCTGGGTAACCTGTTCCAGAGAGGTTGTGTCTGGATGAGAATGTGAGAATGGATGATGTATTAGACTAAAGCACTGTTAGGGTTTTCTGATAGAGAGCTTTAGCAAACATCTGTGCCAGGCCTCATCGAAGGTGTTTGTTGCCTCCCAGTTGATTGGCAATTGTTGTCTGTACTGAACATCTGTACTTAGCCAAGATGTTGAGAGGGAGAAGAACTGAGATTGTAATAACTGATTTTTTTTCAGAACAAGTGTTACAATCATTTGAATACTTCTTTACCAGTTTAAACAACATCAGAGTAAGCAAAATAAATTCAAGTTTTTTCAATTTCTGAGCTCTAAACTACAGTGTACATTCCTTAAAATTATGTATTAACATATAGCAACCTTGAGAGAAACAGAAAGATGTTGATCATTTGTTTGTCACACGTAAGCAGTTTACTTATTCAGAAAAAAAACCCACTGTGTTTTGGGAACAGTTATCAGCTTCTGGTTCAGGGGAAAGGAGTAGGTTAACATCTGCACACAGAGCTTAATATATCAAGACAAAACAAGGCATGAAGGTTTTTTCTTATCTTAGAACATTTTGAAACATAGCATCAGCATCTTGTTGTCTTCTTTTTCTCTCTCTTTGTCTCTCCTGTTAGTTGTGGAATCAGAAAAAATATATGCCTTAAACTTTGATTATTTTAGTTATAAGATGACATAACCGCTTTGTGTAGAATTGCTGGCTCTGTACAGTAGAACAGATAAGGGCAAGTGTTTGTTCTTTGTAACTCTTCTGCAAATGCTTCGCTCACCGCGGCCTTGAAGGTAGAAAAAAAAGTATGTACAAAGTAGATTTCCAGGTGCAAGAAGGAGGTTTGTGAACTAACCTCACCTCCCTCATAATTCCCATCCTGATTACAGCAAAGAAATAATGAAGTAATATTATAGCCGCTTTTCATGCTAATTTCACTATATGATCACGTGAGTTGTAAGCTACTGTTAAAAAGTATATAAGCCTCCTGATTTTGCTCTTGGGGGGGGACCCCTTCCAAGTGCTTGGAAAATCCATGTCACTTTGAAACTCCCCCTACAGCTGTAGTTTCTTTTGAATAAAAGCTTCTGCTGACCTGACCCAAAAGTACTCTGTGTGTGTTTCCACGACAATTCCTGGTGCCGTGACTCGGATCCAGAACACAGGCTGAGGAAGGAGGACCGCAGGCTACCCCCCCCCCCCACCGAACCCTGAGGCACCAAACTTGAGAGGTAAGAGACCTAATTCAAAATCTCTATTGGGGTTTCGGAGGAGGACTGCCTGTAGGCTCCCAACTTGGCTGTGGTAACTGGATCTGAACCTTGTTAAAACAGGTCAGTCTGAACCTTACTGCCGGCTAAAATTTTCTGTCTGGTAAAGGATCCCATTTTGTGTCTGGTAACGTACGTTTTAGGGAGAAACTGTTTGAGGCACCTTCATCCAACAGCACATCGGGCTTGTAGTTAATTAACTAAGGCGGTGTGGGGTAGGAGGTCTGGCTGACTGAATAAATGTGCATGTGTGTGTGTATTTAGAAATATGAGCCACTGACCAGGACTGAGACTACGGTTGGGCTCAGCTGCCCCAATTCTGCCTGACAGGGCAGTTTTGAAAGCAAGGGGGCCCAACTGGAAGCTCGTGACCCAGTGGACAGGGCTTATTGAATGAATGTGTGTGTGTATTTAGAAATATGAGCCACTGACCAGGACTGAGACTACGGTTGGGTTCAGCCGCCCCAATTCTGCCTGACAGGGCAGTTTTGAAAGCAAGGGGACCCAACTGGAACCTCATGACGCAGTGGACAGGGCGTCTGAGTGATTTTGTCTTTTCCAAACCCCTTGTCCCAGTAGCTTCTGCCGAAAGCAGGAGTGAAAGGATCCCTCTAGTGTTTCCCTCCCCATTTCCATTTTATGAGCCGATGTCGGGTCAGAAGCCTTTTGTCTGGGCAGTGAAAAACTGCGGGGCAAGGCACTGAGCGGCCCGGACATCCTAAGTAAGCCTCTCCTACGTCTCCCTGTGTGACTGAAAATGGGAACAAGTCAGTCTAAACAGGTTCCTGTCCCCCCTAAGGGGACTCCGGCATACTTTATGTACACACACTATTCTCCCGAGACTTGCAAGTACCTGGATAAGTGGAACTGGTATACTAGGGATGATCCTGTGAAACATTTTCCACAGGAAGGAACATTTGATCAGGATAAAATAGTGCACTTGAGAGGGGCGTTAGAGTCCCATGGATCCAAAACACCACAAAATCAATGGGACGCGTTCTTTTATCGGTATGATGAAATGTCCAAAAGGCGGACAGAATCTCAAACTAGGAGCCTAAAAGACTCTCAAGAAAAATTAAAACAGCAGTTAAAAGCTGTTCGGGAGAAATTGGCTGCTCCCCCAAATTACACGCTGGCCACCGCTCCGATGTATCCAGCATTGCCCGGGGCGCCCCAACCACCGGAGCCAGCAGAGGATATCCTTGACCTTTGTTTGAACCCTGCTCTCCTGGGACTCCCACATCAGCAACAACCGGTTCAACATCAGGCTGCAGCCCAGGCTAGTGACCCATTAGCTGAAGCTCCTTCAGTAAATCCATCCACGGAGCTTAATAATCCGGACTCATCCACCATATCTGCCACTCAATCATCACCAGTGTGGCAATTTACTCCTGGGTCACAACCCACCACAGGTGTATTTAGAAGAATGGGAATAGGCATGGAAAGATCTCCCATCAATCTGAGATCCCGAACTGCACAAGTTTACCCCCTAAGACAAATGCCAGGCATTGGCACCGATGGACAAAATATAGTAACTGTGCATGCACCCTGGACTCCAGGTGATCTCTACAATTTAACTCAAAAGTTCCCAAAAATCAGGGAAGACCCAGAAAAATTTCAGGAAGAATTGCAGACTGTTATAAATTGTTATAATCCAACATGGGCTGACATTAATCAGCTCATGCGATCCATTTTGCCCAAGGAAACTATGCTACATCTGTACGCTGCCTGTACTTGGCCAGATCAAAACCCAGGGATTGGCCAAGACTTTATTGACAAGAGAAATGCTTTGGTTCAGGCAGTTCTCACAATTTGCCCAAAAAAGGCAGACTGGACCAAAATAAATACCTGTAAACAAAACAAAAATGAACACCCCAGTGACTATTTAGAACGCCTCAAACAGGCATTTGAACGATACTCAGGAATGGTTAACCCAGTCGGAAATGCTAAACAAGCAATAGTGGCAGCATTCGTCCAGGGACTTAACCCTAAAATTGCTGAGAAAATTCAAACAGTAATTATTGGCTGGGAAACTAAAGATTTGACTGAAGTCCTTGCTGCGGCTAACCATTTTCATAACAAATTGGAACGGTCTAAAGACAATGCCGAGTTTAAGTTAATGGCCTAACAGATTTCTCAGTTGCAGGGTCCAGGTAGAGGAAGGGGACGAGAATGGGGAAGGGGAGGCCCAGGTAGATTCAGGGGAAGAGATAGATCCTTGAGCCCACAAAACCCAGGCTATGGGAACCAATGTCATTATTGCAAGCAAGAAGGACATTGGAAATCAGAATGCCCCAACTGCCCCGGCCAAGGACCCAGACCCCAGCCCCCACCTCCACTAGCTGTCAGTTTTCCCACTGTTGAATAGGACAGCCTGAGGGACAGTAACATCATTGCTCCTTTGCTTGTTACTGACCAATCTGGTCCGTTTGTTGAATGCCTTATTTCTGGTAAACCTGTCTCCTGTCTTGTCAACACCAGAGCGTCCCGCTCCACGCTAAAGGCTGCTGAGTTTCCTTTTCTACCTTATTCTTCTGAAACTGTAAATGCTGTCGGTATAGGCGGACAACCTATCCCACATCCCGTCTCTGAACCTGTCTCCATCTCTATTGGCCCTTTATCTGAAAATCATGCCTTTCTTCTTAGCCCCTGTGCACCTGTCAACCTTCTTGGTAAGGATTTGCTGTGTAAACTGGGATGCGTGATTTATTGTAGCCCAGATGGTGTTTACCTTGAGGTACCGGAACATAGGGAAACCGAGCTTGTGGCTTTGCTAACCCAGGAGTACTCTGATCCCAACACTTCCTTCTTGCAACAGGAACTGTTGGCACGAGTACCTCCACAGCAGTGGTCCACCCATGCAAATAAAGTGGGGCACATGCTGAGTGCTGAACCAGTGCGTATCATCCTGAACCCTGCCAAGCCACTTCCTCGTGTCCCACAGTACCCCATCTCAAAGGAAGCTGAGGAAGGGATCAAGCCTGTCATTTCCTCACTCCTTGAGCAAGGGATTATTGTCCCAATACGCTCCCCTTGCAACACACCTATCCTACCTGTCAAAAAACCTGGTAAAGATACGTATCGCTTTGTGCAAGATCTTCGAGCTGTAAATGCCGCTGTGTTACCCGCTTTCCCCGTGGTCCCTAACCCTGCCACTATTCTTTCCTGTATCCCTTCAGATGCTACATATTTCACAGTAGTGGATCTTTGTTCTGCTTTTTTCTCTATCCCCGTTCATAAGGATAGCCAGTATCTGTTTGCATTTACTTATCAGGGATTTCAATATACCTGGACAAGACTCCCTCAGGGATATACAGAGTCCCCAACCCTGTTTTCCCAGATCCTAAAAAAAGATTTGGATCCTATCACATTCAAAGGGGGGTCCACCCTTGTTCAGTACGTTGATGATCTATTGTTAGCCTCACCCACTTTAGAGGCCTGTGAGCAAGATACTTTAACACTCCTCACAGCTTTAGCTCAGAAAGGCCACAAGGCCTCAAAATCTAAATTGCAGCTCTGCAAGTCTAAGGTACATTATTTAGGGATGATAACTCAGCAGGAGAACGACACCTTTCCCCTAGTAGAGTTGAAGCTATCCTCAACATTCCCAAACCTATAACTAGAAAACAGATGAGGGGATTCTTAGGTGCAACGGGTTATTGTAGACAGTGGATCCTGGGTTATGCTGCTTTCGCAAAACCCTTGCAAGCATTCACTCATGATACCACCCCGGAACCCCTCCCTTGGACTCCTGAAGCCGAACAAGCATTTGTGGCCCTTAAGCAAGCCCTCACTCTTGCTCCTGCTCTTGAACTTCCTAATTATAAGAAACCCTTTACCTTGTTTTGTCATGAACGGGAAGGAATCGCTTTAGGAGTACTCACTCAGCTGCATGGTAAAAAGCATTGCCCAATTGCATATTACAGCTCTGCCCTTGATCCCGTAGCTGCGGGACTTCCTCCTTGCCTCCGTTCAGTTGCAGCTGCTGCCTTGTTGGTTGAAAAGGCAGATTCTCTAGTTTTGGAACACTCTTTAACCGTTGCAGTTCCACATGCTGTGATGGCCCTTCTGCTCAAGGGCAAAACTCAGCACATTTCCAATTCCCGTCTTACTAAATATGAGAAACTTCTACTGTCAGCTGCAAATGTAACCTTAAATCGCTGTTCAATTCTGAATCCTGCGTCACTTCTGCCTATTGACTCTGATGGTGAGCCTCATGGTTGCCTGTCTATCACAACTCAATTGTTAACCCCTCAAACTGACCTCAAGAACATTCCTATCCTGAACTCTGACCTTGTTTTGTTTGTTGATGGTTCCTGTCTTAGAAATGATGCAGGCAAATTAGTTGCAGGATATGCAGTATGCACTCAGTATGCTGTTTTGGAAGCCTATTCTTTACCACAAGCTCGTTCTGCTCAAGTTGCTGAACTCATTGCTTTAACACGTGCTTGCATTCTTGCAAAAAATCAAACCACAACCATTTATACTGACTCTAAGTATGCTTTTGGTGTTGTTCATGATTTTGGACAAATCTGGAAACAAAGAGGGTTCCTCACTTCATCAGGGACCCAAATCAGTCATGGTTGTTATGTAAAAGCGCTCTTAGAAGCTGTTCAATTGCCTCTTGCTATTGCTATTGTTAAATGTAAAGCTCATGAAAAACCCTTTGATGATGTCACACGAGGAAATGATCTGGCAGACCGTTCTGCCAGAAACGTGGCCCTTTCTGTCCCACAGGCTCCTAACTCTGTTTTTGTTTGTTTTTCAGCAGACCAGTCTCCTTTGGCTAGCCTTTCAAGTCTGGCCCTTCTTCAAAATCATGCCCCAAAAAAGAAAATAAATGACTGGCTGCGTGCAGGATGTTCACTGCACCCCAACTCTCTCTGGCGCTCCCCGGACGGCCGCCTGGTGGCGCCTAGAGAACTTTTGCCACATCTTGCTCGTTTAACCCACTCTGTGGCCCATACGAGCAAAGGAGGAATGATTGCTACAGTACAAAGAAATTGGTTTGCCCCAAATTTTCCTTCCATGGCACAACAGTACTGTAGCTCCTGTCCCATCTGCTTAGCTCACAACATTGGGCAACGGGTAAAAACAACACCCGCAGCCCTTCCCCCTCCATGGGGACTGTTTGTAAATCTGCAAATTGATTTTGTGCAGCTACCTAAGTGCTGTTCTTATGAGTACATTCTTGTTATTATTGATGTGTTCTCTGGATGGGTGGAAGCCTACCCATGCGTACGTGCTGATTCCATCACTGTAGCAAAAAAATTGCTCAAAGAATTCATCCCTAAATTTGGATTGCCCCTCACAATAGATAGTGACCGTGGCACCCATTTCACAGGACAGATAATAAAAAACATCTGCCAAGCACTCAACATACAGCAACACCTACACTGTAGTTATCATCCACAGTCAAGTGGTGCTGTAGAACGTAAAAACTCTGATTTAAAAACGCGCATTTCAAAAATTTGTGCTGAAACAGGCCTCAAATGGCCTGATGCACTGCCCATTGCTCTTATGCACATTAGAAACACTGTTAACAGAAAACATGGCCTAACCCCTTATGAAATACTCATGGCACGACCCATGAGGATGCCAGCTACACCACCTGTTGCCCCTCACCAAACAGACCTACAATTAACTGATGAAACTGTACTAAATTATTGCAAGGCATTAATGAAGTATGCCAGGTCTGTTCATTCACAGGTCCAAGAAGCCTTACCTCAACCACCGGATGTTCCCTGTCACAACCTCGAACCAGGGGATTGGATCTACGTAAAGGTCTATCAACAGAAAAACGCACTTCAACCCAGATGGAAAGGACCTTTCCAGGTACTTCTGACCACTAATTCTGCTGTTCGTTGCCAAGGTCACCAAACGTGAACTCACGCCTCGCACTGCAAGAAGGTATCACCTCCATTGAACCCCGAAGCAGCTGTATTCCAACCAAGGTTGGGATCTTTCCCTGAGGCCAAGGACAAAGACCCTCAGGACCTCACTCAGGCAAGTGAGGAGCATCAGGGTTCAAGTGCTAGTAACCTCTCCCCTGCACCCAACACCTCAGCCCAGCCGGATTCATCAGTTGAAGAACGAAGATATCATCTTCGGCCTCAAAGAAAGTGAATGCTCCCATTCGCAAGATCACCACCTCGATCAAGACCAAGAGCCAACATTATCAGTCCTTTACGTAACTTGAGCCCAGAGGACGAAAAAAAACTTTGGCTGCCATCCTGGGTTTGGCTGGTAGTGTTCTTTTTCTTACTGGTGCTGGTTATGTTTGTTGTTAAGATTTTTTGTCCCTCCTGTATCTAAAAATGGCACTGATATCCTTATATATCACACTTGGGTATCTCAGTATCACCCAAGGGGGGTGGGAGAAAAATTTGTATTTGCAGATCTCCCATGCGGTGGCTCAAGCTGAAAATAAAAGTGACTGCTGAATATGCTCTCACAGCCCAGCACACCTACACCAAGGAATCCCAATGATCGGAGTACCAATATCCCTCCAGCAATGGGAAACAATAAACGGCGGCTTTGTTAAACACTACTCGTTAGCTGCCCATCAGTCCTCTCCTAAAGAATGGAGGGCCGCCCCTGCTAACTGGATAATCTCCCCAAAAGTAGAGGCGCCTTTCTGTTACAGATCCAACAACACCGGAGCTTATAATAAAGCCACACCTGTAGAACACTACCCTCATTGCCTAACTACTCTAGATTATAGCCCTAGTAGCACCAGTGGAATCCTGTTGGGTAACGTACCCTCTCTCAATTGTACAGGATTCATGGTCTACAACTTTTCTAAGGAACCTCATGTTGCTCTCATTGCAAACAGATTGGAATTTTACATTTACTCCAATTTTACTTCTTGTAATATATCTCGGTCAAGCAGGATAGCAGCTGAACGTGAACCGTCCTATACAATGCATATCAATCAAAAGTGCCAGATAGGGCACAACAACTGTCGAGATTTGAGTACCCTTTCTGCCCCAGGCCTTTACTGGCTCTGCGGAAACAGGGCTCATAAAATCTTGCCCTGGAATTGGGTGGGGGCATGCACTCTTGAACGTGTTATCCCTGGTTTCGAAATGCATAGTGCAATATATCTAAAACAAGTAAAAAATTTCAACCATCACATGAAAAGGGCAGTTAACCCCTTAGCTACCAGAAACACAGGGTTCCATCAATTTGTGAGAACCTTCATACCGTGGCTTGGAGTAAGAGAATTGGAACTAGCCATAATTAACATTTCAGCCACAATGGAAGCTATGGGAAATGCCACTGTGGATGCAATTCAGGCTCTGCAAGAAGAGATCTCCCAGATCTCACAAGTAACTATACAACACCGCATAGCCCTAGATTACCTATTGGTATCCCAGGGAGGAGTATGTGCCTTAGTAAACTCCCCTCTAGTCTACCGGTTCTAATCCTGGTCCCGGTAACTTTCACTCCCAGCAACTTTAACTCCCTACACTTCTATTTTCTTACCTTAACCTTTCACCAGGTATCTGAAGTACACCAAGCACATACATACATACACATCACAACACCCAACTTAGGAACTCACCTGTGTGTATGTGTAGGTGGGTGGTATGTGTGTGAATTAGTGAATACACATATATATACATATATAGATATCATTCTATGTGTGTGTGTGTGTGTGTGGTATATGAATTAGTAATCCACGTATGTGTATTGGATGTACAGGTGTTGGTAACTGGTAACTGATTCTGTCTATATTTGGTGTGTGTGTAATGTGTATGGGCTTAAACTGGTAATAGGTGTGCATGAACCTAGACTTGTTATTTTGAACGTGTGTGTATCTGAGTTGCTAGTGTGAGTGTGTATGCCTAGTAGGTATGTATGCACCTAGTGAGTGTATGTGTGCTTAATTGATTTTTCTGTGTGCATGTGCAACTGTACACCATGCCCTCCTGTCTAACAGCACAATATTGAGATCCTGAGCATTGGCCTGACCCCTCAGGGCAACACAAGTTTTCAAAGATTAATGCCAGCTGCTCTGCAATCACATCAGCCAACTCCCTCAGCACCATTGGATGCATTGCATCTGGCTTCATGGACTTGTACACATCCAGCTTTTCTAAATAGTCTCCAACCTGTTCTTTCACCACTGAGGCCTACTTACCTTCTCCCAAAACTGTGTGGCCCAGTGCAATAGTCTGGGAGCTAACCTTGCCATGAAGACTGAGGTAAAAAAAGGCATTGAATACTTCAGCCATTTCATCATCCTCTGTCACTAGGTTGCTTCCTCCATTCAGTAAGGGACCAACACTTTCCCTGACCTTCCTTTTGTTGCTAGTGTACTTGTAGAAACCCTTCTTGTTACCCTTCACATTCCTTGTTAGCCACAACTCCAATTACACTTTGCCCTTCCTGACTTCATCCCTGTATGCCCAAGCAATATTCTTGTATTCCTTCCAAGTTGTTTGTACAAGCTTCCACATCTTGTAAGTTTCTTTTTTGTGTTTAAGCTAACTGAAGAGTTCTCTTCTAAGCCAAGCTGGTTGCTTGACACTTTTGTTATTCTTCTTGCACATCAGGATGGTTTGTTCCTTTGCCCTTAGTAAGGTTCCTTTAAAATACAACCAGATTTCCTGGACTCCTTTCCCCATCAGGCTGGCCTCCCAGGGGATTCTGCCCATCGTTCCCTGAGGGAGTCAAAGTCTGCTTTTCTGAAGTCCAGGGTCCATACTCTCCTGTTCTGCTTTCTTCCTTTTGTCAGGATCCTGAAATCAAACATCTCACGGTCACGGCTACCCAAGTTGGTCCCAGGAGGAAACTGTGGACCTGAATGTGCAAAGGCCAAATTCCTCACTCAGTTTGGCAGAGCAGGTACTCCAACATGCCCATTTATAAGGGCCTGTCACAACCAGTCAGTGCACCAGTGCTGCATAAAGGTCAAGGCCTTGCAGGCACAGTAGGGCACTGTCACAGACCACAAGAGGCTGCCTGCAAGTCCATGCCCGTTATGTGCCTGCAAGTCCATGCAGTCAGGGACTGCCTGCAAGTCCATGCCCGTTATGTGGCAGCTGGGCAATCCTTGCACCCTGGAACCCTAGCCTGAGCCGCACCATCTACTGAAGCACAGGCAGCCTGCCTGAGCCTCTGCTGTGGCCTGAAACACAAGGAGATATGTCACTGGGTGAGATCCCCTGAGGCCACCAGGAGACTATGTTCCCATGTTACACATCCCTGGCCTCCTCTAGCATCACTGGGAGCCCAAGCCAGTGCCTGCCCCACCAATTCTGGGGATGCAGTACCACACAGGAGGACAGGCTGGCCATGGCACCACCAGCCTTCAGAAGTTCCAGCTGTTCCCTAGAGTAGGCCCCTGCCTAGGCAGTCAGACACCATGTCCCTGTGCCCCAGGACACCACCATCCTGGCTGCCATCAGGACTGACTCAGGCCTTTTTACAAGGGTGCAACCCAAGCCCTCTGCCAATGCAGTGGTCATAGCTACCAAGAACAGCTTGCTTTGTGGCCAGCAATGATTGCAAAGTGACAGGGGAAGAAAACCTCCACAAGTCAAGTAATACACAAAGAGGAAGCCTCAGCAATGCATGATTTATCATTGTAAGGAATCAAACTGTAATTATAAGTCAGAGAGCAAGTGGGGTGGAGAGCCTATTGCCCAGACCATGGAGGTCATAGCTAGAAGGATGAGAGAACTATATGCAGTGTCATATCATATAAGGTCTTCTAGCTCAGGGGTACAGCTTACTCTGTTGTCAGCAATGATTCGAAAGTTACAAGGCTGCAATGGAGAGGTAGGTGAAGAGGTGGGCAAATGTAGTGAAGAGGCCACAGACCTGGGCCTACTACCCGGACTCCGGGAGGGAATATTATGGAGGTCTTGTCTTGGCAAACAAACAAGAAGACAACTGGTACAGATTTACCAGGTTTCAAACCTGAGGAAATCACTTTTTTTCTCCGAAAAAACGAATATATAAAATCCTATTAGACTACTGTAGAGTGTGTGTGTGTGTGTGTACCTGTCTGTAACATTTTTTCATTATTTGTTTATTTGATGTTTTGATTATTTAATTGATAATTGATTATTTGATTGATTATTTAAACAACCATACAGGAGCAGACAAAAGGGAGGCAAGTAGGGCCTTTCCCGAACCTTAGTTTTCACTTGTTGGAAAAACTTAAATCTAAAATCCTCATAGACTACTGTAGCAAAAATTATTTTTAAAGGCACACATGATACAGAAGTCTATGAGGATTTTAGAAAATGTAGCGATTTCCTATAGTGCAGAAGTGCATTTTCTGAGACATGGCCAGGAAACACAAAGGAGGTGCTAGGGAGGGAGTGCGCCACAGCACCACCCTGGGTGCTAAGAGAATTACTGGCACTCTAGTTCTACTAATCTTTTAACAAAGAAGAAAGAAGCCTGGGGATTTTTGTGTCGAAGTGTAAGAGGATGTAAAGTCAGGTACATGATAAAGTGCCATTAGGTATTCACAAGTTCAGTTCCACAGCATCCTGGGAAAACAAAACTAAATATTAAAATTCATTATATCCTACATTAGCTCTCTCATGTCCCACTCAGCTATTTAAATTGTTTTTTAAAATGTGTGATTGACTGTCAAAATGTTAGAGATAATGATAGCATTTGCATTTAATATATTTCTCTCATGGATGGAGTGATTCATTTCTAAAGAAGGCTAATTTGGGGGAAATATAGATTAATCAAGAAATGCTATTTATAAATATGCTAATACATAATTTTAAGGAATGTACACTGTAGTTAGGAGCTCAGAAATTGAAAAAAACTTGAATTTATTTTGCTTACGCTGATGTTGTTTAAACTGGTAAAGAAGTATTCAAATAATGGTAACACTTGTTCTGAAAAAAAAATCAGTTATTACAATCTCAATTCTTGTCCTCCTCTCAACATCTTGGTTAAGTACACATGTTCAAAAGCCCCTGGCAGAAGTATTCTATTATGCAACTTAAAGCACTATAAGTGCAAGCAAACGGAATAGGCATTTGCTCTTTTGAAACTGTATGAAGATCAATAAGGTCAGGCATGCTGGGAAATGTAGTCCAGAAAAACCAAACAGAAAAAAAAAGCCAGAAGAGCACACCACCACCAACATCAACAGCAATCACCAATCAACTGGGAGGCAACAAATACCCATGCACCTGCTCCTCTTATGATATCATAGCCCCACTCACTACTCTTATGATAAAGCAGTTATTAAGCAGCTATAGTTAATGGTAAAAAACCCATATATTTGTAGCATGGTGGGATGGGAGGGGAAAGGAACACCTCTCCACCTGGCCTCCTGGATCTCTTTACCTCTGGTTTCTCTCTCCAGCCCCTGACTCTCCTGGCTTTGCTCTCCACCCCAGCTCCTGACTCTCCACCACCTCTTTGCCTCTGCACTGCCCCAGCTCTGCTCTCCTCCCAGGCTCCCGTTCCTCTCAGCTCTCACCCCTGACCCTGCTCCACTGACTCTGCTCTCTGCCCCAGGTCCAACCCCTGACTCTGCTCTCCGCCCTGGCTCCCAGCTCTCTGCCATGTCTTTGCCTCCGCTCTGCCCTGGCTCTGCTCTACTCCCAGCTTTCCTCCACCACTCCTCTCAGCCTCCTGGCTTTCACCCCCGGCCGGCTCAACATCGAAAAATGCAAGGTACTCCACCGTGGGAAGAGAAACTCACAGCATGCCTATAGGCTTGGCAGTGCTACGCTTGCTAGCACCATGACTGAAAGGGACTTGTGGGTCATGATTGACCACAAGATGAATATGAGCCACCAATGGAATGTTGCAACTGGCAAAGCGAGGAAAACTCTGTCTTGCATCCACAGATGCTTCTCTAGCAAATCCCAGGATGTCATTGTCCCGCTGTACTCCGCCTTGGTGAGGCCGCAGCTGGAGTACTGTATCCAATTCTGGGCTCCACAATTTTAAAAGGATGTGGAGAAGCTTGAGAGATTTCAGAGGAGAGCCATGCACATGATCAGAGGGCAGGAAAACAGGCCTTATGATGAGAGGCTGAGAGCTATGGGACTCTTCAGCTTGGAAAAGCGCAGGTTCAGTGGGGACCTGGTGGGTACCTATATGTATATAAGGGGTGTACGTCAGGATCTGGGGGAATGCCTGTTCCCAGAACGCCCCATGGGATGACACGGTCAAATCATCACAAACTTCTCCAAGACCATTTCAGGCTGGACATAAGGAAGAACTCCTTTACAGTCCAAGCCCCCAAGGCCTGGAACAGACTGCCACCAGAGGTGGTGCAAGCACCTACTCTGGACTCAGTTAAGAGTCAATTGGATGTTTATCTTGTTGGGACCCTGTAACTGCAGCTGACTTCCTGCCCCTAGGGCAGGGGGCTGGACTCGATGATCTTCCGAGGTCCCTTCCAACCCTAATATCTATGAACTCTATGAAATCCCGGATAGCCCCAGACCTGTTCTGTGTTTTCTATTGCCCTTCTCTGCTGCTTCTCTTTACCTCCCTGCTCTGCCACTTGTCTTTACCTCAACTCCCGGCTTTTCTCCGTTACTCCTCCCGGTCTCCCAGCTCTCTACTTCCTGGCTCCGCCACTTCTCTTTGCCTTCTCTTTGCCTCGGCTCCTTGCTTTCCTCTGCTGCTCCTTCTGGCCAGCTCTAAACTCTCGTTGCCTGCCAGATAGCCCCGGCCCTGTTCTGTGCCTTCTATTTCCCTGCCCCACTCCTTCTCTTTGCCTCAGCTCCTGGCTTTCTCCCCTCACCATCCTAGCTTTTCTCCACTGCTCCTCCCTGCCTCCTGGCTCCCAGCTCTCACCCCCAGCTAGCTCTTTGCCCCATCTGGCTCTTTACCTCCTGGCTGTTCTGGCTCCTGCCACCCCAACCCTCCCACTTCTCTTTACCTCCCAGCCTCCTGACTCCCACTCCAGCCTTATTCCCCAGCTTACCTCCCAGCTTTTCTGCCTCTGCTGCCCTGGCTCTCTCTCTCTCCTCTACCTCCAGACCTCCCAGCTTCTCTGCCAGTTTGCTCCCCCAGCTCCACTCCTTTACCTCCTGACCTCCTGGATTTCCCTGTCTCCAGGATTTCCAAACCACCCCCAAGTACCATCAAGCACCCCAAATACCCTCAAGTTTCCCCTAGTCACCAAGCACACCCCAAGTACCCACTAGTATTAACACACACAGCCACTGAAATGTGTGTTTGCCTTTGTGTATATGTGTATGTGTGTGTAGACCTATAGTGTTGTATGTGCAGTTTGTGTGTGTATAATTTTGTGTCATGTCCTCCTGCCTAACACTGCAATATTGAGATCCCAAGTGTTGATCTGGTGTGTATCAAGTCAACAGTGGTGGGTTAAGCTTTCTTCAAACAAATAGCACAAGTTACCCAATTTGAAGCCCTGGTTCTCATGGGGGACTTCATGGGAGAGCAATACAGTAGTTGCACAGGCATTCTAGGAATTTTTTGAGACTGTTGGGAATAACTTCATGGTGCAAGTGCTGGAAAGGGCAACCAGGATGCAGAGATGAAGTCAAGAAGGACAAAGCGCAACTGGAGATTGTGGAAATAAGTTTAACCAGGCCTCTTACTTGACTAACAGGAGAGACAAAGAGAGAGAAAAAGAAGACAACAAGATGCTGATGCTATGTTTCGAAATGTTCTAAGATAAGAAAAAACCTTCATGCCTTGTTTTGTCTTGATATATTAAGCTCTGTGTGCAGATGTTAACCTACTCCTTTCCCCTGAACCAGAAGCTGATAACTGTTCCCAAAACACAGTGGGTTTTTTTTCTGAATAAGTAAACTGCTTACGTGTGACAAACAAATGATCAACATCTTTCTGTTTCTCTCAAGGTTGTTTTGTCTGAACCCTGAATCTTTTCTCTCTGTCTAAAGTATAAATATGCTTGTAAACTTTTAGAGGTCAGAGTTCCTTTGAGAACCCTCCTTGTGATCACTTGTATAGCTTTAAATAAACCAAGCTGGCTCTGCCAATTCTGATACAACCACAATGCAAAGTTTGATTTCTTCCAGAATTTGGTGCCATGATTCGGATAGAGATGCCCAGAGTGATCAGTTGAGATACAGACCATCTCCTCACTGATGCCCAGGACCAAACTAAGGTAAGAGACCTTTTGAAATCTCTATTGGGGCTTTTTGTTGAGAAACTGCCTGTGTGTCTTCCTGTTCGCTGCTTGAGGCTTACCGTATCTGATCCTTTTGCTGCCAGAATTGTCAGATCCATTATGTAAATAGGAACTGTGAGTAGAAAAGAGTTTGAAACTGTGTTGCTCTTGTCAGTGAACGTGTTTCCCCGTGTGCATTAAGTTAAGTCCTGTAAAGAACTATGAGGTCTTTTTGAAGCTAGGAGTGAAAAGCTTGTGCAGCCACCCCAAGGACTCCAGACTTGTTCTGTGTGGTCTTCGAAAGCGAGGGTGCAAGGTGGAAACTCTTAGACTGAAGGAGATCAGGGTTGTGTGATGAATTTTCCCTACCCTCACTCTCAAGAATGAGCCATGTCTAACAGTGAGTGCATTGTGTGCTGGTGTTACGAAATCTTGTCTTTGAACATTAGCCACAGCATTTCTTTGCCACTAGCAAATCTCACGTCCTGACCGGACACCCTCAATAAGCCTCTCCTGTGTGAAAGACCTGTGTGAATTGAGCTTAAAGACATGGGGAGCGGAGGGTGTAAAGACATACCGGCTCCACCAAAAGGGACTCCAGCATTGTACATGTACAATGGCCATAAAAGTTGTAAGTTTCTAGACAAATGGAATTGGTATACCAGAGATGATTCTAGCTTGCAGTTTCCCCTGGAGGGAACATTTGATTTAAGTAAAATCCTTCGTCTCCACAGAGCCCTTGAGTCAAGAGGCAGTAAAACACCACAGACTCAGTGGGACACATTTTTTGATTAGGATGCAGAAGCTTCCAAAAGACATCAAGAATCTCAAGTTTGGAGCCTTAAAGACTCCCAAGAAAAACTAAAATCTCAGATAAAAGAATTGAAACAGAAAAATGCACCAATAGGGGATTCCTCATCAACAACATTATCAGCACAAATACAACTTTATCCACAATTGACTGAGAATGAATCTGTAGAAGACATAATTGATTTTTTCAGTGTGCCACCCCCATACCTGTCCCAGGCACAATCTGAACCCAAGGAAGTTCAAAGTAACCAAATAGATTATTCCTGCGGAATCAGCCCACCCCATCAGGAAACCATCACTCAACAACCATCACCTGCCCCCAGGGCATGCCTGTGGCGACCAGAGACATGGCATCTGTCTCCTGAAGCCTCGACCTCCTCTTATTTAAGGTCCGGCACCCAATATGGTCCAGTCCCACCTTTAAAAATGAAAAAGACTCATCTTATGCCTTTACACCAACTCCCAGGGCAGGGTCCAAATGGGAAAACCACAGTCACAGTCCATGCCCCCTGGAACCCAGGAGATCTCCTAAACCTTGTTAAGCAATTCCCCAATATCAGGGAAGAACCCCAGAAGTTCACAGATGAATTGGAAACTGTAATCAATTGTTATGAGCCAAAGTGGGCAGATTTAAACCAATTAATGAGAAGTGTTCTGCCGTCCGAAGTCTGTAACCACCTCATCGCACAAGCTAGTTGGCCTCTTCAAGACCCCAGAATGGGAGGTCACTGAGTAGGTGCCCGAGAATGTCTTCTTGAGGCCGTGCTTAAAATCTGCCCCAGGAAAATTGACTGGGCCAAAATAAATAACTGTAAGCAAAACAAAGGAGAATCCCCAGCAGACTACATGGATCTCTTGAAACTCATATTTGAAAGACATTCTGGCATTGAAGATGCAGCTGAAACTGCCCCAGAAGCAGTTGCCTCCACTTTTGTCCAAGGACTTCTTTCTAAAGTCCAGGAACAGCTGCGTACAATTGCTGTAGGTTGGCAAACTAAGACACTTACAGAATTAGTCATCATTGCTAATCACTGTACAGCCTGCCAAGAAAAGAAAAAGGAACCCACAGAAACTAAGCCCAAAATAATGACAGTTGTTATTATTGAGGCCAACCAGGACAGTGGAAGGCTCAATGTCCTCACTGGCCTGGCCAGCTGGGGATGACATTTAACCAGCCACCACCTCCTCTCACTCAATTTTCCATCCCGAATCAAGAAGCCTCCTGTTAGAACAGCCTGAGGAATGATAACATCATCACAGCCCCGTTTCTCTCACTTAGTCAAGAGGATCCCTTCGTTTCCTGTTTAATAAGTGGCACTTCTACAAAATGTTTAGTAAACACCGGCGCAAGTCGCTCCACTCTCTGAGCTGAAGAATTTTCTACAACTCCCTTCTCTTCTGCTGTTGTAAACGCTGTAGGAATTTCAAATCAGATAGTTCCTCATCCAGTTTCCCAACCCTTACATGTTTCTCTTGGCCCTGTTTCTGATCAACATGCTTTTCTCCTTAGTCCTTGTTCTCCTGTTAATTTGTTAGGCAGAGATTTGCTTTGTAAACTTGGCTGCACTATTTATTGTTCTCCTAATGGTGTTTATTTGGATGTTCCCTGTGTTAATGAAATGGCTGTACTTGCTACCCTAGCTAGCTCACCTCCTAAGCCTGAGTCCCCCAATCTTTCTGTGCTACAAGAGGAAATCATAAAGACTGTCCCTCCATTTCTCTAGTCCCAACATGCTAATGAAGTGGGGCAAATCCATACTGCCCAGCCTGTAAAAATTAGATTAAATCCAGGCACTATCGTGTCCTGTATTCCTCCTAATGCCTGTTATTTTACTGTTGTTGACTTGTGTTTTGCATTTTTCTCTATCCCTATACAACCTGATAGCCAGTTTCTCTTTGCATTCACCTATCAGGGACTTCAGTATACCTGGACTCGATTGTCCCAAGGCTATACTTAATCCCCTTCTCTTTTTTCTTAAATTCTGAAGAAGGATTTAGATGACATAATGTTTAAAGAAAATTCTGTGCTTGTGCAGTACGTTGATGATCTGCTCTTGTCATCTACCTCCCTTAAAGCCTGTAAAGCTAATTCTTTAACTCTTCTCACCTCTCTTGCCCTAAAAGGCCATAAGGCATCTAAAGAAAAGCTACAACTTTGTCTCCCTCGTGTCCACTATTTGGGTCATGATATTTCTGCTGAAGAATGACTGCTTTCTTCTTCCAGGATCGAAACTATTCTTAAAATCCCTAGACCAACTACTGTGTCCCAAATGCGTACTTTCCTAGGCATGGCTGGCTACTGCCGCCAATGGATACTTGGCTATGACTCTATAGTGAAGCCACTGCAAAACCTGACTCTTGTTAATACCTCTGAGCCTTTGCCCTGGATTTCAGAAGCCGAAGTGCTTTCGCCTGTATTAAACAAGCTCTGTCGCAAGCTCCTGCCCTAGGCCTTCCCAATTATACTAAACCCTTTATTATTTTTTGTCATGAAAAAGACAGATTTGCACTTGCTGTGCTCGCTCAAGCACATGGAGACAAGCACCGTCCCATTGCTTATTATAGCTGTGCTCTTGACCCAGTTGCAGCCAGACTTCCTCCACGTCTTTGTGCTGTAGCCACAGCTGCTATTACTGTTGAACTGTCCTGTACCATTGTATTAGGTTCTTCCCTTACTGTTGCTGTCCCACACACTGTAGTAGCCCTTTTACTAAACACTAAAACTCAACAGCTTTCAAATGCTAGGTTGACTAAGTATGAAATTTTGTTTCTTTCTGCTGGAAATATTACTTTAACTAGATGCCCTGTTTTAAACCTGCTTCCCTGTTGCCTACTCCTTCAGATGGTGAACCCCACGATTATATCGTTGTTACTGCCCACCTAACAATGCCCCACACTAATCTAAAAAACACTCCCTTGCAAAACCCAAATCTAGTATTTTATGTTAATAAATCATGTCAAAAAAACTCAAAAGGTTCTCTTGTTGCAAAATATGCAGTATGTTCCCAATATGATGTTATAAAAAGCCATCACTTGCCTAATGTGTATTCAGCCAAAGTTCCCAAGCTTGTGGCCCTTACCAGGACTTGCTCCCTAGCCTCTGGTACTTCTGTTAATATTTACACTGATTCTCGCTACGCCTTTGGTATTGTACACAATTATGGTCAACTTTGAAAGCAAAAAAGCTTCCTCATGTGAGGAGGTGCCAAAATTAGTAATAGTCCATATGTAAATGCCTTGTTAAATGCTTTACAGTTACCTTCTGCTGTTGCTATTATTAAATGCCAAGCTCACCAGAAACCTTATGATGATGTTACACGTGGGAATGCTCTGGCAGACTCCACTGCCAAAGCTGCAGCTATTTCCACTCCTCAGGCTACACCTGTGTTTTTGTCTATCTCGACTAACCAGTCTCGATTGGCAAGTCTTCATGATGTTGCCCTCCTCCAAGATCAGGCTCCAGAACCAGAGAAATATATGTGGAAACTGGCTGGGTGTTTGTTACACCCTGACCATTTGTGGTGCTCTGGTTGCCCCAACGGTCCTTCTTTCCTATCTTGCTCGCATACACCATGGCATAGCACACATGAGCAAAGAGGGGATGATAGAAGCTGTTAAGCTTTATTGGTTTGCTCCAACTTTTCCATCTGTGGCTCAACAATACTGTCATACCTGCCCTATTTGTCAAGCCCATAATATGGGAAAGCCTGTAAAAACAAAAAAAGAAGCACATACCCCACCTTAGGGGCCATTTGTAAATTTACAAATAGATTTTATTCAAATGCAGAAATGTTGTTCTTATTAATATGTTCTTGTTATTGTATGTATGTTCTCTGGATGGGTAGAAGCCTACCCATGTGCAAAAGCTGATACCATCACTGTGAGCAAAAAGTTGCTCAGAGACTTTATTCCAAGGTTTGGTATTCCTTTATCCATAAACTCCGATAGAGGAACTCATTTTACTGGGCAGATAATGAAAAAAGTCTGCAAAGTCCTGCAAATCCAGCAGAACTTTCATTGCCCGTATGATCCACAGGCCTTGGGGCAAGTGGAATGAAAAAATGGCATTTAAAAAAATAAACTGGCCAAAATTTGTGCTGAGACTCACCTGAAATGGCCAGATGCACTTCCCATAGCCCTTGTGAGTATGAGATCTACTGTCAGTCGAAAGACTGGACTTAGCCCACATGAAATCCTGATGAGAAGACCCATGAGGCTCTCCGCCTCACCACCTGTTGCCTCCCACTTTTGTGACATACATTTACTTGATGATACTATTCTAGACTACTGTATGGCACTAATGATGTGTGTTAAGGCTTTTCATTCACAAGTACAAGCAGCTCTCCCCAAGGAACCAAATGAGCCATGCCAGTCCATCCTGCCTGGTGACTGAGTCCATGCAAATGTCTATCAATGGAAGTTATTGCTGGAATCCCACTGGAAAGGCCCATTCCAGGTACTCCTGACAACCTGCAATAAAGTGTCAAGGATCCCAAATGTGGATCCACGCTTCACACAGTAAGAAAACATCAGCCCCGTTAGACCTAGTCTCCTCCATATCAACCTTGTAATCAGCCTCCACAGACTGGTAGTGAGCCTAGCGCCTGCCAACAGGAGAGCTCAAGACTAGTAGTGAGCCAAGTGCCTACTGGCAAAGAGGATTTGCCACTACAGAGTGAAGAGGATTTGCCACTACAGAACAAAGAAAATGTACCCCAACGACACCACTATGCCCTTCGGGAAAGGAAAAAGGCCTCTACCTAGTTCCTGGTTCCCAAGGTAAGGTTAGTTAGTCATGACTTGGGTACTTCTCAGTCTTTCCTTTTGGATCGTATTATATGAACTTAAAGACTCACCAGCTAAAAGAAACTTTGTAAATCAGACTAGACTTCAAAACAGGTAAAAAAAATCACTCCCACACTGGCATGCTCACCAAAACGCTTTTCTTCAACTGTCTTATCAATATGCAAAGAACTTAAATGTTTCTAAATGTTGAGTATGTTTCCACTTGCCTCCTAACAAGGGTTCCCATAATTGCCTCCTAACAAGGATACCCATAATTGCTTTATCCCTTAATTGGACCAACTTTTGTGATATGTATGTTAAAATAGCAAAAAGATAAAGAGAAAGAAAAATTAGAAGTTAAAAGGCTCATGGCTATAAATATCTAATATGCTGGGCCAAAAAGACCCAAAAGGGGGGAAAGTGGAAATAAGTTTAACCAGGCCTCTTACTTGACTGACAGGAAAGACAAAGAGAGAGAAAGAGAGGAGAAAAAGATGCTGATGCTGATGCTATGTGTTTCAAAATGTTCTAAGGTAAGAAAAAGCTTCATGCCTTGTTTTGTCTTGATATATTAAGCTCTGTGTGCAGATGTTAACCTCCTCCTTTCCCCCGAACCAGAAGCTGATAACTGTTCCCAAAACACAGTATGTGGGTTTTTTTTTTTCTGAATAAATAAACTGCTTATGTGTGACAAACAAATGATCAACATCTTTCTGTTTCTCTCAAGGTTGTTTTGTCTGAACCCTGAATCTTTTCTCTCTGTCTAAAGTATAAATATGCTTGTAAACTTGTAGAGGTCAGAGTTGCTTTGAGAACCCTCCTTGTGATCACTTGTATAGCTTTAAATAAACCAAGATGGCTCTGCGAATTCTGATACAACCACAACACGAAATTGGATTTCTTCCACAAGATGCAGCTAGTAGGGGACATAAAGGGTAAGAAGAAGGTTTTTCAGAAGTATGACATCAAAAAGAGGAAGATCAGGAAAAGTGTGGATCCTTTACTAAATGGGGGAGGTTATCTAGTGACAGAGAATACAGAAAAGCCTGAAGTATTCAATGCCTTTTTCACCACAGTTTTCACAGGCAAGGTCAGCTCCCAGAATACGACTCCTGGCAGCACAATTTGGAGAGGAGGTGAGCAGCTGACAGGTAGGAGAAAACAGGGACTGTTTAAAAAACCTGGACATGTACAAGCCCATGGGGCCAGGTGGAATGCACCCGAGGGTGCTGAGGGTGTTTGCTGATTAAATTTAAGACCTGCTAGCCATCATTATTGGAAACTCATGGTGATCGGGAGAGGTCCTGGATAATTGGAAAAGGGCAAATATAGTGCCTATGTTTAAAAAAGGGAAGACAGTGGATCCAGGAAACAGCAAACCAATCAGCTTCACCTTGGTCCCTGGAAAAATAAAGGAGCAGCTCTTCAAGGAATCCATTTCTAAGGACGTGGAGAAGAAGGTGACTAGGAATAGTCAGCATGGATTCACCAAGGGCAAGTCATTCCTGAACAACCTGACTGCCTTCTATGATGAGATAACTGGCTCTGTGGAAGCAGGGAGACCAGTGGATGTGAAGCATCTTGACTTTAGGAAGACTTTAGATATGGTCCCCCACATCATTCTCACAAGCAAACTAAGGAGGTATGGTTGGATGAATGAGCTGTACAGTGGACAGAAAACTGACTAGATCAATGGGCTCAGAGGGTAGCTGTCAATGGCTTGATGTCTAGTTGACAGCTGGTATCAAGTGGAGTGCCCCAGGGGTCAGTTCTGTGGCCATTTTTGTTCAATATCTTCATCAATGACCTGGAAAATACTGAGGGTGTACTCTATGCTAAGTTTGCAGACGACACCAAGCCAGGGGGAAGAGTAGAAATGCTGGAGGGTAGGGCTAGGATTCAGAGAGACTTAGACAAACTGGGGGATTGGGCCAGAAGAAATCTCATGAGCTACAATAAGGACAAGTGCAAAGTTCTGCACTTAGGATGGAACAACCTCATGTACCACTATAGGCTGGGGACTAACTGGCTAAGGAGAAACCCTGCAGAAAAGGACCTGGGGGACAGTGGAAGAAGACAGACAGATATTCACAGCAGAAAAAGACACACAGATAACATATTTACAGTGTACAGTGGACAAGCTGAGGCAACAGTGTGCCCTTGTTGCAAAGAAGGTTAATAACATACTGGCTTGAATTGGTAGGAGCATTGCCAGCAGGTCAAGAGAAGTGATTATTCCCCTCTATTCAGTGCTGGTGAAGCCACATCTGGAATACTGTGTCCAGTTTTAGCCCCCTCCCACTACACAAAGGATGCAGATAAATTGGAGAGAGTCCAGAGGAAGGCAACAAAAATGGTTAGGGGGCTGGAGTACATGACTTGTGAAGAAAAGCTGAAGGTACTGGGCTTATTTAGTCTAGAGAAGAGAAGATTGAGAGGGGATTTAATTCAACTATGTGAAGGGTTATTCCAAAGTGGATGGAGCTAGACTGATCTCAGTGGTGGCAAACAACAAAACAAGGAGCAATGGTCTCAAGTTGCAGCAAGGGGAATTTAGATTGAATATTAGGAAAAACTTGCTCATGAGCTGGGTAGTAAAGCACTGGAACAAGTTACCCAGAGGGGTTGTGTAATCTCCATTCTTGGAGCTTTAAAACACCCAGCTAGACAAAGCTTTGGCTGGGATGATCTAGTTGGGAATGGTCCTCTTTTGAGCAGGGGAGTGGATTAGTTGACCTCCTTTGGGCCCTTCCAACCCTAATTTTCTATGATTCTACACGTGACACACACAATTCTCATGGAAATGCAATTATTAGAGGTTGGATTAGAAATCCAGGCAATAAATAAGAAGCAGCCAATCAACTTCATGTAAATATTCATATTAATATGAAAATATGGAGAAAAAAAACAGTTATTCTATGTAGACAACATATTGTCTAAAAATACATTATCAAATGAAAAAGGAAAGAACATTAAATATTGACTAATGTTTAGGGCTCTGTGAGTCTCTGGATCCCGCCTCGGATCCAGAGCTGCTTTAGATGCTTCGGCATCCGAAGTGGCACTTCTGGATTGAAGCAGGGTCCCAGCAATGTTATCCGGAGTGGGTCAGGGGCATTTGAAGCACTTTGGATCCCCTTTGGATGCTTTGGACCTGCTTCAGCCATTTTAAGACAATTAGAAGAGGGAGCAGGAGCAGGGGAGGGATGGAGAGTGGGAGAGGGGGAGGGAGGAGGAATGGGGGGAAGACTGATGTCTGTAGACAGACAGGGAGAAGGATTTCTCAATGGCTACTTTTCCAGTGGCAGCATCTGTGGATTGGAACTAAAAAAAAGCCTCTATTTCCAGCCCTTCTGTGCCTTTTGCAACTCATTCTCTGTCAGCAACTGTGTGAGAGAGGAACGCTGAGACTCAGACTTGCCTGCTCCTTTTTCTTGTTATGAAGGAGTGGTTAAGATTTAGCTTAGCTTAGCTATTCTATTCAATTATTATTTGTATTACAATTCAATTTATTTCTTTGAATTTATATTTGCTCTTTTTTTGGAAACTGCAAAAAGAAAGTTGTGGTTTCCCAGTTAGTGTTATGTATCACTATGCAGGGAGGCACAGATTGCTTGCTTGCACGCACGCATGCATGTACACACACATGCACGCACATACACAGAGACACAGAATATGGAAAAGAATTACAGTGGAAGAAGACAGACAGATATTCACAGCAGAACAAGACATACAGATAACATATTTACAGCACAAGATACACAGATATTTACAGAAGAACAAGACACAGATAATATATTGAGACACACAAAGACACACAGATAATATTATTCACAGCAGAAGAAGACAGACAATATATTGAGACATACGAAGACACAGATAATATTATTCAGAGCACAAGACAGACAATATATTGAGACCCATGAAGAGACACAGATACTATTATTCAGAGAAGAACAAGACATAGATATTCACAGGAAAACAAGACAAACAGATATACAACAGGAATCACACACACACACACACAAACACACACACACACACACAGACCTTTTGCAGCACAGGAAAGATCAATATGAAGCATGCTGGAAAGGCACGTGCCATGTCTTCTGGCAGGGGAGGGACAGGTGGTAGGGGGAGAGCTAGAGCTGCAAGAACCCCCACCCCATCCCAAATACAGACGCATTCTATTCCCAAGCAGCAATGACATCAGTGCTGCTAGTGGAAGCCAGGCGGTGGGAGCAGTGTCTGCACCTCACATCCCTGTACCTGCACCACGCCCACTCAGTCCAGAAGTGGGCAGCAGTGCAATCACTGCCTCCTCCACCCCAATTTCAGCTCTCAGTGTGAGCCTCTAACTGCCAGAGAAGGAGCTGGAGCTGGAACCAGGGATGTTGAGTGAACTGGCTCAAGCGATTCTAGGGACTGAGGGGGAATCAGAGTTTGTGCTCCACACCCCTCATATTTCCCTTAGATCCAGGTCTCATTTGGAAAGCAGCACCTCAGATGAGGCTTAGGTTGTGGAGGCAAGTGGCTCAGCTGAGGCAGCTCCTCCTGCTGTTCAGCCTCAGCCTGCCCAACAGCGGGGGAGTACTGTAGTGTGGGATCATTTGAGGTGGCAAATGATCCCAGGTTTGCAATCTGCCAGCACTGCCAAAGGCACATGAGCCGTGGCAAGGACGTGAGACACTTCTCCACCACGGCCAGACTGCTCCTCCTCTGCTCGTGCTTGTAGAGGCAGTTAGGCGGGCCAAAGCTACCATGGAGCTGAGGATGGCAACCCAAGTAAAAGACAACAAGAAATTGTTTTTTAGATATATTGGGAGTAAAAGGAAGGCCCAGGGAGGAATAGGACCCCTGCTAAATGGGCAGAAACAACGAGTTCTTTGCCTCATTGTTCCTAAGTGAGGGGCACGACAAGTCTCTCACTGGGGTTGTAGAGAGGCAGCAGCAAAGTGCCAGACTTCCATACGTAGATCCTGAGGTGGTGCAGAGTCACTTGGAAGAACTGGATGCCTTTAAGTCGGCAGGCCCGGATGAGCTCCATCCGAGGGTGCTGAAGGCACTGGCCGACATCATTGCAGAGCCACAGGCGGGAATATTCGAATGCTCGTGGTGCACGGGCCAAGTCCCGGAGGACTGGAAAAGGCCTAACGTGGTCCCCATTTTCAAAAAGGGGAGGAAGGAGGACCCGGGAAACTATAGGCCAGTCAGTCTCACCTCCATCCTTGGTAAAGTCTTTGAAAAAATTATCAAGGCTCACATTTGTGAGAGCCCGGCAGGGCAAATTATGCTGAGGGGAAACAAGCACGGGTTTGTGGTGGGCAGATCGTGCCTGACCAATCTAGTCTCTTTCTATGACCAGGTTACGAAATGCCTGGACACAGGAGGAGGGGTGGATGTCGTATACTTAGACTTCAGGAAGGCCTTCGATACGGTATCCCACCCCATACTGGTGAACAAGTTAAGAGGCTGTGACTTGGATGACTACACAGTCCGGTGGGTGGTGAATTGGCTAGAGGGTCGCACCTAGAGAGTCGTGGTGGATGGGTCGGTTTCGACCTGGAAGGGTGTGGGCAGTGGGGTCCCGCAGGGCTCAGTCCTTGGACCGATTCTCTTTAATGTCTTCATCAGCGACTTGGACGAGGGAGTGAAATGTACTCTGTCCAAGTTTGCGGATGACACAAGGCTATGGGGAGAAGTGCACACGCCGGAGGGCAGGGAACAGCTACAAGCAGACCTGGACAGGTTGGACATATGGGCAGAAAACAACAGAATGCATTTCAACAAGGAGAAATGCCAAGTGCTGCACCTAGGGAGGAAAAATGTCCAGCACACCTGCAACCTAGGAAATGACCTGCTGGGTGGCACGGAAGTGGAAAGGGATCTTGGAGTCCTAGTGGACTCCAAGATGAACATGAGTCGGCAGTGTGACAAAGCCATCAGAAAAGCCAATGGCACTTTATCGTGCATCAGCAGATGCATGACGAATAGGTCCAGGGAGGTGATACTTCCCCTCTATAGGGCGCTGGTCAGACCTCAGTTGGAGTACTGCGTGCAATTCTGGGCGCCACACTTCAAGAAGGATGCGGATAACCTGGAGAGGGTCCAGAGAAGGGCAACTCGTATGGTCAAGGGCCTGCAGACCAAGCCCTACAACGAGAGACTAGAGAAACTGGACCTTTTCAGCCTCCGCAAGAGAAGGTTGAGAGGCGACCTTGTGGCTGCCTATAAGTTCATCACGGGGGCACAGAAGGGAATTGGTGAGTATTTATTCACCAAGGCGCCCCCGGGGGTTACAAGAAATAATGGCCACAAGCTAGCAGAGAGCAGATTTAGATTGGACATTAGGAAGAACTTCTTCACAGTTCGAGTGGCCAAGGTCTGGAACGGGCTCCCAAGGGAGGTGGTGCTCTCCCCTACCCTGGGGGTCTTCAAGAGGAGGTTAGATGAGTATCTAGCTGGGGTCATCTAGACCCAGCACTCTTTCCTACTTATGCAGGGGGTCGGACTCGATGATCTATTGAGGTCCCTTCTGACCCTAACATCTATGAATCTATGAATCTATGCTGCATCTGAGGAGGCAACACCTCCTTACCCTTCTTCCTGCTGGTCAGCCTGGCACCAGTGCGAATGTGCCAAAATGGAAGTCCCCCTCTTGCTCCAAAGCCCCCTTCCCCTCAAAGCAGAGGCAGGCCACCCTGGACCAGTGGGGGAAATGTAGACAGAAAGTGGGGCACCTTCCCAAGGCCCACGAGATCGCCCAGAGCATTGGGGAGATGCTTGCTCTGGATGGCCAGCCCTTCTCCCCAGTTGAACAGCCAGGGTTAAGGTGGTACGTAGCACTTCTGACCCCATTTTACAAAGTGCCTGCATGCACCACCTTTAGCAGGGTGGTGGTGCCCTCCCTGTATGAGGCATGCAGGGAGTACTTGAGGGAGGCGCTGTACAAGGCAGGGCTGCAGGTAGCTTCGCACTTCACCTCTGACATCTGGAGCAGCCAGGGTGATGATCACACCTACCTCTCCCTCACTGGGCACTGGTGTGCTCAGTCAGGCCGTAGGAGGGCTCTACTGCAAGCCGAGGTGCTGGGCAAGTCCCACACAGCAGGGGAGATCATGGAGGCCATGAACTGCATGGTGCTGGGGTCGCTTATTGGGCAGGCTGAGCTCACCCTCAGATTCATGGTCACTGACAATACGGCCAATATGGTGCAGGCTGTCTGTGATGCCAACTTTGTTGGCATCTGCTGTGTGGCACACAGGCTGCACCTAGTAGTGAAGGATGCCTTGGAGGGGGACAGGGCTGCCAGTGATGGCACCACCAGCAGTACTGCTACAAGCCAGCTGATTTCGAAATGCAGGAAGCTGGCAGGCCACTTCCAACACAGCATCAAGGGGGGTAAGATGCTGCGGGAGAAATAGGCAGAGCTGAGCATCCCACAGCACAGAGTCATACAGGATGTGAATACTCAGTGGAACTCCATATACCTAATGCTCAAAAGTTTGGTGGAGCAACAGAAGGCCATCCATGAGATGGCCCTGCTTGGAGAAATTGGGATCAGTGCCCCCCTGAACAGAGCTGAGTGGGGTACCATCTCCCAGATCTTGCTGGTCCTCAAGCCCTTCCTCAAGGCCACTGAGACCCTTAGCACTGGGGATGCCCTCCTCATCCAGGTGATCCTCCTAGTGAGGGAACTGGAGAACCACATGGAGAAGTTCCAGGGGATCAGTGTTCCTGGCTTGAGCAGGCCACTGTCACCGGACATGCAGGCACTGGTGAAGCATCTGAAGGAGGGGATCAGGAGACGGCTGGGTCCCTTCCAGTCCAGTAGAGGCCACATGATGGCAGGCATGTGCAACCTGAGGGTGAAGGGGATCATGTGCACTGGCAGCCCCAAAACCCTTGATCACTGTACGCAGCTGTTGGTGAACAAAGTCAAGGAGGCCAAAGTGCAGAGGTGAGGGGATGTGGAAGAGGGGGATCCACTTTCCCATGCTAGCACTCCAAGCACCAGCACTGGCACCAGCACCAGCACTGGCGCCAGCATCAGCACCAGCTGGTCTCCTCCATGCCAGCCACTGCCAATGTGGGTCATAGGCTTGGCTTCAATGCTGGGGACCAAACACACCAGACCTCAGCCTTGGGCAGGTAGTGATGAGGCTTCAGTGGCTACCTATCTCGCTGAGGATGTGGGGCCACTGGACTGTGACCCCTTGGTCTACTGGGCAAACCACAGGCAGATGTGGCAGGATCTGGCCATGGTTGCCTGGCAAAACCTGTCCTGTCCACCGACCAGTGTTCCAAGCAATAGGGTGTTCAGCATTGCTGGGGATGTTGTCACACCCCACCACACCTGCTTGGATCCTATGTTGGTAGAGCAGCTGGTGTTCCTAAAGGTGAACCTCCCGCTGCTGGGGTTCCCCAAGCTCCACCTGTAGATGGACTGAGTGCCACCGTCCTCACTCCATCTGCACCAATTTCTGTTTTTGAGTTTTTGATAAGCTGAGTAATGCCCCACTCTCAGCTGAAGGGTGTACTAACTGCATCACCAGCCAGCAGGGGAAGAACATGTCCCTGCTGAGCTCATTCCCATGCCAGCATGTAATTGGAGTTATGGGTTTGGGGCTATGGGCAAGGAGGAGGCCCCAGATCCTATGCATGACCACTAAAACTGCACCCTGCCTGGGTAGGGATGCCTGGTGGGACTGCTGGCAGTGCAGCAGTCTTGTAAATACCAGGACAAACAATCCCCTGGTGAAAGGCGGGTAGGAGGCACCATAACCTCCAGCTAATGCATGCACGCACAAAGTCCTGTCTGGGGAATGCCCAGAGCTGTCACTTCTTTAACAGGCCTGACACTTGCTGGTTGCAATGCAGTTGTGAGGCTCCCGGTGAGCTCAGCTTAGCTGCCTGGGATGCCAGCTTCAGGGTTGGAAACCCCTTTGTTAGGCTGAGGAAGTTCCTACAGGTGGTTCTGGATGGAAAGAACAGTAAAGAAGCCAGAGGCTGTGTGTGTGAATGAGGATCAGATTCTGATTAAGGGATCTTCCCTGGTAATCCCTCTAACAGCGTCGATTGGGGACTCCTGACTTCACTGGAATCACTTGATGCGTACCTGGCATCGAGGGACTATCGATAAGTTGCCAACCCATTTCTGTCTATCTGTTGTTTTAAACAGCCCAGTGGCTGATACCCTCGCAGTGCCCAGTTGGCCTGCGACAGAATTCATCCATCGATCTGTTGTTATTATCTGTTGTTATTATTTATTAGCTTTTTAATACTAAATTATCTGCTTATCACATTTATCTTTCTGTTAACTGTTGTGTGTGTGTAAGCTATAATAAATTTGCTTTTACTTCACTCCCAACTTTGCCTCCTTGATCCGAAACTGAACCAAACAGCCCAGTGGCTCATACCCTCACAGTGCCCAGGTGGCCTGTGGTAGAATTGATACACTCACAGTGCCCAGCTGACCTGGGACAGGGGTGCAGTTCCCCTCAAGCCCCTGTACCTATCTTCTTGAAACTTGGCAGGCTTTGTGGCCTCACCAGGGGCTACCACCCATGCAGTTTTCAGCCTGCTATGCCTTAACACACACAGGGTCAGTTGTGTCACAAGTTTTGCCTGTCTGCAGCTTGGGGTGAAGTTTCCCACAAAGCCCTATACCGATTTTCTTGAAACTTGGCAGGATTTGTGGCCTCACTAGGTGTTACCACTTCTGTAGTTTTCATCCCCCTGTAGTGTAACACATAGACATGATATGAGTTTTGCTTTCAAGGATTTGAGGTGCAGTTCCCCCCAAACCCCTGAACTGATCTTGAAACTTGGCAGACTTTGTGGCCGTAGTAAGAGCTACCACTTCTACAGTTTTGACCCCCCCTATGCTGTAACACTTAGATGTGACAAGAGTTTTGCTTTCATGAATTTGGGGTACAGTCCTCCCCAAACCTCTGCACTGATCTTCTTTAAACTTGACAGGCTTCATGCTCTAAGCAGAGGCTACTATCCCTGCAAGGTTCATCCAAAACATACAAAAAACAACAAAGTTATAGATCTTTCATTGATTCCCCATTATACCCTATGACCGGATCTCCAAGGCAGCTCTGAATCATCAGAGCTGCTTTGGCCAAATTGAAGCAGAAACCCAGTCTGGAGCTCCAGATCAGATCACTGCCATCTGAAGTGGCCAGATCCAAAGCCAGATCGGATCACTGCCAATTTGCCCATGCCTACTAATGTTTAACTTCCATGGATTATAACAGATGTTATGCTGTAACGTGATGTTTCTTTTCTAGGTTCTGTGAAATAGAGAATTGAAAAATAATATTGGTAAAAGAAAAACTATTTCATGTTACACTTTATGGTAAGTATTAAATCAACATCAGTACTTACTCTTTATCCACTGGATAATGTGTGTTTGTTTGTGTTAGACTTGCATTTCTTCTTGACAGATATATGGCAATATTGATTTAATTTAATCCTCTGCTTTCTTTTACCAACCTTGAGCTTATAATCACTAAACACATTTCAAACAATCAATGGGTTGCTTGACAACAACTCCATATATCAGAAAGTAAATCCATTCCAGTTAGTGACTCATGAAAAAAGTGCTCCAGGTTGCTTTTGACATAAGTATCCTGGAATCAGTAACTGAAAAATCTAATTACAAGTCAGTCTTGAAGTAAAGGACTTGTGTGATATACAATTTTGATCTCCTGCAGCAGGAAGAATGGAAATAGATTTCAGAGTTTGTCCATATGATGTTATAGCGTCAATATAAAAATCCCTTAATACTTTCTGTAAAATGTAACCATTTGGACTAGTATTTTTAAAGAAGCCTGTATAAATTTGGGGCCGAATTCTGTTTCACCTAGGAGACATCCAAAGTAGAGAATTGTTCCTATACTTTACTCAGGCAATCCAGATCTGCTTGCAAGTTTTAGTTTGTTTGTTCACTAACAGAAAAAGAATGTTGCCTTTATTGTCTAAACTCTATTGAAATAGAATAGATTTTGGATACCTAACTGCCTTAGAAAACCCCGGCCTTTGATGGAAAAATGAGATAAGGGCTAATCTACAAAGAAGGAAGGCATTATTCCAATTTGCCTCCTCTTCATTTCCAGAAAGTTTTAAGTTTAAAGCATTAAGCATAAGCAATGTGACAGCAACACTTGGAGATGTATGTTAGCAGTTACTCACAGTATTTGAAAGATGTATGGATAAAAGTTAAACATATTATAAACATATGGAGAAAATATACCCCTGGAAAGCCCCTGCTATTCCCAAAGAAAGAATGCAAGTAATATTTCTGTCAAGATGGCAGTTCCTCAGAGGGATGACAACTGCCATTTAACAACACCACACAATGGTGTGTTTACACCTGTCGTGGAAACACATGCAGCATACTTTTGGGTCAGGTCAGCAGAAGCTTTTATTCAAAAGAAACTACAGCTGTAGGGGGGACTACAAAGTGACATGGATCTCCCAAGCACTTAGAAGGGGTTCCCCCCAAGAGCAAAATCAGGAGGCTTATATACTTTTTAACAGTTGCTTACAACTCACGTGATCATATAGTGAAATTAGCTAGAAAAGCAGCTATAAACATTACTTCATTACTTCTTTGCTGTTATCAGGATGAGAACTATGGAGGAAACAAGGGAGAAATAACACTCCCTGCCTGCACCTGGAAATCAAAGTTGTACATACTTTTTGCTATCTTCAAGGCTGCGGTGAGCGAAGCAGTTACAGAGGAGTTACAAAGAACAAACACTTTCCCTTATCTGTTCTACTGTACAGAGCCAGCAATTCTCCACAAAGCGGTTATGTCATCTTATAAGTCAAATGATCAAAGTTTAAGGCATTTATTTTTTTCTGATTCCACAGTCTCCCCTTTGAGACTATTTAGTCTCACTTTAGCCTTAAACTTCCATTCTCATAAGTCCCTCTATTTCATCATGCAGCCTTTCATGTTTTCTTTCAATCTGCTCACACTTTTGTAACACCATTATTCTAGACTCTGCCATGGGTTTTCTTGCCTTGCTAAAGCTTCTCCTGCTGGCTTCCATGCAGCAAAGGATCAGTTGCACTAAGACATAACACATTGTCAGAACTATCAAGACAAACAATATTCCATACAGGATTTTCTTGACAAGGGCCCTGAAATCTGGTAGCCAGGAGGTTAGCCAAGACCACATTTCTTCTAGACTCTAGTCAGTATTTTTTGAGGCCACTTGATGTAGGACCCTTACCTGATTTTGAATTTTATGAATGTCGGTTTCTATTCGCATGTCCTGATTGACATAGACACAACAGGTGGAGTTTACTAAGGCACATACTCTTCCCTGGGATGCCAATAGGTAATCTAGGGCTATGCGGTGTTGTATAGTTACTTGTGAGATCTAGGAGATCTCTTCTTGCAGAGCCTGAATTACATCCACAGTGGCATTTCCCATAGCTTCCATTGTGGCTGAAATGTTAATTATGGCTAGTTCCAATTCTCTTATTCCAAGCCACAGTATGAAGGTTCTCACAAATTGATGGAACCCTGTGTTTCTGGTAGCTAAGGGGTTATACACCCTTTTCATGTGATGGTTGAAATTTTTTACTTGTTCCAGATATATTGCACTATGCATTTCAAAACTAGGGATAACACGTCTAAGAATGCATGCCCCCACCCAATTCCAGGGCAAGATTTTATGAGCCCTGTTTCCGTAGAGCCAGTAAAGGCTTGGGGCAGAAAGGGTACTCAAATTTGAACAGGTGTTCTGCCATATCCGGCACTTTTGATTGACATGCATTGTATAGGACAGATCACGTTGGGCTGCTATCCTACTGGACTGAGATATATTACAAGAAGTAAAATTGGAGTGAATGTAAAATTCTGATCTATTTGCAATGAGAGCAATATGAGGTTCATTAGAAAAGTTGTAGACCATGAATCCTGTACAACTGAGAGAGGGTACATTACCCAACAGGATTCCACTTGTGCTATTAGGGCTATAATCTAGAGCAGTTAGACAATGAGGGTAGTGTCCTACAGGTGTGGCTTTATTATAAGCTTTGGTGTTGTTGGATCTGTAACAGAAAGGCGCCTCTACTCTTGGGGAGATTATCCAGTAAGTAGGGGCAGCCTTCCATTCCTTAGGAGTGGGCTGATGGGCAGCTAATGAGTAGGGTCTAATGAAGTTGCTGTTTATTTTTCCCCATTGCTGGAGGGTTATTGGTACTCCGATCATTGGGATTCCTTGGTGTAGGTGCGCTGGGCTGTGAAAGCATATCCAGCAGTCACTTTTATTTCCAGCTTGAGCCACTGTAAGGGAGATCTGCAAGTACACATTTTTCTCCCACCCTCCTTGGGTGATACTAACATACCCAAGTGTGATGTATAAGGATATCAGTGCCATTTTAGAGACAGGAGGGACAAATAATTTCAACAACAAACATAACCAGCACCAGTAAGAAAAAGAATACTACCAGCCAAACCCAGGATGGCAGCCAAAGTCTTTCTTCATCCTCTGGGCTCAGGTTATCTAAAGGACTGTTAACGTTGGCTCTTGGTCTTGATTTGGGTGGTGATCTTCCGAATGGGAGCATTCACTTTCTTCGAGGCCGGAGATGATATCTTCGTTCTTCAACTGATGAATCTGGCTGGGCTGAGGTGTTGGGTTCAGGGGAGAGGTTACTAGCACTTGCACCCTGATGCTCCTCACTTGCCTGAGTGAGGTCCTAAGGGTCTTTGTCCTTGGCCTCAGGGAAAGGTCCCAACTTTGGTTGGAATTCAGCTGCTTCGGGGTCCAATGGAGGTGATACCTTCTTGCAGTGTGAGGCGTGAGTCCACGTTTGGTGACCTTGGCAATGAACATCAGAATTAGTGGTCAGAAGTACCTGGAAAGGTCCTTTCCATCTGGGTTGAAGTGTGTTTTTCCATTTATAGACCTTTACGTAGACCCAATCTCCTGGTTCGAGGTTGTGACAGGGAACATCCGGTGGTTGAGGTAAGGCTTCTTGGACCTGTGAATGAACAGACCTGGCATACTTCATTAATGCCTTGCAATAATTTAGTATACAGTTTCATCAGTTAATTGTAGGTCTGTTTGGTGTGGGGCAACAGGTGGTGTAGCTGGCATCCTCACGGGTCATGCCATGAGTATTTCATAAGGGGTTAGGCCATGTTTTCTGTTAACAGTGTTCCTAATGTGCATAAGAGCAATGGGCAGGGCATCAGGCCATTTGAGGCCTGTTTTAGTACAAATTTTCGAAATGTGCATTTTCAAATCAGAGTTTTTAAATTCTACAGCACCACTTGATTGTGGATGATAACTACAGTGTAGGTGTTGCTGTATGTTGAGTGCTTGGCAGATGTTTTTTACTATCTGTTCTGTGAAATGGGTGCCTCGGTCGCTATGTATTGTGAGGAGCATTCCAAATCTAGGGATGAATTTTTTGAGCAATTTCTTTGCTACAGTGATGGAATCAGCATGTATGCATGGGTAGGCTTCTACCCATCCAGAGTAGGATCCATCCAACACATCAATAATAACAAGAATGTACTCATAAGAACAGCACCTAGGTAGCTGCACAAAATCAATTTGCAGATTTACAAACAGTCCCCATGGAGGGGGATGGGCTGTGGGTGTCATTTTTACCCGTTGCCTAATGTTGTGAGCTAAACAGATGGGACAGGAGCTACAGTACTGTTGTGCCATGGAAGGAAAATGTGGGGCAAACCAATCTCTTTGTACTGTAGCAATCATCCCCCCTTTGCTCGTATGGGCCACAGAGTAGGTTAAACGAGCAAGATGTGGCAAAAGTTCTCTAGGCGCCACCAGGCGGCCGTCCGGGGAGCGCCAGAGAGAGTCGGGGTTCAGTGAACATCCTGCACGCAGCCAGCCATTTATTTCTTTTTTTGGGGCATGATTTTGAAGAAGGGCCAGACTTGAAAGGCTAGCCAAAGGAGACTGGTCTGCTGAAAAACAAACAAGAACAGAGTTAGGAGCCTGTGGGACAGAAAGGGCCACGTTTCTGGCAGAACGGACTGCCAGATCATTTCCTCATGTGACATCATCAAAGGGTTTTTCATGAGCTTTGCATTTAACAGTAGCAATAGCAGAAGGCAATTGAACAGCTTCTAAGAGCGCTTTTACATAACAACCATGACTGATTTGGGTCCCTGATGAAGTGAGGAACCCTCTTTGTTTCCAGATTTGTCCAAAATCATGAACAACACCAAAAGCATAATTAGAGTCAGTATAAATGGTTGTGGTTTGATTTTTTGCAAGAATGCAAGCACATTTTAAAGCAATGAGTTCAGCAACTTGAGCAGAACGAGGTTGGGGTAAAGAATAGGCTTCCAAAACAGCATACCGAGTGCATACTGCATATCCCGCAACTAATTTGCCTGCATCATTTTTAAGACAGGAACCATCAACAAACAAAACAAGGTCAGAGTTTAGGATAGGAATGTCTTTGAGGTCAGTTTGAGGGGTTAACAATTGAGTTGTGACAGACAGGCAATCATGAGGCTTACCATCAGAGGCGATTGGCAGAAGTGACGCAGGATTCAGAATTGAACAGTGATTTAAGGTTACATTTGCAGCTGACAGTAGAAGTTTCTCTTATTTAGTAAGACGGGAATTGGAAATGTTCTGAGTTTTGTCCTTGAGGAGAAGGGCCATCACAACATGTGGAACTGCAACGGTTAAAGAGTGTCCCAAAACTACAGAATCTGCCTTTTCAACCAACAAGGCAGCAGCTGCAACTGAACGGAGGCAAGGAGGAAGTCCCACAGCCACGGGATCAAGGGCAGAGCTGTAATATGCAATTGGGTGATGCTTTTCACCATGCAGCTGAGTGAGTACTCTTAAAGTGATTCCTTCCTGTTCATGACAAAACAAGGTAAAGGGTTTCCTATAATTAGGGAGTCCAAGAGTGGGAGCAACAGTGAGGGCTTGCTTAAGGGCCACAAATGCTTGTTTGGCTTCAGGAGTCCAAGGGAGGGATTTCGGGGAGGTATCATGAGTAAATGCCTGCAAGGGTTTTGCAAAAGCAGCATAACCCAGGATCTACTGTCTACAATAACCTGTTGCACCTAAGAATCCCCTCATCTGTTTTCTAGTCATAGGTTTGGGAATGCTGAGAATAGCTTCAACTCTACTAGGGGAAAGGTGTCGTTCTCCTGCTGAGATATCATGCCCTAAATAATGTACCTTAGACTTGCAGAGCTGCAATTTAGATTTTGAGGCCTTGTGGCCTTTCTGAGCTAAATCTGTGAGAAGTGTCAAAGTAGCTTGCTTACAGGCCTCCAAAGTGGGTGAGGCTAACAACAGATCATCAATATACTGAACAAGGGTGGACCCCCCTTTGAACACGATAGGATCCAAATCCTTCTTCAGGATCGGGGAAAACGGTGGGGGACTCTGTATATCCCTAAGGGAGTCTTGTCCAGGTATATTGGAATCCCTGATAAGTAAATGCAAACAGATACTGGCTATCCTTATGAACAGGGATAGAGAAAAAAGCAGAACAAAGATCCACTACTGTGAAATATGTAGCATCTGAAGTCATACAGGAAAGAATAGTGGCAGGGTTAGGGACCATGGGGAAAGCAGGTAAAACAGCGGCATTTACAGCTCGAAGGTCCTGCACAAAACGATAAGTATCTTTACCAGGTTTCTTGACAGGTAGGATAGGTGTGTTACAAGGGGAGCATATTGGGACAATAATCCCTTGCTCAAGGAGTGAGGAAATGACAGGCTTGATCCCTTCCTCAGCTTCCTTTGAGATGGGGTACTGCGGGACACGAGGAAGTGGCTTGGCAGGGTTCAAGGTGATACGCACTGGTTCAGCACTCAGCATGTGCCCCACTTCATTCGCATGGGTGGACCACAGCTGTGGAGGTACTCGTGCCAACAGTTTCTCTTGCAAGTAGGAAGTGTCAGGATCAGAGTACTCCTGGGTTAGCAAAGCCACAAGCTCGGTTTTCCTATGTTCCGGTACCTCAAGGTAAACACCATCTGGGCTACAATAAATCATGCATCTCAGTTTACACAGCAAATCCTTACCAAGAAGGTTGACAGGTGCACAGGGGCTAAAAAGACAGGCATGATTTTCAGACAAAGGACCAATAGAGATGGAGACAGGTTCAGAGACGGGATGTGGGATAGGTTGTCCACCTATACCGACAGCATTTACAGTTTCAGGAGAATAAGGCAGAAAAGGAAACTCAGCAGCCTTTAGCATGCAGCGGGACGCTCTGGTGTTGACAAGACAGGAGACAGGTTTACCAGAAATAAGGCATTCAACAAACGGACCAGATTGGTCAGCAACAAACAAAGGAGCAATGATGTTACTGTCCCTCAGGCTGTCCTATTCAACACTGGGAAAATTGACAGGAAGAGGAGGTGGGAGCTGGGGTCTGGGTCCTTGGCCGGGGCAGTTGGGCATTTTGATTTCCAATGTCCTTCTTGCTTGCAATAATGTCATTGGTTCCCATAGCCTGGGTTTTGTGGGCCCGAGGACCTATCTCTTCCCCTGAATCTACCCGGGCCTCCCCTTCTCCATCCTCATCTCCTTCCTTTACCTGGACCCTGCAACTGAGAAATCTGTTAAGGCCATTAACTTAAACTCGGCATTGTCTTTAGACCGTTCCAATTTGTTATGATAATGGTTAGCTGCAGCAAGGACTTCAGTCAAATCTTTAGTTTCCCAGCCAATAATTACTGTTTGAATTTTCTCAGCAATTTTAGGGTTAAGTCCCTGGACGAATGCTGCCACTATTTCTTGTTTAGCATTTTCAACCGGGTCATCTATTTCTGAATATCGTTCAAATGCCTGTTTGAGGTGTTCCAAATAGTCACTGGGGTGTTAATTTTTGTTTTGTTTACAGGTATTTATTTTGGTCCAGTCTGCCTTTTTTGGGCAAATTGTGAGAACTGTCCAAACCAAAGCATTTCTCTTGTCAATAAAGTCTTGGCCAATCCCTGGGTTTTGATCTGGCCAAGTACAGGCAGCGTACAGACGTAGCATAGTTTCCTTGGGCAAAATGGATCACATGAGCTGATTAATGTCAGCCCATGTTGGATTATAACAATTTATAATAGTCTGCTATTCTTCCTGAAATTTTTCTGGGTCTTCCCTGATTTGGGGAAAATTTTGAGTTAAATTGTAGAGATCACCTGGAGTCCAGGGTGCATGCACGGTTACTATATTTTGTCCATTGGTGTCAATGCCTGGCATTTGTCTTAGGGGGTAAACTTGTGCAGCAAGGGATCTAAGAGTGATGGGAGATCTTTCCGTGCCTATTCCCATTCTTCTAAATACACCTGTTGTGGATTGTGACCCAGGAGTAAATTGCCACACTGGTGATGACTGAGTGGCAGGTATGGTGGATGAGTCCGGACTATTAAGCTCTGTGGATGAATTTACCAAAGGAGCTTCAGCTAATGGGTTACTAGCCTGGGCTGCAGCCTGATGTTGAACCAGTTGTTGCTGATGTGGGAGTCCCAGGAGAGCAGGGTTTGAACAAAGGTCAAGGATATCCTCTGCAGGCTCCGGCGGTGGGGGTGCCCCGGGCAATGCTGGATACATCGGAGCGGTGGCCAGCGTGTAATTTGGGGGAGCAGCCAATTTCTCCCAAACAGCTTTTAACTGCTATTTTAATTTTTCTTGAGAGTCTTTTAGACTTCTAGTTTGAGATTCTGTCCACCTTTTGGACATCTCATCATACCAATAAAAGATTGCATCCCACTAGTTTGTGGTGTTTGGATACACGGGACTCTAAAGCCCCTCTTAAGTGCACTATTTTATCCTGATCAAATGTTCCTTCCTGTGGAAATTGCTTCATGGGATTACCCTTAGTATACTAGTTCCACTTATCCAGGTACTTGCAAGCCTCAGGAGAATAGTGTGTGTACATGAAGTACACCGGAGTCCTCTTAGGGGGGATGGGAACTTGTTTAGACTGACTTGTTTCCATTTTCAGTCACATGGGGAAATGTAGGATAGGCTTATTTCGGATGTCTGGGCTGCTCAGTGCCTTGCACCGCAGTTTTTCACCGCCCAGACAAAAGGCTTCTGACCCGACACCGGCTCATAAAATGGAAATGGGGAGGGAAACACAAGAGGGATCCTTTCTCTCCTGCTCTCGGCAGAAGCTACTGGGACAAGGGATTTGGAAAAGACAAAATCACTCAGACGCCCTGTCCACTGGGTCACAAGGTTTCAGCTGGGTCCCCTTGCTTTCAACACTACCTTTTTAGGCAGAATCAGGGTGGCTGGACCCAGCCTTAGTCTCAGACCTGGTCAGTGGCTCATATTTCTAAATACATACACACGCGCATTCATTCAGTCAGCCAGACCTCCTCCCCCACACCGCCTTGGTTAATTAACTACAAGCCCGATGTGCTGTTGGATGAAGGTGCTTCAAACAGTTTCTTCCTGAATAAAACGTACGTTACCAGATACAAAATTGGATCCTTTCCCAGACAGAAAATTTTAGCCGGCAGTAAGGTTCAGACTGACCTGTTATAGCAAGGTTTACATCCTGTTACCACGGCCAAGTTGGGAGCCTATGGGCAGTCCTCCTCTGAAACCCCAATAGAGATTTTGAATTAGGTCTCTTACCTCTCAAGTTTGGCGCCTCGGGGTTCGGGGCAGGGGGCGGGGCAGTCCGCAGTCCACCTTCCTCAACACGTGTTCTGGATCCGAGTCACAGAACCAGGAATTGTCGTGGAAACACATGCAGCATATTTTGGGTCAGGTCAGAAGAAGCTTTTATTCAAAAGAAACTACAGCTGTAGTGGGGACTCCAAAGTGACATGGATCTCCCAAGCACTTAGAAGGGGTTCCCCCCCAAGAGCAAAATCAGGAGGCTTATATACTTTTTAACAGTTGCTTACAACTCACGTGATCATATAGTGAAATTAGCTAGAAAAGCAGCTATAAACATTACTTCATTACTTCTTTGCTGTTATCAGGATGAGAACTATGGAGGAAACAAGGGAGAAATAACACTCCCTGCCTGCACCTGGAAATCAAAGTTGTACATACTTTTTGCTATCTATCTTCAAGGCCGCGGTGAGCAAAGCAGTTGCAGAGGAGTTACAAAGAACAAACACTTTCCCTTATCTGTTCTACTGTACAGAGCCAGCAATTCTCCACAAAGCGGTTATGTCATCTTATAACTCAAATGATCAAAGTTTAAGGCATTTAATTTTTTTCTGATTCCACACACCTCACTCTTATTCTTACATTAACTTTTTTAATTAACACAACTGTAAATTCTAGTGTAAAGAGAAGGCAGGGATTTCCCACTTGTCATACATAAGCCTAAATTGCAGTAACAAATATCTGTTTAATGTCTAACCTATACTTTACAATTGTGATAGTTAAACCATGCTGAAACACAATATCAGAAATCTGGAGCAAATCCCCAACTGATATAAATCTATGTAGCCCCTTCAAGTGTAGATCCCTAGCTTATGAACCTTTGCTCTGCTTCTCCTGGCAGGAGACCTTGATTCAAGAAAGTTCTGAAATGTGCAGATAAGTATTAGTAGAGAGATCGCTTAGTCTTTAGAAACTTCAGCAGTTTACATTACAGGCTATGAAACATCCATACGGCTGACTGCCATCCTAAATATGTGGGATTCACAATACTCCCTTGTGTAAATTGGGAGTAATGTTTTTGGCTTCTGTGGCATTTTTCAGGTTTCAGACCAGTGTAAATGAGATAAGTCTGATCCATACTGATTTAAGAGAACAGACTCAGAAAAAGGACTAAGTGACAAGTCTAAAAAAGGCAGTTATATCCAGGAGTATATATGTTATATACAGGAGCATATATAATGTTCATCAACCATCTGTTCCACAACAAGTGGATAGGGGGATAGCTCTTGTTATGGAGGCAGTAAACCTGGAGACATGATTGCCCAGTAAAGGTAATTATAAATGTTTGTTCCTTTCAGAGATGTTTTATAGGAGTTATTACTAGAAAAGGGTAGAAGACAGAAACAGCAGCACTGAGGATTAAGTTAACTAAACTGTAGTTTGCACCCAGAAGCCTTGGACTCAGAGGACAAAAGCAACACTCAAATACTTATGTGCTATCAAGGATGTAACAATGAATTGAAAAGAATATTTAAAAAAATTAGTTAACGAAACAAAAAAAACCATGTAAAAGTGCTGTAAAACAATGGTGATATTTTTAGTTCCTAGAACTGAATTTAAAGCACATGACATACTTCTCAAACACCTGTTCAGACTCCTAGAAATCATATTGAGATATCAATGTGAAAGTTGTGGAAAATGGAATGAAACATGCACATATTTACCACATTGCTTAAAATTATTTGTCTCTTATTTGGGACAGCAAGGGGCAAAACAATAGAAATAAGAGACATCTGGTACAGTAAAACCTCATGAATCTGGATCTCATAAATCTGGCACTGGAGTGGCTGCTCCAGGACCAGCCACTGTTCCCCCCTGCACCTCCAGATGTGAAGGGGAAAGCTTGCATGAGGCAGCTGCTGCCACCATTAACCACCCGGCGCCACATGCAACTGCTCTGGGACAGCCTGCCGCTACTCCCCACTGCCACCACCACTACTCTGTGACCACCCACCGGTAAGATTTAAAAAATCCAGCATTTACAGATATCTGGCAGATGCTGGGTCCCGAGCATGCAGGATTCTTGAAGTTATACTGTAATACCAGTTGATTTCAGGCATGAAGTTATGGCCCTATTTCAGCAGAGATTCAGCTTTTTCTTTTTCAGTGTTTTAAAACTTATGCTATCCTGAGTTCCATCTATTGTCCACAGAATCTTTATGTCAACTGTGACTGTACTGTCTTCAATGCATATAAAAAAGATCCAACACAGAGCTTGCTTATGGTGCCCATGTGTTCTGACTGCTCCTGTAAACAGCCGAAAGGCTGGATGCTGAGGGTTACTGACATCCTGTAATTTCTGTTGAAGTTGAAGAGTTGCAGATGCTTTTCAGCACTATGCCCCCAAGGATGCACTTTTAAAAGCATATTTCATTGTCTATAAGCACCACCTGTGCATTCGGTAGGAGTGTATCTCATGCAGTTGGTTCACCTGAGAAAGTAAAACAATGCAAATGAGACAGTGACTTAGCTAACAAGGTCACAAACGTCCCAGTTCAGCAGTATGCTTTTGCACATGACCAATTTTCAGCATGTGACTGGTTAAGTTGAAACTAGAGAGCTCAAACTTAGATACACAGTTGACAAATTGGATTAATAAAGAAAAAGAAATAGAGAAGACGTCAAAGTCTTGGCACCCAGTCCATTGCTTTGTGATAAGACAACGGCCAAGAAAGTAGCATTAAAAAGCACCTGCTACAGGTTCTGCAAAGTGCCACCATCTGGCTCTGTTTAGTAGGACCTAGCTTTTATTACTGTAGCACATCACAACACCGATAAAGAATACCCCTGGCTCATGAAGCCAACCCAGGGAGAATTAGATAAGTCCCAGGGATTTCTAGCATATGGTACAGATTTCAATCTTTTTCACTAGAGTATTTTATATAACAATGAAGATAAATCAATATTTTAAAATATTTTTTAAAACTGCCACATAGACTAAAAACTTTCTAGTTACTAAGCCTATATGGATTAACTACATCGTACAAGGTATAATACTGGTAGGTGTGATACCACAGAATGATGCATCATGGAATGACAGGACAGAGCAAGGATATATTCTTTTCTAGGACCTATTTGAAATGTACATAATATCTTATCATAGTAGAATAACCAACCATTAAAGTCTAAGATATATATTAAAGTGCTTATGAGCTGGGAATTGAATAATGAATCTAGAAATAGAAATATCTATTAGGTTATTCCTCTGCCAGTACTTGCTAGAGCAACTATTACATACTGCAATAGTAAACAAAATCCTTTTTGAAAATAAACAAATACAATAAAAATCAAAATTTGAGGCATAAACTCTATAGAAATATTTGCTTATGTTTAAAATGATGGATAGCAACAGTGGGCTTTCTTGGAAAGTGAATCAAATGTGTATCCAGCCTTTCCTCACCCAAGACTGTGACAGTCTTCATGGCTGCAGGCTGGAATTTATTTTAGAACAGCTCTTGATCACTGCAGGTTATAGTATTACATCTCTTTTTTTTACTTTCAGTGTCTGCATTTTGTATATACATATGATAGATTTAAGAGGCCACACATGCTGTAAGCTGAGCTAATATTTTAGGCTAGCCAAATTTTTACATTTTTATCATATTTTTATCTTTCACACATGTGTGGTCTAAAATCTGTTTGGGCAGACCTGAGAGATTAAATTGAAAAATTCCACAGGGAAAATCTTGGTTGAAGCCAGGTGTGCAGCCATTCACAAGTGCCCTGGCCAACTGGGCTGCTTTTTCCCCCCAGTTTGCAGCTGAATGGTAAAGGTTCTCTCTCTCTCTTTTTAATTAATTTATTTATTTTTCAGAATTTTTGTTACCTTGACAGCTTCCAAACCAGAACAGAAAAAAAGGGCATTTCTCATTCTACAAGCCTAATCCTAATGAGTTCCACCTGTTATTTCCTTTATTTTTCTATTCAGGCTCCCTTTCTGGGTTCACACCTTTAATAAAGGTGAGGCTGAGTTATGAGGTTTCACAAGGTTTGCCACCCATCCATATACAGTAAAAGACAAAGGGACAATTGCTGCCTAGTCACCTTAAATGGATTATATGTTAAGTGCTAACTATGTGGTGTGGAGAGTTCAGATGTGGTCGTCTATAAATAGGCAGTCAGGTCTGAGCATATGTAACAGCACCGTATAGGCAATTAATGCAGTATTAGGACTGGGGATGTTTGCAGCCTCACTGCACTTCATGAATGTGGGAAACAAACAAAAAAAAACAATGTTGCAGCCAGTATAGTTACTTGTTCACCATGTCATTGGTATTAGGCTGAGACTGGGTATGCGCAGTTAGATTAATAAATCCAAAATGAGGGCTAAATTCTGACCTTGCATATAACAATGCAAATTCCACTGGAGCTAATGGAAGTGGCACAGCACTTACCTGAGAGCAGAATCTAGCTCTGGCCCTATATATCAGGCTGCATGTTTCCCTAGCAAGAAGAAGAAAAAAAAAAGGTTTCAGTGGTTGGCATGTGACCTGGAATAATTACTGAGATTGCTTTTAAGTCACTAAACTGACATTTACAGATAAATTACTGTATCTCACTGGTGATGCTATCATTATGCTTCAGGAGTTATTTCTATTCTGAATAGCTGTTGTCAACCTTTTAGAACATTCTCAAACTAATGATCTGAAATAGATCATGAGAGGTCTCAGAAAAAAATCTTGCAAAAATCTGAATTTAAATTAAGTGAATAAAAGTAACTTAGTTTTATACCAAAGCCTGATTCCCTTCCTATGTCAGGGAAAATCCAATCCATGTTCTTTTGAGCACAGTCATAGTTGTGTAGCTAGCTGGGCTCTGCTTCAAGGCATTTAGGCAGTTCCTAGTGAAGAATTTTCTTCTCAAGTGTAACCAGAGAATGCTATGCAGCTTTTTAACCCCAGCCCTGTCCTTGAAAACTTTGCTGTTTTAAGGACTCACTCTGAGAGGTGCAGAATTAAGACTTTTCATTTGACTCTGGCTCTTAGTTCTTGTACACGTGCATCTCACTGAGACTGTAACTGGTCACAATAGTTCTTAAATAGCACTGGATGATATAGTTGTGATAAGAGTCACTGGATGGAAATCCTACATATAGTCTCAAGTTCTTTTTCTTAGCATGTAACAGTGTTGTTTTTGGCAGTGCCATAGCAAGGTAGGGGGCAAGTGGGGCGACTGCCCTGGGCACCAAAGTGAAGGGGTGCCAACAGGCCCTGCCCAGCTGGAGTGGGGCAGGGGACAGAGCTGCAAGTGGCTCATTTGGAGGGGGCACAGGGATGGAGGAAAGGCGGTTCCCACCACTGCATCCATTCCCAAGCAAGCGGGGGGGCTGTAAGCCCCCCAGATCTGTATGCAGGGCAAAAGTGGGCTGCCACTGCAGGCTTTGACCTGGGCACCAAACTTCCTTGCCATGGCACTGGTCTTTGGAGTGTCATTCCACTTTTGTTAGCTTTCTGGTATGTATTTTTGGATGTGCTCTTGCACAGAAAGTTTACTTTGCCTTCATTTCACCAAGTAAAGACAATTTGAGGAACACAGTCCTGGGAATTGGGCACCGATTTGAGTCTGAGATTTTTTAGATGTATTTGTGACCATCTCAGTGACCAGGCTAAACTCCACAGTGAAACAAAGAAAGTTACATTAAGAAAATACCTAAACTCCATAGTAGTATATAGGCTCACTGCCCTCCAATGCAAATGCGACAGGCGGGCAGGACCAGAAGTCCCACCCCCTTTGCCCCACCCCTTTTGCCCTTATATGGTGCATGGCATCACAAGCCCTGACCCCAGTCACATGGTGCGTGACATCACCAACCCTGCACCTTGTCATCTTACTGTAAAGGTTATAAACATTGCCTGGCTGCTAGGCTGAATGCAACATCCCAAAGGTAAGGGCAGGAGCTAAAGGGGATGGAATGTCTGACTAAAATTCTGTGTGATGAGTGTAAATCTTACTTGAACAAAAAGTGTAAGTGCAAAGGGAGGCAGTGCAAACAGAGTTATGAGAAAATCATGGATGTAAATGAGCACTGGTGCTTTATCCACCAAATTAAAGAGCCTGAAGAAGGTGAGGGATATATTTTTTTATGATTTTGAATGTGTGCAGGAGACAGGGATGCATGTGCCCAACTACATTTTTTAAATGGACCTAAGAAAGGAGGAAAAAACCGTCAGAAAGCTGCAGGCAAAAACCCACAAAAGGCTTGTAAAGCTAAACCCAAAAAGCCAAAAAGCACTTGGGAGTTTAAGGGCAAAGAGTTTCTGTCTGATTTTACTAAAGTCTTTATGGATAAAAAGTTCAAGGACTACACCTTCATAGCTCACAACGCCAAAGGCTATGATGGTTACTCCATGTTAGTCAGTTATTGAAGGAAAAAATGGGTGGAAAACTATTCATCCAGGGTGGTAAACTCATTTGCATAGAAGTGACCAGGCTAGGCATCTGTTTCATAGATTCTTTAAACTTTTTGCCAATGAAACTTAGCAGGTTTTTACAGGCGATGGGGTTTGAAGGATGCAAAGTTTATTTCCCACATTTTTTAACATGGCTGTGACATCTCTAGTGGGTCTGGTGAGTACCGCACCATCCTTCTTTACCGGAGCACCCCTCAACTTGCCTGCCACAACTTGATGTTAATGGGAAAAAGGAGAGGTTCAGTGATGTTCCTCTTCTTGGGTGTCCTGGTGATGGGGGTACTCACATTTGTGCCGCAATGTTCCTCAGAGTGCTGCCTCCCCTACACCCCGTCCACTCGCCAACTACTCAGATGTTGTTTTTCATTGTTCTGTTGTTCCCTGTAAGCCCCTTTTCCAAGAGGTCATCAGCTTCGGCACTTGTCAATTGCCCAGATGTTAAGGCAGCCAAGGAGCTGGGCTCCCATTGTCTGGCGTCCTTCTCTCTTCAAGTGAGAGAAACTCCCCTCTAATCTTTTGATTCCAAGCAGCTGGGGACTGATCTTCCACAGCCCAGTGCAGGATGCTGCTCCCCCTTGCTCCGGGCGCGGGTGCAGTGCCAGCTACAATGTTTCAGCCAGCCTCTGGAGTCACCACCTGCCTGGCTGGCTCCCTGCTGGCTTGCTCCATCTCCTCCTCTCCCCCCTGCTGGGGTTTTTGAGTCTCCCATGGTGGAATCCGCAGCCACAGCAATTAGCTCACTGCTCCCCCACCATGGGAGCAGCTGTTTAAAGAGCTGGCGTAATGCCGGCTCGTGCAGCCATGGCTCCAGCTCTGGCTGCGCTACCGGAGGTAAGATCTCTGGGGTGCAGGGAGCCTGTTTGTTCCCTGCAGGGGCTCTCGGGGTTCCCCCAGCCCCCTTAGAGCCTGTGGGGTCTTCTTTCTGCCACAACAGCAGAAAAACAAAATTATGTGTGGCCTCTCCCAAAGTTGGAGTACTACAGCATTGAAAATATGATATCCAGTAAGAAAGAAGTTTTTAGAATGGTAGCAGGATAACCATGATAAGACCTTTGACATGCAAAAGGAGCTGGCCTATTATTGTCAGCAGGATGTAAAAATTTTGAAAGAGGCCTGCTGCCTCTACAGGGATGAGATAAAATGACATGGCGGGTGGACCAAGTGAAAATAGATGGTGTACTCCAAAACTTAGAATGCTACAAAGATCCTTTCCAATATATCATGTCAGCCTCCGTCTGCATGGCCATGTACAGGTTTATGTTTTTGGAACTGCAGAACATAGCGCTTCTCCCCCTGGACAACTATCACAGACAGAAAAAGAGGTTTTCAACCCCATCTCTCCAGTGGCTAATGTACATTTTGGAGAAAGAAAATATTCAAATTTGACATGCATTACAGGGTGGGGAATTTCAGATAGGCCCCTACTTTTTAGATGGCTATGCCAACATTGATGTGAAACCTATAGTGTTTGAATTTAATGGATATTTTTTCCATGGCTGTGTCACTTGCTACAATGAGGAAGACCAAAACCCATTGATGGGGACCACCTACAGGTTTCTGAATTACCAGGCATTGCACAAGACCAATTATCCCAAGAGAGGGGTTTACCGTTAGGACCATTTGGGAGCATGAGTGGAGAATTCTCTTAGGAACAGATAGGGATTTGGCAGATTATTTAAGCAGAACCCTGTTGCCTTCTCCACTGTGCCTAGGGATGCCCTTTTTGCAGGGAGAACTAATGCTATCCATCTATATTACCAAACTAAAGCCAGCGAACAATTACACTATTACAATTTTACCAGTCTTTACCCCTTTATAAACAAAATGAAGGAATACCCAATCAGATACCCTGAAATTATTCATGACAATTTCCAACCCCTGTCAAGCTATTTTGGAATAGCCAGGGTGAAACTGTACCCACTGTGAAACCCATTTTTTCCTGTGCTACCCAACAGGGTGAATGGGAAACTTATGTTTATGCTGTGCCACCTCTGTGCGGAAACAAGACAGCAAAAGTGTGACCACACTGATGGAGAGAGGGCTGTCCTGGGCACGTGGTGCACACCAAAATTGAATAAAGCTAACGCCAAGGGGCAAGAGTAGCTCACATCTATGAAGTCTGGCATTTTGCTGAGAGGTCTAGCACCCTTTTTGAACAGTACATAAAAATGCACCTCCGACAGAAGCAGGAAGCCTCGGGCTACCCTGCCTGGTGTACTGACCAAGAAAAGCTATTGTCCTGTGGGGTCAGGCCAACTCCCAGGATCTCAATATTGCGCTGTTAGACAGGAGGGTGTGACACAATTGCACATATACAAACACACAAATCAGTTAGGTGCATACACACACATTACCAGCTCAGGCACCAGCTCAGGCACACATTCAAACCAGTCTAGGCACATGCATACCTATCACCAATTCAAGCACATACACTATACACCCCAAAAGTTAGACACAGATCACTAATTCATATATCATGCACACAATGCCATATATATATATATATATATATATATATATATATATATATACACACACACACACAAACACAATCTCACACTAGCAACTCAGATACACACATGTTCAAAATAACTAGTTTAGGTTCATACACACCTATCACCAGTTTAAGCCCATACACGCTACACACACCAAATTTAGACAGAATCAGTTACCAGTTTACCAACACCTGCACATCCAATGCACATACATAGATTATTAATTCATACACCACACTCACACACAATGATATCTATCTCTCTCTCTCTCTCTCTCTCTCTCTCTATATATATATATATATATATGTATGTATTCACTAATTCACACACATACCACCCACCTACACATACACACAGGTGAGTTCCTAAGTTGGATGTTGTGAAGTGTATGCATGTATGTGCTTGGTGTACTTGGGATACCTGGGGAAAGGTTAAGGTAAGAAAGTAGAAGTGTAGGGAGTGAAAGTCACCAGGACCGGGATTAGAACCAGTAGACTAGAGGGCCCTGGGCTGAAGAATTGAGGCTTGGGGGTAACTTTAGGTTAATTGATCTTAATTGATTACAAGACAATGCCCAAAGCCTGCAGAGCAGGGGAGTGATACCGGCACAGAGGCTGAGGCTGGGACTGGAGCCAGAGCTACGGGGGAGCTGAAAAGGTAGGTGGGGAGAGTGAAAATGGGACTAAGGGAAAGTGTGGGCATTAAAGATGGGCTCTGGGTGTGGGGAGCCAGAGGATGGCTCCAGGGCAGCTAGAGAAGTTGCAGGGAGCAGTAGTAGGTGCTGGGAGCTGGAGAAATGCTCCAGCTGCTTGAGAAACCTGCAGGACAACCACGAGGAGATGGGAATCTGCGAGGGGGCGGGATGACTACAGAAGGTGCAGGGGAAGCCTGAAAGCAGAGAGACAGACAGCAGAAAATCACAGGAAAAGCAGCAGGAGAGACTGAAAGGTGGCAGGGGCAGCAGGAAAGCAGAGAAAGGCAGCAGAAAGTCACAGGGAAAAGGCAGTAGGAGCGTGGGAAGAAAGGGGACAGTAGAAAATCACAGGAAAAGCAGCAGGAGAGATTGAAAAGCAGCAGGATAGCAGGAAAGCAGAGAAAGGCAACAGAAAGTCACAGGGAAAAGGCAGTAGGAGGGTGGGAAGCAGGGGGACAGCAGAAAATCAGAGGAGTAGTGGCAGGAGAGACTGAGAGGCACTAGGGGCAATGGGAAAGCAGAGAAAGGCAGCTGAAAGTCACAAGGAAAAGGCAGTAGGAATTGAGAGGAGATCAGGAAACTAATGGAGAAGGGTGGGAGCTGGAGCTGAGAGAGAGAGAGAGAGAATGAGGCTGGAATTTAAGATAAGGAAGGGACTGGGATTCAGTAAAACATGACCTAACTCAGGGTTGCAAATAACAGTGGTTTTATTGAACAGGGGAGATGATGACACAATGTCTTATTGGTTTCCTTGCACCCACCCACACACACACACAGTGACAGCAGGGGTTAGAGAGGCTTGGTGCAGGGGCTGAAGTCCATTGAAGTCCAGGAGGAGAGAGAGAGAGACAGAGAGAGAGAGTCCAAATTGTAGGAGGAGGTGTTCAGGTAATATCTACCCATCCAGGCTGGAAAGGGGTCCTTATCCAGTAGGTGTTGTCCAGAGCGGGGTCGCTAGCAGGGCCTCTGGGTGGATAGGTGGTGTGGCATGGTACTGGTCCAGATGGAGAGGGCATGCCACTGCGTCTGTCTTCACTGCCCCTTTTTATAAGGGCAGATCTTGTGTGACCCTAGTGCCAGGAGGCATGCCCAGGCAAGGGTCAGCCCCTGGTGTACTGAGCATGTGTGCTTCATGCAGGGATGTGCAGTTTCAGGTGTCTGTAACGATGAGAGTTGCTGGTTTTGCAGGGTCTTTTGTCTTTCAAATGCTGGGTTCTTGTCTCTGTTCCTGGGTGAGGTCCGTGGTTCCTGGATGAATCAATGCAAGGTGATGGCCCAGTTGTTACAGGCCATTCAGTAGAGGCCTGCTACCATTGTATTTCAATCATTCCCAATCATTCTCATTCATCCGGGAACCAATTTACATGGGAGGGGTACGTGATTCATCCAGTTGCAACATGGGATGCCCAGGCAGGGGACAGAAGATGGGGGCTTGTGTTGCAGAGCACTTAGGTGCCCTGCTCCTTAGAGTGGAACTGTTAGGGAAAGAGCCCTAGCAGTGAGTGAGGAGCCCCAGCTGCTGGTTACCAGGGCAACCAAAGGGAGCTAATGGCCAACACCTGCCAGAGGTCAGCTAACCAAAAGGGGCAGGGCCTGGCTCCCATATAAACCCTAGGGCTGAGGCCAGGAGGGCAGTTCCCTGCCAAGAGCCAAGGGGGATGGAGCTCTCCCAGAGCAAGCAAAGGGGAGAGGCCTGACTGCAGGTATAACCTCTAACACTGGTGAGGGATGGAACACCCCCGGGGTGGCTTGAATGATGTTGTTATGGCCGGGAGGCTCAAGTTTATGTTACAGCCGAGGGGCTTGTGTTTTGTTTACTGTGTAAGACCGGAGGCTTGGATGAGGCTGTTAGGGGATGGAGGAGGCTTCATAGGGGACTCACAGTAGCATGGGGACCCCAGCCCCAGAGAAGGGGGCAGCGATTGAGAAGCCCCAGAGAAGGGGGCAGCAATTGGGGGTGCACAAACCCTCAGTGCCAGAGAGGGCAAGGTATCGGTGGTGCGCTGACCCTGAGCGCCAGGAAGGTGCAGTGCAACACAGGGCCATGGAGAGCCCGAGCGCCAGGAAGGTGCAGTGTGAGACAGGGCCGTGGAGAGCCCAAGCACCAGAGAGGGCACAGTGAGAGACAGGGCTCCAAAGAGCCCAAGCATCAGAGAGGGTGCAGTGTGAGACAGGGCTGCAGAGAGCCCGAGTGCCAGAGAGGGTGCAGTGCAAGACAGGGCTGCGGAGAGCCTGAGCACCAGAAAGGGCGCAAAGTGAGGCAGGGCCACGGAGAGCCCAAGTGCCAGAGAGGGCGCAGTGCAGGACAGGGCCACAGAAGGCCCAGGGAGGACAAGGTGGCCAAGTTATAACAAGGCCTCTGCTAGGCTGCGAGGCTTGGGGCATGGTAAAGGGGTGGTTGGAGCCATGCGTAGCCCATAAGGCTAGGGTGCCCCAAAAAACCCATTATAGAATGGGACCCACCAGGGGTCTGGGAGTCCACGAGGTCAGAGTGTACAACAAACTGTGTCAAAGAGGGTGTAAAGTCAGCCATCTTCCAGATATATATTTTCCATCAAAGACATGGCAGGAAAAAATCGAGGGTGCCCATTGGGCCAGCTTGGCATGGTAAGGGGGCCTTAGGGAGATCATGGCCATCCTGTAGGACCCAGTGCCATGACAACCTGACATAAAATGGAAACTTGACATGACCTTGGTTCACTTACAAACACCGGCCTAAACCATACAATATCCATATGAAACAATAAATATCAATACGAAAATGATAATAATACAATATACAACAGTAAGAATCAATACAAACCTAATAATAATACAATATAAAACAGTGGATATCCAAAAACAAAAACTTGCTACCAAAATAAATATGTTGAAGCTTATCCTAAGTTGAGCTCACTTTTATACTTATAGAGAGGGAGAGAAAAGTCAGAAATGGTCAGGGAAGGGGAGGGAATGCATTTTAAAATAAACAAATAAAAGAAAAACTGGGGGGGTTGCTACAAAGCAAGAGAGATACGTGACCAATTTCTTCCAAAAAGAAGGCTTGACCTTATGCCCAGAGCATATCAAACCCAACCCCGCAAAGCGCCAAATAGCAAAATTGTTTCTAAATTCTTTCTGGAGTATATTTAATTAGAGAACCAACTTGCCAAACACCAGAATCATGAGAGATCCCGAAGAAATGTTTGGCTATCTCTTTTCTCTCACCTATGAAATTTTATCATGTGACTCATTGATGATGAAACAGCCTGCATGTCTTGGAAGCATGCCAAAGAGCATTACACACTCTCGGGTAACACAAACATCTTTATACCCTGTTTTAACACCACTTATGCATGCTTAGAGTTGTATGAGCTGTTAGACAGTTTGCAAGACTGGTATCTGCACCACGACACAGATTCTGTGATATTTGTGAGACACGAGGGAGATTGGAACCCCTTGCTAGGCGATTATGTAGGCGAGCTCATCAGTGAAATCCCACCAAATGAACACATCACGGAGTTTGTGCCAGCCAGTCAGAAAACCTATGAGTTGTCTAGGGGAAAGGTTTGCTTTAAGGTCAAAGGGATTACCCTGACTGTGGCCAACTGTAAAAAAAGTCAACTTTGAAACCTTGAGAGATCTTGTTCTAGATTATGGGGCAAACCCCAATGGGGACACCACTAAAATAATCGTTATACAACAGTGCTCTATTATCAGGAACAAAAGCAAGTGGATGATAGAAACCAAAGCCTTGAGAAAAATGCAGAAAGTCATTTATGACAAAAGGGTCCTCCCAGAAAACATTAACAGTCTTCCCTATGGTTTTTTAACATGGATATGCACTGGAAGCACCCCTTTCCTGTGATTTTGGCAGGCCCTAGCAACTGTGGTAAAAGTTACTTTATAAAAAACCTTCTGGATCACGCTGAAAGAATGTTGTCTGTTATGCCTGAGAATATAATGTGGTGCTATAGCTGTTGGCAGCCTTTGTATAAAGACCTGTTTTGTAAATATCCTTTTATCAAGTTTGTGAAGGGTCTATCGGACAGTCTCAATGACTACTGTTTGTTTCCTCCTAATAAAATAAATATGGTTGTGGTAGATGATTTGATGGACTCTGCTTATGACAGCAGTGAAATGAAGAAAGCTTTTACCAAGTACGTGCATCATTGGACTCTTAGCATTATGGATATAGTTCAAAATGTTTTCTGTCAAGGGCAAAGGAGCTGCACCATTACCCTTAACACAAAATACATGGTTTTGTTTAAAACCCCCATGGATAAGCTATAGATAGTGTCCCTAGTGTGGCAGATGTACCTAGGTAAGGCCCAGTTCTTTCAAGAAGCTTTTGAAGATGCCACTAAAACACCTTACAGGTATCTGGTGGTAGATTTAAGTGCTTCTACCCTGGATGCTTTTAGATTAAGAACCAGGCTTTTTCCTCCCAACCAACCTGCTGCTTACACTTTAACAAAACAACAACAGGTGGGAATAAAAAGAGATGATGTAGCAGTGACCTCTTCTTAGCTCAAGAGATGGTGCAAGAGAAACATGTCTAACCGCGTAAAAAGAAATTTGACTCTCTTTAAACTGCTTCTTCAATCCTCCCCACAGCAGAGAAAAGCTATACTCTGCTCAGCCTCTGACAATTTAGTAGTGGCCATTTCAGAAATTGCTCTGAACACCTTAAAAGGAAACATCCCTTTGACACCACATCAAATTCACATGCTGAAAAAGAGACACGGGATCATAAAAAACCTAAGTAATGAAAGATTGCCTCTTAAAAAAAAGAAACGGCTAGTGAAACAGTCTGGGGGATTTATCCGCCTTCTATTAAGTTTTGCTCTCCCTCTGATTATGGGGCTTTTGACTAGCTGGTGATGGAGCATTCAGAAAAAATGTACCTGGTGCCCAAACATGATCTGGAACAATTAAGGGCTCCACCACCACCTCAGGAAAATATCAGAACCGAGGCAACCCACTTATTGGATGCTGAAATGAGGGATATTCTCCAAAGGCCAGGTTTAGGAGAATATTATAAAGCTAAACTGTTTGCCACTGTGCTTCAGAAATAACTGACCTACGTAAAGCAGGGTGGTCTGGACAGAGGGAAATTAACCCTGTTTCTGCCAGAACAGACCTCCCTAGAAGCCAGAAATCCCCTAGAAACCCCAACAAACCTCGACCCCGTCATTCGGGAAGTATTGGAAGTAACATGCATATCCAATACAGGAAAAATGCTAAAGTGTTGCTCACTAAGCTGAGCCAGCACAAGGATATTTCTTCTTGGGTTGATCAAGGGGGTTTTGTCTACAAAGGAATGTCGTCAAGGGTTCTGACATGCTCGACTTGGTCCGGGGAACCCTTCAGACTCATACTAGGTCTAGTAAATGTCCACCTAAATGGCCATGGCTTATGAAAGCCACGGCCAAGCTGAACGTACCATCTTGTGTTATGGGCAACGCCATGAATTGTGATCATCTGGAATGCCTGAAAGTATCTGCCTCAGACCAAGGAACACCAACAGCACCACCTAAGAAGTGAAAAACTGTCTCTAAAAGCCATTGGCTCTCCATGTAAAGTTTTACACTTTGAATAAAATTATTCTATACTGCTACAATGTTTATCTACAGAGGATTTTTTAAAGTGAAAACACACATATGCACATGTTTAAACAGCAACAGCTGTGTTTACACAGCATCAGCTGAGTGTTTTATTTAGACAAAGCATTCGTGAAAGTCATAGCAAGAAATACACGTGTAGGCATGTTGAAACATGTTTTGAGCAGGCCCAGCCACACAGAAATTTTTATATTTACTTTTTACAAAATGCATCACCACCGTATCCTTTTGTGCTAAATCATCAAAATAATACAATTTTAAAATATGTTCAAATGATGGCCCTTTGCTACAGTGGTGCAGGAAAAACACACAGTGATATCTGCACATGACAGATCGGGGGTCTTGTAACTGTTTTGTCTGAAAAGCAGTGTTGGCAGGGTTTTTGTTTAAAAAGAACATAATGCTTTGAGGAAAGAGAGCGCTGTTTGGGGGGTGACCGTATGAGTCAAAAAACTCCCTGCAGTTCCAATCCTCGAGGTAAACAGCCAACCAGTGTTCTCCAGGTTGATTATGCAGGTGCATGTTGACCACCAAGCTCAGGGGCCTCTAAACAGTTGAGTTCTAGGAATCCAGTTGCAGGGGAAAACGTCTAAGAAAGTTTCTTTGGCATAAGGATCTGAGGATAAAACCCTGGCGAGCTGTTCAGTGTCCATCTTCACATGTAGTCAAACAAGATGTTTCTCCTCTGATTTATTTCTATGAAGTTGTTAAAGACCCCATACATGATCATGTTAACCATGGTGAGCAAAGCCACAGAAAAGCATATTTCTGCTCTCAGGCTCCCAGTTTTAATTAGCGAATAACTATCAGCACACTCCTGGTCAGGAGGCAGGTCAAAGGTAAACAAGGTGTACCCCAGGGCAAACTCCTCACAGTTGATTATCAGGGCCTGGTCTTTCATATGTTTACCAGATGTCTGTACCAGCTGCATGTATTCTCTCACATAGTTACCGTTCTCAAAATGTGGTTGTAGGGGCTTTGTCAGGGTTTGTTCTCCATCAAGGTAGAGGACCACAAAATTTATATTGTAATGTTTAAAGTTAAAGGGGTTCTTAGCATAATTCCCGCTAAAGGCATCATTATCCATGAATCCGCTAATGATGAGTTTGGACAGCTGCCCCAGAAACAGATTCTCCTGGTTGCTAACTTGGCTGCTGGCAGGAATGCTAAACACTTTCATACCCACACAGTTTATGGAGTATTTAGCGTTGGCCATAAGTAAGGCCTCCACGTGGCCCATTCGGATGCCTGGGGCTACCTTCACTTTTTTCACAAAAAGTGAGGTGGATGTGATTTTTAGTTTACATTGGCCAGCCACTGCAGCACCCATCAAGCAGAAGGCATCTTTGCTGCATGTCAGTTTAATTTTCATGTCCACGCCATTCAGCCACAGTTTTTCTTGAAAAAACAAATCGCTATGGAGATGACCAAGCAGCTTTATCTTTGTGCTCTGGTCCATCAGGTTTGCCCATCTCTGAAACCCCTGATTATTGCCATCCCATGCAAGCATTTCATGATGTCTGGGAGTATCTTTGTAATACAGGCCAGCAGAAAATTGGGTGGTGAGTGTGTCGTCATTGTAGTTGAGAACCGATTCAATGAAGGCTTGGTAAGGCTAACAGTTGTTGCTCTGGTTTATGAGACAATCTCCCACAGTGACATCCAGCTGACTGAAGACAGAGGCCAGCGGGTAATTCACTAGACCCACCACTACCCCGGCATCAAGATCAGTTCCATCGCCTTTTGCTATCTTGCAGCAAAGGTACAGCAGTGTGTTCTCCAAATCCATGTAATCTCCACCATTCCCAGCTATGAAAAAGTCAAGGAGGCTGGACTCGGTAATAGCCGAGAGTGGGGGATCTCAACATACAGGATTTTCTCAATGCAGGTATGCATAGGGGCTATTTGAAACACATCCAGTTCGGATTTGGCACATTCTTCAAACCCACAGTGAACAAAGGCCATGGTGATTAAAACATATTTCTGTTTCCTCCAGGAGAACACCTCTTCTTTCTCCTAGGCTGCTTCTTGGTTTTTTGTGTATGGCTGTCCCATTGACGTACCCTCTTCTTTCTAAGGGGTTGAGGAGGTCCTGCACATCTGCAGTCTCTCTTTCTTTTAAGGCTCTTTCTTTGAATATACACAAGGCCCGACCTGTCCTGCTTTGCCAGCTTGACCACCTTATCCAGGACAGCTCGGGAGATGTGACCAATCATGTCTTTGGCTATGTTTTGTGCTGCATTTTTAGCATGGGGCTTAATAATCTCCAGACCCCTTCTCAAAAGCAGAATGGCTTTTCTAAAGAGGCTGCAGAATTTACCTCCCATGCCAGCCCCATACATCATGGGCACCCCCTGATATCCAGGAAGACCATACCCAGCCTGGGCTTTATAATAATTTCTGTACAAGTTAGGGTCCCCATAGTTTTTTACCATCATCATTGTGCTTTTACTTATTTTAACATCTTAAAGACTTCTGGAGGTGTAGGTGATGCTTAATGATCATCTTATCAAAGTGAAATGAGATGTGTTTGTTCTAATCTGTCTTTATTTCAACACTGATTGTGTGTCGATGTGGTGCTGATTAATGGGGACATAATATGGCTTGTCATATGTGATGGTGACAAACTCGTTGTTACTCTCATGGACAAGGATGCAGTGTAATAAAGGAACTGAAATGTCCCCGACAAGCTGATGTTCCACAATGTCTGTGTAGATGCAGTGAATTGAACCCACCAGTAATATCGGCTGGGAAGGGTAGTTTTTTTAACCCAGAGAACCCAAGTAGTATTCCCAAAATACAGGGTATCTCACCATGGGTATAAAAAGCATAAGAGTTATCTTTGCTTTTAAGTCTCACTTTTCCCATCACTTGATCATAGTACATAACTGATTTGGGTGGAGTTGGGTGGATGGTAATTGTATCATTCATAATATCCAGAAAATCAGCAATGGTTGTATAATACTCCTGATGCAGGAGGTACTCCCATTTTTTAGTCCCAGAAATGATTTTGAAAGGGGTGTCTTCATTGATGTTGTTACACCTGTGTGGGTATTGTATTTCTGCTAACCCTATCTCCCAGTTCCCCAGCAAATCTGGAGGTTTAACCAGGTGTATGGCAAAGTTCAAGCTGGTTTTCTGTGGAAAAATCCTGTTGCAAGCTTTGCTGGGCAAAGTGATGTAAAAGCCACTGTCACACATCTCGGCCTTCTGACTGAGGTACCCCTATACATTACAAATTTGGGAGGCTTCCACCCAGATGTTAAATTTAGCCAGCCACCCCAACCATTTCACCAACAGGTTTCTTCCTTCCCTTTACTTTTGTTGCTAGAACTTTTTCAACCCTGTAAACTTTGTCCTGTTTGGGGTTCACTTTTTGTAGTTCTTCAGGGTAAAAAGAACCCTTGGTAGGTTCATCCTCATAATCTTTTAGGTGGTATACAGGTTCATAGACATTCAGGCTGGAAGGGACCCCAGAGGATCATTGAGTCCAGCCCCCTGCCCAGGGACAGGAATTCAGCAGGGATCATAGGATCCCAGCAAAATAAACATCCAAAAGTGTCTTAAAGGTGTTCAAAGTGGGTGCTTGAACCACCTCCAGCGGCAGTCTATTCCAAACCTTGGGGGCTTGGACAGTAAAGAAGTTCTTCCCTATGTCCAGCCTGAAACGGTTGCAGTGGAGTTTGTGACCATTGGATTTTGTCATCCTTTGGGGCGCTCTGGTGAACAGATGTTCCCCCAGATCCTGGTGAACACCCCTAATAAATGTTATAGGTGGCCACCAGATTGCCCCTGAGCCTGTGCTTTTCCAGACTGAAGATTCCCATGGCTCTCAGCCTCTTATCATAAGGTCTGTTATTCTGACCTCTGATCATGTGCGTGGCTCTCATCTGCATTCTCTCAAGCTTCTCCACATCCTTTTTTAATTGTGGAGCCCAAAATTGGACGCAGTACTCCAGCTGCGGCTTCACCAAGGCTGTGTACAATGGGAGAATGATGTTCTGGGATTTGCTTGAGAAGCATCTATGGATGCTTTTTGAGAGACTGTTTTGCTCGCTTTACTGCATGCATCTAAGGATTTCATCCACTATGAAAATCTCATTGGTGAATGTTTGTTCATAACCTTTTTCAAACCTCCCTTTGGTCCTGGACACCCTTACATGGTCTCCTTTTCTGAACATGGGTGCTGCAGTTTTTATTTTGAAATACTCCCCATACACAGTTTTCCATACCCATGGAGAGTTCGAGAAGTTCATGTCAACAGGCCTGGTGCAGATAGTTCTGTGAAAACTGTGGCTGTAGCTCTTTACAAACTCTGGTAACACATCAATGTTGCAAATGGTGTTGCAGACTGTAAAATACCTCCACATCTTTGATTTTAATGTTCTGTTAAACCTCTCTACCACCACCACTTTCACTTCACTATTCATCACAAAATGGTGAATATTATACTGTTTTAACAGTTTGCTTAAAGTCTTATTTAAAAATTCTTTCCCCTGATCAGCCTGTAATTTTCAAGGTACATGGCCCTCTGTAAAAATGGTTTTGAAGGCCCAAGCTATTTCGCCGCCTGACTTGTCTTTTAGACCCATGGCCCAGGCATACTTTGATAATATGTTTATCACTGTTAAGATGAACTTAACTCCACAATTGTGATTGGAACACTGCTGCATATCCACCAAATCTGCCTGCCATTGCTCATCAATATCTGAAACAACAGTCTTGTTTCTTTTAAAACATCTTCTCACTGGTTTGTATAGGGTGTAAGTGTCCTGATCTGAAAGTCAGGCAGCCACCCCGCTTCTGTTCAGAATCTTATTCTGCCTTTTGGTGGCTTCAAAAATCATGTTCACCCTGCCAAAACACCCAGCTTCACCAGGAGAGTAATTAACTTCCTTTAACAAAGCCTTCTGTGTAGACATGTTTGGTAACTGCTGTGCCCCACCCCAACCCATACTAACACTCATGTGGTGCATTCAAACACTTGAGGACAAATTTAAACCATGGTAAAACAAGGTTTATTAAGCAGATAAGACATACAACATTAACAGAGGTCTTCAGCCTTGTCTTGAACAGTTGTTCAAAACCAGGTCATGCAAGAAACCTTCTTCTGAACAGGGCTGGGATACTTTTTTATTTTAAAATAGTCCCCCAGTACACCCCTGCTTGGAGGCCTCCATGGACTTGTAGCCCTGCTCTGTGCCTTCCATGGGCTCGTAGCCCTGCTCTGTGACCTCCACGACCTCGTAGCCCTGCTTAGTAACCTCCATGGGCTCATAGCCTTGCTCAGTAACCTCCATAGGCTCAAAGCCTAGGTTAGTGGTCATTGTCTTTGGACAAAAATGTTGCATCATTCTTTGGTATCAAACTGCTGTCTTTTGGACATGAACAAAAACAGTTCACACAAAAGACCTTTACTTTCGGCGGGGTGCCAATGTACAGATTTTGAAAGTTCTCTATGAAGGCATCGTCTACCTGCAAAAACATTGTGATTAACACAGGCCCAGACAGTTACAAGAAAAGCACCCCACAAAAATCATCTAAATTAGTTACCTCAGCAGAGTTCCTTGAGACCAAGTTGTGCATGAAGGTCTGATATGGACTGCTCGAGTTCTGTCACGGTTCCTGGTCCTGTTTTGGTAGACTTATCATCCATCTCACGCTCCTTAATCTCCTCCATATCTGCCCCTGCTTGCCTTAGCATGGTCTCAGACAAACAGGGCTCATTTGGGAAAGCAAAGGACCTAGTGGTCTTGCAGCCTAAGCCCCCACCCTCTCCTCATTCCAATTGGTTTGGTATCATTCCTGGGGAGGTCTGAGACCTCTGAAACCCCTGCTAATTGGTTGGGGTTGGTGGGGCAGGTTGTTAGAAGAGTCACACCTCCCCACTGCCATCCCATAGACCATGCCTGTGCATGGCAATTACTGTGCTCCAGCAGAATCTGGCATCTCATGTATCAGCATCCTTGTGTTTAAAAATAGCAGTGGGGGCACTTTAAATAAAGCTCATTTGATGAGCATTAGTTAAAGTGCCCTGCTGCCATTTTTAAGTATGGGGATGCTGATACATAAGATGCTCCAGGAGCTTTAGAGTGGCTCTCAGAGCTGCTTTAATTAAAGCACCCCCATTTCCCCCCACCCTTACTTTTGGAGCACATGCATAAATGCCCTAAAAGTAATGTACAAGAGATTATAAATATATATAACACATGGACATTGACTACTACTAGTGGTAGTAATATGTCTTTAGGCATTCTGATATTCCCTCTTTTAACATTTTGATTCATGCTTTATAATTCCTAGTAATTATGGGCCTTCTCCAACATCCACTGAAGTCAGTGGAAGGTTCCTGTTGACTTAAGTAGGTATTAGTTCACGCATTTTTACACTTGTTTTCAGTGACCCAGGATTTAGCCTTGAATTTCTTCCTTTGTTTTGATCTTTTCTTCTGGATAATATTTTTTATTTTTTGTAATCAAAAATAGAGATGTGCATATAATTTTATTACTGTTCCCCTGAAGTTTTGCCACATACCTTTCAGAGAAATGAATTAACAGTTTAGCTTTACACCCGACTTAGTTTTATTAAAAGTGCTTTTTATGTAAACACATAATTTAAATTCTCAGTATCAGTGTTTGCTAAATTCTATTACTGCAGTTGAAACACTGTTTTCAGAAGAGACTGAAATATCTCTGGAAAGAATTAAAAGACAGCGTTTTTATTTTAGGCAATATTACATTGTGATTGAAATTATTGTTATGTACTATGGTTATGGTTATGTTATATTGTAGTCCATTTAAATTGTATTGTGTATTTTCAACATCAGATCTAAAAATTATGCTAACTTTCTCCATGAGCTGATGTTGAAGTAACATTATATTTCCAGATATTTAGTAGCCAACTGTATTATTTGTAGGCCTCTCACAATATTACTTACATATACTTCTTCACATTTAAGTAATATTGTGAGAGAATTGAATAAAGTAGAAAATATCAGCTGAGGTTTGTTAGCTTATTTTATTATAAAGATATATAAGATAGGCCTACACATCAATATCACATATACTTCATCACATTTGACCTATAACTGTTATTTATGCTTTGCATCTGAGGCCTGGGGTTTAATCATCCTGCTGTATATGTTATAAAGAATTGACATTTTTTTTCTTTTTATCTTACCTTCGTCTGCAGCATTATATGGTGCTACACCACACTATTTTTGTGTATGCAAGTCTGTGGGAAATAGTATCTTACAGTACAAATGGAGCCCCAATTTTCTTAGTCTCCATTACTGAGCAGAGGGGTGGGGGATAAAAGTGTCCTTAAATTTTTTTGTGTTCTTCATATTCTGGGGCAGACTGAATCTACCCAGTACCTACAACAATTTCTACTCTCCAATTTGTACTCTACCTCCCAAGCACCCCCAGCAAAGAATATGTGCACTGCAGCATGCTACAGCCTACTCCTTCCCAAACTCTGTCAGGGGGTTGGATCAGGGTTAATGAATCACTCTTTTATACCAGTTTCATGCAAAAGAGGAGTCCTCCTACAAGAATATCCAAAAGGTATTCTTTTGGGCCTCTCAACATTGCCACATCAATGTAAAAGTACCTTAGTGAAAGTGATAATCAGGCCCAGAGCAAATAATGGCCAGCAGGAAAGAAAGAAAGAAAAACACACAGCTGTATGCTCAAACCTGATCAGGTCAGGCTTTGTCAGGGTCCATGAAGGTCAAAAGGCTGGCTTCAGCTGGGAAGAATGATCACCCAGCACAGGTACTTTAAAGCTCATGTTCTCTGTTGGTCTTTCTACTAAACAGCATTAGGTAGCAGGTCCTGCACATCTCACTCACTCATCTGCATGCATATATTCTTTATGAGATTAGGGGGTGAAGTACTTGAATACTGACTGAGTTGGGTAAAATAAGGTCCTTAATCTGAACTCACCACTAAAGCCTATATCTGAGGAAAGCGACTTATTTTTTCCTATGTCTCCTGGCTGCTGTGACCAGGCCCTGAGAAACCTGGAGTTCTGGTCCCTTGACTTTTCATAATGTTTTCGAGAAGTCAGCAAGTTATTTTTCTACAGGAGAAAAACGTTATTTATTGATTACAATAAACATGTTCCTGTTCTTGCTTTAAGATAGAAGAGACAGTAAAAAGTAAAAGCAACTGTAAAGCTTTAAGCTGAATGAATTGATGAAAACTGCTGTGTTGAAATTGTCAGTCAGCAGTTTACCTGTGCCACCTGCTTTATGTTTGTGAGAGGTTTGCCCCCACCTGCATCTGGTATAAATTTGGACCTGTGTTTTTTACCCCTCTACAGATAGATTAAAACCTTTTGAGAAGTAACAAATGTCACTTTTCCTCATTTAAGTGACTCTAAGCATTTGAAAATTAATCTCAACAATTAGTGCATTGGGAGGGCTGCAGCAGGGTAGAAAACACGGAGAATCTAGTCTGTTGCTTGAATCCTAGCACCAGCATGAGCCAAAATATTACAAATATGTCATTTCAGCTCTGAACAGAACCTTCTGTTCCTTGCAGAGTTCCTTAACCCACACCTCACAAAAGCTGTTATTGTTAAGGTTGTGGATACATATCAGCAAGAAACATTTTAATTTATTTTAAGTATTTTTTGGTTTGTAGTCCAATCCTTCAGGAAATTTTGTCAAATTCATTAAGCCTTGTGTAGACAATAGGACTTCAATGGACGTTTTGAAGACCTTACAAGGTCGGTCAGACCTTTGGCAGGAGGCCTTAAAAAATCTTTGGGAGATTGGTGAACCATTCTGATGTTTCTCATTTTGCTGTGGTTATCGGAATAATTTCTAAATGATGCATTTTCTTGTAAGGGACAGGATATCAGCATATCAGGATCAAAGGTACTAAAGCACAATTAGTTATTATTTATATAGAGGCTCACACTAGATCATACTCACATTGTGCTGAATAAAATGCAGTGAGAAACTGTCCTAATTGCTTATAAGCTGCAAGGCAATGCAAGTGGCAAGTAAATTCCCCAAGTCCATGCAGCAGTGCAAACAGCAGAACTAAGACATTAACCTCTGTTCCTGACTCCCACCTCACTGGTATATAGTAGATTCTCTTGTGTTTTTATCACATAGGCTAGGTACAGACGTTCAAAAAGCCCAAGGCAGAATCAGTCTAAGTTACACAGTTTTCTGTAAGCTTAGATCGGTAATGAACAGAATACATATTCACGCTTTGGTGGAGGGGCACATAGGTTGTCTGCACTAGTTCAGGCCTGAAGGTTGGGGGTGTTCCTGAACACCTTCCAGCAGGCCCTGTGGAGTCCCTGGGCTGCCAGAGACTGTCAAGTGCCTAGGCCACCCCTGATTGGCTGCCAGGCACAGGCAAGAATGTCCCCAACCCCCTGCTACATCACCACAGACCCTCCCCCATGGCTTCCAGAAGAGCCCCAGAGTTAGCATCCTTCATCATGGATACTTAGTGCCCCCCACTCCCAAACTCTCACCCTACCCTAGTATTCCAGAACCCTATAGCTATGGGCCAAAAAAGGTCATAGCACCCCAAATGCCCATGGTCCTGGTACCTACCACCAGTGACTGAACCATGGAGATCATAGGGTTGCCTTTGTACAGGCCCAGTCCTGATGTTCAGCCCTCCACCACCTTGACCTGGCCCACCAGAGACAAGCTGACTGTACAAGCTCCTGTTTGGGGGTGGAAAGGTGTCCAGCTAGCAGGTTGCATGGTTCTAGCCACTGAGATATGGTGTATGGGAGCCAGAGTCAGGCTCTGTAGGATTGTGCCCAAGTACAGGGGCATAGGGGGTCCCTGGATGAGGGTGCAGGAGCCAGGGTCAGGCTCCATGGTGGTGTGCCCAAGCACAGGGGTTCTCCTGGGCTCAATATCAGGTCTGTGTGTACATTGTGAGGTAATTCATGACAGGGTGCAGGGGCATAGCCCAGGGACGTGGGTGCCCAGGTCCTGAGGCTCATGTAGGGGACACAGATACCTTGCTTCCTACCCTGCTGCCTGTCTGTGGCTGACAGATGGCCAGAGGCAGGACAAGGGCCTGGGGAGAGGGGCTTTGCTGGCACAGCTCTAGGAGAACTAGGAGTGGGGCCTGCTAGGTGCTTGGTCAGACAAGCCAAGTACAGAGGGAGTGCTAGCACACCTCCCAGCAATGGGGGCTAGTGGGGTGGTCACAAAGGAGCTTGGGATACTGCAGGACAGTGACCTAACTTGAATCAATTGGGGATCTGGTACAGAAGTTCAATTCACTGGTCCATGGCCATGTGTAGACAAAACAAGGGGACCCAGTGTGGGTGGGAGGGAGAGCAGGGGAAGACAAGCAGATGCCTATAGTCTGTGCTGAGCTTCAGTCAGGGAGCAGAGGGGAGCAGTCAGCTCTGCTGTGGAGCAGAGAGCCCTGCCCATCCCAGAGAGCATTCTGGGAGAGTCCGCTTTTACTTAAACTAGCAAGCAGTCTGGGAAAGATATTGTATAAACTGGTTGGACCCAGTTTCAACCATTTTCAAACTGGTTTATGTGCACTGTGTGGCAGAAGACCACCTCTGTTTCTCCTCCAAAAACTCTGCTCTGTGACAATTTGGTTAGGATGTGCCCAGCAGAGGATACACACCTTACCCTATCTCTTTAGGTAACCTGAGCTGGATACATTCCTAAAGGGAGGGGGGAAACCTGTATTACCAGATTTGCCCATTACTTTGGGGTGTGCTCATTTATTACAGATAGGTTTCTAGGGTCTTTGTAATTCTGTCAATGTGCTACTTGTGTTACTTGTGTTTCTATACGGAGCTGTATATCTCCCTTCTGCAAGTCCTCACCCCCAATTAAGCTATCTTGCAGGACTCAGTTTCAATGGGGCTGGGTTCCTCCAGTCACCAAATCAGTCATACACACAAACACACACAAATTAACGTGACACACCTGACCTGGCCGTGTTGATCAGCATGGACGGGCTGACACCCTCATATGCCAAGAATCAGTTCATCAGAGCAACAATAAACTGCAGTCAGACACAAGCACGCAGGTAAACAGAATACCTCTGAATCCAGCTGGGTGTCAAGCTAACACCCTCATGGGCCAGCGTTCAGTTCATTAGGGCACGTCTGAGTCAAACTGGGTTAATCAGCCTGTACAAGCTGATCCCCTTATGTGTTTCAAATTCAGTACATCCCCATCTTTAGCCTCTTGTGACCCCACAGTATTTTTGGGCTTCACAGGGATCTTTAGCTTAGGTAAAAGAAGAGTTGCTGCAGAACAAGTGGGGAAGGAGAAGTAGAAAAGGAAAAATATACCCAGTTACTACCAGTTTGACTATAAAAGTTATTTATTGCTAAGTATATGAAATATATAATGGTACAAATAGTAATAGACATGCAAAGGAAAAACAAACCCAGACAACTACAGTACTATCCTGTTTTCACTAAGTATTTGGGGAAACTTAGCTCAAGCTTAACTAATACAGTTCAGGTTCAGAAATTTATGCCTAGAGAGAAAAGAGACAAAGGGTCATTTGTGTCACGATTTTTTCTTGTCAGCAGCTTGGGGTGCAGTTTGGCCCAAACCCCTGCACCAATCTTTCTGAAACTTGGCACGCTTTGTGGCCTGACCAAGGGCTACTACCCCTGCAGTTTTCAGCTCCCTATGGTGTAACATATAGACGTGACAGTACCTTTGCTTTCAAGAATTTGGGTTACAATTCCCCCCAGACCCCTGCACCGATTTTGAAACTTTTCAAACTTTGTGGCCTCACCTGGGGCTAGCAACCCTGTAGGTTTCCACCCCGATTGTGTAACACATAGATGTGACAGGAGTTTCACTTTCAAGAATTTGGGATGCAGTTCCCCCCAAGCCCCTTCACCAATCTTCTTGAAACTTGGCAAGATTTCTGGCCTCACCAGGGACTACCACCCCTGCCATTTTCAGCCCTCTCTGCCTTAACGCACACAGGATTATTTGTGTGATGTATTTGGCCTGTCAGCAGCTTGGGATGCAGTTTCCCCAAAATTTCTGCACCGATCTTCTTGAAACTTTTCAGACTTTTTGGCCTTAGGAGGGGCTACTACCCCTGCAGTTTTCAGCACTCTATGCCTTAACACACAGGGTCATTTGTGGCATGTCTTTTGCCTGTCAGCAGCTTGGGGTGTAGTTCCCCCCAAACTCCTGCACCGATCTTCTTGAAACTTAGCAGGTGTTGTGGCCTCACCAGGGGCTAGCAACCCTGCAGGTTTCAGCCCCCCATTGTGTAACACATAAACATTACAGGAGTTTTGCTTTCAAGAATTTGGGGTGCAGTTCCCCCCAAACCCCTTCACCGATCTTCTTGAAATTTAGCAGGCTTTGTGACTTCACCAGGGGCTACCATTCCTGCAGTTTTTAGTTCTCTGTGCCATAACACACACAGGGTTATTTGTGTTACAAATTTTGCCTGTCAGCAGTTTGGGGTGCAGTTCCCCCCAAACCCTTGCACCAATCTTCTTGAAACTTGCCAGGCTTCATGCTCTAAGCAGAGGCTACCACCCCTTCATGTTGCACCCAAATCAGAGCTTAAAAGCAACGTTATAGATAATTCACTCATCCCCCCCCCCCCCCCCGCCCATTATAACCTGTAGCTGGATCTCCGAGGTGGCTCCATAGCTTTCACACGCTTTGCCTGGATCGAAGCAGCAAACCAATCCGGAGCTCCAGATTGGATCACGGCCTTCTGAAATGGCCAGATCCAAAGCTGGATCAGATTACTGCTGGCTCACATAGGCCTACTCCACAGGCTGCTGGGGTAGAGCTGGAGGCAGATACTGCTAAGGACACACGTATGAAACAGTTAAGCTAGGAACAGATGTTTCATGTGTCCCTGGACAAATGGCCTCTTGATCCTGTTATCATTATCTGGTATCTGGTTTTTTTGAAGCTCTCAAGATAGAAAGTAAAGAGACAAAGTTGAGCAAAAGAAGAAGCCCAGCTGAAGCCTTATCTTTCACAAATGGATCCAGGTATCAATAGCTTAATAAAGTGGAGATGACCAGGGCACCAGTCCCAGGTGCTGATCCTGATGGAGGGGCAGGAGGTGTGCAAAAACAGCAGCAGCTTCATTACTGGCAGTGCCACCACAACCGACAATGAAGCTACTATGTGCAGCCTCATATACAGCTGCCAACCAGGGCTGCTCAAGTGCCTAGCTATTCTTCTGCCAGGTATTTTGGAGATTAGCAGCAATTTGTTCCATCATTTTCCATAGCCTGATGAATCCTTGCATCCACCTCATTGATACTAAGAATGAAGTGGCTGGGAGCAACAACAGATGAACAAAACTAGAATATATCAACATTCATTGAGGATACAAGATATGGCACTTAGGGCCCTGCTACATAGATAGATTTCATAGATTTCTATGGTTGGAAGGGACCTGGCAAATCATTGGGTCAGACCCCCTGCTCCAGGCAGGAAAGGACACTGGGATTAAGTAACCCCAGCCTATCCAATCTCTTCTTGAACACCTCCAAGGTAGGGACAAGCACCACCTCCCTTAGAAGCCCATTCCATATTTTGGCAACCCTTACCATAAAGAATTTCTTCCTTATGCCCAATCTAAATCTATTCCCCTTCAGTTTGTGGCCATTATTTCTGGTAACCCCAAGGGGTCCCCTGGTAAACAGACTGCCCCCTATGCCCTGCTGCCCCCCACCCCCCGATGAGTTTGTAGACAGCCACAAGATCACCTTTCAGCCTTCTCTTGTGGAGGCTGAAGAGATTCAGGTCCTTCAGTCTATCTTCATAGGGTCTTATCTGCAGGCCCTCAACCATAAGAGTAGCCCTCCTCTGGACCCTCTCAAGGTTACCAACATCCCCCTTGAAGTGTGGCACCCAATACTGGACTCAGTACTCCATCTGTGGCCTCACCAATGCTGCATAGAGAGGAATTATCACTTCCCTAGATCTGCTCATGATGCACCTGCTGTTGCAAGAAAGAGTGTGGTTAGCCTTGTTTATTACCTCATCACACTGGCAGCTCACTTCATTTTTGCATCAACCAGGACTCTGAGATCTCTTTCCACTGTTGTGGTGCTCAGAATAGTACTTCCCAGTCTTTAGGTGTGTTGGAGATTCTCTTCTCCCAAGTGCAGCATCCTTGTTAAATTGCATCCTATTCTGATCCGTCCACTTCCCCAGTCTGTCCAAATCTGCCAGAATTAGCTCCCTACCCTCCAATGTGTTAATTGTACCCCATAGTTAGTCATAAAATAAGACCAGGTTAGTCAGGCAGGATCTGCCTGCTATAAACCCATGCTGGTTGCCTCTTACCATAGTGTGACTCGTTGGCCTCCTGCAAATGTGATCCTTTATGATTTTTCCTAAGGTCTTGCTGAGAATAGAGGTGAAGCTAACTGGCCTATAATTACCTGGGTCCTCCTTCCTCCCCTTCTTGAAAACAGGGACCACATTGGCCCTTTCCAGTCCTCTGGGACCTGTCCTGAGTGCCACGAGTACTCTAAGAGTTGCACCACTGGTTTTGCTATGACATCAGCCAATTTCTTTAGTACCCTTGGATGAAGATCGTCGGGGCCCACCGACTTAAATATGTCCAGCCCTTCCAAGTGCCCCTTCACTAGGTCAGTGGTAACTGGTGGTGGATTGCTATTACCCACACTCCAGACTAAAGACTCATTGGGAGGTGTATTTGTATCTGTGTCCAGGAAAACAGAAGCAAAGAAATTATTTAAGAGCTCCGCTTTTTCCATCCTATGAATTATGAGTTGCCCTAGTCCATTCTGTAGTGGCCCTATGTTACCCTGCACCTTCTTTCTGCTCCCTATATACTTAAAGAAGGACTTTTTGTTATCCTTAATCTTTGTTGTCAACTTGAGTTCTGTAACTGCCTTGGCCTTCCTCACTGCTTCCCTGCAAGTGAGCCAAGCAGGTATACTCCTCCTTGGTGGATGCCCCATGCTTCCACAGCCTTTAGGCCTATTTTTTTCCTCTGAAGGCTATCCTGGATTTTCCTGATAAGCCAAGAAGGTTTTTTGGCTCTTTTGCCTCCCTTTGTGTGTATTGGGATGGTGCCCCTCTGCACCTGTATGATCAGTCCCTTGAGGAACTCCCACCGTTCTTGGACTCCCAGCTCACAGATCTGATTACCCCTCAGTCCCACCCTAATGAATCTCCTGAGCTTGTTGAAGTTGGCCTTCTGGAAGTCTAGTGCTATTGTCCTATGAGTTGTCTTGCCCACCTTATGCCAGATAGTGAATCCTATCAACTGGTGGTCATTATCCCCTGTTAAACCCTGACTCCATGTGACATCCAACAACTAGGGAGACAATGGATCAGTGCCAGCATGCATCACCTGCATACATTGCTCATGAACAGCTTTATTCAAAATGGACACAGCTTTGGGCTCACTCCAAGAAACTGGGGAACTGCCATGAACGTTAGTTCTTTCCATATTTATACATCTTGGTTTATGCTTATTAACACTTACTCCACCTTTGTCCCTCCTTGGTTCCACCCATATTCCCTCCTATCTTAAGCTCCACCTCAGTTTACTGTTTACTTCATTAGCATGGATTTGCCTATGCATTTTACTTATGTGTATGTCTTTTTGCTATGAGTACATTCCTAAAACCCTGACTCCAGCTTCTTTCAGTCATTTGTGGTTTCTTGCTGATTTCTTTACCCTCTCCTAGGTCTTGCTTCTGCTTTATCTCCTAATGACAGCTGGTGGGATGCATCCCATTCTTCTTAGACAATGAGCTATATATCTTACAACACTACTGTATTGTTTGGAAAATGCTTGCCTAAGTGTCTTCCAATATTACTTTTAACATACCATTCTGCCTTGTGGTTAGCAACTTTGCTAGGCCACAGGTTATAGCCTTCTATTCAGCTGCAGATCCAATGCTTTCAAAGATCCAAACATTATCACCCTAACATCCCCTAGGTTACCTTGTACCTGTAGATTCCCCACCAAGTCCTCCCTTGTGGTCAGCACCAAGTCAAGTAAGGCCTTGCCCCTAGTGGGACTGCATACCTCCTGTGTTAGATGCGGGTCCAGTATGCAGGTTAAGAACCTACGTGAATGGGCAGACCTGACTGACTGCTCCTCCCAGCAGGTATCTGGGTAACTTAGGTCACCCATAACAACTAGGTCTTTTGAGTGTACTGCCCTTGAGAGCTGTTTCAAGAATTCTAGATCTAACTCTTCCTTCTGGTGTGAGGGTCTGTAGTAGACCCCCATTACCAAGTCCCTTTTGCTCCTACGCCCTTGCGTTTTCACACACGTGCACCTACTTTGGCCTCCAGGCCTGACTGGGGCTGATTTGAATTTCCCATGCTTTTTACAGCTGCCAATCAGCTGTTCTGCACAGGCGTGGCCAGCCCTGTGCCTGTGCAGGAGTCAGCCAGCAGCCCCTCCCCCAGGAAACTTGGCCCCAGGAGCCTCCTTCTGCCCAGAGCCTTTGGTGAGTAGTCTCCTCTCTCCCTAGGGGTGAGCTGCCCTCCCTGGGTGCCCCCCCCGACCCACGCCCACTCCCTCACAAACTCCAGCACACTCCTGAAGAGCGTGTCTGTTTGCCCGGCCTGTTTGCTGGGCTCCCAGCCGGCACTGCTAAATAGGGATGGGAGGGGGAAAAGAATCCCCTCCCCGCAACCCTTACCTGCTTACCTTATTCCTGGCTGTGGCTCCTCCCCTCTCTCGCTGGTCCTGTCGCTCCTCTCGGTGGCGTTGGGAAGCTGAGGGCTCATGTGCACTTTCACACACATGCACCCACTTCGGTGTTCAGGCCCTACATGTTTAAATTAAAGCTGGATAGAAATAAGGTATAGATTTGTTACACATTTTCTAGCACTAACTTTGTAGCTGGTTGCCTTTTTATAGCTGGATAGTTATTTTTATTTTGTGATAATTACTTTGAACATGTGGCTGGTCTAAATGTATTGCACAATTAACCAGTGACCTGTAATATATGTAATGTGTAGGAGGGGTCTTGGAGAAAATGGCTTACAAAGACTTCTTGCTTTACAGTCTTTGAGGAGGAACCCATCAAGTTTAAAGGTGGCATTGTACACAATGTTCATAACTAGTAGTTTTAAAATCAGTGTAATTTCTGATCCCAGACATCACTGCTTTCAAGAAGTGCTTTCAGGAAGCTAATACTGATGTTATCAGATTGTCAACAGTCTATTCCATATAACAAGGATCAAACTCAGTCCTGATTTTCAGGTAGAAGTCAGAAACTATTCAGCTTGTAGCTAAGAGGAAAGTTACACGTTACACCTAGACTATACTAAGAACACTTAAAACACAAGCATCCACATAATATAGGGTAATTAATGCATACTAACTGGCCTCTGAACATCTCAAAGTTGTACCATTTCAAGCAAGGTTAACTTTGGACAATGCTACTTAACTCCAGTCTGTTCCACAGAGATAAAAAAAGCAATTTGCAGTCCTCCAGCATCCCAGGTTGCACTACTCTCAGCCCCACTCACTCTTTGGAAAAGCAGGGATAGAGCCCAGGTGTTCTGGCTCCTAATCACTCTCTTGCTCACCAGGTTTCTAGTGGCAAGTTGGAGTTGTGCAGAAAAGAAACAATATTAACGTTTAATGCGTGAATGCTCACAACATTATAAATTGAACATCACTTAACATTCCACAGATTAAGTATGATCTAAGTGTAACATGTAACTTGCCCCCTTAGGAGTTTAGTACAGGTTTCCCTCAATTTATATGGGTTTTTTATATGCAAATTCACTTTTATGCAATGAACATATTTAGACCCATAATTCCTTATATGCGAGGTAAATTCGATCTTATGCAATCAGCATAGATGCCCCCCAGCCCAAGCAGGTAAGTCTGTGGGGGGTGGGTAAAGCACTATAGCCCCACTCACCCCAGCCCCATCTGCAGCAGCACTGGGAGTGGCCGATGCCAGCTGCCTGCAGCCACTAGGCTGCATCATGCTCTGCCTGCTACCCTGCACCTGGGCTCCACTTGTCCCCATTCACCTCTGTTCCTGGGCTGTGCCATGCCCTGATGCAGGCAACTGGTGTCAGAGCTGGGGTGGGTGGGGCAGCTATGGGAGGCTGGGAGAGTGGATGGGGGTCATGAGGTTTGTGGCAGAGCCCCCCATGAAGCATGGTGCAGTGGGGGGCAATGGGGATGGTTCCCCCACCAGGCAGCACCTGTGTTTTTTTTTTTTTCAAAGGGCCAGCTGGGATGGGTGAGGCAGCCATGGGGGGACTGGGACAGTGGGCAGAGATTGGGGGGCACTCAGAGGGGCTGGGGGAGCAGGCAGGGGATGGGGCCTGGCAGGGATCCCCCCCATGGTCCCCTCCCCACTCCTCCAGTCCCTCCTTCCCCACCCCCTACTTACCAACTTGGAGTCTGTGTCCAGCTCTCTGCTGCAGTGAGTGGGGACTGCCTGAATCTTTTCTGAATTGATTCAGAGAGCTTTGTTTCAGACCTTTTAATTGGTGCCCTGATTTGATTTGGATTCAGAGATTAGACCACTGAATCAAGGTGAATCTCCTCCAAATGAAATCAGTACCCAAAGCTTCACACCGCCCTACTGGTCATGCTTCCCATGGTGGCTGGGAGCTAGGAGTGGTGAAGGAAAGCATTTTTGGGGGAGCTACTGCCCCTGTCCAAGGAAGGACACCCTATCTCGTGAGCACCCAATCTAGCACCCTATCTTATCCCCTCCCCACCCCTAAACTCCTGTCCTGGATCCCCTCTCAGGGTCTGTGCCTTAAGAGCCAGCTAGCTGCTGCATGGTGTAATAAGGAGCAACAGCATGGTCCTCCAGGATCTCGGCAAGCTCCTCACAGAAGGGGATCAGGACATTCTTTTGGCATCCCCGTCCCTCTTGTAGAGGGATTTTAGGGACTTTGTTTTGGTCCAGATCTGCAGCCAGTCTTGCTGATGTTCCCAAGCCACCACATGTGCTGTGATCCTCATAGGTGGCCTGATTTTGCCTGTTGCCTTTTTTTTTCCCCTTTGCAGTCATAGCAATGGTCTTCTCCTCTCACCAGACTGCAATGAGGTCCAGTGCCTCACCACAGCTCCAATTAGATGCCTGCCTAATGGAATCCAGGGGGGCGGGATCCTTTGGCTCATGCTGAAGATGGTTGAGTTGGAGGTAAAGGAAACATTTGTTTTCTAGTTGCCTACCTTCCATGTGTTCTGCTAGCTGCTTGCATGTAATTGAACCCCTTAGGGGGTGAGAAAGTCACACCCCCAGGGACAGGAGGGGAGCTGGCTTAGTGCCAGAACCAACCCCTGGGCAGTAGAGTCAAGGGGGTGGAAAGTTTATCCATGCAGAACAGGAGGGAGGGAATAGGTCGCTCCATCCTGGGATTCTGGAGGACTCAAACATGGGTGGCTTTTCTTTGAGGAGTAGCCACATATTAATGGAACATGAGCTGGATAGCACAAGTCAGAGATAAACCTTCCCTGGAGTGACACAACTTTAAGATGTCCAAAAGGTGCTTAAAACTACTTTTAGGTGGTAATGTGTGGACAGTCCAGGGGTTAAAGGATCCAGGAGCTGCCTAAAATTAGCATGTAACAGGGCCCTAACACAGGGCAGCAATTTGTGCCAGTGAGGTAGGAATATAGGACATAAAGCAGGTCTTTAAGCATTCAAAGCAAAGAGCCAAGGAAGGTGCACCTGATTTTCAAAAGCACTTATAATAGGAGGACAGCCTAACTGAAGGTGCCCAGCAGTGACTTCAGTGACTGGGAAGTTGATGATAGCATCTGTCTATATGAGACAGAGACACTCATGTGCCTTCTGAATATTCCTGAGCCTAATGAGCTGTAACTTCAAGCCTGTGTTCTCTCTAGCAACATTGTATACACAGGGCACGTCTGCACAAGATGCTTCACTGTGCAGTAGAGCTAATTACTGTGCAGTGAGAGTCCACATCTACACATGTAGACACTTACTTCACAGCAATTTGCTTTGATTATGAGTAAATTTGCTACCTGCAAATGCAAGTAGCAGAATTACTCATGATTAGTAACTGCACAGTAGCACACATGTACATGTGTAGATGCATGACCAGGAGCAAATGTGCTTCCAGTCAGCCAAGCAGCAGGGAGTGGGAGATTTCTCCCTGCCCCTGGGAGCTGCCTGCTGCCAGGGCATGCTCCAGCACTGAAGTCCAGCCAGAGACAATGTCCCCCTGCCCAGGCAGCAGAGAGCTACCAGCCCCTGCGCCACAATTGTAGGACCAGGGTTGAGAGATCCTTATCTACCATCCTGTCAGCAATAAAAACTTAAGATTCCAAACTAGCCCAGGGATTGACATGACACCTCGTTTGATGAGTGACAGAAAGGCTTTATTTACTACAAGTATTTAAAATCAAGTCAAGTGATCCCAAACCAAATCAAAGTCCAGTAATTAGCTATAAAGGTGATGATTTCTCACCAAACAGGCAACAAAGAGGCAGTCTGTTTCTCTTCAACTTCTCAAGTAAGTAGGGCACATCAGCAACTGGTGTCAGAGAGATTTCTCACTCTTGAAGCATGTGCGCTGTTTGCTGTTTTACTGCCTTTTATACCTTTTGTTTAGCATCTTCAAAGCATTATTTTAATTGTGAAAATCAAGAAAGAATCCCAAGCAGTAATTGACAGGAAAAACCTGCTCATTACTGGCTATCAAAAATTTTTAATTTGAATGAGTTACTTTCTTCGGTAAGAAGAGGTTATCCAGTTTGAAACATATCGAGAAACTGATTAACAGCCAGGAATAACATACTAAATCAGGAGGAGACATCTATTACATATGGAGAATGTCTCTTCCTGCATATAAACATGAGTTACTCACAAAAGAAATATTTACCATAATAATTAATAAAGGATAGATATTTCATATGGTTACACACCAGACGACTAAGAGTCTGCTTGAAATCATTCTGAATACAGCAAAATAAGCTGGAAGAGATAGTTCATTATTCCTTCTTAGATGGCCTAGCCATGAACTTGCATCCTCTTGCAATATGAAGTTAGCATTATTATTCTGCATTTTAACTTTTGTGAGTAGGCCCAAGCTTAGCATGAGTTTCAGAGTCATTACAGTCTGAGTCCTACAGTCACAGGTCCCAGGCCGGGTGGTCCTTATCTCCCAGCTGTAGCTCCACAGGAGATTCCTGCTGGGATAAAAATCTCCAAGCATGGGACCCATGAACAGCCTTCAGGTGCAGTTGCAGGAGAAGCTGGGCGGCTGTCACAGCTGGTTTAAAGAAGCCTTGTAACTGGGATGAAGACATTTGGTTGGATCCATATTCCCCAGACCCATGGATGTAGGGATCTACCTGAAGATGCAAAAGCTTTGAGTTCTTATGTTCCTTTGAGGCAGAAGTTGCATGATATGAAGGAAAAGGTGGAACAGTGTCCTATGGCTGCAGTAATAACACAGTAGATTATAAAGATGGAATGAGCTCCAGCTGCAGAGGGAGTAAGAGATGGTAATGTACCAGATCAGCAGCAGCACAGGGTATAACAGACTGTCACTGTTACTGCTACATTAGCACCAGAACAGGTGAGAGCAGCATCTATGAATATAGGTCCATTGAAAAAGGATACAGCTATTCAGTGGGTTGCAGTGTTTGGATCAAACAGGATGGACTGTTCCTTATTGTCAAGCAGTAGCTAGAACTAGTTGTAATCACTGACCAGTCCTCTGAATTAAGGCAGCCTTGGATGATGGACAGTCAGTAGAAGATAACTTTGACAGACGTACTAGGAGAATTCTGACTGCAGTTTTAGGGCGCATCCAGATGAGCGCACACGTGCCTCTTGCCCCATGTCAAAGGGGTTTGAGATGGGGCAAGAGGCACGTGCGCGCTCATCTGGATGCACCCTAAAACTGCAGTCAGAATTCTCCTAGTCCATCTGTATGGACAATGGACTAGGAGAATTCTGACTGACCCCTTTCAGATGGGGCAAGAGGCATATACAGGAACAAAAAAAAAGTGTTCCCCATGCTGCCAACTTGCAGCATGGGGAGAAAATTAGACCCCTGAAGATCCAGGGGTCTAAATAAAACAAAGTTAAAAAAAGTGGGGCAGGACACAGTCCCAGACCGTGCCCTTGGGCAACTGGACACTGGGTCCTCCACAGTGACACTCTGGCTGCCATAGTGTCTCTGTGGTTGGCCCTCTCCTTGGTGCTGAAGCACACTGCCTGCCAGGCAGCATGCTGCAGCACTAGGGCTCCAGTGCCAGTAAGTAAGGGGTCAGGGTGGCTGGAGGAAGCAGGAGGGGACTATGGGGAGGAACCCCGCTGGCCCCACCCACTCCCCAAGCCCTCCCCATTTCTGCCCTGCCCAGCCCCATCCCCCCCAAGGCCCCTGATCCCTGCCCTGCCCTATTCCCCACCTGCCCCCCTGGTGCCCCCGATCCCTGCCCTACCAGGCCCAGCCCCAGCCCCCCTGATCACTGTCCTGCATGGCCCTATCACCCCAGACCCCACCCAATCCCTGCCCTGCCCATCCCCAGCCCCTCAAGGCCCCTGATCCTTGCCCTCCCACTCCAGGGGGGCATTTGTATCATCCAATTATCATGGGCTCTAGGAGTTATTAGTTAGCCATGTGGGCCTCAATGTATGGATGACACAACAAAATACTTGGGACAACTAATGAAAAAAAAAAACCACGATAGGAGTGCTGTGTGGGTCAAAGGGTCAAAACATGAAAATAAGTGCACCTGAGGGGGACACCAAGCAGAGCCCCCAGGGCTGCACCCACCGGTCCTCAAAGGCATGCAAGGAGCTGGTGGACGTTGCCCACTGCTGCTCTGCCCAGAGACATGCATGGACAAGTGAGAGAAAAGTGTCCCTGCAGTCTCCAGGCACCTTCCTGGCCAGACCCTCCTTCCTGGTCAAATACAGGGCCCACTTGGCCAGGGCCAGGAGATGGTTGACCCCCCGGGACTTGGAGGGGCCGTGGATGGGGTGACCAAAAACAAAAAGGTGGTGGGGGGGGTGAAATTCAAGCAGAACCTCAAGAGGAGGCTCTGGAGATGGAGGGCCTGCAGCCTGGCGCACTTGAGGGTCATGTGTGTCAGGGTCTCCCTCTACCTACAGAAAGAGCAGGAGACTGGGGTGTCCATGAAGCTTGTCACATACACACCCGTGGTGACGGCTCCATGGTGGAGCCGCCAGCTGAGGTCCCCAGTGGCCCATGGGATGAGGGTGGAGTACAGATGCAGCCACTGGAGTGCCCCAGCTATGCCCTCACCGAGTATGTCCCACCACTTGGTGTCTGGGTGGGATTTGAGGGTGGCATGATGGACAGTGTGGTGAATGAGTATGTAGAGGTGGTGGCGATGGATGGTGGAAAAGCGGACTGATCTGGTGTCCTCCAGCTGGCTCAGGTGGTGGATCCAGGAGTGCCGTGAAGCCAGGCAAGGTGCCAGCCCCATGACAAATTCTGGTGGGCTGGAGGACATGGGGGGGAGGGGGAGGGATGGCCACCATGCAGGACCTGGTCACCAAAGGCAAGGGTGTCGGGAGGTAGGGCAGATTTCACCTCCTGGACCAGACAGCAGCTTGCACGTCATGAGTAGACCCATGTGCCAGGCCAGCACAGCAGGGTCTGCCCATTCCCGCCTATTGTAGTCCAGGAAGTCTCCAATACAGGAGACACCAGCCAGGACCAACCTCTGTCACAACCAGAGTACCTCTGCTGTCAGCACCTCCAGCTGGGGGCTCCAGAGAAGGAGCTCAATGAGCAGGTTGTCACCCTGGATGGCTGTTGAGGGGGACCTGGAGGTGGAAACCAGCCTCCAGGCCTGAAGGAGGTCCTGGTAGAAATCTGGCAGCCCTCGCAGGACCTTCAGGGAGAAACCCCACAGGCTGAGGAGCTGCCAGTCATATTGGAGCCCCCAGAACTGGTGGAGAAAAGTGCGCTGCAGGTGGCCCCCTGCCATGTGGCTGCCAACACCGTATAGCAGTCACTGCAGGGCCTGAAGGCAGAATGCCAAGACCTGCCTGTGCAGGCAAACCAGGCCCTGATTGTCCTCCTGCAAGGGAAGGCTCAGGACCTCTGCAGCAACCCAGTGCCGTCCTAGTGAGGGAAACTCCAGCGCCCATCTCTGGAGTTCTGCCAGGACCTCAGGGTCACAGGCAGGGTGTGTAAGCAGTGCTCAAGCATGGACAGGACCAGCTGGTTCAGCACTAGCACTCTCCCATGCAGGGAGAGACATCTCAGGAGCCCTGCCCATGCCTGGAGCCACTCCACCACCCCTGCCTCCAGCTGGTGCCAGTTCTCTGGCAGGGAGGGGTCTGTGGGGGACAGGTAGACCCCCAAGTAGAGCAGCGAGCCCACGCTCCAGAAGATCCTATAGAGCATGGGCGAGAGTGAGCCCACCTGCCACCCTTCACCCACTGCCAGGCCAAGGCTCTTGACCCAGTTGACCTGGGCAGAGGAGGCTGCCGAGTACAATGCCTGGCAGGCCCGCACCTGTGCCAGGTCACTGAGTCCTGGACCATGAGGAGTACATCATCAGCATACACTGGCAGGACCAGCTGTACCACTGGCTCCCAGAGCAAGAACCCTGCCACCCGCTTCCGCAGAAGAATGAGGAAGGGCTCCAGGATCAAGACATACAGCTGGCCTGACAGGGAACACCCTTGATGAACCCCTCTCCTGAATGGGATGGGCTCTGTCAGGGTCCATTTGAGCTTGACCAAACATTCTGCAGAGGCATACAGCACCTGGAAAGCCCACATGAAGTGGGGCCCAAAGCCAAAAGGCATGCAGCATGCCTGTGAGGTACCCATGATCCACTCTGTCAAACACCTTCTCCTGGTCCAGGGATAGGAGGGTGAAAGACAGGCCCTCCCAGCTGACTAGCTCCAGGAGGTCCTGAATCAGTTACAGATTGTCAAAGATGGAACATCCGGGCAACATATACAGCTGGTTGGGATGGATCATGTCCATCAGCACGGACCGCAGGCACAGCAAGGTGGCCTTCACTACCACCTTGTAGTCTGTGCAGAGGAAGGACATGGGACACCAATTTCTTAGGTCACAGGGTTCTCCATTCTTTGGCAGGAGGGTCAGCATGACCCTCTGGCATGATCGAGGGAAGTGGGCATCTCTCCCTGATTTGGCCTAGACTGTAGCAAGGTCCAGGCCGAGGATGTCCCAGAAAGCCTGGTAGAACTCCGAGGTCCCATTGATGCCTTTTGCCTTGTTGCCAGACATCAGACAGAGGGTGGTCAAAAACTCAGCTAGAGTGAGACGAGCTTCCAGCTGGTCCTGGTCTCTCACACTGACCTGCAGGTGTCCCTCCCACAAGGTCTGAGAGGCCACGGCATCAGTCAGATCCAGGGAGAAGGGCTCTTCATAGAAGGCCTGTGCACCCTGGCACATGTCGCCTGGATCCCCAAGGGGGATGCCATCCCCCACCAGAAGGCAGGTGAAGTATTTCTTGGCCCCCCGCCTCCTCTCCAGGGCATAGAAGTGGGAGCTGTGGTCCATCTCCCAGGAGCTGGATGCGTGAGTGGACAAATGCACCGCTGGTGCAGTGATCGTCCAGAGCACGAAGCTCTTCCCACCTCTCCCAACACTCTCAGCAGAGGGACAGATTGGTTGGCTCAGTGGCCAGGTGCCTCACCAGCTCTAGCACTTCCTGCTTGAGGTGCTGCCAGACCACCTCCCTCTGCCGGGTGTGCCCCCGAGCATAGCCATGGCAAAAAAGCCAGATGCACACCTTCCCCACGTCCCAGCATCTCTGAGCTGAGGGGAAAGCTGCCCATTGCTTTGGCCAGGCCAGCCAGAACTCCCAGAAAGCCTCCCTGAAGCCCACATCCTCCAGAAGGCTGGCATTGAAGTGCCAGTAGGCTGACCTCAGATGCCCATGCCCCAACATGGCCTGGGCCAGAGAAGGTGGTGATCACTGAAAGGGGTCAGCTGGATGCCAGAGGAATAGGCCTGGGAAGAGTGAAGCAAGGAGATATAAATCTAGTCTAACTGGGAGTGGCATGCCTGCTCCTCCCCCACACTCATGTGAGTGAAGCAGGGGGTTCAGTGGAGTGACAGGCATGCCAGATGTCACACCAGGAAGTAGTCCATCAGGATGTCCCTGAGGACGCCCACAGTGGCCTGGTTCTGCTCCTTGCCTGACCGGTCTCGTGCATCTAGGGTGATGTTAAAGTCCCTGCCAAGGACCAGGTACTTGCAAGAGTTGAGGGTGCCAATGTATGTGGCCACCTGGTGGAATAAATCTGCCAACTCCAGGTGCTTTGCAGGGGTGTACACATTCAGAAGGCTCAGGATCAGCCCCTGAGCTTGGACCCAGAGGTGCAGCAGGCAGCCTTCCACCACTTCAATGTCCTGGAGAACCTCCAGCTGCAGGTCTGGGGAGAACAGGGTGGCCACCTCAGATGAGGTGGCTGAGAGGCGACTAAAAGAGACCCTGCCTTCCCACTGCAGCCGCCATTTTGGTTTGTCAGCTGGAGTCATCAGGGTCTCCTGCAAGAATACCATGGGGTACCCTCCTCCTGAAGGAAGGAGAGCACCCAGCACCTACGGAGACCTTTCCTGCAACTGTAGATGTTGCGGGTCACAATCTTAAATGACCTTATGTCTGGGGCCATGGAGTAGATGGTTCAGCAGGGGCCTCATGCATCTGAACACCCAGTGTGGGGCCCAACAGTTTGTGTGGCACCCTCCCATACGCATAGAGGGCATCTCTGAAACTACGGGCCTGCCTATAGATCCAGGCTTTGCAGCTTTTGGGCCCCTTGCCTTCCCCCACGAGCACCCTTGCAGTGGCGAGGATGCTGTCAAAATCTCCCCAGTGGTCAAGGGTAGCTGTACCTTGCTGGCAGACCAGCAGGTGTAGTCACGGTCAAGAAATGCAAGTAGCTCATCCCTGGGGACTGCTGGGACTGAGAGGTCTGCAGGCTCCATGGAGCCTGCTGGTTCTCTGGCATCTTCCTTCTGGTCCTGGAGGTCAGATGGTTTTTCTGGCACCATCTGAAAGTCTCGGTCCACTAAGGCCCTGGACTCTGGTTGGGATTGGGAGAGCTCTGCAGCCCCCTGGGGCAGGGGTGGGGGCAAGGGTTGGGGTAGGAATCCTTCATAAAATGGTGGGGTAGACCTGGAGCCATGGGAGGTCTGTGCAGAGTCCCCAATGAGATCAGCCCATTGATTAGGGGACCCTACCATGACCCTCTCTTGTGTGGGACTATGGGGCAGGCTGCAGGTGAGGTTTTCCTGGGAGTAAGAGGGAAGAGACCCACCAGGCACTGGGGTGGCTCTGGCGTCTGCCTTGGGGTCCTGGGAAAGGGGACCTCCTCCCTCAAGACTCACTGGGGTGAGTCCCAGGGCCTCTGCATCCCCTAGAGCAGAGAGAGGAAGCTCTGCTGCCAGGTCTTCCTTTGGGCAGGCCTCAGCTTCGGCACCCGTGGTTTCAGGGGGTAGGCCTTGGTCAGCAGAATGAAGGGCTCCCCCCATGGGCTTCTGTTCAGGACTATCTAGCAGCCCCAAAACCTCCTCCATGGGGATCGTCCATTTGATTTCTCCCAGGGGTGGGGTGTCAGGAACAGCTGGGGGGGGGGAGGGGCTGAAGGCTGAGCTGCTCCTTGCCCCCATGTGGTGGTCTTGGGAGGGGGAGAGGAGTCATAGTTTCATAGCCGGTAGGGTTGGAAGGGACCTGAGCAGATCATCAAGTCTAACCCCCTGTGTAACAGGTCACCCTCCCCAGCACCATCTTTTGCCATTATCCGTGACCTATGTGGGGTGCCCTTGAAGTCCCCTTACCTGCTCTCTACTCACTTGCCATGTCTTGATGGAACTATTATACCAATGTTCTTGTAAGCAGGAGACTACCTGTTGTATTTTTGTATGTTGGGGTTCTCCACCACTACAGGCCTTGACCCCTGCCTTTCTCTAGCTAGGCCTCTCTGTCTAAACCCACCAGATAGGGTTTGACTCCAAGGCTCTAGCTCCATGGTCTTGGGGCTCATGGCCATCCTTTCTGCCCCAATCTGGTGCCTAGCCTCCCTGGCCCAGAGGCCCATCCACCAGCCCCACAGTTTGGGGGGCCACAAGTTCAAAGCTGGGCAGCAGCCTTAAACCTCCATGATCCCAGTCTCAAATACCAGACCACCTTGGCCTTTTATGACTGCACCCTCTGGCACCAGGGCCTGTGCACCCCAAATACTGCACCCTCTCTGGCACTGGGACACCCACACTGAAGTTGGCCCCCAATGAGGCCTCCTCCTTCCCCAATAGCCGCTCCTAAAACTGCCGGTTGTTAATCAATCAAAACTTATACATTGTCTGTCCATGGGCTATAACCTTCATCAAAATAGACTTAAAGAAGGCAGCATGCCAGCTTAGAGTTCCTCAAGGGTTCGTGCTTCTACTCCCCACCATCTGCTACAATCCTTCTTCTGGGGTTGGTGCCACTTCTCTGGGAGTCCTCAGCTGTTCCCCTCCTGCAGCCACCAAACTGCTCTCCAAGGTTCTGCATGGAGCTCTGGGATACATTCCTTCCCCTTTGGCTGCTGGCTCCTACTGCCACCCAGCCCAGGGTTTTTATAGTCTTGGCCTGCCCCCTTCCGGTCACCTGACTAGCTGGCCAGGCTTAGCTTTTAACCCCCACCTTACCAGCACGGTGTGCCCAGAAGTTCTAGTCTTAAAGGGGCCAATCTGTCTTCTGGTAACTGGGCTAGGGTTTCCTGTTACACCCTGCCATGGGCAGGAAATAATGCTGGGGTCAAATGACCCCAGCTAGGTGATTATCTAACTTCCTTCTGAAGACCCCTCAGGGTAGGAGTGAGCACCACTTCCCTTGGAAGCTGGTTCCAGATCCTAGCTGCCCTGACTATGAAGTAGTGCCTCCTGATATCTAGCCTGAATCTACTCTTGGTCAACTTATGGCTGTTATTCCTCATTACTCTTGGTAGTGCTCAGGGGAACAGGGACTCTCCCATAGCCTGTTGGTCCCCCTTGGCCAGTTTGTAGATGGCCACCAGATCCCTTCTCAGCCTTCTCTTGTGGAGGCTGAACAGGTTCAGGTCCCATAGCCTCCACTCGTAGGGCCTGCCTTGCTGCCCCCGATCATGTGAGTGACCCTCCTCTGGACCCTCTCAAAGCTGTCCACATCCCTCCTGAAGTGTGGATCCCAAAACTGGACACAGTACTCCAACTGTGGCCTGACCAGTGTCACATAGAGGGGGAGGATCACCTCCTTGTACCTGCTCATGTTGCATCTGTGGATGAACGATGAGGTGTGGTTAGCCTTCCTGACCACATCCCCATAATGGCAGCCCATGTTCATTTTGGAATCAATAATGACACCAAGATCCTTTTCTTCCTCTGTGCTGACTAGAAGAGAGTTCCTAAGCCTGTAGGTATGCTGCTGGTTCTTCCTCCCTAGGTGCAGTACCTTGCCCTTGTCAGTATTGAATCCCATCCTGTTCTCATCCGCCCACCCCTGTAACCTGTCTAGATCTAGTTGCAACCTGTTCCTCTCCTCCAGCATGCCCACTTCTCTCCACATCTTAGTGTCATCCATGAATTTGAACAAGGTGCTTTTCACCCCATCGTCCAAGTCACTGATGAGGATGTTGAACAGTGCGGGCCCGAGGACCGAGCCCTGGGGAAGCCCACCGCCCACATCCCTCCAGGTTGAAAAAGACCCGTCCACCACCATTCTCTGGGTGCAGCCCTCTAGCCAATTTGTGACCCATATGACTGTGTAGGCATCGACGCCACAGTCACCTAATTTTTAATAAGAATGGGGTGAAAGACAGTGTCGAAGGCCTTCCTAAAGTCCAGAAAGACTACGTCCACTGCAACACTTACATCCAAGGATTTTGTGACCTGGTCATAGAGGGCCATCAGGTTGGTCTGACAGGACCTGCCTCTAATGAACCCATATTGGTTGCCTCTAAGCATGATCTCCCTTGCTGGTCCCTCGCAGATGTGCTCCTGGATAATTTTCTCAAAGAGCTTCCCCAGGACCAAGGTAAGACTAACAGGCCTGTAGTTTCCTGGGTCCTCCTTCCTCCTTTTTTTGAAAATGGGGACCACAGTGGCCCTTTCCCAGTCCTCTGGCACCTCACCAGAGCACCATGAGTGCTCATAAAGCTGTGCCAGGGGTCCCGCAATGACCTCTGCTAATTCTGTCAGCACTCTGGGGTGAAGATCATTAGGACCTCCTGATCTGAACACATCTAGTCCCACCAGAAGTTCCCTGACTAGGTCCTCACTGACCGTGGGCCTGGCAGTGCCTCCCCCAGGCTCAAAAAGATGAAGGCAAAGAAATTGTTAAAGAGGTTAGCTTTGTCATTTGGTGTGACCACCAGATTTCCTAGCGTATCCTGCAGAGGCCCTACATTATCCCATACCTTATTTTTACCCTCTATGTATTTAAAAAAGGACTTCTTGTTATCCTTGATCTGGGTTGCTAGTCCCAGTTCCATCTCCACCTTAGCCTTCCTAACAGCCCCCTACAGTCTTGAGCAATTAAGGTATAATCCTCCTCAGTGATGGCCCCTCCCTTCCACTGGATGTATGACTCCTTTTTAGCTTTGACATTCCTGGATGCTTTTGGTGAGTCATGGGGGGGCTTTTCAGAACCCTTGCCCGCTTTGATCCACGTTGGGATTGTCACCCTTTGGGCTTGGAGGATCGTGTCCTTAAGGAACGACCACTCTTTATGGACTCCCAACTCCCCTCTCAGCTGGGACCTCAGTGCCTCCCTGACTAGACTCCTTACCTCACTGAAATCCTCCCTCCTGAAGTCCAGGGCTGCTGCCTTGCTGCACTGGATGGTGAATTCCAGTAGGTGATGATTGCTATCGCCCAGGTGGTCACAAACCCGCAATTCACTCACCAGGTCATCGCCCGTGTCCAGGACCAGGTCCAACAAGGCATTTCCCCTGGTGGGACTGTGCACCTCCTGGGTTAGATGGAGGTCCTGTAACTCAGCTAGGAACCTACGTGAGTGGTCAGACCTGGCTGACTGCTCTTCCCAGCAGATGTCCGGATAGTTTAGGTCACCCATGATGACCATGTCCCTTGACTTAACTGCCTCCACGAGCTGACCTGAGAATTCCTGGTCCAGCTATTCCCCTGGATTGGGTGGCCTGTTTTAAACCCACACTGTTAAGTCCCTTTCCCCCCCGGCCCCCTTGTATTCAGACCCACAGCACTTCAGTCTGCCCCTCCTCTGACCCAGTGCTGTTTGTTGAGGATGTGCATTGTTCTTTGACTTAAAGCGACACACCTCCACCTTTCCTCCTCCTGCCCTGTACAGCCTATAGACCTTGATGTTTACTGCCCAGTCATGTGTTGTATCCCACCAAGTTTCAGTGAGCCCCACTATGTCCGGGTTTGTGTTAGCTAGCAGGAGGGCAAGTTCCTCCTGCTTGTTCCCCATACTACAAGCATTAGCGTAGAGGCATTTAAGGCCTCCTGGAGGTGTATGCACCACCCCCCTAATCCCAGGATTTTCTGGGCCCCTATCTCTTACCTGGGGATTTCTTGTGCTCATTGCCCATCTTGGCTGGGCTGTTCTTGTAGGTGGCGCTTGGTTCAGTGTTCTGTGGTTCCCTCCATCCTAATCTTCCCCTTCCCCTGAGGAGCCTCGTTTAAAGTCTGCTGGAGGAGATCAGCCAACCTGAAAGACAACACATGCTTACCTTTGGGGGAGAAGTGAAGCTCATTCCACCCAAGCATATCTCTTGTCCTGAAGTATGGATCATGGTCCAAAAAGCCGAAGTCCACCTTGAGTCCATTTCCAAAGCCACAAATTGACCTCCATGATGCAGGTCTCATGGCATCATCTGTGTCCACTCACTGGAAGGACAGATGAGAAGATCACCTGTGCCCCTGTCTCCTTCAGCTTCCTCCCCAGAGCTTGGTTGTCCTTCATCAGGTGATCAGGGCTGCTCCTGGCTGCATCATTAGTGCCCACATGGATTAGGACCATGGGGTAGTAATCAGTTGGCTGAATAATGACAAGGATCATCTCCATCACATTCTGAATCCTCTCTCCAGGCAGACATTAGACCTCACGTGACATGGGATCCTGGTGACAGATGGGACCCGCTGTACCCCTCAGGATGGAGTCACCTATGATGAGCACCCAGTATCTCTTTTCCCGGATCAACTTGCCTCCTTCAGCCTGTTCTGTGTGTGGACTGGCCTCCTCTCTAGAGGTTTCCTCTTCTCCTTCTTCTTCCTCCAATGTCCTATGTCCTATACTGGTCCTAGTCCTATGTCCTATACTGGTCCTATACAGTCCTATACTAGAGGTCCTATACTGGAGAGTTAGAGGACTCACCAGTAACCCAACCTATTGTAATTCAACTAGGAGAGTGGATGTTTCAGGAAAAAAATATGGAATACAGAAGGATAAGCCTGGAGGAGACAGTGTGAATGGAATTTTAGGAATGACTGCTTTGCAGCAGGGAGGAATACTGCTGGATTTAGCTAATGGGTGTCTGTGGAAACAGCCAGTAGAGGAAAAGAGTGTGTTGATTTCTGCAATGCATCGGTGTGTAGCTATTAAGGCTCCTGCTGTAACTGATTAAGTTAATCAGGATGAGTGGACACAGGCATTTCTTAAGGCTTGGGCAAAGGATAAGTTAGAATGTGGCAAGTTATAGGCTTGTGTCTTGATTAAGGGACCATACCCTCCACCACAGACGTAATATAAATATTCATCAGAGGCTGAAGTGGGATTACAACGCACAATAAATAGTTCATAGTATCATAGTAAGTAGGGTTGGAAGGGACCTAAACAGATCATCAAGTCTGACCCCCTGCCTTGGGCAGGAATGGATTCTGGGGTCATATGACCTGAGTCAGGTGTCTATTCAGCCTCCTCTTAAAGACCCCCAAGGTAGGAGTGAGGTCCACTTCCCTTGGAAGTTGGTTCCAGGTCCTAGACACCCTAACCATAAAGTAATGCCTCCTGATGTCTAGCCTGAACCTGCTGTCTATTAACTTGTGGACGTTATTCCTACTTACCCCAGGGGCTTTTTAGCACTCTTACCCCGCTTGGTATGCATTGGGACTGACTCCCTTTGGCCTTGGAGGATTGTCTCTTTGAGGAACGACCACTCGTCTTGGACTCCCATCTCCTCAAAACTTTAGTATCCCCTCTCATATTAGTCTTCTTAACTCATTGAATTTGGCCCTCCTAAAGTCAAGGACTTCCACCTTACTGCCCTTGACACCCTGTCCTGGATAGTGAATTCCAGCAGGTGATGATCACTATCGCCCAGGTTGCTGAGAACCCGCAATTCCCTCACCTGGTCATCGCCTGTAGCAAGGACTAGGTCCAGCAGGGCATTTCCCCTGGTGGAACTGTGCACCTCCTGAGTTAGGTGGAGGTTCTGTATCTCGGCTAGGAAACTACCTGAGCAGTCAGACCTAGCTGACTGCTCTTCCCAGAAGATGTCTGGGTAGTTCAGGTCACCCATAACTACCACATCTCGTGACTTGACAGCCTCTGCAAGCTGTCCTAAAAATTCCCAGTCCAGCTCCTCCCCCTGGTTGGGCAGTCTGTAATAGACACCCACTGTTAAGTCCCTTTCCCTATGACCCCCTTGTATTCTTACCCAGAGCACCTCAGTCAGCCCCTCTTCTGATCCCACCTTGCTCACTGAGGATGTGTATTGCTCCTTGACATAGAGCGCTACACCCCTTCCTTTTCTCCTTGATCCATCAGAGGCTGAAGTGGTATTACAACCCACAATAAATAGTTTATTGAGTCAGGAAGTAATAGTACAGATGCCTAGTGTTTGTAATTTCCTGATCTGGCCTGTTCTGAAAGCAGATGGAAAAACCTGGAGACTAACAATAGACTTCAGAGCTTTGAATGCAGTAACTCCTGTTACAGCTCCTGTTGTGGTGAAATACCCTGAAATTCTAGCAGCCATAGCAGGAGGGGTTAAATGGTTTTCAGTACTGGACTTAGCTAATGCATTTTTTGCCATTACCTTGGCACAGGAATGCTGGTACAAATTTAGATTCACATTCAGGGGGCAACAGTATTGTGTTACTCGAGTACCCCAAGGATTTCACAATGCCCCAGTGATATGCCATGGACATGTGGGAAGGATGTGGGACAAGCTTTCTCCAGATAGTCAAAGTTGTGTGTTGTCATACGTAGATGGCATACTGATACATGGAGGCAATAAAGAGCAAGTAGCGAAAGTGACAAGGGAAGTGTTGGAGGTGATTGAGGAAACAGGATTCAAGGTTAATAAAGCTAAGGTGCAGTTGGTAGTCAAGGAGGTGAAGTACCTAGGAGTTATGTTGGGACAAGATGAGAGAACTCCAGATAGGCAGTGAGTAGAACTGATAGGCAAATTGCCAGGTCCAACAGACTTACCATCCCTGCAGGCATTGTTGGGAACATTACATTTCTCGCAGGACTTCATTCCCATGGTCACTGAGAAAACAAGCAGCTTAAATTCAGTTAAAAAGGGATCTGGTACAAGCTTCTGCATTCACAATCCATGTGAAAAGGAGTGTTTAGCATTAATTTGGGCATTGAGAAAGTGGGAATACATTGTAGGAGGGGTAAGAATAATAGTCTAAACATCCCATTTCCCTTTAAAGTATATTATATCTGGAAAAATTAAGAAGGACATGTTTCAAGTCCCAGATTGGCTCAGTGGACTCTAGCTCTTATAAATCATGATGTTGATTTTGAACAGCAGCAGACAATACCAACTGTATCATATGGGTTAGTGGTACAGGGGAAAGAGCATGAATGCCCTTTACCAGAGTATCAAAGGCTGGAATGATCAGGCTTAACTTTAGAAAAGGCAGAATCAGAGAACTAGAGCATTTGGTTTGTGGATGAATCAAGTTACTACATAGAAGGAAAACCATAAACTGGGTGTGCAGGAATTAGGGTGCAAGATGAAGAAGTGTTTCAGCAACAAGTGACTCCTCATTCTGTGCAAGCAGCAGAGGTGCAGGCTGTTAAAGCAGTGCTTGAAGTTGAGCCATTAGGAAAAACATGTAGCTATTTTTACAGATTCAGATTGGACTTGTAGGGCACTGACTCATGGTTGCCCATCTGGACAAACAACCAGATGTACATGGGAGAAGGGAAATTAGTGGCTCATTCAGCTTTATGGAAACAGGTGTATCATCTTATTGTTAATAGATCAGGAAAGACTGCAGTCCAGCATGTCAGAGGGCATCAGAAGACAAAGAGTAAAGAAGGATTCTGGAATAATCGAGCAGATGCGCTGGCAAAAAAAGCAGCCAGAAAGGGAAACCAATGCCAGCAGGTTGCCATGCTTACTCGGCAAGCTCAAAGAAAATCAGATGGGGTAAGCCTAGGTGGTTTAAAACAATTGCAGAAAAATGACAAAGACTTGAAAAGCCTTCTAGGCAGAGATGATGTAATACACCTGGATGGTGTGATTTGGAGGATTGGCCCACCTACTCAGGCTAGACAGTGGGTAGTTCCACAAGAAGTCAGAAATAAGTTAATACAGTTTGTACATGAGAAAGGACACCTAGGGTGGAAAAAGACCATGGAAATAGTCTTTCAAACAGGATGGTGGCCCTCTGTAAAGCAAGATATCAAGCAATGGGTAAACAATTGTTTGCCTTTTGCTATGGTCAATGCTGATTCTAGTACAAGAAAATACAGCTGAGGTATCAGAGAATTAATTCTTGGTCAAGAATACAGGTGGGTTACATCAGACCCCTGCCTACTACTAAGAATGGAAACAGGCATTGCTTAGTAGTAATAGATCCTTTTTCAAAGTAGATTGAAGCCATTCCAATGAGACATAACACTGCTAACATAACTGCAAAGCAATTGTTTAACATTGTGTTTTCACAGTGGGAAGTACCTAAAGAAATAGATTCAGAGCAGGGACCTAAATTTGTTGCAGAAGTTATGAAGAAACTTTGTTCCACACTAGGAATTAAATAGAGGTTTCACATTGCTGGACACTTTCAGAACTGAGGTAAAGTAGAAAGAACCATCAGAACATTAAATAAGTTGTTGGTTAAAATGGTAAAATGTGATGCAAAGGATTGGGTTGAAAAGCTACCAGTAATTTTGTTGGCATTTCAAGCAGCTCCAGCAGGTCATGGGTTTGCACTCTTTGTTGTCATGACAGGCAGACAAATGCAACTGCCACAGCAGTGGTGGATCAATACAGACTTATCTGATGACCTAGTCCCTCGAGTTGTAAAAGATCAATGGCTACAGAGTTTAATACAACACATCAATGGTATACATGTCAGGGTGGCCCAAGAATCAGACCTAAATGTCAAAAAAATGGAAAAGAGATTCGAGCCTAACAAAGATTTGACAGAATGGAACATAGGTGATGAGGCAATGTACCAAAAATGGGAAGATAAAGAGCATGGACTGGATGTTAAATGGAAGGGACCTGCATATGTAGCGGACAAGGCAAGTCCAACTGTTTACCTAGTTGAGTTACCAGGAAAAATGAGGGGAAATAGCCTTTGAAGAAATTGGTTTCACATATCACAGTTAAAATCTTGGAAAGAAAATTAAGTTATTTTTTCAGTAACATGCAAAAAAGCATAGAAAACTTATAAAAGATACACCCCCAAAATTGTGGTGCTGTGCATATTGCCACCGTGCATGTCAGCACTGTAAATATAAATATCTTACTGTGAGGAATTTCCCTTGACAAGTTTGTTTATTTTCTTTTGCAGAAACCAGCGTGAAAATTTAATCCAGTGGTGAATGTGGTAGATGGATCCAGAGGCCCAGGTGTTTTCAGCACGGTCACCAGCGATTTCTCTGTCTCAACCATGGCTCTGCTGCTACAATGATTGTTTGGTCTGTTTCATTTTGCTTGTCTTGTTTGTTTTAGTATGGCTGTGCGGACTTTAGATATGTGACCAGGCACCAAGTCTGCCCCATTACAGAACTTCGGGGGAGTGAAGGAAAGCAAAAAACTTACCTTAACAACCAGTCCCAGGAGAAAAGGGGTGGGGCTACCTGGATGGGGGAGAGAGAGAGAACCGAAAACATAAACAAAGAGAGCAGCATCTGTGATAGGGGAGAGCCTACTGGCTGTGAAAGAGACAGTCAATGGCTGGAAGGATTTAAAGGGGAAGTAACCCAGATTTAGCTGGAAAAAAAGAAGAAAGCAACCAAAAGAAACAGGGAGAAACTACAAGAAAGAGAAAAGGGAATATAAGAAGGGTCCTGGAGAGAGACTTACCTGGGAAAATGAAGTAAGTAAACACAAGAGGACTTTGAGTCAGTGAGTCTGATACCTGAAGACATCGAGTAACATCCCAGAGACTTTAAATTAAGAGAAAGGAATGAGAGTGGATGAAAACTAACAAAGAGAACAGAACCCCACAATGTTGATATCAGTAGTAAATACAAGGTGACCTAGGATTGCAATTTGCTTGGGACCCGTGCGGAGGAGAATGGGTCAAGCAACCAAGAAATTAAGAGTTCTCAAAGAGAGAGGGAACTAAATATATACAAGATGTAATTTATCTGAGAGAGACATAATAGTTGTGCAGAAGAGTTACTTTTGTTGAACCGCAGACATGATATCTTCCTCATCTCTCAGGACTGTGTTTATATCTGTATCTTATTCCATCAAAGTCATGGTGGGTGAGAAATAAAGGAAATTAAACAGTTCATTTTAAAACAAGAGTTGGTGATTTATTTTGCAGGCGTAGCTTAACTCTCACAAGATACCAATATTAATGTTGTTAAAGTTGTTATTGACGCACCTCCTGAAAACAGAACTTGTCAATGGATCCTCAACCAGAACATTGACACTTCCATCCCATTTGGATCAAAGAATGTTTCAGATTGTGGAATAAGGGCAAGCAATTCATATGGGAATTTCAGGATAAAAATACTGGCAACATGGTATTTACAGAATAGTGTTGTGCACATCCTTTACAAATCCAATGCATTTTTATTACCCTGGTGGGAAAAACATTGCTGGTATTTAAAGACTATGTATTGTGCTGACATCTCAAGATGTGTTTGGGAAACATTTCTAACTAGTTGCATTGATCCTAAGAATGCCTCAGACATTACGTCATGGTTCGAAATCAATCCTGTCCAGACTTCCTTTCCTAGATGTCATCATCCAAAGGATACATGTACTAATAAACAACAGATCAACTAGTGTGAAGGGTATACAGCCAAATGAACAATGAAAACAGAAGAAATAAGGTACAGGCTAAAACATGTAAACACTTCTGTGCAGTACGGGTGGGAGGAAGAAATAATGTTACAGGAATTAGTGAAGTATAATGAAATTACAATGAATGTATGGGTCTCCTCAGCCCATGTAGAAGCCTGTCAGTGGGATACAGGAGTACGTAATGCCACCCATTCAGACTGTGGCTTCCAGGTACAATGGGTAAACAAGTTTATATTTGAATGCTATGGGAGCAGTGCACTTTTATCTGAATTACCGGCAATAAGCATTAATGATGAGAAGAGGAGCCTGAGCATTATGATGACCAGAACCTAGAAATCATTCCTCCATGTGGTGTTATGATGGTAGGAGTGTTTGCATGGTCATCGCATAACCCTGTTGAGCTCATAGTTGGGAAAATTGTTTTCAGGTGCTAGCAGAGTGAGCTGGTTAAAAAAACACAAAGAAGTCATTGTCTTGCATATACCAGGAAAATGGAAGGCATTTTCATCATCCAAAATACATTGTTCACAAGGAAGCTGGAAGCTATTATGTGATGAGTTCCATATGGCAGGGCCACCCTAGTGGAACGTGTTAGTTAGAAACCATGAATGTCCTCATAATTCTTCAATGCTGTTTTAATTTTGGGGGGGGGGGGAATATTTCAACATGTTCCAGTTATCGAAGTGGGTTATACAATCATTTAATCATGGAACTCTATTAACTATATTAATTTTTGTTTGTCGGTAAATATGACAAAAAATACCTTAAAGTGGTTAAACATACAGAATGACATATAATTGGGCCCCATGTAATCAAACTAAAGCATAATGAACAAGTTCTTTTGGGCCCTCAGCAATCCATCAAATAAATTCAAATAGACTTAAGGGGCTTGAACTTATCTGCTGGTGTTCCAACGTGTGCTCCTTTTATACTGTCAAGCCATCAAGGTTGGAGGTGTCAACTGGATTTTTGGTATATTAAAACTACACCGGTGTTTACTTACAGGCAAAGAAGATATATTGTGACAACTGGCCTGAGTGGAGCTGCATTAGAAGCAGTGGTTTTGAACAGTGTTAACAGTGAAGTTTTAGCTAATAGACTAGGCTATGCTACAGCTAAATTGCAAAGAATTGGGAAACCCTTAATGAGTTCATTATCACATCTTGGAATTGGGGAACAGCTAGTGGGAGACATCCTGCTTATACTCCAAGAAATGGAAGAAGAAGACCATCAAAGTATAGTTGTAGCAACTGATAAATTAATTTGGTACAATGTTTCTCTAGCCTTGGCCTGTACACAGGCTCAAGCTTTAAGCCAAACCATAGTCACCCGAATCATGTGCTCTGGCCTTCAGGGCCATTTGCCAATAAAGTTTAAATTTGTTTGGAACAATGCCATTCAAGGAGAAAAAGACCTTTCCAGGTGGTGGAAGTTAGTTTCTTTTATCTATAGTGAATCAAACCAACAAATTTGGCTCATGTGGTTACTATTAGTGCCATTTCTCATGTCACCATATATCCACTAGTATCTGTGGGTCTTGGAGTAAGTAAAGGTGTTGTGATGTACCCCCTTGACCACCATCAGTGGGCATTTAAGCAGCAAAGAAAATGGAGGATCATTAATATCAAGGGATGTCTAACTCATGCAAATTTGGGTATGTGTGTGAAGATGAGAATCTTCAGGCATGAGATGAATGCCTGTATGAACAACACAAAGTCCAGCACTGCACCTTTGATTTAGTTAGTGAAAACCACACTGTTGTAGCTGGAAAGGGATGTGTTTGTGTACGTACACATTGGCCATATGTTTTGATTAACCAAGAAATGTTGTATTTGATCATGTTTTCTGTCAATCCATGTTTTTGTAATGTTTCATCAGTTAGTGGTTATGATTTTAAGTATTTTGTGTCCCAGTGGAGTGTTCAGTCTATCCAAGCTAAACCATGGCTATATCAGAATATAACCCCAGCAGATGGGACTGAATTTGCCACTTTTGCAGCAAGCTTTCTCTCGCTCTGATCTACACACTGTACTCCAATCTACAGTAAAAGCTCTGTTATTCAGCATCCCCTGGGAATGGGGGATGCCAGATAACAAAATATGCCAGTTAATTGAGCGTCCTCGGCTGCCACTTCTCCCGCCGTGTCTGGGGCATCCCTCCGTCCCTCCTGCAGCATCACCACTCCTCCCACCGCATTACCAATCCTCCCTCAGGCCCTGTGGGCCCTGCAGGACAGGGAGGTGGACCCCACACAGCCCCATGCAGCCACGGTGGGCACTTCCAGTTTCACTTTTCTTTACAAGCTGGTATGACAGTTAACAGAGCATGCCAGCTTGTAAGGTGCCGGTTACCAGAGAGTTTACTGTATTAAGAAATACAATCAAGAAACTGTGGTTCAAATCAAACATAACAAAAAAGAAGTACAGACAGTACTAAAAGAGGTCCGGAATGCTGGACAGCATTCTTGGTGGGAAACTTTAATTGGATGAAGTCCAACTGATTCAGATTTTTAAATCTAATATTACATCCTATTGTTATTTTGCTTTTTGTGCAAATGATATTGCTTCTGTTCATGATTTTATTGTGTTGGAAAATAAAATGGCTGTATTTTAGACTAGAACGCTATCAAGCTCAATGGCTGTGAAAATTATATTATGACAAGCTCCGTCAATAAGCAGAATGTCAGGCAAGCCTAGGGTGAAATGATCACTTGCTGCATGAAGAGATCAGCTGCAACCCATACAGAACTTGAACAGCAGGGTTTCATTACTAGACTGACTTCTATGTAGTGATGGCATAGGTGATGGCATAGGTGATGGCATAGGTTAACCTAGCTATTAAGGAGGGGACTGTTAGGGTAGCTTGCCATATTTTATGCTTTAAAGTTGCATCTGTTTATAGAGTGGTGAATTATAGCATTGTTTAAAGTTTTCTTTACATTCAGCTTCAAGTTCTGTATAGTCTCTGTGGTGGTTGGGCTGAGGATGCCTCCTCTTACCCCTCTATAGTCACCCAACAAACCATCGATACCCTGACTTTCCTGCCTGCCACATCTTGAATGTTATTATTCTATATTCAAATTTTTTTTATGTCACTAGTCAGGAGGGTTGTTCTGTCAAAAATTTTTTTTTTTTTCCATTTGTTCTTATTAGGTCTCTATTAGAGGTTCACAGGCACTATGGGTAAGTTATCTTGCTCGCTTCTCCGTATGTTCGCATGCACTTGACGGTATAAATAATTGCACTTTGATTCAGATCACAACTTGTCTTTGTTTTTAACTTTTATCACTCTATACAACCTTCCTTTACTTTCAGGCAGAAGCTGTCTATCTCTTTTTTTTTTTTTATAATATCAACTTGGTAATTCTACTTATCTAATACTCTTATGCTATACCTATTAACTTGACTGAATGGAACTTAGTATTAATAAACAAAGTCCCTTTCTTTCTTGTCCATCTGTGCTTCCATTCCCGTTGCAGGCTTTTATCTTTGAACCCCACTATATACACTCTCTTTACCTTGTTGGCGTATGAGTCTATCTCTTAACCTGCATGTGACTGGTGCCTCGAATCCTCTTGTGGGACAATCAGACACCATCTCCGAGTCCATGATCATACTGTGCCACATTCACTCTCTTATTTTCTTTGTTTTCTTTCCACTTCAGCCATGTAAGATGGATCCTGTGGGGTTTGTCTCTTCAGGGATCCGCCCTTCGCTCTTGGAGCTTCATTCTTCCCCCGACGCTGCAAGGAGTCCTCAGGTAAGTTTCTGATTCCCCCGAAGATCCTCTTTCTCCCTGTTTTTCTCTTCTTTCCTCTGCTTTTTCCCCCACTGGAGCTCCCATCTTGCTGCCTTGCTCCAATCTTGGCACTTCTATCCTAATATGGTAGCGGCTCTGGAAGCGGCATTCCCCAGGTCTTTTCGCCATGGCCGCACTTGCTGTGTCCACGCTGGCTCCTTCACAGTCTCATTGTTATCTGAATTTTTCATTTTCCTGGTGTTTGCAATACCAGCTGACCTTGTTTCTTGCAAGTTTATGGCCTTGAGTTTGCTCGCATGATGTTTCTTTCCTTTTTCTATCACTGAGAGAAGTTTTTCTAATGCAACATAGTAATAGTTTTGTTACTACCTCAAATTAACTGAACTTGGCACTCACCAGCTGAATCAGAGGGATGAAATAATTGGATATGTTAATGAAGGTGATAAAGGAGACCAATGGACAATGCTTAAAGTAAGACACCAGAAAAGGGCCAGATTAAGAGGTATGCTCGTAATGGGGCTGTTGAACAAAGGAATATGCTGACAAGATAAAATATGAACAATATGCTGACTACAGAGAGACCAATCAAAAAGCAAACAGTCATCAAAGAAGTCAAGTTAAAGAAAACCATAAAAGGGTGAAGCAAGAAAATTAAGCATCTCATCGTTGTCATTATCATCATCATTTACATCATGAATCCAGCTTTCAACACAGCCAATGATGCACCCTTTGCTTCAGGAACTGAGTGGCCATCTTTTTTGTAAAGCAAAGTAACATCTGGGATTGGGTGAGATCATTGTACTAAGTGTTTTTTCTCTCTCTGAATATAGAAACTGCTGAGATAATGCTTGTTGTATTAATAAAGTTAGACTTTGATTTTAGTACACTGAGTTGTCTGTGTTCATATTTCACATTCCATTTAAGGATTAATTGTGCTTTAATGACCCCTAAGCACTATCTGCTGATCAGTGGTGTGAACAGGCCCTTAGGAAGTTTGATTCTGAAATGCATGGATTTTCCTCTCTGTTGTATTCTGAGAGGAAGGCTGCCTGGGGACTCTCCCTGAGTCCTATTTTCTGAGACAAGAGAACAAATTCTAATTTTTTATAAAAGGCTTCTACCCCAAGGTATGGAGTAGAAAGAAGACACTCTCCAGATGGTCCTGCTAGGATGGTGTCTGCAGTCACTGCAAGCATGAAAAGTCTGAACAACAAGAATAAAGAATCAAAGATTGTACCCTGGTTGCACAGATGCTGGCCATGCTGTGCTGAATACATAGGTGAAGGGTTTCAGCTTCCAGTGCTACCAGTCTAGAACCTACCATCACCACTGAACTCAATTAAATATGGTAGATACTATATTAAATCAATTAAATATAATAGATGCAGTAGATATTGTATTTCCACTTCTTTGACCACTGAGACATGATTTATGCAAACACACCTCACCTTAATGTTCCTTTATCCTCACCCCAGCCCTTTGGTGTCTATTTTCAGTGTCTGTTTATCCCCTCTACTGCCTTAGTATGTTGTGATAATCCTGAACTGTGAGTTTTTTAGACAGTGACTAGAATAATAAGACAGTTCCTAGAGCCTTGCAATAAAAAATGTAAGAACAGTAATGATCTAGGAAAGACAAGATATGCCATTAAACAAACCAGATAGCTTGTTTGAAAAGGGAAGGGGAACATGTGGTCCAGCTCCTCTCAATGTGGTTATTAGATGACATCTTCCCATAAAAGGAGATTATAATGAATGTGGAACAAGAGGAAGAACCATACCAAAGAGATGTCTGAACCATGAGATTAAAAGCCATGGGAGAAGAGTAAGTATTAATCTCAGTGGATAAACATTTTAAATAATTCTTTCAAGAAGTATCTGTACTAACTGTACACATTCATTCTTTAAAATTGATTCAATTATTGTGTATTATGCAATTGCTTTATGAATATTTTCTGCTTTCATTTCTGCTAAAAGCCATATTTTATAGATTATCATCATGTGTTCATTTCTAGAAACAATACAAAGAATGCACTCAAGGATCTGATGTATTGCATATCTTGTTTTACTAACTCTTCATTGAATAAAAATACATTCATGTACATGATTAAATAAATGATTAAATAAGTAGTTTCAACTCCATCAGATGTTTTAATCATGAGATACAATGCATATTTGCATAGTAAGTTAATTCAGTCATCACCATTTCTAATAATTCTTTTTCTCTTGTGCGCCTCTTGGTTATCAGAAATGTAGCTTTTACCTTAAGCATTTAGTTCAGTCTGATAAATAACAGGGATAAGGTTGGCAGGGAGGGGGGAAGGGGGAGAGAGAGAGATTTTTAAATGTTAAATTTTCATTTAGTACCCTCTGCTGGCCAAAATAAACATAGCAGCTGGAGCCAAAAATTGACATGTAAGAAGAAGAATAAGTGCACTGTTATGGATGTGCTGAAAAAGACAGTGACTAAAAGTAGAGATGCTCTGAAAAAAAGTGAACAAGAAAACTCAATAGGAAGTTGAAAATAAATTTGGAAAAACGTATATTCCCAAATCTAAGCTAGCCTTTAATCATACAAGAAAATTGCAGGATCCTAGAGGTGTATCTGTGGCACATATTTATTTTCATTTTTAGCATCCCTTACCATGAAAGAGCAAAAAGATATCTATTCAGATAACATAGGAAAGGATAGAAAAAATTTCTGGGGTATGTCTTGTTTTTGTTGTGGTACCTGTTTAGCTTATTTTGTACACAGGTATACATTGGATGATTTTGTCCCTCTCTTTTCTCCCATCCTTCCTTTATAAGTGGGTGGAAAAAAAGCCTTTTTCTGTGTAAGATTGGACACCTGCGTATTACAGTAACTATGTAAGAACAATTTTGTCAGGGATCATGCTCTTACCAGGCTTAAAAACAGTTTAGTCACTAAACAAACAGAAGCAAGTACCTTTGAACTCTCCTGTGCCTCTCTACAGAAGTTATGAAGCTGTAGCATCTTATTGACTTTGTGACTTCCAGGGCCAATCTTAGACCAGTGTCTTGTTTTGAGAGGTCAATAGCTTATTGCTGTGATAAATCTAAAGCAGCAACTTTCTGCTGAGACTGGTTGAAAAGAGTTTCACTGGAGAAATGCTCTTTTATTACTTACAACATTTCCAACTATGGACTAAGACTTGGCTGTACTAAAATTCTAGATGCACTCAAGCAAAGAGGTTCTGGTTGGGATCTTATTAACTGGCTAACTCTGTTGTAGTGTTTGTTTACCAAATGCACCGTTACACATATGACTAATGAGCAGATCCAGTAAATTCTCTCTTTCTCTCCAAGCCAGAAATGTTTAAATGTGTTTCAGGAAAGTAATTTGTTGGGTTTGTAAAGGGAATCAAGAACAGTTCATTTGTCGATTCCTGATAAACTCAGTCCTTGTAACTCTGTTGACTGGCTCTGGCAGGTAACATTGCACACTTGTCCTTATTCTTGAAAATCAATGTTGCAGTCACATATTGCTAAAGGTAAAGGCACACTGCTGAACTGAGCCTGAAAGCCATTCTCTTGCATTGTCTTTCCCACGCCAGAGAAAAGGAGCTCTACAAATTCATGGAATGAAGGAAACGTATTGGATCCTGTTGTCAAGCAGCAGAAAGAAATGGAGTAAAAGTCCCAAAACATATGTTTTCATGGACCTGCTTAAGGATGGGACCAGCCGTGAAATCTAATATTTGGCCTAAAATCCTCTTTTAGTGTCAGGGAATTAGACATTATTCTTTGGTGGTAAAGCGATACTGAGGGTAAGGAATTATCCATTCAATGATGCACTACCACACAATTTATTTTGATGTGTCATTAGTACAGGGGAACCCAAAATGCTTTAAAGGGAGTGATAACCATGAGCTAAAGAGAAATGGAAGGTTTTTAAAACAGATTTAAACTAGACAAGTTAGCATGCCTTGTTAACATTGTAACTATAAGGAAGTCAAAGAACCATGTAACAGCACAACTGTCCCTTGGTACAGTTACAACCTGCTGTACCTATGGGATTAAACTATGTGCCCTAAAGTGGGTTAAAACCCCAGAGACATGGGATCACATCCATCTACACTATGGTTTTGTGAAAACATCACCTACTTAAATGACTGTTATAGTACAGATGGAGTCATTGATTCAGTAGGAGTCTAATTAAAAGAGAAAGAGTAATATTTCTTTCCTCCACTGACTTCATAGATTTCATAGACATTAAGGCTGGAAGGGACCTCGGAAGATCATAGAGTCCAGCCCCCTGCCCCAGGGGCAGGAAGTCAGCTGGGGTCATAGGATCCCAGCAAGAAAAACACCCAGGTTTCTCTCGAAGGGGTTCAAAGTAGATGCTTGAATCACCTCCGGCAGCAGGCCATTCCACACTTTGGGGGCTTGGACAGTAAAGAATTTCTTCCTTATGTCCAGCCTGAAACGGTCTTTCAGGAATTTATAACCATCCAACCTAGTCATCCCTTGGGGTGCTCTGGTGAACAACCATTCCCCCAGATCATGGTGAACACCCCTTATAAACTTATAAGTGGCCATCAGATCACCCCTGAGCCTTCGCTTTACCAGGCTTGAAGAGTTTCATAGCTCTCAGCCTCTCATCATAAGATCTGTTTTCCTGACCTCTGATCATGAGTGTGGCTCTTTTCTAAATGCTCTCAAGCTTCTCCACATCCTTTTTGAATTGTGGAGCCCAAAACTGGACGCAGTACTCCAGCTGTGGCCTCACCAAGGCCAAGTACAAGGGGAGAATGGTGTCCTGGGATTTCCTTGAGAAGCATCTATGGATCTTAGCCAGGGTTTTGCTCACTTTACTAGCTGCAGCATCACATTGCAGGCTCATGTTTATCTTGTGGTCAATCCTGACCCCCAAGTCATAGAATCATAGAAGTAGGGTCGGAAGGGACCTTGTAGAACTTCAAGTCCGACCCCCTGTCTGGGCAGGAGGAAAACTGGGCTCAAATGACCCCAGCCAGGTAGGCATCAAGCCGCTTCTTAAAGACCCCCAGAGTAGGAGCCAGCGCCACTTCCCTTGGAAGTTGGTTCCAGATCCTAGCCGCCCTAACTGTGAAGTAGTTCCTACGGATGTCTAATCTAAACCTACTCTCCAACAACTTGTGGCCATTATTCCTTGTTATTCCGAGGGGCGCTAGGGGAAACAAGGTCTCCCCCAAACCCTTCTGGTCCCCCTAGTGAGTTTATAGATGGTCACAAAGTCCCCCCCTCAGCCTTCTCTTGTGATGGCTGAACAGGTTCAGGTCCCATAGCCTCTTATTGTAGGGTCTGCCCTACTGTCCCCGGATCATGCGGGTGGCCCTCCTCTGGACCCTGTCAATGTTGTCCACATCCCTCTTGAAGTGGGGTGCCCAGAACTGGACACAGTACTCCAGCTGTGGCCTGACCAGTGTCGCTTAGAGAGGGAGGATCACCTCCTTGGCCCTACTTGAGATGCACCTGTGGATGCACGATAGGGTCTGGTTAGCCCTGTCGACCGTGACCTCACATTGTCAGCCCATGTTCATCTTGGAGTCAATAATGACTCCAAGATCCCCTTCTGCCTCTGTTCCCTCAAGAAGGGAGTTTCCCATCTTATAAGTGTGCTGCTGGTTACCACTGCCCAAGTGCAGCACCCTGCACTTGTCCATATTGAAACGCATCCTGTTTCTGTTAGCCCACCCTTGCAACCTATCCAGGGCTTTCTGCAGTTTTTCCCTCCCTGCTAGCGTGCCCACCTCACCCCAAATTTTAGTATCATCAGCAAATTTGAACAGGTTGCTTTTTACCCCATCGTCCAAATCGCTGATAAAGAAATTGAACAGTGCGGGCCCAAGGACTGAGCCCTGGGGGACTCCGCTGCCCACTTCCCTCCACGTCAAATATGACCCATCCACCACCACCCTCTGAGTATGACCCTTCAGCCAATTGGCAATTCATCTGACTGTGTAGGCATCGATGCCACAGTCGCCTAGTTTTTTAATGAGGATGGGGTGGGAGACAGTGTCAAAGGCCTTGCTGAAGTCCAGAAAGACAACATCCATGGCGACACCTGCATCCAATGTTTTTGTGACCTGACCAATGCTTTTGTGACCTGAGTCCCTCTCATCCGTGGTGCTAATTAGCGTAGCACTGCCAAGCGTATAGACATGATGCAGGGTTTTCCTCCCAAAGTGGAGAACCTTGCATTTTTCAGTGTTAAATACCATCAGGTTCTCATTTGCCCATTTTCTGAACCTTTCAAGGTCAGCCTGGATTACCCCCCTGTCCTCAGGTATGGATGCTTTACCCCAAAGTTTGATATCATTGGTGAACTTGGTCAGTCCACTTCTGACTCCAATGTCCACATCATTAATGAAGAGTTTGAACAAAATAGGTCCAAGAACAGAACATTGAAGGTCCACACTGGTCACAGGGTACCATAACGATTGACTTCCATCAACTGCCACCCTCTGGGTCTGACCACAGACCCAATTGCCCAGCCAGTGGATCATGGTGAACCCAAGGCTGCAGTTGGCCAGTTTTGCCAAAATGTGATCATGGTATACCAGATCGAAGGCTTTTTTAAAGTCAAGATATATGACATCAATCTCTTCCCCCTTGTCCAGGTGATAGGTCACCTGGTCATAAAAGGAAATGAGATTGATCAAGCATGACCTACCTGCCACAAACCTGTGCTGACTACCCTCAGGGTGTTGCCATCGGCCAGTCCATTAAGAATGGCCTCTTCAATGATTTTTTCTAAGACCTTCCCTGGGATGGAGGTCAGGCTGATGGGCCTGTAGTTTGCTGGATCCACTTTCCTCCCTTTCTTGAAGATAGGCACCACATTGGCCTTCTTCCAATCATCGGGCACTTCACTAAAGCACCAGGAGCTCCTGAAGATCCATGCTAGGAGTTAAGCTATGATGCAGGCCAGCTCCTTGAGTACTCTGGGGTGTAAATTTTCAGGGCCGGCTCACTTGAAGGTGTCCAGCCTCTGAAGGTGTTTCTTCATGAGGTCAGCATTGATGGAGGGCAAGGAACCACCCTCACTTAGGCATCCCTCTCCTGTAATGGGCAGGAGCATCCCATGGGACTTGTGAAAGACTAATGCAAAGTACCCATTTAGTAAGCTGGCTTTTTCCTGGGCGTCGGCCATCAGTTCTCCATTCCGGTTTAGCAGGGGTCCAATGTTACCCTTGCCTTTCCTCCTGCTTCCCACATACATAAAAAAATACTTTTTATTGTCCTTGATACTTGTAGCCAGTTGTCGTTCCATCGCAATCTTGGCTTTCCTGGTTTGCTCCCTGCAGGTCTGGACCAGTTCAGTATATTCCTCCTTGGAGGTGGATGCCGTCCTCCATCCTTTGTCAGTCTGTCATTTTAGATGCAGGAGAACTGCTAGTTCCTTGTTGAGCCAAGGGGGCTGCTGTGCCCTCTTTCTGCCTTTTGTCCGAGATGGAATAGCCTTAGCTTGTGCATCTAGGATCACTCCCTTGAGAAGCAACCACTCTTTCTGGACTCCCCTCCCCTTGAGGTCCTGGTCCCTTAGGGCCTCACCGACAAGTCTCTGAGCTTGTCAAAGTCAGCCCTCCTGAAGTCAAGGATCTCTGTACTGCTATCTGACTTGACAGCTTGTCAGTGGATGGTGAAGGTGATCAGCTTGTGGTTGCTGTCACCCAGCTTCCTTTCAATCATTAGGTCACTGATTATGTCGTCCCCAGTTGCCAGTACCAGGTCGAGCAGTGCTTTGCCTCTTGTTGGCTTGTAAACTTCTTGAGTCAGAGAGAGCTCATCCATGCATGTGAGGAAGCTTTATGACCATTTGGATTTGGCTGAGCACTCTTCCCACAAGATGTCCGGGTACTTGAAGTCCCCCGTGACAACCATGGACCAGGATAGTGCAGCCTCAGCCAATTCCCTGGCAAACTCCTGGTCAATCTCTTCATTCTGGGAGGGAGGTCTGTGGTATACACCCACCATTGTATCCCCTGTGTCATGTTCCCCATGGATTTTAACCCAGAGAGTCTCTAGTCATCCACCCTGGGTGTAGATGTCAGCTTGTAGGGATGCATAGCTCTCCTTGACATAGAGAACTACACCTCCACCCCTTTTGTCCATTTGATCCCTCCTGTACAGGGTATAGCCATCTATACCCATGGTCCAGTCATGGGTGGAGTCCCACCAGGTCTCCGTTATACCTATGACATCATAATTGTTTGTGTTGAGCAGGAGGACAAGTTCCTCCTGTTTATTCCCCAAGCCCCTGGCATTGGTGTACAGGCATGCACGTGTCCCCTTGGGGGCCCTTGCCTTGCCCACAGCTCACTCTAGGGCTGGGTAGGCTCCCTTAAGTGCCTTGGCCTGCTGGCTTTGCAAGGATTGCTCAGCAGGCCAGCAGTGGCGGTAGTCCCCCCGACCCCAGCGGGGTTAGTTTAAAGCCCGGTGGAGCAGGTCAGCCAGTCTGGCTGAGAAGAGCCTCCTTCCCAGTGGAGAGAGGTGGAGGCTGTCCCTTCCCAGCAGTTCACTGCCTCTCTCACCAAAGAGCAGACTGTGGTCATGGAAGCCAAAGCCTTCCCGATGACACCAGTGCCACAGTCTTTGGTTCGCTACCTTGATCCTCCTCTCCCTCCTCAGACCATAGCCCAAAACTGGAAGGATCGAGAAAAACACCACCTGTGCCCCCAACCCCTTAAGCCCCGCTTCCAAATCCCTGTAGCATTTCATGACCCAGCTGGGAGGGTTCTGAGCCGTGTCATTGGTGCCCACATGGATAAGTAGCATAGGGTAGTGGTCAATGGGCTGGAGGAGTTTAGGGATCTTATCCACAATGTCCCAGATATAGGGTCCCAGAAAGCAGCAGACTTCCCGGGCCAAGGGGTTGGGGTGGCAGGTTGCCCCTTCTGTCCCCCTCAGGATGGAATATCCTATAACAAACACTTTGTGTTTTGTCTTGGGGAGAGTGTGGACAGTAGCTACAGTTGAGCCTGTGTTGCCTGTGGGAGCTGGCAACTTAGCAGGCTCTGCTGGGACTGCAAGAGGTTCATACCTGTTGCAAAGCTCCAGCGGGGAAGGGGCCTTGGTGCAGCGGGCCTTGGGGGCCCTTGACCACCTTGGTCCTTCCCCATGGCTTAACAGAATGGGAGGTCCCCAAGTCCTCCCTTGTCCTGAAGGGAGACCGTGCTCTACCCTCCATCTCCTGGGGTAGAAGGGCCTGGCAGTAGTGGTTGATCTCCTGCTCACAGTCCCTGATGGCATGCAGTCTCTGGGCTGTGTCCCGGAGCTCCTCCAGCTGGCATGCCAGAGACCCCAAAAGGGAACAGACCTCACAAGGGAAGGTGGCCATGCTCCCAGGCCTCAGAGCCTGGAAAAGTGACAGGTAGCCCCTGCATCTGAGAGCCAGCTCGGCTCATACGAGGATAGAGAGCTAGAGCAGAGCAATATAATACAGTTTTGAAAACTAAAAGGCAAGAACACTGAGGTTGGAAGTGGACAGGAAGCCAAAGAAAGTGTAGATGGTTGTTGGGGAAGTTTATGGCCATGTTTTAAGGGTTTCATATTGTGGACACACTGAAGCTTAGAATATAAGACATTAGATCACACAAGAAAATTGCAACAGAGAAGAGTATGTATTTAAGAAGAGTCAGTATCAAGCTAAGATCAAAGTTTGGCAATCTAGTTTAGTTGGTGACTGACAAGACAATGGAGAAGTGGAAGAAAAGAGCCAAAGCAAAGAAGGACAACCGTTTCCAAAACCTTGTTGGGAAAAATGAAATAGAAAACAGGAAAGTTGGTTTTTCAGAATGGGTTTGGACAGTAATACAATAAAGAAGATTTACTAAAGATGAAGCAGGGGAGAAGAGTAATTCTATAAGAACTAGTGGTAGCAGTGGATCAAAATTATGGAAGTTAATGCACTCAGCATATCAGCAGCTACCAGAGCCTTGGCCGGCTGCAGCTGGGAGGCTGTAAACATCTGCTCTGGGCTCCAGCATTAACTCCATACTGGCAGGTGCACACATGCCCCTGAGCACACAGTGGGGGAGCGGCCTGAGGCAGCGCAACCCTGGCTTCTCTACTGCTGCTGGCACAGAGCTGATGACTGGGGCTCTGGAGCCCAGTGCAGCTGTTCGTAGCCAGCCTGGGGTCTGGGTCAGCTGCAACTGGGAAGCTGCAAACAGCTGCGCTGGGCTCTACAGCCCTGGCATCAGCTTCATGCTAGTGGTGACTGCACGTGCACCTCAGAGCGAACAGTGGGTGGGCTGTGCTGCCTCAAGCCCTATCTCCACCATCCACTCCAAGGTGTATGTGCACCCGCCAGTATGGAGATGATGCCAGAGCCCGGAGCAGCTGTTTGCAGCCTCCCGGTTGCAGCCGGCCCAGGCTCTGGTAGCTGCTGCCAGCCACAGAGCCCAGGCTGCTTGCAGCAGGGCTTGCACCTGAGCCCACCTGATTCAAACCCACTCTGAGCCCAGCCCCAGCCCAGCCCCCACCAGGATAAGGCTGGCACTGCCCCTTGCCAGGAACACTGCACCTTTTAAGGGCTTAGTTGTGCAGGGTGGGTGGGTGGTTGGGCTGATGGGCAGGCTCTGGGCCAGGGCCTCAGCCAGCTGTGCTGCAGCCTTGGGGCTGGCTCCCCAGGGAAGCACAGGGGATCTGGCGGAAGCAGGGCATTGTTGGTTCAGACTTTGTCAAGTGGCCCAGGAGTCCAGTTCTGTGTGCCTGTGCATCTGGTTCTGTGTGTTTGTCTGCCTCTGTCTTCTTCTGTGTGTCTGTGTGTGCACACATGTGTCTGGTTCTGGATGTCTGTGTGCGTGTGTCTGTTCTGGGTGTGTTCTGGTTCTCGGTGTTTGTGCACGTGGTTCTTTATGTGCATGTGTGTGTGTCTGGTTCTCTCTCTGCTCTCCTTTCTCTCTCTCTCTCTCTGCTCTTTCTTATTTGTCTCTTTTTTCTCTCTCTCTCATTGCAACATGCTCAACAAAAAAGGAATACACACCAACAAAGACAACATTTATGATTATTAAATATATTAATATGCAGTGCGTCCTGCTATGTATCCCCCACCACCACCATTTTTTTTTTCTGGCATGCTGGCACTCTGGCATCTTCCAAGGTAGACATCGTGTTTTTTTGGCACTCCGGCCAAAATAGGTTGCTGACCCCTGAGCTAGCTTGTGACATTTATATATCCCTTCCCATTTCCCGATGTAGCGCATGTGGCTTTAGCATTTTAATTGTAGCTATCATAGTGCTTCAGCAAGCAAGGGGTGGAGTGTGACAGCTGAAAAGTGTGCCTGTGTGATAAAGGTACTTGCTGAAGGTTCTATGAAGATTATATCAAGTGTTTTTTTTCTGTATTTGTTTTGATATTAAGCTTTATGTTGTTGCTAAAGCCTAATTAAAGTTTAAGATATAGTGAGGCCTTGTATAAAGTAAGGCCTAGTAAATTTAGCAAAGCCTTGAAGTAGTAAGTCCTTGTGGTGCAGTTAAAATTACCTTATCAAAGGAATGCAAGGCTTGTACTGATATTGGTCAGTCTAAGGATAGTTGAAGTAAAAGGAATCTAAGTGGTCGTTCGTTATCAGAACCATTCAGAAGCTATAAATTAGCTGGAATATCTAAAAACCATTCAGAAGAAAGATACAGCTCTGTGAAAAGGATTAGTTAGCTGTTGCTTGGATCAGTGGGCCCGTGGACCTTGAGGAGCCCAAGGACTGCATTCCAGGGTCCTTCATGGTACCCTTCGGACAGCGTTGTTCGGGGACACCTGACTTCTCTGAACTTTGTGGAAAGAGAAGCTTGCTGTGTATCAGGCATCAGAGGGGACTGCCGATAAGTTGCCGAGGCGAATTGCTTTTGTCTGTCATTGTTTGTTTTGTTACTATGCATAGTTGTGTTTTTGTTAAGTCAATAAATCTTTCTTACCTTTCTACCTCTGACCATACTCTCAATCCCAAACCCTCCACAGGTGGCTGGGACACTAGCTGATCTCAGGTGCCAGGTAATGTTTCACTTGGAGGGGGTGTCTTTGAGTTTGAAATGGATTTTGAAAGCAATATAAGAGTCTAAGCAAAAGAATACACATTTGCCATTTGTTAAAAACTAATGATGAAAAGAGTTGGGTTAGATGAGCTCCAAAAAGCTGTATGTTTGTCATCAGCCCATGAACTAGCCCACAGTGCCATCTAACATGGTATTCAGTCCATGCATATTGGAAATTTATACGTTTTAGGACTTCAGCAGTCTTTTTTCCCAACTGAACAACAAAAATAAAAATAAGCTAAAATGTTAGCAAGATGGAATCATCCTGGGGAATTTCTATAAGGTTTATAAAAAAAAAAGTGCTGTTAGAGAGAAGTTTGCAACTAGTCTTCAATGTCCATTGTTCAGATTGTCAGCCTGATACCATTATATTTAACAAGTAATCTCTTCTTTGTTTCCCAGTCACCAGTTATCTCTGTGGAAAACACAGTCCTGAAAATGTAAGGTTCGACCTAGAAACTACTATGCAAAGCCTAAGCAAAAGTGAATGTTATGTGACGAATGCCCATCTGCAATGATAAGGAGCAGACAGTCTTAGATAGAGGAAGCTTGAAAACAAAAACAGAATCAGAGTTACTGGAACAAAGAGCTCATTAAAATACTAAAAATCACACCCCTAGGCGGGGAAGATATATGCTAATGAAACATATATGTATGTTAATGAGCTACATAGCTAAAACACAGGTATAGAGACATGCTCAGTAAAGAACTCCTTGCGTCACTCCTTTATAACCAATTAGCAAACAAGGACGCTTATGAAGATTCAAACTCTTGTATATAAGGGGCTCAGTATTGCATATGTGCTGTGCTTGTTTTGTGAAATTATTCCGCTTGCACCTTTTATTGCTAGCAATAAATCTTTTTTATACTTTCACCCCTGGTATCTTTATTGGCCTTTGCATACTGGGCACGACCCCAGACTTGAGCTGGGGCCTAACAAAAACAACTTCCTCAGAAGAGGACTTGGGCCAGTTTCCCTCTTGCCTTCTCAGCTGGTTTCTACACCTCAGGGAGATAACCATGAATGGCACCTAGAAGCTGAATCCCACAACCTCAGCTTGGAGACTAGGCAATTAGAAAGAATGCTTTCCCTTTGATCACTTTATGCTTTCTTCTTAGTAGATGCTGTCTCTTCTCACAATTATTTTAGAACATTTAAAGAACTTTAGTAGATTAGGGAGGCATGATTTTCTATTGCTAAAGTGCTTATTTTTGCCTATAATGTCAAGTTTATATAGAAGGTTGGGAACTCTGTTTTAACTATTGTTTCAGTTTATTGTTTCTGTCATTGAGATGAGACTCACTAGACCTTTGAATCATACCTGTATTCTTTTTAAAGAGCAGCAAAATGTATGGTATCCTCTAGGATAGCAGGTGATTTCAATGAAAGTTTGCATAATTTTGTTATTAAGTAACTCACTTCATTCTTCCAAATCCTGGGCTGTTAAATGGAGATTATACCTTTTGGGCCATAAGAAAAATAGTAAACTAGGACAGTAAGAAATGTAACGGTTTCATCATTGGCATCTGCCCCTGAATCACTGCGCTCAAACATTCTTCCAATAAGTCATAAAGTGAAAATCCCCTTCAGCTAAGTAATAAGAACATAACATTCCTGAGAAAGATTCCTGCTTTCTTTTCCAGATGTTCCTTTTTCCTCACACCTCTGTAAATGTTAATGCAGCTTATTTCCACACACATTTCCCAATGCCAGAATTATAATACTGTATTATAATACTTGGAGGGAGATTGCCCTCAAAGGATTAAATCTTTGAAGAACTAGCCCTTTCTTCTCTGCAGTCAGTCAAATGCAGAGTCAGCAGCTTCCCATCTCACAATCTCAGGTTAAACTAGAAGTGTTGTTGGGAACCCTCCATCTACCCTTGAGGGGTTCCAGAAGATTTATCTGACACCCACAGTCTTGATCTCCTCCACTCTGAAAGGAAAACATACATCATGGTTAGCAATGTCCTACAGCAAGTTACAGACTATAGGCAGAAGTCTTCTTGTTCTGCCGAGCTGCTCTTTCATTTACAGTCATAGCTCTGTTGTCTTCAGTGAAATGTATTCCTAATATACACAGAAGTAAAGGAAAAGAGAATCATTCATAGGGTGAACTGACTATTGAAACTCTAAAAAAAAAGCAGGATGTTTAGTAACCTCATTTGTAAACTACCTACGGAGAAGTCTCCCCTCTGGTTGACAGTGATGTGGATGTACAAGATGAAGCAATAGAATGGAAAGGCTGAATGACGATTTGTGTAGACTGTGTTGTTTACTGCTGTGTGCTATGCAGAAGGAACCTATTAAAATCCAACCTGCCAAGCGTTATTACAAGAATGAATATACCAGACCTCTAAAAGTTTGTTACGATATCATTTATACATACATAATTCCTATCATTATTTCTTTATATGAATAACAAACACTCTTGTTTAGACAGGCTAACTGTAAAAACAATACACAAATTTGTAGCTGTCATAATAGCAAATAAGATTTGAAATTACAATCACAATATTCCTAATTACAATTTGAAAAACTAAGTCTGTCTATATAGATCAGGGGTCAGCAACCCACAACCTGTTGGCTGAATCCAGCCTGTGAAGAGAGGTCTGATCTGGCATGGGATCAGAGTAAAGGAATTGTGCTGTGCTGCCCATCCTCTCCACAGTGTTCCCTTCCACTGCAGAACCTGCTGCTCTGCTGTGTCTGAGTTTATGCTTGCTACAGAGGGGTTGGATATCTGGCAGCTGGCCACTTAGAGGAGAGAAGGGGCAGAAATCTGTGGCCATCAGTGGCAGCCGGGTTCCAAGATCCAGCCTATGTTGGCAAAAACTCTTTGACCCCTGATATAGACAGTTGTTCCTCACCATCTCTGCAGGTGAATGCCTCACAAACATCAGTAAATTTAGCCACATGACATTGTATATGATATGTAGTCATTCCTATATCACAGATGAGGAAATGGGATTAATTTATTTCTCAAAAATCACTCAGGATGTCTGTGGCAGAGCACTACACTAATATTCTGTAAGTCCTTGTCCAACCTTAACTTCAAGTTTCAGTCAAGCCAAAACTATTGGGCCTTGGGTCAGAATTTAGGAATTTTAGTCAAATCAATGAATCAGGAATTGAGCATTGGCAGAGCATAGACAGACACAGACTTTTTGATAGACACAGATTATGTAATGGACCCCACATAGTACAATCCAAAATCATGTAGACCAACTTCCCTCCCATTTGTGAGTATGTAACACCCCTGTGGTAACATGTAAAATTGCTCATCTGGGAAAGCAATGGCAGAAAAGTACTAAATGAGCAGCTAGTGTTTTAATGCGATTTAGTAGCTGGAAATTTCCAGTTGAACCATCATGATGTGATCAGCCAAAGCCCTGAAGACCACCCGCAACTAGTTAATAGTGCACAGCTTAGAACTCTTAAAGTTGAACTAACCATCCTTCTCTTAATTCTATTCTATCTGCACATAGTTTTGTATATTCAGTCTCAGGACCCTCAGTCTTGTACCTTTATCTAGCAGCATGATAACTATACATAAGGAATGGAAAAAGGGATTATTAGAATATAAAGGTAAATGAGAAAAAATAAACAGAAAAGGAAAATATGAATGAGCTACCAAGCAGGGTATCAGAATCCCTGCTTCTTTGCTGTTCCACTCTCCCTCACATTTCTCCTTCCTCCTACTTTAATTTCCTAACTTCCATTCATTTCTGTTTCTTTCTCAAGATGGCCAGTTCTGATCATCCACACATCCTGAGTCAAGCCCGCAAACCCATGAGAACAATTTAAAGAGCATGAAATTCTTAAAATTAAGCATTCAAGTTCTGTTTTACTTTCTTGGTTTCAAGCCCCTAAGGTAACTCAGGTCATGTTTTCATTCTTTTCTCTAGTAGATTTTTAGGCACAAAGTTTGAAGTAAAATGACAAATATTTGAGACTTTCAATAAAATCCCAAGAGTTGGCAATAATGCTGTCTTTTCTTTTAAAATCAGAGTTGCCTACTCTAAAAGTTGGCCTATCATGTATTACAAAATTTATGGTGATTTCAGCTATTCAGAGATAATCACTCTTATTTTTTCAGTCTACCTTCTGTTCCCTAGGTCCTGTGTCACAGATGGAAACACAGGATGAGCAAGTGGATCAGCTGTTTATTGCTCAGAAACCTGGTATCAGGATTTTGCATATAAGTAGCAAATCTGTAAAACATTCTATTAGTGTGAGTGAAACAAACAATCTTCAGATACTTCCAGATAAACATCAACAGATTTGCTCTAGGTTCTTCCTGCACATATGGTGTTGTTTTATGTTACACGTGCATTTATTTGGTAAGTTTACAACTAGGTTACCCTAAAACAACTGGCCCAGTACCCTTAAGTAAGTTAAAGTTAAACTCATCTCAATGACTCTCAGAAACCAGAGAGTCTTAACAAATAAATAAGCAAAAACAAAAATATACAAAAAACGTACCTCTTGGTAGTAGTGAATCAAGAAAGACAGTAGCTTTTTTATATGTACAGTGAATTTAGAAAGACACTTCACAGCAAATTTTATATGCTAAAATAAATGTGCCTTTTTCTGAAAAAAAAGACATCTTTTAATTTCCAAGGCTTTGCATTTCCATCAGATTATCTTTTCTTGTTTGTTTGTTTGTTTTAATGCTCTAAAATACAGCTGAACTCTTCGGCCTTGAGAGGTATTACAGAATGCAGAACCATGCAAAGGGGCTTAACTGCTAATATCATCCAGCTAAACACAATGTGAGCTCATCTGGATTTAACCTTTTGAATCTGTTACATTTTGTACAACTAAAACAAAAATAATAAATCAATGTTAAAGAGGGATGATGTTCATTTTGTTAGGAGTCATGAACATAAAGGGAGGCTGATAACTTTCACTGAATTCACATTCATCCATTCACTGCTGCTCTGTTCCCACCAGAACTATGCAAATAATTCATAAGGGATAATTTGATAAAGATACCCCATTTAGTTCACAAATTGTCCATGAACTGTCTGTAATTTTCTCCAACACATTTGTTGTTCAAAATTAGGAGCTAAGGGCTGGCTCATGCTCTTTGCAAATAAATTATGTATTGGCCCAGGGTAGTCTTGTGGAGGTGCTTTGAGGAGCACAGTCCTTCTTGGTGATTCCTTGTTGGGCTCGGAAATCATTTGTGATATCTTTTATAAAGTACAGCATCTTTCCACTGCAGCACAGAGGATGAAATCATTGTTTTGCCCCTTTGCCCACTCAGTTGTTCCCATCCGTGTGTTGATAGAGTTTAGTCCTTACAGGAGGGGCAGGCCCAGTCTAACCCAAAGGAATTTCTATGGACCATTCAGTTGTAACATGATTGCAGGAGTGAAAGAAAGTAGAGGGTGGGGTGGAATAAATAGGTGTAGCAAGACTAAGTGAGTGGTGGTAAAGTGATTGGAAGGGAGTGTGAGGTGTGGGATGACACAGAAAGTGAATGGGGACATGAGAAAGAACATCAGACTGTGGGCCAGAGCAGAGGTGTAGCAAGATATTTCAGTGCCTCAGGTAGTTTTGGGAGGGCAGAAGAAGGCAGGAAATTATGCTGATCACTGGAGGGCAGGGGGAGCCAATTCTTAACCTGCTTTCTGCACTTGGGCAGCACCTGCTTCAGCTCCAGCTGGAGCAGCATGAGCTTAGGCTGTTGTGGCGGAGGGACAGACTCACTGTGTGTTGTTGCAGCAGCCTGGCTGGTGCAGACTCTACACTTCTGAATACAGGGCTGCACCCTGGATGGCAATGCCTGCAGGGTAGGGGGGACACATTCTACTCATCTCACTCAGTCCCCTCCCCTACTGATATGCTACAAAGCCTGGGGCTAAGCCTGCCTGGCTCCCTACGGTTGGGCTTCACAGGGCTTCTCCTCCTGTAAAAAAAACTCCTGGGGGAAGAATTCAATACTGGCAACCCTCTAAGTTGGTGCTTGGGGCTAGTGCTCCCCCCCCCCCCCACACACACACGCACACACACTTACACTACTGGGCGAGGGCACCAATTTCTCCTGCAACTGGGAATTTAGATCCCAAGGGAATGATTGAGGTCCAACTGCCTCCTCCTACTGACCCTTCCATAGCCACTTGCACTACTCCTGTCTTTTTTACCTGCTCAGCTGCCTGTTTTATTGCCCCGTCATAGTTATCCTCTCACCTACTCACAGAACAGCTGATCTTCTCAAACATCTCAACTAATATAAAAAATAAGATGCAGGTGTGATGAAAGAAGCTAAGCAAGCTAAGTTTTAGCCACAATTCTTGTTGGGAACACTTCTGCTTGGGAGCTCAGTGTGAACATCTGTTACTGTGAATAGTTCCCTATGTAGGACATCTATATGCTCTTTCACCCCATGGGCAGATAGCAGCCTAGGCCTGATAGCAGGACAGAGACTGCTCCCTAATTTGTTCCCCATGACTTAATATTTTATTGTATTGGGTGAGTGTTGTCCCCAGGTTAAGGCTATGGTTTTGTAACTGTCTTGTTGCAAGGGCAGCTAATTGGGCTTGGGGAGAATGGGTGAGGGCCTGGGAGAGCTGGGAGTAGAGAAGGTCCCTGGACAGACAGAAAGAGAAGGTCCCAGAGTAGACAGGGAGAAAAGGAATAGTTCCCAGGGAGGACACAGTAAACTCCGAGTGAAGACAGAGGGAACTCAAATGGCATAATCCATAAAGACCATTTTTTGGAGCAATCTGTTGTGCTGTTGGAGACAACCAGCACAATCCCTCCAAACAGCTGTGCTGTTCACCAAGTACAGCTCCTTCCTGGGAGGTGACTACAAAAAAGGAGCTTTCAGAGTTGGAGGTGATACCAATCACCAGGAAAGCCAGAGATGGAGATAAGCCAGGGTCTTGAAGTCAGAGACTTGCCCATTGTGAAGCCATGCTAGGGCTGGTTGAAGAAGGTCCTCTCAAGAAAGGGAGTTGGAACAAAGCTGTTTCTTGGGAGATTCCTGAAAAAGAGCTTCCCCCTCCCCCTTAAACAAATTCATAAAAATGAAACCTTAAAACCAGAGCTAGCTGGGCTCAGGTACTGAGAAGGACACTGAAGAGAAAGAGACTATGTTACCCATAACAAATTGGAATAGCAAATGCTGTTTGCATCAAGTTGTGGGCCTTGTGAATTCTGAGCATGGCTTTGTCTCCATTCTATCCATTATCTGCAGTATTTATATCTGCAGTCTAGTATCATCATTGTCAACACAGGTTCAGGTGAGAAGACCACGGATGGCAAGACTCAAGAATTTCCTACTTCCGCTCCAGATGAAGGGATGAACAGACAGGATGAGAAAGTATGAAGTGCATTGGTATCCTCCCTAATGAAATTAATTATACTTGGGTCTCTTTTTATGCGAATTTGTTTTGTGCAAATTTGCTTATACGAGACAGCCTTATTTATATCAGAGATTTGCTTTCTGTGAGAAAAATCCAATTTTATGCGAAGTCGGCCGACGACAATGAGCTCCCTGCAGGCTGGCAGAGTTCGGTTGTGTGACTTCCTCCCTCATCCCTGGCCAAAAAAAACATTGCTCAATCTTGGAGAGCAGCTTATCTCTCCCAAAATAGCCTCCCATGGGAGTGGTGTGCGCCAGTTCCCACACCCGGCTATGGCAAGTATGGGGCACCATTAACTGCCGGGTCCATTTACCCCAGACTGGGCACCTCCTTACCCTGTACAATAAGGCATTATGTATCTTGAAATGAGGGTCACTTACGTTAACCTCTAGTAGGGTTACTTCACCTTTGACATGAGCCACTTCCTCCTCCTGAATCCTCTGGGACTCCTCATTTTCTCCTTGTGCAGTCCAGAACTAGGGTCTCATGGTGCCAGTCCCGAGACTTATCGAGTAGTCTTCTCCTGAGGAAGCTGCTTCTTCTTCGGCTACCCAAACCTCAACCTGGGGCCAGCCTTTCCATCTCAATTCATCCCTCTGTACTTCCTCTAAAACTTCATACAGGGGTGGCCAGTCTTGCCCTATGATCATTTGACCATCCAATTCAGGTGCGAATCCCACTCACATCTTACCCTTGTGGTTGGTGATACTTACATCAACAAAGCCTCTTTCGTACTGTTCAGCTTCTCCATGGATACAGCGCATCCTCATGGGTCAGCACCAGTCAATGACATTTCTAGGTATTAGCCCGGCCCTGACTAGTGTCTGGGAACAGCCTGTATCTAGGGTGGCCTGGATTGGTTTCCCTGCTACCCAGGTCATCACCGTAGGTCTATCCCACACTGCTATTTCTTCACTATGTCCAAAGCTACAATCCATCTCTGCAGTGGATTCTCTTACTTCAGGTCATTCTTTCAGCCCTGTGCGCTCTCCTGCCAATTTTCACTTCTCTTCTGGGTCTAGAGTGCATTCTCCGGAAACATGACCTGATTTCTCACACCGGTAACATATCACACCACATCTTGGATACTGGGGTGGCCTCCGTTGGGATTCCTCATCCCTCTTGGTGTTGCCTCCCATGCTCTTATAGCCCTTTTCTTTGAAATTCTCTACTTCAGATACTGCAAAGGCCTCAGCAACCCTTAACGCTTCTTCAGCCATCCTGGGTAGATGCCAGCATACCCACAATTGGGTTTCATCTTCCAAGTCCTTCACAAATTTTTCTAATAAAATTTGGTTGGCTAAAGCAGCCCAATCTACCTTCTATGGAGGTACCCATTTATTCATGAGGTCCTTTGAGAGTTGCATGAGATCCCTTGGTTTGCAGTCGTCCTTCCCTTCTGAGCTCAGAACATTCTGTGATAATGCTCAGATGTGAGCTCCAAGCAGTCCAATATTGCTACCTTTACTTTTTCATAATTGTAGGCCTCCTCCCTCAGGAGAGCCCAGTTTGCAGCTTGGGCTTTGCCTATGACAAAGGACACTATTCGGCTTGCGCACTGCAGTCTGTCCAGCCCCATTTGTATGGCTGTTCATTCAAACGATTCAATGTAGGCTTCAATATCATCCCCATGTGTCATTCTGTGCATTCAAAATGTGATCCAATTCCTTCACATCCATTCGCGGTGTTGCAACACCTGCTGCTCCTGAACTTCTAATACCTTGGTCACTGTGTGCAATGATTGACCTAACAATTCTATTTGTGGTGTTAGGTTTATTTCCATTTGAGTGTCAGCCTCCAGGCCACCTTTCCTTCAGCCTTCCTGGCCAATGCACCAATGTGTAGGACTTTTTCTGGTTTTGCCATTGCTTAAGGAAGAAACAGGCTTGTTACTAGGTTAGATCTTGGAAGGTTCCCCAGGGGATCTTTCCTGCCACATCTTGCTGGAATAAATTATTTTAATTGGGAGGAAGATGGTTTGTCCCACTCTTCCTGGTACTTTCCTTCAGTCTCCCGGACTGTTCTTCCTACTTGGGGCTCTGTCTCCGCTACACCCCACCTAACGCCAACCAAAAATGTTGTTTCTGGATTGCCAGAGCTGGTACAGTATAAACTCCAGTGTTCCTGTCCTCTGAACTTATGATGGTCGAATTGAGAAGTTACCTTGCCTGAGTTTTTCCCGACCATACTTGGTCCCGCCTAAGCATCTTCCCAGCCCTGGTTTACCTTGTTCCCTGGCATGTCTCTCTCTCTCTCTCTCTCTCGCTCTGTCAGCATTATACTTGCTGTGGCTCAAGCATCCATCTCTTCTTTTCCCTTCAGGTCCCATCTGGATCCAATCTGGGCTGGAGATGTCCGACGTCCATGGTGCTTCCTCAGGTAAGTCACTGAGCCTTGTCTGACTCTGCTTATCTTGCAAAGCCCCTTCCTGGAACAGCCACCATGTCCCTTCAGTGGGGCCCCATTCTGTTCTACGCCACTGTAAGCCCATTGGGGAACTTACTTACAGTCCCCCGAGTTGCTCTTCCACCAGGCCTTTTATCCCAGTCTCAGGAAGCTAGTCAGCAAATTGGCCCCAGCACGTGGCCATAAAGCATGCCATGCTGATGTGGGAGCCAGCCCCGGCTCCTCTCACCTCTGCCATTCCTTTTCTTTTTTTGTTTTAACATGGTGTCTTCTCCTGCCATGGTTTCACTTTTGCCGTGTTTTTGCGCCAGTGGAGCATCCTGTCGGCTCCGCTCCTCATCCAGTTGAGGTAAGTTTTTCCTACCACAAGGCCCCTGTAGGGAGGGAACTGGGCAGTTCTGGGGCTGCTATCCAGCCAGGGGGGCATGCTTGGGGCCCAGGGCTGCAGTGTGCAGCAGCAGGGCCCCAGTGGGTAGCAGGATGGAGCCTCCGGTAGCTCATTCAGGGAGGGGGAGGGCCAGCTCCTTGCTGCTGCAAACACTTCCAAGGGGAAGAGGAAGACGCATGGCTGCAGTGGGCCCTGGCCCCAATCCTGAACCTGGCTTAGCTCCTCTCCCTGCCTGGTCCCAGTGCCCTACACCCTGCTGCCCTGGTCATGTGCCTCCTGTGGTGTGGGGCTGCGCCCCTCAAACAGCAGCAGGCACAGGAGGCGTGTCCCCAGGACAGTGCAGGAAAAGCAGCTGCCACTCCTTGCCATCCTGTTTCCCTGCCCTGGGTGCCTCTCCAGCCCAGCAGGCATGACGCAGGGCAGCTGGGAACAGCAGGCCTGTGCAGAGAGTCTACAAGCTCCCTGCTGCACTGGGTCATGCTTGCCAGGCTGTGGAGACACCTGGGGCATGGAAGCAGGGACTTCCCTTGCTGCTTGGAGGTGACAGTGGTGGCAGCAGCGTGGCAGAGGACTGGCGTCAGGACTCCATGGGGAGGACAAGGCCACTGGCACTAGCCTTGGCTAGCCCCTCCCCCCTTCTCTTGTTGCCACCTGCAGGGCTGATGCAGCATTGGGGGGGGAGGAGGAGCAGGTCCACCGCAATGGGGGCAGTGGTGGTGAGGAACTGGAGGAGTGGGCCCAGCCCTGATGCAGTGGGGGGGAGCAAGCCTGAGCGTGAGAAGAAGCTAGCCCACTGCAGCATTGTGGAGAGAGCAGCAGGCTTGGCCTGATGTGGCAGAGGCTGGGGGAGTGGAGGAGCAGGCCTCCTCCCCGCCTTGGGCCTGCAGCTACTTCTCCCCCACCACCCCTCCCCGACATCAGCCCTGAGACCGCTCCTCCCATACCCCTGCCACTGCCAGGTCAACCCATGCCCACTGCTCAGCCCCTGCTGTGGTGGTCCAGCTTCCCCCCACCCTTGGGCCTGGTCCTTCCATGCATTGGGTCTGGGCCCACTCCTCCCCTCCCCCCGCTCCTGCAGTGGGGAGGGAGGAAGCAGGCCCGGACCCCAAGCAGCAGGAGGGAAGGGGAAGTGGGCCTGGAAGGGCGGGGCACAGGGCTCCATCCCTGCCCACTTCCCCCCCCACCCCATCATTATTGATGGGCAGTAGGCTTGTAGATTTATAAAAAGGCCAAGATTTATAAAGCCACCGCCTGGCTTACAATTCCATTCTTTACAATTCCTAGCATTTTATCTGCCTTTCTGACTGCTGCTGAACACTGAGTTGCTGTTTTTGTGAACCATCCACAATGTCGCCAAGAACTTTTCTCTGTACTAACAGTTAATATAGAGCTCATAATCATGTCTGCATAGTTTTAGCTTATTTTCCCATATGTGCATCACTTTAAGCTTACCATAATTGAATTTCATTTGCCATTTCATTGTCCATTTTTTCAATTTTGCACTGTCCTTCTTAGATTCATAGATTCATAGATTCATAGATGTTAGGGTCGGAAGGGACCTCAATAGATCATTGAGTCCGAACCCCTGCATAAGCAGGAAAGAGTGCTGGGTCTAGATGACCCCAGCTAGATGCTCATCTAAACTCCTCTTGAAGACCCCCAGGGTAGGGGAGAGCACCACCTCCCTTGGGAGCCCGTTCCAGACCTTGGCCACTCGAACTGTGAAGAAGTTCTTCCTAATGTCCAATCTAAATCTGCTCTCTGCTAGCTTGTGGCCATTTTTTCTTGTAACCCCCAGGGGCGCCTTGGTGAATAAATACTCACCAATTCCCTTCTGTGCCCCCATGATGAACTTAAAGGCAGCCACAAGGTCGCCTCTCAACCTTCTCTTGCGGAGGCTGAAAAGGTCCAGTTTCTCTAGTCTCTCCTTGTAGGGCTTGGTCTGCAGGCCCTTGACCATACGAGTTGCCCTTCTCTGGACCCTCTCCAGGTTATCCGCACCCTTCTTGAAGTGTGGCGCCCAGAATTGCACGCAGTACTCCAACTGCGGTCTGACCAACGTCCTATAGAGGGGAAGTATCACCTCCTTGGACCTATTCGTCATGCATCTGCTGATGCACGATAAAGTGCCATTGGCTTTTTGGATGGCTTCGTCACACTGCCGGCTCATGTTCATCTTGGAGTCCACTAGGACTCCAAGATCACTTTCCACCTCTGTGCCACCCAGCAGGTCATTCCCTAGGCTGTAGCTGTGCTGGACATTTTTCCTCCCTAGGTGCAGCACTTTGCATTTCTCCTTGTTGAACTGCATCCTGTTATTTTCTGCCCACTTGTCCAACCTATCCAGGTCTGCCTGCAGCTCTTCCCTGCCCTCCGGCATGTCCACATCTCCCCATAGCTTTGTGTCATCTGCAAACTTGGACAGAGTACATTTGACTCCCTTGTCCAAGTCACTGATGAAGACATTAAAGAGTATCGGTCCAAGGACCGAGCCCTGCGGGACCCCACTGCCCACACCCTTCCAGGTCGAGACCGACCCATCCACCACGACTCTCTGGGTGAGACCCTCTAGCCAATTCGCCCCTTTCCAGTCCTCCGGGACTTGGCCCGTGTGCCACGAGCGTTCGAATATTCCCGCCAGTGGCTCTGCAATGATGTTGGCCAGTGCCTTCAGCACCCTCGGATGGAGCTCATCCGGGCCTGCCGACTTAAAGGCATCCAGTTCTTCCAAGTGACTCTGCACCATCTCAGGGTCTACGTATGGAAGTCTGGCGCCTTGCTGCTGCCTCTCTACAACCCCAGTGAGAGACTTGTCGTGCCCCTCACTTAGGAACACTGAGGCAAAGAACTCGTTGAGGAGTTCAGCCTTGTCCCCCCTGTCTGTCACCAATTGTTTCTGCCCATTTAGCAGGGGTCCTATTCCTCCCTGGGCCTTCCTTTTACACCCAATATATCTAAAAAACAATTTCTTGTTGTCTTTTACTTGGGTTGCCATCCTCAGCTCCATGGTAGCTTTGGCCCGTCTAACTGCCTCCCTACAAGCATGAGCAGAGGAGGTATATTCATCTTTAGTGATCTCACCTTGTTTCCACTTTTTATGTGCTCCCATTTTGGCCCTTAGGCTACCCTGGATTTCTCTGGTCAGCCATGGAAGCCTCCTGGCCCCTTTCCCTTTTTTGCCTCGCTCGGGGATCGTCTTGCTTTGTGCCCGAAGGATCGTTTCCTTAAGGCACAGCCACCCTTCTTGGGCTCCCATCCCTTCAAAACTCCTATTCTGCAGTGCGTCCTTGACTAATCGCCTGAGTGCATTGAGATCAGCTTTCCTAAAGTCTAGCACTTTCACCCTACTAGTTACCTTACCCACTTGACGTCTTATGTTGAATTCTATTATTAGGTGATCACTGTCTCCCAAATGGCTACCGATCTGGAGGTCCCCTATCATGTCATCCCCTGTTGCCAATACCAGATCCAGTATGGCATTCCCCCTAGTGGGACCATGCACCTCCTGTGTCAGGTGGAGGTCCTGTACACAGGCTAGAAACCTGCGTGAGCGATGGGACCTTGCTGTCTGCGTCTCCCAGCAGATGTCCGGGTAGTTTAGGTCCTCCATGACTACCGCCTCTTTAGCTTTTATGGTCTCCGAGAGTTGCCTCAGGAGCCCCGCATCTATTTCTTCCCCTTGGTGTGGGGGTCTGTAGCAGACCCCTACCACCAAATCCCTTTCTCCTTGCCCCCCATGTAGCCTAACCCACAATCCTTCTACTTCCTCAACACTGGATTCTGTCTTGATGAGGGTTGATGTATATTGCTCACTGACATAAAGTGCAACCCCGCCCCCCTTTCTTCCCCAACCTGTCCTTTCTATACAATCTATAGCCCTCAATATGTACCGCCCAGTCGTGGGATGAATCCCACCAGGTTTCTGTTAGCCCCACTAAGTCATAGGTGTTTAGTGCAAGCAGGAGCGCTAGTTCATCCTGCTTGTTCCCCATGCTCCTAGCATTAGTATATAGGCACTTGAGCCCTGCGACTGGCGCCTTTGCTGCCCCCCCGCTCCGAGTCCCATGGGGCTCATTGTTTCTTACCTTCTTGTTTCTTACCTGTTCTGTAGTGCTCGTCTCCCCATGGCTTTCCGGCGTCCAATGCTCTCTTTCTTCAGGCTGGTCTGTCCTTGTGGGTGCCACATGGTTTGGTGGTCCACAGCTTCCCCTGCCCTCGTACTTCCCTCCCCCCGATGAGCCTAGTTTAAAGCCTGCCGGAGGAGATCCGCCAACCTAGAAGAAAACACACGCTTACCTTTGGGGGACAGGTGAAGCCCATCCCAGCTGAGCATGTCCCTCGTCGTGATGTGCGAGTCATTGTCCAGGAAGCCGAAGCCTGCCTTGAGACACCACTGCTGAAGCAGTTGGTTTCTTGGATGCAGTTCTCCTGCCGTCTTCCTCGTCCGGTCACTGGTAGGATGGAAGAGAAAACCACCTGTGCACCGAACTCCTTCAGCACGCCACCCAGAGCACTGTAGTCCGCCATCAGGTGATCGGGGGTTCTCCTGGCCACATCATTAGTACCCACATGGACTAGGACCATGGGGTAGTAATCGGTGGGCTTGATCCTGGCCTGGATTACCTCCGTCACATCCCGAATCTTTGCTCCAGGGAGGCAGCATACCTCTCGTGCCGAGGGGTCCTGGCGACAGATGGGTCCTTCTGTACCTCTCAGAATGGAGTCGCCTATGACGAGCACTCGTCGCCTCCTCCTCTGGGTCCTCGTGGATCTCTTGATCTGTTCGGAGTGTGAAGAACGTGGTGTTTCTTCTTGCCCAAGGGTTTCCTCCTCCTCTTCCATCTCCTGCAGGGTCGCCAGGGCCTCTTCACAGTCCACTTTGTTTTTTACCAGTCTATGGGCATGTGTACACATGCCAGTTGAAGGTGCACTAGCCATTTTTAAGGTGCATTAAGGGCACGGGAATAGAATCTGTCTTGGAGAGGGTTTTTTTTAAAGTTTTCTCTGTGTTACTGTTTTTTCTCAATTAGCATGAGAAAAAAAAGACTGGTGTCTTATATTTGCATACAAAGACCAAATAAAATTCAATGTTTATTAAACTGCCAAAAATAGCACATGCTCAGTAATGAAAACCAACTATGAAGCTGATTAAATGTAGCCAACACCAAGCATTATAAATTGAGCAAACTTAAAAAAAAATTATATATATATATATATATATGATCATAATCTAGCATAAAATTTTCCATCACACACCTTATCCCACATTAAGAAACCAGACACCCGTTACAATAAATGCACCCACTCCCCTGCATCCCTGCACACCCAACCACTGCCCTTCACTAACCCAACTGCAGTCCCTTAGTCCAAGCCCTGATTTGGGGTTTACATTCTCAGTTCATTCACTGTTCTTTTCACTGTCGATGTCACTGTCACTTCTGCTGCTGCTGATCCTGTTGCTGTTTTCCTTGCTGTCTCTGGGTCTAGTTGCATCATTGTCCTTTTTGTTCTCCCTATGCACTTCCCCTCCCAAGGGGTCTTTGAACAGCTTATGACAAGTGCCCCTTTTCCAGGTGGAGTTAGCTGAGTCTTCTCTGTCCTCTCCCACCACTTTCTGGTAGTAGGACAGAAGTTCTCTCAGAAACTTTTTAACACAGTCTGTTTCCTCGAGTTCTGTGCTTATGTACAATTGAGCAAACAACAAAGATAAGATAATGCAGCCCATTTGAATAAGATCTGTGGTAATGCCCAATGTACTCAGTTCCCCTCAGCACTGATTCTTTTTTCATATCATGGTGAGCAACTATAATGCATAAACTTGGACTTCCTCTTCACTCCCACAGCTGAGCTATGCCATTTTTTTCCAATTTCCAGTGATTCCTGTTTTTTTCACCAAATTCAAATGGCTAGCAAACATTACTAAACAGGGCCTCAAACAGTTCACCTGGAATTTCTCTGTCACCTTCTCTCTCAGCCTGGCTCATATGATTAGTGTGGCCCTGCCTCCATGAGGTGGAGCCAGACCAGGTTGCCCTACAACTCATCTGCTTATAAATTTTTGAAGGATCCCCAGACTTGTGACAAGAACATCCAGTCATGAGTGGTGGGGGAGGGTAATTAGCACATAGATCCTTTGCAGGGGGTATCTGGAGTACACACACATACTAAGCAGTGCTGATTTATGGGATCACCATGGCTTGAAATGCTGTTGACTCTTCAGATAGTTTCCCACACAGACTTGATCAATTGATAGAATTTGGAACTAAGTTGGCTAATTTGGTTTGAGACATTATTTTTTTTTTTTTAATTGCTAGGAGGAAACAAGACTAGCAGCAAGGAGCAACCATGCAGCTAGGAGCAAGCAAGACAACCATGTAGTTGAGGGTGGAAGCCTGTCAATTGCACTGTGGGCAGGCACCTACAAGAGTGTCCTATGGATCTTGGCTATACGATTTATAGGGATGGAAGATTTCTCTTGCCCAGGAACAAGCAAGACTAAGGGGCATCTGAATTCTAGGGCCTTCAGGCTTGGGGCTTGCATGTAGAATGCCTGCCATAGATCTGGGAGTATCTGAAGCCATGAACAAAGCTAGTCAAATACAGGGAAGAGTGGAGGAGGCTTGTTACAGCATCTAAGGTCCCCCAATGGTCACAGTGACCTTGGGACTGACTTGACTTGACTTGAAGCCGCAGGCTAAAAAATCTGGAAGGTAGGATGCTTGCCAGTGGTAGCGCGACCCAGGCTTGAATAACTGAGCTCTGCTCAGCTGATAGAATTCAAAACCAATTTCGCTAATTTGGCCTGAGACAGAAAATTATTAAACAAAAAAGGTGTAGTTTATACTATATATAAGTAGGTACAAAAACACTGCTTAAAAGTTGCAGGAGATTCCAAATAAGAAATCACATCAATTCAGGATCAACTAAGTCTATGGGTACCCATAGTAATTTGTCAGTATTTTCAGTTTTACTCCTCACTTCCATGTGCTCAGGGAGAGCAGGGTCTGACAGTTAGGAGAGGGGAAGGGGCTGCAGGGGGAAGAAGTTGAGGGGGGCAGAGAGAAAGGGTCACTCAGATTTATTTTCTGTGCTGTAGCAGTGGGAGGGAGACAAATTCACAGCAAACCTCCAATAATTAGATTCTATACCTGGTAAATTATAACAAATGTATTAAGTTTTCATATATAGAATCTAATTATTGGAGGGGTCATCTTATATTCAAATAAATATGGCAATTCCCCTTTATTTATCTTTCCAAGGTCCTTTCACTTTTCCATTAATAACCTGTGCAAATGGATATGTCTGAGGAAATGAAATACAGGAGTGCGAATAGGGCTAAAAGCAGGGATTCAGCTGAAAACTCTAACCGATAGTCAGAGATGTTATTTTGTAGTGTTCTCTACGCTCTTTAAAATTCTGCCAGCTTTACAGGGTGAATTCCACCAAATAATACTGAGCAGCTATAAAGCAGGCACTATTTTCCTGAAGGAGAAACGGGATATTAAAGGGCTATTCCTGTAAAGAAATTTCTCTCAACTGGTTATTAAACAGAGATCCCAAGCTTATATGTTATCAGCCAGCAGGAGTAAGGGTTGGGGTGAACAGGGAGAACCACTGCCAAGGCATCTGCAGTTATTTTGATATTCAGTCCTCTCTCCCGGGGCAGACTCCCAGGGCAGACTTCAGCCTTAGCTTAGGAACTCCTTCATTCTCGTCACAAAGTGCACCACAAGAAATAACTATTATAATAGTTATGTATAACAGTTATAATCCTGGACATTTAAAATTTAAAAACTAAAACCAGAGTTCAAGAATTATTGACCACCTTTATCTACTAGAGCTAACTTGAATTCATCTGTGAGTATCATGTTTGCTGAGTGAGTTAATGTATATTTATTTTAAATGTCATTCTATTGCAGCAACTTAATATGTAATAAGTATTAGTATAATATTTAACTCCTCTAACTTCCTTCTGGCTGGGACTGTGCATCTCATATCAGGATCCCTTGCCTGCTAATGATGCGTATACTAATGCCAATGGGAGAAGCATGAATTAATTTGAGAGTTTTCTTGTTTTTTTTTTTCTTTTGTTAGCCTTGAGCCTGTTGGAAAATAGCATGTTGGGGTCACTGTAACAAACCATGTCTCTACAGTCAGTTATTTACTGTAATTGCTACTTTCTGAAAAGAGACATTAATCAACAAGAGCTATTAACCTGCCCCCACTTTACCTCTTAATGTAAGGATTGTCATGTGTGTGCACCCAGTAATAGATAACAGCAGCCAGCATGATCTCCTAGCTGCTGGCTTGGTTCACGGTATATTTCCTGCACATTGCTGAAGTGAAAGAATCATCCATGACTCCTATGATCTACAAGCATAAGCTGTAAAGGATGATTCAAAATGCATCTTCTGGCCAACATCATAATATTGTACCATGTTTATCTCAGGTAGATGCTGTCCTTGGCATATCTTTAAGTGAGAGCATCAAGGCCTACAGTTGTAAGGGTTAGGGCCGATTTAATTTTTCCCTTGGCTCATGCAAAGGACCCATGCCCATAAAAAGTCCTCTGTCTCTACTCAGCTACCAAGGTGGGATCAAGCAAAGTCTGTCAGGAAGAGGACAACCAGACACTGCATCTACATGTGCATTTGATGTGGTGCTCATTTCAGGCAAGCGTCTACATGTGCAGGGAAATGGGAGCAGATTTGCTGCTAATCTACTCCTCTTTCCCAGGCCCCTGCAATGACCACCTGAGACCACCAGGGGGAGCTCCAGGCTCTGCCTGCAGCTGCCAGCAGCTGGCAGCCCTCTTCAAAAGCCAGCCCAGCTTGCTGCTCTCTGGCCACCTGCTCTCTGGCCAGGAGCAGCATGCCCAGTACAGGGACAGTATGTGGCAGCGCTCTCCTCCTTGCCTGTGCCTCCCTGTGGCTCCCTGTGCTGCCCCTGGCAGTGATGACCAGTGCCCTGCGCTCCAGTTGGTTGCCTCACTGGCCCTGCTGGCCTACTGTACCAACCACTGCCTGGCCCACAGCAATCTCGCCCCTCCTGGTTTCCCCATTGCACAGTGACCACCTGCCCACCTGCCATGTGCCATTCCAGGGCCACAACCACACACCTGCTGCTTCCACCCCATCTGTCTGGCCAGTCCCCAGCACAGGCACTGATAATAGGTTCCAGGATGCCATCACCAAGGCTTTGCAGAACTCCAGCCTGCTGGGCCTGGTGGACAGTGGGTGCTTCATGCTTGGGGTGCTGCACCTGCAGCTGGGTGCCAGGGTGGTCCCATTTCTCCTCATCAGGGACTCCCCATACATGCTTCTACCTTGGCTCATGCAGTCCTAAACCAGCCACCTGGACCCCGCCAGGCTCACTTCAACTGGTGCCTGGGCTAGACCCGTGCCCTGGTGGAGTGTACCTTCAGCTGCATCAAGTGCCACTGGTGCACCCTTACTGACTACTTCAAGTTCACCAGGGATAACCTCTCCCATGTCATCATTGCAGTCTGTGTGCTACATAACATCTGTGAGGGAGAGCTCTTCTGTGAAGCCTAGATGGAAGAGGCTCAGCGCAAGGACACCTGGTAGCAGAAGCACCACCTATGGTGGCAGCAGTGCCCCCTCCCCCCCCCCCGGCTGAGGCCCCACAGAGTTGGCCAGAGCACCGGTTACAGGAGGCATTAGATGACCACCTCCTCCAGCACTCCCCACTCCCCACTCTAGCCTTCCTGCACCGCTGACCACAGACCCTCCATCCCCCCGCCCACCCCCAGAACCATGCTCACTGCAGGCACGACTCACAAGATCAAGTTTTTATTCCCCTCACATCAACTACAGCCCCCTTCCCAACAAACATGCATTAAACACTGCAAACAAACAAACAAACTGCTGCCAAAACAAGAGTCTTCCTTTGTACCACTGTGAGCATCCTTCAGTCACATCTGTTAATTTACAGCAGAATGTTTCTGCATATGTGAGAATGGTTAGCTGTTCTTGCATAAAGGCAGTAGAGTTGTTACTGTACATACTGTTTTTTCACATACAACACACTTTTTAGCAAAAATTAAGCTGCACATTACAATTGAGGAAATATGGTAACTACAGCTTCTGCTGCTTAAGCCTCCACCAAGGAAAACTGAAAGAAAAGCTTTATTTGCTGCTAGCCATGGATGCTTTCTCTTCCCCCCCACTCCCCCTCCCCACTTCCAGCACTAGCTCTCAAATAAAGATTTTTTTTCTTAGGATCATAGAAAAGTAGGGCTAGAAGGGACCTCTGTAGGTCATCTAGTCCAACCCCCTGCTTGAGGCAGGAACATCCCTGTGAGAACCATCCAAAGCAAATAATTGTCTATCTTTATTACTAAAATGATACAGGCACCCCTGTCTCACAACCAGAACCAGAAAACATAGCACCCTAACTTGCCACAGGTAAGGCAAGGGGGAAATGGCAGCAAATATATAGTTGCTGCTGGAATTGTTAAAATGCACTTAAGAGATTCAGGGAAGAGAGACACAACCTCTCCTTCAAAGGGAAGGACCCCCCCCCCCCCCCCACACACACACACACAATCCATACCAATCTGACCATGGGGAAAATTCTTTCCTGACCCCAAACATAGCAAACCATCTGACCTGAGGAGAGAGGCAAGACTCTCTAACCAGGAACCTCCAGGTTTTAGTCCCAGCAGGATCTTTGGCACGCTTCAGTCAAAATCCCCAGCCTCGGCTGCAGCCAACACCCAATGTTTCTGAGGAAGGTGGAAACTTTCTCCCCTCCCCCCCACAATATGTAGCAACAGGAAGGGGGGGAAATCATTGCCCCATGCAGCAAACAGTAAAGTCCAGAAGCATGGGAAATACCCACAGGATCGTACAGGCATAGCTACTCTTAGATCGTCCCTGACCAATTCTTATCCAATCTTTTCTTAAACAATTCCAAAGATGGAGGTTCCACAAGATCCCTAGTATGGGATGTGTGAAACGGACCATATTTGATTTGGATTTGGATTCAGCCCAAATCAGGGACAGTAATTCAGTTCGTTGATTCGGATCACTGTGCTGGATTCAATTCGGCTGAATCCAAATCTGAAGATTCTATGCTGATTCAGAGAATCACCGATTCAGCCATAGATACAGCTTTAAATGTTTTTTCTATATCCCTCGAGGTACCAGGCTTGGCTCATAAAGGCTGTGATGCTGGGGCAGATACAGCACCCCACAGAAGGACAGGGGGCCCTCCACATGCTCAGCAGCAAACCCAGAAGTGGACCAGAAGAACTTCTGGTCCACTTCCAGGTCCACCATGGAGCACACCTGGGCCCCTACCCTGCACCCCCTAGCTCAGCGATTGGCCATAGGGGGACACCAGGTGCCCCCCCCCAGACCCAGGAGGCACCAGTCACTAAGCCGGGGGGATGGGAGGGCCCCCAGTGTGCTCTCTGTGGTGAGAAGCCCCCCCGTGCTCCTGTGGACATTCTATCCAACCCAGCATTGCAGCATTCACAAGTTGCCTGGTACCTCAAGGTATGTAGAAAGAACATTTAAAGCTGTGTCTATGTCCAAATCTTGCCAAATCTCTCCGAATCAATTCAGAGGGTTCTGATTTGATTCAGAGAGATTAAAGGGTTCCCTGATTCAATTTGGATTCAGAGATGCAGCCACCAAATCGGGCCGAATCTCCACTGAATCAAATCAGGGACTGAAGCTTCACACAGCCCTAATCTCTAGGTAGTCTCTTCTACTGCTTCACTATTCTAACAGTGAAGAATGATATCCTGTGATCCAGTCTAAACTTACTTAGCTGGAACTTCAAACCACTGGTCTGCATCCTGCTCCTTGAAGCTAGAAAGAAAAGGTGTCCTTTTCTTTCGGTCCTCTTCTTAATGGCAGGCCTTCAGATACCTGAAACCTGCCATAATGTCCCCTCTTAAGTGCCTTTTCTGTAAGCCAAACATGCCTGTTTCCTTCAACCTCTTCTTGTGAAGCTTGCCTTTCAAGCCCATTATCTCTGGACTCTGACTTTTCTATATCCTTTCTAAAATGTGGAACCAGAAACTATACACAGTCTTGCACCTAATGCTCCCATTTATGTAGCCAAAACTGCAGTCATTTTTTGTGAAGCTGCATCACACTGCACACTATTACTGTGTTGTACTAAGTTTCTTAGATCCTTTTCCATACTGCTGTCATCCAGCCATGTGTCACCCATTCTATTTTTGTATTTTTGATTTTTTTTCTTCCTCAGGTGTAGCTTTGAACTTGATCCTGTTAGCTACAGCCCAGCTTTGCAGTCTGTTAAGATCCTTCTGAATTGCATTCCTGTTTTCCAACACGTTCACGGTCCTTCCCATTTTCACATCATCTACAAATGTGCTCAAGAAGCTCTCTCTTTCAGCATGCAAATCATCGTGGTGTCCGGTGACCAGTGGGGTCCCCCAGGGCTCTGTCCTTGGACCCATACTGGTCAACATCTTCATTAATGATGTGGACACTGGAGTCAGAAGCGGACTGGCCAAGTTCGCAGATGACACCAAACTTTGGGGCAAAGCATCCACACCAGAAGACAAGCGGATGATCCAGGCTGACCTGGACAGGCTCAGCAAGTGGGCGGACGAGAATCTGATGGTGTTCAATGCCGATAAATGCAAGGTTCTCCACCTTGGGAAAAAAAACCTGCAGCATCCTTATAGGCTCGGCAGTGCTTTGTTGGCTAGCACTATGGAAGAAAGAGTCTTGGGGGTCATCATTGACCACAAGATGAACATGAGCCTGCAATGCGATGCTGCGGCTAGTAAAGCGACCAAAATGCTGGCTTGCATCCATAGATGCTTCTCAAGCAAATCCCGGGACGTCATTCTCCCCCTGTACTCGGCCTTGGTGAGGCCGCAGCTGGAGTACTGCGTCCAGTTTTGGGCTCCACAATTCTAAAAGGATGTGGAGAAGCTTGAGAGAGTCCAGAGAAGAGCCACGCGCATGATCAGAGGTCAGGGAAGCAGACCCTACGATGACAGGCTGAGAGCCCTGGGGCTCTTTAGCCTGGAAAAGAGCAGGCTCAGGGGTGATCTGATGGCCACCTACAAGTTTATCAGGGGTGACCACCAGTATCTGGGGGAACGTTTGTTCACCAGAGCGCCCCAAGGGATGACGAGGTCGAATGGTCACAAACTACTACAAGATCGTTTCGGGCTGGACATAAGGAAGAATTTCTTTACTGTCCGAGCCCCCAAGGTCTGGAACAGCCTGCCACCGGAGGTCGTTCAAGAGCCTTCATTGAACACCTTCAAGATGAAACTGGATGCTTATCTTGCTGGGATCCTATGACCCCAGCTGACTTCCTGCCCTTTGGGTGGGGGGCTGGACTCGATGATCTTCCGAGGTCCCTTCCAGCCCTAATGTCTATGAAATCTATGAAATATGTTCCAGTAACTTCCTGGGTATTGAGGTGAGGATAGCTGGTCTATACATTGGTGACATATAGGGGGTGCACGCAGGTTCACATGCACTCCCTGAGATTGGTGGTATACCCCCTGAAAGAAACACTGCCAACACTGCCTACCATGCCTGTAGGCAGTAGCCACTTGCCACCCCCTGCCCCTCACTGCCAACACCACCGTGGCCACCTGTGGGAGCTCCCTATGGGCAGTTGCCGTGCCCATAGTGTGGGGCAGTCACGTATGGGGCACACATGACTGATGTGTGCCCCAGCCTCCAGGGGCACACATCAGTCATGGGTTTATAGTTTCCTGGGTTTTCCTTTTTGCTTTTTTTAAAGAGGAGCACTATATTGGCCCTTTTCCAGTGTTCTGGTACTTCATCTGTCTTCCATGACTTGTTAAATGTTATTAAAAAGCACTCTTGAGTTCTCCTCTACCAGTTCCTTCAGTACCCTGGAAAAAAGTTCAGCAGGCCTCACTTACTTGAATCCATCCAGACCCATCAAAACCTCTCTGACTGTCTCTCTAGTTATCTCATCCTTCAGCTTGTCCCTTTCCTCATCCAGATAATCCTTGTTAGCTGTAGATTTGCAGCCTAATGTTTTTGTGAAGAAAGACAAAGTAGTTGAGCAGCTGCCCCTGTTTTGCATGTTATATTAAGAGTTAGCCCTGGCTATTTAATAATGGCCCCATAGCTTCCTTTATCCTTTTTTTTTTTTTTATCTTTATCCTTTTTTTTCTGGCCATCATATTTATAGATCTTCTTCTTGTTGTCTTTAATTTTCCTCACGAGGTAAAGTTCATTTTCTTACTTTTGTCTTCCTAACTTTGCTTCTTGTAAAGTGCTTTGAGATCTATAAACAAGAGTGGTACCATCTAAGAGCCAAGTGTCATAGTACTATGTAGATTTTCACTTTATAGCCTAACTAAATCCAAGATATATAGCATAAGCTTTCATAAGCAGAAGCCTTACTTCATCACATGCTGTGCACCTCTGATTTCGTTAGTCTATGAGGTGCAAATCTATTCTGCCTTCTGTTCAACTTCAGATTAAGATATCTAACTACCTCTCAAAATATTATTCTGTTATTGTACAAGGAGATTGGCTGGTCACCTTGCCGGGGTCACCTGACCCCAGTTGTCTTTCCTGCCTGGTGCAGGGGGCTGAACCCAACGGTCTTCTGAGGTCCCTTCCAGCCTCGCAATCTATGAATCTATGAATTGTATTAATGGAGTAAGGAGTAAAAGGAAATAAACTATTTATGTCAGTACACTACCAAATCAGCCAGTCAAGGAGAGATCCAGGAATCAATTATAACCAAATGAAGGAACCTAAGTAGGATATACAGAGCCTTATTTATGTCCATTTTACATGTCTAAGTAGGACAGCATCCAGATGTGGCATTTGAATGTCAGTTTAGGCACATAAATCAGTCTGCGCAGCCTTGTTCTCAAGCCACGCATCTGTGCTATGGCATCCAGCTGTGCATTTAGGTGCTCAGATTTACTGGTAGGCCCCAAAAGCAGTCACTGCATGTGCACATGGCTGACTGAGCCTATGGTGTTCTACACACAATAGAAATACATCCTTTAATTTGTCGTGCTTTAATGAGCCATCTGCATATTTAATATAAACTTAAAATTTATACTTAATTAACGAGGAGGTATTTCCCTCCATAGCTGTCATTTTTAAAAGCATAGCTCCTAGCGCTAAATGAATAGCCCAGGGCAGCACTTTGGTTTGCTTCATAATGATACCCAGTAGAGCATGGACAGACCAAACTATCCAGTATCACAGAGGTCCACCCTATTAGAGTTCTGCTTTGATGAGAGCATTCTGGTGAAAAATACCTAACAATTCATTTACTGGGACTTCACTAAAGAGAAATTCATCACCAAGAGGCAAATCAAATCATTATCTTTCAGCTTTTGAGGTTTCATTCGAACTGAGTCATGAAACGTGCTTAGGGCATTTAATGTATGATGAATACCAGCTATCCCTGGATATTATTTTCTCATCTGCCTAATTGAAAAGGGTGAAATAGCTCAGGTATGTTTTGACAAGGAAGAAAAACACACTTATATATTTTTATGGTCCTGAGAGCACCAAGGGATAGTGGTAAGGGCCTGAAAAGCAGAGTGAACAATTCTTGTTTTCAGTTTTCAATCGTTTCCATACAATGTTTAATTGCACAATGAGCTCCCCTTTACCAAGGTAAAACTCATGTTTCTTGTTTGAAATCAAAGAAGCTTCAGTGATAACATACCTGGGTGACTACAGTAGTGTTCGCCTTCCTCCTTAACTGCCAGGCTAATATAGTATACCTTTGTTTTTCATGGTGACTGTAATAAGCAAAGTTTGCCATAACAATACGTGTTTCGACATAGATACATCAGTGATACTGGTGGATAATTCAGCTAATACTGAGGACACAGACAGAAGTTACATTTGTTACACAATCACCCCCTTGAAAACACTCTACAGCCATGACCTTACTGAAGTGTATGGCTGCAGAGTGTTTTAAAGTGCCTGATCACACAACAATCTGAATGCTTATTACACAAGGGTTCAGATGAAAGTGATCCAAAGTGGAGGGCCTTCACTAACTTCTGTCAGGATGCAGGACTGGACTGATACAGCCCAGCCCCACCCTTGTTGCTGTCTGCAGAATGAGAGGGGAAAAGGAAGGGGAGGGAGTTCTGACAGGAGTTCTGACTGGTGATTGGAGCCCTCCCCCACCTCAGGGGGGGGATCCAATCCACCCTCCCCACCCATCAGTGCAGACTGGGAAAAACCCAGACTGAGTTCCCTCCCATTCCTTCCCCCCCTCCCATTCTGAAGACAGCACCGGAGCTGGGAAGGGGAAGGGCTGGGGATAGAGAAGCGTGCCTGCAGACATGCAGCCACTCCAAACTGGACCTCAATCCTTCAACCCCCCAGACCCAGCAGTGAATGTCTGTTGGGTTAGGAGGAACACTGTAACTCATGGTGCTTCCTGCAAAGCACCATGAGTTACAGTGGGAAGCTGCACATCTATCAGCAGTACCCCCAAAACAGAAATCTCACCCTGATTTCTTGATTAAGGGTTACCAATAAACATCTAGGACAGACTTTGAGACTTTGTCCAATGACTTTTTATGTCTTGGTATGACAAAAACTAGAGTTGCAAGGACTAATTATCAATGAAGTACCCAGAAACAATACTAATAAAAAGATCATGTTAAAATATACTGACCTAACTTACTGATTTCTCCTTATCTCCTAGTGTGAAGTAATTGTTCTCTGTGCTTTAAAAAATTAAGTAAAATCAGTACTGATGAAAGCTATTGATGGGAAACCCTGATACCCAGTGGTTATCCACAGTACAGATCAAACAGACAAAAGCATATCAAATGTAGTGGTGACCAATACAGCAAGACAGTAACAAGCTTCTCTTTTTTTCCTCATCCATCTGCTTCAGTTCTGCCATCAAACCATCAACTATAGAACTGAATGAGCCATGCTCACTAGCCACTCAGTTCAGTTTTTATTCAATTAAACTGTATTGGCACAAAAAGCACTATATATCGTGCCAAAGAATAATAAGAAAGATCAATGTCTTCAGTATCTTCCAGAGATGTAAGTGTCACCCACACCTTCATTACATCATGGTGCTGCTCTCTTGTGTACACTTCTACCCAATGCCTGGCCCTGTTCTCCTCGTAAGTTACCACATAGCTCAATATTGTTTTTATTTGGCCTCCCGGCAGGGTACTTTCCAGGCTACTCCCTCCTAGCAAGAAATGAAGTTTTTGTGGCCTGGTAAAGTAAAGGTTTGGTCCTCCCGCCCCATCAAACTATGGTTCCACCCTTTCCAGATATGAATATCCTCATAACTTTATGTGCAGTGAAATAGTGGCAATCACAACAACATCTTCCACCCTTCCTGGTCTTCTCGTCAGATGCATCCCTTTCCTAGATGCTTTGCCCTGCTGCATCTTAGTAAATTAAAATCTATACAAAAATATTAACCAAACAACTGTCTGCTCTGCACTTGGGCAGTTTAGCCCATTTTAGGTTTTCCCCAGTTCTCTTCTCTTCCACAGAACACACTTCTCTGCCTGGTTTCTGTCCAGATCACCTTTTTTTTGAGTTTCCTTCTGTGTGCTCTTTTAGGACCTATTTAATCCCTTCTCTTTGGTGTAGTGCATCACAGGTGTCATATCTTTCTTGTAGCAAAATAAAACCATATAATAAATGCTACGTTAAGGATGTCAAATTGTAACAACTTTCAGCCACCTTAATGGGATTCAAACAAATGACCTAGAGTTCAAAGACCTAGATTGCATGATCAGTATTCATAGCCTGTCTTATGACTAGAAAAGTGAGGTGCCCATAATTTAATCCTTCACAAAATACCTGTTCATTCTGCTATCTTTCAAGAATAACTGTATTTTTGCTAGCTGGCTACATAAGCTTGCTAGTGGGCTATTGAGCGAGACAATTTCCTATCAAGCCTTCTTAGACACTGTAATACATGCTATAGCAATATACTTTGGATAAAGTCATCCCTAGGAGTGTGGGGAGCCTGGGGCATATCAGCCCATGTGGGGCCAAGGGGTGGCAAGCAGCTGGAGTGCAGATGGGGGGGAGGTAGGGGGAGGGCATGGTGAGCGGCCAGAGTGCAGAGTCAGTGGTGCATAGCAGCCATGGTGGGGCCTGTATAGCACTGTCCACAGGGCCTCCCAAAGTGCAGGGCCCGGGGCAGTTGTCCTGATTTGCCCTTCCCCCACAAGGACAACCGTGACTTTGGATTTGCTTTGGATTTATGGACTTCCCTTCTCATAGGAAGATTATTTTATCAGAGCTCTTCACAGCTTTGTGAAATAATGTAGCAGTGCTAAGAAATCCAGCAATTGTTGTCAGAAATTAGTAAAAAGGAAAAGCAGCAAGCCTAACCCAAATTTCTTTCTACACCCAAAGCATTATTTTGCTTCTAAATAATCTTTTCACTTTTTCCCCAGACTCCAGCTTTTACTAAAAGCCACATCAGGACCTCTACTGGTCACTCTACCTTTGCATGATCATTTTTCTGTGGCCAGGGGCTTGCTCCAGAATCAGAGAATAAAACTGGATATTCTGAAACTTCACTGGCTTGAATTCAAAAGTGTCAGATCTAAAAAATCACATATGTGTGTTTACAAGTAAAGTAGAGGGTTTACTGCTAGTCATTCTAGGTCAGGACTCCTAGGGTTCAAACTTACATCTGCAGATAGAAGCCCAGGACACAGTACCTCCAAGCTGCTGGCCAGATGCCAGCCTTGGCTCAGCCTGGGTCCTCTCATGAGGTCTTCAATGGGGCATGAGGTGAGCTGGACATACCAATAAGAGCCACAAACTCCTAACTCAAAGACTCCCACCTTCTGCCCTGCACCTAACTGACTAATTTAGAACTTTTTACATTGACTCTCCTTGAGCTTGTTCCTGTCTTGGACCTCCTGGTCTTAATCAACTGCTTTGCTATGATAATGACTCTATTTTGACCCTTGGCTTGATATCCTGGAACTTTGGCCTTGGCTACTTCCACTTGGGTAAACCTTTGACTCTGACCTTCAGAAATTCAGAACTTTTTTAGAATCAGAAGTGGAAGAATAGAATCTGCTTTTATCACAGTATCAGACTTCAAAATAGTATCAGTTTTCTTAGACTATAAATCAATCATGAGAATGAGTAATGCAAGAAGCAACCATGCCTGGTCACTATAAACTGAGGGCTAAGAGATGCCCAGGCACTGTGACATAAAGTTGCTAGCCATGTCATTTCATAAGTCAGCTAGGCAGGCACCATTTGACCAAGTTGCTTATGACCTCCCTCCATTTTTAGCCAAATAAAGCAGCTCTGTTATGGTCTTTCTGTTCCTTTCAGTTGTGTCCTCTGTCCAGATTTTTTCCTTTATCAGTCTCCCTTTCATATTCCATTTACTCTTCCTTGAACTAGGATACCTCATAAAGCAGCCAAACTAATTCAATCTAATTCAATCTTAATTGCTTAATTTCAAAAGGCTTTCATATTTTCCAATAGGAGTTTTAACCATGTCACCAATTGATTTGTCCTGAGCTACAAAAAGTATTGTTAAAAGGTGTCAGTATTACCTCATTCTAAATACCTGAATCCAAATTAAAGGCAATAGTCACAATTTTCATAATTGTATAATAATTTTCATAATGAATATGAAATGACCTGAAAAATGCCTTCCCATATCTATCATCCCTCATTTACATTCCTTAAAGAGATGGCCCTTTGAGTAGGTTACTTTACCTACTGTGTTATTCACCTCTTCTCATTTCAAAATAAGAGAATCTCTTCCTTTATTAGGTGTCAGCCATCTTCCCTAGAAGAAGGCATGTTGAATATTTTGGTAATAGATACACCATGTTCTTTTTCAATGGTACGGGGACTAAAGAATCAAGAATGGGGACACATTCTCCAAATTTAGTTCAGTCATGTGTTGCCACATTTCTCAGAAATAATTAAATAGGGTCACAGCCTTTACAAGAATGGAATACAGTAAAAGCTTTATCTGGCACCCACGAGGAATGTGGGGTGCCAGATAACAAAATATGCCAGTTAATTGAGAGGCCCAAACAGGCATCTTTGCCTGTTCGGGCCGTTGCTTCTCCAGCCATGTCCGGAGCATCACCACCCCTCCTGCAGCATTGCCACCCCTCCCATGGGCCCTGCAGGACCTGAGGGAAAGGGAGACAGGCCCCACACAGCCTGCTATGCCCCAGGCTATGGGGGCTCAGAGAAACTGGAAGTGCCACAGTGGGCACTTCCAGTTTCACTTTACCTTACAAGCCGGCATGCCACTTAATAGAACATGCTGGCTTGTAAGGTGCTGGTTAATGGAGCTTTTACTGTATTATTTTATTTGTTTTAATTTGTGTTTGTTTTATTTTTTAATCTTATCAGATTACCATCCTCACACCCTTTTGGTATTTTCTTTTCCTTCCTTTCCCTTTTTTAATTGCAACTTAATTTGTGTGAATTTTACTGCGCATGTGTGAGGTAAGCTTGTTTCTGATAAAGGGAATCCTCCTTAATGGAGTTTCCCCTTCCCTTAAAACCAGGAATGGAGAACCACAAAAGTTATCAGCCACATTGTCAGGTGTGCATGTTCACATGACTGAAGCCCTCAGCTGTCATTTCAGCTGATACCTCTGCAATGTTCCTCTTTAGACCCTTCCTTTCTCTGCAGCAGTGAACTGGGACTGCTATTATACATGACCAGTGATTTTTTATTCTCTACTAGGTAGGAGTGCAAAATTAGGGTGCAGCAAGCCTCTCAGACCTTTAACACACAGATAAAGCAGGTTAGAAAGAAATCCTACCTGGCAATCTTCTAGCAATCTTCATCAACTACCTATCTCTGGCTTATTGGAGGCCATTTGACATTTCTTCTGTGGTACAAAGTAACACTACTGAGAATCTACCCAGTGAATTGGATTCTTCCTTTGCTTGAACCTTGTATGGTAATTTATATCTATGCAAGGACAGTACAATTTGAGTGTAAAATACTACAGTTCTGCTTTAGAGTGGAAATACGGAGTTAAATACATGTCCTTTTTGTATCTGGTCTTTAGCTTAGGCTGCACTTGCTTCTTTCCTGGACCTTAAAGGAGGCCGTTTTCTGCCTGAGACCGTACTTAACATCTCTCCCATATATACCATTGGTTCAATAAGAAAGATCACCACAAAAACCTTCCTTCTCACATAAGCCAGTCATATCTCAAATGCAATTGCTTAAATTTAAAGTATTTATATGAGTCAAAGGCTGATCCTCAGTTGTGGATTCTTGTATATATGACTCAGATTAGTATGTTAGGTTGTGGAAATATATTCTATTTCCTTTAGTTCTTGTAAGCTAAAATATTATGGTGAGGTTATTCCTTTTAATTTTTTTTTTCCTGAAAATCTGCCATGTGTTTTCTGAAAAGCTCCTTTGAGGGAAATCCTCTTTGACTCTCTTGGCATGTTTGTCTGAGCCATGATGTTGATCAGCTTTTTTCACTTCCTGTAATAAATAAGTCAGATGAATACTGATACAGCAAGAGCCTATTTTTAATCAATTAACAGACATCTCCTGCTGATGGCAATGCAATCATTCAGCCAATGCAATCTAGATGATCAGCAGAGTTGATTATGAAGAGAATTCCTTTAAGGATTGGTTGTTGCTTCTCTGATGCTACTGCTGGGATCAATTTTATTTTAAAAGGTATTCTCCCAGTTCATATATTCATCAACATTTGGTTTACCAGCAGTCATTTACTCATCATTAAAATCTGTACTTCCCTGATTTCTTCCTATGTCCCTTGCATAAAGGAAAATTATTGAAATAGTACAGAAGTATAGATTTAGGTTACTGCATGTTGGGTAATGTCATTTCCTGGTTCAGAAAAGGAAATATTTTCATTGTCTTGGTTTAAGTAGAACTAGATCATGAAAAGTAATGAAATGGGTAAGATATTAATGCACATTGTTCTGACCAAGATAGTTACATAAACACTATAAATATAAAAACAACTCTACTGGGTTCAGAAGCAATGGACCTGTTACTAATCTGTGTGAATGTTAACCCTTCTTTCCCTGATTAATGGTTCCTTCCTACTGCTCTGTTGAAATAATTAAATCCCTCCCTAGAGGCTCACAGTTCTGCTCATTTATGCTACCAGAAGTTTAACAGTCATCCCGTTTAGTCTGCGTCCTCTCACCCTTTCAAACAACACCCTTATCGTGATTTATGCGTGGATGTACAGTACAGCCCAAACTACTGATTTTATCCCCCCCCCCCCCCCGCCACACACACACACACACACTTTTTTAAACAATATTATGTAAATAAAAGTTATGGTCAATGTTTCCATAGCAAATGTTTCCATTAAAAGATGTATTATCTCCTGGGGAGGAAAAAAAGACTTGTCTTACTTTGAATTTTACTCTTCAGGGTTGTTTGTTTAAAACACACACACACACACACACACACACACACACACACACACACACACACACACACGAAAACAAAACATCCCTTTCAAACTAGCCAAACTGCTTTTTCATTTGTTTTTTTTTTTTTTCCTGTGAGCAAATTTAATACTAATATAAGGTGTTAACATTCCTAAAAGGTGATAGCAGGGATCTTTTCAAACTAACCAGGAAGGCACTCAGAATTTGGATTGAGAATTTGGATTAATCATTGTACACCTTATTCAAACTCCCATCCAGGATATCAATTAGGGTTAATTGTAATGTTGACTCTTTAGATTGAGAGCAGCTGTCCCCTGGGACCTGGAATGAGGCCACAAAACACATTTAAAAAAGGCCACTATTCAGCCATCAGTTGCCAGTTATTTTCAGTTGCTACTTAGCTAGGCTGGACACAAAAGGCAACCCTAGAGGTTTAAGATTCTATTTCTCCCTCTATACACAACTAACCTACTGTCTTTTTAAGTTTGACAAGTTTCATTCAGAATGCCTAGCAAAGTCAACTCATAGCAACTAGAGAAGAAAACAAAATTCAAATACTAAAATATTAATAAAGCACATTAGAAAATAGAGATGTACAAGTGCTGAATATTTTGAGGGTCACATTCTGATTCTGATTATTCAAAGAAAACTCTCAGTGAAGTGAAGGGTTTTGCCTGAGTTAAAGTTTTAGTTAGCAATTGCTAGTTTTAGTTTAGCTTTATTATTAGAATTATTATTTTTGTTGTAGGTTAGTAATCATCTACACTTCATGGGATGGAGTTAGGGCAGGAAATAAAAATGACAAAAGACACGCTACCCTGTTTCACATCCAGTTTTTGTTTTGTTTCTAAATTGTCTGTATAAACTTCTCCAACTTTATTAGTGCTTACTTTATCATTATCAATATGTATTTCAGAGCTGACCTTTCCTTATGGCGGCACTGGCAGCCCAACCTGCTGAATGGCTGATGAACACAAGCAAAGCGATCTCTTATCAACTCTCACAGAAGATACAAAAAACCTTGAAATTCAGGTGTGATTCTCAGATGCCAGCAACTTGCCAGTGGATAATATCATAATGTTCAGCAACTTACTTTAATTATTATTCCTCATACTATGTAAATACCCATAAAAGCAATGCATAGCAAAGCATACCCAAGCCAAAAATAAATGTGTTTAGACCTGTAGAAAAAAATATCAAAGTAGAAATGTCAATTAACTGGGGCTCTCAAATTGGAATTTTTGTCCAGCTCTTTTGTTTAACTATTTGCTCTTCTAAGGAGGAGACTTTGACTCCATAATTTCTTGGCATCATCAGAATCCCAGATACTCCTCCTAAGACTACATAGGGTCTACATAGAGACAAAAGGCAACCCAGGTAGCATAAAGCTTGTATAGTGACTCTCATAATGCCTCTCAAAACCCTCAGGTAAAGGGCATGGCATGGCCAATAGGAAGAGAATATACCATATATTCACACTATCCTTGGCCACCAGAATGGCTGTTGGGACCACAAGCAGTTGAGTACGATTTATGTCAGCCATGACTTATTCAAGTCTAAAGTGTCTCTTAACTCAGGTCCCTCCTGACTTGAGGTACAACTGGGTTAAGATTCACTTTGATGTTAAGCACCCAACCAAACTTCTGTATTGAGTAATGTGTGTAATAGCAAGTGGAATCAGGGGTAGTCTGCAGAGCTATGATGTCTGCTAATTTGGTCTGCAGCTCCCAGAAACCCCCTGGGAGCTGAGGGGCAGGGGAAAAAGGTAGAGGAAGCATGAGGCTGGAGTAAAGAGAAGAAAGAACAGCTTGTGTATGGAAACTGGTCAGCTCTACACAAGTGGAGTGCACAGTGGAGCTGGAGGTCCCGCTGGCTTGGTTAGCCAGGCCTGTGTGGACTGAAGGAGCTGGACTTAGACTTGGGGGCAGCTATGGGCTGCTGTCTGAGCACACTGGGACTAAAGACCTGTTTGGCAATACCTCTAAAGGTGTGTGGGGACGAGGGTGGCATTAAATTACTGAGTACATGTTTCACAGTTGCTGACGTTCCTTTATCTTTTACTTGTTCCCTCCCTTTGGCTTATTGGCCTGTGCCTCTAAACTCTATAATTTCCTATATAAAAGTTGGAATTCTGCCTCATTTCTTATACCAGTTTCAGGGGCTGCAGGGTTGGCACAACTCTTGACTTAAGTGCACTTTACCAATCTAACATTTCAGCATGCAGCAAAGCACACACTCAGTGGTACTGGCTGTCAAACTGTCACATAGTCATTGGCTTCTGAGACATTCCCAGGCTGCACCAGTCCCAGTCTCATTGGCCTCCACAGCAGTCCACTAGCATGCTGACAGGAGTGCCAACTGTGTTTAAATGTTCCACTTCATGGTAAAATCTGAGGACAAAACTTAGCATAAAGGGCTGCTGGCCAAGCCCTACAATATGTAAGCCTGTTGTGGGGAGTTAAACTCATTAACTGAGTTTAAAGCAGACTAGTCCAGCACATATGCAGCTGTGTCAGCAAGGAAAAAATACTGTATTAGACCAATATGCTTTTGCAGTTGTGCATGTGTTGTGCACATTTGGATTCAATTAACTGTAAATTCAGTCACAGTGATCATGATTCTGGGACAGGAATATCCCAGCATCTTGTGCTGGAGGGGGTGCTAACTGCCAGTACAGCAGTTACTATCACCCTATCCCATAGTTTCTCTCTCCCCTTTCTATGGTTTGTATATGGAGAGTTTTGTGGGAATACAGAAAAGGCAGTGTGAGAGCAACATCACACCTCTTAGAGAAACCATCAGTTGCTCCACTAGCATTAAGGCATGTTGGAGCAGCATTAATATTCCACAGTCCCTCTGGAAACCCTTGTGGGACAACTTAACACAAGAGTGGTGAGAGCAAAGGGAAATGAACCACACTGCCAGTGACCCAGAGATGAGGTCACCTGGCTCTGGGCCTGAGAAAGGATCACATGATCTCCACACACATGGCTCTATTACTCTGCAGGATACCCTGTGATCTGCAGAATTTAGGGGCCAAAATACTCCTTTTTGCCTTTGTTGGGGGAAAGAGTAATGTCCTTGCCTTGCCCTGCATCCCACTTACAACATAGACACCCTCTCCTCTACTGTAGGTCCAAGAACTGAGCAATGCAGAGAGATCCTGTTGCTATAGACAGATTTGAAATATGAAGGGAAATGCTAAGCCAGCTACAAGATGGAAGCAGATTGATTCATTCCAATTAATTTTAAAGTGATTCTCAGTTCCATAAAGAGTTTTCAAATTCATAATTTATAAATTAAGTCTAAATAGCCTCTATTCTAAGCTCCACTCCAGCTACTCATTTATTCTTCCCTTGTGAAAAATTAGTAAGTCTATAAAATAGCCTGTAAATTTGGAGGAATCTTGTTTAAAAAATCAACAATGAAACTCTCATAGAAACCTCAAAGAATTAGCTAGCTCCAGGTGCTGTTGCTAATCATTAATTATAAGTCTACAGTTAGACCACAGTGAAAATATTCTGAGTTCTGTTAGGACTCCTGTTATAAACCAATGTCAAAAGAAAAAGTAGCAGCACCTCCTGCTATGGCAATTCTTATTCTCCCCAGTTCTCCATATTGCTTAGTTCTGGGGGCTAATTTAGGAATACCTTATCCTAAGATGTCAATGGAGCCTGGTGAAGCTAAAGAACTAGTCACCGAAGCAGCATAAAAATATTTTTCTTTGTGAAGAAACTTCCTTGAGAAGATTTGTAACTCCAACATTTCTTGGCATCCTCAGAATCCCAACTAAACTCTTTACCCTTCTAGGGAGTAATATAAACTCTGGTACTGGGGATCATGAGGTGTGGAAGGGGACAGAACTAGCTAGATTATCTCTGGGTTTACATAAAGGATATTTCCTAAGGACATTTTGGGTATTCTGCAATCTCTTTATTGCACTTGGCAGGCATGTTTTTACCACCCAATGAGTTGGGTTAAGAGCAGAAATATGCATTAATACAAAATGACTTGCCAGGTAAATGTTCCACTCTTCTAGGATCGTGGACTTTGTCACAGGGCAGGCTCTGCTGCTGGGCTGAGCCTAAGACAAGGAGTGTGAACTAGGCTCAAATATGGGAGGACAGATGCTCAGAAAAGATTTCAAGAGGACCACTCCAGGTAGGGGGGTAGAAGGACACTGGATATATAGACCAGTCTTTTGTGGAACCAGAAATAGATGATACAGATAGAAGCAGAAGGAAGGGCACATGGCAGTATGGCAGTTGGCAAGACATTGGTGGGATATGAAAGAAGAAATTGTAGAGTGTGAGGGTGGCTTAGACAGAATCAGAATTCAGAGGGCATGAGGAGGAGGACATAGGAAGTGCAGAAGACTGAGGGGAGAGTGGTGGATCAATGAGGGAGACACAATATTTATTGTGGGGACATGGTATGGAGAGGCCTAGGAAGGGACAGTACACAGAGACAGCATTGTGGGTGCAGGAGACAGGAAGTACATCAGAGAATAGGGCATGGCATAGAGAACATATGGATGGGAGAGAGAGACATGGGAGGAATCAAAACAGACGTAGGGAGTGTAGTAATTTCTCTGTTAGCAGATAGAAATCCCAGGAAAGTTTCCCTCTTTACCACTGCCTGGGCTTTGTTTTTGAGGAGGTTGGGAAAACACTTGTACATATGATTAAGGTTTTATATGAGGTAAAATACTTCTTTCTATTCCCCTCTGTATCTTTTCCTCATTCATGTGTACAAGAGATGCTGACCAAGTTAAAGTCTTTGCAGCTTATTCAGAACTTTGGAAAATTGTTAAATGCGCATGACAGTGCTTGGAAAGAAACTGTCTTCAGCAGGAAATGGAATTTAATCATTTCTAGTGACCTGTTGTTTATAATTTGCATATATTTTTTGGAAATGTGGAGTACAAAGTTTAAGTTGACTGCCTGATGTAAACCAAGTGAAGTGGCAGTAATGAAATGATGTTAAGGAACTTGCTGGGCTTTTTAACTGGCTGTTTTTGCTGCCTGTTAGAAGGTTTTAGTAAAGGTAGATTCCTTGTAAAAAAAAAAAAAAAAAAAAAAGCATAATATTTTGGGAAGCTGATGAATTCCCTTGAGCTGTTATTATATTTCACTTCTTTCTAACTGAACTTTGGTTCAGGAATAAACTAAACACTTTTATGATTTCTTATTTTGTGTATATGTCTGTGTGTTTTCCTGTCTTGCTTCCATGCTGTTTAATCACTCTTAGCACAGTGTATAGTTTGCAAAGACAATTTATGAGAAAACTGTCAGGTTTTATTAGATGTAAGATTAATTTATTCATTACATTCCTCCAATCAAACATTAAAATTTATACTATTCCTCTGGGGACAAAATGGAGAGGCAAAAGCAATAACCTAATCTCTGTTGCATATAAAATATTCATAATTGAGCAAAGCATCTGAACCCTAATGCTTAAAAACACAGGACTGGGGCCGCAAATGTGATTGGATTTCTTATAATCTAATAATTTTGCTCTGTATGTGGTCCCCAATCTGTCAGGATTGTTAAAATTCCTGAATATTGTACTACCTTCCCTAGAGAATGCTGGGAAGAATTACGGACAGTGCCTGGAACAGATGGGATGCCAATGACTCAAAGCCAGAAAAGACTAAAAAAAGAGGACAGTTGTTAACTCTTTCTCTGCTAGTCCCCATTGGAGGGCTTCACACAGAAAAATTAATATGGAGATCTCACTTACACAAAGTGTCAAACATGGATTAAATGTTAAGACTCTTGAAAGGGTGCAGGTTGTAACCATGTTGGTCTAAGGACATAGGGAGACAAGGTTCTTTGGGTGAATCTGATATCATTTATTAGAGCAACTTAAATAGTTGGAGAACAATTTTTAAGCAAGCTTTAGAGTTCAAAAACCCTTCGTCAGGCTAAGGAAGTTTCAGCAGTTGATGTGTGCTCTTCCTGGGTGGAATGAATAGTAAAGAAGCCAGAGTCTGGGCTGGTATGCATACAAGAAAACCACTCTCTCTCTAATCTCTCAGTCCTGATCCTCAAAAGAAACTTACAAAACACTTCCCAGAGATGAGCCTATGAACCTCCTGTATACTAAAATCATGGACTAAATATAGACATTGGATTTATGACACATTATAACCTGCCTCACAGCTGACTTCCCAGGTACTTCTCCACTATTCATCTCCCTTCTCTCCCCCTCACCCAGCCTGTCACTCACCCATTGACTCCGCAATCTACATTTTCACTGATGGCCTGTCTTGTATGCATACCAGCCCAGCCTCTGGCTTTTTTACTGTTCATTCCATCCAGGAAGAGCACACATCAACTGCTGAAACTTCCTTAGCCTGACAAAAGGTTTTTGAACCCAAAAGCTTGCTTAAAAATTGTTCTCCAACTATTTAAGTTGGTCTAATAAAAGATATCAGATTCACCCAAAGACTCTTGAAGACACTCCTCTTGTCAGTGGAGAAAGAAGTAAAAGAAATGGAAAGTGGTGCCCTGTCAGGTATTCATCTTATATTTTATATGGGAAGAACAGCTGCCTTCAAATCAACATCCCCAAGAAAGTAACGTATTCATTCATACCAAACCCCACACTAAGGTAGCTATTTTTCGTCTTTTTGGGGGGCACAACATGCACTGCAGTACTCTCTTGTGCAGTCATTTTCAGTGTAGACATGCCCAGAAGGTGCTTTAAAAATGCCTTGGGTGGAATGTAAAACAAGGAAGTCTCTCTCCAGATGAACATGCACCCCGTGGAAGCACTAGCCATAAAACCGGAAGTGCCGGTGGAAGTGCACTTCTGGTTTCACCAGTTTTGCCACTGGCTCGGCAATTGGCTGCTGGGGAACCCCCGCTTTCCCTCTCCAGCCAGCAATTGGTGGCTGGAGGATCCCCCTTCTGCCTCCTAGTCAGTGATCATCAGCTGGGCCTGCATTGGCGATCTGGTGTTCTCTAGACTCAGGAGGCACCAGTCACCCATGCTCATATACTATTAAAGAGGTTAACAACTGCACAGTGGGTGGCTCGTGTAGACACGTTGCCTGAGAAGTAAATTCACATCGCCTGCAAATCAAAGCCTTGTACAGTAGACCTCTTGCTTTCTTGTCCTTCTAAACTGTTTGTTCCTCCAGCAGAAGTAGGGAAGAGGCAAAGACTGTATGCATGATTATTTATAAGGTTAACTACTGAAAAACCTTTAAAGTTGCCTTTAGTTTTCTTACTTACTGGAGCAAACATGATGAGAAAAAAATAACGTTTTAAAGTATAAATTTACAAAAAATAATTCTTCATAAAGGAGGTTGCTAAAAAGAAAAATCTGCACCTATATTTTTAGCACATATGTATGCAATGTAATATTGCAGACAACTTGTCATACAGCATAGAGTTATATTAAAGTATACTTGAACTGGAGAATTCTGAAGTGATGCTGTAATCTGTGTCCCCCTTACAGTCCAGTTAAAATAATTACTATTATATTACAAACATCTGTAGCCATTTTCAACCAAGGATTTGAACACAGTTTATAAATATAAATGAATTAAGAAAACATCTGTTAGGTAGGTAGTTATGTAAACCAGCCATTTCAACTTATCCACATGTCCATGTACTATAAATTACTTTCACTCTACAATTCCAAATTTATTTTTCTCCCATACCTTATTCATTAAGCAACAGAGTTTGTGCAATACAAAAGGGGGGTGATACTGAAGGATTTTTCTGTGTTTGAGAAATTACATAAGGTATTGAATTCTCCATTAAATTCAGCATCCCAGTTGTCATCACTGAGGTGGGCTGTAAGGAGGGCAGCATTGTCTCCCCACCAATACATAGGGCCCAGTAATGAACAGAAGGTCTTTTTCATTCTGCATGGAGAGTAGAATGACTCTGTGGAAGTCCTTCATCATTCCTCATGTGGGAAGTAATTCAGGAAAAAGGGAATGCTGCAGAAAGTGTCATGTGACCATTGTAAACAATGACAGAGACGGTCACTTTCTTCCTAAACTAGTAAAAAGAACAAAGAGAATAGGATTATCCCTACAGCTACATTTGTATCTTTGTGCTCCCCTATAGAGTTTCTGCCTAGAACCTTTGCCCATCTGGCTTCTTGCTCCTGGTTTAAAGAAACAGTGCACATGTCTTCCAGGGGTGTATGAAGCAGGCCCTATTTGATTCAGATTTGGATTCAGCCCAAATCAGGGACAGTGATTTAATTAATTGATTTGGATCACTGTCCCTGATTTGATTTGGCCAAATCCATTAAAGTGGTTCCACTGTTTTGGTTTTCATCTATCTGAAGACACTTGAGAGATCTGTGTGGTTTTGTGTTATTTTTATTTCTGGATATGACTGTCTGCCACTCTGCTGTGGAGGGTACTCCCCGGGATGCTTCTTTCTTAGGTGCCTGGTCCTGCAGGGAAAAGAAATAGTGGTTAATGGTTCTTTGGCATGACTGATGCACTTCTAAGATCCTATTTTGCTGTTTCCTGTACATGTACTCATTAGCTCAGAGAACCTCACTTGACATGTAGTTTGCTCTGCCACACCAACTGTATTTCTGTTCAGTGAACCTATTGGTCTTAGTGACATTTTTATTTTGCCTTTTTTAACCATGCAAATATTGTGTTTGTTACTCTTTTTTCTGTGGCAGTTTATTAGATATCTTAAGTTTTCATTAACTTGGATTGTTGGTACCATTGCATTGTATATGTGGAAGTCAGCATAAGCATTAACTATTATTTTTCTTGAAGTTTCTTGTTTAATATCCCAACTGCTAGGGATTCTCATCTGTTCTTGCTTACTGGTAGCATAGGCATAGTGCTCTGCTTATTCATGTAGTGTGTGGTTTTTTCATTCTCTCTGGGTCCTTTTTGTGAAAGCACAGCTGTTTATATTTCCTTTGTATAATAAACTATTTTAAGAGCAATGCACTAGAACTGTTACTTAACTCAGCAATGAAGAGAGATGGTTTGTAAACATTTGCTCCCTATTGGTTAAATTGATACATTAATTTGTATTTTGCCAATCTGTATTCAACTTAATTGTAGTTCAGAGTCTGGGGAAGTGTTTTTTTCCCCAAACTTCTCTTTAGGAATATCAGGTTCATAGCTTTGGAAAGGGCTCATTTGATGTTGCAGTGGTGTTTATTTTTTAGTTTTAGTTATTTGTTTGTCCCTCCCCCGCCCCAGCCATTTATGCTGGATCCAAATGGATCAACTTTTAACACTGTTATGTAGCAGTGGTGAGAAATCACAGCAAGGACTGACTCCTTGAACACTGAACAAGGAATTTGATTTTGGAATCAGGAAAAATAGTCTCTATAAATGTGTAAAATTAAAATACAAATTCTTTCCTAATGTTTGCCACAGCACAACCAATATAAGCACAAGGGACTTCTAGTAAAGCTCTGGCCTCCTTTGGACAGACCAAGCCTCATTGGCTAAATAAAGATAGTCAAAACACCTGAAGCTAAATTGATTTAATCTTTGCAGGTTGGTTTAAACTGCATAGATTGAACTGATAAGCAAGTGAACAGACATTCACTTTTGATTCTAGTATAGCCCAGGTGTACATGGGTTTGTACTCCCCTCTCTAATTGAGGGAATTATTGGCAGGGTGGTGTGCTGTGGAAGGACACAACAGCCCAGTGGCCACCTCTGTCCTTTATACAGTCAGGCCCAGTCAATCAATTACTTAACTATATACAAATTTATTATTACAACAAAACCATTAAAGGGTAAGGACATAAATTATATATATATATACAAATTTACAAAACAATAAACCCTATACATATACAAAACAATAAACCCTATACCCCTGCCAGGCTTCCCTGCTGCCCAACTCTGCTGCCGCTGGCCTGGCTTAGGGCCACATGCACTGCTGTGTATAGTGGGCGCTTGGCTTAGCTTGGCAGACAGCTTGGGCCAAGGCTAGCCCACCTACCTTGTGGTGGGTGGGTTTCAGGGGAAGTGCAAAGCATCCTGGGATGGTGGGGGACTGTGTTAACTTGAATCTGGAGGGGATCTGGGACAGAAGTTCAATAAACGGATTTCACCTAAATCAGTTATGTCTGATATATATATATATATATATATATATATATATATATATATATATATATACACACACACAAATATTTACAAAACAATAAACCCTATACCATGGTATAGGGTTTATTGTTTTGTAAATTTGTACATATATATATATAATTTATGTCCTTAACCTTTAATGGTTTTGTTGTAATAATAAATGTGTATATACATATATATCAGACATAACTGATTTAGGTTAAATTGGTTTATTGAACTTACTACCTGGCTTGTGCTCCCCCTCAAATGTGGGGTAGCAGTGGCAGCCTAGAGGGCCACAGGGCAGCCTGGGTACAGGCTCCAGGTGGCTGCATGAGGGGGGGAGGGGTATGCAGAGACTCTGACATGCAGCTACAGCCTGCACTCAGCCAGGATCTCAGCCCAGCAGTGGTGGAGCACAGTCCAGCATGACATGAGTCTGTGAAGGGGAAGGGGCATGGGAAGGGCCAGATTGAGGGCCCCATAGTGAGGGAGGGAGTGGGCCAGGGCAGTAGATGGGGTGAATGGAGCCCCAGGGCAGGTTGTGGGATGGTCAAAGCCCAAGAGCCCCTGCAAACCCAGGGTTGCAGGGGGCTCCCGCCACTGCACGCACCTTAAGACATCAGCCTGCCTCTTCCCAGCTCACAAATCTAGGGGGCATATGCCCCCCACTGAGCCCCTGAATGAGTGGCCCGAGCTCTGACCATCTGACCACCTGCCCCAGGGCCCTATTGTAGCATGAACTGAACTAATGTAGCTGATGTTAACATAGAGTGTAATAATAGTGAAATACAACCATGTTAGTCTTGTCCTGTAAGCAACTCGAAAACTCCATTTTGTATCCTTCTGCTTGACATAAGTGAATGAACTCTGCATAGCCTTTATGTATGACTGTGTGTAAAAGGGTGAATGGTGAAAGAATGGCATAGAGATGGGAGAAGAAGATTTAACTGTTTATGTAAGCAACAAGGCACCAAATGTAAGTTACCAGTCAGTAAACTAATTAATGAATGGCTGAAGAATCCCTAAGGCCCCCAAAAAAACAAAACAAAAAAAACCCGACAGACAGGCAGCAAGAACACTCCAAGGCTAAAATAAGCTAAAGACAAAAAAAAGAACATCCACAAAAACAGAAGCTGGGTATGAAAAACCCCCAAAGCACTGAAACAAAGGATGCCAATCCCTATAAAAGAACACTTTAAAAATGCCAGGTTGGGTGAGTCTCTTTCTCTATGCTGTTTCATCGGAGCACAGATGCATCTGTTCACCCTGCTCCAGCTGTTATCTTCGAATCTGCTATCTTCAAATCATCATCAACTACTCAATAAGCCCAGGTTGGCTACCTTGGGTTGATATTGAACAATTATTGCTGTTTACAATATCTAGTGTATGTGTGGATGAAACGGTTGTTTTGTGTATGTGTATGCCTGTGTGTAATGATGTGTATGATGGTTTATGTGTGTTTGTATGAATGGTGTGCCCAAACCTCTATGTCTAACTCATGTGATCAATAAACGTGGCACCTTGCCTTATCCCCCTTTATAAAAGTCTTGCTTGTGATTTGAGCAACTGGCAATTTGAGTAACATTTTTGTTGAAGAATGCGTGTGGAGGTGAATAAGGTTCTATGTTGTAGTTATTGATCAGTTGTATGTTATCTGTATAGTAAGTTTCGTCTGTGTATGTGTTTTTCTGTCTATCTGAAGGTGTGCACACCGCCCAGTGGTAGAAGTGCTGGGTGTTGTGGTCTCGTGTTAGACTGACAACATTAGAAAAATAGAGGAATATCTGAAGATAGGCAATTTGTTTGATTTAGAGAATTTGAAGCCCACCTGTGGGTATTTAGATACTTAGACAAGTTGTTTGACATGGAAAGCCCACCTGTGGGTTGTGGATTCTACCCCAGGGTAGTCTGGACTGCCTATGGAGAGGGGTCCATTGCTTTAGTTTGTTTTGTTTTCACACTTAGTTATCTTGGAAATCAGTCTTTTTGGCATGTTTTTACAGACTAGTATACTGGATTTGAATAATAATGCATGGTAACTATAATAAATAGACACAGTATTGGGAACTTAAGTTAAGATGTTTAAAAGGAAAACAGTTAAGAGTGAGGCAGCTGTGAAAGATGTCAAAGATCCCCTGCCTACATATCTGCAAGATATGAGTCTTTTAAAACAAGTGCTGCAGCAATTTGGACATAGCCCATACACCAAGCAGACAGTAACAGATGCCTGTCCATTGCAAATTTAAAAGACAAATTTAAGAACTATATACAGATATATAACATACCACCACACTCCATGAAAAAAGAGACTGCAGCAATGTGGCTTTATGGGAAGCTACTAAAAATCTGTTCCTCCATCTAACTAACTGTTAGGAGGCATTTTAAAGGGGTTAGCTAAAATTTGTAGTACGGTAAAGTTGTATGGTAATTGTGACTAGGGTTGTAAGTTTTGTGCAGAAGAGGTGGTTTGTTACTGCTGACCAGAAACCTTTGTTTGTCTGGGTCAGGTAGTAGACATGGGTACATGCTGTGGTCTGCTTAAGGTTAAGTAAGAACCTCCTGTTGTGTTTGGAATAGGAAGCTAGGAGAGAGCAGAGAAATTCATCTCTCTGCTGGAAAAGCTGTGTAAATGACAGGGTCCTTGGGAAGGATTACAGTCTTTTATGGATAGTTACAAGAGCAGTTGTGTGTTTTTTGTGAAGTTTGTAAGGTGTGAGTTACAAGTGCAAGTTATGGCAAGGTAAAGTGTTATGCAGGCAGTGGAACTTCAAAGAGATCAAAGACGGTTAAAGAAATGTAAGACAGATACTTTATATAGTCTCACTTGTAATTTGAGCAATTGGCAATTTGAGTAACACCATTCATTCTAGCCTCTGCCCCAGCCCCTGTTTCACTCCCTTCCTCACTGTGGGGCCTCAATCCGCTACCCCACTGACCCTTCCCTCCCCACTACCCCTTCCCCTTTAGAGACTTACCTGTTGGGGTGGGGGGGGGTATGTGTGTGTGTGTACCTTGCCCACCAAATAATATTTTCTCCCTCCACCTATGTACACAGTATACCTGAGATAATATGACACTTCTTTATTCTATGGATACCAGAGATCTCGGGAACTGCACATTCCATCTCCAGTTTCTATGGAGGCATGTGAAAATACAGCTTGAAAGACAATTGGTGGTAATGTTCAAGGATCAGTGGGGAAGCAACATAGAGTTATTAATCCAAACCTACAATTTCCACACAGAAATATCTGTGCCGCATTGCTGGCTAATATAATAGACTGAAAAGGGTTAATGTATTCACTCCTCTCTTTCTCTGTTTCTCTTTCTGTCACCTCCTCCTCCTCCCTGTGTACTTCTGTCAAAGACCGCTCTCTGGCCAGCCACCAATGGGATTAGGCTGCTGTAGCAGTCTGGCTGACACTTTGTGCAGGGAGTAAGGTTTTGCTTTTGGAGAAGGAACACATGAATCCACTCCCCACCCCCAGAAATCCTAGAACTGACAATGTAACTAAGACTTTGAAGATTCAAAATTATACTTTTTTGTTTGGTTTACAATAAAAATTAACTTTTCCTTTTTTGAAAGTCTAAAGACGTTTAAATTAAACATCTATTAAGAAGTGATAAGGAAAAATCAGTTTTCTCCTCTTAAAGTGGTTTCACTGTTTTGGTTTTCATCTATCTGAAGACACTTGAGAGATTTGTGTGGTTTTGTGTTATTTTTATTTCTGCAAAAGAAGTCAGATGCCTGGAGAGAATAGCTAAATAGGTAAGAGCAATTTCAGTTTGCTTCTTTCTAAATTTTTTTTAATGTCCCTCCAAAAATCAGAGAAATGTCAAGAAAAATGAGCCCTTAGTTTGATGCTTTGTTAGGGATAAGATGATCATCTATTTCTTCCTCCCCTGGACAAGAAAATTGTGCCACTGCTTTGTAAATGTTGTTTGCAAAGTGCTGCCATTTAAAAAGCCACAAGGGCAGAAACTGAAGTGCAGGGCAACTTGGATGTCATTGTTTAAAAAGCAATGAAAAAATAATTTAAGGATTTTGTTTTGAGTCTATAAGCTGTATTTAGAAAGAGAGAATGACAAAAATGGTAAAGAAAGGTTACAAGTCTTAGCAAAAGCTCTGCGAAAGGATTTATACTACTAATCAAAATAAAGAATAATATTTTCAACTATTACTTGACTTATAATAATAGTTGTTTTATAGTCTTTTTAATCAGTTGTTATAAATGTAACCAAAACATATTTAAAACAGAATGGAAGAAGATTGTCTAACATTTTTTTAGGATGTTAACTAGGATGTTCTGTAGTATTATCAGCCACAGAGAGACACTAGTTATTTGGGAAATCACCTACAAAAACAAGTTTTACACATCATAATTCATAGGTAAATTTAGTTGGTGAATTAAATTATAAAAATGTAAATGTAGATGACATTCTGAAGAAGCTGTTCTTTTTAAAAAAAAATTATATTGTTCTTAATGAGCAGTAATTATGTTTAGTCATAGACTTGCTGAGTTTGTCTTAATACATTTACAGGCTGCAAAAGGAAAGTATCCGTCCCAAAAATTTGGCAGATTATAAATCCTGGATTCATAATTTCATGTATTAGTCTTCTGTTATGTTCTCCTCTATCAGTGGATGATAGCCACATTTGCAAAGGCTTTACTCTCTTCTGTTACTTACAAAATGCAAGAAGTTATCTATTTCCAAAAAAACCCCAAACATATTGCTCTCTGAGCACCCTCTGCCTGCTAACCAACTGAGCTGCAATTGGCATCAGTTTTGAAAATGCAGTGTTCCCCTTCCTGATTCAGCAATTCTCTCTATTGTTGAAGATTAATATGAGGCAGATGTGTAAAGACTGCAAGGATAACAAACAATCTTAAAACAAACAAAAACATTCCAGTGCTTACCTGATTCTTTTATTCATATAGGTCTGTGCAATATATGTAACACATTTTTAATAGCATCTGCATTTCCAGATTCTTTGCTGTAACTGTTTAAGCTTCACACATTCCTTGTCTAGATTCCATGCTGATAATAAAATGTCTTGGCAAGGGAGAAAATATTAAAATAAAGTTCTGAAAAGAGTGAAAAGGGGAGAGTCTGACAGAGAGAAGACTGCAGCAATGGGTTAGAAACATCCCTGAGAACATGTGGAAGGAATGGAACACAGAGTGATGTAATTTCAAAATTATTTGTCCAACCATCATTTATATGGCCTTTCCCTAAATAAAACATGCAGAGAATTTAGAATCTACCAAGTTCCAGCTTGGTTTCTCTAACCTGAGATTGCCCATTCTCCACTACTCATACTTTTACTCTGTTTTGTACAATTTTCTCTATTTTCAGTAAACATACTTGTTATTCTGATGAATTTACCATTGATATGATAGAATAAAAGTACCAAAACCCAATGGAAACAACATTAATTAGTGATACTCTTTAAGAGAGTAACTAATTTCTGACTGGTGGATCCCCCTGCATTTATAACTGAATCTTGAAAATCAGCAGGCAAGCAAATACAGTGAATAAGCCAGGGCATTCATTTGTTCAATTGTCATTTAATTTTATTTATAATTCTCTACTTCACTTATGCTTGTGCTTGTGCTGTGTATCACAATATTTTTCATATATTTGGTACTGTGGGACATCACTGCAGCCTCTGCTATTAATCTTTGATGAGAGATGGGTCAAAGACTAAGACGTTTCTTAGTGAACATACAGTAATTCAGCAAAGTACAGATTGGTTACTTTCTGCATTGTGGTGAATGTTTACAGTTTCTGATTATAATTATTTTTAGCAAAGTAAATTCCTCAAAAAGAGATGTGTGGGGTTTGCTCCTTTTTTTTCCACTGAAAGTAATAGTGATTATAAACTTTTTCATCCTACAGAAGATGCTGCTGAAGGTGTCCAGAGTCTGGATTTATCTGCTTCTTCAGTTTCTCATAGCTGTCTCTTTGTGTCATTTGAAAAATGTGCCTGCTGGTTCCCAACACAGCTTCAAAAACGGTCTCTTCAACTTTTATCATTCCCTGATTCTTGCAGATGGCAAAGAAACAACAATCCACTTGTTGAAGGACATACCTAAAAGGTAAGAGGAAATGAATACATAGAAATTGTCATATTCTCTTTCATTTTCTGCCCACAGGAGGCAGGCTACTGCTGAGAATTCATAAATACCCACTACCCACAAGGCTCTAGCTGTGCATTCTTGGCTCAGGGTACTGCCTTCTAAATCATCTTTCTTCCAATATGTGTTCCTCCATCTTACCTTTACCAGTTAAAAACAGTTAGAATATGGAGTATTTTCTTGAAAATAAACTTCAGCTACACACATGAATGTTATAGTTATTTCCTACCTGGTTCTCTGCCAGACCTATTTAATATAATTACCACTGAGTTTATTATTAGATTATAAAAATGCAGAGCTATAGTGCCATACTCAAAGTAGATCACAATCAGTTAATCTCCAAAACTATAAGAGAAAAAGGACCTCAATAAATCTAGTATAAGCTTCAAATATTTTCCTCACTAAAGTACCTGCCATATCAATAGAATGTATGTTTAGATCTTCAAAATGCATGGGGCATTGGGGTCAATGGAGATTGCCCCCCATCCAGCAGCACCCGCTTTTTGTTAACAAGTGCCAGGAGCTGGGGCGGGCAGGGCAGCCATTAACGAATCAAATCACTGTCCCTCAAATCAGCCAAATCCGAATCCAAAGTGAATGCTAGCCACCTCGCACAGGCCTACTGCACAGTAAGTGGCTTTTATGCCGGTGTCTAGATGTGCAGAAATTACAGTGCAGCAATGCTGTGCATGGACTTACTTGGGACCAAATTTTGTCCCAAGTCAGTCCACACAAACAGGGTTACTGTCCAGCAAAGTGTCTACAGGTGCCTTACTGTGCAGAAACTACTTGGGCATAAATTTGCTACCTGCATCATGCAGGTAGCAAATTTATGCCCAAATCAGCTTAAGTCACCATAGTTAATGCGCAGTATGGATGCACACGTGTAGACATGTGCCCGTACTGAGCAGTCATTTTTGATTACTGCACAGTAACCTAAGTTACTGAGCAGTAAAGATGCATGTGTAGACGCACCTGCTGCATTTGTATTCAATGAGCAGTTCTAAATCTTCCTCACATTAAAAGTATTTTTGGTGTAGGACTTCCATGGAAGGTCAACTTGGCTTGTAGCCAAATATATAGATCTAGATATTCCTAACTATTATAGTGGGAGGTAATGGCAGAGCAATGAAGGCATCTTACCGTAGTGCCAGAGGGGTGCAAGCTCATGTTCTTGTCTGGTCTCAGGCTAAAGTCTGGCCCATGGTCTAAATGTGCACATCCTCATTCAGGCTAAAGGAGGGACAAAAGTAATTGAATAGGCTGCTAGCCACATTCTTTTGTCTGCCACTGACTGCTGAAACTGGCATGCCCTAATTATACTAGCCCTATAGGTCTGTTGACTTAGGAGGGCCCTTTTTACAGTGAGTAGCACTCTATAAATAGCAAAGACAGAGAGATCTCTCTGTGTGTAGAGAGATTCCTCAAAACCAGAAGTAGTCAAATGCTCATTGGAATTGAATCAGTTGTATTAGCATGCATAGATTTGATTCATTTTGGTACATTCTACCAAAATGGTCACAAATGCAGAGGGTAAAACAGATGGTTCAGCTGTCAGCATTGTGCAGAGAGAAAATGAGTGAACACAATATATAATATAATCATTTTCTCCAAAGCAAACCTAAGAAGTCTAGTAGTTAAAGGGAAAAAAGAAATTAAAATAAAAGATAAAATCGTTTAGCAAGAACATATCAATTACCTGAAAAAACCAAACAAAAAAAAGGCTTGGTTTAAATGAAGTATATATATATTGCCATAGTGCTCAATATTTTGACCCCACAGGCCAAATGAGTGGCAGGGGGCCAGTCTGCAGGAAATAACAGACCCCATGTGCCACAATCAGGACTTATACCACTTCCACCTGGCCCCGTGCACCAGAATGATGACATAGCTCCATGAGCCAGATCTGGCTCAATAGAAGAAAGGTTGACCACTCCTGATGTACTATAATCTCAACCACTGAAAATGTCACAGGAACCTGAAATTCAGAAACCAGAGTTAAATTTAACAAATACTGGATTTTTGAAAATGTGGAAATTCTCAATTGAAGTCACCAAAATCACCTTGATTCTGGCTTGGGATCAATGCCCTGAAAATAAGCAAATTCTCTGAGATGCTCCTATCTACCCACAAAATAGAGTTGGGAGTAGGATCATACTGGCCACATCTACACAAGATGTTTACTGAGCAGTAGCTCATTACTACTGCACAGTAGCATTGTAATGCATGAACCATGACATGATGCTACTACACAGTAGTAACAAGCTACTGCACAGTTGGCATCACCAGGAAGCTGTGCAAGGATGCTCCTGCATGGTAATTTACTGCAGTCATTTAGTACTTGGGTATGTAAGCACTAAATGACTGTGCAGTAACAACTGTACAATCTGTGTCGTGTGTAAACACATCCACTGTGTCCAACCTGCTTTGTGTATGTTCCAACTACATTGAGAGAATGACAAGAAAAGAAGCAAGTGGGAATCAGGCATTACTGGAAGTGGTAAGTATTGAAGAACAGGATTTAATGGACTGATATAATTTTGATAATGTGGAGCTTTAATTGATATTTAATTGATAAGGTGCATGCCGACCCTCTGTATAATGAACATTTCTTGGTTAGTGAACACAGCTACCTTTCCCCTAAGGTGGAGCCACTAGTTGCCCAGCTGTTTTCTGTAACTAGTAGATCTTAGAGAAGTCTTCAAGCTCCATATAATCCCCCAGCAACCTAGACTACATGCACTCTGAAAGACCCATAGCATAAAGGAACAGAAGTGTGAAAAGTAGAGTCCTCACACTATCAATCACCCCAGACAGCCACTAGAAACAGAATATTTACAATTGAATCAATCTTAATCAAATGAAAACTTAACTGCTCAGACCCATGAAGAAAGAATGAAATCTATCTGCTGTGTCACTGTTTTAGAACGTCTTGCTGTTTGCTTACATCAATAAGCTTTGGTATACAATTCTAGCAAAAAAATGCCTATTACTTCATTAGCTAGGGAGTTGATCCCTAATTGGTAGTTAATTTCCTACTTCCTGTGCTAAGTGACAATGTATATACTGTAAAATCAAAGCCCTAGTATTTGTTTCACTGAAATACTAGCATCTCAAAAGTTGGTGGAGTACAGACTATTTATTTAGTAGTCGTAAATGGGCAAAACTCCAAGAGGATAGCTGTGGATAGGAAGTAGCATAGTGTGTAATACTCTTATGTAAGAAAACTTGAAATACTCTCTGCTGGTGTTTTAATGTACCTTGTAGTAGAATGGTCATTATTACCTTGAGGGAAATGCAGCTTTTATCTCTTTAGTCTGCAAACCTAATTACCTTTCCTACAGGGAGTCTTCATTATACCTGAGTCTCTTAAAATCTAAAGTCTGTTTGTAATCCATATTTTCAGGTACTATTTCATTCTGAGGGAAGACAGAGCCCCTATTCCTTTCACAGTGACTGTGACTCCCTGTGATGTTCCCATTGAATGGAGCATACTGGTACACAAAACTTCAACAAATTTCCTTGGGAAACCAGCACATGGTAAGACCCAAATTAAAGGAACATTCAGTCTACATGATTAGTGACAGAGGGAACTTACCTACTCTTAAAAAGTGTTGCCATGCTAAGAAATCTCAAAAACAAAACCAAACCAGCCTAGGTAGGCTTCAAAAGCTTGAAACAAATTTCTCCTCCTATAGACTAACCTTTTGGTTTAGAAAACTACGTACAATTCCATGGGTGACATCCTTTCCTATTGAAGTCACTGGGTCTTTTGCCCCTAGTTGGGCCAGAATTACACCTCAGATTGTTTCTGCTGCGGTTTCTCAGGTTAGTGGATAGGAAGGAAAAGGAAAGTATGTGGTCACCGAGGATCTAGGTTTTCTTTGTCTAAAATTGCAAAAACCAAATTAAAAAAATTCCAAAATTCTTTGATTTAAAAACCCCAAATCCACATTTTTCTGCAATTTCAATTAATTTAAAATTCAGGCCAAATCCTAATCGAATAGGGCCCGGTTCACACACCCCTAAAATGAGTTCTAAATACCTATATATATTTGCATTTTATTTTGGTTTTTTTATCATGGAAAATCTGAGCTCTCCATGCCAGAACTCACCTTTATGTGCTGGTGCCCTGCCCATGCTGTTTCCCCTCAATCCCAAGCCACAGCCCACCCACCAGCCCTGCTGCCGCCCCTTATTCCCAATCTCCAATCCCCCGTCCCTGACAATGCCCCTTGCTCCCAACCCACAGTCCCCCACAACCCCAGACCTACTACTGCCCCTCACTCCCAAATGTAGCTTCCTGCCCAGCTCTGCTGGAGGGGACCCTCAGCTGCCAGAGCTACAGGACCAGGGCCTGTGCCCACAGACCCTTGTCCCCCACCACCACTCCCAGCAGTGCCCAAGCCCCAGCTGCTATATGCAGGAAGCAGTGTCTACTGCAGACAGAGCAGAGTGTGGAGGCCATCCCCCTCCCCTGCCAGCAGGCAGCATGGCTGGAGCACAGATGAGCAAAGCCTGTGGGTGGCGGAAGGAAGTGAACTGCCCACTGCAGGGCTCAGGGCTTCCCACTCTGCTGCCCTCTACTGGGGGCCTCTGTTGCCCAGTAGGCAGGACCTGGCATGAGAGGGCAGAGAGGCTCAATGTTGCCACTGCTGCCATCTCTGCTACCACCAGGAGCCTTGTGCCAGCCATGCTACTATGGTGACAACCACCAACCCCAGCGCTGCCAAGTGGACAGGGGATACTTCAGCATGGTAGGGCTCCTGGTGCAGGGCTCCTGGTGGTGGCAGCAGCAGCAGCACCAAGCCTCTCTGCCGTCTTATTCAGGGTCCCACCCACTGGACCACAGAAGCCCCTGGGGTGAGAGCAGCAGGGTAGGTAGCTCTGATCCCCACAGTGGGCAGCCCACATCTTTCCCCATCCCATGCACACATCTGGGGTGGGGGGGCATCTGGGGTGGGGCAGCATCTGGGGTGGGAAGGCATGTGCCCTTCCCTGGGAGTGCACACAGTGATGGGGAGCCAGCCCCCTCACCACCCTCTGGACAATCCACCTGTAGTTTCATCCTGTTCCCCAGCCAGCTCCACAGTCACACACTCCCACCTGATCCCCACCCCAGCTAAGCAGTGCCCCCAGAAAGGTTCTCTCTAGGTTGTTCATGTGCATGGCCATGCACAAAAAAAATTATTGTTGCACAGTAGCACCCGCTTGGAGAGGAGCTGGGCTGCGGCTTCCTGAAAACTTTGGTCATGGAGTGCGGCAAAGGCACAGTAGGCCACTGTGGGACACTTACCATCTCTGCTCCTCACTCCTCTGCTCCACTCCTCACTGCACCAGAATCTCCACAGGGAAGGAGAGTGGTGTAGGCCAGGCAGCAGGTCCTCCCTGAGCCAAGGTGGGGGCAGGGGCAGGGGGCAGGGACAGGGGCTGGGGCTGGGGCAGAGCCAGGTACTGCATGGGCTCTGCCGGGTATGGGTAACTGCTCCACGCCCTAGCCACTTCGGGTGAGCTTCGCCCTGAGTCCCAACGCCTCCCCTGCTCCTATGGCCATGCAGCACAGAGCTATTCCTACTATGGTAAAGATTTCCATGGTGCAGGGACAGGGAGGGTGATTCTGACCCTCACTCTAAATACGGTTCCTAAGGCTGGTGCCCTGCTTGTATCTTCTCAGTTAAGTTACTGGATTTCAGCTTAATTCAGTTTCATCTATAACTTATTTTTTGTATCCAAGGAAGTTACTTTTTACTGCTAAATTTAGGCCACATCAGAGCTGGGTTAAAGATGGTATATGCTCTTTATTTACAAGGAACTAAAATCATTATAGAAAGCTGTTCAGGCATTCTTGGCAGAGAATCCTATCCTCAGTCACCAAGTTTTATGAATTCAGGAACAGACCGAAACGGCGTGCTCACAGACTGAAGCAGCACACTCATGGACCAAAGTGTCATGCTCATGGATTGCTACACCTTAGAGGGAACATTGGCCCCCCAGCCCCAGCCGCTAACCCTGTCCCACTCCCTCCCTCATTGTGGAGGGCATCAGTCTGTCCTCCTGCCCTGCCCCTCCATTGCCTATGCCCCCCCCCCATACTCTCATAGACTTATCTGCAGGTAGCTGGGGGAGCTGCTGTCCACCACTGCCTAGCTGTATTGCTGGTCACATGGATGTGTGCATACACGCACATGCATGTGGTACCTACTGAGTCCTGCTTCTCCTAGCCCCAAATAGCCCCTTTCCAGCTAGAACTCTGATAGTCTGCAAGAGGAAACCCAGTTTCCTGTGTTTTTCTCCTTTAAAGAGAAAATCCACATTTTTCCATAGTAGGCAGAAAACCCAGCTCCCTGATGATCGAATGTATAAGTTCCAGTTGTAAAAATCCTCTTCTCATGCTGGACATTGTCTCTTCCACAACAGAAACATTCCCATCCACTTCGTGAAATGTGACAATTTAAGGTGGTAGGGTTAATATTATAATTAAACTGTATTATTTTGGTTTTTTACTTAGACATCTGCAGGCTTTCAAAAAAGCATGGAAAACACAATGGTTACTCTCAGTTTCACAATTTGCAAACTAAAATCTACTATGGCTAAGAACAAATGTTGCATATTTTCCTGGATAAATTATGCCTATGTCTATCCCAGAACAAAAATATCCTGGGATTGGCATGTACACACATCACCCTTCTAAACAGGGTTCAGTAAGTGGCTGATTGTGCTGCTGCTTTCCTGCCATCCATTCCATAATGCGATCCCAGGAAAACTGTCTGGACCTACTTTGCAATATCCTAGAATGTACTGTTACTACCTCTTACCTGGGAAACATTTTTAGGATTTATCTCAGGACAACAGATATGGATGTCTGTGTAGATTGAAGTTTGTCTTAGAATTAAGTGATTTAGCCTGGGATAAATGTGATGTCTGTTTGCAACCTGTAAAACCCAAGGAGTTCAAACTACACAGAGGAGAACTTTCCATGAAAGTATCAAGAAAGCAGGGAAGAGCATTCCAACTTTTTCTGTACATTGAGAACACTTGGGACAACTCTTTTTTTTCCTCCTCATGATAATGTGCAGCAGGTGGGAGAATTTAGCTCATGTTTATTAGGGGTGTGCGAAGCTTCAGTTGCTGATTCAATTTGGAAAAGATTTGGCCTGATTCAGAGGCTGAATCATTGAATCCAAATCAAATTGGGAGACCTAAAAAACCCCCCTCTGAATTGATTCAGAGCCTCCAAATTGATTCAGAAATGATTTGGAAATGATTCACAGATTCAGAGATTTGGAAGGCAGTCTTTCAGGGGAACAGGAACTGAGAAGAGGGAGGGGGAGCAGGGGTGAAAGACTGACATCTGTAGCTGGCCAGTGATTGTGATCTTCCCCTGAGTCCCCTTCCAATCACAGTGCTCTGGGGGAGAGATGTAGAAATAGGCTTGCAGCCTTTCTGTCCCTTTTGTGAGCTGTTTCTGCCTGAGCAACAGTGTCTGAAAGGTACTGCTGGACTAATTTGGATTCCTAGTCAGTTTCCTGCTAGTTTCTGTTCTTGGGAAGGATTGGATACAGCTTACTAATTACCCTTCCTTAGAATCTCTCTATTTATCCCTATCCAATCCATTTCTTCCAACTTATTCTGCCCCCAAAGTCCTCTTATTTGTTCTTGTTACGTTTCTTTCCCCACACTTTCCCCATCACTGTACAGGAAAGCACATACATTACACACGCTTACAATACAGTACACAGAGAAAGAGAGAGATTAGACACATAGAATAATCAGAGAGGAAGAAGAGATATTAATATTATTAATTATGAACACATATTAATATTATGAATTACACAGACATGCAGTAAAAACAACAGAGAAGACAAGATAGTAGTCAGACACATACAGTAATGAGAGAAGAAGAGATATTAGTTACACACAGAACAAGAAGATATATTACAGCTGCACACACACAGAGACACATTTTCCAGCAGAACAAAAATTAATATGAAGTATGCTGGAAAGGCAGGTGCCAGGTCTTCTGGCAGGGGATGGGGAGGGGCTAGAGGGGGTAGGGGAAGAGCTGAAGTTTCCCCAGCCCAAAACATAGATGCACCCTCTTTCCTGGCAGCAATGAGTCTTCTGCTGCCAGTGGAAGCAAGGAGGTGGGAGCAGTACCTGTCCCTGCACTGGCACCACCTTCCCCAACACCAGAAAGAGCCACCAGCACCAGAATTACAGTCTACTCCACCCCAATTTCATCTCCCACCATGAGCCTCCCAGTGCCAGAGGAGGAGCTGGATCTGGAAGCAGGGACCTGTGTGCCCTAGCAAAAGAAATTCTGGGGAACAAGGGGGGATGTGAGTTTGTGCTCCACACCCCTCAAATTTCCCCTAAACCCAGGTCTCCTTCTCTGGAAAGCACCTCGGAGGAGGTTGAGGTTGTGGAGGCAAGTGGCTCATTTGAGTAATCTCCTCCTGTTGTTGTGTCTCAGCCTGCTGAGGAGGGGGATGAGACAGGATCCCCACCCTCAGCCCAGAAGCAGCAGGGGGTGGGTAGTGTAGTGTGGGATCATTTTGAGGTGGCAGATGATCCCAAGTATGCTATCTGCCAGCACTGCCGAAGGCAGATCAGCTGAGGCAAGGAGGTGAAACACATCACCACCACAGTGATGCTGCTGCATCTCAGGAGGCAGCATCCCCTTGCCCTTTGTTCCTCCTCAGCCTGGCACCAGTGGGAGCATGCCCAAAGGGAAGTCCCCCTCTTGCTCCAAAGCCCCCATTCCCCCAAAGCAGGGGCAGGCCACCCTGGACTGGTGGGGGAAAGCTGCTGACAAAGCAGGGAGTATTGCAAGGTCAAACAAGGTCACCCAGACCACTGGGGAGATACTTGCTCTGGATGGCCAGCCCCTCTCCTTAGTTGAGTGGCCAGGGTTCAGGCACTTGTGGCCCCATCCTACCAAGTGCCTGCATGCACCACCTTTAACAGGATGGTGGTTCTCTCCCTGTATGAGGCATACACAGAGTACTTGAGGGAGGAGCTGCACAAGGCAGTTCCGCAGGTACCCTTACACTTCACCATGGACATCTGGAGCAGCCAGGGTGGAGGTCATGCCTACCTCTCCCTCACAAGGTATTGGTGCAATCAGTCAGGCCATGGATAGGCTCTCCTTCAAGCCAGGGTGATGGATGACTCCCAAAATGGCAACAGAGATCATGGTGGCCATAAAACACATGGTGCAGGGGTGGCTCATTGGGCAGGCTGAGCTCACCTGTGGATTCATGGTCACCAACAATGGGGCCAATATGATCAAGGCAGTCCATAATGCCAACTTTCTTGGCATCCACTGTGTGGCACACAAGCTGCATCATATAGTCAGGAATGCTTTGGAGGGGGGCAGGGCTCCCAGTGAGGGCACCATCAGTACCACCCAGCTGTTTGCAAAATGCACGAAGGTGGTGGGCTACTTCCACCGCAGCATCAAGGCGGGCAAGATGCTGCAAGACAAACAGGCAGAGCTGAGCATCCTGCAGCACAAAATCATGCAAGTTTTGGAAACTCGGTGGAACGCCACATACCTGATGCTGGAAAGGCTGGTGGAGCAACAGAAGGCCATCCATGAGATGGCCTTGCTCAGGAAGACTGGGATCAGTGGCCCCCTTAACAAAGTGGAATGAGATGCCATCTCCCAGATATTGGTGGTCCTCAAGCCATTCCTTGAGGCCACTGAGACCCTCAGCACTGGTGATGCCCTCCTTAGCCAGGTGATCCCTGTAGTCAAGAAGCTTGAGAAACAAATGGAGAATTCCAGAGGATTGAAGTTCCTGGCTGGGGCAAGTTGCTTTCACCAGAGGTGCAGGCACTGGTGAAGAAGCTGAAGAAGGGCATCAAAAAATGGCTGTATCCCTTGCAGTTCAGTACGGTCCACATGCTGGTGGGCATGTGGAACCTGAGGGTGAAGGGGAGCATGTGCAGCACCAAAACCCTTGATCACTGGATGGAGGTGCTGATGAACAGTGTCAGGAAGGCAGAAGGGGAGAGGAGAGGGGATGTGGAGCCAGCATTCCCAGCACCAACCAGTCTCCTCCATGCCAGCCACTGCCAATGTGGGCCAAGGAAATGGCTTCAATGTTCATAGATTCATAGATGTTAGGGTTGGAAGGGACCTCAATAGATCATCGAGTCCGACCCCCTGCATAAGCAGGAAAGAGTGCTGGGTCTAGATGACCCCAGTAAGATACTCATCTAACCTTCTCTTGAAGACACCCAGGGTAGGGGAGAGCACCACCTCCCTTGGGAGCCCGTTCCAGACCTTGGCCACTCGAACTGTGAAGAAGTTCTTCCTAATGTCCAATCTAAATCTGCTCTCTGCTAGCTTGTGGCCATTGTTTCTTGTAACCCCCGGGGGCGCCTTGGTGAATAAATCCTCACCAATTCCCTTCTGTGCCCCCATGATGAACTTATAGGCAGCCACAAGGTCGCCTCTCAACCTTCTCTTGCGGAGGCTGAAAAGGTCCAGTTTCTCTAGTCTCTCGTTGTAGGGCTTGGTCTGCAGGCCCTTGACCATACGAGTGGCCCTTCTCTGGACCCTCTCCAGATTATCCGCATCCCCCTTGAATTGTGGCGCCCAGAATTGCACGCAGTACTCCAACTGCGGTCTGACCAGCGCCCGATAGAGGGGAAGTATCACCTCCTTGGACCTATTTGTCATGCATCTTCTGATGCACGGTAAAGTGCCATTGGCTTTTCTGATGGCTTCGTCACACTGCCGACTCATGTTCATCTTAGAGTCCACTAGGACTCCAAGATCCCTTTCCACCTCTGTGCCACCCAGCAGGTCATTCCCTAGGCTGTAGCTGTGATGGACATTTTTCCTCCCTAGGTGCAGCACTTTGCATTTCTCCTTGTTGAACTGCATTCTGTTGTTTTCTGCCCACTTGTCTAACCTGTCCAGGTCTGCTTGCAGCTGTTCCCTACCCTCCGGTGTGTCCACCTCTCCCCATAGCTGTGTGTCATCTGCAAACTTGGACAGAGTACATTTGACTCCCTCATCCAAGTCACTGATGAAGACATTAAAGAGTATCGGTCCAAGGACCAAGCCCTGCAGGACCCCACTGCCCACACCCTTCCAGGTTGAAATTCACCCATCCACCACGACTCTCTGGGTGCGACCCTCCAGCCAATTCACCACCCACTGGACTGTGTAGTCATCCAAGTCACAGCCTCTTAACTTGTTCACCAGTATGGGGTGGGATACCGTATCGAAGGCCTTCCTGAAGTCTAAGTCTACGACATCCACCCCTCCTCCTGTGTCCAGGCGTTTCGTAACCTGGTCATAAAAAGAGACTAGATTGGTCAGGCACGATCTGCCTGCCATGAACCCGTGCTGGTTTCCCCTCAGCATAATTTGTCCTGCCAGGCTCTCGCATATGTGAGCCCTGATAATTTTTTCAAAGACTTTGCCAAGGATGGAGGTAAGACTGACTGGCCTATAGTTGCCCAGGTCCTCCTTCCTCCCCTTCTTGAAAATGGGGACCACATTGGCCCTTTTCCAGTCCTCCGGGACTTGGCCCTTGCACCACAAGCATTCGAATATTCCCGCCAGTGGCTCTGCAATGATGTCGGCCAGTGCCTTCAGCACCCTTGGATGGAGGTCATCCGGGCCTGCCGACTTAAAGGCATCCAGTTCTTCCAAGTGACTCTGCACCATCTCAGGGTCTACGCATGGTAGTCTGGCACCTTGCTGCTGCCTCTCTACAATCCCAGTGAGAGACTTGTCCTGCCCCTCACTTAGGAACACTGAGGCAAAGAACTCATTGAGGAGTTCAGCCTTGTCCCCCCTGTCCATCACCAATTGTTTCTGCCCATTTAGCAGGGGTCCTATTCCTCCCTGGGTCTTCCTTTTACTCCCTATATATCTAAAAAACAATTTCTTGTTGTCCTTTACTTGGGATGCCATCCTCAGCTCCATGGTAGCTTTGGCCCATCTAACTGCCTCCCTACAAGCACGAGCAGAGGAGGTATATTTGTCTTTGGTGATCTCTCCTTGTTTCCACTTTTTGTGTGCTCCCTTTTTAGCCCTTAGGCTGCCCTGGATTTCTGCAGTCAGCCAGGGAAGCCTCCTGGCCCCTTTCCCTCTTTTACCCTGCACAGGGATTGTCTCACTTTGTGCCCAAAGGATCATTTCCTTAAGGCACAGCCACCCTTCTTGGGCTCCCATCATTTCAAAACTCCTTCTCTGCAGTGCGTCCTTGCCTAATCGCCTGAGTTCATTTAAATCAGCTTTCCTAAACTGAGGATCCAGATGCACCAGACACCAGCCTCAGGCAGGTAGCACCAAGGATTTAATGGCTACCTATCTTACCAGGGACATGGAGAGACCGGATTGTGACCCCTTGGCCTATTGAGCAAGCCACAACCAGATGTAGCAGAATCTAGCTATGGTTGCCCAGGAACACCTGTCCTGTCCACCAAACAGTGTTCCAAGTGAGAGGGTGTTCATCATTGCTGGAGAAGTTGTGACACCCCACTGGTCCTCCCTGAATCCTTGTTCGGTGGAGCAGCTGGTGTTCCTCAAGGTGAACTTCCCACTGCTGGGGTTCCACAAGCTCCACCTGCAGATGGAGTGAGTGCCACCCTCCACACACTGTCCGCACCTATTCCCTTTTTTTTTTAAAACCATTTAATGCCCCGCTGTCAGAGCTCACCAACCAGCAGGTGAAGAACATATCCCTGCTGAGCTCCTGTACCAGGATGAACTTGGAGGTATGAGCTGGGGCTATGGGGAGGGAGGAGGCCCCAGGTCCTAGGCATGACCTAAAACTGCACCCTGCCAGGGTTGTGAGGCCTGGTGGGACTGCCAGCAATGCAGCAGCCCCAGTAAATGCCAAGACTGAGGATCTTCCTGGTGAAAGGCAGCCAGAAGACACCTTATTATCTCTAGCCGCCACATGTATGCACAGTCCTGGATCAGGAAAGCCCAGACCTGTAAGATCTTTGAAGGCTTGAGGCTTGCTGGTTGCAGTGGAGGAAGCATCTAGTGGCTGTCTGTGTGCTCTTCCTGGATGGAAGGAATAGCAAAGAAGCCAGAGGCTGGCATGCAATGCAGGTAAGAAAGCCAGTCAGTGAAAATGAAAATGGAGGCATCACAGGGTGAGAGAGAGGCTGGGATAGCAGGGAAGGGGAATGTAGCAAGTAAAAGTGGAGAGGTACCTGGGGAGTCAGATGTCAGGCAGGTTGTATAGTGCCAAAAATCCAATGTTTATACTGAGTCCATGAGTTTCTGCATCTAGGAGATTGATACAGTGAAGTTCATAGGCCTGTCTCTGAAAAGTGGTTTGTAAATTCCCTTTGAGGATCAGGACTGAGAGACTGGAGACAGAGTGGTTTTCTTGTGAGAAACGTGCCACTACAGGTAGTTGGGTATTCTTGTCTGTAATAGATTCTGGTGTCCAGTTTGTAGAGGTACTGGAGATATGTTGGCAGGTTTTGCATTTCTTGTCATGGTATGGTCTGGATCCATTCGGTGTGTTTTGGGCTGTAGGAAGTTGGCTTCTAGTGATGAGGTTAGCGAGGTTCAGTGCTTGTTTAAATTTGCAAACCACTTTTCAGACGAGCCTATGAACTTCACTTCATCAACCTCCTAGATACAGAAAATCCTGGACTCGATATAGACATTGGATTTATGACACACTACAACCTGCTTGACATCTGACTCCCCAGGTACCTCTCCACTTTTACCTGCTACATCCCCCTCCCCTCCTACCCCAGCCTGTGTCTCACCCCCTGATGCCTCCATTTCCATTTTCACTGACTGGCTTTCTTGCTGAATTGCATGCCAGCCTATGGCTTCTTTACTATTCCTGCCATCCAGGAAGAGCTAGATTCTTCCTTAGCCTGACAAAGGATTTTTAAACCTGAAAGCTTGCAAAGAAGAATTTCTCCAATTATTCTGTTGGTCTAATAAAAGATATCAGATTGACGCTAAGAAGCTTTTCTGGGATATCTCCTTAGACCAACACAGCTACAACTTATACCCCTTAACACACACAAGTGACATGAGTTTTGCTTTCAGAAGTTTAAGGAGCAGTTTCACAGAAACCCCTGCACCGCTCTGCCTGAAACCTGGGAGGCCTCCCTCATGCCTGCACAAGGGACTATGCATGTGGCAGGACAGAACAGCCATTTAATGCCCTGCTCTCAGAGTCGGAGGTGGCAGTTTAGTTTTTCACCAGCCAGCAGGGGAAGTACATCTCCCTGCTGAGCTCCTGTACCAGGAAGAACTTGCAGGTATAAGGGCTAGGGCTATATAGGGAAGAAGAAGTGCAATTTCCCAGAAACCCCTTTACCTATCTCCTCGAAACCTGGCAGGCTTCATGGTCTCAGCAGGGGCTACCATCCCTGCAGGTTTCACTCCTCTGTGCCTTAACACACACACAAAGTCACACATCACAAGTTTTGCTTGTCAGCACCTTGAGGTTCAGTTTCCCAGAAACCCCTGCACCTATGTAGTTGAAACTTACCAGGCTTTATGCCCTCAGAAGGGGCTACCACCCTGCTGTTTTCATACAAATCTGCCAAAAAATGACAAAGTTATAGGTATTTCAGTGACTCCCCCACTATAGTATATGGCCGAATCTCCAAATCGCTCTGAATCAGCACTGAATTTTCCTAAGCTGATTTGGCCGAATCAATTCAAGACAGTGATCCAAATCTCTGAATCAAATCACTGTCCTCTGAATTGGCCGAATCCGAATCAAATAATTCCCTATTCACACAGGCCTAATGTTAGTTCAATTTCCCCAGGAAAACAGTGGATTAACAAAATGAAAACGGGACAACTGCAACTACATTTACTTCAGGGTAGAGGAGGTGGTTAGCCTTCTTAGTCTGAAGTCAGGCAAAAGGTAGGGCAGCTTGGCACTTCAGAGTAATTAGTTCAAAAAAGCATGGGTTCATTCATAGCATCTGATGAAGTAGGCTGTTGCCTGCAAAAGCTCATGACTGAAGTCTTAAGGTGCCACCTTGCCCTATCTTCTTCAAGTTATAAGAAAATTCTGTTCCCTTTCATAACTTCCAGAATCATTTGTTTTGAGTTACTAATTTTAAATGTATATTAAAAATGTAAAGCTTCCATAAATAAAATGTTAATTAGCAAACAGAATCAGTTAATAGTGAGCTCACTGGCATTCCTTCAAAGCATCCAGCTTTTCCTATTCATAGGAGACATACAGTAGTGTAAAATACAACCAAAAATCCCTCAGGTTGCACAAAATATCAGACTCTTCAAAGTGAAATATGGGAAAAGCCTTTGACTGCAAGAGAAAAGAAATGTAATGACATCAGGCGCCACACAGGTAAAAAAAATTGCCATTTGGGTTTTTAAATTATAATCCATTTAAAAACATTCATTTATCTTTGCAACATTAAAACACATGTGACTTATTTTTTACTGTAATAAACTGGTAGCAGCATTAATAATGTTTTATTTTTAATTGTTTTTTTTTAGGAAGAGGGAAAGTGGAATGATATATGAATGAGAAAACTGAAAACTTAAGTGATGTGTTTGTGTTTGAGCATGATAGGAAAACAAATTACAAATCTGCTTTTCACCTGCAGGTAATTATGACACTCAAGACATCTCAAAATTTCAAAAGATCCCAAACTCAGTGTCCACTATTTTTAATTATAAAGGAAATTCTGTGGAAACTTATGTGGGTGTGCCTTCTTTTTCTGCCATCTACCTGATAGAGTTCCTATCAACTGAGAGAGACACACACATTACAGTGTACTTAACATCTGACATAACATCTGGGCATCTTTACCCAGAACTCCCAATGGATCCACGTATAGATGTGGTTGGTGTTGGACATACAATTGTGACTCTAGCTTGGAAACATAGCCCATCAGTACTGCAGCATAAAGAAAACATCCAGTACTGTCTTCTAGTTAATGAAAAGCACAACTACAAGAGCTTATGTGCGGCAGAGACAGCTATCAGATCATCTGGGATAAAATTGCCACCAACATTAGCTCTGTCTCTCTCTCCAGATCTTCTAGATCCTCAACAGGTAATGATACTGTCCAAGCAAGAATTAAGTGTCATCAACAAGCTCAATAATGGGGAAGTCAGGCAGATATGCATGGGCACCATGAACCACCATACAGTGACCAACCTTAGTCCCAGCACACAGTATTACTTCGATATTTTTGTGGTCAACCTCCTCACCAATGCCAGTGCTGCCTACATTGGAACATTTGCAAGAACACTTGAGGAACCTGATCCTAAAGTTACTGAGCTGAAGGATGGGAAGATAATTCACCTCACCCTGGACAAGAAAAACTGGAAGTTCTACAATTTGCAATATCAAGCTAGACACAAGAGAGTCCAATTTACCTTTCAGTCTTGTAGTGGCCAAATATCGGTTCAGATAACAAGGAACCATAAAATAGTGGCATCAGAAAACTTTGCAGGCCTGAAACTTTTTTCACTGAAAGGAAAACTAATGGACACATATTTGGTACAAGTGAGGTCAGTGGAACAGTCTAATACCTCTGTGAAAGTTCAAGTATCCTCTCACTTCTATAAGCCCTTATTCTCAGGTCTTCCAGATAGTTTAAAAATTAAGTCCTTTAGTAAGCTGAGAACCTGCAATTCTGTTACCATTGCCTGGCTGGGAACACAAGAGCAGAGCAAGTACTGTGTGTACAAGAAAAGGATTGAAAAGGATCAAGTCTGGACAGAGGTGAGGAGTACAGACAGGTGCTCAGGACCAGAATCCAGGAACAAATATGAGAAAGTGCTGTGCAAATATTTCTATGACAGAAATCTACAAAGAGCAGTTACCACAGAGACCATCAAAGGGCTGGATGCAGGGACTCTTTACTTGTTTGATGTTTACCTATTTGGACCTTCTGGGATTCCAGTTAAGTATCACAGTAGAGTGGTGAAAACCAGGAAAAAATGTTGAGGGTCCTTCAAGAAATGTGTGGTAGATGAATGCAGAGGAGAACAGCACAACCATTTCCAATGGTCTATGCAGTTCAAAATATGATAGAGCACAGAAAACAATTCTTAAAGCTGGAAGATTTGTCAGGAAATAATTGTTTCAGCTGTCTAGAGAATAAGGCTTGCACTTGCATCTTATTTCCTATATAAGCTTCTCATCAAAAACAGTACTCTCAACTAAATACAATCAAAACATGCATACAAGGAGCTCACCTTGGAAACTGCAAGAAATCAACTGGAAAGACATGAACTAAAATAGATCTGAAATCAAATAATACATGTTATTAAATGTCTTTCAAAGAACAGTCACCCGTTACATTAGAATACCACACTGTTTCCACTTTGTGTACCACATTGCTGTTCATGAGGTACTGAGAAATCCAGCCAGACATACTGTTTTTGACAGATTGACTTGTCCCTCCTAGCTGAGATGTATGCTCATGAGATTGAATTGACATCTGAGTGGTATTGCTTCAGAACATTATTAGACACAAAGATACCAGGTTGCTATCAGCCCCATGTTCTAGTCTAGTGTGACAGACAGGAGACTCCCCAAAATAGCAGTTGTCCATTATCTGCATGCTTGCTTTGCATAGAAGTTGATTAGTTTTAAAGATAAATTTGATTCACAAAGTTTGGGCCTGGCAGTGGATCTGTATCAGAGTCTCCTTGTTTCAAAACAGTTTTCTGTTTATGTCCATATGGAGAAGGATTTCAGCATGGAATTTTGCAGAAAGGGAAAGATTTTGATCTGCAGTACTAGGGTGAATGCCCATTTCCATTCTCGTTTGTCTTTATTTATACTGTACGTTTCTTGTATACACACTGGTGGCATGGAAACATTTCAGCTGCAGATGCTAACACTGCATATATCTGCCATGTATTTGTCTATTGACATTTAAGATATTTTTTATTTTGGCAAATAGCAAACTGACATAATGCTGCTCTAAATGAATCTTCTTTAGTGCTTCAATACATACAGTATTTCCTGCAGTAAGATAGGAAAAGCTGAAAATATTATCACTAATCCCTTTCCATCTCTAAAGAGGAATTTCCTGACCCCTTCAAATGACCAGACCCATACAATTTGTTGCCTGGATTATTTTAATCTTATCAAAGAACATATCTGAATGGGATCCGCCAAACCCTTCAAACCACTGCAAAGCTTTTCTCAGAGAATATACTGGGTCTTTACATGTGTTTTTTCTTTATGGTAGTATGTGTTAGACCCTGATTCCATGTGGTGCCCAACGACTAGGGAGATGACAATCCAATTGCTCATGGATCCTGCTACTCATTAGCCAGAGCAAGCAGGGAGCAAACACCAGCACACATAGCTTGCAACAGCTTTATTCAGAATGGAGACAGCTTTGGGAGAGCTCCCTCACAGACACACAGCCTGTGAAAATGGGGAGCAGCCTTGAACATTAGTTCTTTTGACATTTTATACACCGTGGTTCATGCTTATTAACATTTACTCTGCCTTGGTCCCTCCTTTGGTTCCACCCATATCTCCTCCTCTCTCAAGCTCTGCCTCTGTTTACTGTTTACTTCATTAACATGCAATTGCCTATGCATTTAATTCATTTACATGCCTCTCTGCTAAGAGCGCATGCTCAAGACTTTGACCCCGGCTTCCTCTGGTCACTTGCTGATTCTTTCTGGTGTCTTGTTAACTCCTTCTTTATCTCCAAGGTCTTGCTTCTGCTTTATCTCCTGACAATAGCTGGTGGGCTGCATCTTGTTCTTCTTACATCATATATCCTACACACTAGCCCATTGTTAGGAAGCTGCTTGCCTAAGCATTTGCAAAGTTACTTTTAATATATCATCCTGCCTTGTGACCAGCAGCTCTGCTGAGACACATAAAAGCCTTATTCAGCTGGAAATCCAGTGCTCCCCAAGATGCAAATATTGTCACCCTAACAGTATGGATAAAAAATCTAAAGGAAAGCCTGATAAACAGATGTGTTTGTCTCAGTTTCTGTGCTTATCCAGTTTAAATGCTAGAAAAAGTAAACCATAAGAGATTTTTGAAGGGAAAATATCATTCAGAAAAAAAAATATTCATTTGCAAATATGCTCAGTCTCACCTACCACCAGAACGGATTTCAAACTCGAACTCTTGGAATATCTACATTTTAAATACAGAGAAGCTTACTTAACACACTTAAAGACCTGGATATTACTACAGAAAAATGATCTCTGTTTGCTTTTTCTCTGAAATTAAGCAAAGCAAAGGTATTAAAATCCATAGCATATTAATGTATCAAAAATTTCACATAATAGAATTTCCTTTATATTAAAGGAGCATCAAGATTTCTACTTACTGTTAATTATTACTTATATTATAATAATGCTCTAAGAAGTCAGTGATGCTCCACTGTATTGGATGATACGCAAATGTATTGCATAAGACAGTTCCTTCCCTGAAGAGTTTACAACTAGATAATTGTTGGCACTGGATTTATGACCCAGTCTTGATACCTTGTTCCAGGAGGGCCCAAATCCTCAGACCAACCCTGACTTCTTCCATTTGACAGTAGGCAAATGTTATTGCTACACAGTAATAGGAGATAAGAGTAATGCAGACAAGTTAACAAAATAACACTCCCCCTTCCCAATTATCTACCCATTCCAGGGTTCCACAGAGGGATGGTATGCCTAGCCAGTACATGAGCACCACCCTGTGGTTCTTTGCCTGAATGTCAGATATCAACAGTCTTGGAGGTTGAGGGCCAATGTCCACCTTTCCCTCTCCCACACAGTGGGGTGAACAAGACAGGCCAGTAGTGTACTGTGTGCCCAGGGTGGCCTCAGGATCCCCCTGATGCTCTGAAAATCCCTCCTTTTGTATTCTTCTCCTGATGACCCTTCATTTCCAGGCATCATTGATTGGTTTCCCTGTGGTCACCATACTGTCCATGTTCTGTTCTGTCAGCATAATTCTTTGTTCCCACAAACACATCACATGCATACATTTTAATTTGTTCATTTATCAGCATCTTAATTTGGGCATCCCTGGCCTCCTAATGTGGTGAGTCCACCAAAACCAGAAATCCAAGGGGTTTTGCAGTTGGTCACTGTGATGTAATGCCAATGCTACAGGGTCCCTTATCTCTTGTTATGGGTTTTCAGGGAAAAATGCATGTTTTCAATTTCCCAAGATGTATGTGCCTGCTTGTCTGCTAGCTTCAGACAGAGTGTCTACTGAAAGACTGAGAATGTGAAATTTTGTCACAGGCAGACTTTTATAAACCAATTACCTTTTGCCATTCCCCTGCACTATTGTTCTAATTCAGTATTTACTCTTCCTACAAGCCAATTCCTAAAAGCAAATCTCTAAATATCATTTTCTGGCTATAAATAATGACACAACAATGGGCAAGACTAACAATTGCCCAACAGTTTCTTTGGGCTTCTTATTTGTGAATGCAAATACGTCTAACCCCAGTACACAAGTGCCAATACAAAGGACAACCCTAGTGTAAGTAGCAGAGTCATGGCTTTAATTATGCTTTTCACAGCCAAAGGTAATTATGTATTTTGAATAACAAAGTTTAGGGACCACATTATAAGGAGGTTACAGAAGGAGAGAGGCCTCTTAACTGTTGCTAGCTGAAGCTAGTCCTCTCAGGATTTGGGAGAAGGCATTCCCTTCTCTTAAAAATGTGCCACTGTTCATACCTGAGCACATACCTGACCACGGTTAGAACATAATATGAAAGCCATCATTTCACTTACCAAGTGAATATTTTGCAATCCTTGCTTTTTTTTTATGTCCCTGTCCTCAAAAGTCTTGAAGTTATATCTAAATAATAAGCAACCACAGTTTACCTAGATGACATGCTAATGCATGTTCTACAAATGTTTATGATAACAATAGTAAGAGGAAGAATTAAGAAGGTCTACTTATTTGTTTCTAACCAACTCTTAGAATACCACCCTTAATCTGTCACAATGTCTGTGGCTAGGGATAGACATTCAAAAAGCTTGAGCCTGAATTGATTCAATTTTCACAGGTTAGTCCAACCTGGCTAGGCTGAACTGGTTTGCAGCTGCACAGACATCCCCTCTGGACTGAAGAAATAGTAGTAGTATGGGGTGTAAACAGGAGAAACTATTCCTCCTGATTGCAATTAAGAACCCAGACTTAGTAGGGATCACAGAAACCTGGTGGGACCCTACCTATGACTGGGTGGTGGGCATTCGGGGGTACACCCTATATAGAAGAGACAGGACAGAGAGGAAAGGTATGGGGGTTGCGTTCTAGGTCAAAGAGCACCTCACATCATCAAGGACTAGCTGTGGGTTAGAGGAGGGTCGGGCAGAGACACTATGGGTCAAACTACAAGCGGGGCATGGTGAAAGGGACCTTACAGTGGGTGTCTACTACAGACCACCCAACCAGGGGGAAAGGCTATACCAGGACTTCTCCAGTCAGCTTATGGAGGTGGTTAGGTCAAGGGATGTTATTGTCATGGGTGACCTAAACTACCCAGACATTTGCTGGGAGGAGCAGATAGCCAGGTCTGACCACTCGCGTAGGTTTCTGGCTGTATTACAGGACCTTCACCTTATCAAGGAAGTGTACAGCCCCACTAGGGGGAACACCTTGCTGGACCTGGTCCTGGCCACGGGGGATGACCTGGTGAAGGGACCACAGGTCCTTGACCACCTGGGCAACAGCGATCATCACCTGCTGGATTTCACTATCCAACGCAGGGCGTCTAGGGCTCACACCCAGGCTAAAGCCCTTGACTTCAGAAGGGCCAACTTCAATGAGCTTAGGAGACTAGTGGGGGAGGCACTAAGGGCCCAGAAGGTAGAGGAGATGGGAGCCCATGAGGGATGGTTGTACCTTAAGGGGGCGATCCTCCAGGCCCAAAGGATAACAGTCCTTGAGAGAAGCAAGGGGGGTTAGAGTGCTCAGAAACCCCTTGGCTCAGCAAGGGCATTCAGCAATGCCTGAGGACTAAAAGGGAGGCGTACAACCAGTGGAAGGGAGGAACTATCAACAAGGAGGAGTACTCCTCCTCGGCCCGGGAGCGTAGGAGGGTTATTAAGAAGGCCAAGGCAGAGATGGAACTCAAGCTAGCGTCCAGGATTAAGGACAACAAAAAGTCCTTTTTCAAGTACATTAGGAGCAAGAAGAGGGCACCAGGCAATGTAGGGCCCCTGCAAGACACAAACGGTAATCTGGTGGCCACACCAGACAAGAAAGCTGATATTTTTAACAGTTTTTTTGCCTCTGCTTTCCTGAACAGGGAACAGGATATCCCAACTACCAGAGGTAGTGACAATCTTGGGGATAGCTCTATCAAGCCTTTAGTCAGTCCAGATGTAGTTCAGGATCTTCTGGAAGGGCTAGACACTTTTAAATCTGCAGGTCCAGATGCCCTCCACCCAAGGGTGTTGAGGGAGCTGGCAGGGGTCATCATGGAGCCTTTGGCCTGGCTGTATGAGCATTCGTGGTCACCTGGCCAGGTGCCGGGGGATTGGAAACTGGCTAATGTGGTCCCTATTTTTAAGAAGGGGAAGAAGGAGGACCCAAGTAATTATAGGCCTGTAAGCCTCACCTCGGTGCTTGGGAAGCTCTTGGAGAGGATCATCAAGGAGCATATCTGTGGGGTGCCTGCAGGGGAGATCATGCTCAGGGGCAATCATCATGGCTTCACCAAACGCAGGTCCTTCCTGACCAACCTGATTGCCTTTTACGACCAAGTAACTAAATCCTTGGATGATGGTGTCGCTGTGGACATGGTCTTTCTAGACTTTAAGAAGGCCTTTGACACAGTCTCTCACCCCATCCTCATCAATAAATTAAGTGACTGCAGCATTGATTCCTGCACAGTTGGATGGGTAAAAACTTGGCTGATGGGGCACACCCAGAGAGTAGTGGTGGACGGGTTGTATTCAACCTGGTGAGATGTGAGCAGTGGGGTACCCCAGGGCTCTGTCCTTGGGCCAGCACTGTTTAACATCTTCATCAGCGACTTGGACGAGAGGGGTGAAAGCACGCTGTCTAAGTTTGCTGATGACACTAAGATGTGGGGCAAGGTGGACACACTTGAAGGGAGAGAGAGGCTGCAACTAGATTTAGACAGACTACAAAAGTGGGCAGATGAGAATAGGATGGGGTTCAACGTAGACAAATGCAGGTTGCTGCACCTTGGGCGAAGGAATCCACAGCACACATACAGGATGAGGAGTTCCCTTCTTGAAAGCACAGAGGTGGAAAAGGATCTCGGAGGCATTATTGACTCCAAGATGAACATGAGCCGCCAATGTCAGACTGCAGCCAGCAAGGCCAGCCATACCTTGTCTTGCATCCAAAGGTGCATCTCAAGCTGGTCCAGAGAGGTGATACTCCCCCTCTATGTGACTTTGGTCAGGCCGCAGTTGGAGTACTGCATCCAGTACTGAGAGCTGCACTTCAAAAGGGATGTGGCCAGCCTGGAGAGGGTTCAAAGGAGGGCCACCCACTTGGTGAGAGGGCAGCAGGATAGGCCCTATGAGGAGAGACTGAAGGACCTGAACCTGTTCAGCCTCAGCAAGAGGAGGCTGAGGGGGGACCTGGTAGCTGTCTACAAGCTCATCGGTGGGGGATCAACAGCAAATAGGTAGAGATCTTTTCTCCCCAGCATCACCTGGGGTGATGAGGATCAATGGTCATAAACTGATGGAGAATAGGTTTCGGTTGGAGTTCAGAAGGCAATTTTTACAGTTAGGGTAGCCAAAATCTGGAACCAACTTCCCAGGGAAGTCATCCTCGCCCCTACCTTGGGCATTTTCAAGAGAAGGTTGGACGATCACCTGTCTGGGGTCTTGTGAACCCAGCATTCATTCCTGCCTGTGGCAGGGGGTCAGGCTAGATGATCTGTTCAGGTCCCTCTTGACCCTAGCTACTATGAAACTACTATGGAACTAAAAAATGCAGTCACATGCCTGCAATTGCTCAGGCTAGAAGCCAGGAAGTGATAGAACAGCCCTCCCTTCCCTTCTATAGTGCTGAATTGAGGGGGGGCATGGCCAGGCCCCAGCAAGATGCTCTAATTAGGGAGGGGTTGTCCCCCCCAGCTGCTCCTAACCAGTGAGGCAGCCAGCAGGGAGTTACACAGCATTTAGTTAAATATCAGGGAGTTACACAGGGAATAGCACAGCATTTAGCACCCCATCAGGAAAATAAAAGCCTCTCCCATTAGTTCAAGTTCTTCTTAATCAACTTTGTCCAAGGAAGGAATGGAGGGACATTACTAGCTGACCTGTTGATTATTTCCCAAAAAGCCCTAAGCAGACACTCTCCTGTCTGCCTTTGTCTTGTCTGCCTACACAGACACAGCATTAGCTAGCATACCATATGCTGGCTATGGTCACTGCAGCGGGAGAGGGCAGGTGGGGAATCCCTGCTTGAGCAGGGAGTGGTGGGGATGTAGGGCAGGGAGAAGCCAGACAGACACTGCTGTACCTGCTGACTCTCCTGGAGCTCCAGCCAGACAGCAGAGAGGAGGGGCCAGCCGAGCTCTGGAGCAGACAGCCCACCCCGGGGCTGCAAAGCATCTGGGGTGCTGGGGGACTCTGGTTTAATTTAAACCAGGAAAGGGTCTGTGCATATAAACCAGTTGGAAAATGGCTGAAACTGGTTTGAGATAAACCTGAATGAACATAGTATCAGATTTAACTGATTTGGGTCAAACCAGTTTATGCAATGTCTGTCCCAGACCCTTTCTGGCTTCTCCCTGCCCTACATGTCTGTAGTGGCCCAGACCAGAAGCTGGGGGTGCTAGAGCAGACCTCCTGTATCTTCCACAGCACTGAGCTGAGGGGGAGCTTGGCCAGACCCCAGCAGGACACTTTGGTTAGCCCAGCAGGGAATTGATAACAGTGTTTATCACCCCTCAGTGTTTATTACCACATTAAGAAAACAACAGAGTGACATTACCAGCTACATTTTGATTCTGCCTGTTGATTCAGCACAGACCATAGCCAGCATGTGGTCTGCTAGCTAATACACAAACACCTCCTCAGCAAGGCAGAGGGGAGGGGGAGAATTCCTGCTGATCAGAGAAAGGGGAGGGGGAGAGAGGAGCATCCCGCAGTGTGTCCTGGAGTTGCAGCCAAGGAACAGGGGGGAGAGGCCAGCCATGCTATGGATCAGAGAGCCCTGCCCAGCCCAGAGGGCATGCCAGGAAACTGGGGGTGTCTGGTTTAACTTCAATCAGCAAGGGTCTGGGGCAGACATTCTTAGACCCTAACTCCATGCAGCACCCAATGACTAGGGAGACAATGATCCAATTGCTCATGGATCCTATTACTCATTAGCCAGAGCAAGCAAGGAGCAAATACCAGCACACATTGATCACAACAGCTTTTTTCAGAATGGAGACAGCTTAGGGCGAGCTCCCTCACAGACACACAGCCTGGAACACAGGGAGCAGCCATGAACAATAGCTCTTTCCACATTTATACACTTTGGTTCATGCTCATAGATTCATAGATTCATAGATGTTAGGGTCGGAAGGGACCTCAATAGATCATCAAATCTGACCCCCTGCATAGGCAGGAAAGAGTGCTGGGTCTAGATGACCCCAGGTAGATGCTTATCTAACCTCCTCTTGAAGACCCCCAGGGTAGGGGAGAGCACCACCTCCCTTGGGAGCCTGTTCCAGACCTTGGCCACTCGAACTGTGAAGAAGTTCTTCCTAATGTCCAATCTAAATCTGCTCTCTGCTAGCTTGTGGCCATTGTTTCTTGTAACCCCCGGGGGCGCCTTGGTGAATAAATCCTCACCAATTCCCTTCTGTGCCCCCGTGATGAACTTATAGGCAGCCACAAGGTCGCCTCTCAACCTTCTCTTGCGGAGGCTGAAAAGGTCCAGTTTCTCTAGTCTCTCGTTGTAGGGCTTGGTCTGCAGGCCCTTGACCATACGAGTGGCCCTTCTCTGGACCCTCTCCAGATTATCCGCATCCCCCTTGAATTGTGGCGCCCAGAATTGCACACAGTACTCCAACTGCGGTCTGACCAGCGCCCGATAGAGGGGAAGTATCACCTCCTTGGACCTATTCGTCATGCATCTGCTGATGCACGATAAAGTGCCATTGGCTTCGTCACACTGCCGACTCAAGTTCATCTTGGAGTCCACTAGGACTCCAAGATCCCTTTCCACTTCCGTGCCACCCAGCAGGTCATTCCCTAGGCTGTAGGTGTGCTGGACATTCTTCCTCCCTAGGTGCAGCACTTTGCATTTCTCCTTGTTGAACTGCATTCTGTTGTTTTCTGCCCACTTGTCTAACCTGTCCAGGTCTGCCTGCAGCTGTTCCCTGCCCTCCGGTGTGTCCACCTCTCCCCATAGCTTTGTGTCATCTGCAAACTTGGACAGAGTACATTTGACTTCCTCGTCCAAGTCGCTGATGAAGACATTAAAGAATATTGGTCCAAGGACCGAGCCCTGCAGGACCCCACTGCCCACACCCTTCCAGGTCAAGACCGACCCATTCACCACGACTCTTTGGGTGCGACCCTCTAGCCAATTCGCCACCCACCGGACTGTGTAGTCATCCACATCACAGCCTTCCTGAAGTCTAAGTATACAACATCCACCCCTCCTCCTGTGTCCAGGCGTTTCGTAACCTGGTCATAGAAAGAGACTACATTGGTCAGGCACGATCTGCCCGCCACAAACCCATGCTGGTTTCCCCTCAGCATAATTTGTCCTGCCGGGCTCTCACAAATGTGAGCCTTGATAATTTTTTCAAAGACTTTACCAAGGATGGAGGTGAGACTGACTGGCCTATAGTTGCCCGGGTCCTCCTTCCTCACCTTTTTGAAAATGGGGACCACGTTAGCCCTTTGCCAGTCCTCCAGGACTTGGCCCGTGCGCCACGAGCGTTCGAATATTCCCGCCAGTGGCTCTGCAATGATGTTGGCCAGTGCCTTCAGCACCCTCGGATGGAGCTCATCTGGGCCTGCCGACTTAAAGGCATCCAGTTCTTCCAAGTGACTCTGCACCACCTCAGGATCTACGTATGGAAGTCTGGCGCCTTGCTGCTGCCTCTCTACAACCCCAGTGAGAGACTTGTCGTGCCCCTCACTTAGGAACACTGAGGCAAAGAACTCATTGAGGAGTTCAGCCTTGTCCCCCCTGTCTGTCATCAATTGGTTCTGCCCATTTAGCAGGGGTCCTATTCCTCCCTGGGCCTTCCTTTTACTCCCAATATATCTAAAAAACAATTTCTTGTTGTCTTTTACTTGGGTTGCCATCCTCAGCTCCATGGTAGCTTTGGCCCGCCTAACTGCCTCCCTACAAGCACAAGCAGAGGAGGTGTATTCATCTTTAGAGATCTCTCCTTGTTTCCACTTTTTATGTGCTCCCCTTTTGGCCCTTAGGCTGCCCTGGATTTCTCTGGTCAGCCATGGAAGCCTCCTGGCCCCTTTCCCTTTTTTGCCTCGCTCGGGGATCGTCTTGCTTTGTGCCCCAAGGATCGTTTCCTTAAGGCACAGCCACCCTTCTTGGGCTCCCATCCCTTCAAAACTCCTATTCTGCAGTGCGTCCTTGACTAATCGCCTGAGTGCATTGAGATCAGCTTTCCTAAAGTCTAGCACTTTCACCCTACTAGTTACCTTACCCACTCGACGTCTTATGTTGAATTCTATTATTAGGTGATCACTGTCTCCCAAATGGCTACTGATCTGGAGGTCCCCTATCATGTCATCCCCTGTTGCCAATACCAGATCCAGTTTGGCATTCCCCCTAGTGGGACCGTGTACCTCCTGTGTCAGGTGGAGGTCCTGTACACAGGTTAGAAACCTGCGTGAGCGATGGGACCTTGCTGTCTGCGTCTCCCAGCAGATGTCCGGGTAGTTTAGGTCCTCCATGACTACCGCCTCTTTAGCTTTTATGGTCTCCGAGAGTTGCCTCAGGAGCCCCGTATCTATTTCTTCCCCTTGGTGTGGGGGTCTATAGCAGACCCCTACCACCAAATCCCTTTCTCCTTGCCCATCATGTAGCCTAAACCACAATCCTTCTACTTCCTCAACCTTGGATTCTGTCTTGATGAGGGTTGATGTATATTGCTCACTAACATAAAGTGCAACCCCCACCCCCTTTCTTCCCCAACCTGTCCTTTCTGTACAATCTATAGCCCTCAATGTGTACCGCCCAGTCATGGGATGAATCCCACCAGGTCTCTGTTAGCCCCACTAAGTCATAGGTGTTTAGTGCAAGCAGGAGCGCTAGTTCATCCTGCTTGTTCCCCATGCTTCTAGCACTAGTATATAGGCACTTGAGCCCTGCGACTGGTGCCTTCACTGCCCCCCCGCTCCGAGTCCCAAGGGGCCCATTGTTTCTTACCTTCTTGTTTCTTACCTGTTCTGTAGTGCTGGTCTTCCCATAGCTTTCAGGTTTCCAACGTCCTCCTTCTTCAGGCTGGGCTGTCCTTGTGGGTGCCACATGGTTTGGTGGTCCACAGCTTCCCCTGCCCTCGTACTCCCCTCCCCCCGACGAGCCTAGTTTAAAGCCTGCCGGAGGAGATCCACCAACCTAGTAGAAAACACACTCTTACCTTTGGGGGACAGGTGAAGCCCATCCCAGCTGAGCATGTCCCTCATCGTGATGTGCAGGTCATTGTCCAGGAAGCCGAAGCCTGCCTCGAGACACCACTGCCGAAGCCGCCAGTTGGTTTCTCGGATGCAGTTCTCCTGCCGTCTTCCTCGTCCGGTCACTGGTAGGATGGAAGAGAAAACCACCTGTGCACCGAACTCCTTCAGCACGCCACCCAGAGCACTGTAGTCCGCCATCAGGTGATCGGGGGTTCTCCTGGCCGCATCATTAGTACCCACATGGACTAGGACCATGGGGTAGTAATCGGTGGGCTTGATCCTGGCCTGGATTACCTCCGTCACATCCCGAATCTTTGCTCCAGGGAGGCAGCATACCTCTCATGCCGAGGGGTCCTGGCGACAGATGGGTCCTTCCGTACCTCTCAGGATGGAGTCGCCTATGACGAGCACTCGTCGCCTTCTCCTCTGGATCTCTTGATCTGTTCAGAGTGTGAAGAACGTGGTGTTTCTTCTTGCCCAAGGGTTTCCTCCTCCCCTTCCATCTCCTGCAGGGTCGCCAGGGTCTCATACCTGTTCACCAGTCGGACTGGAGAAGCTGGTACCTGTTCGCTGCGAGCTGCTCTGGTCCTGGCTGTGACCGTCTGCCACTCTGCTGCGGAGGGCACTCCCCGGGCTGCTTCTTCCTTGGGTGCCTGGGCCTGCAGGGAAAGGAAATAACTGTCAATTTCATCCTCCGCCTCCCTGATCCCCCTCAGCCTGCTAACCTCCTCCTGGAGGTCCCTCACTGCGCCTCCAGAGCCCTAAGACAGGCACCTGCCGGACAGGTGTGGGGGCCCCCAATCTCTGCCCCCCCGGCCCTGCTGGGGATCCCCCACAGGCCAGGAGGTAGGGGGACATCATCTCCCCCATGGGCTCGGTCTGGGTGGAGGCCTCAGACCTGCCCCGGGTAGCCTTGTCCCCCTGGGCAGAGGCCCTAGCAGCGCTCCTCGTAGACACCATTCTATAAGTTGCTGTTTGTAGACCTGTGCGGTGTCTATGCCCTACCCCTACAGGAGTCCCACTCCTGGCCTTCCCGGCCCGCCCGCCGGTGTGAATGCCTGCGCAAAAGCCGGCATGCTCTTACAGAGCGCACCTGTTTGTGCGCTCTGTTTGCGCCGCGCGAACAGAGCCTGGCGCTGTTGTTACCCTTTCAATCACCCTCTCCATGACCAGGATTTTCATCGTGTGGCTTGGTGTGGGAGCTGACAAGCTTAGTTGATAAATCTTCCACCATGTGTTCTAGTTGGCAGAGCTGCAACTTAGACTCCACAGCTCCTTGATTCTGCTGGGCTTGAGCAGTTTGTTGTAATTGCAACCAAGCTACAGCCCGCTCCAGATAGTGGTGCAACTATGTGGTGCATAACGTCCCCTCCTGCATCTCTAGTGATTAGTTCTGGGGGGGCCAGCTGTATCCATGTGTCAAATAGATGGAGGACCATATTGGCATCCCCCCAAGGGGGCAATGACCATTGCACCGCTAGAGGACCCTCCCATACTCAGGCCCAAGCCTGCACTTGTTCATCTATACCCCTTGAATGTTCTTTTGGAAGTGGACACTTTTGACTCATCCCATGGTCCAGGGTATAGATTCAAAAGAGTTTTGGGGCAATATCGGTCATTCAGGGCTGCCATCCTCCAGTTCTTAGCATGGCAGGGCTGATACCTTTTGCTAGCCCAGGTAAGATGTCAGATAAATCAGAGCTTGAGAACAGGGCAGGACTTCTTTTGGCCTTTACTAACCATTGAGTCCAGGCATTCCATTTGAAAGGCATAGGGTCTAATTGAGCTTTTAATGCCTCTTGCTCCGTGGGGCTTGGAGAAAAAATTCTAATTCACTGGGTCTGAGTTGTCCCTTCAGGCAGGGTCACTCCAGATCAGTGAACTAGTCTAGGGGAAGCAGGGGTGGGAGGCACATTGGTAGAAGGGTTCAGGTGTACAACTTGCTGAACAGCGTGCACTTCTGTTGAGTAGTTGGGGAGATAGGAAGGGATGAGTGTGGGGGGCTGAGGATGCATAAAAAGGGGGGGATGATGGTGTTACTGTGGGCAGCATCTTGCCACTTGGAACAGTAACACCCTAGGAATCAGCATTTCCCAGAGCCTCACACTCCATCTGCATCTTATCAACAAGAGACTTGAGAGATATGATCTTGCAATTTGCACTTCGTAAATCTTCCAAGTCTCTTTCTTTTATCTGAACAGCAAGCACAGAAGCTTGATTGAATAGTTGCTGTTGGGCTATAACCTCTCTGAATTGACAAATAAGAGCATCCTTTTCTTGACAAAGCTTTTCTTTTTCCTGACATTCAAGCCATAAGGCCTGAACACCCCAAGACAATGCCTGGAGGGCAGCTGCTTTCTGGAAGGTTTGCTTCCATGCTTGTTCACTTAAAATTCCCCCAGCACAACTCTGGGCCATAATCCAAGCTGGGCTAGATGGATTCGCGTGGGGCCCTTGCAATGGATCCCCATTCCTTTTAACCCAGCTCTCAATAAAATCACGGAGGTCACCCTGATCCCACATACAGAGGAGAAAAGCCTCTGAACCTGCTGCCATGCTACTGGGGAAAGGTAAGAGATGAGGTACGATAGCTGAGGTGGCCCAAGAGAACCTAGTTCACGTCAAGGCAGCCCAGGCCCAAAAGAACCCAGTAAGCCTGCTAGGCCTTACTCTGGTAGGATCAGGATGATCAGTCCCCTCCAAATGTGTGCCAAATCCTGCCAACTATGCCAAGATGTTAGAACCCAACTCCATGCAGCACCCAACGACTAGGGAAATGACAATCTAATTGCTCATGGATCCTGTTACTCATTAGCCAGAGCAAGCAGGGAGCAAACACCAGCACACATTGTTTGCAAAGCTTTATTCAGAATGGAGACAGCTTCGGGAGAGCTCCCTCACAAACACACAGCCTGGGAACACAGGGAGCAACCATGAACAATAGTTCTTTCCATATTTATACACTTTGGTTCATGCTCATTAACATTCACTCCACCTTCGTTCCTCCTTTTGTTCCACCCATTTCTCCTCCCATCTCAAGCTCCACCTCTGTTTACTGTTTATTTCATTAGCATGGAATTGCCTATGCATTTCATTCATTTACATGCTTCTCTACTAAGAGCGCATGTGTAAGGCCATGCACCCAGCTTCTCCCAATCACTTGTTGGTTCTTTCTGTTTTCTTGCTGAGTTCAGCATCGTCTCCAAGGCCTTGCTTCTACTTTATCTTCTAATGATAGCCGTTGGTCTGAATCCTGTTTCTTTTTATATAGTGATTTATACAGCCTGTATCCTGTCCCTTTGTTAAGAAACTACTTGCCTAAGCATTTGCAGGGTTATTTTAATACATCATTCTGCCTTGTAGTCAGCAGCTTTTGCTGAGACACAGATTAAAGCCTTGTTTCAGCTGCAAATCCAGTGTTCCCCAAAATCCAAATATTGTCACCCTAATAGACATTGCAAAAACTGGTTTGAGCCAAGTCCGTTAAGTCTGATACTACATTCAACCAGGTTTATCTCAAGCCAATTTCAAACTGGTTTATGTGCACTGAACATCTGTTCTGTTAGAGATTTAAACCAATATCTGATCACTTAAACTGGTTTATGAGTAATTTCATAGATTTCATAAACATTAGGGCTGGAAGGGACCTCGGAAGATCATCAAGTCCAGCCCCCAACCCGAAGAGCAGGAAGTCAGCTGGGGTCATAGGATCCCAGCAAGATAAGCATCCAATTTTCTCTTGAAGGTGTTCAATGTAGGTGCTTGAACCACCTCCAATGGCAGGCTATTCCAAACTTTGGGGGCCCAGACAGTAAAGAAATTCTTCCTTATGTCCACTCTGAAACAGTCTTGCAGTAGTTTATACCCTTTCAACCTCATCATCCCTTGGGGAGCTCTGGTAAACAAACATTCCCCCAGATACTGGTGGTCACCCCTGATAAACTTATAGGTGGCCATCAGATCACCCCTGAGCCTGCGCTTTTCCAGGCTAAAGAGCCCTATAGCCCTCAGCCTGTCATCACAAGGTCTGTTTTCCTGACCTCTGGTCATGAGCATGGGATCTTCTCTGGACTCTTTCAAGCTTCTCCACATCCTTTTTGAATTGTGGGGCCCTAAACTGGATTCAGTACTCCAGCTTTGGCCTAATGAAGGCTGAGTACAAGGGGAGAATGACGTCCCGGGGTTTGCTTGAGAAGAATCTATGGATGCAAGCGAGTATTTTGATCACTTTACTAGCCACAGCATCATATCAGGCTCATGTGCATCTTGTGGTCAATGATGACCCCCAAGTCTCTTTCTTCCATAGTGCTAGCCAGCGTAGTACTGCCGAGTCTATAAGGATGCTGCAGGTTTTTCCTCCCAAGGTGGAGAACCTTGCATTTTTCAGTGTTAAACACCATCAGGTTCTCATCCACCCATTTGCTGAGCCTGTCCAGGTCAACCTGGATCACCCTCCTGTCTTCAGGTGTGGACGTATTGCCCCAAAGTTTGGTGTCATCAGCGAACTTGCCAGTCCACTTCTGACTCCAATGTCCACATCATTAATGAAGATGTTGAACAATATGGGTCCAATGAGAGAGCCTTGGGGGACCCCACTGGTCACAGGGTGCGATGACAATTGACTTCCATCAATTACCACCCTCTGGGTCCAACCACAGAGCCAATTTCCCAGCCAGCAGATCGTGGTGGACCCAAGGGCACAATTGGCCAGTTTCGCCAAGAGGTGATCATGGGATACCAGATCGAAGGCTTTTTTGAAGTCAAGATATATGACATCAGTCTCTTCTCCCTTGTCCAGGTGACAAGTAACCTGGTCATAAAAGGAAATGAGATTGGTCAAGCAAGACCTACCCGTAACAAACCCGTGCTGGCTTTCCCCCAAGGCATTGGCATTGGCCAGTCCATTAAGGATGACCTCTTTAATAAACTTTTCTAAGACCTTCCCTGGGATGGGGAAGCTGATGGACCTATAGTTTGCTGGATCCACTTTCCTCCCTTTCTTGAAGATAGGCACCATATTGGCCTTCTTCCGGTCTTTGGGCACTACACCAGAGCACCAGGAGTTTTCAAAGATCCATGCCAGAGGCTGGGCTATGATGCTCACCAGCTCCTTGAGTACCCTGGAGTGTAGATTGTCAGGGCCAACTGACTTGAAGGCATCCAGCCTCTTAAGGTGTTCTTTCACATGGTCAGAATTGATGGAGGGCAGGGGATCTGCCTCACCCAGATCTCCCTGTCCCGTAGTGGGCATGGGCATCCCATGGCATTGATGAAAGACTGTTGCAAAGTACCCATTGAATAGGTTGGCTTTTTCCTGGGTGTCAGTTGTCAGTTTTCCCACCTGGTTTAGCAGGGGTCCAATGTTGCCTTTGCTTTTCCATTGGTTCCCCACATATCTTAAACAGGACTTTTTATTGTCCTTGATACTCGAAGCTAGTTGGAGTTCAGTTGCAGCCTTGGCTTTCCTGGTTTCCTCCCTGCAGGACCAGACCAGTACAGAATATTTCTCTTGGGAGGTGAATCCCATCCTCCATCCTTTATAGGCCTCTCTTTTTAGCCTCAGGAGGTCTGCTAGATCCCTGGAGAGCCAGGGGGGCTGCTGTGCCCTCTTGCTGCCTTTCCTCTGAGATGGAATAGAATTAGCTTGTGCATTGAGGATCACTCCCTTGAGAAGCAACCACTCTTCCTGAACTCCCCTCCCCCTGAGGTCGTGGTCCCTTAGGGCCTCACTGACAAGCCTCCTGAGCTTATCAAAGTCAGCTTTCTTGAAGTCAAGGACTTCAGGGTTACTGAGTGACTTGCCAGCTTTATGGAGGATGGTGAAGGTGATCAGCTCATGGTTTCTGTCACCCAGCTTTCCATCTATCACTAGGTCACTGATTAGGTCATCCCCAGTAGCCAGTACCAGGTTGAGCAGCGCTTTACCTCTCATTGGCCCATAGACTTCTTGAGTCAGGTAGAGGTCATCCATGCAAGATAGGGAGCTTTGCAACTACTTGGATTGTCTGCCAGGAAGACCACAACAGGTTAGACTGGTTTTGGTACTGTGGATTCCTATTTAAAATCTCTGGGTTTATGTTGTGAATCACATATAGGTGGTTGGACATCTAAAGTGTTAATATTGTGCAACATCCTTAGGAGGATCTCACAGAACACTGGTTGGGAATTACTGGTCTAAATAGGATCATTTGCAGTAACAAAATATAAAGCAGAAGAAATGCTATTTATAAAGCAGAAATGCTATTTATAAAGCAGAAGAAATGTTATATAAAGCAGAAGAAATGCTCTGCTATTCTTTTTGCTATAATTCCACTTTTGTGTGTCATTTCACATGTGCACCTACATATGAAAAAGTCTGCTTCCTCTCAAACAGAGCTTGACCCCAGGTGCCCTTCCAGACCCAGGAAGCACCAGTCACTGAGCCGGAAAGGTGCAGGGCCCCCCCCCCCGCATGCTGCCCAGCAGACCCAGAAGTGGACCAGAACCAGTTCTGGTCCACTTCCGGGCCTGCTGCCTAGCATGCTGGGATGTTCCCCAAACTCCTGTGGGATGCTCCATCTGCCCCAGCATCACAACATTCATGAGCCACCTGGTACCTTGAGGTATGGAGAAAAAACATGTAAAGCTCTGTCTATATCTGAATCATCAAATTTTTCCGAATCTCTCTGAATTGATTCGGAGGGTTCTGGTTTGATTCAGAGAGATTAAAGGGTCGCCTGATTTGATTTGGATTTGGAGATTTGGCCACTGAATTGGGCCAAATCTCCACTGAATCAAATCAGGGACAAAAGCTTTGCACAGCCCTACTAAATAAGTTCAATTTCTTTGGCCTACCGCAGCTGGAGCTGCAATCAGCTCTTTCCATTCCTCTCTATATTTCTGAATAATCTATTAACTTGTGCAGAAATAGGAATTGCATTCTCAAGGGATGCAAATTTAAAGTGAGATCAAAAGTCACCTTGATAAGGCTAAAGAAGGTGATATATATTTTGTCCTGTCAAATGACACAAAAAGTCCTTATTGGCTTTGCTGTGCCAAAAGATCTTACTTAAGCATGCTCTGGTGGCTCCTATCTTCCACTATGTGCTTCTGGGTGTTACTGCTGAGCAGAGATGTAATGAGATATATTAGCACCCAGGGAAGCGGTGGGGGTCACAGGGGGGGAAGGAATTATGCTGACCACTGGAGAGCAGGAGGGGGCCAGGAAGTAGAGGGAGTGGAATCTTACCTCTGCTGTCAGCATTTAGACAGCAGCTCCTGTAACTGAGGACAACCTCGCTGCATGCCGGTGCAGCAGCCTGGCCAATGTGGACATCCTGAAACCACTGTTCATTCTCCTTCTCTGCCACCAATATCAATTTCTGGGTGCTGGGCTGCACCTCTGATGCCAAGCCTGGGGGGATGTATTCCACTCACTTCATTCACCCTCTCACCCACAGATAGACTGCATTTGCCTGGCTCCCCATGGATTAGGTGCATGGGGCTGCTTCTGTCATAGAAGGCTCCTGGGGGGGAAGTTATGGAATTCCAATATGGAAGTTATAAATTCCAATATATGTGCAATTGTGTCACATGCTGCTGTCTAACAGCGCAATATTGAGATCCTGAGAGTTGGCCTGACCCAACAGGGTAACCCCTGCAGAGATGTCTTTGTTGCAAGGCCATCCCTTTGAAGGTGGAGTGTAAAGATAGAGAGGGCAGAATGATCAGACAGTGCAGGAAATGTTTGGACAAGGACTGTGTATGCAAAGCACCCCAAAATGATACTGAGTCTTTCCCATAAATGCTCAGATCTATAAATTACTGCTTGCACCCAAAGGGAATAAAGCCAACTGGGAGGCTGAAACAGTGACATAAAAGAGGTTAATAATTAAGCAATATTTTGTAGTAGTAATATAATCAAATGAAATAGTCGTAATATAAATTATATAATAATAATAGTACTAGTAATGGTACTCTTTGGAGCACTATATTATATAATATAATATTACTGATTATATAATAATTTATATTATTAGTAATATTATATTATATAATATAGTGCTCCAAAGAGTACTATATTAAAACATTAACACAGCTTTAATAGTTTGTTTGATAGTACCAAAAAACATCATAAATCAAGCATAGTGTTGGTATAAGTAGAAAATATACAGTTTCTCCTGACCTACTGTATTTGACTCACACTATCAGGATTCAGTTCTTGTATCAAAGGAAGATCATAAACATCCATTTTAAAGATAGCCTTATAAAATACTATTCCAAATCTGCAGCCCCAGAATAAGGGGGTAAGGAAGGATGAGCTTGAATACTAGACTATTCAAACAGCATCCTGCAGGTGCCCCCAAGTCTGAGTCCAGGTTTTTCAGTCCACACAGTCCTGGCTCACCAAGCCTGTAAGATCTCCAGCTCCACTGTGCTTTCCTCTGAATATGGCTAAAGTCTACATGCACACTGCTTTCTCTTCCCCTTACTCCAGCCTCAAGCTTCCTCTTCCTTTTTCCCTTTTGCCTCCTAACTCCTGGGTGTTTCTGGGAGTTGTAATCCAAATTAACAGTCAGCACAACCCTGCAGACTGCCCCCTGGTTCCTCCTGCTGTTACACACATTACATCCGCATTACAGTAGTTTCACATCATGGGTAGGACTTGTAGTCATTAAGCTAAAACAGGGGCGCTCAACTCCAAGCCCATGGGCCAAATCTGTGTCATCTAGCCTGCTGGGCTCCCCATGGGTCCAAAAATTTAATAGCAAGGGAGAGGTAGCAGCAGGCCACACATTATGATAGAATGGCTGCATGGGGTGGGGGCAGTGTGGGGCTGGACCCCAGGACATGGGGCCAAGCTAATGCAGCATAAGGCCTGATCCAGGCACATGGGGCTAGACCAAGGCAGCAGGAGGACTGATCTGGGAGTGCAGGGCTTGGACAGCATGGAGCCCAGTCTGGACACATGGGCCTGAACTGAGGTGGCAAGGGGCCCAATCTGGACACATGGGGCTGGGACATTATGAAGCCCAATCCAGACATGCAGGGTCCAACAGACCAACCCCATGCCATTCATCTGGCCCATGGAGCCAAAAGGTTGAGCAGAGCTGAGCTAAAGTGATGGCACAATTATGGATCATCTTCCAACACTGTTAAATCTCTCATTTCTCTCTCAATTTGGACAAGATGTCCAGAACCAGGACTAGTTTCCAAAAGAATTGACAGTGCATATGTGTGGTAACAGCAATTCACCAAACACAGGTTAACTTATAGTAACAGAAATCATAAAGAACTACTTTCCTCCACAGGCTGTAAAATCCATGGCTGGGCAAACTGGAGCAAGCAACAGTTGAATGGGGGAGTCTTTCTGGCCTCCCACCATAGTACCAAAATTTTGGAATGTATCTGTAAAAGGGGACCTGAGCACTGTTACTCAGACACAAGGGAGGGAGAGGAGGACTCCATCAGTATGCCTGAAGCCTTTGCCAAAGCAGTCTATGTGAAAAGGACAGCTCTGGCAGACAGTAGTGCTGTGCAAAGCTTCAGTAGCTGATTTGATTCAGAAGAGATTCGGCCCAATTCGGCTGCCGAATCTCCAAATCCAAATCAAATTGAATTGGGAGACCCATTAAAAGGTCTGAATCGAATTATAAGCCACTGAATGGATTCAGAGAGATGTGGAGATTCAGAAGGCTTGTATCAAACAGACACTGAGAAAAGGGAGGGGTATGTGGTGGTCTAGCAGGCCTCATGCCTGCACAAGGGGCTACCATCTTTGCTGCATTCATCCCACTCTGTCTTAACACACACAAGTGATATGAGTTTTGATTTCAACAGTTTGAGGTGCACTTTCACAGAAACCCCTGCACCTATCTCTGCTTCACACAGGCCTAGCAGGCGGCATCCAGGAAAGGACTCTGAGATATTTACAAAGGGAGTGAGGGTTGAAGCGGTAAGAAGGAATTAAATTGAAGCAGTGTTTCCCTTCATTTCAGGCTGTTTTTTTATTTGAAGTCAATACATATCATGACACCCTCACATTTTCTATACAAACAAAAGCAAAATGTGTATTACTGGCAACAATTAAAAGCATACCATTAATTTATGTGGCATATATGAGTGTGATAGAGTATTCACAGTTTTACAGAAGTTTAGGGCTGGAAGGGACCTCATGAGATCATTGAGGTCAGCCCCCCTTTGCTGGGCAGGAAAGACTGCTGGGGTCAGGTCAAGTAACCCCAGCAAGGTGTGTGTCCAGTCTCCTTTCGAAGATCTCCAGGGTAGGTGCCTGCACCATCCCACTGGGAGTCTATTCCAGAGTCTAGTCACATAAACCATGAAGAAGTTTTTCCTTATATCCAGTCTGAAACCTTCTAGGAGTTTATGACCATTGCTCCTGGTTTTCCCCTGGGGTGCTTTGGTGAATAGTTGTTCACCTAGCCCCTGATGATCTTTGATATATTTGTAAGCTGCCACCAAATCCCCACAAATTCTTCTCTTTTCTAGGCTGAACAGTCCCATATCTGTCAGCCTTTCCTTGTATAGCTTGTTCTTCAGGCCTCTAATCATACGAGTGGCTCTTCTCTAGACTCTCTCAAGATTCTCCACATTCTTCTTAAAGTGTGGTTCAGAACTGGGTGCAGTATGCCAGCTGTGGCCTCATCAGTGCCAAGCAGAACAGGAGAATAAGTTCCTTAGTTTTATGTGAGATGCATTGGTTGATATGTGCCAGCGTATTGTTTGCAAAAAAATCATTGCATTGGAAGATCTGGTTTTATTATTATTATTATTATTATTAAGAAACCCTGAATTACATCAGTAGGCAAGCAGAAAGAATGGTAAGTAAAATAGCTTTGAGAACTGATTTTCAAATGGTTGATGATAACAATATTTGAAAGAGCATCCACTGCAGATAATACTCAGTTAATAAATATTATTAAAATAGCCTGTTTGACTGGATAACCAATGGGATATGTATTTGAATAACTGTCAAAAATAGTTGTATTGATGCAGTCACTGATTTTGTTAATTCACTGAAAAATTGCACTTACTTAAAATGCTATCATTACACCAAATTATAGAATTTGAAGGGGCTTTCCAGGCCATCAAATCCAGTCTTCTGCTTTGTAGAAAAACATGTAGTAGATATTTGTCCAAAACAGCCTATCATATCCTCTCCAGATCCTCTTACATAGCACAGCCACAAAGCACCAATTACAAAAGAAAAACATGCAATGTACCACAGGAAGAAGCAGGGAGACAAGGGCAACCATTACTGCAATGACAGAGAATTTGTTAGCTAAAGCATATATGTAATGAGGAGGAAAGTCAAATCTGGTTGGAGGGATTCTAAAAGTAGAATATTATTATTCAAAAAGATAAATCTTGTTCAATGTCATGTTGCATTTTAATTTTCAAAAAGTGTGTGATTAACAGAGCTGAGAAAAAAATCATATTGTACCTTGAATGAGCTGTTACTGTGGAAAACTTTACCAGGATATAAATAATTAAGCCCAGAAATGATGGTTGTCTTAGTGACTAATAATGCAGATGCAATTACCATAGGGTGCACCAAGTACATTGCAGAATATTAAAGTCTTGTTCTAATTTTTTTTTATACTTCAATTCAAAGAATTTTGGTGAGAATATAAAAATATTTATTTGCCCTCAAATGTCTGTCACATTCTCTTTTTCTTACAGTTCACGTAAACTGCTGAAAAATTGAATCCAATCCCACATATAACTGGAAGATCAGTGAGTTTGTTAGTTTATTCACTTAACTTAAATTATGACTACAATGTTCATTACTGACTGAACAGCTGTGACTGGGCAGCCATTTAGTACTTGTGTAAACAAATATAAACAAGTACTAAATGACTGTGCAGTAACTTGAGTTACTGTGCAGTAGCACCAAGAAATGGCTTTTTTGTGATGCTTACTTCACAGTCACTCATTACTACTGCGCAGTAGGGTCATGTCACGGTTTCTGCCATGCAACACTACTGCACAGTAGTACGGGCCTACGGTGCAGTCAGTGTCTCATGTAGACACAGTCAGTATGTTTAATTGCTATCAGTGGAGTCTTGGGAGCAAAATTCAGTAAAGAATTACTCTATTTGCTGCCTAAAATCATTCCAGTATAAATCCAGATACTGCCATTAAAATCATAGACTCTATTACTTTAATTCATATTGACAATATTATGTTAGGGCTATGATTTGAAGATCAAGCTTCTAGTACCAGGTGACATATCATTCCTTTTTTTCTCCTATATTGTTGTTTAATAGATCATTTACACATCTACTATCAAGACCCATGGGGCTTGAACCCAGGTTTTCATCGCTTGGACCTTTCTGTGCCTTGCTCCTGTCTCGCCTTGCCTCTGCCTTGTGTGAGCCTTGGTTCTGTCTTGTCTGTACTTTGGACCCCCATACACATATGTTATCCTGTGTATTGGATTCTTCTGCTCCTGACCATTGGCCTGACCTTAACCATGGAGTCGTTTGACTCTCTGACATGATCCATTGGATTTCATAGCTGCTACTATGACCTTGGCTTGGCTTCTGGACATACTGTAGTCCCTCAGTTTCTGAACCTTGTTACCAGATTTGCTCATCACTTTGGGGTGTGCTCATTTATTAGGGATATGTTTCTAGGGTCTTGGTAATTCTGTCAATGTGCTGCTTGTGTTACTATACGGAGCTGTATCTCCCCTTCTGCAAGCCCTTACCCCCAATGGAGCTATCTTGCAGGACTCAGTATCAATGGGGCTGGGTTCCTCCAGTCACCAAATCAGTCATACACACAAACACACACAAATTAACATGACACGCCTCACCCGGCCGGGTTGATCAGCATGGACAGGCTGACACCCTCATATGCCAAGAATCAGTTCATCAGAGCAACAATAAACTGCAGTCAGACACAAGCATGCAGGTGAACAGAATCCCTCTGAATCTGGCTGGGTGTCCAGCTGACACCCTCATGGGCCAGCGTTCAGTTCATAAGGGCACATCTGAGTCAAACTGGGTCAATCAGCCTGTACAAGCTGATCCCCTTATGTGTTTCAAACTCAGCACGTCCCAATCTTTGGCCTCTTGATGAGCAGACCCCACAATATTTTGGGGCTTCACAGGGATCTTTAGCTTAGGTAAAAGAAGCATTGCTGCAGAGCACGGGAGGAAAGAGAAGCAGAGAAGGAAAAATGTACCCAGTTACTACCGGTTTGACTAAAAGTTATTTATTGCTAAGCATATGAAATATATAATGGTACTAACAGTAATAGACATGCAAAGGAAAAACACAAGCAATTACAATATTACCCTGGTTTCACTAAGTATTTGGGGAAACTTAGCTCAAGCTTAACTAATACAGTTAAGGTTCAGAAATCTATGCCTAGAGTGAAAAGAGAGAGAGAGAGAGATGGCATCTCACCAGTCCAAGGTACTCGGCTGCAGAGCTGACAGGCACAGTCCTTGAAGGGAGATGATCTGTTCTTCCAGCTTCCCAAGAACAACAGGGGATGGTGTCAGCACAGTTTTTCTTCTTTCGTTCTTTCTTTCTGAAGCACCCACACTTTTTACAGATTTTTATACCCTCAGTTCAGCTGCTTCAAAGCATCCTCAATTGTGTAAATCATTGTCTTTTCTGTTGACAAGGGGTTATCTGGTTTGGAACATCTCAAGAAACTGATTGATAATCAGGAAACACATGAGATTAGGGAGTAACCAAATACTTGGGAGCCAGCTTGAAATTCCTATGGATGGCAGATATACTGATGGGATATCTCATGATTTCTTCAGAAACAATAGATAGCTTGCAGCATCAGGATTTTGGATTTTTACTTGTTGTGCACAAGCCTCAGCTTAGCATGACTTTTCCAGATCTTACTATAGTCTTTTAACAGACTTAAGACAATTATTGGGGTGCTCATAACCTTTTGTGGAGAGGACTCCCACCAGTCATCTCGGGAAAAGTATGACAACACCTGTGATTTAGGGCTCCAATGGGCTGGACGCTGTGATGAACCCTTAACCATTGTTCAAATGTTGCCCATACCCCCTCTGACTCGGTCTCTTGCCTTAGCATTCCCTAACCCGGCAACCGAGTTTTAGTCAATCAAGTTTAAATAAGCCTCCCATAGTGGGACCGAGGAATGTACGGCCTGAGATGCCTATTAAACTTAAATGTGTGGGTGTGTTTTGGGGGTGAAAAGTCCTTAGTAAATCCAGATTAGAACTGGTCTGATAAATCCTGAGCTGGGTGTGTGTGAACATGGGTTGATTAACATTTGGAGCATAGATTCCCCATCATGCAGTGCTCCCCTGCTTCTCTGGTCCCAGAATTCACTGCAGTCTCTGCTTCAGGCTTTCTGTTCTCCATCTCTCATGTAAATGAATGGTCATTTGGTTCCATCTCGGATGCAAATGAGACCTAGGTCAGTTGTTTCACTCTTGTCACCCTTATATGGAGGGTCTTAGGTGTGTCTCTCACTGCATCTTAATTCGTTCCATTTATGTAGAGGAGGGGAGGGAGGGGGGTGAGTCAGACAGACTGCATCCTGTGCCAGGGTTCCCAAAAACACACAGCTGAGATGTAACAACCTTGATCCCCTGCATCTGAGTCATACTCGCGACATCAGTAGCATAACTAGGGTGGAGTGAGTGGGGTACCAGCCCTGGCTCATGACGTGGAGGGGGTCTTTACCATAGCAGATGCAGCTCTGCAACACCTCTGCCTGTCCACAGGAACTGGACAGATGCAGCCCTGCCTCCAACAGTGAATGTAGGTGGTGGGATGATGTTCCCAGCCCCAAAATGAAGGCAAAGCCCCATGCCTGGGGGTTGGAGGAGAGGAGAATGGGGCACCAAGAGGGGACCTCAGAGGGCCTGTACTGCTGCTTATTTCTCAGCATCAATGCAAGCCAGAGTTGCTGCAGGAGCCACTGCAGCAGAAGATGCTGTGGTCAGTGTAAGGAGGGCCCCTCAAGTAAGGGTCCACTCCTTCCTTCCCTCCTCCACCCCTTGCTCTCCAACATTCAACATAAACCCCTTCTCTGCATGCCATATGCCCCCCTGCCCTGCATGCTGAAAGGACTCCCTGTGCCTCTGTGTAAAATCCACATTACTTCAGTCTCCAAAGTGAACCTATTGGTCACAAATTATTCTTTGAATTCATTCAGGATTGTATTCACTCCTTTGGTTCCTGGTTTCCTGTGTTATTTTGACAATTTAAATCATTTTTACATACAACAGTTTTCTTTGCACTACTCCATCTTTTTTTTCCCTATGCAATGACAGTCTATTGAACAGGACACCTACTATTTTCTTATCCCCATTTGATATATTATTATTAGTTACTATTTGCAGGGAAATAGAAAAATGTGTTGGTTATGGACCAACCAGGCACTCAAACATTATTAAACAGCCCCAGTGGACTCCAAGATGAACATGAGTCGGCAGTGTGATGAAGCCATCAGAAAAGCCAATGGCGCTTTATCGTGCATCAGCAGATGCATGACGAATAGGTCCAAGGAGGTGATACTTCCCCTCTATCGGGCGCTGGTCAGACCGCAGTTGGAGTACTGTGTGCAATTCTGGGCACCACACTTCAAGAAGGATGCGGATAACCTGGAGAGGGTCCAGAGAAGGGCCACTCGTATGGTCAAGGGCCTGCAGACCAAGCCCTACAACGAGAGACTAGAGAAACTGGACCTTTTCAGCCTCCACAAGAGAAGGTTGAGAGGTGAATTTGTGGCTGCCTATAAGTTCATCACAGGGGCACAGAAGGGAATTGGTGAGGATTTATTCACCAAGACACCCCCGGGGGTTACAAGAAATAATGGCCACAAGCTAGCAGAGAGCAGATTTAGATTGGACATTAGGAAGAACTTCTTCACAGTTCGAGTGGCCAAGGTCTGGAACGGGCTCCCAAGGGAGGTGGTGCTCTCCCCTACCCTGGGTGTCTTCAAGAGGAGGTTAGATGAGTATCTAGCTGGGGTCATCTAGACCCAGCACTCTTTCCTGCTTATGCAGGGGGTTGGACTCGATGATCTATTGAGGTCCCTTCTGACCCTAACATCTATGAATCTATGAATCTATGAGAAGGTCCTAGAGAAAAGGGGCAGTGAAGAGCAGCAGGAGAAGGGGGCCGCGCTTGAGAAGCACCAGGAAAGGGGGCAGCATTGTGGAGAAGCACCAGAGAGAAGACGCAGAGAGAGAGATAGGACTGCGGAGAGCCTACATTCCAGAGAGAAGGTGGAGAGAGAGACAGGGCCGCGGAGAGCCCACGTGCCAGAGAGAAGGCGCAGAATGAGACCAAACAACATCTATACCAGCTGCGAGGCTTGGGGCGTGGTAAAGGGGTGGTTGGAGCCATGCATAGCCCATACGGCTAGGGCACCACGAAGCACCCATTTACAGGACAGGACCCACAAGGCATCCGGGAGCCCATGGAGCCAGAGGTTACAGTGAACTATGTCCAAGAAGATGTGAGGCAGCCTCCCTGATATATTGGAACATCAAAGACATGGCGGGCGAGAATCTGAGGGTGCTCTTGAGCCAACTTGGCATGGGAAGGGGACCTTGATGAGATCACGGCTTTCCTGCAGGACCCCACCATGACAAAGTGGTGCATTGGCCGGGAACTTAAGGCCATGCACAGGGAAGGAACCCATGTCTTCAAGGAGGGGGGGATGAACCTTAGGGCTAGAACAAGAAGAGAGAGAGGTGTATAGAAAGGCAACGGCAACACAGAACTGAAAGGGAGATGGAGTAGGAAGGCACCATCCCTGTGACTGTACAAGGAGAAGTCGGAGGGCCCAACCAGGAAGGGAGTAAAATAAGACTAGGTATGGCAGAGGCAGAGGATATGGAGAGCCTCAGACAGGAGAATTTTGCCTGGCTATTGCAGGTGGGTGAGTTGGAGGAAAAAAATTTCACGGCTGGAGTGGGAGCTAGAGGTAGGCCAATCCCAGAGAGAGCAAGCTGAGGCAAAGGCCGCTGGATTAGAACAGCGAGTACAAGCAGGGAAAAAGAAAGGAGGCTCCAAAGAAATCAGGCGCTTGCTAGCAGCAGAAGCTGAGAGAACTCGCGCTCTAGAATAGCTCATTGCGAATGAAGCCCAGAAGAGCTGGGAGAGGGAAGAGAACCTGCAGAAGATGCAAAGAGAGATGAAAGCATGGACAGCAAGGTCCCAGGAAGCTGATACAACCCAGGCAGGGGAACAGAAGGAGATGCTGCAAAAGCTGGAGGTATCAAGAAGCCTAATAGGGGTCCTACAGAAAGAAGTCCACAGCCAGGAGGACTGAATGAAGTGGTTGCAGGACGAGGTGGAGGACTGGCAGCAGAAGTGTATACAGGCAGAACAAGTAGCTCAATTTGTCCTGTAGCTCAAGAGCTGCAGGACAAATTGCTTGAAAACCATGCTCAGACCAAAGAAAATGGGAAGGTGATCGCACGAGAGATGGAAAAGGTAAAAGCATACATGGCCAATTACGAGGCACTGTGCGATCGAAACCTGTTCCTTGAGAAGGAGTTAGACGCTGGAGTGAGAGAGAATGATAGGTTACGGTCCCAGCTACAGAGTGTGGAGGCAGAAAAAGACCATCTGGGAGAACAGATACAAAGCCTTAAAACCCTCCTAGAGGATAGTGTGGCTAAAGAGACAATGACTAACACCGAGAGGGAGCAGGCACAACTTCAAGTGCAAGCCTTAAGTCAGCAGGTCCAGGCCTTGGAGGCAGAAAATAAAATACTTCAGGCAGGAAGCGAGCAGACAGCCACAAAAGGCCAGGATCCTAGGGAGTCAGAGGTGTCAGAGACAGCAAGCATAACAACTCAGACAGATGCAGGACAGAAGGCTCAAGCGGAAAAGGTCACAGATGCAATGCAAGAGAGGCTGGAGGTGCTGGGAGCCAAAATAGCAGAGTGTGCGACCACGGCTAAGTCAGAATGCCTAGAGCAGCACCAGGAACTTGAGGTAGCCAAAAGGTCCTTGAGGGAAGTGGAGGCACAACTAGTGACCTTGCAGCTGGAAAGCCAGAAAATACCAGAACAAGCAAGATTCACAGGAGACCAAGGACCAGAGGATCTAAGAGAGGAGGCTGAACCAGGACCACTTAAGAGAAGCAACCCAGAGAAGGGATTGGTAGGGACAAAGCCTACAGCCCTAGAAGGAGAGGTTCTACCAACACTCCTGGATGGCTGGAATAAGAGATGGGACCCATGGTTGGAGCATCATGCCAAAGAGATGAGCCATATAAGACAACAGCTGAGGGAATGCTGTAGACCTCAAGCTAAGCAGGGAATTACAGTACCCCATCAGAGGCCACCAGTGGAAGCAGCCCTAATAGAGGTAGGGACAGTAGGGAAAGGTGAACAGGCAAGCTCAAGGAGAGAGGCCAATAGTCTGGTTTGCCAGGACTGCACACAGGAGAGACAAGGCATAAGGTGACATAGGCCAGAGATGAGCCTTAAGGAAACGGGGTCAGTGGGACCCAGAAAAGAAATTCAGGCCAAGAAGCTAGAGACATGGGGAGGAGAACAATCACCTAAAGTAAGGAACAGGCTGGGGAGGAGACCTCAGATTTATGTGCAGAATATCCCAGGGCAGGTCAAGTGGTGGACTTTGAGAAAGCTTGTTGAAGCAAAAGTCAGAGGTGTAGCTTATGTAAAAATCTATAAAGGGCCTAAAGAAAGACTCACTGGCTGAGGAAAGATTGAGTTTTGGGAGGAAGATGATGTCCAGAGAGCACTGAGGAGACAATGGGATATCTGGGGAAGGCTTCAGGATCTCCAGAAAGGCTATTAGGAGAAGCAAGCACCATCCCTACAGGAGAGTAGTATAAAATTGTAGAGAGGCAGCAGCAAGGCGCCAGACTACCATGCGTAGACCCTGAGATGGTGCAGAGTCACTTGGAGGAACTGGATGCCTTTAAGTCGGCAGGCCCAGATGAGCTCTATCCGAGGGTACTGAAGGCACTGGTGTTATGTCTCAGCTGTGTTTCCTTGGGCAACCCTGGCACAGGATGCAGTCTGTCTGACTCACAAGGACTCACCCCACTCCCTCCCCTCCTCTACCTAAACAAAACTGATTAAGATGCAGTGAGAGACACACCTAAGACCCTCCATATAAGGGTGACAAGAGTGAAACAACTGCCCTAGGTCTCATTTGCATCTGAGATGGAACCAGATGACCATTCATTTACATGAGAGATGGAGAACAGAAAGCCTGAAGCAGAGACTGCAGTGAATTCTGGGACCAGAGAAGCAGGGGAGCACTGCATGATGGGGAATCTGTGCTCCAAATGTTAATCAACCCATGTTCAAACACACCCAGCTCAGCATTTATCAGACCAGTTCTAATCTGGATTTACAAAGGACTTCCCTCCCCCCCCCCCCCCGACACACACATACCTCTAAGTTTAATAGGCAGCTCGGGCCGTACGTTCCCCGGACCCACTATGGGAGGCCTATTTAAATTTGATTGACTAAAACTTGGTTGCCAGGTTAGGGAATGCTAAGGCAAGAGACCGAGTCAGAGGGGGTATGGGCAACATTTGAACAATGGTTAAGGGTTCATCACAGCGTCCAGCCCGTTGGAGCCCTAATCACAGGTGTTGTCATACTTTTCTCGAGACGACTGGTGGGAGTCCTCTCCACAAAAGGTTATGAGCACCCCAAAAATTGTCTTAAGTCTGTTAAAAGACTACAGTAAGATCTGGAAAAGTCAGGCTAAGCTGAGGCTTGTGCACAACAAGTAAAAATCCAAAATCCTGATGCTGCAAGCTATCTATTGTTTCTGAAGAAATCATGAGATATCCCATCAGTATATCTGCCATCCATAGGAATTTCAAGCTGGCTCCCAAGTATTTGGTTACTCCCTAATCTCATGTGTTTCCTGATTATCAATCAGTTTCTTGAGATGTTCCAAACCAGATAACCCCTTGTCAATAGAAAAGACAATGATTTACACAATTAAGAATGCTTTGAAGCAGCTGAACTGAGGGTATAAAAATCTGTAAAAAAGTGTGGGTGCTTCTAGAAGAAGAAGAGAAGAAGAAAGAAGAAAACTCCTGTGCTGACACCATTCCCTGTCATTCTTGGGATGCTGGAAGAACAGATCATCTCTCTCTTCAAGAATTGTGCTACGGACTGTGCCTGTCAGCTTTGCAGCCCAAGTGCCTTGGACTGGTGAGATCCCAGTGCTCTCTCTATCTTTTCTCTCTAGGCATAAATTTCTGAACCTGAACTGTATTAGTTAAGCTTGAGCTAAGTTCCCCCAAATACTTAGTGAAACCAGGGTAATATTGTAATTGCTTGTGTTTTTCCTTTGCATGTCTGTAACTACTAGTACCATTATATATTTCATATGCTTAGCAATAAATAACTTTTATAGTCAAACTGGTAGTAATTGGGTATATTTTTCCTTCCCTGCTTCTCTTTCCTTCTGTGCTCTGCAGCAATGATTCTTTTACCTAAGCTAAAGATCCCTGCGAAGCCCAAAAATATTGTGGGGTTTGCTCATCAAGACGCCAAAGATTGGGACGTGCTGAGTTTGAAACACATAAGGGGATCAGCTTGTACAGGCTGATTGACCCAGTTTGACTCAGATGTGCCCTTATGAACTGAATGCTGGCCCATGAGGGATTCTGTTTACCTGTGTGCTTGTGTCTGACTGCAGTTTATTGTTGCTCTTATGAACTGATTCTTGGCATATGAGGGTGTCAGCCTGCCCATGCTGATCAACTCGGCCGGGTGAGGCGTGTCACTTTAATTTGTGTGTGTTTGTGTGTATGACTGATTTGGTGACTGGAGGAACCCAGTCCCATTGATACTGAGTCCTGTAAGATAGCTCCACTGGGGGTGAGGGCTTGCAAAAGGAAGAGATACAGCTCCATATATTAATACAAGCAGCACATTGACAGAATCACCAAGACCCTAGAAACTATCCCTAATAAATGAGCACACCCCAAAGTAATGGGCAAATCTGGTAACACTGGCTGACGTCATTGCACAGCCACTGGCGGGAATATTCGAATGCTTGTGGCACACGGGCCAAGTCCTGGAGGACTGGAAAAGGGCCAACGTGGTCCCCATTTTCAAAAAGAGGAGAAAGGAGGACCTGGGCAACTATAGGCCAGTCAGTCTCACTTCCATTCTTGGAAAAGTTTTTGAAAAAGTTATCAAGGCTCACATTTGCGAGAGCCCGGCAGGTCAAATTATGCTGAGGGGAAACCAGCACGGGTTCATAGCAGGCAGACCGTGCCTGACTAATCTAGTCTCTTTTTATGACCAGGTTACAAAACACCTGGACACAGGAGTAGGGGTGGATGTCGTATACTTAGACTTCAGGAAGGCCTTCGATACAGTATCCCACACCGTACTGGTGAACAAGTTAAGAGGCTATGACTTGGATGACTACACAGCCCGGTGGGTGGCGTATTGGCTAGAGGGTTGCACCCAGAGAGTCACAGTAGATGGGTCGGTTTCGACCTGGAAGGTTGTGGGCAGTGGGGTCCCGCAGGGCTCGGTCCTTGGACCGATACTCTTCAATGTCTTCATCAGTGACTTGGACAAGGGAGTGAAGTGTACTCTGTCCAAGTTTGCGGATGACACAAAACTGAGGAAAATTGGACACGCCAAAGGGCAGGGAACAGCTACAAGCAGACCTGGACAGGTTGGACAAATGGGCAGAAAACAACAGAATGCAATTCAACAAGGAGAAATGCAAAGTGCTGCAGCTAGGTAGGAAAAATGTCCAGCATACCTACTGCCTAGGAAATCACGTGCTTGGTGGCATGGAAGTGGAAAGGGATCTTGGAGTCCTAGCGGACTCCAAGATGAACATGAGTCAGCAGTGTGACAAAGGCATCAGAAAAGCCAACGGCACTTTATCGTGCATCAGCAGATGCATGACGAATAGATCCAAGGAGGTGATACTTCCCCTCTATTGGGCACTGGTCAGACCGCAGTTGGAGTACTGCGTGCAGTTCTGGGCCCCGCACTTCAAGAGAGATGTGGATAACTTGGAGAGGGTCCAGAGAAGGGCCACTCGTATGGTTAAGGGCTTGCAGGCCAAGCCCTACGATGAGAGACTAGAGAAACTGAACCTTATTAACCTCTGCAAGAAAAGGTTGAGAGGCGACCTTGCGGCTGCCTATAAGTTCATCACGGGGGCACAGAAGGGAATTGGTGAGTATTTATTCTCCAAGGCGCCCCTGGCGGTTACAAGAAACAATGGCCACAAGCTAGCAGAGAGCAGATTTAGATTGGACATTAGGAAGAACTTCTTCACAGTTAGAGTGGCCAAGGTCTGGAATGGGCTCCCAAGGGAGGTGGTGCTCTCCCCTACCCTGGGGGTCTTCAAGAGGAGGTTAGGTAGGCATCTAGCTGGGGTCATCTAAACCCAGCACTCTTTCCTGCCTATGCAGGGGGTTGGACTTGATGATCTATTGAGGTCCCTTCCAACCGTAACATCTATGAATCTATGAATCTATGAATCTAAGAAGAGATAATAGACCCTAGAAGGCAAGGGGCTCAACCAACTGCTAGTTCAGCCTACCAAGGTTGGCTAATGTGGGGCGACTGTCCATGGCAGGGCAACTCCCAGGAAATCCCACATGGTGCTCCTTGAGGAAAAGGCATGCAGGAGGTGCCTTAAAACCTCCGCCTCTATTAATCTAAAATGTTGGTGAGCCAAAACAAGAACCTAAAAGGACCAAGATGAAGGAGGCCAGAGGGACAAGAATGAAGACCCGCCTCAGTGAGTCTGGGTCTTCAGGGGGAAGTGTGTCACAAAACAGGTGCCCTGCTGCTAAGAAGGAAAAACTGCTAGGGAAAGGACCCTAGCAGCGAGTGAATAAGGAGCCCAGCTGTTGGTTGCCAGGGCAACCGAGCTAACAAGCAATCACACCTGCCAGCGGTCAGCTGACTGTAAGGGACAGAACTTGGCCCTTATAAAGCCCAGGGGCTGAGGCCAGGCTGGCAGCCACGGAGGGAGTGTTCAGCCATGTTACAAAGAAGAGGCCTGATAAAGGGGCTGCCTCTGTTACTGCTGAAAGATAAAGGATCCCCGGTAGGATTGAGTATTGTTATGGCCGGGTGACTTCTGTTTACGTTATAGCCAAGAGGCTTTTGTTTGTGTTGCTTTTTGTTACACTGGTGGTTTGGGTGAGGCTACCAGGGGATGGAGGAGGCCTTATAGGGGACTCACACTAGTGTGGGGACCCCAGCACCAGTGAGGGTGCAGCATTTGGGGTGCACAGATCCCAGCCCCAGACAGGGGCAGTTGAGAAGCCCCAGAGGAGGGGTGTTGCTGAAAAGGCCCAGTGCAGGTGTGGTGAGCCCCAGAGAAGGGGGCAGCATTATGGTGAGCTCCAGAGAAGGAGGCAGCATTGTGGTGAGGCCCTGAGAGAGGGTGGCGTTACTGAGAAGGCCCCGAGCGACAGTGGCATTACCAAGAAGGCCCTAAAGAAAAGGGGAAGTGAAGAGACCCAGGAGAAGGGGGCTGCGCTTGAGAAGCCCCAGGAAAGGGGGCAGCATTGTGGAGAAGCACCAGAGAGAAGGTGTAGACCCAGACCGAACAACGTCTATTCCAGCTGTGAGGTTTGGGGTGTGGTAAAGGGGTGGTTGGAGCCATGCATAGCCCATAAGGCTAGGGCACCCTGAAGCACCCATTTGCAGGACAGGACCCACAAGGGGTCCAGGAGTCCACGGGGCCAGAGGTTACAATGAACCGTGTCCAAGAAGACATAAGGCATCCTCCCTAATATATTGGAACATCAAAGACGTGGCAGGAAAGAATCTGAGGGTGCCCTTGGGCCAACTTGGCATGGGAAGGGGGCCTTGAGGAGATCGCAGCCCTCCTGCAGGACCCCGCTGTGACACATTCTTTCACCATTCACCCTCTCACTCAGACACTCACGTACACAAGGCATATGAAGTTCATCTACTCATGTCAAGGAGGTAACAAGCACAAAATGGAGTTTTAATTTTTCATGCAATCATAGAGGTACTATTTTCATTTATACATAATAAATAAAAAATAATACTACATAGCCACAAATTTTCAAAGATAGTAGCCAGCAGGGGCTCTTGTCCACATACTCAGTATTTAGTCACTAAAAATATTCCTGGTTTAAATTTTCTGTCATAGTTTAAAATGGCTAGATGAGTACTGTAGGACATGATTTACAACATAGGGGCTTATTATGCTATTGTAGCACGAACTGAATTAATGTGGCTAATGTTAACAGAAAGTGTAATAATAGTAAAATATAACCATGTTAGTCTTGTCCTGTAAGCAACTTGAGAACTCCATTTTGTATCCTTCTGCTTGACATAAGTGAATGAACTCTGCATAACCTTTACGTATGACTGTGTGTAAAAGGGTGAATGGTGAGAGAATGGCATAGAGATGGGAGAAGAATATTTAACTGTTTATGTAAGCAACAAGGCACAAAATGTAAGTTACCAGTCAGTAAACTATTAATGAATGGCTGAAGAATCCCTTTGAAACTTGAGGGCTGTGATGGCCAGAACCAAAGTCATTAATAAGCAAATTATAGCAAAAAAAGATTTGCTTCTTGAGAGCATCTAGCAATGGCATAATAGTTAATATTAGCTAAGGCAAAGCTTGCAAGATTGTTTCCCACAGATGTATCCTTGTCTGTCATAAGTATAACCGTAATGTTAAAATTAACTGTCTGTACCAATCATAAGACTAACATGGGCCCCAAGAAGCGGAACTAGAAAACAAAACTGCAAACTTTAGCTGACCTAATGGTTCTTGCTTAAAGGTCAGTAAAAATGACAAACCTGACCACAAGGTATAATTAACACATTTCAAAAAATTCCAAAAGAAAGTAACAAAGTGGGTTGAATTTAGGCAGAGAAAATGCTAATCTCAGACCCCAAAGTGATGTGGTGTGATTTGCTTATTGGGTAAACCCAAGTTTAGGCAGTAATCTTTTATGATAATTTCTAACACTTTTTAACCCCATAGGGTAACAGCTGTAGGGTAAGATTGTGAGTGGCTCTAAAGTCAACAGGATAGGACAAGATATAAAGGAACACGCACATCAGGTGACCAGTAGGAAGGATGGAACAGCATGGTTATTGCTGTTCCAAGCCCAGACTCCCAGTGTGAGCGAGGATCAGATCCTGACTGAGGGAACTTCCCCAGTGCTCCCTCCAACAGCATGGATTGGGAATGCCTGACTTCGTTGGATCAATTTGACATGTACCTGGCACTGAGGGATTATCAATAACGTGCCAACCAAGTGGGAACTCTCTGTCAATTTGTCTGTCTGTTTTTATTATCACTGCCAACTTTTAACTTTTACTGTTATATTGTCTGTTTATTAGCTTAACCTTTTTATTAACTGTTATATGTGTAAACCATATTTTGCTGCTAAAACATATTTTTGTTGCTATTTTGCTGCTATAAGTAAAATGTATCTGTACTGTTATAAGTGAAACTTGTCTTTGCTTCACTCCCAACTCCACCTCCTCTATCCCGAACCAAAGAGCCCAGTGGTTGATACAGTTGCAGTGCCCAGTCAGCCTGCAACCAAATTGATACACTCACAGTGTCCAGTTGGCCAGTGACAGAGGGCACAAAGAAAATAACAGAAGAATAAATGCTGCCAGACAGGCAACAATAATACTCCAAGGCTAAGATAAGCTAGAGACACAAGAAGAACAACCTCAAAAACAGAAGCTGGGTATGGAAAAACCCCAAAGCACTGAAACAAAGGATACCAACCCCTATAAAAGAACACTTTGAAAATGCCAAGTTGGGTGAGTCTCTTTCTCTACTGCTGTTTCATCAGCGCACCAATGCATCTGTTCATCCCGCTCCAGCTGTTATCTTTAAATCTGCTATCTTCAAATCATCATCATCTACTCAATAAGCCTGGGTTGGCCACCCTGGGCTGATATTGAGAAACTATTGCTGGTAACTATATCTGGTGTGTGTGTGGATGAAATGGTTGTTTTGTGTATGTGTATGCCTGTGTGTAATGATGTGTATGACGATTTGTGTGTGTTTGTATGAACGGTGTGCCTGAACCTCTATGTCTAACTCATGTAATCAGTAAGTGCAGCACCTTGCCTTATCCCCCTTTATAAAGTCTCACTCATGATTTGAGCAATTGGCAATTTGTGTAACACTATGACTAGTAAAAAGTGCTAGAGGGCATGTCAGAACTATTTTACCCTCCTGTCTTTTCAGTCCTACCTTACTGCCAGATGGCGCTTTAGGACAAAAAACACCCAGCTGTGGGAATGCTGCCACTCTCTTGTCCTGGGTGTAAGTTGCATAGAGGGCTCGGGGTGGGGCAGGGGGGGGGGAAGGGCTGATGGGTGCTCAGGGAGGCTGAGGTGTGAAATCTTTCCATTCAAAGCTCACCCCCAAGTGCTTGGGCACTTTTTTTTGGCACCAATCTTTTCTGTGCAAAGCCCCTCAGGTCTCCCCAAGTGTACACAAGCATCTCCCAAGGCTGGGTGAAGCGGGGGCACCCTTTGGGCAGCACACTGTTTCCACAGGGCGCTGGGTGTGGGGGTACCCTTCAGGCTACCCCCAAGTGCTTTCATGCAAAAGCACCCCAGAGACTTCCTGCCTTCTGCCTTGCTTGCCCTGCTTCCCCTTAATTTTTTGGTGCTTTATGCAAAAGCTTCCCTCTTTTCTTGCATGCTTTTTTTGCACTGGATGCTGGGTTTGAGGTACCTTAGGGCTACAAAAGTGTACACAAGCATTGCATCTCCCACACACCCACTTTACAAAGCTGCCCTAGCAAATATTTTTCCCCACTACTTTTTGCACAGGGAATAGTTCTGTTTTGGGGTTTTTGGCAGGCTGTGCTTTTTGCACACTTTTGCAGCCCATGGTGCTTTCCATGCCTGTACCAGACTGTCTCGGGTGGGGAGGTGGGGGGAGGGTGATTAACACCAGAATGAGGCTGGTGTCAGGGGGTGGGTCTAAATTCAGACTCAGCCCAGTGGGAACCAGTTCAACCAGTTCTTCACTTGTTGTCCATGTCTAATGCAGTCCAGTGTATACTCAAACAAGAGACTTCTGAGGCAGATGGGACAAATGGCCAGCATGACATAATACCCCCAGTGAGGTGAAGAAAGAAAAAACTGCCCAGGCACAATGAATGTCACCCCCTCCTGTCAATCACCACATACACAGTGGCCAGAATCAAAAGGCTGCACTGTGGGGGATGGTGCTTGTTACCAGGCTATTGTCGAATCAATTACTCTATTTGCATATGAATCCTATTACAGTTTGCAGTCATGTCCCCAAACCAGTTTTATACCTGCTTATCTTCTCAAGTTGCCTGCCATCACAAACCCAACCCCCCTGCCACCCACCCAACACACCCCCTCCCCTCCATCCTGCATCCCACACAGAGACCTCCCTGAGACCCCCTTATGAACTCATTATACAAGACAACTTTTTATAAGATGGATTTTATTCAATGAGAAAGGAATATGAAATGGAACATTAATGATAAAAAGGGTCAAATCACACAATTACAGAGCACATTCTCCACGTAGAGTGGCACCTGTGTGTGCCACCAAACAATTTCTGATCACAACACTTCTCCCGCTATTTGCCTATATCTCTAGCCCTGCACTTTCAACTGCTTCTCTGCTGTTTAAGGTTGCAGCTTGTGTCAATTCTCTTAACGGATTACTCCTAGTGTCACTGAAGACCCCACCCCTGGTTTCACCGATATTATGTAGGGCGCATGCTGCCACTACGTATGGGGTAATGTTATCAGCATCAACTTCTAGCCTGTAGCTGAGTGATCTCCAATGGGCTTTCCAGCACCCAAATGCACACACTACACTCACGCAGCAATTCTTTAGCTGCTTGTTGAACAGCAATTTCTGTGAGTCACTCACTTGCCCGGCATATGGCTACCCACTCAAGCCAGGGCAGGAGTGGGTAGGCTGCATCAGCTAGTATCAGGGGGGCACTAAAACACCCCAGATGACAACCTCCTCCAGTCCTGGGGCATATTTTCCCTTGTCCATCATCTCAGTTTTGAAACATATGAACGTTGTGTGTGCTTCCTGCCCATCCCATGTCTCTGTGGTCCACGATGACTTGCAGAATCACAGAAGGAAACCCCTTTCTGTTTATGAGTAAATGTTTGTCCTGGGACTGGTTTAGGACAGGAATGTGCATGCTGTCAAGTGGTCCCACACAGTTAGGGAAGCTCATTTTGTGGTATCCTTCCACCACCTCCTGGGGGTTACTGCGGCATATGAATTTGTTTGCTGCCAGGTCCTGTAGCAGTTGGAAAACCTCACTGATGGTCCTTCCAGCAGTGCAGTGAGCCACACCAAACTGATTCACAAAATGGTGCAAGCTTTTTGGAGTGGCCAGTTTCATGATGGCCATGGCAACACTCTTCTCTGGGCTGTTGGATTTCTGCATGACAGTCATCTGATGCTGGATGTGCAGGGTCAGCAAGCTAATGATGTGAAAGAATGTCTCTTTGCTCATTATGAATGTTTTCAGCCACTGGTCACCATTCCATGTTGACATAACTAGTCTGTCCCACCAGTCTGAGCTACTATTGTGTGCCCATATCTCACAAGGCTTGCCCTGAATGTATGTTCAGAAAGCAGGTATAGTCTTTGGCAAACACGCTTTCTGTTTGTTGCAACATGAGAGCAGCTTACATACTTCAAGTAACAGCCTCCTCCTCACAGCAAGCTCTTGGCTCTTCAAGAGTTTTAAGACCACACCAGAAGTACATCAAGTTTCTAAGTCCCATCAGTAGAACCATATGTCTACGATGGGAATGTTCTACAGCCTTCCAGATTAACCTATGCTTTCTCCATAGTTCCTCAGGATTTGAGGAAGGCATTGTCTTTAGCAAGATTTTGGGCTGTGGAGTGACCTCTATCTCAAATGTCTGCAAAAGTCAGTCTCCTAGATTAGCATGAAACCAATTCTGTCATTTACATTTTAATAGCTACTGAAACCATGTGCTCCCTGCAACTGAAGGTTGCCTGTATTTCTTGAAAACAGCTGATATGTTACCACATACCAAAAATGGGAGCCTGTGTGCTCGAACACTCTTGAACAGAAATACATGTTCCATACATGAGAGAGCTCTTCTATATCACCACCTCCATCCCTCCCGCCTCCCTCCCCCCACACACACTGTAAGAGCAAGCCTTGATCACCCTTGTGGAAAATGCACAGAAAGGATTTGTTTTGGTCTGCATATCTAAAGGAAATGAGTGTCTTTGAGCCATTTAAACAGTTCAAGGTGTCTTACCTAAAGTGATCATCCAAGATTTTCAAGAATTTCCAGCATAATAGTAGTGTGAGTATGCTTCTAAATGCCATGGGCTAGACTATCAAAAGAGAAGAATTGCCTCAAAAGTCTGGAGATTGGACAAATCACACTTCTTTTATGTATCTCTTGATAAAAGGTTCACACATCCCAGAACAGGTCCTAGAACAGTTCCTAACAGCAGGTGCAGGCTGTAGTGTGTATGATCTGCTCTGCTTAACATTTTGTTGGCCATGGAGGGGAGCAAAAAAGTCAAATTTTGAAAGATGTGATGGATCCTTCGCAAGTATGGGGACAAAACTGGACTTATGCAGAAGCTGAGGCACTGATTGACATTTGGAGTGAAGGGAACATCATGACACAACTGGGAAGCCATGGGAATAAACCAGTTTATGTCTCTATTTCTGAACAATTAGAGAAACTTGGCATCAAACATGACTGGAAACACTGTTGCAGTAAGATGAAGGCCTTAAAGTGTGCCTTCCATCACATGGCAATAATTCTTGGTCCAGTGCCTCACATAGAATGATTCCATTTTACGACAAGCTGTTTATCATCCTTAAATGAGATGCTTCAGAGGTTTGTGTGACTGAGTTTGGGAAAAGAGGTATCCATCATGAGCAACCAGAAACTCCCTGGCACCGAAGTACTTGTCAAGCCACAGCTACTTTGCAAGTTCCATGCAATCAGGCTCCTCCTCAAGAACAGAATCGGTCACAGGCCAATGACCTCACTTGGGACTGCTCAAGGGACCTCTTTGGCATGCAGCCAGAAGTGAACTCCCCCTCTACCATACTCAACCCACATGTTTTGGTACCAGACACCCAGGAGACTCAACTGACGCTTGAAAGAAATAACTCTCCTGTTCATGATGAGGAAGAGGAGGACTCCAACTCAACCATCATTGTGTTGCAGGACTCATCAGGTTCCAAAGGGAGTACTGAGTCAGGGAAGGCAATGGCAGAGTCCTGAGATGGAGACTCCAGTATCCTTGTGAATGGTGACGTGTAATTAACAGTACTGGTATTAGTAGTGTTCTGGATTTTTGATTTTACAGATTTACACTCATATATATAAATTAGGTGTGGGGGGTAGAGGGAGAACACGGTGTAGTGATGCTCCCTGTGGCAGACACTGCACCCAGGCACTCCACATGTCCCTGCACGACTGTAGCCACTTGCAGGGGGAGCAGAGCTCCAGGTTCTCACCCCATGCAGGTTTGCTGCAGCAGGGGCTGGCTGCTGCAGCCACCTGTGAAGGTAGATGGTTTTTGGTACAGTGTGGGCACACAGCTGAGTGGGGCGCAGATCTTGGTTCAACGTGCACCCCAGGAAGTGGGGTGCATGCTGTGGTGCTGGGACAAATATTTCAGGGGTATGGATTTAAGAAGATAGTTGGGTGAGAGATAGTAGGCTGCCAGTTGTAATTCTTGAAGTGGCAGTCCTGCTAAAATAATTTAAGAATGACTCACTGACTTTACAAACGTTCAAGAACTGGTTAGAGCTTTCTTTTTGTCTATGGACAGGCGCTTCTTCATCTTCAACTTCAAGAGAACCTGTTAATGCTCAATGTCAATGTAATTATCAAAAAAATCGATGAGAAGCTAAGCAAAGTGTTCTTCATGTACTGACAGAGGTGTCTGAAAGCATTGCTACATTCAGTGCAGAAATGACATCTAAAATGAAAGATGTGTTCAATGTCTTAAAAAGTAGTGAGCAAGCCAATCTGGAGGTTATGAAATCCACTAGTAATGAAATGGTACAATGTTTTAAGGAATTTAATCAGCAGCTTGATCTCATTTTTTTCGGGAACCAAAGGTTCAGACAGGAGTTTGTAACACAGCTTCATGAATGCTGATGTACTCGGAGAAGCACTGACAGTTGCCCACCCAAAGAAACTCTCCAATCTCTTGCAAAGGAGAGCCATGCCTCCTGTAGCCACAAAGGAGACCCCAAGTCACTTCAAGGATAATAAGGAAGAGGAGGGTGATGTTTATGTGACCTGGGGAGGGTGCAGGAGGTTGGCATCGCTTGAAGGAGCAGGTTCTCATCAATACAGTTTTCTATGACCCTCCCAGGATTGGTGTGCTTTTCCCTCCCCTCCCTCATGTACTACCAACCCACTATTCACAAAGCAGATTGCACTTCAGTGTACTGGGGGCTGAGTGAGGTCTGTATGACCCAGTTTAGGTTCACAATCTATATCTCTCTTTTCTCTCTACCTACTTTAGGATTTTTTTTTAAATCTCTGATAGAAATAAAGTATCCCAGAAGGACTTTGAAAAGTGTCCTATATTTTTATTATTTATACAAGAAGCTAGGTGAAAATCTTTAGTAGCACTGGATGGGGAGGATACAGGGAGGCACCTGATAATATTAATCCCAAAGTTGGTGACAGCCAGCTTGGGGCCAGCATGACCAAGGCTAGTGTCTTGTGGCTGAGAGGTACACCCCCCCCCCCCCCCGCCAACCAGGCACTTGCACATGTACCCTGTCTGGGCTCCAGAAGTACACAGGGGGCCTGCCTGTCCAGAGGTACACAGGGGAGGGAGGGCTGGGGTTTGCAGCTTTGCTTGCACACAAGCCCAAGGACTTTGCAAACTGTTCCACCTTCTTTTCCCACCCTTTTCCAGCCTGGCACCAGACTATTAGGGTAATGATATGGATTTTGGGGAGCACTTAGTGTGCAACTGAATGAAGACTTTTTTCTGGTGTCTCGGCAAAAGCTACTGGTCACAAGGCTGGATGATATATTAAAAGTAACTAACTTTGCTAATGCTTAAGTAAGTGGATTCTGAACAAAAATATAGGGTGCAAAGTGCATGATGTGTTGTGTAAAAATAGGATACGGACCAATGGCTATCATTAGGGGACAAAGCAGTAGTACAGCCTTGGAGATGGTGCTGAAGTCAGCAAGAAAAACTAGAAAGAACCAGAAAGAAATCACAATTGACCGGGAGAAGATGGGGGGACAAAGTCTTATGCATGTGCTCTTAGCAGAGAAGCATGTAAATGAAGGAAATGCATAAGCAATACCATGCTAATGAAGCATACAGTAAACAGAAGTGGAGCTTGAGATGGGAGGAGAAATGGGTGGAACCAAAGGAGGGACCAGAGCAGAGTTAATGTTAATAAGTATGAACCAAGGTGTATAAATGTGGAAAAAATTATTGTTCAGGGCTGCTCCCCAGTTTGTTGGGGTTTTTTGGGAGCTAGTCCAAAGCTGTCTCCATTCTGAATAAAGCTGTTGCGAGCAATGTGTGCTGGTGTTTGCTCCCTGCTTGCTCTGGCTAATGAGTAACAGAATCCATGGGCAACTGGATCATCATCTCCCTAGTCATTGCATGCCACATGGAGTCGGGGTCTAACACAGACTGCCTGGTTTAGTTTCCATTCCACACCAAAACGAGGCTGCTGCTTGAGCACTATAAACTGGGTAAACAGAGGTCAGGGTGCATGTTCACTGTATCAACGTGGGAGGTTTGAGGCTGGTGAGAGATGAAAGCACACAGCAGGGGCAGAGAAGGACTCATTCCAGGAATGCGACTTGCCCCCAGGGGGGCACAGCAATGCAAATTCAGGGTTCATGAAGACTGCTGGCTGATCAAGTGGTGTTCAGTGAAGTTTTGATGTCCGCACCTCTGCTGTGATGTGTGACTCAAAAGAGGACATGGTGATGTGCTACACTACACCATTGGTAAGTGTCACCTGACACTTGTCTGTGCCCTGAAGGTCATCCTTAGGGGGGTGCGAATACAAGCTCTCCAACTTCCTTCCCCCTCCACCACAGCCGCGGCATGCAGGATCAACTCCTGGTCGTAGAAGGTCTTTCCTTCTACGACCAGGTGACCTATCACCTGGACAAGGGAGATGAGATTGATGTCATATATCTTGACTTCAAAAAAGCCTTCGATCTGGTGTCCCATGATCGTCTCTTGGAGAAACTGGCCAATTGTTGCCTTGGGTCCCCCACGATCCACTGGCTGGAAAATTGGCTCCGGGGTCGGACCCAGAGGGTAGTAATTGATGGAAGTCACTCATCGTGGTGTCCTGTGACCAGTGGGGTCCCCCAAGGCTCTGTCCTTGGACCCATACTGTTCAACATCTTCATTAATGATGTGGACACTGGAGTCAGAAGCGGACTGGCCAAGTTTGCTGATGACACCAAACTTTGGGGCAAAGCATCCACACCAGAAGACAGGCGGATGATCCAGGCTGACCTGGACAGGCTCAGCAAGTGGGCGGATGAGAATCTGATGGTGTTCAATGCCGATAAATGCAAGGTTCTCCACCTTGGGAAAAAAACCCCGCAGCATCCTTATAGGCTCGGCAGTGCTATGTTGGTTAGCACTATGGAAGAAAGAGACTTGGGGGTCATCATTGACCACAAGATGAACATGAGCCTGCAATGCGATGCTGCGGCTAGTAAAGCGACCAAAACGCTGGCTTGCATCCATAGATGCTTCTCAAGCAAATCCCGGGACGTCATTCTCCCCCTGTACTCGGCCTTAGTGAGGCCGCAGCTGGAGTACTGCGTCCAGTTTTGGGCTCCACAATTCAAAAAGGATGTGGAGAAGCTTGAGAGAGTCCAGAGAAGAGCCACGCGCATGATCAGAGGTCAGGGAAGCAGACCCTACGATGACAGGCTGAGAGCCCTGGGGCTATTTAGCCTGGAAAAGAGCAGGCTCAGGGGTGATCTGATGGCCACCTACAAGTTTATCAGGGGTGACCACCAGTATCTAGGGGAATGTTTGTTCACCAGAGCGCCCCAAGGGATGACGAGGACGAATGGTCACAAACTACTACAAGATCGTTTCAGGCTGGACATAAGGAAGAATTTCTTTACTGTCCGAGCCCCCAAGGTCTGGAACAACCTGCCACCGGAGGTTGTTCAAGCGCCTTCATTGAACACCTTCAAGATGAAACTGGATGCTTATCTTGCTGGGATCCTATGACCCCAGCTGACGTCCTGCCCTTTGGGCGAGGGGCTGGACTCGATGATCTTCCAAGGTCCCTTCCAGCCCTAATGTCTATGAAATCTATGAAATCTATACGGGGCGGGGGGGGTGTTGGTTTATTTGCCCTAGGGCCTGCCTAGCACTGTCCCTTTTCCAGCCCGTCACCACACTGTATGAGGCAGCCTGCACCCTGATAGGGTGGGGGCATTGTTTAGTTTTATTTATTGTTTAGTATTATTTGTTTACTTTCATTAGTTCTTTTTCATATTATTTATTTATTTATTTTATTCTTTAGTTTTATTTATTGTTTATTGTTCATTAATCTATTAAAGTATTTACTGTATATATTTTAATTGTTTATTATTTATTTATTGTTTAATTGTATTGTAAATGTGGCTGGCTTGTGGAATTTTAGTGGTGTCAAGGAAGGTGCTTGAAGTGCCCAAGAGGCACTACAACAATACAAATCCCTATACTGTTTTAATCCTCCCTCCCTCCAGTTTTTAGATCCCCTTCCATTGTTATCCACATTGTGATCCCTCTTGCAAGAGAGGCAGAAAGAGAAAGGAAGAAAGAAAGAGAAAATGAAGAGCAACAAGACAACACTTCCTTAAGGATTCATTCTCTCAACACTATTCTGATGCATTCTAATCATAGTTGACTTCCATCCTGCCTGATAATCTAAAAACAGGTAATACTAATAGTAGGCAGCTATTAATATGAGTTTGTAATAATAGTAATATTAATAACAATTTATTAATGGTCAATTCTCTTAAAACCAGGTAGATCTGCCTTATCTCCCTGAACACATGATACACATCACTGGCCTCCATCATATGTATGTAGCCAGCTCTGGTTGGGAAGGGGTTGCATTGTTTAGCTCAAAGTTATTGTAAACAGGGCTGGTGCAATTTCAGGGGCATGAAGCAAAGTACTTGAGGTGCAGAAGGGGCACCAATACAAATTATTTTTATCCTCCCTCCGGTTTTCAGATCCCCTTCCACTGCTAGCTGCAGGCTGATTGAATCATTCCTGTTGGTGTGACAAGAGGCAGAAAAAGAAAATAAAGGTACGGAAGGACCCATCTGTCGCCAGGACCCCTCAGCACGAGAGGTATGCTGCCTCCCTGGAGCAAAGATTCGGGATGTGACAGAGGTAATCCAGGCCAGGATCAAGCCCACCGATTATTACCCCATGGTCCTAGTCCATGTGGGTACTAATGATGCGGCCAGGAGAACCCCCGATCACCTGATGGCGGACTACTGTGCTCTGGGTGGCGTGCTGAAGGAGTTCGGTGCCCAGGTGGTCTTCTCTTCCATCCTACCAGTGACCGGACGAGGAAGATGGCAGGAGAACTGCATCAGAGAGACCAACTGCCGGCTTCGGCAGTGGTGTCTCGAGGCAGGCTTCGGCTTCCTGGACAATGACCCGCACATCACGACAAGGGACATGCTCAGCTGGGATGGGCTTCACCTGTCCCCCAAAGGTAAGCATGTGTTTTCTACTAGGTTGGCGGATCTCTTCCGGCGGGCTTTAAACTAGGCTCGTCGGGGGGAGGGGAGTACGAGGGCAGGGGAAGCTGTGGACCACCAAACCATGTGGCACCCACAAGGACAGCCCAGCCTGAAGAAGGAGAACATTGGGAACCTGAAAGCCATGGGGAGGCCAGCACTACAGAACAGGTAAGAAACAAGAAGGTAAGAAACAATGGGCCCCATGGCACTCGGAGCGGGGGGGCAGCGAAGGCACCAGTTGCAGGGCTCAAGTGCCTATATACTAATGCTAGGAGCATGGGGAACAAGCAGGATGAACTAGCGCTCCTGCTTGCACTAAACACCTATGACTTAGTGGGGCTAACAGAGACCTGGTGGGATTCATCCCATGACTGGGCGGTACATATTGAGGGCTATAGATTGTATAGAAAGGACAGGTCGGGGAAGAAAGTGGGGGGGTTGCACTTTATGTCAGTGAGCAATATACATCAACCCTCATCAAGACAGAATCCGAGGTTGAGGAAGTAGAAGGATTGTGGGTTAGGCTACATGGGGGCCAAGGAGAAAGGGATTTGGTGATAGGGGTCTGCTACAGACCCCCACACCAAGGGGAAGAAATAGATACGGGGCTCCTGAGGCAACTCTCGGAGACCATAAAAGCTAAAGAGGCGGTAGTCATGGGGGACCTAAACTACCCGGACATCTGCTGGGAGACGCAGACAGCAAGGTCCCATTGCTCACGCAGGTTTCTAACCTGTGTACAGCACCTCCACCTGACACAGGAGGTGCATGGTCCCACTAGGGGGAATGCCATACTGGATCTGGTATTGGCAACGGGAGATGACATGATAGGGGACCTCCAGATCGGTAGCCATTTGGGAGACAGTGATCACCTTATAATAGAATTCAACATAAGATGGCGAGTGGGTAAGGTAACTAGTAGGGTGAAAGTGCTAGACTTTAGGAAAGCTGATCTCAATGCACTCAGGAGATTAGTCAAGGAAGCACTGCAGAGTAGGAGTTTTGATGGGATGGGAGCCCAAGAAGGGTGGCTGTGCCTAAAGGAAATGATCCTTCGGGCACATAGCAAGACGATCCCCAAGCGAGGCAAAAGAGGGAAAGGGGCCAGGAGGCTTCCATGGCTGACCAGAGAAATCCAGGGCAGCTTAAGGGCCAAAAGGGGAGCACATAAAAAGTGGAAACAGGGTGAGATCACGAAAGATGAATATACCTCCTCTGCTTGTGCTTGTAGGGAGGCAGTTAGGCGAGCCAAAGCTACCATGGAGCTGAGGATGGCAACCCAAGTAAAGGACAGCAAGAAATTGTTTTTTAGATATATTGGGAGTAAAAGGAAGGCCCAGGGAGGAATAGGACCGCTGCTAAATGGGCAGAAACAATTGGTGACAGACAGGGGGACAAGGCTGAACTCCTCAGTGAGTTCTTTGCCTCAGTGTTCCTAAGTGAGGGGCACGACAAGTCTCTCACTGGGGTTGTAGAGAGGCAGCAGCAAGGCACCAGACTTCCATGCGTAGATCCTGAGGTGGTGCAGAGTCACTTGGAAGAACTGGATGCCTTTAAGTCGGCAGGCCCGGATGGGCTCCATCCAAGGGTGCTGAAGGCACTGGCCGACGTCATTGCAGAGCCACTGGCGGGAATATTCGAACACTCATGGCGCATGGGCCAAGTCCCGGAGGACTGGAAAAGGGCTAACGTGGTCCCCATTTTCAAGAAGGGGAGGAAGGAGGACCCGGGCAACTATAGGCCGGTCAGTCTCACCTCCATCCTTGGTAAAGTCTTTGAAAAAATTATCAAGGCTCACATTTGTGAGAGCCCGGCAGGACAAATTATGCTGAGGGGAAACCAGCATGGGTTTGTGGCGGGCAGATCATGCCTGACCAACCTAGTCTCTTTCTATGACCAGGTTACGAAACGCCTGGACACAGGAGGAGGGGTGGATGTCGTAGACTTAGACTTCAGGAAGGCCTTCGATACAGTATCCCACCCCATACTGGTGAACAAGTTAAGAGGCTGTGATGTGGATGACTGCACAGTCCGGTGGGTGGCGAATTGGCTAGAGGGTCGCACCCAAAGAGTCGTGGTAGATGGGTCGGTCTCGACCTGGAAGGGTGTGGGCAGTGGGGTCTAGCAGGGTTCGGTCCTTGGACCGATACTCTTTAATGACTTCATCAGCGACTTGGACGAGGGAGTGAAATGTACTCTGTCCAAGTTTGCAGATGACACAAAGCTATGGGGAGAAGTGGACATGCCGGAGGGCAGGGAACAGCTGCAGGCAGACCTGGATAGGTTGGACAAGTGGGCAGAAAACAACAGGATGCAGTTCAACAAGGAGAAATGCAAAGTGCTGCACCTAGGGAGGAAAAATGTCCAGCACACCTACAGCCTAGGGAATGACCTGCTGGGTGGCACAGAGGTGGAAAGGGATCTTGGAGTCCTAGTGGACTCCAAGATGAACATGAGCCAGCAGTGTGACGAAGCCATCAGAAAAGCCAATGGCACTTCATTGTGCATCAGCAGATGCATGACGAATAGGTCCAAGGAGGTGATACTTCCCCTCTATAGGGCGTTGGTCAGACCGCAGTTGGAGTACTGCGTGCAATTCTGGGCGTCACACTTCAAGAAGGATGCGGATAACCTGGAGAGGGTCCAGAGAAGGGCAACTCGTATGGTCAAGGGCCTGCAGACCAAGCCCTACGAGGAGAGACTAGAGAAACTGGACCTTTTCAGCCTCCGCAAGAGAAGGTTGAGAGGCGACCTTGTGGCTGCCTATAAGTTTATCACGGGGGCACAGAAGGGAATTGGTGAGTATTTATTCACCAAGGCGCCCCCAGGGGTTACAAGAAACAATGGCCACAAGCTAGCAGAGAGCAGATTTAGACTGGACATTAGGAAGAACTTCTTCACAGTTCGAGTGGCCAAGGTCTGGAACGGGCTCCCAAGGGAGGTGGTGCTCTCCCCTACCCTGGGGGTCTTCAAGAGGAGGTTAGATGAGTATCTAGCTGGGGTCATCTAGACCCAGCACTCTTTCCTGCTTATGCAGGGGGTCAGACTCGATGATCTATTGAGGTCCCTTCCAACCCTAACATCTGTGAATCTATAATATGTCTGGGGATAGCCATTTGATGCAAAATGTCTGGATAATCAGCCACATACATGTGGCTATGCATCCAGAGACAGAGTACCTCTGGATGTGCAAATACCAAAAATTCATGGTATGTTTTCAAAAGACCAGGTGAGCAGGAAAAAAAGAGAATATGTCAAGGCCTAGGACAAGCAGGCCAACTATTGCAATGCTTACAGAATGCTCTCTGAAATATGAGCAGTTATTGCATTATAATGCTATAATCCAACCTCTACCATATGCATTATAATGCATTTTAAAGACTTAATAAAGACTTTCTAAAAGCTAAAGGCCTGACTTGCTTGTTAATGTCTTTTTCTTATAAGATGTCTCTGACTGGAGCGCACCCTAGCTAGCACTCTAAAATGCTCATGTGCCAGCAACTTTTCACCCTGCAAGTCTTTGCAAGTGTTTCAAGTAACGTAATACCCCCCACCTCACCCCAGCCCACCCACCCCACCCACACATATACACACAGCATCCCTACCACTGAGATGAGTGCAGTCTCCAAAAAAAACCCAAACCTCCCAAAGAAAAAAATTACACACCCATTATAGTAGAACTAAACAGTTTAATGAATTTCAAAAATAACTAAATTGACATTTATATAAACAAATACAAAATGTAAGAAAAACACAAATATAAAACAAAAAAACAGGCAATTCACTTCTCTCTCCCATTCCTCACTGGCCTGTGGGCTCATCTTCGGTGAGTTCCACCCACAAAAGTTTTCTGGAAGGAGGAAGGGAAAAAAGAGGTAAAAAAGGATTTTTCCAACCCCATCTCCCACATGTGTGCGTGCACACACACACACACACACACACTGGGTCAGTGAGACATATTACGTAAATATACCGCAGGAAGCTGCATTACCTGGATACTGCATCTGGGAAGCAGTGTCTTGGACTTGTGGCTCTGGAATGGAATGTGATGCAAGTTCAAGTTGCAATATTGAAGGAAGTAATGTAACCACTTACTCCCTTCCCACAAAGTTTCAAAATAGTCAAGAAAAATTACCATTCTGTTGTAGCCACTGAGAGCCATGGCCACTGCTACTGCACTGGCAGACAATGGGGTGTGAAGGGGTTGGGGTCATAGCAGGTGCAGGGTACTGGGGGAGATGAGGCTTGAGGACAGTGGGGTACATGGGTGGTGGGGGAAGGACATAGGCAATAGGTGTGGGGGAAACACTTAAGAGGGGGTAAAAAAATATATTTTTGACCCATTAGGTTTTTTTAGTAATAAAATTGAAAAGTAATAAAAAAGATAGACAAAAAAGCAGACATGTCCCGACATGACCGCGGAGCAGGGAAGGGTGAAAAAGGAGTGAGGGGTGAGGAGTGAATAGAGGGTAGGCTCAGGGCTGCAAGGCAGCAGCTCAGGTTCTTTCTGACCCCCCTCTGGTAGAAAGGCAGGCAGCCTGGAGTCACAGGCTAGAGACTAGGCAAAGATATCTCAGCAATACAGCTATTGCCTGCCATGTAGGAGACCTGGGTTCAGTTTGGTTCCTAGCCAGGGCAGCAGAGGGTTGAGTTGCTTTCAAGATGGAATGCTTGCTGGGGAGTGGGTTCCCCTCACCTCTTTCACCTCGCCCTACTGGGGTGCCTATGCCTCAAATTTTGTGGGATCTGGTCCTCATATTTTGAGAAACCCTGCTCCCTCATAAGTGGCTACCCCTCCCGTAGCACATAACACCTGCTAAATCCCTTCCATTGGAGAGGGGGTGCCTCATCTGTGTACCACTCAGGTTACATTTTCCACCCAGGTTACCCCTACCCTCCCAGCCCTGCTGGTCCCCCTCTCTCCTGACCTGCCCCCTCAGCCCTGCCAAACCAAAAACCCAATTCAACAACAAGTAATTTTAATTAGCCTGAGTCTTGAACTGCCTGACCCATAATTTGCCCCAAAGTACATGTGAACACAGGGAGCATTCCAAACAATTTGTATTTTTCATTAATCTGAACCTTGAACTGAATCACCAATAAAAAATTGTATAATTGTCTCCTGGAGTCTTGTTGAAGAATTGCAATAGAGAGTTAATGGATTTCCATGGATTTACAAGTGAGCCCAAGTGCCACCTGATGGTGCAATAGGTGCAAAGCAGGAAAAACTATGTTTTGGGGCATAAGTCACATCCATGTTACAAATTTAAAATGATAAAAATATATCTCTGTGGCAGCGAGGCACCCCCACAGGCTCCCGGAGAAGAAAGAGTAATCCCTGGGATCCCCAAACCCCAGAAACAGCCCCCCCCAATGGGGAAAACTTACCTCCCGCTGGGCAACCAGAGCAGGAGCAGGAACTGCGGCCACGGCCGCGCAAGCCGGTATTACACAGGCTGTTTAATCAGCTGTTTCCCAGGTGGGGAACAGCTGGACCAATTGCGGCAGCCATTCCAGCCACTGTGGGAAGATTTAAAAACCCCACCAGAACTCAGGTGGGGGGAGACCGGAAGAAAGACCATGTTGGTGGGTGCTCCCTCCTTCACGAGAGAGGAGCAGCACAACCGGTGCAGCACCAGCAGGCAGAGCAGGGGAAGCCTTTGAGCCACCTGTAGGATGCTGGGGGAAAGGAAGCAGCTCCACATCCCTCTCCTCCCCAGGAGTCTTTTTTTTAAAAAAAAAAAAAAAAGAAAAAAGAAGGAAAAATAAGAGTGAGAGAGAAGAGGCGTAAGAACAAGGCACCCTACTCCAAGGCACTGCAGTAGGTGCTGACTTATGCATAGATAGCCTGACAGCCTCAAGGCAGGGAAGACTACACATCAGGCAGGAGGGACAAATACCAACCGAGCCCATCCAGACGTGGGATCCCTCTTGAAGTAAGCTGTGGTCAAGCCAGCAAGACTGAACCACCATTGTGCTGATGCCCATCCGGTTGACGAGTGAATAGGGTGTAGGGAAGGCAGAGCCTAGCAGAACATTGTGCCTAAATTGTGAATACTGCCATTTCCCAGGGAAGCCCTCCCAGGAAGGAAATCTCCATTGAACCCTCTCTCTTTATAAAAATACCATCAAATTGTGGCAGGTGAGTTGAGAGGAGGGGCTACACATCTGGCAGACAGTGCAACATGTCACACTTTCATGGAAGAAATTCATTAGGTGAAACTAAAACAAGCAGGTGGTGTTTTAAAGTACCACAAAAAAAAATCTAAAACAATAAAATCAGCTGATAACATGGATACACAGACATGATTTAGCTAGCTTAATCATGATTTTTGTCATGTGGACACAGGAAAAGTGTAATGTAGAAACAAGAGAGTTGGCATGTGAACAAGCGCCCCAGCTCTGCAATCATATCAGCCAACTCCCTCAGCACCCTTGATGGGCAATTGACTAGTATTCTTATACTCCTCCCAAGTTTTGTCCAAGCTTCCACTTCTTGAAAGCTTCCTTTTTGTATTTAAGCTCACCAAAGAGTATTTTCTAAGTGTGGTAGCCAGAACCAGAGGGGTTATGATCATGAGCAATAAAGATATGCTCTTGGAGACATCCAGGCAATTATTTAGCAGTTAAAATTAGCTAATGCAAAGCTTGCAAGTTTGCAACCTGCAAGTGGAATTTGTCTGTCACAATTTAACCAAAGTGTTGAATCTAGCTGTTTGCACTGATTGTGAGACTGACTAGGCCCCAAAAAATAAGCCAAACTACAAGATTAGCTGATCTAACAGGGTTTTTAAAGGTCAGCCATAACAAGATCTGACCACCTAATATAATTAGCACATTCCTAGGAATCCAAGGAATAAGAAGTTTGAGTTTGGGCAGGTAATGCTAATTTCAAACCTCAAAGTAATGTGGTATAATTTGCTTATTGGGTGAACCTGAGTTTGGGCGGTAACCTTTCATGATAATTTCTAACACCTTTTGATCCCATAGGGCAACAGCTATAGGGCAAGACTGTGAGTGGCTCTAAAGCCAACAGATTAGCATAAAATAAGGCATAAAGGAACTCGCATGTCAAGTGACCAGTTAGAAGGACAGGACAGAAGGACCATCTCTGTACCAAGCCTGAACCCCAGACTCCCAGTGTGAGTGAGGACTGGATCCTGACCAAGGGACTTTCCTGGTGACCCCTCAGACAGCATTGATCGGGGACGCCTGACTTCGCTGGAACAACTTAGCATGCACCTGGCATAGAGGGGCTACCGATAAGTTGCCAACCTCATGTGGGAACTCTGTGTCATTCTGTCTATCTGTTGTTATCATTCACTATTAGCTCTTTATTACTGTACTATCTGTTTGTCATATTAACCTTTCTGTTAACTGTTGTATGCTAAGCTATAAGTAAATCTGCCTTTACTTCACTCCTGACTCGCAGCCTCGATCCTGAACCCAGCAGCCTAATAGCTGATACACTCACAGTGCCTAGCCAGCCTGTGACAGCTAAGCCAAGCCAGTTGCCTTCCATTTTTGTTACTCTTCCTGCACATCAAGATGGTTTGTTCCTGTGCCCTCAGTAAGGTTTCTTTAAAATACAACCAGCTCTCCTGGACTCCATTCCACCTCACATTGGCCTCCCAGGGGATCCTGCCCACCAGTTCCCTGACAAAGTTAAAGTCTACTTTTCTGAAGTCCAGGGTCCATACTCTGATGCTTTCCTTTCTTCCTTTTGTCAGGATCCGGAACTCAATAATCTCATGGTTACTACTGCCCAACTCGCCATCTACTTCTACATCCCCCACCAATTCCTCCCTGTTTGTGAGCAGCAGGAGCATGGCCTCAAGAAGAGCGTGGCAAGAGCATAGTTGATATCTTCAACACTTGCACCAGGAAGTTGTCTCCAACGCTCTCCAAAAACTTCCTGGATTGCCTATGCACTCCAGCAGATATCAGGGTGAATCAAGTCCCCCATGAGAACCTGGGCCTGTGATCGGGAAACTTCCATTACTTGTCTTTAGAAAGCCTCATCTATCTTATCCTCTTGGTCTGGTGGCCTATAGCAAACACCCACCATCAGATTACCCTTGTGGCGATCCCCTCTAACCTTAACCCAGAGACTTTCAACAGGCCTATCTCCAGTTTCATACTGGAGCTCTGAACAGTTATACAACTCTTTTACATACAAAGCAACTCCTTCTCCTCCTCTCCCCTGCCTGTCCTTCCTGAACATTTTATACCCATTTATGACAGCCCTCCAGTCATGCGAGCTATCCCACCAAGTCTCTGTTATTCCAATCACATCATAGTTCCTTGACTGTGTGAGGACTCTCAATTCCTCCTGATTGTTTCCAAGGCTCCATGCATTTGTGTACCGACACCTGAGGTAACTAGCCGATTGCCCTACTTTCTCAGGAAGAATAAGGAGGCCTCCCCTGTTGCCCCCTCTTCCTTGTGCTTCCTCCAGGTCTCCTGCTTCCCCACTTACCTCAGGGCTTTGGTCTCCATCCCCCAGTGCACCTAGTTTAAAGCCCTCCTCACTAGGTTAGTGAGCCTGTCTGCAAATATGCTCTTCCCTCTCTTTGTCAGATGGATCCTGTTTTTTCCTAGCAATCCTTCTTCCTGGAACATCTTATGGTCAAAGAAGCTGAATCCCTGGTGATGACACCACCTGTGGAGCCATGCATTGATCTGCAAGATGCATCTACTCCTGCCCAGACCCTTCTTCTTGACCGGAAGGATCGAGAACACCACCTGTGCCCCTGTCTCCTTTGCCGTTGTACCCAGTGCCCTGTAGTCACTCTTGATGTGCTCAGGGTCACTCCTGGCAGTATCACTTGTGCCCACATGGATGAGCAGCATGGGTTAGTAGTCAGAGGGCCAGATGAGTCTTTGTAATCCTTCTGTGACATCTTGGATCTGGGCTCTGGGCAATCAGCAGACCTCCCAGGACAGCAGGTCAGGCCAGCAGATGGATCTTTCCATACCCTGCAGAAGGGAGTCTCCAACCACCCATAATATTTGTTTTAAATGTGTTTATGTTGTAATAATGTGTACCTCCATTTCCCTAACTAGCTGGTATGAGGGAAAGTCAGGGTTATAAGAATCCCTACTAGTTACCAAGGCTGTCTACTTGCAAGATGAGAGAGGATGAACCACCAGTAAAAAAGGATTTCAAAAGGAAGCTCCAGGTGTTGTCCTGTGGGGTCAGGCCAGTGCTCAGGATCTCAATATCGTGCTGTTAGACAGGAGGGTGTAGTGTATAATTGCACATTCACACACACACAAATCAATTCGGTGCACATACACACTCTAGGTGCATACAACCCCACCAGGAGCACCCACACACACTACCAACTCAGGCACATACACATCCAAAATTACCAGCCTAGGCATATACATACCTACCACCAATTCAAGAACATACACACTCTAATGATAATGACATTAAATCATACACAATACACACATACATACACATATATACACAGGTTAAACACTGACTCAGGTGACAGTGTGTTTGTGTGTGTGTTGGTGCCTGTAGTACCTATGCTTGGGGTGCTTGGTAGCTAAAGAGCAAGTGGCAGAGATCAGGGGACAAGGCAGTGGGGATGGAGCAATAGCAGTGGCAGAGATCAGGGGGAAAGGTAGTGAAAATAAGGCAATAACAGTGGCAGGGATCAGGGGGAAAGGCAGTTTTCAGGCAGCAGTTTGCAGGCAGAGAGGAGCTCAGGACAGCTGGAGCCACAGGAGCATAGGACAGGTGTTGGAGGTGGTGGTGAGCCAGAAGCAGGAGAGGGAGAATTGAGCCAGAAGATAGAGGGGTAAGGAGCAGAGATTGGAGCAAGGCCAAACCATAGTAAAGCAAAACCCAACTCAGGGTTCCAAATAACAGTTTTATTAAATGAACACTGTACTGTACAGCCTGGTTCCCACACACACTCATACAAGCACTCCCACACACACACACACACAATGGTAGCAGGAGAAAGAGACTCAGTGGAAGGGTGGAGTCCCAGTAGGGAAGAAAAACAGAGTCCACGTCCTTGGTTGAAGATAGGACGGGGGTGATAGCTACCTTTCCAGCCTGCAGAGGGCTCTTTGTCCACCAGGTGTTGTCCAGAAGGGGCCACCAGCAGGGCCTCTAGGTGGATAGGTGGTGTGGCATTGTGCTGGTCCAGATGGAGAGGGTGTCCCACTGAGTCTGTCTTCACTGCCCACTTTTATAGAGTCAGACCTCCTATGACCCTAGGGGCATGCCCAGGCAAGAGTCAGCCCCTGGTGTACTGAGCGTGTGCACTCCTAGGTAAGGACATGCAGTTTCAGGTGTCTGTAATGGCGGGTTGACTGATTTCTGCAGCAGTCTTTGTCTTCCAAATCTTGAGCCAGGGAGGATCAATGCAGGGTGATTGTTGGGTCATTCAGAGGAAGCTATTTTTAGACCTATTGCCGTTGTCTCTCAAACACCCTCATTCAACCCCATTCATTCAGGAACTAAGTTACATAGGAGGGATAGGTATGAGTCACACAGTTACAACATCTTACACAACAGGGCATGGGGACAAGATGGGAACAAGATGAGAATCTGACACACAAAATGGATACTCGACATCACTCATGCCGACCCACATTGCAGGCCTAAATCATACAATGTTAATATGAAACAATAAAAATCTATGCATAAATGATAGGAATACAATATAACACAATATAAAACAGTAAAAATCAATACAAACGGAACAGAACACTATTTACAATATAAAAAGGGGCTTATTACAATAGTAGCATGTAAGAACTTAGCTTACCTAGTATTACTTGTAATCACTTGTAAGGGATAGAGAGAGCAGAGAGAAAATCAGAAATGGCTGGGGAAGAGGAAGGAATGCATTTTAAAATTAAAAAAAAAAACTTTGGGTTTTGCTACAGAGGAAAGCTGAGGAAGATTAAGCATGAACTTGGGCAGAGCAGTCAAGAAAGAGGGTGTGAGCTTTAAGCTGGTAGTCTGAAGAGAATGAACAGCTGAGGGGCTTTGGGACTGTGGGGACTGGAGAGAGAGAGCACAACTGAGCTAAATTTGCATGATCAGGGTTGTGTGAGATAGACTGAGGAGTGAGGGACAACTTAACCCTTTGGAGCGGGGCAGAGAAACTCTTTTGCAGATTTGAATGTTGAGATGTGCTTGTACCTATCAAGTAGCACAATTCCTCCAGCAGCAGCTGAACTGGAAAACAGCTCCCTGAGGCAGGACCACAGAAAACAAGGGAGGATCAGAAATCAAAAGGCCAAGATCTCTCAGCTGGAAGGAGTCAGAGAGTCCCATTCCTGCTCCCTCCATGCCCTTCCCCCCTCCCCCCAATCCTTCTCAAGAATCCATGCCTGAGCTGGCTTTAGGGGATAGTCAGGGGGCGCCTACAAAGCCAAAGGTCCTGTCTTTTTAATGCATGGCTTTTTGCAAAACTGCAACAGAAAATCATAAAGCCATGGATCTTAAGGGCAGAAGTAGCCATTGTAATGATGTGGTCTGACCTCCTGTGATACAGGGGCTATAAACTGTCACTAAGTGATTAATACATCTAGCATGGTAATCTGTTGTTAAATGAGAACATAGAGCAAAAAAGGCAAAGACAACAAATCCTAATTTAAATCATATCTCTCAGTGCTTCGTGAACTGTTTTAATGGCTAATTATTTTTGCTGGTAAAAATCTGCATTTTATTCCTTTTTGAACTTTACTGTCTTTTACTTTCAGCAAGTGAGTCTCATTATGCCTTTGCTGAATACAAGGGCCCTGAAATACCTGATATTTTGCCCTGTACATCATGTCACCAACTTCCCTCTTAATTTACCATTTTTGATAGCATCAGTGTTCTTGTGAGTCTAGTCAGCAATATGTAACATTACCCTAAACAAGTGTTTCATCCCTATTCCTCAACTGCATTACCGAAGGTGTATAAGTGAAGTACTATTGCGTTATGGTAAAGGTCCCTTTAAAACTGGAATTAAGTTCACTTCTGGCTCCTCCCTTTTGGGACTATAAAAGCCAGGAGGCTGGGCATCTGAAAAAGCAGGAGCTCCTAATCTGGGGAGTTTTGCTGAACAGCTTTTAGTGAAAAGAAAAGGATTCACCTGCCAGAGACTTGTGAGAGGTCATGATTGAGAGAACCAGTAGGAGGAGATTGCAACTCCAGAACAGTCACAGAGGTGACAGCTTCCAGAGGGACTAAGGTGGGAAGTGGGTTACATGGATCTGTGAATGAAGCGTGGCTTGTAGAGCTATTACCAGAGCCTTTCCAGCCTGTAGACTCGGACCTAATAGAGTGGAACTGGGACTCAGCCTTACCTAGTGATACAAAAGCTGTGGATACCACTGACCAGCACAGTATGTCTGGTTCTTGCTGTACTTAAGCTTTACACCACAAGATGCTACTCAAAAGAGACTCTGGCTACAGAAGAGAATGTAAAATAATCTTTTTTATGACTTTTTGTCCCCCTCCCCCCCAAAATCTCAAAACAAAAGATGTTTCCCTGAGGGAGGGAATATTTGGAAGAAAGGTTGTAACATAAAACCTGTTACTTTCATCCTTTTCCCTCTCCACCCCACCTTCTCTTGCCCCTAATGGAATATAAACCTTTCCCCCAAATGCTTTAGTGACCCCCTCAAATAATAAAGGCTTTCAGGTGCTCTGTAAACAGTTACTTACAATGTATAGATAAATACATGACTTGCCACCTGAAGAGTAAGTTACATCTCATAAAGACTGATGAACTTTGCAAAAATAAACTTTTATGATACCTTTGGGAATGAAGAAGAATGAAAATATTATCATTGATTTACCTCCTTTTGTGTTTGCTGTTATATAAGGATCTAACTGGCAGTTCTGTATCTGAGCAATACAGAAACAAAAAGGTGAATGCAAAATGCCTGCCACAAAGAACCAAGTCTGTCAGATTATAATATACCTGTTCTTTTGCTTTTAAAGAAAATGTATGTTGTGCTCTCCCTCTCCATTCTCCCCAAAAGAAAGATTAAAGTGACTCAAGGAATCAAAGCAAAGAATACTGGACCAAATTCTCTGCTGATAAAGAGCTGAGCTTCAGCTTATTTTCTATTAACTTACACTAGCAATGGACCTGTCAGTAAAGCATATGAAGATGGGAGAATATTGTGCATCTATCAAGTTTATTACCACCAGAGGGCCATGTAGTACTATACTAAGTGAAGAAAAAGTGACCATTTGATAATGCTTATCAGCAGCAAATAGTTTTAGTAAGCTTAACAAGCCAAACACCTTCCTGATAAGACTATTTAGGCAGAGTGTTTAGAAAGAACGATTAAGCAACTCAGTACAAATTAGAAGAAAAAATCTCAGAAGTGTTGCAAGTCTACTTGGTTTTTGATGCATTGAATCCAGCAGAAATGGACAAATTTCTGAAAGGATTTGAGTTCTACAGGCTAGTCTCCCTACACTTTGGCCGCATCTACATGAGATGCTAACTGCACAGTAGCCAATTAATGCTGCGCAGTAGTGTATCACAGCACAAACAGTGCTAATAAGCTACTGCACAGTATTATTAGGTTAATGCACTGTAGTGCCACTAAAAATGTATTTGCCGGCACAAATGATCAACACACATCTTTTTTGAAAGTGAGGATTTTTTAAATTTACCAGTTAACAGTATTTCTATATGGAGTCTATGGGAACAGTGTTTATTGGAAATGAAAGGTATGGACTTCATGAGACTGAAATTGTGAGTGAATGCTGGAGAGAAATATATGCATCAGAATCAGCGACATGGCAAAGTCCTAGGAGAGGTCCTTCAAGTTAAATTTACATGCCTCAAAAAAAGGCTAAGCCCAGGTCCATAACATCATTTTATCTGAAATGCCTCCAGCTTCCCATGCAGGAAAAAGGCCAAACACTGAATTCAGTTTGAACATGTGAATGAAAGGATGGTATGAAGAGATTAAACAGGTAAAGTTTGAATTTATTTAGAACTGGGAATTTTTCTGCTAAAGGAGGGACTAACATGAAACAGGAAAATGAATTTTTGAGAATATTTATCAAATATGATTCTTACTGGAGAGAATGCCCTTCAAGGGTAGCTTTAATTCCCACAGGGATTTTACAGGAGGCTTGCTGGAGGCTGCTGTAGTGTCATATTAATACAAAATGTTCCTGCATACATTGGGTCTCTTTCGTGCTTAAGAGGCCATGCTAGCTGTCATTTCTTCTTCCCAGCAGAGCAGAGGCTGGAGCTACTTCCTATCACAGTAAATTGTTCTTCTGGTGATCTCTCCCTGCCAGGTTATAGGCCAAACAAGGCCAGAGTATTCAGTTAGTCTGTGGTTTATGCAAATGATGCATGAGGGTTTTTGGAATTCAGTGTTCTGCTTGCTGAGCTCTTCTAAGACCGTAACTCAAACAAAGTACTCTTTGCCCTTCCTTTAGGGATCTCAGAAAAAAAAATCATCCATACACTGTGTTCCTGAAGCCCACTGCTCTAATATATGAAATTTCAGTATAGGTAACTAAATAGCAATGTATAAAAATAAAAGGTAAAGTGAAGCTTTTTATTTTCTGAAAAGTGGAAGTTAAAATGGCTTGGCAACAAGGAGAATGGTAAATGATATAGCTGGGTTGATGCCACCATTAAGAAACGTGCCCAGTTTAAAGATAGAAAGTAGCAGCCTGTGTACTGTCTCCTCTCCTTCCTGTGGAGGCATGAGAAGCTCAATATTTGTCCTTGAAGTTAAATTTATCTTTACTGTTAAAAGCATGACATGTCTGTTTCTATTTTCAGAAAATAGTGCTCACATGTTGGTGAAGGTAGACTAAGACACTCTCCATTCTAACTTACCACTTTCACTTGCAAAAATGTATTCAAACTTCCCACCTATTTCTGCTACTACAGGTGACTTGCCATATAAGTTTGAGCACAGCTATCTAATCAATTTTGGAGTTTTGTGAAAACAGGAAAAATGGCATTAGTTATCCTGTGATGGAGAGCTTTTTACATGAATACAATTAAAAAATAGCTAAAATGGGTACCTTTCAAGTTTGATTTCTTTTATCCAAAAATGAAAGAAAAATTTAAGTCAAGTTTGAAAACTGATCTGATCTGATTTGCAAATTCTGAAAATGTAACATTTTTCATATGCATTACACATTTCGCATTTTCTTCAGGGTGAGATTACATTAGAGTTAGCAGGTACTAATTCTAAGGAATGTTAGTCTGGGTTAAGGTTAACAGCTGCTATTGATCAGTCATATGTTCAGGAAGGTTTAGTCTTTGTGTGACAGATAAATTACTGTTTTTTGGCCATGGCCTTTAGGGACCTCACATAGTCTCAGGATCAAAAGGCCTAATTCCTTTCTTTCTCTCCTATCCAGCCTGAGCAGAAAATGTACTAAGTTTCATTCATAGTTTGATCTCATAAAATCAGCCACTTCAGGGAGTAGGTCTGGGTTTTAGGCTCAAATTTTCTGTTTTTACAAAGTGGCAGAGCCACAATGAAAGCCAGATTTCCAAAGGAGCACAGTGCTACTTTTTTCAAATGCTTTGGTTAGATTGGGGGTTCAAAAACTCCTCACTCTAGACCTCCCATAGTGATACTTTTTTAAATAATTCTAAATCAATAGAACTATACCAATAATTTTACCCATTGTATTTTCCATTCTATTTATACTTATGCAGACAAAGAAAAAATGAGTTTAGGTACTCCCCAAGCATTAATGAGTTATTTTCGCCATATCAGTCCTCTGTGTTAAAAGCAGTTTCATATACCTCAGTGTGAATGGCAAAGCTCCTTTTTAATGCATAGACTAGGTACAGATGTTCAAGAAGCCCAAGGTAGAATCAATCTAAGTTACACTAGGGGCATCTACAGATGCGCTTTACTGCAGTCTCCTAATTAGCTCCACAATAAAGCTATATCATTTACCATCACTGTCTGTACGTGCGGAGCTATTAGGACAGAGTAAACTAATTAACTGCACCATAGGTTAGTAGTGTCCCACACAAGTATTATCCTACAGTGGAGTTATTTACTCCACTGCAACATATGTGTAGGTGGTGACTGGGGTGGGTGGGGCACAAGAGTGCTATAGTGCAGGGCTAGCCATCAGGCAACTCCCGCACTCTAGCACCATCATACCCCAGCCAGCCCCTCTGCAGCATATTGAGCCAGGGTGGAGCAGCTCTGGGCTGGCAAACTTACCCTTTGGGCTCCCTGCCAGCCAGGGCTGTGTCACCCTAGCTCAGTGTGCTGTGGTCTCAGGCACACAGGTAAATGCTGCACCTGAGGACAATAAACTCTGGAGTTTATTCAGGCACATTAATTGCATGCATAGATGTACCCATAGTTTTCTGTACGTGGCATAGTTTAAAATGGTAGTGAAAAGAATACACATCTCCCCTTTGGTGGGGGACAAACCTTAGAATGGGTTCTGCCATTTTTAAACCAGTCTATGTGTGTGGAAAAGACTTACCTCATCGAGGAGCAGAGCCAGTGGGACACCATACTGCAACCGGAGCACGGTGAAAGTAAAACCACGGCATACGGGGATGCTGCGATGAAGAGAAAAAAGGAAAAAAAAACCTGCTGAGCCAAGAGAACCTGGGACCGGCTTCCATGTTGGCGTGGGCATACTTTATAGCAGCGTGCCGGGGCCGATTTGCTGCCTGGGCCCCTGAAGCTGGGATAAAAAGCCCGGCAGGAAACCAGCAAGGAGGACCAGGAAGTGAGGTCCCCAACTGGCCTAGAGGGGCCAGATCCAGAACATGGTCCCAGCACAGGGACATGGTGGCTGCCGCAGGAAGGGGCTTTCTCAAATAGTCAGAGCCAGAGAAGGCTCAATAACTTACCTGAAGACACTCCATGGGCATCGGATATCTACATTGCAGACTGGATCCCGGCAGGACCAAATAGGGTGAGGACCAATGAACAACTGACCCATGGCAAGTATAAAGTCTGAATAGGATGTGGGACGCCAGAGGACAAGACTGCTCAGAACCAGGGAGACCCATAAGTAAGGCAAGGTGTGGTAGGGAACACTAGGGTCAAACAAAGTCCCGAACCCACTGTCATAAATTTAAAGGGCCAAAGCACCATACTGCATGTGATACCAACTCTGCTGGTCTGGAACTGACATGTTTGGTTGGCTTTAGGCAGGGTGTAGGGGAGGCAGAGCCCCAAACAGGAGGGGCAACTGGGATGCCTGAAGGAAGGCACCAGGTGGGATGGGATAGACCATCTTCCTCCCAATTGACAGAATTTTCTAGCAGAGACCCCCTTCTGGGAAACCAACCAAGGTCCAACCCATTAACAAGCCTGTTTCTTCCCTAAAGCAATGGCAAATCCAGAAAAGACCCCATGGACTCAATGCACAAGTGAACAGCATGGAAGACTACAATGTGCCAAACTTCTGTCCTATTCTGGGTTTAGACCAGTTCTGTGTGCTGAACTTCTGTTCTGTTACAGGTATAGACCAGTTTCTGATCACTTACACCAGTAAAAGTATAATGTCTGTACCTGGCTGTGGCGTCTGGCGCCCTTCAGGCTGCCTGGCTTGTCGGGGTGTGGCCCCTCCCCTCAACTCTTCTGCCACGACTTTGATGTCAAAACTTACTGTGAGAGGGGGTCTTCAGTGGAGATCTTTCCAAGGGGGCCCTCCCGATGGACGGTGGTACTTACGGTCATATGGCGCGATGTTTCACAGGGCTCCATCTCCTCTACACCCCGTCCACTCACCAACCAGGTGGATGTGTGTTAATGATGGTCTCTGGCCTTGTAGGATGGCCGAGGGCCTGTCTTCCTGGATTCGGTCGCTCTTCCTCCCCTCTCGGGGTTTGTCTTATTTCAAAGAAAATATTCCCCTGAGTAGGAGGGGGCTGCAGAGCTGCCTCCTTTATCCCTGCCTCCTCTAGGGGTCTCAAATGCCTCTTCCCTCCTGCTATCCACAGAGAACTCCCCTGCCTCCTTGGACCCAGCTTCCACCGGGGGCTGGAGGGGTGCCCCTGCTTTGCCTCCTGCAGGAGGCTTAAAGATCTCATTGGTGCCACCTGCGAGAGCCACGCAGGCTGGGTTGCTTCCTTCCTGCACCAGAGCCACAGACTGCCTAGCAAGCTGCTGGCCCGCGCTCTCTCTCTCCGGCCATCCCCCCGCCCTAGTTCCGGCGGGGCTTTTAAACTTTCCCGCAGCAGCCAGTATGGCCACTTGGATTGGGCCAGCTGTCTCCCGCACCGGAAACAGCTGATTAAACAGCCGGCGTAATGCCGGTTTGCGTGGCTGCGGCAGCGGTCACAGCTCCTGCTCCAGCTGCCCTGCAGGATGTGAGTTAGCCCTGCCAGAGGCCTGCTTCTGGGGTATGGGGCCCGTGGGGTTCATTCTCTCCCCTTCGGGAGCCTGTGGAGGTGCCTCACCGCCACACTGGACAAAGTGTACTAACTTAACAGAAAGCTACAACAATTTCTACCCAGAATTGTCCTTCTATACATAAGGACAATGTATTTAGAGAGTTATACATTTCAGGTGCAACATTTCACCAGAAAAGTGTGATTATTACTAGAATACCTCTTTTTAAAAATAGTCTATATTTACAAAAGCCCTATGTCCATGAGACTTGAAAAGTTGAGACTGAACCCTAAAGGTGTAAGAACCCATAAATCTGTACCTCAAGAACTAGGCATGTTAGCAAAATTTCAGCAGCTATTTAGATTGAGTATTGTTGTATTCAAACAGTTCAGTTATGACTGTGGTAGCTGATAGAAAAAGTAAACCCTCCAATGTTATTTTAACACAGCTTTTTAAATCTCAGAGAAACTGGCATCAAACCTAAAATTTCAGCTATTTGGCTAAAATGAAAGCCTCACCTCACCTCTATGGCATGGTCTTTTATTTGCTTGGACTCTATTAAGTCCAATTTAAACAAAATATTCAGAAAATGTGTGATAATACAACTAATCAGTTAAAAAACATACTGAACATTTTTTCCATCAGATTAGGGAATAATTCATTTATTTAAAAGCTTCTTTTGCAACATATCTTGACTTCTCCATCATTCCCAGTGCATTTTATGTGTAGAACTCCCCTAGAAAACAGGGTCTACTAGAACACCTCATCTAACAGAGCTGGAGAACTGATCTTTTATTTTGCCATTACAATTTTGTTCTCTACATATCTAACTTGCAGATTTACTGTGGTAGCCAGAACCAGAGGGGTTACTATCATGAGCAATAAATATATGCTCTTGGAGGCATTCTGCAATTGTCTAAGCAATTAAGATTAGCTAATGCAAAGCTTGTAAATTTGCAACCTGAAAATGGAATTTGTCTGTCACAATTTAAAGTGTTGAATCTAACTGTTTCCACTGATCATGGGAACACTGAGCCCCAAAAATAAGCAGAGCTACAAGATTGGCTGATCTAACAGGTTTTTTAAAGGTCAAGCCAGAACAAGATCTGACCACCTAATATAATTAGCACATTCCAAAGAATCCAGGAATAAGAAACTAAAGGCAGAGTAATGCTAATTTCAAACCTCAAAGTAATGTGGTGTAATTTGCTTATTGGGTGAAACTGAGTTTGGGCGGTAACCTTTCATGATAATTTCTAACACCTTTTGATTCCATTGGATAACAGCTATAGGGCAAGACTGTGAGTGGCTCTAAAGCCAACAGATTAGCATAAGATAAGGTATAAAGAAGCATGTATGTCAGGTGACCAGCATGAAGGATGGGACAGAAGGACCATCGCTGTACCAAGCCTGAACCCCAGACTCCCAGTGTGAGCGAGGATTGGATCTTGACCAAGGGACCTTCCCAGTGACCCCTTGTACAGCATTGATCAGGGACGCCTGACTTCCCTGGAACAACTTGGCATGCACCTGGCGTAGAAGGACTGCCGATAAGTTGCCAACCCCATGTAGGAACTCTTTGTCATTCTGTCTATCTGTTGTTATCATTCACTATTAGCTCTTTATTACGGTACTATCTGTTTGTCACATTAACCTTTCTGTTAACTATTATATGCTAAGCTATAAGTAAATTTGCCTTTACTTCACTCCTGACTCACCTCCTCAATCCCGAACGCAGCAGCCTAACAGCTGATACACTCACAGCGCCTAGCCGGCCTGTGACAATTTACCCGGTGCTGAATCCAGGCATGAGGCAAAGGGCCCCACACCCTCCCCTCCCCTCCACGTGCACGCGCGCACACACACACACACACACACGCACGCATGCACACACACACACACACACGCACACACACTGTGGTTGTGTCCACATGTGCAGTGCATTCTAAGCTTACTGCCTGGTCAGTGTAGACACCTGCTTGAGTTCTGTGTGAGAAGCAATCTGACTGGAGCCCCTGTTTCCACATGACTCTGGAGCCCACTGGGTGGACACTGTTGGTATTTGTCCTTCCTCTCCCTTCCCCCTGAACTCAACAGCAGGGGAAATAGCTCAGCTCATCTCCTGGCCTCCATATCTGCAAGAAAGCAGGGGGGCAGCCAGATACTGCACTGAGCTCACATACTACACAGCCAAAGGGTGACATGACTGCCCCTTCATTTACCCTACTTTACAAACAAGATGCAGACACATAAATTGGACCTGGAGCTGTTGTTTCTACTCCCACAAACTGAAGGGTGGTCTGGATAAGGAATTTTACTATGGTGTATTCTTCACAGATTCACAGAAGTTTAGGGCTGGAAGGGACCTCATGAGATCATCAAGTCCAGCCCCCCTTCACTGGGCAGGAAAGACTACTGGGGTCAGTCAAGTAACCCCAGCAAGGTGTGTGCCCTGTTTTCCATTGAAGATCTCCAGGGTAGGTGCCTGCTCCACCCCCACTGGGAGTCTATTCCAGAGTCTGGTCACATGAACCACAAAGAAGTTTTTCCTTATATCCAGTCTGAAATTTTCTTCTAGGAGTTTATGACCATTGCTCCTGGTTTTCCCATGAGGCACTTTGTTGAATAGTTGTTCACCTAGCCCCTGATACTCTACTGATATATTTGTAAGCTGCCACAAAATCCCCACACAGTCTTCTCTTTTCTAGACTGAACAGCCCCATATCTGTCAGCCTTTCTTCTTATGGCTTGCTCTTCAGGCCTCCACATCCTTCTTGAAGTGTGGCACCTAGAACTGGACGCAGTATTCCAGCTGCAGCCTCATCAGTGCTGAGAAGAGTAAGAAAAGAAAGGCCATTTGCAAAATTAAAAGAAGGGCAATTTGCAAAATTCATATTGAGTTGTAGGTTTTGATGTTTTGGTTCAAGCCTGTAGATCTAAAAATAAACAGCCTAATTAAAAGAAAGCAATGAAGGAATTACCATACTTTCTCCTTATAAGTGTGAAATGTGTTAACTGGAAGCAGTTTGAAGCATCTTTCTGTTATACGTATGCCCAGCATTTAGCTCTGATCATGACAAACATGTAGTCATTAATATGATGATGATCATGATGACGATAATTTTGGGGAGTGTCACAAATTTTATCTTTCTACTTTAAAGTATCTGTATACTTTAATGGTCAAAGTTTCACCATTAGGTGGCACCAAATAATATTTCAATATGCAACATAAATGAAATATAAAATTAATTAAAACTAGAATAATCTTAAATCAGAGGTAACCCTTAAATAAAATCAAAGTGGTCTATGTAAACTCTGTCTTTGCTTCAGTTACAAACTTTCATTTTAGAAAGCTTATCAGAGTCAAAATTAAACAGCTTTTTTTTGTAGATTTCCTATCTATTCCTAATCAAACATGTTATATATTTAACTCTTCCAGTATTTCACTATACAATTTACAAAGCAATTAATCTCTTTTAAGTTTAGCTTTTTTTCAGTAAGGCAAACCAAATTGTCTATCCCTGCCTAGACAATTCCAAATGTAGTCTAATAAAAACAAGAAAAAAAAGTCCCTGTGCACATGTGGTACACTTCCAACCAGGTCTATGAATAATTTACCAGTTAATGACTTTTTTCTTTTTTGTTGTTGAGGAAATAATACTCTAAACTAAGGCAAAACTTGAGCAGTAGCCATATGTTTTCTCTCGAATTCCAGCTAGAGAAATGACCTGGAAATTGCTGTTGCAAGAGCTTCTAAAACATATGGCTAAGTACAGGGAATTTGTTAACTTCTTGTGTTGGATCCAAAAGCTTCCAATTATCAACAAAAGATGGCATACCAGCCCAATTACTCCTGATATATTCCAGTCAAGAGAAATTCCAAGTAACCATAATTGTGTGGGTGTGTGTGGTTTGAAAAAACAGGAATAACTGAAAATTTAGTGTAAATAAAAATGTAGACCATTTACTTATCACATCCAGACAAATATGTCTCACTGTGCTGAGTGTGCTTTCAACAGGAAGCAGGATTTTTCGGCATTCTACCAACACTGATTTCAAGCCATCATAAACTATTAGAGGTCCACTTACTTTCCAGCATTACAGAAAACTTCTGTAATGGCTTATTTAATTCATTTGTTAACAGAGTAGAACAAAAATATGCACTTTTTACATACGATAATAAAAACGTGCCAAATTATTTTCAATTAGATTTTTTTAAATGATTAATTACAGATGGATTTTGAAGAACACTTCCTTGTGGGGATGGATAAACAAGAGGCTACAATTAATATATAATCTGACATTAGGATACTATACACAGTAATGAACTAACTAAGCAATTTGGCTAGATCCTGTGTTCTTATAGACAGAAGTAACTAAACCCAGAATCTGGATATGTGTCAATGTATTTTAAAATTTAAATGGTGCTTCAGCCAAAGTACCTCTAATTATTTTCCTTAAGAGTAAGAGATTGAAAAACAATAATTGCAACAATGAACCTGAACTCATGGAGCCACTGGTTTAAAAGGCAATTGAGAGATTTTTTAACCTTTATTTCAAATTCAGACATAAAAAACACAGGGGTATTCCCTTAAGAACTTATTTTAAACTGAGCCAAAGATTATTTTCACTTACATTTTATCTGTACATTGGTTTTTGGTCAATGTGTGGTATATTTTTTAGTAAAGATTTTCTTGACTAAAGAATTTGTTGTGATTTTTTGGTTGTATGGAACCTATACCATCTCCCAAGGAGAATATAAAAATGTCTCTGTATATATCTTTTCCTGCATTGCTACTCAGTTAACATGTGGAAAAACTATTACTTAGTTCTTTTTGCATTTAGGTTCCATCTATTGTAAATGTAAACCAACTAATTATGCATGTTCAACCCAACTAATAAAATGCTTGCCTTCTCATAAGCACAGCACTGCCATGATTCTTAAACCATGATCCCCATTGAGCCACCTTCCACAGACTTTGCTTTAGTGGAGCAAAACTCTGTTACTACATTAGAGACCTCCGAGTTGACTCACTAGTGCTGCTGCCTAAATCAGGATTGCAGGAATATATCCTTTCTCAGATTGAGTTCAGTGTCACAGAGGTCAATCAATGACAAAATTCCTCGAGAGCCTTGGAGCCAGAGGTATTAGTATCAAGTTGGCAGCCCTGGGCAAAACTTTCCTGGGGAAGCAGGGCTATCTTGTACCAGAAAATAAAAGGAGGAGAAGATCAATGGGGAAGGACAGTCTTATCTGTGACAGAGACTGCCTGCCATGTCCCTGCACCCAGTTCCTATAGCCAGGTGGTGTGGGACTGCTCCTAAAACAGCAAATATCCCAGGGGAAGGATGATGTTATTCTGGTGCCCCTATAAATTGGCACCTAGGACTGATGCTCCTCTTACTTCCACCCTCCCCCTCCCAGTTACACTGCTGCCTGGAACATCTACCTTCTTGGGATATTTCATAGATTTCATAGACATTAGGGCTGGAAGGGACCTTGGAAGACCATCGAGTCCAGCCCCCCGCCTGAAGGGCAGGAAGTCAGCTGGGGTCATAGGATCCCAGCAAGATAAGCATCCAATTTTTTCTTGAAGGTGTTCAATGTAGGTGCTTGAACAACCTCCAATGGCAGGCTATTACAAACCTTGAGGGCTCAGACAGGAAAGAAATTCTTCCTTATGTCCAGCCTGAAACGGTCTTGCAGTAGTTTATAACCGTTTGACCTCGTCATCCCTTGGGGCGCTTTGTTAAACAAACGTTCCCCCAGATTCTGGTGGTCACCCCTGATAAACTTATAGGTGGCCATCAGATCACCCCTGAGCCTGCGCTTTTCCAGGCTGAAGAGTCCCATAGCTCTCAGCCTGCCGTCATAAGGTCTGTTTTCCTGACCTCTGGTGATGCAAGTGGGCTCTTCTCTGGACTCTTTCAAGCTTCTCCACATCCTTTTTGAATTGTGGAGCCCAAAACTGGATGCAGTACTCCAGCTGCAGCCTCACCAAGGCCGAGTACAAGGGGAGAATGACGTCCCCGGATTTGCTTGAGAAGCATGAAGGTGATTGGCTGTCAGGGGTCACATGCTCCCCATGTGGCCCCAGCAAGCCATTCTCAGGTAAAGAGACACTGTGTGTGTATGTGTGTGTGTGTGCGTGTGCGTGCGTGTGCGTGCGCGCATGCACGCGTGCGCGCGCAAGTACATACACGTGTGTGTAGGAGCTACTTGGGCAGCAGGGCTGGGGGACAGGGTGCTGCAGGTAGAGAGTGAGGGGCACTGGCAGGGCGGGGTGGGGGGGGTCAAGGACTGTGGGTCCAGAGTGCAAGGCACTGGCAGGGCTGGGGGGCAGGGGTTGTAGGTCAGGAGTGAGGGGCACTGGCAGGGCAGGGGAGAGGCAGAGGCTGGGGGTCCAGAGTGCAGGGCACCAGCAGGGCTGCGGGGCAGGGACTGCAGGTCAGGAGTGAAAGGCACTGGCAGGGCTGGGGGGCAGGGGTCTGTGGGCTGGGAGTGTGGGGTACAAGCAGTGCTGGGGGCAGGGGAGTTTAAATCACCCAAGAAATGGTGGGCCAGATCTAATTTAGTTCACCTGAAGGGTGAATTAACTTAGATTGAGGGCTGGTTGACTTGATCTACTGGAGTGCAGCCCCAGGGCTAGGAAAGCCCAGCTGCTTACCCCATCTCAGGGACTGTGGTCTTCCTAACTGTCCACCTCCCCTACCCCAAGTTACTTACACCAGTTTCCCAGTGCATGCATCAGTTAAATAGAATACTGAATTATTTGATTCACAAAGGTAAAGATTGGGGATCTGTCATACCTGAATCCAACTAAATGATATATTTCTTTCAAACATGAGATAAAAACAAGTGTTGCTTCTTATCGGAACAAACACCGATATCTTTCAATGTTTGTAGGAATTTCTAATATTAAACTACCTGTAAACCAAGAGAAACATTTTCTCATAGCTCAGGAATCACAATGCTAATTTATAAGGAAGGAATGTGGTTTGTTAATATTTACCCCCTTATTAAACACTATTATGTAATGTAAGCTTTTGCTTTATCAGTTCTACAACTCATATTTATAGGAAGAGTTTTCATTAGAATATTAAAGCACACAACTTTAGCAATACTTTCTCAATACTATGACTTCACCTTGCACCTTCTTTTGATTAAGCTTCAGTAGAAATAAATAGAATTACCTTTTCCATAAATTGAAATAACCAGTTAATCTACCATATTTCTTTGAATAGGAAACATTTTAATAGCAAGTATTTGTTATAAAAATGCATCTTACATTTAAATAAAAGAGAGTTTTAAAAAATAAATGAATAGTAAATAAAACATGTGGTAATAATTCTATAATGATTAAATACTATAATTGTGTTTAAACAAACATATTATGCATATTAGAGTAAAGTCAACAAAAGATCTGAATATCAGAAGATACACAAAAAGGAATGTGAGTGCCTGATCTTGAATTATTCATGAGATATTCACCCATTTTGGAACAAATAGGGATCGTGGATTATCAGCAGCTGCATACAGCTTCTTTTAAACTCAAAGTTATGAAATTTACAAAACAAATGTAAATAGAGCAGCAGAAAGAAAGTATGGCATTAATGGAGTTTGTGTCAAGAATTAGAGATTATTGACATCCAAACTTTCAGAATGGAAAAAAGCAAGGAAAAGATTCAGCAGATTTAAACATTCCCAGGCATCAATAAGAAGGTCAATGATTGTTTTAATTTAACAACAAAATTATGGCCTTTCTGTCAGCAGAGAAGTGACAGAGCCAAAGCCCATGAGATGGCACATAACATGGACAACTAAAGCAAGTCTGGGTGGAGTACAGAAGTTAAGGAAGTGGCAAGGCCTCTTAACCCTATTATACCCTATCAACCTAACCCTATTACACAATGCAAGCAGTGTGTCAGAAGCTTCCTCCGGAGCTTAAAGATAATCTTTTATATTTTCATGTTATTGTTACACTCTGTTATAAGAAACAGTACCAGATTGGAGACGGACAGACAGGAACTTTTGACCTGTGTTTTTCAACATGCTGATCAATACCACAATTCACAAAATGGGAGAAAAACAGGTGTGAATGATCATGACAAGAAATGAAAAACAGTGGATAACAACTGCTCTGTTTAACAGCTGATTGCCATAAACTACCTTCAGATATAGCCTTTAAGGATAAAAGCCTGACTAGGGAGAACTTCTGAAAAGGAGTTTTTTTGTGCAAGCAGAGATAAAAATATGGATATCAAAGCAGCTTGTACTGGATTGGCTGCAGAAAGTATAGTTGTGTCAGTTTGCTGCCTTGTTAAAACTGAACCCAATGTTTTCTATGAGGACACAGTTAAGAAGCACTGGGGATGTCTACATGTTCATTAATGCACCATACCTAGTGTGTATTTAGTTTAGTACTTCCTTAATTATGTACTAACTAAATGTGCAGTACCTAGAGTACACAGTTATTTAGTGACACTCACTGCGCATTAGCCTAATAACACAGCTCAGTAGGCTATTTGCATGGTTTTTGTTGTGACACATTACTACACAGTGTTATTAGGTCCATGCACAGTAAGCATCTTATATAGATGGACCCACTGTGACCAGAAACCTATCAGGTGTGATGATATAACCACTTTAGCCATTGGATGCCTGTTAATAAGCCATTAAAAAAATAAACTTAAAATCCTTTATCAGAGATGGCTTACAATTAGCAACAAACAGCCTATGCCAAGTGGCTGGGTGCACTGCACATCTTTTCCTCTTCTGTGTAAATAAATTAAGAATGGATTTCTATGAAAACAGAGACTGATGTCTTTCAGAAAATATTGCACCTGTAACCCACTTAACAGAACAGAAGATGAAATTGTCTGGGCAATGTTAAACAATAAAGAAGACTCAGTCTCAAGGGATGGCTAGGAATGATTTGTGCTGTTGTTCAACTATTTTAAGTGAAATGGTATAAATGTATTTCTTTTGTAAATGCAGGAGCTCTTATAGCACGTTATCCTTTTAAATTTTTTTAAATCTTTTTTTCCTTAAATGAAAATTCCAAAAATGTAGGTGCCTATTAAATTAAAGGAATATGGTAAATAGAACAAGCAGCACCTCTTTCTTTTTGTGTACCAAAGTGATTGCATCTTTGATGCTCAGAGTACAAATCTGGTCAATTAGACATCTTTTTAAGCTTACTTTAGGGTATATGCATCATTGGAACTGGTTTAATAGCCTGAAGTCTATAATCTACCTCTTCTATGAATGTCTGAATGTTATGGTGATTTTTTGGGTCTGACAGTTATACTCACAGAGGAGGTAGAAAGTGTTTTTCTTGGACCAAATTTTTAACTGGTGGAAATAGGTATAGTTCCAGTTCAGTGCAATTGTATTTATTTCCAACAGCTGAGAATCTGACTTGTTCAGAACCATCGTAATAATCATACAAGCATAGGCAAATTATTTCTCCTTCATCATGGTGTATGCATTTTCTTTTACGTAAGCAGAAAGCTCCTAAGACTTATCTGGATGCCATGGATCACTTCCTTTGCACTTTTAGTATTATACACTGCTTATTTCCTGTTATAACCTTAGGAAAAGTATACATTAGGCAATGAACCCAAATCCATGCATTTTTTTCATGAAAACCATTACACTACAATTTTGCCATGCCTTATTGTCTTGTTGATCTTATATTGTTTCACACAGTCACTTTTATGCACATGATTTTTTTTTTATTTGTGTATGATGGTTTCAATTAAGACTATATATGAAAGACATCTAATATGGTCAGAGTAAATGACACTCCTACAACTATTTTGTGTCATATTAATTGATTTGGATTTTTATTGATAATTGAAATACTTTGTATTTTTTAAATACAGACAAGATGTGTTTAATCTGATGTAGTAAAAAAAGTGCATAACTCATTTTCTTTCACTAGAATCAATAAAACTCCCACTTAGAGTTCAAGTTAATAATTAGAAGACCTTTCCCAGGGGTTAACTGAGCCAAGTTAGTGATTCATCTTGTTTTAAAAATTAGCGTATTAGAGATACAAGATATGAAAATGTGTTTGTTTCCCTTTTTCATCAGGTATATGAATTTGTCTTTCATAAATATCTCTCTCATAAAAAACAGGTGACTGATACATTTTCCAGACCCTGCAGCATTCGTCCAGAGGAAGACAACAGACTTCTACATGTTTTTATGAGCAAATTTCTTTTTACCTTCTCCCAGCTTCTACAAGTCAGCGATGAGTTGCTACTGAATTTAAGACCTAGTAATTGCCTCACAGAATGCTCAGACTTCTGGTTTGCACAATCATTGTTAGCAATCTTGCATTAGCATAAAACCATGTTTCTAAAGAGAGGGTTGGAAAAGATTGTGTAAGGTAAAAAGGAAAGTGAGGTATTTGATTCCCACTAACTTTGAAAGGGAGATGAGTATGTAAATTTCTTTGTAATTTTGAAAAATACCCTTTAATATAGTGGCTGGCAGCGTTTTACAAGCAGCAAGCCAAAACAATCCAGCACAGGTCTGAGGTGGGCTGGCATCTCCAACCTGTCACTGCTTCTCCACCACCACATGGCTTAAGCCCTCTGCCACCAAAGCCCACAGACTCTGTGTCCTGGATAAAATGGCTTTGTGGGCCAGATTCAGCCCATGCCAAGGTCTGCTTTAATATATACCCCCTACAAAAAATACTACAGAAAGTCTCATTAGACTTAATCTAAATTTAAAATTTGGTCACACAGTCCTTCATAGTCATTGCAAAATTACATTGTCTGTAGCATCTCTTGTGTCTTTTTGCTCCCTGAAAAATATTTAGTAGAAAAGATAGGATGCCTCAGAAAACTTGTCTCTGATGTCAGTTATTTTTATAAAGGCCATTTCCTTGCTATCATGACTACTTTATAATCTATGCTGCTTCAGGGAAGAGACTCAGTACCTGCCACTTAAGATAGAACATGGTGCCATTCCCTCAATTCACATACCCATCCATACAAGTAAACAACTGCTATGCAATCCTGGAGTCAAGAAAAAGCAGATTCCAGCAACAAGGGGAAAGGAACAACATGTCTCAAGGCCTGGGAGGCTCCCATTTGCTGCCCGCAAAAGCTGAACCATTGGTGATTAGGAACTTTATGAACTTATGGAAGATGAGTAGAATTTTAGGAGCAGAGTAACTTCTATCGTAAAAAAGGGAAAGGAGTATCTAAGTACGACGTGATCAGTAAAGCTAACCGCACATTATCATGCATTAGCAGGTGCATGATGAACAGGTCCAAGGAGGTGATACTTCCCCTCTATGCAGCATTGGTCAGGTTGCAGTTGGAGTACTGTGTCCAATTTTGGGTGCCATACTTCAAGAGGGATGTGGGCAACCTTGAGCGGGTTCAGAGGAGGGCCACTTGTATTGTTAGGGGCCTGCAGGCAAAGCCCTATGAGGAGAGATTGAGGGACCTGGATCTCTTCAGCCTCTGCAAGAGAAGGCTAAGAGGTTGTCTTGTGTCCACCTACAAATTAATCAGTGGGGAGAGAGCAGCAAGGAATAGGAGATACTCTGTTTACCAGGGCACCCCTCGGAGTAACTAGCAACAGTGGCCGCAAACTGACAGAAAGCAGATTTAGGTTAGACATCAGGAAGAACTCCTTTATGGGAAGGATTGGCAGAATCTGGAATGTGCTTCCACAGGAGGTGGTGCTCTCCCCTACCTTGGGGGTCTTTAAATGAGGCTAGACATGCACCTGGCTGGGGTCATTTAACCCCAGAGCTCTATCCTGCCCATGACAGGGGGTTGAACTCGATGATCTACTGAGGTCCCTTCTGATCCAACATCTATGAATCTATGAATTAGTAAGTATAGATTAGTCAATCTGTTGATAATTGGCAAGAAACTAATACAAATAATTAAGTGTAAGTTTCTAGTGACAGCCAATATGTATTTGTCAAAACCAAATCATGCCAAACTAACCTAATTTCCTTGTATGACAGGGAAATCCTTATGGGGGAAGTTGTAGATGTGTGATTTACCTTGATATATCATTGAAGTAAGACTTCTGACATACTCCCATATGACTTTCTCAGAAGCAAACTAGGAAAATGTGGTTTAGCTGAAATTACTATAGGGTGAACAGTACTATAGGGTTGAAAAACTACTCAAATAGTATTTATCAATAATCCGTTGTCAAACTGGGAGGACATGTCAAATGTAGTACTGCAAGTCTCTCTTCTGGGTCTGGTACTAGTCAATATTTTCATTAATTACCTGGAAGATGGAATATATAATTCTCATATAATTTGCAGAGGATGCCAGGATGGAAGGGATTACTCAAACTTTGGAGGATAGAAATAGAATCCAAAACAATCTTGATAAATTGGAAATATTGCCTAAAATAAGTAAGAGGAAATTCATTGAAAAAAAGTACAAAGCACTAAACAAAAGAAGGAGATACCAAGTATGAAGTAGGCATGTCTACATGTGTTCCTGCAGCCCCTTTGTTACTGCGCCATCATTTAGTACTTCCTTTTAGTAGTAAATGATGGTGCAGTAACAATCAGTACTGTGCTGTGTGCACCGTGCATGATTATTTTTAGCTGCTACGTCACCAGAGCTATAAGATAAATGATAACAAATTGAAGACAGCAAGTGAATGGCAATTAACACTGCTACTGCTGCCACTACCAAATTTCCAAACCTTGGAGGAGCCCACTGGGTTAGATAACATGGCTCTGTAGGCCAGATCTGGCCCATGAGCACCTCTGATTTAGACTGATTTAACTTTCTGTTAAAGTAGATTTCTTTCTGCTATTAACACATAGGTATTAAACAGATACTTTCTATGGGAAAAAAAAACATTTCTCCAAATCTGTGTTAGCTCTCCATTTCCTTCTGTTTGGTAATTAACTCATTGATATATTGGTCCTTTCTAATGACCTCTTAGTAAGCATGTCTACACATGTGTTTACTTGCACCTAAACTTAATGCACTTTTACTTACGGTGCATTAAGGCGATTTAGGGGCGCATCTGCATATGGAAGTGCTAATGCTCATTAAGGCACATTAAATTTAGGCATGAATAGCTAAGTCACATTAGCATATGTGCAAACATGCTAATGTGCATTAATGCAGTGTGTATCCATTGATGCACACTGTATTAATGCGTATGAGCCTGTCTACACATGCGCTAATGTGACTTAGCTATTGGCACCTAAATTTGATACCTGATTTATGCAGGTATCAAATTTAGGCTCACAGATCCTTAATTCACTATTTTTAAGGCACATTAAGGGCATGCACATATAGATACTCACCCTTAATGCACCTTAAAAATGGTGATTTTAGGCTAAGCCTGCTTAAAAGAGGCGTGTGTAGACGTGCCCATTGATGCATATTTTTATCCCAATACCTTTGCGGTTGCATCCTAACTCATACTCACATCTGTTTGCAGTTATTTGTAGTATTAAGGTCTCTGAAGTACAGTTTTATCAAGAACAATGTATTATTGTACCAGAAGGATAAGAAGTTAAAAATAATGTTAAGGATTGTGTAACAATACACATATTCAAATACAGTCAGGAGAGGACTGATACCTGTAATTCTGTGTGTCTTTGTTAGGAACAGAACCTGAAGAAATTTGATCCACTAGGTGAAATCATTAAATGTCTTTATAATTCTCCTTTAACCATGAACTCTTTCAAAACCTCCCAATTTCTCTCTCTCTCTCTCTCTCCCTTCTATATAACTGCACTTTATAGTAGTGTGTGTGTGTGTGTGTGTGTGTGTGTGTGTGTGTGTGTGTGTGTGTGTGTGTGTGTGTTTTGCCCTTTGGAATAAGAATCAAGGCCTAAAATGACAGTCAGTCCATTTATTCACATTTAAAATATTAAGACATACCAATCTAAAGTTTTAGCTGCTCTAGTGAAGACTTAGCCATTGGCCGTGAAAGCACTGTGGGTGTGATTCAAGGACAGCTCTGAGCACAGGGCAGAAAGAGGATATCTACCAGTTCTAGGCTGCTCCTTGTACAATAGCTTCAATGTAACAAGCAGCACAGAGCTGTCTTAGAGTGGTGCTGCAATCAGCCTGATTAGTAGGGGTGTGCAAAGCGGGCCCTATTTGATTTGGATTTGGTCCAAATCAGGGACAGAAATTTGATTCATTGATTCAGATCACTGTCCCTGATTAGACTCAACTGAATCTGAAGGTTTGATGCTGCTTCGGAGAATCAGCTATTTGGACATAGACACAGCTTTAAAAGTTTTTTCTACGTACCTCAAGGTACCAGTATAGCTTGTGAATGCTGTGATGCTGGGGCAGATGGAGCATCCCACAGAAGTGCAGAGGGAGAGCCTCCATGTGCTCAGTGGCAAACCCAGAAGTGGACCAGAAGTGCTTCTGGTGCATTTCCAGGTCTGCTGCTGAGCACGCTGGGGAGCCCCCTGCATGACTGTGGGACACTCTATTCATGACAGCATCTCAGCATTCATGAGCCGTGCTGGTACCTTGAGGTATCTAGAAAAAACATTTAAAGCTGTGTCTATGTCCAAATCACCAAATCTTTCAAAATCTCTCTGAATTGATTTGGAGGGTTCCAATTCTATTCAGAGAGATTAAAGGGTCCTCTGATTTGACTCAAATTCAGTGATTTGGCCACCGAATCAGGCCGAATCTCTCCTGAATCGAATCAGGGACTGAAGCACAGCCCTACTGGTTAGCTCTGCTGAACCACTCTGAGATCAGCTGGACATCAAGAAAGATGGTATATTAGACAACAAGGGGATAGACTGTGTTTTATATCATGGGGCTAGGGCATAAAGAGATACACTGAGGTGGGGGAACATCTTGGGTAAAATGGATTGTTTGACTGTGCAGGTGAGCAGTGGCAGAGGTTAAGAAACACTCTTCAAACATATAATTAACAGTATAATAAAATACTAACATCAATTAAGTAATCATTTCATTAGGAACAAATCAGCCAGCCAGCCATCTACAGAATCTCTATCCCCTGTACCTTCATCATTATAAAATGATCTCAGCTCTCCTCAAAATGCCTATCAAACAAATGCATGTCTACAAAACCACCAAAATCATTGTTTCAGGTCAAAAGGGTAGACCAATCCAGAGTCACACAAAACACAATGCCATTTGATCCCTCACTTTTATAATGAAAGGGCGATACCTTGAGCTCCTGTGGCAACTGAAGTCTCAGTTTCATAGAATCATATCATAGAATCATAGAAGTAGGGTCGGAAGGGACCTTGTAGATCTTCAGAACCGACCCCCTGCCTGGGCAGGAAGAAAACTGGGCTCAAATGACCCCAGCCAGATAGGCATCAAGCCGCTTTTTAAAGACCCCCCAGGGTAGGAGCCAGCACCACTTCCCTTGGAAGTCGATTCCAGATCCTAGCCGCCCTAACTGTGAAGTAGTTCCTATGGATGTCTAATCTAAACCTACTCTCCCACAACTTGTGGCTGTTATTCCTTGTTATCCCGGGGGGCGCTAGGGGAAACAAGGTCTCCCCCAAACCCTTCTGGTCCCCCCTAGTGAGTTTATAGATGGTCACCAGGTCCCCCCACAGCCTTCTCTTGTTAAGGCTGAACAGGTTCAGGTCCCGTAGCCTCTTATTGTAGGGTCTGCCCTTCTGTCCCCGGATCATGCGGGTGGCCCTCCTCTGGACCCTGTCAATGTTGTCCACATCCATCTTGAAGTGGGGTGCCCAGAACTGGACACAGTACTCCAGCTGTGGCCTGACCAGTGTCACGTAGAGGGGGAGGATCACCTCCTTGGACCTACTTGAGATGCACCTGTGGATACACGATAAGGTCCGGTTAGCCCTGTCGACCGTGACCTCGCATTGTCGGCCCATGTTCATCTTGGAGTCAATGATGACTCCAAGATCCCTTTCTGCCTCCATGCTCTCAAGAAGGGAGTTTCCCATCTTATAAGTGTGCTGCTGGTTACCACTGCTCAAGTGCAGCACCCTGCACTTGTCAGTATTGAAACGCATCCTGTTTTTGTTAGCCCACCCCTGCAACCTATCCAGGTCTTTCTGCAGTCTTTCCCTCCGTACTAGCTTGCCCACCTCACCCCAAATTTTGGTATCATCAGCAAATTTGAACAGGTTGCTTTTTACCCCATCGTCCAAATCGCTGATAAAGAAATTGAACAGCGCGAGCACAAGGACCGAGCCCTGGGGGACTCCGCTGCCCACTTCCCCCCAGGTCGAATATGACCCATCCACCACCACCCTCTGAGTACAACCCTTCAGCCAATTTGCAATCCATCTGACCGTGTAGGCATTGATGACACAGTCATCTAGTTTTTTAATGAGGATGGGGTGGTCGACAGAGTCAAAGGCCTTGCTGAAGTCCAGAAAGACTACATCCACTGCAACACCTGCATCCAATGCTTTTGTGACCTGATCGTAAAAGGCAATTGGGTTGGTCTGACATGAGCTGCCCCTAATGAAACCATGCTGGTTGCCCTTGAGCATCATCCCTGATGCTGGCCCATCACAGATGTGCTCCTTGATGATCTTCTCAAAGAGTTTCCCCAGAATTGAGGTAAGACTGACGGGCCTATAGTTGCCCGGATCCTCCCTCCTCCCTTTTTTAAAGATGGAGAACACATTGGCTATCTTCCAATCATCTGGCACCTGGCCCGAGCACCATGAGCACTCGTAAAGCCATGCCAAGGGCCCTGCAATAATCCCTGCTAGCTTCCTCAACACCCTGGAGTGGAGAGCATCTGGACCTGCTGATTTGACACACCCAGCCCCTCCAGAAACACTCTAACCCAGTCCTCCTCAACCTTAGGTCTTGAGGCGTTCCCCTCGAGTCCGTCTTGAATCATGATGGGGGAGTCCCGGTCCCTGCACAAGAAAATGGAGGTGAAGAATTTGTTAAAGAGGTCTGCCTTCTCCTCTGGTGCAACCACCAGATTGCCCAGCGTATCTTGCAGGGGCCCCACATTTCCCGGTGCCTTCTTCATCATCCCTATATATTTGAAAAAGGACTTTTTATTATCTTTGATCTTGGACGCTAGTCCTAGCTCTATGTCCTTTTTAGCTTTCCTAACAGCCCCCCTACAGGCCCGAGCAGTGGAGATATACTCCTCTTTGGAGATTGAGCCCCCCTTCCACCGGGTGTACGCCGCCTTTTTGGCAACCAGGCATTCCCGGACATCCTTGGTGAGCCAGGGAGGCTTTTGGGCACTCTTGCCCCCCTTGCTTCTTGTTGGGATCATCGCCCCTTGCGCCCTGACTATCGTCTCCTTAAGGAATAACCACTCATCTTGGGCACTGAGTTCCCCTGCCCTCGAGAACCCCAGCGCCTCTCCCACCAATCTCCTCAACTCGTTTAAGTTGGCCCTCTTGAAGTCTAGGGCTACCGCCTTGCTGCAGGCCCTTGTCACCCTGCGCTGGATGATGAATTCCAGCAAGCGATGATCACTATCACCCAGGTGGTCAAGGACCTGGAGCCCCCTTAACAAATCATCGCCTGTGGACAGGACCAGGTCCAACAGGGCGATCCCTCTGCTGGGACGGTGCACCTCTTGGGTTAAGTGAAGGTCCTGTATCTTGGCCAGGAACCTCCTAGAATGGTCTGACCTGGCTGACTACTCCTCCCAGCAGATGTCTGGGTAATTTAGATCACCCATGACAACTACATCCCTTGCCTTAAGTGCCTCTGCAAGCTGGCCCGAAAATTCCCAGTCCAGCTCCTCCCCTTGGTTGTGGGGTCTGTAGTAGACCCCCACCGTTAAGTCCCTCTCCCCACGATCCCCTTGTATCTTGACCCAGAGCACTTCAGCTTGCTGCTCCTCCAGCCCCATTTTGCTGGCAGAGGATGTGTATTGCTCTTTGACATAGAGCACCACACCCCCTCCCTTCCTTCCTTCTCTATCCCGCCTGTAGAGCCTATAGCCCCTAATACTAACTGCCCAGTTGTGGGATGAATTCCACCACATTTCTGTAAGCCCTACTATGTCTGGGTTTGAACTGGCTATTCTGAGGGCGAGTTCCTCCTGTTTGTTTCCCATGCTTCGAGCACTGGTATACAGGCATTTAAGGCCTTGCATAGCTGCGCGTGCCACCCCCCGATTAGGAAGACTATCTGGACCCCTGTGTCTTACCTGGGCACTCCTTGTACATGTCACCTGTCTTGCTCAGGTGGTGTCTCCACGTCTTCCTGCGGCCCCCTCCCCCGGCGAGGCTAGTTTAAAGCTCACCGTATGAGATCAGCCAACCTGGAAGAGAAAACACACTTGCCTTTAGGAGAGAAGTGAAGCCCATTCCACCCCAGCAAGTCCCCCGCCCGAAAGCATGGGTCATTATCTAGGAACCCAAGTTTGGTAGAGTGATTTTTTTTTTGAGGGAAATGCTGCTGGTTCAGAGTATGAATCACTGTAAAATGTCTTTATTCCTGACATTGAATAAATACTGAACAAGTGCTCTAACTAATGCTATATATTTCAAATTAATTTTTTGCTGCATGCAATATTTGAAATTGCAGTGTAAGTCTGAGTTAGTAATGTTTAACTTTAGTATTGAAAGTTCATTTGGATAATGTATTGACTCTTACTAAAGGTTCTGGGTTCAGGACCAAATCTTAATTAAAGCCCCTCTCCCTACTTACAAGCATACCTCTCTGTAGCTACTGAGGGTAATGATTGTATTTGCTTATATGTCTGTGTAACGCAGGCGGTACTTCAAGATGTATCCCCTTTCCAATTGAAGGGATCAGAGCAGGTGAACAAGTGCTGTGGGAGGTGTAGGGACTCTCCTTCCCCTATAGAGCAGAGCCAGATCACCAATGGGGACTTAACCATATACCTTTTAATTTGAAAAACAGCAGTGAGAACATAACATGGATAAACCAGGGGGTATAGGGGACACTACAATGCTGCAAGGGGGCAGAATTCAATAAAGATTAGTCACTTACAATTGTAGACTTATTCATTCAGTTGACAAAAGACAGGTTTAACAAAATACAAAACACAAACAGCATAACAAACAATACTGGTTGGCAAAATATAAAATGCACAAAATACAAGATGTTGAATAACAAGAAATATAGGGCCTAGATACCTGGAGGGGGGAAAGAGAGAAAACACAATGACCCCTTTTCACTGCTACAAGAATTTCTCTGTGTTACTTTATTCAACCCAAATCATCCCTGCTGGTACTTGAACTCAGATCTCCCATGTGGTAGACAAAATCTCTGCCACACAGCCACCAGTGCTGAGACTAGGCTAAGCTACTAGTAGTTTTGACCTTCCAGGAGCCTTTGCCTCATGTCAAGCTTCCTAACCTCTTCCTGGAGGAGCTGGAAGCAGAGCTGGGAACCTCTCGGGTCACTGCTCAGCTTCTTGCTGGAGCTGGGGAACCTCTCCTGCTGGCTGCAGCCTCTCACAGGGGATTCTGGAGCCCAGCGGGGAGCCTCTCCTGCTGGCCCCATGCTGCACTGCTGAGGGTCCAACTGCAGCCTGCAGGTCCCACTCCTTCAGGTTCTTCTGGGGCAACTGCTCCCGCCCTGCTAGCCCAGCTCTTGCCAGCTCTTTGAAACACCTTCCTCATGGTCCCTTGCTGGTCTCCTCTGAGTCAGCTGTGGTGCCCCTTTTATCCCCCTCCAGGTGACCCGAGGGGCCAATCAGGGGACATGGAGGGTGAGTCTCTGGGGCCTGCTTGGTGAGGAAAGAGAATTCCAAGCCCTCCAATCATCTTTTACCCTTTCAAAATCCCTGGGCTAAATCATTACAAGATTGATGAGGAAAGGGCATCCCAAGCCCTCCAATCATCTTTACACTTGCAAAACCCCTGGGCCAAATCATTACCAGCTAGCCTGTCATATGTGTATTTTTAAGAATAATATAGCTGTACCAAGGTTTTGATATAAAAGGAAAGTTGAATATGTTTTTCTCTAAGAATAATTAGTAGTTTGTTTTTTAAAAATACCCAGTCTGGGCCCATCTGGAATTCCCAGTTGTCCTCCATTCTTGTAGGCAGCACTGCCTCAGTAAGAAGCATATAGGCCGTTGCAAAATAGGTTGGATTTGAGTCATATGGGGCATTTACATACATTCAGAGAGCCTGCTTTGACGGGCTGGAAATGCAGTGTGTTGGAGCAGGCTCAATTAATCAGATCTGCTGGAGCAAGTAAATTGATGCATTCTGGCAGCCTTGCGCATCACGTGTATCAGTGGCACTGTCCGTCTCCACACAGAAAATGGTGGCAGTGCACTTCAAAATAAAACACATTCAATGTGCTTTAGTTCAAAGCGCCCCGCTGCCATTTTCTCAGTATGGGGGCACACTGCGCCACTGATACATGTGCAGCTCGCTAATTAAAAGTGCCCAGCGACACATCAAAAAGAAATGTAAAAATGCCCATAGTTTTTTCCTTGTTAACACACTTTATTTCAGAAAAACTTAAAATGTATGCACCAAGTAAAATTCATTTAAAAAAATGAAAACTAGGTACCTAATAGGGAAGTTGGACACCATGTGTTACAATATTGTTATCAGAAAAAAGTCAAAGAATGTTTGCTGTTGTCAGAGGTTTGTTATATTACATGTGTGTGAAGTCTTTTACTTCAACAGGGCTGAGAGTAAAATGTCTCCTTTTATGTCCAATAAAAATCTTGGCTGTTTAGAATCCCTAACCTGATAAAACAATATTACAGTCTTGTGTTAGGAATGTAATTCAGTCATTTCAGTGCTTCCTGTCTCAGCCTCTATGGATTAGTAAATTTGACTTCAGCAATATGGCCACTCTGGTGTAGTTTTTTACCAGTATTATGTTGTTTTTCTTTCTTTTGAGCACTATGAGTCATTTCCTTAAATCTTTTTAGTTTTGCTGTAGAAGTTTAGGATAGTAGGAATTGCCAATCCTCCTCATCTCCACTTCCAGTTTTAATTCTCTTGAGTGCTAGAACCATGTTTGTTTCCTACCAGTTATATCCAATGCATTTGTGTTGAAATAAATATCTGCAGCCATTTTTTTCAGCTGATAAACTAAACTCCACTGATAACAGAGTTTCTTTGAAGCTATATAAATGTATGCTAGTTGAGGATATCAGCTTTGGTATATTTGAATACAGTTTCCCTTATATTTAACAACATAGATCCAGAGCTAAACTGGGGGAAGAAATAAGCAAAAACTTTGGCCCTTGCCCTGTTCAAGCTAGCCATGCCCACCAGCCTGCAGTATATCAGCAACCTGTTTGGTGTGGGCAAGGGACATACTAGGGGTCACCGTGATCCATGTGCATGATGCACTAGTGGTGGTGGTGGGCTTCCATGCCCTGGATTTCCCCAGTCCATCAGGGTCCTCAACTGGACCCACATCCCTGTCACCTGCCTGCCCCATCGGGACTGACCGTACTACAGCTGCAGGGGCTTTTACTTGGTGGTGCTCCAGGCTATTGTGGACTACTGTAGGACCTTCACACATGTGAGTACTGGCTGGGTGGGCAGCACCCACAACACCCATGTGTTCCAGAACTCCAGACTGATGGGCCTGGTGGAGAGCAGCTGCTTCACCCTAGGGGTGCCAAACCTGCACATCAACCATAAAACCCCTCCTCTCTCCCTCCCTCCCCAACAAACAGGTCCCCCCTCATCACACAGAGCTTCTCTCCCTCCTCAGCAAACAAAGCCCCTCCACCATCCAACCCACCCACCAACAATAAAAAACCTTCTTATTGAAAACTATGTAAACATCCTTTGCCAGCTGTCCCATGGTGGTGGGCCATGGGGTGGGGGTGCCCAGGGCCAAGTGGTCAGCACCCTGACCTCTGGCTGTTCCCCCATGGGTGCAGATGCTGTGGTGAGTGCAGCATGGGGGCTCACTTAGGGGTGATGGCAGGCAGTGCTCCCCTGGCGCAGGCAGCTCCCTCTCTCATAAGCAGAGTCCAGGCCCAACTGGGCTGTCCTGTGGTCTTGGCACTGCTGTAGACAGCACCAACTCCATACCCAGCTAGGTGGTGGTGGACCTGAGGTAGGGGCTGGGCCAGGGGCTCCTGGCTGCTGGAGTCAGCAAAGGGCCTCCTCCCAGGCCCAAGTGCGAGCCTGCTGTGATGCAGCATGTGGCTGTCAGGGACATGTGGAAGTAGTGTCAGGAGCTGGACAGCAGGTAGCACAAACATAACCTCCAGGGCCAGAATGGTGTCCAGTACCCAACAGTTGTCATCTGTGGCCTGCACTGCCCAGACCAGAATGTCATTCTGCTCCTGCAGCACCTGGAGCTGCTCCTTCTCCAGGAGGAGAATCCTGTCCTCGGTCCTCCTCTGGTGGAGTCAGTGCATCTGCAGGGCCCCAGGTGGTGACCCTGAGGCCACATCCTGGCTGCTACAGGTGGCCTCTTCCCCATGTGCAGCTGTGGGCCCTGCAGAGCCATGAGACAGAAGCTGTTTGTTAGATTTTGCAACATTTCTAAAATAAGATTCTCGATACCAGGGGCCTGTGTGCTGCCCAGGCTCAGATAGGGGGCTGTGTATGCACGGGTGCTCAGGGACCATGGAAAGTTGGCTGGGCAGGCCTGGGCCCAGGCAGTCACCAGCTGAGCCTCCCATCCCAGCTTGTTCCTCAGGGGCTGGTGGGCCCCTCGGGGCTGGCTGCAGGCAACTTTCTTTCCCCACCCCATTCCCAGGGCAGGACAGGCCAGGTTCTTGGCAGCACTGCTGGTCCAGAACCTGATCCTTCCCTCTCCTCCTGCAGGCCAGCTGTTCTCCTTTGCTGCCACCCAGCCCATGGCACCCAGGCTTGGTGGGCATGAGGCTGTCAGATGCCTGGGATGAGGAGATACCCTTCACCCCACCCTCCCCACAGATGACCTTTACAGGGAGGTATCCTGGGGCCAGCTCCTCAGCATGCCAGCACTGCACCTCGAGTGTGCCCCTGCTGCATATCACAGGTGGTGTGTGAGGAGCTGTTTATGCAGACAGAGCTGTGCTCAACCTACTATGCCCTGCTGCTGCTAACTGCCATGGTTCCCTGGGCACACGTGTGCACCTGGTACAGGACTCTGAGCCATAAAAGCATCAGAGACAATATATATTGTCCCTATATATATTGGGCTATAGCAGCCTGCAGCACCCTGCTGACCTGGACAGCAGTCACGTGGCATTGCGGTGCCAGACAGCAGTGCTGGGGTGCTGGCAGTCAGGCACAGTGAGGCTGTGGCCTGCCCTGGAGGACACAGGAGCTTGGAGAGTCCACAGGCTCCTTGTCTGTGTGCCCCAGCACTCATAATGTCTGCATAAAGCTAGTCCAGCCCAGGGCAGGAGAGGCTCCTAGTCCCCGCAGCCCTGGGCCTGGCCTGAGGCTGGCCCCATAGTGGCTGGGTAGACACAGGAGCAAATTTGCTCCCAGATCACATCTACACATGCCTTACTGCACAGTAATTACTCCACTTAAATTTGCAATTTGCTTTGCAAGTCACAAATTTAGGCAGTATTAAGGGTTTTTACTGTGCAGTAAGCATGTGCACATGTAAACATGTGCAGTACAGTAAACTATGCTAATGCACAGTAACATGTTCCGTGTAAACACACCCAGTTTGTACAGTTATAAAAGTGATGCTTACAAATGTGTTCATGGAGTACTTGTGTGAAAACTTGCAGCAGTTTCAAAAAAGTATAACACATCAATTCATGATCAACTAAATCTATGAGTATCTGTAGTAATTTGCCAGTGTTTTCAAATTTTCTTATCAAATCCATCAATTCTGCATGAATGAAGTCTATGGGAATGCATGAATGAAGTCTATGGGAATGCATAGTAATTTACCTATATGACAATTATTACAGGCATGCTTATTTTAAAGTCAGTGTTTTCAAATTTGTTCCTCTCTTCCATGTGCTCAGGAGTAATTAAAGGGAAAAAAGTTGCAAGGGGGAGGACAGGGAGGGGGGCAGAGGGCAAGGGGCCCACCTGACCTCCGAGATTTATTTTCCCTGATATAGCAGTGTGAAGGGAATCAATTCCAGAAATATGATTCTATATCTAGAAAATTATAGCAAATTTATAAACAGTCCATATATAGAATCTATATATATGGGGGGGAGGGTCATTTTATATTTAAGTGAATACAGTATGTACACATGTTAGGTTTCATGAACCTAATAATGACAAAATCTATTATTTCACTTATTTCCTACTGGACCTTACACAGATCTTGTCAACTGAATTCTTACTAAATAACTTGGTAAATACAGATAAATATTTTCTATATGCAAAATCAATCATATTTAGGTGAGCATTAATACTGAAGTCTAGCTTTAATGGTATCATTGTAGACTGTATTACTGATGCTACTGATTTGCTACAGGTAAAATATATATGATAAAACAATCACTTGTTTAAAGGTATTTTAACCAGTCTTTATTTATTAAAAGTGTGCACTTAAATTATCTTTGTGGGGGGTGTTGTATGTGTGTGAATGGATAGGTTTGATATGCTTGGTAACAGAGGGCCTATCTACTGCTGTTCTGTCTCTTGTAAAATTCCTCAGTCTTTTGAATTTTAGGTTGACCAAGGCTTCTCTGCAGACATTCACTTCTGCATTGTACTTTAGGTCTTTATTTAGCCGTGCCTCTGCTTACAATGGTTTTCCATTTCATTCTTCATTACTCTTTTCCCAAACGTCTGCTGCTTCATTACCATCTTCTTTCTCAACTGTTGTTAAATATATAACTTTATAAATCCTGCAAAATTCATGCACAGGTTTTTGCCTGTGTTCATCACAGTACTATCTGAGAGCCTCACCAGCATTAGTGAATTGATCTTCTTAAGAATGGGAAGTACTGTTATTCTTAATTTTACTGATGGATCAGTGAGACACAGAAAGATCTTAAGCTTGGTTTTCAAAATGGCTGAGTGCTCAGTTCTTACAGGCTAGAGACAGTAATTACACATAAACCAGTATAAATGATCAGAAATCAGTTTAAATCTGTAACACATCAAAAGGTGAGTGCATATTAACTATTTTCAAAATGGCCAAAACTGGTTTAAGATAAATCTTCATGGATGTAGTAATCAGACTTAACTGATTTGAGTTAAATCAGATTATTGAACTTCTGTCCCAGATCCCCTTCAGATTCAAGTTAACTCACAGTCCTCAAGCCTCCCAGGATGCTTTGCACTTCCCCACAAACCCTCCTGCCCCACACAGGGTAGGCAGAATAGGCTTGGTCCAAGTGGTCTGTTCCAGCTGATCAGGGAGGCATGCTGTAGCACCCCGCAACTTCTGGCCTGGACCACTGCAGGGATTTGTCTGCATTTCAAAATCTAAAGTGAGTGTCTGTTCACTTGCTTATCAGTTCAATCTATGCAGCTTAGACTAACCTGCAGAAATTGAATTGAATCAGGCTTTTTGACTGTCTGTACTAGGCCACTGATTTCAGCTGAAGGTGTAGGTACTCAATATCTCTGAATATCAGGGACCAATCAGTCAGATCAAAAGAGATTTAGATACCCAAAGCAGAATTTAGGTGTGTAAGTTGAAAACTGTGATCCTAAAAACCTATTTAGCTCACTTTTTATGTTAAAGATTTCCAGGTACCTAAAGTCTCTTTACAGGGTCAAGGGTCCTGATACTCAACTCCCATCTATGCCTGACTAGAATCCTGAAATGAGGTGCCCTCTTTGGTGGGCTTGCTCTGAAAACACGTAATGCATATGTACAACAAGTAGTGGCTACAGTTTTCTTTTAAAACACCTGAGGGTTGTGTAAAAGGTGGTGCCAGTTTTCACCTTTTATCTAATTGTTCCATGGCTAGAGTCCTCATTCAGTATACAGAAGACTGTTGTGAATTTTCTGCAGATAAAAGAGGAAATAAATTGTTCCTGTTGCAGCTGTTTCACTTTGCAGGAGTGAATTCAACTTCCATGATCTGATCTGAGTATTGTTTATGTATTTTCTATCGAATGGTCACTAGATAAAGTACAGAAACAGCCCTGTGAGCAGGCACTGCAGTCTAGGGTGCAGACAGAAGTGACAATTTTCACCCAATCTGGTCACAGAAAGCAGCTTATAGCTTTGACCAATCAGAAATGTGTGGCAGCAGACAACTTCAGATCAGGTGAAAACATGACCCCGCATTGCACAAAGTGTCAGAGGAAGATGTTACAAAACGTAGCCTTCTATAACTTGTGTCTGCCCAGCTCCCAGCCTGTTGCTCTTTTCAGAATGGGAGGGAGGAAAGGGAGCTCAGTCTGGTCGTTTTTCAGCTCCCCCCCCCCCCAGATTAGGGTAATTGTATTTGAGTCTCCTTGAGATGGGAGGTCTCCAATTCACCCATCCCACCCTCCAGCACTGGCTGGGAAGCCCCAAGAATGAGCTCCCTCTGCTGCCTTCCTCCCCACCACTCCCCATTCTGCAAACATTGAGCACTAGAAGAGTGCCTGGCCATTGCTATGGGAACCTGGCTGCAGGCTCCCAGCTGGCAGTTAGATTCCCTTCACCCCTGGAATCATCAGTGAACTTATGTTTAGTCTGAGGTAAGGCTGTAACTCAAAACGCTTTGCAGAAAATGATCTGAGTTACAGCTGGGAGCTGCACTTCTGTCTGCTAGAACTCATTTCTCCCACTTAATTAGGCTATGGAGTCATACTCCGACTTGCTTCTTCTCTTTGATTCTGTAAAACTTTAGTTATTTTATGTTTCAACAGAAGGGGTGGAGAGTGTCCTTACTGTAGAACAGCCTGTACCTTGTGGCTAGGATGCTTTCTTGGGAGGTAGGAGATGGGCTTAAACCCCCTCAGGTATTGGAATAGATTGAACCATTTGGTTTCCCATGTCTGAATTAGTGATTTAACCACTTACTAGGTTATTGCCAAAGAGTGGGGTAATGGCTCAGAAAAGGTAAAGGCTCCTCTTCACTCAGGAGATTTCTGAGTGAAGTAAGGCAACTAACAAGCAGTGTATGAGCAGGACACAAGTCCCAGACACCCACATAGAAGAGGCACCAGAATGGTGGATCCCAGGGGGTCTGTGGTGCTGCAGTAGCAGCAGAAACAACCCTGCACCATGGCTACAGCAGCTCTGGCAGCCAGGTGCAGGGACTCCATGCTGCTGCTATAGCAGCAACAACTGGGTGCAGGTGGACTGCCAGTACCAGTCAGAGACCAGTCCCTAGAGGCAGGTAAGACTTTGCCCCCTTATCTCCAGCACCCAGCAACCTCCCCAATGGGGTTTTGCCCTAAGAGCAAAACTTGCCAGTTACCTCTCTGGCAGTTAAACCATGAAAAAGTGCAGAACTTAAGATATACTAAAGAGTCCTTAGTATTTCCCTATTGATAAGGCATTTCACACACAGAATGCTAGTTTTTGGATTCTATTCTAAGTTGTTTTACTCTTCTCATGCACTGGACAAGAAATACAGCTATTTAATTCAGGGTTCTGCATTCTACTACCTGTCTAAGAGTTACTGAGATGCTCAGTGTTGTGGCATCAACGTTTTGGAATCTAGCTCCAGGTGATTTGTCCAAGCTTATGCAGGTACTCTGTGGCAAAACCAGACTGAGTACAATGATCCTCTCAGTTACAGTCCAACATCTTAACCACAAGACTGTCTTCTCTTTTAGCATTCATTCCAGTATCCCCTTCCAGCAAAAATGCCATGATACAAAAGACTGAACAATAACTGCAAAGATTAATGAAAATAACATTATTGTAATTATCTTCACAATGCTCCAAGCATTTAAGAAAAATGCCATCTCCTGTTGTGATAGAAGCAATAAACATTTAGGGATATAATCTCTGGATGATGTCGGTGTGTTTTGTTTTGTTTTGTTTTTTTTAATGAGGCAGTTAAAACAATACGTAGCTGAAATTTAGATTAAATGCTTATGTCTTGATAAGTGCAGAGCGAAAAAAACATTTTTGTGGGGTGTACATTGTTTTTGTCTCAATATTTTTTCAAGGACTGTGGACGTGTCAGTATATTGAACTAGATTGTGCATCTGGTCTTTTGAAAATGCTAGGAGAAGGTACAGAGGGAGAGGGCAAAGGTAGCCTTCTACCACCATCTTTGCAGCATCTGGATTCTGGGAAGCTACTAGGCTGAGCTAATAGTCTAGGTAACAGTCTTACTTCAAATAATCTTCTTTTTCTCTTGTCTCTATATGACATTTGACCATTTTTTTACATAAGCTTCTGCTCATTTATTGTACTTTGCGAGATCAGTTCACATAATAAAACACACCTGTTCTTTAAAACATGTGGAGGCATTCATAGAAGCATGCAGGCAAAGAAGACAATGAAGAGTCAGTACTATAAAAGGTATAAAAGTCAAAGGACAAGTTGTTCAAATAATATGCTTTAAGCACTAGAAAATGTCAGCAAAGAATTAGCATGATTCCATTCTTATCAGCAGCCTCAGTTTAATATTCATGAATTTGTTTGATATTAAAGGTTTACTACATCTTTCATTAAAAGATAAATGGAATGTTTCTTAACTGCATTCTTAACATATTCATTTGGACAACAGTAAAAGGTCTGCTTAGTTGTCTGGGTAGCTGGCATGGCTAATTTTAAAAAAATCTCTAAAGTTAGGAATAGCTGTCTATAAAACAAGAAAACCTGAGGTAGACCTTGTATTTACACCCTTATATATTGTTTTTATTACTAAAAGGCTATAAATACAGGCTCTACCTCAGACGTCCTTGTTTTATATACTCCGTTACTTCCAACTTCAGATATGTGTGTGTGTGTACACACACACACACACACACACACACACACACACACGTGTACCACTTCGCCTTTGGCAGGCCCACCCACTGCAGATGGAAAGGGACCCTCATTACGTACATTAGTTCAGATTTCATGGTATAAAACGTACAGTATGAGCTCTGAATCAGAGGAAAATAGGACTGATGGCATTTGCAGCTAAAGAGATTTCTAATCCTCAGATTTTAGCTAGATGGATAACTCAATCTCATTAAACAAGAGCTAAAACTTCTGCTTCTGCATAATCACATATATTTACATAACATGAATAGCTCTGCCCCTTAAGTGCCCAGTCCACAGATAAATGGGAGCTGTGGTACTGATTCCAATGGGAACAGAAACTGGCATCTATGCATGCTCTTGGCTACAACTTTCCACCTAGATATGCTTAACATTTTGAGAAGCAATAAATTGAAAGCAGATAATAGCTTTGGAAATGGGGAAATTGCAAACTTCATGAGAGAGTTTTTGTTTCCTAGGAAACTATGCTTGTTTGGTTTTTACAGCAACCCTCTTTGGCCCTCCTCAGCAGACTGCAAAAATCGTTATTAATTAGAAAGATTAATTTAACTTTCAGTACCCTGTTACAAGTGGTTAAGAGGCTTTCCCCGTGTGCCTTAGTGACTGGAGTCTAAGTCTTGGCAGCCTCTCTTAGGGATAAGAAGTCTTTTGCTCTAATAGCTGTGATGAATAGTTGAATGTCAGATATCTTTTTGCCTCATTTCTCTCTGTTGCCAGAGGTCATAATTTTGTTTTATTTGTCTTTGAAAAGAGATCATAGTGAATTTTCCAAGAACAGAAGAAGACCAAAAAATCTTAAATAAAACAAGGGTTATAAGAAAATTGAGAGGAAATCAAACTAAATCAAAGATAACAATACCAAACATACCTCAGTCTAAGGTTGAGCGTATCCTAGTCTATTTAAATAAAACCTTCAGTTTTCAGAGGAAGTAATTAATTGAGTGAAATGAATCATTTTCTTACCCTATCCTTGGATTGATTCTTTACTGCCTTGTACTTTCTAACTTAAAGTGTGCTTTGTGTGGATAAAGTGGACATAAAGTCCTGCAGTTAGTGAAGTGACTGGAGAATACTGGCTTGGTAGTGTTTTACCATTGTGAGTACAAATGACTGCATAAGATCCAGGGTGGTGGAGAATCAGGCTCCTGATTTTAAGTTGTCAGAATCTCCACTTCTCTTTTGATGATATAGTGGCCTTACCTATTTTGTGACAGTGTTTAGTCCTTGGGATAATGGGACTGAGTATATTCTATTCACCCAAATCTGCTGATGCTCTCCAGACATACAACTCTGTAAGTGAGGTGCCTCTGGGCTTTACCTAAGTACCCACTCTCAAGCTTAAGAGCCAAGTGCTGGGGACAAGCCTGGAGCAACCTTATGGACAAACTTCCAGGTCTGAATCATGTTAGTGGACTCAGGTGGATGTACAGAGCCCTGTGTCCCTCAGGATGCACTGATGTTGCAGTATAAACAAATTCTGCATGACCTCCTAACCTCTGCCATTGTGTGACTATGTCTACATTAGTTTCTGCTCTCCAGGATCCTACCAGTTTTTATTGTCTCCTTCCTATCAGTGATGGCACTTATCTTTTGTGGTCCTGTGAAAAGGTTTGGTTTTGAGCCCCTATTATTGCCATTTATAGACTCATAGAAGTAGGGTCAGAAGGAACCTTGTAGATCATCAAGTCTGACCCCCTGCCTTGGGCAGGAGAGAAAACCGGGCTCAAATGATCTCAGCCAGATAGACACAAGCCTCCTCTTAAAGACCCCCAGGATAGGAGCCATCACCACTTCCCTTGGAAGTTGGTTCCAGATCCTAGCCGCCCTGACTGTGAAGTAGTGCCTTCGGATGTCTAGTCTAAACCTACTCTCTAACAATTTGTGGCCGTCATTCCTTGTTACCTTGTGGGGCGCTATGGGGAGCAGGGTCTCTCCCAAACACTGCTGGTCCCCCCTGGTGAGTTTATAGATGGCCACCAGGTCCCCCCTCAGCCTTCTGTTTTGAAGGCTGAACAGGTTAAGGTCCCGTAGCCTCTCTTCATAGGGTCTGCCCTGCTGTTCCCGGATCATGCGGGTGGCCCTCCTCTGGACCCTCTCAATGGGTCTATAGTTGCCCGGGTCCTCCCTCTTCCCATATACGATTATATAATGAATCCTAAAACATAACCAAACTGCAGCAGTGCCCATAACCAGCTTGAGGCCTCATGCAAATGCAATTTGCATTGCCCTAGCATCACACCTGCTCCCCCTACATTGAGGGGGGTCAGATGAGGGGCACAGGACCAGTCCACAGGCCAGATGCACAGCATAGTTCTGGCCCCAGGGGTTTAATCAGGTCCACAATGTCCTTCCCCTGCCCTCCACATCCAGTGCTGGTGACAGCCTCAGCAGTCACTCTGGGACTGAACCACATGTCATTGGTGACGTGTAGGGGGTGCACACGGGTGCACGTGCACCCCGTGAGCATGGCAGTGCACCCTTTATGAAAAGGCACTGCCAACATTGTTGGCGGCACCTGGTCACTGCTCACTGCCCCTGCTGCCCCCCACTACTGACGCTGCCAGTGGCATCTGAGGGCAGTCAGTGATTGCCATTGGCTGCCACTGACGCTGCTGGCGGTGTTTGTGAGTGGTTGCCTATCCCTGGTTAGCGCTCACCCCTTCACCCTGCCACCGCCGACAGTCCTGGCGGCATCTGCAGGAGCTCCCCCCGCTGGCGGCATCTGTAGGAGCTCCCTGCTTACTGTGCTTCTGCTGCCACCAGCACCACCATGCCCCCGCAGCCACCAGGAGCATGCATCATTCATGCCACATGTGGCACACACTTCAGTTCAAGTAGGAAGCAAGCTGCCCACAACATCTGCTCCAGCCAGTCAGGGGCAGGTGCTGTATGCAGTACAGGTTCCCAACTGGGTGGAGCAGCACTGCATGTAGTGCAGCATCAAATCAGTCAAAGCAGGTGCTGGCATGTGTGGGACCCACAGACCACCCCCCCCACCCACCCCTCCTCTCTGCATGCTGAATTAAGTGCCCATTCTGGCCACTCCAGAACTATGCTGTATGTGGCACCCAGTCTGGGACCCAAATTACACCTGGTTATTGTCCTCAGCCAACTGAAGTAGGTACTGTGTGCAATTCATGTGTTGAAGTGCACATTGTGGGTGTTAGATCCAGCATGTGAGTGGTGGGGTCCTGAACCCTGTCACATATGGTACATCCTGCATGAGTGCTGCCTGCAGCTTGGTTCCTGGATCAAGTGCTATGGGTAGCACATATCCTGGGCCCTGTGTGCAGGGTTGGTCTGGCATGCACCACGTGTGGGTTACCTGGAAACCCAGGGCCAGCACTGAGGGCCTGATCATGTGGCTCCCTAGGCTAGATTCAGCCCATGGGCCATATTTTGGCACCCCTACCCTAAAACAATGGACCCAAATAGAGTGACTTACTGCAAAATCCTCAGTAATTTATCTGGCTGCTTACTCTGTAGGATTCAGAGCAGCCAGCAGTTTGGGAAAACCCTTCTGGCACAGCTCCTGAAAGATCCTGGCTGCCTAAGGTTGAGAGGATCTGGGTTGGGTTGGGGCAATAGGTGGTAGCATCAAGGAAAAGAAAAAGCAATTTAATCAACTTGGGAAATTAACAACATGGCATTTTGAAGTATAAGCATATTCCTAGCAACAAGATTAACATCTGAATGTTTGATCTATATGTTAAATAGTTATGAGAAATCTAAAGGAAGTGTTCTAATTAGAATAGTCTTTCTTTCCTAGAGAATTATAAAGGATGGAAAGTTGGAATTACCACCAAGGAGGAGTATTCAGCACTTGTTTGTACCTGCAGGGAGTGGATCAGGAAAGCCAAGGCTGCAACTGAGCTCCATCTGGCTTCACATATCAAGGATAACAAAAAGTCCTTTTTCAGATACGTAGAGAGTCGGAAAAAAAAGCAAGGGTAACATTGGACCCCTGATGAATCAAGCGGGACGGCTGATAACTGACACCCAGGAAAAGGTCAAGCTGCTTCATGGGTACTTTGCGTCAGTCTTTCATCAGTCCAATGATGAAGTCTAGCAAGATGTCTAGCAAGACACAGGACGGCCAGGGTGAGAGTGTATTTATATCCAGCAGCAGTGTTGATCTAGTAAAGGATCACCTTGAGAGGCTGGACAACAAGTCAGCTGGTCCTGACAGATTACACCCTAGGGTATTCAAGGAGCTGGCAGGTATCATAGCCCAATCGTTGGCAAAAATATTTGAAAATTTGTGGTGCTCAGGTGAAGTACCTGAAGACTGGAAGAAGGCCAATGTGGTACCCATCTTCAAGAAACGGCAGAAAGTAGATCCTGGGAATTACAAGCCAATCAGCTTGACCTCAATCCCTGGTAAGATTCTCAAGAAAATGATCAAGGAGACCCTTCTGGATAAGTTGGCTGAGGGCAACATCCTGAGGGATAGCCAGCATGGGTTTGTCACAGGTAGGTCTTGCCTGACCAATCTCACCTCCTTCTATGACCAGGTGATGTATCACCTGGACAAGGGAGAAGTGATTGATGTCATATACCTGGACTTTAAAAAAGCCCTTGATCTGGTGTCCCATGACCTCCTCATGAAAAAATTGTACAACTGTGGCCTTGGCTACACCACTGTCCAATGGCTGGGAAATTGGCTCTGAGGTCGAACCTAGAGAGTAGTTGTTGATGGCAGAGTCATTATGGCACTCTGTGACCAATGGTGTCCCCCAAGGCTCTATCCTTGGACCGGTTCTCTTCAACACCTTTATCAATGATGTGGACATTGGTGTCAGAAGCGCACTGGCTAAGTTCACCGATGACACTAAACTTTGGGGCATAGCGTCCACACCTGAGGACAGGCTAGTGATCCAGGCTGACTTGGATAAGCTTAGTAAGTGTGTGGACACAAACCTGATGACGTTCAATACCAATAAATGCAAGGTATTCCATCTCAGGAAAAAAACCCTGCAGCATACTTATAGGCTTAGCAGTGCTATGCTTGCTAGCACCACTGCTGAAAAAGACTTGGGGGTCATGATTGACCACAAGATGAACATGAGCCACCAATGCAATGTTGCAGCTGGTAAAGCAAACAAACCCTGGCTTGCATCTATGGATGCTTCCCAAGAAAATCTCAGGATGTCATCCTCCCACTGTATTTGGCCTTGGTGAGGCTACAGCTGGAGTACTGCATCCAATTCTGGGCTCCGCAATTCAAGAAGGATGTTGAGTAGCTTGAGACAGTCCAGAGGAGAGCCACACGCATGATCAGAGGGCAAGAGAATAGTCCTTATGAAGAAAGGCTGAGAGCCATGGGATTCTTCAGTCTGGAAAAGCGCAGGCTCAGGGGGGACCTGGTGGCTGCCTATAAGTACACAAGGGGTGTTCATCAGGATCTGGGAGAACATGTGTTCACCAGAGCACCCCAAGGAAAAACAAGTACCAATGGTCATAAACTCCTACAAGACCATTTTAGGTTGAACATAAGAAAAAATGTCTTAACTGTCTGAGCCCCCAAGACCTGGAATAGACTCCCTCCAGATGTGGTGCAGGCCTAGTCTGGACTCATTCAAGAAATGCTTGGATGCTTATCTTGCTGGGGTCCTTTGACCCTAGCTGACTTCCTGCCCCTGGGGCAGGGAGCCGGATTTGATGATCTTTGACATCCCTTCCAGCCATAACGTCTATGAAATCTTTTAAATAAATAGGCTCTACCACAAATCTGTCTGTGATGTAGCACTCTCTCTCTTACCTCTTTTCTTTGGTTTCTGACAAACTTAAAGGCTTAACTAAGTAGGTACTGGCTTTTTCTGCTGGAGTGGAAAGCCATGAGTAACAGATTATTTTCTGCAACATGAACATTTTGAACAGTGAGGAACTAGACCTATATAGCTTAGAAGATAGTTTTGCTCAATTGAAGTGAGTGGGGCAAATGAGAAAATAATGCAACCCCATCAATGCTGTACGAGGGTGAGGTGCATAACCCTCTTCCTTGGGTTATCCTGAACCTCTCTTTTATCCTTTGATGTTGTGGCAGAGAGAAAAGTGCGACCCTCCCGCTGAAGTTGTAAGCACCTTTGACAGCAACTCATCTGAAACTTTTGACCTTTGATTTTAGGAATGAGTAATTCAGTTCTATACCAAATGCACACTTTAACAAAACTGCAGTGGGCAGGAAATACACTGTAGCCTAAAAGGCCAATCAGTTAGGAACTCAATTTAGGAAAATAGTTAAATGTGCTTTTAGTTGATTCATATTCTGGAAACTATTTAAATATGAACATAATTATATGCAATGATTAAGTCCTATTGAATTTAATGGCATAAACTTGTGTACAAGCAACGTCCCTGAATCATAGCCTAAGGATGGAATTTCCAGTATTGCTGTTGTTAGACTAATCCCATAGAGTAAAGAAGAAAGACTGAAAATTAATTTGTTACATGTAAGAAAATAAGAACTTGTTTACTATTGTAAGAAGCATATATTTGATTCTGATTTTGCTAAGCAGCACTTGCACTAATCAGCAGATACCTTTTGTGCAGTTTCCTGATTATATCCTCAAGAGAATGTTTCTGTAGATGCTCATATTCTCAGATATAAAATTTACCATGCCCAAACCAACAACTTTCTATTTAGCATGACTCTTTTGAAGTCATTGGAATTATACCAAGAATCTGAATAGAATAGTCTCATTAGCATACTGAACCACAAACCTTACAATTTGCAAAACAAAACAAACAAAAAAACCTGTCCGTTCCTCACTTGCCAGTCAAACTGTGATAGGAAAGAGTGGGATAGTGAGAATTAACACTCTTAAAAATATGTTCCTTTTACAGAAAGTACACTTAGTAGAATATTATTAAATACATTCTTGACAAATAAAGGGAATTTTGTGACATATTTTCCATTTTAAGACTGCTTCTTCATTTACTAAGTTGATTAAATGTAAACATTTACATTGGGTCTTCCAATTACATGCATGAAAACCAAGAAAAAATACTGCATGCACACCTGTGGATACATCAGCAACAGCTTTTCTGTTTTGGAAACACCGCTCATCACTGAAAAAAGAAAAAATAAATAAATAAAATTTAAAAAACTCCAAAGCTGCAATCTTCAAACAAAAGAATGTTGATTTAAATCTACTCTTGAAGACTTTAATGCAGTGATATTCAGCCTTTTTCATCCTGCAGGCCAAATGTGCTTCTTCAAAAAGGTCAAGAGAACCACTAGTGTAACTGGGGGTGGGTGACTGGGATACCAGTTCTGGCCACTATTTAGAGAGGGTGCCAGAATGTCAGCTTCAAGGAGCTCAAATGGTAGCAGTTGCAGCCAGGGTAGTACAATTACCATGGCAGTAGCAGTGGGTGTGTGTGGAATTCGTTCTGTCAAAGCAGCAGTTAAGTTGTACGGGTGCACTTGGCATTCCTGCCCCCGACTCTTCAGTGCTCAGTAGCCATCCCCCAATCTAAGAGCATATCTATTCAGGGTACTGAGAGTGCTAGTTATGCCTCTGAAGAGAACACTTTTAATGGTTGGGGCAGGCCATCCCATTCTCTCATTATTTAAGTGATATAAAGGAATGCAAACTTCCTGCAAGTCCCCCATGGGGAACACTATGGAATTAGGAAGTTCCCAAAGAACATAGAGTTGGGATAAACACAATAGTCACTGTACCTGCCCTTCCCACATTACCCAGCACAGCAGGTGTGTTAGAAGTGAGGAGTAGGACTAACTAGCATGTATTGTGCTCATGGGTGTCTGGTGCCTCTTGAGCCAGGGGTTCCCCAGTGGCTGATCCCACTGGACTGAAGTGGCATGGCCACTTTTGCTGGTGGCCCTTCGCCCCCTTGTCTGCTAGCTAACCAGGGAGCGCAGCCTGGAAGGGGATGCACCGATGACCTCAGCCATGTGCACGTGCACCCCCTACGCGTCGCCCCTGATTGTGCTTCAGCTGTTCCGACCTTGAGCATGATCCCAAGTTGAAAGCAGTTTAGAATTTGAGGGACCCATGTGACCACAGAATGGATGTACCTGCCCTGAATGATTAGAAACTTGGTTAACTAAAGATCCCCTTACCCCCTGGGTGTCAATGCCTGAGTTGTCAGGAGTAGTTTAAAAACAGCGGGGGCCACTGGCAGGGCATTCTGAAGAACAGGTACTCTGTTTTGGAACTCACACTCTCAGGGTCTGCCAGACCACATGGGAACATAAGGCTAGAAGGGACTTTTTGGTTTATCGAGTCTTGTTATAGAAGGTAAGCACTCTATATAAACCTTTCATAAACTGCTGGCAGATGACAGAACAAGGAGCAAAGGTCTCAAGTTGCAGCAAGGGAAGTTTAGGTTAGATATTAGGAAGAATTTTCTCACTAGGAGGGTAGTAAAACACTGGAACAGGTTATCCGGAGAGGTGGTAGAAACTCCATCCTTGGAGGTTTTCAAAACCTGCCTAGAAAAAGCTTGGGCTGGGATGATTCTGCCTTGAGCAGGGGGTTGGATTAGATGACCTCCTGAGGTCTCCTCCAACCCTAACTTTCTATGATTCAGGGGGTTGGACTAAATGACCTCCTGAGGTCCCTTCCGACCCTAAGTTTCTATGATCCTATGATCAAGCTCTGTCTTCAAATAGTTAGATTTTTTACCCCAATTTCCTATTGGAAATATATATCCAAACTTCACTGGTCTAATGGTTAGAAATGTAGAACTGAAATCTTTCCCAGGACTTTGAGGGCTGGAGGGGTTTTGATAGCAAGCTTGGAAGAGCAATTCCTTAAAATTTGGCCACATTATGATGTCTTCATTTACATTTGTTCCACAGGTAACCCCCATTGTTTAAGGGTATCTAAGCTATATGTTCTTTTTGGGGAACATAAAAAAGCAAGTAAATAAAATAAATAAGGCTGAAGAGTCATTAGATGTGTGGAAAATTAGCAAAGTTCCCCAGGAATAAGATCTCACCTTAAATCAGCAGAAATAAAATTAGCATTTCCCCATAAAAATCATTCTTGCATAATGTGGCAAAGTGGGGCTCTCCGCCTAGCCACAGTGCTAGGTTCCCCACTTATCTTTGGGCTCGCCTCCCACCTGACTCGCCTGCCATGCCTTGTTCTTATTAATTATGATGTTAATTAAGCGGGAGGCTGCCCATTTTATGCCCTGATGCCGGGGGCAATATCTGTGGCTCTGAACCTCCCCTACAATGCAGCCCATGCCTTGCAGATGGCATCCAGATGTTATAGTGCTCCCAGGCCTAAAGCTGGAGCAAGTTTAGGCCACGCCGTCAGACCTCAGTCACATGCACATTCATACCGCCCACCTCTCATTCAGGCCTCACACACTCCATCCTCTCTCACAGAGTGACTTTCACGCATCACCAACTTATGCCGCCTTGCTCCCCCTTGGAGTAGGCACCCTTTGGCCATAGGCTTAGCTAGTCTATTCCTTGGGTGGCAGACATACCGTCTGTTGGGCCTCTCACATGACCCTCACCGGGGTAGTGGCCAGCCAATTACCTGACCAGGTCTAAGCATGCTCGGACCCCTTCCAGGGCAACACTATGTGTATGTATATGTACTGGGCCCTTAGCCCTCTGGTTCCCCTTTACTGGGGCTCCCCATCTCTGCCCTCTTCACTCAGGGCTCCACACCACCCCCTTCCCTTGAGGATACACACCACCTTCTTCCCTTGAGGCTACTCATCTCTACCCCCCTCACTCAGGGCTCCACACTGCCCCCTCACTTGGGGGCCACAGGGCTTCGCTTCCCGGCGGGCTCAGGTGGCCATAGCCGTGCCTGGCCCCAGCTGTCTCTCTCGGGGTCTTGTACCCCCACAGGACTCAGGTGGCTGCAGCCATGCCTGGCCCTCACTCTCCTTCCTCAGGGTCTTGCACCCCACAGGGCTCAGGTGGCCACAGCCATACCTGGCCCCAACTGCCTCCAGTGTCACACAACCCACCGGAAGGTGAGGGCTAGAGTTAAGGCACCCCTACTGGCCTTTCACCGGGGTGGTCACTGGCCTGGCATTTCTTGGCGGCTTCCGCATCGCTGAGAGCCCCACCAGGCCACCCACTCCTGGCAGGGTGCAGTTTTAGGTCATGCCCGGGACCAGGAGCCTCCTAAACCATCCTCTACAGCTGCTTCCTTATCTCCACAATAATACACAACACCTCACAGCCAGGCAATGTTACTGCCTTCACAGCCAGCAGGAAACTGAGCTCTTTATATAGGCAGCCAGAGATCTAAAATGGCTGCCTTAATCAAGCACCTGCTGACTACTTAGCTTTGGCCTTAAAGTGGTAGGCACCAACAGTGCTCTGCCATACACCTTCCCCCTTTAAATGGTACCTAGGGGGTTTCCCCTGCTGCTCCTCCAAAGCAGGCTCCCACTGGAGCCTGTGGGAGCCCCCAAGTGGTGAGCACCCTCAAAGGTGCTCCACCACACATAAAAACAATAATCCTCTTTCTCTTCTTCTTCTGTCCTGCAGCTCAGAGTGCTTCAGGCCATTCTATCTGGGCCCCAAATCCCCTCTATAAAATAAGGATAATAGAACTACCCTATTCACAAGCATGTTGTGAAGACAAATGTATTCAAGACTGCATGGTGCTAAGTATTACGACCAGGTGACCTATCACCTGGACAAGGGAGATGAGATTGATGTCATATATCTTGACTTCAAAAAAGCCTTCGATCTGGCGTCCCATGATCGTCTCTTGGAGAAACTGGCCAATTGTCACCTTGGGTCCTCCACGATCCACTGGCTGGAAAATTGGCTCCGGGGTCGGACCCAGAGGGTAGTAATTGATGGAAGTCACTCATCGTGGTGTCCTGTGACCAGTGGGGTCCCCCAGGGCTCTGTCCTTGGACCCACACTGTTCAACATCTTCATTAACGATGTGGACACTGGAGTCAGAAGCGGACTGGCCAAGTTCGCCGATGACACCAAACTTTGGGGCAAAGCATCCACACCAGAAGACAGGCGGATGATCCAGGCTGACCTGGACAGGCTCAGCAAGTGGGCGGATGAGAATCTGATGGTGTTCAACGCCGATAAATGCAAGGTTCTCCACCTTGGGAAAAAAAACCTGCAGCATCCTTATAGGCTCGGCAGTGCTATGTTGGCTAGCACTATGCAAGAAAGAGACTTGGGGGTCATCATTGACCACAAGATGAACATGAGCCTGCAATGCGATGCTGCGGCTAGTAAAGCGACCAAAACGCTGGCTTGCATCCATAGATGCTTCTCAAGCAAATCCAGGGACGTCATTCTCCCCCTGTACTCAGCCTTAGTGAGGCCGCAGCTGGAGTACTGTGTCCAGTTTTGGGCTCCACAATTCAAAAAGGATGTGGAGAAGCTTGAGAGAGTCCAGAGAAGAGCCACGCACATGATCAGAGGTCAGGGAAGCAGACCCTACGATGACAGGCTGAGAGCCCTGGGGCTCTTTAGCCTGGAAAAGCGCAGGCTCAGGGGTGATCTGATGGCCACCTACAAGTTTATCAGGGGTGACCACCAGTATCTGGGGGAACGTTTGTTCACCAAAGCGCCCCAAGGGATGATGAGGTCGAATGGTCACAAACTACTACAAGATCATTTCAGGCTGGACATAAGGAAGAATTTCTTTACTGTCCGAGCCCCCAAGGTCTGGAACAGCCTGCCACCGGAGGTTGTTCAAGCGCCTTCATTGAACACCTTCAAGATGAAACTGGATGCTTATCTTGCTGGGATCCTATGACCCCAGCTGACTTCCTGCCTTTTGGGCGGGGGGCTGGACTCGATGATCTTCCGAGGTCCCTTCCAGCCCTAATGTCTATGAAATCTATGAAATTAGTACATTGGATTGCTCTTTTTCTTCCACTCATAGTTTCATAGTTTCACAGTTTGTAGGGTCAGAAGGGACCTTGACAGATCATCAAGTCCAACCCCCTGCCATGGCAGGAAAGAGCACTGGGGTCAAATCACCCCAGCAAGGTGTTCATCTAGCCTCCTCTTAAAGACCCCCAGGGTAGGAGCTTGCACCACCTCTCTTGGAATTTGGTTTCAGATCCTAGCCGCCCTTACTGTGAAGTAGCGCCTCCTGATCTCTAGCCTAAATCTACCCTCTGCCAGCTTGTGACTGTTACTTCTAGTCACTCCTAGTACTGCTCGGGGGAACAGGTACTCCCCCAATGCCTGTTGGTCCCCCCTGAGTAGTTTGTAACAGGCCACTAGATCCCCCCTCAGCCTTCTCTTGTGGAGGCTGAACAGGTTCAGGTCCCTTAGCCTCTCCTTGTAAGGCCTGCCCTGCTGCCCCCTGATCATGCAGGTGGCCCTCCTCTGGAACCTCTCTATGTTGTCCACATCCCTCCTGAAGTGTGGCGCCCAGAACTGGACCCAGTACTCCAACTGCGGCCTGACCAGTGACGCGTAGAAGGGGAGGATCACCTCCTTGGACCTGCTTGAGATGCATCTGTGGATGTATGACAAGGTGCGGTTGGCCTTCCTGACAGCATCCCCACACTGTCAGCCCATGTTCATTTTGGCATCAATAATGATTCCAAGATCCTTTTCTGCCTCTGCACTGAAAAGAAGGGAGTTCCTCAGTCTGTAGGTATGCTGCTGGTTCTTTCTCCCCAGGTGCAGCACCTTGCACTTGTCAGTGTTGAAACCCATCCTGTTCCCATCTGCCCACCCTTGTAACCTGTCTAGGTCCAATTGCAGCCTATTCCTCCCTTCTAGCATGCCCACATCCCCCCACATCTTAGTGTCATCAGCAAATTTGAATTGGGTGCTTTTTACCCCCTCGTCCAAGTCACTGATGAAGATGTTGAGCAGTGCGGGTCCAAGGACCGAGCCCTGGGAGACCCCACTGCCCACATCCCTCCAGGTCGAAAATGACTCGTCCACAACCACTCTCTGGGTGCGGCCCTACAGCCAGTTAGCAACCCATTTGACTGTGTAGGTGTTGATACCACAGTCCCCTAGTTTTTTAATGAGAATGGGGTGAGAGACAGTGTTGAAGGCCTTCCTGAAGTCCAGAAAGACTACATCCACTGCTACCCCTGCATCTAAGGATTTTGTGACCTGGTCATAGAAGGCCACCAGGTTGGTCTGACAGGACCTGCCACTAAGGAACCCGTGTTGATTGCCCCTAAGCATAACCTGCTCTGCTGGCCCCTTGTGGACATGCGCCAGGATAATTATCTCAAAAAGCTTATCCAGGATTGAAGTAAGACTAACTGGCCTATAGTTCCCGGGGTCCTCCTTCCTCCCTTTTTTGAAAATGGGAACCACATTGGCCTTTTTCCAGTCCTCTGGCACCACGCCAGAGCACCACGAGTGCTCGTAAAGCCGTGCCAGGGGTCCCACAATGACCTTTGCTAATTCCCTCAGTACTCTGGGGTGGAGGTCATCAGGACCAGCTGATTTAAATACGTCCATTCCCTCCAGAAGTTCCCTGACTAGATCCTCACTGACCCTAGGCCTGGGTGCGCCTCCCCCGGGGCCTGAGGGGGTCCTGGCGGATGGGCTGATCTGGTCCCTGTTGAGGAAAATGGAGGCAAAGAAATTGTTAAATAGGTTAGCCTTGTCATCTGGTGCAACAACCAGATTTCCTAGCATGTCTTGCAGAAGCCCCACGTTACCAGGTACCTTCTTTTTGCCCGCTATGTATTTAAAAAAGGACTTCTTCTTGTCCTTAATCTGGGTAGCTAGTCCCAGTTCCATCTCCACCTTTGCCTTCCTGACCGCCCCTCTGCAGCCCTGAGCTACTGAGAGTCTTCCCTGGTGATAGCCCCTCCCTTCCATTGGGTGTACACCTCCCTTTTAGCCAGGAGACGTTCCCGTATGCTTTTGGTGAGCCATGGGGGCTTTTGTGCCCTCTTGCCCCCTTTGACCCTGTCACAACCCAAGGGTGTGATTTTTGTTTGTGTGTGCTTCAGCATTGCTAAATTATTTCCCGCCACTCGTAGCTTTCTTTGCAGGGTGCATTTCTAGGTTGCAAAAGAGAAATGCACGGTGCAAGGAGTTCCTGCCATTCGTATACAGATTTGTGTCCCACTATTGGCCAGTTCTAAATTATTCCTATGTGGTGGCTAGCGATTGGCATGTTAGCTGTATAAGAGGCTTGAGCGATTTCCGCCCAAGTTGGAGGACTCCACAACCATCTGGAGAGAAAAAAAAGAGAAAGAGGAGGGCTTCACGTTTCATGAAGATCTCTAAGTGCTGCGGAGCCTATCGGATCCAGTGTGTCTACCTTAAAGAAGGCTGTAGGGGTCTGATCAGCCTCTTGCCTCTCCCCGTCGCCGCCTGATCCCTTGACGTACCCTTCCCTGCGCGCAAGTTCCACGGAGCCTAGCAAACTTCGTGTGAGTGTATTCAGAGCTCTTTGCTTCGAGTTACTTTCTTCGGTTGACACGACGGGCTTGCGGTTTAGAGCCTTCAACCGGATTGGGCTAGAAGGTTCACGGGAAGGAACTCTAGTTCACCTCTCTTCTTTTCTGTCTGTAACTGCAACTCAAGCAAGTTTTCCTGCCTGCACCGCGACCATCTTCGGTGTAAGTAAAATAATCTTAAATCAACCACTAAGCTTCCATGCCTAATTCTAGCGTGCCACCTACCTGCCCCGACCCGGCGTGTCCGGGCTGCTGGCCACAACTCGCCGCGCGAACCCCCCCCCCCCCGAGGGCCTCAGACCACTCCCAGCCCGCACAGACCCCTGCTGGGATTACCTCCCTTTGGGCATGGATGAACATCTCCTTAAGGATCAACCACTCCTCTTGGTCACCCAACTCCCCTCCCCTCTGGAACCTCAGTACTTCCCCAACTATTCTTCTTACCTCATTGAAATCCACCCTCCTGAAGTCCAGGGCTGCTGCCTTTTGCCACCTTGCTCTGGATGGTGAATTCCAGCAGGCAATGATCGCTGTCGCCCAGGTGGTTGAGTACCCGCAGCCCCCCCACGAGGTCGTCACCTGTGGCCAGCACCAGATCCAACAAGGTGTCTCCCCTGGTGGGGCTGTGCACCTCCTGAGTTAGATGGAGGTCCTGTATCTTGACTAGGAACCTATGTGAGCAGTCAGACCTGGCTGACTGCTCTTCCCAGCACATATCTGAAAAGTTCAGGTCCCCCATGATGATCACATCTTTTGACCTAACTATCTCTGTGACCTGACTTAAGAATTCCCGGTCTAGCTCTTCCCCTTGGTTGGGTGGTCTGTAGTAGACCCCCACCGTTAAGTCCCTTTCCCCTCAACTTCCTTCTATTCTAACCCAGAGCACTTCAGTGTGCCCCTCATCTGACCTTGTGCTACTCGTTGAGGATGTGTATTCCTCCTTGACGTACAGCGCCACACCCCACCTTTCCACCCTGTCCTGCCCCTCCTATACAGCCTATAGCCCTTGATATTCACTGCCCAGTCATGAGTTGGGTCCCACCATGTTTCTGTGAGCCCCACTATGTCTGGCTTGGTGTCAGCTAGCAGGAGGGCAAGTTCCTCCTGCTTGTTCCTCATACTACAAGCGTTTGTGTAGAGGCATTTGAGGCCTCATGAAGATGTGTGCACTGGCCTCCTAATCTCAGTACTACCTGGGCCCCTGTTGCTTACCTGGGTATTTGTTCTGCTCGTTGTCAGTCTAGGCTGGGCTGTCCTTGTGGGTGTCTCTTGGTTTTTTGGTTTAAGGCTCCATCATTTAAAAGCGCATATTTATTTTTATATTATTGGCTGGTTGTAGCCTTCAGCATCAAATAGCTGGCTAAGAAAACTTGGGTTTGTAGAGTACAGACAGCAAGTGTAGATAGCCCATCATAGCTTTTAGCGTGTAAGAGACTGATAGCCTGATACCAGGGAGAGGAAAAGGAGTTTAACTATCATCCTAAGCTAGGTTAAATTCCCATGCTATAAGGAGATAAACAGAAGTGAATGTAGAAGTGAGTTCCAACTAGAGAGAAGGAAAAGAAAGAGAGGAGGGGAACACAAGTGTCCCCTTTGTTTGGGCATGCAGAAAGTAGTTGGCATTCAAACTTATAGTGCAGCCATGGCCATAACATGGATGAATCAGCTATTTAGTGACACTGTAGTGTCCATTAGGGCTGTGCAAAGCTTTGAGTGCTGATTCGATTTGGAGGAGACTTAGCCGTAATCTCCAAATCTGAATTGAATCAGGGGACCAATTAAAAGGTCCAAATCAATTCAAAGCTCTCCAAATCAATTCAGAAAAGATTCAGACAGCTTTGGCAGTTTGAGCAGTCCCCACTCACTTATCATGCTGTTGGGCAATTGTTTAAAGGGCTGGGAGCTGGGACAGGTGGGGCAACCATGGAGGGGGGCTGGGAGAGGGGGCGGGGGTCAAGGGGCTCGTGGCAGAGCCCTCCATGTAGCGTGGAGCAGTGGAGGGCAGCAGGGATCACCCCCTGCCAGGCAGGAGCCAGTGAGTTGGGGCTTTTTTTTCCCTTAGAGCTGGAAGCTGGGGCAGGGCGGATCTGAGAGAGCAGGCGGGGATGGGGCCTGCGTGATTTGGAGATTTCGCTAATTCAGCAGCAGACAAATCTCTGAATCAGATTCGGCTGAATCAATTCAGGACAGTGATTTGAATCACCAAATCAAATCAGTCCCCTGAATTGGCTAAATCTGAAGCCAAAGCAAATACTAGCCACTTTGCACAGGCCCAGTGTCCATCCTATCAATGTTTCCTTGCATTTCTCAAACTCCCTCTAGCAGTGATCTCCCATAAACCCAAAATCTGTCCATAAAGCTTGGATTAGATCTTTGGACTCATGGATCCTTCTTTAGATAGATTTGTTCTTCATGGGTGTTATGAGATGGACTTTATGTGATAGGTTAGAGTACATTCATGTAAAAAGTCCCCTTTACTTACCCATATATCCTTTTTTCTGAAATCTGCAGCTATTATATGTATGTGGTAGAGACCACGATGAAAAAAGGGGGAAAAGAATGTAGAAAAAAAGAAGCAGTATGCCAAAATGAGAAAGATCCTGTTATTCTTTTCTTTGATCAAAATACTGGCCACACAAAAATGACCAGCTTAAACTAAGTGTGCCAAAGTCAACTTCAGCTGATGTTCTCTCTAGCCATCAGATTTCATATCTGCCCGCTTCCTCCCATTTTTCCCAATTGTATCCACATATAATGTTGTTTTATCCATTAAGAATGTGGTCTTCTACTTAGATTAAGTTTTCTGTGTAGTTGACATTTTATTCCTCTGCAGAAATATATGGGAATAAGTTAATATAGTTTACTTAACATAAATGGCACTGTACTGCATATATAGCCAAATGAACTTATAATCACTAAAATGGTTTGTTTTTTTCCTTTTACAAGGACTCAAATAAAGAAGCAAAAAGTCTTACTTTTTATTTTTAGTAGAAAACCACACCTTGAAGGGTGTTATTTTCAGGTTAGGGAAAATAAATAGAAACTAAACTGGGTACCTTATCATTTTCAATGAGACCTATGATTTTATTGTTTACTTGGGAGCTGAAAAAACACTGGGGTGCGATATGCTGTGTGATATAAACCAAAGCTAATTTGAGGGAAAGTAGATACACTTTATGAACATGTTGATTGAATTAATAAAATGATTTCCTACACTGAAAATCTACAGCTGTACATTTCATCAGTCTGAGCAAACAAAATCCCAAATCCCAAATGCCTGTAGCTGCCATTGGCTTCATTTTGAACTAGAGACACTTTTGAAAATTGGGACTGTATTGCCTAACTATACCGCTAGACCAATCCTGGGCTCACCTAAAATTAAGAAAACACTACCTACTTATAATCAGAGGTGAAATACCAGAATCCTTTTAGCTTCAAGCTATTCTTATGTGAATGTTGCCATCAGCAATGCCTTAAAAAAATCCTCCATATCAACTAGAAGGACACAAGAATGGATGAAAGTGTTTTGCCACAAGCGAACACCAACAGCATTGAAGTTGTGTTTGTACCACACCAGCTCTGTTGGACAGAACATGCCATAAGGATGCCTAACAACCAGCTTCCAAAACAGGCCCTATACTCCCAACTCATTGATGGTTACCACTCTAGAGGTAGGCAAAAGAAGAGATCCAAGGACACGTTGAAGGCCAATCTGAAGACATGTGATATTAACATCAGTACCTGGAAGACTCAAGCACTTCTCAGTATGGAGGCAGATAGATGAGATAGATGAAGGGAAAGAGCTGTGACCCAACATCACAGGATCTTCTCTTTGTTCTTGGAACTATATGCTACATCTGCACTTGAACATGGGCCTCCTCAGTTATTTAAGGACTCACCAGTGACTTCCCTATTCACTGGAAGACTGCCATTCTTGTATCGAGGACTGCTGCCACTGCTGGGTTTTGATATGAGTACTAACTTAGTCTCACTTATGGCCCCAAATGGTATCTGGGTAGTCTCTGGAATTACAAACTACATAGACTGACTTCTATTTATTTATATTGCTTTATAACACACACTCTGAACTCATCTGAAGGCACATACAACATTGAATGCAAACATAAAATATACACCTTTTCACCAGAAAGGAAACTGAAGCAAACTCATAGAAGGAATGAGTAGTGATATTGGCAATAGGCTTTGTCTTTGTTACCAGGTTCTGTGGTTATAATAGGGCTCCCCTGGTCTAACTTTCCTGCCATGCCTTTGATGAGAGAATTGAAGAAAAGAAGACTTAGGTGAGTAGCCCTTTTTGGAACACAAAAGCTGTTTACTAGGTCCCAAAGGAAAATATATAGTCTTGCTGGTCACCAAGAAACAAAGTAACGAAGTGTAACCGCCACTACGCCTCTCCACTTTCCCCTTTTTCTCACAGGTTCCCTGCACCCCCAGGGATGACTTCTCCTGCTAATAAACTAAGGGACTTCTTGCTTCTCATTTACAGGTTAGTCTCAGTGACCACGCCGCAGCTGCTGCTCCTGCCACAGCATTTTCCGTCCCCACTGGAACGCTGTCTCCGTTCCCAACGCTGGAATGCTGTCTCTGCTCCCAATGCTGGCCACACTGCCTCAGCCGAATATGTCGCAGCTTCTCCCTCGGTCTCCACGGCCTATCCCCATTCTGGTAAATATTTTCCCTTTAATTTTTACCTCTTTGTCGGCAGCCTCCACTTCTGAGGTTCTTTGGATCCTCACCCTTGAAGCCTCTGCACCCTTCGGTGTGTCCAGCCAGCCTCCTCATCCCCAGTCCCCCACCGGGGGCTTTCTACCTCCTGGCTTCAGCTTTTGTCAGTGAGTTTTCTTCTATTGTCCTGGGCAGCTGCGGGTGGCTGCAGCTGGGCACGGTTTCATTTTTGGCTTTGACCTGCTGAGGACCCCTCCTGGGGTAGAAAGTGTTTTCTCAGTAACAGGGTCTTCTAATCTCTGTTGCACACGTCTCCTTTGAGATGATCTCTAGTTTTGACCTGTCAAGGTTTTTCAGGTGCCTGACCTGTTGAGGGAATGACAAAAAGAAAAAAAAAAAAAAGAGAAAAAACCCCACGGGTCCTGGGGGACCTCCGAGTGTCTTGGGAAAGGTGGGTCTCCTTCAACAAAGAGGTTGTGTCTGTGTTGTCATCTTCAATGGACTGGGACAGAAAATCAAAGTTCAGGTTCCTCACTCTGGGCTGGTATTCTACTGTAAAAGAAAAGGGTTGTAAGGCTATAGTCCACCTCATGATCCTGGCATTATCAGTGTGGGCTATCCGTAGCCACCGTAATGGGGTGTGATCGCTTATCAATACAAACTTTTATCCTAGCAGATAATAATGGAAAAGCTCAACTCCCCACCTTATCGCCAGGCATTCCCTTTCAATGGTTGAGTACTGCAATTCAGCTGGTGATAGCTTTTTACTGGCGTACGCCACTGGGCATTCTTCTCCTTGTACCTTCTGGAATAAAATGGCCCTGAGGGCTATCCCGGAGGCATCTGCCTGTAGATAGAATACCTCCTGGAAGTTTGGGGTGTACAATACGGGTTCTCTGCAGAGTGCCTGTTTCGTCTTCTGGAACTAAGTCATGGCTACCTCCAACCATTATATTGGTCTCTTCTTCCCCTTAGTCATATCTATTAAGGGGGCCACCATCTTGAAGAACCCCCTTATGAATCTCCTATAATAATTCACGAACCCTAGGAAGGACCGAAGCTGTTTTAAGTTTTCGGTAACAGATACTTTTTGATGGCTTCAACCTTGTCCACTACAGACTTAATCTTTCCTTGCCCTACCAAAACCCTCAAATATTGGATTTCGTACTGCCCCAATGCGTACTTCTTGGGGTTGGCTGTTAACCCCACTTCTCTTAAGGAGGTCAGAATGGCATGAAGTTGTTGGAAATGTTGGTCCCAATCGGGTGATAATATAACGATGTCGTCTATATATGTGGATGCATAATTCTGATGTGGGGCCAGTACCTTGTCCATCAACCTCTGGAAGGATGCAGCTGCCCCATGGACACTGAAGGGCATTTGTCTAAACTGGATTAACACCCAAGGGGCCACAAAGTCTGTTTTTTCTTTATCTTGTGGGGCCATGGGTATATGCCAATACCCTTTTGTGAGGTCTAGGGTTGATATGAACCTTGCTTGCCCTATGCACATTAGAGCAAATTGAGCATTTCCTCAATTTGTGGCATAGGGAAAGCATCAAATGCTGCCATCTCATTAACTTTCTGGTAGTCACTGCATAATTGGAGGGAGCCATCTGGCTTCAGTACTATAACCAGAGGGCTCTGCCAGGGGCTATCTGATTCTTCAATAATTCCCAGTTTCTGCATCCAAGTTCCCCTTGGCCCGCCTCCCACAGGTGTCTCAGGAGTCATCTCCAGGGGTTCCTCATTATGCATCCTGGTGGGGTCTTTATCTGGTGCATGACTCCCTTACTCTCCCCTGGTTCTTTGTTAAATACCTCTTGGAACTCTGAGACAATCTGCTTGAGGTCATCTTTCTGGGGTTTGAGCAGCCGGTCCTGGATCTCAGGGGACCCTTCAGTTATGTCAGCGATGGTTGGATTGCCTATTGAGCCTACAGTTTCTGCCATCACCGAAGGCTGCATGAGACCTTAGTCTGTTTCCATTCCTTCAACAAATTGATGTGGTAAATTTGTCTCCTCCTCGCACGCTTTGTCCACTGGACCTCATAGTTTACTTGGCCTACTCTCCAGGTGATCCAGAAAGGTCCTTGCCAGTAAGCTAACAGCTTCTGGTTATTGTCTAGCAACAGTAGGAGGACCTGGTCGCCTGCCTTCAATTCTCTTTCTCATGGCCGCAGGTCATAGTGCTGCTTCTGTCTATCCTGATTCCTTCCCCAATTCTCTCGGGCTAAGTGCCTCACTCGTTCTAGCCTTCTTGAAATTTGGTTACCACCTGTGGTTCATGCTGGTTGCCTAAATTTTGTTCCTGCTACCCCTTGCACACCAGATCGAGCAAACCCTTTGGCCTGTGTCACAACCCAAAGTTGTGATTTTTTGTTTGTGTGTGCTTCGGCACTGCTAAATTAGTTTTCCCGCTAAATTGCAGCTTCTTTGCACAGTGGAGTTTTCTGCTGCAGAAGAGAACCCCGGTGCAACGGAGAATTTCCCACCAATTTGAAGCTTTCTTTGCATGGTGCATTTCTTTTGCATCTAAGAAATGCACGGTACAAGGAGTTCCTGCCATTTGTATGAAGATTCGTGCCACAGTATTGGCCGATTCTAATGTATGCACACGTGACGGCTAGCGATTGGCTTGCTAGCCGTATAAAGAGCTTGGGTGGTTTCCGCCCAAGTTGGAGAGAAATCAGTTGGAGAGAGAGCAATTGGAGTTCGAGAGAGAGAGAGAGAGCGTGAAGATCTCCGAGCGCTGCGGATCCTTACGGACCCAGCGCATTTCTTAAGAAGGCAATAGAGGCCTGAACAGCCTCTAGCCTCTCCCTGTCGCCGATAAATTCCTAGACGTATCCCTTCCTGTACGAGAAACTACCGAACCCGCGAAGCTTCAACAACTCCAGGGAAAAGAACGAATTGTTGTAGTCCTCTAACGAGGATTTAAGCAGAGCTGAACCTCGAAACTGTCCAGCCTACACCACGACCATCTTTGGTGCAAATAAACAATCTTTAAATCAACCACTACACGTCCGTGACTAATTCTAGCTCGCCACGAGTCTTCTCTGACCCCGCGTGCCCGGGCTGCTGGCCACAGCCCGCGTGTGCAAAGACGGGCCCAGCTCGCCCCCGGCCCGCACAGCCTGTAGCCATAGACCAACTCAAAGAGGGTGTATCTGGTGGAGGATTGCGGTGACTTCCTTACTGCAAATAGCAGGGGTGGTAATGAGTTTCCATTTCCCAGGGTCCCCCTAGATGCTGGCTTTGATCATGTGCTTCAAAGTTCAATTAAACCACTCCACCAACCCATGCGTCTGAGATGTTCTGTACACAGATGTTCTTAATTGCTTGACGCATAGGGTTTTGCAGATGCCCCTCATAATGCTGGACATAAATTTCCTACCTCGGTCAGTTAGGATCTCCTTTGGAATTCCAACCCACAAGATCCACTTGAGCAGCTCCTCAGCGATCTTGTTGGCTGTCACGGAGTGTAGGGGAATCACTTCTGGAAATCTGGTAGTGTAATCTATGATAACTAACACAAATTTATGTTGGGCACGACTCTGGGGAAATGGTCCTGCAACGTCCAGGGTGATCCTCTTGAAAGGCCATCCCACTAAGGGCAATGGTATCAGGGGTGCCTTTGGTTGTCTGATATCCACCATCCTTTGGCATTCTGGGCATTCCTTGCAATATTGGTCGACCATTTTATATATATCAGGCTGAAACACCAGTCTTTTAAGTCTGACCTCGGTCTTTTCTTTCCCGAGGTGTTCCCCATGGACAGAGTATGGGCAATCTTAAGGAGGTATCACCAGTTTTGGTGAGGGACTAGCAATTGGAAGTATTCTCCTCATCTACCCCCTTCCACACCCTATACAAGAGCTCTCTTCTTATCTCAAACCATGGGTACGTTCCAGGAGCCCTAGAACTTTGCTCGGGATTTGTTTCCTGGCGCTGCAGTCGTTCCCTGAGGATGTTGCTGAACAGTGGTTCGTCCTGCTGGAATTTCTTGAATTGGGCATCACCGATCACCTTGTTGAGGTTTATTTTCTCTTCTTCTGGTTCTGCCTCTCTTGGCAACCTAGCTTTGGTTCCCATCAGGCTCTTTCCATAAAGTTGCTCTCCCTTCTCTTTTAGCAGGTTACACATTGTCCTCTCTACGACCTCCCTCAGATAGGACCAATTGGTTCCCAGGAGCATAGGGCAGGGCAGGGTCTTGGCTAACCCTACTGCCAGTTTCTTGGTATCACCCATAATTGTCAGTCTTAACCTCCTCCGCTCATATGTGTAGGAGGCCCCATGGATGCACAGCATGCTTACCGCCTTTTCTGGGGTTCCCAGCTGAGGTGGCACAAAGTCAGCGCGGATCATCGTCTGTGTGCAGCCTGTGTCTACTAGAGTGAGTGTGATAAGCTTCCCCACTCATACTTCTACTATGGGTCGGTTTTGTTTCCACAGCGTTTCTCTGCAGGCAAAACCAAAAGATATGCCCTTTTTTTCCACAACAAAAACATGTGGTCTCCCTTTGGTCCCAGCTTCTGGGTTCTTGTCAGGGCAGCTTCACCCCTTTCATCCTTCAGCCCCAGCCACTGTTTCCGATTTCCCTTGTGGGACTGTCGCGACTACTCTTTCTCTTCGTATACTCTTGCCTTCCACTTTGGCGGTGACATAATCCTCCGCCAGTCTCAGTGCCTCTTCCAACATCTTGGGCTGGTGTCCTCTGACCCAATGCTGCATGGGTCCTTTGAGGTCTTGGAAGAACTGCTCCAATATAATAATATCCATTACTTCTGCTGTTGTCTTGTTCAATGGCTGTATCCATCTCTCCACTACATCCCTGAAGTTCTGAGCTATCAATTGGGGTCTCTTCTTGGCTCGAAACTTCTGCCTATAAAATTCTGGGGAGATTTCTAGTTGGTAGAGAATGGCGGCCATCACCCTGCCATAATCTAGGGCTTCTGTCCGGGTCAAAGACCAATATGCGGGTTGTGCTGGGCCCATCAACGGCCCTAGATGGGTTGTCCAGATCTTGTGATCTCATTTTGCAGCTGTTCTTTCAAATGCCTCCAGGAAGGCTTCAACATCATCTTGAGGTGTCATTTGTGGCAGCCTCCCCACATCTCCTTTGTGATGTAGCAGGGTTTGGTGACTTTCCAACTTCTCATTTAACTCTTGCTATCACTGGAAGAGTTGGAGGTGGGCATCACTCTCCTGTTTTCACACGAGGGCCATCTCCTACATCTGGGCATATTGCCCTTGGATAACGGAGAGTGAGGGCATGTGCTTGTTGCCAGTCAGTTGGCATTTGTACATCCATTGTCTCCATGGTTACTTTCTTCGGGACTGTTTCCCTGCCACTGCACCAAATTGTTACCGGGTTCCGTAGTTATAATAGGGCTCCCCTGGTCTAACTCGCCTGCCATGCCTTTGATGAGAGAATTGAAGAAAAGAAGACTTACGTGAGTAGCCCTTTTTGGAACACAAAAGCTGTTTACTAGATCCCAAAGGAAAATATATAGTCTTGCTGGCTGCCAAGAAACAAAGTAACAAAGTGTAACTGCCACTACACCTCTCCACTTTCCCCTTTTTCTCACAGGTTCCCTGGGCCCCCAGGGATGACTTCTCCCTCTAATACACTAAGGGACTCCTTGCCCCTCTCTTACAGGTCCAGTCCCTGTGACCATGCTGCAGCTGCTGCTCCTGTTGCTACATTCTCCATCCCTGCTGGAATGCCATTTCTGCTCCCAACGCTGGAACACCATCTCTGCTCCTAAAGCCAGCTGCAGTGCCTCGGCCAACTAGGCTTCTCCCGTGGTCTCTATGGCCTATCCCCATGTTCCGGTAAGTATTTCCCCTTTAATTTTTACCTCTTTGTTGGCGGACTCTGCTTCCGAGGTTCTTTGGATCCTCACCCCTGAAATTTCTATGACCTTCAGCATGTCCAGCCAGCCTCCTCATTCCCAGTCCCCTGCTGGGTGCTTTCTACCTCCTGGCTTCGGCTTTTGTCGGTGACTTTTTTTCTATTGTCCCAGGCAGCTGCGGGTGGCTGCAGCGGGGAACAGTTTCACTTTCGGTTCTGACCTGCCAATGACTCCCCTGGGGTAGAAACTGTTTTCTCAGTAACAGGGTCTTGTAATCCCTGTTACAGTCCTGAAAGTCTATGGATTGTAAGCTTTTCACAAAGAACGTTTTGTAATTGTCCTTTAGATATTTACTGACAAATCTTATGTTGTCTAGTATCTAGACCTCAAGTCATATAGGGCTTTTAAAAAATGCATCCGAAGGCAATTAGAATGTCAGTAGTTCCTGAAGAACTGGTTGAACATGTTCTTTACAACTATTACCGGATAACAGGTGAGTAGCCACTTTTTAAATCAGTAGTCATTTCGGAGCGGTCTTCAAGGAAAGCCCCAAATACTGTATTACTTTGAGCCAGTTTGGAAATTATCAACTTGGATTGCAACGACAAGGTCACAAGTATGTGCAGAGATGAACAAAACATATGGTGCTATTATGGGCTGACCACACCTTGGAATTGTAGTTGATAAGAGTCAAGCATAAAAGCCAGTCAGGATTTTTTTGGATAAAATGTTTTTTCTCTGAAAAACGCCAGCTCGTTGAAACAAACTTTTTGTCAGAACATACCAGTTAGACCAACCTTTTGTCAGGTCAGGGTTTTCAGGTCCAGCATGGAATTCCTAATCAAAATGACAGGAAGAAAAAGTTTGCCTGCAAACCACATTCCAGGGACTAGGACATGTGTTCAAGTTGCAGAAGGAAAGATTAGGTTACATATTAGGAAAAGCTCTCTCAGTAGTAAAGCACTGGAAAATGCTACACAGAGGCTCTGGAACCTCCAAACTTGGAGGTTTTAAGATCCTGGCTAGAAAAAGTCTTGGTTGGGATGGCATAGGTGGGGATGGTCCTGCTTTGAACAGGGGGTTGGACTAGATGACCCCCTGAGGTTCTTCCAACCCTGTTTGATTCTGTGATTTGTATGTGACATGGAAGACTTACACTGGCCTTCCAAATTTGGGTAAAGAGTAGTTTCCATGTTTGTCTCCACTGGGAATACTTCTACTTATTCCATTTTCAGGTATAATTAAACCACACTAGTGATCACTGCTATAACTCCCCAATTTGAGCACTGGATTAGCTTAAACTGCTTCCAAAGTTATATAAAATACATCACAATTTAAATTCCCACCTTTTGTTACACTGGAACAAATCTCCCACATTGATATGCCCAAAGCCAGAGCTGTGGGTCTCAGCCAGGGTGCCTCAAGATCATTTGAAGAGTGCCACACACTAGGTGCTTAAACACCTGCCTGTGATTCACAGCACAAACCCCAAGGTTTCAAACTGGAATCCATGCCTACCCCAGCATGGTCTTCCCCAAGTTCCCTGTAATAAAAGAATTGCTCTATTTTTCTGGAGTCAAAACAGAAAGGAAAGCTAAGGGCTGGCATTTCCCAAGGGGCGCCCTGAATCTAATGAGGGGTTCCAGGAGTTTAATGAGGGGTGCCCTGAGTCGGAAATGAGAACCACTCCAAGAGAGAGGTTCCCTTGATCCCAGTGGCAGTCCCTTTTGCCTTGAAGACTTTAGCTTCATTTTTTTTCACTAGTGTTAAAAGAATGAATAAATAAATCCTTCACTCTCAGCGGGCTTCCGCTCAGCAATTCCCGTAAAGGAGCAGGATGAAATTTGGAGCGAAGCCAGCCGAACATCATCCACCGGACAACCCGGCCCCAACGAGGGGCTGAGGACTCTCACGCTCGGTGACCTGCCGGGGACTGAGCCCCGGTTTTTCCACAGCGCAGGCGGCCCGGACAATGGGGCCCGGCGCAGCTCCCCGCGTCCCAGCCCCGGCTGTAAAACGGTCCGAAAATGGGTGTGGGCGGCGGCGCACCTCGGCATCCTCGCCTGGCAGGGGCCCCAACCGCCTGGCGCGTTGTAACCCCTGCCCCTCCCCCGCGCCGCGTCGCGCCGGCCCGGGGATATCCCCCGGCCGCCCCCAGCGGTGCCTCTCGCTGCCCAATGGAGGCGGAGATGCTGTGCGGACTGCGGGCGGGGTGGGGGCGCCGCCGAGCCGCCGCCAGCTGGGGGCAGCGCGCACTCTGCGGGGAGCCGGAGGAAGAGGCGGGCGCGGGCGGCGGCGCCGGGGCCGGGACTCTGGCTGGAGGCGGTTGGGATGAGGCGGGAGGGCGGCTCTGGGGGCAGATAGCGTCCCGCGGCGACGCGGCCGAGTGGGGGCCGGGGCCGGGCGGCAGCGCCATGGCGGCGCAAGGGGACCCGCTGAGCGGCTACCTGCCGCCGCTGCCCTCCGAGACGGGCTCCAACAGCGAGCGCAGCGCCGACTCGCCGCCGCCCGGCTCCGAGGAGGACGCGGCCGCCCCCCGACCCCCGCGCAGCCCCGAGTGGGGCGAGGAGCGATTCCGGGTGGACAGGAAGAAACTGGAGGCCATGCTGCAAGGTAAGCGCTGGGCCCTTCGCGCTCCGGGCTGGAGCCCACCGGCGCTGCCGCCCCAGCCGGGCCGACTCGAGGCAGTGCCCACCCCGGGCTCCAGATGTGCGGTGCCTCTGCATTCCCGCCCTCCCCCCCCCCAGCATGGAGGCCAGCTGCGTCTCGGTCCCTGGGAGCCCTGCGGGGGCCGCGCACGAGTCCTGCCCTGCCGGGTCCCCAGCGTGGGCAGCGCCTCGGGTGCCGTGTGCGGGCGGGCGGTAGCTGTAGCTGACGAGGAAGTCCCGCCCGCGCCCGGTTCTGCGGGTCTGGGCGCTGGGTGCCGACAGCGTGTGGTGCTTCTCTCCAGTCGGGGCGGAGGCGTGGGTGGGTCCTACTGGGTGCCGGGGCTGGCACGGTCAGGGGCGCGGAGTGGAGCTCAGACCAGCCCAGGGGCGGGCAATTATTTTGGGCGGAGGGCCGCTTACTGAGTTTTGGCAAGCCATCGAGGGCTGCATCACAGGCAGCCCAGGGCAGATTAATATTAATTTTCTACATTTTTAAGGGCCCTGCGGGCAGGATAGAATAGGTTGGCAGGCTGTATTTTGCCCACCCCCGGTCTATTTCCCCCCCCGCCCGGGGGGGGGGGGGGCGGCTGTGGCTGTGGCTGTACTGACTACTCCTGCTTCCCCACCACCAACTTCCCTTGCCGGTGAGGAGCCCCGCAGGCCTGGGCTCCACAGGCCCGAGGTTGAGCACCCCGATTTAAAGTTTGTTTTGAGGCAGTGGGGTGGGAGGGGAGGAGTTTTAAATGCAAGCCACAGAGAAGGTTTAATAATTCTGCATTAGGATTTGTCACATGTTAAACTGTTGCTTCTCAAGATAAAATAGTTTTTGTTTTGTCCCAGTATGTTTTGGATTACGTAAATCCCCCTGGCAGCAAAGTAAACTATTTTTTGGTGGTTTTGTTTTGTTTTGTTTTTTGTTGTTGGTGTTGTTTTGGAGTTTCTTTGGACAAAATAGTAACCTGAATAGAAAAATACTGTTTTAAAGGCAGTTGTGTAAGTTAAACCCCTCTTGAGTGAGAATCTGGATTGTCATGTATCATTTTTTAAATTTTTTTTTATAACTTTAGCCTTCATGAGCCAATTAGACTGGAGTTGAGTCAATTCAGTCAGGGAGGGTTGGACCTATTTAAATTGAATGAAAATTATGATACTTCAGAAAGTGCCCTTCTTTCCTTTCAAGAGAGACGTGATGATACATGTAAGTGGTTTTGAAGATAAGTGGAGATATTCCTGTCCATGTGTTCTGATCACCTGCATTTAGCCATCACATTTTATAGTGCTATAGTGGTGCATTCTTTTCCTCTCCAAGGCTAAATTTGTCAAAAATCCTGACAGCAGGCTCATTGTCTTTCAACACTTTTATCTTTCTGGAATGAAAACTTCTGTTTTTACATAGAAGGTAGTCAATTTAAGTCTGTAAATGGAGAAAGATTAAAACCCCACTATGTTTTCTTAAGGTTCTTAAGGTGATGCTAGCAAACTTTAACTTTCTTTAGAACAAGAAAACAATTTGAGAGGCAAGGAGAATCTGGTCTAGTAATGAATAACTGATAGTGTCATGAAATAGTGTAATTTTACTTGGACATCTCATAAAGGTAAAAAAAAGTATGTAGAACTAGGACAAAGTAAAGAAGAAACAAATTCCAAGTAAATAAAATAGTCTGTTGTTGTAAAGATGTCCTTGAGAGAGAACATTCATTGTAGCTAGCTTTAAGGTATTTGTGAATTGAGTTTTAAAGACGGGGGGGGGGGGGGGGGGGGTTCTATGTACTTTGCTTTTACAAATGATCTGCCAAAACTTGGAAGTTATTTTCCTGAATATTTATTACTTAGCAATTCTCACAGAAGTACATCTTGGTTAGTAGTGTGGGCAGATAGGCTATTGGATGAAATCACTAGGTAAACTGGGTTGTCTGCCTGAGAACTGTGGTGTGACTGGGTGATTATAATGTTTGGAATTTTTTTCAAATGAGATTCTCTCTCCTGGGGGTAGGTTAATCTTTAATCAGTTAATATTTTGCTGCTAGTAGAGAAATCTTCTTATGTAATGAGGTAAAGAGTTAAATGAAACATATAGCTATTGCAGAAGTAACTGAACTAATTATACGCTTGTGCCCCTTAAAGATGCTTTAAAATTACATTTTCAAAATTGTGCGTAGATATGCAAAAGAGCATATATATAAACTAGCAATGAAAAAGGTTACACGTTTCAAAATGCTGTAGGAATATTGAAGGTTTTCTTCACATTTTTCCCCCACCTTCCACCAGTACAAAAATTACAGTTACCAGATCCGCACCAATCTGTGTCTTTCCATTGCTTGTAAGCGGTGGGAAGCATAGGAAAGTAAACAAGTCACAAACAGAATTTAAACTGGGCATAGATCTGTGCTATCCAGGTGTTATGCGTTAGGGGCGTGAGAAACAGGCCATATTCAATTCGGATTTAGCTCAAATTGGGGACAGTGATTCGATTCGTTGATTCGGATCACTGTCCCTGATTCGATTAATCTGAATCTAAAGATTTGATGCCGATTTGGAGAATCAGTGATTCAGCCATAGACACAGCTTTAAATGTTTTTTCTATATTTCTTGAGGTACCAGGCACGGCTTGTGAATGCTGCGATGCTGGGGCAGATGGAGCATCGCACAGGAGTGTGGGGGACTTCCGGTCCACTTCCGGGTTTGCTGCCAAGTGTGCTGGGAAGACCTCCCCTCCTGTCCCTGCCCGGCTCAGTGATCAGCCTCAGGGGGGCCCTGAGCCTCATGGGTTCCCCTCCATACCTAGGAGGCACCAGTCGCTGAGCCGGGGAGGCCTGGGGGGACTCCCTAGCGGACCTGGATCTGCTGCCAAGCATGCTGGCGAGTCCCCCGCATTCCTGTGGGATGCTCCATCTACCCCAGTATTGCAGCACTCACGAGTTGCCTGGTACCTTGAGGTATGTAGAAAAAACATTTAAAGCTATGTCTGTATCTGAATCACCAAATCTTTCCAAATCTATTTGGAGGGTTACGATTTGATTCAGAGACACTGAAGGGTCTCCCGATTCGATTTGGATTCAGGGATTTGGCCACTGAATCGGGCCGAATCTCTGCTGAATCGAACCAGGCATCAAAGCTTTGCACAGCCCTATTATGCATGTGTGTAACTTGTTCTGTCTTTTTCTTGTCAAATTAGCTTAATTTGCCCTATGCTGTTGTTAACCTCCACACAATATATTTTGACTTAAAGTAAATTAGCAGACATTTTTGTTTCAGCTAGTATAAATTATGGGAGGATAAGTATGATAAGGTATGTTACTTCATCCTAACAGGTACATGCTTAGTGTGTTTCATACTCATTTATTATCATCATTTTTTTTTTTTAAATGAAGAGCAGTATTGTCTTGAATTCGGAGTGCAAATATAGAGTCAGTCTCTTCCATCAGAGACGGAGATTAACAAGTAAGTTTGTGAGAGCTGGGAATCAAAAATAGGTGCTATGGAATAAAGTTACATCTTGAATTAACAGTTAATCTATTTCAGTCTGCCTTATGAACATTTATTAATTCTCATGACCTCATTATAGCATATCTGATATATTCCTTGTATAAAGGGGTAAATTGAGCACAGAATAATTCAACCAAGTTGTCAAATAGCAAGTTGGTGACAGCTGTAAATTGTACCCAGAAGTCCAAATTCACAAGTCTATGATCTAGTTATTGGATGGTTATCACCAGAAGAAGACATTTTACCAGGAGGGTTGCTAGTGAAATAGGAAATGCAGGAACAGTAATAATATATAGTAATAATGCTGAATTATGCACCTGTTGGTACATGCTGTATGCTTAGTTTTCCTGTTGCTTATAACAGCCGGTGTTCCAAAGAAAATTCTCTTAAAAATTGCAGAAATTGTAACACAGGAGGGAAACTGCTTCCAAACTCTTGCTGGTGGTTAGCTTGTTTTACATAATAACAGAAAAGATACCTCTTAAAGATTTAACGTGGCCAGTGTAAATAAAGACCACTCCCAATATTAGATCCTTGTTAGAAAGGATATTTTTGCATAATTCCTGTTCTGTCTTGCACAGGATAACTTTTGTAGAAATGAAAGTAATTTTTAAAGCTTTGGAATTTGTTGCTTTTAAATTTCAGGTGTCCCTTCTGGCTGTCTTGCATTGTGAGATAGCTGAATGGGTAGTGCTGTTTTTGCTGGCTGCATACCAAATTTCTAAGCAGAATCAAATGAAGTAACTAATTTGTGCCTTGGTTTCTCCAGTACGGTGGTTCTTAACCTTTTTCGACTCAATACACCCTTCAGACAAAGCCAGCTCTTTGTTTTTCCTTGTTTTTTTACTATAAAAATAGTAGAACATTTTTTCTGTTGTAAGGAACTCAGAAGGACTGTAATGGGACAGAGTGTTTTTAACACCATAGATTCTTATTTTAAATTTCTGGGCTTATCTTGTGAACCATGTTACTACTGTTAGGTGTGCAAACATTCTGTGGCATCGTATGACACTTTTGAGAGAATCTTGAGGCACCTCACACTGCCGTGGTACCCTGGTTGAGAAACACTGCTGTAGTATAAGGTGAAAATTTAATTAAGTGGAATGCAGTGGGGGCCAGCCTTCCTGACAGGCATGCCACAAAGTAGCTTTACACGCTCCCTGAATACCACTCTGATCCCTTCCCCTCTGCCTGATTTTTTGCCCTGCTTTCTGCTGCTTTATCTTTCTGCTGCTGTGCCCCTCTTCATTCTGCTGCATGCCACAGAGAGAGGCTGCTCTTGGCATGCATGCCACAGGTTGGCAGTCTTGGATGCAACAAGAGACTTTTTTACTTTCTTAAAAATAATTATGTGGCATTGCAGCAGCCCTACATAATTGCATAAAGCATGATGATAAGTGTTTTTGACAGCTTGATGCATTTTTCATGCTGCACATTCAAAAATTATTTATGTTAAAATAACATTTATTTTCCTAATTTTGTTTTTTTTCTAGTACTTGATTTTAAGTGGCCTCAAAATATAGATTTCATAGACATTAGGGCTGGAAGGGACCTTGCAAGATCAACGGGTCTATCCCTGTGCCCAAGGGGCAGGAAATCAGCTAGGGTCAAAGAATCCCAGCAAGATAAGCATCCAAACGTATTAAAAATGTCTCTTTGAATTTTAACTCCTGTGCATTTAACCATGGAAAATGAAAAGCACAAGTGAAAATTTAAATGTAAAATGCTTGTAAAATTTGGTTTATGTAGTACATTTTAAAATATTAAGTGTTACTGCTTGATCATAGCAACATATATGTATGTTCAGCATAGCCTTATTTTGTAAATATAGTTTACTGTAGGCTTTATAGCTAAGTGTACAATTTTACATGCTGAACACTTTTTTTGCTGCGTTTATTGAAGTAGATCTGTGATCTAGTATCCTTAGACTAGAGAGAGAATTTTGCTGCAAGTGAATGAAAATCAAGCAACAGATCAGCAATTCCTTTCAGCAGTGACATCACTGGAAGAGAATCTATACCAGGTGTGTCCAACCTTTTTGAATGTGGGGCCGGATTATGAACTTTTTATCACCCAGTGGGCTGGCGAGCCATATTCAAAGACCTCACAAGAAGTGGTATCACATCAGGAAGTGATGTCATGTGACCTTTGACACCAATGAAGTTGCAGGAAGTGACAATGAAATGGGTCTGGAAATGTGGTTTAAAATCCAAAATAAAAACAATATAACAGCAAGAATAAAATAATACCAAACACTTGACTAAAATAAACACTTTTGCTTCTACTCACTTCTCAATGAATGAAAGAAGCATAATGCAAGTCAACAGATCAAATGTGGAAAAGATATCAGCCAGAGTGGAAACTAATCAAAGCAACAACATATGGGCATTTTTGAGAATAATCTTCAAGAAGATTTACTTTTATTGCATTAATAACTTGTTAGTAACACATCTTTAACAAGTTGAACCCCCAATCCCCCACGAAGAGAAACAAAAGCAAACACAATCCAAACACTGGACAGTATTTTTACAAAGATTTTTACCTGTTCCAAATTTATGTTGGAGCCCAGATCGTTCATGCTCTATTCTTGAGCATATTGTTCAGTCTTAAACAAGCATACAGCAAAGTTATCCAGTGAGGTTCATAATTGGGGACATTCGGTTACAACAGAAACTATCCAGGCAAAAAAAGAGACCAGTGGCAATACAACCGTTGTCAAGTCTCAAGAAAACAAGCATGCTCCAAGCCACACTGTAAGTGTACAAAAACAGTGCAAAAACAATGATGTGTACAAGTCTACTCTTACTAACTTTCTGAAAACTACAATGAACACTGATTTCTTTAGTGTGATACCTGGCATTGTTTTTGCTTGCACAAGTTATCAATATCTGCTGGCACACTTGATGTGGTGATGAGGAGTATTCCAGATAAATGTCCATCTGTCAAAAGTGATCTTGATTTTGTTTTTATGTTCTTCATTCTTGAGAAAAGCTGTTCACAGCAATACGTGCTGCCAAACAGTGCAATAAACCGAAGTGCATGATTCAATAGATTTGGGAAAGAGTGCCATGTAACATATTGACTATAAAATGTCAGTAGGTCATGTTCCGCAAAAGCTCTCTTCAAGGCACCGTTATTTTGGATGTCAATTAGTTCCATTTGGAACGTGTCAGGAGCATCAGTGGTATCCGTTCTAAATGCATCTGCATACAGCTTCAACTCATCGTTGTGTTCCCTGAAATCCGCAAATCTTTGTTTGAATTCATCCAGCAGATGGCCAATCAGTGCAGAATATTTGTCATGGTTCACAGTCTCAGCAATTCTTATTAATAGTATTGTGAAATAGGCAACGTTCTTTTTATTCAACTGTTTCGAAAACAATTCCAGTTTATGAATGAAGAATTGGATGTGTTCATACAGTCTTTTGACAAATTGATCCTTCCCTTGTAGTTTTATATTCAAATCTGCAAGATAATTAGTGATGTCAACTAGGAATGCCACGTCATCCAGCCATACATCATTGTCAATGAAGCTGACATCTTTTCCTTTGTTTGTCATGAAGGTTTTAATTTCGTCAAGCAGTGACCAGAATCTGGCTAGTGTGGCTGCCCTGCTGAGCCAATGAACTTAGTAGAAGTAAATAACGTCATCATGGTCTGATCCTATCTCAGCAAGAAATGCTTGGAACTGTCTCTGATTAAGCCCCTTGGACCTTATGAAATTGACTGTAGAAACAATCTTTTCCATCACATGTTTCATCTTCAGGGCTTTTGCACACAGTTGTTCCTGGTGAATGATGGAGTGATGTGTGATGACATCCTGAGGCACTGACTTGACCAGTAAACCAGACAAATCCTTGTGTTTACCTATCATCGCAGGGGCTCCATCAGTTGTTAGATCACAGAGTTTGTCCTCTGGAAGATTGAATTTCAACAAGACATGTTTCACTTCATTGAAAATGTCCTGTCCTGTTGTTTTGCCTTTAACTGGACATAAGTTGAGCAATTCCTCAACAACATGGAATTGTTGAGTTACTCCTTGTACAAAGATTGCCAGTTGAGCGGTATCACTCACATCTGTGCTTTCATCAACCTCCAAGCTGTAAAACTTGACAGACACTGAGTCTTTTCATCAGTGAATCTTCAATGTTTGATGCCATGTCGTCTACTCTTCTAGGAAAGATGTGATGTGAAAGGCTGACTTTCTCCACCATTAACTGTTTATCAGGGAATACCACAGATGTAAATATGCCCAAGCAATCTTTCACAAATTCTCCATCGGACAATGGTTTCCCTGTCTCGGCTATTGCCTCGGATATCAAGAAACTGATCTTGGTTGCTGCCTCAGAATTCTGCCTTGCAGCTTTGAAAAAAGACTGTTGCCTGCTCAGGCTCTGTTTTAGAGAGTTCACCTGATCAATTCTAATCTGACCTACCAGGCTGTCACATTTCTTTGCATGTTTTGTAGAATAATGTCGCTCCACATTGTACTCCTTGCAGACAGCTACTTTCTCTTGGCAAATCAGACACAGGATGTGTTCCCATTTTGTTCAATAACAAAAAAATCAGTGGTTCAAATGTCTTTGAAAACTCAACTTTCAGCATCAATTTTTCGTTTCCTCTGATTCGCCATTTTTTGAGTGTAGCATAGGCTGTGGCTAATAGAGCCAAAATTAATTTTAGTTATAGAAAAACTAGTTTGGCAGAGACAGGTGAAGTTAAAAACAACTCACCAGTTCAAAATCACCATTTTATTACTATGTAATAATACTGTGGTATCAATATGGACCCCCACCCGTCAGGTATAGTCATAATATGTAAGGTACAGCCTGACATGTGCAGGTGCTGCCATCATATGCCAAGTGCAACCTCAAATGCCGATGGGGAGTCAGGGCAGGACTAGGACTTTTGTCTCCTGGTACCAGTTCTGGTGTCTCTGTCTCATGGCTAGGGGAGCACAGCCATTACTGGGGTTGGGTCCCATATGGGGAGTGCTGTCAGCTAGCACCACAGGCCAGTCATTTATTATAACCCAAGACAAACACCCCTTTACACCCTCTGTCCTGGGCCAGAGAGACCCTGCCTGTGCAGCCCTACTTCATGGTAGCTGCTGGTGGGCAGGGGCAGGAGGGACCCATTCTGCATCCAGCTAGCCACTGTCCCAGAGACTGAAGGGGAGAAAAAAATGGCCTCATATCCCCATCCCCTGAGCAGCGCACTGCAGCCCCTCACCCGCATGGCCCCATTCACAGTAGTGCCCGGCCACTAGCGCACGCAGCCCCAGCAGCCTCAGCACTGTGAGCCTGGAGCACGGAATCCGGCAGTCATGCCAGGACGTGTATCATGCCAGTCATGCCAGGATCCTGCCCGCCGAGGCCCGCCCCAGGGCTGCGCTGCTGAGTGCCTGCGCTAGGCACCACGCCCCGTTCCCCCCCCCTGCGGGTGCTGAGCCTGGTGGGTCCTAGGAGGTGAGCAGGACACCGGGGGCAAGGGGTAGAGCTGGAGAGAAGTAGAAGCAGGCGCTGTCCCCAGCTCGTCCCGTCAGGCACAGTTGGGGCAGTGGCAGCGGGCCCCGGCACACATGTCTCTCACTGGGGTTGTAGAGAGGCAGCAGCAAGGCGCCAGACTTCCATGTGTAGACCCTGAGATGGTGCAGAGTCACTTGGAAGAACTGGATGCCTTTAAGTCAGCAGGCCCGGATGAGCTCCATCCAAGGGTGCTGAAGGCACTGGCCGACATCATTGCAGAGCCACTGGCGGGAATATTTGAACACTTGTGGCGCACAGGCCAAGTCCCAGAGGACTGGAAAAGGGCCAATGTGGTCCCCATTTTCAAGAAGGGGAGGAAGGAGGACCCGGGCAACTATAGGCCAGTCAGTCTCACCTCCATCCTAGGCAAAGTCTTTGAAAAAATTATCAAGGCTCATATATGCGAGAGCCCGGCAGGACAAATTATGCTGAGGGGAAACCAGCACGGGTTCGTGGCAGGCAGATCGTGCCTGACCAATCTAGTCTCTTTTTATGACTAGGTTACGAAACGCCTGGACACAGGAGGAGGGGTGGATGTCGTAGACTTAGACTTCAGGAAGGCCTTCGATACGGTATCCCACCCCATACTGGTGAACAAGTTAAGAGGCTGTGACTTGGATGACTACACAGTCCGGTGGGTGGCAAATTGGCTGGAGGGTCGCACCCAGAGAGTTGTGGTGGATGGGTCGGCTTCGACCTGGAAGGGTGTGGGCAGTGGGGTCCTGCAGGGCTCGGTCCTTGGACCGATACTCTTTAATGTCTTCATCAGCGACTTGGACGAGGGATTCAAATGTACTCTGTCCAAGTTTGCAGATGACACAAAGCTATGGGGAGATGTGGACATGCCGGAGGGCAGGGAACAGCTGCAAGCAGACCTGGACAGGCTAGACAAGTGGGCAGAAAACAACAGAATGCAGTTCAACAAGGAGAAATGCAAAGTGCTGCACCTCGGGAGGAAAAATGTCCAGCACACCTACAGCCTAGGGAATGACCTGCTGGGTGGCACGGAAGTGGAAAGGGATCTTGGAGTCCTAGTGGACTCCAAGATGAACATGAGTCGACAGTGTTACGAAGCCATCAGAAAAGCCAATGGCACTTTATCGTGCATCAGCAGATGCATGACAAATAGGTCCAAGGAGGTGGTACTTCCCCTCTATCGGGCGCTGGTCAGACTGCAGTTGGAGTACTGCGTGCAATTCTGGGCGCCACAGCTCAAGAGGGATGCGGATAACCTGGAGAGGGTCCAGAGAAGGGCCACTCATATGGTTAAGGGCCTGCAGACCAAGCCCTACGAGGAGAGACTAGAGAAACTGGACCTTTTCAGCCTCCGCAAGAGAAGGTTGAGAGGTGACTTTGTGGCTGCCTATAAGTTCATCACGGGGGCACAGAAGGGAATTGGTGAGTATTTATTCACCAAGGCGCCCCCGGGGGTTACAAGAAATAATGGCCACAAGCTAGCAGACAGCAGATTTAGATTGGACATTAGGAAGAACTTCTTCACAGTTCGAGTGGCCAAGGTCTGGAATGGGCTCCCAAAGGCGGTGGTGCTCTCCCTTACCCTGGGGGTCTTCAAGAGGAGGTTAGATAAGCATCTAGCTGGGGTCATCTAGATCCAGCACTCTTTCCTGCCTATGCAGGGGGTCGGACTCGATGATCTATTGACATCCCTTCCGACCCTAACATCTATGAATCATCTATGATGAGCATGGCCCAGCGGGAGTGATCACCTCCCCTCCCCCACCCACCTGTCCCAAGTGAGGGACCTTGGGCCAGAGAAGGTGGCTTGTTGGGCCGCATGTCGGACAAGCCTGATCTATACCTATACCAAATGGTTTGTTGACTTACTATTTAGGAAGAATTAGTTTAATGACTTTTGAGTGTAGCGCAATAGCATCTGGGTATTAATTAAAAATAATGAAAACGTACAGTCTACAAAAGGTGTCCAGAACGTGTAGTCTAGTAACCCTGAATAAATCTGGAGAAGCTGGACATACAATACATATTTTTTAAAAGTCTTACACTAGCTATCTTTTAGTTTTTAGTGCTGTCGCGCAGTATTTTAAAAAATAATATTTATTCTTCATTTGCTTTCTTCTTTGTCATACCCCTAAACAGGTATTTGAATGATGTATGCACAAGTATAGTGCATAATAATTAAATTCCTTATATATTTCTAATACATTTGACAATGTATCACCTAGGTAATGAATAACTGTATTTTGAAAAGTTTAATAGGTACAGTGTTGTTGACAATATTTTATTACTTTCTTTCTTACCTTTCTTTGGAATATGATAGAAGATTAGATTGTGTTTGCAAGAAAAAGATCACTTTACCTCCCTGCACCCTTTGGTGGAAAAGAAACAAAAAGACCAAAAACCCAGTTTTCATTTTTGTTCAGCCTTAACAGGTGGGACCCATTTTGGATTCAGTAAACACTTCCTTTTAAAAGACTGATATTCTTTGTCATGAGTTAAAAAGAATGTATTTTAATTTTAGATGCATTAAAAAGTACATTGCTTTGTACTGCTTCAGGGAAGAGGCAGAATACTTTGGGTTGAGAATCTTGTAGCCCAGTGGTTCTCAAGTGTTTTTGTACCAGGACCCATTTGTAAACATGGATGGCCAGTCTTGACCCAGTGTGTGGGGTGGGGGGCATGGGGGGCACCAAGCAGCCCCTTGCAGGCTGGAACTCTGCCAGCCTGCAAGGGAAAAGGCACGGTTTCCCACATTTTTCTCCTTTAAAGGAAAACCAATTTTTAAAGTTTGTTGATCCATTTTTAAAGTTAGTTTGTGACTCTTTCATATATTCTTGTGACCCACTTTTGGGTTGTGACCCACGGGGTTGAGAGATGCTGCTGTAGCCCATAGAAATCTGCTGTTTGTCACTCTGGGCTTATACTTAAATGCACATTGTCTTGAAGTAGAAGGTAAGCTGTGGACCCAGGAGATCTTGAAATGGTTCAGTGCTGATCATGACTTGATACGTTAATTTACTTAGAGTACAATCATAGGGATTTCCTACCTGGATTTATTTTCTAGTGCAAATTAACCCTTTTTTGGCCATGTACAGGGCTATTCCACAAAAAGTGCCGATTAAAGCATGATTGACTGTTGTTCAGGCAGTACTTATAAGAATAATTAAAACTAATATGAAGCATTCATATGAACTGCCCCTGGGTGGATCTAGGATTTTGAAAAGTGGGGGATGGGGGCTGTTGCAGGTGCTGCAGTGCATAATTTTTCTCTAATTAGGAGCCTACGGCTAAATTAAGATCCAAGCAAAAACAAGTTTACTGAGTTGGAAGGTTGGCTGCTAGCTCTGGGTGGGGTAGGCGGGCATTTGGTGCTGGAGGAGTATAGTTGTTACCACTCACCCCCACAGAAATCCCCCATGACCTCCACGTGCCCCTTGCTGCCTTTTATGCATTGTCTCTGCCACCTCAAGTGCCCCCTGGCCCCACTCTTTCCATGGTTATATCCCCACTTTTAGCCCTGCTCCATTGTATCACAGCCCATCTTGTGCATCTCACTGAGTTCTATCCTGTCTCCTCACTGCCCCCATGAGTCCAGTGTACCCTACACAGACTTAATCCCATGATGCCCCTGCCCCCCTGACTCTCCACCATCCCTCTCACAATCCACTGAGCCCTGCCCTGCCACTATGAGCATTTGCACCCCTACATCCCCCAGACCTTCCTCACCCACAATCCTTCTTGTGCCCAACCCCTTCACACCCCATTTCACCCCCACAGACCTCACAATCCTCCCCAACCTTAAATTTCATCTTCCTCTCACACTTCCCTGCCCCATAACACCCTAGACAATCAGCACACACTCCTCTACTCCCAACCCCACAAAAAGCTCCTTGTTGTCTGTGATCCCTTACCCTCAAATCCCCTCTCAAACAATTCTCCCTTCCCCTTATGACCTTCAACCATAGTGCAGGTGGGGACAGGGCTGTAACTTCCTCCCTACCCCTCTCTGGTATGCCCACAGCTGGCCTCCACTGCCTTCCACCCTCAAAATATGAACAGTTGGGATTAGGGGATGACTTGCTTCAGTCACTTGCAGTACCCCTACCCAGGGATACCAACTCCTCTGGTTCTACCCATGCCCAGCTTTGTGCTGCTCTGGTTGTATAACTGGTTCAACCTTCCATAGCCTCCTCATCTCCTGCAATTAATAACCTAGGAAAGGGTCACTGCGCTTACTTACCTCTTAGTGTCACCTTTGCAGCTCCCTCTGGCTTCTGAACAGTATACCACAGCCAACAAACAGCTAGGCATGCCTTCATCTCTGCCTGTCCACTCCCTGCTTCTGTCTTGTTATGGGTTCAAATCCCCTAGTAACCAAGCCAGCCACAGGTTCCTAGGTGGCAGCACACGTTTACTGGACATGCTTGAGGGTGAGCAGAGAAGCATTACCAGCAGTAGATAATAGGCCTGTGCGAAGCAGCTAGAATTTGCTTCGGATTTGGATTCGACCAATTCTGGAGACAGTGATTCGAGTTGGTGATTTGAAGCACTATCCCGAATTGATTCAGCTGAATCTGATATGGAGATTTGGCTGCTGCCAAATCTCTGAATTGGACAGGCCCCATCCCCTACCCACACTCTCAGCACCATCAATGACTGTTCTGCCTGGCCTCAGCTCAGGCGGGGGGGGAGATGATCCCTGCTGCCACACACTGCATGGGGGGCTTTGCCACGAGCCCCCATCCCCTGCCTGCTCTCCCATGCTCCCCCTGTGGCTGCCCCACCCGGCCCCAGCTCCCGGTTCTTAAAAAACAAAAGCCCCGAGCTAACTGGCTCCTGTCAGGTGGTGGTGGGGCAATCCCTGCTACCCCACACTGCCCTGCTCTGCATGGGGGGCTCTGCCATGAGTCCCCAGAAGCCTCAACAGCCATTGCAACAGCCAGTGAGTGGGTGCTTTTTTTAAAGAACTGGGAGCTGGGGTCAGGTGGGGCAGCCATTGGGGGGGGGGGGGGGGGGCTGTGTATTCATTTTGAAAATAACTGACATTTAAATATTCAGATGCCTGTGTGATTGGTACTGATGTAAACTCTTAATATTTCGAAGCAGTTCTTAAGAAAAAATATAATTATAAGCAATACTTTCCTGTACTTATTCCTATAGAATATCCTGTTTTAAAGAAATACTTTACATAAAACATTATCCTTTTTACCACATTGTTGATACTGTCAGTCACAGGCAATTATTGACTTAATAATAGTTTTCTCTTTGAAATGTCTAATGTTCAGGTCAAGCTGAGAGTGGGGTTGAAAGCTCATTCTTTCCTGCAAGAGTGAGGAACTAGCTCACAATTTTTCATTAGGAAGAACAGATTCCACATCCTCTCCCTTTCCCTCTCCCTTTCTCTCTATGAGGTTTAAAATGTTCCTCTACTAAAACCTGATTTTACTTATGAATGCATAAAATAATGTAGATAAAGGCATCATTGTGTGGTAACTGGAACCTAGTTAGCATATTTACATTTGGTGTTAATATGCATATAGCAGAAAAGGTTTTAGTTATTTTTCAAGCTTTCAAATCCCAAAAGTGCTAAATTGACTATTCTATAAAAATAAATATATGAAATGGATTTATGTGAATTGTAGTTTTAAAAATGTTCTTGAATTCCATTGTTAACAATTGTAATAATATCGCATTCTCAAATTTCACTGTTTTTTAAGTAGTACAGCAGACTATCATGGTTTGGCATGAACTACCAAATTAAATATTGCTGGCTTGTACATTCCTGTTAGTTATAATATAATCTTTACCTCCATTGGAAAATATGCCTGTTCTGAGTATTTATTTCAAGCTGTTTGGCTTCATGCCTGCCTGTTGTTTAACAGTAAAACATGCTTGCTTATTTTCAGATCTTTGTGGAAGAATTAATGGGTCCAAATTGGTATGTCCATCTTGAACTCTCAATAGTTGTTTGCATGTCTTTTAACCTAAATATCAAGTGTGAAATCTTCATTAGCATACTCTCTAGTTTTGCACATATGAGTCCTAATTAATATGTTGTCTGATATTTCAGTGCTTCCCATTCAATTAAGTATTTTAGTTCAAGGAACCATCTATATGCTTAAATATTCAAACATAATGGTTTATTTTTTGAGACACAGCCTATTGAAGTCAATAGCAATTTTTATAGTGACTTCAGATGGTTTGAATCAGTCCATTACATACTTTATAGCACTTTTAAAGTTGGAAATATGTTGCAGAAAAGTAGTCTTCTTTCCATTTTAGGTCTGATAGTAATACTAGGCATTCACTTATTCCATGTAGATCCACATGTTGGTGTCTCACAAGGTTGATGAAGAAACCAAATCTATAGCTGCATTTTTGGTAACTTTTTAATGTAAAATTCTCTTGTCCCTGGCTGCTGTCCCCCTCTGTGATCTTGTATTTGTATGGAATAGCAGACATGGACCCCCCCCCCCCCCCATCAACATTTAAAGAAATCTTTTGGGGTTTCATATTGAAGCTTTCTGAAATTAGAATTTTTAAAGGAAAAAAAAATATTTTAAGCATATCAAATTTTATGGAATACATGTGAAATAATTTATATATGTTTGTATGGACAAATTTACTTTTAAAGTGGTACATACAATGTAAAGTATATGAAGATCTTTTTTAGAAGTTGGTTTGTGTGAATGTTGAATTTTAACAGATGTTGGATTTTGCATTCCATCTTAGGATCATCAGAAAGTAGGGCTGGAGTATACCTCATGGCGGCATCCACATGGGCATGGATGTTTGGTTTCCTGGGGACAGCTAGCAGTGGGATACCTTGTGCTGCTATTAGTTGTCCCTGGGGAGCACCTATGCCATGAGCCCTCTGGCTCATGGCAGGTTACCCTGGGTGGGGTAGGAGAGGCTGGGAACAGCAGTCAGCTGGCCCCAGCAGCCTTATCTGGGGTTCTGGGGACCTCCTCGGGCTGCAGCAGCAGCGATCCTGCCGCTTGGAGCCTGACTGGCAACTGGAGTGTGGCTCCAGGCAGGCTCTGGTTTTGAGTGGTGCACCCTGCCCCTGCGTGAACTCTGCTTTTTTCTTTTTTGCGCAGGTTTCTTTGATCCTTGGATATCCAGGGGTCAACCCTCCCCCCCCCCCAGCCCCCACGTTGCTCCCTTGCAACGCGGAGAGCAGATGAATGTGTGGTATGTGGCAGTGCAGTGCCATATACTGCACAGCTTCAGTCATCTGGATGTGACCCATGAGGTCACCTAGTCTAGCACTCTGCTCAAGATGGGATCATCCCTCATTAAAACATCCCAGTTGAGTGTCTGTCTAACCTTTTCTTGAAAATTTAAAGGAATGGAAATTCCTTTGCTTCTCTAGGTAGCCTATTCCAGTATTTAACCACTCATATAAGCAGAAACTTTTTCCTCATCTCCAGCTTAAATTTCCTCTGCTGCAACTTGAGGCCATTGCTTCTGGTCCTGTCCCTAAAAGCCACAGAAAAAAAATTATCTCCATCTTCCATATAATGGAAGGTTCTTAGAGGAGATTCCATATAATGGAATGCCTTTCAGGTATTTGAAGACTCTTATTGAATCCTCAATAAGTCTTCTCTTCTTCAGTCTAAAGTATGCTAGTTCTTTCAGCTTTTCCTCATAAGTCAGTCTTCCCAAGCCTCTAATCATTTTTTGTGGCTCTCTCTCTAGGTGCTTTCCAATTTGTTCAAATCCTTCTTGAAGTGTAGGGCCCAAAACTGGGCACAATACTTCAGGTGAGGCCTCAGTGGTGCTGTATAGCATGGAAGAATTGGTTCCCTATGTCTGTAAGTTATGCACCTGTTAATATAACCCAGTCTTGGCTTTTTTTGCAACAGGAGCACACTGGTGGTTCATATTCAACTGGTGAGACACTGTGAAGCAGGCCATATTCGATTCGGATTTGGCCCAATTTGGGGGACAGTGATTTAATTCATTGATTTGGATCACTGTCCCGATTCGATTTGGCCGAATCTGAATCTGAAGTTTTTAATCTGATTCGGAGAATCAACGATTCGGCCATAGACACAGCTTCAAAATCTTTTCTGTACATACCTCGAGGTACCAGGCGCAGCTCATGAATGCTGAGATGGTGAGGTGAATGGAGTGTCCCACAGGAATGCGGGGAGGGCCCCTACGTGCTTGGCGGTGGATCTGGAAGTGGACCTAAGTCCCCCCAGCATGCCCCTCCAGCTCAGTGATTGGCCACGGGGGGACCCTGGGTGCCCCCCCCCCCCCAGACTCAGGAGGTATGCCAAGCGGGGGGGCAAAGCGGGGGGGTCCCCTGTGTGCTCCTTGGCGGACCTGGAAGTGGACCAGAACTGCTTCTGGTCCAATTCAGTTCTGGTTGAATTCTAGGTACTCCCCCCCCCCTCCCCCCCGCACTTCTGTGGGACTCTTCATCCGCCCCACCATTTCAACTTTCATGAGCCACCTGGTACCTTGAGTTATGTAGAAAAAACACAAAGCTGTGTCTATGGCTGAATCATTGAATCTCTCTGAATCAATTTGGAGGTTTCCGATTCGATTTGGAGAGATTAAAGGGCCTCCTGAATCTATTCGGATTCGGAGATTTGGCCACCAAATGTCTGCCAAATGGAATTGGTGAAAGAAGCTTCACACAGCCCTAACTTGCAGGTCCTTCTTTGAAGTACTGCAGCTTTAGCCAGTCATTTCTGTTTTTGTGCGTGCAATTATTCTGTCCCAAGTGCATAACTTTGCACAAGCCTTATTGAATTTTATTTGCTTGATTACGGACCATTTTTTTTTTAGTTTATTCAGGTCCTATCCTTACCCTCTTGCACTGGGAGCTTATAGTTCCTGGCATATCAGAATGCATTTCTGTGTAGTAATATTTTGGGGCACTTCCCAGTGCGTCTGACATCTCCTTGGTCTTTTCCAAGAGAAGTTAAAAGAGGTGACTGCCTTCCTTGTACTATTTAGCACTTCCACTGTCAAATAAGGAGTAATTGTGTAAGTGTTTAGTGTAATACTTACAAACATCACAAGAATGATCCTTGAGTATGCAGTAGAAATTCTGGTACATTAATGGTGCAGCCAAAGGAGTGCACCTTTCATAGAGGAGGTGTTGCCGGGGAGGGGCTGTATATCTGTTATCTGTGTTTGTGTCTGTATCTGTGTGTGTGTGTGTGTATGTATGTGTGTGTATTCCATTAAGAAAAAAACTAAAAATAATAAATTAATTGCATCCAAAAACTTAAGCAAGTGTACTATTAATAGTGCATAAGGAAAATTTTATTGCACTTGTGTAAACTTCTCTTTTCTGATATATTTTTTTATTTGTAGCCTGATGTGTTAGATTTCAGGTAAGAACTCTCAATGAAATGTAGAGGTCATGCAATATTACTGTGTTTAACATTGTTTGGGATTGTGACCTTTCCCATTTTCTGACTTTGATTTATGAACATATAACTTTAAGGTTCAAGATAGTTTTTAACTGCAACTTCAAAATATGTGATCTCATAGGTAGGAAAAAATAATGCAGGTAAAAATGGGACTTCATAGCTGAAACCAAGACTGCAGGACTCCGGTATGATATGGGAGCATAACTGTAAATATCTGCTAGGAAAAATTGGCTTATTTGTCCACACTCAAAAATGCTCTTAATTTATTGAATCCTTTATATTTCAGGGTTGACCTTTTTTTGTATCTATGCAAAGAGTAGTTTTCTTTCTTTGAAATGTGTATTGACAAATAGGGCAGGATTGTTCAACGTACGGCGTGGCTAGTGAGGAACTAATTTATAGTTCCAGCCTCCTACCTGGCTGCTGCTCCCTCATTGCTATGGATGCAGCAGCAACAGCTGAAGGCTCCAGGTTTCCCTTCCTGCCCCTGCAATGTGGGGCATGGCAGTGTGACATGCAGCCTGGGGAGCTGGCGAGGGGCTCTGGGCCCATGTGCCAGTATTGCTGGGGGAATATGTGTGCATGGCATGGTTCAGTGCACCACAGTTTGGGGAGGCATCCACACACAGCATGGTGCATCTTGCAGGGGAAGAGGGAGTCGTCTGTGTGCATCTTGGTGCAAGGGTGGGGGGGTTTATGTGCAGTGCAGTGTAAAGATGTGGGGGTTGTTCATGTGGCATGCAGGGGCACATGGACCACATGGGCGTGACCACATGGGTGCAGTTGCAATTCTTGCAGCCTCCATATGCTTATTGAACAGCACTGATTTAGGACTTGGACCCATAAAAAGTTTATGGGTATAATCAGCCTTTACACAAGCATAAAGGAACAGAGGAATGATGAATGCTACTGTAATTTACTTAAATCTCATGATCCTAGGAAAATCAAGAAATAATCTTAATCAGAGCAGTTTACCTTGGTATTGATGTCATGTGCTTACTAGCTGTAAATCAGAAATCAAATAACTACAGGAAAATAGGGCTGCGAAGAACCGCATGAGGTAGCTGAAGGGAGGGTCATCTCTGTCTACACTATCCCAGAAAACAGTTATGAAAGATTATGAAAATAATTGTTACACAATTCTTTACTTCTTTCACAGTTTCTCTGAGTTTTTATATGTTGTCCCTTATGCCTTTTATGATATATGAGGATGTACAAATTTAACAAAGGCCAAAAATTTTTATGTTTAATCCAACGAGTAGATTAGATCTCTCCATTCTGAAGAGGGTGTGGAGGATTTTTCTCTTTCCTTTTTTAAATTAGAATATGTCGACATTTCTCTTCTCACGCTTTTACTTTTGTGGAGGGAAAGTTTTGCAGTGAATGTGGCAAAATTTGTGTTGATTCTTACCACCCCTACAGAGTAGTGGAAAATTCTATGTCAGCTGCCAGGAAAGCTCTTGCTCTCATTAGTTTAATGCCTGACATTTGGCAGTTTCATCATTATTGCAGAATGTAGCTGTTTAAAGAAGTCATGGTCTTCAGCAGGATCAAAGTTTGGTAGTCAGTCAGAGATAGATGCAGTGAAGAGCCTTTCAAAACAACACCTTACTCATAATCTGTTCTGTAAGGAGCTAGTAATAGTTGATGGAATATTGGGCTAACATGCTAGTAATGATCCATGTTGTGGATAAGGCAAATTGCTGAAGCTGTCATTAATAGGATATTCACTTTTTAAAATTATAATGAGAAAAATGGCACAAATAGTAAATTAAAATAAATCAGATGTGGCAGCATTGATGTCAAATGATTGGGACTTGGAGTAACCATTCTGTCCCTTTCTGGCTCTGCCACTGAACCACTCTGTAACCTTGAGCAAGTCACTTGAACTCCTACCCTTTGTCTGTTAAGATTAAAAACTTAGGGTAGAAACGATCTGTGAAGTGCATATCATAATGCGATCCTGATCTCTGTTCTACTGTAGTCCACTTAAGTTAAAATGAAGTTGGGTATTTGGCTACTGAAGAGTGACTCTAAATTTGGTTGACGATCATTGTTTAAAAAGTTATTCAACTATGTATTGTAGGCTTCCTCAAAAGATTCATATGGAAAGGCTTTTTCGTAAGTATTCATTCAAGCAAATGCCAAGCCTCAATTCCTTTCTTGGCTTGCTTGTTGGAAACGTGTAGATGTAAGCCCCCATTTGCTAAGTTTCTTTATAGGCCAGGCCTTGGAGGATTTGTGGAGTCTAATTTCAATTTTCCGTTAAAACCGTCTGGTACAAATAAGGTCTGTAAAAATTGTTTTCGTTGAAAAATATGGATTAATTAAAATGTGTTAAAAATCATTGCTAATTTAACAACATGTCAATTTTGAAGGATTTATTTTTAGTGCTGTTGTTGTTTTACAGCCCTTTTACCACAAGTAGACTTTCTTCTTTTTTGTGTGCTTTAATATTTCATCTCAGAAGTTAGTAGATACTTTTTGAAGTATGCCATTTGGGCATACTGTAAAATTCGCTTGCCTGTGAAGCTAACCAACTCCCCCCCCCCCTTTTTTTTTTTCCATGACAACTAAAATGTAAAAGCTTTTTTTATTTTAGCCACCAGAATAAAATGAGGTACTTGTTTGTGTGTAAGTACTGTTCTTCAGGTATTAGGAAAAATTATCTTCCATTTTAAATCATTTCAATTAAATCAGGAACTTATTTTGGTAAGGATGTAAGGAAAGCAGTTTTATTTTTAACACAATTTATAATTGCCCCTGTTTAAAGTGGCATCTGTGCCATATTTACATGTATAAGGAGCTGAATTATCTGTTCTTCATAGCAATAATGTGACTGCCAAAGAAAAACAAGCATGCATATTTTATATGGCTTTTCTGCAGATTCTTTAATGCAGATTCTGTGTCATTGGACCAGGAGGAAGTGTAAGTATTGGGGTAACCAGCTTGAATTTTTAATGGTAGATTAATTGCTGGGGTTTGGTTGGTTTGTTTGGTTTATCACAAGAGCTTCAGTTACTTTTTGCAAAATGAAGGAACTTTCTACAGAGAGTTCAGTGAAATGTTTTAGAAAAAATTAATTTATCAGAAATCTGGGTCTGGCTACTTTAATTTCCTTTCATATTAGGTTCCAGCTGTATGAGAACTTCAGGCTTGGATTTGAATCATTACTGGCATGTCAGTTTAAGATTACCTGCTGTTCTAAAGTTGATAATGGTTATATCATGATTTTATGTACGTAAATTACTTTTGTTTTGAAAAACACATACTCTGCTCATTAATATGGATGGTTTGGGGAGGTTCCAATTTGTATTACTAAATATTTACATGTATTTTATTAAGTATTAACCAACTGTGTTATGGCAGTGTCTGTTGCTACCCGTTGGTGGTAGTATAACTTAGTATGTGACTACTTTCCTTTCCCTCTCCCAATACAATAAATAAATGGAAGGCTTTGATTATATTTCTTTTTAATGGCAGAATTCTGTTCATAGAGTCTATATCAATTTAAGCAGCAACTGAATTTACGAAATCTCGTAACTTAAAGTCAAATGTCTTTGAGAAATGTTAAAAATGAAACCCTTAGTTCCAAAATAAGTATAACATTAGGTTAGGTAAGTGGTGCATTGAAGCATTTTAAAGCTACGGAAAACTTTAGTAAGCTGAGATGGAATTTGAAGATACTCCACCTGACCTGTATGTTAAGGTAATTGAAATGCTTGATGGAGCATAAAGTGGGACTCTGCAAACAGTTTGCAACATAGATTATGCCAAGCGATATCTCAAAAAGTACATTCTGTAGAGAATACTTGTTCTAATACAAAGTCATGATAAATGAGAAATTAATCAGTCTGTGATAACTGATTCTTTGAGGCTGTCTACATATTTCCAGTCTGCTCCTACCCCTTCATGTCCAGGAAACTCATAAAAGTGCCCTCTTCTACTACAAAACGTTTGAGGTTCTAAACGTGGTGTATGCCTTCCTTTTGATCAGTTTAAATGCTTAAAAGTAGATCTGAAAATATGTTTGTAGGGACTAGCAAGATTTTGAAATGCATGCGTCTTGTATATCTTTACAATGATAGATGCAGTTATAATTCATCTATGAAAATGACAGTTTTATTTGGGTTAGTTGTTATTGTGTGGAACTCAATCAGGTTTCCTGGGCTTTTTTTTCTGAATTCTTGCACAACTGTGGATACGTGCTTTATAAAGGCAAAATACTATTTTGTTTTATGTTATGTGTTTATATAATCAGAGCTGTTAAAATCAGCTTTTGGTTTAAAGTGTCTGGATAAAGGGATTCTGACAAGAATGCAAACTTTTGTAAATTATTTTTACATATAGAAAAAGAATTCCAATAAAGAACATTTCTAGTAAGTCATGTATATATAGTACACATAAGTACAGTTTTTCTTAGTAAATTCTCTTTTGCAGAAAGTGTTTACAAAAGATAGGAGAGAATCTGTTTTTTAATAAATTCTGTTTGTAGAAATGCTGAGTAAACATCATCAAATCTTTAGGGTTTGGTAAATAAATTTTTGCAATTGGAAATATACCCATGCAGATTTTTTTCTGTTGTTTTTGTGAATACATTGCAAGTGTGAAACTTCTAAATACATGAAACAATTGAACACATTAAGGATTATTCTGCATTGCTTGGCAACAGCCAAAAAATATTGTTTTCCTTTGGCTTAAATTTCCCCCCCACCCCCCATTAAATAGAGTTCAGAGACATCCTTAGGTCACTGAAAGATTTCTTGGCAGAAATCGGAACTTATTCTAGTGCCTGTAGCATAAGGAATCACTTAAGCTAAAACTACGAATGAGTAAGGTCAACTTCTATATTTTTAAATATAAACAAATTGACTAAACAATACACTTAGTTATTCTCTGGTCTTTTAAAAATGTTTGCAAGCACTTAAAGCTAGACAACTATACTGTCGAATGTTATAGTAAGTGTTATTTTATTTTAAGAGGTTTAGCACCAGGATATGGTGGCAGCAGAGCTGTAGTTATATATATTTGAAGAGTTTTCTTTCAAAACGTTTTAAATTGGATTTCCTTCTGAAAATTTACCTTAATGTAGTCTATACCAGAACATTAGCTGTGCTAAATTTGTTCCTCTAATGCTGCAAGCCCATCTTCAATCCACACAAAATCACTTCAGAATGAAAGCTTTTGGGAGCTATAGTACTTTTATTTTGCTGTAAAGAACATAGCATAATAGGGCTGTGTGAAGCTTTGGTCCCTGATTCAATTCGGCAGAAATTTGGCCCAAGCCCGTGACTGAATCTCTGAATCTGAATCGAATCAGAGGGCCCTTTAATCTCTTCGAATCAAATTGGAACCCTCCAAATCAATTTGGAGAGATTTAGCGATTCGGATATAGAGACAGCTTTAAATGTTTTTTCTACATACCTGTAGGTAGCAGAGGCTCATGAGTGCTGTGATGCTGGGGCAGATGGAGTGTCTCACAGAAGTGCAGGGGGCTCCCCAGCTCGTTTGGCACTAGACCCGGAAGTGGACCAGAAGCACTTCCGGTCCACTTCTGGATCTACCAGGGAGCGCACGGGGGGCCCTCCACAGCCCCCTGGCTTGGTGACTGGTGTCTCCTGGGTCTGGGGGGAGGGCACCCAGGGTTCCCCTGCAGCTGATCACTGAGCTGGGGAGGCTCAGGGGGGCCCCCAGCATGTTCCCGGCAGACCCAGAAGTGGATTGGAAGTACTTCTGGTCCCCTTCTGGGTTCACTGCTGAGCATGTGGAGGGCCCCCCCTGCACTCTTGTGGGATGTTCCATTCACCCCAGCATCGCAGGGATCACGAGCTATGCCTGCTACCTCAAGGTATGTAGAAGAAACTTTTAAAGCTGTGTCTATGTCCAAATCACTGATTTCCCCGAATCGGCATCGAATCTTCAGATTCGGATTTGACCGAATCGAATTAGGGACAGTGATCCATATCAATGAATTGAATCGCTGTCCCTGATTCGGGCAGAATCCGAATCTAATAGGGCCCACTTCACACGCCCCTATAGCATAATAATGTCCAGATTGGTGGCTTTCTGTGCTACTATATTGGAAATAATTAATTTGATTGAGGAACCAACCACTGTTACTAAAAGATGTAGAGCATGTCTGCACAGGCTTCAAGCTTTTCTTAAGATAGATTTCACAAGCGGTAGACAGGTGACACCCATGGGGTGTCCTCACTGCCTCAGTTACAGGTTTGGAGTGGATGAAGTAGGCTTAATTTTTCATGACAGTCATAAGTTGTGAAGTGTCAGCATAGACACATCAAAATTACTCACTTGACTATATGGGTTTACTGCACAACACTTTTATTAGCAGAACAGTCCAATAAAACAGTTATACTCCTAAACTTTTGTACATAAATCATAAATAGAAAGTACTTCTCTTAAGAAGTATCAATAATATATTAAACTGCTAGCTCTGTTGCTGAGCAGTTAGCTTTGCTTTCCAGCCAGGGTAAAGTCGCTGGGATTTGGTCTTAGACCCTCTTTTTTTGGCAATAAATACAGTTCCTGGTCACAGCTTAGTAATTAGCTTTTTGTTTTCGAGTATTCCTTTTCTTGTGAAACGGCGATGCTTTTGGTCTCTGCGCCTGTCCCTTGTTTCCTCAGAAAGGGTCACTGTTCCTGAAGGTGCGTCTTTTCATAGAAACCCACCAGTTGTTCTCCCTACTTTTACAAATGATTTCTACTGTCCGTGGTCCAAATGTTACATCAGAGTTTATCCCCCAAATATATTGTGTTACTTAGAAGGGTTACGGTTCTGGTTCTATTGAGAGTAGGTGGGAGAGAGGGCTGCTTTTATTGGAAGGTCCAGGAGAAGAAAGGGGAACTCATTAACTGCAGGAAAAAATAAATGAAGGATATTCATTGGGATCCTTGTGGTTCTCCCTGTTGTGGTTAGGGACCCAGGTCACTTTGCTAAATATGTACGTTTATGGAGTGTGAACCTTTTTTGTTAGCTATCCTGTGTTTTTAATATTAGAGTAGAGCCCTTATTCAAGGCTGCCAATTTACCTTCTTTGTGAATGAGTGACTTCTGCATCCATCTCATGGTCAGTCACGGAGAGGGGGATGCAAGGCAGAATACATTGCTCTCGACCAATAGTTCTCAAGCTATGAGCCATGCCTCCCTGGGGAGGCATGGCATCATGTCAAGGGAGGCTGAGAGTGGTTTTTTTTTGTTTTTGTTTTGTTTTATTTTTTGTGGAGAGGTTGTGTGAGTTGGGGGGGGGGGAGTTATATATTTTAAATGTATTGTATTTTAAAATAACGCAAAGGCCTGTGTTTAATGTACTAATCTTGCTTAGCAACTGTGACACATCAGACGTACCTTGTGTCTTTTTTTTCTCAAGTAAACTCATAAACCTCAGCAGCATATTTAGTGAGAGAGCTTAAATGAGAAATGGACTGTTTTGTGACAAAGGGGGAAAAGCATACAACCCCTGCAAAAGAGAGTGCTGAGGTTCCAGCAAAACACAAAGGTAAAAAAAAATATGAAAAAGCTTATTTAAAGCTTGGTTTTACATGGAGTGGGCCCAGCGATTAACCGAGACCTCAATGTGTTTGTTGTATAAGCTGAAGTACTGGCAAGTGGCAGTATGTGGCCCTCCAACCTATGCTGGCATCTTGAAAAAAGACACCCTACCTTAGTATTTAAACCTGTAATTTTTTTATTTTTTTCAGAGGAAGTTAGTTAGTTAACAGGACAAAAAAATGTTGACGTATACAGCACTGTTAACATGAAGGCTACTGAGGCTTCTTACCTTGTGGCTTTGCACATTGTCAAAGCAAGCAAGGCTCACAACATAAGTGAGAAACTACTACTTCCAGCTGCAAAGAATATGTGCTCAGTGATGATAGGATAGAACTCAGCATCGCAGCTAGATGCGATCTCGCTTTTAAAGGACAGTTTCATGCTGTATTGAAGAGATGGCCACTGATGTAAAAGAGCATCTCTTAGCAAGTGTTCATCAGAGCCCATCTTATTCCATTCAGATTGACGAGTCTACCGATATATCAAACGCTGCATAGCTATTGGTGTATATTTGTTTTGCTACTGCAACAGAATTAATGGAGGAATTTCTGTTTTTGCCATTCTCTCCCCACACAAGCAACTGGTGAAGAGCTGTTAAAACTGTTAAATACTTTTGTCCAAGACACAGGCCTTGATTGGGAACATTGTTTTGGAATTTGCAGCCATGGAACACAGTCTATGACAGGGCAGCATAGTCGGCTTGTGGCAATGGTACAAGAAGTGGCCCCCACAGCAACCTGGAATCATTGTAAGATCCATAGACAGGCATTGGCTGCTAAGGAGATGCCAAAAGAGACAGCAATGTTCTTTGAGTTGCAGTAAAAACTGTAAACTTTATAAAGTCGAGCCCAGTTAATTAAAGAGTTTTTGGCATTTTATGTGAGGAGATTGGGGCAAACTTCACACAGATGTTGCTATATTCAGAAGTCCGTTGATTGTCCAGGGGCAAGGTACTGACAAGACTGTGTGAACTATGTGACGGAGTCCATATTTTTTTGCAATAGTAACTTGCCATTTCTACAGTATTTCAGTGATGCTCATGGGTATCTGTTCTCATATCTGGCTGATTTGTATTCAGAGAATTCAGTCACTTGAATGTGTCATTTCAGGGACGAGATGCAAATGTGCTCATTACTATTGATTGGATAGCAGCATTCATTAACAAACTTGAACTGTGGCCAGAGATGACCCAGGGCAAATAAGTCTGTGCAGGGCCCTGCCCCATGTGCCTTGGATGTGAAGAAGTCAGCAGTGGTGGGGGGGAGGGTGCCGAGCAGCTGGATGCAAAGCTGCTGGTGCTGAGTTGCTGTGGTCTCTCTACCCAGCTCCGCAGGGCCCTGATTCGCCACCCCCCTTCCCCCGACAGCCCGGACTGTGGCCTTCACTCATGCAGCAGGGGATCTGTTTGCATGTTTTCAACACTAGAGGACTTTGTGCACCATTGTGGTGATCAGTCAGTTGACAGTATCCAGAATGTAATTGTTCAGCACTTAGTGGGGCTGCAAGAGCAGTTTTATGAATATTTTCCTGAAGTTGGCAAAACCCAATGTAGTCAGTGGATCAGGAACCCATTCACCTTTAAGCCAATCACCACAGATATGCTGTCCTCAAAAGAAGAAAGTCTTATCAACTTGTCAAGCGACCAGGAACTGTAGCACAAATTTTCACAAATGTCAGCTACAGACACTCTTGGTTATTAGAGGGATCCAAGTTTCCTGAATTAACACGCTGTGCTCTTAAAGCGCTCATTCCTTTTTCTTCCGCCTACCTATATGAGTCAGGCTTCTTGGCATTAACTTCACTCAGAACAAAGGGTAGGTCCTGGCTTTCTCTCAGAAATGACTTGCACTTCTTCCTTTCTATACTGCAACCCCAAATTCTACCACACTGTGCAGTGAGGAAACAAACACACCCCTCCCATTGATAGGATAGGACTGATGGATTTTATACTGAATTAACCTATCATTGTTTGGTATGATGTTTTCTAAAAGGTTTAAGTGAAGTTTTAATTCAATTGATTCCCTTTATGTTGCCCTTTAACTTAATGAATACTTTTGAAACAAACTCTTACCTCGCTGCGATCTGTTGAAAGTCAGCCCTTGACACAAGCTTTTGTCTGTTGTGGATCCCCCCCTCCTACCCTGCAATATTTGACCAGCCACTGCCTCTGAGGCTCACTATGACAGAGTTTGAAAATCTCTGCTTTAGATCAAGGCATCAGAACCTTTTCCTCCTCCTTCCTTTTATCTATGTTGGGCTGAGATTCAGAAATGGAGAATGGGGAAGAGGGGAATTCACATCAGTATTAGCCCAGCCTTTGGGTTGAGCATTTCATTTCAGAAGGGTGTCAAAATCAGTGTTTAGCTCTGCTAGTTCAAGGAACGGAGGTGGCCAGGTGGGGGTGGGCTTGCAGAGAGAGGAATTTAAAATCCGATTTCTGGTTCTTAACTGTAGTTCCCACTTGTGCTCTGCCTAAAATTTCATCCCCTGGCTTATCCTCCGTATGTTGTTCTAGTACAGTTTTCTCTGTCTGACAAACCAGGGGGCTTTGTTAAGGTAGTTTTAAGCAGGAACGTTTTTTCATTCATGTGCTTGTCCATACAGAATGATTATGGTTCTCTGTAGTTTAATTTGTCTTCATTGTGTGCAGTATGTCTTCTGTTTTGTGGCAAGAATGGGAGAGACAAAAATACACCTAAGAATAGGAAATTTCTGGATTAAAAGAGCAGGTGTGCAGATCAAGAATAAGATAGGGAAAAGTCCAGGTACAAGCAAAATAAATAAATGAAGTATGGAGCAGTCTTTGCCTTAGCAAGGAGTAAAATAAGGAATTGCGTATATGCCTTCCATCTTCAGAGATATCAGGACAGGCTTTGCTTCACACAGTCTCTTTAATTTACATTGAAATATACTTTCTTAGTAATAACATGCATCTTTCTATACTCATCTATTATGTGTAATAATCTCTGTTAATGTGATCTATTGTGCAAGCAAGAAAACATCTTTTACTCCAAACTGTAATAACTTTTTTATGATTAGTATAGTCTGTCAGACTTTATTATATAGACAAGAGGCTTTTTGCAGGCTGGCTCCAGCCCAGGGGTGGCAACCATGGCCACTGCGGTGGCAGTTGCAAGGGACTTGGTGCTGGGTCCAGAGACTGTATGGGGTCTGGTGGCGGTGGCAGGAGTCTGGGGATAGGGATCTGGCAGTGACAGCAGGAGTCTGGGGAGTGGCTACAGCAGCAAGCCACGCTCGCTGCCAATACCCATGGCCAGTGGGGCCAAAGAGCCACTCATTCCCTGGCAGGCCATGCCCTCCAACTTCCAGTAGCTCGGTGGGCTGGATAGAGAGGAGTTGCCAGCCAGATCTGGTAAGCAGGTCATACATTTGACATGCCTGATATTGAGCAAAGATGTTGAATGTTAATGTTACTTAGAATACTTCTATTTGTGGACAAGGATTTTGGGGAAAGGTGGACAGAAGCTTAGTTTTTGTATTTGCAGCAGAATCTGGCTCATAACACTTATTTTCCAAGGTAGAGAAAAATTTTAAAAAAGTAAAGTAGATTAGCAATATGAAACATTTGCACATAAAATGTCCATTTGGCATTATATATGGAGACCAGGGAATCTCCCACAAAGGACCTGTATCTAACTTTGGTTCGGGTCATGTCCTTGTTACATTATAACTGATTGTAGCATGCCCCACAGCTCCATTTTTGTAACTGAAACATCTTTATGCCTACTCCAGTTCTGCATTAAAATATAGCTTTACTGGTTATAATAAATAACAAAATATCTAACATTATTTTTCTATCCATTGAATTATCAGTGTCCTTTGTGAGTGGAAGGAACTTTCATGAGGAATTTCACACAGGCTCCTCCATGAATTCAAAGAGCTAGTTATTGTGAAATATCTTGTATCTAGCAAGTAGTATACCTTTTCTTATCATGTAATGTAATAAATGTGTTAGTATAACTCAAAGTGTTTATAATTTACTCTTTCTAACTCTCGTCCTTCTCGATTTATAATCTTCTGGTTCAGAAATACTTTCCTATCCAAATGTTGTATTGATTAAATCAACAGTCTGTGTATGAACCATGAGCTAAGGAAAAAAGGCTTTGTGGTACAGAAGGATGAAGTTAGATGAAAATCACATATCAAGTTGTGGGAATTCCATAAAACCAACTTTTAATTGGAGGATCTTTTAACCCAATTTCCCTAGACCCAATTTCCTGTATCTATTCTGTTTTAAAACTAATTGGATTTAATTGCACACAGAATGTACTCTTTCTGTTGTTCATTTGCACCACCACAAGCTATAGTTCATGTTATGTGGAACATCTTGAAGCCTATAATATTGTAATTTAAATGGAATGTTAAGAATCTTGTGAGAAACATTTTTGTATATTAATATACTTAGATAGCTACAAATAAAGATCAGAATTTCTTTAATTTACAGTTTTTGCTACTAGTATTTAGCTGAGTAAATCTTCCTTTATATAATATTTAAAACTTTTTTTTAAAGATTTCAGTTGAAATTCATGTTCTGCTCTTGAATCTCTGTACCTTCCCCTGTCTGTCTTATTAGCCTTGCTCTTTACTAGGGTAGCTATCTTTAACCTCTCATGCTCTGAGCTGAAGGTAACTGAATGCTTTATAGTCTTCTGCTTAGGGCGAAGTCATGGAACATGGTGGGTTTGTAGACAATAGCTGGTGCAGCAAAGGAAGCCAGAATTCAGAGATTATGATTGGAGATGAATTTGGGGGCCTGGGGAAGAAACAACCCAGAAGGCCATCCCCCTTTTCTGGAATGACCATGGATTTATCTATAACGGATCTGTACTGAGATCTTGGGGCATTAATCAGAATTATTATAGGTGTTAACTGATTTCTAACAATGAATGTGTAGATGAGATTGTGGACTTGGGTAAATTAATAAAGAAAAAGAAAATGGCGTTGATGAAATAGGCTTTAATGGAGGAAGAGTACTTAAAGCAAACATTTTGGTATTTGTTTATCAGATCTGGGTATGAAGCTTTCAGACAACTAAAAATGCAATAATAAAGCCCAGCTGCTAACCAGTGTTTAAGGGAAACTGTAACCAAACCCAAATAGATAGCAGTGACTGTATAAGATACTTAATTCAGACCTTAGATTTTTTTCAGATGAAATATGAAACAGAGTTCTTTGCCACTTGTGGTTAGTAGAGGTTCCATGACACTTTTTGCTTACCAAATTACAACATTTTTGCTTGATTTGCCTTAGCGTTAGTGTCCACTGGGCATGTTATGGTGGCACATTTTTACTTTTTGGCCAAAAATGCATAATGATGCTCTCTGGTGGTAAATAGGTTCTCTGTTTACCTGGAGTGGGCTACTTTTCCGTGGTTTGAAATAATTCTTGTCTATAGACCCTAATATAGTGATTCTTATGCACGTGAATAATGCCTCTAAATTCTCATGAATAGTACTACGGCAAAATATCGTTAATGTGGGTAACTTTTTCAGCATTGCACTGAATTCCCTGTTCTGTTGACTTGTTAATAAACCATTGGTTAATTTGTCCTTTGTTAAAGTGTAATTAATCACTTCCAAGTGTAGGCGTGTAATAAACCACCACAAAATTTTGCTTCTGATAGATAATTGGTTGATTTAAAGGTAACATCTGCCAAGCCAATCCTTACAAAGTATTGGATACTCTTCGCCTTTTCTTTGCTCGAAAAGATGTAGATAATTTGCTATTGTTTTGTAGAATTCTCTTCTGTTTTGTCAACAAGTGCATATAAGAATATAAAGCAAAAGCATTTAATTGATTATTTTATTCCATCATAATCATGTAATTCTTATATTCAAGCACTCGGAATTTTTGTAGTAGGCATTTACTTGTATGTTACTACAATTTGTGAATGAGCGTTTACACTTGTAATATGTGTACTATATTATATAAATTGTATGCTTGTAATATTTGTACCATAAATTAGCCCTGTACTCTCCCTGACTGCCACTCTGATTCCTTTCCCTTACCTGATCTGCTGCTCAGCTTTCTGCTCTGTTGCCCTGTATGCCATTGCTGCCTGTCCTGTCCCCAACTTGCTGTGTGCCACATAAAGAAGCTGCACATGCCACTCTGGCATCCATTCTGTATGTTGGCCACCCCTGCCATACATGTTATACCAATATTCTTATTTCTTATAGATACTGGGTTAAGCCATGAACTATTGGATTCATTGCTGCTGAGATTTTAGTAAGTAATTATGATGAGTTTCAAACATAAGTTCTCTCCCCTCTTGGGGGCAGGGAGTGTGTTTGCTCTATATTTTTGTGTTTGGAAAATTTGGGTCATTTGTCAAATACCCTTGTAATGTAGGTTCAGTTTGTGTTCTAGGCTAGCCGTTTCCTTTTCTGTTATGAGAGAATATCACTTACGGTATTGTACTGGGTCAGTGAAGGCATGATTTCCAGTTCTTAAGCTGTCCGCTAATTCCCAGCTTTTTCTGCTGGTACAGGTTTCTAATCTTTACAATTTCCTGGAAAACAGTCTTTTATGAATATTTTACACTATTCTTCATCGCCTTAGTTTTGATTGTGCTTTCATATACAATAAGTTCCTTATTGCCTTATCTCATCCTTGCCATGTTTAAAAAAATGTGGCAGAAATCTTATGAGCTGGCAGTGGCTTAACTCTTGCCAACAGTTATTTTTGTGTATGTAGTCAGGGCTTTTTGGCCAGTTCTCTAAAGAATGCAAATTGATACCTAGATCGAAGGCAAACTCTTTGGTGGTAAAAGTAGTGTTGCCTTTTCTCATTGATTCACTGACATTCTTTCCAAATTAGTGTAATTTCCATTTATCTTAAAGAAAGGAAGTTTTTTGGCAAAGACTTGTGCAGGCGTGAAACACATGGAGGATATTTACAAAGCAGAGAGATTTCTTTTGGAAACATAGTACACAAGGAGAGTTAAATGACATGTTTTATACTAAAAATCTGAGATGCACAGGGAGAAAACTGAATTATACTGATAATTGATAAAGATCACCTAATTGTATCATCTTGATATAGCAATAATACAAACATTCTAATTTTAAACATCGTTAATAATATTTAACTTCATTGTATTAGAGAGCCTACAACCCTTATGTTGAGTAGTAACTTGGGACCCTTGAACTGAAAAATTTTACTCAAAACGAGTAACAGTAGCAGACAGGGTTCTCAGCTTTAGCAGTATGTGTTTTCTCTTATTGTGTGCAGGTCTCTGTGTTCATAGCAAGCTTTATAGGCCTTGTTTACATAGAAGAATTATAAAATATTAGAAAGTGTGTTATGTAGCCTGATAACTCAGTGTAGACAAGTATTTAACAGCATATCCATTAATTCTAGTATATACAGTAAAATCTTTGTTAACATGGAGGGGATATTTGAAAACCCCTGCCAGGTTATTTCAGATAACCGGAATTTTTACATAACTGGCCATCCCTTTACCCCGGGGATACTGGATAACAAAGATTTTACTGTACTGTATAATTCACATTGGCCGTCTGACATGTCAAAGGTGGTAGTCTGCAGAGTGCTAAATTGTGTTTAAAAATTTGTATTCTCAAATTCACACTTTAATAGATTAAAACTTTTTTTTTAAATATGGAAACACTCTTAATATAGTTTGAAGTGTGAGTCATTTTCTTCTCAGTTCAGGTAGTTTTACTACTATAGAAAAGCTGAAGAAGGAATTTAGAGTAGTTGCTGTTATAAAAATCATGTAGAAAAACATGCTTTATTGAACACTTGTAGGTTTTTGAGAGCTACTTCTAATGTTAGTGTCAAACACTACCGGTAAAAAACCAATTTGATTTAAAACAAGGCTCTATGAAAATATCTGTATTAACATCTTTCTGCTTACTGCTTTTTTTTTTTTTTTTTTTGGTTTTGGCTTTCTTTGTCTGCAAAATATTATGTTCCATGGTTTAGAGCTCCCACATAGGAACCTGAGGCACAAGTAGGCCAAAAATTAGTTCCTTACTTTTTATCATTTTTTTTACTAGATTTTGGCAGAAATCAGACATTCTTTGCTTTCGTTTTTCATTTCCCTACACTTGACGTTTTATATCCCTTAAGACTCATTCCAGTTTGTTTTATATGAACTTAAAATTGCCAAGACAATATCAAAAACCTTAAGAGGGGCTTCTTTCTGAATCTCAAAAATGGAAACAAAAAACTTGAATATAGAAATGTTCACGTCTGCAAAACATAAACCACATAATTAAAAGTTAAGGTTGCCTAACTGCAAAACTCTGCTTTTTTCTTGTGTACCCATAGCCATTAAGAGAAATAGTTAGCTTCATATTTTCTGTATTCCAGTTTGCCCCACAGCTTTGTATACAAATAGAATAGTTTTACTTCCTTGCTTACATATAATATACAAAATATAATTGATTTGACAAATCTTTAAAACTTTTTATTTATTCCAAGAAGGTCATTGTACTGAGAGAGAGGGGTTTGAGGACTGGAATAGATAAGAAAAAGGAACTATGTAGACGGGTCAAACTGTATTGCTTAGTCTTTGCAGGCAAGGGAGAAGTAGAGAATAAAAACTGAAAATTGCAGCACTTAATGTTTTTCCAAAATCTAACCTGTTTGTTTGTTAGCAGTTTATATGCTTGTGAGGAAACAGCTTTAGTGTAATAAATATAGAACTTAAAATCCTGCTATGTGGAAATGTGAATCCTACTATGTGGAAGTCCTTAAATCATAATATGATAGCTTTAGATATAGTATCAACACTGCTTCTATAAATCTATTTTTTTATATTATGTATAAATCAGCCATGTTCATAATGGCTAACTTCCAAATTTTGGTAAGAGCTTTATTTCTTAAAACATCCAACAGACAGTGATAATCACCTATTATATTACACCAGATTGATAGCTGCCACTTTCACTCCTGAAAGCTGTAAATTTGGAATTTGGGGGGTTCAGGCCAATATATCCCTGTCAAACAGTCTTCAGGAACCAATTAATATGCAAAGAATGTGCAAAGAATTGGTCTGCTGAAGTTATAACAGTCCAAAAGTGCATGCCTGTGCCTTGTACTCTGTCCATATGGATTTAGACAGGCCTATACCATGGTTTCTAGCCATCTTTTAGAACAGCTTTGAACAAACATGCACACATCCCCCTTGCATTCCTATTTTTCAGTCACTTCAACTAAAAGCTATGGGGCAGAACCTCAGATATATTGTTTTTGAAGATTTTGCACACTGTTGTAATATACGAGGCATATAAATACAGTCTCCTTCCTCTAATAATCTCTGATATATGTTCAGTCACAATGAAAACTTTGAAACAGGGATGAGACTGCCACAGCATGTAATTCTCCTATCATCACTTTTTAACTCTTGCTTCCTTTTCTGTCCCATGGAGACACTAGGAAGTTTGCTCCTTGTTGTCTGGTAGCAACAGGTTACTGAAGGGCCATATGGTTCTTTGGTAAGAGCTGAAGTTGCACAAAGAAGTGTCACTTCCATTTTTATTCTACTTCATACCAATCTTAGGCTTGTAACCTGGCCTTGGTCAGGCCACATCTGCATCCACTTCCCTTTCTTTTGGTCAGATTCCAAACTACATATAGTGCGCCCATCTAGTTTGATACAGGTGCTCTCTAGCAGCCTTAGAGCGCACACCCAGTCTAGGCCTCAGGGTGTGTCCCCGAGACTTGGGTGTTGGGCTGCATTCAACCCCGAGGGAGGCCCTGACGCTAGCCTGCTATGACTTGATCTTCTGTTCAGTAGCGGGACTCTCTCTTGCGGAAACTCGAGGAGTGGGCACTGCCCCTTGTGGAGCCCCAAGAATGCCCGCCTCCCCTACACCCCAGCCATATGCCAGCCTTCAGAACGACCAGGTGATGGGTCGCTGGCTTGTTTCTTTGATGCTTGCTCCTGCTCTTGTTCCCTCTGGCCCGTCCCTTGGTGTCTTTCTTCACCCCAGGTATCTACGCGGTATGGGACCGGGCCTGTCTCTTCTTCTACCTTGGCCCTATCTCCAAGCCGTCAGGTTCACCAAGGCAGCCTCTATTCTTCTTCTTGACCCTCCAGGTCAATTGCAGATGCTTCCCCAGTTTGGGCTCTGGGTGCTGTGCGAGGCCCCAATATCGACCAAGAAACCAAAGAATAAAAAGAAGAAAAGAAAGAAACGGCAGGGTGTGGCATGTGTGGTCATCTGGATCCCTCAATGCCATCCTCCTTGTCCCGGCTGCCCTGTTGAGCTGGGCGTTTACCCTTTTAAGAGGGTTGGGTCCCTTTTGGACCCCCGTCCGGACTCCCGCTGATCTCTCTCAGCGATGATCCTGGAGCCTGGGGGGCAGCGTCACCCCCTCTCCTGGGTTTTGCTGCCTCCCTCTTTACTTCCCCGCTGCTGGCTTTTAAATCTGCTGGTTGGCGGTTCTTGGTGATCCACCAGTGTTGCTCCCAGCTGCAAATAAAAGCAGCTGACAAACTGTGCCAGCGGTTCTTCTTGGCGCAGCACGTCTCCCTGTTGAAGGTAAGTAAGCCCCTTCCTCAGGGCTTCTTGTTTTCTTTTCCTGGGGGGTTACCCTGCCTCAGCTCTCACCATGGGAGGGGTCCCCGGGGATTTCGTTCGTGTCTCCCTGGGACATACAGTTATCATAGGTACCTTACAATTTTCTTTTCTGTTTTTCAAGGATCTGAATATATCTTTTGAACCCTCTCCCTCCTCCTGCACTTCAAGGATTTGAGAAATATGGGCAGCAATGAGAAGGGCTCACACTGAACCAGGAGTCTCTGAATGTGTAGAAGAGGCAGGGAGAATGGGTCAGACACTGGAATTGCCAGGCTCCTATTTGAAAGAAAGTGTGGCTCAGATGCTTATATCTCAGGTCATATGGGGAAGTGGGGAGGTAAGTTCAGACACAGAAGGTGAGCCAGTGACTCTTATAGAGTCCTTGGATATTAACTCTTTCTTGAATAGTGTAGTCCATAGAGCTTTCTGAAAGAGATAACTGGTGACATGAGCTAGCCAGAGAACGTGTTGGGTTGATACCTATTGGGATCCACAGAAACACATGTGCATATTCAGATGCACAAAAAAGTGATAGTGACTTCAGAATTTGTTCTCTTTTCCTGCGGACTGTATGTTGAGAACCACCAAGATCCAAGGAATCATATATTTGGGTCCAATAACCCTCTGCTATGAGGCCATGAGATGTACCAGATTCTAAGGTAATTAAGTCAGCGTGTGGATTTTGAAGCACTTAAAGGGAAATCTAAGTGCTGTGAAGTGATCCATTTATTTCAATGCGATCTTCTAAAACAATGAGTAGAGACCACGTTGATGAATACAACCCAAAACAGTGGCCTGGAGATAGGCTGACCATATGGAAATTGTGGATATTATTTTGGAAAACTGGGACACTGCCTCCCCCTCCTTCCTAGCTCCTCAGAAGTTGGTGGGGGTGGGGGGAAATGTCAGACAGGCAATGGTGTCTGCCTGCCTGCAAGGCACTCCATGCTGCTCTGACCCCCAGCCAGACTATGCCCTGTGTGTCTGCATTTCTGTGATGCCCATTATAATTCTTAGTAGCTGGTCATGACCAGCTTCTGAAATCCAGGACTCTCCTGGCTAAACTGGGATGTATGGTCACCCTATTCAGAGGTGAATGGAGCAGTCGGCTCTCTCTGTGTGTTCTCATCCTCCTTCCCCTGTTCCAGTGTTTGAGAGCTCGTAAAAGGTGTCAGGCATGCCAAGTCCCAGCATGATGGGCTTGATGGTATGCTTCTAGGGGATCTGTTCTCCACTCCTGAAATGGAGCCAAGGCTGTTCCTAGATGCTGGCTCCCAAGGTGATCAGGGAAAGTGGTTTAGAGCGGACAGGGGGAGGGGGAGAAGTGGAGCTCAAAAACACTCTATGGGGTCAGAGGCTCCCAGATCCTGTTGTGCCCATGCCTTGTTGGTTTAAGTTAAACCAGACTCCCACAGCATCCCTGGATGCTCTCTGGGCTGGGTGGGGCTCTGCTCCACAGAAGAGTTGGCTCCTCTCCTCTGCTCCCCACCTGGAGCTTGGTAGAGACAGAGACTGCAGGTGCCTGCCTGGCTTCCCCTTGCTCCTCCCCTTCCCCCCCCCCCCAACTCCCTGCTAAGCAGGGATTCCCTGGTCCCCTCTTCCTTACACAGATACCTCTTAGCATTAGCTAGCAGACCACATGCTGGCTATGGTCCTTGATGTGGCAGATGGGACAAAGGCAGAATCAACAGGTAGCTGGTAATGTCCCTCTGTTTTCTTAATGGGGTGATAAACAGCTGGGGGTGATAAACACGATGTTATCAATTCCCTGCTGGGCTATTCAGCAGTGGGGGAACCCCTCCGTAATCAGAGGTCCTGCTAGGGCCTGGCTATGCCCCCCTCAGCTCAGTGCAGTGGAAGGGAAGGGAGGGCTGGCTCTAGCAGCCCCAGCTTCTAGCCTGAGCCACTGCAGGCATGTGGTTGCATTTCTTCAGTTCAGAAGGGATGTCTGAATGGTTACAAACTGGTTTATCTTAGGCTAGTTTAGGCTAACCTATCCAGATTAGACTGACCTGCAAAGATTGAATCAATTCAGGCTCAGACTTTTTGAATGTCTGTCCCTAGCTGAAGAGAGGAAATGTTCCTCTATCCTCCCCCGTTCCCCACCATCCTTCCTACTTTCCTTGTCCCTTCCATAATTTCCACCTACCATTCTCTTCTGTTTGTTAATCTCTCTCTCCTTGCAGCAGGCATTTGCAAGTGCAACTTGCTTTTTGAAAATTTGAGCACCTTAATTTCTTGCTGGACTAAGATTACATTCCTACTACCTTCTCTCCCTTCTTTCCTCAAAGAAACCTTTGATAAGGGCAGCTTATGACAGCATGCACACACATACACACATTTCTGCCAGCTCTCGGGTTTAAACTGATACTAGCTATGTATGGGTCAGGTTCAATGTCCGTTGCATGTCTCTGAGCCAGCCTACTCATGTGAAAACTGGAAGACTCAAACACCTCTTGCTTCATCAGACCACTTATAATTATTTTGAGCTGTAAGTATTAGGCTTGTGCCTTTATTGACAACTAAACTCTATTTGGAGTAGAATTTTTGGATTTGGAGTACCATTTTAATTTTGTTTTTCCAAAGGCAGAGCAGTACTGTGGACTAGCTGGAATAAATGTCAAGTGAAGCCATTTTGTGCATAGAGCTGTAGTTTGATCAGCAAGTTGTTTTGTTCATTTGTTTTTTTGTAGAAGGAATCTGTTAGCTATAAGAAAAGATGTTTTGGGGAAGAAGAGGTTTGTTGGGAATCCTTTGTTCAAATAACTGAACATTTAGAACTATAACCATAGACTGCACCCCATGAGGTGCTCACAGTTTCAGGACGTGGGGTGCGTCAAGATGAGTGTGCACGTGTGGCTTGCAGTACCTCAAAACTGAGGCACTGCAAACCACACATGGTGCATGTGCAACTGTTCGCTGTACTGCTAACTTGCTGCACAGTGCCAAAATTTGATACTGGAAAATCCTGGTATCAAAAAAAGCCACAGCAAAAAAAAAAAAAAAAAGCAGCATGGCGCATGGTCCTGGAGCATGCACCAGAAGGCACAGAGGCTCGGTCCTCCAAGGAGATGCTCTGGCTGCTGGCAAGAGTCGTCTCCTCCTCTGGTTATCCCCCAGTTCCACAAGGATGCTGGGGGTCAGGTGGAGCAGGGAAACAGCCATTTTCCCGAAGCGGGGCATTTTGCCCCTCACGAAGTCCCACATGCAGTGGCAAAAAGCAGCGCCATAAATTTGTGCTGCTGGTATTTTTGCTGCAGCAAATGTATGCCTCTGCACATGGGTGCTCATCTAGATGCGCCTGTGGACTTTATACGGCTTAGAGCTGTGGATTTTTAAGCATCAACGAATTCTAGAGCTTGGCTATAGCACAGCTGGTCTTCTGCTACGTGTTTATACAAGCCCCACAGTGTGTGCAGCTTCTGGTGGGGCTGTTCCTGGTGCGGCTGCAGCTCCCTTTGCCTCCAGTGATGGCTCCTCCTACTGCTCCTGCCCCTGCTGCACCACTCTGGGAGAACAGGAAGCTTCAGCTGGGTGGCTTCTGCTGGAGGTGAGGAACAGCCCCCGGGGGGGGGGGGGGGGGGGGGGGGGCAGCTGTGGGCCAGATCCAGTTGATTGGCAGCTGGAACTGGTCTGTGGGCCGTATTTTGCCCACCTGTGGTCTACATACGTTCCTGTTTCTCACCAAAGCAGACTGCAAAGCAGGACTGGACCATGGTATGGCAGCTGGGAGAAGCAAAACTTTGCAAATCAGTGCCACTTGCTTCCAGGTATAGAAACCCCTCCTTCTCAGGTAAAAACTTAATGGGGATATTTTACCCAAAATTTTGATGTGGGAAAGTGGAGATGTAGTGACTTATGTGGACAAAGAAGTGCCAGAAATAAAATGGCTGTAAAAGAAGATGTATTACATGGGGAAAGGAACCCACAATGACTGCAGGATCTGTACATCTTCCCTACACATCACTAAGTTTGAAAGCTTTGCTTGTTCAAATCCCTATTCCTGGAATGGGACATTCAAGGAAAATTGCCTGAACCTTATGGAATTTTTTGGACTTTATCCTGTGGGTGTGGGTTTGAGGTAATGGCGCAGCTTGCTATCAGCTTGTTTAGATCCAGTTTTTCCTTTGTAAAATATTTTTCATTGTCTTACAACAATATACACTTACAGTAAAGGCACACTGGAACTTTTGCACAATATGAATAAACAGTAGGTAGAAAACTTCATGATAAAATCCTTAAGATACAATTACATGCAAAACATTTCCATTCAGCTTGTCCCAGGGCTAAGGTTTTGTTACTTTTCATTATTAATGAGAAAATTGCAAGTTGATTGGTGATTTTATATGCTTCTAAATAGGATCTAATTACTCAAGTAACAACATACTTGATCTATTTAAAAGGTGCAGTGAAACAAAATTTAGAAACTTTTAAGTGTTCAACTTGGTATCTTAGTGTTTATTTAAAAAAAGATTCAGTTTAATAGAGAATTGCATGCTGTGGTTGTGTATATATTTGAGGGTTATTCTTTTGCTTTTAATATGGGAACTAGTAAAGAAAGATTAATGTGGATTTTGAAAACATCTAGATATAGACAGCTGTGAAAATAACTGTTTCATCTCTACCAGAATGGCCTAAGTTTCTGGCATATTTTTGATCATCATCATCATCATCATCTTCTTACCTAAACAATGATTTCACTTCCTCAGCGTCTGGAAAGAAGGAAGACCTTGATGCTATGAATAAACTTCTGATTTAGAGGAGTAACTTGATAATGTCATGATTTTGTACTAATGTATAGTTTGAAGAAGTTGACCTGTTTACAACTTGGTGAGGAATTAGGCTGATTTGCCTTGCAAATTTACATCTTCATGTTCATTTTTTGTATTGGACTAGTTACAAAAATATTTGGAAGTATTTATTCTACCATATTGTAATAGGTAGCGGTGATTATATGTGCTTGTATGTGTGTGTATGTATGTATATGTCTGAAGTCAGGCAGAAAGTAGGGCAGGCACCTTGGAGATTCACTGAATCAGAGGTGTGAGCTTTCATAGACAACAACCTACTTCAGATGCTATGAGATTTATTGCTTCTGTGAACCAATTAGTTTCTAAGGTGCCACCCTGTCCCATCTTCATTCTAATAAGTGTAATACATTTTGTTGCACTGCTTTTACAGTTTTATTGATGCTTTCTCACATCTTTATAATGTTGTTTTACAGTTTTAAAATATGCATACAATTGATTCAGGCATTAGAGCTACGAACAGAACAGAAAACTGCATTTCTCTTCCTATTTGGAACTATTTTTGTGCCTTTCTAGCTGTATCTGCTGAATTGGTTTGTTAAACCTGGTTAGTTCTGTGGATCTCAATAACAATTGGGAATTATTCTGTTTGGGGCAAGCTACAAGTACTGCCTTGTGGAACCTCTGTCCCTGGACATTTTCAAGAACAGGTTAGACATCCAGTTGACCAGCATAATTTAATGAGAGATGATCCTTCCTTGAGCAAGGTGCTGAATTAGATGTTCTTGTAAGGTTCCTTTAGGATCATAGGAAAGTAGGTCTGAAAGGGACCTCACAAGGTCATTCAGTCGAGCCCCCTACTCAAAGCAGGATCACTCCTGACTAAACCTGTTCAACTTGCTCTTCAAAATTTCTAAGGATGGAGATTCCACAGTTTCTTTAGATAGCCTGTTCCAGTGCTTGAGCACCCACATAGTCAAAAGTTCCTCCTAATCTCCAGCCTAAATTTCCCTTGCTGTAGCTTGAGGGCATTGCTCCTAGCCCTGTCCCCCTGCAGCCACAGAGAAAACACCATCTCTATCTTCTCCATAAATTTTCCTTCATGTGTCTGAAGATATTATCAAATCCCCACTCAGTCTGTTCTTTTCCAGACTAATTGTCCTAGTTCTTTCAGCCTTTCCTCTTTAAGTCTTGCTTCCTAGGCTTCTAATCATTTTTGTTGCTCTACACTGGCCTCTTTCAAAACTGTTCATATCCTTCTTGAAGTGTGGGGTCCATATCTGCACACAGTTCTCCAAGTGAGGCACCATCAGTGCTGAATGGTGTAGGGGAATCTCTTCCCTTGATTTGAAAGTGACACTCAGTATGCTGTTGGGCCACTAGTGCTGAAGAGAGTGGACTTTTCTTCATTTGGAAAAGATGTTTCTGTTAATACAGCCCAGTGCGCAAAAAAACCCCCAAAAGAGTAAATTTTGAGCTCATACTCTGCTTATGGTCTACTGTAACCCCCCAGGATGCAGTATTGCATCCTAGCCAGTCTGTGTTTGTACATGTAGAAATTCTGTCCTGAGTACAGGACTTCATACTTGTTCATGTTGAATCTCATCTGATTGACTATGGACCATTTTTCCAGTCTGTCCAGGGCATTCTGGACATTAGCCCTGCCCTTCAGAGTGTTTGCAACTCTCATCCAACTTGGCATCATCCATGTATTTCCTATGTGTGCACTCTTTCCCATCATCCAAATCATTTATGAAGATGTTAAATGATATCAGACCCAGGAGAGACTTCTGGTAAACCCCACTTGCTACTTCCTGCCAACTAGACATGGAGCCACTGCTTACTCATTGGGCATGATGATCCAACCAGTTTTGTATTCACTGTATAGTACTTTCATCTAGTCTGTATTTCCTTAGCTTGTTAATGAAAATGTCATGGGAGAGAGTGTCAAAAACTTTGCTAAAGTCAAGGTATATCGCATCTACAGGCCCCCATCCATAGAATCTGTCACCTTAATCATAGAAGGAAGTCAGGTTTGTCAGACATGACCTGCTGGTGGTGAATCCATGCTGATTGTTCCTGATCACTTTGTTCTCCTCTAGGTGCTGTACAACAGATTCCTTGAGGACCTGCTCCCTGACCTTTTCTAGGAACAAGGTCAGACTGCAGATCCTCCTCCTTCCCTTTCTTAAAGATGGGCACTATATTTGCCCCTTTCTGATCACCCAGGACCTCACTCAACCTGCATGAGTTGTCAGAGAGGATAGCCAATGGCTCTGAAATTCCCTCAGCCAGTTTCTTCAGTACCCTTGGGTTCATATCATCCAGCTTTGCCAACTTGAAAGTGTCTCCTGAGTAATCTCTAACTTGTTCTACTGCTCTAGCTTGTTTGTCTACTTCCCTATCTCTGCTTCCAGCTGCACTTGTCTTTTGGTAGATGCCCATATTGCCTTACAGCCCTACTTTCCTATGATCCTGATATATAGGAGGATAGTATCCAGAATTTTCCAGTTCAGAATTTTGCCATTTGGATTTCTCACACATTTCCTTCTGGTGCAAGTGTAAGACACTAGTGAGAAGAAACAAAGTGAGAGTTACAATAGTATCAATACCCCATCTTTTCACAAGTAAGCTCAGTTCTGGGAGGGAGATTGGTTTGCATTTGTACATGGAAGACTCAACAGACCACATTTCATAAGAAATTATTCTTAGAGTAGAGGTGACTGTCACTTTCACTCCCATGTGTTAATGTCCGTTTCAAAACCTCACAGAAAACATTTCGTATTTTTGTTGTTGTTGACTGTTTTGTTCGTTTACCCCCATTATATTTAGAATTGTAAGATTTGCTTCAGAGGACTAACTTTAATTTCCTCCTAGATCAAAGTATGTATTAAAATAGTAGAATGTCAGTTTCTGTTGTTCATCCAAACACTGTCTTTTTAATTATGAAAAACAGCATTTCTTGTAGCAGAGAATGTATACTGCAGTGAAATGGGCTTCAACTGGTTGCTTATATGAAGCTTTGTCTTTTGACTTGCTCTTGGCTTCTGTCCTGTAACTCCACATCTGTAAGTGACTCATAACAAGTAGGACCATCAAAAAAAGAAGTACGTTCTTATCCAAATCCTGTAGGGTTTTTGCCTAAACTTTTAAAGCCTTGCTACATTCTTCTCCCCTGATGATGAATCATTGATTATGTATACACATGCTTTATAACAAAGAAGAAATAGTTATATTTTGGGAGAGGTTTGAACTTCAAACCAAATGGAAAGAAAATACTCCATGTCATCAGTCTATGGAGGATAGTGTTTTAGTGTGCTTGGCAGTTAGAATAAAAATTCTTCATCTCGTCTCAAGGCCCTCCCCATCCCCACTTCCCCAGGGATTTGTAGAATTATGCATCTTCACTTGTAAACACAAGATGTCTTTTTTTAAAATTCAGTTTTGTTTGGTTTTCTTAAGGCCCACAGGTAATGGATCCTTCAGCTGGGGACCATGACCAGACTTGTTAGTCACTGGTGGGAGAGGCAGGGCCTATGTCCTGAAATATCTTCCACTGTTGTTTGCCTCCTGCAATCAATGACCCTCGGACCTCTGTGCTGTATAGTTTCTCTTGTACTTGTTTTTTTTCTTTCTTTTTTTTTCTTTTCCTTTTTTCTCTCTCCTCTTGCCTCTTCCTTTTTTCCCCTGTTTTCTGTTTTCTTTCTCATTTTCTTTCTCTCTTTGAAGAAAGTGTCAACCATTATATCTATTTTTTTAGGCTCAGTAACACCTCTCATGTCTCAGGTATGTGCATTAGGCTTTTGCGGAGATTGTACCCTCAGTTCTGCTTTCCCTCTGAAGCTTTTGGGAATGCTGGGCTTCCTGCAGCACAAATTTTTATGGCAGCACAAAGCCAAGAGATCCATACCTTCTGTTACACTACAGATGCTCAAATTTGTGGCTGTGACAGAAGATAGTAAGAAATTGGGCCACTTTATTGTGGACCGTACCTGTTTCCTTATGCTGGGAGTGCTCAGGTGGCAGAGGCTGGCCTGGACATTGCACACCCCAGGAATTTCTGTGCAGGATCAGCCCCCTCGAGCCTCTGGAGTACCTGCATCACTTTCCCTTCTTTCCCAGGGACATGTCTGGGTAAATGGGGAAAGTCAGGACTTTGGGGTACACTTCTGGCACCAGTCCAGAGCACAGGCTGCAAACATGGTGGGGTGACTGTCCCCCTCACTCCCTACGAGAGTTCCTCCCCCTCCATATTTGCATACGTGCAAGGAGAAATCCTTTGCTGGGGGATTTTATCACGTGCGCTTGCAGATGTGAAGGTGGGATCCCACCTTCACAAGTTTTCCCCCTCCCCTCTCTCTGCTTGCAGGCACACATGGGATACCTCTAATTTCCAACATAGGGTGAGGAAGGGGGGCACACAACTGCAAGTGGGGGTTTCCCCTTGCTTGCAGGTATGTCAGGGCATGGCAACCAACACACTGCAACACAGCTAATCATGCTCCACTGAAGAGATCTGTTTTCAGCTTTTGTTTCCGACTTCGTTCTCATATGGAACAGCTTTTCAAGGAATTTAATTGTCTCTTTTTCCATGTCACAGGCAAATCTGAGTGGGATTATTTTTGCCTTGTGGACTAGAAAGGAGCCAGGCAAGATATGAGAAGCCAGCATTGTTAGGTTAGATACAAGGCTAGTCCAGTTGATTTACCTTGTACTCTCCCTTCTCAGGCAGAAAAAGCAGCAGCAGCTGAGTCATGTGGGCAGCGTGGGTGGCAAGGGAAACCAGGTGGGTGGGGACAAGGGATAGGGGAAAGCCTCTGCATGCATGGCTTCCAATCCCTCTAGTTTCCCTTCACTCCCTTATCACTTACCTGAGCAGCAGGGATGGCAGTTTAAAGATCAGAGGAGTCAGAAGTAGTTAATCCAAGGCAAAGTGTACAGACATTCAGTGTCTTGAAAGAAACTGTCCTGGGAGTGATTTAACCTTGGCTGTTGGTTGGTTATTTTTCTGCTAGAACAGCTGTTTTTTGCCTTGGGAGAAAAATCCAGAGCTTCTGTATACTTTGGCTTCTACTGGGAGGATGGTGATTCTCCTGGTAGAAACTGAACATCTGTACATGACCTCTATTCCCTAGGTCCTGTGCCAGCTGCTATGCTCCTGACCTGAGCAGGTCAGATGTAATCTTTTTTTCCCCTGCCTCTCCTTATGATACTAGAGATGAAAAACACTGTGGACCTCATTGTTTCAGGGAGTATTGCTTCCAGGTCCACCCCGCCAACTGATCTCATTTCCAGCTTGGAAATGCAGTGGCAAAGCCATTCAGGAGGCATTTTATACACGTTTCCTTCCAAACCAGAAGCAACATAGCTGTGTGTATGTGTTGCTACTCTGAGGCTAATTAGTTCTGCTGCTTTTAGTAGATCCAGATACCATTACAGTTCCTGTCCCCAACTTCAGAAGTTACCTGATTGGAAATTACTTCAAATGAGGCCCAGTGTTTTAAATCACTTTAAGACCAGCAGTCCTCACAACTGTCATGCTATTTTTTTCCAAAATCAAATTCAAGAAATGTTCTTGCTCCTGCTGCACACAAGTTCAGCGCTTAGGAACACTGTTGATCTTAAGACTGAGCAGTCATGCCTTTACTGAGATCTGCGTAGACTGCGACATAATCATTGATACACACATTCGTTAATATTCATTCACGGGTTATCCAGTCTTCAGCTATTGCCATTTTTGTCCAGTGGTTTCTACGAGGCCTTACTGTGCAAAAGATGAACATTCCTCTCTCTTCCATATTAAGGAGTGAGCCACCTTCTTATCATGGAGAGAGACTGCTGTGAAAATTTCATTTATGATGGCTGTGTTGACGTGAATATGATGCAAAATAAATAAGTGTAGATAATTTTTTTTTAACATTTCTTCAACTAATTTATTTCTTCAACTAATAATTTCTTCAACTTTCTTCAGTTTAGGCTAGTCTTGGAAGCTAATGGCTCTTATAGGAGAGAGATTATGATTGCCATCCAGAGATTTTAGAGGATTTTTTATTAATGAGGAGAAGCTTTCCCATGCCTCCCCTACTCCCCAAGTGCTATATCCCATTTGAAATGGTTGGAGCTTCTGAAATGATATTACCGAGCCTCTTGTACTGTGCCCTTCTCTCTCACGCATTCCTAGCTTTCTTGGGTATGTTCAGCAGGAGCAGCTTTCATATCCTACTCTTAGACATTTGAAGTTAATAAGATTACTGTAAGATTTATGTTCAAACACATGATATACTCCAGTTGCTGCTTCTTTTATTGCTTTCCTTTCCTGTCTCTCTTCCTTTTTTTAACCTTACTTATATTACATTCCCCTTCAAAATCCACCAAAATAATCCTCTGAAACCTCAGTCTATATGCATATAAGGTTTAAAATCCAAAACCATGTGTCAGTCATTGACTAGATCTATGTGCTTATAGGTTGTATTTCTTTCCCCAATTCTTCACTGGTGCTACCAGTATATAAGCAATGTTAATATTAAAGTGAAAGTATTTTATATGTATTGAAAACTAAATTCCAGGTGATAAGGAAAAGTCTTGATCTTCCACCAGTCAAACAACCCTTTTTCTGTTATTGTCTTGTATGCTACCACTGGGATTTATTCTCTTTACTTTTACTGCCCTTCAGACTGTTTTTATTTTTTACTGTTTTCTTCTTCCTTTTTTTTTTCTTTTTTTAAGGAACTTAAGGTGACTTTGTCTGACTCTTAACTAATAGTGTTCTTACTTACAGCTATTGCAAGTTTCAGATTATCTTTTATTTCACTGAAATAACTAATATTAGATGGCTTAGAGCAAAAGTTGGTTGTTTCTTTGCCAGATAAATACCATTGGCTTCATATTGGCCTCTTAAGGGCAACCACAGTGATCAGTTGGAGCAGTTCCCATACCAGGTGAAATAAATAAGCTAGGACCTCAGTTTGGAAGTGGGCAGATATGATAGAGGTCTATAAAATCATGAAGGGCATAGACCAAGTGAACAGAGAACTGTTGTTCATCGAGGCCTAGAATACTAGAACTAGAGGGCACTCACTAAAATTAGTCAGCAATGGGTTTAAAACTAGCAAGAGAGAGTACTTTTTTAATGAAATGCATAATTAACTTGTGGAATTCATTGCAGATAGTATAGTCAAGTTCAGATCTATCAATAAATGATAGATTTATTAATAGCTATTGAACAGAATGATTAGGGAGTTTTCTTCTGGCATCTCTAACTCAATAAATGGTGGATACCCAGGAAGGTATTAAATAAAGAATAAAATCACTCTAGAGATCTGGTTCACTGCTCTTTTTGTATAGCATCCACTTCTGCCATTGTCAGAGTTGGGGTACTGGTTTAGATGGACAGTTGGCCTGACCTAGTATGGCACTTGTCTTATCTTCTGATGTACCTATTCAGCACAAATAGAAAATAATTCTAAAGCCAATGTCTTCAAAACCATATTTAGGCACATATTAAAACAGAACATACAAGAGACACTTGAGCATTATCAGGAACATTCAATAAACTTAAACATTAGGTAGAGCAAACAGGGTGTTAGGAGAAGTACCCAGAGAGACGCATCAGAGGTCTGTTCTTTTATCATGGGAAGAATGTACAACTCATAACTATAACTACAAGTGCCTTGTTTTTAAAATATTTTTCCCTTTTACATCCCCACATTCTTATGAGAAAAGCCAGTTTTATCAAGGTCAGTAGAACACACTTTTGGTTTATGTGCTTTGTTTTTCTTTAAGAAATTTCTTTCAACGTTAACATACACCTTATCCTTTTAGACCTAAGTACTGCTACCAAAAGATGAGAAATAAACTTTCAGCTATTCAAAAAATAGTCTTCTGTTCATCTTCCCTTTCTTTTCTTTTTCAATAGGAAAGCCTAGGAGTACAGGTATTTAATTGGGTCTGTTTGAGTTATTGAAAAGCTGATTTCAAGATAGGGGCATCTTCTGGATGTGTGACAAAAAAGTGCATATACACAGTGGTAAAGCTTATTCAAGTTCTTGCAGTATCCTTCATTTTTTAATAAGGAAATATCCTTGGAATAAGGAATTGTTAATATCGGAACAAACTCTTCAGTTGTGACTATTCCACATCTTACCTTATGCAAGCATATGTCTTGCGCCAGAACTGTTTCCCCTTGCAGAGACTTTTTTTTTTTTATCAGAAGTGCGGAGAAGGCTTGCTGTTGCCTGACAAAATAGATCCACTGCTCATGAGACTTTTCTTTGAAGTGTTTCTTATTTACACTTACTTTCCATGTAGAAATTGAACTACGGCATCTGAAAATTGGGATCTTACTTTGTGTGTGTGCATGCGCACGTGTGTGTATATGTGCATATATATACACACACGTGTGTGTGTGTATGTATGTATGTGTGTGACTAATGCAAAGCCCTATCCTGCAAAGATGTATTGTTGTGCTAATTCTATATACTCTGAGCAGCCTCATGGACTATGTGTTGCTAAAAAGGTCAGCTTGGATGTTGCCTTTGCAGTAATTGGGATCTATATCAGTAGTCACATATTGCAAGATTTGATGTGTGCCACAGGGAAGGGCAACAAGGTTGATTAGTGGAAGGAAGGGATTCCATATGAAGAGAGACTAAAGGGTGCCTGTAGACATGCTCCAGTGTGCTGTACTTTAATTGAGTTTTTTGGAGCGTGTACTAATTTAGCACGCTCCTGCAACGTTGGCATCTTGTGTATTCAGTGACCCAGTGCTTCAGAATAGCAGCAGGAGTGCTTTAACTGAAGCTCATTGAACAAACGTTAGTTAAAGCACCCTTGCTGCCATTTTGAAGCATGGGATGCTGAATACAGGGAAAGCTGCGGGCTCTTTAATTAATTAGAGTGGCTCCTGAGAGCTCTAATTAAAGCGTGCCTCCCCCTCACACCCTTAGAGCACATGTAAAGATACCCAAAGAGCCTAGCCCTGTTCAGTTTAGAAAAAAGATATTTGAGGGAAGTCATGATAAAGGCTTACAAAATACTAAACGGAAAAGAGAAAGTAAATAGGGATTTATTATTTACTCTCTCTCAAAATATAAGGAATGGGGGTTACAAAATGAAGTTAGATGGTTGGATGAATGGACAGTAAGGTGGACAGAAAACTGTCTGGATCATAGGCCTCGGAGGATGGTATTTAATGGGTCGATGTCTAGTTGGCAGCTGGTATCAAGTGGAGAGAGCCCCAGGGGTTGGTCCTGGGGTTGGTTTTATTCAATATTTTCATCAGTGACCTGGAAGATGGCATAGAGTGCACCATCAGCAAGTTTGCAGATGACACCAACCTGTGGGGAATAGTAGATATACTGGAGGGTAGGGAGACCTTGACAAATTGGAGGATTGGGCAAAAGAAATCTCATGAGGTTCAATAAGGAGAAGAGCAACACCCTGCACTTAGGAAGGAACAATCCCATGCACCAGTACAGGCTGGGGACTGACTGGCTAGGCAGCAGCTCTACAAAAAATGACCTGGGGGTTACAGTGGACAATAAGCTATGAGCCAACAATGTACCCTTGTTGTTAAGTAGGCTAATGGCATACTGGGATGCATTGGTAGGAGTGTTGCCACTAGATCAAAGGAAGTGATTCTTTCCCTATATTTGGCACTGGTGAGGCACATCCTGGAATACTGTATCTAGTTTTCTTCCCCCACCCCCCACTGCAGAACAGAGGCAGAGACATTGGAGAGAGTTCAGGGGAGGACAATGAAAATAGTGAGGGGGCTGGGACACATGACTTCTGAGGAGAAGCTGAGCGAACTGGGCTTATTTAGTCTAGAGTGGAGGAGACTGAGAGGGGATTGAATAGCAGTCTTCAACTACCTGAAGGGGAGTTCCAAAGAGGATGGAGCTAGACTATTCTCAGTCCTAGCAGATGACAGAACCAATGGTCTCAAGTTGCAGCAAGTTGGTTAGATATTAGGAAAAATTTTCACTAGGAGGGTAATAAAACACTGGAACAGGTTACTTGGAGAGGTTGTGGAATCTCCATCCTTAGAGGTTTTAACACCTGGCTAGACAAAGCCTTGGCTGGGATGATATAGTTGGGGCTGGTCCTGCTTTGAGCAGGGGGTTAAACTAGATGACCTCTTGAGGTCCCTTCCAACCCTAATTTTCTATGATTCTAAGAGGGACCTATGGTCTGACCTAGTTTGCCGGCTGCAACCCCGCCCCCCCGACAGCTGCCAACTCCCTCGCCTCCCCCCCCCCCCAGTGGGATGCTCCACTGCCCCACCAGTCTGAGTCCACCAGTCACACTTAAAATATTGATTTACAATACTCAAAATAAGAGTACATAGTATATTGAGTTTCTGACTTCCATTTTGAGTATTTTAGGTCCATACATTTAACAGGGAAGGAAACTAATTTAATTTCTCCAAAATAAATATAGTGCAGAAAGCAGCTGAGAAAATAGAACTGCTTAAAAAACTGAACATAAAAGCAGAGTTAAAGTAGAATATCAAATATATCTTCAACAAGAAAATTATATCCCTTATGACAAACAATTCTGGTAATCCTGTATAAAGTACTGAAGCATAGTAAATATAATTGTACTAGCCAATTGCCTGGGGGCAGAGCCCCATGTTGTTCCCCGTCTATCCGGGTCCGCTCCCCCCTTCACTCCTGCCACTTGTGGTCCAGGCCCACATCCCCCTTCCCTGCCTTGGCGGGGGGGGGGGGGGGAGGGGCAGAGCGAGTCTCGGCCTAATGCAGAAGGTGTGGGGGAGGACTGGGCCCGAGGGTAGGGAGAAGCCAGCTCACTGTGGCGGGGAAGAGGTGGGGAAGTAGTGGGCCTAGGCAAACACGGCTGTGGCGAGGGAAAGGAGGAGTTGGGTGGGAGAGGCCCGTTCCTTCCCTCTCCCTGCTGCCGCTGTGGCGGGTTAAGCCTGCTGCTTCCCCCCCCCCCCCCACGGCAGGCCCACTCCTCTTCCCCCCCCCACAGGGCCCAGGCTTACTCCTCCCCTCCCCTCCCCTCCCCTCCCCTCTCCTTTCCTCCACTGCTGTGTCGGCCTGGGCCTACTCTTTGCCCTCAGCACCATGGTGTACTTGCTGTTTCCTCCCGCTGCCACCGCAATGGCCCTGCAGGCAGTGATGACAGAAGTGGGGAGGGGTGGGCTGATGACAGGGCCGGTGGCTTCATCCCGACTCAGCTGCCGCCTCCAAGGGGGGGGGGGAGGGGCAAGGCACGCCTCCGGTGGTCTCACTCCCCTCTCCGCTCCATCATCGCTGCCCACAGGGAGCAGGGCAGGGGGGTTGAGGCCTTGCACCCCATTCTATCTGTTCCATTGCTGCTGGCACTGCCTCTGTCCCCTGTGTCCCTGTCATCATGGCAGCACTCCACTGTGCCACCACCTCCGTCCCAACACTGTTCACACTCTGATTGGTAGTTTTAGTCAGCCAATCAGAGTGCAAATAAAGCATTATGGACAGACAGGCAGATAGACTAAGGATTTTATAATTTTAGAGTTGAAATCTGTTCACCTTTTTATTAAAACTAAGTAGGAATAAGCTTTGGATTATGTTTTACAGTAGACAAAAGTTTATTGCCTTAAAAGCCCTGTTTGTGAATTGTCTGACAATGTAGAAAATAGTATCTAAGGGCATCTATACTTGTATGCCAGGTGGAGGGGGGGGGGGGGGGGCGCACTTTAAGTAGAGCAGGTTTGAGAGCTGCAGCATCGCATGTACTCAGTGTCCTGCGCTTCAAAATGGCGGTAGGGGTGCTTTAACTAAAGCTTGTTCGATGAGCTTTAGTTAAAATGCCCCCATTGCTGTTTTGAAATGTGAGAATGCTGAATACATGTGATGTGGAAGTTGCTGGAGCATGTTAATTACCAGGCTCCAGCAGACTTGCAATAGGCTCAATCGAGCAGAACTCTGTCACATGTATAGGTTCCCTAAATGTTTTTACTTGCAGAAAAAATCTGATTCTGCTTTTGCAAACTACAAATCTTCCTGGGTAAAAAATTATTACCAGAAGCTAAATTTTTTTCAGAACTTAAAAACTTTATTACAGATAAATATTGATTTACTTGTATGTAAATTAATTCAATATTCTCAACAAACTTATTTTAAAAAGCAAAGCGGTATATTATTTAAAGGTGCATATTTATAATCAAGAAATTTTAACAGCTCTTCTACAGCCTATGTTGCTGGAAATACATCAGTCTTAATACCAAGTATACAATACATTTTACATATGGTTATAGGCCTGAGCAGGACAACAGTTTTTTGTTTTGTTTTGTTTTAGATAAGCTTGTAAATATCCAGAACTTAGAGATGCACTCCAACCACAGTTCAGATACTCTACTTTACTTCTTCCTTCTAAGTAGCCCTGTGAACTGTTGTCTTTGGAAGGTTTGAGACTTGTTTGTTTCATCTTTTAATTGGGTACATCTACTTTTTATGGTGTTTCATGGCCCCATAACTTATCTTACTATTCAGTTAGTTTGCCATTTTAAAATGTGGTCAACATCACTGAATGCACTTTGGGGAAAAATGGAGGCTCAGAATTAATTCTAGAGAAAAGTTACTGTATTTTAAAAATCATATTTTTCTACTTGAGTTTTTGTCTGATTTTGTTCTATTCTTTATTACAGAAAGAGTAAACTAAGCAGGATGGGTCAGCAAAATTAATACTTAGAGTACATAGACAAGTATGTTTTGCACTTTTCATGTACCAGTGGACATGGGGGGAAAAATTATAGAAATCAGCTTGATGCATCTTTCTGTTTGTCAGTGTTTATAACTTAGTATAACTGTTTCATCTATTGATATTTCATGCCAGTGGTTCTGAACCCTTTTAGCCTCAAGGCACCCTTCCATACCTGTGTTCTGAAGTTTATAGCATCCCAGTCACTGAGCTATAATTTAAATTCAGAAAAAGATATGGAAGGGTGCTTTGAGGCTAGAAATGTTAAGAACCTCTGATTTAGCTGGTATCAGGTGAGGGTGGTGGGGACATGATCCGACCCAGCTGCACCCTGCTTTTTGCACCATCTGCCCCCCACATTCCTGTCCCAATCTTCTCCTACAGGGTCTCACATGCTGGTGACCGTCCTCTTCCCCTGGCTTGGTCCTGGGAGCATGGGAGGAAGAGAGGGGACATGGGAGGAGCAGAGGTTGCAAAAAGTGGCACAAACTCACATCCACATTCCTGCCCACCTGTACTGCCCACCTATAGCAGAGTGCATGTTGGGAGTGCAGGCATAGGTGGCACAGGAACTGCTGTGGGGCAGGGGAAGACAACTGTGATAGTCTCTGGAGGAGCAGCCACAGGCATTGCTGAATAGCTGGTATAGGGCATCAGATAAGAGGAAGAAAGTATTTACCTCCTCTTGTGATCCTGGCAGCCTGACAACCATAATGCCATGGGCCCCTGGCCGGGGTCTGCAAAAGATGACTATGAACATTCAAAAGTATGTGAATACCCACACTTAGAATTCAAAGGGGTCTGACAGTTTTTTAGGGGTCCACTAATGGAAAAAAAAAAATTGAAATCAACAGCTTTGGGAAGTTGTTTGAAAGCCAGTTGCCTTCGTCTCACTAGAAGACCACTGTTGTTGACAGAACTTCTTTCTTGCAGCAGCAACAATCTATGTGATATTGGTACCATATTTGTGTGTGAGAGACTTGTTTTTATTTAAAATACTTTGGCTCATTCTGATCCATCTGTTTTCTTAAGGTAGTGTTACTGATACTATCTCTTCTTTAAATACAGAATATCCTCAGATTTTGTGCCTTGGAGTGCATTGTTACTTTCTGCAATCCCATATTATGCAAGATTCTGTAATATTCCCCTTTCCCATGAGATTCAAATATCCAAAAGAGAGGGAATGTTACATGCCTTTGATTTTGGCAAGTGTTACAGGACACTTTTGGGTGCAAGTTCTAGAGAAGAAAGCCTTTTTAATATCTGTACCTGAGGATGCAGATATTAATCTCTTAATATCATTGCAAATCAGTTGGAAAGATTATTGTGTAATCATGTTCAGTAGCATGTAATTGCATAATTCAGTAGTTGTGGCATTAAAAAAAAAACTCACTTAACTATCACAGGTCTTAAGAAAAATAGTGACAGTGGCACCACTGCTTCTCTCTTCTGTACCAACTGGCTAGTCTGTCTGTCAGTTGTTCAAGGACATGAATTTAATTTTAATGTATAAGAGAGGTTAAATTCTTGTACTTAGTCTAAAGCTGAATATCACCTTAAATGAATTAACATCTAATTCCTTCATAAATTTCAGCAATTTACTTGCACATTTTTACTCTTTCATTCATTCTTTTGAAATACCAGCACAATCCTGAAAAAGTGATTAGATTAGGTCTATTCCATCCATGCTGTCTTTTGTTTTTAACTGGCTGTTTTCTTTTAGATATATTTAAAAATCCAATGCCCTGTTTCTGTAAAATGAGTTTAGTCCACCTTGAGCATTTAGTACCTCTTTCATGAGAATTTTGCTTGAAAGATTGTATGAATCCATCCACATAGAGAGTAAGAGACCAATAGGAAATAAAAAAGTGATGTTAAGAACTGATATATGGCCAAAAATATAAGTGACATTTACTGATTTCAGTACTGGGTCCATGTTCATATATGGTTCTATATAGATATCACACTAATCAGTTGATGTGCCATTGTTTTGATTTGATTTTTTGTGGATGAAGTATTAAGCAATGTTTTTAGTAGACATTGCAAGCAGAACAGTATTTTTATGACCCGTAGAATGTGCAGAAATTATTTCTAAAATAAGACAAGATAGCAAAATGTGTAGTTCATGTAAAAATAAAAGCAAAATAACAAAATGAGACAGAGTCTTAAAACTGCCTCAAAATTATTTGGTTTTCTAAAATCCAACAAACTGAAGTTGGTCAGTACACAATTCAGTGTGATATTAGGGTAGGTGATCAAAGCAGCATACTGTGGCTTGGTTGTGCAGCTCTTAGTAATTAAACATTGTATGAAAATGTTTCTCTGTATTTAAAGTAATCACTCAATAACTTCAGGTCGTGTGCTTAAGTGGCAGGTGTGCTTTTTTAAGTGTGCTTTTTTAATGTATCCCATGTTATATGTGTTTGCTTTTTTCGGACAACTGTTAAATATTTTGTTAGAATAGCAAAAGCACGTGTACTGATCATTTACATTTTCTTTTGCAGTCAGTGCCTATTGGTCATAACATGTCAATATCCCAGTGCTACATTGCTCTAAGTCAGGGGTTCAACTCACCTTGTGCCCTGAGCTGCAACTGGAGTGAAGGGTTCCTTGTGGGCCAGATCCTACCTAGGGCTTGCAGTGGAGGCAACACTGGTTTCAACCTGGGGCATATAACAGTGGTGGAGGTCACTCCAGTTCCCACTACAGTGGCATCTCTAGCTTTAGCAGTGGTGTGGCCAAGGACTGGCACTGGTGGCAGTGGTGATGGGCAAAGCAGCTGGAGGGTGACTGGCTGTATCAGCCTTCACTTACCCTCCTGACACTGATCAACATGTCAATGGGGTCTAAGGGTTTTAAATTCTGTGGCAAGCCATGTCCCCCAACTTCTGGTGGCTTCTGGTAGCCCTGCAGGCTGGACCTTTGATGCCTCTGCTCTAAGTGTCTCTTATGATGATGGAAACTGTCATCTGAATACAAAGTAGGAAAAATGTTTCCAGAGGAAATATTGCTGGTAAGGGGTGATTACTCCTATCAGATGTTATATAAAATGGGTTTCACCTGTACCAAGTAAGAATTGATTGAAATACTGATAGTACATGGCATCCTGGTGGAGAATCACTGATCAGTCTTCATTAAATACTCACTTAAAATATTTTTCTTGAGGTGTATTCTATTTTTAAAGAAATAAAGAAAGGGGTAAAATATGAGGGGGGAAGGCAACCAGTACGCAACTTCAGTGCATCAGATATGGATACTTACAGGTTATGTCTACATGGCAAGATACAGTACAGCATATGGCAGTTTGGGTAGCTGTAATAGGACAGCCTTAATTTACTCTGCTTCTGCATATAATGCTTCTCATACCAGTGCTAGCTTGTTTAGTTCTAGTTAGTATATCTTAGCATGATACTGCATTGCACAATTTAGATGTGCCCTATAGCTTCAGCTGAAACTTTCCTTCTGTCCTTTTCTTCAGTTGCAGCTCCACATAGTTGTTCGAGGAGCAGATGATGATAGGCTGCATGCAGATGTTCATTTCTATGTGAAGAAATTGTTTTCATTAGAAAAATAGCTTGGGACCCAAACAACAGACATTCCTTCAGCCCTGTGGCTGGAGAGCTTCACAGGCTAGCCCTCTAGCCTGCTAGAGAGCTGCTCCCTGGGCCATGTTCAGGGGAGCCCATTAATTGAGAACCTACCCCAGGGGTGGGCAAAATATGGCCCATGGGCCAGATTCAGCCTGCCAAGGGATTCTATTCATTCTACAGCGCAGGAGGAGGAGGTCTGGGCCATGGTGTGTGCAGCTGGTTCCGTTGTCTCCAGGTATTCAGCAGGGATGGGGTCATGTGTTGGCTGCACTCTGTTTCCCAGCAGCCCTGGCAGCAGTGGCTGCCACTGCTAGCATCTCCTCTGCCACCACTGGACCCGGCCCTACTGCTTGGGCACCCCGTCCTGTCTTTCTCACACCACCATCGGGGGTGCTGTATGGAGCAGGTGGGCTGGCAGGGTCTCCATGGACCAGCCTGGGACTCGTGCAGGCTGGGGGCCGGGAGTGGTATGGGTGGGCAGGGCCAAGGCTGGGGCTTGAATCACAGGGTGGTGACAGTGCAGGGCTGTGTGGGGAGCAGATCGCAGCTCTGCCCTGGGCGCTGGCTCCATGCTGCCACTGCCTCACCATCCTAGCCACCGTCTTATTCCCAGATGCTGCCATGAGGACCTTGCCTGTCCACTCCATCCAGTGCCCATGGACCAGTCTAGTAGTCTACCACTTAAGGAGTTTTAGTGAGCTGTTGCTGGGGGGAGGGGAGAACTGATCCCCACCTCTCCCTGCCCACAATTGCTCACCAAAACTCTCTAAGTGGCTCTCTAGCCCAAATAAGTGCCCATCCCTGGCCTAACCTTTCCCCTGCCTGGGAAGTAGGCAGGCTGTCAAGTGGCAGTTGCCAGCTACTGAACAGCAGCAGTTGCCACAGATGGTCTGGGGAGGGTTCCTGCTCAAGAAGAATGCCAATCAGTGTCCCTTACTAGGATCCACCCTGGTTCTCTCCTGCAGAAGAATACCTGAGAGAAATTCAGGGAGAGCGGAGAAGCACTCAGCTGCCATAGCAGTGCTCTTGAAACCTTGTGGCAGAGGCATGGCAACCTGCTTTGAGTCAGCTGGGCACCATGGCTGGCAGGGACAAGTTAGATGGATCAGGAGCCAGCAGGAAAAGCCTCCATGTGCCTGGCTCCCAGCTCTTCTGGCTTCCCATTGCTGCCCTACCAGTCAGCAGTGGCAGGATAGCAATTTGGGAGCTGGTGGTTGTGGATTCCTGCCACTTTCTAAAATTACGTCCCTGCCACTCAGCCAGGTAGCAGTATGGCAAGGGGAAGCTGGCAGGAGCCACAAGCTGGGTTGCGGAGGCTTTTCCCATGGGTCTCACTCCGGCTTCCACTTTTATGTTGCAGCTCTGCCATTCAGCTGGGTGGCAAGTGGAGGTAAGCGAGAACTGGCAAAGTCCTCTGCCTTCTGAAACTGGAGACCTGTCGGTCTGTGGAAGAGGCAAGGAGTGGTGGCTGCTGCTCTCCTTACCTCCCAGTTCATGGGATTGGCGGAGGAAGGGGAGTGGGTGACCCCAGTCTTAGGAAGATGGGGAGCCTTTCCCTATGTGGCAGACTTATAAATTCATCCCGGCTTGAACAGGCTTGGAAAATCTTCATTTTGATTGGTGGAGCCCATCCACCAATCCGGTAAGGGCTGGGCGAGGCCAGCCCCGCCACTTACATGGAGATGGGGGGCCTCCCAGACTTGATTGAAGCCTGCGTTCTGCAGGTCTGGTAAGCCATTGGAAGCAGAGCCTCCGGAGTGAATAAAAGGAGCTGTGTGCCCAGCAGGTGGCAGATGCATTGAAGGACAAAGAAGTCGGTGGAGGCTAAGAGCTGCGGCGAGCTGCCCAGTGGATGGAAGCTGTAGCCCAGAAGAGCCCTGGAAGACTCCCTTGGTGGGACCAGAGTGGCGAGTGGTGTCAGTCCCAGCCGGTGCACAGCATGGTGTATGGGGCTGCAGGAGGCAGCTTGGGTCTCTGGACACTCAGCGCATATAGCAGTGCACAGGGCCACCAGACCCTGGGAGCCACACATGGTGGCTTGGGTCTGCTACCCTTGGCATGTGGCCAAAGACTTGGTACACAGTATCCAAAACTCTGGGAGCAGTGCCAGACCTCTTGGGTTTGCACCCCTACCCAGTATAAGGCTGAGCACCTGGGAGGCACCAGCACAGTGTAGTGGAGGTCTGGTGTGGCCTGGGTTTCAGGACCTGCATGAGGCTGCCCAAGTCCCAACAGAGAACATAAGGCAGGCCCCTAGGTGGCCCCAACAAGGCACTTGTGGCTCCAGGAGCCCCTCCCAGTCTGCTCTCTGGATCTGTGAGTACCAGGGGAACGGGTCCCCAGAGGGGAAGAAGCCCTGAGAGGGGGTCCTGAAGGACTGGGAACCGGGGGGGGGGGCCATCAGGGGCTGAGGAGGTACTAGAACCTCTGCAGGTCTGGCAAGCCTTTGGAAGCAAGCCTTCTTTATCCCCCTAGGAGTGGTGCCAGGGTTTGGCACCCTAGGGGAATGCCCAGTTGTCTCGGCCACGTGAGTACCTGGAAGGGGGAACTTGTGCCTCATATTTTGTAAATAGTTACTTATTTATTGTTATCCTTTAATGTGACCAGGGTTATGTCATCTGAGGTTTATCTTTATTTACTTGTTGTTGTTCATGTCAGAACTTAGCTGTTGATACCTGTTGTTTATCTGCCTTTGTTATACTTACCTGTTGCAGACAGCTGCTTACCTATGTAAGGACCCATGCCCTTTTCAGTTGGTGGTCCCTTGGGCCTTTGATTATAGGGCATAACGGTATTTGGGTGATCTGGATATTGTATATATTTACTAATACACTCTCATAAATCTGTAAATAGTGTTACTTGTATACTAATAAACCTGTAAATAGTTAAGCTGCCCTGGTCTGACTCTATAGAGCATTAGAGGGGGACTGTCCTGCACAGCAGCACTCCTGCCTGGCCACCTGTCCCTTCCAATTTAAGGGGGAAGCACGTACTGAGGTGCACCCAGGTTACACCTGGTTCCACTCTTCCTCATCTCTAGTATGAGTTAAGTTGGGGAAAAGTGGACAGATGTTCAGTCCTCCAGAAGCAATTTTCCCCAAAGTAATTTTAAACCTGGTGGTTGCTGGTTTATTTGCTTCCTGGAGTAGCTGTCTGCTCCAGGAGAAAATACCTGAATGTTGATGCACTTCAGGTTTCTGCTGGGAAAACAGCAATTCTCCCAGTGTGAGAATACCAGGCCTATGCCCACACCGAAAATAATTTTTGTTGCTGGTTCTGAGTCACCCAAGGGCCTCTCTTCCTATATTGCAAAATAAAGGTGCAGAAGCTTAGCTAGTTTCTACTGGGCCCAGAAATCTACCACATTACTATCTGAATAGACAAGAAAATTTTCCTTGGAGTTAACCATGACACCAAGATTGCTCTCAGCCACTGAGCTGCTGAGGAGGTCACCCCACAACCTATACGTGTGCTGGGGATTCCTCCTCCCTAAGTGGAGTACCTTGCATTTATCTTCGTTGAATTGCATCCTATTTCGTTTTGCCCATTGATCCAACCGGTCCAGATCAGCTTGTATCTGCTCCCTGCCCTCCGGTGTGTTAACTTTGCCCCATAACTTGGTATCATATGCAAACTTGGAGTGGGTGCTCTCCATACCCTCGTCCAAATTGCTGATGAAGATATTAAATAACACTGGTCCAAGGACCGAACTCTGCGGGACCCCACTGCCTACCTCCTTCCAGGCTGAGAATTACCTGTCCATCACCACTCTCTGGCCACCCACTTGACTATGTAAGCATCCACCCCACAGCCTGCTGGCTTCCCTATAAGAATAGGATGTAAAACTGTGACAAAGGCTTGCTTAAAGTCCAGGTAGATGACATCAGCCTCAGCTCCTGTGTCAAGGCAGTGTGTGTCCTGGTCATAAAAGACTATAAAGTTTGTCAGGCAGGATCTACCTGTGATGAACCTGTGCTGGTTTCCTTTCGGCATCGTTTCCCCTGTTGGGCCTTCACAAATGTGCTCTTTGATGATTTTTTCCAGTATTTTCCCATGAGCTGGCAGTGTAACGAAGCCATCAACAGGTCCATTCTCACCTTGTTGTGCATTAGCAGATGCATGACCAACAGATCGAGGGAGGTGATGCTCCCCCTCTATGTGGCATTGGTCAGGCCGCAGTTGAAGTACTGTGTCCAGTTTTGGGTGCTGCGCTTCAAGAGGGACATGGAGAATCGGGAGAGGGTTCAGAGGAGGGCCACTTGCATGAAATACCATACGAGGGGCGGTTGAGGGATCTGGATCTCTTCAGCCTTCACAAGAGACGTCTGAGGGGAGACCTTGTAGCCGCCTGTAAGGTTATCAAGGGAGGTCAACAGGGAATTGGAGATGCACTATTTACCAGAGCACCCCTAGGAATAACTAGGAATAATGAGTGCAAACTAGTGGAGAATAAATTCAGGTTAGACGTTAGGAAGAAATTTTTTACACTAAGGGTGGCCAAATCTGGAATGGGCTTCCAAGAGAGGTGGTACTATCACCTAACTTGGAGGTCTTCAAGAAGAGGCTTGATAGACACCTGGCTGGGGTCATCTGACCTTGGTCCTCTTTCCTGCTAGGGGTAGGGGGTCAGATACGATGATCCTTTGTGGTCATTATTGACTCCAAGATGAATATGGGCCGCCAATGTGGGGATGCAGTCAGGAAGGCTAACCGCACCTTATCATGCATCCATAGATGCATCATGAGCAGGTCCAAGGAGATGATCCTCCCCCTCTATGCGACATTGGTCAGGCTGCAGTTGGAGTACTGCGTCCAGTTCTGGGCACTGCACTTCAGGAGGGATGTGGACAGCATTGAGAGGGTCCAGAGGAGGGCCATTCACATGATCAGGGAGCAGTAAGGCAGGCCCTACAAGGGGAGGCTACAGGACCTGAACCTGTTCAGCCTCTACAAGAGAAGGTTGAGGGGGGATCTGGTGGCCATCTACAGACTGACCAAGGGTGACCAGCAGGCAATGGGGGAGTCCCTGTTCCCCCTAGCACTACCGGGAGAAACGAGGAATAACGGCCATAAGTTGATGGAGAGTAGATTCAGGCTAGCTATCAGGCGGCACTACTTCACAGTCAGGGCAGCTAGGATCTGGAACCAACTTCCAAGGGAAGTGGTGCTCGCTCCTACCCTGGGGGTCTTCAGAAGGAGGCTAGATAGACACCTAACCAGGGTCATCTGACCCCAGCATTCATTCCTGCCCATGGCAGGGGGTTGGACTTGATGATCTGTTCAGGTCCCTTTCAACCCTACCAACTATGAATCTATGAGTTTTCTTTTATTTGTGGAGCAAATGCGAACAGAATTGTGTTGTTCAGTTTTACCCTGTATAAGAGGAGTATTATTGTTTCCAGAGGTAGCAAGGGGCCTTGGGCTGGCAGTGTGTTGATAGTGAGGTGTCTGGTGGCATCAGTGGATTCAGAGGCAGCAAGAGGGGTCTGTGGATGGGGCTTCTCCAGATCTGGGAGGGGTCTGCTGGTAGCAATGTATCTGGGGATGGGGCCAGCCCCACTAGCCCTGGCCAAAGGACCCCAGATTCCATGGCAAGCCATAGCCCTCAACTTCTGGTGGTCCACCAGTAATCTAAATCTAGCAGGCCAGACAGTGAGTCTTTAGTCCATTCTCCTTTTCTACAGTGGCCGAGTCTTCTCGTTTCCTTTATCGCAACAAACCGAAAATCCAACTGTTTATATTCTGGGAATAAATGCTTGTCTAATTCTTGGTCATTTCCACCCTTCACAGTCTTTTTTTTTCCTTTTGTCTCTACATTGTTCCTTTCCAGACTGAAATAATGCAACATCAAAATTATTTTCCTTGTTTGATCATTTGACTGTTCTTTCACATATCTTCCTTATTGCCTACCATTCTCAAGTTTCAATTTCTTTTTTGCTTACAAGGCTCTACATATCACTATCTCACACCACATCTTAGCTCTTACTTGCATTTTAGATCATGCTGCACCATATCTTTCCTCCTACTCCTCATTTGTGATGTTTTATGGTGCAGTTGCCCAATTCTGTTGCACAAGCCCCTCTTCTTCTCACTAACATTCAATTTAAAGGAACTATTCTTTCTTGAGGCCCATACTTAAAAGCTCTGAATAATTGAATGACTAACTTTTGATATGAGGTGAGATCATAAATATCTATTTTGTATAGTATCTGTTTTATTTTGCATGTTATATATAAGGTAATGTATGTACAATATTAACAGATTCAAAGTGGGTCTCTTTCACTGGGTTTTCCAATAAATACTGTTTTACTTGAGCTGAGCTTTTCTAATACCATTTGGAAAAGTTCCAATACAGGCTCCTAATGACAGACAACAGTTGCCTTTTTTTTATTTTATTTTATTCAATATATATGCTGTCTCTACCAACATTGTGCACAGTCCCATTTGAAAGACAATTTGATGTTGCCCTTGGCCTTAAGGAGATGGTAATACTGTAATTACTAAGGTATTGAATTATGACTGACTTTGTTTCATATTCTAGCCCTTTTTAAGCACCACAAATGATAATTGGATTACATTTCCTGGAGTTTGTTATAAGATGTTTTTGCTTATTTTATGAAATCTATGAAAATTAAAATTATACTTAGACTGTAGGGCTAGAAGGGACCTTGTGAAATCATTGGGTCCAGCCCCTTGCCCAAGGGGGCAGGAAGTCAGCTAAAGTCAAAGGATCCCAGCAAGATAGGCATCCAAATGTTTCCTGAAAGTGTCCAGAGAAGGTGCTTGCACCACCTCGGTGGTGAGTCTGTTCTAGGCCTTGGTGGCTTGGACAGTGAAAAAGTTTTTCCTCATTTGCAGCCTAAAATGGTCTTGCAGGAGTTTGTGACCATTGATCCTTGTCTTCCCTTGGGGTGCTCTAGTGAACAAGCGTTCCCCCAGATCCTGATGCACACCCTTTATGTACCTGGCTGCCACCAAGTCACCCCCGAGTCTCTGCTTCTCCAGGCTGAAGAATCCCATGGTTCTCACCCTCTCTTCATAAGGCCTGCTCTCCTGCCCTCTGATCATACACGTGGCTCTCCTCTGGACTCTCTCAAGCTTCTCCACTTCCTTTCTGAATTGTGGAGCCCAGAATTGGATGCAGTACTCCAGCTGTGGCCTCACTAAGGCCAAGTACAGTGGGAGGCTGACTTCCTGGATCTTGCTTGAGATGCATTGGTAGATGCAAACAAGAGTTTTATTCGCTTTTTCAACTGTGGTATCACATTGCTGGCTTATGTTCAACTTGTGGTCAGTCACGACCCCCAAGTCTCTTTCAGCCATGGTGCTAGCGAGCGTAGTACTGCTGAGCGTATAAGTGTGATGCTTTTTTTTTTTTTTTCATGAGGTGTGGAGCATCTTGCATTTCTTTGTATTGAATGCCATCAGGTTTTTATCCACCCACCTTGCAACCCTATCACCAGCATATTCTCCAGTGTGAGCACTCTTTCTCATAGTGTGGTGTTATCAGCGAACTTAGCTAGTCCACTTCTGACACCTGAGTCCAGATCATTTATAAAGACATTGAAGAGTACAGGTCCAAGAATGGAGCCTCGGGGGACACCACTGGTCACTGTGTGCCATGTTGATTCAGTTCCGTCAACTACCACTCTCTTAGTCCAATTTTATTGTTGTGTACTGAGCATTTCACTTGGACATGTTCTTTAATGAACATTTTTATATTAGTTAATTCTGTTAGTAGAGTGAGAAAATTTTAATTTGTATGGTTGTGTCATAATAAGCTTCAGTGCACAGGAACAGAGTAAAGAATCATAATTGTACAAAAACACTTGCATATTTCTTTGCTAAAATTTGATCTATCCAGGTGTCCCAAGCATAGACTAGTTTGAATTTTACTGCATTGTAAGATAGGCTTAAGTCAGGGCCAATGAAATGTTTCATGACTGAAAAATACCTAGGAAGACAAATGAATGTCAAATTTGAAAGTCTTTTGGTGTTTGTTGCTCTAGCTGTTCTAAATACCTAGTAACTCGGTGTTTAAGGAACAAATGAATTCCAGAAATCTGCCACCATATATCAAGTAGCTTGAAATTAGAAGATTATCAATGAACTGCCACAGTAATATACGTTTCTATTTTGGTAGTACAATAAGAAAAAGGGGGGGGAGGTATAATAAGTATAGTATAGAAAAGGGGGGAGGAATGGCAAAAATCTATTCTACCATCTATTGATAATACTTATTTCAAACCTCACAAAGTTGACTATTTTATACTCTCAAATAAGAGCTAGTTAAATTATTATATCTTCTATGGACACTATATTACTAGAGAATTCTGCTTCAATTTTAACCATCTGTACTGAGATTCTGTCCCTGTGTTGCACAGGAAAACTAATAAGGCGGCAAAAATATTGTGATTGAGTATGGTCTGAGTATTGATTTGAAATAAGGGGAGAGAATAAAATAACGAGCAATGGTAGACTCAAGTTTTGCTGTTAGTGTATATTATTAAGATGAGGAGGAAGATTTGAGCTGATGTGAAATTGACAAAAACAATCCATGGCACCTCTGCCTTTAAACAAAATTTAAACTTAAACTGTGTATCTTGGTTTTTTTTACTGTAAACCATGTCCTGTATTTTAACAGAAAACTTTGCAGAATTAAAATAACATTCAAAGCAGAAGTTGAAATTAACTTTTCCATGGAATCTAGGAAGAATTTACAATTGTGCTTTTTCATGGTTCAGTAATGAAGTCGACAAAACCTTTCGTTCAGTGGTATCATAATAGTTAACACCTGTTTCAACTGCTTAATGTTTTTATTGAACATAACATTTGCAATTCCATATTTCTTGAACAAGGAAAATAGGATATAAGATATTACATACTCAGGAGAAATATAATAAATAAAGGAGTTCAGTTTGAAATTTGAAATGCTAACCATGCAATTTAAGCAGGCATGTTTCAGTAGTTTACAAATTATTACTGGCATATTGTATAAAATGAAAATAAATTTTATTAACGACCCACAGGTTGGTACGTATGAGGATATAGATAGCCACTTTGTATTCTAAGTGGAGATATATATGTCTGTTAGATTAAATCATGTGGCTCCAGTCATCTAGATTAGTTGTAGTGTAAATGTTGTTATTAAATGTAATATGTTTTCTGTGCTTCTTTAAATTTGTTTGAGCATTAATTACATCATTTAATAAATGGGATCTTTTGAGCCATGCTCTGCATATTTAACTTCCAAACACTGCCAATGTGATATTCAGAACTGAGACTTATTTCACAAGTCAGAACATAAAAGGTTAAGATTCTCTCAGGATTTTTTCTAGATCAGAAAGAAATTGAGGTTACTTTGCTTTGATATAGCAAACTCCTCTTTTCTTTAAGTGTAAACAGAAATTAACACTCAATTTATCTCAGTTTAATTAGGTGAAGGTGGGGTTGGGGATTCAAGGTCACACAGGGGAACTGTGCCCATGTGCCACAGTGTTTGGGGGGGAGGGGTTACAGGTTTTGTGTCAAGGGGGAACTGCACATGAACACAGCACGGTGATGATGGGGGTGCCTGCATGAGGGCTCAGTACAGCATTGGGTGAACGGAGCACGGTGCTCCTGGTTCAGTGTGCACGGTCTGCAGCCCGTTGGGCATCTGGCCCTCTGGGGCTAAGAAGTTGGGCAGCCCTGTCTTAGATATTATTGTTGTTGATGACCATTGTTTTGCCACAAATAATAAGATTTGCTCTTCATTTTCAGATCAGTCATACTCTTGTATAGTTTTAAACTTTTTGTCTGCTGTGATTCAGAACATGTCACTCATATGTTTTTATTTTACACATGGAGCAGTGCTCCTGAAATTTCTGCACGTTTCATACACTCTTCTTCCTGTGTAAACTGAAAGTGCTTGTGAATCAGCCACTGTCAAATTATGCAACTGTCTGAATGTCTGTCTCTTTTTAAAGCTTCTAACCCCATATTCAGACAGTAAGGCTGTGCAAAGCTTTCAGTGGTGATTTGTTTCAGAGGAAATTCAGACCAATCTGGTGGCTGAATCTCTGAATCGAATCAGGGGACCAATTTAAAAGTCCAAATTGATTCAAAGCTCTCCGAATGTTTGGCAAAGATTCAGAGAGCTTTGATTCAGGCAGTCCCCGGTGGCTGCATCAGGGAGCTGCAGACATTCTGAGCTGGTAAGTACTAGGGGAGGGGTGCTGGAGAAGGGAGGAGGGGACCATGGGGGGGGACCCCTGCCAGCTCCCCAACCCCCGCCCACTCCCCCAGCCCCCCCCATAGCTGCCCCCACCTACCCCAGCTCCATATTTTTTTTTAAAAGCCATGGTGCTCACTGGGTGCTGCCAGGCAGGGGAGCGCTTCTCACTGCCCCATGCTGTATGGGGAGCTCTGCAGGAGCCCCTTCAACCCAGCCCTGCCATGGCTGCCCCGCCTGCTGGGGCTCTGGCCCTTTTAAAAAAAAAAATAGTGAAGAGAAGTCTCAGGACTCGCCACTCCTGGTCCAGCCTCAGGGCTTTGGGGGCTCCCGCAGAGCCCCCCATGTGGTGGGGGGACAGTGGGGATCACCCCCCAGCTGCAGCAGCGGTGAGTCACAGCATTTCTTCAGTTTTTGGGTTTTTTCCTAAAGGGCCAGACCTGGCCCATGTAGGGCACCTGAGAGAGGGCTGAGGGAGTTGGGCGGGGGGGGGGGCAGGGGCACATGCAGAGACCCCCACACAATGTGGGGCAGTGGGGATTGCCCCCTGCCCAGCAGCACCTGCTGAATTGGGGCTTTTTTTTCCCCCTCAAGTGCCGGGAGCTGGGCCGGGCAGGGAAGCCATTGCTGGGCTGGGAGAGGGGTGGGGGATGGGCCTGGCCTGGCTGATTCAGAGATTCAGCCAAATCAAATTGTTAGACCCTGACTCCATGTGGCGGCAAACAACTAGCGAGACGTATTCCATGATTCCAATACAGGGGATTGCAAACAAGAAACCTGGATCCCTCTGGTGTAGCCACATCGCATACCTCCCAATGTATTACCCAATCCCATTAACAACCACCTCCCACTCCCGGAGTGAAGAGTCTGCTTTTTGTCCAAAATCCACCTCCAGGTCTGATGGCTGTGAAGTGGCAGAGACCTTTTTGACATCGCTCCCAGGTCAATTTTCAATAACGTCTGAACTGCCAAATGGACTTTAGAGTGATGGATAAGCTGCTGTTGTCTAAATCCTCTGGCCAGAGTCCTTTCTTGATGTCTTTTACTGTACCAATCAGCTGTGCATTGAGTGCTTGTTTTGCACTGTCACATGCTTCATCCCAGGTTAGGTCTTGAAACCCTGTATATGCAACCAGCAATAAACCTCTCAAAACATGGGTTATGCTTACCCCCGAGAGGGAGGTCCATTGGATGGCATCATTAATACTTGGCTTTCCATTCTTCCCCCCTGGTCTATGTATGCAATGCCATGCTCTAAGTGGTCTCCTTTATATGAGTTCCAAACTCCCATTGCAGAGTTTAAACCATCTCAGATAGCTGTCCAGCTGATATTCTACCGTTGGGTTGGAGGCCTCCATTCTGATATGATATCAGTGGTGTTGGCTCGCCAGGTGATTTGGCGTTCTCAGCGCACAGTGCCTTTTTGTTGGTACAGGTATCTGGCGCACCATCCCCCCAAGAATTAATTTTGAGGAGGAGGTACAATGGGCCTTTCTGCAATCATTTCTTCAGTGCTTTCTTCTACTACCAGAGTGGGGGTGGCGGATATGCCTGGTTTGGGACTTAGTTGGGAGGGATCATTGGGCACCAGAGGAAGAACTCCAGAGCATCCTGTGGCATCCCCATAGAGCACATGCCTAGCATAGGGAATGAATGCCCAATACCATCCAGTTCCACCAAGGTACCTCCTTGCCACCAAGGAATATTTTGCCTTACCCACCAGTGCTAATTTGCAATTTGCAACTTGTTCAGTGGTCACATAGTGTCCCCTGGGGTCTCTGTAAATTGGTCCCACTGGGGATCCATAATCCAATGGTTTATATCTGGATATTCCACAATGGTAATGAGGGGGTGAGACAGGGGGCATGGGTTTGGGACTTACAGTGGTTTTTGGGCCTTTAGGGTAAGAGGGATTTTCTGTATCATAATCTGGGTGATTGGAGCCATCAGCTGCTGGAGAACTTTTTGGATAATAGGCAAACCCAACATACCCATCAACTGGGGGTAGGATGCTCTGGCTGATGATCCACCAAAGGCTCAGGTATGCTGCCATCTTGCTGCACTGCATCTTGGGAAAGAATTTTAGGACCCTGCAAAACACAATTGTCCTTTCCTTTGGACTAATTAGGTGAGTGGTGAACCTTTTTTATTTGTGACCAGTGTGCCCACCAAAGCCTTTTTTGCGGACCTTCTAGTTGGACCAAGCTGGGGCCTAATTTAGTCGCCACAGTGTAGGGCCCTTCCCATCGTGCCTTAGGAAAGGCGGGAGACCCTGGTGCTGGATACATTACCTGGTCTGTAGTTTCCACTTTTTGCTCTATGGGGTGTTTAGGGTCTTACCACTGCTTCATGTATTCTCGTGCCTGTTGCTGTGCTAGTGCTGCATCTTGGTGACTTTTGTTTATTGCATTAATGAGCGTTTCTACCCATTGGTTGGTGGCTTCCCACGCTATTACGTCCTCAGGAATAAGGCTGAGTAAATTTCCCCAATGGAGCATCTCTTGGCCAGTCATTAACTTGAAAGGTGAATGTTTAGTGCTGGCAGCGGGATGTGCCTGAATAGTCATTAGGACGAAGGGATGTATTTCATTCCAGTTTTTTCCCGTGATGGACACTCCCTTTCGCATTTCCTGCTTAATAGTTTGATTTATATGCTCTATTTGCCCTGCAGCCTGAGGATGGTTGCCCTGCAGCCTGAGGGTAGTAGGGAATGTGCATTTCCATTCAATGCCTAAAATTTCACTTACGTGTTTAGTGAGAGTGGCTGTGAATGCTGGATCCTGGTCACTGTCTATGACCTTGGGGACGCCCCAACAGGTGAACACCTGATATACTAGCACTTCAGCTGTTGTTTTAGCAGTTTCATTATGAGTGGGGAAGGCTTCTACCCACTTTGAAGGAATCTACTATTATGAGAAGAAAGCGGTGTTTCTTTGCAGTGGTGGGCAGGGGTCCTACATAGTCAATTTGAATTCTTTCCCATGGCCTAGCTAAATTCTGATGCATTACCTGGCCCTTGTTGGGGAGCTGATTTGGCTGATGCTGAGCACAATTTAGGCACTGTTGGGCCTATGTAATGGTGTCTTGTTTGAAGTTAGGCCAGAGATCAAACTGTTTGGATGGTTTCTTGCACACTGGGATGTCCCCCAATTTGGGACCCATGTGCCCATCTCAGCAGCACTTCATGTGGTGTCTGAGGAATGTAGGGGGCTATTGGTAACTCTTTGGTGACCCATATTCCTTGTACTTGGTGTATTTCTTGGGGAGGATCTCCCTTCCAATTGCACTGAGCATCCCATTGCTCAATTACATTAACCTGACTGATTGTAGCAGCTTTAACTTGACTCCATAAAGGCCATTCTTTAGTGGTGGATCTTGCTGCTTTATCTACTTCATTGTTTTGTGCAACCCCCTATCTAGTGTTATGGTGGCTTTTAACTTTGACCATTTTAAGTTGTTTCCCCTTTGCTACCTGGAAGATGTGCTTCCAAATGGCTTGGTGCTTGATTGGAGACCCTCGACCATCTTTAAATTTGTTGCTGACCCACCATCCTAGAATTTGTGTTGCTTCTTTATGCACATATTCACTGTCCGTGACTATAACATGAGACAAACAGGGATTGTTAGACATATTTTGAAGTGCAATTAAAAGACTTACAGCTTTGGCTTTTTGGCTGCTGGCCTTGGGAAATCTCGAGGTCCCATTACAGCACAAGCTGCTCGAGCTTCTTCTCAGATTCTTGCAAAACTTCCATCAATAAACCACAATATTTCTCTTGCTGCTGTTTGTACCTGCTGTGAAGATACACTGTGAATGAATACCGGCCAAGCAGTTTGTCCTGGATAACATGCATGCGACTTTTTTTAGGGGTTATCCGGCCAAAGATATATTAATTTCTGCTGAAGGAAGGGGCAGAAACTGAATTCTTGGGTTATCTAATGCTAGCAAAAACTGACCAATTTGTGGGGTTGTTAGTCCTCCTTTTAACAACTCTCCATTTTGAAGCAACCGATGGGGATCATGTGGTATTCAAATACACACTGCTTCTCCACCTATTAGGTGCTTGAATTTTTATAGGGCCTAATACATACTTAACAGTGCCTTTTCACAGGTTCCATATTTCTGCTCTGAGGCTAAGCCTTCGAGAAGCAAATGCTAGAGGAACATCGGCTCCATTTATTTTCATTTGTTGAATGGCCACTACTGTCAGATGCTGGTCAGTGGCTCGACACCAGATTTCTACTTCTAAGTCAGGGATCCTAACACTTAGAGTAGGAGCTCTCTTTAACCATTTTTTTTAGCTTTATGAATGCAGCTTGGCACTCTGGAGACCATTCCCACTTGGTTTGCCGCGCAGCCTGGTGGAGTAGCTCCATGATTTCACTGCAGTCAGGAATAAATTCTCGACTAAATCCTACAAGACCGATAAAGGATTGTAACGACTTTTGGTCAGTAGGTGGCAGCATTTGACAAATTAAGGAAAGCCGATCAGCGAAAATTTTTTTTCTCTGGCAAGTGATTGTAAGCCCCAAATACTGCACTTCTTGTTTTATTAGCTGGGCTTTGGTGCTATTTACTTTGAGGCCAGCATTTTGTAGCAATTATAGAATTGCTTCTGTATGGTGGTGACATTGTTGCTGTGTGACCCCCCCTCCCCCCCCAATGAGGATATCGTTTACATATTGCAGGCAACAGTACCTTATTCAATGCTTGATGGAACAATGTGGGTGCGTTGTGGTACCCTTGCGGTAGCCATGTCCAGACAAATTGCAATCCGTGCCAGATGAATGGTGTTTTCCACTAATCGTCTAGATGGACAGGAAGACTCCAAAAGCCATTACTAATGTCCAGAACAGAAAACCATTGTGCCTAGTTGGTTAGCTGACTAACTGTTTCAAGAAACATAGCTACTACTGGTGCCATGGAGGTAAGAACAGTGTTTAATTTCCTATAATCAATGGTGAGTTGCCATGTACCATTTGTTTTTTTCACTGGCCATACAGGAGAACTAGCAGGAGAAACTTGGGGTTGGATAATTTTACGCACTCACAAGTTTTGAATAACCATGGAGATACTCTCTACTGCTTCCCTTGGAATGGGATATTGGAGTGATTTAATGGGGGTCCCTCCTAGAATCAGAACTGGTTCCTGGTTTTTTAGCAGACCTGCATCCAAACTGTGTGCAACCTATACATCTCCCCATCTCTCCCAGCCTGTGGGAAAGACTGTGGGCTTAAGTGCTTTGTGAAGTGAATGGTAGGCTAATTCCATGGGCTTCTGTGTCGGACCCCCTTTAACCCATACAAGCTGGCTGGCTAACTCTACACAGCAATGTTGCAGGAGTGGCATTCCAATAATACTAAGGGACGGGTGACACGTCTAGGCTAATCGGAACTTTTGCATTTGATGATGAAGGTGGTCCACTGACACTAGGCATGTTACCTTCCAATTTTGATTGGGACCCTGCCTTGGCTCCTGAGAATGAAACCATGGATTTTTCTTCCCCCTCCATAGGGGAGATAGTTTTGCTGAAATTTAGCATGGATCCAGTATCTCACCAAAGAATTTCATTAGGTGCCTCTCCTCCTATCCAGTCCTGGATCCAGGGCCTCCTATCTTGATTGAATTGGAATGGGAGACATTGCCTGAGACCACAGGAGGCATGGTTTCAGTCTTGAAGGGGCCTGGGCGGATTTTCAGGCTTTGCAGTGAAGGTGAGAACCTGAGGTGTTAGCCAAGGGGTGCCACATTTGAAACATGTCATTTTGTTGGGAAAGTTTATTGCAGGGCACACTCCCTGGGGGCACTCCCAATCCCCTGGCCTGCTAAGTTGGGGACGCTTGCTGTTGTTACCTCTTTGCTCACCCTCTCCATGACCAGGATTTTCGGCATGTGGCTTGTAGGGGAACTGACGAGCTTAGCTGATAAATCTTCTACCATGTGTTCTAATCGGCGGAGCTGCTACTTGGACTCTGCAGTCCCTTGATTCTGCTGGGCTTGGTCAGTCTGTTGTAATCACCATCAAGCTTCAGCCTGCTTAAGATAGTGGTGCAACTGGGCAGCACGTAACGTCCCCTCCTGCATCTCTAGCATAATGATTGGTTTTGGGGGGGCCAGCTGTATCCATGTGTCAAATAGATGCCAGGCCCTTTCGGGCTCTGCCCCAGGTGGCAATGCCCATTGCACAGCTAGGGGATCCTGCCATATTCAGGCCCAAGCCTGCACTCATTTGATTATATCTCGGGGGTGTTCTTTTGGGAGTGAACGCATTTGACTTGCGCCCTGGTCCATGGTATAGATTCCAAAGAGCTTTCAGGCAATATCTGTCATTTGGGCCTACCACTCTCCAATTCCTAGAAGGGCTGGACTGATTCCTTTTGCTGGCCTAGGTAAAATTTCAGCCAAATCCATGGTTGAAAACAGAGAGAGATTTTTCTTGGCCTTTACTAGCCATTGGGTCCAGGCATTCCACTCTAAAGGCATAGGGCCTAATTGAGCTTTTAATGCTGCTTGCTCCATGGGGCTAGGGCAAGTGATTCTAACATGCAGCGTCTGTCGTCCCTTCAGGCAGGGTTACACCAGGTCAGTGCAGTAGTCTTCAGTCAGCAGGGGCAGGAGCCCTACTGGCAGGAGGGTTTAGGAGTACAACTCGCTCAACAGTGTGCGCTTCTGCTGAGTAGTCGGGGGGGGCGGGGGGATCAGGAGGGATAGGTGGAGAGGCAGAGGATGGGTAAAAAGTGGGGACAGCTAGTGTTACCATAGGCAGCATTTGCCCCTTGGAACAGTGACACTTCGGGAATCAGCTGTATTTCATGCTCTACCTGCATCTTATCAATAAGAGACTTGAGAGATTCGATCTCACGCTTTGCACTTCGTAGATCATCTGAGTCTCTTTCCTTTATTTCAATAGCTAGCATTGAAGCATGATTGAATAGTTGCTGCTAGGCTACAACCTCTTTAAGTTGAGAAATAAGAGCATCCTTTTCCTGACAGCCTTTCCTGTTCTTGACATTAGAGCCATAAGGCCTAAATGCTCCAAGAAAACTCTTGGAGGGTAGCTGCTTTCCAGAAGGTTTGCTTCCGAGGTTTTTCACTCAAAATTCCCTCGGCCCAATCCTGGGCCGTACTCCAAGTCAGGCTAGACGGACTGTCCTGGGGCCCCTGCAGCAGACCCCCATTCCACTTAACCCAATTCTCTATAAAATCACAGAGGTCACCCTAACCCCCCCCCCACATACACACAGAGGAAAAGCATCTGAACCCGCTGCCATGCTACTGGGGAAAGGTAAAAATGGGGAACAATAGCTGGAACAGTCCAGGAAAACCTAGTTCACGCTGAGGCGGCCATGCCCAAGAGAACCCAGTATGCCTGCTAGGCCTTACCCTGGCAGGATCGGGATGATCAGTCCCCTCCAAATATGTGTCGAATCCTGCCGACTACACCAAAATGTCAGACCCCGACTCCATACGGGGCCCAGCAACTAGGGAGATGATGCTCCAATTGCTCATGGATCCTGGTACTCATTAGCCAGAGCAAGCAGGGAGCAAACACCAGCACACGTTGCTTGCAACAGCTTTATTCAGAATGGAGATAGCTTTGGACAAGCTCCCTCACAGACACCCAGTCTATGAACATGGGGAGCAGCCCTGAACAATAGTTCTTTTCACATTTTATACACCTTGGTTCATACATATTAACATTCATTCCACCCATCTCCCTCCTTGGGTTCCACCCATTTCTCCTCCCATCTCAAGCTCCTCCTCTGTTTACTATTTGTTTCATGCATTTCCTTCATTTACATGCCTCTTTGCTAAGAGGGCATGCGTAAGGGCATGAACCCAGCTATTCTCGGTCAACTACTGGTTCTTTCTAGTTTTCTGCTAACTTCAGCAGCCTCTCCAAGGTCTGGCCTCTGCCTTTCTAGGATTAATGATAGCTGGTTCACATCCTGGTTTTTTTTGCCCAGTGATTTATTTTATCCTGCATACTATTTCCTTCGTTAAAAAAAACCCAAAAAACTATTTGCCTAAGCATTTGCTAGGTTATTTTAATACACAATTTTGCCTTGTGATCAGCAACTTTTCGCTGAGACACAGGTTAAACCCTTGTTCTAGCTGCAGAGCCAATGATCCCAAATAATCTCAATTATTGTCACCCTAACAATCAGAACAGTGATTCAAACCACCGAATCGAATCACTGTCCCCCGAATCAGCCAAATCCAAAGTGAATACTAGCGGCTTTGCTCAGGCCTATCAGACAGGATATGCTCTTTCGGGAAGAATGAGATAGGTGACTTGGATCGCTTTTCATAGTGTGTTCTTTGAAGAAATAAGAGGGAAATGGATCTCTTCATTAGTGGAAAATATTAAGTACTGGGCTAAAACATTAAAAACCATTTGGCTTCTCTCTAACAACTTACAGCCTGTTCTATATACTCTATTGGCATCTGTAAACATGCCTGTGCCACAGCGCTGGGCACTTGGTGCTGTGTTGAATGCATTTGCATAAACGGCAAAATGTGCATCAGCACTGAGAAAACGGTGGCGGTGTGCTTTTGAGCTAAAATGCATCGAGGGTATGTTAGTTCAAAAGTGCACCGCCATCATTTTCTCAGTGCTGACATGCATTTCGCCATTAACAGAGTCTGCTCTGAGTCGGAGCAGGTACACCTATATTTATGGGCATTTATATGCATACATGTATTTGTACTAGGGGTGTGCAATACAGGTTGTATTTGATTTGGATTTGATCTCAATTGGGGACAGTGATTCAATTCATTGATTTGGATTACTGTCTGTGATTCAATTTTGCCAAATCCGAATCTGAAGATTTGATGCTTATTCTGAGAATCAGCAATTCAGCCATAGACACAACTTTAAATGTTTTTTCTACACACGTCGAGGTACCAGGCATGGCTTATGAACACTGTAATGCTGGGGCAGATGGAGCATCCCACAGGAGGGCAGGGGGGGGGGGAGGGGGCCCACATGCTTGGCCACAAACCCAGAAGTGGACCAGAAGTACTTCCGGTCCACTTCTGGGTCTGCCACAGAGCGCTCAGGCCCTCCTCCCTCCCTCCACCCTTCTAGCTCAGGGATTGGCTGCGGGGGGACCCCAGGGGGAACCAGTCACCAAGCCAGTGGGGAGTGGGGGAGCCCCTCTGCATGCTCCCCAGAGGACCCAGAAGTGGACTGGTCCACTGGTGCTTCTGGTCCACTTCCAGGTCTGCTGCTGAGTGTGGCGCTCTATCTGCCCCACCATTGCAGCATTCATGAGTTTCCTGGTACCTTGGGGTATGTAGAAAAATCATTTAAAGCTGTGTCTATATCCGAATCATCAAATCTCTCCGAATCAATTTGGAGGGATCTGATTCAATTTGTAGAGATTAAAGGGTCTCCTGATTTGATTCAGAATCAGGCCGAATCGAATCGGGGACCAAAGCTTCTCACAGCCCTAATCCATACTACATTCACAAAAGTAAGGGATAAAATCAAATAAAATTCCCTGTTTTTAATTTTCTGCTTCATTCTGCTTTTAATATTGCTTCACTTTATTTTTGTATCATCATATATCATGCTCAATTTTACTTTTGTTTAAATTAGTAAATGTGGAGCTTATTGTGTGCGTTTACAAATAACCACACATTATGTAATTTTATTCTTATACAGTATATAATTTTATTATTAATTCTATCTTCTTGTTTTAGCAAAAGCTGTAAACTACTACTACTACTAATTAGCCTCCACATTTGAGGACATGAAACTTTGCTTGAATCTTATCCAGAGTTTCAGCTCTGGGGCTTTTAACTGCTCCATTCTTCAACTATGTTGTTGTAGTTGAGTTAATAAATCTAATAATAATAATGATAATAATAATAATAATACTGTCTTATTCCCATCATTGTGATATTCTGGAATCACTATTAAGATAAAGTGCCCAGCAAGTCTGCTTCATTCAGCTTCATCCTGTGTCTCAGTACCAAATTGAAGCTTTTTGTGAGAATGGTCAGATCTGAGAGAGAGGTTATTCTCAAGACACCGAAATATAGGATGAAATATTGTAACTTCTTGGCTACACTAGAAGGGCAGGCTGCATGGTTGGATGCAGAAAAGGAAAACAGAACTTCGAGTTTACTGCAACTTTCTAATGTAATTTAAGGAATACATATTTCTATCTAGGACTCCATTGTACTGTGTGTTCATCTGCCAACAGTTAACTTAGTTTCGGAAGATCCAGCATATTTTCAAGTAAAGTTGTCAGCTGAAGCTCAGAGAAGCTATAAATATATTCAAATTAATTACATACTAAATTAAAATGTAAAAAGGGAAGGCACCTCTTTACACTTTAAATAAGTTTATGATCTTCACCTTTAAATAGTTAGGGCTTTTACACTCACTACTTCTGTTGGAAGGATGTTCTAGAATCCTACCACTCTGAAGGTTAGAAACTTGGTTTCTAGTCTAAATTTATTCATGGCCAGTTTATATCCATTTGTATTGTTGTCATCATTGTTCTTTAGAATAAATAGCTCTTCTTTATCCGTGGTCCTTATCCTCCTAGTCTAGCAAAAACAAAGCTTCATTCATCCCCCATGTAACTTTAGAAGCCTTTCTCTGTGCATATTTGTTTTAATCTTTCCTGATACAGAATCATATCCAGTATCCCAGTGCCATACCAAGGTTTACTCTCCTGATAAACCGTGGGATTGCATTTGCCTCTTTCACACTGACATCACATTGACAGTTCATAATCAGTAATTGTGTTGCATTTTTAGCTTCAGAAAGCTGTTAAACAAACCTGACTGGTTCATAACTTGTTAATAGCACTGATGTTATGAATTGTGCTTGTATCTTCAAAAGACTTTTTTCTTTGTTTTTATGGTGATGTATTATTAGGCAGTTTCACTGAATCGGGAAGTATCAAGATTACATAATGGGCAAATATTTTAAATTAAGGTTCATATTTTGAAATGGTTACAACCATTTACTATAAATGTTTTTTGTGTTTATTGGTTTGTCAGTGTTGATTACTGCTTTGCAGCTTACCTTTACCTTGTCTGTCTAAAAACTAGCAAGTGAATCTGTAATTCTCAGAGAAATGCTAGATTAATTTTTATGATATTCATGGGGGTTACAAACACTTTTCTTCAGAACTTGAACCTAAGTTTCCAGAAGCAGTGGAGTGCAATAACTCATTGTTACAGAAACAAGTCCTTTTTATCAGACTAAAGAATATGTTGGATAAGAAAAATGAATAGTGATTTCTCAATTATGCAAAATGTTTACAAGAAATGTACACATGTATAAACATACTTTACAACTACCCTGATTAAATAATGTAAAAGTATGCTACTGCTAACTTAATCATCATTTCTCAGGTTTATTTTGTAAACCGTCTTTTTTTTTTTTCACAGCTGCTGCTGAGGGCAAAGGCAAAAGTGGAGAAGACTTTTTTCAGAAGGTAAGTGATTTTGAGTATTTGATAAGTACGATAATTCATTGTAGTGTTTTAGAAAGAGTTGCACTCTGTTTTTAAATTGGGAAAAATTAGTTTAGATTACAGTAAAAGCTTTATCTGGCATCCATGGAGAATGGAGGGTGCTGGATAACAAAATATGCCCGATAACTGAGCAGTTCAAACAGGCGTCTTTGCCTGTTTGGGCCGCTGCCTGTCCCACCGCATCTGGGGTGTCGTTGCCCCTCCCGTGGGCCCCGAGGGACAGGGAAGGGGGATCCACGCAGGCTGCTGTGCCGCGGGCCATGGGGGCTTGGCAGTGCAGGCTACTTTCCCCTGGGCCATGGGGGCTCTGCGAAACTGGAAGTAGCATGGTGAGCACTTCTGGTTTCACTTTTCCTTTACAAACCAGCATGCCGGTTAACAGAGCATGCCGGCTTGTAAGGTGCTAGATAACTCAGCGTTTACTGTATTTTAATGAACGTTCTGATGTAATTTCCTAATTATCGCAATTGTTTAAAAATAGTCTGGTCAGTAATATTTATTTTCTAAAGTGAATCACAGTTCTGCGGAATGGGTATTAATATCTCATACTAATAGCATCATATAATAGATTTTATCTTAACATAGTACAGGGCATATATATTAAAGTGGTATGAAAGTGGATACTTAAGTGGTATGAAAGAGGATTAATAAGCATACTTGTTGGTGACCATGGTTTGTACAGATGTGTATGTGTAGGAGGGGGGAGGTGAAACTACATGAAAGTAGTTGCAATGTCCAAGAAACTGGTGCAGTACATATACTATTGTTGGTAAAGTTATCCTGACCAGAATTCTTAGATTTTGTGCCCTCTTCAAGGCAGCTTACAGTAGCATGAAAAAAGAATATTTAATTATCCCTGGCCTTCTGCATATTTATTTAACTGATGTATGTATTAGCTTTGTGCCACTCTTCCTGACAAAAGCTCAGGTCAACTTATAGAAGAGAGCAAAATGACTTATAAAATAAGCAAATAAGAGAACAAAACAGGAGAAACAAAATCATTTTTATAAGGCCAATAGGACATTAAAATAACATATAAAGAAGTCCCCTTAAACCAGGGATGTCATATAAATGGCTTGTTGGCTGGATCCCAGCCCAGCTTAGTCCCTCTGGAGCTTTCTGGGAGGGGAGGGGTGAGCACTAGGTCTGTGCGAAGTGGCTAGTATTCACTTCGGATTCGGCTGATTTGGGGGACAGTGACTCGATTCAGTGATTTGAATCAATGTCCCAATGCAGTTCGGCCCAATCTGATTCAAAGATTCGGTTACAGCTGAATTGGCCCCCTCCCCCTCCTGCTGTCCTGGCCCCAGCTCCTGTCTCTTTTTAAATAAAATAATAACAATAAAAAAAAAGAAATGCCCCAATTCACTAGCTGCTGCCAGTTGGGGTGGTGATCCCTGCTGCTTCCCACTGCCTTGTGCTACATGGGAGGATCTGCCATGAGCCCCCAGAAGCCCCGAGGCCACTGCAGCAGCTGGTGAGTGCAGGCCTTTTTTTTTTTTCCACCCCCTCAAAGAACTGGGAGCTGGGGCCAGGTGGGGCAGCCATGGGCGGGGAGGCTGGGAGAGCGGGTGGGGGTTGAGGGATGCTCAGGGGGCTGGGGGAGCAGGCAGGGAATGGGGCCTGGCAGGGCGGATCGGCCACTTCTCCAGTGTAAGGCAAAGCAGCAGGGCTGCTGGTGCATAACTCGTTAAAGTGGCACTTTATGAGAGGGAGGACCCTCTAATATGGCAAGTTCAAAGCCAATGCCTGCAGGGTTCTTTAAGTTCCATGGAGGGGCAAACTTTCTCCTTGTGTGATATGGTCCAAAAAGCCCCCACAAAAGCCTAAACCCTTCGCTAGGAGCAAAACCCCCAGCCTGTTACCCAGACCAGGCAGTCCCTGGTCTGGGGAGGAGGTGGAGAGCATTATCCTGTTGCCACCCCCTGGCCCTGGACCAGACCAGGAGGGGAGTGCACAAGCGTTCATTCTTACCAGATAAATTATCTTGCAAGGGAGATCTTCTAGGTTGACAACTGGAAGATCTTTCTCCCGGAAGAGACACATTTCCCCTGGGAGAAACGGACTGCTTGCATGCCTGTCACTTCTACTGGAACAAGTGATACTATAACTGACTGCACACATGCTTGATTAAAATTTCCCCTTGTTACCACTTTTGTGTTTACACTTAGACTAGTCTGTGTTCTCTCCAGATTTAAATGATACTGTTCAGATCGATACTGGTCATCTTGTGTGGTCTCCAAGGCAACCATTATATATTACCAGATTTTCTTGATAATACCAGAGGGCTTATTTATCTGGTGATGTTGGGAGGTCTTTTCTCTGAATATAAAAATTTGAGCTTAAATTATATCTGGAGCATAAACCTGGTCCAGTGTTTTTTGTTATCAGAGCTTTGAGAATACTTGGAATTGTTTCTGGGATAATTGAAAACATGGATATTTTCACAAGAGCTGCACTCTCTAATGATGAAATTTGCTGTCTTAGTGCAAATGTGAGGTTAAATGGAGACTTTATGGTATTGGAATAATCTGCCAGTATTTGAATTGGTTTATGATGACTACTCAATTGTTTATATACCTTTCTTTAATTAAAGGTTACGTATATCAGTACACATGGATCTAAAATGCCCTTTTATCATGCATTTGTAGATTTTAGGTTTTAAAAGACCACACATAGGTTTTAGTCTTTGAATTGTAAATTACTTAAATTCCATTTGGCTATCTGTCTTTCTTTCAACTAGTAAATATATCATATTTCTCGGTTGTGAAACCCAATTAGCTGAAGTGCTAGAACTGGGAACTATTAACAGATAAGAGAAGATGGTGGACAATGGATCCAAGAAGTGGGTTATTTTTCTACAAGTTCTTCATAAAGAATAAGGTTGTCTAAGATCTGTCTAGAATTTTTACCTGATTTAGGCTTAGATTTTTTTTTTTAACTTAAGTTTTTTTGATGTTTTGTTTCCTTGTCATCTTCAAGGTAAACTTGACTGTATGCTTTTTTTATTTTCAAAGGTCTGTCAGTACTGATTTTTCTGATAGGACAAAATTTTCTTAGAAACCTTAAATATTATGGCTTCTGATTTAAAGCTCAGGTATAATCCATTTTAGTTCAGATGTAGTCTGAATACAAAATCACAGTAACCAGGTTGTAGAGAAACCAGGTGACAGCTCTATAAACACAGTTGGAGCTATCAACAGTTCTTTGAAAAATCTAACAGGTCATCGTTGTCATCTTAATCCTATTTTTTTAATATTCACAGTTTACTTGAATATTGTGTTTTGTTTTTTAGAACATTCTTATAATATTTAGAAAGAACAGATCTTAATGTTTGTCACTGATATAAATGTGTTTAATCTTACTTGAGGTTTCAACTAAAAATACTGGCATCTGTAAAATAAAAAAACGAAACAAAAAACACAAACCAAAAAACCCCCTGTTTCAATAACAAATATTTCTTGAGATTTCAACAGAACCTACATTTTTGTTCAGTTTGCTGAACAAAAGCTAAGCTTTTGCAGCAGCAAAACTAAGCCCTAGTAATGTACGCTTAAACTAACACTTCATTAAGTTTACCGCACTGCTTTTTTCTACACTTCTGGCTTCTTGTACAAAATAGCTTAAAGGCCCTTGAAACTATACATAGACTATTTCCCCTGCGTGGCTGATTGAATTACATGTTTTACTTTTATATTTGGATGCTTTCCATATGGTGGGTCACAGTATTAAAATAAATAAATACAGCATACCTATATATACTATAATTGTAATGAATGTCATGGTTGTTATGTATCTGTATAATACTGAGAAATCAGTATTATAAAATACCATGTGAGGGGTTTGATTAGAATATGAAATGCAAGTGAGAAATTAACTTATCTCCGTACGTAGATGTGTATGATTTGAATATGTGGCTATTAACATAGCATATATCACTTAAATCCACATATTTAAAAAATACCACATGAGTATTTTAGGTGATTTAATATGTAGCAGAATGAGTCCACTTCACTTTTTTTTTCTGTGGCTTTACAGTAAAATGTGAAAAAGAAATATTATATATCTTGTGTGTACATCTACATAATGCTATATCTAATCAAAACACATGGAAGTAATCTTCCTTAAGCTAGTTTTCTTTCTTTTTTACAGTTCTTTGGGTAGTTGCTCATAGCTTACTCACTGTCGGTGTCTGTCCAATTTCCTTTAATCAGTCTTAGTCTTTTTTCCTTTCTCTCATCTGAAATGAGTAAAGCAAAGTTTGTGGAGTTAAATACAAAAACAATGTTTTGTATGTTATGATGTATGGGGTGAGGGGGAACTATGCTTGAGAGATATTAAAAACACATTTCAATATTAAACTTGAAGATACTTCTTGATATTTCTTAATGTAAAATATAAAGCTATACACATAAATTTGAAGGCATATAGGCACAGAACTTTGTGAGGAATGGAGTAAACTGCATTTCTCCGCATTGTAAAATAGAAGTGTCAGGCTTGGATAGGTATCTCTGGTTTTATGCAGCCTTACTTTATATAATGTCTTTCCTGTGAATTATACACCCAAACCCCCTTTTGAATTTAAAAACAAGAGGGAGAGAGAGAAAGTGAGAGATTATAAGGAAGAGAGAAATGTTTTTAGCTGAGTGTTCAAAAGAGATAGAAACAATGAGGCAGAAACACAGGGACGTTTGTTCCAGATGTCTGGAGCTTCAGAGGAGGAAGATTGTGTGGAGTGGGAGAGAAGAGGCCAGGACTGGAGGGAGTGAGACAGCATTGATTTGTTACAGATGGCTGCACAAGTGGTTGCAGGGTTATTGCTTGCAGACTGAGGAAAGGGGAACAGTACCCAATATCTCTCTGGCCAGGTTTAGAAGATTTATATCCTGTGTGTACCCATGACTGGCCTCTATGGACATAGCTTAAACTGAGCCAATTCAAGGTGCTATCCAAGATACCATGTGCCCTTGTGGGTTTATTTTCAGTAGTATTTTCTTTTTTGTTTTAATTTGAAGTTTCTGATGCCTGTACTTATGATACTACTCTGTTAAATGTGATCTGGTGCATCGCTGTCCTCATCAAACTCTTGCTGAAACAGGAGTGCTCATCAGGCATAAACCATCCCAATCAGATTTAACTTCTAAGGTTTAATGATGGGGCTTAATGAAGACAGTTTAAAAGTCAACATGAATTATTTCTCTGAGTATTTTAACAGAAATTTTCACATGTTCTCGTATTGCTAGCAGTACTTGGGCTTCTATGATTTTCTTTCTTCCCCTTCAGATGCTTGGCTACGAGGATCAAACTAAGCTGCCATCCGTTTCATGTTCTGAGGGGAGATCAGGTCATGCTTAAGTTCCAGTCCCTCTTGACCTGAACTAGTATGAGAAAGAGAAAACTTAAACAGATTCTTTTTTACAAGGCTGCTATTTTTCATGTAAATCAGCCAGTTAAAAACATCAGAGGTGTGCATTGCTATTTGCTATTTAGAAACCTGGAGCTTCTGGGAAAATTTTTTATTGGAACTCTACCCTAGATTCCCTCTCACTGTACCTTGTTCTGTACTATGATGTCTTCTGGCAGTTAATACTGTAGTTAGTCGCAAGGAAAAATTCATTATGAACAAAGGGATATATATCTAGATATCTATAGATATATAGATATCTATATATTTTTTTAAACCCTGAAAAATTCTCTTTTAAGACTGACTCTAACTTTGCTTTTCCACCATACATAAAAACTTGAACTTCAGTCATTTTCAACCTGTAACATTGGCAAAAAACTAGCACCACTACAACCACAACAGCCTTCTCTCTCCTGCCACCCCCAACTAGAGTAATTTGTCTAAGATTTTTGTCCTTAATGTCAGAAGTTGATGATGTCCCAAAAAGAAATAAGTAGGTTGTGGGTGGAACTGGAATGAGGTGAAAGATTTCTCATCTAAGCTCTTGCTACCACCGTGAAGTTTTTTAGTGGTTATGATCTGTAGCTTAATTACCACCATAAACTTTTATGTACCCACCACATGATTGTTGTTTTGTTATATGTTTCTCATGTAAAAGACTCTTATGGATCTAGGTATACAGTATTGTGCATTAATTAATTTTTTTAACTACAGTAATGCAAATAAATAAAAGTGTCATGCTATGGGCCCAATCCATATTGGAATGAACAGGAGTTTTTCCACAGATTTTAGTGGCATCTGGCTCATACCTTTGTAATTTTAAGGCACTTCTCAGGGAAATCAAAGTTATTGGTCCAATGAGCTTATTTATGTAGCATTCTAGATACTCATGGTATTTTATATAAACATAAGAAGGCAGTAGGTCTCTGGTTTGGAGAGTTTATAATCTAAAACAGATGAGGGTTAGCTATGTGGAGAAAAAGAATACAATACAACTTTACTGTTTCCTTTTAACCCCTGATTATTTGCACTTTAATCAATTCTTACTCAGGTTTTCATGTTTTTAGCACTTGACAATCTAAGTATAGTGCAGCAACCCTCTAGAGCAGTGGCTCTCAACCTTTTTCTGTACTAAGACCCATTTGTAAACATTGGCCAGTCCTGACCCAGTGCCCCTCACTCCTGATCCACTGCCCCCTGGCCCCAGCCCCTCCCCCCACATTTGTGGGGCAGGTGGTAGGTGTGTGGGACAGAGGTGGCCCCAAGCAGCCCCTTGCAAGCTGGAACTCTGCCAGCCTGCAAGGGAAAAGACATGGTTTCCCACATTTTTCTCCTTTAGAGGAGAATCCATTTTTAAAATTTGTCGATCCCTTTTTAAAGTGTTTTCGCTTCCCTTTCATATAGTCTTGCAATCCACTTTTGGGTCGCGACCCACGGATTGAGAAATGCTGCTCTAGAGAAGTCACATGGACAACAGGTTAAATATAAATTATAATTGTGACATGAATACTATGCATTTTTTTTACTTGTTCTATTTTTTTTTCTATGCGTCTTTTTTACTTGTTAATCAACTATATTTAAAAATGCTGTAAGTTTTTTGTGGCTAAAGGTAAGGATAGAGAAGGAATGGAGCAGAGCTTAGAGTAAAGGATGCAGTATAAAGTTTCAGACATTTTCAGCAATTAAAGTATGAAGTAAATTCATCCAGGCACAGTTTAGTGCACTTTTTGTGTACTTCAAGCAGAACAACAGAACTCAGCTGAAATGATATATCTGTGATTGTGAGGTTCAGCCTCAAATTTGTAATTTTCAGAGAACTATGAATAACTTAAATTGGTTGTGTTATAAAAAGAGTTTGATTTAACTTTGGAAAAGCTAAACATTATAAGTTTTCATTTTCATTTGCTGAATAAATGGAATAGCTGTGTATCATGGACATGTTCCTGAGATTTGAATCAGTGTCTTATCACTATTGTTATTAGTAGTATCATTCTAATTCAATAAGAAGGTAGAATCAAGCCTTATAGAACTTGTTGCTTGCTCATCACAACTTTTCATGCAGTTTGTTAATATCAGAGTTCATAAGTTGTTTGGCCATATTGATCATTAATGGTTATGTGAAGGTTAGTGTGTTCTTTGGTTTAGGTGATGGATAACTAAAGGTATTGGGTTAGAATTTGTCATGTAGAGGTGCACTGATATATCAGTCAATATCATATTGGCACCAGTAAAAGAAAAATTGACATTATCAGCGATTGGCTTTTTTGATGTAGCCGACACTGTCTCCACTAAGTACCGAAAGCACGTGCACAATTGCAGCATGCATGCGGTCAGGCTGGCAGCCTGGAGAGCAGTGTCTGACTGATAAGTCTGTTTTGGGGGGCGGGGGCAGGGAGAAGGGGCAGCGGGAGGGAAGAGGTGTGTGGGGGGCAGAATATTGTCCATCAGTATTTGTGGATTTGACATACAAAACCTAATAAACTGTTTAAAAACAAACAAAACCTGGCTGTCAATACAGTGAAACTTGTCTAAGTGGTAATCTGCCAAAAAAGGTACTGAAAACCTGCTCAAATTGTAAAAATCTACAGTCCCAGCATGAGTTATGGGGAATTTAAATATATTTAGTCAGTATAAGATGAAAAATAATGCAGAAATGGAAAGGAAATTTAAGGCACATTTGTAGAATCATCCTGTATATCACAGAAAGTAATGATATATTTTGTGATTGTAGGATTCAAAAATTTGTGAAGATATGGATAAGAACCTGTGAAGGAACTTGAAATATGTTTAATCATAAAATACATATAAATGTTGTGACTGGATGGATTGGGATTTGAACTTGGGGCCACTAGAATTACGTTGGCATTTTGTGCACCATGCTTGCATATAACAAGCTTATAGTGCAGTGACACGGGGCCATAGAACAGACAGTTTGATGTATGATGGTAGGTAGGAAAACAAACATGCTAGCATTCAGGCAAAAGATTGAAGTTATTGAAGCTAATGAACAGGAGAAGATAAATGCTTAAACCAGTGGCTCTCAACCTTCTCAGATTCCAGGCACTCTCCATTGCTTTTGTGAACTGAGCAGGACCCCATTTCAAAAGCTAATTTACTGCAGTGCTTGCTTCCTCACCTCGGGACCAGGAGTGGAGGTGGGGAGAGGAGCAAGCACATGCCTTCTTGCATAGGGGTCAGGGAGGAATGAATGTGCACTCACCCCTCTTACAGGAGCTGGGCAGAGATGAGTCTAAAGTCCTTGCATGGAGGCTGGGCAGGGATGATTGTTGCACCCTGCTGCAACCTTCAAAGGATCTCATAGTATCCTGGTTGAGGATCACGGGGATAAACAGGTGACAATTAAGTTTCATTGTGGGAAGACATGTACTTCCTTAGAACATCCTGCTTTGCTAGCTATTGATATTGCTGCTGTGAATATTAATTGAGGTTTGCTGGCTTAAACTCTATAAGATGACACCTAGCCCTGACTTCTGCCCACCTTCAGACTAATATGATTAGCTAACTCTCTTTCTTTTTGACATTCTAGGTTATGAACCAAGCAGTTAAAAGAACACTAGGAGGATGTAGCTTTGGGCAAAAGGCTTTGCCTAATTTAGTTAAATCCCCCCAAGGAAAGAGGCAAGTGTTTAGATGGAACCTTTTTGTTTTAGAAAGGAAAATATTCAGTACAACATACTCTTAAACATTTTAGCTTAATTCACTAAGGGGGTGAACAAGTGTTCACAAGACCTGGCTCAGATTTAGGCAGTTTAGCATAAGTTTAGCAATCTTAGTCAGGATCTGGCGCATGCCAGTCAATGTTCCCTCTAAGGAGTAGCAGTCCGTGAGTGTGCTGCTTTGGTCCTGCCTCCCCCTTTTGGTGTGGTCCGCCAGTAAGTATCCCACAGTAAGTGTCCAGGTGGGAGTGGGCAGGGTTCGGCCACCACCCTTCTCCATGCTAACTGCTGCCCAGAGGGTAAGGTTTGACCTAGAAACTACTGTGCAAAGCCTAAGCAAAAGTGAATGTTGTGTGTCGAATGCCCATCTGCAATGATAAGGGGCAGACAGTCTTAGATAGAGGAAGCTTGAAAACAAAAAACAGAATCAGAGGTACTGGAGCAAAGAGCTCATTAAAATACTAAAAATCACACCCCGAGGCGGGGAAGATATATGCTAATGGAACATATATGTACGTTAATGAGATACATAGCTAAAACACAGGTATAGAGACATGCTCAGTAAAGAACTCCTTGCGTCACTCCTTTATAACCAATTAGCAAACAAGGATTCTTATGAAGATTCAACCTCTGGTATATAAGGGGCTCAGTATTGAATGTGCTTGTGCTTGTCTTGGGAGATTATTCTGCTTGCACCTTTTATTGCTAGCAATAAATCATTTTTATACTTTCACCCCTGGTATCTTTATTGGCCTTTGCATAGCGGGCACGAACCCAGACTTGGGCTGGGGCCTAACAAGAGCAGCGTAGTGGAGTGCTGTGGGGCAGCCATGGGCCGGACATAATCAATTGGTAAAATTGATGCTGTGGCCCAGTCACGGGCTGGACACAATCAATTGATAGAACTGAAAGGGAGGCACCAGGGCCAACATGGGACGTTTACCAAAGGTAAGCTCCTCACTTCTCATGTGGGGCAGACAGCGGCTCCTCCCCAAGGTGAGGGAAGGCAGGGTTGGGGGCTGGCGCCGGCTCTGCCGGCTCCGGGGAACTGCTCTGCAGGCTCCACTGGCTCCAGGGAACTGCTCTACTCGCCAGCCCTGATGCCATGTGCTGCCTCGCTCCCTGAGGTGATGCAGGGGTGCGGAGCAGTTCCTCAGAGCCCGCACCTGTCCCCAGCCCCTGTCCTTGCCTTGGGGAGGAGCCACTGCCTGCCCTGCATGAGGAGTGAGGAGCTTACCTTCAGTAAGTGTCCCACACTGCACCCGGCTCCTCTCTGGGCAGGTGCGTGGCATTAAAAAGTTGGTGCACAGCAAGATTTTTAATTGTGCGTGGCTGCTTACGTGCACAGCTTAGAGGGAACCTTGATGCCTGTGTTTGCCACTTGCCTCAAGGAGGTGTGAGCTGCTGGAGGTAAGTAAGTATGGGGGGTAGAAAGGGCTGGTGGGATTGGTGGGGCTCGTGAGTCTGGGAAGGGACAGGGCCTACTTGGGGAGAAGGAATTGAAAATAGCTTGGTCAAAGTTGTAGGAGTTAAAACAGCAGAGTCCCAGGCCTGTGACAAGTGACTGGGCTTTCCCCTCGGGCATCAGGTCAGCCCCATTGCATGAGGGTTCAGATGATGACATTTCAAAATATAGTGTCTTCTGTAACTTGTGCCTGTGGTGCCTCCTAGCCTGTCACTGTTTTCAGAATGGGAGAGGGGAAAGGGAGCAGAGAGAGTTTGGTATGAGTTTTTTCAGTCCCTGCTGGAGGGTGGGGCGGGTGAATTAGAGGCCCCCTCCAGGTGGGGGTGGCTCCAATTCAACCACCCCACCCTACAATGCAGCTGGGGAACCCCTAGAAGGAGGTCCCTCTCCTCCTTTCCCCCCCCCCCCTTTCTGAAAACAGCACAGCCTTACAGGGAGGAGTGGCTGTTGGTAAGGGAAACTGGCTACAGGCTCCCAGCCAGCACCTAGATTCCTTTCCTGCCTGGAACCATCGGAGAACTTCTGTTCAGTCCAGGGGATTGTTGCAACTCAGAATGCTCCCTGCAAAGTGTTCCTGCAGCGCTGGCCTCACCCCTCTGCTCCATCCTCTCTGTTATGGAGACACTCCAGTCCTCATCGTCCCCCTCTGCCCGTAAAGGGGGACCTGGATAAAAAGTTGTCATTGCACAGCATGTAAAATAAATTATTAAAATACCATACATTTGTACTTGGTATTGAAATCTTATTTTGGATTATCTTAATGCTCAGTGTATTATAACAAATCTTTTTGCCTCATACAGCAAAAGTGTAGAGTGGATGTAGGGGCATTTTTTTTTTTTTTTTATGCCATTGAGGCATTGCCCATTTTTGTACTGAAAATAGTAGTCCATGTTAGAATGAAGAGAGAGTTCACAAAAACCTGCAGTTCCTTTTGCATAATTCAAAAGTTTTTGGACTCATCTAAAACAATATTGAGGAACAGCATAACTAACAAGGGACAGGGATATGACTGATTCAGCAGCCTTGGGTGCCAACTTAGTTTGGAGAGGGGGCACCAGAATAGCAGCTGCCAGCTGGCCAGTGCTGCTGACCTTTGCACAGCTGCTGCTCTGTTATGCCTGTGAAATTGTGGATACCTGCTTTTCTAAAAGAGGTCTAAGAGTTGAGTGGATATTGGAACGTGGTGGTATAGGTCTCAGGAATATTGTAGTGGGGAAAATGGGCAGTTACTGTTTCTTTTTTTGTTATCCGTGTATGCCTTACCCAAAATAAAGAAGGAAGTCTCTGTCTCTTCACAAAGTGGTCAGATACTTTTTGTTTTCATCCAGATTAGGGAAATTATATGAAATTTTAAAAGAGGAATCTTTCATAATTACAAAGAAATGAATATTTTCAAGGTTGGAAAAATCTTTTCTTTTCTCTTATCTGTATTAACTTGGAAATGACATAAGAAATTTTGTAATTTAAAAACAGCCTGCAGTTGTTAGAGCACCTGTTCTGCATCGTTTAGATGCTTGGATAACATTTTGTTAAAGAGAATTCAGAGGAATGTAATATGAAAGCAATTCTTTTCAGTTCTGTGATGTTACCTGAGTTGGAAAGCATTATTTTATAATCTAAAAGTTTATAAATAACATTTTGCTTTTGTGTGTATAGATTTTAACTTGACAAGGTTCCTTGGGTGAATTTGATATCTTTTGTTAGACCAACCCAAATGGTTGGAGAATAGTTATTAAGCAAGCTTTCGGTCTCAAAAACCCTTCGTCAGGCTAAGGAAGCTGCAGCAGTTGCTGCGTGCTCTTCCTGGATGGAATGAAAAGTAAACAAGCCAGGGGCTGGGCTGGGCTGGGGAGTCAGTTGCCAGGCAGATTGTAATGTATCAAAAATCCAATGTCTGTGTTTAGTCCCTGATCTCTAGTATCCAACAGGTTGATGAAATGGAGCTCATAGGCTTATCTCTGGGATGTGTTGTGTAAATTTCCCTTGAGGATCAGGACTGAGATTGGAGAGAGTGTGGCCCTCCTGTGAGATTTTAACTTAGAAGATAAGCTAGCCTCAAGAAATATAATCAATTAGTTATTGATTTTAAATACCAAAAGATGCATTACTTGTGCCTCAAAATTTGATTTTTGTTTGACACCTGTTTTATATCCGAATGTTCTCCTCAGTCTCAGGTGATATAACTATTTTGTGAAACGAAAGCTATCACTTTAAAATGGGCAGGCAATTATTTTGGATGGGCAGCTTACCAAGTTTTGGCAAGGTGTTGAGGGCTGCATGGGTAGTCCCACCCCTTGGCATGTCCCCCGCCCCCTTGTTGCCATCTTGGGACTGGAAGCCCTGCCTCTTAACCCCAGACCTTTGCCACCAGAAGTCCCTCCCCTTTCCCTCAGACGTACTCTTTCCAGCAAGGGGTTTTGCCATCTCGGAACCAGAAAAATACCAAATTATATTCTAAAAAGCAAACATCTAAAACATTCATTAATTTGATTTCAAAAAATATTTTTGCCTTGATTTATATGTGTTTGTGTAGTGTACACAGAGGTGATTGCACAGTGGCTTAAAATGAAGTCTTACACATGTATATCGTGGGGGGGTATAGGTTTGTTGGGGGCTGTGAGTATGCAGGGTGAGGGAGCATATATGTGCATGTGTGTTTGGATATGTGGGGTGTGGGTGGGTATGGGGCTTGTGGGGGACTGTGGGGCAAGGGTGTCTGGGATGTGTGAGGAGATGTGGGTGTGGGGTGCGGGTATGGCAGTGCAAGGGGGGGGCTGTGGGTGCATGTGTATGGTAGGGTGTGCTTGTGGGACTCGTCCCACAAACACACATGCACACACTCTGCCCTTGCCTGCCTACACATGCACGTACATTCTGTCTCTGCCTGCCTACACACATGTGCACACTGTATCCCTGCCTGCGCATGCACGCCCCCATACCAGTGGGGCCCCATGCTCCCTGGTCTGGCCATGCAGCCAGGAGGGACATGGTGCTGGAGCAGGGTGAGTGCAGGAAGCAGGAAAATGGCTGAGGGTGGACGGGGCTGGGCTCCTGCTTCCTGCTGCTGGTTCCTATTGCCCTTGTCTCCTGTCATCTTTGACAGGTAGCCAGAAGCAGATAAATATTTTCTAAAAATTTTAGGGGTCCTGTGGGCTGGATAGAATGGCCTAGTGGGACAGATCTGGCCTGCACATTTGTATTTTGCCTGCCCCTGCTTTAAAACATTATAGTTTGACAGAGTGATGGTGAGAAATTTCTTTGGGTACATACAGTCATTTGCCATACCTAGTTTATGTTCCCATAGCTTACTTCAAGTTATGTAAACATAGACCAGGAGTGGTGCATGCAGCTATTCACTGTTCCAAGGAGCTATGTGGGGAAGCTGATATGAGTAACTTGGGGTGGGCAGGATTGGAGAGGCCTAGTGAGTCTAAGATGGGAATTGGCAAGTCTGGCAGGTTTGGCAGGATCACAGGGAAGAGGGGGTTTGATTAAAATTTATCTGCTTAATTTTTATTCTTTCATATCATTGACGTTCTATCTCACATTTTTTTTAATGGGAAAGCTATGGGTACAAACTTGCTTGCTTTTCTCAAAGACTGTTCTACTTTTTCACCCTGTTTAAAGAAACAAAACAAGCATCAGTGCTTAAACCTGAAAAAGTTTAGTATTGTTCCTACAAGACTGTTGCAAATGTCTTGCCTCAAATATTTGTAAATGTCAAATATTGTTCATATCCAATATTATAGTTTCATAGTTTCATAATTGGTAGGGTCAGAAGGGACCTGAGCAGATCATCAAGTCTGACCCCCTGCCATCGGCAGGAAAGAATGCTGGGGTCAAACAACCCCGGCAAGGTGTCTGTCTAGCCTCCTTTTGAAGACCCCCAGGGTAGGAGGGAGCACATTATTTTGCTAATATTGTGTCTTGTCCATATAAAATGCCATGGAAAATATCATATATCCTTTAAAGCAGAGGTAGCCAACTTGTGGCCTCAACTTGTGACACATGGAAGATCTGGGGTAGGAGAGCGAGGCAAGCTGCACAATGGAAGATAGGTTAGGGACCAGAAACAGCAACAGCAGATTTAGACATGGAGCATGAGGCAGGGAGAAGGCGGCAGAGCAGTAGATCAGATAGGGGGAGGGGATCAGATTAGCGTTCAAGCACGGAACTTAATTTTAGCACATCTGCCAAAACGGTTGGTATGTAATTCTTTAAAGTATTATGCTTTGTTTAAATAATATTCTTTGCAGAGACTGTTTACGTTTCCATGAAGTCTGTTGTAGCGGCTATGTACAAATTCCTCACAAACTGACAATTTGGTATTCTTCATAATGAAATGGAGCTTGGGAAATAAGATCTCTGTCCTGCAACAGATGCATGGAAATCAATCCTAGTACTTCACTAAAGCCCTATCAGTGGGCTCTGTACAGGTGTCAGAGCATTTGTTGATAGGGACAGTTGAAAATTAAGATAAAATGAAACCAAGTGGATGATGGGTTTGCTATAAGTTTGAAAGGCTAATTTATAACTACCAAGTGTGCAGGCAGTTAGTAGGCCATTGAATATTTAAATGTTTAAAAAAAAATAGTTGTTAGGTAAACTAAAACATATCAAAATACTTTTTAAATACTTTCATCTTTTACAAGGTAAGGGCAAACACTATTTTTGTTAATCTGTGCATGGCATCTTTGAAGTAATTTAATTTTCAAATGCATGTTAACAGTTTAATGTTATTTAGAGTTTCAGTTCTTTAACAGCATTGTGATCTTTTTAAAACATACGTAGCTGAGTTTTCTTCCATATGACAATTGCCGTATACATCCTCAGTCTGTATGTACAGCTGTCTTGAGACTTTTGCAGACTTTTCTGTCTTGTTTTCCAGAGAAAATACCTAAGTCCCACACTTCCCTGCTTATTATTATTAGTATTAATATTAGTATTCTTTAATAATAATACATCTACAGCTAGTAAAGACTGCAACCCTGGCTTCAACTATTTCTTATTGAGAAACCCATTGGTTTCACCTCTGACTCAAGATCCAAAGTCTTGGTTAGGGATATCATTCATCTTCTGGTGCTGCCCATTTATCTGTTTGACTATGGCGAGATTGGCTCTGAGTCATAGCTATAAAACTGGCTCCCAAATGAGGTCATCAGTTTCAGTCACCTCAAGGAAGCGTGCTTAAGTGTTGGGTAGCCCATCTAAGGCCAAGACAGACTGGCCTCATAAGGATACCATTGAAGTTTGCAGAGGCTCCAGCATGCTTTGGCTGTGGCTCACCTGTCTGCTGCTAAAAAGGCCAGAGGCAAATGACTTAGAGGCTTCTCTGTTTCTCTGCAGTGGAGGTTTTTTCTGGTTCCAGCTTCACTTCGGTACTCGGGTCTTATTTGACCTGTGCAGCACATGAAGAGCTTATCGGTGTCACTCTGCGTATGTGTGGCAGCAAGCTTTTTCAGTCTTAACTAATTTTTTACTGAATAAAGGTGTTATTAAGGACTTATCCCAGAATTTTACTGAAGATAATTACTCAGCTGCACTTCATTCAGTAAATTTAATTACTAGTATTCTTTCCCAGGTGAGGCATCCTTGTACTCAATGTGAAAAAAAAAAAATCATTTAACTTACACAGGAAAAGCCTGCAAAAAGCTACCCCGCTCTCCCCAAGACAAAATGCAAAGTGTTTGTTGTGGGAGACTCCATCCTGAGGGGGACTGAGAGGGTAACCTGTTGCCCCGACTCCTTAGCCTGGGAAGTCTGCTGCTTCCCAGGGGCCCGCATCTGAGATATTGCGGAGAAGATCCCTAAGCTCCTCCAGCCCACAGACCACTATCCCATGCTCCTTATTCATGTGGGCACCAGTGACATGGCTTGGAGCACTCCCAGCTGGGTCATGAGGCGCTACCGGAATTTGGGAGTGGGGCTGAAGAGTCTGGGGGCACAGGTGGTGTTTTCTTCGATCCTTCCAGTCTTGGGGTATGGGCTGAGGAGGGAGAGGAGGATTGAGGTAGTTAACCAAAGACTGCTGCGCTGGTGTCATCAGGAAGGCTTTGGCTTCCATGGCCTCCACCTCTCTCTGCTGGGAAGGAGGCTCTTCTCAGCCAAACTGACTGACCTGCTCCACTGGGCTTTAAACTAAGCCCGCTGGCGCATGGGGGGACTACCGCCACTGCTGGCCTGCTGAGCAACCCTTGCAAAGCCAGCAGGCCAAGACACTTAAGGGAGTCCACTCCTGCCCCAGCCCTGGTACAATCTGTGGGCAAAGCAAGAGCCCCCAAGGGGACACTTGCCTGCCTGTACACAAATGCCAGGAGCTTAGGGAATAAACAGAAGGAACTCGTCCTCCTGCTTAACACAAATAATTACAATGTCATACGGATAACAGAGACCTGGTGGGACTCCACCCATGACTGGACCACAGGTATAGACGACTATAGCCTGTACAGGGGAGATCAAGTAGATAAAAGGGGGTATAGCTCTCTATGTTAAGGAAACCTACACATCCCTGCAAGCTGATATTGGCAGCCAGGGTGGACGACTGGAGACCCTCTGGGTTAAAATCCGTGGGGAACACAGTACAGGGGACACAATGGTGGGAGTCTACTACAGACCTCCCACCCAAAGTCAAGAGCTTGACCAGGAGTTTGCCCACGAACTGGCTGAAGCCGCATGCTCCAGGACCATGCATGTCATGGGTGATGTCAACTACCCAGACATCTCGTGGGAGGATCACTCAGCAAAATCCAAGTGGTCACAAAATGTCCTCTTGTGCGTGGATGACCTCTACCTGACTCAAGAAGTCTGCGAGCCAACGAGAGGTAAAGCGCTGCTCGACCTGGTACTGGCAACTGGGGATGACCTAATCAGTGACCTAGTGATCGATGGGAAGCTGGGTGACAATGAGCTGATTGCCTTCATCATCCACCGAAAAGCTGGCAAGTCAGTCAGCAATACTGAAGTCCTTGACTTCAGGAAAGTCGACTTTGATAAGCTCAGGAGGCTTTTCAGTAGGCCCTAAGGGATCACGACCCTAGGGGGAGGGGAGTTCAGGAAGAGTGGTTGCTCCTCAAGGGAGCGATCCTCAATGCACGAGCTAATTCTATTCCCTCTTGGAGGAAAGGCTGCAAGAGGGCACAGCAGCCCCCCTGGCTCTCCAGGGATCTAGCAGACCTCCTGAGGCTAAAAAGAAAGGCCTACAAAGGATGGAGGTTGGGATTCACCTCCAAGGAGCAATATTCTGCACTGGTCCTGCAGGGAGCAAACCAGGAAAGTCAAGGCTGCAGTTGAACTCCAACTAGCTTGGAGTATCAAGGACAATAAAAAGTCCTTTCTCAGATATTAGGGGAGCCAGAGGAAAAGCAAGGTCAACATTGGACCCCTGCTAAACCAGGTGGGACAATTGACAACTGACGCCCAGGAAAAAGTCAGCCTATTAAATGTCAACCTATTAAATGGGTACTTTGCGTCGGTCTTTCATCAGTGCCATGGGACTCCCATGCCCACTACAGGACAGGGAGGTCCGGGTGAGGGAGATCCCCTGCCCTCCATCAATGCTGACCTCATGAAGGAACACCTTGAGAGGCTGGATACCTTCAAGTCAGCTGGCTCTGACAACCTACACCCCAGGGTACTCAAGGAGCTGGCAAGCATCATAGCCCCACCCCTGGCATGGATCTTTGAGAACTCCTGGTGCCTTGGTGTAGTGCCTGAAGACTGGAAGAAGGCCAATGTGATGCCTATCTTCAAGAAAGGGAGGAAAGTGGATCTGGCAAACTATAGGCCCATCAGCCTGACCTCTATCCTGGGGAAGGTCTTAGAAAAGTTTATTAAAGAGGCCATCCTTAATGGACTGGTCAACGCCAATGTTGTGAGGGGTAGCCAGCGCAGGTTTTGTTGTGGGTAAGTCTTGCTTAACCAATCTCATTTCCTTTTACAACCAGGTGACCTATTACCTGGACAAGGGAGAAGAGATGTCATATATCTTGACTTCAAAAAAGCCTTCGATCTGGTATCCCATGATCACTTCTTAGTAAAACTGGCCCGTTTTGGCCTTGGGTCTACCGTGATCTGCTGGCTGGGAAATTGGCTCCGTGGTCAGACCCAGAGGGTGGTAATTGATGGAAGTCAAACGTCATGGTGCCTGTGACCAGTGGGGTCCCGCAAGGCTCTTTCCTTGGACCCATATTGTTCAACATCTTCATTAATGATGTGGACATTGGAGTTAGAAGCGGACTGGCCAAGTTCGCTGATGACACCAAACTTTGGTGCAAAGCATCCACACCTGAAGACAGGAGGGTGATCCAGGCTGACCTGGACAGGCTCAGCAAATGGGCGGATGAGAACCCGAGGCTTCCGATTTGATTCGGAGAGATTAACGGGTCTCCTGATTCGTTTTGGATTCGGAGAGTCAGCTGCTGAATAGGGCTGAATCAGCAACCGAAGCTTCGCACACCCCTAATATTTGGCAATAGTGTTTCATGTCTACAAAAAAAGATTAAATCTTTATAACCATGAAATAAGTCTCCCAATAAAACCTCTTGTTTCTGAAAGAGCATATTTGAAAAAAGCTATTATAAAGAAACTCTTACCACGTTATTTATTTCTCTTGCTTACACTATTGCTATCCCTGGAATTTACTTCTGGCTCTGATAATGACTTGCTCTGTTATCTTATGTAAGTTCCTTAATCTTTTGTGCTTTAATTACATTAAACTTTACAGAGGGATGAGCTGTTTTTGAGATGCAGTGAAATATCTATGGGCTGCCCATCAGGATTCAGGTTCAGAATAAGAGTTCGTAACAAGAACTTGCATCTAATATAATGCCTTTATAATGGAATTGTTGTCATTATCTGTGTGCACTGTACCTGCGTTACTCTACATTGTTCAGTAAATGGTTCCTACTTCTATCACCTGTGTTGTATTTTTTTAGAGATTTTTTTTAGCATGAGTCCTTTTTGAACATAGGCACTGTTAACAGGGCAGTAATGGGAAGAGCAGGTTAGATAGGAAGAAAACAGGTTTTTCTTGCTTGTTAAATTTTGGGATTACAATAAAATCATCATGGTATTTTGAAAGTTTCATTGATTACTTTCAAGGTTTTTTGTTTTCTAGTAATTTTTTTATATACTAATATTTTGAATTACTTTGCAAAGACTATAAACATGTTTTACTGACTAAGTATTGGGCGACCAATTGACACCTTTTAAAGGTTTTATATTTACAGAATGGTTGCTCAGCATTGAGTGTCTGGCATATTTCTGGTGTCCCACATTAGGAACACAAAACCACTACTAAGTTTTTTACAAATGTTCTGCATGTTTTCTTTTTATTTTATCACTGAGCCTGGTCTACCAAGAATTAAAACTTTCTGCATCATCTTTGCTTATTTTAGTTAAAATTATACATTTAGCACATTTATCATGGGTTCATTTACCTGATAACAATATTTATACTAACTTTCTTCAATAGCTGATTCCAATTTCCATTCAAAAGAAGCTTGACACCAGGCATGAGTTTTGTTTTTTAATTTGGTTAGATTTCATTATTCTTTCCCAGCATTTTAAATGTAAAAATGAAGAAACTAAGCAAGTGTTAAATTACAACAGCAGCTATATTTAGTTACAAATAAGCATGTCCAAATTGGTTAATAGTCGATGAGAATTGGCATTTATTTAGGAAAATAACTAAAAAGTACAGATCTAAAACAAAATTAAAAATATGATTGAAATAATGATTATAAATTGACAATTTAAATCCCTAATTTAAAATGGTTCTCCTGGAGGAAATGGTAGACAGAAGTGTGTGATCTATGCCTGGAAGATAGCTAGAACACATTGAGGATGCAGCCCTAACCCTGCCATACAGTTGTTTTTGTGGAAGGCTAAGTGGTTTGCAGTATCTTGTTTTTCCAGGGTTGAATGGGAGAGCTATTTTCATAGTAGCATGTACCTCCAGGAATCTGCTTTCACTAACCTTCCTTTTTGGGGGGATGAGCCACCTGTTGATTCTTCCTCCATAAGATTTACTGTGGAAAGGAACCTCTAGGCAGGGAGGAACCCTCCAAGGTTTCTTTCCTTCTGTGCCACTCCTGGAAACTGAAGAGGTTTGAAATTGCTTTGCTGATGTCATATTTGAGACTTTTCAATTTGTTCTTCCATCACTTGTCCATGTTTGTCCTCCATATCCATTTTCCCCATTCCTCTCCCTGGGCAAAAAACCCATAAAAGAGCAGTTGCCCTGCAACCAAATTACCTTCCATTCCACAGACTTTTGTGATTACATAGGAATATGGTAAAGTAGAGCTGGAAGGATCTATTCTATCCCCCTGTTCAAAACAGAATCTTCCCTGACTAGTCATGTATCTGTCCAGTCTGCTCTTGATCATTTATAAGGATGGATATTTCAAACTTCTATAGGTAATCTGTTCCAATGCTTGACCACACTCATAATCATAGAAAATAAGGGTTGGAAGGGAACTCACGAGGTCATCTAGTCCTCAGACTCAGAGCAGGACTATCCCGATCTAGATCATTCCAGCCAGGGCTTCATTGAAACAGCCTTAAAAACCTCCAAGGATGGAGATTCCACCACCTCTCTAGGTAATGTGTTTTAGTGCTTCACTACCCTCTTAGTGAGAATTTTTTCCTAATATCCAACCTAAGCTTCCCTTACTGCAGCTTGAGAGCACTGCTCCTTGTTCTGTCACCAGTGAGAACGGTCTGCTCCATCCTTTTTGGAACCTACTTTCAGGTAGTTAAAGGCTTCTATCAAATCCTCCCTCAGTCTTCTCTTCTGCAGACTAAATAAGTCCAGTTCCCTCAGCCTCTCCTCATAAGTAATGTGCCCCAGCCTTCCAACCATTTTTGTTGCCCTCCACTGAACTCTCTGCAACTTGTCCACATCCTTTCTGGTGTGAGGGGCTCAAAACTGGACACAGTACTCCAGGTGTGGCCTCGCCAGTGCAGAGTAGAAGGGAATAATCAGTTCCCTTGATCTGCTGGCAACGCTTCTAGTAATGCAGCCCAGTAAGCTGTTAGCCTTCTTGGCAACAAGGGCACACTACTGACTCATATCTATCTTACTGTCCACTGTAACCCCCAAGTCCTTTTCTGCAGAGGTGCTGCTTAGCTAGTTGGTCCCAAACCTATAGTGGTACATGGAATTCTTCTGTCCTAAGTACATGACTTTGCACTTGTCTTTGCTGAATTTCATCTGATTGCTAAGTGTGCACTCAATTCCACTATACAAATCATTAATGAAAATACCACACAATACAAGACCCTGGGGTACCACAATTGATACCTCCGCCCAACTAGTCATTGAGCCACTGGTGAATACTCACTGAGCATGATGATCCAACCAGTTTTATATCCACCTTTACAGTACTTTTGTCTACCTTGTATTTCCTTGGTTTGTTAGTGTGAATGTCATGGAGAACAGTGTGAAAAGCCTCACTATAGTACAGGTATAGCACATCTACAGCTGTCACATCACATCTACCCCGCCCCACCCCCACAGAGCCTTTCACCTTATCATAGAAAGAAGTCTAGCTGGTGAATGCATGCTGGCTGTCCCTGGTCACTTAGTTTTCCTCTACATGCTTTCACAATATATTCCTTGAGGACCTGCTCCAAGGTCTTTCCAGGTATTGAGGACAGTCTGACTGGTATGTAATCCCCCAGATCCCCCTTCCTCCCTGTCATAAAGGTGGGTCTTGTATTTGCTGTTTTCCAATCTTCTAAGACCTCTTCCAACTTCCATGAGTTATCAGAGTTATCAAAACTCTGAAATTACCTCAGCCAATTTTTCAGTACACCATGTTTCATCCCAACCAGCTCTGTTAACCTAAACGCATCTAGCTTCTCTTAAGTAATAACTAACCTGTTCTTCTACTCTAACCTGTTCATCTCCTTCCCTCTCCTCTGCATTCTGTAAGCGACAAAATGGTTTCCTTATTCTTCCTCTTCCTATTGACATACTTGTAGAATCTCTTTTTATTGCCTTTATGTCCTGTGCCAGTTGCATCTCTAATTGTGCCCTGTCTATCTTAATTTTATCCCTGCATGCCCCTGCAATACTCTTGTACTCTTCCCTAGCAATAAGAGGAAGTTTCTACTTTTTATAGAATTTTATTTTTGAGTTTCAGTTCATTGAGCAGTTTGTTGTCTACCCAGGCTGGTCTCGTATTGTACTTCCCATCCTTGTAATGCATCAGAACAGTAGTGTAACTAGGGCAGGTGAGCGGGGCACCAGCCCTGGTCACTGACATAGGAGGGTTGCCAAAATCACCACCTCACCCCTGTGGAATCTGCTCCATAGCAGCAAGAGCAGTCCCATAGAGTTGCTCTTGCAGCAACAGCCAGTGCTCAGACATGGTGTTCCAGCTTAAGAGCAAGTGCTGGGGTGGGCAGAGCACATGGTCAAAGCAGTGGCAGCAGCATCTGAGGACTATTTTGGCTAAGACTCCTGTGCTCTGGGGTGCAAATCCTGCTTGGTACACCATTGCATCAGGATAGCTTGCTCCTATGTCCTTAAAGGGCCTCCTTAAAGTACAGTAGCTCTCCTGGATTCCTGTTCCCCTCAGACTTGCCCCCCTCCCCCCCCCCCCCCCAAGAGATCCTGCTGAACAGTTTTTCTGAGTTTGCTGAAGTTTGCTTTCCTGAAGTTCAGTGCCTTTATTCTACCGCTCTCTTTTTTTTCCCTTCCTTTAGGATCCTGAACTCTATCATGTTGTGGACACTGTCACCTAAGTTACCTTCCACTTTCACGTTCTCAAGTAATTCACCTCTGTTTGTAAGCAGCAAGTTGAGGAGAGCTTCTCTTCTAGTTGGCCTCTCTACCATCTGTAACGAAAAATTATCCCCAATGCACTCCAACAATTTGCTGGATTGCTTGTGCACTGCTGTGCTGCCTTCCAGCAGATGTCCCAATAACTGAAGTCCCCCATGAGAACCAGACCATGTGATTTGGGTAATGTACTATAGAACCTGCAAAGCGCACGTGTTCCTATACAAAATTGCAGTAAGAAGAAGCCCTCCCTCTTTCATTTCTCAAATCCGTTCAGAAAGATTAAACTTCAGAGTATGTATATGAAACTCCATTGACATATAGAGTCATGTTGTGCTGGGATTGATTCATCCCAATAGATTTTGCAAATGAAATAATGTTGTCTTTAGAACATCTCCATTGTTTATAGTTAGTTGCATTTGCTTTTTGCTGGTTTCACAGAACTAAAAATCTCTTCCTGTATCTTTCTTTCTTCCTTTCAGCAGTGAGTGGCTGTATGTTGAACTTTGACCAAGAAAAGCATTCCACTGCCACATGCTATTGAGTTTGTGGATTGATTTTTTGTTTAAAAGAAAAATACCTAGAGCTGGCTAGTGTTTTGGGTTCTAAATGTATCTGAGATGGAGTTAGGAATTTGAATTAAATGTTGCTTTAACTGGAAAACTTACTGTAGGAAAATTTAGCTTCAGGGCTTTGTATTTGATTGCTAATACTTATAATAAATTTTCACCTGTTTCTTTTTTGGAATTTTGTAAATCTTGGTGTTCCATTATAGTATGAAAAAGCCACTAATGAAAATCAGAAAGTATTCAGTGTTTGATTTTAAGCAAATGTGATCTTACTTTCCAAATTATAAGAATGAAGTAGAATACTTGGATTCTTAGAAAGATATTTCTGAAAGTAACTTAAATTCATTTAATACTGATTGATTTGTATCCCCCATTCACTTCTAAAAAGAAATCAAATTTTAATTTTGCACACTTGAAGTCATTATTAATCTGTTTTTGTTAGTGAGTATTTCTACCACCAAGAGAACTGTGAAAGAGAATCAGCTTATTGATGGAAAAAATGACTGGAGAATGTAATGAGGTTGTAAAGCAGTAAGTTTCTGTGTCTTATCTAGCAGTAGTCCATGGTTTCCAAAACTATGAGAGAGGTTATTTGTGAACCAATTGTAACATATACCATAAAACCCACTAAATTGAGACTGATGTTGGTACATAATATGACAAATCCTAGCAACTACTGCTTGAGATATGAACTTACTGAACATGGTAAATTTAAATGCATCCAGAAGTCTGGTTTAACAGTCTGTACCTGGTGTTCTGTATTACCTGACGTTCTCTAATCACAAACATTGTACAGATAAGTAGGGTTACTTTTACTTGTGATCAACATGGTAAGAAATGTAGCATTTACTTAGATATTACATATGTTTGTAGTAAACATTTTAGGTTTGTTTAGGCTTATTTGGTGAGTTCCAACTGAGTTTAAAAGAGGTAAGTAGCCAATTTCCCTTGATTTGTTTTTCCCCCCGATAATGATTTCTTTTTAAAAAGAAAAGATCTCGTTTTCCCTATATTCTGAATGTATATTTCTTTAACATTACAGAGTTTTTACAGGGTTTTGTTTGTTTGAGCACAGAGGAGATTTACCATGTTAGCCTGAAGTAAGGCAGAAGATAGGGCTGGGTGGTGCTTTAGGCTAGGGATAGAAGTTGCACACAAACTGGTTTATGTCATCAGAAACTGGTTTAAACCTGTAACGGAACAGAAGTTCAGTGAACATAAACCAGTTTCAAAATGGCTGAAACTGGTTTAAGATATACTTGGTTGAATGTGGTATCAGAATTAACTGATTTAGGTCAAACCAATTTATGAACTGTGCTGTGCTGTGCTATGCTGTCTGTGCCAGAGAGCAGGGCTGGCCCTGTCCCTCTGCTCTCTAGCTGGAGCAGTGAGGGCTGGCTCACCTTCCCCCAAGTACAGTGCTGCTCTGCCCTGCCCTGCTACTGTACTTGGTTCTGGATATGACTGTGGACTAGACATCCCAGAAGCACCTCGAAGCAGGAAGAGGAAGTGATGACGAACAGTGCAGAGTGCTGTTGCTGTGAGTCTGAATTGCAAATCCCAGAGACCGCGGTGACAGCAGGAAGAGGAAGTGAACACATGCCTGAGAGGTGTGCTCTAGTGTCCCTTGGCTTCTGGCTTGAGCCACTGCAGGCGTGTGGCTGCATTTCTGAAACACAAGTGAATATCTGTTCATTTGCTTATTGGTTCAATTTTTGCAGCTTAGACTAACCTGCAAAGACTGAATAAATTCAGCTTTCTGATTGCCTGTACTTAACCTTAGACACTAACTGGTTCAGAAAGAATGAGCTTTTGTAGGTAAAAACCTGCTTCATCAGATGTCTGTCTGACCCTCTGCATGTTGGCTGGGTGTGAAGAACAGGAAAGGATATTCTTCCTAATACAGTTTGAAAGAGATCAAGGGGATGAAAGTATCATAGGGATGAAGGAATAATTGGGTGAAACTTTTATTGTTAATGTTTTTCCTCTGTTTGTGGCTAATAGCGAATCTTTCTCTTACCATCCTATTCTGGCATCCTGTCCTTGTTTTGGGGTATCTTAATAATGTATATTATTAAGTCATTTGTTATTATGCAATTATAGAATTTGTTCATAATTTTAAGTAGGCTAGCATGTTTGAATTTTGATGTTTTGAAAGCTCTACACTTCCCTACCCATTTATATATATATTTTATTTGACCTCCAGAACAACACTGGACAAGCCTTTTTCTCAGCCTTGCATCTCTTCAAAATGCTGCTTTTCTAGTGCCAAATCCACTCTGATAATTTAAACAGAAATCCCCCAAACTATAAGTGAATAACTCCTGAATAAAATGGGAAAGTTACAATTGTGTCTTGAGCTGGGGAGTGGACTTAGATCAGTGGTTCTCAACCTTTTTGGACTCCAGGCCACCTCGCTCCTGACCTGTACCTCTAGCCCAGCTGGTGACCCTCACTCCTGACCTGCTGCCCCCAGGCCCTAGCCCCATAGTATGTGGGACAGGGCTGGGTATGCACATGCCCCCCCTCCCCACCATTTCAGATATGGGGCTGCACCCTGGCCAGACTGAGCAGGAGCTGCCTCTGCTCCCTTCAGGCCATCCATACAGTCCCTTACCCCTCCTCCCTTCCAGGGTAGAGTCATGGCCTGAAGGGAGTGGTGGCAGCAGCTGGGCCATAGCAGTGGGGTAGAGCTTCAGCAAGCATGTATGCAGTTGGTGGTGGGAGGAGGTGAAGGCAGCGCCCCCCCATGTGTTACTTCTTGCACTCTGGCAGTGTGGCAGGTGTGAGGGTCTTGGCAGCAGTGGCAGCAACAAGTCTCACTGGCCCGCTCTTCCCTCCCATGCTGGGTTCTACCTGCTGGGCAATGGAGGCAGCTCCTACCTTTTCTGTGCTGATCTGACCAGGCTGCAGCTCCATGCCTGCTGTGGGTGCAGAAATTCGGTGGGGGGGGGGAAGGAGGGGGTACATGTTCCTCTCCCGATATGGCACCTATGCTGGCCTCCTCCTGCTCCCCCATCCCCAAGGATTTTTAAAGTTTGTTCATGACTGTGTACTATGTTCTTGCAACCCACTTTTGCGTTGTGACCCATGGATTGAGAAACACTGGACTAGATGACCTTTTTGGGGAGTCCCTTCTATTTTCTCATGATTCTGTGACCATTTCTTAATTTTGTACAAATGTTGACTATGGGCTCCCCACAGATCTAGGGAAACAGTGGACTTTGACAGATGTTCCTTTAAAAATGAAATTGGGATCTGATCCCCACATCTGAACAGTGCCTCCTGTCATGCCACGTGCATAGCAGGAGACACAATTGGTGGGATGGAGGATAAGATCCCAATTGCACCCTAGGGCTGGTGCAGAAAGAGCCTAGGATTCCTCTGCACCACAAGCCAGGTGCTGAGTGCGCTATAGCTGGGAGTGCCTGTTGGCTCATATGCCTTCCTTAGGCTGGAAGTGCTGACGAGCAAATTTGTGCTCACAACTGCAGGAGCGCACTGACCACATGTTCAGTTTAAGGCATGATGGGAATCAGCTACAAAATTATTAAATATATTTTGTGACTTATTCCATGGTTTATTGCATCATTAATTGCATGAACACATGGCCTGGTAACTGCGTAATCACATCTGAAGTGTAATGTCTGCCAGGATCCAGCGTGTCACTTGGGCTGGACTCTCCTGCTCCAGCTGAGCAGCTTACCCTTTCAAAATATCCAAGTTGTGCAGTAGGGAGAGACAGCCTGAGTGTCAGTCTGGATTAGCCAGTCAAGGCTGTCCTCTGCACTGCTGTCATCTGTCAGCAGGCAGACTGGGGAGCCTGCAGAGCATGCTGAGATGTGTGATAGGGGATAGCATACCAGCTTGGCATTTGAATGTCTGTTCAGGGGTGTCCAGGTAAGGAAAACAAATCTGGGAGAATTCTCCTGGATTATTTTAACATGTGCATGAAGCTATAGCCTCCTTTAATGGGTGCTGCACCCATCTATTGGGTGTCAAGGTATTTCACAGAACTAATGGGATAGTTGTCACAGGAGCTAATAGTAATATTCAGTTTAGGACTGGTTGGGCCTCAGCTACAGTATTGTATACAGTTCTGGGCTCTGGTCATTTCAGAAGGATCTGGTGAGTCTTCAGAGGATCCAGAGGTAAGGGACTAAGATGATCAAGGGGTTGTAACGCAACCATGCAAGGAAAGGTTGAAACATCTAGATATGTTTAGTTTGGCATAAAGGAGATGCAGAGAGGGGATACGATAGCAGTTTGCAAATATTTGAAAGGCTGTCATAAAGAAAAGGGACAGTAACTGTTTTCTTTTATTGCAGATGGCAGGCCACAAAACAATGGGTTTAAATTGCAGCAAAGCTGATTTAATCTGTATCGGGTAAAAAAAAAAAAAAAAAATCTTACTGATAGAACAGTGAAGTCAGCTGCCCAGGCAAGTTGGGGAACTTACCCCTTTGGAGATTTTCTAGAAGAGACTGAATAAATGGTTTTCTGGGATAGTACAGGAATAGCACATCCTGCATTTCTACAGGAAGTTGTACTTAGATGACCCTTGAAGCCCTTTCCAACAGTATGCCTGTATTCTACATATCAATTTGTTCTAGTTTGCTTATTGGGCTTGATGAGAATGAGGCAGAATATAGCCCACCATTCTAACCTTTCCTCAGTCCTAGAGTCTGAAATTCATGGCTAGGGACAGAACTTACACATAAACTGGTTTAAGTGATCAGAAGCTGGTTTAAACCTGTAACAGAACAGAAGCCCAGTGCACATAAACTAGTTGCAAAATGGTCAAAACAGTTTTAAGATAAACCTGGTTGACTGTGATATCAAACTTAACTGATTTGGGTGAAACCAGTTTATGCAACTTGTGTTCCAGGCACCTTCCTGGTTTAAGTTAAATCAGAGTCCTCCAGCATCCCAGCATGCTCTGCAGTTCTGTGCTGGACTGTGCTGTCTGCCCAAGCAGAGGCGGGGGCATGGGCAGCTGCTGGCTTGCCATAGCCCCCTGAGGTGAATAGGACAGGGAGGGGGTTTATTATTCTTCCCCTTTCCTTTCTCCCTCTAGGGACCCAGTCGCCACCTCCACTGCTTGCCTGCAGCCAGGCAAACCCAGGCTGTGGTCCCCAGGTGGGGGAGAGGGGATGGAGGGAAGAATTAACCACCTCCCTGCCTTCTTCACCTTAATAGGACCATGGTGGGACAGCATCTAGCCATGCCCCTCCCACCCCTGCCAATGTGGGGGGGAGGGATCCTGATAGGACAGCAGCCTCTAGCAGGGTGCTCCAGGGAGCACAATCAGTGAGGGAGTTTAATTACCCCTCCCTTTCCTGTCTCACTGGCAGAGACTCCAGGTCTGCCTGGTAAGGCAGAGTGGCCCTTGTCAGGTTCCCTCCCCACCTTCACTGCACCAGGGGAGTATGCCCAGATGCCAGCCAGCATGGCCCCATCAAGGTGAAGGGGGCAGGGAGGAGGTAAATTCTTTCCTCTGTGCCTTCTCCCCCCAAGGGACTGCAGCTGGGGTCTGCCAGCCCCGGCCACTGCCCCTGCTGATTACGCCTCGTGAGTGCAAGCCTCTTCCTGGTGGTGGGGGGGGAGGGGGAGGGGCTGTGCTGTGGCTGGAAGCAGGGTGGGCAAAGCTGCATGGGGTGAGTGGTTGCACCAGGGTTCAGAGGTGTGGCTCTGCTCGCCCTGTTCCTGCCTGTAGCGTAGTCCCCCTGCGGAGAAGAGACTTGTGTTCCCCGGGAAACCATCATTGGAGCTGCTGCTCTGTGAGGGTTGCTCCCCCTTCACCTGTGCTTGTGAACCCGGCATTCCCCCTTAGGCAAAGATGCAGGGAAGGTGTTTATTTTTCCCCTTCCTCTGGTGTCTGGTGAAGGGGACGGGGAGGAGGCTTATTCCACCGCTCGCCATGTGCAGGGAGTGATCTGCGGAGGTGGCAGCCAGGATTGACAGATCCTGCCTGCAGTTCCCTGAGGGCAGAGGGGGAGAATAACGCGCCCCCCTACTCCTTTGCTCAGGGGGCCATGAGAGCCAGCCTCTGGCCACTCACCACCCTGCTGCTGCACCAGTGAGTGGGGAGCACCAGGCAGACCCCAGCCTGGGTACATGCCGGTGGCACAAGGAGAGGGGAATTAAACCCTGTCCCTGGCCAGTTCACTTGAGACTACTGCAGGACCTGGATGTGTTCCCCCCAGCACAGCTTCCCTGCAGCTAATGGCACACTCTAGCGCCCCCCCGTCCTTCTCCTCCCGACTTCCCTGCAGCTGATGGCTCGCTTTAGCGCCCCCCGGATTCTGAGCCTCTGCAGGCATGTGCCTGCATTTCCTGAATCAAATGGGAATGTGTATGGGTTCATTTGCAAATTGGTTCAGTCTAAGCAGGTTACACTATCCTGCCAAGATTGAATCAACTCAGGCTCCAGCTTTTGGATGTCTCCAGCCCATGGGTTGATGTTGTCATTGAATACTTGGGATGAGATCTGGGAATTTAAGTTCCCCTGTTCAAAGACGTGGAAAGAAGCATTTGGTGTGGTTTTTTTCATGAAAAACAATGCTAAAACATTGAACTCAGAAGTTATTTCCCTTCAGATTTTAATAATTTTCTAGCAGATCAAATTATGACATTTAAAATACGTCAGGTTTATTTTCCAGTGTATTTGCAAGCCAAGCGTTGTGTGGGTAAAACTTTCTCCCAACCCAAACACTGAAGTAAGGTTCCCTTCCTGAATGGGCCAGAAAGAAGAAAAATATATGAAGTTGGGCAGATCTATATTCTGAGTGTTGGCTCTTAATTTTGTTGACCATAAAGTAATTATCTTTGGATTTAACTTACATTATTGTACATACCTGAAAGCACTAGGCACTTGTTGGCTAAGATTCAAGTAATTATTTACAAAAAAAAGTTTTCTTGCTAATCAAAAAAAATAAAATGCCTCCTGTTTCCCTCCTTTTTATGCAAAAAGGCTTTTATAGTCTTTTGTACACCAGTTGCAAGTGTAATAATTGGAAGATTGTTCCATTGATTTGTAGGGAAGTGATATTGGCATTGGTTCTCAAAAGCATTAATGGGAGTTGTCAATGTAAAACTTTCATACAGTGATCAGGGAATTGACTTACCTGTGTTTTTAATGATTGTCTGAAAAATATTTGTTTTTACTTGTACTCTCTTTGGTATAGATGGCCAGGCTATAACTGCTTCAATGAGCAAGTTTCAGCTAACTAAAATTTTAAATGTCAAGCTACCGTGTGATCCAGTCTCTTATTTGTGGAGTGAAATATTGACGGATGAAGTCAGCTTCAAAGGTCTAGAGCTCACAGTTGTTCCAGTGGATTTCTTTCTTCGCATCTGGATTGGGGAATTTTGAAAAATATGTACATGTTGCTGATAGAATTTCACCCCATTGGAAATGTCTTCCTCCAGCTGTAATTTATTATGCCATTATCCTGTATTAACCCATAGAAAGTGTAGTGTAGTGATCCCTGGCTGACACTTTCACTTTTTCCACATGGTGTGATAATTTGGAAATAGTAGCTTTAAAAAAAATGTATATTGTTCTGGGCAGAGAATAAAAGTGTAGGAATTAGATTAGAATGTCTCCATTTTAGAAGCTGCTAGTATAGGGGACCTATAAATGTTGGAACAATTTTTTTTTCTTCTTTTTCTTGTGTTTTTGCTTGTTTGTTTTTCTAATATATTCCATTTTCCTTTTGGAAGTGGTTTCTGTCCTTTAATATTGGAATTATTTTGTTTATTGCAGCCAGTGCCAAGACCAGGATTAAATTACTCTGCTTTACATTTCTTTTTTCTTCTTTTTTTCCAGTTGACAATTGGAAATTTTCTTGACAAAATGTCTCGCTCAATAAATGACTTTAAAAAATATTTTCTGATTTATAAAGCATACCCAAACAAAGTATCTTGTATTTTACATACTTCTATTGGGGAACATAGTGTTGGAGGGTGTAACCTTGTGGATCAACAAGTCCAGTTGTCTGCTGCCTCAAACAGCCATGTCATCTAATCGTTTTTATAAACTAATCTTACCGCACCCCCTACATTAATTTTGTCCTACTTCTCTGATTAAAGGCTTTTTTTTCTAATTGTTCTGATGGCTAGAAGTCTTCCACTAACTTCCAGATAGTCTCTCCCTATGTGTTCTTGCACCAAAATCTTTCCTAAGCTTACATATTTTTTTTCCTTTCTTGATACTTTGACAGCATTTCTAATCTTATAATCATTCCAGTAGCACTTTTCTGTATCTATTCTAGTTTCAATTCTTTATTCTTGAATGTGGGTTACAAGAACTGTGCACTATCTTCTAAATAAGGTCCCACTGGTGTCTTGTCCAATGGAATTGGTACCTCCCCCATATCAACTGATAGTACCTTGCCTGATGCATTCTATTTATCTTTTTTTTCACAGCAAGATCAATTCAGTCATCAGGTGGTTGACTGATGTGCCTGTCTTTTTCTTTCTTCTTCTGTTTCCAACAGATTAGTTCTCAATTTACAGTAGAATTCTTATTAATACCTTGGTATGTGACCTTGGTTTTTTATATGGCTGGATTAGAAACTGGTTCTATTAAAGCAGTCCTCAAGGTCATCCTATCTTGTCCTATCCTATCCTGTCCTAAATGGTTGTAGGTACATTTCAGATTATTCGTGTGTGTGTGTGTGTAATATAAATAAAATGAAAACAAATCCAATTTGAGATTAACATGTTCTTAACTTGGTAATATGTAATATTAGATGACTGATTTAACCATATGTAACCTGACTCAGTGGAGATAAATTGATGTAGTTCATCTACCCCAGTACCTTGAAAGAACATTTAAACTGTTAAACCAATAAGTAAAAGAGTTGCAGGATTAAATACTGTTCCAGAGTTGAAAATTCTTCTTCAGATTAAAAAATATTTAGAAATATTAAAACACAAATTGGAGCAACAAATAATGAATGCAAACTAAAGTAGCTTAATCTATAAGAATGCAAAACAAGCAAGCTGAAAAATTCTTTGATTTACTATAAATCAGTTTACATTTCAATTAAAACATTCATTTGTTCATCAAGAAATATGTTCGGGGTGCATCTACACATGCATTTTTAATGCAGTAGCCTATTTTATTGAACATCAAAAAACATGCTAGTACGCCACATCAAAAAACATGCTAGTATGCTAATGTGCAGTAAAAACAGGCTACTGCACATTAAATATCTCTAAAAAAGTTTGCGGTTTCACTACTGCAGCCTAATGTACATTTATTTAGTACCTCATATTAGAAGTACTACATTTAATGCACAGTAGTAAAAGCGCATTAATGAATGTGTAGTCACGCCCTCTGAGCCTTATCCAGGGGCTACTGCATTCATTAGAGATTTAGGGATAGTTCTAGTAACACAAGGGTTTTCAAACTTTTTGCATAATTGTACCTCCAGCGGCTGGACATGGAGCAGTGTACCCCCGGCTTCAGGGGGAGGGTGTGGTGAGCAGCTGGATGCTGAGTGGTGGCAGCTGCTATGTGCAAGCTTCCTGTGCCCCCCATCTGGCTGGGTGGGTGGCGCCTGTGTAGCAGCACAGGATGCTGCGTGGGGGCACTCCATCCCCGCCCATCTGTGCATAACCCCTAAGGCTGTCTTGGGTACCCCTGGGGGCATTACGTATTCCCAGTTGACAAGCCCTATACTAAAATGGATCTGGCTTTTTATGAATGTGTGGCATTTCTCCTTGGCACACTTGCAACTTTAATTTGTTTACAGCTTTCAGAATTTAAAGCACTTTTTCCCTATAGCCCCAAACTCTCACGGAATCTTTACAGTTAACCATACTTCTTAAAATAAATTTATGATTAACCACATTACTTCAAATATATTTTATTTAAACTTTCATTAAAAAAAAAGATTGACATAATTTAGCCAAAAAAAGAACAGTTGGATGATTGGGGAGGGAAAAACATTTTTAAATATATATATATAATCTTTTAACAGATTATGGAAGAAACAAATACACAGATTGCTTGGCCATCGAAGTTGAAGATTGGAGCAAAGTCAAAGAAAGGTATATCTGTTTGTTTTATTTTAATATTTTAAATACTGAGCTGGCTTTTGGGGCAATCAATCCAACCAATGTACAGATGAGGCAATTTCTTAGTACTGGACACTTAAAGTCTGATTTATCTTCTCGTGTTTTTCCTAGAAACAGTGATGTTTCTTTACTTGTTGGTAATGTTTTAAGTTTTAAATTAGCTCATATGTAACAATGTATTTTAAATTATGAAGTAGCTTAAATCAGTAGTTCTCAAACTTTTTGTACCAGGACCCATTTATAAATATCAGTGGTCAATCCCAATCCAGTAAATAGTTTAAGTAGAAAACAGCCCCCTGGCCCTGCTGGTGCTCCTCATTCCCGACCCACTGCCTCTCACCCCCAGTCCTCCAGCGTGTGGGGTGGGAGGCATGGGGGGGGAGAGGGGGCCGAGCAACCCCTTGCAGGCTGGAACCCTACAGCCTGCAAGGGAAAAGCCATCGTTTCCCACATTTTTCTCATTTTAAAGAAGAGTCCGTTTTTGGAGCTTGTTCATGACTCTTTCATATATTTTTGTGACCCACTTTTGAAACACTGGTTTAAATGCTTTTGAAGTTTTTGATGGGGCTGCCAGTCTTGTGTTCACGTCTATAGTAGTTAAGTCTGTCTTTATTTTATTCCGTATCCAAAATTAAGATAGTATTAATATTTTTTTTGTCTATGATACTGTTAAGATAGGAAGGTCAAGTCCTTTATGTTGCTTACCAACTACAAATGTGGCATATAATTATTAAAGCCTAAACTGTTATATACACACATTGACCTCATGACGCACATTGGCTAAACTGATTTTTTTTGTTTGTTTGTTTTAAAGGAACTTAAATTAGCTAATCTTTTTGTTCCTTCTTGTGTAACAAATAAAGATTGTATTGAAAGCACTGTCCACTAATATGAACCAGGTATTTATCCTACCTTTCAAATATCCAGTTTAATTCACTTCCTGAACTAGGTTTAAAATTTTAATTCCCTTAGTGAAAGTGTTTATTGGAGTGTGTGAAAGTGTGTCTTATGATCTCCCTGTTGCATGAGGAAATTGAATTAATAGTATTTTTTTCTGTACTAAGTACTTTTTTGTTCATCCTGGTATGTGTTCAGATTTAAACATGGGAACCAGCATGGATTATCTGTTAATATATTGGAAGTAATTTATTCTGGTAGATAGAGCAAGTAATCTTTTAAACAAAGAGGAGGATCTTTTCTTCAACTGTTTTGAAGTGGTGAAAAAGGTTGTGGCCACATATGAAAACTGAAATAAACCTTCTTAATTCAGGTAATTTATGTGGGTTTCAATTTAGGGTAAATTCTTCCTGGGGTAAGGTAGCAGTTCATTGCTTCACTTTCCCTGCAGCCAGCTATCTCCAGGATTTTGCCTTTAGGTTCCTTGTGTGGGGACAATTTTGTTCATGTAACCATGGCCTAAGGGAGCTTAAAATAAGAGGTAAAAAGCAAAGCTTTCATGAAAACCTGTGCTTCTTGTGAACCCTTTTCTGCATACTTCATGCATGATTCCATGACTCAAATTCACTGCTAAAACCTAAGAAGAACAGGGATAAATATTTTTTTTTTGAAAAGGAAAGAATAGGTGTCTTGAGGTCTTCTGCTGCCTTGCATATAAAATTAAATCATGGATAACACCTCTTATATGGATGGAAGTCTGGATGAAGTCCCATGAGCAAAGGCTAAAGAGAAGTGTTACAGTATTGTATTCTGGGTTTGTGTCTGGGGATGCTACAAAGAAAGGTCTAGAAGAGGGCATAAAAATAGTGTTAATAAAGTTTGCTGATGACTTTGCCAAAGAGAATAAGTGCATGTGCAGAAAAATAAAATGAACATGGAAAAAGAAAAAACTTTTGTGTGTAGGGGAATATAACCTGAAGAACACATGCCTGAAAGGAGTGAGAAACTTGAATATCCTTATAGCCAAAATAAACTTAAAGTAATGATGAACAGCAAAGTTGTATACATGTACAGTATACTACACTATACAAAAGGCAAGGATTTCTTAGGTTGATGCATCTTTTATTGGACCAACTACGTAGTTGGGATAAAGTTAGACTAGCTTTCAAATGCAAGACATTGTGAGATCTGATGAAGAATATCTTGCATATGAAAGCTAGTCTAACTTTATCCCAACTACATAGTTGGTCCAATCAAAGATATATCACCCTAAGAAATCCTTGCCTCTTGCATAGTTTCTGGACCATCACAGCTATAAACATCACTCTTACAACACTATACAAAGAAACAGTGAACCTACCCCAAAGAGTTTCTGAATATTGCATCACATTTTATTAATCTACAAGACATGGGCCACTGGTGTCGCCTTAGTCGAGGGGGCACATGTTCCTCCTGCAACCACTCCCTCCAATCAGGGGGGAGTCCCCTGTGGGTGATCTTGCCAACCGGGGGGGGGGGGGCAGTCCCCCATGAGCAATCCTGTGACCTGGGAGCAAATGCCAGATGATCGCTGCAGCCACTCCCAGAAGCAGCTGGATTGAAGCGATCAACCGGAGCTTGGGGGGGAGACTGGTGCTCCTGCCTGTCTCGCCCTGCCCATCGCCTAAGTGGTGAGCATGGCCAGTCAGGGGGTGCACGTGTACCCCCTACGCATTGCCAATTCTATGAAACATTCTTATCTCTCCTCCTACTCATATTTACATGGATCATCCCATTTGTAGTTATGTAACATTCCAGTTGTAACCACAGCAGTTGTTTATGTGGGGAAATACATTAGCAAAGTGCTTTAGATTTATTTTTGCCTCATTTAATGTAATTTAACAGCTGAAAGAGGAATAGAGCCAGCTCAAAATAACTAGCCAAGTTTCTGTGTGTTCAGGTTTTAGAATGTCTGGCCCTCATCCATCCCCTTGACTGAAAAATGAGTGCCTAAATGAGTAGACAGTAGGCTGGGGAGGAGCAGAGTTAAAACTTACAGGGAAAATTGTTGATCCACAGACCAATATGCCAGAAACTTTGGATGGAGGCAGATGTGAAGCAGGGCAGCTGCTCTCAATCCTGGCAGGATAATCCACCAAAACCAAGTAAAACAGTGGTGTCATACTCATCTGGTCCTGCAGGTTGAATGAAGGGGTCACTAGGTTGGTCTGTGGGCCAGACCGGGACTGACCCCCAGGTCCAGCCCATGCACCACACGAAGCACGTACTGGCCCTGGGGCTCACTATGCACACAGCATGGGGGGGGGGGGGAGGCTGGCACAAGGTGTGCGCTGTCTGTGGCATGCAGGGGGATCTAGCACTGTTGGCAATACACTCCCAGTGCTGCCCCAGTGAGCCCGAGGGGCAACACATGCCTCATGCAACGTGTGGGTGGGACTGGACTGCCCACGTACCCTGCACACAGTACAGAGGGCCAGCATGGGGCACACTGCATGCAGAGTCCCTCCCTCAGACTGGCTTTTCACACTGGCTCCATCATGGCCTGATCTGGACTGACCCTGGAACTAGTATGCAGGGCCAGTACAGTGGGGCACCTCATCTTGCACATGCTCCAGACTGAACCCCAAAGCTCTGTGCAGTGCCAAGTTTATCCCACATGCTGCATGCAGCCTGCAGGCTAGGGCCAGCAACCCATGGGCCAGATTATGTGGCTCAACGGGTCGAATCTGGCCCGTGGGCCATATGTTTCAAGTAGGACAGTTCAGTGTACTGACTGTCTGTTAAAGGTGACCTGCAATTTTGGTACTTCAGAGTTGTATTCGGTAGATTTTTGTCATCCACAAAATTGTATAATTGGGAGAATGTTATAATTCCAGCTAGTACTTTGATGTCTTTCGTGTTGTTCAGTCATCCATGAAAATAGTTTGATTTACTGCTTTATTTTTCTGTTGTTTTACTAGCCAATTATTTAAATTTGCAGTTATTAATTATATGTTTGCATTGTAATGCAAAGCATGCAGTATGGTTAAGTTCTGTCTTGGCAGCCAGAAGATCTAGGCTATTTTTGGCTCTGCCAGTGGTTTTCAGTGTTGGGGAAACTGAGGCTCAGGGATTAAGTTACCTCTTTGTTTCTCATCTGTTATAGTAAAGCTTTGAAATCCATGGTTGGAAAGCCCTATAAATGAGATTAGTTATTTTTATGAATGGTAAATTTAATATATAATACAAATTGTAAATATTTTCATATAATTAGCTAATTAATGGTCCTGCGCTTTTACAAGCTGCTGAAATAACCTGTATATCTTTACAAAATGCAGAATATATTTTACAAAAACCAGATTTCCCAAATTAATTACTGACTCTCAACTGTTCTATAAAGAGCAAAACAAAGGAATTTCCTGAGTTTAACAAAGAACACATGCTTCAGTGTTGAGTTATTCAGGGGAGCTGAGGATAAAATATTTTGAAATGCATGTGTTTGTATATTTTCCAAACACTAAATACTTTTGAAGGAAGCCACTTTTCAGGCTTTGTTGATTAGATATAGTTAGTTTCAGTTATTTCGTGGAGAATGAAGTCAATGAAAGATACCTAAGCTCTCATTATTAAAGAGAATGTAATGATTAGGTTTTTCTTGGTTTGTGTGTGTTTTTGTGGGAGAGGGTGATTAGTAAATGTAGAATCTTGTTTACTGCTAAGTCTTGTTTAAATCAAGGAAACTTAACTTCATTACTAAAATATTGTAGGATTTTTAAGCGTAAATATTTGTTAAAAATGAAATATAAACTCCAAGTGTGCACCCGTAGGTGTGTATGGGGAGGAGTTACCCTGCCTTTTGTGGTCATTTTTTCTTCTCCTCCCCCCTCTTCTCACAGATCTTAGTCTCTGTCTTTTCTCTCTCTCCAAATTACACTGTCCTGTCTTCTCTGCTTACTTTGCCACCTCATTTCCTTATCTTTTATCTGCCTCCTAAGCTGCTCCAGTTGTATTTCACCCTTCTTTCTCTCATTTGATTTTTTTTTTTCACTTGAGAAAGAATTAAATGAGGAGACAATCGAGCTCCAAATAGGACCAGAGAGGTGTTTTTTTTTTTCTATTTCCACCCTGTCTCCTACCTCCTCTACCTAATTAAAGCTAAAAATATTAATTTGTAAAATGTATAGTCTCAGAATTAATGATAACAAATTGCTGCCATTTTCATTTTCAGCTGGTAAACCAAATACGAAGTGGGTCTTATGACTTGACTTTAAGATGAGCACATTTTTAATTTATGCTATATGTAGACTTGCAGGATTTGATTTTTATCTGTAAACGTTGATAAACAGTGATTTTTTACCTCACACTCACAGGCTGAAAAAATGTTTCCATCATTTATAATCTAAATTTATAGTAAGGAGACATAAGAAAAATGATGGCTGCTGGAGTGTGTGATGAAAGGGAGAGCAGTCCTGCAGAACCATGCTGATTGCAATTTGCACTGCAACTCCCAGGAGCCCCAGAGGACTGGGAACAAAGGAAGAGGAAGTGAGTAAGCAGAGGATGGAGCTACGGGCCAGAGGAGCCAGGACATATGGCAGCTCTGTTGCTGTTTGTGGCTGTCCTATAGTAGTCATGTTTGTCATTAATAAATTGTCTGCCCCTCATGCTCCTAATTTCACTCAATCCTGAAAATTTTAATTGATTAAAATTGAAATAAATGCTTAAAAATAAATATTAATTTATAAACATTGAATTCTGCCAAGCCTAGCTCTATGTGTTTGCTTCACCATTGAATATGAGATTTATTAATTCAGCACATGTAAACATCAGAGTTATTTCTGCAGAAAATCATTACCATATCTTCTCAGCTCATTAAGGAAGCCTGATGCGATCCTAAATCAAGTGTATTTAAAGAATAGCTAGAGCTGCATATCTGTTAAAGAGGGGTGGCTAGGTATACTAGGATACTAGTAGAAACAATTGACATTGCTACATTATAAGAATTATAAAAGACTTCTGTACATTGCATACTTAGGAAAGCAATTCTCTGATTACACAGGCATAGGAGATGTCAGGGAAGAGTATGTCCCATGTAGGAGTGTGTCTGTCCAAACCCAGTATCATTTTGTTGGTGACTTGTTTTTGAATGAACGAGGAGGCATAATTATGTGCAGTCAAGCTGGCAGTAGTTTTTCCTGTCCCAATTCTTTGTACAACAGGACTTGATTTGTTTATTGCTGTGCCAATTACAAGCCTAGAAAATTGATTATTTCCATTTATACATAAACACAGTTTACTAAAGGCTAAAACTTTTCATTAGGAACAAGGTGAGCAGGTTTGTCCCTTGAAAGGGGAATTTGTAACAGTAATTTAGGCATTTTTTTAACACTGAAGAGACAATACAGAGCAAATAAAAAGTCTGACTTAAGACTCTGTCTTGGTTTTAGATTGAACTAAGGAATGAGTTTTGATTATTGTAACCCCAAATTCAGTTTATTTAAATTTTGCAATAGTGTATTGGGAGGTGTACTTTGCACCTTGTGTTCAAAGATTTTTTAGGGTCAATTAAATATGTAATCATCTGAAATGTATACAAATATAATGATGATCTGTGTATCTGATAACTTGGACATATATTTAATATGCAGTGCTGACCAGGAAAGTTCTCATGCAATTGTTCCTAATAAGTACCTTGTTATCAAATAGTGTATGTAGAGAGAGCCTTAAAGCAACACGCAAGTCTTTGATGCAAGAAAAATGGCTTTTTCTCTGGTCCTTTTCTGTTAGTAATAGTTTCATACATAAAAACTGACTTGCATAGCAGCATTATTGCTTGCCAGTTTTTAAATGTCATATGTGCAAAAACTTCTGCATGTGTTGCACTGAGAGATTATATAATTTCTTAAAAGATATAAATGCATTGTTGCTCATTATGCAATATCATTTTTTGCTATGATTAACTGGGCTCAATCCCAACTTTCCCAGCTTCCTATAGAGTAAAAATTGAGGTTACGCTTGTTAATAGAAATTTAACACTTGGCGCACAACTGTGATCTTCACAGTAAACACGTTCTTTTTTCCAGTATATTGTGGATTAGCACTTAGGTTGTTTTTCTTGTTTCTCCATTTTAAAAAATGGAAAAGTAATTGTATACTTCCCTCAGCACTTTTATACTGACCATGGCACTATGTGTTTTTAAGGTGAATTAGACAGCATGTTTCTCAGTTTGTGATGAACCAAAAATTCTTTTCCAATAGTTTTAAAACAGTGCAACTTTTTTTTTTATACCTACAAGAGGCATGACATAAAAATCAAACAGCTCTTTTTTCTTCTGTAGGCCAAGTCAAGGCTCTCACTTATGCCCACATAACTCCCATTTTCTTCTAGTTATACCTGCAATGACATCAGTGGACTCTCAAGCACTTCAGTGGGTTTGGAGAGTTATGTAGTTATGTTTTGCGCAGAATTATCAATTAAAGCAGAAAGACGGACCTTTTTTGCTGTTTCTTGGACGGTTCCATATTATCCTAGTCTCATCCTCTGGTTTTGTGATACTGGATATTAAACTTGGCCTAATGTGCCAACTGCACAGACCTACTGCTGCCTTCCTTTTCCCATGTCCTGTTGCAACAATTGGTATTGGTGCTGCCCTCTGCTGTTTTCTTGGAGGATTTGCACTGAACTGAGATTCTGAACCTTTTTATAGTTGAGGCACTAAACAGACTGAAAGAAAATGTTAGTTCTTAATTTTCACTTGGTTTTTGACTAGAGAAAAATAAAGGGAATGAAGAATAAATGAACACGGAAAAACTACAATAGGTCAGAAGTGTTTTTAACAGTATGAATTCTTATTTTACATCCCTGGGTTTATCTTATGAAATGTTTTTGCTTCCACACCTAACAGTACTAACATTAAATAACAATTTGCAGTGCCCTTGTAAGGATTTCAAGGCACCTGCAGCACCCTGGTTCAAAATAAGTAGTATAGAACTTCCTTGGGCATCATAATAACGAGGAGAATTACTCTTGTTACAGAGAGACTCTGATTGTTCTACCTTCTGCCTCAAATTCTAGTAACAGAAGACCTTGTGCTGCTGTTTATCACTGCTTTTTAAAATCAAGGCTGGGAAAGCAGAAGCACTGCAGCAGCACTTTGCCTTGTATAAAATGCTAGTTCTTTGGTTCAGTGTTGGAAAAGAAACACTTTGTGTAATAAGCAGCTTCATTTTCTGCTGCACAGAGCGCTTTCCTATTCTTTTTTACTAATACTAACACATCCAAACTGCTAACACCTAACAGGTTCACAAGAAAAATGACATGTCTCTGGTTCTCTCTTGCTGCTTTTGCTGTTTCATAGATTTCATAGACATTTGGGCTGGAAGGGACCCCAGAGGATCATCGAGTCCAGCCCCCTGCCCCATGGGCAGGAAGTCAGCAGGGATCATAGGATCCCAGCAAGATAAGCATCCAAATGTGTCTTGAAGGTGTTCAAAGTGGGTGCTTGAACCACCTCCGGTGGCAGTCTATTCCAAACCTTGGGGGCTCAGACAGTAAAGAAGTTCTTCCTTATGTCCAGCCTGAATTGGTCACGGCAGAGTTTGTGACCATTCAATCTTGTCATCCCTTGGGGCACTCTGGTGAACAGACGTTCCCCTAGATCCTGATGAACACCCCTTATAAACTTACAGGCGGCCACCAGATCACCCCTGAGCCTGCGCTTTTCTAGGCTGAAGAGTCTCATGGCTCTGAACCTCTCATCGTAAGATCTGTTTTCCTGACCTCTGATCATGCATGTGGCTCTCCACTGCACTCTCTCAAGCTTCCCCACATCCTTTTTGAATTGTGGAGCCCAAAACTGGATGCAGTACTCCAGCTGCGGCCTCGCTGAGGCCAAGTACAATGGGAGAATGACATCCTGAGATTTGCTTGAGAAGTATCTATGGATGCAAGCCAACATTTTGCTCGCCTTACTAGCTGCAGCATCACGTTGAAGGCTCGTATTCATCTTGTGGTCAATCATGACCCCCAAGTCCCTTTCATCTGTAGTGCTAACCAGCATAGCACTGCCAAGCCTATAAGCATGCTGCAGGTTTTTCCTCCCATGGTGGAGAACCTTGCATTTTTCGGTGTTCTCATCTGCCCATTTCATGAGCCTGTCAAGATCTACCCTCTTGTCCTCAGGTGTGGATGTTTTACCCCAGAGTTTGGTGTCGTCGGCTGTAGGTATGACTGTGAAGTGGCAGGGATGTCTTACCATGAAGAAAAGAAGTTGTAGAGAATACTTAGATGGTCTAGGATCCTAATATTATAAAAACAGCTCTGTAGCTACAAAACTCTTTACACCTGTGATTTAGACCTTTTACACCCAAGATTGATTATTGATTACAAAAAGTGCAATGAACAGAAATGCTTGCTTGCTTTCAAAACTTCATTCAAAAACATTTTTTTTTTTTTAACTTAAGTAGTCAGCACTTGGTAAATAATTTTTAAAGCTGTGTTTCTTACTTGGACCTCTTTCAAATACTAAAAATACAAAATCCAAATCTAGCAAAATAACCAAGAAAAAAGGGGTATCTGAATTTGTTTGATGGATTTAGGCTTCTTCCAAGCTGTTTATTATCTGCGTTTCATATTGTAGGCTGTGAGAATGTATGAGAGGTTAAAGCATCTGTATGGGCAACTCAGTTTCAACCCAGTTGCGTTTTTTCTTGTGAATGGGGCTGAATCATATTAAAGCAGGGAGAAGGTGCTTTTATTTTTGTCTTAAAGTATGCTGGTGCTTTTGGAAGTGTAACTGGAAAATTAGGCATTGTTTTGCATAAACAGTATATTTAATGGAAATGCTTAACCCCTTGTGAAAATGAAACATGGGCTTATGTTGCTTGTCAGATTTTATTATAAAAAATTGGTTTCTGGTTTCCCTACATGGTTCTCAGTTTACAGTTACTAGGCTTTACCGTCAGAATTTTCATGTATCAGGGTGCCTATAGATGTGTGGGATGCTCCAATGCACTGTAATTACAGCATGTCAGAGCGGACTTAATTAACCGAGTCTGCTGGGGCGTGCTAATTAATTAGCATGCTCTAGCAGCCTCAGCCTCTTATGTATCTAGCATCCCTGCACTTCAAAATGGCAGCGGGGGCGTTTTAACTAAAGCTCGTCAAACAAGCTTTTTTGAAGTGTGGGGTGCTGAATGCATGAGACACTGAAGGCGCTTTAATTAGAGCAGCTTCCAAGAGCTACTATTTAAAGCACCCACCCCCAGAACATGTGTAAAGTTGCCCCCTAGTATATAAATTTGGGGACGTAAATCTCTTAATAATTAGATACCTTAAATGGGAGATATTCGTAAGTGGTGAGCAGCCTCAGGTATAACGCACTTTAATAGGAATGGTGAGCATTTAGCAGCTTTAAACTTAAACTGCTACTTTAGCTTCCCATGTTTGAAAATTGAGGCCAATATTTTTCACCATATGGTATCTAAGGCAAAGGACAGAAATTGCACACAAACCAATGTAAGTGATTGGAAACCTGTTCAGAGGTGTAACACAACAGAAGTTCAGTGCACTTTCAAAATGGCTGAAAGATAAACATCGATGAATGTAGTACCAGGCTTAACTGATCTAGGTTAAGTCGGTTTATTGAACTTCTGTCCCAAATCCCTTCCAGATTCAAGTTAATTCCTAGGCCCCAGCATCCCAGGAAGATTTGTACATTCCTCACAAGCTCTCCCTTGCAGAGTGGGCAGGCTAACCTTAGCCCAGCCTGTCTGCTTGAGAAGAGTAGGGAGACATGCTCTAGCGCCCCACCCCCTCCCCGGCTTCTGTCATGGGTCATTGCATTACCACAATCAATGATTCGCTTGCTTATCAGTTCAGTCTACACTGCTTAGACTAATCTGCAGAGATTGAATCGATTCAGCCTCTAGCTTTTTGACTGTCTGTACTTAGCCCAGGAGACAGTATCCTTGCAATTTGGAACGTATATGCATGCTGTTATTCTTAAACTTGTCAGATGGCCAGATTTACTGGTAAAGCTGATTGCATCACACGAGTCTAAATATTTTAATTGAATTTAAGACTCTGTCTTAGGCCAAAAAGCACCAACAGCAGTAGACAGTTGATGTTAGCAGCTTGTTAATCTTTCAAAAGAGCATTTAATTGTTGTTCTTGAAGTGGGACATGGCAGCCTTGACCACTTCCATTTTTAGGAAAGCCTATTTACTGTCTGACTTCTAGAACACGCACATTGTCTCAGCCAGTATCCTGCCATAACATTCTGCTTCTCTTAAGAGTAGACAGTGCAAATAATACATGCACAAGTATAAATTACATTAAACTGCTGCTTTTGGTAACAACTATGTCTGGCATAATGTGCAAGAATTTCTTTTGTCTACTGAATCACATCACAATTGTTTGTTTAAAAAACCAAGAAGAAATGGCTAATTATCAGACAACATTCAGCATTTTTCAACAACAATATTCTTGTAAAGTGCTTAAATTAATGTCCAAAAATGTATTTCCTTACACTTCAGATGTGTAGTACATTCCCTCCCTCTCTTTTTCCCCTTATGTTCCCTGTTTTAATTTTATCTTATTACATTGTTCCTGTTAACTGTCTTAATATCTACAGAATTATCATTTTCCATGTACTACTATGTGTTGGAGCCGAGGGCGGTCTAAGGCTATGGCCTGTAGCCTGGACCGTCAGGTAGGTATTTTCCACGATGGAATAGAGTTAGGCACGGAAGCGTATTGGTTGTATAAAGAAAGCTTTACTTACACTGCTGATGGTCGCAGTGCAGGAAGACGACTTGCTTGAGTTACAGTTGCACACAAACACACAGGGGTGAGATCTCTCTTCGAACCAAACCAAGATGAGTCGTCGGTGTACGACTCCACGAGCGCTTAACACGGGGGTATGTCAATATTTCCACGATGATGGGGAGTGGTTAGAGTCTGATCAGGTCCCTAAGTTCTCCTCCAAGACACGCGCGGAGTTTGCTAGGCTCCACAGCGCACTTAGAGTTCCCCACGAGATGGTTGTGGAGTCCTCCAACTTAGGCGGAAACTGCTCTAACCTTTTATACGGCTAGCAAACCAATCGCTAGCCGCCAGGTAGGAATAATTTAGAATTGACCAATAGTGGGACACAAATTTGCATACGTGTGGCGGGAACTCTTTTGCACCGGGGTTTTCTCTCTGCAGCTGAGAAATCCACCGTGCAAAGAAAGCTCCGTGTGGCGGGAAAATTCCAATGTGCCAAGGCACTAAAAATCATTGGGTTATGACACTATGCTTCATTCACCTCAAGTAATTTGAATTTAAAGGAACAGTAGTGTAAACCTAACTGCTATCCTCGAAGCGGCAAGGTCCAGTTATGACTCTACCAGATGGCACAAAAAGATTATTTCCTTCTTTATCATGTTCTATTTTCTGGGGGAATATTTTTTCTTTGTCTCTGTATGCCTTTTTTAAAAGCATATTTCAGCCAATAACTATAGACTTTTTTAAATAATTGGTGGATATTCCTTTCTATATTTGTAATTTACCACACCAGAATGCAAGACACCTCTGAATTTAAGACACCCTCCAGTAATTGGTATCTATATATGAAAAATTATAACAAATTTATAATTTTGAGGGTTGTCTTAAATTCTTCCCTCCCACCATGCAGCAATGAGGGAGTTAAGTGGCTTGACCCCTGCCGTTCCTGGGCTTTGTCCCATGCTGCCTGCCCCCAACTCCCTGGTGCTTATCCCCTGTGCCCTTTTGGCACCTGCACCTCCCGACACTTGCTCCCCCTGCCTTCAACCCCCTCTCCCCCTCCTGGTGTCTTCTCCCTACTGGGGCCAGAGCTGTTGGGTAAGCAGTGGATAGTAACAGTCAGCAATAAGACAGGCAAGCACAGTGGGGAGAAGTGCAGGAAGAACGGAGGCAATATGGCAGTCAGTGACTACAGCTCCAACTCCAACCCTGAGCCTGGGTCAGGGCTAGAGTTGCAGCTGCAGCATCCACCTCCATCTCCCCTCCCCTTTTGCACCCCCCCCTCCCGGTACTTGAATCCAAGATGAGAGGCTTTCAATGGTGTGGAAACCTCATCTTCTATACAAGTAAATGCAGTGCTCATGGTGTATAGTTAGAATTGGCATAATTCAATGTTTATGTTTTCATAATTTTGACAGTTAAAATTGATGTTTATTTGAAACCATTTATTTAGATTTTTATGAATTAAATTTTTCAGGGGTTTGCACAATTGGAGGCATGGGGGGCAGACAATTTAGTAATGACAGTATACTATTAAGCTTTATAAAATCACGTTAAAATATAAAATGTAAATACCCATAACAGTATCATACCTACTTTAAATCATTCTGCCCGTTTGGTAGTATATTTGTAAAAAAGTGAAAAATTTAACAAAAAGACCAGAGATGGTTTTTAAATTTTATTTTTAGAGTTACTGGAATGCATAATTTGGTAGATCCAGCAGACCGATCCAGATTTCTAAAGCTGCAAATTTGAATCTTTGTCTTTAATGTAGTACAAAATACTGAGCTGTTCAAGTTGGTCTTCAAAGAGGCACATGCAACATTTATCTTAAACTTTTCTGAACAAATGGAATGATCTTTCCACAGACACCGAAGTTACACTGGACATGATGGACTGGGTCTCGCTTTTCCAGTAATCAAGTGTTATTATGATGGCATCACAGGTCATTTCACCTGCTGTGTACAAGTCAGTCATGATTGAACTTTTCTGCCTTGCAAGGGGAAGAAGTACGCAGAATATTTTCATAGTCACTGTAATTGTGTGACAACTGAGCCGTGATAAATAATTGGGTCAGACACTTCACAGCTAGCAAAAACAGCCTGATCCATAGTCTGTCTGGTACCTTGTGGGATATGGTTGCCTTCAGTTTGCTTTGAAATTCTGAAGCAGAAGCAGACAAGGTTCTTTATATAGATGTGATATTTTTTATTAAACCAACTAAATTCTTCTAATAAGTTGGCAGCAAAAGCATGCATTGCAGATGAAAAGGGCTGCCATTTAGAACCCATTGCCTTGACTTCCACTTCTTTCAAAACTTGATTTACATCAGGAGCAACTTGAAGATCGTTGTTAAGCAGAGTGTCAATACAGTGCAGTTGGGCTACATTTGTTTCCATATGCAAATGAATGGCATGGATTTTCCCCAAAAATGCACAAGCAAAAGATAACTTGCAGCACAGTTCTCGCAGGTTTCCATTGTCCTTGACCATCCCATGTAATTTTGCTGCTTTTTAAAAAATGATTGCATCTGGCACACTGTCCTAACGTGCATGAATGTATTTTGCAGCAGCAAGTCAGGAAAACCAGCGAGATTGTACAACACAGGGGGATGCATGCAAATCTGATGGACTTGCGTTGTTGCTAGCACAGACTTTAAAAACCACTCACCCTTGCTTGTTGGCATGTTTAAATAATGTACTCAATCGGGAATGTACTGAAATTTGCTGATATCATGGAATCATAGAAAATTAGGGTTGGAAGGCATCTCAGGTGGTAATCTAGTTCAAACACCTGCTGAAAAGAGGACCATCCCCAACTAGATAATCTGAGCCAATGTTGTGGAACTCATCTGTTTAATACCTAATCAATGACTCCATGCAAAAGATGAGTCACTGTTGATTGACACAGTTTTTCCATGTTTGGCCGTACTCTTTCAACACATCTAGAATCCAAACTGACATGACTCCTGTACTACACTGAAGAAAAATAGAGGATTTGAATAGAATTTTACTTACAGACTTATTTTTAATCAGTGTAAAAGACTGCAAGGGCATGAATTGCTAGCTGTTCTGCAAACCTGAGGGTTTTATCGATTACTAAAGAAAATTTATCACCACTCAAAAGTTCTTTAATCGCTGGTTGGTGATGGGAGAAAACTTGAGGCAAGTATTTGCCCTAAGTGTGGGGTGCTTATTGCGGAGCAATTAAATTGCTTGAACCTTGGCCTGCATTCATTGAAATTGCCTCAAAGCACAACATGCATATCAGATTGTGAGGAAAATCTCTTCCTGGTTTCTTCCATTCTCATTTTTCCCAAGCAGGCTTCCATTGTAGCCTGTGTTGCCTTTGACTTTCTTTTAACTTCAAATGTGTTTTACTGTTCAAATGTTCATAAATGCAGTTTGCCTATTGGCTGACTCCTGTCTTACAAGCTTTGCAGTGCAAAATCTCCTCATCTTTTCAGTATTTTTTAACTGTTTTTAATTCAAGGTCAGAGTATTTACTGCAGTATTCCTCTATAGATTTTCTTTTGCAACCCATTATTGAAATGAGATAAAACAAAGAAACAAACAAATTATTATTAATGCAGTTTAACTACCTGCTGCAACAAACATAACCAGGGACCAGAAGAGGAGGGCAGTGGCTCTCTGGGCCCTGGGGGCTGTCTCTAGTGGGTTATGGAATAGAGAAAATCCCACACAATTTACTGATTCGTTTGATGCACTGGCTGGGGAAATTTTTAGCTACTTGCACGATTTCACAATGATTGCACACTTAATTCATATAACACAATTTTATTTTAAAATTCTTTGCTACACATATAATACTGCTTAGCTTTAAGAAATACCACAAACATTAAGAACACAATAACTACGTATATCAGAAACAATGCTCCAAATGCACTTCTTTAAAACAATTACAATTACAATTCAAAGTTAAATTTGAATCAGTACTATTATTTTCATAATATACTTACAATCCTAGAATTCCGAGAAGCCAAACACCTAGGTATGGTTTCATTCCTCAGTAGTACAATTTAATGGTTTGGCCTCAGCAGTATGGTTCAATGGGCTGGCCTCAATACTGAAAGGACTAAGTCCCCTTCCTTCAGTCCCTTTCGGGCTGTCCGCGGCTTCAGCGTGAACTAAGAGATTCGTGTTCACAGAGAGGGTAGTTCAGGTGATCAGTCTGATCTTGCCTACACTTACGTTTCTTTCTTCGTTGTTCTGCAAGTGAGGTTACCTCCAAATTGGGACAGTAGGTTACAGTTTTTATTGAGTGAGTTGCCGTCTTGGGCCCCTCCTACCCAAACCTGTCACTACTCCCAAATTTGGGCTCGGATCTTTCTTAACAGATTCTTTTGCTTGGTAATCAGTTTCTTTTCTTGACCATTTAATTACTTTGAGGAATTTCCGTTCTTTCCAATCTTTCAAAGGCCCTAGGGTTTGATCTTTCGGAATGTGGGATGTTTGCTTAAGGGTCATTTTTATGTTAACTTTGTTAAAGGCCTCTAAAGATAAAATTCAAGAGTTAAGACTTTGAGCAAAGTCAGGACCTTCCGCATGTAGGCCAAAACAATGGCCTAGATAAGAAGATGAATCTTGTCTTCTTCCTGAACTGGCTAATGGGCAACTATTACAAACATTCAAACTATTTCATTCAATATGACGGGCATCTCTGTGTGCTCTGCTGTGAGCAATTGGGGACCAGGTCGGGCTCAGGGGAGTTTAGCGCCCTGCCCCAAGCATGCAGGGGCTAGGCGTCCTGGGCATGAAGTTTGGCTCCCTGTCCTGAGTGCACAGGCCAAGCTTAATGGGAGTTTGGCACCCTGCCACAAGCACACAAGGGCCAGGCCTGGCTAGTGGGAGTTTGGCGCCCAATCCTTGCCTGGGATCTGGACAGAGCAAGTGGTTGGTGGCACCACGCTCCAAGCTGACAACAGCTCTGTTCCTTCAACTCCCCCTCCCAGTACAGCCCTCCCAGCATGGTCCCCAGTTCCTGTAGTGGCTGTCTGAGCTGCTGCCAGAGAAGCCATGTACAGGCAGCGCAAGCTGGCACTCTCTTCACCTTGACTGTGTTGGCACTGGATTTATGATCCAGATACTTTGTTTCAGGTGGACCTAAACCCTCAGACCAACCACAATCTCTCCATTTGATAATAGATCAATTTTATTTATACACAGTGTTAGGAGATAATAAGGCAAACAGTTCTATATCTACCAGTCCTAGAGATGTACAGAGTCAAGGTACGTCTGGCCAGTACTTGAGCTTCACTCTGAGGTTCTCTCTTAAATGTCAGATGCCAGCAGCCTGGAGGTTGAAGGCTGAGGTCCCCCGCCCCCACCCCACCTCCCTGCAGTGGGGGGAGTGAGACGGGCTGGTGGTATGCCCTCTGGCTGTGGTGGCTTTAGGTTCCCCTCTCTGGGGCCCTTTGCTGCTCTGAAATTCCTCGTTTTGTATTCTTTTTCTCCTGATGACTTTTCATTCTCAGGCATCGCTAATGAGTCTCTCTCTGGTCATCATACTGTCCACATTCTGTCCTGTCGGCATATTCGTTTGTTTCACAAACCCATCACATGCATACATCCTAATTTGGGCTCTCCCAGTCTCCTCCTAATTTGATCTGTTCCCCAAAAGCAGAAATCCTAAGGGCTCTGTAGTTGGGCACAGTGACCTGGTGCCACCTTCTCATGTTATGGATCAGTGTGGCACATGTCATCTGTTTTCCAGCCTGTGTGTCTGTGTGCTGTTTGCCTGGGTCAGACACAGTGAGCCTTGAAGAAACTGTCACAAACAGACTTTTAGAAATCAGTTAAACCTTGCCATTGCCCTGGACCATTGTTCTGATACATATCTACTACTTTACCCACAAGCCAGTTCCGAAAAGCAAACCTCTAAATACCATTTTCTAGCCATCAGACTACAGTGGCTGCTGTGTGTTTGCATGTCCATGCATGCATGCGTGCATGCATCCATGGCACTCCCTGCCCTGGATTTCCTTACCCCAGTCCCACATGGATTCATTTATTTTAATATCCCCCCACCCCCACTTTCATTGATTACTAACAGAAATATTTTTTTTCCGTTGGTCTGTGTGTGTCAAGTGAAATTAAAAAAACAAAAAAACAACTGCCCCTTTATAGTATAAACTAGTCACTTTAGGGTTTTATTCTTTCATGCTGTTACAGCATCTGGGTTACAAATTATAGAAAATTATTCTTTAATTTGTAAAGTTATCTGTAAGTGATGGTATTAAAGAAATGTTTCAATTGGTTTTATATTTTGTGAAAGTTTTTTTCTTACAGTTTAAATTGTAGCCAAATTTGATGTGATGGTGGTGTTTTAACTAACTCCTGTAAGAGGTGATCCTGTTGTGACAGGGAGGAAATACCGCTGAAACACCATACTACTTGATAGGAATTCACTGAAAGAAATCAATGTTTTCATTTACATTATTAATATGAACTGTTGAGACAAAATGGCTACCATAATAGAAATTTGTCAGTTGCACTTTAGGAAATACCAACTAGGAGTTAATTCCAAAGAATTAACTTTCCAGATTGGTAAAGCTTTGATACACCATAAAAGTGACATGCTAAAATTGATGGAGCAAGACCTGGAACTTAGTGGACTCTGGGTATGGACTCTTCTGTAGTCATAGGCTTGCCAGTTCTCATCTTGCAAATAAAATTTAAATGTCTACACTTTCTCTTGTCTTTCTCAATTTAGTTCTCAAAACCTGCGAGAGAGGTATAGAGAATAAGGAAGATGGCTGAAGTTCTTGTAACCAATATAGTAAGGTAGAAAGAAAAAAGGAGTGAGAGACTTGATGGTTTGTGGGCCTTTTTTCAGGCCCACAAGCCATATACTATAGGGATTTCAAATTAAAACATGGTTAATAGGTCAGAGAAGAAGGTAATTAGTATTCTTCTAGTGAAATACCTGTAGTGGCTCATGGCATAAGCTGGGGCGGGATGCTAAAGCACAGCTCCCTAGAATGTAGCTGGCATGTGCTGTGTTGATTTCCTCTTCTTGCTGCCCCCAAGGTCTCTGGGATTTGTAGTTGAAGATCACAACAGAAGGACTCTGTAGGGTTGCTCATCACTTCCTTTTACTGTTTCCAAGTGCCTCTGGGATTTGTAGTCAATATTTGCAGTCCTCAGTAAGTTTTTAGCAGGGCAGGGCAGGGCAGCTCTATACTCGGGGGAAGTGAAGTTTAACCCTGGCCCTAGACCCCAGCTGCAGTTTGCCTGGGGGAGGGGGACAGTCCCAGCCTTCCCCCACCCCCAGCCGTTCTCTGCTGAAGCAGACAGCCCAGAGATACAAAGCATGCTGAGATGCTGGGGGACTGTGATTTAACTTGAACCAGGAATGGGTCTGGGACAGAAGTTTCATAAACTGGTTTGACCCAAATCAGTTAGGTCTGAGACTATATTCAACCAGGTTTATCTTAAACCAGTTTCAGTCATTGTGAAACTGGTTTATGTGCACTGAACTTCTGTTCTGTTACAGGTTTAAACCAGTTTGATGACTTAAGCTGATTTATGTGTAACTTCAGTCCCCAGACTATATGCATGTGAATCCATAAGGGCAGGTATCTGAATTTACAAACTCTGTACCCAATTATGCTCAAAAGATCAACTACAACATTTGTAACGACGAACAGGATTGAAAATTTACAATGTCTTCATTTACTAATATCGTTTTGCAATATTCCCTTTTGGGGACCAAGCTTTTTTTTTGTCCTTTGCATATACCTCATATAGTTGAGTTTCAGAGTTTTAAAACAATACTATTTTGAACTGTGAAAAAACTGGGGAGGATGAGAAGACTTCACTCATTTTCTAATTTGAAATGTAAATAAACCACTTTAAATCTTGGACATGATTACTGTAGAAGGGTACAGACATTGGGTTGATCAAAGCCTCATGATTTGGAATGGGTGAAAATGAGTTAACTGATTACATCCTTTGGTTATATAGAAGGGTTTTTTTCCTTAGTTTTTAGACCAAAAAAAAAGCTGCATGTCTTGTGCAGTAGGTGCCTTTGCCAAATAAGAATAACCAGAAGGTAAGGAAAGTAGAACCTTAGAGACTAACTAGTTCAGAGAGGCATGAGCTTTTATTGGCAACACTATCTCTCAAACTGCATTTTCAATTGTAAGAAATTCCTTTAAAAATGAGCTTTACAGTGTACTGAAAATTGACAGACAGACTAAAGATAGTAGGTATTTTGAAATAAAAAAAGTCACTGTGTAGTGGTAGCTGTCTGACCTGAAATGGGCTCCTCCTGCAGTTGCTCTATGGATTTTATGTGTAGCACATAGTACTGGGGATAGCCAAGTCAGCTTTTGGAAGTCCCATGATACCTGTGGCTTTTGCTGTAGTGTAAGCAAGGGGCTGTGGGAGCGGGTAACAGACATCTTGCCAGCAGCCTTGGATGCTGTCTTGTTGAGGGGATACAAAAATAGCCTCAACCACAGTTGTTGCCCCAGGCTTTGCATGGCTGCCCTAGGTATGGGGATGTGCTGCTATGCCTCTGGTCTTTTATTTTCAGCCAGAAAATAGAAAATTGTGGTTTTAGGTTGATTTGAAGATTAAAAGCCCCACAGCACACAATATAACTTTCAGGTAATATACCAATTCTTAAAATCCAGGCTAATTTTAAAAATGAAAATGATGATTTGAAATGCAAAGTCGAAATGTTTTGTTTCAATTTTTCCCAGCCCCTTTTTCCCAGATGATTTGGGACTTCACTGATTTAGGCCAAACTTGAAAAATAGTTTGGTCTCCCAAGAAGCTGTATTTTTCAGTAAATATATGATTGGCTGGAAAAATGTCACCTAGCTAGTTGCAACCTCCTGACCAGATGTAATTGAAAAAGGATATCTTACTTGCCAGTATATGAGAATGTAATTTTGACATCTTTACAAAGTGTTGATATCTACTTGTATAATCATAATTTGCATACCTTTGGAATTGGAGTTTCCTCTGCCAGTGAAGGTTAGATGATGGTGGAACAAGACTCTTAGGATTTGACTTTACTGAATTAAAGGAAAGCAGCTCAGACAAGTGTATTCCAGATACTGTGGCAAAGTGGTCACTCTGGGGAAAAGTCTCTGTAGTGTCCTTGGAACTATCCGGAAGGCTGAAGTTAGAATATTTAGCACTTTGTATCAATTTACATAGCAAGACTTACAATAGTGGCCTAACATGAAATGTTTACCTCTTGATCAATTAACATGGTAATAATGACAGTGTGTCTGACTGCAGTAGTTCTAAAATTCTTTTTAAATGCCAGTTTATATTAAAAAATGTGTTGGCATTGTTGGGCTTCAAATATTGATTCATTCCTAAGAATTAAAAAATTATGACTCATCCCCAAAAATCATGAAACTGGCTGAATCTTGTGCTTCTTTCAAAAGAAGACAAGGTTCCTTGGATGAATCTGATATCTTTTATTAGACCAACCCAAATGGTTGGAGAATAGTTATTAAGCAGGCTTTCGGGTTCAAAAACCCTTTGTCAGGCTAAGGAAGTATCAGCAGTTGGTGTGTGCTCTTCCTGGATGGAATGAAAAGTAAAGAAGCCAGCGGCTGGGCTGGTATGCATACAAGACAGGTAGTCTTTACTTTTCATTCCATCCAGGAAGAGCACACACCAACTGCTGATAGGAAAATTAACACCAAAATTACATGAACTGGTGATCAGTCCAAGCAATAATTAGAACTGCAGTATAAAAAGGTGTGTACTCCAGTATCTCATGATTTGACAGAACTAGGAAATAGCTTCATAACTAAATGCATTAAGAACTTCTAAATGATGGTGGGATACACAGTACTTGTATCTAAGCTGGGCCCACTGTTTGTTGAGCACATCTGAGAATCAGAGACAATTACACAAGGGGTAGGCATTACACATAAACTGGTTTAAGTGATTAGAAAATGGTTTAAACCTGTAACATAACAATGTCTGTCCCAGACCCCTTGCTGGTTTAAGATAAACTAGACTCCCCCAGCATCCTGGCATGCTCTCTGGGCTGACCGGGGCTCTCTGCTCCACAGCAGAGCTGGTCTTTTCTCTCTGATCCCTGGCTGCAGTTCTGGCAGGGACTTGCAGGCTGCTTCCTCACCCCCCCCCCACCCGCTAAGCAGGAATTCCCCCCTCCCCTTTGCCTTGCTGAGAAGTATGTATGCATCAGCTAGCAGACATGCTGGCTCCGGTCTGTGCTGTGACAAAGGCAGAATCAGCAGGTAGCTGGTAATGTCCCTCTGTTGTTTTCTTAACGGGGTGATAAACACTGGTATCAACTCCCTGCTGGGCTAATCAGAGCATTGTGCCACCCTGGGCACACCCCCCACTCCCCCCCCCCCCCCCGGCCCTCAGCTCAGTACTGTAGAAGGGAAGGGAGTGCTGCTCTAGCACCCTCTGGTTTCTAGCCTGAGTCACTGCAAGCATGTGCCTGCATTTCTGGAATGACTAACCTGCAAAGATTCTGCATTTGTTAGACTAACCTGCAAAGATTGAATCAATTCAGGCTCAGGCTTTTTGAATGTCTGTCCCTAGCTTTAGGGTTGGAAGGGACCTCAGGAGGTCATTTAGTCCAACCCCTTGCTTAAAGCAGGGCCATCCCCAAATAGACCATCCAAACCAAGTCTTTGTGTCTCAAGGTCTTAAAAACCTCCAAGGATGGAAATTCCACAGCCTCTCTGGGTACCCTGGTTGTGTTTTACTACCCTTCCAGTGAGAGAATTTTTCCTAATTGCCAGCCTAAACTTCCCTTGCTGTAGTTTAAGACCATTGTTCCTTGTTCTGGTATTTGCCATCACTGAGAACAGTCTAGCTCCATCTTCTTTCAAACACCCTTACAGGTAGTTGAAAGCTGCTATTAAATCCCCTCTGTCTTCTCTTCTCCAGACTAAATATACCGCGTTCTCTCAGCTTCTGCTCAGAAGTCATGTGCCCCAGCCTCCTATGGCACATGATTTACATGCCCTGAGCCTCCAGCTCCCATCTTTGAGACATCATCTGGTTTCAGTGCTTTACCCAGGTAGTCTTTCATCAGTTAAATGATTTGCTAGGTGGGAACACTGCCTCTCATCTTATGGTTGTGTGCAATGGCAACTCTGGCCAATGTGATCTGGCTTGTCTAAATGACTGTAAATATTCAGTTATTCAGTCAAACAAACACATTATAGTTTCTAAACCTTTTCAGAGCATGGCATCTTAATACAGATTTTGTTATTGGAAAATCACAGAATAGCAAGTTGTCACTCAAAATGTTTGTGTGACTTCTTTGCACTGAGTACTATAAAAGAGAAATGATGGGAACAGGTCAGGAGTCTGGTAGACCAAGACTGGAGACCTGGGGAAGGAAATGCTGGATGGGATTTGGAAGGGGGCAAGACTTGGAATGATTAAGTGCAGAGGCTGGTAGCTGGGGGGAGAGGAGGAGGGTAAGCTAGGATTTGTTAAGTGGGGAACCTAGGACTGGAAGTCTTTGAAGAAATGGTGGTTGAAACTGGGAACTAGTGGTAGAAGCAATGTTGGGGGAGACTGAGAAGGAGAAAACTAGTTGGGAGACTGGCTGCACAAGGAGACTAGGACTAGGAATTGTTTGCAGTGAGGTGGCTTGATTTAGTACAGGGGAAAAACTATGAACTGAATGGCTGGAGGTAAGAGGACTGAAAGTGGATGGGAAGTGCATATGGAGAGAGTTTGGCAGTGACTTGGGATAAGGGAGGATGGGGTGTCAGGAAAACTGGGAATGGTAAGCCAAAATTGGGTAAAGAGACCAGAACTAGAATAAGAAACTTCAGGATTCAGTAGATAAGAAGGGTAATTTTGTCTCCATACTCATTCATTCCTTTGGTAGGAGAATACCATTAAGCATTTCAAGTAGTTTAAATCTCAGTGCTGATTTAAGGATGCAAATAAAACAATTTATGAACCGATTTGCATGTAAACCAAGAAAACAGCCATAGAAAACAACAAATTTAAAAGTAATTCTACATGCTTTTTCCATATCTGTTGTATTAGAGATGGCAAAGCTGGTTAATTGACCAGTCAAATATTCAGTCAATTGACTGCAATTTATTTATTTTTTGACCAAAGATTTTAGGTTTACAAGAAAATGCCTTATTTTATTTATTTATTTATTTATTTTTGTAGGTTTCTTGACAGAAATATTTTTTGACACATTTAATAGAAAATTTGTGCTTTTTCTCCTTATTACTTGGACGTACTGGATTTTTTTTTTTTTTACAAGTTTTGACCAATATTTGAATGGTTATTTGACTGAACTGTATTTGACCAGTCAAATACCCACACCTAGGTTGTATATATTGTACCTTTTTATTTCCATGTATCTGAGATTTAAATTCTGGAATCAAATTATACACTTTTGATTATTTTATGCCTGAATGTGCACCTCCAAGTATACTTATAGATTCATAGATTGTAGAGTCGGAAGGGACCACAACGGATCACTGTGTCCAACCCCCTGCCCCTGGCAGGAAAGAGGACCGAGGTCAAATGAGCCCATCCAGGTGACTGTCGAGCCTCCTTTTGAAGACCTCCAAGTTAGGTGATAGTACTACCTCTCTTGGAAGCCCATTCCAGATTCTGGCCACCCTTCCTGTAAAACATTTCTTTCTAATATCTAACCTAAATCTATTCTCCACTAGTTTGCACCCATTATTCTTAGTTACTCCCTGGGGCGCTCTGGTAAATAGCGCATCACCAATTCCCTGGTGTCCTCCCTTGATGAACTTATAGGCGGCTACAATGTCTCCCCTCACACGTCTCTTGTGAAGGCTGAAGAGATCCAGATCCCTCAATTTCCCCTCATAGGGTCTTTCATGGAGGCCAGTAATCATGCAAGTGGCCCTCCTCTGAACCCTCTCCAGATTCTTTGTGTCCCTCTTGAAGTGCGGTGCCCAAAACTGGACACCATACTCCAACTGTGGCCTGACCAGTGCTGCATAGAGGGGGAGCATCACCTCCCTTGATCTGTTGGTCATGCATCTGCTACCTACATGACAAGGTACAATGGACCTTGTTGATGGCCTCATTACACTACTGGTTCATGTTCATCTTGGAGTCAGCTGTGACTCTTAAGATCCCTCTTAGCCTCTGAGCTGCTGAGGAGGTCATTCCCCAACCCATAGGTGTGCTGGGGATTCCTTCTTCCTAGGTGGAGTACCTTACATTTATTTTTGTTGAATTGCATCCTATTTCGTTCCGCCCATTGATCCAACCTGTCCAGGTCGGCCTGTAACTGCTCCCTGCCCCCCGGTGTGTTAATTTTGCCCCATAACTTGGTATCATCTGTGAACTTGGAGAGGGTGCTGATGAAGATATTAAATAACACCAGTCCAAGGACCGAACCCTGTGGGACCCCACTGCCCACCTCCTTCCAGGCTGAGAATGACCCGTCCACCACCGCTCTCTGGGTGAGGTCCCTAAGCCAGTTGGCCACCCACCTGACTATGTAGGTGTCCACTCCACAGCCTGCTAGCATCCCTATGACAAGAGGATGCAAAACTGTGTCAAAGGCCTTCCTAAAATCCAGGTAGATGACATCAGCCTCAGCTTCTGTGTCAAGGCAGCATGTGACCTGGTCATAAAAGGCTTAAAAGTTTGTCAGGCAGGATCTACCTGTGACGAACGTTTCAATGTCTTCATTTTTTTCCTCATCAAATAAAAAGTTAGACTATAGGATACTCAGAATCAGAATGTTGCCCTTTTGGGGTCTGGTTCACAACTGGTTGTCTACAATTCCTTCCAAGCACATCCTCTGCACCAGGGGTGACAACAATTGCAGCCTGGTCCATATTGGTGAACTTAATGGGAAGAAGGTTAACTATTTTTACCATCAGTGAAATAAGACGGAGACGGACTGTTTTCACAGCTGCTAAACAGCACAGTTGTGGTCTTATCTCTCTTCCTTTACTGCATATTTAACATGTGTCTCTTCGTCTCCATAGCTACCTGCTAGGCAGCTGAATCCTCTAGCTTGGCATGCCCTGGTGTTAGGACCCACTAATGGAAGGAGAACTCAGGACTACTGCTTTACTGAGCCCTGTGTTCTATTGTCAGTAGAATTTTTTTTTAAGCTGTTTAGTTTAACCTTGGGAACCAAAAGTGTAGGTCTGACTTTATAGCACCCCTGTAAGGTTTTTAAAATCCTGGCATTTAAATGTTTTTCCTCATTGGTCCCCATGACAACAGAGCTATTAGTATAGGTATTCTGTGTCAGCTTTGCTGTTGACTACGTATAAAGCAAAATTTTTACAGCTCCTCCCCCCCCCCCTCTTTTTTTTGTTTGCTTGTTTGGGGGGAGAGGGGGAGGGGGAGGTTGGTTTTCCATTTAACCAAAAAAAAAAAAAAAAGGGGGCAGCATTCTGATTCTGAGTTTCCTATAGTCTAACTTTTTATTTCATTAGGAAAAAAATGAAGATATATTGAAACATTTTTAATTCACCCATTTTATTTGTGTGGTCATTAACATCCAGGATCAGTCTGTGATGGGTCTAGTGCTGTGGAGCAGTTACCATGGCTAGTGTTTTCCCTAGTGAATCTGGCTCAGATGGTACTCACAGGAGGTTGTTCTTGGAAAGCCTTAGGGATCAGTGAGGAAACAGTCCCTTAGGTATCTAGAACCTAGGGCATTTAGGGCTTTATAGATCAAGAACAGCACCTTGAATTGCTCCAAGAAACTATGGGAGGCCAGTGCAGAATCTGTAGTAATAAGCTCGTAGCAGCCTGTCTCCTCAGATGGCCACAGTGGTCTGCACCAGCTGCAGAGGGTTGCAGCCTTTTCACTAGATGGAGCTTCTGAAAGGCGCTCCTAATCACTCCCCTTGCATCTGAAGGTCCAGGTGCAGCAAAGTGTCCAGGAGCATCCAAAAGCTGCAAACTGAGTAACAAAAGAGGCCAAGCCTCATTGGCGTTAGGTGTCCTCAGCCACCTCCCACCTTCCCCACAAAGTCATGAGATCTGCCATCACTTCTCTCTCTTCTGGATTAAGCTTCAATTGGTTCATCTACATTGAATTGTCTTCAGTAACCTTCCCCAGAAAGAGGGGGGCTGGTAATGGTGTGTTCAATGAGGGAAAAGTCTATGCCAAGAGCTGTTTGGTTTTTTGTTTGTGTTTTTTTGTGTGTGTGTGCAAGGACTGGACTTAATAACATCAGGCACCTTGTCTCCCCAAATCACAGCATTGACAGCCCCTGCTAGCAGTAGTCCTAGTCTGCCCAGCAGACTTCTACAAATTGGAGCAGATTGGAGTCTGGTTCACAACTGGTTGTCTACATCCCTGCCAAGCACTTCTTCTCACCCAGGGTGACAACAATTGCAGCCTGGTCCATATAAATCACACAAGACTGAGCTTCTCCATGCCTGAATTTAGACTGCAGCTAAATTGGTGGCCTCCATGTTTTGTCTGCAAAGTAAATGGCAAACTCATCAGTGGACTGTGGGTGACTAATTTCTGGATGGAGACAGCCTGGATTACCCAGGCTATTCACTACATAGAGCAGTTACAGTGGACAGCACTTTGTAGAACCAATAGCAGTGAAGAGTGAAATGCAGCTTCTTTGTAGCTCACATTGCTGCAACATAGTCCTTAAAAGGATCTATGCCATAATCAGTTTCAGAATGTGTTGAAAGCTCCCTACACTCTAACCACCTACTCTCTTGATTAAGCTTCCTTGCACTCCCCATATACCAAGGAGATGATCTGTGATGCTGCAGCAGTGGGGGCCTTTATCTTTGTTTATGGCCACGGTTCCTGTGCTGTTCCACAGTTTGACCAGGCCATTGACCAAGTAGCTATCAAGGTGAGTTGAAATATTCCCCAGAGTTCTGGAATCTCCCTAGCTCAAAAATGAGGTAATCTTTCATAGAAAAGAAAGAGCCAAAAACAAACAAATGAACAAAACCAAAAAAACCCCCAACCCATAGCATCACAAAATATTAAAACATATGATGACAAGGCAATTTTTGGATACAGGGAAATTATTTTGTTGTTATTCTATAGTAAATGGTAATTATCCTGACATAACTCATTCAATATACATGGCTGTTTTTTAAGCTGCTGAACTCAAACTTGAACCCACTGAACTTTAAACTTAATCAGTTAAAAAGGAGGCTTATCTGACTGGTCAGAAGATAAATTCCTTATTAACCCATGTGGCTAGGGAAATGCAAGTGATTTGGCAGTAATGGGAGGAGATCTTGTGATGCGAGAAAACTGGGAAAAGGGAATCGTTTGTGAATCTTTTTCTTTTCTCTTTTTTTTTTTTTTCCCAGTAGCCATAGAAAAGAAATTGGTATAGTCTGGACTATATTAGGATAGTAAAAAAGTTAGCTTCCAAATGACTTACACGCCTAAGTCTCAATGAGCTATAGGGAAACATGGGGCTGCTTTACATGTACTCCAGAGTAGGTAGGACACTAGTTAGAGTGGCTCTCAGGAGCCACTTAATTAAAGCGCCCACAGCATCTTATGCATTCAATGTCCTGTGCTTCTGCTGGTGACAGTGCTTTACCCGAAGCTCATTTGATAAGCTTTAGTTAAAGTATCCCCACCACCATTTTGAAGTGTGGGGACACTGAATACACAACACCAAGGCTGCTGGAGCATGCTAATTAGGATGCTTCAGCAGACTCGATTAATTAAGTCTACTCTGACACCTGCTAACTAACATGAATTGGAGCAAGTGTTGGGCCTGCGTATAGGTGCCTATGATTCCCAAGTATTTGAAAAACACTTCAGAATTTGGGGCTAGGCTTCTAAATCACTAAGTATTTTGAAAGCTTTATCCCTTGCCTGTGCTTCAAACTAAAGAAGAATAAACTTTTCTGATACCGAGTCCAAAATTTTGAGAATGTAGGGTAATTTGTTGAAAATGACTGAGGAATAATTATTTAAGAATAATAAAGACTTGGATCAGAATGTATTTACTGTAGATTTAGACTTTATCTATCAATCTGTGCAGTTCTGATACATTGATTTCCTTAGTTTCAGTACCTGCTTATTATCAATAAAATTGCTTGTATAGTGTTGCCTACATTCATGAAAGACTTCCAAAGATATTTTTTAAACATTAGTTGTTCATAACTGCTGTTTACACCAAGAGAATTGACATACTATTGCTTTATCAGTAATCAGAATTAACTTTCTCTCTCTCACACACACATGCACACATACAGGATAACATATTTACCACAAGTGTTTTATTATATATATTATAAATAAATATCTATTTATTATATATAAACACTTCACTATATGCCCAAAACAAAACACTTGTTGGTAAATGTGTTCTCCTGTGTAAGTAATAAAAAGTTACCTTAGAAATGCCCTTTCCTTGTCTATAAAGCCCTTTAGTTGTTATAATATTATTGTGACAGCTTTGATCTGGGACAAGTAAGACCAAAATGAAAGGAGTTGGAAAGGAAGGAAAAAGAAAAGCTTCAGTGGGGAACAATGACATCTTGACCAAGGGAATACAACTAGAACATTAATTATAGATGCTGGTCACGTTTTAGTTGGCCAGTGGGCCTCGACATGCTGTCTGGTTCTGTCTAGCCAAGATCTCTGTCAGAATCTCCATGCTTCGAGGTTTTTAAGACCTGGGTAGACAAAGCCTTAGCTGAGATGATATAGTGGGCATGGGCAACTAGTGCCTCTTGAGTTGGGGAGGGGCACTTGCCCCCCTCTCCAGCAGCCAGTCAGCGACCAGGAGGAGTGGAGGGTCCCCCCGTGGCCTGTTGCACCGATGCGGAAGTGCCACTGGCACTTCTGGCCGGTGCGATCGGCCATGGTAGGACCATGGGGATCACTTTTCCTGCTGCCCCCACTCCCCTGCCAGCGCTCTCGGGGGAGGGGGGCACCAGCGCTCTCGCCTGTTTTCCCCCCCCCCCCCCCCACCGCCTGTCGCCTAAACGGGGACTGCTGCTGTCAGGGGGTGCACATGCACCCCCTATGCGTTGCCACTGATAGTGGGAGATAGTCCTGCTTTGAGCAGGGATTTGGACTTTCTGAGGTCCCTTCCAAGCTTGATGTTTTTTCTATGATTCTGTGATTTGTCATAAGAAAGCTCTTCCTAATATCCAACCTAAATTTCTCCCTCCTGTAATTTGAGACCACTGCTCCTGGTCTGTCTCCTGCTACCCCAGATAATAGTCTATCTCTCTCCTGTTAATAATTACCCTTCAGATATTTTAAGTAGAGGTGCACCAATACATCAGTTCATATTGTATTGTTACTGATAAAAGGAAAATTGACATTATTGGCAATCAGCTTTTTTTGCTGATGCTGCCAATAATGTCACTGATAAATGTGGCTGTGTAGCTGCAGCATGCGCACAGCCAGGAATGCATCCCAGCATCTTGGAGAGCAGTGTCCAGCTAGTAAGTCTGTGGGATGCAGATCAAGGCCTCCACAGTGGACCTGGGGCTAGGGCAGAGATAGGTGCTGCCTGGATAGGGCAGGGCATGGGATGGAGCCACGGCTCATCTAAGGATTGGGGTTGGGGGGGAAGCTCCCGCTGCTGTGTGCACCCCAGGGGGAGGCATGGAGGCATGTGCCCCCTGGATCTGTGTATGGGCTGTGGGCAGGCTGCCTGCTATGTTGGACTTGTCCCAACAGGTGGGGCTTTGCCTGGGCTGCACTCAGGGTGGGTGGGAGCCGTGTGGGTGGCAGTAGCACTGGGAATGGGGCTACAGTAAATTTCTGGGTGGCTGTTGGCCACTTCTAGTAGCCCTCCCCCTCAGCACCACCGCCACCTGCTCTGAGTGCAGCCCTGGCCCAGCTTTCCTGCTGGGAAAAGCCCAGTGCAGCCTCTGGCCCTGAGCACACAGCAGCAGCCCACCCTTGCCCCACACAGATCTGGGGGACACATGCACCCCCTAGGGGGTGTACACAGTGGCAAGGGCCTTGCTCCCAAGACAAGCAGTGGCTCTGTCGCATGCCCCACCCTGCCCCACCCTGGCTGTGCAGCGTCTGCCCCAGCCCCACACCTCCCTCTCAATCTGCACCCTTCCTGCCCCTTCCCCCCACAGACTTACCAACCAGATACTACTCTCCAAGCTGCCGGGCTTCATATTGGCAATCAGATCAGTATCAGCTGATATGGCTGGTTAATAATCAACCATCTGCATTGGTCCAAAAAATCTTGATCGGTGCACCCCTAATTTGAAGACTGATATCAAAGTCCTCGTTGGTCTTCTCTTCTTTGTGTTTTTGTAGCAAATGATTATGAGGTTAGAAGTTAGCTCACGGAGTGCATGGAAGCAGGTGTTTCTACTGGCCCTGCTGTAACCCAGAGTATGGCTGGCTTACCCACAGTCATCAAGTGAACCAGTGCAGTGGACAACCAGTTCCCTGTCCTCTGCTTATATAGAACTCTATCAGTGAAGTTGAATGGAAAGACACTGTAGGAATTGTCTGAGGCAGGGTTTGGGGAGCCTCGCATCCATTTCAGCAGAGAAACAGAATCTACTGTATGTTGTATGTGGAAGTTCCCCAGGTTTAACGGAATATGTCTGGAAGGAGGCATAGTATTCACAAATAAAAGGGCAGACAGAAGGTGCAAAGGATCAGTTTGGTTAGGTCACTAGGATGCAAAACTATTATTCTTGAATATATACTTGTGTTTAAGGCAAGTAAGGATGACGGGAGAGAGAAGGAACACAGTGCAAACATAAAGGATTACAGAAGATGCATGGTTGTGAAGAACAGCAGACTGTTGAGCAAAAAGAACAGTAGACAAGCAGTTTAAGGAGGTGAACAAGAGGAAAGAGACTGTATCATAGAAGACATGAGAAAAGATCTTAACATGACAGCTAGGACTAAGTATTTTGTTCCTAGAGAGTATGTGAACAGCAGAGAACCTACTTCATTCTTTCTTTAAAAAGAAGAATACATAAAATGTTGTTATAGTTAAGTGTTTTTCTGATTGATGAGCCAAACAAAATATGTTTGGGGATTAGTTTTGCAGCAAGGTGAGTGTTAATAAGAAACTGACTTTAAAATACAGTAAGATGTATATAGCAATTTCCTCTGAGTGCCTTTGCCCCAGGTTGTACTGCCAGATTTTTCTGTGTGCTATTTATTTTTCTTTTGAATGATCACTTTTTTTTCTATTTTCAGGTATCTTTACCTTTCTCTTTCTCCTTTTGTGGTATGAAAGAACAGCACGTATAGGGGAAAAAATATTCTGTTCCAGAAAGCAATGCATATTGAGCTGTCATCAGGACTGAAAATCCTGAATGATTTTTTTTTTAATTATTAATAATAATACTTGTCTTTGAATTAGGATTCAGTAATGTTATCCCTATTATGTTTTCCCTTGGAGTCCCAAGAAGCTCAGCTTTCTCACGTTTCCCAGCTCTAACTTCCACTTTGCAATGACCTTCTTACTTGAGCTATGCAATTGATGGCTTTGGTTTGCAAACAATATTAAGGAAGTGGGGAGCATTTGAAGTCAAGTTGTAAATGCTTTTAAAAAATTTTAATCAAACAATCCTTTTGGCTCAATAGAATCTTTTGTTAGCTCAAACAAAATGCTTCACTTCTATTCAGACAAGGTTCCTTGGGTGAATTTGATATCTTTTATTAGACCAACCCAAATAGTTGGAGAAAAGTTATTAAGCAAGTTTTCGGGTTCAAAAACCCTTCATCAAGCTAAGGAAGTTTCAGCAGTTGGTCTGTGCTCTTCCTGGATGGAATGAAGCAGTTTTAAACTACTTTCTTTTTAGAAAATAAATCGAATTGTCTAAATGAAAGTTGTTTCGAATAAAAACATTATTTTTTAAATGTAGAAATTAATCCAGCAAGGGCAAAGTACAGAGTTTCATTCCAGGCTATGTGGTTTGTGTTTTCCATTGTATCCTTTATCAGGAAGCTCTCTGCTCTGGGTATGGACCATGTGAGGAATATTATGTTGAAACCTATACATTTAATCTAAGCCAGGGCTCTCGGCCACAAACAATTCAACCAGCTATTAGAGGAAGGTGACTTTCAACATGGACTTCTGTCTTATGCTGAAGTGTGCTGGCTGAGTTATGGAGCTTTCTTTAAAGCACTTCTTCAAACTGTAACGTGAGATTTTAAGTATTTATGAGTAAGAAAAACAGGAACTTTTGGCTGAACTTCACTATGAAGAAAGGTTGCAGGACCTTATCGTCTTGGTGGACATAATGGGGTATCTCAGTACTCTGAACGCAAGTCAGAGCATAACAGGGTAGAGGCCAGTTGTGCCGGAGTTTTACAGCACTATGCGTGCCTCTGAAATGAAACTGTCTCTTTGGAAGAAAGCTCAGTGTGGCACATTTCTCCACCTAGAAATCACTCTTCAGTGCCTCTGCAATTTAAAAGTAATGACTCATTACTAATGAGTGTTTGAAGAGAGAAGTGGTCAAAGTTGCTGATCTTAGGTATGAAATCCAGGACAGGTTCTCTGACTTTTGGAATAGATTTCAGACTTCTCAGAACCCAGTTTTTTGTGCCCGGGGAAGATCTTCTGAACAGCTGATCTTCAGCATAACACTATGCCAAAGGATGAGCATTCCACAGTTAAGAATCACAAATTTTACTGATAAATCGGAGAGTTTTCTAATAATAAAATCCTTCTCATCAAGGATTGCAAGCACTTAACTGGAAAGTTTTCACACTTATAAACATCAGCAATTCAAAGCCACATTCAAGGTTCAGTGACAATCACTTGAATGCCATCCTGAAAGTGGCCTTGGCACAGTTCTTAGAACCAAAAATCTAGGAGCTGATTACAACAATGAGGTGCCAGATGCCCAAGAGTAGTACTATCAGTTTGTAAGATGTTAGAGGTTGCAAAAAATTTAGGGGTATTTGATTCATTTTTTTTAATATTATGTATAGGAGCTATAGCAAATACTTCATGAAAATTGATTTATTATTTAACTATTGATGTTGAAAACTGCAAAAAAAAAAAAATGGTGTGCTGTAAAGTGTAAATTGAACTGAGTGAGTAATACGTTCTGGTGAAACATTATGGGCATGGCCCGCAAGCACCTGCAAAACAAGATTATAGCCTATCAGCCAATTTGGGTTTGACACCTCTAATTGATTTAAAGATTAGTTTTAGCAGGGAAGGGCCCAAGATGGGAGTGTACCATAACTGTAAACCAGAAAATTAAGCTATATCAGAACATAACTGAATTTATCAATATTCAGTGACTTACAATTTTGAGACCTAGGCTACAGCCATTTGTCTTTCTATTTCATTTTAAACTTTCTAGTAAATAATGTTATATTTTGTTCCACTGTCTTATGCTTAGAATGATTCCTGTGCCAAAGACTGGACAATCAGGAATGTAGCTATTTCCATGGTTTGGGGGGGTGGTTGAATTTTAGTTCCTTGTGGTTGAATTTTAGTTCCTTGTGGTAAAATTAGTTGACTACCCATTTTCAAATATTGTGTAATTTCATTTATCTCTAAATTATTGATATTTGTATTTTGCATTTGGAGAATAATTGTGAACTAGGTTGTGGACTTTCTGTGGGGTTTTATGCTGCTGGGTGGAGGACAGGGAAGATTTGGCTTGTTCCCCACAAATGTTTAAATTAGGGGTGTCAAACTTGTTTGGCCCTGTGAACTGGATGAGTGGTGTGGAACAGGTCCAGGGCCAGATAACTGGTGTCAAGCTGGTCCTGTGGTCCAGCTCTTAGACCCCCCCTGCCCTGATGCCAGATCCAGCACACCTGGCACCTTCTCTGGCTGGTCCAGGATTTGATGGAAAGGAACTGGCATCCCACTCACTTGGCTGCCATCATGGGAACAAGCTGTAGTGCCAGGCTTCTTCCTGCAATGCAGCTGGAGCTCCAGCACTTACAGGAAGAAGCCTGGCATTACAAGCACTTGGCTGCTGCCACAGAAACAAGATGTGGTGTTGTTGGGGCTCCAGCACTACAGGTCTCATCCAGGAGCTTGGCTGCTACCACAGGCAGGTTCCCTATCACATCCAGAGTCATGGCAAAAGTCTTCAGGCCAAATAACCCGGTTGTGTGTGCTGTCTGGCCCACAGGCAGTATGTTTGACACCCTTGATTTAAACAAGCCAAACTTTGGAGATAATTTTAAGTTTTCAGCTCTTTACTCTACTTTGCTGTTTCCTACTATGAAATTGTCCGTAAGTAGCAACCTGGAGGAGATACAGAAGAGAGCTTGGTTTTGTGGCTTAGATAAATTTCCAGCGGCAAGTCTTTGTTCATTTCTGAAGGTTTTTACTCCAAAGTATTGGTGTCAAATTAAAATAGGGTAGTCTAGCTTTCTGCTTGAGTCTAGCATCTCTAGTAGAAGGGGGAAACGTATTTTAAAGTTCTCTGTCCAAAGGAAGTCCAAAATCCTGTGGTTTATTATAGTTTACTCATAACTTGCTGAATGTTGCTTAGTACTTCCTCCAGATTGCATGGAAAAAAAGTACATTTCATTTCTATTTGGAATGGGTGGTTCCCCACATCAGGACTGAGGCATAATGCTGGGAAAATTCTGTGGCCTGTTTGTGTGATGCTTGGCTTTGTGGGTAAGCAGAGGGAAAAAATCTCTAGTTTTAATTGTTGCTCCAAATAGTCACCTTCCATAAAACAGAACTGTTTTAAACTGGCCCACAAACTACATGCTACATAGTATTTTCTCTCTTAACTACTACTTTTCTTACCAAAACTTGGTAAATCTTAAATATTTTCCTTGAAGTGTCTCTCAGGCCATCAATACTTAGTCAGCTTAGTGTGGATCAAAATTTAAAGCAAGGCTCCTGCTGACATCATGTTTATTGTTTGGAATTCCAGATGAATTACAGTATGTATTGCAGCCTCTCTGTATTATGAGCTACATCTGCTCTTTGTTAATTTTCTCTGTAAATGAGAAACTGTCAGTATACTATGTTTCTCATGGTCTGAAAAACCCTATAATTGCGTATTTTAAAAGTTAAAGACCAGTTATATTGCCATCATATACTGCCATCATATACATACATCGTATACATATACATCATATATTGCCATCATATATGCCTCTTTTGTTTTTTTGGAAGAGCTGCCTCAGGCATAGGTGACCCTTCCCATTTTGCAAACCATAAATTAAATAAAGAAATGAACAGCAAGGAAGGCTAACCCTGGATGTTAAGAGACTTGCCCCACAAATAACTGTTCATTTTGTTCTATATCAGTCATTACATATGCATTTGGGTCAGATCCTGGCAGCAAAGAAATAGACTTTAGGGCTGGAAGGGACCTTGAAGATCATCAAGTCCAGCCCTCTGTCCAGGGGCAGGAAGTCAGGTAGGGTCAAAGAATCCTAGCAAGATAAACATCCAAACATTTCTTGAAAGAGTCCAAAGTAGGTGCCTGCACCACTTCTGGAGGGAGTCTATTCCAGGTGTTGGGGGCTCGGACAGTAAAGAAGTTTTTTCCTTATATTCGGCCTAAAATGGTCACGGAGGAGTTTATGACCGTTGGTCCTTGTTATCCCTTGGGGTGCTATGGTGAACAGATGTTCCCCCAGATCCTGATGCACACCCCTTATGTACTTATAGGCAGCCACCAGATCCCCCCTGAGCCTGTGCTCCTCCTAAGTTGGATCTCCTAAGTTGTGGACTTGGTTGCCTAAGCTGCCAGCCCAGTATTCTGATGGGTATTTGAAAGGGTCAGAATTAATCTTCAGGAGTGTTGGTTGTAGTGGTGTTGTTCTAATGACATAGGCAGACAAGGTTCTTTGGGTTAATGTGATATTTTCCATTAGACCAACTAAATAGTTGGAAAAATCTTTTCACTATCAGAAGTGCAGTAGGGAAAAGCAGTTATTTCCAGAAACTGCCTTTCTTTAATGAAGAGTAGCTAATCTACATATATTTAGTGTCAGTAGCTAAAACTCAGGAGTTAGTTCAGTACCTAAGTTTCTTGCTTAACAAGTCCCAAGGAAAGGGAAATTGGCTAGGGAGTTTGCCTGGAAACTCTCTCGCCTTTCTTCACTGTAAGCTTAGTGAGAGGAAGCAGGGAAAAGGAAGCCATTCAGGATCATAGAGCAGCAAACAGGCCATCTTACAGGGGAGTTTGCTAGGGAAGGCCTGCTTGCAAAGAGGGGCAGGAAGAGAGAGTTGGCAGACTGAGACCCAAAGAAATAACTAGAGGATGTTGCACTGCCAGCTCTTCCTCTACTTGAACCTGTGAGGTGGCTGTCTAGGCAGGACTGCTCAACATTGAGGCTTCCACCCAGGTCTTGGTTTGATGCAGTTGAGACTGTGGCTTGTAGGTTCCTTCCAGTGACAGCCAGGTAGGTGAGTGCCTGTGATTTGATTGGTGTCTCCTAATGGTGTCCCTCAGGAACCAGGCAAGAGCTACAGGAGATAGCAAGGTTCTGAAGTGTCCTCCGCCATGAGGGCTTCATCAGTTTGATGCCTCTGGCTGCCCTTCCTCTGCAGCCATAGAGGCAGTGCTAGAAAGGATGAGGATGTGGACTCCTAGGAAAGTGGAACCTTGGAAGCCTGTGACCTCTGGTAACTAGCAGAAGTCTTCATCTCCATCTGCAACAGTTTGCCTGAAGAACAGATTTGGAGCACTAGCAACAGAGCAGGGAGAACATATTCCACTGATGGACGAGACCGGACCAGGTCTCCCTAACGTGGGAAGGATTGAGACCACTGCCACCAAGAGGAAGCAACAGGTGGTTTTGGTTGGAGACTCCCTTCTGCAAGGGACAGAGGCATCTACCTGCTGGCCTGACCTGTTGTCTTGTGCGGGAGGGGTGTCTGCTGCTTGCCTGGATCTATCACAGAAGGATTACTGAGACTCATCTGGCCCTCTGACTACTACCCCATGCTGCTCATCTGTGTGGGCTCCAGTGATACTGCCATGGGTGACCATGCACAGATCAAAAGTGACTACAAGGCTCTGGGTGCAAGGGTGAAGGGAACAGGGACTCAGGTGACATTCTCCTTCATAGATTCATTCATAGATTGTAGAGTCGAAAGGGACCACAAAGGATCATTATGTCCGACCTCCTGCCCCAACAGGAAAGAGGACTGAGGTCAGATGACCCCAGCCAGGTGTCTATCAAGGCTCCTCTTGATGATCTCCAAGTTAGATGATAGTACCACCTCTCTTGGAATCCCACTCCAGATTCTGGCCACCCCTACTGTAAAAAAAAAATTATTCCTAATATCTAACCTAAATCTACTCTCCACTAGTTTGCACCCATTATTCCTAGTTACTCCTAGGGGTGCTCTGGTAAATAGCGCGTCTCCAATTCCCTTGGAGATGCGCTTCCCTTCCCTTGCGCATCTTTCCTTCCAATCAAATGGAAGGGCCAAGGCAGGACTGGACACATCCTGTAGATTAAATGCCTAGCTGCACAGGATGTTCCAAGAAGAAGGATTGCTAGGAAGAGACGGGATGCACCTGATGAAGAGAGGGAAGAGCATCTTCACAGTCAGGCTTGCTAACACTTTTAAATTAGGTTCACCAAGTGATGGAGACCAAAGGCCTGAGGTAAGTAGGGAAGTGGAGATCTGAAGAAAGCACAAGCAGGAGGGGCAGCTGGGGAGGCCTTCTCATTCTTCCTGAGAAAGTAGGGCAACTGAATAGTTACCTTAGGCGTCTGTATACAAATGCACAGAGCCTTAGAAACAAGCAGGAAGATCTGGAAGTCATCACATAGTTATGAAACTATGATGCAATTGGGGTAACGTGACTGGAGCACTGCCATGGATGGATATAAACTGTTCAGGAAGAACAGGCAGGGGAGAAGAGGTGGAGGAGTTGTGCTTTATGTAAAAGAGAAGTATGGTTGCCTGGAGCTCTAGTATGAAATTGGAAATAGGCCTGTTGAAAGTCTTTGGGTGAAGATCAAAGGAGAGAACAACAAGGGAGATATCATGGTGAGTGTCTGCTATAGACCACTAAAACAGAAAGATGAGGTGCATGATGCTTTCTTCAAATAGCTTGTGCCCTGGTTCTCATGGGGGACATCAATCACCCTGTTTATAGGTGATACAACACTGCCCAGGCAATCCAGTAAATCTTTGGAAAGAGCTTCCTGGTGCAAGTATTGGAGAGGCCAACCTGGTGCTCTTCTTGACCTGAAGCTTACAAACAGGGAAGAATTGGTGGATGCCAGAATCTGGAGTGGGATTCCAAGAGAGGTGGTACTATCATCTAACTTGGAGATCTTCAAGAATGCAGTAGTGGATGCCAACTTGAGCAACAGCGATTACAAGATGATTGAGTTTATGATCCTGAGATAAGGAAGGAAGGAGAGCAACAAAGTAAGGACCCAGTACTTCAGAAAAGCAGACTTTGATTCAGGGAACTGATGGGCAGGATCCCTCTGGGAGGTTTGTCTGAGGGGAAAGGAGTTCAGGACAGCTAGTTGTATTTTAAAGAAACCTGACTGAGGGGTGCAGGAACGAACCATCCTGATGCAGAGGAAGACTAGCAACTATGGGAGAAGACCAGCTTGGCTTAGCAGGGAACTCTTCAGTGAGCTAAAACACAAAAATGAAGCTTACAAGAAGTGGAAACTTGGAGAAACACCTAGGGAGAAGTATTAGAGAATTGCTCGGACATGCAGGGATGTAACCAGGAAGGCCAAAGTGCAGTTGAAGTTGCAGCTAGCAGGGGACATGAAGGGTTTCTACAAGTATGTCATCAACAAAGTGAAGATCAGGGAAATCATGGGTTTCCTACTGAATGGGAGAGGAAACCTAGTGGCAGATGATGTGGAAAAGATTGAAGTACTCAATGCCTATTTTTCCTCAATCTTCACAGGCAAGGTTAGCTCCCAGACTGCTGCAACTGGCAGCAGTTTGAGGAGGTGTTGAGCAACCAACAGTGGTGAAAGAAGATGTTAGACTATTTAGAAAACTGGACATGTATAAGTTCATGGGGCCAGATGTGATGCACCCAAGGGTGTTGAGGGAGTTGGCCAGTGTGATTGCGGAACCATTGGCCATTATCTTTGAAAACTCGTGGTGATTGGAAGGGGTGCTAGGTGATTGGAAAAAGGCAAATTTAGTGCCCATCTTTAAGAAAGGGAAGGAGGAAGATCCAGGGAATTACAAACTGATTGGCCTCACTTCAGTCTCTGGAAAAATCATGGAGCAGGTTCTCAAGAAATCCCTTTCTAAGCATTTGGAGGAGGAGAAGGTGATTAGGAACTGTTGGCATGGATTCACCAAGGGCAAGTCATGCTTGACCAACCTGATTGCCTTCTATGATGACTGGCTCTGTGAATGTGGGAAGACCAATACATGTGACATATCTTGACTTGATACGGTCTCCCACAACTTTCTTGCATGCAAGCTAAGGAGTTACAGGTTGGATGCATTTACTCTAAGGCAGACAGAAAACTGTCTGAGTCATCGGGTTCTGAGGGTAGTAATCAATGGGTTGATGTCTAGTTGGCCTCCAGTATTGAGGTGAGGGATCGTTCCTGGGGCTCGTTTTGTTCAATATTTTCATCGATGACCTGGAAGATGAGATGGAGTGCACCCTTAGCAAGTTTGCAGCTGACACCAAGCCTGGGGGAGTATTAGATATGCTGGAGGGTAGGGTTAGGATTTAGAGGGACCTTGACAAAGTGGAGGTTTAGACAAAAAGAAATCTCATGAGGTTCAATAAAGAGAAGTGCAAAGTACTGCACTTAGGAAGGAACAATCCAACACACTGGTACAGGCTGGGGACTGAGTGGCTAAGCAGCAGCTCTGCAGAAAAGGACCTGGGGGTTGCACAACCCTTGTGAAGAAGGCTAACAGCATACTAGGCTGCATTAGTAGAAGCATTGCCAGCAGATCGAAGGAAGTGATTTTTCTCCTCTATTTAGCCCTGGTGAGGCCACATCTGGAGTACTGAGTCCAATTTTGGGCCCCCACTACAGAAAGGATGTGGACAAATTGGAGACAGTGCAGAAGAGGGCAATGCAAATGTTTAGGGGGCTGGGACATGAGACATGAGGAGGAGATGCTAACACTTTATGTAGTCTGGAGAAGAGAAGACAGAGGGGATTTAATACCAGCCTTCAACTACCTGAAGGGAGGTTCCAAAGAGGATGGAGCTAGACTGTTCTCAGTGATGGCATTTGACAGAACAAGGAGCAATGTTCTCAAGTTGCAGGAAAGGAAGTTTAGGTTTGGGAAATTTAGGTTTGGGATATTAGGGAAAACTTTCTTACTCGGAGGGTAGTAAAGAATTGGAACAGGTTAACCAGAGAGTTTATGGAATCTCCATCCTTGAAGGTTTTTAAGACCTGGCTAAACAAAGCCTTGGCTGGGATGGTATAGTTGAGGCTGGTCCTACATTGAGCAAGCAGTTAGACTAGATAACCTCCTGAGGTTCCTTCTAAGGCTAATTTTCTATGATTTTCTATGATTCTGTGATTTCTGTGATTTATGTAGCTTGTTCCTTATTTCCAATTAGACTGCAAGTTATTTGACACTCATTTATACAACATTTAACACAGTAGGCTTTGATTCTGCTGCAATAATCTTATGTGGGGACAATGTAGTTATATCACACAGCAGTCTTGTTGTAAATGACCTGTAGAGATGAATGGTAAAGGATAATACTGTTAACAAAGCTAGGTGTAGTTAAGTTGAAAGAAAAGCAAAAAAGTTTAAGAAAATGGATGGGACCTGTACTTGAACAGTAACCATTGCTTTGTCTAAAGGGGTGGGGGAAAGGAGGAACAAAAGCTTTCCTTTCTTTTATGGGCAGAACTCACTCTGTCCTTGAAAAAATAGCTATTAATTATTTACTGTCAGGCAAGATGAAGAGAAAACAGTAGAGGAGAGGTGAAATGCAAAAAGACTTTCTATAACTGAAGCGACCTATAGCCTTAATGTTCAGTGGAAGTTTGGCAGTTTGAAGTGTTAGTTTCTAATATTCTGACACAGTAATGTAGTGACACAATGCTGTTGTTTAAGATACTTGGCAGGGTCCTGTGAAAGATGCACAAAGTTTGCCTGCAGACTGGGCTCAGTGTCCCTGGACTTTGTGCCCATACTTGAGATCCTTCAGCTGCTGAAAACTCCCTTTCTATAAAGTTTACGTGTTTTTTGATTCTCAAGGCAGTTTAGCAAAAATGGCCCTGCTGTCCTCTGAGTTAAACTATGTTGTTTTATGTACTGCTCTGGAAGTGCAAACAATGTATTAAGTAAGAATTCATTTGAGAAGGAAACTTGTTTGGTTTAGTCCATGTACATTTAACATCTGTCTCCTGGAAAGTAATCATGTATAGAATTTTAGCAATGTGCAAGCATCTGCAAACCCAGAGGTTTTATATAGGAATCCATTGTGTCAAAAACATTCTGACCCATTGTGGTCTTTCTGAGTTCTTTGCAACAGAAGAATTGTTCTTTTTTTTTTTTTTCTCAACTCAAAAAAATGAGTAAAAATTAAGAGCTGGCATTTTATGGGAGGTCCTTGCATTTAAAGGTTGAGAACCAGCCTGGCTGAAAATCATTGTATGACAACAGCAAGTATTTGTAGTTACGGTAAATCTTGCTAAGTTCTGGCAAATATGTGAATGTATAAGTATCTGATATAAATAAGGTTATTGGTCATGTGCGTAACAAGGAGAATTTGCTATTGTGGCAACTCTGATATAGGCAACCTTTGTAATCAGTACCTGCCATTCAGCAGGTATTCACCTTGGGGGGGCAGGGGAAGCCATAAGGTACACCTGTAAGCTATTTAATAATCTATTAAAGGGCACCTCTTCAGTGTAGACAATGGCTAGGGACAGACATTACACATAAACTGGTTTAAGTCACCAGAAACTGTTTTAAACCTGCAAGAGAAAAGACAGTGCACATAAACTAGTTTCAAAATGGCCAAAACTGGTTTGAGATAAACCTGGTTGAATGTAGTATCAGACTTAACTGATTTCGCCCAAACCAGTTTATGCAACGTCTATCCCAGACCCCTTGCTGGTTTAAGATAAACCAGACACCCCCAGCATCCCGGCATGCTCTCTGGTCTGGGCAGGGCTCTCCGCTCCAGCTGCAGGGCTGACCCCGCCTCTCTGCTCTCTAGCCAGAGCAGGGACTGGCTCTAGCAGACACACCAGAGGGCATGGCCCCGTTAAAGCAAAGTGGGCAGGGAGAGGCCTAATTCTTCTCTCCTTCCCCCACTGCAGCTGTAGTCAGCCTGTCTGCCAGGGAGCACAGGGAACGGGGGTGCAATGGTGGCCCTTGGAGCTGTCAGACCCCAACTGCAGGGAAGGGACGGAGGGAGGAATTAACTCTTCTCCTTGCCCCATTCACCTTAATGGGGCCATGCTGGGTTCCTTGTCCTGCAGGGTTGGGAGTGGGAGGTTCTGTTCCATGCTAGGGAGGACTCTTTCCCCTCTGCTGTTTTGGAGCTGTGAGGCTTCATGCGATGCTGCCCAGAGCAGGGACAGGGGGAGGCTCTGTTCCATGCTGTGAGGGAACTCTTCTCCTCCTCCTCCCCCCGAGAGGGGCAGCAGGAGCAGAGCTTAGCAGGTCAGGGTGTGGGTGTGAGGGGAGAGTGGCGAATGTAGGGACCCCCACATGCTCAACCCCCATGACATGCAGCCCCTGCTGCCTCGCAACAGCAACAGATGGGGAGGTCAGGGTGCCTGTGCCTGGCACAGGCACAACTCCAGCCAGCATTGCACTGTTGTAGCCTGCCTTATCCCCACGGCTCTGCTCCCTGAGCCTGCAGCTCCAGCCCTTGCAGCAGGGGAAGTCTTGTAGTGGAGCCAGCTGCTTCCCCTCAGTCACAGCTGTGCAGGGCTCTGCACTGTGCCAGGAGTGGAGGGAGCCCTGCCCCTGCTTCCCAGCATGGAATTGCAGGTGCGGTGCAGAGCCGCGCTCCTTACCCTCAGTGCAGTGCTGGCTGCCTCTATCCCTGGGGCTCCACTGCAGCTCTGCACTCACATGGGGAATCCCCACACTGGACTCTGCGGGGCAGCAGGGGACGTGGCTCCCTCCCTCCGGGCACAGTGCTGGGTTCCTTGCTGGTCAGGAACAGCGACAAGGGGGAGGAACCCCTCCCTAATCAGTGTCCTGCTGGAGCCTGGCCATGCCACACCCCTTAGCTCAGTACTGTAAATGGGAGAGAGGGCTGCTGTAGTACCCCCCCCCCAGCTTCTCACCTGAGCCACTGCAGGCATGTGTCTACATTTCTTCAGTCCAAATGGGATGTCTGCACTGTCACAACCCAAGGGTGTGATTTTTGTTTGTGTGTGCTTCAGCACTGCTAAATTATTTCCCGCCATTGGTAGCTTTCTTTGCAGGGTGCATTTCTTCATTACAACAGAGAAATGCACGTTGCAAGGAGTTCCTGCCATTTGTATTCAGATTTGTGCCCCACTATTGGCCAGTTCTAAATTATTCCTATGTGGCGGCTAGCGATTGGCTTGCTAGCCGTATAAGAGGCTTGAGTGGTTTCCGCCCAAGTTGGAGGACTCCACGACTATCAGGAGGAGGAGAACTTCACGTCCCTTGAAGATCTCTAAGCGCTGCAAAGCCTATCGGACCCAGCGTGTATCTCAAGAAGGCTATAGGGGTCTGATCAACCTCTCGCCTCTCCCCGTCGCCGCCTGATCCCTTGACGTACCCTTCCCTGCGCGCAAGTTCCACGGAGCCTAGCAAACTTCATGTGAGTGAATCCAGAGCTCTACCCGGGGTTCGAGTCCTGCAGTTTTTTTCTTCCCGTCGCCGAAACCCCATTGCAACGTACTCTCGAGGTTTTTGTTCATTTTCCTGTCGCCGAAACCCCATTGCAACGTACCCTCATGTTCTGCAGGTTCGAGTTTTGTTTTGTTTTATAACTGCAACTCAAGCAAGTTTTCCTGCCTGCACCGTGACCATCTTCGGTGTAAGTAAAATAATCTTAAATCAACCACTAAGCGTCCGTGCCTAATTCTAGCGTGCCGCCTGTCTTCCCTGACCCGGCGTGTCCGGGCTGCTGGCCACAGCCCGCTGCACGAGAAAAAACCCCCGAAGGCCTCGGACCCCTCCTGGCCCGCACATGCACGATTACAAATGGGTTCAGCCTAGTCAGGTTAAACTACCCTGCAAAGATTGAATCAATTCAGGCTTGGGCTTTTTGACTGTCTGTCCCTAGCCTAGTAGACTAGAGCTGCTTAATGGTAATACAGTATACTGTTTGCTGGACCAGAGTTTGGGTAAGAGGAGGCAAAGAAAATGAGGAGGTAGAGAGGATGTCAGATCTAAGAAGAGTTTGTAAAAGTATGAGAAGAATTGAACAGAATGAATTGGACTAAAGGTTGGACTTGGCATAGTTTATATAAAGGATAAGAATAGGTACATTGATGTTAACTGGGATCTAACCCATTAGGTATATATCTATATTCAGAATATCTGTATTCTGTATTTAGCAAGCTTTTGAAGTTGAGCCAGGTAATTGAGTTCATCTCAGAATCTTTGCCCTTCAGCCTTGAGCTACAGTTCTTACTGAATAGCTCATCTGCATCTGATCGAGATAAGTGCTTCTTTAAAACTTAGTGTTTTTAAATCTAAGTGAGAAGTCCTTTTTTCTAACAGGCTGGCCACCTGTCAGGCTTTTATGGGGTTAGAATTTTAGATTAGTTTCTTTTATATTTGACCAATTTTAATAATTTGTTTGATATTTGGTTATGTATCTTATTTGCATGTTGATATTAAATTTGCTTTTAAATATTATTTAACTTTATTCTCTTGCCTACTTGCTTTTGGTGGGGCATACTCCCCAAACTTTGCTTAATCCCCAGAACATTATAATTGTGAATAGATTAATGAGATAGAAATGATACAAGAAAGTTTGGAGATGGAAAATTTTAGGGAACATTTCAGAATTTCTATTTGGTTAGGGTTTTCCAAACGGCGTAATTTCTTTTTGCATCATCATTATTATTATTATTGAAACTCCCGAAAAAAGTAGGCCTCCATCCTAGGAAGTTTAAAATCTGTGATAGGAAGCAGGTGGGTACAGGCAGTGGGAGCATGGGAGGAAAAAGAAAGTAGAAACAGGCAATAATTGTTATATTGGATCCTCATATTCTTGAATCCTGCATCTCTCTGTCTTTCTGCAGTACTTTTTTATTCTTTACTAAGGATTTACTTTTTTTAAGTTCTTAAATGCTCGTTTCTAGCTGCAATAGCCCACAGTTTTTCTTAATACATTATTACAATAGTCTTTCTACTGTATTATTACAGCCAGTCAGTGCACTCTTACAAGATAGAATTTACAGAAGTTACATAAAATGTGGCCTGTACAAGCAGAGACGTTGCAAGAAATTTAAAATGACCCATTGGCTAATAGATTTTATACATTAAGCTTCTTTATATATTGAATTAACCCCTGTTTTTCCAGACTGTTCAATAAGTTATCATTAAACTTTTGGTTACAAAAAGAAAGGAAGGGAAGATACGAGGGTTGCGAAATAAAAAAAAAAAAAAAAGACTCAGTTGAATAGGGATAGAGTTAGTTTATCTAAGCCTAGGCAAAAGTTGAAGTAAGTTTATGAAACAGGGAAACAGTTTTTTGTACTGATATATTTGAGTGCAGCAAAATCATTTACATTTTATGTTTCTGCAAAAATCTATGTTTACTAGGTTTTAAATTATACAAGACTTGTTGACCAGTGTAGTTTGTCAGTAAGAATAATGTTCTCTTGTGCCACGTATGATGGAAATAAAGTGTATAATATGAACATTTTGAAGTTAATATTACATTCTACTCACTATTTTGTAAAATATATGATGATTTGACAAGGTAGTGTCAAATCTATATACTGGTAAGCTAGAGCAGTTGCTAGAACAAGAAATAAAATGTGCTAATGTAAGCTATTTCTGGGTCCACTTTGTGTTCATGTTTACTCTATAGCTTGTTTTAATTTCAAATTGAAATGAGAACATTTAACCGAGTCTAAAAATATAGTTTTAGCACTGTTTTAATGTATCATTAAATCACTCTCCAAGTCAAGTACAGTATATACACTTGATCTGAGCCTTTAAGAGGTCAAGTTTAGGATATGAGACTTTAGATGACGCTGAGTGTCCCAGCACTCCAATCCTGTGTCCTCCTAGGTTAGAGGTTCTGCAACTAGTCTGGTTTTTTTATACCTGAGTAACTATTGGTAGAGATTTTGTTTATATATAAAGAAGTTTGGTCTATTCCAATACCTAGCCATCCCCACTAGGGATGCTTAGTATGTATTATCCTCTTACAGTACTGCCCAACTTTTAAAGACTTAAAATTTAAAGTATCCTATGGGACAGAGAGACCCAGATGTCTTTTCAGATGACAGTCCTGAATAGTTCAGGTAGTTCTGCCCATATCATTCAATGTACACATGCAAATTTCTTTTCAATTGTCATGTCACGGTTTTCAAGAGTTGTGAATAAGGATTTGTCTAAACTTGGGTTTAATGTCATGTTAAGATGACATCTGTCAAATAATGTGTTTTAGAAGTCCAGGGTAGACAAGACAGTATATTATTTAATGCAAGCAGAACTAGTCAAACTGTAGTCTGGATACTGCTTAACTACCTGCTCTAACATACCCTTAAATCCTAATCTATATAAATTCTGCAAGATCCATCTTTCATCTGGGCCTATTTTGTTGCCAAAGTGTTATATCTCTTTCTAAACCAAACCACTGAGAGGAAATGGACTGTAAAATCTTTTTTTAAAGATAAAGGTTGTATTTAGCTCTCCTCCCTTTTATTGACAAAAATAAGCTATTCAGAAATACTTACATTTAAATTTCATTCGAAGACTGAGAACAAAACTATCAAAATTTCAATCCAGGTGATTAAAAATATTACCCAGTTTCTACATTTAAGAAATATCTTATTTAATACTTGTTCATATGGTTAATGAGTCAGATTTAGTTATTTTTATTATATTTCACTATGCTGTTATGGTAATCTCCCAATTATTTGAACACACTATCTCTCCATGTTTCTGTCTACCACTAAAACAGTTTAGAGGGCACAAAACAACTATCTATTAGGGATAAAAATATCATTTTAAATTATCAGTTTAACCTCCTCTAATTATATCAGTTAAATGGTAAATTGATGGCAGACAAGGTTCTTTGGGTAAATGTGGTATCTTTTATTATACCAGGTAAATGGTTGGAAAAATTGTTCTTTGCAAACTTTCAGGCACAAACACCCTTCTTCAGGCAATAGGGAGAGTCTGTTGGTGTTATGCGTTCTATGTGGTGGACTAGAAGCCAATATGCAAAGTGAAGCTCTGTGAAAATGCAAATGCGTGGCAGTGAGCACCAGAGGGAATGGGAGACGATAGGTGTGAGACAGGTAGGTGGGGTGGGGGTGGAGTGGAGAATGTAGAACTAGTGATAAAATGTAGGTGGTAAAATGCAGACAGGTTACCTGGGGTATCGGATGTTAGGCAGGTTATAATGTGCCATAAATCCAATATCGATATTTAGCCCGTAATTTTTTTTTATCCAGTAGATTTATGAAGTGAATTTTGTAGGCTTGTCTACAAAAGGTGTTTTGTAAATTCCCTCTGAGGATTAGAACTGAGAAATTGGAGAGAGAGTGGTTGTCTTGTAAGAAGTGTGCACCCACAGGTAATTGGATATTTTTGTCTTTGATATATTTTCAGTGTGCTTTCATTCTGGTACACAGTTGTTGCTTGGTTTCTCCTACATATTTCCTAACTTGACATTTAGTGCAATGGAGGAGAGAGATTATATTTCTGGAGGAACAGGTCTAAGATTCAGGAATGGTGATGGTTCTGTTGTGGGGGGTAGTTGTTATGGGAGTGTTGGTGATGTGTTGGCAGATTTCAAATTTCTCATCCCAGCGTGGTCCGGATCTGTTTGGTGTGCTTTGGTCAATAGGAAGTTTGCTTCTAGTGATGAGGTTAGTAAGGTTCAGTGCTTATTTAAAGGCAGCTCTGGAAAGAACTCTTTAAGAATTGGGTCATCTTTTACTGTGGGTTGCAATTGTTTGAGGATCTTCCGTATAGGTTCCAAGGTTCATTATGTGTCATAACGAATGGTGTGCGATTTATGGGGGGGTTTCTTTTTTGTACTGCAGCAATTTTTCACATGGTGGCTCTTTCAAAAGTGCGATCTACCTCTCTGGAGGAGTATCTATCTCTCTGGAGACTGAACTCCTCAATGAATTCTTTGCCTCCGTGTTCCTAAGTGAGGGGCAAGACAAGTCTCTCACTGGGATTGTAGAGAGGCAGCAGCAGGGCGCCAGACTACCAAGCGTAGACCCTGAGATGGTGCAGAGGCACTTGGAGAAACTGGATGCGTTTAAATCAGCAGGCCCGGATGAGTTCCATCCGAGGGTACTGAAGGAACTGGCTGACATCATTGCACAGCCACTGGCGGGAATATTTGAAAACTCATGGCACACGGGCCAGGTCCCGGAGGACTGGAAAAGGGCCAGTGTGGTCCCCATTTTCAAGAAGAGGAGGAAGGAGGACCCAGGCAACTATAGGCCAGTCAGTCTCACCTCCATCCTAGGCAAAGTCTTTGAAAAAATTATCAAGGCTCACATTCGCGAGAGCCCGGCAGAAAAAATTATGCTGCGGGGAAACCAGCATGGGTTCGTAGCAGGAAGATCATGCCTGACTAATCTAGTCTCTTTTTATGACCAGGTTACAAAACACCTGGGCGCAGGAGTAGGGGTTGACGTCGTTTACTTAGACTTCAGGAAGGCCTTCGATACGGTATCCCACACCATACTGGTGAACAAGTTAAGAGGCTGTGACTTGGATGACTGCACAGTCTAGCGGGTGGTGAATTGGCTAGAGGGTCGTACCCAGAGAGTCATAGTGAATGGGTCGGTATCGACCTGGAAGGGTGTGGGCAGTGGGGTCCCTCAGCGCTCGGTCCTTGGACTGATATTCTTCAATGTCTTCATCAGCGACTTGGACGAGGGTGTGAAGTGTACTCTGTCCAAGTTTGCGGATGACACAAAGCTGTGGGGAGAAGTGGACACACCGGAGGGTAGGGAACAACTACAAGCAGACCTCGACAGGTTGGACAAATGGGCAGAAAACAACAGAATGCAATTCAACAAGGAGAAATGCAAAGTGCTGCACCTAGGGAGGAAAAATGTCCAGCATACCTACTGCCTAGGAAATGACCTGCTGGGTGGCACAGAAGCAAAAAGGGATCTTGGAGTCCTAGTGGACTCCAAGATGAACATGAGTCGGCAGTGTGACGATGTCATCAGGAAAGCTAATGGCGCTTTATCGTGCATCAGGAGATGCATGACTAACAGAACCAAGGAGGTGATACTTCCCCTCTATCGGGCACTGGTCAGACCACAGTTGCAATACTGCGTGCAGTTTCGGGCGCCACACTTCAAGAGAGATGTGGATAACCTGGAGAGGGTCCGGAGAAGGGCCACTCGTATGGTTAAGGGCTTGCAGACCAAGCCCTATGAGGAGATACTAGGGCACCTGGACCTCTTCAGCCTCCTCAAGAGAAGGTTGAGAGGCGACCTTGTGGCTGCCTATAAGTTCATCATGGAGACACAGAAGGGAATTGGTAAGGCTTTACTCACCAAGGCGCCCCTGGGGGTTACAAGAAATAATGGCCATAAGCTAGCAGAGAGCAGATTTAGACTAGACATTAGGAAGAACTTCTTCACAGTTCGAGTGGCCAAGGTCTGGAACGGGCTCCCAAGGGAGGTGGTGCTCTCCCCTACCTTGGGGGTCTTCAAGAGGAGGTTGAAGGCATCTAGCTGGGGTCATCTAAACCCAGCACTCTTTCCTGCCTATGCAGGGGGTCAGACTTGATAATCTATTGAGGTCCCTTCCGACCCTAACATCTATGAATCTATGAATCCTTGTTGGGTGAAAGTCCTTTTGAGATTTGGAAGGTGATGATCATGGGTGTTCTTCTCAGTGCAAATTTGGTGGTATCAGAGGGCTTGGCTGTATATTACAGCTTTTTTAGCATATTTAGGGTGATTACTGGTTCTGTGTAGATATGCATGTTGGTCCATGGTTTTTTTGTATATGGCGGGTTGTATTTTACCATTCTGAGTATTGATCATAGTGTCTAAAAAGGAAATGTTAGTGTCAAAGTATTCAAGAGAGTCCAATGGACGGGTGATGATTATTGAATTTTTGATGGAACTCAATCAGAGACTGCAGGTTTTCAGTCCAAATGATGAAGATGGCATCTATGTATCTTAGGTGCAGTTCTTGAGGAATTATTTTTCCAGCTGGGTCATAAAAAGATTGGCGTTTTGTGGGGCCATTTTGGTTAACTGATAAGGGGTACCAAATCCTGATTCAGGGGTGCGGAGCCCTGGGCCAGCACCTGCCCTGCCCTACCCCAGGGGAGAGGCCACAGCTGCCTGTCTGGAGCAGCATGGGAAGCTGGGGGCTGCACACAGACCCATTCAAACAGCTGCTGCTGGGAGCTGCTCCCCAGGGCTTTTGACAGGGTGAGAAAGGAAGCGACTGCAAGCCCCGCCAAACATAGCCCTTGTGAAGCCATTGGTGGCAGCAGAAGGCAAGATTTCCTAGCCTGCTGCAGCAGCCATTGCACTGAGAGGGAGGGAGCAGATTAGTTATGGGTACTAGTCCCTTCTTACTTCTCCCCCTCCTCTCCTCCTCACTCCTTGCTCCTGCTCCGCCACCTTCTGGTTCCTGTTGGGGGACTGCACCCTGCCCCACACTAAATTTTAACCAGTAAGCTATAACAAATTATCACTGGACTTATCTGTTAAACGATTAATCATTTAACTGTTCATGTCCTTATCATGTACCCTTCCCTCCCCCAACTTGAAGCCCATATCTGTCATCTGTTTTTTCTAGATTTAGAATCAAAAGTTTAATTCAGTTCCTGAATATGTTCCCTGTGTAGAAGTACGTTGATTTATAATCTCAAAATCAGGGTGTATTGATTTAAATCACCAAGAGAAACCCCTGATTTAAATCATTGATTTAAATCAAGTTTCCCATCGATACTTAATTCACATATTTCTTAAACAATGGCGCAAACCTGATCACTAAAACATATTAATTTACAACTCAATACAGCATTTTACAACATCTGTCCTTAAACTCTTTTTAATTTTCAAATTGTATTAACTCTAACAGACAAGTCATCACAGCACTAAATGTACGCTGTCCTTAAAACTGCTACAACTAGATCTCATCTTCCCCACTCCCACTGTCATTTTTATTCATAGATTAAAACAAAAATATGGGTGTTCCTGCTTTTTTAACTCCCAGTTAATTTCTTAGCTTTGAACGAATAATACCAAAAGATGAAAATATTCTCTGTGTGACGGCAGAGGAAGCTACTGCTGTGAAAAGTTGGCTTAGAAACTGAAGGAACTCTGTTTCAAGGTGCCTGGCTAATGATTTCCAGCAATTCAGAGGAGTCACTTTGTTCAAAACATCATCAGTAAACATGTACTGCTTAAATGGTTCCCCCTTCAGCCCTGAAATTTATTATGACTAGCATAACTGAGGAATGATTTTGAGATGCCTACGCCATGGCAGCATCATCATCATTCAGAAGTTAGGCATCTACCTTTATATCTGGGGTTGAGAGTGTTTGCAAGAAAATGAGGTAAAGTTAGTGCTTGATCCATTCGCTTCTTTATTACCTGCAGTTTCTGATTAGGTATTTTTTTCTTCAATGTCTCTTGAAGTGCCTTCCAAATTCCAACAGCATCAGCAATGCAGCAACAATCTCTCTGAAGTTTGTTTAAGGCTATGGATATATAAGCTTCAGTATACTGAGGATATCCTCTACGTCCGTCTTTAATCCAAAGTTAGATAGTGCGGAAAAAATGCTTCCATTTTATCATGGTTTTCTTCACAAAATTTTATGAAAATGGGCCAATTCTTAATAAATTGTTCAAAACAATCAACCACAGAATTCCATCAAACATCTTGAAAGAGAATTAGTTTGGAGCCTCCTGCTCTCTTCAGTGAAGCTGAAGCAAAATGGTTGTTACGGACGTATTTTGCGACTTCAACAATATTTTCTTTTATTCCTGGAGAAGTACTTAAGTCTTTGGCTAAAAGATGCATTAAATGGGCACTGCAGCCATATGTTATTAAGCAACATTGTTCCGTTTCTTCTAAGTATCTTCTCATCTTTGCCACATTTGAAGCATTGTCTGTGACAAAACTGTGTATGTGACAGTTGAATTTTTGTTCACAGTTTATTACAGCTTTCACTGCCACTTCTTTTAAATATTTTGCTGTGTGGGCATTTCCCAATGTATCTATTGTTTTTGAAAGATATGCAACCCCATCTTCGGTTGTCACACAGGCACACATGACTGGATCGTTGTGTACATTGTTCTACACATCACGGCTTAAACTGGAAAATTTCCCCTCAGTATTTAGAAACATAGGGCTGGAAGGGACCCCGAAGGATCATCGGGTCCAGCCCTCTGCGTGAGCAGAAAAGATATCTGGGGTCAGGTGACCCGAGCCAGGTGACCATCCAGTGTTCTCTTGAAGATCTCTAGGGTATCTCTAGGATTGCTCCACCTCTGTGAGGAGTTTGTTCCATAGTTGTACAACCCTAGTTGTAAAGACGTTTTTCCTAATGTTCAACCTGAAACTATCTTTCAGGAGTTTGTGGCCATTGTTTCTAGTTTTTCCTCAGGGTGCCCTGGTGAACAGTTGTTCAAAAAGCCCCTGATGTACACCTCTGATATAGTGGTAAGCCGCAATCAGGTCCCCTCTCAGCCTTCTTTTTTTTTAGACTGAAGAGCCTGAGATCCCTCAGCCTCTCCTCATACGGCTTGCCATGCAAGTCTTTGATAACGCGTGTGGCCCTTCTCTGGACCCTCTCAAGCTTTAGCACATCCTTGTTCAAGTGTGGTGCCCAGAACTGGATGCAATGCTCCAACTGCGGCCGCACCAATGTTGAGTAAAGTGGGAAAATCACTTCTTTGGATTTACTGGAGATGCATCGATTGATACATGCCAGAATTTTATTGGCCCTAGCAGCTACTGCGTTGTATTGCCAGCTCATATTCATGCTGGGGTCTGTTGTTACCCCCAGACCCTTTTCATTTGCAGTGCTGGTCAGGTTAGTGATGCCCAGCCTGTAGGTGTGCTGGGGGTTCTTCCTTCCCAGATGCAGCACTTTGAGGTTCATTTCTCTATGTTGAACCATCTGGTTACATTCTGCCAAACATGCCAGCCTGTCTAGGTCTGCTTGTATCTGCAGCCTATCTGCGGGTGTGTCCACACAACCCCATATCTTGGTGTCATCCGCAAACTTGGCCAGTGAGCTTTTCACCTCCTCATCCAAGTCATTGATGAGGATATTGAACAGCACTGGGCCAAGTACCGACCCCTGGGGTATGCTGCTGCCCACATCTTGCCAGGACACCACTGACCCATTCATTTAGACTCTCTGTGTCTTACCCCACACCCAGTTTCGCACCCACTTGACAGTCCCTCAATTGAGCCCAATATCCTCCAGTTTTCTGATCAGTACCTCGTGGGATACCAGGTCAAAGGCTTTCTGGAAGTCAGAGTATATGATGTCAACTGCTTTTCTCTCATCCAGGTGATGAGTCAACTGATCATAGAAAGAAATGAGGTTGGTCAGACAAGACCTGCTCACGACGAAGCCATGTTGGCTGTCATTCAGTATCATGCCTTCTGCAAGTTTGTCATATATAGCCTCTTTGATGAATGTTTCTAAGATTTTCCCTGGAATAGAAGTTAAGCTAATTGCCCTGTAGTTTTCCAGGCCTTCACGCTTCCCCTTCTTGAAGATGAGCACAACATTGGCCCTCTTCCAGTCCTCTGGGATTTCTCCAGAGGCCCATGATTTTTGAAAGACCTTTGCCAGGGGCTCTGCGATTACTTTGACCAACTCTTGCAGCACCCTTGGGTAGCGTTTATCCGGTCCTGCTTATTTTATATACATCTAATTTCTTTAATTGATCATATACAATGGTTGTGGTGGGAATGGTGTCAATCCTGCCCTGCTCAGTCTGTGCCTTACCTGGCATGTTGTTCCTCTTGGTCTTGTGAAAGACTGAGGCAAAGTAGTCATTTAGCAGTTCCATTTTTTCCTGAGTGGTAGTGACCAGGTAACCTGAGGCATTGAGCAGTGGCCCCACTCTCCCATTAGTTTTCCTTTTCCTCGCTATGTAGCTGAAGAAGGACTTCTTGTTGTCCTTGATTCTTGTAGCTAGTTTTAGTTTGGTTTCTGCCTTAGCTTTCCTAATTTGTTTTCTACAAGTGCGGGCCATTGTCAAGTAGTCTTCCGTAGAGGCTGTCCCAAGCCTCCATTGTTTGTACGCCTCTTTCTTTTTCTGTAGGAGGGCTGCAACTTCCCTGCTTCTCCTACTTTTTTTCCATAAGGGAATGGATTTTCTCTGAGCCTTAAGGATTGTATCCTTAAGAAATGACCATTCTTCTTGTGGTCCCTATACTTGTGGTCCTTGATCTCTCGGGACATTCTCTACTAGTGACCTGAGCTTATTAAAATTTGTATTTTTGAAGTCTAAGACTTTGAGCCTGGTATCTGTTTTGTCAGCTTTATGATGGACCGTGAACATAATGATTTCATGGTCACTATTGCCTAGGCTGCCCTCTTATGTTTAAGTTAGTCACCAGGCCATCCCCTTTGGTCAGAACCAGGTCAAGAACTGTATTGCCTCTAGTTGACCTGTGCACATCCTGAGTCAAAAAAAGCTCTTCGGTGCTGGTCAGGAAGGATCATGATCAATCCAAGCTAACCAAGTACTCCTCCCAGGAGATGACAACTATGTCCTGTGCACATGTGGCTTCTGTTAGTTTACAGGCAAATGCTAGATCAAGTTCCTCCCCTTGGTTAGGCGGCCTGTAGTATACACCTACAGCCAGGTCTCTCTCTCCATGCCTCCCCCAGAACTTGACCCAGAGGGTTTCAAGCTGTTCTTTGGGGCCAATGTCGGCCTGTAGGGAGGTGTACTGCTCCTTCACACAGGGGGCGACACCCCCACCATTTCTTGCACACTGTTCAAGTTCCTTCTCATACACTGTATCTAGCAAACTTCCACCAATGTCTGCTCTACCAGGTGGAGTGTGGCCTGGTCGTAAGGACTCAACCATGTCAATCAAGTGTTTATTGTTAACAATGCGAAAAGGAGAATTTGTGGCATAAATTAACCAAGCACTCTTTTCATTTATGGTGTCCTGTTGGTATTTGCTGGTCCTTACTACAAACCCATCCATGGCGGTGGTATTACTGGATGATTGAAATCTTTTGATTGCTACTGGTACTTTGTGGTCTGAAATGCGTTTAATTGCAGCACTGCTGCTAAAAGTACCAACGGATGACTCTGAAGTTGTTGCAAATAGACAGTCAAAGTCTCTTATGATTAAATGGGATCCTGAAACAAAAATGATTTTTGAATAGTCATTCTTCTCACTCTATTATTCAGTTAATCATTTACATTTTTTCCAGCAAGGATGCAGATCCAATTCCAAATGACCAAAAAAGGTAAGACTAACTGCACTTAGAGTGCACTTAATTTGTGAGTAAACCCCATTGAACTCAGTGGCACTTCTGTTTTTTGAGAAAACAGGAATAGGATGGGGTTCCCTTGGGAAAGCTGAGTTATGCTAAAGTAAAATAGGGAATAGATCTATGGCATCACCAGTATGGTCTGGGGCCATGATGTTCCAAAATAAGGAGCATATAATATAAAATAAGAAAATGACACCCAGTGGCAACTGGTAACTCTAGATTTCTCTTACTGCAGCTTTCTGTACCATGAACTTGGGTGATAGATTCTAAAACTAGTTAACTAATTAAACAAGCCATAAGGATTAGCTAAGCTATTTTTTTTTTCCTAGCAACATCCAACATAGCAAACAGCTTGGCAATTTACTTGTTAAAGCACACTTGTAATAAAAGGCATAGAGAGAATCTTGAAGAACGATGCATTGCAAAATGAATTATTTAATTTACTAACCAGTTGATCCTCATTGTTCTTCAGACATATCCACATCTTCATCCATATAATTTTCTCCCAATAAGCAGTTTTCATTATGATGTTTCATTCTTGCAACTAGGCCTTGCATCTCCTTCTTGCACTGCTTACACTTGACATGCTTTCCTTTTTTTACCTGGGGAAGGAATTTCTTCAAAATATTCCCAGATAGGGTCTCTCTTACACCCAGAAGCCACGATAGTTTTTCTGTGGCAAAAATGTGGGAGAATATAGGAAACTGTGTATATACTACTGAATAATGTCTTCCCTTTTTCTTTCCAGTCCACTCCACTGTTCCTTTCTACTCTGGCCCTGTCCTTTCCTATATTGTTTCTCTGTCTTTAAGACACTGTCTTAACTAACTTCTCTGCCTTGCTCGGCCCAGCTTCACCACCACATAAGCACAGAATGACAACAATCCCATCCAACCTGTGTCTTTGAATGTGTGACTTTATTCTGCTGAGAAACAGAAACTGAAAGCCCAGAACTTTCAAGAAGCAAGAGCTGATAGTGAGGCTGGACAGACAGACTAGAACCATTTTCTTGAGATGAAAAACAAATGAATGCCCATGTTTGATTGGTAGGTAACTTAATGTGTGCGAGTGTGACACAGCCATTAATTCATTATTATGAAACTCTAAGTGTAGGTTTAGCATGTGTGCAATGAGATTTAATTGTAACTGGGGTTTTTTTCAATGAGAGAGAAATTTAGTATTTTATTGATGATTTAAAAAAAATTAATCTGATTTAAATTTTTAAAAATCCGATGTTTTTTATTTCTTTTTTTATCATTAATTTTTATCCATAGTGCTCATAATTTTAAATCCCCTATTAGCTCTTTTACATTTCAAATAATAGGTAGGGTTTTATTTAATTATTATTATTGTGTTGCCACATCATTGAAAAGGTAATTACTAGGGCTGTGCAAAATGGCAGCGTTCCGTTTCGACGTTTCAACAGAACAGTGTTCCGTTTCGCCTTTGTTTCAATTCAAAACGGCTGTTCTGTTCTGTTCCGTCAAAATGTTTTGCCGTTTCGACATTTTGCCCATAGGATATAATAGGCTATAACCTTGTCATTTCTGGCCTGATTTGGATGAAACATGCAGGAATAGTAGCCCCTTTGGAGGGCATGACACATGTCAAGTTTCAAGAAGATAGGTGCAGGGGGTTCAGAGAAACTGAACCCCCTGCACCTAAAAGTTATAAGGTGTTTCAGCCTTCCCCATTATAGTCTATGGGAGAAACGGCAAACGTTTCGCCTTGCCTCGTTTTGTTTCGAGGCTGTTTCGAGCATATCTGTTCCATTTTGATTTTGCTGTTTCAACCTCAAAACAGGTAGAAACAACATTGAAACAAAACTGGTGGCGAAATTTCACGCAGCCCGAGTAATTACCCTAAGTACAAGTGAATTCTGCAGCTTTTTTCAAAAGGTCATTTAACTAGTCCTTAACTTTGCTACCAAGAACAGTGAGACGCCCAGTATACACAGGTAATGCCCATGACCTCTTTACTTCCCTCCATGTGTTTCGGTATGTATTTGTCTCCTGCTTGCTGTGGCTATGGGCCTGTCTTCCAGCAACAAATTACAACCTAACTCTTGACCTTGCTTTCAGTTTTCCAGCTCATGGGCTTTTTCGTGGTTTGTCTAGATTTTCTGATGCCAGCTCACAGGCTTTTGACTGCTACATCTGTTCACATGGAGCTAGCCAGTCTAGTTCCATCCTGATCTCGGGATACTGCTTTCTTTTCCTGTACTCACTATGACACCTACTACTTATATGCTGAATTTGTTAATACATTGCCTCATACAACTAGGTCATTTCCCTAAAACTCATGGGGAGGGGTGGGGAGGAAGTACATGCTGAGTAATAAGCCACCAAGTTCATAATACATTATTACAGAGAAGCATGGTTACTTAAAAGTTGAAACACACAACCTTCTTTTCACTACAAATAAGAAATTTGTGATTTGCCTGATTTTTCTCAAAAGATTTTTGTAGGGCAAAATGCTCTGGATCATTTAAAAATGCTCTGGATGATTTAAGTGTAAGAAAGAGAAAGTATGAGATGGTGTGCATTTTTCTAAATTGCCGTCTGCTTAGTGTTAGAGTGGTTTTCGTTTCTACAATGTTGTGATAAGTAATTTAAAATTGTCCTAATCTTAGTCTTTTCTCATGAGGAGGCAAAATCCAAGGTTCTTTCTATTGACATGCACACTGAAACACTATAACTTAGGTCACTTTTCTAAAACAATGTTTTATTTGCCTGTACAGTGCATACCTCTATATACTATCAGATCATTTTTGTAGTTATGAACTCATGGATATTTAACATAACCATATCCAGAAGCATCTAGATATTGGAGATGAAAACAAAATTACTAATTATTTTTTGTAGCTTGTAATAAGTCATTTTCTTATTTTAGTTGATTTTTTTGGTAGCCTCCACTTATTCTGAAAATAGAATCTACTACCAGGTTTCTATATAGCCAGGACTGCTTTGGGTAACAGTATGTATTGTACTAGACAGGAAAGGGCAGGCTCCAAGAAACAGATAACCACTCTGTTTAGCAGATAAATGAAAGGTAGTTATTTTGAAACAAACAAAACACAGTTTTTGGGGGTGGGGGACTGGGCAGGGACTTTGTGGTGACTGTAGCAGTTTTTCCATCCTATACTGTCCCACAGAAATTCTATCAATTCTACCAACCTACCAATACAAAAATAAGGTAAATAAAATCAGTACTTATTTTTGTAAACAAAACAAACAAGAATAGTGCAACTTGGTTAACCTTGCATTACAACTGTTGTGCAATAAAACTTTGACTACTATTTCCATGTCTTTCATTTTTAGCCTGGCTTTGCACAGAAGGTGGACTCTGTCCTGTTGCATCAATTGTATTTGTTTCAGTACTCTGTTGCTGTGTGATTTGTCCCAGCGACTGTTCCTGTATGCTAATAAAGGGTTAATTCTAACCCTTAAATCAGAAAATCATAACCCTATTGAATGCAGTCTATTAGACCAACAGGACATTAGAAAATATAGCAACTGTCTAGAGGCATAAAGATTAAAAGTAAATGCACTTACTTTTAATGAGCAGATACTGAAAAAAACTGCAATGAAGACAAGGCCTGAGGCATTTAAATTCATGTGGAGGAAATGTCATAACGTTTTACTGATTTATTTATTTTTTAATTAAGCGAGTTGCCACCTGTAATGGTCAAGGAAATTTGCAAGAGGAAAGGACCAAATGCCTGGTTGACATAGACCTGAAGAAAAATGCAGTGTGTTCAAAAGCTTGCATCTGAACCAAGCAGTTGGTCCAATAAAATATATCGCCCACAAAAATCCCTGCCCCTGACGTTTTTTTATGTGTTTTTTCTATAAATCTCATATCATTTAGGCTTCCTTCTTCCCACCAAACACACTATTTCTCATGTTTTCCTGCTTTGTAGTCCTGTGTATGTGCTTTGAGAGGTGTACTGATGTCTGACCCTTGAGTAAAAAACCTTGAAGTAATTGGTTCCATAATTCAGCAACAAGACATGCCCTAACTCGTCTTGTGCTGAAATACTGCCTCACTTTGGCTGCTTCCTTATGTATGAGGTTGAGGAATAACCCCCAAGACGTTGCAGTATTCCAGCACAGCATAGGCCTTCCCATATCCTAATGTGATTATAAAAAGTTCTTAACAATATTACTTTAAAGGGAAAATAAAATTGTAACATTTAATTTGAGCTTTTTAAATGGTATGGCAACTAAGCTGTTTCTAATTTTAGAATAATTTAAATCATTGTAATAGAAATTACAATAAATATAGCTCTATACTGATTGCAATTAATTGGCTCTCCTTTCTTCTTTTCAGATTTCCTTCTTCACCTTGGCTTAATCCTTTTCCCTCCAAATTTGGTCACTTTGACTGTCTTTTTGTTTTACTTTAATTCATCCTAGAGTCTATTATCTGTTTCTTGTCTTAATTCAGCTTTTGTTGTTTTTGTTGTTAAAGAGAAGCTCTCTTTTCAACTTCATTTTCCTTGTCACTGGATCCAGAAATCCAGTCACCAGTACTTTTCTCTCCAGGTATTATAATATGCCCAGGTAATCTCACTTTTAAATTTGCATAATATTTGACTATATTTCAGTTTATTTCTACAATACACAACTTTTCTCTAACCTCTTGCATTGTGCCATGATATATCTGTGGTTGTTGATGGGAATGAAGATTTGGTTTCCTAATGCATTTATTATAATGAAATAATTATTTTTAGAAGTGAAGTTTACTCTGTTTTCTGTATATTTTTTGTCACAAGACCACATTAGACAGCTACCATACTTGAAGCAGCCTTTGTGAATATTTAGGATTCTTAAAAAAAAATTATCTAGCAGGGCCTACCTGGTGAAGGTTTGATAAACACTGAATCCTTTTAACAATTTGTATTTAATACTAATGATGCAGAATTGCTGCTTTCACATAACTGGTGCCAGAAGCAGACTGATAGGGATTTATGCATTCTCAACTTGCTCTGTGCCAGATCAGCACAGACATTCTTCTAAGGATCCACCTGGGGAGACAAAATAAGAAGGAAAGAAGAGAGAGAAAGAAGAAGGAGAAGACTTTCACAATTTATTTCCCCCCCCCCCCCCCCCCCGTCATCAGGTTGAAGTTCTTCCCAAAGGCAGCTTTATTACAAGTTCCTCCTACTGTAATAAATGGATCGCTTTCCACTACAATATTATAAGCACTAGGATGCATCTACTTTGAAGACACTACTCACTATCTGAACTCAAATCCAAAATCTCAGGCAAGTTTGAAGTTGCGCAAAGTTCTATGCTTCTATGGCTAGACTACTAATGATATCTAAGATAACTGGTTTAAAATCAGTTCAGAAGTGACTGCTTTCTCTGCATGTTGGGTGTCATGCCCTTGCGCTTAGTTTTTAATTTAACAGTGTAACTCCAAAAATATTAATCGTATCCGTCTAGGTACCTTATGAACTCTATCATGATAGATCAGGTGCTTCAAAGATGTAATGAGTTTATCCTCACAAACCCCTTCTGTGGTAGGGAGTGAGCGTATTGGTATACTCCTGGGACTGAGGGGGGTGGTTTTTGTTTTGAGGATTTCTGTTAGCTTGGGGGGGGGTGGTATTTATTTTTTTTTTTGTATTTTTAACAGATTTTGGTCGTGGGCACAGATTAAGTAATTGGCCTGGAGTTGCACACAATCTGTGGCAGAGCCAGGAATTGACCGAAATCCCTGTAGTCACATTCCAGTGTCTGAACCAGTTTTCCTTTTTGATAGTATTTTATTACATGTTGTGTTGCAAAGATCCATGGGCTTATTAATGTAAAGTCCAGTACACACTACTAGAATGTTGTTTGAGTATAAATTAGAATAATAATAAGCTGTTTTTTCTGTTTTATTTGACTAGCTGTATTTGAAAAAGGGAGAACCCCAACACAAAAATGCTTCTAATACCCCTGTTTGTCCATCAGGCTGGAAAAGCCCAGCACTGAAGCACTTATGGGGCATGTTCTGCTCCTAGTTTTTTCCTCGCCTGAATCGCACTGCAGCACCTGGGTGCCCGGAAGCATTCAAGCATGTTTCCTGCCCAGCCAGATCTGGGCTGGAGCACAGCACCGGGGGAAGGGAAGGCTGGAGGACTCGGTATGGCACAAACCCTTCCCTAACACTGGCAATCCCTGCCTACGTTCACTTTAAAAAACAAAAACAAAAAAAGCCCCCTGCAAAGCTCTCTGGGCTGTGTGCTCTAGGGACCTCTGGCAGCCCAGCATCCTCACTGCAGGCTTTTTGCTTCTCAACTTCTGTACAGGTTTGTTTTTCTCTCAGGAAAACAAAACTGGAAGAGTTATCCTGGATGATTTGAATGTATGTATGCAACCTAGGTCAGGGTTTTGGTAACAGACAGAGCAAGCTTCTATGATCCCAAGTCCTGACTGTAGATATTTGCCCTGGCAAACACAAACATTTAAACTGTCTTAGTGGATGATACCAGTGGCCTATAGGCTTGGTTATTATGTCTAGCAGGTGCTTCAGAGAAAAGAACAAGAAAGCTCATGATGAACAATTCTGGAATGAACTAACTTATAGGGAAGATTTTTCCTAACTGCAATTATAGCCAGTATAACCACCTGCATGTGGTCATCCATACAAATGACTAGGCCTAATATGAATCTTTCTTAGCTTTGTCACCAAGCAGTCACATCCTGTTGTTCTTATTGCTGCAAGGTACATATAAAGTATGCATGTAGGGGTTTGTTTGTTTGTTTGTTTGTTTGTTTTGATGGACTTGTTGTTTTTTAATGAGTTTGCCTTTGAATTTATTCCTCTTACTTTTCAATATTTTTAGAAAATAAATGAGATGCCCTTGTTCTTCCTTGATCATTCATTATTGTATGGATTTATATAGTTTCATGGTTTTTATTTCTCTTCATAAGGAAGGATTTCCATACTGATAATCAGTTTTGGTCCCATCTCTTGAGAAGGGATGATTGTTTGCATCGGAGGCCAACAGCTGTGAGTGTGCAAATGTGTGTACTGACAACCATAGAAGGGCCTCAATCTTGGATGGACACACAATGAGTAGAGGAATGGCCTTTAAGCTAAAGGCTTGTAATGGTGGAGACAGGAATTCTGGCAGCAGTAAAGCAAATGAAAAATGAGTCCAGGTTTCCAACCTGAGTAAACATGACTTACTTTTAGGACTCTGACTGCAAATGCGATGAAGCCTAGTGGAAGGTTATGCCCTTTGTCTGTGTCTGGTATTGATTGTTTGGGATAAGAAGTTCTGCAGGACTAGAACTTCCCAAAGTGTACCTAACACCATCTCCTTTCCCCATAAAGGGAAGAGATGGAGTAGTTTGTCTCATCTGAGTATTTACTGGGATTTTGGGATAGCTGGAATATACGCCTGTCCGAAGCGGCTAGTATTCTCTTCAGATTTGGATTCAGCCAATTCAGGAGACAGTGATTCAATTCAGTGATTTGAATCACTGTCCTGAATGGATTTGGCTGAATCTCTGAATTGAACAAGCCCCATGACCCTGCCTGCTCTCCCAGCCCCGTCAATGGCTTACCTACCTAGCCCCAACATCCTGTCACTGAAAAAATAAAAAAGGCCCGCACTTACCGGCTCCTGCCAGGTGGGGGGAGGGTGTGATCCCTGCTGCCCCGCACTGCCCCGCGCTGTGTGGAGGGCTCTGCCGAGAGCCCTCAGAGACCCTGACAGTCACTGCAGCAGCTGGTGAGTGTAGGCCTTTTTTTTTTTTTTAAGTGCTGAGATGATGGGGCCAGGCAGGGCAGCCATTGATGGGGCTGGGAGAGCAAGCTGGGGTTGGGGGGACTCAGGGAGGCTAGGAAAGCAGGCAGGGAATTCAGCCTGGTGGGGGTCCCCCCCCCATGGTCTCCTCCCTCCTCCTCCAGCCCCCCTGCCCACTACTTTACCGGCCCAGAGTCCGGGTCCAGCTCACTGCAGCAGTGAGCAGGAATGCTCAAATCGAATCTCAAAATCTCTCCGAAACTTTTCTGAATTGATTTGGACCTTTTTATTGGTCTCTCAATTCAATTCAGATTCAGAGATTCAGCTGCCAAATCGGGCCATATCTCCTCCAAATCAAATCGGCAACTGAAGCTTCACATAGAGCTACTGGAACACCTTAACTTGTCTCCTGCACTTTTTGGCTGTAATTTTGTATCATTTGCTAATGTTGCCATTTCATTCTTCTGCTTTTGTTTTTGATTATTTATGAATGATCTGTGATCAGCTCCTGTTAAATTTGCTCCCACATGGGAAACAGTTTAAATATTATACAGGACTGCATACTCAGGCTTCCTACCTTCTAACTCAGCTCAAACACAAGACCTGGCATTGCAGAACCACAGATGGTAGAGGGTGGAAAATATAAACAAAAAGCAGATAGTTACTATGCTAAGGCTTGAAGGGAGTGAGGATAGGGGCAGCCCATACCTACTTCAAGGCAAGAGTCCAACAAACTGAAGAATGTTACAAAGCACTTCCTGAGATTATTCTTACATTCGTGAGAATGTAGCTTTCCAATATGTCATGTGATAAATCTAAATATGAAATAATATATGTATATACATGATTTGTGTATATATGCAGTTCTACTATCCATAAATTCCCTCATTCTTTGGGGAGAGAACTCCTGTTGATGTTAGATTAATCCTTTGCATTCTGTTGGAAGGGAGGAAAATACTGTCTATTAAAATGGGGGAAATACTACTGCAGTTATAACACTCAGGAAGCAAAGTTCTTTCAAGCTTTGTAGTTTTTAACTTCTTCAAGAATTAGAACCTCTGTTTCCTTGCAGCTGGCATGCTTTTCTCATAAATGTGTAGCAGAGACCATTTGCAAATTTCCAGCTGTTCAGTGTCCAGCAATTCAGAATTCAAGCACCCTTTTTTTCCCTCGTTCTACGTTTTTAAAGTGTGATTCTTGTCATGGGAAATCCAGAATTAGCATTCTAAGATCACATGGTTAACTTCAGCATGCTATACTTAAAACACTCAACCTAAAATGTCACAGTTTTCAATTAGAATTTGCAGAATTCCCAGAACCAATGTTACCTTACAGTAAGGTTCTTTGGAATAACCTGGGGATGGGAGGACTGTTTGTGTGCAGTGCATGCATCTGTTGATGATGCTGAGCTTTGCAATCTCCCTCTCCCTGCTTTTTCATACTGTCTACAGCAAACCTGACAGGCGAGGAAGCCATTAGGGTGCTGATAACAAAGCATTTAGCAGCCCATAAAGAAAACAAAAGCCTCTCTCATTAGTTCAAGTTCTTCTTAAAACAGCTTTTTCCAAGGAAGGAACAAAGGGATATTACTAGCTGACCTATTGATTAGCTCTAAAAAGCCCTAAGTGGACACCTGTTCTAGCCATGGGGCCAAAAAGTTGAGCACACCACTGCTCTGAAACAAGAATTTTAAGGTATTTGTCTCCTAATTTGCCCCCGGGGATTTTCATGACATCATATCCTTTTTTTAAAAGCATTTTTTTTAAATAGATCAATGAATAGTCTAATTAATGTTTACTAAGTTATACCCTCATTAACAAGAATTTAAATTATATCATTTTAACTCTGTAAACCTTTTCCTTGAGGGGAGGAAAGAAAAAGAAGATAGGATAAAGTGCTTTCTGAGCAAAAACAATGTGGACAACTGAAAATGAGTTTAAAATCCTAGCTCTGTTGAAGTCGATGGGAGTATTTTGCCACTAGCAAGATGAATAGTTACATCAGTATATACAAAAACATGACCTTTTTGTTGAAAATATCATTTTTATCTGGATTTAATAAGACAGCTCCTGTAGCCAAGTTTTGTACAGCGCTGGCATTTTTTCTTAAAGTGATAGGACTGTGGTTTTGTTTCAAATGGTTAATGTCAAATTCATGGCCCTCGTAATGGAATTATGCCAAGCTGTGCTTAGTGTCTCGGACGGCCAAAGCCAACTCGAGGTGATTCAATAATTACTCGTTTGTCAGGGCGGGCTGGTGAATAGAGAGGCCGAGAAATCTTTATGGTTGTAAAACTTTACTTACGTCGCTTGTGGTTGCGACGAAAACGGTCCGCTTGTCTGAACAACTACGTTAGTTGTTCCAGCTGGCAGGGCTTAAGCCAGCATGTCCGTCTGCAAATCGTGCCAGCAGGGAAAAGGATACGTCTGGGATTGCGCTCGGTGACGGGGAGAAGAATCGATAGGTGATCAGTCTATCGATCAGCTCAGCCACGAGTCAGATCTCTTCAGAAGCACTCTGCAGCGTGCTCAAAGTTCTCCGACTTGGGTGGAAGTCGCGCTAATTTTTAAATGGCCAGCAAGCCAATTACTAGCCGCCACGTGTGCATAATTTAGAACTGGCCAATAGTGGGACACAAATTTACATTCGAATGGCGGGAACTCTCTTGCATCGGGGGTTTTCTGCAGCAACAGAAAGCCTTTTACTTTGCAAGAGGCTCTCATGTGGTGGGAAAATTCCACCGTGCCGAGGCACCAAAATCACTGGGTTGTGACATGCCCCATTGCCGACGGCACAACTGGAATTTTAGACACATGAGCTTATCATCCGGCATCTTTGTTTCAGGACTCACTGACCTGGCAAAGCTTTAACAACCAGTAACATATATATAAACAAACAACTTGATAGACCGGTCTTTTCAACAAGTTACAAAATACAATAACTTTGAACATATAACAACAACTGTTGATCATCGTCTGATTGGAGAACATCTGCTTGGGACTTCCTTCGTCTGATAGTCAGTCCGTCCTGTCCTATTAACAGACAATGTCAATAAAATACTTAATTAAATGAGAAAATAGTTTTATAGTGAGTCCTGAGCAAATGTACGTTCCCCGTCTCAGTGTCTCCTTCATAACTATCATTCTACTAACTCGAACGAACTGTAGTCTGGTACTTGATGAATCTCACAATCGGGCGGTTGTGGATTATTGCTTTTCTGGGGTTAGACCTGTGAAGAGAAAAACAACAACACAAAACAAAAAGACTGATAATTGGATTTACTGTAAGGATACTGGGTGAACGTTGGAACGGCGTGTCATCTAGTTGTGATGAACGATAATAGGAGGACGATCAGGCTTCTCTTCCAATTGAACAGAATAGGTATTGGGATATTGTCCCGACCGCTGAACTGTCCCTTTGTGAACTTGTGGATGAGACTGATGGGGGTGCAGTATTGAAATCCACACTAACTCGTCTGGTTGGAACTTGGGCTCCCAAGGTGGAGGTTTCTGGACATTAGCTTCGTCCCATAATGGTTTAGCAGTGTTTAGTGAAATAAGGACATCGTGATTAAATTTAGTCCAGTTTTTAAATGTCCCTCCTCCTCTAAGGCGAAGTTGCTCCTTGTACAGACCTATGTGCCTTTCCACAATACCGTTGGACTGCGGGTGGTAAGGCAAATGAAGATGCCAGGCTACATTATGAAGACGAGCGAATTTATCCAGAGCGTTTGAATTAAACGGGGGTCCTCCATCCGACTGATTCTCATGAGGAGGTTGCCAGGTAGCAAATACAGCAGTCAAAGCAGAAATGACAGCAGTAGCATTACTTTTCCGTAGGGGGACAACCTGTAACTGTCTTGTTCCCAAATCGACAACAACTAGTCCTTTATTTGGCGGCTTAGACCCTGGGAGGGGTCCCAGTAAATCTACCTGCCAGACTTTTCCTGCTTGAAACTGTGAAGAATTGAAAGCTCCTAGTTGGTGCTTAGTTCTATGGCACTTTTCTTTAGCACATATCTCACAGGCCTGAGCTACCTTTTCCCAATCACGCCCAGCTCTGTATGAGGCCGGCTCCATAAGGGTTCGGCACCAACGTTGATGGCAAGCTCGTGGTCCCGGGTGACCCCAATTCTCATGAAGCCACGCAAGGAATGGATTTATTTCAGGATCGGTGGTAGATGTGACAGGCAAGACTATGTCGGTTTGGAGTGGATCTTCCAAGAGCTTATCAATTACCTCATGCACTGGATCGGTATCTGGACGATGGGACTTAGTGTGCCTAATCAACGGGAGGCGCACAAATTTAGTTAACGTTTCCCAAATATCTTGCTAATCATTCAAATTCTCGAAGGGAAAAGCTGTGCCCATAAGAATTTTATAAATGTATTGCGAATCAATTGCGATGATCGGAACTGGGAGTGTATCGTTATGATGTGTCAGACAATGTTCCAGTACCTTAAGGAATCCTAATAATTCACATCTTTGGGCCGAATTATCATCTGGGTCGGCTTGCAAGATTTCCTTATCATTACAAGCTTTGCAATAATACCCATAGCCTCCGCCATGTCGGGAGGTTCCATCTGAGGCCATCCATGCCGGGGCAGAAGTTCCATACAATGTAGGGACCTTCTCCTCATCTTCTGGGCTTGGATCAGGTACCGTGTCTTCCAACCTCCAGCGATGCCAGTTGTAATGGTGAGTAAGCACTAGCGTATTCCAGGTCTTAGACTCTCCCTGAAAATGTGGGTCAACTCTGTCTGCATCCAGCAAGGGTAACAATGTGGCACCGGGAGTGCGTAACGTCCCATGCCCCCTTGCTAAAGACTCCACCAGTTGTTTGGCTAGGAGGATTTTTCCTACAGCTCCATATCGATGTTGTGCCGCTTGAAGCGTTTTATGGGCTGTATATACTAGCTCATCGTGAGGGTTATGTGCGACAGCCCACACATTGTTGGTGGTGAACCCGAGGGTTACGGTTAGTGACTCACCCAGATCAATGGCATGGAGTTGTGTGTCTTTAACCATAGCTAGCAGGCGAAGCAGGTTTTGCTGATCTCCTTTTGTCCAGGGCGTGGACTTTCGAGACTTATCACAGGTCTGTCGCTGCAATTTAGTGAGGAGGGCCAAATCACTAGGTCCAATATAATGTCGATACCAATTCAAATGACCCAACAGCTGTTGAAAGTGCCTCTTAGTTGTAGGGAAGAATGTTTTCAATGGATCGATGTTAGGACCCTCATGCGAGATTCCGTGGCGGATGGAACCGATGTATCGGGTACCGAGGAAAGTAATGTCATTTACAGGTTGTAAACACGACTTTTCCTCGTTGATTGTCCATCCCTCACTCTGAAGGTGAGTGACTAGTTGATTAACTATACTAGTAACTACGGAACTATCGTGACCCATAATGGTGATATCATCGACGTAACTCTAAATCTTTAGTTCCTTCTCTGGGGGAAGACAGTATGAAGCTCGAAAATTCTTTAGGGTGTTATTCATGGTACCAGTGGCTAGTGATGGAGTGTTACGATATCCTTGTGGACAGACCGTCCACCTATACATAATGCCATCAATACACATGTTTAGTATTCCTTCCGGGTCATTTATCGGGATGGAAAAGTATATATTTTTAAGATCCAATGTGACTCCAACCCACTTATTTTGTTGGAACTGTGCCATCTCAAACATACATTGTGGCAGAGTAGATGGATTAGGTTGTTGAAGTACCTGACACCTTTTGTTGACTTCTCTGTAGTCCACAACCAACCGGGCTTCATTAGGCTTTCCAGGTTTTGCTACCCCCCATCCTGATGACAGGTAGGTGCTGGCTGTTACGGTCTTAATACAGCCTCGTCGCTCGAGTCGCCTCAGGAGGTCAGTAAGGGACTGCTTTAGAGAACCCTTAATCGGAATTGGTCGATATCGCCAGGTGGAGTTGTTACAAAGCGTTGGTCTATGCCAATCCTGTTCTGGGATAATAACGGGTAATGCCTGTAGCACTTGTTCTTTAAGGTCAAGCACTTTTATCCCCTGGATCCCTAAAATGTTGATGCCCCCTGGGACAGCCTCTAGGGGGTATTGGTGGCCTTGGACCCAAAATTTGACCTTCGTTGTGACAGCGATAACATTAAGCCCTTGTACCTTGATCGTTTTGGTGGTCTTTTGATGAGGTATCATTGAGGTAATCACATTGGTTTGAGCTCCAGTATCGAGAAGGAAGAGTGCTTGTTGTTGGTCATCCGGATTGGTAGGGTTGTAAACAGAGAGTTCGACGTATGGTCGAGAATCAGTAGGGTCAGGTTTGAACTGGAGCAGGCCGCTGGCGGAGCCGACAGCCATTACTCGTTTTTTGATGGGTCCTCGAATTTAAATCCTAATGCTTCGGCTATACGATATTGGGTTCGTTCTTCCAAAATTCGTAGCTGCGCCTTTGTAAGTCCGGCGTGGGAGAGAAGAAAACCAAACATGGTTCTTTCCTTCAGGGTTCTCTCCTTCGGGGTTCCTGGAGGTGACCACCCTTGCTCTCATCGGGGGATAAATTCTTGCCGTCTGGGTCTCAATGTTCCGGCTGGGTATACCGAAGATCGGTCCCTTATAGTATCAGAAGCTTCTTCACCTTGTTGCATAAGTGCTTGTAGACGTGGGAGATGGCCTAAGAGATTTCCCACCGTCTGACCTGCCATTGGGTTCAAGAAGAGTCGGAGTGTAACGGCATTTGCTCCTCCGTATACCTCCATGCAGGCCTCTATAGCTTCCAAGGCCTTTGGGATTGCCCCTGGGTCCGATAGGTGGTGATGAGCCCATCTCTCTTTTCGTTGCACGGCAGTTAGTCCCATGGGATTTGTCCTCGGGCTCCATGAGAGATATGGCACCCCAACTATAGCTAGGAGGAGTTGCTCCACAGTAGCCTTCTGTGGACAACCTTCGTGCCAGGTGTGAAATTTGTGGGTTACCTGTCCCACTACGAGCGCTGGGAGCGGGATGGGCCAGTGGGCACTGTCCACAGCCACATTCAAATCGGTAGCACGCCCACCACTCCATGCCGTCTGTCGGGTCAAGGCACTCTCTTCTTCTTTGTCCAAGGTGTTAGATCCAAATTCCACTATTAACCGCCCTAACCACATTGCCAAGGTTTCTCCTGATCTTATCTTAGATTCCTTGCAAAGCTCTTGAATTTCTGGTCTGGTGCATGTGCGTGAGATGACAGTGGTACGCGTGGCACCATCTTCATCTGCAACATGCTTCATCACAGCTATCGGGTGAGCTGTGGTAGAGAAAGAGTTAAATTCTTCATCTGGGAGCATTGGGTATATCTCTCCTCCCATTGTCCCCTCCCCTTGGCAAGGAGGCGGGGCCGCCGGGGATGAAGTCACCTCAGGGGGCAGAGGCGCTAGGCGGATCCCCGCCAGGTCTTCTGAAGCTCCGCCCCTCCTTTCCGGGTTTCCTGGATGGCTCGCACTTCTTTCGGCGCCATTTTCTGCTAGCAGTATCACGCGGCTGGTGCTTCTGACAAGTGCCGCTCCGGAGCCTTTTGCTGCCCTCTCCAGTGACTCCTTACCCGCCGTATGCATCTGTGCCTCTAAATTTGCGTATTCCCTTAGTAGACCCGCTACTATACGGAACAGCACATTTATCATTTTTCCCTTCTTCCATTTAGTTAGACCCCATCTCGGCACATGACGGCCCTTAGTTTCCAAATCCTCCCAGAGCTGAACGAGGAGCTCATGGCCCCGCGACTCCGGCACCAAATCCGGACAGTTAAACCAGTCCGTGGGGGTGGATTCCCCTCCTTTCCTTAAGTATTGAATGCATTGAGCGAACTCTTGAGCGGGGGTTAGCTTCTCTGCCTTCTGCGCTTTTACCCCGGCTAAGGATATGGTCAAGGTTTCCTCCGGGGGTCGATAATAGACCCGGTCGCTCCCCATTATGCATCTGAATTCCCCAAGGGATAGCTTAGTTCTCCATTCCTTCACTACGGCTTCTTCTCTCTTTACGGAGAAGTAACCATCAATGTTTCTTTCATCCCCTTCTACCGCCTGATGGTAAGCGATATGCGCCCATAGATCGTTGGCATTCTCTACGTGGCGGGTCCCAGTGCTCCAGGGGCAGCACCCGATTAGGTTCTTCTCCATCACCGTACCCTTTAATCCCATCCTCGTCGTCATGTCTCAGACGGCCAAAGCCGACTCGAGGTGATTCAATAATTGCTCATTCGTCGGGGCGGGCTGGTGAATAGAGAGGCCGAGAAATCTTTATGGTTGTAAAACTTTACTTACGTCGCTTGCGGTTGTGACGATAACGGTCCAGTCGTCTGAACAACTACGTTAGTTGTTCCAGCTGGCAGGGCTCAAGCCAGCACATCCGTCTACAAATCGGGCCGGCTGGGAAAAGGATACGTCTGGGATTGCGCTCGGCGACAGGGAGAAGAATCGATAGGTGATCAGTCTATCGATCAGCTCAGCCACGAGTCAGATCTCTTCAGAAGCACTCTGCAGCGTGCTCAAAGTTCTCCGACTTGGGTGGAAGTCGCGCTAATTTTTAAACAGCCAGCAAGCCAATTACTAGCCGCCACGTGTGCATAATTTAGAACTGGCCAATAGTGGGACACAAATTTACATTCGAATGGCGGGAACTCTCTTGCATCGGGGGTTTTCTGCAGCAACAGAAAGCCTTTTACTTTGCAAGAGGCTCTCATGTGGTGGGAAAATTCCACCGTGCCGAGGCACCAAAATCACTGGGTTGTGACACTTAGCACTTCTATATTTGAATATGAAAATGTTATTATAAATGAGAAAAGTGATGAAGATATGGTAGTGCTTAGACGTCTCTTAGGGTAGCAACAGATATTCAAAAAGTCTGAGCCTGAATTGATTCAATCTTTGCAGGTTAGTCTAAGCTGCCTATGTTGAACCAATTTGCAAGTGCACAGACATTCCCTCTGGACTGAGGAAATGCAGGCACATGATTGCATTGGCTCATGTTAGAAGCCGGCAGGCGCTAGAGCTGTCCTCCCTTCCCTTCCATAATGCTGAGCTGAGGCCGGGGTGTGAGCAGGCCCTAGCAGGTCACTCTGATTAGGGAGGAGTTTAAACCCCCACCCTGGCTGTACAGTCCTAGGCTTTTCCCTGCCTGTTGCTGAAGGGGTGGAAATGTTGCCCCCAGCCAGCACTCTGAGGCAAAGGGGAACAGAGGTGGGAGGACTGTTTGTGTGCAGAGCATGCATCTGTTGAGGATACTGAGCTTTGCAGTCTCCCTCTCCCTGCTTTTCCATACTGTCTGCAGCAAACCTAACAGGCAAGGAAGCCAGCAGGGTACTGATAACAAAGCATTTAGCAGCCTATCAAGAAAACAAAAGCCTCTCCCATTAGTTAAAGTTCTTCTTAAAACAGATTTTTCCAAGGAAGGAACAGAGGGATATTACTAGCTGACCTGTTGATTAGCTCTAAAAAGCCCTAAGTGGACACTGTCCTGTCTCCCTTTATTCTGTCTGCCTTTGCCCTGCCCCAGTGAAATTGGAAACATACACACGCAGACACCTCTCAGCATTAGCTAGTATACCACACGCTGGCTAGGGTCTGTGGTGCTGGGTTTGTGCTGTGGGAGATGGAAGGGATGGGGGGATCCCTGCTTGAGCAGTGAGGGAGCGGAGGGTGGGGGGACAGGGGAAAGCCAGGCAGACCTTGCTGTGCCTGCAGTCTCTGTTAAAGTGCCTCTATGTGAACAAGGGTTTAGGCTGTAGCCATGTTGGTCTAAGGACATAGGCAGACAAGGTTCCTTGGGTGAATTTGATATCTTTTATTAGACCAACCCAAATAGTTGGAGAAAAGTTAGTAAGCAAGCTTTCAGGTTCAAAAACCTTTCGTCAGGCTAAGGAAGTTTCAGCAGTTGGTGTGTGCTCTTCCTGGATGGAATGAAAAGTAAAGAAGCCAGGGGCTGGGCTGGGCTAGGGAGTCGGTTGCCAGGCAGATTATAATGTATCAAAAATCCAATGTCTTTGTTTAATCCATGATCTCTAGTATCCAGGAGGTTGATGAAATGGAGCTTCCATAGTCTCTGGGAAGTGTTGTGTAAGTTTCCCTTGAGGATCAGGACTGAGAGATTGGAGAGAGAGTGGCTCTCCTGTGAGAAATGTGCCCCCACCGGTAATTGGGTATTTCTGTCTTTGATGGATTTCCAGTGTGCGTTCATTCTGGTGCGCAGTTGTTGTTTCGTCTCTCCTACGTATTTTCCACCAGGGCATTTGGTGCACTGGATGAGGTATATTACATTTCTGGAGGAGCAGCTGTAAGATCCTGGGATGCTGATGGCTCTGTTGTGGGGTGTAGTAATTGTGGGGGTGGTGGAGATGTGTTGGCAGGTTTTGCATTTCTTGTAATGACACGGTCTGGATCCTTTTGGTGTGTTCTGGGCTTGAGGAAGTTTGCTTCTGGTGATGAGGTTGGCGAGGTTCGGTGCTTGTTTAAAGGCTAGGATGGGTGGTTCTGGAAAGATCTTTTTAAGAATAGGGTCTCTGTCTAGTATGAGTTGCAATTTTTTGAGGATTTTCGGTACAGGTTCAAGGGAGGGGTGATGCGTCATAACCAGTGGTGTACGATTTGTGGGGGGGTTTCTTCTGTACTGCAGCAGTTCTTCATGTGGTATCCAGGTGGCTCTTTCAAACGTGCGATCTCTCTCTGTGGAGGGAGTGTCCTTTGTTGGGTGAAAGCCTTTTTAAGATTGGTGAGGTGGCAATCCCAGGTGTTCTCTTCAGTACAGATGCGGTGGTATCTGAGGGCTTGGCTGTATATCACAGCTTTTTTGGTGTGTTTCGGGTGATTGCTGGTTTTGTGCAGATATGTGTGTTGGTCTGTGGGTTTCTTGTATACTGTGGTCTGTATTTTACCCTTCTGGATACTGATCATTGTGTCTAAAAAGGAGATGCTGGTGCTGGAGTATTCTAAAGAGAGGCGGATGGAGGGATAATGATTTTTGAATTTCTGATGGAACTCAATCAGAGATTGCAGGTTCTCACTCCAAATGATGAAGATGTCATCGATGTATCTTAAGTATAGCAAGGGTTTGATGGTGCAGTTCTTGAGCAAGTCTTCTTCCAGGTGGCTCATAAAAAGGTTGGCATACTGTGGGGCCATTTTAGTGCCCATAGCTGTTCCCATCATCTGGAGGAAGTGTTGATTATTAAAAGTGAAATTGTTGTGTGTGAGGATGAAGTGTATAAGGTCAGTAATACCTTTGGGCCTGTATTCTGAGTTGTAATCTTGTTCCTGTAGATATGTAAGGCAGGCTTGGATGCCATCCTGGTGTGGGATGTTGGTATATAGGCTGGTAATGTCCATGGTGGCTAGGAGTGTGTTGCTGGAAAGGTGGTCTGTGTTTTTAAGTTTCCGTAGAAAGTGAACAACTATGTGAACAACACCTTCTTACTCGCTAGATAAGCTTTTTTTGCCTTAGTCATATTTGCTGACATTAATTAAAGTTTGTATCCTTGTCAGCGGTGTAGAGTATCAAAGAACACTTTGAAAGGATGAATATAATAAAAAAATACTTCTGTACATCATCAAGGAAATGTCTTGCTGTGTTCAAATAACAATGCCAATAGGTCACACTTAAGCAAATCTGGTGAAAGCAGTGCAGTTTATCATTGAGCAAATAATTACAAGATACTGGACTGCAGAGATGTAATTGAGGGAAGAATGTCATGAAGAGTGAGAAGAAAGTATCTCAGCTTGACTTTCAAATATCAAGCTGAGTTTTTGGGTTGGCAGAGAAACTCAGAACACTGGATGTGGCAATGGCCCAGGCACATTGCGTTGTTTTCAGTCATTTTTCAGTGTATATATAAAATTGTATTTGAGCAATATTAGTCTGTACAACTGCTACATCAAGACCATGAGAAGGAAGAGTCATTTATGCTTACATTTAAAGCAGATATCCTTTTATGTTGCAAGGTGGCAAAAGACCAGGTAAGTTTCTTGACCCCCCCTTTCAGGCTTTCGCATTCTCCCAATGTCATAATCTGTATGAGAAATCCAGATGGTCTTTTGGAATTCTAATTGTGTTCTCCTTTTGCTACTTTTTACTTGTTCAAAGCCATTGTTGCAAATCAATAGGAAATACATACTTTGTCCACCAATGTGGTGGATATTTGCTAAATCAACAGTTGTACCTCTACTCATCTGTCTACTCATCTGTCTATCAATAATTCACTGTTTTGTTTTTGTTCACTGATGCATCCAAATCCCTTCCTCCCAACTTGTAATTCATTGAGTATTTTTAATTGGTGTTACCACTGTTCCTGTTTTAATTACAGTACACGTTAATGTCTCTACTCCAACATTTTCATCAATGATCTGGAAGTGAATATTGCCATTAATGAATAACTTTTGGAGCAATTTGTAGAGAAACTAAATGGAAATTTTTTGTTCAGCAATTCAGTATTATGGGGCATTTATTGTCATTTAATCTAAATTTCAGGTGTATGTTTTAACCCCAAATGGTTAAAAAAAAAATTGGAATTGGAATTACATCAGTTGCACAACATTATTTCACATATGTAATGAAAAAGTAAAATTGTGATTTTGGCTTAAAAAAATTTGTCCTTTCCTAGTGGAAAGAATGATTATCAAAGCAGATTTTACTTGCTTGCAACATATGTGAGCATTCTTATGCACTTAAAACTGTTGTGTCATTACAACCTTAACCTCCTTTTCCTCACAAATTTTCTTTGTGATCTTGAAAGGAATGAGCTTAACATGGTACTGAGTTTCATAATTGTCGTTGGTAGCATAGGTGGTTTTTTTCCTTGTTTTTAGGGGAAAAAAATTAAGAGTGTAATGCTTATTTTTCCCTAAAAATAAATACATTGATAAAAGGAGTATTTAAGGCTACAAGTTATAATTTAAACCCCCTTCCACCAATCTGATAAAACCAGAAAGCCAGGCAAATCTAGAAGGAATTAAAAAAGTGAAATTAATTTTTTCATCATCTGTTTTCACCCAGGTAAATGTTCATACATATTATAGGGCATATTAATAGTGTCTGTTGTGGAGAGGAGAGACAGGCATGGGGCCAAAGCTGCAAATCCAGATCAGGTATTCTAAATGTTCAGATACCTGAACATTTAGAATTGTTGGAATTGGGCCCAGTTCTAGTTGTGTTATGGTAATTCACATTTCTGGACACCAGATGGTGCTGCCATCTTATATAATGTACAATTTCCAGTTAATTGACACTTGGTTTACTTCAGAGTCTAAATAAAGTTCTCTGGGCAAAATCCTTCAATGAGCATTAGGACCAAGTATGGACTTCAGGATTTAACCCCCCCAAGTTTGTTAAGTTGTCATTGTACTCAGTCTCATAATTTGTCACCGGTGTTATGTTTAATATGTACTTAAAAGACCTTACAGTTAAAATGGTTCATATCCAATACTTGATATCTGATTAGGCAAACATTTAAGTAAAATGATAGAAGATGAATTGTATATACTACTTCAAAATTGAATGCCTCTAACTGTAAAACCCAAGAATGGCAGTTATTTTGCATATGTACCGATTGTCATTTAATATAGCTACATGAGTAAGATTAAATTGAAAATTTTTTTCAGATGGAAGCAGCTTTAGGCAGTTATAGGAACTGATGAAAAACAAGGTACCATGTGTTGGCTAGTGTCTATAGATTTGGTTCTGGGTCTTAGAAGCATAAGCTGGCCTCAGAAGGGGTTGTTAGTTATTCTTCGTTAGATTTCATCCAGAGAAACTTTTTGATACAGATTTGCTACATATACACGCTGCACTATAGTAGATTACTTTATGGATTCCTTCATTTCACTTTTTCTGATTTAAGCAAAACTACTTCTGAGATATGCCACACAATACATTTAGTAATAACCCTATGGAAAAAACTGGTCGGGTGAATGAACTGAATAGTATGTGTCAGTAATTTAGCTGACTCCAGTGGGCAGAGATTAGTATTGTAACTCTTTTCTAAACTTTAATACATCTCTAATAGCCGTTTCTTAAAATAAATTGTGAAAAAGATTTCTAATTTAAAGTAGATTGTTCAAAGCATGTTAGTAAAATTTTCATAATTTTTTCCATGTCTTTTGTTTACTACTTGTTTTAATATGTTGTTTACTATTTCCTATTTCTATTTGTATAGATCCACATATTAAAGTCTCTGGAAGAAAAGAAAATGTTAAAGAAGCTAAAGAGAGGATCATGTCTGTCTTAGACACAAAAGTAAGAAGAAAGTTCTATTGTTCAGGTGTATATTTTTGTTACACAACATGTATAGCAGCATGCTGAAATTGTGAAGGGGTTGTCATTTTTATTGACATTTTACATTAAAATTTGTTAGTAAAAGTCATTTTTTTTTAAAGTCTGAAATGTGCCATAGGGATGAGATATACAAAAATGGTAAAGGTGATAGACCTGCTGGAATTTTGTTAATTTATTTTATGAAGGTTTGGGTGTGTAACCATCAATTCACTACAGAGAAATGTATACTATATTTAAAAGTTACAAGATCAGCAGAAATAATCTGACCTTCATCAATCTAAAATTGAATCTAAACAGTCTTGCAAAAAAATGAAGATAATGGCTGGGTAATCATCACAGAACTGGAAACTTCCCCTATATTGTACTCAGTGGGATCTCAGTGATAGTGAGTAACATTAACTTTTACAGTAGGTCAGCTTCTATACTGGCATGCAGCACATCTGAGAAGACGTTTGTGAGACATGAGGTGATGTCACTTCCTGAACGGTTTCCTGCTTTTTCTCTTTTACTCATCATAACTCCCAAATGGCTTGCTTTCGAAGCACCAATTATGTTTCAGTGTGGTGGTCTTGCCAGTGCCTGGTGTTTCATACTTATTACATTATGGGCTTCAGTAGTTTAACTCTGTGTGGTCATGAGGGACGACAAGCTGGCAGAAAACTAGAGGACAAGGTAAGGGGAGAGAGAGACCTATGAGATGTGCAGGGTTTAGGATGAATGGCCAGGGTCTTGTGGAAGCACCAAGAGGGTCCATATAATAGGCTGAAGGAAGGACCTTAAGATTATACCTCTGATTCTGTAAGATTGGAAGCACGTGTCACCTGGCATCTCATTTATTCCACCATAAAAAAAAATTATGCTGGCACAAATTATGAGCAAATAATTGTCACTACCCTTTTTCAAGCCACATCAAAGGAAACTCAGGTAAAAGGCAAAAAGGGGGTAATAAACTCTGCCACTTTATTGTGGCAGATGTCTGTTAGATCTGTGATGGGAGAGTATGTCCAGCCTGAGCTGTTTGCATTCTCCAGACAACCCAGGCAGTTGCTCCATGGGCTTGAAGGCCTTTCAAGCCCCTAGAGCACCTGTCCAGCTTTTTCCACTTACAGAGAGGCATCCTAGGGATTCTTATGGCACCTCTCCATAAGCAGAGAAGTCAGGGTTCCCCACTTAGCCAGACTCACTCCTGTGATTGTGAGGGGATGGGTCTTGCTGAGTTTGGAAAGCAGGGCTTTCTCCTCTCAGCCAGACTTGCTCCTGGGATTGTGGGGGACAGGAATTCTGTGCCATCTGACATTTAAAGTCTGTTGGGTAATCTTCAGCTCAGTCATTCCTTTACTGTATGCTCTTTTGCATATGCTGTTCTATGGATTGTTATACACTGAAAAATCTAAGAAAAATTAACTAAAAACACATCCTTATTGGCCTATTTTAAATGTTGTATAGAAAGTACCAAAAACCCTAGTTTTAAAACCATTTAAAGCTTCAATTTTGGTTGTTTTTTTTTTAAATAATATTATTCTTTTTCTAAAAGTTGCTGAGCTTTTTTTTTTTCTTCTGAGACTTAAGAACTGTAGCCTACACGTAAGCATTTCTTATGTTCATCCAGATTGAAGCTAATTTAAGTCATTTTTCCTTATTGGCCTGTACAGTGACCTTTTGATCCACGAAGTAGAGATCACCAGCTGGGATCTCTGGGGTAGAATACACTATTATATTAAAACACTCCTCCTAGTTAATAATATCCTATTGTGCATGTGGAGTTCAAAAATGTGTTTGCATTAAACTTCCATATATTTAATTGCAATTGGCACAATTAAATACTTCCTACAAAAAAGAGCATATAATAAGAATTTTGACAAAATCCAAAAGGTATGATGTTAGAAAATTAACCACTGTTTTTCCAACAGTGTAGAAATTTGTTTAAAAAAAGCAACCCCCCCGCCCCACCAAAAAAAACCTCCTACCTTAAGTAAACTGAAAATGTCAAGTGACATCTGTCTGCCGTACTTCTCAGTCCCCTCATTTTGTCATTTGGGAGACTCATGGTGTAGAAGCCTAATATGTTTATTTCCATATGATTTCCTCATGACAGTATGGGCATGGTACTTGGTATGCTTCAGTTGATGTTAAGCCACTGATAAAATTAGATTTTCAGAATGCTTTACATAATTGTATAAATTCCATTTACTGAAGAACACTAATGCTCAGAGGTACTCCATTCTAAAAGAATCCAAAAATAATAGATTCTTTGACTTTTTTTTTAGAGTAACAGGGTCACCTTGAAGATGGATGTTTCACATACAGAACATTCTCATGTAATTGGTAAAGGTGGCAATAACATTAAAAAAGTAATGGAAGAAACAGGATGTCACATCCACTTTCCAGACTCAAATAGGAATAACCAAGCAGAAAAAAGCAATCAAGTAAGTATTACTTAATATTTTGTGTGCATTATAAATGTATGTAATTCTATATAAATCAATTGGATAACATATATAGAATATGGAATGTATTACATAAATATAAAAGTATTACTTTTTTTTTTCAAAATACTAAACATTTCTGGTTTGATTATTTTCACTAAACAATTGATGTTTAGGGAAATATGCTTTTTATATAAAATTTAGTATGGAAACTCATTGGTTTATTCCAAGTTAAACTAAAGACTTTTTCTTTTATGAGGTTTTTCCCATAAAAAGCTGCATTTCATAACAAATAACTTTTTTGAAAATGTTTTTTATCAAAAATCTTTTGAATATTCTGTGTAAAAGCTGTGGTAGAGAAGCAAAGCAAGCAGTTTTGCTGGTGTTTTTATTTACTGATTTTTTTTTTTATGTAACAAATGTATTTGCCACCTAAATACCTAACAAAAATGAAATGCCGCATTACAGCATTTAGCGTTATCGCATTTAAAAAGATAAATACTGATTATGATTTGAATACATCCGAGTTTTTTTCTATAATGTCAATTTTAAGTTAAATATGTATTTTTCAGACTTTCATTATAATATAAATTTCTTCAAGTTCAGTAAAGCACCCAGGATGAACCAGGATTTAATGTATAAATAATAAAGATAGCATACTTTTATTTATTTGCAGTGGAGGGGTGCCTCCCAATTGCTTACTTTAAGCTTTCAGAACAAAAAATATTTAAAGAGAATGTAAACATTTGGAGGTTTTTTCTTAGATGCTTCATAAGAACACTACATCATTTTATATGTTCTCAATTTCCAGGTGTCTATTGCAGGACCACCAGCTGGTGTGGAGTCTGCCAGACTTAGAATAAGGGTAACTATGTATTTTAAAGAAATAAAATGGCAAAGACACTGTAGAGGAAAACAATTGAGAGAAAAACAATAATTCTGTAGTCTATCTAGGGTTGTCTAATTCTGTGCTGTGGCCAATATGCAAATCGTATCACCAAGTCCAAAACTGCAAGAAAATGAGAAAAAAAATATTCATAGAGAAAATAATTTTTGTTTGCAATTTTATAAGTAGATTTAAAAGAATAATCCAAAAATAAGCTTTAAAAATTTCACAGACACTTTGTCTATGATAGAAATATGTGAATAATATTTGTGGCCATATGGATTAAATGCAACGAATCCATATTAATGCACAAGCATATATTCACTCAGGGTTTGGTCTGATTTTTTTCGAACCCACCAATAAAAAGGCTATACCTAATATGAGCTGTATGAACTAGTTATCGTCTAGCAGTCTTTATGCTAAAAAATAATCATATTTACTTGCATACCACACAACATCGTCCACCTCTTCCCAGCCCTCCATCAAATGAGCCCTTCAAAACTGGGGTGCATATTTTAAGTGGGAAAGCTGGTCTGGACTGGAATAGAAGCAAGGTGGAACAGAACAAGCAGATGCTGTGACTCATGGCTGCCCAGATGGCTGCCATTTCTCTCCATGGATACAAACAGCAGAGCCAGAGTCCAATATTAATCCTCTCACAGCCACAGATGAGCTTTTTGCTAAAGAGCCAATGAGCTAGCTGAGGGAGAGTGAGCTGCTGCATTCAGTCTGTAGTGTCTTGATGAAGTGTGTGGCAGGAAACAGCAATTTATAATTTATAGGAACTTATAAAGAGCTACTTACAGTAAAGAATAGGGGTGCATCAATAACTATTTTGGGGCCAATACTGATGGCCAATTATTAATCAGCCATATGCAGCCCGGCAGCAGTGTCCGGCTGGTAAGTCTGTTGGGAGGAGGGAGGGGCGGAAGGGGAGGAGTGAGCGAAGGGACATGGGGGGATGGGCAGCTCAAGGCCCCTGTAGTGTGGGAGGGAGTAGGTCTGGGACGGGCAGGCACTACACGGGCAGGGCACAGGGCTGCCACTACGCACTCGGGCCTGACCAGCCTTGGGGCTGCACCAGCCTTTTCCTGGCAGGGGGGCTGGGCCTGGGCTGCACTCAAGGCAAGTGGGGTGGAGTGGGCAATGGTGGTGCTGGGAGAAGAGCTACAGGACAGCTACTGTGAATTTAGGGGTGGCTGTAGTACACCCCATAGCCCTACCTCCTCTGGGGGTGTCCACATGGCAGGCGCTGTGTCCCTGCCCCCCAGAGGAGCCTCGGCTCTGCCCCGCACCCCACCCTGCCCTGGCTGGGCAGCACCAGTGCCTGCCCCAGACCCACTCCCTCCCTCACCATGGGAGCCTCAGCCTGCCTCCGCCCCTCTCCCCCTGACTTACTGCCCAGATACTGGGCTGCATTCCTGGCTGTGTGCATGCAGTGGCTACATGCATACATGCTACATTTATCAACAACATTATCAACCGCATCAGCCAAAAAAAACCCCATTGCCAATAATGACAATTTTCCTTGTATTGGTACCAATACAATATGGAGTGATATAACACTGCACCTCTAGCAAAGAAGTAACAGTTTTGCATTGCCCTTGCAATGACAGGGCTGGGGCCTAGTCTTGTTGTTGTCCTGTCCTACCAGGAAGTTCCTCCTGCCTCACCCATACTGTTGTTTGGAATACCACATCTCTTGGGATACTCTGTGTTTCCAGGACTTGCTCTGTCACACAGTTGGCCATGACTCTGGACATATCTTTTTTTCTACTTTCTACCTTCCAAAAGCAAGGTGTGTGCCTTATTTGGAGGCATAAGTTATGCTGTGCAAGAAAATAATATCTGCTAAAATTACCTTCCGCAGCAGACCTACACAAAATCCTTATGCAACACTGTTGTGAGATTTTCATGACTTAGGCAAGAATGACAATAATTGTGATTTAAAATGCAGCTGGAATAAATAATTTGGGCTCCAAAAGACCCAGATCTAGCTATTGTACTCTTCCTTCTGTTATCATTTTCCATTTTGATTTTGTATGTATCGCAAATAACTATGAATTAAATGTGGAATGTATACTCGTTTTAGATCAAATAACTTCTTATTAACACTTCTAACATTATTATATTTATATTAAGACTGCTTAATAGCTCTGGTGGTTATGGCAGAAATAGTGACTTACAGACTGGTTTATAAGACGCCATGGTCTCTGTAATTCCAGCGAGCTCCCTATGAATAAGACTCCTGTGTACATATTTACAAAGATACCTATATGTATAAGCAAGTATAGAAAAATAATTTGTATTTTTATACTTCTTAGTTGTTAAAAACCCTTTCTTTTTGCCATTTGTGTTTTTAAAAAAAAATGTGACTATGAAGCAATTACTATTTCTATTTTTATCAGGGTGAAGAACCAGTCTTGAAATATAGTCGTATCTTGAATTTTTGTAAAGGAACTCTATGGCGTCTGTAGATAATCTAAATGTTATCAGAGCTGAGTAATAGGAAAATTCTGAATTTGCTTTGCATTGTGGCAGGATGTATGATTATATTTTGCACAGTTGCTATGGTTTGTCTCAATCTCAATCTCATTCTAGGAGCTCCTTCCATTGGTACTGATGTTTGAATTACCCATAGCTGGAATTCTCCAACCAATCCCAGATCCTAATTCTCCCACAATTCAGCATATATCACAGACTTACAACATTTCAGTTTCTTTTAAACAACGTTCTCGAATGTATGGTACTACTGTCATTGTCAGGGGGTCACAGAATAATACTAGTGCTGTACAGGTAATTCACTTAATACACTTATTAAGTATTATTCTCAATGTCTCAAATATGTAAATAGCTTAAACAGTTTTGTTAAAGTAGCGGTGCTCAACCACTGGCCTACAGGCCAGATCCAGCCTGTGACCCTGTGTCATCCAGCTCATGGTGCTCCCCATGGGTCTGGAAATTTGGCAGTGAGAGAGCGGTGGCACTGATTCCCCCACCATCAAATTTACAGACCCAGGGAGATACTGGGTTCCTGCGAACTGGATCAGGCCTCCAGTCCCAATGTGCAGGGCTGGGTGGTGGTGGCACTGGGCCCCAGGGCCCAACCCTGGTGTGAAGGGCAGGAGGGGATGACATCAGGCCCACAGAACAAAACCCTAGCACACTGAGGTGAGAGGTGGTGGTGCCAGGCCCCTGTGGACTAATCCTGGGACACAGGGGTAGGAGGGGATGGTGCCAGTCACCTGGGACCCAGCCCCAGAATGTTTGGGCAGAACGGTCAGTGCCAGGCCCTTGGGGCCAAATCCCAGGGGTGGGGGTGGTACCAGGCCCTCGGGACCCAATCCCAGCACCCCAGGACCTCAGCCTGGCACTTGGGACAGAAAGGGGGCGGTGCTTGACCCCAGGGCCTGCCTGCTCCTGGTGCTTTGGGGCAGGGAGGGGGTAGTGCTAGGCTCCATAGCCCAATATTGGCACAGGGGCTCAATCTGGACTGCAGACCGGCCGTGCCCTGCCCATCTGGCATGCAGGGCCAAAAGGGTAAGCACTACTGTGTTAAACAGTGTATAGTTGCAGTGCTGTGACTGATTAGTAAGGCTGCCTGTTACCACATGGTGATTTGTATAGATTGATCTTAAAGGCTAATATTTTTGATAAAACAACATCTGTATTTAAAGATTGATTTTTTTTGGCTTTCACCCTAGTATGCCTTCATTTCAGCTTAAACTGTTAACACATTAGGTGACTCAAATTCTCGACATGCTGGCAAACGGTTAATACCCCAATCCAAAACAAAAAAAGCAATACTGGAGCAGTAGCCTCTTCCACCTACTGTAAAACATCTAGTAAGCGAACAATGTAGCAAAAACAACACCAAGTCATACAAACCTCAGCCCTTTCCATATATCAAGTCCAATATGTGGACTCCAAACATGGGCAGAGAGTCAACGAATTAGATCTGTTTTGGACAAAGGGAGAAAAAGAGCAAATTTTGATGGAACGAAAGGGCCTTTCATTGACCACATCCTGCCAACACTACCTTCTCTCATAAAGCCAAAGGAGCTGTCTTGAGCTTTTGTGCAGATGACCACTATGGCAGTAAGGTGGTCTCTAGTCTATTAGTACTTCATAGTCCAAGTCCTGAAATTAGTTCTGTTTGGGTAGTTCATATGGATTTCACTGTAGGTGCACAGGAATACTGGACTGGAGTGCAGGATTGGGGCCAGGACATTAAGATCCTCATAACTGTCCCCTGTGAAGCCAATTGCATATTGTACAGCTCTTCATAAGATGGAGACTTGGAAGTAAAGTTGATTCATAATTCAGAAACAACTTAATTTTAAACAATATGCATCTTTCAGTTTTTCATTTATGCAATAAAATCCTTTATATTCTTCTGCAACTTTCTTTCAGAATTAGATGTGCAGTGACTAAAACAAATGTATCCTGAGGCAACCTGCATTTGGGTGTGCTGTTTTGGCAGTTTATCTGCAATGCATTTTCTCTTTCTTGTAGGAAGGAACAGCAATGCTTCTGGAACATCTGGCAGGCAGTTTGGCCTCTGCAATCCCAGTGAGCACACAGCTGGACATTGCAGCACAACATCATCTCTTTATGATGGGTAGAAATGGCAGTAACATCAAACATATCATGCAGAGAACTGGTGCTCAGATCCACTTCCCTGACCCCAGTAACCCACAAAAGAAATCCACTGTCTACCTCCAGGGCACTATTGAGTCTGTCTGTCTTGCCAGACAATATCTCATGGTAAATATTTCAGTAATTTCTGTATAAAAATAACTAAAAGAAAGTTTGCCCAATTTGTCTGTAAAATGCAAATGACTTATTACACAATATTGATTCAGCTGACAGCTCTTCTTTTGAATGTATTGTGTAGAAGTTACTATGAATTGTAGTTCCTTAAATATTTTATTAATAAAAATGTCCTGTAGTGTCAGGATAAAGTAGCTCTTGTTCAGTAAGAATACAAACATGCATAATTTAAATTGGGTTTAAGAATATTCACACAGGCATTTTTGTTTCTTTCTTGGCCATTGATTCTTCTTCCTTTTATTTGTCTGCAGGATAAATAGTTAGCTTTCTGGAGCTATTGACAGGGGTACCTGTCACAAGTTTCTGGGGAGCAAGTTTAAGTAGAAGTCATGTGGATGCGATTCATACAGAATACCCAGAGGGCATGTCTACACATGTAATTAATGTGGCTGAATATACTCCAGCACAGTTTGCATGTGCCCCAGGCACGGTGTTTGCACGTGTGCCTAGGACCACATTACATTGAGCAGGAGTGGAGCAGCCCCAGCTGACAGGGGCCCCTGTGGGTCAGCCTGCCAACCCAGGGCTGCTCCAGCCCAGCTCAGTGTGCTACACAGGGGCTGGCTGCGGCACAAGGGTGCTTCGGTGCAGGGCTAGCCAACAGACAGCCCCTCACTGAATCACTTTCATGCCCCAGCCAGCCCTGTCAGCATCTACATGTGCATTGTGGCAGAGTAAATAACTGTGCTGTAAGATGGTACTTGTACTACTCTGCTGTAAGATGGCAGTACCATCCTATGATAGAGTTCATTAGTTTACTCCATCCTAATAGCACCACATGTGTAGAAAATGACCTTTTACTGTGGAGCTAATTAGTCACCTCCACAGTAAATGTCTTACATAGACTTTGTCTGTCCCTTTGACAAAACTAGCCTTGGTGGAGGAGTGCTTTTTGTAAACCCAATCCTGATTGCATCCATTAGGCATTATTGTATTAATAACTATAACATTTGTTATGCATAAGGCCATGTCTCTTCATAGTAATAGCTGGTACTTAGAATAACTGAAGCCCAAGTTTAATATCGGTGCTGATATCAGATGTCTGCCACTTCCTAGTAATTTTTTTTCACATAGCAACATGTGATCTGTTTTACCTCACTAAGAATTAATGGGTTGTATGTTTTGTAAAGAAGTAACTGAGTGAAAACTTTCAACCGGTCATGTGGTGACAAACTCATAGCTACAGTTGGCTTAATATCTTTTAAGTTTCATGGTTAGCTATGGTTAGCTTCCTGGAAGCAGTCCAGATATGTGCTGCTGATGTTTCAAACCAATTTAAAAAGACTGTCTTCTGGCCTTGTAACGAGATATTTGGTGACAAAATGTGCATCAACCTAACCTGTTCTTTGATCCTAATCTCTAGAAGCTACTTAAGAACAACAAACAGAAAACAAGCAACCTAAGCAAGCAATTAGTGAATTACTAAAGTGTGTCAAAGTGCTGGATACTATAAAAACTGATAATGGAAAAAGGCAGGCTTAAGGGGAGGTATTAAGACTTGTTTTTTGTTTGGTTGGTTTTGGTTTTTTTCCCAGAGCCTTAAGAGATCACTATATTCAGCCCTTTGAAAGTACATGAAGGTTAAGTTTCCTTCAAGCTTTTTTAGCTGAGTAAACTACATAGTAGTGATAACACTCATATTTTTTAAACAATCATCACATGTAAAATGAAGTTGACAAACTTATTGTGAATGAAAACTCTTTTTTTATTGATTTTTGACATTGTGCATAGAATAACACATCAACAAAAATGTTAACATACATATTGCATGTCTTTTTATGACATGCATATGTCATATTTTAATAATATTAATTATTTTTAAATGTCTTCTGAACCTGGCATTAATACTAGTCTGTACTGAACTTGACAAGTTTACTCACTGGTTATATTGGTGTATAAATAAATTACAGACCATCTTAAATGTTGGCTTGAAAACCATTTCATGCTACAAATACATAAATACATGCTAGTCATAGAAGCATATAATTTTGTCAATGGCTTGGCAGTCCATCTGCCTTTTTCTTTATATTCCAGTGTGCACTAGTAAGTTCATCAAGAAAGTTTAATTCAGTGTCTTTGTATAAAACAGCTTGGTCTGTGCTTTATTTGCGAGTACTACTAGATTTTTCATTTGTTTTCATACATATTTAAACTTTTCCCATATTGACAATATAGTTTTATATCTTCAACCTCTCTCCAAAAATGCTGCTTGAACCACAGAAATCTCTGCTGCAGTTGGACCTTTTTAATTGTCTTCCCATTTAATATTGGTGTTAGAATGGACATATTTATTTTCTTTCCTTTTTTCCATTATCCTTACCCACATGTTCTAAATGTACAATAGTAAAACTATAGTCAAAATACCAAATCTTGTGATGTACATATAAAGAAGACTTATTTCCAGCTTTCAAAATTTCCATGTTTTTCCTTTTGTTTTCTTAACCTTTAGTTGAGACTTTTTATCCAATAACATTCAGTGTGATCTTTGATATTACCATACATAACTGGCTTTACAAAAGCTTTTGGAAAATCCAGGTATGATATTTCATAGATTTCATAGACATTAGGGCTGGAACGGACCTTGCGAGATCACCGGTTCCAGCCTCCTGCCCAAGGGGTAGGAAACCAGCTGGGGTCAGATCACCCCAGCAAGATAAGTATCCAAGCATTTCTTAAAGGTATCCAGAGTAGGTGCTTGCACCCCTTCTCGGGGGAGTCTATTCCAGACTCTGGAGCATCGGACGGTAAAGAAGTTTTTCCTTATATCCAGTCTAAAACGGTCTTCCAGTGGTTTGCAACCATTAAACCTTGTCTTCCCTTGGGGTACCCTGGTGAACAAACATTGTCCCAGTTCCTGATGCACACCCCTTGTATACTTACAGGCTGCCACCAAGTCACCCCTGAGCCTTTGCTTTTCCAGGCTTAAGAGTCCTATGCCTCTCAGCCTCTCCTCATAAGGCCTGTTCTCTTGACCGCTAATCATGCGCATGGCTCTCCTCTAGACTCTCTCAAGCTTCTCCACATCCTTTCTAAAGTGTGGAGCCCCGAATTAGATGCAGTACTCCAGCTGTGGCCTAACCAAGGCCAGTTAAAGCAGGAGGATGACTTCTTGGATCTTGCTTGAGATGCATCGGTAGGTGCAAGCCAGAGTTTTTATTTGCTTTGCTGGCTGCGGCATCGCATTGGTGGCTCATGTTCATCTGGTCAGTCATGACCCCCCAAGTCTCTTTTGGTCATGGTGCTAGTGAGTTTAGCACTGCCAAGTCTATAAGTACGCTGTGGGTTGTTTTTCCCCAAGGTGGAGCACCTTGCATTTCTCCATGTTGAATGTCCTCAGGTTATGATCCACCCACCTTACGAGCCTGTCCAGTTTGGTCTAAATTGCCAGCCTGTCCTCCAGCGAGACTGCACTTCTAGGGAACTACAGGCCAAAAAGTTTGACCTCAATCCCTGGAAAGACCTTGGAAAAAAATCATCAAAAAAACCATCAACAACAGGCTGATGGAAGGCAACATTCTGAGAGCGAGCCAACATGGCTTCATTATGGGTAGTTCTTGCGTAACCACCCTCATTTCCTTCTATGATGAGGTGACACATTACCCGGACAAAGGAGAAGAGGTTGATGATTTCAAAAAAGCCTTAGATTTGGTCTCCCATGATGTCCTCACAGTAAAATTTGGCAACTGCACAACCTTATGGTTTGATGGCTGGGGAACTGGCTCCGTGGTCAGACCCAAAGAGTGATAGGGGAATGATAATGAATGGGGGATGGGGGGACAATGAACAGGGGATCGGGGGAATGAATAGGGAGCAGGTGAATGAATGGAGGGCAGGGGAAACCAACAGGGGTAGGGGGAATGAGCCTCCTGCTTGTTCTCCTATTCTCTCCAGCCTCCTGCTTGTTCTTCTGCTCATCTCCAGCGTCCAGAGCAAGGGAATGAGCAGGGGGCTGAAGACCAGCTTGGGGGGGGGTGCTGGGGGGGACTGTAGCCCCTGGGGGGCCTGGGACACTGCAGGCAGGGTAGTCCATGTGCTGGGGGGGGTCTGTCCTGTGGGTGGCAGGGGACCATTGGTGATATGTAGGGGGTGCATGCGGGTGCATGTGCACTTCCTGAGCGTGGCAGCGCACCCCCTCAGAAAAGGTCGCTTACCACCACCCCCCCGCCCTCCCCCGCCACCACTGGTGTCTGTGGGCAGCCAGCAATTGCTGCTGTTGCTGCCAGTAGCATCTGCAGGTGGTCGCCGACCCCCAGTCGGTGCTCGCCACCCCTCCCCCCACCACCGACAGCGCCAGCGGCATCTGCGGAAGCTTACCGCCACTGCTGCTCTCCTGCTGCTACCAGTGCTGCTGTGCCCCCCCAGCCACCAGGAGCATGTGGCATTCATGCAGGAGACCCACCCCTCCTAAGCAGCCCCCACACCCACAGTCCCATGCCTACCCACACACTGATCTGCACCCCCCCACATCCCTCCACACCCACCCACATGCCCCCACCCCCTTCCCATACCCTCCTGCAAACCCCACACTTACCATGTGATAAGGAAACCAAAAGCAAACATTAAAACATAGATATTTAGAATGTATTTTATTATGATGCTAGACACACTGGTAGGCTTCCAGGTTTCTTTAACATTGTAAATATAGCAATAAAACATTGCTTATCTGATCAATCCCCCTCTCTCTCTGTCTCTTGTTCTAATTGTGGAAGAATGTGGATTTTGGGGTACTTTAAAAAGTGAATTTGGGATGCTGCTTCAGTAGTCTAGCTGACACAAGGGGCTAGTGTCCCCAGATGCCAAGTGGCTGGGCCTCAGAAGCTCCTGAGATCAAGTAGCCCTAAGCTGCTTACCAGGGCAGGTTTCTGTACTGTTGGGGCCAGCACAGGTGCTGGCCCCCGGCTCTAGTTCCCCCTAGCTGCAGATCTGGGAGGAGCCAAGCAGAGTTATTTTGCCCCAAGAGACACAATTTGCTCCACAACAAAGTACATGTCCGGGCACATGCACTGAGGCAAAAAGCCCCAGCTCAAGTTTGCATTGCTTCTGTTTGAGCTGCTGAAAGCATGTGTGGACACCCCCTCTTGGGTGCATTTTATCTAGGCCAGCTGACTTGTAGATGTCCAGCCTCTCAAGCTGTTCCTGCACAAAACCTTTGCCAATTTAGGCATATGATCACCCTTACCCTGGCAGTCCTGCATCTTGTCAGGCAGGGTGATCCCCTTGAACTGGTGGAAAACCAACACAAAGTAATCGTTGAGGAAATTAGCTTTCTCCTGGGTGTCAGTTGTCAGGTGCCCCATTTAGTTCAGCAAGTGTCCAATGTTGCCCTTGGTTTTTTTCCAACTTCCCATGTATTTGAAGAAGGACTTCTTATTTGTCCTTGATTCCCGTAGCCAGTCTGAGTTCAGTTTCAGCCTTGGCTTTTCTGATCTTCTCCCTACAGATGTGGGCCAGGGCTGTGTAATCCTCCTTAGTGGTAGTTCCCGACTTCCATCCCTGATAAGCTTCTCTTTTCAGATTCAGGAGGTCCATAAGTTCCCTATTGAGCCAAGGTGGTCTCCCAGCCCTTTTGTTACCTTTCCTACGGGCCGGAATGATCTTCCTTTGTGCTTTTAGGATCAAGTCCTTAAGGAGCGACCGCTCATTATGGACTCCCCTCCCTGTCAGATCATGGTCTCTCAGGGCCACAACAACCAATCTCCTGAGTTTGTGAAAGTCAACTTTTCTAAAGTCAAGGATTTCTGCATTGCTGACTGATTTGCCAGATTTATGATGAATAGAGAAAGTCATCAACTTGTGACCACTGTCACCAAGCTTCCCTTCAATCCTCAGGTTGCTGACTAGATCATCCCCTTTGGCCAGTACCAGATCCAGCAGTGCTTTACCTCTTGTCAGCCCATAGACTTCTTGGGTCAAATAGAGCTTGTCAGTGCAAGTGAGGAAGCTTTGCAACTGATCAGATTTGGCTGAATGCTCTTTCCATGCGATGTCAGGGTGATTGAAGTCACCCATGACAATCATGCACCAAGAGCGTGCAGCCTTTGCCAGTTCCTTAGCAAATTCATGGTCAAGCTCTTCCTCCTGGCTAGGAGGTCTGTAATAAACTTCTACAGTTACATCCCCTACCATGTTCTCCCCTTACTGTAACCCAGAGGGTCTCAAGTCACCCCCTTGGGTGCCAATCTCTGTAGGGAAATGTAAAGCTTCTTCACCTAGAGGGCTATACCCCTGCCCTTCCTTGCAACATGATCCCTCCTGTACAAGGTATACCCATCTATACCTGTGGTCCAGTTATAGGTGGAGTCCCACCAGGTCTCCATTATCCCTAGGAGATCGTATTCATTTTTGCCTAGCAGAAGGGCCAGTTCTTCCTGTTTGTTCCCCATGCTCCTGGCCTTTGTGTACAGGCAGCTAAGCCTGCCATTGGAAGCCCTGGGCTTCCCTGCCCTCTTAGACTCCTGTTCATGGGCTGGGGTAGGAGTGAGTTCCTTTGTGTTACCTAACCTGCTGATTCTGTGGTTGTCACTTCCAGGGCTTGCACTAGTGATTGTCCTAGAGAACTGGATGTTCTTAGCTTTTGTATTACCACAGCAAAATGGGTTATGGTGGGGATTATTGATTTGAATGTGTATTATTTTCCAAGAATGGTTACTTTTGACTCTGCTTTAGCAAACATAACTTTCTGAAGTTAAGCTTTTTTTTTTTTTGTAGTTTTCCAAAAGTTGAATCCTTAAAATAGTTTTGTTTTCTTTATCTTAATCAATAGAGCATTAATTCAAACTTATCTTGAAATGTTTGACCATCTGAACATTATTACTTCTCTAGCATTTTTGTTTCTGCCTTTTTAGTTACCTGGTTAACCTTCTGATTTTAGGAAGATATTTTCATCTTCAGTTAGCAGTCTCAACATAGTTATTCTGTCCTTTAAATAGATGTATGCCAATTTTTTAAAAAATAAGTGACTAAAGTCAAGGCTGCTAAATCCATATTCAGACACTGCTGCAGTCTTTTTCAGAAGTGCTACAGACACATCAGTCACCAATGGGATATTTTCATAGATGAAGAGTTATTTTTTTAGAAAGGATTGTTAGACTGAGAATGTACAGGAGAATATAACGTCTATTATACAGTATTTAAATCTGACAAAATACTTTGATCAGTGCTTTCAGAAATAGGTGTTCATTTATGAAAGAAGCAATCCTATTTTCCTCTTTCTTTTCTGCTCTAAACTGAGTAACTTGTTGAACTCCTGCTATTTTCCTAGCTCAGAAGTAGCTGCATCTCAGTGGTCAGTGAAGTATTCTTGTATGTTCTATTTAGGTTTTAAGACCATTTGTAAGATTATCCTCTGAGTTTAATATTTTTGGCTACTTTATCAGGTATTTTCTGAAACAAAGTCAGTGAACTGTCAATCACTGGCTTTGACTATCTTCTTATGCATTTTTAATGTGCACACGGAGTATGTTTAAATTCTCAACTCCTAGAAATAGTCATCACATTTATTCATTTTTTACAGAACACCTAGCATTTGTTTGTTGCTCTGTAAAAAGAAGTAGTTGTTTCTTTCTTCTCCCATCTGTGTTGTCCGATAGTAAAAACGTGGGTATTTCAAAGGTATTTCATGTGAAACTTTGAAAATGTAAATTTAGCTACCTTTGCATGGGACAAATGCAAATGTTTAATTATGGTTTTACAGTAGTACCTCCAATCTCAAAGGAGGTATTCTATCCAATTGTTTCTTCACACACTAATTCTTCTGCCCTTAAAGTTAACAATATGAGAAAATAACAGCGCTAAATATTATTTTTACAGTATTTAAAATTAGATAGTAGGCATTTCCAAAAGTTCATCATTCAAATAGCTGTTTTTTTATAGAAAACATAACATACACATAATATAGTTTTTTATGTCCCAATTTCAAACTGTCAAGATTTCTGGTCAAAATTCTGAGGAGAAAAATGCTGATCATTATTATTTTTTCTGCCCTATTTAATTCTGATATGCAAAGATCATCATATACAATGCACATGTCATTGATGTAATATCATCAAATTAGAATAGTAATGCTTTTTCCATTTTTAGCTGAAATTTTATATTTCATATGAACATATCTTTACATAAAAAACTTTTGTATTTAAATTTCCAGGGTTGCCTGCCTCTTGTGCTGATGTTTGATATGAAGGAAGAAATTGAAGTAGAACCCCAGTTTATCACTCAACTAATGGAACAGTTGGATGTCTTCATAAGCCTTAAACCAAAGCCAAAACAACCAAGCAAGGTTAATGAAAAGCTAATATTTTCTTTGCAAACTGTGATGTATGCTCTCTTTATTGGAAGCCCCTATAATGTTTTTTGATACTAGATTTCAAAGAACCATGCAGATTTCTTTTGTCTTGTCTTTCCTAGGGCTACTGCTGTGGTGACATGGGATCAGATTCTACTTTATTGAAGGAAATGCTCCTTTTTGCTTTCATTGAAATCATATACTCTGAGATCAGAACTTTAACCCCACTAGATTTAAACTAAAAGGAAATTCCATTTTTTTTTTCAGTTAATCTTAAACTTGGAAAAATGTTTTTAGGCTGAAATCATGCCTGTTACACTAGCTCTGATTTTTTCCCCATATTTTTTATAAAAGATTTGACAACATTTTTATCATCTGTTCTATCAAAGTATTGGCCATGCAAACAATTTCACAGGAGAGTGGAGTCACTTCCATGAGCGGATCTACTATGATGTATTACTGACCACGTTTCATCATATACAGCTAACTCTCTAATACAGCTAACTCACTAATATTTTAATAATTACTAAAACATTTCTTCTGCCTTTTCCTGATTTAAATGTAATCAGGGCTTTGTGTTTATTTCCCCATGTGTACTGAACAGTTTAAGTAGGCTTGTAAACCAGACATCTGTCCTTAAACGGGTTCAAATCAACAGACTAACTTCTGACACACTTTCCATCATGTCAGCAATTTTGATTTTAAATGTAGAAATGCTTACTTGAATAGATAGAAATAGTTTACATTCTGTATTCTCAGACATCTATATAAACCTTAGTAGAAAGCATGTCATTTAAATAAAGATGAAATACTGTTGTGTGAAGTGTTTCTTATAAATTTGACATGACTTTGCCATTTAACTTCTCTATATAGATATATAGACATAGCACATAAACAGCACCCCTGTGTGGTCTTTATTATGGACAACCATAATACTTTTAATCATGGTGAATGCTGATAATCCTCAATTTTTTCCCTTTGTAAGCCTCACTTAATTAAAAAAATAGGAGTAGGGGTCTTAAAACAAAGTTATTTGCATATTTAAAGGTGAACAAAAATATTAAAAATTCTTTAACAATTCCGTAGACTATTGGATGCCTGAATAACCACCAATGGATGTAGTGTTTCAGCTAATTTTGTCTTGTTACCTTACTTTACTGTAGCCCTCAAGTAGTATCATAAAGCTTGTACTACACAAATTTGATATTATATTATTATATCAGCTGCTTTTTTTTTTTAATAGTCTGTGATTGTAAAAAGTGTGGAACGAAATGCCTTAAACATGTATGAGGGAAGGAAATGTCTCCTGGGACTTGAAAGTAGTGGCATCACCATAGCAGCAAATCTATCTACACTTTCATGCCCTGTTGGCCTCTCCTGTCCTGGTTTGGACATTTTGTCTTCAGCAGGGCTAGGACTCACTGGACTAGGTAAATACTTTATTCTTACTTAGAACTTTTGCACTGATCACAGGTATTGGGAAGGTCACATATTATTTGAGATTATGTATAATAGAGATACTTGATGATTTCTCAAATAGAAACCTACTTGAGTGAAATGCAAACACTCCTTGAATGAAGATAAATATTTTATAACATTTTGATAATAATCCAACATTCGGAGCTCACCCACAGTGGATCTTCTCCAATCATCTCTCCATCCACTTCAGCGTAAATTTATGACAGAACACAGGAGGAGTATTGTTAAAAATGTAGACAGAGTGCACAAGCACCAGACCCCACTTTCCTCCCAAGAATGGATCCTGATGTAAGACCACAAGTCATAAGAAAAAATAGCTTATTTCATGGTCAACATAAAACTAGTTACTTCCTGTCTTATTTGTGTTACAATTATTCTCTCCTTGAAAGTAATCCAAACGAGGGAAGGTTTAAATACTTTTGGCTTAAATTTTATACTGATAAATAAGTTCCAGTTAGTAACATATCAATATAGAAATAGTATCTTCAATATTAAAATTACTAGTCAAATCCAACCATTGATTTTGCAAGTACTTAGGAATAAACAGGTTTGCTGACGTTGGTGAATCAGGATCTTACTATGTGAGGACAGCTTTTTTTCTTCACCATGGCACTGTCCAATACTATCTGAAAGTTAGGTGCCTGAGAACAGTGAAGCTGCAAAGTAGCAATTACCTCTGATTTTGAGGTGATGCTTCCCCGAAGCAAAATTTGACAGAAACAGTATGGAGACATTCAGTAGATACACAGGGTGTTGTAGGTCTTAATCACAGCAGCCAACAGAAGCATTCGAATACTACAGTGGTGCAAACAAATAGATTGATTGGAAAAGGAGTAGAGATTTTCCTTCTTTTTGTTTAGCTTCCTGAGATCCAAACAGGCCCTGGTTTTCATTGATCCTCAGTTGAGTAAATCTGTCTTAATTACAGTGTATGTTCTAATCAGAAATAATCAGCAGATTGTTATATAGTGTTGTGTATTAAAAATAATTAATATAATCTTTAAAAAATAAAGATCACACATGAATATGCATTATGTGTAATTTTTCCACAGGTCTGTTGGGTCCTACTGCCCTATCTGTCAATACCTCCACTACTCCAAACTCCCTCTTGAATGCCCTTAATAGTTCTGTTAGTCCTTTACAGAGTCCAAGTTCAGGCACACCTAGCCCTACATTATGGGCAGCATCTCTTGCTAACACAAATGCCACAGGTTAGTAGAAATTAACTACAAATGAGATCAATTCTTAACTATTTAGGCCACTAGAATAAAGAAAGTAAAAGATGGTACCATTTTCTCTTAGAAGTTTTACAAGTAGAGATTCTTAAACCTTTGTTTCACATAAATGTATAAATATGCCAATTTGATTTCTTTAGATTAATATAATTGCATTTTATAATGTAATATTCAACTTTCTAGTATTTTTTTAAATGAGAAAATATAAAAATCTAAGTATCAAATACTACATTAAATAATTGGCTTTGCATGTTAATGTTCAGTATAATTAAATCCAAAAGATTTTATATTGTATTCCATCATAATTCAGTTTGATTTACTATCTGATATACTCACCTTGTCAGCTAACCCAAACATGACATAATTTTTTTATACAGGTTTTTCTGCTATACCACACCTGATGATACCGTCTACTGCCCAAGCCACTTTAACTAGTATTCTGCTATCTGGAGTACCTAATTATAGCCAGAATACGCCATCTCCCCCTCCTGGCTTGACTCCCATTGATGTCCATGTCAGTGGTATGCAACCAGAAAAGAAAAAAGGCTCAACTTCTTTAAATGGTCATGTGAAGGTAAGCATTGTGATGTACAGCCTAGATGACCATTTGTCTTATTTGTTATGAGTCTAGTCTAAAATAATTTAAGAAAAACCATCTGTCATTCATCTAAGATCACTCAGATTCTGACTGCAATATAAATGCTTACAAAATGTAACCTCATCATTAAAGAAGCAAAACTTGTAGCCAACATTCATGTGTGAATGCAAGGAAAAAGGAGGAAGTCATATATCAAAATGTTTTTAAAACGTATTTTGTTAATTATTTCAGACCTCAAATATCAGCTATGCTGCACTATCTGCCTCATCACTAGGAGAAAATGTGTTGAGCACAAACCACAGTGATCCAGTAAGACCAACAAGTAGTCATAGCACCTCAGAACAAGTGACTGCCAAATCAGATACTACAGATGGTAACATTTTGACTTGTATTTTTTATAGTAATTGGTGGTAATGTTCATTTGATTAATGTATGTTCATTTCACAAACAAATAATCACATGTTGAGATGAAATTTTTGCCGCCATTTTTTTTCACAATCAAGCCTTATATCATACACATGTTATCTAAGAGATTGTATAAAAGTTGTCCAGTTCCATGAATATTATAAGATCAGTTAATGTGTTTGCACCACATTGTTTCTGTGGGTGCAGATACAGATAACAGTTTAACAGTTCCAAAATGTTACTGATTAGGAACCAATTCACATTTGTTGTAGGATAGTGTGGACACACATGCAAGTTAACCTTTCAAAAACATCACTGATAAGGAACCAGTTCACAATTGTGTGCTAGTATAATTGCATTGGTTTAAAAACAACAACAAACCAACCCCCCTCAAAACCCCACCCTTGACCAACACAGTTATATTCCTATAAAAAAAAAAAAAACCCTCTGACAACCAGGGAAGTTAGTTATGTATTTTATTTTGATGTTTTCATCAATGTAATAGGTTTGTTAGCTACACAGAAATCTTTGCATTCCCATTGTGGAAGAGAAGTAAACCAGGATTTATCAAAAAGAAACAAGACTGTGTAGAGAGGCTGCATTCCTCTCTCACATATATTATGTTTGTGCAAAGGAAGTTTCTTTTTTGTTAGGTTCACAGTCGCCCTGAACATTGATTTTAATGAAATACTCATTGGCCAGTTAAATTATGACTGATTGCATATTTCTAAAGAAAATTAAGTGTTGAGCTGTTTAATGTTAAAACATTACTTTGTTTTTGTTCAGTCTCACATGTAGGTACTTTCAGATACTTTGATGTTTAGACAAAAAATTTTTTTTCAATTTTCTGCTGGTTTTGAGTGCTTCAGTTTCTGACTGCCGAAATCAAAACATATTAAAAGGACTGATTGCTAGAAAGTGCTCATCAGTCAGCCTCAACATCCTGTATTGAGTGAGGTACCTAAATCCCTAAAATGCATCCAAAATCCCCAGTCATTTCTGACATTGTTAGCTTTGACAGTATCCTTGTATAGCTAAATCTTGCTTAACTTGAAAAAATATTCTTCAGGTTTGCAGTAAACCACACATGTCAATGCATACTTGAATATAAGTAAATGAAATAACTGTGGCTATTTAGCTTTGAATAAATTAGTCTTTCCTTAAATCACAGAGATTTACATACAGAGTGTGAAAATAGTTTTAATTTCATAGCAATGACTGCTAGCATTATGTATAATAACTGTATTGGAATAAAAAGGGCTTTATATTACCGCTGTTTTTCTTGGTTTTGTAGGTTGCAATGATGCTTTTGTAGAAGTAGGCATGCCAAGAAGTCCATCACATTCAGCCAGTGCCAGTGATCTGAAGCAGATGATGAGTTCTTCAAAACAATCATGTGCTAAGAGACAAACTGTAGAGTTATTGCAAGGCACCAAAAACTCTCACTTACAGTATGTAAGACTTCTAAGTTTAGAAGTATAGAATTTAGTGATGGTAGAAATATATAACATGTTCCTTAGGTCAGGATATCTGGTTCAGTCATTGATGAATATTTGGAGAACTGTTCTTAATCAGACTTGGCTGTACTTAATATATTTCTACTATTTGTAGAAGTTCTTCATATTTTTGTACTACATTTTGCATTTAATTTTTTCCTTTTTATTTGCTCCCCAAAAAGATTGCTTCCATCTTCCCTTCCTCTCCTCCTAAATTCTCTTCTCTGAGGAGCTTATAGTTATACTAACATCAGTAGAACTTTATCACTGACTGTCCTTGCTATGAGAAGTCGTGCACTTGAGATTTTTTTTTTCTTAGTGACAAACAATATTCAGCAAATAAAGTTACTTTCCCAAGTTGTTGAAGAAGGCCAATTGAAAAATTGGCAATTATCTGTAGATAACACTTTTTGGATCAATCTCCTTTTTCCAATTCAGATTTTCTTTCTTGTCAGTTATACTTTGTTCAGTTTTCCTCCAGTCTAGTTTCATAGATTTCATAGCCATTAGGGGCTGGAAGGGACCTCATGAGATCATCAGGTCCAGCTCCCCCATCATAGGCAGTAAGTCAACCAGTATCAAGTGACCCCAGCAAGAAATACATCCAGCTGTTTTTTGAAGAAGTCCAGAGTAGGTGTTTGCACCACCCCTGGGGGGAGTTTGTTCCAGACCCTGGACATGCACACCATAAAGAACTTTTTTCTTATATCCAGTCTAAATCGGCCTTCCTGGAGTTTATGGCCGTTAGACCTTGTTATCCTTTGGGGGACTCTGGTGAACAAGTGTTCTCCCAGGTCCTGATGTACCCCCTGAGCCTTCTCTTCACCAGGCTGAAGTCCCAAGTCCCTCAGCCTCTCCTTATACGGTCTTCCCTCCAGGCCTTGGATCATACAAGGGGTTCTCTGGACTCTCAAGCTTCTCCACATCCTTCCTGAAGTGGGGGGGCCCAATATCGAAGGCAGTACTCCAGCTACAGTCTCACCAGGGCTGAGTAAAGCAGGAGGATGACTTCCCTGGTTTTTCTTGAGATTCATCATGCATGCCAGTGTTTGGTTAGCTTTGCCCGCCACTGCATCATTGGTGGCTCATATTCATCTTGTGTTCAATCAAGACCCCCAAGTCCCCTTTGGTCATGGTGGCAGCAAGTGTAGCACTGCTGAGCCTGTAAGTATGCTGAGTGTTCTTCCTACCGAGGTGCAGTACCTTGCACTTCTCTGCATTGAAGGCCATCCAGTTTTGGTCAGCCCGCCTCGAGAGTGTGTCCAAGTTGGCCTGTATTCCCAGCTGTCCTGCAGTATGACAGCCCTCCCCCATAATTTGGTATCATCTGCGAACTTGGCCAGTTCACATCTGACTTCTGAATCTATATCATTGATGAAAATGTTAAAAGAGTACTGGCCTGAGTACCAAGCCCTGAGGGACTCCACTGGTAACCCTGCGTCATGTTGATTTGCTCCCTTCAACTAGTACTCTTTGGGCCACAGTTCCCCAGCTTAACCATGAGGACATCATGGGGAACTACGTCAAAGGCCTTGAAGTCCAGATTTATGATGTCCACATCATCTTCCTTGTCCAAGGCATATGTTACCTGGTCATAGAAGATGAGGTTGGTCAGGCAAGACCTGCCAGTCATAAAGCCATATTGGCTGGCATTCAGAAGTTTTAAATAACCTGAAGAGAGTTTCCACTGTCTCCCCTTGGGAACTCATCATAAAATACCTCACTGTTGGGAATTTTTCAGTGTTCTTCAGGATAATTAAATTTTAATTTGCTTAGCTGCCTTTATTTATTTTACTATATAATGATAGTTATGTATACCCTCATGTACATTTCTTTGATTTTAGTTATATAGCTTTGGAATACTAGATTAATACAATTTAATATTGTCTGGGCATGTCTACATGTGCCCCTACGGCGCTGTTGTTACTGCGCTGTCATTTAGTACTTCCTTTTGGAGTAATAAATGATGGTGCAGTACCAGCCCGTATTGTGCCATGTGCACCTTGTACAGTTATTTTTAGCTGTTAAGTCGTGGTAGCAACATGCAATAACAAGGGAGCACGTCGCTATGGCGATATAGCTGCGGCATCATGGATTGTGACTGCCAGCACTACGTTGCCTTAGTGCATTGCTACAGCGACATAGCATCACATGTAGACGCACCCTCTTTGTACATTATTAGCATATATGCAGTTTACCTTGGTATTTTCTTTGTTAGGAATTATGTAGTTATTTAAAATACAGGTTTCCCTTGCTTTATGCTCTACATGTGTTCCTGAAAAACTCAGCATAACTCGAATTCATGTAAAGGGAACCCACATTATAATGTCACAAATAGGGATATCTTCCAAGATCTCGACTGTACTGACCCCCAGACCCACTTTTACAAGAACATTTTGGTACTTACCAACAGCAGACAGCATACACAAGCACAGGGTAGTGGTGAATGTTACCATAATGGGGATGGTAACTACAGAAATACTTGTCTCAGACAATGAGTGAGGAGCACAGATCCACACAGGAGACTATATTTTGGTACGCATCACTCCCACAATGCACTGCACAAAGTAACTGGCTGCGGGCTTCTGCCACACCTATCACAGAAGAGTGAATTTACCTTGCATGTAACTAATTTTTGGAATAAAAATGGTCATTGCATAAGAGAAAATTCGTATGTACAGAACATGCATAAAGCGAGGGAAACCTGTATGACTGCTTTTCTGTGTCTTGGGGAAAGTGCCCACAAAAGGTGATCATTGTAGTGAAAAGTTATTCTAATAGATGCTTTTATAAGTGCAACTGGAGTTTCCAAGACATGGTTTTCCCTTTCATTTTATCTTCACAGGGTGTGAAGCTGCTCAAGTTGCATTCAGGCAAATGAGGGGCTGAACTAGGAACCTTTTTTGATCTGACGTATTTTTATCAGATCAGTGTGTTTGTAAGTTCAGGTATTAGCCTATTCAGAGTAAATGAGATTTTTTTTTTTTTAAATTGGTGTAAAAATAGAATTTTAGGAAAGAATATTAATGGAATTTTGAAAAAAGCATAGAATGGCTAATGAAGTAGTAAACCATAAAAAAATTACTCTGCTTTTCCAGCACTGCAGAGAGATTGCTGTCTGACACCGAGCTGAGTTCTTCTGATAGTCCAGTGGCTGATAAAAAGGCTCCTGGGAGTGAACGAGCAGCAGAAAGGGCCGCAGCTGCACAACAGAATTGTGAGAGAGCACGTCTTGCTCCACAGCCATCATTTGTAAATATGCAGGTACATGTTAATACTATATTAGATTTGGTTTTATTAAGTAACCTGAGCAGTAAAGATTGCTGATAAATGCCCATAAAATAGCAAGTGATGCGAAAAATTGATTTGGCAGATTAAATGTTTATCAATATTAGTTAAGTTGCAGACCAGTGCATTTAGTAATGTTAATTCTCTTCTTGTTGTGACAAATGTTCCTCCACAGTATATCTTTTCCACATGGCAAACTAAATGCATAAAAAGTGCTTCAGGGTCCTGACTTCAATTAATTTACATCAAAATTAGACAGAATAAGCTATACCTCTGATTACAAGAAGATACAAATGTTATGTTGGGAGAGTACTTTTTCTCCAGTCCTTTCCCTCAATACTTTGAAGCTCTGTCCCCTCATCAGTTGACTACAAAGAAGAGATGACACAGAAAAAAATGTTACACTTCTAGGTTTTTCAGGAGTTGGCTTTGTGACAGTTTGAGAGAGATGAATCCTGTGACATAAGTGATCATGTAAATTTATGACTTGGCAAAACTCCTGAGGCAAAACCTCCCATTGCTGAATGTGTTAAGTTTACTTTTCTGAATTCCAAGGTTTTTATTTTGGTGCTTTCCTTCCTTACATACTTTTCCTGGGGTCTTGAACTCTTATCATTTGCCTTCTACTGTCAGTTTATCAACCAATTCCTCTCCATTTATGAACAGCAAATGTATCAGAGCTTCCTTCTTAGTTGGCTTCTGTCATCCCAAAAAGTTGTCCCTAACAAACTCCAAAAACTTGCTCGAGTGCCTGTGTACTGCTGTTACTCTTCCAACAGATATCATTGTAATTAATTAATGTCCTCCCACAAGCAACATGTCTTGTGGTTTGGATACTTTTATTTTTTTCAAAAATAAATCAGTGTCATCTCTCCATCCTCTTGGTAATCTACAGTGGATACACATGATATCACCTTTACTATTCTCCGGGTTTACTTTGGGTTAGAGGCTTTCAACAGATCTATTTCCCACTTCCTACTGTTGAACTTGTTTTCTCAGAGTTTTAAATGCTTCCTATCAATAGGTAGTTCAGGAATTCAAAACTATAGTTGAAATAATGTCTAATTAAAAATGCCACATAGGGGAACTTTAAATACTTCCCCAACTGCACTCAGATGTATGTCAAAGAGAAAAATTTATAGTTCTAAGTAGGTTATTTTCAATGAATGTTTTAAGCACATTAGACTTTCATTGGACAACTGCCACGTTGTATAGTGGCTAACATTCCTCCTAGATGAATTTATGGGCTGTGTTCAAAACCTTTGTTTTCAAAAGAGCTAAGAACTATAATGACATTTTGTTAGAGCAGCAATTGAGAGATTTTCTTCCTGTTTAATTTTTAGGCATTTGACTATGAACAGAAGAAGCTATTAGCAACTAAAGGTACGTGGAGAAAGAGCAACTTCTGAGTTACGTTTGTTTGTTTGTCATTCCAGCAATAGATTTTTTTTCTTAAGTTTCAACTTTTTATGTTTTATTTTTGCTAAAATTAGATAAAATAAACTCTGTAATCTCATTTGAAATTTTGAATACCAATTTATAGAACATTGTCGGTATAAATATATAAGTTTTATAACACAGAGAGAGGGAGATCATATTAGTAACATTTTTAGATCTCACACATGACATTTGTCATAGCCAGAGATCCTGATTTTCCCTGATTAAAAAAAAATATCAAATTCTCTGATAAAACCCCCAAAATCTGTGATTAAAATGAAATGCCACTATACATATAGATATCAATTGAACACAATTTTTTTTGATATTTTTACAATTTTAAAGCAATTTGGAAACCTGCCAGTGCCTATCACTACAATAAAATACATTCTAAATACCGTTAAATTTTGGTATTTGATTTTGGGGGTTTTATCATGAAAAATCAGAGCTCCTCCTGCCCCCTTAGCTCACCAGGATGCAGGTCCAGGCTCCTCACTCCCAAGCCACAGCCCCCTAGGCCCTGCTGGTGCCTCTCACACCCCACCAACAGCCCCCCTCCCCCCAGCCTTGCTGATGACCCTCGACCCCCTCCCCCCCCCAGCCCTGCCAGAGGGGGCCCCCAGCTGCTAGGGCTACAGGGCCAGGGACCCTGCCCCACAGTGCCTGAGCCCCACGTGCTGCCCACAGGAGGCGGCAGCTCTTCTGGCCTGAGAGGGGAACAGATTGCGGAACATGGCTTCCCCTTCCACGTGGGCTGGAGCAGAGCCTGGGGTGGGGGAGTGCGGTGGTTCAGGCTGTCCACTGCAGACTCGGCTCCCTGGTGTTTTGCACACTGCCGGGGGAGGGTCAGGTGAGCCATGTGACCCCCAGATTTGTGCACGGGGTGGGTGGCCTACTGTGGTCTTGGGTTCCCTGTCCTGCTGCCCTCCCCTAGGGCGTCTGTAGCTCAGCAGGTGGCATCCAGTGCAGCAAGGCAGAGCGGGGCTGGGCAGGGAAACTGCACTGCTGCGAGTTCCGCACTGCCCCTTAAGAATTAGAATGAAGTGTTGTATAATTAAGTGAGATGCAATAGCATTGAGAATGTTTGGAAGGTGCCTGCATCTCTTTCATTACTCTGATTAATGCTTTTGTTTATCTATCTTTGCTTTTCTAAGCAATGTTAAAGAAGCCAGTTGTAACAGAAGTGAGAACTCCAACAAATACGTGGAGTGGGTTAGGGTTTTCCAAATCAATGCCTGCAGAAACTATTAAGGAATTAAGAAGAGCTAATCATGTACCATACAAGCCATCAATGACAACTACATATGAGGTATGTAAAACCATAGTACGATGTAGTAAACAATAAAGGAGTTTTTAAAAGCTAAATGGCTAAATCTAAAAGAAAATCCTGTAAATGACTCTACTCTTAATGCTTTAAGATGTATTGTGGATGCATCCAGCAAACAGCTGCTTATATGTAAGCAAATTCCATGTTCACTCTTCTTCACTTACATAAAAAACGGTTCCTGACAGTTTCTCTTGTTAAACCAAGCAGAATGCTGTGACTTGTATTTTATGGGTAAATGGATAGAAAGGCTGAGGGCATGAGTGCACAAGAGGTTATTGTGAGATTTAAATATGACTAGAAATTTAGAGCACATACACTACTCCTCATAACTTTCCATGTGTGTGCTCTTACCTTGTGGAATATGAATGCTTAAAACTGTCAACTTACCCTTCTTTCACCGAGGGCTAAGCTGCTATGGGTTAGCTTTCATTTACTTAGGGATAAGGAGCGTGTATATGAGCTGTTACAGTGGAGCAATTGACTCAGTGTAAAATTCTGTCATTTATCACATAACTTGTTTATATGCCCGTGTCCTTAAGAATCAGGCAGAGGATAACTGTAAATTCCAGGCAGAACTCTAGTGTACTATTGTAAGAGTTAATACAGTGAAGGCCTGGGCTCTCTGCTTGGCCCTGCCCCGCTGCTCCCTGGCTGGAGCTCCCCCTGGCTTCCCCCTGTCCTACCCCACCCTCACTGCTGAAGCAGGAATCCCCTCCCCCCATCTCCCACAGCACAGACCCCAGACTCGTGGACCCTAGGCATGTGATATGCTAGCTAATGCCTGAGAGGTATCTGTGTGGGTTCCCAATTTCACTGGGACAGGCAGACAGAACAGTTTTGGAGCTAATCAACAGGACAGCTGGTAAGCTGTTTAAGAAAAGTTTTAACTAATGGAGAGAGGCTGTTGTTTTGCTGATGAGATAATAAACACTGTTATCAGCTCTCTGCTGGCTTGCTTGCCTATCAGTTTGCTGCAGACAGTATAAAGAAGCAGGGAGGAAGGTTGAAAAGCTCCATATCAACAGATACATGCACTGCAGATACTCCCCTTGCCTCAGAGTGCTAGTAGGGGGCTGTGGTCTGGCAACACTCCTGCCCCTTGAGCAGCCAACAGGGAAAAGCCTGGGGTGGTGCAGGGAGACCTCCCTAATCAGAGGTCCTGCCAGGGCCTGGTCGTGCCCTCCCCCCCGCCCCACCTCAGCTCAGTGCTGTGCAAGTAAAGGGAGAGCTGCTCTAGCACCCCACAGCTTCTAGCCTGAGACACTGCAGGCATGTGCCTGAATTTCCTCAGTCCAGAGAGAATATCTGTCCAGTCACCAACCAGTTCAGCCTAGCCAGGTTAGACTAACCTGCAAAGATAGAACAATTCAGGCTCAGGCTTTTTGAATGTCTGTCCCTAGCCTTGGGGAGGTTAGATCACATTAAAAATGGCTACCCGATCAGCTTCATCAAGGTGCAGACCTTACACTTAGATCCCTATAATTAGGTGGATCTAAGTGTGAGCTGTACAGAGGTTCAGGAAGCTTGGAGTGGTCTAAAAATTGCTGACCCAATCTAAGTTAACTTAACCTCCAAAGTAGTAGTCTAACCATAATAAGCTCAGGCGAAACTGATCTAACTGAACTTCTGTACAGCTCCCAGAAAGCCCAGCCACTGGCACCAGCCCTGTAGTGGCAGTTTTCCTACCACTTCTTGGTAAATTGAGTTGGGTAGGATGGGGGGGCACTATTTATCTGGGAGTGGGGGAGGTTTGGCGGGGGGGTACTCCTAAGCCCTCCACTATCCCAAGAGCCCTGCTATAACCCCCTGGATCCCACCAAACCCTTTGAAACCCCCCAACAAATAAATCCCTCTCAGCAAACTGCTCTTGCCCCTTAGTCCCTCCCGCAGACCTGTTTACCCTCAGACTCCCTTCCCCACCCTCCCTTGAAGCCTTCTTGCTCCCCCAATACCCGCAAGCCTCCCCACTAGCCCCATCACCCCAAATGATCAGGTGGCCATTTTTAACCCTCTCTAACCTCCCCAAATGTGTATCTCTGCCCTTAGTGGCAATCATATTTCAGGTTTACATTGATATTTTCCATATTATTTCAGTGTGTACGATAGTAACAGATAAATCAGTTGTTTCACAGATACCTGTTCAGTTATGACAAATGTTACAATAATCTTTCTTAAACAGCTCATGTCATTTGTTCCGTCTTTTCCTCAGGTGGTTCATTTCTGGTGTGCTTTCTTACAATGTATGTTATTGAGAAATATTAAGGCAGATGGCTTTATATTAATACTTTATGTAGAAAATAGAGATTCTCATTCAAGAGCCTGTCTATGTGCATACTCCACTGTGAGACAAATGTGTATCTTGAGCACTCCAGCTGCCATATGTTGACAGATGGGTGGATAGGACTGCTTCCACCCAGCAGCATCAGTCATCATCAGGGATCCTGGTTTTCCCTGATATAAAATCGCAAATTCTCCAATAAAAAATTGCAAATTCTCTAATAACCCCCCCCAAATCTGTGATTAAAATTAAAGGCTCTCCATACCCCCCCTCCCAGCCCTGCTTGTGCCCGTGCTCCCCCAGCCTTGTTGAAAGAGGGGGGCCCCCAGCTGCCAGGGCTACAGACCTGAATCTGCAGTCCCTGGATCCCATTCTCTCCTGCTGCAAGGAGGGGTGCTGGCTCCACACCACAGCATGCTCTCCCAAGGTGAACAAGGGGGGACCCATGCTTCCCAGACCTGTGTGGAGGGCGGGTGCGGGGTTCCGCCCTGTTGCCCTCCCCTGGGGCCTGCACAGCACAGTGGGCCTGACCCGGTGTGGCAGGGAAGAGCAGGACTGTGCGGAGAAGCTGCTCACTGCTGTGAGCTCTACGCTGCCCTGGCCACACACCTCCTGTGCATGGGGCTTCTTCAAGGGGCGCAACCCCACACAGTTGCTCTCACTGCAGCCGTGCACACAGGGAGCATGTCACCAAGGCAGCACAGAGCTCACAACAGCGAGCAGCTTCTCCACACAGCCCTGCCACACCAGGTCAGGCCCACTGGGCTGTGGAGGCCCCAGGGGAGGGCAGCAGGGCAGGAACCCATGCCTGCAGTCTGCACCTGGCCTGTGTACAGATCTGAGGGGTCCGGGTCTCCCCTGTCCTCCTTGGGAGTCAGCGCTACGGCAGGGACCCAACCCCACCTCCCCTGCCCCCCCGGACTAGCCACCCGGGGCCCCGTCCCACTCCCTCCTGGGGCCTTGCAGCTACACATTGTGGCTCTGGGCCTCAAGCCCCATGCACCTCCCAGCTGGGCAACAGCCCCAGCCCTGTCCAGCACCCTCCCTCCCTATGGGGGCTTCAATCCCCCTCTTTCCCCTCCCCCACTTACCTGCAGGAGCTGCTCTCTGGGCTGTTTGGGGCCATGTACATGTACATGCATGTGGCACCCCCTGTCCCACTGCCCTCCTCCTGCACTTCCTCCCAGCTGCCAGCCTGCAGGGAACTCATTGCAAAACTGCAAAATCCATGGGTTTCTCCGGAAAATGAGAAATCTGGGTTTGCCTCCAGTAAAAAGTAAAATCCGGTCTTCATTCTGTTTTTCCATGGGAAATAAAAAACCCGGATCCCTGGTCATCAGCTGTCGACCAGCTCGGGGCTTTTTCTGGAGCAGGTAGGCAGTAACGTCAGCTGTGGACACCATGGGTAGGTTCAGTAGCAAGGACACAGAACTTGCCTCTGCCATCCATGCCTGGCAGGGTGGAAGCTCCTGCCCAGAGCCTGCCAACAGCTTCAGCTGTGTACCCAAGCAGAAGCTGCTGCTGTGCTAGGTGGGCTGCAGTGTCTCTCTCTGTCTCTTTTCTCTTCTCTCCATCTTTCTCTACCTCCCTCTCTCCCCCTCCCTCCAGAACCCCGCCAAAGCTGACGCTGTCACCCACCCAGCTGTCACCACCCAGAAGGTCCTGCCTGGGTCCACAGCTGAGCACTGGGGCTCCTGACAAACTACAACTTTTGCTGGGTTCTGGAGGAAAGGAAGGGGGGGAGGAGAGAGATAGAAAGAGAAGAGACAGAGATAGACAGACAGAGGGAGAGAAGAGAGAGGAGGGAAGAGAGGAGGAGGAGAGAAGTGATGAAGAGAAGAGACAGAGAGATGGATGTGGCCTTTGAGAGGTCCCTGAAACTCATTAAGTGGCCCTCCAGCTGAAATGATTCCCACCCCTGGGTTTTGGCGATGGTTGTATGTAGGTTGGTTCAGATAGAGTTGATCCCCTCTCAGGCAGGCATTTGTACTAGGTGACCTGTGGAGGTCTGTTCTGGCCCTACTTCTCAATGATTCTCAGAATTCCAATTACTGTTGAGTGATGTCCCTCTTCATAGAATCTTATAACAAATTTAGGAATATAAAAGACTTTGATATTGTTTGTTTGTTTTTTTAAGTAACTTCTACTTGAATTTCATAAACTTATTACAAAAACAAGAGCTCTGTCTAGAATATGTAAAATGCATTTATTACTTTAATAGCAATTACCTGTTAATAATGTATTTTAAACCTTAAAATCTGGTGTATTTTTATGGGATTATTTTCTGGGAAATGACCAGTCAATTTGCATTGAAACTCTTATTGGTTTTGCACTAGTTTTTGTTTTCTTTTTTTTTGTTTTGGGGACTTGCAGGGTTCGTCAATGTCTCTCTCACGTTCTAACAGTCGGGAGCATTTAGGAAATGGCAGTGAGTCTGATAACTGGCGAGATCATAACGGTATTGCTCCCACAACTCATAATGAATTTGTCTCATCGATTGGCAGCCCCAAACGAAAACAAAACAAATCCAGTAAGTATTTCTTGTCAATGTATTTCATTAAAAAAGAAAATCTTGGGATTTGAGGTTCAAATTTTGCTTTAATTGCCAGGTCCTGCATTTTTAAATGTGGTTAACTTCAGTAAATATTTGCCTAAATATTTTAAAGGATTTAATTAAATATATTAAACAGTTTGTTTGAACAAGTACAAAGCAAAGACAAAACTGGATAATAACTACATGACAAATTAATGTTTCAAAAGAGGAAAATTCATGGAAAATAGCAATGGCACAGAAAATGGTGTCCCTGGAGATTCTTATTTGTCAGTGAAGGTTTCAGTGAACTAAAGCAAATAAGAGTTCATTCAGATTCAGATCCAGATTCTGCAGAACAGCATCAACATTGATCTGAGGTTACCTAGTAAAATCCATAACTTTTTATAGTTGTTTTCATAGCAATACTTTTTGATGCATGATTTTTAAGTAGGATGAGTAGAGGCAGATTAATTTGGTAATCTGTTTCCTTGGATACAAGTTACACATATTAAAAATTATGAACAGGTGTTTTTAAACAAATTGTTTCACAGCCTACTCAAAACTGCTATGAAGTTGATCTCAATCTTAAATTAACTGATTGAGTTTTTAACTTTCTGGAATGGGCAAGTATAAATTTGCAAGTTGCTAGGAAAAGAGAAAGCAAAGAAAACTTCTGAGAGTTTTTGTGCTTTTCTTTAATCCATGCTAAAAGGACCTGTATCCCAGGTTAATTTAACTAATTCAGAAGTGAGAATTGGATGTTCTTAGAGAACATGACTTAAAGAAGGAAATGTTGCTTTTTCCTCCTGAATTTGTAATTCTTCATCCTGAATTGATGCATTTTACCTTTTTTGAAACTGCTGCAAGTTTTAGCAAAGGTACTCCATAAACACACTTTTAAGCACACTTTTGCATATACTTGTATATAACGCAAACCATGCATGAAATTAATTCAAAGCCAAAAGGCTCATGATTTACTGTATAGTTCATTGGGCTGACCCCCAGTAGAGTCAACAGTGTGTCAAGCCATGGTGACTCCACAGATAAGCACTGCTTAGTAGTGGTGTGCTGATTCAGATTCGGCCCGAATCAGGGACAGTGATTCAATTCGTTGATTCGAATCGCTGTCCCCGATTCTATTTGGCCGAATCTGAATCTGAAGATTCAATGCTGATTCAGAGAATCAGCGTTTCGGACATAGAGACAGCTTTAAAAGTTTTTTCTACATACTTTGAGGTAGCAGGCACAGCCCGTGATCACTGCAATGCTGGGGCACATGGAGCGTCCCACAGGAGTGCAGGGGGGGCCCTCCACATGCTTGGTGGCGAACCCGGAAGTGGACCGGAAGTACTTCTAGTCCACTTCCAGGTCTGCCGGGGAGCATGCTGGGGGGCCCCACCACACCTCCCCGGCTCGGGGGGGGGGGTGGACTGGAAGTGCTTCTGGTCCACTTCCGGGTCTGCTGCCGAGCACACTGGGGACCCCCTTGCGCTTCTGTGGGACACTCCATGTACCCCAGCATTGCAGCATTCACGAGTCGCCTACTACCTAGGGGTATGTAGAAAAAACATTTAAAGCTGTCTCTATGTCTGAATCTCCTAATCTTTCCAAATCTTTCTGAATTGATTCGGAGGGTTCCGATTCATAGATTTCATAGATTTCATAGACATTAGGGCTGGAAGGGACCTCGGAAGATCATCGAGTCCAGCCCCCCGCCCAAAGGGCAGGACGTCAGCTGGGGTCATAGGATCCCAGCAAGATAAGCATCCAGTTTCATCTTGAAGGTGTTCAATGAAGGCGCTTGAACAACCTCCGGCGGCAGGCTGTTCCAGACCTTGGGGGCTCGGACAGTAAAGAAATTCTTCCTTATTTCCAGCCTGAAACGATCTTGTAGTAGTTTGTGACCATTCGTCCTCGTCATCCCTTGGGGCGCTCTGGTGATTCAATCCGGAGACATTAAAGGGTCCTCTGACTTGATTCAGATTTGGAGATTTGGCCACCAAATTGGGCATAATCTCTGCCGAATCGAATCAGGGACCAAAGTTTTGCACAGCCCTACTGCTCAGTATATGTGTGTGTATACCAGATACCCCCACAAAGAATCTGTGCGCTAATTAGCCCCTTACTTGTGATTGGAATTGGTGTTCTTGTCATGAGTCCTAGGATCCTCCAGAACTTTGTATGCAGATGACACAGGGCACCCTAGTTTAGATCTATCTCATGGAGGGCAGGGCCACAGTAATAAGAAGCAACAGGCTGAAAGAAGGGATGACATAGGGAGTCTGGGTAAACTGTTTAGGATCCATTTGCTGATATTTGCCAGACATTTAAGGCTGCTAAAGTAGCAGGAATTATTGGAATTAGGAAAAAAAAGGCACAGCTCAGCTGTGGGAATGAAGAGGAAGTTGAAATGTATTCAGTGTAGTGGCTAGCCATGACTTGAAAAACAACTAAGGGGAACTGCACCAATGGGTTTTAGCATATATCTTTATTCAAATGGCTGCACTTAACCCATCCTTGTTTTAGGCTCCCATCAGCATAGTTGGTTTCCATTACTGAGCTCATGCTGTTTTTTCAACACTTTAATGATAGACAGTACATTTAATGAAGTTTCTTTATATTCAAAAGTAAGATGAGGAGCTTTCCCCCATGCTGATTGCATGGGGACTTGCACCTTGTCTTACATTCAAGTGCATATGATATTCTTTTCTTTTCATCTTTGTTTAGTTTTTCCCCAAACAAAAATCTATTTTTTTTCTCTCTGTTTCTTTCCATTTGTGACCCTATCCCTTTCTGACATTGAACTTGCCTTCCCTTCACACCTTTCTGACTATGCCGTGTGGAATCACCATCTTTGGGACTGTTCTTTTCCTCTACTGAAAGAAGCTTTTTCCTTTGTCTGCGTGAAAAGGAAAAAGAATCCTGAAGTTGGCTTTGGTTCTATCTGATCACAATCATGGCTTCTCCTCAGGATGCAAGCTGTATCCATCTTGCAGTAGCACTTTATTTACATCTGATGGGAATGTTGACAGTCTGTACTCCTAAAACAATCCCATGTTCCCAGCAAATCTTTTATGGCTTGGGTCCCTTACCACCCAAGACAAAAAATAAAGAGTGAAACTAGGCTCCAGTTTTACCTCTTCGGTAAATCCACACAGTCTGCTTCCTACCATAGCATTCTCCCCAGCATTCAGCATCTTCGTATATTTGATGCCTAAAGAAAACCTTCAGTCTTCTCAGTTCCAAAGAAGCTTGAAACCATGGAACTAAAGTCCACTCCCTGAAGGTCCATGTTTCATATCTGCACCAGGACCCTAAGTCTTAATTGCCTCATCCTTCTTGTTTCAAAATGTCACACTCCCCAGTGGTTTCTGTTGAAACGTGTTACTGGTCCAACATAGGTGCTGAACCCTTTGGTTCAGTCAGTCATCTTCAGCCAACAAAGGAAAAGTACTGGAACAAGTACCCTAGGAGCTCTCTGACATCACCTAGTCCAAAGAGGAGCATCTCTTCAGTTCCATTGCTGACTTCCTTCTGGCTCTGAAATCCCAGTTCCTGGTTTTACCTCAGTTGAGTGTTTTTAGATCTTGTGCACCAACCCTGCTCTTGAAATAGCTATCTTCCCAGTGTTGATGACGTTTGCAGTCTAAGCAGTCAGGTGTTTTCTCTGGAAAACATACCCCTGCTCATTGATATTTTATTGGTTTCACGTGAAGATCTTTCACTCCTTCCTTCAGTTCCTTCTACAGTTCTGCTTTTAGGCCTGGTTCTGAAATTAGTCCTCTCAGCAACACTCATAGGGTTTGACTCATAGTTTTTGTCAGGTTCCAATATGGAACACAGTTTTTCTTATTCAGAAGAACATTGCAAGGTCATACATTCATATTAAGGACACTTCAACTCCTCAGCTGATGTAGAGCTCAGCACCTCTGTAAATCTGACCTTTAGTACTTTGGTACTCAGCAAATGAAAAGCACTATGTAGTCATCTCTGTATTCACTAGTTTAAGTGACTTGCTGAGTGTCACACACAGAACTCAGGAATTGGGAAAGAACTGAATTCACCAAAATAGCCGTTTTCTATGCCCCACCTTATTTGTCACTCACCTTCCGTTTCCTAAAATCAGTGATGTATGGCACCTACAGTCAATACCCTCATTTGATCAGAGGCTTGTTTCACTCCTTGAGTACCATTCATCTTATTTATTGACTCCAGAAGGAATCTCATGGGAAACAAATAGTATATGGTCATGTAATTAAAAGCTATCGTAAGTCAGTCCCCTTCTATGTATGAGTTAATGTTCCACAAGCAACCTTAATACTTATGCCTCCCAATTTCTGAGAGCTTGACTTCTATAACCTTTGTATTTTAATGTAGCTCTTCAGGATAAAATAATCTGAGTATTTTCAAATTTAGTGTTCTTTAGATAATATTTCTTCAGGATTGTGTTTATTTACTAGCTATTCAACCTTTGATTGTACTTTTTATTAAACGAGGTAATTGTTTCATCACTTGATTCTCTTATTTCCACTGTAACAGAAGTGACGGAATACTATTTCCCCATCTCTATTCAGACTATTGCTATAAATCCATCCTTGCATCTGTTTTCTTTTCCTCCATATCTAGATCAATAACAGATGTACAGTAAAAGCAACCACAAAAAGTGATTTGGCTAATAAAAAGTTCTTTTGAAATTCATCTGATTTCTTCAGACTACTGTTGCATTAAACACTTAAATTAAAAGTTTCACTAAACAGTAGAATTTGAAATATCTTGGAAATTAAAATTTCTTATTAATATATGTGTATTCAAGTGATTGAAGCTACCAGTGTACATCTCTGTCTTTCAGCTGAACATTATCTCAGCAGCAGTAACTACATGGACTGTATTTCCTCGCTGACAGGAAACAATGGTTGTAACTTGAACAGTTTGTTTAAGGGGTCTGACCTGCCTGAACTGTTCAGCAAACTTGGTTTGGGTAAATACACGGATGTTTTTCAACAACAGGAGGTTAGTATTTTTTTTTTTTTTACATACATCCTTGTGTTTGATGTGTATTTTATAACTGCACTAGATCACCCCAGTTAGACACTAAGAGCATGTCTATAGGGTACAAGGCACTGCTGTGCAGAGATACTGCATTATGGTTCCAGAAGTACTGTGGTGTAGAGACACGGTGCTTCCCCACCCCATGCACACATGTTCTAATTCTCTCAGAAGCTGTTTGGTTTTTTTTCTTGAGTATTCCATCAGTGCTGTGTATGCTCATTCCTTCAATTGAAATCAAAAAGCTATCTTCCTTTTATGTAACTAGACAGGGTAAGGCAATTTCTGTATAATTCTACTACACACTCCCTCCTCCTCCTGCACCTTAGCTAACTCTTGCAGCAGAATAAGCATAGTCCTGACATCACAGAAAGTTGAGCTTCGGGGGTTGTTACATAAAACCCTAAATAGGTCGCAGTAGTTTCCAGTCAGCTTTCAAACAGAATATTGCAGTGTTTCTTAGTAAAACAAGCATTTAATGCACACAGATAATTTTGTAAATAATATTTGAAATACCATGGATAACTTCTAAGTGCTATCATATATCAAGTGTACTGGTGTTCCTCATAATATTCTTCAAATTTTTCATCTATATTAAAACATTAAAAATTGACATTTCAGCATAACATTTACACCTTGCTATTCCGGCATCTACAGAGAAACACATCCCTATCTGATTTTTGTTCAAAGATAGTGCCTTCATTTTGATAGTATGACCTTCATAGATAGCATGAGTTACTTGGGGTCTTCAAAGCATGAGAAGAATGGCAGTACCTCAGTCCTTTACAAAGACTTCAGAATTCTGTCAGCAATAGTCCCAGGGTATCCACAGCTATCAGCATTCCACTTCTTTGGGTAATATACAGCTACTTTCTTACTGATGAAACAAAAATCTGTAGCCTGTATCCAGAGGAGTAAAGAGATCAATCCAGTTCCTACCTTGGCCTGTTTCTAAGTCTAAGGACACAGCTAGACTCCAGATTTTCTCCCCACTACATTTATTTCTGTTTGTGCACCAAAGTCAGTTGCTATAATATAAGGCATATGAGTTGTTGCCCTGTGAGTTCAGGCCAACTCTCAGGATCTCAATATTGCTCTGTTAGGAGGGTGTAACACAATTGCACATATACAAACACACCAATCAATTAGGTGCACACACAGACACTACCAGCTCAAGCACATACACATCCAAACCAGCCTAGGCATATGCATACCTATCACCAATTCAAGCACATACACACTACACACTAAAAATTAGACAAAAATCAATACCCGCACATTCAGTGTGCATACCCAGATCACTAATTCATATGTCATGCACACAACAATATATACACACACTCACCAGTTCACACACATACAACCACACCTACACATAGGTAAGTTCCTAACTTGGATGATACAGTATGTATGTGTGTGCTTGGGGTACCTGGGATACTTGGTGGAAGGTTCAGGTGAGAGAGAGAGAGAGAGAGAGTTAAAGTGTAGGGAGTGAAAGTTGCCAAAACTGGGATTAGAACCGGTGGACTAGAGAGAAGCTGACTGAGGAGCTGAGGCTTGGGTTTACTTAAGATCAAGTGGCCCCAGGGTTACTCAAGGCCACTGGTGCATTGGGGGGGAAGAAGCCTGGTGGCAAGGAGGAGACAGCCAGAAAAGAGAAAGAGACAGAAACCTGGGATCTTGGGGCTGGAAACTAAGGCAGACAGCTGAGATATTGGGGGGGGGGGGCAGATAAGTGGTGGCAAGGAGGAGACAGCCAAAAAGAAACTGAGTCAGAAACCTGGTTGCCCAGGGGAAAAGGCAGGAGATAAGGCATTGGCAAAGAAACAGGGGGGTTGGAGGCAAAAAGGAGCTCAGCACAGGTGTTAGAGGTGGCAGCGAGCCAGAAGCAGGAGAGGGAGAAATGAGACAGAAGTTAGATGGGCGAGGAGCAGAGATTGGAGCAGGGCTGAACCAGAGTAAAGCAAAACCCAACTCGGGGGTCCAAATAACAGGTTAATTAAACAGACAACACACCATACAGCCCCATGAAGTTATTGGTTCACATGCACGTGCGTGCACACACACACATGCACTCACAATGGCAGCAGGAAAAAGAGACTCGGTGGAAACGCTGGAGTATAGGAAGGGAAGAGAAACAGAGTCCAAGTCCTTGGTTGAAGAGAGGGTGGGGGGGTAATAGCTACCTATCCAGGCTGGAAAGGGTTTTTGTCCAGTAGATGTTGTCCAGAGGGGGGTCGCCGGCAGGGCCTCTGGGTGGACAAGTGGTGTGGCATGGTGTTGATCCAGGTGGAGAGGGCGTCCCAAGGAGTCAGTCTTCACTACCCCTTTCATGGGGCAGACTACCTCTGATCTCCTATGGGGAGGGCCTGTCTAGGCAAGGTCGGTCCTGTTCCAGAGGGCTCCAGGTGGACTTACTGAGCATGTGCAGCATTGACACAATGGTGGGTTGCCTCATCTTTTGTTTCTTGAATGCTGAGGTTGGTTCCAAGGGCTGGGTCATTGGTCCAGGTATTGGTGTTGATGGTTTGGTCATTCAGAGGGAGCTGTTTTTAGACCTACTGCCATTGTCTCTCAAGCACCCTCATTCATCCCCATTCATTCAGGAATCAAGTTACATAGGAAAGGTAGGTGTGAGTCGTGGGTTACACAAGCAGTCCTGGGGACAGAATGGAGACTTGACAAACAAAATGGAAACTTGACATGACTTATGCTAATTTACATATGGCCTAAAACAGTAATCACACAATATAAAAGCAGTAAAAAAAAAATCAATACAAAACATAATAATTATCACTTATAAAACAGTGACTTATTTGCAAAGAGGGGAGAGAAAAATAAATCTTATTACTTAAAATAAACTGTTAAAGCTTATCCTACATCTTAGCTATCTTATACTTATCTATAGGGAATAGAGAGGGAGAGAAAAAGTCAGAAATGGTTGGGGAAGGGGAGGGAATGCATTTTAAAGTAAATTAAAAAAAGAAAAACTGGGGGTTTTGCTACAGAGTTATTCATTTAAAGGGCAAGTTTCCACTGAATGATGTTTAACTTTTTAAAAGATAATGAACTGCAGCAGACATGCCACAAATTAAGCCACATGTCCCCCCGAGTGGCACTCAATCCCTTGCCTCTGCATAATCTGCCACTGTTTGCTGCTTCCTGCCCTATTTGCCACTATGCTCCCTCCCCAATGTCCTGCAGGCCACACACACAGCCTGCTGGTGTCATTTGTGATATTCATGCTGCAAGTTGGCCTTTCCTGAACTACAGCATAATTAGTAAGGATAGTATGTTGTGAAAGGTCCTGTGGTTTAATTTTCTTTAAGGTGGTACCAGCATTCTGGTAGCACTTGCTCTGTTTCAGCTTATCAGTATTTATAATACTTTAGAAACAAACATTTCACAGAAATTTTGAAAGTTACAGAATCTCATGAAGTGCAGTAAAGCATCACTAAATCAATCAAACTTTACTTTTTAGCCTGTTTCTAATAAAACATCAAAACAAATTATCCGTCACTAAGGTCCCTTCTACGTGTTACAGGTATTGCATAATTAACTGGTTAATAGCATAGTTACCTTCAGACCAGCTACATGTCCAAAGTGTCTATCACACCATAAAAAGCACCCACCCCCTATAAAATTGGACCTCAAAATGTATACTAACATTTTATAGCTCATTGCTATCGAACTTTAATTCACATGTGTATCAGGGCCTAACCTACAGCTGGGAGCCCTGTAAGCCCCTCCCAGCCACAGTGGTCCACCATGCCCAGCAAGGGCAAGAAGTCCTGCAGCTGTGGGGACCTTCATCCCCAGCAGTTCTCAAATCTGGGTCCCAGCAGCACAAGGAACCAGAGTCTCACAGCTGCGGACACTGGATGTCAGGACTCAGCTGGGTTCCAGCAGCTGGGGGGCATGGCTGCCCTCGGGTTGCTTGAAGCTCCCGCAGCTGAGGGATCACAGCTGCTGTGATCCAGCCCTGGGAGTGTATGGGGTGCCCCCACATCTCGGAGCCCATCAACTGAAGGGGCTCCAAGCTGTAAGAGATTGCTTTTTGCCAGTGTGTGGGGAGCCTAGGATCAGGCTCCCCCTGCACCAACAGTAAAGCGCAAAGGGATCTAATGCATGATCCCACAGTCATGCCTTCTGCCATGCACACGCGGCATGGCAGGAGGCTCAACTGTGTCGATCGTGTATTAGATCCCATCTCACCTTTGCTGCTTGTATAGAGGGGCCCTAAGGGTTGTAGTACAAAAGGAATCTGTTTCATTTTCCCCTTTTCATTTCATTTCAGTGATTCATTGCCAAATGGAAATTTAGCGATTGCATTATAGACATACAGAATAGGCATGTAAAATCAATAGAAATAAAGTTAAACTTTATTTTCAGAGCCAGCTAGTACTACACTCATAAATAACAATTTTAGGTGGTAAGTTTCAGTTCAGAAAGGAACTGGTTGCTGAAATATTGTGCATTTTATGTGATTTGAATCCCAATATTTAATTTTTGTTTTCTTTCTCTTAGATTGATCTTCAGACATTCCTTACTCTTACGGATCAAGATTTGAAAGAGCTAGGAATTACCACTTTTGGTGCCAGACGAAAAATGCTGCTTGCAATCTCTGGTGAATAAATAAATATACTTAGCACTTAAGGTTGTAGATCCGAAGATTTAAAATTAATGTTAATTTTTACTATAAGTTGAATTGACACCTCCCACACATTCAAATGATTCTGCAACTATATTGCACTTCTAAAATTAGTGTTGGGTTGGAAAAGGTAATCCCACTTCACAGAGGATGTTGATAAAAATTTTAAATTTAAATATTTAAATGTAAATATATGGAAAAAAATTAAATATATGGAATCAGATCTTTTTCTTCCTGCTAGGCATTTGCATGTGATCTTATCTTGCCTTGGTGCTTGAAAACATTTAATACAAAAAATTCCTGAGTCCTTCTCCCCATCACTGCTTTTGTGAGTTAGTCTTCAGGCTTAGATGAATATTCACTATCCAACGCAGGGTGTCTAGGGCTCACACCAAGTCTAAAGCCCTTGACTTCAGAAGGGCCAACTTCAATGAGCTAGGAGACTAGTGCGGGAGGCACTAAGGGCCCAGAAGGTAGAGGAGATGGGAGCCCATGAGGGATGGTCATACCTTAAGGGGGCGATCCTCCAGGCCCAAAGGATAACAGTCCCTGAGAAAAGCAAGGGAGGGTAAGAGTGCTCAGAAACCCCCTTGGCTCAGCAAGGGCATTCAGCAATGCCTGAGGACTAAAAGGGAGGTGTACAACCAGTGGAAGGGAGGAACTATCAACAAGGAGGAGTACTCCTCCTCAGCCCGGGAGTGTAGGAGGGCTATTAGGAAGGCCCAGGCAGAGGTGGAACTCAGGCTAGTGTCCAGGATTAAGGACAACAAAAAGTCCTTTCTCAAGTACATTAGGAGCAAGAAGAGGGCACCAGGCAATGTAGGGGCCCCTGCAAGATACAAACAGTAGTCTGGTGGCCACGCCAGACAAGAAAGCTGATATTTTTAAGTTTCTTTGCCTCTGTTTTTCTGAACAGGGACTGGGATATCCCACATACCAGAGGTAGGGACAACCTTGGGGATAGTTCTATCAACCCTTTAGTCAGTCCAGATGTAGTTCATGATCTTCTGGAAGGGCTAGACATTTTTAAATCTGCAGGTCCATATGCCCTCCACCCAAGGGTGTTGAGGGAGCTGGCAGGGGTCATTGCAGAGCCTTTGGCCCGGCTGTATGAGCATTTGTGGTCATCTGGCCAGGTGCCGGGGGATTGGAAACTGGCTAATGTGGTCCCTATTTTTAAGAAGGGGAGGAAGGAGGACCCAAGTAATTATAGGCCTGTAAGCCTCACCTCGGTGCTCGGGAAGCTCTTGGAGAGGATCATCAAGGAGCATATCTGTGGGGTGCCTGCAGGGGAGATAAATGCTCAGGGGCAATCATCATGGCTTCACCAAACGCAGGTCCTGCCAGACCAACCTGATTGCCTTTTACGACCAAGCAACTAAATCCTTGGATGATGGTGTCGCTGTGGACATAGTCTTTCTAGCCTTTAAGAAGGCCTTTGACACTGTCTCTCACCCCATCCTCATCAATAAATTAAGTGACTGCGGCATTGATGCCTGCATAGTTGGATGGGTAAAAACTTGGCTGATGGGGCGACCCAGAGAGTAGTGGTGGACGGGTTGTACTCAACCTGGTGAGATGTGACCAGTGGGGTACCCCAGGGCTCAGTCCTTGAGCCCAAACTGTTTAACATCTTCATCAGTGACTTGGATGAGGGGGTGGAAAGCATGCAGTCCAAGTTTGCTGATGACACTAAGATGTGGGGCAAGGTGGACACACTTGAAGGGAGAGAGAGGCTGCAACTAGATTTAGACAGACTACAAAAGTGGCCAGATGAGAATAGGATGGGGTTCAACAAATGCAGGGTGCTGCACCTTGGGAGAAGGAATCCACAGCATACATACAGGCTGGGGAGTTCCCTTGAAAGCACAGAGGCGGAAAGGGATCTCGGAGTCATCATTGACTCCAAGATGAACATGAGCCGCCAATGCCAGACTGCAGCCAACAAGGCCAGCCATACCTTGTCATACATCCAAAGATGTATCTCAAGCCGGTCCAGAGAGGTAATACTCCCCTCCTATGTGACTTTGGTCAGGCTGCAGTTGGAGTACTGCATTCAGTACTGGGCACCGTACTTCAAAAAGGATGTGGCCAGCCTGGAGAGGGTTCAGAGGAGGGCCACCCACTTGGTGAGAGGGCAGCAGGACAGGCCCTATGAGGAGAGACTGAAGGACCTGAACCTGTTCAGCCTCAGCAAGAGGAGGCTGAGGGGGGACCTGGTGGCTGCCTACAAGCTCATTAGGGGGGGATCAACAGCAAATAGGCAGAGCTCTTTTCTCCCCAGCACCACCTGGGGTGATGAGGAACAATGGTCATAAGCTGATGGAGAATAGGTTTAGGTTGGAGATCAGAAGGCAATATTTTACAGTTAAGGTAGCCAAAATCTGGAACCAGCTTCCCAGGGAGGTGGTCCTCACCCCTACCTTGGGCAAATTCAAGAGGAGGTTGGACGATCACCTGTCTGGGGTCTTGTGAACCCAGCATTCATTCCTGGCTGTGGCAGGAGGTCAGGCTAGATGATCTGTTCAGGTCCCTCCTGACCCTAGCTACTATGAAACTATGGGTGCAACAAAAACAAATGTTAATGGCTTTTCAGGCATTTGAGCAGGATAGAATAAGATCACGCTTAACCCCTACGTGCCACTTGGACAACTAATTGGTGAGATCAGAGCCTTCGTTTTGTTCCAGTTAGGAACAAAAGTAAAAAAACTTGAAAATTCTCTCTGAAAGCGAATGGAGCCCTGTCTCCAGTCAGTGAATATTTATAAGAAATATACCACTGGATTTTTCAAACCAACTCCTAATTATAGAAAGTCATCTTATATCTTACTACAGTAAAAGAAAATGAAAATAGCTGCTATTGTTGATGCGCAACATGGTAAGTATGGACCAACCTGGACTTCCAATTTCTGGAAACACCATTAAATTTCACCTCCTTCTTGAATAAAGTGATGTTTGAGGCTTGTTCTCCTTGGCAACAAACCTCTTTCTATCAAAAGGAGAAGTTTTCTTCAACTATTTCATGGAAAATGAGAATCCTCTTTCTTTATATTGCCTTTAATGATATCATTTGCAAAATGTTTTTATTTATGTAAATTTGTCGTTAAGAGGGTAAATGATTAATGTACTAAATTTGATTATATTCATTAATTTTTTAAATCTTAGTTGCAAGTGATGCATACTTTTATAATAGGGCTTTTGTCCACAATAAAAGAGGAGAACGGAAAAGTATTTTGTGTGAAAAATAACTTTAGACTATATCTGGCAATCTAAACCTGTTGCTTGCGGGGAGCTGGGGAAGTTAGGGGCCTTTCTGAGGTGCCTGGTCATGATTGTTACTAGGAGGTTCAAAAATAAAGATCTGTGTTAACTTCAATTATTTAGAGTTATTCTGTAGAAAAACTCTGTCATAGCATTTTGTAACCTGATATGTCACAATGCTGTTCTCTGTTGAATGTGCAGCTGCATTTTTCCTTTTGAAAAATTTGCAGCCTTTGAACAGGATGTTTTAAGTGTTTCTGCTGCAGTGCTTTTGTCAGTTTTAAGGTTTTGCTTTGTTTTCTTAAGAATTTGTATAAGTGAATTTGATGCAATGTACTCTTTTCAGGAATTATGCCTAATCATAGAAACTCTGCATGAAGCATAATTTTGAAATAATTTTGTTATTGTTGTTTCCTACATAGAATTAAATAAAAGCCGAAGAAAATTGTTTGACCCATCAAACGTACGTGCCTCTTTCCTGGAAGGTGGAGCTAGCGGAAGACTGCCACGTCAGTATCACTCGGACATTGCTAGTATCAGCGGTCGCTGGTAGCAGTATGTTTTGTCTCACGGTCAACTGTAAAGATGGACATGGCAATCCTGTGGACAGCTTTTGCTGCACACCCACCCTCTGCACTTTGGGAGTTTGGGTATCAAGGACCAAAGTATTTTGTCTGCACAAGTACTGTGCCAAAAAAAGAAAACCCTTGTCTGTCATCTTTCAGAACACCAAATGTGGGTTATGTTTTACTCATTTAGAATGGACAGAATTTGCAATAATAATAATATAGGGTTCTTTGTTTAGTATTTTATTACCTATAACTATAATGTATGCACTGAATTTTTACTTTATTGAATGAAGGAAAAATGAAGAGCTGGAATGCCAGAGAGCATAGCTTTTGATTTTATCAAGATGGATTTTTCTGGTACTGCTTAAAATAATTATTAAGGTCTTTCTGCACTTTATGTGTTCTGATTGCTTGTCCTGTGGAAATTTATTTTTCTCTCTTTTATTTCCATATAATATGTTGTATTGGCACTCTTCAAATTTTAAGGTGTTCCTATATTAGGTCAAATCTCACCATCAGGGTACTAAGAATCAATCTGTATGTAGATTTTTCCCCCACAGTTGCCTGAAGAAGCATTCAGAAATCAAACTACCTGGTAGTAGACCAGTCCTATTGTGTTCTTAGGAAGCAATCTAAAACTGTTTGCAACAAAACTAGTTCACTTTAACAAATGTAATGAAAGACTAAAATGGACCTTGCAATATTAACCCTTTGCAGTCATCATATGTAACTTCTGCCTATAATGCTACAACTGATTTTAATGGTTGTCTCAACACAGAGGGCTATTTTTAGTATACTGCCACTAGAGGACATTTATTTATATCAAACTTTTATATGTAGATTCTATATGCTAACAGTACATAACAAATTAAACTGAGATCTACTAAAAATTTCTGGTAGAGAATGAAAGGCATTTATCAAACTGGAGCTGTGCACCATAAGTTTGATGAAGCAGACAACTAATCTAATTTGGCAAGACCATACTGTTGCCATTTATTAAGTGACATATATTACTTACATGACTCTGCATGCAGCAATTAAGCAACATATATGAAATAGATGTTATAGCATCTGTTTTGATTTTAGGTTTGTGATTGTCAGCTATGAAGTGCTTAAAACTCTGGGATTTGAACTATTTCTGAAAAATTGGTTTAACAAAAAAAATAAGTCCATGTGATAACTGTCTAGAGCTAACTATAATATTCTTATACTGTGAAAGTCCAAAAAATATGGCAATATTGTTGCTGCATCTTTTCAGATGTCTGGTTATGGATTTATGAAGGGTTTTCATATAATGAAGGAAATTATAACATGCCTCTCTTTCTGCAATGCAATATGAAGGTTCCAAACATTAATTTGTTGAAAAGCATTCCCATAGGAAATATTGTGAATTATCTGTACTGTAATGTATTATTTATGTTCAGTGTACAAGCCTTTAAAGATGGACATGAACCACTGTCAAGTGCTCTTAAGAGAAGGCATTAGAATAACCATTTACAGTAGCTAATTTTATACAAAATGGGGTGAAAATAGTTTTGACACTTTCCATGAACAATTATTTTAAGGTGAGAGAAGAAATTCAATATATGGAGACATTTGCACACACAAAGGGAATTTTTGAAAGGTAATTATTCTGAGGGCATTGATGATCAAGCAGTAATAAAGTGGCCTGTTGCAAATAGCAAAAATTAACTGCTCAGTATTGGTTTCAGCCATATCCACTTAATGGTGTATAGCTGAATAACTTCCACTGTAAATAAAATAGCAGTTAACTCTTTCTGTGTTTAAGATTATAGTATAGATGAACAAGTATAGACCTGCAGGTTGCATGCACACAGTTTTTACACACCAAAGTTATGTGCTCAAATGCCCAAAGTCTATGAACATATCAGATATTGTGTGTATCTTTTAGGCATGCTGAATTTTATGCAAGCAGTTGTAGTAGCCAAAGGCCTTAATCCTGCAAATATTTACTCTCATGCTTAGTTTTAAGCATATGAGTAGTCCCACTGAGATAAGGTTACTCATATTTAAAAGTAAGCAGTTGTGCAAGTTATGTTTGCAAGATCACTGCCATGGTTTGAAAATTTAGTAGCATAGAAACATTATAGTTTTACATGATATTTTTAAATAAACATTTAGCAACTCTACATACAAATTTCTTGCAATCTTTTCCTAGTTAGTCTGCTTAATTTTTAAGCTTACCTAATATTAAAATTTAAACATTTTTTCAGAAAAACTACACATCTCATTTTTTTCAGTTTTTTCATAGGTATATTGCATCTAAACAGTATTATTTTTGGCGGCTGACATTATTACAGTGTTAAGTTGATGTGATCTTTTGCTGAGCAGTGCTTATATCATCCACACCAAAGTAAAAAAGTTCCCAATAATAAAATGATCTTGAATAGGTCTGCACATGCACAAAAAACACACTGGAAACTATTTTTCTCACTTTTGATTCCACGAAGGGAATATCACAATACAACATACAGTGTTGTCAATGTTGTATTATGCACAAAATATTTGACTTGCTAGATTAAAATATTAGTTTTAAATCTGTGCCTTAATAGTGACCAGTTATCTGTAAATCTAGAGCAGATACAGACTATTTTTGTGGGTTGTGTCCTTTTAGTGATTTTTTTTAAAGAAAGATGAAATTAAAACATAAAAAATGGGGATTTTTCAAAACTAATCAATTGTTACATGTAAAAAAATAAATTTATATAACCCCCTTATAATCTGATTGGTAAAAGATGTTTTATTTAGACCCTAGCTCTTGAAGCAGTTGCTTCTTAAGAAAACACCAGAGCTGAATTTTCACATATTGCAACATACGTTTCTTTCCCATTGACTAATTTCTGTGTGTTCCACAATTCACAGTATTTCATAAAAAGTGTTTTCCCCTCTGGCTTTTGATTCTGAATAGTTGTCAAAAAGTTGCAATTTTTTTCCTGGGGTGCCTACCAGAGATTACAATAATTCTGGGACATGGAATCAAACTAACAACTTTTCCTTATTTCTTTCCTGTCAGCATGGAACATGTACTTGTGAGTGCCAAATCATGGCAGTCATTAACACAAACAAGAATACACAGGGGTTTGGAATCATGGAGATGTGGATTTAGCTCTGCAATTTCATAGGGCTTTTCATGCTGCAGAAATATGGGTAATGGAGCAGGAAGAGGGGTTGGATAAAATCAAGCAGTTTCTTCTTCATTAAATGGAGCAGCTTCTATCCTTGGCCAATGAAGAATTATTAGTGCCACAGGGTAGTGATGCAAACAGAGATGACCAAGAGAAGCTGAACAACAGCTGATTCCTAGAAACTGTGCCAAGTTCAGTCTAAAACCCCGAGTTTCCCTCAGCATGGAGAAATGTTGCCCTTATCCTCCAGAAGGTTAACATTCCCAGTTGGAAGCCTAAACAATTTTGGTGTTGGTATATCAACTGTCAGCTGTTTCCCTGAAAGACTGAAGTGCTCTGATGGAGGTGCTGTCCTGTCATGTCTCAAACTGTTGCCAGGTGTAGGAGGCCATTGATGGCATTTTATGGATGGAGTTTCCAAACTCTTGCACCTATTCTTTGTTTTTCAGATGGGGCCAAAGACTTTATTAACAGGAAGGAGAATTTCCTCATGACATATAGCAAAGCCTGATGTATTACCATGGAAGATTCACTGGTATTAATGTGAAGTGGCCTGCAAGGTCCATGATGCCAGGATAATTACAATCTTATAGTTGTTGGCTGAAATGAGCAAAAGAGTATTTTCTTTCCAAACCATTGTGTGCATTAATGGAACAAGGAATTTTGAAAGATTTCTTTCTGAGATATCCAAGTCTTGCTTACTGGCTTAGGTAGCTTCTCATTGAACATATGGCCACAAAAAAGGGATCTTTAGTGACAGTCTCAGTGGAGCGTATTTTTGGAACACTGAAGCATAAGTGGCAGCAACCTATGAAAAGGTTTTTTACCTTGTTTGATAAATTCTCTGCACAATGCCTACACAGCATCTAGGAGGGAACCTGGCGCATGAATTGGAGCAAAAAAGTAGAGACATTCTGAACAATTTCTGAGATGACAGTAGTAGAAGGTTTCTCAGTAAAATTCCCCAAATGGAGAGAGAAAAGTTTTGGGGTTGCATTTTTCTCCTACTTGAAGCCAGGTAATTGTTGTGAATCAGTAAATTCCTGTAGCTATGTTCTTACGTTAGAATTTATTAGGGTTTGAGAGTATTGGAAGGAATTTTGTAATACCGTTTATGGTTACAGATGTAAATCAATGACATTTTTCAGTAGAGTTGTACCAAAATAAACTGAAGTGGCAGGTGATGGCTCTAAGGTTTAATGTAAAGGCTTCCTATTAACAGGCTATTGAGTTTCATTGATTCATAGATTCATACATTCATAAATTGTTAGGGGCTGGAAGGAACCTTGTAGATCATCAGGTCCAGTCCCCCTGCACTAGGCAGGAAAAGACAACTGGGGTCAAATGAGCCCAGCAAGGTGACTGTCCGGTCTCCTTTTGAAGATTTCCAGGGTAGGTGACTGCACCACAACTGGCGGGAGTTTATTCCAGTCTGGACACCCTGACTGTGAAGGAGTTTTTCCTGGAATTGAACCTGAAGCAGCCTTCCAGGAGTTTGTATCCATTGCTCCTGGTCTTCCCCAGGGGTGCCCTGGTGAGCAGCTGTTCAGCGAGTTCTTGATGTACTCTCCTAATGTAGCAGTAAACTGCTACCAAGTCCCCTCTCAGCCTTCTTTTCTGTAGGCTGAAGAGGCCCAAGCCCCTCAGCCTCTTCTCATATGGCTTGTCTTGCAAGTCCCTGATCATATGGGTGGCTCTTCTCTGAACCCTCTCAAGTTTTTCCACGTCCTCATTGAAGTGCGTTGCCCAAAACTGGACTCAGTACTCCAGCTGTGGTCTCACCACTGCAGAGTACAGTGGGAGTATCAGTTCCTTAGTTTTGCATGAGATGCAAGGGTTAATGCATGCCAACGTGTTATTCACCTTGCTGGCCACAATATTGCACTGCCGGTTCATGTTCATGCAATGGTCGATCACTACCCCTAGGTCCCTTTCGGCTGTGGTGCAAGTCAAATTGTTGTCACTGAGCCTATAAGGTATTTTGGGGATTGTTTGCCCCCAGATTGAGCACCTTACACATCTGAGTGTTGAACTTCATATGGTTCCGGTCCACCCAACTCTCCAGACTATCCACGTCCGCCTGTATCTGCAACCTATCTTCTGGCGTGGCCATGCTCCCCCATAATTTGGTGTCTTCCACAACTTGGCCAGTGAGCTTTTCAACCCCACATCCAAATCATTGATAAAGATGTTGAAAAGTACTGGTCCAAGCATGGACCCCTGTGGGAAACCCGTTGTCACATCTCGCCAGGACAATACAGATCCGTTCATGAGAACTCTCTGGGTCCTACCATGCAGCCAGTTTTCCACCCACTGAACCGTTGAGCAGTTTAAACCCACAATCTTCCAATTTTTCCACAAGGATATTATGGGATACTAGAACATTGGAAGTCTAGGTATATAATGTCGACCTTCTCTCCCACGTCCAGGTGGCAAGAGACCTATTCGTAGAAGGAGATGAGATTGGTAAGACAAGACCTACCCGCGATGAAGCCATGCTGATTGTCGTTCAGAATCTTACACTCAACGAGCATATCGCACATAGATTCTTTAATAAGATTTTCTGTTTTTTTCCTGGGATGGAGGTTAGGCTGATTGTCCTATAGTTGCCCAGGTCCTCCCTCTTCGCCTTCTTGAAGAGGGGCACAATGTTGGCCCTCTTCCAATCCTCAGGGATCTTCCCTGTGTGCCACAATTTCTGTAAGAGTTTTGCCAGGAGTTCCTCAATGACCTCAGCCAGCTCGTCAGCACTCTCAGGTGAAGTCCATCTGGTCCTGATGACTTATGTCTAGCTTTTTTAGTTGATTTTGCACCAGCTCAGCATCCACATTGGGAAGGCTATCATTCCCACCATGCCCCCTGTGATCCTGTCTCACTTGTCTTTCCCCTTGGTCCAGTGAAATACTGAAGCAAAGTGGGCATTCAGGAGTTCATTTTTTTTCCTGAGTGTCCGTTACCAGCTGTCCCGAGGTGTTAAGCAGGGGCCCCATACTTCCATTTGTTTTCTTCTGCTCCCTACATACCTAAAGAAGGACTTATTGTCCTTGACTCCCTTGGCTAACTTAAACTCAGTTGCTGCCTTAGCTTTCCTAATCATTTCCCTACAAGTGCAGACCACTGTTGTATACTCCTCCTTGAGGACTGTCCCTAGCTTCCACTGTGTGTACACCTCTTTTTCAAGAGGACCCTGATGTCCCTATTGTGCCAGGAGGGCTTGCCAGCCCTTCTGCTACCTTTCCTGGGAGCGGCTTTCTTTTGTGCTTCGAGGATTGTGTCTTTGAGGAACAACCACTCTTCGTACAGCCCATTCGCCTTCCATCCTTGGTCCCGCATCACCTCCCCTGAGCCTGTTAAAGTTAGGACTCCAGAGGTCAGGACTTCACTGATTCTTTTAACCTTGGCCTAAGAAGTAGGTGATGTGGTCAGCACCACACTCCAGCCACGCCGCAGGGGACTCCTGGTACCTACTGGATAGAAGGCTGAGTGGGCCTTAGAGCTGTGGTGGGAGTGAAAACAATGAATGGAAGCCCATTCTTGTTCCCTTGGATCAACCCCAGGTCCTTTTAGTCCCCACTATGAAATGAGCTACGTGCGTCCCAGTAGGTTTGATGTAGCAAGGGAAAAATAATTGTAAAGCTTTGAGTCTTTTGGTACAGATGTCAAATTGAGCACACTGTAGGAGGAACTTAAATGCCAAATGCACATAGAGAGGCTCTTAGCTCTGCCCAGCATGTTGACAGACAGCTAGTACCAAGTTGTCACCAATGCAGTTAAATCGGGTTACTGGTAAAGCTCCCTTCTGCAGTATTTCCAGGCTAGCTGCTGATGGAATCCCCTCTCTACAGTGACATCAGAATGGTTGTTTGTATGGGATTAAGGGACCCTTTGGTAAGTTTTTTGATGCCATGCATCTAATTTTCTAATGCATCACTCTTAAGTTTGGAGATGGCATCTTCTGCAAAAATCTGGTGCAGGCCTCCTAAGCAGATAATTCAGGGGTGGGCAAAATATGGCCTGTGGGTTGAATATGGCTCAACAAGGGATTTTATCTGGCCCACAGTGTGTCCTGGCAGTGGGATGGGCAGAACGGGCTGAGGCTAGGATCTCAGGATAGTGACAGCATTGGGCTAGGACCCAGGGCAGAGCCATGATCCACTACCCACATGTCCCTGCAATGGGCACCGGTTCTATGGGTAGAGGCATGCAGGGAGCGGATCGTACCTCTGTCCTGAGTCCCGCATCTACACTGTCACCGCCCCAGGATTCTGACCCTAGCCCTTGTCCCACCCACCTGTCCCAGTCCTGGACACCACAACCACAGCCCCATCCCATCCATAGAGACCCTGGGATCACCAGGTGATGACAGCACAGGGTTGGGCCCTGGGGCAAAGCCACTTAATGAGTTTTAGTGAGCTGTTGTGGGGTGCTGACCTAGCCCACAACAGCTCACCAAAACTCGTTATGTGGCCCTCTGGCCCAAATAATTGCGCACCCTGATTGATAATGGGAGCATTACCAAAGGTCCTATATTGGTCTTATGCCTTGTGTCTCCTTTGCTTTGATTTGAAAGTGGGACAAGCACTGGAATGCATTCGTTTTCTCTGAGTGTCTTCTAATGATTCTTCTCCAGAAAGAATTGAGCATGCAAGTTGTGGGGGGTGGGGAGGAATAGTCAAGCCCTGGATCTTTGTAGTGGTTCACACAGAAGCATGGAATAGGTGTCCAGGGATAATCATGGCTGCTGTTATAGTTATATGAACTCACTACCAACTGGTATGAAAAGGCATACTTCTGGCAGCTCATTAGCATTTAAATGGAAAGGTGACATCCAGGCACTGAGACGGTTCAAGACGCCCGTTATTCAAAAAGGTTGATCCTGATGTGAAGCAGGCAGCATGAAATATTAGTTGGAGGACTGTGGAATAGTTAGGAACATATCTGTACAATTTTAAATTAACTCCACAATTGTGCTATCCTCTTCCAACCAGGCTTGTTTACTGGAACCTAACAATAGCTGCAACTTAATAGCAGATTACATGTGAATGCAAGACTATTTATCTTAAACTTAATGAGAGGTGCCCTAGCATAACATTTTTGTGTAGGCAGTGCCTGGAGAACACAGCTCTTTGCTGAAAAATGTTAGCTCACAAGGCGTTTCTAAGTACTGTCACAGTTTGGACAAGCATGCCATAGCTTGCAGAGTATGTGACAGCTCTGAACAAGGTTGCCCTTGACTTTTTAAATGTTTTGTGTTTGAGGTAAATTCTTAATATTGGTTGCTTAATTTAAGTGTTTGACCTTCAAGAGGATAAGGTATCACAACGATGATATTCTGCTATGTAATATTTTGAGTAAATTACGTTTTAATAACCTGAGTACGTTGTGCAAATATTTTTTCAGTTACACCCTTCTGCACAGTACACAAGCTTTGCGTGCAAAACCATGCTTTCCACTATCGATGGATTTTCTGAACCCCCATAAGGGTGAATCTTACACACAAATATTGCATATTCTTTGAATGCTTTACCATCTAAATATACTTTTAATGTGGTAAAATCAATCCACTACAAATAAAGTACTGTAATCCTTTTAGTGATAGGTTTCCAAAGGTATATAGGTTTTCTATTTGTAGATATTCATATACATAGTGTGCGTGAGTATAGCAGGAAGAAATAAATTTGGGAAAAGAACCTGCTGGTCTGATGAGCAGTAAAGGTAAGTTAGTGTCAGACTCACTCAGCACAGGTTTGCTGTACATTGAGGTGGATGTGCCAGCCTTGAGCTCTGCTGGGGAGGGAATCAGACTTAAAAGTTACAAATATGAACAGGGATTTATTGAGATGACAACACAGAATATTTACAGAGGTAAGGGACAACAACAGAAAATGATTTAACAACTACAAATACAGGAAACATACTGTTTATACTTTACCAATGTTAAAGTGATGAACAGTAAGTGAAATTGAAGGTAATCCTAGAACCAAAGTTAAGAAGAAGCCAATTCAAGTCAGGTGAAAGCAAGAAGATTCCAGGAAACCCATAAGGGAGCTAGGGCTATAGCAGACAGTGTCTCACTTCCTTCACGGGACAAGTTGCCAGCCTCACTAGTGCTCGCAATTAGGGCTGTGCAATACGGCAACATTTTGTTTTCATTTTAGATTCGCTGTTTCAAAGGGATGGTGTTTAGTTTCACTGTTCTGAAGCACTGCTCCATGTTGTTTTGCCAAAACTGTTTTGCTGTTTCGACACTGTTTGGACATGTTTCCCCCATAGGCTATAATGGGAAATCATGAAAATGCCTATAACTTATATTTCTTACCTGATTCAGATGAAAACAGCAGGGATGGTAGCCCCTTCTGAGGCAATGAAGCCTGCCAGCTTTCAAGGAGGTAAAGTGCAGTTTCCTAGAAACCCCTGCATCTGTCACGGAATAGGGCCCCTAGAGATGGCCATGATACTCCTAGGGCCCTGTGACCATGCCAGCTGTACCCTGCAGGAACCTTCTTGCCTGCTGCCACATCTTGTTGGAAAACATAATAGAGAGTGAGGCTGCCCTCAAGCTTAACTCAGTCATGGTTCTAATGGACCCTACTAAACACTATAGGTTCTTGGACCCATTGCTCAGACCCACTGTAAGTAGGTTCCTCAATGGGACACCCTAAGCCTTATGTGCTAAATGTGTGACTCCAGCTACCCCTTACCATGCTCCATACCTTGCAGACAGCATATTGATATCATCCCTGTAATGAGGTCTCAGTCTCACTATACCTTCTATTGTCATGGGGCTCTCTATGACCCAGTCGCTGTGCCATCACTGGTGCTGGGCCCCTACATGACAGTAGTGTGCCCCAATGAGGCCACCTCCTCCCTTATGGCCTCAGCCTGGTCCACCACTTTAAATAAGTAAGCAGCACAGTAGCACTAGCATCTCTGGCAACGAAACTGTCATGGAGCCTTTCTTTCCTTTCCTGCAGGACCTGCTTCTGCAGCAGCTGCCAGAAAACTCTCCCTGCCAGCCCCAGCCCTGGAGCTTAGATGTGCCCAGGACCCTGCCTCCTTCCAGTCAGCTGACCGGGGGAAGGTGCTAGGGGTGTAGGTTGTAGCTGTGTTGGTCTAAGGACATGGCAGACATGGTTCTTTGGGTCAATGTGATATTTTTAGTAGACCAACTGAATAGTTGAAGAAATACATCTTAGCAAGCTTTCAGGTTAAAAACCCTTTGTGAAGCTGAGGAAGCACCTGCAGTTGGTGTCTGTGCTCTTCCTGGATGGAAGGGATAGTAAAGAAGCCAGAGGCTAGCATGCAATGCAGGCAAGAAAGCCAATCAGTGAAAATGGAAATGGAGGCATTGGGGGGTGAGAGATGGGCTGGAATAGCGGGGAAGGGGAATGTAGCAGGTAAAAATGGAGAGGTACCTGGGGAGTCAGATGTTAGGCAGGTTGTAGTGTGTCCAAAATCCAATGTCTATATTGAATCCATGTATTTCTGTATCTAGCAGGTTGATGAAATGCATTTCATAGGCTCATCTGTGAAAAGTAGTTTGTAAATTCAAACAAGCACTGAACCTCACTAACCTCATCACCAGAAGCCAACTTCCTACAGCTCAAAACACACCAAATGGATCCAGACCATACCATGACAAGATATGCAAAACCTGCCAACTATATCTCCAGTATGGAGATATCTTCACAATACATATCTCCATCATGACACCAAATGCCCTGATGGAAAATACGTAGGAGACACCAAGCAAAAACTGTGCTCCAGAATGAGCACACACCGAAAATCTATCAAAGATGAGAACCACCAGTTACCTGTTTCCAATCTCTCAGGCCTGATCCTCAAAGCAAATTTACAAACCACTTTCACAGATAAGCCTATGAACTTCACTTCACCACCCTCCTGGATACAGAAACTTATGGGCTCAATATAGATATTGGAATTATGATATTATAACCAGCCGAATATCTGACTCCCCAGGTACCTCTCACCACACCAAATATAGATGCTTCCTCAGCCTGACAGAGGGTTTTTCAACCCAAGAGCTTGCTAAGATATATTTTTCCAGCTATTCAGTTAGTCTACTAAAAGAGATCATATTGACCCAAAGAACCTTGTCTGCCTGGTGTGTGATTCTGCAGCTCCATACCTCCCCTACACTGCAGCCAATGCCTCATAAATGGCATCCCAGGCAGCTAAGCTGAACTCATCTGAAGCCTCACAACTCCACTGCAACCAGCAAGCCTCAGGCCTCTGAAAGATCTTGGGGGTCTGGCCTTTCCCCAGCCAGGACTGTGCATGCGTGTGGTGGCTAGAGGTTATAAGGCACCTCCTACCCACCTTTCACCAGGGAAGTCCTCGGTCCTGGCATTTTGTGGGGGCTGCTACACCACTGGCAGTCCCATCAGGCCTCCCGGACCTGGCAGGGTGCAGTTTTAGGTCATGTCCAGGACCTGGGGTCTCCTCCTTCCCCATAGCCCCATCCCATACCTCCAAGTTCATCCTGGCATGGGAGCTTAGCAGGGACATGTTCTTCCCCTGCTGGCTGGTGATGCAGTGAGTGCCACCTCCAGCTCTGAGAGCAGGGCATTAAATGGTTTGGAGACCAGAAACAAAAAGGAAATAAGTGCAGATGGAATGAGGAGGGTGGCACTCACTCTACACCTGGAGCTTGGGGAACCCCAGCAGTGGGAGGTTCACCTTGAGGAACACCAAATGCTCCACCAAACTAAGATCCAAAGAGGTGCAGTGGGGTATCACAACATCCCCAGCAATGCTGAACACCCGCTCGCTCGGAACACTGGTTGGTGGACAGGACAGGTATTCCCAGACAAACGTGGCCAGCTCCTGCCACATCTAGCTGCAGCTCCCCAAATAGGCCAAGGGGTCTCACAGTAGCAGCTAAGCATCCTTGGCAAGATAGGCAGCCACCAAGACCTGAGCACTACCTGCCTGATGGTGGGGTTTGCTGCCTCTGGACCCCACCATGAAAGCCATGCCCTTGGCCTTCATTGGCAGTGCCCGTGGTGAAGGAAGAGACTGGCTGGTGGATCGCTTGCTGATCACCCTCTTCCACATCCCCCCACTTGTGCCCTTCTGTCTCCTTGACTCTGTTCACCAGGATCTCCATCCATTGATCCAGGGTTTTGCTGCCCTTCACCCTTGGGTCACAGATAGCTATCAGCACGTGGACTGTACTAGACCGCAACGGATCTAGCTGTTTCTTGATGCCCTCCTACAACCACTTCACCAGTGCCTGCACCTCTGGTGACTGGCTTGCCTCAGCCAGGAACATTGATCCCCTGGAACTTGTGCATTTCATTTTTAAGTTCCCTCACTATGAGGATCACCTGGCTCAGAAGGGCATTGCCACTGCTGAGGTTCTCAGTGGCCTCAAGGAAGGGCTTGAGGACTACCCAGATCTGGGAGATGGTATCCCACTCAGCTTTGTTCAGCAGGCCACTGATCCTCCATGTGCTCCTGTGGAAGTAGCCCACCACCTTCCTGCATTTCAAAATCAGGTGGCTGGTTGTAACGGCACCCTCACCAGCAGCCCTGTCCCTCTCCAAGGCATCCCTCACTATGAGGTGCAGCTTGTGTGCCACACAGCAGATGCCAACAAAGTTGGCATCATGGACAGCCATGACCATATTGGCCCCATTGTCAGTGACCATGAACCCATGGGTGAGCTCACCCTGCCCAATGAGCCACCCCTGCACCATGCGGTTCATAGCCCTCATGATCTCTGTTGCCATGTGGGACTCATCCATCACTCCAGCTTGAAGGAGAGCCCACCAATGGCCTGACTGGTCACATCAGTGCCCTGTGAGGGAGAGGTAGGTGTGATCTCCACCCCAGCTGCTCCAGATGTCTGAGGTGAAAAGTAAGGCCACCTGCGGACAAGCCTTGCACAGCTTTTCTCTCAAGTACTCCGTGCATGCCTCATACAAGGAGGGTACAACCATCCTGCTGAAAGTGGTGCGTGCAGGCACTTGGTATGATGGAGCCATGAGCTGCCTGAACCCTTGCTGCTCAACAAAGGAGAAGGGCTGGCCATCCACAGCAAGCATCTCCCCAATCTTCTAGGGGACCTCGCTTGCTTTGGGAACACCCCCCCCCATGTGCCCACCTTTCCCCCACTGTTCCAGGGTGCCCTGCCTCTGCTTTTGGGGGACAGGGACCTTAGAGGGAGAGGGAGACTTCTTTTTGGGCATTCTCCCACTGGCTCCAGGCTGAGGAGGAGGAAGGGCAAGGGGGCGGTGCCTGCAGAGATGTATCAGCATCCCTGTAGTGCTCATGCATTTTGCTCCCTTGCCCCAGCTGGTTTTGGCTCAGCAGTGCAGGCAGGTAGCATACGTGGGATCATTTGCCAGCTCAAAATGATCCCAGACCACACTACCCGCTCACTTCTGGGGTGCAGGTGCGTGTGTGGGTGCTGCCTTTGCTCCCTCCTCAGCAGGCAGAGGCATAGCAACAGAAGTGGACTCAGCTGAGCCACTTGCCTCCTGAATATCTACCTGAACATCCTCCAAAGTGCCTTCTGGGGAAGGAAACCTAGCTGTAGGGGAAACTTGAGGGGTGTGGAGTACAAACTCAGATGATTCCCCCTCCTTCCCCAGAATTTCTCTTGCTATGGCACTCAGATCCAGATCCAAATCCAGCTCTTCCTCTGGCACTGGAAGGCTCAGGCTGGGAATTGAAATTGGGATGGAGGAGACTAATGCTGGAACTACTTGTTGTCATGATGGTGGTGCTCAGGGTTGTTGTTATTATGGTAAGTGTTATTGGAGGGGATGCAGACACTGCTCCCATCTCCTTGGTGCCACTAGCAGCAGACGCAACATGGCTGCTAGTTGTTGGAAAGAGGCTGCATCTAAGTTGGAGGGGAGGATTTATAGCTCTCCTTCTGCCCCCTCTTCTGCCCCAGCCACTTGCCTTTCCAGCACATTTCATGTTTGGTGTGCTGGAAAATCTCTGTGTGTTTCTATAATGTAATATATGTATTTATATAATATATAAATATATGTTCTGTGATATATGTTGTCAGTGCAGACTGTCAGGGAAAACCCAGGTTTATTTTATGTGGAGAAAGAATTACAGAGAATATAAAAAATGTAAAAATATCAGAAAAGTAAATTTCCAAAAGAGGGTTTTTGGAATGCTTTGAACTTCAAACAGATAAATGAATTTGTTTATACTACACAACTAAATGGTGTAAATTCATCAGTAAGAATGAAAGAAAAAGATAATCATGCTAACTTCAAAACTCATTGAGTATCTATACACATGCTCCAGGGCGGGGGTGGGGGAGGCACTTTAATTAGAATGGCTCCAAGAGCTGCTCTAATTAAAGCACCTGCAGCATCACACGTATGCAGCATCCTGCACTTCAAAATGTCAGCGGGGCGCTTGAACTAAAGCCCATTCAAGCTTCAAAGTGCCCCTGCCACCGTTTTGAAGTGCAGGGAGGATGAATAGAGGTGACACAGAGGCTGCTGGAACATGCTTATTAGCACAGTCTAGCAGACTCCATCAATCGAGTCTGCTCCAAAGCATGTTCTAATTATCACGTCAGAGCATACATCCAGCACATGTATCGGTGCCCATTCTTAGCTGTTGCAATTGGCATCTCCTCAATACAGATAAGGATAACTTAGGTTTCTTAAATGTTTACCTGTATGCCCTTAGAGAGAACCAGCTCCATGGTGGGCATATAGTTCACTTATGTTAAACATACCAGTTAGTGAAACACATTGAAATAACTTTACGGTTGGTAAAATACAATCTAATAGATTGTAAGTGTAAAACTTCCACCTATTAACATAGTTAAGGATCAGTGCTACTAAAACAGTTGCAGAAATCCTGTATGTGAATGCACTTATATAAGGGGAAATAAATTACCTAGATCAAGGTGTCAAATATCCGGCTCCTGAATGGGGCAGGGTAAGTGGGGGCTGTGCTCCATGCCAGATTCTGGAGTATGGAGTCCTATTGAGGATGCATGTCAGCAGTGGCAGGGTGAGTGACAGCTGAATTAACCCCCATGACTCTTTGATGCTACTTGCCCCACCACTAGAGGTGAGTACAGACCAATCTGGGGGCTAAATAAGTTTGACTGCCCTGTGTTCTAGATCACTTAAAGATGTGTGTTAGTGTGAATCTACAATATACGTCATGAATCATATGCGTATTGAACCAAGTTCTTTCCCCACTGAGACTCCCAAAGGCCATACAGTCCAACCCCCTGCCTGAAGCAAGATCATTCCTATCCAAACCATCCCATACAAATCCAATAGCTAAACTCTTTAGCTGTCTGGCTGCCATCTTGGCCACTATTTTCTGTCCCAGAACACCCTGTTCCCATCACATGGTTTGTGACCTCATAAGGCCCAACCCCTGGCCACCATGTTGATGGCCATCTTGAATGCCATGTTCTGTCCCAGAACATTGAGGTAACTAATCTAGATATTTTTTTTTTTGGAGGGAGTGGCTTTCTACAGTAACAGGGTGAGCCTGTGTTAACTATATCATCTCTTTGCAGGGAGCAAATATGGATTCTTATACTACACTAGTAAGGCCCTTTGTTCCTGCCTTACCACCAAGGCCTAACAGATGTTTGCCAAGAAAATGCTACCATAGCAATAGTTCTGAAGAGGGAGAGATTAAGGAGAGTAGTCCCCTAATCCAATGGTTTCTTGAGATGTTTGATGGCCAGAGCAGACACTGAGAATTCTGGAGAAGACAGGTGTCTCATTTTGGATGCTAAGGAAGAAGAAGATGTCTCCAAGGGGGCAGAGGAACTGGTGTCTTGAACCTGGAGGGGTGGGATGTGGGGGTCCTTATGGGTGTTGGTGGGAGGGGGCAAGAATTAACTATGAACTTCTTAAGCTCAGGCTAAGTAGAGTTTCTCCTTTAAGATCTCTCTGCAGCTTGATGAAGCCTTTCTCATGACACCAAAAAGACAACGCAGCAGAAGCCTTTGTAACCCCTGTATTTGAAAAGAGAAGCTGTTTTTGTGACAATCAGAGGCCCGGTGGTTCAGAAGAAGAAGGTGCTGTGGGCTTTAGAAAACAGATCGGAATTGAATGAGCTGGCCCTGTCTCACCGCAGGGCCATAGAAGGCTCATGAAATCTCTGGTACATGTTTGTTGTTATGACATACTGAAATATTGCTTCAGAAAGAGACTTTCTGAAGATTGCAGGGGCTGTCTCCTACATGCATCACGACAAGGAAGCCATGACTGTACAGACCAGACAGATGAGGATATAAACCAGATAATTCAGGATCTTTGTACTTAGCTATGTATGGAGAGTATTCTAAATGCTATATCTGCATTAGGTTAGTCTATGAATTGTCTATGCCTCACTGAGAAACATTTAGCTCAGGGTGTGGTGATTATAAACCATATTAATTTGGCTGGAGACCCAACTGCTATTGTATATGGTGTTATTCATGAGGAAGATAAGTCTCTGGTACCCTACACTGAACACTTAATTGGGACAAGAAATTATAAAGTCCTGCTCCAGAGAAAAGTGTAGCCAGGATATAGTGTAAAACTAGCAAAAGCTGTAAATTTTGTACAGATCGTATTTCTAACAAGATATATATTTTTCACTAAATTCTCACAGGTGTCATTCTTCCATCTTTTGGCTAAGGGGAGGGTATAGATGGGGGGTGGAGATATAAAGGGGTCACAGTTAAGGACACGTTGAGACATGTCTCAAGTAAACCCTGTGGAACAATACAGGGCAGCTGTATCCTGATGGCTACAACAAGGTGTTGTCTTTACAGCTAAGAATCTTTACAAAAATACAGGCAGGGTGGTACCACCCCAAAATTGAATGGATTTTAATCCATCACAATGGGTCTACAGGGACAAATAAAAAACCTGCCCTTGTTTTTGCTGACTGTTTTTTTATTCATCCCTGTAGACCCATTGTGGTGGAGGATGGCCCTGGTTTTTGCATACTGTCCTTGATGATGACCCCCAATCAGAGCATCATCTACCCAGGCTGAGGACATGGTAACAGTGGGGTAAAGGGGAGGTTTGGAGCCCCACAAAGACTTCCCCAGGGTCAAGACCCCTCCAGGCCCCTGAAAGTGAACTGCCTCACCAACAGTAATACCAAAGACATGGCAGACAAGAAAGTGGAAGTACCCAGACCATCTAGGTGGCAACGGAATAGGGTTTCACCCTGACATCACTGGGGGGCAAGGCACAGACAAAGAGGTCCCCAAGGCCTTACAACACCTACCAGCGACACCCAACTTCATATTGAGGCAAATGGTATGAACAACTGCTTATATTCTCCAGCTATTGATTTAAATGATATGTCTACCGACCTGTCTTACTGATCCACTCTAAAGTTGTTACAAAGTCAGAGAGAAATACTGTTTGATTCAACATTCTGGTTGATTGTGGTAGTTGTAAGAGGTGTGGGTGGTAGTGCCTGTAGAGTGATAAGCTATCACTACTATTCCCAAAAAGAGACAGTATTTAATTGATCTGAACACCTTTGATACTAAGCTGTGTTTTGCTGGTCGTCTGCTTGCTCTGACCACTCCTAGAGGAGCTACAGATACAAAACTGCTACATGGTGCAAACCAGCAGCATGAGAAGTTCAGGTGGTCAACTCAAAAACAGGTTATGCTGAAGGATGTGTCACTGTTTGAAGAACTTGTAAAGATTAACATCCATATAGTTATGCATAAGGAGAAAACAGGGTGGAGTTTCTATAAAGCACACAACACGCCTCAGTACGCAAACACCTGTTTCCTTATGTTGCATGGTGAACATTGTTATAGTGGTCCGGATGTGAGAAGGTTTTCGGGATGAGAAATTATTGTGATCTTTGTCAGGCATTGTACAGTCATAGACATGTGAGCAGGTTCTGGTGCCACCTCTGTCGGAGCCCAGACTGCAGATAATGTGAATAAGGCACGGAGGTGTCCTAACTGTAAACTGGTCTGTTGATCCTTAGGGTGCTTAGAGAGACACACAGTTCTGGCTTCTGAAAAAAAGATTGACTGTCTGTCTAAAACTTTGTTATAAATGTCAATCTTATGTGGACAAAAACCATGACTGTAAAGGGTGGCAATGCAAACAGTGCTATGGGCAGATCATGGATGTAGACAAGCACCAGCGCTTTATGCCATGAATTACTAAACCTGAAATAGGGGAGGTTTAAATTTTTTTATTATTTTGAATGTATGCAGGAGACCGGGATGTATGTACCAAATTACATTTTCACGATGGAATTAGCCCTAGAAACCCCCTGGGAGGCTGAGACCTAAGAGACAGAACAGGCTTGGGAATTTAAGGGTAAAGAATGTCTGTCTGACTTAGTTAAGTTCTTTATCAATAAAGATTACCAGGGCTACACCTGCACAGCTCACAATGCCAAGAGCTGTGATGACTACTTCATTGTTAGCTAGCTATTAAAGGAGAAATGGGCATGAATCTCATCACCCAAGGTGGTAAACTCATGTGTATAGAAGTCACCAGTCTAGATATCCATTTCATAGATTCTTTAAACTTTCTACACATGAAACTTAAAAAGCTCCCTGAGGCCATGGGGTTCAAAGAATGCAAAGGGCATTTCCCACATTTTTTTAACATGAGGAAAAATCAGAATTATGTGAAGCCTCTCCCAGAAGCAGAGTACTATGGGTTTGAAAGCATGATGCCTGGTGAGAGAGCGCAATTTTTAAAAAGGTATCAGGACAACTGTGATAAGACCTTTGATATACAAAAGGAGCTAGCCTATTATTGCCAGCTGAACGTAAAAATTTTGAAGGAGGCCTGTCGCCTCTACAGGAATAAAGTTCTGAAATAGCCTGGTGGGTTGAGATGGTGAAAAAAGAGGATAAAACTCAAACATGTAAATCTATGCATAGACCCTTTTCAATATATCACATTGGCTTCTGTCTATATGGCCATGTACAGATTTGTTTTCGAAAGACCAGACCATAGCACTACTTCCCCCAGACAACTACCACAGACAGACAAAGAGATTTTCAACCCCCTCTATCCAGTGGCTCATGTACATTTCCAAAAGCGAAAATATTCAACTTCAGCATGCCTTACAGGGTGAGGAATTTGAGGTTGGGGGCTATTTTTTAGATGTCTATGCTATCATTGATGGGAAACCCACAGCCTTTGAATTTAACAGCTGTTTTTTCTATGACTGTGTCACCTGCTACAACGAAAGTGAGTGGAACCCATTGACAGGGACAACCTATGGGTTTCTGAATTATCAGACTCAGCAAAAGGCCGATTATCTTAAGAGAGTGGGGTTTACCATGAGGACCTTTTGGGAGCATGAGTGGAGGACTTTGTTAGAATCAGATGAGGAGTCACAGATTTCTTAAGCAGAACCCCGTTGCCTTCTCTTCTGATACCTAGGGACACTCTCTTTGAGGGGGAGAACTAATGCCATCTGTCTCTATTACAAAGCTAACCCAGATGAACAACTATTATGATTTTACTAGTCTCTACCCCTTCATAAAGAAAATAAAGGAATACCCCATTGGCCACCCTGAAATCATTCATGACAATTTCGGCCCCCTGTCGAGCTATTTTGGTTTGGCCAAGGTGAAATTGTACCTGCCATGTGGTCCCTTATTCCCTGTGTTACCTGTCAGGGTGAATGGGAAACTTATGTTCCCACTGTGCCACACCTGCATGGAAACAAACCAGCCAAAATGCACCCACACTGATAAGGAATGGGCCCTCCTGGGCATCTCGTGCACCCCAGAATTGAACAAAGGTATCACAAAGGGGTACAAAGTACCTAAAATCCATGAGGTCTGGGATTTTTCAGAGTTAACTAACACACTTTTTGAAAAGTACATAAAACTCTACCTCCGACACAAACAGGAAGCCTAGGGGTATCCCATCTGGTGTACTGACAAAGAAAAGCATGACCAATATGTGGCCAGTTTCTTGTAAAAAGAAATATATGCTTTATGCCCTGAGCATATTAAATCCAACCCCGAAAAACATCAAATCACAACATTATTTCTAAATTCTTTGTGAGGTAAATTTGGCCAGAGGACAAACCTCCCCAACACCAGTATCGTGAGAGACCCTGAAGACCTCTTTGGCTATCTTTTTTCTCCTGCCTATGACATTTCCTCCTCTGACTTTATTGATGATGAGACATCCTGCGTGTCTTGGAAGCATGCCAAAGAGCGTTACACACTCTCAGGCAATACTAACATCTTTATAGCACGTTTCACCATGGCATATGCATGCTTAGAGCTGTATGATCTGTCAGACAGCCTGCAAGACTGGTGCCTATACCATGATCTGTTAGACATCCTGCAAGACCAGTGCCTGTACCATGACAGAGACTCCATGATTTTTGTGAGCCACAAGGGAGACCAGAATCCCCCGCTAGGCAATTATTTAGGTGAGCTCACAAGTGAGATCTCACCAGATAAACGTATCACAGAGTTTGTCAGCAGGTCTGAAAACCTATGGGTATAAGCTGTTGGGAGGAAAGGTCTGTTTAAAGGTCAAGGGGATTACCCTGAATGTGGCCGACTGCGAAAATGTCAAATTTTGGGTGCTTGAGAGATCTTGTTCTTGATTACAGAGCAAACCCCACCAGGGACACCCCTAAAACCATTGCAGTACAGCAGACCTCAATTGTCAGGAATGAACAGCAGTTGATAATCAAAACCAAGAATATTAAGAAAACACAGAAAGTAGTTTATGACAAAAGGGTCCTCACAGAAAACTTTAAGCCCCTCCCCCATGGTTTTTGAATATGGATGTGTGTGGGAAGCACCCCTTTTCTGTGATTCTTGCAGGGCCTAGCAGCTGTGACAAAAGTTACTTTATAAAAAACCTTCTGGATAATGCTGATAGCTTGTTGTCTGTTATGCCTGAGAATATCATGTGGTGCTATCATTGTTGGTAACCTTTGTATGAAGAACTCCTTTGCAAATACTTTTTTATCTGTAGCCCAGGTGTACTCAGGTATATACTCCCCTTCTTCAGTTGAAAGAAATTGTTAGCTGGCAGGTGTGCTGTGGGGGAACTGCAGACTGTTTAGTTTTCCTCTGTCCCTATAGAACCAGGCCAGGAAAGTCAGGGGACTTAATGTAAATACATTTGTATATGGTTATGACAAGGAAAAGAAACACTCTATTATTATAATAATGTAATGTATAATAATATAATATTTAAATAACATAAACAATACCCTCTGGGTAAATGCTACAGAACCTTATACCAGTGCTCCAGATACAGGTATCTGACATGAAATAGATAAACCTCAACATAAACATAGATCACCAACAGATAAACTATAGATAAGTACAGATGAACAATAAATAAGCCACAAATAAACAACAGATTAAATAATTGCAAAAGGGGGTCCCAGCAGAGCCCTAGGTCTCTACTCATCTACTAATTTACAAACATGAGTTCACAAAATGTAAGACATGACATCACATCACTTATGGCACAAGAACCTCAAAAGATAAACTTAATCCCAAGGGGAAATGCCAATGCCTTTGGGCTTTTTCCCAAGCCTTTCAAGGAAGCTGGTAACTTCAAGGGGGCCCTCCCAGTGGGACCTCCATTTTCAGGAGTCCTTAACTAACCAGGGGGGGCTCCCCTTTTTCCCTGAAACTCACAGCTCCCTAGAGGGTGACTCTCTTCCCCAGCACCAGGCTGTTCTCTCACCTGCAGTGGGCTTTGGGGGGATCACTGTCCCCTGGAACAGGGCTCCGCTATGCAGGGCTTCTGGGGCCTCTGGCTCAGCCCTGTCTGCTGGCTCAGTAGCCCAAGAACCATCTGGCTCCCTGGACTCAACCTTTTGCTATGGGTTGGAGGCCAGGGCCACCTCATGCAACACTGGGTTCGGTCTGCTCCCAGACCCTTGGTGCAGCACCTCTTGCACAAAGCTCCCAGCCTCATGCTGGGGCTTGGGGACCTGAGCCACCCAAGTGCTCCAAAGTTCCTGCTACATGCACCGTGTCTCTGGCCACATGCCAGAGGATGCAGATCCAAGGCATCTCATGCAGCTCCCAGGGTCTGGATGCCATGCACCGTGCTGCACACCGGGAGCCTAACACTGGAGCCATCTGCCATTCCCTGCCGATGGAAGTTTCCGGGGGCACTTCTGGGCTACTGCTTTGCTTTGCTGAGCTCTTTTAAGCCCAGCTCTTCTCTTTTCTCTGTCCTTGATGCATCTCCCTTGTGCTGGGTATGCAGCTCCTTTTATACTCTTCAGGGCTCTGCCTCTGAAGTCTTCTAGACAGTGTTGGAGTCTACAATCAGGTCTGGGGAGAGCTCCTCTCCCCCCGACCTCAGGAAAGGGACGTGACTTAACTCATCTTGCTGTCTCCCAATTGGTGGATGGGCTCCACCAATCAAAACAGCAAAATCTCAAGCCTGGGACTCAACCCAAGCTCCAAAAGGCAAGACTGCTACATATTAAATTTGTGGAGGGCCTGCTGGATAATCTTAATGATGACCGGTTGTTTCCTTCAAATAAAGTAAATATGGTTGTGGTGGATGATTTGATGGACTCTGCTTGTGAGAATGGCAAAATAGAGAAAGCCTTTACCAAGTACGTACATCACAGGAATCTTAGCATCACATAGTTCAAAATGTTTTCTGGTTGGGGAAAAAGAGTCGCAGTATCACCCTCAACACAAAATACATAGTTCTGTTAAAAACCCCCAGGGATAAACTACAAGTGGTATCCTTGACAAGGTAGATGTACCCAGGCAAGCCCCAATTCTTTCTAGAAGCTTTTTAGGATGCTATTAAAAAAACCATATGGGTATCTGGTGATAGACTTAAACATTTCTACCCCAGAGGCTTTTAGATTAAGAACTGGGCTTTTCCCTCCCTCTCAGCCAGTGGTTTACACTTTGAAAAAAGTGGTGGGTGGAAATAAAGAGATGATGTAGCAGTGGCCTATTTTTTAGCTTCTGAGCCTGCAGAAAGGGAACGTGTCTAACTGCATGAAGAGAAATTTGGCTCTCTTAATACTGCTTATTCAATCTTCCCCCCAACAGAGGAAAGCAATACTCTGCTCAGCCTCTGAGGATTTAGTAGCAGCCATTTCAGAAATTGCTCTGAACACCTTAAAAGGAAACATCCCTTTGACATCCCACCAAATCCGTGTACTAAAAAAAAGATGTGGGATTGTAAAAAGCGTAAGTAACAAAATACTGTCTCTCTCAAAAAAGAAACAGCTGGTGAAACAGTCTGGGGAATTTATCAGACCCATGTTTTATAGTTTCATAGTAGTTTCATAGTAGCTAGGGTCAAGAGGGACCTGAACAGATAATCTAGCCTGACCTCCTGCCACAGCCAGGAATAAATGCTGGGTTCACAAGACCCCAGACAGGTGATCATCCAACCTCCGCTTGAATTTGTCCAAGGTAGGGGCGAGGACCACTTCCCTGGGAAGTTGGTTCCAGATTTTGGCCACCCTAACTGTAAAATAGTGCCTTTTGATCTCCAACCTAAACCTATTCTCCATCAGCTTATAACCATTCTCGTCACCCCAGGTGGTGATGGGGAGAAAAGACCTCTGCCTATTTGCTGTTGATCCTCCCTGATGAGCTTGTAGGCAGCCACCAGGTCCCCCCTCAGCCTCCTCTTGCTGAGGCTGAACAGGTTCAGGTCCTTCAGTCTCTCCTCGTAGGGCCTGTCCTGCTGCCCTCTCACCAAGCGGGTGGCCCTCCTCTGAACCCTCTCCAGGCTGGCCACATCCCTTTTGAACTGTGGTGCCCAGTAATGCACGCACTACTCCAACTGCAGCCTGACCAAAGTCGCATAGAGGGGGAATATCACCTCTCTGGACGGGCTTGAGATGCATCTTTGGATGTATGACAAGGTATGGCTGGCCTTGCTGGCTGTGGTCTGGCATTGGCAGCTCATGTTTATCTTGGAGTCAATAATGACTCCGAGATCCATTTCCGCCCCTGTGCTTTCAAGAAAGGAAATCTCCAGCCTGTATGTATGCTGTGGATTCCTTCTCCCAAGGTGCAGCACCCTGCATTTGTCTACGTTGAACCCCATCCTATTCTCGTCTGCCCACTTTTGTAGTCTGTCTAAATCTAGTTGCAGCCTCTCTCTCCCTTCAAGTGTGTCCACCTTGCCCCACATCTTAGTGTCATCAGCAAACTTGGACAGCGTGCTTTCCACCCCCTCATCCAAGTCACTGATGAAGATGTTAAACAGTGCGGGCCCAAGAACCGAGCCCTGGGGTACTGCTTATGTCTCCCCAGGTTGAGTACAACCCGTCCACCACTACTCTCTGGGTGCGCCCCATCAGCCAAGTTTTTACCCATCCAACTGTGCAGGCATCAATGCCGCAGTCACTTAATTTGTTGATGAGGATGGGGTGAGAGACAGTGTCAAAGGCCTTCTTAAAGTCCAGAAAGACCATGTCCACAGCGACACCATCATCCAAGGATTTAGTTACTTGGTCATAAAAGGCAATCAGATTGGTCTGGCAGGACCTGCCTTTGGTGAAGCCATGCTGATTGCCCCTGAGCATGACCTCCCCTGCAGGCCCCCCACAGATGTGCTCCTTGATGATTCTCTCCAAGATCTTCCTGAGCACTGAGGTGAGACTTACAGGCCTATAATTACTTGGGTCCTCCTTCCTCCCCTTCTTAAAAATAGGGACCACATTAGCCAGTTTCCAATCCCCTGGCACCTGGCCAGATGACCACAAATGCTCATACAGCCGGGCCAAAGGCTCCACAATGACCCCTGCCAGCTCCCTCAACATCCTTGGGTGGAGGGCATCTGGACCTGCAGATTTAAAAATGTCTAGCCCTTCAAGAAGATCCCAAACTACATCTGCACTGAGTGAAGACTTGATAGAGCTATCCCCAAGGTTGTCCCTACCTCTGGTATGTGGGATATCCCAGTCCCTGTTCAGAAAAACAGAGGCAAGGAAACTGTTAAAAATATCAGCTTTCTTGTCTGCCATGGCCACCAGATTACCATTTGTGTCTTCCAGGGGCCCTACATTGCCTGCTGCCCTCTTCTTGCTCCTAATGTACTTGAAAAAGGACTTTTTGTTGTCCTTAATCCTGGACAGTAGCCTGAGTTCCACCTCTGCCTTGTCCTTCCTAATAGCCCTCCTACACTCCTGGGCCAAGGAGGAGTACTCCTTCTTGGTGATAGTTCCTCCCTTCCACTGGTTGTATGCCTCCCTTTTAGTCCTCAGGCATTGCTGAATGCCCTTGCTGAGCCAAGGGGTCTCTGAGCACTCTTACCCACCTTGCTTCTCTCAAGGACTGTTATCCTTTGGGCCTGGAGGATCGCCCCCTTAAGTTATGACCATCCCTTGTGGGCTCCCATCTCCTCTACCTTATGGGCCCTTAGTGCCTCCCCCACTAGTCTCCTAAGCTCATTGAAGTTGGCCCTTCTGAAGTCAAGGGCTTTAGCTTTGGTGTGAGCCCTAGGCGCCCTGCATTGGATAGTGAAATCCAGCAGGTTGTGATCACTATTGCCCAGGTGGTCAAGAACCTGAAGTCCCCTCACCAGGTCATCCCCCGTGGCCAGGACCAGGTCCAGCAAGGCATTACCTCTAGTGGGGCTGTGCACTTCCTGGAGAAGGTGAAGGTCCTGTAATACAGCTAGGAACCTACGCGAGCAGTCAGACCTGGGTAGTTTCGGTCACCCATGACAATAACATCCCTTGACCTAACCGCCTCCATAAGCTGACTGGAGAAGTCCTGGTCTAGCTCTTCCTCCTGGTTGGGTGGTCTGTAGTAGACACCCACAGTAAGGTCCCTTTCGCCATGCCTCTTTTGTAGTTTGACCCATAGTGTCTCTGCCCGACCCTCCTCTAACCCACAGCTAGTCCTTGATGATGTGAGATGCTCTTTGACATAGAGCGCAACCCCCCCCACCTTTCCTCTCTGTCCTGTCTCTTCTATATAGGGTGTACCCCCGAATGCCCACCGCCCAGTCATAGGTAGGGTCCCACCAGGTTTCTGTGAGCCCTACTAATTCTGGGTTCTTACTTGCAAGCAGGAGGCACAGTTCCTCCTGCTTATACCCCATACTATGAGCATTAGTGTAGAGGCACCTGGGGCCTCCTGAGGGTGCTCGTGCCTTCCTCCCACTCCCAGGACAGTTGTGGCCCCCTGCTCCTCGGACATTGATACTTACCTGTGCTTCCCTTCCTCTTGTCACCCTGCGTGCTGGTGAAGCATCCTCTCCGCTCGAAGTGGCCCCTTCCCCCAGCAAAGCTAGTTTAAAGCCTGCCGTACGAGATCAGCCAAACTAGAGGAAAAGATACGTCTGCCATTAGGGGAGAGGTGAAGCCCATCCCACCTCAGCATGCCCTCCTTACAAAAACTTGGGTCGTTGTCAAAAAACCCAAAGCCTGCCTTGTGGCACCAGCTCCAAAGCCGCTGGTTAACCACATCAATGCAGGCCTCATGACTCCTACCCCGTCCACTTACCGGGAGAATGGAGGAAAATACCACCTGCGCTCCCGTCCCCTTCAGTTGGTGTCCCAAGGCCTTATAGTCCTCCATGATGTTATCCGGTTTGCCCTTGGATTTATCTATTGTACCCACATGGACCACAACCAGTGGGTAGTAGTCAGAGGACTTGATGATTTTGGGGATGGTCTCTGCGACATTGTGAATCGTCGCTTCAGGCATGCAGCAGACCTGCTATGACCAGGGCTCCAGGCGACAGATTGCACCATCGGTTCCCCTCAGGATGGAGTCCCCGATGACCAGAACTTTGTGTCTCCTTCTTCTCAGGGTATGCCTCTTCTGAGCCGGTGATGTAGGTCGAGCAGCTTCAATTCCTCTGGGGACCAGTTCTTCTGCCTCCTCCTCCAGGGGAGCCAGGGCTGCATACCTGTTCCTGAGGGGTGTCTGGGGAGCAGGCACAGCAGTTGTTTGGACTGCCCTGGCCTTGACAGGAACCTGCTGCCACTGATTAGTTGGGCGCTGTGCACGCAGGGTCTCTCTGGTGGATTCCTGTCCCTGCAGAGAATGGAAATACAGGTCAATTTCATCCTCCACTGCCCAGATCCCCCACAGCATGCTCACCTTGGCCTGGAGCTCTGCCGCCTGCCCCTCCAGAGCCTGAAGACGCTCACAAGAGGGGTAGGTGGGGGAGTCACCAGACCTCAGTCCCACCCCCAGGGATCCCACCTAGCCACTCCCACAGCTCGGGGGGCAGGTGGTTGGCAGGCCCCGCAAGGGCTCCGTCTGGGTGGTAGCCTCAGAGGAGCCCCAGAAGGGTGGCGCCATGGAGGCAGGACCCCTGGCAGGGTAGGAACCCTGTTAAGTTTTGCCATACCTCTGATCACAGGACTTCTGACTAAGCAGTAATGGAGTATGCAGAAAAAATGTACCTGGTGCCCAGCCACCAGCTGGAGCAATTAAGGGCTCCCCCACTACCTCAGGAAAATATCAGAACTGAGGTGACCTGTTTATTGGATACCAAAATGAGAGACATTCTCTAAAGGCTGGGTTTACCAGAATATGATAAAGCTAAACTGTATGCTGCTGTGCTTCAAAAATACCTGGTGCATGTGAAGCAAGGTGATCTGGATAGAGGGAAATTAACCCTGTTTATGCCAGAACAGAACCCCTTAGAAATGGGTAAAACCCCTAGAAACACCAATGAATCCTGACCCCACAGTTCAGAAAGTGTTGGGTGGGCATGTTATCCAACACAGGAAAAATGCTAAAGTGTTGCTCAGCAAACTGAGCCAGCACAAGCTTATTTCTTCTCGGGATGATTGGGGGTGGGGGTTGTATACAAAGGAATGTTCATCAGTGGTTCTGACATGCTCAACTTAGTCCTGGGGGCCCTCCAGACTCACACCACTTCTAGTAAACATCCACCTAAAGGTGGGACACCTTTATGACATCCATGGCTGAGCTGAATGTCTTATGTTAATGGTCAGTGCTGCAAATTGAGATCATCTGGACCACCTGAAAACCTCTGCAACAGGCCAAGAAACACTAACCTCACCAACCTCACTGCCAAAGAAGTGAAAGGTTGTCTCCAAAAGCAAGTGGATTAGCAAGTAAAGTTTACAGTTGTAATAAACTACTCTAAACTGCTTCAAAATGTTGTCGCAAAGTGTTTTTTAGTATGATATGGGGTAAAAGAAAAGTACACACACACATTTTTCTTTTTTCTTTTTTCCTCCAAAACCAACAGCAGGGTTCTTTATTTAAGATTTCATAGATTTCATAGACATTAGGGCTGGAAGGGACCTCGGAAGATCATTCAGTCCAGCCCCCTGCCCAAAGGGAAGGAAGTCAGCTGGGGTCACAGGATCCCAGCAAGATAAGCATCCAGTTTGCTCTTGAAGGTGTTCAATGTAGGCGCTTGAACCACCTCCGGTGGCAGGCTGTTCCAGACCTTGGGGGCTTGGACAGTAAAGAAATTCTTCCTTATGTCCAGCCTGAAATGGTCTTGTAGAAGTTTATAACCGTTCGACCTAGTCGTCATCCCTTGGGGCGCTCTGGTGAACAAACATTCCCCCAGATACTGGTGGTCACCTCTGATAAACTTATAGGTGCCCATCAGATCACCCCTGAGCCTGCGCTTTTCCAGGCTAAAGAGCCCCAGGGCTCTCAGCCTGTCATCGTAGGGTCTGCTTCCCTGACCTCTGATCATGCGCATGGCTCTTCTCTGGACTCTCTCAAGCTTCTCCACATCCTTTTTGAATTGTGGAGCCCAAAACTGGATGCAGTACTCCAGCTGCGACCTCACCAAGGCCGAGTACAAGGGGAGAATGACGTCCTGGGATTTGCTTGAGAAGCATCTATGGATGCAAGCCAGCGTTTTGGTCGCTTTACTAGCCGCAGCATCGCATTGCAGGCCTATGTTCATCTTGTGGTCAATGATGACCCCCAAGTCTCTTTCTTCCATAGTGCTAGCCAACATAGCACTGCCGAGGCTATAAGGATGCTGCGGGTTTTTCTTCCCAAGGTGGAGAACCTTGCATTTATCGGCGTTGAACACCATCAGATTCTTGTCCGCCCACTTGCTGAGCCTGTCCAGGTCAGCCTGGATCACCCACCTGTCTTCTGGTGTGGATGCTTTTCCCCAAAGTTTGGTGTCGTCGGCGAACTTAGCCAGTCCGCTTCTGACTCCATTGTCCACATCATTACTGAAGATGTTGAACAGTATGGGTCCAAGGACAGAGCCTTGGGGGATCCCACTGGTCACAGGACACCATGATGAGTGATTTCCATCAATTACTACCCTCTGGGTCCGACCACGGAGCCAATTTTCCAGCCAGTGTATTGTGGTGGACCCAAGGCAACAATTGGCCAGTTTCACCAAGAGGTGATCATAAGATACCAGATCAAAGGCTTTTTTGAAGTCTAGATATATGACATCAATCTCTTCTCCCTTGTCCAGGTGATAGGTCACCTGGTCATAGAAGGAAATGAGATTGGTCAAGCAAGACCTACCCGCAAGAAACCCGTGCTGGCTATCCCTTAAGATGTTCGCGTCGGCCAGTCCATTAAGGACGGCCTCTTTAATAAACTTTTCTAAGATCTTCCCCGGGATAGAAGTCAGGCTAATGGGTCTACAGTTAGCCAGATCCACTTTCCTCCCTTTCTTGAAGATAGGTACCACATTGGCCTTCTTCCAGTCTTCGGGCACTACCCCAGAGCGCCAAGAGTTTTCAAAGATCCGTGCTAGAGGCTGGGCTATGATGCTCGCCAGCTCCTTGAGTACCCTGGGGTGAAGATTGTCAGGGCTGGCTGACTTGAAGGTATCCAGCTTCTCAAGATGTTCCTTCACGAAGTCAACATTAATGGAGGGCAGGGGATCACCCTCACCCGGACTTCCCTGTCCCGTAGCGGGCATGGGCGTCCCATGGGACTGATGAAAGACCAACGCAAAGTACCTATTTGATAGGTTGGCTTTTTCCTGGGCGTCAGTTGTCAGTTGCCCCATCTGGTTCAGCAGGGGTCCAGTGTTGCCCCTGCTTTTCCTCCGGCTCCCCACATATCTGAAAAAGGAGTTTTTATTGTCCTTGATGCTCAAAGCTAGTTGGAGTTCAGTTGCAACCTTGGCTTTCCTGGTATGCTCCCTACAGGACTGGACCAGTGCAGAATAATCCTCCTTGGAGGTGACTCCCATCCTCCATCCTTTGTAGGCCTTTCTTTTTAGCCTCAGGAGGTCTGCTAGGTCCCTGGAAAGCCAGGGGAGCTGATGTGCCCTCTTGCTGCCTTTCCTCCAAGATGGAATATACTTAGTTTGTGCATTGAGGATCACTCCCTTGAGGAGCAACCACTCTTCTTGAACTCCCCTCTGCCTGTGGTCATGGTCCCTTAGGGCCTCACTGACAAGCCTCCTGAGCTTGTCAAAGTCAGCTTTCCTGAAGTCAAGGACTTCTGTGTTGCTGACTGCCTTACCAGCTTTTCAGCAGATGGTGAAGGTGATCAGCTCGTGGTCGCTGTCACCCAGCTTCCCATCGATCACTAGGTCGCCGACTAGGTCATCCCCAGTAGCCAGTACCAGGTCGAGCAGCGCTTTGTCTCTCATTGGCCCATAGACTTCTTGAGTCAAGAAACACTTTTGTGGAAGTCATTGCAAGAGACATGTCTGGGTATATTATAACATGTTTTGAGCAGGTCCAGTCACATGGAAAGATTTGTATTCACTATTTACAAGCTGCATCACTATGTGGTCGTTTCATACTAAGTTACCAGAATACAATTTTAAAATGTGTTTGTAACAGGGGGCTCTCGGGGCCGGTCTGTCAATGTCCCATCTAACCTGTTTCTGGACCAACCGCCCACCTCCTCTTCTGCCATGCCTTGATGATACATAATTATGGTGTTCATTAGGTGGGAGGCTGCCCATTCTTGCCCCGATGCCTGGGGGCACCATCTGCGGATCTGTTCCCCCCCCTACACCGCAGCCCAAGCCTCACAGATGGCATCCAGGTTAATATTTCTCCGGGCCTGAGACCAAAGCAAATTGAGTCCAAAGTTGGGCTCCACGCACATACACACCACCTCCCCTCTCACAGGAGGCCTCTTCCCCTCCTCCCCTCTTTCACCAGGGCCTCTGGCATACTGCCCATTACCAGGGCACACTACCACCCTGCTTCTCCTTCAGCGACCCTTCTAGGCCATCAGGATTCACTACTCATGTACTGGCTTCGCCACGCAGTCCCTTTGGTTCCCACTAGTTGCCCTACTTTGCATGGTCTGACCTTGTGCCAAACTCTGGGCTAATTCCACCCCATGCCCCTCACCGGGCAACTCTATACATTCACACACACACATACTGGGCTCACAGCCCTCTGCTTTCCCCCTCACTGGGCCCACCCCCTCACTGGGGCCACAGGACTTCCCTCCCTAGCAAGGGCTCAGGTGGCCATAGCCATGCCTGGCCCCATTTGATTCTTACACCGTCCTTGGGCTCAGGTGGCTGTAGCCATGCCTGTCCCCCTTGTACCCATAGTGATGTCAGGGCTAGGGGTTAAGGCACCCCAACCCACCTTTCACTGTGGTGGTAACTGACCTGGTAATTCCTGAGGGCTCCTACACCACTGGGAACACCAGGCCACCCACTCCCAGCAGGGTGCAGTTTTAGGTCATGCTCAGGACCAGGAGCCTCCAAACCATCCCCTTAAGCTCCTGCCCTTACCTACAAAATGTTGCACTCGGCCTTGCAGTCAGGCAATGTTTCTGCCTTCTGCCAGCAGTGAACTGCTCTGTTTATACAGGTGGCCAGAGATCTAAAATGGCCACCATGTTTGCTGGCTGCTTGTCTCGGCCCTTAAAGTGGCAAGCACCAACAGTGCCCTGCCACGGTGTTCAAATGATAACCCCTTGTTATGGTGGTGCAGGAAAAACACACAATGGTATCCACAGGCAAAAGAGGTGGGGTCTTGTAATTGTTTCATCTGAAAAGCCTTGTGGGTAGCATTTTTATTTAAAAAGAACGTAATACTTTGAGGAAATGGTGGATATCATATGGTTTTAGCAGTTTGCTTAAAGATTTATTTAAAAATTGTTTCCCCCGGTCAGTCTCTAGTTTTTGAGGCACGTGACTCATTGAGAAAATGCTTTTAAAGGCCTTGGATATTTCACCCGCTGACTTGTCTTTTAGCCCCACGGCCCAGGCATGCTTGGATAATATGTCTATCACTGTTAAGTTGTACTTAAAACCACTGTTGTGTTTGGAGAACTGTTACATATCCACCAAATCGGCCTGCCATTGTGCATCCACATCTGAAACAACAGTCTTGTTTCCTTTAAACTGTCTTCTCACCAATCTGTGTAGGGTGATCAGGGTGCTTACAACCTGTGTAAGCATCCTGATCTGAAACATATGCAGTCACCTGACTTCTGTTCAGATTCTTATCCTGACTTTTGGCTGCTTCAAAAAGTGAGTTCACCCCACCAAAACTCGCTGCTGCCCCAGGAGTGTAATAAATTTCCTTTACAAATCCTCCTGTATAGGCATGACTGGTAACTGTGGTACCCTCCTCAACAACACACACATGGTGGATTTAAATGATGAACAACAAATTTAAGAAGTGGTCAAACATGGTTTATTAATCAGGCAATGAAAAATAGCACATACAGGATAATTCATGTCTTGAACTCCTCACTTTTAGATGCACATAAATTCCTTCTCTGAACAGGGCCTATGCTCTGTGACCTCCATAGGCTCATACCCCTGCTCTGAAACCTTCATAGGTTCATACCCCTGATCTGTAACCTCCATAACTTTGTGTACCTGCTCCCTGGGCTCCAGAGACTCAGACAAACTGATACACCCATCTTCAGTCTTGTCTTAAACTCCTCTCTGTTAGACATGAACAAAACCAGTTGATGCATGAGAACTTTATTCTCGTAGGTCCACCAATACGTGGGTTTTGAAAACTCTATCAAGGCATCATCTACCTGCAAAGAAATGATATAGTTAACATAGGCCCACCCTGTTGCCATAGAAAGCTGCTCCCTCCAAAAAACAAAATCTAGATTCGTTACCTCAGCAGAGCCCTTGGGGTTTAGCTTTTCTGTCACTCCCATACTCTCTGCTGTTGGCTCTGATATGATGCAGTTTGTTGGGGGTCTGCCACAGTCCCTGGATCTGTTTTGGGAGTCCAGGAATCCATCTCAGCCACTGAGATCTTATCCATAGTGCTGGTGAGAGAGGTCTGAACGGTGTCTGAGGCTTCCAAAGCATAAGAATCCATATTTGCTTCTGTCTGCATCAGCATGGTCTTAGAAAATACACAGCCTGGTTTGGAAGGTTTCCCAATAGGATTTAGATAAGAGGCAGGCCAGGGACTGCTAGCCTAGGTCCCACCCCCCTATACTTGCCCCAATTGGTTCAGCACCATTCTCGGGGGGAGGCATTTCCCAGTCAAAGAGCAGCCTTTCCAATGTCACAGAGATATGTGATGGGAACAGGGTGTTCTGGGACAGAAAATGGCAACCAAGATGGCCACCAACATGGCTGCTGGGGGTTGGGCCTTATGTGGTCACAGACCATGTGATGGGAGCAGGATATTGTGGGACAGAAAATGGCAACCAAGATGGCCACCAACATGGTGGTCTGGAGTGGGTCCTCTGATGTCATAAGGGCATGTGATGGGGCAGAACTTCCTATTTTAGGGCCAGAAACACCCCAAAATGGAGAACTTCTGGGGGGAAAGGGTGGGGTTTCTGGTGACAAAGGTCAGGGGTTACGGGTGGGACTTCTGGCCGCAAGATGGCAGCCAGGGGGCAGGGCTAGGGCAGGGCTAAGGGCAGGACACCTGTCATGGGGCAGGGCTTGTCAGCTAGACAAGAGGGGTACCCTATATACTACTCAGGGCAGTAATTTGCAATTGTTTTGATCATGTCTGTCTCCACCTTATTGGGTGAAACTACATTTCTTTAATTAATATGGAGAACATAATGAAAAGCAGCTATGTGGGTGACAACTTTACAAGGTACGTTTTTAATATGATTAAAAGTAATGGTTGTACATACACACTGCACATTTCTGGTCCTTCTGGCTGTTGGGATTGTCTGTTCACAACAGACAGATTACCTTTTTTAGATCTTGGCACCTGCATAATTGGCTCTAACCTTCTGCTTACTTTGAAGAGCAGTCAAGTTTCAGACAGATGCTGGTAGGAGATTTTTGAACTCTCTAAGTTTTCAAGCCATGTTTGTGAAAGCACAAATTAGTGTAATTGCGCCTTTATACATAAGTTCAGCTGTCCTAAAGCAACAACGGTCAAGGTACTGATGGTATTCCTTTGCCAATATGTTAAATGAAAACTAAGTAATAAATCACGCTCATCCATGTGGTTGTGAGAACAGCTTTGGACAGGCATAGACATCTTTAAGTATGCAATAAAATACAGATAAAAAGACCACTTATCAAAGGGCAAGTTAAAAAGGAAATGGCTAATTTTTTAAATATATTCATAAAAGTGAGCATCTGTCTTTAGCTCTGAGAGTCACTGACACAGACAGACATCCCCCAGGGAGCCTCTTTTTTTAACCAATAATAAATATAGAAGGAAGAGTATAATTCCATAATAACTATCAATCAGTGGGCAGATAATAGGGAACTATGCTCACTACAAATAGCAATGATGAACCATTACACAGAATGATGCGTACCATTAAACAATCAGTGTTTACCAACACTTGACACAGCATATGGTTTTCTCTGTATATACAATGGGAAGTGATTGTGGCTTTTCACATCCCAGTGTGAAATTATTAAATTATTAAAATGTTGATTACTAAAGTACAAAACTTTCTTTTGTGTATTTCCTGCCTGTATAATGTTTCTACTGTGGCAGAATTCTGAAGACAACTGCTACATTCAAGTCTGCATAGAACTCTGAAAAAAAGATAACTTACAATTTAATTCTTGGCATAATAACATGCTTTGTTACCATGTTATAGGGAAGGTGAGAAGATTTCTGGATTGAACAGTGTTGCTAGTCAAATGACTGTTTTAAAACCAAATAAACCGTTGTTTTGTCTACACAGTGCCCTGCATTGCCATAAGGCAGGCTACGGCAGTATAGCAATCACATGAGTTTATACATAATTGGCAGCTACTTTGTTGCAGTAGTGCGCCACCCTGTTTTAGCACTCCACTGCAGCAAAGTAGCGGTGAAATCTAACTCTGTGTGCTCTGTGCACATGGCATAATATGGGAGGTTACTTCACTGTGCTTGAGTATTTCCAAAAGGAAGTATTTAAGCACAGTGTCATAGTAATGTCACCATGCAGCGACATGTAGATGCATCCAATAAAACCTTAATATGGAGAACACCAAGTTTTGTTTTGTTTGACAAAGCACTTTATATATTTATTTTTTAATGATATGATATTTGAGATACAGTATGACATTTGATTTCAATATCATGTCAAAGTTGCCCATCCTTTTAGAGGGTAGAGCAGAAATGGAGTATTGAGGCTTGTTTTTTAAATCAGTGTAGTTTAAATGAAAGGTTTGCCACAGATGAAAACAGAATTGGATGTCTTTGGTAAATGGCAAACAATGGCCTGCAAAAGTATTTGGTGGGTTTTGGTTTTTTTAATGGAATATTTTTGATGGATACTAATGGATATTTTCGCACGCTACCAAAGTTTGAAAGGTGCCAAATGAAGTCTTTCCTGGGCCCTGAGGAAGGGACCATTTTCCTGTAAATACTTTGATTTATTTCCATGGCTCTACAGCCTAGGAGGTGCAGAGAAGTGTAAAAAAGATGTTAAGAAGGTTCGTGGATGACCTCCTTTTAGCTACCTACTAGGATGGCTTCTCTTTTGCTGGAGTATATAGTTAAAACTGTTCAAGCATAAAAAATAGAGCCAAGACATTACAATTCACTCTTCACTTATTTGGCAGTAAAGGTATTTTTCTTTGGTGTTGGGAGGATTTTTATTTAATATCTTAGTTTCATACAGAGTCATGCGTGTGCTTTGCAGAAGGCTTAATATTGCAGAAAGTGCTTTCTTATGATGAAAGTAGACTGCTTTGCACTTGGTTCCTCTGGAGGGTGGGGTTGTGAGGATCTGTTGCAATTACTGTTGGACATTTTCCTAAATTAGTTCTGATTACAGTTCATTGATTAATTTTCAAGACAGTGTAGTTTTCATCTATGATATGTGTATCGTTTTTGTACTGCATGTGTAGTGCTTGTAGTGTTTCCATTAAAACAAATATCTGTCCACTGAAAGCTATTTGCCCCGCTTGTCTCATTTCTTATCAAGTGCCTCATTTGTCTTCAAGAAATTATTTTGATCCTGACCGATTTATTATTGACGTTCTGGGAGGTCTTCAGTCTATCAGTTGCAATAGTAGGATTTGGGGTTTGGTTCCTTGTGCATTTGTCTACAGGCAGTCCTCAGACTTATAATTCAATTGGTTCCTGAAAACCATGTCTTAAGTCGAAACGTTGTAACTTGGAACCAATTTTCTCATAAGAAACAATGTTATAAATGGGGGATTGGTTCCTGAACCAAGCCTCAATACCCTATTTTCACCAAAAATACCCCAGAATTTTGTACTCAATCAATTATAGATGAGTAATATAGCTACATTAATGTATTATATTGTAAATAGCAATCATGTTGACTTGGAAGGACTTCTTTGAGGTGACTTTGCTGGACTTTTTGAAGTGTTCTTGGCTGGAGTCTTCTCAGGAGTCTTGGCTGCAGGTTTTTCTGGAGTTTTGCCTGCTTTCTTAAAGAAAGCATCCAAGGAAGTTTGGACAGATGTTTTCCAGCAAGATGCACAATGCAGTGAACTTGTTCGCTGGCATGGCATGGCATCGGATCAAGTGTTGTCAAGGTGAAACTGACATCATAAAGTTGAAACAGGGTGTCAATTTATAAATGTTGTAAGTATAAAACATTGTAACTTGAAACATTGTAAGTCGAGGACTGCCTGTATTTTTCTTTCCACCATTTCCATTTGTTAGAATGCTAACTTGTATTTTCTTTGTTTCATGTTGCTTTTTAAATATATTCTTAGCAATGTTAAGTTGCTGTTAAATTCAGGTTTGTCATTTAATGCCTACGGAATAGTGCTAAGCTGATCCTGAGCTCTCACTTCCTAGGTAAATTTGAAAAAAATTCCAGCCAGTAATTGGGATTCATTATCTAAAATGACATATGGGGTAAGATGTCTGCTGAAATATGTTGTTGCTTGATCTATGGTGATAGTTTCAGTAGTCTTTGGTTAGTGTCCAAAACTGTGATCAGTAGTCCAGAATTGAGGTACTTTGTTTGTACAGTTTATGGTTAAAAAAGAAAAAAAGGGCGGGGGGGGGCAGAATCCATTGCTACTTTGTCTGAAGACATAGGTGATAATCTGTAAGGAAAGCAGGATGGCTCCTTAGAAACTAATTGATCTTTTGTAGGCAACGACATCTTTTATGACATTCTACTAAAGAGAAATGAGAATTCTGTCAGGACTGCTGTATATTTTCATTTTCCTTTGTTGCTTTGCCTGCATTTCCCTACATCAGTGACTCACTGAGCCCTGGATTACCAGGAGATCCTTTAAAGAATGCTACAGAGCACTGAACAATATTAGCACTGCTAAGTTTGCAGATACCTACACTTGATTCAAAAGATAAACCCAGAGATTTCAAACAGAATTCCATAATGTCACAAAAATGGGGCTCCTACACAAATGCAGAGAGTCTGCTCAGATGTGCTAGAAATCCAGTCCATTGGAGCAGACTTGGTTAATTAATCAAGTCTGCTGGAGCACAGAAATTGACACGCTCTGGTAGCCTCATGTGGGTCACTGCGTCACATGTATCGGTGTTGCCATGCGTTTCTGCACTGACAAAATGGCAGCAGGGCACTTGGAAATAAAGCATGTCTGATGAGCTTTAGTTCAAAGTGCCCTGTCTCCATTTTTTCAGAGTGGGGATGCACAGCGATGCTGAATACACATGATGCAATGTCGTTTTTACACAGCACAGTTCCCTAATTAAAAGCACCTGGTACCCCATTCCAGTATATCTGAAAATGCCCATTGTGACCTGTTGTGATCTTTCTAAGTTCTTTTGAATGAAAGACTTGTTTTATTATTTTTCTGCAGTCAAAATACAAGTGAAAGCTGGGAGTTGGCATTTCCAAGGTGTGTGCCTCGAGTATAATGGTTGGGGGGGGGGGGGGTCCCTTTAGCCTAAAATGGTTGAGAAGTGCTGCACAACTTGCATTGCCGTAGTTTACCAGCATACAGTGCTTCAGGTTTTCTAGGGACATGCTGCTTTTCCAAAGTGAGTCTCATGTATGCTTGATTGAGTTTCCATTCTCAAAGATCTGCTTCCCCTTGTGCCGGACCATCCTGTGAGAATGAGACAGGAGTGCTTGTAAATCTCTATCTTCTAAGCCCTTGCCTTGGAACTAGCATATACCTGGCTTGGTTGACACTTGCTCTATTTTTTTTACTTCTGTGAAGTTGGGAATCTCATGTTTTAATTCAGTTGCTGTATTTTCATGCTGGTTAAGATAGCATCTTAGACACAGTGTTGTAGCTTCAGTAGCAAATGTTCTCTTTTGAACAGGTGTGTGTGAATTTTGAAATACATTTTGTCAGTTTACAAGTTTCAGTGATCTCTGATCTGATTTAATATCATTAGGTGTGGCTGTTAGCTTTCCACAGCCAGATCATAGCTTTTGCAAAGTCAGAAAACATCCCCAGAAGTTGATCACAGTTCCCTTTTGTTACTATTTAGTGTTAGGTTTACATCTATTTACCAAGCTTGCAGTCTGGATTTGCCTCAGCTTCTACCATGTTTAACTATTATGTTGATCTTTGCATCTCTTTTTAGTATATCTTATTGGCACTGCAAGTTTGATCCTAATGGCATGCTGAAGCATCTTTATCTATTTACTGGTTGTGGCAACTTTAGTGGGTGGCTGTACCATCCTCTCTTACTGGGGTCCCTCCCCCCCTCAACTTTCCCCCCATGACATGATGTTACTGGATGAAAGGAGGGGTTCAGTGGTGTTCCTTTTCTTGGAGGGGGGCCTGGTGATGGAGGTACTTATAGTTGTGCCACGATGTTCCTCATGGCTCCGCCTCCCATCCACTCACCATTGCTTGGGTGTTGCCAATGTAGATCCGCCGTGCCCCTGTAAGCCCCTTTGTTATGGGGTCAGGCATTGACTTTGGCTCCGGTAGGTTTTTTTTTTCTCCTTTTTTCCCCTTTTTTTTCCTCTCCTGGGTGTTAAGGCAGCTGGAGCCCCCAGCCCCTGGTGCCAGAGGGTTGGACTCCAGATGACAGGTATGCCTCTCTTTCCCCAGAGAGGGCGACGCCTTTTATTCCCTTGAAAGTGTAGGTAGCTGGGGGTGGGAACAGATCCTCCCCAGCCTAATGCAGGGACGCTATTTCCCCTCCTCTGGATGCAAGCTTCGCACCTTCAGCAACACTCCTGCCAGTATGAGGGGTCACACCAAGCCTGGCATGCTCCCCACTGACTCTCTCTCTGTCTGTCCTCCCCCCCCCCCGCCAGCTTCCAGTGGGGTTTTTAAATCTTCCCGCAGTGGCGTCTCCCATCACCGCCATTGGCTTGGCGCTCCCCTGCCCTGGGAGCAGCTGTTTGAAAAGCTGGTGAAATGCCAGCTCACGTGGCCGCGGTTCCGGTTCCTGTTCCTGCTCCGGCCATGGGCCGGAAGGTGAGTTTTCCTGGGTGTGGGGGGGTCTGTTTACCCCACACTGGGGCTCTTGGGGTTTCCCCCAAACCCCACGGAGCCTGTGGGGGCTTCTCACTGCCACACTGGTGTCCAAAGATGTGGTGAGGTAGCTGCTTTGCTTATCCCTGATTGCTGGCTGGCATCCATGCTTGGCCTAACAGCAGTGAGAATGCTTTCTGTTTTTGCCGAGTTAGGTAATATTGCTTTAATTGTAGGCAAGAGCCATGAGCTTTTTAGTGGTTTAAGTTGCTTAAGGCATGTGCAAATGTGCAGTTCCCTGGCATTTCACTACCCTACCACTTATCCTACCTGTGGGCTTTGTACCTACAGCAGTGATGCTCTGGTTTTCCATTTGCATTATATTTTTTTTTTTTTCTTGAGGCAGGTCTGTACTGGATGAGTCATTTTTGTTTCCAGATATGTCATGCCTGGAAAATATCCCAGTCCTTCAAAAAAATTGTGGTTAGTTTTTAGCAAAGTTGTTGCAGGAATGCTCTTGATGACACATTGTTTTGTTTTGCTTGTGTATGTATTAAATGAATCGTTTGCCCCAGGTTTAGTGTAATTTAGTTCATGAATTCAGTAGATTTAGATTAATGCAGTAGCTTCTGAGTTTTCTGTACTACCTGAAATGATAGCTTGCATGCTCTTCACACTGTGTGGTTAGTTTTCTGTTAGTGTTATGCTGTTTTTTCTTTGGATGATAATTTGAGGCCCTTCAGATCAGATGCACAAGTAAGGGTGCAATGGGACCTGATGTAGTATCCCCCCAATCATGCTTCATGCCATGCCATTAGGCATGGGATCCAGCATCATATCCCATGATGCCTTATTGCCAATGCAGGGGGAGCCCAGGATTATGTCAATGTAGCAAGTTCCTGTGGCTGGGATCCCCCAGCTGATCCAGACTCCCAGCTGCAGGGGCATACTGCCCTACCAGCTGATGAGGCTCCCAGCTGTGGGGTACATCATGCACTCTGGTAGCTGAGAGCCCCATCAACTGACTGGGATGTCAGCCACAGTGGCACACCTTGAGGCTGGGAGTCCTATCCTGGCCACGCACACAATTGAAGGGTTGATAGGAACCAGTCACAAAGAAATTACACATTTTTTATATAATAGCATTTTTACCTATATCTGGTTTTATCACGCCATTGATTGCATTAGCATGTGGCTGGGTAACAACTTAAGATGCGATTAACTCGTTAATCATGTCTTACATGTAATATGTAATATAAGTTTTGCAAACTATTTTTTTTCCCTTTCTTTGCCCCCCCGCTCCTGTTTTCACTACTCTGAAAGTGACTATGCACTTTGAAAGTGAGATTTTGCACTATGTCATACAAGTGCAAAATCTCATTCTGTAAATCAGTGTTTTCTTCTTCAATATGGTCCATTTTTGTCATTTTTTATTTAAAAGTTTGGGAATAATGGTGTCTTTTACCACAGTTATTATATATGATCCTAAATGCAGGTTTTTTCCAGCTTCATGTTTTTCTTCACAGTATCCAAGGTCTTACTTTATATTTTGCTTGTTTGTTTGTTATATTCTGCCTTGTATTTGTGCATTTGATTTTGCACACACATTTTAAATATTGTCATGACTTCCCTGCCTTACCTAAGGCAGACAAGGTTCTTTGGGTGAATCTGATATCTTAATAATAAAAGATATCTGATTCACCCAAAGAACCTTATCTGCCTATGTCCTTAGACGAACATGGCTACAACCTACACCCCTGCCTTATCTAATGAACTTTCTCTGTATCTGCTCTACTCTGCTTCTGACATTGGATGTGGGCTTGTTCACTGGTTTTGTGCAACTAATAGGGCACCTGGTTTTAGGGGGTTCAACCCCCACTGCAATTTCCTGATTTTCCCATTCTGACCTAAAGAATGTTTAGTTGATAAATACACCCCCTGTCATGTTCATCTGTTGAAGATGGCAGTCTAGTGTGTCACCTCCCCCCCCCCCCCCCCGTCCCCTTAGCTTCTGATTTTGTTTACCTGCAAGTACAGGCTCATTCCAGGTGCCACATATTTAATCTTCAAAGGTACAAGGAGAGAACCTTAATATTGAGGTTTATTTAATTTCCCCTACATTTACTGTTATCTCTTATTAAGTAGATCCTGAAAGTGGAGCTCAATATGTTCTTATAACACCATCTACTCTGAAGCTATTATAACAAAAGTGATGGTCCAGATGTGGCTAGTCAAGTCTATTAGGAGATATGCTTTGTTCTCTAGGGACCCCAAACCAAAGCCAATAGTGATGGTGGTGGCAACTGTCAATCATCCTGGATCATGATGTATTCATGAGGGTCACCCGGACCTTCGATGCATATGCCTGGGCAGGAAATTTTTTTTTGGAGGAGTGGAAGCTGTCCAGACCTTCCATCCTCCCTGTAGGCCACTAAGACAGAATCCAAAGACCAGACTGAGTCCAGATTTTGGTGCTTCCATGGCTGTAGTTGTATAAGTGTCTGGGAATCAAACCCAGGTTTCCTGTGTGGTAGACAAGGATTCAACCACTGAAACACAGGGGACTCCCAATAGTGATAAACACTTACTGGTGTAGCCTCCCTTTGTGAAGAGTTCAAAGCTCCCCAGTATACCCTTTTAATAGAGGACAAACACAGCATATGTTCCCATTCTTTGTATTTACTTTGAATAATATAGAGTGTAATCAAATCAGTTGTATGTTACAATTGTGAACAGGGACAGCTTCTTGAAAAACCTGTGCAAGAAAGTCAATATTTGATTACAGCCAGGCCAACTCTCAGGATCTCAAAACTGCACTGATAGATGGGAGGGTGTGACACAATTCACATATACACACACAAAAATCAATTAGGTGCATACACACACACACACACTAGGTGCATACACACACACTACCAACCCAGGCACATGCACATCCAAGATTACCAGTCTAAGCACATGCACACCTATCACCAATTGAAGCACATACACACTATACACACCAAAAATTAGACAAAAATCAGTTGTCAATACCTGCACAACCAATACACATACACAAACACACACTTTCATGGCTGTTTGTTAACCTTAGGGGGCATTTGGGGTAACTTGGTGCTTGGGGTCAAGTGGTCAAGGTCAAGTGGCCCCGGGGTTACTCAAGGTCACTGGGGCTTGGGGTTACTTAGGGTTAATGTGCCCCAGGGGTTACTCAGGGTCACCTGGTGCTGGGGTGGAAGCAAGGAAAAAAGCTGGGGGCCAAAGAGGAGACAGCCAGGAAACAGAGAGGCAGAAAGCTGGGAGACTGGAAGCAGATAAGTGGTGGCAAGGAGGAAACAGCCAGGAGACAGAGAGGCAAAAAGCTGGGAGATAGCCGGGAAATCAAGGAGGAGGGTTGTCAATAAGACAAAAAACCAACTCGGGGTTTCAAAATAACAGGTTTATTAAACAGACAACGTACTCCACAGCCCCATGAAGTTATTAGTTCCTACACACACACACACACACACACACACACACACACGTGCGCAGGTAGCAGGAGAGAAAAAGGCTTGGTGGAGGGATTGAAGTCAAGATGTATAGGGAGAGTCCAGGTCCTTTGCTTGGGGAAGGAAGGTGAGTGATAGTTACCTATCCTGGGCTGTGAGTTGATCCTTGATGGCCAGTCGGGGTCTTCTCCAGCAAGGTGTTGTCCAGAGGGGATCACCAGCAGGGCCTCTGGGTGGATAGGTGGTGTGGTATAGTGCTGGTCCAGATGGAGGGGGCGTCCCACTGGGTCTGTCTTCACTACCTCTTTTTATAGGGGCAGACCTTCTATGACCCTAGTGGCAGGGGCATGCCCAGATAAGGTTCAGCCCTGGTGTACAGAGCATGTGCACTCCAGGCAAGGACATGCAGTTCCAGGTGTCTGTGTTGCAATAGTGGGTTGGCTGAGTTCTTTAGGGTCTTTGTCTTTTCTGTTCTGTTCCTGGGTGATTCCATGGAAGGCAATAGTGCAGTCATTGAGCTGATAGTCCAGTCATTGAGTTGATTATTCAGTAGAGGCCTGCTACCATTGTATCTCAAGCACCCTCAGTCATCCCCATTCATTCAGGAACCAATTTACATGAGACTGGTTAGACATGAGTCATAGGTTACACCCGGGCATAGGATACAAGATGGAGGCTTGACATATAAAATGGAGACTTGACATAACTTGACATTATTTATGCTAACTTACACATGTAGGCCTAAATCATATAGTAGCAATAGAAAAACAGTAAAAATCAGTAACACCGTATAAACATAATAATTATACAATATAAAACAGTGGATCAAAGAAGGAGAGAGAAAAACAAACTTGCTTCAAAAATGCTATAGTTTATGTCTTAACTTACTCATACTTATCTATAGGGAGTAGAGAGGTAGAGAAAAAGTCAGAAGTAGTTGGGGAAGGGAGGGAATGCATTTGAAAAGAAAAGAAAAACTGGGGGTTTTGCTACAATTACTGGGGCAGGTATTCTGCTCTGATAATTTCTCAATGAAGCACCACTGAAGTCAAAGCATATATATGCCTCTTTCCCCATAGTTCTGTCCAAAGCACAGTGCTAATATAGCTATTTGTAATGAATAGCTGACTGACAGTCTCATTTTTAAAATATAAGTTATCTAATTCTACAGAGTTCATTTACTACTGGATTCCATTTAGAGGAAAAGAGTTACAGGTCAAACATGAATACAAGTCTTAAGACTGAACACCATAGTAGCAATTCTGTTATGAAAGATCAGGTCATGTTCACCTTTTATTGTTTTCACTATAGTACTGTTGGAGTCTTAAATTCTGGCTATGCATTCTGTGTTTGTAAATATTAAGTATAGTGCTTATTCTGTAAAACTTGCTGAATTCTTCACTTTGCCACATAATTGTGCTCCAGAACTTACTCTTTCATTATGAAAAAAACAAAACTAATTTGTGTTTGATTTCATGACAGCAAACTGCCTGTAAATGATGCAGTTGTCTCTGTGCCTGCAGGCAGCCAGAAGCAATCACACCACTTATGCCAATTACCCCTGTCATGTTTGCTCAAACGCTGAAATATATTTTAACTATCTATGTGAATGATTATTTTTCAGAGGTTCATAGATGTTAAGAGCAGAAGGGTCTACGTAATCACATCATCTGAACTGTATAACATTGTTTTTTTCTGAGTTAATTCCAGCTCTAAGTTCAGTAGTTATACTTGAAACTAGAGCACATTTTCAGAAATATTCAAACTTGACTTTTAAATCTCCAGAGATGAGTAATCTACTGCAGCCTTTGTAGGTTATCTCAATGGTTTAGTACGCTCAGAAGTAAAACTCTGCTCCTTATTTCAAGTCTGAGTTTGCTTAGCTTCTATTTCCAGATACTGGATCTTGTTATAACTTTGTCTGCTGGAACAAGGACCTCTCCATCAAATTTATATTCTACAAATTAGAATCAAGTCACCTTTCACCCTTATTTGTGATAAAGCTAAATAGATTGAGCTCATAGTATTTTTCACTGTAAGGCAAGTTTTCCAGTTCTTTTAATTATCTTTATGACTCTTCCCTGAACTGTCTCCCATTTCCACTACACTTATCAAAATGTCAACACCAGTGCTGTGAACACCAGCATTTCAGTAGGAGTCATACCAGTGTCAAATAGAGAGGTAATATTGAAACATGGAGATCAGAGCTCATCAGAATTCTGAATTTGGATGTCATGGAAAATTGTAAAGTCAATTTGATTAACCTGAAGGCATTATGTGACTTGAAAGCTTAGATTTGGAATGAAGCCTGGAACTTTCAAAACATCCTGAAGAACGTAAATTCTTGGGGGAAAAAAGGTTTCAGAAAAAGTTTCATTACATTCATGCTTCATGGCTACAATGAGGTTCCACACCTTGGGGCAGTCTGCAGGGACAGGATTTCAACCAATAAGGATTTTCTGACAAAAACCCATTTTGTTGGAAAATTTCCAAACAGCTCCAAATAATGCCTCTCTCTGCTTCTGGTTCATATTCCCCTTTTTTATATGTGCAGGGATCATATTAGCCCTTGTCACTGCTGTGTTGCACTATGAGCTCAAGTTCAGCTAATTATCTCCTATGAGGCTCTATTCTTTTTCAGTCACTGCTTCCAAAGACAGAGATTCCCTTTCTACTTGCTGATCATCATAGAAATAATCTGTTTGTCCCACAACTTCAAACTGACTACCTTATCTTTTTAAAGACAGGTCCATCTATACAGATTTTTTACTGCTTTAACTGGCACAAAATTAGGTAGGTAAACTATGAGTACAAGAAAAACCTTAGTTGCCTCACTCTTCTTCCTGACAGCATCCGTAACTCGTGTCTGAATTCTCAGGACAAACTCTGTGATCTATTAAACTGTGGGATAGCATAGAATGATTCGAATTTTAATAGCAATCAAATAAGACTGGAATTGCTGAACGGATTGTACTTTCCACTTCCATCTCCAACATGATATTAAAAGATAACAACAATACCTTTGTGTTCCCTGCTCTTTACACGTGCCTTTTTTTTTGGTAGCTTTTTTTTTTAACAATAGGCTCTCTGGCTATGGGGTGTGAGATGTGGGGGTGCACCTTTTTAGACCCATGATTCCCTGCAAATGCAGAAGATTGAACTCTTCTAGTCCTTTACTTCTAACTGATTTAAGAATGTTATTTTTTAATCAAGCTGTTACAGATTTTCTCTTCTAATTCCACCTCAGTACAGGAGAAGCCAGGCATATTCCTGTAGACTTTACTTTTACCACAGTTATGCACAATGTTGTGGATGACCATAAAAGTGGCTGGAATTCTAGGCTTTTCTTTTTAATTCAAGTTTTGCTGGAAAGAATGAATAAAACCAATGCAATGAAAAATGAGGTTTTGAAATATGTTGTTTACTGCTGACATCTTGTAGATTCCACATTGCTCTGAATTATTATCAGAAGACTTAGAGAATTCTCACAGGCTGGCAAGCCCTCAAGGGAAAGCCATCTACTTGCCTGATAGTTCAGCTACCCTTGTCCCCAGGTGATCCTGATTGCCTGGAATTCAGGCAGCTGGACTCAGTTACCAGTCTCAGCTGGAATGCAGCTGGGTGATTGCCCTGAAGCACTAAAAAAGTTCAGCTTGGGGTGGGGGCAGGGAGTCAACTGCAGGGGGAAGATTGTTTTTGTGATTGGCTTTGAAGTGAGAAGGCCAAATCTTTAGCAAATAGCTCAGAAGTAGACCAGGCAAGAATACCTACTCTTAGGAGCTGTTGGTCTAGAAAAGAACTTCAGGGGAAATCCAGAGGGGTAAACACTTTGTGAGAGTAGCACAAGGAGAAACTTTTTTTTCTTTAGATCTCTGCTTGTTTTCTTCATCCTGCCAGATGGTGCTGATAGAAAGCACAGCCTCCTTGAGGGAAGGTAGCCTGGACAGAGGAGATACTGATGAACATTAACTCAAAAAGACCCCTTGAATAGGAAGGCAGCCATGGGTTGGAGCAAACAAGTCTAGGTCTCAAACCAAAGGAGCTGTCAGGTACACAGAGACTCTGTCCAGAGCCTTACAGAAAGGTGGTTTAAAAATCTCTGAAAGTGTACGAGCCTGAGGGAGTTTGTGACTCCGTCGTGTTTTGTTTTGGAACATAGATACCCCCAAGGGGGAGAACTGGAGTGATGTAGCTGGACAGAATAAATCATCACAAAGACTGCTAGAGGCAGTGACTGACTACAGAATGCCTCAAGAAAAACTGATACAGGGTGAGTAGTGTCTTAGCAGTTCACAAGTGGGCACCCTAGGGGCAGACACTATCACAAAAATGAAAAAGCCCATTTGTAAGATAAATGCATTCACCACAAAGCCACTTGCTCTTATCTAGTGTTCCTGGACATGGTCCAGTGAAGCCATACCAGTATCATTATTTGTATTGCAATAGTGCTCAGGAGCCCTGGTCAGAGGTCAGAACCCCAGGGACTAGATACTATCCAAGTATAAAATAAAAAGTTCCTGCCTGAAAGAGTTGGTAGTTCAACTACACAGGTAGCTTTAGGACTTAACACTGTGCCACAGCAACTTGAGGCTTTCTTAGGTTAATATTGTGCATGAAAAATTATAAGGTATTCCTGGCAATAAACACAATACAAGTTTATCCAGAACTTGCTTAATCAATTGGACTTATAAATAAACTCATTTAAAACAAACATTAGTAAAACAAAAACTTCATCCTAGCAAACAATATCCAGTTCTGGATGCACTCCAAACAGAGGAAGCATAGGTTTCATGAGTAGTTCTATGTCTTTTAAGTCTTTTCAACTTAAAGTTGGTAAGTATTCCATGTTGACAAAGTTGTATGGTGTACTCTGTGGAAGAAATCCAGTGTTATTCAAAAGTCATGGAAACCATAGTAAATATTTTCATAAGTAATAGATATAGACCATTTTTTAATTTGTTATTTATGTACCCTTAAAAGCCTGGCCCAGTGTTTTTACTCCTTAAGCTCTGTTTATTTTGCTGTGTTTTTGTGCAAGCACAGCAACCATCACAGTTCAAAAATAGCAATAATTCAAAGCATCTGATAATGGATCTTCCCTCAGCTTTTGAAATCACCAGTACTTTTACAAGATATAGGGTTAACAGTAAAAACAGATGGCAGTGTTTCCAGCAATATGCAGCATGAGATTTAAGCACATCTTTCTTGACTCCCCTGCTGAGGCAGCAGATGGAAGGCTTGGTAACAAAGAGGACATTGCTTTTACAGTGTGCAGGCCTTCAAAGGACAGGCTTCACTGGGTGACTTGGTGATTGCTAGGCCTGTGTGAAGTGGCTAGTATTTGCTTTGGATTCGGCCAATTTGGGGGACAGTGTTTCAATTTGGTGATTCAGATTACTGTCCCCGTCAATGGCTGCAGCCCCAGCAATGGCTGTCCCACCCATCCCAGCTCCTGGCACTTTGAGAAAATAAAAAGCCCTGACTCACCGGCTGCTGCCTAGCAGGTCAGGTCATGGCAGAGCCCCCCATGCAGCATGGAGCAATGGAGGGCAGCAGGGATTCCCCCCGCCAGGCACCACCTGGTGAGTGGGGGCTTTTTTTAAAGCGCCACGAACTGGGGCAGGCAGGGCAGCCATATGGTGGGGGTGGGGCTGGGGGAGCAAGCAGGGGATGGGACCCAGTGGGGTTCCCCCCATGGTCCTGTCCCCCCTCCTCTAGCCCCCCACTTACCAGCTCTCAGTCCATCTCCAGCTCCCTACTGCAGCGGGCTGGGGCTGCCGGAATCATTGAAGCTCTCCAAATCTTTTCCAAATCAATTCAGAGAGGTTCAAATTGATTCAGACCTTTTTATTGGTCCCCTGATTTAATTTGGATTTGGAGATTAGGCCACCGAATCGGGCTGAATCACCTCCAAATCTAATCAGCACTTGAAGCTTTGCACAGCCCTAGTGATTGCCTATGTTGAGTTAACTGCATAAACCAGGGAAGACAGCAACAAAGGGCCTTGTTACACGTTAACTTTAGGCAGCTCCTGGAGATCTTAACCCCTGGATTGTCCATACATTAACACCCAAAACTAGTTTTAAGCATGCTTTAGTTTGAGCTTAAAGTTACGCTGCTCCAGCCTAGGTTTATGTCTGTTACCTAGCTCATGTTACTAACATGTAGTTACTCCAGGCTACACATTAGTATAAACACCCCACCTGCCCCTTCCCTTGCTGGCCTAGATCAGGCCTACTGCCCACCTCTTCCAGTAACGCAGACCCATGCTCACTGCCCCCCCCCCCCAACCTGCTTGCTTGTGGCTGCCTGTGCTGTCTGTCCTGAGCAGGAAGGGAAGGGCTAACCTGCCTGCCCAGCTGGCACCCATCGCTGCTGCTTTCTGGGCCAGGCTTATCCCAACAGCAATGGCAGCAGGGGTTGGGCAGGCAGGTCAATTCTCCCCTGCCTGCCCCCCCCCCCCCCGGTACAGACAGTGCAAATAAGCACAACTAAGTGGAAGGAGGGGTGAGGGGGAGCCCTGAGGGCAGGGGGAAATCTCAAGGGGCAGTATGGGAGCCAGGAGAGTATGAAGGAAATGGGAGCCCTGGGAGCCAGAGGAGAAGCCCAGAATGGAAGAGGCTGGGGGACTCTTACCTTTCAGTCTTCCAGGGCCCCGCTGGCCTGAACATGTGACTGACTGCTCTAAACCTGAGCTAGAAATAACACCCATCAACATCTGTACAGCTCACAGTGTAATGTATAACAAGGCCCAAATGCTGGCAAGATGAGAAGGATGCCAGAGGTGGTCTGAAATAACTACAAAACTGTAGCAAGAGTGTAGATGGTACATTGAGGGTTTTCCTTTCTTTTGACCTACTATGTATGGCCTTTTTCTAAGAACCATCTTTTCAAAGAGTCAGTTTTCTAAGACTTATCAGTCACAGGTTTCTGTCATCCGTCTTTAAAAACACACTTAAAAACCAACCATGTATTTATGCTTGCTTCTTTGAGCTTCTGTGACTGAGTTTGAAGATTTGAAATTTTGCTGTGCCTTGTGAATCTGTGAAGCACTGAATTTAAACAAAATGTTTGTGTGCCTCACACAAGGAATTGCAGTTGCATTTGACATGAATTTTCTGAGTCTCCTCCTGAAGGAGCCCTTTTGTCATTTAAGCAGGAAAGGAGCTCAGTATCACAGGGTGAACCCAGCTCCTTTCCATTTTAACTCTGAGAGAGATGATGGGAGAAAACGATCTTGTGAAAACATTTAATTTCCATTTTGCCCCTTTTGAAATTAACCCATTTTCATTTTTTTGTAAGATTTGTGTATTTTCAATGAAAATGTTGTCTTCATTACTTTCTTTCATTATTTTATCCATATCTCCACAATATCTGATATTTTGCACCCTAGATCTTGTGATTATGGGAGAAACTTAGCTTTTCATTTAAAAAAAAAAAGGCAGATGCTACTTCTAGTCTGTGTGGATGAAAAGAAAAGCTTTACCCCATGACACTGAAATGCAATAGTTGCTGCTACTGCTGCTATTTATTATTGTGAGGACAAAAGAGGAAATTCAAAATTTATCATTGTAAAAATCTCATTATTTGGTGGAAGTGGAGACATGATATTTGAAGATTTATGTGCTGGCAATATTACTATTAATAATCAAATAGCAGGTCATACTTTATATGTACAGCTACAGCAGATGAAAAAGTTTTGATCTGATTGTTGGCACAACATCTCTTATGTCTAACTAAAGTTACATCTGAAGTTAGTGACTTGTATTTTAAAACCCATTGCTGGGCTTTGGGATGAAATTTCTGCCCAGAGGCATCCACCTGGACTCCTAAAAAACTGTGAACCAGATGTATTTCATAAGAGTTTGGTAATGTGCCATATACTTTTTTGAAAACAATACAATTCTGGCTGAGACGATAACCTTCGTTAGGTCAGTTTAAAAACTGTAGACATTTAGGGATCCAAAACATCTCTTTAAAAGATCATATTTAAAACAAACAATCTGCAGAGGCCTGTCTTTTCATTTAAAAGTATGGTTTGAGGAAAACTACTGCTTATTAAATCTCCCGTCTTTCTTGGAAAGACTCAATTATTTTTATAGTGTACATGTTAGTAAAGAATTCTCTCTCCTTGGCTTCCACATTATAGTGCTCAGTGTTCATTTTGAACATGTAGTTTCTATAATTTCAGAAAGGGATGGGGATGAATAGAGGTGGATTTGGAACAGGGGTGGGCAATTATTTTGGCCAGACAGCCACTTAATAAGTTTTAGTGAGCTGTTAAGGGCTGTGCACACAAAATATTTCAACAGATATCATTTTAACAAATTATAGATAAAAATTAATCATACTTGTCGCAGAGCACTTAGGTACCCTGCTCCTTTGAAAAGTGGAAACTGCTAGGGAAAGAGCGCTAGCAGTGAGTGGGGAGCCCCAGCTGTTGGTTACCAGGGAAACTAGAGTGAGCTAGTGGCCCACACCTGCCAGAGGTCAGCTGACCGGAAGGGACAGAGCCGGGCTCACACACAAACCCCAGGGCTGAGGCCAGGATGGCAGTTCCCTGCCAGCAGCCAAGGGGGAAGGAGCTCTCCCAGAGCAAGCAAAAGGGAGAGGCCTGACTGCAGGTACAGCCTCTCATACTGGTGAGGGATGGAGCACCCCTAGTGTGCTTGAATGAGGTTATAGCTGGGCGGCTGAAATTTGTTTATAGCCCAGGGGCTTGTGTTTTGTTTACTGTTTAAGACTGGTGGCTTGGGTGAGGCTATTAGGGGAAGGAGGAGGCCTCATAGGGGACCCACAGCAGTGTGGAGACCCTGGCGCCAGAGAGGGCGCAGCATTTGGGGGTGCACTGACCCTGGCACCAGAGGGGGCACAGCACTTTGCAGGGCTGTGGAAGGCTCAGGCGCCAGTGAAGACGTAGTGTGAGACAGGGCCGCAGGAAGCCCGAGTGCCAGTGAAGGCGCAGTGTGAGACAGGGCCATGGGGAGCCCTAGTGCCAGTGAAGGCACAGTGCGAGACAGGGCTGTGGGCAGCCCGAGGAGGACCAGGGGGCTAAATCATAACAAGGCCCAGACAGAACAACATCAGTTCCATCTGTGAGGCTTGGGGCATGGTAAAGGGGTGGTTAGAGCCACGCATAGCCCATAAGGCTAGGGTGCCCCAAAACACACATTGCAGAATGGGACCCACAAGAGGTCCAGGAGCCCAAGGGGTCAGAGAATACAGCAAAACTGTGTCCAAGATGACGTAAAGGCAGCTTCCCTATTATATATTTGCCAGCAAAGATGGGGCAGGCGAGAATTGAGGGTGCCGATTGGGCTAACTTGGCACGGTAGCAGGGCTTTGGGAAAATCACTGCCATCCCACAGGACCCCGTCCCATGACAATACTAAAAATCAAACATTTGTAATAATAACATATTTTAATTGTATTTAAAAAATATTTTTTGTCCTGATTTATGTTTTTTTAGTAGTATATATAGAGGCAATTGTATAATAGCTCAAAATAGTTGTACTCTATATATTGTGGGGGTGGGGAGGTGTGAGAGGAGGGTGTGTGTGGGGGCAGTGTGTGTATGTTTGTGGGGGGCTGCCCATACACTAGGTCCTGGGAGCCAGCTGGGGTGGAGGGAGGGGAAGTGGAGGGGGCAGGGAGTGAATGCAGCAGAGCTCGCCCCAGTGGTGGAAGTGCAGTTGCACTCTCTGTCACCCCATCCAGCCTGTGGCTGTCTCCACAACTTTCCACATGAAGCCAAGCCCTGCTGGTTCCCATCTGGGGCAGCCTGCACTCAGGACCAGATACAGACATGGGCGAACTGGGCAACCACTTAGGGCCCAGACAAAATGCTATTTTGCCTACGGCCCTAGCCAGCGTGCACAGCTTCCCAGCAGGGCTGGTGCCTCAGTTGCCTGGGTAGCGTTCAGCTCCTCCTGCCTCCAGTGGCTCCTTGTCCTCCTCCTGCCCCTGCTGCACCACTCCAGGTGGCAGGCAGCACAAGAAAGCCATGGGGATGTGTGCCACGCAGCATTTGCCCAGCCAGGGAGGGGGGAAGCTACAGCCAGGTGGCTCCTGCCCCAGTGTGCAGGGATCCATCTCCCAGCCATCTTCCCATCTACTCTTCCTGCCTGGCACAATATGCAGCCAACTGCAGGTGGCCCAGTGGGTGGAAGGCATCTGTGAGCCGGATCCGGCTGGAGCCCCATGTGGTGGGGAAGGAGTCACCCAGCTGCAGCTTCCCCCCCTGCCTGGCTGGGAAAATGATGCTTACCATGTGTCCTCACAGCCACTGCCGTTTTCCACCCTACCTGCTGCCCAGAGTGGCACAGTAGGGACAATGAGGAGGAGGAGGATCTGCTGGAGGCAGGGGGACCTGGGCTTCACCCAGAGGGCTGCAGCCACATTGGGAGCAGCCCTGCCTGGAAGCTGTGCATGCAGGGCAAGTGCAGCACAGGCTGTCCTGGGCAGGAGTGGGCAGGTCTTGGCCCCATACAGAGCACTGCAGGGGCAGCCATGGGCTAGATGCAATCGATTGGCAGGCATCCACCCGCAGACTGTATTTTGTCGTTCCCTGATTTAGAATAACTGTTGATTTGTGATTTAATTTTGACAGTATTCTATAATGCTGACTGGTAGCCTTAAGGTATTCTTTAGAGAACTACTAGCAAATTGTTGTCTTTTCTTTTCATGGATATACACCTGTTTATATTTCTTTCTATGGTAACACAGAAGCCAAATATAGTACTGGACATTCCGGATTTAGTGTAAACTCCTGTTAATCCTGCAGCTGTTTGTTTACTAAGCTTTAAGCAAGATTAAAGGAATTAGCATTTTAGCAATTTTAAGACTTAAGGAAAGCATATACTTTCTCTTTTTGAGTCCTCTTCTTTCCCACTGACCATACAAAGCTTCAAAACAAGCCTGTGTGAATCTAGAGTTTATAAAAGGGCTTCTTCAGCTTACTGCTTTTTTTCTGTTGGAAACAGCAAAAAAATCTGAGTGGTTTCCTCTTTGAATTCATTAAGTTGCAAAGACAAGAATCTTCCTAAGGCAAATCAGGTGTAATCTTTGTGAGTACCAGCTCAAGGCACAGTGAGAGATACAGGAAACTTCTGTGAAACCAATATTCTTCCCAGGTTAGTTCACTATTACCTGAACCTGGTCATGGAAAGTTCTGATGTTGCTTAGAAGAAGAATGCAGATTATCATGGATAATTCATGGAAACTAATATTTCTGTGCATGCTGTTATTGCCAACACTCAATGTCTTAATGAGTCTTGTGATATCTTTGATGTCTTTAAAGCTTTACCTGCCTGCGTCAAGTGATTGCCTGAGACTCTTGGAGCACATTTACTGCACGTTGCACACAGTGCTAAGCAGCACCATTCTGAAAACACGCCCTTCTCTTTTACTTCCAGTCTGCTGCAGCCACATGCTAAAAATGTCATGTAAGTGTTGCTCTCCTGAGAAAGGCTCTGAGTGTGCACCAAAAACAAGTTATGTGATTTTTTCATTACATGCTACAAGCAGAACAAGAGCAAGGGGACAGGATGTGTTTCTAGGGATATGCTTCCTAGCACAGTGAGACTCAGTGTAGACATGAATAGATATGAGACACAGCTGTGGGATCAGACCCAGAGAGTACTAATAGATGGATCTGTGTTGACCTGGTGTAAGGTAGCCAGTGGAGTCCCCCAGGGTTCAGTACTTGGACCAGTGCTTTTCAACATCTTCATCAATGATCTGGATGTGAGAGTGAAGGGAACACTGGCAAAGTTCACCAGTGACAATAACCTGTGGGGAAGTGTGGCCACTCATTAGGGTAGGCTGACGGTGCAGGTGGACCTAGACAGATTAGTTAGATGGGCGGACCAGAACTAGATACTGTTCCATAATGTGAAGTTTAAAGTACTCCATCTGGGGAGGAAAAATCCACAACAAACTTAGAGGCTCAGTGGTGCTAGCTAGCACCAGTCCCGAAAGGGATCTGGGGATCATAATTGACCATAAAATGAATATGAGCCACCAGTGTGACGCTACAGTTAGCAGAGCAAACAATATTCTGGTATCCATCAACTGATGCATCTCAAGCAAAACTAAGGAATTTATTCTCCAGCTCTACTCAGCATTGGTGAGGCCACAGCTGTAATATTGCATCCAGTCCTGGGCACCACACTTCAAGAAGGATGTGGAGAAGATTGAGAGAGTTCAGAGAAGAGCCACTAGTATGATTAGAGGCCTGAAGAGAAGCCATATGAGGAAAGGATGATAGATATGGGACTGTTCATCCTAGAAAAGAGAAGACTTTGTGGGGATTTGGTAGCAGCTTACAAATATATCAAGGGAAAGCATCAGGGGCTAGGAGAACAACTATTCACCAAAGCGCCCCAGGGGAAAAACAGGACCAATGATCATAAACTCCTGGAACTAGGTTTCAGACTGGATATAAGGAAAAACTTCTTCACGATTCATGTGACCATACTCTGGAATAGACTCCCAGCAGGGATGGTACAGGCACCTACCCTGGAGATCTTCAGAAGGAGACTGGATGAACACCTTGATGGGGTTATTTGACCCCAGCAGTCTTTTCTGCTTGGAGCAGGGAGGCTGGACCCGATGATCTCGTGAGGTCCCTTCCAGCCCTAAACTTCTGTGAATCTGTGACATGCCCTCAGAGTTTGCCTACACTGGTATGTAGCTTTAAGCTGTTTACCTCATGCACTGATGCTGTTTTATCTATGGCAGCATGGGGTTTATCATAGACTAGCCACTGAAGGTTTATCCAGGGTCCTTAGTGGATTTTGCACCCATCTTGAGCTATAGCAGCTGTTGTAGCTATGCTGCTATTAGTTCCCAAGCTAGCTCATCTGCCCAAGCTGAAGTTGTCTTTTTTTACTTCAGTACAGTCGTACCCTATGATTCCAAACTGTCCCTACATTCATATAAAAAGTACTTTTCTTTTACACGTGCTCTGGCACTCCATGTGTGCCCTTGAAACCACTATTTCTTGGTCAGGTATCCCATTGGAACCAATATCCAGCTGGAATCATTCTATCTTGGATGCCCCAGCTGGACAAAAGAATTACTCATTCCCACACATCATTGCTTTAAAATAAAATGCAGCTATTTAGCAATGAAGTAATAACCCACCCAGATATTAAGGTTACTGCAGCGTTTGTAGCCAACTTCCTTCAGATCCAATACTAGATTTTTTTTCAAGCATACTAGTAGCTTCCTTCTGGTAACATCTTTAATGTGTCTTGAGTACAATGTACAGCTGATTAGCAGAGGTACTATTAAATTGTATTGTTTTTTATGGTCTGCACTAAGAATGCATTATGGTAACTGTTCTCTGATTTGGAACATTTAAGTAAAGCTATCCCTTCTTAATTCAGAGTGTGCTAATGACTAATGAACTCTTCAGTGCTGAAACTTTTGTAAAATTATTGCAAAGAACAAAAATAATAAAGGTTATGCTAGTTTAAATTGTTAAAATCCACAAGGTTCCTGTCAGTTTTTCAGGGCAATTTCAAGAATTTTTCCATCTCATCCTGTGTTGAGTTATGGTTTACCTGGGTAGTCTGAAGTCATCAGGGAAAAAGCTTTTGTTTTCCTCTGCAGTCTTCTAGCTACATTAATTAAAAAAAAATAGGAACACATTTTACATCTTATGCCTTTTATTACATTAGGAAATCTTTCCACAGCACAGACCTTTCTAAATCTCTCTTGATGACTTACCAGAATGTGAACAGAGTGGTTGATTCATTTTGGTCCTCCGAACTGGGTTGATGTTTGTACACTGTAGTCATGGTCTGGCTGGTGGAATTGTTGTTTCCTCCCCCTCTTCTAAAGGAGCCAGTTTAAGCAAAGGTGTCTCAAGGGAGCAACTCTTCCTTGTATTTAATTGCATAAGATAGCTTAGAAAAGATGTCACTTTTAGTAAACACAAAGTTTGTACAAGGAAGAGAGCTCAGAGAACATTCCACATATGTTTTAAGAGGTAGATTAAACCATCTCATCTTTTGACCTTATTCTTTTACATAGACTAAAAGTTCCTGTGAGGAAAAGATGTTATTCCTCTCCCTTCCCCCAAAACTGCAAACAAATGAATTTGACATTTTCTTGTGGAATTGAATAAGCACAAATATTGTTTTAAAGCCTTTTACAATTGCATACTGGCACAAGAATATTGTGATTCTTGCCAGCTCCCTTCCCACATATGTTCAGTCTTGAAGGTAACAAGGCTTTGAATGTATACAGTACAGTCTGTGGCAATTGAAAAATTTGGAGATGATGATTCTTTGTTGCTGGGTGATCGCAGTTCATTAATGTTTAACACGCTGCCATGTACAGCCTGGCTGGCTGCTGCTTCTGTTTACTTTTTTGTTTTCTGTGATTTGGTATTTTGGCATCAAGTGACCTGGTATATTCTGTTCCTATTTCTATGAATAGGAGACAGCCTAAGAAGGGAGCTGAGGCTATGAGCCTGTTGAATGGCATCCTTTCTATTATTACATGGGGAATGTAATCCAGTTGTGTTCCTGAGTATTTGTTTTCGATTATAGAGACAGCATCAACTCAGAGGTAGCATTTTAAATTGGCATTGGATGGTTTATGTTGGGGTTTTATTTAGGTGCACATGGGGCGGGAGGCTCTTATACTTTTATCCAAACTGTGAAGTATATACATACTGTTGCTGGTTGCTCATGATAGCCAGAATCCATGTTCTTTCTGTTAAAGCATGCAGAGAGAAAGTGAAAATCGCAGACCTCTTGCAGCATTCAGTGCCATTTTTTGTGGTCTTTTTTTCTAGCGCCCCCTGCCCCCCCCCCCCCCCGATTGGCCAAGGAGTCCCAGCAGCCCCACCACTGATTGTCTGAGGGGGCTACCTTTGTGGCTCCACCCGTCACCACTGATTGATGGAGAGGGCTGCCCTTCATGCAGTCCTGCCCCTTGCTACTGATTGGAAGAGAGGGGTGGGGCTGCACAAAAGGCAGCCCTCTTGGCCAATCAGCAGCAGAGGGAGGAGGGGGTGGTTACTATCTTGGCTGTTCCCCTCCATGCTAGCAGCTTCCTCTATACCCCCCATCCCCTGGTTGAGCTGTGAGGCCAGGCTGCAAAAACCACTGGCTCCCACCGGGAAGCCAGTATTTTATTTTTGGTCAGTTACTTTCCCCCTGCAGATTCCATGTAAACTCTTGGGGACCACCAGTTTTCATGTGAAAATTATGAAATCACAAATTGAATAAATGCCTAGCATTGGTGATGGTGGTTATTTCTCCCTTTCTCTTGAGGGATGTCCTTGGATGGGGACCAAATTTCTCCCTCTTCCAGTGCAGACGCCAGCTCATCTGAAGATGAGCGACAATGGTTAAAAGATAGGAAGGCCCCAGCTTGTCTAAAGAGAGTCCTTCAGCATATGCTATTGAGTAAATTGCCCTGCAGCTACCACACACACAAGAATAAAGGGCGCAATTCAAAGCAGCTGGGCCATGGGAGTTAGGGATGTGTGTGTCTGTGTGCATGAGCATAGGGTCCTAGATTGCCTTAAGCAAGCTTATGTCAGGCCTCTGGACCTTACAAGTTTGCTGTCATGGACACCCTTAAAAAACACCTTGATGTGGCAAATAATGAATAAAAATGACAAGCAGTTGTAAAACATCTTTCTTTCACCCTGATTTTTGTAAGTAAGTTACATCACCATATCTTTCAAGTGAGACAGATTTGGAGATCAGGAATGAACCATGATGAGAAGCATGTTTTACAAGTGTCCCTCTGTGTGACATATAGAATTATTTACAGCCTTAGTTTACACACTCATTTTTTTGCGCAAGTTATAGCAGCTTACAGTTTTTAGCAATGAAGGTCTCATCATCTAACTTGCACAATTTCTTGTAGAGGGATGTGGACGACATTGAGAGGGTCCAGAGGAGGGCCACCTGCATGATCCGGGGACAGCAGGGCAGACCCTACAATGAGAGGCTACGGGACCTGAACCTGTTCAGCCTTCACAAGAGAAGGCTGAGGGAGGACCCTGTGACCATCTATAAACTCACTAGGGGGGACCAGAAGGGTTTGGGGGAGACCTTGTTTCCCCTAGCGCCCCCCGGGATAACAAGGAATAACAGCCACAAGTTGTTGGAAAGTAGGTTTAGATTAGATATCCATAAGAACTACTTCACAGTTAGGGCAGCTAGGATCTGGAACCGACTTCCAAGGGAAGTGGCGCTGGCTCCTACCCTGGGGGTCTTTAAGAAGCGGCTTGATGCCTACCTGGCTGGGGTCATTTGAGCCCAGTTTTCCTCCTGCCCAGGCAGGGGGTCGGACTTGAAGATCTACAAGGTCCTTTCCGACCCTACTTCTATGATTCTTGTTTTAGATGTAGTTATGATTTTTTTATTTTAAAAAGTAAATCCATGAAATAAACAAACCTGAATAATCCAGACACCACAATAATGCAATCCATTCATAAAAGGTATATGAATATATGTTATGAAGCAGAGTTGTACTTGTTGACCGTTCATAAGTTTCTAAAGAAAAAGATCTCATTACTTGAAACTTTTTGGTTATTTAATCAATTTTTTTCCCTATAAATTCCAGATCTCTGAAGTCTGAATGGTATCCACTGTGGCTAATTTTGTTTACTGATGTCTAACAGATGTACTGGTTTCTAATATTATTTTGGCAATCCTGCTTTGTTTAAGTATGAGCAACTCTTGCACTAAATTCATTCCTGATAGAATATCCATAAAGAAAATATTTACAATATTATGGGATGAATTTGTGCTCGTATTGATTTTTATTTTTGGAATATTTTAACTAGTGCTTGGTAGGAGCAGTCTGGGTTACAATCTAAAATCAGTGCAGAGTATTATTTGAGTCGCTGACCCTTTGTTGCCTAAAATGACAACTTGAGCCTTCCTAGAATGTAAAATAACTTGTCTATTTGCTATTTTGTAGGAAAATAACTGGAGGATTGCAAATTCTGAACAATTAAATTTATAATAATATCATACATGATTTATTCAACCTTAGAAGTATAAAAAAGTTTGTTTCCTGGTTGCTCTGGGATGGGTTACCTGGTTCATGGATTACACTTTGGCAGCTTAAAGACAGCACAGACTGAGCCAGGTGAGTGTAGGCTAGGCATTCTTAGACTTTCCCAGAACAAGTCAAGGGAAAGTAATACATTCCCTCTGCCCAATTACAGAAGGAGGTCAAAGGAAGAATGTTTTATACAGACACATTCCTGGCCTGCTAGTCTGCACTATAGTAGAGGCTTTCTTCTCACAGTTTCAAAAAGAAGTGACTTGGAATAAAGGGAAGAATAATGCTGTTCTTTGAAAAGTAGAGGTTGTCCATTAATTCTGGTGGAGGTTTCACTCGATAGTATATGTGCTAAGTAATACCACAGTGTCCATGGAAAAATGATTAGAAGAAATGTGGTCATCCTACTGGCTTCCTAGTTGTATAGAAGGGGGGTCCTAGTAACAAATAAACAACCTGATAGTAGACAATTTTGTTGCCCTATTACAAAACTGTATAAAGTCATCCCGGGGTAGTTCCTTGATTAAGGAATGAATTGAAAATTACAATTTGGGAGGAATGTTACTTGTTAGGGCATTAATCTTCCTACATAAATGTAATGTTTATGGGTCACAGCATTCAAACACTACTGGGAAGGGAGCCTAAACAGAGTCCTTATTTAGTTTAATCTAATCCTTTATTTTATTAGATAGTTCATATCTAAATAGTTATCTAAGGGGTCTATAAAATAGAAAATAGTAAAATAATAAAATAGGAATTTGTGTGCATTTCAGTTAAAAACAGCATCTGAGTTGTGACAATGTACTTTGGAGAGAGTTTGAGGACAAAATCATGATGGGCGCAGCCAGAAGTGACAATTTTTGCCTGATCTGGTCACAGAAAGTGGTCTATAACCATGACTAAACACAAGTGCATGGCTGAAGACCACTTCAAAAATGGCTGATTGAGTAAAAAACTGAATCCTCATTGCATGAGGGGTCAGATGAAGGCGTTTCAAAACAGAGCATCTTCTATAACTTTTCTCTGCACTGCCTCCCAGCCTCAAACTGTTTTCAGAATGGGAGAGGGGAAGAGGGAGTGGAAAGAATTTGGTCTGGGGCTTTCTCTGCCCCTGCTGCAAGGTGGGTTGGGTATATTAGGGCCCGCCTGGAGGTGAGGGGGCTCCAATACACCCACCCCCACCCTTTAGCTCTGTCTGGGGAGCCCCTAGAATGAGCCAGTGGCTAGATTCTCTTCCCCTTGGAACCAACAGTGAACTTCTGTTTGGTCCCTGGGATTGTTGTAACTCAGATCACTTCCTGCAAAGTGCTCTCAGTTACAGCAGTGAGCTACGCTTCTGTCTGTGCCCAACACGGAGTACTTGTAACTTCACTTGAAGTAAAAAGGCTACAATGATTTGCAAGTGCAAATTTTAGGAAAAGTTCATTAAATAAGGGCAGTCTAGTGCTCTACTTAGTACAAAACACTGACTTCAGATCTGTGGTCTTTCCATGCTTGGTTGTGCAGTAACAATGGATGACTGTCCCAAAGCTAAATTAATCATCAGCAGAGATAACTGTCAATTTAACAGAGTTCCACTGTGATCTTCCTTTCTGGTGCTGTAACTGAGGGCTTTGGCTGGGGTTGCTTTTATACCAAAATGTAGGATTATAAATTGTGTGCGCTGCTGCTGTGAAGGGAAGGACTGCCCCCGCCACCCCCTGCAGCTCAGGCTACACACCCCCATGGCAGTTCTTGTGGGCAAGCTCCATTGAGGAGGGGGGGAAAAGCAACGAGGGGCCTGATCCTTTCCCCACCTCCACAGAACCTGCCCACCTCTCCCATGGCTGTGGGGGTGAGCTGCCAGTGGGCCCTGAGCTGCAGGGGGCCCCAGACCTTCCCTCCATGGCAGTAGTGCTCCCCAGGGCCACCTGGGTGAGCTGCTAGTGGGTGAGTGCTGCCCCAGCTCACAAGCCCAATCTTTTCCCTAAGCCCAAGCTGAAGGATAGCCAATATGGTTTTGCTGCAGGCAGATCATGTCTGAGCAACCTCATCTCCTTATTGACCAAGTAACAAACTGCTTAGATGCGGGAGATGCAGTTGATGTCCTATACTTGGATTTTATAAAGACCTTCAATATGGTCTCCAATGATGCTCTTATAAAAAAAAAACAACAAAAACTGTGGAAATGTGAGCTGGCAGAGTCCACAGTCAGGTGTGTTGGAACTGGCTAAGGGGTCAAACCCAGAGAGCGTTAGTGGATGGGTCTGTATCATCTTGATGGAAGGTGGCCAGTGGTGTCCCACAGGGTTCAGTTCTTGGCCCTGTGCCATTCAACGATTATCAATGATTTAAATGAGGATGTGGAAAGCATGCTGGCCAAGTTCGCAGATGATACTAAGTTACGGGGAAAAGTGGTCATGCTAAGGGATAGGATATGGATCCAAGTAAAATTGGACAAGCTGGAAAGGTGGGTGGAGCAGAACTGGATGCAGTTCAGTAAGGATAAATGCACAGTGCTTCATCTGGGGAGAAGTAACCAATGACATGAATATAAGTTAGGAGATGTCCTAGCCAGCATGATGGCTGAAAGGATCTTTGGGTTATGGTTGATCACAGGATGAACATGAGTAGCCAGTGTGACACTGTAGTCAACAGAGCTAATAGCATACTGGGATGCATTAGCTGATGCATTGCTAGCAGGACTAAGGAAGTGATACTTCCCCTCTACTTGGTGTTGGTAAGACCCCCAGCTGGAGTACTGTCCAGTTCTGGGTGCCACACTTCAAAAAAGACATGGAGAATTTTGAAAGGGTCCAGAGAAGGGCCATAAGAATGATTAAGGATCTGGAAGACAAACCTTATGAGGAAAGACTAAGGGATCTGGGACTGTTCGGCCTGGGAAAGACAAGATTGAGGGGGGACTTGGTGGTTGTCTATAAGTATGTAAGGGGTAAATATTGGGAGCTGGGAGAAAAACTGTTTGCTGGGGTGCCCCAGGGGAGAACAATGAGCAATGGCCATAAACTGTTAGAGGATGGTTTCAGGTTGGATGTAAGGAAGAACTTCTTTATAGTAAGGGTGACCAGAATCTGAAATAGACTTCTGAAGTAGGTGGTACGTTCCCCAACTTTGGAAGTCTTCAGGAGGAGACTGGACAGACAACTTGCTGGGGTAATTCATAAGGGTGTGTGAAGCTTCGGTCACTGATTAGATTCAGGGAAGATTTAGCCCAATTCAGCAGCTAAATCACTGAATCCAAATCAAATTGGAAGACCCATTAAAAGTTCCAATTCCATTTGAAGCACCTAAATCAATTTGGAAAAGATTCAGTGATTCAGAAGGCAGTCTTGCAGGGAAACAGAAGCTGAGAAGAGGGAGGGGGGAAGGAGTGAGGGAAAGACCACTCTGATATTGATATCTGTAGCTTGGCAGTGACTGCGATCTTTCCCTGGGTTCCCTTCCAATCACAGTGCGCTGGGGGAGGGAGGGATGTAGAAACAGCATATAAGGCTCTGTGTGAAGCCTTTCTCTGCCTTTTGTGAGCTGTCTCTGTCTGGAAACAACAGCCTGTGAAAGGTGCTGGCTGCAGTGGCTGGCTTCCTAGTCATTCTTTTGCTACTCTCTCTTCTTGGAAAGGATTGGATACATCTTACTAGTTATCCTTGCCTAGAATCCCTCTACTTATCCCTATTCAATCCATTGCTTGCAATTTATTCTTCCCCCAAAATCCTCTTATTTGTTCTCGTAATTTTTTCCCCCCACACTTTTTTAAAAAAGAAAGTTGTGTTTTCCCTGGCAATGTCTCATCTATCACTGTGCAGGAAAGCACACGTATTACACACAGGCGCACACATATTAAACAGATAGAAGATAAGTTACACACACACAAACATTTTCCAGCACAGCAAACATTATGAAGCATGCTGGAAAGACAGGTGCCAGGTCTTCTGGCAGGAGAGGGAGAAGGGGGAGAGGGAGAGCTGCAAGTCCCCCTCCCCGACCCAAACATAGATGCACCCTCTTTCCTGGCAGCAATGAGTCTTCTGCTGCTGGTGGGAGCAAGAAGCTGTCTCTTCACCTGCACCACCTCCACTAATGCCAGAAATAGCCACCAGCACCACCATGACAGTCTCCTTCACCCCCATTTCAACTCCCAGCGTGAGTGCCAAAGGAGAAACTGGATCTGGAAGCAGGGGAGTGCCATAGCCAGGGAAATTTTGGGGGAACAGGGGGAATCTGAGTTTGTGCTCCACACCCCTCAAAGTTCCCCTAGAGATGGGTCTCCTTCTCCAGAAGGCATCTCAGAGGAGGTTGTGGGGGCAGGTGGTTCAGCTTCCCCTGTTATTGTGCCTCTGTCTGCTGAGGAGAGGGATAAGGCAGGATCCTTGCTCTCAACCCTGAAGTTGGGGGTAGTGTAGTGTGGGATCATTTTGAGTTGGCCAATGATCCCAGGTATGCTACCTGCCAGCACTGCCAAAGGCAGATCAGCTGGGGCAAGGAGGTGCAACACTTCACTGTGGTGATGCTGCTGCATCTCAGGAGCCTTGTCCTTCTTCCTTCTCAGCCTGGCACCAATGGGAGCATGCCCAAAAAGAAGTCCTCCTCTCACTCGCAAGCCCCCATTCCCATGAAGCAGAGGCAGGCCACCCTGACCCGATGTGGGAAAGCCACAGTCAAAGCAGGGTATGTTGCAAGGGCTAGCAAAGTCACCCAGATCATTAGGGAGATGCTTGCTCTGGATGGCCAGCCCTTCTCCTTTGAGTGTCCAGGGCTCAGGCATCCTACCAAGTGCACGCATGCACTACCTTTAGCAAGATGGTGGTGCCCTCCCTGTATAAAGCATGCAGGGAATACTTGAGGGAGAAGCTACACAAGGAAGGGCTTCAGGTAGCCTTGCACTTCACCTCGGACATCTGGAGTAGCCAAGGTAGAGATCATACCTACCTCTCCCTCACAGAGCACTGATACGACCAGTCAGGCTGTCAGTGGGCTCTCCTTCTAGCAGAGGTGATGGATGAGTCCCACATGGCAAGGGAGATTATGGTGGCCATGAACTGCATGGTGCAGTTGTGGTTCATTAGGCAGGGCGAGCTCACCTGTGGGTTCATGGTCACCAACAGTGGGGCCAATATAGCCAACTTTGTTGGCATCCACTGTGTGGCACACATGTTCCACATCGTAGTCAGGGATGCCTTGGATGGGAATGGGGCTGCTGGTGATGGCGGCATTGCTACCAGTACCAGCCAGCTCATTTCAAGATACAGGAAGGTGGCGGACTACTTCCACTGGAGCCTCAAGGTGGGCAAGATGCTGTGGGATAAACAGACAGAGTTGAGCATCCTGCAGCACAAAATCATGCAGGATGTGGAGTCTCAGTGGAATTCCGCATACCTGATGGTCAAAAGGCTGGTCGAGCAACAGAAGGCCATCCATGAGAACCTTGTATGTGTTACAGGCTACCATCCTACTCTGCCTTAACACACATGAGGCAGACAAGGTTCTCTGGGTCAATTTGATTTCTTTTATTAGACCAATTGAATAATTGGGGAAATATATCTTGGCAAGCTTTCAGGTTTAAAAACCCTTCATCAGGCTGAGGAAGCATCTGCAGTTGGTGTGTGTGCTCTTCCTGGATAGAATGAATAGTAAAGAAGCCAGAGACTGGGCTGATATGAAAGAAAGAAAGTCAGTAAAAATGTAAATTGAGGTGTCAGGGAGTGAGAGACAGGCTGGGAGAGGAGGGGGTGAAGTGGGGTGTAGCAGATAAAAGTGGAGTCAGATGTCAGGTAGGTTATAGTGTGCCATAAATTCAATGTCTACATTGAGTCCATGATTTTTTTTTTATTTTTATATCCAGTAGATTTATGAAGTGAAGTTTCTAGGCTTGTCTACTGAAGTGTTTTGTAAATTCCCTTTGAGGATCAGGACTGAGAGGTTGGATAGAGAGGGGTTTTCTTGTGAGAAATGTGCCCCTGGTAATTGGGTATTCTTGTCTTTAATAGATGTTCAGTGTGCATTCATTCTGGTGTGCAGTTGTTGTTTGTTCTCGCCTACATATTTTCCATTAGAGCATTTGGTGTGCTGGATGAGATGCATACTGTTTCTGGCAGTGCAGCTGTCAGATCCAGGAATGCTGATGGTTCTGTTGTGAGGTATAGTAATTGTTGGGGTACTGGAGATATGTTGATAGGTTTTGCTTTTCTTGTCATGGAATGGTCTGGATCCATTTGGTGTGGTTTGAGCTGTAGGAAGTTTCCTTCCGGTTAGCGGGGTTTGATGCATGTTTGAATTTACAAATCACTTTTCACCTTGCCTATGAATCACCGAATCAGAGTCGAATCAGTTCAGGACAGTGATCCGAATCACTGAATCGAATCATTGTCCCCCGAATCGACCGAATCCGAATCGAATACTGGCCACTTCACACAAGCCTAATAATTTGATCTCAGCAGTATTCCTGCCCAGAATGGGGGAGCGGGGTGGACTCGATCTTTCGAGGTCCCTTCCAGCCCTTAATTTCTATGGTAATTCTCTATAATTTCTAAGATCTTATGATCTTATGATGGAGGTAATCCAGGCCAGGATCAAGCCCACCAATTATTACCCCATGGTCCTAGTCCATGTGGGTACTAATGATGCGGCCAGGAGAACCCCCGATCACCTGATGGCGGACTACAGTGCTCTGGGTGGCGTGCTGAAGGAGTTCGGTGCTCAGGTGGTTTTCTCTTCCATCCTACCAGTGACCGGACGAGGAAGACGGCAGGAGAACTGCATCAGAGAGACCAACTGGCGGCTTCGGCAGTGGTGTCTCGAGGCAGGCTTCGGCTTCCTGGACAATGACCTGCACATCACGACGAGGGACATGCTCAGCTGGGATGGGCTTCACCTGTCCCCCAAAGGTAAGCGTGTGTTTTCTTCTAGGTTGGCGGATCTCCTCCGGCGGGCTTTAAACTAGGCTCGTCGGGGGGAGGGGAGTATGAGGGCAGGGGAAGCTGTGGACCACCAAAACATATGGCACCCACAAGGACAACCCAGCCTGAAGAAGGAGGACATTGGGAACCTGAAAGCCATGGGGAGGCCAGCACTACAGAACAGGTAAGGAACAAGAAGGTAAGAAACAATGGGCCCCATGGGACTTGGAGCGGGGGGGCAGCAAAGGCGCCAGTCGCAGGGCTCAAGTGCCTATATACTAATGCTAGGAGCATGGGGAACAAGCAGGATGAACTAGCGCTCCTGCTTGCACTAAACACCTATGACTTAGTGGGGCTAACAGAGACCTGGTGGGATTCATCCCATGACTGGGCGGTACATATTGAGGGCTATGGATTGTATAGAAAGGACAGGTCGGGGAAGAAAGGGGGGGGGGGTTGCACTTTATGTCAGTGAGCAATACACATCAACCCTCATCAAGACAGAATCCGAGGTTGAGGAAGTAGAAGGATTGTGGGTTAGGCTACATGGGGGACAAGGAGAAAGGGATTTGGTGGTAGGGGTCTGTTACAGACCCCCACACCAAGGGGAAGAAATAGATGCAGGGTTCCTGAGGCAACTCTCGGAGACCATAAAAGCTAAAGAGGCGGTAGTCATGGGGGACCTAAACTACCCGGACATCTGCTGGGAGACGCAGACAGCAAGGTCCCATGGCTCACACAGGTTTCTAACTTGTGTACAGGACCTCCACCTGACACAGGAGGTGCATGGTCCCACTAGGGGGAATGCCATACTGGATCTGGTATTGGCAACGGGAGATGACATGATAGGGGACCTCCAGATCGGTAGCTATCTGGGAGACAGTGATCACCTAATAATAGAATTCAACATAAGACGTTGAGTGGGTAAGGTAACTAGTAGGGTGAAAGTGCTAGACTTTAGGAAAGCTGATCTCAATGCACTCAGGCGATTAGTCAAGGAAGCACTGCAGAGTAGGAGTTTTGATGGGATGGGAGCCCAAGAAGGGTGGCTGTGCCTAAAGGAAACGATCCTTCGGGCACAAAGCAAGATGATCCCCGAGCGAGGCAAAAGAGGGAAAGGGGCCAGGAGGCTTCCATGGCTAACCAGAGAAATCCAGGGCAGCCTAAGGGCCAAAAGGGGAGCACATAAAAAGTGGAAACAGGGTGAGATCACTAAAGATGAATATACCTCCTCTGCTCGTGCTTGTAGGGAGGCAGTTAGGCGGGCCAAAGCTACCATGGAGCTGAGGATGGCAACCCAAGTAAAGGACAACAAGAAATTGTTTTTTAGATATATTGGGAGTAAAAGGAAGGCCCAGGGAGGAATAGGACCGCTGCTAAATGGGCAGAAACAATTGGTGACAGACAGGGGGGACAAGGCTGAACTCCTCAACGAGTTCTTTGCCTCAGTGTTCCTAAGTGAGGGGCACGACAAGTCTCTCACTGGGGTTGTAGAGAGGCAGCAGCAAGGCGCCAGACTTCCATACGTAGATCCTGAGGTGGTGCAGAGTCACTTGGAAGAACTGGATGCCTTTAAGTCGGCAGGCCCGGATGAGCTCCATCCGAGGGTGCTGAAGGCACTGGCCGACATCATTGCAGAGCCACTGGCGGGAATATTCGAATGCTCATGGCGCACGGGCCAAGTCCTGGAGGACTGGAAAAGGGCTAACGTGGTCCCCATTTTCAAAAAGGGGAGGAAGGAGGACCCGGGCAACTATAGGCCAGTCAGTCTCACCTCCATCCTTGGTAAAGTCTTTGAAAAAATTATCAAGGCTCACATTTGTGAGAGCCCGGCAGGACAAATTATGCTGAGGGGAAACCAGCATGGGTTTGTGGCGGGCAGATCGTGCCTGACCAATCTAGTCTCTTTCTATGACCAGGTTACGAAACGCCTGGACACAGGAGGAGGGGTGGATGTCGTATACTTAGACTTCAGGAAGGCCTTCGATACGGTATCCCACCCCATACTGGTGAACAAGTTAAGAGGCTGTGATGTGGATGACTGCACGGTCCGTTGGGTGGCGAATTGGCTAGAGTGTCGCACCCAAAGAGTCGTGGTAGATGGGTCAGTCTCGACCTGGAAGGGTGTGGGCAGTGGGGTCCCGCAGGGTTCGGTCCTTGGACCGATACTCTTTAATGTCTTCATCAGCGACTTGGACGAGGGAGTCAAATATACTCTGTCCAAGTTTGCAGATGACACAAAGCTATGGGGAGAAGTGGACACGCCGGAGGGCAGGGAACAGCTGCAGGCAGACCTGGATAGGTTGGACAAGTGGGCAGAAAACAACAGGATGCAGTTCAACAAGGAGAAATGCAAAGTGCTGCACCTAGGGAGGAAAAATGTCCAGCACACCTACAGCCTAGGGAATGACCTGCTGGGTGGCACAGAGGTGGAAAGGGATCTTGGAGTCCTAGTGGACTCCAAGATGAACATGAGCCGGCAGTGTGACGAAGCCATCAGAAAAGCCAATGGCACTTTATCGTGCATCAGCAGATGCATGACAAATAGGTCCAGGGAGGTGATACTTCCCCTCTATAGGGCGTTGGTCAGACCGCAGTTGGAGTACTGCGTGCAATTCTGGGCGCCACACTTCAAGAAGGATGCGGATAACCTGGAGAGGGTCCAGAGAAGGGCAGCTCGTATGGTCAAGGGCCTGCAGACCAAGCCCTACGAGGAGAGACTAGAGAAACTGGACCTTTTCAGCCTCCGCAAGGGAAGGTTGAGAGGCGACCTTGTAGCTGCCTATAAGTTCATCACGGGGGCACAGAAGGGAATTGGTGAGGATTTATTCACCAAGGCGCCCCCGGGGGTTACAAGAAACAATGGCCACAAGCTAGTAGAGAGCAGATTTAGACTGGACATAAGGAAGAACTTCTTCACAGTTCGAGTGGCCAAGGTCTGGAACGGGCTCCCAAGGGAGGTGGTGCTCTCCCCTACCCTGGGGGTCTTCAAGAGGAGGTTAGACGTGTATCTAGCTGGGGTCATCTAGACCCAGCACTCTTTCCTGCTTATGCAGGGGGTCGGACTTGATGATCTATTGAGGTCCCTTCCGACCCTAACATCTATGAATCTATGAAAGTACTACCAAGAGTATCTGAATACTTGTTTTCTGTTATCATTGTTATCAATCTTATATAACATTAATTTTTTTTCCATGAAAAAGCATCATTTTTAAAATTTTGTTATTTTAACCATAGCGGGGGGCGGGGGGGTTGTTTTGTTTTGGGGTTGGGGGGGGGAGTTCAACCATTAACCCTTATACAGTGAATTCTGAATTGACTACTAAATACTTTATAGTTCAAATTTATTGCAAACTCTTAATAAGCTTAATAAAAAATAAATACGTGGAATCCATGAGACTTTTATGTTAAAAAAAAAAAGCTTTGCATATGGATTGATATAAACATGAAGAGCTTCAAACCCTGCCCTAATCTGAAGTGTTTCAAATGTGTTGTGCCTTAGTACCATACAACTCTACAGGCCTCTCCCAGCTAAACTAACTCAAAATGGGCAGGAATTCTAGCATGTTTCTTGGCCATGATTCCCCAGAGGCTTCTAAAGACTGCTGCATGAGTATGGCAGAGCATTATAGATATTTAATTCTTAGGCTGCTTTTGTGTTTCCTGCCATTACAGGGTTATTTCACATGTGTTTCACTCGCAGTGACAGCAGCGAATGAAAGGCAACCATTTTCTTGTCCTACAGATTCTCACAGAACTGCATCATTTTTATGGCCTGTGGCATGTAGATCCAAATTCCACTAGAAACTGGTTATTGTTTTATGACTACATGAGACAGCTATTGCACACTTCATTATTTTATCTTGTATAAATACAATATTTCCAGAATCTCAATTAGCTGTGAAGCAAAACCTAGCCCACATATTCCTTGCTGTCCTTGGGGTGTGCTTTTGGCACCAGTGTAGTCTTTTTGGGTGTTCCAAATAGAACAATTCTAAAATGGTGAGCTTTCTAGACCAGCAGCTCTCAACAGAGAGGGACAAGGCTATCTATAGACTTGTGACTAAGGTCTTCCAATGAATGTTCTTAGATCATGCAGGAGCTGTAAGTTAATGTACAACTGTCCAGGAACATGGGACTTGTAAGTAACCTCTTGAGTTCTTAAGATCATGTTGTACAGTGTGTCCAGTTTCAGCATTTACAATTTGAAGAGAAGAAAAATGGGTGCTTTTCCCAGCACCCTTTCTGGCAATAAACAAATCCTTTTTCTTGTTACACATAGATCAGAAGGGTTCATAATATAAAAAGCACCAGTTCATTACATACATCAGAAAAACTATACACAACACAAAGTCCTTGTTGGCTTTAATATTTCCCAAATGCCACTTATCAAAGTCAGTGTATTGACACCCTGGTGTGGAAATGTGCATTAATGGACCAACTCTGCAGTGAAGTAAGTGGGACTCATATAGTAGCACTAAAAGACTGCTAAAATGGGCGTTGGTTTTCCCCCAGAGAAGGAATTCCTCCTCTTTCAACTGGGCAGAAGTAAAAACTCATGTAACTTTCAAACTGAGGAACTGCTTAATAGTTCTGAGGAAAATAGCTGATTGTCTGCAATAGTGGACCAGTTTTCAGAGGACAGACTCCCTTTTGATTTTATATAGTAAAAATAATTCTTAAAAACTGTTATGAATTATCATCATAATCTCTCTCTGTGTTGTAAAGTATTCTAATCAGTAACAGATGCATCTTTTTTTTAAGTTCAAAGAATTAAAGTTTAAAAAGTGAAAGTTAAAAAAAAATCAATAGAATTATCTATACATAATTCTACTTTGTTCAAATTGCATCTCATTTTCAGGGCTCAGTACAGACAGTCAAAAAGCCTGAGGCTGAATTGATTCAGTCTTTGAAGGGTAGTCTAAACTGCTTAGATTGAACTGAGAAGCAAGTGAACAGACATTCACTTCTGATTCTGGAAATGCAGTCATGTGCCTGCAATGACTCAGGCCAGAAAGCTGGAGGGGGGTGCTAGAGAGTGCCTCCTATCTTGCCAGTCACTGCCAAAGGGAATGGAGGGAAGCTGGGAGAGAAGTCCTCTGACACTTGACCCCACCACCTGTTCGAGTGGAGGGGGGCGTAGGGGCTAATTACCATTTACCATATTTTCCCACATATAACAGCTCCCTTAATAACATATGCATCTTGTTTTTCAAAAACAGAATAAGTGAAAAAAATAATTCCGTCAAAATACTGGTAAGTAGCAGCAAGTAACTGAGTAGCAACTTGTGCACCTGTAGGGAAAGAAAAAGTGTCCATAGTCAGCTAGGACCTGCTAGGGAGGCTCATATAGATCACTACAACATTACTTTCATTTTCCCCAGGCACAGGCAGAAATTATTATTACCATTTCCTCTCTTATAATGTGCACCCCTATTTCCAACACCTGAATTTTGGAAAAAAGGTGTGTATAGAATGTGAGGAAATATGGTAATCAGTCACTGCTTGTACAGATAGCAACTGAATAAACCAATATGACAGGAAATTTCAACAACTGTGACTCAAGGTGACTTTCTAAATTTTCAAGTCCAGGCAAAATACTTGGAGATTAAGTTGGTTAAAACAGTGGGTGGGTCTACATGTGCTGCTATGGTGCCATTGTTACTGCACCGTCATTTAGTACTTCCTTTTGGAAGTACTAAAAGATGGCACAGTAGTACCCCATACTGCACCAGGCATGCCATGCACAGTTATTTTTGTGCACTACATCACTGCAACAATACACTATAATGAGGGAGTGCCTTGCTGAAGTGACAGCTGTGGCATCACGTTTTTTGCCCGTGAATGCTACATCGCTATAGTGTGTTGCTATAGTGATGAAATGTCACATGTAAATGTGCCCAGTAATTATTAAATGAAATCCTAATGCTGTATCATTTCACTAGAATTCTTTTGCTTTTTGACAAATATAGGCCATGATACTGTAGAGACTTGTACACTAGTTTTTGCATATAAATCTTTGCCGGACTGGTATCTTAGTAGAAAGCTACTGAAATTATGGGAGCCTCAAGTGGGACAGCTATACCTCTGCAGTAGGACTCCACATACGATATCTTCTGAAACAAGAGCACTGGTAAAAGGTAGCAGAATTAATTAGTGTGCGCACTATTTCTACTTCAGGAGGTAGCATGCATAGACTGGGTTATCATGTCTCCTGGCCCCATGCAAAAGTCATATCTGAGTTTTTTCCAGGAAAAAAACATCCTCTCCCCCCCCTCCCCCCCCGGCTCCTCTCTTTTTTTCAGGAGGCTGGGATATCCTTTTTCAAACTGGGACTGTTCTGGTTGCACTGGAACATTTGTAACTTTAAGTTGGCATCATACCTCCTTTAAACCTTCCCTTCTACTTTGGAACTTTTGAAAAAGTTTCTCCCTTTAAGGCTATAATTTCAAATCAGTCTTTATCAGGTTGCATCTTCAGCTTCACCACCAGCTGTTGTCATTGCCAGTGGTTGCCCACAGTGTTTCACCCTCTGTACTTTCTCATGTCTGTCACTTCAACATTTCCTTTTGTTAAGTGACAGACAGCTGAGAGTTGGCAGTCCAAAACATCAGTCTTGATCCATGTCCTTCAGAAGTAGTCTTTCCTTGACCATGTTGCCAGCTGTTGCCATCACCATTCTCCAGCCATTACATAGATTGGTGCCCCCTCAGTGAGAGAGACTCTCTGTGGGCTCCATTAACTGCCAGATATTTTGAAATGAAGGAGGATTTAATCCCTCTTGTCTCATCTTCTACATGATGAACTCACACAGCTTGTTAAATCACTCTTTCTTAAAAGGCTGGAACCTAAACTACATAAACCAGAATCTTTAAGATTAAGATGTCAGTTTTCAAGGATCAATACTTCATTGACCCTCTTTTGCTTTTGAGGTGGCTGCCTCATGAATATGTTGCCTATAGATACAAATTAAATTGCTCATACCTATCTGCATCAATTTAAATTTCAAGTGAGCAGCTACTCTAGTGTACTTGCATGCTAAACAAATCTGTTGTTTAAAATATAACTCAAGAATAGAACAATGGAATTGCAGACTACATAGCAAAATACCAAAGCTCCACAGAGGTATGGGTAGACTGCGTCATCAACTACCAGTTGTGGCTTGTGCTGTGTCTAATGAAAAAAGATCACTATTCCTCTGATCCTATATCTCATATTCCCAGAGATCAAATTAATTGGCCTACCCACACTGACAGTCGCAGATTTTTTTACTACTTTTCATTTATTTTTAATTTATTTTAAGCTGATTTCTGTAGAACAAGTTAGCCAGTATTAATTTGTTGTGATGTTTTAAATCACAATTCACATCTGTGAGCGTGGTTATATGGTTAGCAACTGAAATTTTCTTGCAACTCAAATCATTTGCTCAGTGTGTAGAGGAAACAAAATGTTAGGGGACAAAAGGGGTAGGATCTAAAGTAACATTGAAATGATTACACCAGGAATGTCAGACATACAGGCCAGATCCATAGCCCATAGAACTATTGCCCAGCACACAGGGGCTCCCAGAGGAGGCAGGAATTTGGAAGCAAAGTGAACAGGGGTGGGGCAGGCCACTGTGTTCCCAGCTATGGACCCCTGTTGGTCATATATATCAGCAGCAGTCAGGGATGAATGACAGCTGCATTAATCCCTGTCACCAGCCACTATTGCTGGGTCCCAGCTACAAGGCTCCTCACAGTCTAAATCTAGCTTGTGGACACAGGTGAGTTTGACACCTCTGGATTATACCATATGAATCTTAACTTTGATTTATAGAGTGGTTGAATTCAGTTCAGAGCAACATACTTGACAAGAATGATGTGATTTAAAGTGCTGAGGTGGCATGTTCCAGCTCTGCTATATACTTTATGCAAATCTTTGTGTCATTTTGGCAGGGACAGGGTCCCAGCCCCTGCCACTCTCCTGCAGAAACAGCCCTGTAGGCAGGGGAACTAACCCATTCATGGCTCAGGCAGGAGCACAACTGCCAGCAATCCCAGGAGTGCAATAACCCGTGCTCTGGGGAACCAGCTCTGAGTGGCCTGCAGTAGGTGGTGGGCAGTTTAAAGGGAGGACACCAAAGGAAGTTTGGCATTCAGCGTCCCCAAGAAGAAACTTGACCAGAGGCAGAAGAAAGGGGGAGGAACCCATAGAAGCAACCTAACACACTGGACTCTTGGGAGCTGTGAAGACTGAGACAAGCCCTAAGGAGGGGATCAATCTTTTTCCCAAAAGAGATAAGTAAACAGGGAGAAAGGGGAAAGGCAGAGACCCCATCCTCACAGAAGTCCAAGCTGGTCATTCAGGGGAAGAATCCTTATTGGAAGCAGTTGGGCTAGCCAACTGAGGAAGGAGGGAATGGAAATGAATAAGAGTTGACTGATTTGCTGGGGTAAACCTGAACAGAGGTGACCCTGAAGCCACCAGCATAAAGAAGCAGAGTATATGCATCTTGTCAGTAAGCAAAGAACTGAGCAGGGATACTGCCAATGGCAGAATAGACCCAGAAGGGGGGAGATGGAGGTACTGAGTAACTTTTGAGTTGTGAAAAGAATAGAGTGTGAGGGGACCTGGCTAGGGGCCCTACCTTTTGATTTCAATCCCTTCACATTGAGGAGGAATAATAGCAAGAAAAGAGGAGGGGAAGAACCATTCACCTGATAATTTGATTTAAAGTTAGAGGGGGAAGATGCCTACAAGCAAAGAGGATAATTCAGGAGGTTTGAGGCAAAGGCCTCAGGACCTACAAGGGAAAAACTCCAAGGGATCTCAAACAGATAATGCTTCTTGGATTTGAGGAGAGTATTCATACAGTGATGGGGCTGAGAAGGAACTAGGATGAGCTACCGCAAGTTGAAGGTTGGAGAGAGAAAAAGACAGCCCAGACAGTCTCTACTCGCCATCCATGGAGATCAGTGACCATCCACCTGTGAGGAAAGGAGCAGGTTATAGGGGAGCATAGGCAACTGGTGAGGGGGGGGGGGCACTGGCCACTCCCACCACTGATGCCAGTGGTGGCTTATTTGGGTGCTCACCAACCCCAGCACTGCCACTGATGCCAACACCAGCTTCTGGGGGTGCCCCCCCCCCCAGACTCAGGAGACACCAGTCACCTATGTAGGGGAGGTTGGAGCCCTGCAGAAGATCCAAAATGAGATCAGATGGGCGTGCAAGCCAGAACATCCATCCTCCCAGATATAAATTCCATCACGGCAATTACGGTCTGAATAACTCGGCACGGTTCCAAGGCAAGAGAAATATGACTTTAACAGTCATTTAAATTCTCAGTTTCCTAAATAGGGATAATGATACGTTCTTTCTCCTGAAATCTGTCTTCTCAATTTTTTTTGTAAATTCTTGAGGGCTGAGACTCTCTCTTCCTGTTTTTATATAAAACTAGCCAATTGCCCATCAAGAACGATGTGGGGTGGGGGGGAAGCATGCAGGGATGGAGCCCTGCCCCCCCATCTGGGCCTGCTCCCCCTCTCTCCGCTGCAGCAGTGGTGGGGAAGGGAGGCTGGACACGATGCAGGGGAGGACCGGGCCCGAGGGTAGGGAGAAACTGAGCCATTGCGGCAGGGAAAGCAGTGGGCCTGGGCTAACCTGGCAGCAGCAGGGGGATGGGAGGAGTGGGCCTGGGCCTGATGCAGGGAGGAGACTTTTTCTCTCTTCCCCCTGCAGCTGCCATATTGGGCTGGGCCGGGACAGCTTTTCCCCCAGCTTGGGCTTGTTCCCCCTGCCCCCACGTCAGGCCCAGCCCACTCCTCCCTTGGCCCCACCATCACTGCTGACACCATGGTGCACCCATTCCTCCCCCCCATGTCAGCCTGCTCAGGGATGGGTGGAGTGGGCTTGGGGCCAACACGGGGGAGAAGGCCTGTTCCTTCCCTCCTGCAGCCGGTGCTGTGGCTGTGTTGGGCCAGTCAGACTGGGCCCACTGTCCCTCCTCCCCCCTGCCACAGCGGGATGACTTTTCCCCCTCTCAGGCCCACTTCTGCCCTTCCCCCCTCATTGGGCCTGGGCCCACTCCCCCACTGTGTTACCTGAAGGGTGCAGGGTGGGGGGTGGGCAAGGCAAGGCCAGTCCTGATGGCCTCGCCTCTGCTTTCCATCTACTCTGTTACCACTACCTCCCACTCCATCCCCTGTGTCCCTACCATCATGGCAGTGGGCTGCCTTCTGTCAGAACACTTCACGCTCTGATTGGCTGTTTTGTCAGCCAATTTGAGTGCGAATTGAGTGCTACGGACAGACAGACAGACGTAGGCTTTTATAATATTAGAATGCAATGAGATTCTAATCTTGGAGCCTCTAAGACTCTGCTACCAATAGCTTTACATAAAATGACAGTAGGGAACAGCTGCTATATTTCTAAAGAGCAAGTAAAGATTGGAACAAATAAAAGCCAGAATTATTTTACTTTGTTTTTCATAATATAGTTGGGAGCAAAAATGCTATTTGGGATAAGGATTTAAATATAAGACAGTGCCAATTTACCAGAGGAAGTTTTTTTTTCATTATAACATAATGTGTAATGTAATCCATGCAAGGTTATTCTAAAAAATTCTGAATAAAACACAGAGTAGAATCTTAATAATATGAAACTTGCATACCCCCTTCCAGATTTTTTATTTTTGCATTGAGTTTTTCTAGGGAGCAGGGGAGTTTTTATGGACCTCATCCCACCCTCTAGAAGCCATCAGTAAGAAGCAATTTCCTTGGTACAGGAAAAGGGACTTACCAAACACAGCACCTCCCTGCTCACCTATTCTCCACTCTGCCCTCTTCTCCCATGCCCCTTTCCTCTGGTTCCTCTGGCCCTTCACCCCTTTTCTCCTCCCTCCCAACTCACTCTCTCCCCACTCACCTGCTTGCAACAGTCTGCCAATCCCAGATTGGATTCGTTAGCCATCTTGAATCATCCTCAAATGCAAGGCATTGCTGAGGAAGACTTGCCTACTACCTGTCCCTCTGGTTCCTCTGGCCCTTCACCCCTATGAAAAACAAAGTAAAATACTGCCAGTGGTGCCTCCTGGGATACTGGAGGACTGAAAAATGGTGATTTTTATTTCAGTTGAACAGCCAGAAGTTAAATTAATTTGAGCTGGATAGCACAGCTCAAAAATAATCCTTGCCTGAAGTGGTATCAATTTAAAAGCCTTAAAGGGCAGTTTAACACCTCTTAACAAGTTTTGATGCGGAGCATTTTAAGTGCTATTAATATGGTCTAATTGTAATGTGTAATCACACCTTTTGTTAAATTGAAGGTGTGAAACCACCCTGTGTTTTGGATGGGTGCTTCTGGAGTTGGGTTTGTTTTAATCTCAAATCTAAGGATGAGACTCTCAAAAGGAACAAACTCTACTGAAAATCAACAGGGTGCACACGTTGCTTAAATCACATGAGCACTTTAACATGAATACAAATATTCCAAATATTTGCAAGGGAAAAATAGTTTAAATGAAATATCAGTGGACACATGTATTTGCCTAACCCAGAGAAAATATCGTTAGGTTAAAAATAAATAGTTTATTCTATAAATAGTGTATTTATCTATGCATCTTTATTTCTTGATTTTTGTCAGGTTGGGAAGCAATCTCGCAAACTATTGAAAATAATTTAGTTTCCTTCCTGTGTTATTAGGAGCTAACATAAATCTCATAATGGAACCTGTAGTTATATGTCCAACCTATTTCTGGTTCAGGTTTTAATTCAGCTCAGTCCTATTCTGTTCTAGTACAGTTCAGCACCAGAAAGGACCTCCAGACTTTATGAGAATTATAATCTATAGCCACATCTTCAGATGTTTTTCTTAAATTACATTCCCATTGGGCTGTTCTCTATATTTTTCAAAGGCAGCAAAATATTGGCACAGCACCCACGTATTGTGGAGGATACTGACAGCTACACAAATTCAAACTCATAAATAAGTCTGTTATTTGGAGATATACATAAGTGCACCAGAGACTAAATTAAAACTAGATGATATAGGAGGGGACACTAATAATCCTCTAATACTTTGGTTATTTGCTACAGAATTACTTTTTATACTTTTCTGTAATTTGCCACCTACTGCAAACCCAGGTGTTATGTTTTCTAAGACTGCTTCTCCTGTTATACATTGTACTGGTGGATTTATTTCCCCCCCCCCATATTTCCAGGAAGTTTGTCTTTATTAGTTATAACACTTTGAGGTCCCTTTGTATTTTCCCAAACTCCTGTGGTCATTTAGCATTATATCTAGGTTCATTTAATGGGAAATTAAATATATTCTCTCTCTAATGTTTACATCATTTATATTGTTTGAAACAGGACCCAACTAAACTCTTTGGGGACTCCATTAGATTCTTATCCCTAGCTACACAAACTCTTGTTTATAATTATACTTTTTCTGAAGCTTTGTGGCCTGCTTTGTATTAATGTATTATATCAGATTCCAGCAATCCATAAATGTTAAATTTCATCCAATTGATTTCTTTTTTTTACTTTTGCTTCTGCAGTTTGCATTTTAAAATGTGGTCAGGCTTATCTAGAAATATTTTTCTTTGATGGACATATGTTTGAGCATCAGGATGCTGTTCACCTTGCTGTAATGCTGCTTGAGTCAGCATTTCACACTCTGTGAAGCAAAGCAGCTATTATTTTGTTTTGTCACCTGTTGAAATCGACTTTTGACAGAAGACTTTTGGAACTTTAGATTTTAAGAAAGATACTATAAACATTCTCTTCTGTGCAAAGAAATCTTTCTATCTCAGACAAACCCCTAAGGAGAAAGGATCCGTTTGCCTGGTGATGGTTACAAAGCTAGGGGCTTGGATTTTTTATTTCTTTTTGATTTTTGTTTGTTTGTTTGTTTTGTTTTTTGCTTGTTTTCCTGGATAATAATTTGACTCATTTGAAAAGTGTATAAGCTAAGCCTCTTTAAAAAGAGGTATTATAATTATCCTTTTATAACTGACACAACAGAAATCACCAGAATTATTTAGTCATATTGGGTGTGTCCACACATGCAAGCACGTGTGATTGCAGCAGCTCAAATAGAAGTGATGCAAATTTGAGCTGGGGCTTTTTGCCTCAGCATATGTGCTCAGACATGCACTTTGTTGTGGAGCAAATTCTGCCACTTGGGGCAAAATAACCCTGCTTGGCTCCTCCCAGATCTGCAGCCAGGGGGAGCTAGAGTCTGGGGTCAGCACCTGTGGTGTCCCCAGCAGTATAAAAAGCTGCCCTGTCCTGGCTCCATTTGTACAAAAGCTGCCCTGGCAAGCAGCTCAGAGCTATTCGCTCTCAGGAGATTCTGAGGCCTGGCCAATTGGTACATGGGGACATCGCTTGTGCCAGCTGGACTGCTGCAACAGCATCCCAAATCCATGTTTTTCCACAATTAAAACAAAGACCTCCTCTCTCTCTCTCATCGCCCCTTCCCCCCCCCCCCGAGAGAGAGAGAGAGACAGCAATCAGTTGGACAATGCTTTATTGGTATATTTACAATGTTAAACAATGTGGAAGCCTACCAGTGTCTCTATCATCATGATAAAATAATTTCTAAATACCTATATGTGTTGATGTGTACTTTTGGTTTTTCCTCACACATGATGGGGTGTGACGGGGTGGATGTGTTGTTTGAAGGAAGGGGGTGTGAAGAGGTGTGGGGAAGGTGGGTGGGTATGTGTGGAGGAATGTAGGTTGCTGTGTGGGTAGGTGTGGGGCGATTGCTGGGGGGACTAGGTGTGAGGGATCTTGTGGGGGGGCTGCTAAGGAGGGTGGGTCTCCTGGCCCCCACAGGGTGCAGTCCCCCCCCCCCACAGCACATGGAATGCCCTCCCACCAGGGCCCCAGCTCCCCCCTGGAGGGCCGCAGCCCTTATCCCTCACAGGGCCTCAGCCCCCCCATCCAGGTTCCCAGGCACCCTGGAGGGCCACAGCTTCCCTCCCCAGGGTCTCAGCTCCTCCCTGGAGGGCCCCAGCCCCCCTGCTCAGGGCCCATAACTTACCTTTAGCAGCAGCAGTGGGCTCTGAGCCATGATGGCAGGACCTGGCACAGCACGCAGGGACCGCAAGCTGGGCCCAGCCAGGTCCTGCCAGTCTTGGGGCCTCTGCTGCCCTACCAGGCTGAGTCATGGAGGCGGGACCCAGCGTGGCACATGGAGACAGTGTGCTAGACGCAGCCAGGTCCTATCGGCACTGGGAACTGCGTTCGGGCTGGGCCTTGGTGGCAGGATCTTGTGCGGCATGTGGGGACCATGGGCTGGACCCAGCTGGGTCCTGGGGCCTCTCTGCCACCTGGCTGGGCCAGGCCATGGTGGCAGGACCCAGTGAGGCACGTGGGGACTGTGGGCCGGGCCCAGCCGGGTTCTGCTGCCCTTGGGGCCCCTCTGCTGCCTGGCCAGGCCATTCCCATGGTGGCAGGACATGGTGCAGCACTCAGGGACTGAGTGCCATGCCCACCAGATCCTGCTGCCCTTGGGACCACTCTGCCTCCCAGCCAGGCTGGGCCCGTGGTGGCAGGACCTGGTGCAGTGTGCAGGGACCCTGCACACCACGCCTGCCAGGTCCTCCTGCCCTTGGGGCCCCTCTGCTGCCCGGGGAACTTCTTTTGTTCCCCCACATGCCTCTTGCCCCCTCTCAAAGGAGTCTGAGACTGGGTAAGAGGCATGTACGCGTTCATCTGGACATGCCCATTTTGTCTTTTTTCCCCCTTGCATGTTACCACATTCTCTGTGGGTGTGATCCTACTTCCTTTAAAATCGATGGCAATTTTGTTATTGACTTAAATGGAACAGGGCTAGAGCCTAATGTTTGCATGGGTTCATTAAAAATTACCTTTGAATTAATTCCACTAATTGGAAATACTCACTAATACAGTTTTCAATGGGTCTGTTTTTCTTGTAAAATTTCTCTTTCCACTTATAAAACTAATTCTGATATATTTTATTTTTCATATTTTGCAAGCAATATTCCATATCTTTATCATCCCCTTTTAGTTCACTCTGGTGCCTTTTCTGTAGCAAAGCTGGCACAAATCATGAATAAATTCAAGGATCTACATACAAGCAACCTCAAAATTAGCATTTCTGGGATTGGCTGCTCAAGGTTTTTCTAATGGTAGCATTGCAGAGGTAATGTTGAGTAAACCAAAGGATGCAGATACACTTTTTTTGCTCAAAATATGCCAGGAAAATAAAAGTTGTTAGCATGAATCCAATTAGTTCTCCTGTTTGCAGTGTTCTGTCATAGAGAAGAGGGAACCTGACCGCTTTGGAAGATGCAAGAAGTTACTACAGAAAACTATTTTGCCCTTTGAAATTTTTAAAACTTATGCTAATCTAAGAAGTGTCCCAGATACCTTCAGAGAATCCTCTGCTTCAGTGGTTCCCAACGTGGTGCCCACAGGCACCATGGCATCCCCTGAGGTGGATTCAGGTGCCTGCGCACATCTTCACAATCGGTAAAAATCATTATTCCAACGAGAAATGCTGTTGTTGCCGATTGAACTCAGAACAGCAGCACTTCAAAAATTTTTTCACAAGCTGTACACAACGGCCACCAAAATGAAACGGAGTCAGTCTGACTGATGCAGTGATGGAGTACCGCTTAATACTCCCTCCCCAAAAGAAACTATGCACATGTGAATATCCAGGATTCTAAATTCTAGACGTTAATATTCATATTGGCACCTGCTGCTTTTTCTTTTAAATGTGAATGTGCCCTTGGGCGCACAAATGTTAGGAACCCCTGCTCTACTTCATCAGAGAAAATCATAGTTTTTTTGTAGAAAGAGTGAGAACACTTTTTTAAAAAGTCTTTTAATGTTTTCTGTCTTCTAACTCCTGTAAAATACTTGATCTTATATTCTATACATAAGATGCATGCAATAATGGGTAAGCTGGCCACAAGCCAGTGCCTATATACTAATGCTAGGAGCATGGGAAACAAGCAGGATGAACTAGCGCTCCTGCTTGCACTAAACACCTATGACTTAGTGGGGCTAACGGAAACCTGGTGGGACTCATCCCATGACTGGGCGGTACATATTGAGGGCTATAGATTGTACAGAAAGAACAGGGTGGGGAAGAAAGGGGGAGGGGTTGCGCTCTATGTCAGTGAGCAATATACATCAACCCTCATCAAGACGGAATCCAAGGATGAGGAAGTAGAAGGATTGTGGGTTAGGCTACGTGGGGGGCAAGGAGAAAGGGATTTGGTGGTAGGGGTCTGCGACAGATCCCCAAATCAAGGGAAAGAAAGAGATTCGGGGCTCCTGAGGCAACTCTTGGAGACCATAAAAGCTAAAGAGGTAGTAGTCATGGGGGATCTAAACTACCCGGACATCTGCTGGGAGTCACAGACAGCAAAGTCCCACCGCTCATGCAGGTTTCTAACCTGTGTACAGGACCTCCACCTGACACAGGAGGTACACGGTCCCACTAGGGGGAATGCCATACTGGATCTGGTATTGGCAATGGGAGATGACATGGTAGCGGACCTCCAGATCGGTAGCCATCTGGGGGACAGTGATCACCTAATAATAGAATTCACCATAAGACGGCGAGTGAGTAAGGTAACTAGTAGGGTGAAAGTGCTAGACTTTAGGAAAGATGATTTCAATGAACTCAGGTGATTAGTCAAGGATGCACTGCAGAGTAGGAGATTTGAAGAGATGGAAGCCCAAGAAGGGTGGCTGTGCCTTAAGGAAACGATCCTTCGGGCACAAAGCAAGACGATCCCCGAGTGAGGCAAAAGAGGGAAAGGGGCCAGGAGGCTTCCCTGGCTGACCAGAGAAATCCAGAGCAGCCTAAGGGACAAAAGGGGAGCACATAAAAAGTGGAAACAGGGAGAGATCACCAAAGATGAATATACCTCCTCTGCTCGTGCTTGTAGGGAGGCAGTTAGACGGGCCAAAGCTACCATGGAGCTGAGGATGGCAACCCAAGTAAAAGACAACAAGAAATTGTTTTTTAGATATACAGGGAGTAAAAGGAAGGCCCAGGGAGGAATAGGACCGCTGCTAAATGGGCAGAAACAATTGGTGACAGACAGGGGGGACAAGGCTGAACTCCTCAACGGGTTCTTTGCCTCAGTGTTCCTAAGTGAGGGGCATGACAAGTCTCTCACTGGGGTTGTAGAGAGGCAGCCGCAAGGCGCCAGACTTCCATGCGTAGACCCTGAAATGGTGCAGAGTCATTTGGAAGAGCTGGATGCCTTTAAGTTGGCAGGCCCGGATGAGCTCCATCCGAGGGTGCTGAAGGCACTGGCCGACATCATTGCAGAGCCGCTGGCAGGAATATTTGAAAGCTCGTGGCGCACGGGCCAAGTCCCGGAGGACTGGAAAAGGGCCAACATAGTCCCCATTTTCAAAAAGGGGAGGAAGGAGGACCCGGGCAACTATAGGCCAGTCAGTCTCACCTCCATCCTTGGCAAAGTCTTTGAAAAAATTATCAAGGTTCACATTTGTGAGAGCCCGGCAGGACAAATTATGCTGAGGGGAAATCAGCACGGGTTCGTGGCAGGCAGATTGTGCCTGACCAATCTAGTTTCTTTTTATGACCAGGTTACGAAACGTCTGGACACAGGAGGAGGGGTGGATGTCGTATACTTAGACTTCAGGAAGGCCTTCGATACGGTATCCCACCCCATACTGGTGAACAAGTTAAGAGGCTGTGACTTGGATGACTACACAGTCCGGTGGGTGGCAAATTGGCTGGAGGGTTGCACCCAGAGAGTCGTGGTGGATGGGTCGGTTTTGACCCGGAAGGGTGTGGGCAGCGGGGTCCCGCAGGGTTCGGTCCTTGGACCGATACTCTTACTGTCTTCATCAGTGACTTGGACGAGGGAGTGAAATGTACTCTGTCCAAGTTTGCAGATGACACAAAGCTATGGGGAAATGTGGACACGCCAGAGGGCAGGGAACAACTGCAAGCAGACCTGGACAGGTTGGACAAGTGGGCAGAAAACAACAGAATGCAGTTCAACAAGGAGAAATGCAAAGTGCTGCACCTAGGGAGGAAAAATGTCCAGCACACCTACAGCCTAGGGAATGACCTGCTGGGTGGCACGGAAGTGGAAAGGGATCTTGGAGTCCTAGTGGACTCCAAGATGAACATGAGTTGGCAGTGTGACGAAGCCATCAAAAAAGCCAATGGCACTTTATCGTGCATCAGCAGATGCATGACGAATAGGTCCAAGGAGGTGATACTTCCCCTCTATCGGGTGCTGGTCAGACTGCAGTTGGAGTACTGCGTGCAATTCTGGGCGCCGCAATTCAAAAGGGATGCGGATAACCTGGAGAGGGTCCAGAGAAGGGCCACTCGTATGGTTAAGGGCTTGCAGACCAAGCCCTACGAGGAGAGACTAGAGAAACTGGATCTTTTCAGCCTCCGCAACAGAAGGTTGAGAGGCGACCTTGTAGCTGCCTATAAGTTCATCACGGGGGCACAGAAGGGAATTGGTGAGTATTTATTCACCAAGGCGCCCCGGGGGGTTATAAGAAATAATGGCCACAAGCTAGCAGAGAGCAGATTTAGATTGGACATTAGGAAGAACTTCTTCACAGTTCGAGTGGCCAGGGTCTGGAACGGGCTCCCAAGGGAGGTGGTGCTCTCCCCTACCCTGGGGGTCTTCAAGAGGAGGTTAGATGAGCATCTAGCTGGGGTCATCTAGACCCAGCACTCTTTCCTGCTTATGCAGGGGGTCGGACTCGATGATCTATTGAGGTCCCTTCCGACCCTAACATCTATGAATCTATGAATAAGCCCAAGGCACTGCTTAAGAGAGAGGATGGTGCTAGAATAGATCTAGGGCACTATCTTACTCCTCTCCCCTCCTCCCCTCATCAGAACTTGGTTCCAAACCTCCCAGCCCAGGGCTTTGGGGCCCAGGCAGTAGCTCAGCCCTCCATCAGACCACAGCTTGTGAAGGAAGGCAGACTGGCAAGGAAAGGGTCCCCAATGGGGAGAGGCCTTCCACTGCTGACTCCTGGTTGGATGCTTCTGCCTATACTAGGTTTCCTGTTTCCTGGGGCAGCTGTCCAGATAGCAAGGTTCCTGCTGCTCTTGGTCCCGTGTCTTCTTGCCCTGATTCTAGATTCACCCACCCATTGTTGACACTGTTTGGGCTTCAACCTCTACCTCTGCCTCACTTCCAGGATTTTTGGAACTTGGCTCTCACAAGCATCTGACCTGGCTTGCTCCCTGATCTTGTTTTGTCTAGCATTTTTGCCCTGGCTTAGATTCTGACCCTGGCCACCCCTCAGACCTTTGGCTAATGATAGATGTGAATTGCCAGATGAACTGCTTCTGCTCCAGTGTGACGCTCCCTGTTCCCCACCTCCTCCAAAACCCAGCACTACCTCTGGCGTGAGCAGTAGTAGCACAGCTGGTGTTTAAATGGCTACTTAATATGCTTGCTGACAGCAAAAATAGGAGGTAATATCTCCCCCCAGCAGCACTGAGCATTCAGCTGCTGCTTCTGCACCATGCACCACCAACACCTAGGATGGTATAGACCAGTTACTTCTCTGGATATAAGATTTCTGCTTTTCTCTTTCTGCAACCTGTGTCATTCTGTTGTAGGTGCCCCTATGTGTGCTGCAGTGAGTGGACTGTGGCAAATGTATTTCTTTTGGCAAACTCAAAGCCCAGTTCTGTTAAAAAAAAAAAAAGTGTTACTTGGGTGGGGCTAGGTATAAAATTGTAGGATCAGGCATACTCTTGGTCAGCTAGGTGGCTCTGACACTTAATTTCCAATTCTACCACTTCTGTTTGCTCAGGTCTCTCTTAATAATAATAGATTTGAAAATTTAATTGCATATATAACTCTCACTATTTAATAAGCATGACACAAACCAGTTTCATAAAGCTTAAGGATTATGTCTTTAGGAGCTTTAGTTTCTGAGCCTGACTGCATGCTATTTATCCTTCAGTACTTCTTGAATTTCAGAAAAGGAGCTTTTGGGTGGAAAATACCATTTAAAGCCCCTTTGTGACTTCCAACCTGTTTTCGATAAAACTTGATATTTTCAATACTTTGAACTGAAAATGTTTAATTACTTTTGGACCATTAATCATTGCAAAGGATATTATGGAACTCAAACTCAGTGACTTGAGCATCGTATGGACAAACAAAAGAATATAGCAAAGTCTCTTTTTTGGATCATCATATGCCAAAGATGAAATTCACTTAGTTTGTGTTCAACATGATTGTTAATCCAATGTAATTCCTGAGTAATTGGGTTTAACACCCCTTCTTACTTCCCACCCCCAACGCATCTGCTTATTAGGGCTGTGTGAAGCTTCAGTCACTGATTCAATTCAGAGGAGATTCAGCCCAATTTGGTGGCCAAATCTCCAAATACAAATTGAATCAGGAGACCCATTAATCTCTCCAAATCAAATCAGAAGCCTCCAATTCGATTCAGAGAGATTCGATGATTTGACTATAGACACAGCTTTATGTTTTGTTCTACATACCTCAAGGTACTAGGTGTGGCTGGTGAACACTGAGATGGTGGGGCAGATGGAGCCTCTCATGGGATTCCAGGAGAGCCTCCCACCCCCTCACGCGCTTGGCAGCAGACCTGGAAGTGGACCAGAAATACTTCTGGTCCACTTCTGGGTTGGCCACGGAGCACACAGGGGACCCCTCTCCCCACACCCCAGCTCAGTGACTGGTGCCTCCTGGGCCTGGGGGGCCACCTAGGGTCCCTCCACAGCCAATTGCCGAGCTGGAGGGGCGGGAACATGTGCTCAGAGGAGGACCAGAAGTATTTCCAGTCCACTTCTGGGTCCACTGCCAAGTATGTGGGGACCCCCCCCCCCCCGATTCCTGTGGGACACTTCATCTGCTCCACCATCTCAGCATTCATGAGCCAGGCCTGGTACATTGAGGTATGTAGAAAAAACATATAAAGCTGTATCTATGGCTGAATCGTTGATTCTCCAAATAAGAATCTAATCTTCAGATTCAGCTGAATCAAATTGAGACAGTAATCCAAATCAGTCAATCATATCACTGTCCCCCGAATCAAGCCAAATCTGAATCAAATATGGCCCGCTTTGCACACCCCCTACTGCTTATGTCAGCATATACATTCACAGAGGTACATGGAAATGCTTAACAGTGCACTGTTGCTTTATTCTTGAAATAACAAGCACCCAAGGATGTTTGTTCTGGGAATTATATCCAAGCATCAGGTAGAAAGGTTTCTGAAAAGCAGAGGTGTCTACTATGATATGGAAAGAAAATAGGTGACAGAATGCTTGATTTATGGAACAGAGTTGGTACCAATTGTATCCACAGTGTCTATATTAATCTGTTGAGATCTCCTAGATAAAGTGTCTATTTGTATGATAAGCTTTATTTATTTTTAATACTTTTAAAGGGGCTGAATGCTGTTTTTTATTTTCTTCTTACATATGATTTTATTATCCAATCAACAGATTTAGTTGTCTATAAGTGTCAGTTAACTCCCTTGACATCAAGGATGCAGTTGAACCTACATGCTCAACGACCCATGCTTCAAAACATTTGGGCTTATTGAATATTTTCAAGTATTAGAATCCCTTTTCATTAATGTCTTGCTGATAAGAAATGCAGCAAGCTGAAAGAAAATAAGTCATTCATTGTTTCCTTCAAAAATAAATTAAGATTAATGTGATTATTACTTTTTTGTGGAAAATGTACTAACTGAACTTTAAAAGAATGGACTTACCATTCTTTAGGAAATAAATAAGAATGAATTATTGAAATCAATTTCAGGATTTTATTTTTTTATCATAGTAAACCTTCTGAGTTTCAGATTCTAAAATTATGAAAATGTGTAAGCAATGGATTTAGGCAGGAAAGGTTTTTTGGGTAGATGCGATAACTTTTGTTAGACCAACCTAATAGTTGGAAAAAATGTTTTTTTGCAAGCTTTTGGACACAAACGACCTTCTTCAGGCATCAGAAGACTCTGCTGGTGTTATGTGTTGTCCGAGGGTAGAAAAGAAGCTCATTTTCAACATGCAGCCTGTAACTAGTCTGTAGGCAATGGATTTATCACTTATGTCACATTAACAACACAAGTAGGAATTATATCAAAAGAGGACTTGGTTTGCTTTCTTGATCCCTTCTTCCCCCTCCCCCCTCTTGAATGTCAGACAATAATATCAGTGAAAATAGTAAAGAAGCTGGTAGCAATTTTTAGCCAATTTTTATTGGTTATTTAAGCTATCAAGTCAGATTTCAGACTTTGACTCATGACATAGCAGAACTGTATTCGTGTTAATTCCTAATTAATATACCTAGTCTTGTGTAAAGCATGGTGTAAATATAAAGTCCATGCCTAACATGGATAAGTGTTTTTTCCAAGAGTGACACTAGGCAACCTGGGGAATGGACAATTCCATAGAGGAGTAGCTCAGTGTTGTAGCACTTATAAGGAAAAGAGAAAATAATACAAGCCATTGCAGAGAAGTTCTCTGTTTGAATGATACCCATTTAATCGAACTTAAAATCCACTTTTTCATCTTTTCTCTAGATAGAAGGGTTAATATAATGTGAATTTAAAATATATAGTGATATCCAAACTAATTAAGGCACAAAATGACTAACCTAAATAGCTAAAGTATGGATGATTTAAGTTTCCCACCAAAAGACCCATCTCCATCCTCCATACCCCAGTGTATGCTTCCCTTTTTCATATTCACTTTCCAGACTAGAGGAAAGGAAATAAAACCATTCTTATGTAAGGCCTCATATCATTGCTCTTAGTCTATCACAAGAGATGCTCAGATAACAGTGTGGAATCTTTTCTAATCAACATGCAGGGAGACCTTAGATCCTCAATATCCTTTGCAAAAATTATTTGCTCTCAGCTACTTTGTCCCACAGGTTTGATCTCACCTTTTTTTCTTTTTTGTCCTCACTGTTTTGTGAGCAACCTCAAAGGGGGAGCTAAAATTGCAGGCCTATAACCTGATCATCCACATTCAGCAGGTTTCATAGATTTCATAGATTTCATAGACATTGGGACTGGAAGGGACCTTGGAAGATTTTTGAGTCCAGCCCCCTGCCCCAGGGGCAGGAAGTCAGCAGGGATCATAGGATCCCAGCAAGATAAACATCAAAATTTCTCTTGAAGGTGTTCAAAGTAGGTGCTTGAACCACCTCCGGCAGCAGTCTATTCCAAACTTTGGAGGCTTGGACAGTAAAGAAGTTCTTCCTTATGTCCAGCCTGAAATGGTCATGGAAGAATTTATGACCATTTCACCTTGTCATCCCTTGGGGTGCTCTGGTGAACAGGTGTTCCCCCAGATCCTGGTGAGTACCTCTTATAAACTTATAGGCACCCACCAGATCACTGCTGAGCCTGCACTTTTTCAGACTGAAGAGTCCCATAGCTCTCAGCCTCTCAACATAAGGTCTGTTTTCATGACCTCTGATCATGTGTATGGCTCTCCTCTGGACTCTCTCAAGCTTCTCCACATCCTTTTTGAATTGCGGAGCCCAAACTGGATGCATTACTTCAGATGCGGCCCCACCAAGGTCGAGTACAATGGGAGAATGACATCCTGGGATTTGCTTGAGAAGCATCTATGGATGCAAGCCAGCATTTTACTCACTTTACTAGCTGCAGAATCACATTGATAGCTCATATTCATCTTGGTCAATCATGACCCCCAATTCCCTTTCATCTGTAGTGCTAGCCAGCATAGCGCTGCTGAGCCTATAAGCATGCTGCGGGCTTTTCTTCCCAAATGGAAAACCTTGCATTTTTTTATGGTAAACACCATCAGGTTCTTGTCCACCCATTTCCTGAGCCTGACAAGCTCAGCCTGGATAGCCCTCCTATCTTCAGGTGTGGATGCTTTACCCCAAAGTTCGGTGCTGTTAGTGAACTTGGCCAGTCGGCTTCTGACACCAATGTCCACATCATTAATGAAGATGGTGAATAGCATAGGCCCAAAGACAGAGCCTTGAGGGACCCTACTGGTCACAGCACACCACAACGATTGACTTCCATCAACCACCACCCTCTGGGTCCTTCCATGGAGCCAATTCCCCAGCCAGCAGATCATGGTGAAGCTGAGGCAGCAGTTGGCCAGTTTTGCACAATTCAAAGAGGTGATCATGGGATACCAGATTGAAGGCTTTTTTAAAGTCAAGATATATGACATCAATCTCTTCTCCCTTGTCCAGGTGATAGGTCACCTGGTCATAAAAGGAAATCAGATTGGTCAAGCAAGACCTACCTGCAACAAACCCGTGCTGGCTATCCCTCAGGATGTTGCCATTGGCCAGTCTGTTAAGAATGGTCTCTTTGATAATCTTTTCTAAGACCTTTCCAGGGATAAAGGCCAGGCTGATGGGCCTGTAGGTTGCCAGATCCACTTTCCTCCCTTTCTTGAAGATAGGCACCACATTGGCCTTCTTCCAATCTTTGGGCACTTCACCAGAGTGCCAGGAGTTCTCGAAGATCCATGCCAGCTCCTTGAGTACCCTGGGGTGTAAACTGTCAGGGCTGGCTGACTTCAAGGTATCCAGCCTCTCAAGGTGTTCCTTTACAAGGTCAGCATTGATGGAGGGTAAGGAACCTCCCTCACCCAGGCCTTGCTGTCCCATAATGGGCAGGAGTGTCCTTTGGGACTGGTGAAAGACTGATGCAAAGTACCCATTTAGCAAGTTGGCTTTTTTCTGGGTGTCAGTTGTCCCATCTGGTTTAGCAGGGGTCCAGTGTTGCCCTTGCTTTTTCTCTGGCTCCCCACATATCTAAAAAAGGACTTTTATTGTCCTTGATACTTGTAGCTAGTTGGAGTTCAGTAGCAGCCTTGGCTTTCCTGGTTCACTCCCTGCAGGTCTGGACCAATGCAGAATATTCCTCCCTGGAGGTTGATCCAGTCCTCCATCCTTTGTAGATCTTTCTTTTTAGATGCAGGAGGTCCACTAGTTCCCTGCAGAGCCAAGGGAGCTGCTGTTCCCTTTTGCTGCCTTTTCTCCTAGACGGGATAGACTTTGCTTGTGCATCCAGGATCGCTTCCTTGAGGAGCAACCACTCATCCTGAACTCCCCTTCCCTTTGGGTCATGGTTCCTTAGGGCCTCACTGACAAGCCTCCCAAACTTGTCAAAGTCGGCTTTCCTGAAGTCGAGGACTTCTGTATTGGTGACTGACTTGCCAGCTTTACGGTGGATGGGGGAGGTGATCTGCTCATAGTCACTGCCACCCAGCTTCCCTTTGATCATTAGGTTACTGATTAGGTCATGCCCCATTGCCAGTACCAGGTCAAGCAGCACTTTACCTCTTGTCAGCTGATATACTTTTTCTGATTACCCCTACTTATCCAAACACAATAAGCCAAATATAAAAAATATCTCATTTGGATGTGGGTTCTGAACTGACAGTGCTTTACATCTGTTTTACTTGTCAAGGAAAGAGGAGGTTGTACTGAGGAATAGTCATGTTTGCTTAATGTCAAACTTTATTTAACTTCTTTCACTGTGATACATCACCACAATTCACAAGCTACAAGATATTTCATAAAATTATGCTGAAATATTTGTAAAAGCTTAATTATAAGAATTTTTCCAGTTTTGCTAGTCAGGTGCTGAAATGTAGATGCTTGGCAATAAAATTACTATCCAACAAGCTGTATTATAAGTAGGAGGAGGAAAACAGACATATGTGACTTCTGAAACAAAGCTCAGCAACAAACAATGTCCTGTCAGGTCCTTTACATGCTTAAAACTGTGGAGACAGAGCATTTAAAAAGAAATTAAAAAGTGGTGTGAGTAGATCTACTTTTGTGGGCTTTGTGGAGCTAACATAGACCCACAGCAATAGAACCTCCCAACCAGTTTGCCCTTTATGCTGTCTCTACTCTTCACATCATACTTCTCTGATCCCCTTATTTATTATAACATGATAAATCCAATTTAAACATGAGTCTTGTTTGCATCAGTGTAGTTCTGTTGGATTCATGGAGACTGTTTATAATTTATACTGAAGATTTTTAATGCAAAATCACTTATTCCGTTCATAGACTTATAGAATCATAGAAGAGTAGGGCTGGAAGGGTCCTCTGGATTGCATCTAATACAAACTTCTAAGGCCAGGATTACCTCTCTCCCATAAAAACCCTGGTCTTCCCTGTTACTAAACTACACAGTCAACCCTATCACACACTTGGGGGATAATGGTGGTCATTGTCCTGCTGCTGCAAGGGTTGTTCAAATACACTTGAGAGATCCAAGCAAGAGGAATATACCAAAGGAATATCAAAGGAAGGCAAAACCAATCTGACCATGGGGTAAAATTACTTCTGACCCTAAATGTGGCAATTGGTCTGACACTAAATGCAGGAGCAAGATTCTCCAGCCAGGAACCAGGTTTGTCCCAGAAGGAGTGCTGCATATCCCAGTCAAAATCCCTAGCCTTGGCTGCAGTGAAAATTCAGTGCTTCTAATGAAGGTTAAAAAAAACAAAAGCAAAACCTTGACATGTGTAGTAACAGGAGAAGTATCAGGGAAATGCCCGTAGTATAGCATAGCATTCATCTCTCAATCATCTCTGACCAACATTTATCCAACTTCCTCTTGCACACCTCCAGTGATAGAAGTTGCACAACTTCCCTAGGCAGTTTGTTCTACTGGGTCACTATTCTAACAGTGAAGAAGTTTAATATACAATCTAAACTTACTTTACTGAAATTTCAAGCCATTGGTCTGCCTTCTTCAAAGATAAGTATATAGTGAATTTTCATATGTCTTCTGCTGCCAGCGTTGGGGAAAACTTGTCCCTGGGTTTGTCAGGCGGAGGCTCAAATGAACAACAACATAAGTTTAAAGACTTGATTTATTAAAGAATGCATTCTGAACAAACAACTGCCCTGAGAGGAAACTGTCTGTTGTTCTACTTCGCGCAGCTTGATTATATAGCAAGTATGATATAGGAAGTATGACATCATATGCATAGTAACAGATACATCAATCTATTTAATAGCCACACACTTTCTATACTAGTATCCTGTTTTTACTAAACTAGAATTGTTCCAGTTTGTGCTTAGCCTAGCAGTTTGGGGTCATGCCCTTTGACTTCCTCACAGCTTAAGCTGTGTACGTGACCTGTTCGCTTACACATAATGGCGATTGACTCTGTTCTGTTCCCCTTCATTCCCCGCTTTGATCCTTCAAAAGAAGGATCACTCTATTTCTATCTGGCACAGGTCCATAGTTTCTCCTGTTCTATCTCATTTTTCTTAAATTCTACCATTATTTGTTGTTGGTATGGGTTTGCCATTTTTATGACAATGTCCTCCTATTAGAGAGAAATTCCACACAGTAATATTTGGTAGCTGTATTGATTTACAGGTTATTGAGTGGTTGATTGATCATATGGGTTATACCAACTTTTGAAACTTTTGCACCATGTTCTGTCTTTGGTGTGATTATTCATCCAAACTCCATTACCCATATCATAGTGATTACAGTTACTATGCCCCACTGAATAATTTCGCTGTTGGGAGTAGTTGCGTACCCAACACATTTCTCCCTGTTGAGGTGTCACCTTAAGGTACTTGGCATCATTCCAGGTGGCATTGTTTGGGTCTGCCCACCGCACAGTTAAATTTAGAAGGGTTAAAGGTCGCCGTATCATTAGAAATCCTTCGTCATTAGTTCTGGAGATAAGTCCACAGACCCAACAATCAGAAACATTTAAGGCCAAAGTAACCGTTTTCAGGAACCATAAATATACATTTGCATTTGCCATATCTAGTACCACTAACATTAATATCAACAGCTTCATTATGTTGAATTCTGTTGGCAGGTATTGTTTGGCTTGCCTCTGCAGGCAATTCTTCTGGATTACATTGTCACTTGCTTTACCGTACGGAAGATTTCTTTTACTGAAATCGTTGTATCTGGTTTATTTTTTCTTCGGACGCAGGTTGTAGGTATGAGGGGGCTCAACCTGGTGACCTGCTTCAGTGCTTACATCGGGGAGACCTTTCTCATCAAATCCAGTTCCTGTTGGAGTGGGATTTAAATTCAGCTGGGTCGGTTCCGGGTTGATTTGTTTAACTTCTTTTGGCGTTAAGGTTCTTCTGCAATGAGATGCATGGATCCAGGCAGACTTTCCATCAACCTTTACAGCTGTATTGGTGGTTAGTAAGACTTGATAAGGTCCATTCCATCTAGGCTGCAGACAGTTTTTTCAGTGAAATTCTTTTACAAGGATCCAGTCTCCAGGACTTAGAGAATGGCAAGGAACATCAGTAGGCACGGGTAAGGCTGCACTGACCTGTGGGAACAAAGCTTTAGCAGTTTTCATGAGTCCTCTGCAATAATCTAACACATTCTGATGGCCTTCCAACAGGCTTGCTGCTTTTTGTTCATTGATAGGGTGTAGTTCTACATTCATTGGTCTACCAAACAAAATTTCATATGGCATCAACCCATGTTTTCTATTTGGCATGTTCCTGAGGTGCATCAGTGTAATTGGAAGAATGTCAGGCCAAGAAAGTCCAGTTTGCTTACAAAGTTTGGGTAATTTGGATTTAATATCTAGGTTAAGATGTTCAACCTTTCCTGAGCTTGCTGGGTGATAAGGTGTATGGAATTTCCATTTACACCCCAATGCCTTACTTAATACTTTCTGAATTTGTGAGATAAAATGTGGCCCTTGATCTGAGTCTATCGTGAGGGGTATGCCAAATCTTGGAATTAATTCAGTCATTAATTTCTTTGCTACAGAGACTGCGTCTGCCCTTCTGGTAGGGTAGGCTTCTATCCATCCACTGAAATGGCATATTACAACCAGAACATGCTTAAACCCTTTGCTAGGGGGAGGTCAATGAAGTCTATCTGCAAGTTCTGAAATGGTCCATAGGACCATGGAGTAGCACTGGCCTGGACATGTGCTGGTTTACTAATTCCATGTTATAGGCATATAACACAGGTTTCTGATACCTTTTTAACTTCTGCATGAATGGTGGGTACATACCAGTACCTCAAAATGTTCTTAGCTACCCCGCTTTTGCATGCATGTCCCATTTCATGGGACGCGCAGGCAAGCTGAGGGACAAGGGTTTTTGGGGCAATAATGCGCCCATCTGGAGACTTCCATAGGGTATCAGAATGTAAAGTACAGCCTGCTGCAAGCCACACATGCTTTTCAGTTTCTGGAGCTGCATCTTGGAGGAGAGAGATATTAGATAGTGAAAGATTAAGAGTTGCACATAAGGAAATAACAAGTGGGGTGCCTTCGAGGGCCGCACGCTGCGCGTGCTGATCTGCACAAGCATTTCCTTGGCTTATCGGATCAGAGCCTCCTGTATGAGCTTTGCAGTGTATAACAGAAATCTGTTTAGGGAGTAAAATAGCATCTAACAAGGTGTTAGTTAATGGAGCATGAAAAATTGAGGACCCCGCAGAGGTAAGGAGTCCACGATGTTTCCAAATCTGACCTGTGGAATGGCACACTTTAAAGGCATAGTGAGAATCAGTGTAAATATTAGCAGACTTGTTTTTAGCTAGAATACAAGCACGGGTTAAGGCTATTAGTTCGGCAGATTGCGCACTATGGATACCAGGGAGACTGTGAGCTTCAATGACTGCATGTGGTGAACATACGGCGAATCCTGCACAAAGTTGCCCAGTCATAGATTTCATAGACATCAGGGCTGGAAGGGACCTCGGAAGATCATCGAGTCCAGCCCCCCGCCCAAAGGGCAGGAAGTCAGCTGGGGTCATAGGATCCCAGCAAGATAAGCATCCAGTTTCATCTTGAAGGTGTTCAATGAAGGCGCTTGAACAACCTCCGGCGGCAGGCTGTTCCACACCTTGGGGGCTCGGACAGTAAAGAAATTCTTCCTTATGTCCAGCCTGAAACGATCTTGTAGTAGTTTGTGACCATTCGACCTCGTCATCCCTTGGGGCGCTCTGGTGAACAAACGTTCCCCCAGATACTGGTGGTCACCCCTGATAAACTTGTAGGTGGCTATCAGATCACCCCTGAGCCTGCGCTTTTCCAGGCTAAAGAGCCCCAGAGCTCTCAGCCTGTCATCATAGGGTCTGCTTCCCTGACCTCTGATCATGCGCATGGCTCTTCTCCGGACTCTCTCAAGCTTCTCCACATCCTTTTTGAATTGTGGAGCCCAAAACTGGACGCAGTACTCCAGCTGCGGCCTTACTAAGGCCGAGTACAGGGGGAGAATGACATCCCGGGATTTGCTTGAGAAGCATCTATGGATGCAAGCCAGCGTTTTGGTCACTTTACTAGCCGCAGCATCGCATTGCAGGCTCATGTTCATCTTGTGGTCAATGATGACCCCCAAGTCTCTTTCTTCCATAGTGCTAGCCAAAATAGCACTGCCGAGCCTATAAGGATGCTGCAGGGTTTTTTTTTCCCAAAGTGGAGAACCTTGCATTTATCGGCATTGAACACCATCGGATTCTCATCCGCCCACTTGCTGAGCCTGTCCAGGCCTGTCGCGTCTCTTTTGCATGAACCGTCTACGAAAAAAATACAATCAGGGTTAACTAGAGGTGTATCTGTGAGATCTGGACATGGGGTAACTACCTGATCTGTCTGAGTAATGCAGTCATGATCTAACAAGTGAGTATCTCCATCGTGCAGTAAAGGTAAAAGAGAAGCAGGATATAAAACATTACAACGGACAATAGTAACATTATCGGCAGCTAAAATAGCGTGCTCATAGAAGATAACATTTGAGAGGACAAGTGTTGAATTTTTCCATGGTTTAACAAGGCAGATACAGCATGGGGAACAGCAAGGGTAAGGGGAGATCCTAACACTATAGCTGCTGACTTGTCTAAAAGCGATGCAGCAGCAGCTACAGCACACAGGCAGGGTGGAAATCTTTGTGCAACAGGATCAAGCAAGGAAGAAAAATAAGCAATTGGTTTGTGAAAAGAACCAAAAGGTTGAGTCAGAACTCCAGAAGCAACACCTTCTCTTTCATGACAGTACAAAGTAAAGGGCTTATAGTTGGGGTGTCCCAATGCTGGTGCAGAGGCTAGGCCTGCCTTTAAATCAACAAATGGCTGTTTGTGGTGCTTGGTCCATGGGAGAGGGTTATCAGCGGAATTGTCTCTAGAAAGCTCATTTAAGGGTTTTGTCAGTAAGGAAAAGTTGGGTATCCATTGTCGACAATATGAAGCGGAGCCTAGAAACCCTCTGAGTTGTTTCTTGGTAGTGGGTTTGGAGAGAGAAAGAACAGCAGAAATGCGATTTGTAGTTAAATGTCTATGCCCCTTGGAGATTTCGTGCCCCAAATATATAACTTTTGGCTGGCAAAACTGCAACTTAGCTTTGGAAGCTTTATGACCTTGTTGGGCTAAACATTTTAGAAGGTGAATTGTATCTGTAACACAGGCGATTTTCAGTTTCTGAAGCAATCATAAGATCATCAATATACTGAATGAGTACTGAGTTACAAGGTAACGTGATAGTATCTAAATCTTTCTTTAGCACTTGAGAAAATATGGAAGGGCTTTCAGTAAACCCTTGAGGCAATTGTGTCCATGTATATTGCCTTCCTTTGTAAGTGAACGCAAACAGAAGTTGGGAGTTAGGGTGTATTGGGATAGAGAAAAAAGCAGAACATAAATCAACAACAGAAAAGAAAGCAGCAGAGGTAGGAATCATGCTGAGGATAGTAGAAGGGTTTGGCACAACAGGATGAGAAGGAATAACAAATTCATTAATTTTTCTTAAATCATGTACAAAGCGATAAACAGATTTTCCATGCTTGTCTAATTTTTCAGGTTTCTTTACAGGTAGGATAGGGGTGTTATAGGGAGAGCGAATTGGAATTAAAACACCCTGTTTCAACAGTGCATCTATGACCGGGGCGATACCTTCCTCAGCTTCTCGGGAAAGGGGATACCGATCTACAGCAGGAAAAGGTTTGCGTGTATTATAAGTCAATTGAACTGGCTCAATATTCAAGAACTTCCCTGTTTCATTGAGGTGGGAAGCCCACAAGGACTCTGGAACATCCGAAAGAGATGGAGAGTTGGAAGAGTCACCATCTATTTGGTTATTCTCAGGGTCTATAGAGAACAAGAGCATTAAATTTTGGATCTGATCAGAGGGGAGATCTAAATACACACCCTCAGGGGAACAGTAGATTGTGGCACCCAATTTACACAACAAATCTCTTTCTAATAGATTTACTGGAGTAGTAGGACTTAACAAGAAAGCATGTTCAGCAGACAATGGCCCAATTTTGACTGTAGCTGGACTATCATATTTATGTGGAATGATTTGTCCCCCTACTCCAATTGCATTGACTGTTTCATTGGTGGGTATTAGTCTTTCAGCTTTTCATATTTTATAGTAGACATAGAGGCCCCTGTATCTACAAGGAAACTATGAGATTTGTCATTAACAGTCACAGTTACACTGGCATTTTTAGAGGTTTTGATGAGAGAATGCAATGCAGCACATTCCGGAGACACAGAGGCCGTGCTGAACCGTCATTGAGTAGGGCTTGAGGGACAGGAAACAGGTGGGCCATTACGCAGGGGCCGGTTTGGGCAATTAGTTTTCCAGTGTCCCTTTTGTTTACAGTAATTACAAACATTGTCAGGACGCAGTCCACATTGGAAACGCAGCTGAAAAGGAGGTACATTTGGTCTTGAGTTAACTTGTGAATGAGGGTTTTGATTGGATGCTGGGGCCCCAGGATAAAAGTTTTTTGCGAGGTTGGACGTATGGGCGAGGACCAGTACGCTGTTTTTGTTCTAAGTCTTGGATTTGCAAAGCCATAAGGCTAGTTTTAAGTTCTTTTCTTTTTTCCTTTTCTGCCTGCTGTTGTTCCCATAAATATACACAAGCCTGAACAAGCTCAGCCATGGTTTTACCCTTCCAGCCCAGGACTAATTGCTGTACTTTATCTTGTAGCTTTGGCTGTAAATTCTTTACATAAGTGTTTAGGAGCCAATCGACATCTGACACGGTGGGATTATAGATATTAAAAACTTGTTGCAACTTTTCTCTAAAGTCTGAGGGACTTTCTTTCAGTTTTGGAAAGGTATTGCAAAAGGTGGTGATGTCACTAGCAGTCCAAGGAACATGAACAATAGTCCTTTGGCCACCATGCATTTGATGCGGGTATTGTCTTAGGGGACAGAGAACAGTTGATTTAAAATACTGAGGGTCTCCGAAGGTGGTTACAATCAATCTTCCTCCCTCTTGGGTATATAGGGTTATTACAGTCTGCCCATTTGGACCCCTTTTGATATTTTTAATGTCATATAATGTTCTTAATTCAGACTTTAAGTTTTTCTTAACATCATGGACAGTGGGCAGGTCATCCTCATCTGAAATTGAGTCAGTAGAAGGTGGGGGAGAGAGGGGAGCAGTTGGTGTTTTAGCAGAATTTGGTCTGACACTGCTTTCAGAGGTAACAGACCCCTCTGCAGGAACTGGGGGTGGAGGTGAAGGAGCTTGACTGGGTACCCAGGAGTCTAGCAAATCTTCTGTGTCTTCCAGAATGGTGGTAGTGTTGGGCGCCAGAATACTGGGGAACAGTTTTTTATAGGTAGGAGGATCAGGTGGGGGAGCACTGGGGCTGGATTTTGCCTCTTTTAAAGTAGCCAATTGTTGTTTCAATTTTTTTGTTTTAATCTCTGAGACTAGCCTCAATTGATTTTTGTTTTCTTTTAGAAGCTTCATTATCCGATAGGTACCAATATTCCATTTGCTTTGGCTTGGGTATTTCTAGGAATCCCCTCAGGTAATTTAATTTGTCAGGGTCAAAGGTTCCTTCATCAGGGAACTGTAACTCGGGGTTTTCAACCCATTCCAAGCATGTGCCAATTTAACTAAGTGCTTTTGCTTCTTGGAACCCAGTTGAGTTCCATAAGTCTTACACATATAACCCAAGGGTGTTTTTGGGTCCGGGCAAGAGGATGCCTGACCCATTTCTTTTGTCTTCAGTTAAGGAAGAGAATGGGAACTTAAATATAATAATTGTAACCCAGGGTAGTACACAAAGCGGTGTTTTACGTTTACCTGCTGACTAGTCAGACAGCCCGTTCATGAATGAGGAGAAAGGAAAGGGAGGGGAACCTGTCCGCTGGATCATGAGGTTTGAGCTGAGCCCCCTTGCTTTCAAGTCTGCTTTGCGAGCAGCCTTGGGGCAGCTAGACTCAGCCATAGTCTCAGATCTGGTCAGCGGCTCATTATCATTTTAAAGGATAGCGCTGAGGCACAGGTTTCAAGAAAATTTTCTTTAGTCCCAGCCTTGGTCAGTGAGGGTATGGATAATGTTCATAGTACTTTCGAGGTTTCAATATCCCTTAGTCTATAGTAATCTAATATAAACCCAGTTCCCCGCTACACTTGTAGAAAGTTAACAAGTTTGTCAAATCAAATTTTAGCCTCAGGACAGGGACTGCTAAAGCCAGTAGGCAAGGCGATAGGCAGAGAAGAGTTCGGGCGTCCCCAGACCAAGTCAGAGCAGTCTACCTGTCAGGGATCCCATATATTCAGTTTGAGATAAAGTATCCTGTTACAAATTTCAGTCAGTCAAATAAAGTAAGTCTTAAATTCTACATTAATAACATAGGGAGTGCTTACCACCGAGAGACATAACTCATCCAGGCTAGGGAGCACTGAGACCCGTTAAATGAGATTTTTCAGTTAGGATCTCTTACCTCTGTGTTTGGCGCCACGGGTGTCGGCTGTGTCCCCAGACTGCTCAAGCCGTCAGCTCGGTGTTCCGCTGCATCCCACTTCTAACACCAGAAAACTGTTGGGGAAAACTTGTCCTCGGGTTCGCTAGGCAGAGGCTCAAACGAACAACAACATAAGTTTAAAGACTTGATTTATTAAAGAATGTATTCTGAACAGACAACTGCCCCAAGAGGAAACTGTCTGTTGTTCTACTTCGCGCGCAGCTTGATTATATAGCAAGTATGATATAGGAAGTATGACATCCTATGCATAGTAACAGATACATCAATCTATTTAATAACCACACTCTTTCTATACTAGTATCCTGTTTTTACTAAACTAGAATTGTTCCAGTTTGTGCTTAGCCTAGCAGTTTGGGGTCGTACCCTTTGACTTCCTCACAGCCTAAGCTGTGTACGTGACCTGCTCACTTACACATAATGGCGATTGACTCTGTTCTGTTCCCCTTCACCAGTACATGATTACAGAAGGAATGCAGGAGCAAAAGAGAAAGTGTGGAGGGGAGCCAGGGTGACACAAAAAGAGAGCACAGGAAAAGAAGTGATTTTTTTTAACACGGGCCCTCACAACCTTTTCTCCTCCCCACTTGCCCTTAAGAAAATGTTGATTCCCCTCTTAAATACACTAAGGTATTACATTATCAAGTAAGTAGTACTTTATTTATCCAAGGATGCATGGCAGACCCTCCCATTCCCATGTTCTACCAGCACCATCTTTTATTTATTTTACCTGCCTGAAAAAGAAACCACCAGCCACAATTTAATTGAAGCCATCCTTCAAGCTGGACCTATCATGGCATATTTTTTGTTAAGTTTTGGGTATGCTAAAGCAATTGCAAGAACTTTTCAGGTTTTGTTTTTTTTTTTATTATTGCCATTGGCAGAGTTTGAAACCATTTGAAATGCAGCCACATTGGCTTATATAAGAAACAGAGGGGAGAGGAATGAGTATTTGCCAAATGGAAAAGGATAAAACTAGTGTAATGATATGTTGCAATAGTGCTGCAAAACCTACCACAGTAAATTACTGCTGTAACAATCTCCTTCCTTTTGCAAAAGTTCCAAGTTAGGCTTTCTTGTGTTTCTTTTACATTACTGTTCTTGTTGCAATTCACCTTTGTAACTTTTCAGGGTTATTTTTTTTACTATTGAGTTTCTAAGAGAACAAACTAAAAGTTAAGCTATCCAACTGGAGCTCAGTTCCTGAATCAAGGCGACATTGATTGTAGTACTGTGGTTCTGCCTGTCTGTGAATGCTAAATCTCTGTAAGCTCTGCTTGCTGACCTGGAAATAATGTTTTATTGTGCACGTTGCTGTCTCTTTGGCAGTGTAGTATAGTTTACTTTTATCAGAGGTTACTATATCTGCATTTTAGTCCCTTTAAGTTTTTCATTGTGCTGCCTATGAAACCAAACCATTGGGGACATTCCATATGGAGCATTTTACCTCTCACCTCTAGGTCAGTGATTTAAATTTGGCCCAAGTTGATATAACTGGAAGTCATTAACATCTGAGGACTGTCTGGCAGCTTATGTCAAATGAGTTGGGAGTTCCCACATTTTGTGTCTCATGCCCATGTGGTGCTTCTAGAAACACCAGCAAACATTTACTATGAAGTGCTGCTCCCGATCCCCCCACTTTTTTTAATGGCCTGAACGAAGTAAAAAATGAAATAGGTAAAGAGACTAAGCTCTATGCTTCCACCTTCAAAGTGGCCCTTCTTGAAAGAGGTGCTAGACTCTGAGCTGGAAAATGTGGGGAAGTTGTTTGTGCTGCTGCCCTTGCTGGCAGCATGCCAAGGATAACAGTTGAAACTTACTTAGTGCTCCTTCTGAGAAGAAAAATTCATGCAACGCTTTCAAAAGAAAGATATGCTCCTACGAGCAAGTAAAGTCATCCCTGTAGTTTGAGAGATACAGTGATGTTCTTCTGGCAGTGCTTTCCAGAAAACTCTTATTTAAGTCTGTTTTGATGACATGGGCCAAATTGAGAGAGGCTGGAAAAAATACTTGATGCTTTCAGCCCTGTATATCCAAACTTTTTTGAACTTCATAAGAATAATAACCAGAGTTGCATTCTTAAATTTTCTAAATTAACTGAGGTGAAGGAGATTTGATGCTGTAGAGGCATGCAGATGGAAACCTCTGAATGTGGGCTATTTAAAGAGACTCCCACATCTGGCCCTTCCAAACCAGACAGAGATCACCGTGATCTTTGGCTGAACTCCTTACGTTCACCAGACACAGATGTTCCTGATAGTTCCTACTGGGATGAATATTCTAATATAATAAAGGGCTTGGTCCATCTATCTATCTGTCTGTAACGCTCTTGGAGCACTCTGATTGGTTAGTGAAACAATGAATTGGAGTGCTCTGAGTGCATTATGGACAGGAGGTGGTGACGGTGGCAGCGGCATGGCGGAGTGCCACCATGATGGCAAGGATGGAAGGGGTGGAGTGGGGGGGCCAGGCCACTACCACTGGTCTTGTCCCCCTGCTCCGTCCCCTCCATCCCTGCCATCATGGTGGTGCTCCGCCACCTCTGGGGAGCAGGTCTGAGGGGTGGCAAAGCCAGGAGTGCTGGCTCCTGGTCTGGTCCCTGGAAGCGGTGGAGTACCACTGTCACAGGCAGGATGGAAGGGACAGAGTGGGCTGGCCTCGCCCACCCTCCAGCCCTGCTCCTTGGAGGTGACAGTGGTGCAAGGTGCTGGCGGAGGGGGACGGAGGATATGGTGGGTCAAGCTTCCTGCCCCCCCCACTCTTGAGAGGCGGCGACAACATGGGAGGGTTAGGGTTAGAGTTAGCAAGCTTGCTCCCCTATGTCTACCCCACCCCCCATAATTCTTGATGGGCAATTCACTAGTTTATCTATATTTGTCTTAGTTTATTAACAAGCCCTTATCTCCTTTATTTTAAGTGAATGTAGTAGTAACTCATCTGTAAGAGAATGCTGGAATCTGGGAAATCTGTGGAAAAAGGCTGACGCATGGAGATTTCTGAAAAGGAATGGGAAAATCAGGAGACAAAAAATAGCTAAAGACTGAGATTTTTTTTTCCAGGAGTTAGCTGTACCACTCTTGCTGAAATGAATTGGGTCTGTGTGGCTAACTCCCTTGGCTGACTTTGAAAATCTCTGCCAGGAATGTTTAGCAGCTACCAAGGGAAGAGTTTCAGATTGGAGCAGTCAGCTTGTGATTTGTGAAGCAGTTACCTTACAGCAGAGTGTTCTTCCCAGATTAAAAAGGCCAACTTTCAGAAGGCAGGATACAGTATAAGTGGGAAGTTGAACCTAGGAAATTAGCTTGTGCCCAGGCAACCGGAGAGGAGATTTTTCTTTCTGAAGATGGTAAAAATGATGAAAATCCCCAGTCAGTTAAAAATGTGATCAATTTTAAGCACCTCATGTATTCCATACCATTTCAGCAGAGCATTCAGAGTCCCTTTGAAATCAATAGGACTTAAATGCATAAATGAAGTACAGATTTTAATGGATGGGGTGGGATAACTTACATGCTTAAAGTTGAGCACTTGTGTAAGTGCTTTACTGGATTGGGGCTTATGTTACTATCCCTATGAATGCCAAATATCTGGGAATATTCCATAGTTGTAGCCTACTGTTCTGTTTCCCTTGGATATGAATGGCCTCCCTTAGTTTTGCTTCTTTTATTTAGTGTTTATACCATTAACATTTTGGATTTTTTTACATCATTTGCTTCCTGTGCTTCAAGTTCACCATCACAAGCCTGCACTCCACAAGTCCCCATCCTCTGCTGCCTTCAATAATAATAAAACCTGAAAAGGCTCATTATTCTATCTTAAGAGCTACAACAAAATGGATGTAGATTTAGATGTGCTGTTCCCCTCAGATGCCTGGCAAAGCTTCCTTCCTCCCTCTCCAAGTTCTCCTTGTGAAGAATGAGCACAGTGGATCACATGGATAAACTCAGTTCATAAGAGTGCATGTCAGCCACTTGGATTTTTCCTTTGATTCTCAGCTCTCCCCACCTTTGTTGTCACATATACGGCTCACATTCTCTGAACTCAAAGCGGCTTCAGTGCCACAGTCAGCATTTCCCCCCCTATCTTCTACAGCAAAACAGAACAGAAAACCATGAGGGGATTTCCCATGTTAAGATTTATAAGCAAAATATTTTGCATAGCTCTAAAGCAGGGGTGTCCAACTTTTTTGAATGTGGGGCCAGATCATGAACTTTTTATCACCCCGTAGGCCAGCGAGCTACATTCAAAGACCTCACAGGAAGGGTATCACATAAGGAAGTGATGTCATGTGACCTTTGACATCAATGAAGTTGCAGGAAGTGACAATGAAATGGGTCTAACCAGTTCAAAACTCTCCCTCTATAGTATCCACATTTGCCACTATTCGGGACAGGATACTGAGCTAGATGGACCATTGGGCTGACCAAGCATGGCACTTTTTATGCTCTTATGTTCTTTTTTGCATTTCTATGCAGTGCATCTATGTGGGGATCTCCAAACATTTTACAAACACTAAACGAACCTCAGGACATCCCTGCTTTCAGAAGAAATGTGGTGGCAAGGACATTCTGGAAACTTCTCTCACTCTGTGTGTGATTTGCTTCTACTGTCCTTGGACCACCCTAGAAGGGCCCTTACTGCCTCATTTCCAGTTCAGAGCAGGTAAAGTGTAAGTGGGTAGGAAGGGCTTATTTTTGGCAGCAGGCTTGCGTGGCTTGAAGCTAGTGAAGATGTACCCACAATTAATCACTGACGAGAGTGGGAACACAGTTGTCCTCACTTATTAACATGGCTCCAAGGCCCTACACTGTCTCTGCCTACATGTTGTTCTCATGTCATCTTGCTTTCCTAAATCTCATGGGAGTAGAGGATTCCCATCATGCCTCCTGGACTGCCGTCACTGGATAGCTGTCCTGGTTCTAAGGTTGTGCTTCTGACCCTTTCAGGTCTCTTTTAGGGTGCACACTTAGAACTCTGGCTTTTCCTTCCCGCCCATTTTGCTGAATTGTGATTATTCCCACGGGGCATGAATTTAGTTCGGTGGCTATGATTCTGCTTTCTCATACAGAGGCAATGACTCTCACAAAGTATGGCATATTTTAGTAGGATAAAAATATTTTGAAGGCCACACAGAAAGCAATAAGCAGTCTTTATTCACATAAGCTTACCAGGTATCAACCACCTGCTACTTGGGTTCCTGGCAGGTATAGACACAATTTTATTAGCACCTTGTTCTAGAGTGAGTCTCTGTGCCATAGCCTACATCAGGTCTCAGATCTAGGGAGCCTGACCCCTCCCCAGCCATAGGCTTGTCACGTTATACCAATCTGCTGGCCGGTGCAGACCCGGCTGGGCTCCTCCCATCCCCAGTAGCACATGGGAAGTCAGCTTCAGCTACATGCCACCTTTCCTGGCAGGTGCTGACCTGGCTGGGTCCATCTGATCTGGAGCAGCATGCAGTTAAAGCCGGCTTCCCACGCGCTACTGGGGATGGCAGGAGCCTGGCCGGGTCTGCACTGGCCAGCAGAAGTGGCAGTGGAGCCATATGCCACTCGGGATGGGACGAGCCCAGCCAGAGCAGCAGGGGCTGAGCTGCATTTTTCCCCTGCCTGCGCTTGTGAGTCCCGAGCAGCACACGGCTCCACTGCCACTTCTGCTGGCCGGTGCAGACCTGGCCGGGCTCCTCCTGTCCCCAGCAGCATGTGAGAAGCCAGCTTCAGCTGCATGCTGCTTTTCCTGGCCAGTGATGACCCGGCTGGGTCTGTCCCTTCTGGAGCAGCATGCAGCTGAAGCCGGCTTCCCATGTGCTGCTGGGGATGGGAGGAGCTCGGCCAGGTCTACACCAGCCAGCAGAAGCAGCGGCGGAGCCATATGCTGCTCAGGGAGGGATGAGCCCAGCTGGAGCAGCAGGGGCTGAGCTGCATTTTCCCCCTGCCTGCACCAGTCAGTCCCAAGTGGCACACAGCTCCACCACTGCTTCTCCAGTCCGGTGCCTACCCAGCCAGGCTCCTCCCATCCCCAGCAGAACATGGGAATCCGGCTTCAGCTGCATGCTGCTCCAGATGGGACAGACCCATCCAGGTTGGCACCAGCCAGCAGAAGTGGCAGTGGAGCCGTGTGCTGCTTGGGACTGACTGGCGCAGGTAGGGGGAAAGTGCAGCTGAGCCCCTGCTGCTCCAGCCAGGCTCATCCTGTCCCGAGCGGCACATGGCTACTCCTCTTCCCACACGCGCCGCATCGGCAACGTCAAGCTGATGCAGTGCATGTTGGACACTTGTCCTTTCCCCAGCCCTTCAGCAGCCATTAGGAGCTGCTGAAGGGCTGGGGGAAGGACAAGGGGTGGGAACAAAAGTAAACCGTGTTTACCTTCATTTCCTGTAGGAGCACCATGGGCCACAGAAAACGGCTTGGCGGGCCACATGGCAGCCTGCGGGCCTCATGTTGGACAAGTTTGCTCTAGATGTAGCCCAAAATATTTCCCAGCACCATGCACTTTGAACCCAGGGCTGCAGAGGAGAAAGGTCCATTCATTATCTTACTCTGACAGTTTTCTGTAACTCAAGAGAGAATTTCTATTGACAGCATCTCACTTGCTAACTGCAGAATTTTCTCTCTTTGGTGAAAGTTAACCTATTTCACTGAAGATCAAAGCTGATTTCATAGAAGTTCATCATTTCCTGTGCAGCTGCAAGTTACAGGTTAACAGACCAGAAAATGTACATGAATTGTGTGAACAGAGAAGTTTGACATATGTATATTCCTTTAAAACTGTGAATATTTTAATACCTGTTTACATTTAAAAATAGTATATTTAACCTGAATGTAACCTATCTTTTAATGGTCTATGTGTTAGATGTAAACTGTGACATTCTGTTTTCCCTTTTCCTCCTTATACTGTACAGTATCATGAAGAATGTGTAATGGTTTTCATTTTCACCATGGAAAATTTACAAAACAGACCCAGAGAATTAGTAACTAATTTTGTCCATTCCATTTTGGAACAGTTTGGAGTCAGGAGTTTCTTCAGGCTAATGTGTCAGGCAAAAATATACCCAGATCTTTTCTTTCCAAATGGCAAATGAAGAAATAAGAAATTCTATACACAACAGGATAGCTTTTGGCTGCTTGGTTAAATTTTGAAAAAGCAGAATTCTGGTGTATTACTCATGATATTGAATTCTCTTGGCCTTAACTATCTTCAGCCAAACTGCCTACAATATCTGTTTCAAAACAAGTTAAGGTAATTATCATAAATGAAAAACAAAAAGGGTGTGTTGTGGGTTTAAGGCGGAATATAAAGAGATGACTAATCTCAACATACAAAGTACAATGGAGATGGGAATAACTAAATCAGAAGGAAGTGATGCCAAGTTCAAGACCTATAGGTTGTAAGGAATATTTCTCTCCTTGCATTGGCTCTTAATTTAACAGTATTATCAAAATGATGAAGAAAAATGAATTAAGGCATAGAAATTATAGGTTCAGTATTTGCAGTCAAATATTGTCAGGAAAATCTTGGCTTTCCCTATACAACAAGGTTAACTCCAAGAGGTGTGAATTGCTCCAGGCATCTCAAAGGGCTGCTATCTCCCACTACTTTTGGTAGTCCAACCCTACTAACCATTGGCAAATTGAGGAGACCACTGGAGGTTTTACCCTAGTTGCTGGTATAAGGACAGGAACCCCCTGCTCCTGAAATTCCTGTTGCTTCACAGTGGGGACCCCTTTGCTACCTTTGCTTTTGCACTCAGATGATTGAGGCCCACCCCCATTTGACTGCTGCTCCGGCAGAGAAGGGAGCCATGTGCCACAGCCTTGATCTTATCAATTGTGATAAGGCAATGTGGCTGTGGGGAAGGACATAAAGGTAAAGCTAAGGGAAATCCATATCTTCTGATATGCCTATTTCTATCCAGCCCTAAAAACAAAGAGTTGTTGCAGTGGAGACCATACAAATATAAAAGTTACTGCAGCTAAGAACCACCAAAGGTATTCATTAGGGCTGTGCAAAAGAGCAGTGTTCTGTTTTGACTAGCGTTTCACTGTTTTGATTGAACAGCATTCCATTTTGAATTTTGTTTCCATTCAAAACAGCTGTTCCATTCTGTTCTGTCGAAACAGGGTTGAAACAGTGAAAGTGTTTTGATGTTTTGCCCATAGAATATAATGGGGAAGCCTATAACTTTGTCATTTCTGGCCTGATTTGGCTGAAACTTGCAGGAGCGGTAGCCACTTCTGAGGGTATGAAGCCTGCCAAGTTTCAAGGAGGTGTTACCAAATTAAAAAGCATAAAATACCAAATATAAAAGAGTGAAATGCCAAAGCACATACAACAAATAGACCAAATATTGGTCATAATCAGTATGTTTCCCTTCTCAGGGGGAGACATACTGATGCAGAATACTATTTTACACCCATAAAAGCACCTACAAAATATATTTTTATTACAAGTATACCTTAACTTTGTAACAAATGTACTTCATGGTTAAAAGTAAGTTGTACCATATAACAATGTTAGCAAGGGCAGGAATTGAACCTCAGCCCCCTTGTATTGAGCTGGCCGCTGAGTGAGTCATGATTGATTGCCTAGCACAGTAGCTAGCTATGATAATGAGTTAATGAGCAAGGATTAACATCTACAAAACCACAGACTAACGAGAAGAAAGAATTAATACAGAACTGGGAACTCCTTGAAACTTCACTGTTAAAGGTACAGAAGCCCTGGTTTGAACTAATGAATGCTGGAGACCAACTATTGGGGTTGAAATACCACCCTATCAACAGCTCCCAGAGCCCTATTCATCACAGCAGTGAATTAATCAAAATTCATCAACAGACTCCCAAGACTGCACGTACTGATGGACGTGACCCCTGGGGCTAACAGTTGCCATCCAGCAGCCACCAAGGGAGATGTCCCACGAAGTCAACAACCCCTGGATTGGGTAAGCCTGAGAACTGGAGAGTCACTAAAGTCTGCCAGAGAGGGATAAAAGGCAGTGAAGAATGACCCTCAGTGGCACCCTCTTTGACCCGACCAGCACCCTGCCTGTCCAGACAGAAGGACCAGCTGGAGATCCCCTTCTGAAGCAACATTGCACTGAAAGAAGCCTTGACTGGCCATCAATGGCAGTCTCCAGTGCTTGGGGATAGGTATATCTTGACACCGGAGCTTAGTATTCATAGCTAGTTACTGTGTGTGTGTGTGTGTGTGTGTGTGTGTGCGTGTGTGTGTGTGTGAATGTGCATGTGTGTTTCAGAGGATCAGCCCCAAGGTTTATCATCTGACTTTTGCACCTGTCTAATAAACTAGAATTTTATGATGATCCTGCGAGTTGGTCCTTTGTAGACGACATCATGGCCTGCAGTCTTTACCACTCTCTGCCCCAAGATGGACACAGTTGCACAACCACCCATGACATGAGACATGTCTGTCAGTGGCTAGAGGTGCAGGGCCCCAGAACCCTGGCAACTATTTCCTTTACAGCTGGCAGGCTTTGTGACCTCAGCATGGTCTAGCAGGCCTGCAGTTTTCACCCTGCTGTGCCTTAACATACACACACTGTCACCCATGTCATGAGTTTTGCTTGTCCACAGCTTGAGGTACAGTTTCCCCCAAACCCCTGAACCCATCTCATTGTAACTTGGCAGTCTTTGTGGCCTCATCAGGGGCTAGCATGCCTACAGTTTTGACTCCACAGTGGCTTAACACGTACATGCGACATGAGTTTTGCTTTCAAGATGTTGGGGTGCACTTTCCCTGAACCCCCTGCACCTATCTCCTTGAAATTTGGTATGCTTCTTGCCCTCAGAAGGGGCTACCAGTTTTGCAATTTTCATCCAAAGCTGGCCAGAAATGACAAAGTATAGGTTGTTTCAACCTTCCCCATTATAGCTTACAGGCAAAACTTCGAAACGGAGGCAAAAGACCGAACCATTTTGACTGCCCTCATTTTGTTTCAAGGCTGTTTCGATGATATCAGTTTCATTTTGATTTTGCTGTTTTGACCTCAAAACAAGTTGAAGCAGCATTGAAACAAAACTGGCAGCGAAATTTTGCACAGCCCTAGTATTTATTTGGTTTATTGCTTTCTTCTTTCAGTAAGTTGCTTCTCCGGCAATGTCTGTCAAATTTTCAGTTCAGGAGGTAGAGTTTTTAGCTTTAACACTGACAAAACAATTCTTTTGTGGGTTGTGGTTGCCACTCCAGATGCCATTCCTACCTACTGGTCAGTGCTTTTACAACAATTCTGATTTTTAAATAGTAATGAGATCTTTAAAATGATGATGTCTTTGTTTCAAACCAAGTTAGGTTTATATAACATCCACTTCTGTAAGCTTAGGAGAGTATTCCATTTCCCAAGACTCTGTTTGGACTGTTAAAATTACTGGGAAGTAACTTGGAATTTCTTGTAATGCTGCATTTCCTTGAGAGGAAGACTGAAGTCAGACCCTTTGTTTTACCTTCTTAAGTGAGCTGTAATCATTAAGATTCATAGGTAGTCTGAATTGCTATACCTTGACTAAAATCCAATTATTTCATTCAGTTGATTTTACTGAAGTGAATTGGCATAGCTGCAGTCCTGTCTATCTTGTTTGTCTACCTGCAGTAGAACATCCTTGATGCACTTGGAAGCTGCTGCATTACTACACTGGTCCACTAGATGGGACACTTGCATATAAATTTTCTGGTGCTTTGAACAAAGCCTGCAGAAGGGCTCACAATTTTGAATCTAATGAAGCATATCAAGTCAGTTATCTTCAGGAAGTGTATGATGACGATTCAGATCTTTTTACAGCATCTCTTAAACAGAGACGCTACAGCTGTACAGCAAAGATTCAGGCACCACCAAGTATAACAGTGATGACTGATATGCTTAAGTGTTTTTCAAAATCTTCCTCAACCTCCTTTCTGAGTGCACTGTCTTGATAGGTTTCTTCATTGTCATTTGTAGCAGCGTGCCACATCCTTGATGCAACAGTTTGGAAGAAGTCAGTGTGAAGATCTTTTAGAATAGTGACAAACACTTAAAAATCCCACACCTTGGCTCTCAAAGTGGAGTGAAGACTTAAGTGAAGTGAAGACTTAAGTATTTAAGTATACATTCAGAAATCTAATTTTCATGGCCAACAAACTGGCTAGGTGTTGAAAATCTCATTTTTTTTTCCAGTGATTCCAGACAATAACCAGGACTTTTTCCTCTGCTTTCAAAGAAATCCCAGTAATATTTTGCTGCTTAGTCATTATTTTTTTTAGATGATACAGTATTCATGTAATGATCGGCAGAGTTGGCAGTATGTAGTACATCTTCAGCTGGCAAGGGGAGTTAGATAAATCAAGGAGCTACTGCAGAATGGAGACTAATGAACAGAAGAAAATCATATCAATATAGGAGGAGAGTACCTTAATGTTACTGCATAAAAAATATTCCTAAAAGAAAGTCTTAAACATTTTTCATTGAAACATTCTGGGTATTGATTTTCAATTATTAGTTTAAGTACATTTAAAGGAAATATTTTGCATAAAAGATGTATAAAATACAACTTTATTGTAAGAGAATATTATAATTGGGTTAGACAAGATCTATGAAATCTATAAAACAATAGATTTCCGACTCTAGAAATCTATGAAATCTATAAAACACCAACTAACTTTTCATAGCATTTTTTTTTTATGCCCAGATTTCAAGAGTGTTTCATAAAGAAAAAAATATAATTATCCCATGTTAAATATGGGGAAACATGCAGAGATGAGAGGAGAAAAAATTGGCTGAAAGTCACCAAGCAGTCAGTGGTAGGACTAAAATCCAGCTCTCCTCAGTCTCAGTTTATTGAGTCCTTGTCCACTGAAGTAAACTTTTTCTTACACAAAGGACGTTTATCAGTAGATCTAGAATGTATCTTTCTAAGTCTTCATCTCCAGATCCTTTCATTGTAGATGTCTCAGACGGCCAAAGCCGACTCAAGGTGATTTAATAATTGCTCGTTCGTCGGGGTGGGCTGGTGAATAGAGAGGCCGAGAAAGCTTTATGGTTGTAAAACTTTACTTACGTTGCTTGCGGTTGCGACGAAAATGGTCTGGTCATCTGAACAACTACGTTAGTTGTTCCAGCTGGCAGGGCTCAGGCCAGCACGTCCGTCCACAAATCAAGCCGGCAGGGAAAAGGATACGTCTGGGATTGCGCTCGGCGACGGGGAGAAGAATCAATAGGTGATCAGTCTATCGATCAGCTCAGCCACGAGTCAGATCTCTTCAGAGGCACTCTGCAGTGTGCTCAAAGTTCTCCGACTTGGGCGGAAGTTGTGCGAAATTTTAAATGGCTAGCAAGCCAATTACTAGCCGCCATGTAGGAATAATTTAGAGCTGGCCAATAGCAGGACACAAATTTGCATTAAAGCGGCGGGAACTCTCTTGCACCGGGGGTTTTCTGCTGCAACAGAAAGCCTTTACTTTGAAAGAGGCTCTCATGTGGCGGGAAAATTCCACCGTGCCGAGGCACCAAAATCACTGGGTTGTGACATGCCCCCTTGCCGACGGCACAACTGGAATTTTAGACACGTGAGCACATCATACGGCATCTTTGTTTCGGGACTCACTGACCTGGCAAAGCTTTAACAACCAGTAATATATATATATATACATAAACAAACAACTTGATAGACTGGTCTTTTCAACAAATTACAAAATACAATAACTTTGAACATATAACAACGACTGTTGATCATCGTCTGATTGGAGAACATCTGCTTGGGACTTCCTTCGTCTGGTAGTCAGCCCGTCCTCTCCTACTAATAGACAGTGTCAATAAAATACTTAATAAAATGAGAGTGAATAGTGTTATAGTAAGTCCTGAGCAAATGGACGTTCGCCGTCTCAGTGTCTCCTTCACAACCATCACTCTATTGATTCGAGCGAACTGCAGTCTGGTGCTCGATGAATCTCACAATCGGGCGGTTGTGGATTATTGCTTTTCTGGGGTTAGACCTGTGAAGAAAGAAAACAACAACACAAAACAAAAAGACTCATAATTGGATTTACTGTCAGGATACTGGGGGAACGTTGGAACGGCGTGTCAATCAGTTGTGATGAATGATAATAGGAGGACGATCGGGCTTTTCTTCTAATTGGACAGAATAGGTATTAGGATACTGTCCCGAACCGCTGAATGGTCCCTTTGTGAACCTGTGGATGAGACTGATGGGGGTGCGGTATTGAAATCCACACTAAATCGTCTGGTTGGAACTTGGGCTCCCAAGGTGGAGGTTTCTGGACATTAGCTTCGTCCCATAATGGTTTAGCAGTGTTTAGTGAAATAAGGACATCATGATTAAATTTAGTCCAGTTTTTAAACATCCCTCCTCTAGGGCGAAGTTGTTCTTTGTACAGACCTATGTGTCTTTCCACAACACTGTTGGACTGCGGGTGGTACAGCAAATGAAGATGCCAGGCTACATTATGAAGATGAGCAAATTTGTCCAGAGCGTTTGAATTAAACGGGGGTCCTCCATCAGACTGAATCTCATGAGGGGATTGCCAGGTAGCAAATACACCAGTCAAAGCAGAAATGACAGCAGTAGCATTGCTCCTTCGCAGGGGGATAACCTGTAACTGTCTTGTTCCCAAATCGACAACAACTAATCCTTTATTTGGCGGCTTAGACCCTGGGAGGGGTCCCAGCAAATCTACCTGCCAAACTTTTCCTGCTTGAAACTGTGAAGAATCGAAAGCTTCGAGTTGGTGCTTGGTTCTATGGCCCTTTTCTTGAGCGCATATCTCACAGGCCTGAGCTACCTTTTCCCAATCACGCCCAGCTCTGGATGAGGCCGGCTCCGTAAGGGTTCGGCACCAACGTTGATGGCAAGCTCGTGGTCCCGGGTGACCCCAATTCTCATGAAGCCATGCAAGGAATGGATTTACTTCAGGACCGGAGGTAGACGTGACAGGCAAGACTATGTCGGTCCGGAGTGGATCTTCTAAAAGCTTATCAATTACCTCATGCACTGGATCGGTATCTGGACGATGGGACTTAGTGTGCCTAATCAGCAGGAGGCGAACAAATTTAGTTAATGTTTCCCAAATATCTTGCCAATCATTCAGATATTCAGAGGGAAAAGCTGTGCCCGTAAGAATTTTATAAATGTATTGTGAATCAATTGCAATGATCGGAACTGGGAGTGTATCGTTATGATGTGTCAGACAATGTTCTAGTACCTTGAGGAATCCTAATAATTCACATCTTTGGGCCGAATTATCATCTGGGTCGGCTTGAAAGATTTCCTTATCGTTACAAGCTTTGCAATAATACCCATAGCCTCCGCCATGCCGGGAGGTTCCGTCTGAGGCCATCTATGCCGAGGCAGAAGTTCCATACAATGTAGGGACCTTCTCCTCATCTTCTGGGCTTGGATTAGGTACTGTGTCTTCCAACCTCCAACAATGCCAGTTGTAATGGTGGGTAAGCACTAGCGTATTCCAGGTCTTAGATTCTCCCTGAAAATGTGGGTCAACTCTGTCTGCATCCAGCAAGGGTAACAATGTGGCACCGGGAGCACGTAACCTCCCATGCCCCCTTGCTAAAGACTCCACCAGTTGTTTGGCTAGGAGGATTTTTCCTACAGCTCCATATCAATGTTGTGCCGCTTGAAGCGTTTTATGGGCTGTATATACTAGCTCATTGTGAGGGTTATGTGCAACAGCCCACACATGGTTGGTGGTGAACCCGAGGGTTACGGTTAGTGACTCACCCAGATAGATGGCATGGAGTTGTGTATCTTTAACCGTAGCTAGCAGGCAAAGCAGGTTTTGCTGATCTCCTTTTGTCCAGGGCGTGGACTTTCGAGACTTATCACGGATCTGTCACTGCAATTTAGTGAGGAGGGCCAAATCACTAGGTCCAATATAATGTCGATACCAATTCAAATGACCCAACAGCTGTTGAAAGTGCCTCTTAGTTGTAGGGAAGAATGTTTTCAATGGATCGATGTTAGGACCCTCATGCGAGATTCCGTGGCGGATGGAACCGATGTATCGGGTACCGAGGAAAGTAATGTCATTTACAGGTTGTAAACACGACTTTTCCTCGTTGATTGTCCATCCCTCACTCTGAAGGTGAGTGACTAGTTGATTGACTATACTAGTAACTACGGAACTATTGCGATCCATAATGGCGATATCATCGACGTAACTCTAAATCTTTAGTTCCTTCTCTGGGGGAAGACAGTATGAAGCTCGAAAATTCTTTAGGGTGTTATTCATGGCACCAGTGGCTAGTGATGGAGCGTTACGATATCCTTGTGGACAGACCGTCCACCTATACATGATGCCATCAATACACATGTTTAATATTCCTTCCGGGTCATTTATCGGGATGGAAAAGAACATAATTTTAAGATCCAATGCGACTCCAACCCACTTATTTTGTTGGAACTGTGCCATCTCAAACATACATTGTGGCAGAGTAGATGGATTAGGTTGTTGAAGTACCTGACACCTTTTGTTGACTTCTCTGTAGCCCACAACCAACCGGGCTTCATTAGGCTTTCCAGGTTTCACTACCCCCCATCCTGATGACAGGTAGGTGCTGGCTGTTACGGTCTTAATACAGCCTCGTCGCTCGAGTCACCTCAGGAGGTCAGTAAGGGACTGCTTTAGAGAACCCTTAGTCGGGATTGGTCGATATCGCCAGGTGGAGTTGTTACGAAGCGTTGGTCGATGCCAATCCTGTTCTGGGATAATAACGGGTAATGCCTGTAGCACTTGTTCTTTAAGGTCAAGAGCTTTTATCCCCAGGATCCCTAAAATGTTGATGCCCCCCTAGGACAGCCTCTAGGGGGTATCAGTGGCCTTGGACCCAAAATTTGACCTTTGTTGTGACAGCGATAGCGTTAAGCCCTTGTACATTGATCATTTTGGTGGTCTTTTGATGAGGTATCATTGAGGTAATCACATTGGTTTGAGCTTCAGTATCGAGAAGGAAGAATGCTTGTTGTTGGTCATCCGGATCGGTAGGGTTGTAAACAGTGAGTTGGGCGTATGGTCGAGAATCAGTAGGGTCAGGTTTGAACTGGAGCAGGCCGCCGGCAGAGCCGACGGCCATTACTCGTTTTTTGCTGGGTCCTTGAATTTAAATCCTAATGTTTCGGCTATACGATATTGGGTTCGTTCTCCCAAAATTCGTAGCTGCGCCTTTGTAAGTCCGGTGCAGGAGAGAAGAAAACCAAACATGGTTCTTTCCTTCAGGGTTCTCTCCTTCGGGGTTCCTGGAGGTGACCACCCTGGCTCTCGTTGAGGGATAAATTCTTGCCATCTGGGTCTCAGTGTTCCGGCTGGGTATGCCGAAGGTCGGTCCCTTATAGTATCAGAAACTTCTTCACCTTGTTGCATAGGTGCTTGTAGATGTGGGAGGTGGCCTAAGAGATTTCCCACTGGTTGACCTGCCATTGGGTTCAGGAAGAGTCAGAGTGTAACAGCATTTGCTCCTCCATATACCTCCACGCAGGCATCTATAGCTTCCAAGGGTGTTGGGATTGCCCCAGGGTCTGATAGGTGGCGATGGGCCCATCTCTCTTTTCATTGCACAGCGGTTAGTCCCATGGGATTTGTTCTTGGGCTCCATGAGAGATATGACACCCCAACTATAGCCAGGAGGAGTTGCTCTGCAGTAGCCTTCTGTGGACGACCTTCGTGCCAGGTGTGAAATTTGTGGGTTACCTGTCCCATTACGAGCGCCGGGATCGGGATGGGCCAGTGGGCACTATCTGTGACCACATTCAAGTCGGTAGCACGCCCACCACTCCATGCTGCCTGTCGGGTCAAGGCACTCGCTTCTTCTTTGTCCAAGGTGTCAGATCTGAATTCCACTATTAACTGTCCTATCCACATTGCCAAGGTCTCTTCTGATCTTATTTTAGATTCCTTGCAAAGCTCTTGAATTTCTGGTCGAGTACGTATGCGTGAGATGACAGTGGTACGTGTAGCACCATCTTCATCCGCAACATGCTTCATCACCGCTATTGGGTGAGCTGCGGTAGAGAAAGAGTTAAATTCTTCGTCTGGGAGCGTAGGGTACATCCCTCCTCCCATTGCCCCCTCCCCTTGGCAAGGAGGCGGGGCTGTTGGGAACGACGTCACCTCAGGGGGCGGAGGCGCTAGGCGGATCCCCGCCACGTCTTCTGAAACTCCGCCCCTCCTTTCTGGGTTTCCCGGATGGCTCTCGCTTCTTTTGGCGCCATTTTCTGCTAGCAGTATCATGCGGCCGGTGCTTCTGACAAGTGCCGCTCCAGAGCTTTCTGCTGTTTGCTCCAGCGACTCCTTACCCGCCGTATGCATCTGTGCCTCTAAATTTGTGTATTCCCTTAGTAGACCCGCTACTGTACGGAACAGCACATTCATCATTTTTCCCTTCTTCCATTTGGTTAGACCCCATCTCGGCACATGACGGCCCTTAGTTTCCAAATCCTCCCAGAGCTGAATGAGGAGCTCATGACCCCATGACTCCGGCACCAAATCCGGACAGTTAAACCAGTCCGTGGGGGTGGATTCCCCTCCTTCCCTTAAGTATCGAATGCATTGAGCGAACTCTTGAGTGGGGGTCAGCTTCTCTGCCTTCCGCGCTTTCACCCCGGCTAAGGATATGGTCGAGGTTTCCTCCGGGGGTCGATAATAGACCCGGTCGCTCCCCATTATGCATCCGAACTCCCCAAGGGATAGCTTAGTTCTCCATTCCTTCACTATGGCTTCTTCTCTCTTTACGGAGAAGTAACCATCAATATTTCTTTCATCCCCTTCTACTGCCTGATGGTAAGCGATATGCGCCCATAGATCGTTGGCATTCTCTACGTGGCAGGTCCCGGTGCGCCAGGGGCAGCACCCGATTAGGTTCTTCTCTATCACCGTGCCCTTAAATCCCATCTTCGTTGCCATGTCTCGGACGGCCAAAGCCGACTCAAGGTGATTTAATAATTGCTCGTTTGTCTGGGTGGGCTGGTGAATAGAGAGGCCGAGAAAGCTTTATGGTTGTAAAATGTTACTTACATTGCTTGTGGTTGCGACGAAAACGGTCCGGTTGTCTGAACAACTACGTTAGTTGTTCCAGCTGGCAGGGCTCAGGCCAGCACGCCCGTCCACAAATCAAGCCGGCAGGGAAAAGGATACGTCTGGGATTGCGCTCGGTGACGGGGAGAAGAATCGATAGGTGATCAGTCTATCGATCAGCTCAGCCACGAGTCAGATCTCTTCAGAGGTACTCTGCAGTGTGCTCAAAGTTCTCTGACTTGGGCGGAAGTCGCGTGAAATTTTAAATGGCTAGCAAGCCAATTACTAGCCGCCACATAGAGCTGGCTATAATTTAGAGCTGGCCAATAGCGGGACACAAATTTGCATTTGAATGGCGGGAACTCTCTTGCACCGGGGGTTTTCTGCTGCAACAGAAAGCCTTTACTTTGCAATAGGCTCTCATGTGGCGGGAAAATTCCACCGTGCCGAGGCACCAAAATCACTGGGTTGTGACAGTAGACAGTGAAAGGATTTTATTGTTAATTTAAAAGGAACTTCCCTTTGCTTCCTGAACTAGAAAGGAACTTTCTGAACAGATGGCTTGGTCAGTAACTGGGCAGTATATTTTTCAGTGGCAGGGAACCTGAAATCTAATATTTTCCAGTGGCTGATGGCCTTTATTGAGCTACTTCCATTGTGTCTCAAGGTTTTTCTTATACCTCAGTGACTACGTTATGGTGTGGACATACCAGGCTAGCGTAAATGAACTATATTGGTACAAGTAGTAGCTTACCTGTAGCAATATGAAACTCAGCATGGGCTGCATGTCTCCCAAACAAGGTTATATGCTGCTCTGGCTAGATTGTACCAGAGCCAGATCAGGTGCACTGCAGTACAACATGGACATATTCTCATTCAGGATTTCCCAGTTACTCATCAGTTGCATTCAGAAGACATGATGCCTTTTCATTAAATTATGATGCTCCAAGTCTGTGAACTCAGTACTACATAAAATTCACATCCAGTACATTTTACCTCTATAGACAAACTAGGGACAGACAGACAAGTTATATATATGAGTTAAAAGTGGGGAGGCATACCACATACACACTGATACATGGCAACTCTATCCTATGGCAAATAGAAGTTAAACCAAGGCAGTTAACTTATGAATAAAAAAGATGCTAAATTACCATGGTTTAGCTTCCACATACCTTAGAGTGGATACAAAAAATGGTTACTGCTGATCAGCTGACATGTCCCTTCATTCTCTTGATATACCATATTTACTTGTATCTAAATCAACCCTGAATTTAAGATAATCCCCCAATAATTAGAGTCTATATATGGAAATGTTATTATCATTACTGAGCTATGGAATTTGTTATAGTTTTTGAGGTATGGAACCTAATTATCAGAGGGTTATCTTAAGTTCTCTGGACCGCACCTACAGCAGGGAAAATAGTGGCTATGGGGAATCAGGTTGCCCTCTTGCCCTCTGCCCCCGCACTTCTTCCCCCTACAGCTGTCCTGCTCCCCCTGCCACCCACACCTCCTGACCCCCAACATGCTCTGCTCCTCCCACCCCACTCCTCACAATCTGCCCCTTCCCCCCTGCTCCCTAAAGTCTCTGCCTCTTCCCCACCATCCCTTTAGTGTCAGACAGTGCTCAGGATCTTTTCCCTCCTGGAGCACAGCATATAGAAGTTCAGCCCTTGCCAGGCCATGCAGCAGTGTCAGCACTGCTTATTTGTCCCTGGGCAGGGGACAAAGTTTCTATGTAGTCTGTGCCCAGGAGGGAACCCAGCTTGAGCTGAAGCTGAGCTGTGCCTGACAGTAAGGTGGGGTGGGGTCAGGGGGAAGGGGGCAGAGGATTGAGGCAGAAGCTTCAGTGAGCAAATGGAAGGGAGGCAGGGGGCAGACAATTGCTGTGGGTCTGATTCTGGCCCCAACCTGGGTTTAGGGCCAGAGTCAGAACTGCCGCGGCTGCTTCCCCTCCCCCACCCCACTTGATATGCAAATCTAGCAGAGGGGTGTTTTTCCCCATGCTGATTAAGGGAGGGGGTCATCTTAGATTTGTGTTGTTATGGTCATTTTTCATGCATAAGGTTAATTTGATTATATTTCTTGGATGATGGCCAGTCTTTTTATGCAGGGGTTAGAGAGGTCTCATGTTGCATATTGTGGAATTCATTTACAAAGCTCTAATGTAAAAAAGTTATGTTTAAAAATCTTCAAATGAAAAACAAAGTGAACTTTGCAGCTCAAATGCAACCACATACCTCAATATTCCGTAGGTTATTAAATGCACTAGAATGTGTATTGTTTTGGATATTGAGGCTGAAATCCAGATCCTTGTTCTTGATACATCATTCATAATTTCAACTTTGTGTAGGGTACTTTTTGAGTGGTGCAGAGCCAGATTAGTGGCTCTCTGCCACCATTTTTTGAGCATTCTTGCAATCCCTGTCAGGAAAAAAAGTCTGGGAAGCTGTAGTTATTGTTAAGACCCACGCCTTAGTGCATTTGCAGGTATAGAGTGCTGCTGTATCCAACAGGAGTGTTTATATATTTCATGTATACCTTGGTCCTGGCCAGACTCGGTGTTAGATTTGAGAGAGAAAGGTTGCTTGGCTCCCAGTACTGCCTGAAATTCTGTGTGTGAAATCTAATTTTTAATGGGGGACCATCTGTTAAAAATTTCACATTTGTCAGGAAAGGTTTGCTTCCTCCTGTTCCAAATAACACCCAAGATTGCTACAGCTGAAAGAGGTGAAAAAGAATCACCTGCTTTTGTTTGCTTTTATTGCATGCATTTCATGCCACTTGGTGAATAGGCAGTGGTCACAATTCCCCCTGAGCAGCCCATCATTATTTTTTCTTTTGTTTTTGTGGTATCTTTATTCATAAACAGGGGAGAGGAAAAAAAGCCTTAGAAAACTGTCACTGTGGTATCACAAAAACTGAAGTAGGACTATAAGGCAGGTGTAGTATCTAAAAATTACTTGAAAAATGAAAGCAACCTAATTTCAAGTTGTTAGTAGTATGTCTTTGAATCTGAAGTTTGATTCAAAGATTCAAATACTTACTTGCTAACAGTCTCCCTCTTGGTCAGGGGGTCTGCTGTATTTATTTGTGGTGCCATTATTGTTTTAAAGAAGTCTCTGACTGTTCTTAATTTCATGGCCAGACAAGTTTTCAAGTTTTGAGGTATCATCTTGGGAGTCTGTGGTTGTTATCTGTCAGTTGTTTGTCTGTTATTGCAAAGCATGCTGAGTCTTTCTGGATAAGGTGAGATATAAATCTAAACAATAATGACAATCTCATTTGATTCATCAGATGACTTATTAAACTCCCATCTTTGCTTTAAACCTTGATTTCTAGATCAAGTGGGTGCGTCTGCACAAGATGCTTAACTTTGCATTTGCATAGTTTAGAGGGTTGTGCAAAACGGTGTATTTGATTCAGATTCTGCCCAAATTGGAGACAGTGATTTGATTAATTGATTCAGATCACTGTCCCCAATTTGATTTGGCCAAATCCAGATCTGAAGATTTGATGCTGATTTGGAGAATCAGCGATTCGGACATAGACACAGCTTTAAAAGTTTTTTCTCCATACCTCGAGGTACCAGGCCCAGCTCATGTATTTCCGGTCCACTTTCAGGTCCACTGGAGAGTGCTGGGGGGCCCCCTGCACCCTTTCAGCTTGGTGATCAGCCACAGGGGGAACCTGGGTGCCCCCCTAGACCCAGGAGGCACCAGTCACTGAGCCAGGGAGGAGGTGCGAGGGGGGGGGCATGCGCTCCCCAGCGGACCCAGAAGTGGTCTTCCGGTTTACTTCTGGGTCTGCTGCTAAGCATGCTGGGGAGCCCCCGGCACTCCTGTGGGATGCTCCATCCACCCCAGCATCACAGCATTGATGAGCCACCTGGTACCTTGAGGTATGTAGAAAAAACATTTAGAGCTGTGTCTATGTCCGAATCTCCTAATCTTTCCTAATCGATTCAGGGGGTTCCAATTTGATTTGGAGAGATTAAAGGGTCTCCTGATTTGATTCAGATTCAGAAATTCGGCCACTGAATCAGGCTGAATCTCCACTGAATCAAATCAGGGACTGAAGCTTTACACAGCCCTAATAGCTTACTGCAAAGAAAACATGTTCATCTACACATGTACATGCTTACTTCGCAGTAAACCTCCTTAATCCCAAGTAAATTTGCTACCTGCAAATGCAAGTAGCAAATTTACTCAGGATTAGTAACAGTACCATAGTGCTTATGTAGACACCTGACTGGGAGCAAAATCTTTTCCTGGTCAGCCATCTACCAGGGGGCAGGAGATATCTCCCTGTCCCTGGGAGCTGCCTGCTGCTGGGGTGGGCTTCGCCACAGGATCCTGAGCAGGGGCTATGCCCCCTTGCACCAGAAGCAGGGAGCTTCAAGCCCCCTACTCTCAGATCATGATTGGAAAGTGGGGGCTGGGAAATCCTTATCTCCCAGTCCCCCTGTGCCATCGTGAATGGGGAGTGGGAGGCTGGGAGCCCCTCATCTCCCAGCCTGACTTTGTGGTTGTGGGGCTGAGGCTGGGAGATAAGGATCTCCCAGCCCAAGGCCCATGACCATGGAGCCCGAGGTGGGAGCTCCCTGCTGCCCCAGTTGTAGAGCCGGGGCTGGGAACAGGCAAGGAAGCATGTGAAGCCTGGAGGTGGCTGGGGACTGTTCTGTTTTGGGCAGTCCTCAGCCAGTTCTGGTCCGCATATGCAGACTTCCCCGTGCATCCCAGGGCTGGCTTGGAACTTTCCCAGTTAGCTGTTAGCTACCCCACTGGCAGATCAAGGCAGGGGGCTGGGACCTTCCCTTCTCCTGCAGCTCTTTGTAAGCCCCATGCCTCTGATTGGGGAGCCAGGGCATGGATCTCCTTGCTGCTGGAGCAGGGGGACATTGTCTCTGCTACAGCAGCAGGCTGGTGCTCTCTGCCAGCCCCTGGGCTAGCACCCAGCCTGGAGCTCCCCCTGGTGGTAGAATAGGTCCATTGCAGGGATCCAGAGAACCAGGTGCAAATCTTCTCCCTAATCCCTGCATGTGTAGACACCTGCCCGAAAACCCTTATGTGACAGCTGAAAAGTGAGCCTGTGTGACAAAGGTGCTTGCTGAAGGCTCTATGAAGATTACATCAAGTGTTTTTATGTATTTGTTTAGCTATTAAGCTATATGTTGTTGCTAAAAGCCTAATTAAAGTTTAGGACATAGTGAGGCCTTGTATAAAGTATGACTTAGTAAATTTAGCAAAGCCTAGAAGTAGTAAGGCCCTGTGGTGCAGTTAAAATTACTTTATCAAGGGAATTCAAGGCTTGTACTGCTAATTGGTCAGTCTAAGGACAGTTGAAGTAAAAGAAATCTGAGTGGTCGTTCGTTATCAGTATCATACAGAAGCTATAAATGAGCTGGAATATATGGAAACCATTCAGGAGGAAGAGACAGCTCTGTGAAACGGATTAGTAGCTGTTGCCTGGATCAGTGGGCCCGTGGACCTCGAGGAGCCCAAGAACTGCATCCCAGGGTTCTTCACGGCACTCCTTTGGACAGTGTCGTTTGGGACGCCTGACTTCGCTGAACCTTGAGGAAAAGAAGCTTGCTGTGTATCAGGCATCAGAGGGGACTACAGATAAGTTACCAACGCTAATTGCTTTTGTCTGTTATTGTTTGTCTTGTTACTATGCGTAGTTGTGTTTTTGTTAAGTCAATAAATCTTTCTTACCTTTCTACCCCCGACCACACTCTCAATCCCGAACCTTCCGCAGGCTGCGGATGGGACACCCTTACTCCAGAATTGTAGAATAATAGGACCAGAAGGGACTTGCTAGATCATCAAGTCTGGTCCCTTGCCATGGGCAAAAGGTAGCTGGGCTCAAATGAGATCAATGAGGTCCTTGTTCAGCCTCTTCTTGAACACCTCCAAGGATGATGGCTATACCACCTTTGCTCGTAGTGTTCCAGATTCTAGATACCCTTACAGAAAATAATTTTTTCCTTATATCCAGCCTAATTTTTCCCTTAACTAGCTTGTGCCCATTGGACCTTGTCCTCCCAAAAGGCACCTTTCTGAAGAGTTGCTTGCCTAGATCTTGGTGTTGCCCCTGACATACTTGTAGGCAGCTGTCAAGTTGCCTCTCAGTCTTTCTTACTCAGACTGAACAACCCAGTTTCCAGAGTCTCTCCTCATAGGGCCTATCCTCCAGGCCCCTAATAATATGCATGGCCTTTCTCTGTAACCTTTTGAGTTTATCCATATCCTTCTGGAAATGTGGTGCCCAGAACTGGGCACAGTACTCCAGCTGTGTCCTCACCAATGCTGAATAGAGGGTGAGGAGCACCTCCCTGGATCTATTGGCAACACATAGGCTGATACACGCCAGAGTTCTATTTGCCCTGCTGGTGACTTCATGCCTCTGATGGCTCATATCCATTCTCTGGTCAGCTGTCACCTCCAGGTCCCTTTCAGATGCAGTGTCAACCAGTGGATCACCACTCATTGTATAGTTATGATGAGGATTCTTCCTACACAGATGAAGGACCTTGCACTTGTCCCTATTGAACCTCATCTGATTGTGTTGATCCCATAGGACCAGCCTGTCAAGATCATTCTGGATCTTGTTCACTGTCACACAGAGTACCTCCAGTCTTCAGGTTACCTACCATGTCTTCCCCTTTGGTCAGCAGGAATTCCAGAGTGTCTTTACCCCTACTTGGTCCCTCCATAGCCTGTGTCAAAAACAGGTTGTCTATAGCTTCCAAGAAGTTGATAGATCTACTGGTGCTGGCTGAATGGTCTTCCCAACAGATGTCAGCGTAGTTGCTCTTCTTCATAGATTTCATAGACAATAGGGCTGGAAGGGACCTCGGAAGATCATCGAGTCCAGCCCCCTGCCCAAGGGACAGGAAGTCAGCTGGGGTCATAGGATCCAAGCAAGATAAGCATCCAAATTTATCTTGAAGGTGTTCAATGTAGGTGCTTGAACCACCTCTGATGGCAGGCTATTCCAGACCTTGGAGGCTCAGACAGTGAAGAAATTCTTCTTTATGTCCAGCCTGAAATGGTCTTTCAGGAGTTTATAACCATTTGGCCTTGTCATCCCTTGGGGTGCTCTGGTGAACAATCGTTGCCCCAGATCCTGGTGAACACCCCTGATAAACTTACAGGTAGCCATCAGATTGACCCTGAGCCTGCACTTTTCCAGGCTGAAGTATCCCACAGCTCTCAGCCTCTCATCATAAGGTCTGTTTTCATTACCTCTGAGAATGCGTATGGCTCTCCTCTGGACTCTCTCAAGCTTCTCCACATCTTTTTTGAATTGTGGAGCCCAAAACTGGATGCAGTACTCCAGCTGTGGCCTCACCAAGGCTAAATACAATGGAAGAATTACGTCCTGGGATTTGCTTGAGAAGCATCTATGGATGCAAGCCAGCATTTTGCTCACGTTACTAGCCACAGCATCACATCGAAGGCTCATATTCATGTTGCGGGTAAACATGACCCCCAAGTCCCTTTCACCTATAGTGTTAGCCAGAGTAGCACTGCCAAGCCTATAAGGATGCTGCAGGTTTTTCCTCCCAAGGTGGAGAACCTTGCATTTTTTGGTGTTAAACACCATCAGGTTCTTCTCCACCCATTTCCTAAGCCTGTCAAGATCAGCCTGGATCACCCTCCTGTCCTCAGGTGTGGATGCTTTACCGCAGAGTTTGGTATCATCGGCGAACTTGGCCAGTCCGCTTTTGACTCAAATGTCCACATCATTAATGAAGATGTTGAACAATATTGGTCCAAGGACAGAGCCTTGGGGGACCCCAAGTCTTTTTGGTACGGAGGCCTATGACAAACTCTCACCATCAGGTCCCCTTCTCCTGAGTCCCCTTGTATTTTAACCCAGAGGGTCTTGAGGGGCCTTTCCGTGCAATCAAATGTAACCTGCAGGGATGGGTATCACTTTTTCACATAGAGGGCTACCCTGCCACCCTTCTTCCCAATCTGATCCTTTCTGTAGAGCCTATAGCCCTCAATATCCACTGTCCAATCATATGTATTGTCCCACCAGGTCTCCATCATCCCAATGAGGTCAAATTCCTCATCTGCCAGAAGGAGAGCCAGTTCATCCTGTTTATTGCCCATGCTTCAGGTATTCCCAAAAATACAGTTGAGTTCACCCCTAGTCTTCTCAGGTTTTCTGTCCCTCTGCAATTGTCTCAGGGCATTGGTACTCATTCAGATGCCCCCTACTTGAATATCCTCCCATGGGTCATCTCAGTCAGAGGATTTATGCTCAGTAGTAGAATCTACCCCATTCACATGGGCTTGCCTAGTTTAAAGCCCTCCTCAGCAAGTTGGTGATTCTTGTAGAGAAGAGCTTCTTCCCTCTGCCTGTGAGGGGGATACCATCTCTTGCATGCAGACCAGTGCCGTTGAACTGCATACCAAGGCTGAGGAATCCAAAACCAACATGGTGCCACCATCTCTGAAGCCTTCAGTTGACTTCTTCAATGCATTCCTCCCTCCAGTGACCATGGCCTTTAAGTGGGAGGATTAAGGAGAAGACCACTTGTGCTCCTAGCTCCTTGAGCTTCAGCCCCATGGTCTTGTAGTCACTCCTGATTCTCCTGGGGTTGTTTCTTGCTGTGTCATTTGTACCCATGTAGACAAGGAGCATGGGGTAGTGGTCTGAAGGGTGGACCAGCTTTGGGATCTTTTCCATTATAACTCGGATCCTGGCTCCTGAAAGGCAGCAGACATCTCAAACAATAGCTTACACCAGAATAAATTTGGACCGGAGTAAATAGACTGGAGTAAATGTCCAGTTAGTACAATTTTGATTTTCAATTAAAACATCTGCTTCTTAATTCTCTGATAAGCAACTTGAACTTAAATTGACCCCATAGCTTTTCTCTGCTGATGTCATTAGCTAAAACAGTGATTCTCAACCAGGATACCAGGGCACCCTAGGGATGTTGCCAGATCCTTTAAAGGTGCCGTGATGTGTGAGGAGATGGGTAAGGTGTGAAAATATAAGTTAAGTACAGAAGTCCAGGCCCGACTTGAACAATCCCCTACCCTCACTGCTCAGCCCTGGGCAAAGAGGTATGCACTGTAATATATAAATTAGCTTTTGAAACTGGGAGGGGTGCACAAAAGTTATGGAGGGGTGCCTCGAGTTCCGTGAAAGGTACCTTGATTCCAAAAAGGTTGAAAACACTGTGTTAGAGTCTGTTAATTATTAAAGTGTAGTTAACATCCAAGGTGGATTAACTTTCAGGAAGGTAAGCACCAAAATATTTGGCACTACATATGAGCAATTACCAAGCCCTGAGACACCCTTACCTTCAAATCTATACTATGTCTAATTCAGGCAATATATATCTTGCGACCATGCAAAGACCATCATAGTCTGGGTACATGATTGACCATATACACCGGGGTGGGCAAAATATGGCCCACAGGCCACATCTGAACTATGGCAGATCTTTGTCTGGCCCACAGCGGGTCCCTTGTCCCCTGGCTCAGGCACAGTCTGGCTGTGCCGCATCCTGCCGCCCCCTGGGTATGCAGTAGGGCTGGGGCAGCTCTGCAGCTGGACTGCCTTTCTAGGCAGCCCAGGTGGCAGGTGTTTTCTTCCTGTCAAAGTAGCCAGTAAACTGAAGGGGCAAAGTTAAGGTTCAATGTACAGTGGAAATTGGTTGAAATGTTAGTGATGGCCAATTAATTCTTGACATTAAAGAGCCAATGAGAGAACTTAAAGTGTGGTCCTCTCCAAAAATGTCACTGTGAACAAGAGTCACTTGGGGCAGGATGAGTAAATGGTGAACCTTAGATTCTGCTTAAATCAATAATTTGAACACTACTGAAAGAACCATCCCTGAGTCTCCTTTGGAAACAAAGAATCTAACAGCATTGGGGGAAGGGTGGGGGGCAACCTGATTAGAGAGACTTGCTTGCTGTGCTCCCAAATCAAGCAACTTAGAGGATAATTCAAATTCCATGTAAAATCCACAGTGTCAGATTTGCTCATCAGGCTGCATACAGAAACTGCTCCTGGGTGCTGAGTGACTTCCTGAACAGTTACAGCCTTTCTATGCTCCCTTCCTGCCTCCCTTTGACCTACTCAGAGAGAGGAGACACGTGAAAGGGTCTTCTTTTCTTTTTCCCTCGATCAGCGAAAATAAAGAGTGAAGCCATAATCGGTGTTTTTCTACACTTTCTTCCTTTGCAGGTTCAGGGCTGAGTGTGCTAGGGAAGTTTGCAGAGGCTGGGGTTGGTAGTAGATGTCAGCTTTGAGTTTCTTTACATTATTTTATCTTCACTGCACAAGAGTGGCATGAACTTAACTTAATGTCACCTGCTCCCAGATAAAGAGATCCTCTTTGACACTGGACTCAAGTTGAGGTAGCCATCTCCATGAGAGAGCCTGTATACAGCAAGGTGGAAACTAAACGTCTAAAAACTCCAGTTGAAAGATTACATAAGCCTTTGCTTTTCCAAAGCAGGAGATTGGATAAAGGATTAATACATCTCTACTATCATGCCTTTGTGGCCATCTCCCAAACAAATGCCCAGTTGTTCCTGATATAAAATATCCCAAGTGTTATAGGCCAGAATTGAAAAACATTTTGCATTTTTGGCTTGGCTTTCAATTACATCAGTAATGCATGCAGCTGCAGACTGAATAGGGACATTCTATAATTTATCTGATATGCAAGTGGCATTGGATGGCACAAGAATCTGATCCAGGAATGTTGTCAAATTTTCAGTGAATCATATCCAAAGCCTTCCAAAAATTGCCACTTGTGTCTGTTATTGCTTAAAACCTGCCAAGTTCCAAATATAGGGAACAACATGGGTCAGTGGCCCTGTAAAAACTGAATTCCTTGTTCTTCTCTGAACAGTATTCATAAACCCTGTATGTAGTCTAGATTCCTTCCCAGTTTGGGGTTTGGCATGAACTGGTAAGTTTTTAAATACCAAGGAGATGATAATTTAGCCTCACAGCCTAGGACAAGGTCCAGATCCTTTTGTATCCTAGTTCTTATTTCCTAATGCTACAGAAAGATACTTGGAACCTACTAATATTGAGGTTGTAGCTTACAAAGGCACCTACCATTATTAGTTAGAAGTTGCTATATATTTTAATGCTGTATTTTAGCCATGCTGCAAAATTATAAAAGATTCTCAGATGTTAAACTTCAGCTGGAAGGTGATCAGCAAGCTTGTTTTAGTCAGTTCCTAAAAGTGAGAATAGTGAGTTGCAACAGTTATTCTACACTGAGAAGAAAGTGTATTAACTTTCTCTTTCCCAGATGCAGACTTAAAATAAATGTAATTAAAAACCAATTAAAATAAAAAGTACACAGAGCCTTTTCCACTGAGCATTTTCTGTAACCAGTGTTGTCCTGAAGTGTACGCTATCCAGATTTCCACTATAGTGGCACATTAAATGCTCCCCCATCCATCTATTCCTTGTTCTGTCCTGGCACTGCACCTCATTTCTGTTGTGCTGGAATGACTGCACTCTGAAAGTCAGAAAGACCCTCTTCATTGCAGCACTGCAGAACTGAAGACTGGTACCTGCATTATATTAATCCTGTCACTATATTTAATTCATGACTGCAGAGTAAATATTCAAGCATCTGTAACTTACAGATCACAGTACCTGTTCACGGATCTCTAAGTAGAAGATAGTTGAGTACCATCTTGAGTACACACTTTCAAGTAATGACACTTAGAGCAGATAGGGGAAATGAATGAAATTGCAAGTGGCAGGGGGTGAGAGAGAAACTGGAAAAATGAACAGCACTTGTAAGTTCTGAATCCAACCCTTCAGTAAGCTCCAGTCCCTTGTGATTTTGCAGAATCCAGATGGCAAAATTTCACAGCTAAAAACTGACAATACCAACTACGTGTCAAATTGCTGGGCATAACTGAACTGCCAGTCTATTTTTTAATAATATAGTATGCTTACTACACTGTGTCTTCAGTCTGTTTTGTAAAACCAACTGCAAGCAGCATACATAATTTACTGTACAGTATACTAGAGTAAATGTACTGTTCATTAAGATAATTAATGGATAATGTAGTTGTCAAAGAGTATAGCATGCATTATGCGCTGAACAGTTGATATTGATGACTAAAAGTCAGAGCATAGTGGAAACATTTAATAACCAGAAGAGCTGCTTATTCTAGTATGAAAAAAAAACCAGCATAAGAGAGAAAATATTTTGTTTAGGCTTGGAGGGATTTGAAAGTTCTCTGCTGCTGCTTCTGCCTTGTCTGTTTTCATTGATACCACTTTCAGAGTGTGGGGTACAGAATTACCTCCTTGAGGAGAACTTGGAAGAAAGTTTTGAAAAGTGAAGGGTTTGTCTTGCTTCCACTAGGAAAAAGCCATTTCGGCTAATGTATGGTATAAATCTAGACTGCACTTGGCAATTGTCATATTTGTACATATTGGTTTGTTTAAAGTCACCTTGAGTTAGTGCACATGGGCTATAGTAGATTGACAGATACTTCCTTTTATAAGACGGTGAGACTGGGGTACATGCACCCAAAGTCTGTCTTTGGCTTTTCTTCCCTTTTCAAAATTAATCTTTTTTTTATTATTTTCCATATGCCTAGGGACAGACATTCAAAAAGCCAGAGCCTGAATTAATTCAATCTTTGCAGGTTAATTTAACCTGGCTAGTTTGAATCAGTTTGCAATTGCACGGACATTCTGTCTGGGCTGAGAAAATGCAGGCATATGCCTGCAGTTGCTCAGGCCACATGCTGGGAGTGGGGTACTAGAGCAGCCCGCAGCTGCAGAGAAGCTGTGCTGGGGGTGTGTGGCAAGCCACAGCAGTAGCTCTGAGTAAACTGGTCTGGGAGGGGGTTAATTCCTTCCTCCCTGTCCCACTGGCACAGACCTGGGCCTGGGTCCACCAGGCATTCTCCCCTCACTGCTGCAGCCCCCTGAAGCAGGAAGGGGGGTTATTCCCTGCTCCACCCCCTCTGCCCCAGGGGACCACAGCAGGGTCTGCCCACCCCAAACACTGCTGCTGCCATTAGCTCTGTGCCCAGGGCAAGTGGGAGGATAAGTTCTCTCCTGCCCCCTCTGCCAGATGCCACAGGGAGGGGGGAATACCACCCCCCCAAATGCCTGCTGCCTCTGGAGTGCAAGCCTCTTCCCAGCAGTGGGACCACACTATGGGCAGGGGCGGGACAGGGAAAGCTGCTGCAGATGAGTGGTGGTGGCGGTGGTGGTGTGGGGGGGGGGGGAAGGGGGCAATGGCTGCCTCTGAGCCCTGGTGCCATCACTCACTGCAGTCCATGGCAGCTCTGACCCCTGCTCATGGTCCCTCCATGGAAGAGGCCCGTGCTACCCAGATACCAGGGCAGGGGCTACAGCCTCATCAGGGCCCTGCCCCTCGCTGCTCCAGTGGCAGGACCAGGGCATGGCCAGAGCCCAGCTAGCGGGGCTCCTTGGGTGAGGGGGCAGGTGGGGGGTTATTCCCCCTCCATCTGGCATCAGGCAAAGGGGTCAGAAGAGAGCTTATCCCACTGCTTGCCCCATGGAGCATATGACGGTGGTAGCAGGGTGGGCAGACTGCACTGTGGTCCCCCGGGGGCAGAGGGGACAGAGAGGCAAATAACTCTGCCCCCGCCCCCCCCCCCCCCCAATTTAGGGTCCATGCCATCTGGTGTTTGGTCCCGCCATAGCCCTGCCACTGTAGCAACAAGGGGGGAGCACCCAGCAGACCCCAGTGTCCAGGTCCGTGTTGGTGGGACAGGGAGGGGGGATTTAAACCCCTCCCTGGCCAGGTCACTTGAAGCTACTGCCAGGGCCACCACTGGAGCAGCTGACAGAGACATGCAGGTCCCTGCTGATGAGACAAGGGAGGAAAGTGGGGGGAACAAACCTCTTCCCTGCCCCCTTCCCAGGGCCAGTGTCTGGCCAGGCCCCAACCCCTGCTTATCCTTGCTTGGGCTGGGGAACAGGGAGGCAGGGCCAGAGAGCATGTTGTGATGCTGGGGAATTCTGATTTAAGTTAAACCAGGAAGGGTTCTGGGACAGACATTGCATAAACTGATCTGGGACAGATTATTGCATAAACCAGTTCAATCAGTTAAATCTGATACTACATTCAACCAGGATTATCTCAAACCGGCTTTGGTCATTTTGATACTGGTTTATGTGCACTGAACTTAGGTTCTGTTACAGGTTTAAATTAGTTTCTCATCACTTAAACTGGTTTATGTGTAATGTCTGTCTCAAGCCACTGTGACTACATCCTGCTTGCCACCAAACAACTTTGAGGTAAACAGACTATTCCAACTTTTCTCTAAGCCTAACCTGCATAAAATGAACTGTATCAAACAGGAGATTTTAACCACACCTTTAACTCTGCTATGAAATATGAACTTTCATTTCTATCTGGGAGAACTTTTACAATCTTTTCTCCTATGCCTGAAGAAGGGTGCTTGTGCCTGAAAGCTTGCAATTAAAGAATTTTTTTAACAAAAATCTAGTAGGCCTAATAAGACATATCATCTCTTCTACCAGTTCTAATTCTTTTTGTTATAAGATTTTATTTCCGCTTTTTCTGTCCATGTGTTCTGCCCCTTTTTGTCCCCAACCTTTTTTATATTTGTTTTCATTTTCTTGTTTTATTACCTCTCTTTCTGCTCTCTGGCTCTTCCCTCTCCAGTATGTGGTTAGTTCTCTTTTCCATCCCAACAGCTTGTCTCCATTTCTGGTAGCAGCAACCATGAAAGTCAATAAATACTAGGGGTGAGTGAAATGGGCCCTATTCAATTCGGATTTGGATTCGGCCCAAAACAGGGACAGTGATTCGATTAATTGATTCAGATCAATGTCCCTGATTCAATTTGGCCAAATCTGAATCTGAAGATTCGATGCTGATTTGGAGAATCAGCGATTTGGACATAGACACAACTTTAAAGTTTTTTCTACATACCTTGAGGTAGCAGGTGCAGCTCATGAACGCTGCAATGCTGGGGAAGATGGAGCATTCCAGTGCAGTGTGGGGGGGCCATCTGGAAGCACTTCCAGTCCACTTCTGGGTCTGCTGGGGAGCATGCTGTGGGCCACCCCCGACCCTCCCCCCCCCCCTATAGGCCATGGGGGGACCCTGGGTGACCCCCAGACCCAAGAGGCACCAGTTACAGAGCCAGGAGGGCATGCGGGGGGCCTCCAGCATGCTCCCCAGCGGACCCAGAAGTGGACCAGAAGTGCTTCCGGTCCACTTCCAGCTGTGTTGCCAAGAGTGCTGGGGAGCCTCTGTGTTTCTGTGGGACACTCCATCTACCCCAGCATTGCAGCATTCATGAGCCCCTGCTACCTAGAGGTATGTAGAAAAAACATTTAAAGCTGTCTGTATGTCCAAATCACCAAATCTTTCCTAATCTCTCTGAATTGATTCAGAGGGTTCTGATTTGATCCGGAGAGATTAAAGAGTCCTCTGATTCGATTCGGATTCAGAGATTCAGCCACTGACTTGGGCTGAATCTCTGCTGAATGAAATGAGGGACGGTAGCTTCTCACAGCCCTAATAAATACTGACCCATCCCACATCACCAGGTTTCTGCCAAGCCTCATGTTTTTTAATATTTTCCTTTTAAAGTCCCAGCTCTCTAGTTTTATGAATACATGAGAATCATAGGCCTGGTGTACAAACAACCCACATTTTTTTTTGTACCACAATAACTCAGATAGATGTGTGATTTTATACAATCAAAAACGTAAGTGCACTTGTACTGGTATCAAGATGCTTATGCTTGTACTGTTTTCCTCATGTGGGAATAAGTTATCCTGGTATAACTGTACACAGTGCCTCATGGGTAGGCAAGAATTCAGCTTTCATTTATAAAAAAGAACAGAATATTTTTAACCGCATGCCATACCCTTATTCCACCTTCTTGCTTAATTTCTGTGTCTGTGGAGAAGCAGTGAAAATTAACAGTGTCCCATCTTTCGAGTAGGCTTGATGCTTTGAAGACTAGGATGTGCTTCCACAAGAGTAGTAAGGAGGAATTCTTCTATAATGACACTGCCCACTTTGTGTACTGTGCTTTGAATTTACAATTCAGTAACAAAAATAGACACATCACTTTGCCTGGCAGGAACATGGAACCCCAGAGATTTCCTGAAAAGAAAATTCCACAGGCAGAGTGTGAACTTTCTCACATTTTTCATCTACAGTGGCATTTCTCACCTCTGCTCATGACATTATTAAACTGATCTAAACTCCTAAGGGAAAAGCAGGCTGCTATAGAATACTTCAGCCTTGCTTGCCAGAGTTTAGAAAAATAACATTGTTTTACCTACAATAACCAAAAGTAAAAATCTGTGTTTAATTTGCATATTGGTTGTTGGACTGAATTTTAGGAACCCAGCCCTTATACCTTTGTTCCAGGTGAGCACAACCCTCAGACCAACCACAATACCTGCCAGTTGATAATAGGAGAATTTATTGATACAGAATGATAACCAAAAAGCAACAATACAAACAAGCAAACATTCTATATCTATCAATCCTAGGGTTGTCATCAGAATCAAGGTATATCTGCTCAGGATGCAGGCTTCACTCTGAGGCTTTCTCTCTTAGGTGACAGCAGTCTGGAGGTGGGATGCCGAGGCCCATGGCTCCCCTCCAGTGGGGTGCATGAGACAGGCTGCTGGTATGCCCTCGGTCCATGGTGGCTTTGGAGACACCAGGGAATGGGCATAGGAACCCCTTTCAATGAAGAGAAGGAGGGACAGAGAGGGAGGGACAAGAAGGAACCAGGAGGGACCCTTTGTTAATCTCAAATCTCTGCTTTTGTATTCTCCTTCCCCCTTGATGACTCCTGATAACTCTTCATTTGTGGCTATCTCTGGTTGGTTGTCTCTTTGTGGTCACATATCCATGTAGCCTTCCGGGCCTTCTCCTAATTTGGTTTATTCCTCCAAAACCAGGACTCAGGCCCCACCTCTGCTCTGGGGCCTTGTAGCTGGTGTCATTTATCTCGTGTTATGGGACAGTATGGTATACACTTCCTCTGGTTCCCAAGCTGTTTTTTAGACTGTGTCCTTGTTGGCCTTGTTGTGCTAGACAGCTCATCTGCTTTCAGGGCCATGAGAAGCATCTCCCAAGCTCGTTAGAAATCCATTTAACCCCTGCTGCCCATCTTGAACCCTTATAATGCATATATCTATACTTATAAGTCAATTCCCAAAAAACAGGCCTTTTGATGCCATTTTAAGCCAACATTGGTGACTTTTTAGTGCTTGCTGTTCTATTACAGAACTAAAGTAGTATAATGAGTTGATAGGCAGGTAGAAATAAAGCCTTCAAGAAAAGAGTGGGTAGGATGTCTGGTTGATTTTATTAAAGATAGTTCTTATAAGCAAAGAGATTGGAGGCACCTATCAAAATTCGCAGAGTAACAAAGGTAGATTGTAGTAAAATGTCTTGATGATGGTGATGATGGCTTAAAACCAGCAAGGCTAATGGTGGTTACTGGAACACAGACCTTGTGATAGGCATATGCTCTCAGTCTACCTCCTTTGGCATGGCTAAATTTTCTGGGAATCTTGGGGCTTGGTTACCTTGTGGCAGTGGTAGGTCTTGGTGAGACATGATCCTGATGACATGATGCAAACCTGGAAGTTCACCTTGTAGGTATGTCAGAGATAGAGGGCTTGAAAGCAAGTGCAAAGAGACTTTCCCTCTCACAACATATTTCTGGGTTTGGAATGTGCCTAGAGAGGGAGGAGAAGGGAGAGGCAAGCCAGGATCTGCTGTTATCTCTGCATGTTTGGGCCTATTGTATGTACTGCCTGCTGGATAAACTGCTCAAGATATGAGAGAGATTTGCACCATATGATCCTACAGTTCATTTTTTTAGGAACAAAAAATAGGCTTGTTAGTACCTGTAAAACATAAACTCAGGAATTAAAGGTGACAACCGAGACTCTGGAGGGATATTTAGGATAGGCGGTCTGAATTGAGTTGGTAAAGTGTTTTCATAGCAAAAGAGAATTGTGCAGATATGTTTAGGCTATTTGGAGGGGTGTTTACTGAAGATGATTGTGTACTCCATCTCCATCTAAAGGAAGATAGCCACTTTGCTATAATAGCAGCTGAAAGAAGCATGCAGTGAATTTTGGTTTAATGTCTAATCCACTGCTTAATTTTCCTCTTTTGATTCAGAATACTTCTTCAGGGTATTGTGAGGTCTTAGTAAATCAAACCATTTCAGTATTTGGGTCACTATTAGAATACCGTATGTTAAACTCTTACATGTCTAGACTTTGTCTAGAAGTTGACCATAGCTTTTAATATAAATTCTTTAACTGTGCTACTAATTTGAGATAAACTGGGTATGTTCAGGTATAGGTCACATTATAGGTACTTCAACATAAAAAAGTGCTTGTGTTTATTTCATATACAATGTCTTTGTTCTTCAGAGTTCTGACCCTTATCTGTGTGAAGCTTTGGGTAAAAATCCTGGCCTAAAATGATTTGAGTGGTCCCAGAGGTTTCATTCTTGGTGTATTTCTGATATGTTCCTAATCTAGTATGTGATAACAGACACACTTTTCTTTACTTTTGCAAGTTTATTGAGAAAACTATCTCCCTTTTTGAGCTCACTTCTTTGTAGACCTTAAAAAGCTCAAAGAAAAGAGGTTACTTTACCTTTTAAAATCTTTTAAGCCTTGTCTACAAGTCATGCCAACCACTTGTCAACTGCAGTGTTCTCCCCTCACAAAGGAGTGGCAGGTGGAGCTGGGCAGGGACAGCACCAGCAGTGTATCTGGTAGGGGCAGGAAGGTGGAATGAGGTCCCTTTCTCCCTAGGAGGGCTTTGCCTTGGGGTGGGGTGGGCAGACCTGGTACAGCTGCCTGTCCCTCAGTGGCAGAAGCCGAGCCCATTATGTTAAAGAAGCAGTAGTAGCTGCTCAAGTGAGGACTGCCTAGGCAGAAAAGACTGCTCTCCTTCTTCCTGGTTACCCTCATCCTGGCCTCCACCCCCCTGGGTCTCCAGTGGCCAGTATAATTTCACTACCATCACTGCCCTGGGTGTTGAAAAAGCCTCTGAGAATGGCCTTCATAATCTAGTGGGAACCCATTCTTTTCTGCTTCTGTTTTATGCATCTCTGGTGCTTGTGCTCAGTTCAGAAGTTATATAACTTCATATTGCTCTGTTCTGCATCCACAGCCTCACTCTGCTTGCAACTCCTCTGGGCCTGCCTATCTCTGGTATTTGAAGTAACAGTATGACTACCAGAGTTATAACTGTGTATCATTGTGCACTCACTCAGTTCTATGAAAGCACCAGAACCTTGGTGCAGTTTTGAGTTGAAATGAGCCAAACAATGATTTTAAGAGAAGAAAGAGGAGCACAAAAGTGAATTTAAGAAGTTGCCAGAAGAAGACATTCATGTAGCAGGCATTTTTCTATATAACTGATCCCTGGCACCTGGAATAATGGTCTTTCTTCCATTCTGGCACTTGAAGCAACAGAGCTTCTTAAAAACTTATAAAAGCTTGGAAAAGATTTGACCTAATCAACATTGCTGCTAGGTCTTCAGGTAAATAACCTTCCCACATACATATGTAACCCTTCTGCCAGGCATCAGATGGCAGCAACCATGGCTGAGTTCCCCTTAGAGGTTTTACAAAAGTTGGTTATCTTGCTTTATGCCCCCACCTAGAAACCTGGGAAAATAATTTCTGCCTGGGTGTTCCAGTGTGAACTAACTTGCCCACTCACAAATAATATCAAACTATAACAGAGTGTATTAATGGGGGAAAGTGAGATGGGATGACAAACAGATTTAAGAACAATTAATAATCTGTAGCCCACTTCAACCCACTATTAACAGTTCACTAGGTTCAGAGTTCTCACTTAGTCCTGTAACAGAGAGAAAAGTGTAGGGCTCTGCTCCTTGCCACTCCTGGGAAGCACAGCTCCTAATTGCTCCTCACCACTGCTGATGGTCAAGGTGGGGGCCACTGCACCTTGTGACTCCTCGCCACTGTGGAGTTGGAGGGGCACTGCTTGTCCTCACTCCTCACTGCTGCTGGCGAACACTGCCACTTCTGCCCCGTGTTTGGGGGGGGGCGGGAGGGGGGGGGAGGAACTGAGCCCCATTAGCCCTGGCCATCCATTGCCTTTGCTTGTCCATGTATATCAATAGAGAGGATAGAGACACAAAAGATAACAATAACATTTTCTTTACTATATTAGAAGCTGAAGACCTGCCAGGGAGTCAGTTGGGCCTTTGGATGATCAGAATGTAAAAAGGGCCTTAAAGGATGATAGCATTATTGCCAAGAAACTAAATGCATTCTTTGCATCCATCTTCACTATGGAAGATGTTAGGGAAATTCTGTCATGAGATGCACTCCTCTCCAGGGCCAAGTTAGTGGAACCAACACAAACTGAGGTTTCAGTAGATGAGGTTGTAGAGGAAATAGACAATCTAAACAGCAGCAAATCACCAGGACCTTATGGCATTCACCCTGGCATCCTGGAGGTCAGATTGGTGATTGCTGAACTCCTAACTGTATATGCAACCTATCATTGAAAACAGCCTCGATACCAGAGAACTGGGGGGTTGCCAATGTGACTCCCATTAAAAAAGGCTCTAGAGGGGACACAGGAAACTACAGACAAGTAAATCTAACTTCTGTTGCAGGAAAACTAGTGGAAACAATAATAAAACAAAGAATTGTTCAGCACATGGATAAACATGACTTACTGGGGAGGAATCCACATGGCATTGTCAAAGGGAAATCATGCCTCACCAACCTACTATAGTTCTTTGAGGGTGTCAGTAAGCAGGTGAATCATGGCAATCCAGTTGGCATAGTATATTTGGACTTCCAAAAAGCTTTTAACAAGGTCCCCTATCAAATGCTCCAAACTAAGTTAGGTAGTCATTGGATTATAGGGAACATCCATTTGTGGGTTAGAAATTGGCTCAAAATAGAAAGTGAAGAGTGAGTATAAAAGGTCAGTTTTCAGGATGGAAATAAGTAAACAGTAGGATCCCCCAGGGATCTGTGTTGGGACCAGTGCTGTTTAACATATTCATAAATTAGCTGAAAAAGGGGGTGAATAGCAAGGTGACCAAATTTGTGGATGACAACATTATTCAAAGTGGTAAATACCAAGGCGGACTGTCAGGAAGTACAGGAAGATCTGGCATGGTTGAGCAATGGGCTATTAAATGGCAGATGAAAGAGTGTGTGTGTGTGTGTGTGTGTGTGATGCACCTGCTCAAAAATAACCAAATCCTACCTACACTGTGATGGGCTCTACATTAGCTGTCACCACACAGGAAAAAGATCTGGGGACAGCAAAGCATCAGTAGGCACGTCACTAGAAACATCAGCTCTGTGCACAGCAGTCATCAAAAAGGCAAACAATGTTAGGGATCATTAAGAAGGGAATTGTAAACAAAATGGAAGGTATCATCATGCCCCTTTATAAATCAATGGTGTGTTCACATCTTGAATACCATGCCCAGTTCTCGTCCCCACACTTCAAAAAGGATATAGAAGAACTAGCGAAGGTCCAGAGAAGGACAACTTGGATGATTAGTGGTATGGAAGAACTTCCTTATGAGGAGATACTAAAGAAGCTAGACCAGGGGTGGGCAAAATATGGCCTGCAGGCTGGATCTGCCCCAGGAGGCCCTGCTATCTGGCTTGTGGGGCCCCTAAAAAATTTAGAAAATTAATATTTATCTGTCCTTGGTTCCTGTAAAAAATTACAGGAGACAGGGGCAGTAGGACCCAGGGGAAGCCCTGGCAGGCTCCTGCAACAGCAGGGGCCCCCCAGCCTCGCCCCCCAGCCAAAAGCCCCAGAAGGGGCTTCTGACCTGTGACCATGTGGCTTCACTGGCACAGGAACCTCAGGTAAGGGGTGGGGGGGAAGGGCAGGGGAGGACTGTGGGCAGGGAAGGAGCTGGTGCTGAGCGTGAGGAAAAGTGGCCCCTCCCCAGCCCCATGGCCTGCGCTCCCTGCTGCAGCTGCTTACAGCCCGCGAGGGGCTGTCCTGAGCAGGCACAGGCAGCTCCATGTGGGCTGCGAGTGGCTGTAGTGCAGGGCACCGGCCACAGGCGAGCAAGGGGATGCTTTTCTCCACACTCAGCACCAGCTTGTAACCCACCCCTGCTGCCAGCCTGGGCCCTGCACCAGCTCCAGGCTAGTTCATCAGGGTTGTGCCATGGAAGGAGCAGCTTCAGTCTCCCTGCTTGCTGTGCTGGGCAGTGTTTGCTGCTGCTGCCCACCCAGAGCTTGTGCACTGGGCAGCACAGAAGTGGCAGTGGCAAACACTGCCCAGCATGGCAAGCAGGGGGTGGGTCACAGCTGCTGCTGCCATGTTGCAGCCCAGATGGGTGAGCCTGGAGCCGGCATGGGGCCCAGGATGGCAGCTGGGTGGGTTAGAAGCTGGTGCTGAGCACAGGGAAAAGCAGCCCCTCCCCCACCCCATGGTCAGCGCCCTGTACTACAGCCACTCACAGCCTGCATGGGGCTGCCTGTGCCTGCTCAGGACAGCCCCGCACAGGCTGTAAGCAGCTGCAGCAGGGAGCGTGGGCCACAGGGTGGGGGAGGGGCTGTTTTTCCCCGTGCTCAGCACTAGCTCCTTCCCTGCCAGTGAGCAGGGGGTCAGGGCTGCACACTGCCCCTGGCCTGTATCACAGGGCTGGGGTTCACTGGGAGTGAGTGAGTGAGGGAGTCAGTGGGAGCGTGGGGCCTGCACCGGTGTCCCAGGGCCAGCACTGGCAGGACCCAGAGCAGGGCAGCAGGAGTACAGGGTCCTGGCCAGTAGGGGCTCTATGGAGCCAGGCCAGCTCCCCCCGTCTCCCTGCTGATGCAGCCCAGCCCAGCTCCACAGACCCCTGCTAGCCTGCACCCCACTCTGGGCCCCACCAGTGCTGGCCCTGAGACATTGGTCCCAAGACATTAGGACATTGGTCCCAAGATGGTGTCCAGGGGGCGAGGCACCTGTCAAGGGGTGGGGCTACCCATGCGACCCTCAACAGCTTGCCACAACTAGGTAAGTGGCCCTCCACCCAAAATAATTGCCTGCCCCTGGGCTAGACCTATTTAATTTAGTTTAGAAAAGAGATGCTTGAGTAGGGGACATGATAAGGGTTTACAGAATGATAAATGATGAAGAGAAAATAAAAAGGAATTTATTATTTACTGTCTCTCACAAGAACTATGGATCATAAAATGAAAGTAGTAGGTAGTAAATTTAAAACTAGCAAAAGAAAGTTCTTTTTCACACAATGTATAATTAAAGGGTGGAACTACACTGCTCCTCATCACTCTTCACCACTTTTGAATCTTTAAAATGTATTTTGGGAGGTTGAGGTGACACAACGATGACAAAAAAATGACATCCCAAGTGCACCATGAGACTTTACTAATCAGCTGAACAGTACTTGCTATGCAGCTCTCATAGGTGAGTTCAAATGGCAGCTTTTCTGGCAGTGCTAAGAGTTTAATCCGTCTGTTGCTTTGAAGTAGACCCTGGGTGCCTCTACACAAGATGTTTACTATGCAGTTGACTAATTAACAGTGCATTAAATGTGTAGGCATCTACACATGTGCTCCTACTCTAAAACTAACAAACTCCTCAGCAGAGTAGTACTTGTAAATATAAGTATTACCCTGCTGTGGAGTTTTTTGTGCACAGCAATACCCATGTAGACACTGCCTTGGCTGGTTGAGGCACAAGGTGCTTCAGCATAGGGCTAGCTGGCAGGCAGCCCCTGTGCTGAAACACCTTGCACCCCAGCTAGCTGCTCCACAACATATGGAGCCTGCTCAGAGCAGCCCTGAGCTGACTGCCCTGGCTGGGCTCCACGTGCTGTGGAGTGACTGACTAGGGCATGAAGATGATTCAGTGTGGGGACTACCTGCTGGTTAGCCCTATACTGAAGAACCCCTGTGCCTCAGCCAGCCCCTGCACAGCACACAAAGCCCAGTCAGAGTAGCCCTGGGCAGGCTGACTCCTTGCATACCCTGCCAGCCTGGGCTGCTCTGACTAGACTTGACGTGCTGTGCATGAATAAACTCTGGAGCAACATGCTGTAGGCTAGAGTCTTTTGCTCCCAGGCACATGTTTAAACAGCATGACCAGGAGCAAAAATTCCAGAGCAATAAGCTCAGAGTTTATTCATACTCATTAATCACATGTGTAGGCATGCCCACTGATTTGTAACTGTCATTAACTTGTTCCAGATCCAAGTGGTCTCCCTCAAGCTTACCAATGCTCTGGGCACTGAAAGAAGTGGCATTTGCCATGAAATTGACCCCTTGAAAGAGCTCTACAGCTATGCCCCTCATCAAATGGAGTGCCTTCATTAACTTCTGTAAGTCCCTGGGTGTTAGTAGGCTGGGCTGATGCAGCTTAGCTCCATCTCCAGTGCTGTCTGCAGGAAGGGAGCAAGCTGTGGGCTGGGGTTTGCCCTGCCTGAGCTGGAGTGGGGGTAGATGGACTGGAGTCCCCCTGTTGAGGGACATCAGAACAAGATGCTATCAACAAGACATACCTTTGGTGACTGTGTTGTTAGGAGAGAGTAATGTACCACATTTCCCATGTTGAGATAGGCCATATTTAAGGAACAGCCTGCCATAATGTATGCTACTTGTACATCTCATGTATATATTGATGAAGATCTTGAATAACAATAGAGTGGTATCCTTTCTTCTTAATATATGTGTCAGGCTCACCTTTCAGAGCTTGGGTTGAGTCCCAGGCTTGAGATCCTGCTGTTTTGATTGGTGGAGCCCATCCACCAATCAGGAGGCAGCAGGATAAATAAAGCCATGCCCCTTTCCTGAGGGGAGGGGGAGAAGAGATTTCCTGGACCTGATTGAAGACTGTAAACTGTCAGGTCCAGAAGACTTCAGGGGCAGAGCCCTGGAGCATATAAAAGGAGCTGCATGCCCAGCAGGAGGGGCAGATGCAGCGAGGGACTCAAGAAGAGTGGAGCCGAGAAAGCTGGGGAGCTGTCCCTCATCAGGCAGTAGGCCCAAAGCTCTTGAAGCTCTCCCTCATCAGGCAGTAGGCCCAAAGCTCTTGAAGCTGCCGCTGGAGGAGCAGCTTTGGGAGCAGTGTAAGACTGCTTGGGCTGTTGAAGGTTCACAGAGACAGTGCACAGAGAGCTGGCCCTGGGAGTGGTGTGAGACTGCTTAGGCCCATCATGGTGCACAGTTCGGTGCGTGGAGCCCAGGCTTTGGGAGCCACAAGTAGCAGCTTGAGCCTGCAACCCCAGCAGGGTCTTGGGGCCCACAGTGAGGTGGCTCAGGTCTCATCTCCTAACAAGTGGCCAGGTCCCATGGTGCTCAGGGTGGTGCACGGGCCGAGTCTTGGGAGCCAGGGAGCAGCGGAGGCTGTTTGGGTTAGCCACCTGCCATGAGGACAGTTGGCTGGAGCCTGGAGGACACGGCCTGTGCTAAGAGAGCCCTCAGTGCCAAGCCAGGGCACAGGGAAATGGTAGTGCTGCAGCGTGAGGCTCAGCACCCAGGAACCAGCAGCAGTAGTGCAGCAGCTGAGAGGAGCTGAGCCCTCGGTGCCCAGAGTGGGGCACAGGGTGGAGAGGAACCCAGTAGCGCAAGAGAGGCCTGGTTGAGGTGCTCCAGCAGAGGAGACCCCATTGAGCTGTGCCCTGACCATGGCCACCTGAGGGAGCATGAGTCATTGGGCCCTTGAGTCCCACAGGGGAAAGACATTTGAGCTGGGGAAAACCCAGAGAAGGGGCTGAGTGAGCAGCCCCGCTTCCCCCCACCTGGTCAAGGCCCTAAGGGGAGGGAACCCTGGTGCTTCCTGGACACCCCACCCCCAAGGGACCCCATTAGAAGTAGGACTATTTCTTGCCATGGGTCAGGGACTATATTAAGGAAATAGATGTTATTAAGATTGTTCACGTTTGCACCTTATATTTTACAATTGAAATGTTGTATTGTGATATTGTAAATAGTGTTATTTATGGTTTGACCTTGGTTATTGGTTAATGTTCACTCTGTAAATATATGTATATGATATTTAGTTTTATGTTTATGTATATTATAACTCAATAAATTGTATATAGGTAAGAACTTTGGGCTTGGGCTAACTTTATAGAGGAAAGAAGGATCTGCTTGAAATTCTAGCATCCCTCTCACAGCGCCCCATCCTTCCTACCCATCCCATCCTATTTAGAATAGGGTACACCCTTGTGTGTACCCGGGTTACATATACTCATTTGCATGAAATGGCAGAGTATGTGTGTCCAGTCATTTCCACACATGCAAGTTGTGCAGCCCATCTTTTCACACCATGCATTTATTTCAATATTTCCAGTTCCAGCAGCCTCGGGGACAGCACAGCATCAGTTTTCTTGAAATCTTCCTAACCATTCTAGATTCCTCAGACTGCAGCAAATGTGGTTTCTGCAGCTGCCAGTTTCCTTATGGTAATAGCAGTGTACCTCTGGATTGGGCTTCTTATATGAAGTTGTGTTGCTCAAGTATTGAGGCCAGTTCCTTATACCTTAAACAGTTCCTTACAGTTCCACCTCAGCATAGTCTAACACGTTAGCATGTGTTCCTGTCTCAGAAGCCTGTGTAGGAGTTCTCTGCCAGTAAAATTTTATTATGAACAGCCGTACCTTTCAGTTCTCATAATTAAAGAAAATAGGCTCCATGTCTTCAGCATAACACCACAACATGCTGGTTACTGCCAGGAAGTGTTTTGTGGCGTTAGCCTATTTCTCTTTAAATTTCCGAATGTATGAGACAAGTTGCCTTGCAGACATTGTGAATGAATGTGTAGGATGATACAGGCAGCTGTGCCTTTATGTATACTCCCACACAGCTATATGGCTTGTCATGTCCACATACATAGCCATTGCAGTTAGGGAGCATGACAACAGCACGGTTACCTAGATGATGTGGTCCTAGACTACCCTATGATAAAATGCACAGGCTTATTTATTTATTTTTCAAAAGCATACAGATCTTTTAAAGGCAAGATTTAAAGTGACAGAAGTCTCACAGACATCCAGGACATAAGGAGATTTGCTTTATTTAATAGGCAACATATAATGGCTGATTACACAACCTAGAGTCTAGAAAGTGCATGAATCTCAATCTGGATTTTCCTGTCTATAGTGGACTCGATGCAAAGATGTCCTGAAAATAAGAGAGCTATTTTTAGAAAGGAGACTGGATGGCTGAAGACATCAAATGAGTTAGTGCTCGCTTTCTATACAATGCTGTAAAAATAAAGCAACCTTTCTTGCCTATACATGAGCTATATTCTGTGCCTCTCTCTACCCCCAGCTCTCAGGTCTATCTTTACTTGATAGGATGTAATATTCTGTTATTTCATTTATAGTAATTAAGAACAAGATGTTAACTTCTCTAGAAATGTTTGCTTTTAAGCAGAGATTTATTAATTAGTATTTGTATGAAGTACTCTGTGGGTCTGAAGACTTTAAAAATATATTAATTGACCCCTCCCTGCCCCATCCCTGCAGTAGCATCTAGATAAACTTTCCAAACTTGAGGTTATTCTAAATAAATTAATTTTATTCTGATGTGAATGTAGTGTCTAGATAAAGTCTTACCTACTGCTGTGAGTGTTATGCTATACACCATTAAAAATAGCAAACTAGCCTTCCATTAATAACCCCCCTCTTACAGAACAGAAACAGTTTAAACAATAAACTCCCTACTTTCTTGTATGTCACAGTCAATAACAAAAGCCTGAGAAAACAGATGATCCGTGTACACTTTGAAGACCAAAGAATTTAAGCTATTCAGGCAGGAACATAAAGAAAAACAATTAATTACATAGCCAGGGAGCCCTTTATAATTAATATTTTTCTATATTACTGTACCACCTTGAGGCCTGCTGAACTGAGATGAGGGCTGCATTGTGCTAGGTACTGTACAAACAAAGAACAAAAAAAATCCTTCCTTAGGGAACTTCAAAAGGATAAGACAGTTGGGAACCACAGGCACAGAGAATATCTTGTGCAGGGTTTCTGAGCAACTCAGAGGACCAGGAATAGAATCCAGGGTCTTGTTCATGAGACCTCTGTGTCTTGGCAACTAATAATGCAAGCTAATTGCAACAGGAGCCAAATCACTCTGAGACAGTCAGATAAATATACCCCATTCAGGTTCCACTTGGTTATTATTCTCTATTTACAAAATATTTGAATGCTTTAAACCACGGGTTGTCAACGTCTGGCCTGTGGGACACATCCTGCCTATATAGCCATGTTATCTGGCCTGCAAGACTCCCCACTGGTCCAGAAGTTTGCCAGTGGGGAGCTGTGGCAATTGATCCAACCATCGTACTCTGGTGGGCAAATTTCTAAGTCCTGATAACAGATCATGGGGCCAGGACCAGGGGGACCCATTCCAGCCTGTGCAGGATCAGGAGTGATGGGCCCAATTTAGCACGCTGAACTGGGGCCTGATCTAGAAAATGGAGTTAGGGCCATGCAACAGATTGTGCCTGCATAACCCTACTGCCGCCTCCCCCCATGTCAAATTGTACCCATGGACTGATTCCAGACTCTGGTTTAAACAGGTGCTTCTCAGCCTTGTTAGACTTAAGGCATCCCTCACTCTGGTTGAGAATCACTGCTTCAAACCATAGTCTCACAGATGCAATTAATTTGAGGATCTCACAGATACAATTAATTTAAATCTGTTTTATGTTTACCTTTATTATTTTTTTTAAAAATGCTAGTTTTGTTTTATTGATTTCCAGGATTTGTTTAGAAGAGCTGATAAAAACCAAATTCTCCATTCAGCAATGAAATGGCATTATGTTCATTCTTGTTTTCTAGGACAGTACTAGCTTCTCTGCTTTCAAGCAGATGCCTTACATGATTCATCATTATGAGTGGTATTTAACTGTGGCATCCTTTATTCCAGCTGCTAAGAAGGTATCCTAGTTCTTTTATTATGGGAAGAAAAAATAGAAAGGTTAAGGAAAAGCATGGCAGTGGTAGAATAATTCAGTGTTAATAACATGCTTCCTGTGTATCTGAGCAGGTTGTCAGTAAAAACATACAAACAAAGGCCCTTTCTTTCAGAATTAATTTTACTACTTCCAGAACAGCAGGCAGATGTATTTGAAGGATTCACAAATGCATCTACACTGGTATGTGTTTACCTTCAAATAAATTGTTAAATCACCTTGTGCCTTGTTCATGTTAATCATTGTGTTCAAGACCAGAGATATCTCTAGGAAAGGAAGGCTGACTCTGGAAGCAGAAAGAGTGTGATACTGAAATTCTAGCAAAGACTCTTTCTGCTTCCCGACACAGATGCAATGCCTAAACAAATTGTTGCATTATGAGGCTCTTAGGAGTGTAAAGAGGTATTGGGTACTCCTGCTGAAAATCCTATGTGGTATATTATTGTTTTTAAGCCATAAATCAGTAAAAAATATATCAACCACTGAAAAAACTGGGACTTCTGCATTTAGATTATTAATTGAAAAACAGGATTTATGGCTGTGGGAAATTTCTGAATTTGAAATTCAGATATAAAGTTCTAATAAACAATAAACAATTTCTGCTTATACCAGATATTTCAAATAGTTTTAAAATACTTAATAATTCCTCACTGCCATCTCTAAATCCATACAGTTTTGGCATTGTACACCAATATACCGTCCCAGGCCCTCAAGATTTTTAGAGGGTTTTTTTTGTCTTTAATTGTATATTTGTGACTGGCAAACTTCTGGATCATCTTTATAAATTTCATAAAAGGGAATCCTGGGGTCATTTTCCAGTTAGCCTCATAAGTCACTTGGAGCCTGTCTCCTGCACCTAACATATTTCCCAACCTGTCCTCCTACTTCCTGCATCAGAACAAACAGTGTTCTGAAAACATAGCCATCAATGCAGCTTATTTTGGCTTGGCTCAGTTGCAGACATTGAAAGCTCTGTTCAGGTTTCTGGGCAGAGGTTAACTCTGTCCAGTTGGGTGGACCATAGTCTTCTGGAGCAGACTGCTGACCTGGATTAGTTTTAGTATCTCCCCTCACAGAGATATTTTTCTCCTCTGTAGGACTTTGTACTGCCGCACATTGATGAGCATTCCTCATACAATCAATAGCAATAGTAAAGTCCTTAATGGGCTTCCTGGAGTCTCTGGCACTTTTCCCTTTTGAGTGAAGAAAACAGTGAATGAATTAGGGGTTGGTTTGGAGGCTTTGTTTGTTTGTTCATTTTGCCAGATTTTATTCAATATTCTGCGGGAGGTGTTTCGGGGTAGAAGGGCTGTCATTCTTGTGAACCTTGTAGAATGAACTTTCCAAGAGGAATGTTTTTTGCTTCACTTTATCAAGCTGGTCAGACTCTGGGATTCACCTTTTCTTTCACTGAAGCTTCTCTCAGAGCAGAATCCCCCTTGACAGAGAATGCTAACATGATTTGTCCCAGTAGGGCGTGACTGTCACAGTGGTTCACAGACTGAAATTTGGCCTTTAATACTGCCAGGGCTTGGTTCATGAATTATTTTGAAAAGCAGGACCAAAGCTTTAAACTGCCAGTTTAATTGAGAAGGTGTCTGATGGGCTCCTCCTAGAAGTCTGCACCCTGGAGAAGCCAGGCAGCTGCATTGCATACCGGTGAGAACTAGTGTATCCTTTGCATGTTTTGTTTTTTATACAAGGAATTATAGCAATCTAGCCTGGAGCAGACACATGCTGATAAATTGTCATCCCATTCAATTTACATGTATTAATGCTATTAGTTATCATTAAATAATCCATCATCATTTAGCCTTTTCTTAGTGTCACTTAACACACATTTTTAGCATTTTCCAGTGATTTGAGGTTAAAACATATTGGGCAGGAGAAAGCATGCAGAGTTGTCTTTATCTGCAACCAACCCAAAACCTCCTGGGTACTTTTTGCTTATACAATACAGCTCATCCTTGATTATAAACTGAGATTTCACAAGATGTCCTTGGTGCTTATGATTAATCCTTCTTATGGAGGAGATTACACACATGACACATTTCTTGAGAGATGTGCAATCCCATCTGATTGGAATGAGCTGTGTTAGTCATGCTTTTCCTAAAATATTCTGGGCCTCCAAAACAAGTCACAGTCTCAAACTCAACAATTTGTTTCAACAACAACAAACAGATTGCCCTTAAAAGCATGCAGTGCTTTTTATTTCAGAGAGAATGATTCCTCATATTCTATTACCTGTCTTGTAAAATGTAGCCTCACCCAAGTCTCTAAAGGTGTATTCTCCAGGGTGCTCCTAAAGTGAGAAGCATGCCCTGTCCAGCTGCTCATGGTCTATGCCTGACAAATCCAGAAATGAGGCAGTGTAGCGCAGTGGAAGGCACTCCCTGTCACCATTCAAGCATGTTGGAGATAAATCTGTACTAGGAAGTAGGTGGCTTTATCACCTCATTTCTGGGTGTGTTCAGGAGCACCAGGGAAGTGACATAGATATGCCCCAAGACTTTCATGCTAAAATCAAAAGGCACTTTTACACATGCTCCAGGGATGAGGGACAGGCTGAACTTTAATTAGAATGGCTCCGAAAGCCACTCTAATTAAAGTTTCATAGCATATCATGTACCAACATCCCCGCACTTCAAAATGGTGATGGGGGCATTTGAACTAAAGTTCACTTGACAAGCTTTAGTTAAAGCACCGCCACCACCATTTTGAAGTGCAGGGATGCTGATACATGAGATGCGGAGGTTGGGTGGAGTGCAATAATTACCATGGTCCAGCAGACTCAATTAATCCAGTATACTCCAATGTGCTGTAATTACAGCATGTCAGAGCAGCCTCTGTGCTCATGTACAGGCACCCTATCACTCCTCTCTCTCTTCTATAAATAGAGTATATTGAGGGTGCGGCCTCAGCAGCATTACCGCAGAGTTCGAGCAGCACTGCTGCCCAGAAGGCAGCCTGAAAAGGCTGCCATGACTTTAACAGGGAATCAGGGACTCCTGGAGCAGACTATGATGGTTTAACTGCACCTAAGTGTCCCTTTCCCCACCCACTGCTTGTGGGCTCTGAATTCCTAAGGCACTCAGAAAGCATAACTAGAGTTGGAATGTCACCAGTGGGAAAATTATATTTTCGAAACATGGTATCAAACCATACATAGGAAATGTTTTCTCCTTGCTTCAAAACTTCTCTGTTCAGAAACGGTGTGCTCAGCTTGCTAGTTGATGATGATATTTATTATTTGTATTACCAAGGTACATAAGTAATGGACTAGGACCCCATGGACATAGCAGTTTAAGAGCACCAAAGGCTCTTAATCCAGCTTGCCATTGTAGTGTCATGTGCATCATTAACATTATAGCGCTTCTAAATGTTATGTTGCAAGGCTCAAATACTGACTGCAGAATGCTGATTATAAATTATTCTCCTCATCATAGACATCATGCCATATATCTAACATTAGGCTACAGCATGGCCGGCAAGATTTTTGAGCAGAGTGCCAAAAACACCCATAACCTTGACTTGCAATATGTCAGCATGCTGGGGGCAGATGGCAAGGGAGCTGCAACAGTCCCGATCCTTGTTCTAGCAGTGCAGCACCAGCCCGTTCCCTGCCATCTGCCTCAAGGCATGTGTGCCAAGAAAAATGCCCTTGCATGCCATGCTCTGACACCCATACCAGGGGTTGCCTACCACTAGGCTACAGGATTAGTGTTTGGGGGGATCATTTATATGATTTAAAGCCTGACTTTGAAAAATACATCATGGAAAAATTCTATTCTATTTGTGTTTTCATCCCAGGCCCATTACCATAGTATCATTAGTGTCTACAGTATTAAGAACAAGAAGTGGATGTCACCTATAGTTCTTGCTATCTTCCTATGCACAGGGAAAAAGACTACACATGACTTTTTTGTTAATCATGATGTGGTCAGGCAAAATGTGCTTCATGCTTTGGAAGGAAAAAAAGTGGTCTTTGAAACATTCATACTCCCTATGAGCAAGCTCTGTTTCTCTTGTGAATGAACTTTACCTTTGCTGTAGCAAGTTCCTGTGTTCCAGAAAAGAAGTGTGTTGGACTGTCTTAGCCACTGCCTGCGGAAGGTTTGGGATTGAGGGTGTGGTCGGGGGTAGAAAGGTAAGAAAGATTTATTGACTTAACAAAAACACAACCAAGTGTAGTAACAAAACAAACAATGACAGACAAAAGCAATTCATGTCAGCAACTTATCGACAGTCCCCTCATGCCTGATACACAGCAAGCTTCTCTTACCACAAAGTTCAGCGAAAGTAGGCGTCCCCAAACAGCGATGTCCGGAGGGTAATGCAAAGGACTCTGGAACGCAGTCCTTGGGCTGTCCTTGGGCTCCTCAAAGTCCACGGGCCCACTGATCCAGCCAACAGCTAACTAATCCTTTTCACAGAGCTGTCTCTTCTTTCTGAATGGTTTCTAGATATTCTAGCTAATTTATAGCTTTTGAATGATACTGATAATGAACAACTACTTAGATTCTTTTTACTTCAACTGTCTTTAGACTGACCAATTAGCAGTACAAGCCTTGCACTCCTTTGATAAGGTAATTTTAACTGCGCCACGGAGCCTTACTACTTCTAGGCTTTGCTAAATTTACTAGGCTTTACTTTATACAAGGCCTCACTACATCTTAAACTTTAATTAGGCTTTTAGCAACAACATATAGCTTAATATCTAAATACAGAAAAACACTTGATATAATCTTCATAGAGCCCTCAGCAAGCTCCTTTATCACACAGGCACACTTTTCAGCTGTCACACTCTACTCTTTGCTTGCTGAAACACTATGATGGCTACAATTGAGATGCTAAAGCCACATACGCTGCATCAGGAAATGGGGAGGGATCTATAAATTTAACTTGCATAGCATGAACAGATTTATAACAACAACGATTAAAACACTATTTAGCTGTTGCCACTAGGGCAATGCAAAATACTATGATGCTTAAGATGGTTAGCCACGTAGCTGAGGTGGTACTTGGTGATACACGAATAGTAAAGATTACATCATGCAATTTACAAGGCTCGGGCACATTGACAGCCAGACTGATGATTCGCCCCCTCCTCTCGAGCAAGGAGAGCTAACCGAGTGCCTTGTCAAGCCTTTGCTTCAAGGCTTTGCAGCTTATTTTTCACTTCATTTTAGTTTTCTAACCGGGGTATGTCTACATTTGATACCTATGAAGTAGGTATTGTAAAGTTGCGAGGTATAGTCTTAGAGAAAATTTCTGGACATTTTAGGGCAATAGTACGGGTACTCAATTGCAGTAGAGCAACAGCTCTACTTTTAGCTCTTAAGCAACATGAATTGCATAAAGTCCAGGTGATACTATTTTCATGCAGCAAACGACCTGGTCCTTCCCAACAAACATGTTGCCCTATTGTTGCATATGACACATTAGGTAACTCGTATACGCTGGTCATGTTAGGTGGGCTGGGAGGCCAGGCTCTCCATAGAGTCCCTAATTCAATCAAGGTGCTACTAATTTAAACTAAGGGGGACTGTGCTACATACCGAGAGCCACCGGGAGTAACTATTTCCTATATGGGGCAATGCAGATTCTAGTCCCAAAGGCATCCTCCTCTTAGCCCCATGTTTAGCAAATAAGCAGTGGTCCAGTTTCTCTCTTTTACCCCCTGCACCAGGAATAAACATTTTTTTTTTTTTTTTATCACAGCGTTCCCAAATGATAATCTAGGTACTTTGATAGGGGTATCTCTCATTAAATGTTGCAGGCATTCCATGATGCTCTAAACTAGGGGGCCATTCTCTATTTTTAACGTTGTTTATTATCTGAGAAAAATGCATATTCAGTGATAACTGGACTTGTGCACACACAGTACTCTAAGTTTTATTTTTGTCTGCTTTAAAAGCAGTGTCCATCATGACTTGGGCAAGACGGGCTGTCTCTAATCTTACATCAATTAGCAATTTGTCAGTGTACTCTAAGGTTTTTCCTTCGAGCATGCCTCCCTTAGTAGGCAGCCCTACCGCCTGTAGGAGATTGGTCACTCCTTCAGTGTTTTTCTGGGATTTATCCAAGTTCTACACATTCATAGTGGAGTTGAGTCTGTCTCAAAGATTACCTGAAGTATTTCTTCTTCTGCAGGACTTAAGTGCACCTATGGAACAGAAAATGACTGGCTATTCCCATCTAAGTAACCCTTCAGCTACCCGAGCTCCTGATGAACAGTTTGGAAAAGTAGCTCAGACATACTGTTGTTCTTGTCTGAACAATATTCGAGCAGTGAACAACGAAGCATTTAGGAGGGTTGAGATTTTAACTTGTGACCTCCACCAGGGTGTGGAGGTATACACGGGCAGTGTTGGGGCCTCCTGTGGGGGAGTGGCTAGAGATAATAGCGAACACTTCATTTTCTTACAGATCACATTTATTTTTCCTACTTTGGGAGCTTGTAACTATGCTTCACCTCCCAGAGAGCGAAAGAGCTCCCACTGTTGCTCATGGTGACGATACTGTATAGGGTTAATGAAACGGCATTGTCCAGGCAGAATCATAGCACTGATTTGCTTTAGGAACCCCACTGGTATAAAAGGATGAGGATAAGTGGTGGAGGCTTGTGGATGCAGCCTTCTTTTGGTTGTATTGAAGTGAGTACCATTCCACTAGGCCTCTGTGTAGGTATGATTCACAAACTATGTAATAACTTTGTTCTAACCTGTAATGCACTCTCTTAACCTAGTGGGTCTAACATCATCATTGGAGAGTGTTGTTAGCCATAGGAATGAGAGGGGACAGATTCTCCCATAAATGCAGTGGCTCAAGAGGCTGAACAGATGCAGAATGCACTATTGGGGACACAAACTCAGAGACATTGAGCTCAACGGGGTTCCCCTCAGAAAGTATGTAACAACAAACTCCCAAACGAGCAGAGTTACAACAATCACTTCCCCTCCCACAGTTAGCCGTTCTACCCTTCAGGTAGGGAATGAACTCAAGATAATAACTGGTGCCACAGGTGCACTGACAGTTACCACCTTGCCAGTCAACTATCCTGTTTCTTCTACTCAGAGACTAGGACTTCACTTGCTCCGGGGTAGTGGGTTTCTTCCAGTATGGATACTGCAGCTAGACCATGTGAAGGCCATCTGAACGCGTTTCCAGGGGATGCTCTTCAGGGTCAGGCCACTCCTTGAGGTCTTCAGGAGCAAGTTCATTAATATCTGGGTAATAAGAAGGATAGTAGACATGCCCTACCCAGGAAACACAACAAGGCATTAATAAAAAGAGTACATTTATAACAGTCTACTAATTCATGATGCCAGTCAATTCAGACCAGTGACAGAGCAGGACTCATCTTCAGTAGCAGGCTCAATTAGAAATGGTTATGGCTGCACTTGTAGACAGATTCAATCTGTGAGAACAAGACAACAAGGAGCTTGGCTGCCATTAGGTGACTCTGACTTAAATACCCACCATGTTTTTGTCGGGGTCGAGGGGCTGTGGCCAGCAGCCCGGGCACGTGGGCCAGGGAAGTCGGCACGGCAGACTAGAATTAGGCACTGACGCATGGAGGTTGATTAAAGATTGTTTTACTTACACTGTAGATGGTCGCGGTGCAGGCAGGAAAACTTGCTTGGTTACAGTTGTAGATAGAAGAAAAGAAGAAAACTCGAACGATGAGAGCTCTCTGAACTGATACGAGAGTCCGAGCTGTGACTCTCAACGAGCGCGCAGGGTAGGGATACGTCAGGGATCGTTCGGTGACGGGGAGAGATTCTTGATGGCTGATCAAACCACCATTCGGTCTGAGATTTACGTAGAAATCTATGAGGTAATCGTGGACTCCTTGCCGGAATTCTCTCGGATTTCTCCCGGAATTCTCGGAATCAGGGTTCTCAGGATCCTCCTGAGATTCTCGGAGATCTCTGACTTGGGTGGAAACTGCTCAAGCCTCTTATACGGCTAGCAAGCCAATTGCTAGCCGCCACATGGGAATAATTTAGAAACAGCCAATAGTGGGACACAAATTTGCATACAAGCGGCGGGAACTCCTTTGCACCAGGGTTTTCTCTCTGCAGCTGAGAATTGCACCGTGCAAAGAAAGCTCCAGATCACGGGAAGTAATTCTGCAGTGCCGAAGCACACACACAAATACTCATTAGGTTATGACAGTTTTATGCATACTTTTTGCTAATAGTGTCCCCTTTCATTTATCTCCTTGAGGATGCTTCGCTACTACTCGATGTCCTGCCAGGAGCTTTTCTGGGTCACTACCCCTAGGTCGCTCTACTGCAAGCTTGTGGGGACCACCCAATCCAAAGGCCTACTGCATAGAGCTACCTCCCGGACAGAGTTGGTTATTGGCCCAATTGATAGCTTGATTCTGCTGCAAGTCTTAGTTTTTAAGAGCTGGGCCAGCGGCCAACTGCAAATTGCATTTGAGGATGCCATTGTCTCGCTCTACTAATTCATTAGATTGTGAATGGTATAGGATGTGATATGTCCTTAACATGCTATGTTTTGCAGTCCAGTCATATACAAGATGGTTGCAGAAGTGAGGGTTATTATTACTCTGGAGTTCTATAGATGGTGGATACACAACTAGCAAAGTTTCCAGTGCTGCACAAGTGTCCTGAGCTGTAGCTCTTGCTGAGGCACGGGCAAACATCATTCTTGTGACAACGTCTACAGCTACAAACACGTACTGTCACTTTCGAGAAGTCCAAGAGAGGGGGCTTATGCAATCACATTACCATACCTGCCATGCTACTTTTTCTTCACGTAATGACAACGGGACAGTCAGGCAGGGTTTTAGTCACATTTTTACTTCACAGCAAGTGATGCATGCATCAACTATTTCTTGTGCTTCTTTCTTAGTTACATGAATGCCCCAAGATGTGTCCAGGTGGATGGTTCCATCATTACATGTTGTTGATGTAGCCATCTGTGGCTCGTTCCCCAAGTGTACAGTGGAAAGAGGAATTAAGTAATGATGGACTAGCTACTTCATCTTTTTCTTCAACATACAAGGTTTCAGTGCTCTCATCTCTTGTTAGCTGATCAACTTACCTGTTCCACTTTGCCTCTGGGCCTTTTTCTGCCTTATTTCCATGTACTGCACTCACATGTCAGATGTGTGGAGGAAGTTTATCTTGAGCTAACTCCCATAAGGCTTTCCACTCTTCATGGCTCCAAATGTCTTGTCCTCATCTTTTGAAGTCCTCTTTATTCTATAGGAGTAGCTATTTAGTACATCCTTCTACTACCATCCAGAAGTTGCTATAAATATAGATGAGCCTTCTAGGATGTGGACCTTCTGTTAATTCTTATGCAGCCACACCGAGCACTACTTGGAGCTCAGCATACTGCGCGCTTTTTCCAAAGCCTTGTAATCTACTTGCTTGCCATCTCAAATCCTTGAGGCAGCTGCTCTCCAGGCACAACCTCGAGCAGACCCATTTGTGAGCTAGACCTCAACATCAGCTGAAGTCTCTATTTTAAGTAAGAAAGGAGGGGCTTCTTTGATGGGTGAAAGTTCACTGCAGCTTGTTTGATCAGGATAAAGATGAATTGTACTTTCAGTGACTCAACTAATGCAGAGCGTCCCTTTGGGGTTACTCATTAGACTTGGCTCAAAATCTAATAAATCCACTTTTAGACCGTGGTGTCTTTAGCTCTCCCCCCAGGTGGTAGCTGGCAGTCTGACAGAGCCATTCTGAGCATAGGTATCAGAGTAGTGATAACTGTATGTAATTCTCCTCTCAGTGCTTCTGTGGCTTCTAGAGTTGCTGTTCCTGCACACAACATCTATTCTAATAGAGTATACCTTGCTTCTGCCCCTCTCCAGCCTTGGCTCCAGAATCCAAGGGGTTTTCCTTCTGCTTTTGAGGACTCTTTCTGCCACAGGCTCTAGTGTAGTCCTCCTTCTGAGACACTTATATGGAGCCATAGCTTTCCTTCTGGATGTCGTCCTGCTAGAGAGGCATGAACAGTTACTGCTTCTTTATGGGCTTGTAAGGCATATTTAGGCTCAGGACTCCATTTTCATTTAGTTTTCTTCTTACATAGGTTATACAAGGGACGAGCTAATATGCTAAACTCAAGAACATGCATACGCCAATAATTAAGTGCTCCCAATTGGGCTTGCAGTTCTTTCACATTAGTGGGAGTCGGGGTCTCTAGTATATTTTGCAGCTCCTCAGTTGGTATTGTGGGCCCCCCATTCTGCTATTCTATTCCTAGAAATTCACACTGGGGCCCTACCCTTTGGATTTTTTTGTTCAGACAGTGTGAATCCAAAGGTAAGCACTTTCTCTTTCAATGATTCAAAGGCCTTGATGGCAGCCTCTCTGTCTTGACTGCCTACCATGACATCATCTATATACTGCCACATGCGCACATCAGGGTACTTTTCTTGAACTTTAGGAATTATTGTAGCTAAAACCCCATGAGCCAGGGTGGGGCTGTATATCCACCCCTGGGGCAACACGGTGTAGGTATACTGCTGCCTTATCCACATATAAGCAAATACTGGCCAGTGGCTCTCCTGGATGGGAATAGCAAAAAACATGTCTTTGATATCAACGGATCCCATCCACACAGGTCCATAACATCAGATGCTTTCTGTCAAGGCTGGTAGTGATGGGGCAGCAGCTGTTAAGGGGTCAGTATTAGCATTCAAAGCTTGAAAGTCAATAGTCAACCACCACTCTCCATTTGGCTTGCGCACTGGCCACACTGGATTGTTATACAGGGAGTGGATTCGGATAATAATCCCGTCTTCTAACTGCTGACTTATGATACACTGGATAGGTTGGGTGACCTTGGGGGGGAGTTCGATACTGGGGTTTGTGTACTCCTTTCATGGGAGGCAGGGTTAGTGGGATCATGCTACATCGAGTTACAGCTGTTATAGCTGTTTCTTTCATGTCTCGGTGAGGCACTGCACACCCAAACTCCCAATTCTCTTGTTCAAGGGCAAACCGCTGTCCTCTTAGTACATTAAGTCTCATTAAGCCTGGTCTCCCTTTAAGTATTACTGCGGCTGCTGTTACCTTAGTGCCATTAGGTAATGTGAAGGTTGCTCGGACCAGATGTCTTGGTTGTCTGGTGTCTCTGACTCCGATTACTTCATATGGGGTTCCTTTCTCCCCCTTCCAGTCTGCAGAATCTAAAATACAAATCTGGGCACCAGTGTGTAATAGCATATCAATTGACTTTTTACTTTTACCTAATTGAATCTGTACAGATATCCGAATTATGGGGCCGATATTAACTTTAGATACTGGTCCCCGGCTTGCTACTGCTCCCATTGTGGCCCCTGCCTTTGGGGGTTGGGCTGGCCAGACTCCCTAGGCCACATGATCAGGCGGGGTAAAGGCTGGCACTCTTCTTCCATATTACCATAGCTGGCTGCAGTGGCTTGGAGCGCAGCAGAAAACAAAGTAACATTTTTATCACCTCCTGCAAACTGATTCAACTGGAGCTTGGCACGCAGAATGATTTGGGCTGCTTCAGCTCTACTCACAGAAATTGCAGAAACTCCTTCACTATATATTCAAACTAGCCAGTCTATCACTGGTTCTCCTAGCTTGGACTTATGCTGTTCCTGTATATCTCTCATTTCCACCTGGGTAAATGAACATAGCTCTGTTTGGGGATTCCCTCCTTGCAGCCCTGAATGGGTTACTACCATGGGGAAGGCCTGGCTAGGTTCCATCTGGTTAGGGACATAGGGGAGTGGTTCAACACCAGGCTCATCATCAGTCTCCTCCTCTCCCTCTTCCCAGAGCTCAACTTCCAGTCTCGGCTCATAAAGATACTGTTTGATCTTGTGGAAGGATGGTTCCACAGTCTGTGCTAACTGCATCCTCTTCTGGAGGGAAGCGGCCATGCTCATGATCATAATTTTCCCCTCCCTCGTTTCTAAAGTCTCCAAGTGGCTTTCAGCCACCCACACCGCCTCACATGCCATGCTGTTGGAATCTCTCATGTCTTCTAACTCCTTATTCAGCTGGGTGGCCTTTTCCTGGAGCTGAGCGACTTCTTCAGCCCCTAACTGCAGGCATGTTGCCAGCAGCCACAACAGGCACCCCTTCTTGGGTTTACCCCGGGCAGCAGCAGCAAACCTAGCCCAATGATCGGGTATGGTTCCTGGGTCACTCCAGGCAGGTCTCAACTTATCCTTATCCCACCCAGGGTTCTCCATCCCCATCACCTCCTTAAGCAAAGCTACTAATGGGGCCCACACAACTCCCTCCATTCCAACCTGTCTCTCCGGACCACAACCTCTCAATCCTGTTCATGATGCCAATTTATGTCCCAGCTGCCGCCTGTGGAGGGTTCGGGATTCAGAGTGTGGTCGAGGGTTGAACGGTAAGAAAGATTTATTGACTTAACAAAAACACGACTATGCGTAGTAAGAAAACAAACAATGACAGACAAAAGCAATTCACGTCAGCAATTTATTGGCAGTTCCCTCTGATGCCTGATACACAGCAAGCTTCTTTATCCACAAAGTTCAGCGAAGTTAGGCATTCCTGAACAGCGCTGTCCAAAGGGTACAGGGAAGGACCATGGAATGCAGTCCTTGGGCTCCTCGAGGTCCATGGGCCCACTGATCCAGGCAACAGCTAACTAATCCTTTTCACAGAGCTGCATCTTCCTTCTGAATGGTTTCTTCCTTCTGAAGGAATTTATTGCTTCTGAATAAATTCCAGTTAATTTATAGCTTCTGAATGATACTCATAATGAACGACCACTCAGATTCCTTTTACTTCAACTGTCTTTAGACTGACCAATTAGCAGTACAAGCCTTGCATTCCTTTGATAAGGTAATTTTAACTACGTCACAGGGCCTTACTACTTCAAGGCTTTGCTAAATTTACTAGGCCTTACTTTATACAAGGCCTAATTACATCTTAAACTTTAATTAGGCTTTTAGCAACAACATATAGCTTAATATCTAAACAAATACAGAAAAACACTTGATATAATCTTCATAGAGCCTTCAGCAAGCACCTTTATCACACAGGCACACTTTTCAGCTGTCACATTTGACCACAGTCCTAATGCTGGAGCTTTAGACCATCTTTCTATCCTAGGATAGGCCATTATTACATAAATATAAATAATTTAATGTGCAAACAGTAGCTGAACATACCAGTTTATAGTAATATATTAACGCAGTCAACATATTATGCAAAATATACTGTAAATGCTTGTTACACAAAGGTCAAAAACAGACATGCATGTAAAAAACAGTAGGGCTGTGTGAAATTTCACCGCCAGTTTTGTTTTAACGCTGTTTTGACTCATTTTGAGATTGAAACAGCAAAATCAAAATGAAACAGACATCATTGAAACAGCCTCAAAACAAAATGAGGCAAGTCAAGATGTTTTGTCGTTTCAACACTGTTTCGAAGTTTTGCCCATAGGCTAAAATAGGGAAGGTTGAAACAGCCTATAACTTTGTAATTTCCAGCCTGATTTGAATGAACCTTGCAGGATTGGTAGCTCCTCCTAAGGGCATGAAGCCTACCAAGTTTCAAGGAGATAGGGACTTTGGGCAAACTGCACCCCAAAGTCTTGAAAGTGAAACTCATGTCACGTGTATGTGTTAAGCCACAGTGGGGTCAAAACTGCAGGAGTGCTAGCCCATGCTGAGGCCACAAATTCTACCAAGTTTCAAGGAGATAGGCTCAGGGGTTTGGGGGAAACTGTATCTCAAGCTGCGGACAAGCAAAACTCGTGACATGGGTGCCACTGTGTGTATGTTAAGGCACAGCAGGGTGAAAGCTGCAGGCCTGCTAGCCCATGATGAGGCCACAAAGCCTGTCAGATGTCAAGGAGATAAGTGCAGGAGGGTTCTGGGGCCCTGCACCCTTAGCTGCAGACAGGCAAAACTCATGACATGGGTGCTTGTGCAACTGACTGTGTCTGTCTTGGGGTAGAGGGGGTGAAAACTGCAATCCTGCTAGGCCCTGCTGTGGCCATGATGTTGGCTACAAAGGGCCAACTCACGGGATCATCATAAAATTCTAGTTTATTAGACAGATACAAAAGTCAGATCATAAACTTTGGGGCTGATCCCCTCAAACACACACACACATTCATGCACACACACACACTCACAGTAACTAGCTATGAATACTAAGCACCGGCATCAAGATATATCTATCCCCAAGTGCTAGAGTCCACCACTGATGGCCAATCGAGGCTTCTTTCAGTGCAATGTTGCTTCAGAAGGGGGTCACTAGCTGGTCCTTCTGGCTGGACAGTCAGGGTGCTGGTCAGGTCAAAGAGGGCACAATTGGGGGTCATTCTTCACTGCCTTTTATCCCCCTCTGGCAGACTTTAGTGACTGCCCAATTCTTGGGCTTACCCAATCCAGAGGTCATTGATTTCGTGGGATGTCCCCCTTGGTGGCTGCTGGATAGCAACTGTCAGCCCTAGGGGTCATGGCCATGAGTATGTGCAGTCTTGGGAGTCCATTGATGAATTTTGATTAATTCACTGCTGTGATGAATAGGCCTCTAGGAGTGGTTGATCAGGGGTATTTCAGCCCCAAGAGTCAGTCTCCAGCATTCATTAGTTCAAACCGGAGCTTCTGTACCTTTAACAATGAAGTTTCAAGGAGTTCCCAGCTCTGTATTGATTCTTTCTTCTTGTTACTCTGTGGTTTTGTAGGTGTTAATCCTTGCTCATTAACTCATTATCGTAGCTAGCTACTGTGCTAGGTAATCATGATTCACCCGGGCTAACTGAATATAGGGAGGCGGCAGTTCAATTCCTGCCCTTGCTAACATTATTATATGGTACAACTTACTTTTAAACATAAAGTACATTTTACAAAATTAAGGTATACTTATAATAAAAATATATTTTGCAGGTGCTTTTATGGGTGTAAAATAATATTCTGCACTGGTATGTCTCCCCCTCGTTGTATTTGGTCTATTTGTTGTATGCAACATGGCATCTCACCCTTTTATAACTTATTCTTTTTAACTTTGTAACAATCGTAGACTCAGCAAGGGCTACCATTCCTGCAAGTTTCATCCATATCAGGCCAGAAACGGCAAAGTTATAGGCTGTTTTGACCTTCCCCATTATATCCTATGGGCAAAATGCTGAAACAGTTTTGTCGTTTCAACCTTGTTTTGACGGAACAGAATGGAACAGCGGTTTCAAATCAAAACAAAATTAAAAATGGAACGCTGTTCCATTGAAATGGTGAAATGCTGGTTGAAACGGAATCCTGCCATGTTGCACAGCCCTAATTAACAGTAGTTGTTTCTACATCTAAACTATGCCTTCTCTGTTCATCCTAGTAGCTGTAAACTACAGCAACAGGGTAATCATTTTGCATCTTTAGCATGATCTATGTGGTACAACTTAACTTCCTCTTAATGAGAAAACACAGTGAACTCTGAAATAAAATCAACCCTTCCACTAGGTGTTATAGAGTTGTGAGTGGGGAGCAAATTTACAGCTCTTGCCCTCTTATTTCACTAAAAATATGAATTTTAGAGTAGATACTGACCTAAATATTATGACATTGTGCCTGTAACCATTTTTGGGGGATGACCTTGCAGTTTCTTACTTGCTAGCTATTTACTGTCCAATTTCATTAAATCCATGCATTACAATTCAGTGACCTTTGAATGAATGGATAAATTCAGTGTTATTTTATCACTTTCTTTATGCACTGTGCAGCTGTGCAGTCTAAAGTTGTCTCATTTTCTCAATTCTAAGTGTTGTAAAGGAAGCTCCATAGAGATCATGCAGTATGCTGAACATGAACTGAACTGTACTGTACTGTACTGAACTGAATTGCCAGGAACAATCGCAATAACAGCTCCTTAAAGGTGCAGCATGGGCAAAAGTACAAGGGAAAAGAACATTAGTTTTGTATATTCCCCTTTTGCCTTTTCAGTTAAGTATCTCTATGAAACTCCTAAAAGGATGCAAAGCATCCAGGCAGCTCTATTGATTTGTAAGGATCATGCACATTTTTAAGGCTACATCCTCCTGAAGTGGGCCTTCTGGCAGAGAAGGGTAAGCAGCTGCTTTTCCACACAAAACAGAGGAAGCTGGTAGTAAGAAGAAGCTGGATTTGTTGGCTTTAAAAAAAAAATCTTCAGGTCCCTAATTCTTCACAAACTAGAATTGTAAAGGAAAGGAGAATTGGGGAGCCTGTTCCAGAACATTCTACCACATTCAACTCTGTAAACAGATGCTGGATATATGTACTGCACCTTAATGAACATCTTATGAGCACTTCATTTTAGACAGCATTTCCAAAAGCATTCTCTGACTTTTGAATGCCTTATTCTGGGTTCCCGGCTTTGACAAACATCTAGTTTGATTTCTAGGACAGATAAGTGTTCACAACTCTAATCAAAGTCAGTAAGAGCTGTCTGAAGTCATTGGGCCTCTGAAAACTAGACCCAATGTTTCTAATACTGAAGGCCTTTTTTGAAAACATTGGTTTGTGAAAATGCCATTAAAAAAATTTACTGCAGAATAATAAATGAAAGATCATGCTATCCAACCTACCAGGATGACATATTAATCTCTTTTGTTTTGTTTTGTTTTGTTTCATCTGCCTGGTAAGTCAGAGAGGAATCAGTAATAATTCTCTGTTGCTTCTTAACAGAGTTCTTTGGATCCTACAACATTTTTTTTTTCAATAACACCTCAGAAAATAGCATTAACCCTAGATCAAATACATTCAAGGTTCTCTGCAAAGATTGGTGCCTCTGGGCTATGGTTTTATGTGGAAGTGTGGCTTTAACACATAGAAGTAATAGAAACTGGTGGTTTTATGTGTTGCAAAGATCTCTGTTAGACTGCTTGCCTCTGACTGATCTCTGAAAAGCATACAGTACCAGGAGGAATGGAGCAGTTAAGCACTACCAGAGATGAAGCCTGATAGAAATAAGGACAAATGGAAAAGATTTAAATGGTCAGTTACTCTGTATTAGCTAGCAACAGATGCTAGCAAAAAAGGAGGATGCTTAGAAGGTACATTCTGTTCCTGAATATTAGCTATTTCTGAAGCACAGAATATTTTAAATGGTTTTCAGTTCATTCAGGCAAAGAAGGCTAACTATGAAATTGTACTCCAGACATTTGAGTACTGCACTCCACCTAAGACTGAAACAGAAAAAGGAACCAAAAAAAGATGAACACACAGGAGAGGTTGTTACTGTTTTAAGGCTGAAGAGTCACTGTTACAGTATTTACCAGCTCCCTAGTAAGAGACTAGGTTGTGACTGGGATCTGAAACAAAACACTCAGGGTACATGCAGGGCTTTGACACAGGTGACATTTTGTCACACAGTTGGCCCCCTGAAGAGATCTACAGTCATACCTTTACAGAAGAGCACGGCTGCCGAGAGCTTGGAAAGAGCCTAGTCCTGCAGCAGTCTGAACTCTTATTACATGAGGGTTCAGATGAAGGTGCTGCAAAACAAAGTGCCTTCATTAACGTGTGTCACCACACCCTCAGAACAGAGCTGGGTTCACACAGCCCAGCTCTGCTCCTGATGCTATCTTCAGAATGGGACGGGGGGAAGGGAACAGAGGGAATTTCATCTGGGGGTGGTTCAGCCTGTGCTGGAGCATGGGACAGGTGAATTAGAGCCCCTCCCCCCCCGAGGTGGCAGAAGGCTCCAATCCACCTGTAGCAAAACCACCAGTTTTTCTTTTTTTTTTCTTTTGAAATATGTCATCCCCTTTTCCCCATCATTTCTGCCTTTTTCTCTCCCTTCTTCTATTCCCTATGGGTATATATATAAGTAGTTATAAGTTAAGTTGAAACACTGTGTACATAAGTCCCCTTTTATAGTAATCATGAGCTATTGTTTTGCTGTGTGTGTTGGATTACTGTAATGTATTACACTGTACAGTTATTGTGTCTTAAGTGTCTCTATGTTAACATTGTATGATTTAGGCCTGCAAAGTGGGTTGGCATGAATGATGTCAAGTATCCAATTTGTGTGTCAGGTTCCCATCTTGTTCCCATCTTGTCTGCATGCCCTGTTGTGTAAGTGTGTTGCAATTATGAAATCTGTAACCTCTCCCATGTAAATTGGTTTTCCTTGACTGCCTGAAACAAAAGAGTGAATGGATGAGTGAAACACAATAATAGCAGGACCCCCCTACTAAATCACCCCACCATCAAAACCAATACCTGGACCAATGACCCAGCCATTGGAACCACCCTCAGCATTCAAGAAACAAAAGATGAGGCAACCCACCATTGTGCCAAGGCTGCACATGCTCAGTATGAACATCTGGAACCCTCTGGAACAGTGCTGACATTGCCTGGACATGCCCTTCCCATAGGAGATCATAGGTAGCCTGCCCCATAAAAAGGGGTAGTGAAGACTGACTCCTTGGGATGCCCTCTCCTTCTGGACCAGCACCATGCCACACCACCTATCCACCCAGAGGCCTTGCTGGTGACCCCCGTCTGGACAACATCTTGCTGGAGAAGACCCCAACTGGCCATCGAGGATCAACTCATAGCCCAGGATAGGTAGCTATCACCCACCTTCTTTCCCCAAGCAAAGGACCTGGACTCTGTCCCTACACACCTTGATTTCAATCCCTCCACCAAGCCTTTTTCTTTCCTGCTACCATTGTGTGGGTGTGTATGTGAGTGCTTGTGTGTGTAGGAACCAATAACTTCATGGGGCTGTGTAGTGTGTTGTCTGTTTAATAAACCTGTTATTTTGAAACCCCAAGTTGGGGTTTTGCCTTATTGACCTCCCAACCCTCTCCTGAATCTCCCAGCTTTCTGCCTCAGTTTCCAGCCCCAATCTCCCAGCCTTCTGCCTCTCCCTTTCCTGGCTGTCTCCTCCTTGCCACTGGGCTTTTTCCCTTGCTTCCACCTCAGAACCACTGACCTCAAGTAACCCTGGAGCCACTTGACATTAAGTAATCCCAAACCTCAGTTCCTCAGCCCAGCTTCTCTCTAGTCTACTGGTTCTAATCCCGGTCACAGCAACTTTCACTCCCTACGCTTTCACTCTCTCACCTTAACCTTCCCCCAGGTATCCCAAGTACCCCAAGCACACAGACACACACTGTACCATCCAAGTTAGGAACTCACGTCTGTCTCTGTGTAGGTGGGTGGTATGTGTGTGAACTGGTGAATATACATACATATATATGTCATCGGGTGCATAATATGCAAATTAGTGATCCGTGTATGTGTAATGAGTGTGTGGGTGTTGACAACTGATTGTTGTCTAATTTTCAGTGTGTATAGTGTGTATGAGCTTGAATTGGTAATAGGTGTGTATGTGCCTAGGCTGGTAATTTTGGATGTGTGTGTCTGCTTGAGTTTGGGGGGGAGGGGGGTATTATATATGTGTATATATATTATATACACATATATAATTGTGTATATGTACAATTGTGTCTCACATTCTCCCATCCAACAGTTCAATTTTGAGATCCTGAGAGTTGGCTTGACCCCACAGAGCAACACACCCACCCCACCCTGCTACGCAGGCTGGGCAAACCCCAGGCCAAACTCCCTTCACTCCCTTCCCCCACTCTTATTCTGAAGATAGGGAGAGGGCTGGGAGGGGGTAGGGGAAAGCAGCTGCAGACTCACAGCTGCTTCAAACTGCAGCATGATCCCCCAACCCCTGGAACACAACAGCAAATGTCTGTTAGGTCCAGGGGATCACTGTAACTCACAGCTCTTCCTGCAAAGTGCCTTGAGTTATGGCAGTGAGCTGCATGTCTGACAGCACCCACAGACATTATATCTAGACCAACCTAACTAGAGTTAGGTAATCTAAAAACCCATGTGTGCAGGCATTTGGGGGTTTATATTAGGCCAAAATGGCAGGCCCAATTTAAGTTAGTTCACCTGAGCTAGGTGAACCTGAGTAGTGTCTCTCTCATCTGACCCTTTATTATTTCCCTTCACCAGCACTTCTTTGTACGCTGACCAGTCTTATGATGGTGGATGTAGTACATTCTGTAAAGTTGAGTCTTCCCATTACTATATATTCCACACTGTGTATCTTCTGCAAGCTTGCTTTAGCCATCAGTTTCTTTTTTCAAGTCAAGCCTGCAGCAGCGTGTTTCCACATCACAATTTTATCTCCTTTCCTGCAATAATTCAGTGAAACAATTCTGCCTCTTGGGGACTGGGGCCAGATGTTCAATACTGCTCAGCATCCATAACTGGGGACAATGTTTAAAAGAATGTAGATCCCATTTGGGCACTGAAATGAAGCAGGCCAGAAGCTCCACTGAGATGTCTGCATAGGAGCTGAGTGGTCTTGAAAATCTAGCCTCTTATTCTGAAGCCATTGCACTAGGTACTAAGCTCTTCTCAAAATTGGGACTGTAAGAAATAAGGACAGCTTTAATTCTTTCTAGCCATGAAGCCAGGGATAATGCCCATTTCTTTACACAGCAATTGAGCAAGGCTCTCTTCTCTGGTGGGGTTTTGTCTGTGTGTGCTTGTGTGCCGCTTAAGGCTGGAGAAACTGTCTTGTATTACAGGATTTGTTCCCTCTCTTCCTTTAGCTTTCATAGAGTTTGGTCCCAACATTAAGATTATTTTTGCCTTCTAGTCTTGTGTCAGGGACCTTTCCTGGCTAGACAGCATCTTCCTGCTTTGTCTGCTAAGCTCAACCTAAGTGCATGATCAGACCAGGTAGCATTAGCAAGCTACCAATCAGGAGAAGCAATTAAAGAAGGAGGATCCCAGGAGGTTAATTTTCTTCTGAAGAACAAACTGCAGCCCCATTATGACTATTTTTTCCCCTGTTCTGTGTTTTTAATTTTCTGTTTTAAATTGATATTACAGCAGGGAAAAGGCAATAGGTGTAGTTAGTTGAAGAGATCCCAATAGCAATATTCCGGGATAAGCTGTAAGATTTTTTAGAATTCTTCCTCCGTATGTAGTCATTTAACAAACTATTTAATGAGGTTATATAACACTCCAGTAAAGTGAAATGAAGTCTATAAAACATTTCCATTTGCTAGTAAGAAACAATGTCTAGGCATCTTCACACAGAAAGAGAGCAACTATTAAAATGGCAAACAATTATTGAATGTAATCATGGGTGTAAGTCCTCACTGTAAGGTCTCTAATATACACTTAAGTAAGGTGTGTAATATACACTTAACCTAAAATCATGCTTAGAAGCCTATCTAAAACCTCTTATAATGGAGATCACTTATGAACAGCTAGATGGCAATTCTGAAAGGTGGATAATCTGAAAGTTTACTGTAGGTATAGATTCAGATATGTTCCTTCTTTGAGGCAGCTACTAGCAGGGTCAAAGGAGAGATGGAGTAAGCTGAACATTTTTTTATTCTCCAAACATAGTGAGGCATGCTTTACCATTATGTTACTCTAATTTTATGCTGGAGTTACACTAGAAGAAAGTCACAACAGCTCATCAATATCAATTTCTGAACGTAAAAAAAAGTCTCACCATCTCTCTTTGATTAGCATCTTCCAGTATGATTAGAACCGTGCATTCAGTATGATTTATTCCAGACAAACCACTGCCTCTCCTGAGCCATTTGAGTAAGTAGTAGTAGATTTGCATAAACATTATGGTCCCCTCTGTTGTTGAATTGTAGTTCCAAATTTCTGGCTATACTAAAACACTCATTTAATTTTAATGTATTAGTTGATAGCAGAACTCTTTCTCTTCCTTGAAAAAAATAGCATCCTTTTCTGTTAATTGTTTTACAAAGGATTCTAAATTACAGGTCCCCTTAGTGCAAACATAATAGTGTAGGAAAGAGATACCAGATGGTTGCTGTTTTTGTCTGAAATAAAAGTACACTGTTTACAGAACTAATGCAGCTCTGTCATACAGAGACCAAGTTATGAAATATCCTCCTCCCCAACAGTCCTAGGTAACATTGAGAAGATGAATGTGTGTTATTTTTTATATTAACTGTAAGAAGGAATTCATAGCAAGTACCACTTTAAAGTGATGACATTTTGGATGAGTACAGCAATACACTAGTTTAAGCAAGCTCTTGAGGCTATATATTTTTTTAAGTACAAACATTTAAGAGCTTATAAATTACTCAAATTAATTCAAAGATTAATTCAAACATCAGGTTACAGTGACACAAACATATAACCATCCATTGCTTTGCAATTTTAATTTGTTTATCTTGGTCATGTATACAATTTATAGGTCATGCATATAAGGATGGAAGGACCCTTAAGATGTCATCCAGTTCCATACTGCAGCTGAGTGGCAAGATCGAGTATACCTAAACCTTTTTTGACAGATGTTTGTTTGTTGTCCTGTGGGGCCAGGCCAACTCTCAGGATCTCAAAATTGTACTGTTAGATGGGAGGGTGTGACACAATTGTACATACACACAAACACTAGTCGCATACACACACACTACCAACTCACATACACAGCCAAGATTACCAGTCTAAGCACATGCACACCTATCACCAATTCAAGCACTTACACACTATACACATTGAAAATTAGGCAAAAATCAATTGTCAATACCTGCACACCCAATACACATACATGGATCACTAGTTCGTATATCACGCACATGATGAGATATATATATATTTGCCAGTTCACAAACACTCTATACACCTACACATACACACAGTTGAGTTCCTAACTCGGGTGGTGTGGTGTGTATGTGTGCACCCAGGGCACTTGGGATACCTAGGGTGCTTGGTGACTATGGGAGAAGTCAAGGGTCAAAGATTTCCAGAAGGAGGGGAAGGAGGGAGATGGATTGGGGTTAAGATAAAAAAGGGAAAAATAAGAGAGTGAAAGTGCCAGGAGTAAAAGTTGCCAGGGCTGGGTTTAGAACCAGCAGACTGGAGGGGAGTTGGGGTTACTTGAGGTTAATTGGTGTTAATTGATTACAGGAAAATGCCCAAAGCTGGCAGAGCAGAGAAGCATGCCAGGGAGAAGCTGACACAGAGGGTGGGACTGGAGCCGGAGCTGTGGAGGAACTGAAAGGTATGTAGGGAGAGGGAAACTGGGACTGTGGGGAACTGGAGGGGCTGCAGGGGAGCTGGAGAGGTTGCAGGGGGAACTAGGAGGCGGTGTGGGAGCTGGAGATGGTGCCAGGGAACTGGAGAGGCTGCAGGGGGGGAACTGGGAGGCTGGAGAGACTGCAGGGGGAACCGGGAGACTGCAGGGGCTGGAGAGGCTGCATGGGAGCCACAGATGCAGCGAGGGGAGCTGGAGAGGCTGTGGGGGAGCTGAAGCCGGAGGAAGCCAGAGAATGGAGAGGGAGGCAGGAAAGTTTGGGGAGAGAATGCGGGGAGAGACAGGGATCAGGGAGAAGGCAGAGGCAGGGCGAAATAGACAAGCAGGAATGGAGAGAGAGAGAGAGAGATCGGGAGAAGGGAAACGCAGAGGACAGAGGGCTAGAGCTGGGAAACCAAAGAGTAGGGCTGGGAGGTCAGCAGAGAGGGAGAGAAAGCCAGAGCTGGAGGAGATAGAGGCAGCAGAGAGGAATAAGGCCCAGAGGGAAGTCAGAGAGACAGGGATTTAGTTGGGAGCTTGAAGCAAGACAGAGACCAAATTGAGGTCAAGAACATGAGTTTTATTAAACAGGCATGATACTATACAGCTCACAAAGTTATTGGTTCCTACACACACACACGCACGCACACATGCACCCACACAATGATAGCAGGAGAGGAAAAGGCTTAGTGGAGGGATTGAAGTTAAAGTGTGTAGGGACAGAGTCCAGGTCCTTTGCTTGGGGGAAGAAGGTGAGTGATAGCTACCTAACCTGGGCTGTGAGTTCATCCTTGATGGCCAGTCGGGGTCTTCTCCAGCAAGGTGTTATACAGAGGGGGTCGCCAGCAGGGCCTCTGGGTGAATAAGTGGCATTGCACAGTGCTGGTCCAGATGGAGAGGGTGTCCCAAAGAGGTCACACTCTCCCACCCCTTTTATAGGGGTGGGCTACCTGTGTCTCCTATGGGAGGGACATGTCCAGGCAAGGACAGTCCTGCTCAGATGCCTACATGCAGATCCAGATATCCTCATTGTCCGGTAGGACACAGTGGTGGAGTTGCTGGATTCTGTCTTTGTCTTTCAAATGCTGGGTTTCTGTTCTGTTCCTGGATGGGGTCCATGGTTCCTGGTTGAGTCAATGCAAGGCAGTAATCTGGTTGTTGAGATGATGATCCAGTTGTTGAACTGATTATTCAGTCGAGGCCTGCTCTTACCAGATTTGCCCATCACTTTGTGGTGCACTCATTTATTAGGGGTGCGTTTCTGGGGTCTCTGTAATTCTAACAATGTGCTGTTTGTGTTACTTGTTTCTATATGGAGTTGTATCTCTCCCTTCTGCAACTCCTCACCCCCAATGTATCTATCTTGCAGGACTCAGTTTCAATGGGGCTGGGTTCCTCCAGATACCAAGTCAATTAAATACATACACACACACACACACACACAGATTAATGTGACACGCCTGATCCAGCCAGGTTGATCAGCATGTACAGGCTGATATCCTCATATGCCAGGAATCAGTTCATCAGGGCAACAATAAAATGCAGTCAGACACAAGCAGACAGGTGAACAGAATACCTCTGAATCCGGCTGGGTGTCCAGCTGACACCTTCATGGGCCAGCATTCAGTTCATTAGGGCACATCTGAGCTGAACCGGGTCATTCAGCCTGTAAAAGCTGATTCCCTTATGTCTCTCAAACTCAGCTCATCCCAATCTTTTGTCTTAACTGCCCTAGTAGTGGTAGTCTCTTGATGAGCGGACTCCACAGTATTTTTGGGCTTCACAGGGATCTTTGGCTTAGGTAAAAGCAGCTTTGCTGCAGAGCAAGTGAGGAAAGGGAAGTAGAGAAGGAAAAATACACCCGGTTACTACCAGTTTGACTATAAAAGTTATTTACTGCTAAGAATATGGATAATAGCCATGCAAGGAAAAACAAAAAAAAATACATTTACAATATTGAAGCACACTGTTTGCTGTTTTACAGCTTTCTTATACCCTTAGTCCAGTCTCTTCAAAGCATTCTTTTAATTGTGTAAATCAAGAGGATGCCAAGCCGTAATTGACAGGGAAAATCCTGTTATATAAACAGTTTCAATATAAATGAATTGCCTTTTTCAGTGGCAAGAGGTTATCTGGTTTGGAACATCTCAAGAAACTGATTAACACCCAGAAAAACATAAATTTAAGGAGTAACCAGACACCTAGGAGCCAGCTTGAAATTATTATGAATATACAAGATATACTGGAAGGCCTTCTCAGATGGCCTAGCTATGCTTGCACTGTGAAGTCAGCATCAATATTTTACCTGTTGTGAATAACCCTCAGCCTAGCATAACTTTCAGATCTTACTGCAGTCTTTTAACATACTTAAGGAGGTTGATTATTTGGAGTGTTCATAAACTTTGTGGAGAGGATTTCCATCAGTCATCCCGGGAAAAGTATGACAGCATTTGTGTTCAGGGCTCCAAAGGGCTGGATGTTGTGATGAACCCTGAGCCATTGTTCAAATGTTGCCCATACCCGCTCTGACTCAGTATCTTGCCTCAACATTCCCTAAGCCAGCAACTGAGTTTTAGTCAATCACATTTAAATAGGCTTCTCATACTGGGACTGGGGAATGTAAGGCCCGAGATGCCTATTAAACTTTTCTTCTGCTTAGTTCTGGTTAGATGAGGTGGTGGGGGGGAATAGAAAAAGTCCTTTGTAAGTCCAGCAAGCTGGGTGCCAGGGCTCCCTGAAGAACACAGAGCTGACAGGTAACACTGCTACCATTGTATTTCAAGCACCCTCATTCATCCAGGAACCAATTTATACATGAGACTGGTTAGACATGAGTCATAGGTTACACTCGGGCAGAGGACAAAAGATGGAGGCTTGAGATTCAAAATGGAAACTTGACATTACTTGACATTACTTATGCTAACTTACACATGTAGGCCTAAATCATATAGTTCCTGTTAACACATTGGTGTATTTTTTGCACCAATATCACATTTTAAAATGCTATTTATTTAGTTAAACCCAATAACTCCCCAAACTATTTTATTGTACTCTTGTCTAACCAGTTATTTCCCATTTTATAGTCCTGCCCAAGTGTAGTATTTTGCACTTAAAAAAAACTGTTAGCAAGAACATTATATATGAATAAAGGTATATCAGAACCAAATGTAATCTGTCTCTTTGATTTTGAAATTAAGGATAGTTTTCATGTAAAAATATTTACTCAATGAAATCTGTATTTTAGTTTCCTCTATGACATTAGTGATATTTGATTTAGCTAGATATTTCATATTTTGTTGCTACAAAAAGTGTAATAAGAATTTGTTATTGTTCACTAGAAGCTTTTGTCCATATTCTACTCTCCGCTATGCACTTTTTGAAAAAGCATGTATTCAGGATTGCAGAACAGCCTTTGCCTATATTTCTCCAATACATTATGTTGTTTGTGTCAAGAAAAAAAAAAGTTGTAGGAATAGATTACCTGCTGATTGGAAGTATAATCACATTTCATGTGGTTAGCTAAAACTCTTTATGTAAATGGTCTAGCATTACATTCTATTAATGTGAGAATTTGGGTTCAACAGTACATTCAACCTTTTGATTACAATGCTATTCAACTAAACAGGTTATGCCCAGCAGATAGTAGCTTTAGAAAGGTGGTTAGAAGAATTTTCAGTATTTTAAGAGACTGTGCAAGCTAGTTCAGCACACTTCTTGGTACATGATCTCCATGCATGAAACTCTTCTTCTTCTGCTTTATGTTCTAAAATGAGCTTGGACACATGCAAACTGAGATGTTAATTTTGTCCTCAGGCAGCTGCAGTTGTTCTTAATATGAACACTATGGATCACAGTAATTTGTCAACAGACTCATTTTCAGTATCAGTTTTTAAACTGAACTATCCCTTTGTATCTCAGCATAATAAATAGTGGTCAGATGACTTCTGGTTCACTCAGTCTCATGAGCACATGAATAGAATGTAATGAAAGTTGAAAAGAGACAGAGAGTGATATCTACTTGATACTCATAGTAGAAAATAGTTCTTTCTGTTACATAAAACATCTAACAATGTACTTTTACTTCTAAGGCACATTGAAGAGCAAAAACAAGTATAAACAATTATTGCAGAACTCTGAGATGTGAATGAATATTTATTTTAGATAAATTGACATCAGCATTCTCTTCATGGCATTAGCAGAGCAGCAGTGGAAAATAAAGCAACTCTTTGTCACTCAACCCAAACCTCATTTTGAAAAGGACATTTTTAATCAAGGATGTTTGGAAATGACAAATTAGTGGTGATGATAGGATTGTTGCTCTGTGGGGTCAGGCGAACTCTCAAGATCTCAATATTATGCTGTTAGACAGGAGGGTGTGACACAATTGCACATATACAAACACACAAATCAATTAGATGCATACACACACTAACAACTCAAGCACATACACATCCAAACCAGCCTAGGCACATGCATACCTATCACCAATTCAAGCACATACATGCTACACACCAAAAATTAGACAAAAATCAGTTGTCAATACCCACACACTTCATACACATACACGGATCACTAATTCGTATATCACACACACAATGACATATATGTGTATATTCACCAGTTCACACACATACCACCCACCTACACATATACACAGGTGAGTTCCTAAGTTGGATGGTACGGTATGTGTGTGTGTGTGTGTGTTTGGGGTACTTAGGATACCTGAGGGAAGATTAAGGTGAGAAAGAAAGTGTAAGGAGTGAAAGTTGCCGGAACCAAGATTAGAACCAGTAGACTAGAGAAAAGCTGGGCTGAGGAACTAAAGCATGGGGTTACATAAGGTCAAGTGGCCCCAGGGTTACTCAAGGGCACTGGTGCAAGGAAAAAAGTCCAGTGGCAAGGAGGAGACAGCCAGGAAAGAAACTGAAGCAGAAACCTGGGAGATTGGAGCTGGAAACTGAGGCAGACAAATGGGAGTTTGGGGGGCAGATAAGTGGTGGCAAGGAGGAAACAGTCAGAAAACAGACAAAACCCAAACTTGGGGTTTCAAAATATCAGGTTTATTAAACAGACAACACACTACACAGCCCCATGAAGTTATTGGTTCACACACACCCACACACACACCCACACACACACCCACACACACACACACACACACACACACACACACACACTCTCTCTCTCTCTCTCTCTCTCTCTCTCACACAATGGCAGCAGGAGAAAGAGACTCAGTGGAAGGGCTGGAGTCCAAGTGGGGAAGAGAAGCAGAGTGCAAGTCCTTGGTTGAAGGGGGGGGGGGGGTGATAGCTACCTATCCAGGCTGGAAAGGGTCTTTGTCCAGCAGGTGTTGTCCAGAGGGGGGTTGCTGGTAGGGCCTCTGGGTGGATAGGTGGTGTGGTATGGTGCTGGTCCAGATGGAGAGGGTGTCACAAGGAGTCAGTCTTCACTACCCCTTTTTATGGGGCAGACTACCTTTGATCTCCTATGGGGAGGGCCTGTGCAGGCAATGTCAGTCCTGTTCCAGAGGGTTCCAGGTATTCTTACTGAGCATGTGTAGCCTTGGCACAATGGTGGGTTGCCTCATCTTTTGTTTCTTGAACGTTGAGGGTGGTTTCAATGGTTGGGTCACTGATCCAGGTATTGGTATTGATGGTTCAGTCATTCAGAGGGAGCTATTTTTAGACCTACTGCCATTGTCTCTCAAGCACCCTCATTCATCCCCATTCATTCAGGAACCAAGTTACATAGGAGAAGTAGGTATAAGTCATTGGTTATACAACAGGGCATGGGGACAAGATGGAGATTTGCAAAATGGAAACTTGACATGACTTATGCTAACTTACATATGTAGGCCTAAATCATATAGTATCAGTAAAACAGTAATATAGAATAGTAAAAATCAATATAAACATAATAAATATACAATATAAAGGAGAAAAAATAAAATAAACACAACATGCTACCAAAATAAAATGCTGAAGCTTATCCTATGTCTTAGTTCACTTATACTTATCTATAGGGAATAGAGAGGGAAAGAAAAAGTCAGAAATGGTTGGGGAAGGGGAGGGAATTCATTTTAAAATAAAAAAAAGAAAGCTGGGGGTTTTGCTACGGGATGGGGGGCTATTTGTTTTTCACAGATCGGCTTTGTAGTTTCATAAGAAAAAAGAGTCCTATCTAAATAAAATGCTCATGAGAAATATTAAGAAATGCAAACAGACATAGTGTCAGTAATTTGGATTTTCTGTTTTTTAGTAATCTGTAACAGGCACTTATCTTTCCTGAAATGACATCGGTTCTCTTACCTAAGGAAAACAACAATATAGTCGCTTAGAATTGCTGACAACCCCAGTGATGTACAGGAGTTTCAAATAAATATCCAATAAATAAATTCATAACACATTTATGTGCAGGAGGTATTGCACTTGTACATATTTAGTTTAGTCAGTTAAGACAGGTATGAGATAAAAACTTATGGCAAGTTAAAGAAATCTAATGACTTTCAAGTCTATCTCACCAAAATAAAATGTTTTATAAACTATATCTTGTATTTTCCATTACCTGAGCTTGTTAAATTCTGGCCAGAAGCTGTCGTCAGTACTTGTTCAAACTGTTTCTGAAACTTGGGTCTCTCTGTTTGTCCTTGTTGCATTTTTTCTCTCTCACACACACCTGCAACTTAAAATAGAGAATGGAAATGAAGCATCTGGATGTACTAATTGCTCTCAGGATGACAATGAGCTGCCTATGTGGTATGGCCACAAAAAGGGGCTGGAATGTATCAGGTGAAGTATTTCCTCATTTACCATTCTCCAAGGCTTTGGCAAAGTCTCATTGGGATTAGTGTGTTTAATTCTAGTCAAATCATGCTCAGGAAAGATGAACTGAGCTTGAAAGAGGTTCAGAGAAAGGTTGCTAGGAAAATCATAGAAATAGATCATGGAAAAGGAGCTTAAAAGAGTTTGGCAGAATGAAGGCTGAAAGCGGATATGAATTTAGTTTATAAATGGATTGAGGATAAACATGGGGAGGTAGATTATCTATTTAAACTAAAGGACAGTACTGGCATAAGGAAAAAATGGTATAAGAAAAATGGAATAAACCAGCCATGAATAAATTTAGGTTGCAAATTAAAATTAATGTCCTAGGAGTGATGTTCTAAAACAATCCAGAATAGCCTTTCAGTAGGAGTAGTGGGGTCAAATAGCTATTTAAAATTATTTTTGATCAATTTGCTAAAGGGGTTATATGGCAGGTGGGGGGACAAAATTAATTGACTCAGGCAATTTCATCCAGTCCTGTGCTGCTGCATTACAACCACTTCCTCTAAGTAAAGGTGGATGGGGAGGAAAGGAGAGAAAGGGGTTGAGGGATCTGAAGACTTTAACTAACTTCAGTCCATCTCACAGAAATGGTGGGAGCAAAGATTTGTGTATTTTAAAGCTGGGTTTGAGAAAGCTGTACAGTTGTGTACTGTCTCTGTAGTTACAGGGATTTGGTCTGACAGAATTATAAGTTTCTTTCTTTTCTGTGATCAATGATTCTGTGACAAGTCACATATGACAACATTCCTGTTACTATTTCAGTAGACTCTAAAAACTTCCATTGACTTGACTGGGGATAGGACTAGGCTGTAGTTGCCATTCTGGATGCTATTTTACTGCAAATGGAGTAACTTTTTCACATTGGATTTCCAGTCTATACTGAGTCACACAAAACATTCAGAACTTGAAATATAAGGAGATTTTTAGGACTGTGACTACTGTGGGCAAACAATAGTGAGCTATCAATTAGACAAATTTTCCATTTTTCTGGGAATGATCTGGGAATGGATGACTTTAATGACATTTTTGATTATTAAGAATTGCTTGAGGAGTACTTCTATGCAGACATATTCCAGACTATCATTGGTTGGTCAATCATTGGCTTTTCAATTTGTCTTTTACCAGTCACCCTAGCAGCTAGTTTCCTAAGCCACAGGGTTTTATATTTGCTTTCTGACTGGAAAAATGGAACTTTTATAGTTTAAAAAAGTAGGCTTTACTTCAAAGAGGTATGCAATTCTGTGCATTGCTTTAGGCATATGAATAATTTTACTGATTTGGAATTATTAATATATTTATTACATATAGAATTATAAACATTGTTGAATCTCAGGACTTTAATGCCTTATGATTCTGTAAGATATATGATTTAAATTTGAAATGTAATAAATTTAACAGCAAACCCTTAACAATCTGTCCTCAAATACTGTGTTTAAACACTGAGGTTTCTGGAGTATGATCCATTTTCAGGAATGCTTTACTTTCTCTTCAGGATACTTGTAAGATGAAAGGCCAATTATAAATTGTAGTGGGGAAGTGCAAAATTAAAAGGAGACATAAAGTTGAGTCAGAGTTTTCCTCTTTATCACTTTAATAAAAAGAAATAAAACAGAATGGGATCTTAAGCAATGGGGCCAAAGTATCACTACAGTTAAAGAAAAGTAGAAATGGTGCTCCAAGGTACAGTTTCTAGTTTGAAGGCCGGGTAGCTATGCAACTTTATAGACTAACTAAATACGATATATAGAGAGAGCACAAACTTTCATGAACCAGTTGTCATTTAATCAGATGCTGTGAAAAGCCTCATAGACTTCATATACTGCATATATTCCCTGGGTTCTTAATTTAAGGCTGGGCATTTCTAGCCATATTTCCCATAACTTTAGGGTAAGCTCACATTGGCTTTTTTCTCTGTTATAAATCTGAAAAGTTCACATTATAATATTATGTATTTGTCCACTGTGATGGACTGGGTTTTATTGTGATATTTCTGTTTTAACTGTGTTTGTGTTGTTATAATATTGTATGACACAAGTTTATCTCCTTAGCCAGTGCACAGAGAATGAGGGGTTGAGTGCCAGGGCTGGCTATGTGCAGGACAGCTAAGATGCACCTTTAGCAGCAGCAAAGTCTGAATGGCTTTGTTGGCATATCAACAAAGATGAAATGCCCAAGCCCCAGGAGGTATTAAGAGGATATAAGCAGAGGGAGAACAGGCTGGAAAAGGCAGTCTGGCAGGTCGGTGGCCAGAAGAATCTAGGGATTGAAAGAAATGAAGAAGCTTTGGGGAGTTGGATAGACTCTTAAGCTGGGGTGTCAAATGCATGGTCTGCGGGCCAAATTTGGCCCATGAAACCATATTATCTGGGCCCTTAGTGCTGCCCAGGGATCTGGGAGTGACCCAGAGGTTGCTTGCGGAGCAGGCTGGATACTGCTTCATGGGGCTCCTGTTCCAGCTGCGAGAGCAGCATAGCCTCAGAGTAGCCACGTACCACTCCAGGTCCATGCTGCTTTTGGACTCTGGAGTTGTGCAGAACAGCCCCAGAGCAGCAGTGGCAGTTCCAAGGGCCATACTGCACAGCCTCATGGTAGTGGGTGGCTCAGGAGCTATGCAAAACACCTTCAGAGAAGCTGGAGCAGGACCACACTGCACACAACACCCACTCCAGATCCAATTTGGGGATGGGTTGTGGGTCCAATCCAGCCACAACCCCATTCCCATCCCACTCATCCAGCCCACAGGGCCAAATGACTTTGACACCCCTGCTGTAAATGGAACAGCTGACTATCTTTGGGGGCACTCAGGGCTAAGTAGGCTGGACTGGGGATGGAGGGACTGCTTAACCCTTTTGGAGGGGACAGAGAATCTCTGGCTGGTTGGCCTTTGCCTCAGTAAATGTCTTTACTAAAAAAAAAACTGTTTTCTGTGCTGCTTGAAACTGTGGATTGCACTGGGTCACCCCTAGAGGAGCTGGATATTAGCTCCTTGAATCAGGAGCATGGAGAACCAAGGAGGATGAGGGACCAAAAGGCTACTGTCCCAGAGTGAGGAGAAGCTCAAACTCCCTTCTTGCTCTAGAAGTCAACCCTGTGCTAGAAGGCGTACTCTTAGAGAGCAGGCAAGACCGCAGCAGTTCTGGGCAAGCAGCTTCTTGGAGGGAACTCTGAAACACACATGCACAGAAAAGTAGTTATATTTTCTAACATACCTTTCAAAATTGAACATCATATTTTGCATTAATGGTTAAGAACTGATTTCTGTTACTTTAAGTTCTTTTGTAACCAAAATATATTTTCATTAGTAATACTGGCCAAATTATTTGAAGTAATATCTTTTAGACACAATGCTTAAATTACACTAATAGATTCTAAAGAGGCCCACTAATTGCGAATATTCAAAGGAAGCTTCTCAAATACTATCAGGGTTGCAAGGAACCACAGTAACATTTACATTTAATTTGCTATTCAATTTGTGTCTTTTGTAATTTAGAAGTCAAGGTAGAGTTGCACCTTATAGACTAACCAAAGTGTGTGTGTGTGTGTGTGTGTGTGTGTGTGTGTGTGTGTGTGTGTGTGGCACTGGGTTTTGTGGGCTGACGTTCACTTGCTGATGCTGTGCCACACCTATGATATGGTATCTGATGAAGTTGTACAGAAAGGACAGGGTGGGTTGTACAGAAAGGACAGGGTGGGGAAGAAAGGGGGAGGGGTTGTGCTCTGTGTCAGTGAGCAATATACATCAACCCTCATCAAGACGGAATCCAAGGATGAGGAAGTAGAAGGATTGTGGGTTAGGCTACATGGGGGGCAAGGAGAAAGGGATTTGGTGGTAGAGGTCTGCTACAGACCCCCACATCAAGGGGAAGAAAGAGATTCGGGGCTTCTGAGGCAAATCTCAGAGACCATAAAAGCTAAAGAGGCGGTAGTCATGGGGGACCTAACCTACCCGGACATCTGCTGGGAGTCACAGACAGCAAAGTCCCACCGCTCACGCAGGTTTCTAACCTGTGTACAGGACCTCTACCTGACTCAGGAGGTACACGGTCCCACTAGGGGGAATGCCATACTGGATCTGGTATTGGCAACGGGAGATGACATGGTAGGGGACCTACAGATCGGTAGCCATCTGGGGAACAGTGATCACCTAATAATAGAATTCACCATAAGACGGCGAGTGGGTAAAGTAACTAGTAGGGTGAAAGTGCTAGACTTTAGGAAAGATGATTTCAATGAACTCAGGCGATTAGTCAAGGACGCACTGCAGAGTAGGAGATTTGAAGAGATGGAAGCCCAAGAAGGGTGGCTGTGCCTTAAGGAAACGATCCTTCAGGCACAAAGCAAGACGATCCCCGAGCGAGGAAAAAGAGGGAAAGGGGCCAGGAGGCTTCCCTGGCTGACCAGAGAAATCCAGAGCAGCCTAAGGGACAAAAGGGGAGCACATAAAAAGTGGAAACAGGGAGAGATCACCAAAGATGAATATACCTTCTCTGCTCGTGCTTGTAGGCAGGCAGTTAGACGGGCCAAAGCTACCATGGAGCTGAGGATGGCAACTCAAGTAAAAGACAACAAGAAATTGTTTTTTTAGATATATAGGGAGTAAAAGGAAGGCCCAGGGAGGATTAGGACCCCTGCTAAATGGGCAGAAACAATTGGTGACAGACAGGGGGGACAAGGCTGAACTCCTCAATGAGTTCTTTGCCTCAGTGTTCCAAAGTGAGGGGCACGACAAGTCTTTCCCTGGGGTTGTAGAGAGGCAGCAGCAAGGCACCAGACTTCCATGCGTAGACCCTGAAATGGTGCAGAGTCATTTGGAAGAACTGGATGCCTTTAAGTCGGCAGGCGCGGATGAGCTCCATCCGAGGGTGCTGAAGGCACTGGCTGCCATCATTGCAGAGCCACTGCCGGGAATATTTGAATGCTCGTGGCGCACTGGCCAAGTCCCGGAGGACTGGAAAAGGGCCAATGTGGTCCCCATTTTCAAAAAGGGGAGGAAGGAGGACCCGGGCAACTATAGACCTGTCAGTCTCACCTCCATCCTTGGCAAAGTCTTTGAAAAAATTATCAAGGCTCACATTTGTGAGAGACCGGCAGGACAAATTATGCTGAGGGGAAACCAGCACGGGTTCGTGGCAGGCAGATTGTGCCTGACCAATCTAGTTTCTTTTTATGACCAGGTTACGAAACGCCTGGACACAGGAGGAGGGGTGGATGTCGTATACTTAGACTTCAGGAAGGCCTTCGATACGGTATCCCACCCCATACTGGTGAACAAGTTAAGAGGCTGTGACTTGGATGACTACACAGTCCGGTGGGTGGCGAATTGGCTGGAGGGTCGCACCCAGAGAGTCGTGGTGGATGGGTTGGTTTCGACCTGGAAGGGTGTGGGCAGTGGGGTCCCGCAGGGCTTGGTCCTTGGACTGATACTCTTTAATGTCTTCATCAGTGACTTGGACGAGGGAGTGAAATGTACTCTGTCCAAGTTTGCAGATGACACAAAGCTATGGGGAGATGTGGACACGCCGGAGGGCAGGGAACAGCTGCAAGCAGATCTGGACAGGTTAGACAAGTGGGCAGAAAACAACAGAATGCAATTCAACAAGGAGAAATGCAAAGTGCTGCACCTAGGGAGGAAGAATGTCCAGCACACCTACAGCCTAGGGAATGACCTGCTGGGTGGCACGGAAGTGGAAAGGGATCTTGAAGTCCTAGTGGACTCCAAGATGAACATGAGTTGGCAGTGTGACGAAGCCATCAAAAAAGCCAATGGCACTTTATCGTGCATCAGCAGATGCATGACGAATAGGTCCAAGGAGGTGATACTTCCCCTCTATCGGGTGCTGGTCAGACCGCAGTTGGAGTACTGCGTGCAATTCTGGGCGCCGCAATTCAAAAGGGATGCGGATAACCTGGAGAGGGTCCAGAGAAGGGCCACTCGTATGGTTAAGGGCCTGCAGACCAAGCCCTACGAGGAGAGACTGGATCTTTTCAGCCTCCGCAAGAGAAGGTTGAGATGCGACCTTGTGGCTACCTATAAGTTCATCACGGGGGCACAGAAGGGAATTGGTGAGTATTTATTCACCAAGGTGCCCCCAGGGGTTACAAGAAATAATGGCCACAAGCTAGCAGAGAGCAGATTTAGATTGGACATTAGGAAGAACTTCTTCACGGTTCGAGTGGCCAGGGTCTGGAACTGGCTCCCAAGGGAGGTGGTGCTCTCCCCTACCCTGGGGGTCTTCAAGAGGAGGTTAGATGAGCATCTAGCTGGGGTCATCTAGACCCAGCACTCTTTCCTGCCTATGCAGGGGGTCGGACTCGATGATCTATTGAGATCCATTCCAACCCTAACATCTATGAATCTATGAATCTATGAAGTGAGCTTCAGCCCATGAAAGCTTGTGTTATCTCTATCTATATCTATATCTTGGTTAGTCTATAGAGTGCAAATCTACCCTAACTTCTACTTGGCTTCACAGCTAGCTATGTCTGTCTTGTAATTTACCAGCACCTTTACAGATTTCAGTTTTCTATAACTAAAGGAAAGCATGACATTACTTAATATTAGGAGTTATTTGAGAGAGGGATTACACTACTCTTCATATGCTTGCACAGTGCTTAGAGCAATGGGACCTCAACTTTATTAGAACACTCAACAGAAAGAAACAATAATGGTGTAAGTTTCTATTCATATGACATGTTATCTTACAGCTGATGTGTTAGATCTGTAAAAGCAAAAAGATCTGTATAAGTAGTGAACAGTTTCAGCCCCTCCCCCCTTTTTTCATGATTTATCAGTAGACAGATCATGATTTTAATTAATGTATTTGTAAATTTGTGTACCTTGTGTTTGATTTTGCTCAGGATGTCTCTGTCAGGGTTATCCCTATTATCTATGGGTGCCTATACATGAGCAGGAAGGCTGATCCAACATGCTGTAATTACAGCACGTTAGAACAGACTCAATTAATCAAGTCTGCCAGAGTGTGGCAATTACAGTGCTCTAGCAGCTTCCCACATCTTGTGTATCAGCATCCCCATGCTTCAAAATGGCAGTGGGAGCACTTTATCTAAAACCCACTCAATAAGCTTTAGATAAAGTACCTCCATCACCATTTTGAAGCATAGGGATGCTGATACATGAGATGCTCTAATTAAAGCATATCCTCTGCCCTCCTTCACCCCCCAACTCCCAGAGCACATATATAAATGTTCTATCATAGAATCATAGAAAATTAGGGGTGGAAGGGAGAGTGCTCAGGGGGTCATCTAGTACAACCTCCTGCTCAAAGAAGGACCATCCCCAACTACATCATTCCAGCCAGGGCTTTGCTGAGCTGAAGCCTAAAACCTCCAAGGATGGAGATTCCACCATCACTCTAGGCAACCCATTCCAGTGCTTCACCACCCTCCTACTGAGAGAGTGTTTCCTAATATCCAACCTAAACTTCCCTTACTGCAACTTGAGACCACTGCTCCTTGTTCTGTCATCTGCCCCCACTGAGAACAGTCCAGCCCCATCCTTTTTTGAATCCCCCTTCAGGTAGTTGAAGGCTGCTATTAAAACTTACTTCAGTCTTCTCTTCTCCAGACTAAATAAACCCAGTTCCCTCACTCAGCCTCTTCTCAGAAGTCATATATCCCAGCCCCCTGAACATTTTTGTTACTCTCTGCTGGACTGTCTCCAATTTGTCCACATCCTTTATGTTGCCTCAAAATTGGACTCATTACTCCAGATGTGGCCTCACCAGCGCAGAATAGAGGGGAATAATTACTTCCCTCAATCTGCTGGCAACACTCCTACTAATATAGCCCAGTATTCTGTTAGCCTTCTTGGCAAAAAGGGCACACTGTTGACTCATACCCAGATTATTGTCTACTGTAACTTCCAGGTCCTTTTCTGCAGAGCTGTTGCTTAGCTAGTTGGTCCCAAGACTGTAGCAGTGCATGGGATTCCTAAGTGTAGGACTTTGCATGTGTCCTTGTTGAATCTCATGAGATTTATTTTGGCCCAATCCTCCAATTTGTCCAGGTCACTCTGAATCCTAGCCCTATCCTTCAGCCTATCTACTACTCCCCCAGCTTGGTGTCAGCTGAGAACTTGAAGAAGGTGTACTTCATCCATTGTTAATGAAGATATTGAACAAAACCAACCCCAGGAATGACCCCTGGGGCACTCCACTTGATACTGGTTGCCAACTAGACTCTGAGTCACTGATCACTACCCATTTAGCCTGACAATCCAGACAGCTTTCTATCCACCTTACAGTCCATTCATCCAACCCATACTTCCTTACTTGCAAGAATGCTGTGGGAGACCATATCAAAAGCTTTGCTAAAGTCAAGGTATATTATGACCACTGCTTTCCCAGCATCCACAGAGCCAGTTATCTTATCATTGAAGGCAATCAGGTTGGTCAGGCCCTTGGTGAATCCATGCTGACTGTTCCTAGTCACTTTGTCTTCCAAGTGCTTAGAAATGGATTCCTTGAGAACCTGCTAATAGTCTGGGCAAGCCTATTTTTTCCACTACTTACTATGGTAATTGTGCACTGTATATGCAGCCAAGACACTTAAATGTTTGGTTATAGTAGAGAAAAATTGCTGGCATGGTGCCTGTAGACATAAGTGAAGCTGAGATTAGTTTGGGATAGAAGAGTAGCTGGTATGTTAACTAACTCTATGTAACCAAGGATTTTTCCCTCTTGGTTAGTGTAGCAGGGCACTAGGGTGCCTGCTACTAGAAGTGGTGGGATAACCCTTCAGGTGCTGGTTGCTGAGGCAACCAAAGGGAGCTAATGGCTTACACCTGCCTAGCCAGCTGAAGAAAGGGGCAGGGCGTGGCCCCTATATAAAGCACAGGCAGGAGGCCAGAGGTAGTTTCCTAACCAGTAGCTAAGGAGGAAGGAGTTCTCTGCCAGAAGCGAGAAAAACCTGAATGCTAGAGCAGCATTGGTCACCACGGTAGGAGAGAAAACCCCATAGGCCTGAGCATTGTTATAGCCAGGAGGCTTGTATTTAGGTTGTTGTTTGTATTTGCTATTGATTACACTGGTGGTTTGGGTGAGGCTATAAGGAGATGGAGGAGGCCTCATAGGGGACTCACAGCAGTGTGAGGACCCCAACCCCAGTGAGGGCACAGTGTTTGGGGGTACAGACCCCAGCTCCAGAGAGGGGTGGCTGAGAAACCCCAGAAGAGGGGGTAGCAGTGCAGGGAGCCCTGTGAGAGGGCCGCGTTGAAGAGAAGAGCCCTGTGAGAGACAGGGCCACAAAGGGCCCAAGGGCCAGAGGGGTATAGGCCAAGACAGTGTTGTACACGCATAGCCCCCAAGGCTTGGGTACACAGAACACCTGAAGCAGGAGAACTGTAGCCAAGCAAAAGAAAGGTAGCCTCCCTATAAAGAACTCTCATACAATCAAAGTCGTGGTGGGTGAGAATAGGAGGGTGCAAGTCCAAGGCTTGGTACAGTAAAGGAGGCAACAGGGGAGAGCACAATGACCCTGACGTTGCTCCTGCCACAGTTAGCATCTTTTATTTTAATGTAGCTCTGACATCAGTTAGTACTATGAACTAGTCCAATGCTTTCTGAATCCAAGTAGTGGGTCAAAGATGACGTCCAACTATCCTTACCCCCTCTTCTTTCAATGCATCAAGCCTTGTTTATGAGTAAGGCACAATGCATTAACAGTGCTTTAGCATCATATGGCCCTGATTACTGCTAATATTTTTGCTAGTACTACTGTGTAATTTTATATTTTGATAAAATGTGCAGAGTCTTTCCAGCCTCATATTTGTCTCCCCCATAAATTTGCTTTTCCCATCTAGAATGGATATAACTGCCAGTGCAGATTTCAAATTACATGGGTTGAAATATTGTGCAGTTTTTTTGTCCATCAATGTAGAATAACTGCTTCTCTAAATACTAGCCCAACTTACCTACAAGTATTGTATCTTAATCCAACCCCTGACCCCAAAAAGAATCTTGTCTATGATGCAGGCTTTGCATAATGCAAGACTAAGAAAATTATGCACTTTAAAGGCCAGGTGTGACTGGAATTGAATTTTCTCAGCAAAGTAATGAGGAGGAGGGGAGATTGACATAAGAGTTGCAGAGCCCATCCAAGTTTGTTTTTTTTTTTGTTTATTTTTTTTTGTTTTTTGTTTTTTTTAAAGCTTGTGATTTTTATGATTGGAATCAGCTGGCAGGCCCTTTAGGCTCCAATTATGTAGCTAGCTCTGTATAAGAAGAGAGGTTCACTTTGTGTGACTCAGGGGTGAGACATAGCCATAAAAGCTTCATAGACATTTGTGCTTGGTGTATGTGTTCAGGCCAGAAATCCTACCCAGGGAGGAGGCAGTGATGCTGCAAAGTAGCTGCTGCCATAAGAAAGGACTAGAACAGCCCCTAGCTGGACTGGGTTATCATATACCTTCAGCCATCCCCACTGGTAGAGTAGTCTTTGGTTCCATGGTGGCAAATTAAAACTACCCTTCCTGGAAACTGAAACCTTAACATCAGATTTAGAAAATTCAGCTTGGCTTTTCCCTCAGATTGGTTGAAGCTCATTCTTCCAGTCCTCAAAAATCAAGGTGAATGATTTTTTAATATTATGATATACTGCTGAATATTCCTTTATTTGATGATCCTTTGTTAATTGTCATATTTTAGTCCCTGCTAAGCACTAGAGGAAGGGGTGACAAATATTTTATACCTTGATTTATTTCAGTTTAACACTGAAAAGCTCCTGGAAACTGGAGAGTCCAGAAATAAGAAACTGTATATGTAAAGCATTTTATTTTTTTTCCACAATGAATATATAAGAACCTGGTTTATCATAAAAAAAAAAAATAAGGTCACCTGGATCTAAAATCACAAAAATATTACTTGAAGAAAAGCTGCCTGCCAGATCACTGGGCTGGGACATAGGAGGCCTGGGATCAGTTCCTGGCTCTGCCTCAGACTTTGTGGGTGACCTTGAGGAAATCTGGCGCTCCAATCATGGTTCCTTGTAGTCCTCACACTTATGGCAGGTTACATTCCTGGAAAAAGTGCTGCAAATCAAAACATTGTAAGTCTAATCTGATTTTCCCATAGAAACAATATTATAATAGGGGGTTACGTTCCTGACCGAGGGCCTGATAGCCACCTTTTTATCGAAATAACTGTAAACACCATATTTAAATCAACTATTTAATCAACTATAAATGATATACACTGTACAGTACAAAGCTTTCTAAAATGCAGTGCAGTCACTAATCACATAAAATTTTATTTAATAAGAAGGCCATGGGCACAATCGATTTGATAGAACTGGAAGGGAGGCACCGGGGCTAGTGTGGGACACTTACCAAAGGTAAGCTCCTCAGTCCTCATGTGGGGCAGGCAGAGGCTCCTCCCTGAGGTGAGACAAGGGTGGGGATGAGGGCTGGGGGCTAGCGTGTGCTCCACCACCTCCGGGGAACTGCTCTGTTCCCACCCCTGATGCCATGTGCCTCCTCTCTCCCCAAGGTGATGCGGGGGTGTGGAGCAGTTCTCCAGAGCTGGAGGAGCCCATGCCAACCCCTGTCCCCACCTTGCCATGCCTCTGGGGGTGAGGAGGCACATGGCATTGGGGCTGGGAAATGGAGCAGTTCCCCGACACCATCCCCCAGCCCCCACCTCCATCTCGCCTCCAGGAGCACATGGCCTCGGAGAGGAGCCGCTGCCTGAGCTTACCTCTAGTAAGTGTCCCATGCCGGCCCCAGTGCCTCCACCATGCTCTGCCCCCAGCTCATTGCCTGCTGTAAGTGTGAGGATCTGGCGCTGTAAGTAATGATGAGGGTGTAAATGGCGGAGCACTGCAAGTGCAAATCGCTGTCAATCATAGCACTGTAAGTCGAGAACTGTTTGTATGTGGAATGAGCATAATAATAATGTGAGACGTGAGAGTTCTTCTGGGTGATGTCTTTTATTGAACCAAACGATGGTGGCAGATTGGAAGCTCCAGGTGGAGACATGTGAAAAGACAAGGTGATGGGAACCACTGGCATTGTAATACTTTCTGGTCTGTGATGTATTTTCCCTTTTCCTCAGCAAGACGGGCACTGTTGAGAAGGCAGGAGTCCTATAAGAGAACTTGTTGGTTGCAAATGTACATCAGTAGCCAGGCAATGCTGGAGTGAGGGTTGTTCCAAGGTTGAGGTCCTGGCAAGGTTTGAGGTGGCACTTGACCAGTCCAATCCCTGATCCCACTGAAAAGTCTATGGCTGCAAGGTGACTCAAAGTCTCCCAGCAGAAGCAGTCACTGAACTGAGCACCCAAGACCCCATGCAGCCCCAGTCCTTTCCCAGAAAACGCATCCTGTCCTCCCCTCCTCCATTCCCCAGAAGAACTCATAGCATACCCTGTGGTCTGGCACCTCCTGGTGCTGCTTCATAGCAAATTGATGATGGGATGGAATAAAGGGAGAATGCAGTGGCTCAGGGAGAGGTATGGGGCCCAGGGCCAGGCAGCTGCTTCTCCTTTCCCCACATCTGTAAGCATAGGAATCAATCATAGCAGCTGAGGCCACAAGCAGCAAAGGTGTATTTGGACGGCAGTAAGTGGGCAAAGAACTAATTTGGCCAGGTCCTGAGAAGGCCATAACTGTGTCAATAGTTGCTGTAATGGACAAGGTGCCTTGGGGTGTCAAGTCATCATATCGGAGCCAGAGATAACATATCATGAGAATCAAGCTGAAAAGCGGTATCCCCAGTTTTTTGGCTGTGACATCAAAGCCTTCTAGGACTGAAACACCTTTTGTGGGACCATCTCCTGCAGAAGAAGCAGGGCATAGAGGGAGCTCTTCTTTCCCCCTCCTTCCCACTCCCCCCCCCCCCCCCAATCACCACCACCCTGGCATAGTAATAAATTTCCTGCCTCCAATGCTGAGTAACTTTTGCCACAGAGACATTGGGAAGAAAGTATGACTCCTGCAATGCTAGCAGAGTGAGAGGTTGGAGAGCTCTGCCTGTCATGTGAGCAGGCAGTCTCTGCTTGTTCCCAGGAAACCCAGCACCCCAGTATGACCTCTGTGTCCTCAGGGCCATAGAGTGAGAAGAGCAAGTGCCTGCTTGAGTTTCTTAGGAGGGTTCCACCCATTCCCTGCTTGGCAGTACTGCTAGTACAGCAGTGGAGCCTGCCACTTAATCAGAGCACAAGCACCTCTCCCCTCCCTCCCCCCCCCCAATCAAGGGAACAAATCCCATATGGGCTTGACTGAAGGAGTGAAGCACAGCTCCCAGACCTGAAGTGAGATGGACAGGACAGGAAACTTAACACTTGTATCTCCTGTCTCTGTGGGATTGCCAAGCTGAGATGGGTAAGAGCCAGAACTTCTGTAGTTATATTCCATGTTATCAGAAAAAGTTGACAAATTTCACAAAGCCACAATATCTCTTGTCTCAGATGATACCTGCAGGCAATATGGGAGCCTGTGACAGCAGCTCCAATGATGGGCTGACACACAGCTGTGGAGCATGTGAGAGAGATACAAGGGAGATGGCAACAAAACAAGGAAGAAATGCTAGAAGCTCTGGAAGATGCTGCCAAGTTCTGAGCATGTCCTGGAGAGATTTGGCCTCAAAAACTTCAATACTAGCATGAGGATGGGCCATCACACAGCTGTGGAACAAGTGAGAGATGGACAGAGGAAGGTGATGAAGCAAGGAGGTGTCAGGTTATAGTCTTGAACCTGGGGCCTTGGCCTCCCAAGCATGGCCATTTTCTGTTTTACCAGCTTCTCAGTAGAGTTTTGGGGTGGACACAGGTGGCCAGAACCCTTCAACCACATGTCCACTCCCTACCACCAGAGTAGCCAGCCAGGAGTGGCCAATGAGCCCTCACCCCTTCCAATATAACCTCTAACCTGGAAGAGGAAGTGTCTGGGCAACAAGGTTCAATCTTGTATCCCTTTGGTTTGTGCTGCTACTGACTGATGATACTGACTCTTTGGATACCTGACCCAGTTAACCTCCTGATCTCACATTCTGACTGACCCTCTGGTTATCCAACTCAGCTCTTACCTGACCTGGCTAGCTTCCTGACTTCACACTCTGCCTGACCCTCAGACCTGGCCAGACCAAAAACAGATGTCTTGGCTTCTGATGTCCTGGCTTCTCCTGACTGAGGTAATCTCAGACCTGGCCACCCACAACCTGGCATGACAAGTTGCTTGGACCACCACATGTGGTAAAAGGAACTCAGTATGGAGGTGAACTCTGTACTGGAGCCCCTGGACCTACTCTGGCCAGACCAGCTAACACAGATGGACTCTGTCTGGCAAGTACTGGATCGGGTCCAGCAGTTATTGGCAGAGAATCAGTTCTTCCACTCCCAGGTTTACCAATTCTACAGCAAGGTTTCTATGCATCCGCTTCCCCACCTGGGGCCCTGCTTACCCATTCCTTTACCAGAGAGGTATGATGGTGACTGGCTGCATTTCTGCAAATTCCTCATGCAGTGCTGCATACTATTCATAGGGTGAGCCTAGTGATTAGTCTCCTAACAGGAGATGCTCTGAAGTGGGCTACAATTTTAGTGGAGTGCAATAGTCCAGTCCTCCAAGACTGGGGTGTTTTCCTCAAGGATTTCACAGTCAGGTTCAGAGACGCTCACCTAGCCCAGACAGTGGAGATCATGTTGTGGTCCCTGTGCAGGAGGAAGGTTCTGTTGCAACTTATGCCTCTCTCTGCTGTTACGCTGCAGACACCCAGTGGAATGAAGCAGCCCAACTCCATTATTTCCACTGGGTTTTGTGGGAGGAGATCAAGGATAATCTGGCTTAGGTAAAAACACCCTCAGAATTTGATGCATTTGTGGACCTGGCCATCTGGATTGACCTCCACCTCCAGGAATGCAGAGAGGAAAAGGAAGAGGTCTTGCCCCACCCTGCCCCAGTTGCTCCTAACCCCATGCCAGCATGTGGCAGGTTCCATAACCCCATACCAGGATAATAGGAACACTACCAGCAGCAGAGACAGTGCAATGATGGTGGGGCCTTGGGACACAAGTGTGCCACATGTCCCCAGCTAGAGGGTCAAAGTAAAAGAATGATACCAGGCCTGTGAAGAAGACCATCTCAAGGTCATCCAAAATCCCTAAGGCATCCACCACCCATGAAGTCTGTGGCAAACTTAGCCCATGGAATCCCCAACCACTGTTATCCACCAGTCTCCAGGTCCTGGGGCAGAACTGCTCATTCCCCATGCTAAGCACCCTGCTGGACTCTGGAGCCACAGGTAATGTCAGAACCAAGACCATGCCACAAAGTCTAAAAATCCCACTAAAATGTCAGTGCAGACCTGAAATCACAGAGACCATAGATGGTGCACCCCTGGATCCAGGCTCTATGGAATGGGAGACCACCTCTCTAGAGATTAATCTCTTTGGCCACTAGGGGACCATATACTTTGGAGCCATGTGGTCTTCCTACACCTTGATTCTGGGGTTTTCCTGGCTTGCACACCAAGACCCGCTAATCAGGTGGGAAGCCCAGGAGGTCTACTTGTACTCAGACTATCACCAACAATACTGTTGGAAACCCTAAGGGTCAGATCCCCTGCCGTGATCCAAACTGAAGGCCTGCCTGCTGTAACTCCCTCAGCAGATGTCTCCAGAATCTGAAACTGTTACCTGTGAAATAGATAACTTGTGCACATCTTTGAAAAGAAGAATGTTGACACTTCCTCTGTATTAAGATTACAATCATCCTATCGTTCTGTAGCTAGGTGTAAAAATCTCAGTGAGATGCCTTTACTCTACGTCAAAGCCTGAACTGACATAGCATCTAGAAGAGAACCTGGCCTGGGGTTACATACACAGGTCCACCTCACCTGTGGGAGCCCCTATCCTGTTTATTTAAAAAAGATAGGAATGTAGCAAAACCCCCAGTTGTTTTTATTATTATTTAAAAATACATTCCTTCCCCTTTCCCAACTGTTTCTGACTTTCTCTCTGCCCTCTCTATCCCTTATGAGTAATTATAAGTAGTCATAGGTAGGCTAAGCTAAGTTCTTATACTCCCTTATACTAACAAGCTCCTTTTGTATTGTAAATAGTGTTCTGTTATGTTTGTATTGATTTGTACTGTTTTATATTGAATTTATATGATTTAGGCCTGTGTCTGTAATGTCAGCTTTCTGTTTTGTAATGTCAAGCCTCCATCTTGTGTCCCCTGCACTATACAATAGGGCATCCCGTATTGTATAAGTGTGTTGTAACTGTGACTCATGTCTAACCAGTCTCGCATAAATTGGTTCCTGAATGAACGGGGGTGCTTGAGGCATAATTGTAGCAGGCCTCTACTAAATGACCAGTAACAACTGGACCATCAACTCAACGACCTGACCTTTGCCTTGCATTGACTCATCCAGGAACAGACACAAAACCCAGCATTTGGAAGACCAGCAACCCCACCATTGTATCCCACCAGACAATGAGGACACCTGGATCTGCACGTATGCATCTGAGCAGGACTGGCCCTTGCCTGGGCATGTCCTTCCCATAGGAGACACATGTAGCCCACCCCTATAAAAGGAGTGGTAGAGTGTGACCTCCTTGGGACATCCTCTCCATCTGGACCAGCACTACACCATGCCACCTATCGACCCAGAGGCCCTGCTGGTGACCCCCTCTGGACAACACCTTGCTGGAGAAAACCCCGACTGGCCATCGATGAACTCACAGCTCGAGATAAGTAGCTATCACCCACCTTCCTTCCACAAGCAAAGGACCTGGTCTCTGTCCCCACACACCTTGTCTTCAATCCTTCCACCAAGCCTTTCCTGCTACTATTGTGTGTGAACCAATAACTTTGTGAGCTGTATAGTATATTGCCTGTCTAATAAAACTGATATTTTTGACCACAAGTTGGACTCTGTATTGCTGCAGGCTCCCAAATAAAGCCCCATCTCTTTGACCTCCCTTTGGGTTTTGTTCCTCTACCTCCCCTGGCCCTAGCTTTCACCTGCTGTCTCCCAGCTCTGCTGCCACCTCTCTAGCCCAGCTTGGCTTACCCCCAGCTGTTGCTTGCTGTCTTTTGGCCTTTCCAGCCCCAGTCTGCCTCCTTCTGGAGCCTCCCAGCCCCAGCTTGCCACCACCGCTTTCTGACTTTGTTCCCTGGCTTTGGCTCCCTCCACCTTCTGGCTTTTCCCCCCTCTCCGCTGACCTCCTGGCCCTGCTCTTTGGTCTCTCAGCTCTAGCCCCCACTCTGCCCTCCATCTCTGCCTCCCTCTTCCTCCTCCTTGATCTCCCAACTTTCCTATTTGTGTCCTGCCACCTGTGCCTTCCCTCCCTGATCTTCCTTGTTTCTCTCTCTGTTCCTGTTTGTGTTCTGTGGCCTCTGCCTTCTTTCTCTGATCTTCCCTGTCTTTTTCTCTCTATTCCCTTTTGTATCCTGCCGCCTCTGCCATCTCTCCCCGATCTTCCCTGTTTCCCTTTCCATTCCCACTTGTGTCCCACTGCCTCTGCCTTCTCTCCCTGAATTCCCTCTCTCTTCCCATCTGTGTCCTGCCACCTCTGCCTTCTCCCCAACCTTCCACACAGCCCAGTTCCTCCCACCTCCCAGCTTACCTCTTTGCTGCACATCCCAGTCCTCCCAGCTCTGCCCATCACCTCCACCTTCTCCTGGCTTGCTTTCCTGACCCTGGCTACCACTCCTGGACAGCTCCTTACTTCCCAGGTCCACCACCCACTCCACTGCTTCCATCTCCCCGGCTTCTGTTCCAGCTTCTGCTCCGCTACCCCTTACCTCCAGCTCGGCCACTTTTCCTTGCTGCAGCCCTGGCCTTTTCCCTCACTTCTGCCCAGAGCCCCAGTTAACCTCAAATAACCCCAAACCCAATTGACCCAAAGTAACCCCAAAGGCACCTTGATGTCAAGTAATCCTGAGCACCAAGTTACCCCAAATGCACCCTAGTGCTCGCACACAGCCACAGAAGCGTGTGTGTGAACTCATAAAGATGCATGTGTAGTTTGTGTGTGTACATACAATTTTGTATCATGCCCTCCTGTCTAACAGTGCAATATTGAGATCCCAAGTGTTGATCTGGCATGTGTCAAGTCAAGAGGAATCTCTGCCTTCTATTGTTTTCAATCGCTACTCTCTGCACCCCCTCCTCGAGCTGCTTGATTGGCTCAAAATGGCATGCATCTTCACTAAACTTGATCTTCATGGAGCCCATAACCTGGTGTGAATCTGCACTGGGGATGAGTGGAAGACCTCTTTTAGAAACTGGTATGGGCACTTTGAGTTACTTACTCATGCCTCTTAGGCTCACTAGTGCCCCAGCCAGTTTCCAACACTTCATTAATGATGTATTGCAAGACCAGTTTGTAATTTCCTAACTTGATGACATACAGGTCTTGTCACATGACCCTAACCAACATCCAACATATGTCTGAAGAGTGCTCGAAAGACTGTGTCAACATGGCCGTTTTGCAAAATTTAAAGAAAGGTACATTTGACCAAATGACTAGCAAGTTCCTTGGTTTCATTTCATCCCCTGAAGAGCTGAAAATGCACTCCCAGAAAGTTCAAGCTGTCAGTGAGTGGAAGACCCCCACCTCTTTCCCTCACCCTCCCCACCATGGTATGTCAAGGAATTTCAAAGATTCCTAGGATTGATGGACTTCTACTGCAGATTCATTGGCAACTTGGCCCAGGTAGTAAGTCCTCTCACTATGCTATTGCAGAAGAACATTCTTCTGGTCCATGTAGGTGCAGCAAGCATTCAAACACTTGAAACAGACCTTTACCTCTGCCTCTGTGCTTGCTCATCCAGACCCTGCCCTGACACTTGTGGTAGAAATGGATACATCTAGCACTGCCATAGGTGCAGTGCTCTCCCTGGGTAAGACCCAAAACAAATCTGATATCCCTGTGTCACCTTTTCCTGAGAACTTACCCCAGTGTAACAGAAGTATAAGATCCTGGATTGCAAACTTCTGGCTGCTGAATGGCATTCTGGGAATAGTGGCCTTACCTAGAAGGAGAAAAGCATGAGATATAGTTTGTGAGGACCTGTAAGAACTTAAAGTATTTCTATAAGGTGAAAGCTCTCAACTGGAGGCTGCTGCACTGGATACTCCCCTTTCAACTACTAAATAACATACCAACCCAGGTCCAGAAACAGAAAAGCAGATGCCCTATTCTGAAAGACAGATAGGAAGGAGAGGATAGACCAGGTCTCCAATGATGAGGGGTAACAAGTAAGGGTGTGTGAAGCTTTGGTTGCTGACTTAATTCAGAGAAGATTTGGCCAAATTCAGAGGCTGAATTACTGCATCCAAATTGAATCAGGAGACCAAATAACTCCCCCCTCCCCGCCCCCCCCCCGAATCAATTTGGAGCCTCCAAATCGATTCAGAAAAGATTTGGAAAAAGATTTGGAGATTCGGAAGACAGTCTTTCAGGGCAACTGAAACTGAGAAAAGGGGAGAAGGGAGGGGAAAGTAGATGGCCAGTGACTGTGATCTTTCCCTGAGTCCCCTTCCAGTTACAGTGCTCCGGGGGAGGAACAGAGAAACAACACATAAGTCTCTGTCTGCAGCTTTTCTGTCCCTTTTGTGAGCTGTTTCTGCCTGAGCACTGGGAAGCCCCTCTGTTACAGGCTACCATCCCTGCTGTTTTCATCTTGCTGTGCCTTAAAACTCACAGTCACACTTCACGAGTTTTGCTCGTCAGCACCTTGAGGTGCAGTTTCCCAGAAACCCCTGCACCCATCTCCTTGAAACTTGGCAAGCTTCATGCCCTCAGAAGGGGCTACCATCTTTGCTGTTTTAATCCAAATCTGCCAAAACATGACAAAGATATAGGTATTTCAGTGATTCCCCATTATAGTCTATGGCCAAATCTCCAAATCTGGCTGAATCGGCACCAAATCTTCGGATGCCAATCCAGCCAAATCAATTTGGGACACTGATCTGAATTGAATCGCTGTCCTCCAAATTGATTGAATCAGAATCAAATGCTTCCCTAATCGCACAGGCCTAGTAACAAGTCTACTGATCTTGATGCTGATTGCACAGGAGGATGGAGTTGCAGAAGACCCTGAATCATGAGCACTGTCTTCTCAGCTGGTAACAAGGTGGGTGAAGTGCCCATGGCAGTCAACAACACCTTGAAATTTAATGGAAAATAATCCCTTGCAGTTGAACACCTCCACAGTGCCTTGGGGTGAGTAAAGAATGGGGTTATGGATGCCATTGATGGCCATCAGGCATTGGGGAAGCCTATCTGGCAGAAGGCTTCAGTGACCTCCTGTAGGTTAATGAGATGAATAAAGCAGTCTTCCAAAACATCATGGATGACTTTGAATTTCTCCCAGACTGTTGCGCGAGCTGTGGACTTGCCCACACAAGACTGGATGGTGATGGAGCAGAAGCTGTCAGAGGGGGCAGGCTTCCAGATGACAACAGTGATGTGCTTCTCTAGTCAGGGGTTGGCTTATGCTAATGTCATGCTGCTCAATGTGGGAGGCCAGCTGGGTGACGATGTTTATAAAGGTGGCTTGGTACATGTGGAAGTTCTGCAGCCACTGCTTGTACCCCCCCATGTATGCAGGACAGTGGGCTCCCACCAGTCTCTGCTGGCCTCAAAAGACCCAAACCACTGCTCAGTGATCTGGAGGTGCTCCCAGAGCACCCTAAAGTCAATGACATCCAGGAGGTCCATGGCTCTTTTAGCTAGGTGGAAGTAGTTGGCTGATTCCAGGATGCTTAGTGGCTATAGGGTAGAGTAAGTATCCCTGTGCAGGAGTCCAGGCTCCTGAATCATAGATTGGAAGGAATGTGTCTGCATGATTGTTTTCTGGGTCATGTGCAGATGGGCACATGTAATATCCCATGGCCTCTGGTGAGAGTTGCACAGGGCAACAAGAAGGATGTGCTGCTGCTCCTGGGTCTATGGTCTTGTTCCCTAATGATTAGGGATCCATGGTGGGGTGAAGGCAGAGAAACTGAAGCATTTGCAAGTAACAAGAAAAGGGCCACACTCAGGGTCTCTTTCTAGGACCTTAGAACAGAGAGGGAGGAAGACGAGGAAGGGTTAGTGTTAGGGGTGCACAGATAAAGATTTTCTTGGCTGATACTGATAGCTGACTATTAAACAGCCATATTGACTGATACTAATCTGATAATCAGTATTTAGTAATAAAGCTTGTTGAATGAGCTTTAGTTCAAGTGCCCCACTGCCATTTCTATGTGTGGCGACACTGATACAGGAGGCATGGCAGCACTTTAATTAGAGAGGCTTTTGGATCCACTCTAATTAAAGTGCCACTCCCCCACTCCTGGAGGCTTCCTTCCTGCTGGGGGGAAAGACCCGCATGCAGCAGGGGGAGTGGGTGCCCCGGCCCTTGTCAGGCTCTGCCCTCGGCCCCTAGGATGCAGACCCCCAGGCACCATGGGTTGAACTGGGCTGAGCCGGGCAGCTCAGCTTTCCCTGAGCCTCCTCACCCCAGTCACATCTCTGGCATTCAGTGCCTTTTACAACACTGCCCCAGCCCCAGCGTGCAATCTGTGCCATGCCAGCACCCAGGACACCACGGCAGCTGCTCCACTCCAGTCCAGCCTGCCCCACTGGTGAGGGGATGGGGATATATCTGGGGTCACCCTAGCTTGTAGGAGGAAACCCCAGCATAATTGAATTATCAGAGAACGATATCAGCCAAAAAAGCTGGTAGCCAATAATGTTAATTTTCCTTTTATTGGTGCTGATCTGATGCACAACAGATATATTGGTGCATCTCTAGTTAGAGCACCCAGGAATTTTCCGAGGAATGGCCAGCCACTCAGTGGTGCCCTCTGTGCTCAGCCACTCTTGGCAGTCTCCCACAGAGCATCCACAGGAGCAGGATGCTTATTAACCTCCAGGATGCTGATCCCACAGGGCATCCACAGGAAAAGGATACTAATGCACCTCCACCTCCAAATGTTGAATGCTGGTGCTCTATCAGTTAGGGGTTTAGGTTGCTCAAACTAAACTGCGCAACTTGAACCGGTTCAGTTGAGCACTTGTACATATCATACCCATCACCTCAACACTAACATAATAATAATGACCTTTCCCCCTATCCTTGTCTGTTGTATTTATCAGATTGCAAGCTCTTTGTGGCAGACAGTCTCTTTTTTCTGCACAACACCTAGCAAAGTGCTTCACACATGCTCCAACACTACCTTCTACTTTTTGCTCGCCTGCTTTTAGGGTGGTATACCCAGAGGATTTGCTCTGTTGATTCAGACCCAAGAGCTGGGCAATTTTTTTAAATTTGCCAAGTTGTTCGTTCAATGAAAAATGATGTTTTCAGGCAACAAAAACTTTTCACGTTGTTTGACTTTAGGATGAATTCAGCTGAAAAAATGGAAAATATTGGGAAACTATAAATGAAATGTTTCACTGTTTATTTTGAAACTTTTCATTTTAAATGCTGTAATCTAATTTTACAAAGGGTTTCATAGAAAATTTTAAAAGAAAAAAAAGTCTGTCGAGACATTACTATTTTCCCCCATAATTTTAATGTTTGGGTAATTAATTGAAAAATCAGTTGTTCCCATTGTTCTAGCTCTTATTCTTCACTGCAAATGTCTGCTCCAAGGAATAGCATTCTTCTATTCTATGGTATCTTTTTTTTGCACACAGTCTATTTGATCAGTATGTCTGGGGCCAAATTCCACAGCCAACTTATGAATAAGCAATTGGAGAAACATGTGCTTTTTGCAGAATGCACAAGTTGTAGGTATTCTAACTATAATTTGTCTTGCTAACACACAACTTTTTATGTCTTTCATGCTACGATTGTGGCATTAGTATTGCATCTGACAGAATTTCTTTTAAAGTGTTTGCAGTTTTTCTTGAATTGATGGAAATGAAAACTGAACCTCTCTCAGTTAAAAGCCATTAGAGCTCTCCAAGGGCCTGTAGAAATCTAAGAGTTGTGTAAAAACATAAAATGTCAATACAGAAACTTGGCAGTACTATTAATTTCCATTCTAAGATAAAGCCCAGCCTTGCTGACTGTGAACCAGAAATTTTGAAATCTCCAGCAGTTCTATTTTTCCTTAATCAGTTTCATAGATCTGGTGAGGATGGCAGACTGGAAAAGAGAAAGAACTATTGATTCCTTAGTACATGTGGCATGTGTCCTGGCACAGCAGGGCTACGGTTTCAAATCACATTGAAATAGTCAGGCAGATTCTCCTCTTAATTATACCAGTATCCATCAGGAGCTGCTCATACCAATGTAGGGTATGTATGCATGAGATGAAAATCAATCTCACAGTTTGCATAGTGCAAGTGCACAATTTAAAATTGTAACCACACAGTGGAAAGCTAAACAAGGTGGCCTTGTTCTCTATGTGATCACCTGTTAATGAGAGCTACGCTGAACTTGTAGCAAAACCCCCAGTTTTTCTTTTTTTATTTATTTTAAAATGCATTCCCTCCAGTTCCCCAACCATTTCTGACTTTTTCTCTCCCTCTCTATTCCCTATAGAAAAGCATAAGTGAGCTCAGACTTAGGATAAGCTTTAAACATTTTTATTTTGGTAGCAAGTTTTTGGTTTTGGATATCCAATGTTTTATATTGTATAATTATTAGGTTTGTATTGATTTTACTGTTGTGTATTGTATTATTATCATTTTTGTATTGATTTTTATTGTTTCATATGGATATTGTATGGTTTAGGCCTGTGTTTGTAAGTGAACCAAAGTCATGTCAAGTTTCCATTTTATATGTCAAGCCTCCATCTTGTGTCCTCTGCCTGGGCATCCCATGTTGAGTCACGTACCTGTCCCATGTAAATTGGTTCCCAGATGAATGAGAATGATTGGGAATGAATGAAATACAATGGTAGCAGGCCTCTACTGAATGGCCTGTAATGACTGGGCCATCACCTGGCATTGATTCATCCAGGAACCACGGACGTCACCCAGGAACAGAGACAAGAACCCAGCATTTGGAAGACAAAAGACCCTGCAGAACCAGCAACTCTACCATTGTACCCCACCATTACAGACACCCGAAACTGCACATCCCTGCATGAAGCACACATGCTTAGTACACCAGGGGTTGACCTTTGCCTGGGCATGCCTCCTGTCACTAGGGTCACACAAGGTCTGCCCCTTTAAAAAGGGGCAATGAAGACAGACCCAGTGGGACACCCACTCCATCTGGACCAGCACCATGCCACACCACCAATCCACCCAGAGGCCTTGCTGGCGACCCCCCTCTGGACAGCACCTACTGGACAAAGACTCCTTTCCAGCCTGGATAGGTATCTATCACCACCCCCCCCCCCCACCTTCAACCAAGGACTTGCACTCTGCTTCTCTTCCCCATCTGGACTCCAGCCCTTCCACTGAGTCTCTTTCTCCTACTGCCAGTGTGTGTGTGTGTGTGTGTGTGTGTGTTTGTGTGAAAACCAATAACTTCATGGGGCTGTGTAGTGTGTTGTCTGTGTAATAAAACTGTTATTTGGACCCCTAAGTTGGGTTTTGCCTTACTATGGTTTGGCCCTGCTCCAATCTTTGCTCCTCGCCCCTCTAACTACTGTCTCATTTCTCCCTCTCCTACTTCTGGCTCACTGCCACCTCCAACACCTGTCCTGAGCTCCTCTTTGCCTCCAAGTCCCCTGTTTCTTTGCCACTGTCTTATCCCCACAGCCTTTTCCTTTTCCCTTGAGCAACCAGGTTTCTGCCTCAGTTTCTTTCCTGACTGTCTCCTCCTTGCCACCACTTATCTGCACCCCCCCCCCCAATATCTCAGCTGTCTGTCTCAGTTTCCAGCACCAGTCTGCCTTAAGTAAATCCAAGCCTCAGTTCCTCAGCCAGCTTCTCTGTAGTCAAACCAGTTCTAATCCCAGTTCTGGCAACTTTCACTCCCTACACTTTAACTCTCTCTCTCTCACCTGAACCTTCCCCCAAGTATCCCAGGTACTCCAAGCACACACAAACACACTGTACCATCCAAGTGAGGAACTTACCTGTGTGTATGTGTAGGTGGGTTGTCTGTGTGAGAACTGGTGATTGTGTGTGTGTATAATATATATATATATATATATATATATATATATGGCATTGTGTGCATGATACAAATTAGTGATCTTTGTCTAACTTTTGGGGTGTATAGTGTAAGTGCTTGAATTGGTGTTAGGTATGCATGTGCCTAGGCTGGTTTCGATGTGTATGTGCCTGAGCTGGTAGTGTGTGTATGTATGCATCTAATTGATTTGTGTGTTTGTATGCATGCAATTGTCTAACAGTATACACGCTCCTGTCTAACCGTGCAATATTGAGATCCTGAGAGTTGGCCTGACCCCACAGGGCAACAAACTAATAAGTGAAAAAAACAGAAAAAGAACCCCAGTTAGGCTCCGGGAGCAGCGCAAGATGCGCAGGTAAAAGCCCACTGTGGCCACACACCCCAAGGGCCCCCAGTGACCCCCAACTGCTGCAGAGTGCCCCTGCTTATCCCCAGCAGCAGCTGGAGGTAAGCGGGGCCCTGTGGTGGGAGGGACTAGCCCCAGCCCAGCTCCAGGGAGCTGGCTAAGCCAGAGCCAAGGTGGGTCTCACCCCGCTCTGGCCCCTACTTTGCCCAGCCCCCCAAGGAGCCATGCAAATAGGCTGTGCAAACAGGCATGCTTGTCTGCCTGGCACATGAATTAGTGTGGAGTTTGCACAGGAGGATGAGCAGGAGGTCCCAAGGCCCTGCCAGTGCACGCCCCCTAGGGAAGCCAGTCCCAGCCATAGTTGCATGACACAGATGGGCACACACTGCACCCCAAGGGTCCCCTCAGGGCCTGCGGCCTCCCCCTCTGGCTCCTCAGAGACCTCCACCCAAACAGAGCCCATGGTTCTGGGCTTCATGCAGATGGAGCCTCTGGCTCTCGGCTGTGGGGGCTTCTTGTCACTTTTTCAGGCTCTGGGGTCTGGCAGCATGGCCACTTCCCCTTGTGAGGTCTGCTCGCTTTTGGGGTGTCTGGTGCACCAGCTGAAGGAGCTCCAGGCCACAGTCCAGAGACTGCGTGCCATCAGGGACTGTGAGCAGGAGATCAACACCTACTGCCAGGGCCTTCTCCCCTGGGAGGCGGAGGGTAGACCACAGTCACCTTCCAGGACAAGGGAGGACTCAGGGACCTCCCCTTCTGTCCAGCCACAGGGTTGGACCAAGGTGGTCAAGGGCCCCAAGGCCTACCACACCAGGGTCCCCACCCCATTGGAGGTTTGCAACAGGTATGAACCTCTTGCAGCCCCAGCAGAGCCTGCCAAGCTGCCAGCTCCCACAGGCAACACAGGCTCAACTGCAGCTACTGCAACCACACTCCCCAAGACAAAATGCAAAGTCCTTGTCATGGAAGACTCCATCCTGAGGGGGACAGAGGAGGCAATCTGCCACCCCGACCCCTTAGCCTGGGAAGTTTGCCTTTTCCCAGAAGCCCATATCCAAGACATTGCGGAGAAGATCCCTGGGCTCCTCTGGCCTACTGACCACTACCCTATGCTCCTTATGCATGTCGGCACCAATGACACGGCTCAGCAATCCCAGCCAGATCATGAAGTGCTACAGGGATTTAGGAGCTGGGCTTAAGGGGTTGGGGGCACAGCTGGTGTTCTCTTTGATTATCCCAGTCTCAGGCTATGGGCTGTGGAGGGAGAGGAGGATCGAGGTAGTGAACCAAAGACTGTGGTGCTGGTGTCATCAGGAAGGCTTTGGCTTCCATGACCACAGTCCATTCTTTGGTGAGAGAGGCAGTGAACTGCTGGGAAGGGATGGCCTCCACCTCTCTCTGCTGGGAGGAGGCTCTTCTCAGCCAGACTGGCTAATCTGCTCCACCAGGCTTTAAACTAAGCCCACTGGGGGATGGGGGCACTACTGCAACTGCTGACCCACTGAGCAACCCTTGCAAAGCCAGCAGGCCAAGGCACTTAAGGGAGCCAACCTCTGCCCCAGCCCTGGAGTGAGCTGCAGGCAAGGCAAGGGCCCCCAAAGGGACACTTGCCTGCCTGTACACAAATGCCAGGAGCTTGGGGAATAAACAGGAGGAACTTGTCCTCCTGCTTAACACAAATAACTATGATGCCATAGGGATAATGGAGACCTGGTGGGACTCCACCCATGACTGGACCACAGGTATAGACAGCTATACCCTGGACAGGAGGGATTGAGTGGAGAAAAGGGGCGGGGGTGTAGCTTTTTATGTCAAGGAAAGCTACGTGTCCCTGCAAGCTGACATTGGTGCCCAGGGTAGACAACTAGAAACCCTTTACGTTAAAATCCATGGGGAATACAGCACAGGAGACACAATGGTGGGAGTCTACTACAGACTTCCAACCCAGGATCAAGAGCTTGACCAGGAGTTCGCCAGGGAATTGGCTGAGGCCGCACGCTCCCAGTAAATGGTTGTCATGGGAGACTCCAACTACCCAGACATCTCATGGGAAGAGCACTCGGCCAAATCCAAGTGGTTGCAAAGCTTTCTCTCATGCATGGATGAGCTCTATCTGATGCAAGAAGTTGATGGGCTGACGAGAGGTAAGGCGCTGCTTGACCTGGTTCTGGCAACAGGGGACGGCTTAATCAGTGACCTAATGATCAAAGGGAAGCTGGGTGACAGTGACCATGAGCTGATCACTTTCACCATCCACCATAAAGCTGGCAAGTCAGTCAGCAATACAGAAGTCCTCAACTTCAGGAAAGCTGATTTTGACTAGCTCAGGAGACTGGTCAGGGAGGCCCTAAAGGGCCACAACCCAAAGGGGAGGGGAGTTCAGGATGAGTGGTTGCTGCTCATGGAGCGATCCTGGATGCACAACTAAAGTCTATCACATCTCGGAGGAAAAGCAGCAAAAGGGCACAGCAGCCCCCTTGGCTCTCCAGGGAACTAGTGGACTTCCTGCATCTAAAAAGACAGACCTACAAAGGATGGAGGACTGGATCCACCTCCAAGAAGGAATACTCTGCACTGGTCCGGACCTGCAGGGAGCGAACCAGGAAAACCAAGGCTGCGACTGAACTCCAACTACCTACAATTATCAAGGACAATAAAAAGTCCTTTTTTAGATATGTGGGAAGCCGGAGGAAAAGCAAGGGCAACATTGAACCCCTGCTAAACCAGATGGGACAACTGACAACTGACGCCCAGGAAAAAGCCAACTTGCTAAATGGGTACTTTATGTTGGTTTTTTCCCTGCCCATTATGGAACAGGAAGGCCTGGATGAGGGAGATTCCTTACCCTCCATCAATGTTGACCTCGTGAAGGAACACCTTGAGAGGCTGGACACCTTCAAGTCAGCCGGCCCTGACAGTTTACCCCAGGGTACTCAAGGAGCTGGCTAGCATCATAGCTCAGCCCCTGGCATGGATCTTTGAGAACTCCCGGCGCTCTGGCAAAGTGCTTGATGATTGGAAGAAGGCCAATGTGGTGCCTATCTTCAAGAAAGGGAGGAAAGTGGATCCAGTAAACTATAGGCCCATCAGCTTGATCTCTATCCCAGGGAAGGTTTTAGAAAAGATAATCAAAGAGGCCACTCTTAACAGACTGGCCAATGGCAACATCCTGAGAACTAGCCAGCATAGGTTTGTTGCGGGTAGGTCTTGCTTGACCAATCTAATTTCCTTCTATGACCAGGTGACCTATCACCTGGAAAAGGGAGAAGAGATTGATGTCATGTATCTTGACTTTAAAAAAGCCTTCGATCTGGTATCCCATGATCACTGCTTAGTAAAACTGGCTAACTGCAGCCTCGGCCTGGCTAACTGCACGATCTGCTCACTGGGGAATTGGCCACCAGAGGGTGGTGGTTGATGGAAGTCAATCATTGTGGTGCCCTGTGACCAGTGGGGTCCCCCAAGGCTCTGTCCTAGGGCCTATACTGTTTAATATTTTCATTAATGATTTGGACATTGGTATCAGAAGTGGACTGGCCAAGTTTGCCGATGACAACAAACCCTGGGGTAAAGCGTCCACACCTAAGGACAGGAGGGTGATCCAGGCTCACCTTTGACAGGCTCAGGAAATGGGTGGATGAGAACCTGATGGTGTTTAACACTGTAAAATGCAAGGTTCTCCACCTTGGGAAGAAAAACCTGCAGCATCCTTATAGGCTTGGCAGTGGTACACTGGCTAGCACTACGAACGAAGGGAACTTGGGGGTCATGATTGACCACAAGATAAACATGAGCCTGAAATGTGATACTGCTGCTAGTAAAGCAAGCAAAATGCTGGCTTCCATCCACAAATGCTTTTCAAGGAAATCCCAGGACGTCATTCTCCCATTGTACTCGGCCTTGGTGAGGTCGCAGCTGGAGCACTGCGTCGCGTCCAGTTTTGGGCTCCACAATTCAAAAAGGATGTGGAGAAGCTTGAGAGGGTGCAGAGGAGAGCCACGCATATGATCAGAGGTCAGGAAAGCAGACCTTATGAAGAGATGCTGAGAACCATGGGACTCTTCAACCTGGAAAAGTGCAGGCTCAGGGTTGATCTGGTGGCCACCTATAAGTTTATCAGGGGTGCTTGCCAGGATCTGGGAGAACATCTGTTCACCAGAGCACCCCAAGGGATGACAAGGTCGAATGGTCACAAACTCCTCCATGACTGTTTCAGGCTAGTCATAAGGAAGAACTTCTTTACTGTCCGAGCCCCCAAGGTTTGGAATAGATTGCCACCGGAGGTGGTTCAAACACCTACTCTGACCGCCTTCAAAAGGCATCTGGATGTTTATCTTGCTGGGATCCTATTATCCCTGCTTACTTCCTGCCCCTGGGGCAGGGGGCTGGACTTGAAGATCTTCCGAGGTCCCTTCCAACCCTAGTGTCTATGAAGTCTATGAAATCTACGAATATTATTCACTTTAATTTTCAAATGTGTAGTTCTGTGTGGTATCCTTCAATAACCAAAAATATGATTTAACAATAAGCCTTTTTAGAGGTTAATGAGATTAATCTGCTCATTCGGGGCAGATTCTGATGTCCTTACTCATGCTGAGTAGCAGCTTACCTCTTGAGTGGTCTCTTGCCTTTGGTTGATTGACTTGAGTAAGAAGCATGTGCATAAATTATCACAAACAAAGACTCAAGTAGTTAACCTTACTAATGCTGATTATTATCTTATTACATGACTAGTCCCACTGATTTTGACAACCATTAATCATTTAAAGAAGGTATTATTAAGCACATGCAAAACAAATTGTTAGTTATTTAAACATACATGTCTCACTTATGGTGCTTCAGGAAGGCCATTAAGAAACTTCTAGGAAGTCTTTTTAGTAATAGCTGCAGCTTCCAGAGTCACTGAAATTAATGCTGCCACCATTCTGGACCCACAGGCAAGGATAGATCTGGCACACCGGGTCACACTGGAGCAGGATCCCTTGCATGGGGTCATGTCCATGGACTTATGCTATATATTGACCCCATGCTGGATCAGGCCCACAGACCAACTCCAGCCATGGGATCCAGCCCATGGACTGGCTGAGTGTCACTCATCCAGTCTGAGGGCCAGAAGGCTGAGCATCACGGGTCTGGCACGTGGAATAATGATATGGTAATTATAAACAATTATGTGTTAAAAAGAAAAGAAAAACCAAAATCCAGTGGAAAATTTTACGAACTAGTATTTTTTGTAATCCCACAAACAAGTGTTGTTTCCAAATACTATACAGAGATTTAAGACACAAATTTGGATTTCTCTGAGGAGTTTTAAGAAGATTTTGAAAATTAAACACAGCATAGCCTACCTTTGCCTTTAGAAACTAAGACTTCCTCTGTCTTTCACACAATAGGCTTATTTTGAACAAGAGAATACTGGTAGCAGTTAGTAACTTGTCAGAGCATAAATCTATTAATAGAAGCTGTTAAAGAAAGGTAATCAATATGGCATATTAGTTTTCAGTTGCATTAGAATGGCAACAGTGAGATAAGAATACTATCCCACAGCTAATTTTAAATATTTTCTAGCACCATATGTCCTAAATATTTTGTAGACTGCTTTTCTCCTTGTATGACACCGTCTATATAAAGTATATACTATATAAAGTATTTACTATGCAGAAATACAATAATAATTGCTAAGGTAGATAGTTAATGTATCACTGTAAATTCCCATGATGGTGATAAGATTTATTCATTTGTATCTAACACAGGAGGCTTGTCACATGGCTGGATGTCCATAAGGCATAAGACTATGTTATATAAACTGTGATGTATGATTCCCTCTGTGGAAACAGAACAATACATTATTTAATCTACAGGCAGTATGATACTAAAAGCTATAGTGGATACACTGTGTAGCTAGAGTGAATTCACATGACCTTGACATGTACATTTTTTAACTTGCTAGTTTCCATGCTAACAGAATGATCTCATATACTGCACCCTATACAATTTTGTTTCTCACAATGATGGTTGTCTTAAGGAGAACTGGCAGAAAACATCCATTTCAAATCCTCTATGCATGCCATCACACAAGACACTTGATTTGGGGATAGGGAGAAGCAAGTAATGGGGAATACAAACAAGAAAAATCTCTCTTATTTTTCTTCCTGGCTAAATTTGATAGGAAAAACTAACCTACTATGATAAACCTAAAAAGTGCTCTCTTTGCTCGGCTGTAATACAGGGCCAGACCCTGTCAGCAGTATCTACCTAATCAATGAGATAACCTGTAGAGCAAGGGTCACAGTATCTGGCTCTGGAATGGATTCATTTTAGACAGAGTTGTATGTTAAAGCACATTTATAGTATCATCTACTTATAACCCTTATAGCGTAATGTTCTAATATAAATATGACATTATGATTAACTGTGTTTTATCTTTAAATAATATAATAAAGTGGTCAACATAGATGATAGGTGAAAACCAGGTCCACTGAAGCTAGTGGGAGTTTTGTCATCAGTTTTCCTAGAGCTAGGATTTCATTCAATATAGTACATTAGTTTTGAATACTGAGCCTTCTTAAAAGTTTTAAGATGAAGGGCCAAGTTCCACCAAAAAGAAACACCTTTTAAAAGTATTTGTTATTTTGTTTCACATTTCTGCATGGTGCTTGGTCTTTTGGGCCTGATTCATAAAGAGACATTCTCCAAGTAGAGAAATATGTTGAAGTTCAATGTCACTGAAAATGTAATGAATTATTAAAGGCAAAAGTATTATACAAATAGATTAAGCATGGGGGAAAAACTTAGTGCTCTCCTCCTTATATTTAGTGTTTTTCAAATGGTTATCTGTCTCTGTGTTACATTTTTGCATGTCTCCTATTACTGATGTGTCTGAGCACCTCATATTCTTAAATATATTTATGTTCCTCACAATAGCCCTGTTAGGGATTGAAGGACTATTATCTCCATTTCACAGAATGGATCTGAGCACAGAGGGTGACTGTAGTCATGTGGGACACCTGCTCTGACATTCCGTAATTACAGAATTACAGGTGTGGAGCAGATTCAATTAATCGAGTCCACTGTTCCAGAAACCTCAGAATCTTGTGTATTCAGCATCCCTGGGCTTCAAAATGGCAGTTGGGGTGGGGGTGGGGGGGCGAGGGAGGCACTTTAACTAAAGTTTATTGAATGAGCTTTAAAGTGTCCCCACCACTATTTTGAAGCATGGGACACTGAATACATGAGAAGCTGAGGGCCAATGAATCCTGAGAGCCGCTCTTGTTAAAGTGTCGCACCTCCAGAGCACATTTAAAATGCCCAGAGAGGCTAAATGACTTGCTCAAGGCAATGAAGGTTGTTAAGGCTTCTGTACTTAACACTGGAATGTTCTTCATCTTGTTCATATCCTACCAGTACTACTGTGTGTGACAGCTGAAATTATGTCTGTGTGATAAAGGTGCTTGCTGAAGGCCCTGTGAAGATTAGACCAAGTGTTTTTTCTGTATTTGTTTGGATATTAAGCTATACCTTGTTGCTAAAAGCCTAATTAAAGATTAAGATGTAGTGAGGCCTTGTATAAAGTAAGGCCTAGTAAATTTAGCAAAGCCTTGAAGTAGTAAGGTCTTGTGGCATAGTTAAAATTACCTTATCAAAGAAATGTAAGGCTTGTACTGCTAATTGGTCAGTCTAAGGACAGTTGAAGTAAAAGGAATCTGAGTGGTTGTACGTTATCAGAACCATTCAGAAGCTGTAAATTGGCTGGAATATCTGAAAACCATTCAGAAGGAAGAGACAGCTCTGTGAAAAGGATTAGTTAGCTGTTGCCTAGATCAGTGGGCCCGTGGACCTTGAGGAGCCCAAGGACTGCATTCCAGGGTCCTTCCCGGTACCCCTTCGGACAGTGTTATTCAGGGATGCCTGACTTCGCTGAACTTTGTGGAAAGAGAAGCTTGCCGTGCATCAGGCATCAGAGGGGACTGCCAATAAGTTGCCGGTGTGAATTGCTTTTTTCTGTCATTGTTTGTCTTGTTACTATGCGTAGTCATGTTTTTGTTAAGTCAATAAATCTTTCTTACCTTTCTACCCCTGACCATACTCTCAATCCTGAACCCTCCGCAGGCAGCTGGGACAACTGAGAAAAAAAATTATTATGTTTTTTTCTTGTACATTATAATTTAGGTTACTGATAGGAACCAAAAGGACAAGAAAGAGAGCAAATTGAAGAGACATTATCTATTCAGAGTTTAATCTCAAGTGATTCATTTAAGAAGGTCCTGTGTATATATGTTTAAGATTCACTGCATTGTAATTAATTTGTGCTCTCTTATTCTCTTAATTTTGGTAATTAACTAACAATATTCTTTTCAAATCTTATCAGTTTCATTTTAGTCTGCTTGATCTTTATATGACTCTAAATAAGCTTTTAAAGTTTTGTTTGGCTTTTTTTTAAGAATATTGTTATTTTCATGTTAAAATAGTTCTTTATCCTTTTAAGGCCAAATCCATAGTTAAAAATGTTGCTGTTATAACAACATCTTTTCAGAATGTCTGTTTTGTTAGTTTGTTTGGGGTGGGGGGGTGTTTAAAACATTTTTGTAATGGCAATAGTTCTAATATAAACACAGCTGAACTGGCATAAAACTCCTTTGCCAATATTGTTTCGTTCATTCAGGGCTTTGACATACACTGTCCTGACACAAGCATTATTTTTGGTATGAGCTTCTCCTGTATGAAAGTGATTTGATAGAATTTAGCAAGGCCTTTTCAATTCAGACTAAGCCTTAGTCACTATAGCTTTTAAAAGAAAGATCTATTTTATTTTCCTGCTGTTGTTTCCTGTGCTTTTAGTTGTTGCCACTGGATTTATGACCCAGATACCTTGTTCTGGGCACACTGGTGCACAGGGGTGCACGTGCCCTCTGACGACCAGCACTGATGCTGTTGGTAGAGCTGGTGCCCCCACTGACAGGGCCACCGCCGTCAGCGGCTTCTGTGGGTGCTCCCCCAGATTCAGGAGGCACCAGTCACTCATTCCTGGGCAGACCCAAACCCCCATACCAACCATGACCTCTCCATTCAATAATAGGCCATTTTTATTGATACGCAGTGATAGCAGATAAGAATAATTCAAACAATTCTACATCTACCAATCCCAGGATGCACAGAATCAAGGTATGTCTGGCCAATACATGAGCTTCACTCTGAGGTTCTCCCTTAAATGTCAGCAGAGTGGAGGTCAAAGGCCAAGGCTTACCCCCCTCCCCGCACAACCAAGTGGGATAGGTGAGAGAAGGCTGGTGGTGTGCCTTCTGTCCAGGGTGGCCTCAGATTCCTCTCTCAGGGACCCTTTGCTGGTCTGAAATCCCTCCTTTTGTATCCTTTTCCCCTCCTGATGACTCTTCATCTCTGGGCATCATTGATTGTTTTTTCTGTGACTGTCATAATGTCCATGTTATGTCCTGTCAGCATATTCCTTTGTTTCACAAACCAATCACATGCACACACCTTAATTTGGGCTTTTTCTGGTCCTCCTAATTTTGTCTGTTCCCCCCAGAATGGAAATCCTACAGGTTCTGCAAGTGGGCATTGTGACCTGGCCTATGTGGTAAAGTCCCTTACCTCATAGTTTCATAGTTTCATAGTTGGTAGGGTCAGAAGGGACCTGAGATCATCTAGTCCTACCCCCTGCCATGGTAGGAAAGAGTACTGGGGTCAAACAACCCCAGCCAGATGTTCGTCCATCCTTTTTTTAAAGACCCCCACGGTAGGAGCCAGAACCACTTCTTTTGGAAGTTGGTTCCAGGTCCTAGCCGCCCTGACAGTGAAATAGCACCTCCTAATGTCTAGCCTGAAACTATCCTCCTCTAGCTTGTGTCCATTGTTTCTTGTAAACTCCCGGGAGTGCTCAGGGGAACAGGGGCTCTCCCAATGCCTGCTGGTCCCCCTTGACTAGTTTGTAAACTGCCACTAGATCCCCTCTCAGCCTTCTCTTTTGGAGGCTAAACAGGTTCAGGTCTCTCAGCCTCTCCTCGTAGGGCCTCCCTGCTGACCCCTGATCATGCGGGTGGCCCTCCTTTGGACACTTTCCATATTGGCCACATCCCTCCTGAAGTGCAGTGCCCAGAACTGGATGCAGTACTCCAGCTGTGGCCTGATCAGTGTCACATAGAAGGGGAGGATCACCTCCTTGGACCTGCTTGAGATGCATCTACGGATGCACGACAAGGTATGGTTGGCCTTCCTGACCGCGTCCCCACTTTGTCAGCACATGTTCATTGTGGCATCAGTGATGACTCCAAGATCCTTTTCTGCCTCAACACTGGTGAGAAGGGAGTTCCCCAGCCTGTAGGTGTGCTGCTGGTTCTTCCTCCCCAGGTGCATTACCCTGCACTTGTTAGTGTTGAACCCCATCCTGTTCTCATTGGCCCACCCCTGTAACCTGTCTAGATCTGCTTGGAGCCTGTTCCTTCCAACTAGCATACCCACTTCACCCCACATCTTAGTGTCATCTGTGAATTTGAACAGGGTGCTTTCTACCCCCTCGCCTAAGTCACTGATGAAGATGTTGAATAGTGTGAGCCCAAGGACCGAGCCCTAGGGAACCCCACTGCCCACATCCCTCCAGGTCGAATAAGACCCGTCCACCACCACCCTCTGGGCGCGGCCCTCCATCCAGTTAGTGACCCATCTGACCGTGTAGGCATCAACACCACTGTCTCCTAGTTTCTTACTGAGAATGGGGTGAGAGACTGTGTTGAAGGCCTTCTTGAAGTCCAGAAAGACTATATCCACTGCGGCACCTGCATCCAAGGACTTGGTGACCTGGTCATAGAAGTCCATCAGGTTGGATTGACAAGACCTGCCCCTAATGAACCCATGCTGGTTGACCCTGAGCATAACCTCCCCTGCTGGCCCTTCCTGGACATGTGCCAGGATAATTCTTTTGAAAAACTTCCCCAGGACCGAGGTAAGACTCACAAGCCTATAGTTTCCTGGGTCCTCCTTCCTCCCTTTTTTGAAGATGGGGACCACATTGGCCCTTTTCCAGTCCTCCGGCACATCGCCTGAGCACCATGAGTGCTTGTAAAGCTGTGCCAGAGGTCCCACAGTGACCCCTGCTAGTTCCTTCAGCACTCTGGGGTGGAGATCATCAGGACCTGTGGATTTAAATACATCTAGTCCCTCCAGAAGTTCTCTGACAAGGTCCTCATTAACCCTAGGCCTGGGTGTGCCACCCACAGGGCCCTTGGGGGTGCCAGGGGGGGAGATATCCGGGTCCCTCCTCAGAAATACGGAGGCAAAGAAATTGTTGAATATGTCACCTTTACCATCAGGTGAGAGAACCAGATTTTCTAGCGTGTCCTGCAGAGGCCCCACATTACCTGGCACCTTCTTTTGCCCCCTATGTATTTGAAAAAGGACTTCTTGTTGTCCTTGATCTGGGTCACTAGTTCCAGCTCCATTTCCACCTTGGCCTTCCTGACCTCCCCCTACATTCCCAAGCTACCAAGGTATAGTCCTCTCTTGTGATGGCCCCTCCCTTCCAACGGGTGTACACCTCCTTTTTTGTTTGGAGGTGTTCCCGGATGCTTTTGGTGAGCCATGGGGGCCTTTGCACCCTCTTGCCCCCTTTGACTCGTGTAGGGATTACTTCCCTTTGAGCTTGGAAGATCGTCTCCTTAAGGAACAACCATTCCTCCTGGACACTCAACTCCCTCCTGCTCTGGGACCTCAGTGCTTCCCCCACTAGTTTTTTCACCTCATTAAAGTCCGCCCTCCTGAAATCAAGGGCTGCTGCCTTGCTGGAGGCTTTCACCACCTTGTGCTGGATGGTGAATTCCAGCAGACGATGATCGCTATCTCCCAGGTGGTCGAGCACCTGCAGACCCTGTATCAGGTCGTCGCCCGTGGCCAGGACCAAATCCAACAAGACATCTCCCCTGGTGGGGCTGTGTACCTCCTGGGTTAGATGGAGGTTCTGAATGTCAGTTAAGAACCTCCATGAGTGGTCAGACCTGACTGTCTGCTCCTTCTAGCAGATGTCTGGAAAGTTTCATGTTGTGAAACAATGTGGTACATCTTCAATTTCCCAGCCTGTGTATCTGCTGTCTGGTTGCCTGTGACAGCTGAAATTATGTCTGCGTGATAAAGGTGCTTGCTGAAGGCCCTATGAAAATTAGACCAAGTGTTTTTTCTGTATTTGTTTGGATATTAAGCTATATGTTGTTGCTAAAAGCCTAATTAAAGATTAAGATGTAGTGAGGCCTTGTATAAAGTAAGGACTAGTAAATTTAGCAAAGTCTTAAAGTAGTAAGGCCCTGTGGCGTAGTTAAAATTACCTTATCAAAGAAATGCAAGGCTTGTACTGCTAATTGGTCAGTCTAAGGACAGTTGAAGTAAAAAGAATCTGAGTGGTTGTATGTTATTAGAACCATTCAGAAGCTTCAAATGAGCTGGAATATCTGGAAACCATTCAGAAGGAAAAGACAGCTCTGTGAAAAGGATTAGTTAGTTGTTGCCTGGATCAGTGGGCCTGTGGACATCAAGGAGCCCAAGGACTGCATTCCAGAGTCCTTTCCCAGTATCCCTCGGACAGTGTCATTCAGGGATGCCTGACTTCGCTGAACTTTGGGGAAAGAGAAGCTTGCTGTGTATCAGACATCAGAGGGGACTGCAAGTTGTCAATGCTCATTGCTTTTTTCTGTCATTTTGTTTTGTTACTATGCGTAGTTGTTTTTGTTAAGTCAATAAGTCTTTCTTACCTTTCTACTCCCAATCATACTCTCAATCCCAAACCCTCCGCAGGCGGCTGGGACAGTTGCCTGTGTCAGACACAGTGGGCCTTGAAGAAACTGTCACAAACAGACTTTTAACAATCAATTAACCCTTGCTGTTGCCCTGGACCATTGTTTTAATATATATCTACTTTATCTACAAGCCAGTTCCCAAAAGCGAACCTCCAAATACCATTTTCTAGCCATCACCAGTCACTTCTCAAATACAACTAGCCAATTCGTCAGTCCCATTAATCAGAGTTCACTCAGGACAGATTGCTGTTTCTCTGTGTTGTTTTGATTAATTTCACATGGGTCATAATGATTTTCTGCATCTCTAGTATAGGTAGAACTAGATTATTTATTTGCAAAGGAGAAGTTCTCAGTAGCAGGTTCATCTCCCGACTCTTAGTGAGATGGTTTTTCAACTCTCAGTGAGAATTCTACCCTGCCTTCTGTCTGTCTACTCTCAGCCCTGGGCTCCAAGTGATGGCATCAGGTGGTGGAGGAGCTGGCTGGGGCATGAGGGTGCTACAGTGAGGAGCTAGCCTGCAGGTAGTCCCTGCACTTTAGCACCCTCATGTCCCAGCCAGCCCCTGTCACAGTCTACATGTTTTTCAGCATATGTAGTTACTCCACCATAAGATAGGACTGTCCCCAACAGTACTATCTTACAATGGATTTGATTAATCTACTGTGCCTTAATACCAGCACATGTATAGACTGTGATGCTTTACTGCAGAGCTAATTAGTTTGCTCCACAGTAAAGCTCATGTGCAGATGCACCTGTGAGCACACCCATGAGATGCTCTACTGTTCATTAGACTAATCTAATGTGCAGCAGTGTTATTGTCTGCACCTGCATGGGATTTACTGCACAATAAATTAGGCTAATGCATGGTTTGCTAGTAGCAAGAAATACAGGTATTAGTTTAATTGTGCATTAGCTACTCCACAGTAGGACTTGTGTAGTCACTGATGGGGAGCAATTTGCTCCTGGCCAGTCTAGGTAGCAGCGGACCACGGGGGGGGGGCAGAGGGAAGTGGTGAAGCTGTCCATGGCTCTATTATGGAGCTTGGGATCACAGCCTGGCTTGGTGGTGCTGGCTTGGGGTGCTGCTCCATGGCCAAGCAGCAGCAGTGCCCTGAACTCTCCCCTTGCTTTGCTTGCTGAGGGGATGGGGGACGAGCAGTGCTGGGTTGGGGGAACTCTCTGACCCTGGCACTGCTCAGCTCCTGGCTCCTCCCAGGCACAGGCAGGGACTGGAAGCCAACTAGGGCATGCACTGTGCAGACTGTGGCAGGGCTGAGGGGATGGGGAAGTTCGTCCCTGGCACAGTGCTGCAGGAACAGAGAGCTTCCCCATCCCTTCAGCAAGCCAGTGCTGGTGAGCCAGACTGTAACTGAAAGCTTCACACAGCTGGGAGCTGTCCCCCACTCTGGGACAGCTCCCCCTGGTCCCTGGAACCCAGATCTGACCTCCAATCCCCCCTCCCCCCCCCCCCGCCAGCCTGGAAAGGCAAGGGTTCCTGGAGCTCCCCCTGGCTGCTCCATGGGGACAGAGGAGGCCAGGGAAACAGGACATGTTCCCAGATGCAGTTTAGTTACATGTGGCCTTCAGTTTTGGAGGTATGTGAAGTCCTGTCAGAGGAAATAGCAGAGGTCTTCTTGCATTTTGGAGCTTCCAGTTTTGCAATGTGGAATGGCATATCTCTATAGCTCTGTAAAAATATAATAATTTGCTTCCCACCCATTCACTTTTATGGAATCAGCACTGTGACTCTATCTAGCCTTTGTACCTCCCACATATCTTCGTGGTGCCACACACTCCTGGGGGAATATTTATGAACATTTATAAAACAGTGAGTGTATCTACATGTGCATTTTAGTGTGGAGTACACTAATTAGTTCCACAGTAAAATGTGACCATCTACACGTGTGCCAATATTACGGTGCAGTAAATTAATTAACTCCACCATAAGATAGTAATGTCGGAGACAATACTATCTTATGACTGAGTAATTAACTGCAGTGAAACACATGTGGACAGTGACCACGGCATAAATTGTGCCCCATCAAACCAGGCAGCAAAGAGCCACAGTCCTACCTGCTGCCTAGCCACATAGTTCCACACCTTTGGCACTCTTGTGCCTCAGCCAGCCCTTCTACTACCTAACGCTGCCACTTGGACCCCAGGACTGACCCCCACAAGCCTGCTACCAGCCTGGACCTGCTCCGTCTCTTGCTCAAATTACTATTGTCCTGGGAGCATGCATAGTTACAGCACCTGGGAGTGGTGTACTCTGGCTCAAACAGCTCTGGAGTTTATCACTTTGCATTACTTGCACATGTAGATGCACCCAGACTGTACATTTAACCCTCCCCCCCCCCCCCCAAAAACATGTTGTCCTCCCCTCGGGAACAGAATATAAAAGAAGAATGAGAAGAAACCATATGTGACAGACATTAATCCAATGGTTCTCAACCTTCTTAAGTCTCCAGGCACCCTCCATAACTTTTGTAAATTGAGTGGTAACTCATTTCAAAAACTAATTTAAATATTACAGTGCTTTTCTCCTTGCACAGAGGCCAGGCAATGTGGGGGAATGAGGGAAGGAACAGGTAGGCAGGGAAGGGTGTGTGCTTACCTTCTTGCAGCACGGCCCTGCAGTCGGGATGGGGGAGTTACCAGGCAGGGACAAGTCTGAGCCTATGCTTACCTGCTTCTCTCTTCACACCTCATGGCACCCTTCAAAGGATCTTATGGCACCCTGGGTGGTCTTGCCTCCCCAACTGAGAATCACTGCAGTTGTCATATAATGCACTACTTAATGCTGTTTAATAATGATGGTGATGTGGCAAGCATAAAAACCCATATAGAATACATAAAATAGACTAGATATGTTTCCATTTTCATTTGAGGTAATTTTGACCTTGTTTTCACCCATTCTTTTTCACTGTTTATGTATATTTCTTGAAGTGAAGCTATATTTCTATTAATGCTCTTATTAAGGGAGTTTCAGATTCTAAGCTAATGGCTGTTTAATCAGAAAAAATAGAAGTAATTTTGGAAGCATAAAGTATGATTATCCAATCAAGGAACAGAAATCATATCACATTTGTGTGACCAATTGTAATGGATCTGGATGAGTTCTACCTGTTGGCATTTGCTAGGTTGCAATCAAAGAATTCTGCTGCTTTATCCCCAGGTGTTTAAAACCAGCAGGCAGTCAGTGCTGGGGTTTCCTCAAAACATTCCCAGGGCACAGACCTTTCATCATTCTCCCCTCCTTAACAATGGAATTCATTGCCCAACTGCCTGCCCCAGTATTCTGTCTGTAACTGAAAATTACTTTTTCTCTCAGAAGCCAGCTGAAGGTAAGAGCCTTCTGATTTACGGTAAGTCTTCAGCAAATGTGCAGTAACTGTGAGCAAAGTATTTTGCAAACAGTTTCTAAATATGAACTTGCTTTCACTTAAGGGATAAAACAGAGCAAGTCATAGATCATTACCACAACAATTTCCTAAAGGCAGTGTCCCTCCATCTATCTCACTTTTCCACTGGGAGACCATGGGGAGCTTTCTATATTCAAGAAGGCAATACTTCCTTGTTTCATTGGGCTTCTGATTAGGCTGTTTCTCCTCAGCTTGAGCTGCTAAAAATGGACAAGGAGGGGAAAATGCCCATCTGCTTCTGTCATTTTGACCATCTAGTCCCTCTATTAGCTGCCTTCACGAGTAGCTTCTATTGGATAATGTCACAGGGCACCTCGGTGCTCTGCTCCTAGAGAGGGGAAACCGCCAGGGAAAGAGCCCTGGCAGGGAATAAGGAGCACAGTTGTGGGTTGCCCGGGGCAACCAGGAGGTCAGCTGACTGGAAGGGGCAGGGCCTGGCCCTCATAAGGCCCAGGGGCTGAGGCCAGGCTGGCAGTTCCCTGCCAACAGCCACAGGGGCAGGAGCTCCTGGAGTTAAGATGCGAGGACCGCAGGTACTCCTCAAGCAGAGTAAAAGATGGTAGCTCAAAGATGGCTGAGCAATGTTGTTATAGCCAGGTGGCTTGAGTTTGTGTTTTGCTTTGTTATTACACTGGTGGTTTGGGTGAGGCTATTAGGGGTTGGAGGAGGCCTCCATGGGGAACCCACAGTGGTGTGGGGACCCCAGCACCAGTGAGGGCACAGATACTCATAGGGGACCCACAGCAGCGTGGGGACCCCAGCACCAGTAAGGGTGTGGCGTACGGGGTGCATAGCCCCCAGCTCCAGAGAGGGGGCACTACAGAGAAGCCCCAGTGCGGGCATGGCAAACCCCAGAGAGGGGGCAGCACTTACGAAGGCCCAAGGAGAGGGCAGCAGTGCAGAGAAGGCCCCAGAGAAGGAGTCAGCACTGCACAAGGCCCTAGAGAAGGGGGCACGAAGAGCCCTAGGAGTGGGCGATTTGACTGAGAAGGCCTGGTGCGGCCACAGAGAGCCCCAGGAGAGGGGCGGCATTTTTGAGAGGGCCCAGAGTGGGCATGGAGAGCCCCAGGAGGGGGCAGCGGTACTGAGAAGGCCCGAGAGATGGGTGGCATTACAGAGGAGGCCCAGAGAGAGGGCAGCACTACCGAGAAGGCCCGAGAAGTGCGGGCGTGAGTGTAGGCAGAGAGACCGAAAAATGTCTATTCCAACTGCGAGGCTTGGGGTGTGGTATAAGGGATGGTTGGAGCCACACATAGCCCATAAAGCTAGGGTGCCAGGGAAGTACCCATCATACAGGGAGACCCACGGAGAGTCTGGGAAACCACGGGGACGGAGGTCCCAACGAACAGTGTCCAAAAGGGCGTAAGGCAGCCTCCCAACTTTATGCGAACATCAAAGACATGGTGGGCAAGAATCCGAGGGTGCCTTTGGGCCGACTTGGCAGGGAGGAAAGGGGCCTTAGGGAGATCACGGCCCTCCTGTAGGACCCCGCTGTGACAGGTAGTCATATATCCCTGTCAGGTGACTTTATTACCGGGATGACCTCTACCTTGGCAACACAGTCCTCCTTGATAGTAGCTAGCTAATTGAACCATGTGAAGATACAAGAACAGCAAAGCATTTATAAGCAATCTGTAGGCCAGGATCCCCTTGTATAGACAGCTCATCAAAACATTCTGCATCAGAATTAATACATTCTAAAAAATTGTCTGTAGACAATACACAAAGAGGAAAGAGGACCAAATTTCCCCAAGTGCATTGTGGGGTATGGATTCTTTGCTTAGCTCTTGTATGGGCCACATGGCAGGAGCCAGTGGCTGAAGAAGTAGGGCCATGGCAGTGGTGGCTGGTGAAGCAGCTGGAGGACAACTGGAGTTGTCGGCCCTCACTTGTCCTTCTTCTGCTGATCACCACATCTGCTGGGGCCTGAAAGCCTCAGATTCTGTGCCAGGCCCCACCTCCCCCAGCCAGGGTGGTACACTGGCAGGCCAGATACAGGATCTTTGTGGGCTGGATCTGGTCTGTGGGTCATATGTTTGACCCCCTTGCTATACATGAACCAGTGCAGCACCCTTTAGAGATACCCATGTGTAACTTTCTGTGCCTGTCTTTAGTTGTCTGCTTGGGTATTATGGCATGAGCCGTGCTGCCTTCTGCCCTGTGGGTCGAAATCTTGTCCACAACCCAAACTTCCAGGACCACAGAAATGGCTCACCTGCCACAACTTTGATGTAACTGGAAACTTAGAGGATGTTATCTGATTTCCAGTCCAGTGCTGTTTGACAGTCTCAGCTCCTAGCATGCTAATATGGAACTCCACCTCCCCATCACCCCACCTAATGCCAATCCATTGTTTTGCAGACCTTAATTATGAAAGTGACTTCTATGGCCTTCTCTGTCCCTCTCCAACAGTGTCAGAGGTTTCTTCAGGCCTCAATCTCTCCCTTTATGTCAATAATACAGTCTGCTTTAAAGTAAACCAATATTAAAGAAGGGCAGGAACTGCAGCTGCCACTGCTTCTGTTCTCCACTCATGGTTATATCACCAATCGCTTCTTGCTTCTTTCTTTCCAGGCTTGCTGAGACTCCAGTTCAATCCCTGTTCACTCGGATCCCACTGGCCTCCCTCAGGTAAGTGATTTGACCCCCCAAAGTTGCATCTTGGCACCAGTCCTTCTGCTGAAGGCTGCCACCAATCACTTCTAGCTTCCCCACGTCATTCCGTACACTGCCAGGAACCTACTTCTGGTTCCAGTCTGATATCAGCTCATGGCATCTTTAAATCTGCTGGAGAAGCCTAGCCTGCCAATCGGCGTTGGCACACATGCACAAAGTGTGTCTACGCTAGGGGCAGCCGCTCCTTAATGTCAGATGTCTATGTCTTTGTCAGCTGTTGCTGGGAGCATGGCTGCATCCCTTGTAAGTTTGTAGGCATGGCAGGTGCATCTGCCCTGCCACACCATGCTCTCAAACAACCTAATCATATCTGTGCAACTTGGTGTGGTTCTATTTGGAGATAATAGCTTGTCAGCCAGTATGGCCATGTCATGCTGCACTCTGCCAAGACTAATGAAGACCCTGGCTAATTTTCCCAAGCAGCACACCAAACTGATGTGGCAATATCACATATCTGTTGTTCTGCACACCTTTTTGGTTCTTCAACTGGCTCGTATATCTACACAATGGTGTACTGTGCTGTGTAGACATGCCCTATTTGTCTGGCATATATTTCAAATATATACTCAGCCCTGACTTTGGAGAAGCACCAGCATTGCCTCTTTACTGTTCCCCCAGGAGTGTGTGGTACCTCAAAGGTAGGTGAGTGGGACATAGAGTCATGGTACTGATTCAATAGGAGTGAATGGGTGGAAAGCAAATGATGATATTCTTACAGAGCTGTAGAGATATGGCCATTCCATGCTGCAAAACCACATGCCCCAAAATGCAAGAAGGTATGTTAGAATAGGAAATATTCCTTGTACATGGAGCAGAAGGTGGTGGGGTTACTGATGATTATTAGCTCCTGGAGAAACTAGTTTCACAGCTTTGGGCCACATACCAAGAATGTTCTGCTCCTTGTTAGCTGAGTGTTACCTTATGGGAAACGTTCCATGGTTCCGGAGAGGTGGAGTTGTCAGACACATTCTTCATCCAGGAGATTTAGAAAGTTGTTTGCAGGCCCAGCCCATTGAGCACCTTGAAGTTGAGGATTTTAAGCTAACTTGGTATTTTCTGGGAAGTCTGTGTACAAAGTGGTGCATAGGCTTAATGTATTGTGTTAGTTTGTACTGCTGGAGAGAGCTGCAGTGTTCCGTTAGTAATGTGTTTGTTTTTTTTTTTCTATGACTGACAAAGCACAAATGTGTGCTTAAAATTCTGTAGTTCACCTCCTTTCTCACGTGCAATGCTCAAATTAAAAAGGCTTTGCAATTGGGAGTTCTTCAGGTGTTCCTTCTCCATAAATGTTAGAGCTGTTCCACAGCTTCTATATATTTCCCTAGATAAATCAATGCATTTGCTGAGATAAAAGCCCAACAGTCCCTTTGACTTTACAGCAGGTGGAGACCCTGTATAGTACTGTTCTAAAGCATACAATTACTTATGCATGGGCTTGGGTTCTTACATTCCCTCTTGTTTCCTGCCCAATACAACCGCCCTTGTTTTTCTTCTTTTCTATGGACCTTAGTTTACCAGCAAATCAGCCCCTATGCAGTTGTAATGAGAACATTTGGCTGTAGATAAAAAACAAACAAACAAACGTTGACAACGTATTTGAAAAAGAACTGCTTCTGTTGGTATGTTACTAGTTTCAGTTGTGCCTAATCTGCTGTTTATTCATAATCTTTATTTATTTGGGTTGGAAGAACAGAGGTTTTGATGGGTGGATTTTCAAAGTACAGATGGTTAATTCTCATTTGGCTTTCAGTGGGAGTTGTGTTTCGGTACCCATCTGACATTGTGCATTTTGAAAATCTTTCTCTGAGTTCCAAAATCCTGTGTTAGTAGAATAGAAAAATATTTTTAAAAACATTGTCACAAATATATACCAGTGACTGACTTGCAGCATAGAAAGAAATTACAATGATCTTTTGGAAAAATATATTTTCATTAAGTAATGATTCCCCCATAACATTGTCTGTATAAATGTCCAGCTTTTTATTCCAATTTTATCCAGACCTCCACACACTAGAATATTTTCCAGTCTAGGCTCTATTCCCCATGCATAAAGAGACAAATATTGATTTGAGACTGTAGTCACATCATTGAATAACTGGCTGAATATAAATGCAGATATGATATACTGTAAGGTACCTATGGTAACTGAAGAAGCATCCTAGAAACAGCTTACTGTAAACTAGATGACATCCATTAAAATTTCTGCATGTCAACATTATGAGCAATGAACCCTTTTTTGTAACTGAGAAGTTTTTTGTCTTGATAAGGGGATGTCAGTTCCCAGTTGAATGAGTCAGGCTTGATACCCATCAAGAGAGCATCTGTATTTGCTTAAATTCAGAGCTTGAATGAAGCAGAAGTATTACAACATCCATTGAAGGAACTCCTTAGCAAGCTCCATTTCTTACAAACAGCATGTGCTGGTGAGTTAGACCAAAGAGTGGCTGAGTTAAGATGCCCCCTCCCCATACTGAGAATTTACCAGCCTAATCATTCAAGTGGTACTGAACTTGGAACTGCTTTCTCGATGGGAGAATAAGATAAGGATCAGACAAGCATGTTTGCATTGCCAATGCATTACAGAGTCAAGACTGGAATACAATTTATTAGGACAGTAGAGAAGTTAGAGAGCATCATAACCAAGAGAAATTCAAAACATTTTTTCATATTTATTGTAACTATTATTATTATTATTATTAACGTATTATTATTTACTTCAGCTGGGGCCCAGTTTTGGTAGATGCTATAAAACCAGATAGTAAGATCACGAATAGCTAAAGTGAAATAGTAGTTTTCTTCTTGCATAGAGAACTGAGACATAGAGGGAATTGGACAATATGTTACAGGGTGCCTGTGGCACAACTGGAACGTGGAGCCAGATTTCCCAAATCTTAGTTTATTGCTTTAATCATAAAACTACACTTTATAATATTAACATTTCATCAGAATGGAGCTCTTCAAATCCAGGGACCCAACTGGGCACCAACTGCCATTTACAATTTACATTGCTGGTTCCAACAATCTTATAATAGCCTGTATTGCTGTTTCTAGTCTATAGTTCTAGAGAACCATGTTAGGACCTTAAGGTTTCTATCGGGTATCAGTCTGGTTACTTCTCTCTGTTGACACCACAGGGTCATCACTGGAGAATGCAGATAAACTACTAGTGTTATTACTTAAGACAACATAAACCCTAGAGGGGTGGCAACTTTAAGCACCCTATTGTCAAGTTTAACATCTTATATTTAAAGGCCTCCAAATACAATTTGAAGAGCATGGGTGAAATATTTTCACAACAACCAAAATTAACTTTGGGACCTTTAGAGCAACTTAGGTAAGCTACTGTTTTATTGTTTAATTATAGGCCATAAAATAGAGCAGAGTGAGTTTTCTATCACCTGTAGTAAATGTAGGATTAAAACAAGAAAAGCAGCTTCATTAAATAATGTTAATTAAACCAGAGCAACATCTTCCTAATTATTAATGATCACAGAATATACACAAGGAAAAGAAAGATATTTGATGACTTGTGCCTATCTTGTTAAACATGCAGTGAATATTTTATCGCATGAATTAGGTATATACCTACGATGACAACACTGGGGTTTTGAAGGTAGGCTAGAGAGTTTATCTGACCCAGCATTTGCCTTTTCCAATATCTTTCTCCTTAAATCCTTTCAATTCTCCTTCATGCTTCTGTAATGTATGTTTCAAACTTCTATTATGTCTTTTGCTGTTCTAATTGCTATTTCTCAGGTAAAATGCAAATACCACGTAAGGTTAACAAATGTGTGCAAAAGCCCTTTTTGTGATATGTACAAGAAGAAAGCCTGATTTGCTTGATGAGGCATCCATTTGCCGGTTCAATGAACTTTCGTTGTTACCACTGCTAGGTTGAAGTGCTGATAACGTTTTTTGACATTATCTCTAGAATACCTTTTCTTGAAGCACTATGATTTCTGTTTGTTTGTTTGTTTGTTTGTTTGTTTGTTTGTTTGTTTGTTTGTTTGTTTGTTTGTTTGTTTGTTTGTTTGTTTGTTTGTTTGTTTGTTTGTTTGTTTGTTTGTTTGTTTGTTTGTTTGTTTGTTTTGGTGGGATTTTAGTGAACCTGTTTTAATTGTCACTCTTTTCAGTGGGAATGGAACGTAAGTGCTGTTTTTAGGGGTGTGTGAAACGGGCCCTATTTGATTTGGATTCTGCCTGAATCAGGGACAGTGATTTGATTTGTTGATTCGGATCACTGTCCCTGATTCAATTCAACCAATTCCAAATCTGAAGATTTGATGCTGATTCAGAGAATCAGCAATTCGGACATAAACACAGCTTTTTAAAGTTTTTTTTTGTTTGTTTGTTTTTTTCTACATACCTCGGGGTACCAGGCATGGCTCGTGAACACTGTAATGCTGGGGCGGATGGAGCGTCCCACAGGAGTGCGGGAGAGCCCTCCATGTGCTCGGTGGCAAAACCATAAGTGGACTGGAAGTACTTCCAGTCCACTTCTGGGTCCACTGGGGAGCGCACGGGGGGGGGGGCCCTGGTGCCCCTCTGGCTCAGCGATTGGCCACAGGGGGGCCCTGGGTGCGCCCCCCCCGACCCAGGAGGCACCAGTCGCCGAGCCAGGAGGGCATGGGGGGCCCCCTCACAGCACGCTCCCCAGTGGACCTAGAAGTGGACTGGAAGTGCTTCTGGTCTACTTCTGGGTCTGCTGCCAAATGTGCTGGGGAACCCCCTGTGCTTCTGTGGGATGCTCCATCTGCCCCAGCATCACAGCATTCATGAGCCCCTGCTACCTAGAGGTATGTAGAAAAAACATTTAAATCTGTTTCTATGTCCAAATTGCCGAATCTTTCCGAATCAATTTGGAAGGTTCTGATTTGATCCGGAGAGATGAGAGGGTCCTCTGATTCGATTCAGATTCAGAGTTTTGGTCACCAAATCAGGCCAAATCTCCGCTGAATCAAATTGGGGACTGAAGCTTCGCACAAGCCTACTGCACTTTTTTTTTTTAAATGCAGCCTCATAAATCTTGCAAAAGGCAGCTGTACTTTTTGTATCAGGCCTTTGAATAAGTTCAGGAGGTATGCCATCACAGTCACTTCTCATACCATGTTCATTCACTTCATTCTCTGTTTCAGCTCAGATGCTGGTTCCTGTTCATTTGTAGCTACAGTAACATTCCTTTGCCATCTCTCTGGTATAAAGTTTTTAGCAGAGAAATTCTACTTGTCTTGGTCTCTTCTACTTTTTATACTGTCATATTAAACAGTAAAGTTACCATGGCTTCGCTTAAATGTCTCCATTCTTGTCTGGAAGTCTCTTATGAGTTATGGGGATATTTGTCCTAACTGTGTTGGTCTAAAGGCTTAGGCAGACACAACGCTTGGGGCAGAGGTGGTATTTTTCATTAGACCAACTAGATGGTTGCAGAAAATTGTTTTTATTTGCAAGCTTTCAGGCCTAAATGCCCTTCATCAGGCAAAGGAGAATTAAAAGATTGTAAAATGTTGCCTAGGTGTAAGCAAAACTTTATATTGCACAGTAGAACTAAAAGATGGTATGATTCTCCTGGGTAGGAAAGTTCATTTGTAAAAAAGCTGCTCTGTGAGTATGCAAATTAGGCTCTTATGAGTTATGTCATTATAATGAGCATCATAAACTATCTCCCACCTGTTGTGTATCATATCACACTATGCTTAATTTGTGCCACCTCATTGCTGCATAATCCCTCCCAGCTGCCTCACAAGTGTCCCTTTCCAGTTGGAGGTCTTGTATCATTTTGCAGCATCAAAAAAATCTTCTTTCACATACAGCAGCACTGAGAATGAATTATTCAATCTGTAAGCCAGCAATAATTAAGTTTCTCACTAATTTTCAGTATGCACCATTTCCCCCTGTATTTATATCTTCCTGACAAGTTTATGTGAGATGCCAATTATTTTAAAAATTCAAGCTCTGCTGCAAATGCAAGTGACCTGCAATTGTCATCTGTACAAAGCAGCAGAGAATGCTATATTTTTTTTCTCTAAAGAAAAAATATTTTCTTCAAAATGCATAATACCAGTAGCTTTAGTTCCACTCAGACCAATCTTGAAAACACAGAATGTCTTCTCCTTCCTTAGATCTCAAAATAGAGTGCTTTTAGGGGGCAGCTGATGCTCTAAACAGAACCCAATGAATTATGCATTGATCTCTTCCAATCAATGGCATGCAATTTCATTCTGGTCAACATACTTCTCTTTATTTTAGCACTGAAGATAAGGCAGCGCACCATGATTTGGAAAAGTATCAATTATCCACTCTGGCAGCTATATCAATTCCAAGAGTTTATTATATTCTGCCCGGTCTTGAGGTTTTAAGTTTTCTTAATGTGACTGCCTCACTTATTAGGGTCTCAATGTGTAGGTTTCAGAGAAACCTTCAGAGGGGCAGATGTGTCCAAATGTAGGCCCTGGACACTCCCATAACCAAACAAACCCCTTCTCACAACTAGCCAACTAGCTCTACCTGCAATTACTGCGCGCTCTCTCAAATGTTCAGGGGCAGATGGGCAAATTCCTCTTGTGTCTCATGGGGTGGGAAAGAGTGGAGGGTCAGGTTCTCTTTCCTGTTGGTCTCCCATGAGTGGAGAGAGTTTGTTGATCTGATGCATCCTTGAATGTGAACCTATATCCACCATTCCACTAATGTGTGTGTAGGGTGCTATTTATTTTTTCATTCTGCTCTCTTCCTCCTCAGACTGACATTTTTACTTTGGGGTGGGTGGAAAATTGGCTACTGAGACTTGAGCCAGGTTGTCCTGCCAAAATGGAAAAGCTGACAAGTGTATGTGAAGCTTGTTTTCTGAAAATAGCTCACAAGATTATTTTTCTAAGATTACCAGGAAATTAATTTGAACCTCCCCTCTTTCTTAGGCCTTTCAATTTTCACTTTTCTCTGCTGTGTTCAGCAAGTAGGACTCCCATTTCCAGATTAGCCTTCTTGAATGCTATATTTTCTTTTATAATGTCTATGATGACTGTAACACATATCTATTCAAATAGTTTAAATACGATTCCACATAAGGCTATTTTAATTGTTCTTTACTAGATTAAAATTATCTTTGTTTTGCAATCAGTGTAATTAAAATGCCTAAAAGATAATCTTTCTCTTCTTTTTTGTACACGTTGAGAGTCAGTCATTCATGAAATAAATTGGCTCAATTTTGTGTGCATACCGACTGTGCTGTAAGAGAGAAATTTAGTGAGATGCAGGATTCTGGCACAAAGGTCCTTTCATTATATGAACTGTGAATGTCATGAACAAAATGGCTACACACTCGGTGAACCTTGATGATTCTAAATAAGCTGGTGTAAGGGGTGTTCATCAGCAAGCCAAGGCATGTACTACCATACATCAATCCAGAGAACACCAGAGTAAAAGTTGCAAGTGGGTGTGTGCAGCTGTTGTTTTCATATGTAGCCCAGAACAGAAGTCACGGAGGGAGAAACACAGCAGCTGCACACCCTGTTCTGAGACTGCAAAGGTGCCTTTTGGCAAGGGAAGATCCAGGATTTCCCAAAGTGGGGTGCATAAGTAGCAACCTACACTGCAGAGGTGGTTGCATCTCCCACTCCCAGCCTCCTGTGCCCCTATCAGTGCAGGAAGACCAGCCATGGGAATCACTGGAGACTTTTTAAAATCCCTACAGCAGAATCTCCCCTCCATTCCCTGTCCTACTCAAAGGAATGCCTCCACCCCCACTCCCCTGCATGCCACTTATGCTTTCTCCACTGTTTGGGGGTGGACATTCTAGCCAGCCAGGCTAAACAGGGGCAGGGCTCATCTGGGGAGGTGATAATGGAAATAGGGCTTCTGGTGAGTGGTTTAACCCACCCTGCCCAGTTGAGAGCAGGCATGGGAAAGGGAACTCTGCCCTGTCCATCCCTACTGCTGTTGTCCTGATCTGCAGCTAAGCCCAGCTCCCACACAGCAGGCACACCCCCAGGACAGTGAGGAAAGGTAGGCCGGGGTTGAGGGGTGTCTTTGAGATGGAAGGAGAAGGGAGAGAGGATTTTCACCCATTTTAAAGACTCCTAAAAGTCCCCCAAGACTCCTGTGATGCAGTTCAGTCCAAAAGGGGGGTGCAGCCATGACACTGCATGACAGCCATGACAGACCCCCATTATCTGCCCCTGCCTGTTGCCCTCCCTGTAAGTACACTAGACCTGATTCTTAATGTTGCAAGTGATGCACATGAATTCCACCCTGAATAATTTGTTAAATACTGCAGCAATTTACATAATTTTAAACCACTGTAAGCAGCTTACTTTTCTTTTTTCATTATAATACACCTAGGATTTTCATCAAGCAAAATGTTGCAATCAGTACTAACTTGCCAGGTTTGTCTAAAATGTTTACTTTCCAAGAAACAAGAATCCAGACAATATTTAGAAAAAAACTAGATGCTGAAAGGTTGTTAGTCTCAAATCAATTGATTATGTGGATCCTCTTGATCATATATTTTTTTGCTATTCATGATATTTAAAACATCATTATTTGTTTCAATGGCGTTGATAAATCAGAACAGCATGATTCTAGATACAGGTGCATCATTGTATAAACCAAAAAAACCTCACAAGAAGCCATCAGTGATGATCTGTTACCAAATCAAATGAAGAAACTACAAGATTTTCCAAAACAACTGTCTGTAACAGATAATTCACTTTTGGGACGTGTATACTGTAGGACCTGCGCAATCAACATCATTAACATTTCTGAAAAATACATATGCTAGTCTCCTAGGCTAGCTTTATATGGAATTTCAGTATGAGAGAGAAAGATGAATTCATCGCTTGACTGGATGCACCACCAGCCAAAGAATGAGTGATCATGACCTGATTACTTCTGATCTGGGCAGAGGATAGTCGTAATCAAATGCATCTATACTGGATGCTTCAAAAGAATTGCTTTCTTAAAGCCAAGGAGAAATATGAGCAGAATCATTAGGTCAAAAAATTTAGATAGAAAAGTAAGTCAAAATCGGGGGGTTTTAGACAACAAAAAGAGCCACGAATCTACAGTTAAGAAAGAGGACAACTTTGAATAAAAAGGCTACCTTACTTCAGTAGTAAAAGGAAAGAAGCAAGTAAAATCAAAAAGCTATATATAATAAATAAAAAAGTTGAAAATAGTAATCAATGTAACTTATAAATTATTCAGTATAGAAAACTGATAGGAAAACTAAAGATATTAAGGAAATATCCACAGGTGGTAGAACTAAGAAGAGTAAGTGAGAATTTTTAGGTCTGTTAAGAATAAAAACTTAGTCTAGCAATGGTATAGACCTATTAATAGTTGGAGATTTGCTAAGAAAATTGGTAATAATGATATTAAAAAAAAAAAAAAAAGCAATGTGCTCAATACATATTTCTGCCTGTTATTGGGAGGGAAGCATGATGTTGAAAGACATTCTTGTACACTGTTAATGAAAGATGTTAAACGATCTCTGAATGAGAGAACCTTGCAACACAAAATCCATAAAGAGCTGACTGAGAAGACTTCTGCATCCCTTGTGTTCATTTTCCAAAAATTTGGGACTATTGAGAATCTAAGGATCAGAAGATACTTTTGCAGAAGAATGGAAGAGGGTATCAGTATTTAAAAAGGGCAAGCAGGATGACACTAATCACTATTGGCTAGTTAGTGTAAGATTAATCCTCAGAAAAAATAAAGGAAAAACTAACATGGTATAGAATTAATAAAGAAATAGACTATAGTAATATAATTACTATACAGTTAGCATAGTTTTTTGGGGGAAAAAAAAGTCTTGTCAGTAAAACCTGATTTTAATTCTATGAGGACTTTACAAGTTTGGTTGATAACTGGGTGTGTAACTCATGAATACTGATTAAAATGAGTATTACATAATATCAAAAACACACATGTTAAATTGATTGAGAACTGGATAGCTGACAGATCTGAGAAAAGTAATTGCCAGTGGGGAATCATCACTGAAGGGACACATTTCTAGCTGGATTCTACAAGGACTAGTACAAGGGCTAACATTTTCATTAGTGATCCTGAAGTAAATGTTAAATCACACTACTGAAACTGGGAATGGAACAAAGATACAGCAGAAAAGTAAATAATGTTTGGGAAATGGCAAGCACAGCCTGGTGTTGCATTAAGAGCTATCTGGACTGCTTAGTAAGTCAGATTTACACATTTAAGAACAAGGAGTACCAGCCACACTTATAGAATACAGTAGGCACCCTAGAAGGGCGAGGTCTTTAGAAAAGACTTATGGATCATAGCAGACAAGCATCATGGGTTATGTTGCTTGTGATCTCTGCCAAAATATGGACTAATGCAATCTTTTAAGTTATAAAAAGGGGAGTTATGTAGAGGCATTGGTGAGACCAATACTCAATGGCTATGCACAATTCTAGTGTCCAGGTTTTAAAAAAGGAGATTGAAAAACCAGAGACAGTACAGAACAGGAGCCACAAAAATTATTTCTGGGTTGAAGAAAATGCCATACTGTGAGAACCTGAAACAGTTCAATCTTATTAATTTATCCAAAAGAAGGTTCAGAGGTGACTTGATTAAAACAAATAAGTAAATCCATGGGGAAAAAATGGTAGATACTAAAATGTTCTTTAATCTAATGGACAAATAACCAATAGCTAGAAACTGAAGCCAGGCTAAATAAAATTGGAAATAAGGCACATATTTTTAACTAAAAAGATGATTGGAACAACCTACCAAGGGCAGAAGTGAATTCTTCGTTTCTCGGATAAAATACAGACTAGTTGTCTTTTATTAAGTTATATTCTTTAGTCAAACAGAAGTTATTGAGCTCATTACAGGGAAACAATGGAATTAAAAAATATATTATATATAATTATATATTATACATATAGTATTATATGATTATAGAATATATATTTATAATATATATAGTTTAGATTAGATAGTCTAATTGTACCTTCTGGCCTTAATTTCTATGAATTTATGGCTATTTGAGTACAACAAATATATTAGTAACCCAGGGAAACAGCATTGGAAACATCGCTGTTTCTGTATTATGATGCTGAACTCTGAGCTGGTTGGGGCATTATTTTTTCTCCAGTGAAAATGTTTGATGAACTTAAAAGAATCAATTTCCATCTAAAATTTCTTTTGAAAATGTTGCTTTTTCTTGATAAACAATTAGAAAATTGACAGAATATTTAACCAACTCTTTCCAATACTCATATTGGAGTAGCTAAGTGAATCTCCAGTAGTTCTTGCTGTATACAATTTACTGTGGGGTATTTAATCGATTATTTGCTCTTCTTTTGGAATTTTCTTCCTGGTCAAAGGCACTGGATTGCCAGCTCCCAAGTCATGTTGCTAAAGTTTGTCTCTGTATAGCTACACTGAAGGCAACAGTAGGGGATTTTCCAAGACTTTAATAATATATTTCAACCCTTACTTTTTAATTGAGAGAGTAATTTAGTCTTCCCAAGTCCTCATTCATTGACCACTGTAGAGACTGACAACAAAAGTAGTCATTAATTCTAATTGTACTAATTTTACTACATGGTTGTCTGTCCCAGAGGAACTGGACTGAAGCAATGCATTGCATTCACATAAATACAAAATCATGGAATAACTGGTTAGACCAGGTGTGAGTATGGCCTTCAAGCCAAATCCAGACCACAAAAAGTTTGGGTCTGGTCCGTGATCCAGTCTGCATTTTATTAATGGAGCACTGATCCCCTGTTGCAGCCTAGTCATTGGATCCAAACCAGATTCCATATTTTGCATTTTACTACCAGATGGAGGGCTCAGGGTAATCCTGGATTCATGCTGCTCGTTCTCTGCCCACACTGCAGCCTCTGCTCATCAAATGAACTCGTCTAAGTTGTCCCTCAACATGTCTTTCAGAGGAGGCAGCCTTTTCAGAGATTGACCCCTCTGCACAAAGCAGGAAGAACTGAGGTGGAGTAGGGGGATGGGTGACCCATGGCCCCAGCTAGATCATAAGGGGTGGCCTGCCATTCATGCATTAGGCTGCAGTATTTAAGAAAAAGACCTAAGGATAATAGTGGGCCACAAATGAAATATGAGTCAGTACTATGATTATATTAACAGAAATATTATATGTAAGTCATAGGAAATTATTCCTCCATTCTATGCAGCACTGGTGAGGCCTCCCTTGGAATACCAGTTTTGGGTAACACGCTTCAAGAAATATAGATAAATTGAATAGAGTCTAGCAAAGAGCACTAAAAATTATTAGAGATCTTGGAAATATGACTTATTAGGAAAGATTGGAAGAATTGGGATTATTTAGTTAGGTGGAGAGATTACTGTGTGGTAACCTGATAACAGTCTCCAAATATGCGAAGGTTTTTTTTAAAAAGGACAGTGATAAAGTATTGCATTCCTTCATAAGGGACAGGATTAAAAGTAACTGTCTTAGATTGCAATAATGGAATTTAAAAACAACTTTCTAACTATAAGTTGTGGAATGTCCATCCATAGAAGTTCTTAAGAGCAGGTTAGACAAACACTTGGATGTGACAGTTTTGACCGGGGTGATCCTGCCTTGGTAGGTGACTGGACTTCTAGCCCATTTTTTTTCTATTATTATATGATATTAGCCACCTGTTATGTAGATATCAGATAATATTCCTATAAATAATTTGTGAGGCTTCTTGTGGTACTTACTGGGTTGGATGTGCCAGAAACTAAAAAAAACCTGATGGAACAGCAGTGTATATATAAAGCAGCGCCTTAAAAGTTAACAGTTATTTGGTCCTAACCATATTTCTTTCATATTACATACTGTGTGAAGAGCAAAATGTAGACTACCAGCTACAGACAATATTATTGGATAGTAAAGAAAATAATAATTCCAATTTGGTTAATTTCAAACCAGCAATTTTGAATGGAAAGTTTCCATCTGATTATGAATCAGTTCCCCATCAGATGCATGTTTATCAAAGCAACCATTTAGATTAGGTTTGAGTTATATTAGCAATCATGTCTAAATCCAGTCAATAAAAGGATTTTATTTAATTCAAAAAAGTTCCTTTTATACAAACTAGACATACATTTCATTAACTGGCATTTACCTAGTCCAAACTTAGATCTAAACTTTGTGGCCCTCCCTGCAATTAGTCTTGAGTCTGGGGCTGGTATAATTACTCTTCAGAATTTTTTATGGCAAGAAAAACATGATAGCTGAAATCTTCCCATTTTTAAAATTCTATGTTGAATTTGCTGATCTGGGTTAGATGTTTAAATGACTAGTTTATGAGGTTTGAAAGTTATACCGTGTCTTTGAATAAAATTAATCAGGAATAATAGAGAATAGTTATTTTGCACATGAAAATATATGTAAAAGTAATTATCTGATAGTAAAGTAAATGTTTATGGAGCTTGTAGGCCTAATCTGGTAAAAAAAATAATAAAGATGACACTTCTTTTTACAGCATGCAGATTAATGGTATAGCTGTGTAACCAAAACACTGAGCTCCTTTAGAGCTGCTATTCTGACCACTGTAGCAGTGGCCTTGCTGCCCAAGCAGGGCTCTCCAAAACTGTCCTACTGCTGGTCAATAGGCATTGGTAACCTATCATAATGGTCTGTGTTTCCCCCACCTGGAGACCTCCCTGCCACTGCTTCTCCCTAAAAGTAACACATGTAATACACCCCTATTCAAGCCACTGCCATAACCTAACCTGACTTAGGCCATGAAATTCTTATTGGTAGAATTTAACGTGGGAGCTGAATTGTACATGTGTTCCAGCCCCTTAATTGCAGAGCAACACAGGAAAGCTCTCCCTCCAGAGGAAACTAAAGGAATGCTTTCTGGGCCAGCCTTCCCCTCATAGGACCCTGTTATCCTCTACCCAACCTGGGAATGTGGTAGACCATCAATTGGCTGTAGGGAGCTGCTGAAAGCTGCCACTGGCACAGATAGCTGGGGAGGGGTGCAACCCTGTGAAAATGTGCCTCCCAGTTAGCTTATCCTGGCTGACCCAGGGCAGAGTAGAGGATTCTGCCAGAGTGGCAATGCTCTCTGAGTGTGGGGAGCCTTGCAGTCCTGGCATAGCTGTCTCCCACCTTCTATATGCCTCCCCCTCAACTCCACTTGGAGGTGTGCAGGGGATGAGAGACAATTCTCCTGCAGGTGCAAGGCTCCTTCTGGCACAGCTGTCTCCCACTTCCACATGCTTCTAGATGGGGCTTGAGAAGGGTTCCCCCCACAAGAGAATGCTCCCCTCTCACAGCATCAGCTGCTTGGCATGTGTGTGGAGGCAGATTTTCCCATGCAAGGTTCATACAAGGCTCCCTGACAGCTCACCCCTAGGCAGGCTATGAAGGAACAAGGATTCTCCTTCCCTCCCTTTTCCTTAGTGGCACATATAACCTGTTTGTCACCTTAATGTATGGAGGTCTCTGTATAAAAGAATGAAAAATATTAAAAGGCACATAATTAGGTTTTATGGCTGATGTGCCTTGATGTAATAGCTGCTCCTCTGACTCGTGCATATACCCAGCTAATAGACATTTATTTTGGAGGGCAGAATTAGAAAAGAAGGAACCTTCCAGATCATAAGCAGCTGAGCACTTAAGAATAAAATGAAGGTACTTGTGCACATGAAATGATGGAAATAATAGACTAGTTTCTCAGATGGAGAGAATTAACAGAGCTCTCCTGACATCAGTGGAACTATAATACATTAGACCATCTGCAGATATAGCTCATTGAAAGGAAATAGTTAAAAAACAACAAGAGGTAAGAGTTTTTCAGGAAGATGTGAAGAAAGGATAAATAAGGAGAGTAAGGGCCTTGTTACATACTAATGTTAGGTAGCTCCTGGAGCTCTTAACCCCTGGATTGTCTGCATATTTAACACCTGTGTGACGGGCTAGCCGGCAGTGACTTAGCCCAGGGGTTTTGAAAGGGCAAAAGATGATTGGAGGACTTGGGATTCCCTTTCTTCACCAATCAGGCCCCAGAGACTCACCCTCCATGTCCCCTGATTGGCCTCTGGGGTCACCTGGAGGGGGATAAAAGAGGCAGCGCAGCTGACTCAAGGGAGAGACCAGTGAGGGACCACAAGGAAGGAGCTTCAAAGAGCTGGCAAGACCTGGGCCAGTGGGGCAGGAGCAGTTGCCCCAGAAGATCCTGAAGGACTGGGACCTGCAGGCAGCAGTTGGAACCTCAGATGTGCGGCCAGCAGGAGAGGCTCCCTGCTGGGCTCCAAGATCGCCTACGAGAGGCTGTGACCAGCAGGAGAGACTCCCCTGCTCCAGCAAGGATCTGAGCAGTGACCTGAGAAGTTCCCAGCTCTGCTTCCAGCTCCTCCAATAAGAGGCCAGGCAGCGTGACCAGGGCTCTGGGAAGGTCAAGATCCCTAGCAGCTTGGAGCAATGCTAGCACTGATGGCTGTGTAGCAGTGTTTCTGCCCACCATGTGTGAGATCTGAGTTTAAGTACCAGCTGGGGTGAGTGAAATAACAAAGAGAGAATCTTCTTGCAGTGGAAAGGGGTCCTTGTGTTTTCCCCCTTTCTCCCCCTCCAGGTACCTAGGCCCTAAATTTCCTTGTCATTTGACATTTTGTGCCTTTTTATATTTCACCAACCAGTATTGTTTGTTCTGCTGTTTGTGTTTTATATTTTGTTAACCCTGTCTTTTGTCAATGATTGTAAGTGTCTAACCTTTGTTGAATCCTGCCCCCTTGGGGTGTTGTAGTGTCCCCTATACCCCCTGGTTTATGCCTGTTATGTTCCCAGTACTCTTCTTTCATTAAAAGGTATTAAAAAAAAAAGCTCACTGGCCAGGTTTGTGGACAACACCAAGTTATGGGGGAGCATGGCCATGCCAGAAGATAGGTTGCAGATACAGGTGGACCTGGGCAGGCTGAAGAGCTGGGCAGACCAGAACCAGATGAAGTTCAACACTCAGATGTGTAAGGTGCTCCATCTTGGGGCAAACAATCCCCAACATACCTACAGGCTTGGTGGCAACAATTTGACTTGCTCCATGGCCGAAAGAGACCTAGGGGTAGTGGTCGACCATTGCATGAACATGAGCTGGCAGTGCGATGCTGTGACCAGCAGAGCAAACAACACACTGGCATGCATTGCAAAACTAAGGAAGTGAACTCTGTACTCCGCACTGTACTCTGCACTGGTAAGACCACAGCTGGAGTACTGTGTCCAGTTCTGGGTGCTGCACTTCAACAAGGACGTGGAAAAACTTGAGAGTCCAGAGAAGAGCCACCTGTATGATCAGGGACTTTCAAGACAAGCCATATGAGAAGAGGCTGAGGGACTTTTCAGCCTACAGAAGAGAAGGATGAGGGGGGACTTGGTAAATGCTTACTGCTACATCAGGGGAGTACATCAAGAACTTGGTGAACAGCTGTTCACTAGTGCACACCTGGGGAAGACCAGGAGCAATGGATACAAACTCCTGGAAGGTTGCTTCAGGCTCAATTCCAGGAAAAACTCCTTCACAGTCAGGGTGTCCAGACTGTGGAATGAACTCCCTCCAGTGGTGGTGCAGTCACCTACCCTGGAAATCTTCAAAAGGAGACTGAACAGTCACCTCACTGGGGTCAGTTGTCTTTTTCTGCCTAGTACAGGGGGACTGGACCCAATGATCTACAAGGTCCCTTTCAGCCTCTAACAATCTATGACTCTATGACAGACAGTGCAGGCAACCGTAAGTAATCAGAGGGAGTGGGGGGAACCCTGGAGACAGAAGGGAATCCCATGTTTGGAAAGGACATGGGGAATTATGAGGAACAGGGAGAAAACCCTGGGGGAGATGACAGGGGAGCCACAGGGGGAGGAGGAAGGCCAGAATGGGCAGAGGGGATTCTTACTTTTTATTCCTGCAGGCTCGAACATGTAACTGCTTCAAACTCAATCTAACACTTAGATGGCACATCTACACATGCCATTAGGAGGCAGCATTGGCAATGAATAAGGGGGTGCATGTGGGTGCATGTGCACCCCCTGAAATTGGCTGTGCACCCCCTGGAAGCACCAGCTGTGAAACAGGAAGTGCCGGCGGAAGCGCGCTTCTGCTTTCACTGCTGGTGGTTCTGCGCTCAGCACTTGGCCACTGGGGGACCCCCTCCCCCGGTCTGTGATCAGCCGTGGGGGGCCCCTTTCCTGTTAGCAACCTGGTGCTCCCCTAGACTTTGGAGGCACCAGTCATCCATGGGGGGCAGCAATAAACTGCAGAACTTATTGCTCCTGGGAAAAACCTGGGCATGTGTCTGCATGTGCACCTGGACCGCAGCACATTGAACCAGATTGCAGCAGCCCTGGCTGGCAAGGGCCTCAGGGGTCCCCTTGCCAGCCTGAGCCTGCTTCAACTGGGCTCAATATGCTTTGGAGGGGCTGGATGGGGCACTTCAGCCTGGAGCTAGCCCAGGAGTGGGCAGTTATTTCAGGCAGAAGGCAGCTTACCAAGTTCTGGCAGGCTGTCAAGGCCCACTCGCCTTGACAAGTGCCCTGCCCTTGGTTGCCATCTTGCACTGGAAGTCCCACCCCCTAACCCCTGACCTTTGCCACCAGAAGTCCCTCCCCTTGCCCCCCCCAGAAGTATTCCTTTCAGCAAGGGTTTGCCATCTCAGAACCAGAAAAATACCAAATTTATATTCTAAAAATCAAACATCTACTACAACATTCATTCATTTAGTTTAAAAAAATATTTTTGTCTTGATTTACATGAGTTTGTATAGTGCACATAGATCTGATTGTATAATAGCTTAAATTAGTCTTACTCTTGTATGTTGTGAGGGGTATGGGTGGCTGGGTATAGGCTTGTGGGGGGCTGTGGGTGTGTAGGTATGTGGGGTGGGGTGTGGGTGGGTATGGGGTTTGTGGGGAATGTAAGTGTGTAGGGTGTGGGGAGGGTATGTGTAACAGTTAAAAAGTGTGCCTGTGTGATAAAGGCGCTTGCTGAAGGCTCCATGAAGATTAGACTAAGTGTTTTTCTGTATTTCTTTAGATATTAAGCTATATGTTTTGCTAAAAGCCTAATTAAAGTCAAAGATGTACTGAGGCCTTGTATAGAGTAAGGCCTAGTAAATTTAGCAAAGCCTTGAAGTAGTAAGGCCCTGTAGCATAGTTAAAATTACCTTATCAAAAGAATGCAAGGCTTGTACTGCTATTGCTCAGTCTAAGGACAGTTGAAGTAAAAAGAATCTGAGTGGTTGTACGTTATCAAAACCATTCAGAAGCTTTAAATTGGCTGGAATATCTGAAAACCATTCAGAAGGAAGAGACAGCTCTGTGAAAAGGATTAGTTAGCTGTTGCCTAGATCAGTGGGCCCATGGACCTCAAGAAGCCCAAGGACTGCATTCCAGGGTCCTTCCCAGTACACTTTGGACAGTGCTGTTCGGGGACGCTTGACTTCACTGAACTTTGTGGAAAGAAAACCTTGCTGTGTACCAGGCATCAGAGGGGACTGCCGATAAGTTGCCAAAGTGAATTGCTTTTGTCTGTCATTGTTTGTTTTGTTACTATGAATAGTTGTGTTTTTGTTAAGTCAATAAACCTTTCTTACCTTTCTACCCTGACCACACTTTCAATCCTGAACCCTCCGCAGGCAGCTGGGACATAAATTGGCATCATGAACAGGGTTGAGAGGCTCTGGTCCAGAGAGGAAGGTCAAAATGGAGGGAGTTGCATGGCCCCCGTTAGTGCCCATTAGTGGCTTTGCTTAAAGAAGTGACAGGGATGGAGAATCCCGGGTGGGATAAGAATAGGTTGAGACCTGCCTAGAGTGACCCAGGAAACGTACCCAATCATTGGGCTAGGTTTGCTGCTGTTGCCCGGGGTAAGCCCGAGAAGGGGTGCCTGTCGTGGCTGCTGGCAATATGCCTGCGGTTAGGGGCTGAAGAGAGTGCCCAGCTCCAGGAAGAGGTCACCTGATTGAGTAAGGAGTTAGAAGATGTGAGAAATTCCAACAGTGTGGCATGCAAGGCTGTGTAAGCTATGCAGAGCTGCTTGGAAACATTAAAACAGAAGACAGGAAAAATTATGATCCTGAGTGTGGCCGCTCCCTTCCAGAAGAAAGTGCAGTTAGCACAGGCTGTGGAGTAATCCTCCCACAAGTGTCTGTATAGAGATAAACCAAAAGTTAAGCTCTGGAAAAATCAAAGGGAGGAGACTGATGGAGAGGAGAAGATTTATGACGAGCCTGGTGCTGAAACACCCCTGTATGTTCCTGCCCAGAGAGAGGAACTTAGCCAGGTTTTCCCCACCCCAAAGGAGAAACTCAGCCAAGTTTTTCCCACGGTGATAACTCATTCAAGGCCACAAGGAGAGAATCCCCGAACAGAGCTGCATTCCTTTACCTATGCAGAGATTAAAATATTGAAAAGCAGCAGAAGTCCAAGCCAGGAAAGCCAGTAATAAACTGGCTAGTTCAAATGTATAGTGAAGGGGCATTTGCAATTTCAGTGAATAGAGCCAAAGCTGCAAAAACAGTTCTGCACCCTGAGCTCCAGTAAATCAGTTTGTAGAAAGTGATGAAAATGTTACTTTGTTTTCTGCTGCGCTCCAAGCCACTGCAGCCAGTTATGGTAATATGAAAGAAGAGCTTAGCCCTGCCCCTCGGGCATGGACCAATTTAGAAAAGGCTGTCCGCTGCTTGTATCTGTCATCACTAACTGAAATCATTTATGCAGCAGTTTAGACTCGCACGCCAGATGCAGAAGTCGTGACAGCACCGTTGTGGAGGAGGTTTTGCTGATGAGCACCAACAGAGTGCACCTTGTCCTTGTTGGCCTTGGAGCCAAAGGCAGTGAATCACCCAGTAAAAGATGTGACCCAGCAATTAGTACAGCTTCTACCCATTTTGCAGAAGCCAAAGCTTACCAGGCTGATGAAAACTGCCAAGGCCATAGCAGTGGCCTCAGTGAAAAATAAACCCCCTCACCCCGCTGAATTTTTGAGAAAAGCCGGGAAAGGCCGGCCCAAGACTCCGCAAGCAAAAATGTGGAAAGACTTGTTAGCTGCCTGTTTCAATGAAGTGCAAATCAATAGACTGCCCTCCAACGTCTTGAGAGAGCTGAGGGCTAAACACTGTACCTAAAGGGCAAGACCAAAAGCAGAGCCTTCTGCACCACCAACAGTATCACTGGAGAGATTCTCTGCCCTGAGGGCAAAACTGTTGACGGTTTCCCAGGCACATGCGGGGCCACCAGCTTTTACCCCGCCTGATCACATGGCCTAGGGAGTTTGGCCAGCCCAACCCCCAAAGAAAGTTGTCACAATGGGGGTAACATCAGGCTGAGGACAAGTATCTAAAGTTAATATTAGCCCTTAATTCACATACCTGTACAGATTCAATTAAGTAAAAGTAAAAAGTCAATTAATATGTTATTAGACACTGGTACCCAGATTTGCATTTTAGATTTCACAGATTGGAATGGGGAGAAAAGAACCCCTTATCAAGTAATTGGAGTTGGAGGCACCAGATGACCAGGACATGTAGCCTGAGCAACCTTTGTGTTACCTAGTGGCTCTAAGGTAATAGCGGCCGCAGTAATACTTAAAGGGGGACCAAGCTTACTGGGACTTAATGTACTAAGAGGACAGCGGTTTGCCCTTGAACAAGAGAATTGGCAGTTTGAATGAGCAGTGCCTCACCAAGAACCGGAAAAAATGATTATAACAGCTGTAACTTGATGTAGCATGATCCCACTAACTCTGCCTCCCATGAAAGGAGTACATAGACCCCAGTATCAGACTCCCCCCAAGGCCCCCCAACCTATCCAGTGTATCATAAGTCAGCAGTTAGCAGACGGGACTCTTATCCAAATCCACTCCCCATATAACAATCCAGTGTGCCCAGTGCACAAGCCAAATAGAGGGTGGCAGTTGACTATTAACTTTTGAGCTTTGAATACTAATACTGACCCCTTGATGGCTGCCATCCCATCACTACCAGCCTCGACAGAAAGCATCCAGAGTTATAAGCCTGCATGGATAGGATCCATTAATATCAAAGACATGTTGTGATGCTATGTGTTTGTAGCAGTAAAAGTTATCATGAAAATAACGTTTGCCCGCATCTCAGTGAAAGCTACAGCCCAGGACACTTGTGCAGCACTGGAAACTCTACTAGCTGTGTATCCACCACCTATAGAATTACAGAGCAATAATGGCCCTCACTTCCACAATCATCGTGTGTATGACTAGACCATGAAACATAGCAAGTTATGGACATATCGCAGGCCATACCATCCGCAGTCTAACGGATTGGTAAAGCAAGCCAAATGGCATCCTCAAATGCAATTTGTGGGTAGCCACTGGCCTAGCTCTTAAAGACTGGGACTTGCACCTGGATCCAGCTATCAATTGGGCCAATAACTGACCCCGTCCAGGAGAGGTAGCCATGTGCAACGGGCCTTTGGATTGGGTGGTCCCTGGGAGCCGGCAGTAGAGCGACCTAGGGGTGGTACCCCAGGAAAGCTCCAGGCAGGAGATCGGGTAGTAGTGAAGCATCCTCAAGGAGATAAATGGGAGGGGACACTATTAGCAAAAGGTATACATAATGCATGGTGGGTATTTAAGTCAAATTTATCTAATGGGAGCCAAGCTCCTTGTTGTCTTGTTCCTACAGATTGAATCTGTCCACAAGTGCAGTCATAACCATTTCTAATTGAGCCTGCCACTGAAGACGAGTCCTGCTCTGTCACTGGTCTAAATCAACTGGCATCATGAAGTGGTGGACTGTTATGAATGTACTCTTTTTATTAATGCCTTGTTGTGTCTCCTGGGTAGGGCATGTCTACTATCCTTCTTATTACCCACATATTAATGAACTTGCTCCTAAAGACCTCAAGGAGTGGCCTGACCCTGAAAAGCATCCCCCAGAAACGTGTTCAGATGTCCTTCATGTGGTCCAGCTGCAGTAATCATGCTGGAAGAAACCCACTACCCCGGAGCAAGTGAAGTCCTAGTCTCTGAGTAGAAGAAACAGGATAGTTAAATGGCAAGGTGGTAACTGTCAGTGCACCTGTGGCACCAGTTATTATCTTGGGTTCATTCCCTACCTGAAGGCTAGAACGGCTAACTGTGGGAGGGGAAGTGATTGTTGTAGCTCTGCTCATTTGAGAGTTCATTGTTACATACTTCCTGAGGGGAACCCCGTTGAGCTCAACGTCCCTGAGTTTGTGTCCCCAGTAGTGCATTCTGCATCTGTTCAGCCTCTTGAGCCACTGCGTTTATGGAAAAATCTGCCCCCTCCCATCCCTATGGCTGACAACACTCTCCAGCGATGGTGTAAGGCCCACCAGATAGTGGAGCACATTACAGGTTGAAACAAAGTTATTACATGGTTTGTGAATCATACCTATACAGAGGTGTGGTAGAATGGTACCCACTTTTATGCAACCAGAAAGAGGCTGTATCCTCAAGTCTCCACCACTTATCCTCATTCTTTTATACCAGTGGAGTTCCTAAAGCAAATCAGTGCTATGATTCTGCCCGGACAATGCCATTTCATTAACCCGATACAGCATTGTCCCCATGAGTGACAGTGGGAGCTCTTTCATTCTCTGGGAGGTGAAGCATGGTTACAGGCTCCCAAAGAAGGAAGGATAAATGTAATCTTCAAGAAAGTGGGGTATTCACTACTATCTCTGGCCATTTCCCCACAGGAGGCCCCAACCCTGCCCGTGTATAACTCCACACCCTGGTGTAGGTCACAAGTTAAAATCCCAACCCTCCTACATGCTTCATTGTTCACTGCCCAAATATTGTTCAGACCAAAACAATGGTATGTCCAAGCTACTTTTCCAAACTGTTCAGCAGGAGCTCGGGTAGCTGAGGGGTTACTTACATGGGAGTAGCCAGTCATTTTCCATTCCATAAGTGCACTTAAGTCCTGCAGATGAAGAGATACTCCAAGTTATCTTTGAGACAGATTTAACTCCTCTATAAATGTGTGGAACTTGGATAAATCCCAGAAAAACACTGAAGCAGTAGCCAATCTCTGACAGGTGGTAGGGCTGCTCACTAGGAGAGGCATGCTCGAAGGAAAAATGTTAGAGCACACTGACGCATTACTAACTGATGTAGGATTAGAAACAGTCCATCTTGCCCAACTCATGATGAACACTGCTTTTAAAGCAGACAAAAATCAAACTTGGAGTACTGCGTGTGCACAAGTCCAGTTATCATTGAATATGCATTTTTCCCAGATAATAAACAACATTAAAAATAGAGAATGGCCTCCTGGCTTAGAGAATCATGGGATGCCTGCCTGCAACATTTAAAGAGAGATACCCCTACCAAAGTACCTGGATTACTACTTGGAAAGGCTGTGATAAAAGAAAATGTTCATTCCCGGTGCAGAAAATAAAAGAGAGAAACTGGACCACTACTTATTTGCTAAACACAGGGTAGGAGGAGGATACCTTTGAGATTGGAATCTGCATCGCCCCATATGGAAAATAGTTACCCCTGATGGCCCTCGGTATGTAGCACAGTCCCCCTTAGTTCAAATTAGTAGCACCTTAATTGGATTAGGAACCCTATGGAGAGGCTAGCTTCTCAGCCCACCTAACGTGACCTGCGATTACGAGTTACCTAATGTGTCATATGTAACAATAAGGCAACGTATTTGTTGGGAAGAACCAAGTCGTTTGCTGCATAAAAATGGTACCACCTGGACTTTAGGCAATTCATGTTGCTTAAGAGCTAAAAGTGGAGCTGTTGCTCTACTGCAATTAAGTAACTGCACTATTGCCCTAAAATGGCCAGAAATTTCCTCTAAAACTATACCTCTCAACTTTATGATACCCACTTCATGGGTATCAGATGTAGACATGCCATGGTTAACAAACTGGAATAAAGTGAAAAATAAGGTGCAAAGCCTTGAGGCAAAGGCTCAGCAAAGCACTCAGTTGGCTCTCCTTGCTCAAGAGGGTAGGCGAATCATCAGTCTGGCTGTCAACATGCCCGAGCCATGTATATGGTATGATGTAATCTATACTATTCATGCCACTTCAACTATGTGGCTAACCATCTTAAGTATCATAGTATTCTCCATTACCCTAGTGACAAGAGCTAAATAGTGTTTTAATTGTTGTTGTTGTAAATCTGTTCATGCTATGCAAGTTAAATTTATAAATCCCTCCCCATTTCCTGATGTAGCACATGTGGCTTTAGCATTTCACTTGTAGCTATCATAGTGCTTCAGCAAGCAAAGGGTAGAGTGTAACAGCTAAAAAGTGTGCCTGTGTGATAAAGGTGCTTGCTGAAGACTCTATGAAGATTAGACTAAATGTTTTTCTGTATTTGTTTAAATATTAAGCTATCTGTTGTTCTAAAAGCCTAATTAAAGTCTAAGATGTAGTGAGGCCGTGTATAAAGTAAGGCCTAGTAAATTTAGCAAAGCCTTAAAGTAATACGACTCTGTAGCGTAGTTAAAATTACCTTATCAAAGGAATGCAAGGCTTGTACTGCTATTGGTCAGTCTAAGGACAGTTAAAGTAAAAAGAATCTAAGTGGTTGTACGTTATCAAAACCATTCAAAAGCTTTAAATTGGCTGGAATATCTGAAAACCATTCAGAAGGAAGAGACAGCTCTGTGAAAAGGATTAGTTAGCTGTTGCCTGGATCAGTGGGCCTGTGGACCTCGAGAAGCCCAAAGACTGCATTATAAGGTCCTTCCCAGTACACTTTGGACAGTGCTGTTCGGAGATGCCTGACTTTGCTGAACTTTGTGACAAGAAAAGCTTGCTGTGTATCAGGCATCAGAGGGGATGGCTGATAAGTTGCCAATATGAATTACTTTTGTCTGTCATTGTTTGTTTTGTTACTACGCGTAGATGTGTTTTTGTTAAGTCAATAAACCTTTCTTACCTTTCTACCCCTGACCACACTCTCAATCCTGAACCCTCCGCAGGTGGCTGAAACAGGTATGCAGTTTGTGGGGAAGTGGATAGGCCTGGGGGATGTGGGGGTAGGGCGGGAGAGCATGTGGGTGTGTGTGTGGACATGTGGGATATGGGTGGGTATGGGGTTTGTCGGGGCCTGTGAGTGTGTGGGGGTAGCTGGGGAGGGTTGTGGCATGTGTGCAGGGGGAAAGTTTGCCCCCTGCCGCTCCTGGCCCCGGGGCACCCGTGTGGCCCCATGATCCCACTTGCAGCCACTTCCCCCTCAATCTACCACCACTGCCCTTCTGCTGCTTCCCTGTCCTCCCTGCTCACTGCTCCAGCATCACATCACAGGTGCACAGCCAAGACCACAGGATGCAGCAGGAACTGGACCAGCCCAGCCAGCACTGCATGGAACCAGCCACGAATGGCAGGGGCCGGGCCAGCTCCTGCTGCGTCCTGCAGCCTGGCGCTGCAGCTGGGAACCACATGGTCCTACAGCGACTGGCAGAGGAGGTGGGAGTGTGGAGGGAAGTGGCAGCAGCAGTGGGCAAATGGCTGCGGCAGGCAGAGGGAGTGGGAGTGTGGAGCACAGCAACAGCTGGGCAGGAGCACATGCCGATGCCCTGGGGCCAGCACCAGGAGAGCCCAGAGTGGTGCAGCAGGAGCATGGGGCCCAGACCATCAGGGGCTCTATGGTGCCAAGCTAGGCTGCACCAGCAGGGAGAGGGCGAGCTGGCTTAACTCCAGAGCCCCTTCCAGCCCGGGCCCCATGCTCCTGCTGCCCTGCTCTGGGTCCCACCAGTGTGGGCCCCACAGTTGTGCCCAGCTGTTGCTGCACTCCCATGTGCCTGCTCGCTTCCCCTTCTCCCACCTGTCACTGCTTTCACCACTTTCCTGCTTGCCACTGCCACTGCTCCTCTCCACCCCCTAGCTGGCCACTCTGGCACCACATGGTTCTGGCTGCAGTGCCAGGACTGCTGCAACTGACTCGGCCGAGGCCTGAGGACTGGGGCAATCACCCATGGCCCTCCCCTGCTTCCCCCACCCCACTTTCTTATCTGACTTTCCCACTCAGGCACAGGGAGGCAGGAACAGCCCCACAGAACCCTCTGCTAGGCATGATCTTCCAGCTGGGGGTTGGGGGCAGGCGGGCCTTGCTTCTGCAGCAGCTTGGTTCTGCTGGTGGCTTCCCCTGGGTCCTACTGCCCCTGTTTCATGTGATCTTTGACAGGCAGCCAGGGGCAGATAAATATTAATTTTCTGAATTTTAGGGGCCCCGTGTGTTGGATAGAGTGTCCTGGTGGGCCGGATCTGGCCTGTGGGCTATATTTTGCCCACCCCTGAGCTAGCTAGCAGGCAGCCCCAGCACTGAAGCACCATCATGCCCCAGCCAGCCACTGAGCCTCTACACATGCACTGCTGTACACAAAAACATTCTGCAGCAGGGTAGGATGTGTATTTACAAGTCCTACCCTGCTGCAGAGTTTTTTAGTTTCCAGCACCCTAATAGGGGTGCACATGTAGATGCTGAGATGTTTATTGAGGAGTTAATTAGGCAACTGCACAGTAAACATCTCATGTAGATATGCCTACGCAGATCACTGGAGCAGATCACAGTGTTAGGTGTAACAAGGCCCTAAGAACACAGAACTGAAGGGAACCTCATGGATCATTGAGCTCAGCATCTTGCTGTTCTTAGTAATCACATCATATAATCAAGTCCAGCTCAATATTAGGTACCCTTTTGCCAGCACTAGTCTGATTCAAGATTTGTTCCAGATCATCACTCCTCAGATTGTTAGGATCTTGTCAGCTAAACAGTTGAGGTTATTGACTGCAGATAAGAAAACAAGGGGGAGGATACTCTTCAATTAGTCAGCACTTTCCTTATCAGATTAAAACGCAAATTCTAAGGATTTAAAAGTTAACATTTTAAATCAAAAGTAGGTAGGCTTGACATTATTGAAAGATAACTTTTATGGAGGTCATTCTCACTAGTGCTGGACTGTGGAAGGCCCTCCAGGTGAGAATTCCATCCAACCAGTTGGACACGGTCAGAAAAAATCATAGGAAGCAGTAGCAAGCAAGGAGTAATGCAATGATAAATATGAAATTGTAACTAGCAATTGGAAGCATATAACGAAAAGGGCAAACCCTGCTGCTGATAGTGGTTAAAGTCATCCAGGCTTTTAGAGACCGTATTAAACATACCAAAAGAATTCAAAAGGATTTAAAACAAGGCAACTGGACAACACAATAGTATGTCTAACTTGTATAAGCACGCATAATGCAATGCATGCTGGAAAAACAAAAAATATTTTCTCTTCTACACTAATATATTCTAAATGAATTGCTGTTAAAGTAGGAGCATAGGACTAGAAGGGTCCTCCCAGGCTATCAAATCCAGTGTTCATGGGCAACCTTGTAATAGATATAGGTCCAAAAGGGTCCACAAGGACATCAAATCTTGCACACCACATTTGCAAAGCACCTGATAAAAATGAAAAACAACAGTGTGCTACAGGATTAGAACTGGAAAGACAGGGTGCCACCAAGGAAGGGCAGAAAAAATAAAATGTTTGGTCACCACTCTGAGCAAGTCAAAGAAATTATCTGTCCAACATGAAGTAATACAAAAGTAGTGCCTGAGGACCTAACTGAGATGGATAGTGCTAGGTACAATCCAAGTGTACATTAAATGAATAGACAGCCCCTATGCTGAAGCATTTAAAATCTATACACAAGACAGATGAATGGTGGGATGAAGGACTGAAAGGTGAAGTAATTTCATAGTTTCATAGTAGCTAGGGTCAGGAGGGACCTGAACAGATCATCTAGCCTGACCCCCTGCCACAGGCAGAAATGAATGCTGGCTTCACAAGACCCCAGACAGGTGATCATCCAACCTCCTCTTGAATTTGTCCAAGGTAGGGGCGAGGACCACCTCCCTGGGAAGTTGGTTCCAGATGTTGGCCACCCTAACTATAAAATATTGCCTTCTGATCTCTAACCTAAACCTATTCTCCATCAGCTTATTACCATTGTTCCTCATCACCCCAGGTGGTGCTGGGGAGAAAAGGGCTCTACCTATTTGCTGTTGATCTCCCCTGATGAGTTTGTAGGCAGCCACCAGGTCCCCCCTCAGCCTCCTCTTGCTGAGGCTGAACAGGTTCAGGTCCCTCAGTCTCTCCTCATAGGGCCTGTCCTGCTGCCCTCTCACCAAGTGGGTGGCCCTCCTCTGAACCCTCTCCAGGCTGGCCACATCCCTCTTGAAGTGCGGCGCCCAGAACTGGACTCAGTACTCCAACTGCGGTCTCACCAAAGTCACAGAGAGGAGGAGTATCACCTCTCTGGACTGGCTTGAGATGCACCTTTGGATGCATGCCAAGGTATGGCTGGCCTTACTGGCTGCGGTCTGGCATTGGCGGCTCATGTTCATCTTGGAGTCAATAATGACTCCAAGATCCCTTTCCGCCTCTGTGCTTTCAAGAAGGGAACTCCCTAGCCTGTATGTATGCTATGGATTCCTTCCCCCAATGTGCAGTACCCTGCATTTGTCTACGTTCAACCCCATCCTCTTCTCATCTGCCCACTTTTGTAGTCTGTCTAAATCTAGTTGCAGCCTCTCTCTCCCTTCAAGTGTGTCCACCTCACCCCACATCTTAGAGTCATCAGCAAACTTGGACAGTGTGCTTTCCACCCCCTCGTCCAAGTCACTGATGAAGATGTTAAACATTGCGGGCCCGAGGACTGAACCCTGGGGTACCCCACTGCTCATATCTCACCAGGTTGAGTACAACCCGTCCACCACTACTCTCTGGGTGTGCCCCATCAGCCAATTTTTTACCCATCCAACTGTGCAGGCATCAGTGCTGCAGTCACTTAATTTATTGATGAGGATGAGGTGAGAGACAGTGTCAAAGGCCTTCTTAAAGTCAAGAAAGACTACGTCCACAGCAACACCATCATACAAGGATTTAGTTACTTGGTCATAAAAAGCAATCAGGTTGGTCAGGCAGGACCTGCCTTTGACGAACCCATGCTGATTGCCCCTGAGCATGATCTCCCCTGCTGGCCCCCCACAGATGTGCTCCTTTATAATGCTCTCCAAGATCTTCCCGAGCACTGAGGTGAGGCTTATAGGCCTATAGTTACTTGGGTCCTCCTTCCTCCCTTTCTTAAAAATTGGGACCACATTAGCCAGTTTCCAATCCCCCGGCACCTGGCCAGATGACCACGAATGCTCATTCAGCCGGGCCTAGGGCTCCGCAATGATCCCTGCCAGCTCCCTCAACACCCTTGGGTGGAGGGCATCTGGACCTGCAGATTTAAAAATGTCTAGCCCTTCCAGAAGATCCCTAACTACATCTGTGCTGACTGAAGGCCTGAGAGAGCTATCTTCAAGACTGTCCCTACCTCTGGTAGGTGGGATATCCCGGTCCCCGTTCAGGAAAACAGAGGCAAAGAAACTGTTAAAAATATCAGCTTTCTTGTCTGGCGTAGCCACAAGATTACCGTTTGCATCTTGCAGGGGCCCTATATTGCCTGGTGCCCTCTTCTTGCTCCCAATGTACTTGAAAAAGGACTTTTTGTTGTCCTTAATCCTGGACGCTACCCTGAGTTCCATCTCTGCCTTGGCCTTCCTAATAGCCCTCCTACACTCACAGGCCAAGGAGGAGTACTCCTCCTTGGTGATAGCTCCTCCCTTCCACTAGATGTACACCCCGCTTTTAGTCTTCAGGAATTCCTGAATGCCCTTGCTGAGCCAAGGGGGTTTCTGAGCACTCTTACCTCCCTTGCCTCCATAATCTGACTGGAGAAGTCCTGGTCCAGCTCTTCCCCCTGCACAAGGTTACTCAGCAGCTTAGTAGCAGAGCCAGGAAGAGAAATGCCCTGTTTTTTGATGCACAATCACTAGACAAAACTGTGTAGGAAAATCAATGTTATTCTGAAAAGGAAATACTATATTATTTTTTTTCTTATCCCATGTGACTATTCTTATTTATCTGGGAAGTGAGGATGGGAAACAATAGTTGCAAGGGATGGCATGCGAGAATATTAGAATAAATATGTTTGACATTATAAAACCTCAATTTCTCAAAATCTTTTACCTATCCATGTCACTTTTCTTTGTATGTTCCTTATGGTTAGTCAAGAGGCAGAGAAAAAAACATAATTATGAAAAGTGATAGTATATAGAGAAATGGCAAACAACCATAAAAAGAACTGAGAAGTTCTCTTGCCTTGCATCATATGTGTGTTGTGCTGTGCTGCACTGCAGTGGGTCAGATTTATTTTTGTTTCACTTGAGTTATGATAAGATTTAATTTATGCTGATATACTTGTGCTGCACCACCAAACCCTTGCAAGTTATCTTTTTCTACCTGCTTTTCTTGATGACAGTAATAGGAAACTAATAGGAGATGCTGCTGAGATCTCAATGTTTAATTATAAAATAAGTGAAACATTTTTAAAGGATCAAGTTTTAATATTTTTTGACTGAAGTACTGAAAGGTAAATTGAAAATCATGCCTACACAGAATAGTAACTGATCAGTGAAAGAAGTTCACCTGACGTGTATAGTAATTGTGGGCCATAATTCAAGGATGGTGTTTGGAAAATGGCCTAAGTTGTGTGTCGAGTGGGGCACTGAGTAGTGACCCCAACCCAGACATGGTCGGGGATGCCAAGTGTGAGAGAGGAAAAAAGCGCGACAACTAGTAGGTGAAGAAAATTCATAAGTTTACTTACAAACCAACAAGATGACTAACGAGTTGAATCAACTTGATGAATACAGGAACTAATTACAAGGACTATTTACAGTAGCAGGTGGACACAGGCGACGTGGTGCTGAGAACGAACAGATGATGGGTAGCGGCGAGTAACAAGCAAGGTGTAATCATGAAGGTTGACTGCAGCCGAAAATACTATCAGTACAAGTATGATGCCTAGTTGGGCAACACACAGGGCGTTCCGGATTGCGTGTGGTCTAGCTATAAGCTGTGGTAGCCTATGCTAGGAATCTAGCTAGAGGCCTAGGGGTCTGTCCAGACAAGACAGGTGATCAGGCTGTCTTCCTGAGTTCGGGAGCGTCTGGGGACCTTACGCTGAGGCGCGCAGTCCCCTTTATAGACTCCCTAGCCAATCAGGGTCCCCGCCTTGATGGAACATTCTGGAGGCCTCAGCATGCTGGTCCAGCTAGTCACGCTCTAGGGGCAACTTCTGATTGGTTAGGCTACTAGTGATCATGCACTGTCCGCATGATAGTGCAGGTTAAGGTCTCATTCCTCCGCCACTGCATCACCGAATACCAGTCTCGGGTAGCCATGTCACTTAATGTCTTAAACAACAATCTGGTGGAGTCACAACACCTCCTGACATGCCCCCTTGACTACTGCCAGATTGATTGAACATGGATACATCATTAATTTATCTAATACTGGTCATAGACACACACTCAAAGTCCTCGTCTTCGGAAGGATTAGGTATTTGAGTGTAAACTAAGGCTGATAGTGTTAGGACTTTCTTTTTGATTGAATCAACAACACAACATCCTACGCAAACACACAGTAAACAACTGAATAGAGGTATTAACAGGGTTAATAATGGGGCGAGTATGCGCATTGCTAACGAGGAAAAACTCCAACCAAAACTGGAAAAAAGGTCCGCGAGCCAACCACTGCTTACTTTCGCTATGGCATTAGCACCTTTAGCTGCCTTTTTAATTAACTCCAGTTGAGCCGTTAGCGGTATGGTCACATTAGGAATTGAAATACAGCAATACTCATCATAGAATACTTCATAGAAATCTATGAAAATGCAAAATAAGGCACAAAGTGGAGAACATGACAGATATTTCAGTTGGGTTTGGAGAAACCGCTTGCTTATCTTTGGAGTCTAGGGCCTGGTATCTAACAAATGATGATGACAGGCTGAGAGCCCTGGGGCTCTTTAGCCTGGAAAAGCACAGGCTCAGGCGTGATCTGATGGCCACCTACAAGTTTATCAGGGGTGACCACCAGTATCTGGGGGAACGTTTGTTCACCAGAGCGCCCCAAGGTATGACGAGGTCGAATGGTCACAAACTACTACAAGATCGTTTCAGGCTGGACATAAGGAAGAATTTCTTTACTGTCTGAGCCCCCAAGGTCTGGAACAGCCTGCCACCAGAGGTTGTTCAAGCACCTTCATTGAACACCTTCAAGATGAAACTGGATGCTTATCTTGCTGGGATCCTATGACCCCAGCTGACTTCCTGCCCTTTGGGCGGGGGGCTGGACTCGATGATCTTCTGAGGTCCCTTCCAGCCCTGATGTCTATGAAATCATCAGATAAATTTAGATATTTGCATACTCCTCCATTATGAAGTAACATAGCATCTAGGGCAAGTCGATTTTGCATAGTCATCCTTGAGGTTTCTTGTAACTGCTTATTTAGTAGGAATAGAGCTTCATTGGTGGCGTTGAAGCCTATTTCTACTTCCTCTGCTAATTTTACAATGGCCTCCCGGGCTCTCATGATTCCTACATACCAGATGAACAATCCTTCCATTACCCATTCAAAACGTTTGCCTACTTGTTGGCTCTAGGTCATTCTGGACCAAGTGGTGGCGGAGCGTTTTCCCCTGGCCTCAGTGTGTGTGAACCAGGGAGTGTGTGGGTTGGAAGTGTTTGTGGCAAGAGGTGGGCAGAGCTCCACACTGGCAATAAAGCAAGCCCCATCAAAGTGAGCAGGTAAAGCAGTATATAGTACACCATTGTTGCATGCCCACATGAGTCCTTGGGGTGCATTGGTCGGCAGCCCCTTTCTACGACACCAAGGGGCCTGGATTCTAGGTGTGCAGTAGGGGTGTGTTAGGTTGCGGCTTTCTAAATGCCGCACTTCCGCTTGTCTCAATGGGAAGAAAGCACTTAGCAGCTGATGTTTCCCGTCGAAAATAGTGAGATTTACCCCTTTGCTTACATTCCACCCTCCCTCTGGCATGGGAGTGCTATTAAGGAAAAGGAACCATGAAGGCTGGAGACTATGGGCTTGCCATGGTAGGAATTGTACTTGATCTTCATCGGTACTCCACTTCCAAGCCCCCCAGGGGATACGATGACAATCAATTGGCTCTAGTTTGTTACTCCCTAGTCCCCCGCTCCTACAGTTTAGGCTAGAGATGTTCTTCTTTGTTATTTGACCTGATGGCCAGTAGTACGTCGTCATTTTACCCCTGCTTATGTGTGTATAGTTGGGAAAAGAAACTATTTGGCAACCTGGGCAAGGTATGGGGCCATTGACTCTACAAATAGAGGTTCCACACAATGGTCCTCGTACCTCAGAAAACCATTTTGCAATATCAAGGGGATTAACATATGCCTCTAGAACATTGTCCTTGATTGCTGCGGGCTTCGGGATGCAAGCGGTTACCCCCTCTGGATGTGGACCGGTGGCATTCGCCCAGATTTCGATCATCCGGAGCACGGAGTTCCAATGTAGTGGGTCCTCCTCAGTGCTCGCCTCTGGTGTTGCTTGAGTTAGGAGCAGGAACAGGTGGATGGTGGTGAAAGTTGTCACCATTCTTGCTCTATTGGCAACCCCAGGTAGGCTGCTAGACGACAGGCTGGGGATGACTTGCCCGTTAAAATAAAGGGTATCTGGAACAAAAAAAGTATCACCTAATTAGTATAACTGTATATGTATATACAATGTTGCGCCCAATCATTAATTGGGAAACCCTCCCCCTAACTCCTTCGGTTCAACCAATTATGGTGGGCCAGGAGGGTACGTGGTGTTGTGGCTGCTGTTAGGGAAATAAAGTAAGCATTAGGATAACTCTCTATTTTTTCAACTGTTCCAGGAAGAGGCGTCGGTCGCGTTGTTATGGCCGTGGGTACTGCTAGCCATACTCTTTCTTTTTTGTTGTAGCAAGGTTTCCAAGTAGGTGGTGTAACCACTGGTCTTTCCTTCCATAAATCTTTAACTTTGTTTAGTGAGATTAGGACTTCATCATTGAATTTGATCCAATTTTTATAACTACCATTGCCCCGTAGGCGTAGACTCTCCTTATAGAGGCCGATATGCCTCTCAACTACCCCGTTGGATTGGGGATGGTATCGTAAATGGTGATGCCAATTGATATTATATTCGGCCGCAAATTGTTCAATAATTTTAGAGGTGAAAGGCGGCCCTCCATCTGAATGTATTTCAGCTGGCACTTGCCAATGAGCGAATGCATTTATCAAACTTTCTTGGACCTTCACTGCAGTTGTTTTTTCTGGTTGGAAGGACAAGGAGCTGTCTTGTTCCTAGGTCTACTATAGCTAAGCCTTTGTTAGGCACTTTCGCCTCTGGTAGGGGGCCCAATATATCAACCTGCCAGGTTTTTCCCAGTGAGAAGTACTCGGTGTTGAAAGCTCCATGTTTGTGTCTATGCTGTCTTGGTTTTTCTTTAGCGCAGGTGGGGCATGTCTGAACTATTTTTTGCCAACGTTTTATATTAGGCCCCTTCTCCGCATCTAACTGCCATCGGATTCGGGCTCTGGCAGCACTGGGATGCCCCCAGAATTCATGAAGCCACTTTAAGAATAATTGGTCATCCACTGTACCTTGACTATTCTTATTACTTATTTGGATTGATTGGACCGCTTCTGTACATCTTGATAATACTCCTTGTGCAAGAGCTTGATCAATGACCTGATGTGCTGGGTCTGTGTCTCCCCGATGCGATCAGGTATGTTTTATCAGTGGTAATGTCTCGAGCTGTAGCAGGGTTTCTCTGATGTCCTCCCAGATTTGTGGATGCTCTGTAGCCCTAGTGGTTTTAGTCATGATTCTATAGATGTATTTGGAATCCATTGCAATTACAGGGACTGGCAAGGTGTTATCATGACAGCCTCGAATATGCTCGAGGGCTAGGTGAAATCCCCTCAACTCCGACGCCTGAACTGATTCACCGTTATGTCCGTTATAGATTTTAGTGAGTTGGCAGGGCTTACAATAAAATCCGTAAGCCCCATTTTCTCTTGAGGTTCCATCTGATGCCACCCAACCTGGTTCCGTTGTCCCGTATAACTTAGGCATGAGGGACTCTTCGTCTTCACTCAGGGGTAAATCTCCCTCTAAAACTTTCCACCCTGACCAGTAGTATTGAAATCTCAGTATTACTGCGCACCATGTCTTCACGGTCCCCTGATGCTCTGGGTGGATCTTGCCAGGGTCTAACGATGTTAATAGTGACCCTCCCGGTGCAATCAGAGTTCCCGTATATGGAGCTAAGTGTTCTGCCAATTGGGTAGCCAACATGGTCTTTGCTAGGCACCCATATCTATGCTGATGCTCTTGCAGGGTACGGTGGCCCATGTACACTGGGTGTTCTGTCTCATTGTTTCTAGCAGTGGCCCAAATGTGTTCTTCTGTGAACCCTACATAGACGTTTAGAGGAGTGTTTTCTGACGGCACCGTCAGGCGAGTGTTAGTCACTTCAGTTAGTACTGATTTTAGAGCCCTCCAGTCATAATTTGCCCATGGCTTTCGATTCCTAGGCTTTTTTCGGAGCTGTTGTTGAATACGCTGTACCACTTTAAGATGTGGTGGTGCTACATAATTTCGGATCCAATTTAGGTGTCCCAACAGGGCTTGAAAATCAGCTTGGGTTTTTGGTCATTTTGCAGATGTAGGCATAATGTTTTGTGTAGTACCCGAATGGAACTGACCTTCAAAATGAGTTCCCAGGAACATGAAGCTGTTAGCTGGTTCATTCATGGACTTCTCATCGTTTATCTTCCAACCTTCTCTCCGCAGATGGGCCCTTAGGTTCGTGGCTGCTTGGTGTACGACTTCTGGGTGACGTCCCATTATTGCTACATCGTCTACATAGGTCCAGATGTTAATTTCTTGTGTGCCTGCATAGATGTTTCTGAAAGATTGGATGCTATTATACATCATAGCAGTTGCAAGAGCTGGGGAGTTTTGGTATCCTTGTGGGCATACATTCCATCCGTATATCTTGCCACTGACACACATATTTAATATTCCTTGGTTGTCTATTATTGGGACTGAATAAAACATATCCTTTAAATCTAACGTTACTGCCCACCATTCACCCCCCGCCTGGGCCTTTGTAATGGCTTGTATGATTTCTGTGATCGTATGATTTGCAGGCATTTGCAGTAAGGCGCATCGGCGGTTGGCCTGCCGGTAATCAACCACTAGCCGGGCCTCTGATGGCCTCCCCGGCTTTGGTATGCCCCACCCGGGTGAAAGGTAAATGGAAGATTTCACCTCTGTTATACAGCCATGATGCTGAAGGCTTTGTAGCAGTTTGATGCCCGTAGATGCTCTTTTGTTGCTATCGGCTTGTATCGCCACGACGTTGGGTTCTCGACGATTGGTCGGTGTCTCTCCGTCTCCAGGATTTCTAATGGTAGGGCTGAGATAAGATGTTGTTGTAGTCGCAAAGATTTAATTCTGGGGACCCCTAAGATATTTATGCCCCCTAGGGTCCCGGATAGAGTCTTGCCATTGACTTTAAACCTTATCACAGGGGTACTGGCAACCGCATGGAACCCCTGTACAAATATTATACTTGACTTTTTTTATGATAGACTTCGGGTTTAATAACATTAACTTGTGCGCCGGTGTCTAGTAAAAAGCGCACAGACATTTCCTCTTGACTACTTAATTTCTGTATAGTTAAGGTTATATAGGGGCGCTTGTCGCTACTAAAGCGGCCGCCAGTGCCTGCCTCAACGGCCGCTACTCGTTTTTTTGTTGGGCCCTCTTGTCTGGGTCCCATTTTTTGTATTTGAATCCCATGCGGGTAGCTAGTTCCTTTTGGCCCTGATCTCCTATACTTCGTAGTTGTATCGGAGTGAGGCCACTATTTTTAAGAAGGAACGCAAATCTAGACTTTTCGTCCGGGGTTCTCTCCTTCCACTGAATGTTGGGAGACATCTTTAGAGATGACCTAGGGGATTGGTGTTTCTTTCCCTGCCCCTCTGCTACTTGCATGATTGGACTAGCCATGGCTGCTTCCACTTTGCTGGTCCTTGTAAGGTCTGGTAATTCAGTAAGGATGTTCCCTATGGGGCTCCCTATCAGAGTGTGTAACGTTACCTTTAGCAGGGGGGGTTGGTCTCCCCCATATAGTTCTGCGCAGGCTTTTACCGCATCCGCCTCCACTGGAGCTCTGCCTGGTTCCCTGCAGCAACGGTGCGGCCAGTACTCTCGTCACTGTTGCTCATCTAGCATCACTGGCCGTACCTCTGTGTTCCATATCAGGTAACTCATGCCAGCTATGGAATAAAGCAACTGTAACGGCATCGGGTGAGATGGTGGGTTTGCATGCCACTTGTGAATTTGTGCTAAAAGGGTCGGGACTACTACTGCACTTATTGGTATCGGCCATACCCAGTTGTTAGCAATTTGGGTTTGGTCCGTGCATGTTCCCCCACTCCAGACAGGATGTCTCATCAGGGTACTGGCCTCCTCCATGTCGAGTAATTTGCCTCCATGATTTAGTACGAGGCGCCCCACCCACATTACTGGGGTCTCCTCTGGGCTGATTTTTGTCTCCCTGATTAAATCTTGCATCTCCCCCCTTGTCCGGGTCCGGTAGACTGCAACTGTCCGGGTTACCTCACCCTCCACTGTTGTTTTGACTGTGGCGATTGGATTTACTTGGAAGGTGGGGGCACTCGCAGTGTTGGCCTTCTGGGGAACACTGGTGTATACTGAGGGGATTTTGTATGGTGGCGGTGAGGGAGGTGGCGCTAGAGGGTCGGTGATTGATCCCTTTGTTAACACTGTAGGGGGCGCCGAAGCATTATTCCCTACATTTCCTGGTGAGGCGGTAGGGGGTGCTAGAGGGCCGGTGTTCTCCTCCCCTCCTGGGGTGATGTCACTTATCCCTCCCATCTGGTGAGCTGCTCCTTCCTCACCCGCCTTATTTTTCTCCTCAGGGTTGCCGCCATTTTGGGACTCTAACCTTGCCAGTTTTGCATTCTTGTCGGCGACATCTTGGGCCAAGGCCTCGATGTCACCAGCCTGGTTTTTTAACGTCCACGAGTAGCTATTGGTAGACATGAGTGCACAGTTGTATCAATTCAGAAGTAGGTTTTATACTGTTAAAACCCTTTACTATTTGTCTCATATAGTAAAAGAGGATAAAGGCAGAGAGAAAATCAAAGCAAATTATAAGATCTGGCTTTGTTCTGAACTAACACAAATCAAACTATTCCAGTTGCTGATTCACAGATAAATCATAAATCCCATAAGATATATGAATGATTTTTTGTTATTACCTAGAAAATGATGCCAAACTTCTGTTTCTGTCTGAATTTTTTCTAAGTGCTATTACATGGTATTCTCATATAATAACATCATCTAGCTCTTATATTGCACTTTTCATCCAGAGATGACAATGCTCTTTAAAAAGATCATGATCATAGGTTCCATAAGAAAGCAGGGCTGGAAGGACCTCAAAAGGTCATCTAGTCCAGCCCACGGCTGAAGACAGGATTGTCCCTGACTAGACCATCCAGCCTGCCTAACCTGCTCTTGAAAATTTCCAAGGATAGAGATTCCACAATTTCTTTAGATCGTGTATTCCAGTTGTAACAGCTGATGCTGTATTTGCAGTAGGGCTCAGGATCCCTGCAAAGGCAGAGCGGGAAAGTTTGCAGAAAGTTGTTGATTGCAAGAGCATATTCATGTTTTTGATTGGCTCCTGAGGCAGGAGAGGGAAGGGAACTCAGCCAGACTCAGAAAATGGAAGGGACCTGGGACCACAGAGCTTGGGGAGGAACCACCCTGCAGACTGCCTGAGAAGTGAATCTGCCCTTACTGATAGGGAGCAGACAAGCTGGTATCCTTTTTCCCTCTGTGAGGCAGGGGCACCCATGTAGAGGAAAAAGGGTGGTAAATAGAGTTGCCTAGGAGGGCAGGGTATTGATCTGGAAAAGCTCAGGGGAGAGTTAACTGAGAACCAGCCTGGGGCCAGGTGGGTGATAAACTCAGGGTTGTTTCAGTTTCCAGCCCTGTCTGGGAATTGGAGAAAGGTGCTTTTGGGGAGGGGGGACAGTGTGTGTTTCTTTGCAGATACCACAGACAGCTGGAGCAGAGGCTCCAGCAGAGAGCAAGACTTTCTGAAACAGCAGTACCAGCCATGGTTATTGTGTTGCCAGTGTGAAGGATTGCTGATGTTTGTATTAACCCTGTGTGCTCCTGCTGAAATTCACTGGAGTTGCCAGGTTTAAGATGGAGAGTTGTACTGAGGGTGTCTTTGATTCTATTTGTACAGTGTTGTAATTCATTCATACTTGCCTTTGATAATTTGATTATTGATATCCTGTTCCACTATTAACCTCATTCATATGTTGACTGTTTTGTCAATAATAAACTGTGTAAATAGTTAGACTTTATGTACTCCAGTGTGTGGGGAAACCACAAGAAAACACTCCATGGAGAGGTGGCTCTAGACTTAGGGACTGGGAGGTTGACTGAGGCTATTTGACACCTCAGGACCCTGAATCCAGACGAAGCCATGGGTAGCACCGTGGCTAGGGTTACATTTTGAGGGGCTCATCCGGGATTCCCTCTGCCTCACAGAGGGAAAAAGGATACCAGGTTGCCTACTAAGAGCAGGTTCACTTTTCAGGCATGCTGCAAGGTGGTTCCTCCACGAGCTCTTTGATTCCAGGTCCCTTCTCTTCTCTCAGCCTGACTGCACTCTCCCCTCCCCTGCTTCAGGAGCCAATCAAAAACATGCATATACTCTTGCAAGCAACAACTTTCTGCAAACTTTCCCTCTCTGCCTTTGCAGGGTTCCTGAGCCCTGCTGCAAAGTCAGCACCAGCTGTTACAAAATGATGACCGTGCGTAGTCAGAACATTCCTTTTAATCAACCTAAATTTTCCTTGCTGCAGCTTGAGGCTGTTACTCCTAGTCCTGTCCTTTATGATCACAGGAAAAGCCCAAAGCCCATTTCCATCCTCTCTATAATCACCCTTTACTTTGTGAAGACAGAGAGGGGATTTGATAACAATCTTCTCTTCTCCAGCCTAAATAAGCTCAGCCTTTCCTCATAATTCTTGCCTCCCAGGTCCCTAATAATTTGTGTTGCTGTGCCAGACTCTTTCTAAAGTGTCCATGTCCTTTTTAAAGTATGGGGCCCAAAACTGGACACAAAACTTGTGGTGGGAGAAAACTCCCTGGAGTTTGTTGTCTAGCTGCATAGAAACCAGGCAACGCGGGTAAAAGCGGGGGAAAGCAAAGACTACAGGGTTAACAAAAGCAATACTTGGGTGGTGCTTTACAAATCTTCATAACAGCATATTTCTATTAAGCTGAACTAGCACTTTCTAAAAGCTAAAAGTTAAGTAACAGTAACATTATGATAAGTTAGCAAAAACTTACACAGTAGTAGATACTTAAGGACATGATCACTGTACTTAGAACAATGGCTTTTTTGTCTTATCTTGTTCCTTGCTGTATCTGGTTTACAGCACATAGACACAGATTCACTTGCTGCATTTTACTCAGAAAATGGTTAACACAGTTAAAATGATTACTTAACATAAGCAAAGGCTTAGCTATCATTCTGCCTTGTGGTCAGCGGCATTGCTAGGCCACAGGTCATGCCTTGTATTCAGCTGCAAAGCTAATACTTCTTAATAATCCAAATTATTGTTAACCTAACAGTATGCTATCAGAAAACTATTTTATTTCAGGGTAATAACAAACATGCCCACCACAAACTCCAGGTTAGGCATCACCAGTACTGAACAGAGTGGGAGACTTACTTCCTTTGATTTGCAAGTGACTCCTGTTAATATAATCCAAGATGCTTTTGGCTTTTTTTGCAACAACAGTACACTGGGCTTTTATTTAGCATACGGTCTGCTGTAACCCCAGGTGCTTCTCTGCAGTACTTTATCCCAGCCAGTCATTCAAAGGAGAGCTCTGAAGTATTTGCAGTAGCAGTGCTGGAGTTTCCTTCAATGGCAGGCCTAATATCCAGCTAGTTGGTGGTATTTGCAGGCAGTGAGTTTGGTAAGGCATTCCAGGGAAGCTTAGTGAGTGTAGTGATGTCGGAATTGTCCCATGAGTACAGTAGAACATATTAAGCTTTATCAAGTTTGTCTGGATAAAAATGCTATACAAATTCAAGAGGCTCGTATGGAGGAATTCAGATCTTCCTTCAAGTCTGTGCCTGCTAGCTCTAGTCGAGTTAATATCAATGAGATCTTTGGCATTGATTTCAATAAAAGAAGTACTGAGACCTTTATTTGTGAATAAGATATATCCTTCTTGAAATAGATACGTTGTTAAGGTTGCTATGACCTGTGTTGCTCAAGCAATGGTAGGGAATAATGCACCAGTTTAGTTTTATTTGATTTCTTTTCCTCAAACCATTTTGCATGGTTAGACAACTGTAAATGAAACCTCTGCCTGTTAACCTTCATTGGCACCTTCTGTCTTTTTTTTAATATTTGTTTTGAACATGGACTCATTTTCTGTTACTTCTGTTACAAAGAATAGTGAGGGTACTTTTCACTAACAACTTTTTGTCTTTTCCTTTTTATTTAGATGTTGTTTTATATGCCCTTTCTCTTATATCCCATCACAACAGTACAAAGTTACAGCTTGTTTTAACTTCCAAGAGTACTTTTTGGGTAATTGTATTTTTCCAACTGATCTCATTTGTTTGTGTTTAAAAATTTACCAAGTGTTCAGCAGTGAATACCAAACTATTCTCTCTCATGTGTTATGGGGTTCTCTTTATAGCTCAAAAGTACATAAAGTTGTTTTCCTCAGGGTGGTATTCTTTCCCTGAAATGGCTTCAGAGCCTGCATTTTGTATGCACATGAACAGACATGTGCTGTTTTTCAATACAAGCAACTGTTTTGCCAGGCTGCTCTCTTCTCTCTTCTCTCTGGGAACTCTTTAATTGTTGAACTTTTGAACTACTGAAGCAAATCGAATCCTGTGAGCTTACAGAAAGGAAATCAGCATTTGTGTTGCATAAAAGAAGTATTCCTGTAGTTGTCTAGGAAAGTTGAGCAAACAAAAAAACATTGCCTTGGTTGGCTAAAGAGATATCAACCTATGAAAGGGAACCTTTTCTCTCAAACTTCTAGTTTCCTCCTCATGTTTTCTATTGTACATGTCCTCCCGTACAAAAGTCTTGTCTCTTGCCAGGACTTTTCTTTTTTGGTGAAAAATGTGTAATGTCTTTGCTAGGTAAAAAATAATCTATGCTATGTATTCTACCTTAACATCTACCCTCCAGCAGTGGCATAGCAAGGGTGAGGTGACTGGGGCAAATGACCTGGTTACTGACTTGGGGGGAGGGCAAAAAATGGCTGCTGTCTAGGTGTGACCAGTAGAATTAGAATTCACTGTTGCCCTAGTACCCTGGGCTCCCTAGTATAGTGTTGCTATACTACTTATGTCAGGACATAGAACTTAAATTATTGCCTAAATTAGCCATTGTAAGATTCTGAAAGTCTGACCCATTTCAGATAAGCCAGTCACATTGCAAAGATCTATAACAGTATATATAAAACTGGAAAGGCAGAAGGCTGAATTATGTCTACCAAGTTTACTGGCAAAAAAGACCAAAGAAATGTTTATACAGTGATATTCACCCCTTTTGTTTTTCTTCTGAAACCTGCTTATGACAAATCCTTTTAGAAATAATCTGCCTTAATTGATGACCTACTATTACTACTTTTTGTACCAAAATAAATACTAGATTTTAGTATAATCATTGCTATTATTTCTCTTTACTACATATGCCAGACCCATAACCTCCTTAAAAAGATGCCAGAATAATATCTGCTCTCAGACATCCTATGCTACCAGCAGAGAGCAAAGATTAACTCTAGAAATCTTAGTCCAAACTGATATATTTTTAAAATTGAGTAGACTAACAGAATTTGTAAGGAATTGCAATTTGATATTTAAGTACTTCATAAAAAGAGCAGAGCATTGATGGATTTCTTGTTATTTAATGAGAACACAGTTTGTAGCTCCTGGTATGCATTCTTTAGAATGATGTCCATACATTTGATGAGACAGTATAGGTTTTAGAGGGAAAATCTAAAAGAACAATGATGCCTTCACTTATTAGATAGATAAAGACTGATATCAAGCTAACTCAGCCACTTCTGAATTGGCCACACAAAGTTAATTTACTAAAATACAGTCTTTACTTTCTGATTCCAGTTTTAGTAGTTGTTTGTAGATTACATAAAATGAATTTAGTTGACCCATTGGAAAAGGTTCTTTATCAATTGGTGACACCCTGAGCAGTGTCTGGCTAATAGTGAAAACAACACTCTTATTCAGTTCTTTCATCCAATTCCAAATAGATGTTCTTGCTCCTATTCCTTCTTTCTTAATGGAAAAAAAAAATCTACTGTAATCTTTCAACTTTGCCAGGCTTGTGAAATGGTGTTAAAAGCAAACCATATGAGGGAGATTGTAGTAGCTGACTTTCTCTTTCCTCTTAAAATTTATATTAATAAATCCTCTTCAAGAAAAACAAAAGGGCACCTGATTTATACAGCTCTTGACAAATGGGTATCAGGCTATCGTATTGACGTATGCACCGATTCAGTGAGCTGTTTAAACACTTGCTTAAATTTAAAAATGTGATTAATCCAAATTAAGTAATTGACACTACTCTGGAGTTTAAATTGATATACATGTTTTAATGCCTTCTGAATAAAGGTCTTTAGTTCAATGTTCTATGAAGTTAAAAAGATCTTCCACTGATTTGGGTAAGCATTGAATCGTGGATGTAGTTATTTCTTGCTGTGGTTGTCAGATCAGGCCAAATGATCTGACAGATCTTACATTTTTTTCCCCAAAATATTTTGCTTTGGGTAAATTGTTACTTTTTTCTCTACCACATTGTGGGATCTATTGATCTTTGATATCAGGAATCTCCACAACAACCCGTCATAAGCAAAATATTATCATAAGACATATTTGGCAATGGAATTGTGCCAGCAGAGAATGTAGTCTCTTGTTTTTCACTGGCTCTTAGTTGATTTCAAATAATTACTAACTCTATAGGAAGAATTAACTTCTTGTTAAATTATGTTTAAATTCTAGAAATGTGAAATCATAAATAAATCTTGTAACTGCCTATGTTACTAAACTTATTAAAGCAAAGACAATTGGATTTAATGCTTTTGCTAAGGCATTAACTTTCCTCATAGTTTAAATGGGAATATATGGATTAGTGCAGACTTAAATATGTACAAAATAAATGCATACTTGACAAGTATTTTTCTTTGTTATCCTCCCCATTACTCAGCTCTTTCACTGCCTTGATTGCTAGACTTACAGATTCAATGCTAAAGCAAATAGATTGCGAACAAGAAAAGACAAGAAAAGTAATATACTAAAATGTGACACACACATCAATACATAGTATACCTTTTAAACATAATGAAAGAAATGAATTGTACTAATCTTGGTTGACAGTGAAGAGATGCCTGGTATATGTGAAGAAGTGGAAAGAAACCTACTGATGGGAGAATAACAGACTCTAGATTGCTATATGTATTGCTTACCTTGTACTATGGAGAACAAAATTAATGAGTTGGTCATATGGTGTGGGTATGTAGAATCTCATAGGATTTCACAAATTGCTAGAAATTGAGCTAAAGTAGAAGAAATTTCCAAGACAAGTTCTGTATTCACAAGTTCACCACAGTTTTCATTTGTAGGAAACAAAATAAACTAGCACAAATGGACACAAATGTGAGAGCTCTACATGAGTAGAGCTCATAGTTATGTTGCACTTTTGTTTGAGGAATTTTCCCCTTTTCTTCTTTTCTTTTCTTTTTTTAAAACAAGCATGTTAAAGTGTACAATCTAACTTGGACCACCAACATATTCCCAGAAAAGTAAAACTTACTTCAAAATAGCAAGCTTTACTTTACTGTGATAATAATCGGAGTTTAAAATAAGCTATGCTAATATTTCCAGTGTCTCTTATCCATTCCACTGGGACAAATTTTCTAATATATTGAAACTTGCAGCTCCCTGTGATATTGCATGCTCAAGTAAATCCATTTTTAAATATCTTTATTTATTTATTCTTAGAACACTTCCATCATTGTGGAATATAAAAAAAAAAACAAACACAAAAACAAGCTGTAAATTCAGAGCAAAAGGACAGGTGCAGGTAAGGTAAAATTAACCACTCTAGTTCAAAACCTTATAATTTGCCAGTATTTCAAGGCTAACAGATAATATCCAAGCACCACCGATGCGATGACTCTATCTTATTTTTCAGTGCATTAATATTTCCTGTTCATTTGTGAGTGATTATCTTCAACATAGCAAATGCTGTTTGTCTGGGTTTGGAACACAACCAAAATGTCTCACTTTATCAAGAAGGTCTGTTATTGATGCAGTTTTATTTTGTCCTTGATTGTGTCTCTATTTGATTATCCTCCCATGGTTTTTGCAACTTGATATATTTGGAAATTATTTTAAAATGGTAATTGTGGAACAGACAGAAGTCTGTTGTCAATTCGATGCAGTAATGGGTGTACCAGCTTCAGGAAAAGGCCCTCTGGAGTTGGTGATTAGACAGCTGTGATTGCAATAGAAAGGACACATTTTTTTTTTTCCAGGGGCTCAAAGTTTATGCTCAGTAATGAAATTCTTCTGTTTGTTGTGTCAAAAAGTACACTTAGCTTCTTTTCACCAAGTGGTTAACTTGTATCTAGGACAGAAACAAAGCTCAATGGATGCTTTTTAAGAACAAATACCAGGTGAAGAAAGAGATGGGGATGGGAATACCAGTGATTACATGGCAGAGAGACTACAGAAAACCGTATGTAACCCTGGTGGCAGTGCTACCCGCAGCCACGTCCAAATTTTGGGGATCCTGGGGTGCCAATAGATCTCGGTCTACTCCCACTCCATCTACAGGCTGGGAACACTACTGATTTGAGAGCTCTCCCATGGTCTTCTTCACACCAGACAACACACTAAATTACAAGAATTTATTATTTAGAATGTTAACTGAGAGACTGACAAATTTGACATCCCATAAATAAAAAACAAAATATTTTCAATGAGCTCAATAATAATCTAAACCAGCAGATGAAATAAATACTTACCGTATAGCAAAAGCAATTACGTTATCAGCTTTAACACTCAGGCAACGTATAACAGGTATATACACTTAATCAGCCAGGTCTTCACAAAATTACTATGCCTGCAGCAAAGTAGCCCACTGTGGAGTGGCTGCAGTGGAGCACCAGGGAGCAGTGCTCACTCTGCCTCAGAAGAGGCGTGGCGAGGCTGTCATCTGGACAGAAGATGGGGGTTGCCTGTCAGGACCTCAGGTGTGGCTGCTTTGGAGACCAGGGTTTCTTCCCTTTTCCAGTCTTTCTGGGGTGCCTGAAATCAATCACACGATTCCCCAGACACTTCCCAAGGCAGCTCCCCTGTGTTTGGCACCTGGGGTGCCCCTCATCAGCTGTACTTTATTGAGCTCTCTGCTGGAGTGCTCACCCAGCCACGATTCCCTGCTGCTTTCTCTAGCGCTCCCAGAAAACCTCTAGCAACCCCTGACCCTGATTCCCTTCCAGTGACTCCCTGCACCCAGGGATCTTAAGAGTGGGGAGGGAAACCCTTTTGCACAACCCCTGCTCCTTTAGGAAAGGATACCAGGCAATCTTGGGTACTCATTAGCTGATGGCTCCTCTGCCCTCAATAGCAACACACACAGTCAAAATTCTTCTGCCAGTCATCCTCTCAGAAGCAATTGTCCTGGTAGCCCCCTCAGCCCCCTCAGAAGCAGCCCTTCTCAGCACAGCTTCAGCTACCCTCTCCCCAGCTAGTCTCCCCTGTTTTTATTTTCTCGGGCTTCCCACCCTGGAGTTACAGCTGTCCAGTCACATTCATGAATTTTTTGTGTGTAATGCCTGCTGGAGATCCTTGTCCCAAGAGTGCAAACACCCTGATTGGGCTTGCAAGCTCTGAGAAAACCCTTCAGCACCTTTACACATAGTATAACCATATAGAACTATAGAGAATTATACCATGACTTCCCACTATATCATCCCTGCTGGGCCACCGCTGCCTTTCTTCAAAAATGTGCCGAAAGATATAGTTAGCCATGTTGATCTGAAGTCAAACAGAAGGCAGGGCAGATTTGCACCTTATAGGCCAACCAAAGTAGATAGATATATATAGCACAAGCTTTTGTGAGCTGTTATGTAGTATCTGATGGAGTGAGCTTGTTCCATGTATATCTATATCTATATATCTAGTTAGCGTATAAGCTACAAATCTATCTTGCTTTCTCCCCTAATCCCAGGGACCCTCAAAGGTTGGATACCAAACCACTTGACCCATTGTGGGAGCACATCTCCCACTGCCTTGAAGAGCATGGGATGGGGAATGAAGGGGAAGAGACACCAGACCCTGAGAGCAGAGTGGAGGGCCCAGGAAGGGCCAACAGAGTTGCTTACCTTGGGGTGAGAGTCCCGGCAGCATCAGGGGAGCAGCATCCAGAGTCCAAACAACCTCAGACATGCTTTAGGAGCGTGTGCTTAGTACAGGTGGGCAGGAAGCCGGCTGCTTCCAGTTGTACCAGGAACTTTGAGCTGGCTCCTGAGGAAAGCCAGCAGCCAGGTGACAGCTGGGATGCTGGAAAAGACCAGCACCAGGAGAAAAGCTGGCATGCAAAGGAGAGCAGGCCTGGAGGAAAGTGTCTGCATGCTGAGGAGGAGGGACTCCATGAGGAAAGGCAGCACACCAGGGAGAGCCGACACTCGGGGTAGAGACTGCATGCCAGGGAGGACCGGCAACCAGAGGAAAGCAGGTAAGCTGGGGGAAGCAGGTACACTAGAGGAAGCCTGCTCACCAGAGAGAGCCAGCAACAGAGTGAATGCTGGCACATTGAGAAGGGCCAGAAAATAGAGGATAGCTGGCTTGGAGGAAAAAGTCAGCTAGACATAGAAAGCCAGCCCCAGAGAAGAGCAGAAAAAGAGCATTGTAAGTCTGGATAGTTGGAGAAGTGGCCAGTAAGAGGGGCACTGGAGCAGGGACCCCAGACGGAGAAGCAGCAGAGAGGGGTTTCGTGATAGAGAGAGCAACTAACCATGAGTTTGGCTACATTACAGTTTCAGCTATAAATTTGTTGTATTGTTAGAAACTGGACTGATCATTTATGATTTCAACCCTGAGTCTCTAGAAAGAGGTTCTTTGTTCATTTTGAAGATTTCCATCTTGTTTGCCTATGAAACAACTGGTTGGTGAATGGACAGGGTATAAATGGAGGTATGAGCCCCAGGAAGACAACCACTGGTCTTGCTTATGCATCTCAGACCCATGGAAAGGTTTCCACTCGAGTTATATCAAAGTCATGGTGGGCAAAAATGAGAGGACAACACACAGGTCCAGACACCAAAAACCTTTATTGGTTGTTAGTAAGGCCCCAAGTAGTGAGGAGGAATATTCTGGCACACTTTGTTAAGGGAAGCTGATTGTCTATCATATACACCAATCATGGCTCCCCTAGGAAGTAATTTAAAAGAAGTCTGTGGACATGTCTACGTGTTCATTAATACATCCTAATTACTGTGCATTAAGTTCAGTGCTTAGTTACCACGCTACTGCTCCATAATGCTGGCACACAGGATTTTTTAATGCTTACTGCACAGTAGCCTAATAACACTGACTGGCGTACTACTGTCCAGTAGGCCTGTGCGAAGTGGCTAGTATTCGCTTCAGATTTGGATTTGGCCAATTTGGGGAACAGTGATTCGAATCACTGTCCCAAATTGATTTGGCCAAATATGATTCAGAGATTTGGCTGCTGCTGAATCTCCGAATCTCTGAATCTCCCAGCCCTGGCAATGGCTGACCCACCCACCCCAGCTCTCGGCACTCTGGAAAATTTAAAAGCCCTTACTCACTAGATGCTGTGGGGTGGGCGGGGCAATCCCTATGAAATCCTCAATTCTTCAGAGAGTTCTCTCCTCACATCTATTAAATTAATTTAAGTTCTTTTAAAACTGTTTAAGCACACTTGCTGCCCACAACAGATTAAGAATCCTTACAGATCATTTATCCAAGCCAAAATCTTGTATACAATTAAAATCCAACTGTAATTTTATCTGGGCTTTGAAATTCAAATAGATTAAGACAAAAGCTCCTTAAGGAGACTTCAACTAATCAGGTATTCTATTGTATATAAATTATGTATATAAACACACATATACAAATCTGATATTGAACTTTGATTTAAAGGATTTTTTGGACTGAGCCTGATACTTTACCTCACTCAGAAGTGGCAAAAAGACTGACAAAAAAATCTCCTTAAAGCCAATAGAATCTTTAAGCTGCCAGCAATACTGTATATATTGTATATGCCATGAATGTTTACAACTATCTTAAATACATTCCAGACAGTGTAAAATGATATACCGGAACTATGTGTTGTATATTTCCACATGTAATAGTATTTTTTCTTAACTTCTAGTGCTGGAGTTGGATACCAAGATGTCATTTAAAGTCTATAGGAGTTGAATGTAGGCCTTTAAAGGATCCCAGTCCCAGAGTCCAACCGTAGAGGGCTGAGGAAGCTGTTTAAATTGTCCAAAATATTTTTATACACCTAAAAATGACATGAACACCAGAGAAAGTCCTGTATCTTTGGGTTCTTCCATTTCTGATTATATTAAATACACATTTGTAGCCTTCCAGGGCTGTACTTAATATTTTTATTCATAGAAATGCTATTACTGACCCAGGAATGAGGGTAGCCTCTCCTGGGCTTTGGAGCTATTTTGTAAAAACACTACCCTTACAGATAAAAAGGAGGGATAGATATGTCAGTTACCTCTGAGCAGTTTCAGGCATAAAGTATTAAAAGAAAGTCCCTGAGCAAATAGGCTAGTGAGCAGGGAGTAGATGAGGTGGTAAAATGTGTATAAATACACTTATTACATAGGTCTGTGACTTATCATATGCATATCTTTTCTGTATATTTATATGTGTATAAAGCATGCAATTTAATCTTGGTAATTTCTATTAGAATTTTATTAACTTTTTTCTGTTAAACCAGTAAGGAACTTTATTCTCAAAAAGACAACAATACATAGAATACTGACATGAAATTCTGAGATTGTATTCACATAAGAACTATGTCTTATATCTTAGAAGGTAGAGGAATGAACCTTTCCCTAAATAAATAGCCTGTTTTCCTTTGCATGTCCCAATATCAAGATAAACATCAAAGTTTTCTTCAGTATTGTATGAAGCTTTTTTCTTTAAGAAAACTGGGAGCTGTCAATTTCATACCATTTCCAGGTTAATGTGAAAACCTATCCTGAATGTATAGAATTCTTCTTAGCTTACTTCTGGCTTAGAGTACAGCCCATATTTTTTTCTTGTCCTACCAAAATCAGCATCCTTTCCTCACTACTCCCAGGTGCCTTTGTTTATCCTGGCTTTTGGATTCTCCTTGTTTCCACTGACTTGACCCAGGGCACTACCTGAAACAATTTATCATTTCCCCCCTCTTTTCTGTGTCCAAATAAAAATGAAACAGGACCAACATTTTCCAATAATTCTCATTTAACAATCATTTCTTCATCAAATATGAGTCTTTAACAGTGGAAGAACTCATGCATTGCAAAGAAGAATGGTGGAAGAACAACCATTCAGCCGTGGAAGAACTATGCAATGCAAAGATAAAATGTTTTAATCTAACAGTCAAAGGTGGCTGTAACAAAAACCAAAAATAATAGTGTTGGTAGAATGAGAGGAATCTTTGGGTTAGCTGAAGGTTTGGTGGAAGCTTTTATATTGTGCCAAATTAATTTCCAAGCAAAGCTGTTAAAGCAAGTTGGATGGGGGAGGCAGGAAACCATTTAGCCACCGATAATGCTGGCGAGGAATACATGAATGGCTGACTGCTTTGAAAATTAATGCTTTAAGTGGAGGGAGGTGTTATGTTCAAAGGTGCATCTGAGCATGACTTTAGCAGTAGTTTTACTTTTCATGTGGAATGGAAAAGCTGAATCAGGGAAGTGGAGCTTATCTTGGAGAGAATATAAGGAATTGTCAGTATTGTTCGGGGCTGAAAATGTTCCTAATGTTCGCTAGACTGTGCTGCTGAAACCTTTTTTTTTCTGTTTTCCCATGTGTATTGTTCTATAAAAGGAATTTTGGAAGGCTGTGAATTTTAGAAAATACAGGCAGTCCTCACACTTAAAGTGAGTTACGTTCCCGGAAAAGGCACTGTAAGTCGAAACGATGCAAGTCGAATTTGATTTTCCCATAGAAACAATGTTATAATAGGGGGTTATGTTTCTGACCAAGAGCCTGATGCCCAACTTTATATAGAAATGACCATAAGAACCATATTTAAATCAACTACTTAATTTTATTTAATCAACTATTCAATTTTACTATCAACCATGTTGATTATGACCATATAAATAATTACTCACACTGGGATGAAAGGTCAAGAGACAGCAACTGCCAGAGCCCCCCATAACCCTGTGTTGACAGGAGTGGTGAGCAAGACAGGGCAAGATGTCAGTGGGGATGGAGCCAGTATAGGAACCAGTATGGCCCCAGCACAATGGAGGCATAGCAGGGAAGCTGGAGCCAGGGCAGTGCACAGGGCAGTGTTGGCTGGAGCACCCAGCTGCAGCAACAGCAATTTCTGGGCCTCTCCCCATGCAAGGCACTTGTTCCCTGACTTACACTGCCGAGCAGAAGAGAGGAAGCCTTTTCGCCATGCAGCTCGGAGCTCTGCCTGGGAGCCCTGCTGCAGCTGCAGCTGCCCTGCCAGGAAGCAAGGCACCAACCCTGTTCTCCCCCACCCCAGGGTCACCCAGGCCCCGAGACAGGCTGGTGCTCTTTCCCCTCTCTGGGTTTGTGGGAGTGCCATGTGTCCTCAGCCAGATCGGGGCATCCTGCAGCAGCACCCCACCTACCTGGGGAGCAGCACATAAGGGGCAGGAAGTTTGGGGTCACTCACCACCACCACTTTCTTTCCGCTGCAACCACAGCGACCCCCACCCCTGCCGGGCTAGGCCTCATGGAGCTGCCACCCACCCACAGGTCACTGGGGCTTCACAGCCAGGCACCAGCCCTAGGGGCTCTGCATCCTGCCGCGGCCCAACCCCAGGCCCTTCTTGGCTGGGTGTGGATCCTGTGGCAGGCAGAGATGACCTTAGCAGTGACTGCCTGACCCCCAGTGCGGGGCTCACCCAGGTGCCACAGCTACGAGTTCCAGAGTGGGTCACAGGCCATGGGCTGGATGACATGTGGCACTGGATCTTCACACTTACAGCACGCTGTAAGTGTGAGGATCCAGTGTTGTACATAATGACATAGGTGGAAATAGCTGAGCACTGCAAGTCGGAGCACTGTAAGTTGAGGACTGCCTGTATTAAGCAGGCCCTACCCTACATAGTCCAAATTATAATAAAGAACCCCACAGTATCCACACTCACTTACAGTGCAGTCATTGCTGAGCCTTTAATACTGTTCAAAATGTATTTTAGTTTTACACTCCTCAGCTGTAACTGTAATTTAGTACTAGAGGCCATAGAGGTCCTTGGCTGCCTCCATTATCTTCATTCATTCCCATTGTGTGCCTTTGTACTCCAGTCATCCACACTTAATTTCTGTAGGTCTGACACTACATCATCTAGCCATCCTCATCTTGGTCGGTCCAGGTGGCCTTCTTCCCTCCAAGAAGCACTTTCTCTGGTGTTCAGATTCCTTTTATTTTTTTAACTTGGTCCAGCATTGTAGTTGTTATGCTCTTATTTCCTGTGTAAGGGTTGGATCTCTGTACAATAGATATAACTCATTACTAGGGCTGTGTGAAATTTTGGCAGCCATTTCATTTCAGCCCATTTTGGCGCCCAAAACATTGAATCCAAAATGAAATGGAAGGCTCTGAAATATCTCCAAAACAAAACGAAACCATCCAAAATGTTTCGGAGGCACCCCCCGCCCCACCCAGCAATAGTCTGGCATGGCCCCGCAGCCCTCCTGTTAAAGTGCTGGGGCCTGGCAGGAGATGGGGCCGGGCAGGGCTTCTCCCACTTCTGCCCCAGCAGGGGGAGCTGCAGGCACAGCTGGAGGAGCTGTGGGAGAATCTGTAGCCATCCGTCTGTGCCTGCTTCTCCCTGGCCGATCCAAATCTCCGAATTGGTGCCAAAACAGTGTCAAAACTCCAAAACAGATTCAGCCAAATCAAAACGGAACACTGATCCAAAACACCAAAACGAATCACTGTTCTCTAAAACTGCAGAATCCAAAACTGAAACGAAACATAGTCCACACAGCTCTACTCATTATCCTCCCCAACCTCTGGGGAAATCTATGCTCTTCAGAACAAGGCAGCCTATACTGGCCTTCCCATTTCTGGGAAGACAAGTCCAAATGCTTGCAACTCTAAAAACCTGTTAGAATCATATTTTATAGCTAACTTATATCAACTTTATGTCAGCATCAGAATAAGATATTGACAAAATGTTACAGATCTGTCCTATAACGAGGCCCAATCATATTGCATAATTGCATAATTAGGCCTATATTGTTCTTATCAACTGTTCAGAGGGGAATAAAAATGAAAAAGGGGAACAGATATACCACATGAAAATGAAAGGCAGTCTCATGGTAATGTCCCATTCAGACTGGAGCTGTCTCTTTGTGAACTGAGCTTCAGGGCACAGACAGAAGAGGCCTCATACAGACATTCAGTTTCTCCTGAAAGAGCAGTGACTCTCCCAGAAGAAATGGTGAGTGTATAAATGTACATGTACAATCGTGAGTTGGGCTTTTTCTCCCACAGTAAAAATGGCTGCTCCAGGAGAACCCTGGGAACAACTCGAGTTAAATCACATATGGGACAGTTTCTCCTGGGAGAGCAAATGTTTGTACATTTGAATCTGCTTTGGCTTCTCTCAGAAGAGAACATAGTCCTCCAGCACCCTTCTCTACCCACTACCCCCCGAGGGAAGTATTGTGCGTGTCACTAGATTCTGCTGCTTTAACAGGGAACAAAACATGCCCCCTTTGCAATCCCCACATTGTGCTGTAGGGAAACACAGGTTGACCATGGGCTGCCTAAGTCAGCTAATCAAGATGACTCTGTACACTGCTGCCATCTGTCACCAGGCAGACTAATGGAGCCTGCAGAGCAGGCTGAGATATGTGCACAATGCCCTTCCCCTGATTGTACAATATCAGCACTGCAAACTCTCCACTCCTCAGGGCCTCAGCATTCAATTGTCTGTACATATGGCTCTGGGTACATTTTTCTACCTTGAGAACTAACTGGGTTCCAGATTATTTTAGTGTGTATACACAGCTGACATAGCACTTTAAGCAGTCTTAAGTGTTGTTTAAATCACAAGCATCTGGAAGTGCAAGGCAATTTAAAATGGTTTAAACCTCCTGGAAATATACCTGGATAATCAGGTATTATTTTGAATGGATCCCGCTTGAACTGTTTCAGTGTAATGTGTGGACACCAAGCTTTCTGTGACTAGCATCTGGTAAGTCCTCTGGGTATCCCACACTGTACCACTCCTAACCTCTACCTGTCATGCTCCAACCCCCGCAAGGCAAATGGATACTCTGATATGAAACCATAACTTTACTGTCCCAACCTGTATTGCTTGCCTGCACTTGACCAGTCAATGACCAGGGTGATTTGGGCTGCTGGGGTCAGGGAGTGATCAGGTGGGTAGAGGATGTACACCTGCTTCTGGGTTCCTGGATGCTCAGGGAGTCTGATGCCTCTGTAACTTTTAAATAGTACTTTCCCCCAAACCACTTGTCAGTTCTATTTCATTGGTGACAACTGACCAAATGTTAGGACATCACAGGCTGATTTGGGCTGGGGGAAGTAGCTAAGTGGGAGGAGGGTATACCCTCTGCTCCTGCATTCCCAGGGCGCTTCCCACATTCTCAGCAGTTTTTAAATAGCACTTTTCCCCAAGCCATTGGGCAGTTTCACCCCATTCCTAGCAACTGATGTATAGACATTGGGCAGCCCCCCAAAGCACCCAGCACCCCAGGAACCTAGAAGTAGGGGTCCCCCCTCTGCCCACCTGGTACTCCTTCCCAAATCAAATCAAACTGGAATTTCCTAAAGCTTAGTCAGTTTCCATGAATGGATTGAAATTGTTAAGTGGCTTGGGGGAAAATGCTGTTTAAAAGCAGTGGAGACTTTGCACAGCCCCCAGAACCCAATAGAATGGGTCCAGTCACCTCCCTACCTGGCCACCCTGAGAAGAAGTCTTGTTAAGGAATTAGGCTAAACTAGAAACATTGGGAAGCCTCCCTGAGCACCCTCCCTGGGAAGGGAGATGCAGAGCTCTAGGTTACCTTCCCAAACCAACTAGCCACCCCTTCACTGGCAGATTAGCCTGAGATGCACTTATCCCTGGTATATTGCCAGTAATTGAAGTAAGTTGTTAAGTGGCATAGGGGAAAGGTGTCTTTAAAAAGCCATGACAGCTCTGAACACCCCAGAACACCCAGCTCTGGTAACCCAGAAGCAGGGTTCTAGGCAGTGACCTCCCCCCCACACCACTACCACTACACATACAGGCACTGGGTACCATCAGTCAGGGCACTACCATGACAGATTTTGGTAAATTGCAGGAGGAATGGTCTTTATTAATCGTAGTGAGAAGGGGGATCAGAATATTACAACTGTAGGCAATGGATGTCTTTTTCCTCTTGTTTGTTGTCCAGCCAGTCAGGGTTTTCCTCCCCTGCTTGGGAAATACTGTGAAATTGGAACATTCACCACTGGGAGGCATGCTGAGCTGTGTATTCACTACCACTGGTTGTGATTTAACAGCACTGAAATGCCTAAGACTAAGTACAGACAGTCAAATGGCCTGAGGCTGAATCAATTTAGTCTTTGCAGGTTAATCTAAACTGCAGAGATTAAATCAGGAAACAATTGGATAGACATTCAGTTTTGCTTCAGGAAATGCAGCCACATACTTGCAGTGGCTGAGGCCAGAAGCTGGGGAGTGCTAAGGCATGGCTCTCTGGCACGTAGCCAGCAAGGGCTGTGTGTTTGCTTCCTCTTCCTCCTGCCCCTGGGTTTCTGGGATTTTCAATCCACAATTACAGCAGCAGGATTCTCCAGGGTTGCTCATCACTTCCTCTTCCTGCTTCCAGGTGCCTCTGGGATTTGTCATCCACAGTCACAGTGAGCAGTAAGTTTTTAGCAGGGCAGGGAAGCTCTGTACTTGGAGGAAGGGAAGTTTAACCCCGCCTCCCTGGCCCAAGACCCCAGCCAGAGTTTGCCTATGAGAAGTAGGGACCCCCCCCCCCCCCCGCAAGTCCTTCTCTGCTAGAGCAGACAGCACAGCCCAGCACAGCCCAGCCCAGGGCTGGAAAGTGTGTTGAGATGTTGGGGGACTGTGATTTAACTTGAACTAGGAATGGGTCTGGGACAGAATTTTCATAAAGCAGTTTGAGCCAAATCAGTTCAGTCTGATACTACGTTCAACCCAGTTTATCTAAAAACAGTTTCAGCCATTTTGAAACTGGTTTATGTGCACTGAACTTCTGTGCTGTGACAAATTTAAACCAGTTTTTGATTATTTAAACCAGTGTATATGTAACTTCTGTCCCTAGCCTAAAGGTAATTATTCTATTCAAAACCTTTGGCAGAATATGTACAGACACCTCTAAACCAGGACTGTTGTGTTCCCAATCAATGACTTTCCTGGAATGGTTCAAGTGTTATATCTCTCCACACTCTGGAACAGAGGTAGGGGAAAGAAAGGAAGGACTAAATGTAGAAAATCCCACCAAATGTAATGGTGTTCAGACAACTGAGCCATATTAACTTTGGCTTTTTGTTCAATGACCCTTACCAGGGACTGCTGTTGTAACAATAAAATAACAGGGAGGGAATGAGGAACAATACAGAGGATATCTCTGTATTGCAGCAGAGCAGAAGATCTATTTTGTATTTTTGTACAGTTATCAGGCTGCATAAAATTGAGGGCTAACCACTTGCCCCTCCGCACAGCTAAAGGCAAAGACATTTTGGAACAAGTTCCTGTCTATTTGCATTTTTATATTTAAATAACGGGGTTTTTTTTCTTGCCCAAGAGAAGATTCTTAACATGCTCTGACAAAAAAACCCCACAGACCTGTACACTTATATATTGTGGCCTTATTTGAAGCTTCCACCTTTCTTGTGCAGCCCCTCCCCCCCCAATCTACACGAGACTCTGACTACACAGTAGCTGAATAATACTGCACAGTAGCATGTCACAGTATGGACAGTGCTAATACACTACTGTGCAGTATTATTAAGCTACTGCTCAGTAGGGGCTCTTAAAGGACATTTGCCAGTGCTACTGCACAGAAACTCTGGTTACTGCACAGTAACTCTGGTTACTGCACATTTATATAGTACTTGCTTATACAAATACTAAATAAATGTGCAGTAAGTAACCACTGTGCAGTAGCATCTTGTGTAGATGTGCCCAGTGCACATCATTTGGCTTAGTGATGCCATCTGTTTGCCTCCCCCCTAAGCTGAATGCTGACCCAACTTGCCAGTAATTTGGTTTCATTGTAGTAGCTACAACAAAATAAGAAATACACTTTTGGATAAGGATTTATGAGTTCTCCTTGATAGTCTTGAGGGCCTCTCCTTTGTCATAGTATTACACACAGTATTTTATTGTACTGTATTGTTGTTGAGGAGAGATGAAGTTGATTCTTCAGATATTGTTTTAGCTGGCTCAAATAGAGGACACAAAAGAGAAGCTGACTTTCTGTTTAATATTTAAAGTACAGTTAGTTCAATAAAAGATATCACCCACAAAAATCCCTGCCTCTCAAAAGCTATACTAATTTTTGGAGGAGGGCTTCTGCCTTCTGCTTTCACTTCCTCTTAATAGGAAACCCTTTGTTCCTGTTTCCTGAAGTGAAGAAATGAACACTTCATTAAGCTTGCAATTGTTTTGAACTCTGAAGTGCAAACTGATTAACAAATATTCCTCTATGGCCCTTACAATGACATGCTTTAAATAAATGTTTTTAAAACTATTCTTACAGTTTTTTGTGCTTTTTATAGTGTCTAAACATGCTGTGCACACTATTCTTTGACTCTGTGTGCTCCTGGAGGGGAATTAATCAGAATATTAAGAATGCCTTATATAATGGGTCTAGAGAACTTTTTGATTGTATCTTTGTCTGAATTTCTTGGCCTGCATTAATTAATGGCAAAGTATAAAGGCCAATTTGAAATCCTAGTTGACTTATACACTAGAGCTCAATTTGTATTCTACATGAAGGACACTTTTGGATTTGAAATAAGGACACCATTATCAAAAAGATTTCTGTAGATGGCTCTGTTCTTGAGAGTGCTGTATCTACCACAGAAGTGAAATTTTTACATTTGGGTGACTCAAAAGGAAATAGATTTTTGAGAGTACATTTTTATTTTAATTGAATGCTGCATGAAAAATAGCTACTGATTCTGAGGAGAAAACATTTTTAAGAGTTATTTGTTTATAGCAATATTAATTTCACACTGTGGGCAACTAGTGCAGATTGAATTTTCTTTTCTTAAAAGTCATAGGGTTTAGATTTAGGACTATAAAGATATAGGTCAGATTTTCAAAAGGGTCTTAACTTAATCTCTACACTTTTATTTCCTCCTGCAAAAGACAGCAAATACCACTGGTGGAAGGAGAGGGGGGAATCAGCTCAGCTGAATCAGTAGAGGACAGTAAACACTGGATGAGTTTTAGTTCCCAGGTGCTTGAGTCCTACAAATAGGAAGTTAGACATGGACTTCTATTATCTGCCCTGTATATGGATATATAAATGTATTCACAAAATTGCAGATGCAATTATGTATGGAGGGTATTTGGGAAAACTGGCCCAGCATATCCCTTGGAGGTTAAACTTGCTTCAAAGGGGGTGCATCTACATGAGACATTTACTGCAGAGTAGACTAATTAGCTCCACAGTAAATATTGCACTTCTACACACGTTCCCCTATTAAGCTGGAGTAAACTAATTAACTCCACAGCAGGATAGTACTTGTCAATACAAGTAATATCCTGCTGCAGTGTTTTTCATTCTGCAGCAGCACATGTATATGCCGCCCTAGCTGGTTGGGGCATGAGGGTGCTTCAGTGCAGGGGCTGCCTGCCAGATAGCCCCACACTGGAACACCCAGGAGCAATAAGCCCTGGAGTGTATTATTTCATATTAATTGCACATGTATATGGACCCAGAGTTGCCTTTAAATCACAGAATGCATGTGTGCCCTGTGCAATGTAAATGGCATCTACACCCCTTTCCACACAGGCAATGAAACTATGTTTTTTTTGGGATACCAGAGAGTGTATCTGGTATATGTTGATGCTCCTGCTAGAAGTTATGGAACTTGGAGGTTCCTGGGTAAGAGGTTTTGCTTTTCTGCTCAGGGTCAGGAAGTTTTGGGATCAGGGATCAGGAAGTTTTACCCCATGGCCAGATTGGCACAGACTGTGGGGGTTTTCACCTTCCTCTATAACAGGAGCATAGTTGTCTTTTTTTGGATCTCTTGGGTGCATCCAAACATGCAGGAACACACAATTTGTGGCACCACAAACCTCTTTGTGGTGGTGCAAAGCACATGTGACAAATGTTAGAATGTGTACTTCACTGCAAATTTTCAGCACAGTGGCAAAATGGGCTCTGCCTGGCCAGGCTCCTTTTCTGATGGTGCTTACTGCTGCCATGTGCATCATGCTGCTTTGTTCTCCCAATGTCAAAAAAAACCTATACCATTACTTAGCAGGACAGTGAATGGGTGCACATGTGCTGCATGCAGTTTGTGGCACCTGAGACTGCTTTGAACCTCTGCAAACTGCATATGCCCACTCATTGGGATGCTCCCCTTGGGGGCATCTACACGTGCAGGCATGTGCACTTGCAGCAACTCAAATAGGAGTGGCACAGATTTGAACCAGGGATGTTTGCCTCCACACACATGCCTGGACATGCACTTTGTTGTGAGGCAAGTTGGGCCACTTGGGGCAAAATAACCCTGCCCAGCTCCTCCTGGATTTGAAGCCAGGGGGAATGAGAGCCTGAAGTATAAAAAACTACCCTGTGCTGGCCCCAGCAGTATAAAAACCTGCCCTGGCAAGCAGGTCAGGGCTACTTGCCCTCAGGAGTTTCTGAGGCCAAGCCAGTTGGTATCTGGAACACTACCACTTGTGCCAGCTGGACTGATGAAGCAGCCCTGACCTGGAGTGGCCCCTGCTCCCTCTACCCACTGCAGCAGTCTGGCTGTGACCTGTTGCCACCTTGGATCTGCAGCCCCAGACCCGGACAGGGTGCCCCACTCTGCCATCTGGGCAGCTATCACCCAGAAGATGTGCTCCTTGCAGTGCCCACTCTGAACTGTCCAAGTGTGTTCTCTTGGCCCCAAATGGCCAACAGGTCAGCCACCTTGTCTGACCTCCAACTGGGTCCCCAGTGCTGGCCCTGGAAAGGCTCCTCTGCCCAGGTTTCGCCATTTGTCTCACCAGTAGAGATCCTGGTGTTCCTGGTTTTAAAATTGCAAATTCTCTGATATGAAACCCAAATTCTCTCATTAAAATACCTGAAATAGGGTTCTTTCACTATTAAAATGAAACATCACTATAGATACAGAGATCAGTTGGGTAATGTTTTATTGATATATTTTTGGAAGCCTAACAGTGCCTCTATCATCGTAATAAAATAAATTCTAAATATCTATACACTTTGGCATTTAATTTTGGCTTTTATGTCATAGAAAAATCAGAGTTGCCCCTACACTCTTCACTCACCAGGATGTGCAGTGCTGAGCAACATTGATATGCCAGTGCCCTGTCGCTGCCCTTACACCTCTCTCTCAACCCACAGCCTGCCTCCCATCCCAGTCCCCTCACTCCTGATCCACATGTGGGTGAGGGGTTGTGGGAGTGGCTTGGGGGCGTGGGGGATGTGGGTGGATTGTGGAGGGACTGTGGTTGTGGGGGGTTCATATGGGGGGGACTACTCAGGAGGGGTGGGTCCCTTGCCTCCCAAAGGGAACCCCCCCGACACAGCTCATGGACTGCTCACCCTACAGGGGCCACAGCTCACCTCACAGGGCCTAGAGCCCCCCTGCAGGGGCTACAGTCCATTTGCAGGGGCTACAGCCCATCCACAGGGCCCAGTGCCCCCCCACAGGGGCTACAGCCCCTCCCCCTGGGCCCAGAGCCCTCCTGCACAGCCCCAGCCCCCTCACATGGCCCGCAGCTCACCAGCAGCAGCAGTGGTCATTGGCACAGCCTCTCCCTGCCCCCCTGTATGGTGCAGGGCAGCGTGGATTGGCCCCAGTTGCCTGGCACCTAGTGTTGCCTCTGCCACATCACACAGGTGCAGCCCACTGCAGCATGGTGCTCGCATGGGGCTGTGCACCTTCAGGCAGCTCCAAGATGCTTGGGCTATCACCTGTGGCCCCACACCACACACAAAAACCACCTGTCACGCTGAGCTGGGTCCTGTGTGCACAGGCCCCATGCACCATCGGGCCAAGCCAGTTCCCACGCAATGTGGCAGAGGCAGTGCTGGGTGCCAGGTAGCCAGGACCAAGCTGCGCTGCCCTGCGCTGCCCTGCACTGCATGGTGGGGGGCTGTGCCACAAGGCCCTGAGCACCCCGATAGCTACTACTGCTGTAGGTGAGCTGTAGGCCATGCAGGGAGGCATGTGGGCCTTGCAGTGGGTGGACAGGGGACCCACCCCTCCCAAGCTGCCCCGCCATGGTCCTCCACACTCTCACAGTCCTCCACCCTGCTCCAGACCCATCCACTCCCTCCCTACTTACCTGAAACAGATTCCAGGTTGATGCAGTCTACACTGCTGATTGCCCTGCACAGGCAGGCAGCATGCTTCAGCACCGGGGCAAGGAGCAGCCATAGAGACACTCTGGCTGGCTACCAGAGTGTCTCTTTGAAGGACCCAAGCCTCTGCTTGCCTCAGGGCACTGTCTTGGACCATGCACTGCCCTGTTTTTTTTTCCCCCATGTTTTATTTTTATACCCGGATATCCAGGTATCAAATTTTGAGCCCCTGCTGCAAATATTCAGCATGGGAAATATTTGTTTGTCAAAAGCAGTTTGAAATGCAGTAAGAGGCACATGCGTGCTCATCTGGATCTGCCCCTTAAGTGTATTTTAACAACTATTTCATGTCCTTGCAGCAACAGGATATTGGCAATGCCCTTGTGCCCCCTGATTTACTTGTGGCAAATTATAGGGTATTTTTGATTTATTGGGCACTTATACCTCATGCTATAATGTGAGGGTTTGTTCCCAAAGTTTTTAAGAACATTTTAGATAAACATTTGTTTAGGATGGGTTAGTTGGAAATGATAATACTGTAAACCCTGGTTTTCAGTATGATTTATTATTGGCAGACCATGCACAGTATTGTGTATGTTCAGAACTTGCTAGAAGTATATGAACTTTTGACTCTTGTTAAAATATGTCCAGAAACTAGATTTAAAGCATGCTCAGTGTCATGAAAGTATTGGTGGGGAAGTGAAATGTGAGTGTGATGTGAGTGACAGCTGCCTTACTGAGGTAAGCTGAGAGATGATTGGATGCAGGACTGAGAATGTATCAATTAAATAATTGACAAGTGTGAAAGAGCCCTGATTGGTTGGAGTGGGTGGGGTGACTGGTCAAGATAAAAAGGGAACTGACCAGTGCTCTTTGTGGGTTTTTGTGTGTGGAATGCTTGCTGTTAGTTTTGAGAGTTGACTGAAGTAGTCTGATTTGGTATTGAAGTGTGATTGAGGAGATTGAACTAAGAGGCTCTCTCCCTCTAGATTAGATTATGAGTTGAAGAATGGTCCTTGTTTGGTTCATATATACTTATGAGTGTATAACAGTTGATCTTGGTGTTTGGGTGTCGAGTGTGGGTTTTGATGTGGAGAGTTGAGTGTAGAGAGTCTGACTGATCTTGAGAGCTGGCTGAGGAGTGTGTCTCTGGGCATGATGAGCCTCGGCTGTAGGGTGCTTTGATGCTTGGAAGATTCTGATGTTGTCCTGAGGGGCCAGGCCAACACTCAGGATCTCAAAATTGCACTGTTAGGCAGGAGGGTGTAACAAAGTTGCACACACACACTCAAAAATAAATTAGGTGCATGCACACACACTGGGTTTATACACACACTGTATGTGCATACACCCCCACCAGACGCACACGCACACACACTACCAAGTCAGGCACATACACGTCCAAAATTACCAGGCTAGGCATATGCAAACCTATCGCCAATTCAAGCACCTACACACACTATACAGACCAAAAGAAATTAGATCAGAATCAATTACCAATATCTGCACACCCAATACACATACACGGATCACTAATTCGTGTATCATGCACACAATGACATACATGTATATCAGTTCACATACATACCACTCACCTACACATACACACAGGTGAGTTCCTAACTTGGGTATCGTGGTGTGTATGTATGTGCTTGGGATACCTGGGGGAAGGTTTAGATAAGAGAGAGAGTGAAAGTGTAGGGGGTGAAAGTTGCCAGGACTGGGATTAGAACTGGTAGACTAGAGAAAGGGAGAGCTGGGCTGAAGAACTGAGGCTTGGGGTTACTTTAGGTTACTGCTGGTGGAGACTGAGGCAAAAGTTGCCGGTGCTGGGATTAGAACCATCAGACTGGAGGGGAGTTGGGGTAGTTTAAGATGAATTGGTGTTAATTGAAAGCAGAAAGCCGGCAGAGTGAAGAAGCAATGCCAGGGAGAAGCCCGGAGGCTGCAGCCAGAGCAAGGAGGCTACAGGGAAGCCGAGTGGTACGTGGGGAGAGGAAAACTGGGAGTGGGGCTGCAGGGGAGGCTGGTGAACACAGAGAGAGAGGCAGGAAGAGAAGGCAGAGAGAGAGAGGGATCAGGGAGAGGCAGCAGGAGGCAAAAGCGGTGGGAGCAGGACCAAAGGTGGCAGAAAGCAACGGGGCCAAGAGGCTGCAGAAGGGGAACAGAGAAGGGACAGAGAGGAGGCAAAAAGTGGTGGGAGCGGGACCAAAGGCGGTAGAGTGGTGGTGAATGGCAGAAGTGGAGCCGAGAGGCTGAGAGCAGAAAGGGATAGAGAGGAGCTGAGAGGTGGCAGGAAAGGGGAGACAGAATTAAGAGATGAGGAAAATGAGGGGGCTGGAGCCGAGAGACAGAGACTGGAATTTAAGATAGGGAAGGGACCAGGGCTCAGTAAAACACAACCCAGCTCAGGGTTAGAAATGACAGTGGTTTTACTGAACAGGGGAGATGGAGACACAATACCTTATTGGTTCCTTTGCGCACACACACACACAGACTGGCAGCAGGGTTGAAGAGGCTTTGTGCAGGGGCTGAAGTCTGGGAGGAGAGAGAGAGAGTCCAAATTGGAGGAAGAAAAGTGCAGGTGATATCTACCTATTCCAGGCTGAAAGTTGGTCCTCAATGGCCAGTTGGGGTCTCCTTCAGCTAGGTGTTGTTCAGAGGGGGTCACTGGTAGGGCCTCTGGGGTGGGTAAGCAGCATGACGTGTAGCTGGTCTGGTCCAGATGGAGAGGGCGTCCCAAGGAGTCAGTCTTCCTTACCCCTTTTTATGGGGCAGACTACCTATCATCTCCTATGGGGATGCCATGTCCAGGCAATGCCAGTCCTGTTCCAGAGGGTTCCAGGTGTTCTTACTGAGCATGTGCAGCCTTGGCACAATGGTGGGTTTCCTCATCTTTTGTTTCTTCAATGCTGAAGGTGATTCCAATGGCTGGGTTGTTGGTCCAGGTATTGGTTTTGATGGTTTGGTCATTCAGAGGGAGCTATTTTTAGACCTACTGCCATTGTCTCTCAAGCACCCTCATTCATCCCCATTCATTCAGGAACCAAGTTACATAGGAGGGGTAAGTTTGAGTCATAGGTTACACAACAGGGCATGGGGAACAAGATCGAGACTTGACAAACAAAATGGAAACTTGGCATTGTAAGGTTTGACCTAGAAACTACTATGCAAAGCCTAAGCAAAAGTGAATGTTATGTGTCGAATGCCCATCTGCAATGATAAGGAGCAGACAGTCTTAGATAGAGGAAGCTTGAAAACAAAAAACAGAATCAGAGGTACTGGAACAAAGAGCTCATTATAATACTAAAAATCACACCCCAAGGCGGGGAAGATATATGCTAATGAAACATATATGTACGTTAATGAGATACATAGCTAAAACACAGGTATAGAGACATGCTCAGTAAAGAACTCCTTGCGTCACTCCTTTATAACCAATTAGCAAACAAGGATGCTTATGAAGATTCAACCTCTGGTATATAAGGGGCTCAGTATTGAATATGTGTGTGCTTGTCTTGTGAAATTATTCCGCTTGCACCTTTTATTGCTAGCAATAAATCTTTTTTATACTTTCACCCCTGGTATCTTTATTGGCCTTTGCATACCGGGCACGAACCCAGACTTGAACTGGGGCCTAACAGCATGACTTATGCTAACTTACATATGTAGGCCTAAAACAGAAATCACACAACATAAAAGCAGTAAAAAAATCAATACAAACATAATAATTATCACTTATAAAATAATGGATATCTATATCAATATAGCAAGGCAGTTATTTGCAAAGAGGGGAGAGAAAAAACTTACTACCTAAAATAAAATGTTAAAGCTTATCCTACATCTTAGTTTATTTATAAATATCTATAGGGAATAGAGAGGGAGAGGAAAAGTCAGAAATAGTTGGGGAAGAGAATGCATCTTTCTCTATATATATAATAAAAAAAGAGAGAAAAAAAAAAAACCTGGTGGTTGGGTGACATTGAGCACTGGGGCCCAAGGAACTTTAGCATCTGTGGACCAAGGCAGCCAGAGAGTGCCAGAGGGTGAGAGTATAAGAGAGAGAGATTTCTTGCATTTTCCTATCTCCCATAGTGGGAGAAAGAGGGCAGCATGTCTCACTGTCTGAGACTGTGTGAGGGCTGGAGGGCCTGGGAGGCCAATAGCCCCTGATCTGAGGTGGGTTCATTCATGGGTTTGTGTTTGTGCATGGAGTTTGGTTTAAGTGACTTGTTAGTCCTTTGAAATCCTGATGGAGAAGGTCTCCAATGGATTATTGTATTACAGTTATTGGAAGTGATCTTGTTTATAGTGTATCTATTTGATTTGTGGCTCATAATATATTTGTTCCTTGTGTCACAACCCAAGGGTGTGATTTTGTGTGTGTGTGCTTCGGCACTGCTAAATTATTTCCCGCCACGAGGAGCTTTCTTTGCAGGGTGCATTTCTCAGCTGCAAAGAGAAAACCCCGGTGCAAAGGAGTTCCCACCACCCGCATGCAAATTTGTGTCCCACTATTGGCCAGTTCTAAATTATTCCCACGTGGCGGCTAGCAATTGGCTTGCTAGCCGTATAAGAGGCTTGAGCGGTTTCCACCCAAGTTGGAGGACTCCACAACCATCTGGAGGAGGAGGACTTCACATCTCGTGAAGAACTCTAAACACTGCAGAGCCTAACGGACCCAGCGTGTACCTTAAGAAGGCTATAGGGGTCTGATCAACCCCTGGCCTCTCCCTGTCGCCAAGTGCGATCCCTCAACGAACCCCTTCCCTGCGTGCAAGTTCCACAAAGCCTAGCAAACTTCATGTGAGTGTATCCAGAGCTCTTCTCTGAGTTGTTTTCTTCTGTTGACACGACGGGCTCACGGTTTTAGAGCCTTCAGTCGGATTGGGCTAGAGTTCGTGAGATTAGAACTCTTGTCCGCTCTCCTTTCCTATCTGTAACTGCAACTCAAGCAAGTTTTCCTGCCTGCACCACGACCATCTATGGTGTAAGTAAAATAATCTTTAATCAACCGCTACGCGTCCGTGCCTAATTCTAGTCTGCCGGCCTGCATTCCCCGACCCGTATGCCAGGGCTGCTGGCCACAGCTTGCTGCGCGTCCCCGAGGGTCTCGGACCACTCCCGGCCCGCACATGGCTATGAGGATGGGATCAGGGGAAGGCACACTGGAGCTAGAATTAGTTAAGAACTGCCCTTGGCGCAGTGGAAAATGCCAAGTGGAAAACTTTATGGAACTGGAGGCACATATTGCTTAACACCAGGCGGGCAGAATAGGTGAGATGTTTATCAGCGGATGCCTTTCGCTGAAGGGAGAAGAGGGAGCTTCCGAAGACGAAGCCCCAAGAAAGAGGGAATTGTATCTGCACCCCGCAGCATTCGGGTGTATAATGAGTGATGAATGGGTCCTGTTTAGGCCCCTCGACACTGTGTCCCTTGCCAGAGTCAACCCGGCGGGCGCAGTAAACCCGACCCTCACCCGGGAGTGTGCCCATTGCCTAAGATGTGCTCGGGAGAGTGAAGAACCGGTGCCGATCAACCGGTTCACCCCCTTTATGCTGGCGTCTAGATTAAGGGGTCGCGAGCTTCCATCCGAGCTCCGCGAAGATCTGGAGACGGAGGAACGCGCCGCGGATGAGAGGGTGGCCCCACAATACGACAAGGGGGAAGTGCTAACTGCAACTTTTCACACTATAACCGATCTAATGCAAAAGAATTTAAGTTTGAAAGCCCAGCTGTGTATGGCCGTTCAAGCGGTCAAAGAAGCGGCTGCGAAAGAAAATCCTGAGACGCCACGCCAAGATGGCGCCGAGCAAGAGGGAGACCGCGTGGAAGAACCGGAAGAGAAGGGAGGAGCTTCGGAGAAACCCGCGAGAGTTCGGCCAGCAACCCCGCCCACCGACGCAGCATCGCTTCCGGCGACCACGCCTTCTTGCCGATGGAAGGGAAAATCGAGCGGAGGAGTGCATCCGCCCCTCCTGCCTGAAGTAATAACAGCAGCAATGACTCCCACAGCAGTAGTTCAGCCTGTAGCAACAACCAGCTGAGTTGCTACTGCCTATTATGCTCACACCAGAACTGAACTACAGGAGTTGTGCAGAGAATCAAGAATCCAACCTGAAGAAACTCTAGCTGTGTGGTTGGGATGTTTGGTTGTGGAACTTGGATCCGACCTGCTAAACCAGGAAGAAGCAAGCTTCTTGGTCAGACAAGCTTCGTGGAGTAGAGGACATGTCACTGACATCGACATGGTGGCATTTAACGTTCACTGGCCTATTCCACTGCCGGCGCTTGTTGCAGGACTGATCGGTCAGAAAGCCCATACATGGCATGATGGACAGCCAGAACAACTTATGCTAGCGATCATCGGAGTCTCGTACTGTGCCTGGAACCCCAGAGCATGTGCGCTGGGACTGACATCACTCCAGCGAATAAGACCATGGCCTCACCGTCATCTACGAGATCCTGGAACCGTTCTAGTAACCATTCACAGCATAGATAGTTGTCTTGAGGTTTATGGGCGAAAGAACATCGTCGTCCTCCAGATTCTGCTTAACCCAATGGTGAACCAACCCGTGAGTAACCTCCTTCGTCAGTTGTCATGACTGCGTATCCTGATGGAGCCAAGATTATCTAGTGATTGGGAACGTCGACACCCGACCGAGACTCAAGGCACAAGACATCGCAAACCCGATCTTCCATCATTGCCACAGAGAACACCAGAGGAGCGATACATGTTTGGATTTCTCCTACAGCGTTCTGGACTCAATAAGCGGCAACTTTGGATTTTAGGGGACGCAGGCCAATGGCAATTGGCCTATGAGTTAGGTTTCCATTATCTAGAAGAATTAGACGACGGCTCCTCAATGATTTCATCCAGTTGAGTGTGCAAGAGACGGTTGTCCCGAGTAGCAAACACCTGTATTATATGTTTTAGAAATGATAGTGTAGTTCCATGGAAACTTTGTAAATATTTTGTTATACGTTAACTTATTTTCTGAGAGTTTTGTTTACAGATCCAGAATTCAGAGTGCATGGCGGAGAGAAGCCCCAAGAAGGATAACATCATCAAAAGAAGTGAGGGCTTGACGCGCGACTTCACCATGACGCCCACTGAAGCCCTGATCATGCAGTTCTTTGTTATGAATCTGATTATGTGTATATGTATTTGTGTTGGTTATTATTTGATTCGATCCCTAGAGGACGAACTTATTATGTTAGCGAATTTTGTGTTTACCTGTTTAGTTCAGCGACCCGTGCTAAGAGCTCTCGATAACCCGAGTGACGAGCGTGTGGTATAATTCAGCTGTGCCTTCAGCAAGGGGGGATGTCACAACCCAAGGGATTTTGTGTGTGTGCGCTTCGGCACTGCTAAATTATTTCCCGCCACGAGGAGCTTTCTTTGCAGGGTGCATTTCTCAGCTGCAAAGAGAAAACCCCAGTGCAAAGGAATTCCTGCCACCCGCATGCAAATTTATGTCCCACTATTGGCCAGTTCTAAATTATTCCCACGTGGCGGCTAGCAATTGGCTTGCTAGCCGTATAAGAGGCTTGAGTGGTTTCCGCCCAAGTTGGAGGACTCCACAACCATCTGGAGGAGGAGGACTTCACGTCTCGTGAAGAACTCTAAGCGCTGCAGAGCCTTACGGACCCAGCGTGTACCTTAAGAAGGCTATAGGGGTCTGATCAACCTCTGGCCTCTCCCCGTCGCCGAGCGTGATCCCTCGACGAACCCCTTCCCTGTGCGCAAGTTCCACGAAGCCTAGCAAACTTCGTGTGAGTGTATACACAGCTCTTCTCCGAGTTGTTTTCTTCGGTTGACACGACAGGCTCACCGTTTTAGAGCCTTCAGCCGGATTGGGCTAGAGTTCACGAGATTAGAACTCTTGTCCGCTCTTCTTTCCTATCTGTAACTGCAAGTCAAGCAAGTTTTCCTGCCTGCACGGTGACCATCTACGGTGTAAGTAAAATAATCTTTAATCAACCGCTATGCGTCCGTGCCTAATTCTAGTCCGCCAGCCTGCATTCCCTGACCCGCGTGCCAGGGATGCTGGCCACAGCCCGCCGCGCGTCCCCGAGGGCCTCGGACCGCTCCCGGCCCGCACACCTTGTTTCACTTCTACCTTGTGTGTTGTGTCCTTTACAGAACAGAGTTGGTGTTCTTCTAGGGTCTGATAGAAGGCCTGTGTGACTTACTATCCCATATAAGTAGGATTAATTATTCCACTAATTAATTATTCTCTTAACACTGCCTTGAGCAGGGAGTTGTGTTAGATGACTACCTGAGGTACCTTCCAGCCCTATTTTTCTATTATTCTTTGTTTATCTCTGTGTAGTAAATATATAGGGTTGCCAACTCTGGCTGAAGCTATTCCAGGAGTTTTGTTTCCCACCCCCCACCCCAACAACATAATGTTACTAATGCATCAATAGAGATTTTTTGGGCTGATACCAATGGCCAATTTTTAAGGAGCCATATTGGCCAATACTGATCTGATTGCCGATATGCAGCATGGCAGCATGGAGAGCAGTATCTGGCTGATAAGTCTGTTGTGGGGGAAGGGCAAGGGAAGAGGGAACGGGTGTGGGGAGGGCAGATCGAGGTCCCTGCAGGGAGGGAGGGAGTGGGACTGGGACAGGGGTAGGGGCAGGGGCAGGTGTTACACTGTCAGGACAGGGTGTGGGATGGAGCCACGAGCAGCTTGTCTGGGTGGCACAGGGAGGAGGGGCAACTTCTGCCACTAAACAGACCCTGGGAGGGCATGGGGGCTGCATGCTACCAGATCTGTACATAGGGTAAGGGTGGGTTGCCACTGAGTGCTGGAGCCAAGGGCAGCTCTGGCCTCTTCCTAGCAGGGGGCTGGGCCAGGGCTGTGCTCGGTTTGGGTGGTGGTGGTGCTGGGAGAGGGGCTACGGGTGGAGGAGGGAAGCTGCAGCCACCCCAAAATTCACCATAGATCTCCCTCCCAGTGCTGCCACTGCCTGCCCTGAATGCAGGCCCGACCCAGCCCCTACTGGGAAGGACCTGGCACTGCCCCCAACCCCATCCCAGAGTGGTAGCCTGCTTCCGCCCCATGTGCAGATCCTGGAGCACACACCCCTATGCCCCCCCTCCTACGGTGTGTACAGCAATGGGTGCCACCTGAATGAGCTGCTTGCGACTCCATCCCACACCCCGCCCTGGCTGTGCAGTGCCTGCCCCAAGCCCACTGCCTTCCTCACTGCTGAAGCCTCAATCCGCACACCCCCACATACCTTCCCCCACAACAGACTTACCAGCTGGACCCAGCTGCTCTCAATGCTTCCAGGCTGCACTCCTGGCCACCTGCATGCTGTGCTGCAGCTGCACACATGCACAGGGCGTTTATCAGTGACATTATTGGCTACATCAGCCAAAGAAAAGTTGATTGGCTATACTGTCTATTTTCCTTAGATCAGTGCTGATCCAATTTGGGACTGATGTGTGCACCTCCAGTCATTAATTGTACTGTTCAACCCATTCACAATATCAATCTCCCAGGTTGCTTTCAATAGTCTCTGGGAGATCGATGCCGATTCCAGTAGACTCCTGGCCAATCCAGAAGGGTTGGCAACCCTATAAATGTAGTATTCACAGTCCAAAGCGACTCCTAGCTTGTTCTATACAGGAGTACATATTTCAAGTGATCTGGGTGACAAGATCACAAAATATAGTGGCTTTGGCCTATACTAATTTATTGCTGAAAAGAAATAAGGATCTTGGAGTCATAGTTGACTCCAAGATGAACATGAGCCGGCAGTGTAACAAAGCTATCAACAAAGCCAGTTGCACCTTATTGTGCATTAACAGCTGCATGACCAACAGATCGAGGGAGGTGATGCTCCCCCTCTATGCGGCATTGGTCAGGCCACAATTGGAGTACTGTGTCCAGTTTTGAGCGCCACACTTCAAGAGGGATGCAGAGAATCTGGAGAGGGTCCAGAGGAGGGCCACTTGTATGATTGGTGGCCTCCATGCAAGACCCTACTAGGGGAGGTTGAGGGATCTGGATCTCTTCAGCCTTCACAAGAGATGTCTGAAGGGAGACCTCATAGCAGCCTATAAGGGAGGACAACAGAGAATTGGAGATGCTCTATTTACCAGGGCACCCCTAGGAATAACTAGGAATAATGGGTACAAACTAGTGGAGAGTAGATTCAGGTTAGATATTAGGAAGACATTTTTCACAGTAAGGGTGGCCAGAATCTGAAATGGGCTGCCAAGAGAGGTGGTACTATCCCCTAACTTGGAGGTCTTCAAGAGGAGGCTAGATAGGCACCTGGCTGGGGTTGTCTGACCTCAGTCCTCTTTCCTGCCTGGGGCAGGGGGTCGGACACGATGATCCTTCAGTGTCCCTTCCGACTCTACAATCTATGAATCTAGGGAAAGGGCCTTGGATCCCTACTGCATTTAAATCCTTTAAAATGTTTTGTTCTTCATTCCTATGTTGTGTAAAGCCAGGGTAGAAAAACCCTTAGGATATTTCCATGTGAACTCTTCTGACCTTAAAAAATTACTTGTGTTTTGGTTTTCTTTCCATTACCTTTTTTTTTTCTTTTTATATATTTCCCTTATTTATTTTTTAAAGCCTATTTTAAATTTATGATTTATTTTTGCCATGGTCTGTCAATCTCATTCCCTTTCTTTACAATTGTGTCCTGTGATTTTTCTCCATTTTCCCATTTGCATTTCTCCTGGTTTGGGGGGTTATTTTATTCAGTGCTCTCTTTTACTCTGCATTCCCTTCCCCCACAACATATTTTTATGTACTTGCTTTACCAGAACTTTCTTATTTTCTCTATGTTCTTGCTGTCCTCATTTTTTACTTTGATATATATTTCCTTTCTTCTCAGCTTATCCCTGTCAGGGGCATGATTCTGGAAAATACTCACCACCAGTTCACTATTAGAAAAACTGTCCCAAAACCAGAGAACCTCACGTGTACTTTATTATCTTACCCTAGAAGACTTCCATGCCTATTGAGGAGACTGGGAAGAAGGATACAGGCAACATTAGCTCACTGGTATTAACATGCCTAGCTCACCCCAGTCTCTGATGTTCATGGATTTCCTCCAGAATTATAGAAAATGCTCTGGGCAAGCCAGTGTTTATACCCTTGCAGTACAATGCGCGCAGTTGTACAGAAAGTCCTCTGGGTATCTGCCAAAGGGTGATAACAAAGGCCACCAAATAATTTATATGTACTGTGGATATCAGGACAGCTGGAAAGCATGGAGCTTGGTTGCAGAGGAACCTCCTCCTCTGCTTCCTCCCCTGCCTCCGCAGCCCACTAATTTTGGTACTGGGAGAGAGTTATAGTATCCGCAGATGGGAAGGATACCACTTGATCTGCAAAAATTTGAGAGTGCAGATTATCTTTATAATATGAATTCCAGATCTAGATCTGCAGAGGTTTTGGTTGGATCAATGGCTTTTCAGCCTGTTTTTTGCCATTCTTCCCCTTGCCTCCCCTGCTTCCTCACCAAGTGCCTCTAGCTTTTGGCTAGCTGGGCAGAACTGAGAGTTTCTTCTTCCTCACAGTCAGCCCATAGCCCTGATATCAGCATGTCTCCTCTTCTCTAATGAGGGAAGGGGTGGAGCTAAGGAAAGAGTGCTGAGTAGTCAGTAGAGGAAGAACAAAGGCTGGGAGAAGTTGCCCCAACCGGCAAAAACAACTGCAGCTGTTTAGCAAGGAGCTCATCCAGCCCAACCTGCATGAAAGGTAATGGACTCTGTGGAGGAGAAAAACAAAGGGGTGGGGAGTGAAGGAAAAGAGAGCTAGGGAAAAGGGGACCTGAAAGGAGTTTGAATAAAGTAGGGCAGCCAGAACTGAGACATGTGGAAGAGGGGAGAGGTGGTCCTAAATAATTAATGGAAGGCAGGCATTTATAGCAGAAAGGGACAGACTGAATTTATGTGAGGGCAATCAAGGGAGCCAAATAATTTCTGGACTGGGCATGCCACTAAGCTTTCAAACTTAGTAATTTACATGGGCAAGTGTAATCCATTTTTCTTAGGAATTTTGTTCTGTTTAGTTGCCTGGCTTCTACATGCCTATATACATTTAAAAAAATAAACTCTCTGCCCATCCTTCAAGTAATACAATTGTGTTGGAGACTTACTGCAAATCAGCATTCAAAGCCAACTGCTTTTTTCATGTGAAATCCACAGGAGAAAGATTGACTGACTGCATCTGGGTAATCAGATTTTCCATTTCTTCCTCGAGTTATGGCTGCTTCTATTGCATGAGTAAGTGACATGGATCAGGGGTAGGGAAGGGGGTTGGCTATGTGGGTTATGGGGAGGAGGCTAAGAAATGTTGTCCTCTTCTGGACGGAAGATTAGTCTTGCTCTCTAGTGTGGTTCATATGCCTAAATGGTGTACCAGTCCAAATATTAATACTCATGATTTGCATAGCTGTCACCAGCTTCTTGAACTTGAACACTTGCATATATAAGATACTAGCAGACCAGTTTAACATGCTCCCCTTTTAATGTCTGTGTATGCCCATGTGTAAAACAGCGCATAATACTGGATGTAATGACAGACCTGTTTGTGATTCTTAACTCTGCAACTTTTGTTGCAAGGGAGTGGAGGAGGTGAAATCTTATGTCTCTACAGTCTTACAATTCTGGCTGGGTACTGGAGCACTGCAAAATGAAAATTAAATATTGCTGTATTAGTTAACCATCTTAAAACCTCAAAGACCTTTTGTTTCCTGTATTTCTAATTCATGAATATTGAAAACCCTCTGAATCTAATATGGGCAAGTTTGTGTGCATTTACTTATTTTTTTATTTGACTATTGTATATGTATGACAGTAAGTTCAGGCCATTTCTGATTGACAAAGAAATTGGAGTCAAGCTTGTATAAACAAATCCTATATATATTGCAGATCACTTTTTATATCAAATCTAATTTTACAGCAGGCCACCTTGTTTATGGAATTCAGTTTAGTACTTGCAATTCATGTTTTAAAGCTTCTTAAAATAAAATGATATTTTAAGATAAAATGGCTACAAACTAATCCTAAATCACAATAAAGTCATAAATATGAGTATTTTTCTCTCTGCAGCAAAGAGGACATTCTGGGTCCAAAATCATATACTTAGATTTAATGGAGCCTTCACCTTTAGTATTTATATAAAAATAAATCAAGATATTTCACACTAGGTGAACCATAGAAATGGATTCATATTTTTAAATATTAACTGAAAGGTCTTATTTAACAGAATGTAAATATTTTATGAAAAGCTCATTGTAACCATGTTTTTGTTCATATTTATTATTTCCTTGACCTGAATTGTATGTAGTTAAATATATTTGGGTGGCTTATTTTCTAGTACAATATTTCTTCATCTTGGAGTTGTGACTTAAATGCAGTATGGTAAACTGTTTTCTTGAGTTTTCTACATATACAGAATTTAAACTTTCAACAGGAAAAAACTTCTCTTTCTTATGCTTTTAATAATAGTCTCCTGAATGTAAAGAGCTGTATATAAATAGGCTTATTGAATGTATCTCATTAGGAAATGTGCAGATCTAGTTCTTTAATAAAAAGTTCTAAATGACAATTCTTGATATTTTAAATATGAAATTAGGAAATGTATATGCCTGTGAACATAAATACCTACTGGGTGCATCTATATGTGCGTTTCACTGCGCAATAAATTAATTTAATGCACAGTAAAGCTTTACCATCTATACATACACTGCAATTAGGGTAAAGTAGATTAATTTACTCCACCATAGGACAGTGAGTAGTGGGCATGGCTACACAAGATGCTGTCAGTGCAGTCGCCAAATAATACTGCACAGTATTGTATCATATCACTAACAATGCTAATATGCTATTGCACACTATTAGGCTACTGTGAAGTAGCCTCACTTAAAAGGCTACTGCGCAGTAAATCTGGGTACTGCACATTTATTTAGTACTTGATTATACAAGACAGGCAGTGCTAAGGGAGTCAGTTGACTTCATGTCTCTGGTTTAGACCAGTTTGAATGAGTTTAGACAGGTTTTGACTGGTTTGGAGTAGTTTAGACTGATTTAAACTTGTTTAGAGAACTATAGATGTCTTTGAACCAGTTCACATAATTTGAACTGGTTTGATTAAAACTGCACTATCTGTCCCATTTGGCAGTGTTGGAGCCTTTAAACCTGGTTTAAGGCAATTTTGAATCTAATGCCTACATGAATCAGAAAGGGATTGTCAGCTCCAGTGTACACCAGTTTGAATCAGATTGAAGTAGTTTGAACTGTTTTAGACCAATTTGAAACTATTTAGATCAGTTTGAAACAGTTTAGACTGCTGAACTAGTTTAGACAGGTTTGAACTGGTTTAGATGAGTTGCAGTGGTGATGCATGGGGGTGCACATGAACCTCCTGAGAGCGTTGGTGCACCCCTTGACTGGCCACACTCACTGCTTAGGCAATGGGCAGGGGGGCAGGTAGGAGTGCCAGTGCCCTCCCTGCAAGTACCGGCCGATCACTGCAGCTGCTCCCAGAAGTGGCCACAGACACTCCCAGAAGCAGTTGCAGTAATTGGCTGTAGCAATTGGCTGTCATGGGATTAGCCACCGGGGTTTCCCCCAGGCAGCAAGATTGCAGCTACGGGGGGACACCCCCTCCCGGTCACGGGACTGGTCACAAGGGGGACACATGTGCCCGCCCCCCCCCCGACTAAGGCAGCACCAGTTGCCCATGATGAGTTGGAATCAATTTAGGCTAGTTTAGACTGTTTTCAACCAGGTTGGATTAGTTTAGATTGGTTTGGACTGTTTGGGCTGTGCGAGTTTGATCTGGTCTTTCTCTCCATCAGTATGTGATCACAAGGAGCCCATCCCAGTCCCAAAAGACAAGCCGTGTGGGTGAATCTTTCCCTCCCAGATGTGGGTGATGGTGTGTAATGCCCCCTCCCCAAAACCAGTTTCCCATTGGAACCCTCCCATTTCCTGCCCAAGTACTGTGGCTTTTGGAGGTTTGTTGTGAATTGTTTTATAAATGTTTTTGGAATGACCCACCCCAGCCCGCGAAGAGGAATGGGCTCATTAGATGTGGGTGACGGTGCGTAATGCCCCCCTCCCGCAAACCACTGTAGACAGACACAGATTTTTTTAAAGTGTAAAAGAAAAAATAATTTATTTTGGAACAAAGCACTCCCTAGTGGATGTTCTCAGCAATGTATTGTGCAAACCAATCTCACACAAGGGCTGCCCCACCAGCCTTTCCTTGCTCCCTGTGCTGCTGCTTCACATCTCTGTTGTTTTTCCACCACCTATCGCACTTTTTGTTCCCACAAGTCCTTGAAAACCTCTCCTTGGATCTCATAGATATTGTGCAGCATGCAGGCTCCAAAGTAAAGGGCATTAGATTTTCTGCATCCATGTCGAGCCAGCACGTAAGCACCCTCCATCATCCTTTCAGTAATCCAAAGAGACATTCCACTGCCATCCTGCAACTGCTGAGGTGGTAGTTAAAAATGAATGTCTGCGGGTCCGTGATGTTCCCTCCATAAGGCTTCATGAACCGGGGCTTTAGGGGGTAGGCAGCATCCGCTAGTATGACGGGGGGAACGGTGACACCCCGAATCATTCTCTCCTCCATGCCAGGTGCGTAGTCTCCTTTCTCCGTGATGTCAGCCAGAGGGGAGTTTTGGAACACCCGCGCGTCATGCGCGCTGCTGGCCCACCCTGTAAAAATGTTAATGAACGAGCCCTGGTGGTCCACCACAGCTTACAGGATCATGAGGTCTTTGAAAAAAAAGGTCCTGGGTCTTTGAAAAAATTATCAAGGCTCACATTTGTGAGAGCCCGGCAGGGCAAATTATGCTGAGGGGAAACCAGCACGGGTTTGTGGCAGGCAGATCGTGCCTGACCAATCTAGTCTCCTTCTATGACCAGGTTACGAAACGCCTGGACACAGGAGGAGGGGTGAATGTTGTATACTTAGACTTCAGGAAGGCCTTTGATACGGTATCCCACCCCATACTGGTGAACAAGTTAAGAGGCTGTGATGTGGATGACTACACAGTCCGGTGGGTGGCAAATTGGCTAGAGGGTCACACCCAAAGAGTCGTGGTGGATGGGTCGGTCTCGACCTGGAAGGGTGTGGGCAGTGGGGTCCTGCAGGGTTCGGTCCTTGGACCGATACTCTTTAATGTCTTCATCAGTGACTTGGACGAGGGAGTCAAATGTACTCTGTCCAAGTTTGCAGATGACACAAAGCTATGGGGAGAAGTGGACAAGCCAGAGGGCAGGGAACAGCTGCAGGCAGACCTGGACAGGTTGGACAAGTGGGCAGAAAACAACAGGATGCAGTTCAACAAGGAGAAATGCAAAGTGCTGCACCTAGGGAGGAAAAATGTCCAGCACACCTACAGCCTAGGGAATGACCTGCTGGGTGGCATAGAGGTGGAAAGGGATCTTGGAGTCCTAGTGGACTCCAAGATGAACATGAGCCGGCAGTGTGACGAAGCCATCAGAAAAGCCAATGGCACTTTATCGTGCATCAGCAGATGCATGACGAATAGGTCCAGGGAGGTGAAACTTCCCCTCTATAGGGCGCTGGTCAGACCGCATTTGGAGTATTGCGTGCAATTCTGGGCGCCACACTTCAAGAAGGATGCGGATAACCTGGAGAGGGTCCAGAGAAGGGCAACTCGTATGGTCAAGGGCCTGCAGACCAAGCCCTATGAGGAGAGACTAGAGAAACTGGACCTTTTCAGCCTCCGCAAGAGAAGGTTGAGAGGCAACCTTGTGGCTGCCTTTAAGTTCATCACGGGGGCGCAAAAGGGAATTGGTGAGTATTTATTCACCAAGGCGCCCCCGGGGGTTACAAGAAACAATGGCCACAAGCTAGCAGAGAGCAGATTTAGATTGGACATTAGGAAGAACTTCTTCACAGTTCGAGTGGCCAAGGTCTGGAACGGGCTCCCAAGGGAGGTGGTGCTCTCCCCTACCCTGGGGGTCTTCAAGAGGAGGTTAGATGAGTATCTAGCTGGGGTCATCTAGACCCAGCACTCTTTCCTGCTTATGCAGGGGGTCGGACTCGATGATCTATTGAGGTCCCTTCCAACCCTAACATCTATGAATCTATGAGGCATATCCTTTCCTGTAGGGCACAGCACTGGGATGTGAGTGCTGTCTAAAGCCCCCACACAGTTTGGGAACCCCTTCTCATTAAAGCTATCCATCATTTGTTGTGGATTTGCCAGGAAGATAACTTTGTTATTAGTGATGTTCCTAAGCAGCTGGCATACCTTATGAGTCGCCTGCCCCACGGTGAAGGCAGCCACGCCAAACTGGTTGGCAGTGTAGCGAAGGCTGGATGGGCTGGCTAGCTTCATGATGGCCATTGCAACCCTCTTGTCTGGTGGGATGGACCAATGCACGTTTGTGTCTTGCCTCGTGATGTGTGGGCCCACCATCGAGACGATATGGTAGAATGTATCCCTTTTCATTCAGAACATCTCCAGTCACTGCTGGTCATTCCAAGTGGTCAAGACGATTCACTTCTACCAGACTGAGCTGCTCTCATGGGCCCACATCTTATGGATTTTGCTGGTCCTCCTGAGGTTTATCAACAGAGCCCAGTCAGATTCCACTTGTTCGCTTTGCTCCCCTGTGTACACTGTGTAACTTGTAAGAGCAGAAATTGCACAACTTGCCACTGAAAAGTGTAGTATCATAGAAGTAGGGTCGGAAGGGACCTTGTAGATCTTCAAGTCCGACCCCCTGCCTGGGCAGGAGAGAAACTGGGCTCAAGTGACCCCAGCCATGTAGGCATCGAGCTGCTTCTTAAAGACCCCCAGAGTAGGAGCCAGCGCCACTTCCCTTGGAAGTTGGTTCCAGATCCTAGCCACCCTAACTGTGAAGTAGTTCCTACGGATGCCTAATCTGAACCTACGCTCCAACAACTTGTGGCCATTATTTCTTGTTATCCCGGGGGGCGCGGGGGGGAAACAAGGTCTCCCCCAAACCCTTCTGGTCCCCCCTAATGAGTTTATAGACAGTCACAAGGTCCCCCCGCAGCCTTCTCTTGTGAAGGCTAAACAGGCTCAGGTCCCATAGCCTCTCATTGTAGGGTCTGCCCTGCTGTCCCCGGATCATGCATGTGGCCCTCCTCTGGACCCTCTCAATGTTGTCCACATCCCTCTTGAAGTGGGGCACCCAGAACTGGGCACAGTATTCCAGCTGTGGCCTGACCAGTGTCACATAGAGGGGGAGGATCACCTCCTTGGCCCTACTTGAGATGAACCTGTTGATGCACGATAGGGTCCGGTTAGCTCTGCCGACCGTGACCTCGCATTGTCGGCCAACGTTCATCTTGGAGTCAGTGATGACTCCAAGATCCCTTTCTGCCTCCGTGCTCTCAAGAAGGGAGTTTCCCATCTTATAAGTGTGTTGCCAGTTACTACTGCCTAAGTGCAGCACCCTGCACTTGTCAGTATTGAAACGCATCCTGTTTTTGTCAGCCCACTCTTGCAACCTATCCAGGTATTTCTGCAGTCTTTCCCTCCCTGCTAGCGTGCCCACCTCACCCCAGATTTTGGTATCATCAGTGAATTTGAACAGGTTGCTTTTCACCCCATCGTCCAAATCGCTGATAAAGAAATTAAACAGTGCGGGCCAAAGGACCGAGCCCTGGGGGACCCCGCTGCCCAGTTTTTCAACGAGGATGGGGTGAGAGACAGTGTCAAAGGCCTTGCTGAAGTCCAGAAAGACTACATCCACGGCGACACCTGCATCCAGTGCTTTTGTGACCTGATCGTAAAAGGCAATCAGGTTGGTCTGACATGAGCTGCCCCTAATGAAACCGTGCTGGTTGCCCCTCAGCATCACCCCTGATGCCGGCCCATCACAGATGTGCTCCTTGATGATCTTCTCAAACAGTTTCCCCAGACTGACGGGCCTATAGTTGCCCGGGTCCTCCCTCCTCCCTTTTTTAAAGATGGGGACCACATTGGCTATCTTCCAATCATCTGGCACCTGGCCCGAGCACCATGAGCGCTCATAAAGCCATGCCAAGGGCCCTACAATAACCCCTACTAGCTCCCTCAACACCCTGGGGTGGAGAGCATCTGGACCTGCTGACTTGAACACCTCCAGCCCCTCCAGAAGCACTCTAACCCGGTCCTCCTCAACCTTAGGTCTTGGGGCATTCCCCTCGAGTCCGTTTGGAATCACAGTGGGGGAGTCCCAGTCCCTGCCCAAGAAAACGGAGGTGAAGAATTTGTTAAAGATGTCTGCCTTCTCTTCTGGTGCAACCACTAGATTGCCCAGCGTATCTTGCAGGGGCCCCACATTTCCCGGCACTTTCTTCATCCTTCCTATATATTTGAAAAAGGACTTTTTATTATCCTTGATCTTGGACACTCGTCCTAGCTCTATGTCTGCCTTAGCTTTCCTAACAGCCCCCCTACAGACCCGAGCAGTGGAGGTATACTCTTCTTTGGAGATAATCCCCCCCCTTCCACTGGGTGTACTCTGCCTTTTGGCAACCAGGTATTCCCGGACTTCCTTGGTGAGCCAGGGAGGCTTTCGGGTACTCTTGCCCCCCTTGCTTCTTGTTGTGATTGTCACCTCTTGGGCCCTGAGTATTGTCTCAAGGAACGACCACTCATCTTGGGCACTGAGTTCCCCTGCCCTCGAGAACCCCAGTGCCTCTCCCACCAATCTCCTCAACTCATTGAAGTTGGCCCTCCTGAAGTCTAGGGCTACCGCCTTGCTGTAGGCCCTTGACACCCTGTGCTGGATGATGAATTCCAGCAAGCGATGATCGCTATCACCCAAGTGGTCCAGGACCTGGAGCCCCCTTACTAGATCATCGCCTGTGGCCAGGACCAGGTCCAACAAGGCATTTCCTCTGGTGGGACTGTGCACCTCCTGGGTTAAGTGGAGGTCCTGTATCTCGGCCAGGAATCTCCTAGAACGGTCCGACCTGGCTGACTGCTCCTCCCAGCAGATGTCCAGGTAATTTAGATCACCCATGACAACTACATCCTTTGCCTTAAGTGTCCTATTCCTGTTGAGGACTTCTTGAAGCATTCTACAGTAAAACAGCATACCTCCAACACCCATGGATCCAACTGGAGCCGGGAAGTACTGGAGGACTTAATCAACATTTGGTCAGAGCAAAGGATCATAGACAAGCTGGAGAGTAGGAAGAATAAACCTGTTTATGTTGAGATCGCAAAAGGCATGCAAGCGCGAGGGCACAATCATGTCTAGACCCATGTCTGGTTCAAGATTAAGTCCATCAGATTGGCATTTTACAGAGCAAAAGATGCCAACTCTTATTCTGGGGCATGTCACACACTTGCTCCCTTCTGTGACAAGCTGTCCATCATTCTCTGCAGAGATGTGGGTGACATCCCGGGTTTGCAGACTTTCAGCACTGGGGTTGGGCTGGAGGTGGAGGCGGAGGAGGAGATGGCAGCAGCAGCCCCTCCTCAGGTTGAAACCATGTCTCAGCCATTCAGAGGCTGCTCTGTGTTCCCTCCTGATGACCAGTTGCAGGAAGAAGCGTTGGTCACCTTAGAGTTATTCCCACTTAGCCTCCCCATTCCATGGAGTAGCATAGATAATGAATCAGAGGAGGTGGGGGGTCAGGAAGAAACATCTGGTAAGTCTCTTTTAATGTGCCTTTTGCCACTGCCAGGCAATTCCCAGCTTTGTGCTGGTTGGGTTTAGGGTACCAGGGAGGAGGGGTGAGGGGAAATTCATGTGTTGTAGGTGGGTTGCCATGTTCTTTGGGTGGTGGTGCAGGCCAGCCGGGTTTGATAGCTAATTATTTGCTTTAATTAATTTGTTGCAGCTAGCATAGGCAGTGGCAGCCATGGATGTGTTTCTCCCAGAGCAGCGAGCACTCATAAGTTTTGGGCAGTACAAGTGGTGCTACAGTTTTACAGGGTCATTTTCCATGCCTGCCGGGATTTTGTACACTGCATGGTGGCAGGGGTGTACTTTCCTCCTCTTGGGGGGATGGCAACCATTGCTTTTTTCTTGTTTATCAGCTGCCGCAACCTGCCAGGAACAGCACCCCTCTTGCACTTCAGCAGAGCACTGCAAAGATTTTCTCAGCAAGCAAAGACAGACCCATGAAACCTCATTCAAGGCTTTGGCAGACTCCTCAGTAGCCAGAGCAGAATGCAAAGCTGCCTGGCAGGACGAACTTCATGACTCCCTGCATAAGGACCGTGCCATCCTCGAGGAAGTGCAAGGACACCATGAGGAATTTGAAAGATGCAGTCGACAAGTCCAGTGCTGAGTTTCATAGTTCAAATGACATTTTCAAGGAGGCCTTAGAGAAATACCTATGACTCCTGAAAGGGAAAAGTCAGTCTGCTCCTCTTGCCTCTGTGCAAGACGAGCCTGTTACCCCTAACTCTGTGGGGTCACCGCAGAGCCATATGACTGCCAGCAGGGCCAGGAGCATGCCACTGTGTTTCAGGGAGATGGGGCGGTTCAGGGTCATGGTGGGGTGAAGGCGAAGAAGCCCAAGTAACAGCTGCAATACTCTGTTGCAAGCAATAAAAGCTCATAGTTTCCTAGCTTTCTGTGTCTGCCTCCATATCCCCCCTTCCTTTCTTGGCTCACTCTACACAAAGCTTCCTGGTGTGTGTGTGTGTGTGTAACACCTGAGTAAGGCCTTTTGGTGGTGGGGGTGGCCTGGAATTTGCAGCTTTGCTTGCACACAACAATCTCTGCCTCTTCTGTCACCCTCCACCAGCCTGTCTTCCTTTTTTGCAAGCCACCGCCAACCAGCCACTTGCACAGGTACACTGGGGGGCGGGGGGCTGCAGGGATAGGTAAACAGGGGGGCTGCTTCCTGGCCTGAATAGACAAAGGCTGCCTCCTCTGTCACCTCCCACCTGGCTTGCTTTTATGCAAGCAACCACAAACCAGCCACTTGAAGAGGCTCACTGGTGGGGCTGCAGGGGTAGGTAAACAGGGGCTGCTGCCTGGCCTGCACAGACAAAGGATGCCTTCTCTGTCACCCCCCATCAGCCTGGCTTGTGTGAAACTCCAGAGCGAGGCCTAGGGTGGGGGCAGTGAGGCCCTGGGGTTTGCAGCTTTTCCTGTACACAAACCCAGGGACTTTGAAAACTTTTCCGCCTTCTTTTCACACCTTTTCCAGTCCAGCACCAGACTATCTGGTTTTCCACACCAAAATGAGGCTGCTGGGGGGGGTGTCCCCCTCAAGCACTATAAATTGGGGGAGCAGAGGTCATGGTGTGCATTCACTGTATTGATGAGGGAGGTTTGAGGTGGGTGAGGGAGCAGAGAAGGCACAGCAAGGGCAGAAAAGGACTCATCCCAGGAATGAGACTTGTCCCTGGGGGCCACAGCAATGAAAATCCAGGGTTTGCAAAGACTGCAGGCTGATAAAGTGGGGAATGTGTTACAACGTAGCAATGTGCTACACTACACCATTGGTAAGTGACACCTGATAACACTTGTCTGTGCCCTGAGGGTTGTCTGTCATGTACATTTAAAAAAAACAAACCAAAAAAACAGTGAGTAGTTGCAGTGACCTCAACCTCCTCAGTGGCCTGTGGGCTCATCCCCGGTGAGTTCCACCTATGAAAGTTTTCTGGAGGAGAAAGGAAAAGAGAAGAAGAGGAGGGGGTGCTTGGTGCACAGTTGAAAAAATGGACTTTGCCAACCACACCCCCGCTCCTCCACACAGGGTCTTGGGATATATTACCTAAATATAATCTGGGACACTGCATACCCCAGCTGCCGAGCCTGGCAGGCAGTGTCTTGGTCTCACAGCTGTGGAAGGGATTGTGATGCAAGTTCAGGTTGCAATGTTGAAGGAAGTCATTTACTCCCTCCAACAATGTTTCAAAATATATAGTTGCAGAAAAATTACCATTCCCCCAGTACTGTCATAGCCATCATAGCGATTGGGAGCCATGGTTACTGCACTAGCAGTCGATGGAGTGCGAAGGGGTCACAGCAGGTGGAGGGTACCGAGAGAGGCGAGGCTGGAGGACAGGAGGGTACACAGGTGGTGGTGGTGGTAAGACATAGATAATAGGTGTGGGAACAATTAAGAGGGGGTAGAAAATGAAATTTCTCTGCCCCATCATTTTACCTTTGATAGAAAGTAATAAAATTGTTAAAAGTAGAGGATAGGCAAACAAGCAAGGAAGCACACATGTCCCAACATGACCTGACTGTGGAGGAGGGAGGGGCTAGGAGTGAAGAGGGTAAAAAAAAGAACAGACAGCGCCACCTACTGGCTAAAGACCGGAACACAGTGGCCCCTCATGGAAAAGGGGATTAATTACAAGTCTTTGGAGTCTCTGCCTGTTTGCACAAACAAAACTGGCAGCAAAATTGAGCAGCATAGCACAAAAGCAATGCAGGCTAAAACATCTCAGAGTGGTGTTAGCATATGGCGCTAAATGGACTTTAAAGTGGCAGGAAATTCTGGGTCATGCAAACACAAATGCAGTCAAATTGCTGTAAATGGGAAATTTCATGTTGTCTACATGTGCCCCTTTAGATAGACTTAATTTGGACTGATTTGGACTGATGTCTCAACTAGTCTGGAGTGGTACAGGCCAGTTAGGACTGATTTGATCTAAACTGCCAGTTTGGTGTAGACCAGTTTGGCTTGGTCTGACTTGGTTTGTTTAGGCAGCTTTAGACCAATACAAACCAGTATGGACTAGCATAGGCCAGTTTAGACTGGTGGAGCCTGGTTTGGACCAGTGTAGATCACTTTGAACTGTTTTGAACGGCACAGACTGGTTTGGTCTGGTTTAGACCAGTTTAGACTTGTTGGCTAAGTACAGAAGGTCAAAAATCCGGTTGAAAAAAGCAAAGGGTGAATTGATTAAATCTTTGCAGGCTAGTCTTAGCTGCACAGATTGAACTGATAAGCAAGTGAACAGACTTTCACTTTTGATTCCAGAAATGCACCCTTATCTAAATGTAGTGCAACACACAAGGCCACAGTACCCAGCCTGCTGGGCTTTCCACGGGCCCAGAAACCTGGCAGCAGGGGAGCGGTTAGGGTCTGTCTTCTTATGTCACTTGGTCTAATGCCCTAGAGTGCAGGGAATACATCTCTGTGTGTGCAAGTTGTTCAGCCTGTTATGAGTCTTAGCGCACTGTTAAGTACAGGGTCAAACTCTTTAGTGTCACAACCTCTGGACCATACAGGAGCACAGTAATCTGGTGGGGCTATACCATTGCAAGTGCAGTGGTTCTCAGCACTCTAAAGCAGTGACCTGTGAAGAGACTTTATTGGTGACCTTCTGAATGTAATGTTTATAGGGGACGAAATGGTCTAATGTGACTCCTTGATAAGTTGGGGGTATGCTCATGGGGAAGGATATGGTTGCCTACTCTGATATTCACTTTGTCCCTGTGGAAGAGTGATGATAATGATTTATCGATGTTCCCCATTGACCTCATGCCTCAAACACCCGCTCCCAAATCCTTGCGCCACTGGCCTGGAATGAAGTAGAGTTGTCACGGCTGGTACCTCCTACTGTTGCTGGAGGCTTAGCAGTTTGTGTTACATTAAGTGACCATAAGTCTGGTTAATTGTCAACTGGCCATCCCATCCCTCAAGGTTGCATTGGTTTCCTGAGAGGGGCCGGGCCAGCATGTTTATGAGGTATCACTTTATGCAAAACAGCACCCAAACAGACTCCAAAAGACACTGACTTTTTTTTTTTCTGAGTCCCATAGCCAAGGTGTAACCAACAGTCACAACTGTGGGTTTTCACTGATATGTCCCTGGGTACTGTTTGGCAGGGAACCTACTTCTGAGCACTGTTGAAAGTAAGGCACAGCAGGAAATGGGAATTCTCCCTAGCAACCTGCCCCCTACTCCCTCCCTCCCACCCTATCCTCTTAGAGAACCAGAAAAGGCTCATTCCTCTGGGCCTGAACACTTTGGTTCTCAACTGTCCCAGCTTTCACAGCAGGGAGATAGAACCCAGGTGTCCATGTTTTCACAGCTGGGAGGTTCACACCATGGTCAGTGTTGATTTGTGACCAGCTTCCAGCCCTGGAGACAAGGTTCTTTGGGTGAATCTGATATCTTTTAGGAGACCAACTTAAATAGCTGGAAAACAATTATTAAGCAAGCTTTCGGGTTCAAAAACCCTTCATCAGGCTAAGGAAGTTTCAGCAGTTGGTGTGTGCTCTTCCTGGATGGAATGAAAAGTAAAGAAGCCAGAGGCTGGTCCGGTATGCATACAAGACAGGTAGTCAGTGAAAATGTAGATTGAGGAGTCAATGGGTAAGAGACAGGCTGGGGGGGGGGGGGTGCTGAATAGTGGAGAGAGACCTCGGAAGTCAGATGTCAGGCAGGTTATAATGTGTCATAAATCCAATTTGTCGGGGTGGTGGGGGGGGCCTGAATAGTGGAGAGATACCTTGGAAGTCAGATGTCAGGCAGGTTATAATGTGTCATAAATCCAATTTGTCATAAATCCAAATTCATGTGTATTTGATTTTTTTTTCCCCTTTTGTAAAAAGGTAAAGAAAAAAATATGAAATAGATATTTGTATTAAATAGTTTACTTTTTTAAAGCCCTGTATTTCCTAGTCTTTAAAAATCCTGTTGAATTCTACTGTACTCAACAGGAGGGAGACATGGGAGCAGTTTCACTCTGCGATCTGGTCTAGTGATAGCAAAATTGGAAATGCATACTAGTATTATTGGAACCAAAAGAATTTAATGTTAGGCTTGATGTGGACTATCACTAAGGCAGTAAAAAACATGCATAATAGTATTTTGTTTTTTAAAATTGATCCTGCTCTGATCATTCATGTGTTGTGTCTGTGAAATTAAAATGTCCATTTCTCCTCTTTCCCTTTATTTTTTTCTCTCTCTCCTCTTCTTTGGCCATTCTCCAAATCACTTAGCTTTAGAGACAATCTGTGAGGTTTGAGATTATATTTGTAGAATTATGTTCAGATTTACGCTGCTTTTGATATTTAACTTTGAAATGCATCTGACCTTAGGAACTTGAAACCTTTTCTCCTTCATCAGTCCCTTGACCTTACAAACACCGAAATGAAGCCTCCAGAGTTTTTCATTTTCATGAAAAATGAATATAAACAAAAGCTTTGACAAGTTATGTTTAGAATACATTTTCCATCTGGATGACCAGTAAAACCAAACATGCAAAACCTGCTTCAAAATTGAATATAATATTTGAGTTCTTTCTTACTGAGGACATATCTGAGTCCACCTGTCCCTAATTCATGCAGCCACAGAAAAGAGGTACATTTTTCCATTGTATTCTTATCTTTAGGAATTTTCTGTCTTTACTTACTCATTACTCAAATGCAAAATGATTTTCTCAATTTGCTACGGTTTTCTGTTTTTGTAAAATTTATCATCAGCAAACTGGTTCACAGAAGTGTTTGCAAAGAACACCTATAAAATGGGTTTGAGTACAGAAGTGAAATCATAAAGAATTTTGGGGCAATTAATGCAATATTTTTGCAGGATTTGTTCAGTGCTATTGAAGCCTGTTCCAAAACCTATTGAATTTCATAGACATAGACATTAGGGCTGGAAGGGACCTCGGAAGATCATCGAGTCCAGCCCCCCGCCCAAAGGGCAGGACGTCAGCTGGGGTCATAGGATCCCAGCAAGATAAGCATCCAGTTTCATCTTGAAGGTGTTCAATGAAGGCGCTTGAACAACCTCCGGCGGCAGGCTGCTCCAGACCTTGGGGGCTCGGACAGTAAAGAAATTCTTTCCTTACGTCCAGCCTGAAACGATCTTGTAGTAGTTTGTGACCATTCGTCCTCGTCATCCCTTGGGGCGCTCTGGTGAACAAACGTTCCCCTAGATACTGGTGATCACCCCTGATAAACTTGTAGGTGGCCATCAGATCACCCCTGAGCCTGCGCTTTTCCAGGGTAAAGAGCCCCAGGGCTCTCAGCCTGTCATCGTAGGGTCTGCTTCCCTGACCCCTGATCATGCGCGTGGCTCTTCTCTGGACTCTCTCAAGCTTCTCCACATCCTTTTTGAATTGTGGAGCCCAAAACTGGACACAGTACTCCAGCTGCGGCCTCACTAAGGCCGAGTACAGGGGGAGAATGACGTCCCGGGATTTGCTTGAGAAGCATCTATGGATGCAAGCCAGCGTTTTGGTCGCTTTACTAGCCGCAGCATCACATTGCAGGCTCGTGTTCATCTTGTGGTCAATGATGACCACCAAGTCTCTTTCTTCCATAGTGCTAGCCAACATAGCACTGCCGAGCCTATAAGGATGCTGCGGGTTTTTCTTCCCAAGGTGGAGAACCTTGCATTTATCGGCGTTGAACACCATCAGATTCTCATCCGCCCACTTGCTGAGCCTGTCCAGGTCAGCCTGGATCACCCGCCTGTCTTCTGGCGTGGATGCTTTGCCCCAAAGTTTGGTGTCATCGGCGAACTTGGCCAGTCCGCTTCTGACTCCAGTGTCCACATCGTTAATGAAGATGTTGAACAGTATGGGTCCAAGGACAGAGCCCTGGGGGACCCCACTGGTCACAGGACACCACGATGAGTGACTTCCATCAATTACTACCCTCTGGGTCCGACCCCGGAGCCAATTTTCCAGCCAGTGGATCGTGGGGGACCCAAGGCGACAATTGGCCAGTTTCTCCAAGAGACGATCATGGGACACCAGATCCAAGGCTTTTTTGAAGTCAAGATATATGACATCAATCTCATCTCCCTTGTCCAGGTGATAGGTCACCTGGTCGTAGAAGGAAATGAGATTGGTCAAGCAAGACCTACCCGCAACAAACCCGTGCTGGCTATCCCTTAAGATGTTGGCGTCGCCCAGTCCATTAAGGATGGGCTCCTTAATAAACTTTTCTAAGATCTTCCCCGGGATAGAAGTCAGGCTGATGGGCCTATAGTTAGCCGGATCCACTTTCCTCCCTTTCTTGAAGATAGGCACCACGTTGGCCTTCTTCCAGTCTTTGGGCACTACACCAGAGCGCCAAGAGTTTTCAAAGATCCGCGCTAGAGGCTGGGCTATGATGCTCGCCAGCTCCTTGAGTACCCTGGGGTGAAGATTGTCAGGGCCGGCTGACTTGAAGGTATCCAGCTTCTCAAGATGTTCCTTCACAAAGTCAGCATTAATGGAGGGCAGGGGATCACCCTCACCCGGACTTCCCGGCCCTGTAGCAGGCACGGGCATCCCATGGGGCTGATGAAAGACCGACGCAAAGTTCCTATTTAATAGGTTGGCTTTTTCCTAGGCATCAGTTGTCAGTTGCCCCATCTGGTTCAGCAGGGGTCCAACGTTGCCCCTGCTTTTCCTCCAGCTCCCCACATATCTGAAAAAGGACTTTTTATTGTCCTTGATGCTCAAAGCTAGCTGGAGTTCAGTTGCAGCCTTGGCTTTCCTGGTCTGCTCCCTACAGGACCAGACCAGTGCAGAATAATCCTCCTTGGAGGTGACTCCCATCCTCCATCCTTTGTAGGCCTTTCTTTTTAGCCTCAGGAGGTCTGCTAGGTCCCTGGAGAGCCAGGGGGGCTGCTGTGCCCTCTTGCTGCCTTTCCTCCGAGATGGAATAGACTTAGTTTGTGCATTGAAGATCGCTCCCTTGAGGAGCAACCACTCTTCTTGAACTCCCCTCTCCCTGCGGTCACAGTCCCTTAGGGCCTTACTGACAAGCCTCCTGAGCTTGTCAAAGTCAGCTTTCCTGAAGTCAAGGACTTGCGTGTTGCTGACCGACTTGCCAGCTTTTCGGCGGATGGTGAAGGTGATCAGCTCATGGTCGCTGTCACCCAGCTTCCCATCGATCACTAGGTTGCCGACTAGGTCCTCCCCAGTAGCCAGCACCAGGTCGAAGTTGGTGGTTAACTGAAATGAGTCATCAGCATAAATTTTATACACCCAGCTTTATACATAATAGTAGCTCAGTAATCATGGGGTAGATTCTCCAATGATTTTAATTCATCTTACATGTGTTAAGGTTATAAAGTTCAAAGCTTATTGGTTTTCTGGAAATACAACTCTCCTCAGATCACTACCTAAAACTCCCATCCATGAATGCTGTGTAATTTCCCTAAATTCAGTATCTACATCCATTGACTTATTGCCACTTTCCCTGTTCACCAGTCAGCCAGTGCCTATATATGTGCCTGTAGTGAAAAAAAAAGAGCAGGAAGAAAGGTGAAGAAAAAAAGTAGTACAGTGGAAAAATGGCAAATATAGTAGAAATCAGAGATAAGACCTCCACACATTTTCCCCCTTACTTCTTTCTGGATGATTATTTGTATTTTCTACATCTACATGTATTTTGTTGCATGTTCTCCTCCTCTTCCTATTCTCTAAATTATATACTTTTTTTTTTTTTAAATGACAGAACTTCATTTGACTGCGGTGCGATCAGTTTATGGTGAATGATCAGTTCTGGATGCAGGAATTCTTACTAACAGACCTTAGAATGCAGACCTCTGAAAGCAGAAGCAAACTGACCCAGGCAGTTCCTTACATGGCGAGTAAAATGTATCTAAATTGCATAAGCAGTTACTCTATTTTGTGCCTTGTTTAGGATTTCTGTGCTCACTTGAGTATTCCAATGGAAATCAGTGGAACTTAGCAAATATGTGTGGTTCAGTATGAATGAGGATTTCAGGTTTTGTCCCTTTTAACATTTGCAGTTGTGTCTTTGTTATGCCAGCCTGACTCCTGTGAACATCAGGGCAGACAGTGAGGAGCAAAGTTCTTTGCAACAATGCAGTGTGTTATCTAAAATTAGAAACATATTTACTACCTGTGGTTCTTCTCTTTTATTCTTACAGTGACAGAGACTATAACAAACAAAAGGAAGGATGAGTCTCTCTTTAGGAGGCAGGGAGAAACAGAGCTTTGAGGCAACCTGCTTCTTTCGTCTTGGTAGCTTTTTGCTGTGGGAGGGGAAAATTGCTTTCTGTGTCTTGAATCTGATGCATGCTCCAGTCCTGAGAGCTTCTTCACATGACCTATTAAGAGATGGGATCTCTGCTCTAAATAACCAAGAGAGCTTTGCCTGCTCTTCTAAGTGCATGACATCTGACTGCCAGGGCCTGAGATTCAGAATCTGACTGAAACATAGCTGTTTCTGCATGGTGTACAAAAGAGGACAGCATACAAGGAACATTTTCCCACTTCCTATTTCTGCACTTGCACAGGACCAGGAAGGGCATAAACTCTTTGTATTCGAGAAGTGCTACATAATGTAACTCATAACACTCCAGTCCGGAGATGAGTTGGAATCCTAGGCAATGCCTTCTTTCTCTGCTCCTATTTATTTGATAGACTGGTGGCTGGTGCAGGGACAGGGAGGGCATGTTATGTGGTACAGTAAGCACTGTGGACCTTACTTGCTCCAGGTCCAACCACACCTAAAACTTTTTGTCTGCATCTTACTTATCACGCAGAACGCTACAAGTGATTTCTACTTAGTCTCCTTTCTGGTGCATGTCCCTCTTCTCCATGCATCTTCTCTGCTGAAAGGTGTGATTTATTGCACTTATTTTAACTGTATGGCTTAGTCCTGTGCTAAAGTGCTGTGCTAGTACCGCCATGAGATAAATTACACTGTGATAATCACCATTGTTCTTGATGGAAATAATGAAAGTTACCTCTTTGTTTAAAGATATTTCTCTTATGGGAATTCTATTTATTTATAAATATTTATATAATAGGTGCAGTCCTGCAGTGACAGAAGATGACCTGTATAATTGCATGTGCTTTTCCCCACTCTATGTCTTTTATGAGTGCGTGTGAAAGACTTTTCCATGCATGCAGAACACCACCTAACTGTGCATTCTTTAGATACATCTTCTGTCTTCCTTCACTCATCTCATAAATTTGCATTATACTGTGTAAGTTCTTTTTGCGCCTTTGTAATAACCTTTTGGAAACGGGAATGACAGGCTGAATCAAACGTTGTGTTGTTAACTGAGTTTAGAAAATGTACTGACATGTTTTATTTATGCTTGAATAATCTCTTAATTTAAAGACAACTGATACAAAAGCAACAAATTGTATTACTGTTATTTAAATTTTTGAGGCCCTTGCTTGTTCTCCTGGAGAAGCTTGGATACGAGATGAGTGAGGTATAAGAGTATAAATGACTTCTTAGTATATCGCAATTTCAAGATGAATAAGCATTCATTAAGACAGCCTGAAGAAAGAGAACTGATGTAGTATTTGAAAGCCATGACTTTATAATTTATAGGACAGTCTCTTGGCAAGAGTGTGCCCAGTGCTGACAGCTTTGCTATGAAAACTCCAGAAACAAAATTAAGAATGATAGATTTGCTAGGATCTTCATTGCAGCAATATTTTCACTCCCAGGGACTATATTTAAGATATGCTACAAAGATTAAAGGAAATGGCTACTGATTGCTCTGCTTTGGAAACTTGGATGTTTTTTGTTTTGTTTTGTTTTGTTTTGATGAGACAGTAGCCAGTCCTCCAAATCTTGAAAAAAAAGTAACTATAAGGTTCCTGGGAAATGGGCTTAATATTGTACCTCACAGTAGGAGGTACATTTTCTGTTGATATTACTGAGATTTTTATCTGAGTAGAGGGTGCAAGATCAGGAGTACAGAAAGACTAGGTAAGTCCAAAATGAAGAGGATGGTCCAAGAATTATTTAAGCTAGGTCAGGTAACCTTGGCTTTAATTCCATTCAAAACACAATACACTTGTTAACAATATTTTAAAGAGGTACAGGTTTTTCATTGAGCTGCCTTCTGAAAAAAAACATTTGAGCAAATTCAATTAGATGTTAGTTGTAGACCCTCCTTTTAATGGGCACAAAGATACCCCAAGCCCTGCTGTAACCTAACCCTTCCCCTAAATTTCTTCTTTTTTTTTTTTTGCTGCTTTTGGCACCTTCCCAGCCTGACTGCCACACAGCTGCAAAAGGTGAATACTTTTGCTTAAAATGGGGCTTTTTTCATATTTAATATTTTTTGTAAGAAATTAATACAATTTAAATGCCAGTGTGTAGAACAGATCCCAAACTATTACAAACCAGAAGTGGTAAATACTGGCATATTTACACAATACTTGGATTTTTGTGCGTTAGTCATAATATTTCCTGTACATATTTTGTTATGATGTATATGAAAATAAAATAACTTTAAAACTTAGGAAAGTTAAGAGAAGAAATGGTAGGGGGAGGAAACACAGGAAAAAAAACAAGAGCAGAGGAAATAGGGATGCTGTGTATGTTAGTATCTCCTGTCTTTCAATTAAGCTTCCAGCAGAAATTATAGACATACCTTTGATAAGTGATAGTCTAGATCAAGGGTGTCAAATTCAACCGGCCCCTTGGCTCAGATGCAGAACATGAGGTTGCTCACAGGGTAAATCCAGACCTGGAAGTGGGTGGCAGAACAAAAGTCTGCAACCATGACTCACCACACCAGTGACATGCATCCTCAAGGGGCTCTGTACCCAAGAATTCAGAAGTGGGCCTTACTCCCACTTGTCCTGGCCCTAAATTCTGATCCCTACCACAAGCTCTGTGGGCTGGATGAAACAGCTGTGTGGGCTGTATCTTTAATACCCTGCTGGGCTACATTTTCTGGGTATGTGCCTGGGTATGCAGGTATCCACTTTAAAATACACAGTCTCTAGGATCTTAATTCTGGTTTTAATACCATCTTACAACATTGAAAGAATAGTGCATGAGAAGAAAATGTTCAAGTATGGCTCCTGTCAGTCCAATCACTGGGAAGACTCTTAATCTAGGAAAGTTTTTCGGTTGACTGTAATGCTTAAAACTACTTTTTGTTGAATGAGATATAATGATCTGCTTCCCTTAATCTCTTATATTGCTCTGTTTAATGTGTGGCTGAGGTATTTAGTGCCAATTCTTTCTTTTGTATGATCTCTATGAGTTACTGTGAATCTATTAGCTGCCAGACTGGTGAAATAATATAACTCTGTACAAAATTTGAGGAGTTCTAGTATTTTGGACAGTTGAGGTACTTTTGAGTTGAGCAGGTGATAGAGTTGGATATGCTGCCATATTTTACAATCTGATAAATTGTCTTGTGGGAAAGAGATAAATAGTGGCATGTAGTCCTCTGTTATTAGTTGGCATTAGCATAATATTCTGTATTTTATCCATTTTTTTCCTATATTATGTCTTCTACTTATTTTCAGTATGGGATTCTCTCAGACTAAGGCCTCCACATGAGTAGAAGCACATAAACTTGTGTTCATGTCCAAAATTGTCTAGTATATGGCCTAGTATGAATGTCAGATTTTGGTATCTGCAGTATCCAAATCCCAGTACAATTGAGAGCTAATATATTTGAGATGTTAACGTGTAGAACAAGGTAGGAGAGCCTCCTCTTTCAACAGTCATCCATGTAGGTATTTTATTTGTCTGTTGCATAGCATGGCTGATTTCATGGCTGGTTTTGTCGCAGATTTGAGAATCTAAGATTCCCTAGTTCAGTTGGTATTTGAAGACTCATAAGAGAAATGTGCACACCCTTCCCCATTCCCCAGAAATGTGTCTTAACCTATTTTACTTCTTTACCCTTTTTTCTTCCTTGAGGATGAACTGGTTAAAAGTATACAAAAGTAAGGTTTCCTACAAAGAAAGATAAGTGGAGTAAAATAAAAAAGAAATGTAATTAGCATACCTAGATGTACATTTGACATAAGCTAAACTAGGCAACACAGTCTTAAGTTTGATAGAAAAGAAACACAAATGCATATATTTCAAAAAATGATCTGTTACTTTCACCTATGTTGGAAATTTAACTCCTGCACTAGCTATAAAAACTTTCCCTTCATTATTTTGGTTCTATTTCCTTTTTAGATACATCTCCTACCATCTAGGACAGCACCAACAGATCTCAGAGAGGTTTTCCCAAATACTTATCCATTAGAGGGGTTTTTTTTGGAATTGTTGGGGGTGGGTTTTGCCTAGCAGAACCTAAATGATGGCCCATTGAGTATACAGTGGCTATTAATAGCTGCTTTTCAAAATCATATTGAACCATCAGAGACTACATTTCAAAAACCTATCCATTTAGACCTTGACTCGTTTGAGTTTTGTCCATTAGGTGTAGTTTGTGATGGACTATACACCTGGTTCATTTTAGACACATTCATTTGTCTCTCTGGATGAAAGTTTTCTAAAACTTCTTAAGCTCACCTTTTTCCTGTTCCCTTTTTCTAAAATACTTTTTGTTTACCAATATATGCAGTCTGTTGCACTTGCATTCTTTTAAAGGTAAAAATAAATATATGCAGTAGGTTCTTTGATACTGTCTGTGAACAAAACAATAGCAGGGCATTGTCATTCCCATATAAACAGCATGTAGATCATCCTCCATTGATTTTTTTACCTCAAAATTGAGTGTATATGCCCTTGCAGCTTTTAAAAACAAAATATGATATTTTTACATTGGTATATTCATCTGTATAATTGTTATAACAATTTTCTTTCTTATCTTTATTTATTAACACAGGAATACTCACTGTCAGTGAGCAAACTTGCTTAACCTTTTGTATTTTTGCTAGAAGCTCCAACTTGCTGCTCCTTTCTCCGGTTTCAGCTTTATCCCATAGCATATATGGCTTTTCTGCATCACTCCACAAAATACATTGAAATACATAAAGTATTAGGATCAAGGGAAAACAGGAATGGAAGAGACCCCCCCCCCCCCCAATGATACAGCAGTTTCTTTAATCTTGGAGTTTCTCCTGCATGCCACCCCCACCTCTGATTTCTGGAAGGGCCCCGTTGCTCGCTGCCCATGCCTGGTGGCTGGGGGGCGAAAACTGCAACATATTTAAACTGCAGTTTTCACCTCCTAGCCATCAGGCATGGGTGGTGAGTGACAGGACCCCTCCACCAATCAGCAGTGTGGGGGGATGCGGGGAGGTGAGGGGAAACTCTAGGATTAAAGAAACAACCGTGCCACGTACATCTGGTATGAATTCTGGAGATCCCTGCTTATGAGGTCATCTAGTCCAACATCCTGCTCAAGGCAGGATCACCCATCACTAAACCATCCCAGTCAAGTGTAAGTCTAACCTGCTCTTGAAAATTTCTAGAGATAGCGATTCCACAACTGTTCCAGGTAGCCTGTTCCAAAGCTTAATCACCCTTATAATCAGAGAAGTTCTTCCTAATCTCAAACCTAAATTTTCACTGCTGCAGTTAGAGACCCTTGCTTCTAGTCCTGTCCCCTACTTCAAGAGAGAATAGACTATAATCCTTAGATACCCTTTGGATATTTAAAGATTATTACTGGTCCCCTCCCCCCACTTCCTCCCCTCAGTCTTCTCTTCTCCAGACTAAATCATCCTAGTCCTTTCAGCCTTTCCTCATAAATTGTTTTGCAGACCTCTGCTTATCTTTCGCAGTCTTTGCTGTATTCTTTCTTCAGGTGTGGGGTGCAAAACTGAACACAGTGCTCCAGGTGCAGTCTCACAAGTGCTGAGTAAAGTGGAAGAATCACTTCCCTTGATTTGCAAGTGACACTCCTATTAAGAAAGATGTTGTTGACTTCTTTGCAACAAGAGCATTCCCTTGACTCATATTCAGCTTATGGTCCATTGTAACTCTCTGGTCCTTCTCAGCATCACTTTAGCCTAGCTAATCATTCCCCAGTCTGTATTTGTACATGCAATTATGTCATCCTAAGTACACAACTTTGCACTTGTTCTTGTTGATAGGACCTTTCTAAAGATTTACCTGCCAGTGGTATAATTTGTACTGACCCACATTACTAAATTAGGTAGTGATTTTGTGATGTCACAGAACTGGAAATAATTAATGGTTGGCAGAAGTAATATGTCAATATACAGAAGGAAGTGTTCCAGCAGCATTCCATCACTTTAACCTGCCTTATACTTCGGTGCTGATAGAACTTTGACAAGGTGTTTTATGAAACATCCAAGATCCCTCTAGCATCAGCCACTCACGCCTCCAGGATGAAAGGTTTGTCTATGCTCAGTTTTTGTACTATTTTAAGTATATTGGCTTACGCACAGATATAGTTAAACCAGTGCTTCCTACTGGACATGTCTACATGTGCAGTTAATGTGAATGAATATACTCCAGCTCAATTTGAGCGAGAGTAGACTAATCCTGATGTCACCAAGTACATGTGCTTTTAAGCATAGTAACTTACTGCGCTGCCGGATACCACTTGTATCTGATGGGACTATCCGGCAAAGCAGTAAATTAATCTACTGCAGCCTAATTTCTGCACATATGTAGATGATGACACTTTACTGTGCAGCAAATTAGTTTGCTGTGCAAGAAAGCATCTCGTAGACACACCCACTTGGAATGCACTTATGCCAGTTTATATGGGTATAGCTTGTTCCTGTAAGGGTAGTGAAATAAACTGTTCTACTATGTAACAGAGACCCTGGGACTCTTGTTACTTCAGGAGACAAACTGCCCAGAGAGGGAGCACAGCAGGCCAGGCAGGGCACAGCTGCAATTGGGTTGCCATAGTAACTGGGCAATGAGATCAATTAGGAGGCACCTGCAGGCAGCCCAAGGTAGTCTACTGGCCAAAAGGGATTAGGGCCCTGGGGAGCATATAAACCCAAGGCCTGAGCTAGCAAGTCAGTAAAGGCCTGCAAGCCTCAAGGGTAGAAGCTCCTGGCCAGGAAAGCTAGCAGGGAATGCTAAATGGACTTCCGTGTTGCCTTGGGTGACCAAGCAACTGGGTGACCAGGCTCCTCTGGGAGCTCATAGGGTTATAACCCAGAGTTGGGAGGCTATCCTGGTACTAGAGGTGAGGACAGCTTTCCATTTAAAGGTGCAGTGAGCCACTTCCCCTTTTTGTTGATTTTGGTAGGCCTGCAGTGGAGAGTGTATGTTATAGAAAGGAGGCTTATCTTTTGGTTGCAGTTCATACCAGTGGTTTGGGTTGGGACTGTGAGGGGCGGTATTTGGAGGTCCCATTAGTGCCCTAAGGGCACATGATCACCTTGAGCCCTGCTGACTCAAGGATGAGTGAATGCTGAGCCTGGAGCAGGGCAGAGCATGGGGCTTCAGAGCCCAGATCAGGGCTGAGGAGCCTAGCACCTGAGAGGGGCAGACAAAAGGGCCAGGACCCTAACAGACAGGAGCCAGGGCCTAGTGTCTGAGAGGGGTGGAGACAGGGGCCAGGGGCCTGGCAGACAGGGACCAGGGGTCCAGTGCCCAAGAAAACAAGGCAAGAGTAGAGCTGGTGTCTCAAAGCCAGTCCAATACAGTGGACCTATGCTGGAAGGCTTAGCTACAGGAAAGGTGCAGAGACTGAGGAGGCCGAAGTCCCAAAAAGAGAAAATGATGATACAGTGACACCTGTGGAGGCATGGGACATGGTGTAGGGGCAGACAGAGCCACATAATTAGCCCCTAAGGCTTATAGATGCCCTGGGGCACAGATGAGTGGAGAATACCCACACAACTCAGGAGCTAGATCAAGACCAGTGGTGCAGGAGGGACCTGATGGCTAGTGGACAGAGTAAGGCTTGCTTGAGGACTCTCAAGGCAGTCTCCCTTCCTATACAATAAGTACATCAAGGCATGGTGGGTGAGAAGAAGGTTAAGGTACCCTAGAGAGAGAGCAGGGCACAGGTTGCAGAGCCATCAGAGGATGTTACTGCCACCCCTGGGCCAATACCGTGTTATATACTATAAGAACCTTTTGTACTGGTATAACTATCACCAACCCTGAAGGGTTGTACTGGCTTAATTATATCAGTTTAGACCACTACACTTTAAATAGAAGAATTGTATAAAACAAGCATACATGATTACTTCTCTTCTATGGTCCTGTTAGATCTGCTATCCTGAAAGTCTTCTGCCACTTACGCTCACTGACTCACATCCGCATGGTACAGAGAAGAGTATGTCATGAAATGACAAAATCAGTGAAGACAGCTTTCTTGTCTACTTGCAGCTACTGTAAATATCTGTGCTAAGGACAAGAGACTAGGGAATTTAATTTCACTGAAAAAAATCTGCCTCCACCAGAAAAATGCATTACATAGATGTGTCATTCCTCTAAAGCTAAAAAGAATCCTGCCGCTGGCCAAATTGAATTTACATGAAAATATGTTAATAAGATGTTGGCAGACAAGGTTCCTTGGGTGAATTTGATATCTTTTATTAGACCAACCCAAATAGTTGGAGAATAGTTATTAAGCAAGCTTTCGAGTTCAAAAACCCTTCGTCAGGCTAAGGAAGTTTCAGCAGTTGGTGTGTGCTCTTCCTGGATGGAATGAAAAGTAAAGATGTCAGGGGCTGGGCTGGGGAGTCAGTTGCCAGGCAGATTATAATGTATCAAAAATCCAATGTCTGTATTTAGTCCATGTTCTCTAGTATCCAGGAGGTTGATGAAATGGAGCTCATAGGCTCGTCTCTGGGAAGTGTTGTATAAGTTTCCCTTGAGGATCAGGACAGAGATTGGAGAGAGAGTAGCTCTCCTGTGAGAAATGTGCCCCCACTGGTAATTGGGTATTTCTGTCTTTGATAGGTTTCTGGTGTGCGTTCATTCCGGTGCGCAGTTGTTGTTTGGTCTCTCCTACATATTTTCCATAAGGGCATTAGGTGCATTGGATGAGATATATTACATTTCTGGAGGTGCAACTGTAAGATCCAGGGATGCTGACGGCTCTGTTGTGGGGTGTAGTAATTGTGTGGGTGGTGGACATGTGTTGGCAGGTTTTGTATTTCTTGTCATGGCATGGTCTGGATCCTTTTGGTGTGTTCTGGGCTTGAGGAAGTTTGCTTCTGGTGATGAGGTAGGCGAGGTTCGGTGCTTGTTTGAAGGCTAGGATGGGTGGCTCTGGGAAGATCGTTTTAAGAATAGGGTCTCTTTCTAGTATCGGTTGTAATTTTTTGAGGATTTTCTGTACAGGTTCAAGGGAGGGGTGATGCGTCATAACCAGCGGTGTGCGATTTGTGGGGGGTTTTCTTCTGTACTGCAGCAGTTCTTCACATGGTATCCGGGTGGCTCTTTCAAACGTGCGATCTACTTCTCTGGGCGAGTGTCCTTGCTGGGTGAAAGCCTTCTTAAGATTGGTGAGGTGGCAATCCCGGGTGTTCTCTTCAGTACAAATGCAGTGGTATCTGAGGGCTTGGCTGTATATCACAGCTTTTTTGGTGTGTTTAGGGTGATTGCTGGTTCTGTGCAGATATGTATGTTGGTCTGTGGGTTTCTTGTATACTGTGGTCTGTATTTTACCCTCCTGGATACTGATCATTGTGTCTAAAAAGGAGATGTTGGTGCTGGAGTATTCTAAAGAAAGTCAGATGGAGGGATGGTGATTATTGAATTTCTGATGGAACTCAATCAGAGATTGTAGGTTTTCAGTCCAAATGATGAAGATGTCATCGATGTATCTTAAGTATAGCAAGGGTTTGATGATGCAGTTCTTGAGGAAGTCTTCTTCCAGGTGGCTCATAAAAAGGTTGGCATACTGTGGGGCCATTTTAGTGCCCATAGCTGTTCCCATCATCTGGAGGAAGTGTTGATTATTAAAAGTGAAATTGTTGTGTGTGAGGATGAAGTGTATAAGGTCAGTAATATCTTTGGGCCTGTATTCTGAGTTGTAATCTTGTTCCTGTAGATATGTAAGGCAGGCTTGGATGCCATCCTGGTGTGGGATGTTGGTATATAGGCTGGTAACATCCATGGTGGCTAGGAGTGTGAAGCTGGGAAGGTGGTCTATGTTTTTTAGTTTCCGTAGGAAGTCTGTAGTGTCTTGTACAAAACTTGATCTGTGGGTGACAAGCGGTTTTAGAATTGATTCAACGAAACCTGATATTTCTTCAGTTAGGGTCCCATGGTTGGATATGATAGGTCTGCCAGGGTTCCCTTGTTTGTGTATTTTAGGGAGCATGTAGAAAGTCCCCGGGTTAGGTAGCGGGGGGATGTTAATAAGATGTTGGCATTCTAAGACAGAGAGAGTGGGCTGAAAAAGAAGGGGAGAAGAAGTGAAAGAAACAAGTAAAATACTGAAATTAAAAAGGGAATATTAGAAAAGCAATTATAACAAGTTAAGTAAAATAGAATAGACTAGTAAATTAGCTTAAGTATATTAGGGTAACAGTTTCAATAGAAAAAGCACATATTACAAGAAGATAATTTGCAGAACATAGGCTTTGATGTGGTATCTCTATTTCATAGGTCAGCAGCAAGCAGAATTGGCTTGAAATCACAGCCAAAGATAATCATGAAAGGATACCTGTAAATTCTCTTTCATTAGATAACAGCTATATCTGGATACATAGATGACTGTATTTTCTCTTTTCTTTTTTTTTAACCATTTTTTTTTCCTGTGAGATTTTCATTTCTGCTTAGTCACCCTAATTGCAGATATGAAGTCAAAGGAACTATTAGTCCTAGTTTAGGAACCCAGATAAGTGAGCCAACTGATGATGAAATCCAGAAAAAGAAATTTGGCTTTTCCCTCCTTCCATGACAGCACAGATTTCCACAACTTTTCTGTCAACTGTTAGCTCTTAGGAGTAGGAGTTATGTGCATGCATATTGGTCGGGATCTACAAACTGCTGTAATACAAATAAACAATAATTACAGAGCTCCACAAGGGCATAACAGAACTAATGATGACAAGGAGATTATTTTTAGCAAAAATACAGATTAGATTAAAGCCTCTTGATATTATTAAAATAATAATGATTAAGTCATCTATTTATTGTCTTGTTTAGCCTCTTTGGGCACGTCCAGATGAGCCTGCACATGCCTCTTGCAGCGTCTCAAACCCCTTTGAGACGCTGCAAGAGGCACGTGCAAGAACAAAAAAAAAAACATTCCCCACACTTCAAATTTGCAGTGGGGGAGCAAAATTATCCAGAGGTCAAACAATACCAAGTCAGTCCTCCAATGGAGGCTGAGCAACTGGAGGCTCAGTCCTCCACAGAGGCACTCTGGCATCCTGCCGGAGCATCTCTGTGGTTAGCTCTTTCTCCGGTCCTGAAACACATTGCCTGCCCATGTGGGGCAGGCAGTGGTGCAAGCTGCAGGGACCTGGACCCAGCTTCTGCCAGGTAAGTAGGGGTTTGGGGGGCTGGAGGAGGGGGGAGGGGACCTTCCCCAACTCCCTGTTCATTTTCCGTGTCCCACCCCATTCGTTACCCTGCTCCCGGTTCATTCCCCTAACTCCCCACTCACTCCCCGTTGGTTCACCCCACTCCCCTTTCATTACCCCTGCCAGCTCTCCCAGCCCCCCCCCCTCTCACCGGCAGTAGCAGAGAATGAACAGGAGGCTGGAGAGAGCAAGGGAATGTCTCCAGCTCATTGCCAGGGTCTCGTCTCCAGTCTCCTGCTCATCTCCAGCCTTGAGCAGGAGGCTAGAGACAACCCCTGGAGACATTCCCCTGCTGTCTCCAGCCCCCTGCTCATTCCCCTGCTGTCTTCAGCCTCCTGAGCCATCAGGGGATGTTATGGCCCCTCCCAAAGCTGGAGACAAGCAAGGGAATGAACAGGGGCTGAAAAGAGCAGGAGACAAGCCCCTGGAGATAAGCTGGAAACTTCCCCTGCTCTCTCCAGCCTCCTGCTCATTCTGTGCTACTGCTGCCGAGTGTGAAGGGGCTGAGAGAGCAAGCTGGGAGCTGGAGGAATGAACGAGAAGCAGGGGAACCCAATGGGGATAGGGGCGGGAGGGAAACGAGACTCCTGCTCATTCTCCTATTCTCTCCAGCCTCCTAATTGTTCTCCTGCTCATCTCCAGCCTCTGGCTGCCCTAGGCAACTGTTGCGGGGGACCGGGAGGCAGAGACCAGCCTCCAGGCCTGGAGGAGGTCCTGGTAGAAATTTGGCAGCCCTTGCAAGTCCTGCAGGGAGAAGCCCTGCAGGCTGAGAAGCTGCCAGTCATATCGGAGACCACAGAAGTGCAGGAGGAAAGTGCACACCAGGTGGCCCCATGCTGCGTGGCTGCTGACACTGTATAGCAGTCGCTGCAGGGCCTGAGGGCAGAATGCCAAAATCTGGCTGTGCATGCAAACCAGGGACTGGCTGCCCTCCTGCAAGGGCTGCCCTCTCTGCAGCGACCTAGTGCTGTCCCGGCCAGAAAAACTCCAGCGCCCATCTCTGAAGTCCTGCCAGGATCTCAAAGAGCACAAGCAGGGTGTGTAAGTGGCACCAGGGCATGGACAGGACCAGCTGGTTCAGCACCAGCACTCTCCCACGCAGGGAGAGACATCTCAGAAGCCCTGCCCATGCCTGGAGCTGCTCCACCACCCTTGCCTCCAGCTGATTCCTGTCTGCCTCTACACCATGTCCAGTTTTCTGGTGGGGAGGGGTCTGTGGGGGACAGGTAGACCCCCAAGTAGAGCAGCAAGCCCACATTCCAATGTATCCTGCAGAGCATGTGTGGGTGTGAGTCCACCTGGCACCCACCACCAGGCCAAAGTTCTTGACCCAGTTGACCTGGGCAGAGGAGGCCGCCACCCACTTCTGCAGGAGAATGATGGAGGGCTCCAGGGCCAAGGCATACAGCTGGCCTGGCAGTGGGTAGCCTTGATGCACCCCTCTCCTGAACGGGATAGGCTCTGTCAGGGTCCAGTTGAGTTTGACCAAACATTCTGCAAAGGTGTACAGCACCTGGAGAGCCCACACAAAGCGGGGCCCAAAGCCAAAGGCCCGCAATGTGCCTGTGAGGCATCCATGATCCACTCTGTCAAATGCCTTCTTCTCATCCAGGCATAGGAGGGTGAGAGACAGGGCCTCCCAGCACACTAGCTCCAGGAGGTCCCAAACCAAGTACAGGTTGTCGAAGATGGAATGTCCAGGTGCCATGTATGTCTGGTCGGGATGGACCACCTCCATCAGCACGGACCACAGTCACAGTGAGATGGCCTTCACTCACTGGGACACCAATGGACATGGGACACCAATTCCTTAGGTTACAGGGATCCCCCTTCTTCAGCAGGAGGGTTGGAATGGCCCTCCAGCATGACAGGGGGAGTCCCCCACTTCCCTTGGATTCAGCCCGGACATCCCAGAAAAGCTGTAAGAACTCCGAGGTCAGCCCATTGATACCCAGAGCCTTGTTGCCAGGCATCAGGTGGAGGGCAGCCAAAAACTCAGCCAGAGTGAGAGGAGCTTCCAGCCGGTCCCAGTCACCCACGCTGACCTGCAGGAGTACCTCCCACGGGGTCTGACAGGCTTCGGCATTGATCAGATCCAGGAAGAAAAATTCCTCATGGAAGGCCTAGGCATGCTGGCCCATCTCACCTGGATCCATGAGGGGGGTGCCATCACCTGCTCTTCCTGCCTCTCCCAACACTCTCTGCAGAGGGACACGTTGTTTGGATCAGTGGCAGTCACCTCTCCAGCTCTAGCACTTCCCGCTCGAGTTGCTCCCAGACCACCTGGGTGTGCTCCCAAGCGTAGCCGTGGCAAAAGAGACAGATATGCACCTTCCTGACATCCCACCAACTCCGAGCCAAGGGGGAAGCTGCCTGTTGCTCCCACCAGGCCAGCCAGAACTCCCAGATGGCCTCCCTGAAGCCCATATCCTCCAGCAGACTGACACTGAAATGCCAGTAGGCCAATCACAGACTCCCAGGCCCCAGCGTGGCCTGGGCCCAGACAAGGTGTGATAGCTGAAAGGGGTTGGCCAGATGCCAGAGGTTTGGGCCCAGGCACAGTGTGACAAATAGATATAAACCTGGTCTAACCAAGAGTGGCATGCCTGCTCCTCCCCCCTGCCCCCACATAGGTGAAGGCAGGGGGGTCGGTAGGGTGGCAGGCACGCCAGATGCCTACCAGGGAGTAGTCCATACCCGACCAGTCTTGCACGTCTAGGGTGATGTTAAAAGTCCCCGCCAAGGACCAGGCACTCGCAAGGTTTGAGGGTGCAGATATATGTGGCTGCCTGGCAAAACTCCGCCAACTTCGGGGCCCTCGCAGGGGTGTACACATTCAGAAAGTTCAGGACCAGCCCCTGTACCTGGACCTGGAGGTGCAGCAGGCAGCCTGGCCTGACCTCAACATCCTGGAGAACCTGCAGCTGCAGGCCTGGGGAGAACAGGGTGGCCACCCAACATGAGGTGGCTGAGAGGTGACTAAAAAAGACCCTGCGTCCCCACTCCAGCTGCCAATTTGGTTCATCGGCTGGAATCATCAAGGTCTCCTTCAAGAATACCATGGAGTACTCCCCCTCCCCCCCCTCACCACGAAGGAAGGAGAACACCCAGCACCTCCACAGACCCATCCTGCAGCCGTGGACATTGAGGGTTACGATCTTAGTTTCACAGTAATTTCATAGTAGCTAGGATCAGGAAGGACCTGAACCAATCATCTAGCCTGACCCCCTTCCACAGGCAGGAATGAATGCTGGGTTCATAAAACCCCAGACAGGTGATCATCCAACCTCCTCTTGAATTTGCCTAAAATAGGGGCGAGGACCACTTCCCTGGGAAGTTGGTTCCAGATTTTGGCTACCCTAACTGTAAAATATTGCCTTCTGATCTCTAACCTAAACCTATTCTCCATCAGCTTATTACCATTGTTCCTTGTCACCCCAGGTGGTGCTGGGGAGAAAAGAGCTCTACCCATTTGCTGTTGATCTCCCCTGATGAGTTTGTAGGCAGCCACCAGGTCCCCCCTCAGCCTCCTCTTGCTGAGGCTGAACAGGTTCAGGTCCCTCAGTCTCTCCTTGTAGGGCCTGTCCTGCTGCCCTCTCACCAAGTGGGTGGCCCACCTCTGAATCCTCTCCAGGCTGGCCACATCCCGTTTGAAGTGCAGCGCCCAGTACCAGACGCAGTACTCCAACTGTGGCCTGACCAAAGTCGCATAGAGGGGGAGTATCACCTCTCTGGACTGGCTTGAGATGCACCTTTGGATGCATGACAAGGTATGGCTGGCCTTGCTGGCTGCGGTCTGGCATTGGTGGCTCATGTTCCTCTCGGAGTCAATAATGACGCCAAGATCCCTTTCCGCCTCTGTGCTTTCAAGAAGGGAACACCCCAGCCTGTATGTATGCTGTGGATTCCTTCTCCCAAGGTGCAGCACCCTGCATTTGTCTACGTTGAAACGCATCCTATTCTCATCTGCCCACTTTTGTAGTCTTTCTAAATCTATTTGCAGCCTCTCTCTCCCTTCAAGGGACCTCGCCCCATATCTTAGTGTCATTAGCAAACTTGGACAGCGTTCTTTCCATCCCCTCATCCAAGTCGCTGATGAAGATGTTAAACAGTGTGGGCCTGAGGACTGAGCCCTGGGGTACCCCACTGCTCACATCTCGCCAGGTTGAGTACAACCTGCCCACCACTACTCTCGGGGTGCGCCCCATCAGCCAATTTTTTACCCATCCAATTGTGCAGGCATCAATGCCGCAGTCACTTAATTTGTTGATGAGGATGGGGTGAGAGACAGTGTCAAAGGCCCTCTTAAAGTCTAGAAAGACTATGTCCACAGCAACACCATCATCCAAGGATTTAGTTGCTTGGTCATAAAAGGCAATCAGGTTGGTCTGGCAGGACCTGCTTTTGGTGAACCCATGCTGATTGCCCCTGAGCATGATCTTCCCTGCAGGCTCCCCACAGATGTGTTCCTTGATGATCCTCTCCAGGAGCTTCCCGAGCACCAAGGTGAGGCTTACAGGCCTATAGTTACTTACTTATTTTAAACAACCTCATGGCTGGGGGGGGGGGTGGAGTAGATGGTTCAGCCAGGGCCTCACGCATCTCAATGCCTGGTGTTGGGGCCTGTTGGTTCATATAGCACCCTCCCAGAGGTATAGAGGGCATCTATGAAACTGCGGGCCCGCCTATAGATCAGGGCTTTGCAGCTTTTGGGCCCCTTGCCTTCCACTGCCAGTGGGAAGGCCAGTGGCAAGGACACTGTCAAAATCTCTGCAACAGTCCAAGACTAGCTGTACCATTCTGGTGGACTGGTGAGTGTAGTCACGGTCAACAAATGCAAGTAGCTCATCCCTGGGGACTGTTGGGACCAAGAGGTCTTCAGGCTCCATGGAGCCTGCTTGTTCTCAGGAGTCCTCCTCCTGGTCCTGGAGCTCAGAGGGCTCTGTTGACACCATCTGAACCACCCAGTCCGCTAAGACCCCGGACTCTGGTTGGGATTGGGAGAGCTCTGCAGCCCCCTGGGACAGGGGTGGGGGCAAGGGTGGGCATGGGGCTACTTCACAAAATGGTGGGGTGGAGCAGGAGCCCCAGGGGGTTGGTACAGGGTCCCCAATGAGATCAGCCTGTTGATTAGGGGACCCCACCATGAGCCCCTCTGATGCAGGACTATGGGGCAGGCTGCAGGTGAGGTTTTCCTGGGAGGGGGAGGGAAGAGACCCTCCAGGCACTGGGGTGGCTCCAGCATCTGCCTCGGGGCCCTGGGAAAGGGGACCTCTTCCCCCAGAACTCACCGCACTCAGCCCCAGGGCCGCTGTATCCCCTAGATCAGAGGGAGGAGACTCTGCCGCCAGGCCTTCCTTTGGGCAGGCCTCAGCCTTGGCATCCATGGTTTCATGGGGTAGCCCTTAGTCAGAAGAATGAAGGCCTTCTCTGATAGTTCCGAACAGGAGCCTATCTAGCAGCCCCAAAACCTCCTCCCTGGTAATCACCCGGTTGATCTATCCTGGGGTGGGGTGTCAGGCACAGCTGGGGAGGCCCCTCGAGGCTAGGCTGCTTCTTTCCCCTGTGTGGTGGTCTTGGGAGGGGGAGAGGAGTCCTCCGTATCACAGGGCACCAGCTCTGCCCAGGCCTTCCTCTTGCCTTCACGCCCAGAGGGGACCTGCACCCACTCAGCCATGGGGTGGTCCTCAGGTGGACAGGCTCTAGAAAGTGAAAGTGAGGGTTGGGAGGGGGGGGAGCCACGATGGGGGTATGACTAGGGGTAGGGGGGCCCTGCTCCCTCTCTCCCGCCGGTTGCTGGTGCCCTGCCTGGGACTTCGCTAAACTTGGTTTGGAGGTTGGGTCCTTTGAGCTCATGGGCGGGCTCATAGTTGGGGCTGGGTTGCCAGGGGGGCCTGAGGGAGATGGGGAACTGGTGGTAGGGGCACCCCTTTCCAGTGGGACCTGCAGATGCCCTCTCCACCTGGCCCATGGGGCATTCATGATGCAAGTGCCCCAGGGTATGGCACCAGAAACACTGCAGTTCCCCCAGCGTATACAAAATCCACACCAGAGCCCCCTGATAAGGGATTACCAGGCACCCCTCAGCCTCCAACCGCACTCCCACAACCAGTTGGATCATGGCCTGGCTATGGAAAAAGCACACGTGGTGGAGGCCAGGGTCTCGGCACCCCAGTGAGAGGGCCACCATCAGGGAGATAACTCTCCCCAGGGTTTGGAGCTGGGGGAGCAGGGCCCAATTGTGGATATAGGGAGGGATGGAGCTAAGAACCACCCTGGTCCCCAGCTCTTCTAGAGGCTTGAGTGGGGCGTACTCGCCCTCTACCATGAGCCCCCTCTCCACTGCCTTTTGTGCAGTAGCCTCTGAGCCAAGGAAAAAGACCCCCTTGCCATGAAAGCAGCAGGCAGCCATGATCTTGGGAGCCCCCACTACCTGAGCCAGGGCCTGCACCCAGGTCTCAAAATGCAGGTTCTCCCACTTGGGCAGTTGGCACTTCACCCCATGCCTGCGGGTGAGTGCTGGAAAGGGAGCCCCATTGCCTGAGCTGGAAGGGCCGGTAGCGGACAATCCAGGACTCCCAGCTTTGGGTCTCCCTGCAGCTGCCGGTGCATACCCCGCCACCCCGCCCCCCATGGGGGCTACATTGGTGGGACTGGATCTAGGGACAGGGACAGGCTGAGTGGCTGTGCTGACTGGTGTAGTGCACCTGGTTCCCTCAGGCGCTGGTGGTCTAGGCTTTGGGGCAGGGCCCTTGCCCTTTCCACCCTCAGCTGTGGAGGAGGCTGAAGAGGAGCCGTTCCCACTGCCCTTGCCTTTGATCCCTGATGACAGGAGAGGTGGCTTGGGAGCCTAATGGGGGCGGGGGGGGGGGGACTGGCCAGGGGCAACCCTCTGGCCCTGTTGGCTCCCTACCGGAGTCCCACCTGCCCCTGCAGCAGAGGTTGCAGGCTTCTCCCCCCCTGGAGGAGGTTGGTTGGACTTTGCCTCTGGGGCAGAGGCCACAGGGGCATGCATCCCCCTGGGGGCTTGGCTGGGATCTACCCCCATAGTGGGGGCTGCAGGAAGCTCAGTGGGGGCATCTGCCCCCACAAAAGTTTCCTGCCCTGCCATTGTTTCACATGAGGGCAGAGAAGACAATAAAGAAAAACACAATATCCCGCTGGGCTGGTAAATCCAATAGGGGCAGGCTGGGGTTGTGGGGCAGAAGGGGGTCAGGGAAGAAGGGGGCTGAAGCTCACTGAGCCACAGCCACACAGGAAAAAAAGAACCAGGATGCCTATGCTTTGAGAATGTAGGGGGGAGGGGGAACACAGACACAAGGCCTGGGGAAACTCGAGCCAGCTTACTCAGCCACACAAGAAATGCCATGTCAGGGGGAGTGGACCACAGGACTTACCACACAATCGCAAAAAAAAAAAAAAAAGCACGCAGGGAAGGCTACTGAGGCAGGTGTAAAAGGTTCCTGGAGCAGTGGAGGAACTTTGTGGAAGATCTGTCCAGAACCCCCTCAGGCCTCCAGCCAGTCACTCAGCAGCAGAGCAGTAGGCAGGAAGACAAATCAGGATCAGATAAAGTAAGGTAGCTGTGAGGGAGGGTAGAAGCAGTCAATCAATTAGGAAGTAATCCAGTGCAGGTGTGGTGTCAGGTGGTGCAGCAGGGAATCTCCATCTCTCCTGAGAGGGGGCAGCAGCAGAAACAGCAGCAGCAGCTGCAGTGATGGTAGGAGTTGTCCAGTTCAGCCACTCAGGGTGTGCTTCTGGTGAAAGTGGAGGTGAAGGTGGGGCCGGCCTGCCAAGGCAGCTGGGACAGGCAAGGTTCCTTTAGGGTCTGGCAGTGATGGTGGGGGAGGGGTCCACAGGCAGCGCAAGCTCTCTCCCCAGGCTGTCTCCCAACTGCAGCTTGGCAGCAGGCTAGGCAGCAGACTGGAACAGGGGTGCAGAAGCTGTGGCGCGGTGCAGTGCAGTGCAGTGCAGTGGGCCCCTCCCTGAGGGGGGTAGCAGTGTGTAGCAGAGAACCTCCCCTTGGGGGGGGGCAGCAACAGCAGTCACCCAAGGCAGGAAGGCGTGTGGCCAACTTACTCCAAAAACTCTGAGACCGAGCCAGCAGCAAATAGTAGCCAGAGGCAGGAAAGGGCCTGACCATCTTCTCCCCAGAAGCTTCTGAGAGCAAGCTTGAAGCAACCAGCCACAGCAGCAGCAGCAGCAGCCTGGGACAGGAAGGGGTATGGCCAACTTCCTCCCAGAGGCAACTTCCTCCCCCAGAAGCTCCAGAGAGCAAGTAACCCTGAGCTGCTGTCCAGGACAGGTTTTTATACTGCTGGGGCCAGGACAGGGCAGCTTTTTATACTGCTGGGGACAGCACAGATGCTGGCCCTGGGCTCTAGCTCACTCTGGCTGCAGATCTGGGAGGAGCCAGGCAGGGTTATTTTGCCCCAAGTGGCACAATTTGCTCCACAACAAAGTGCATGTCTGAGCACATGCACTGAGGCAAAAAGCCCCAGCTCAAATTTGCTCCGCTTCTATTTGAGCTGCTCCAAACGCATATGCTTGCATGTGTGGACGCGTCCTCTGTATCTAATCACTTACTTTTATAAGAATAGGTGGTTCAGTTGTCAGGCATTTCCATTATAACACTACTTAACTGGGATTGTGGATTCTAATTTATGGTCCCATGAAATAAATTGTAATTGTGAATCTTGCGGTGAGGCAATCATAGATTGCAAATCATAGAATAAATAGCTATGAGTTAAGAGACTGATTTTATTACAAACTATGTGAAACAAATACTTATATGGGATGCCTATCTAATGGTTTGGGCAAAGGACTAGCAGACAGGTTGCTTGGGTTCTGTTTTTCAGTCTGTCCCATAGACGCAGAGCTTGCTCCTAACGTGAATTTCTATTTCATTACAACTTGTTCAGCTCTGGTAACAATGGTAGTAATTTTAATGTGGACAAAGCGGTGGTGTTCTTGTAACTGTGCCAGAGCAAATCTTGATAGACAAAGATGAATAATATTGGTAGCCAGGTGGGCTTTATCTAGATTGGAATGCCTACATTTGCTACCATCATTAGAGCTCCACAAGTGGTAATGGAAAAGTGGAAGAATTTTTAAGAAAAAGTGAAGCATAGAGTTTGTGATATTAGATTTTTAAAAATCACTTAACTTTGCTACACTTCACATTGCATATTGTTAAGCTGGAGATAATAAAACCTTCTTCTTAGGTTTCTTTAAAAGTGCTCTAAGATCTTGAAGTGAATTAATTGTATACCATAATAGTAGAAACTTACTGTACAAAATCACTGGTGGCAGGCTAGAATTTTTAGAAAGATCTTTGTGGCTGGAGGTAAGGCTGTTAGGAAAGAATATAAAGGAGCTTGTAAGTTTGGGAGGAATTCATTATGTTTCAAAAGAAATGTTGACCGCAGGAACTGGCCACTGTAGGCTACTTAAAGAAGTAAATTTTAAAAACGAAGCACAATAGAAATGGAAAACTGGAAACATACCTAAATTGACTTTTACATTCTAGGTGTTGATTCCTCTGAGAGAAGAACAGGGGCAACAAGATGGCGTAACAAAATAGTTTGCCACAATGTTAAAGGTGATGTGAAGGGACTTTATATGTCCTAATGGAGCAAGGCAACAAAATAGGATTTTACCAAGAAATAGTTTGTCATCAGGAATAAAGTTTGGAATTGGATTGTATTCCCAGTGAAGGCCTAATGGGACCAGGATAAGGCCTCTGAATAATATCTTGGTTAAGAAATTGTTGAGGTAATTGTCAGACAGGTTCCTTGGGTGAATTTGATATTTCATAGATTTCATAGATTTCATAGACATTAGGGCTGGAAGGGACCTCGGAAGATCATCGAGTCCAGCCCCCTGCCCAAAGGGCAGGAAGTCAGCTGGGGTCATAGGATCCCAGCAAGATAAGCATCCAGTTTGCTCTTGAAGGTGTTCAATGTGGGCGCTTGAGCCACCTCTGGTGGCAGGCTGTTCCAGACCTTGGGGGCTCGGACATTAAAGAAATTCTTCCTTATGTCCAGCCTGAAATGGTCTTGTAGTAGTTTATGACCATTCGACCTAGTCGTCATCCCTTGGGGCACTCTGGTGAACAAACGTTCCCCCAGATCCTGGTGGTCACCCCTGATAAACTTATAGGTGGCCATCAGATCACCCCTGAGCCTGTGCTTTTCCAGGCTAAAGAGCCCCAGGGCTCTTAGCCTGTCATCGTAATGTCTGTTTTCCTGACCTCTGATCACGCGTGTGGCTCTTCTCTGGACTCTCTCAAGCTTCTCCACATCCTTTTTGAATTGTGGAGCCCAAAACTGGACACAGTACTCCAGCTGCGGCCTCACTAAGGCCGAGTACAAGGGGAGAATGACGTCCCGGGATTTGCTTGAGAAGCATCTATGGATGCAAGCCAGCGTTTTGGTCGCTTTACTAGCCGCAGCATTGCATTGCAGGCTCATGTTCATCTTGTGGTCAATGATGACCCCCAAGTCTCTTTCTTCCTTAGTGCTAGCCAACATAGCACTGCTGAGCCTATAAGGATGCTGCGGGTTTTTCTTCCCAAGGTGGAGAACCTTGCATTTATCGGCGTTGAACACCATCAGATTCTCGTCCGCCCACTTGCTGAGCCTGTCCAGGTCAGCCTGGATCACCCGCCTGTCTTCTGGTGTGGATGCTTTGCCCCAAAGTTTGGTGTTGTTGGCGAACTTGGCCAGTCCACTTCTGACTCCAGTGTCCGCATCATTAATGAAGATGTTGAACAATATGGGTCCAAGGACAGAGCCTTGGGGGACCCCACTGGTCACATGATGAGTGACTTCCATCAATCACTACCCTCTGGGTTCGACCACGGAGCCAATTTTCCAGCCAGTGGATCATGGAGGACCCAAGGCGACAATTGGCCAGTTTCTCCAAGAGGTGATCATGGGAAACCAGATCGAAGGCTTTTTTGAAGTCAAGATATATGACATCAATCTCTTCTCCCTTGTCCAGGTGATAGGTCACCTGGTCGTAGAAGGAAATGAGATTGGTCAAGCGAGACCTACCCGCAACAAACCCGTGCTGGCTATCCCTTAAGATGTTGGCGTCGCCCAGTCCATTAAGGACGGCCTCTTTAATACACTTTTCTAAGATCTTCCCCAGGATAGAAGTCAGGCTAATGGGCCTATAGTTAGCTGGATCCACTTTCCTCCCTTTCTTGAAGATAGGCACCACATTGGCCTTCTTCCAGTTTTCGGGCACTACACCAGAGCGCCAAGAGTTTTCAAAGATCCGTGCTAGAGGCTGGGCTATGATGCTCACCAGCTCCTTGAGTACCCTGGGGTGAAGATTGTCAGGGCCGGCTGACTTGAAGGTATCCAGCTTCTCAAGATGTTCCTTCATGAAGTCAGCATTAATGGAGGGCAGGGGATCACCCTCACCCGGACTTCCCTGTCCCGTAGCGGACATGGGCGTCCCATGGGACTGATGAAAGACCGAGGCAAAGTACCTATTTAATAGGTTGGCTTTTTCCTGGGCATCAGTTGTCAGTTGCCCCATCTGGTTCAGCAGCGGTCCAGTGTTGCCCTTGCTTTTCCTCCGGCTCCCCACATATCTGAAAAAGGACTTTTTATTGTCCTTGATGCTCAAAGCTAGCTGGAGTTCAGTTGCAGCCTTGGCTTTCCTGGTATGCTCCCTAGAGGACCGGACCAGTGCAGAATAATCCTCCTTGGAGGTGACTGCCATCCTCCATCCTTTGTAGGTCTTTCTTTTTAGCCTCAGGAGGTCTGCTAGGTCCCTGGAGAGCCAGGGGAGCTGATGTGCCCTCTTGCTGCCTTTCCTCCGAGATGGAATAGACTTAGTTTGTGCATTGAGGATTGCTCCCTTGAGGAGCAACCACTCTTCTTGAACTCCCCTCTCCCCGTGGTCATGGTCCCTTAGGGCCTCACTGACAAGCCTCCTGAGCTTGTCAAAGTCGGTTTTCCTGAAGTCAAGGACTTCTGTGTTGCTGACTGACTTGCCAGCTTTTCGGCGGATGGTGAAGGTGATCAGCTCGTGGTCGCTGTCACCCAGCTTCCCATCGATCACTAGGTCACCGACTAGGTCATCCCCAGTAGCGAGTACCAGGTCGAGCAGCACTTTACCTCTCGTTGGCCCATAGACTTCTTGAGTCAAGTATCTTTTATTAGACCAACCCAAATGGTTGGAGAATAGTTATTAAGCAAGCTTTCGGGTTCAAAAACCCTTCGTCTTCAGGTAATTGTGAATTTCTGGAAAATAAGAACAGAGAAATACTTAATGAATTATCAGTATTTAGGCAGGCCTGTCTGAGGTATAATCTAGGGTATTAATAAAGTAATCCATACAGCCAGTTGCTATAAAAATCACAGAGAATTGGGGAGGTATCAGGAGACTAATAAAACGTCAGTCCATTACTGGTCATTAAAAATGAAATAAAGAGTAACTCTGGAACCACTTATGAACATATATTCCTGGCTGAAACACTATGAAACATCCAAATCATTGGATTTGGATGATGGGATTGAGCTCACACTTTGCAAGTTTGCAGACAAAACCAAGTTGGGTGGAGTTGCAGATACTCTGGAGGGTAGAGCTAGGATCCAGAATGTGCTGGATAGTCTGAGAAAATGATCCATAGCCAATCAAATGAGAGTCAAGGAAAAGTGCAACATCCTGCACTTGGAACAGAATAATTGCATAGGCAAACACAGGCTGGGGAATGAGTGGCTAGGCTGCAGTACTGCAGAGAAGGACAAGAGGGTTACCGTGGACTGTAAGCTGAATATGAGCCAACAGCATGCTCTTGTTGTAAAAAGAAGCCAGCAACATACTAGGCATATCTACACATGCATTTATGGCAGATTAAATTTACTGCGCAGTAAATTATTGCACAGTAAGAGGGAATCGGCCAGCATCTACACATGCAGGCATTAAGGTGCATTAATGCTGTGTGTGGACTGACTTGGGACTAACTTTAGTCCCAAGTCAGTTCGCACACACAGTGTTACTGTGCAGTAATTAATCTGGTGTAAATTTGATACCTGCATGATGCAGGTATCAAATTTACCCTTCAGTTAGCATAAGTCGCCATATTTACTGTGCAGTAATGGCAGGCACGTGTAGACGTGCACCCATACTGTGCAGTAATTTTGGTTACTGTGCAGTAAATGTGCACGGGTAGTGTTAACAGGAGTGTCACAAATAAAAGGAAGTGATTCTTCCTTTCTATTCAGCACTGCTGAGGCATCACCTGGAGTACTGTGTCCAGTTTCAAGGTCCACACTTCAAGAAAGATGTGAACAGTTTGAAAAGAGTACAGTGCAGAGCAACAAAAATGATTAGGAGCCTGGGAGGCAACACTTGTGGGGAAATGCTGAAAGAACTGGGGTCATTTAGTCTGGAGAAGAGGAGGCTGAGGAGGTGTTTGATAACCATCTGTAAGTACCTAAAGGGCAGTTACAGAGAGGATGGAGATAGGTTTTTCTCCATGGTGATGGGGAGCAGAGGAGGGGGGAGAGGGAAGGAAAAAGAGGGGAAGAGACAGGGCTAGGAACAATGGCCTCAGCAAGGGAAATTTAGGATGAAGGTTAGGAGGAATTTTCTGAATGTAAGAGAGGTCAAGCATTGGAATGGACTGTCAGGAAGTTGTGGAATCTCCATCCTTTGAAGTTTTCAGTAGCAGATTAGACAAATATTTAGCTGGGATGGTTTAGTCAGAGATGATGATCCTTCCTTGAGCTGGAGACTGGACAGGATGACCTTGTGGATTCTCTTCCAGCCTTACTTTCCTATGATCTTGTGATCCTGTCGTATTTTTATAGATACTAACAAAGATTTACTCAGGATAAATCAAGCCAGACAAATTAGCCTTTTTTGGTATAGGATTTTTTGCACATGCAATGCTGTAAAATAAACAGAACATAGCACTATATTTGGACCTTAGGAAGGTATTTGATAGAGTGCAGTGTCCTAATGGAAATATCAAATTAATTTGGTTGAGGCAGAAACAGGATTAAATGGATCATAAATTGGTTATTGAACAACTGCCTGAGAGCCTACATAGACATCCAGTTGAGTCCTATAAAGATCAATATATAATTTAACATTTTTATAAACTATCTGCAGGTGAAAATAACTTGTGAAATGTTCAAATGCTACTAAACTAGGAGGAGTGGTAAACAGCACAGAGGAATAGGAAATATTATAAAAAGGTTTTAGAGGTTCTTTAAGGAAGAGCTGGGGATAGTACAATAAAGAAAAGTTTATATAAAGACAAATTAATAAACGGAGCAGTTGATGCTGAACAGCAACCCAGTCCCTTGAGGACTGTGTCCAGAAGGCAATAAATAAATTACATAGAGATATAAATGCAACATTTTTGTTTGTGACATAATTCTTTTTCTTCCAATATTTTGTTTATCCCTTATGAAGAAAAACTGTGCCCTTAGAATAGAAAAGTGAAATTTCAAAAGAAAAGGCATGTCTTTAAGTGGCATGAGTAGAATGATAATTAATTGGCACCTTCCTGTGTGTCTAAGATGAATAGAATGGATACAGTTTTCTGTTAATGGTTTATGGTGCACAAACTATATAGAAATTACATATCAAGATTATACGGCAGAATAACTTGCTTATCTGTTGAATAGAGTGCTAGATGAAGGCATAGGTTGTATAATTCATGACTAGGGCCCACAGTTCCTGGAGATATGTAATTACAACAGATTTTCAGCTTTCCTTTTTTAAGTGGCTTTTAATCTTTGTGGTTGGGAGAAAAGCTTGAAAATATGAACCAAGTACATCTAATGAAGTAATGACTACAGACATTCAGAAACAACAGCTTTGAGTCATATGAATCCCCTGTACTTCTTACAAGACAGTAAAACACACCCAGAACTGGCCCTGACAACACACAACACAGCAGGGGGAGTTGGGGGGGGGGGGTCCTTGCCAGAAAAGACTGTTGCCAGGTCATCCCATATATTGAAACATGTACAAGCTGGTTGCTTGGCTAAGTACTAAGGGACCCTTAGCTGTGATAGGAAAGGAAAGGGCTCAAATTGCTGTCTCTCAAGGGAAGTGTTTCTTTGCTGCTATTCCTAAAGGACTATGGACACATGCTGTTTCTCTTTATGTTGGGGGAAGTAGAGGCAGTGTGAGACAGAGGAGCTTCTATCATTCTAAGCAAGAGCATAACAGTTAAAGGGAGGTGTGTAGTGGCGGGGAGCGTGGGTACTGGTCATGTTGTACCTAGGTCCCTAAATTGCCTTATATCCATGCTCTTTTGACAATGATATGGAAACTAGACTGTGACATAAAAAATAAATTACACAGTCATAGCTTCCAATAATGGACATTAGATTTCTCTTTCTGTGAGCTGTCACCTGTCCTACTGTTTTCCTTCATTTCCATAGTACTTTGATTATATCCCTCATAATTCTTATGTCCCATAAACCTTTGCATATTGTACAAATTTAGCTACCACTCAAAACCAAGAATGACTTTAAATTGCAAATCTTTATTTTTATGAAGTGTGATTAATATCATGAGTAGTATTGATCCTAAATGCCTGCTGCTGTCTCTGATACTTCCATATTTCTATCCTTACTGGCTTATGATCCGACTGGAATTGTCCTACCAATATAAACAGGGGGAAAATGCAGCACCCTTTTTCTCCACTTCCCTGCAAGCCATGTATGTAGCCTTCCTGCAACCCAGCTATGTAGCTTTTCTGCACTCTGCCTCCACAGCCCACTGAGCAATAAGAGATGCTTTTCTACCCACTAAAAGCAAAGAGTGGGGAACTTTGTGTCATGATATATTTTTCTTTTTGATGTAAATACAACCCTGAAATATAAAAACATTAATTTTTAAATGAAAACATTTCAGTTGCCCCAAAAGTGCTCTGTCCCATGGTGTTTCTGCTAAGCCCTCTTCTTGAAATCACTCTGTCTTGGGGTACCATAACATATCAGAAGTGGAACACTGTAATTGTTCGTGTGCAGTACCTTTTTCCATTGCTTCCTAGTGTTTGGATGAGGTTGCGGCTTGTGATAGAGAAGACTGTCTCCTAGTAGGTGTGTGTGTACATGAGGTATGTATCACAAAAACAGAATGACAGTGTGACTTTCTTTTTTAATTGGCTACCATACAGCAATAGCTTTCAACCTGTGGTCTGTGGACCCCTGGGTGTCTGCAAACTATATCCAAGGGGTCTGCGAAATATGAGTATGATCTATCAAAAGTATGTGAATATCCACACTTACAATTCAAAGGGGTCTTCATTTCCATTCAAAATTTCCAAAGGAGTCCGTACCTCAGTTCAAAATATTTTAGGGGTTCACACATGAAAAACGGTTGAAAACCATTGCCTTAGAGAAATGTCATCATAACACGCCTCAAAAGGTTTTGAGTCCCAGGCGAGCAGTCCAGCATATTTAGCATAGCCAGAAAAGAAGTGTGTGCCCTAATTTTTCACTAATATGCCCAAATGCAGGGTGGGCTGGACCCTTCCAGCCCTAACAACTATGAGCCTATGAAATGCTTCCTTTATTATTGGCATAATTTGAGGTGCACCACACTCTCTTAAGAGGTGCAGAGATGTACACCCTCGTGTTGAGCTCTAGAAGTTGGTGGTCAGAAATATTCTATTTATCTAATGTTGAAGACACTGAAGGATAGTTAGATCGCTGTTGTAGCAAAATATCTACAAGTTTTTGCAGCCCTAGATCCACAACATTACACTGTCTCTAATATTGTGCGACCATTGGCAGCCTCACCATTACATAATGTTAACCTATATTTGTGATATAAGACATTTTTGCTAAACAGTCAGGGATAATTCATTATGGAAAAAAATGTTCTGATTATATGTTGAGACTGTTGTCTTGTACCACAAGCATAAATGTGCCTCAGATAATGTTTCTCCTTTTTAAGACAAGCAGAGTGCAGTATTTCAGGTAAGAGAAATACTAGGGAAAATATTTTGTATTTTTGAGACTGAGATAACCTGGGCTGAATTCAATCCTGGTTTGGTTCCATTAAAATTACTAGAGTAACAGTAGGGATGAGCTGGACTCTTGGGCTTTAAAACAAATGCTTAAATCTAGCACAACTATGGGACCTAGTGATGGTTGCAAAATGCTATGAGTTTCTGAAACTACTGCAAAAATCTGCCACAGGTAGTCCTAGAGAATGTCATTTGTTCTTTTGAAAAGCAGAACCGTGGTTGATTTGTCTGCCCTAATAATGCATAGAGACCCCCAGTATTTGTGGCTTTACATTTTTTTCTTCAAAAAATGTAATAGTTCAGGGCAGTTCCCAATAAAATTATATGGAAAGTGACTAGAGGTTGTTTGCTAAACAGCACCTGAGATGCTAACGGCCTTGGATGAAGCAGAATATGGCTGACTGCTTTCAGAGCTCAGTGAAATATCCACTCTTAAAAAGCAATTTTTGTTACAGAAAATGAAAAACAGAAGACAGGAAAGGAAAGATGGGTATGGAAAAGTAGAGATGAGGGAAAATTGAGAATTCTCTTTGTATTCAAGAACCGAGACCTCTTCAGAATAATTGTGTGTGTAAGTCATAATGTTGTGGTGACTAGGTAGTGTGATTGTGTGGGCTGTGTAAATGTCTTTAATACTGAAAAAAATTAAGATAGGAAGGGAAATTGAGAAATTAGAGTTAGTCAACTTAAAGGAGAGGAATTCTTGAGGGTGGTACAGGAAGGGAAGACCTGGAACAGCATTATGTGACTTCAACAAGTAAAAGTCAGCTTTGCTATCTGGAAATGTCTGGACAATAGAAACAGTTAGAGTACTGAACAGTGAGGAGCATTGTGCTCCCTGGTTTGTATCTGTGTGTGGAGTAAATGTCTGCCAGAGCCAAATTAAAAACCAATTAGTACAGTCTCTCCCTCTTCCATTCCTTCCCCATTTTTTTTCTATTTATATCTTCATTTTGTCTATATATTCATTCACGTGTTCTGTTTCCTTCACAGTACTGCACTGATTCAGACCCTCCATCTACATTCATTTTGTATTTCATACTTGATATTGTTCCATACTCCCCTTTTCACTCTCTCCCTTTGCTGTCCATCCCACTTGCTTAATTCTTCATCTGAACTATCTTGCACACCCTCTCCTTATTTTTTGGTCTGGGAGAGGAAAATGAGGAGAAAGACAGAAAGAAGACAAGGAGAGGTTTAGAAAACAAGGCAAAGGGGAGGGATGGACTGTGGAAGGGGCTTTGTGAAAGGAGAGCCTCAGGGTTCATTAACCTGTGAAATGAGTTGGTGGTCTTAGCCCATGTCAAATTGACAAGTTTCACTATTCTAACACTTGTTGCTATGACATGTGGATACCAATTTCATATTATTGGCACTGCAAGAAAAGTGCCAAAAGGGGCCACTGTGATATTAATTCCTGTGTAGCAGTTCATTTCTGGAAGGTTACTGACAGCTAATAAGCATATCCAGGCTGGTTAGCATCACCTCTATCCTTGGGAAAACATTTGAAAATTTATTAAGGATCACATTTGTGGGAGTCCAATTTGTAAAATAATGCTGAAGGGCAACCAGCATGGCTTCACAGCAGGAAGATCCTGCCTTATTAATCTTGTTTCTTTTTATGACCAGGTCACAAAATGCTTAGATGTAAGAGCTGCAGTAGATGTAATCTACTTGGATTTTAAAAAGGCCTTTTATACAGTGTCACATCCCATTCTTATAAATAAATTAAGCAGTTGTGACGTACATTACTACACGGTCAGGTGGATAGAGGGGTGGATGGGTCATTTTTGACCTGGAAAAATGCGGGCAGTGGAGTTCCCCAGGGTTTGGTCCTTGGACCAGTGCTGTTCAGTATCTTCATCAGTGACTTGGATGAGGGTGTAGAAAGCACTCTGTCCAAATTTGCAGACAACACCAAATTATGGGGCAAAGTAAACATGCTGGAGGGCAGGGAGCAGATTCAGGCTATTTGGACAGGTTGGGAATGTGGGCAGAACAGAATAGGATGCAGTTTAACAAGGGTAAGTGCAAAGTGCTGCATCTAGGGAGAAAGAATCACCAACACACCTACAGGCTGGGAGGTGACTTTCTAAGCAGCACAGCAACAAAAAAGGATTTTGGAGTCATAGTTGACATCAAAATGAACACGAGTCATCAATGTGCCAAAGTGATAAGTAAAGCCAACCGCACTCTTCAATGCATGAGAAGGTGCATCACAAGCAGGTCTAAAGAGGTAATGCTTCCTCTTTATGCGGCATTGGTAAGGCCGTAGCTGGAGTACTGCGTCCAGTTCTGGGTACTGCACTTCAAGAGGGATGTGGATAACCTTGATAGGGTCCAGAGGACAGCTACTCATATGGTTAAGGACCTACAGGTAAGATTCAACAAGGAGAGACTGAGGGACCTGAATCTCTTCAGCCTCTGCAAAACAAGGCTGCGAGGGGATCTTGTAGCCGTCTACAAATTCATCGGGGGCAGAGAGGGGCAGCAAGGAATAGGGTTTACCAGAGTGCCCCTTGGAGTTACTAGGAACAATGGCAATAAGCTGACAGAGAGCAGATTTAGATTAGACATTAGGAAAAATTTCTTTATGGTGAGGGTTGCCAAAATCTGGAATGGACTTCAAAGGGAGGTGGTGCTCTCCCCTATCTTGGAAGGCTTTAATAGGAGACTAGACAAGCACCTAGCTGGGATCATCTGACCCCAGTGCTTTTTCCTGCCCAGGGCAGGGGGTCAGACTCGATGATCTACTAAGGTACCTTCTGACCCTAAAAATCTATTCAGTCTATATCTGTGTACTGTCAAACTGATCTGAATATAAACTCACAATCTAGAAAGTGAAAAACTTGACATACTATCAAAATGTCTCTCCAAGGTTTATTCTTTAATCTTCATTTACTGGCTTTTTGAAAGGGTGTGCGAGGAGGGGGTGGGGGGGAAGAAGGGGAAGTGTGGCAGAGCTAAAATATTCTGATACTAAAAAAAAATATATACCACTATAAAAAAACCCCCCAAATGTCAGTGAAAAGCTTTTTCAGCTTTAAGAATTCCCCACCCACTCTATGGTGGTTCTTATTCCTGAAATTATTGACAGTAAATAACCATCCTCTGTCAAGAGTACGAAAACTTATTTCCAACAAAAGACTGGTAACATTAGCTTTGGTGCACCTTGGGCTTTTTTTTTCTCCTTGCCCTTCAAAACATTTTAACAATGCAGTGAAGTAGTGTGTGAGGAATACATGAAATAGAGCTCTAACTTTTTTTGTTCTGTGCTATAGTATAGTTGCTCTGCTTTCCACATCCTTAGGCAGAGTGACACTAAAGGAAGGAACTGAAAGGTGTGGAGCAGGGCGTTAAAATACAAAACAATGCCATGTCTAAACAGGGACAACCAAACTGCTGTCAACAAACTGAAGCAAATGGCTTTCAGGGGGGCAAATTGCACTGACCTTCTTCAATAGAGAACTGGCACATTAAAAGTGTGCCCCAGCTTATTTGTCCTAAAGCTGTGGGGCCCAACCTTTTGGCCCCATGGGCTGGATGAATGGGGTGGGGGTGGGTCCACAGGCCAGATCCAGTCCATGGGCCTGACTGGGTGCACCTGGGGCCAAGGCCTGATCAGTGCCACATCAGGCTCTTGTCCCACACACCATGTCACGACAGCGGCCCTGCACTGCATTGACCTGCCCTGACTCTTGTGTGGCAGATCAGGCCCCTCTGCCCTGGCCCCCAGTGTTGGACAGGGCACCTCCACTTTGGCCCCAGCCCCTTGTGTGCCTGACCAGGCCTCTGCACCCCAGTCCAGCAGGTCCCTGGCCTCCTCCTGGGCCCAGTGCCTTGTGTGCCTGACAGGCCCCGGGCATGCTCCCAAGGCTCCATGGGCCGGGTAGAGGCCAGGCCGAGCCCTTGGCCGCGGCCTTGCGAGGGGGTCGGTGGGCGGTGGGGCCCAGCCTGGGCGGGGACCGCGGGGTTCTGAGGGGGCCACAAAGTCGCAGGCAAGCGCTACGGGCCAGGCGCTGCCCCTCCCCGGGCCATGAGACGTGTGGGGCGTTGGGCCTCCGGCCCGGCCCCGCGCGCAGCGGCCATTTCCAGAGCGGGGCTGCGGCGGCCCCTTTAAGCGCTGAGCCTGGTTGTGCGAAGCGCGTCTCGGCGGCCCCCTCCCCGCCCCACTGCAGTGACAGCCCCGCCACCGCCCTCCGCCAGCGCCGCCACAGCGCCAGAGTCGGGAAAGCGCTGCCGCGCGCGGCTCTGCACCACCGCCGCCGCCCCAGGGGCAGGGACACCGGGAGCAGCGCACAATGGAGGTGCCGCGCCGGGAGCAGAGCGCGAGCAGCCCCGCCAGCCCCTGCGAGGACGTGATCAAGAACCTGAGCCTGGAGGCGATCCAGCTCTGCGAGAGGGACGGTGAGGGCAGCCCGCCTTTGTGTGTATCCCCCCGCCCCGCCCGCCGGGAACAAAAGCCGGGCAGGGGGCGCCGGGCGGGGGCACTGCGGCTCGTCTCCATGCCGAGGGGAGCCAGGGGTGGGCGAGGGGTGCGGAGCCCAGCGCCAGGCTCTCGGCGCCGCGGGCTGAGCACGGCCGGGGCCGCTCCCTGCTTTGTGAGGCCTCGGGTGCAGCGTGGAAACTTGTTGCCTGTCATCAGGCTCTTTCAATCATCGTCATTATTATTACTGTGTATTATAGTATAGCGTTAAATTATTAGTAATAATGTCATATAATGCATATAAGAAACATCATCATCCTCAAGGAGGCAAGGGACCCTCAGCCCTGCTCCCAAAGAGGGTCTGGCGTAGCAAGAGGGCGGCAAGGGAAGAAGCGTTGACATGTCTTCAGCACCGTGGACAGATGCAAGGTCCCTCATCCTGGGCAGTGGCTCAAGCCTGGCGGATGGGCCGGATGGCCAAGCTATGTCCCAACCCTTGTTCTGTGCCCAGAGTCCCAAGCCAAATGCTCAGCAGAACTGGGGACGGACCAGGGGACAGGAGGCAGGCAAGCTGGGAAGGAGCAAACAACCTCCTTTACCATGTCTGTAGTGATGGCAAATCCAGATTGGCAGAAGGGTAGGTGTTGTGTGAATGAAGTTTTGTTTCACAGTGCAGATGCTATACTAAGCCCTAGCTGATTTGCAACAACCAAACAACTCTGAGGCTGTAATAGGGGGCCAGAAAGAAACCACTGGCCATATTAGCCACACACACTGAAGACTAAGCATCGGAAGCGAGGTTAATATTATTTGTGGTGTGGCTTCAGGGAGACGCATGGCATTAATATAATAAGAGAGAAAGTTCTGTGTGGACAAAGAAATAGATGAGAAAATGATCTTGCAGCTGCTAATCCATTTTGTGATGTCACCCAAATTATTTTTGCCTTCCTCTTTGCCATTAAGTAGTATAAACAGCTTGAACATTTTAGGGTGTTCTGCAAAGTGAAGAAGGAAGAGCTCAATTGAATGTAGTTTGCATTGTGAATATACTGAGCAACTTGAATTGCTTGAATTCATTTAACTTGTTTCTATAGTGGATTATTTGTGGGAGGATCCATACTGTAGGTATCAATGCATGATGGAAATAGTGATTCTGGGTTTTTTTTAGTATTCTACTATGAACATGTCATTATGAAATATTCCAGTACTTTTGATCTAACCATCCCATGACTGAGGTTTCATAAACTCTTGTTTTTTAGTATTAAAGGGACTGTCAGGATATTTTTAAATAGTTCTTTCTGTTGTTACATTTACTACCAACAACAAACATGTATTTTTAACCATAGATTTATACTTGGTTTAAGGTTGAATATGATGCTCCCATCACTACATTTGTACCTAAATACCTGACTGGGGACACCTAACTATATATTTTAAATTTATATATGAAGTGAATCGCAAGTAGAAATAGAGCTTGTCTTCTGATTGATAGCTACAATAGTAAACTGTGATAAAATTAACTTCAATTACATTTTCTCCTAGATCTAAAAGAATAGATTGCTATTGTTTTGGCAAAATACCCCATTTATGTGTGATTACTTTTATTGATACCACAGTGAATAGGAAATTGATAAATTATGTAACCTTTACTAATGAAGCCTAGTATGTTAATTGTGGCAGACTCCTAATTGATTCAGCATACTGTATTTAAGCAGTGCTTGGTTTTTATGAAATAGTCTCATAGAGACCAGCAGATTCAAAGAGTTTCTTCTAGGTTGTTTTAAAGTCAAAATATTCCCAGTTTAAACTGACAATCAGAAAACAATTTTCTATTCTCTAGATTATGCTGTACAAATGAATCTTGATGCATATTAAGCCACTATATCATTTGGGGTCATTGCTTCATGCATAGAGGTCTACATTTTTTAAAAGATACATCTGCATTGCACATATAAATGTACAATTGTATACCTAATTGGGCACAGAATTGAACTTGAGCATACTTTAATGCTTCCTACAAATGGCACTTAAGTACCAAAAATACATGCTAAAATGAACACAAAAAGGTAAACAAGCCTGGAAGCATTTAGCTCTCGAGGCAAGAGAGCAAATATACTTTCAGTGTATTTAGGCACTTAATTGATTTCCTATATTTAGCCAACGGCTTTATGTGCATAAATATTTATGATTTATTTTAAAACACTGTATTTTTAATGCTTCTCCTTAGCATGACAACACAGCGCCATAGAAGCCAATGGAAACTTTGTCTTAGACTTAAAACAGTTACCTTGAGACTTTAAATTTGATTTGGGATCTTTTAAAAAGTGATCTTTTATTTAAGCTGCATAAAGCTAAGATGGCATGTGATAAAATCATGAAATTAAGTAGAAAACCATTAAAAAGGCATATGTAAGCAAATAAAAGTTTTATTATTGTTATTTTTAGTTTCAAACTAGTTCATTTTGAAAAAAATGTATTTATAAAAATCTTGCAGTAGTTTGAACATAATACATAACATACTTCTGATTTCAGGATTACCTTTGGATACACAAGAGCCAAAGTAAAGCAGTTATTAAAAATAATGTTTATTGTGGGTTGTTTTGTTTCCTTTTTTCTATATAGCTTACTTATGTCATCAGTGCTCTATTTGCAAAAGCAGCCAGGAGAAGGAAGTTGCCCAATTAAAATTCAGACGAGACAAGAGCTGAGGAAAGTGTAGAGTGGAACAAGAAACTGTAGAAGGCAAAACTGGGAGTTGGGGGAGGGACTGGGAACCCATAGGTATGGGGAGGAGGACATTGCAAGGGTCAGAGAAATTACTGGCACTAGCTGGGCAAGGAGACTAACTGAGAACAAGTCGTTCAGAGGAAAGAAGATGAAGAGGGGAGGAGTTTGATCTGATAAGGGGCAGGAAATAAGATTGTCTTGGCAAGGAGCCTTGACTAAGGAATTGAGGAGGGACAGGCTGAAAGTGGATGAGGAGTATGAGATTGGTAGCTGTTGGTAAGAATAATCTGAGGTCAGATATGCAGGAGAGATACAAAGGGGGCAAGGAGCCAAAGATGGAACTGGAGGTAGGTGGGCAAGGAAACTGGGATAGAGGAGAAAAATCTAATGAGTGGAGATTAGAACTGGTACAGGGGCATTGGGGAAAGGAGCCATGGGTAAAGAAGAGATAGGACAAGTTGGGGGATTGGGACAGAAGAGATCAAGCTTGTGCAGAACAGGCAAAAGAACTCACTAGTATACATTCCCTTTCAGAGCCTGAAATGAAACAGAAGACTCCTGAATCTCACCATTCCTCTGACAGCAAATATTTGCAAGTCCTACTAGCACAGTATTTCAAACTTCTCTATTCCTTGTTCACATAGTGAATGACAGCCTACTATGGGCAAGAGTTACCTTCAATGATCTGGATCTGTCCCTCAAAGCCATTTGATTCAGCTCGTGGACATGGGGTTTTGGTAGTATTCAGAAGCGTGGGGCTTTGACAACAGTTGCTTTCCTGTGTTGCCTGGGGGAAAGCAGTGGCAGCTGGGTCCTAGCACCTCTTTTCCTACCTGCCTTTGACCTGAAGTAGCCCACAGCCTAAAAAGATTGCTGACCACTGTGCTACTGTCATTAGTTGCTTCATTGGTTCATGTGACAGAAGTCAGTGTGACAAATCTAATAACAGTAGCCCGTGTGGGCCTTGTTATGTTGCAGTACAGTGAAGTTTTTGCTTTTTCACTTTCCCTTGTACAGATTAGAAATTCCCCTCTTCTAACACAGGTCTGAGTGCAGTATCCTCAAGAAAGAGAGAGAGGAGAGCTGTGCAAGGGTTAATGGTGAGGGGAAGTAGAATTAGGCAAGAAACTGCAGAAGGCAAAACTGAGAGTCAGGGGAGTAACAGGGAGCCCATAGGTATGAGGAGGAGGTTTTAGGAGAAAACCTAGGATATTACACATACAAGCTGTGTTAAAATAGCTTTATTAAGGTGGCAAAGTTAAGCAGACAGAAGTTAAAAAATGCCAGAATTAAGGTTTCCTGGATGGCCATGTCCTGGATGATCAGAATTGTTAGGTCAAGAAGATTTTTAGGAAGACTTGTGCATTTGTTGGAGAAATTGTGATGTGAAGTGTGTAATGAAAAAAGGTAGTGGGTTGGAGGAGACAGCAGGAAGAGAAAGCATGATTAAGATAGCTGAATTCTGCCATGGAAAATTAGAGGTTATCATTGTCTCTGCCACAAAAGAAAACATAATACTGAGCCAGATATTTAAAGCATGGTTTTCATTTGTGGTCACTAATTGTATGTTAATTTTCTGGGAACCCGACTTGATACTTTCAAAAGAGCTGAGCACTCAGAGCTGCAATTTATATTATGCTTTGGATTTGTAAAATGCTATATAGACCTTTGAAAATTATTGTACATAGTATAAGTGCTTTGAAAGCTGAACATCCAAAATTAGTGCACATTCTTGACTGTAATCTCTGCGCATCTAAATTCCCCACCTTCATTTCACAGGATATTGTCAAAATATGTGTTTGTGAAATAGTTATTATATAGTAGTAAGCACCATAGAAAATCTCATGAGGAGATTAATAATTCTGTTTTGATGGCAAGATTTGAATAATGCACAGTTAATAGCGCCTAGGTCTACAAATAAAACAATAAGGAGAAAACAGAATAGTGAATTGTTGTTTTAAGCAAAATAGTTCATTTAAGTGAGCAGCATCCATTATGTACGCTGAATGAAGCAGGATTCCTGTGGAAAAAGTAGTACATTATCATGTAATTAAAGACTGAATCATAACTCATTCATACAATTTAAGATACAGAGGCCCCCTTATTTCTGGATATTTTCCAATGACTTCAGGGTTGCAACTTTAAAATGTTCTTTTAGTATAGTTTTATATTTGTCTAGCATGTAGCTGTATTATGGTAGAGTTTAGATGGCCTTATTAGAACCAAGTTCTCAAGCTTCAAGGAGTTTACATTTGTAAAGCATTTCCAATCCAAAATCCTTGTACTTGCGCATTATATTACCCAGGGGAAGCATTTCTCTCCTGACTTATATACACAGAACCCCCACTATTAACCAATAACATTGTCAGCATTATCTACATCTTTCAGTCTTGTTTTGTTTCCTTTTATTAATTCAGCATTTGTTTTTACTATAGTTTAGCAGAGTGGCCTGGTAAGTAATTCTAGTGTTTGGTGGAACAGTGGTCAAGTAGTTTAGCTTCATAATGTGGGAATTTATCTTTCAAACAGGGTAAATAAAAGGATACCCTCTAATTTCTGGATCCATTCTATAATGCTGTTTTCCAGCATTATCTAGAAAAATATTTACTGTTCTGGTAATGATTCCATAAGTCTCAGTGGTGGTCAAGAGGGGGAAATCTAGGCTGAATCCCAAAAGGAAGGAAACTATAGGATCTGAGTTTAGAGGAGTTCAATAATATTTAAATTATGGCCATCCCCACTACATATATACAAAGGTCCCATTTTGCTGTCATTCTTTCCAGCATAATAAAGAGATGTCTACAGATCTCTTAAAATATCCTAAGTGCAAAATTCATGTGCTTGTTTGATTCTCTCTCTCTTTTTTTTAGCTAACAGGAATTTGAACACTGAAATAGATGTAGAAACTGAAATACCTTTGGAAATATTTATGAACTATCCCAGGTTGTCATGGATAGCTTGGAAATGGTTCTTCCATAGAGTTTCCCATCAAATGATTGAATTTCTGTTGCTATTAGGGTTTTTAAACAACTATTGCTTGTGTGTTTGTCAAGAAATAAGCATACTAGCTCAGCTACTGAGCTGTGCAGAAAATTACCTATTACAGTTTCAGCATTTGTACTTTTGCCCAGGTCTGTGCTTTTCACATATTAGATCTTTTATTGTCAGACATGGAAGAAATTTTAGAGAGCTGTGAAGAAAGAATTTTATGTTTTCTTAAACACTTTCCAAAATAGTGTACCATGAGAGAGGAGAGAAAAGACTCAGTATTTCTGAGAAACAGACTCTTCTTTGCTGATCTCCAGATGCTGAGTAGAAGACATAAGGGACCTTACAATGGAAGTCCCTTCATCAACAATTTCATAATTTTCTAGAGGTTAGATATGGAAAAGATTAAATATGATTACTAGGTTATTTCACGTTCACATATATTTTGTTCAATTGATAGCCCAAACATGGGACATCTAAGTCTTGAGACTGTACTGTGTAATCAACAACTGTACCTCTTTTTTAAAGGACTTTTTTCACTGTTATCTAAAATTTCCCCTCATTCAATTCAGTTCATTTACTTCTACCGTAACTATCCTTTTTCCCTTCCTGTTCCTTTTCCTTGTTCCTGGTTACACTCTGCAGGCACATGTTATTCATTGTTAGGCATTTTAGCTGATGTGTGTTAAGCTCTTTTAACTTTTCCTCATAAATTAATTGTTTTATCCTCCTGATCGTTTTATCTTTTTCTTTTCCAAACTATCTGCAATTTGTCTATAAAGAAGCATGAAGATTTGAATGAAATGAAGAATTGAATGAAACTCCGACTCCATGTGGCACCCAACGACTAGGGAGATGACAATCCAATTGCCCATGGATCCTGGTACTCATTAGCCAGAGCAAGCAGGGAGCAAATACCAGCACACGTTGTTCACAACAGCTTTATTCAGAATGGAGACAGCTTTGGGCAAAGGTCCTTCACAGACACACAGCCCATGAACCAGGGGACCTGCTGTGAATATTAGTTTTTTTTTCCACATTTTATACACCTTGGTTCATGCTCATTAACATTCACTCCACCTTCGTCCCTCCTTTTGTTCCACCCATCTCAAGCTCCACCTCTGTTTATTGTTTACTTAATTAGCATGGAATTGCCTATGCATTTGATTCATTTACATGCCTCTCTGCTAAGAGCGCATGCTTGAGACTTTGACCCCAGCTTCCTCTGGTCACTTGCTGGTTCTTTCTGGTTTCTTGCTGACTCCTTTATCTCCAAGGTCTTGCTTCTGCTTTATCTCCTGACGATAGCTGGTGGGCTGCATCTTGTTCTTACACAATGGGCTCTGTACTTTACAACACTACAATCTTGTTAGAAAACTGCTTGCCTAAGAATTTGCAAAGTTACTTTTAACATATCATCCTACCTTGTGGTCAGCAGCTCTGCTGAGACACAGAAGAAAGCCTTTATTCAGCTGCAAATCCAGTTCTCCCTGTGACAGGGGGCCTCCTCGGGGCCGAACTCTGTGGCCCACCCACCTGTCACTGTGACAGGGGGCCTGCTCAGGGCAGAACTCCACGGCCCGCCCGCCTGTCTCTGGGCAACCGCCCACCTATCTCGCCCGCCACGCCTTTGATGATAGTTGATTCAATCAGATGTCAATTAAGCGGGAGGCTGCCCATCTAGTGCCCCGATGCCAGGGGGCGTTGTCTGCGGCTCCTACCTCCCCAATACTGCAGCCCAAGCCTCGCAGATGGCATCATGGTGTTCACATAATCACCGACCCCATACTGGGCCCCAGAATCATCCACACAGGACCCCTCTATGATCCTCTCCTATCAGGCGGCCACCCCGCCGTCATCCAGGCTACCTAGCCCCCCCGACGCTACTTTCCCCTCTCGGGTGTGGTCCCCCCGGGACCTTTGGCTAATTGACCCTGGCCCACCTCCAGGCCAGTCAGGACCCCAGGCCCCTGGCTCTTGGGCGTCCCTCGTGGTGGGCCCCTGGCCCTTTTGACTCCCATAGTCATGGCCCCAGCTTGGGCCAGTCGAGGGTATTCTCCCCTTCGGGCTGGGTCTCTAGCCGCTCACTCGCATCTTTGGGCCTCACCGTGCCACTACTCCCTTTCTCCTAGGGGCAACCGCAGTACCACGCCCTGTACTCAATCATGCTCTCGGAGTCCGCCCTCTCTGGGCCCCTCACAACACTGGCCCTCTGGGCCCCCAAACAACACAAGGGTAACCCACCTGGTGGTGGTGGGAGCTAGGGGTTAAGGCACCCCAACTCACCTTTCACCAGGGTGATAACTGGCCTGACATTTCCTGGGGGCTTCCGCACCACTGAGAGCCCCACCAGGCCACCCACTCCCGGCAGGGTGCAGTTTCAGGTCATGCCCAGGACCAGGAGCCTCCTTACCAACCCCTTGCAACTCCCCCTTACCTCCGGGTTGCTCTCAGCAGCCCTCCGGCCAGGCAATGTTACTGCCTGGCCTCCAGCAGCCAAACTGCCCTGCTTATATAGGCAGCCCTTGCCTCTAAAATGGCTGCCTAATCAGGCACCTGGAGGCTGCCAGCTCCAGGCCCTTAAAGTGGCAGGCACACCCAGTGCACTGCCACACTCCCCAAGATTCAAATACAGTCACCCTAACAAAGAATTGAATGAAACATTTAATATATAACACACCAGAGTTGTATAAAGAGTCCCTATTATATCTTTGCTTGGTAATATGATACACTTAGAGATAGAACTCAAAATTCTATTTGACAACAGTCTAGCCCATCATCTTTTGAACCTCTCTTCAGGTAGTTGAAGGCTGCTATTAAATCCCCTCTCAGTCTTCTCCTTTATAAACTAAATAAGCTCACTTCCCTAAGCCTCCTCATAAATCATGTGCCCCAGCCCGCTCACCATTTTTGTTGCCCTCCACTGCTCTCACTCCAATTTGTCCACATCCATTCTGTAGTGGAGGGCCCGAAATTGGACACAGTACTCCAGATGTGGCCTCAACAGCGCTGAAGAGAGGGGAATGATCACTTCCCTCAATCTGCTGGCAACACTCCTACTAATGCAGCCCAATGTGCCATTGTCCTTCACAGCAAGGGCGCATTGATGGCTCCATATTCATCTTATTGCCACTGTAACCCCCAAGTCTTTTTCTACAGAGCAGCTACTTAGCTAGTTGGTCCCCAGTCTGTACCGATGTGTTCTTCTGTCCTAACTTTGCATTTGTCCTTGTTGAACCTCATGAGATTTCCTTTGGTCCAGTTCTCCAATTTCTCTAGGTCACTCTGAGTCCTAATCCTTTCTTGCTTGGGTAAAAAAGCAAAATGAACTAAGCAAAAGGTCATCCTCAGCATAAATAAGAACTACCTACACTCAAGGATAATGTGAAAGAGCTAGTTTGTAAGTGAGATAGAGTAGCATAGCTAGGTTGTGCCTGTAGTGGGGGAATGCTGAGATGTCTGATTAAGTTAGGTTTAAGTCCTGTTTGTGCTGCTTGGGGGTTGCAGTGGGGGGTCCTCCAAAGCTGAGGATGTCTAGCATATTGTGTGGTGGAGATCTGGAATATGGAACTCCTTACATGTCTAGATTTTTTTTTCTCTTTGGCAGTTCACTGGATATAGTACATAGGCCCATTATGTTGCCAGCATACATGGCCTTCTGTGCTTGTGTGACCTACAATACCTTATTTAATGCTGGTTAAATGCAGCCCAGAATTAGCCGTTATATTCAGAGAGCTGGGAAAACATGGGGTGCACTTGGTTGGTCCTAGCCACATCCCTGCTCATCATGCCTCCAAGAGCAATTCAGAACTGTGCACACTGGAAAGGGTATTGACCCTTAACATGCAACTGCTCACTGTTCTAACTTTAATACCACATAACTTTCCATACAATTGGCACGTGCAAATTGTAATGTTTAACAGCACCCTGAGGCTATTAGCCCTAATGTCAGTATATTCTGGTTGAGATGAAAGAGCAAGAACTTAAATCTTTACACAGCATTCTACTATTCTTGTATATTTTAATGTATGTCATTTGCATAGTAGGAAACGTGAATTGGAAAGTACTATCAATGGTGCTTTTAAAGAACAGAAATTAAAAACTTGTAACACAAAACTTCCCATGAATAATTTTAAAGTAGCCTATTTATCCAAGGGAAACAAAATGGCTCATAGAAACACAGAATTGGAACAGACCTCCTGAGCATCACATCTGGTCCTTTGGCCCTGCTCACACACCACAGCCACAAAGCACCTGCATAGAAAATAAAACCAAAACCTACTAACTGTGACAGAAAAAAATGTAGGAGAGACTGGAACACAACCAGTATCAAGGCTACTGCAGTGGCAGGGATACTGTTAAGTTAAATATGCTCTGATGATCCCAGAAAGTGGACCATACCCAATGCCACAAAAGAAAGCAAAATACTTCCCAATGATCCTTCCATTAAGACTGGTGGGAAAATTCCTGATTGCCCGCAAATTTGGTCGTTGGTTTGACCCTGAGTGCAAGATGAAAACCCTGCTGCCCATATTTGGTCTGCATGATGCCTTTCAAACTACAGTGTTCAAGCTGATAAAGCAATGGAAATCACTGATGAAGACCAGAAGCCTTTCCTTACAAGAAGCTTGGGTGCACATGCCTGGGCATAGCAGTTATGGATGTGTTGAAATGAAGGCTGCAAAGGATCAATGGATCCTATAAGCTATAGAAGCTGACTCAAATAGTGGTTATATTCTCCCAAGTGATAGGTCATCATAGTTTTGCTCTTACCAGCTCAAATCACCTTTACCCTGCTGCCTTCTGAGTGGCACGCTCTTCTCTCCATTTTTATTTTGTGGTAAAAAAGGGAGTGGTTTAACCTGAATTAAAATCCTTGTGAAGTCAGGCCAGTTGTAGTTTTCAAACAAGTTTTGAAGCTGAGTTAAATCTACATGGAATATGTCTATTCAACTAATTCCTGAAAAAATTACAACCACCTTTCTTCACTAGGACTTTAGCTCATATTAGCTAACTCAAGAACACACCTCGTTCTTGCTCCCCCCCCCCCCCCCAACTGACGACATGGCTAGAGTGAGAAATAGGGTTCACCATTTGGCAAATAAAGTTATACAAGCTACTATTTGTTTTAAGTTTGTAGGAACATTAAGTAAAATGAAAGAGGATGTGGTTTGCAAGAGTAGTCCAATTTAAGCTCTTTGTTAATGGACTTGTATGTGTCTACTGATGAGTAAATTAAATATAACTCACGTCTAAATGATTGCATACTTTTGTAATATAAAGTTAAGTTTTACAAGCAGAAGAAAACTAAATGTCACACTGATCTCAGACACATTAACTTAAATTTAAAATTTTGGTGCAGTTATTTGAGACCAATAAACAGAGATCAGAGTCTGGCCACATGTGAGTTGCCCAGGGTGATATTGTCGGTGCCTGAACCTATTAGATAATTTTTATTCTATTATTCATTTTTCAGGTATAGTCTTAAAAATCAGTGGTACCCATTTATTTATCATAGCAATCTGAAAATGTACATGATGAGGAACACAAAATACTTTTACATTTTTACAATCTTCACTTATCCAGTGTTGAGAACCTACCCACAGAAAAATATCCATCTTTACTTTTAGTAAAGATGTAATATTATGGCGATATAATAGAATCTTGTAGTAATAAGACACTTTACTTCAAAAAGGTATATCACAGTACTTACTAGCATGTAACAACATATTATCATTACTATTTAAATTTCAATTGCTAAAGAAATTAATAAAGTTCATGTAGTGATACATAATCCATGCTTTTTAAATACAGTAGTACTTTTTTGTTTGCTAATTTGCCACATTCATTAATATGCCATAGGTTTTCCAGTTTTAGGATGAGTAATAGTGGAATTCTGGAACACAGTGACAGAGAAGTCATGATGTCTCATTATTGCTCCAAAGGCATAATGTGAAATCCTACACTCATGCCAAAGGCTGTCTCTGGTTTCCACAGCTGTAAATGGGTACCAGGTTATTTGGGCTAGGAAGTCAAAGGTGGACAGTTGTGATGCCAGCTACATTGCTCCCTTCTGTAGGTTGTCTGCAGAAGCTTATATGCCTAAAACCACACAAGCCCAATGGGCTGTCAGGACTTGGACTTGATAGTGGAATTCTAATGTTTTTAAATAAACATATACTATAATTAATTTCATTTAAAAATTCCTTTAAAATAGGATAAAAGAAGGTTTACAGCCTCATAAGCCAACATCTCATACCACTTTAGCTACCTTTTAGCAGCTCAAACATTCCAATTTTAATTAAAGCTTGTTTTAAAAATGTATCTTGCAGTCAGCATATGCTGGGAAGAGCTACTTACTGCAGTGTCATCTTGCTTCACTAAGTAGAATGCAAATATTACTTTCATTAGAAGTGGATATTGAGGTGATCTATGGTTGTGGACTATTGTGAAGCAGACCCAGCTTTGAATCCATGGCTAGGTCTATACTACACAATGTTCTAAGCCAAACTGTGTTGGTAAGGGTTATGGGAAAATGTGATGCCTGACTGACATAGCTGCGCCAGCAAAAGTTTCCAGGGTAGATGGAATAGCATTTTTGCAGTGCTTGAGTTTGCTGTGCTTGAGGATGTGGAGTGAACTAGGCTATACTGGTGAAAACATTTCTTTGCCAGGATGAGCTGTCTATACTAGGAGCACTTTGTCACTATAATGTGTTAGTATAGAAGTTCCAAGCTAGACATAGATGGTCCTTTTCCCTTCTCAAATCACCTAGGAAGTGTTATCCAAAACAGCATTGTGTTTGCAGTTGGAGTGCATGCTGCTCTCAAGTATAAGCTGTCTGGGCAGAGGCAGATCCAGAGAGTATGCAGCAGTGTGTTTGCACTCCCCTTCCACTGTTGCCCCAAGCTGATAGAGGCATAGGGGGAGCCCCAGAGCTACTTTTGCACTCTGCTTCATGGGGTGCAACTGTGTGGGGGCTGGGCTCAGCTGGGGACAGTAGCATGCAAATTTCTCCTTCCAGCTCCTGTTCCCACCCAGCAGGAGACACCAAGGGGAGAGTGGGTGTGCAGGGATCAGGGGGTAGAGGCAGGAAACTGCTGCCATTGCTGCCCTGGCTGAGCCAGCACCCCACACATCCACTTCCTGTAGACTCTGGCTGGAGCACAGCAGGAGTAGCTCTGGGCCACCCCACCCACAGGTCACCCAGGGACAGTGGCAGCAGGAGCGGGTCCTTCCCACTTCTTGGGTGCTTCCATATCCCATCATGGTCTGAAAAGCAGTGTACCACACTCCCTTTTAGTAAATCTTGCATCTGCTCATGCCTGGTAATTAATGTGAACATATTAGCAAGAACTGTTGCCTTACAATAGGAGCTCCAAGCATGACCTCTTCAACCTTGATATGGGGCCTTACAAGAGTGAGATGTAAATTAGGAAAAATCTCAGTATATCAGCATGCTGCTTGTCAACATGTAAAGCAGTTTTCTTTGGCCTTTGAAGCACATGCCTCATCAGCAGCACCCAGGGATAAAAGAGTAGATGTATTATTTAGGCTTAATTTTCTTTTCATTATGTTATAGACCTTAGTGAAGAATGATGTATCCATTAAATTATTCTCAGGGTTCTAGATATATGTCCTGTTTCACATTTAAATTTCTCCTTTTCTTTATTAAAGGTTTCCCCCTAACTTTATAGCACAAAAGAAAAGAATTGATTGTGCGCATGTGTCTGTGTGCATGCACGCATAGTATAGTGTCCTCATTAAATTCATAAGACAACAATAACAACCGAAAAACTAAGGGGAAAAAACAAAAGAAAATGCGTGCTGGTAAAACAGATGTGGTTTCATGTGATACCTGACACTTCATGGACAAGCTGATTGCATTGTCAGAATATTTGTCTCCTAAAATATATTAGATATGGGGTGAGGGGGAAATTTTCAAAAGCTTAAGAAATAGTGGCAGAGACTTGTTTGAATTGTGATTTTAGTATTTATTACACAGTGAACTAAGTTCCTACAAATACTGTTCATGTTCTCAAGGCTTTGTTTTGCATTTAAATGCCTCTGCACTTTATTGAAAAAGATTTTAAAGCTAAAAGCTTTTTAAGTGTTTCAGAACACCCAATTGGAATTGATATCTGTGGGTCAAGTTCAGGGTTTTAGTCACCATTTCTTTAATGCGCAATAATTTGCTGAACCAATTTTCATTTAGGTTTAATTTTAGTCCTTCTTTTTAACATAATTTTGCACCTATGATTCACCGGAAGTCACAAATATTAGTAGATATCTAGCATTCAACTTTACCAGAGCAGCTGAGTAAAGTCAGTTTCCTATTTATTTTCAAGAAGACTCCGAAGTACCTAAATCACTTTTGACTTCAGCTCCTATAATACTTAGATGTTTTTAGAAAAAAATCTCTAAGACTTGTATTTATGCTTTAATAAAAAGGTAGATGAAAATGAGAGAGACAATTTCTTATTAATCCAAAGCCTATTCTAAATATGTTCTTCATTATAATAATTTTTTAGACCTATATATTGTCTACTATCTTAGTAACATCACTGAATTTGCTTTATGCTAATAAACCAGTTATTTCGAGAATAAAAATCTGCTGTGTTCTAATATATGCCTTATTTTTTCTGTTTTCCTTGTGCTTTCTCTTTATAGAGAATGTCAAAATTATCAAAGATAATTGTTTAAGTGAATTGTCTAGATAGAAATATAATTTAATAAAGAGATGTATTAGTGGTATGTAACACCTCATATTTGAAATCACAGAAAATTAGGGTTGGAACACAACTCAAGAGGTCATCTAATCCAGCCCCCTGCTCAAAACAGCACTATCCCTTACTAGATCATTTTAGCCAAGGTTGTATTTAGCCAGGCCTTAAAAACCTCTAAGGATGGAGATTCCATCATCTTCTGGGTAGCCTGTTCCAGTGCTTCACTACCCTCCTAGTAAGAAAGATTTTCCTAACATCTAACCTAAACTTCCCTTGCTGCAACTTGAGAAGATTGTTCCTTATACTATTATCTGCCACCACTGAGAACAGTCTAGCTCCATCTTCTTTGTAACCACCCTTCAGGTAGTTAAAGGCTGTTATCACTTGTCTTTATTGAACTTCATGCTATTTCTTTTGGTCCAACCCCCCAATTTGTCTAGGTCTTTCTGAATCTTAGCCCTACCCTCTAGTGTATCTAGTACTTCTAGATCCCATCTTCTGGATCATTGATGAAAATATTGAAATGTTAGGTGTATAGTAAAAAGTATAATTAATTATACTTTCTGCATTGGGAATGGGGATTGGATTTCCTGAGACTAAAGCCTCTGTCTGTAGTTGGTCTTTCTAATGGTAATGGGAGTACTTGTGAAATTAGTTACAATGCCACATAAAATATGTTGACAGGTGTAAGCCCTCCAAGATTAGTGTTTAATGCAAAAAGTGTATTTAATACAGAAACAAAAAGGTTTGTCACCTCTCATAAGATAAATATAACTTCTATTTCCCCTAAATGATGCTCCCCTTGCATAAGGGCTTGAAGACTTTTCAGAAGATTATCTGAAAGTTTCACACAATATTATTATAGGGGTCCGTTATCTCTAAGGGTGTATAATTTCCATTAGTGTTTTTGAAATTATATTTGCACCAAAGGGGAAATGTAGATTTGAGCGTAATTCGCTAAAAAGATTTGCCTGGTAAATGAAAACAAAACTGAGCTTTTAGTTAAAACAGGTAACAGAAGAGTATAAATGTGTGTGAACGTTCCATAACTATTAATTAAATATATTGCATATCATTAAAACTATTTTTTAAATTTAAGACATTGTAATGGAGAAAGTACCATGGCAATATTAGACATAAAGAGATATTAGACATAAATATTAGACAAAAAGCTTTAGAAAGGTTTATCCTTCTAGCAGGGTTTATACAGCTAGGCATTTTTATGTAATATAGAAATTGGTTTTATAAAGATGCCAATATAAAAAATAAGTTTAGTGAGTTTGATCTTTATTAGGAGTTCTTTTGTCAGGATTTTGGGAGGGCTGTGCAAAAGATGGTCATTCATTTTTTAGTCTGAGGAGGAGCATTAATAAGTGTAATTCTATTATGAATCAGGGCAAAAAATTGAAATGTAACATAAGCCCCTCTCCACATTACAGTTATGTCCTGATTAACTTGTTAACTGCAGTATAAATGGGAAAGGTGCTGCACATGCACTCAATTTAAGGCACCATCAAACGGAGAACAAATCATAGAAGTGTTCTACATATAACATAGTGGTGCCCAACCTTTTTGCCCTGCAGGCCAGATGGGCAATACATATAGCATGGCAGGAGGTAAAGGTGTTAGAATCCAGGATCCAATCCCATCACATCATTAAATGAACATGTAGAAGGGGCAATAGAAACAACCATTGGAAAAAATACCATTGAGCTAGTATTTTAATGAAATTAGCTTTCACCAAATTTGAGGTTTTGTATGTGCATGTCCTACAGGCATGTCAAATCTCTCTCCCAACTATACCGTTGGTCTAATAAAAGATACCATAAGCCTCCCCTTGCCTCCTGTATGTTCTCCTTGGAAATCTATTTTTTTCATATGCAGAGTACTACATAGAACACTGAACTGCCATAGGATTTAAATTCATATATAAAGTTAAGCACACAGTTATGCTTTCCTCAGATGAAACCAATAGTCCTGATGATTTAACATGCACTTACACACCCTTTGTCTCCACGGAGCCCTATCAACTTCAGATTGTAGAGGACAAAGTATGATACTGAATCACATAATTAACATAACCTTCTTTAACACATCCAACCTTTACTTACCCTTTCCTGTCACTTTGCCGCCATTCTCAGATTTTTATGAGTATGTCCTTGTGACCTTAAGACCCTCTTACCATAATTTTGACATAGAATTAAATAGCTAATTTTTCTAAAAACTAAATTGTGGCTTTCCTCTGTTGTTTTATGTTAATCCTTTTGACCAGCAATAGGATACCACTTTTCTGTCTTCTCAGAGGTCAGATTTTGGGGACTTTGAAAACATCTCTTCAAATATCCCAATGGATGATAAAAAGAAAGGCAGGAAAACAGGCTTTCATGATAAAGCAGGAAGTCTCTGTGGCAGTAATTTTATCTACCTCGTGTACTAAGGGAAATAACATATCTCAAGTCCTCTTCTTTTATGTTCCTGATAAAATAACTTTCACAATAAGTTGGGAAGTTCATTTTAGATTCTTACTCTTGAGTGTAGTAAGAATCCTTTAAGAAAATCAGTTTTCTGGATCTTAGAGCTGATAATTTTATCTTTATTGTAATTTCTGCCTGAATGGGTATATGGAATAATTGAAAAGTACTGCACAGCAACTTCCTGTTATCTGCATCATCCTTTTTCCAACAAAATTATGCAAATAAGCAGACTGTGGCATAAGCAGAATGGGAGGGAGAGGCAGGTAGACTGGGTCAGAAAAAGGAAATATAATTCCTGATCATCATGTGCTCCATATTTGTTTGTTGTCAGCTTTTAAAATATGGTAGTGAATAAATTGGAAATTATGCCAATTACTATTCTGTCACATGATGTATACACCTAGAGTGCTTTTAAGTGTAATTATATATGGGTGAATAATAAAAAGGTAGCTGGGCCCTACAAGTGGCATACTGTAATCTTGCATACCACCTGATCTCACAAGACTCTACGAGCCATAAGATTTCAAACTTTTAAAGGTCTCAACCAAAGTTTTTCTTTAGTTGGGATCAGCTCTTGGTGGAAGACACACAGGTGCAAGCCCATTGTGCCCGTAAGTGAAGATCTCCCGCGAACCTCTCAGGCAGACCCCTACCTGACCCCCAGTATGGAGCCAGGAGGTAAGTGGGGCCTGTGGTGGATGGACATTAGCTAGAAGGGGCAGCTGAGCAGAGCTGAGGAGGGTCATGCCCCTCCCAGCTCATACTTAGCCTAGTCCCCAGGGAGCTGTGCAAACAGAGCACTCAAACAGGCATACTCTGGGCCTAGGGCATGAGTTAGTGTGGGAGTTCGCACAGGAGGGTGCACGGTGAGGCCACCAGCAGGCATTCTCAGTCCCAAGTTGCACCCCAACTCCTCGAGCCTGTCTACCAGACTGCAACAACAGCAACAGCTACTGGTGAGGACCACGGGGGGATAATTACACCCACCTGGTCTCCTACTCAAACAAACTAAGGAGCTTAGTGAACAAGAACCACCCTTTAACACGGTGATGAGCACGTGCCGCACCCCTAGGCTCCCTGATCTGGATGGACCACTCCCACTTGGTACCTCAGAGGTCTCTACTCATATGAAACCCATGATCCCAGCCTCCACATAGATGGAACCCTCGTCTCCAGGGCTGCGGAGGCTGCCTGGAACGTCTGCTGGAGGCGGGGATCTGGGGTTCAAGTACTCCCACTTGTGGGATATGCTCACTGGTCGAGACTCTGGAGGGCTGGGTGAGGGAGCTCCAGGAAGATGTGAGCAGGCTGCAAATCATCAGGGAACACGAGGCAGATATTGACACTTACTGCCAGGCCCTACACCTGGAGAAGGATGCCATGGAGACCAGGCAGAAGAGTGGGCTTGAGTAAGATGCCCCAATTGATGGTGCATGGTAACTGGTCGCATCAGGCCCAAAACGACTACGCAGCCCTAGTACCCCGACGGATGAGGCAACTGCATTCTCTGCACCAAAGACAGGATAGGAACAGCAACCCCCACCACAGTGGCAATGCATAGGGGTGCAGGGGGTGCACATGCACCCCTTGAAAGTGCCGGTGCACCCCCTGTCAGGCTGCGCTCCCTGCTCAGGCAATTGGGGGGGGGGGAGGCAGGAGTGCCGGTGGCCCCTGCGAGCGCCGGCCACTTTCAGGACCAGTGTGAACACTCACCAGTTGGTAAATTTTGCACCCCCCTCCCCAGTCTCTGACTGGTTGCACTGAGGGCACATGCTCCCCGACTAAGGTGGCACCAACTGCCCGTGCCCACCAAGGAAGCAACGAAGAGTGATTGTGGTGGGAGACTGTTTGCTGCAGGGAACAGAAGGTGCCATTTGTCATTCAGACCCCTTCACTCAAGAGGTCTGCTGCCTTCCAGGAGACCATGTTAAATAAAAAGGATGTTCCATCCCTTAGGTGGAGCACCTAATTTGCAGTAAAGCTCTAGGATGCAAAGATAGTAAGATGATGCATAGACATAAATATATCCATATATACATTGCAACACTCACCTAGCAAAGACTGGTAATCCAGACTGCCCACTGTTTGTTGACTTTCCACAGAGGGCATGTTTACCAAGTTTAGGGTGATCTAAATGCCCTGATATGCAAGCACTCACAGGGCTTAGGTTATTCAATATAAAATTAGTTTGTGTCTGATCTGCATTTCCATACACTTTAAGGGCATGAGCAAATGTTTGCTGGGCCTGGTTCAGGTTTAAGCAGCTTAGTTTAAGGAGGGATGGATAGCTGGAGTAAGTATAGACAGTCAAAATGTCACAGGCTGAATTGATTCAATCTTCGCAGGTTAATCTAAATTACATAAATTGAACCAATAATCAAATGAACAGACATTCACTTTTGATTCTGGAATTGCAGCCACATGCCTGCAATGGCTCAGGCCAGAAGCTGGGGGGCATTAGAGCATGCCTCCTGGCTCTGCTGGACCAGACAGCTTAGGCCAAGGCTAGCTTGCCCATCCTGTGAGGGTGAGTTTGCAGGGGAGGTGCAAAGCACCCTAGGATGCTGGGGGACTGTGAATTAACTTGAATCTGGAGGGGATCTGGGACAGAAGTTCAAAAAACCAATTTAACCTAAATCAGCAAAATCTGATTCTACATCCATCCAGGTTTATTTTAAACCAGTTTCAGCCATTTTGAAAGTGGTTTATGTGCACTGAACTTCTGCCTCTGCCCCACTCCCTCCTTCACCATAGGGGCCTCGATCTGCGCCCCCCCCCCCCGCCCCTTTCCTCCCCAACAAACTGACCTGCTGGGGTGGGGGGGGCATGGTGTGCGGTAGATCCTGGGTTGCACTATAATTCAAAAAGTGACCTGGTACTTAAAAAGGTTGGAGACCACTGTTGTACATGTTGCTGCTTATTAATCCTGCTATACTTAAAGATAATTATATAGTGCCTAATATTAGATTCTTGCTTTGACTGTGAGGATAATATGAGAGCTAAAACTTCATGACTTGAGATCATCATATCCCAGAAGCATTTGTTATTTTATTTTTCCAGTTTTATAAAAATCGTTTTTCTGAGCTGTAAATATTTTTAAAAATGTTTTGAAGGTGAGTTTTTTTAGGACCTCTTCTGTGCATACCTTAGAAAACCTTTTTTGTGTTAAATACAAATCAGTAGGCAAGTATTCCATCCTCTGAACTTCTCCCATTTGAAAGTGAAAGGTGATTGTGAACACATAACAATTACTGTTCAGCAAAAAGTTTCGTTAGGAATTTTGTGTTTCATCCTGTTACCACATTAGACTAAATGATTTAAGTTGTTTGTTTCCCAAGCCATGAGAAAAATTCAGAAGAAATCCCATACCTCTTCTACATGTTCTAAGACAACAAAAAGTCTTTTTTTTTTAGGTATGTAGGGAGTAAAAGAAAGGAGCAGGACAGCATAGGACCACTACTGAACAAGGAGGAGCAATTAGTGACAGAGAGGAGGGACAAAGCTGTGCTATTCAGTGAGTTTTTTGCCTCAGTGTTCCTGAACAGGGCTCAAGATAAGACTCCTAATGGGTTCTTAGATGGGCATCATAGGGACAGCAGCCTACCAACTGTCAAAGCTGACTTGGTGCAGAGTCACTTGGATGGACTGGATGTGTTCAAGTCAGCAGGCCCAGGTAAGCTGCATCCGAGGGTACTGAAGGCATTGGCCGGTGTCATAGCAGAACCATTGGCATGGCTGTTTGGTACTCATGGTGCTCAGGTCAGGTCCCAGAGGACTGGAAAAGGGCCCATTTCTTCCTTATTTTCAAGAAGGGGAGGAAGGAGGATCCAAGTAATTATAGGCCAGTCAGCCTCACCTCCATCCTTGGAAAGGTCTTTGAAAAGATTATGAAGAATCATATTTGTGGGAATCCAGCAGGAAAAATAATGCAGCAGGGAAACCAGCATGGATTTGTAGCAGGTAGATCATGCCTGACCAATATGGTTTCATTTTATGACAGGGTAACAAAATGCTTAGATGCAGGAGCAGAGGTGGATGTCATTTTCTTGGACTTTAGCAAGACCTTTGATATGCTATCTCATCCTATTCTCATAAATAAATTAAGAGGCTGTGACATAGATGATTACACGATCATCATCTATGGTGGGTGGCAAATTGGTGGATGGCAAATTGGCTTAGTGATCACACCCAGAGAGTGGTAGTAGGTGGGTCGGTATTGACCTGGAAGGATGTGGGTAGTGAGGTCTCGCAGAGTTCGGTCCTTGGTCCTGTACTCTTTAATATCTTCATCAGTGACTTGGATGTGGGTATGAAGTGTACTCTATCCAAGTTTGTGGATGAAACTAAATTGTGGGATGAAGTGCACACTCCGGAGGGTAGGGGACAATTGCAGGCAGGCTTGGGCAGGTTAGAAAAGTGGGCAGTACGCTATAGGATGCAGTACAACAAGGACAAGTGCAGAGTGCTGCACCTAGGGCACAAAAATATCTAACACATGTACTGGCTGGGAAGTGGCCCTCTCAGCAGCACAGAAGTGGAAAGGGATCTCGGAGTATAGTGGTCTCCAAGATGAACATGAGTGTGACAAAATCATCAGCAAAGCTAACTGCACTTTATCATACATCAGCAGATGCATGACAAATAGATCCAAGGAGGTGATACTTCCCCTCTATACGTCATTGGTTAGACTGCAGTTGGAGTACTGCATCCAGTTTTGGGCGCTTCAAGAAGGATGTTGATAGATTCTAGAAGGTCCAGGGGAGGGCCATTCATTTGGTTAGGGACTTACAGGACAAGCCCTATGAGGAGAGACTGAGGGACCTGGACTTCTTCAGCCTGCACAAGAGAAGGCTGAGAAGAGATCTTGTGGCTGCCTACCAATTCATTAGGGGGACACAGCAAGGGATCAGAGATGCTCTGTTCAACAGGGCTCCTCTTGGAGTAACAAGGAACAATGGTCACAAACTGACAGATTTAGACTAGATATCAGGAAAAACTTGTTCACGGTAAGGGTGGCCAGAATTTGGAATGGGCTTCCAAGGGAGGTGGTGCTCTTCCCTACCTTGGGGATCTTTAAAAGAAAGCTGGATAGGCATCTGGCTGGGGTCATCTGACTCCAGCACTCTTTCCTATCTAGGCAGGGGGTCAGACTCAATGATCTTTTGAGGTCCCTTCCAACCCTAGCATCTATGAATCTATGTTTCTAGCTTGGTCCTATCAACTCCCAAGTTCTGTAATTTATCTGCAAGTGAAAACCATGAACAGCCAATAGGAGCATCTCTATTTCCTTTATTTTTCATTCAGCTAATTTATGTAACCAATAGATAACATTTATGTAACTGGGAGAATACTGAATTAAGTGTGTGTGTGTGTGTGTGTGTGTGTGTACATATGTAATTATGTGTGACTGGGTATATAAATAAAAATCTATTTGCTTCTCAATTTCTAGCATTTTGGTTCAGCTGCAGTAGTCACTATCATGGCTGCTTTAAAATTGATTAGACAATTTAACTTGAAATTTAACTCTGGATATGGCAGAGAGAGATAAGCCTGTGAATAGAAGCATAAAGCATTAATCTTTTGGTTCTCCAATTGATCTCAATGAAGCTGGCATTTCATGTTTATTCTGGAGCTTTGAGAACTAAAGCCTTATAGTCAATGTGTGAACAGCACAAAGATAAGTGATTTCTTCAGCTTCTGATTAGAAAGGTCAAGAATCACCTGATCTTTACTTATTAAATAAGTGACTCAGACTTTTGTAGAAAGCAGGGGGGTCTGGAATACATGGAAGGACGTATGCCATGCTTTAATATTGACAATAATTGGTTGTTAGTCCTTTCTCCATTTGGGGTTGAAGGAGTTGTGACATGTTTTTTCACACCCTCCCTTTGTTGTTTCCTGTGCTGGAGTAGCATGAAAATGCATGTATCCCTTGCGTATCATATTTTCTTGCATATAACCCACACCTTTCTTCCAAAAAACACAAGTTGCTAGAAATCTAGTTGCACATTATTTGTGATGAAGTACACCAATGCCATTTAGCTGCCAGCCAAGATGGAGAGTGGTGACTAGCCATAGGCACCCTGGGGGGGATCCCACACCGCAAGACTGCTGAGGTATATCTGTCCCCAGCTGGAGTTGTAGCCAGCTCATAGCAGGCTGGGTCAGAGAGCAGGCTATCTGTTCTTGGCCGGCTGCTGCAGACTCTTCCTCCAGCAGTCACATAATATGTAGTCCCCACTTCCCTCCCCCTTCTCACTCTGCCCAGGGCACCACATAGGGGCTTTGCAAATGCCTCATATTCCTTATTGCAATATTGTGGTGTGTAGCTAGCAGTCAAATACCAGCAGCTGCTAGGATGTTAATGGAGCAGTGATAGGCTCTCCCAACCCTTTGCATTGCTGGCTACATGCCACAATATTTTAATGAAGGATGAGGGAAGCACAAAGCTCATGTGTGGTTTTTTTGCATTTTATAACTTGTTCTTTGTAAAGGTTGCTGCTTTTTATAAGTTGTTATATTAAATTACTTTGTATTTGCAAGGAAAAGTTTTTTTTCCCCCTTCATTCCACCTTCCTAAAACAAGTGTGTATTATATTTGGGTACATATTATAGGAGAGAAAATATAGTAATTTATTTCTTACTGCCAATGGACAAGTAATGCAAAAATGAGAATCAAACTGGAAATATGCCAGCTAGTATATGTAAGGGAAAATAAACATAAATATTGAATAGGATGGAGATACTAGGAAACTAGAAATTCTCACAAAGACCAAGGGATATAGTAGATAGCAAATTGAATATGAGCTTGCAGCGCAAATATCTCATCATAGACCAAGCAGGGTAAAATCCTTTATCTGTAGCTGCACCTGAATAGTGTGTATATTTCTGAATTGGCATTTTGAAAAATATACTACCAAATCAGAAGGGATCTGAACAGTAAGAATTAAAGAGATGAAATAACTGACTGAAAAGGAGGACATGAACGTGCTAAATAAGATGATGATCATGGGAGTAAGTATACGGGTATAGTCCCTTTGAAAGACTAGCCTAGGTCTGAATTTTTTAATGACAGCTGTGTGAGAGAGGCATATACACACGTGCTGTTTATGTCTGGTAAGGAGATGATTTTCTTAGGGTGAAACAAAAAGTTTTTTTCTGAGAAATCAAACGATAAAACTGCAAAAAGGACATTTACCCAACAATGAAGTTTTTAAACCAGTGGCAGGAAAATTATAGCCACCGGGCTGGAACTGACACATCAGGCCATCCTATTTAGCCTGTGGGGCCCCTCCAAAAGACAATTATTACTGGCCTGTGGCTGCCTCTCTGAAAGCCAGTGGGAGGTGTGGCCTTTCAGAGGTCACGTGCCACTGGGCCAGGCTGGGTGGACTCTGTGCCACCACATGTGGCTCCCGGCACTCCGTCTGGGAGCTGTGTGCCTTTGGACCAAGCCAGGTTGATTCCATACCACCACATGGAGCTCTGGAACTCAGCCAGAACTCTGCTGGGGGCCCCTTGCCTGCTGTTAACCACCTGGGGGCCACCCCCCCATCCTTTCACAAACCCTACCCCCCACGCACAACCCCATAGACCCCATACCCCCCACACACCCACACACCCCCATATACTCCTCCACACCCCTCCACAAACCCCACATCTACAGCTCCCCACACAAACACACACCCCCACACACAATTTCAAGAGTAAATCTTTATTTCAAGTTATTTTATTATGCAGTCATCTCTCTGTACACTACACAAACGCACATAAATCAGGTCAAAATATTTTTTTTAATAAAATTAAAATGTTATTTTAGATGTTTGGGAGGTGGTCAACCTCCCAGCCTGGGGCTGCTGTAACGTGGCTCAACATGCTGCAGAGGGGCTGGCTGTGCAGGGATAACCGGCAGACAGTACCCACACAGTAGCACCCTCATGCCCCAGCCAGCCCCATCAGCGTGCAGTGCTGCAAAATAAATAACTCCACCGCAGGATAATACTTTTATTTACAAGTACTACGCTGCTGCAGAGTTTATTAGTTTCCTGCAGCCTAATAGGGCTGCATGTGTAGACAGTGAAGTGTTTACTGCAGAGCTAATTAGTCTATTCCACAATAAACATCTCGTGTAGACATGCCCAATCAATGCTAAAATCTATATAGGATGCTGTCAAAATGTCAATTTACCTGTAAACTATATTTAAGAAACTGTATTTGATCATCTCATACCTTAAAGGATGTTAGCTTGTTGTGATTAACTCTTTGGAATCAACCTAGAATCAGTCGTGACCAGGTAACATACCGTCCTTTAAGCACCACTGTTTTCCCCTATACAAACTGGCATCTAAAAATGAGAACACACCTCGTTTTCTTAATCTAGGTAAGGTCTAGAAGCTTTTCCTCTAACACTCATCTTGTTTTCATTGGTATTTTCTAGCCTCTTACCTCCCTCCCTGTTTTTATCGATGCTTCTCTCATTTTCCTTGTGAGCCATCTCACCTCTCTATTTATCCTTGTCACTGCTTGCTGTATTCTATCTTCCACCCACTCAGTTCTCTGTTTTTCCTGACCCTCCAGTATTATTTGTTTGTATTTCCCCTATCCTTCTACACAGTTCAGGTCTGACAAAGATTGCTTCATCCTTCTGTATTTAATGATTACTGGAGGCAATGCTACTGGGAAGTCCTAAACATGTAGGAGTTCAGGGGAATACCTCATTTTAGCATGAGCTGCTGCAATATACGACTATTACAGTAGGACAAATTTAAAAATCATCCCTCTTTTTGTTTGTTGTTCAGTGTAATTTAACCAAATTATCATAGTACAGGTCAGTTGCATCATACGTGCATTTAACTTACGCAAATTCAATTATACATGGGGTGGGAGAGGGGGCAAGGCTTGAGTCTGCACACGATGCTGCCGCTTACCTGGAGGCCCATTATGGCGGTGACGGCCACTGCCTCCAAAACCTCCCACTGTCGCCATGGAGCCGTGCCCGGAGCTGTGTGGCCGGCCGCTGGGCAGCAGCGGCAGTGTGGTGGTGGCCGGGCAGCACGCAGCCATCCCCACCACCACCCCACACTGCGCCACTGCTGTCAGCTGCACAGCTCTAAGCACGGCTCCGCAGCAGCGGCAGGAGTTTTTGGAGGCAGAGGCAGTCACCACTGGCACAATAATATGCAATTTGACTGTACGCGATTTTCGCCTTACGCGCTGACTTTAGAACCTAACCTCTGTGTAAGATGCTACTGACCTGTATCAACAGTTTGATAAATATAACAGTTTGTAAATATACTAGGGTCAGGTTTATATTTACCTGTCACCTATAAATATAGAAACTGTTTATACTTGATACTTAAAAATATCACTTCAAATTATTTCAAATTGTATTCCTTCCAGATATGGAGGTTGGATGGTAACCATTTATTATTAACTACTAATAATTTTTAGCCATCCCTAAGGATCAACAACTATGTTATTTATATATTTTATTATGGATCAGATTGTGAAATCCTTACTTATACTCTATTTGCTTCAAAGAGAACATATTCTCAGCAGTCTGAATCAGGCTTACATAGTTGGACGTGATCATTGCTTTTTAGCTCTGTATATTTTTTGAATGGTTGGCCAATACCATTGTTTATCTCTAGTAAAAGAATACCAGTAGTCACATCTCAGTGGCTGTTTATCTAATGCTTATTTCTACACAGGGAATAAATCACAAGACAGTGGGATTGCAGATATGGAGGAACTTCCTGTGCCACACAACATCAAAATAAGTCACATCACTTGTGACTCTTTCAAGCTTTCATGGGACATGGATTCTAAATCTAAGGACCGTATTACTCACTATTTCGTTGATTTAAACAAGAAGGAGAACAAGAATTCCAACAAATTTAAACACAAGGTAAGGTTTTAACAGCAAGCTTGACACATGTTTAAAAAATATAAGTTTTGTGAAGCCCTTCCTTTGAGGACTTTGGGCAGCCAGGTACAGATCATATTACAAAGGTGTGGCTTGACAGAAATGATTGAAAAAGTTTGGTTGGAATGGTTTCATCAGAAAGTGCCATTTTATTAAAATTGAAACTTTTCATAATAATTTGTCAATTTAAACAAAATTAATTTAGAAAAAATTAGATCTAAAATTTAGACATTGTCAAAATACTCCATTTTAACAAGTTAAAAATTGAACTATTTATTGTTTTATTTGAAACAATTTTTCTTTTAGACTTTCTAGTCTAAATTTTAATACAAGATAAAATAGAAAGTAAAAGTCTTTGGTAAAACTTTTTGTTGGATCTGAAACAGTTTTTATCCAAAATTTCATTTCTTAGAAAATTCCAAATTGCTTTGTTTGTTTGATTTAGAACTAAAACAGATTTCTCACCTGTGGAATATCTGGCAAAAAAGAAATTCTTGTTTTTGTACAACTTTAGGTTGTGTATTATAATACACTTATGCCTTCTCTAACTTTTTGTATTCAATTATATCTTCAAAACAATGACACAAAACATGACCCAAAGCTCAAAAATTGTAATTTGTTTCTCAAAAGGGTTCTATTGGTGCTTCTCTGTCACCTAGTGCTCATTCAGATGAAGTAGCAATTTCTCCCCTTTTCAGTATTTGTGACCCAAATATACTACTTTCGCATGATTTCCCCCTTAACTACCTGTAAAAGGACACACTGAAATTTGTTGGTGCTCTTGGGGCAGATTCTGTACTTTTAAACCCAAGAAAAAATGTATTTGACCTTGAAGTACTATGAGCTGTGTTCTGAAATGCTGATAAATGGACTGAAATGGAGGTGAAGTAAGGACACAGAGAAAAAGCACAGTCATCTGCTGACTAAAACTGTGTAGGCAAGATCTGTAAAATGTAAGTGCTATCAGAGCACAGATCCCCAAGGAGATAATAATAGTGAAGCATGAAATCTTTAATGTTACCAAGTATGCCATTAAAAGATTGTGGACTAATCAAGAAACATATCCATAGCATACAATTGACCTTTTTATTTTCAAAGTTATTATGACTCTATTATTAATATAATATTTATAAACATCCCACCCTCCTTTACTGCTTCATTCTGGTTGTTTTACGAGAATTGTTGAAAGAAAAGTTTTTACTTCTGCACCTGCCGTGTGTGTACAAGTTGTGCTTGCTTCAAAATCATTACTGCTATTTTATATACTGAGTTTTAAAACATGAAACTTTCTTGATCCAGATGCTCAGCTGGTATAAATTAGCATAGTTCTACTGATTATTGATGAAGTTATTCCAGTTTACAGCATCTAATGTTGTGACCCATTTATGATTGTGACACCAACTGAATTAAAATGAGTCTTCTTGCTGTTTATCTTGCTTTGCACTGGAAGCCTTTGAAGTCAAATTCCCATTTTATGCTGGATATATAAATATATCTTCCCTCCAATAACATAAATAGTCTGTGGATTCTTTTCTTTTTTTCTTTGCTTTGCTTCTCATAATTCAGATTTCTTTCTAAGCACAAACTAATGTAAAATCTGTTTATGAAAAAACTATGCTGTCCAAGTAGGATCAAACAGCACATTGACCTCAAAATATAAATCACAATTAGTGTACTGTTGGATGTTAGTAGTATAACCATGATTGCGAGTAGTTTTTTTTTATTTTGTTTTTTTCTCAGCAGTTACCTATTTCCTCACTGTGCTAAACTGCTTAGACTAAGGAAATGGATAATTGCTTTTGTAGAACAACATGAGGGTGATTGGGTCACTTAATTAAAATGAGGAGTAAATAAGATCTGTCTTGTGTTATTGGATTTAACTTGAAATATATTGATACTAATTAGGTTAGTGACCTGTTAAAAGCTGGATTTCTTCTGGTCAGAAGGATGGAGATATATCTAGCAGCTTTGTTTAATAGAGAATGCAAAACACTGTTTTTTTAGTAGTTTAACAATGATACATTTTGTTGCATATTGTACTTCCTTTAATCTGTTTTTGTTGCCAGCCATGTTTACAGGACACCTGCCATATCTAGAAATTACTGAAACTCTTTGTGGCATAGGAATGGGAGCTTATTCAGTGTTACCTAGTATGGCTACATATGCAAAGATTTCCTTATAGTATTACCATTACTAAAGTTTTGGGAAGTCAGTACTACCATCAGTTACCATCACTCCCATTGCCTCCCCTTCCTTGGCAGCTTTTAGGAACTCTTAAAAGAAAAGCCATATATTTCTACCTTCCAGAGAGGGTTAAGGGCTATGAAACCTGAGTAGAAGATAGTGCCTTTCTGCAGCCTTGAGTAAGACACCTGAAAAGTAGCATTTAAGACTTAATGCTCTCCTCAGCAGTGCATATTGGTCAGCTTTAGGCAGCTGCCAACTGAGCATGCCGGTCACTTTGGGTTCTGTTCTAAGGCTCCTGATTTCTCCATTGCACTGTACAGGGAACATAGATGTCTCACTCAGGGATCGGGATTCTAGTCCAAGGACTATATGCATAAAAGTCAGGCATTGTACTGCTTAAATTTTGGGTGCCTAAGTCCTTTTTTAAAATCAATTACTGAGTGACATGCTGAAAGTAACACTGTAATTTGAAGCAGGGGTAGGAACAGAACTCTATTTCATAGATTTCATAGACATTAGGGCTGGAAGGGACCTCAGAAGATCATTGAGTCCAGCCCCCTATTAAAATTTCAAAGCTAAGCTAACATTTTCAATGACACCAACAACACCAACACCTTACAACATTCCAATCTCAGACTTGATAAAACAGAAAGCAGCAACCAACCCACAAATATTATCAATTTCTCCATACACACGCTTACCAAAACTGAAAAATCTGTCCTTTCTAAAGGCCTAAATTTCTGTCCAGAAATATACCCTAATAAAATACTTCAATGTGGAGAACTAGAAGAATTCTTATGACTCCTCCTCCTCAAGGAATATTTCCACGACCAAACTGAACCCACTCCCAACAACAACTCATCCTCTAACAATATTCAGGAAAAGATTAATGCCAAAAAAACCAAAAAAAAATCAGACTGGACACCTCACTGTGGACAAAACCCTAACCTTGACCGCTACATTGACTACTTCAGGGAAAGAATGAATGATGAAATAATCAGCAACACACACCACCATAACACCCTCTCTCTACCAGAGAAAAAGGCCATAGAATCTCTAAGATCTAACCACCAAATAGTAATAAAACCAGCAGATAAAGGATGAGCCATAGTCATCCTAAACTGTGAAGACTACATAAAGGAAGCCAACAGACAGCTCTCTGACACCACCTACTACAAAGAACTACAAGAAGATCCGACTCCCCTTTTCACCAAGAAACTCAACAATACCATCAAATCATTTCCATCAAGATTACAAGAAAAACTACAGACCTTGATCCCCCCACTACCTAACCCGGGGACTTTTTATACGCTCTCTAAAATCCACAAACAAGGGAACCCTGGCAGACCTATCATATCCAACCATGGGACCCTAACTGAGGAAATATCAGGTTTCGTTGAATCAATCCTAAAACCGCTCGTCACCCACAGAGCAAGTTTTGTACAAGATACTACAGACTTTCTACGGAAACTTAAAAACAGACTACCTTCCCAGCAACACACTCCTAGCCACCATGGATGTTACCAGCCTATATACCAACATCCCACACCAGGATGGCATCCAAGCCTGCCTTACATATCTACAGGAACAAGATTACAACTCAGAATACAGGCCCAAAGATATTACTGACCTTATACACTTCATCCTCACACACAACAATTTCACTTTTAATAATCAACACTTCCTCCAGATGATGGGAACAGCTATGGGCACTAAAATGGCCCCACAGTATGCCAACCTTTTTATGAGCCACCTGGAAGAAGACTTCCTCAAGAACTGCACCATCAAACCCTTGCTATACTTAAGCTATATCCTTGGCAGTCTCTCTTCTATCCACTACTCCATGCCATCTTCCTTTGTGAGAAAGACAGTTTTGACTCCATAGAAGACCAGCATAAGCAAGAAAGTTTTATCTTTGGACAGATGTCTGGTCTCAAACCTATTAAAATCAATTATTGTTTTCTATTGAATCCACTGGGCTTTGGACCATAAGGATGATTTCAGTATTCTTTTGTTAATGGAGTAGTGAATTCAGAAGAAAAGTCACCTATTCCTCACTTTTGCAAAGTTGTTTCTGCCTGAGGGTTCCCTCCTTCTAGACCTGGGGTAGGCTACAACTGCTGCCCCATGCCCACGTGGAGAAAAGCAAAATGTTTTTTGTTCTCATTTCCTGCAGTTAGTTGGCTCTGCTGTAACCAATGCAAATTAAAACATTGATAAGTAGCTCTAAAATCCTTGAGGAATAAAGTCTTTGTGAGGTACAGCTATCAAATGTGTTGAATGTTCCATATTGGGATAATATTTATCCTTAGGGAAGGGGGGTTGTATTATTTATTATTATAGTATCACCTTATTTGTGGAAAAAGACAACTATTTGCTAGTCTGTAGTTATTAAAATAGACACAATAAAATTTACTCATTCATTGGAGGTTCTCAAAACATTTTACAGGCATTTACTACACTCTTCTCACGAGACAGAGTAACTGTCATTTTCACTTTAGATTGTGAACAAATGTGGTACATCCAGATGAGCATGGTCGTGTGGTATGTGACACTCCAAGCCACATACCGCACAGTCTGGTGTTCTCCATGCTACAAGGGTACGCTGCCCAAGTGCGCACTGCACTGGGGGTTTTTGTCCATGGCGTTTTTTTACACCCCCCCCCCCCTCAGATATCCAGGGGTTAAAAAAAACCACGGGGGAAAAAATGGTTCAACGCATGCTCATCCAGTGCACACTCCTGAAAGCGGAGCCAGGCTGCCTGGAGCTGTGCTGTGGTTGCTGGCCAGGCTCTATGCAGCAGAATCATCATGGCTGCAGCCCTAGGAGGCCCCCAGGGCCCCAGGTAAGGCTGGCCCCAACTTCCCCTACCCCACCCGGGGCAACTTGCCGAGTGTCAAAAGTGTGTGTGGCACGGGCATTCCCCGGGGAAAAGTAGCAGCAGCCCAAGGTGCACCATTGCTGTTTGTCCCTGGGGAAACAAATGTCCATGCAAGTCTGGATGTACCTATGAGGAGCCAACAGGGCACAGCAATTTTTGGCAAATCATGTTCAATATCATGACTTCCAGTTCTGTTACTAATAAAACTGACAAACAAGAAAACGGAAAAAATGGAACGAGAAAAATTATAAAATAAAGGCTCCCAATCTGGGATTTATTCCAGTCCCCTTTTCCTGATTCTGTGGCAAAAAGGAGGCTGAAAAGCAGTCAGATCTTTCCAACAAGAGGCATGTGGTGATGAAACTTGCATACACTACACTGCCTATTCTCTGCTGTCTGTGCTCTTGGAAATTGTTGCAGCCTATGAATATACTAGAGCTGTCCTATCTTCTGCTGAGACTTGAACAAGCGCTCCAAAATCTTGGCAGTGCAGAAGTGACACAACATTCTCTCTGCACTTCCTTAGAGAGACAGCTGAGAATCAAGGCCAAAGAGATTGAAAGAAGAAATAGACAGTGCCAAGTAAAATCTCAAATGACATATTTGTTTTTGAAGTCAAGGCAGCTATCTTAAAAGAAATCCCTTAGATTAGGGGAAAAAAGTGTAATGTTAGCCCTCTTAAACATACTAAAGGTAATTCCTTGATCTTATGTTTTAACTAAAGGTAGGTCAGTGCTTTTCTGTTATTTTAGAAGATCTTTTCTGACATACATGTGATACCTGGAAATATGCATTTTGAGGCATGCAGGAATAGGGCAAAGTTCATGGTGGAAATAGTCAAATTTGTGATATGAACAGATACTTGTTCTGGGATTATGACAATTTTTTGCATGTCCAAAGGAAATATTATAAGGAGGCTAAATAACAATGATTTCTGTTTCCCAGGTTATTGACTTTGAAACCAGCACCATTAACAATCTGGATAGACTCCTATAACATCTTCATAAGATACAGTTTAGGGAGATGGATTGAATGCTGTTTTTTAAAACGATATGTTTTTCTTTTTTCTTTCTTCCTATATTTCACTTACTTAAAAGGAAAATTCCAAAAGAGATGACTGTTTTTCTGCAAACTCAAAGTTAAAGTTACACCTTAAAAATAAATCCAAATAGTGAAATATGGAAATGCACCAATAAGGTCATCCAAACACCTACAACTCCCCACAAGCCACCCACTTTGAACATCCCTTGCAGCCATTATGTAAGCTGTGAAATTTTGATCAAAGACTTCTGATGAGGATCTAGCTATGACTTTAAGACCTGTGGTCTTGGAAATCTCATCAGCTGTATTTGCATAGTTTTCCTGTAGCTATTTGCATAGTTTCCCTGAGGTATGTGAAGAAACATACATGTCTATGATCCTCAGATGTGTCCTTCAAATCTCTGGTCTGTAGTCTACCTAATATTTTCCATTAAAGACAACGATAATTCACTTGAAGTGGCGAAATATGTAAGTAAGTCTCACATCATGACAGTAATTTTACAGTTGTAATTCCCCGTATTTTGATTAAATTATCCCCAAAACCTTACAATTCTCAGATATCAGTTTAAGAGGCAGATCAACCAAGAAGGATATTTTTCTCCCTAGCATTTAAGTGTTTTTGTTAGACCAGGATTAGTCAAATAAGATTCTAAAAAAATCAAATCAATTCAGATCTTTTCTCAGCTGATCACTGTTCAGTTCCTTGAGAGCGTCAGACCAGCGAGTTTTACAGTCTTCCAGTTGTGTTCATGTAAAAAGCAGGAAAGAGAAGACATTATTTCATATAATAAAGCAATCAAAAATTGTTTAGTATAAGAAATCAATTACAATAATGGAAAAGTAAAAAAAGGGGGAACATGCCATGATTTTTTACTATTATTCGTCTGGCTACATTGATGTCATTCTCGTCTGTGTGAATATGGATTTATTTACAGCAGCTATTGATCACATGGCATTAGTCATTTTAAGCTGTGGCTTCCTTTTACCACCCATAATCAGTTGTGGATCCAGGAATAGGGCAAAGGGGGTGGGGTGCAGCCTCCTGACTTTCGCTGTGCCCTGCACGCTCTGTGTTCCTGCCCAGAACTGTGAGCACTGAGCTCACCAGCTGATCAACATAGGATCTGGTCATAACCCTTGCTTTCTGTGGCCCCAGAGTCCAGGAGGTAAATACTGCTGCTGTTCACCTTTCTCCTCCTCCTCACCACTGAATTCAGCAGCAGGGGAAGGAGGGGACGATTGGCAGCGGCAGTGGAAGCACTCACACCCTGGGCTCTAGATCATGGGAAAGCAGAAACTCCAGGCATACTCTGTACCATGAGCTCATGTGCAACACAGCCAAACAGGAGGTACAGCTGTGCCATGCCACTGCATCTGACCTGACCCCTGGCCATCCTACTTGCAGCAAACACCTCCAATGGTTCCTTCTGCCACGGTCTATTTCTGTGATTCCTTTTCACCATTTATCCTTAGTGCTATTGATTCTACCCTCACTCTCATCAATTGACCAAAGCAACCATCCCACCCTTTTTGTTTCTGCTGTGCTTTCTCCAAATCTAGATTTCCTTGTTCTCATCCTTTTGCTCCTTCAGTGATGGTCAGTGTTTGTATTGTTTCATCAGTAAATACTGATGCTCCCTGTTGATATAGTGCCCAATGCAAGCCTTGGATTCATTGCAACCCTGTTTAATCCTAATATTACTTGGCTATTCCCAAATAGAGTCTTATTCCAGTATCACACAGTTTGAGAAGGATTAATATGATTATAATCTTATACTGTCCATTTGCTTCTACTGGAAATCTGCTTCTTAATACTTTTGAACACCTAGTTCTCAGGAACAGTGAAAGCCTTTTCTAAGGAGATTACTGTTTTCTCCAGGGTTTGTAGGTTGCAAAAATTAGCTGTTTCCTGCAGAGTAGAGGAAAGAAAACATTACATGACATCTGCCTCCCGAGAGCTAAGCTGCAGTCCTTGATATTGTGGAGATCAAGCATTTCAGCATCTTGTGAGCAGCTTCCCTAGCTATGAGAGAGAACCTCCATCTTTCTTGTCAGCATGATGTTGTCTGAAGCACCAACACAGAAAAACAAAATAAAACAATTTAAGCAGATTGGAATAATAAAACACAGAAAAACTCTTTGATAGACATAAAGCCCAAAATCAGCTCATGGGTATTTGCCTTTCTCAGTGCTATTTTTAGGAAAAGTGGTTTGATTATTTTAACACTTGCAGAACTATTTTTTGAACTAGTTAAGATTCTGTATCTTAATTTTTTTTTAAAATAAATTATTGGCTATCCCCTTGCATTGATGTAGATCAGAAGGAATTCCATTGAAGTCAGTGAAATTATATTAAGACTCTGAGAGGAGCCCCAGACCTGTCTAACCTCATACTTTTTAACATCCTTAGCATTTTCTTATAAGTATCCTTTACTGTGATTAAAGTTTATCCTGCACACCTTCCCTCGAATTCATCTTCTCTGTATATTCTGTGATGTACTTAATACTATCATTCTGTTGCATGACTGTTAACTTAACTGGGACACTGGTAAAAAATGCAAGTAGGATTTACAGATAAGAGGAATAAAAAGGGTTATAGAAATTTACCTTAAAAAATTACCTTAACTTACGTGACTTTCTGAATCCATTTTTTTTGCTAGCTGACTGATCTGATTTTTGTTTTCTAATCCCATCAGGATGTACCCACTAAACTGGTAGCAAAAGCTGTTCCTCTACCAATGACTGTCCGTGGACACTGGTTCTTGAGCCCAAGAACAGAATATACAGTAGCGGTACAGACTGCATCAAAGCAAGTTGATGGGGACTATGTAGTTTCTGAGTGGAGTGAAATCATAGAGTTTTGTACAGCAGGTGAGTTTGGAAAAATATACATCATAGAGGAATATAAATAAAACAAAGATCAAGTGTGCTACATGAAAAGTTTTCTCTTCTGTTTGAGTCAGTCAGATAAACTAGTCCAGTATAAGTGTTTATCTCCGGTACTTGTCAAAATTGGAAATGGAAGGGTTGGAAATTTGTATGTAAACTGGAGCTGCTTCTTTGTTAGGTGGTGAAAAGAAATTCACACCTCCCAATCAGTGCTCCCTCATCAACAGCACTCAGGCCCAAATCATGTTAAGTCTTTAAATTTCATATATGTGCCAGCTAGACAGTTTTTAGACACCTAAGCCACTAAACAGCATCCTAATAAACTCCCACAAAAGGAGTTTAGGAACTACCTGCACAGGTTTGTAGCAGGTAGATCATGCCTGACTAATCTAGTCTCTTTTTATGACCAGGTTACAAAATGCCTGGACGCAGGAGTAGGGGTTGATGTCATATACTTAGACTAAAGGAAGGCCTTTGATATGGTATCCCACACCATACTGGTGAACAAGTTAAGAGGCTGTGACTTGGATGACTGCACGATCCGGTGGGTGGTGAATTGGCTACAGGGCCGCACCCAGAGAGTCGTAGTGGATGGGTCGGTATCGACCTGGAAGGGTGTGGGCAGTGGAGTCCCGCAGGGCTTGGTCCTAGGACCGATACTCTTCAAAGTCTTCATCAGCGACTTGGACGAGGGAGTGAAGTGTACTCTGTCCAAGTTTGCGGATGACACAAAAATGTGGGGAGAAGTAGACACGCCGGAGGGCAGGGAACAGCTGCAAGCAGACCTGGACAGGTTGGACAAATAGGCAGAAAACAACAGAATGCAATTCAACAAGGAGAAATGCAAAGTGCTGCACCTAGGGAGGAAAAATGTCCAGCATACCTACTGCCTAGGAAATGACCTGCTTGGTGGAACGGAAGCGGAAAGAGATGAACATGAGTCGTCAGTGTGACGAAGCCATCAGAAAAGCTAATGGCACTTTATCGTACATCAGCAGATGCATGACGAACAGATCCAAGGAGGTGTTACTTCCCCTCTATCGGGTGCTGGTCAGACCACAGTTGGAATATTGCGTTCAATTTTGGGCACCACACTTCAAGAGAGATGTGGATAACCTGGAGAGGGTCCAGAGAAGGGCCACTTGTATGGTTAGGGGCTTGCAGGCCAAACCCTATGAGGAGAGACTGGGGCACCTGGACCTCTTCAGCCTCCGCAAGAGAAGGTTAAGAGGTGACCTTGTGGCTGCCTGTAAGTTCATCATGGGGGCACAGAAAGGAATTGATGAGGTTTTATTCACCACGGTGCCCCTGGGGGTTACAAGAAATAATGGTCAAAAGCTAGCAGAGAGTAGATTTAGACTAGACATTAGGAAGAACTTCACAGTTAGAGTGGCCAAGATCTGGAATGGGCTCCCAAGGGAGGTGGTGCTCTCCCCTACCCTGGGGGTCTTCAAAAGGAGGTTAGTTCAAGAGGAGGTTAGTATTGTTTGTATTGTTTCATCAGTAAATACTGATGCTCCCTGTTGCTATAGTGCCCAATGCAAGTCTTGGATTCATTGCAACCCTGTTTAATCCTAATATTATTTGGCTATTCCCAAATAGAGTCTTATTCCAGTATCACACAGTTTGAGATGGATTAATATGATTATAATCTTATACTTTATAAGATTACATTTTATACTTTAGATTGCATTTGCTTCTACTGGAAATCTGCTTTTTAATACTTTTGAACACCTAGTTTTCAGGAAACAAGAAGTTCCCTGTTGGTTCCAGGGGGAGGGAAATCTAGCTCATAGCTGGTGCATCTAGCTGGGGTCATCTAGACCCAGCTTCTTTCCTGCCTATGCAGGGGGTCAGACTCGATGATCTATTGAGGTCCCTTCCAACCCTAGAATCTATGAATCTATGAAAACAACATAGCTCCTGTTTGCACACCTAAATTTCTGAGGTTGCATGTAGGCCCGAAATGTTCCCTGCAGTCCATTATGTTGACAAATTTACTCACCTGAGCTGAAATGAGACTTGAGGCAGCCACCAAGGTGCCTAATGCCACTTTCACTCTCTCCTGTTCCTCCTGGGAGGTGGCAGCAGTTCTACATAGTTTCCTGTAATGCATGCAGTAGAGAGAACCAGAGTCAGGTATTGTTAGACATAGAAACAAGAGCGTGCAGCCAGGTAGTAGTGCTGGTGCCAGGGCTGGTGCCCACCTTTGGTTAGAGCACTAACCTAGGAAGTAACATTGTAACAGGAGGTAGGATATGTGGGTTCAAACGTTCTCTAGCCAAGTGGCCTAGAACTCAGGTCTCTCATTTCCTGGGCAAGTGCTCTAACCACTGGGTTGCTGGCTAAAAGATGTAAAGGCAGCCATCCAGGTTTTCTGGTGCACACTGTACTAGTGCACTAACTGTGTGCAGGTATCACTAATAGTGTTAATTGCTGCTTATTGTCTTTGAAGAGTCTGAAGCAGTGCCTGACAGGGTGCATTATACAGTTCATAAGTGTCCTTATTGATATATGGGAGACAACAAAATATGCCAAGTTATGTCTGTCTCCCCAGGGTACAACACAATTGGCCTGCAGGCTGCCAGGCTCCCTGACTACATTTATCCTGTTTGGATGCTGATTCCTTTACAGATGCAGTAGGATTGGGCACAGTGGGAAACTTAGGTGCTTTAGGGGTATAATAGGATTAGGCTTCCTGAGAGACTTTACGATTAATGGCAAACTGAACTGGATTTTAATTTAATTTAATTTGCGATTAATAGCAAAACTGAACTAGAGGCATGTTTCAGGATTTAAGTCTCAGCATGTAGACAATAGCCAGCTGGCTAGCCTGTGTGCCTGGCAGCAATGACCAGTCCAAAGGGAGGGTCTTTTGAAACCACTTGAAGCAGTATTGCCCTTACACCTCTTCTGAGGCTCAGACAGCTGTGTAACAGGATATGCAGCTTCCTGAAAAGGTATAAGTAAACACTTCTCTTTGTTGTGTTCTCTCCAGGAGCTGCCCTGCCTGAGGCATCCCCTTGTGCCCACTTTAAACACGTTGAATACCTCAAGGCACCACCAGCTCTACTCCATGTGTTTAGTTTTGTGCTCCAAAAATGTACCTTTGGTTCTTAATTTAGTTTTGCATAGCATTGTGGGGATAGGCTTCCCTCTGTATCTTAGGTCTTGCCCATGTGAAAGCCCTCCTCTACATATTAAAAAACTTAAGAAAGTGTTCCTGTGATGCCCCTGCACTGATTCATAGATTCATAGATGTTAGGGTCGGAAGGGACCTCAATAGATCATCGAGTCTGACCCCCTGCATAAGCAGGAAAGGGTGCTGTGTCTAGATGACCCCAGCTAGATGCTCATCTAACCTCCTCTTGAAGACCCCCAGGGTAGGAGAGAACACCACCTCCCTTGGGAGCCCGTTCCAGACCCTGGCCACTCAAACTGAGAAGAAGTTCTTCCTAATGTCCAATCTAAATCTGCTCTCTGCTAGCTTGTGGCCATTATTTCTTGTAACCCCCAGGGGCGCCTTGGTGAATAAATACTCACCAATTCCCTTCTGTACCCCCGTGATGAACTTCTAGGCAGCCACAAGGTCGCCTCTCAACCTTCTATTGCAGAGGCTGAAAAGATCCAGTTTCTCTAGTCTCTCCTCGTAGGGCTTGGTCTGCAGGCCCTTAACCATACGAGTGGCCCTTCTGTGGACCCTCTCCAGGTTATCCGCATCCCTCTTGAATTGCGGGGCCCAGAATTGCACGCATTACTCCAACTGCGGTCTGACCAGCGCCCGATAGAGGGGAAGTATCACCTCCTTGGACCTATTCGTCATGCATCTGCTGATGCACGATAAAGTGCCATTGGCTTTTTGGATGGCTTCGTCACACTGCCGACTCATGTTCATCTTGGAGTCCACTAGGACTCCAAGATCCCTTTCCACTTCCGTGCTACCCAGCAGGTCATTCCCTAGGCTGTAGGTGTGCTGGACATTCTTCCTCCCTAGGTGCAGCACTTTGCATTTCTCCTTGTTGAACTGCATTCTGTTGTTTTCTGCCCACTTGTCCAACCTGTCTAGATCTGCTTGCAGCTGTTCCCTGCCCTCCGGTGTGTCCACATCTCCCCATAGCTTTGTGTCATCTGCAAACTTGGACAGAGTACATTTCACTCCCTCGTCCAAGTCACTGATGAAGGCATTAAAGAGTATCGGTCCAAGGACCGAGCCCTGCGGGACCCCACTGCCCACACCCTTCCAGGACGAAACCGACCCATCCACCACGACTCTCTGGGTGCGACCCTCCAGCCAATTCGCCACCCACCAGACTGTGTAGTCATCCAAGTCACAGCCTCTTAACTTGTTCACCAGTATGGGGTGGGATACCGTATCGAAGGCCTTCCTGAAGTCTAAGTATACGACATCCACCCCTCCTCCTGTGTCCAGGCGTTTCGTAACCTGGTCATAAAAAGAAACTAGATTGGTCAGGCATGATCTGCCTGCCACGAACCTGTGCTGATTTCCCCTCAGCATATTTTGTCCTGCCAGGCTCTCACAAATGTGAGCCTTGATAATTTTTTCAAAGACTTTGCCAAGGATGGAGGTGAGACTGACAGGTCTATAGTTGCCCGGGTCCTCCTTCCTCCCCTTTTTGAAAATGGGGACCACATTGGCCCTTTTCCAGTCCTCTGGGACTTGGCCCGTGCGCCACGAGCTTTCAAATATTCCCGCCAGTGGCTCTGCAATGATGTCGGCCAGTGCCTTCAGCACCCTTGGATGGAGCTCATCCAGGCCTGCTGACTTAAAGGCATCCAGTTCTTCCAAATGACTCTGCACCATTTCAGGGTCTACGCATGGAAGTCTGGTGCCTTGCTGCTGCCTCTCTACAACCCCAGTGAGAGACTTGTCATGCCCCTCACTTAGGAACACTGAGGCAAAGAACTCATTGAGGAGTTCAGCCTTGTCCCCCCTGTCCGTCACCAATTGTTTCTGCCCAGTTAGCAGGGATCCTATTTCTCCCTGGGCCTTCCTTTTACTCCCTATATATCTAAAAAACAATTTCTTGTTGTCTTTTACTTGGGTTGCCATCCTCAGCTCCATGGTAGCTTTGGCCCGTCTAACTGCCTCCCTACAAGCACGAGCAGAGGAGGTATATTCATCTTTGGTGATCTCTCCCTGTTTCCACATTTTATGTGCTCCCCTTTTGTCCCTTAGGCTGCCCTGGATTTCTCTGGTCAGCCAGGGAAGCCTCCTGGCCCCTTTCCCTCTTTTGCCTCGCTCGGGGATCATCTTGCTTTGTGCCCGAAGGATCGTTTCCTTAAGGCACAGCCACCCTTCTTGGGCTTCCATCTCTTCAAGTCTCCTACTCTGCAGTGCGTCCTTGACTAATCACCTGAGTTCATTGAAATCAGCTTTCCTAAAGTCTAGCACTTTCACCCTACTAGTTACCTTACCCACTCGCCGTCTTATGTTGAATTCTACTATTAGGTGATCACTGTCCCCCAGATGGCTACCGATCTGGAGGTCCGCTACCATGTCATCTCCCATTGCCAATACCAGATCCAGTATGGCATTCCCCCTAGTGGGACCGTGTACCACCTGAGTCAGGTGGAGGTCCTGTACACAGGTTAGAAACCTGCGGGAGTGGTGGGACTTTGCTGTCTGTGACTCCCAGCAGATGTCTGGGTAGTTTAGGTCCCCCATGACTACCGCCTCTTTAGCTTTTATGGTCTCCGAGAGTTGCCTCAGGAGCCCCGAATCTCTTTCTTCCCCTTGATGTGGGGGTCTGTAGCAGACCCCTACCACCAAATCCCTTTCTTCCTGCCCCGCCATGTAGCCTAACCCACAATCCTTCTACTTCCTCATCCTTGGATTCTGTCTTGATGAGGTTTGATGTATTTTGCTCACTGACATAGAGCGCAACCCCTCCCCCTTTCTTCCCCACCCTGTCCTTTCTGTACAATCTATAGCCCTCAATATGTACCGCCCAGTCATGGAATGAATCCCACCAGGTTTCCGTTAGCCCCGCTAAGTCATAGGTGTTTAGTGCAAGCAGGAGTGCTAGTTCATCCTGCTTGTTTCCCATACTCCTAGCATTAGTATATAGGCACTTGAGCCCTGCGACTGGTGCCTTTGCTGCTCCCCCCGCTCCGAGTCCCAAGTGGCCCTTTGATTCTTACCGTCTCGTTTCTTACCTGTGCCGTAGTGCTGGCCTCCCCATGACTTTCAGGTTCCCAGCGCTCTCTTTCTTCAGGCTGGGCTGTCCTTGTGGGTGCCACATGGTTTGGTGGTCCACAGCTTCCCCTGCCCTCATCTTCCCCTCCCCCCGATGAGCCTAGTGTAAAGCCCGCTGGAGGAGATCTGCCAACCTAGAAGAAAACACACGCTTACCTTTGGGGGACAGGTGAAGCCCATCCCAACTGTGCATGTCCCTCGTCGTGATGTGCGGGTCGTTGTCCAGGAAGCCGAAGCCTGCCTCGAGACACCACTGCCGAAGCCGCTAGTTGGTCTCTCGGATGCAGTTCTCATGCCGTCTTCCGCGTCCGTTCACTGATGTGAGTTTGACTCTGTTCTAGTAGCTTTTGACAAGGATCAGAGCTCTGGAACTTATTTTTTGTAATACTGTGATCTTTTTGTCCCACTCATTTATCAGGCGCTTATGTCATAGTGAAAAGAAGCAGCTTGTTCTACTAGATTGGGGCAGAACATCTAGGTTCTATTGATGGCTGTGCCCTGCTGGTTGATGTTAAATCAATTCAACTTGCCTGTTTCCCTTATTTACAGGAATCTTATTTAAAGTAAGTTTAGACTGTAAAACTAGGAGATAATAATGTTTTTCTTTCCTTACTAACAAATTCTTTTCATCCCAGATTATTCAAAAGTTCATCTAACACAACTTCTGGAAAAAGCTGAAGTAATTGCAGGACGTATGCTCAAACTTTCTGTTTTTTATCGGAATCAGCACAAAGACTACTTTGATTATATCAGGTAAGAAAGTAGATGCAGAATCAAAGGTGCAAATTAAGAGAGAGGTGCAGTATAGATATTATAACTTGACTCTAGTTGGTGTGAAAATAAGCATACTAAGTGAGAGCACCCATTTCAGTTTTACAGCAGAAAGTGTGAGTACTATATTTCCTGTTCAGGAATAAAAGTGACTATTTAAGTTTGTACAAGTTGGCACTTAATTTGGACTGGAAATAAAAGTTTGCTTTTGGGAGTAGGAACTGAATGTGCAGAGCCTCTACCATAGTGTGACATCTGTCCTGATTAAAGTCTCTGAACACATTTTAATATAAACATGCATACAGATAGATTTTTTTTTTGCAAATAAACAGTGAGTAATTTTGCATATGGAACCCCAATATTATCTACTCTATTTTAAAAACTTTAATGTATCCTAATGTGTATCTTTTGATGAAAGAGATTAGGTGGAGGTTATCATGTCTATTATTGCTGAAGAGGTAATATGTCGTTGCACAAACAGCAAGGCTAGACAAGTATCCAATTTAAATATAAATTAATTCACCACCAAAGAAGGGGTTAGAACTCAGGAACCAACTTAGGAAAACAGTGTGGTGGTAATAATATTATCTTTGGGGTACACTGCTAACCTTGAAGCAACGTGGAAAAAGCTGTGCAGAATGATAACAGCTCTGACCAGGCTTTAACATGGTTGTTTCTTACATTGTAACAGTGTCAGGAACATTACAGGAAGTGTTTTGGGTTACAACAATCCTTCAGACCAAACAAGAAGTTCCCTTTTGGTTCCAGGGGGAGGGAAATCTAGCTCATAGCTTCAAGCCTTGCAGCCAGTTGCCCATAGCAATGGCCCCTCCTCCATGTGAGCCTGTGCTGTTTTCAGATGGGGGGTGGGGGAAGGGAGCAGAGGGAGCTTATTCTAGGGGTTCCCCAGCCAGTGCTGGAGGGTGGACTGTGTGAATTGGAGGCCCCCCCCCTCCCCCCCCGCCTCCAGTGGGGGGATAAAAAAAACCAGACCAAATTCCCTCTGCTCTCTTTCACCCTTCCCATTCTAAAACCAGCAACAGACTGGGAGGCAGTGCAGACACAAGTTACAGGAGGTGCTGTATTTTGTAACATCTTCATCTGAACCCTCATGCAATGACGGTTCAGATTTCCACCTGATCAGCCATTTCTGAAGCAGTCTGCAGCTGTGCACTTCTGTTTGGTCATGGCTGCTTTCTGTGGCCAGATCAAACGAAAATTGTCACTTCTGATTGCACCTTCATCAGGGTCTAGTTTAGTACTGCATAACTTCAGTTTTACATGGGAATGACTCCTGTTGATACCAGTAAAATGAAACCAGCATAAAATGGAATCAGCCCTTTCAGTCCAGCAATAAGAATCCATGATCAGACATTTCTAAATTGGGAACTCCGTGTACCTTTGTACCTACCAGATGGGAGTCTTGTGGCTTTGTGTTGTGTTTCTGCCAGATTTTTTAAGCAAATCAAATTAATGACAAAACTGAGAGCAGTGGGACTATAGAATGTATTGTGTTCTTTTTAGTTTCTCTGAGAACCTAGTAAAACCTTGCAACTATCCTGGATTGCGCCCCCCCCCCCCCCGAAATAAAATCTCACAGTAACTTCTGAATTTTAATTTCTTTGTTTTCAGAGATACTTGGTTAGATTGCACATTAATTTGTCCACAACTACAATTTTAGACTTGCTGCTTCAAACAATGAGAATTCATAGCTGTATTATTTAAGTGGCTGTCCTGTATCTTTTTTCTGTTTTGCATGTTCTTTCCTTCTTTTCATAAGGTTCTAGCCTGAGCTAGTTTTCCTTGTTGTAAAGAAGTTGGATTGACTGTTAAGACATTACTTGAAAGGAAAATTAAATTTAATTTTACTGAGTTTATGTTAATGTAATGTACCAAGTGGCAGCTGGTATATATAAAAATGTGCATCTGTTGTTACAGAAATCAGGTTTTTTTACACTTTTTTTAAACACTTCAGTAAGAATTTCTGCAAATAAAGTAATTGTATTCATGACTGCTAATTCACTTAGTGTGAACTTCAATGCAGCCACAACAGTGATATTTAAAAAACTAAATCATAGTCTGTATAACCTTTCAGTTCTCCTAACTAGCATTTCATATCCCAGTGTGAAAGCTGGGTTTCACACTGGGAAAGATATGTGATTTAACAGATCTCAGATAGATTTCCATGGTATCCTAACTAGCTTGTCAAATGCTATGTTTTATACATGGCATATAAGTACAGTAGCAGCTGCTTTAATAAATACTAACTGCTTTTTATAAATAGCCTGCACATAAAATGGCTTGAATCCCTGTAGAAGACTATCTTATAATTAGTCTAATTGGCCACTGGATGTCAGTATCTTTCCACAGATACACATATGCAAGCACATTTTTCTGGTTGCAGGAAGGTGGCCATTAAAGATTATAATTTTTTTGGTATTTGTTTTGTTTATAAACTCCTGATCTCAATTCCAGACCCTTTGTGTTCAAAGTGGTCATTCTGTAGCAATAAAGATGGAGATCATGAGAGATGCAGAGAGTATATAGTGTTTACCTTGAAACAACGTGAGACGTTCTAGTAGGTAGAAGGGGTGTATCACTAGTAGTGACACTGTAAGTGATGAAGCAAATTTATTTTTTACTGCATTTATGAGCCTCATGACTGAGCTTCTTGCATAGTTCAATGATTGTGAATCCTCCAAAGTTAATAGCAGGCAATGCTCACACTCATATCAGGAGCTGATACTAAATTTGCTTTCCATAAGCACGTACAAAATGAGTTCAATGTTTTTTGTTAATTTGTTATTTTTTTTTTTTAAGTCTAGTCATAATTGTAGCTGGGACTGTCACAGGTTAAAATATAGACCAGAAAACAAATAAAAAAATATTCCAAAGCAACGAGAGATAAAGATAGATCTAGCATGCATGAAAGCAATAGGAATCTTCTGCAACCTTGCTAACAAGCAAGCAAATTTCAGTTCTACCAGTGACAGAAAAATCCAAAGGTTTCTCTGGTGTTTGCATTCACAAGGAAGTTTGGGGTGTGGGGAGTTAATATAAAAATATTATTGATAGATAATATATATAACATTAAACACACTCTAACCTTTTGATTTCAGTGGCAGCAGTGCTCATTTATGTACTCCTATGTATCTAGCTATCTATAGAATATTTTTATTTACACGTACTCTCTCTTTGCTCTGACTGGCTAAAGGACACCAGGCTCAGTTAGGGCACAGATCTGCTGTACAGATACATTTGATTTGCTGAAAACAATGTAACTTTTCTAACAAAGCCCAGTTTACTAAACTTAAGCAGCTCAAAATGTCTACGTTAAGGACAGGGACAGAAGGGGTGTGCTATACAGGGAATGTTAATGTCCTTTTACAAGCACCTCTCTAGACTCAGCATCTAGTCAGTCTGCCAGCATGTTTCTTGCTCTTATTCTGATACCAGGTATGGTCAAAGATAGCTAATATGGTATTTATAAAGCATTGTCTTGATGGAACTACTTTGAGCTTTGTGTTTTTGTTGCATTTCACCACCAGATCAGATAGCGTCCATACAGTTCATGCATGTAATGCAGCAAATTGCCAGAGGGTGGCCTGCATTCATTGAACTGTAATTTATATCTTTATATAATTTAAACCATGCACATACACAGGCACTTTTTCCATGAGGATTATTTTATGGGATAATATTAAATGGGATAATGTGGACAGTGGATCAGCTTGAAGGCAAAATGGTGATTTGGGACATAAGACAAGAGGCAGAGTGAACTCCATGAAAGAAGGCAACACAAAAGAAAAGCCAAAAATAAGTGCTGGTGTAGAGATGAAAAAGAAGAAATAAGGTTTGAGGTGTAGGCCAGGGCAGGATTTATAAGGGAGCAGTCTGTTGAGTAAAAACAAGAAGTTTTAAAGAAAAAAGAATCAGTCAGGTTTGATAAAGGAAATAACCTCATCCATCAAATGGCTTACATCATTTTCATAACAGCATTTTATGAAGAAGGTAGGGCACCAGTAAGTCTGCCTCTGAAATGTTTAGGCATGTGCAAGGCATGAGAGATCATAGATGGATGGATGGACACACACACTATGCATGTATGTTAATTTTGATAGCCCTTATGAAAAGGAAATCAAACAACAAGGTAAGATGTTGCACTTGTGCATTTTCCCCTCATAGGACTAGTGGCTGAAGGAGGTGTCTGTAGAAAAGTGACCCAAGTTATATCATAGTTAAGAGTCCCACTGCTACTCCTATTGAAGTCAGTCAGTAGCAGCCAGATTAGAAGCTGGTAGTGTTATGAGCTCCTTCATTATCTTGCACCGTAGGGAAATAGACTCTTTTAGAAGAAAATATCCTCTGCCATTGTAGGTCTCACTGAAAAATGTTTAAAAATAACCCTTAGGTAAATTTGCTGTATTGAGAGCCAGCTCCTTATAGCCAAATTTGCTGTATTGAGGGCCGGGTTCCCATTACATGCTTAGGTGAGTATGTAGCCATGAAACATCAGTATTGGGGATTCAGCATAGCCCACAATTGCCTACTGGATATATTCTTCCCCAGCTGCCTGGGGAGACTAGAGTTACCCAAGTGAATGTGTAATTGCAGGACAACCCACAGCTTTAGTCAGAGACAAACCACAATTAGATGCTTGAGGAGGAAAGTCCTCCTACCTATTAGCTATCCTAATTAGATATCCTAATATCCTAATGATGGGTGCAATTGCTCAGTGAGCAAGGAACATGAATTCTAGATTCCACCAGTGATTTGCTCCTGTATTTTCCAGCAAACTGCCTGCACCATCAGGCTGTTGGCTTAAGTATTACACAAAGTACTCTCCATCTTTTCTCTTGAAGCTGGTCCACTGAGCAGACCAAAGAGGGAGCTATGTAGAATGAAAATGAAAAGAATATAGCAGCAAATATGTGGCTCATTGAAATATATGCAGCCATATAAAGTGGGAGCAGCCTGGATCCCTGCTCCCAGTAAGGCAGAAGATTTTTCCTTGTACTGTTTATCTATTTTATCCAAGGACAGTTAAAAACAAGGTGCAGTAGACCATCTTCCAGTGTTGGATGCCTTGAGAGTGCTCTTATACAGCTATGGACCCACCACTTGGCCCTTTATTCAATATGTTATCCAGTTACATTTAAAATTTTCTGAACATTTGAATTCAAATGTCTTAATTGCTTAAACAAGTTGGCTGATTAATTGATAGGGTTCTTGGGTTTTTTGTGTTACTCTCTGCTTCCACAGTTATGAGAGCTCACGCTCAGAAGAGGAGAGAGGGTGGGAAGAACATTTCCTTCTCTCACGCAGTTTGTTCATGGATATTTTAATTCTTGCCAAACTTGGGTTTATTTGGTTTTTTACTTCTCCTAAGGTTGGGTTTCTGTAACCTTACTTTTCTAGTTAACAGGTTCTCTTTCTTTCCTTTAGGAAAGAAAGGGGACAGGGCAAAACAATAGTTTTAACTAATTATTGTTTTTTTGTGTCATTTCAAAATAAACAATGGTAGTCATTCATTTTTAGAGAGCACCATGAGAACGTTATGCAGCCCTCTGTCAAGGATAACAGTGGTAGCCATGGCTCTCCAATCAGTGGGAAGTTGGAAGGCATCTTTTTTAGCTGCAACACTGAGTTTAACACTGGAAAGCCACCACAAGATTCACCTTATGGACGATACAGGTTTGAGATCATAGCTGAAAAACTTTTCAACCCAAACACTAATTTATACTTTGGAGACTTCTACTGCATGTACACAGCCTATCACTATGTCATTCTTGTTGTTGCCCCGGTTGGATCACCAGGAGATGAATTCTGTAAGCAGCGCCTTCCTCAGCTAAATATAAAGGATAATAAATTTCTGACCTGCACTGAAGAAGGTGGCATCATGGTTTACCACCATGCCCAGGATGCTATTTTGGAAGTAATTTACACTGATCCCGTGGATCTGTCCCTTGGCAGAGTTGCAGAAATTACTGGCCATCAGCTAATGAGCTTGTCTACTGCAAATGCAAAGAAAGATCCCAGCTGCAAGACCTGCAACATTAGTGTTGGACGTTAATTACTCCCGTTATTTACGAGCCTTTGAACCTTTGTTGTCCATTTCCATAGTCAGATGTTCTCTTCAGAAGCATGTACGTGCCACTTGTCACCAGAAGCAAACACAAGTTTTCAAACTGTTTAACAGCATTTTTAATATTTCTTCTCTCCCTCCTTCCCCTTCATCTCCAAATTCTTTAAACTATTAGGAGTCCTGATTTTCTTCTTGGCAACTGTTTATATCTAGATGCTGCAATAATTTTTTTTTTGTTTCTTGCCAAACATAACAAAACCCTATATAAACTGCTTTAACAAAATAAAAATAATGGCTTATAAATGGTGTTTATATATGCATTCATTTTAATCTACTGAACAAATACTGAGATAACTCCAAATAGCATGAGAGGTTGTAATTGCAGCACGATTTAAATCTCAAAACCTAGAAATGTCAGCACTTCCAACTTGTTGTTTGACAGTGTTATTTATGTTATTTATATTAGCTAACTGGAAACAAAAAATATGTTTCGACATAATAAATATAATAGAAAAATATTTTATTTGTATTGATGTATAAAATGTTATACAATCATATAGAATATATAGATTACATTTTAATAGCAATTGTATATGTCATGAAACCATTTTCTCTTATCAAAGATGTAGTTTGTAAACTTCAAATAGTTGTGTATCTATTCCTGTTGCTCTTAAATGACTTAATTAAAACAGATTTATGATCATTCTGATTAATAAAAGTTAAGTTATAAATCAAGTCAATACACTGAAACAGCAAATATTACAGAAATAAAAACAACACTTGTCCTTTTCCTCCAAACTATTTTAAAATGTGTACTTCTTTAAAATCATGCTGAACCATTACATACAATGAAGTACAAACATGATTGTTATATATTAGACTATTAAAAAAAAAATCCTTTTCTTTTTAAGATAGAAAACAGGTGCTGTGTGTTAATACAAAATGGCAATTTAAATGAAATACTAAATATGATGCAACATAACCTGATTTTTCAGTTTTTCATAATTAGGTTAAATACTTCCCAGATCTAGTACAGTGCCTTCCTAGTACAACTTGCTAACAATCCTCTGTTAAATACCCCATCCTACACAGAAATGATCTATTGCAAATAATGAGAGTTTCTCCTTAATATATAAGTGTGGTGCTTTGAAAATTAGGAAAGATGCTGAATTCCAATGGAAAAATAGCTTTATCATCTTACCTTTAGTAAAGAAGAGGACTAGTACTCCTCATCTTATAACCATGACACTTGAATATGTACTGCATAAATTATCTAACCAAATTATCTTATCATAATGCAGTAAACTGTTCTCATCAATGTCATAATATAGGTATGTGGAAATTATACTACAGGAAATATTTCAACATTTTACAAAATGCATGCTTCCAAATGAGCTTTGGTAGTTAGAAAAGCAACATTTTATACCATCAGGCAAAATAAAGTGCAAAGTTAATACAGAAATAAAAATCAAATAAAAATCAAAATTAATTTATTTTACTGAATTTTCTTTCAGGTACTATAAACCAACTGCATTTAAAAAGACAACATCCAGGATCTTTATATCATGTTCACAGTTTTTTATAGTACCCTTTTACAAGCCCAGTAAAAAAGCATCCCTTCCTTGCTCAGTTTCCTTTTTGATTTCCCAAATAACATAGGTTTTTTTCCCATTTCTAAAAACCATGCTTCCACTTAGCAGCTATTTTACTACTATGGTTCTGAACCAGCACCACTTTGCTTCACTCCAATAATCTAGAGTCCATGGATACACTTGAAGCATATGGGAACTACATGGAAGAATTTGGTCACAATGATATAAGTTAACATGTTGTTTCCCCTGATGGAATAAATCCCCCAGAAGCATTTAATAATAGTGTATGCTTTTTTTTTTTGGTGACACAGCAATGGATTTATGTTTGTTGTGTGTAAGAATCTAGAGAGTTTTCCCTGACATTTTATAAATAGTAAAAAAGAGCATGTCTGATTGAGAGCCTAAACTACATCACAGTGTCCCTTTAACTTCAAATATTATCACAGTGCACTTCAAACCTTCCCACCCCTTCAAGTGCAAATCACTCACTTCTGCTTACATACTCTTACATGTTGCTGTCCTCCCCACCTGATAATATAATTATTAAAGTTCATCACAATCTCATTGTGTCCAGTAATTGTGCAGAAACCTATACTTGTAAAACTTTTTTTTTGCTAGAGAAACAGTAGTACTGCATAACACAGAATTCAGATCTTCAGATTGTTTTGATGACATCATGCTTACTAATGAGCACCTCTAAGATTTTGAATTTTGTGTGCTTGTATTCAGAGTACTCTTCAGCCATTAGTATGCAATCTTCCTTTTTTGGACTCCTGTAAAGGGCAAATAAAACCCCATCACATTTTATTATGAAGAAAAGTGGTTTTCAATTTTTGTCAGTGGAGATTAATGTATTTTATTTTTTTCTAATTGTAGACACCCACAGATAGTATGACAAGAATAAAAGTGAAGCAGGATTATACTAATGGCTATTAAAATATTGAATTGTGATAATTAGTTTACTACACATAATTTCTTATTAATGGTGTGATTGCTAATTTACTCTAAGATACACAGACAATGTTTGGAAGATACAGTTACCAGAGTACTAGCTGCAGCTGACTGGAATGGGATGGTGGTCAAGTGTGGAAGCATTTGATCTCTGTAGAAATGATCTTCATTTCACAGGGCCTCCACAATTTGTTCAGATCCTTGAGACTCTTCCAAGTTTGGGGCCCTTGAACCACATGCTTTTTGGAGCATGTACTTTTGGAGCAAGTAGTTCTTCATTTCACCCTGTCCTAGATGTGGCCTTATGGATAGGTGTTATAGACGTGAAAGCCCATTGATCTCAATAAGACACTAATTGGTTTCAGCAAAACTTAGTTAGACCCAGAAATTGCAGAGTAGAAATTCCCAAGCCTTTTGACCCCCACTATTTACCGGTGATGCTATTCTTTTTGTGGAAGTGTACATGGAAGGATTAAGGATTTTATTGGTAAACATCACATTATATCAAAAATAAGATAGGCTAGTTCTATATTGTACATTTTCACTTTACATTATTGCTAGGAGTGTGAGGGTAGCACACTTTAAAATTTAAATTGCTCAATTGTTTAAAAAATCCTGAATTAATTTGAGTTATGACACAGATAACATTTACTTAACTCACATCTTGCAGGTGAGTCGCTCCTACCAAAGAGCACATACTTTAATAGAAACATATAAATAAACTGACATACATGAAGGCAGAATTGTTTACCTTCCTGTTTGTTTGAAGAACTGTTCCTCAAATTCTCTCAGGCCTTTGTGAAGCCTTCTTTTGTCTGCTTTTGTTTCTCTCAGGTGTTCAAGCAGCAGCACCCTGCAAAGGAATATTTTGAAGTTTGTATAAACCAAAATACTTAAGAAGATGATGATCAGCTGTCTAGACCCATGACAGACCAAAAGTTCAGTGCACACAAACTGGTTTGGACATGGTGGAAATCAATCTAAAATTTCTCCTCCCCTCTCAGCCCCTGCAAAGGGCAAATATGTATTCTGTTTGCTACTGTGTCATGCACAGAAAGCCATGTAACTTAGATCAATTCTGTCTCAGGCTTTTTGAATGTCTATACCCAGCCTCGATATACATAGATTCCCATTGAGTTCTGTGGTATCTAAGTGCAGAGATCAACTATCTGGTGTGAGAACTTCAAAGAATTCTAATATTTTTCCTTAAAGGGTGAGAGTAATAGATTTCTAACATTACAAGTTTAAAACTTACTTAAATCTGGTGTTATTCTCACTCGTCAATAAGGTGAATCCATTTGCATTATTTGGACCCAATCCTATGAGCATTCTCAGAGCTGTGGCTACACAACATCTAGAATTCACATGCCGTCTTGCAGGATCAAGCACCTAATTAGCAGGATAACAGCACCCACTTCATCAAATAACAGGACCCACTTCATCAAATATCTGCTGCCAAACAGTACTGCTTACTGTAAGTCAGCAAAACTGCAAGTAGTAGCAAGAACTAGGCAGGGCAGCATTTGCAGGACAGCATTAGGAGACAGAACACCTCCAGAATATGGCCTAGCTGGTATTATTTCAAAATAATGCACTGCCCTGATTTGTGAACACACATATGTTATGAGTTCCACAGAAAAATATGCCATCTTTATTTTCACTCAGTTGATAGGACCCAAGTGATTTAATTAACTGTTTCTCAGCAAAAAAATATATAAATAAAAATAAAGGGAAAGAAATAATCAAATGATCCATTCTCTGCCTGCATTTTCTTAAATGAGTGAAAAGGTTCAGTGACAAGTGAACGTGTTGGCATAACCTGAGCTGTATACTGAAATACAAAAAAACCCCCACATCTATGGTTTGTTCCTCTAGAGTTGGCTGGCCATCCTTCTTAATAGCGCTACTGTATTTAATGAAATGTTTGACAGGGTGATGTTATCAAGTGGTGAAAATACATACACATCTATACTAAATCAGACTATAAATTTAAATGTAAATTTATATTTTAAAAGCTATTATATAATAATAGATTAAATAATCTGATTCTTTGCTCAATTTGCTTGTTGATGCTAACAGAAAAGGTGTCTTATTTCACAACTGTGGCAGTACTATTATGAAAAATGACATTTAATCGATATGACTGCAAGCATAAACTAGCCTCAATCAATATTGAAATTTCTTTATCCTAAATTATCCTTCAGTTGCCCTCTAGGAATCTAAGTAGATATATTTCTGAAATCATTGATAAAAATAAGTTAGTCAACAAATCTTTTTTCTGTCATACCTATTTATAATTATTTCTCTTACTTACTGATACTCCCCTGACACTTTTTCTGGACTTACTCCATTTTCTGTTTGAATTGCACACTGTACATGAAGCCACAGATAAGTTCACCAAACAAGTATCCTGTATTTGTCTCCTCTCAAGAAAGCAAGTAACCAATTCCTTGTGTCTAGAGCTTCCAAGCTGCTCAGCTTGTCACAGTAAATATAGATCATGCTATACCTCCAGGATGTACAGAAAAGCTTGAAATATAAGAAAAATGGCAGCGCTCAGATTGTGGCCTCATGTAAATTGGACAGAGACAGGGCTGTTTGCTGGAATGCCTTCTTTTCATCCAACGGTGAAATAACTGCAGGCTCATTTTCCTCATGTGAAAAACATAGATGCTTCTCAACAGGAAAGCAAAATGTTGAGCTGTATCATGGTTCCTGGTTGCTTTGAGAATGGTCTTCAGCTGAAACTTCTTCCTCCTGCTTGTAATATGTAATGTCATTATCAAATTAACCACCTGCACTATATCTTTTAAAATGAATGGGATGATTAATGTAATTAATTCAATTCTTACCAGGTATATCTTTACTGAAATGAGTTACAAGTATAAAAAATAACAGCTAAAAATGTCTTGACATTTTCTTACGAACTCTTGAAAGCATTATGTTATAAGGTAGCTTTCAACATGAATCTGACTTCTTTAGATAGTTGTCACAATTAATTTATCACCACTGATTAGTCATTTGAGTAAAAATTTGCACCAGTACATCTTTAAACAAAAAAGACATTGATCACAATCCTTCACGCCTCCTTCTCTTGCATGTAGTCTCACTGAAATCAACAATATTATGCACGTGAGTAGTGTGGCATGACTGTCCTTCATGAAATTCTCCAAACAAGGAACCTGAATTATCTAGCACTAAAAATAGGCTTCATAAATTAAAGTTGTAGTATGCATAAAATAATTGTTTCACAGTTATTTGTAGAGTTACAAATGTTAACAACCAAAGCAGAATGACAATGACACCAAAATACAAATCCCTTCCCTCCACATGCACACACGCTTTTAGCTGTTGTTTGTAGCTAAAAAAAAAATGTGTGAGCAATTGCTCATTACAAATATATGCAAGGAAGTTTTACAATCATTCAGAAATAAAATATTTATTACAAAGTTAAAGCCAGCATTTCCAACGTCATCTAAGAAGCTTATTTCCATGGCAATAAATCACCTGTCTTATGCTCATAAGAATATCCCTGCCTGAATTATTAGACACAGACATCAGGACTCAGAAATTAGTATTTGCTTTGAGGTGTGAGGAGTAATTTACAAACGCCTAGTATCTGCTAACTTTGGTCATATGCAGTGATGTCTCACTCTACAAAAAGTACCACTGAAATTCATGGAGAAAATGCACACAAAAAATGCTACACAAGTGTCAGTGAACATGACAGAAACTGGACTGGTTTTTCTATAACAATAATTTTAAATGTATTTCACACATTGCTCAATGTGCAACAGCTGGAAATTGCAATAATATGCAACAACCAGAAACAACACACAAATGCTCAGTGCAACAACTGGAACCAGAAATGTGGAGAGGAAGAGAAAGGCAAGGTGGGGATTTACTTTACTATGATGATACATTAATACAATATTGATTAAACCTCAATGTGCCACAGTGTTTATGAAACTATTTTTTAACTAAAACTATACTGTATATACTGGAGTCTAAGATGACACCTAATAATTAGATTCTATATATAGAAAATGTATAAATTTGTTATAATTTTCCAGGTACTTAATCTAATTCTTGGAGGTTTGTCTTGTATTTGTCCCCTTCCCACTGCTACAGAAAAAAAAAAAATCTGAGAGATCAAGTAGCTTCTTTGCCCTCTGCACCCCCAGAATTTTTCCCCCTGCAGTCCCTTTTTCCTCTCCTTATTGTAAGACCCTGTTCTCCCCGAGCAAATTTGAAATCACTGCCCTCGAGAGATGCTTGTAATTTGCATGTAGTATCCAGAGACTGCTCATCCAGAATTGGTATATTTTTACTTTTTTGAAACTGCTGCAAATTTTAGCACTGATACTCCATAAACACACTTTTAAGCAGCATGTTTGTACCTACTTAAACATACTATGCATGGTATTATTCCAAAGTGAAAAGGCCATATACCATATAATTTACCATATAATTCATTGGGCTAGGTCCCAGGAAAGTTAACAGCATTTCAAGCCATGCTGACCCCACAGTTGAACACTGCTCAGTATGTGTGTGAGCCCCATATACAATGGATCTATGTGCTAATTAGTCCTCCACTCATGACAGGAACTGAGTGTTCTTGTCACAAGTGATGGGATAATCCAAAAATGTATATATGGATGAGACACAAGCAACCTGGTCCAGCTCCACTTCACAGAGGGCAGGGCCACACTAATATGCACCAGGCTGAGAAGGGGGGTAACACAGGGATTCGGGGTGAAGCATTTGGTGACATTTGCTAGACTTTTAATTTAAAGCTGGTGAAGGAATAATTGGAAATGGAAAAGGAAGGTGCAGCTCAGCTGTGGGAGTAAAGAAGTAAAAATGTATTCAGTGTAGTGGCTCACCATGATCTGAAAAAGAGTAAGTGCTGAAGAGAACTGCATGCAATGGATAGTAATGCAATGGATGCAATGGACATCTTATTCAGACGGGCTGCATTATATAAACCTTCTGGTAGGATTCCATCAGCATTTTCTTGGTCTCTTTTGCTAAGATCAAGCTGAAAGCCTCATCAATGCTTTAACTCAAGGTATTAATTTCAGGGTGTAAGGAATGGAGGAAGGAAACCCAAAGCTTAAAATAATAGCAGTGGTGGCAAATAACCAGGAGGTGGAAAGTGAAATGGAGAGGTAGAGAAGCAGAAAAAGAAAGACAGTGAAGAAGATGGGAACAACAGTAGAGTGTATGTGAGTAATAGTAATAGTAACAATTAGAGAGTCAGCAGCAAAACAGGTGGCAGGGAGTAGAACAAGGCCAGAGGGAAGATTGGAGCAGTGGAGAATGGGAGATAGAGTAAGAACAGGATGAGGTACATCAGCTGAGGGGCAGAAAGCTGCAGAAGTATAATGGAATGCTGGCCCATCTGGAGCAGCATGGTGGGAAGACATGGAAGTTGAACTGAGAGATGTCAGGGAGGAAAAGAGACTGCAAATAAAAATAATATCAACCAATGCAGATGGGAGCAATGAATATCAAGGGATGCAGACAGGAGCAATCAACAAATATGAATGCATAGATAAGGTACTGTCTGAGAGGTGGAGGTGAAATATCTCACCAGCCATTCCTTTCCAAAATAAAAATATTTAGAGTTTACTTAATGGAACAGTTCAGAGTAGGAAACATTTTGGAAGAAACATGCAAAGGAATGTAGGAAGGAGGAATTAATAGAGTATATTTTATAGCAGGAAACCTGAAAATGAGGGGAATGAGTCAGAATCAGAGACAGAGAGCAGGTTCCTGCCTTTAATTCCTTTGGGCTCCAGCCCAGAATGGTGAGATAGAGGTGGGAAGTGATGGGGAAGCTGGAAAATGGAAGTCTTTTTGAATACAAAGGCAGTCAGACAGCTTGCAAAAATGACAGACATGGAGGAGTCCACCACAGTGAGCAGCAGCTCTGGCGCACCTTAAAGGACAGTTGTACTCTTTTTAAAACAAGCACAACACCACTGATTATAGCATCAGGGACAAATGATGAGGGACAAATTGTTGCCCTGAGGGGTCAGGCCAATGCTCAGGATCTCAATATTGTGCTGTTAGATAGGAGGGCATGGTATACAATTGCACATGCACACATAAAAATCAATTAAGCACACATACACTCACTAGGTGCATACACCCCTACTAGGCATACACACTCACACTAGCAACTCAGATACACACACATCCAAAATAACCAGTCTAGGTTCATGCACACTTATCACCAATTTAAGCCCATACACGCTACACACACCAAATTTAGACAGAATCAGTTACCAACACCTGCACATCCAATACACATACATGGATTACTAATTCATATACCACACACACACAATGATATCTATATATGTATATTCACTAATTCACACACATACCACCCACCTACACATATACACAGGTGAGTTCCTAAGTTGGGTGTTGTGATATGTATGTATGTATGTGCTTGGTGTACTTGGGTTACCTGGGGAAAGGTTAAGGTAAGCAAGTAGAAATGTAGGGAGTGAAAGTTGCTGGGAGTGAAAGTCACCCGGACCAGGGTTACAACCAGTAGACTAGCGGGGCCTGGGCTGAAGAACTGAGGGTGGGGGTAACTGTCGCAGAGCACTGAGGTGCCCTGCTCCTAAAGAGGGGAAACTGCTAGGGAAAGAGCCCTAGCAGTGATTAAGGAGCCCAGCTGTTGGTTGCCAGGGCAACGGGAGCTAGGAAGTGACCCACACCTGCCAGCAGTCAGCTGACTGAAAGGGGAAAGGCCTGGCTCCCTTATAAACCCTAGGGGCTGAGGCCAGGCTGACAGTTCCCTACCAGCAGCCAGCGAGGAAGGAGCTCTCCCTGAGCAAAGCTGAGAGGATAGCCCTGACCGCAGGTACAGCCTGAGCCAGATAAAGGATGGAGTATCCCTGGGGTGGTTGGAGTAACGTGGTTATAGCCAGGCAGCTTCAGTTTATGTTATAGCTGAGGGGCTTGCATTTGGTTTACTGTTTAATACCGGTGGTTTGGATGAGGCTATTAGGGGTTGGAGGAGGCCTCATAGGGGACTCACAGCAGTGTGGGGACCCTAGCATCAACGAGGGTACAAAAAGTTAGGCTCGGGAGCGGCGAGAGATGCGCGGGTAAAAGCCTGCTGCGCCCCCACTCCCCCAAAGCCCCCCAGAAACCCTCCAGCAACCGTGGAGCCCCCCGCTGCCCCCCAGCATAGCCGGAGGTAAGTGGGGCCTGTGGAGAGAGGGGGCTAACCCCTTAGTGTGTGGGAGGAGGCGGCTGAGTGGAGCCGGGCTGAGTTAAGCCCCGCCCAGGCCCCTACTTCGCCCAGCCCCGCAGGGAGCCATGCGAACAGGCTGCACAAACAGGCACGCTTCTCTGCTGGCACGTGAGTTAGCGCGGAGTTCGCATGGGAGGGCCCAAGACCCTGCCTGCGCACCCCCCAGGGTAGACAGTCCCAGCCATAGCCAGCCTACCAGAGACATGACACGGATGGGCACACGCCGCACCCCGAGGATCCCCTAGGGCTCTGCGGCCCCCCCCCCCCCCCGGCACCTTAGAGACTGCCACCCAGACGGAGCCCCTGGTTCCGGGCTCCATGCAGACGGAGCCCCTGGCTCTCAGCTGTGGGGGCTGCCTGTCCCTTTTTCAGGCTCTGGGGCCTGGGAGCATGGTTACCTCCCCTTGTGGGGTCTGCTCCCTTTTGGGGTCTCTGGTGCGCCAGCTGGAGGAGCTCCAGGCCACAGTCCAGAAACTGCGTGCCATCAGGGACTGCAAGCAGGAGATAGACTCCTACTGCCAGGCCCTTCTCCCCCAGGAGGTGGAGGGTAGACCACAGTCTCCCTCCAGGCCAAAGGAGAACTCTGGGACCTCTCGCTCTGTCCAGCCAGGGGCATCGACCAAGGTGGTCAAGGGCCCTAAGGCCCACTACACCAAGGCCCCTGCACCGCCAGAGCTGAGCAACAGGTACGCACCTCTTGCTGCTCCAGCAGAGCCTGCTGAGTTGCCGGCTCCCACAGGCAACATGGGCCCAACTGCAGCTACCGCCCCTGCTCTCCCCAAGACAAAACATAAGGTGTTTGTTGTGGGAGACTCCCTCCTGAGGGGGACTGAGGGGGCAATCTGCCACCCCAACCCCTTAGCCCGGGAAGTCTGCTGCTTCCTGGGGGCCCGCATCCGGGACATTGTGGAGAGGATCCCAAAGCTCCTCCAACCCACAGACCACTATCCCATGCTTCTTATTCATGTGGGCACCAATGACACAGCTCAGAGCACTCCCAGCCGGGTCATGAGGCGCTACAGGGATTTGGGAATGAGGCTAAAGGGTCTGGAGGCACAGGTGGTGTTCTTATCGATCCTCCCAGTCTCAGGCTATGGGCTGAGGAGAGAGAGGAGGATCCACGAAGTCAACCAAAGACAGCAGCGCTGGTGTCATCGAGAAGGCTTTGGCTTCCATGACCACAGCCTGCTCTTTGGTGAGAGAGGCAGTGAGCTGCTGGGAAGAGATGGCCTCCACCTCTCTCCCCTAGGGAGGAGGCTCTTCTCAGCCAGACTGGCTGACCTGCTCCACTGGGCTTTAAACTAAGCCAGCTGGGGGACAGGGGGACTACCGCCACTGCTGGCCTGCTGAGCAATCCTTGCAAAGCCAGCGGGTCAAGGCACTTAAGGGAGCCCACCCCTGCCCCAGCCCTGGTAAAATCTGTGGGCAAGGAAGGAGCCCCCAGGGGACACTTGCCTGCCTGTACACAAATGACAGGAGCTTGGGGAATAAGCAGGAGGAGCTCATCCTCCTGCTCAATGCAAATAATTATGATGTCATAGGGATAACGGAGACCTGGTGGGACTCTACCCATGACTGGACCACGGGTATAGATGGCTATATCCTGTACAGGAGGGATCGTATAGATAAAAGGGGCGGGGGTGTAGCTCTCTATGTTAAGGAAAGCTACATGACCCTGCATGCCAATATTGGCGACCAGGGTGGATGACTGGAGACCCTCTGGGTTAAAATTCATGGGGAACAACTATCACTGGAACAAGGGAGAAGAGATTGATGTCATATATCTTGACTTCAAAAAAGCCTTCGATCTGGTATCCCATGATCACCTCTTGGTGAAACTGGCCAATTGTTGCCTTGGGTCCACCACGATCCACTGGCTGGAAAATTGGCTCCGTCGTTGGACCCAGAGGGTAGTAATTGATGGAAGTCACTCATCATGGTGTCCTGTGACTAGTGGGGTCCCCCAAGGCTCTGTCCTTAAACCCATATTGTTCAACATCTTCATTAATGATGTGGACACTGGAGTCAGAAGCGGACTGGCCAAGTTTGCCAATGACACCAAACTTTGGGGCAAAGCATCCACACCAGAAGACAGGCGGGTGATCCAGGCTGACCTGGACAGGCTCAGCAAGTGGGCGGATGAGAATCTGATGGTGTTCAACGCCAATAAATGCAAGGTTCTCCACCTTGGGAAGAAAAACCTACAGCATCCTTATAGGCTCGGCAGTGCTACGCTGGCTAGCACTATGGAAGAAAGAGACTTGGGGGGTCATCATTGACCACAAGATGAACATGAGCCTGCAATGCGATGCTGCGGCTAGTAAAGCGACCAAAACGCTGGCTTGCATCCATAGATGCTTCTCAAGCAAATCCCGGGACGTCATTCTCCCCTTGTATTCGGCCTTGGTGAGGCCGCAGCTGGAGTACTGCATCCAGTTTTGGGCCCCACAATTCAAAAAGGATGTGGAGAAGCTTGAGAGAGTCCAGAGAAGAGCCACACTCATGATCAGAGGTCAGGAAAGCAGACCCTACGATGACAGGCTGAAAGCCATGGGGCTCTTTAGCCTGGAAAAGCGCAGGCTCAGGGGTGATCTGATGGCCACCTACAAGTTTATCAGGGGTGACCACCAGTATCTGGGGGAATGTTTGTTCACCAGAGCACCCCAAAGGATGACGACTAGGTCGAACGGTCATAAACTACTACAAGACCATTTCAGGCTGGACATAAGGAAGAATTTCTTTACTGTCCAAGCCCCCAAGGTCTGGAACAGCCTGCCACCGGAGGTGGTTCAAGCGCCTACATTGAACACCTTCAAGAGCAAACTGGATGCTTATCTTGCTGGGATCCTATGACCCCAGCTGACTTCCTTCCCTTTGGGCAGGGGGCTGGACTCAATGATCTTCCGAGGTCCCTTCCAGCCCTAATGTCTATGAAATCTATTAAATCATTCGGGGTGCACTGACCCCAGCCCCAGAAAGGGGGGCAGTTTAGAAGCCCCAGAGAGGGACCATTGAGGAGAAGCCCCAGTGTGGGTATGGTGAGCCCCAGAGAGAAGGGGGCAGCACGTTGAGAAGCCCCAGAGAGGGGTGCAGCACTTTGGAGAAGCCCCTAGAGAGAAGGGGGCAGCACTTTGGAGAAGCTCAGAGAGGGGGTGGCATTGACGAGCACCGGAGAGAAAGGGTGGCATTGACAAGTGCCGGAGAGGGTGCCGAGTGAGACCAGGGCCGCGGACAGCCCGAATGCCAAAGAGGGCGCAGAGCCAGACAGGGCAGCACAGGGCCCAGAGAGGACAAGGGGCCACATTATAACAAGGCCATGACTGAACAACATCAATTCCATCTGTGAGGCTTGGGGCGTGGTAAAAGAATGGTTGGAGCCACGCATAGCCCATAAGGCTAGGGTGCCCCAAAGCACCCACTATAGAACAGGGCCCACAAAGGGGTCCAGGAGCCCATGGGGCTCAGAGCACATCTAAACCTTGTCCAAGAAGACGTGAAGGCAGCCTCCCTAATATAGTTGAACACCAAAGACATGGCAGGCAAGAATTTGAGGGTGCTCTTGGGCCAACTTGGCACAGGAAGGGGGCCTTGAGGAGATCACGGCTCTCCTGCAGGACCCCACATTGTGACAGTAACTTTAGGTTAATTGATCTTAATTGACTAAAAGACAACGCCCAAAGCCTGCAGAACAGGGGAGTGATGCCAGCACAGAGGCTGGGACTGGACCCAGAGCTATGGGGGAGCTGAAAAGGTAGGTGGGGAGAGGGAAAATGGGACTAAGGGAAAGTGTGGGTGTTAAAGAGGAGCTCTGGGAGTGGGGAGCCAGAGGATGGCTCCAGGGCAGCTAGAGAAGTTGCGGGGAGTGGCAGTAGGTGCTGGGAGCTGGAGAAAATTGCAGGACAGCCACAAGGAGCAGGGAAGCTACAGGGGTGTGGGGGAGGACTACAGAAGGTATGGGGGAAGCCTGAAAACAGAGAGATGGACAGCAGAAAATCACAGGAAAAGCAGCAGGAGAGACTGAAAGGTGGCAAGGGCAGCAGGAAAGCAGAGAAAGGCAGCAGAAAGTCACAGGGAAAAGACAGTAGGAATTGAGAGGAGATTGGGAAACTAGTGGAGAGGGGTGGGGGCTGGAGCTGACAGAGAGAATGAGGCTGGAATTTAAGATAAGGAAGGGACTCAGAAAAACGTGACCCAACTTGGGGTTGCAAATGACAGTGGTTTTATTGAACAGGGGACATGGTGACACAATGTCTTATTGGTTCCCTTGCACGCGCACGCACACATGCATGCACACACACACAGTGGCAGCAGGGTTAGAGAGGCTTGGTGCAGGGACTGAAGTCCACTGAAGTCCAGGAGGAGAGAGACAGAGAGAGAGAGTCCAAATTGTAGGAAGAGGTGTGCAGGTAATATCTACCTATCCAGGCTGGAAAGGGGTCCTTGTCCAGTAGCTGTTGTCCAGAGGGGGGTCGCTGGCAGGGCCTCTGGGTAGATCGGTGGTGTGGCATGGTGCTGGTCCAGATAGAGAGGGTATCCCACTGGATCTGTCTTCACTGCCCCTTTTTATAAGGGCAGACCTTGTGTGACCCTAGTGACAGAAGGCATGCCCAGGCAAGGGTCAGCCCCTGGCATACTGAGCATGTGTGCTTCATGCAGGGATGTGCAGTTTCAGGCGTCTGTAATGGTGGGGTACAATGGGAGAGTTGCTGGTTCTGCAGGGTCTTTTGTCTTTCAAGTGCTGGGTTCTTGTCTGTGTTACCTGGATGAGGTCCGTGGTTTCTGGATGAATCAATGCGAGGTGATGGCCCAGGCATTACAGGCCATTCAGTAGAGGCCTGCTACCATTGTATTTCGATCATTCCCAATCATTCTCATTCATCTGGGAACCAATTTACATGGGAGGGGTACGTGACTCATACAGTTGCAACATGGGATGCCCAGGCAGAGGACACAAGATGAAGGTCTGACATATAAAATGGAAACTTGACATGGCTTTGGTTCACTTACAGACACAGGCCTAAACCATACAATATCCATATGAAACAATAAAAATCAACATGAAAATGATAATACTACAATATACAACAGTAAGAATCAATACAAACCTAATAATAATAATACAATATAAAACATTGGATATCCAAAACCAAAAACTTGCTACCAAAATAAAAATGTTAAAGCTTATCCTAAATCTGAGCTCACTTATACTTATCTATAGGGAATAGAGAGGGAGAGAAAAAGTCAGAAATGGTTGGGGAAGGGGAGGGAATGCATTTAAAATAAATAAAAAAAGAAAAATGGGGTTTTGCTACAAAATGAAAAAACAGCTGGAGGCATACTACTATTCATGAATTTAGAGGTGAGAGCAAAGCAGGTGGAAGACATTATCAGACAGTAATTAATGACATTATCAGGCAGGTAAGTAGCATTAGAAATTTTCAATGTATATGTACCACCAGAGTGGGAGGGGAGGAATGCTCTGCTTAGAAAGCTAGCCGTTTACCCGGTTGGAGGGAGCCTGTGGATAAAAATGATGGACTTCAATGGCATAATAGGAAGCGGGTGACAGTACAGAGGAAGGGGGAGATGGAACGGTTCACCCAGATTATAATAGAAGAGTCACTAGGAGATGTATGGGAAGGAGAGAACGTTTTCACTAGAACATACCCAAGTGGAAAGAGACAATCAAGAATTGACTTTGTGTTTGTATCCAAAGAAACAGACATAAGAAAGAAACAGTAATTGTGGCATTTAGTGATCACCATATTCTGAAGATGGAACTGAACCCCACAAAAGAAAGGGGAGTGTGGAAGTCAGAGGTGGACTTTCAATGGAAAGTGTGCTAACGCATACATCAGAGTATTGAGAAGTGATAGGGGCTAAGCTAAATAGATTGAGAAGCACCATAGTTGGAGTGGGGAACTGGGGGGACTTGGAGAAGTTGAGCCTTCAAATTAAGAAAGAGTGCTAGGAATCCCAAAGGGCATTGAAGACAAATACAGCATGGGAAAAGATGACTGCATGGATATAGCAAATACTTTGGTTACGGGCTGGAAGGACACTGTCCTTTGCCAGAAACATGGCAGCTGTGAAAAGGCTGTGCTACTGCCGATCATTCTATATAAAGGAATTGTATTCCCACCAATGTGGCAGCAGGTAGCAAAAGTACAGAGGGAATTTGGAATGCGAAGGACAAAGGTTGGTTAGAGCTTAACTGGACAAAGCAAGAGAGATGGAGGGATGGGCAGTGTCAGACCTGGGATTTTTTTTTCTCTGTGTGAAGTATGCAAGTGTGGTATGCAAGGGCAAGGGGAAAACACCACAGATCACCTGATTGCAAGAAGCTGCAATGTTGAAGTAATTGGGAGTATATCAGACATCTTTGAAGAGTCCATGTGTGTGACAACTGCTGATTCATTATGTCAGGATGGAAAGGTTCATGCAGGCATAAAATAGGGAATAAAATAGGTTGAAGGTCCTAAAGGATCATAAGAAATTGATGAAAGTGGTAAGGAAGAGCTGGTGGGAAATTTTGCAGAAGGACAAGTGAAGATGGTATGGGGAGCAGTGATGCATAAGCAACAAAAAGGGGGGAACATGTTGACCTAGTGTGGATGGTTGTAAGAAATATCTTGCTGGTGAGAGGTGAAGCATAAATGCGGCTTGATGAGTGCATCAAGGTGCCCAAGGAAAAATTGCAGTAAACATATGGTGTGACATATATTTTAGGAGTTTACATATGCAACAGTGGTGTGGGAAAGGATCTGCCGCTTTCTGAGTGTCACAAAATAAACCTGTTATTAGAACAGGAGTGCTACTATATGGACTCATGTCAAAGGGACCGAAGGAAATGTTACTAAGGACTTTATTAGCATGTGTTAAAACTAGTTTATGGAAAGTAAGAAACCTCTGGGTTTTTAAGGGTTTGGCTTTCTCTGGGGCTGCATACTACATTGATCAAGACAGAGAAGAAGTGGAGGAAAAAGGACTGGGCACACTTACATAGCTGTTTCACTGAACGAACAGAGATGACTGATGGAGGGGCAGGTGGTTACTGAGGTTTTTCATAGGGTTCTATATGAAGAAAAAGAGTTCTGTAAGAGTCTTTTGTGGAAAGCTGACGTATGTTGTTTAAGGTTTAATATATATAGTTGTATTTTTTTGTGTGTGTAAATGTAGCTGTTTTTGCCATACGAAGTTTTAGTAAAAGAAAGGTGCTCAATATGTGAAGCTTGATAAGTAGAGAATGATCTGTCTTTTAAATAAAATTTGTAAATAAGAAAAAAGATTCTCATCAGTATGTTTGCCCCATCTGGGCCATGTGTTTTAAAGTCATGCTCAGTATTGGCTGCATTTGATGAACTTCATAGTTGGTTTCCATTACTGAGCAAATGCTGCTTTTGTCAAGCAATGAACTTAATGCGGTTACCATGTATGCAAATATATATTTAAAAAACCCCTCATCTTGTATTTAAGTAAATGCAATAATATGGAAAACAGTATATTTGCAGAACAGATATATACTGAATATACTGAAGATGGAATCAGTTGTCATGGGAACACAGAACTGGAAGGGGCCTCCTGCATTTGTAGGCAAATATTTATACAATGATTCCACAAACTACACAAGCACAAAATCAGACACAAGAATACCCTACAACATGCCTGCTTCTGTAAGAACAGGGAAATAACTGCTTAATATATGCTCCTTATGTTATATATTTATTGAGTTGTCAGGTTTAAAAGCTGAATGCCATCACAACCATTTAAACTTATTGATTCAGAAACTGATACACTATATAATGGCCCCCATTTCTGGGTTGAATCATGTAGTTTTTTTAACTATTTTTTTGAAATACCAACTTCATGCTGTCAATATGCTCTTCTTGAGCAATATAAGCATAAGGTCATGACACACCAAAATCAGTATTTATTGTAGTTTCTTTACCAAGCTATTACTTAGTTCTGACTTATGATAGTTGTAATCAAAGATGGTATAACAAGAAGTTTCTTAATAATCTGTCATACAGAGGCTTCATAAGACTCTTCTGGGTTTTTTTGCTACTGAAAAAATAAACAATAAGAAAGTATATTTTTCTCAGAAACAAAAATTATGATCTACAGTACATGAGCTACATTTATTTGCACCTGGAGTTCAGAAGTGAACTTGGCTTTGAGTGTATTCTTTCACTTTGTATCATTTGAGTACTCTGGCATAATTCATGGATAGTGTGTACATTCTGAAAAAAGTACAGTACTGTTACGTAGTGAAAAATGTACAAATTTTCCTCAAGCCATTTATTCTGGAAAAACAGTGATGCTGTTACATTTCACATTCTGTGAGTGCCAATGTAGGCATAAGTTTTCTGTTTCTTCTATATTTAATGTGAGAGCCAGGAACATTTATTTTAAAAAGAGTACATTTTTAGTTAGGGTGATGCAGGGTCCAATCCAACCAAAAGTGTCCTGTCCAAATCTTTGCAAAACGCCAACTGATGGCTTGAAAAGAAAAGACTGGCTAGTATTGAAGCCCAAAAAGTAGGATATGGGGGATGGAGGACCAACAACCACTGTTTTTAATGATACATTGTCAGAAAGGAATCACCTGCAAATGAGTTCATCACCTCTCTGTACTTCACAATTCCCTATTCTCAAACCTTTCAGTCTCAGTCACTAATAACTGCACTACCTGTGGGAATTCCTATTACTCTGCTGTATGTACACAAATCTAGATAACTGGAAAGACATGGACTGCCTGAAGTCATGGGTAAAATTTGTTTAGAAGTGGTATGTTATCTGGGCATGAGGAGCAAGAAGGAGGTTGGAGGAATTCTGTTTGATGTCATAACCTACGTATTTAATTTCATCCAAGTACAGAGCATCTCAAACACGTCTGGTACCATATCAACATTCCCCCCTCCCAGATGGTCCACCTTAATAGTAGAAGACTGATGCTGCTTCTATGCCCAATCTTCACTTTTAATTTGGTTGCAGCAGTCAGGCTTTTTGGTCAAGGCCGTCTTAAGGACATAACGTATACTGGGGATCTCTACACTTTAAATCATAAGACCATTATCCCAGCATTGCCCTTGAGAGCACATGCAGATGCCATCGCCATTTGGTGCAAGCACATATTTAAATTATGGTTGTTCATGTGCTATTGCTTTGGTTGTCTCTATTTTGCGCCTTAATGTTTGTGTTCTCTCTGGGGCCACAAGTCCCACATGGCTTGTTTTATGATTGACTGGTACATCTTGGAGCTTGGACCTGTGCCCTAAGTATTTGTGCCCTGTGGGCCTCTGCCTTAAAATAGCACTACTTCTAGACCAGCATGGAACTATCAGCTATCGAGACATGACTCCTGTTGAAACAGATACATTTAGAACTTTTTATCTATTGAGTTGCTTTTTAGGGGAGCCTGGAAGAACCTGTTGATATCAAGATACGTGTGGTCTCTTCAAGCATCTCTTTGAGCAGGTGCTGTCAGTAATATATGCAGACCCCCAAAAAGTCAGTAGCTTAAACTCATTGCTTCCCAATGTTCTACCTTGAGGGCATTCTGTTTCATACAGATTAGCCCTTCAGAGACTTAGATAACTGAGGCACAGAAGTCACATGCTTTCTACAAGTTCCCATATCTTACTCTTTCAAGTGACACACAGATCTGGAAAAAAACAGTGACATATCTGACCTAATGTCCCTGCCTCACATTCTTTTCTAACTGTGAGATGCTTTTACCTTGGATCAGAGCTTTCTAAGGTATTCAGCATTTTTGCTGTCTGATACATATGTTCTCAGAATCATGGACTCTCTCTCTCTCCCTCCCTCCCCCTCCCCCCTCTGAGGCTAATTGTCTTCTTTCACAGCTGGTTCATTAATTAAAAAATACTATCTGCTCATAAACTATGCCTCTTTTGCTGTCCAAGCTTTATTTGTCTCCACGTCGCTGTTTAAGGTCAACCCTAAGGTTACCTTCAAATATCCCAGGCCATTTGAGCTGCTGTTCCCTACCTACATTACCATGCTGCACTCATAGTGGGCACACTGATTCAGAAGTGCTGGATTCTGATGGAAATTTCTATCCATCTGTGTTTTGTTCTGGTTTTGGCAAGAAAGCCAAGAAGTGAAGTACAGAAGAGTTGGAAGAGATGTATGGGAAATTGAGAGATTTGGTACATGGACGTTTATAGATTCATAGATTGCAGAGTCGGAAGGGACCACAACGGATCATCACGTCTGACCCTGTGCCCCTGGCAGGAAGAGGACTGAGGTCAGATGACCCCAGCCAGGTGACTATCTAGCCTCCTCTTGAAAACCTCCAAGCTAGGTGATGGCACCACCTCTCTTGGAAGCCCATTCCAGATCCTGGCCACCCTTACTGTGTAAAATTTCTTCCTAATATCTAACCTAAATCCACTCTCAACTAGTTTACACCCATTGTTCCTAGTCACTCCCTGGGGTGCCTTAGTAAACAGTGCTTCCCCTATTCCCCACTGACCTCCCCTAATAAATTTATAGGCGGCCACAAGATCTTCCCTCAGCCGTCTCTTGTGAAGACTGAAGAGGTTCAGCTCTCTCAACCTCCCCCTGTAGGGTCTATCACGAAGGCCACTAATCATGCGCGTGGCCCTTCTCTGGACCCTCTCAAGATTCCCCACGTCTTTCTTGAAGTGCGGCGCCCAAAAATGGACACAGTACTCCAACTGCAGCCTGACCAGTGCTGCATAGAAGGGGAGCATCACCTCCTTTGTTCTATTAGTCATGCACCTGCTAATGCATGACAAGGTGTGATTGGCCTTCTTGATGTACCTCTAGCCTGTAGTGCCCAGGTGAGTGCTGACAACACAGCAGGGAGGAAGTTACAGCAGCTTGACCTTTGGCGCTCACACACAGGAGAGCTTGTGGAGTCAGCTAAATGGATTTTAATGCAGAGGGTTGGCAGATTTGAACCAAAGGGTGACTCTGTTAGCTGGGTCAAGACCTAGCTTTAGAGTTACTGAACCTTCTGAGTTTTTCCTTTCTGCCAGCACCTGTGTTTTTTTTCCAGCTTCTTGTACAGTCCACTCCTTCCAAATCATCCACTTCTTACTTTCCCTTAACTCCAGAGAGGATAGAAAAAGCTAATTTTATCTAGGCGGCAGTAACTCCTATTGATCCCTCAAGTAAGATCTTGTTTAAGAGCTGCTAACCTTTAATAATAACCTGTCCAAGGACTGCTTCAAGGTTTTTTTGATGATATCTTCAACAAAATCTTACTTCTGGCATATTTCCTGGACCATCATGGCTAAAACAACATTTCAACCCTACTTTCCATAGACAGACATGCTGGTACATGCTTAGCACAAGGATCATGGGTGAGGCTACTAAAATACAGTGAAAAGGTTTAAAAAGAAGAACCAAAATTCAAAAGTTGTATGGAGATATTCATCAAATCATCACATCTGTTGTGGGCCAAATTTTCAGACAGGGCAACTCTTTGTCTACACACGGTTTTGGAACTTACAGAAACATACACAAGGGCATTATTACATCTCTACACCAAAGGCTGATAAAAGTAGTAATAGTAAGATGTGTTAGCCACCTGTTTTGGAGGATCAGAAACAAACAATAATTTGGCCCAAAAATGTGTATGGTTCAGAGAGAATGTTGAGATACTTCTTAAAATCCAGTGCATTATTTTCAAACATTTTCCATAAAGGTTAAGTGCAGATTTATTAAATACAACAAATACAAAACAAGTCAAATGGTTACTCTACTTCCAGGTGCACTCATTTAGTTATACTTTAAGGGTTATGTATGACCTTTAGATAGGCTCAAAAGTTCAAACAAACAAACCCAACCAACTGCCCTTCAGGACTTTAGAACTGAATGGACAAAAAATATATAAATCAGAGTAATTCCATTAAAATTAATCCCTTAAATTTATATTCAAAATTATGCTATTGATATCTGGTTCTAGCTCTGAGCCATACAATTAGATGCCTTTTATGTCTAGGTTGCAACTGGAGAAGAAATTTTTATGGGGTAGATATGCCTAACAAGTTCTAATATAACCTGTCTATGCACTATCAGCAGTGAAACCACAGCAGTATAGCCTCTCTGGCCAAGGATGTACCCCAAGGCCTTGGCCAGACTTATGGCTGAGGGTACACCAGCTAGCTAGTTAAAGCTATCTTGATTGTTTAAGGACTGGACAAGGGCCGATGTTGTGCCCATTCACAAGAAAGGCAGGGGAGAGGAACCGGGTAATTACAGGCCAACCAGCCTAACATCCATCCTAGGGAAAATCCTAGAAAAGTTCATCAAGGAGTCTATCTGCAATAAATTTCCAACATGGCTTCATTGCAGGCAGGTCTTGCCTTACCAACTTCATCTCCTTCTATGACCAGGTAACTTGTCACCTGGACTTGAGACAGCAGGCTGACATTGTATACCTTGACTTCCAAAAAGCCTCTGATCTACTAGCCCACAATGTCCTCGCGATAAAATTTGAGGTTTGTGGCCTTAACTCTAAAACAGTCAGGTGGGTGAGAAACTGCTGCAGGATAGAACCCAGATCTATGTCATCCTGGTGAGAAGTGGGCAGCGGTATCCTGCAGGTATCGGTGCTTGGTCCAGTACTATTCAACATTTTTATTAACGATTTGGATGTGAGGGTGAAGAACTCACTGGCCAAGTTTGCAGATTACACCAAGTTAAGGTGGAGTGTGGTCACACTTGTTACGCCTCAGCTCTGTATTCTTGGGCAACCCTGGCACAGGATGCATTCTGTCTGACTCACAAAGGACTCCCCCTCCCCCTCCCCTCCTCTACCTAAACGAAACTGATTAAGATGCAGTGAGAGACGCACCTAAAACTCTCCAGATAAGGGTGATAAGAGTGAAACAACTGCCCTCGGTCTCATCTGCATCTGAGATGGAATCAGATGACCATTCATTTACATGAGAGATGGAAAACAGAAAGCCTGAAGCAGAGACTGCAGTGAATTCTGGGACCAGAGAAGCAGGAGAGCGCTGCATGATGGGGAATCTGTGCTTCCAATGTTAATTAACCCATGTTCACATACACCCAGCTCAGCATTTATCAGACCAGTTCTAATCTGGATTTGCTAAGGACTTTTCTTCCCCCAGACACACACACACAGCTCTAAGTTTAATAGGCATCTCGGGCCGTATATTCCCCGGTCCCACTATGGGAGGCCTATTTAAACTTGATTGACTAAAACTCGGTTGCCGGGTTAGGGAATGCTGAGGCAAGAGACCGAGTCCAAGGGGGTACGGGCAACATTTGAACAATGGTTAAGGGTTCATCACAGCATCCAGCCTGCTGGAGCCCTAATCCCAGGTGTTGTCGTATCTTTCCCGAGACGACTGGTGGGTGTCCTCTCCACAAAAGGTTATGAGCACCCCAATAATTGCTTTAAGTCTGTTAAAAGACTATAGTAAAATCTGGAAAAGTCATGCTAAGCTGAGGCTTGTGCACAACAAGTAAAAATCCAAAATCCTGATACTACAAGCTATCTATTGTTCCTGAAGAAACCATGAGATATCCCATCAGGATATCTGCCATCCATAGGAATCTCAAGCTGGCTCCCAAGTATTTGGGTTACTCCCTTATCTTAAGTGTTTCCTGATTATCAATCAGTTTCCTGAGATGGTCCAAACCAGATAACCCCTTGTCAATAGAAAAGACAATGTTTTACACTACTGAGGGTGCTTCGAAGCAGCTGAACTGAGGGTATAAAAATCTGTAAGTGTCTGCACTTAGGAAAAAGAAGAAAGAGAAAGAAAAAGAAGAAGCAGGAAAGAAAAGGGAGAAAGAAAGAAGAAGAAGAAAACTCCTGTGCTGACACCATCCCCTGTCGTTCTTGGGACACTGGAAGAACAGATTGTCTCTCTCTTCAAGGATTGTGCTACGGACTGTGCCTATCAGCTTTGCAGCCTGGGTACCGTGGACTCGGTGAGATTCCCAGCGTTCTCTCTTCTTTCTAGGCATAAACTTCTGAACCTGACCTGTATCAGTTAAGCTTGAGCTAAGTTTCCCCAAATGCTTAGTGAAACCAGGGTAGTATTGTCATTGTTTGTGTTTGTTTTTCTTTTGCATGTCTATTACTACTAGTACTATTATATATTTCATATGCTTAGCAATAAATAACTTTTATAGGCAAACTGGTAGTAATTGGGTATATTTTTCCTTCTCTGCTTCTTTTTCCTCCTGTGCTCTGCAGCAACGCTTCTTTTACCTATGCTAAAGATCCCTGTGAAGCCTAAAATATTGTGGGGTCTGCTCATCAAGAGGCCAAGATCGGGACGTGCTGAGTTTGAAACACATAAGGGGATCAGCTTGTACAGGCTGATTGACCCAGTTTGACTCAGACGTGCCCTTATGAACTGAATGCTGGCCCATGAGGGTGTCAGCTGGACACCCAGCCGGATTCAGAGGGATTCTGTTTACCTGTGTGCTTGTGTCTGACTGCATTTTATTGTTGCTCTTATGAACTGATTCTTGGCATATGAGGGTGTCAGCCTGTCCATGCTGATCAGCCCGGCCAGGTCAGGCGTGTCACGTTAGTGTGTGTGTGTTTGTGTGTATGACTGATTTGGTGACTGGAGGAACCCAGTCCCATTGAGATTGAGTCCTGCAAGATAGCTCCACTGGGGGTGAGGGCTTGCAGAAGGGAGAAATACAGCTCCATATAGTGACACAAGCAGCACATTGACAGAATCACCAAGACCCTAGAAACTATCCTTTAATAAATGAGCACACCCCAAAGTAATGGGCAAATTTGGTAACACACTTGAAGACAGGTTATAGATACAAGTGGACCTAGACAAGCTAGCAAGTTGGGCACATTGGAATGTGATAAAGTTCAGTGTCAAGAACTGTAAAGTGCTCCACCTTTGCACAAGCACCCCTCCACCACCACACCTACAGGTTTGGCGGCGCAAAATTGACTAGCACCACAAATGCAAGGGACCTGGGGCTAATAATAGACAACAGTATGAATATGAGCCAGCAGTGTGTAAAACTGGCACAGAATCCTTAACCATTTAATATATCGGCAAATTTGTCAGAAATGTTTCTTCAGCAGTTTCTTTTTTGTGCCATTCTTGATGTTGCTCTCATTTTGAAATGGAAACTCTGTCTCCATCTTCCTTAAGACATCAGGGATCTTCTTACACTGGAGGAACTTGAAATGTTTTTGAAAAATAATTCAATGTATTTAAGGTACTAACTGTCAAATTAAACAGAGAGACGGCTTCCTAGAAAATGAAACATCCATGTCTGATTATGGGCTTAAATAATCAAACTAATTGCAAAATTCCCCACTCATGGAGGCAGCTCCTCAGGTACCTGTACACAAGCACATAGCCTCCCATGTCTCATTTATGAATCTCCCCACACTTCAAATGGACGGTGGAGGCACTTGAAACAAGCGTGTCAAACACTTTGGTTCAAGCACAGCACTCCTGCTGCCCTACTGAAGCACAGGGATGCTGATACATGACATGCTGTGGCACTTCAGTTAGAAGTGTGACCCCCTCAACCTTCAGAACATGTGTAAAAGTGCCTCTTGCTCAAAAACTGATAACACCAGTAGCATTAATGATTAGAGCTGGAGCAAGAATTTTTCCACAGCACCGTAACTGTGGGTCCATTTCTGCAACAACCTTCAGTAACTTACTGAGTCAGATTTCACTAATGCCTACATATTGAACAATAGCAGGCTTGTGGATTTAGCTCTTAGTAACATCCTTAATTTAAGCATATGAGTAATCCCACTAGTCCCACTACGTGCTTAAGTGTTTTACTGGATCTTTGCCTATCCTGCCACATATTCCCTCTAACAGTAAAAGTAACAGTACATAAAAGAAAAATATCACTGTCATTTTCTATGTCTGATATTGTGCCTTGACTTGTAAAGTTTCTCTCAGCTGCTTATTCTACTCTTTGTAAAGTACTCTACATTTTTTATGTTTCAATATCAAACTACAGGTAAGCCTGCAAACTGCTTCTGTCTTAACACATCTAAGATAGGTTGAGTATGTAACTGGAGGATCAGGGCAGGCCCCCAGAACTGTTGCCATTTTGTGCATAGATCACTACTAATGAGCAATATAATGTTACCAAATAATAATCTTGCTTTTTTTTGGTTTTTTTTTACAGTGATCACAGTTCAGAAGTTGCAAGCATTAACATTTATATTCAAAGGTTGCTTTGAACCAACCAATATGACATTGACTATGTGTAATCTCAAAAATATTAGCTAAAGAAATAATAAGAACCAAATAATTTTAAATGTACCTATCTCTCCAGGGCATACTTGCATGTCATCAATGAATATTCTCAAAATATAGTAGACACTTTTGAAGACTGATTTTTTTTCCAAAGTCATTTGCTTTTTTGTCATATCCTATTTTTAAAAAGTTATTTATAAAATGATGCATCAAGATTGTATCGCAAGGATACTAGTCATCTACTTAAAGTTATAATCTTTCTAACTTAACTGTAATGGAAATATGCTTTCCTGCCCCTATTGAAATCAACAGGAGCTCTGCATTGATTTCAATGTGAAAAAGGAAACAAGGTTAGGTGAACGATGTTTAAGAGATTCACAGTTTGCACGACTGGCATAATCCAAATCGACTGAAATCAATGGAAGACTTTAACTTGTTCAAATGAGCTATGGAGTAGGTGTTTAGACTAGATAATACAGTATATCAACTCTGCTGTCAAGAAGCAACATTACTTGGGACATGATCCTGTACTGTTTTTTTCTCAAGGGAAAAAACCTCATCATATCCCAGAAAAGTGGCTTAATAATCAGAATCTTCTCTTGGATGAATGTGACCTTACAAAATCTGTGAATTATTTGATTTAATCTATTTCAAAATACTCAATTGACAGGTGAAATTAAATAATCTGTAATCCTTGAAAGACACATTAAGGTATTTGAAAAGAGAAAATTATCCTTACTTGCAAGTAAAATTTTCTAAAGGCAAAAATTAAGTCCCTGATTCAAAAAAACAGTTATGGTCATCCTAAAGTGCTTTGCTGGATCAGAGTCTAAGAATGTGGAAATATTCCAGCCATCTTGCTTGATATGGTGGGGAAGTAGGATACAATTAGCCAAGGTTTTCTTGAAATAAAAATGAGTTGCATATGCATGAGGCTTATTTCACTTATTATTTTTCATCGGGTGCGACTATATCTTCATTAATGCACTGTAGTTACAGTGCATTAGGTTTAGTGCTACAGGAATGCTACTGCACAGCGTTGTTAGGCTACTGCACAGTTAACATCTCATGTAGACACGTTGCACTTTAGGTCTTCGTCTAAGCACAAGAAGAAATTGATATAAAAACATGGAAAGTAGTTCATTAAGCTCCTACACATTCTTTTACAGAATTTTTCTAGTCGGTTTTAAAATATGTTGCAGTTACGTATTATGTATAGATAAGGACACCAGAAATCAAAGAGCTGGAGTGATTATGTTGTTAAAAAAAGGATAGAAAATCAGAATAACTGATATTAACATAAAGTGAAACCTTTAAAGTAATTTTGGGAAAAAAACTTGCTAAATATCTTTTGTGTAGTACCTTCTACTTGTAATTTTTTGTTAAGTTTATATCAGTGCAAAGAACATGGAATTGACTTCTTACATATTAAAGAAGACCCTGTTATTGCTAACAGGGCATGACTATATGTGCAAATAATTTTGGGAAAAAAACTTGCTAAATATCTTTTGTGTATTACCTTCTACTTGTAATTTTTTGTTAAGATTATATCAGTGCAAAGAACATGGAATTGACTTCTTACATATTAAAGAAGACCCTGTTATTGCTATATGTACAAATAATGTGGGATCAGCCCCCACTTCGTAAAGCCCTTCACTGGGCACTGGGCTAATTGTTGCTGGTAGGGGGTACAGGGCCAGGAGAAAGCTATTTCCTGGTGGGAGCTGGGATATCAATCCCTGCTACTGGAAGCCACTGCTGCTCGTGTGGGCTGCACCACTGGAGCCCAGGTCCCCCTGCCCCAGAAGCAAGGAGCTCCCACCCCTACTTCCCAATTGTGATTGGGGAGTGGGGGTTGGGAGATTCTCATCTCCCAGTCCCAGCCTAACAGTTGCGGGGCCCAGGTTGATAAGAAGCTTTCAACCCCCACAACTAGATAAGAATCTCCCAGCCCCTGCTCCCTGACTAGTAATCTCCCATGACTAGATAAGAATCTCCCAGCCCACTACAAAGGGGAACAATGTCCTGCCCAGGGTCCAGAGGCAGAGCCACGCCCAGCAGCTGGCAGCTCCCAGAGGCATGCAGCAATCTTTCACTTCCTGCTGTCTGGCAGACTGACAACACATTTGCTCCCAAACCTCTGTCTATACATGCCATACTCCACAGTAAGTAATTGACAGTAAATTTGCTACTTGTATTTACAGTTAACACTTTTTCTCATGATTACAGAAAATTCACTGCACAGTAAGCATCTGCATGTGTAGACTGTGACGCTTACTGTGCAGTTATTAGCTCTAATCTTGAGTAAAGCATCTTGTGTAAACACACCCACAGGAGATAAAACAGCACTATTTCACATATAATGCTTAGAAAATTTGGGAAGGTTTAATTTGAACCACTGGGTTTTTGTAACTACTCATCAAAAGAAACAGATATCTCTTGATCATTAATGGATATAAAGAGAGTCATGCTTCAAACCATATTGTAGCAGGTGTTTATATGGTACAATGATAAATAAATCCAAAATTAACCACTTCATGTCCTACCTTTGTGATGGCAAATTTGACACACCAAGCATATTAAAATTTGAGCATATTAAAATTTGGAGATATCTTCAAAAATTAAAAAAGTTAGGAGGAAATTACTTATAGAATCAGCCTGGATTGCTAAATCAATTATGCCGGGATAGCACACGTGTAGATTTCTTAGAATAACACAGGAGGAAATTTACAGGGGTTTTCTAACACCTGCAAGGCTCATAATTTATCTACATACTGCCTAGCCCAGGGGTGGGCAAAATGTGGCTTGGGGGCCAGATGCGGCCCGCCAGGCCATTCTATCTAGCCCGTGGGGCCCCTAAAAAATTTAGAAAATTAATATTTATCTGCCCTGGGCTGTCTGTCATGTGGTCCTCGATGGCTTGCCAAAACTCAGTAAGCGGCCCTCTGCCCAAAATAATTGCCCGCCCCTGGCCTAGCCTATCTATTTCAAAGAACACTAATCCCTATTCTGTCTCTAAATCTAGAGATTATTTTGTTTAGCCAGTTTTACTTGAGAGACTTCTCAGCACTGTTAAAGACTTTAAGGCTGATACCAGTATCACTGAAACTAGTGCAATTCCCAAGAAAACATGGTTGTTATTTTCAAATACAATTTACTAAAGATAATCTATCCATATGGTTTTACCCACACATGCAATTAATGAGGAAAATCATTGCATAGCTGGCAGATGGTGAGGGGCCTGCCAGCCAGGGACTGTTCTGATCTCACTCAATGTGCTGTGGAGTGGCAGGCTGGGGCAAGAGGGTACTCCAATGTGGGGCTAGCCAGCAAGCAGCCCCCACACTGAAGCAGCTTCATGCCCCAGCCAACCAAATCAGTGTCTTCATGTGCATGAGTTAAAGTATTAAAAACTCTGCAGCAGTATAATCTGGTATTTATAAGTACTATCTTGAGATGGATTTTGAGGTTCCTGCAGTTAATTAGCCAGTTCTGCAGTAAACTTCTCATGTCAGAGCAGGGTCTCAAATGTAAAATCCTATGAAAACATAGCAAGCCATTATTTAAGGCCAGATGTTCGGCTGATATAAATCAAGCTACCTCCTTGAAAGTCTAGGTCATCATCTGAGATGTGAGATTACTAATAACGCATCTAACTAATGATCTTAGGAAGCCCATACACAAGCATGGAGGCTGTTCTGATGCACTATAACTACAGAGCATCAGAGCAGACTTGATTAATGGAGCCTGCTGCGGACTCCAGCATCCCACTGTTAATGTTGTTATGTAATCCAAGTGTTTTGGCTCATCCTGCTTTCCAGTATCCTTATGATTCTAGTTATGCAGAAACTAACTGATCCCCACTTCAACCCATAGGTCTGTGCCTACTAATCTCCCAGACTCCTCAGATTTTCCTATTTTATAACTGTGGCTGATAAAATAGCACAAAAATACATTAAAGACTACAATGTTAAGGAGCAGATTTTGATATGTTCACACAAATTACACAGACCTTTAATCCATTGGTGCATCTATGTCAGTTGACTAAGTAGCCCCACAGTAAAGCACCACTGTCTACATGTGCACCCATATTAGGGTGCACCAATTAGTTAGTTCAGGCTGTAACTTTTAAGAAGAATCTAATCTATATTTGCCTTTCTTTTAATTGGATGAAGCATTCTTTTCTAGATCCTGTTTCACAGATGGTGGTGGAGCATCCCAGACATGCCTTGCATTGTGGTGAAAAGTGAAGAGATTCCAATAATATGCTTTATAATTTTGCAAAATACTATGAGTCTTGAGAAGGACCCTGAAGAATATAAACCAATTAAAAAGAGGAAAGAAAAAAGAAAAAGAGAAGAAAAAGAAAATTAACTATGCCGTGGCGAAAAGATATGTTGATACTTTTTCCTGCACATAGGAGAAAGTAATTGGCCACAGTATCAATTTGGCATTATGTAATGAGAATCTAACACTTGTTCAATATAAGCCAAAGGACAAGCTAACTAGGCTGGAGATGCTTATTTGAATTCAAATTAGAATTTTCCCAAACATTGGGGGCTGCGTCTCCAGTATTATGGTTCAAGGCTAGGTTCAATTGGAGTACTTTTTTTTTAGCTACCAGTACCACACACCAGAGGCCACATGGTCTAGATGTGTGAAATTATATATAAAACAGAGAAAGAGCTAGCTTGCTACTCAGTCAGTTACTAAGTGTATGAGAGCAGCTTACTATATATCAGCTGAACTCACTCATTTCTTGGTAGACATGGCTGTAATTATATGCTTTATAGTACTGAAATAACAAATCTACCCTAAGAAAGATATAATATGAAAAAAAAAAAAAATCCCAGGCCAGGAACTCTCAGTTCTATCTACATAACCCCTTTGAATTCAGTGGGGTTGATGAAGTATACCTGAGAGCAGACTTTGTTCCTTATCTTTAAAAATATTGGCCATGGTGAATATACCTTATAGATAATGGGATGTAGCACCAGTAGCACATACTTTGCTACATATAGCCTAGCATGAGCTGGTAAGTGTGGCATTTCTTCAGGTTTAAAACAATACAGTCAGATTTCAAGCGCCTACATTGGCATGATTATAAAATTGAGGAAAACTATTTGAAATATACCATGCTACTTTATTTTGTTTTGGAGTTATTTTTTTCTCTAATTCAGAGGTTAGCAAACTTTTGCCATGATGGGCAATAAATCTCTGCCTCATGGAGTGCCCTAGCTACCTACACCTCCCCTTGCTACTGATACCCAGCCCCTCTGAAGCAAGGTTTTACAGGCACAAGAGCGATCACCAAATAATAGAATTCATCATAAGTTGTCGAGTGGGTAAGGTAACTAGTAGGGTGAAAGTGCTAGACTTCAGGAAAGCTGATTTCAATGAACTCAGGCATTTAGTCAAGGACGCACTGCAGAGTAAGAGTTTTAAAGAGTTGGGAGCCCAGGAAGGAAATGATCCTTCGGGCACAGAGGGAGACAATCCCGATGAGGGGAAAAAGGGGGAAAGGGTCCAAAAGGCTTCCTTGGCTGACCAGAGAAATCCAGAGCAGCCTACAGGCAAAAAGGGGGGCATATAAAAAGTGGAAACGGGGAGAGATTACTAAAGAGGAGTATACCTCCTCTGCTTGTGCTTGTAGGGAGGCAGTTAGACAGGCCAAAGCTACCATGGAGCTGAAGATGGCATCCCAAGTTAAGGATAACAAAAAATTGTTCTTTAGATATATAGGGAGTAAAAGGAAGGCCCATGGTGGAATAGGACCTCTACTAAATGGGCATAAGCAATTGGTGATGGACAGGGGGGACAAGGCTGAACTCCTCAATGAGTTCTTTGCCTCAGTTTTCCTAAGTGATGGTCAAGACAAGTCTCTCACTGGGATTGTAGAGAGGCAGCAGCAGGGCACCAGACTACCAGGCATAGATCCTGAGATGGTGCAGAGGCACTTGGAGGAACTGGATGTGTTTAAGTTGGCAGGCCCAGATGAGCTCCATCCGAGGGTACTGAAGGCACTGGCTGACATCATTGCACAGCCACTGGCAGGAATATTTGAACACTCATGGCACACAGGCCAGGTCCTGGAGGACTGGAAAAGGGCCAATGTGGTCCCCATTTTCAAGAAGGGGAGGAAGGAGGACCCAGGCAACTATAGGCCAGTCAGTCTCACCTCCATCCTTGGCAAAGTCTTTGAAAAAATTATCAAGGCTCACATTTGTGAGAGCCCGGCAGGAATAATTATGCTGAGGGGAAACCAGCATGGGTTCGTAGCAGGTAGATCATGCCTGACTAATCTAGTCTCTTTTTATGACCAGGTTACAAAACAACTGGATGCAGGAGTAGGGGTAGACTTTGTTTACTTAGACTTCAGGAAGGCCTTCGATATGGTATCCCACACCATACTGGTGAATAAGTTAAGAGGCTCTGACTTGGATAACTGCACGTTCCGGTGGGTGTTAAATTGGCTAGAGGGTCATACCCAGAGAGGCGTAGTGGATGGGTCAGTATCAACCTGGAAGGGTATGGGCAGTGGGGTCCCGCAGGGCTCGGTCCTTGGACTGATACTCTTCAATGTCTTCATCAGCGACTTGGACAAGGGAGTGAAGTACTCTGTCCAAGTTTGTGGATGACACAAAACTATGGGGAGAAGTGGACACACCAGAGGGCAGGGAACAACTACAAGCAGACCTGGACAGGTTGGACATATGGGTGGAAAACAACGGAATGCAATTCAACAAGGAGAAATGCAAAGTGCTGCATCTAGGGAGGAAAAATGTCCAGCATACCTACTGCCTAGGAAATGACCTGCTTAGTGGAATGGAAGCGGAAAGGGATCTTGGAGTCCTAGTGGACTCCAAAATGAACATGAGTCGTCAGTGTGATGAAGTCAGCAGGAAAGCTAATGGCACTTTATCGTGCATCAGCAGATGCATGGCGAACAGAACCAAGGAGGTGGTAATTCCCCTTTATCAGGCGCTGGTCAGACTGCAGTTGGAATACTGCTAGCAATTTTGGGCACCACACTTCAAGAGGGATGTGGATAACCTGGTGAGGGTCCAGAGAAGGGCCACTCATATGGTGAAGGGCTTGTGGTCCAAGCCCTATGACAAGAGACTAGGGCACCTGGACCTGTTCAGCCTCCGCAAGAGAAGGTTGAGAGGCGACCTTGTGGCTGCCTGTAAGTTCATTATGGGGGCACAGAAGGGAATTGGTGAGGCTTTACTCACCAAGGCGCCCCTGGGGGTTACAAGAAATAATGGCCACAAGCTAGCAGAGAGCAGATTTAGACTGGACATTAGGAAGAACTTCTTCACAGTTCGAGTGGCCAAGGTCTGGAACGGGCTCCCAAGGGAGGTGGTACTCTACCCTACCCTGGGGATCTTCAAGAGGAGGTTAGGTATGCATCTAGCTGGGGTCATCTAAACCCAGCACTCTTTCCTGCCTATGCAGGGGGTCGGACTCAATGATCTATTGAGGTCCCTTCCGACCCTAACATCTATGAATCTATGAATCTATGAGAGAAGTAGAGAGGAATGCAGAAGGGGTGATGTTGAGGGGATGGATGGCATGACTCAACTGCATGCCACCTGGTCTCTGCTACCCAGATTGGGTCAGAACTTCATAGGCTGAATCCAACCACTTCACAGGCTGGATATGGCCTGCAAGCCATTGGTGGCCAAATCCTTATGGTACATGATAATATCATACAAACCCATGGTATTCAATGACACACTTCCTTAGGGTAAGAAACATAATGGCCAGTTTTGTAGATGAGTAATTTGTTCTTACTTATATAGTTTCTGTAGACTGCAGGTCTGATCACTTTTACTCTATCACTAGCTGTATTAAAATGAAAATAGTCTATGTCATCTGAAACAGTTACAGGGTTTTTTGTTTGGTTTTTTTATTATAGTTCCTTACTGTTTCAGTTATTGACATACACCTCCAAATATGATACAATCTATTTTTGAGTCTTTCTGAACAAAAATTGACCCATCTCTCTGCCTTTGTAATTCTCCATCGACTTGTCACTTCAAAAAAATTGTACTGGGTCACTAAATGACATTATGTAGTGCTGAACCTGAGGAATATCATTGAACCATCATAGTTCAGTATACACTATGCATGTCAACATGTGAAGTTAGGTTGCCATAGCAATGTGCTATGGTGACATAGCATCCGTGGGCAAAACACTGTGATGCTGCCACTATCTTGCTGTAGTGTCACACTCCCTTGTGCATCACGCTCCCATGCGCATTATCACGGTGACATAGTGCCTAAAGATAACCGTGCACAGCACACATGGCACAGTATGACCTGTTACTCCATCATCTTTAATACTTCCAAAAGGAAGTACTAAATAATGGTACAGTAACAATGGCACCATAGTGACAGCAGCCACTGAGTAGGACACTAACATTTAAACAAAATTTAATTTCTTCCCTAGAGGTGAATATTCTGCAAGAAACAGACATTCCTTTTGAGATACCTTTATGGTTTCAGGGATATTAATCTGTTGTCTCTTCTTTAATTGCTTCAATACAGTATCTGTGGTTTCTTCCACTGATGGCATCGCTTCAGCACTTGCTGCTTCTTGTCTCCCACTCTCCTTGCTTATTCCAGGGCTTTGGTGTTGCCCATTTCTTTGGGGTGCTTTGGAGACAACAGTTTTGTTATTCTGACATTTTGAGATTAAGCTGTGTTTAAAACGATAAGGTATGGAAAATAAATATTTAATAAGTGTTTGCAAGAAATGTTACCTCTAACCTACAAGAAAGCATACCCCAGTATCTTTTATGGTACTGTAATCACACCACAACCATTCAGAAGAGTAACCCTATGCTTCAATTTTTATTTTTTTCCCTTTTTTCCTTGAGACCATTTGCTGAATTGGTTTGATCATGGGTTGGGTGAAGCATGAACAGAAGCTGCCAGATGGTACTGAAGTGCCACTGCCCTAATTTAACCCTACATCTCTAACTAGTATAGAGAGTGTGATCGGGGACAAGAACCCTTCCATGTCTCTGAGCAGATCAGCATGAAACCAAACAGCCTTCATGTTGCTCTACAGTGCTAACTCCCACTTTTGTCACTAGGTATCTTAGGATCAAGGGAGTTATAAAAGTGACATAAAAACAACCATTTTTCCCCCTGTCTCATGTAGGTCATTTCACCTCTCCATGCCACACTTTCTTGATTTATAAAATGGAGCTAATAATATTTTTCATCTTTATACAGCCCTTTTGCCCAAGTTCAATTTTACCACTTTGTTGCCCTGTGGGGTCAAGCCAACTCAAGATCTCAATATTGCACTGTTAGACAGGAGTGTGTGACACAATTGCACATATATAAACACACAAATCAATTGAATGCATACACACACACACACTACCAACTCTGGCACATACACATCCAAAGTAGCCTAGGCACATGCATACCTATCACCAATTCAAGCACATACACTATACACCCCAAAAGTTAGACAAAAATCAATTATCCATACCTGCACACTCAGTACACATACACAGATCACTAATTCATATATCATACACACAATGACATACATATATATATATATATATATATATATATATATATATATATATATATATATACATACACACACATCAGTTCACACACATACAACCCACCTACACATAGGTAAGTTCCTAACTTGGATGGCACAGTATGTATGTGTGTGCTTGGGGTACCTGGGGGAAGGTTAAGGTGAGAGAGAGTGAATTAAAGTGTAGGGAGTGAAAGTTGCCAGAACTGAGATGAGAACTGGTGGACTAGAGAGAAGCTGGATGAGGAACTGGGGCTTGGGTTTACTTAAGGTAGACTGGGGCTGGAAACTGAGGCAGACAGCTGAGATATTGGGTGGGCAGAGCAGATAAGTGGTGGCAAGGAGGAGACAGCCAGGAAAGAGAGAGAGAGGCAGAAACTTGGGAGCTTGGGCCTGGAAACAGGCTGACAGCTTAGAGACTGGGGTGGCAGATAAGTGGTGGCAAGGAGGAAACAGTCAGGAAACAGACAAAAATCCAACTTGGGGTTTCAAAATAACAGGTTTATTAAACAGACACATTACACAGCCCCATGAAGTTATTGGTTCACACACACACACACACACACAATGGCAGCAGGAGAAAGAAACTCAGTGGAAGGGTTGGAGTCCAGGTAGGGAAGAGAAGCAGAGTCCAAGTCTTTGGTTGAAGAGGGGGTAGGGGGTGATAGCTACCTATCCAGGCTGGAAAGGGGTCCTTGTCCAGTAGGTGTTATTCAGAGTGGGGTCATCTGCAGGGCCTCTGAGTGGATAGGCAGTGTGGCATGGTGCTGGTCCAGAAGGAGAGGGCACCCCAAAGAGTCAGTCTTCACTACCCCTTTTTATGGGACCGACTACCGTTGATCTCCTATGGGGAGAGCCTGTCCAGTCAATGTCAGTCCTGTCCCAGAGGGCTCCAGGTGTTCTTACTGATCATGTGCAACCTTGGCACAATGGTGGGTTGCCTCATCTTTTGTTTCTTCAGTGCTGAGGGTGTTTCCAAGGGCTGGGTCGTTGGTCCAGGTATTGGTGTTGATGGTTCAGTCATTCAGAGGGAGCTATTTTTAGAGCTACTGCCATTGTCTCTCAAGCACCCTCATTCATCCCCATTCATTCAGGAACCAAGTTACATAGGAGGGGTAGGTGTGAGTCATGGGTTACACAAGCAGTCCTGGGGACAGGATGGAGACTTGACAAACAAAATGAAAACTTGACATGACTTATGCTAACTTACATATGTAGGCCTAAATCATATAGTACCAGTAAAACAGTAATATAGAACAGTAAAAATTAATATAAACATTATAATTATACAATATAAAGGAGAAAAAACAAAACAAATACAACTTGCTACCAAAATAAAATGCTGAAGCTTATTCTATGACTTAGCTCACTTATACTTATCTATAGGGAATAGAGAGGGAAAGAAAAAGTCAGAAATGGTTGGGGAAGGGGAGGGAATGCATTTTAAAAGAAAAACAAAAAGAAAAACTGTGGGTTTTGCTACAACTTGAAGTTTGCCACTTGAAATCAATTAACTACTCTTGGTAGCAAAGTAAGGATGGGGGCACATTTGCCAGATCCATGAGATATAAAAATGAAAAATGCTGTGTGTTTTGAAGTATGTTTGAGTCAGTGCTTTGATGTGTGGTGGGTTTCACATGTAGTTTAGCCATTTCATGTCTATTTTCTTTTTTTTTCTAATTTAAGAAAAGATAAAATAATTTCTGGAGACAGTGCTGGCAAATCACTTGATAATTTTCAAAGGCATATTGGAGAGCTAGGTATACATTTCTTATTGCTGTTCAATGGGAGTTGAGTGCCTAACCCCTTTGGGGTACTTTTAAAAACCATCCTAAACATTAACATTAATAATTTTAATGTTATAACTGTAACAGCATGACAATATAATGCTATGATTTAATTCATGGTGAGAATGTGTCTGTCGCAGAGCACTGAGGTGTCCTGCTCCTAAAGAGGGAGAAACTGCCAGGGAAAGAGCCCTAGCAGTGAATAAGGAGCCCAGCTTCTGGTTTCCAGGGCAACTGGAGGGAGCAAGAGACCACACCTGCCAGCGGTCAGCTGACTGTAAGGGGCAGGGCCTGGCCTTTATAAACCTAGGGGCTGAGGCCAGAGGCAGTTCCCTACCAGCAGCCAGAGAGGAAGGAGCTCTCCCATGGAAGGGATGGAGTATTTCTCGGTAGGCTCGAGTGTTGTTATGGCCGGGCGGCTTCTGTTTAAGTTATAGCCAATGGGCTTGCATTTTGTGTTGCTGTTTATCACTGGTGGTTTGGGTGAGGCTATTAGGGGTTGGAGGATGCCTCATAGGGGACTCACACTAGAGTGGGGACCCCAGTGCCAGTGAGGGCGCTGCATATGGAGTACATAGACCCCAGCCCCAGAGAGGGGCAGCTGGGAAGCTCCAGAGAAGGGGGCGTTGTGGAGAAGCCCCAGTGCGGGCATGGTGAGCCCCAGAGAAGGGGGTAGCATTGTGGTGAACCCCAGAGAGAGGGTGGCATTGTAGAAGAGCCCCAGAGAAGGGGGTAGCAGTGCGGTGAGCCCTGGAGAAGGGGGTAGCAGTGCGGTGAGCCCCGGAGAAGGGGGTAGCATAGTGGTGAAGCCCGGGGAAGGGGGTAGCGGTACAGAGAAGGCCCTGGAGAGAGGGCAGCGCTACAGAGAAGGCCCCAGAGGAGGGCAGCAATACTGAGGAGGGGCAGCATTGTGGAGAAGGCCCCAGAGAGAGGACACGGAGAGAGACAGGGCCACGGAGGGCCTGAGCACCAAAGAGAGTGTAGACCTGGACAGAACAACATCTATTCCATCTGCGACGCATGGGGCATGGTAAAGGGGTGGTTGGAGCCACACATAGCCCATAAGGCTAGGGTGCCCCTGGAGCACCCGTTGTAGAGCGGGACCCACAAAGAGTCTGGGAAACCACGGGGTCTTAGCATCCATCAAGACGTGACCGAGAGGGAGTAAAAGGCAGCTTCCCAAATATATGATGTCATCAAAGATGTGACGGGCGAGAATTTGAGGGTGCCCTTGGGCCAACTTGTCACGGGAAGGGGGCCTTGAGGAGATCATGGCCCTCCTGTAGGACCCCGCTGTGACAGCGTCTAAAGCTAAAAAGAATTTCATTATTAAATGGCCTAAAAAAAAAAAAAAAACACCAAACCCCCCCAGTCCCCCCCCCCCCCAAAAAAAACAAACAGCCCCCTCCCTCCACCAAGAAAAATCCGATAGTGGCCAAATTTTCCCCTAGGATAAGAATGTGTTACTTCCACAGATGTTAATGAATCTGTGTGTACATAGTCAGGAGTAAAATTTGACCATCTGGACTGTATCTAATTTCAGGCTGACTAAATTAATTGTTATGATCAAATAATAAGGGCTTTAAACTGAGTTCAGAATATAAAGTCAGCAAATGCAGCTATAATATGAATCATGTCACCATAAAGAAGTAATTGATTTTGCAATTTGGATTTGTAATTAAAATTGTAATGCAGTCTGCAAGAAGGCTGATAACTTAGAAGGGGACTCTTGGTGGTGGAACTGACTTTTCTCAAGCATCACTGTGAAAGACTGAGGTTGGACATATTCTATTTTCCATACGGAAACTTAACCCAGTGCAGTAGTGAAAGAGAAACAGGTAGAAAAAAAATATAAAATGGAAATGTAGATTACGTACCTTTGAGTTGTATGTGACCTTTAGCTAAATAATTCATCCATTTCAGAACTTCAGGATTGGAAGTTTTATCACCATATGAAGGTTGCACATAAGAGAGAGAAAAAGAACGCAGTGTTCTTGTTGTTGTCATCGTCATTATGACCATGATGCTTCAAAGACAATGCATAAGATGAACTTTAGGCACTGTATATTTTTAGGTGTTATCAACTTATAATTAGGTACAGTGTATAAGGCTTAGCATGTGCACAGCTCATTCAGAATCAGGGCCTATGTTTTTTCTCCTGATGTAGTGATCCAAGTATTTTTAAAGAATATTTCTGAACAAAGATAGCATATGAATGGAAATCACAGTGCACGATGAGATACTCTTATTCCCCTCATAATAATAATGATAAAAAGAATAGGCTTCTAATCCATCACCCCCACCCCCACCAATAATATGGTGCTGACTATCAAACCTCTTCCAATCTAGAATCACTCCCAAAATCTCTTGGACCTATCAGGATCTAACCAGAACCTCCTTCCATTTAGCAGTATGAAGAGGTTGAGTAGTCACAATCCCCTAACTTCAGTTCATGACATTCAGGTTAAAAGCCATGCCCATGAGTGTTCTGCATCTCTTCTGAAATCTGAAGGAATTCTCCCATTCACAGATGTTTCAAGGATGTTGGTTGTAGCCGTGTTGGGCTAATGACATAGGCAGATAAAGTTCTTTGGGTAAATCTCATCTCCCTCTGACTGAAGAAGGGTGTTTGTACAGGAAACTTGCAAAGAAGAGTTTTTCCAACTATTTTAGTTGGTCTAATAAAAGATATTGGATTTACCCAAAGAACCTTGTCTGACCATTCACAGACACATTCTGCCAAGCTCAAAAACACTGCGTAAATTCACTATAGGATCTATCTATGGGTCAGCAACAGTAGCAAGGTTCTGTATGGAAGCTATTGTTTGCTGGCACAGGGCAGGCTTTTACTGGTACTGCAACATACTTTCAGTGCATTACTGAAATATAATTATGGTAATGTTGTTTTGACTAACATAAGACTGAAGCCCATTCCCTTTGAAACATTCTGCATGCACCCTGAGCTAAATGCTGGTGTTTAAGCCAAAGTCCAGCCCAAGTGGTCAGTGTAGAGATACACAGGTCTAGGAGCAGCACTCACTTTGGGGCTGATCCTTGCATATGGGTTTGGGAAGCAACAAAAACCTATTCTCCTATTAGAACAGAACAGATTGTTTTCACCCTGTACATCAGCATCATCCTACTTGTGCTGACCCTTCCTCCATGCCTTTCAATGTCCTGCTACAAATAAAGAATGAGAGGAATTTTCTCTCTTGTTCCTCCAACACAATTAAGGCCTAAAGAATGATAGAATTGTAAAGTAGTAGGGTTGTCCAGAGGTCATCTAATCCAACCTCCTGCCTGAGGCAGGATCATCCCTGTCCAAACCATCTCATACAAACCATAATCTAAACTCCAATAAGGCTACTGTCATCCCTGACACAGCACAAACCTAAACCAGAGGAACCATGGCAGCCAACATCCTGCTTCTATGAAATGCTGAAAAAATCCTGGGCAAAGGGCCATGCTCCCTGCTACAAAGGAAGGCAAGAACTTCCACAGTCCAAACCAATCTTACCATGGGGCAAACTTCCTTCCTGACCCCAAATAAGCTGTTTGGTCTGTCCCTGAATGGAGCAGCAAGACCCTCCAGCCAGAAACTATGGGTTTGCTCTCAGCAGAAGCATTGGCACAACACAGTCAAAATCCCCAGCCTGTCTGTACCCAACATCCAATGCCTCCGGGGGAAGTTTAAAACCACCCTGACATGTAGCAGAAATGGGGGAGGGACAGGGGTAGCCACCAAAGCCCAGAAGCATGGGATTTACCCATAGTAGAACATGGGTATAGAATAGGCCTAGATCATCCCTGACCAGTGGCTATTCAACCTCTTATTGAACATCTCTAATGATGTAGAGTCCACAACTTCCTTAAGCAGTTTATTCCACTGCCTCACTATTCTAACAGTGAAGAAGTTTGTCTTGATATCCTGTCTAAACTTATGTGGCTGCAACTTCAGGCCATTAGTCCGCATCCTCCTCTCTACCACAAGAGGAAAAGGTGCTTCCCCTCTTCTTGGAGGCAGCCCTTCAAGTATCTGAAGACTGCTATTATGTCTCCTCTTAAGCGCCTTTCTGCAAGCTGAACATGCCTAGGCTCTTCTCATATAACTTACCTTCCAAGCCCTTGATCATCTTTGTTGCCCACTGTGGACCCTCTCTAACATCTTCACATCTTTTTTTTAAAAGGTGGAGCCCAGAACTACACAGTACTGCAGATGAGGCCTAGCCAGTGCTGAGGAGAGAGGCAATAACACCTTGCTGTCTTGCACCTAATGCTTTTATTGATGCATCCCAAAACCACATTCACCTTTGGTGAGGCTGCATCAAACTGCAGATTCATATTGAGTCTATGGTGCATCAAGATTCCCAAGTCCTTTTCCAGAGTGCTGCCATCCACCCATTTTATATTCGTGTTTTTGATTATTCCTACCAAGAGGTGGTACCCTGAATTTGTCCACATTGAACTTCATCTTGTTAACTCTAGCCCAACTTTCCAATTTGTTGAGATCCTTCTGAATTGCACTTATATTCCTCCATGTGCTCAATCATTAAGAAACAGATAGAACAGTATTGGGTGTAGAACAGACCTCCATAGGATTCCACTTGAAACCTCCCGCTATTCTGACATTAATAATTACCTTTTGCATGTGGCTATTGAGCCAGCTGTCTACCTACCTTGTGGTACTTTTATCCAGCTCACATTTTTCCAATTTATTTATAAGAAGGTTGTGTGTGACCTTGTCAAAAGCTTTTCTGATATCCAGCTACACTATATCCACAGCATTCCCTTATTACACTCAAGTAGTAACTTTGTCAAAGAATCAGATCAAGTTTGTTTGACACTATTTAATTTTTCATAAATCCATGCTGTCCCTGCAGGTTCTTGCTATTTCCTGCTATGCTTCCTTGGTGACCTGTCCATTCTTCCACTGCCCATATGCTTTTCTTTTGCCTTTGAGGCATTTTAGAAGCTCCATGTGAAGCCACTTTGGTCTCTTGCCATTCTTCTTCTGTTTTCATCATGTCAGGACAGCTTCTTGTTGGGCTTTCAATAATGTGCCCCTTAGAAGCTCTGAACCCTTCTGGGTGCCTTTATCCTTCATAATATCCTCTCATGACACCATGACTATTAACTCCTTTTGTTGGATGAAATCCGCCTTTTTGAAATCTAGTGTCCTAATTTTGCTGGCCGCATGCTTTCCCTGTCTCAGGATCTGGAATTCTACCATATCAGGATTGCTTTCTCCCAAGTTACCCATAACCTGCACATCCTCCACCAGTTTTTTCCTGTCGGTCAGGACAAGATCCAAGGTAGAGGATCCACTATTTGTATCCTCCACTTTCTGGAGCAGAGAGTTGTCCTCCACACAAGGTAGGAACTAGCTATATCTTTCTTCCAGAAGGTGTCCAGAAAATTGAAGTCTCCCATCCATACCATCCCATAGCTTTTGGATAGATTTGTCACCTATATGAAGACTGCCTCATCCACTTCGTCGTCCTGTTTAGGTGGCCTACAATAAATCCCTGCCATTATATCAGTGCCAGATCTGTTTCATCTTCACTCAAATGTATTGTTTTGCTGTCTTCTTCCTCCTGAACCAGGGAACAAGTATCTGTGTTTTTGATATATAAGACAACACGACCATTTTTTTTCTTTCAACCCTGTCCTTCTGAAACAGAGTGTAACCCTCCATGTTGACAATCCAGTCATTGTCCACCAGGTCTCAGCAATTCCAGTCAGATCATAGCTCTTTTCATAGGTTGCAGCTTCCACCTTTTGTTTATTCTCCATATTTATCTCATTTGTATACGTGCATTGGATGTATTTTGTATTTTGACCTCCTTACTTCCCTTTTGCAGCACTTGTAGCTCTGTACTGCTTTGGCCTTTTTGCAGAGTTGCATTGCTTCTTTGAGTCCTTTCACCTCTAGACTGTGCGCTCTGTTGCTCAAGAATAATATGTCTTCTTACAAGAATAAAGAAGGATTATCATTCTATAATGAGAAAAGTAATTTAGTTTAGGCAAAAAATTTAAGAATACTCTACTTGACCAGCTTTGTCAAGATCCTGTTCACATATTTGGCAAGGAAAGGCCTTCTAAGGAAGAGAAACCTATTCTTAGCTAACACAAACCTCACTTTATGGCTTTAGGGTTTGTTAGGTAAGATGTAACTGAATATTAGAGGGACACTGGAATAAGTGCAAATCACTGGAGCAGGTACTGCTAATTGCCAAAAGACACTCCAGTACTACTCTTCCATGGTCTGAATCTTTTGTGGCTACCACAACCATACCATTCTTGGCAAAAGCAAAGTCTCTGGAGTTAAACGATTTGCAGCAGAAGCAATAAATAGAATCAGCTTAAGTGGAATAAGAAAACCACTCTTGCACTCTGTGTTCTCCCTTTGAAAGTTGATGTGAAAAATGGAACACTGAAAATGTTCTTCCATTATCATCCAAAGAAGAACTCTTAACCTTCTTGTTTCTGTCATTCAGAACTATTGGAATTATTAGAAGAAATAAACCCTTTGTTAAGAAGGTTTTCAGAAGTAGAAACAATGATGCTTGCATGACCATTCATGACTAGATTATTCTGATGTATAAGATGTAAAAAAGTTGATCCCAGAAATCTTAAATATGTCTGTTCTTGTTTCATACTGTTAGCTCTCTGTTGGTTTTTATGATATGCAGCTACATAAAAGAATTTCCATTTTCATAAAAGATTATCACTAACATTTTCAATTTTGGCAATGATTATCTGAACTATTATTGAACAACACTAGTTGACTATACAGTCAAAAAACTTCTAAACAATCAAGCATGAATTGAAATGTCCTCAGAAAGTGCACCTGTAATCTGCTCTTGTCCAACAGCAATTTCTGGATCATTATCTGTTTGCTAATCTAAAAAAAAAACAATTGTGTGTAATTTTTTTTCTTGCCATCTCTTACTTCTTGAAGGTTTCATGATGGTCTGACTACTCTTAAAGTTGGCTAGCATGTTTAATTTAATGAATATAAGTAACCTCCTCTTCAATGATATTGTTCGCATTGCATTTTGCACAATGAGTGTCAAAGTCTTCCATGCCTGGAAGAATCAAGTCCTTATGAATGCTCGTAAGACTTGGGCACTCAAAAAATTTTAAATATACTGACCTGATTTAATGAAAACGTATATAAAATATGGTAAACTTTTTTTAAAAGATCTAAAAATATGGACATTTACAATCCCTTTTGTGCCTCTTCATATTTTATTCAGATTAAAGTAAAACTTATACTGAAATAGTAAATTTTCAAAAAGGAAATAATTTTGCTGTAAAAAAAGGAAATTTTGCACTAAACTGTGGAAAAGATATTTCAGACCATTTCCTTCAAAGCCATTTTATGGTATCATGACAATGGAATCCTACTGCAAAAAATGTCTGGTTACTTTAGGATAGTTCCAGTCACAAGTGTCTGTTCAGTTGTGTAATTTCATGATCAAATGAAGAAAAGATAGCTGATTTTCATTTTAACATTCACCAGAATACCAAAAATCAAGGGAAGGAGCACAAAAAGACCCAATATTGAACATAATTTTATTTGAAACAGTGGTTTTAATATTCACCCCTCTCCTCCCATTTTCCTACTGCTTGTACTCTGGGAGTTCTCCAACTCATTTGTTAAATCCTCTGTCCTTTCCTCTCATCCCCCCCTTTCATCTGTTTAAACCAATGATTCTCAACCTTTTTTACATGCTTTTTTATCACTTATCTGAATTTAGCAGGACCCCAGCTGAGAAGCTCTGCTGTATTGTCTCAGTTTACCTATTTTATTTGATAAATCTGATGCAGGCAGGAACGGATGCTCCTGCTGCAGCAGCTTTCTGCTCCAGCTCCATGTGTGCCAGCTGGAAGCAGAGACATGTAAAACAATTCCACCAGGCCACAGCAGTGCCAGTATCACATCACCCATGAAAGGGTGCCACGGCAACTCAATTTAGAACTACTAGTTACAAGATCCATTTCCTATCCTGCTACTCTGGCTCCCCTTTCACAAGTCTTTGAAATGACTTCTTCCCTTCCATACCTATTAGAAGCTTTTCTTCACTATCAAAACACAGAACTGCTTTTGTCTACTGCCCTTCTTTGATTTCATCTCCTCTTTTACTTCCTGTTAGAATGTATTGCAGTTGGACAGAACATAGAAAATTTTTCAAAAATACCAAATACCCATGACAATTGAAGCATAATTAGGTAAAGAAAAAAGTTATTTTTCTTAAATTTGTGGAGCCCTGAACTTTGCTGCCTCCCTGTTTATCTATCAGAAAGCTGTGATAAAAATGATATAAACAACTCTCTCTCTCTTTCTCTCTCTCTCTCACAAAAATGCTAGGGAAATCACCCCAAGTCATGTGGCCCTGACAGAGATTTCTGAATAACTCAGACATCTTTAAAATTTTCTTCAGAGATAACTGTGAACAGTTTACAGATATCTGATCTAGGTTAACAACAACTTCACTCTTTCAAACTGAAGATGAACATGATGGAAGCAGGGCTAAGGATGTTGCACAATTTTCTGATTATATAGTTTGTTTGGGTTTTTTGTTACATATACCCACCTAACCATGTAAAACATATCTCATTTTTATGTTCTTTGTTATGTTTTTTGTTACATACACCCACCTAACCGTAGAAACATATCTCATTTTTATGTTCTACAGTTGACAACAAAATCTAATATATACTGCAATGTCCTTCCACTTTAAATGAGCTCTATCTTCTACAGTTAGAGCTTACAGAGTCTTCAATTGCTGATAGTTATACTACAGTTTATATTCCTGTGACAAGCCAATCACTAGTCTGCAATCCAAACTCAAACAAATAAGTAGGTCTGATGTCATCAAACCAAGTTTGGAAGATGCTTTTGGTTTTAAGATACTAACATGCAGCAGTTAGCAAAGGAATTATATGATCTCCAAAAAAACTGCTTTCCTTTACAAACATGTAAGCAGTGATTTACAAAGGATGCTAATGCCTATTCCTTGCTGTACCTTGCTGAGAAATTTGTAGACGGCCACCAGATCCCCTCTCAGCCTTCTTGTACAAAGGCTGAAGAGATCCAGGTCCCTCAACCTCTCGTCATAGAACCTATCTTGCAGGCCCCTAACCATATGAGTAGCCCTCCTCTGGACCCTCTCAAGGTTACCCACATCCCTCTTGAAGTGTGGCGCCCAAAACTGAACACAGTACTCCAGCTGTGGCCACATAGAGGGGAAGTATTACCTCCTTAGACCTGTTCATGATGCGCCTGTTTATGTACAACAGAGTGCTGTTAGCTTTATTGATCACTTTGTCACACAGATAACTCATGTTCACCTTGGGGTCAACTATGACTCACATCCCTTTCTGCTCCTGTGCTGCTTAGAAAGTCATCCCCCAATCTGTATGTGTGTTGGTGATTCATTCTCCGTAGGTGCAGTACTTTGCAATTATCTTTGTTAAACTGCATCCTGTTTTGTTCTGCTCACTCTTCCAGCCGGTCCAAATCTTCCTGAATCCATTCCCTGCCCTCCAGTGTGTTTACTTTTCCCATTATTTGGTGTCATCTGCAGATTTGGACAGTGTGCTCATCACGCCCTTGTCCAAATCACTGATGAAGATATTGAACAGCAGAGGCCCAAGGACCGAGCCTTGGGGGACACCACTTTCCACATCTTTCCAGGCTGATACTGAGCCATGCAGCACCGCTCTCTGGGTGTGACCCCAAGCCAGCTTGCCACCCACCTAACCGTGTAATCATCTAAGTCACAGCTGTTTAGTTTTTTTTTATGAGAATGGGATGTGACACCATATGAAAGATTTAAAAAAAAATCCAAATATATGACATCCACCTCAATTCCTGCATCTAAGCAGTTTGTGACCTGCTCGTAATCACTTGGGGTCATTCCCTGATCGCTTGAGGTGCCTGTACATGTGCGAGGGAGCTGCTCTGATGTGATTTAATTACAGTGTGTCAGAGCTGTAATTAGTGTGCCTCAGAGCGTCTAGTGCAAGCCTGCTAGAGCCCGTTAATTAGTGCACCTCCACATCTCATGTATCAGTGTCCCCACACTGATACATGAGCCCAACCCCAGAGCACATGTAGGGGAATCAAAGGCAGCCTAGCAGGATACAACCATATCATTCCTTGGCTACAGAAACTGGTGGGCCTTAATCACACCAACACTAAGCTTAAGAGGACCTATGACTTTAAGGGTAGGCAGAAACAAACATTGCCTTTCATCACCTTTATACTGCCATGACATTTTTATGGAGGCACAAAAGGCAAACAGATGTTCATACCTCTTGTTGTGTCACAGATAGTGGCCATGACAAAGGTGGTATGAATTTGTGCCACTATTTACCAGATATCTGTTTACTTTATGGCAAAGGAGCACCAGCAGCCAGGAGATGCCCATGCTCTCCAGCTGCTCTGAGCAGGTGCTCTGGGGGCTTGAGGGCCCAATCCTGCACATGCCTTGAATTCCTGCACAGGATCAGGCCCCTAAAGCCCATGGAGCACCTGCCTGACTCTCCTGCTTCCTGAGATGCACCTCCAGGAATCTGGCGGGGAGTGTCTCTGTAAGCAGAGAAAGTCAGGGCTTCCCTGCTTACTGAGACACACCCCAGGATCTCCAAGGCACGTTTCAGTAAGTGGACAAGCCCTGACTTCCCTTGCTCACACATATGTGCCCCCAAGATCCTGGAGATGCATAGCGGTACCTGGGGGAAGCCAAACAGGCATTCCTAAGGCTTGAGGGGTGATGTATATTTCATATAAGGAAGCAGATCACCTGTGCCAGGATACATCCTGTCATGGTTGATCCACCTCATTTGGCAACACCTATTTCTAGCCTTTTATAAGTCACATATAGTTTCTACTTGTTACTTATATTGTATGATAATCTGTTAGACTTTTTCCATCATTATTATGTTTGTGCTCACTCATCACAACTCCTCTGTATCCATTCTCTTGTCAAAGGACAAATTTTACTCTGCATCACCTCAGGGTAACTCCTGGTATGGGAGAGTATTACCAAACCAAATTTGACCCTACAAACTGATTCCAGCCACAGTGAAGGCCCACACAATGACTAATGGCATTCTGGTGGGCCAGATCTAAGTCTAATCCAAACTTTGAAATTTCTTCAAGTCTTATCCTAGCCATAACTCACAAACTAGTAGCAGTTCTAATTCAAATCAGACCCAGTTATCATGAGTTATGAACCTACAAACCAATATCAAACCTAAACCAAAAGAGAGACCAAAAGCCAGGATCATATGCAAGCCACAGGAAGTGATTCTTTCATTCTGTTGAGTACTGGTGAGAACTCAGCTAGAGTAATATGCTCAGTTTGGGGTACTACATTTCAAGATGTGGACAATTTGTAAAGAGGAGAGCAATAAAAATTAACAAGTCTAATAAACATATAATGCTAAAAAGGAATAATTAGGATTATTTAGTCTTCTTAGAGGAGAAGAAAAAATTAACAAGGAGTTTCATAACTCTTCAAATGCTAAAAAGGTTGTTATAAAGGTGATGGTAATCAATTGTTCTCTGTGCCCAAAAGAAGAAAGGAAAAGAAGTAATAAGCTTAAATTGCAGTAAGGGAGATTTAAGTTAGATAGTGCAAGTGGGATAGTTAACCAAATTGGTTCATTCGCTTACTTGCTGTCTTGCGTAAGGTGTATACTGGTCCCTGAGTCACAGCAGTTCTTCTAATTTAGGTTTTTTTCTCAGCATATCTACCCTATTCTCGCCTGCCATGACTTGTTGGATTAAAAATAAAAAAGAGTGGTTCTCAACCTTTTCGGACTCAAGGCACCCCACATTGAACTTGACACACTCCTCCATTACTTTGAGTGGAGTGGCATCCAACGTCAAAAACTAACTCATATTTTAAAGTGCTTACCTCTTTACAGAGGGTAGAGCAGTAGGAGTAGTAGAGGATTGGTCAGGAAAGGACAAAACCTGAACTTGTGCTCATTTGCTTGTCTCCTCATACCTTGCATATCTCCCCACATCTTATGGCCCCCTTCATGTCACTCTGGTTCAGAATCACTGTGATAATCTGTTCTAGCTAACTGGTATATGAAGAAAGTATTTATTTTTATTAAGCAGAATGTGAAATAATGGACGTAAAATACAACATAATCATATTTATTTTAAAGTGATTCATTTATAAAATTTTAAAGATTGCAATTACATCTTTGTACATAGTCAGCATCAGTGATCCCTCATGGTGAAGAATGATCATTTACATATAGGCACTTATAACCTGATATGCTGATTATGGGATAATACAGGCATAGTAGGGCAGAATATACTTTACCAACCAGATTCCAATCTCAGTTACCCTGGTATAAATTTGACTACATCCAAATTTATATTCATATAACTGATAACAGAACCTGGGCCTTAGACTACTGTGTTTCAACTGACTGTACTCCTAAATTAGTCTATTTTTTTTTAGGGACAGAATAGGAGCCAGCGCTACTAATTAAAAAAGCAAGAATTATCATAGCGTGGTGTGTGCAAAAATCCATAAGGCGCTGAGCTTTCACTAAAACCCAGGTTAGAAATAACAGCGTGGCAAATCACATATATTTGAACTGGTTGTCATCATCTAAGATCTTGCCCCGGTGAAGCATTTCCCTGGCCTCCATTTTTTACCTCAAATACATGTCAGAAGCTAGGTTCATTAGCAAATCCCATAGCTGTCGTATTAAATATTCTCCCACTTCTGTTTCATCATTCAGAAAAAAAAAAACAAAACCCCCTGAAACAACTCAAAAGCTAAAACATTTCACTCTTTTTGCAGACTACATTCCTGATATGGCTTAGATTTACAATAATTATCATTATAAGCATGTATTCCTTAATTTTGCAGCTCACTACATCTATTTGAGAGAGTCTAAAGTAGAAAAGTGTAATTTATAAAAAATATCTGTAAATAAAATTGCCTTGTACAAATAAACAAGAAGCTTCTGAAATAGGGATTCCTGAACTGAGCTTTTTATCATAAAATATGCCTTGCAGAAAAAAGGATTAGGCCTTATAATACTGACCTCTTTACCTTGATGTGGCCTCTATATAGTACACATTTTAAACTTGCATATCATACAAGTTTAAAGTGTGGTTTGATATTCTTGATAACTTTGACCTATTTTTCCTAAACATTAGTTCCCCTTCTGTCTAGGCTCCTACTTCTGTCAATCCTGTGAGTACAAGCCAAGAATGACAGAAAAAATGCTAAACCTTAGAGTTACTTATTTGCAAGAACTGGTTTCCATGTTGGGGATGGATGGATGGATAAACAAGCAAACAAACAAATGGAGCACATCTTAATATACAAGATGGACAAGGGAGACTCACCTTCACCATCTCTCTGCTAATACATTAAATTAAAATCAATAATAGGAGAAATGAAGTGATAATGGTCTGACAAAAACATTACAAAAATAGAATTACATGAAATGGCAGAACACACATAATGCAGATGTAACACGGTAAAAATAAAGACCATAACTCTACTGGCACAAAAGCAGATCAAAACTGAAAATGCAGGATTCTTAAAGCTTGTCTCAAAAGCAAGATTTGTAGGTATGAAAAATAGGTTACCACTACTTATAATGGGTCTTAACCCTTTGTTTATATTTTATAGCACTGGCAGCACCATATTGTGCCTCAGCCTTCACATTTCATCTGCGCTTCTCAAAGGACTACAAATATTAGATTAAACTACAAGACAGCAGGCTATCTTATAATTGCAAATGAGAACACATCATGACACTTAGTGTCTTACCTCCATAACTGGCCCCATCAGCTTACACACTGGATTGAACAGATGAAGTGACTGGATCCTTGGAAGCCAGCAGCTGAGGAGTTTCTTCCTGGGCTGGCAAAAATGCAGAGCACAAGTCAGTTTCTAGGGTTTGCAGCTTCAACAAAGAATCCTGCAGACAAAAGCAGAACATTGGGATAGACAGACAACAGCAAAAATACAGTGCCAGGTCTTCAGTTCACTGAGCCAATTAGCAGTGTCACAGGAGGGATGCTCCACTAACAGTTCTTGAAGGGATATGTAGGACATTAAATACACATTATTCCATGTGTATCTTCATGTCATCCAGTCATTTCAGTCCTAAATGGGTTATTCATGTGTCATAGAGCACTTAGGTGCCCTGCTCCTAAAGAGGGGAAACTGATAGGGAAAGGAGCCCTAGCAGTAAGTAAGGAGCCCAGCTGTTGATTACCAGGGCAACTAGAGTAATTAATGACCCACACCTGCCAGTGGTCAGCTGACTGAAGGGGGCAGGGCCTGGCTTCCTTACAAACCCTAGGGACTGAGGCCAGAGGCAGTTGCCTGCCAGCAGTCAGGGAGGAAGGAGCTTTTCCTGAACAAAGCTGTGAGGAGAGGCCTGACCGCAGGTACAGCCTGAGCCGGGTAAAGGATGGAGCATCCCTGGGGTGTTTGAGTAACGTGGTTATAGCCGGGCAGCTTCAGTTTATGTTATAGCCGAGGGGCTTGCATTTTGTTTACTGCTTAAAACCGGTGGTTTGGGTGAGGCTATTAGGGGTTGGAGGAGGCCTCATAGTGGACCCACAGCAACATGGGGACCCCAGCACCAGTGAGGGCGCAGCATTCAGGGTGCACTGACCCCAGCTCCAGAAAGGGGGTGGTTGAGAGGCCCCAGAGAGTGGGGCCTTGATGAGAAACCCCAGTGTGGGTGTGGTGAGCCCGAGAGAGGGGGCAGCACTTTGAGGAGCCCCAGAGAGGGGGCAGCACTTTGGAGTAGCCCTAGAGAAGGGGGGCAGCATTTTGGAGAAGCCCCAGAGAAGGGACGCTGATAGAAACCCCAGAGAGGGTGGCATTGATGAGCGCCAGGGAGAGGGTGCAGAGTAAGACCAGGGCTGCGGAGAGCCTGAGTGCCAGAGAGGGCGCAGAGCCAGACAGGGCAGCGCAGGGCCCAGAGAGGACAAGGCGGCCACATTACAAGAAAGCCATGACCGAACAACGTCAATTTCATCTGTGAAGCTTGGGGCGTGGTAAAGGGGTGGTTGGAGCCACACATAGCCCATAAAGCTAAGGTGCCCCTGAAACACCCATTCCAAAGCAGGACCCACGAGGGGTCCAGGAAACCATGGGGTCCGAGTGTCCAGCAAGATGTGACCAAGAGGGCGTAAAAGACAGGCTCCCAAATATATTTTGACATCAAAGACGTGGCGGGCAAGAGTCGAGGGTGCCCATTGGCTCAACTTGACATGGTAAAGGGGGCCTTAGGGAGATCACAGCCATCCTACTTGACCCTGCACTGTGACATCATGACATGAGGGAACCATGATTTTGTCAGCAAAAGACAATTTGTTCTATGAATTTGTTTTGCCAAACTGGGGTGGTATGTCTGTTTTCTTGTTCTTGGAGAAATATGCTACACAAGTATTTTGTTCATTCCATTGACGACAGAATCTGATGACATTATGCCTCTCCCAGTTCACCATTCATAAAAAAAATAATAATCTTTTTGTACAGTGTATGTGCTGAGCACTGCAGAGAACAAAGAGTTACTGAGTATCACATAGTTTTATTCTTGATTTTTTTTTTTTAATTTTTTTTTTAATTTGGTCTTTTACAGATATTTCTTATCTGGTTATATGAAGTTCCCAAATCATTCCTATCAGTGGCAAAAGCAAAATTTAACAGATCTTTGTCACTTACTGCAGACAAATCAATGAGGACAAGGCTATTTATCTGTAACAGTGCTGTCAGCCACTCTTTCGCACTTGGTTCATTTCCCATTTTTATCTTCAATGCTGAGTGTAATATTTAGTTGCAAAATCTGACATATGCATCTTGCTGTGATGCAAATGCTCTGAAAGCCTTAATCACCACCTGACTTAGTTAAATAAGTCACTCCTGATGCTCTGTATGTTCAATTACCCTCCCTCAAAGGGAATACAGATTGCAATGGAAGATGCTGAAAATAAGGAAAGTTGTCTTAACACTCACAGATGACACACAGAAAATCTAACCAGGTGAAACAATGGTTACTATATGCCATATATTTGCAGAAAGCATCATCTGGCAAATTCAGCATTGCCTCAGAAGTATTTGCCCTCATTACCCTTAATTTTATATTCCTAATTTATCTGGTCAGGGTTAAAAAGATGCACTTTTTAAAAATTTGAACAGCTGCGATAAAGAAGAGCCAATCATTTATGCAAATTAGTTTCCACTGGGCACCATAATCACTGATGTCTTGAGAAGATGTGTACAGATCTAATCTTTCCTTATTCTATTGTGATACCGCCATTTTAGAAACCAGGGAGCACGGGAGTTTTTTGTTAAAAATACAACTAAGCTGAAAATTAAGGGAAGATTCTGAGTCTGTATCCGCTCCTTTTGCAGCATTCAGGCAGTGCAAAAGGAGTTGAAATAATTTCTGGCTAGCAAGGGAGTTTTTAGGAGGCCCAGAATAAGCCTAATCAGGTTCTATGTTTCACTTTTGCAGCCTCCAGCTCAGCATGGATGGTGAGATAGGCAGGGGAATCACTCCAGAAACCTCCATTTGGCTGTGGTCTAACCTAGGCCTAGGACCAAGAAAAGAATTAGGAAATTCCCTGACAGCTTTCCCCCATCCCAGTCTTCTGAGCTGAGTGGAATCAGGATGGAACAGAGAATGTGTCCCTTAATGTCAATAGTAGAGAAACTTGTATCATTAACTTGAACTAAGCTGTCCTCTAAATTTGACTGTGGGTCAAAAAATAAAAGCACCACTGATTCATAGGTGTTTGCAAGTCCATTCATTCATTCATTCATTCATTCATTCATTCATCATTAATTGGTTAGTAATCCTTAAAAATAATGTAGGACATAATCTTTTCTAGTCTCAGCAGGATAAATTATCCAAGAATACTCTACCTTACTACCTTAGTTGGCAGGGTAAACTAGCTTGCATTGATATCTAGGTTGCCACAGCCAGACTGCTTTTCTAAAGTGAGTTCCGGTACCTGTACATGACACTGCAATTTGAAGTACAAACACTCTCACAGCCTCCCTGTGACACAACACTCAGATGAGGGACAAAGGCACCCGTTGTAGTAAAATGATTCTGCAGGAGGGTACTCGTGGACTGAAACCAGCCCTTCTGGCTGGTGAGCCATGGCCTTCCAGTGGTTTATACAATCATTGGTGTTGATTAAGTGCTTCAGAGGGAAATACCTTTATTCATTGGTTCTGATGCTCCTAAGTATTGAGAAGGAAGAGAAAAATGGCTTGCAAAAATGACTGGCTATAGCTGGTGGCTAGGGCTGTGCAAGGCTTAGGACCGCGCTTTGGATCTGGAGAAGATTCAGATGCTTCAGACGCTGAAGCAGCATGTCTGGATTGAGGAGCTGGCTTCTTTAGGCTTTCTGAAATTGTTCAGAGCTTCTGAACCACTTCTGAAAAGCTTCAGAGCCGCTTCGGAGATCTGACCATAGGGTATAAAGGGGAATCAATGAAATATCTATAACTTTGTTGCTTTTTGCCTGATTTGGATGACACCAGCAGGGGTAGTAGCCTCTGCTGAGAGCATAAAGTCTGCTAAATTTCAAGAAGATAGATGCAGGGGTTTGGGGGAAACTGCACCCCAAATTCCTGAAAGCAAAACTCATGTAACATGTATGTGTTATGCCACAGGGGGGTGAAAATTGCAGGGGTTGTGGCCCCTGCAGAGGCCGTGAAGTCTGCCAAGTTTCACAAAGATAGGTACAGGGGTTTGGGGGGAACTACACCTCAAGCTTCTAACAGGAAAAACTCATGACAGAAGACCCTGTGTGTGTTAAGGTGCAGCTGGCTGAAAACTGCAGGGGTGGTGGCCCCTGCTAAGGCTACAAAGCCTGCCAAGTTTCAAGGAGATAGGTGCAGGGGTTTGGGGGGAACTGCACCTCAAGCTGCAGACAAGCAAAACTCATGACATGGGTGACACTGTGTGTTAAGGCACAGCAGGGTGAAAGTTGCAGGGATGGTGGCCCCTGCTGAGGCCACAAAGCTTGCCAGCTGTCAAGAAGATAGGCACAGGGCTTCTGGGTTCTGGGGCCCTGCACCCCTAGCTGCTGACAGGCAAAACTCATGTCATGGGTGCTTGTGCAACTGTATCTGTCTTGGGGCATGGGGCGGGGGGACTACTGCAGGCCTGGCTGCTAAGCTACTGTGTTACCAGTTACCAATCAATCATGATTGATTCATGAACCAGCTCAATACAGAGTTGCTAGCTAAAGTAATGAAGTAATTAGCAATGATTAACACCTACAAAACCACAGACTAAGGAGAGGAAAGAATCAATACAGACAATCAACTGCCCCAAGACAGAGTCAGCCAGTTGCACAAGCACTTATGTCATGAGTTTTGTCTGTCAGCAGCTAGGGGTGCAGGGCCCCGGAACCCCCCTGCACTGATCTCCTTGACAGCTGGCAGGATTTGTGGCCTCAGCAGGGGCTAGCAGGCCTGCAGCTTTCACCCCACTGCACCTAACACACACAGTGTCACCCATGTCACGAAGTTTGCCTGTTAGCAGCCAGAGGTGCAGGGCTCCAGAAGCCATACTCCCCCTATACCTATCACCTTGAAACTTGGCAGACTTTGTGGCCTCAGCAGGGGTGACCACCCCTGCAGTTTTTACCCCCCTGGGGTATAACACATACATGTGACATGAGTTTTACTTTCAAGAATTTGGGGTGCATTTCCTCCCAAACCCTTGTACCTATCTTCTTGAAACTTGGCAGACTTTGTTGCCACAGCAGGAGCTACTGTTCCTGCAAGTTTCATCTAAATCAGAAAAAAACCAAAAAAGATATTTCATTGATTTCCCATTATACCCTATGGCTCTGAAGCAGCTCCTAAGCTTCAGAGCCGCTTCGGCCAAACTGAAGTGGGAAACCGATCTGGAGCTCTGGATCAGATTGCTGGCATCTGAAGCAGCCAGATCCAAAGCTGAATCGAATAGCTGCCTATTCACACAGGCCTACTGGTTGCCATCAGGAATGCAAGCAACTCCCACATCAGAAAGGATATATACTTCCTAGTTTAAAATCATTCTATTATTTTTTCATAATTACTGCCTCTATTTTAGAAGAGATTAGAATGTTCAAATCCCCTCCCCCATCTCACTCACACTAGCTCTACAGTCCTGCAATACCACTTATTTTAAATTATGCCTGCTTTGCATTAATCTAAATAGAATCAGAATCAGGCTGTATATAATTTGACCTTAATTTCTAATGTAAATGTCTTTGAAATGACACATGCTAACATATAAATCTGAGCAATTTTAAATATTATTAAGAAAACCAAAATGAGATTATTTCTAAGAATATCTGTGTGAAAATAGTTGTTTAGAAACATTTTGAAAAGATCATCTTATGGTAGCCTTTTTAAAGAATCTGTGCTTTATATGCTTGAGAAAGGAATAATTCAAATCCTCTGTTGGGCAGGGCATATTAAACCTCCTGTATCTTTTCAAACTAATTAACCATTCAGAAGAATGGGGTCAATTCAATTAATTCTATTTCAGTGTCACAGACAAAAAAGTTGCATTAACACAGATCAAAGATATACATCCTGCCTTCTTGTATTAAGCAGAAAACAAATTGTTATATTTCATAACTGAAAACGTGGGAAGTTTTCAGAAAAGTGAACAAAAATAAAAATAGATGCATTGCCTTTTGATGTGTGTGACGGGGCACCAAGTCTGCCCCATCACAGAACCTTGGGGGAGTGAAGGAAAGCATAAAACTTAGCTTAGCAACCAGTCCCAGGAGAAAAGGGGCGGGGCTACCTGGATGGGGGAGAGAGAGACCGGGATGAAAACATAAAAAAAGAGAGCAGCACCTGGGAAGGGAGAGGGGCTAGAGTGCTGCCTGTGAGAGAGGCAGCAGATGGTTGGAAGGATTTAAAGGGGAAGTAACCCAGATTTAGCTGGAAAAAGAGAAGAAAACAACCCAGAAGAAACAGGGAGGAACTACAAGAAAGAGAAAAGGGAATGTAAGAGAGGTCCTGGAGACAGACTTAACTGGGAAGCTGAAGTGACTTAACAAAGGAAGACTTTGAATCAGTGAGTCTGATACCTGAAGACATCGAGTAACATCCCAGAGACTTAAAATTAAGAGAAAGGAATGAGAGTGGATGAAAACTAACAAAGAAAACAGAACCCCACAATTTTGATATCAGTAGTAAATACAAGGTGACCTAGGATTGCTATTTGCTTGGAACTCGTGCAGAGGGAATGGGGCAAGCAACCAAGAAACTGAGAATTCTCAAAGAGAGAGGGAACTAAATATATGTAAGATATTATTGTCGCAGAGCACTAAGGTGCCCTGCTCCTAAAGAGGGGAAACTGCTAGGGAAAGAGCCCTAGCAGTGAGTCAGGAGCCCAGCTGTTGGTTGCCAGGGCAACTAGAGTAGTTAATGACCCACACCTGCCAGCGGTCAGCTGACCGAAGGGGGGCAGGGCCTGGCACATATAAACCCCATGGCTGAAGCCAGGTGGGCAGTTCCCTGCCAGCAGCCAAGGGGGAAGGAGCTCTCCTAGAGAAGAGAGGAGAGGTCTGACTGCAGGAGCAGCTTCTGACAATGCTGAGGGACGGAGTATTCCCCGGTAGGCTTGAATGATGTTTTAGCCGGGCAACTTGAATTTATGTTACAGCGCAGGGGCTTGTGTTTTGTTTCTGTTTAAAGACCGATGGTTTGGGTGATACTATTAGGGGAAGGAGGAGGCCTCATACGGGACCCACAGTAGTGTGGGGACCCCAGCACCAGCGAGGGTGCAGCATTCAGGATGCACAGACCCCAGCCCCAGAAGGGAGGGCAGCATTTCGAGAAGCCCCAGAAGGTGGGGGGGGAGTCAGCGTTTTGAGAAGCCCCAGAGAGGGCGCAGAGCGAGACCAGTGCCATGGAGAGCCCAAGCGCCAGAGAGGGTGCAGAGCAAGACAGGGCCGCAGAGGGCACAGGGAGGACAAGGGGGCCAAATTATAACAAGGCCCAGACTGAACAACATCAGTTTCATCTGCAAGGTTTGGGGCATGGTAAAGGGGTGGTTGGAGCCACACATAGCCCATAAGGCTAGGGTGCCCTGAAACACCCATTCTATCATGGAGCGGGACCTACCAGGGGTCCGGAAATCCACGGGGTCCGAGTGTACAGCAAACCGTGACCAAGAGGGTGTAAAAGACAGCCTTCCAAATATATATTTTATCATCAAAGTCATGGCGGGCAAGAGTCGAGGGTGCCCATTGGGTCAACTTGGCATGGTAAAGGGGGCCTTAGCAAAATCACAGCCATCCTACTGGACCCTGCACCATGACAGTTATTTATCTAAGAGAGACATAAGAATTGTGCACAAGAGTTACTTTTGTTGAACCACAGACATGATATCTTCCTCATCTCTTAGGACTGTGTTTATTTCTGTACTTTATTTTATCAAAGTCGTGGCAGGAGAGAAATAAAGGAAATTAACCAGTTCATATTAAAACAAGAGATGGTGATTTATTTTGCAGGCATAGCTTAACTCTCACAATGTGGAATACACTGAATCTGATAAAGTGCAGAGCAGAGTGGATATAAATCAATGATTGAAAAATAAAAATAAAAACATGGATTTTTTAAATTTAAATAAGATTTTTTAAATTTAGTTGTATGGGGGTGTAGCGTCTTGCGCCCTTCTGGCCGCCCGTCCTATCGGGGTGTGGCCCCTCCCCTTATCTCACCCGCCATGACTTTGATGCCAAACTTACTATAAGAGGGGTCTTCAGTGGAGATCTTTCCTGGGTGGGCGTTCCCGAGGGACAGCAGTACTTACTATAGTCAGACACGATGTTCCACGGGGCTCCGCCTCCCCTACACCCCGTCCACTCACCAACCAGTTGATGATGCGTTAATGATGTTTTCTGGCCCTGTAGGACAGCCGAGGGCCTGTCTACCAGGTTCCAGTCGTTCTTTCTCCCCCCTTGGGGTTGTTTTCACGTAGGCAGGGAGCTCCCCTGCTTCCTCAGTGTCAGCCTCTTCTGGGGGCTGTGTGGGTGCTCCTGCTTTGCCTCCCACAGGAGGCTTAAAGCTTTCCCTGGTGCTGCCTGCGTGAGCCATGCAGGCTGGGTCGCCTCCTCCCCGTGTCGGAGCCCACCTCATGAGCTGCCAGCCCGTTCTCTCTCTCTCCAGGCCTCTCCCCACCCTGGATCCGATGGGTCTTTTAAACTTTCTCACAGCAGCCAGTACAGCCACTGGGATTGGCCCAGCTGTTTCCCACGCTGGAAACAGATGATTAAACAGCTGGCGTAATGCCAGTTTATGCAGCTGCAGCCACGGGCGTGGCTCCTGCTCCAGCTGCCCTTCAGGAGGTAAGCTAGCTCTGCCAGGGACTTGCTCTCAGGGTCTGGGGCCCGTGGGGTCCACTCTCTCCTCCTCAAGAGCCTGTGGGGGTGCCTCGCCACCACAGAGCTCCCCCCCATAAGTTGCCTCGTGGCATCTGGTTTTCTCGGGCACTGGCTTGTACTACCTGATGCTCCTCCCCATGGATGTGACCTGATCCTTTTTCTGGTTTGTCCGGGCCTTCCCGTCTGGACAAAAAATCAGCCACAAAGTTATCTTTGCCCGGACAGTGTACCACAGTGAACTTGAATGACTGCAATGCCAAGGCCCAGCGGGTGATGTAGGCGTTCATGCTTTGTTTCTGTGTCAACCACTGTGGTGGGGCGTGGTCCATCACTACCACAAACTCCCTCCCCATTAGGTAGTACCTAAAGTATTTTATTGCCCAGCGTATTGCCAGACACTCCCTCTCAACTGTGGCATACCTGGTTTCTGCACAGCTGAGTTTTCTGCTGGCAAACGTGATTGGGCGCCCTTCTTGCCCGCATTTCTGTAGTAATACTGCTCCCAGGGCCCGTCCTGATGCATCCATCTGTAAAATGAAAGGGGCATTAAAGTTAGGTGTGTGTACAATAACATCGTGGTGTGTTGCCTCTTTCAAGTCTTGGAAACTCTTCCGCATCTCTGGTGTCCTTTTCAACGGAGCTATGGACACCCCAGCCAATGCGTCCGTGAGCGGTGTGGAGAGTTGCAAAATGGGGTATGAACCGCCAATAATAGTTAACGAGCCCCAAGAAGGAATGCAGTTGTTTGTAGGTTTGCTGTTCCTGGAATTGCCTTATGGCTTTGATCTTGTCAGTAAGGGGCCTAATTGTCCCTTGGCCTATTCGAAATCCCAGGTATGCCGTTTCTCTTCCCACTAGCTTACATTTCTTGGGGTTGGCGGTCAGCCCCGCCATTTGGAGCTCTCCCAGGTGACTCTGAGGGCTTTAAGGTGATGTTGCCAACTGGGGGAAAATTTAATGATGTCATTGATGTACGGCTCTGCATATGCTGCATGTGTGCCAATAAGTCGTCCATCAACCTTTGGAACATCGCAGCTGCACCGTTGAGTCCGAAGGGCATCCTTGTGAACTCGAATAAGCCCCACGGGGTTCCAAAGGCTGTTTTGGCACAATCTGTGGAATGCATAGGGATCTGCCAATACCCCTTTGCCAGGTCAAGCGTAGATAAATACTGTGCTTCGCCGATTTTTCTCAGCGAGGCGAGTGACATGTGGCATCGGGAAGGCATCAAAGGTTGTCAGGGCATTAAGCTTCCTATAGTCTATACATATGCACAGTGACCCATCTGGCTTGACCACAGGCACTATGGGACTCTGCCAAGGACTAAAGGACAGTCGTATAATCCCCTGTTCCTGCATCTTCGCAATCTCCCGCCTTATTTCCTGTTGCCAACATTGAGGTATTGGCCTCCACCTCTCCCTAACCAAGGCCCCCTGAGGTGTTCTGATCTTGTGTTCCACTCCCGTTACCCATCTGGGGCCTCTTGAAACACCACCTGAAAATCTTCTATCAAGGTTAATAGTTCCTGTTGTTGTTGGTTATTCAGCTCCTTGCCTATTTGTACTGACCCCTCCTCTGGGGATCTCCCCAACCCAGGGCAGAGTGGTCCCAGGTCCTCCCTCATGTCCTCTTCTTGTGCCATCCAGCCCTGTGGAGTCTTCCACTCCTTAAGCAGGTTCACATGGTAAATCTGGCACTCTCGGGGGTGACCCAGTTTGAGTAATTTGTAATCCACTGGCCCCACTTGCCTAACAACTGTAAACGGGCCCTGCCACGTTGTCAGCTGTTTGCTTGAAGAAACTGGAAGTGATACCAAAACCCTCTCCCCCAGCTGGAAGGTGTGCATTCTTGCTTTTTCATTATAGTGCGTCTCCTGCTGCTCTTGTGTGCTCCTCAGATTTTGACTGGTGATCTGTTGGGCCCTGGTGATTTGGTCTTGCAGCTCTTTGCGGTACCTTTCTGCCGATATTCCCAATCCCATCGGCTGCTCCCATTCTTCCCTGATGACCTGTAGCAGCCCCCAGGGACGGTGGCCGTACACCAGCTGAAATGGAGAGTACTGTGTTGCTTCTTGAGGTGTGTCCCTCAGGACAAACAACAAGGGGGTCAAGATGGTATCCCACTTCCAGGGGTCTTCCTGAGAGTAACGTCTGAGCAGACGCTTGATGGTTCCATTTAATCTTTCCACAAGACTGTTGGTCTTTAACTGGGTGATGCCGAGAGTTTTACATAAGGCTTTCATCACCCCCGACATAAGTTCATCCCCTGGTCCATGAGTATTTCTTGTGGTATGCCCACCCGTGCTATCCATTTGAGTAACTCTTCTGCCACTCGAGTAGCTGTTATAGATTTCAGGCAAACTGCTTCCAGGAACGAGGTGGCATAATCTACCATCACCAAGATATATTGATATCCATTATGGGACCTCGGGAGGGGTCCCACTATATCCAGTGCAACTCATGAGAATGGTGTCTCTATTATTGGCATAGGATTCAGGGGTGCCCTTGGGGGTCTCCACTCTTGTGCCCTCTGACACTCTGGGCATGCGGCCCCCCCACCTTTCCACGTCCTTTTGGAGACGTGGCCAAAAGAATTCTTGGGCCAGCCTAGCCTGGGTCTTATTGCATCGCAAATGGCCCCCCATGGGCAAGTCATGAGCCAATCTCCACACCACGTGGCAGAGTGAGGACGGGACCACTAACTGCCTCCCTTTTGTGGTGCCCTCCTCACCCCGTTGAACCCAATATAATAACCCCCCTATTACCTAGAAGCCGGGATGACTCCATGACAATCCTTCCCCGGGGTCTGTGTTCCATAGCCACTGGAATTCTGAGTCTTCAATTTGGGCCCTACGGAATTGGTCTGCACTCACCAGCTGCTCCAGGTTGATGTTGCCTGACGCTATTTCGTTCGGATGGGCCGAGCCCTCACCAGCCCATCCCTCTCCCCTCCTGATCCAATTCCTTTCTTCTTCCATTGCTCTCACTCATTCAAGACTGTGTAGAATGGCCTTCATTCTTGCCCCAGGATCATCTCACAAGCCAGGGTCGGGGCTAGTCCGACTCACAGCTCCCTGCAAAACTCCATCACCCAGAATGGCACATAACAGCTCTGGAACCGCATCTCTCCCCCTACTGTACAGGTCATCGTCAGGGGTCCAGCATTCTTCCGTCCTGTCTGTGGGGTGAGGTCTGCACGTAGTAGGGAGTGGGAACACCCTGTGTCCAATGTTGCCTTGACTGCCTTGCCTCCGATCCAGGCAGTTACCATGGGTTGGTTCCATCCTCCTTGGGTGGCAAACCCAAAACTGCAATCCATAGGTTCCCCCTTCTCTGTTTCTTTGCCTCTCTCATGGGATGGAGGATACCCTGCTGGTGCGCAGCTCAACTCGCTCAGGCCCATACCACATTCGCGGGAGATGTGTCCCGTTTGCCCACAGCGATAGCATACCACCCCTCTCGGTGCTCCTTGTCTCGGGCCCGTCCACCTCTCCCCTTCATTTGGCTGGCCTTCCTTCGAGCCTCGTGAGCCTCGTCCATATCCTCTCCCCTTTTCTGAATAAATGAAGGCCTCAGCCAAGCAGAGTGCCTCTTCACTGGATTGTGGCTGGTGCCTTCGTACCCATCTCTGGGTGTCTTCCTCCAAATCCCATAGGAACTGTTCTAGTAGGATCTGGTCCATTACTCCCTCCGGTTCAGACTTGCCAGCTGGTAACCATTTATTTAGCGAATTCTTTAAAGCTTGCAACAAGCCTCGGGGTTGCTTAGCCTCCCGGGGCTTCCGAACACTGAAGGCCTGCCAGTGACTTTCTGGAGAAATCTCGAGCTTGTAGAGGATCACTGCCTTGACCGTCTCATAATCCCAGGCTTCCTCTCTCAACACGGCTTGGTAGGTGGCTTGAGCCTGATCTATCACTAGCGCCTCCAGGTGATGATCCCACTGACTATGGTCCAGCCTTGTCTGGATAGCGGTTCTCTTGAAAGCTTCAATATAAGCTTTGGGATCATCTTCCCTAGTCATTGGAGGCATTTTGAATAGAGCAGCATTCTGCTGCCATCCACTCTTGCTGGTGTGCGCTGTGGAAGAAATCAAACTTTGCATTGTGGTTGTATTAGAATTGGCAGAGCCATCTAGGTTTATTTAAAGCTATACAAGTGATCACAGGGAGAGTTCTCAAAGGAACTCTAACCTCTACAAATTTACAAGCGTATTTATACTTTAGACAGCGAGAAAAGATGCAGGGTTCAGACAAAACAACCTTGAGAGAAACAGAAAGATGTTGATCATTCATTTGTCACACATAAGCAGTTTACTTATTTAGAAAAAAACACTATGTTTTGGGAACAGTTATCAGCTTCTGGTTCGGCGGAAAGGAGAAGGTTAACATCTGCACACAGACAAAACAAGGCATGAAGGTTTTTCCTTATCTTAGAACATTTAAAAACACATATCATCAGAATCAGCATCTTTTTCTCTTCTCTTTCTCTCTCTTCTTAGTCAAGTAAAAGGCCTGGTTACACTTATTTCTACAGTGCCCTGTAGCTGCTGCACCTCCAGCACTTGCCCTATGGCCTGAATCACCTGCGTAAGCAGCTCTGCATGAGCTAGTACTGGCTGCTGCATCTCTGCTTAATCCCGGGTTGGGAATGCTGTCCCATGGATGACATATAAGACCTTCCTGGCCAATGCACCACTGTAGCATCTTGCACCCTTCTGGTCGCCCGTCCTATCAAGGTGTGGCCCCTCCCCTCAACTCGCCCTCCACAACTTTAATGCCAAATTTACTATAAGAGGGGTCTTCAGTGGAGATCTTTCCTGGGTGGGCCTTCCCAAGGGACAGCAGTACTTACTATCATCAGACACGATGTTCCACGGGGCTCCGCCTCCCCTACACCCCATCCACTCGCCAACCAGTTGATGATACATTAATGATGTTTTCTGGCCCTGTAGGATGGCCGAGGACCTGTCTACCAGGTTCCAGTCATTCTTTCTCCCCTCTTGGGGTTGTTTTCACGTAGGCAGGGAGCTCCCTTGCTTCCTTGGTGTCAGCCTCTTCCGGGTGCTGCGTGGGTGCTCCTGCTTTGCCTCCCACAGGAGGTTTAAGGCTTTCCCCAGTGCTGTCTGTGTGAGCCACGCAGGCTGGGTTGCCTCCTCCCCGTGCCGGAGCCCGCCTCATGAGCTGCCAGCCCGTTATCTCTCTCTCCAGGCCTCTCCCCACCCCGGATCCAGCGGGGCTTTTAAACTTTCCCGCAGCAGCCACTTTGGCTGCTGGGATTGGCCCAGCTGTTTCCCACACCGGAAACAGCTGATTAAACAGCCGGTGTAATGCTGGTTCATGAGGCTGCGGCTGCGGGCATGGCTCCTGCTCCAGCTGCCCTGCGGGAGATAAGCTAGCTCCTCCGGAGACTTACTCTCAGGGTCTGGGGCCCGCGGGGTCCACTCTCTCCCCCTCAAGAGCCTGTGGAGATTCCTCACTGCCACAGAGGGGGTTCTGTTAAAAGTTGCTTTTAAAAAAAATAAACTTACATAAAGATAGTTTTAATTTAATATATGTTAAAGATCAAAGGTATCATGTAATAGGAATTATAACTTCTAATTATACTATTTGAGACAATGTATTCATTTAACCTTTTTAGAAGTTTTATAAATAGGTCACAACAGGCCATGGACTATATTAGGGAACTAATCTTATGGGGTTCCCAGAGGTCCTCTATAGATTAGTAAAGATTAAAGATAACCACTCTACCTAATGGGACTCAGTGCTCGGTCTAGAAGATCCCATTAAGTATCTCTGTGATGCTTAGTTTCAGTTCTCAAACTGTGGATTTGTGTCTCCAGAGATCATAGGCAGACAAGATTCTTTTGGGTAGATGTGATACTTTTATTAGACCAACTAAATAGTTGGAAAAATTGTTCTTTGCAAGTTTTCAGGTGCAAATGCCCTTCTTCAGGCATAGGGAGAGTTTGTTGTCTCCAGAGATAACATCCTTATTAACAGCAGTATATGGATATGGATTACCCACCCATCAGCCCTATTGTCTCTCTGCAAGTTTGTGTACACACAGTCAAGCCTTTAGCTTTCTCTAAAACTGCAAAGTTTCAAGGAGTTAAATGAATAAATGATACCAAGCAACAAGAATGCACTTTTTGTAGAAAACAATGATTAAACCAAGGTTTCCTGACTGGTGATTTAAATTGTGATTTAAATCATGATTTAAATTGATTTAATTAAAATTAATTCACCCTGGTGCAGAGAGATCTGTTTTCTGCTTGTATTATAGTAAGGATGAACTATAAGTTACAGAGTATCTTTGGGGATACACATGATATTTCCACATGTCTTGTATCCCCCTCTACCCTCCATTTTCAAAAAATGTTCTAAATGTTTGCTATGATTCATGGACAAGAGTCTATCAAAATATTTATATATTCTTTAGTTGAAATGCCAATTTATAATTAAATCCCACCCAATAAAACTCAATGAACATCATAAACAGTATAAGATGGTTCTCACAAACTGCTCCTTCAGTAAAAGTTAGGAAAAATAACAAAGAATCTTAGTATCCCAGAATCGGAAGGGACTTCCAGGATCTTCTAGTCTGAGACCCTGCACAGAGGTAGCTTAAACCATATCAGATAAACACAGCTTCTATATGAAATCTTCCAATGAGAGAAAATTCTACAACTTCCATGGGTTGCTTTTTCCATTATCCTACAGTTCTTGTTGTTCAGAAGACTTTTTTCTGAGTTTTAGTTTAAATTTGTACAGCTGCAATTTAATTTTTAGGTCCTGCCCTCTGTGGCAGGACAGGCCTTTTCTGGTCAGACTTGATGGCTCAGTATTTAAATTAAATTTCATACACCGGTGTAAAGAAGGCAAAGAGTCTGCCTTTCCTGTGCCCTAAAGACTGAAAAACACACCCCTCAGAATTCCCTGGAGTAAATGTTTTTATAAACGCTAGAAATACTTAATGTGAAGAATTATCATGTTCTGTCACAGAAAAGATCACCTGCAGACAGATTAGACTCTCAGAGTATCCCAAATGTCCATTTTCAGAACACAAGCACAACAAAAAACCACACAATCTTCTTCCAAGAATTTGTCTCATTCACACATGGAAGGGATCAGAGGCACCATTGACTCTTGATGAACACTGCTCTAACCAAGACTCCTGGTTAGTAAGAATAGGAAGTGGAGAGGAACTGTGCTTTGAAGAAAGAACTCTACTGGCCACTCTAAGACCAGCCAGTACTAAGTAAACCATCCTTCAATGCTGGCATTGACTGGTGGCATAGCTTGTACGGTACACTACACTAAGCATCTAACCTCCCTTTCCTGGGTGGGATTTAAAACAGTCTTCAGTATAAGTAGTCAGCTGCCATATCTTGCTTTCCCATTCAGGTTTCAGGTTGGAATTTTGTTGTATTGATGGATAGCTTTCTTCAGTTCAGAAACAGGCAACATACATTAGGGCTGTGCAAAATTTCAGGGCCCATTTTGTTTTGACTCTGTTTCGAGCCACTTCGACCTTGAAACAGCAAAGTCAAAACAAAACAGGGCAGGTCAAAACATTTTGAAAAGTTCAAAACATTTCAAATTTTGACTATGAAGCTGGGCTTACCTTTAATGGCTTCTGTGGAGAAAACTTACCTAAGGCAGGAGAGAGCCAGCGGGATACCACACCCAGTGGCTAGCAGCAGCGAAAGTGAAACCACGGTTCAAGATCAAAGGGGAACCCCATGGTGGAGCCGGGAGAAACTGAAAACAGCTCCCATGTCTGTTTGGGTGCGCTTTGTAAAAGTGTGCCAAGGGCAATTGGCCAGGCGGCCACCCAGCTCTGGGATAAAAGGCCCAGCAGGAAGGGAGCCAGGGGGACTGGAATTGGTGTCCCCAACCGGCTCGGAGAGGTTGGAGAGGACCAAGGAGCCAGCAGCAGAGGAGACGTGGTGGCTCCCCAGAGGGGGGACCCACGGGAGACAAATCAGGCCAGCAAGGGCCCAAAAATTCACTTACGAGGCCAGCGTGGGCAGAGACCAGCAGCAGCAGTGACTGGAACACAGGTGCAGACAACGAAGCCAGATCCTGGACACAGATGATGGCCAGCAGGTACTGAACCCAGGGAGGGACCAACCCACAAAGGGGACCTGAAGCCCGGGCAGAGTCAAGCACCCCATGAACCGGGAGGGGGGGCACCGAAGGGCAGCGGTGGATGCTCAGTGCCAGTACCATCTGTAGCCCACAGCCACAGCCCTTAAGGGGCAAACTGAGTGTCAGTGAGGGCCAGAACTCTGGCCCTGACAGATAACATCTTGGTTGGCGTCACACAGGGTGTAGGGGAGGTGAATCCCTGAGAAGCAATAGCCACGTGGACTACAGAGGGGGAGTACCAGGGGAGATGGGATCAAACATCTTCCTCCTGCTAGAAGACCATTCACCATCATAGACATGGCAGGTGAGACCCCTGGGGAGCTGACCCAAGGCCGCTCCCAGTAGCCTGGCCGTGCAACCCAGAAGGTGATGGTGAGGTTCGAAGGAGACCCAGATGCCAGATGTGCGATGCTCGGGGGGAGAGGCACAGAAAGCTACAGCTTCCCTGTAGGGAAACAGAAAGTAAAGTAAGGGGAAGGGAAGGAGTGGGGACGGTAGGGAGGGGGGAAGGAGTGCTCTCATTATTGACATATGTATCTGGCCAGTTACTGTCACCCTTCTCTGAGGTCCCTTCCAACCCCAGTGCTCTGGGGGAGGGACAGAAAAACTTCATAAAAGGCAGTATTTTTTTTTCTAACTGCCCTGCTTTCTGCTTTGGGGTCACTTAGTGAGCTGTCTGTTCTAGCAGCTCACTGTCAGACCCCTACGGCTAGGAGAAAGGGATTTGGTGGTAGGGGTCTGCTACAGACCCCCACATCAAGGGGAAGAAAGAGATTCGGGGCTCCTGAGGCAACTCTCAGAGACCATAAAAGCAAAAGAGGCAGTAGTCATGGGGGACCTAAACTACCTGGACATCTGCTGGGAGACGCAGACAGCAAAGTCCCACCGCTCACGCAGGTTTCTAACTTGTGTACAGGACCTCCATCTGACACAGGAGGTACACGGTCCCACTAGAAGGAATGCCATACTGGATCTGGTATTGGCAACGGGAGATGACATGGTAGCGGACCTCCAGATCGGTAGCCATCTGGGGGACAGTGATCACCTAATAATAGAATACACCATAAGACGTCGAGTGGGTAAGGTAACAAGTAGGGTGAAAGTGCTAGACTTTAGGAAAGCTGATTTCAATGAACTCAAGTGATTAGTCAAGGACGCACTGCAGAGTAGGAGATTTGAAGAGATGGAAGCCCAAGAAGGGTGGCTGTGCCTTAAGGAAACGATCCTTCGGGCACAAAGCAAGACGATCCCCGAGCGAGGCAAAGGAGGGAAAGTGGCCAGGAGGCTTCCCTGGCTAACCAGAGAAATCCAGGGTAGCCTAAGGGACAAAAGGGGAGCACATAAAAAGTGGAAACAGGGAGAGATCACCAAAGATGAATATACCTCCTCTGCTCGTGCTTGTAGGGAGGCAGTTAGGCGGGCCAAAGCTACCATGGAGCTGAGGATGGCAACCCAAGTAAAAGACAACAAGAAATTGTTTTTTAGATATATAGGGAGTAAAAGTAAGGCCCAGGAAGGAATAGGACCCCTGCTAAATGGGCAGAAACAATTGGTGACAGACAGGGGGGACAAGGCTGAACTCCTCAACGAGTTCTTTGCCTCAGTGTTCCTAAGTGAGGGGCATGACAAGTCTCTCACTGGGGTTATAGAGAGGCAGCAACAAGGCGCCAGACTTCCATGCGTAGACCCTGAGATGGTGCAGAGTCACTTGGAAGAGCTGGATGCCTTTAAGTCGGCAGGCCCAGATGAGCTCCATCCGAGGGTGCTGAAGGCACTGGCCGACATCATTGCAGAGCCACTGGCGGGAAAATTTGAACGCTTGTGGCGCACGGGCCAAGTCCCGGAGGACTGGAAAAGGGCCAACGTGGTCCCCATTTTCAAAAAGGGGAGGAAGGAGGACCCGGGCAACTATAGGCCAGTCAGTCTCACCTCCATCCTTGGCAAAGTCTTTGAAAAAATTATCAAGGCTCACATTTGTGAGAGCCCGGCAGGACAAATTATGCTGAGGGGAAATCAGCACGGGTTCATGGCAGGCAGATTGTGCCTGACCAATCTAGTTTCTTTTTATGACCAGGTTACGAAACGCCTGGACACAGGAGGAGGGGTGGATGTCGTATACTTAGACTTCAGGAAGGCCTTCGATACGGTATCCCACCCCATACTGGTGAACAAGTTAAGAGGCTGTGACTTGGATGACTACACAGTCTGGTGGGTGGCGAATTGGCTGGAGGGTCACACCCAGATTGTCGTGGTGGATGGGTCAGTTTCGACCTGGAAGGGTGTGGGCAGTGGGGTCCCGCAGGGCTTGGTCCTTGGACTGATACTCTTTAATGTCTTCATCAGTGACTTGGACGAGGGAGTGAAATGTACTCTGTCCAAGTTTGCAGATGACACAAAGCTATGGGGAGATGTGGACACGCCGGAGGGCAGGGAACAGCTGCAAACAGATCTGGACAAGTTGGACAAGTGGGCAGAAAACAACAGAATGCAGTTCAACAAGGAGAAATGCAAAGTGCTGCACCTAGGGAGGAAGAATGTCCAGCACACCTACAGCCTAGGGAATGACCTGCTGGGTGGCACGGAAGTGGAAAGGGATCTTGGAGTCCTAGTGGACTCCAAGATGAACATAAGTCGGCAGTGTGACGAAGCCATCAGAAAAGCCAATGGCACTTTATCGTGCATCAGCAGATGCATGACGAATAGGTCCAAGGAGGTGATACTTCCCCTCTATCGGGCGCTGGTCAGACCACAGTTGGAGTACTGCGTGCAATTCTGGGCGCCACAATTCAAGAGGGATGCGGATAACCTGGAGAGGGTCCACAGAAGGGCCATTCGTATGGTCAAGGGCCTGCAGACCAAGCCCTACGAGGAGAGACTAGAGAACCTGTATCTTTTCAGCCTCTTCAAGAGAAGGTTGAGAGGAGACCTTGTGGCCGCCTATAAGTTCATCACAGGGGCACAGAAGGGTATTGTTGAGTATTTATTCACCAAGGCGCCCCCGGGGGTTACAAGAAATAATGGCCACAAGCTAGCAGAGAGCAGATTTAGATTGGACATTAGGAAGAACTTCTTCACAGTTCGAGTGGCCAGGGTCTGGAACGGGCTCCCAAGGGAGGTGGTGCTCTCCCCTACCCTCGGGGTCTTGAAGAGGAGGTTAGATGAGCATCTAGCTGGGGTCATCTAGACCCAGCACTCTTTCCTGCTTATGCAGGGGGTCGGACTCGATGATCTATTGAGGTCCCTTCTGACCCTAACATCTATGAATCTAACCTCCTCTTGAAGACCCCCAGGGTAGGGGAGAGCACTACCTCCCTTGGGAGCCCATTCCAGACTTTGGCCACTCTAACTGTGAAGCAGTTCTTCCTAATGTCTAGTCTAAATCTGCTCTCTGCTAGCTTATGGACATTATTTCTTGTAACCCCCAGGGGCGCCTTGGTGAGTAAAGCCTCACCAATTCCCTTCTGTGCCCCCGTGATGAACTTATAGGCAGCCACAAGGTCACCTCTCAACCTTCTCTTGCGGAGGCTGAAGAGGTCCAGGTGCCCTAGTCTCTCCTCATAGGGCTTGGCCTGTAAGCCCTTCACCATATGCGTGTCCCTTTTCTGGACCCTCTCCAGGTTATCCACATCTCTCTTGAAGTGCGGCGCCCAAAATTGCACACAGTATTCCAACTGCGGTCTGACCAACGCCCGATAGAGGGGAATTACCACCTCATTGGTTCTGTTCGTCATGCATCTGCTGATGCACAATAAAGTGCCATTAGCTTTCCTGATGACTTCATCACACTGGCGACTCATGTTCATTTTGGAGTCCACTAGGACTCCAAGATCCCTTTCTGCTTCCGTGCCACCAAGCAGGTCATTCCTTGGCAGTAGGTATGCTGGACATTTTTCCTCCCTAGGTGCAGCACTTTCCATTTCTCCTTGTTGAATTGCATTCTGTTGTTTTCATATGTCCAACCTGTCCAGGCCTGCCTGTAGTTGTTCCCTGCCCTCCAGTGTGTCCACTTCTCCCCACAGTTTTGTGTCATCCACAAACTTGGACAGAGTACACTTCACTCCGTCGTCCCAGTCGCTGATGAAAACATTGAAGAGTATCGGTCCAAGGACTGAGGTCTGCGGGACTCCACTACCCACACCATTCCAGGTCGATACCGACCCATCCACTACAACTCTCTGGGTACTACCCTCTATCCAATTCACCACCCACCGGACCATGCAGTCATCCAAGTCACAACCTCTTAACTTGTTCACCAGTATGGTGTGGGATACCGTATCAAAGGCCTTCCTGAAGTCTAAGTAAACGAAGTCTACCCCTGCTCCTGAGTCCAGGTGTTTTGTAACCTGGTCATAAAAGGAGACTAGATTAGTCAGGCATGATCTACCTGCTACAAACCCATGCTGGTTTCCCCTGAGCATAATTTTTCCTGCCAGGGTCTCACACATGTAAGCCTTGATAATTTTTTCAAATACTTTGCCAAGGATGGAAGTGAGACTGACTGGCCTATAATTGCCTGGGTCCTCCTTCCTCCCCTTCTTGAAAATGGGGACCACACTGGCCCTTTTCCAGTCCTCCGGGACCTGGCCTGTGCGCCATAAGTGTTCAAATATTCCTGCCAGTGGCTGTGCAATGATGTCAGCCAGTGCCTTCAGTACCCTCAGATGGAGCTCATCTGGGCCTGCCGACTTAAACGCATCCAGTTCCTCCAAGTGCTTCTGCACCATCTCAGGGTCTGCGCTTGGTAGTCTGATGCCCTGCTGCTGCCTCTCTACAATCCCAGTGAGAGACTTGTCTTGCCCCTCGCTTAGGAACACAGAGGCAAAGAACTCATTGAGCATTTCAGCCTTGTCCCACCTGTCCATCACCAATTGCTTATGCCCATCTAGAAGGGGTCCTATTCCACCCTGGGCCTTCCTTTTACTCCCTATATATCTAAAAACCAATTTTTTGTTATCCTTAACTTGGGATGCCATCCTCAGCTCCATGGTAGCTTTGGCCTGTCTAACTGCCTCCCTACAAGCACAAGCAGAGGAGTTATACTCCTCTTTAGTAATCTCTCCCCGTTTCCACTTTTTATATGCCCCCCTTTTTGCCTGTAGGCTGCTCTGGGTTTCTCTGGTCAGCCAAGGAAGCCTCTTGGCCCCTTTCCCCCTTTTTCCCCACATAGGGATTGTCTCCCTCTGTGCCCAAAGGCTCATTTCCTTAAGGCACAGCCACCCTTCTTGGGCTCCCATCTCTTCAAAACTCTTACTCTGCAGTGCATCCTTGACTAAACGGCTGAGTTCATTGAAATCAGCTTTCCTAAAGTCTAGCACTTTCACCCTACTAGTTACCTTACCCACTCAACATCTTATGATGAATTCTATTATTTGGTGATCAATGTCCCGCAGGTGATAAACGATTTGTAGGTCTCCTACCATGTCATCCCCCGTTGCCAATTCCAGGTCCAGCAAGGCATTCCCCCTAGTGGTACCATGTACCTCCTGTGTCAGATGGAGGTCCTGTACACAGGATAGGAACCTACGTGAATGGTGGTACTTTGCTGTCTGCATCTCCCAGCAGATGTCTGGATAGTTTAGGTTCCCCATGACTACCACCTCCCTAGTTTTTATGGTCTCCGAGAGCTGCCTCAGGAGCCCCAAATCTAGTTCTTCCCCTTGGTGTGGGGGTCTGTAGCTGACCCCTACCACCAAATCCCTTTCCCTTGATGATTGACTTCCATCAATTATCACCCTCTGGGTCTGACCACGGAGCCAATTTCCCAGCCAGAGGATCATGGTGGACCCAAGGGGCCAGTTTCGCCAGGAGGTGATCATGGGATACCAGATTGAAGGCTTTTTTGAAGTCTAGATATATGACATCAATCTCTTCTCCCTTGTCCAGGTGATAGGTCACCTGGTCATAAAAGGAAATGATATTGGTCAAGCAAGACCTACCCACAACAAAGCCATGCTGGCTATCCCTCAGGATGTTGGCGTTGGTCAGTCCATTAAAGACGGCCTCTTTAATAAACTTTTCTAAGACCTTTCCCAGGATAGAGGTCAGGCTGATGGGTCTGTAGTTTGCCAGATCCACTTTCCTCCCTTTCTTGAAGATAGGCACCACATTGGCCTTCTTCCAGTCTTCAGGCACTACACCAGAGCATCAGGAGTTCTCAAAGATCCATGCCAGGGGAGGGGCTATGATGTTAACGAGCTCCTTGAGTACCCTGGGATGTAGATTGTCAGGGCCATCTGACTTGAAGGTATCCAGCCTATCAAGGTGTTCCTTCATGAGGTCAGCATTGATGGAGGGCAGGGTATCTCCCTCACCCAGACCTCCCTGTTCTGTAGTGGGCATGGGCGTCCCATGGGACTGATGAAAGACCGACGCAAAGTACCCATTGAATAGGTTGGCTTTTTCCTGGGCATCAGTTGTCAGTTGTCCCACCTGGTTTAGCAGGGGTCCAGTGTTGCCCTTGCTTTTCCTCCGGCTCTCCACATATCTGAAAAAGGACTTTTTATTGTACTTGATACTTGAAGCTAGTTGGAGTTCAGTTGCAGCATTGGCTTTCCTGGTTTGCTCCCTGCAGGACTGGACCAGTGCAGAATATTCTTCCTTGGAAGTGAATCCCATCCTTTGTAGGCCTTTCTTTTTAGCCTCAGGAGGTCTGCTAGACCCCTGGAGAGCCAGGGGGGATGCTGTGCCCTCTTGCTGCCTTTCCTTGTGGCCGATCATGACTACGTCTCCCTCACAGAGCACTGGTGTGATCAGTCAGGCCATCGGTGGGCTCTCCTTCAAGCTGAGATGCTGGATGAGTCCCACACAGCAGCAGAGCTCATGGGGGCCTTGAACCACCTGGTGCAGGCGTGGTTCACTGGGCAGGGCAAGCTCACCCGTGGCTTCATGGTCACCGACAATGGGGCCAATATGGTCAAGGTGGTCCGTGATGCCAACTTTGTTGACTTCCGCTGTGTGGCATACAAGTTGCACCTTGTTGTCAGGGATGCCTTGGTGGGGGACAGGGCTGTCGGTGATGTTGCCAGCACCACCAGCAAGCTCATTTCCAAATGCAGGAAGGTGGCAGGCTACTTCCACTGGAACATCAAGGTAGGCAAGATGCTGTGGGACAAACAAACAGAGCTGAACGTCCCACAGGACAAAATCATGCAGGATGTAGAGACTCAGTGGAACTCTACATACCTTATGCTTGAGATTCTAGTGGAGCAACAGAAGGCCATGCATGAGATGGCCCTGCTTGGGGAGATCAAGATCAACAGCCCCCTGAACAAAGCTGACTGGGATACCATCTCCCAGATCTCGGTGGTCCTCAAGCCCTTCCTCGAGGCCACCGAGATCCTCAGCGCTGCTGATGCCATTGTTAGCCAGGTGATCCCCATAGTGAGGGAACTGCAGAGCCAAATAGAGAGCTTCCAGGGGATCAATGTTCCTGGCTGGGGCAGGCCGCTGTCACCAGACATGCAGGCACTGGTGAGGTGGCTGAAGGAGGGCACCAGGAAACAGCTTGATCCCTTGTGATCCAGCACAGTCCATGTGCTGGCCACCATGTGTAACCCCAGGGTGAAGGACACCATATGTGGCAGCCAAACACTGAATCAGTTGACAGAGGTGCAGGTAAAGAAAGTCAGGGAGGCAAAATGGTGGAGAAGGGGGGACGCAGAACAGGGGGATCCACTGTTTCATGCTAGCACACCATCCACAAGCCAGTCTTGTCCTCCACCACAGGCGCTGCCAATATGGGCTAAAGGCATGGCTTCCATGGCCAAACCTGTCAACTATCTCCAGTATCCCCACAAACTGCACACCAGAATCTATCAAACACAACAATACCTACCTGTGGGGGCACATTCCTCACCAAAAAAAACACTATGCCTCCAGTCTCTCAGGCCTGATCCTAAGAGGGAAAAAATTACCAACCACTTTTCACAGCCGGGCCTATGAACTTCACTTCATCAGTCTCCTAGGTACAGAAACTTATGGACTCAATATAGATTAGATAGTTTAATTCTGACACACTGCAACCTGCTGGACATCTGACTCCCCAGGTATCTCTGCACTTTTACCTGCACTGCTACATCTCCCTTTCCCCCCTACCCTCCACCCCAGCCTGTCCCTCACCCCCTGATGCCTCCATTTCCATTTTCACTGACTGGCTTTCTTGCCTGCTTTGCATGCCAGGCCAGCCTCTGGCTTCTTTACTATTCCTTCCATCCAGGACCAGGAGACACCAACTGCAGGTACTTCCTCAGCCTGACAAAGGGTTTTTCAGACTGAAAGCTTCCTAAGAGATATTTAACTATTCCATTTTTTTCATAATAAACATACGAAGATAAAAACACAAGATAAGCCATCACACACACCACGAGTAACATATATCCAACCCAACATCTTTACTTCTTTCTGCCAATACCATTATAACAAGAAAGGCTCTGTGACAGTTCTGTTTGGCTACCTTAGATGCTGCTGGTGCTGCTAGTGCTATTGCTGTTAAGCCAGCTATGTTATTTTCACCTGACACTATTTACAGTCATGAACTGGGATGAGGCTGTAGGGGAGGAGGAGGCCTCACTGGGACACACTGCCATGTAGTGCAGAGGCCCCAGCTCCAGGATGGACGCACCTGAACACACACACAGTGTCACAAGCACCCATGTCATGAGTTTTGTCTGTCAGCAGCCAGAGGTGCAGGGCCCCAGAACCCAGACTCCTGCTGCATCTACCTTATTGAGAGCTGGCAGGCTTCATGGCCGCAGCAGGGCTTGGCAGCCAGCCCTGCAGTGGTTCCCCCCCATGCCGCAAGCCAGACAGTGTCACAAACACCCATGTCATGAGTTTTGCCTGTCAACAGCCAGGGGTGCAGGGCCTCAGAACCCAGAGTCCCACTGCACCTATCTCATTGAAACTTGGCAGGCTTCACTGCCTCACTAGGGGCTAGCAAACCTTCAGTTTTCATCCTACTGTGACTTCACACATACAAGTGACAGGAGTTTTTCTCTCAAGAATTTGGGGTGCAGTTTCTCCAAACCCTCTGTACCTATCTCATTGAGAGATGGCAGGCTTCATGGCAGGCCTGCAGTAGTTTTCCCCCACTGCCCCAAGCCAGACACAGTGTCACAAGCTGTTTGAGCATTCATGGTGCTCCGGCCAGGTCCCTGAGGAGTGGAAAAGGGCCAATGTGGTGCTCATTTTTAAGAAAGGGAGAAGGAATGAGCTGGATAACTTTAGGCCAGTCAGTCTTACCTCTATCCCTGGGAAAATACTTGAAAAAATCATCAAAAAGCGCATTTGTGAAGGCCCAGTAGGAGAAATTATGCTGAAAGGAAACCAGCATAGGTTCATCACAGGTAGATCCTGCCTGACAAACCTTATAGCCTTTTATGACCAGGTCACACACTGCCTTGACACAGGAGCCGAGGCTGATGTCATCTACCTGGATTTTAAGGAGGCTTTTGACACAGTTTTGCATCCTATTCTCATAGAGAAGCTAGCAGGCTGTGGAGTGGATGCCTACACAGTCAGGTGGGTGGACAACTGGCTTAGGAACTGCACCCAGAGGGTGGTGGTGGATGGGTCCTTCTCAGCCTGGAAGGAGGTGGAAAGTGGGGTTCCACAGGGTTCAGTCCTTGGACCGGTGTTATTTAGTATCTTCATCAGCAATTTGGACAAGTGTGTGGTGAGCACCCTTTCCAAGTTCACAGATGATACCAAGTTATGGGGCAAAGTAACTTGATACCAAGTTACTGGAGGGCAGGGAGCAGATACAGGCTGACCTGGACAGGTTGGAACAATGGGCAGAACAAAATAGGATGTAATTCAACAAAGATAAATGTAAGGTACTCCACCTAGGAAGGAGGAATCTCCAGCACACCTATAGGTTGGGGGATGACCTCCTTAGCAGCTCAGAGGCTGAGAGAGATCTTGAAGTCATAGTTGACTCCAAGATGAACATGAGCTGGTAGTGTAACGAGGCCATCAACAAGGCCAATCACACCTTGTCGTGTATTAGCAGATGCATGACCAACAGATTGAGGGTGGTGATGCTCCCCCTCAATGTGGCATTGGTCAAGCTGCAGTTGGAGTACTGTGTCCAGTTTTGGGCGCCACACTTCAAGAGGGACACGGAGAATATGGAGAGGGTTCACAGGAGGGCCACTTGCATGATTAGTGGCCTCTGTAAAAGATCCTATGAGGGGAGGTTGAGGGATATGGATCTCTCTTCAGCCTTCACAAGAGACATCTGAGGGGAGACCTTGTAGCCGCCTATAAGTTTATCAAGGAAGGACAACAGGGAATTGGTGATGCACTATTTACCAGAGAGCCCCAGGGAGTAACTAGGAATAATGGGTGCAAACTAGTGGAAAGTAGATTTAGGTAAGACATTAGGAAGAATTTTTTTACAGTAAGGGTGGCCAGAATCTGGAACGGGCTTCCAAGAGAGGTGGTACTATCATGCAACTTGGAGGTTTTCAAGAGGAGGCTTGATAGACACCTGGCTGGGCTCATCTGACCTCGGTCATCTTTCCTGCCAGGGGCAGGGGGTTGGACACAGTGATCCTTTGTGGTCCCTTTCAACTCTACAATCTATGTAGCACCCATGTCACGAGTTTTGCCTGTCAACAGCCAGAGGTGTAAGGCTCCAGAACTCAATGTCCCACTGCACCTATCTCATTGAGACTTGGCAGGTTTTGTTGCCTCAGCAGGGGTAGCAAGCCTGCAGTTTTGACCCCGCTGTGGCTTCACACATACAAGTGACAGGAGGTTGGCTCTCAAGATTTTGGGGTTCAGGTTCTCTGACCCCCTTATACCGATCTCCTTGAAACCTGGCAAGCTTTATGCCCTCAGAAGGGGCTACCATTACTGCAAGTTTCATTAAAATCAGGCAGGAAATGACAAAGTTATAGCCTGTTTCACCTTCCCCATTATACGGGCAAAATGTCGAAACAGGCTCGAAATGCTGTTTCGAACAGGCTGTTTTGACGGAACGATGTGGAACAGCCATTTCAACTCGAAACAAAAGTCAAAACAAAACGCTGTTCCATCGAACCTTCAAAATAGAATGCTTTCATTTTGCACAGCCCTAGCATACATCCATATTCTTCCTACTGGATCTTTTTATACTGTTTAACTTTGTTATCTAACAAATACTCCTGGTAATACCACCAAGGAGCTCCAGTCGTGGATGGAGGTGCCCTGATACATTTTAATCAGTTGTAATTAAATTGTCTTGCCACCTCCAGAACCCCAAAAGAAAGAATCCTCTGTGCCATGCTATTCAACCTCTACACAAAGCCACTAGAGGAGCTGCTAGAACCATGCATGGAAGTTGGAATGCCAACAGTATTCTAATGAGACCCAGCGCCATACATTCCTTTTTATATCAAATGATCAAATGTAAGCAGCAACATCTTCTGGCTTTCAGAGTGCCTGTATATTTGAATGACAACCAAAGCCACAGAAAATGTACAACTTGGAAAATGGAAAAAGAAAGGTTGGGAAATAATGTGACAGAGCAACGAGCATTGAGTCTACCCCCTCACCTCACATTAAAAAGAAACAAGGAGAACAGAAAACTTTGATGAAGGGTTTGCTCTTAAAGGTGACAGGGATGGGATGGAGTTTTCTAGTATTGGGGTATCTACTGTTGCTGTTTTTCATTTCTTGTAAGCTGCTCAGAGCCTTCCAGATAGAGCGGGACACACATCTAAATAATAATAGTATTTCCTGTCCTGTTGCATACTATCTCCACTGCTCCAAGAATCTTAACTCTCACAAGTTATAGCCTTAGCACAGGAAAAGCTAGAGGACAGTGGATTCTCTTACATCTGGATTATTTTAAACAGCAGATACATGTTTAATTATTTATGGGCATTTAAGAACTGTCTGGTGCTGAAAGGCAGTTTTGACCTTTAGAATTTTTTGAAATAATGTAGAAAAGAACTGGAAAAATAGAAATTGATACAATTTCTGTATTGCAAAGATATTAAAGTTAACATTCAAACAGAACAGCTTCTCCCTTAATAATCTGAAATCACAGTTCAGGATAAAAATAGACAGATGTTTTCAAGACGTATTTAGATGATGGAAAATAGAGATCTACAGTATCTGATTAAGGAATGTTTGTATCTTGAGCCATATGACATTTTCAGTGCAGAATTGCCTTTATCTGGAACAAAAAATGAGTAATAAGATATCTTTAATAAGTTCTATACTTTTTTATAATGATATGGGCAAGCAGTTAGGAGTCAGAATGCAAGCCATAAAGTGAATGTATCCTAGAATGAAAACTTATCTATTTGGCTTTGCAGGAGATCACTAATAATGTAGCCTTGTAACCTTGTTGAAGAAAACGAATATTAATTGTATGCTTATACTGCTTTTATTTATTAACAGTATTTTATTGTTTTCAAAATTTGAGGACTGTTCTGCAAGAATTTTAAGTCCTATAATTCTAACTATGGAAGCTGTGCTGATTTCTCTACTGGGGTTTATTATATATTTAAGGACTTAATTCGTCATGCAGTTCACCTGTAAAGCTTGGAATTCTTCTAGCAATGTAAATCCTTAGGGCACAGCACATCAATATATGTCAGACACAGAAGATGGCTTTTATTTACATTATAACTTTTAATAGCGATAGAAGCAATAGTGGCATCAACACAGTGGAAAGGAGTAAGTAAGGAAAAGATTGATCCTTAACTCCCTTAAAGGGACATATGGTAGGATTGTATTCTTGATTATTAGAGCACTATTAATAGGCATAGAAGCTCATTAATGGCTCATTCTGGCTCATTCCCCTTCTGTGACCTGACAGTGACCTTTTTTCTACCTTTAGCTGCCCTAGTCTACCTACCAAAATAATGATTACCACCTGTTCTGTCCTAGTATGTTCATTGGCTTTGGAGAATATAAAATGCCTTTAGACTAATGTAAAGCTATTCATTTTGCAACTGCTTTATAAGCAGGGATCCTGGTTTTCTCTGTTTAAAAATCACGACTTCTCTGAAAAAATTTTTTCACAACTTCTCTAATAAAAAACCCAAAATCCACATTTTTCTGTAAGTAAAATGAAACAACAGTATACACACACACACACACACACACACACACACACAGGTTTCAGTTGAACACATTGTTTTATTGATATATTTACAATCTTAAAGCAATTTGGAAGCCTACCTGTGCCTTAATCATTATAATAAAACTTGCCCATCAAGAATACCAGATGAATTTTGAATAACAAAAACAAAAAAAAGGCTGCTGGCCTCACCCCCCGCCCCCAAATCCCTGCTCTGCCATCTCTGAGGAGCAGGGCCGGGGCAGGGGGGTTAGGGTCCCCGCTATGATGGCGGCACTCTGCCATGCCGCTGCAGCCAACTCCTGTCTGTAACACTGTTGGAGCACTCTAGGTTTTTTCAGTAACCAATCAGACTGCTTCAACAGCAGTACAGACAGACAGACAGACAGACTGACTTAGCCCTTTATTATATTAGAATAATTCTAAATTTCTATACATTCTGGCATTTGTTTTTGTTTTTATGATGGAAAATCAGAGTTCCCATTGCCCCTTTTGCTCACCAGGACATGGGTCCAGCTGCAGCTGTCCCCCCAGCTACTTTGTGGTGCTGAGCAGCCCTGATATGCCAGTGCTTTACCCCTGCCTATGCCATTGCATCTCACTGTCAAGCCACAGCCCTCCCAGCCCTGCTGATGCCCCTCATTCCTGATCCACAGCCCCCCAGACCTGCTGATGCTCCTCACTCCCCACTCACAGCCCCCTAGCCTTGCTGGTGCCCCTCACTCCTGACCCACGGCATCCCAGCCCTGCCAGTGCCCCTCACTCCCAAACCACAGCCCCACAGCCCTGCAGGTGCCGCCCACTCCTGACCCAGAGCCTCCCGGTCCTGCTGGTGCCCCTCACTCCCAGCCCACAGCCCCCACAGCCCTGCTGGTCCCCCTCACTTCCAGCCCACAGCACCCCACCCCAGGCCCCCAGTGTGTGAGGAAAGGGGTGGGTGTGTGCGGAAGGAGGGGCATGGGCACAGGTGATGTGTGGGGTGTGAGGGAGGCACTTGCTCCTCTGCGATTTTTGTGCCCAGAGCAGTACACAGGGCTGCTGCTGGGCTGAATCAGGTCTTGGCAGGAGCCTCCTCTACAGCTCAGTGGGCAGAAGGAACTGGTCACACTTCACCAATGAGGTGTGGCCACAACAGTGGCAGCAGCACAGAGTTGTGACCCCCGCTGCTGCTGGGCAGTCAGGGAGCCCCTCACCTTCATGGCCATGGTGGCACAGCAGTCTCTCCTATGCCAGGTCCCATCCATAGGGCTGCAGAAGCAGTTCCTCTGGAGCTGGTCCACCTTGGCTTCAGCCCTGTGTTCCACTATTAGTGCAGAAATCTTGGGGGGCATGTGCCCTCCTGCCACAAAGCCTGTGATCCTCTGTCCCCCTGACATGTGACCTGTGCCCTCTCCCCTCCACCCCCATAAACTTGCATGGAGGCAGCTCCAGGTAAGTCTCCACCACTGCCTGAGTGCCATGGGCATGTGTGCACACGCACATGCTGCCCTCTGCATCCCACTCCCCCAAGCAGCCCCTTGCAGGCTAGCACTCTGCCAGCCTGCAAGGGGAAACCCACTGTTTCCTGTGATTTTGATATGATATGATGAGAACTGGCAATATTGCATTTCTGTATTTAAAGTTTTATTAAACTTAACGGACTGAAGTGCTGCAATTGTCCAGTAATTTCCCTTGGTGAAACACATGTACTCAGAGCTATCCTACAAAATAAAAATGAAAAAAAATCCATTGAATGACTCACTTTCCTGAAGTGCAAATATTTCAGACTTCTTCCTGTATCTGTGTGTAAATAACAATAAATCATGCTATTCTGTGATGAGTCTACATCATAATGTATTTTAAAAAGAAGTTAAAGTCCTACAAATTTTACTTCAGGATTTTGTATATGATGGGAACTATCAGAGCAATAGCGCCTTTATTTGGAATCATATATGATTCATTTGTGTCATGAATAAGTTAATGAAAATTGTTACAGTTATTAACTTAAAAACAGCTAGAACCTGGAATAACTCCTTCAAATGTGCATGTCTTGCATACTAGAGGTCTTGGACAAAAACGATGAGCCAAACTCTGGAAGTTAGCTAAGTACAGACAATGAAAAAACCTGAGGCACAGTCGATTCAATCTTTGCAGGTTAGTCTAAGCTGTGTGGATTGAAGTGATAAACAAGTAAACAGACATTCATTTTTTATTCCAGAAATGCAGCCACGTGCCGGCAGTGGCCCAGGCCAGATGCTGGGGGGCACTAAAGCATGCCTCCCTGCTCTGCTGGAGCAGACACCTTGGGCCAAGGCTAACCTTCCCACCTTGAAAGGTGGGGTTGTGGGGGAGGTGCAAAGCATCTTGGGATGGTGGGGGACTGAGAGTTAACTTGAATCTGGAGGGGATCTGGGACCAAAGTTCAATAAACCAATTTAACTTAAATCAGTTAAGTCTGTAAGTCGATGGATACTATGTCCATCTAAATTTATCTTAACCTCACTTCAGCCATTTTTTTCTCCCAACCATTTTCTTCTCTTGTATACTTCATTTCTGCATCTACACATCATTAATATGGCAGAGCCATGCAACTGCTTTATCATTGATGTTTGCCAGGTCCCCATCCTGGGTGCACGGCTGGTCAGCCATCTGTGGCGCATCACCACGTTCACATTTTGGACTGTCCTGTAAGTCAATCTTATACAGTATAGCATCAAGGCACCTATCTCCAGAGTAAATTGTGTTTAGTTTAATCCATAAATTGAGGGGCAGTGAGTACCCAGCCCAAGTGGATAGGGTGCTGGGCTGCTTATGAAATGCTTGAGACAAGAATCAGTCTCATCCCACTTTCTGTGGTGTTGTTCAGCCATTTTAAAAGTGGTTTATGTGCACTGAGCTTCTGTTGTGTTACAGATTTGAACTGGATTCTGATCACTTACACCAGTTTATATGTAATTTCTGTCCCTAGCCTCAATGCTTAGCTTTATACATGATTCATGTTTTTTACTTAACTGGGCATTCAAATGCTTTAAAGTTAGGCAAAAGTTGAAACATTTTCCTAAATCAGCTCCATAAAGAAATTGACAAATTTGACTACTTTGAAGGCATCATAAAATTAAGCACCAAACCTGATTTTTTTTTTTAACCTATAACTGTAGCTGAGTAGGAGTGCCTATACACACGCATCAAGGCTGCTCCACCATGCTGTAATTGATTAGAGGAGCACTGACTAATTGAGTCTGCTGGAGTGTGGTAATTATCGCACTCCAACAGACTCCAGCATCACGCATATCAGCATCCTCACACACAAAAGTGGAGGCTGGGGTACTGTAACTAAAGCTTTAGTTAACTAAATCTGACAGGATGGGGTCTAGTCTTCTAGGGCATTTATACACATGGTCCAGGAGTGGGGGGTGGTTTAATTAGAGCGGCTCTTAGAGATAAAAATAAGATAGCATGTGTGTGAATAAGGAAAAAAAATAGGCCAGGAATATCTTCAGCAGTTGAACAATTTGATCTTTTCACTTGTTAGCTCACTAACTTTTACACAACAGGTATATTTTGCAGGTCCTGGGTCTGATTCAGGGATACACTGATGTCTGAATCAGATCCATGACCTGTAAGTATTAGTTAACAAGTACTATATTATTAACACTGGGCTTATTATTCTTTTTTATTCTGAGTCAAAATTTAATGTCTAGATAGTTCAGAGTTGTCAACTGCAAGTGCTTATCACTTGTGATAAATCAGCCAGTTTTCGTTTACATACTTAAATATGGATTCAAGAGCTACTTAGATTTTAAAGCCTTTTTTGGCTGCAGTCCCTACTCAGTAGAACAACCTACACCTGTCATGACACAAACAGCTAGGGGGAAATGGAAGAGGAGGGAACCAAATATGTATCTTGATAGCATTGTTTCTTTCCTGTCACTTATCTATTATGGGTGAAATATCATAGTGAGATTTAGGTGGGATCTGAATGGAGAAAACGGGGTGGCTTTGTGAACATGTTTGAGGGGGGCACTACAAATTAGAGCTAGGAGAAATCATAGGATGATAGAAAATGCTTCCCTGCTATTTTCTGTATAATATCTGATCTGTGTATCTAGGATTTAAATCTTCAGCTGCCTATCTATTTTTGAAAATTAAAGTCACTTTACAATATTAAATGTCATCTGCATTGAGGTAACCAGTTTCACCACATTAAAGGTGAAGGCTAGTGTCTGAGCACAAATACACAATCCCAAAATTTGCTCTTAAAAATATGTCTTCAATGGAATCTTCAAGGGACTCCCCAGAACTTCCCAAGATGCCCCCAACTGCTGGGGAGTTGCCCTTTTAGAATAGGATGCTGAGTACCTCTGGGAATATGCTATGCCTCAAGAAGCCTGGAATTCCAGAGTGTCTCCAGAGTCCCTTCCCTTGAACCTGTACAGAAAATCCTCAAACAATTGCAACCCGTACTAGAAAGAGACCTTATTCTTAAAAAGATCTTCCCAAAGCCACCCATCCTAGCCTTCAAACAAGCACTGAACCTCATTAACCTCATCACCAGAAGCAAACTTCCTCAAGCCCAGAACATACCAAAAGGATCCAGACTGTGCCATGACAAGAAATGCAGAACCTGCCAACACATCTCCACCCCCCCCCCCCCCCCACTATTACTACACCCCACAACAGAGCCATCAGCATTCCTGGATCTTACAGCTGCAACTCCAGAAATGTAATTTATGCACCAAATGCCCTGATGGAAAATACATAGGGGAGACCAAACAACAACTGCGCACCAGAATGAACGCACACCAGAAATCTATCAAAGACAGAAATACCCAATTACCGGTGGGGGCACATTTCTCACAAGAAAACCACTCTCTCTCCAATCTCTCAGTCCTGATCCTCAAAGGAAACTTACAAAACACTTCCCAGAGATAAGCCTATGAACTCCACTTCATCAACCTCCTGGATACTAGAGATCATGGACTAAATATAGACATTGGATTTATGACGCATTATAACCTGCCTGACATCTGACTCCCCAGGTATCTCTCCACTTTCATCCCCCTTCTCTCTCCCCCCAGCCTGTCTCTCACCCATTGAGTCCTCAGTCTACATTTTCACTGACTACCTGTCTTGTATGCATACCAGCCCAGCCACTGGCTTCTTTACTTTTCATTCCTTCCAGGAAGAGCACACACCAACTGCTGAAACTTCCTTAGCCTGATGAAGGGTTTTTGAACCCAAAAGCTTGCTTAATAACTATTCTCCAACCATTTGGGTTGGTCTAATAAAAGATATCAGATTCACCCAAGGAACCTTGCCTTCAGAGTCCATGACTCTTTCTGTGTTTCTCAGGGTTCCCATACTTCTGTCATAGAATAGATAGCTTAGAAATCCAGCCTCTAGCCAGGCTTTTCAGGAGTTTGGCTTCCTTGTGCAGAGCAAAGAGACTTTTATGGCCTTGCCTTGCCTTGTTCCAGAGCCTCTAGACCTCCCAGCTCCATGATAATAAGCACTTTAATTGGGACATGCCTGTACGCAGTACCTGCCCCTAGGACAGGGTTGGGCAATTATTTCAGTTGGAGGACCGCTTCATGAGTTTTGGTGAACTGTCAAGGGTCACACGGGTAGCCCCACTCCTTGATAGTTGTCCCACCCCTTGGTCACCATCTTGGAACTAGAAGTCCCACCCCCTAACCCCTGACCTTTGCCACTGGAAGTCCCTCCCTTTGCCCCCAAAAGTACTCCTTTTGGGATGGGGTGTGGCCTTAGAACTGGAAGTTACACCCTCTCACATGGTCTGTGTCATAAGATCCACCCATTCAACATCAAACTTTGTCCCACTTGCCACATCTGTCCCAGAATCCTCTGCCCTCATCACATGATCCCTGACATCAGAAGGTCTACCCCTTGCCTGGGGAACACTGCCCCACCCTCACAGTGCATGGCTTGCTTCTGGGTCCCCAAGAGTTCTGCCCTCTAGGCCATGAGGCACAGGCACAACTTATCAAATAGCAAGGGGTTGTGACCCCTCTAACATCCTGCCCAATCAGTAGGGTTTCAGGGGCATCAGGCCTCCCCCAGAATGGAGCCAAACCAATTGAGTCAAGGACTGTACCACAAAATCTTTCAGAACAAATCATCTTAACAAAGTACAGATAAAGTATCATATACTAAAAATCAAATATTTACTATAACAGATTTTAATTTTACTTAAAAAATAATTTGAGTATTGACTAATTTAACATAACATAATGTAATGTAACATAATGTAACGTAACCCAGCCCACCCCATCTGGCCCTGTGTGGCAGCAAAAGCTGGCCAACCCCCTTCTTCCCCTCACCAGCAATGGCGTGACCCAGACCAACCCTTTTCTTCAAAAGGTAGATGTGGTTTATTACCTTCATTAATGATATCAGCAGAGGCACTAGTAAGATTCATTCATATAGGGCTCCTTTTTCCTTTTCCTTTCTAGTGGAAATCTGCTTGAATTTGGATTGAGTAAAGATTTTTGTTAAGCAGAGACCTCCTACTTTGGGATTAACAACAGGCACCTCACTTTTTTGATGTAAGTGTTTTGCAGTATGTTTTAGTGAGTTACTTGTAAGGTTAATGTTAAATGTTCATATTCTCAGCCAGACTGCTCTAGGCTAACAATCGCATCCTAACAAAAGATCTCTCCCACTCCTTTTAGCAAATGGTGATAATCAACAATGAAAATACGGTGAGCGGAGATCACCAGGTACCTTCAAATGTTCAGCACTATACCACCAGCAAATACCTAATCTGTCTGCTGTCATTTGGAAATGATATCACCCAGTATATTTTCACATTAGCCTAAATTTCCTTGTCTGGTACCAACATACAAATACATGCCCTGAGACAATAAAGACTCAAAAGGAAATTTAACTCTGACAATAATCTAATTCATATACATGGATTTGAAAAACCAACAGTGTAATTTGTGATTGGTTTCCAGAAAGCATTGAAGCACAATCCAGTGATATTTTCCCTGACTCATCATGGTGTTGTAGCTGTAGCACTGGTAAAAGATGAGTTAAAATCACTGTTCCATATCATCACTTGTTTACAGCCTTTATACCTATATCATTATTATGTTAACTCACTGTACTCCATGACCCTATTATTTATATAGCATTATAGATCTACAGACTATTTGCCCAAATGTATAAATGCTTAGTCTGAAATTGTCATTCCGCTCTGATTCTTTTACATTGGGCATGTCTACATGAGATACTATGGTGACATAGGTCATCACTATGGCTATGTAGCATTGCCAGGCACTAACTGTGATGCTGCCACTACCGCACAGTAGCAATAAGCTCATTGCTACTGCACAGTAGGGTCCTGCTAAAGTAAGTACTAAATGACTGTGCAGTACTAAATAACTGTGCAGTATCAACTGTGCAGTCAGGGGCAGGTGTAAATGCACCCACTGGGTAAGGAAGTTGGAGCTCTACACAATTCCTAAAAGCACCAGTTCCAAATAGGTAAGGATTGCCTCAGTGTGGAAGCTAATTAGGTTATGCATTAGTCTCTCTTTTGAGGATCTCCTCTCCCCACCCCCCAGCAGTATTGGGTTGGGGTGGAAGATGTGGTATTGAAAACTACACCTGTAAATGGCTTAGTTTCAGATACATGAATTCAATTCATAAAGAGAAATTAAAGGAAATGACTTAGCTAAGATCTCCACCAGAGTTGACCTGAGGTAAGTCACCTTGAACTAAACGCTCCAGCAGAGTTGAAACTTTGTGGAAATGTGTAAGACAATGAGAAAAGATTTAAGCAACACTTTACTCTTCATCTGCTGGGAAGCAGTGGGTAGTGAAAAGGAAGATTGTTAGAAGACATTTCTCTATGGCAAGTTCTTGTTCATGTAATATATTTAGCACTTTTCTGTTAACTCAAGCAGAGGAATTATGATAGCTCAGTATTAGTACATCAGGGTTTTTTTAGTCAATTTGAATAGGGCATTGTTGTAGCTTGTGCTGACTATCACAAAATATGCAGCTCCATATGTTGTTCTTGTTTAACTCCAACTTAGATGTCCTTACCTCCGGTCTCTTTCTTGCAGCAGTTTGGATTTTTAGTCATGTCAAGAGACTCAAAACACTGCTTATCCTGCATTAAATTTAGTCTGGACAAGGTTACTTTAATAGGTTGGCACATTCTAATGGACTTCTCAGAAGTTAAATTTAGGTATTGTGTGGTCTCTGTGTGAGCTGTTTATTATGAATTTTAAGTCTGAAGCCAGGAAGAAGGCAAGGTAAATTTGTACTGTATAGTGTCGGGACCCAGGGCAGCCGGCCAGCAGCTCTCCCTGACTCCCACCCAGGCAGATAAGGGATCGGTGTCATAGAAGGCCGTCAGGCAGGTACTTGTGATGTGTGGAGTGGAATTAATTAGGCGGACGCTTATCGGTTGCAAAGCAAGATTGTTTACTCACATCAAGGTGGTGTAAGACGGAGGTCAGAGATACTTAGTTAGTTACAGCTTAGAGATTGTCGTTCAGTCATTCTGCAGATATATATATACGGGCCGGCGGTCAGCTTATCGGGCATGCGGGGCAAGGGTATGCCAGGGAGGTCGCGGTGGGAAGACGCTGACAACTGATCAATTTGTCAGATTTACTCCAAGGTGTGGGCAGAGTTGTCTTCGACTTTGCGAAAAATGTAAGCGGGTTTTGTTTGTATGATAGCCAATTGTTTTTCGCCACATCATAAATCTAATTAGAATTGCCAATTATCTAGCGGTCTTTGCTAGGGTGTTATTTTCACAGGGTTACTCCTTGTTTTCTTTGACCAATTATAATGATTTATATGAAGCAAAGAAGGCAAAAGTTTTTATCTCTGTTAGTGGCGCAGCAATAAATTTCTTTTTGACATGTGCAGAAAAAAGCGGTTACTATCATTATTGTTAACCCTTAGTTAACCTAGTGCAGAAAAAACTGTTTTAAATGGTTATTACTTGTTTGTGACATGGGCACTACTTAATTTGGTTGTGACATATAGACTAACTAAATCAGAGTATTCATAGTCTTTTTAGCAGCAGCTTGCTTCATCAGATAATGAGAGGCATCAATAAAAAATGATGTTGGCTTAAAAGGTATGGGAGTTCAAAAAAAAATAAAGCTGAGATGAACAGTAGTAGTAGTAGTAGTTGTAGTAGTAATAGTAGTAGTAGTAGAATTGCTGTCCATCTTTTCATCCTTTAGAGTACACTTGAAGTTCAGGCATACAACACATTTACTCCAAGATAATTTTACTTTACTCCAAAGTAAAAACAAAACAGAAACATGACATACTGCCTTATATAAGCATAAGTCTCTTCACTTGCAGGGTAAAGTTACTCTTCCAAAAGTGAAGAATAACTACATGAACCGGTTCATCTACCAGTTGTCTGTGTGCTGCATTAATCAATTTTCTCCTGGGTAGCCATTTGCTCAATGCTTCTGTGCTCTAGTAAGCTTCTGCCCTTGCTGCTGCTGCAGCTGCTTCTCTGGGGACTTGAATGCTGGACTGCCAGGCCCTCCCATCAGGCCCCTTTTTCAGCCAGATTGAAAAAGCACAGCCTTACATCTGCACACCAGCAGTACAGCACATCACTCAGAACACAAGGGTAGACAGTGCAGGGTCTGTGGTTTTTAGCACAGCTCATTTCCTTGCTCCTTCCATGCTCCTGGAGCTGGTTGGAGGGGCCATGAGGAATTTTCTGCCCAGCATGTGGATGAGCCAACACTTGTCTCCCCCCAGGGGCTGGGTACCACAGCACCCAAGAAAAAAACCCTTTGTTAAACAATAAGACAATGCAGAGCGATATGGATGTTACCTTTCTCAGACACTGTAATGATAGTAGTTATAATTAGGAGACATTACCTTACTTAGAAGATGACAGAAGTTGAGACTTGAGAGATGGTCCCTCAGTTGGGTTAATTAGTTAGAGAGTAAAGGACTGAAGAGGCTTACTTACTGCTCAACAATAAAACTTGCTTTTTAGTTCTTCTCATTCATGTGTACCTATGTTTGTTGAACCTGGTGATCACTACTTGGTGTCAGCAGTGCTGAATAAGAAAGAATTTGAGTTCCAAATTGAAAAAGAACTTAGAAACTGAGAGAAAGTGGAGCAATGCAGCCACAGTGGAAGGAGAAAGGCACCCATAAGTAACCTGCCTGCACAGTTATAGTCTCAGTTAAAGGACAGACATTCATTGAAGTTTTGCAACCTCTAGCTGTCTTTCTGGTGTAGGATGATCTGTTAGAGACCTGGAGGGCATTAAGCAAAGGCTTGAATGATACCTACCAACCACATGAGCAGAAGAGAAAAAATGGCAAAGTCAAATCCTCAAACATCTTGCATATTGTGGGAGAAGAAGCCCTGGCTGTTTATAACACCTTTACCGTAAAAAAAAAAGTCAAAATATGAAATCAAATAAAATATTGTCCAAATTTGAGGAATACTGCAGTGCCAAAAATGAAACCCTTGAAAGACAAGGATTTTTTTTTCATGTGTAGAGAAACAATAGGAGAAAGTATATATCAGTAAGTTACTAAACTAAAAAGCCTGAGTAAGAACTGTGTTTTTGGGAATTTGAGAGATTCTCTAATTAGAGATATGATTATTTGTGGCATTGCAGACACTGCATTAAAGAAAGGCTACTGTGTGAAGAAGACTTGTCCCCAGAAAAGACTGTTCAAATGTGCAGGGAAGCAGAAACTGTGAAGGCCCAGGATGCAGACCCGAATGCTCCAAAAGGAATCATCCATGCAATAAACATGAAAGCATGTGGCCAGAAAAAGCTGCTTCACAAAGTGGAATTTCTGCTGGTAAGAAGCCACCTCACAGGATGGAATTTTGGCAAGAAGAATGCTAATGGAAAGATCGAGTGAGCAGCCAATTATGTAATAAATGTGGAAGCCAACATGGCCCCAGACTTCCTGATGAATTTGGAAAGTTCTGATGTAACTGTAACAAGAAAAACCATTTTGCTGGGTGCTCCAGATCCCAAACACAAAAATGTCAAGTATATACAGTTGAGAGCATGCCAGAAAACTTTTGTGGTAGAATCAAGCAAAGCCAAGGGGAGGGACAGGATTTTGCTAGAAGTGAAAGGAACAATGATTTCATTTAAACTGGACATTGGAACTTAATATTTTAATAGAGCATAAATACAGAAAATTAAAATTGAAACCTGTGCGCGCCGGGTCTGACCCGGGTCACTTTCGTCGCTCTGCACGCGGGCTGTGGCCAGCAGCCCGGGCAGGCCGGATTGGAGAGGGCGGGCGCCGAGCTAGAATTAGGCACAGACACGTAACGGTTGATTTTAAGATTATTTTACTTACACCGAGGTGGTCGTGGTGTAGGCTGAGAACTTGCTTGAGTTGCGGTTACAACAAAAAACATGAACACACGTGGAGGTTGCAAGGCTCCACGCAGACAGAACACGAACAATCATGTGGAGCTTGCTAGGCCCCATGCAGACAAACTCCGGATGTCCAGGACAAGCGCGGATTAAACTCGTCGTTACGTCTTATAGTAGGCTCCGTTCGAAGACGGGAAGAGGTGGGCGGTGGATCAGGCCGCCAAACCCCTATGAGCGACACACAGGGTTTCTATTACCCTGCCGCGCACACCCAGAGTCCCCATGAGATGGACGCGGAGTCCTCTTCAGCTTGGGAGGAAACTGCTCAAGCCTCTTATACGGCTTGCAGGCCAATCACTAGCCGCCACATGTGAATAATTTAGCACTAGCCAATTGCGGGGCACGAATTTGCATACGACAAGCGGGAAACCTTTGCACCGTGCATTTCTGTGTTGCAAAGGAAACGCACCCTGCAAAGATCGCTGCAAAGTGGCGGGAACACTTCCCTGCACGCGGGTTCTCTGCGCAGCAGAACTCCTCCGTGCAATGAAGCTGTATACCCACGGGGATAATTCTTAGTGCCGAAGCACACACAAAAAAAATCAGACCTCTGGGTCATGACAAAACCAAAAGTGAGCCCAACAAGTATACAAATAACTGGCTATTCAGGAACAATTATACCAGTGAAAGGGAGTGGCATTGCTAACATCCAATATAGAAATAGAGCATATAATCATTGGCTATCCCTTGATACAAGGATAATGTCTGCTGGGGGGGGATAGTGATGGATTACTGGTGAGTTTGAAGGTGGCTAAGGAGTCCAATCTGTGCTCTGCAAGTTTTTCTACAGATATGACAAGTGATGCCCAGGGACAAGGGAGAGAGGGTACAACTGTTGGCCAGGAGGTTTTGTGCTTTCCTTCTTCCTCTGCCATTTCTTCCTGAGCAAGATGGTTCTTTTCAAAGTGGGCTGTAGCTTGATGTATGGTGTGGCACCACTGAGACCTGTTACCAGCCAGCACTTCCCAGTTTGTAGGGTTGATGCCACCCTTCTTAAGATATGCTTTCAGGTTATCCTTGTTGCACTTCCTCTGTCTGCCATGACTCAGTTGAGAGAAGAGGACTTACTTCAGAGATGAGTGTCAGCCATCTGCACACAGTGGCCAGCCCAGCACAGTTGATGTTTCACGATCTTTGCCTCAATTCTGGTTATGTTAGCTACAGAAAGGACACTGGCATTTGTGCAGTGGTCTTCTCATCTAATGATCTTCCTGAGGCAACTCCAATGGAACCATTCCAGGCACTTAAGATGGCTTTCAATATGTCACCCATGTCTCACACCCATAGAGGAACATGGGAATAGCCACTGCATTGTAGACCAGGATCTTAGTTTCTATCTGCAAATCTCAGTCAGCAAAGGCACAATGAAGCAGGTTTCTGAAGGATATGCTGGGATAGTGGATCAATGTCTACATCAAGACTGACTGACTGTGAGAGATGGCTGCCAAGGAATGGGGAATGCTCATCATTTTCCAGGGGTTCTCCACCAATGGTAATTTCGGGGGCAGGGACAGTTTGGGCTGGGGCAGGCTGATAGAGCACCTTGGTCTTCCCAATGTTAAGGGAAAGTTCCAGGCTGTGATAGGCACCTAAGTTCAAAGGTGGACCACAGATTGGTTTTAGTATGCACAAGGATAACAGAGTCATCAACGTACTGAAGGTCAGTGATGCCAGTCTTGACAACTTTCATTTTGCTGTGAAGGTGCCAGAGGTTGAAAAGCTGTCTGTGCATTTGATACTGTATGCCAATTCTGGGAGCAAAGAGGTCACAGATGAGAATCAAAATCACACCAAGATAAATGAAGAAAAGGGTTGACATGATGGCACAGCCCTGCTTGACACCAGTACAGATGGTAAATGGGTTTGTCTGTGTTCCATTGCAAAGGACTGTGTTGGTCATGCAATCATGAAGTAGCCTGAGGAACAATACTGAACTTCAGTGGACAACCATGAGCCAGCACCTTCCATAAGGCTTCATGATTGATGGAATCAAAAGCCTTGGTTAGGTCATTGAGTGCCATAAACAGCTCCTGGATCTGTCATGCCAGTGGTACCCCAAGATGATCTAAAGCCACACTGGGATTCTGGAAGGACATTTTCAGGAAGGGGGATGAGGCAATTCAGAAGGATGTGAGTAAGCATCTTCCCAGCAATGGAGAGGAGGTCAATGCCTCAGTAGTTCCCACACGCTGACTTGGCCCCTTTTCTTGAAGATGGTCACAATGTTGGCATTCTTTAAGTCAGGTGGAACTTCCTCATTAACCCATATTTTGATGATAAGTTGGTGAAATTTTTCCACTAGTGCTGTTCCGCCAGCTTTGAAGACCTCTACAGGGATGCCATCTGCACCTGGAGCCATATTGTTCTTGGTCTGAGTGATAGCATTCCAGGCTTCCTTGAAGGATGGAGGATCAGCAAGAGATTCTATTGCTGGGTGTTGAAGGATGGACTCGATGGTGGCAGCTGAGACCTTGGATTTACACTTGAGTAGAGTCTTGAAGTGCTCCTTCCAAGGTTGCTTGATGGATACATTGTCCGTGAGAAGGGTGGAGCTGTCCTGGGATCACAAAGGGGTTGGGCCATTGGAATGTGGCCCATGGATGGCTTTTATTGCTTGAAAGAAGCTTCTCATGTCACATTTATCAGTGAAACTCCAGATCCTCATGGCCTTCGCTCGCCACCACTGGTTCTTGATGTTCCATAGGCTCCTCTGAACGACAGTTTTAAGCTGGTGGTAAGCCTCTTGCTTTTGCTGGTTGGAGGGTTCATTTTTCCAACTACAGAACATGGCTCTCTTCTGATGGATAAATGCTAGGATTTCTTCATTGTTATCATCAAACCAATCTCAGTGATGGTAAGTGGAGTATCCAATTGATGCAGCACATGCCTTGTGCATAACGTTCTCAAGCTTCTCCTAATGTGCCTGGATGCTCTTGATGTCATCAGGTAGGTCAGAGAGCCTCTCAGTAAGGTGTTGCTGAAGAGCCTCACATCTAGCTTGGTCTTGGAGTGCCTTAATGTTAAATCTCTTCCACATTCCTTTCAGTTGTGTACAGTGTTGTGGTGCAAGCTGCATGTCCATGATTGATCTGACTAAACGGTGATCCACCAGCAGTTATCTGCACCTCTCAGGACTCAGGTGATATGGACGTTGGCATGATCACAGGCTCTGCCAATAATATAATTAAGAAGGTGCCAGTGATTGGAACGTGGATGTTTCCAAGTGGTCTTATATTTGTCATACAAACTCCCATACATTGTAGCTAGTCAGGTACAATGGTTGCTAGGGAAATGACACCAATGTGGAGTCTGGTAGCTTGTGAGTATCTCAGACAACCACATTTACCCAAATTCAAGATGACTTTGAATTTAAGACCCTTCCTAGTAATTAGTATCTTTGAATTGAAGACCCCTCCTAGTAATTAGATTCTAGGCATAGGAAATGTATATATTTGTAATAAAATTGTAATAAATAAAATTGTAATAAAATAAATTTGTAATAAAAATGTATAAATTTATTATAATTTTCCTTGTCTGGAATCTAGTAAATTCATCCCCTCACCCTGCCCAACTGCAGCAGGACAAGCAGAGGCAGTGGTGCTATTTTCCCTGCCCCTTGCCACCTATCCACTGCCCAACTTGCCCAACAGCTCTCTGCCTCCTTGGGTACCTGTCCATCCCACTCCTGTCCTCCCTGCTGTGCTTGTATCCCCCTAATCTCTCCCCCAGCCATTTGCCACCCTGCTACCTGACCTTCCACCTTGCTCCATGCCACTTTCCACCTGCTGCCTGCTCCCACACCACTTACCACCCCACCTGCCTGCTCCCCTGCACCTGCCCTACTATTTGGCCTCCTTGCCACTTGCACCCCCTCCCATCTACCTCCCCAATGCCTGAGCTTTGTGATGTCAAACTCCTGGCACCTGGCCTCCCCCACCACTTGTCCCCCTCCCACTTGACCCCATGCCCGCCGCCCTCTACTACTTGCCCTCATTGCTTAGCCCCCTGACTCCAGTGCTCCTACTGTCTCTCCCCACCCCATAGCAGTGACAGAGGTGGCAGGGGGTGGACTGTGGAAAGCAGAGTAGGAGGGGGGAGCAGGTGGTTGGTGGGGCAGCAGGGGGCAGTTGGTTGGAGGAGCAGCAGTCGCAGAGCCACAGCCACTGCCCCATACTGCCTATACTAGAATCTAAGGTGAGGGGCTTTTTTCCTCCACGTTGAATGGGGCAGGGGGAATCTTGTCTTGAATTTAAGTAAATACAGTACTTAAGTGTGTGCTTGCAATATGAGACACAACGTTCCACCTGCTGCCTGCTGTAAAGGCAGGCATACTAAATGTGATGGCAGGGAACAAAAATTTAGTTCAGAGGAGGTTGGGACTAAGTCAGCATAGGCAAGGAGTTAGTTATACAAGAAAAAAAAATCTTGTATTTTTTGCAGCAGTCTCTGCAGTAAAGAGGATAACTTAGGAGTGGGAATGATTTGTATATCATTATGATGGGCTATATTATGAGCGCCTTTCTCCAAAGGCAGCTCTTATCACAATAGGACATGATGTTGAAGTACCTGACGCAGGTCATTGGGGAGGTCAGCCATGGTAGGGATTACCAAAGCTATCACTTCATGTTTAACACATTCTGGCTGAAACATCTCCTTATACATACTTACAAAAAAAAATTAAGTTTAGTTTATTACCTGGCTTTCCTCACAGTTTTTACCATTTTCTAATTTTGTGACTGACTTCAGCTTGCTTAATTTTAAGTTGCCCATCTTGGTCCTTAGTGCAAAGTCATAGGATGTCTGCTCATCATGCTGCCAGATATCATGTAAAGGCTGCTGCCTTTCCTCTAATGCCACAGCATTGTTTGGATAATTTTCTTTGCATCTCTAGAAGAAAATAAAAAGAACATCAGATTTCCTCTTAATTTTTCTTAGCCTTGATGCCTTGATGACCTCTCTTTTCTTTTTTCCCTATACTAATAGTTACTGTATAAAACTATCCACACATACCCAGGCACATTCCTTAGTCTTTGTGATATAAAACTGAGCTGGTCTTGGAAGCTCAGGCAGCAGGTGTGGCTAGGAGAGACGCTTTCCACCTTTGTGTGGTGAGCAGGATACAACATGTCTTTGCAAACACAGACCCTTCTACACTTAGCCGTGGCTTTATTCTTTCAAGTAAGAGAACTGCAGTATGGTCTATTGTCAGCACTAATGCTCTGCGCTGTCTTCTAGTTATCTTTCAGATAGAATCAAAGATGTTGGTTTAAAAAAAGTAGGTCAGTGATCTGGTTATTTCAGAGGGTCACCCTCTCTTTGTGTGTGCTACCACAGCTGATATAGTTGCAGGGGCTTGACCCAGAGCATTCTCGTGAGTTTTGGAGAGTAATTTATTGATGCAGCATTGTCTGTAATGAGGCCCCATTATAGACTAGCTTTCCTTTATTTGGCTCACTACAACCCAACTTTGTATTCTTGTAGAATACAAGATATTCTGCATTATAAACATGAACACATCACTCCCCCTGCCCCTTCACAGGTAGTTGGGCTGTGGATACAAGTTTGATCCAGGGAAATTCTTGTTCAGATTACAGGGCATGTTGCTTTCCTTTATACTTTCTACTGTAGAACTGTAATGGTAGTTTTACAGTGTACTGAATTACAACTAATTTTAAATCATTGCCTAATCATAAAATTTTATATAAGGCTAAGTTGCATCCTCCAAAAATGAATATACAGAAATACAGTCCTGAGTGGTTTTTATCTGGAAAATACTTCAAACAAAGAATTCTGTATTAAGAAGAATTCTAAAATGTTCTCACTCCAAAACTGATTATCATATCTGCACAATACTACAACCCTAATTCAACCACTCCTTTATACCAATTACACTCTAAGGTAATTGCATTGATCCTGGAATTATGTCTCATAAAAGTGGTGTGATGGAACAAAAATCAGTCTCATGAAGTGTAGTATTATAATAAAATATTACTATTTAGCTTTTATATAGGTTATACACAAATAGGCACAAGAATAAATACAGAAGACAAATCTATTATTAATATTCGTGTCTCTCACAACAAGAAATACTCTTGCATTTCCTTGAGTACACAGGCACCTTCCCCAAGGATACCAGATTACTTCCATGAAAATTAAGGATAAACACCCCTGCTCACCACCCCACTCTCTCACTGCTGACATCACCACTGGTGGTCCCCGCTTGCCACCCTCACTCGCTGCCATGGTTCCCCCCCAGTTGCAGGAGGCACCAGTCATTCATGTTCAGAAGTGATATACAGTTACACAGATATACCTGTGGATGGAGTTGGCTGCTTCCTCTTTGTGTGTACCCTCCGTTGTCTCACCACACCTAGAAAATGGATATATAAAATATATAAAATCATTACAAACTTTCTACCTGTAGTGCACTTTCTCTACTCAATAAGAAGACAGCTGAATTTGAAAGAATACATACACTTGTCTATATTCATCTCTTTCTTATTCAAGTTTTGATTGTGTCCATTTCTAGCCTAATTCTGCTCTTTTAGAAGTGTGTTGTGATATTTCAAAGTCTGCTTTGCTGCAGAATGGGGAGGAGAGAGGGAGGAGTGGCCTTATTTACTTAAAGAAATACAAATAGCAATTTGATTATAAAACTAATAAAACTCAGAAATTGTTAAAATGTCAACAGAGTTACCATAGACAACCCTCACTATGAACACTATCTCTGTAGCAAAACCCCCAGTTTTTTTTTTTTTTACTTAAAAATATGACATCCCCTTTTCCCCATCATTTCTGCCTTTTTCTCTCCCCTCCTCTATTCCCTGTGGGTATATATATGAGTAGTTATAAGTTGAAAACCTGTGTACATAAGTCCCCTTTTATAGTAACCATGAGCTATTGTAATAGTGTTTTGCTGTGTGTGTTGGATTACTGTAATGTATTACACCATACAGTTATTGCGTCTTAAGTATCTCTATGTTAAAATTGTATGATTTAGGCCTGCAATGTGGGTTGGCATGAGTGATGTCAAGTATCCATTTTATGTGTCAGATTCCCATCTTGTTCCCATCTTGTCCTCATGCCCTGTTGTGTAAGTATGTTGCAATTATGAAGTCTGTAACCTCTCCCATGTAAATTGGTTTTCCTTGAATGCCTGAAACAAAAGAGTGAATGGATGAGTGAAACACAATGATAAAAGGACCCCCTACTGAATCACCCCACCATCAAAAGCAGTACCTGGACCAGTGACCCAGCCATTGGAACCACCCTCCGCATTCAAGAAACAAAAGATGAGGCAACCCACCATTGTGCCAGGCTGCACATGCTCAGTATGAACATCTGGAACCTTCTGAAACAGGGCTGACCTTGCCTGGACATGCCCTTCTCATAGGAGATCATAGGTAGTCTGCCCCATAAAAAGGGATAGTGAAGACTGACTCCTTGGGATGCCATCTTCACCTGGACCAGACCTGCTCCACATCACGCTGCCTATCAACCCAGAGGGCCTGCTGGCGACCCCCTATGGACAACACCTGCTGGAGAAAGACCCCAACCGGCCATTGAGGACCCCTTCCCAGCCTGGATAGGTAGCTTTCACTCCCATCCTCTCTTCAACCAAAGACTAGGACTCTGTTTTTCTTCCCTACCTGGACACCAACCCTTCCATTGAGTCTCTTTCTCCTGCTACCATTTGTGTGAGTGTGTGTGTGAGTACTTGTGTGAGTTTATGTGGGAACCAAGCTGTACAATACAGTGTTCATTTAATAAAACTGTTATTTGAAACCCTGAGTTGGGTTTACTATGGTTCCAGCTCCAATCCAATCTTTGTTCTTCACCCCTCTACCTTCTGGCTTGTTTCTCCCACTCCTGCTTCTGACTCACCACCACCTTCAACACCTGTCCCTTGCTCCTGTGGCTCAAGCCATCCTGAGTTCCTCTCTGCCTGCAAACCCCTATTTCTTTGCTACTGCCTTATCCCCACTGCCTTTCCCCCTGATCTCTGCCATTTGCTCTTTAGTTACCAAGCATAAGTACTACAGGCACCAACACACACACACACACACTGTCACCTGAGTCAGTGTTTAACCTCTGTGTATATGTGTATGTATGGGTGTATTGTGTATGATTTCAGGTCATTATCATTAACATTAGTATCATTAGGCTTGAATTGGTGCAATGGTACACCATGCCCTCCTGTCATAACAGCATGATTTTGAAATCCTGAGCATTGTCCTGACCCCGCAGGGCAACATCTCAATAGTGTTATATGTTTGTATGCAAAAAGATCTGCATAATATAAGAAATAAATGCAGACTAATCATGTTAAATAACTAAGTGCTGACCACTAGGCTGTCAAGCACATGTTTACTCTTCAGTATGATCTGCAAAACCCCACCACAATGCAAAAGGGAGGTTTCTCATATAATATAAAGAAGATCCAAGATTCTCCATACAAGCCTACTAATTCTAGGCAAACACTGGACCCCTTTTTTGCTCTTCATTGCAAAAATGTTGAGCATGGAAACTGGATTATTTGGTGCTTGGTGGCAGAGGAATCGATTCATTAAGTAGGAGGCAATTTTTAATTTGGTCAGTTCATTCATTTTCCAGAAAAGCTGCTTGACTCAGGAAAGAATGTTAAATAATAACAGTATACACCTGCATAGCAATTTAATGATAAAGTTTTCAGTAGTTTCCTCTTTCCCTGACAATGTTCTATTAATATGTGACTACACAGTCAGGCTGTTGCTGGAACTATATAAAGCGGTCCTTTCTCAAGTACCAAATGTATCTATATTTTCTTATGACACTGTAAACTGAGGTTGACTTGCAGATATTTATTTTATTCTTTTTTTTTAAAAAGACTTTGCTCCACAGTGTTTACTAATACAGTACTGCAACTTTTGCAAGCATGATTTCTGTTTGGTCATGGTATCTATAACAGGATTCTGCCTACGTATGTGTAGGCAGTGAAGGAAAGCATGACCCACAGTAACACATCACAACTATAGTTACACTTCCAATGGTAAGACTCTCTTTAAAAGTCCTGTTCCTAGCAGGATAACAGGTTACATTAATGCTCTCCTATGATTGGTGTTAGTAGGGGAGTGGTCTTTTTGCCACTCTTCAGCTATCCAGCAGGAGCAACCTCCAATAAGTTGGCTTCATCTAAAGTTGAAGAAGCCTTTCCTTATCAGAGAACATTACCACTAGCTTGGATGCTAGAAACTTACCCTCGTGTCAAACAAGGCTTCTTTTAGATCTACCATTAATCTGTAATAATCTTCTACCAACCTAATTTCCACCTGGTGGGAAGAATGGTGGAAAAATAATTGCAAAGTATGGAGGTAGGAACTGGAAACCTGGAAGAAGAACACCAAGAAAACATTCTCAATTTCCCAGTCTCCATCTCCATCTCAGTACCCATCTCGGTCTCTGTCTCCATGTTGATCTTTATCTCGGTCTCAATCTCCATCTCGGACTCCATCTTGGTCCACATCTCATCTCAGTCTCCATCTCATTCTCCATTTCCATCTCAGTCCCTGCCTTGGTCTTCATCTCCATCTCATTCTTGGTCCCTGTCTCAATCTCTGTCTCAGTCCCCATCTCCATCTTGGTCTCGGTCTCATTATCCGTCTCTGTCTGTATCTCAGTTCCGTCTCCGTCTCCATATCAGTCTCCATCTCTGTCTCAGTCTCCGTCTCGTCCTTGAACCCATCTCAGTCTCTGTCTCAGTGCCCATCTCCATATCTGTCTCAGTGCCCATCTCCGTCTCAGTCCCCATCTCAGTCTTGTTCTCATTCTCTGTCTCCATCTGCATCTCCATTTCTGTGTCCATCTCAGTCTCTGTCTCAGTCCTCGTGTCCATCCCAGTCTCAGTGTACCTCCGGCTCACCCCAAAGCTGCATGTCCTGGAGTTCAAATGGATTGTACCCTTCTTCATCATTAACAGAATATGCCTAACCATGGTCCAAATTGACAAAGGAGACCTTGGAAAATGGGTACACATCACACAGCTCTCTGACTTGATTGCCTGTGCAGCCAAAGCTGGCAAAGCATTGATTGTTGCTGCATCATTGTTGTTCTGCATGTTCCCACTTTGTTTCACTGACCTGGTTGTTACTGTTTTATCCATCTTGTATTCAGTGTTGTTATTAGTACACCTTGTTATACTTTGCACACTTACTCTTCTATTGTGTGTGTGACAGAAGTGAGGCCTGGTGTCCCATCCTTGATGCTTTCTCTACAAGAAAATAGGCAGCAGTGCCAGAGGTGCCCGTTACAGAATATCACTCTGCCATGGCTCTCTTGGCAAAGATACGGCTTGCGGTCTTTGTAGCGTAGCAAGGTTGGACTTATTCCAACTGGTGGAAGGTAGGCTTGAGCTGTTCCATGTTAACCAGGTAAATCAGAGAGTTCTTTAGTGTCAGGAAGTGTAGGAATATCAGCATGCTTTGCTATATGCTTGTAGTATGCTCCCAGTCATCAATCTCAGAGGCAAAGTCAGGAAAATGCTGCTAGACAGAATGCTCATCAGAAAGCCTAACTGTCACTTTCCTACATAGCTCGTTGTTCATTTAAAAAAGCCTTTCTACTGATTATCAATGGAAGTGTCATGTCAGTCTTCCTAAGCACTAAGCACCCCATTTTTAATTACAACACTGAGGGTTCACAGTTGTGCATGTAGTGCAGGTAGTCAAGGCTAAGGTTACTCTGGCTTATTTTAGCCTGGTGTTCAGGTGCTATAAGCTTTGTGCATTTAGAGCCCTGGCTTTGTTTTGTTGTCACCTTGGATGTTACCATGTATGGGGCTGCATGGTGTGGGCAGAAGGACAGAGGTTGGTATGGTGTGTCTGGATCCTGTCCTGGGGCACAGAAGCTTCAGTTGTTTTGTGTGCTGCAGAGGAAGTGTGCGTTGTCTGAACCCTGCCATGGTTGTTGGAGGCAGTGTAGTGTGCTGCCCCATTCTCTGGCCTAGCTCATCTGAAGGTGATGAAGTAATGTGTAAAGCTCAAGTGCTGCACATGCACCATAGGTCAAGGTTCTGAAGTGAACTTAGGGGAATGAACTAAATGCATACATTAGCATGTGCAGCAGACACCCGGCAACCGGGATTTTGGCACCCAAAGTGATGACCAATTTTCCCTGAGCTACTGTGAATGATGATGGTCAGACATGTCCCAATTGGATGAGTGTCTGAGTGACAGGTTCATTAAAGAGGAGATAGGAGAATTAAGCGAGGCAATGTAGAGAGCTAAAAAGGGAACTGAGCTGTGTTCTGGGGGTGTGAGAATTGCATTTCTGTGGTGCAGGGGGCTCCGGGTCTACATCATGGGTGAAACCAGCTCTGAGGGGAAGACAGTGAAAGGGAAAAAAGGGAAAGCTGGTGCAAATGGCTGGAGAGAAAGGAGAGATGGGAGGAGGCAAGGAAACATAAAACTAGAGCAGTGGTTCTCAACTTTTTACCATTGGTAAATATCAGTGGCCAGTCCAGATCCAGGGCACCTCACTCTTGACCTGCTGCCCTCCAGTACCAACCCCCAAAAAGGCGATGGGTGGGTGGGAAGGGGATTGGTGATCAGCCACAGGCAGGCATGGGGCTTGATGTGGGGGAGTTCAGGGTTGCAAAGCAGCTTTGGATCCAGCCGTGATATAGTTAAAGGAGATGTCTTGTCCAAAGCTGCACATGCTCAGTAGCAGCCCCGAAGGAAGCTGCTGGAACCTCCTAAGGTGCTGCCTTAAGGGAGAAGTCTGGGCGTGTGCAAGGGAGGTGCTGCATGTGGCAGGAAAGAGGGAGTGTGTTTCTGAGGGAAAGGCTGGTTTGAGTGACATGGAAGCAGAGCCTGAAGTTGCTAGGTGAGCACAGGACTGACAGTGATGGCCAGATCTTTCCCAGCATGACTAGCTGAGGAATGCGGTGTTACTTGGAGGTATAAAAGTGGCTGCCTGCCTCATTTGAGCGTCTGAGAGTTACGGTTTGGTTAGGGCACCTTGTAGGGTATGTGAGAGTGCAAGCTGTCTTGGGGGGGGGGGGGGCAGGGGAAGCAGTAACCAGTGCCCTGCAGTTTATGTGGTGCCCGGCCTGTTTGAATCCTATGTTGGGACCCGTTGTGCAAGTTGATTGGCACTTTGTGCCTGTGCAGCCATAGCTGGGAAAACATTTCTTGTTGCTGCATCGTTGTGGTTCTGCCTATTGCCACAGAGTTTCACTGACCTGGTGGTTACTGTTTTATCTGTCTGGTATTCCCTGTGGTTATTAGCGCACCTTGTTATATTTTGCAGACTTCCGCTTCCGTTGTGTGGGTGACAGAAGTGAGGTGTGCTGGGCCATTCTTGATGCTTTGTGTAGGCGAAAGTAGGCAGCGGTGCTGCAGGTGCCCATTGAACAACATCCCTCTGCCATGGCTGTCTAGGAAAAGATAAGGCTTGGGGTCTTTGTAGCGCAAAGACTTTTGGACTTTGGCCTTCTTCCGCCTGGTGGAAGTTAGGCTCGATCCGTTCCGTGAAGACCAGGAGAATCAGAGAGTTCTTTAGTGGGAGTTGGGGGTGCAGGCATGTCAGTGTGTTCCCAGCCATGAATGTCAGGGCCCAAGTCAGGAAAATGGTGCTAGAGGAAATGGTTAGGTTGGAAAGGAAAAAAGATGAGATGTTTAGCAGCAGGGACTGAGTGGATGTGGGTCAGTTGTCTGCTGGTTGTGTATGCGAGAGAGCTCTGAATGGGATTCTTAATTCATTAAGCTGGGGCTTATCCCACGGAAGAGCTTATTCATCCTTTCCAGCTTCCTATACTGTACCCGTGAGAGAGGGCCAGCAGCATGGAGCTGCCATTGAAGACAGGTCTGCCATTGAAGACAGGTCTCTCGGTGTGGTGCCAGGCAGTGGTTTCTGTGGGCAGGAACTCACTTGTATGCACTCAGATGTATTTCTGCCATCGTTCGACCTGTTGGAACAGTGACTTCAGGGTGGGAGTAGCTCTGATTTCCCTCTGAGAGGGGCTTCCCTAGACTCCCTGCACTGTGAGTTGACTCTTAGTTAAGTTCTAATTCACTTAAGTCGACTACTTGATGCACAGCGATGCAGTGGTGTGAGTACTGGCGAATCTTGGTTTCTTCAACTCACCATTCCTACTTTTCTGTCCGTGGGTTTGATTGCAGACCAGACCTTGCAGCAAAGCTCAGAGTGTGGGTGTCACATGAGCCAGAGAAGAGTCAGACCACCTTTGTGTCTAGTGAGAAGAAAGGTAAAATGGACAGGTTCCACTGTTGTGAATCATCTCTCTTGAGCGGGTGCCATTTCTTTTTTCCAACTGATTTCAGCAGGTAAGTATGGCCCCCCCAGCCCCACATCCACGGGGCCTGCTCCCCTTCCACCAGTTCCGGCCCATGTCCCCTCTTAATTCAGGCACATCTGCCTGTTGCTGCATGCAGGGGACCTGGCCTACAGGTGTGTTGCAAGTCTTTTGTTCTCACGACAGTACAGGGCCATTGGCCGAGTGTAAGCAAGCAATGTGCTTTGAGCACTAGTAGTGTAATTCTTCAGCTCTTTGACCAGGCTGATGCTTTTGGCCAAAGCCAGGGCTCATGTAAGCCTGCAGAAAGGGAGTGTGTTGTGGAGTACAGGTCTTTTCATTTCAAGTTGTTCCATTTCACTTTGGAATTGAAATGCAAAGCTTCTCTGGAGGTAGTCAGCACAGACCACTTCTGAGCGTTGACCCTTTTGAGCCTTTCGTAATTGCAAGACTTGATGAATGAAGCCTGGAAGGGCTGCATTGATGGATAGATGGTCTTGGGTTGCACGCATCTGAAGTGTGATGGGGCAGGGAGCAGGTGCTACAAGGCTTCAGAGCTCTAGCAGTAACAGCACGTTTTTAACATGTCAGGGAGGAGTGATGCCCAGTCTTTGCCAGGCAAGAGCAGGATGTTGAGACGTGGCCAGTCCAGTAACTCCTGGAGTCATTGCAAATGCTGAATGATGGATGTAGTCCTGCATTCTACACTGCGTCCAAACCACCTGAGCACAACACCTGCTCAGTCAAGTTGGTGACTGTCAAGTGTCAGCTAGCTACGCTGCTGGCACCCCGACACTGGCAGTCAGATTTGGGAAATGGAGCTGGGGTGGGTCCAATATGTATAGGTAGAGGTCTCAGGGTTCAGGATGGGCGGAGGGCCACTGTTGGTGGGTGGAGTGCAGATTCTCAGGGCGAAGGTTACTGTGGCTTAGGTTCATCGTGGGGTTCAGGTGCTTTGCGCAGGCCTGGAGTTGAGGTGCTTTGTGCAGGCATTATTTGGAGCCCTGACTATGTTTGGTTGTCACCTTGCATGTTATGCAGTCTGGGGGTGCATGGCATGGGTAGCGGACAGGGGTTGGTACGGGGTACCTGCTGGTCGTGCTGTGGCGTGAAGGCTTAATTCATTATCGTGTGCTGGGAAGTAAGTGTGGTGTGCCTGAATGCTGACGTGGTTGTTGGAGGCGGTGCCCCTTTCCATGTCCTAGCTCGTCCTAAGGTAATCTATCAAGCTCAAGTCCTGGAAATGCCCACTAGATCTAGGGTCTGCATTGAACCCAGGGCAGTGAACTGAATGCATTCGTTAGCATGTGCAGCAGAGACCTGGCACCCGGGATTTTGGCCCCCAAAATGAGGACCACTGCTCACTGAGCTAGTGGGAATGATGATGCTCAGAAGCGTTCCATTTGGATGAGCGTTTGTAAGGCAGGTACATTAGACAGGTGAGAGGCTACTGAAGTGGAGCAATTTTAACAACTATGCTCTGCAGGTGTGAGAATTGCCTTTCCATGGTGCAGCCAAGGGCAGTGGTCTATAGGGGTGCAGGCGTCTCTGGGTCTACCTCATGGGTGAAACCAGCTGTGAGGGGAAGAGTGGAAGACAAAAAAGGGCAAACTGGTGCAAATGGCTGGAGAGAAAGGGGAGGTCAGAGGAGGCAACGGAACATTAAGCTAAAGCAGTGGTTCTCAACTTGTTATGTACCAGGACCCATGGGCATAAAAAGCAGTGGCCAGTCCTGACCCAGTGCTCCTAAACCTGATGTGCTGCCTCCCAGTCCCACCCCACCTTCCAAGGCAGAGGGTGGTTGGGTGGGGCGGGAGGCATGGGGGATTGGTTATCAACAGCAGGCAGGGATAGGGCTTGATGTGGGGGAGCTTCAGGGATGCAAAGCAACTTTGGTTCCAGCAGTGATATAGTTAAAGGTGATGTTAAAAGCTGGTTTGAGTGACACGGAAGTGTGTCAGCGGAGACTGAAGCTGCTAGGTGATCACAGGAGTGATAGTGATGGCCAGATCTTTCCGGGGAGGACTAGCTGAGGAATGTGGTGCGACTTGAAGGTATAAAACCAGCTGCCTGGCTCATTTAAGCATCTGATGGTTTTGGTTTGGTTTGAGCCCTTTCTAGGGTATCCGAGAGTGAGAGCGGGGGGGTGGGGAGGAGGGGCAGTCGGTGTCTGTCTGTCAGGAGCAGTAGCCAGTGTCCTGCAGTTTCTGTGGTGCCCTACCTGTTTGAATACTCTTGTTGGGACCCGTTGTCTGAGTCGATTGCCATTTTGTCCCTGTGCAGCCATAGCTGGGAAAGCATTTATTGTTGCTGCATCGTTGTGGTTCTGGTTCTGTGTATTGCCACACAGTTTGACGGCCCTGGTTGTTACTGTTCTATCTGTCTGGTATTCACTGTTGTTATTAGTTCACCTTGTTAAATTTTGCATACTTACTCTTCAACTTTGTCTGTGACAGAAGTGACGCCTGGTGGGCCATCCTTGACTCTTTCTCTAGGGCCGTGGTGCTTTTGCCCTTTGGGGTTAGGCCCACGCTCAGGATCTCAATATCGCGCTATTATAGAGTGAGCCACGGGGTACAAATTGCATGTACACCCACAGAAAAATCAATTAGGCACACACACACACACACACTCAAGGTGCATACACACCGGCCAGGCACGCACATACACGCCACCAAAAAAGGTACATACACATCAAAACAAACATAATAGAACACTATTTACAATATAAAAAGGGGCTTATTACTGTGTGGGAGTATAAGAACTTATCGTAGCTTCCCTAGTGCTACTTGTAATCACTTCTAAAGGATAGAGAGGGCAGAGAGAAAATGGTACAGGGAAGGGAGTTTATTTTTAAATAATAATAGTAAAAACAAAAGAAAAACTGGGGCTTTTGCTACATACCTACCCCCCCCCACCCCGACATCAACCTTTCACAAGGGTGGTGTCATTATACTATTTGTTTTCTTAGAAGCCTTGCTTCTCTGACCTCGGTTTGTAGCGCGCGCAAGGTGGAGAGGAGCTTAAGGTATAAAAACAAAATTAAGAACACTAGGAGAACTGTTAGTATAAACAATTTAACGATAGGGTGCAGCATCAGGTTCAGGATTCCAGTGGCACTGGGAGACCGGCCGAACAGGGTCTCCCACCAGCTGTGGCGGGTTGTTCCTTCGACCTTAGTTAGTACCTGTGTGATTCTTTGGTTATTAGCTTGTATAATTGTGTAGGTTTCATTGGTTAAATCATATAGGGTTTGCAGGGCTTGCTGGAGGCCTGGGTGTGTAATTGCATGTCTGAGGGCTTGAGGGGAGATTCCTCGGTGGATAGGGGCTAGGTTGGTTTAAAAAATACCATATTTTGTGTTAAGGGAGGAGTGTATTACATTTTTGTGCTCCTATTTAATATCACAACCAGTTATAGTCCTAACGTTACACAGACAGATGTTTTGTTGAAAGTTGGGGATACTCTGGAAGTCATTTACAGTACACAGGGTGCGGATACATACACAGCTGAAGCCTATATCAACCAGCAGGGATCAGTTGTTGGGGTTTTCATCATCACATAGGGACAGACAGAGAAATTGGGATCGAAACAGATGGTGTTTGATTGTAACATAAATTCTTCACAGATATAACCAGAACCAGTGTCCTCACAGTCACTGATGGAGATGGCTTCAAATCTGCCATCCGGTCGTTCCCGTGCCCAATGCACGCGTCTTTGGAGAATGACCAATGTGTTACTAATCCGGATCCCCAGGGTTAGAATGGGGAAGATTTTGTCTTCCTGTCCGCCGATTATCCCAGAGATTATGACAGTAATGGTCCATGAATTCAGATCAAAACTAAATTGTAACATCTGATTGTATGGTTGGAATTGTGGGGATTGCTTGGTGTGAGCTATTAACAGACTTTTAACTTCCAGTGGGATGTGTCCTTCCATACCCTGGAGGATGATGCCCTTAATTACAGTTAGGTACCATGTCTGTGCTTGGGTAGACATAAGGGCAAAGGAGGTGTTTCTCTCCAAGGCTATGATCGCCTCAGCCAGGGTATGGGAGTTTTGCGGTTCTATATGCTGCATCCATTGAATTAAGGATGTCATGGACACAGTTATTTGAGCTGCTAATTTGAAATTTTCTTCCACAGGTCTATCCAATTGATGAAGGAGGTGTCCAGTATTTGCCAATTTGTTTTGAAGCACCTCTGAACTGATGGAGTTGATGACACCAGCGCCGGTTCCAGTTGCTCCCAGCACTGTGCCCAGAGACCTTCAGCTTCGGGGAATGAAGGAACTATTGTCTGGTGTGGCAAGGGTCTGATTCACCCATGCCTGGCATCCAATATTAAGGGGAACCATATGATTTCTGCACTGGGGGTATTGCTGCAGGATGTTGCGGGTCTGCAAATCAATAGCAACCTTCCACAAGGAAGGATTTAGTTGTGTATTAGAATAAAGTTTTACTGGCATCTTTCTTGACTACAAATGGTCCGACATCGTGTATTTGTGTCCCCTCGTGGACAACGATCTTCGCGGCCAGAGCAGGGAGATCCCCAGAAGCTGAGGCTCTCCATGTTCCGGAATCTGGGAGGGAGAAGCTGTGGGCAAAGGTGCCACAACTGGATAGAAGGCATTTTGCTCCACAGTTGGTTCAATTAAATGTGAATTTTTTAAAATTTGGGATGGACTGTGTAAGCATGATACGAAACTGTCCTTGTGGCGAAGTTACCATTGCTTGCGTGAGTTCCGGGGAGGTCTGTTGGGAGGTGTTACTTCCTAGGCACACCTGGATACGGTCTTCTCCAGCAGGTAGGGGGCCGGAGAGGTTGCATGCAATACAGGAGCAGGTGGGTAGCGGAAGAGGTGTTGGTGAAGAGGGGAAGAGTGTGGATGGAGTAGGGGTAGGTGTAGGTTTTGGGGGATGGATTAATTTGACTACCAGGGCTCGTCCATAACATCCCTGTCCGCTCCTCATCCGGCCGTGGATTTCCTGCCCGGCTGGAATGCTGATGTTGACTACCCTCCACATAGTGTACCCCTTAGGTCCACTCCTGACTTCCTCCCTTGGGTTGAGGGCTATCCTGGATGGTGCATTTGGTCCTAATGAAGATAGTAAGGTTGGAGAGTTCAGGGAGTGTTAATTCTGGTATGGAAGCCTGGAGTGTTTTCCACATGGGTGCATCCCACTGGATGCACCCTGGTTTTGGTAATGCTGGGTGATGTGAGTTTTGGATACCTTCTATATTATTGTTGCAGGCAACCATCCCCAACCAACAGGAGAGTCCATTACTTTGGACGACCAGTTGGCTGTTTGGGCAGTGGAGACCGCCTGCGAGTGGGATGACCCACAGGCAGGCAGTCCCCCACAGGTTCAAAGTTTTCATGATTGGAAATAGGAACGAGGTTGCCCAACCATTCGTTATTTTAGGGGAGATGTTGGAAAAAGGGGGTGGGTGAAACAATGACTTTTTCCCTAAGGAGGTTTTGCCCCAATTCCTTTACCTGCCTCAAAGTTGAATACAGGCACAGTTCAGCCTGCTCCGGTGCCTATTTACCACGACCGAAGCTGTCCTTCTTGCTATTCAAGAAGGGTGGGAGGTAGAGAGAGAAGGAGACTCACCCTTATCCCAGGATAGTCAGGTGGTTCCTCCCCTGCTTGTCAGTCCGTGGAGGCAGAGCACTTTCTTCGTATGGTGGTCAGTTGCTGTGACATCCTATTGGAGTAAGGCTGGTTTCGCAGTCACCCCTGCCCTGTTCCTTTGAATAATCTTCACTGTGAGATGTGAACCCATTATCCAAGGTCTCCTTTGTCAATTTGGACCATGGTTGGGCTTATTCTGTTAATGCTAGGGAAGGGTTCAATCCATTTGGACTCCAGGACATGCGCCTTTGGGGTGAGTCAAAGGTACATGACCTGTTGCCCTATCTTCCAGAGTTTGGGGAAATGTTCAGTCTGTTTGTCCATCTGCAGCCGTGCCTGCTGGATGGGCCTCAGTGACTTGCAGTTCGTGTTGCTTGAGCGGATAGGGTAGCTCTTTTATCTAGTCAATGATCTCAGTGGCCTAACGGTTGTCCATGCCACCTGAATATGGGATCAGCCTCATAGAGAACAAGGCCTTCCGCTTACCAAACAGAATCTAGTAAGGCTGGAGGCTTTTTCCTAGCTGGTTCCCACTGTGAAGGGCTGCCTGGATTAAAGGGAGTCTGCTGTCCCAATCAGTCCCTGCCTGGTTGACAACTTTCCTAAAGGACTCCTTGATGGTTCTATTCATCCTTTCCACCTGTGCAGAAGACTGAGGGTGATGGGAAATGTGTAGCTGCTGCTTTATGCCCAATGCTTGCAGCAACTGTTTTACAAAAGCCCCAGTGAAGTGGGGGCCCCGGTTTGAATCAATAATTTTGGGGGTTCCAAATCTGCAAATTACCTCTGCCCATGATTTCTTGGCGGTCACTTCAGCAGTGTGGGTGCACATTGGGAATGCCTCTACCCACCTGCTGAAGGAGTCTATAATGCCCAGTAGGTATTGGTTTCCTCTGGGAGTGCAGGAAAGTTTATCAATGAAATCCTTTTGGATTCTTTGCCATGGGCCCAGAACCTGCTGGTGGGGGAGGGGTCCAGGATCCCTGGGTCTGGCTCCCTCTCCTGCGCAGCGCAGACAGTTCTGCACCCGCTCCTTTACCTGCTTTTGCTATCCCCAGTCAGCATGCAATCTCTTGCACCCTGGCCATGGTAGCATCCTGTGATTCATGCCACAGATTGTGGCAAGCACTTAGGATTTCTTCCCTGCACTCCAGAGGCGGCACCCACCTAACCTCTCCTGTAGACTGCTGAATAGCATAGTCCCCCTGAACCTTCCAAGTTTGATCATTTGAATACTGAGTTTGGACTGCAGCAACACTCCCTCGTGCTTTCCTTTTTGCTGCGGCAATGGCTAATTGACTCATTTTGGCTTCCAAAGTATCAGTCTTTTGGTGTCAAATCACTTGCCAATCTTCTTTGTGCATAATTTCCTTGCCATCAGCAGCTTGCCAAGTATTTTTGCTCTGACCATGTAACCAATACAGCAGTGCTTTAGCGCAGAAGTCCAAACCTGTGTACACCCATAATTTACCTCCAGGGGAATCATGTTGTTCAAGCAACTCCCTAATGGCTCTAACCTCAGCTGCCTCAGCAGAGTACCCAGCAGGCAGAACACCTCCTAATTCTTCTTTGTCTAGGTTCACTGCCCCATACCCAGTAAACCGTTTTCCATTTTTGCAATTTGAGCTCCCATCAGTAAACCGCACGTGGGCAGGCTGATCCTTCACTGCGGTATTTTCCTCCAGCAGTGGAGCCTGAGTCACCCCAGTTCCTTTCTGGTATGGGTCTATGCCCGGGCACTCGTGCTTGGTGCCTTCAATCAGGAGGGCACAGGGGAGCGGGTCAGGTTTAGAGTGGGTCTCGTGTCCAACCCCTCACTCTGGTAGGAACAATGTCCACTGTGCAATCCTGGTGTTGGACACCTTTGAACCTGTCAGTTTTCCGGACAGGATGTACTTCAGAGGAGAGTGGTGAGTCTGAGTCACCCTTGGTGCCATCTCCACGAGTCTCACAAACTTCTGCACCGCCCAAACTGCTGCCAAATATTCTCTCTCACGCTGATTAAAATTCTATTCAGGGCCTGTCAGCTTGCTGGATTCATATGTCACAGGCAGCAGTTTGTGGTGGGAATCCTTCTGTAAAATTAGAGCTGACAGAGCCTTGTCAGCTGTGGCTAGCTTGATATAAAAAGGCTTGGTGGGGTCTGGGTAGGCCAATGCTGGGCCTACAACCAATGCCTCTTTTAACATTTTAAAGGCTCCCTCTTCAACTTCACCCCATTCCCACTGTCTTCTTCTTTAACAACATCCACAAGGGCTGTGTAATCTCTGTGAATTTATAAATGTGGGAATGGAGGAAGTTGAATCGTCCCAGCAGTATTTGCAGCGAGTGGGGATCTGTGGGGGCTGGCATATTTAATAGGACGGACATCTTTTGGGAGTTGATCTTTTTCCCTTCAGCCCCGAGTGTCACTCCCAAGTAAGTCACGTCTTGGGTAACCAGCTGGGCTTTGGGGTGGCTGACTCTGAATCCAGTCTTCTGGATCAGAGCCAGTACCCTCTTGGTCCTTTCTTCTACCTCCCGCTCCTTGTCTCTGCAGACCAGGATGTCATCCACGTATGAGTACTTTTTCCTGGTCTGGTTCCCCCAGATTCTGGAGCATGGCCACCACGTGATGGTGGGCTATGGCTGGGACATTGTGGAACCCCTGTGGGACACGGGTGAAGGTGTATTGAGTGCCCTGAAATGTGAAGGCAAATCGATTCCATGACTCAGGGTGCCCAGGGATTGCAAAAAAAGCAATTAGCCAAATCAATTACTGAAAACCATTGAGGACTTTCCTGGACTCTGTTCAAAATGACAGGCGTGTCTGCTACAATCGGTGCCGTGGGGCACGTGCCTCTGTTGATGGCTCTGTAATCCACAGTTAGCCTCCAAGACCCTGCACTCTGCTTTTAACACTGACCAAATTGGGGAGTTAAATTCTGATTGTGATTTAACAAGAACCCCTTGCTTCAACAAGTCCACAGCGATTGCCTGTATAGCTCCCTCAGCCTGTTTGGGGAAGCTATCCTGCTTTTGGGGTGGCACTGGATCACCTATGATTTTAATGCAGGTTTTGATCCGGCTGCATTCACTATTACTTTTAGCCCAGACCTTTGGGAATTGTTGCAGCCATTTGTCCCCTGAGTCCAATTCAATCACCTCAATGCCTCTGCATCACTCCCACCTTAAATATGGGTTGGTTCCACAAGGCTTCCCTGGTTCAATTGCCTGTGCCCGCCACACAATCCCATTGGCCAGGTCCAAAACCCAGCCTTCCTTCCTGGTTGAACAGTGGGGCTCCCAGAATCAACTGCTCTGTGGAACCTCCTACTGACCCCTTCTGTCTCCAGATCCTGAGTTAGGTAGGCATCTAGCTGGGGTCATCTAAGCCCAGCATTCTTTCCTGCCTATACAGGGGGTCGGACTCGATGAGCTATTGAGGTCCCTTCCGACCCTGACATCTATGAATCTATGAATCTATGAATCCTGGGGACCCTCCGGGAAGTGGACACTGATGTTCCCACCCTTGCACACAGTCCCAGAGGTTTCCTGTCCAGTAAAGGACAGGAGTGTTATGCGTTCTGTCCCAAACTGCTCCAGGTCCCATTTCTTCCTGAATATATTCAGTGCAGCTCTGGTGTCTAGGAAAGTGCTGGCGTTTCCCACCGTAACAGGAATTCGGGGTCTCCCTGCTGGATCCCAATTGAGGGTCCCCAATTCCTCCCACGAGCGTGGGCTTAGCTCATGGGTCCCATTAAGCCAATTCTGGATGGGCGCATCCCCTCCTGCACCTCTTTCCAAAAACCATGGGGGTAATGAATTCCTCTAATGTTACCTGCTCTATTTATCCTGACAGCAACCCCAGCATTAGGCACCAGACCAAATAATTTTCATAGATTTCATAGACATTAGGGCTGGAAGGGACCTCGGAAGATCATCGAGTCCAGCCCCCTGCCCAAAAGGCAGGAAGTCAGCTGGGGTCATAGGATCCCAGCAAGATAAGCATCCAGTTTGCTCTTGAAGGTGTTCAATGTAGGCGCTTGAACCACCTCCGGTGGCAGGCTGTTCCAGACCTTGGGGGCTCGGACAGTAAAGAAATTCTTCCTTATGTCCAGCCTGAAACGGTCTTGTAGTAGTTTATGACCGTTCGACCTAGTCGTCATCCCTTGGGGTGCTCTGGTGAACAAACGTTCCCCCAGATACGGGTGGTCACCCCTAATAAACTTTTGGTGGCCATCAGATCACCCCTGAGCCTGTGCTTTTCTAGGCTAAAGAGCCCCATGGCTCTCAGCCTGTCATCGTAGGATCTGCTTCCCTGACCTCTGATCTTGCACATGGCTCTTCTCTGGACTCTCTCAAGCTTCTCCACATTCTTTTTGAATTGTGGAGCCCAAAACTGGACGCAGTACTCCAGCTGTGGCCTCACCAAGGGGAGAATGACATCCCGGGATTTGCTTGAGAAGCATCTATGGATGCAAGCCAGCGTTTTGGTCACTTTACTAGCCGCAGCATTGCATTGCAGGCTCATGTTCATCTTGTGGTCAATGATGACCCCCCAAGTCTCTTTCTTCCACAGCGCTAGCCAGCATAGTACTGCTGAGCCTATAAGGATAATCCCTTACAGGTTCCCCAAACTGCCCTTTAAAGATCTTCCTCCCCATATTAATCCCTATATCTGTCATGCTTTGAGGGATTGCTTCCCTCCCAAAGCCACTATCCTGGTGGCTGGCTGCCTGAACCTCAGGAGTGGCACATGACCTCAAGAGGCAATGCCAATTTCATAAGGCTCAGGGACTCATTCTCTACTATGTTCTGTCATTTTTGCAGCCACTGGGCCAGGCTCCTCACACTCACCTGACCCAGTAGCTTCCCCAAGGCAGCCAGGTCTGATTCGCTGAGGAGGATCATGATATGGGTGGTCTGTTTGGGGTTACCCTGGTGATGGAGGTCTGTGTGATTGCATCTATATCGATCACAGGGTCACTCCCTCTCTCAGTCTTGGGAGTTTCTGGGCTCCTCGGGACCCTCACAGCTATCCCTCCCCAAAAACTCTCTTGGGTAAAAGGGAATATCTGGGTCCCAGCCTTGGTCCTCCTGGATCACAGCTGCAATTTGGAGGCTGTGCTCCTGGAGTTCCTTTTTCAGTCTGTTGATGGTGGCAATACAGGGGCTGTGGTTCACCTTTGCACTCTTCTTGGCTGAATCCTATGCCATAGATTTGACTAGGCTCTGCAAGGCCTTTTGGCTGGCCATTTCCTGACCCAGTCTCTCCAATTGCTGGGTCTGGCCTTTGTTAATTTTGCGCAATTCCTCATTTTCTATTTCTAAATTTTGACAAAGCCATTTCAGAGTTTGGTTATTGGTCTCTATTTGAGTGTATCTGTCTTGCAGATCACGCAAATGGGCTTTAAGGTCTTCGATCTCGGAGGCCCTTTCAGATTTTTCTTGGGTTGCAGTTTCTACTGCATGCCACAGTAGCCATACTAAGGCACCATACCACCTCTAGACCAAGGGGTTTTCACAGAGGCGATAGTTTTCAAATTGCTCCTCCAGATCACCAATAGAGAAGCCTGGGACATGGACATTCTCCTTCCATGGGCTAACCCCAATTTTCAACATTTCCTTATGAAGGGAGGGGACATCCTTGCTCTTTACCCATGTGACCTCCTTTTTTCCCTGCCCGGTCTTAGGGGTCCTGCTCTTGAACAACTTAAACATGGTTTCTAACTACAACAACTACACAATTACACTCCCCCCCCCCCCCAATTGCAATGTCCTGTCCTGCAGTTCCAACATGCAACAAGCAACAGTTTCAATATTGGACCCCACTACAAGTGGGAGCCCAACAACAACAGAATTGGAGCAGCAAAGGGCCCACTTACTACAAGCAGGTGCCTTCAATAACCAACAACAGTGGGTCCACCTACTACGAGCAGATGCCCTTCAATAACACACACAGGGGATACACACAAGCACACTAGCTCACTCAACTCACACTACACGCTCCCGCTCACTCCCGCTAACACCTGCAATATGCCTGAATTCTCCACCATAAAATGTTGGGTCAGGCCAACACTCAGGATCTCAATAATGCACTGTTAGACAGGAGGGCATGGTGTACAAATTGCACATACACACACACACAAATCAATTCATTACACACACACACACACACACACACACACACACACACCCCTAGATGCATACACCCCCACCAGGCATGCATGCGCACACCACCAAAGCAGGCACATGCACATCCAAAATTACCAGCCTAGGCACATGCACACCTATCACCAATTCAAGCACCTACACACTATACACACCAAAAGTTAGACAAAGTTCAGTTGTCAATACCTGCACAACCAATACACATTCACGGATCACTAATTCATATAGCACACACATGATGACATATATTTACCAATTGACACACATACCAGTTGACTACACATAGACACAGGTGAGTTTCTAAAACTGTATGGTACGTGTGTGTTTGGGGTACTTGGGATACCTGGGGGAAGGTTAAGGTGAGAGAGTTAAAGTGTAAGGAGTGAAAGTCCCTGGGAGTGAAAGTTGCCAGAATCGGGGTTAGAACCAGGAGACGGGAGAGAAGCTGGCAGAGGAACTGAGGCTTGGGGTTACTTTAGGTCAATTGATGTTAATTCATTAAAGGACAACGCCCAAAGCCTGCAGAATAGGGGAGCCATGCAGGAGAGAAGTCAACACGCAGGCTGGGACCGCAGCTGGAGTTTCAGGGGAGCCAAAAGGTAGGTGAAGACAGGGAAACTGGGATTGGGGGGAACTGGAGAGGCTAAGGGGGAAGTGGGAGGCGGATTGGGGAATCGGGGGTGCTGGACAGGGGCTGCCGGGGAGCTCACAAAGCTACGGGGGAGGGGCTGCCGGTGGACGAGCTGTAGAAAGGGCTCCAGCTGCTGGGGAAACTGTGGGGTAGTGCTGGGAGGGCCGGGGCTGGATCAAGGGCCCTGGATCTGGGCTGGAAGGCTGTGGGGAAGTTGGGAGGAGGCCAGAGGGCTGCTGGTGCCTCGGAAGGCTGGGGGGGGCCGCTGAGACTGCCAACCAATGCCTCTTTTAACATTTTAAAGGCTCCCTCTTCAACCTCCTCTTCAACTTCACCCCATTCCCACTGTCTTTTTCTTTAACAACATCCACAAGGGCTGTGTAATCTCTGTAATCTCTGTGAATTTATAAATGTGGGAACAGAGGAAGCTGAATCGTCCCAGCAGTATTTGCAGCGAGTGGGGATCTGTGGGGGCTGGCATATTTAATAGGGCAGACATCCTTTGGGAGTTGATCTTTTTCCCTTCAACCCCGAGTGTCACTCCCAAGTAAGTCACGTCTTGGGTAACCAGCTGGGCTTTGGGGTGGCTGACTCTGAATCCAGTCTTCTGGATCAGAGCCAGTATCTCTTGGTCCTTTCTTCTACCTCCCGCTCCTTGTCTCCGCAGACCAGGATGTCATCCACGTATGAGTACCTTTTCCTGGTCTGGTTCCCCCAGGTTCTGGAGCATGGCCACCATGTGATGGCGGGCTATGGCTGGGACATTGTGGAACCCCTGTGGTACACTGGTGAAGGTGTCTTGAGTGCCCTGAAATGTGAAGGCAAACCGATTCCGTGACTCAGGGTGCACAGGGATGGATTGCAAAAAAGTATCATAGTATCATAGTAGCTAGGGTCAGGAGGGACTGGAACAGATCATCTAGCCTGACCCCCTGCCACAGTCAGGAATGAATGCTGGGTTCACAAGACCCCAGACAGGTGATTGTCCAACCTCCTCTTGAATATGCCCAAGGTAGGGGCAAGGACCACTTCCCTGGGAAGTTGGTTCCAGATTTTGGCTACCCTAACTGTAAAGTATTGCATTCTGATCTCCAACCTAAACCTATTCTCCATCAGCTTATGACCATTGTTCCTTGTCACCCCAGGTGGTGCTGGGGAGAAAAGACCTCTGCCTATTTGCTGTTGATCTCCAAGATGATCTTGTAGGTAGCCACCAGGTCCCCCCTCAGCCTCCTCTTGCTGAGGCTGAACAGGTTCAGGTCCTTCAGTCTCTCCTCATAGGTCCTGTCCTGCTGCCCTCTCACCAAGCGGGTGGGCCTCCTCTGAACCTTCTCCAGGCTGACACATCCCTTTTGAAGTGCGGTGCCCAGTATTGGACGCAGTACTCCAACTGCGACCTGACCAAAGTTGCATAGAGGGGGAGTATCACCTCTCTGGACCAGCTTGAGATGCACCTTTGGATGCACAACAAGGTATGGCTGGCCTTGCTGGCTGCGGTCTGGCATTGGCAGCTCATGTTCATCTTGGAGTCAATAATGACTCCAAGATCCCTTTCCGCCTCCGTGCTTTCAAGAAGGGAACTCGCCAGTCTGTATATATGCTGTGGATTCCTTCTCCCAAGGTGCAGCACCCTGCATTTGTCTACGTTGAACCCCATCCTATTCTCGTCTGCCCACTTTTGTAGTCTGTCTAAATCTAGTTGCAGCCTGTCTATCCCTTCAAGTGTGTCCATCTCGCCCCACATCTTAATGTCATTAGCAAACTTGGACAGTGTGCTTTCCACCGCCTCGTCCAAGTCGCTGATGAAGATGTTAAACAGTGTGGGCCCGAGGACCGAGCCCTGGGGTACCCCACTGGTCACACCTCACCAGGTTGAGTACAACTCGTCCACCACTACTCTCTGGGTGCGCCCCATCAGCCAATTTTTTACCTATCTGACTGTGCAGGCATCAATGCCACAGTCACTTAATTTGTTGATGAGGATGGGGTGAGAGACAGTGTCAAAGGCCTTCTTAAAGGCTAGAAAGACTACATCCACAGTGACACCATCATCCAAGGATTTAGTTACTTGGTCGTAAAAGGCAATCAGGTTGGTCTGGTAGGACCTACCTTTGGTGAAGCCATGCTGATTTCCCCTGAGCATGATCTCCCCTGCAAGCCCCCCACAGATATGCTCCTTGATGATCCTCTCCAAGAGCTTCCCGAGCAACGAGGTGAGGCTTACAGGCCTATAATTACTTGGGTCTTCCTTCCTCCCCTTCTTAAAAATAGGGACCACATTAGCCAGTTTCCAATCCCCCGGCACCTGGCCAGATGACCACAAGTGCTCATATGGCCGGGCCAAAGGCTCCACGATAACCTCTGCCAGCTCCCTCAACACCCTTGGGTAGAGGGCATCTGGACCTGTAGATTTAAAAGTGTCTAGCCCTTCCAGAAGATCCCTAACTATGTCTGCACCAACTGAAGGCTTGATAGAGCTATCCCCGAGATTGTCCCTTCCTCTGGTAGGTGGGATATTCCAGAGGGAAAGAAACTGTTAAAAATATCAGCTTTCTCATCTGGTGTGACCACCAGATTACCGTTTGTGTCTTGCAGGGGCCCTACATTGCCTGGTGCCCTCTTCTTGCTCCCAATGTACTTGAAAAAGGACTTTTTGTTGTCCTTAATCCTGGACGCTAGCCTGAGTTCCACCTCTGCCTTGGCCTTCCTAATAACCCTCCTGCACTCACAGGCCAAGGAGGAGTACTCCTCCTTGGTGATAGTTCCTCCCTTCCACTGGTTGTACGCCTCCCTTTTAGTCCTCAGGCATTCCTGAATGCCCTTGCTGAGCCAAGGGGGTTTCTGAGCACTCTTACCCTCCTTGCTTTTCTCAGGGACTGTTATCCTTTGGGCCTGGAGGATCGCCCCCTTAAGGTATGACCATCCCTCGTGGGCTCCCATCTCCTCTACCTTCTGGGCCCTTAGTGCCTCCCCCACTAGGTCTCCTAAGCTCATTGAAGTTGGCCCTTCTGAAGTCAAGGGCTTTAGCCTTGGTATGAGTCCTAGACGCCCTGCATTGGATAGTGAAATCCAGCAGGTGATGATCGCTATTGCCCAGGTGGTCAAGGACCTGCAGTCCCCTCACCAGGTCAACCCCCGTGGCCAGGACCAGGTCCAGCAAGGCGTTACCCCTAGTGGGGCTGTGCACTTCCTGGATAAGGTGAAGGTCCTGTAAAACAGCCAGGAACCTACGCGAGCGGTCAGACCTGGCTGTCTGCTCCTCCCAGCAAATGTCTGGGTTGTTTAGGTCACCCATGACAATAACATCCCTTGACCTAACTGCCTCCATAAGCTGACTGGAGAAGTTCTGGTCTAGCTCTTCCCCCTGGTTGGGTGGTCTGTAGTAGACACACACTGTAAGGTCCCTTTCGCCATGCCCCCCTTGTAGTTTGACCCATAGTGTCTCTGCCCAACCTTCCTCTAACCCATAGCTAATCCTTGATGATGTGAGGTGCTCTTTGACGTAGAGTGCACCCCCCCCCACCTTTCCTCTCTATCCTGTCTCTTCTATATAGGGTGTACCCCTGAATGCCTACTGCCCAGCCATAAGTAGGGTCCCACCAGGTTTCTGTGAGCCCTACTAAGTCTGGGTTCTTACTTGCAAGCAGGAGGCACAGTTCCTCCTGCTTATACCCCATACTACGGGCATTAGTGTAGAGGCACCTGAGGCCTCCTGAGGGCGCTCGTGCCTTCCTCTCACTCCCAGAACAGTTGTGGCCTCCTGCTCCTCGGACGTTTATACTTACCTGTGCTTCCCTTCCTCTTGTCACCCTGCGTGCTGGTGAACCATCCTCTCCACTCGAAGCAGCCCCTTCCCCCGGGGAAGCTAGTTTAAAGCCTGCTGTATGAGATTAGCCAACCTAGAGGAAAAGATATGTCTGCCGTTAGGGGAGAGGTGAAGCCCATCCCGCCCCAGCATGCCCTCCTTACAAAAACCTGGGTCATTGTCAAAAAACCCAAAGCCTGCCTCGTGGCACCAACTCCGAAGCCGTCGGTTAACCATGTCAATGCAGGCCTCATGACACTTACCCCGTCCACTTACCGGGAGAATGGAGGAAAATACCACCTGAGCACCTGTTAGGGAAAACGTAGTCCCTGGGTTTGTTAGGCAGAGGCTCAGACGAACAACAACATAAGTTTAAAGACTTGATTTATTAAAGAATGCATTCTGAACAGACAACTGCCCCGAGAGGAAACTATCTGTTTTTCTACTTCGCGCGCAGCTTGATTATATAGCAAGTATGATATAGGAAGTATGACATCATATGCATAGTAACAGATACACCAATCTATTAATAGCCACACTCTTTCTATATTAGTATCCTGTTTTTACTAAACTAGAATTGTTCCAGTTTGTGCTTAGCTTAGCAGTTTGGGGTCATGCCCTTTCACTTCCTCATAGCTTAAGCTGTGTACGTGATCTGCTCGCTTACACATAACGCCGATTGACTCCGTTCTGTTCCCCTTCATTCCCCACTTTGATCCTTCAAAAGAAGGATCACTCTATTTCTATCTGGCACAGGTCTGTCCATAGTTTCTCCTGTTCTATCTCATTTTCCTTAAATTCTACCATCATTTGTTTTACTGTTTCTTTTGATATTGTTGAGATAGTTTGTTCAGCCTTCTTTACACACAATTTTACACAACATAAAATTAGTTGTGCTATTACATATAAACTTAAGCCTAAAATTAAAATCATGCATAATGCAGACATTATCTTCCCCAGCAGCCCTTTAAACAATCCTCTAGGATCTAACCAAGCAAACCAATCTGCCGAAGAATCTTTAGGAACAAAGGCTACTTCAGCAGCTTTGGCAGCGTGAGCTAAAGCATCATTCACTTGCTTTTCTACTAACTTAAAAGTACTATTTACATAGCTACAACATTCCTGTCCTATTACAGCACAGGCACCCCCTTCAGATGCTAATATGTAATCAATAGCCAATCGGTTTTGTATAACCATCTGTTGTAGATTGTCCTGGTTTTGTGCTACGGTCTTTATGGCATTTCCTAAACTGGTTATGGCAGTTTCAGTTTCTAGGGCTAATACTTCAACCACCTCTTATAGTCACAGGGTATATCTTCCCACACAGGAAATGGCAGGGCCGGTTATAAGCGGAATTATCCCCACTACTGAACATCCGATCAGCTTTCCTACTGTTAAGGGATTCTTATATGTCTCTAAAGTAGCTTGAGCAGCTTGTTCTTGACTTGACCGGTTAGGGTTTTCCCTCCAATTTCTGAGGTGACCTTGGGGTAAGGACTTGGTTATTATTACTGCTGGAGTTGACCAAGCTAAATAGCAAAACCCAAACCAGCCAGGTGGTAGCTGGTGGTAAGCTTTTGTACCACATACCCAATAGGTTCCCTTTAAGGCCATCCAGCTGGATGAGGTTTTTTATTTCATTATACTGAAAGAAAGTTAGACATGTGATGACCCCAGCCCCTCACAGGACTAGGTCTACCCCAAACATTTGTTGTTGGTATGGGTGTGCCGTTTTTATGACAATGTCCTCCTATTAGAGAGCAATCCCACACAGTAATATTTGGTAGCTGTATTGATTTACAGGTTATTGAGCTGCCAGTGGTTGATTGATCATATGGGTTATACTGACTTTTGAAACTTTTGCACCATGTTCTGTCTTTGGTGTGATTATTCATCCCTAGGTGCAGCACTTTCCATTTCTCCTTGTTGAATTGCATTCTGTTGTTTTCCTCCCATACGTCCAACCTGTCCAGGTCGGCAGTGGTGTCTCGAGGCAGGTTTCGGCTTCCTGGACAACGACCCACACATTACGATGAGGGACATGCTCAGCTGGGATGGGATTCACCTGTCCCCCAAAGGTAAGTGTGTGTTTTCTTCTAGGTTGGTGGATCTCCTCCGGCAGGCTTTAAACTAGGCTCGTCCAGGGGAGGGGAAGATGAGAGCGGGGGAAGCTGTGGACCACCAAACCATGTGGCACCCACAAGGACAGCCCACCCTGAACAAAGAGAGCATTGGGAACCTGAAAGACATGGGGAGGCCAGCACTATGGCACAGGTAAGAAACGAGAAGGTAAGAAACAAAGGGCCCCTTGGGACTCGGAGCGGGGGGGCAGCGAAGGCACCAGTCGCAGGGCTCAAGTGCTTATATACTAATGCTAGGAGCACGGGGAACAAGCAGGATGAACTAGCGCTCCTGCTTGCACTAAACACCTATGACTTAGTGGGGCTAATGGAAACCTGGTTGGATTCATCCCACGACTGGGCAGTACATATTGAGGGCTATAGATTGTACAGAAAGGACAGGGTGGGGAAAAAAGGGGGAGGGGTTGTGCTCTATGTCAATGAGCAATATACATCCACCCTCATCAAGACGGAATCCAAGGATGAGGAAGTAGAAGGATTGTGGGTTAGGCACATGGGGGGCAAGGAGAAAGGGATTTGGTGGTAGGGGTTTGCTACAGACCCTCACACCAAGGGGAAGAAATAGATTCGGGGCTCCTGAGGCAGCTCTCGGAGACCATAAAAGCTAAAGAGGCGGTAGTCATGGGGGACCTAAACTACCTGGACATCTGCTGGGAGTCACAGACGGCAAAGTCCCACTGCTCACGCAGGTTTCTAACCTGTGTACAGGACCTCCACCTGACACAGGAGGTACACGGTCCCACTAGGGGGAATGCCATACTGGATCTGGTATTGGCAACTGGGGATGACATGGTAGGGGACCTACAGATTGGTAGCCATCTGGGGGACAGTGATCACCTAATAATACAATTCACCGTAAGACATCGTGTGGGTAAGGTAACTAGTAGTGTGAAAGTGCTAGACTTTAGGAAAACTGATCTCAATGAACTCAGGCGATTAGTCAAGGACGCACTGCAGAGTAGGAGTTTTGAAGTGATGGGAGCCCAAGAAGGGTGGCTGTGCCTTAAGGAAACGATCCTTCGGGCACAAAGCAAGACGATCCCCGTGCAAGGTAAAAGAGGGAAAGGGGCCAGGAGGCTTCCCTGGCTGACCAGAGAAATCCAGGGCAGCCTAAGGGCCAAAAGGGGAGCACATAAAAAGTGGAAACAGGGAGAGCTCACCAAAGACGAATATACCTCCTCTGCTCGTGCTTGTAGGGAGGCAGTTAGACGGGCCAAAGCTACCATGGAGCTGAGGATGGCATTTCAAGTAATAGACAACAAGAAATTATTTTTTAGATATATAGAGAGTAAAAGGAAGGCCCAGGGAGGAATAGGACCCCTGCTAAATGGGCAGAAGCAACTGGTGACGGACAGAGGGAACAAGGCTGAACTCCTCAACGAGTTCTTTGCCTCAGTGTTCCTAAGAGAGGGGCACGACAAGTCTCTCACTGGGGTTGTAGAGAGGCAGCAGCAAGGTACCAGACTTCCGTGCATAGACCCTGAGATGGTGCAGAGTCACTTGGAAGAACTGGATGCCTTTAAGTCGGCAGGCCCGGATGAGCTCCATCCGAGGGTGCTGAAGGCACTGGCCGACATCATTGCAGAGCCACTGGCGGGAATATTTGAACGCTTGTGGCACACGGGCCAAGTCCCGGAGGACTGGAAAAGGGCCAATGTGGTCCCCATTTTCAAGAAGGGGAGGAAGGAGGACCCGGTCAACTATAGGCCAGTCAGTCTCACCTCCATCCTTGGCAAAGTCTTTGAAAAAATTATCAAGGCTCACATTTGCGAGAGCCCAGCAGGACAAATTATGCTGAGGGGAAAACAGCACGGGTTTGTGGCAGGCAGATCGTGCCTGACCAATCTACTTTCTTTTTATGACCAGGTTACGAAACGCCTGGACACAGGAGGAGGGGTGGATGTCGTATACTTGGACTTCAGGAAGGCCTTCGATACGGTATCCCACCCCATACTGGTGAACAAGTTAAGAGGCTGTGACTTGGATGACTACACAGTCCGGTGGGTGGCGAATTGGCTGGAGGGTCACATTCAGAGAGTCGTGGTAGATGGGTCGGTTTCAACCTGGAAGGGTGTGGGCAGTGGGGTCCCGCAGGGCTCGGTCCTTGGACTGATACTCTTTAATGTCTTCATCAGTGACTTGGATGAGGGAGTGAAATGTACTCTGTCCAAGTTTGCAGATGACACAAAGCTCTGGGGAGAAGTGGACATGCCGGAGGGCAGGGAACAGCTACAAGCAGACCTGGACAGGTTGGACAAATGGGCAGAAAACAACAGAATGCAGTTCAACAAGGAGAAATGCAAAGTGCTGCACCTAGAGAGGAAAAATGTCCAGCACACCTACAGCCTAGGAAATGACCTGCTGGGTGGCACGGAAGTGGAAAGGGATCTTGGAGTCCTAGTGGACTCCAAGATGAACATGAGTCGGCAGTGTGACGAAGCCATCAGAAAAGCCAATGGCACTTTATCCTGCATCAGCAGATGCATGACAAATAGGTCCAAGGAGGTGATACTTCCCCTCTATCGGGCACTGGTCAGACCGCAGTTGGAGTACTGCGTGCCATTCTGGGCACCACACTTCAAGAAGGATGAGGATAACCTGGAGAGGGTCCAGAGAAGGGCCACTCATATGGTTAAGGACCTGCAGACCAAGCCCTACGAGGAGAGACTAGAGCACCTGGACCTTTTCAGCCTCCGCAAGAGAAGGTTGAGAGGCGACCTTGTGGCTGCCTATAAGTTCATCATGGGGGCACAGAAGGGAATAGGTGAGTATTTATTCACCAAGGCGGGCCCGGGGGGCTACAAGAAATAATGGCCACAAGCTAGCAGAAAGCAGATTTAGATTGGACATTAGGAAGAACTTCTTCACAGTTCGAGTGGCCAAGGTCTGGAACGGGCTCCCAAGGGAGGTGGTGCTCTCCCCTACCCTGGGGGTCTTCAAGAGGAGGTTAGATAAGCATCTAGCTGGGGTCATATAGACCCAGCACTCTTTCCTGCTTATGCAGGGGGCCGGACTCGATGATCTATTGAGGTCCCTTCCGACCCTAGCATCTATGACTCTATGAATGTATGCTTGTAGTTGTTCTCTGCCCTCCGGCGTGTCCACTTCTCCACACAGTTTTGTGTCATCTGCAGACTTGGACAGAGTACACTTCACTTCCTCGTCCAAGTCGCTGATGAAGATATTGAAGAGTATCGGTCCAAGGACCGAGCCTTCCGGGACCCCACTGCCCACACCCTTCCAGGTTGATACTGACCAATCCACTACGACTCTCTGGGTGCAAACCTCTAGCCATTCGCCACCCACCGGACTGTGTAGTCATCCAAGTCAAAGCCTATTAACTTGTTTACCAGTATGGTGTGGGATACCATATCGAAGGCCTTCCTGAAGTCTAAGTAAACAACGTCAACCCTCACTCCTGTGTCCAGGCGTTTTGTAACCTGGTCATAAAAACAGACTAGATTAGTCAGGTATGATCTACCTGCTACGATGGTGGGCCATCCTTGACACTTGCTCCAGGAAAAAGGAGAAAGGAGGCAGCAGTGCTGAAGGTGCCCATTGAACAACATGACTCTGCCATGGCTCGCTAGGAAAAGATAATCTTGGGGTCTTGGTAGCGCCAAGACTTTTGGACTTCTTCTGCTTGGTGGAAGGTAGGCTCGTGCCGTTCGGTGTCAAGCAGGTGAATGGCAGAGTTGTTTAGTGTAGGGAAGCGTAGGCATGTCTGTTTCCTCCCAGTCAGAAAAATGTTGTAGAGGAAATGCTTCGCTTGGAAAGGAAAAATAAATATGAGGCATTTAGCAGCAAGGACTGAGTGGCTGTGGGTGAGTTGTGTGCTGGTTGGGGATGCTGGAGAGCTGCGAATGGGCTTCTTAATTGATTAAGCTGAGGTTAATCCAACGGAATCTCTTTTGCCTCCTGTCCAGCTTTGTACGCTGTACCTCTGAGAGGGGGCAGGCAGCAGTGAGGCAGCATGGAGCTGCCATTCAAGACAGGTGTCTCTTGGTGTGGTCCATAGGCAGTGGTGGCTGTGGACAGGAAATCGCTTGTATGCACCGAGCTAGACTTCTGCCATCGTTTCACGCATTTTAGGAGTGACTTCAGCTTGGGCCTAGCTCTGATGTCCCCTGAGAGGGGCTTCCCTAGGCTCCCTACACTGTGAATTCCCTTTTCGTTAGGGTGTAATTCACATAAGTCAGCTACTGGATACAGAGCGATGCTGTGGTGTGACTACTGGTGAATCTTGGTTTCTTCAACTCGCCCTTACTACATTTGTGTCCAGGGGTTTCGATGGAGACCAGACCTTCCAGCAAAGCTCAGAGTGGGGATGTCATGTGACCAAGACAGGAGTTAGACCAGCTTCTTGCTGTGGAAATAAGTTTAACCAGGCCTCCTACTTGACTAAGGAGAGAGAGAAAGAGAAGAGAAAAAGATGCTGATGCTATGTGTTTCAAAATGTTCTAAGATAAGGAAAAACCTTCATGCCTTGTTTTGTCTGTGTGCAGATGTTAACCTCCTCCTTTCCGCCAAACCAGAAGCTGATAACTGTTCCCAAAGCATAGGTTTTTTTTTCTAAATAAGTAAACTGCGTACGTGTGACAAACGAATGATCAACATCTTTCTGTTTCTCTCAAGGTTGCTTTGTCTGAACCTTGCATCTTTTCTCGCTGTCTAAAGTATAAATACACTTGTAAATTTGTAGAGGTCAGCGTTCCTTTGAGAACTCTCCCTGTGATCACTTGTATAGCTTTAAATAAACTTAGATGGCTCTGCCAATTCTAATACAACCACAACGTGAAGTTTGATTTCTTCCACAGTTTGGTGCCGTGACTAGGATAGAGATGCCCGGAGTGATCGGTTGAGATACAGACTGTCTCCTCACTGATGCCCCGGCTAGCCAGACTAAGGTAAGAGACCTTTTGAAATCTCTATTGGGCCTTTTCAGTGAGAGACTGCCTGTATGTCTTGAGGCTGTCCTGTTTGCTGCTTGAGGCTTACCCTATCCGACCCTTTTGCTGCCAGAATTGTCAGACTCACTATGTAAGTAGGAATTGTGAATTAAGGTTAAAGAAAAGAGTAAGAAACTGTGTTGCTGTTGTCAGTGAATGTATTTCCCTGTGTGAATTGAGTTAAGTTCTGCAAAGAACTATGAGGTCTTTCTAAAGCTGGGAGTGGAAACCTTGTGCAGCTGCCCCGAGGACACCAGACTGTGTGTTCTTCGAAAGCAAGGATGCAAGGTGGAAACTCTTAGACTGAAGGAGATCAGGGTTGTGTGTCCCTACCCCGACTCTCATGAAGGAGCCGTGTCTAACAGTGAGCAACTGCATCGTGTGCTGCTGCTATGGACGTTAGCCACAGCATTTCTGTGCCGCTAGCAAATCTCACGACCTGACCAGACACCCTCAATAAGCCTCTCCTGTGTGAAAGACCTGTGTGAAATGAGGTTAAGGATATGGGGAGCAGAGGGTCTAAAGTCCCTCAACACAAGAGGTATACTGCCTGCCTGGAGCAAAGATTCGGGATGTGACGGAAGTAATCCAGGCCAGGATCAAGCCCACCAATTACTACCCCGTGGTCCTAGTCCATGTGGGTACTAATGTTGTGGCCAGGAGAACCCCCGATCACCTGATGGCGGACTACAGTGCTCTGGGCGGCATGCTGAGGGAGTTCAGTGCACAGGTGGAATTCTCTTCCATCCTACCAGTGAACAGTCACGGAAGACGGCATGAGAACTGCATCAGAGTGACCAACTGGTGGCTTCGGCAGTGTTGTCTCGAGGCAGGCTTCGGCTTCCTGGACAACGACCTGCACATTATGACGAGGGACATGCTCAGTTGGGATGGGCTTCACCTATCCCCCAAAGGTAAGCGTGTGTTTCTTCTAGGTTGGTGGATCTCTTCCGGTGGGCTTTAAACTAGGCTCGTCGGGGGGAGGGGAAGATGAGGGCGGGGAAGCTGTGGACCACCAAACCATGTGGCACCCACAAGGACAGCCCCCTGAAGAAGGAGAACATTGGGAACCTGAAAGACATGGGGCAGCCAGCACTACAGCACAGTTAAGCAATGAGAAGGTAAGAAATAAGGGTCCCCTTGGGACTCGGAGTGGGGGGCGGGCAGCAAAGGCACCAGTCGCAGGGCTCAAGTGCCTATATACTAATGCTAGGAGCGTGGGAAACAAGCAGGATGAACTAGCGCTCCTGCTTGCACAAAACACCTATGACTTAGTAGGGCTAACGGAAACCTGGTGGGATTCTTCCCACGACTGGGAGGTACATATTGAGGGTTGTAGATTGTACAGAAAGGACAGGGTGGGGAAAAAAGGGGGAGGGGTTGTGCTCTATGTCAATGAGCAATATACATCCACCCTCATCAAGACGGAATCAAAGGATGAGGAAGTAGAAGGATTGTGGGTTAGGCTACATGGGGGCAAGGAGAAAGGGATTTGGTGGTAGGGGTTTGCTACAGACCCCCACACCAAGGGGAAAAAATAGATTCGGGGCTCCTGAGGCAGCTCTCAGAGACCATAAAAGCTAAAGAGGCGGTAATTATGGGGGACCTAAACTACCCAGACATGTGCTTGGACACGCAGATGGCAAAGTCCCACTGCTCACGCAGGTTTCTAACCTGTGTACAGGACCTCCACCTGACACAGGAGGTACATGGTCCCACTAGGGGGAATGCCATACTGGATCTGGTATTGGCAACGGGGGATGACATGGTAGGGGACCTACAGATCGGTAGCCATCTGGGGGACAGTGATCACCTAATAATACAATTCACCATAAGACGTCGAGTGGGTAAGGTAACTAGTAGGGTGAAAGTGCTAGACTTTAGGAAAGCTGATTTCAATGAACTCAGGCAATTAGTCAAGGATGCACTGCAGAGTAGGAGTTTTGAAGTGATGGGAGCCCAAGAAGGGTGGCTGTGCCTTAAGGAAACGATACTTCAGGCACAAAGCGAGATGATCCCAACGCGAGGAAAAAGAGGGAAAGGGGCCAGGAGGCTTCCTTGGCTGACAAGAGAAATCCAGGGCAGCCTAAGGGCCAAAAGGGGAGCACATAAAAAGTGGAAACAGGGAGAGATCACCAAAGATGAATATACCTCCTCTGCTTGTGCCTGTAGGGAGGCAGTTAGATGGGCCAAAGCTACCATGGAGCTGAGGATGGCAAACCCAAGTAAAGGAAAACAAGAAATTATTTTTTAGATATATAGGGAGTAAAAGGAGGGCCCAGGGAGGAATAGGACCCCTGCTAAATGGGCAGAAGCAACTGGTAATGGACAGGGGGGACAAGGCTGAACTCCTCAACAAGTTCTTTGCCTCAGTGTTCCTAAGAGAGGGGCACGACAAGTCTCTCACTGGGGTTGTAGAGCAGCAAGGCGCCAGACTTCCATGCGTAGACCCTGAGATGGTACAGAGTCAATTGGAAGAACTGGATGCCTTTAAGTCGGCAGGCCCGGATGAGCTCCATCCGAGGGTGCTGAAGGCACTGGCCGACATCATTGCAGAGCCACTGGTGGGAATATTTAATCACTCGTGGCGCACGGGTAAAGTCCCGGAGGACTGGAAAAGGGCCAATGTGGTCCCCATCTTCAAGAAGGGGAGGAAGGAGGACCCGGGCAACTATAGGCCAGTCAGTCTCACCTCCATCCTTGGCGAAAACTTTGAAAAAATTATTAAGGCTCACATTTGCGAGAGCCCAGCAGGACAAATTATGCTGAGGGGAAACCAGCACGGGTTCGTACCAGGCATATCGTGCCTGACTAATCTGGTCTCTTTTTCTGACCAGGTTACGAAACGCCTGGACACAGGAGGAGGGGTGGATGTTGTATACTTAGACTTCAGGAAGGCCTTCGATATGGTATCCCACCCCATACTGGTGAACAAGTTAAGAGGCTGTGACTTGGATGACTACACAGTCCGGTGGGTGGCGAATTGGCTGGAGGGTCGCACCTAGAGAGTTGTGGTGGATGGGTCGGTTTCGACCTGGAAGGGTGTGGGCAGTGGGGTCCCGCAGGTCTCAGTCCTTGGACCGATTCTCTTTAATGTCTTCATCAGCGACTTGGACAAGGGAGTAAAATGTACTCTGTCCAAGTTTGCGGATGACACAAAGCTAGTGGAAGAAGTGGACACGCCGGAGGGCAGGGAACAGCTACAAGCAGACCTGGACAGGTTGGACAAGTGGGCAAAAAACAACAGGGTGCAGTTCAACAAGGAGAAATGCAAAGTGCTGCACCTAGGGAGGAAAAATGTCCAGCATACCTACTGCCTAGGAAATGACCTGCTGGGTGGCACAGAAGTGGAAAGGGAACTTGGAGTCCTAGTGGACTCCAAGATGAACATGAGTCGGCAGTGTGACGAAGCCATCAGAAAAGCCAATGGCACTTTATCGTGCATCAGCAGATGCACGACGAATAGATCCAAGGAGGTGATACTTCCCCTCTATCGGGCGCTGGTCAGACCGCAGTTGGAGTACTGCGTGCAGTTCTGGCTGCCGCACTTCAAGAGGGATGCGGATAACCTGGAGAGGGTCCAGAGAAGGGCCACTCATATGGTTAAGGGCCTGCAGACCAAGCCCTACGAGGAGAGACTAGAGAACCTGGACCTTTTCAGCCTCCGCAAGAGAAGGTTGAGATGAGACCTTATGGCTGCCTATAAGTTCATCACGGGGGCACAGAAGGGAATTGGTGAGTATTTATTCACCAAGGCACCCCTGGGGGTTACAAGAAATAATGGCCACAAGCTAGCAGAAAGCAGATTTAGACTGGACATTAGGAAGAACTTCTTCACAGTTCGAGTGGCCAAGGTCTGGAATGGGCTGCCAAGGGAGGTGGTGCTCTCCCCTACCCTGGGGGTCTTCAAGAGGAGGTTAGATGAGCATCTAGCTGGGGTCATCTAGACCCAGCACTCTTTCCTGCCTATGCAGGGGGTCGGACTCGATGATCTATTGAGGTCCCTTCCGACCCTAACATCTATGAATCTATGAATCTATGAAAGACGTACCGGCTCTGCAGAAGGGACTCCAGCATTGTACATGTACACACACTATGGCCATAAGAGTTGTAAGTTTCTAGGCAAATGGAATTGGTATACCAGAGATGATGCTAGCTTGCAGTTTCCCTTGGTGGGAACATTTGGTTTAAGTAAAATCCTTCATCTCCGCGGAGCCCTTAAGTCGAGGCAGTAAAACACCACAGACTCAGTGGAATACATTTTTGATTGGTATGCAGAAGCTTCCAAAATATGTCAAGAATCTCAAGTTCGCAGCCTTAAGGATTCCCAAGAAAAACTAAAATCTCAGATAAAAGAATTAAAACAGAAAAGTGCACCAAAAGGGGATCCCCCGTCAACAACAATATCAGCACCAACACAGCTTCATCCATAATTGACTGAGAATAAATCTGCAGAGGATATAATTGATTTTTTTTAGAGTGCCACCCCCATACGAACCCCAGGAGATCTCCTAAATCCTGCTAAGCAATTCCCCAATATCAGGGAAGAACCCCAGAAGTTTAGAGAGGAATTAGAAACTGTAATCAATTGTTACGAGCCAACATGGGCAGATTTAAACCAATTAATGAGAAGTGTTCTGCCCTCCGAAGTCCATAACCGCCTCATCGCACAGGCTAATTGGCCTCCTCAAGACCCCAGAACGGGAGGTCACTTAGTAGGTGCATGAGAACGCCTTCTTGAGGCTGTGCTTAAAATCTGCCCCAGGAAAACTGCCTGGGCCAAAATAAATAACTGTAAGCAAAACAAAGGAGAATGCCCAGCAGACTACATGGATTGCTTAAAACTTATAATTAAAAGACACTCTAGCATTGAAGATGCAGCTGAAACTGCCCCAAAAGCAGTTGCCGCTTTTGTCCAAGGACTTCTTTCTAAAGTCCAGGAACAGCTGCGTATAATTGCTGTAGGTTGGCAATCTAAGATGCTTACAGAATTAGTCACCATTGCTAATCACTGTGCAGCGTGCCAAGAAAAGAAAAAGGAATCCACAGAAACTAAGCTAATGTCTTTACCAATACAAACTTTTAGCAGAGGTAGAAGCCGAGGTTTCTATCGAGGACAATTCAGAGGCAGGGGATGTGGTCATAGGATGGGACGAGGAAAATTTCAGTCCCAAAATAATGACAGCTGTTATTATTGTGGCCAACCAGGACACTGGAAGGCTCAATGTCCTCACCGGTCTGGCCAGCCGGGGATGATATTTAACCAGCCACCACCTCCTCTTACTCAATTTTCTGTCCTGAACCAAGAAGCCTCCTGTTAGAAAAGCCTGAGGAATGATAACATCATCACAGCCCCGCTTCTCTCACTTAATCAAGAGGATCCCTTTGTTTCCTGTTTAATAAGTGGCAGTCCTACAAAATGTTTAGTAAATACCGGCGCAAGCTGCTCTAATCTCCGAGCTGAAGAATTTTCTACATCCCCCCTCTCCTCTGCTGTTGTAAACTCAGTAGGAATTTCTAATCAGATAGTTCCTCATCCTGTTTCCCAACCCTTACATGTTTCTCTCGGTCCTGTTTCTGATCAACATGCTTTTCTCCTCAGTCCTTGTTCTCCTGTTAATTTGTTAGGCAGAGATTTGCTTTGTAAACTCAGCTATACTATTTATTTTTCTCCTAATGGTGTTTATTTGGATTTTTCCTGTGTTAATGAAACGGCTGTACTTGCTACCCTAGCTAGCTCACCTCCTGAGCCTGAGTCCCCTAATCTTTCTGTGTTACAAGAGGAAATCATAAAGGCTGTCCCTCCGTTTCTCTGGTCCCAACATGCTAATGAAGTAGGGCAAATTCATACTGCCCAGCCTATAACAATTAGATTAAACCCAGCTAAGACATTACCTAAAGTTGCTCAATACCCTTTATGCCCAGAAGCCGAAGAAGGGATACACCCTGTTATAACAGCTCTTTTTAAGCAAGGTATCATTGTCCCGACTATGAGTCCTTGTTATACACCTATTCTTCCTGTAAAGAAACCTGGAAAGAATACCTATCACTTTGTACAAGACCTCCGTGCAGTAAATTCTGCAGTTTTACCTGATCTTCCTGTTGTACCAAATCCAGCCACTATCTTGTCCTGTATTCCTTCTAATGCCTGTTATTTTACTGTTGTTGACTTGTGTTCTGCATTTTTCTCTATCCCTATATATGCTGCTAGCCGGTTTCTCTTTGCATTTACCTATCTGAGACTTCAGTATACCTGGACTTGATTGCCCCAAGGCTTCCCCTTCTCTTTTTTCTCAAATTCTGAAGAAGGATTTAGGTGACATAATATTTAAAGAAAATTCTGTGCTTGTGCAGTACGTTGATGATCTGCTGTTAGCATCTACCTCCCTTAAATCTTGTAAAGCTGATTCTTTAACTCTCCTCACCTCTGTTGCCCTAAAAGGCCATAAGGCATCTAAAGTAAAGCTACAACTTTGTCTCCCTTGTATCGACAATTTGGGTTATGATATTTCCACTGGAGAACGACTGCTTTCTTCTTCCAGGATAGAAGCTATTCTTAAAATCCCTAGACCAACTACTGTGTCCCAAATGCGTACTTTCCTAGGCATGGCTGGCTACTGCCACCAGTGAATACTTGGCTATACCTCTATAGTCAAGCCCCTGCAAAACCTGACTCTTGTTAAAACCCCTGAGCCTTTGCCCTGGACTTCAGAAGCCGAAGCTGCTTTTGCCTCTATTAAACAAGCTCTGTCGCAAGCTCCTGCCCTAGGCCTTCCTGATTATACTAAACCATTTATTCTTTTTTGTCATGAAAAAGACAGATTTGCACTTGCTGTGCTCACTCAAGCACATGGAGACAAGCACTGTCCCATTGTTTATTATAGCTCTGCTCTTGACCCAGTTTCAGCCGGACTTCCTCCAAGTCTTCGTGCTGTAGCTGCAGCTGCTGTTACTGTTGAACTGTCCTGTACCCTTGTATTAGGTTCTCCCCTTACTGTTGCTGTCCCACATGCTGTAGCAGCCCTTTTACTAAAAACTAAAACTCTACACCTTTCAAATGCTAGATTGACTATGACATTTTGCTTCTTTCTGCTAGAAATATTACTTTAACTAGATGCCCTGTTTTAAACCCTGCCTCCCTGTTGCCTACTCTTTCAGATGGTGAACCCCATGATAGTATTGCTGCTACTGCCCACCTAATAATGCCCCGCACTGATCTAAAGGATACCCCCTTGCAAAACCCAAATCTAGTATTTTATGTTGATGGGTCATGTCAAAGAAACTCAAAAGGTTCTCTTGTTGCAGGATATGTAGTATATTCCCAATATGATGTTATAGAAAGCCATCACTTGCCCAATGTGTATTCAGCTCAAGTTGCTGAGCTTGTGGCCCTCACCAGGGCTTGCACCCTAGCCTCTGGTACCTCTGTTAATATTTACACTGATAATCGCTATGCCTTTGGTATTGTACATGATTATGGACAACTTTGGAAGCAAAGAGGCTTCCTCATGTCAAAAAGTGCCAAAATTAGTAATGGTTCATATGTAAATGCCTTGTTAAATGATTTACAGTTACCTTCTGCTGTTGCTATTATTAAATGCCAAGCTCACCAGAACCCTTATGATGATGTTACACGTGAAAATGCTCTGGTAGACTCCGCTGACAAAGCTGTGGCTATTTCCACTCCCCAGGCTACACCTGTGTTTTTGTCCATGTCAACTAACCAGTCTCCATTGGCAAGTCTTTATGACGTTGCCCTCCTCCAAGATCAGGCTCCAGAACCAGAAAAATATACGTGGAGACTGGCTGGGTGTTTGTTATACCCTGACCATTTGTGGCGCTCTCCGGACGGCCGCCTGGTTGCCCCAACGGTCCTTCTTCCCTATTTGCTCGCATACACCATGGCATAACACACGTGAGCAAAGAGGGGATGATAGAAGCTGTTAAGCTTGATTGGTTTGCTTCAACTTTTTCATCTGTAGCTCAACAATACTGTTATACCTGCCCTATTTGTGAAGCCCATAATGTGAGAAAACCTGTAAAAACAAAAAAGGCAGCACATCCCCCACCTTGGGGGCCGTTTGTAAATTTACAAATAGATTTTATTCAAATGCAGAAATGTTGTTCTTATGAATATGTTCTTGTTATTGTATGTATGTTTTCTGGATGGGTAGAAGCCTACCCATGTGCAAAAGCTGATACCATCACTGTGAGCAAAAAGTTGCTCAGAGACTTTATTCCAAGGTTTGGTATTCCTTTATCCATAAACTCCGATAGAGGAACTCATTTTACTGGGCAGATAATGGAAGAAGTCTGCAAAGTCCTGCAAATCCAGCAGAACTTTCATTGCCCGTACCATCCACAGGCCTCAGGCCAAGTAAAATGCCAAAATGGCATTTTAAAAAATAAACTGGCCAAAATTTGTGCTGAAACTCACTTAAAATGGCCAGATGCACTTCCCATAGCCCTTATGAGTATGAGATCTACTGTCAATTGAAAGACCAGACTTGGCCCACATGAAATCCTGATGGAAAGACCCATGAGGCTTCCTGCCTCACCACCTGTTGCCTTCCACTTTTGTGATATACATTTACTTGATGATACTATTCTAGACTACTGTACGGCACTAATGAAGTGTGTCAAGGCTTTTCATTCACAGGTACAAGCAACTCTCCCCAAGGAACAAGATGAGCCATGCCAGTCCATCCTGCCTGGTGACTGGGTTAATGTAAAAGTCCATCAATGAAAGCCATCGCTGGAACCCCGCTGGAAAGGCCCATTCCAAGTACTCCTGACAACCAACACTGCAATAATAGTGTCAATAGTGTCAAGGATTCCAACCGTGGATCCATGCTTCACACACTAAGAAAACATCAGCCCTGTTAGACTTAGAGTCTCCTCCATATCAACCTTGTAATCAGCCTCCACAGACTGGTAGTGAGCCTAGCTCCTGCCAACATGAGAGCTCAAGACCAGTAGTGAGCCAAGCACCTACTGGCGAAAAGGATTTGCCACTACAGAGCGAAGAGGATTTGCCACTGCAGAACGAAGAAAATGTGCGCCAACGACACCACTACGCCCTTCGGGAAAGGAAAAAGGCCTCTATCTAGTTCCTGGTTCCCAAGGCGGGGTTGGTTAGTCATGACTTGGGTACTTCTCAGTTTTTCCTTTTGGATCATCTTATATGAACTTAAAGACTCAGCAGCCAAAAGAAACTTTGTAAATCAGACTAGACTTCAAAACAGGTCAAAAAGATCACTCCCACACTGGCATGCTCACCAAAATGCTCTTCTTCAAATGTCTTATCAATATGCAAAGGATTTAAATGTTTCTAAATGTTGGGTATGTTCTCACTTGCCTCCTAGTACAATGACAGGGGTGCCCATGATTTCTTTATCCCTTAATTGGATGACTTTTGTGATATGCATGTTAAAATAATGAAAAGGTAAAAAGAAAGAAAAATTAGAAGTTAAAAGGCTCATGGCTATACATAGCTAATATGTTGGGCCAAAAAGGCCCAAAAGGGGGGAATGTGGAAATAAGTTTAACCAGGCCTCTTACTTGAGTAAGGAGAAAGAGAAGAGAAAAAGATGCTGATGCTGATGCTATGAGTTTCAAAATGTTCTAAGATAAGGAAAAACCTTCATGCCTTGTTTTGTCTGTGTGCAGATGTTAACCTCCTCCTTTCCACTGAACCAGAAGCTGATAACTGTTCCCAAAACATAGTGTTTTTTTCTAAATAAGTAAATTGCTTACGTGTGACAAATGAATGATCAACATCTTTCTGTTTCTCTCAAGGTTGCTTTGTCTGAACCCTGCATCTTTTCTCGCTGTCTAAAGTATAAATACGCTTGTAAATTTGTAGAGGTCAGAGTTCCTTTGAGAACTCTCCCTGTGATCACTTGTATAGCTTTAAATAAACATAGATGGCTCTGCCAATTCTAATACAACCACAACACGAAGTTTGATTTCTTCCACACTGCCGAGTGAGAAGAAAGGGAAAATGGACAGGTTGCACTGCTATGAGTAATCTCTCTTGAGCGAGTGCCATTTCTATTTTTTCCTACTATTTTAAACAGATAAACCTTGCCCCCCCTCTCCCCCGCTTTCACGGGAACTGCTCCCCTTTCACCAGTTTCGGCCTGTGTCCCCTCTCAAATCAGGCACATCTGCATGCAGGGGACCTGGCAGACAGGTGAGTCGGCAGGCTTTTGTTCTTCTCACACTGCGGGGCCATTGGCTGAGAGTAAGCAAGGAACGTGCTTGGAGCACTTGTAGTGTAATTGTTCAGCTCTTTGAGCTGCCTGATGCTTTTGGTCAAGGCAAGGGCTCATGTAAGCCAGCAGGAAAGGAAGTGTGTTGTAGAGTGCGGGTCTTTTCCTGCTGAAGAGGAGCAATTTGAAGTGCTGTGGTGTGAGGGTGTGAGAACTGCTTTTACGTGGTGCAGCCGAGGGCAGTGGTCTTTAGTGGTGCAGGTGGCTCTGGATCTGTCTGCCCCATGGGTGAAACCAGGTGTGAGGAGAAGAGAGTGGAAGCCAAAACAATGGGAAAGTGGTGCAAGTGGCTGGAGAGAGAGGGGAAGTGGGAGGAGGCAAGGGGACATCAAGCTAGAGCACTGGTTCTCAACTTTGTTTTGTACCAGGACCCATAGGCATAAACATGAGTGGCAAGTCTTGACCCAGTGCACCTCAAACCTGATGTGCTGCCGCCCAGTCACACCCCATCCCTTGCATGGCAGTAGGGGGATTGGGGGATTGGTGATGAAAAGCAGGCAGGGATGGGGCTTGAGGTGGGGGAGCTTCAGGGTTGCTAAGCAACTTTGGTTCCAGCAGTGATGTAGTTAATGGTGATGTCATGCTCAATGTTGCTCATACTCAGTAGCAGCCCCCAAGCAAGCTTCTGGAACCTCCTAAGGTGCTGCCTTAAGGGAGAAGTCTGCTTCTCTGCAAGGGAGGTGCTGAATGTGGCAGGATATGGAGTGCGTTTCTGTGGGAAAGGCTGGTTTGAGTGACATGGAAGCGGAGTCTGCAGCTGCTAGGTGAGCACAGGACTGACAATGATGGCCAGATCTTTCCCGGGACAACTAGCTCAGGAATGTGGTGTGACTTGAAGGTATAAAAGTGGCTGCCTGCCTGATTCAAACGTGAGGCTTATGGTTTGGTTTGGGCACCTTGTAGGGTATGTGAGAGTGAGAGTTGTCTGGTGGGTGGGTGTGTGGCGGGGTGGGGGCGGTGGAGGAGCAGTACGCCGTGCCCTGCAGTTTGTGTGGTGCCCTGCCTGTTTGAATCCTGTTGTTGGGACCCGTTGTGCAAGTTCATTGTCATTTTGTGCCTGCGCAGCTATATCTGGGATAGCATTTATTGCTGCTGCATCATTGGAGTGCTGGTTCTGCCTATTGCCACACAGTTTGGCTGACCTGGCAGTTACTGTCTGGTATTCCCTGCGGTTTTTAGGGCACCTTGATATATCTTGCACGCTGGTGCTTTTTTTGTGTGCGTGACGGAAGTGAGGGCTGGTGGGCCATCCTTGATGCTTTCTCCAGGAGAATAGAGGCAGCAGTGCTGAAGGTGCCCGTTGAACAACATGACTCTGCCATGGCTCGCTAGAAAAGATAATCTTGGGGTCTTGGTAGCACCAAGACTTTTGGACTTCTTCTGCCTGGTGGAAGGTAGGCTCGTGCTCTTTGGTGTTGAGCAGGTGAATGGCAGAGTTGTTTAGCATGGGAAAGCGTAGGCATGTCCATTTCCTCCCAGTCATCAATCCCAGAGGGCCAGTCAGGAAAATGGTGTAGATGAAATGCTTTGATTGGAAATTAAAAATAAATATGAGGCATTTAGCAGCAGGGGCTGAGTGGCTGTGGGTGAGTTGTGTGCTTGTTGTGGATGCTGGAGAGCTGCGAATGTGCTTCTTAATCGATTAAGCTGAGATTTGTCTGATGGAACCACTTTTGCCTCCTGTCCAGCTTTGTTCGCTGTACCTCTGAGAGAGGGCAGGCAGCAGGAAGGCAGCCTGGAGCTGCCATTCAAGACAGGTCTCTCTTGGTGTGGTCCCAGGCAGTGGTGGCTGTGGGCAGGAAATCGCTTGTATGCACTGAGCTAGACTTCTGCCATCGTTTCACGCCTTTGAAGAGTGACTTCAGCTTGGGCCTAACTCTGATGTCCCCCTGAGAGGGGCCTCCCTAGGCTCCCTGCACTGTGAATTCACTCTTTGTTGGGGTCTAATTCACATAAGTCAGCTACTTGACACAGAGCGACGCCATGGTGTGACTACTGGCGAATCTCGGTTTCTTCAACTCACCGTTCCTACTTTTCTGTCCAGGTGTTTCGATGCAGACCAGACCTTCCAGCAAAGCTCAGAGTGTGGGTGTCACATGACCAAGACAAGAGTCAGACCACCTTCCTGCCGAGTCAGAAGAAAGGGGAAATGGACTTGTTGCACTGCTGTGAGTTATCTCTCTCAAGCGGGTACCATTTCTTTTTTTCCTCCTGATTTAAACAGATAAAACTTGCCCCCTACCCCGCCTCCCCCCCCACGAGCTGCTCCCCTTCCTCTAATTCCGGCCCATGTCCACTCTCAAATGAGGCACATGTGCATGCAGGGGACCTGGCAGACAGGTGTGTTGGCAGTCTTTTGTTCTCCTCACCCTGCGGGGCCATTGGCTGAGAGTAAGCAAGGAATGTGCTTGGAGTACTTGTAGTGTAATTGTTCAGCTCTTTGAGCTGCCTGATGCTTTTGGGCAAGGCATTCATTTCTTTCTCTACCTCGGCTTTGTATTCTTTATTTTTCTTCATTATTCTCTCATTTTGCTCTTTTCTTCTCTCTTGTCTTCTCTTTTTGTTTTTGCTTCCTTATTTCCTTTCATGTTCCTTTCATGTTCACTTATCTGTCCTTTTCCTTTTTTCAGAAAGGAAGAGACAGGAAACGGGAGAGATTGAGCAGTACACCCGGGAAGCCTTTTTAACCGCACACTTTACCTTTAGGGGAACCTTTACTTTCAGGGAACTTTCAAGGGAGCCTTTTTAGCAGAACACCGGGGGACCTATTTTTGGGGACACCGGGACTTCCTGGGGAGCCTTTTTAGCGGGACACTTTTCGGCGGGCGTTTCTTCATCTTCTGACCTGCTTACCTCTTTCTCACTACAGTATAGTTGGGTGGGCAAGCAGTCTGAAGGAAGTGGAGTCAAATTTGGTTTCTTGCAGGCATTTCCTCCGCATTTGTATTGTGACCCAGAAATATGGCTGCACCCTGCCTCGCCCTTTCACTCTGGCAGTGGCACTTAATAGGAAGCTTATTTTTACGTAAATCTAGAATGACAGGTATGTCTACACTGGAGGCCACGCAAGTCATTATTATGTGTCACAGGAACTTTGAGCGCAGCTGTTTCAGCTCCCCACAATAGATCTGGAGCCGTTGTCTTGGAACATGGGACCATCTGGAGGCAGGCACGAGCAGATTTTAGCAGAATTTACAGGGAAGCAATATTAGGGTTACTTTAGGGTTACTTTAGGGTTAATTCTATGGAGGTTATTCTGGGGGGGCGGGGCATTTTACGGTTAAATCAAAGTCACATTTTCGCCATAACCAAGGCCTTAGTTTACCGCAATTCTTGTTGAAGGCATTACAGCCCCATTGGTATTTTGGGAAAGACATTACACCTTTACGAGCAGGGGGGTCAATTTTTGCTGACAGGAGAGATTCAGCGGTACAGAAGGGAAGTTTTTAACTGCACACTTTAAAATGGAACTTTCGGGGGAGCCTTTCTAGCAGGACACACGGGCTTCCGGGGAACCTACGTTCGGGGATACCGGGGCTTCACAGGGAGCCTTTTAGTGAGTCCCTGCGACTTCCGTGGGAGCCTTTTTAGCAGGATACCGGAACTTCAGGGGGAGCCTTTTTACTGAGACACTGGGACAGCCCTAGGACCTATTTTCGAGGAAACTGGATCTTCCAAGGAGGCTTTAGCAGCACACCGCAACTTCCGGGGGAGCCTGTTTAGTGGCGCAACGGAAATTCCGGCGGAACTATTATCAGGGACACTGGAACTTACTCCGGGGCCTTTCTACCGGCACACTGGAACTTCTGGTGGAGCCATTTTAGCAGGACACCGGAACTTCTGGCAGAGCCATTTTAGCGGGACAGCGGAATTTCCGGGGACCTATTTTTGGGGACACCAGAACTTCTGGGGGAGCCATTTTAGCATTACACCGGAACTTCCGGGAACTGATTTTTTGAAGACACCGGATGTTCCACGGAGGCATTTTGGCATGACACTGCAACTTCCAGAGGAACCTATTTTGGGGGACACCGGAACTAACGGCGGAACCATTTTAGGGTGTCACCGGAACTTCCGGGGGATCTGTTGTCAAAGACACTGAATCTTCCAAACCGTACAAAGTACACCCATACACAGACCCCGACCCTGTCCCCGACCCGGACCCGGACCCAGACAATGTCCCCAACCCCGACCCGAACCCCGACCCGGAAACTGTTCCCAACCCGGACCCTGTTCCTGACCCTGAACCAGACCCAGACCCGGACCCGGATCCTGACCCCGACCTGGACCCTGTTCCTGATCCAGACACTGTCCCCGATCCACATCCCAACCCTGACCTGGACCCCCCCCTGGACCCTGTCCCACACTCTGACCCAGACTCTGTCCCTGACCTGGACCCTGTCCCCAACCCTGACCCAGACCCCGACCCAGATCCGGACCCCAACCCAAACCCCGACCGGGACCCTGTCCCCGACCCCAAACCAGACCCTGTCCCACACCCCGACTCCAACCCGGACCCTTTCCCCAACCCTGACCCGGACTCCGAACCTGTCCCCGACCCAGACGCTGTCCCCGACCCCCACCCTGCCAGAGTCATGTTGTTCAACGGGTACCTTCAGCACCGCTGCCTCCATTCTCCTGGAGAAAGCGTCAAGGATGGCCCAACAGCCCTCACTTCTGTCACGCACACAAGAAAAGCACCAGCGTGCAAGATATATTAACGTGCGCTAACAACCACAGGGAATACCAGACAGTAACCACCACGTGAGCCAAACTGTGTGGCAATAGGCAGAACCAGCACCCCAATGATGCAGCAGCAATAAAAGCTATCCCAGCTATAGCTGCGCAGGCACAAAATGACAATAAACTCGCACAATGGGTCCAAACAACACAATTCAAACAGGCAGGGCACCACACAAACTGCAGGGCACGGCGTACTGCTCCTCCACTGCCCCACCCCCGCCACACCCCCACCCACCAGACACGTCTCACTCTCACATACCCTACAAGGTGCCCAAACCAAACCATAAGCCTCACATGCTCAAATCCGGCAGGCAGCCACTTTTATGCCTTCAAGTCACACCACATTCCTGAGCTAGTTGTCCCGGGAAAGACCCGGTCATCATTGTCAGTCCTCTGCTCACCTAGCAGCTGCAGACTCTGCTTCCATGTCACTCAACCAGCCTTTCCCTCAGAAACACACTCCCTATCCTGCCACATTCAGCACCTCCCTTGCAGAGAAGCAGACTTCTCCCTTAAGGCAGCACCTTAGGAGGTTCCAGAAGCTTGCTTGGGGGCTGCTACTGAGTATGTGCAACATTGAGCATGACATCACTTTTAACTATATCACTGCTGGAACCAAAGTTGCTTTGCAACATTGAAGCTCCCCCACATCAAGCCCCATCCCTGCCTGCTTTTCATCACCAAACCCCAAGCCCCCCACTGTCATGGAAGATGGGAGGGGTGACTGGGTGGCAGCACATCAGGTTTGAGGTGCACTGGGTCAGGACTTGCCACTCATGTTTATGCCTATGGGTCCTGGTACAAAACAAAGTTGAAAACCAGTGCTCTAGCTTCATGTCCCCTTGCCCCCTCCCACCTCCCCCCTCTCTCCAGCCACTTGCACCAGTTTCCCATGTTTTTGGCTTCCACTCTCTTCCCCTCACACCTGGTTTCACCCATGGGGCAGGCGGTCCCAGAGTTGCCCACACCACTACAGACCACTACCCTCAGCTGCACCACGGTAAAGCAGTTCTCACACCCTCACGCCACAGCACTTCAAATTGCTCTGCCCAACTAGGAAAAAACCTGCACTCTACAACAAACTTCCTTTCCTGTTGGCTTACATGAGCCCTTGCCTTGCCAAAAAGCATCAGGCAGGTCAAAGGGATGAACAATTACACTACAAGTGCTCCAAGCACCTTCCTTGGTTACTCCCGGCTAATGGCCCCGCACTGTGATGAGAACAAAAGACTTCTGACACACCTGTAGGCCAGGTCCCCTGCATGCAGCAACAGGCAGATGTGCCTGGTTTGAGAGGGGACATGGGCTGAAACTGGTGGAAGGGGAGCAGGCTCCGTGGATGTGGGGCCAGGGAGGCAGCGCTTATTTGCTGAATTCAGTTGGAAAAAAAGAAATGGCACCCGCTCAAGAGAGATTACTCACAACAGTGGAACCTGTCCATTTTCCCTTTCTTCTAACTAGACACAAAAGTGGTCTGACTCTTCTCTGGCTCATGTGACACCCACACTCTGAGCTTTGCTGCAAGGTCTGGTCTGCAATCAAACCCACAGACAGAAAAGTAGGAAGGGCAAGTAGAAGAAACCAAGATTCGCTAGTACTCACACCACTGCATTGCTGTGTGTCAAGTAGTCAACTTAAGTAAATTATACCCTAACCATGAGACAATTCACAGTTCAGGGAGTCTAGGGAAGCCCCTCCCAGAGGGAAATCAGAGCTACTTCCGCCTTGAAGTCACTGTTCCAATGGGTCAAACGATGGCAGAAATACATCTGAGTGCATACAAGTGAGTTCCTGCCCACAGCAACCACTGCCTGGCACCACACCAAGAGAGACCTGTCTTCAATGGCAGCTCCATGCTGCTGGCCCTCTCTTACAGGTACAGCATACGAAGCTGGAAAGGATGAATAAGCGGTTCCATGGGATAAGCCCCAGCTTAATGAATTAAGAATCCCATTCAGAGCTCCCTCGCATCCACAACCGGCAGACAACTGACCCACATCTTCTTAGTCCCTGCTGCTAAATGTCTCATCTTTTTCCCTTTCCAACCTAACCATTTCGTCTAGAACCATTTTCCTGACTTGGGCCCTGACATTCATGGCTGGGAACATACTGACATGCCTACACATCCTCCCACTAAAGAATTCTCCGATACTCCTTGTCTGCACAGAACGGATCGAGCCTAACTTCCACCAGGTGGAATAAGTCCAAAAGTCTTTGCGTTACAAAGACGCCAAGCCATATCTTTTCCTAGACAGCCATGGCAGAGGGATGTTGTTCAACAGACACCTGCAGCACCGCTGCCTACTTTCGCCTACACAAAGCGTCAGTAATTGCCCAGAATGCCTCACTTCTGTCACGCATACAATGGAAGTGGAGGTCTGCAAAATATAACAAGGTGTGCTAATAACCACAGGGAATACCAGACAGATAAAACAGTAACCACCAGGTCAGTGAAACTCTGTGGTGATAGGCAAAACCACAACGATGCAGCAACAAGAAATGTTTTCCCAGCTATGGCTGCACAGGCACAAAGTGCCAATCAACTCGCACAACGGGTCCCGACAACAGGATTCAAACAGGCAGGGCACCACATAAACTGCAGGGTACTGGCTACTGCTCCTCCACCGCACCCACCCACCACACCACACCACACCACACAGCTCTCACTCTCACATACACTACAAGGTGCCCCAACCAAACCATAAGCTTCAGATGCTCAAATGAAGCAGGCAGCCACTTTTATACCTTCAAGTCGCACCACATTCCTCAGCTAGACATGACGGGAAAGATTTGGCCATCGGTGTCAGTCCTGTGCTCACCTACCAACTTCGCACTCCACTTCCATGTCACTCAAACCAGCCTTTCCCTCAGAAACACACTCCCTCTTTCCTGCCACATGCAGCACCTCCCCTTCAGCCCCTGCACCAAGTATCTTTAACCCCTATTGCCATTGCGTATTCATGTGTGTGCAAAGGAAATAATAAGATATCATGTCACCATCTGTTTTCTGTCCAATAAACCCACTGTCCATTTAGAACCTGAGTTGGGTTTTGACTTACTGATCTCCCAGCCCTTTTCCAGTTCCTATTTTCTGCTCCTCTGATCTTCCTTGTATCTTTCTCTCTGCCCTTACCTTCTTCCTGCCCAATCCTAGTCTCTTCCTGCCTTTTCCCCCCCATTTTTCCCATCTCTCCTTCCGTTTTTATGACCAGGTTACAAAACGCCTGGACGTCCAGGTTATCCGCATCCCTCTTGAAGTGCGGCAGCCAGAACTGCACGCAGTACTCCAACTGCGGTCTGACCAGCGCCCGATAGAGGGGAAGTATCACCTCCTTGGATCTATTCGTCGTGCATCTGCTGATGCACGATAAAGTGCCATTGGCTTTTCTGATGGCTTCGTCACACTGCCGACTCATGTTCATCTTGGAGTCCACTAGGACTCCAAGTTCCCTTTCCACTTCTGTGCCACCCAGCAGGTCATTTCCTAGGCAGTAGGTATGCTGGACATTTTTCCTCCCTAGGTGCAGCACTTTGCATTTCTCCTTGTTGAACTGCACCCTGTTGTTTTTTGCCCACTTGTCCAACCTGTCCAGGTCTGCTTGTAGCTGTTCCCTGCCCTCCGGCGTGTCCACTTCTTCCACTAGCTTTGTGTCATCCGCAAACTTGGACAGAGTACATTTTACTCCCTTGTCCAAGTCGCTGATGAAGACATTAAAGAGAATCGGTCCAAGGACTGAGACCTGCGGGACCCCACTGCCCACACCCTTCCAGGTCGAAACCGACCCATCCACCACAACTCTCTAGGTGCGACCCTCCAGCCAATTCGCCACCCACCGGACTGTGTAGTCATCCAAGTCACAGCCTCTTAACTTGTTCACCAGTATGGGGTGGGATACCATATCGAAGGCCTTCCTGAAGTCTAAGTATACAACATCCACCCCTCCTCCTGTGTCCAGGCGTTTCGTAACCTGGTCAGAAAAAGAGACCAGATTAGTCAGGCACGATATGCCTGGTACGAACCCGTGCTGGTTTCCCCTCAGCATAATTTGTCCTGCTGGGCTCTCGCAAATGTGAGCCTTAATAATTTTTTCAAAGTTTTCGCCAAGGATGGAGGTGAGACTGACTGGCCTATAGTTGCCCGGGTCCTCCTTCCTCCCCTTCTTGAAGATGGGGACCACATTGGCCCTTTTCCAGTCCTCCGGGACTTTACCCGTGCGCCACGAGTGATTAAATATTCCCACCAGTGGCTCTGCAATGATGTCGGCCAGTGCCTTCAGCACCCTCGGATGGAGCTCATCCGGGCCTGCCGACTTAAAGGCATCCAGTTCTTCCAATTGACTCTGTACCATCTCAGGGTCTACGCATGGAAGTCTGGCGCCTTGCTGCTCTACAACCCCAGTGAGAGACTTGTCGTGCCCCTCTCTTAGGAACACTGAGGCAAAGAACTTGTTGAGGAGTTCAGCCTTGTCCCCCCTGTCCATTACCAGTTGCTTCTGCCCATTTAGCAGGGGTCCTATTCCTCCCTGGGCCCTCCTTTTACTCCCTATATATCTAAAAAATAATTTCTTGTTTTCCTTTACTTGGGTTTGCCATCCTCAGCTCCATGGTAGCTTTGGCCCATCTAACTGCCTCCCTACAGGCACAAGCAGAGGAGGTATATTCATCTTTGGTGATCTCTCCCTGTTTCCACTTTTTATGTGCTCCCCTTTTGGCCCTTAGGCTGCCCTGGATTTCTCTTGTCAGCCAAGGAAGCCTCCTGGCCCCTTTCCCTCTTTTTCCTCGCGTTGGGATCATCTCGCTTTGTGCCTGAAGTATCGTTTCCTTAAGGCACAGCCACCCTTCTTGGGCTCCCATCACTTCAAAACTCCTACTCTGCAGTGCATCCTTGACTAATTGCCTGAGTTCATTGAAATCAGCTTTCCTAAAGTCTAGCACTTTCACCCTACTAGTTACCTTACCCACTCGACGTCTTATGGTGAATTGTATTATTAGGTGATCACTGTCCCCCAGATGGCTACCGATCTGTAGGTCCCCTACCATGTCATCCCCCGTTGCCAATACCAGATCCAGTATGGCATTCCCCCTAGTGGGACCATGTACCTCCTGTGTCAGGTGGAGGTCCTGTACACAGGTTAGAAACCTGCGTGAGCAGTGGGACTTTGCCATCTGCGTGTCCAAGCACATGTCTGGGTAGTTTAGGTCCCCCATAATTACCGCCTCTTTAGCTTTTATGGTCTCTGAGAGCTGCCTCAGGAGCCCCGAATCTATTTTTTCCCCTTGGTGTGGGGGTCTGTAGCAAACCCCTACCACCAAATCCCTTTCTCCTTGCCCCCATGTAGCCTAACCCACAATCCTTCTACTTCCTCATCCTTTGATTCCGTCTTGATGAGGGTGGATGTATATTGCTCATTGACATAGAGCACAACCCCTCCCCCTTTTTTCCCCACCCTGTCCTTTCTGTACAATCTACAACCCTCAATATGTACCTCCCAGTCGTGGGAAGAATCCCACCAGGTTTCCGTTAGCCCTACTAAGTCATAGGTGTTTTGTGCAAGCAGGAGCGCTAGTTCATCCTGCTTGTTTCCCACGCTCCTAGCATTAGTATATAGGCACTTGAGCCCTGCGACTGGTGCCTTTGCTGCCCGCCCCCCACTCCGAGTCCCAAGGGGACCCTTATTTCTTACCTTCTCATTGCTTAACTGTGCTGTAGTGCTGGCTGCCCCATGTCTTTCAGGTTCCCAATGTTCTCCTTCTTCAGGGGGCTGTCCTTGTGGGTGCCACATGGTTTGGTGGTCCACAGCTTCCCCGCCCTCATCTTCCCCTCCCCCCGACGAGCCTAGTTTAAAGCCCACCGGAAGAGATCCACCAACCTAGAAGAAACACACGCTTACCTTTGGGGGATAGGTGAAGCCCATCCCAACTGAGCATGTCCCTCGTCATAATGTGCAGGTCGTTGTCCAGGAAGCCGAAGCCTGCCTCGAGACAACACTGCCGAAGCCACCAGTTGGTCACTCTGATGCAGTTCTCATGCCGTCTTCCGTGACTGTTCACTGGTAGGATGGAAGAGAATTCCACCTGTGCACTGAACTCCCTCAGCATGCCGCCCAGAGCACTGTAGTCCGCCATCAGGTGATCGGGGGTTCTCCTGGCCACAACATTAGTACCCACATGGACTAGGACCACGGGGTAGTAATTGGTGGGCTTGATCCTGGCCTGGATTACTTCCGTCACATCCCGAATCTTTGCTCCAGGCAGGCAGTATACCTCTTGTGTTGAGGGACTTTAGACCCTCTGCTCCCCATATCCTTAACCTCATTTCACACAGGTCTTTCACACAGGAGAGGCTTATTGAGGGTGTCTGGTCAGGTCGTGAGATTTGCTAGCGGCACAGAAATGCTGTGGCTAACGTCCATAGCAGCAGCACACGATGCAGTTGCTCACTGTTAGACACGGCTCCTTCATGAGAGTCGGGGTAGGGACACACAACCCTGATCTCCTTCAGTCTAAGAGTTTCCACCTTGCATCCTTGCTTTCGAAGAACACACAGTCTGGTGTCCTCGGGGCAGCTGCACAAGGTTTCCACTCCCAGCTTTAGAAAGACCTCATAGTTCTTTGCAGAACTTAACTCAATTCACACAGGGAAATACATTCACTGACAACAGCAACACAGTTTCTTACTCTTTTCTTTAACCTTAATTCACAATTCCTACTTACATAGTGAGTCTGACAATTCTGGCAGCAAAAGGGTCGGATAGGGTAAGCCTCAAGCAGCAAACAGGACAGCCTCAAGACATACAGGCAGTCTCTCACTGAAAAGGCCCAATAGAGATTTCAAAAGGTCTCTTACCTTAGTCTGGCTAGCCGGGGCATCAGTGAGGAGACAGTCTGTATCTCAACCGATCACTCCGGGCATCTCTATCCTAGTCACGGCACCAAACTGTGGAAGAAATCAAACTTCACGTTGTGGTTGTATTAGAATTGGCAGAGCCATCTAAGTTTATTTAAAGCTATACAAGTGATCACAGGGAGAGTTCTCAAAGGAACGCTGACCTCTACAAATTTACAAGTGTATTTATACTTTAGACAGCGAGAAAAGATGCAAGGTTCAGACAAAGCAACCTTGAGAGAAACAGAAAGATGTTGATCATTCGTTTGTCACACGTACGCAGTTTACTTATTTAGAAAAAAAAACCTATGCTTTGGGAACAGTTATCAGCTTCTGGTTTGGCGGAAAGGAGGAGGTTAACATCTGCACACAGACAAAACAAGGCATGAAGGTTTTTCCTTATCTTAGAACATTTTGAAACACATAGCATCAGCATCTTTTTCTCTTCTCTTTCTCTCTCTCCTTAGTCAAGTAGGAGGCCTGGTTAAACTTATTTCCACAGCAAGAAGCTGGTCTAACTCCTGTCTTGGTCACATGACATCCCCACTCTGAGCTTTGCTGGAAGGTCTGGTCTCCATCGAAACCCCTGGACACAAATGTAGTAAGGGCGAGTTGAAGAAACCAAGATTCACCAGTAGTCACACCACAGCATCGCTCTGTATCCAGTAGCTGACTTATGTGAATTACACCCTAACGAAAAGGGAATTCACAGTGTAGGGAGCCTAGGGAAGCCCCTCTCAGGGGACATCAGAGCTAGGCCCAAGCTGAAGTCACTCCTAAAATGCGTGAAACGATGGCAGAAGTCTAGCTCGGTGCATACAAGCGATTTCCTGTCCACAGCCACCACTGCCTATGGACCACACCAAGAGACACCTGTCTTGAATGGCAGCTCCATGCTGCCTCACTGCTGCCTGCCCCCTCTCAGAGGTACAGCGTACAAAGCTGGACAGGAGGCAAAAGAGATTCCGTTGGATTAACCTCAGCTTAATCAATTAAGAAGCCCATTCGCAGCTCTCCAGCATCCCCAACCAGCACACAACTCACCCACAGCCACTCAGTCCTTGCTGCTAAATGCCTCATATTTATTTTTCCTTTCCAAGCGAAGCATTTCCTCTACAACATTTTTCTGACTGGGAGGAAACAGACATGCCTACGCTTCCCTACACTAAACAACTCTGCCATTCACCTGCTTGACACCGAACGGCACGAGCCTACCTTCCACCAAGCAGAAGAAGTCCAAAAGTCTTGGCGCTACCAAGACCCCAAGATTATCTTTTCCTAGCGAGCCATGGCAGAGTCATGTTGTTCAATGGGCACCTTCAGCACTGCTGCCTCCTTTCTCCTTTTTCCTGGAGCAAGTGTCAAGGATGGCCCACCATCGTAGCAGGTAGATCATACCTGACTAATCTAGTCTGTTTTTATGACCAGGTTACAAAACGCCTGGACACAGGAGTGAGGGTTGACGTTGTTTACTTAGACTTCAGGAAGGCCTTCGATATGGTATCCCACACCATACTGGTAAACAAGTTAATAGGCTTTGACTTGGATGACTACACAGTCCGGTGGGTGGCGAATGGCTAGAGGTTTGCACCCAGAGAGTCGTAGTGGATTGGTCAGTATCAACCTGGAAGGGTGTGGGCAGTGGGGTCCCGGAAGGCTCGGTCCTTGGACCGATACTCTTCAATATCTTCATCAGCGACTTGGACGAGGAAGTGAAGTGTACTCTGTCCAAGTCTGCAGATGACACAAAACTGTGTGGAGAAGTGGACACGCCGGAGGGCAGAGAACAACTACAAGCATACATTCATAGAGTCATAGATGCTAGGGTCGGAAGGGACCTCAATAGATCATCGAGTCCGGCCCCCTGCATAAGCAGGAAAGAGTGCTGGGTCTATATGACCCCAGCTAGATGCTTATCTAACCTCCTCTTGAAGACCCCCAGGGTAGGGGAGAGCACCACCTCCCTTGGGAGCCCGTTCCAGACCTTGGCCACTCGAACTGTGAAGAAGTTCTTCCTAATGTCCAATCTAAATCTGCTTTCTGCTAGCTTGTGGCCATTATTTCTTGTAGCCCCCCGGGCCCGCCTTGGTGAATAAATACTCACCTATTCCCTTCTGTGCCCCCATGATGAACTTATAGGCAGCCACAAGGTCGCCTCTCAACCTTCTCTTGCGGAGGCTGAAAAGGTCCAGGTGCTCTAGTCTCTCCTCGTAGGGCTTGGTCTGCAGGTCCTTAACCATATGAGTGGCCCTTCTCTGGACCCTCTCCAGGTTATCCTCATCCTTCTTGAAGTGTGGTGCCCAGAATGGCACGCAGTACTCCAACTGCGGTCTGACCAGTGCCCGATAGAGGGGAAGTATCACCTCCTTGGACCTATTTGTCATGCATCTGCTGATGCAGGATAAAGTGCCATTGGCTTTTCTGATGGCTTCGTCACACTGCCGACTCATGTTCATCTTGGAGTCCACTAGGACTCCAAGATCCCTTTCCACTTCCGTGCCACCCAGCAGGTCATTTCCTAGGCTGTAGGTGTGCTGGACATTTTTCCTCTCTAGGTGCAGCACTTTGCATTTCTCCTTGTTGAACTGCATTCTGTTGTTTTCTGCCCATTTGTCCAACCTGTCCAGGTCTGCTTGTAGCTGTTCCCTGCCCTCCGGCATGTCCACTTCTCCCCAGAGCTTTGTGTCATCTGCAAACTTGGACAGAGTACATTTCACTCCCTCATCCAAGTCACTGATGAAGACATTAAAGAGTATCAGTCCAAGGACCGAGCCCTGCGGGACCCCACTGCCCACACCCTTCCAGGTTGAAACCGACCCATCTACCACGACTCTCTGAATGTGACCCTCCAGCCAATTCGCCACCCACCGGACTGTGTAGTCATCCAAGTCACAGCCTCTTAACTTGTTCACCAGTATGGGGTGGGATACCGTATCGAAGGCCTTCCTGAAGTCCAAGTATACGACATCCACCCCTCCTCCTGTGTCCAGGCGTTTCGTAACCTGGTCATAAAAAGAAAGTAGATTGGTCAGGCACGATCTGCCTGCCACAAACCCGTGCTGTTTTCCCCTCAGCATAATTTGTCCTGCTGGGCTCTCGCAAATGTGAGCCTTGATAATTTTTTCAAAGACTTTGCCAAGGATGGAGGTGAGACTGACTGGCCTATAGTTGACCGGGTCCTCCTTCCTCCCCTTCTTGAAAATGGGGACCACATTGGCCCTTTTCCAGTCCTCCGGGACTTGGCCCGTGTGCCACAAGCGTTCAAATATTCCCGCCAGTGGCTCTGCAATGATGTCGGCCAGTGCCTTCAGCACCCTCGGATGGAGCTCATCCGGGCCTGCCGACTTAAAGGCATCCAGTTCTTCCAAGTGACTCTGCACCATCTCAGGGTCTATGCACGGAAGTCTGGTACCTTGCTGCTGCCTCTCTACAACCCCAGTGAGAGACTTGTCGTGCCCCTCTCTTAGGAACACTGAGGCAAAGAACTCGTTGAGGAGTTCAGCCTTGTTCCCTCTGTCCGTCACCAGTTGCTTCTGCCCATTTAGCAGGGGTCCTATTCCTCCCTGGGCCTTCCTTTTACTCTCTATATATCTAAAAAATAATTTCTTGTTGTCTATTACTTGAAATGCCATCCTCAGCTCCATGGTAGCTTTGGCCCGTCTAACTGCCTCCCTACAAGCACGAGCAGAGGAGGTATATTCGTCTTTGGTGAGCTCTCCCTGTTTCCACTTTTTATGTGCTCCCCTTTTGGCCCTTAGGCTGCCCTGGATTTCTCTGGTCAGCCAGGGAAGCCTCCTGGCCCCTTTCCCTCTTTTACCTTGCACGGGGATCGTCTTGCTTTGTGCCCGAAGGATCGTTTCCTTAAGGCACAGCCACCCTTCTTGGGCTCCCATCACTTCAAAACTCCTACTCTGCAGTGCGTCCTTGACTAATCGCCTGAGTTCATTGAGATCAGTTTTCCTAAAGTCTAGCACTTTCACACTACTAGTTACCTTACCCACACGATGTCTTACGGTGAATTGTATTATTAGGTGATCACTGTCCCCCAGATGGCTACCAATCTGTAGGTCCCCTACCATGTCATCCCCAGTTGCCAATACCAGATCCAGTATGGCATTCCCCCTAGTGGGACCGTGTACCTCCTGTGTCAGGTGGAGGTCCTGTACACAGGTTAGAAACCTGCGTGAGCAGTGGGACTTTGCCGTCTGTGACTCCCAGCAGATGTCCAGGTAGTTTAGGTCCCCCATGACTACCGCCTCTTTAGCTTTTATGGTCTCCGAGAGCTGCCTCAGGAGCCCCGAATCTATTTCTTCCCCTTGGTGTGAGGGTCTGTAGCAAACCCCTACCACCAAATCCCTTTCTCCTTGCCCCCCATGTGCCTAACCCACAATCCTTCTACTTCCTCATCCTTGGATTCCGTCTTGATGAGGGTGGATGTATATTGCTCATTGACATAGAGCACAACCCCTCCCCCTTTTTTCCCCACCCTGTCCTTTCTGTACAATCTATAGCCCTCAATATGTACTGCCCAGTCGTGGGATGAATCCAACCAGGTTTCCATTAGCCCCACTAAGTCATAGGTGTTTAGTGCAAGCAGGAGCGCTAGTTCATCCTGCTTGTTCCCCGTGCTCCTAGCATTAGTATATAAGCACTTGAGCCCTGCGACTGGTGCCTTCGCTGCCCCCCCGCTCCGAGTCCCAAGGGGCCCTTTGTTTCTTACCTTCTCGTTTCTTACCTGTGCCATAGTGCTGGCCTCCCCATGTCTTTCAGGTTCCCAATGCTCTCTTTGTTCAGGGTGGGCTGTCCTTGTGGGTGCCACATGGTTTGGTGGTCCACAGCTTCCCCCGCTCTCATCTTCCCCTCCCCTGGACGAGCCTAGTTTAAAGCCTGCCGGAGGAGATCCACCAACCTAGAAGAAAACACACACTTACCTTTGGGGGACAGGTGAATCCCATCCCAGCTGAGCATGTCCCTCATCGTAATGTGTGGGTCGTTGTCCAGGAAGCCGAAACCTGCCTCGAGACACCACTGCCGACCTGGACAGGTTGGACGTATGGGAGGAAAACAACAGAATGCAATTCAACAAGGAGAAATGGAAAGTGCTGCACCTAGGGATGAATAATCACACCAAAGACAGAACATGGTGCAAAAGTTTCAAAAGTCAGTATAACCCATATGATCAATCAACCACTGGCAGCTCAATAACCTGTAAATCAATACAGCTACCAAATATTACTGTGTGGGATTGCTCTCTAATAGGAGGACATTGTCATAAAAACGGCACACCCATACCAACAACAAATGTTTGGGGTAGACCTAGTCCTGTGAGGGGCTGGGGTCATCACATGTCTAACTTTCTTTCAGTATAATGAAATAAAAAACCTCATCCAGCTGGATGGCCTTAAAGGGAACCTATTGGGTATGTGGTACAAAAGCTTACCACCAGCTACCACCTGGCTGGTTTGGGTTTTGCTATTTAGCTTGGTCAACTCCAGCAGTAATAATAACCAAGTCCTTACCCCAAGGTCACCTCAGAAATTGGAGGGAAAACCCTAACCGGTCAAGTCAAGAACAAGCTGCTCAAGCTACTTTAGAGACATATAAGAATCCCTTAACAGTAGGAAAGCTGATCGGATGTTCAGTAGTGGGGATAATTCCGCTTATAACCGGCCCTGCCATTTCCTGTGTGGGAAGATATACCCTGTGACTATAAGAGGTGGTTGAAGTATTAGCCCTAGAAACTGAAACTGCCATAACCAGTTTAGGAAATGCCATAAAGACCGTAGCACAAAACCAGGACAATCTACAACAGATGGTTATACAAAACCGATTGGCTATTGATTACATATTAGCATCTGAAGGGGGTGCCTGTGCTGTAATAGGACAGGAATGTTGTAGCTATGTAAATAGTACTTTTAAGTTAGTAGAAAAGCAAGTGAATGATGCTTTAGCTCACGCTGCCAAAGCTGCTGAAGTAGCCTTTGTTCCTAAAGATTCTTCGGCAGATTGGTTTGCTTGGTTAGATCCTAGAGGATTGTTTAAAGGGCTGCTGGGGAAGATAATGTCTGCATTATGCATGATTTTAATTTTAGGCTTAAGTTTATATGTAATAGCACAACTAATTTTATGTTGTGTAAAATTGTGTGTAAAGAAGGCTGAACAAACTATCTCAACAATATCAAAAGAAACAGTAAAACAAATGATGGTAGAATTTAAGGAAAATGAGATAGAACAGGAGAAACTATGGACAGACCTGTGCCAGATAGAAATAGAGTGATCCTTCTTTTGAAGGATCAAAGTGGGGAATGAAGGGGAACAGAACGGAGTCAATCGGCGTTATGTGTAAGCGAGCAGATCACGTACACAGCTTAAGCTATGAGGAAGTGAAAGGGCATGACCCCAAACTGCTAAGCTAAGCACAAACTGGAACAATTCTAGTTTAGTAAAAACAGGATACTAATATAGAAAGAGTGTGGCTATTAATAGATTGGTGTATCTGTTACTATGCATATGATGTCATACTTCCTATATCATACTTGCTATATAATCAAGCTGCGCGCGAAGTAGAAAAACAGATAGTTTCCTCTCGGGGCAGTTGTCTGTTCAGAATGCATTCTTTAATAAATCAAGTCTTTAAACTTATGTTGTTGTTCGTCTGAGCCTCTGCCTAACAAACCCAGGGACTACGTTTTCCCTAACAGGTGCTCAGGTGGTATTTTCCTCCATTCTCCCGGTAAGTGGACGGGGTAAGTGTCATGAGGCCTGCATTGACATGGTTAACCGACGGCTTCGGAGTTGGTGCCACGAGGCAGGCTTTGGGTTTTTTGACAATGACCCAGGTTTTTGTAAGGAGGGCATGCTGGGGCGGGATGGGCTTCACCTCTCCCCTAACGGCAGACATATCTTTTCCTCTAGGTTGGCTAATCTCATACAGCAGGCTTTAAACTAGCTTCCCCGGGGGAAGGGGCTGCTTCGAGTGGAGAGGATGGTTCACCAGCACGCAGGGTGACAAGAGGAAGGGAAGCACAGGTAAGTATAAACGTCCGAGGAGCAGGAGGCCACAACTGTTCTGGGAGTGAGAGGAAGGCACGAGCGCCCTCAGGAGGCCTCAGGTGCCTCTACACTAATGCCCGTAGTATGGGGTATAAGCAGGAGGAACTGTGCCTCCTGCTTGCAAGTAAGAACCCAGACTTAGTAGGGCTCACAGAAACCTGGTGGGACCCTACTTATGGCTGGGCAGTAGGCATTCAGGGGTACACCCTATATAGAAGAGACAGGATAGAGAGGAAAGGTGGGGGGGGTGCACTCTACGTCAAAGAGCACCTCACATCATCAAGGATTAGCTATGGGTTAGAGGAAGGTTGGGCAGAGACACTATGGGTCAAACTACAAGGGGGGCATGGCGAAAGGGACCTTACAGTGTGTGTCTACTACAGACCACCCAACCAGGGGGAAGAGCTAGACCAGAACTTCTCCAGTCAGCTTATGGAGGCAGTTAGGTCAAGGGATGTTATTGTCATGGGTGACCTAAACAACCCAGACATTTGCTGGGAGGAGCAGACAGCCAGGTCTGACCGCTCGCGTAGGTTCCTGGCTGTTTTACAGGACCTTCACCTTATCCAGGAAGTGCACAGCCCCACTAGGGGTAACGCCTTGCTGGACCTGGTCCTGGCCACGGGGGTTGACCTGGTGAGGGGACTGCAGGTCCTTGACCACCTGGGCAATAGCGATCATCACCTGCTGGATTTCACTATCCAATGCAGGGCGTCTAGGGCTCATACCAAGGCTAAAGCCCTTGACTTCAGAAGGGCCAACTTCAATGAGCTTAGGAGACCTAGTGGGGGAGGCACTAAGGGCCCAGAAGGTAGAGGAGATGGGAGCCCACGAGGGATGGTCATACCTTAAGGGGGCGATCCTCCAGGCCCAAAGGATAACAGTCCCTGAGAAAAGCAAGGAGGGTAAGAGTGCTCAGAAACCCCCTTGGCTCAGCAAGGGCATTCAGGAATGCCTGAGGACTAAAAGGGAGGCGTACAACCAGTGGAAGGGAGGAACTATCACCAAGGAGGAGTACTCCTCCTTGGCCTGTGAGTGCAGGAGGGTTATTAGGAAGGCCAAGGCAGAGGTGGAACTCAGGCTAGCGTCCAGGATTAAGGACAACAAAAAGTCCTTTTTCAAGTACATTGGGAGCAAGAAGAGGGCACCAGGCAATGTAGGGCCCCTGCAAGACACAAACGGTAATCTGGTGGTCACACCAGATGAGAAAGCTGATATTTTTAACAGTTTCTTTCCCTCTGGAATATCCCACCTACCAGAGGAAGGGACAATCTCGGGGATAGCTCTATCAAGCCTTCAGTTGGTGCAGACATAGTTAGGGATCTTCTGGAAGGGCTAGACACTTTTAAATCTACAGGTCCAGATGCCCTCTACCCAAGGGTGTTGAGGGAGCTGGCAGAGGTTATCGTGGAGCCTTTGGCCCGGCCATATGAGCACTTGTGGTCATCTGGCCAGGTGCCGGGGGATTGGAAACTGGCTAATGTGGTCCCTATTTTTAAGAAGGGGAGGAAGGAAGACCCAAGTAATTATAGGCCTGTAAGCCTCACCTCGTTGCTCGGGAAGCTCTTGGAGAGGATCATCAAGGAGCATATCTGTGGGGGGCTTGCAGGGGAGATCATGCTCAGGGGAAATCAGCATGGCTTCACCAAAGGTAGGTCCTACCAGACCAACCTGATTGCCTTTTACGACCAAGTAACTAAATCCTTGGATGATGGTGTCACTGTGGATGTAGTCTTTCTAGCCTTTAAGAAGGCCTTTGACACTGTCTCTCACCCCATCCTCATCAACAAATTAAGTGACTGTGGCATTGATGCCTGCACAGTCAGATAGGTAAAAAATTGGCTGATGGGGCGCACCCAGAGAGTAGTGGTGGACGAGTTGTACTCAACCTGGTGAGGTGTGACCAGTGGGGTACCCCAGGGCTCGGTCCTCGGGCCCACACTGTTTAACATCTTCATCAGCGACTTGGACGAGGCGGTGGAAAGCACACTGTCCAAGTTTGCTAATGACATTAAGATGTGGGGCGAGATGGACACACTTGAAGGGATAGACAGGCTGCAACTAGATTTAGACAGACTACAAAAGTGGGCAGACGAGAATAGGATGGGGTTCAACGTAGACAAATGCAGGGTGCTGCACCTTGGGAGAAGGAATCCACAGCATATATACAGACTGGCGAGTTCCCTTCTTGAAAGCACGGAGGCGGAAAGGGATCTTGGAGTCATTATTGACTCCAAGATGAACATGAGCTGCCAATGCCAGACCGCAGCCAGCAAGGCCAGCCATACCTTGTTGTGCATCCAAAGGTGCATCTCAAGCTGGTCCAGAGAGGTGATACTCCCCCTCTATGCAACTTTGGTCAGGTCGCAGTTGGAGTACTGCGTCCAATACTGGGCACCGCACTTCAAAAGGGATGTGTCAGCCTGGAGAAGGTTCAGAGGAGGCCCACCCGCTTGGTGAGAGGGCAGCAGGACAGGACCTATGAGGAGAGACTGAAGGACCTGAACCTGTTCAGCCTCAGCAAGAGGAGGCTGAGGGGGGACCTGGTGGCTACCTACAAGATCATCTTGGAGATCAACAGCAAATAGGCAGAGGTCTTTTCTCCCCAGCACCACCTGGGGTGACAAGGAACAATGGTCATAAGCTGATGGAGAATAGGTTTAGGTTGGAGATCAGAATGCAATACTTTACAGTTAGGGTAGCCAAAATCTGGAACCAACTTCCCAGGGAAGTGGTCCTTGCCCCTACCTTGGGCATATTCAAGAGGAGGTTGGACAATCACCTGTCTGGGGTCTTGTGAACCCAGCATTCATTCCTGACTGTGGCAGGGGGTCAGGCTAGATGATCTGTTCCAGTCCCTCCTGACCCTAGCTACTATGATACTATGATACTTTTTTGCAATCCATCCCTGTGCACCCTGAGTCACGGAATCGGTTTGCCTTCACATTTCAGGGCACTCAAGACACCTTCACCAGTGTACCACAGGGGTTCCACAATGTCCCAGCCATAGCCCGCCATCACGTGGTGGCCATGCTCCAGAACCTGGGGGAACCAGACCAGGAAAAGGTACTCATACGTGGATGACATCCTGGTCTGCGGAGACAAGGAGCGGGAGGTAGAAGAAAGGACCAAGAGATACTGGCTCTGATCCAGAAGACTGGATTCAGAGTCAGCCACCCCAAAGCCCAGCTGGTTACCCAAGACGTGACTTACTTGGGAGTGACACTCGGGGTTGAAGGGAAAAAGATCAACTCCCAAAGGATGTCTGCCCTATTAAATATGCCAGCCCCCACAGATCCCCACTCGCTGCAAATACTGCTGGGACGATTCAGCTTCCTCTGTTCCCACATTTATAAATTCACAGAGATTACAGAGATTACACAGCCCTTGTGGATGTTGTTAAAGAAAAAGACAGTGGGAATGGGGTGAAGTTGAAGAGGAGGTTGAAGAGGGAGCCTTTAAAATGTTAAAAGAGGCATTGGTTGGCAGTCTCAGCGGCCCCCCCCAGCCTTCCGAGGCACCAGCAGCCCTCTGGCCTCCTCCCAACTTCCCCACAGCCTTCCAGCCCAGATCCAGGGCCCTTGATCCAGCCCCGGCCCTCCCAGCACTACCCCACAGTTTCCCCAGCAGCTGGAGCCCTTTCTACAGCTCGCCCACCGGCAGCCCCTCCCCCGTAGCTTTGTGAGCTCCCCGGCAGCCCCTGTCCAGCACCCCCGATTCCCCAATCCGCCTCCCACTTCCCCCTTAGCCTCTCCAGTTCCCCCCAATCCCAGTTTCCCTGTCTTCACCTACCTTTTGGCTCCCCTGAAACTCCAGCTGCGGTCCCAGCCTGCGTGTTGACTTCTCTCCTGCATGGCTCCCCTATTCTGCAGGCTTTGGGCGTTGTCCTTTAATGAATTAACATCAATTGACCTAAAGTAACCCCAAGCCTCAGTTCCTCTGCCAGCTTCTCTCCCGTCTCCTGGTTCTAACCCCGATTCTGGCAACTTTCACTCCCAGGGACTTTCACTCCTTACACTTTAACTCTCTCACCTTAACCTTCCCCCAGGTATCCCAAGTACCCCAAACACACACGTACCATACAGTTTTAGAAACTCACCTGTGTCTATGTGTAGTCAACTGGTATGTGTGTCAATTGGTAAATATATGTCATCATGTGTGTGCTATATGAATTAGTGATCCGTGAATGTGTATTGGTTGTGCAGGTATTGACAACTGAACTTTGTCTAACTTTTGGTGTGTATAGTGTGTAGGTGCTTGAATTGGTGATAGGTGTGCATGTGCCTAGGCTGGTAATTTTGGATGTGCATGTGCCTGCTTTGGTGGTGTGCGCATGCATGCCTGGTGGGGGTGTATGCATCTAGGGGTGTGTGTGTGTGTGTGTGTGTGTGTGTGTGTAATGAATTGATTTGTGTGTGTGTGTATGTGCAATTTGTACACCATGCCCTCCTGTCTAACAGTGCATTATTGAGATCCTGAGTGTTGGCCTGACCCAACATTTTATGGTGGAGAATTCAGGCATATTGCAGGTGTTAGCGGGAGTGAGCGGGAGCGTGTAGTGTGAGTTGAGTGAGCTAGTGTGCTTGTGTGTATCCCCTGTGTGTGTTATTGAAGGGCATCTGCTCGTAGTAGGTGGACCCACTGTTGTTGGTTATTGAAGGCACCTGCTTGTAGTAAGTGGGCCCTTTGCTGCTCCAATTCTGTTGTTGTTGGGCTCCCACTTGTAGTGGGGTCCAATATTGAAACTGTTGCTTGTTGCATGTTGGAACTGCAGGACAGGACATTGCAATTGGGGGGGGGGGGGAGTGTAATTGTGTAGTTGTTGTAGTTAGAAACCATGTTTAAGTTGTTCAAGAGCAGGACCCCTAAGACCGGGCAGGGAAAAAAGGAGGTCACATGGGTAAAGAGCAAGGATGTCCCCTCCCTTCATAAGGAAATGTTGAAAATTGGGGTTAGCCCATGGAAGGAGAATGTCCATGTCCCAGGCTTCTCTATTGGTGATCTGGAGGAGCAATTTGAAAACTATCGCCTCTGTGAAAACCCCTTGGTCTAGAGGTGGTATGGTGCCTTAGTATGGCTACTGTGGCATGCAGTAGAAACTGCAACCCAAGAAAAATCTGAAAGGGCCTCCGAGATCGAAGACCTTAAAGCCCATTTGCGTGATCTGCAAGACAGATACACTCAAATAGAGACCAATAACCAAACTCTGAAATGGCTTTGTCAAAATTTAGAAATAGAAAATGAGGAATTGCGCAAAATTAACAAAGGCCAGACCCAGCAATTGGAGAGACTGGGTCAGGAAATGGCCAGCCAAAAGGCCTTGCAGAGCCTAGTCAAATCTATGGCATAGGATTCAGCCAAGAAGAGTGCAAAGGTGAACCACAGCCCCTGTATTGCCACCATCAACAGACTGAAAAAGGAACTCCAGGAGCACAGCCTCCAAATTGCAGCTGTGATCCAGGAGGACCAAGGCTGGGACCCAGATATTCCCTTTTACCCAAGAGAGTTTTTGGGGAGGGATAGCTGTGAGGGTCCCGAGGAGCCCAGAAACTCCCAAGACTGAGAGAGGGAGTGACCCTGTGATCGATATAGATGCAATCACACAGACCTCCATCACCAGGGTAACCCCAAACAGACCACCCATATCATGATCCTCCTCAGCGAATCAGACCTGGCTGCCTTGGGGAAGCTACTGGGTCAGGTGAGTGTGAGGAGCCTGGCCCAGTGGCTGCAAAAATGACAGAACATAGTAGAGAATGAGTCCCTGAGCCTTATGAAATTGGCATTGCCTCTTGAGGTCATGTGCCACTCCTGAGGTTCAGGCAGCCAGCCACCAGGATAGTGGCTTTGGGAGGGAAGCAATCCCTCAAAGCATGACAGATATAGGGATTAATATGGGGAGGAAGATCTTTAAAGGGCAGTTTGGGGAACCTGTAAGGGATTATCCTTATAGGCTCAGCAGTACTATGCTGGCTAGCGCTGTGGAAGAAAGAGACTTGGGGGGTCATCATTGACCACAAGATGAACATGAGCCTGCAATGCAATGCTGCGGCTAGTAAAGTGACCAAAACGCTGGCTTGCATCCATAGATGCTTCTCAAGCAAATCCCGGGATGTCATTCTCCCCTTGGTGAGGCCACAGCTGGAGTACTGCGTCCAGTTTTGGGCTCCACAATTCAAAAAGAATGTGGAGAAGCTTGAGAGAGTCCAGAGAAGAGCCATGTGCAAGATCAGAGGTCAGGGAAGCAGATCCTACGATGACAGGCTGAGAGCCATGGGGCTCTTTAGCCTAGAAAAGCACAGGCTCAGGGGTGATCTGATGGCCACCAAAAGTTTATTAGGGGTGACCACCCGTATCTGGGGGAACGTTTGTTCACCAGAGCACCCCAAGGGATGACGACTAGGTCGAACGGTCATAAACTACTACAAGACCGTTTCAGGCTGGACATAAGGAAGAATTTCTTTACTGTCCGAGCCCCCAAGGTCTGGAACAGCCTGCCACCGGAGGTGGTTCAAGCGCCTACATTGAACACCTTCAAGAGCAAACTGGATGCTTATCTTGCTGGGATCCTATGACCCCAGCTGACTTCCTGCCTTTTGGGCAGGGGGCTGGACTCGATGATCTTCCGAGGTCCCTTCCAGCCCTAATGTCTATGAAATCTATGAAAATTATTTGGTCTGGTGCCTAATGCTGGGGTTGCTGTCAGGATAAATAGAGCAGGTAACATTAGAGGAATTCATTACCCCCATGGTTTTTGGAAAGAGGTGCAGGAGGGGATGCGCCCATCCAGAATTGGCTTAATGGGACCCATGAGCTAAGCCCACGCTCGTGGGAGGAATTGGGGACCCTCAATTGGGATCCAGCAGGGAGACCCCGAATTCCTGTTACGGTGGGAAACGCCAGCACTTTCCTAGACACCAGAGCTGCACTGAATATATTCAGGAAGAAATGGGACCTGGAGCAGTTTGGGACAGAACGCATAACACTCCTGTCCTTTACTGGACAGGAAACCTCTGGGACTGTGTGCAAGGGTGGGAACATCAGTGTCCACTTCCCGGAGGGTCCCCAGGATTCATAGATTCATAGATTCATAGATGTCAGGGTCGGAAGGGACCTCAATAGCTCATCGAGTCCGACCCCCTGTATAGGCAGGAAAGAGTGCTGGGCTTAGATGACCCCAGCTAGATGCCTACCTAACTCAGGATCTGGAGACAGAAGGGGTCAGTAGGAGGTTCCACAGAGCAGTTGATTCTGGGAGCCCCACTGTTCAACCAGGAAGGAAGGCTGGGTTTTGGACCTGGCCAATGGGATTGTGTGGCGGGCACAGGCAATTGAACCAGGGAAGCCTTGTGGAACCAACCCATATTTAAGGTGGGAGTGATGCAGAGGCATTGAGGTGATTGAATTGGACTCAGGGGACAAATGGCTGCAACAATTCCCAAAGGTCTGGGCTAAAAGTAATAGTGAATGCAGCCGGATCAAAACCTGCATTAAAATCATAGGTGATCCAGTGCCACCCCAAAAGCAGGATAGCTTCCCCAAACAGGCTGAGGGAGCTATACAGGCAATCGCTGTGGACTTGTTGAAGCAAGGGGTTCTTGTTAAATCACAATCAGAATTTAACTCCCCAATTTGGTCAGTGTTAAAAGCAGAGTGCAGGGTCTTGGAGGCTAACTGTGGATTACAGAGCCATCAACAGAGGCACGTGCCCCACGGCACCGATTGTAGCAGACACGCCTGTCATTTTGAACAGAGTCCAGGAAAGTCCTCAATGGTTTTCAGTAATTGATTTGGCTAATTGCTTTTTTTGCAATCCCTGGGCACCCTGAGTCATGGAATCGATTTGCCTTCACATTTCAGGGCACTCAATACACCTTCACCCGTGTCCCACAGGGGTTCCACAATGTCCCAGCCATAGCCCACCATCACGTGGTGGCCATGCTCCAGAATCTGGGGGAACCAGACCAGGAAAAAGTACTCATACGTGGATGACATCCTGGTCTGCAGAGACAAGGAGCGGGAGGTAGAAGAAAGGACCAAGAGGGTACTGGCTCTGATCCAGAAGACTGGATTCAGAGTCAGCCACCCCAAAGCCCAGCTGGTTACCCAAGACGTGACTTACTTGGGAGTGACACTCGGGGCTGAAGGGAAAAAGATCAACTCCCAAAAGATGTCCGTCCTATTAAATATGCCAGCCCCCACAGATCCCCACTCGCTGCAAATACTGCTGGGACGATTCAACTTCCTCCATTCCCACATTTATAAATTCACAGAGATTACACAGCCCTTGTGGATGTTGTTAAAGAAGAAGACAGTGGGAATGGGGTGAAGTTGAAGAGGGAGCCTTTAAAATGTTAAAAGAGGCATTGGTTGTAGGCCCAGCATTGGCCTACCCAGACCCCACCAAGCCTTTTTATATCAAGCTAGCCACAGCTGACAAGGCTCTGTCAGCTCTAATTTTACAGAAGGATTCCCACCACAAACTGCTGCCTGTGACATATGAATCCAGCAAGCTGACAGGCCCTGAATAGAATTTTAATCAGCGTGAGAGAGAATATTTGGCAGCAGTTTGGGCGGTGCAGAAGTTTGTGAGACTCGTGGAGATGGCACCAAGGGTGACTCAGACTCACCACTCTCCTCTGAAGTACATCCTGTCCGGAAAACTGACAGGTTCAAAGGTGTCCAACACCAGGATTGCACAGTGGACATTGTTCCTACCAGAGTGAGGGGTTGGACACGAGACCCACTCTAAACCTGACCCGCTCCCCTGTGCCCTCCTGATTGAAGGCACCAAGCACGAGTGCCCGGGCATAGACCCATACCAGAAAGGAACTGGGGTGACTCAGGCTCCACTGCTGGAGGAAAATACCGCAGTGAAGGATCAGCCTGCCCACGTGCGGTTTACTGATGGGAGCTCAAATTGCAAAAATGGAAAACGGTTTACTGGGTATGGGGCAGTGAACCTAGACAAAGAAGAATTAGGAGGTGTTCTGCCTGCTGGGTACTCTGCTGAGGCAGCTGAGGTTAGAGCCATTAGGGAGTTGCTTGAACAACATGATTCCCCTGGAGGTAAATTATGGGTGTACACAGGTTTGGACTTCTGCGCTAAAGCACTGCTGTATTGGTTACATGGTCAGAGCAAAAATACTTGGCAAGCTGCTGATGGCAAGGAAATTATGCACAAAGAAGATTGGCAAGTGATTTGACACCAAAAGACTGATACTTTGGAAGCCAAAATGAGTCAATTAGCCATTGCCGCAGCAAAAAGGAAAGCACGAGGGAGTGTTGCTGCAGTCCAAACTCAGTATTCAAATGATCAAACTTGGAAGGTTCAGGGGGACTATGCTATTCAGCAGTCTACAGGAGAGGTTAGGTGGGTGCCGCCTCTGGAGTGCAGGGAAGAAATCCTAAGTGCTTGCCACAATCTGTGGCATGAATCACAGGATGCTACCATGGCCAGGGTGCAAGAGATTGCATGCTGACTGGGGATAGCAAAAGCAGGTAAAGGAGCGGGTGCAGAACTGTCTGCGCTGCGCAGGAGAGGGAGCCAGACCCAGGGATCCTGGACCCCTCCCCCACCAGCAGGTTCTGGGCCCATGGCAAAGAATCCAAAAGGATTTCATTGATAAACTTTCCTGCACTCCCAGAGGAAACCAATACCTACTGGGCATTATAGACTCCTTCAGCAGGTGGGTAGAGGCATTCCCAATGTGCACCCACACTGCTGAAGTGACCGCCAAGAAATCATGGGCAGAGGTAATTTGCAGATTTGGAACCCCCAAAATTATTGATTCAAACCGGGGCCCCCACTTCACTGGGGCTTTTGTAAAACAGTTGCTGCAAGCATTGGGCATAAAGCAGCAGCTACACATTTCCCATCACCCTCAGTCTTCTGCACAGGTGGAAAGGATGAATAGAACCATCAAGGAGTCCTTTAGGAAAGTTGTCAACCAGGCAGGGACTGATTGGGACAGCAGACTCCCTTTAATCCAGGCAGCCCTTCACAGTGGGAACCAGCTAGGAAAAAGCCTCCAGCCTTACTAGATTCTGTTTGGTAAGCGGAAGGCCTTGTTCTCTATGAGGCTGATCCCATATTCAGGTGGCATGGACAACCGTTAGGCCACTGAGATCATTGACTAGATAAAAGAGCTACCCTATCCGCTCAAGCAACACGAACTGCAAGTCACTGAGGCCCATCCAGCAGGCACGGCTGCAGATGGACAAACAGACTGAACATTTCCCCAAACTCTGGAAGATAGGGCAACAGGTCATGTACCTTTGACTCACCCCAAAGGCGCATGTCCTGGAGTCCAAATGGATTGAACCCTTCCCTAGCATTAACAGAATAAGCCCAACCATGGTCCAAATTGACAAAGGAGACCTTGGATAATGGGTTCACATCTCACAGTGAAGATTATTCAAAGGAACAGGGCAGGGGTGACTGCGAAACCAGCCTTACTCCAATAGGATGTCACAGCAACTGACCACCATACGAAGAAAGTGCTCTGCCTCCACGGACTGACAAGCAGGGGAGGAACCACCTGACTATCCTGGGATAAGGGTGAGTCTCCTTCTCTCTCTACCTCCCACCCTTCTTGAATAGCAAGAAGGACAGCTTCGGTCGTGGTAAATAGGCACCGGAGCAGGCTGAACTGTGCCTGTATTCAACTTTGAGGCAGGTAAAGGAATTGGGGCAAAACCTCCTTAGGGAAAAAGTCATTGTTTCACCCACCCCCTTTTTCCAACATCTCCCCTAAAATAACGAATGGTTGGGCAACCTCGTTCCTATTTCCAATCATGAAAACTTTGAACCTGTGGGGGACTGCCTGCCTGTGGGTCATCCCACTCGCAGGCGGTCTCCACTGCCCAAACAGCCAACTGGTCGTCCAAAGTAATGGACTCTCCTGTTGGTTGGGGATGGTTGCCTGCAACAATAATATAGAAGGTATCCAAAACTCACATCACCCAGCATTACCAAAACCAGGGTGCATCCAGTGGGATGCACCCATGTGGAAAACACTCCAGGCTTCCATACCAGAATTAACACTCCCTGAACTCTCCAACCTTACTATCTTCATTAGGACCAAATGCACCATCCAGGATAGCCCTCAACCCAAGGGAGGAAGTCAGGAGTGGACCTAAGGGGTACACTATGTGGAGGGTAGTCAACATCAGCATTCCAGCCGGGCAGGAAATCCACGGCCGGATGAGGAGCGGACAGGGATGTTATGGACGAGCCCTGGTAGTCAAATTAATCCATCCCCCAAAACCTACACCTACCCCTACTCCATCCACACTCTTCCCCTCTTCACCAACACCTCTTCCGCTACCCACCTGCTCCTGTATTGCATGCAACCTCTCCGGCCCCCTACCTGCTGGAGAAGACCGTATCCAGGTGTGCCTAGGAAGTAACACCTCCCAACAGACCTCCCCGGAACTCACGCAAGCAATGGTAACTTCGCCACAAGGACAGTTTCGTATCATGCTTACACAGTCCATCCCAAATTTTAAAAAATTCACATTTAATTGAACCAACTGTGGAGCAAAATGCCTTCTATCCAGTTGTGGCACCTTTGCCCACAGCTTCTCCCTCCCAGATTCCGGAACATGGAGAGCCTCAGCTTCTGGGGATCTCCCTGCTCTGGCCGCGAAGATCGTTGTCCACGAGGGGACACAAATACACGATGTCGGACCATTTGTAGTCAAGAAAGATGCCAGTAAAACTTTATTCTAATACACAACTAAATCCTTCCTTGTGGAAGGTTGCTATTGATTTGCAGACCCGCAACATCCTGCAGCAATACCCCCAGTGCAGAAATCATATGGTTCCCCTTAATATTGGATGCCAGGCATGGGTGAATCAGACCCTTGCCACACCAGACAATAGTTCCTTCATTCCCCGAAGCTGAAGGTCTCTGGGCACAGTGCTGGGAGCAACTGGAACCGGCGCTGGTGTCATCAACTCCATCAGTTCAGAGGTGCTTCAAAACAAATTGGCAAATACTGGACACCTCCTTCATCAATTGGATAGACCTGTGGAAGAAAATTTCAAATTAGCAGCTCAAATAACTGTGTCCATGACATCCTTAATTCAATGGATGCAGCATATAGAACCGCAAAACTCCCATACCCTGGCTGAGGCGATCATAGCCTTGGAGAGAAACACCTCCTTTGCCCTTATGTCTACCCAAGCACAGACATGGTACCTAACTGTAATTAAGGGCATCATCCTCCAGGGTATGGAAGGACACATCCCACTGGAAGTTAAAAGTCTGTTAATAGCTCACACCAAGCAATCCCCACAATTCCAACCATACAATCAGATGTTACAATTTAGTTTTGATCTGAATTCATGGACCATTACTGTCATAATCTCTGGGATAATCGGCGGACAGGAAGACAAAATCTTCCCCATTCTAACCCTGGGGATCCGGATTAGTAACACGTTTGTCATTCCCCAAACACGTGTGCGTTGGGCACGGGAATGACTGGATGGCAGATTTGAAGCCATCTCCATCAGTGACTGTGAGGACATTGGTTCTGGCTATATCTGTGAAGAATTTATGTTACAATCAAACACCCTCTGTTTTGATCCCAATTTCTCTGTCTGTCCCTATGTGATGACAAAAACCCCAACACCTGATCCCTGCTGGTTGATATAGGCTTTGGCTGTGTAAGTATCTGCACCCTGTGTAATGTAAATGACTTCCAGAGTATCCTCAACCTTCAACAAAACATCTGTCTGTGTAACGTTAGGACTATAACTGGTTGTGATATTAAATATGAGCGCAAAAATGTAATACACTCCTCCCTTATTGCAAAATATGGTATTTTTTAAACCAACCTAGCCCCTACCCACCGAGGAATCTCTCCCCAAGCCCTCAGACATGCAATTACACACCCAGGCCTCCAGCAAGCCCTGCAAACCCTGTATGATCTAACCCAGGCTTGTCCAACGTACGGCCCGCCAAGGCATTTTCTGTGGCCCGAGGTGCTGCGACAGGAAACCTCTCGTCCCTCCCCCAGACCCTCAGCAGCTTCCTAATGGCTACTGAAGGGCTGGGGAAGGGACAAGGTTCCCACACACACCACATAAGCGCGGCATGGCCCGTCCCGGCTGGGTCCCTCGTGGGGCTGGACCCCTCCCTGGCCGGGGGCAGCGCTGGCTGCAGCTGCTGAGCGGCCCCACCCACCTGCCCGCCTGCCTGGGTGGCCGCAGCTGGTGCCGTGGGCTCGGGGCAGGCACAGGACGGAGCCTTCACCTGAGAACTTTGCTGCCGGGTGGCGGAGGAGCAGCTCTGCTTGCAGGCCCGGGACACGCCGGTCGCTGGTGGGGAGGATGCGCGTCCGGGAGCGCCCATGCTCCTGCCCACACCTCCCCACCCTGACACAAGCCCATGCCCATCCCCATGCCCTGTGCTGCCAGAGTGGCCCCACGCCTGCCTCCTCGCCAGCCCCACTGCCCTGCCCTGCCCTGCCCCACAGCAAGGCGGCGCCTGCTTCCCCGGCCAGTCTCCCCCCGGGCGCTGCAGCTCTCTGGGCTCATCTGCCCATGTGCGAGGCCCCAAGTCCCGAGGCAGCCACTTCTCATGTGCTGCTGGGGACGGTAGGCGGCACGGGCACCTGCGGCCACCAGGGCAGTGAGTTGGGCAGCGGCGGAGCGGAGGGTGCCTTTCCCGCACATCCCAGGGAGGCTGTGGCCAGGAGGACAAGGAGAAGCCCGGACTGGGGCTCCCAAGCGTGGCAGCAGCTCTCCCCGCCCTGCTCTGCTCCGTGCCCAGCTGCAGCTGCAGCTGCATCCATGCCCAGATGAGCCGCAAGTCTCTCTCGCAGCATCTCAGATGTACTGAGGAGCCCCTGCTCCCTCCTCCCTCCCCTCCCGCCTGTCCCTTGGAAGGCAGTGAGCGGCAGAGGCTGCAAAGTGCCGCTCAGGTGTCTCCCGCCAAGACGCATCCCTCCACCTTTGATTAGTTTCCACTCTGGCTGATATCTTTTCCACATTTGATCTGTTGACTTGCATTATGCTTCTTTCATTACGCGACAGTGTTTATTTTAGTCAAGTGTTTAGTATTATTTCATTGTTGCTTTTATATTGTTTTTATTTTGGATTTTAAACCATATTTCCAGGCCCTTTTCATTGTCACTTGCTGCAACTTCATTGATGTCAAAGGTCACGTGACATCACTTCCTGATATGACACCGCTTCCTGTGAGGTCTTTGAATATGGGGTCTTTGAATATGAGGTCTTCCCACTGGGTGATAAAAAGTTCTTGATCCGGCCCCACATTCAAAAAGGTTGGACACCCCTGATCTGAACAATGAAAACTACACAATTATACAAGCTAATAACCAAAGAATAACACAGGTACTAACTAAGGTCGAAGGAACAACCCGCCACAGCTGGTGGGAGACCCTGATCAGCTGGTCTCCCAGTGCCACTGGAATCCTGAACCTGATGCTGCACCCTATCGTTATATTGTTTATACTAATGCTTCTCCTAGCATTCTTAATTTTGTTTTCATACTGTAAGCTCCTCTCCACCTTGGGCGTGCTACAAACAGAGGTCAGAGAAACAAGGCTTCTAAGAAAACAAATAGTATAATGACACCAGCCTTGTGAAAGGTTGATGTCAAGGGGAGGGGGGGGAAATATGTAGCAAAATCCCGTTTCTCTTTTGTTTTTATTATTATTATTTAAAAATAAACTCCCTCCCCTGAACCATTTCTGACTTTCTCTTTGCCCTCTCTATCCCTTAAAAGTGATTACAAGTACTACTAGGGAAGCTACGATAAGTTCTTATACTCCCACACAGTAATAAGCTCCTTTTTATATTGTAAATAGTGTTCTATTATGTTTGTATTGATTTTTACTGTTTTATGTTGTATTACATTATGTTCCTATTATGACTGTATTAACTTTTACTGTTTTATATTGCATTTATACGGGTTAGGCCTATGTCCGGAAAGAAATGTCAAGTAATGTCAAGTTTCCGTTTTGTATGTCAAGTCTCCATCTTGTGTCCCCTGCCCTGGCAAACCCTATGGTAACTGTGTGACTCATACTTACCCCTCCTTTGTAACTTGGTTCCTGAATGAGTGGGCATGAATGAGGGTGCTTGAGAGACAATGGCAGTAGGTCTAAAACTAGCTCCCTCTGAATGACCAAACCATCAACTCAACAACCCAACCATCACCCTGCATTGACCCTCCCTTGCTCAGGATTTGGAAGACAAAGACTGCTGCAGAAGCCACTGAACCCACCATTAATAGACACCTGAAACTGCATGTTCTGACCCGGAATGCACATGCTCAGGGCACCAGAGGCCGACTCTTGCCTGGGCATGCCCCTGCCACTGGGGTCATAGACAGTCTGCCCCTATAGAAAGGGACAGTAAAGACAGACCCAGTGGGAATGCCATTTTCCATCTGGACCAGACAAGATCCACATCGCGCTACCTATCCACACCAAAGGCCCTGCTAGTGACCTGCTCTGGACAACAATTGAGCTGAAGGAGACCCCGAGTGACCATCGAGGATCAACTTTCAGCCTGGGCTAGGTAGATATTACCTGCACACTTCCTCCTACAATTTGGATGCTCTCTCTCTCTGTCTCTCTCCACCCTCCTGGACTTCAGCCCCACGCACAAAACATCTGTAACCCCTACTGCCATTGTGTGTTCATGTGTGTGTTTGTGTGTGCAAAGGAAATAATAAGATATCCTGTCACCATCTGTTCCTGTCCAATAAACCCACTGTTAATTTAGAACCCGAGTTGGGTTTTGACTTACTGATCTCCCAGCCTTACTCCAGTTCCTATTTTCTGCTCCTCTGATCTTCCTCCTGTGTCTCTCTCTCTGCCCTTGCCTTCTCCCTAATCCCAGTCTCTTCCTGCCTTCTCCCCCGCCATCTTTCCTGTCTCTGTTCCCCTACTCCCCATCTCTGCTCTGCTGCCTCTGCGATCTCTCTCTGTTCCTAGCTTTCCATCTCTACAACCAGAGCCCCTCCTCCCAGCTTACTGATCTGCCCAGAGCCCTTCTCTGCTGCGACTCCCTGCAGTCTTTCCAGCCGCCCCCGCAGAGTCCCTGCCGGCAGCCAGAGCCCTTGAGCCCTTCTCTGGCTCTTGGTGCCCCTCCTCCCAGCTTATTGATCTGCCTGGAGTCCCCTTGCCAGGACCTGCGGTCTTTTCAGCATGTGCCCCACCCAGCCTTCCAGGGCCCCTGCAGCCTTCTGGCCTACCCCAAACTTCCCCACAGCCCTCCAGCCCAGATCCAGGGCCCTCCACCCAGCCCCGGCCCTCCCGGCATTGCCCTGCAATTTCACCAGCAGCTGGAGCCCTTTCTCCAGCTCCCGGCACCAGCCACCCCTCTCCTATAGCTTCCTGAGCTCCCCGGCAGTTTCTCTCCAGCACACGCAGATCCCCAAGCCAACTCCCAGCTCCCCCTTAGCCTCTCTACTTCCTCCCAGTCCCAGTTTCCCTCTCCTCATCTATCTTTTGGCTCCCCTGCAGCTCCAGCTCCAACTCCAGCTCCAGTCCCAGCCTGTGTGCCAGGTTCTGTCTAGCATCCCTCCCCTCTTCTGCAGGCTTTGGGCATTGTCCTTTAATCAATTAACATCAGTTGGCCTAAAGTAACCCCAAGCCTCAGTTCCTTAGCCACATTCTCTCCAGTCTACCGGTTCTAATCCTGGTTCCAGCAACTTGTACTCCCAGCAACTTTCACTCTCTCACCTTAAACTTCCCCCAGGTATCCCAAGTAACCCAAACACTCGCATACAAACCATACCATCCAAATTAGGAACTCACCTGTATGTATGTGTAGATGGGTGGTATGTGTGTGAACAGGTAAATATACATCATCGTGTGTGTGAAGTATGAATTAGTGATCCGTGTATGTGTATTGGGTGTGCAGGTATTGACAACAGATTTTTGTCTAATTGTTCATGTGTATAGTGTGTAGGTGTTTGGATTGGTGATAGGTGTGCATGTGCCTAGGCTGGTAATTTTGGATGTGTATGTACCTTTTTTGGTGGTGTGTGCGTGCGCGCCTGGTCGGAGTGTATGCACCTTGAATGTGTGTGTGTGCCTAATTGATTTTTCTGTGGGCTTATCTGCAATTTGTACCCCGTGGCTTGCTCTCTAATAGTGAGATATTGAGATCCTGAGCGTGGGCCTAACCCTAAAGGGCAAAAGCACCGCAGCCTATATTACCCTAGAGAAAGAGTCAAGGATGATCCACCAGGCGTCACTTCTGTCACAGACACAGTAGAAGAGTAAGTTTGCAAAATTTAACAAGGTGAACTAATAACAACAGTGAATACCAGACAGATAGAACAGTAACAACCAGGGCCGTCAAACTGTGTGGCAATACACAGAACCAGAAACACAACGATGCAGCAACAATAAATGCTTTCCCAGCTATGGCTGCACAGGCACAAAATGGCAATCGACCCAGATAATGGGTCCCAACAAGAATATTCAAACAGGCAGGGCACCACAGAAACTGCAGAGAACTGGCTATTGCTTCTGACAGACAGACAGACACCCTCCCCCCTCCCTGCTCTCATCTCAGATACCCTAGAAAGGGCCCAAACCAAACCAAAACCATCAGATGCTTAAATGAGCCAGGCAGCTGGTTTTATACCTTCAAGTCGCACCACATTCCTCAGCTAGTCCTCCCCGGAAAGATCTGGCCATCACTGTCACTCCTGTGATCACCTAGCAGCTTCAGTCTCCGCTGACACACTTCCGTGTCACTCAAACCAGCCTTTAACATCACCTTTAACTATATCACTGCTGGAACCAAAGTTGCTTTGCATCCCGGAAGCTCCCCCACATCAAGCCCCATCCCTGCCTGCTGTTGATAACCAATTCCCCACGCCTCCCGCCCCACCCAACCACCCTCTGCCTTGGAAGGTGGGGTGGGACTGGGAGGCAGCACATCAGGTTTAGGAGCACTGGGTCAGGACCTGCCACTGATGTTTATGCCTATGGATCCTGGTACAAAACAAAGCTGAGAACCGCTGCTCTAACTTGATGTCCCCTTGCCTCCTCTGACCTCCCCTTTCTCTCCAGTTGGTTGCACCAGTTTGCCCTTTTTTGTCTTCCACTCTCTTCCCCTCACAGCTGGTTTCACCTATGGGGCAGACCCAGAGCTGCCCGTACCCCTACTGACCACTGCCCCTGGCTGCACCTGTGGAAAGGCCCTCTGGGCACCTGAACCCCTTACAATATACACACCCACAATCCTTTTATCCCCACTCCAATGATGGGGTTACATGCTCAGTTCACTCCCTGTCTGTGTTGCTGTCACTCTAGCTCCCACTGGAGGACTCAGTGCTCTTGTCACTGTGGCCATCTTTTTGTCCTGTTGTCTCTGCATCCTCTTTGCTGTCACAATCTGCTTCTGCACTGGGGGAGGTTGGAAAAAATCTTGTGCCAAGTGTCTCTGCCAGGTGGCTTTGGCTGCATCCTCTACTACCGATCTCTGGTTGTAGGTCTGGAGTTTGCTCAGAAGCATTTTAACACAGCCTACCTTGCATCCGATGGAGTAGCCCCTCACTTTTGCACTTCGTTGTTTCTGCAGGCTGTTACTCCTCCTGAGACCACTGCCCATCTCAACCACAGCATAGCTCTCCATGTTTATGGCCTCCTGTCTGTTCTCAGACACCTCAAGTCCAAAACTGAGATTGCTCTCCCCACTGCTGTGACACTGTGGGAGACCGCACAGGTCCTCTTCTCCGGTAAGAACTGACCCCTATATTTGATCTTAGCCAACAAAAGAACAAGAAGCAAACTTCTTATACAGCACTAGATTAGGTGGCGGAAGTTCAAATAAGCAAAGAAATAGACCCTAAGTATGTTTATGTACTCCTATCCAACTCTTACAAGAAAAAAAAATTGGAGTAGAGCATTTGTGTTTGCCCTTAACTTTAACAAGCTGTGCAAAAATTAAAAGGCATAAATTAGAAACCATAGCACCATCTTGGATTTGGTGTTGCCTCAGGGGTCCACTTGGATGAAGTGTCCCCCCCATCCTTGGGCACCTTTACTACATCCACCAGGCTGTGATCATAGAAAACCCATTTCAGCTCCCTGGAGGACCTGTCCATGCCTGTTCTTGTTTCTCTGCTGACCCAGTCTTCCTTGCTGCTGATGCAGTGGAAGTACCTTGCGATCATCACCAGCCAGCCGGCAGACATCATGCTGACCACATTTTCCAGGAAAGTACACCTGGCCTCCTTATTGGCCGATGCATACACTGTCAGCAGTTCAAAAGCAGTGCCCTTTGTCTCCAGGGTGGCTTATAACAATCTGCCTGCAACTATCTGTTTGTGCTGCAGAGAGCAGGATTTCATCAGGATTGTGACACCAGCAGCTCTGCCATCTTCTGAGCCAGAGCATAAGGCCAGGTGATATGGACAGGGCCAGCTGTCCCCAGGCTGCAGCACAGTGGCTCTGATTCATCCAGGTGGCAGTGGAATGGGCTGAGGGAAGAACAGGGGAAGCTTGTAGCACCCCCACCCTGGGATAGGGCTGCAGTGCCCTGTGGGGGAGGGGGCCACAGCCACCTCCCCGGGCAGGGGCTCGTGGCTTCTGAAATCCTCTGAGTATTGGCACCAGCACCTGTGCTGCCCCCCACACCCCTTTCATCTGCTGTAGGCAACCCTTCCCTCCCCCCTGCCCCATTGCAGCTGCAGCCCCCATTCCCTCTGCCTCAGCAAATGTCCAGGATTTTTCTGTGCTCTGGGGGCAGGAGCAGAGGGAGGCAGCAGGAGCACCACATGTGTCTGCCACCTCTGCAGCTGCAGGCAGGTCTGTGTTCTCTCTGCTGCCCCGGATCATCCTCCCTCTGCTCCCACCAGTGGGAGAAAATTGAAGTCCAAAACATCTGGGAAGACTTAACCCCCACCTGAACAGCAATCAGAGGGCTTAAAAAGAAGAGGGACACATCTGGGGAAACCCAGATGTATGGTAATACTACCCTCAGCAGTGCATGCGCACTTGAGCAAAAGTGTTATGGACAGACAAACCAAACCCTTTATTATGTTAGAATTGTTTAAGAAAGGAGTTCTGTAGTTTGGGTTCTTTGGTCTATCCCTTTTTAAAAAGCAGGTTACCTCATGATTCCCTCTGTGAATATGGGAATTAAATTCACTAAAGGAAAGCAAACACAAACCAAGACTTTAGCAAAAGTGAGCATTAAAAGAACAGTGGATGGGGAAGTTTGTGAAGGAACAATAAGCCTTCCTGGCTCCCAACAGTTTGTAATGGGATATGTTTGACAGCCAAGCTTAGTTCCATAGTGAATTCTAAATGTTAGAGACTGTTTGTGCGGAGGAAGTGAGCATCCAAGGAGTATTACTGATTGGCATACAAGGAGGAAAAGCATATGCTGTGAACAGGAGACTGTCCAGACATGTGTCCTTTGCTATGGGGAAGAATTTCAAAAGCTTACAAGGAAAGATGGATGTACAGGTTTATGGAAAAACAAGGGCTGTGCTATGCCGATATTCAAGTCAAAGTATCCACTTCACTGGGTACTGGTTCTCAGACTAGGAGGGTTTAGAAGTGGATTCACAGGAGAAAATAGACTAAACAAAAAATAAATAAATAAAATAAATATATTAAACAGAGAGAAGTTTGTTTTGTCTGAAAAGTACAGTTTCATTTTGTTTTGGGGATTGTTGAGTTAAAAATAGTAGTCATGTTTTTGTATAATGAGGACCTAAACAACATGTTTAAACCTTTAACTGAAGTCCCTGTAACAGGTCACCTGGCTAACCTGGCACCACCAGGCTCATCCCAAACAGTCTCTCTCTGGGCTTCACCACACAGGCAATAACACCCACAGTTCCTTTGCACTGCAGAAGTGAGTGGAAGACATAAACAATCCAATGAAAGTTTAAAGCCCCAGCTTAATCGACACAACAGAAAGTATACACAGTCCACAACAAACCCCCACAAGCATAGAATAGTTTTTGCCTTCTAGTCACATTTCTTCCCCAGGGAGACCTGCCATTCCACACCAAGTCCACATCCAGATCCTCTCCTACACATCCTCTTCCTGTCCTCTTTTATTTTTGAGCCACCCAGTCAACTTCTCTTCATTTTCTGATTGCCTGATCCAGCTGCAGCCCCTTAGACCCTAAGCCCTAGTCAGGCCCTAACGAGTTCAGACCTAATTGCTCCAGACTGCAAGCCTGCAGCCTGTTACAGTCTCTTACTATCCTTTTTGGTGGGCAAATTCAAATGATTTTAGCAAGAAGTTTCAGTTTTCTCCAAACAGCAATTTTCAGCAAGCTTGCCATTCACAGAAAAGTCTTATTACTTCAAGGCTGCCTTTAAACTGCGAAGGGGAAATAAAACTGATTTCTGGGCCTTGTCTAGGACTGGTTGATCTGAATGGCTTCATCTGGAGCAAGGAGCAACCAGGCCAGAAATAGTGGCTGTAATGAATTAATAGTTGTCTTAGTAATGGATATTCCTTCCTAAGAAATCTTCAATATGTTAGCCCCCAAATTTTACAAGATAGTAAATTGAAATAGTTTTATCCTTCACTGGGGCTAATAACATTTGAGTCAAGATGATTATATCAGTCAATAAATGTACTAGAGTATCTGAACTGGGAGATTGGAAAGTTGTGTCCAGTCCATATATAATCTGAACAAAATTAAGCACAGAACCATCCATCAAGGGTTTGATTTATTTATTTATTTATTTATTTATTTATTATGTCTGTGGTGGTGGTGGTGGTGTATGATGTGGTCCTGGTATAGGCAACACAGCAGGGAAAGCTCTGGCACTGGTCTTGATGTCTGGCTGTGGGTTTTGCATGCTGAATTGCTGGCTGGAAGGTTATTAGTTCAAGGCTGGGTGTGTCCACAGATCCCCACGTGGGTGTGTGGCAATTTTTTTCCCACCACCACATATGGCAAGCTGCCATGGGCCCTACAACCAATGGGACTAGTGGCAAGGTTCTGGAGCTGCAAGGTTCAGGCACCCAACACCGAGGTCCAGAAGTAAGGCCCATGCTTCCATGAGAACATTCAGTGTGTCTCTCAGGAAGGGGAACTTGGTGCAGCAAAAGTGGGGGGTTTCTTCTTTTTAAATTTGTGGGCATCTGAGACTGCTGAGGTCCAAGCAGTGAGGAAACCAGCAGCCCTGGAGGTTTGTTGTCTACCTCTGGGGCTGAGCATCATGGTGGGCACGGGAAAGGGGTATGTTTGGGGCTGCCTACAGACTCTTCTTGCATAGCACAGGGCCGTTCATCAAGGGTTTTCAATTTGTGTGTGTGTGTTGTTACCAGATTTGCCCATCTCTTTGGAGTGTGCTCATTTATTAGGGATATGTTTCTAAGTTCTTTGTAATTCTATCAACGGGCTGCTTGTGTTACTTGTGTTTCTATATGTAGCTGTTTCTCTCCCTTCTGCAAGCCCTCACCCCCAATGGAGCTAACTTGCAGGACTCAGTTTCAGTGGGGCTGGGTTCCTCTAGTCACCAAATCAATCAAATAAACACACTGACATGCCTGACCCAGCTGGGTTGATCAGCATGGACAGGCTGACACCCTCATATGCCAGGAATCAGTTCATTAAGGTAACAATAAAATGCAGTCAGACACAAGCACACAGTGAACAGAATACTTCTGAATCTGGCTGGGTGTCCAGCTGACACCCTCATGGGCCAGCATTCAGTTCATTAGGGCACATCTGAGCCAACCTGGGTTAATCAGCCTGTATAAGCTGATCCCTTTATGTGTCTCAAACTCAGCATGTCCCCTTATGCGTCCCAAACTCAACACATCCCAATCTGTCCTAGTAGTGGTAGCCTCTTGGTGAGCAGACCCCACAGTATTTCTGGGCTTCACAGGGATCTTTGGCTTAGGTAAAAGAAGTGTTGCTGCAGAGCAAGTGGGGAAGGAGAAGTAGAGAAGGAAAGATAGACCCAGTTACCACCAGTTTGACTATAAAAGTTATTTATTACTAAGTATATGAAATGTATAGTGGTACTAGTAGTAATAGACATGCAAGGGAAAACAAAAAAAAACAATTACAATATTACCCTGGTTTTATTGAGTATTTAGGGAAACTTAGCTCAAGCTTAACTAATACAATTCAGGTTCAGAAATCTATGCCTAGAGAGAAAAAGAGAAAGAGGGAGAGCAATAGCTGGGATCTCACCATTCCAATGCACTCAGGTTGTTTGCTGACAGGTGAAATTCTCAGCATGATCCTTGAAGGTTAAACAGACGATGGAAAGAGACAATCTGTTTCTTTCAGCTTCTTGAGAACAACAGCGGATGGTGTCAGAGAGATTTCTCCCTCTTGAAGCATACTGCTTGCTGCTTTTACAGATTTCTATACCCTCAGTTCACTTTCTTCAAAACATTCTTTTAATTGTGTAAATAATTATCTTTTCTATTGACAAGGGGTTATCTGGTTTTGAACATCTCAAGAAACTGTTTAATAACCAGGAAAAACATAAGGTTAAGGAGTAACCAGACACTTAGGAGTCAGCTTGAAATTCTTATGAATAGCAGATATACTGGATGGGATACCTCATTGTTCCTTCTCAGATGGCTTAGGTATGCTTGCAGCATCAGGGTTTTGTATTTTTACCTGTTGTAACCCTTAACCATTGTTTAAATGTTGCCCATACCCCCTCTGACTCGGTCTTTTGCCTCAGCGTTCCCTAACCCGGTGACTGAGTTTTAGTCAATCGAGTTTAAATAGGCCTCCCATAGTGGGACTGGGGAATGTACAGCCCAAGATGCCTATTAAACTTCTCTTCTGCTTCGTTCTGGTTAGATGAGGTATGTGTGTGTGTGTTGGGGGGGAAATAGAAAAAGTCCATTGTAAGTCCAGCAAGCAGGGTGTTAGGCCTCCCTCAGGAAGACAGAGCTGACAGGTAACAGTGTGTGTGTTTGTGCGCCATGTGGGTATGTGCATACATATGAATGTGAGAAGGAGAGGACATGAAAACAGAGACAGATGGAGATGGGTTGGAGATGGAAATGGAGAATAGGTACAGACTGTGATGGAGACAGTGACTGAGACTGAGTAGGAGGTAGAGAGAGAGATGGAGGTAGAGATTGAGATGGAGATGGGATGGAGATGAAGATGGAGATGAGATGGAGGCGGAGACAGAGATGGACACAGAGACAGAGAGGAGAAGGAGATGGAGATTAAGGCAGAGACAGAGATGGGATGGAGATGGAGATGGGATGGAGACTAGGTGCAGAGAGAGAGAGAGATGGAGACACTGACTGAGATGGAGATGGAGACAGACTGAGATGGAGATGAGATGAAGACGGGGACAGAGACAGAGACAAGGATGAGAAGGAGATGGAGACAGAGACAGAGATGAAAAGGGAGACAAGATGGAGCAGGAGATGAGACAGAGATGGAGAGGGAGACAGAGACAGAGATGGAAATAGTGATGAGGTGGAGATGGAGACAGAGACTGGGTAGAGAAAGAGAAAACGATAGAGATGGAGACTTAGAGGGTGATGAGACAGTGACTGAGATGGAGATGGAGACAAGATGGAGATGGAGACGAAGAAGGAGGGGACATGGAAACAGAGACAGTGACTGAGTAGGAGATAGAGACAAAGATTGAGGCAGAGAGGGAGAGAGATACAGGGATGAGCTGAAGGTGGAGACCATGTTGGACACAGAGACAGGATGGTGACAGAGATGGTAACAGAGACTGAGACATGATGGACATGAAGCCAGAGATGAGATGGAGACAGGGACAGTGATGGAGAATGAGATGGAAACAGAGATGGAAGCAGAGACTGAGATGAGACAGACATGGAGATGGAGACTGAGTAGGAGATGGAGATGGAGACAGAGATGGAGACAGATGGCGATGAGATGGAGATGAAGATGGGGACATAAACAGTGTTTAGTAAGAGATGGAGAAGGAGGCATAGACAGAGACGGAGACTAAGACAGAGAGGGAGACCAAGAGGGAGATGAGAAGAGATGGAGATAGACAGGAGACAGAGACAAAGATGACACCGAGATGAAGAATGAGTCAGAGATGGAGGCCAAGTTAGAGATGGAAGTGGAGATGAAACAGAGATGAAGACGGAGCCGAGATGAAGATGGGGACATAGAGAATTTGTCAGAGATGGAGAAGGAGGTGTAGATGGAGATGGAGATAGGGACAGAGATGGAGTCCAAGAAGAAGACAAGACATAGATGGAGATGGAGATGAGAGGGAGACAGAGATAGAAATGGAGAATGAAACAAGAAGGGAGAAAAAGGGACACGAGTAACATAGGGCCCCTTCAGCATGGACTAGGGCAACTGGTAATAGATAGGATGGCCAAAGCAGAGCTTCTAAATGATCTCTTTGCATCTGTGTTCCTGGACATGAATACAAACATGCATTCCATTGGGACTTTAGGTAATCGCAAGATAGATACCAACCCTCCAACTGTTAGTGCTGACTAGTAAAGGGGCATCTGGAGGGGATGAATGTATTTAAGTCAACAGGATCTGATTGGAATTAACTGGAGTCCTAGTGGATCCACTGGCACAACAATTTGAGCACTCTTGGTGCTCAGGACAGGTCCCAGAGGATTGGAAAGGGGCCAATGGGGTCCCTATTTTCAAGAAGGGAAGGAAGGTGGAACCAGGTAACTATAGGCAGGTTAGCCTCACATCTATCCTTGGCAAGACCTTTAAGAAAATTGTTAAGGATCACATTTGTGGGGGACCAGCAGGTAAAATAATGCTAAGGGGCAACCAGCATGGGTTCATAGCAGGCAGATCCTGCCTAACTAACCTGGTTTCTTTTTTATGACTGGGTCACAAAATGCTTGGATGAAGGAATAGAGGTAGATGTTATTTACTTAGATTTTTAAAAGATTTTGACATAGTGTCACACCAAATTCTTGTAAATAAACTAAACAGTTGTAATGTAGATTATTACACAGTGCAGTGGGTGGAAAATTGGCTTATGGGACACACTCAGAGAGTGGTGGTGGATGGGTCGGTTTCTACCTGGAGAAATGTAGGCAGCAGAGTCCCCCAAGTCTCTGTCCTGGTACTGTTCAATATCTTCATTAGTGACTTGGACAAGGGAGTAGTAAGCACCCTGTCCAAGTTTGCTGATGACAGAAAACTATGGGGGGAGGTAAACACACTAGAGGGCAGGGAGTAAATCCAAGCAGATTTGGACAGGCTGGGGAGATGGGCAGAACAGAATAGGATGAAGTTTAATAAAGATAAGTGCCATGTGTTGCACCTAGGGAGGAAGAATCATTAACACTTCTATAGCCTGGGAGGCACCATTCTAAGTAGAACAACTGTGGAAAGGGATCTTGGAAGTCGTAGTTGACTCCAAAATAAATATGAGTCACCAATGTGATGAAGTAATAATTAAAGCAAACCACACTCTTTCTTGCATATGTAGCTGCATCACAAATGGATCTAGGGAGGTGATACTTCCCCTCTATGTGGCATTGGTCAGGCCACAGCTGGAGTACTGTGTCCAGTTTTGGGCACTGCACTTCAGGAGGGATGTAGATAACCTGGAAAGGGTTCAGAGGAGAGCCACCCATCTGGTTAGAGGTCTACAGAAAAAGTCCTATGAGGACTGATTGAGGGACATGAACCTATTCAGCCTCTGCAGGAGAAGGCTGAGAAGTGATCTTGCGGCCCTCTACAAATTAATGGGCGGCGGGGGGACAGCAGGAAATAGGGGATACAATGTTTACCAGGGCATCCATCAGGGTAACTGGAAACAATGGCTACAAACTGAAGGAGATATTTAAGAGGAGATTTGACAAACACCTGGCTGGGGTCATTTGACCCCAACACTCTTTCCTGCCCAGGTCAGGGGGTTGGACTCAATGATCTAACAGGTCCCTTTCAACACTAAAATCTATGAAATCTATAAAAAAGACCAAGTAGGAGACAGAGACAGAGATGGAGATGGACATGGAGAAGGAGAGGGAGATGGAACCAGAGATGAGATGAAGACAGACATGACAGAGAGACTAAGAATGAGTCAGAGACAAGGACCGAGTTGGAGACAGAGACAGAGATAAGACAGAGATGGAGAAGAGGTGAAGATGGAGACTTGAGTCTGAGTTGGAGATGAGATGGAGACGGAGATGGAGGTGGAGCTGGAGATGAGGCAGAGACCAAGACTGAGACTGAGATGGAGATGAGATGGACATGGAAACCTTCACCGAGTCAGAAATGGAGACAGATGGAAATCAAGATGGAGATGAGATGGAGTTGGAGACAGAGATCAAGATGAGATGGGGATGAAGATGGAGATGAAGATGGAGACAGAGAAAGAGACAGAGATAGAGACAACACAGAGAAGGAGATGGAGGTGAGACAGAGATGGAAAATGGAGATAGAGATGAGATGGTGACAGGCATGGAGACAGAGACAAGAAAGAGATTAAGATGGAGATGGAGACAGAGATGAGATAGAGATGGGGATGAAGAGAAGATGGAGACCGAGGTAGACATGGAGATGGGATTGTGATGGAGACAGAGATGGAGATATGGAGATGGAGGAGGAGACAAAGATGCGATGGAGATGGTGATGGAGATGCAGATGGAGACACAGATGGAACCAGAGATGAGATGGAGACAGAAATTAAATGGAGGCAAAGAATGAGTCAGAGACAGAGACTGAGTTGGGTACAGAGAGGGAGATGATACAGAGGCAGGGAAGAGGTGAAGATGGAGTCTGAGATGGAGACAGATGATGAAGGAGGAGTTGAGATGGAGACAGAGATGGAGAAGTAGATGGAGAAGGAGACGAGACTGAGACGGAGATGGAGACAAGATGGGAATGAAGATGGAGAGGGAGACAGAGATAAGAAAGAGATGGAGACAGAGACAGACACATAGACTAAGACAAAATGGAGACGGAGACAAGACGGAGATGGAGACTGAGATGGAGCTGAGAAGGAGATGGAGATGAGGACAGAGACATGATGGAGACAGAGCTGGAGATGAGATAGAAACAGAAATGGAAATGGAGACTGAGATGAGACAGACATGAAGACGGACACCGAGTAGGGGATGAAGATAGAGACTGAGATGGGGATGAGATGGATATGAAGATGGAGATGAGATGAAGACAGGGACATGGACAGTATTTAGCCAGAGATGGAGAAGGAGGTGTAGATGGAGACAAAGACAGAGACCAAGAGGGAGATAAGACAGAGTTGGAGATGGAGAGTAGAGGAAGAGCCAACATCTCCATTTCCTTTATTTTTCACTCAGCTAATTTATGTAACTGATAGATAACATTTATGTAACTGGGAGGATACTGAATTAAGTGTGTGTGTGTGTGTGTGTGTGTGTGTGTGTGTGTACATGTAATTATGTGTGACTGTGTTATAAATAAAAATCTATTTGTTTTTTATTTGCCAGCATTTCGTTTCAGCTGCAACAGTCACTATCATGGCTGCTTTAAAATTTATTAGACAATTTCACTTGAAATTTAACTCTGGATATGGCAGAGAGAGATAAGCCTTTGAATAGAAGCATAAAGCATTAATCTTTTGGTTCTCCAATTGACCTCAATGAAGCTGGCATTTCATGTTTATTCTGGATCTTTCAGAACTAAAGCCTTATATTCAACGTGTGAACAGCACAAAGATAAATGATTTCTTCAGCTTCTGATTAGAAAGGTCAAGAATCACTGGACCATTACCTATTAAATACATTACTCAGACTTTTGTAGAAAGCAGTGGGGGGTCTGGAATACACGGTCACTAGTTTCATGGAAGGACGTAGGCCTTTGTTCTTTCCTGTGCTGCAGTAGCATGAACATGCTTGTATCCCTTTTGTACCGTATTTTCTCACATATAACCCACACCTTTTTTCAAAAACAAGTTGCTAGAAATCTAGTTGCACATTATTTGTGATGAAATACAGCAATGCCATTTAGCTGCCAGCCAAGATGGAGAGTGGTGACTAGCCCTAGGCACCCCCAGGGGGATCCCACAACACAAGACTCTGTCTGTCCCCAGCTGGAGTTGTAGCTAGCTCACAGCAGGCTGGGTCAGAGAGCAGGCTGTCTGTCCTTGGCCAGGCTGCCACAGGCTCTTCCTCCAGCAGTCACATAATATGTATTCCACCCCTTCCCTCCTCCCTCTCACTCTGCCCAGGTCACCACATAGGCGTTTTACAAATGCCTCACATTCCTTATTGCAATATTGTGGTGTGTAGCTAACAGTCAAACACCAGCAGCTGCTAGGATGCTAATGGAGCAGTGATAGGCTCTCCCAACCCTTTGCATTGCTGGCTACATGCCACAATATTGCAATTAGGGATGAGGTATGCACAAAGCTTATGTGTGGTTTTTTGCATTTTATAACTTGTTCTTTGTAAAGATTACCACTTTTTATAATTTGTTATATTAAATTACTTTGTATTTTCAAGGAAAAGGCTTTTTCCCCTCTATTCCACCTTCCTAAAACAAGTGCGTATTATATTTGGGTACATATTGTAGGAGAGAAAATATAGTAATTCATTTCTTACTGCCAGTATGAGAAGAATGGACAACTAAGCAGCATTCAAGAGAAAATCAGGTGCTGGATAAAAAAAGCTGTCTAAAGAGCAGGTGACAAAAGGAATCTTTCAATGGCAAATTACAAGTGTGGTATCTTTTGCACACGTTGTCGGACCTCTGCTAACCATATTGCCTGTGCACCAGTTAAACGGGGAGGTGCTGGCTGATTCTGGTAAACAAGCATATAGGCCTCGTGCCAGTCCTTTGTAGCAGATTGTATTTCACCCACTATTTATAAGTAATCTGACTAAAAATACTGAAAACAAAATTCCTAGTTTGATATACTAAAGGCAAAACAAAAAAAAGAGCTATTGTTCCATATGGTTAAATAGGATATTAGGTCACTATTTGGAGTATTCATATATAATATGACCAAACTTTTGTTAAGCATCTGATAGACTCATGAAATTTATTTGAAAAATCAATTCTAGTTGGACAATAGTCTTGTCACAGTGGATTGAAAACTAGCTGAAGGGCAGTGAACAAAGGATTAAGGATAAGGACACAAGCCAGTGCCTCATATTGTGAAATAAACCAGGGAGATGCTTCAGAATACAGCATGGGATTCCATTTTAGCATCTTTGATAAGGATTACAAAAGAAGAACTGAAAGTTCAGTTTTTAATTCTGGAGATGATAGTAGATTGGGTCATGCATAGTACCCAAGAGACAGAAATATTTGAAGGAACTGACATATATGAAAATGGACAAGTAATGCAAAAATGAGAATCAAACTGGAAATATGCCAGCTATGTAAGGGAAAATAAACATAGATATTGAATAGGATGGAGATAGTAGGCAACTAGAAATTCCCATGAAGACCAAAGGGATATAGTAGATAGCAAATTAGATATGAGCTTGCAGTGCAAATATCATGTCATAGACCAAGCAGGGTAAAATCCTTTATCTGTAGCTGCACCTGAATATTGTGTATATTTCTGAATTCGAATTTTGAAAAATATACTACCAAATCAGAAGGGATCTGAACAGTAATAAGAAGTAGAGAGGAAATAAATGACTGAAAAGGAAGACATGAATGTGCTAAATAAGATCATGATCATGGGAGTAAGTGTATGGATGTAGTCCATTTGAAAGACTACCCTAGACCTGAATTTTATAGATTCATAGATTCATAGATGCTAGGGTCGGAAGGGACCTCAATAGATCATCGAGTCCGACCCCCTGCGTAAGCAGGAAAGAGTGCTGGGTCTAGCTGACCCCAGCTAGATGCTCATCTAACCTCCTCTTCAAGACCCCCCAGGGTAGGGGAGAGCACCACCTCCCTTGGGAGCCCGTTCCAGACCCTGGCCACTCTAACTGTGAAGAAGTTCTTCCTAATGTCCAATCTAAATCTGCTCTCTGCTAGCTTGTGGCCATTATTTCTTGTAACCCCCGGGGGCGCCTTGGTGAATAAATACTCACCAATTCCCTTCTGTGCCCCCGTGATGAACTTAAAGGCAGCCACAAGGTCGCCTCTCAACCTTCTCTTGCGGAGGCTGAAAAGATCCAGTTTCTCTAGTCTCTCCTCGTAGGGCTTGGTCTGCAGGCCCTTAACCATACAAGTGGCCCTTCTCTGGACCCTCTCCAGGTTATCCGCATCCCTCTTGAATTGCGGCGCCCAGAATTGCACGCAGTACTCCAACTGCGGTCTGACCAGCGCCCGATAGAGGGGAAGTATCACCTCCTTGGACCTATTCGTCATGCATCTGCTGATGCACGATAAAGTGCCATTGGCTTTTCTGATGGCTTCGTCACACTGCCGACTTATGTTCATCTTGGAGTCCACTAGGACTCCAAGATCCCTTTCCACTTCCGTGCCACCCAGCAGGTCATTCCCTAGGCTGTAGGTGTGCTGGACATTCTTCCTCCCTAGGTGCAGCACTTTGCATTTCTCCTTGTTGAACTGCATTCTGTTGTTTTCTGCCCACTTGTCCAACCTGTCCAGATCTGCTTGTAGCTGTTCCCTGCCCTCCGGCGTGTCCACATCTCCCCATAGCTTTGTGTCATCTGCAAACTTGGACAGAGTACATTTCACTCCCTCGTCCAAGTCACAGATGAAGACATTAAAGAGTATCGGTCCAAGGACCGAGCCCTGCGGGACCCCACTGCCCACACCCTTCCAGGTCGAAACCGACCCATCCACCACGACTCTCTGGGTGCGACCCTCCAGCCAATTCGCCACCCACCGGACTGTGTAGTCATCCAAGTCACAGCCTCTTAACTTGTTCACCAGTATGGGGTGGGATACCGTATCGAAGGCCTTCCTGAAGTCTAAGTATATGACATCCACCCCTCCTCCTGTGTCCAGGCGTTTCGTAACCTGGTCATAAAAAGAGAGTAGATTGGTCAGGCACGATCTGCCTGCCCTGAACCCGTGCTGATTTCCCCTCAGCATAATTAAAATGACAGCTATGTGAGGGAGGCATATATGCACATCTGCTGTGTATGTCTGGTAAGGAGATGATTTTCTTAGGGTGAAACAAAAAGTGTTTTTCTGAGAAATTAAAGATGAAACTGCAAAAAGGACATTTTCCCAACAATGAAGGCTTTAAACTATTGACAGGCAAAATATAGCTGCCAGGCTGGACCTGGCCCACCAGCTCATTCTATTCAGCCTGTGGGGCCCCTCCAGAAGACAATTATTACTGGCCTGTGGCTGCCCCTCTGAAAGCTAGTGGGAGGTGTGGCTTTTCAGAGGTCCCATGCCATTAGGCCAGGCTGGGTGGGCTCTGTGCTGCCAAGTGTGGCTCCCGGCACTCCATCTGGGACCAGGCCAGGCTAGCTCCATATCACCACATGCAGCTCTGGAACCATGCACCAGAGCCATGCACTGCTGGGGGGTCCCTGCCTGCTGTTAAGCATCTGGGGGCCATCTCCCGCACATCCCCTCACAAACCCTAACCCCCCACAAACCCCATACCCCCCACACATGCACACCCCTCACACCCACCCACCAACCCACATATACCCCTCCACATCCTTCCACAAGCCCCACACCCACAGCTCCCCACACACAATATACAAGAGTAAGTCTTGATTTTGAGTTATTATGCAGTCACCTCTATATACACTACACAAACGCACATATATCAGGTCAAAATATTTTTTTAAATAAAATTTAAATGTTATAGTGGATGTTTGATTTTTAGTGTATGATTTGTTTTTTTCCAGTTCCAAGATGGCAGACCCCTCCCAAAAGGAATATTTCTGGGGCCAAGGGAAGGACTTCCAGTGGCAAAGGTCAGGGGTTAGGGACAGGACTTCCAGTCCCAATATGGCAGCCAGGGGGCAGGGTACCACTGTGGCCCTCGACAGCTCACCAAAAGTCATTAAGCCCTCTAGCCAAAATAATTGCCCACCCTTGTTTTAAACTGTAGATTAGTTTCCTAGTGCTTGTCAGGGGTGTCAAAGTAACCCAGGCCAAAGGTCAGATACAGACAATGGGACACCTCCCGGCCTGGATCTGCATGGCCAGCAGCAGCTACAGTGGGACCAGGGACAAGAGGCAGCAATGGGTGTCTGAGATAAGTAGCAGGGTGAATGAGGGCTGTATCTACACAGCCCTAACTCAACACCCTTCTCCCTACCCATGCCATACTGTTGATTACTTAGAAAGTTTAAGGGCCATAATCAAAATATTAGAAAAGTAGAGGTCAATATGGAGTCTTGGACAGCAGTTGAATACACTAGGGGTCAACCACCTACAGTCCACAGGCCAGAGCCATCCTACAGAAATTAGATATGGCCCATGGCATAAGTACATGTAGAAATTTGCAGCCTGTGGTGGGGCCTGGTTTGCAAGCAATGGCCCCCAGTGGCCAAAAGTTGCCAAACTCTGGAATATACCAGTCAGAAAATTTAAGTTATCTAGAAGGAAAAATGACAGAATTGTCTCATACAACTTCAAATGCTCTTTATGTATGCTTCCAAACAACAAGCATATATTTTAGGGAAGAGGCCAAAGGAGACCCATCATCATCAAATAGTGGTGCGAAGTAATTACATGTTGCAGTTGCTACAGTTACTGCCATGGCTTAGAATGCAGTTCTGCAGTCTACAATAACACATTCTAACATTACTTGGCTATTCCCAAATATTTTATTCCAGTATCACACAGTTTGAGATGGATTAATATGATTGTAATCTTATACTGGCCATTTAGTTTTACTGAAAATCTGCTTCTTAATACTTTTGAACATCTAGTTCTCAAGAATAGGATTTACATATAAAGCCTTTTCTAAGGGGATTACAATTTTCTCCAGAATTTTGTAGGTTGCAAAAATTAGCTCTGTTTCCTGCACTGTACAGGCAAGAAAATATTGCATGTCATCTGCCTCCTGAGAGCTAGACTGTTGTCCTTGATGTTGTGGAGATCAAGCATTTCAGCATCTTGTGAGCAACTTCCCTAGCTGTGAGAGAGAACCTGTATCTTTCTCGTCAGCATGATGTTGTCTGAAGCACTGACACAGAAAAACAAAATAAAACAATGTAAGCAAATGGGAATAATAAAACACAGAAGAACTCTTTGATAGGCATAAAGTCCAAAATCAGCTCATCATAGATGGGCTATTTTTACGAAAAGTGGTTGTGATTATTTTAACACATGCAGAACCATTTTTTAAACTAGTTAGGATTCTCTATCTTAATTTGTCTTGAAATTAATTATTGGCTACCCCCTTGCATTGATGTAGACCAGAAGGAATTCCATTGAAGTCATTGGAATTATATTAAGACTTTGAGAAGAGTCCCAGACCTGTTTAACTTTCATACTTTTTAACAGCCTTAGCATTTTCTTATCAGTATCCTTTACTGTGATCAGAGTATATCCTGCCCACCTTCCCTCAAATTCATCCTCTCCGTATATTCTGTGATGTACTTAATACTATCGTTTTAGTCCATCAATGTTAACTTAATTGGGACACTGGTGAAAAATGCATCCTATTTAAATAGGATTTACATATAAGAGGAATAAAAAGGGTTATAGAAACTTACTTTCAAAATTACCTTAACTTACATGACGTTCTGAATCTATTTTTTGCTAGCTGACTGATCTGATTTTTTGTTTTTTAATCCCATCAGGATGTACCCATTAAACTGGTGGCAAAATGTGTTCCCCTACCAATGACTGTCTGTGGACACTGATTCTTGAGCCCAAGAACAGAATATACAGTAGCATTAGAGCCTGCAAAACAAGTTGATGGGAACTATGTTGTTTCTGAGTGGAGTGAAATCACAGTTTTGTACAGCAGGTGAGTTTGGAAAAATATACATCATAGAGTAATATATGCTACCCTGTGAGGTCAGGCCAACTCTCAGGATCTCAATATTGCACTGTTAGACAGGAGGGTGTGATACAATTGCACATATACAAACACACAAATCAATTTGGCTCATACCCACAAACACACTACCAACTCAGGCACATACACATCCAAACCAGCCTAGGCACATGCATATCTATCACCAATTCAAGCACATACACTATACACCCCAAAAGTCAGACAGAAATCAATTGTTCTTACCCGCACACTCAGTACACATAGAGGTCACTAATTTGTATATCATGCACACAATGACACACACACACACACACACACACACACTCACTCACCAGTTCACACACATACAACCCACCTACACATACACACAAGTAAGTTCCTAACTTGGATGGTATGGTATGCATGTGTGTGTTTAGGGTACCTGGGGGAAGGTTAAGGTGAGAAAGAGAGAGTTAAAGTGTAGGGAGTGAAAGTTGCCAGAACTGGAATTAGAACCGGTAGACTAGAGAGAAGCTGGCTAAGGAACTAAGGCTTGGGTTTACTTAAGATCAAGTGGCCCCAAAGTTACTCAAGGTCACTGGTGCAAGGGAAAAAAGCCTGGTGGCAAGGAGGAGACAGCCAAGAAAGAGAGAGCGACAGAAACCTGGGAGCTTGGGGATGGAAACTGAGGAAGACAGCTGAGATATTGGGGGGGGGGGGGGCCGCAGATAAGTGGTGGCAAGGAGGAGACAGCCAGGAAAGAAACTGAGGCAGAAACCTGGAAGCTCAGGGGAAAAGGCAGTGGGGCTAAGACAGTGGCACAGAAACAGGGGATTTGCAGGCAGAGAGGAGCTCAGGACAGGTGTTTGAGGTGGCGGTGAGCCAGAAGCAGGAGAGGGAGAAATGAGACAGAAGTTAGAGGGGTGAGGAGCAGAGATTGGAGCAGGGCCGGACTGTAGTAAAGCAAACCCAACTCAGGGGTCCAAATAACAGTTTTATTTAGCAGACAGCATACTACACAGCCCCATGAAGTTATTGGTTCACACACTCACATGCACACAAGCACTCACAATGGCAGCAAGAGAAAGAGACTCAGTGGAAGGGTCCAGGTAGGGAAGAGAAGCAGAGTCCAAGTCCTTGGTTGAAAATGGGGTGGGGGTGATAGCTAACTATCCAGACTGGAAAGGGGTCTTTGTCCAGTAGGAAAGGGGTCTCTGTCCAGTAGGTGTTGTGCAGAGGGGAGTTGCTGGCAGGGCCTCTGGGTGGATAGGTGGTGTGGCATGGTGCTGGTCCAGATGGAGAGGGCGTCCCAAGGAGTCAGTCTTCACTACCCCTTTTTATGGGGCAAACTACCTCTGATCTCCTATGGGGAGGGCCTGTCCAGGTAATGTCAGTCCTGTTCCAGAGGGTTCCAGGTGTTCTTACTGGGCATGTGCAGTCTTGGCACAATGGTGGATTGCCTCATCTTTTGTTTTTTGAATGCTGAGGGTGGTTCCAAGGGTTGCATCATTGGTCCCGGTATTGGTGTTGATGGTTCAGTCATTCAGAGGGAGCTATTTTTAGACCTACTGCCATTGTCTCTCAAGCACCCATATTCATCCCCATTCATTCAGGAATGAAGTGACATAGAAGGGGTAGGTATGAGTCATAGGTTAGGGGACACAAGATGAAGGCTTGATATTACAAGATGGAAACTTGACATGACTTATTTTAACTTACATATGTAGGCCTAAAACTGTAATCACACAATAGAAAAGCATTAAAAATATCAATACAAACATAATACCTATCACTTATAAAACAGTGGATATCTATATCAAAATAGCAGGGCACTTATTTTCAAAACAGGGAGATAAAAATAAAACTTACTACCTAAAATAAAAAGGTAAAGCTTATCCTACATCTTAGCTTACTTATAGTTATCTATAGGGAATGCAGAGGGAGAGAACAAGTCAGAAATGGTTGGGGAAGGGAAGGTAATGCATTTTTAAGTAATAAAAAAAGAAAAACGGGGTTTTACTACATATAAATAAAACAAAGATCAAGTGTGCTACATGAAAAGATTTCTCTTCTGTTTGAGCCAGTCAGCTAAAATAGTCTAGTATACAAGTTTGTCTCCAGTACTTGTCAACATTGGAAATGGAAGGGTTGGAAATTTGTATGTAAACTGGAGCTGCTTCTTTGTTAGGTGGTGAGAAGAAATTCACACCGCACCTGCCAGTGCTCCCTCATCAAAAGTACTCAGGCCCAAATCCTGTTAAGTCTTTAAATTGCATATATGTGCCAGCTGGACAGTTTTTAGACACTTAAATCACTAAACAGCATCCTAATAAACTCCCACAAAACAACATAGCTCCTGTTTGCATACCAAAATTTCTGATGTTGCATGTAGGCATTTCTGCCTTAGCCTGAAATGTTCCCTGCAGTCCATTGTGTTGACAGAGTTGCTCACCTGAGCTTAGAAGAGATATGAAGCAGCCAACCAAGGTGCCTAATGCCACTTTCACTCTCTCCTGTTCCTCTTGGGATAGGGCAGCTGTTCTACATAGTTTCCTGTAATGCATGCAATAGAGAGAACCACAGTTAGGGATTGTTAGACATAGAAACAAGAGCGTGTAGCCAGGTGGTGGTAGTGGTGCCTGGGCAGGAATAATTTTAACATAGATTGTGATAATAATAAAGTAGTAGATTTGTAACCATGTGATCCTTGTTATTGTAACCTATGTTTACTGAAAACACCATTTTGTGTATTCTTGCCTGACATGAGTTGCTTGCTTGACATAAGTGAATGAACCTTGTATAACTTTTTTGTGTGTGAGTGTATGTGAAAGGGTGAATGGTGGGAGAAAGGTATAGAGATGGGAAAAGGAAGATTTAACTGTTTATGTAGGCAACAAGGCACTGAATGTGTAAGTTACCAGTCAGTAAACTAATTACTGGATGTCTGAAGAATCCCTTTGAGGCCTAGGGCACAAAGGAGAAAACCAGGAGAAAGAATGCTGCACATCCTGCCAGATGGGCAGCAAGGATACTTCAAGGCTGAGATACCAACTTTATGAACAAACTGACCTTGAGCTGAGATAAAAAGACAATGGATGAGAAACAACTGTAACGACAGAAATTGGCCATGGAAAACCCCAAAGTGCTGAACAAAGGATGCCAATCCCTGTAAAAGAAAGACTCTGAAAATGCCAGGTTGGGTGAGACTCTATCTTGACTGCTGCTTTCTTCGGAGCACAGACGTGTCTGTTCACCCCACTCCATCTTCTCTGAATAGGCCTGGGCTGGCCACCCAGTGCTTCTATTGAGAAACCGAAGCCGGTAACTATAATATCTGAATGGAACGGTTGTTTTGTGTTTGCATATGTCTATGCGTAATGATGTGTATGATGATTTGTGTGTGTCTGTATGAGTGGTGTATCTGAACCTCTATGTCTGATTCATGTAATCAATAAACACAGCATTTAGCCTTATCCCCCTTTATAAGGTCTTGCTCTTAATTTGATATATTGGATTTAAAGTTACAGGTGCCCACCTTTGGTTAGGCAGGCAAGATTCTTTGGGTGAATCTGATATATTTTATTAGGCCAACTTAAATAGTTGGAAAACAATTAGTAAGCAAGCTTTCGGGTTCAAAAACCCTTCGTCAGGCTAAGGAAGTTTCAGCAGTTAGTGTGTGCTCTTCCTGGATGGAATGAAAAGTAAAGAAGCCAGAGGCTGGTCTGGTATGCATACAAGACAGGTAGTCAGTGAAAATGTAGATTGATGAGTCAATGGGTGAGAGACAGGCTGGGGGCGGGGGGGGAAAGAGAGAAGGTGGATGAATAGTGGAGAGATACCTGGGGAGTCAGATGTCAGGCAGGTTATAATGTGTCATAAATCCAATGTCTATATTTAGTCCATTATTTTTAGTATCCAGGAGGTTGATGAAGTGGAGTTCATAGGCTCGTCTCTGGGAAGTGTCTTGTAAGTTTCCTTTGAGAATCAGGACTAAGAGATTGGAGAGAGAGTGGTTTTCTTGTGAGAAGTGTGCCCCCACAGGTAATTGTGTATTTCTGTCTTTGATAGATTTCTGGTGTGCATTCATTCTGGTGCGCAGTTGTTGTTTGGTCTCTCCTACGTATTTTCCATCAGGGCATTTGGTGCACTGGATGAGATATATTACATTTCTGGAGGTGCAGCTGTAAGATCCAGGAATGCTGATGGCTCTGTTGTGGGGTGTAGTAATTGTGGGGGTGCTGAAGATGTGTTGACAGGTTTTGCATTTCTTGTCCTGGCATGGTCTGGATCCTTTTGGTGTGTTCTGGGCTTGAGGAAGTTTGCTTCTGGTGATGAGGTTAGCGAGGTTCAGTGCATGTTTGAATGCTAGGGTGGGTGGCTCTGGGAAGATCTTTTTAAGAATAGGGTCTCTTTCTAGTACAGGTTGCAATTGTTTGAGAATTTTCCGTACAGGTTCGAGGGAGGGGTGATACGTCATAACCAGCAGTGTGTGATCTGTGGGGGGGTTTCTTCTGTACTGCAGCAGTTCTTCACGTGGTATCTGGGTGGCTCTTTCAAACGTGCGATCTACCTCTCTGGAGCAGTGTCCTTGCTGGGTGAAAGCCTTTTTAAGATTGATGAGGTGGGGATCCCGGGTGTTCTTTTCAGTACAGATGCAGTGGTATCTGAGGGCTTGGCTGTATATCACAGCTTTTTTGGTGTGTTTCGGGTGATTGCTGGTTTTGTGCAGATATGTGTGTTGGTCTGTGGGTTTCTTGTATACTGTGGTCTGTATTTTACCCTTCTGGATATTGATCCTTGTGTCTAAAAAGGGGATGTTGGTGCTGGAGTATTCTAAAGAAAGTCGGATGGAGGGATGGTGACTGTTGAATTTCTGGTGGAACTCAATTAGAGATTCCTGGTTCTCACTCCAAATGATGAAGATGTCATCGATATATCGTAAGTACAGCAAGGGTTTGATGGTGCAGTTCTTGAGGAAGTCTTCTTCCAGGTGGCTCATAAAAAGGTTGGCATACTGCGGGGCCATTTTAGTGCCCATAGCTGTTCCCATCGTCTGGAGGAAGTGTTATTAGAAGTGAAATTGTTGTGTGTGAGGGTGAAGTGTATAAGCTCAGTGATATCTTTGGGTCTGTATTCTGGGTTGTAATCTTGTTCCTGTAGATATGTAAGGCAGGCATGGATGCCATCCTGGTGTGGGATGTTGGTGTATAGGCTGGTAACGTCCATGGTGGCTAGGAGTGTGTTGCTGGGAAGGTGGTCTATGTTTTTAAGTTTCCGTAGCAAGTCTGTGGTGTCTTGGACAAAACTTGCTCTGTGGGTGACAAGCGGTTTTAGGATGGATTCAACAAAACCTGATATTTCTTCAGTTAGGGTCCCATGGTTGGATATGATTGGTCAGCCAGGGTTCCCTTGTTTGTGGATTTTAGGGAGCATGTAAAAAGCCTCTGGGTTAGGTAGTGGGGGGATCAAGGTCTGTAGTTTTTCTTGTAATCTCGGTGGAAATGATTTGATGGTATTGTTGAGTTTTTTGGTGAAAAAGGTTGTAGGATCTTCTTGTAATTCTTTGTAGTAGGTGGTGTCAGAGAGCTGTCTCTTGGCTTCCTTTATGTAATCCTCACGGTTTAGGATGACTATGGCTCCTCCTTTATCTGCTGGTTTTATTACTATTTGGTGGTTAGATCTTAGAGATTCTATGGCCTTTTTCTCTGGTAGAGAGAGGTTGTTGTGGTGGCGCGTGTTGCTGATTACTTCATTGTTCATTCTTTCCCTGAAGTAGTCAATGTAGCGGTCAAGGTTAGGGTTTCGTCCACTGCGAGGTGTCCAATCTGATGTTTTTTTGGGTTTTTTGGCATTGATCTTTTCTTGAATGTTGTCAAAGGATGAGTTGTCGTTGGGTGTGGGTTCAGTGTGGTCGTGGAAATATTCTTTGAGGCGCAGGCATCAGAAGAATTCTTCTAGTTCTCCACATTAAAGTATTTTATTAGGGTATTTTTCTGGACAGAAATTTAGTCCTTTAGAAAGGACAGATTTTTCAGTTTTGGTAAGCGTGTGTGTGGAGAGATTGATAATATTTGTGGGTTGGTTGCTGCTTGCAGTTTCATCAAGTCTGAGGTTGGAAGGTTGGAAGGTGTTGGTGTTGTTCCTCTGATGGTTGTTTTGTGGCAGGGGAGCTTGTTCTTGGAGTAATTTGTCCCATTTCTTCTTTTTATGTAGGATGAATGCTGTAAAAAGTTTTTCGTAGTCTCTTTGTATCTGCTGTATATTGTCAGGGAACATGCATGGATTTCTATCTTTTAAGTTGTTGTAGTGTATGACGATTTCCTTCCTGAGTTGTTCTCTTTTGGAGTAGAGTAGGTGAAGTAGATGATTTCTAATTTTCTCTGAAGTTCTTCTGCATAGCTGTGCAGCATATTTGGAGTTGTGTGTAGTGGTCAGGGGATTGTAGATGTTTAGTCCTCGGGGAATGAAGCTGTGTTTCTTGCAAAGGCTTAGAAAATATATGTCGCTGTTGAGTCTGGCTTCTTTCTTTTCCATGTTGTACAGTTTCCATTTCAGACGGCTGAATTCGATATCTTCCATGTTGCAGGGGTTTAGGTTGTAGCCACGTTGGTCTAAGGATATAGGCAGACAAGGTTCCTTGGGTGAATTTGATATCTTTTATTAGACCAACCCAAATGGTTGGAGAATAGTTATTAAGCAAGCTTTCGGGTTCAAAAACCGTTCGTCAGGCTAAGGACGCTGCAGCAGTTGCTGCATGCTCTTCCTGGATGGAATGAAAAGTAAACAAGCCAGGGGCTGGGCTGGGCTGGGCTGGGCTGGGCTGGGCTGGGGAGTCAGTTGCCAGGCAGACTGTAATGTATCAAAAATCCAATGTCTGTGTTTAGTCCCTGATCTCTAGTATCCAGCAGGTTGATGAAATGGAGCTCATAGGCTCGTCTCTGGGATGTGTTGTGTAAATTTCCCTCGAGGATCAGGACTGAGAGATTGGAGAGAGAGTGGCCCTCCTGTGAGAAATGTGCCCCCACCAGTAATTGGGTGTTTCTGTCTGATGGATTTCCGGTGCGCGTTCATTCTGGTGCGCAGTTGTTGTCTGGTCTCTCCTACATCCAGGAAGAGCACACAGCAACTGCTGCAGCGTCCTTAGCCTGACGAACGGTTTTTGAACCCGAAAGCTTGCTTAATGCTTATCGATATATGGGAGATGACCAAACATGGAAAGTTGTGTCTGTCTCCCCAGAGTAGAACACAATTGGACTGCAGGTTGCCAGGCACCCTGGCTGCCTTCTTTATCCTGTTTGGAGTCTGATTCCTTCACAGGTGCAGTAGGATTGGGCACAGAGGGAAACTTAGGTGCTTTAGGGGTGTAACAGAATTAGGCCTCCTGAGAGACTTTGCGATTAATGGCAAACTGAACGGGAGGCATGTCTCATCATGCAGCTGGCCAGCCTGTGTACCTGGCAGCAATGCCCAGTCCCAAAGGTGGGTTTTTAAAAACCATTTGGAGTAGAATTGCCCTTCCACCTCTTCTGAGGCTCAGACAGCTGTATAACAGGATATGCAGCTTCCTGAAAAGGTATAAGTAAGTACTTTTCTTTGTAGTGTTCTCCAGCAGCTTCCCTGCCTGAGGCATCCCCTTGTGCCCACCTTAAACACCTTGAATACCTCAAGGAAACACTAGCTCTACTCAACATGTTTAGTTTTGTGCTCCAAAAATGTACATTTGGTTCTTAATTTAGTTTTAAATAGCATTGTGAAGATAGGCTTTCCCCTGTATCTTAGGTCCTGCCCATGTGAAAGCCCTCCTCTTCATATTAAAAAACTTAAGCGAGTGTTCCTGTGATCCCTCTGCACTGATGTGTGTTTGACTCTGTTCCAGTAGCTTTTGGCAAGGATCAGAGATTTGGAACTTCTTTTTTGTAATACTGTGATCTTTTTTTTCCCATTCATTCATCAGGCACTTGTGTCATAGTGAAGAGAAGCAGCTTGCTTTACTAGACAGGGCAAGACATCTGGGTTCTATTGCAACCGTGCTGGTTGATATTAATCAATTCAACTTGCCTGCTTCCCTTATTTAAAGGAATCTTATTTAAACTAAGTTCAGACTGTAAAACTAGGAGATAATAGTGTTTTTCTTTCCAGGCTAACAAATTCTTTTCTTCCCAGATTATTCAAAAGTTCACCTAACACAACTTCTGGAAAAAGGTGAAGTAATTGCGAGATGTATGCTCAAACTTTCTGTTTTTTATTGGAATCAGCACAAAGAATACTTTGATTATATCAGGTAAGAAAATAGATGAAGAGTCAATGGTGCTAATTAAGAGAGGTGCAGCATGGATATAATAACTTGACTCTAGTTGGTATGAAAATAAACGTACTAAATGAGTCACCCATTTCAGTTTTACAGCAGAAAGTCTGAGTACTACATTTCCTCTTCAGGAATAAAAGTGACTTTTTATTTAAGATAAAAGTTTGCTTTTGGGAGGGCGTTGAGGTGGATGTCATCTTCCTGGACTTTAAGAAGGCCTTTGACACTGTTTCCCACCACATTCTCTTAAAAAAACCTAGGTGATCAAAAAAACATGCATGCCTACACAGCCAGATGGGTGGCAAATTGGCTAGATGGTCACTCCTAGAGAGTGGTGGTGGATGGGTCATTTTCGACCTGGAGAGATGTGGGCAGTGGAGTCCCCCAGGGTTCGGTCCTGGGGCCTGTGCTGATAAAGATGTTGAAAAGTAATCTGGATGTGGGTGTAGAAAGCATGCTGTCCAAATTCGCTGATGACATCAAGATGTGGGGCAAGATGGGCACGCTGGAGGGAAGCGACAGAATCCAGCTACATCTAGACAGGATAACTAAGTGGGTGCATGAGAATAGGATGGAATTCAACATGGACAAGTGCAGGGTACTGCATCGAGGGAGAAGGAACCAGCAACACACCTACAGCCTGGGGAACACCCTTCTTGTCAACACAGTGGCAGAAAGAGATCTTGGAGTCATTGTTGACTCCAGGATGAACATGAACCGCCAATGCGAGGAAGCAGTCAGTAAGGCTAACTGCACCTTGTCATGCATCTACAGACAGTGGCGGTGGTGTAGCAAAATCCCCAGTTTTTCTTTTTTTTTATTTAAAAATATATTCTCTCCCCTTCCCCAACCATATCTGACTTTCTCTCTGCCCTCTCTATCCCTTATAAGTAGTCATAAGTAGTCATGGATAATGTGACAAGCCCCTTTTTATATTTTAAATAGTGTTCTGTTATTTTTGTATTTATTTTTACTGTTTTATATTGATATTGTATGATTTAGGCCTGTTCCTTTAAGTTAACCAAAGTAATGTCAAGCCTCCCTTTTGTTATGTCAAGTCTCCATTTTGTGTTCCCTGGCTGGTCATACCGTATTTTTCCCTATTGTAACTGTGTTGCAACTATGACTCATACCTACCCCTCCTATGTAAATTGGTTCCTGGGTGAATGAGGATGAATGAGGGTGCTTGACACATAATGGTAGCAGGGCTAAAAATAGCTCCTGCTCAATGTCCAGACCACTGCCTTGCATTGACTCTCCTTGAAACCACAGACCTACTCCCAGGACCCAATATTTGACAGATAAGGACCCTCCAAGAAACCAGCAATATAGAAACAAAGAACAGAATAGAAACCAGAAACTCCACCATTGTATTCCACCAGACAATGAGGACACCTGGAACTGCATGACCTCATCTAAACAGGACTGGCCTTTGCCTGGGCATGTCCTGCCCATTGGCGTCATAGGCAGCCCACCCCTATAAAAGGAGTGGTAGAGTGTGACCTCCTTGGGACGCCCTCTCCATCTGGACTAGCACTACGCCATGCCACCTATCCACCCAGAGGCCCTGCTGGCAGCCCACACTGTACAACACCTTAATGGAGAAGACTCCGACTTGCCATCAAGGTTCAACTCACAGCCTGGATAGGTAGCTATCAGTCACCTTCCTCCAAGTAAGGGACCTGAACTCTCTTTGCACACCTGGACCTCAAATCCCTCCATTAAGTCTTTTCTCTCCTGCTACCATTGTGTAGGTGTCTGTGAGAGAGTGTTTGTGTGTGTGTGTGAACCAATAATTTTGTGGGGCTGTATAGCGTGCTGCCTGTTTAATAAAACTTATTTTGGAACCCCGAGTTAGGTTTTTGCCTTACTGACCTCCTGACCCTGCTTCAGTCTCTGGTCTCTGCACCTCTGACCTTCATTCTCTCTCACGGTCATCTCGTCTCTCTCTCTGCTGCCTCCAACCTCCAATACCCCCATCTCTCTGACCTCCATCCTGGCTTAAACCCCAGTTCTGCTCTCCGGGAAAACCCTGGCTTTCACAACCCCTCACCTCCACTCTGCCTCCCGGCTTCTGCCCCTTTATCTTCTGGCTAGCAGCTTTACCAATCTCCTCTGGCTTTTGCTTCATCCATTGCCCTCTGCTTCACTTGCTCCACTGTCTCCTGGCTGTCTCCCTCTCTCTTGGCTGCCACCCAGATTTCTCCCCCGACTTGTGTCTCACCTCTGCTCCAGCTTTCGTCCCGGTTTTCTTCCGTCTCTGCCACTTCTCTGGCTTTCTCCCCCATCTCTGCTGCTCCCCAACTTTCTCTCCCAACTTCTGCTTCACCTCTGCCCCAGCTTTCTCCCCCAACCTCTCCTCTGCCTCCCCTGGCTTTCTCCATCTCCTAATTCCCTCTGCCATGTGGCTTTCTCCCCCAGCCTCTGCTCCACCTCACTGCCCCTTACCTTTGCCACTTCTTCCCATTCCTTCCAGCTCCTGGCTGCCTCCCAGCTTCTGTCCCACTGCTCCTTACCCTGCAGTCTCCATCACTTCTCAGTGATGCCCTGGCTTTCTTCCCTGGCTCCACTGCCCACTACGCTGTCTCTGGCCCTGTCTTTTTCCCTCAGTTCTTCCCAGGCCTCAAGTGACCCCAAGTAACCCCGGGGCACTGTAACCCCAAGTGCCCCCTAGTTAACATGCACAACCACTGAACTACGTGTTTGAGTGTGTGTTTGTGTGTGGATCCATAGTGTTGTATGTGCAGTTGTGTGTGTGTGTGATTTGTGTCATGCCCTCCTGCCTAACAGCGTGATGATATTGAGATCCTGAGCATTGATCTGGTGCGTGTCAAGTCAACAGTGGTGGTGTCTAGAACCCAGTTCCCCTGCTTCCAGGGCAAATACTTTAGTCTCTAGGCTACTGGGCTAAAAGCTGTACTGATCCACTGTCATAATTTCACTTCTGCACACAAGAAAAGCAGAAATGGGAGAGGGTAATAGAAATAGTCCCAAATGGCATTAGTGGCAGAAACAGCTATGGACCCACCAGTTGGCCCTTTATTCAATATGCTATTCAGATACATGTTACATTTTCTGAACACACCTAATTTGAATTCAAATTTCTTAATTGCTTGAACAAGCTGGCTCATTAATTGATAGGGCTTTAGTTTTTTTTTTACTCTTTGCTTCCACAGTTATGAGAGCTCACACTCAGAAGAGGAGAGAGGGTGGGAAGAACATTTCCTTCTCTCACGCAGTTTGTTCATGGAAATTTTAATTCTTGCCAAACTTGGGTTTATTTGATTTTTACTTCTCCTAACTTTTGGTTTCTGTAACCTTACTTTTCTAGTTAACAGATTATTTTTCTTTCCTTTGGGAAAGAAAGGGGACAGGGCAAAGCAGTAGTTTTACAAAGAAGGCAAAGCAGTAATTTTGAATAATTATTGTTTTTTATGTCATTTCAAAATAAACAATGGTAGTCATTCATTTTTAGAGAACATTATGGGAATGTTATGCAGCCCTCGGTCAAGGATAGCAGTAGCTCTTCCAAATCAGTGGGAAGTTGGAAGGCATCTTTTTTAGCTGCAACACTGAGTTTAACACTGGTAAGTCATCACAAGATTCACCTTATGGAAGACACAGGTTTGAGATCATAGCTGAAAAACTTTTCAAACCAAACACTAACTTATACTTTGGAGACTTCTACTGCATGTACACAGCCTATCACTATGTCATTCTTGTGATTGGTTGGTTCACCAGGAGATGAATTCTGTAAGCAGTGCCTTCCTCAGCTAAATATAAAGGATAATATATTTTTTACCTGCTCTGAAGAAGATGGCATCATGGCTTACCCACCATGCCCAGGATGTTATTTTGGAAGTAATTTACACTGATTCCATGGATCTGTTCCTTGGCAGAGTTGCAGAAGTTACTGGCCATCAGCTAATGAGCTTGTCTACTGCAAATGCAAAGAAAGATCCCAGCTGCAAGACCTGTAACATCAGTGTCAGATGTTAATTACTTCCCTGTTATTTAGGAGCCTTCGAACCTCTGTTGTCCATTTCCATAGTCAGATGTTCTCTTCAGAAGCATGTACATGCTGCTGGCACCAAAAGCAAACACAAGTTTTCAAATTCTTTAACAGCATTTTTAATATTTCTTCTTTCCCTCCTTCCCCTTCATCTCCAAATGCTTTAAACTATTAGGAGTCCTGGTTTTCTTCCTGACAACTGTTTATATCCAGATTCTGCAATAATGTTTTTGTTTGTTTCTTGCCAAACATAACAAAATCCTATATAAACTGCTTTAGCAAAATAAAAATAATGGCTTATAAATGGTATTTAAATAGGCATTCATTTTCATCTACTGAACAAATACTGGGATAACTCCAAATAGTATGAGAGGTTGTAATTGCTGCATGATTCAAATCTCAAAAGCTAGAAATGTCAGCATTTCCAACTTGTTGTTTGACAGTGTTATTTATACTAGCTAATTGGAAACAAAAACCATGTTTCAACATAATAAATATAATAGAAAAATACTTTATTTATATTAATGTATAAAATGGTATACAATCATATAGAATATATAGATTACATTTTAATAGCAATTGTATTCATATGTCATGAAACCATTTTCTCGTATCAAAGATGTAGTTTGTAAACTTCAAATAGTTGTATATCTGTTCCTGTTGTTCTTAAATGACTAATTAAAACAGATTTATGATGGAGATCATTCTGATTAATAAAAGTTATAAATCATCAAGTCAATACACTGAAACAGCAAATATCACATAAATAAAAACAACACTTGTCCTTTACCTCCAAACTATTTAAAAATGTATACTTCTTTAAAATCATGCTGAACCACCACATATAGTAAAGTACAAACATGATTGTTATATACTAGACTGTAAAAAAAGATCCTTTTCCTATTAAGATAGAAAGCAGGTGCTCTGTGTTAATACAAAATGGCAATTTAAATGAAACAGCATAATTTTTAAATGAAAAATGAAATTTATGATGCAACATAACCTAATTTTTCAGTTTTCCATAATTAGATTAATACTTTCCAGAACTAGTACAGTGACTTTCTAGTACAACTTGCTAACAATCCTTCTGTTAAACAGCCAACTCTACACACAAATGATCTATTGCAAATAATGAGAAAATCCCCTTAATATAGTGTGCTGCTTTAAAAGTTAAAAAAGATGCTGAAATCCAATGAAAAATAGCTTTATCGTCTTATCTTTAGTAAAGAAGATGATTAGTATTACTCATCTTATAATCATGACACTTGAATATATACTGCATACATTATCTAACCAAAATATCTTATCATAATGCAAGAAACTGTTCTCATCATTGTCATAATATAGATATTTGGCAATTATAGCACAGGAAATACTTCAACATTTTACAAAGTGCATGCTTCCAAAAGAGCTTTGGTAGTTAGAAAAGCAAAATCAGGCAAAATAAAGTGCAAAGTTAATACAGAAATAGAACTCATCATGTATGAATCATTTATTTTGCTGAATTTTATTTCAGATACTATAAACCAACTGGTTTTAAAAGGACAACACCCAGGATCTTTATATCATGTCCACAGTTTTTTATAGTACCCTTTTACATGCCCAGTAAAAAAGCATCCCTTCCCTGCTCACTGTTTCTTTTTTGATTTCCCAAATAACACAGGTATTTTTTTTTCCCATTTCTAAAAACCACGCTTCCATTTAGCAGTTATTTTACTACTTTAATTCTGCACCTACACCAGTTTGCTTCACTCCAATAATCTAGAGTCCATGGATACACTTGAAGCACATGGGAGCTACACCTACATATCTCATGGCAGAATTTGGTCACAGTGATTTAAGTTAACGTTGTTTCCCCTGATGGAGTAAATTCATTTTTAGGTCCTACAGAAGTATTTAATAATAGTGCATGATATTTTTTTTTTGGTGACACAGAAGTGGATTTGTTTGTTGTGTGTAGGAATCTGGAGAGCATTCCCTGACATTTTATAAATGGTAAAATAGAGAAGTCTGATTGAGAGCCTAAACTACATCACAGTATCCTTTAACTTTATTATTACAGTGCACTTCAAACCTTCCCACCCCACCCCTAAAAGTGCAAGCCATTCGCTCCTGTTTACATACTCTTACACGTTGCTGTCCTCCACACCTGATAATATAACTATTAAAGTGCATCACAATCTCATTGTGTCCAATAACTGTGCAGAAACTTATACTTGTAAAACTATTTTTTTTGCTAGAGAAACAGTAGCACTGCATAACACAGAATTCCGATCTTCAGATTGTTTAGACAACATCATGCTTATTAATGAGCACCTCTAAGAACCTGATTTTGGCTTTTGTGTGCTTGTATTCAGAGTACTCTTCGGCCATTGGTATGCGATCTTCCTTTTGTGGACTCCTATAAAAGGCAAATAACACCCCATCACATTTTATTATGAAAAAAAATGGATTTTAATTTTTTTCACTGGAGATTAATGCATTTTATTTGTTTCTAATTTTCGACACCCACAGATAATATGACAAGAGCAATAGGGAAGCAGGATTATACTAATGGCTATTAAAATATTGAATTGTGATAATAAGCTTACTGCACATAATTTCTTATCAATGGTGTAATTGCTAATTCACTCTAAGATACGCAGACAAGGTGTTCCACAATTTTGGAAGATATGATTACCAAAGTACTGGCTGAAGCAGGCTGGAATGGGATAGCAGGGAAGTCTGGAAGCATTTGAACTCTGTAGAAATTACCTTCATTTCACAGGGCCTCCACAATTTGTTCAGATCCCTGAGACTCTTTCAGGTTTGGGGCCCTTCATTTTTTTATCACGTTTTTTGGAGCATGTATGTTTGGAGCAAGTAGCTCTTCATTTCACCCTGCCCCAGATGTGGCCTGATGGATAGGTGTTATAGACATGAAAGCCCATTGATCTCAATAAGACACTAATTGCTTTCAACAAAACTTACTTAGACCCAGAAATTACAGAGCAGAAATTCCCAAGCCTTCTGACCCCCTACTACTTATTGATGATACTGTTCTGTTTGTGGAAGAGTACATGGAAGGATTGGTAAATATCACATTTTATTGATAAATATCACATTATATCTAAAATAAGATAGGCTAGTTCTATATTGTAGAATTACATTTTCACATCACATTATTTCTAAGAGCAAAGTGTGACGGTAGCAAATTTACATTGCTCAATTGCTTAAAAACTCCTGAATTCATTTGAGTTATCACACAGATAACAATTACTTAACTCACATCTTTCAGGTGAGTCACTCCTACATAAGAGCACATACTTTAATGGAAACATATTAATAAGCTGAAATACATGAATGCAGTATTGTTTACCTTCCTGTTTGTTTGAAGAACTGTTCCTCAAATTCTCTCAGGGCTTTGCGAAGCCTTCTTTTGTCTGCTTTTGCTTCTCTGAGATGTTCAAGCAGCACCGGCCTGCGAAGGAATATTTTGAAGTTTGTATAGACCTCAAAATACTTAAGAAGTTGACGATCAGCTATCATCTCTGGAGTCAGGTATAGACATTACACTTTCACCAGTATAAGTGATCAGAAACCAGTACATACCCATAACAGACCAAAAGTTCAGCACACACAAACTGGTTTGGACATGGTGGAAACCAATCTAAAATTTCTCCTCCCCTTCCAGCCCCCACAAAGGGCAAATGTGTATTTTGTTCACTACTGTGCCGCATGCAGAAAGCAGTGTAACTTAGATCAATTCTGTCTTGGGCTTTTTGAATGACTGTACCCAGTGTGGATACACATAGACTCCCATTGAGTTCTGTGGTATCTAAGTGCAGAGATCAACTATCTGGTGTGAGAACTTCAAAGAATTCTAATAGTTTTCCTTAAAGGGTAATAGATTTCTGACATTAGAAGTTTAAAACTGATACTTAAAATCTGGTGTTATATTCACTCCTCAATAAGATGAGTCCATTTGCACCATTTGGACCTAATCCTATGAGCATTCTCAGATTTATGGGTACACAGCATCTAGGATTCACATACCGTCTTGCAGGATCAAGCACCTAATTAGCACAATAACTGCATAAGACCCACTTCATCAAATATCTGTTGCCAAACAGTACTGCTTACTGTAATTCAGCAAAACTGCAAGTAGTAGTAAGAACTAGGCAGGGCAGCATTTGCAGGACAATGTTAGGAGACAGAACACCTCCAGAATATGTCCTAGGTAGTATTATTTCAAAATAATGAACTGCCCTGAGATACCATTTGTGAACACACATAAGTTATGAATTCCGCAGAAAAATATGCCATCTTTATTTTCACTCACTTGATAGGACCTAAGTGATTTAATTAATTATTTGTTTCTCAGCCAAAAAATAATAATAATAAAGGGAAGGAAATAAATCAAATGATCCATTCTCTGCATGCATTTTCTTGAATGAGTGAAAAGGTTCAGTGACATCAGCACATGCGTCTCACAAGTGAATATGTTGGCATAACCTGAGCTGTCCAATGAAATACAAAACAAACTGCATCTCTGCTTTGTTCCTCTAGAGTTGGCTGGCCATCCTTCTTAATAAAAATACTTTATTTAATGAAAAGTTTGACAGGATGATGCTACGAAGTGGTGAAAATATATAAACATCTATACTAAATCAGACTATAAATTTAAACCTATATTTAAAGTCTATTGTATAATAATAGATAAAATAATATTCTGATTCTTTGCTCAATTTGCCTGTTGATGCTAACAGAAAAGGTGTTTTATTTCACATCTGTGGCACTACTATTACAAAAAATGACATTTAACTAGTATGGGCATGTCCAGATGAGTGTGCACATGCCTCTTGCCCCGTCTCAAGCCCCTTTGAGATGCAGTTAGAGGCATATGCGGAAATGAAAAAACTCTCCCCGTGCTGCAAACTTAAAATTAGACCCCTGGGGTCTAAAAAAAAAAATTAAGTTAAAAAATGTGGGGCAGGAGATGCTCTGGCTGCCACAGTGTCTCTATGGTTGGCCACTTGCCCTGGTGCTGAAGCAGCTGCACTAGGGCTCCAGTGCCCATAAGTAAGGGGTCGGGGGGCTGGAGAAGGGGGGAGGGGATTATGGGGGGACCCCTGCTGGCTTCACCCACTCCCCTAGCCCTGCCCTGCCCCAGCCCTTCCCCCTGCCTGCCCCCATGATCCCTCCAATCCCTGCCCTGCCCAGCCCCAGTCCCAATCCCAGCCGCACCCACCGCAGCATCCCAAGTTTAAAACAAAACAAAACAAAACAAAACAAAACCAAACCCCCCCAGCACTTACTGGCAGTTTGAGCTGCTGTGTCACTGGGGCCCTGTCCACACAGTGTGGGGGAGAGGGACAGCCCCAGCTGAGGCTCTCCTTCCCCCTGCTGCCCTGTGTTGCCTGGGGCGGGGGGCTCTACCAGGAGGCCCCAGAGCCCCCCCAACCCCTGTTACTAGGGTGACTAGAGGCTTTTTTTTTTTTTTTTTTAAATGAAGGTGCCTGGGGTTGTGGAGGCAGCCATGGGGGTGCAATTGAGGGATAGGGTCAGGTGGGGCAGCCATTGGGGGGTCTGGGGGAGTGGAGGGTGGGGGATGGGGTAGCAATCAGGGTCTGGGGTGGGATATGTGGGCCTTCAGGACAGGTGGTAGCCCCTGCAGGGGCCATTTGGCCCCTGTTGAGGGACTGTAACCCCTGTGTGGGGCCATAGTCCCTGTGGGAGGGCAGTAAAATATATATTCATGTTTCATGAATTCATGAATACATGTATTTAGAGTTCACTTTATTATTATGACAGAGACACTGGTAGGCTCCCGCATTGCTTTAACATTGTAGATATATCAGTAGAATATTGTCCAACTGATTGCTGTCTCTGTCTCACTCTCTCTTTTTATAGTGGTCTTTTTTTTTTTTTTTTTTTAACTTGTGGAGGAACATGGATTTTGGGCTATTTTACACAGTGACTTTGGGATTTTTTTTTATCAGGGATTTTTCAGTTTTCCAATTGGGAACACCAGAATTCCTGCTAGGGAAGCCAGTGGCAGAACTCTTCCTGCTCAGAGCTGGCACCTTGGACCCAGCTGGCTTGGGCTGATCTCCAGGCCAAATGGGGCCAGAAGGACATGCTTTGACAATTCAAAGCAGGCCACCACACCCAGAACATCTTTTGGGCAATAGCTGCCCAGGTGGCTGAGCAGGAACTCACATGGCAGTAGTGCTGCACACAGGCCAACTCTGCAACCACAGTCCACTGGCAGCTGGCCCAGAAGGGCAGATTCCTCTACTGGCTGTGCAATTCCCATCCGGGTCTGGCAGGTGCGCAGCAGGTCACAGCCCGGCAGCAGCCTCTACTGCCAGACTGCTGCAGTGGGTAATGGGTGCAGGGAACTCTCAGGGCTGCTTCATCAGTCCAGCCGGCACAAGGGGTAGTGTCCCCAGGTACCAATTGGCTGGGCCCCAGAAGCTCCTGAGAGTGAGTAGCCCTGAGTTACTTACCAAGGCAGCTTTTTGTACTGTGGGGCCAGGACAGGGCAGCTTTTTATACTGCTGGGGACAGCACAGGTGCTGGCCCCGGGCTCTAGCTCTCCCTGGCTGCAAATCTGGGAGGAGCCAGGCAGAGTTATTTTGCCCCAAGTGGCACAATTTGCTCCATAACAAAGTGCATGCCTGAGCACGTGTGCTGAGGCAAAAAGCCCTGGGTCAAATTTGCACCGCTTCTATTTGAGCTACTGCAAGCACACATGCTTGCATGTGTGGATGCACCCTATGACTGTAAGCATAAACTAACCTCAACCACTATTGAAATTTCTTTATCTTAAATTATCTTGCAGTTGCCTCTAGGAATCTAAGTAGATACATTTCTGAAATAATTGATAAAAAGAGGTAAGTCAACAAATCTTTTATCTGTCATACCTATTTATAATTATTTCCCTTACTTACTGATACTCCCCTGCCACTTTTTTCTGGACTTACGCCATTTTCTGTTTGAATTGCACACTGTACATGAAGCCACAGGTAAGTTCATCAAACAAGTATCCTGTATTTGTCTCCTCTCAAGCAAGCAAGTAACCAGTTCCTTGCATCTAGAGCCTCCAAGCTGCTCAGCTTGTCACAGTAAATATAGATCACGCTATACCTCCAGGATGTACAGAAAAGCTTTAAATGTAAGAAAATGGCAGCACTCACATTGTGGCCTCATGTAAGTTGGATAAAGACAGGGCTGTTTGCTGGAATGCCTTCTTTTCATCCAAGGGTGAAATAACTGCAGGCTCATTTTCCTCGTGTGAAAAACATAGATGCTCCTCAACAGGAAAGCAAGATGCTGATCTGGATGATAGTTCCCGGTTGCTTTGAGAATGATCTTCATCTGAATCTTCTTCCTCCTGCTTGTAATATATAATGTCATTATCAGATCAACTACCTGCACTATATCTTTGTAAATTAATGAGATGATTATTGTAATTAATTCAATTATCACCAGGTACATCTTTACTGAAATGAGGTGCAAGTATAAAAAAAATAAGGGCTAAAAATGTCTTGAAATTTTCTCACAAACTCTTGAAAGCATTATGTTATAAGGTAGCTTTCAACATGAATCTGATTTCTTTGGGTAGTTGTAACAATTAATTTATCAACGCTGATTAGTCATTTGAGTAAAATTTTGCATCAGTACGTGTTTAAACAAAAAAGACATTGATCACAATCCTTCGCCCCTTCTTCTCTTGCATGTAGTCTCACTGAGATCAACAATATTATGCACATGAATAGTGTGACATGACTATCCTTTGATAAATTCTCCATACAAGGAACCTGAACTATTTAGCACTAAAAACAGGCTTCATAAATTAAAGTTTTAGTATGCATAAATCATTGTTTCAAAGTTATTTGTAGAGTTACAAATGTTAACAACCAAAACAGAATGTCAATGACACCAAAATACAAATACCTGCCCTCCACATGCACACGCACTTTTAGCTGTTGTTTGTAACTAAAAAAAAAAAGTGTGAACAATTGCTCATTACAAATATACGCAAGGAAGCTTTACAAACATTCTGAAATAAAATATTTATTACAAAGTTAAATCCAGGATTTTCAACGTCATCTAAGAAGCTTATTGCCATGGCAATAAATCACCTGTTTTATGCTTATAAGAATACCCCTGCCTGAATTATTAAATACAGATACCAGGACTCAGGAATTAGTATTTTCTTTGAGATGTGAGGAGTAATTTACAAAGGCCTAGTATCTGCTAACTTTGGTCATATGCAGTGATGTCTCACTCTGCGAAAAGTACCACTGAAATGCATGGAGAAAATGTGTACAAAAAATGCAACACAGTGTCAGTGAAGATGGAAGACTCTGGACCAGTTTTTCTATAACAATAATTTTAAACGTATTTCACATGTTGCTCTATGTGCAACAACCGGAAATTGCAACAATATGAAACAACTGGAAACAACAACACGCAAATGCTCAGTGCAACAATCGGAACCAGAAATGTGGAAAGGAAGAGAAAGGCAAGCTGGGGATTTACTTTACTATGATGATACATTAATACAATATTGATTAAATTTTAATGTGTGTCACAGTGTTTATGAATGTATTTTTAACAAAAAACTATAAAGACTTAAGTCTAAGATGACACCTAATAATTAGATTCTATATATGGAAAATGTATAAATTTGTTATCATTTTCTGGGTACTGGATCTAATTATTGGAGGTTTGCCTTGAATTTGTCTCCTTCCCACTGCTACAGAAAAAAAAAAATAATCTGAGGGATCAGGTAGCCCCTTTGCTCTCTGCACCCCGAATTTTTCCTCCCTGCATCCCCTTCTTCCTCTTCTTACTGTAAGACCCTGTTCTCCGTGAGCAAATTTGAAAACACTGTCCTCGAGAGATACTTGTCATTTACATGTAGTATCCAGAGACTTTGCTCTTCCAAAATTGGTGTATTTTTACTTTTTTTAAACTGCCGCTAATTTTAGCACTGATACTCCATAACACACTTTTAAGCAGCATGTTTGTATCTACTTATACAAACTATGCATGGTATTATTCCAAAGTGAAAAGGCCGTATACCATATCATTTACTATTTAACTCATTGGGCTAGGCCCCAGGAAAGTCAACAGCATTTCAAGCCATGCTGACCCCACAGCTGAATACTGCTCAGTATGTCTGTGAACCCCATATACAAAGGATCCATGTGCTAATTAGTCTTCCACTCATGACAGGAATTGGGTCACAAGTGCTGAGATAATCCAAAAATGTATATACGGATGAGACGGAAGCAACCTGGTCCAGCTCTACTTCACAGAGGGCAGGGCCACGCTAATATGCACCAGGCTGAGAGAGGGGGCAACCCAGGGATTCAGGGTGAAACATTTGATGATGTTTGCTAGACTTTTAATTTAAAGCTGGTCAAGGAATAACTGGAAATGGCAAAGGAAGGTGCAGCTCAGCTGTGGAAGTAAAGTAGTAAAAATGTATTTAGTGTAGTGGCTCACCATGACCTGAAAAAGAATCAATGCTGAGGAGAACTGCATGCAAAGGATAATCTCATATATCTTATTCAGATGGGCTGCATTAAATAAACTTCGTGGTAGGATTCCATCAGCATTTTCTTGGCCTCTTTTGCTAAGATCAAGCTGAAAGCCTGATCGATGTTTTAACTCAAGGTATTTATGTCAGGGTGTAAGGAATGGAGAAAGGAAACCCAAAGCTTAAAATAACAGCAGTGGTGGCAAATAACCAGGAGGTGGAAGGTGAAAGGAAGAGGTAGAGAAGCAGAAAAAGAAAGACGATGAAGAAGATGGGAGCAACAGTAGAAATAGCAATAATGAGAGAGGCAGCAACAAAACAGGTGACAGGGAGTAGAACAAGGCCAGAGGGAAGATAGGCAGTGGAGAATAAGAGATAGAATAAGAACAGGATGAGGTACATCAGCTGAGAGGCAGAAAGCAGCAGAAGTATAACGGAATGCTGACCCATCTGGAGTAGCATGGTGGGAAGACATGGAAGTTGCACTGAGAGATGTTAGGGAGGATCACAGACTGCAGATAAAAATAATATCAACCAATGCAGACAGAAGTGATGGATAACAAGGGATGCAGATGGGAGCAATCAAGACATGAGTACATAGATAAGGTTCTGTCTGTGATATTGGAGGTGGAGATGGAACATCTCACCACTCTGATTCCTTTCCAAAACAGAAATACTTAGAGTTTACTTACTGGAACAGTTAAGAGTAGGAAAAATGTATAGCGGGAGACCTGAAAATGAGGGGGATGAGTCGGAATCAGAGCCAGAGAGTAGGCTCCTACCTTTAACTCCTTTGATCTCCAGCCCAGAATGGCGAGATAGAGGTGGAAAGTAGTGGGAAGGCCGGAAAATGGCAGTCTTTTTTTAATACAAAGGCCGTCAGGAAGCTTGCAAAAGTGACAGACATGGGGGGAGGGAGAGGGATGGGGAAGAGTCCACCACAGGGAGCAGCAGCTCTGGTGCACCTTAAAGGACAGTTGTGCTCTTTTTAAAACAAGCACAATAGCACTGATTATAGCATCAGGGACAAATGATCAGGGACAAATGAAAAAGCAGCTGGAGGCACACTACTATTCAAGAATTCAGAGGTGAGAGCAAAGCAGGTGGAAGACATTATCAGACTGCAGTTAATGATATTATCAGGCAGGTAAGTAGCATTAGATGTTTTCAATTTATATGTACCACCAAAGCAGGAGGGGAGGAAGGCTCTGCTTAGAAAGCTAGCAGTTTACATGGTTAGAGGGAGCCTGTGGATAATAATGGAGGACTTTAATGGCATAATAGAAGTGGGTGACAGTACAGAGGAAGGGGGAGATGAAACTGTTCATCCAGATTATAATAGAAGAGTCACTAAGAGATGTGTAGGAAGGAGAGAAAGTTTTCACTAGATCATACCCAAGTGGAAAGAAACAGTCAAGAATTAACTCTGTGTTTGTATCTAAAGAAATAGACATAAGAAAAAAACCGTAATTGTGGCATCTAGTGATCACCAGGTGCTGAAGACGGAACTGAGCCCCACAAAGAAAAGGGGGTGTGGAAGTTAGAGGTGGACTTTTGATGGAAAGTGTGCTAACACATATATTATTGGGTCTGCAGGGTACTGCCCGTTCCTCTGGTTCTCTCCTGCCACGACTTTGATCTTATTAAGGGAGGAAAGAGATGGAGTGTTAATAGATACCTGCAGAGTAATGACGCTTGACCCGTCACGTGATTCCAGGTCCTTTATTCTCGTCTTTCTTTTACAGTGGCCCAGACCACAGGCAGCAGCCCGTCCCACTTGCCCCCTCAGTCACACTCATGTTCTGGAGAGGATCACCAGCTTTGCAGTCCTAAAGTTAAGTACCAGCCGGTGTCCCGCGGTTCCAATTACCTCATTAGCAGCTCGCGTGAACAGTGCCTTTTATTCTTCACCGGCTGTTCCCCCTATGTGGGTAATGGTAACTTGCAGTCTTAACCCAGTCCCTCTGGGTGCGAGCCACTCCTGCATGTGGCTCAGCTTATTGTCTGCTAATTGCCTCGTTAGCTGTGGAAGCTCACCACATCTCTCACTGCCTCCCCATGGCTTGTGCTGGCTCGGCTCTAGGAGCTCCCTCGCTGCCAGAGCCGGCGCTTAGGATCCGGGACTGTCTCCCCCTTTGCTCTGGGATCGTTGCCAGCTTCCCATTTTGGGTCCCAACCGGGGACCACCTCTCTATTTTGGTATGCCTTGGCCTGTCACTGCCCGGACCTGCGCCTTCTTTCCCCTCCAACTCACCATGGCAGCTGGAGTTCCGTCACAGGCATCAGGCATCTCTACTGATCTGGCAGCTGTATGGTCCCTTCTCCACATCTCTCTGAGTCTCAACTCCGCGTCTTTCTCCGGGGCCTTGGGAAACCCCTCTCTTCCGGTGCCTGAAGGCATCTTTTCCAGGGCGTCGTCCTTCCTTTATTCCCAGAAGCCAGGTCCCATTGGCTTACCAGTGGTGTGGGGAGTCTCTCTCCCCCCTGCCACACCTGGGCATCGTGACTGCCAGCTGAGGGGATTTTCCCCAAGTAACAGGGCTCCAGTCAGGGATCCTGTTACAGCATACATCAGAGTATTGAGAAGTGATAGGGGCTAAACTAAATAGATTGAGAAGCACCATAGTTGGAGTGGGGAACTGGAGGGACTTGGAGAAGTTGAGCCTTCAAATAAGAAAAAGTGCTAGGAATCCCAAAGGGCATTGAAGACAAATACAGCATGGGAAAAGATGACAGCACGGATATAGCAAATACTTTGGTTATGGGCTGGAAGGACACTGTCCTTTGCCAGAAACATGGCAGCTATGAAGGCTGTGCCACTGCCAATTATTCTATATTGAGGAATTGTATTCCTACCAACATGGGAGCAGATAGCAAAAGTGCAGAGGGAATCTGGAATGCCAAGGACAAAGGTCGGTTAGAGCTGAATTGTACAAAGCAAGAGGAACGGGTGGTCCCAGTTTTTTTTTGTCTATGTGAAATATGTAAGTGTGGTGTGCAAGGGCAAGGGGAAAAAACACAGATCACCTTAAGCAGCTACAATGTTGAGGAAATTGGGAGTATAATCAGACCTCTTTGAAGAGTCCATGTGTGTGGCAACTGCTGATTCATTATGTCAGAATGGAAGGGTTCATGCAGGAATAAAATAGGCTGGAGGTCCTAAAGGATCATAAGAAGTTGATGAAAGTGGTAAAGAAGAGCTGGTGGGAAACTTTGCAGAAGGACAAGTGAAGAAGATATGGGGAGCAGTGATGCATAAGGAACAAAAAGGGGGGAACATGTTGACCTAGTGTGGATGGTTGTAAGAAATATCTTGCTGGTGAGAGGTGAAGCATAAATGCAGCCTGATGAGTGCATCAAGGTGCCCAAGGAAGAGTTGTGGTGAACATATGGTGGGACATAGATTTTAGGAGTTTACATATGCAATGGTGGTGCGGGAAAGGATCTGCCACTTTCTGAGTGTCACCAAAATAAACCTGTTGTTAGAACAGGACTGGTACTGTATCAACTCATATCAAAGGGACCAAATTAAATGTTACTAAGGACTTTATTAGCATGTGTTAAAACTAGTTTATGGAAAGTAAGAAACCTCTGGGTTTTTAAGGGTTTGGCTTTCTCTGGGGCTGCATACTACATTGATCAAGACAGAGAAGACGTGGAGGAAAAAGGACTGGACACACTTATATCGTTGTTTCACTGAATGAACAGAGATGACTGACGGAAGGGGCAGGTGGTTACTGAGGTTTTTCATGGGGTTCTGTATGAAGAAAAAGAATTCTGTAAGGGTCTTTTGTGGAAATCTGATGTATGTTGTTTAAGGCTTTAATATATATAGTTGTATTTTTTTTGTATATTAGCTGTTTTTGCAATATGAAGTTTTGGTAAAAGAAAGGTGCTCAATATGTGAAGCTTGATAAGTGGAGAATGATATGTCTTTTTAATAAAATGTGTAAATAAGAAAAAAGATTCCCATTAGTATGTTTGCCCCATCTGGGCCATGTGTTTTATAGTCATGCTCAGTGTTGGTTGCATTTGATGAACTTCATAGTTGGTTTCCATTACTAAGCAAATGCTGCATTTGTCAGCAATTTGACAAGTAATTCATTTAATGCGGTTACCATGTATGCGAATATATATAAAAAAAAAAATCCTTGTCTTGTATTCAAGAAAATGCAATAATACAGAGAACGGTATATTCGCAGAAGAGATATATACCGAATATACAGAAGATGGAATTAGGCAAGGAGCCTCCTGCATTTGTAGGCAAATATTTATCCAATGATTCCACAAACTACTTAAAACCCTCACACACAACCGCAAAACACAAAATCAGACACAATAATACCCTACAACATGCCTGCTTCTCTAAGAACAGGGAAGTAGCTGCTTAACAGGAAAGTAGCTGTTCTGTGTGTTGTATATTTATTGAGTTATAACAGTTAAAAGCTGAATGCCATCACAAACATTTAAACATTGATTCAGCAACTGATGCACTATATAATGGCCCTTATTTCCAGGTTAAATCATGTAGTTTTTTTTACTATTTGTTTGAAATATCAACTTCATGCTGTCAATATGCTCTTCATAAGCAATATGAGCATAAGGTCACAACACACCAAAATCAGTATCTATCGTAGTTTCTTTACCAAGCTATTACTTAGTTCTGACTTACGATAGTTGTAATCAAAGATGGTGTAACAAGAAGTTTCTTAATAATTCTGTATCTGTCATACAGAGGCTTCATAAGACTCTTCTGTTCTTTTGTTACCTAAAAAATAAACAATAAGAAAGTATATTTTTCTCAGAAACAAAAATTATGATCTACAATACTTGAGATACATTTATTTGCACCTTGAGTTCAGAAGTGAACTTGGCTTTGAGTGTATTCTTTTACTTTGTATCATTTGAGTACACTGGCATAATTCACGGATAGAGTGTACATTCTGAAAAAAGTGCAGTCCTATTAGGTAGTGAAAAATGTAGAGTTTCCTCGAGCCATTTATTCTGAAAAACAGCGATGCTGTTACATTTCACATTCTGTGGGTGCCAATATAGGTATGAGTTTTCTGTGTTTTTTTTATTTTTAATGAATGCGAGTGTCGGGAACAATTTATTTAAAAAGAATACATTTTTAGTTAGGGTGCTGCTGGGTCCAATCCAATCAAAAGTGTCCTGTCCAAATCTTTGCAACAAGCCAACTAATAGCTTGAAAAGACTGGCTAGCATTGAAGCTCAAAAGGTAGGATATGGGGGATGGAGCACCAACAAACACTGTTCTTAATGTTAAATTGTCAGAAAGGAATCACCTGCAAATGAGTTCATCACCTTTCTGTACTTCACAATTCCTTACTGTCAAACTTTTCAGTCTCAAATCACTAATAACTGCACTGCCTGTGTATGTACACAAATGCAGATAAACGAAAAGACATTGACTGCCTGAAGTCATGGGCAAGATTTGTTTAGAAGTGGTATATTATCTGGGCATGTGAAGCAAGAAGGAGGTTGGAGGACTTCTGCTGGATGCCATGATCTACATATTTAATTTCATCCAAGTACAGAGCATCTCAAACACGTCCAGTACCATATCAACATTCCCCACTCCCAGATGGTCCACCTTAATAGTGGAAGAATGATAATCCTTCTATGACCAATCTTCACTTTTAATTTGGTTGCGGCAGTCAGGCTTTTTGGTCGGAGCCATCTTAAGGACATAATGTATACTGGGGACCTCTACACTTTAAATCACAAGACCATTATCCCAGCAATTGCCTTTGAGAGCACATGCAGATGCCGTCACCATTTAGTGCGAGCACATATTTGAATTATGGCTGTTCATGTGCTATTGCTTTGGTTGTCTCCATTTTGTGCCTTAATGTTTGTGTTCTCTCTGGGGCCACAAGTCCCACATGGCTTGTTTTACCATTAACTGGTGTGTCTTGAAGCTTGGACCTGTGCCCTAAGTATTTGGGCCCTGTGGGCCTCTGCCTTAAAATAGCACTACTTCTAGAGCAGGATGGAACTGTCAGCTATCGAGACATAACTCCTGTTTGAGACAGATACATTTAGAACTTGTCATTTATTGAGTCGCTTTTTCAGGGAAGCTTGGAAGAACCTGCTGATATCAAGATATGTATGGTCTCTTAGAGCAGGTGCTGTCAGTAATATATACAGACCCCCAAAGTCAGTGGCTTAAACTCATCGTTTCCCCGTGTACCACCATGAAGGCATTCTGGTTCACACAGATCAGCCCTTCAGAGTCTTAGGTAACTGAGGCACAGAAGTCACAGACTTTCTAAAAGTTCCCAAATCTTACTCTTTACAAGTGACACACAGATCTGGAAAAAAACAGTGACGTATCTGACCTAATGTTCCTGCCTCGTGTTCTTTTCTAAGTGTGAAATGCTTTTACCTTGGATCAGAACTTCCTAAGGTATTCAGCATTTTTCCTGTTCGATACATATGTTCTCAGAATCATCGACTCTCTCTCTCTCTCTCCCCCCCCCCCCCCCCCCCCCCGGCCAACTGTCTTCTTTAACAGCTGGTTCATTGATTAAAAACAACCTATGTCTTTTTTGCTGTTCAAGCTTTGTTTGTCTCAGCACCACTGTTTAAGGTCAACCCTAAGGTTACCTTCAAATATCCCAGCCCATTTGAGCTGTTGTTTCCCATCTACATTACCATGCTGCACTCATAGTGGGCACACTAATTCAGAAGGGCTGGATTCTAATGGAACTTTCTATCCATCTATGTTTTGCTCTGATTTTGGCAAGAGTCAAGAAGTGAAGTACAGAAGGGTCGGAAGTGACGTATGGGAAATTGAGAGATTGCCACTCATGGAAGTTTTGTACCTCCAGCCTACAGTGCCCAGGTAAGCGTTGATCACACAGCAGGGAGGGAAGTTACAGCAGTCTGACCTTTGACACTCACACCAGGAGAGCTTCTGGAGTCAGCTAAGTGGATTTTAATGCAGAGGGTTAGCAGGTTTGAACCAAAGGGTGACTTGACTCTGTTGGCTGGGTCAAGACCTACCTTTAGCATTACTACACCTTCTGAGTTTTTCCTTCCTGCCAACACCTGTTTTTTTCCAGCTTGTTGTACAGTCCACTCCTTCCAAATCTTCCACATCTTACTTTCCCTTTATTCCAGAGAGGATGGAAAAAGCTAATTTTATCTAGGCAGCAGTAACTCCTATTGCTCATAGATGTTAGATGTTAGGTGTTAGGGTCGGAAGGGACCTCAATAGATCATCAAGTCCGACCCCCTGCATAAGCAGGAAAGAGTGCTGGGTCTAAATGACCCCAGCTAGATACTCGTCTAACCTCCTTTTGAAGACCCCCAGGGTAGGGGAGAGCACCACCTCCCTTGGGAGCCCGTTCCAGACCTTGGCCACTCGAACTGTGAAGAAGTTCTTCCTTATGTCCAGTCTAAATCTGCTCTCTGCTAGCTTGTGGCCATTGTTTCTTGTAACCCCCGGGGGCGCCTTGGTGAATAAATCCTCACCAATTCCCTTCTGTGCCCCCGTGATGAACTTATAGGCAGCCACAAGGTCGCCTCTCAACCTTCTCTTGCGGAGGCTGAAAAGGTCCAGTTTCTCTAGTCTCTCCTCGTAGGGCTTGGTCTGCAGGCCCTTGACCATACGAGTTGCCCTTCGCTGTACCCTCTCCAGGTTATCCGCATCCTTCTTGAAGTGTGGCGCCCAGAATTGCACGCAGTACTCCAACTGCGGTCTGACCAACGCCCTATAGAGGGGAAGTATCACCTCCCTGGACCTATTTGTCATGCATCCGCTGATGCACCATAAAGTGCCATTGGCTTTTCTGATGGCTTCGTCACACTGCCGGCTCATGTTCAACTTGGAGTCCACTAGGACTCCAAGATCCCTTTCCACCTCCGTGCCACCCAGCAGGTCATTCCCTAGGCTGTAGGTGTGCTGGACATTTTTCCTGCCTAGGTGCAGCACTTTGCATTTCTCCTTGTTGAACTGCATCCTGTTGTTTTCTGCCCACTTGTCCAGCCTATCCAGGTCTGCCTGCAGCTGTTCCCTGCCCTCCGGCGTGTCCACTTCTCCCCATAGCTTTGTGTCATCTGCAAACTTGGACAGAGTACATTTCACTCCCACGTCCAAGTCGCTGATGAAGACATTAAAGATTATCGGTCCAAGGACCGAACCCTGCGGGACCCCACTGCCCACACCCTTCCAGGTCGAGACCGACCCATCTACCACTACTCTTTGGGTGCGACCCTCTAGCCAATTCGCCACCCACCGAACTGTGCAGTCATCCACATCACAGCCTCTTAATTTGTTCACCAGTATGGGGTGGGATACCGTATCGAAGGCCTTCCTGAAGTCCAGGTATACGACATCCACCCCTCCTCCTGTGTCCAGGCGTTTCGTAACCTGGTCATAGAAAGAGACTAGGTTGGTCAGGCACGATCTGCCCGCCACAAACCCATGCTGGTTTCCCCTCAGCATAATTTGCCCTGCCGGGCTCTCACAAATGTGAGCCTTGATAATTTTTTCAAATACTTTACCAAGGATGGAGGTGAGACTGACCGGCCTATAGTTGCCCGGGTCCTCCTTCCTCCCCTTTTTGAAAATGGGGACCACGTTAGCCCTTTTCCAGTCCTCCGGGACTTGGCCCGTGCGCCACGAGCATTTGAATATTCGAATATTCACTCAACTAAGATCTTCTTTAGGTACTGCTAACCTTTAATAATAACCTGTCCAAGGACTGACTCAAGGGGTTTTTTTTGATGATATCTCCAACAAAAATCTTACTTCTGGCATATTTCCTGGACTATCATAGCTAAAACAACATTTCAACCCTACTTTTCACAGACAGACATGCTGATACATGCTTAGCACAAGGAACATAAGAAATACAACTAAAATACAGTCAAATGGTTTTAAAAATGAACTAAAATTAAAAGTTGTATGGAGACATTCATCAAATCATCACATCTGTTGTGGGCCAAGGTTTCAGACAGGACAACTCTTTGTCCACATACAGTTTTGGAACTGACAGAAACATACACAAGGGCATTAATATATATCTACACCAAAAGCTGATAAAAGTAGTAATAGTAAGATGTGTTAGCCACCTGTTTTGGAGGATCAGAAACAAGCAGTAATTTAACCCAAAAATGTGTATAGTTCAGAGAGAATATTGAGACACTTCTTAACATCCAATACATTCTTTTCAAACATTTTGCATAAAGATGAAATGCAGATTTACTAAATACAACAAATACAAAACAAGTCAAATGATTACACTACTTCCAGCTACACTCATTTAATCATACTTTAAGGGTTACGTATGACCTTTAGATAGGCTCAAAAGTTCAAACAAACAAACCCAACAAACCGCCCTTCAGGATCTTAGAACTGAATGGACAAAAAACATATATAAATCAAAGTAATTCCATTAAAATGAATCCCTTAAATTTATATTGAAAATGATGCTCTTGATATCTGGTTCTAACTCTGAGCCATACAATTAGGGTTCTCTTTATGACTAGATTACAACTGGAGAAGAAATTGTGGCATGGTAGATATGCCTTATAAGTTCTAATCTAACCCATTTGTGCACTATCAGCAGTGAAATCACAGCAGTATAGCCTCTTTGGCCAAAGACATACCCCAAGGTCTCAGCCAGACTTATGGCTGAAGGTACACCAGCTAGCTAGTTAAAGCTATCTTGGCTGTTTGAGGACTGGATGAGGGCCAATGTTGTGCTCATCCACAAGAAGGGCAGGAGGGAGGAACTGGGTAACTATAGATCGAGCAACGTAACTTCCATCCTAGGGAAAATCCTAGAAAAGTTCATCAAGAAGTCTATCTGTGATAAACTTCCAACATGGCTTCATTGCAGGCAGGTCTTGCCTTACCAGCTTCATCTCCTTCTATGACCAGGTAACTCACCACCTGGACACGGGACAGCAGGTTGACATTGTATACCTTGACTTCCAAAAAGCCTGATTTATTAGCCCACAATGTCCTCACGAGAACATTTAAGATTGTGGGCGTAACTCTAAGACAGTCAGGTGGGTGAGACGCTGCTGCAGGGTAGAACCTGGATCTGTGTCATCCTGGTGAGAAATGGGCAATGGTGTCCTGTAGGTATGGGCGCTCAGTCCAGTACTATTCAACATTTTTATTAATGATTTGGATGTGGGGATGAAGAGCTCACTGGCCAAGGTCACAGATCAAACCAAGTTATGGGGGAGCATGGTCATGCTTGAAAATAGGTTATAGATACAGGCAGACTTTGCAAGTTGGGCACTTTGGAATGTGATAAAGTTCAATGGTGAGAAATGTAAAGCGCTCCACCTTGGGACAAGCACCCCCCAACATACCTACAGGCTTGGCAGCACCAAACTGACTAGCACCATGAATGAAAGGGACCCAGGGGTAATAATAGACCACAGTATGAATATGAGCCGGCAGTGTTTAAAACTGGCATAGAATCCTTAACCGTTTAATATATCGGCAAATTTGTCAGGGATGTTTCTTCAGCAGTTTCTTTGTTGTGCCATTCTTGATGTTGCTCCCATTTTGAAAAGGAAACTTTGTCTCTGTCTTCCCTAAGACATCAGGGATCTTCTTAAACTGGGGGAACATGAAATGTTTTTGCAAAATAATTCAATGTATTTAAGGTACTAATTGTCAAATTAAAAAGAGAGACGGCTTCCTAGAAAATATCACATCCATGTCTGATTATTGGCTTTGATTATCAAACTAATTGCAAAATTCCCCACTTGTGGAGGCAGCTCCTCAGGGGCCTGTACACAAAGACGTAGCCTCCCACATCTCATTTATGAGCATCCCCTCACTTCAAAAAGGACAGTGGGGGCACTTGAACTAAAGCTCATCAAATGCTTTAGTTCAAGTGCTCCTGCTGCCCTTCTGAAGCATGGGGACACTGATACATGACATGCTGTGGCGCTTTAGTTAGAAGCATGGCCCCCCACTTTTGGAGCATGTGTAAAAGTGCCTCTTGCTCAAAAACTGATGACACCAGTAGCATTAATGATTAGAGCTGGAGCAAGAATTTTTCCACAGCACTGTAACTGTGGGTCCATTTCCACAACAACCTTCAGTAACTTACTGAGTCAGATCTCACTAATACCTAAATATTGAACAATGGCAGTTTTGCAGATTTAGCTCTTGGTAACATCCTTAATTTAAGCATATGAGTAATCCCAGTAGTCATTTAAAATTCATTATGTGCTTAAGTGCTTTACTGGATCTTTGCCTATCCTGCCACATACTCTCTCTAACAGTAAAAGGAGTGCCTTCAGTACATAAAAGAAAAATATCACTGTCATTTTCTATGTCTGATATTGTGCCCTGACCTGTACAGCTCCTCCAGAATACTCTGCATTTTGTATGTTTCAATATCAAGCTACAGATAAGCCTGCAAACCACTTCTGTCTTTAACACATCTGAGATAGGTTGAGTATGTACCTGTAGAGGATCAGGGTAGGGCCTCCAGAACTGTTACCATTTTGTGCGTCATAGATCACTACTAACGAGCAATATAATGCTACAAAACAATAATTTTACTTCTTTTATTTTTTCCCCACAGTGATCACAGTTCAGAAGTTGCAAGCATTAACATTTATATTCAAAGGTTGCTTTGAACAAACCAATATAACATTGACTATGTGTAATCTCAAAAATATAAGCTAAAGAAATAATAAGCAATGATATAATATTTTAAATTTACCTATCTCTACAGGTCATACTTGCATGTCATCAGTGAATATTCCCAAAATATAGTAGATATTTTGGAGGACTGATTTTTTTTTCCCCAATGCCGTTTGCTTTTTTGTCATATCCTATTTTAAAAAGTTATTTCTAAAATGATGCATCAAGGTTATATCAGAAGGATACAAGTAGCCATCTACTCACAGATATCATCTTTCTAATTTAACTCTGATGGAAACATCCTTTCCTGCCCCTGTTGAAATCAACGGGAGCTCTGCATTGATTTCAATTTGAAAAAGGAACCAAGGTCAGGTGAATGAGGTTTAAGAGATTCACAATATGCGTGACTGGTGTAATCCAGACTGACTGAAATCAATGGAAGACTTTAACTTGTTTAAATGAGCTATGGAATAGGTGTTTAGACTAGATAATACAGTATATCAACTCTACTGTCAAGAAGCAACATTACTTGGGGCATGATCCTGTACTGTGTTTTTCCTCAAGGAAAAAAAAAAACCCATCATATCTCAGACAAGTGGCTTAATGATCAGAATCTTCTCTTGGATGAATGTGACCTTACAAAATCTCTGAATGTTTGATTTAATCTATTTATTTCAAGATACTTGACTGACAATTCAAGAATTCAAGAATAGAATTCACCATAAGACGTCAAGTGGGTAAGGTAACTAGGAGGGTGAAAGTGCTAGACTTTAGGAAAGCTGATTTCAATGAACTCAGGCGATTAGTCAAGGATGCACTGCAAAGTAGGAGTTTTGAAGTGATGGGAGCCCAAGAAGGGTGGCTGTGCCTTAAGGAAACGATCCTTTGGGCACAAAGCGAGATGATCCCGATGCGAGGAAAAAGAGGGAAAGGGGCCAGGAGGCTTCCTTGACTGACCAGAGAAATCCAGGGCAGCCTAAGGGCCAAAAGGGGAGCACATAAAAAGTGGAAACAGGGAGAGATCACCAAAGATGAATATACCTCCTCTGCTCGCACTTGTAGGGAGGCAGTTAGACGGGCCAAAGCTACCATGGAGCTGAAGATGGCATCCCAAGTAAAGGACAACAAGAAATTGTTTTTTAGATATATAGGGAGTAAAAGGAAGGCCCAGGGAGGAATAAGACCCCTACTAAATGGGCAGAAGCAACTGGTGACGGACAGGGGGGACAAGGCTGAACTCCTCAACGAGTTCTTTGCCTCAGTCCCCCTAAGCAAGGGGCACGACAAGTCTCTCACTGGGGTTGTAGAGAGGCAGCAGCAAGGCGCCAGACTACCATGCGTAGACCCTGACATGGTGCAGAGTCACTTGGAAGAACTGGATGCCTTTAAGTCGGCAGGCCCGGATGAGCTCCATCCGAGGGTGCTGAAGGCACTGGCCGACATCATTGCACAGCCACTGGCGGGAGTATTTGAACGCTCGTGGTGCATGGGCAAAGTCCCGGAGGACTGGAAAAGGGTCCCCATCTTCAAGAAGGGGAGGAAGGAGGACCCGGGCAACTATAGGCCAGTCAGTCTCACCTCCATCCTTGGCAAAGTCTTTGAAAAAATTATCAAGGCTCACATTTGTGAGAGCCCAGCAGAACAAATTATGCTGAGGGGAAACCAGCACGGGTTTGTAGCAGGCAGATCGTGCCTGACTAATCTGGTCTCTTTTTATGACCAGGTTACGAAATGCCTGGACACAGGAGGAGGGGTGGATGTCATATACTTAGACTTCAGGAAGGTCTTCGATACGGTATCCCACCCCATACTGGTGAACAAGTTAAGAGGCTGTGACTTGGATGACTACACAGTCCGGTGGGTGGCGAATTGGCTGGAGGGTCGCACCCAGAGAGTCGTGGTGGATGCGTTGGTTTCGACCTGGAAGGGTGTGGGCAGTGGGGTCCCGCAGGGCTCGGTCCTTGGACCGATACTCTTTAATGTCTTCATCAGCGACTTGGACGAGGGAGTGAAATGTACTCTGTCCAAGTTTGCAGATGACACAAAGCTATGGGGAGAAGTGGACACGCCGGAGGGCAAGGAACAGCTGCAAGAAGACCTGGACAGGTTGGACAAGTGGGCAGAAAACAACAGGATGCAGTTCAACAAGGAGAAATGCAAAGTGCTGCACCTAGGCAGGAAAAATGTCCAGCACACCTACAGCCTAGGGAATGACCTGCTGGGTGGCATGGAAGTGGAAAGGGATCTTGGAGTCCTAGTGGACTCCAAGATGAACATGAGTCGGCAGTGTGACGAAGCCATCAGAAAAGCCAATGGCACTTTATGGTGCATCAGCGGATGCATGACGAATAGATCCAAAGAGGTGATACTTCCCCTCTATCGGGCGCTGGTCAGACCGCAGTTGGAGTACTGCCTGCAATTCTGGGCACCGCACTTCAAGAGGGATGCAGATAACCTGGAGAAGGTCCAGAGAAGGGCCACTTGTATGTTTAAGGGCCTGCAGACCAAGCCCTACGAGGAGAGACTAGAGAAACTGGACCTTTTCAGCCGCCGCAAGAGAAGGTTGAGAGGCGACCTTGTGGCTGCCTATAAGTTCATCATGGGGGCACAGAAGGGAATTGGTGAGTTTCTATTCACCAAGGCGCCCCAGGGGGTTACAAGAAATAATGGCCACAAGCTAGCAGAGAGCAGATTTAGATTGGACATTAGGAAGAACTTCTTCACAGTTCGAGTGGCCAAGGTCTGGAACGGGCTCCCAAGGGAGGTGGTGCTCTCCCCTACCCTGGGGGTCTTCAAGAGGAGGTTAGATAAGCATCTAGCTGGGGTCATCTAGACCCAGCACTCTTTCCTGCCTATGCAGGGGTCGGACTCAGTGATCTATTGAGGTCCCTTCCGACCCTAACATCTATGAATCTATGACAAGTGAAATTAAGTAATCTGTAATCGCTGAAAGATGCATTAAGGCATTTGAAAAGAGAACATTATCCTTACTTGCAAGTAAAATTTTCTAAAGGCAAAAATTAAGTCCCTAATTCAAAAAAGCAGTTATGGTCATTCTAAAGTACTTTGCTGGATCAGAATCCAAGAATGGGGAAATATTTCAGCCATCTTGCTTCATATGGTAGGGAAGCAGGATTCAAGAAAAGCCTTGGTTAATTGTAATAAAATGACTTGCATATGCCTGAGGCTTATTTCACCTAGTACTTCTCATTGGGTGCGACTACATGTTCATTAACGTGCCATAGTTACTGAGCATTAAGTTTAGTACTACTGGAATGCTACCACACAGTGTTGTTAGGCTACTGCACAGTTAACATCTTGTGTAGACACACTGCACTTTAGGTCTTCACCTTAGCACAAGAAGAAATTGATATAAAAAGATGGAAAGCAGTTCAATGAACTCCTACGTATCCTTTTACAGAATTTTTCCAGCCCATTTTAAAATGTGTTGCAATTACAAATTATGCATAGACAAGGACACCAGAAATGAAAGAGCTGGAGTGAATATGTTTTCAAAAGAAGGACGTAAAATTAGAATAACTGATATTAACATAAAGTGAAACCTTTAAAGTAATTTTGGGAAAAAACTTGCTAAATGTATTTTGTGTAGTACCTTCTACTTGTAATTTTTTGTTTAGATTATATCAGTGCAAAGAACATGGAATCGACTTCTTACATATTAAAGAAGACCTTGTTATTGCTAACAGGGCACGTCTATACATGCAAATAACGTAAGATCAGCCCTCACTTCCTGCAGCCCTGCACTGGGCACTGAGCTAATTGTTGCTGGTAGGGAGTTCAGGGCCAGGAGAAAGATATCCCAGCCCCCTCCAGGAGATATAACTCCGTGCCACTGAGAGCTGCTGCTGCTCGTGTGGGCTGCACCACCGGAGCCCAGGTCCCCCTGCCCCAGAAGCAAGGAGTATCCACCCCTACTTCCCAATTGTGATCAGGGAGTGGGGGTTGGGAAATTCTCATCTCCCAGTCCCAGCCCAATAGTCGCAGGGCCCAGGTTGATAAGAAGCTTTCAGCCCAGGCCCCACAACTAGATAAGAATCTCCCAGTCCCCACTCCCTGACTAGTAATTTCCTGTGACAAGATAAGAATCTCCCAGTCCTCTCCAAAGGGAAACATTGTCCCTGCCCAGGGTACAGAGGCAGAGCCACACCCAGGAAGAGGCAGCTCTCAAAGGCATGCAGCAATATTTTGCCTCCTGCTGTCCAGCAGGCTGGGAGCATACATGCCATACTCCATAGTAACTAATTGAGAGTAAATTTGCTACTTGTATTTACAGTTAGCACTTTTTATCACGATTACAGAAAATCACTGTGCAGTAAGCGTTTGCATGTGTAGACTATGACACTTACTGTGCAGTAATTAGCTCTAATCTTGAGTGAAGCATCTTGTGTAGACACACCCACAGGAGAGAAAACTAACACAATTCCACATATACTGCTTACAAAAACTGAGTGGTTCAAATTAAAAGTTCCCAAATTTTCTAACTACTCACCCAAAGAAGCAGAACTCTCTTGATCATTAATGGATATAGAGAGAGTCATACTTCAAACCATATTGTAGCAGGTGTTTATATGGTACAATGATAAATAGATCCACAATTAACCACTTCATGTCCTACCTTTGTGATGCCAAATTTGACAGACCAAGCATATTAAACATATTAAAATTTGGAGATATCTTCAAAAATTAAAATGGAGGAAATTAATTATAGAATCAGCCTGGATTGCTAAATCAATTATGCCTGGATAGCACACGCATGTAGATTTATTAGGATAACACAGGAGAAAATTTACAGGGCTTTTTTAGCATCTATAAGGCTCGCAATTTATCTGCCTACTGCCTAGCCTATCTATTTCAAAGAACACTCATCTCTACTCTCTCTCTAAGTCTAGGGATTCTTTCATTTAGCCAGTTTTACTTGAGAGACTTCTCAACCAACACTTTTACAGACTGTCACAGGCAGGGGTCTGTAGGAGGGCCGTGATCTCTTTGAGGCCCCTTCCCATGCCAAGTGGGCCCAAGGGCACCCTCAGTTTCTCGCCCGCCACGTCTTTGATGTTTAAATATGTTAGGGAGGCTGCCTTTCTATGCCCTCTTGGTCACTTCTATGGATCCTACAACCCCGTGGTTTTCCCAGACCCCTCAGGGGTCCCGTTCTGTAAATGGTGCTGTAAGGGGCACCCTAGCCTTAGGGGCTACGCATGGCTCCTACCACCCCAATACCACGCCCCAAGCCTCACAGATGTAATGGACATTATTTTGTCCCTCTCTCTGATGTTCATGCCCTCTCTGGCACTGAGGCTTTCCTCAGTCCTGTCTCTTTTCTCTCTGTGCTCCCACTGACACTTGGGCTCTCCTCCACCCTGTCTCTCTCTCTCCGTGCCCCTCCTCCGGGCTCCTCAGTAAGGCCACCTTCTCTAGGGCCTCCTTTGTAGCACTGCCCTCTCTTGCAGGGCCTCCTCTGTAGCGCTGCCCTCTCTTGCAGGGCCTCCTCAGTAAAGCCACCCCTTTCTGGGGCTCTTCTACAATGCCACCCCTCTCTGGGGCCTTCCCTGTAAAGCCGCCCTCTCTCTGGTGCTCTTCAGCAGTGCTGCCCTCTCTCTGGGGCTCTTCAGCAGTGCCGCCCTTCTCCAGGGTTCACCACAACTGCTACCCCCTCTCTGGGGCTCACCACAGTGCTACCCCCTTCTCTGGGGCTTCTCAACTGCCCATCTCTGGGGCTGGGGTCTGTGCACCCCAAAATGCCGCACCTTCACTGGTGCTGGGGTCCTCACACTCCGCTGTGAGTCCCCTATGAGGATGCTGCGCCTTTACTGGCGCCGGGGCCCTCACACTACTGTGGGTCCCCTATGAGGCCGCCTCCAACCCCTAATAGCCTCACCCAAACCACCGGTGATAAACAAACAGCAACACAAAATACTAGCCCTCCGGCTATAACTCAAACTGAAGCCGTCCGCCCATAACAACATTCACTCCTACCGGAGACCCTTTATCTCTCAGCAAAGTTAGATACTGCTCCTGGGTCAGGCTTCTCCTCTCTCCCACAGCAGAGTGCTCCTTCCTCTATGGCAGCTGGCAGGGAACTGCCTCTGGCCTCAGCTCCTTGAGTTTATAAGGGAGCCAGGCCCTGCCCCTTTCCAGTCAGCTGACCTTCCCTGGTTGCCCCGGCAACCCACAGCTGGGCTCCTTATTCACTCACTGCTAGGGTCCCTTCCCTAGCAGTTTCTCCGCCTTAGGAGCAGGGCACCTAAGTGGTCTGTGACACAGACATTAATGCTGATACCAGTATCACTGAAACTTGTGTGATTCCCAAGAAAACATGGTTGTTATTTTCAAACACAATTTACCAAAGATAATCTATCCATATGGTTTTACCCACATACGCAATTAATGAGGAGCGCCATTGCATGACTGGCATGTGGTGAGGGGCCTGCAGCCAGGGGCTGCTCTGACCTCGTTTGGTGTGCTGTTGAGTGGTGAGCTGGGGCAAGAGGGTACTCCAATGTGGGGCTATCCAGCAGGCAGCCCCCGCACTGAAGCAGCTTCATGCCCCAGCCAACCCCATCAGTGTCTTCATGTGCATGACATAAAAGTATTAAAAGCTCTGCAGCAGGATAATACTTGTATTTATAAGTACTGTTCTGAGACGGAGTTTATTGGTTTCCTGCAGTTAATTAGGCAGCTCCACAGTAAACATTAGAGCAGGGTCTCAAATGTAAAATCCTATGCAAAAATAACTTCTTTTACATTTCTTGCAGAAATTTGGTGAAGCCATTATTTAAGGACAGATATTCTGATGATATAAATCAACTTAACTCCTTGGAAGTCTAGGTCATCATCATAGATGTCAGATTTACTTCAACTAATAATTTTAGGGTTCCCATACACAAGAAAGTAACTACAGTGCATCAGAGCAGACTTGATAAATGGAGCCTGCTGCAGACTCCAGCATCTAACTGTTAATGTTGTTTGTAATCCAAGTGTTTTGCTCATCCTGTTTTCCAGGAGCCTTATGATTCTAGTAATGCAGCAAACTGATCCCCACAAGCCCTAGGTCTGTACTTATGATCTCCCAGACTCCACAGATCTTTCATATTTTATAACTGTGACTGATAAAATAGCACAAAAATACATTAATGACTACAACGTTAAGGAGCAGATTTTGATATATTCACATAAATTACACAGCCCTTTACTACATTTGTGCATCTATGTCAGCCCCACAGTAAAGCATCACTGTCTACACGAGCACCTATATTAGGGCACAGTAAATTAATTCCATCATAGAATAGTATTGTCTGGAACAAGTACTATCCTACAGCAGAGTAATCTATGTTCCACAATGCATGTGTAAATGGTGACCGGGGCTGGATGGGACTCAAGGGTGATACAGTGAGAGGGCTGTATTGGAGCACGGTCATGTGCTAGTGTAACAGGGGCTCAGGTAGGAGCCCCGTTACTGGAACAGTCACAGGAGCAGGTAACTGGGTGCACAGGTGGAGGGGAGGTCACACCAGGGGCAAGTCGGGATAATTAGCCAGGCGCGGCTGATAAAACATGGCAGTGAGCAAGCACAGTTTGCCTTTGGGCATGGAGAAGACAGAGGATAGACTGTGAAGAAGAAGAAAAAGAAGAAGAGACAAGGGAGAGTAAGAGAGAGAGAGAGAGAACCCAACTTTTAGCTTCGGAGAACGCTGGGTCTGCCGGTCCCAGGATGGGGCAGATGGATGCTGGGGCGAGGGAGAGCTTACCAGCAGCTGCAGCCAGTTCAGTGAGTCCAGGGAAAGCCAGGAACCGGTGGGATGAGGGGGACACTGAGGGAGAAGGCTCCGAGCTGGAGCCCTGCAGTAGAAGCAGCCTGGAGCCTTCCGCCCCACAGGGATGGATGTAAACAGAGCCCAGTACTCACAGACAGTGGCGGGGAACACAAGGCGCAGAGAACGTGCCCAGCTAATGAATCAATTATCCAGGACTCTATTGCTACAAATTAACCTAAGTTGTGCAGGATGCTCGGGACTCCCGCGCTACTTATCAGCCTTGCCAATGTTCCCTCGCTAATGATGTAATTAGCGAGGAGAGTGCTATACTGTAACTACCTGAAGGGAAATAAAACTTGCATGGTGAAAGCATATCACCTGGGTGGTATGTGGTGTTTCTCATCCCAAAATAACACTGAACATCTCTTCCTTTTTTCAATCCAAGTCGTGGCAGAAGAGTTCAATGAAAGACCGAGCTAGACCCACCTCACACTTTCACAGTGAGCCCTGTATTATATATAGCACCCTCATGCACCAGCCAGTTGCTGTGCCACTCACTGCTGCCACCCAAATCCCAGGTCTGACCCTCCTTGGCCCCCTGCCAGCCTGTGACTATATTGTCCTGGCTGGAACTGCTGCAATCCTGGGTGCATGTGTCAACGCTGCACCTGGAAGCAGACTCCAACATGAACTGCACCAGAATTTATTGTGTCAGGGTAATTCTATTTTGTAGATGTACCCCATATGTAGCCATTGGCTTTACTTGGACCAATTGTGGAGTAAAAAAACTATTCAGAATAATTAAGAAACATTAATCTTTCACATTTGACTTTCTATCAATTTTTCCCTAAAATAGCTACAATTAGTTAGTTTCAGGCTATAACTTTTAAGAAGAATCTAATCAACATTTGCCTTTCCTTTAATTGGATGAAGCATTCTTTTCCAGATCCTGTTTCACAGTTGGTGGTGGTGCATCCCAGACCTGCCTTGCACTGTGGTGAAAAGTAAAGTGATTTCAATAATATGCTTTATAATTCTGAAAAATACTATGAGTCTTGAGAAGGACCCTGAAGAATATAAACCAATTTAAAAGAGGAAAGAAAAAAAGGAAAGAAAAAGAAAATTAACTGTGCCATGGCAAAAAGATATGTTGAATGGATTCACAAACGTACAGAAGTACTACCTGCACGTAGGAGAAAGTAATTGGCCATGGTATCAATTTGGCATTATGTAGTAAGAATCTAACCCTTGTGCAATAGAAGCCAAAAGGACAAGCTAACTAGGCTGGAGATGCTTATTTGAACTCTGATTAAAACTTCCCCAAAGATAGGGGACTGCATCTCCAGTATTATGGCTCAAGGCTAGGTTCAATTGGAGTACTATTTTTAGCTATCAGTACCACACACCAGAGGCCACATGGTCCATGTGTGTGAAATTTATATAAAACAGAGAAAGAGCTAGTTTGGTACTCAGTCAGTTACTAAGTGCATGAGACCAGCTTACCATAGATCAGCGGAACTCACTCATTTCTTGGTAGATGTGACTGTAATTATATACTTTATAGTGCTGAAAAAAGAAATATACTCTAAAAAAAAATATGAAAAAAAATTCCGGGCCAGGTTCCCACTCTCAGTTCTATATGTATAACCCCTTTGAATTCAATGGGGCTGAACAAGTGTACCTGAGAGCAGACTTTGTCCCCTTATCTTTAAAAATATTGGCCACAGTGAATAGACCTTATAGCTAATGGGATGTAGCACCATTAGCACATATTTTGCTGCAAATAGCCTAGTGTGAGCTGTTAAGTGGCATTTCTTCAGGTTTAAAATAATACAGTCAGATTTCAAGTGCCTACATTGGAATGATTTTAATATTGAGGAAAAGTATTTGAAATATGCCACACTACTTTATTTTGTTTTGGAGTTATTTTTTCCTATAACTCAGGGGTTGGCAAACTTTTGCCATGATGGGCAATCAATCTCTGCCTCCTGAAGTGTCCTAGCTGCTTACACTTTCCCTGGCTACTGATACCCAGCCCCGCTACAGCAAGGTTTAAGTGCAGGCACAAGAGAGAAGTAGAGAGGAATGCAGAAGGGGTGATGTTGAGGGGATGGATGGCATGACTCAGCTGCATGCCACCTGGTCCCTGCTACCCAAATTGGGTAAGAGCTTCATAGGCTGGATCCAACCACTTCACAGGGTGGATATGGCCTGCAAGCCATAGGTTGCTAAATCCTTATGGTACATGATAGTATCATACAAACCCATGGGCTTCAATGACACACTGCCTTAGGGTAAGAAACATAACGGCCAGTTTTGTAGATGAGTGATTTGTTCTTACTTATATAGTTTCTGTAGACTGCAGGTCCGATCACTTTTACTCTATGACCAGCTGTGATAGAATGAAAATATTCTATGTCATCTGAAACAGTTACAGGGGGGTTTTTTATTACAGTTCCTTATTGTTTCAGTTATTGCCATACACCTCCAAACATGATAAATCTATTTCTGAATCTTTCTGAACAAAAATGGACCTCTCTGCCTTTGTTACTCTTCATCGACTTGTCACTCCAGAAAAATTGTAGTCACTAGATGACATCATGTGGTGCTGAACCTGGGGGATATCATTGAACCATTGTAGTTCAGTATACACTGGGTATGTCTACATGTGACGCTAGGTCACTATAGCAATGTGCTATGGTGACATAGCATCTGCAGACAAAAAACTGTGATACTGCCAATACGTCACTGTAGTGACATGCTCCCTTATGCGTCATGTTTCCACGCGCATCATCACGGTGACATACTGCCTAAAAATAACTGTGTGTGGCACGTATGGCACAGTACAAGCTGTTACTTCCAAAAGGAACTACTAAATAACAGTGCAATAACAATGGCGCCATAGAGACAGAGCGCTGAGTAGGACACTAACAGTTAAACAAAATTTAATTTCTTCCCTAGAGGTGAATATTCTACAAGAAACAGACATGCCTATTTTTTTTGAGATACCTTTATGGTCTCGGGGACATTAAGCTGTTGTCTCTTCTCTTTTAATTTCTTCAATACAGTATCCATGGTTTCTTCCACTGATGACACTGGTTCAGCACTTGCTGCTTCCTGTTTCCCACTCTCCTTGTTTATTCCAGTGCTTTGGTGTTGCCCATTTCTTTGGGGTGCTTTGGAAGCACAGTTTTGTTCTTCTGACATTTTGAGTTTAAATTCTGTTTAAAAAGATAAGGTAAATGAGTATTTAATAAGTGTTTGCAAGAAAGGTTACCTCTAACCTACAACAAAAGCATACCCCATTATCTTTTATGGTACTGTAATCACACCACACCCATTCAGGACAGTAATCCTATTCTTAAATTTTTAATGTTTCTCTTTTTTCCTTGAGACCATTTGCTAAATTGGTTTGATCAGGGATTGGGTAAAGCATGAATAACAGAACCTGCCAGATGGTGCTGAAGTGCCACTGCCCTAATTTAACACTACATCTCTACCTAGCATAGAGAGTGTGATCAGGGACAACAACCCTTCCATGTCCCTGGGCAGATCGGCATGAAAGCAAACAGCCTTCATGTTGCTCTACAGTGCTAACTCCCACTTTTGTCACTAGGTATCTTAGGATCAAGGGAGTTATAAAAATGACATAAAAACACCCATTTTTCCTCCTGCCTCATGTAGGTCATTTCATCTCTCCATAGTTTCATAGATGTTAGGATCGGAAGGGACCTCAATAGATCGAGTTCGACCCCCTGCATAAGCAGGAAAGAGTGCTGGGTCTAGATGACCCCAGCTAGATACTCATCTAACCTCCTCTTGAAGACCCCCAGGGTAGGGGAGAGCACCACCTCCCTTGGGAGCCCGTTCCAGACCTTGGCCACTCGAACTGTGAAGAAGTTCTTCCTAATGTCCAATCTAAATCTGCTCTCTGCTAGCTTGTGGCCATTGTTTCTTGTAACCCCCGGGGGCGCCGTGGTGAATAAAACCTCACCAATTCCCTTCCCTGCCTATAAGTTCATCACGGCTGCCCCCGTGATGAACTTATAGGCAGCCACAAGGTCGCCTCTCAACCTTCTCTTGCAGAGGCTGAAAAGGTCCAGTTTCTCTAGTCTCTCCTCGTAGGGCTTGGTCTGTAGGCCCTTAACCATACGAGTGGCCCTTCTCTGGACCCTCTCCAGGTTATCCGCATCCTTCTTGAAGTGTGGCGCCCAGAATTGCACGCAGTACTCCAACTGCAGTCTGACCATGACACACTTTCTTGATTTATAAAATGGAGCTAATAATATTCTTTGTCTTCATACAGCCCTTTTGCCCAGGTTCAGTTTTACCACTTGAAGTTTACCACCTGAAATCAATTAACTCTCTTGGTAGTAAAGTTAAGGATGAGGGCACTTTTGCCAGATTCATGAGATGTAAGAATGAAAAATTCTGTGTGTTATTTTGAAGTATATTTGAGTTAGTGCTTTGATGTGTGGTGGGTTTCACATGTAGTTTAGCCATTTCACATCTATTTTCTTTTTTTCTAATGAAAAAAAGATTATATAATTTCTGGTGATAGTGCAGGCAAATCACTTGGTATTTTCAAAGGCATATTGGAGAGCTAGCTATATATTTCTCATTTCAATTCAATGGCAGTTGAGTTCCTAACTGCTTTGGGGTACTTTTCAAATCCACCCTAAACATTAACTGTTAGGATGACAAATAATTTGGATTATTAGGGAGCACTAGATTTGCAGCTGAATACAAAGGCATGACCTGTGGCCTAGCAAAGCTGCTGACCACAAGGCAGAATGATAGCTAAGCCAGCCATTTGCTTATGCTAAGTAACCATCTTAACTGTGTCAACCATTTTCTGAGAAAAAAAGCAGCAAGTGAATCTGTGTGAGTCTGTGTGCTGTGAATCACCTACAGTAAGGAATGAGATAAGATACAGGGGCCCCAAAAAAGGTGGAAGATGGTACATGAGACAGAAAACCATGTTAATGAAACAAACAGTAAACAGAAGCAGAGCTTGAAATGGGAGGACATATGGGTGGTACAAAGGAGGAGTGAGGGTGGAATAAATGTTAATAAACATGAGCCAAAGTGTATAAATGTGGAAAGAACTGTTGTTCGTTGCTGCTCCCTGTGTTCATAGACTGGGTGTCACCCGAAGCTGTCTCCATTCTGAATAAAGCTGTTGTGAGCAATGTGTGCTGGTGCTTGCTCCCTGCTTGCTCTGGCTAATGAGTACCAGGATCCATAGGCAATTGGATCATCATCTCCTTAGCCATTGGGCCTCACATGGAGTCAGGATCTAACATTAACATTAATAATTTTAACGTTATAACTGTAACAGCATGACAATGTAACACTATGATTTAATTCATGATGAGAATGCATCTAAAGCTAAAAAGGATTTTATTATTTTTAAATGGCCTTAAAAATAAATAAATCAATAGTGGCTACATTTTCCCCTAGGATAAGAATGTGTTACTTCCACAGACATTAATAAATCCCTGTACACGCAGACAGGAGAATTTGACTCTCTGGACCAAATCTAATTTCAGGCAGACTAAATTAATTGTTATGATCAAATAATAAGGGCTTTAAAACGGAGTTTAGAATATGAAGTCAACAAATCAGCTACAATATGAATCATGTCACCATAAAGAAGTCATTGACTTTGCAATTTGGATTTGTAATTAAAATTGTAATGTAGTTTTCAAGAAGGCTGATACTTAGAAGGGGACTCTTGGTGGGGTGGAACTGACTTTCCTCAAGCGCTAGCACTGGCTAGGCCTCATCTGCAGTACTGTGTCGTTCTGGGCTCCACATTTTAAAAAAGATGTGAAAATGTTAGAGAGGGTCTACAGTGGGCAACAAAGATGATCAAGGTCTTAGAAGGCAAGTCATATGAGAAGAGCCTAGACATGTTCCTCTTGCAAAAAAGGCACTTAAGAGGATACATAATAACAGTCTTTCCTCACTGTGAGAGACTGAGGTTGGGCATATTCTATTTTCCATAGGGAAACTTAAATCAATGCAGTAGTGAAAGAGAAACGGGTGGGAAAAAGTGGAAAAATTAGAAAATGGAAATGTAGATTATTATGTACCTTTGAGTTGTTTGCGACTTTTAGCTAAATCATTCATCCATTTCAGAACTTCGGGATTGGAAGTTTTGTCACCATATGAAGGCTGCACGTAAAAGAGAAAGAAAAAGAACACAGTGTGGTTGTTGTTGTCACCATTATGGCCATGATACTTCAAAGACAATGCATAAGCTGAACTTTAGGCACTGTGTATTTTTAGGTATTATAGCCTTATAATATAATTAGGAACAGTGCATAAGGCTTAGAATGTGCACAGCTCATTCAGAATTAGGATGTATGTTTTTTCTACAGGAATCTCTGTAATACTCCAGATGTAGTCATGCCAGTATTTTTAAAGAATATTTCTGAACAAAGATAGCATATGAATGGAAATCACAGTGCACTATGAGATATTCTTATTTCCTTCATAATAATAATAATGATAAAAAAGAATAGGCCTCTAATCCATCACTTCCACCCCCACCCCCATTCACTACTATGGTGCTATCAACTTTTCCAATCTAAAACCACTCCCAAAACCTCTTGGATCTATCAGGATCTAACCAGAACCTCCTTCCATTTAGCAATATGAAGAGGTTGAGTAGTCACAATCCCTTAACTTCAATTCATGTCAGGTTAAAAGCCATTCCCATGGGTGTTCTGCATGTCTTCTGAAATCTGAAGGAATTCTCTCATTCACAGATGTTTCAGGGGTGTTGCTTGTAGCCATGTTGGGCTAAGGACATAGGCAGATAAAGTTCTTTGGGTAAATCTCATCTCCCACTACCTGAAGATGGATATTTGTACAGGAAAGCTAGCAAAGAAGAATTTTTCCAACTATTTTAGCTGGTGTCCCATGGGGACAGAAACAAAATCCCTGGGAACCCCTCCCATGGTGACAGCTGAGGCTGGGGTAAGCCCCCAGAAAAAGAAAACTAAAAGCCCTAAGGAAGGGTCTTACTTACCTTCAACAGGAAAAGATGTGCTGCGCTGAGAAGAACTGCCGCTGCAGTTCATCAGCCGCTTTTATTTGTGACTGGAAGCAATGCTGGCGGATGATGTCACCAAGAACTGCCGCCCGACAGATTTAAAAGCCAGCAGTGGGGAAGCAAAGGGGGTGGCAGCAAAACCCAGGAGGGTGACACTGCCCTCCAGACTCCAGGATCATTGCTGTGGGAGATCAGCAGCAAGATCAAGTCGTGGCAGAGGAGTGCCGGGACCTCCTTTGGGGTCAAACACAGCCCAACACCCAAGTCTCAAGGACATGCCCTGAGGCCTGAACTTTTCTGCAAACTGAACATTCCTAGGTTCTTTTCATATGATCAAGGGCTTGGAAGACAAGTCATCTTTGTTGCCCAATGTGGACCCTCTCTAATATCTTCACATCATTTTTAAAATGTGGAGCCCGGAACTACAGAGTACCACAGATGAGTCCTAGCCAGTGCCGAGTAGGGCGGCACTATCACCTCACTGTCTTGCACCTAATGCTTCTATTGATGCATCCCAAAACCACATTCATCTTTTGTGAGGCTGCATCAAACTGCAGCTTCATATTAAGTCTATGGTGCATCAAGATTCCCAAGTCCTTTTCCATAGTGCTGCCATCCACCCATTTTATATTCATGTTCACGTTGATGTTTTCAAGGGGTAGCACCTTGAACTTGTCCACATTCAACTTCATCTTGGTAACTCTAGCCCAACTTTCCATTCAGTTGAGATCCTTCTGAAATGCACTTATATCCCCCAGTGTGTTTGCAATCCTTCCCATTTTTAGTGTCATCTGCAAACTTTTCCAAGAAGCTTTCTATGCCAGTATCCAAATCATTAATAAACATATTGAACAGTACTGGGTGCAGAACAAACCTCCATAGGATTCCACTTGAAACCTCCTGCTATTCTGACATTAATAATTACCCTTTGCATGTGGTTATGGAGCTGTGGTACTTTATCCAGCTCACAATTCTCCAATTTATTTATGAGAAGGTTGTGTGTGACCTTGTCAAAAGCGTTTCTGGTATCCAGCTACACTTTATCCACAGCATTCCCTTATTCCACACTGTCATAGGACAGGGTCCTCTGGGATGGCCGTGATACCCCTAGGTCCCCTTGACCATGCCAATCCTGCCCACTCGGCACCCTCTTTCTCGCCTGCCATGTCTTGGTGTACTATAGTAAATAGGGAGGCTGCCCTCAAGTTGTATTTTGGGCACAATCCTAATGGACCCCACTGAACCCTGTGGGGTCCTGGACCCCTTTTGCGTCTTCTCCAAAATATATGCCTCTTGGGACACCCTCAGCCTTATGGGCTAGCGGCATGACTCCAAACTACCCCTTTACCACACCCCAAGCCTTGCAGATGGAATTCACTCATTGTCCCTCCAAGGCCTTAATTCAGTTTGGCCTTCGGTCATCACTGGGCTCTCCACAGTCCCGTCTCTCTTGGCACCCCTTGGCTCTGGGCTTTCTGCAGCCCTCTCTCTCTCTCTCTCTCTCTCTCTCAGTGCCCACTGGTGCTGGGGTCTGTTCACCCTGAATACTGCACCCACACTGGTGCTGGGGTCCCCACACTGTAGTGGACCCCAATGAGGCCTCCTCCTTCCCCAAGCCTTAGCATGATCCTCCAGAGTTATAAGACAGCAACCAAAATATGAGCCCCTGGGCTGTAACATAACACAAAAAGTTCAGGGTGTGCTCTGCCCCTTTAAAAGAGTAAAACTTTTTCCCTGGCACTAAGTGCCTAATAGTCAAGGGTACACGGTGAGCTCCTGAATCCCCATTAGCCCCAAGAGCCTCATACCAGGCAGCTACAGTGTCTCTGGGCAATTCCACCCTGGAGGTTCCTTCCCTTCCCCTTTGCCTGCTGGCAGGGGAACTGACTCTCTAGTTCCAGCACTGGGGTTTATATGGGCCCAGGGCCCTTCCTCTTACAGTCAGCTGACCAGCTGCAGGTGCAGACTAATTCCCTCAGGCCTGCTGCCACAGTAACCTGCACCTGTGGGGTTCCTGCCTGCCTGCTAGGGCTCTCTGCCTAAGATTTTTCAGCCCTTAAAGGAGTACGCACCTTATTGCCCTGCGACACACGCATGTAGTAACTTTGTCAAAGAAGCAGACCAAGTTTGTTTGACACTTTAATTTTTCATAAATCCATGCTGTCTTTGCAGGTCCTTGCTATTTCCTGGTATGCTTCCTTTGTCATATGTCCATTCTTCCATTGCCCCTATACTTTTCTTTTGCATTTGAGGCATTTTAGAAGCTCCATGTGAAGCCACATTGGTCTCTTGCCATTCTTCTTGTGCTTCCATCATGAAAAGACAGTTTCTTGTTTGGCTTCCAATAATGTGCCCCTTAAAAGCTCCCAACCCTCCTGGGTACCTTTATCCTTCATAATATCCTTTCATGACACCATAACTATCAACTCCTTTAGTTGGATGAAATCTGCCTTTTTGAAATCTAGTATCCTAATTTTGCTGACGTCATGCTTTCCCTGTCTCAGGATCTGGAATTCTACCATATCATGATTGCTTCCTCCCAAGTTACCCATAACCTTCACATCCTCCACCAGTTCTTCCCTGTTGGTCACGGCAGATCAAAGTTAGAGGATCCACTACTTTTATCCTCCAGTTTCTGGATCAGAAAGTTGTCCTCCACACAATGTAGGAACGGGCTGCATTATTCTTCCAAAAGGTGTCCAGAAAATTGAAGTCTCACATCACTACCATCCCGTAGCTTTTGGATGGATTTGTCACCTGGTTGAGGACTGCCTCATCTACCTCCTCTTCCTGTTTAGGTGGCCTATAATAAATCCCTGCCACTATAACAGTGCCACATCTTTCACCTTTCATCTTCACTCAAATGTATTGTTTTACCGTCTTCTTCCTCCTGAACCAGTGGACAAGTATATGTGTTTTTGATATATAAGACACCACCACCATTTTTTCTTCCAACCCTATCCTGAAAGAGTGTAACCCTCCATGTTGACAATCCAGTCATAAGAGCTGAACTACCAGGTTTCAGCGATGTCAATCAGATCATAGTTCTTTTCATAGGCTGCAGCTTCCAACTCTTGTTTATTCCCCATATTTCTGTCATTTGTATACGTGCATTGGATGTATTTTGTATTTTGACCTCCTCACTTCCCTTTTGCAACACTTGTAGCTCTGTACCTCTTTGGCCTTTTCACAAAGTTGCATTGCTTCTTTGAGTCCTTTCACCTCTAGACTGTGTGCTCTGTTTCTCAAGCATAATATGTCTTCTTACGAGAATAAAGAAGGATTATCATTCTATAATGAGAACAGTAATTTAGTGTAGATGAAAAATTCAAGCATACTCTACTTGACCATTTTGACAAGATCCTGTTCACATATTTGGCAAGGAAAGGCCTTCTAAGGAAGAGGAACCTATTCTCAGCTAACAAACCTCATTTTATGGCTTCAGGAATGGTTAAGTAAGATGTAACTGAATAGTAGAGGGACACTGGGCAACTCACTGGAGCAGGTAGTGCTAATTGCCAAAAGATACTCCAGTGCTACTCTCCCATGGTCTGAATCTTTTGTAGCTACCCCAACCATACCATTCTTGGCAAAAGCAAAATCTCTGGAGTTAAACAATTTGCAGCAGAAGCAATAAATAGAATCAGCATAAGTAGAATAAAGAAACCACTCTTGCTGTGTTCTCCCTTTGAGAGTTGGTGTGAAAAATGGAACACTTAAAATGTTTTTCCATTACCATGCAAAGAAGAACTCTTAACCTTCTTGTTTCTTTCATTAAGAACTGTTGGGATTATCAGAAGAAATAAACCCTTTAAGAAGCTTTTCAGAAGCAGAAATAATGATGCTTGAGTGACCGTTCATGACTAGATTATGCTGATGCATAAATTGTAAAAAAGTTGATCCCAGAAATCTTAAACATGTCTGTCCTTGTTTCATACTGTTGGCTCTCTGTTTTTATGATATGCACGTACATACAGACATTTCCATTTTCATAAAAGATTATCACTAACATTTTCAGTTTTGACCATGATAATCTGAACTACTATTGAAGAACACTAGTTAACTATAAAATCAAAAAACTTCTAAACAACCAAGCATAAATTGAACTCTCACAAGAAAGTGCACCTGTTATTTGCTCTTGTCCAACAGCTATTTCTGAATCATTATCTGTTTGCTAATTTAAAAAAAAAAAAACAAACCAATTGAGCCTGTCAATGTGTGCAATTTTCTTTTCTTGCCATCTCTTCATTCTTGAAGGGTTCATGATGGTCTGACTACTCTTAAAGTTGGCTAGTATATTTAATTTAATGAATATAAGTAAGCTCCTCTTCAGTGATATTGTTCGCATTGTGATTTGCACAACGAGTGTCAAAGTCTTCTGTGCCTGGGAAAATCAAATCCTTACTAATGGTCTTCAGACTTGGGCACTCAAAAATGTAAATGTTTTCTGGGTTTCAGCTCAATATTCTGACCTGATTATTGAAAAAGTATATAAAATATGGTTCACTTTTTTAAAAAGATCTAGAAGTAGGAACATTTGCAGTCCCTTTTGTGCCTCTTCATATTTTATTCAGATTAAAGTAAATTTATACTGAAAAAGTGAATTTTTAAAAAGGAAATAATTTTGCTGTAAAAAAGGAAATTTTTCACTAAACTGTGGAAAAGATATTTCAAACCATTTCCTTCAAAGCCATTTTATTGTATCATGACAATGGAATCCTACTGCAAAGAACGTCTGGTTACTTTAGGACAGTTGCAGTCACAAGTATCTATTCAGTTCTGTAATTTCATGATCAAATGAAGAAAAGCTAGCAGATTTTCATTTTAATGGCTTCACCAGAATACCAAAAATTTTCTAATCAAAAGGAAGGAGCACAAAAAGGCCCAATATTGCACATCATTTTATTTGAAACAGTAGTTTTAATATTCAACCCTCTCCTCCTATTTTCCTACTGCTTATACTCTGGAAGTTCCCCAAATCATTTGTTAAATCCTCTGCCTTTTCCTCTCATCCCCCCTTTCATCTGTTTAAACCAATGATTCTCAACTTTTTTTTAGATGCAAGATGTTTTTAGATGAAAAATTATATCACTTATCTGAATTTATCAGCACCCCATCTGAGAATCTCTGCTGTATTGTCTCAGTTTACCTCTTTTTTTTAGATAAATCTAATGCAGGCAGGAACAGATGCTCCTGCTGCAGCAGCTTTCTGCTCCAGCTGCATGTGTGCCTAGTGGAAGCAGAGACATGTGAAACCAGGCCATAGCAGTGCCAGTATCACAGCCCTTGAAAGGGTGCCACGGCACCTCAGTTTAGAACTAATAGTTACAAGATCAACTTCCTATCCTGCTACTTTGTCTCCCATTTCACAAGTCTTTGAAATGACTTCTTCCCTTCCATACCTATTACAAGCTTTTCTCACTATCAAAACACAGAACTGCTTTTGTAGTTCTATAGTTAGAGCTTACAGAGCCTTCACTTGCTGGCAGTTATACTAGAGTTTATATTCCTGTGACAGGCTAATCGCTAGTCAGCAATCCAAACTCAAACAAATAAGTAAGTCTGAAGATGCTTTTGGTTTTAACATACTAACGTGCAACAGTTAGCAAAGGAATTATATGAACTCCAAGAAAACTGCTTTCCTTTACAAACATGTAAGCAGTGATTTACAAAGGATGCTAACAAGACATAAATTAAGATGATTCCATCATACCATGCATAGGAAAACTGCAGTAGTGGGCAAAACCTTAGAGACCTCCACTAGTACCACAAAATTCCCTACATTTGGGAAGATTGATTGGAGCCTTAGCCTTTGCCAGTCACTACATAAGAGATTTCTCTGCTGTAAAGCAGAAATATCAGGATACCAGTACCACTGAAGGTACAGCTGCAGTTTGCAGGGTAGTGTAGAGATACCCACATTGCCTTCAAATGAATTAGCTCAGGCACCAGTAGCTCAGTAGGGTCCCAGTAGTTCAGTAGGCTATAGCACGGAGCTCAGTAGGCTAATTGACTCTGAGGCTGAGCTCCATCCTGTCATAGACTGCTTCCAGTACCTGAGCTAGCCTATTTAAAGCTCTCTCTACTATATACGTCAGTTCATGCATAGCCACATATCAGGGTTTTCACTGATCCACAACTTTTATAAAATGTCAGTGTTTGGTTGTTGTTGTTTTTTAAATTAGGACTTGGTCTGCATGAATAAGAATGATATAGAGCAGAAGAAAATTTTCAAGCAAATGATTGTGTCTATAATACAAATAAGCCGATATTTATAAGTAGGGGAGCATTTATTTGATGTAAGAACTTCTAGGACATTTTAAGTGATTCATTCTTGCAACCACTCATACAGATAATGGTATTTCCAAACAAAGGTAACAAAAAGAAGATCCAAAAAAAGCAGCTCACAAGTATAGATTGTAGACATTTAGATTTTTCCATGATTTTGGAAGAGACACAATCTTACAGTTTAAATGCATTACCTATAATAAATACATGGAACTCATTCCTCTGTTTTGGAGCACTTACTCGATATTTTTTTTCCTGTTCAAACTTCTCTTCATACTTCCTAATCTTTCTCTTGAGACTTTGAAGATGTTTGGTAAGTTGTGCCACTGTCTGTAGTTCTTTTCTGTCCTCACAGTTACACCTGGAAGAACTTCTTGGCCTGAAAAAGGAAAGTTGACAGATATCTCTATCAACTCAAGTGATATATTTGTGAAATGACATGAATTTAGCTACACTGAACCATTTTTAATAAAAATTACCTGTAGAATATGACAGGTAGATAAAAGAAAATTGTTAAGTTTTATGAAGTTTAAATTTCTATTCCCTTTGAAGATACTGGAGCATGTGGTAGACAGCTAGGCCAGGAGTATCAAACTCATTTCATGCCCATAGCTGGCTCCAGTCCATAGGTCTCCTTGCAGGCCAGATCTAGCCAGGGCCACAGGGTGGTTAAAGCCTGGGGCACACAGCAATAGCAGCAGCAACTCTGGTTCTGACTCAGGGGACATGACACCAGCAGCTGTGGCTCCTTCCACATGCTACATTCCCGTGTGATCTGGAGGTGCTGATACTGCCATATGCTCCATGCTAGAGCCAGAGCTGCCACCACTATCACATGCCATGATGGCAACTCTGACTCTACCATGAGGTAAGTGGTGGCATGTTCCCATGAAGAATTACATTTCAACCAAATGGCATTTTGGAAGGGAAAATCTTCAAGCAGAAAATGTTCATATCAGTTCTACTGAAAATTACTTTTGGCTAGCTGAAACGGTGGAGATGCAGTGGCTAAGGCACAAGAGGTGTGATTTTAAGCCATATTCCAGATCTGTGCCAAAGATTGCCCCCAGCTGACCACGCTATAAATGAATATCAGGTCATTTGAACAGGGGAGTCAAAGGCAGCTGTAGGGGTGTGCGAAGTGGCCCTATTCAATTTGGATTTGGCCCAAATCAGGCACAGTAATTTGATTAATTGATTTGGATCACTGTCCCCAATTCGATTTGGGTGAATCCGAATCTGAAGATTTGATGCTGATTCAGAGAATCAGCTAGTTGGACATAGACACAGCTTTAAAAGTTTTTTCAACATACCTTGAGGTAGCAGGCCTGGTTTGTGATCGCTGCGATACTGGGGTACATGGAGTATCCCACAGAAGTGTGGGAGTCCCTCCACGTGCTCAGTGGTGAACCCGAAAGTGGACCAGAAGTACTTCCAGTCCACTTCCAGGTCTGCCAGGGAGCGCACTGCCCCTCCACCCCAGCTCAGCAATTGGCCACAGGGGGACCTCAGGTTCCCCCCTGCATGTTCCCCAGTGGACCCCAAAGTAGACCGGAAGTGCTTCCAGTCCACTTCTGAGTCTGCTGCCAAGCATGCTAGGGAGCCCCCTGTGATTCTGTGGGACATTCCATGTGCCCCAGCATTGCAGCATTCACAAGCCCCTGATATCTAGAGGTATGCAAAAAAAACCATTTCAAGCTGTCTCTATGTCCAAATCGCTGAATCGCTCTGAATTGATTCAGAGGATTTCAATTCGATTTGGAGAGATTAAAGGGTCCTTTGATTCAATTCATATTTGGCCACCAAATTGGGCTGAATCTCTGCCGAACTGAATCAGGGACCGAAGCTTTGCAGAGCCCCAGGCAGCTGGGCATATTACTCTTGTTTGTGCTATTGGCCACAGACACTGACACACCTTAACCATGCTAGCCTTATGGGCTGTTACCTTTGATCTTGACCTTTGCATTTTTCTGTAACAAAATAAGGGATTTAGTGGGTTAAAATAAGCTGTTCCAATTCTAAAAAGTTTGTTTAACTGATTTCATGGCAGAATATCTATCAAAATACAATTGTAAACTTGGCGGTGGTGCTACCTGCAGCCATGTCCACATTTTTGGGATCCTGGGGTGCCAATAGGCCTTAGTCTACTCCCACTCTGTCTACAGGCTGGGAGCATCACTCATTGGAGTGCTCTCCCATGGTCCTCCCCACACCAGACCACACACTAAAAAACTATTTACAATAATTTATTTACAATAACTGAGAGATTGACAAATTCGGCATCCCATAAATAACAAAATATTTTCAATGAGCTCAATAATAATCTATACCAGCAGATAAAGCAAATACTTATCATATAACAAAAACAATTATGTTATCAACTTTAACACTCAGGCAACTTATAACAGGTATATACACTTAATCAGCCAGGTCTCCACAAGATCACTTTGCCTGCACCAAAGTAGTCCACTGTGCAAAGGCTGCAGTGGAGCCCAGGGAGCGGTGATCGCTCTGCCTTAGAAGAGGGGTGGCAATGCCATCATCTGGACAGAAGATGGGGGGTGCCCGTCAGGACTTCAGGTGTGGCTGCTCTGGAGACCACGGTTTCTTCCCTTATCCAGTCTTTCCTAGATGCCTGCAATCAATCACACCATTCCCCAGACACTTCCCAAGGCAGTTCCCCTGTGTTTGGCACCTGTAGTGCCTCTTCTCAGCTGTACTTTATTAAGCTCTCTGCTGGCGCTCCCACCCAGCCACAGTTCCCTGCTGCTTTCTTTAGCTCTTCCAGAAAACCTCCTCTAGCAACCCCCATCCCTGATTCCCTCCAGTGACTCCCTGCACTCAGGAATCTTAAGAGTGGGGAGGGGAACCCATTTGCACAATCCCTGCTCCTTTAGTAAAGGATACCAGGTAATCCTGGGTACTCAGTAGCTGGTGGCTCCTCTGCCCTCAGTAGCAGCTCAGTCACAATTCTTCTGCCAGTCATCCTCTCAGAAGCACTTGTCCTGGTAGCAGCCCCGTCTGAACCAGCTCTTCTCAGCAGAGGTTCAGCTAGCCTCTCCTCAGCTCGTTTTCCCTATTTTTTTCCTGGGCTTCCCGCCCTGGAGTTACAGCTATCCAATCACGTGCATGCATTCTGTGTGCACAGCCAGCTGCAGATCCTTGCCCCAAGAGTGCAAACACCCCGATTGAGCTTGCAAGCTCCAAGGAAACCATTCAGCACCTTTACGTAATTTAAATTTGAAACTTAAAGAATAGTGTTCTTTAACTAACTAAGGTTAGTTGCCATATGTTGCAAAGAACTTGAAAAAAGCAATTAATATTCCAGCGTAAGAGTGTTTAATACATTGGTGTGGCACTAGAAACCCTTCCTTACAGGCAACAAGCGTAATCATTTTGAAGGATCTTTAGTGTCTGGCTCTTCTGTTTCTAGTGTCTGGTTCCTTAGTGTCTGTGAATCAGTAGGCTTGATTACTATTTATTTGTATTTCCCTGAACTTTATTTCTAAGCCTTAAATCTTTCCTGCCTGAAATTAAATTTTAGGATTTCTGAAAAGGACTAACCTGTACTAGACAGAAGTGTACCACACTGCCTTTCCTTTCCAAAGAGTACCTCATAAAATAATTACATGATAATTGAACTTTTCTGTACTGGACCTTTAATAACCTCCTTCATCTGGTGCTCACTTAACAGACTATTAACCTTTAAAAATGTCATTACTAAAGTATAATTAACTAAAACTTCAATGAATATTGTACTTGGTTCTTACCAGAAAATGTTAGGTCCTATTTATGGTATTTCAAATTGATCATGACAAAATATGTTATATTAATAAAAATCCCATTATGATACTAGCTGAAAAAACCCCATCACAGTTATGTATTGTGAATTATACAAAGATAATAAAAATTAAAGTTATGATAGATTTTCTTACATCATGAAAAGCTGACTACTTGGCGGAGAAGGGGCAGACTCTGGGTCTAAATTAAACCTCTGGCTTTGGCTGAAGATAGAGCAGCGTGGTGACAGAAGGGGATTATCTCCATCAGTAATGTGATACAATAATCTACTTGTCCCTTGGGTGTGATGGTCTTCTGGGCCATTGTCTGCATCATTCTGCCAGTCTCTACGGGCTGGTACAGGCTCTATAACAACAAGATAAATCAATGTAGTGGTGAAGGTCACACATAAATATAATTAATTGATCATATATGTAAGAACCTGCACATAAAATGTTTATGGAAGATATAATGAATAATATATGGTAAAGCAATGCAGCACATACATTTAAAATGTAATAACAGTTAGAAAATAGAAAAGGAGTTACATAGGTAAAAAATTCTCCAGACTATAGCCACAGTCTATACATTTAGGGTCCTAGCTGGAAGTATACTAAATGGTCCCAGCACAAAATCTAAAATCCTGCAAAAATAGGATCTTAGCTCTTAGGGGAAGATATCACCCCTTAGAAAATTAGCAAAGTGAAATTCTACAGCTCATGTTACATAGGAGGTCAGGTATTATAATGGTCTTTGTTTAGTCTTAAAAACTATGCATCTATAAATTTCACTTCCTTCAGTCAGCAAGTGACATGTAAATCAGTGGGTACAACATACAAGACTTCTGACTGGTGCTAGGGAATCCACATTCTGCCCTGACTCGGCATGGGTACGAGCTGAGAAAGTCCCTATGCCCTCTTTTTTACTATCAACTGACAGGTAAAATAACTATACTAGAATTTTTTCTTTAATGAATATATATGAGAGCTTACATAAATTACATTTTTTTGTGCAATTGGGCTCCTGAAAGTGCTCTACAGTCATGAGTTAACACAGGTGCCTGGCTGCAGACAGCTTTTAATATGACTGATCATGCAACAAATTAACCCTCAACAAATCCGGTGTTAGATGAAGGTGGTTTAAAGCAGAGTGGCTTGGGGAACGTGTGTTACCTTGATGGTTAACTTTTTCATGAGGGCAGGGCTGGGCTGGTGCCAGCAAAGGAGGGAAGAAGAGGTGGATGGGGAAAGGAAAGGGAGCAGTGTGGAGCTGCTGGTTGGGAAGTGGGATGCAGGGCGGAATGGAGCCTCCTTACCTCGTGGCCCCCCCCACCAGCTACCTCAGCTGAGTTACTGGGGGGCTGGGACAGCTAGGCTCTGTTCCACCCTCCCATCCCCCAACTCCAGGTGGGCCTCTTGAGAAAATGCTTTGCCTCACCTGAGCTGGAGGTGGGGTGTGGAATGGAACCTCCTCACCTTGCAGACTTGGCCCAGTTCCCTGGGGTAACCGGGCAGGCCTGCAAGATCAGAGGGCTCTGTTCCACCCTCTCTCAGCTCCCTTCCCCCTCCCACTAATGGCTCCAGAGCTGGGGTGGGGTGGAGTGGGGAGAAGTGAACTGGGGAGAGGGTGCTGGAGCACCCCTACGCCACCTGCTAGCCAGGAACAATGCAGGCAGGCTTGATCCCCTGGACTCAACAGGCAAACCATGAGTTAGAGAAGGCCTCTAAATGTTTGTAGGCACCCTGTATTATCAGCTGAATGTAAGGATTCTGCTCTTGTACATAAATCCTATTGTCACAGCTTGGGGTCCCCAGGAATGGCTGATGCCCCTAGGGTTCTGTGACCATGTCAATTCTGCCCTGCAGGCACCTTCTTTTCTCTTCTGCCATGTCTTGTTGGTATAAATAAATAATAGGGAGTCTGCCCATGAGTTACTGTTGGACCCCACTGAACCCTGTGGTTTCTGGGACCGCTTGCTGGGTCCAGCTCAAAGTTGGTGCTTCATGGAACAACCCAAGCCTTATGGGCTAGATGCATGATTCCAAAACCTCCCATTCACCTCCTGTTGTCACTGGGCCCCCTGGCCCCTGTGACTGCACCCCTCTGGTGCTGGGGCTCTGTGGCCTCTGCAAATGCACCCCTCTGGTGCTGGGGCTCTACACAATCGTGTGCCCCAATGAGGCCTCCTCCTCCCCTAATAGCCTCTTCTTGGTCCACCAGTTTAAGAGACAACAGAAAAACAAGCCCCTGGGCTACAACATAACAATAATAATGGAGGCCACACTCTACCCCTTTAAGGAGGTAAACTCTTATTATTGTGTGCCTCCTAGCCCAGGTACCTTATGAGTTCTATTAATCTTACAGGCAGCAGCCCAGTCCATCAAATATCTCTAAGTAGTTTTTTTTCCTGCAAGAGCTCCTTCCCCCGGCAGCTGATAGAGAACTAACTCCCTGGGGCTCATGTGCGCCCAGGGCCTTGCTTCCTTCCAGTCAGCTGAGCGGGTGCAGGTGCCAGCTAATTCCCTCATTAGCCTGCTGCCCAGGCAACTTACAGCTGTGGAACTCCACCTCAGCTCACTGGGTTCTCTACCTAGGCTGTTTTGGTTCTTAAGGAGCAGGATCACCTTAGTGCCCTGCGACACCTATACATATAACAAGTGCTTTCCTTAAATAACTCTACATGGGTAGAGACAGTCATGTATATTAATTTACATTATATCATTATTTTCTTGTAAAATCCTACTGACATGCAAAAGTGGAGTCCATAGTATTTTTAAAAATTCATTCTAGGTTTATCTCATGGATTTGCCCTATAACATACATTTTAACATATTCCAAAAGATTCCTTATTGTATATATTTCTCAGACTTTTTAGCAACAGCAATTAAACGCACATTTTCTCCCAAATCAGCACATATATATAGGGAGGAAAGGGACCTCTAGGGTCCCTCAGCATGATTCAGTATTCCTACATTCTACTGAACAGATGCCTAACCAGCATCTTCTTGAAAACCTCCAATGAAGGAGATTCCAAAATGTACCTAGGCAGCTTGTTCCTTTGTCCAACTGTTCTTATAGTTAGGAAGATTTTCCTGAGATTATTAAATGTACTTTTCTGTAGTTTACACTTACTGCCTTATGTTCTGTTCTCTGTAGTTGCTCTTCCTCTTTTCTGTGGCATCCTTTTAAGTATTTGAAAACTACTAGCATGTCCCCCTTACTCTCCTTATCACCAAACTAAATAATACCCATTTCTCTCAACCTTCCTTATACAGCTTGCATTCCAACCCCTTTATCAACTTTATTGCTTGCCTTTACATGAACTCCAGTTATTATATTCTTTTTAAAATGCAGTGCCTACAGCTGGACACAGCACTCCAGCTAAGCACTGAACATAGCAATATTATCTCCTTCTTTCATGTCTTTCAATGTCTTTCACACAATACTTCTGCTAATGCAGATCAAAACTGTGCTTGCCTTTTTTTGCAAGAGTACCACTTTGCTGACTCAAGTTGAATTTGTCATCCACCATAACCACAGGATCCTTCATGGCAGTGCTATTGCTGGTCCAGTAATCTTATTCTGTATTTGTGGATTTGGTTTTCCTTTCTTAGGTTCAGTATCTTACATCGGTCTTTGTTGAATTTTGGCTTTTTATTGATAGCCCAGTTAACTAAGTTATCAACATCTGTTCTAATTCTCTAAACTGTTTGCAACCTTGGTGGTTTTGTGTCATCTGCAAACTTGATCATCCTTTTTGTCATTCACATGGATCCAGTTTTTACCAGATCCATTTACAAACAGAAATCAAGTAAATAGCAGATCTGAAAACCAGTCCTTCACCTCTACTTTTAATTAAAAATGAATTTTTCACCAACAATGTCACAAGGACTCAAAAGACAAAACGTCTAACTGCAGTTAATTTAGAAGACAAAATGATATGGTGACTGGATAAGGCTTCCAGAGATAGTGCGGCTGTGTTGCTTAGAAAGTCATCCCCGCATCTGTACGTGCGTTGGTGATTCCTCCTCCCTAGGTGCAGTACTTTGCATCATCTTTGTTCAACTGCATCCTGTTTTGTTCTGCCCACTTTTCTAGCCTGCCTAAGTCTGCCTGAATCCATTCCCTGCCCTACAGTGTATCTACTTTGCCCCATAATTTGGTGTCCTCCATGGATTTGGACAGTGTGCTCATCACGCCCTCATCCAAATCACTGATGAAGTTATTGAACAGCACCAGCCCAAGGACCGCATCTTGGGAGACACCACTGCCCACATCTTCCCAGGTCAATATCGACCCATCCACCACCACTCTCTGGGTGTGACCTCTAAGCCAATTTGCCACCCATCTGACAGTGTAATAATCTAAGTCACGGCCATTTAGGTTTTTTTTATGAGAATGGGATGTGACACCGTATGAAAGACTTTTTTAAAACCCAAGTATATGACATCCACCTTGATTCCTGCATCTAAGCAGTTTGTGACTTGCTCGTAATCACTTGGGGTGATTCCCTGATCACTTGAGGTGCCTTTAAATGTGCAAGGGGACTGCTCTGATGTGTTGTAATTACCAAGAACTGACACCTAGACTGGACTCACAAGCCAACACCTAGACTGGACTCACAAGCCAACACCAACCTTAATAATAACCTGGGCTCTATGAACTGATACCAAAATTATTTAAAACCAGTGGCCCCACACTAGGCCTGTGCAAATAGGGAACTATTTGATTTGGATTCAGATTCGGCCAATTTGGATGTCAGCAATTTGATTCAGAGATTTGGATCACTTTTCTGATTCAATTCAGCCAAATCGGCTTTGGAAGATACAGCGCCGACTCAGAGAGATTCAGCCATAGAGTATAACAGGGAATCCATGAAATATCTATAACTTTGCTGTATTTTGGCTGATTTGGATGAAACATGCAAGAGTGGTAGCCTCCACTGAGGGCATGAAGCCTGCCAAGTTTCAAGGCAATAGGTGCAGGAGTTTCTGCGGAACTGCACCTCAAACTCCTGAAAGCAAAACTCATGTCATGTGTGTGTGTTAAGCCACAGGCTGGTAGCCCCTGCTGAGACCACAAATCCAAGTTTCAAGGAGATACATGCAGGGGCATCTGGGAAACTGCACCTCAAACTGCTGGCAAGCAAAACTCGTAACATAGGTGACAGTGTGTGTGTGTGTTAAGGGACGGGGTGAAAACTGCAGGCCTGCTAGGCCCTGATGCAGCCACAAAGCCTGCCAGCTGTCAAGGAGATAGGTGCAGGGAGAGTCTGGGTTCTGGGGCCCTGCACCTCTAGCTGCTGACAGGCAAAACTTGTGACATGGGTGCTTGTGTGACTGTATCTGTCTTGGGGCACAGGGGGGTGAAAACTGCAAACCTGCTAGGTGCTGCTGCGGCCATGAAGCCTGCCAGCTGTTTCTGTCTTAGGGCACAGGGGGGTGAAAAAAACTACTGCCGGCCTGCCAGGCCCTGCTGCAGCCACAAAGCCTGCCAGGTGTCAAGGAGGTGTCTGGGTTCTGGGGCCTTGCACCTCTGGCCACAGGCAAGCAAAACTCGTGACATGGATGGGTGACACTCTATGTGTGTTCCTAGAACTGGGACTTCTACACAACATGGCAGTGTGCCCCAGTGAGGCCTCCCCCTCCCCAACAGCCTCAGTCTGGTCCACCACTGTAAACAGCAGCAGGTAAAAATAACTTAGTGACTCAGCAGTCAGCACCAGTAGCACCAGCAGCATCTAAGGTAGCCAAACTGAACTGTCAGGCCCTTGTTTCCTCTCAGGTAGGAGCACCTAGCGCATGTCTGTTAGGTGCTCCCTCGCTGTACAACTCTGTGTGTGTGTGTGAGTGTGTGTGTGTGTGTGTGTGTGTGCGTGCGTGCATGCTCCCTCGCTGTACAACTCTGTGTGTGTGTGTGTGTGCGTGCATGCTCCCTCGCTGTACAACTCTGTGTGTGTGTGTGTGTGTGTGTGCATGCATGCTCCCTCGCTGTACAACTCTGTGTGTGTGTGTGTGTGTGTGCATGCATGCTCCCTCGCTGTACAACTCTGTGTGTGTGTGTGTGTGTGTGTGTGTGTGTGTGCGTGCATGCTCCCTCGCTGTACAACTCTGTGTGTGTGTGTGTGTGTGTGTGTGCGCATGCTCCCTTGCTGTACAACTCTCTGTGTGTGTGTGTGTGTGTGCGTGCATGCTCCCTCGCTGTACAACTCTCTGTGTGTGTGTGTGTGTGTGCGTGCATGCTCCCTCGCTGTACAACTCTCTGTGTGTGTGTGTGTGTGTGTGTGCGTGCATGCTCCCTCGCTGTACAACTCTGTGTGTGTGTGTGTGTGTGTGTGTGTGTGTGTGTGTGTGTGTGTGTGTGTGTGTTCAGGTGCACGCTTCCAGGCACTGGGGCCTCTGCACAACACAGCAGTGTGCTCCAGTGAGGACTCCTCCTCCCCTACAGCCTCATTCCAGTCCACCACTGTAAATGGCAGCAGGTAAAAATAACTTAGGTGACTCAGCACCAGTAGCACCAGCAGCAGCATCTCAGGTAGCTAAACTGAACTGTCAGGCCCTTCTTCCCTCTCAAGAAGGAGCACCTTTTTCCCAGCAAAAAGTTGGAAAGACAACTAGTAGGGCAGAAGTGCTAGACTTCTAGAAGGCCATCTTCAACGAGCTCAGCAGGTTAGTTAGAGTGGGACTGAGGGGTAATCCCATCTGTGAGCTGGGAGTCCAAGAAGGGTGGGAGTTCCTCAAGGGACTGATCCTGCAGGCAAAGAGGGGCACCATCCCAGTTTACACAAAGGGAGGCAAAAGAGTCAATAAACCTTGGTTGAATAGGGAAATCCAGGAGAGCCTTCAGAGAAAGAGAGAGGCTTACAGGCTATGGAAGCGAGGGGGCGGCACCAAGGAAGAGTACACCTGCTTGGCTTGTGCTTGCAGGGCAGCAGTGAGGAAGGCCAAAGCAGATACAGAACTCAGGTTGGCAACAAAGATTAAGAGCTACAAAAAAGTCCTTCTTTAAGTACATAGGGAGCAAGAAGATGGCATAGGGCAACATAGGGCCTCTAGAGAATGGTCTAGGGCAACTCGCAACAGACAAGATGGATAAAGTGGAGCTTTTAAATGACTTCTTTGGATCTGTGTTCCTAGACATGGATACAAACATGCTTCCCAATAAGACTTTAGTCTGGCGTGAGAGAAATACCAATCCACCTATGGTTAGCGCTGACTTAGTGAAGGGGCACTTGGAGGGGTTGGACATATTTAGGTCAGCAGGCCCCAATGATCTTCACACAAGGGTACTAAAGGAATTGGCTGGTATCATAGTGAAATCACTGGTGCAACTGTCTGAGTGCTCATGGCACTCAGAACAGGTCCCAGAAGACTGGGAAAGGGCCAATGTGGTCCCTATTTTCAAAAAGGGGAGGAAGGAGGACCTGGGTAATGATAAGCTGGTTAGCCTCACCTCTGTTCTTGGCAAGACCTTAGAAAAGATCATAAAGGATCACATTTGTGGGGGACCAGCGAGTAATACAATCTTAAGGGGAAACCAGTATGGGTTTATAGCAGGCAGATTCTGCCCAACTAACCTGGTCTCTTTTTATGAACAGGTCACGAAGTACTCAGATGCAGGGGTGGAGATACATGTTATCTACTTGGACTTTAAAAAGGCTTTCAATGCAGTGTTGCACCCAGTTCTCACAAGCAAACTGAGTAGCTGTGATGTGGATTTTTTCACAGTAAGGTGGGTGAAAAACTGGTTTATGGGACACACCCAGAGAGTGGTGGTGGATGGGGTGGTTTCTCCCTGGAGAGATATGGGCAGTGGTGTTCTCCAGGGCTCTGTCCTTGGACCAGTGCTGTTCAATATCTTCATTGATTTGGATGAGGGGATTGAAAGCACTGTCCAAATTTGCAGACAACACCAAACTATGGGGCTCAGTAAATATACTGGAGGGCAGGGAGCGAATCCAGGTGGATTTGGATAGACTGGGGAAGTGATCACTGGGGAAGTGATCAGAATAGGATGCAGTTTAACAAGGATAAGTGCAAGGTGCTGCACCTGGGGAGAAAGAAGCTCCAATACACCTATAGACTGGAAAGTACCATTCTGAGTACCATGGCAGTGGAAAGGGATATCAGAGTCTTGGTCAACACAAAAATGAACATTAGTCGCCAATGTGATGAAGTAATAAATAAGGCTAACCGCACTTTCTTGCATTAGCAGGTGCATCATGAGCAGGTCTGGGGAGGTGAGACTGCCCCTCTACTCAGCGTTGGTCAGGCCACAGCTAGAGTACTTCATCCACTTTTGGGCACCACACTTCAGGAGAGAAGTGGATAAACTTAAGAGGGTTCAGAGAAGGGCTGCTCACATGGTTGAGGGCCTGCAGGTAAGATCCTATGAAGACAGACTGAGGGACCTGAATCTCTTCAGCCTCTGCAAGAGAAAGCTGAGAGGTGATTTTGTGGCTGTCTACGAACTCATCATGGGGGGGTCAGCAGGGAATAGGGTTTACCAGGGTGCCCCTCGGGGTTACTAGAAATAACACCCGCAAACTAAGGAAGAGTAGATTTAGTTTGGATATCAGGAAGAAATTCTTTGTGCTGAGGGTTGCCAAAATATGGAATGGGCTTCCAAGGGAGGTGGTGCTTTCCCCTACCTTGGAGGTGTTCAAGAAAAGATTGGACAGGCACTTAGCTGGGGTTATTTGACCCCAGCACTCTTTCCTGCCTAGAGCACAGGGTTGGACTCGATGATCTACAAGGTCCCTTCCGACCCTAGAACTCTATGAAACCTAAGAAATCTACCTATTGCGTGTCTGTTACGTGCACCCTCACTGTGCAAGAGTGTGTGTGTGTGTGTGTGTGTGTGTGTGTGTGTGTGTGTGTGAGATTAGGTGTGCCCTTACTGGCACTGGGGCCTCTGCACAACAAGGCAATGTGCCCCAGTGAGGCCTCCTCCTGCTCTACAGCCTCAGGCTGGTCCACCACTGTAAACAGCAGCAGGTAAAAATTACTTAGCGAGTGAGCAGCACTAGCACAGGTGCACCAGCAGCATCGCTGGTAGCCTAGCCAAACTGGCACAGAGTTTTGCTTTCAATTCCTTTATAAAAAAGAAAGTAAAGATGTTGTGTTGAATATATGTTACTCATGGTGTGTGATGGCTTATCTTGTGTTTTTTATGTTTATATGTTTATTAGGAAAAAAAACCCAGAATACTTAGAGAAATATATCTTAGGAAGCTTTTGGGTTGAAAAACCCTTTGTCAGGCTGAGGAAGCACCTGCAATTGGTGTGTCTCTTGGTCCTGGATGGAAGGAATAGTAAAGAAGCCAGAGGCCGGCCTGACACACTGCAACATGCCAGACATCTGACTTCCCAGGTACCTCTGCCCTTTTCACTGTGCTGCTAGATTCCTCTCCCCACCCATCCCAGCCTGTCCCTCACCCCTTGATGCCTCCATTTCCATTTTCACTGACTGGCGTTCTTGCCTGCATTGCATGCCAGGTCAGCCTCTGGCTTCTTTACTATTCCTTCCCTCCAGGACCAGGAGACAAACCAACTACAGTTGCTTCCTCATCCTGACAAAGTGTTGTTCAATGCAAAAGCTGGCATCACAGGCAGCTAATCTGAGCTCACCTGGAGCCTCACAACTCCACTGCAAGCAGCAAGCCTCAGACCTGTCAAAGACGTAACAGGTCTGGGCTTTCCCCAGCCAGGACTGTGTGCATGCGTGCATTAGCTGGAGGTTATGGTGCCTCCTACCCACCTTTCCCCAGGGGATCATTGGTCCTGGCATTTACAGGGCTGCCACACTGCCAGTAGTCCCTCCAGGTCTTACTACCCTGGCAGGGTGCAGTTTTAGTGGTAATGCCGAGGACCTCCTTCCCCATAGCCCCAGTCCATACCTGCAAGTTCGTCCTGACAGGGGGGTGAGCTCAGCACAGACATGTTCTTCTCCTGCTGGCTGGTGATGCAGTGAGTGCCCCCTCCAGCTGAGAGGAGGGCATTAACTAGTTTTTAAAAAAATTTAAAAAGGTAATAGGTGCAGACAGAGTGAGAAGGGGGGCACTCACTCCTTCTACAGGTGGAGCTTGGGGAACCCCAGCAGCAGGAGGTTCACCTTCAAGAACACCTGTTGCTCTACCAAACCAGGATTCAAGCAGATGTGGTGGGGTGTCACAACATCCCCAGCTATGCTGAACACCCTCTCACTTAAAACACTGGTTGGTGAACAAGACTGGTGTTGCCAGGCAACCCTGAACAGATCTTGCCACATCTGGCTGCAGCTTGCCCAGTAGACCAAGGGCTGTGGCTCCACATCCTCAGTGTGATAGGTAGCCACCAAAGCCTTGGCACTACCTGCCCAAGGCTGGGGTCTGGTGCATTTGGACCCCAGCATTGAAGCCATGCCCTTGGACCACATTGGCAGTGGCTGGCATGGATGAGACTTGCTGGTGCCAGTGCTGGTGCTGGGAGTGCTGGCACGGGAAAGCGGATCCCCCCTCTTCCACATCCGCTCGCCTCTGCCCTTCTGTCACCCTGACTCTGCTGACAAGCACCTGCATCCAGTGATCAAGGGTTTTGGTGCTACCTGTGCACATGCTCCCCTTCACCCTTGGGTCACACATGCCTGCCTGCATGTGGACCGTACTGGACTGCAAGGGATCCAACTGTCTCCTGATGCCCTCCTTCAGCCACCTCACCAGTGCCTGCACATCTGGTGACAGTGGCTTGCCCCAGCCAGGAACATTGATCCCCTGGAAGCTCTCCATTTGGTTCTCCAGTTCCCTCACTATAGGGATCACCTGGCTAAGGAGGGCATCAGCAGCACTGAGGGTCTTGGTGGCCTCGAGGAAGGGCTTGAGGACCACCAAGATCTGGAAGATGGTACCCCACTCAGCTTGTTCAAGGAGCCACTGATCCTGATCTCCCTGAGTAAGACTCTCTCATGGATGGCCTTCTGTTTCTCCACCAGCTTCTCAAGCATCAGGTATGTGGAGTTCCACCAAGTCTCCACATCCTGCATGATTTTGTGCTCTGGGATGCTCAGCTCTGCCTGTTTCTCCCACAGCATCTTGCCCTACTTGATGCTGCAGTGGAAGTAGCCCACCACCTTTCTGCATTTTGAAATGAGCTGGCACATAGTGGTAGTGGTGGTGCCACCACCAGCAGCCATCTCCCTCCAAAGCATCTCTGATTACAAGGTACAACCTGTGTGCCACACAGCGGATGTGAACAAAGATGGCATCATGGACCACCTTGACCATATTGCCCCCATTATCAGTGACCATGAACCTGCAGATGAGCTCAGCCTGCCCAACAAGCTACCCCTATACCATGCGGTTCATGGCCACCATGATCTGCCTTGCTGTGTGGGACTCATCCAGCACCTCAGTTTGGAGGAGAGCCTACCGACAGCCTGACTGATCGCACCAGTGCCCTGTGAGGGAGAGGTAGGCATGATCCCCACACCGGCTGCTCCAGATGTCAGAGGTGAAGTGCAAGGCTACCTGCAGCCCTACCTTGCACAGCTCCTCCCTCAAGTATTCCCTGCATGCCTCATACAGGGAAGGCACCACCGTCCTGCTAAAGGTGGTGCATGTGAGCACTTGGTAAGGTGGGGCCAGAAGTACCATGATCTGCCTGAACCCTGGCTGCCGTGTCACCTCTTTTGTGTTGTGTGTTTTATTTCCTCTGTGTTGCATGAATGCACTGGACTCTTCTTTGACTGTTTGATTGACACCAGAGCCGTTCCTTCCTGCTAGCCAAGAAGGGTGGCCAGCAGGATAGAGAAGACTATTTACCCTATTCCTTGAGGTTCAGGTGATTTATTTAACCAAGGGGCTCCCAAATTAATTGTTCAGTGGAGCCCTCCTGTTGCTGTAAATGTGAGATTGAGGGATGCCAATACCCTTGTTACAATTAAGCCAAGTTGTCATTTTAAAGATGATTTTTTCCTTTAGAGGGACAGTTTCTCCCTCAGATTTTTTTATTTATAAAGCCTTTTCCAAGTTCTTTTTGCTGGGCATTGTGAAATCTTTAAGATACTTGAGGTAAAACAACACTGTCGTTCCTTGAAAATACATTTAAAAGTATACCAGTACTTTTATACCAAGAAGATAGGAAACAAAACAAAAATAAAACCTGCATTAGTCAAATTTAATACTGAAAACCATTTTACCCCTCCCCTGCTATAGCTGCTATAATTGCAGGGCACTTTGCCTTTCAAAACAGACCAAATTTCAAATCAGGGAGTGACACACACTAAACATTTGTACTATCATTTCCTGGCTTAACAAACTACTTACTATGAGCTATAATCCTATTTCAGTTTCCAGTGAATATTAAAACTGCATTGATGGGGAAGGATTTGGTCCCTCCATTAAGATACATGCCTATATCTTCCCACATTTTAACCTTTTTATCTGTCCAGACTTTAGGAAATGCCTTCATTCAATTGTCTGGGGTAACCCCATCATTTACTCAATCACAGCAAAACCTTATCAGCTCCTTACATCTTTCTTTCTAGGTTATTTATATTATACCCACACTATTTCTGGATATATATCACCCCCATTACCAATAAGAGTATACTTTTACACTTCTAGCAGTCTCTGCCTTGCAACACAGGCACAGAGCAAACACACAACACTGTTTCATTCTGTGTTTTGCACAAACACCTCAACAATCCCTGCAATCTCTTGGCTTCACTTGTGTTACAAACGTTCACAGTTTCTAGCACAGAACTTAGTCTTCTGTGCTACTGATTTCTTATTGGATCAGTGATAGAAGTGGTTGTACTTAACCCAAACAGACCACAACATGACCTCAGGCACTCTGAGATCAGGATACAACTTTTCCTTAAAGCAACTGCATCTTTTCCCTGCTCTAGAGCAGTCATTTCTAAAATTGCATTCTTACTCTTTCCTCCTACCTGCTCTAGCATTCAAACTCTGTTAATCTGTTACTTTCTTCTTTCTTTCTAAACACTTTCCACATCTCTCTCTAGAACAGCTTCCTCACAGCCTGTTTTCCCACTTCCCTCTTTTTCCTTTCCCTCTCTCTATCATGACTCCTTGATTTCTGAATCTATGTAAGGAAACAAACCTTGAATGAGTGAACCATGCATCTTTGCTTGTGAATATTGCTTTTAACTCCCTCACATAGGACTGTAACAATACAGGCACCAGCTGTGGGAGGCAGTTTCAATCATAATGGTTTTCAACCTGTCCAGATTCAGCATCTTTTAAGAACTGGATCTCCCATATGTGCCAAATCTGGCCCAAAAGAGGGAAGTCAGAGAACCAGGTTTCTACCCTTTCTACTCAGGTCTAAATACTGGAGTATACTAGCTCTTCACAACAAGCGAAAACCAGTGTCTTGCACCAAAACACTAGATTCATAGATTCATAGACGTTAGGGTCGGAAGGGACCTCAGTAGATCATCGAGTCCGACCCCCTGCATAAGCAGGAAAGAGTGCTGGGTCTAGATGACCCCAGCTAGATACTCATCTAACCTCCTCTTGAAGACCCCCAGGGTAGGGGAGAGCACCACCTCCCTTGGGAGCCCGTTCCAGACCTTGGCCACTCGAACTGTGAAGAAGTTCTTCCTAATGTCCAGTCTAAATCTGCTCTCTGCTAGCTTGTGGCCATTGTTTCTTGTAACCCCCAGGGACGCCTTGGTGAGTAAATCCTCACCAATTCCCTTCTGTGCCCCCATGATGAACTTATAGGCAGCCACAAGGTCGCCTCTCAACCTTCTCTTGCGGAAGCTGAAAAGGTCCAGTTTCTCTAGTCTCTCGTCGTAGGGCTTGGTCTGCAGGCCCTTGACCATACGAGTTGCCCTTCTCTGGACCCTCTCCAGGTTATCCGCATCCTTCTTGAAGTGCGGCGCCCAGAATTGCACGCAGTACTCCAACTGTGGTCTGACCAACGCCCTATAGAGGGGAAGTATCACCTCCCTGGACCTATTCGTCATGCATCTGCTGATGCACGATAAAGTGCCATTGGCTTTTCTGATGGCTTCGTCACACTGCCGACTCATGTTCATCTTGGAGTCCGCTAGGACTCCGAGATCCCTTTCCACCTCTGTGCCACCCAGCAGGTCCAGCACACCTACAGCCTAGGGAATGACATTTTTCCTGCCTAGGTGCAGCACTTTGCATTTCTCCTTGTTGAACTGCATCCTGTTGTTTTCTGCCCACTTGTCCAACCTATCCAGGTCTGCCTGCAGCTGTTCCCTGCCCTCCAGTGTGTCCACTTCTCCCCATAGCTTTGTGTCATCTGCAAACTTGGAGAGAGTACATTTGACTCCCTCGTCCAAGTCGCTGATGAAGACATTAAAGAGTATCGGTCCAAGGACCGAGCCCTGCGGGACCCCACTGCCCACACCCTTCCAGGTCGAGACCAACCCATCCACCACAACTCTTTGGGTGTGGCCCTCTAGCCAATTCGCCACCCACCGGACTGTGCAGTCATCCACATCACAGCCTCTTAGCTTGTTCACCAGTATGGGGTGGGATACCGTATCGAAGGCCTTCCTGAAGTCTAAGTATACGACATTCACCCCTCCTCCTGTGTCCAGGCGTTTCGTAACCTGGTCATAGAAAGAGACTAGATTGGTCAGGCACGAACTGCCCGCCACAAACCCGTGCTGGTTTCCCCTCAGCATAATTTGCCCTGCCGGGCTCTCACAAATGTGAGCCTTGATATTATTGCTTACAGTCAGCAATAAACTCAAAACTCAAAATCTCAGAAACCTCAAAGCTTAAGACACAAAATCTCAAAAGCCTCAAGAGAAAACAATCTTACAAGCATTTCTGCAGGAGAGGACCTGCCTTCAGATACCTCCTCCTTTTTCACCCACCTAGCCCCATGATCACTAATGCCTGGTGTGGGGGTCTTCTGCCTGAACATACTTGTTCCTGGACTTTGGTACCCTACAACAACCACAATGACAACAATAACAACAATCACAATGATAACAACAAAAGTGCTGTGGGTTCTCACGCCCCTGTCCTGTAGGAGTTCCCCTTAATAATGCCAACCCTTCACCAGGTATGCCCGTCCCTCACCGGAGCAATTTCTGTAATGCCAACCCTTCACTGGGTATGCCCGCCCCACACCGGGATGAGTTCTATAATGCCAACCCTTCACTGGGTATGCCCACCCCTCACTGGGGCAAGTTCTGTAATGGTGACCCTTCACCTGGTATGCCCACCCCTCATTGGGGTGAGTTCTATAATGTCGACCCTTCACCAGTGTGGAAGAAGAAAACCCCAGGCCTTAATTTCTACTGACTTCTTGAGTTAGTACACTATTTGCTAATGATTGCTTTTTCCCCGCCTATTTTGCAATCTGCTCTTTCTCCCGCCCTTTACCCTTGTTGAGCTGAGTAGACCTATGAGGTCAATAGGTCAAACCATAGTCTATGCCCTCTTGCAACTTTCTGGTTCAAACCAGTTTTTCTTTGACTTGTTATATCTTCTGTCATGTGACCTAAATTGAAACATATAAAAGGCTTGCTTCAATTGTCTGTTGTGGGGGGGGGGGGGGCCATGCGGGACTGATAAGAGGAAGTTCTGTCTGTCTGGTGCTCTCCCCAGCAGCTGCTTCTTTAATAAAGGTCTCTGACAACTTTGTGACCAAACAATAGAGTGAAGCCTGTTTCTCCCACAATTCTTGGTGCTGTGACTCAGATGGCAACGCCCAGCTGAGAGTACTGACAGGCTTGCGGACCGTTCCCCTCCAAAACCCCAGGCACCAAATCAAGGTAAGAGACCTTTTGAAATCTCTAAAGGGGTTATCGGTGGAGGGCTGCCCGTGTGGGTCGGGGAAACCAGTTCGAAGCTTATGCCATCCGAACTTTTGAAATACGAACTTGTCAGACTCTCTAAAGGGTTTGTATGAAACCGGTTTACAATTAAAAGAGTAAAAGGAACAGTCTAGACCAAGGAATATAGAAACCTGGGGAATAGTGTGAGTGTTTTCCACGGTGTAACTGACCAAAGCTGGGACTAAAGAAATATTCTTGAACCCCGTGCCTCAGTGCAGAAGTTCCCTTGTGTGAAAGGAAAGAATACAAGCTGCTGACCAGGTCTGAGACTAAGGTTGGGTCTAGCCACCCCAAGGCTGTCTAGAAAGGCAGACTTGAAAGCAAGGGGGACCAACTGGAACTTCATGACCCAGCGGACAGGTTTATCCTTTCCCCATCCATGGAAACTGTCCGGGTAACCAGCGGTTGATGTGACCAAATAACTGTTAAGACGCTGCTTCGTGCGCTGCCCTCGGTTCAAAATTGGCACATCAAGTCCCTTTCCCTCTTCTCTGTGTGAATGCCCTGTGTGAACTGAGGGACGGGGGGCTCTGGGTCAAAGGATGTCCCAACCCCGGCAAAAGGAACCCCAGCAGGTTATATGTATGCGCATTATGGTCAAAAGTCATGTAAGTTTTTAAATAAATGGAATTGGTATACCAGGGATAACCCTCCAAAACAATTTCCTTCAGAAGGAACTTTTGATCTTGATAAACTGATCCACCTCCAAAAAGTTCTAGAGTCATGAAGTAGCAAGACCTCTCAAACTCAATGGGATAGCTGTTTTGACTGATATGAAGAAAGTAGTAAGAGGCAACAAGAATCCCAGGTAAGGAGTCTTAAGGTCTCCCAAGAAAAACTAAAAGTAGAAATTAAGCAATTGAAAAATGGATATAGCCCTGGCCAGGCTAATCTTCCCTCAGCACCTCCTACCCCTTTATATCCCCAACTAACTCATGAGACCGAGACAGAGAACGAGTCTGTAGAAGATATTCTAGAAAGTACTTCTTATTTGGCCCAACCACCACCTTACCCTGAACACCTTCCACCTGAATTGGAAACTCCACCTTGTAGTCCAGAGGGTGCTTCTGCAGGCTCATATTCCCCTGTGGGTTTAAATAACAGTCACCCTAAAAAGGGCCCTATTATTCAAGTCCTGTTGCGCCAATTGCCAGGTGCACAAGGCTTGGTAACGGTACATGCCCCTTGGACACGTGGAGATTTAAGAAATCTAGTTAGAGAATTTCCTAACATCAAAGAAAAGCCCCAGAAGTTTAAAGACGAGCTCCAAACTGTTATTAGCTGTTACAACCCTACATGGCCTGATATGAACCAACTTTTGCATGCCATACTTCCTTCTGAAGTCCCACAACACCTAACAGATGAGGCAGACTGGCAAGACTGGCAGACTGGCAAGACCCTGGTCATAGGACAGATCTCACAACCTCCCGATGCCGTTTACTAGAAGCCATATCTGTCGTATGTCCTTAGAAAACTGACTGGGCTAAAATTAATAATTGTAAACAGAATAAAGGAGAGTCTCCAGCAGACTATTTAGACCGACTCAAAGAAGTTTTTGAAAGACACTCAGGAATAAATGAAGCTACCCAAAATGCTCAGGAAGCAATTGCAGCCACATTTGTCCAAAGCCTGCAGCCTAAATTAGGAGACCAATTGTGTAACATCTGTGTGGCCTGGCAAACAAAACAATTAAACAAACTAGTTATGATTGCCAACCATTGTTTAGTGTGTCAAGAAAGAAAGAAAGAAAATAATGAAGCCCAGTTAGTGGCTTTGCAACTTCAAACTTATCACCCCAGAGGACAAGGACCGGGAAAAGGGAATTCACGAGGCTGAGGAAGGAGACGTGGGTGCTGGCAGATGAATGTTTCCTCTACTGACCATTCTTCCTGTTTTTACTGTGGTCAAACCAGTCATTGGAAAGGAGAATGTCCCAACAGACCGCATACCTCTACCCCTTCAACAGGAAACTCTGCAGATCAACAACATCAGCAATTCTCCCTGCCTCTTCCCCAAAATTCTTTATCTCAATATTAGGACCGCCTGAGGGATAGTAACTTCATCCTTTCACCACTCTTACCCATTGATCAGTCTGGACCCTTTGTAGAATGTACCATAGCAAGGAAAAGGGTAACTTGCCTTGTTGACACAGGGGCAAGCCGTTCCGCTTTGTATCTTTTTGATCTTCCCAATCCACCTCTTTCCAATGATGTAGTTAATGCTGTCGGCATTTCTAACAAAGTAATTTCTCATCCTGTAACTCAACCCTTGTCCGTTACTTTTGGTCCTATCTCTGACCACCATGCCTTCCTTTTACCCCTGTTAATCTTTTAGGTTGTGACCTACTTTGTAAACTTGGTTGTACTATTTATTGTACAGCAGATGGAATTTTCCTTGAAGTACCAGCAGAAAATGAATGCACAGTTCTTGCTGCTATGATTGAACCAGCAACCCCACCTATTTCTACAACAAACCCTGATTTCAAAGAAGAAATCCTTAAACAGGTTCCCCCCTATGGTCACAGCATGCTAATGAAGTTGGGCAGATACACACCACTGAACCTGTTAAAACTCGTCTGGATCCACGAAAGCAGCTCCCGCACATTTCCCAGTATCCTCTCAGCAAGGAGGCTGAGCAAGGAATCGCGCCAGTCATTTCTTCCCTCCTTCAACAAGGTATCTTGATCCCCACTTCTAGTCATTGTAATACTCCAATTTTGTCAGTTAAGAAACCAGGCAAAACTACTTATTGCTTTGTGCAAGACCTGCGAGCGGTTAAATCTGTTGTTTTACCTATTTTTCCTGTAGTGCCTAACCCAGCTACCATTCTTTCTTCCATCCCACCGGAAGCTTGTTTCTTTACTGTTGTAGATTTGTGTTCTGCTTTTTTTTCAATTCCTACTCATCCAGATAGTCAGTTTTTGTTTGCATTTACTTATAAAGTCTTTCAATATGCTTGGACTAGACTCCCACAAGGGTATACAGTGTCCCCTTCTGTCTTTTCACAAATTTTGAGGAAAGATTTAGACGACATTCAGTTCAAAAACTGTTCTGTCCTTATCCAGTATGTCAATGATCTTTTGCTTGCCTCACCGTCCTTTGAAGCGTGTAAAATTGATTCTCTACACCTTTTGACCTGTCTTGCTCTAAAAGGCCATAAAGGTTCTAAAGAAAAACTTCAGCTCTGCTTACCAAAGGTTCATTATTTAGGCCATGATACTTCTGCTGGAGAACGTCACCTTTCAACTGTGCGAGTTGAAACAATTCTCAAAATCCCTCAGCCCACAACTGTCTCTCAAATGCACACCTTCTTAGGCATGGCCAGATATTGCCGCCAATGGATTTTAGGCTATGCCTCAATTGTAAAACCCTTGCAAAATGTTACCTTAAAAGATGCCCCTGAACCTTTGCGGTGGTCTCCAGAAGCCAAAAATGCCTTTTCTGTCATTAAAACTGCCCTTTCACAGGCACCCACACTGGGACTTCCTGATTATTCAAAGCCTTTTACACTCTTTTGTCACGAAAAAGATGGCTTTGCTCTGGGATACTTACTCAATCCCATGCAGATAAACATCATCCTATTGCCTATTATAGTACAACCTTAGATCCTGTAGCAACTGGGTTTCCACCATGCCTTCGGGCAGTTGCTGCTGCTGCCATTCTTGTAGAATCATCTGCAAATACTGTTTTAGCTTCACCCTTAACTGTTGCTGTACCCCACTTAGTGGCCGCACTTCTTTTAAAAACCAAAACCCAACACCTTTCAAATGCCCATTTAACTAAATATGAAATTATGCTACTTTCTACAGCCCACATTACTTTAGTTCGGTGCCCTGTACTTAATCCTGATTCCTTCTTACCTGCACCTTCGGATGGCGAGCCTCATGACTGCCTCACTGTTACCGCTCATTTAACTTTACCTCGAGTTGATCTTAAGGACATTCCCATTCCAAATGCTGACCGAGTCTTGTATGTTCATGGGTCCTGCCTAAGAAATTCCAAAGGCTCTCTTGTTGCAAGTTACGCTGTATGTTCCCAGCATGAAGTACTCAAAAGTAGTTTTTTACCTACCGTCTATTCTGCCCAAATTGCTGAACTTGTTGCCCTTACTCATGCCTGCACCCTTGCTAAAGGTAAAACTGTTAACATATATACAGATTCGGGTTATGCCTTTGGTGCTGTCCATGATTATGGGCAATTACAGAAACAACATGGGTTTCTTACCTCAAATGGTACACCCATTTGAAATAGTTCTTATGTAGCCACCTTATTAGATGCCCTTGAATTACCTGTTGCTGTTGCTATTATTAAATGCGTTGCTCATCAATCTTCCCAGGATGAAGTTAAGCATGGAAATACTCTGGCTGACTCTGCAGCCAGAGCTGCAGCCCTTTCATCCCCTCACGCTGAGCAATTGTTCTTTTCCCCTACCTATGAGCAATCTCCTATTGCAACTCTTCATGATGTTGCACTTCTCCAAGATCAGGCCGTAGATTCTGAAAAAGACACCTGGAGACTGCATGGGTGCATATTACACCCTAGTCACCTTTGGTGCTCCCCGGATGGCCACCTGGTTGCGCCCAAGGTATTACTTCCCTACCTTGCTCTCATGTACCACAGAGTGGCCCATGTGAGCAAAGGGGGGATGATTGCAGCTATTCAACCTGATTGGCATGCTCCAAATTTTCCTTCCATAGCTCAGAACTACTGCCAGGATTGTCCTGTGTGTCAAGCCCATAATGTAGGCAAACCTGTTAAAACTAAGAAAGCCGCACATCCCCCACCTTGGGGACCATTTGTAAATATTCAGATTGACTTTATACAAATGCCAAAATGTTGTAAATATCAATATGTACTTGTTATAGTTTGTATGTTTTCAAGTTGGATTGAAGCCTATCCTGTGACAAGAGCTGATACTAAAGCTGTCACTAAAATCCTTTTAAAGGACCTTATCCCATGATTTGGAACCCCACTTACCATCAATAGTGACAGGGGATCTCACTTTACTGGGCAAATTATACAAGAAATATGTAAAGCCCTGCAGATTTGATAGAACTTTCACTGCCCTTATCACCCACAGTCAGCAGGTGCTGTAGAGAGACAAAACAGGATACTGAAAAATAAACTAGCAAAAATCTGTGCTGAGACTGGTTTAAAATGGCCAGATGCTCTACCATGAGCATTAATGAGCATGAGATCCACCCCTAATCGGAAGGCTGGACTCAGCCCACATGAAGTCCTGATGGGGAGACCTATGCGACTTCCATCCTCCCCACCCTTACCACCTTCTCAGGTTAACATCCATTTAGCTGATGATCTTGTATTACAATACTGTCAAGCATTAATGAAATGTGTTAAGGCCTTTCGTTTACAGGTCCAAGAAGCTTTACCCAGAGAGCCTGAAGAAGCCTGCCATTCCTTACAGCCAGGAAATTAGGTTCATGTAAAAATCCACCCAAGAAAATCAGCTTTAGAACCTCGCTGGAAAGGTCCGTTCCAAGTTCTTCTCATCACTAACACTGTGGTAAAGTGTCAGGGACAATCTACTTGGATCCACACATTGCACTGCAAAAAGACTGTTCCTCCTGACAAAACCAAGGATTAGAAATTAAGACTCCAAGAAAAGAGCCCATTAATAACCGAACATGGAGTCCCTCCTATTGACTATTTGTATTGGACTTTTAAACCTGGCCTATGGGAATGTGTTTTTGTCTTTGATTAACCAAATTAGGATAGACTTAAATGTCTCTCATTGTTGGATATGTAGTCATGTCTCTATCCATTCTACTGGAGGGATACCCATGATACCAGTACCCTTGAATGCGACCTAAATGTCAGCTCCTTATTATTCACCCTTTCATGGGAATGAAACTTGGCAAGATATAAATTGTAACCAAGCTGACTACGTACGACTAGCGTATACCACCCCTGGAAAGTTTTGTTGGACCTGTAATGGATCTCGTGTTGCAGTAGGAGTCAGTAAGTGTGAAGTAGAATTTAAGGTAAATGGTGACTGGCTCTCTAACAGTTCCTGGATACCTGGTTATTCTCCCATTTCGGCTTGATATTTAGGTTATTATTCAGTACGGATGTTAAAACCAGTTTGTAACTTTGCAGTTACCACACTAGCTGGTCACTATTTTGTATGTGGAGATAAGGCCTATAAAAATCTTCCTTCCGGTTGGGGAGGAACATGCTATGTCTCTACAGCATATCCTGCCTTTACTATTAGATGTCACTTACCTAAAGGAAGAATTCGTAATGTTTGCAAAATCACAGAAAATCAAAGGTTTTGGGGTATAATGTTCCCGAACTATGGCACAGGCTTAGCTATGTCCGAAATAAAGAAAGTTGCAGCTTCCCTAGAGAAAATAGCTAATGCTACCGCCATTGGTTTTCGTGAAATAAGAAATGAAAGAAATGAGAGAAATGACCCTACAAAACAGACTCGCCTTAGATTATATATTAGCTAGCAAAGTAGGTGTGTGTGCTTTAATAAAATCAGAATGCTGCGTTTATATACCAGATGCTTCTAGTGCTATTGAGAACCAGGCCAAAATTATTGAGAAAGAAGCTGCTAAACTACACCAAACCGATCAATGGAGTCTTTGGGACTGGTTTGGCGGATTTGGGACCAAATTATTTTATATCGCAATCATGGTCCTTGGGTTTATTCTCTTTCTACAAGTACTACTTGTACTTGTTGCTACGCAATTGTAACCTTAGTGCATCCCACAAAAGACGCAACAGATATGTCTAACATGATGCTGGGTCAATTGAGATTAGTCTCACCGTTGTTCCAAAGGGAGCACTGGGAGATACTCTACCTAAGAACAAGTTTCACAGTGCCTCGAAGGATGTATAAGTCAGACTGTTCTCCCATTAGCTCACTTGCAGTCTGTTGCCCAACACACAGTTACAAAATTTCATTGGTTGTACTATAAGTACAAAAGGGGGTAATGTAGAAGAAGAAAACCCTAGGCCTTAATTTCTACTGACTTCTTGAGTTAGTACACTATTTGCTAATGATTGCTTTTTCCCCGCCTATATTGCAATCTGCTCCTTCTCCCACCCTTTTCCCTTGTTGAGCTGAGTAGACCTATGAGGTCAATAGGTCAAACCACCGTCTATGCCCTCTTGCAACTTTCTGGTTCAAACCAGTTTTTCTTTGACTTGTTATGTCTTGTGTCATGTGACCTAAATTGAAACATATAAAAGGCTTGCTTGTCTGTTGTGTGGGGGCATGCGGGACTGATAAGAGGAAGTTCTGTCTGTCCAGTGCTCTCCCCAGCAGCTGCTTCTTTAATAAAGGTCTCTGACAACTTTGTGACCAAACAATAGAGTGAAGCCTGTTTCTTCCACACCAGGTATACCCACCCCTCACGGGGGCAAGTTCTATAATCACAATAACAGTAACAGTGTAGGCATCCCTGCAATAACAGCAATACTTCAAATACAACACAAACACACGCACAGAATACACAAAGCACACTAGCTCACCCAACCCACACTTCTCACTCCGACTAACACCCACAATATGCCAGCATTCTCCATTATAAAATATTGCCCTGTGGGGTCAGGCCAACTCTCAGGATCTCAAAATTGCACTCTTAGATGGGATGGTGTGACACAATTGCACATATACAAACACACAAATCAATTAGGTGCATACATACACACTACCAAGTCAGGCACATACACATCCAAGATTACCAGCCTAGGCACATGCGTAACTGTCACCAATTCAAGCACATACACACGACACACACCAAAAATTAGTTACCAACATCCACACACCCAATACGCACACATGGATCACTCATTCACATATCATGAACACAATGATAAATATATTTATATACCTCTATCTATCTATATATGTATATTCACCAGCTTACACACATACCACCCACCTACACATACACACAGGTGAGTTCCTAACTTGGATGGTACAGTGTGTATGTGTGTGCTTGGGGTACTTGGGATACCTGGGGGGAAGTTTAAGGTGAGACAGTGAAAGTGTAGAGTTGACAGTGTAAGTGTAGACAGTGAAAGTGGGAGTGAAAGTTGCCAGGACCACGATTAGAACTGGTAGACTAGAGAAAAGCTGGGCTGAGGAACTGAGGCTTGGAGCTACTTAAAGTCAAGTGGCTCCAGGGTTACTTGAGGTCAGTGGTGCTGGGGTGGAAGCAAGGGAAAAAGCCCTGTGGCAAGGTGAAGACAGCCAGGAAAGAGAGAGGCAGAAATCTGGGTGATTGGAGCTGGAAACTGGAAAGCTGGATAATATGAGGCAAAAAGCTGGGAGATTGGGGAGGAGGGTTTGGGAGGTCAATAAGACAAAAACCCAACTCGGGGTTTCAAAATAACAGGTTTATTAAACAGACAACACAGTATACAGCCCCATGAAGTTATTGGTTCCCACACACACACACACACACACACACACACACACTGGTAGCAGGAGAGAAAAAGGCTTGGTGGAGGGATTGAAGTCAAGGTGTATAGGGACAGAGTACAGGTCCTTTGCTTGGGGAAGGAAGGTGGGTGATAGCTACCTATCCCGGGCTGTGAGTTGATCCTCAATGGCCAGTTGGGGTCTTCTCCAGCAAGGTGTTGTCCAGAGGGGGGTCGCCAGCAGGGCCTCTGGGTGGATAGGGGCTGTGGCATGGTGCTGGTCCAGATGAAGAGTGCATCCCAAGGAGTCAGTCTTCACTACCCCTTTTTATGGAGCAGACTACTTCTGATCTCCTATGTGGAGGTCCTGTCCAGGTGTGACAGCCAGAACCAGAGGGATTAATAAGCAATAATATATGCTTCTTGGAGGAATTTGGTATTTTGCCTAAACAGGTAATATTAGTTACTATAAGCTTGTAGGTTTGTAAACTGCAAATGTAACTTGTCTGTCATAAGTTTAACCAAAATGATAAATTAGCTGTTCATGGAACTGACTGGGCCCCATAGGCAAAGCTGCAGCTGTGAGATTAGCTGGCCTAATGGTTTTTTGCTCAGGATTCAGCCTTGACGATAAAACTGGATCCAACTGCCTGGCACACCCAACACATTCCAGGAAAGTATATCCCAAGAAAGCATATTCAAAGGAAGACTAAATGGGGTTGGGATTTAGGCGGAGCGATGTCAATTTCAAACTTAAAGGGGCTGTATCATAATTTGCTTATTGGATAAACCTGAGTCTGGGTAGAAACCTTTTATGATAATTTTAACACCTTTCAATCCCATAGGGTGATAGCTATAGGGTAACATTGTGAGATCAACAGATTGACATAAAACTGAGGTCAACAGATTGACATAAGACTAGGTATAAAAAACACATGCAACAGGTAACCAGCAGGAAGGAGGGAACAGAACAGTCATTTCTGTCCCACACCTGGACCCCAGACTCCCGGTGTGAGTGAGGATCGGATCCTGAGCAAGGGACCTTCCCCGGTAATCCCTCTGACAGCGTCGATCATCAGGGATGCCTGACTTCACTGGAATCACCTGGCATGCACCTGGCATTGAGAGACTATTGATAAGTTGCCAGCCCATGTCTGTCTATTTGTTGTTTTGAACAGCCCAGTGTGGCTAATACCCTCGCAGTGCCCAGTTGGCCTGTGACAGATTGATCTATTTATCTGTTATTATCTGTTGTTATTATTTACTATTAGCTCTTTTATACTGCCTTATCTGCTTATTGCATTTATCTTTCTGTTAACTGTTGTGTGTGTGTAAGCTATAAAAAATTTGCCTTCATTCCACACCCAACTTTTGCCTCCTCAATCCAAAACTGAATCAAACAGCCCAGTTGGCCTGTGATAAAATTGATACACTCACAGTGACCAGCTGGCCTGTGACACCAGGCAAAGTCAGCCCTATTTCAGAGGGTTCCAGATGCTCATACTGAGCATGTGCAGCCTTGGCATAGTGGTGGGTTGGCTGATTTCTGCAGCAGTCTCTCTCTTCCAAATCTTGAGCCAGGGAGAGTCAATGCAGGGTAATGGTTGGGTCATCAAGTTGATGGCTCAGTCATTCGGGGGAGCTATTTTTAGTCTTACTGCCATTGTCTCTCAAGCACCCTCATTCATCCCCATTCATTCAGGAACCAATTTACATAGGAGGGGTAGGTATGAGTCATACAGTTACAACAGAGTTACAATAGGGTATGCCTGGGCAGGGGACACAAGATGGAGACTTGACATTACTTTACAGATACAGGCCTAAACCATACAATATTAATACGAAACAATAATAATCAATGCAAAAATGATAGGAACAGAACACTATTTACAATATAAAAAGCGGCTTATTACAATAATAGCATACAGGAACTTAGCTTACCTAGTATTACTTGTATTCACTTATAAGGTATGGAGAGGGCAGAGAGAAAGTCAGAAATCATTACGGTAAGTTGAGGAAATGTATTTCAAAATTTAAAAAAAGAAAAACTGGGGGTTTTGCTACAATGGGATAATACAGGCATAGTAGGGCAGAATATACTCTATGGGCCAGATTTCAATCTCAGTTACCCTGGTGTAAATTTGACCATGTCCAGATTTATATCAGTATAACTGCTAACAGAACCTGGGACTACTGTGTTTCACCTAACTGTAATTCTAAATTAGACCATTTTTTTCAAAGACAGAATAGGAGCCAGTGCTACTAATTAGAAAAGCCAAAAAGCAAGAATTATCATAGCATGGTGTGTATTAAAATCCATAAGGAGCTGAGCTTTCACTAAAACCCAGGTTAGAAATAACAGCGTGGCAAATCACATATATTTGAGCTGGGTGTCATCATCTAAGATACTCTTGCATAAATGTAAATGAGCAGATGAGTGTTAGAGGTGTTGTCTGAACTGGGAGGGTTTTAACAGTTTAAGGAAGTCCAATTCACATCAAAGATAAAAGTTACAGAAGGTCTTAAACTGAGTATAAATTATTCTGAGTTATGAAACCATCAGGGTATAAAAATCATGTAAAATAGGAAAAGGACAGAAAGCACACCCTGCCAATACATAGAATGCAGGTTTTGTACAAGCTCTGAGATCTTGCCCCTGTAGCCTCCATTTTTTTTTACCTCAAGTACACGTCAGAAACTAGGTTCATTAGCAAATACCATAGCTGTTATATTAAATATTCTCCAACTTCTGTTTCAGCATTCAGAAAAAACAAAACACAAGAAAAAAACCCCTAAACAACTCAAAAGCCAAAATATGTCACTCTTTTTGCAGGCTATATTCTTGGTATGGATTAGATTTACAATAATTAGGGTTATAAGTGTGTATTCCTTAATTTTGCAGCTCATTACATCCATTTGAAAGAGTCTAAAGAAGAAAAGTGTATTTTATAAAAATATTTGTAAATAAAATTAATTGCCTTGTACAAAATAAATAAGAAGCTTCTGAAATATGGTTTCCTGAACTGAGCTTTTTATCATAAAATATGCCTTGCAGAAAAAAGGATTAGGCCTTATAATACTGACCTCTTTACCTTGATGTGGCCCCTACATAGTGCACATTTTAAACTTGCATATCATACAAATTTAAAATGTAGTGTGATATTCTTGATTACTTTGAACTATTTTTCCTAAGCATTAGTTCCTCTTCTGTCTAGGCTCCTACTTCTGTCAGTCCTGTGAGTACAAGCCAAGAATGACAGAAAATGATGCTAAACCTTACGGTTGTTTATTTGCAAGAACTGGTTTCCATGTTGAGGATGGACAGATGGATAAATAAACAAACAAATGGGACACATCTTAATATATAAGATGGACAAGGGAGATTGCAATCAGCATGCTATAAAAACTCACCTGCACTATCTCTCTGCTGATACATTAAATTAGAATCAATAATAGGAGAAATGAAGTGATATTGCTCTGACAAAAAACATTACAAAAATAGAATTACACGAAATGGCAGAACATCACACAGAATGCAGCTGTAACACAGTAAATAAAGACCATACTGTCTGAACATACAAAAACCCTACTGTGATAAAAGCAGATCAAAACTGAAAATGCAGGATTCTTAAAGCTTGTCTTAAAAGCAAGATTTATAGGTATGAAAAATAGGTTATCACTATTTATAAACAAAGGGATGACTTGTTATATTTCATAGCACTGGCAGCAACATATTGTGCCTCAGCCTTCATATTTCATCTGCACTTCTCAAAAGATGACAAATATTAGATTAAACTACAAGACAGCAGGCTATCTTATAATTGCAAATGAAAACACATCATGATATTTAGTGTCTTACCTCCATAACTGGCCCCATCATCTTGCACACTAGATTGAACAGATGAAGGGACTGGATCCTTGGAAGCCGGTAGCTGAGGAATTTCTTCCTGGGCTGGCAAAAATGCAGAGCACAAGTCAGTTTCTAGGGTTTGTAGCTTCAACAAAGAATTCTGCAGACAAAAGCAGAACATTGGGATAGACAACAGCAAAAATACAGTGCCAGGTCTTCAGTTCACTGAGCCCATTAGCAGTGTCACAGGAGGGATGCTCCACTAACAGTTCTTGAAGGGATGTGTAGGAGATTAAATATATATTATTCTATGTGTATCTTCATGTCATCCAGTCATTTCAGACACGAGGGAACAATGATTTAGTCAGCAAAAGACAATTTGTTCTAGGAATTTTTTCTGTCAAACTGGGGTGGTGTGTCTGTTTTCTTGTTCTTGGAGCAATATGATAAGCAAGTATTTCATTCATTCTGCTGACATCAGAATCTGATGACATTATGCCCCTCCCAGTTTACCATTCATAAAAAAACCTGTTTCTACAGCATATGTGCAGTGCACTGCATAGAACAAAGAATTACTGAGAGTCACACAATTTATTTCAGATTCTTTTTTATTTGCTCTTTTACAGATATTTCTTTTACATAGCACGGGTTCTATGAAGTTCCCAAATCATTTCTATCAGTGGCAAAAGCTAAATTAACAGATTTTTGTCACTGACTGCAGAGAAATCAATAAGGACAAGGCTGTTTATCTGTAACAGCACCTTATCTGTAATGCCCCCACAGGCTTTCGAAGGGGAGAGGGCAATCTCCGCAGGCCCCAAACCCCAGAAACAGACCCCCACGGGGTGAACTTACCTCCTGCCGGCCATAAGAGCAGGAGCCTGGATTGCAGCCACGTGAGCCAGCATTACGCCAGCTGTTTAATCAGCTGTTCCCCACGCGGGGAACTAAAAATAGCTCTGAATGACCAAACCATCAACACCAATACCTGGGCCAATGACCCAGCCCTTGGAACCACCCTCAGCATTCAAGAAACAAAAGATGAGGCAACCCACCATTGTGCCAGGCTGCGCATGCTCAGTAAGAACACCTGGAACCCTCTGGAACAGGACTGACATTGCCTGGACAGGCCCTCCCCATATGAAATCAGAGGTAGTCTACCCCATAAAAAGGGGTAGTGAAGACTGACTCCTTGGGAACACCATTTCCATCTGGACCAGACCAGCTCCATGTCACACTGCCTATCCACTTAAGGCACTGCCGGCGACCCCCTATGGACAACACCGAGCTGAAGGAGACCCCAACTGGCCATCAAGGACCCACTTTCAGCCTTGGACAGGTAGATATCACCTGCATATTTCTTCCTCCAATTTGGACTCTCTCTCTTTCCTCCTCTTGCCTCTTTAACCCCTGCTTCCAGTGTGTGTGTGTGTGTGTGTGTGTGTGTGTGTGTGTGTAAAGGAACCAATAAAAAAGAGTGTTACCATCTCCCCTGTTCAATAAAACTACTATCATTTGTAACCCTGAGTTGGGTTGGGTTTTACTGAGCCCTGGTCCCTTCCCTATCTTAAATTCCAGTTTCTCTCTCCCTCTCTCTAGACTCTCAGCCCTGTTGCTTTCTGCCGGCTCTCAGCCCTGTTCCCACCACTGTTTGCCTCCTCTCTGTTACCTTTCTGCAGCCTCTCAGCCCTGGTGCTTTGTGTAGGCTCTCAGCCCCACTCCCACCACCTTTTGCCTCCTCTCTGTCCCTTTTCTGCAGGTGCTCAGCCCTGTTGCTTTCTGCAGGCTCTTACCACACTCCCACCACTTTTTGCCTCCTCTCTGTCCCTTTTCTGCAGGCTCTCAGCCCCGCCACTCCCACCACCTTTTGCCTCCTCTCTGTCCCTTTTCTTCAGGCTCTCAGCCCCGCTCCCGCCACTTTTTGCCTCCTGCCAGCTCTCCCCAATCCCTATCTCTCTCTGCCTTCTCTTGCACTCTCTCTCTCTCAATGTGTTCTCCAGCCTTCCCCCACCCCCACAGCCCCAATCCCAGTTTTCCTCTCCCCACGTACCTCTCGGCTCCCCTGTAGCTTCCTTGCTCCAGCTCCAGCCTTCTCTCTGGCATTGCTCCTTTGCTCTGCTGTCTTTCTGCTTTCAATTAACACCAATTAACCTTAAGTTACCCCAACTTCCCTCCAGTCTGCCGGTTCTAATCCTGGCACTGGCAACTTTCATCTCAGTTTCCACCAGCAGTAACCTAAAGTAAGCCCAAGCCTCAGCTCAGCTCTCTTTCTAGTCTACTGGTTCTCATCCCGATCCCGGCGACTTACACCCTCTACACTTTCACTCTCTCTCGCTTACCTTAACCTTCCCCCAGGTAACCCAAGCACATGCATACACACCACAACACCCAAGTTAGGAACTCACCTGTCTGTATGTGTAGGTGAGTGGTATGTATGCGAACTGATATACATGTATGTCATTGTGTGCATGTTATATGAATTAGTGATCCATGTATGTGTATTGGGTATGCAGGTATTGGTAATTGATTCTGGTCTAATTTCTTTTGGTGTGTATAGTGTGTGTAGGTGCTTGAATTGGTGATAGGTGTGTATTTGCCTGGCTGGCAATTTTGGATGTGTATGTGCCTGAATTGGTAGTGTGTGTGTGCAAGCCTAGTGGGGGTGCATGCACCTACAGTGTGTGTATGCACCTAATTGATTTTTTAATGTGTCCATGTGCAATTGTATACCACACCCTTCTGTCTAACAGCATAATATTGAGATCCTGAGAGTTAGCCTGACCCCACAGGGCAACACACATATGCTTTTATTAGGCTGAAGTAAAGTAAGTAACTCCACTGCTAGGTAGTACATGGTAAGTACAAGTACTATCCTGCTGTGGAGTTTTTTTTACTCTGCAGCACTGCATGGGTAGCCCAACAATGAAGTACACTGATGATCCAGTCAGCACCTCCACAGCATGTTGAGCCAGGTTGGAAGAACCCCAGGCTAGCAGGCTGACCCCCAGGACCCCCTGTCATCCAGGGCTACTTTGACCTGGCCCAACCTACTCTGGTCCTGGGTATATGTTCAAATGGCATGCCCAGGAGCAATAAACTCTGGATCAATAAGCTTCACATTAATTTCACATGTAGATGTACAGTGGTACTGGAATGGTGGTTAATACATAAAAGGCAAGGATTTGTTAAGGAAATATCTTTTATTGAACCAATTATGTATTGGGTTAAAGTTAGACAAGACATTCTTTGTTGATTCTTGCAATTGAAAGCATGTCTAACTTCATCCCAGCGATATAGTTGGTGCAATAAAATAAATCATCCTAACAAATCCTTGCCTCTTGCATAATTTCTGGACCATCACAGTTACAGAATCACTTTAATATGCCTTTAATATATAAAGCATACCACAGTACAGCTCTCTAGAACTGATGGCTGTCTCAAGATTGTTCTATAATCAGACCCATTTTGGGAATGTAATAAGGACGTGGTAAATATCTTGAAAGTACTAGGAAGTTTTAAAGTGTTAATTAGTTCTCCTTAACTGAGGCATAACTTCTTGAGTGACTTGGAGATTGACAGACAGTTAAGGAATTTGGAAAGTAGATTGAAATGGTAATCCATTGATCATAGGAAAGTAGCCAAGAGACAGGCACAAGAAAGGAATGCTATCAGCTGACAGGGCTCCCAACCTCAGGGGAGCACCATGCCCAGTGCAAAACCTCTGGTCCATGGGGATCATGGCTTGGGCATGTGGGAAATCCCTAGGGTCAGATGATCCACATTCCCAGGATGAGGGAATCACCCCTATGGTGATCCTCTGTCCCTGGGGGTTTCCTACACCCCCAGAGCAGGGAGATCATCTCAGTGGCAACCCTCCATCCCTAGGGTTTCCTGCAATCCCAGAGAAGAGATTATGATCCCCCTGCCCTGGGTTCATGGGGCACCCCCATAGCTGGGAACCCCTCAGCTGGGATGCACAGGGCTTCCAGCTATGGGAGCTTGCTTCTTGCCAGTGTGCTCCCCCTGCACTGGTTGTAAGGTGCAACGGGATCCAATATGCAATCCCATAATCTCACCTCTTGGCATGCACATATGGCACGGCAGGAGGCACAACTACATGAATCACACATTAGATCCTATCTCACCTTAACCTGCACATGTAGAAGGGGCCTAACTGTATGATTCAAAGAAGGACATATGTATTAAGACATATGTCTTTCTGGTGATCTTTGGATTCACACATATTGTGGCATGTTTCCTCCATCACTTGGACAGACTATGAAAGAGTAAACAACAACGCAGCGAAAAAAGCCAGGGAACGCCGCTTCTGGAGCTATTACCATAGAAGGATAGAAGCTCCGGAAGAAAAAAAAGAAAGAAGAGATGGGAGTCTCAGAAGAAAAAAAAAGAGAGAGTGGCCAAAAGAGAAAAAGGGTTTTCCCAGAAGATAGAAGATAAGAGGCTTACCTCAGGATTTCTCTTGATGACGGAGAGAGCGGAGCTCAGAGAAGGAGGAGGGGTGGATCCCCAAAGAGGCATACCATGAGATGCAGCTGGCAGTTGCACTAAAAAGTAAACAAAACAAAACAAAAAAAGGAAGAGAATGAATTGACCCACTCCCAGAAGCTTGGAGAGGGCATCTGAGTGTTGGCCACAAGGATTCAGGCACACACAAAATAAAAGGTACATACTTATAGTAACAGATATAAAAAGAAAGCATATGATGGGGTTTGAAGAGAAAATTCTGCCCCAAAAGAAAAAAGAAGAGAAATCCCTGCGGATTCTGTTGCAGCAATTGGCCGATCTCTTAGAAGAGTGGTTGAAGCCACAGGAGGTATCCAAGGTGGAGTTATGTGACCAGATCCTGTTGGAAATTTTTAATAGATTTGGATGAAAATACTCAACGTTGGGTGCAGTGTCACTGACTGAAGTCGTCGGCAGAAGCATTATGCTTGGCTGAGGATTTCAATAGTGTTCAAGTGGATAACTACAAAGAGAAGGCTCCAAAGTCCGGAACTCCGCAAGTGGTTCGAGAGAATGAACAAAAGGAAACTCGAGAAAAGAAAAGACCAACTAAAGTATGTTTCAGGTGTGGGAGAATCGGACATATCACAAGGGATTATGCCAGATATTCTTGACTGGGTCCGTGACCAAGAAAGATCCCATTTGAAACCCAGATACAAAGAAGTGAGAGGAGTGACAATGGGCAGGTTGAGATGATGGACTGCAGCATCAGGGAAACACACTGGGAGGTATCAAAGGAAAAACCCACTGTGTGGGCCCGAGTTGGAGGGAAGAAAATAAGAGCCATATGGATACTGGATGTGCCCAGACATTGATTAGAACTATCATAGCTCCCTGAGGCTGAGCTTCAAGCGCAAATACCGTAAAAATGATTTGTATGCATGGCCAGTTGTCAGTGTACCCCCGAAGGAAATATCTGGTGGAAATCTTGGACACCACCCGAGAGATGCTAGTAGGTCTAGCCAATGACCTACCTTACCCGATGATATTGGGCAGAGACTGGGAGGAGATTTATGAAGTCCTAGACACTATGAGGAGACAAGAAGTCAAGGTAGGTTTAGCCAGGGAGAACAGCAAAGATTACACTGAGCCCAATGCATTGGATTTGGAGAGTTTAGCAAGCAGCTCCTGCTTTCGAGAGGCTCAACAAGACAAGGACCTGTTTTGATCAATAAGACTAATGGAGCTGGCCAAGCAGGATGATCAGGTAATTTACCCAGAGAGATGCCACACACTCCCTAGATATGAGTTGAGGAAAGGCCTGTTATATAGGATAAAGGTGGGGCATATAGAAGGGACAGAGGTACCGCAACTGCTGATACCTCAAGACTACTGGGAACCCCTCTTGAAACTCGCTCATGTGAATCCATTAGGAGGGACATGGGAAGAGCTAAAATGGAAACCAGGCTGACTAAGTGATGTTTCTGGCCCAGACTGTATGAACAAGTTGAAGATTATTGTAGGGCCTGCCCAAGTTGCCAGAGGGTCAGCCTTCAAAAACCACCATGGGTTCCCTTACAATCCATGCCAGTGCTAGAAGAGCCATTCTCCCGTGTAGCCCTGGACGTGGTTAGACCGTTACCGAAAAGCATGATGAGTTACCAATTCGTACTTGTCCTGATAGACTATGCCACTACTTTTCTGGATACCGTCCTGTTGAGAACAGTCACTGGGCCTCGAATAGTGGAAGAATTGCTTAAATGGGTATCCCACTTTGGTATTCCTAGGGAGATCATTACTGACCAAGAGACGAATTTTATGTCCCGGGTTATGCGGAATCTGTGCCAACTATTAAAAATAAAACACTTACGAACCATGGTTTATCATCCCCAAACCAATGGGTTAGTAGAGAGATTAAACGGAATCCTTAAAAATGTGACGCACAGATGTACACAAGAGGAGCTGTGGAAGTGGGACTTGGTCATACCCCCTCTGTTGTTCGCAGTACAGGAAGCCACACAATCATCCTTAGGATTTTCCCCATTTGAGTTGGTTTATGGGCATCGACCCCGGAGCCTGATGGACGTGGTCCAAGAGGATGGGAAAAAGGAGGAACCCCCGGGGGTGAGGCCATCCGAATGTCAGAGAATTGAAAGAACAGTTACGAAAGGCAGAAAATTTAGCCCAAGATAATCTTCAACAAGCCCAAGAGAAACAAAAAACTAGGTATGACCGAAATACGAGTGAAAGAGACTTACAACCGGGGCAAAGAGTGTTAGTTCTACTCCCAGATACTACAAGTAAATTTTTAACTTGTTGGCAAGGTCCATTCACGATATCCAGGCATGTTGGACCTGTCAACTATGAGATTCTCCGCCCCGGACAGAAAAAGGAAAAACAAATTTTTCACGTTAATTTACTAAAATTGTGGGAAGAGCGAGAAGGTTTAGTAGCTTCTGCTATGAGAAGGCAAGCAGATAATGAGGGTACAATGAATAGGGAACATCAAAACCAGCCAACAAGTCAAGAAGTCTGTCTAGTTACCCAGTTGTTGGTGAAACAAAGAGATCAATTAAAACTGCTTATACGGGAGTTTGGAGATGTGTTTAACAAGTATCCCGGCTGTACTACCGGGATTAGCCATTACATTGTTCACCAGAAGGAAGAGTAATAAGGGAAAGATGGTGGAGAATCCCGTATCATAGATATGAAGTAGTGAAGACACAGATAGACAGGACATTAAAACAAGGAATAACAACAGAATCCCGGAGCCTATGGCGAAGCCCATTGGTAATTGTTCCAAAACAAGATGGGTCCCTCCGTTTGTGCATTGACTTTCGAAAATTAAATGCAATTTTAAAATTCGATGCTTTTCCCATGCCCCAAATCAGTGAATTACTGGAGATAGTAGGACAAGCCAAGTACATATCCACATTAGATTTGACAAAGGGATATTGGTAAATACCTGTATGTAGAGAAGACCAAGCAAAGACTGCTTTTGGCATGCCACAGGGTTTGTACGAATTCAAGCGAATGCCATTTGGCTTGCATGGAGCTGCAGCCACTTTCCAAAGACTCACTGATTGGGTCCTAGCACCAAACCAACAATACGCAGCAGCCTACATAGATGACATTATAATTTGTACAGACAAATGGGAACAACATTTAAAAGCTCTGCATGCTGTCCTCCAAGAACTCAGGCAAACAGGTCTCATACCTAAGGCACACTTCCCTGGGTTGGCTAAGTCAGAAACTAAATATCTTGACTTCCTAGTAGGACAAAGATGCATGCACCCCTTGGTAGATAAGGTTGAAATGATATGAGGTTATTTGCCTCCACAGACAAGAAAACAAATGCGTGCCTTCCTTGGTTTAGCCAGCTATTACCACAGGTTCATACCACATTTTGCTAAGATAACTACCCCCTTGACCGACTTATTAAGAGGACGAGGCAATAGGCCTATAAAATGGGAAGAGAAACATTTAGAAGCCTTTCATAGGACTCAACAAGCTTTATGTAATGACGCAGTCCTTCATACACCTGACTTCACCTGTCCTTTCATTTTACAGATGGATGCCTCAAGTTATGCTGTGGGCGCTGTGTTAATGCAGAAAGTAGATGGGATAGAACACCCGATTGCCTATGCTAGCCAGAAACTTAACGCACCAGAACAAAGGTATGCCACGATTGAACGCAAGTGCCTAGTGATAAAGACATATTGGCAAGTGTGTGTAGATAGTTGAGAAGGTGTGTGAATTTTTCCTCTATAATACCGGAACTCCTAATAGAGAGACACAAAAAAAAATAAAAATAAAACAACAAATATATATAATAACCCTGTTGACATCATAAATTAGAACATATTATAATAACATCCAAGATGTGGCAGGCGGGAAAGTCAGGGTACTTATAGTTCTTTGGGAGATTATAAGAGGATACAGAGAGGCATCGTAAGCTCCACCATCACACTGACCAAGTAACAGTGAATAAAGCTATCTGATTTCTATTTGATTCCTCTTACTAGCAAACCTGCAGCGGTGGGACTTGCAGAAGTGAAGTGTTCCTGGAGGTTACAACAAGGACTTCACTGATTCTCACTAGTCAGCAGTTCCTTCTCCTCCTCCAGGGTACACCCTCAGATATCAGTCTAAGCAAGGCAGAAATGTTGACATGCTTCTTTCTTCTGAAGTCTCATATAAAAGTACTGTTTCCTGCTGTTTAGCTGGCACAGCAGCTCTACATGCCATTGATCCTATTTTGGCTCTCAGGTGACTGGGAAAAGTGTGCTTAGGAGAAACTGTGGCATAGCTTTGATACAGTGAAGACCTCTATTTTAGAAGAGTTTACAACGTTCAAATCCCCTCCCCGCATCTCTACATTCCTACAAAACCATTGATTTTAAATTATGCCTGATTTGCATGAATCCAGATAGAATCAGAATCAGTCTGTATATAATTTGACCTTAATTTCTAATGTAAATGTCCTTGAAATGACATATGCTAACATATAAATCTGAGCAATTTTAAACATTCTAAAGAAAACCAGAATGAGACTATTTATAAGAATATCTGTGTGAAAATAGTTGTTCAGGAACATTTTGAAAAGATCATCCTATGGTAGCCTTTTTTAAGAATCTTTGCTTTACATGCTTGAGAAAGAGAAGTAATTAAAATACTCTGTTGGGCGGGGGATATTAAACCTCCTGTATCTTTTAAACTAATTAAGCATTCAGAAGAACGGGGTCCATTCAATTAATTCTATTTCAGCATCACAGACAAAAAAAGTTGCATTAATACAGATCAGAGATAAACATCCTGTCTTCTTGTATTCAGCAGAAAACGAATTGTCATATTTCATAACTGAAAACCTAGGAAGTTTTCAGAAAAGTGAACAAAAATAAAAATAGATGCATTTCTTTTTGACTTGGAATACACTGAACCTAATAAAGTGCAGGGCAAAATGGATATAGATCAATGATTTTAAAAAATTAAAAATGGATTTTTTAATTTAAATAAGATTTTTTTAAATTTAATTGTATGGGAGGGTTTTGTTAAAAGACGGTTTTTAAAAAAAATAACTTATATAAAGATAGTTTTAATTTAAGATATGTTAAAGCTCAAAGGTATCATCATAGAATAGGGATTATAACTTCTAATTATATACTATTTGAGACAATATATTCATTTAACTTTTTTAGAAGTTTGATAAATAGGTGACAACAGGCCATGGACTGTATTAGGAAACTAATCTTATGGGGTTCCCAAAGGTCCTCTATAGATTAGCAAAGATTAAAGAAAACCACTCTACCCAAGGGGACTCAGTGCTCAGTCTAGAAGATGCCATTAAGCATCTCTGTGATGCTTAGTTTCAGTTCTCAAGCTGTGGATTTGTGTCTCCAGAGATCATAGGCAGACAAAGCTCTTCGGGTAGATGTGATATCTTTTATTAGACCAACTAAATAGTTGGAAAAATTGTATTTTGCAAGCTTTCAGGTACAAACACCCTTCTCCAGGTATAGGGAGAATTTGTCGTCTCCAGAGATAACATCCTTATGAACAGCAGTATATGGATATGGATTACCCACCCATCAGCCCTATTGTCTCTCTGCAAGTTTGTGTACACACAGTCAAGCCTTTAGCTTTCTCTCAAAATGCAAAGTTTCAAGAATTTAAATGAATAAAGGATATCAAACAACAAAAAATGCACCATTTGTAGAAAACAATGATTAAACCAAGGTTCCTGCCTGGTGATTTAAATTGTGTACCAGTTATACCACCAGTCATTGAAGGATGGTTTTCTTAGTACTGGCTGGTCTTAGAGTGGTCACTAGAGTTCTTTCTTCAAAGCACAGTTCTTCTTCACTTTCTGTTCTCACTAAACAGGAGTCTTGGTTAGAGCAGTGTGTGTCAATGGTGCCCCTGATTGCTTCCATGTGTGAGACAAATTCGTGAAAGAAAATTGTGTGGTTTTGTGTTGTACTTGTGTTCTTAAAATGGACATTTGGGATACTCTGAGAGGCTAATCTGTCTGCAGGTGATCTTTTCTGTGACAGAAGATGATACTTCTTCACATTAAGTATTTCTAGGTGACAGGGGTGGGATGGAGTTTTCTAGTATTGTAGCAAAACCCCAAGTTTTGGGGTTTTTTTCATTTTTTTTGGGGGGGGGGGTGTATTTATTTTAAAATGCATTCCCTGCCCTTCCCCAACCATTTCTGACCTTTTCTCTCCTTCTCTATTTCCTATAGATAAGTATAAGTGAGCTCAAACTTAGGATAAGCTTTAAACATTTTTATTTTGGTAGCAAGTTTTTGGTTTTGGATATCCATTGTTCTATATTGTATAATTATTAGGTTTGTATTGATTTTTACTGTTGTATATTGTATTATTATCATTTTTGTATTGATTTTTATTATTTCATATGGATCTTGTATGGTTTAGGCCTGTGTTTGTAAGTGAACCAAAGTCATGTCAATTTTCCATTTTATATGTCAAGCCTCCATCTTCTGTCCTCTGCCTGGGCATCCCATGTTGCAACTGTATGAGTCATGTATCCCTCCCATGTAATTGGTTCCCTGATGATTGAGTGTGATTGGGAATGATTGAAATACAATGGTAGCAGACCTCTACTGAATGGCCTGTAATGACTGGGCCATCACCTCGCATTGATTCACCCAGGAACCACGGATGTCACACAGGAACAGAGACAAGACCAGCATTTGAAAAAACAAAGGACCCTGCAAACCAGCAACTCTCACCATTCCAGACACCTGAAACTGCACATCCCTGCATGGAGCACACATGCTCAGTACGCCAGGGGCTGACCCTTGCCTGAGCATGCCTCCTGTCACTAGGGTCACACAAGGTCTGCCCCTATAAAAAGGGGCAGCGAAGACAGACCCAGTGGGACACCCTCTCCATCTGTACCAGCACCATGCCACACCACCTATCCACCCAGAGGCCCTGCCAGTGACCCCCCTCTGGACAACATCTACTGGACAAGGACCCCTTTCCAGCCTAGATTGGTAGATAATACCTGAACACCTCCTCCTACAATTTGGACTCTCTGTCTCTCTCTTTCCTCCTGGACTTCAGTCCCTGCACCAAGCCTCTCTAACCCCTGCTGCCAGGGTGGGTGTGTGTGGGTGGGTGCAAGGGAACCAATTTGGCATTGTGTCACCATCTCCCCTGTTCAGTAAAACCACTGTCATTTGCAACCCCAAGTTGGGTCATGTTTTACTGAAATCCAGTCCCTTCCCTATCTTAAATTCCAGCCTCATTCTCTCTCTCACTCTCTCTCAGCTCCAGTTCCCACCCTCTCTGCTAGTTTCCCCGATTTCCTCCCAATTCCATCTCCCTTTTTCTGCCACCTCTCAGCCTCTCCTTGCTTTCCTGCAGTCCCTGCTGCCTGCTGCTTTTCCTGTGATTTTCTGCTGTCCATCTCTCTGTTTTCAGGCTTCCCCCACACTGAAAATGACAGAAAATGGAGATCAGCAGTATCTGATTTAGGAATGTTTGTATCTTGAACCATATGACATTTTCAGTGCAGAACTGCCTTTCTCTGGAACAAACAGTCAATAATAAGATATCTTTAATAAGATCTATACTTTTTTATAATGCTATGGGCAAGCAGTTAGGAGTCAGAATGCGAGCCAAGAAGTGAATGTATCCTAGAATGAAAACTTGTCTATTTGGCTTTTCAGTAGATCACTAATAATGTAGCCTTGTATCCTTGTTGAAGAAAATGAATATTAATTGTATGTTTATACTGCTTTTATTTATTAACAGTATTGTATTGTAGTTTAAATTTGAGGACTTTTCTTTAAGAATTTTAAGTCCTATGATTCTAATTATGGAAGCTTTGCTGATTTTTCTACTGGGGCTTATATATTTAAGGACTTAATTCTTCATGCACTTCACCTGTAAAGCTTGGAATTCTGCCAGCAATGTAAATGGCCAAACCTTAGGCACAGCATAGCAATATATGTCAGACACAGAAGATGGCTTTTATTTACATTATAACTTTTAGCACCGATCAAAGCAGTAGTGACATCAACACAGTGGAAAGAAGTAAGGAAAAAAAATATCTTTAACTCCCTTAAAGGGACATATGGTAGGCTTGTATTCCTAAATATAAGAGCACTATTAATAGGCATAGAAGTTTTCTAGTTCATTTTGGTAACAATTCCCCTTCTTAGGTTCCCGCCAGGTCACAGTTTTCCTCCCTTTAGCTGCCCTATTCTACCTACCAAAATACTGATTACCTCCTGTTCTGTCCGAGTATGTTCATTGACTTTGCAAAATATAAAATCCCTTTACACTAATGTAAAGATATTCATTTTGCAACTGCTTTATAAGCAGGGATCCTGGTTTTCTCTGTTTAAAAGTCACAGCTTCTCTGATAATTTTTTTTTTTTTGCAACTTCTCCGATTAGAAAACCCCAAATCCACATTTTTCTGTAATTAAAATGAAACACCACTATATATATATCTATATAAATATAGACAGAAATATAGACACACACATATATATATATATACACACACACACACACACACACACACATACATATACACACACACGCGCGCATATCAGTTGTGCACATCGTTTTATTGATATATTTACAATTTTAAAGCAATTTGGAAGCCTACCAGTGCCTCGATAATTATAAAAAACACTAACAAATTGCCTGTCAAGAATGACAGATGAATTTTGAATAACAAAAACAAAAAAAAGGTCGCTGGCCTTCCCACCCACATCGCCCCTGCTCTGCCACCACCGAGGAGCAGAGCCAGAGTGCCACACTGCCGCAACCCCCTCCTGTCCATAACACTGTTGGAGCACTCTGGTTGTTTCAGTAACCAATCAGAGTGCTCCAACAGCATTACGGACAGACAGACTGACTGACTAAGCCCTTTATTATATTAGAATAATTCTAAATACCTATACATTTTGGCATTTGATTTTATTTTATTTTTTTATGATGAAAAATAAGAGTTTCCCTTCCCCCTTTCACTCACCAGGACATGGGTCCAGCTGCAGCTGTCCCCCACAGCTGCTTTGTGGTGCTGAGCAGCCCTGACATGTCCATGTCCTACCAATGCCTATGCCATTGCATCTCACTCTCAAGTCACAGCCCTCCCAGCCCTGCTGATGCCCCTCACTCCCCACTCATAGCCCCCCAGCCCTGCTGGTGCCCCTCACCCCTGAACCACAGCCTCCCAGTGCCCCTCACTGCAAAACCACAGCCCCCCAAGCCCTGCGGGTGCCCCTCACTCCTGACTCAGAGCCTCCTGGCCCTTCTGGTGCCCCTAACTCCCAGCCCACAGCACCCTACCCCAGGCCCCCAGTGTGTGAGGAAAGGGGTGGATGTGTGGAGAAGGAGGGGCATGGGAATAGGCAATGTGTGGGGTGCGAGGGAGGTACGTGCTCCCCTGAGATTTTTGTGTCCAAAGCAGTGCACAGAGCTGCAGCTCGGCTGAACATGGTCTGGGCAGGAGCCTCCTCTACAGCTCAGGGAGCAGAAGGAACTGCTTCACTGCCATGGTGAGGTGCGGCTGTAGCAGCAGCAGCACATAGTTGTACCCCCTGCTGCTGCTGGGCAAGCAGGAAGCATCTCACCTTCGTGGCCATAGTGGCACAGCGGTCCCTCTCATGCTGGGTCTCACCCACTGGGCTAAAGCACTGTGGTCCACTAATGGTGCTCAGATCTTGGGGGGCATGTTCCCCCCTGCTGCAAAACCTGTGATCCCCTGTCCTCCTAACATGTGGCCTGTTCCCCCTCCCCTCTGCCTCCATAGACTTGTGCAGAGGCAGCTCCAGGTAAGTCTCCACCACTACCTCACTGCCATGGGCATGCGTGCACATGCACATGATGCCCCCTGCATCCTACTCCCCCAAGCCCCAAGCAGCCCCTTGCAAGCTAGCACTCTTCCACCCTTTAAGGGGAAACCCACCATTTCCTGTGGCTTTTTTCCTTTAAAGGGGAAAATCCATGTGTTTCTCTGTTAACCAAAAAAATCCATGTTTTTCCACAGCAAATGGAAAACCCTGATCCATGTTTATAAGGTTTCCTACTTCCCAGAATAATTCAATGCGCTTTTTTTTTTTTTTTTTGGCTTCTGCACACTGATTCAGTTGCTCAAGTCTAGCTCAAGTTTGCCATTGTTTGTAATGTGCCCTAAGTGGGATGAGACAAGAATCAGTCTCATCCCACTTTTTGTGGTGTTGTTCAGCCATTTTAAAAGTGGTTTATGTGCACTGAACTTCTGTTGTGTTACAGATTTGAACTGGAATCTGATCACTTACACCAGTTTGTGTGTAATTACTGTCCCTAGCCTCAATGCATAACTTTAAACACAATTCATGTTTTTTACTTCTTTTCAGGTTCTTAAAGTTAGGCATAAGTTGAAACATTTTTCTAAATCAGAGCCATAAAGAAGTTGACAAGTTTGACTACTTTGAAGGCATCATAAAATTAAGTACTGAACATGATTTTTTTTTTTTAACCTATAACTGTAGCTGACTAGGAGTGCCTATACACATGCATCAAGGCCGCTCCATGGCAAAGTAATTGATTAGAGGAACACTGATTAATCGAGTCTACTGGAGTGTGGTAATTATCGTACTCCAACATCACATGTATCGGCATCTTCACACTGAAAAACGGAGGCTGGGGTACTGTAACTAAAGCTTTAGTTAACTAAATCTGACAGGATGGGGTCTAGTCTTCTAGGGCATTTATATACATGCTCCAGGAGTAGGGTGTGCTTCAATTAGAGCAGCTCTTAGAGATAAAAATAAGATAGCATGTGTGTGAATAAGGAAAAAAAACAGGCCAGGAATATCTTCAGCAGTTGAACAATTTGATCTTTTCACTTGTTACCTCACTAACTTTTACACAACAGGTATATTTTGCAGGTCCTGGGTCTGATTCAGGGATACACTGATGTCTGAATCAGATCCATGACCTGTAAGTATTAGTTAACAAGTACTATATTATTAACACTAGGCTTATCATTCTTTTTTATTCTGAGTCAAAATTTAATGTCTAGATAGTTCAGAGTTGTCAACTGCAGGTGCTTACCACTTGTGATAAATCAGCCAGTTTTCATTTACATACTTAAATATGGATTCAAGAGCTACTTAGATTTTAAAGCCTTTTTTGGCTGCAGTCCCTACTCAGTAGAACAACCTACACCTGTCATGACACAAACAGCTAGGGGAAAATGGAAGAGGAGGAAACCAAATATGTATCTTGATAGCATTGTTTCTTTCCTGTCACTTATCTATTATGGGTGAAATATCATAGTGAGATTTAGGTGGGATCTGAATGGGGAAAATAAGGTGGCTTTGTGAACATGTTTGAGGGTAGCACTATAAATTAGAGCTAGGAGAAATCATAGGATGATAGAAAAATGCTTCCTTGCTATTTTCTGTATCATATCTGATCTGTGTATCTAGGATTTAAATCTTCAGCTGCCTATCTAATAAATTTTTGAAAATTAAAGTCTCTTTACAATATTAAATGTCATCTGCATTGAGGTAACCAGCTTCACCCTGTAAAAGGTGATGGCTAATGTCTGGGCACAAATACATAATCCCAAAATTTGCTCTTAAAAATATATCTTCAATGGAATCTTCAAGGGACTCCCCAGAACTTCCCAAGATGCCCGCAACTTCTGGGGAATTGCCCTTTTAGAATTGGATGCTGAGTACCTCTGGGAATATGCTACGCTTCAAGAAGCCTGGAATTCCAGAGTGTCTCCAGAGTTCATGACTCTTTCTGTGTTTCTCAGGGTTCCCATACTTCTGTCATAGAATAGATAGCTTAGAAATCCAGCCTGTAGCCATGCTTTTCAGGATTTTAGCTTCGTTGTGCAGAGCAGAGAGACTTTTCTGCTGGTAAGAAGCCACCTCACAGGATGGAATTTTGGCAAGAAGAATGCTAATGGAAAGAGCAAGTGAGCAGCCAGTTATGTAATAAATGTGGAAGCCAACATGGCCCCAGGCTTCCTGATGAATTTGGAAAGTTCTGTTGTAACTGTAACAAGAGAAACCATTTTGCTGGGTGCTCCAGATCCCAAACACAAAAATATCAAGTATATACAGTTGAGAGCATGCCAGAAAAACCTGTATGGTAGAATCAAGCAAAACCAATGAGAGGGACAGGATTTTGCTAAAAGCGAAAGGAACAACGGTTTCATTTAAACTGGACGTCGGAACTCAACATTTCAGAGCATAAATACAGAAAATTAAAATTGAAACCAAAAGTGAATCCAACAAATATATAAATGACTTGCTATTCAGGAACAATTATACCAGTGAAAAGGAGTGGCATTGCTAACATCCAATACAGAAAATGAGCATATATTCATTAGCTATCCCTCGATACAAGGAGAATGTCTGCTGTGGGGGGAGGGGGATAGTGAGGGATTACTGGTGAGTTTGAAAGTGGCTAAGGAGTCCAATCTGTGGTCTGCAATTTTTTCTACAGATATGACAAGTGATGCCCGGGGGGAAGGAGGAGGGGGAGGAAAGAGGGTACAACTGTTGGCCAAGAGGTTTTGTGCTTTCCTTCCTCCTCTGCCATTTCTTGGCTTCCTGAGCAAGATGGTTCTCTTCAAAGTGGGCTGTAGCTTGATGTATGGTGTGGCACCACTGAGACCTGTTACCAGGCAGCATTTCCGAATTTGTAGGGTCATCTTACCATGATTAAGTTGAGAGAAGAGGACGTGCTTCAGAGACAAGTGCCAGCCACCTGCACACAGTGGCCAGCCCAGCAAAGTTGATGTTTCATGATTTTTGCCTCAATTCTGGTTATGTTAGCTACAGAAAGGACACTGGCATTGGTGCAGTGCTCTTCCCATCTAATGGTCTCCCTGAGGCAACTCCAATGGAACCATTCCAGGCACTTAAGATGGTTTCAATATGTCACCCATGTCTCACACCCATAGAGGAACATGGGAATACCCTCTGCACTGTAGACCAGGATCTTAGTTTCCATCTGCAGATCTCGGTCAGCAAAGACACAGCGAAGCAGGTTTCTGAAGGATATGCTGGGACAGTAGATCCTATGTTCAATGTCTACATCAAGACTGACTGACTAGGAGAGATAGCTGCCAAGGAATGGGGAATGCTCATCATTTTCCAGGGGTTCTCCACCAATGCTAATTTGGGGGGGAGGGACAGTTTGGGCTGGGGCAGGCTGATAGAGCACCTTGGTCTTCCCAATGTTAAGGGAAAGTCCCAGGCTGTGATAGGCACCGAAGGTCAAAGGTGGACCACAGATTGGTTTTAGTATGCACAAGGATAACAGAGTCATCAACGTACTGAAGGTCAGTGATACCAGTCTTGATAATTTTCATTTTGCTGTAAGGGTGCCAGAGGTTGAAAAGCTAACTGTGCATTTGATACTCTACCCCAATTCTGGGAGGAAAGTGGTCACAGAGGAGAATCAAAATCACACCAAGATAAATGGAGAAAGGGCTTGACATGATGACACAGCCCTGCTCGACACCAGTACCTATGGTAAATGGGTCCATGTCTGTTCCATTGCAAAGGACTGCGGTGGTCATCCCATCATGGAGTAGCCTGAGGAATAATGCTGAACTTCAGTGGACAACCATGAGCCAGCACCTTCCATAAGGCTTCATGATTGATGGAATCAAAGGCCTTGGTTAGGTCAATGAGTGCCATAAACAGCTCCTGGATCAGTGGTACCCCAAGACGGTCTAAAGCCACACTGGGATTCTGCAAGGACATTTTCAGGAAGGGGGATAAGGCAATTCAGAAGAAGCTAACCTATTTAACAATTTCTTTGCTTCCATTTTTCTGAGCAGGGACTGGGTCAGCCCTCCCACCGGGACCCCCATAAGCCCCAGGGGAGGTACGCCTAGGCCTAGGGTCAGAGAGGACCTAGTCAGGGAACTTCTGGAGGGACTGGACGTATTTCAATCAGCAGGTCCTGACGACCTCTACCCCAGAGTGCTGAGGGAATTAGCAGAGGTCATTGCGGGACCCCTGGCACAGCTTTACGAGCACTCGTGGTGCTCTGGTTAGGTGCCGGAGGACTGGAAAAGGGCCAATGTGGTCCCCATTTTCAAAAAAGGGCGGAAGGAGGACCCAGGAAGCTATAGGCCAGTTAGTCTTACCTTGGTCCTAGATTTTTGAGAGAATTATCCTGGTGCAGGTCCGTGAGGGGCCAGCAGGAGAGTTTATGCTTAGGGGCAACCAACATGGGTTCATTAGAGGCAGGTCCTGTCAGACCAACCTGGTAGCCTTCTATGACCAGGTCACAAAATCCTTAGACACAGGGGTAGCAGTGGACGTAGTCTTTCTGGACTTTAGGAAGGCCTTTGACACCATCTCTCACCCCATTCTCATTAAAAAACTAGGAGACTGTGGTGTCAATACCTACACAGTCAGAAGGGTCACTAATTGGCTGGAGGGCCACACCCAGAGAGTGGTAGTGGACGGGTCTTATTTGACCTGGAGGGATGTGGGCAGTGGGGTTCTGCAGGGCTCAGTCCTTGTGCCTGCACTGTTAAACATCTTCAGCAGCGACTTGGATGAGGGGGTAAAAAGCACCCTGTTCAAATTTGTAGATAACACTAAGATGTGGGGAGAAGTAGGCATGCTAGAAGGGAAGAATAGGCTGCAAATCGGACCTAGACAGATCACAGGGGTGGGCGGATGAGAACAGGATGGGTTTCAACACTGACAAGTGCAAGGTACTGCACCTGGGGAGAAAGAACCAGCAGCATACATACAGACTGGGGAACTCCCTTCTCATCAGTGCAGAGGCAGAAAATGATCTTGGAGTCATTATTGATGCCAAAATGAACATGGACCAACAGTGTGGGGACAAAGTCGGGAAGACCAACCGTACCTTTTCATGCATCCACAGATGCATCTCAAGCAGGTCCAAGGAGGTGATCCTCCCCCTCTATATGATACTGGTCAGGCTGCAGTTGGAATACTGTGCCCAGTTCTGGGCACTGCACTTCAGGAAGGATGTGGACAACATGGAGAGGGTCCAGAGGAGGGCCACCCACATGATCAGGGGTCAGCAGACCAGGCCCTACGAGGAGAGGCTAAAGGACCTGAACCTGTTCAGCCTCCACAAGAGAAGGCTGAGGAGGGATCTAGTGGCCATTTACAAAATAGTCAGGGGGGACCAGCAGGCAATGGAAGAGTCCCTGTTCCCCTGAGCACTACCAGGAGTGACAAAAAATAACGGACACAAGCTGGCAGAGGGTAGATTCAGGCTACATATCAGGAGGCGCTACTTCACTGTCAGGGTGGCTAGGATCTGGAACCAAATTCCAAATTAAGTGGTGCTGGTTCCTACCCTGGGGTTCTTTAAAAGGAGGCTGGATGAATACCTTGCCAGGATCGTTTGACCCCAGTACTCTTTCCTGCCATGGCAGGGGTCAAGACTTGATGATCTGCTCAGGTCCCTTCCAACCCTACCAACTATGAAACTATGAAAGGATGCGAGTAAGAATCTTCTCAGCAGTGGAGAGGAGGTCAATGCCTCAGTAGTTCCCACACACTGACTTGGTCCCTTTTCTTGAAGATAGCCACAATATTGGCATTGTGTATTGTGGCAATGTCTGTATTTATGCAATGTTGGCAGAGGTGGAACTTCCTCATTAACCCATATTTTGATGAGAAGTTGGTGAAATTTTTCCACTAGTGCAGTTCCACCAGCTTTGAAGACCTCTGCAGGGATGCCATCTGCACCTGGAGCTGTATTATTCTTGGTCTGAGTGATAGTATTCTAGGCTTCTTTGAAGGATGGAGGATCAGCAAGAGATTCTATTGCTAGGTGTTGAAGGATGGACTCGATGGTGGCAGCTGAGACCTTGGATTTACACTTGAGTAGAGTCTTGAAGTGCTCCTTCCAGGGTTGCTTGATGGATACATTGTCCATGAGAAGGGTGGAGCTGTCCTGGGATCACAAAGGGGTTGGGCCATTGGAACGTGGCCCATGGATAGCATTTATTGCTTGAAAGAAGTGTCTCATGTCATATTTATCAGTGAAATTCCGGATCCTCGGGGCCTTCACTTGCCGCCACTTTTTCTTGATGTCCCATAGCTTCCTCTGAACTACAGTTTTAAGCTGGTGGTAAGCCCCTTGTTTTTGCTGGTTGGAGGGTTCATTTTTCCAACTGCAGAACATGGCTCTCTTCTGATGGATAAGTGCTAGGATTTCCTCATTGTTATCATCAAACCAATCTCGGTGGCGGTAAGTGGAGTATCCAATTGATTCACCACATGCCTTATGATTAACATTCTTAAGCTTCTCCCAATGTGCCTGGATGCTCTTGTCAACAGGTAGGTCAGAAAGCCTCTCAGTAAGGAGTTGCTGAAGAGCCTCACATCTAGCTTGGTCTTGGAGTGCCTTAATGTTAAATCTCTTCCACATTCCTTTCAGTGGTATACAGTGTTGTGGTGCAAGCTGCATGCCCACGATTGATCTGAATAAACAGTGATCAGTCATCTGCACCTCTCATGACTCAGATGATATGGCCAGGCTGTGGTATGATCACAGGCTCTGACAATAATATAATTAAGAAGGTGCCAGTGATTGGGGCATAGATGTTTCCAAGTTGTCTTATATTTGTCATACAAACTCCTATACATTGTAGCTAGGTGGGTACAATGGTTGCTAGGGAAATGACACCATTTTGGAGTCTGGCAGCTTGTGAGTATCTCAAACTACCACATTTACCCAAATCCAAGATGACTTTGAATTTAAGACCCCTCCTAGTAATTATATTCTAGGCATAGGAAATTTATAAATTTATTATAATTTTCCTTGTCTGGGATCTAGTAAATTCATCCCCTCACCCTGCCCAACTGCAGCAGGACAAGCAGAGGCAGTGGTGCTATTTTTCCTGCCCCTTGTCACCTATCCACTGCCCAACTTGCCCAACAGCTCTCTGCCTCCTTGGGTACCTGTCCATCCCACTCCTGTCCTCCCTACTGTGCCTGTATCCCCCTAATCTGTCCCCCAGCCATTTGCCACCCTGATACCTGCCCCTCCACCTTGCTCCCTGACACTTTCCACCTGCTGCCTGCTCCCACACCACTTGCCTGGCCCCCTGCACCTGCCCTACTACTTGGCCTCCTTGCCACTTGCACCCCCCATCTACCTCCCCAATACCTGAGCTTTGTGATGTCAAACTCCTAGCACCTGGCCTCCCCCACCACTTGTCCCCCTCCCACCTGACACCATGCCTGCCACCCCCTACTACCTGCCCTCATTGCTTAGCCCCCTGACTCCAGTGCTCCTGCTGTCTCTCCCCACCCCACAGCAGCAACAGAGGTTGCAGGGAGTGGGCTGTGGGGAGCAGAGTAGGATGGAGGAGGAGGGGGCAGGTAGTTGGAGGGGCAGCAGGGGGCAGGTGGTTGGAGGGGCAGCAGCCACAGAGCCATAGCCACTGCTCCATCCTGCCTGTACTAGAATCTAAGATGAGGGCCTTTTTTCCTCCATGTTGAATGGGGCAGGGGGAATCTTGTCTTGAATTTAAGTAAATACAGTAGTTAAGTGTGTGCTTGCAACATGAGAGACAACATTCATGCCTCCTGATGATCCCCCCTGGCCATCATGCCCCAATTCCAGACAACTTTCTTAGGCAGAAACCAAATGTTTCAGAGCACAAGATGCAACCACATCCTTATGGGAAGACATGTACCTACAGACAAATGCAAACACTAACATGCAGAAAGAGGAAATTAGCCTTAGTATTCCAAAGCAAATGAATTTGTGCCATGTAAAGATGCATAGCTGCCGACAATTTAAATAAATCTGATTCCAGTATAAAAATGTATATCCATCATGACTTGGAGGGAAACTTCCCAACAAAAGCAAATCAGAAAATGGATCTGGTACTTTGTCAGTCTGAGAAGAAAGTGAAATCTCCCAAAAAAATCTGACTTGCAGAAAAGTGATGCAGAAATGGGAGAATAGGAAGCGTGTGGTAAAGACTCACTCCAGTAACTTCTCCTCTGTGGATGGGTGTTAATTGATTTTTGCTGGTATTGTTAAGGGGGTTGTAATGATAGAAGTTATAATTGAGACATCCCCTTAATGAGAAGCTGATAAAAGTTGGGAATTGGAAGATGGTCCCTCAGTTGGGTTAGTTGGTCAGAGAGACTAAAGGGCTGCAGAGGTTTGCCTACTAATCCACAAATAAAATTTGCTTTTAGTTTTTTTCATTCATGTATTCCTGTGTTGATTAAACCCAATGATCACTACAGACACCTTAACTATCAGCACACTCTTCAGTGTTGGGGTTTAGTGATGTTATTGCTTTCACTTCCTAGCACAATAACAGTAAGAGAAATAACTTCCTGCCAGTGGCTCCAGAGGAACCAGCACACCTCTGACTTCTAACCTGAACACATCACCCCCAGCCCTGCCTCACCAAAGGAATTCATGTATATCTGGAACAGATGCAGTTACAGCATTTTGATATCACTGCATCCCAGGTTCTTGGAGAACTTTTTATCAGGGGTATCCCCTGGAATTTGCACCAGCATTTGGCATCAATGCAACTCATCACAAACTTGGCCATCATTGAATGGGTCATAGGAACACTGGAGAAAACTGTTTACTTTGGAAGCTAATTAAATTTTTGGCCACTCAAGTTAAGACTGACCTCCAATGTATGAATTAATGTCATTTAAGCTGTAACCTACTAACAACCACAAGAGAAGCAACTAGATAGTTTCACATAAAAGCATCAAGCTGCCATCAGATAATAATTGTTACTGTTAACTTAGCCCTGATCCAAACAAGTTGATTAAAGGTAAAAAATAAATAAACCACTGCCAAAGTGTCCGCCATCCCCCTCTCGGGTTTGGCCCTTGGGTGCAGCACGGTTCTGCCCCAGAAGTTTCTCTGACCACCCTTCTGGAACCAAAGATAAGCATTTAGGGTCCTGAACACCGTGTTCCTGAAAATCTCTGTGAACGTTTCCTAAGAGTTTTGTGAATGTGGCACCCAGCCCCACCACCAGGGTGAGGCACCAGAAGTGTCTGTCCACCTGGATAGAACGGTTGGGCAACGCATTCACAACGACCCCTTATGGACTTCTGGGCCACACTGGGTAGCCCATGTCAACCACTTGCGCCACAGGAGAGTGGGCTGGGGGAAATTTTTCAAAGTCCCAGGTCAACCTGATTCTCCTGCAGGAGAACCCCGCCACTCCCAAGGAAGCACCTCAGCCTCCCTGAACCTTGAGCCAGTTACCAGGGTGAAGCTGGATTTGTGGCTGGGCTCCTGGAACTTCTGCCTGGCCTGGCCTGCCGGATCAGTCCCCATCCGGACCTCCAGGTTGATATAGCCTTATGGAAGGCTGCCCACGCCCCAGCTGCCCCAGCCCAGATCAGCCACCACCTGGTTCCACTTGGAGGGGGTCACTGGTCACCCACCCTGGGGCCCTGTATACCTGCTGGGACCCTTTGAGATGGCCCCGGCCTGCCCAGCCCTCAGGCAGGTCACCTGGGTGAAGCCGGAATTGTGGTCAGGCTCCTGGAACTGCTGCCTGGCCTGGCCCGGCCCGCTGGATCAGTCCCTTTCCAGACCTCTGGGTTGACATAGCCCTGTGGAGGGCTTCCTGGGCTCCTACCGCCCCGGCCCAGGTTAGCCACCTCTTGGAGGGGTTGCTGGGTGCTGACCATCAGCATGATAGGGGCATACAGTTGCTAATCTAAACCCTCCAAGAAGCAATTCTTTTTCTCTACTTTTGCTATTACAGTTGGCCTCTTATACAAACTGGACAATGTTTTACAGAAGGTGCCACATGGATACCAGATGGAAGGGTTGTTTTCCTTTTTAAATTAATTTCCTGAACAGTGCCACAAGAGACTTCAGTATGACTAAGTCAGTGCTGTTTTATGACTGTGGCACTAAAAGCACTGAAGGTATGATGCAACTTCAGATAAAGAAACTAATGTCATTCTAACTCTCAGCTACTGTCTGAAGCAGTCCCTGGGCCATTTCTTCTTTGCTTGTGACTTTCCTAACACCCCTATCTGAATATATTTCCCTCAGTAGCTTGAGGGGTTTGGATAGGCACCTGAAGGGTGAAAACTGAAGGCTGTCCAAAGTACTAGATGGTTGTGCCCCCTGCACAGGGGGTGAGTTTGCTCATAGACCTCTTTAGTCACCTGCATTCAAAACATACCTCTTGCATAGATAGGGAATCTTTATGGATGGATCCAGGTACTCTGGTCTGTAGGAAGTACTAATGCCCTACAAGGGTTCCCTAGTCCTGCTCCCACCTCCTATGAAATCACAATTGGTAATTCTGCTGCATTTGGGATCTGATTTATCTATAAATGAATAATGACATGAAAGCTACACATACATTTGCCATGACCCAGTTGCTCAGGAGGAGCACAGGAGAAAGAAGTGCCCTTTTTTTTTTTTTTGAAACTGGTACAGAGGAATTTGAATTTCTGAAATAAAATGAGATAAAGGACATTCCTCTGGTTTGCAAATTTGAAGTAGCATACTATTTACTTCGTTATCTCCACCCATTTCACTGTCTTCAACAGTTCTAGGACTATAAATAAAAGATACAACTGCCAATAAAAGCCAGGAGTTTGAATATTATATAAAAGAGGCAATATATGAATTAGCTTCTCTTGTGGTTAAACAGAAGTGTCTTGTCCCAAAGCCTACCTTGGCTGAAATGTCACGGCTGTTTTCTGGCATCTAAAAGCCATATTCTGTGTGTAGTCATTAGCTGCCATTTCTGTTTTCTCCTGGCATTCTGAGATTCCTGGCAATGTATTCTCCATCTGCTGCAGACACCAAAAGAAATGTTACCACTGGCCAGGCTGATGCAAACATTATGCTTAATGGGGAAAAAAACCTGTAAGAAATTGGAAGCTGATTTGTGGGGGGTTGGAAAATGGTGTGTAGTGATTTTTGTTTTCCCCGATTAAAAAACAAAAGTTGTTTTTCTGATGGAATGTTGGAAAACTGCCCTAAAAATGGTAATAAATCAGGAAACAAATGGAAAATACGAGGTATAAAGGGTTTCAAAGTGTTACTGTTGAGCCCCAGCTCAAGTCTGGGATCATGCCCGGTATGCAAAGGCCAATAAAGATACCAGGGGTGAAAGTATAAAGAAGGTTTATTGCTAGCAATAAAAGGTGCGAGCGGAATAATTTCACTTAACAAGCACACCAGATCACTACCACTAAGCATCTTTTATACAGGAGTTTTCAAGTTCTCACCAGCATATTTGTTTGCTGATTGGTTGTAAGGAGTGACGCAAGAAGTTCTTTACTGAGCATGTCTCTATACCTGTGTTTTAGCTATGTATCTCATTTACGTACATGTATGTTTCATTAGCATACTTTTTCCCCACCTAGGGGTGTGATTTTTAGTATTTTAATGAGCTCTTTGACCCAGTACTTTGATTCTGCTTTCGTTTTCAAGCCCCCTTTATCTAAGACTATCTGCCCCTTATCATTGCAGATGGGCCTCCGTCACATAACATTCTCCTCTGCTTTGTCTTGGGTAGTGTTTTCTAGGTCACTCCTTATATTACCACTCTCCATTTTAAACCTCTTTCTGAAACTTGCTCACGCACAAAGAGCCACCGATAAGCAAAAGTGTTGTCCATTTTCTGCTTTTTGTTCATTATTTAGATGACAGATTGTCACAACCCAGTTAATCAGTGCCCATACCACTAGCAAGAGATACCATTCAAGTAGTCAACTAAGGGTTAAAAGAAATCCTTGCCAGAAACTCCTGAAACAAAATCCTGGCAGAGAGCTGTATATAATTTATGCCCACGTCACAAACAAGAAACGAAACTTAAGACTGGTCAGGGTGAAAGGGGATAGCTCTGCCATAAATCCCTGCAACTGGTCAAAAAACAAGCGTAAGCCCCTCATCATAACCTCATACATAACAGGCAGGAAACCTGACCCACTACCTTGTAACCCAATAAAACAAAGAACTGCTGCTTGCCAGAAAATTAAAGATTCCACGTAACAGTTCATCATTGGGTATCTCCGTCAGACACCTCTGTCTATAAATAGTTTAGCAACCTCCACCCAGGCAGAGAACCCCGGAGAAATCTCTGAGGAGAGACCTGAGTCCATCACCAGAGTAGCTTGATGGCCTGATCAGCTGTCAATCACTCCCCGTCAACGTTAATTTTGATGTAATAAAGCCCTGCAGGCTCGATAGTCCGTTCTCGGCGCACTTCGTTCGTCATTGCTTGATATCGTAACCCGACCTTGTTCGCTCAACTGTAATCGATGCAACTGTAATGAAATAAAGGCTCAGCCTGCGTTGCACGTCACTATCTGGGCGACGTAAGTAAACAATCTCCTGTAACCAACACGTGTCTGTGCCTGGTTAATTTCACCCCATCCATCACTACCCACCTGTCAGGTGAAAGTTTTACTGCTCCGGTGGGGGTGGGTCAGAAAGCAGCTGCCGGCCGGCTGCTCCGATTCCCGACACAGATATCAGCACTTGTCCCAAGGGGTCCTACACATACCATTTAATATGCTTATTTATGTATAAATATTTGCATTTGCTTCAAGAGCACTCATTCAAATGACAACACAGATTTATACTGGGGGCCTCAGCCTGGAACTCTGACCCACAAAAGTCACCTAAATTTACATTAATTGGATTTGCAGGCTTTGTCGTCTTATATTACTGTTTTTCCCCTTTGCATTTAAACAATAATTTTGTAGTTTACTAGTAACATAATGCTTTGGGATAAGAGAAGGTCAGTTGGGAGGAATCTGTCACATCACTAGAGGAAAAAAAAGGCAGTTTAGTTCAATGATTTGAACCCAGAACAGGTAATTATGGAGCCTTGAGCTTTAAGGCTGCCTATACACATGCCTGAGGATGGGGAAGAGGAGTGTTTTATCACACTTTATCTAAAGCGCATTCAATGAGGTTTAGATAAAACTCCCCTGTGGCCATTTTGAAATGCGCAGGGTCTTAATACATGTGACCATGAGGCAACGCTGGAGTGTTCTAATTAGAACGTGAATGAGTATGTCTAGATGCACCCTAAGCCCAGTTACGCGACTGAGATGAGTCACTTACCTAACCTTTACATTATTTGTAAAATAAGATAATAATCCTTCCCTATTCCTTCAAGCCATTGTAAAGTTTAGTTAAGATGTCTTGTTCTGGAAATGCAAAGACTAAAATATTGGGGTTTTTTTCTTCTGTACCCATTTTATTACCCAGTAATTTATTTTGATCATTTAGAACATTGAAAATAAATGTACTTTTTAAAGCAACACTGTTGATTCCATTTTCAAAATGTTACATTTGGGCATTTATATACCTACCTTTTCATTTGGCGATGTGCCAGAAATCCACTGCTTCTGAGCAGACTTCATTAATAGAGTCTGCTCTGCACGTGAGATAACACGCACTGTGTGCAGTTATGTAAGTGGCAAAATGCGTCAGCACAGGAAAAAATCATGGTGGTGCGCTTTTGAACTAAAGCACCTCTGAGGTGCTAAGTTTCATTTTATAAGTATGTCACAGTATCAGTAAAGAATTTAATGATGAATAATTTAATAGTCCATAGCCATGTCTATGTACATCAAAGATGAGCTACCCAGGAAGGGTATTAATCAAGAAAAGATGACTTTGAATTCCAGAAGTCTTACAGAATATAAGAATATAGCACCTAGGGCTGTGTGTAAGTGAAACAAGAGCCACGTGTGCATAACACTTGAAAGAAAGCTAAATGCTTTTGCACCCCTTTAAATGGTGTCAGTGTTTACACACCTCAGCAGTGTATTGTGCATTCATTCCAGCCGCTGTAAGAAATTCAGTGGCTTAATGTGCCTTAAATGACCTGGGGTGCAGTCCAGGATTCCAGATGGACTCGGGAGAAATGCCGCCAGGCCTAAGGTCAGGGAGGACCAGGTTAGAGAGCTGTTGGAGGGGCTGGACGTGTTCAAATCAGCAGGTCCAGATGCTCTCCACCCCAGGGTGTTGAGAGAATTGGCAGGGGTTATTGCAGGGCTCCTGGCATGGCTTTATGAGCACTCGTGGTGGAAGAACGCAAACATGGTCCCCTTCTTCAAAAAAGGGAAGAGGAAGGACCCAGGCAACTATAAGCCCATTAATCTTACTTCAATCTGGGGGAAACTCTTTGAGAAGATCATCAAGGAACACATCTGTGATGGGCCAGCAGCAGAGATGATGCTCAAGGGCAACCAGCATGGTTTCATTAGGGGCCGGTCCTACCAGACCAACCTGATTGCCTTCTATGATCAGGTCACAAAAGCATTGGACGCAGATGTCGCGGTGGATGTAGTCTTTCTGGACTTCAGCAAGGCCTTTGACACCATCTCCCACCCCATTCTCATCAAAAAACTAGGTGACTGTGGCATTGATGCCTACACAGTCACATGGATTGCAAATTGGCTAAAGGGTCATACTCAGAGGGTAGTGGTGGACGGCTCTTTTTCAACCTGGAGAGAAGTGGTCAGTGGGGTCCCCGAGGGCTCAGTCCTTGGGCCCGCACTGTGCAATTTCTTTATTAGTGACTTGGACAATAGGGTAAAAAGCAGCCTGTTTAAATTTGCTGATGATACCAAGATTTGGGTTGAGGTGGGCATGCTAGTAGGGAAGGACAGATAACAGCAGGACCTGGATAGGTTACAGGGGTGGGCTAACGAAAATAGGATGGGTTTCAATACTGACAAGTGCAGGGTGCTGCACTTGAGCAGTATGAACCAGCAGCACACTTATAAGCTGGGAAACTCCCTTCTTGAGAGCACAGTGGCAGAAAGAGATCTTGGGGTCATTATTGACTCCAAGATGAACATGGGCCGTCAATGCGAGGTCACGGTCAGTAAAGCTAACTGTACCTTGTTGTGCATCCACAGATGCATCTCAAGCAGGGCCAAGGAGGTAATCCTCCCCCTCTATGTGACACTGGTCAGGCCGCAGCTGGAGTACTGTCGGACTTGATGATCTACAAGGTCCCTTCCGACCCTACTTCTATGAATCTGTGAGTTTTGGTTGTAGCTGTGTTGGTCTAAGGACACAGGCAGGCAAGGTTCTTTGAGAAGATGTGATCTTTTATTAGATATTTGTATTCGATATTTTTATATTGTTATATTTATTATATTTTATTTAGATATTATATTAATATATAGCTATATATAAATATGTTATTAATATATAACTATATATGTACTTATACATGTAATTAGCCCGAGGTGCAGTGCTCCAGAATGCAGAAGCCCCTGCACCTATCTCCTTGAAAGCTGTCAGGCTTTGTGGCCTCAGCAGGGGCCACCATTCCTGCAGTTTTTACCCCTGTGCCTTAACACACATACAGCGTCACCCATGTCATGAGTTTTGCTTGTCAGCAGCTTGAGGTGCAATTTCCCAGAAACCCCTGCACCCATCTCCTTGAAACTTGGCAGGCTTCTTAGCTTAAGCAGGGGTTAGCATGCCTGCAGTTTCCACCCTGCTGTGGCTTAACAAACACACGTGACATGAGTTTTTCATGTCAGCAGTTTGAGGTGCAGTTTCCCAGAAACTCCTGCACTTATCTTCTTGAAACATGCCAGGCTTCGTAGCCTGGGAAGGGACTAGCACCCCTGCAAGTTTCATTCAACTCAGGCAAGAAATGACAAAGTTATAGGCTGTTTTGTGTTTCCCCATTATAACCTATAGGCGAAATGTTGAAACAGCATCGAAACGACAAAACTGTTTTGATGAAATTAAATGGAAGTGTTTTTAAAACTAAATGAAATTTGAAACAAAATACTGTTTAGTCAAAATGTCAAAACGCAGGTCAAAATGGAACAGTGTTGTTTCGCACAGCCCTAGTGGCTAGCTATCTTGCTGAGGGCCTGGAGCCACTGCAATGTGACCCCATGGACTATTGGGCAACCCTCAGTCAGATGTGGCAGGATCTGGCCACGGTTGCCAAGGAACACCTGTCCTGTACACCAACCCGTGTTCCAAGTGTGAGGCTGTTCAGCATTGGTGGGGATGTTGTGGCACCCTACCATACCTCCTTGGGTCCTAGTTTCCTGGAGCAGCTGGTGTTCCTGAAGGTGAACCTCTCACTGCTGGGGTTCCTCAAGCTCCACCTACAGATGGAGTAAGTGCCACCATCCTCACTCCACACCTATTTACTTTTTTAATTTTCTTTGACAACCATTTAATGCCCCACTCTCAGATATGGAGGCAGAAGGTTTTCACCAGCCAGCAAGGGGGAAAAAAAGCTCCCTACTGAGCTCCCATGCCAGGATGAATTTGGAAGTATGGGCTACAGCTATGGGGAAGGAGAAGCCCCCAGGTCCTGGGCATCACCTAAAACTTGCTTTCATTTTCAAATGCACATACATAATTTCAAACAGTGCAGCCAGTCAGCTGCATGTTGGCTGCCTTCTTTTTGCAGTTATCTCAGTGAGAAGCACAATGACAATATGCCTAGCAGGAGCCCAGGTGTGTGCAGTAGCCTGCTGTTTCAAATTATCAGCCTTTTTTCCAAAGACAAAGACAACTTGTTGTATAATCAGCACCTAGTACCAAAATAACAACACATTGCTTTCAATTTCAAGTAAAGTACCATCACAGTGTGAAGAAGCAGATTATATAAAATCAGGAGCATGGCTTCCAAAACAGACAGTTTTAAGGCTACTTTACATTGGAATTCAATTGAAAAACTGCTGATGAATATTACTATAAGCAGAGCCTCCTTTTTATATGCATATTAAACAAAACCTGTGAAGCAGGAGGGAAGAGAAGAAAAACAAAAATCCCCAACTTTACAGCGTTCCCTGCAGCCACAATGGACCATGCAGGTAGGGTTTAGGCAAGTGCTTACAAGGCTTATAAGTAACTTTGTTCAGCCTTTACTTATATACTCTTCATTCAGCCTAATAAAATGTACGGCTTGGCCTACATTTTCCCCACAAAGGCCCCAGTCATACCAACTAGTGCATCTTGGCATACCCCTTTACTTGCATCAAGCTCCATGGAAATCTGTGAGGATCTGCACCCCTGAAGATATCCACCCCATTAGTAATGATGGTAGCTATAACTCCCTACAGTGACATGATATTTATTTTATGTTTTTTATTTTATGTCCCTAGCATTAATCTTGTTACCAATAAGGTGCTGCATCAAAACTCAAATCAAGTTGGAGGTAGAATAGTACCTATTCTTCCCACTTCTTCTGGCTAGAAACATGTGAAAGGAAGAGTGGATGGGAGTAGGCCTTTTAAACTCTGTTTTCTTTCCTAATTCAAGCCCTGTATCACAGAAACGCTAATGTGACTTTTTTTCCCTCCAGATACTGCACATTACAGTTGCATCAATATGTTATGGCACTCTAAAGATACAATCACAAAGTGCTACATAAAACTAAATCTGCTTCTTCAGTTAAAATCTTCAGGCCAAACTCAATGGTAATATAAAAGATAGTGTACATCTCTTCAAAATGGGCAATGTACAGTGGGATGCACTGTCTTATCTATAAGCATGAGGAACAAAGGAAACTTACACAATGAGGAGACAGAAAGTAGGCACTGAAAACAGAAAAAAAAAAAAACAAACCAGCAACTGACAATGGGTTGTGGAACAAACATCTATCTTGTTAGCCACAAGCATAATGGTAGTTTGTGCACTGGACAGCAGACTCATATTTTACGGGTTTGAGTCGAGGTGAAAAAAATGGAGGCAGTAGCTCCAGCTGAGTGGAGTGGACCAGGGTCAGGAAGTGGATGCGAGGGGAAATGTCACTCCCAACAGCCAGGTTAAACCTCCCCTGGCTCTCAGTTACTACAGATTGATATGCTGAGACACAATGCAAAGCCCTTAATTCAGTAGTGCTTACAAGACCAGGGAAAGGTTAACCTGGCTGTTGATGGAAATACCTCCCCTTGAAGCACTGTCCTGATCCCACTCAACTCAAGTCCTCTACCTCCACTCCAGCACCTTTTCCGAGTGCCTGGCCACCCACCCCCTTAGTTACGCTCCTTGTATTAACTGGCAACTGCTTTTCTTGATATGCCTTCTCTTGCATCTATTAGCATGTTTCTCCACCCATTTTTCACAATTCCTAGAAGAGTTAAAGGGGTGATGTATATCAGCTTCTATTTGCCCTCTGAAAAATCTTCTAACAACTAAGATTTTTTTTTTTTTTAATTACAACATTAAAAAAAACAAAAAACTGGGTCTGCACTATTCAACATCTTCACTGGCAACTTAAACGAGGGGGTAAAAAGCACCCTGTTCAAATTCACAGATGACACTAAGATGTGGGGAGAAGTGGGCATGCTAGAAGGGAAGAATAGGCTGCAATCAGACCTAGACAGATCACAGGGGTGGGCGGATGAGAACAGGATGGGTTGCAACACTGACAAGTGCAAGGTGCTGCACCTGGGGAAAAAGAACCAGCAGCATACCTACAGGCTGGGGAACTCCCTTCTCATTAGTGCAGAGGCAGAAAAGGATCTTGGAGTCATTACTGATGCCAAAATGAGCATGGGCTGACAGCACGGGGATGCAGTCAGGAAGGCCAAGTACCTTGTCATGCATCCACAGATGCATCTCAAACAGGTCCAAGGAGGTGATCCTCCCCCTCTGTTCGACATTGGTCAGGCCGCAGTTGGAGTCCTGTGTCCAGTTCTGGGTGCTGCACTTCAGGAGATATGTGGACAACATGGAGAAGGTCCAGAGGAGGGTCACCCACATGATCAGGGGTCAGCAGGGCAGGCCCTATGAGGAGAGGCTAAAGGACCTGAACCTGTTCAGCCTCCACAAGAGAAGGCTGAGGAGGGATCTAGTGGCTGTTTACAAACTAGTCAGGGGGGGACCAACAGGCATTGGGGGAGTCTCTGTTCCCCCAAGCACTACCAGGAGTGACAAGGAATAACGGTCACAAGCTGGCAGAGGGTAGATTCAGGCTAGCTATCAAGAGGCACTACTTCAGTGTTAGGGCAGCTAGGATCTGGAGCCAACTTTCAAGAGAAGTGGTGCCGGTTCCTAACCTGGAGGTCTTTAAGAGGAGGCTGGATGAACACCTTGCTGGGGTTGTTTAACCCCAGTACTCTTTCGTGCCATGGCAGTGGGCCGGACTTGATGATCTGCTCAGGTCCCTTCTGACCCTATCAACTATGAAACTATTAGGTGATTCAGTAGGCAACTAATTAAAATCTTTACACAAGCTATATAACTACATTACACTTGAAACTGATGTTCTGACAGAGGCAGGTCTTTTTATTAATAAATGGGGATTAACCACAGAAAGAAAATCAATAGCAGGCCATTTTATAATGCTACTAACTAAACATTAATGGAGAAGCAAATATAGGGCTCAGTTATATCTCCTATGCTGCAAAGGGAAATCTGTTCACTTCATTATAACCCCTGGAAAAGCTGAATTTGTGCTTCCCCCAGCATAGCCCATAAACATAAATCCATAGGGAGAGCACTGGGATTATGGCCACATCTGTAGACACCTAACAGGTATCTGGCCCTATGTACCTACTTCATGTTTTTGCCTCTGAATCCTTTATAGACAATCCAGTTTCATAAATAAACAAGGAGAGGAGTAGTAGTTTCACAGTGCATGGCAGAGAGCTCAGAGAAAGCTTCAGTTCTGATGCTTTTAGAACAGGGCTATAGCATAGCTACAACAAACGAGTGCCATCTGGGTGTTTTCTGCATACAGGGGTAATTCCAACGAGTTGATTCCACTGAGTTTGTTGTATTAGACACAATTCAGAGAATTACAGGATTATATAAGTAAAAACAGAATTGAAAAAAGATTATGTAAACATGACATGATTGGAACTATTAAGTACAGAGGAATATAATGAAAGCATACAACATATTGAATGGCAGAGAGAAAACAACATGGGTATTTGTATTCACCCATCTCATAATTTAAAAATAAGGGAACATTCAGTGAAATTAAAAGATACCAAATGCAAAATACTAAAAAGATAATTTTGCATTGTGTGAAATAAAGTAATTCGTGAAACTCAGTGTCAGAAAATAAAGGTTAACACTAAGGGCCTTATTACACAATAATTTGGGGCGACTCCCAGAGCTCTCACCCCCTGGACTGTCTGCACATTAACACCTAACACTATTTTTAAGCACAAGTAACATGGCTCAAAATTATGCCACTCCAGGGCAGGATTAGCTCTGATCCCTGTTACCCAGTTTATATTACACTAAATTGTACCCATTTAGTGTACCTTAGTGTAAACACCCTATCTGCCCCCCTCTCTCTGGCTAGCTTTAACAGAAAAAAATATTGTCATATAGAAAGTAATTGGACATATTCTTATTTTCCATAAATACATTGCACTAGTCCTTTAAATAATCCTCCTAAGGTCTTAGGGCCTTGTTACCATGTTAGTGCTAGCTCAAATTTGGAGCAGTCACACCTTTGGCCAGCAGGAGCCTGGAGGACTGAAAGGTAAGTGTTCTCCCCCTCTCCCTCCCCACACCATTTTCAGGCTTCCCTTCTGTCCTCCAAGGCTCCCCTAGCTCTCCTCCCTTCCCCACCCCTCAGGGCCCCACTGCCTCCAGCTGCTCCTGGCGCATTACTTGTGTGGCTGCCTGCACTGTCTGTCCCAGGGGAGCAGGCAGGGAAGGGTTAATCAGATTGCCCAGCCACTGTCACTAAGGCTTTTGTCTGGGCCCAAAGAGCAGCAACCTGGCAGGCAGGTTAATCCTTCCCTGCCTGTTCCCCTAAGACAGACAAAATGGGCAGCCACAAGTAAGTAATGCCCCAGTGGGAGGCAGGGCAGACCCCAATGGGCACAGAAGTGGGGAGAACTGGGGGAGCCTCAGGGCGCAGGGGGATTCTTACCTTTCAGTCCTCCAGGCCCCAATTATTTTCTATATGAAAATAGTTTTTTCTGTTACAAAGCTAAGTGATATATACTATCATGATCCAGTGCAGCCATACTAGTCACTGATAGACATGGAAACTGCCCGCCCCCCAGCAATTTACCAGAAGAGGAAGTGTATTAGTTTGTTCTGGCACCCCAGATAGACCGATAACATGCTTCAGCAGGGCTTTTTGGTGCTTTTATCAGATTCAATCAGGTATTAGATAAGAGTGCCAAGAAGCCCTGCTGAAGCGTGCAATCTATACAGACATTGGACAAGCTGGGTCAAAATAATGCAATGCCTCTTCTGTACAGGTGCTGTGCTTGGTGTAGGAGCTTGCCGAGCTGAAAGTAAAACACTATTTTTTTTTCATGTCTGTAGGCAGCAACTAATGGAGTTGGAGTCAGGGTTCCCTCTAAGCTGTGTGCATGCGCAGCCACGCACACTTTAAAAGCATGCCGTGCACGAGTTCATTAATGCCGTGCACCTAGCTGATGAGGAGCTGGGGTGCAGCTTCGAGGCAAGAAGCTGACCATGGCAGAGGCATCTACGCCGGCGTGGGAAAACTTACCGGTAAGCTCCAGGCAGGCTGCTGGAGGCTAGGCGAGGCGAGGCATGGTGGGGACGGAGACGGGGATGGGAGTGGGGGCTGGGAAACTGCTCTGCTTCCCAGCCCCGTTGCCATGTGCCTCCTTGTTCCCAGAGGCATGGTGAGGCAGGGACTGGGGCTGGTGCCGCTCCCGGAGGTGAGGCAATACGAGGCTGGGGCCGGGACCAGGAAATTGCTCCAGTCCTGGTGGTGATGCGGGGGCCAGGACTGGGAAACCGCTCTGGTCCCGGCAGTGATGCAGGGGCCAGGACCAGGACCAGGGCTGAGACCAGCGATGGTGCAAGGCTGGGGCCAGGAAACTGGTCCGGTCCCAGCAGTAATGCAGGGCCCGGGCCCGGAACTGGGAAACTGCTCTGGTCCTGGCACCAATGTGGGGGCTGGGGCTGGGGGTAGGGGCTGGGAAAAGAAAAAGTAAATTACTATAGATATAAACACATTCTGAAATTACACTATGCACTGTGGGAGTGTTTTTTATTTTTTTATTTTTAAAAAAAAAGAGCTGAATTGTTTTTTATTCTGGTGTTTGTTTGTTTTTTAAATATTTGTCCCAATCATGAAAGGATTATCTTTTGTTGTTATACCATGTTATACTGTGAGTGCGCACGAAAGGGGGAGGCGGGACCAACTTGGGAACGGACCAAAGTGGCGTGCTCACGGACCGCTACACCTTAGAGGGAACATTATTTGGAGCTAGGAAGAGTTGTCCCTTACTGGCAAGTTCTCTCATTAACAAACTTCCTCTGAATTATCTGGCACTGGTCAGGCAGAACATAGAACAGATCTCCGATCTGATTTAGTGTGGCAGTTCTTATGCAATTAAGTGGATATTTTGCTATTTCTCCCTTATTTGTCAATTTAGGAGATCTTGCTGGAAAACTGCATCTGTTTTGAGACCGTGACCTTTGGAATGTACATGTAAATAGTAAGTTTTCATTCACAAGGATGCCCTTATGACCTGCTGGGATCCTGGCAGCTGAAGCTTATCTGGAGAAATGCCTATGGAAAAAAAAGCTACATCAGAAACATTGTGTCCAATCTCTGGGAAATTTTTAACTGCAGAATCGACCCTTTGCCATGGAGTTATTCTTAAGTAGCTAGAACCAAAACTCAATGGTGGATATCCAAAGTTAGGCACCTAGATCTCTGCTGAATAAAAGTGACTTAATTTCCACAAGTGCTCAGTACAAATAATGAGTACAGAAGTCAGTAAGACCTATGGGTTCTCAACACATCTCAGGAACTGCTGCTTTTATTTGGGAATCTAAATACAGATAAAAGTGTCAAATTTAAAAAAACTAACCTTAACTTTTGGACCACATTTTTATTTTTTCTTAAACTCTTGTTTGTAGCTGCTAAGGTTGTGAAGGTAAGCTTTAAAAAGGCTCTAAAATAGTTTAATATAAATAAATAGAGAAAGACAAACTCAATATGAAAACAAATTTACACTTCTAATGCATTCCTAAGAAATGTCCCCAGTGCCCCAGAGTATGTGGGACATGTCATTTCTTAAATTACTTCAGACCCAGAGTCCCCTTTCTGACCTCACTATTTTACTAAGCCCCAGTAGAGCAATAGATGCTGTGCATTGTTCCCCATCTATTGCTTTTTCCTAAGCTAAATACAGAAAGCCCAAGACTGAATCAATTCAATCTTCTCAGGTTAGTCTAAACTATGTAGATTGGACTGATAAGCAAGTGAACAGACATTCAGTTTTGATTCTGGAAATGCAGACGCATGCCTGAAAGGCCAAGGCCACAAGCCGGGGGGCACTAGAGCACGCCTCTCTGCTCAGCTGGAGCAGACAGCTTGGGCCAAGGGTAGGCTGCCCACCCTGAAAGGGAATTTGCAGGAGAGGTACAAAGTATCCTGGGAAGCTGGGGGATGGTGAATTACCTTGAATATGGAGAGGATCTGGGACAGAAGTTCAATAAACCTATTTAACCTAAATCAGTTAATTTTGAAACTACATCTATCCAGGTTTATCTTAAACCAGTTTTGGCCATTTTGAATGTGGCTTATGTGCACTGAACTTCTGCTGTGTTACAGATTTGAACCAGTTTCCAATCACTTATACAGGTTTTATGTGTAATTTCTGTCCCTAGCCAGAGTGACAATTAGCCATATTATAGAGGAGGCCTTCTCTTGTCTTTATTGTTAAGTTTAGCAGCACCTAGAAGAGCAGGCCAAGGACTATTGCTCAAGTGTGCATTGGGACAAAGGTGGAAGGAATGAAAACAAAGTGCTGGGTGACTGAGAAGGAGTATAGGAGGAAGGTATAAAAAAAAAAAAAAAAATGTCATGTCCCATACCATTATTCAGGAAGAGGGAGGATAAGTTATGGTACTTTGCCCCTGAATTTTAGAGCCCACAATAAACCATTTAAACATGAAGAGATTTAAGATGATATTATAAACTACTTAGAAAATGATGCTGTCACCTTTAATATTTTGATATTTACAGTATTAATCCAAAAATGTGATTGAATTAAAATATCAATTAAGGGAGTCATATAGGAAAATAGAAGTGTCTGGAATCCCTATAGAAATGTTACACTTCTTTTTCCATAGTCACTTTGACAGCATGTATGTATTGTTTAAACTGAAATACATCCTGGCCTACCCTTAAAAAATAGTCAGCAACACATTAACAAGCAACTAACAATCAGCTTAGGCTTTTTATTCCTAGCATTTCAGCAATGTAGATAGTACCTTACTCACAAATCTATAAATCATTTTGCTACGGACAAATTCTTGGACACAACACAACTGAGTAGTCTTATTTAATAGCTTCTGAATAATCAAGTATGTGAAAATTGGTGATAAAATCGTCTGTGAATGATAGCTAACAAACCATGTATATTTTTAGAAGCAAACAAATTATACTAATGCTGAATAATAAGGTATAATTTTCACAGCAGAAATTAAAGTATTTTACCTGAAACAAAACCAACTGTATATTTAAATTTTGCTAGTGTGATCTCAATATTTCTAACTTTACAATGCTTCTTCTTTCTCTCTTGTCCATCTTAAGATAAATATATTTCCTCGAGACCAATAAGTTGAAGTCCATCTAAGAAGTTTACTATTCTAATTGCAGAGGAAAAATCTATTTTGATCCCAAACTTATCTGAAAAATGTATACTGATTTTGCTCAAAAGTTTCTTTAAAAATGTTTTCTGGAAACACATGCAATAAAGATAGACCATGTGCCCTGTAGAAAAGTGACACACTTTTGCTTGCCATGATCCACAATAACAGGAATTAGCAATGTCTTCCAATTAAATTCACAATGTACATAAATTCATATTTAAATTATATGTAGAAGACAGCAAACAGCAATATAAAGATATTATCTCATAAAGATGTTTCATGTTCAGCAGTTTTATTTACAGTGCAATTAACCATTGTTTTATATCATGTGCCGCGTATTCTCAATTACATATTAAAACAGAAGACTGGGCATGATTAAATGTTACAAGAGACTGGGGGCATTTGAAATAGTATTTAAAATTATTTCCTGCAGTAGCTAAAACCTTCATTCTTATTTAATTTTATAGGTATATATTCAAAGTATTCACTTACTCTGTTAAACCTGTGCTGTTGAAGGAGTTATCCTGAAGACTGAAACAGAAACAAGAAAACATCAGATAAGTCAATAAGGCAGGCAGGCTCCCTGTATCCTTTTTAGTTGTTGGAACACATACACAAACATGGCATTGCAAGTCAAGTCTGCGTGTTAGCTCTACATGAATATACTGTACCTTCAGCTGCTCTGCACATGCTCATAATCAAAGAACCACAGGGATTACCCTAACACTCAAAACCACAAAGCCCATCAGGCAGTGCTTTGAATTAATATATGGATGCAGATAATCAACCCATAAGATTCTTTAATAGGGATCACACCTTTACAGTTGCAAACTATGTTGTTAAATAGTAACCTGGATGTATAATGTTTTGATAGAAATACTTGGCTTCCTTATTCTTTAAATATTTAATTATTAGTATTCTGCTCATTGTGTACAATATTGTTTTTATTAATTGAATTAGGGGTGGCTAAGACTTTCTTGAGTCTTTTCTTCAGTGATCTTTCAGATTTTGCTCAAAACCAAACCTGAAAAAAATAAATCAGAAAGGAAGGACAGATCAAATAGCAGAAGGTTTTAAAAAGAGCAAACAATAGGTAAAACAAGTTCCTATAAAAGAGGAACTGTGCAAGAGCAAAATCTTAAGCACACCTGCAGCAAAATGTGTGCAAAACTTTATTATACTTTTTATAAGGGTCAAGTCAGGATACAGTTAGCTGTGCTGACTGATACAACCTGAGAATCCCTGACCATTTGAACCTCACAGTTCCAGCAAATATTCAGTTGGTTTGTCCTGCAATTCTGTAAGAGAAAAAAAAAATTTCCTCCTACATGTATTTTCCAAACAATGGAGTGTTACAAGCACTTCTGATGTGTGACAATGGCACCACACAGACTACAGCAAGAAACGAAGCAGGGGTAAAGAAGTGGGGCTTCCTACTCTGTGAAGCAGTCTGTGCTAGCATAGTGTAAAACACAGCTCCTAATCATTGTTAGCATGCATGAGGTGCTAAAGCCACCTAGGAACAAAGAACCAGAATTTCCCTTTCCTTATTAACAATATTGACATTGTCTCTTCTTCACCTGATCACCTACACATTATTTCATGGCTTTTTCCTTTTCATTTGTATGCGTTGCATTTTTACAGATTATTAAGCAGCCTCAATACTTAAACTGCAATTTACAGTTAGTTTTGTACCATGGAAAAAAAATCTCCAAGGAAAAGGAAGGTGAACACAAAGGTTATAGTTTGTAGATAATACTTTAGTAGCATCTTAGATGCAGGTATCATCATCATCTCCACTTCCTTTCTTTTGCTTTCTTTCATAACCAACCCATTCCTGCTTAACTGTACTGTACATAAACCATATTTTACTTTCTTTTTTCCTGCTCATGTTCCCCCTGTATACAATAAACTATCTGAGTAATACTACTGCTTTTTCCTCTTGTTTGTGACTTAACCCTCTTCACAGGTAGTTAGAAATATGGAAAACATGTAGGAAGAAGTCTAGATAAGCTCAACTACTACTATTTCCCTGAGGGGGGAGATGAACTTGGGAACCATAGCTGGACCATGGTTTATTCTAAATCCTTTGTGCATACCATTTTATAGCTACAAGTAGTTGCCTAAGCATGGACTGATGAATTATTTCAATGAATAACTACAGTATTTGCTTCTTCCCTCAAAGCAAGCATTATATAGTTAAGGGTTAGTATGTTGCCAACTTTCATATTATTTCATAAGCTTCTTAATATATCATGTTTTTTCTTAAGGCTGCAGCTACTGAAACAAAGAAACTGTAAGAGGCTCAGCTTTCATTTTTTAAATGTTTTCCATTTAGCATGGAAACTAAAAGCAACTGTATGTTAAAGGCTCAGTTACTAGACAACAATTAAAGCACACAGAACTTGTTATTTTAAAAATAATCTTATGTGTTAGGACTACTTTGTAATGATTGGGTGCAAGATACCCGATTTTTAAATGCTTGGATTTGACAACTCTACTGGTGTTTGAAACTTGCAGTTCATTGGAGTTCAAATTATGGTCACAAAATTGAAGCAACAAAAATCAATGCTTGGCTGGGGCAGGGTTGAAAATCTGATCCATCTATTGGCCATTTTGGAAAAGGGAATGGCCAGAAAATGGTCTTACCTGTGCTTTTCTACTCCCAAATTGTGGACCATCTTACTTGTTAATTCATATCCTATATTAACCTAGTAGAGACCCATGCTGTTACTTCAGGCAGAATCTGGCCCTAAAGGCTAGAAACAGACATTACACATAAACCAGTTTAGGTGATCAGAAACTGGATTAAGCCTGTAACAGAACAGATGTTGATTGCCCATAAACCAGTTTGAAAATGGCTTAAACTGGTTTGAAATAAACGTGGTTAAATGTAGCATCAGACTTAACCGATTTGGTTCAGACAAGTTTATGTCCCGGACCTCTTGCTGATTTAAGCTAAACCAAACACCCCGCAGCATCCCAGCATGCTCACTTGGCTGGGCAGGGCTCTCTGCTCTACAGCAGGGCTGGTCTCTCCTCTCTGCTCCTGCAGCTCTGCAGAGACTTGCAGACACAGCAGGGTCTGCTGGCTTCCCCGTGCTCCCCCCTGCCTCCCTCACTGTTCGCTGCTTAAGCAGATATCCCTTCCTCTCTCCCACAGCACTGACCATAGCCAGCATGTGGTATGCTAGCTAATGCTATGTAAGGCAGATAGGGCAGTGTCTGCTTAGGGTTTTTTGGTGGTAATCAAAAGCTAAGATGGTAATGTCCCTGAATTCCTACTTTTGCAAAAAGCTGTTTAAGAAGAGATTGTAATGAGGGAGGCTTTGTTTTCTGATGGGATGTTAAATGGTGATAACAGAGCATTTATTAGCTCTGTTATCAAGGGGGAGGGGGGGAACCCCTCCCTAACCACAGTGTCCTGCTGGGGCTTGGCCATACCCCCCCTCAGCTCCCTGCAGAAAGAAAGGGAGGGTTGCTCTTCAGCCTGAGCCACTGCAGGCATGTGTCTGCATTTCTGGGATGTCTGTCTGGGATCAGTTACAAAACTGATTTAACTTAGCCAGGTTAAACTAACCTGCAAAGATTGAATCAATTCAGACTAAGGCTTTTTGAATGTCTGCCCCTAGCCAAAATGAAGTGGTTTTCTCTCTGCAGCCTTATGTAAAATACTACTACCTTAAAAAATATCATCAGCAAAATGCTTAAACTGATCAAATCAATTTCACTGTCAAATCACAGCCCCTTTGAGAAAAAAATTGCAATGGTAAATTCAGTAAACTTTGAATTTAAATGCTGAATGGAATTAAAAAAAAAACCTCTTTTAATAACTTCAATATTTGAAGTTATTAAATCACATCTTGCTAGTGCTGAGTGAAGTTTCATCATCTGTTTTCTATTATTTAATTTTCTAGACAATTAAACTGCTCTTCTTTTTTTAAAACCATCATTATGAAGAGAAATATACCTAGTATTCCACCCTTCTTTTGCCAGAAAACAGCACAAGCTAAATACCCTGTCTTATGCCAAGTTTTAGTCCACAGTGTAATTGCTTTCAGAATCAACAACTTTTCTGGATGTCAGAATTCAAAAACATTGTTATTTTTACTTTTGAACATAGGTGATGCATGCCTCCTGAGGCTGGGGGGGCACAGCAGCCACCCACAGGTGGCAGTGGCATGGATGCAGCAGCAGTGAGTAGGGACTGCCTGCAGGTGGCCTCTCTGACATCAGTGGCAAGGGTGAGCCAAGCAGGGACTTCCCACAGGTGGCCATAGCAGAGTCGGCAGTGGAGGGGGTCCTCCCATGGCCGGGCGCCGAGCCCAGAAGTGCCAGCGGCACTTCTTGCAGGGGGGGGGGGGTGTGGGGAGCACCAGCACTCTGCATGGCCCCCTACCCATCACCTAAGCTGAAAACACTTGCTCTCAGGGAGGGGTACCAGGGTTCTCAGAGGGGCACATGCCTGCATCGCCTATGCTTTTGAAAATTTGGCCATCTTGTTCTTCCATATCTTTAAAACAGTTTTGACTAGAAACTCTGTATTGGTTTTAGTCTGTTCCTCACACCACAGAGGATTTAAACTAGTTTTAGGGCTGATAAATGTGGAAATAACTGACATAAGTAGATTTTCACATGTATAAAAAAATATGAATGTCCAATATACTCATTAAAAATATCATAGGTTATTTATAAATTCTATATATTCACATCTATCTGCATTCTTTGCAAAAGACCAGATGCTCCAAATGCAGAGGCCTGTGATGGAAGAAGCTGGAGGCAGATATATATAGATAAAGTACAACCAGTCTGAAAAAAGCAGTAGAGCTAAGGGAGATCAAAAGGAGGAAGCATAGAGACAGAAGATTGTGATAATTAATACAGTCAGCCTGTGATTAGTTTGCAGGCCCATGGTCCTTGTGGCTAGGCACAGAAGTTACACATAAAATGGATTAAGTAATCAGAAAGTGGTTTAAACCTATAACAGAACAGGGACTAGGACAAAGATTACACAAACTGGTTTAGTGATCAAAAACTGGTTTAAATCTGTAACAGAACAGACATTCAGTGCACATAAACTAGTTTCAAAATGGCTGAAACTGGTTTTGGATAAACTTTCTTGAACATAGTATCAGACTTAACTGATTTGTGTCAAACTGCTTTATGAAACTTCTGTCCCAGAGCCCTTCCTGGTTCAAGTTAGATTACAGTCCCTCAGCATCTCAGCATGCTCTCCAACCCTGGGGTAGGCTGTCTGCTTCAGAGAGCAGGGCTGGCCCCACCCCTGTGCTCCCTAGCTGGAGCAGTGAGGGCTGACTGACAAGGGGTTGGGGTGGGGCAAGCTCAGCTAGGGATGCAGCCCAGTCTACAGGGGGCTGCTCCCCCGGAAAACCCTATCTGGGGTCTGGGCAAGGGAGGGGGTTAAACACCCCTTCCCCTGCTCAAACTTACTTCTGGCTGCAACTGTGGACTACAAATCTCAGAGGCACTTGGAAGCAGGAAGAGGAAGTGATAAGCAACCCTGCAGAGTCCTGCTGCTGTAATTTTGGACTGCAAATCCCAGAGACCTCTGGGGCAGCAGGAAGAGAACACACAACCAGAGAGAGGTGCTTGACCTGAGCCACTGCAGGCATATGGCTATAATTCCTGAATCAAAAGTAAATGTCTGTTGAGTTGTTTCGTAATTTAATCTGTATTTTAGACTAACCTAAAAAGACTGAACCAATTCAGCCTCAGGCTTTTTGACTGTCTGTACTTAGCCTGAATGACTAGTCTTACTAATGGTTTAGTTCCCTGTACAGTATGGACCTTCACTTGAATGTCAAGGCTATGCTTGCATGATGTGTGAAAACTACAATGTTTCTCTTAGGGGAATTTTGGCTGAAGTAAATGATAGAACTTTTCAATCTTAATTCCAAAATAATTTAGGTTTTGTCTTGGGAATAAACAAATTTGTTTATAAGTAGAGATGCATATTTACAGAGAAATCTAAATTTCCTGGTACACTAGGAGAGTTAGTATTTCTGCATTTGCTATCTGTTAACTGGTGATGTAAAATGAAGCACAATCCTACAGAATGTTATTAGCACTGATTGCGGCTTTTTTTTTCCATTTGATTTTCTACAGAGTTCAAATTGCTTGTGCTGAAATGCTACAGTTGCATTTGCATGCCATTTTTTAACACACAACTAAACTGAAGTTAAAATGAAAGAAAAGTACTTGTACCATCCAGCAACAGGCCAAACTCAATGGTGATATAAAAGATAGTGTACATCTCTTCAAAATGGGTGACGTAGGGTGAGATGCAATGCCTTATCCATAAGGGTGAGGAACAAAGGAAACCTACACAATGAGGAGACAGAAAGTAGGCACTGAAAGCAGAAAAAAAAAACTGACAAGAGGTTGGGGTGGGGCAAGCCCAGCTTAAGTCTAATACTATGTTCAAGCAAGTTTATCCACATTGTGTAATGTGTTGGAGATAAGCCTGGAGCTTCTGGAAGACCCTTATTAAAATTCTAGCACCAAATTGAAGGGAAAATTGGAATGATCTCCCCGCTTCTAATGGAGCTCATCCTCTCTCCCAAATCATTCATGCCAGAATCACTTTAGGCCATAAACACACTGAACAAATAAATATTTACCTTTAAAATTTACTAGATTGTGCCAAATCTCAACACCCTACCCCACCACATTTTATGGGGTCTTTACTTTCACCCTTATGACTCAGGTGGGCCACTGTTTCATTGAATTAGTGTAAACAGACCAGGAGACATGCAGATTCACTATGCCTCTGTGCCAAGTAGTACTGCCTCCTTCTTTGGTGATGGTTTATGAGAGAACATTGCGTAAAGTCTGCAATCATTCATCTCCATATTTTGTAAGCCCACACATCTCTAATACGTGATAGTTTCTGACAGGATAGATGCAGAAAGTACTGTGTGGCAGCCCTTTGTTAAAATACTTGCAGCATATTATGGATTAAATTGATTTTAAAAGGACTGTTATTTCATTGCAAACAATGACTTTTCCTGCATATGGCCTGTACAATTTTCATGCTATTTTCTGATCAGTAAAGCTTAACCCAAGTTAACAAACATGTGAGCTAGAAGTCACATGCCAGTTGTCTACAATGATAAGTACTGAATACTACTCAGCAGAACAAAATATTTGTGTGCCCTGCTCTGCTTTCTTGATGTGCTGCCTGGCTTTACATGGTTAATGCTATAAGAGACATAAGAACATTTCTTAGACAAAATAAGCTGAAGTACAGTGATTATATCCTGAAGCCAGTTTGTGAGCAGTGACTCTAGCTTTCTTTATCTTTGATTCCATCAGTGACCTAATTATCATATCATGTGAAAAGTAGTAGAAAAAAAATGTTTAGATACTCTCACTGTTTCTCTTTAAAAACAAATATAATAAAGCTTTCTGTCAAATGTATGTGTAGGTACAGTAACTGCTGTAGAAAGCCAGGAATTATAATTCTATTAACTTTACATTTCCAACACGTTCATGTTAAAAAGGATGCTGCATTAAAGGCACACTTTGATGGGTATTTTCCTTAGTAAACCCAACTATTTGCATGTGAATTTTCTGGGAGCCATCAATAGCAGACTCACTAATACCTACACATGATCTTTCAAGAATTCAACATCTGCCTATTGTCAGAAGGGTCTGTTTGCATTGAAGTCAAACATGTGACTGCACTCTCCATAGACCTGTGATTCTCAATCGGGATGCCAGATCCTTTTGTGGGTGCCATAGCCTAGAGACAAAAGTTGAACATAAACAAGTTTAAGTCATCATAAAGAAACTGGTTTAAACTTGACACAGAAGTTTAGTGCACATAAACCAGTTTCAAAATGGCTGAAACTGGTTTAAGATAAACCTGGTTGAATGTAGTATCAGACTTAACTGATTTGGGTCCAACTGCTTTATGAAACTTCTGTCCCATACCCCTTTCTGGTTCAAGTTAAGTCATAGTCCCCCAGCATGCTTTACAGCTCTGCTCAGGGTTGGGGGAGGGAGAGGTAAGGACTACCCCCTGCAGGCAAACCTTGGCTGGGGGCTGGGGCCAGGGAGTGTGGTTAAACTTCCCTTCCCTGGAGTACAGAGCTGCCCTGCCCTGCCAAAAACTTACTTCTGGCTGTAACTGTGGATTACAAATCCCAGAGGCACCTGGAAGCAGGAAGAGGAAGTGATGAGCAATCCTGCAGAGTCCTTCTGCTGCGATTCTAGACTGCAAATCCCAGAGACCTTGGAGGCAACAGAAAGAGGAAGCAAACACACAGCCCATGCTGGCTATGTACTAGAGAGCTGTGCTCTAGCCCTCCTCCCTCCCTGGCTTCTGGCCTGAACCACTGCAGGCATGTGGCTGCATTTCCCGATTTAAAACTGAATGTCTGTCCAGTTGTTTCTCAGTTTCATCTCTGCAGTTTAGACTAACCTGCAAAGACCGAACCAATTCAGTCTTGGACTTTTTGACTGTCTGTACTTAGCCCTAGAGTACTGTTCAGTACTGTTAGATGGGGAAATATGATTCAGAAGATAAACCCCAAGATTTCAAACAGAATTCCATAGTATTAAAAACATTTTATCCTGCTCTGTAGTTTGTCTGTAGCCAAAAACCAAATGAAAACTAAGAGCCAATTGTTTTGAGGGGTGCTTCAAGTCCAAAAGGGTTGAGAACCACTGCTATAGCCATATCTTGGCTAGCTTTGAAATAACAAGTTCGAATACTAAGAATGGTACACCCATGACAGCACAAAGCTCAGTGCAAGCTGCAAAACCTGCTTGAGAAACCCAGTAAATACAAGGGCAGCTATCTCACTGGGGTCTATACCACAAGGACAACACTGCTATCCGCACCCTAAATAGCAAACTTAAAGCCAACTGAAATGCACCTCAACAAACTGCAGTCACAGCTTTTGACTGTAGTGTTGATAAGTGATCTGTTTCCAATTAGAATTTCTTTCTACAGAAATTTTTGCATTTCCAATATAAAACTGCAAAACCATAAGGCTGAAAAACCCAAACTAAAAAAAAACCCCTGACTTCCCTTGAAAGTTAAAATATTTTTTTTCCAATAGGAACAGTTTTGCCTAGCTCTAGTTGGAATGTTTATCCACAAAGCAGCTTTCCCCCAGTTCGTTCTGCACTGTAATCTCTTAAATTTGAGATTCTACTGATATTAGACCATGTATCATGGGTGCAGAGTTGTTTGCCATGTTCTTTACGGTGCCCATGTAAATGCCAGTGAAGTACATTCCTTGGTAAAGTTTCCTTTTTTTATTCTGCATGACTTTGACCTATAGCATTCTTTTCCGGTGTCTTTTGTTCCAAATTGTGTAAGTGGGATAGAGGAACTGAGGCTTCAGCTACTAAAAAATAGTCCCAGGAATGGCTGAAACTATTACAGGTTTGACATTTTGAAGCAGACACAGCTGCTCTTGTGACATTTGCAATCTGAAGTGTGCTTAAGCAGCACACGAAACATGAGAACCCGTATGCATAATGTTATACAAAAGCTAAATGCACGTTGAGATCACAAGCAAAAGTTTCTGCATATGAACTAGTGTTTTCACAATACTTATCACAATGGGGTAATGACTGTGATCTATGACTGGTACCCAAAAGTACAAATAAATAACTGTCACCAGCAGGAAATGTTATAGGTGCTATAAGAAATTCTTAGCATTTAATCTAGAGAAAAACAATATGCTATTCTAGGAGCCTTGAATTAATATGCCACAGACTTGTCTTGTTCAGGAATAGAACACTCTGACTTTATTTTTAGTGTTAAAGATTAATCTACTTTATTAAATCCATCCTGCTCTCCTGGAGGTTACTGTAAACAACCCCAGAGTGCACAGCATGCACTGGATTTCAGTTTAAAAGCAGCTGTGCCAACCAAGTTGCTGATCAAACCCTGTCTATGACTATATAGTTATTCCCTAAAGTGGGTTTTAGTGCAGTCACCAGTGGAAGCATATATGGCAATACAGTTGCATGGGAGATAAGATGATGAATCAAGCCCAGTTAGCTTTCTGACTGGCAGAAAGTGGTTTGTTCCTACTGGCAGCACTGAAGAAGGAAAAAAAGCCAAACAAAAAAACCCCAAAAGATAAAATTTGCTTGTGAGAGGTTCCCAGGAAGCTTCACAACTCAGTAAAACTAAACCAAGTATTAAGACAAAGTATTGATCTTAGCTTTGCCTACATAAGAACACATCTAAGGGGTGTATAAATGACCTTTTTGAACTCCTCTCTGTGGACATTCATCCGCATGTAGTATCTGTAAAATAACTTTTTTCCTCCCTTTCGGCTTGTATCAGGAGGAGATAAATAAACGAATTCCTCACTAAGGAACCAGAAGAGTGTAAAAATACTACATCATTCTAGCATGTGTACAGCATGTGCTGAAAAAGGTTTTCTGGTATTTCAAAGAAAGTAATGGTCAAATTGCTGTTTGTTTCTTCTGCATAATCCAGGTACACAAAAAAACCCCACAAGAAACAATTGTGGTATGTTTTTATCATTATAAATGTAATGGGTTTTCTCCCCCCCACCCCCCCATCTGAATACTGCACCTCTAAATCTATGCAGACAAGCAGGCTTTTCACACTGAGCTCGGTGCAAACCATCATGGAGGAGGTATATCCAGTTGTAGGCTTCCTCTTGGCTCTTTTGTTGTTTCTTGCTTGGGTATTTTCACTTCCTTATTAAAAAGTGATCACAGACAGCCTGATATTTTCTGTAAAACGTACTGTATAAAATGAATGATTGTAACAAATCAATCTACTGAAAATATTTTGCTTTAGATGTCCCACTGAAAAATCTTAAAACCTTAAGCATCTGCTAATCTGAACAAATATGTGAACTGTATTTTTGAACAAATTCAGAAGCTAAAATATTCCCAACATCCATTCTCAGAAGTATAACTACAAACTACATATTAAAGAAAAAAACTTTTTAGTTGAGTGTAGAAACCTTCCCCAAAGGAAGGCCCAAGGGAGATGAGACATTTTGCAACACCTGCTCCATACCTAAATGGAGCCATTAATTACAGTTGTTATATAAACAATGAACAACACTCATATAATGGACATCACCTACTAGTTTTACCTTCACTAAAAGTTTACAAAATAAAATGCCATAATAAAAGTGAGTATAAGGAAATAAACTTGTCAAAAGCAAGAACAGTGTCATTCACAAAACAGCAACATCTACTCAGTATAATTACTGATTGATGTTAGAGTGAAATATGAACAAAAACTCTCTGATGTGCTAGTGATTCTGTGAGTGGACAGCGTATTTTTAAAGGGAACTTGAATTTCTGTTCTGTTTCTTCTCTTTTCACTGTCCCTCTCATTCAAGGCTTGTGATTTATCCCAGGGATACGTGAACTAGATTGGATTACCTAAAAACTGCTTCAGACCCTCATCAAAACTCAACTTCAAATGGATGCATGTCTCTTACCCAATAGTTTGTGTGTCACATGTACCATTGAAATTCCTGATTCTGGCACCAGAATCTGAAATGCCAAAATATTCTGATAGTTTATTACATAAGGACAGATCTCAGAAGGTCTAAATGAGTGTAGATCATATAGACCTGGCAATTCAGATCTCAGCTGAGGATCTAATCTGCAATATTTGTAGCCCAAATTTGCTGACTCCTGTAATCTCATTTTTGTTTTCAGTTTTGGGCACCAATCCAAGCAGAACCTCCAGCCTTTTGAATTTCTCCTACTATTAGCTTGCTTTCCCTTTCCTCCCAAGTTACTTTTGATACATTGCAATAAGCTCTGGCTGGTGCAGATAGATCTTAAAGTATGAATAAATAATGTAATTTGAGAACATACATTTAAAGCTATGCTATAATATGCTGCTACAGAATTGCAACATATTCCTTTTCCTGATTATGTATTAAGGTAAACTACAGACTGCTGCTCTTGCTGACACTGGCATTCTGAATAATTGCTAGTATTTACATTAATAGGCACATGTAGTCTCACCCTTGTTATAATGTGCTTGAATAAACTCCAGTGCAATCTAAACTCTGAGGGGTCAGCCTGCCAGCCCAGGGCTGCTCCCCCTGGGGCATCATGCTGTGGAGAATCTGGCTGGGACACAAGGGTGCTTTGCTGGGCTAGCCGGCAGGCAATCACCAGTGGTTCTTCTTCATCATCTGGTATGATGCTTATATTAAAAATTTCCATGCAAATACCCTATTTTTCTGCATTGGCAAATCCTTATTTTCTCATTCTACTCCACATGCCCTTCTTCTCACTATAACTTTTTCTTTATTTGTATGAGTAGATTGATGAGGGGATGGTGTCAAGTTTTGTTTAAACACCAAATTATAGTTTTCTATGTTAGAACTTCAGTGATTTATCAAAGTTAAGTAAGATATTAATTTAAAACATGTGGTCACAAAGAAGTCCCAGTAAAATGCAGAAGAGGCAACAGTTTATGACTAGATGCAGAAATGTTCTGAGATTTCTGTTCTCTTGGAACATAGGGCCTGAAATATTCACCTGTATGGGGGTCCACATTTTCCATTTGTAATCTTCTACCTCTTAACTAGGATAAGACTTCAATATTTCCAGATACCTACAGAAACTTACAAACTTCAGTGGAGTAAGTTAAGTTCCATATACACATTGCTTGTATTCAAAAAAATGCTTGCGTGTTATATCATATCTTTAATCCGTTCTTTTTATTTAGTATTTTTGATCCATCGGTATTTAAGTGCCATCCTTTTCAAGTTTGTTAGGTAACTGAAAATGCATAATTTATAGAGTAGTAAAACATCCAAAATATATGGAAGCTATAGATTCTGTTAAAGCTAACTCATGCTCATTAGTATTTCAGATTTTCCCCTATAGATTTTTCATGTTATTTCATGGTCTTGTCATGGCTCATACTGGAGATATTTGCACTTTGAGAAACACAACCCAATGCACTTTTTATTTATTTCTTTATTCAAATACATTCTGATTGGCCTTGCTCTATGAAAAGAATGAATAAAGACTCCATGAAGACAGCAGGGATTGGTTCTGACTGCTTAAAACACCCTTATTATCTACCCAAGATGTTGGGGAAATACTGAATGCATGTCTACAACCATTGTTTACTGAAATACATACTTCAGGCATCTTATCTATGGTTTTATTTTTTGTCTCCTATTTCTCTCCACACTTACTCTTACCTTTTCTGTTAGTTTTTCATCACCTAATATACAAGATTTAAAAAAAAAAAAAAAAAGATACATTACTCTTCAGGACAAGTGAAGAGTTTGCTTTTCAGAAAAGCTTGAAAATGCATCTAACCTTTTTTATTTATTTTTTTTTTAAATCTTGTATATTAGGTGATGAAAAAGATACATTACTCTTCAGGACAAGTGAAGAGTTTGCTTTTCAGAAAAGCTTGAAAATGCATCTAACCTTTTTTTATTTTTTTTTTTAAATCTTGTATATTAGGTGATGAAAAAGATACATTACTCTTCAGGACAAGTGAAGAGTTTGCTTTTCAGAAAAGCTTGAAAATGCATCTAACCTTTTTTTTTTTTTTTTTTTTCCAGTGAATAAACACTTTACAAGAAGGGGAAAATTCTATTTTACCCAAAGACAAGTTTTCAGCAGCAGGGTATGTCCTAGAGATATTTATAGAAAGCATGTAGAACTGGGATAGCAGACTGCACAGAATCCATTTTACATAATACTTCACATTTTTGTCATAAAACAGGACTCCATAGAACATGTAAGTTAATAGCATGGGAATCTCATATTATATATATATATATATATATATATATATATATATATATATATATATATATATATATATATACACACATACATACATACATACATACATACACATACATACATACATACACACACACACACACACACACAGCCATGTTTAAATTAGTTTCCTTATTACATAAATGCATTTCCTTTGTTAGAACCACCCAATGTAAACCAGCAGTGTGCACTGGAGCACCATGGATGCATACATTTAATTTATTTGACCAGTTTAAATAAAACAGACACACATGATAAACATGTATCATATGCCTTGTTTTCTCCCTTTCCATATATCACATGGGCATACTCCATTTTTCCCCATTCTTTTGAATGGGCAGTACAGTAACAGCTCACTGGCCTCCTTCAGCTGTTCTATGGCCTCTTAGCACTGCTTATATAAAGTAGACTGAGAATTTAAGAGATAAATGGTCATAAAGGCAAAATTAGGCCCTCTGTACTCTACTGCATCTATTTCAATTATGTCCATGATAATCTGTACTTATTTAAGAATAATGTCAAGTGGAGGCGGTATTACCTCTGAGCTCTGTGTTCTTGGGGAAGCCTGGCACAGTACTCAGCCTGTCCGACTCCCAAAGGACTCACTCCCCCCCCCCCCCACCTCTGCCTGAACAAGAACTGATTAGAGGAAGGACTTACAAGAGACAATGAAGATTCAGTGGGAGATGCATCTAAAGCCCTCAAGACAAGGGTGATAAGAATGAAGCAACTCCCTGGTCTCATTTGCATCTGGGATGGAACCAGATGACGACTCATTTAAATGGGAAATGGGACAGGAATGTACCTTCATTAGAATTCAGGATAGAAAACAGATTCCCAGGCAAGGACTGCACTGAATTTTGGGACCAGAGAAGCAGGGGAGCACTGCATGATGGGGGAATCCTTGCTCCAAATGCTGATCAACCCACATTTACACACACCCAGCTCAGCATTTAATCAAATCAATTCTAGTAATGACTCCTTTATTGGTACCCAAAACACTAAATTTGCCTGTCTGTATCAGAGTAATGCCACCCATAGCCAGGAGTGATCAGTTCCAATTATCCAGCATATGAGCCACTGTTTACCCATAAACAAACCTAGTGTTGTCCCTTCAGCCATTGTTAGTTCTCTACAAAAAACCCTACCCAAGCTCAAGTTTCTGTCCTTGTGCTTGGATCCAAAAGCTGCACCAGTTCCAGTCCTTTTCTGCCTGGAATCCTTTCATTGATCATGCTCAGAACTCTGCCTGCGTGCAAGCTCCAAAGACCTGGGAATGTCAACTGGTTCAAACTTTGCTGAGTGGTGAGACCCCAACTCTCTGCCTCTGCCTTCTAAACCTCACTTTTGCTAATCAAACTTGAGCTAGACTTCCCCAAATACCTAATTAAAACAATGTAATATTGTAACGGTTTTATTTGTCTCTCTTGTATGGCTATTACTACTGGTGTAACCATAAGTTCATATACCTGGCAATAAATAACTTTTTATGGTCAAGCTGGTTGCTATACTCTCTCTCTGACTTCAAATGGGGAGATCAAGGAAAAGGAAGAGTAAGTGGTCTGCAGCAATGCTTCTTTTACCTAAGCCACAGATCCCTGTAATGCCCAATACTACAGAGGGTATGCTCAGCAAGGGAGTTGTTACAAGAGATTGGGACATGCCGAGTGCTGAGGTGCATGAGGGTATCAGCTGAAAGTGGTGATCAGACCCAGCCTGCTTAGACATACATACACATGCATGCTAACTGAGTACGTCTAACTGTATTTATTATTGTCCTGCTGAAATAAGGGATGAACTGAGTTCAAGGCACATGAGGGTGTCAGCCTGGCAATGCTGAATAACCCAGGCTGACTCAGCTGGGCTTTGTTAACCCATATGCTTATGTCTGACTGCATTTTATTGTTGCCCTGATGAATTGAGTTCAAGGCATATATGAGGGGGTCAACCTGTCAATGCTGAATAATCCAGCCTGGCTCACAATCTGTGTGTGTATATATGTTTGACTGATTTGGTGGTTGGAGGAACCCAGCCCCATTGAACCCAAGTCCTGCAAGATAGCGCCTTTGGGGGTGAGGACTTGCAGAAGGGAGAGATACAGCTCCATATAGAAACACAAGTAACACAAGCAGCACATTGATAGAATCACAGAGACCGCAGAAATGTACCCCTAATAAATGAGTACACCCAAAAGTGATGGGCAAATCTGGTAATAGGGGATTTGCTGAAAAGTAAAAATTTTGAGAGGAAATCAGTCTTAAAGGCTAAGTACAGACAGAATGCCTAAGGCTTAATCAATTCAGTCTTTGCAGGTTAGTCTAAACTGCAGAGATTAAACTGAAAAACACCTGGAGAGACATTACCTTTGATTCAGGAAATAAATGCAGCCACATGCCTGCAGTGACTCAGGCCAGAACATGAGGGACACTAGAGCACAGGTCTCTGGCACATAGCCAGAATAGTCTGTGTATTCACTTCCTCTTCCTGCTGCCCCCAAGGTGTCTGGGATTTGCAGTCCACAATCACATCAGCAGGACTCTACAGAGTTGCTCATCACTTCCTGCTTCCAGGCACCTCTGGGATTTGTAGTCCACAAGTCACATCCAGCAGTGAGTTTTCAGTAAGTTTAGTAGCAGGATAGCTCTGTACTTGGGGGAAGATGTGTTTTACCCCCCTTCCAGGCCCCAGGAAAGGGTCTGAGACATAAGTTTCATAAACTGGTTTGACCCAAATCAATTAATACATTCAACCAGATTTACCTTAAACCAGTTTCAGCCATTTTGAAACTGGTTTATGTGCACTGAGCTTCTGTTCTTAATAGGTTTAAACCAGTTTCTGATTATTTAAACTGATTTACATGCAATTTCTGTCCCCAGTCAAAATGCAATGGGGAGGACTAATTAAAGCCAATTGTATTAAAAGACGTGATAGCTAAACAGTTCAAATGCGAGTGTTAGATCTGAAAGGCTTTCTATTTCACTCATGTATACTTTCTTGTACTCTCTCTTCTTAATACAAGACTTCAGCCCCTGGTCCACTGGCACTATTCTTGACTTTACCAAGTGCAATATCTTCATCAAATATTTTATTTCTTTTGCTACTACTTTTTGTAAACCAGCTGAGCTTCATTCCTGGTTACCCCAAAGGGTAGTTGCTTAAGCAGGTCCTTTATCCTGCTACCATTTGCAGTCCTGTTAGCTCTGTTATTAATCCTACCAAACAAACTTCAATCTTTAGCAGCACTAACAAGACAAACCAAAATCTTCCATCCTCTCTAGATGCTAGGGCTAGGGACAGACATTACACATAAACCAGTTTAAGTGATCAGAATCTGGGTTTTCCATTTCTTACAGAAAAACCATGAGGAAAAAACCTGATTTTTCCTTTGAATGGAGAAAAACATGAATTTTCCCCTTTGAAGTGGGAAACCACGGGTTTCCCATTTTGCAAACTGCTTTCTGCAGGCTGGCAGAGTTCCAGCCTGTAAGACCTATCTGCAGAAGGGCAAAAAACCCAAAGCCCTTTCCAGAGGGGAAAGGGGTGGGGCCTGAGAATGAGTCAGCCAAGGCTGGTTCAGATTCAGTTTCCCTCCTGTGGCCTTTGGGGTAAGTGCAGCTTTTGGGGGCTGGGACCTGGAATGGGGGCAGCTAGGAGCCCCTTCTGGCAGGGCTGGGGGAGGTTGGGTGAAGGTCATGCTGCTGGGGGTCCCAGGCCTGTGGGGAGATCTGGCAGGGTGGACAGGGGAGAGGGCAGTGGTCTATGATCAGTGATCACCCTGTCCTGTGCTATGGGCTAAGGCTGGGGTGCTTGCAGGCTGCTTCATCCCCAGCCATGCTGCCTTGTCCCTCCATGGCTTGTCCTGGGTCAGCTTGGTCTGGGAGCGCTGCTCATCTGGGGTGGTGGTGGTGGCGGCGGCAATGGCTTGGTATGGGAGGGAGGGAACATATGCTGCATCCCTGCCTGCCAGACCAGGTGCCCTTGGGGCAGAGTTGAGGGCTGGGGTGGTGCCCAGGGTTGGGGCTAGAGCTGGGGCACTGGGCATGAGTTTTATGCATCCTCCATACCAGCAGCTGCTGCCCAACTGCTCACTGTACTGGTAGGCTTTCAAAACATTTTAGAATTGTAAATATAGTAATAGATAACAGTTGGACGCAATGTTTTATCTATCTATAGTGGTATTTCATTTTAATTGTGGAAAAATGTGGATTTTGGGCTCCACCATATGAGAATCTGGGATTTTTTTTTGGTCAGAGAATTTGGGATTTTTAAACAGAGAAAACCAGGATCCTTAATTATCATCATCCAGGTGGTCACTACAGGGAGGCATTTGGAAGACTTCTCTTCTAGTCCTGTCAACTCATCCAGAGCAGCTGTCCACTTGCAACTGCTCTTTGCCATGAGCACTGCTTCCAGCTACTGCTTCCAACCCATGCCCTATTCAATTTCTCTTCTTCTGCAGGGATGGTATCTGCCAGCCCTCATCTATCCTGCCCCCTATTCCACTCTTCTATCCACATCTAACATTTGCTACTTCTCCAGCATTCTACAATAAAAAAAAAAATCATGAACCACACTGCAAAATTCATGGGACTCCTGACTCATGAGATTTTTAAGTCAGTGTTTTTCTTTATCTTTTGAACTTTGAGCTTTTAGGATGCACTAGGTCATCTTTTCAGCTTTTTTTTTTTTTTTTTGTCTGCAACAAGGAGGGCTTTAAAACTTACTTTAAAAAAATAAGCCAAGATTCTAATCTAATCACTTGCTCCCAGACCAGTGACTTGAAAAAATACCAAATAATCATGAGATTCTCAGTAAAATCGTGAGACTCAGTGACTTTTTCTCTAATACCTCTATGCACTACTGCGCAGGGAACATTCTCTCAAAGCTCCCTTCCTAATTCCCTGAAGAAGGAAGCAATTGCAAACTGTCACCAGTGTTAAAATACCTGGAACTAAATTTGCACAGGGTATTAAAATGTTAAATAACATCATAGCACCAACTTTCAATTCTATGAAGTATTCTCTGCACAGCTGTGCACAGATTTTGAGAGACCACTTTGCACAGGCATAGATTTCACCCTGACTTATCTATCTCCTCTGCACACAACTAAGCACATTTTTACTGAGTCCATTTTATGCAGTTTATTGTTCCATTTTTTTTTCTCAAAACAAGGCCAAGCAGTGACATTAATTGGCTCAGTGTGAAAATGTTTTCAGATAAAGCATGCACAGTGGAGAAAATAATCTCAATGTAAAGCAGAGTTGGAGCAACAGTTCTTGATATAAGATCATTCATAACTTCGGGTAGCAACAAGTCTATTTAGTTACAGCTACCAAAGTGTACCAGAAATGCATGATTCAATACAAGTAATTAATAGTTATGACTAACGTAAAAGCTTTCTTTTAGTGAGCTTTTATACAGTCATAGAATCATAGAAGTAGGGTCAGAAGGGACCTTGTAGATCTTCAGGTCCAACCCCCTGCCTGGGCAGAAAGAAAACTGGGCTCAAATGACCCCAGCCAGGTAGGCATCAAGCCTCTTCTTAAAGACCCCCAGGGTAGGAGCCAGCACAACTTCCCTTGGAAGTTGGTTCTAGATCCTAGCCTCCCTAACTGTGAAGTAGTTCTTATGGATGTCTAATCTAAACCTACTCTCCAACAACTTGTGGCCATTAATCCTCGTTATCCCGGGGGGTGCTAGGGGAAACAAGGTCTCCCCCAAACCCTTCTGGTCCCCCCTAGTGAGTTTATAGACGGTCACCAGGTCCCCCCTCAGCCTTCTCTTGTGAAGGCTGAACAGGTTCAGGTCCTGTAACCTCTCATTGTAGGGTCTGCCCTGCTGTCCCCGGATCATGCGGGTGGCCCTCCTCTGGAGCCTCTCAATGCTGTCCACATCCCTCTTGAAGTGGGGTGCCCAGAACTGGACACAGTACTCCAGCTGTGGCCTGACCAGTGTTGCGTAGAGGGGGAGGATCACCTCCTTGGCCTTACTTGAGATGCACCTGTGGATGCACGATAAGGTCCGGTTAGCCCTGCCAATCGTGACCTCGCATTGTCAGCCCATGTTCATCTTGGAGTCAATAATGATGAAGTGATCCCATCACCCTTTATTTCACAATTTCTAAAATAGCCATATTTAATGAAATCTAAGGCAAGTTCCCCCCCCCCATTCAAAATGGAGGAAGAAGCCCCTCATCTTAGATTTGAGTACGGGGGGGGGCAACTGTGTCTGTGGCTCCACCTCCAACCCTGAGCCTGCAGTTGGAATTAAAGCCAGTCACTGGAGGGGTGAAGCATGGTGTTGGGGCAGGCTGCAGGGGAGCGGCAGCACAGGGGGCAGGCAGATGGGGGAGTAAGTGAGGGGAGAAACAAGTGCCTGGAACAAGAGGGGAGGATACAAGAACTGCTGGGGGGGGGGGGCGCAGATAGAAGGATGGCAAATGGTAAGGGGGCCAATCAGAAGGATATTTGCCAGGAGGGACATGTGGGAGCAGTGTAACCTAAAGGGCCACAGAGGGTGCAGACACTGTGGGGTTAGACATGGGACATGCAGGCACTGTGGGCCAGGAGAACAAGCAGCTAGGGGAGGACATGGACAACAAGGGGCAATGGTCAGGTTATTTGACTCCCCTATCACCTGCCCCACCACCACCACCATCTGCCCCCCTGCTGCTATTTGCCTCACTGCAAAGGTGGTAGGTAAAGAATTTAAGATGGCCCTCCAAAACATAGGTTCTAGAAATGAAAAATTATAACAAATTTATAAATTTTCTATGTCTAAAATATAATTATTGGAGGCCCTTTTAAATTCAGAGTCAACTTGGATTTGATTAAACATGGTATTAGCAAAGCAAAATGTATTTAGAGGTGCACTGATACATTGGTCCCATATCATATTGGCACTGAAAAAAGGAAAATTGACATTAATCGATAATCAATTTTTTGGTGGATGTAGCTGATAATGTCACAGATAAATGCCACATGCATGCATGCAGCCATAGCATAGCACACAAACACAAGGAGCACAGCCTGGAAGCCTGGAGAGCAGCATCTGGCTGGTAAGTCTGTTGTGAGGGAAGGGGCAGACCAAGGCCCCTGCAGTGAAGGAGGGAGTGGGGCAAGGCATGGAGCAGAGCTGCAAGGGGGGGCAGCTCCCAATGCTGCATGCACCCCTGGGGGAGGCATGTAGCATGTGTGCCCCCGGATCTGCATGTGAGGTGAGAGCGGACTGCTGCTGTGGGTTGGGGCCTGGGGCAGTGCCAGGCTATTCCTGGTGGGGAAATTAAGCCAGGACTGCACTTGGGGTGGGCAGCGGTGGCTCTGGGAGGGAGGGGCTACTGCCACCCCACAATTTGCCATAGCCCCTGCTCTCAGCGCCGCTGCTGCTACCTGCCCTGAGCACAGTCTGACCCAGTCCCCTCACCATGAAGGGCCTGGTGCTGCCCTCAGCCCCAGCCTGCAGTGACAGCCTGCCCTTGCTCCGCATGCAGATCTTGGGGCGGCACATGCCCCCATGCCTTCCCCAGCATTGCACACAGTGGTGGGAGCTGCCCCCCTCCCTGCATCCCCTGGATGAGCTGTGGCTCCATCCCACACCCCACTTCATCCCGGCTGGGCAGTGCCTGCCTCTGCCCCAGCACAAGGTCTACTCTCTCCCTTACTGTGCAAGCCTCAATCTGCCCTTCCCACTCCCCTTTCCCTGCAACAGACTTAACAGGCCACATATCAGCAATTGGATCGGTATTGGCCAATATGGGTCATTAAAAATCAGCCATCAGTATTGGCCCAAAAAATCTCCACTCCTAATCACATTAGATAGTGAAAGTACAGGCTGGGTGAATGGACTGGCAGACAGAATACTGGCTGGATCATTAGGCTCAAAGGGTGGTAATTAGCAGCTCACTGTCTAGTTGGCAGCCAGTATCAAGTGGAGTGCCACAACAGACAGTCCTGGGGCTGGTTTTATTCCATATCTTCATTAAAAATTAGAGAAGATGAGCTGGAGTGCACCCTCAGCAAGTTCACATATAACACCAAGCTGGGCAGAGTAGCAGATTTGCTACAGGGTGAGGGTTGGAGTCAGAGAAACCTAAAGAAATGGGAGGATTGAACCAAAAGAAATCTCATGTCATTCACTAAGGACAAGTACAAAGCCCTGCACTTAAGACAGAACAATCCCATGCATCAGTACAGGCTAGGGACTGACTGGCTAAGCAGCAGCTCTGCAGAAAATAACTCAGGGGTTACAGTGGACAATAAGCTGAATATGAGCCAACAATGCACCCTTGTTGTATAGGCAGCTAACAGCATACTGGATTACATTAATAGAAGTTTTGCCAGCAGATTGAGGCAAATGATTATTTCCCTCTATTTGGCACTAGTGAGGTCACATCTGAAGCACTGTATCCAGTTTTGAGCCCCCCACTGCAGAAAGGATGTGGACAAATTGGAGAAAGTTCATTGGAGGGCAGTGAAAATGGTTACAGGGCTGTTCATATTACTTTTGAGGAAAGGCTGAGGGAACTAGGCATATTTCATTTGGGGAACATAAGACTGAGGAGGGGGGGGATTTAATAGCAGCCTAGCAGACTTCAAGTACTTGAAGAGTGGTTCCAAAGAGGATGGAGCTAGACTGTTCTCAGTGGTGGCAGATGACAGAACAAGGAGCAATGGTCTCAAGTTGCAGTAAGGGAAGTTTAGGTTGAATATTAGGAAAAACTCTCTCACTAGGAGGGTAGTAAAATATTGGAACCAGTTACCTAGAGAGGTTATGGAATCTCCATCCCTAAAGGTTTTTAAAGACCTGACTAGACAAAGACTTGGCTGGAATGATCTAGATGGGGATGGTCCTCCTTTGAGCAGGGGATTGGACTAGATGACCTCCTGAGGTCCCTCCCAACCCTAATTTTCTATGATTCTATATATAATATACATTAAAGTTCAAAAAGAAAAACATAAAATGGGCAAGAATTCAGTGCAAGTGAAATGTACTTTGCCATGCTCAATTCAGGAAATCAGTCCAACTATACCCTTCAGCTTTTAGCCAACTAAAAAGCAAGCTATAGAGGCCAGTTATTCTGAGTCATGCTGCCATCAGGTGCTTCAACCCTGAAAGGTGGTACCCTCGAAGCAAAATTTTAAATGAACTGAATCCTCCCTCAGGAGCAAAGGGGACTAATATCTGATAAAAAGCGAGTCTCCAGGGAACTTGAAGTTTGGGCAGAAAGCATAGGCAGAAGTGTATTGCTAGTTAAATTAAACTCCTGGAAAAAAGAGTTGAGTTTGGGTTTCTTCATTCATCATTATAAGGGATCCTGGTTTTCTCTGTTAAAAAAAAAAAAAAATTAAAAAAAAAAAATCACAAATTCTCTGATAAAACCACAAAATATCTGAATAAAAACCCCAAGATCTCTGTTTTTCCACAATTAAAATGAAACACCACTAATATATAATCAGTTAAACACAATGTTTTATTGATATATTTACAATTTTAAAGCAAGTGGGAAGCCTACCAGTGCCTCAATAACTATAATAAAATAAATTCTAAGTACCTATATATTTTGGCATTTGATTTTGGGTTTTATCATGGAAAAATATCAGAGCTCTCACTGCCTCCTTCGCTCACCAGGACATGGGTCCAGCTGAGGCTGTCTCCCACACTGCTTTGTGCTGCTGAGCAGCCATGATATGCCAGTGCCCTGCCCATGCCATTGCCCCTCACTCCCAAGCCACAGCCCCCCAGCCCTGCTGGTGCCCTTCACTCCCTACCCACAGCCCCCATCCCTACTGGTTCCCCTCACTCCCAACCTGTAGCTCCTACTGAAGTACCCGTCACTCCTAACCAACAGCCCCATGGCTGGGGTTCAGGATGGAGCTGCAGGCGGCTTATCCAGGGCACATCAGGGAAGGAAGCCAGCTCCTCACCATCAGGATCTGCAGCCCAATGCCCCTCCCCAGCAGCACCTGAGCCCTGGCTGCCACCAATGGGAGGTGATAGCTGCTGCAGCCAGAGTGGAGTGTGGAGCCTGGTTCCCCCTTCCCCATGAACAGCATGACTGAAGCAGAGCCCATAAGGAGGGGGTGGATGTAGGCTGGTGGCTGTGGGCTTGGGGCTCCCTGCCCTGCTTTCCTCCCCGCCCCCCCATCCCCAGGGGCCTCTGCACCTCGGCAGGCAGAACCTGGTGCAGGAGTACAGAATGGGGAGGGGAGACTTAGTGCTGCTGCCAGGAGCCTCATGCTGCCATGGCAAGGCAATCCTTGCCCACTCAACAGTAGCAGGGAGCACAACACCATGCCATCACCCCAACTATTGCTGGGTGGGCAGAGGATACCTCACCATGGCAGCATAGGGCATTGAGCCTCCCCACCCCAATCTTCCCTGCCACACCAGGTCCTGCCTGCTGGGATGTGGAGGCCCCTGCAGGAAAGGCAGAGAGCCCTGAGCCCACAGCTGCCAGCCCACATTCCCTCCCACCTCATACACAAATCTGGGGGCACATGCCCCCTGTGCCCTCCCCCGGGAGTGCACACAGGGCTGAGGAGCCAGCCCTCCTGCCACGCCCTGCATGAGCCACCTCAGATCCATCCTATTCCCCATCCAGGCCCTGTGCTCACACATTCTGGTCCCAGACCCTAAGCCCCAGGCCCTATGCATCACCCCAGCAGGGCAACTCCCCCAGCCCCAGTTCCAGCCCTGCCCAATTCCCTTCCTCACTAGGCAGCCTCAATCCCCCACCCCTCTCCTCCCAGAAGTAATTCCACGGAGCTGCAGGAGCTGTTTTCCATGCTACCTGGGTGCCATGTGCATGTGTGTGTCCGCACATACATATGTAGCCCCCTGATTAATTGCCCTCCTCCCACTCCCCCCCCAACCCCTTGCAGGCCAGAATGCTGCCAGCCTGCAAGGGGAAGCTCTGTTTTCCCCATTAAAAAGAGAAAATCCATGTTTTTCTGTGTTTTTCCATGGTGAATGGAAGACCTGGATCCCTGATCATCAGTATAAATCAGTACAGCACAGAGTGAGAACTCTCTTATGTACCATTAAAATTAACCCACTAAGTAAAAACATTGTAAAATTATAGGCATGTCCTATTCCTGGCATGTTCCTATTATAGGCATATTGCTATTCCTTGTAGAACAAGAAAATAGCAACATATATAATTATCCCTGTTTTACAGATGAGGAAATTTAAAACTTTAAGGCTGCTTACAGACATGAAACAAACAAACAAACCCAGCACTTTACTTTCAGCTCAGTGTGCACATGCTCAGAAGAGACATCGTGTTAGTTTGACCTGGCTTGCACAATGTCTGTATAGATCCCATGCTTCAGTGGGACTTTTTTTGGTACTTCACTGCATTACTGGGGACTACATAAAATAAAAAATGAGAAATGAGAATACAACATTGGAGAAAAGAATGCTAGGGACTATTGGGAGACAAAAGAGACTAACATTCCTGTTACTTTATCTGCTGCAAGTTTTTCCCTTAGAGTCCAGGCAGCTGAATAGAAGGTAGCTATGCAGGACTAGGCACCAGGGAAGCCTGTTACCCAGGCAGAGGGCTGGTCATTAAGGAAAAGGAGAGCCTGTGACTTGTGGCAGGCAGACACTGAATGAGGTGAGCTGGCTGCAGAGGCAAACAATTAGATGCCATAAGCTAGGAGTGCCTAGGGAAGGTGCAGCTCTGCTACAGTAAGGCAGTAGAGCAGAGCAGAGCAACAAGGAAACAGCTGCAGCTGTGTTTCTCAGTTCCCATGGCAACTAATTTGTCAGTTCCCTTGGCAGATCCTGATGAATCAGCCCTGCAGGTGGTGGGGAGAACCACATGACCTGCATGGACAGGACATAGGAGGTATAAAAGCCTGGGGCTTGAGACCAGTGTTGGCTTAGAAATGGTATTTTAAAGGTTTGCTTTTTGGGAATTTACTTCTATGTATATGCATTAGAATGGTTCAGACTGTGCAGCACAGGTTAACTGATTTCTAAAAAGCTTGGGTCTCACACAGATAGTTTCTCTAGCCTTGGAAGCAGACAGCCTGTCTAACACAAGGCCAACAAGAACACATTCTGAAAAACAGTGGGGGAACCAAGGGAGTATGTACCATACTGCCCATAACATAAGTGGCATCAGCTAACAAGGCCCCAGAGCAGGGTAGCCGGACTCCCAGTTTTGGGGGAACAGACCAAATTAGGAGAACCCTCAGAAAGCTACATGAATGTGCAACCACAGAGAGACAACCAACCAGAGATAGCCACAGATGAAGATTCATCAGGAGGGAAGGAGAATACAAAAGCAGACAACAAGTCCCTCCTGCCTCTGTTATCCCTCCTCATTGTTCCACCTTGGATCTCTCCTCCTTATTCATTCATGTCCCCTGGGAAAGGTCCCTGAAGCCACCATAGACAGAAGGCATACCACCAGCCTGCCTCATCCACCCCACTGGAGAGGGAGAGTGGGCCTCAGCATCCCATCTCCAGACTGGTGACATGCTAACATGCTGACACCTAAGAGAGTGCCTCAGAGTGAAGACTGCATCCTGGCCAGATGTACTTGGACCCTGATGATAGCCCTAGGATTTGGTAGATATATAGAATTGCTTGATTGTTTGTATTGCTTCACTTCTGTTATCACTGTGCATCGATAAATTTGCCTATTATTGAATGGAGAGGCTGTGGCAAGGGCAGGAGGTCCCAGGGGTGCCAAAGAGGCATGTGACAGTTGTGGGAGCCCTGCCAGGGGTTGGGGCCTGACACACAAAGCCTGCTTTTTCTAGGAGGAAGAAAACAAGAGAGAGGAAGGGAGACTTGAGTGCACTGCCTGAGAAGGGAGGAATTGGGGCCAAGGGCCCTGTAGCCCAAGAGGGGTGAGAGCATAGCCTGAGAAGAGCAGGAACAAAAGGAACATAGCTCAGGAGTGGTGAGAAACAGGGTCTGGGACCCATAGCCTCAAGGTGTGTCAAGGATCAACAGGGCCAGGGAACCCACAGTCCAGGAAGGGCAGAGACTAGTTATGACCACAGAGGCCTGAGCCTCAAGAAGAGGCAGAGGCTGATATGGCCTAGGAGGCCCAGATTGAGTGGAAACTGGGCTGAATGTCAACGATGGGCGATTTGGTAAGACCTGTGAGACATGGGCATTAGGCCTGTGAGAAGCAGCAAGTCTTTCAATTAGATTTGGATTTGGCTGATGTGGAGGGACAGTGATCTGATTCGGTGATTCAAGTCACTGTCCTGATTTGATTTGGCTTGATAGGATTCAAAGATTTGGCGATTCAGCCACAGACTATAGTGGGGAAATCACTAAAATACCAATAACTTTGTCTTTTTTTTTTTTTTTTTTAGATTTGGATGAAAACATCAAGGATGGTAGTCCCTTCTGAGGGCATGAAACCTACCAAGTTTCAAGGAGATAGGTGCAAGGGTTCTATGAAAGTGCACCTCAAACTGTTGAAAGCAAAACTCGTATCACTTGTATGTGTTAATGGTTGTAGGTTGTAGTTGTATTGGTCTCAGGACATAGGCAGACAAGGTTCTTTGGGTCAATCTTATTAGACCAAATGAATAGTTGGAGAAACATATCATAGCAAGCTTTCAGGTTGAAAAACACTTGATCAGGCTGAGGAAGCATCTGCAGTTGGTGTGTGTGCTCTTCCTGGATGGAACGAATAGCCAGAGGATGGCACGCAGTGCAGACAACAAAGCCAGTCAATGAACATGTAAATTGAGGCATCAGGGGGTGAGGAATAGGCTGGGAGTGGGGAGGGGGATATAGCAGGTAAAAGTGGAGAAAGAGAAACCTGGAGAGGCAGATATCAGGAGGGTTATAGCGTGCCATAAATCCAATGTCTATACTGAGTCCATGGGTGACTGGTGCCTCATGGCTCTGGGTGGGCACCAGCAACTGATCACCTACTGGATGGGGGGTGGTCCCCCATCATCTTCCCTGTTATCCATACTTTATGTGGGGCATCCTTGGAGTCCCCTTTAAGGTTTCTTGTGTCCCGCTCTTTACTCTTCTGCCATGTCTTAATGGAAATTATTATTGATGTTCTTGAAAGCGGGAGACTGCCTATTGTATTTCATATGTTGGGGTCTTTTGCCTCCACAGGCCTTGACCCTGGTCTTTCTCTAGCTAGGCCTCCCTGTCTAAACCCACTAAACAGGGTTAGACTCTAGCCTTCTTTCCTGCTCTAATCTAGAGCCCTGCCTCCCTGGCCTAGAGGTATAACCACTAGCCCCACAGCTAGGGTGGTGCAAGTTCAAGGCCAGGGGATGGACTTGCTTAGTTCCACAAAAAGAGCCAAAATAAAATTGCACCACAGGCCTTTTGAGATTGTAACTTCAGGCGCTGGGGTCAGTGCACTCCAAAAAATCCTGTGCCCCCACTGGCACAAGGGTCTATGTACCCCCAAAAGCTGTAACCTTGCTGGCACCAGGGTCCCCACTCTGTAGTGGGCCCTGAAATGAGGCCTCCTCCTTCCCCTAATAGCCTCACCCAAACCACTGGGCAGTCAATAACCAAAAGAAATATGGACAGTCCCATCCATGGACAATAACAGCCAGTAAAAAAAAAAAAGGGGGGGGGATCAAAGAAAGCCATGCCAACTTACATTTACTCCAGGCTCATGCTTTGGCTCATCACCATTGTCTTCTGGGGTGGCTATTGTCTCTCAGGGCTTCCATAGTCCCCTCTTCCAGCCTTTGGACTGCTCACCAGGCCTCTCATGGAGCTCTGGGATACACTGCTTCCCCTTTGGCTGCTGGTCCTTACTGCTACTCTCCCCAAGGTTTTTATAGTCCTGGCCTGCCCCTTCTGGTCAGCTGACTAGCTGGCCAGGCTCAATGTTTAACCCCATCCTTACCAGCATTCCATGCCCAGAAAGTTGTGGCCTTAAAGGGGCAGACCCATCTCTAATAACAGAGCTAGGGTTCCCTGTTAAACCCCTATTACCTATGATTGAGTCCATCAGTTTTTGTATCTAAGGGGTTGATGAAGTGAAGTTCATAGGCTTATCTGTGAAAAGTGTTTTGTAAATTCAAACAAGCACTGAACCTCACTAACCTTATCACCAGAAGCAAATTTCCTACAGCCCAAAACACACCAAATGGATCCAGACCATGACATGACAAGAAATGCAAAACCTGCCAACATATCTCCAGGACCCCCACAATTATTACACCCCCACAACAGAAACATCACCATTCCTGGATCTTACAGGCTGTACCTTCAGAAACATTATACATCTCACCCAGTGCACCAAGTGCCCTGGCGGAAAAGAGACAGGCAAAGTACCCTCTTGGGTGTAAGAAGCAAAGGTGCAAGAGCAAGAACACAAAATAAGGGAGACTAGCTACCAAGAGACTAGATAGCAAGCCAGAGCTTTTCAGATGCTGCTGGTACAAGAGAATCACAGATCACGTCACACACAGCCTATGTTGTTTCTACGTCCCTCCCTCAGAGCATTGTGACTGGAAGGGAACTCAGGAAAAGATAATAGTCACTGACCAGCTACAGATGTCAATATCAGAGCAGTCTTTCTCCCCCACTTCTCAGTTTCTGTGTCCTGCAAGCCTGCCTTCCAAATCTTTCCAAATTGATTCAGATGCTTCCAATTCAATTCAGACCTTTTAATGGGTCTCCAGATTCAATTTGGATTTAGATATTCTGCCACCAAATCAGGCCGAATCTCCTCAGAATCAGATCAGCTACCAAAACTTCACACAGCCCTAATAGGCATGACTGTAGGGGAGGTCAGAGACAACAGAATTAGCCCCCCAATGCAATTATTGCACTGGAGAGCCGACAGGCCAGGAGGGACCACCTAGTGCCTGGTGGGGCAGGGGGGAGGGGAAGGAAGTTTGAGATCTGTGGAGTCCAGGAGGGACTTACTGGTTACAAACACAAATGAGTGCTCACCTCAGCATTTCAGGACAGGCTCTATCCATCAATTTAACTACAAGGCATGGCAGAAAAAAGGGAAAGAGGAGACCCAGGGAGATGGGTGGATGCAGGAGTTGTGTGGCCCGCTGTGGCATCAAAGCCATCTCTGGGGCCCATTTCTGCTGCAAGAGGTATGAAGTAAATTGGGAGACTAGGCATATTATTTAAATTGAACTTGTACTAATGAGATCTTTATTAGTTTGACAATATAGTGCTATGTTCTTAAGGAGAAAGCTTTTAATTGATCACAATCTGGAAAAGCATACTTGAGTGATTTGATTAGCTCTCAGCTTTCCTAACTGTCCTTAGCATCCTTCCTCTTGTGCACTCTGCAGATCTCAGGGCATTTATAGTTGTTAACAAGTATGAAAATTGAATACAATTATATATGTTGTCTGTTCTGATGAAGCATGCGAGGTCTCTGTACTCTCATTGCATGCTTCAAATCATGATCCTGTAGGGTTCCAAAAAACCATTAAACCAGTTTAAGGAGTTAGTTCTGTCTGTGTGCGCCTGCAATACTACACACACATGCAAGCTTCCCACTCAAGTTGTGCCTCATAACAAAACAAAACATCAAATATTTAAATCAGATTAGTTTTTAAAGAAAGAGTCATATCTATTACTGGGGAGAATTCAACTATAGAGAAATTTACCACCCACATACTTCATTATCTTATGCTTTGTGGTCAGATTATTTTAAAATCCCACTCCTATTTCCTATTGTAACACGCTTTTTAAATTGCACTGTAGATGCAAATATGATGCCTGTAAAAAGGGTGAGTCACTGCAATACTGCCACTTGAAATATGCGATTATTACTTCTCTTTTTTATGATGTTCCCTGATCCACACAAAAATAATTATCTTATTTAATACCTATATTTATCCAAAATACCCCAACTTAATTAGAAATACATTGTTTTAATTTAGTGAATACATAGGAGAGATCAAACAACAACTGCGCACCAGAATGAATGCACACCGGAAATCTATCAAAGACAGAAATACCCAGTTACCGGTGGGGGCACATTTCTCACAAGAAAAACACTCTCTCTCCAATCTCTCAGTCCTGATCCTCAAAGGAAACTTACACAACACTTCCCAGAGACAAGCCTATGAACTCCACTTCATCAACTTCCTGGATACTAAAAATCATGGACTAAATATAGACATTGGATTTATGACACATTATAACCTGCCTGACATTTGACTCCCCAGGTATCTCTCCACTTTCATCTCCCTTCTCTCTCTCTCTACCCCCCCCTCCCCCACCAGCCTGTGTCTCACCCATTGACTCCTCAATCTACATTTTCACTGACTACCCATCTTGTATGCATATGAGCCCAGCCTGGCTTCTTTACTTTTCATTCCATCCAGGAAGAGCACACACCAACTGCTGAAACTTCCTTAGCTTGATGAAGGGTTTTTGAACCCGAAAGCTTGCTTAATAACTAGTCTTCAACTATTTGGGTTGGTTTAATAAAAGATATCAAATTCACCCAAGGAACCTTGTCTGCCTAACTATAGGAAAATAACTTTAACATGCTCGCTGAACCTTTGTTTTAACCTGATCAACAAACCAATGATTTATTGCATACTAAGGAGATGTAATGGAATGGATGTCTCCACTGACAAGGAATGTACAAATAACATGAAGCATTTGTATTTGTGGATTATCCTCCTTTTCACCGTCAGAAAGGTCAGTGTTAAAACAAATAGGTTTTTGTGAACGTCTAGTCCCAACACTAAACCTATCCATCCACCTGCCATTTATCACTTCACCTGCTACTGTCCATTGACTTATTTAATGTGGTACATGGTACAGACTTTTACCAAGCAGCTATAGGTAGCTTATATGTAACCCTCCCAACTTCACTTATGTAAGACACTCTGACACACAGAACCTTTGTCAGCTTCCTTCCTAATGCAGGTACCACACTGACCTTCATCTCTCTGGTAAATATTAAGCCTGTGCAAAGTGGAAAGTATTAACTTTGGATTCAAATTCAGTGATTTGGAGGGACAGTGATTCGATTCGGTGATTTGAATCACAGTCTCAATTCAATTCAGCCAAATCCAAATCCGAAGATATTCAGCAACGAACCTTATTTGGCCATAGACTATGCAGGCAGGCAGTGCTGGCAGGAGCAGCTGGGGGAGCAGCCAGATGAGCCTTGGCTTCGGCCAGCAGCCCCAGGAGAGTCCAGCAGCTGCCCTCTCCACTGGGACAAGGCAGGCAGTACTGGCAGCCCTGGGAAAAGCTGCAGGGGCTGGGGGAATGATCAGGGAGTTGAGGGAATGATTGGGAGCTGAAGGGAATGATAGGGGAGCTGGGGGGAAGCCCCTGTTCATTCCCCCAGCCCCTGATCATTTCCTCCAGCTCCTGGTTCAATCTCCTAGCTGCCAGCCTTCGCCTGGGGCTGCCAGCACTGCCTGCCTCACCCCAGTGGAGGTGCAGCTGGGGGAGCAGCCAGGCAAGCTGCAGCTTGAGCCAGCAGCCCCGGGAGAAGCCGTGGGGGGAATGATCAGGGAGCGGAGGGGACAAATTGGCTTCCCCCCAGTTCCTCATTATTCCACCAGTTCCTAATTATTCCCCCAGTTCCCATGGCTTCTCCCGGAGCTGCCAGCATTGCCTACCTTGCCCCAGTGGGGGCAGGGCAGCTGGGGGAGCAGCCAGATGAGCCATGGCTTCTCCTGGGACTGCCAACTCAAGCCAGGGCTCTTCTGGCTGCTTCCCCAGCTGCTTCCGCCAGCACTGCCTAGTGCCTGCCTATACAGTCTATGGCCAAATCTCCCCGAATCGATTCGGAGGCTTCCGATTCAATTCAGTGAAATTAATGGGTCTCTCAATTCAATTCCAATTCATAGATTCAGCCACCAAATTGGGCTGAATCTCCTCCAAATTGAATTGGCTTCCAATGCTTTGCACAGCCCTCATAACTATCCTGTGTATTTTGACTGGCTGATCACCATTAACATTTTATTTTAGCTTGCTTTCTTTGATTAAATGTGGCTAGACAGACCAAGAAAAAATAAAAAGACTACTTTTAGACAGATTAGTATGTGCGCATTGTCTTAAGAACTCTAGCCCACTTGCCTCTGGCAACAAACATTTAGCATCTCAGAAAGTAAGGGCAGACAGCTTCACAATACCACTAACCACACTTCCTTTTTTTATGTACATCCAGCCCATAATGCTTATTTAAAAAAAAATCTAAACCACTAAAAACATAAATTACTGTATTTCTTTAGCATATCGACTAGTCTAGCAGAGAATACACCATGCCAAAACATTAAGCCAACACTCCACATTATATAATTAAACCTGTCATTTTCATTAAATTAAAATTAAATAAAGAAGGCCATCTGTTTTTCATTAACAATTTTGTTTGTTTACATAAGATCCAAAATGTAGGACTGAATCAATACTGGGGCATATATTACATTACAAATAGTGCAATTATAAAACAGTGCAAAAACAAAGGTATGCTGCATGTGCAGCTACAGGATGGACATTCCACATCTTAGGCTGCTCATACATTCTTGAATTCGTTTGAAGCAACATGCGACTGAAATTAGGGACTGTACCAAGAGGCATACAAACAAAAAACAATTACAACTGTCCTCTCAGATACTATCATCTGACAAAGTAGGTTGCTACTTACAAAAGCTCATGACTCTCTGAAGTTTCTCAAAGGTGTCACCCTGCCCTACCAGACTAATACAGTTTACAACCTTTCACCCATCTGAGTTGCATTGCCCAAGTGATGCTCTTGAGAGCAAGATTCTTTTGCTTCCTTTACAAAGGGCACAAAAGTCCTGCTGCAGCTGATAAATGCCTCCCAGCCTCCCACCCCCCCCCCTCCCCACATCTGGGCTGGGCTGGGCTCTTACGGTGGGGACTGTGATACAGCTGCAGATGCAGGGCTAGAGCCGAAACCATTGGTGCACAGAGGGTGCATGCAGGTGCATATGCACCACCTGAGATTGGCCGTGCACCCCCTGGAAACACCAGCCATGAAACCAGAAGTGCCAGCAGAAGTGCACTTCTGGTTTCACCACTGGTGATTTTGGCAATCGGCTGCTAGGGGACCCCCTCCCTGGTCAGCAATTGGCCCCCAGTCAGTGATCTGGTGCCCCCCCCCCCGACTCAGGAGTCACCAGTCGTCCATGACAGAACCATAAACCAACGTAGGGCAGACAGAGCCTGTGCAACTACATACACACGCTCCACCCCACAGCTCCCAGGAGTGGGACTGGGCAGGACAGCATAGTACAGCATGCACACACACAGCCCTGGCCCTGTGGTTCCCAGCTTCCCACCAGTCCAAGACTTTTGCTTAAATTCTCTAACAGCTGGGATGCTGAGATGGCCTATAAAATCCAGAACTGTCCCAGCCAATCTGGGATGTATGGTCACCCTACCTATGACCCTTGACATATCCCCTTCTACTGGCTCCTCCAACCTTTGCTTTTCAACTCCCCCTAATTCCTGCTGAAGTTCTCAGAAAGGAGAAAATAGGTGTTCATATAGCATGAACCTCACAATAAGTTACTTAAAATTATTGGTATGAAAAGAGCACCTCCCAAAGCACCAAGCCAACTCTCTTTCTTGGGCTTATGAGTGCACTGCTTTTACAGTTTTTGATATTACTAATGTGGACAGCCTGACCTTTTCTTGGTGAAGCACTGTCATTTAACAACGAGGCAACCAAAAAAGATTCTTAAAAATTACATAGTTTCAGGAACTTTCCATAACTCAGACATAGAAACAAGCTGATCCTCTGTCATGAGTGCACTTTGCCGCTTCCAGAGTACAAGCTCTCAAGGAGGTCACCAAGACACATTTGATAGGAACTGTGATTGAATTATGAGATGTATAAAATGTCATAGTTACAAGAATCTGATTGCTTGGTATATATTACTAAACAATTTAAAGAGATTTATCCAAGCTCACTTCAAAAGCAAAGTCTATAAAATAATGTGGCTTCCTATTAGCAGCCACATAAAATTAGAAATACATCATCACTTCATAAAAATCTACTGAGAAATAATGGCAATTCTAGAAATAAATCACTACATACTGAATATGCTTTTGTTATTCCTTATACATTACATTCTCACCCAATCTAACATATAAACTGGAATAAAGGATCTGGTAGTTTAGCTAAAAACCTCAAAAAAGTTAAAGAAACACCTTTTATCCTATCTTTATGTCAATCCAACAGAACTCTAAAATTATTTAATCTGAGATAAACCCATCTAGTCAAAGTTAACATTTAAGGGCTAGGCATTCTTGTAAGGATTTCTATGAAATATAAATGGGACACTGATCTTTCATTTGGAAAGAAACAATCAATTTTTTTTTCTGAGGATTAAAGCTCTCTCTCAAATTATCATCATGCTTTCTGTAAAATAAGTAGAAGTCTGGCAGACTGAAACAATATATTAATGCCTCATAATGAACAGTCTATATTAATTTCAGTGGTCTGTTTTTCTGACTTATTTACAACCTGCCAAGTAAAACACCAAGCTGGCACACACCTTAAGATATGTTAATAGATTTACTTAACCACACATTAGTACCATGTGTTTGGTATTTAAAGATATTTGTCATTCTATGGCTCTATTTCTCTCCATTCTTCATTTTTCCTCCTGTCTTTCCCTTCTCTAATCACACTAGAATCTCCTCTTGGACATTTATCCTTCCTTACCATCATTTCCCCTTTCCCATTGCTTCTACATATTTTCAGTCAACTTCCCACCCTCTTTACAATCCCTGAGGCATGGAGGAGAAACTAGGAGGCAAAGAGCCTACTCCAAGATTTTAGGGTAGAAGTGACTACAGAGTCATAGCTGACTCAGGAGGAGGTCAGCAGGCTGCTATAATGCAGTGAATAGTCATTGTTAAAGTACATGGAGGTAGGTGAAATGAATGAGCAAAAAAAATGAGGAAAGGGCAAAAAAAAAAAAAAATTAGAAGGGAAGGAGATGGTTGCAGAGGCAGATCCCAAGGGGGTGTGGGTAGCACAGTTACATCTCCCCCTTTTGGACCATACCTTGTGGGCAGCAACTTGAAGTTTTCAAAGAGATTCTTCCAAAGGTAAGAGTCTTTACTCCCTTCCCTTCCACGCCCAGCAATATGACCCCCCGCTACCCTGCCCAAGTCTACCACTGCCCCCTGTCCTTAGCTGATGGGGGTGGGGAAAGCCTGCCGCAGCCATGCTTTACAGGAAGCCAGGCTCCAGCATGTACAGTGGCAAAAGTTGGGTAGCTTCCTTTTCCCTGCCAAATCCTTCTAGGGGTTCCCTGTTCAGCCTGGCTGGATTGGGGCACAACTAACTCTGGAGCTCCTCCCACCACCAGATCCACTGGGAACAGAGCAGTGAATGGTGGAGGGTGGAGGAAATACAGAGGATGTACCACTGAGCATGGAGGGGAGGGGAAAGGAAGCAAATCTTACCTGATTTGGGGACTTGGGAAAAGTCCCCAGATGCTGTTCCTGCCATGTGGTCTACCTGCCCCAGTGGGCAGGTAGTTTGGGGAAGTTGGGAGCAGGTTGCAGACACCACTGCAGCACTGGTCACTGCTCCCACATCCCCCACTTTAAATCCTGGATCTGCCCATGGAGAGCAAGAATGACCTAAGGAAGTGACCAACTGGGGAGAGTGGTGGTAAAAAATTAATTGGAGAGGGGCTAGGACATTGCATTGAAATTTTTTATTTTTGTAATTTTCTTATTTAAAGATATACAAAGCAGCCTGGTTTCAATTTGCAGTACACTGTAAGCCTTTCTCACTTGTAAAAAAGTTGTCAGGTTTGACATGGTTTCCAAGTAAAGCCAAAAATAGATCCAGGGTCTCTGAAAGTTCACAAACCTAATTAAAGCAGGATTAATATTTAGGGTTGCAACTTACCTTGTCTGAGTTTCAGTTTTAATGCAAACATTGTCATATATATCTAAATTCCACCATCATTTTTAGGAATCTAGGCTGTAGCTGTGTTGGTCTAAGCACAGAGGTAGACAATCTTTAGGTAGAGGTGATATCTTTTATTAGACTAGCTAAATACTTGCAAAAAAGTTGCTATTTACTAGGGGTGTGTGAAACAGGCCCAATTTGATTCAGATTCAGCTCAAATCAGGGACAATTATTCAATTCGTTGATTTGGATCACTGTCCCCAATTTGATTAGTCTGAATCCAAATCTGAAGATTCGATGCTGATTTGGAGAATCAGTGATTCAGCCATAGACACAGATTTAAGAGTTTTTTCTACATACTTTGAGGTACTAGTGCAGCTTGTGAACGCTGTGATGGTGGGGTGGATGGAGTGTGCCACAGGAGCATGGCCTTCCCCCCCCTCCCCGCATGCTTGGTGATGAACCCAGAAGTGGACTGGAAGTAATTCCGGTCCACTCCCAGGTCTGCCAGGGAGCATACAGAGGACCCCCCTGTACCCTCCTGGCTCTGCAATTGGCCACAGGGGGACCCCAGGTGCCCCCCCCAGACCCAGGAGGCACAAGTCGCCAAGCCAGGAAGGCATGCTCCCCAGTGGACCCAAAATTGGACTGGAAGTGTTTCTGGTCCACTTCCAGGCCTGCTGCTGAGTGCACTGGGGAGCCCCCTGTACTCCTGTGAAATGCTCCATGTGCCCCAGCATTGCAGCATTCACGAGCCACCTGCTACCTAGAGGTATGTAAAAAAATATTTAAAGCTGTGTCTATGTCCAAATCGCTGAATCTTTCTGAATCTCTCCGAATCAATTCGGAGGGTTCCAATTTGATTCGGAGAGATTAAAGGGTCTCCTGATTCAATTCAGATTTAAAGATTCGGCCACCAAATTGGGCCAAATCTCCACTGAATCCAATCAGTGACTGAAGCTTCACACAGTCCTATTATTTACAAGCTTTCAGACATATACATCCTTTGTCAGGCAAAAAAAAATTTTAAAAAAATTTAGAAATGGAGAGAGAAATTAAAGATGGTCAGTGTGACGGCGACGGGCCGCCGTCACGGGTACAGGTGGAGGATAGGCAGGACAGGGGGGCAACAACACCCCCTCAAGAAAGCCACAGGCCAGGCTACTCACCCCCAGGAGGGATGGCGGCGTCAGAGCTGGGACAGCAGCAGCAGACGCAGCCGCCATTACAGCCGCGCAAGCCGGCACTACACCGGCTGTTTAAACAGCTGTTCTCAACAAGGGGAGCAGCTGAGCCAATCGTGGCAGCCGCTGCGGCTGCTGCGGGAAGTTTAAAAGCCCCGACAAACCCCGCGGAAAAGGGGAAGCCAGAGGAGGAGAGAGGAGGCATGCAGCACGTCGCTGCCGCTTCCCCAAAGCCAGAGCCTCAGGCAGGCAACTGGGCATCAGTACAGTGGCTGGGGAGAGAGCCGGAAGCCCCGGTCGGGGCAAGAGGAGCGACTCCCAGGGTTTGCTGGGAGCAAAGCAGCAACTCGGGAAGTTCTCCCATTCCTGAGGAGCAGTATTTTTGAGAGCAGGGGAGAGAAGAAAGGAAAGGACCCGAGATAGCGGCCGGGTCAGGCGGAGGCGGAGCCAGGCTGCCTGAGGACGACTGTTGGCCTCGGGGAGGCCTGCCAGAAAGAAGTGCTGCAAGTAGTGGTGGATGGCCATCTCATCAACAAGTGACCGGTTGGCGAGTGGACGGGGTGTAGGGGTGGCGGAGCCCCGTGGAACATCTGAGGACCCAACCGTGAGTACCCCCCTTTACGTTGGGCAAGCCCCTCTGGCAGAAGATCTCCACTGAACCCCTCCTTTGAATCACTTAACATCCAAGTCGTGGCAGGTGGGACGAGGGGGAGGGGCTACCAGACGAAGGGCGGTACCGGACGTGAGGCCCACGGACATCACAGTCAGAAAATTCTTAGGTATGAAAAAAGCCAGTCTTAGAAAGTCTTCTGCAGGAATGCAAATTTAGAGGAGATGCAATAGACAAAGGCAGGTTGTTTTCCAAGACTGGCTTCTTTTATACCTGAGAGTTTTCTGATCATCTTTAATTTCTCTCTCCTTTTTTTTTTTTTTTTTTGCCTGATGAAGGATGTGTGTGTCCAAAAGCTTGCAAATAACATTTTTGCACCTATTTAATTGGTCTAATAAAAAGATATTACCTCTACCCAAAGGTTTTGTATACCGTCATTTTTATGAATTTATTATCAGAACAGATTACCAAGATCATCTTGGTCAACATGAAGCATAACAAAAGCCATAGAATGTCCCTTGTAACTCCAAAAATGGAGGCAAAGACTTGTCAAGTCCAATATCTATCTCTTAATCCATACTCCTCAGATGGCTACTATGGTCTAAACAACACTTTGAATGTAAGGGGCTCAATATTTATATACAAATCTGTGTAAGTGATTGCATATGAAAAAAAAGGAAGGTGCACGATTAATTTATACTTGCAATTCCCTGAAAAAATATACTGTGTTCCTGCATGCACAAATGTTTCAGTCAAGGCATAATTATATGGAAAATGACTTGATTTAAACACAATCAGGAAAGAAGCACACACAAGTTAGGCAGCCAACTGACAGACATTTTTTTTCCATGCATACCAGTTTAAAAATAAAGCTCAGAAAATCCAGGAATATTAAAAGCCTGACTACTGGAATATCTCACAATGATTCATGACTTTAAAAATTGTTTTGTTTTCTTAAACAGATATGTGAGAATTTAGGCTAAAATTAGAGTTCTGAATATGTTTGATAAACTACCATAAAGGTATTGCCTAAAAGACTGTCAAGGACCAAAAAAAAAAAGAAAGAAAAGAGACAATGTGAACATTTTAAGAGAACTAGCATGACAATGCTTTGATTCATGTATAAAATCAGAACTTGAAAGACAAGTAATCATTTATAAGGAAAATTAGTGTTCTACTCAGTAACGGAATTTATAGTTATATGCAAACACAAGAAAGCTTTTCAGAGTGAAAAAAAAATATTTCTATAGTAGAATGTTCAATAAAACAGGTGCACATAAGAGCGCTCGGATAATATTCATGCATTCAGCTGCCGTTTTAAGTCTGATCACTGCCTTTGATTGCTAGCTTTGTCTCACAGTTTGCTAAAAATATATAATTATTTACTATTCATTAACAGAATAGCATCAATGCTGTTAGCATGTAACATACTTATTTGGGGAAAAATATTTACATTACATCAGCCATGCCTATATTTACACTTTTATATATTCTCTTCATTTACCAGATATAATTTGCAAATGTGCATAAAGGCATGTAATGTGTAGCTAAGCAAGGATTTTAGCACCTAAGATCTGACAGACATTCAGATACTACACTGCTGGTTCACAACCTTTTCATACTCAAGTCCCTCTTCTATAATTTTGTAAACTGAGCAGCACTGCATTTCAAACTAACTTATTACAGTACTTACCCCTTTGCAGATAGGCCAAGTAACAGAGGTTGGGAGTCAAGCAGGAACTAAGCCTAAACCTGAGCCTATTCTTATCTGCTCATCTCCTCATACCTCCCAGGACCTAAAGAAACACTCCACTCTTACATATAGCAATGTTGGATTGTTACTGTAAAATACTGTAATAACAACAAGCCAGTGGTTGCAACCCATGTGCAAATGACAGCCACCTATCACTTGTTGCTGCTCCAGCCATCTTTGTCTTGCACAGAGGGCTGGTGTTTTGCCCTCTACTGCAGACTCCCCACCAAAAATGCAGTGCTGAAAAACCATGGCAAGCAACAGTTGGATGGGCTTAGATACACAGATGCTACAGTGTGGGAGGCAAAAAGAGCAGCCCTCAGCATGGACAGGGATGGCTGAAATGGCAGTCAGCCAACCTTTAGTTAGAAGAACAGACCAAACCATCACAGGCCAGAACCAACCTTTTTGTGGGCAGTGTTAGCGTGACGATATTTGGATCTTGGGGAGCACTGGGTGTGCAGCTGAATAAAAGCTTTTTCCTGTGTTTCAGCAAAAGCTGCTGGTCACAAGGCAGGATGACATATTAAAAGTAACTAACTTTGAAAACGCTTAAGCAAGCAGATTCCTAACAAAAGGATAGGGTGCAAAGTGCATGATGTGTTGTGTAAGAACAGGATACAGACCAACGCCTATTGTTAGGAGATAAAGCAGAAGTATGTCCTTGGAGATGGTGCTGAAGTCAGCAAGAAACCAGAAAGAACCAGCAAGAAACCACAATTGACCAGGAGAAGATGGGGTCAAAGTCTTAGGCATGCACTCTTAGCAAAGAGGCATGTAAATGAATGAAATGCATAGGCAATACCATGCTAAGGAAGCAAACAGTAAACAGAGGCAGAGTGTGAAAAGGGAGGAGAAATGGGTGAAACCAAAGGAGGGACACAGGCAGGGTAAATGTTAATGAGTATGAACCAAGGTGTATAAATGTGGAAAGAACTATTGTTCAAGGAAGCTCCCTAGTTTGTTGGTTTTTTGGGAGTGTCGCGACGCACCTTGCTGCCCTGCTCCTAGAAAGGGGAAAACTGGCAGGGGAGAAGCTCTGGCAGTGCATAAGGAGCCCTAGTGGTGATCAGGGAGTACAGGTGTGGGTTGCCGGGGCAACTAATGTGAATCAGCTGCCTGTAGGAGGCAGGGCCTGGCCCTTATAAAACCCAGGGCGGAAGTCAGGCTGGCAGTTCCCTGCTAACAGCCAGAGGGGCAGGGGCAGGGGCAGGGGCTTACGGAGCTAGGATGCGAGCACTGCAGGAACCGCTCAAGCAGTGTAAGGGAAGCGGCTCTGGAGGTTACAATCGTGTTGAGTCATAGCCAGGCGGCTTATGTTAAGTTATAGCCAAGAGGCTTGTGGTTGTTATTACGCCGGTGGTTTGGGTGAAGCTATCAGGGGTTGGAGGAGGCCTCATCGGGGACTCACAAGAGTGTGTGAGGGCCCCGGCACCAGTAAGGGTGCAACTTACAGGGTGCATAGACCCCAGCCCCAGAGAGGGGTGTTTTGAGAAGCCCCAGCGCGGGCACGACGAGCCCCAGGAGGGGGTACTACTAGGAAGCCCAAGCGTGGGCGTGGCGAGCCCCAGGAAGGGGGGAGCGCACTTGAGAGAAGCCCAGCGTGGGCACAGCCAGCCCCAGAGAGGGGGCGGAATTATTATTGGGGAGCCCGGTGCAGGCGTGTAGAGTCCCAGAGAAAGGGGGGACTATTGAGAAGCCCCAGCGTGGGCATGGCAAGCCCCGAAGAGGGGGAGTGCCTTATTGAGGAGCCCGAGATGGGCGTAGCAAGCCCGGTTGAAGGCTAGCACAGCGGTAGACCTCAGACAGGGGTAAGGTGCTGCGGTGGGCCCCCGATGAAAGGGGTTAGCAGTACGGCACCCCAGGAGCAGGGCAAGGTGCTGCGGTGGTCCCCAGCTAAAGGGGATAGCAGTGTGGTGAGCCTGCATAAGAGGGTAGCAGTGCGGTGGGCCTAGAGGACCGGAGACTCGGGAGCAAGTCCTGGAGTGGGCTAGGTTATTTTAGAGAAGACCCCAGAGAAGGGGGGCAACATTGCAGGAAGGCCCCAAGTGGGCTCAGAGAGCTCAGGAGGGGGCAGTACAACAGAGAAGGCCCGGGAGAGCAGGCAAGTTGATTATGACAGACCAACGTCCAGTACATCTGCGAGGCTTGAGGCGTGGTATTAGGGGTTGGTAGGAGCCACACGTAGCCCATAAGGCTAGGGTGCCTGGAACGCACCCAGTGTACTGGGAGACCCCTAGTGGGGTCCGGGAGAACACGGGGACGGAAGTCCCAGCTAACCGTGCCGAGGAGATGTAAGGCAGCCTCCCAACATATATATTGAACATCGAAGACATGGCCGGCAAGTATAGAGGGTGCCCTTGGGCCGAATTGGCACAGAGAGAGGGCCTTAAGGAGATCACGGCCCTCCTGTAGGACCCCGTCATGACAGGGAGCTAATCCAAAACTGTTTCCATTTTGAATAAAGCTGTTGCGAGCAATGTGTGCTGATGTTTGCTCCCTGCTTGCTCTGGCTAATGAGTAACAGGATCCATGGGCAATTGGATCGTTGTCTCCCTATTTGTTGGGCGCCGCATGGAGTCAGGGTCTAACAGGCAGCAGTAACATGACTCAGGGTGGGAAAGAGGGGTACCCACCTTGGACACCAAGTTAGGAGAGGCAACAGAATTGCCCTTCACTCCCACAGAATCTGCACCCTGGCAACATACCCAAGCCAGGAATCCCTAGGCTAGGGACAGATATCACAATTTAAGTGATCAGAAACTGATTTAAACCTGTAATGGGACAGATGTTCAGTGCACATAAACCAGTTTGAAATGACTGAAAGAGGGTTGAGATAAGCCTTGTTGAATGTAGAATCAGACTTAACTGATTTGGCTCAGACCAGTTTATGTAATGTCTGGGAGGGAGTGGGGCTGGGGGCTGGTGCAGGTGTTGCCCAGCCAGTGCAGGGTGGGGCACGGGACAAAGCTGTTGCTCATCTGGGGGCTGTGAGGGAGTGGGGGGTGGGGGTGGCTCCCACCAGTGTGTGCATCCCAGGAGGACATGGAAGTGGGGGGGGCATGTGCCCCTGGATGTGCACAGGGTGGGACAGCTGCAGGCTGGGGGCAGAGCTATGCCAGAGTCTTCCTGGTGGGGGTTAGGCTGGGATGCACTAGGGGTAGGGTGGGCAGCAGCTAAGGTGAATTTTGGGGTGGCTGCAGCCCCCCCCCCCCTGCAGCCCGCCCTGCAGCCCTGCTCCATTTGTCACCACTACCTGCCCTGAGTGTAACTTGGCCCAGCCCCTGCTGGGAAGAGCCTGGTGCTACCCTGGCCCCAGCCCACAGTGGCAGCATATCCCGTGAAGATCTGGGGTCACAACCCCCCTCCATGTCCTCCCAGGGTGCGTGCAATAGCTGGAGCCGCTCGCCTCTTGCACCCCCCAATGAGCTGTGGCTCCATCCCACACTCCACCTCACCCCAGCTGGGCAGCACATGCCCCAACCCCACTCCCTCCTTCACCACAGGGGCCTCGATCTGCCCACCTCATGCCCCTTACTTTCCCCTCCCCTTCCACCACAACGGACCTAACAGCTGCATGCAGCTCTTGAAGCTGCTGGGCTGCATATCAAAAATTGGATTGGTATCGGCCGATATGCCTCCTTGAAAATCAGCTATCAGTATCAACTCCAAATATCTCTATTGGTGCACCCCTAATTTAATCTGATCCCCAGTCCCAACAACTGGATCTCCTAGCATGGCATGTGTGTGGCAAAAAATACAATTTTGGGATCAGGGATAAGATTCCAATCATACCCTTTTGTCCCAGTATGTGGATATGCCATGAGTTCAATGTGAGGTGCTATGCAAACAAGCCATAAAAATGTTCCACATTATACATGGAACATGGCTGGTTTGCCATTTTATAGTGCCTTAAATTGGGTACATATGTGGCACCCTTGCCACTTCAGCATATCTAGCATGCTAATTGAGCCAGATATGTTATGTTTAAACATCCTAAGAAACCTTCTGGGGAAACAAATCCATCTACAGTGCTACTCTACCCCACCAGAGCATCATAAAGTGTCCATGTAAATTCTTTTGCTGAAACCCGTTCATTTTATTGAAATATATATTTAGTTTAAAATTTGGGCACCATTATTTAGATTACTTAGCTAATGCTTGGGTGGGTTACTTTTGTCAGGTGTCCATCAGTTATCTGCTAGGATATGTTATACATTACATTCCAAATTACATAAAGCCTTGATGTAAACTAATGATAAATCATCCCTAGAAATACCCTGGTGTACAATAAACAGTCCAACAGATCCTAAATTAATCAATGTGATGTTTCTCTCAGGCAAGCCTTGTTCATATTTCTTTAGGCAACATAGTTATAAGCCAAACGGTTTTTATATAACCCATTCCTTATTTCAGCAGAACCTATGTATTAAAAATCAAAGAAACAAAACTCTGCTTTCCTTTTGGTCTTAAATTAGTTTAAAATATGCAAGTAATGTAAGAGATCTGAACCTCTTTAATTTCTTTGACATTCAAATATTGCAAATACATGTTCCACAAAAACAAAGGAATAAGAAAAGACAAGAAACATTAATGTAATTAAAGATATATCTCTCATATCAATATACCAAGGTTTCTGCATCTTCCTTGTGTTGAAGAGAAAGAATAGCTACTATAGCAACCTCACAGAGCCTATTATCACCTCATTCTTAAGAGTGAGGTTAATGAGGGTTGCACAGAGATCCTAGACATGATAACATATGGGCAAATTTTTCCTCACTCAACTGGCTAAAAGACTTTAAAAGGACTATGGTCTGAAATTGTAGTCTGTCTGTGACCTGACAAGCTTTATGCTTCAGGGGACAGCAAGTGAGAGGGATAAAGGGATCATGACATTCAAAATTTTGATGAAAAATGATTGTTGGTTTGAGAAAGGGAAAGATAATATATTAAGACCTTATGGAATTTCAGTTTTTTAGAGCTTCCCCAAATCAATCTAGGGTAAAGAGCCTCCACAACAGTTGTGTTGATGGGAAGTAGCAGGAGTTCATATATCTCCACAGGCAGTGTGACGTTATTCTAATCAGTTCTGATCCATTGGAATGCATCCATTTGCCCACTCTTCTCAAAACTTTCCACTGCACAGAACAGTTACCATAAACTAGAACTAATGTTATAGATGGCTTAGGAATAGATGCTATAGATATCTGAGGAGTGGCACTGGGACATGGGAACCCAGAAGTTCATTTCCATCAGACTCGCTTTTTTTACAGGTTGACTGACATCCTATGTCGGGCTTTAAACCAAGTTCGACGGAGGACAGGGAGGCAGGAGATGGAGATAGTCTAGAACCTACAAGCTGCAGGACACACAACAGTACATACCAGGTAAGTACTAAGGGGCCCATTGGGCACCAAAGGCCATTTTGGAGGGCTCAAGTGCCTCTGTACTAATGCTAGGAGCATGAGGAACAAGAAAGAACTCACACTTCTGCTTGCAGACAATAACTTTGATTTAGCGGGGCTAACAGAAATCTGGTGGGACCCTACCCATGACTGGGAGATACACATTGAGGGCTACCAGTTGTACAGAAGGGACAGAGGAGGGAGGAAAGGGGGTGGGATGGCTCTCTATGTAAAGGAGCATTATACATCTACACTAATCAAAATGGGATCAGAGGAGGAGAAAGTTGAAGCATTGTGAGTTAGGACACATGGAGGTCAAGGGGAAAGGGACTTGGTGGTGGGGGTCTGCTACAGACAAGAGGAAATTACAATTACAAGAGGAAAAGCTAGGCTTGGAATTCTTGATGCAGCGCTCAGAGGCTGTAGATTCTAGGGATGTGGTTGTCACGGGCAACCTAAATGACCCTGACATCTGCTGGGAGGAGAAGTCAGCCAAATCTAACCATTCACATAAGTTCTTAACCTGCATGCAGGACCTTCACCTAATGCAGGAGGTATATGATCCCACTAGGGGGAATGCCTTGCTGGACTTGATGTTGGCAACAGGGGATGACCTGCTAGGGGAGCTACAGATGTGTGGTCACCTTGGGATAGTGACCACTAATCAATTAAATTCACCATTCAGCACTGGTGGGGCCACATCTGAAATACTGTGTTCAGTTTTGGGCCTCCTGCTACAGAGATGATGTGGACAAATTGGACAGAATCCAGAAGAGGACAATAAAAATGGTTAGAGGGCTAGGATGCATGACCTCTGAGAAGAGGATGAGGGAACTGGGTTTATTTAATCTGGAGATGAAAAGACTAAAAGGAGATTTAGTAGCAGCCTTCAAATACCTGAAGGGTGGTTCCAAAGAGGATGGAGCTGAACTATTCCCAGTGGTGGCAGAAAACAGAACAAGGAGCAATGGTCTCAAGTTGCAGCAAGGGAAGTTTAAGTTAGATATTAGGAAAAACTCTCTCACTAGGAGGTAGTAAAGCACAGGAACAGGCTACCCTGAGAGGTTGTAGAGCCTTTATGCTTAGAGGTTTTTTAAGACCCAGGTAGACAAAGCCTAGTTTGGGATGATACAGTTGGAGATAATCCAATTTTGAGGAAGAGGTTGGACTAGATGATATTCTGAAGTCCCTTCCTACCTCAATTTTCTATGATTTTATGAAATGCAGTAGATAAGACCACCTGTCACAGGAGAAAGTATCTATCAATTCTATGTTAAATTTGTTCTTCTTTTAGCCTGAGTCTCAGTGTAAATTAGATCGGACATAACAAAATAATATTAAACACTGTTGTTTGAATTATCCATCCACTTTGGGGATAAATATGGAAATCGTATTTTTTTTTGTTTTGCTTTAAAACTTGTACCTGGTTTGTGTACCACTTTTACCCTAAGGTACAGAAATTCTCTCTCATGAGCCGACTTGCTGCACATACACTCTTGTTACTGAACACTATAACTTTTATAGGAAACGATGGCAGCAACAAGTAAAGACACTGCAATTGCTGTAAAAAAACCTACAGTTCTCTAAAATCTATACAGACCCCCCCCCCCCAAGGGATTAAATCACTAAGTTTGTTTTTTTTATTGGGCATATTCAAAATCCAATTTAAATTTACAACATTGATATTCCCATTTATTTTGAAACTTCCTTATAAAAATTCTCAGGTTTTTACCAGTAAATTTAATATCCAACTGTGGAGCAATCAAATTCCATTAATCAAAGTCGGGGGGGTTCCTTTTGCAGTGGGGATCACCACCCACCCAGCAGCACCTGGTGAGCAACGGGGCTTTTATTTAAAGTATCAAGCTGGGGTGGGTGGAGGAAGCCATGGTGGGGGCTAGAGGAGTGGTCAGGGAGACTGTCAGGGGTTCCCCCATTGTCCTCTCCCCCAGTTCCCCCCTCATCTGTCTCTAGTACTTACCAGCTGGGAGTGGCTGCAGGATTTGATTTGGAGATTCGGCCACCGAATTGGGCCAAATCTCCTCTGAATCGAATCGCCACCCGAAGCTTTGCACAGCCCTACATCAAAACCTCTTCCTTAGTTTATGAGTGCTAATTAAAACCAAAATTCTGTCAGATTGTGCAGATTTTTGAACTATAAAAATATTTGCTTAATTTTATTCAGAAGCTCCTTGATAAACAATGTCAAACTAATTGTAAAGCAGTGTGCTATGAAACAGTGTTCTTTGACATCCTTAAGCTAATGATAATTGATGTCAGGGAGGGCATGATAGGGACCAGGTTACATTAGACATGCAGTGTACATACAACTCTCCTTCTAAAGCATCTACTGTTTGCCACTGTTGAAGTAAGTATACTGGGCTAGGTGAACCATTGGTCTGACCCAATATAGCACTTCTTATGATATGAACAAGCGTAGAATAAGTAGATACTCAAAAAAGTGAGAAATCTAACATAAAAGAAGACTGGAATTATATCCAAACAAATAAGCTAGATATTTTAATAAATAAGCCATAACTTCTATGTGCTGCTATAGAATGACAAATGAATAGAATGTACATTTCTAAAATTACAAAATACATTATTGAAACTTTTGACTCTGCTGCCATTTCGTCAGCTTGTTTGGCAACACAGCAAATAAAATAAGAAGTGGCTGATTTTTAATTCATGAATTTGCTGCTTCTATTTTTAAATCCATAAGGCAGAATACATCACTGAATTCTTCTCCAAATCTATTTTCATAAAGGTATCATAATCGTCAGAAACAGGCTACATTGTTTCAGTCCGAGGAAACGTGTCTTACAATGGGTCAAAATGCTCAGCAGCTTGCATGTTATAGAATCTTGCATCAGATAATTGCTTTTTCATAGATTTCATAGACATTAGGGCTGGAAGGGACCTCGGAAGATCATCGAGTCCAGCCCCCCGCCCAAAGGGCAGGACGTCAGCTGGGGTCATAGGATCCCAGCAAGATAAGCATCCAGTTTCATCTTGAAGGTGTTCAATGAAGACGCTTGAACAACCTCCGGTGGCAGGCTGTTCCAGACCTTGGGGGCTCGGACAGTAAAGAAATTCTTCCTTATGTCCAGCCTGAAACGATCTTGTAGTAGTTTGTGACCGTTTGTCCTCGTCATCCCTTGGGGCGCTCTGGTGAACAAACGTTCCCCTAGATACTGGTGGTCACCCCTGATAAACTTGTAGGTGGCCATCAGATCACCCCTGAGCCTGCGCTTTTCCAGGCTAAAGAGCCCCAGGGCTCTCAGCCTGTCATCGTAGGGTCTGCTTCCCTGACCTCTGATCATGCGCGTGGCTCTTCTCTGGACTCTCTCAAGCTTCTCCACATCCTTTTTGAATTGTGGAGCCCAAAACTGGACGCAGTACTCCAGCTGCGGCCTCACTAAGGCCGAGTACAGGGGGAGAATGACGTCCCAGGATTTGCTTGAGAAGCATCTATGGATGCAAGCCAGCGTTTTGGTCGCTTTACTAGCCGCAGCATCGCACTGCAGGCTCATGTTCATCTTGTGGTCAATGATGACCCCCAAGTCTCTTTCTTCCATAGTGCTAACCAACATAGCACTGCCGAGCCTATAAGGATGCTGCGGGTTTTTCTTCCCAAGGTGGAGAACCTTGCATTTATCGGCGTTGAACACCATCAGATTCTCATCCGCCCACTTGCTGAGCCTGTCCAGGTCAGCCTGGATCACCCGCCTGTCTTCTGGCGTGGATGCTTTGCCCCAAAGTTTGGTGTCATCGGCGAACTTGGCCAGTCTGCTTCTGACTCCAGTGTCCACATCATTAATGAAGATGTTGAACAGTATGGGTCCAAGGACAGAGCCCTGGGGGACCCCACTGGTCACAGGACACCACGATGAGTGACTTCCATCAATTACTACCTTCTGGGTCCGACCCCGGAGCCAATTTTCCAGCCAGTGGATCGTGGGGGACCCAAGGCAACAATTGGCCAGTTTCTCCAAGAGACGATCATGGGACACCAGATCGAAGGCTTTTTTGAAGTCAAGATATATGACATCAATCTCATCTCCCTTGTCCAGGTGATAGGTCACCTGGTCGTAGAAGGAAATGAGATTGGTCAAGCAAGACCTACCCGCGACAAACCCGTGCTGGCTATCCCTTAAGATGTTGGTGTCGGCCAGTCCATTAAGGATGGCCTCCTTAATAAACTTTTCTAAGATCTTCCCCGGGATAGAAGTCAGGCTGATGGGCCTATAGTTAGCCGGATCCACTTTCCTCCCTTTCTTGAAGATAGGCACCACATTGGCCTTCTTCCAGTCTTCAGGCACTACACCAGAGCGCCAAGAGTTTTCAAAGATCCGCACTAGAGGCTGGGCTATGATGCTCGCCAGCTCCTTGAGTACCCTGGGGTGAAGATTGTCAGGGCCGGCTGACTTGAAGGTATCCAGCTTCTCAAGATGTTCCTTCACAAAGTCAGCATTAATGGAGGGCAGGGGATCACCCTCACCCGGACTTCCCGGCCCTGTAGCGGGCACGGGCGTCCCATGGGGCTGATGAAAGACCGACGCAAAGTACCTATTTAATAGGTTGGCTTTTTCCTGGGCGTCAGTTGTCAGTTGCCCCATCTGGTTCAGCAGGGGTCCAAAGTTGCCCCTGCTTTTCCTCCGGCTCCCCACATATCTGAAAAAGGACTTTTTATTGTCCTTGATGCTCAAAGCTAGCTGGAGTTCAGTTGCAGCCTTGGCTTTCTTGGTCTGCTCCCTACAGGACCGGACCAGTGCAGAATAATCCTCCTTGGAGGTGACTCCCATCCTCCATCCTTTGTAGGCCTTTCTTTTTAGCCTCAGGAGGTCTGCTAGGTCCCTGGAGAGCCAGGGGGGCTGCTGTGCCCTCTTGCTGCCTTTTGTTGAATCCTATCTATTATTGGTAATGACTGAAATTGAAAGATTTTATCCCAGCCCTTCTAAGATCAGGCACTTAAAGCAGTAATTTACTCAAAAACACATGACTTAGAGATCTAAGTTTGACTGACTATAAAAGTCTTTTAGGCTCCTAAACATCTATGTCACTTTTTGAAAATGAGACTTGTGTTTTTTGTTTTGTTCTGTTTTTTCAATTGCCTTTTGGTATATATTTCCGTATAGGATTCTGCTCAAAGTTATAAATCAGCTTCCTGCTAAGCAACTACCTGTATCACAAAGTGCACAACCCCATTTAGCATACTAATTGGCAACCAACTCAGAAGTCTGGATAAAAACAACCGTGGACTCTAGAAACCCATTGAAGAAGTATGGGTAGCTTCTACCACTTCAACACATCCTGCACCTGTTTTGTGGATAGTCATTCATCCTCTGGGACCATGAAGCTATCAACCTTCACAAACAACAAATTGAATAATGTAAAAAGAAACATACCTTGCGGTTGGCAAAACCGGATACACCATCATGTTCTCACTGTGAGGTTTTTTTTCATCATGTATAATGAACTCTACATACATGAAAGCAAGGAGGACCTCAACAGGTTACAAATATCTGTAGTAAGTCAACCCTGAAAAGCTTCTGAGGCACTAAGCAGCCCTTTTGTATGAGACTGAATCTGATAACATCGGCAAAACTCTGCATCGATAAAGAAAAAATGGTAAGCTAAATTTTGCCTTTATTGCTTAACAAATTCATAACTGTGATATATCACACTTTGGCAGCAAACTCTAGTGTGTCACAGATAAATCCCAGATTTCCTAAACAATAGAGAGATTTATTGAGTCACAAAGGACATCCTGTTGCTACACAGATCAGATGCTAAAGTTTGTGCCAGCTTTAATACATATCCAAATGAATTCTGAAACTCCAATAGATGTCTAAACAAAAGTCCAAAATTACTTAAACAGTTGTTTTTATATTAATACTTGAAAGCATGAAAAACATATAATCTGCTCTTTATAAACAGACAAACAAAGCCCTTGAAACACAGTGGGTGTTGTCTTAAGTTTTTGTATTCCACTTCCAAAGAGAAATTAAAGCTATTCTGGCACCCCCAGTTGTCCTACATCTCTTGTTCCCACTGGCTGATCTTAACAGTGAGAGTAAATGAAAGTTTTAAGTAATCTCATTATCTGATGCTGGAATCTGGTGTTATCTTAACACAAGTGTTTGTTGGCAGTCACATTTGTGCCAGAGACCAGGACATTTAACACTATAAACAAACTACTTTCCTCTAAGCATAGGAAAATCTTGTGCCATATTTAAAATGTGCAAACCCTTTAGAGCCTATGAGAGCGCTGTCACTATTATTTTCAGCATTGAACATTTCTTTTTTGGAACAGAAGACAAAATTGTAAGCAGGTCATAGGATGAGAAACACATGGGAAGTCCTCCTCAGATATAAAGAAACATATGCACTTCAAAACAAATCTTAGTGCATTGGAACAACTCTGTTAAACTACTCTAAGGATGCTTACTTACACCTAGTTATAGGACACCATTTTTTTTCTTAAGCTGGCCTCTTCACATGTGATTTCTTGGTCCTAGAGTGTTCTATAGATTTCATTTCTATCATATGCTAGTACACACATAAATGCATGCTTATATAGAACAGTGGAAGCCTTTTCAGTGAATGCTGATGGGGTTGAATCAGGCCCATACTATATTAAAACATTACCATACTTTACAGTGTCAAAGAGCCTTGTTACATGGTAATTTTTGGTATCTGAAGTTCTTAGCCCCCAAGCCTTCTGTACATTAACACCTGAAACTTGTTAGGCAGGTTAAATGGCAGGATTATCTCCAATTCCATGTTACCCAGAGTTGCACTAAAGTTGCCACTTGAGGTTAGACCTTAATGTAAACACCCCACCACCTCCTTTCCCCCAATGTCCTGGATTGGGTCCACCCCACTTCACCCTCCTGAGCACCCCAAATCCCTGCTCCCTGCCCCCCAGTCCCTCCCTCACAGCTATTGCTGTCCTGACTGGGCTCAGCCTGGAAAAGAGCAGCAGCCAAGGACAGGGGAGCAGGGGGAGGGGTAGGCAGGCAGGTTAACCCGTCTCTGCCTGTTCCCCTGAGATAGCACAGGCAGCCACAAGTTAAGATGGGGGACTGGGGATTCTGGGGGGCAGGGGAGGACTTCTTACCTTTCAATCCTCCAGGCCCCTACTAGCCCAAATATGTGACTGCTCCAAATTTAAAGCTAGCTATGACTCCAATCAACAACATTTGTGCTGCTCTCAGTGTAAATTGCAAACAAGGCCCACAGTCAGACAGAATTTTAAATTATTTATATGATCCTATAATGAGGGAGTCATAATTTATAAAACTGTTCTGGAAGTGACTGCATGGTAAAGATAGTCACAAGTAACTGGAAATGATCAGCAAGACATCTGTGATTTAATCAATCCTAATTTATTCCAAAAAATATTTTAATCAATTCTAGAATTATTTTGAGTGGGAGTTCCCACATCTTCCTTTGTAAGCTTACCAACTACAGCTTTAAGAACGGTCTATATTCCCATTTCTGTATTCCCACAGAAAAGCTGTGTCCCAGTTGCCTTAACATCTCCTCTTTCTACCTTTTAGGTCAAGCTATTTTCTCATTATGCAGACAATTAGATTTATCTGATCAATACTCCAAGCACTGCATGAGCGATAAATCCACAAAGGTAGAAAAAAAGAATACAATTCTTCCTAATGAATACATTAGAAAAAAAAAAAATCACAAAATAATTAGATAAACTATATTATGCAGTTATGTTATTTGTTCGCTTCCAGCATTTGGCTGTTTCAGTAACATTGTCTGGGTGTGACTGGACAAAGACCATGATTCATATACTATAGGACTGGGAGGCAGCATCATCTGTATGTTTTGATATCAGAAAGTCTTCAGATAATTTGTTGTTGCCTTAGAACCAAAGAATTGAAGTTATAAGAAACAAATCTGACATCTTACTAAATATGACTACAGCCAGCTGGCATCTCTGCCTATCTCAGTTCAAGAGACGGTATGATTTAGCATTAACTTAGCAGATCAAAAGCACACTCTACGCAACACTAAGTACAGAAAGTAAAAAAAAACCCAAGGTTGAATTGATTCAGTCTTTGCAGTTTAGTTTAAGATGCACAGATTAAATTGGAACAGAAGTAAACAGACATTTACCTTTGATTGAGGAAATTCAGCCACATGCTTGCAGCAGCTCAGACCAGAAGCGGAGGGTGCTGGAACATGGCTCTCTGGCTGTGTTCACTTCCTCTTCCTGCTGCCCCAGAGGTCTCCAGGATTTGCAGTCCAAAATTACAGCAGCAGGACTCTGAAGGGTTGCTTGGCACTTCTTCTTCCTGCTTGCAGGTGCCTCTGGGATTTGTAGTCCACAGTTGCAGCCAGCAGTAAATTTGAGCTGGGGAAGGCATGTTTAACCCCCCTCCTTGGCCCCAGACCAGGTTTGCTGGGGGATGGGGGGGAATTTTCCCTCCCTGCCTCTGTAGACTGGGCTGCACCCCCAGCCAGGCTTGCCCCACCCACCACCTTGTCACAGTCCTCACTGCTCCAGCCAAGCAGCAAAGGGGTAGGGCCAGTCTTGCTCTCTGGAGCAGACAGCTCAGCCCAGGGCTGGAAAGTATGCTGGGGGACTGTGATTTAACTTGAATCAGGAAGGGGTCTGGGACAAATTTCCTAAACTGGTTTGATCCAAATCAATTAAGTCTGTTACTACATTCAACCAGGTTTATCTTAAACCATTTTCAGCCATTTTGAAACTGGTGTATATGCCCTGAGCTTCTGTTCTGTTACAGGTTTAAACCAGTCTCTGATCACTTAAACTGGTTTATGTATAACTTCTGTCCCTAGCCTAAAAAATGGGTCAAGAGAAGAACAAAAGGGTAGAGGAACACCCTATCTTTATAATTCCATAAGCCTGATTTTCAGGTCCAAATGAATAATCCAAAAAAAAGGATTTCATTCATTAATCTAACATTCATAGGCCAGGCCACAAGTTATCTGGACAAACCTATGCATTTTAAATATTATTTTCCATATGCCAAACACTTTTATTTGTCTAAACTATCTGTGGAGGAGTAAAAGAGTTCTGAGTTTCCTTAGATATTATTACTATGAAGCAGCTTGATTGTTCACCATTTGTAAAGCATGTCCACCTCCATGAATAGTTTATATGGGATGTTTCAAAGAACTGTTTTCCTATAATCCATGAACAATACTTAATGGAGAAATTGCTTCTTACCCCATGCTGGTATTCAGATTATCACCAAAAATCTGAAAAATGAATTATCTATGTACCTGAGGGCTCCTCTACATATGCAGGTAAAGATGTGATGGGATCTGACATGTGATCCACATAATCTCTCCTCCTGCCAGGCTACACATGCATGTGTGATCCTATCTTACCTTATTGCTGGTACAGGGGAAGCCTGGGATCACCATCCTGAGCTCCACCTGCACTAGCAAATAGTAAGCTCCCGCAGCTGCAAATGCCACAGCTGATGGACTCTGTCCCAGCAATGCCCCACAGTTGCTAGGACTTAGAGCCCCACAGCTGACAGGGCTGTTAGCCCCTGCAGCCATGAGGTTCCCCTACAGCAGGAAGATCATAGCAGCTGCAGTCTTGCAGCCACAGGGGCACAGGAAATTACACGTGCAAATTAAAGCTGGATAGGAGCCAGCTATAAAGTTATTACACATTTTCCAGAAATAACTTTATAGCTGGTTGGACCTTAATTAATTTAGTTAATTTGCACATGTAGCCAATCTAAATTAATCATCCAATTAGCAGGTAATTGTATAATATATGTACCATGCAGAAGAGGCTACAGCGCACATTGTGTAATCACATGGTCATTTAATTTATATATGCCCTTGAGCAGATATAGGAGATGGGGGTGGTGGCCACACCTTTCTTCAACTGTGCAGCACCTGTGCAATGAGCTTTTTAAGTTTCCTCACTTCTCAGTGCTACTCCAGACAAAGCCAGCCTCAGAACCTAGGGGGTGGCCACCACTTCCCCTCTCCCCGCAACTTTTCTTGGGCCACCAAGAGGTCATTGACATGTGCCATGCTGCCAAAGGAAGGTGCAACCACAACCCCTGGATCCACCCCTGTATAGGCCTAATACTATGATAAGCATTAATTCCAACTAAAGAGTGTAAGATCGCTGTTCCTTAATGCTTGTTTGTGTCTCCCATAATTATTAACAGCATATATGATGAATGCATCTCAACAGAAGAGTTATGCTCCCCAAGGGTCTCTTTGTGCAACATTTTCTAAATTCCTTAAGGTACAAAATGATTAAGATGGAATACCTTTTGGTCATGAAGATCATCCTGTCTGTGAAGTCAATATACTTAGCTTAATGCAATTAAAATAGCACCTGAGGCTCCCTGTACACATTACAGGTGTTGCACAGGTAATGGAGAAAAGCTACATATGCAAAGTATCTATTACACCATTAAAAGGTCCAACTAGCTATGAAGTTAGACCTTGAATATGTGTATTAACTTGATAGGTGGCTTCTATCTGGCTTTAATTTATACATGTAGCAGGGTCTGCCTCTGCAGCTAGGAACCTTGTCATCTGGCTGGGCTCCCAGCCTTAATGGTACACCATGCACAGGCAGGGCTGGGAGTCCTGCTGTGGGGCTGCTGCTGGGATGGAGAGTCCACAGCTGCTCTTAGTCCCAGTTCTGTGGGGTGCTACCACAACTGCAAGTCCATCAGCTGTGGGACCACAGCTGTGGGAACTTTTACCTGAATGGGATGGTAATCCCAAGCCACCCCTGTACGGGCAATAAGCATGATAGGATATGATGCTGGATCCCACAATCACGCCTTCTGCCATTCATGTTTGGCATGGCAGGAGGCAAGATTGTGTGGCTTGAGCTTCAGATCCTATCACTCCTTTACCTGAACAGCTAGAGGGGCCCTAGCAATTTAATCTTAATGAACAGTCTTAAGAAGATCATGTATATCTTTAGAGGCAAATCCTCAAATGGATTTCTTGAGCCAAATTATTAAATTCAGTTTTAGACAGAATGATATAAAGTCATGTAATTAATATTAAGCCAATACCTTATGGAAATTATTTAGCTTATAGGACTTCTTTCCAATGTATGGTATGATATGATTTATGATTTAATTTGATTTCTATTCTTTTTTTTCTTTGCTTTGTCTCTGAACTTGGCTTGTAGACAATGAAAATATATACCTGTTTTTCCATTCTGGCCCATTATTATAGAGCTACAGTATTTAGATTTCAAATACTAAAATATAATATTTAATAATTAGTATGAAATACTGGGGGGGCAGAAAAATCAAATGAGAACCTCAGAACTCCAGCATTACTTTAGAAGCCAAAAAAAATAAATGAAGTAGTGAGGCAACACACACCTTTGCAACAACATACAAGCCAATGGAACTGTTCTGAAGAAAATGTCACAAAATACCAGCAGCATTGCCCAGATTAAACAAGATTTAGTCATCAAAAATCTACAGATTAAAAACTTTCAACTCAAATGTTATTTCTACATTAACATATAGAGATGAAAACTAGAAATCCAGGAAAGATGGAGAGAGATGTTTCAACACCTTTGAAACCAAATACTTTAAAAAGTAGTATTAAATTATTTTATAACAAAATGAGACTTCTCAAAGTTCAACAGCCTCTTCTTTTTAAAGAAAAGAAGATGGAAATATTTAGGGCATATTTAAGATATTCCAGAATATATTTCTTCATAGACATACACACAAAAGAGGTCAATGGGGGGAAAAAATCCCTCTTTTAAGAAGGAAAACTCACAGAAGGCACAAACTGAGAATAGGCAAGGAGCAGCCCAAGTCAAATTGGGATGGTGAAACTTAGGTGATGTTTAGGTCTTATGGAATGCTTTTTTGACAGCACAGAAAGGATATAGCATTGAAACTACTTAAATCAAAATTTAAAAATGGGTTTGTTTTTGACGTTTGAAGTGTGGGGAGAATAAATGGAAGGAAACCATCTGTTCAGGTTTTATAAAATTAAAAAATGTCTAAAAATATTAAATAAGCACATGGAACCTAAACAGAAGCTGGTGTTCCACAATGATGCACAACCTACAGAAGGTGCAGCACTTTGCTGTTGAGCTCCCTGGAATAGGAGTTTGTATCTGTACCAAACATCAGCTGTGGCTTATTGACTGTGATGAGAAATATGGATGTATCTTTTGGTCAGAAGGAAATAGAGTAAACAGAGGAAGAGTTTGTAGGAACCTCTAGAAACATGCAAGTTTAAGGAGAAAGCTTTGACTTTACTGTAATTTGTATTTATTATTGAATTACCAAGATCCAACCCCTAAGAAGGAATTAAGTTTCATCTTTCAGAATGCACAGACCTTTACTTAGGCAGACAAGGTTCCTTGAGTGAATCTGATATCTTTTATTAGACCAACCCAAATAGTTGGCAAATAATTATTAAGCAAGCTTTCGCGTTCAAAAACCCTTCATCAGGCTAAGGAAGTTTCAGCAGTTGGTGTGTGCTCTTCCTGGATGGAATGAAAAGTAAAGAAGCCAGAGGCTGGGCTGGTATGCATACAAGACAGGTAGTCAGTGAAAATGTAGATTTAGGAGTCAGTGGGTGAGAGACAGGCAGGGTCGGGGGGAGAGAGAGAAGGGGGATGACAGTGGAGAGATACCTAGGGAGTCAGATGTCAGGCAGGTTATAACATGTCATAAATCCAATATCTATATTTAGTCCATGATTTTTAGTATCCAGGAGGTTGATGAAGTGGAGTTCATAGGCTCGTCTCTGGGAAGTGTTTTGTAGGTTTCCTTTGAGGATCAGGACTGAGAGATTGGAGAGAGAGTGGTTTTCTTGTGAGAAATGTGTCCCCACAGGTAATTGGGTAGTTCTGTCTTTGATAGATTTCCAGTGTGCATTCATTCTGGTGCGCAGTTGTTGTTTGGTCTCTCCTACGTATTTTCCATCAGGGCATTTGGTACATTAGATGAGATATATTACATTTGTGGAGGTGCAGCTATAAGATCCGGGAATACTGATGGCTCTGTTGTGGGGTGTAGTAATTGTGGGGGTGGTGGAAATGTGTTGGTAGGTTTTGCATTTCTTGTCATGGCATGGTCTGGATCCTTTTGGTGTGTTCTGGGCTTGAGGAAGTTTGCTTCTGGTGATGAGGTTAGCGAGGTTCAGTGCTTGTTTGAAGGCTAGGATGGGTGGCTCTGGGAAGATCTTTTTAAGAATAGGGTCTCTTTTTAGTATGGGTTGCAGTTGTTTGAGGATTTTCCGTACAGGTTCGAGGGAAGGGGTGCTATGTCATAACCAGTGGTGTGCGATTTGTGGGGGTTTTCTTCTGTACTGCAGCAGTTCTTCACATGGTATCCAGGTGGCTCTTTCAAACGTGCGATCTCTCTCTCTGGATGAGTGTCCTTGTTGGGTGAAAGCCTTTTTAAGATTGGTGAGGTGGCAATCCCAGGTGTTCTCTTCAGTGCAAATGTGGTGGTATCTGAGGGCTTGGCTGTATATCACAGCTTTTTTGGTGTGTGTAGGATGATTGCTGGTTCTGTGCAGATATGTATGTTGGTCTGTGGGTTTCTTGTATAACGTGGTCTGTATTTTATCATTCTGGATACTGATCATTGTGTTTAAAAAGGAAATGTTGGTGCTGGAGTATTCTAGAAAAAGTTGGATAGAGGGGTGGTGATTGTTGAATTTCTGATGGAACTCAATCAGAGATTGTAGGTTTTCAGTCCAAATGATGAAGATGTCATCGATGTATCTTAAGTATAGCAAGGATTTGATGGTGCAGTTCTTGAGGAAGTCTTCTTCCAGGTGGGTTATAAAAAGGTTGGCATACTGTGGGGCCATTTTAGTGCCCATAGCTGTTCCCATCATCTGGAAGAAGTGTTGGTTATTAAAAGTGAAATTGTTGTGTGTGAGGATGAAGTGTATAAGGTCAGTAATACCTTTGGGCCTGTATTCTGAGTTGTAATCTTGTTCCTGTAGATATGTAAGGCAGGCTTGGATGCCATCCTGGTGTGGGATGTTGGTATATAGGCTGGTAACATCCATGGTGGCTAGGAGTGTGATGCTGGGAAGGTGGTCTATGTTTTTAAGTTTCCGTAGAAAGTCTGTAGTGTCTTGTACAAAACTTGCTCTGTGGGTGACAAGTGGTTTTAGGATTGATTCAATGAAATCTGATATTTCCTCAGTTAGGGTCCCATGGTTGGATATGATAGGTCTGCCAGGGTTCCCTTGTTTGTGGATTTTAGGGAGCATGTAAAAAGTCCCCCTGTTAGGTAGTGAGGGAATCAAGGTCTGTAGTTTTTCTTGTAGTCTTGATGGAAATGATTTGATGGTATTATTGAGTTTTTGGTGAAAAGGGGAGTAGGATCTTCTTGTAGCTCTTTGTAGTAGGTGGTGTCAGAGAGCTGTCTGTTGGCTTCCTTTATGTAGTCTTCATGGTTTAGGATGACTATGGCTCCTCCTTTATCTGCTGGTTTTATTACTATTTGGTGGTTAGATCTTAGAGATTCTATGGCCTTTTTCTCTGGTAGAGAGAGGTTGTTATGGTGGCATGTGTTGCTGATTATTTCATTGTTCATTCTTTCCCTGAAGCAGTCAATGTAGCGGTCATGGTTAGGGTTTCGTCCACTGTGAGGTGTCCAATTTGATGTTTTTGGGGGCTTTTTGGCGTTGATCTTTTCTTGAATGTTGTCAGAGGATGAGTTGTTGTTGGGAGTGGGTTCAGTTTGGTCGTGGAGATTTTCCTTGAGGCGGAGGCGTCAGAAGAATTCTTCTAGTTCTCCATATTGAAGTATTTTATTAGGGTATTTTTCTGGACAGAAATTTAGGCCTTTGGAAAGGACAGATTTTTCAGTTTTGGTAAGCTTGTGTATGGAGAGATTGATAATATTTGTGGGTTGGTTGCTGCTTGCAGTTTTATCAAATCTGAGGTTGGAATGTTGTAAGGTGTTGGTGTTGTTCCTCTGATGGTTGTTTTGTGGCTGGGGAGCTTGTTAAATGTTAAATGGTTAAATGTATTTACTTCAAACTGAGCATGGACTTATCTGACAGATGAACAATACATAAGAAAATAATCATTTCATGAACTCCAACTAAAAATAACAGTGATTCTTGAAGTAGCTATCTCAGTCCAAAGGAAGTATTATGTGTACCCCTGACAGTTAATGGGGCATGACCTTAGAATTCTGTAAGTATTTTCCAATCATTTTTTTCCTTAATAGTGGCTTCACAAAGAAAACTAAGTTCTGTTGCTGGTGCCTACTTGTCATTTCATTCTATTTATATGAAAATATTAAAGCTTTCACGTAAAGAGGCAAATTACACAAGACAACAGCTGGTACTGCATGCGACTTGAGGAATATAGTGTAGTCTGCTTGTTTCCTAATAGAGAATAGGACAAGAAAATCTCTTCTGAAATTCTGTACTACCATTTCTTCAGTGATATGTTAGTGGCTGCGATGAATACTGCAGTGATTCTCAAACAAGGCACTATGGCACACTGGGTTGAAAAGAAATCCATTTAAAGGTGTGGCCAGAGGCATAATTTTATACTGGATTGCTTTGGGTGGCAGTAGCACACAGGGCAGTATCAGGGGCTGTGCTGCTGGTGCCCCAGGCATCCCTCCCCACCCTGCTTTGTTAAGTTACAGGGAGCTGCTCAATATTAGTACTGTTAAGTAAGCAAACATCTACAGAGGATTCACAAGGTAAACCCAGAAATTCCAAATAGGAATCCATCATAACAGCAAAAACATTCTGACCTGTCATAGTCCTTCTGAGCTCTTTGCAATTGCTCTATTATTTTTTCATAATCAGAAAACAAATGAAATCTAAGAACTGCCATATTCTAAGGAGTGCCATGAGTCTAAACCAAGTGAGAACCACTGGTATACATGCATCAGGCTAGCTTTGAATTAGCAACCTCAGGTAGTGGTACCAGTTTAGCCACAGCAACAATGAGCTTATCACAAATTAGTTACCTAGACATTTCCCTGGCAAGTGAACTTGGGCGAGTTTTACAGCCCACATTGACTTCTGTGCTGTTACTGCAGCAATACTGCCATCCATTCTCAAGTTACTTAATTAAAAGTTAGCTTGGTTCTTGTCTACCATAGTCTACAATTGTAGTGGCAGTTGCAGTATAGACATATTCTTAGATACTATGGCTACAGGTAGATTTCTGAAACAGTAGAAACAAACTTTCATTTTAAGTCAAGAAAAGAATTATTTCTACTTACAACCTGGAGAATTCCTTCATAACTATATACCACAAAATGCTTCATGACTGCCAAAAACCAGCCTTCTTGGTATTGGAAAAACAGAATCTGCTTGTTGTTTTTTTGAGCCAAATTGATTATATGCTGTGCCCCCCCCCCTCCCCCCAACACTGCAGAAGCTGCAGAGAGGACATTTATTTCCAAGAGAGATAAGTACAAAATTATTTGTCTATAAAACTCATCCAATCCGCTCTTTTCTTATTATCTTTTCTTTATGATATCTTATGTACCAGATAGGCTTACCTGTTTAATAATCCCTAAAATCACAAATGATTAAAAACATATACTTAAATGCACTTTAGATGGATTCGTTGTATGATTCTGTTCATCATCAATTCTTGCATAATGTTATTGTGCTTTGTTTGTGCAATGTTAAGTTACATGACTGTCTCTCTCCACGGTATTACTCGGAGACCCTGTATACTTACTGTTACCCTGGGTTATGAATTCACAACATGACTCAACTGTAGACCCAGCTGGAGACAAGGGAAGACAGAGTGTACATTTTGGGAGGCTTAAATACATGCCATGCAATAAGGATTAAATTGGTAATATAGGTATATCATCATCTGTCTATTGTATTGTACACAAACAATGTGAAAGTGATGCTGGGTGTTTAATGGACCATTATGTATAGAGACAACAATCCCTGCTGCTAACCATGCAAAACCAGAGCAGATCAGCAATGCAACATGAGGCTGCAAATGTTGCAAAAATCAAGTTGTCAGCTGAGGCTCTGGCCACCTGCCTGGGCATGCACTCAGTCTGCTTGTGCTGCCTGCTTCCTAAGGGATGTGCAGGCCATTCTCCTAGAGGAGGTGGCAGCCACCCTGGAGGAGCACCTCCAAGCACCGAGAGCCCTCCCTGCCGAAGATGTCCTGGGCAAGCCCTTTCCACCACTGCCCTTTGTCCCAGTTGTAGATAGTAACCTGTGTGGTGGGCCTGCCACCTTACTGGCTCTCCCCATGTTTCCGGGGACTGGTACCAGGATCTGCTTCAATGCGCTCCCCCGGAAGGCCCTGTATCTGTGGGTGATTCAGGTCCACCATGCCCGTGTCCTTGCTACTCAATTCAACATGGTGTGGTGAAGGTGTTGCCCTGTGGGGTCAGACCAACTCACAGGATCTCAATATTGCACTGTTAGACAGGAGGGTGTGACACAATTGCACATATACAAACACACAAATCAATTAGGTGCACACACACACAACCCACCTACACATACACACAGGTAAGTTCCTAACTTGGATGGTACAGTGTATATGTGTGTGCTTAGGGTACCTGGGATACCTGGGGGAAGGTTAAGGTGAGCGAGAGAGAGTTGAAGTGTAGGGAGTGAAAATTGCCAGAACTGGGATTAGAACTGATGGACTAGAGAGAAGCTGGCTGAGGAACTGAGGCTTGGGGTTACTTAAGGTAGATTGGGGCTGGAAACTGAGGCAGACAGCTGAGATACTGGGGGCGGAGGGTAGAAAAGTGGTGGCAAGCATGAGACAGCCAGGAAAGAGAAAGAAACAGAAACCTGGGAGCTTGGGGCTGGAAACTGAGGCTGGCAGCTTGGGGGGTGGGGGGCGTAGATAAGTGGTGGCAGGGAGGAAACAGTAAGGAAGCAGACAAAAACACAACTCGGGGTTTCAAAATACCAGGTTTATAGTTTCATAGTAGCTAGGGTCAGGAGGGACTGGAACAGATCATCTAGCCTGACCCCCTGCCACAGGCAGGAATGAATGTTGGGTTCACAAGACCCCAGACAGGTGATCGTCCAATCTCCTCTTGAATTTGCCCATGGTAGGGGTGAGGACCACTTCCCTGGGAAGTTGGTTCCAGATCTTGGTCACCTTAACTGTAAAATATTGCCTTCTGATCTCTAACTTAAACCTATTCTCCATCAGCTTGTTGCCATTGTTCCTTGTCATCCCAGGTGGTGCTGGGAGAAAAGGGCTCTACCTATTTGATGTTGATCTCTGCTGATGAGCTTGTAGGCAGCCACCAGGTCCCCCCTCAGCCTCCTCTTGCTGAGGCTGAACAGGTTCAGGTCCTTCAGTCTCTCCTTGTAGGGCCTGTACTGCTGCCCTCTCACCAAGTGGGTGGCCCTCCTCTGAACCCTCTCCAGGCTGGCCACATCCCGTTTGAAGTGCAGCACCCAGTACTGGACGCAGTACTCCAACTGTGGCCTGACCAAAGTCGCATAGAGGGGGAGTATCACCTCTCTGGACTGGCTTGAGATGCACCTTTGGATGCATGACAAGGTAAGGCTGGCCTTGCTGGCTGCAGTCTGGCATTGGCGGCTCATGTTCATCTTGGAGTCAATAATGACTCCAAGATCCCTTTCCGCCTCTGTGCTTTTAAGAAGGGAACTCCCCAGCCTGTATGTATGCTGTGGATTCCTTCTCCCAAGGTGCAGCACCCTGCATTTGTCTACGTTGAACCCCATTCTATTCTCGTCTGGCCACTTTTGTAGTCTGTCTAAATCTAGTTGCAGCCTCTCTCTCCCTTCAAGTGTGTCCACCTCGCCCCACATCTTAGTGTCATCAGAAAACTTGGATAGCGTGCTTTCCACACCCTCGTCCAAGTTGCTGATGAAGATGTTCAACAGTATGGGCCCGAGGACCGAACCCTGGAGTACCCCACTGCTCACATCTCACCAGTTTGAGTACAACCTATCCACCACTACTCTCTGGGTGTGCCCCATCAGCCAATTTTTTACCCATGCAACACACTATTAAATAGATAACACACTACACAGGCCCATGAAGTTATTGGTTCACACACACACTCACAATGGCAGCAGGAGAAAGAGACTCAGTGGAAGGGTTGGAGTCCATGTAGGGAAGAGTCCTTGGTTGAAGAGGTGGTAGGGGGTGATAGCTACCTATCCAGGCTGGAAAGGAGTCCTTGTCCAGTAGGTGTTGTCCAGAGTGGGGTCGCTGGCATGGCCTCTGGATGGATAGGTGATGTGGCATGGTGCTGGTCCAGATGGAGAGGGTGTCCCAAGGAGTCAGTCTTCACTACCCCTTTTTATGGGGCAGACTACCTCTGATCTCCTATGGGGAGGTCCTGTCCTGGCAAGGTCAGTCCTGTTCCAGAAGGTTCCAGGTGTTCTTACTGAGCATGTGCAGTCTTGGCATAATGGTGGGTTGCCTCATCTATTGTTTCTTGAATACTGAGGGTGGTTCCAAGGGCTGGGTCATTGGTCCAGGGATTGGTGTTGATGGTTCAGTCATTCAGAAGGAGCTATTTTTAAACCTAGGGCCATTGTCTCTCAAGCACCCTCATTCATCCCCATTCATTCAGGAACCAAGTTACATAGGAGGGGTAGGTGTGAGTCATAGGTTACACAACTGGGCCTGGGGACAGGATGGAATGACAAAATGGAAACTTGACATGACTTATGCTAACTTACATATGTAGTATCAGTAAAATAGAACAGTAACAATCAATATAAACATAATAATTATACAATATAAAGAAGGAGAAAAAACAAAATAAATACAACTTGCTAACAAAATAAAATGCTGAAGCTTATCCTATGTCTTAGCTCACTTATACTTATCTATAGGGAATGGAGAGGGAGAGACAAAGTCAGAAATGGTTGGGGAAGCGGAGGGAATGCATTTAAAAAAAGAAAAGAAAAAGAAAAACTGGGGGTTTTGCTACAAACGCACTAAGCAACACTGACATTCATGCCAGCCCACCCTGCATGGCACAGACTTTATAAGCCCCACATCTCCAAAAGACTGGTGACCTCCAGTGGTGATTGCTACATGGGTTACTGGACACCAGCACTCTCATCCGCCACATGGACCCGGCTGCATCAGTGGCCTGTTCCTTTTGTCAAGGGGGCATGGAGGAGGACCTTAACCATACCTTCCTCAGACGCCCGTGACTGTCGCAGCTGCTTGCTGCCCTCAGAGCTTTGTTTGAGGCACTAGGTTCTTCTCAGAGGCAACTTACTTGTTCCCCCTCCCCTACTGGGCAGCTGATGGCCATCTTAGACTTCAGGAAGGCCTTTGATACGGTATCCCACCCTATACTGGTGAACAAGCTAAGAGGCTGTGACTTGGATGACTACACAGTCCGGTGGGTGGCGAATTGGCTAGAGGGTTGCACCCAGAGAGTCGTGGTGGATGGGTCGGTTTCGACCTGGAAGGGTGTGGGCAGTGGGGTCCCGCAGGGCTCGGTCCTTGGACCAATACTCTTTAATGTCTTCATCAGTAACTTGGACGAGGGAGTGAAGTGTACTCTGTCCAAGTTTGCAGATGACACAAAGCTATGGGGAGAAGTGGACATGCCAGAGGGCAGGGAACAGCTGCAAGCAGACCTGGACAGGTTGGACAAGTGGGCAGAAAACAACAGAATGCAGTTCAACAAGGAGAAATGCAAAGTGCTGCACCTAGGGAGGAAAAATGTCCAGCACACCTACAGCCTAGGGAATGACCTGCTGGGTGGCATGGAAGTGGAAAGGGATCTTGGAGTCCTAGTGGACTCCAAGATGAACATGAGTCACCAGTGTGACGAAGCCATCAGAAAAGCCAATGGCACTTCATCGTGCATCAGCAGATGCATGACGAATAGATCCAAGGAGGTGATACTTCCCCTCTATCGGGCACTGGTCAGACCACAGTTGGAGTACTGTGTGCAATTCTGGGCACCGCACTTCAAGAGGGATGTGGATAACCTGGAGAGGGTCCAGAGAAGGGCAACTCATATGGTTAAGGGCCTGCAGACCAAGCCCTACGACGAGAGACTAGAGAAACTGGACCTTTTCAGCCTCCGCAAGAGAAGGTTGAGAGGTGACCTTGTGGCTGCCTATAAGTTCATCATGGGGGCACAGAAGGGAATTGGTGAGTTTTTATTCACCAAGGTGCCCCCGGGGGTTACAAGAAATAATGGCCACAAGCTAGCAGAGAGCAGATTTAGATTGGACATTAGGAAGAACTTCTTCACAGTTCGAGTGGCCAAGGTCTGGAACGGGCTCCCAAGGGAGGTGGTGCTCTCCCCTACCCTGGGGGTCTTCAAGAGGAGGTTAGATAAGCATCTAGCTGGGGTCATCTAGACCCAGCACTCTTTCCTGCCTATGCAGGGGGTCGGACTCGATGATCTATTGAGGTCCCTTCCAACCCTAACTTCTATGAATCTATGAATCTTCTTACTCAGCCAGGCTAAGATGGCTACACTCAGGAGCTGCAGGAACTGGCTTGTCAGGCCTGTCTCATACAATGCCCTGTGGCTTTTCCAGTTTTTGGAGCTGGCATGCCTGTTTCTAGAGTTTGAGCACGCTGTCCTCCAGCAGATGGTACCCACCTTCCAGGCATGTTGGGCAATTCACAGGGTGCTCTGCAGCGTCAAGTCTGGCCATTTAGTCCTTGCACTGTGACACTGCTTGCTCCCTTCCTGGGGTACAGGATTTAATAGGATTCAATTACCTGCAGGGTGGTTCCAAAGAGGATGGAGCTGGACTGTTTTCAGTGATGGCAGATGAAAACAACAAGCAATGATTTCAAATTGCAGCAAGGGAAGCTTAGGTTAGATATGAGAAAAAAAAACTCTCAGTAGGAGGGCACTAAAGCACTGGAAAAGATTACCCATCCTTGGAGGTTTTTAAGACCTGGCTAGAAAAAGCCTTGGCTGGGATTATCTACTACTGGTCAGTCCTGTTTTGAACAGGGATTGACTAGATCAGGGTTTCCCAACTGTTTTAGGCTGAGGACCAGCAAACTATGGACCTTTTGCCTTTTTTAACTATTTTATTTCAGGGAAGGTCAGGTACAGAAAGCAAAAAAAACAAAAAAAAATCAAATCACACCAAAGAGAAACCAGTTCAGTACATTCAGAACATCACACCGTGACAAACACCTTCGCAGTAGTACACATCGTGCCTAGCATGCCATTATAGCCCTTGAGAAATGAACAGTTCCACCCTTCCCTGTCCCATAGTACACATGCAAAAACCTTCAGCATCTCACCCCGAGACAAACAAAAGCAGCCTGGTGAGGGTCCAGGGCACGGCACAAGCCGGAAGCCACAGTCCACCACCGTGCCTGCCCGGTCGCCCAGACCGGTCAAGATGTCAGAGAGTGTATTTGAGACGGCCGTCCTCCACATGGCACAGCGCTCCCTCAAGGGCCCAGACTGCCTTAAATGTAGGCACCCCCCGCCGGAGCACAGCCTGCTCAAACTCCAGCGAGAGGCACGCCCACATTAGGAGGCCGAAGAGCCGTGGGGCATCGTCTGAGCCAGTGCCAGCAAGCCGGTTGCGGCGGCTCTTGAGGACAGCTATCTTGGCCTGGCCCAGCAAGAAGTTGGCCAGGCAGATGGTGCCACGCTTGGCTGCCCGGTACGGGTAGAAGCACACGTAGGTGGTCTCCGAGAGGCTCCTGCCCAGCTAGCGCAGCGGCGGCTCAAGGGTGGCAAAGAGCGGCCGCAGGGCAGGGACAGTCCAGGAAGGCGTGAAAGAGGTCCTCCTCCACACCCCCAGGGCAGAAGGGGCAGGCCGTTGAAGCGGCTGGGTCCAAGTGGGATGCAAACATGCCAGTGGCTAGGATGCCCTGCAGGTCGCCAGTCTTCTTGGCGGTCAGGGGCCAAGAAGACCCCCTCCTCAACACCTTGTAAAACTCGGCAGACAACCCATCAATGCCCGGGGCTTTGACGGAGGCGAGGCCGGCCGTGGCGGTTGCCAGCTCATCCAGGGACAAGTCCCACTCAAGCTCACTGGCCATCAGGGCATCGAGGCACAGTAGGCCCTCGTGGAGTTCCTGCATGGCCTCAGGGCACGACGACTTGGCCGCAAACAGGTCACGATAGAAGGCGCTCAAGGCGAGCCATGGTGAGATCACCGGCACCCACCCTGGCCCAGGTGTACTGGCGCGCATCAGGATGCAGGGCTTGCCAGACATCCATGAGGTCTGCCCCCTCCAGGGCACATAGCAGCTTGCGAGCAGAGGGCAGGTGGGGCTCAGGCCCTGTGCGGTCGAGCCGGGGGGCAGTGGTGCAGTTGAAATCCCCACCGAGGAGGAGCAGGTCATCATACTCACTAGCATCACGCAGGAGAGCAGCCAAGGTCTCGAAGAAAACGACCCTCTCCTGGCCATTGCAGGGCACGTAGACATTGACGAGCAGCAGGTGGTGTTGTGCGAAGGTGACACAAACAGTCAGCAGGCAGCCGGGGACGACCTCCCGCGGCACCGCCGTGTCAAGCTGCAGCTGCGGTGATAAGAGAGTCGCGACCCCAGCGCTGAGGTTGGTGCCGTGGCTCAGGAACACCTGGCCTCGCCAGGCAGCCCGCCAGGCTGCCTGGTTGAATCTATCAGAGTGTGTCTCTTGAAGGAAGGCGACAGCCAGCCTCTTCTGTTGCAGGAGCTCCAGGACGGCCTCACACTTCACTGAGTCTCAACAGCCATTGATGTTAAAGGTGCCAATGGTTGTGGCTGCCATGGATGTGGGTGTGGGAGAGGAAGAGCAAAGCAAGGTACAGGTGGAAGAGCGAGCACCCAAGAGCAGAGCAAGGCAGTACAGACAGGTCAAGGAAGGCCTACCGTGCCCTACTCTACTCAAGGGACCCGCCCAGGCCCCACTCAACTCTCACCCTCTGGGCAAGCTTCTCCAAACGGTAAGCCATCTGCCGGGTGCCCAGATTCTGCTGCATGAGCTTGGCAGCTGCCCTGGCAGCCCTGACAAACACTTTGGGGTCTGCGCACCACTGAGTGATGCGTCCCGCTACGTTCTTCTGCCCCTTAGTCAACTTCAACAAGGACAGGAGTCCTCCATTGTCAGGAGGGACCCAGGGGGGCTCCACCAGCTTGGGGTGGATGTTGCCTATGGAAGAGCGGCGAGGCCACAACCCCAGCGTCGACACCCTCGATGTCTAGGCACATCAGCCTCCTCTCGTCGTCCGAGTCAAGGTCCGGCTCCACGAGGACATTCCCTGTCTTCTTGGCGGGGGAGAGGCCATCCCGCTCACAACGTCTCTTGTGAGACTCAGAGAGCTGGATCTCCATCTTGCTAACTTCTCCATCCGATCCGCTAGGCTGGGGCGTGACCAAGGGGGTAGCAGACTCTCCCACCACCCCTGGGGCCAGGCCACCAGAAGAGAGGCATTCGCCACTATCCCTGCTGTCTCCCGACTCCAGAGGCTGGGGGACAGGACGGGGGGGGGATGCACGCAGCCCCCTCCCCGCCCGCCAAGTCCGCCCGGCTGATGACTGCATCCAATGGGGCTTGTGGTATGGCAACCGGAGTGTGGTCAGGCTCTCTAGTGGGGGGGTCCCTCGGCACTGGGCGAGGAGGGTCCTGACAGGGATGGGACGTCCTGAGAGGCCCCCTTCATCTTCCTCTCTTTGTTCTTCTTCTTCTTAGTGGTGGAGGGCAGCTCCCCTTGTGCCGGGGATGGGCCAGACCACTCCTGGCCCACCCCAGCAGGGCCAGCTGCCTCAGGCAGCACCACATTGGCGGGTGGCTGGGAGGAGGCCCAAACCCCATCATTCGATGAGGCTCCAGCGCCACAGTCCCCAGCCACCCCAGCCACCTCGGCCGGGGCAGGCAGGGGGCAAAGGGAGGCGTCCACCCCTCCACCCAGTGGGGCTCTCTCACTGAGGGCAGGGCGTGCTACAGATGGGGGAGGTGGTGGTGGGGCCTGGGTACTAGCACCAGCCCCTCAACTGGATGGTGGTTTCACACCGAAGACCTCAGTCCCCTGAGATGGAATAGGGGTGGAAGAAGGTTGGGAGGAAGAGCTCCCGGCCTCCCTGTGCCGGCCACGTGCCCCCAAAGTCGACGTGCCATCTCTCGGCGCTGCTGCAGGTGGCGATGGTCCAGCCGCAGCAGGGCACTGAGCAGCCAGGTGGGAAGAGCCACCACACTTGAAACACGTGATCTCTCCCACAGACCAATAGATGATAAACCTCTGACCCTCGAGCGTGAGGCTCAGGGAGTGAGGTAGAGACTGGGGGCCCTCCTTGAGGAGCATGAAGACCTGCCTCCAAAAGGACAGGATGTGCTTCAGCTGAGGGTCCCTGCTTCCCATCGGCAGTGGGCGAAAAGGACTCGTAGGAACTCCATAGGCCTCAAGTCCCCTGGCCAGCTCCTGGTCAGAAACTTGTGGTGGGATGTTGGAGATCACCACCCTCACTGCCTGAGTCTCTAGGGGTGTGACAGGGTAGTGGATGCCTGCAATGTCTAGGCCCTCCACACACACCTTGTCAACCAAGGAGGGCGTGCTCAAGTAAATCATCGGGACCGTGTTCACACGACCCGCGTAGCGGATGATACGCCATCCCAGGGTTAACTGCAAAGCAAAAAACTAAGGGAACAAAAATAAACTTAAACACAGGAGCTCAAGGCCAAGCTCCTGGGAATGCGGCCAAAACAGAAAGTGAAGATAAGCAGCCGAAAGGGGGGGTGGGGGAGGGAATTGGGGGGTGAAAGAAAAGTGTGAATAGAGCAAAGTAAGAGGGGTGGAAAGAAAAATGCACCCCTCGAGTGGCAATTGATAAAAGACCTCCCTGCAGAGGGGGAGACGGGTGAAGGGGAAAGAAAGCGGCAGGGGGAGGGGGGGGGTAGAACAACGAAAAGAAAAAAAGAAAAAGGAAAACAAAGGGGTGAGGGGGGAAGAAGGGGCAATTAAGATCACCTCTGGAAGGCAGGCTAATGGAAAAGGTAACTCCCCGCAACAAGCAGACAGAAAAAAGAGAAAGAAAGGGAAAGAGACAATAAAAAAGAAGGCTGCGAGAAGCAACTCACAGACAAAGAAACCGGAAGCAAGGGGGAAGGGAGAGAGAGGAGAAAGAAAGGGGGAAAAAAAGCTAAGAAAATGTGAAAAAAGAATCAGAAAGCGAGATAAACAGAAGCTAGAGACCTTTAGACAGGTGGCAGTGAGGAAAGAAAAGAGATAGGAAGCCGGGGAGTCTTACGCTCGGGATCGTCCCACTCACCTCCAAGCGAGCCTGGTCTGAAGCGTCCGAAGCGGAAGGAAGGACTTTTAACTACTTTGTTTCATGAAAGATCAGGTACAAAAAGCAAAAAAACCATCAAACCACACCAAAGAGAAACCATTCCAGGACATTCAGAACATCACACCGTGACAAACACCTTCGCAGTAGTACACATCATGTCTAACATGCCTTATGTATATCCCTCAAGGGACGAACAGTTCCACCCTTCCCTGTCCCATAGTACACGTGCAAAAACCTTCAGCATCTCACCCCGAGAAAAACAAAAGCAGCCTAGTGAGGGCCCAGGGCACAGCACAAGCCGGAAGCTGCAGTCTGCCACCGCACCCGCCCGGTCGCCCAGACCAGTCAAGACATCAGAGTGCATATTTGAGATGGCCATCCTCCACGTGGCACAGTGCTCCCTCAAGGGCCCAGAGTGCCTCAAAGGTGGGCATAGGGCAGTTCTGATTAGCTAACAGACCACTTTTTCTATGTTATCCTGTGCTTCCTTGTAGCATAATGTGAGAATTGTTAAGGGGGTATGTTTTGCTCCCTGCTAGAGCAACAGAGTCCAGTGCATCATGCACTGTCTCCCTGAGTGGGTGCAGGGATGCTGGAAGATTATATTCTCTTCTGAGAGAAGCATGTACATTCACTCTCCCAAGAGAAACTCTCCTGCGAATGATTTAACCTTGGTTGTGCCCAGGTTATTTTTCTCCTGGAGCAGCCATTTTTTACTAAGGAAGAAAACACCTGAATATCTGTACACTCAACATTTCTCCAGGGAGATCAGCGACTCTCCCAGGATACACTAAATGTCTGTACAAGGCCTGAGCCTGCAATAACAGTGCATTCCCTCCACTGTAGCTGGGTTAGTGTTTGAGAGAAGGACACCCACTAAATTTGATGGGGAGAGCAGGTGGAAGTTTGGGTCACTGAACTGAAGGAGGTCTAAGAAAAATTGAGAACCTTCAACGCTATCCCTGTTTCCTAAGAAATATACCTCCCACATTTAGGCAACAAAAAGATTTAAAAGATATTGTCAGATTATTATTTAAATAATTTTTGCTCATTTTGTGGAAGATAAATACCATATGGTATTATAAAATTGAAGGCAATGTATTTTGAAATCTTTTTCCCTTGGTTGTCTCTCCCAAATGATATGATATCTGCTTATTGATTTACCAGCATTTGCATAGCTTTTGAGAGATACTGACTTCTTTCCACTTGAATTGATTTTTTTCTAAAACCTCAAATCATCTTTCCTAGTTTACTCTGAAACCTATTCCCTAAGTAATGCAGTTTATTGTGTTACATTTTTTGTCATAATATACTTTAGCTGTGTCAGGCTTTCCAAAACATTCTGGGAAATATTTTGAGCAGTTCTGAACTGCATAAGGTATTCTATCACTTTTCATTAGACACAATAATAAGTTTGGCATCCATTATAAAGCTTCAGTTGTTGACTTGACAAGCAAGACCAAGGCTCAAGATCAGCAATATCAGGTTTATTAGATGAGGTTGTAACTATGCAAACATAAAACAAATACAAGAAACTAAAACAGGTACAAGAAACTGTTGTTCCACACACATGCACACACACAGAGGTGACTGTGGGTTGGTAACTGGAGACTGAAATTGGTGGTGTGCAGTCCTAGGGTAAGAGAGGGAGAGAGAGATGAAGGCACAGACTTCTGCAGCACACAGCTGTCTGTCAGGGGAGGGGGGGGAGAGAGAGAGAGAGAGAGATGGACATGTGTAGTGCCTGTTGGGAGTGAGGAGGAGAGAGAGAGAGGCACAGACTTCTGCAGCACACAGCTGTAGTCAGGATCAAGGGGGACAGAGAGAGACAGGCTTTCTGCAACACACAGCTGTAGCACGCATTGGAAGTGAGAGAGAGAGAGAGAGGCACAGACTTCTGTAGCACACAGATGTCTGTCAGGGAGGAGAGAGAGAGAGAGATGGACTTCTGCAGCACACAGCTGTAATGCCCATTGGGAGTGAGGGGGAGAGAGTGAGAGACAGGCTTCTGCAGCACATAGCTGTCTGTCAGGAGGGAGAGAGAGAGATAGGCTGAAGGGAGAGGCCGGGAAGCACCAAGGTGATATTTACCTATCCAGGTGCCATGGGTTGATGATTGATGGCCAGTTGATATGGTCCCAAAGCTGGGGTCCAGAGGGGGTCATCAGCTGATCCTCTGGTGGATGGCTGGTGCAAGTTACATGGTGGGGTGCTGGTCCAGATAGAGGAGGCATCCACAAGGGTCACTTTCCCCTGCCTTTTTATCAGGCAGTTCCCTTGTGATCCCTGTGGGTTCAAAGCCCAGATGGAAGAGGGGCTAACAGCCGTCATTTTCTCATTGAAGAGAGCCCCACCTGGTGGGACATGTAGTTTCAAAGTGTCCATTTTTCTGACTGTTTTGGGTGGGGGCCTTCTTCTCAGAATTCACAGTGAAGGTGGTGCTGGGTTACTGGAAATCCATACTGTTCCTGATTGCTTCCTGGAATCTTATTTCCAATTGAATGCAGAGTTGTTCCTGTGTATCGTTGTGTTGATGGGTCTGTTGTTTCCACCTTTGTCACTATCATACACACACTTACAGTTTCCATTCACTCGGGGACCAATTTTTCATATAGGCACAATTGACATTACAATGAGGTTACAACATGTCTTGACAAGCAAGGGGAGACACAGATTACAACATAACAAAATGGAATCTTGACATTACAAAATGGGACTTGCCATTACTTTGGTTAGCCATAAAAGCAGGCCTGAAGTATAAAAACTGGTGTAAAAATAGCACAGAATAGCAAAAATTCTAATATAAAATAATACGAGATAGCAAAATTAGCAATACATAACCTAAAAGAGGTTTTTTAGATAGAAAGAAAGAAATACTTTGACTTTTAAGAGGCATTTATTCCAGGGAGGGTGACAAATTGGGGCCAGTAGAGAGCATGTACAGGTTGGCCCGAAGATCTGGGCCTCATGGACAAGGCCTGGGCTCATGGCCTGCAAGGCCTGCCCGTACACTCTAGACTAAACAAAACAACACACAAAAAAACCCACAACGAACATTAGGACTATTTACATATTTACAGTTCCGCCAGCGGGGACACCCATGGGGCCTCAGGGGTCGAACCGTATGAACAAAGTCCAAGGCCTTGGCCCGCTGGACGTGTCTCTGCAGCTTGAGCAGCCGGTGGTGTCACAGTGCAAGGATCAGGCATCCCGCCTCGAGTCAGTGCAGTGCCCCCTCGAGAGCCCAGCGTTCCTCAAAGGTGGGCACCGTCCGCCGGAGGACAGCATGCTCAAACTCAAGCGAGAGGTGGGACCGCACCAGCAGGCAGAAGAGCTGAAAGGCGTCAACCATCCCGGTGGCGGTAAGCCGGTTTTGCCGGCTCTTCAGGGTGGCCATCTTGGCCTGGCCCAGCAGGAAGTTGGCCAGGCTGACCGTGGTCCGCTCGGCCATCTGGTATGGGTAGGAGTAGATGTACACGTCCTCGGAGAAGTCCCGGCCCAGCGCCCGAAGCAGTGCGGCAAGAGCAGCAAAGAGAGGCTGCAGCCGGGGGCAGTCGAGGAAAGCATGGAAAATGTCCTCGTCCAGCACCCCCGGGGCAGAAGGGGCAGGCCACTGAGGCCGCTGGATCCAGGTGACGCACAAAGATGCCGGTGACCAGGATGCCGTGCACAAGTCGCCACTGCAGGTCGCCGGTCTTCTTGGCAGTGGGCACCTTATACAGCGTGCGCCACGCTGGGGTCCTGGGCCACGCCAGGCGCCACCGCCACACGGTGTCAGGGGGGCCGGCGAGCACCTGGGCATGCCAGGTGCTCAGCACCCACACGTAGAGGCCCTTGTGGGGCAGGGTGCCAAAAGGGCAGCCTGTATTGCTGCTGGGGGGCACCGGGAGCCTGAGCAGGGTGTTGGGCCACTCGGCCAGCTTGCTGGGTACCGCTGGGATGACGGGTAGTGGTGGGAAGGCGTCTTGTGCGGCGTCCACGGCGGGGAGTGTCCGGCGAGTCCGGAGACGGACTTCCAGGGCGGTCGCTGCTTCCGTTGGGAGGGCGACCCTAACAGCCCGCAGAAGCCAGCCCGCGGTGCAGACAGAGCGCATCACCAGCCGGACAGCCAGGGCTTTGGGTGACAGCCAGTCTGACCGAGCAGGGTCCAGGAGGTGCTCCAGGCAGGTGGTGTGCGCCTCGATGAAAGCTGCCATGAGGCTGGCGGAGGCCAGGCTCGGCACGACACGCTGCAGGGCCAGGTTGTAGACCAGGGGCTCCTGAAGCAGTTGCGGGAACCGCAGGTGCCTGGCCTGGGGACAGAGATGGAAGGCCGCCCACCAGACCCCCACCATGCTGCAGTAGAATGGGGGAAGGACCGCCCCGTTCAGGAAGGTGAGGTCCAGCTGAAACAGCTCCCGGTCAAAGCCGAGGCCCCCCACTCGCCACAGGAATCGGCACGCCAGCTGTCGCCATGGGAGGTGGCCTTCGGTGTACAGGAGCCGCTGGAGGGCCTGCAGCCGGTAGGCAGCCACCCTGCTGGCCAGGTCAATCAGGCCCTGGCCCCCCTCACCGGTGGAAAGATAGAGGGCAGCTTGTGGTGGCGTCCGTCCCACAGGAAATACACCAGGAGTCACTGCAGTCTCTCCAGTAGCTCCGGCGGAGGGTCCAGCACCGCGCAGCGGTGCCACAGGGTCGCAGCAACCAGGTTGTTGATGACGAGGACCCGGCCGTGGTAAGAGAGGGCGGGCAGGCGTCAGCACCAGCGCTGAAGGCAGGCCTCCACTCCCTCCGCCAGGTCCTCCCAGTTGCGGGCCGCAAATGCCGGTGATCCCAGGAACACTCCCAGGGCTTTGAGACCTTCCCGGTGCCAGGCGAGGCCTCCCAGCAGGTTCAGAGGTGGCGTGGCGGCCCATGTCCCGAGCAGGAAGGTGTTGTTCTTGCCCCAGTTGATGCGGGCCGAGGCGGCGAGCTCGTAGGCACGTTGGCAGTCCCCCAGGGCCCGCACATCCTCCTGGCTACCCAGGAAGACGGTCACATCGTCCGCGTACGACGTCAGCTGGATCGGGGAGCCGGTGGTGGGGCCCGGTGCCGGTGGCAGGGCTAGGCCGGTCAGGCGACGTCGCAGAGCGTGCAGCAAAGGTTCGATGGCCAGGGCGTACAGCATGCCCGACAAGGGGCAGCCCTGGCATATGCCGTGATGCACGGGGAACGGGGAGCACAGCACGCCGTTCACCTTGAGCAGGCCGGAGGCGTCGTGGTACAGGACCCGGAGCGCCGCAGTGAAGAACAGCCTGAAGCCAAAGGCCTCGAGGGTGCTGAGCAGGTACCGGTGGTCGGCGCGATCGAAGGCCTTCTCCTGGTCTAGGGAGAGCACGCCGACGTCTAGGCCAAAAAGCTCTGCGGCCATGAGCAGGTCACGCAGCAGAAACAGGTTGTCCTGGATGGTCCTGCCCGACACACAGTAGCTCTGCTCGGGTCCGATGACGGAGGCTATGACAGTGCGGAGACAGTTCGCCAGTGCCTTGGCCAGGATCTTGTAGTCGGCGCACAGCAGGGAGATGGGCCGCCAGTTCTTCAGGCAGCCGAGGTCCCCCTTCTTGGGCAGCAAGGTGAGCACGACCCGGCGGCAGCTGGTCGGCAGGGTCCCGTCGGCGAGGTTATTGCGGAAGACGCGGAGCAGGCTGGGCCCGAGGAGGGGCCAAAAGGCTCTGTAAAATTCAACGGGCAGTCCGTCAAGGCCCGGGGCCCTGCCCGAGGCAAGGCCCCCCACAGTAGCCTCGAGCTCCACCAGGGAGAGTTCATGCTCCAGGGCCTCGACTTGCAAAGCGCCCAGGCACAGCAGGTCCTGATGCAGCTGCTGAGTGGCCTGCGGACAAACAGGCTCAGCCACAAACAAGTCCTGATAGAAGGCGACGGCATGCCCCCGCACTTTGCCTGGGTCTGTGAGCAGCCGTCCCTCCAGGGTCTTGAAGTGGTCCAGCGTCTTTGCCGCGGCCCGTGCCTCTCCAGGCCGAAGAAGAAGCCGGTCAGGGCGTCGGCCTCTGCCAGCTCCTGGCAGCAGGCATGGACCCGTGCACCGTGGGCTGCGCCCTCCACCAGCTCTCGCAGGCATTTCTTGCGGGACCGGAGGCTCTCGAGGAGTACCGCGTTGTTGCCCACTCGAAGCAGGGCTGCCTCAAGCTCTGCCACGTCCTCCTCCAGCTCCTGGGTGCAGCGGCAGAGCTCACTTGCTGCCAGCTGGCTATACTGCTGGCAGAACGCCCAGATCTGGACCTTCCCTACGTCCCACCACAGGCGCCAGGAGGAGTAGCCTGCTCGCGCCGCCTCCCAGCTCTTCCAGAGGTGGGTGAAGCAGTCCCTGAAATGGGTGTCTTGCAGCAGGCTGACATTGAGGCACCAGTAAGGGGCCCGCGTGCATGCTCTGCAGGGCAGGGTCAGTTCACAGCAGACCAGGGCGTGATCTGAGAGGCCCGATGGAACGATGCAGCTGCTGCGCAGTAACGGCAGGTGGTGCTGGCTAATGTAGAGGTGGTCCAGGTGGGCCATGGCGAGCCCGCTGGCACTCATCTTTGCCCAGGTGTATTGTCGCGTGTCAGCGTGGAGGACCCACCAGGCATCGACGAGGTCCGCCGCCTCCAGCACGGTCTGCAGCTTGCGAGCCAAAGGCAGGTACGGCTCCGGCCCTGTCTGGTCTAGCAGCGTGTCGACGGTACAGTTGAAGTCCCCGCCCACGAGGAGCAGGTCGTCCTTCTCGCTGGTGTCACGCAGGAGGTCGCCCAGGGTCTATAGTAAGGCGACCCTCTCTCTCCCGTCGGAGGGCGCTTAGACGTTGAGGAGGAGCAGGCTCTGGTGTGCCAGGGTGACATGGACGGTCAGCAGCTGGCCAGGGATGACCTCTCGTGCCACCGCCAAGTCGTACCACAGCTGCGGCAGGAGGAGGGTCGCCACTCCTGCACTGAGGTTGGTGCCAGGGCTCAGGAACAAGCGGCCTCTCCAGGCGGCGTGCCAGTCGGCTTGAACGTACACGTCGCTGTGCATCTCCTGGAGGAAGGCAATCGCCAGGCGCTTCTGCTGCAGGCCCTCCAGGATGGCCGTCCGCTTCACCGGGTCTCTGCAGCCATTGGTGTTGAGCAAGGCAATTGTGGTAACTGCTATGAACAGGAGAAGAGAGAGGAAGGGTAGGCAGGGTACCGGTGGGAGACAAGGTGACAGACACCGAGCAGAAAAACCGTGGAGGCAAGGGAAAGGCCTAGCATTGCCCTGCCCTATTTCACGGGCCCGCCTTGGCCCCACACCTCCCTCACCCAGGTCACCAGCTTCTCGAGCCGGAAGGCATGTTGACGTGTGCCCAGGTCCTGGCACATAAGTCTCGCCACATCGCTAGCGGCGTAGGCGAACTGCGCGGGGTCCAGGCACCTTTGCCAGATACTCTCAGCCACGTTCCTCTGGCCCTTGGTCTGGTCCAAGAGGTTGAGGAGACCTCCATAGCTGGGGGCCACCCAGGGGGGTTTCTCCAGAGAGAGTTGGATACTGCCGACCAAGAACTGGCGGGGCTGTACTCTGGGAGGAGACTTCCCAGAGAGACCGGTGAAAGTGCCCTCAATGGCCAGGCTCCCTATCAGGCCCCCCTCTCTATCTGGGTCGAGGACCGTCTCAGGGAGATCAATCCCTATCCGCTTTGGGTGACAGATGTCATCCCGCTCCCGGGGCCGCTTGCGGCACTCAGAGGGCAGGCACTCCATCTCCGGCCTCTGCAGGCAGGGGAGCAGGCAGCGGGGTGGCAAGACTCTCTGCCATCTCCCGTGCCTGCTGCTGCTCAGGAGGCAGGCACTCTCCCCTTGCCTTGCTGCTCACAGGCCCCACTGGCTGGGATGGGGGCGAGGGGTTGCGAGGTGTCTCTGGGACACCCTCAGTCATGGCCGGAGATGGCAGGGTTTCCAGGGGGGCAGGCAGAGTGAGCTCAAGTTCCCTGGCTGCCTTTTCCCCGGTGCTGTCTGAGACAGGCCCCAAAGGGGCAGGAGCTCCTTTAGACACTCCTTTTTTCTTCTCGCTCTTCACCTTTTTAGGAGTAACTGGCACCTCCCCCGTAGGGAGCGGGCCAGGCTGCTTGGGTGTCACCACCTCCGGGTCCACCACCTCGCCTGAGGCAGGGGTGGAGGGAGGTGGAGTGTGGGTCTCGGGTGCTCCACCTGACGGGGCCCCAGCGCTTGAGAAGCTAGCCACCCTGGGGGGAACTGGGACACGAAGGGACTGGGAGGACTCCTCAGCCCCTCCACTGGGCGGGGCATCCACCATGACAGGGGCGGGAGAAACCTGGGAGGATGTCCCAGGCCCCCCCCCCCAAGTGGCATGCCACTGCCAGAGGGGTTGAGCCCCTCGGATGGAACAGGGGCAGAGGGGGGCTTGGCAGATCTCCCAACCCCACCCTTTGATGAGGGTCCCGCACCAGAGGTGGATGCACCATCATCCTGGGCGGGCACAGCAGCCGGTGCCCTGGCTGACTGCCCTAATGGGCACTGGGTAGTTAGGTGGGAGCTGCCGCCACAGCAGCGGCAGGAATTCCCACCCAGGGAGAAATACACCACATAGGACCTCCCTTGTGAGACAAAGGTCAAGGAGGGAGGCAGTTTCTGAGCGTTCCCCGTGAGGAGCATGAACACCTGGCTCTGGAAGGACAGGATCTGCCTCAGCTTGGGTTCCTGCTCCCTATGGTCAGCCTGTGCCAGGGGCTGGTGAGGACACCATAGCGCTCGATCGCGTTGGTGAGGTCCCAGTCTGACAGGTGCTGGGGCACGTTGGAGGCCACCACCCGCACTGCCAGGGTCTCCAGAGGCGTGACCAAGTGGTGTACCCCCGAGACTTCCAGCCCCGCCGCACACACCTCCCTCACCAGGTTGGGAGAGCTCAAATAGATAATGGGCACTGAGTTGACCCGGGAGGCATACCGGATGCTCCGGCATCCCAGCAGGTCCACCAGAGCTCCAGCGCAGTCCTCCACCCTGACGTGGAGAGGGGCGTGCACCCGCATGCCATGACTGAGGGGAAGGTCTGCAGAGACATCCCAATGCCAAGTGCCCTGGCTGCTGGCAGGCTCCCAGCAGGAGAGGGTTAACTCTCTCCCGGGAGGGAGAGGGGGGGGAAAAAAAAGCCTCAGGCTGACACGGGGGACTGGGAAGGGGCTGAAAATGCCCCAAAATTGGCCTGAGGGGGGGGCAGAGCAACCCTGCAGGGGTTCAGGGCAAGCCCCAAGGCAGGGGGAAATGGCAGCGACCAAGGTAAAGGGCCCTGGGGAAGGGAGGCAGCAGGAATCACAGGGAGAACTCAGGCGGGGGTGGGGGAGGGGCAGTGGCAAACGAGGCTGCCAGAGCCCGGGGGAAAAACGCTCAGAAAGCAGGGGGAAGGGGCGACCTCCCGCGGCACCGCCGCGTCAAGCTGCAGCTGCGGCGATAAGAGTGTCGCGACCCCCGCGCGGAGGCTGGTGCCGTGGCTCAGGAACACCTGTCCTCGCCAGGCAGCCCGCCAGGCCGCCTGGTTGAACCTGTCAGAGTGGGTCTCTTGTAGGAAGGCGATGGCCAGCCTCTTCTGCCGCAGGAGCTCCAGGACGGCCCCGCGCTTCACCGCGTCTCGACAGCCGTTGACGTTGAAGGTGCCAATGGTTGTGGCTGCCATGGGGGTGGGTGTGGGAGAGGAGGAGCAAAGCAGAGTGCGGGTGGAAGAGCGAGCACCCAAGAGCAGAGCAAGGCAATACAGACAGGTCAGGGAAGGCCTACTGTGCCCTACTCTAGTCGAGGGACCCGCCCAGGCCCCACTCCACTCTCACCCTCTGGGCAAGCTTGTCCAGACGGTAGGCCATCTGACGTGTGCCCCGATCTTGCTTCATGAGCTTGACTGCCGCCCTGGCAGCCTTGACAAACACTTCGGGGTCCGCACACCACTGGGTGATGTGCCCCGCTACATTTTTCTGCCCCTTGGTTAGCTTCAGCAAGGACAGGAGTCCCCCATAGTCAGGAGAGACCCAGGGGGGCTCCGCCAGCTTGGGGTGGATGTTGCCTACTGAAGAGCGGCGAGGCCACACCCCCGGCGGGAGCTCGCCCGCAACTGCAGCGTCGACCCCCTCGATGTCCAGGCACATCAGCCGCCTCTCGTCGTCCGAGTCGAGGACCGGCTCCGCGAGGACATTCCCTATCTTCTTGGGGGGGGAGGGGCCATCCCGCTCACGACGTCTCTTGCGAGACTCCGAGAGCTGGATCTCCATCTCGCTAACGTCCCCATCTGCTCCGGTAGGCTGGGGCGTGACCAAAGGGGCAGCGGGCTCTCCCGCCACCCCCGGGGCCAGGCCACCGGAAGAGAGACATTCGCCACTATCCCTGCTGCCGCCTGACTCCGGAGGCCGGGGGACAGGCGAGGGGAGGAGGACCCCTGAAGGCCCCTCCCCCCCACCCGCTAAGTCTGCCTCGTCGGTGGCTACATCCGACGGGGCGGGTGGTGTGGCGGCCGGAACGGGGTCCGGCTCTGTAGTGGGGGGGTCCTCGGCACTGGCCGAGGAGGGGTCTGTCAGGGATGGGGTGTCCTGAGAGGCCCCCCTCATCTCCCTCTCTTTTTCGGGTGGTAGGGAGGACGCCCGAGCCCCATCATCCGATGAGGCTCCAGCACCGCAGTCCCCGGCCACCCCAGCCACTTCGGCCGGGGCAGGCAGGGGGCAAGGGGAGGCGTCCGCCTCTCCACCCGGTGGGGCTGCCGCACCGAGGGCAGGGGGCGCCACAGACGGGGGGGGGGGCGGCGGGGCCACGGTAGTAGCACCAGCCCCTCGGCTGGACGATGGCTTCCCGCTGGAGACCCCGGTCCCCTGAGATGGAACGGAGGGGGAAGGAGGTCGGGAGGAAGAGCTCCCAGCCTCCCTGGGCCTGTCGCGTGTCCCAGAGGTCGACGCGCCGTCTTTCGGCGCTGCCGCAGGCGGCGATGGTCCGGCCGCCTTGCCCCGAGGGCACTGCGCGGCCAGGTGGGAGGAGCCCCCGCACTTGAAGCACGTGGTCTCTCCCACAGACAGATAGATAATAAACCGCCGCCCCTCGAGCGTGAGGCTCAGGGAGCGAGGCAGCGACTGGGGGCCCTCCTTGAGGAGCATGAAGACCTGCCTCCGAAAGGACAGGACGTGCTTGCCCTGAGGGTTCTTGTTTCCCATCGGCAGGCGGCGAAAAGGACTCGCAGGAACCCCATAGGCCTCGAGTCCCCTGGCCAGCTCCCGATTGGAAATGTGCGGTGGGACGTTGGAAATCACCACCCTCACTGCCTGAGTCTCTAGGGGCGTGACAGGGTAGTGGACGCCCGCAATGTCCAGGCCCTCCGCACACACCCTGTCAACCAAGGCGGGCTTGCTCAAATAGATCATCGGGACCGTGTTCACGCGCCCCGCGTAGCGGATGGTACGCCATCCCAGGAGGGCGGCCAGAGCCTCCACGCAAGCCTCGAGCCCCACATGGAGAGGGGCATGAACCCTCAGGCCATGAGACAGTGGGAGGTCCTGAGAGACATCCTCATGCCAGCTGCCAGGCGTAGGAGCCGCCATTCCTCGCCAGGACAGGGTTAAACTGCGAAGCGCAGGAAAAAAAAAAAAAAAAAAAAAAAAAAAAAAAGCCTCAGGCTGACACGGGGGACTGGGACTGGGAGGGGGCTGAAAACGCCCCCAAATCGGCCTGAGGGGGGCAGAGCAACCCCGCAGGGGCTCAGGGCATGCCCCAAGGCAGGGGCAGATGGCAGGGACCAAGGGAAGGGGCCCTGGGGGAGGGAGGCAGCAGAAATCAAAGGGACAACTCAGGCGCGGGTGGGGGAGGGGCAGAGCCAAACGAGGCTGCCGGAGCCCAGGGGAAAAAGGCTCAGAAAGTGGGGGGAAGGGGCAGGGAGGGGGTCCCCAGGGACAGGGTGGGGAGAGGCAAGGGTTTTTTTGGGGGGGGGGACAGGAAAAGGGGGGCAGGGAGTGCGAGGCAACGAGCTGAAAGCACCTGAGCTGGAGGAGCTTAGAAGGGCTTCAGCTGTCGGCGGCCATCTTGAAAGAAAGAAAGAAAGAAAGAAAGAAAGAAAGAAAGAAAGAAAGAAAGACTTTTTGACTTTTAAGAGACCTTTATTCCCCGGAGGGTGATGACTCGGAGCCAGTCAAAAGCATGTACAAGGATGCCCGAAGCTCTGGGCCTCATGGACAAGGCCTGGGCTCATGGCCTGCAAGGCCTGCCCGTACACGCTAGACAAAAAAAAACAACCAACACAACGAAACATAAGGACTATTTACAGTATTTACAGTTCTGCCAGCAGGGACACCCATGGAGGCCTCCGGGGTCGACCCGCACGAGCAAAAGTCCAGGGCCTCGGCCCGCTTGACGCGTCTCTGCGGCTTGAGCAGCCGGTGGCATCACAGAACGAGGATCAGGCGTCCCGCCTCGACCCGGCACAGCACCCCCTCGAGGGCCCAGCGCTCCTCAAAGGCGGGCACCGTCCGCCGGAGGACAGCGTGCTCAAACTCGAGCGAGAGGCGGGCCCGCACCAGCAGGCGGAAGAGCTGCAGGGCGTCGACCATCCCGGTGCCGCTGAGCTGGTTTCGCCGGCTCTTCAGGGTGGCCATCTTGGCCTGGCCCAGCAGGAAGTTGGCCAGGCTGACTGTGGCCCGCTCGGCCGCCCGGTATGGAAAGGAGTGGACGTAGGCGTCTTCGGAGAGGTCTCGGCCCAGTACCCGAAGCAGTGCGCCCAGGGCGGCAAAGAGAGGCTGCAGCCGGGGGCAGTCGAGGAAGGCGTGGAAAATGTCCTCGTCCAGCACCCCCGGGCAGAAGGGGCAGGCCGCCGAGGCCGCTGGCTCCAAGTGACGCACAAAGGTGCCGGTGGCCAGGATGCCGTGCACGAGCCGCCACTGCAGGTCGCCGGTCTTCTTGGCGATGGGCGCCTTATACAGCGTGCACCACGCCGGGGTTCCGGGCCGCGCCAGGCGCCGCCGCCACGCGGTGTCAGGGCGGCCGGCGAGCACCTGGGCGTGCCGGGTGCGCACCACCCACATGTAGAGGCCCTTGCGGGGCAGGGTGCCAAAAGGGCAGCCCGTATTGCTGCTGGGGGGCACCGGGAGCCTGAGCAGCGTGTTGGGCCGCTCGGCCAGCTCGCCGGGTACCGCTGGGATGACGGGTAGCGGTGGGAAGGCGTCTTCTGCGGCGTCTGCGGCGGGGAGGGGCCGGCGAGTCTGGAGATGGGCTTCCAGGGCGGTCGCTGCCTCCGTCGGGAGGGCGGCCCTAACGGCCCGCAGAAGCCGCCCCGCGGTGCGGACGGAGCGCATCGCCAGCCGGGCAGCCAGGGCCTCGGGTGACAGCCAGTCCGACCGAGCGGGGTCCAGGAGGTGCTCCAGGCGGGTGGAGCGCGCCTCGACGAGAGCTGCCGTGAGGTTGGCGGAGGCCAGGCTCGGCACGACACGGTGCAGGGCCGGGTTGTGGACCAAGGGCTCTCGAAGGAGCTGCGGGAACCGCAGGTGCCTGGCCTGGGGACAGAGATGGAAGGCCGCCCGCCAGGCCCGCACCACGCTGCGGTAGAACGGGGGAAGGACCGCCCCGTTCAGGAAGGTGAGGTCCAGTTGAAACAGCTCCCGGTCAAAGCCGAGGCCCCCCACTCGCCGCAGGAATCGGCACGCCAGCTGTCGCCACGGGAGGTGGCCCTCGGTGTACAGGAGCCGCTGGAGGGCCTGCAGCCGATAGGCGGCCACCCTGCTGGCCAGATCGATCAGGCCCTGGCCCCCCTCGCCGGTGGGCAGGTAGAGGGCAGCTCGTGGGAGCCAGTGGCGTCCGTCCCACAGGAAATCGACCAGGAGCCGCTGCAGTCGCTCCAGTAGCTCCGGCGGAGGGTCCAGCACCGCGCAGCGGTGCCACAGGGTGGCCGCCGCCAGGGTATTGATGACGAGGACGCGCCCCCGGTAGGAAAGGCTGGGCAGGCGCCAGCGCCACCGCTGCAGGCGGGCCTCCACTCCCTCCTCGAGGCCGTCCCAGTTGCGCGCCATGAAGGTCGTCGGCCCCAGGAACACGCCCAAGACCTTGAGGCCCTCGCGGCGCCAGGCGAGGCCCCCCGGCAAGTCCGGCGGAGGCCTGCCAGTCCATGCGCCAAGCAGCAGAGTGTCACTCTTGCCCCAGTTGATGCGGGCGGAGGAGGCGCGCTCGTAGGCCCGCTGGCAATCTGCCAGAGCCCGCACGTCTTCCCGGGTGGCGAGGAAGACGGTGACGTCGTCCGCATAGGCCGACAGCCGGAGACGAGGGCCAGCGGACGGGCCCGTGGCCGATGGCAGGGCCACCCCACTCAGGCGGCGGCGCAGCGCGTGTAACAGCGGCTCGATGGCCAGGGCGTAGAGCATGCCCGACAGCGGACAGCCCTGGCGAATGCCCCTGCGCGCGGGGAACGGAGCGCAAAGCACCCCGTTCACCTTGAGCAGGCTGGAAATGTCCCGGTACAAGACCCGGAGGGCCCCGGTGAAGAGGGGCCCAAAGCCAAAGGCCTCCAGCGTGCGGAAGAGGTAGGCGTGGCCCACGCGGTCAAAGGCCTTCTCCTGGTCGAGAGAGAGGAGGCCGACGTCGAGGCCAAAGAGCTCGCTGGCCGTGAGCAGGTCCCGCAGCAGGAACAGGTTGTCTTGTATGGTCCTGCCCGGCACGCAGTAGCTCTGCTCGGGCCCGGTGAGAGAGGCCATGACCGCGCGGAGGCGGGTGGCCAGCGCTTTGGCCAGAATCTTGTAGTCCGCGCACAGCAGGGAGACCGGCCGCCAGTTCTTCATGTAGCCCAGGTCTCCCTTCTTGGGCAGCAGGGTCAGCACCGCTCGGCGGCAGCTGATCGGCAAGACCTTGTCGGCGAGGCTCTCCTGGAAAACGCGCAGGAGGCTGGGGCCGAGGAGAGGCCAGAAGGTCTTGTAGAACTCGGCAGGCAGCCCGTCGAGGCCCGGGGCTTTGCCGGAGGCGAGGCCGGCCGTGGCGGCCGCCAGCTCTTCCAGGGACAAGTCCCGCTCCAGCTCGCCGGCCTCCAGGGCATCGAGACGCGGTAGGCCCTCGTGGAGTTCCCGCGTGGCCTCGGGGCACGACGGCTCGGCCGCGAACAGGTCGCGATAGAAGGCGACGGCACGTTCGCGGACTTCGCCCGGCTCTGTAATGACCCGGCCCTCAGGAGTCTTGAGATGGTCCAAGACTTTGCTCGCTGCCCGCCGCCGCTCCAGGTCGAAAAAGAAGCGGGTCGGGGCGTCGGTTTCCACCAGCTCCTGGCAGCGGGCGCGGATCCTCGCGCCGCGGGCCGCGCTCTCCGCCAAGTCGCGCAGGCATTTCCTGCGGAGCCGGAGGCTCTCGCTCAGTGCCGCGTCGCTGCCGGCGGCCAGCAGAGCAGCCTCGAGCTCCGCCACGTCCTCCTCCAACTCCCGGACACGGCGGCGCGTCTCGTTCGCGGCCAGCTGGGTGTACTGCTGGCAGAAGGCTCGGGTCTGGACCTTGCCCACGTCCCACCACAGCTTCCAGGAGGAGTGGCTCGGTCTCGCAGCCTCCCACCTCCGCCAAAAGTGGGCAAAGCAGTCCCGGAAATAAGAGTCCTGGAGCAGACTAATGTTCAAACACCAATACGGTGCCCGTGCACAGGCTCTCCCCGGCAGGCTCAGTTCGCTGAAGGCCAGGCCATGATCTGATAGACCCGAGGGAGCGATGCGGCTGCTGCGCAGGAGTGGCAGGTGGTGCCTGGTGATATAAAGGCGGTCGAGGCGAGCCATGGTGAGACCGCCGGCACTCGTCTTGGCCCAGGTGTACTGGCGCGCATCGGGATGCAGGGCTCGCCAGACGTCCACGAGGTCTGCCCCCTCCAGGGCAGCTTGCAGCTTGCGAGCGGAGGGCAGGTGGGGCTCAGGCCCTGTGCGGTCGAGGCGCGGGGCAGTGGTGCAATTGAAATCGCCCCCGAGGAGGAGCAGGTCATCATCCTCGCTAGCGTCGCGCAGGAGGGCAGCCAAGCTCTCAAAGAAAGCGACCCTCTCCTGGCCATCGGAGGGCGCGTAGATGTTGACGAGCAGCAGACGGTGTTGCGCGAGGGTGACGCGGACGGTCAGCAGGCGGCCGGGGACGACCTCCCGCGGCACCGCCGCGTCAAGCTGCAGCTGCGGCGATAAGAGTGTCGCGACCCCCGCGCGGAGGCTGGTGCCGTGGCTCAGGAACACCTGTCCTCGCCAGGCAGCCCGCCAGGCCGCCTGGTTGAACCTGTCAGAGTGGGTCTCTTGTAGGAAGGCGATGGCCAGCCTCTTCTGCCGCAGGAGCTCCAGGACGGCCTCGCGCTTCACCGCGTCTCGACAGCCGTTGACGTTGAAGGTGCCAATGGTTGTGGCTGCCATGGGGGTGGGTGTGGGAGAGGAGGAGCAAAGCAGAGTGCGGGTGGAAGAGCGAGCACCCAAGAGCAGAGCAAGGCAATACAGACAGGTCAGGGAAGGCCTACCGTGCCCTACTCTAGTCGAGGGACCCGCCCAGGCCCCACTCCACTCTCACCCTCTGGGCAAGCTTGTCCAGACGGTAGGCCATCTGACGTGTGCCCCGATCTTGCTTCATGAGCTTGACTGCCGCCCTGGCAGCCTTGACAAACACTTCGGGGTCCGCACACCACTGGGTGATGTGCCCCGCTACATTTTTCTGCCCCTTGGTTAGCTTCAGCAAGGACAGGAGTCCCCCATAGTCAGGAGAGACCCAGGGGGGCTCCGCCAGCTTGGGGTGCATGTTGCCCACGGAAGAGCGGCGAGGCCGCACCCCCGGCGGGAGCTCGCCCGCAACTGCAGCGTCGACCCCCTCGATGTCCAGGCACATCAGCCGCCTCTCGTCGTCCGAGTCGAGGACCGGCTCCGCGAGGACATTCCCTGTCTTCTTGGGGGGGGAGGGGCCATCCCGCTCACGACGTCTCTTGCGAGACTCCGAGAGCTGGATCTCCATCTCGCTAACGTCCCCATCTGCTCCGGTAGGCTGGGGCGTGACCAAAGGGGCAGCGGGCTCTCCCGCCACCCCCGGGGCCAGGCCACCGGAAGAGAGACATTCGCCACTATCCCTGCTGCCGCCTGACTCCGGAGGCTGGGGGACAGGCGAGGGGAGGGGGACCCCTGAAGGCCCCTCCCCCCCACCCGCTAAGTCTGCCTCGTCGGTGGCTACATCCGACGGGGCGGGTGGTGTGGCAGCCGGAACGGGGTCCGGCTCTGTAGTGGGGGGGTCCTCGGCACTGGCCGAGGAGGGGTCTGTCAGGGATGGGGTGTGCTGAAAGGCCCCCCTCATCTCCCTCTCTTTTTCGGGTGGTAGGGAGGACGCCCGAGCCCCATCATCCGATGAGGCTCCAGCACCGCAGTCCCCGGCCACCCCAGCCACTTCGGCCGGGGCAGGCAGGGGGCAAGGGGAGGCGTCCGCCTCTCCACCCGGTGGGGCTGCTGCACCGAGGGCAGGGGGCGCCACAGACGGGGGAGGGGGCGGCGGGGCCATGGTAGCAGCACCAGCCCCTCGGCTGGACGATGGCTTCCCGCTGGAGACCCCGGTCCCCTGAGATGGAACGGAGGGGGAAGGAGGTCGGGAGGAAGAGCTCCCAGCCTCCCTGGGCCTGTCGCGTGCCCCAGAGGTCGACGCGCTGTCTTTCGGCGCTGCCGCAGGCGGCGATGGTCCGGCCGCCTTGCCCCGAGGGCACTGCGCGGCCAGGTGGGAGGAGCCCCCGCACTTGAAGCACGTGGTCTCTCCCACAGACAGATAGATAATAAACCGCCGCCCCTCGAGCGTGAGGCTCAGGGAGCGAGGCAGCGACTGGGGGCCCTCCTTGAGGAGCATGAAGACCTGCCTCCGAAAGGACAGGACGTGCTTGCCCTGAGGGTTCTTGTTTCCCATCGGCAGGCGGCGAAAAGGACTCGCAGGAAGCCCATAGGCCTCGAGTCCCCTGGCCAGCTCCCGATTGGAAATGTGCGGTGGGACGTTGGAAATCACCACCCTCACTGCCTGAGTCTCTAGGGGCGTGACAGGGTAGTGGATGCCCGCAATGTCCAGGCCCTCCGCACACACCCTGTCAACCAAGGCGGGCTTGCTCAAATAGATCATCGGGACCGTGTTCACGCGCCCCGCGTAGCGGATGGTACGCCATCCCAGGAGGGCGGCCAGAGCCTCCACGCAAGCCTCGAGCCCCACATGGAGAGGGGCATGAACCCTCAGGCCATGAGACAGTGGGAGGTCCTGAGAGACATCCTCATGCCAGCTGCCAGGCGTAGGAGCCGCCATTCCTCGCCAGGACAGGGTTAAACTGCGAAGCGCAGGAAAAAAAAAAAAAAAAAAAAAAAAAAAAAAGCCTCAGGCTGACACGGGGGACTGGGACTGGGAGGGGGCTGAAAACGCCCCCAAATCGGCCTGAGGGGGGCAGAGCAACCCCGCAGGGGCTCAGGGCATGCCCCAAGGCAGGGGCAGATGGCAGGGACCAAGGGAAGGGGCCCTGGGGGAGGGAGGCAGCAGAAATCAAAGGGACAACTCAGGCGCGGGTGGGGGAGGGGCAGAGCCAAACGAGGCTGCCGGAGCCCAGGGGAAAAAGGCTCAGAAAGTGGGGGGAAGGGGCAGGGAGGGGGTCCCCAGGGACAGGGTGGGGAGAGGCAAGGGTTTTTTTGGGGGGGGGACAGGAAAAGGGGGGCAGGGAGTGCGAGGCAACGAGCTGAAAGCACCTGAGCTGGAGGAGCTTAGAAGGGCTTCAGCTGTCGGCGGCCATCTTGAAAGAAAGAAAGAAAGAAAGAAAGAAAGAAAGAAAGAAAGAAAGAAAGAAAGAAAGAAAGAAAGAAAGAAAGAAAGAAAGAAAGACTTTTGACTTTTAAGAGACCTTTATTCCCCGGAGGGTGATGACTCGGAGCCAGTCAAAAGCATGTACAAGGACGCCCGAAGCTCTGGGCCTCGTGGACAAGGCCTGGGCTCGTGGCCTGCAAGGCCTGCCCGTACACTCTAGACAAAAAAAAAAACAACCAACACAACGAAACATAAGGACTATTTACAGTATTTACAGTTCTGCCAGCAGGGACACCCATGGAGGCCTCCGGGGTCGACCCGCACGAGCAAAAGTCCAGGGCCTCGGCCCGCTTGACGCGTCTCTGCGGCTTGAGCAGCCGATGGCATCACAGAACGAGGATCAGGCGTCCCGCCTCGACCCGGCACAGCACCCCCTCGAGGGCCCAGCGCTCCTCAAAGGCGGGCACCGTCCGCCGGAGGACAGCGTGCTCAAACTCGAGCGAGAGGCGGGCCCGCACCAGCAGGCGGAAGAGCTGCAGGGCGTCGACCATCCCGGTGCCGCTGAGCTGGTTTCGCCGGCTCTTCAGGGTGGCCATCTTGGCCTGGCCCAGCAGGAAGTTGGCCAGGCTGACCGTGGCCCGCTCGGCCGCCCGGTACGGAAAGGAGTGGACGTAAGCGTCTTCGGAGAGGTCTCGGCCCAGTACCCGAAGCAGTGCGCCCAGGGCGGCAAAGAGAGGCTGCAGCCGGGGGCAGTCGAGGAAGGCGTGGAAAATGTCCTCGTCCAGCACCCCCGGGCAGAAGGGGCAGGCCGCCGAGGCCGCTGGGTCCAAGTGACGCACAAAGGTGCCGGTGGCCAGGATGCCGTGCACGAGCCGCCACTGCAGGTCGCCGGTCTTCTTGGCGATGGGCGCCTTATACAGCGTGCGCCACGCCGGGGTCCCGGGCCGCGCCAGGCGCCGCCGCCACGCGGTGTCAGGGCGGCCGGCGAGCACCTGGGCGTGCCGGGTGCGCACCACCCACATGTAGAGGCCCTTGCGGGGCAGGGTGCCAAAAGGGCAGCCCGTATTGCTGCTGGGGGGCACCGGGAGCCTGAGCAGCGTGTTGGGCCGCTCGGCCAGCTCGCCGGGTACCGCTGGGATGACGGGTAGCGGTGGGAAGGCGTCTTCTGCGGCGTCTGCGGCGGGGAGGGGCCGGCGAGTCTGGAGATGGGCTTCCAGGGCGGTCGCTGCCTCCGTCGGGAGGGCGGCCCTAACGGCCCGCAGAAGCCGCCCCGCGGTGCGGACGGAGCGCATGGCCAGCCGGGCAGCCAGGGCCTCGGGTGACAGCCAGTCCGACCGAGCGGGGTCCAGGAGGTGCTCCAGGCGGGTGGAGCGCGCCTCGACAAGAGCTGCCGTGAGGCTGGCGGAGGCCAGGCTCGGCACGACACGGTGCAGGGCCGGGTTGTGGACCAAGGGCTCTCGAAGGAGCTGCGGGAACCGCAGGTGCCTGGCCTGGGGACAGAGATGGAAGGCCGCCCGCCAGGCCCGCACCACGCTGCGGTAGAACGGGGGAAGGACCGCCCCGTTCAGGAAGGTGAGGTCCAGTTGAAACAGCTCCCGGTCAAAGCCGAGGCCCCCCACTCGCCGCAGGAATCGGCACGCCAGCTGTCGCCACGGGAGGTGGCCCTCGGTGTACAGGAGCCGCTGGAGGGCCTGCAGCCGATAGGCGGCCACCCTGCTGGCCAGATCGATCAGGCCCTGGCCCCCCTCGCCGGTGGGCAGGTAGAGGGCAGCTCGTGGGAGCCAGTGGCGTCCGTCCCACAGGAAATCGACCAGGAGCCGCTGCAGTCGCTCCAGTAGCTCCGGCGGAGGGTCCAGCACCGCGCAGCGGTGCCACAGGGTGGCCGCCGCCAGGTTATTGATGACGAGGACGCGCCCCCGGTAGGAAAGGCTGGGCAGGCGCCAGCGCCACCGCTGCAGGCGGGCCTCCACTCCCTCCTCGAGGCCGTCCCAGTTGCGCGCCATGAAGGTCGTCGGCCCCAGGAACACGCCCAAGACCTTGAGGCCCTCGCGGCGCCAGGCGAGGCCCCCCGGCAAGTCCGGCGGAGGCCTGCCAGTCCATGCGCCAAGCAGCAGAGTGTCACTCTTGCCCCAGTTGATGCGGGCGGAGGAGGCGCGCTCGTAGGCCCGCTGGCAATCTGCCAGAGCCCGCACGTCTTCCCGGGTGGCGAGGAAGACGGTGACGTCGTCCGCATAGGCCGACAGCCGGAGACGAGGGCCAGCGGACGGGCCCGTGGCCGATGGCAGGGCCACCCCACTCAGGCGGCGGCGCAGCGCGTGTAACAGCGGCTCGATGGCCAGGGCGTAGAGCATGCCCGACAGCGGACAGCCCTGGCGAATGCCCCTGCGCGCGGGGAACGGAGCGCAAAGCACCCCGTTCACCTTGAGCAGGCTGGAAATGTCCCGGTACAAGACCCGGAGGGCCCCGGTGAAGAGGGGCCCGAAGCCAAAGGCCTCCAGCGTGCGGAAGAGGTAGGCGTGGCCCACGCGGTCAAAGGCCTTCTCCTGGTCGAGAGAGAGGAGGCCGACGTCGAGGCCAAAGAGCTCGCTGGCCGTGAGCAGGTCCCGCAGCAGGAACAGGTTGTCTTGTATGGTCCTGCCCGGCACGCAGTAGCTCTGCTCGGGCCCGGTGAGAGAGGCCATGACCGCGCGGAGGCGGGTGGCCAGCGCTTTGGCCAGAATCTTGTAGTCCGCGCACAGCAGGGAGACCGGCCGCCAGTTCTTCATGTAGCCCAGGTCTCCCTTCTTGGGCAGCAGGGTCAGCACCGCTCGGCGGCAGCTGATCGGCAAGACCTTGTCGGCGAGGCTCTCCTGGAAAACGCGCAGGAGGCTGGGGCCGAGGAGAGGCCAGAAGGTCTTGTAGAACTCGGCAGGCAGCCCGTCGAGGCCCGGGGCTTTGCCGGAGGCGAGGCCGGCCGTGGCGGCCGCCAGCTCTTCCAGGGACAAGTCCCGCTCCAGCTCGCCGGCCTCCAGGGCATCGAGACGCGGTAGGCCCTCGTGGAGTTCCCGCGTGGCCTCGGGGCACGACGGCTCGGCCGCGAACAGGTCGCGATAGAAGGCGACGGCACGTTCGCGGACTTCGCCCGGCTCTGTAATGACCCGGCCCTCAGGAGTCTTGAGATGGTCCAAGACTTTGCTCGCTGCCCGCCGCCGCTCCAGGTCGAAAAAGAAGCGGGTCGGGGCGTCGGTTTCCACCAGCTCCTGGCAGCGGGCGCGGATCCTCGCGCCGCGGGCCGCGCTCTCCGCCAAGTCGCGCAGGCATTTCCTGCGGAGCCGGAGGCTCTCGCTCAGTGCCGCGTCGCTGCCAGCGGCCAGCAGAGCAGCCTCGAGCTCCGCCACGTCCTCCTCCAACTCCCGGACACGGCGGCGCGTCTCGTTCGCGGCCAGCTGGGTGTACTGCTGGCAGAAGGCTCGGGTCTGGACCTTGCCCACGTCCCACCACAGCTTCCAGGAGGAGTGGCTCGGTCTCGCAGCCTCCCACCTCCGCCAAAAGTGGGCAAAGCAGTCCCGGAAATAAGAGTCCTGGAGCAGACTAATGTTCAAACACCAATACGGTGCCCGTGCACAGGCTCTCCCCGGCAGGCTCAGTTCGCTGAAGGCCAGGCCATGATCTGATAGACCCGAGGGAGCGATGCGGCTGCTGCGCAGGAGTGGCAGGTGGTGCCTGGTGATATAAAGGCGGTCGAGGCGAGCCATGGTGAGACCGCCGGCACTCGTCTTGGCCCAGGTGTACTGGCGCGCATCGGGATGCAGGGCTCGCCAGACGTCCACGAGGTCTGCCCCCTCCAGGGCAGCTTGCAGCTTGCGAGCGGAGGGCAGGTGGGGCTCAGGCCCTGTGCGGTCGAGGCGCGGGGCAGTGGTGCAATTGAAATCGCCCCCGAGGAGGAGCAGGTCATCATCCTCGCTAGCGTCGCGCAGGAGGGCAGCCAAGCTCTCAAAGAAAGCGACCCTCTCCTGGCCATCGGAGGGCGCGTAGATGTTGACGAGCAGCAGACGGTGTTGCGCGAGGGTGACGCGGACGGTCAGCAGGCGGCCGGGGACGACCTCCCGCGGCACCGCCGCGTCAAGCTGCAGCTGCGGCGATAAGAGTGTCGCGACCCCCGCGCGGAGGCTGGTGCCGTGGCTCAGGAACACCTGTCCTCGCCAGGCAGCCCGCCAGGCCGCCTGGTTGAACCTGTCAGAGTGGGTCTCTTGTAGGAAGGCGATGGCCAGCCTCTTCTGCCGCAGGAGCTCCAGGACGGCCTCGCGCTTCACCGCGTCTCGACAGCCGTTGACGTTGAAGGTGCCAATGGTTGTGGCTGCCATGGGGGTGGGTGTGGGAGAGGAGGAGCAAAGCAGAGTGCGGGTGGAAGAGCGAGCACCCAAGAGCAGAGCAAGGCAATACAGACAGGTCAGGGAAGGCCTACCGTGCCCTACTCTAGTCGAGGGACCCGCCCAGGCCCCACTCCACTCTCACCCTCTGGGCAAGCTTGTCCAGACGGTAGGCCATCTGACGTGTGCCCCGATCTTGCTTCATGAGCTTGACTGCCGCCCTGGCAGCCTTGACAAACACTTCGGGGTCCGCACACCACTGGGTGATGTGCCCCGCTACATTTTTCTGCCCCTTGGTTAGCTTCAGCAAGGACAGGAGTCCCCCATAGTCAGGAGAGACCCAGGGGGGCTCCGCCAGCTTGGGGTGCATGTTGCCCACGGAAGAGCGGCGAGGCCGCACCCCCGGCGGGAGCTCGCCCGCAACTGCAGCGTCGACCCCCTCGATGTCCAGGCACATCAGCCGCCTCTCGTCGTCCGAGTCGAGGACCGGCTCCGCGAGGACATTCCCTGTCTTCTTGGGGGGGGAGGGGCCATCCCGCTCACGACGTCTCTTGCGAGACTCCGAGAGCTGGATCTCCATCTCGCTAACGTCCCCATCTGCTCCGGTAGGCTGGGGCGTGACCAAAGGGGCAGCGGGCTCTCCCGCCACCCCCGGGGCCAGGCCACCGGAAGAGAGACATTCGCCACTATCCCTGCTGCCGCCTGACTCCGGAGGCTGGGGGACAGGCGAGGGGAGGGGGACCCCTGAAGGCCCCTCCCCCCCACCCGCTAAGTCTGCCTCGTCGGTGGCTACATCCGACGGGGCGGGTGGTGTGGCAGCCGGAACGGGGTCCGGCTCTGTAGTGGGGGGGTCCTCGGCACTGGCCGAGGAGGGGTCTGTCAGGGATGGGGTGTGCTGAAAGGCCCCCCTCATCTCCCTCTCTTTTTCGGGTGGTAGGGAGGACGCCCGAGCCCCATCATCCGATGAGGCTCCAGCACCGCAGTCCCCGGCCACCCCAGCCACTTCGGCCGGGGCAGGCAGGGGGCAAGGGGAGGCGTCCGCCTCTCCACCCGGTGGGGCTGCTGCACCGAGGGCAGGGGGCGCCACAGACGGGGGAGGGGGCGGCGGGGCCATGGTAGCAGCACCAGCCCCTCGGCTGGACGATGGCTTCCCGCTGGAGACCCCGGTCCCCTGAGATGGAACGGAGGGGGAAGGAGGTCGGGAGGAAGAGCTCCCAGCCTCCCTGGGCCTGTCGCGTGCCCCAGAGGTCGACGCGCTGTCTTTCGGCGCTGCCGCAGGCGGCGATGGTCCGGCCGCCTTGCCCCGAGGGCACTGCGCGGCCAGGTGGGAGGAGCCCCCGCACTTGAAGCACGTGGTCTCTCCCACAGACAGATAGATAATAAACCGCCGCCCCTCGAGCGTGAGGCTCAGGGAGCGAGGCAGCGACTGGGGGCCCTCCTTGAGGAGCATGAAGACCTGCCTCCGAAAGGACAGGACGTGCTTGCCCTGAGGGTTCTTGTTTCCCATCGGCAGGCGGCGAAAAGGACTCGCAGGAAGCCCATAGGCCTCGAGTCCCCTGGCCAGCTCCCGATTGGAAATGTGCGGTGGGACGTTGGAAATCACCACCCTCACTGCCTGAGTCTCTAGGGGCGTGACAGGGTAGTGGATGCCCGCAATGTCCAGGCCCTCCGCACACACCCTGTCAACCAAGGCGGGCTTGCTCAAATAGATCATCGGGACCGTGTTCACGCGCCCCGCGTAGCGGATGGTACGCCATCCCAGGAGGGCGGCCAGAGCCTCCACGCAAGCCTCGAGCCCCACATGGAGAGGGGCATGAACCCTCAGGCCATGAGACAGTGGGAGGTCCTGAGAGACATCCTCATGCCAGCTGCCAGGCGTAGGAGCCGCCATTCCTCGCCAGGACAGGGTTAAACTGCGAAGCGCAGGAAAAAAAAAAAAAAAAAAAAAAAAAAAAAAAGCCTCAGGCTGACACGGGGGACTGGGACTGGGAGGGGGCTGAAAACGCCCCCAAATCGGCCTGAGGGGGGCAGAGCAACCCCGCAGGGGCTCAGGGCATGCCCCAAGGCAGGGGCAGATGGCAGGGACCAAGGGAAGGGGCCCTGGGGGAGGGAGGCAGCAGAAATCAAAGGGACAACTCAGGCGCGGGTGGGGGAGGGGCAGAGCCAAACGAGGCTGCCGGAGCCCAGGGGAAAAAGGCTCAGAAAGTGGGGGGAAGGGGCAGGGAGGGGGTCCCCAGGGACAGGGTGGGGAGAGGCAAGGGTTTTTTTGGGGGGGGGGACAGGAAAAGGGGGGCAGGGAGTGCGAGGCAACGAGCTGAAAGCACCTGAGCTGGAGGAGCTTAGAAGGGCTTCAGCTGTCGGCGGCCATCTTGAAAGAAAGAAAGAAAGAAAGAAAGAAAGAAAGAAAGAAAGAAAGAAAGAAAGAAAGAAAGAAAGAAAGAAAGAAAGAAAGAAAGAAAGAAAGACTTTTAACTTTTAAGAGACCTTTATTCCCCGGAGGGTGATGACTCGGAGCCAGTCAAAAGCATGTACAAGGACGCCCAAAGCTCTGGGCCTCATGGACAAGGCCTGGGCTCGTGGCCTGCAAGGCCTGCCCGTACACGCTAGACAAAAAAACACCAACCAACACAACGAACATAAGGACTATTTACAGTATTTACAGTTCTGCCAGCAGGGACACCCATGGAGGCCTCCGGGGTCGACCCGCACGAGCAAAAGTCCAGGGCCTCGGCCCGCTTGACGCGTCTCTGCGGCTTGAGCAGCCGGTGGCATCACAGAACGAGGATCAGGCGTCCCGCCTCGACACGGCACAGCACCCCCTCGAGGGCCCAGCGCTCCTCAAAGGCGGGCACCGTCCGCCGGAGGACAGCGTGCTCAAACTCGAGCGAGAGGCGGGCCCGCACCAGCAGGCGGAAGAGCTGCAGGGCGTCGACCATCCCGGTGCCGCTGAGCTGGTTTCGCCGGCTCTTCAGGGTGGCCATCTTGGCCTGGCCCAGCAGGAAGTTGGCCAGGCTGACCGTGGCCCGCTCGGCCGCCCGGTACGGAAAGGAGTGGACGTAAGCGTCTTCGGAGAGGTCTCGGCCCAGTACCCGAAGCAGTGCGCCCAGGGCGGCAAAGAGAGGCTGCAGCCGGGGGCAGTCGAGGAAGGCGTGGAAAATGTCCTCGTCCAGCACCCCCGGGCAGAAGGGGCAGGCCGCCGAGGCCGCTGGGTCCAAGTGACGCACAAAGGTGCCGGTGGCCAGGATGCCGTGCACGAGCCGCCACTGCAGGTCGCCGGTCTTCTTGGCGATGGGCGCCTTATACAGCGTGCGCCACGCCGGGGTCCCGGGCCGCGCCAGGCGCCGCCGCCACGCGGTGTCAGGGCGGCCGGCGAGCACCTGGGCGTGCCGGGTGCGCACCACCCACATGTAGAGGCCCTTGCGGGGCAGGGTGCCAAAAGGGCAGCCCGTATTGCTGCTGGGGGGCACCGGGAGCCTGAGCAGCGTGTTGGGCCGCTCGGCCAGCTCGCCGGGTACCGCTGGGATGACGGGTAGCGGTGGGAAGGCGTCTTCTGCGGCGTCTGCGGCGGGGAGGGGCCGGCGAGTCTGGAGATGGGCTTCCAGGGCGGTCGCTGCCTCCGTCGGGAGGGCGGCCCTAACGGCCCGCAGAAGCCGCCCCGCGGTGCGGACGGAGCGCATGGCCAGCCGGGCAGCCAGGGCCTCGGGTGACAGCCAGTCCGACCGAGCGGGGTCCAGGAGGTGCTCCAGGCGGGTGGAGCGCGCCTCGACAAGAGCTGCCGTGAGGCTGGCGGAGGCCAGGCTCGGCACGACACGGTGCAGGGCCGGGTTGTGGACCAAGGGCTCTCGAAGGAGCTGCGGGAACCGCAGGTGCCTGGCCTGGGGACAGAGATGGAAGGCCGCCCGCCAGGCCCGCACCACGCTGCGGTAGAACGGGGGAAGGACCGCCCCGTTCAGGAAGGTGAGGTCCAGTTGAAACAGCTCCCGGTCAAAGCCGAGGCCCCCCACTCGCCGCAGGAATCGGCACGCCAGCTGTCGCCACGGGAGGTGGCCTTCGGTGTACAGGAGCCGCTGGAGGGCCTGCAGCCGATAGGCGGCCACCCTGCTGGCCAGATCGATCAGGCCCTGGCCCCCCTCGCCGGTGGGCAGGTAGAGGGCAGCTCGTGGGAGCCAGTGGCGTCCGTCCCACAGGAAATCGACCAGGAGCCGCTGCAGTCGCTCCAGTAGCTCCGGCGGAGGGTCCAGCACCGCGCAGCGGTGCCACAGGGTGGCCGCCGCCAGGTTATTGATGACGAGGACGCGCCCCCGGTAGGAAAGGCTGGGCAGGCGCCAGCGCCACCGCTGCAGGCGGGCCTCCACTCCCTCCTCGAGGCCGTCCCAGTTGCGCGCCATGAAGGTCGTCGGCCCCAGGAACACGCCCAAGACCTTGAGGCCCTCGCGGCGCCAGGCGAGGCCCCCCGGCAAGTCCGGCGGAGGCCTGCCAGTCCATGCGCCAAGCAGCAGAGTGTCACTCTTGCCCCAGTTGATGCGGGCGGAGGAGGCGCGCTCGTAGGCCCGCTGGCAATCTGCCAGAGCCCGCACGTCTTCCCGGGTGGCGAGGAAGACGGTGACGTCGTCCGCGTAGGCCGACAGCCGGAGACGAGGGCCAGCGGACGGGCCCGTGGCCGATGGCAGGGCCACCCCACTCAGGCGGCGGCGCAGCGCGTGTAACAGCGGCTCGATGGCCAGGGCGTAGAGCATGCCCGACAGCGGACAGCCCTGGCGAATGCCCCTGCGCGCGGGGAACGGAGCGCAAAGCACCCCGTTCACCTTGAGCAGGCTGGAAATGTCCCGGTACAAGACCCGGAGGGCCCCGGTGAAGAGGGGCCCAAAGCCAAAGGCCTCCAGCGTGCGGAAGAGGTAGGCGTGGCCCACGCGGTCAAAGGCCTTCTCCTGGTCGAGAGAGAGGAGGCCGACGTCGAGGCCAAAGAGCTCGCTAGCCGTGAGCAGGTCCCGCAGCAGGAACAGGTTGTCTTGTATGGTCCTGCCCGGCACGCAGTAGCTCTGCTCGGGCCCGGTGAGAGAGGCCATGACCGCGCGGAGGCGGGTGGCCAGCGCTTTGGCCAGAATCTTGTAGTCCGCGCACAGCAGGGAGACCGGCCGCCAGTTCTTCATGTAGCCCAGGTCTCCCTTCTTGGGCAGCAGGGTCAGCACCGCTCGGCGGCAGCTGATCGGCAAGACCTTGTCGGCGAGGCTCTCCTGGAAAACGCGCAGGAGGCTGGGGCCGAGGAGAGGCCAGAAGGTCTTGTAGAACTCGGCAGGCAGCCCGTCGAGGCCCGGGGCTTTGCCGGAGGCGAGGCCGGCCGTGGCGGCCGCCAGCTCTTCCAGGGACAAGTCCCGCTCCAGCTCGCCGGCCTCCAGGGCATCGAGACGCGGTAGGCCCTCGTGGAGTTCCCGCGTGGCCTCGGGGCACGACGGCTCGGCCGCGAACAGGTCGCGATAGAAGGCGACGGCACGTTCGCGGACTTCGCCCGGCTCTGTAATGACCCGGCCCTCAGGAGTCTTGAGATGGTCCAAGGCTTTGCTCGCTGCCCGCCGCCGCTCCAGGTCGAAAAAGAAGCGGGTCGGGGCGTCGGTTTCCACCAGCTCCTGGCAGCGGGCGCGGATCCTCGCGCCGCGGGCCGCGCTCTCCGCCAAGTCGCGCAGGCATTTCCTGCGGAGCCGGAGGCTCTCGCTCAGTGCCGCGTCGCTGCCGGCGGCCAGCAGAGCAGCCTCGAGCTCCGCCACGTCCTCCTCCAACTCCCGGATACGGCGGCGCGTCTCGTTCGCGGCCAGCTGGGTGTACTGCTGGCAGAAGGCTCGGGTCTGGACCTTGCCCACGTCCCACCACAGCTTCCAGGAGGAGTGGCTCGGTCTCGCAGCCTCCCACCTCCGCCAAAAGTGGGCAAAGCAGTCCCGGAAATAAGAGTCCTGGAGCAGACTAATGTTCAAACACCAATACGGTGCCCGTGCACAGGCTCTCCCCGGCAGGCTCAGTTCGCTGAAGGCCAGGCCATGATCTGATAGACCCGAGGGAGCGATGCGGCTGCTGCGCAGGAGTGGCAGGTGGTGCCTGGTGATATAAAGGCGGTCGAGGCGAGCCATGGTGAGACCGCCGGCACTCGTCTTGGCCCAGGTGTACTGGCGCGCATCGGGATGCAGGGCTCGCCAGACGTCCACGAGGTCTGCCCCCTCCAGGGCAGCTTGCAGCTTGCGAGCGGAGGGCAGGTGGGGCTCAGGCCCTGTGCGGTCGAGGCGCGGGGCAGTGGTGCAATTGAAATCGCCCCCGAGGAGGAGCAGGTCATCATCCTCGCTAGCGTCGCGCAGGAGGGCAGCCAAGCTCTCAAAGAAAGCGACCCTCTCCTGGCCATCGGAGGGCGCGTAGATGTTGACGAGCAGCAGACGGTGTTGCGCGAGGGTGACGCGGACGGTCAGCAGGCGGCCGGGGACGACCTCCCGCGGCACCGCCGCGTCAAGCTGCAGCTGCGGCGATAAGAGTGTCGCGACCCCCGCGCGGAGGCTGGTGCCGTGGCTCAGGAACACCTGTCCTCGCCAGGCAGCCCGCCAGGCCGCCTGGTTGAACCTGTCAGAGTGGGTCTCTTGTAGGAAGGCGATGGCCAGCCTCTTCTGCCGCAGGAGCTCCAGGACGGCCTCGCGCTTCACCGCGTCTCGACAGCCGTTGACGTTGAAGGTGCCAATGGTTGTGGCTGCCATGGGGGTGGGTGTGGGAGAGGAGGAGCAAAGCAGAGTGCGGGTGGAAGAGCGAGCACCCAAGAGCAGAGCAAGGCAATACAGACAGGTCAGGGAAGGCCTACCGTGCCCTACTCTAGTCGAGGGACCCGCCCAGGCCCCACTCCACTCTCACCCTCTGGGCAAGCTTGTCCAGACGGTAGGCCATCTGACGTGTGCCCCGATCTTGCTTCATGAGCTTGACTGCCGCCCTGGCAGCCTTGACAAACACTTCGGGGTCCGCACACCACTGGGTGATGTGCCCCGCTACATTTTTCTGCCCCTTGGTTAGCTTCAGCAAGGACAGGAGTCCCCCATAGTCAGGAGAGACCCAGGGGGGCTCCGCCAGCTTGGGGTGCATGTTGCCCACGGAAGAGCGGCGAGGCCGCACCCCCGGCGGGAGCTCGCCCGCAACTGCAGCGTCGACCCCCTCGATGTCCAGGCACATCAGCCGCCTCTCGTCGTCCGAGTCGAGGACCGGCTCCGCGAGGACATTCCCTGTCTTCTTGGGGGGGGAGGGGCCATCCCGCTCACGACGTCTCTTGCGAGACTCCGAGAGCTGGATCTCCATCTCGCTAACGTCCCCATCTGCTCCGGTAGGCTGGGGCGTGACCAAAGGGGCAGCGGGCTCTCCCGCCACCCCCGGGGCCAGGCCACCGGAAGAGAGACATTCGCCACTATCCCTGCTGCCGCCTGACTCCGGAGGCTGGGGGACAGGCGAGGGGAGGGGGACCCCTGAAGGCCCCTCCCCCCCACCCGCTAAGTCTGCCTCGTCGGTGGCTACATCCGACGGGGCGGGTGGTGTGGCAGCCGGAACGGGGTCCGGCTCTGTAGTGGGGGGGTCCTCGGCACTGGCCGAGGAGGGGTCTGTCAGGGATGGGGTGTGCTGAAAGGCCCCCCTCATCTCCCTCTCTTTTTCGGGTGGTAGGGAGGACGCCCGAGCCCCATCATCCGATGAGGCTCCAGCACCGCAGTCCCCGGCCACCCCAGCCACTTCGGCCGGGGCAGGCAGGGGGCAAGGGGAGGCGTCCGCCTCTCCACCCGGTGGGGCTGCTGCACCGAGGGCAGGGGGCGCCACAGACGGGGGAGGGGGCGGCGGGGCCATGGTAGCAGCACCAGCCCCTCGGCTGGACGATGGCTTCCCGCTGGAGACCCCGGTCCCCTGAGATGGAACGGAGGGGGAAGGAGGTCGGGAGGAAGAGCTCCCAGCCTCCCTGGGCCTGTCGCGTGCCCCAGAGGTCGACGCGCTGTCTTTCGGCGCTGCCGCAGGCGGCGATGGTCCGGCCGCCTTGCCCCGAGGGCACTGCGCGGCCAGGTGGGAGGAGCCCCCGCACTTGAAGCACGTGGTCTCTCCCACAGACAGATAGATAATAAACCGCCGCCCCTCGAGCGTGAGGCTCAGGGAGCGAGGCAGCGACTGGGGGCCCTCCTTGAGGAGCATGAAGACCTGCCTCCGAAAGGACAGGACGTGCTTGCCCTGAGGGTTCTTGTTTCCCATCGGCAGGCGGCGAAAAGGACTCGCAGGAAGCCCATAGGCCTCGAGTCCCCTGGCCAGCTCCCGATTGGAAATGTGCGGTGGGACGTTGGAAATCACCACCCTCACTGCCTGAGTCTCTAGGGGCGTGACAGGGTAGTGGATGCCCGCAATGTCCAGGCCCTCCGCACACACCCTGTCAACCAAGGCGGGCTTGCTCAAATAGATCATCGGGACCGTGTTCACGCGCCCCGCGTAGCGGATGGTACGCCATCCCAGGAGGGCGGCCAGAGCCTCCACGCAAGCCTCGAGCCCCACATGGAGAGGGGCATGAACCCTCAGGCCATGAGACAGTGGGAGGTCCTGAGAGACATCCTCATGCCAGCTGCCAGGCGTAGGAGCCGCCATTCCTCGCCAGGACAGGGTTAAACTGCGAAGCGCAGGAAAAAAAAAAAAAAAAAAAAAAAAAAAAAAAAGCCTCAGGCTGACACGGGGGACTGGGACTGGGAGGGGGCTGAAAACGCCCCCAAATCGGCCTGAGGGGGGCAGAGCAACCCCGCAGGGGCTCAGGGCATGCCCCAAGGCAGGGGCAGATGGCAGGGACCAAGGGAAGGGGCCCTGGGGGAGGGAGGCAGCAGAAATCAAAGGGACAACTCAGGCGCGGGTGGGGGAGGGGCAGAGCCAAACGAGGCTGCCGGAGCCCAGGGGAAAAAGGCTCAGAAAGTGGGGGGAAGGGGCAGGGAGGGGGTCCCCAGGGACAGGGTGGGGAGAGGCAAGGGTTTTTTTGGGGGGGGGGACAGGAAAAGGGGGGCAGGGAGTGCGAGGCAACGAGCTGAAAGCACCTGAGCTGGAGGAGCTTAGAAGGGCTTCAGCTGTCGGCGGCCATCTTGAAAGAAAGAAAGAAAGAAAGAAAGAAAGAAAGAAAGAAAGAAAGAAAGAAAGAAAGAAAGAAAGAAAGAAAGAAAGAAAGAAAGAAAGAAAGAAAGAAAGAAAGAAAGAAAGAAAGAAAGAAAGAAAGAAAGAAAGAAAGAAAGAAAGAAAGAAAGAAAGAAAGACTTTCAATAGATCGCAGCGAGGTAGCTGCTCTGCTACGTACGAAACCCTGACCCAGAATCAGGTCGTCTACGAATGATTTAGCACCGGGTTCCCCACGAACATTCGGTGCGCTGCGGGTGAGAGGCGGCTCCATTCCGACCGCTCTCCGGTCCCGTCACGAACGGCTCTCCACACCGGGCCCTGCCCCCCGGGCGGGGGGCGGCCGGCTATCCGGGGCCAACCGAGGCTCCACGGCGCTGCGGTATCGTTACATTTAGGGGGGATTCTGACTTAGAGGCGTTCAGTCATAATCCCACAGATGGTAGCTTCGCCCCATTGGCTCCTCAGCCAAGCACATACACCAAATAAAGAAAGACATTGCAATGCACAGACTCATTTCCTTAGCTTAACTCACAAAAGATTTATCCTAGACCTTATTTCATATAAAAAGGAAGGGGAGGGGGGTAGAGAGGGAAAAGAGAAAGATATAAATGGATGGGGGAAGGGAAGGAAGTGTGGGATCTTCTGCTACACAGTGGCTTCTCAAATAGAATTGGAAAGCAGCCAAATTTACCATGATTTTCCAGTGAATAAACATCATTCAAGTTATTGGGAAGCTCAAGCATTTTTCCTCCCAGATGTAAGCTACAGAAAGGAAAACAATACTGTATCTATGAACCTTAACAGTGAAAAAGTTACCTTATGATGCATTTTAGCAAAACAATAGTTCTGTTGTTAGACAATGTCAAAGCCAAGTGGTACTGTGGATTATAAACTGATGCAAGAAAAATTAATTCTTACAATAATAAAGTGAGTTGTTTTATACTGGGGACTCAAATCTCACAACCAGCTTAGAACAGAATGTTACTGCTTTGCTTTACCAGTAGAATAATGCAATACCAGAATAAAAAATCACCAGCCAAGGGTTAAGGTAATATTTTCAAGCAATATTTTATCCTAGTAACTTAGAGAGACAACACTGTTTTGTTAGAATGTATCCATGAACCATGAGACTTCAGAATAAAAGTGTACAAGAAAACAGAAGGAAGTAAACACCAAGTATATAGGACTGGGAACCATAAGGTGGCATTGGAATTTGGTATTTTTAAAATCCTTGTTGCCAGTTATAATGAAGTTATTTTAGATGCTGAGCATATCATCAAATAAGGCGGTAACAAAAATTATTTCTGGGTACCTACAGACATACTTAACTATGAGGTAGACTAATTTGCTGCAGTGTAAAGTATCACAGGCTACATGTACAATGCTATTAGGCCACAGCAAACTAATTTTTGCTCCTCTAAAACTGTCATGGACAGTGTCTTACTTCACTGAAAATAACTGCACCTAAACACACATGTAAACATCGACCCAGGCATACATTGAGCCTGGTCAGCCCAGGCAGCAGGTGGCCAGACCCCTCTCTCCTGCCTAACCACAGTTCTCTGCATACTGGGGCATCTCAGTCAGCCCCTATGCTACCCACAGCTGCCACCCAGAGTCTGGGTCTAAACCTCTGGGTCCCCTCCCAGCCAGGGGCTGCACCACCCCAGCTCAAACTGTTGCACCTGGGACCGCACATCTGCATGTGGGCCCAGGACTGCACCAGTCTGAGCGTCGACACATGCCATTAAGGTTGCAGATTGCCCAAGAGTTTACCACATTGCCATAACAGCATGCGTAGATGCCCCCACTGTACGCCAGATATCTAAACATTACATAATACCAGAAGCATTTAAAGAGTTCTTAGAATAACTGGAATTTGTGTCTTACCTTAATAATTTGCCATTGTGTTTTCTTGAATCTTCTAGATTTTTTTTCTGAGAAAAGAAAAACGTAAAACAGTGATAGTATCCTAGGCTCTAGCTAGAAACCATGTTGCCTACTACTAACTTAACAGTCCATTTTTAGAAAAAATAAATTATTTAAGAAACACTCACTTCACTGAAGTGAGTGTAATTTTCTTGTCACAGCTAAAATTGTGCCAAATCATTTTCTTACATTACATTCTTTATGAGGGAACAGAAAACTCATCCAGGGGATGTTAATATAAACAGCTAAGAAAGCCATTACATTTAAAATAAAATAGAACAGCAAGACATTAACCAAGTAATAACAGAAGTGCAAAAAAATTACACAAAAGGAAGATATTTGTGCAGAATCACTTTTGAAGCAGCACCATACACTGTAAGCTCTGTTTATTGGGCAATAAAAAGTCTTTAGACTACCAAATTATCTGTATATCAAATAGTTTACTCACACCACTATGCTACTACTGATGCTGAAGGAATGATTCTAAACAACCCTAAATAATTAAACAACCCTGAATTTAAGGCAACATCCCAATAATTAGACTCTATACATGGAAAGTTAATAAGTTTGCTATAATTTTCCATGTGTAGACTCAAGTTATTCAATTCACCCATGGGGGGAGAAGTAGTAGGGGAACAGACAATGAGGAGGAAAGGAATGAGGGAGGAAGTAAAGGGGCAGGTGGTGGGAAGGCAACTGAGGACAGGCAGTGGGGAAGTGGTAAAGAGAGAGCAGGTGGGGGGGAATCAAGTAGTTTGCCCCTGCTGCCTGTCCCACATAGTCTTGGGCCCTCTGCCCCTCTTCCCACACCCCCCATTATCCTCCCCCTCTGCAGTTTCTTCCATGCCCTGCAGCTGCTTAATCTTGCTCCACACTGGGTGTAACAGAGGGAGCCAGAGTGAAGCAGAGGCAGCATGGGGGCAGGCAGTAACTGTGGGTCCAGCTGTGCCTTGCTCTTAAGTCTACATCTGTGGAGTAGACAAGCCAGGAGACAATAGGGAAATTAAAAGAAAATTGTCCAGTATGTGTAAAAAATACTTTTGTTGTTTAAATGGCTGGTAGTTTGAAATTTAATTTTCTTCTCACAACAAGTATAATTACTGAAAATTAGTTAAAAGAAAGCCTTCGTTTTTTGTCTGTTTTTTCTTTTTTTTTTCTTTTTTAGCAGAAGTCAAAGGAAAGGTGGGTGGAAACCTTAGAGGGAAATTGATTTGGCATTCATGAAATAGTCCATCATGTTAAATGTGGGGAAAATAGTCTGTAGTGTAACATAAGCATTTGACTTTGCTGCATTTTTTACTTTGGTTTCCAAAGTTAACTTAACTTTTGGTTAAGGTAAACCATAAGAAGCTTGAAAGCATTTATTGGTAGCCATTTGACAAACTATTGATAATTGATGCAAGCAGGCTTCGGAAGTTATTTTTTTGGTTCTGTCAATGCTAATACACCCCAGCATGATTCAGGCCTGGTCTTAAATATACTGTCTTCAAAAGACCTTTTCAGCCAGATCTTTTGAAAGTACTAGATGTCCTCAACTGTTATTAGGCTTCAGGTCCTTATGAGAAACCACAGAGAGAAGAAAAACACCTCTACATGCTACAGATGGGGTTCATCCTTGTAAGGTATCCCCAACTTTAATTGTGCTGATTTCACTCATGCCTCTTGTTTCACTCCTATCTCAGAAAAAAGTATTAAAAACAAGAATTGAGGAGTCTCTAAAATGGATTTCTGAGTATTTCAGGAATGAACTCAGACACATTTTAAATGCTTTTATTAATTTTTGAAAAGCAAAGCTCAGGAGTTATATTCAACCTAATTGCAGATATTTCTAGATTGCTTAATACAATGTCTGAATGCCAGATAAAATTATTCTGATTTACAAACTTATCCACAATGGATTCTGCTCTTTGGGCGCAGACAGAAGTGATGGTTTGTCATGTGATCGAGCCTCTGAAGCACTCTACAGTTGTTCACTGACAGAAGCGCATGGCTGCAAAACACATTAAAGATTCCTGATCCTGCAACAATCTGCACCTTCATTATATGAGGGTTCAAATGAAGGTGCTCGAAAGCAAAGCCCCTTCATGGTCTGTCAGCATTGCTGGGATAAGGGCTGGTTTGAAGCACCCCAGTCCCACCCACAGTGCTGTCTTCGGAATGGAAAGAGGAGAAGGAAGGGGAGAGAGTTCCATCTGGAGTTTGCCCAGCCTGCTCTGGAGGGTGGGGTGGATAGATTGGAGCCCATGCCCCCACTCCCTCAAGATGGAGGGGTTACCAATCCACCCACCCCACCCTCCAATGCAGGCTGGGCAAAGCCCAGACTGAGTTCCCTCCACTCCCATCCCGCCCTGCCATTCTGAAGACAGCACCAGGGCTGAAAAAGAGGAGGCAGGGCTAGGGGAGAGTGGCTGCAAACACGCAGCTACTCCAAACTGCAGCTTGATCCTCCAACCCCTGGGATCCAATAGCGAATGTCTATTGGGTCCGAGGAATAATTGTAATTCATGGCGCTTCCTGCAAAGTGCCATGAGTTATAGCAGGAAGCTGCATATCTGTCAATGCCCTTTGTCTTTCCCAGGTTTGGCAGCTTTGTCTACTGTGTATGCAGGGTATGGAGAGTGATTAGCCAGTACTGCTTGTTGGCAAAGTCATTCTTCATCTTTCAAGTAAGATTTTGCAAGAGATTTGTCTTGCAATGTGCTCTGAAGGTGCTCAGATTCATGCTTAGTATTCTCTCCTGCAAAAGGTCATTCCAATATCAAGGCTTTTCAAAGGGTAATGCTTCATTATAGGCCTGTGTGAATAGAGAAGTATTCGATTCGGATTCAGATTTGGCTAATTCAGAGGCCAGCAATTCAATTCAGAGATTCAGCTTGCTTTTCCAAATCGATTAGGCCAAATAGGCTTCAGAAGATTTGGCGCTGATTTGTAGAGATTCAGAGATTCGGCTATAGAGTAGAATGAGGAATCAATTAAATATCTATAACTTTGTCAGTTTTTGGTTGATTTGGACAAAACTTGAAGGGGTAGCCTCTACTGACAGCATGAAGCCTGCCAAGTTTCAAGGTGCTAGGTACAGGGATTTGGGGAAAAACTGCACCTCAAATTCTTGAAAGCAAAACTCATGTCACGTGTGTGTGTTAAGCCACAGCAGAGTAAAAACTGCAGGGATAGTAGCCCCTGATGAGGCCACAAAGCCTACCATGTTTCAAGGAGACAGGTAGAGGGGTTTCTGGGAAACTGTACCTCAATCTGTTGACAAGCAAAACTCATGACATGGGTGACACTGTGTGTGTGTTAAGGCACAGCAGGGTGAAAACTGCAAACCTGCTAGGCCCTGCTGCAGCCACAAAGCCTGCCAACTGTTAAGGAAATAGGTGCAGGGGGAGCCTGGGTTCTGGGCCCTGCACGTCTGGCTGCTGACAGGCAAAACTCGTGACATGGGTGCTTGTGCGACTGACTGTATCTGTCTTAGGGCACAGGGAAATGGAAACTATTGCAGGCCTGCTAGGTCCTGCTGTGGCCATGAAGCATCCCAGCTGTCAAGGAGATAGATGCAGGGGGGTTCTGGACTCTGGGGCCCTGCACCTCCGGCTGCTGACAGGCAAAACTCGTATCATCAGTTGGTGACACTGTATGTGTAAAGGTACGCCCTCACTGGTGCTGGGGCTTCTGCACAACATGGTAGTATGCCCCAATGAGGTCTCCTCCACCCCTACAGCCTCACCTTGGTCCACCACTTTACATGACAACAGGCAAAATAACTTAGTGATTCAGCACCAGTAGCACCAGCAGCATCTCAGATAGCCAAACTGTCAACCCTTCTATCCTCTCAAGTAGGAGCTGCAGCTGCTTCTTCTCAAGTGTGTCTGCTAAGATGCACCCTTACTGTGTGACTTTGTCTGTGTGTGTGTGTGCCCACATGCACATGCATGGGTGCACATGTGCATGTGTACGTGTATGTGTGTGTCTGTATTTGTGTTCAGGTGCACCCTTACTGGTGGTGGGGCCTCTGCACAACATGGTAGTGTGCCCCAGTGAAGCCCCCTCCCCTACAGCCTCAGTCCGGTCTACCACTTTACATGACAGCATGACCACCATCTGGTGGTTTTTTTAGTAGGGCAACTGTATAGGTAGAAAAATGTATTTCAGCAAGCTTTTGGGTTGAAAACCCCTTTGTCAGGCTAAAGAAGCACCTGCAGTTGGTGTGTCTGCTGGTCCTGGATGAAAGGAATAGTAAAAAAACTAGAGGCTGGCTCCCCAGATACCTCTGTACTTTTACCTGCTCTGCTACATCCCCCTTCCCCCCCGCCCCGCCCCACCCCAACCTGTCTCTCACCCCCTGACACCACCATTTCCATTTTCACTGACTGGCTTTTTTGCTTGCATTGCATGCCATGCCAGCCTCTGGCTTCTTTACTATTCCTTCCATCCAGGATCAGCAGACACACCAACTGCAGATGCTTCCTCAGCCTAAAAAAGGGGTTTTCAACCCAAAAGTTGGCATCCCAGGCAGCTAAGCTGAGGTCACCTGAAGCCTCACAACTCCACTGCAAATCAGCAAGCCTCAGGCATGTCAAAGACATGACAGATCTGGGCTTTCCCCAGACAGGACTGTGTGTCTGTGTGCATTAGCTGGAGGTTATGGTGCCTCCTACCTGCCTTTCACCAGCGGATTGTTGGTCCTGGAATTTATGGGGCTGCTGCACCACCAGCAGTCCCACCAGGCCTCCCTACCCTGACAGTTTTAGTGGTCATGCCCAGGACCTGGGGCCTCCTTCTTTCCTGCAGCCCCAGTCCATACCTCCAAGTTTGTCTTGGCATGAGAGCGAGCTCAGCAGGAACATGTTCCTCCCCTGCTAGCTGGTGATGCAGTGAGTGGTATGCCCCCTCCAGCTGGGAGTGGGGCATTAACTGGTTTTTAAAAAAGGAAAAAAGGAAATAGGTGCAGACTGAGTGAGGAGGGTGGCACTCACTGCTTCTGCAGGTAGAGCTGGGGGAACCCCAGCAGCAGGAGGTTCACTTTCAAGAACACCGGCTGCTCCACCAAACGAGAATCCAAGGAGGTGTGGTGGGGTGTCGCAACAGCCCCAGCAATGCTGAACACCCTCTTGCTTGGAACACTGGTTGGTGGACAGGACAGATGTTTCTGGGCAACTGTGAACAGATCCTGCCACATCTGGCTGCAGCTTGTCCAGTAGGCCAAGAGTGGCTCCACATCCTCAGCAAGCTAGGTAGCCACTGAAGCCTTGGAGCTACCTGCCCGAGGCTGGGTTCTGGTGTGTTTGGACCTCAGCATTGAAGCCATGCCCTTGGACCACATTGGCAGTGGCTGGCATGGAGGAGACTGGCTGGTGTTGGTACCAGTGCTGGGAGTGCTGCCATGGGAAAGTGTATCCCCCTCTTCCATATCCCCTTGCCTCAGCCCTTCTGCCTCCCTGACTCTGTTGACCAGCACCTGCATCCAGTGATCGTGGTTTTGGTGCTGCCAGTGTACATGCTCCCCTTCACCCTCAGGTCACACATGCCTGCCAGCATGTGTACTGTACTGGATGGCAAGGGATCCAGCCATCTCCTGATGCCCTCCTTCAGCCAGGAACATTAATCTCCTGGAACTTCTCCATCTGGTTCTCCAGTTCCCTCACTACAGGGATTACCTAGCTAAGGAGGGCATTAGCAGTGCTGAGGGTCTCGGTGGCCTCAAGAAAGGGTTGAGGACCACAAAGATCTGGGAGATAGTACCCCACTCAGCTCTGTTCAGGGGCGATCTCCCTGAGCAAGGCCATCTCATGGATGGCCTTCTGTTCCTCCACCAGCTTCTCAAGCACCAGGTATGTGGAGTTCCACCGAGTCTCCACATCCTGCATGATTTTGTGCTGTGAGATACTCAGCTCTGCCTGTTTCTCCTGCAGTATCTTGCCCGCTTTGATCCTGCGGTGGAAGTAGCCCACCACCTTTCTGCATTTTGAAATGAGCTGGCTCATAGCAGTAGTGGTGGTACCATCACCAGCAGCTGTCCCCTCCAAAGCATCTCTATGAGGTGCAGCCTGTGTGCCACACAGCAGATGCCAATGAAGGCCACCATGATCTCCCTTGCCGTGTGGGCCTTATCCAAAACCTTGGCTTGGAGGAGAGCCCACTGACAGCCTGACTGATCACACCAATGTCCTGTGAGAGAGAGGTAAGTGTGATCACCACCCCAGCTGCTCCAGATGTTGGAGGTGAAGTGCAAGGTTACCCGAGGCCCTGCCTTGTGCAGCTCCTCCTGCAAGTACTCCCTGCATGCCTCATACAGGGAGGGCACCACTGTCCTGCTAAAGATGGTGCATGCAGGTACTTAGTAAGATGGGGCCATGAGTGCTATGAGCCACCTGAACCCTGGCAATTCAGCTAAGGAGAAGGGTTGAGTATCCAGAGTAAGCATCTTGCCAATGTTCTGGGTGATCTCACTCACCTTGGAAATGCACCCCCCTCTGTCTGCAGCTTTCCCCCACTGGTCCAGGGTGGCTTGACTCTGCTTTGGGGAGATGGGGGCTTTGGTGTGGGTGAGGGACTTTCCTTGGGCATGCTCACACTGGAGCCCGCTGAGAAGGAAGAAGGGCAAGGGGGTGCTGCCTCCTGAGATGCAGCAGCATCACCATGGTAGTGAAGTATTTCACCTGCTTGTCCCAGCTGATTTGCTTTCAGCAGTGCTGGCAGATAGCATACTTGGTATCATCTGCCACCTCAAAATGATCCCACACTACACTACTCCCCTGCTTCTGGTTTGAGAGTGGGGATCCTGCCTTATCCCCCTCTTCAGCAGACTGAGGCACAATAGCAGGAGCCACTTGCCTGAGCCTCCACAACCTCCTCTGAGGTGCTGCTTTCTGGAGAAGGAGACCGGAGTCTAGGGGAACTTTGAGGGGGTGCAGACCACAAACTCAGATTCCTTCTTGGTCCCCAAAATTGCTTTAGCCAGGGTTCTTAGGTCCCCCAGTTCCAGCTCCAGCTTCTCCTCTGGCAGTTGGAGGCCCACACTGGGAGATTAAATTGGGGTGGAGGAGATGGTCATTCTCCTGCTGGTGCCTACTTCTGGAGTTAGGGGAGGTGGTGCAGAGGTGCTCCCACCTCCTTGCTTCCAATGGCAGTAGAAGCCTGATGGCTGCTAGAAAAGAGGATGCGTCTATGTTGGGGGCAGGGCAACTTGCAGCTCTAGCTTTCCCCCTACCCTCTCTCCCTCCCCTGCCAGAAGCCCTGGCACCTGCCTTTCCAGCACACTTTATATTAATCTTTCCTGTGCTTCAAAAGGGGTGTGTGTGTGTGTGTGTGTGTGTGTGTGTGTGATTTCTTCTGTGTTGTGTGGTTTATTTACTCTGTGTTGTGTGTGGATGATGATGATTGCTTGATTATTAATAACTATTAACTAATATTCTGTCTTCTGTGATATATTCTATGAAAGTGAATGTGTGCCTTTTTCCTTCTTCTATGTTCTGTTTCTTCACTCTGTGTTCTGTGTGGGCTCTGCTTTGATGATGATCAATTGCTTGATTACTAATAACTGTTAACTAATATGCTGTCTTCTTCAGTGATGTGCTATTAATGTGAACATGTGACTATTACTGTACTTCTTGTTCTTCTTCTGTGTTGTGTACCTAAAATAATATATCTCCTTCTTCTTCTTCTAGGACTCTGAGTTCTGCATTGTGTGTGTTAATCTCAATCTGAATCTCTATCTGACTTCTTCTTCTGTGTTGTCTTTCATCTGTATGTAAACTATTAAAACTAATATAACTATTACTAATAGTTACTAATATAACTATAACTGATATAACTGTAACTATTACTAATAGTTACTAATATAACTATAACTGATGTAAACTATTAAAACTAATATAACTATTACTATAACTAATAATATTAATAACTAATGTGATACTGTATACAATCTCTTCTTCTTCTTCTATGAATATCTGACTTCTTCCATGATGTGTGAGTGTGTGTAATGTGTGCTTCCTTGCACAATGATGGATCACACTGCCAGGGAAAACACTGAGCTTTCTTTTTTTAAAGTTTGCACACACAAAAAAAGAGAACAAATAAAAATTGAAATAAATTAATTGGATAAGTATTAAGTAGAGAGATTCTAAGCTAAGTTAAGCTATATCCTATCCAATCCTTTCTAAGAACAAAAAAGAGCAGGCAACTGACTGACCAGAAGGCAAGCCAGGAAGCCCAGTACCTTTCTGACACTGTTCCTCACTCAGAACCAGCTCACAAAAGGCACAACAAGACTTCAGACAGAGGCTTCTATGCTGTTTCTATGTCCCTCCCCCAGACACTGTGATTGGAAGGGCAGTCAGAGAGAAATCACATTCACTAGCTAGCTAGAGATGTCAGTCTTTCCCCGCCTGTTCCCACTTCCCCTCCCTCTTCTAAGTTTCTGTTTCCCTCAAAGACTGCCTTCCAAATCTCTGAATCTCTTCCAAATCCATTTGGAATTTTTAAAGCTTCTAGTGATTTGATTTGGATTTAGCCTCTGAATCAGGCCGAATCTTCTCTTAATCAAATCATGAACCAAAGCTTCATGCAGCCCTACTTCATTACTGTTTAAGAGCTTCATATATCAACTTCATGATCACAGAAGAGGAAACAGCAATTGGCAAAGTTGTTATGTAGCCAGACCCCAAACCCCTGAGGATCTAAAAAATTTCAATTACGACCCAAATCTATCTGAATCAGTAAAATGATAATAAGCAGTGCACCTGCAGGAGGATCTTAAGCATTTTTTTTTTTCAGGTAGAAAGTTAAACTCCCCTTTCACTCACTAACATTCATACTAAAATTGCTTTAATATTATAAGAGATACTCTGATGTAGTGAAAACTTTGTCAACATGTGCCACAGCTAACTGACTGATCAGTGGGGACCCTGGTTTTCTCTGATAAAAAAATCACAAATTGTCTGAAAAAAAGTTGCAAATTCTCTGATGAAACCCCCAAAATCCATTATTAAAATTAAAAGCCCCCTGCAGCCCCCCCCTCCCAGCCCTGCTGGTGCCCCTCACTCACCACCAAAGCCATCCCAACCTTTCTGCTGCCCCTCATTGCCTCCACCACAGCCCCTGCACCCTGGCTGTGCTGGAGGGGGCCCCCAACTGCCAGGGTTATGGGACTAGGGCCCCAAGTTTGCAGCTCCCTGTCCCCAACAGGCAGCTGCTGGAGAAGTAGCATGGAGCCAGCTCCCCCACTGCTCTGCCTGCTCAGGTGGGGGCAGGGTGGGCTCCTGGATCCCCCAGCCCTGCCAGTGCCCCCCAGCCATGAGCCACAACTCCCCAGCCCTGCCAGAGGGGCTCCCAGCCCCCTGCAAGCCCCACTTACCTCAGGCCTCAGGAGAAAAGAGTGAAGCTGAGCTGAGCAGAGCTGTGGCTGACTGAGTGCCTCAGGCCCCACCCTTCCCCTCCAGGCAGAGCTCATCTGGCCTGCAGAGCTGTTTGCAAAAGCAAGGAATTCATGGGTTTCTCTGCTAAAAGGAGAAATCTGCATTTTCTGATAAAAAGGGGAAATCCATGGTTTTCCATGGGAAATGGAAGACCAGGATCCCTGCTGATCAGGGGCCTTTGTTTGCCCTGAATAGTCAGGGCCTTGTTAATGGTAATTTTGAGAGGGTCCTCTTAAACCCTGGACTGTCCACACATTAACACCTTAAAGTGGTTCTAAGCATTCATTATGCAGCTCAAAGTTATGCCACTCCAGGACAGGATTGTCTCTAATCCACACTACCCAGCTCCTGTTAGGTGCAGCCACTCCCCACCAATTTTGCTACCCAAGTTGAAGTCCTCCAGTATCCCAGGATCTCTCACACCCTCACCTACATATGAGGAATAGAGGACTGTCCTGACTCACTAGCCCTCTAGTGGCAAGTCACAGCTCTGCATGTGAGAGGCAGAGAAGACTTCTAGAACCTAGACTAAGGGTGTGAATCCTCCAAACTCCAAGCTGACACTAACACCAGCCAACATGTGTGTAGCTCACAATAAACATAGGAAGGCCCTTAAGTCACAATGCACTGGCGCACGTGTTAAATTGGTAAAAAACACCAGAGCCCCTTAGTGGAGCTACTCTGCCCCATGTCACTTTAAAGAGGGAAAAAAATCATCTTTCCTTTACAAAACAAAATATGTCATTCCTGTTTGCTTATGCTGCAGAGAGGCTCAGAGAAAGGAAAAGAATGAATAATGATGAAAGAGGGGCAGAGTTAGGGTGGAGATGGAGAGAAGAGACAGACATTCAAAGATAGCTAAAAAGTACTACAATAGTCCAGACAGCTTATTCCACAGCATATGGGCTGTAACAGGATGAACCAAGAACACGGCCAACCTTAACTCTGCATTCACTTGCTCTGTCAGATGATAATATAAAGTCAATTATACATGTTATTTTATCTCAACTATTTTCCCTGCTGATTTTTTCTCTACATCGACTTTAATTAATATAAACTAATAAATAAACCCACCTGGATGCATTAATTTTATACACAAGGATCCTAGAGCTTTAAATGCATTGGTGGTATGCTGAAAATTAATTCTATTGGAAGACGCTTCTTATTTAGGTCTAAGCTTAGACTGGAAGAAAAAAATAATTGAGCTAAATATAAATTACTTTCATTCTGCTCTTAAAGAAGAAAATGCTGCTTACATTAGCAGCTACTAGTCTGAAGAAATAAAGATGCAGAGGTTTTTTTTTTTCTTTTCCAGGTTCCATTCTCCTGATTACCTGACCTTGCCTAGTTAAATTTTCCATATTTCCAATTTTCATATTTTATAGTGGCAGTGGAAAACTTCTAAAGAGATCACTTTCAAAATGCTCTTACTTACAGACAAAGAAGGAATATTTTTTCCTGGCTGTTTCTGACTCCACTGTCAGCTTTTTTTTTTCTATAAATAAATTCATAGATCTGCTTCTGCTCTTGAGGAGAGAGAAGTAGCAAACATCAAACATAAGACTTTTTTTCAAGACAGAGCAAAAAGTTTTAATTTTAGTTTTTAAACCAAAGTAATATATTCTATTATTTTAAAACTCTTAGATGACTGCTAAATTATTATGATGATAATAAATCCTAAAGATCTGATTTACAGACAGTGCATTATTGAAGATTTGAGGATATGGCTTATTTTAGTTGCAGTGTGTTCTGCTTGGGAACATGGAGACATACATTAGTCTTTGTAAGGAATAATAATTACATGGAGTTGAATTTAAAATCTCAAACTGCTTTTTTTTTTTTGGTCAGGAAAAAAACAACCGAAAGAAACAAGGCAGTCATCATTATACAGCTCCCAGTAAAAAGCAACCCTAGAAAAATATTGAGCTTTCCACTCCTGACAAATTGTACAAATTGCCTCTTGACAGCTGTAAAGTTGCTAGTAGAATCCTTATGCTAAATCTGGAGAGGGGAAAAGTCTATTTTCTCCAACATCCAAAAGGACTAAGGGCAAGACAACAGGAAGGCATTTATAGCTCATTTAATATCTAGAGCAGTGTTTCTCAACCCATGTGTCATGACCCAAAAGTGGGTCACAAAAATATATGAAAGAGTCATGAACTAGCTTTAAACATGGATTCTCCTTTAAAGCAGAAAAATGTGGGAAACTGTGGGTTTTCCCTTGCAGGCTGGTAGAGTTCCAGCTTGCAAGGGGCTGCTTGGTGCTCCCCATGCCTCACATACACCCCACCCTGCCCCACACACCAATTTTATGGATGTCTCTCTGCTGTAGATTACCCAAGAAACTAGGGAGGGAGTTTAGGATCTCTGCTTCTACCACTGATCCTTGGCTCTAGCTGTCTCTGAGGGTTAAAAGGAAAATTTCAGTGTTGTGCAGTTGGTGACCATGGATTTTAAGATATATTGTGTGACTTAAAGCAAGTGGATTTTAAAGTGTGGAAACAGAGGTGGTATCTCAATAGAAGGTTGTAAGAAGTATAGGAATTTATTCATTAACATCTAGAAAAAAAGGTTAAGCAGTTGAAAAATCCTTAGTGTCAGCTGTCTGTTGAAGCTTTGCAGATGGTGGTTATGCAAAAGACAAAAGCAAAGACTTGAGGGTCCCCATCCCCCGGGGAGGGTCTCCAAGGCCACCATGGACAGAGGGCATACCAGCAGCCCATCTCATGCACCCCACTGGAGGGGGACTGTGGGCCTCAGAATCCTACCTCCAGACTGACACCTAAGAGAGAGCCTCAGAAATGAAGATTGTATCCTGGTCAGATGTACCTTGACTCTGATGACAGCCCTAGAATTAGTAGATATAGAATTGCTTAATTGTTTGTTTTGTTGCTTTTAGTTATTGCTCTGTATCAATAAACTTGCCTATTATCAACTGGCAGGTGTTGTGCTCACCCAGAACAAATTCCCTGACTGATGAGGTAATTTGTTGATGCAGAGTGATCTCTTTCTAGCTGGGTTAGCTACGATTTGTAGTAAGGTAAAGCTGTATGGTAATCGCGACTAGGGTTGTAAGTGTTATGCAGGAGATGTTGTTTGTTACTGCTGATCAGGAGACTTTATTTGCCTAGATCAGGCAGAGTAGTGGACATGGGTATGTGCTGTGGTCCGCTTGGGATTAAGTAAGAACCTCCTGTTGTGTTTGCAATAGGAAGCTAGAGAGCAGAAAAAGTAATCTCTCTGAGGGAAAGGCTGTGTAAATGAACAGGGTCCTTTGACTCTAATGTCTTTGGGAAGAGTTACAGTCTTCTGTGTGGATGGTTACAAGAGCAGTGTTGTGCGGTTTCTGTGGAGTTTGTAAGGTGTAGGTTATAAATGCAGGTGATTGCAGGGCAAAGTGTTATGCAGGCAGTGCAGCTTCAGAGAGATCAGAGACAGCTGAGAGGCATGTTACAGACACTTTGGGATCCTGTGTGCCCTAGAGAATAGAGGCAGCAGAGGGCACAGAAAGAGACAGGGTATGACCAGACACCTGGTCAGGAAGTGGCAGAGAATTTGTGATTGGAAAGTGTGGGGGAAACTTGGTCCCATCCCCCCTGCCAGGAACAGTGAAGAGCCTAGAAGATATTGGTATAGGAGTGTAACATCTTGTTTTGGGAAATATCAGGGTACAGCTGTGTAAACAGAGATCAGTGCCCAGAGTTACTCTGGAGAGAGGAGAAGTGAGCTTATCACAGGCATGTTTTGTTTTGTTTTGTTTTCTCTTCTCTACAGAGGCATAGATTGGGGGGGTTCCTTTTGGAGGTAGGAAGAGCTTTTCTGAGGGGCTTATGTGTTGTGTGTAATCCGTCTCACACAGTCTTTCAGGGGGCAGCTTTCTTGGTCCTAGAACAAAGCTTGCTGGATTGTATGTGCGTTGGAGGAACTGACAAGCTGTGAGAGAAAAATCAAGCTCTGCTGGATATATTGTTTTGCAAAGTGCAAGGCAAGAAGGGCCACTGATAAGAACGGATTGTGAAGCCTGTAAACCAGAAAGGATACGTTTAAGATCTGGGAAAGGAAAGGAAAGCTGGAAGTTAGGTAAGACCTAGAAGGAAGAGTTGGGATTCTAAAAAGATCTGCTGGAGAAAGTATTTCCAGCAGAATGGGGAGAGAATTGCTAGACAGAGAAACCTGTTGAGGAATGAAAGAGATTCTTTAAAGGGGGTTTGAGAACAGACTCACAGAGCACAGAGAGGAATTGAGACTGGGTGCTAAAGAGCAGAGCCCAGCCAGAATTTGTGAGAGCATGGAAAGCCAAATACTCAATCCAAAAGGTGTGAGGCAGAGTTAGTGACTTGGAGTCCAGGAATGATTAGATCAGGACAGAATAAAGCTGGATGGAGTCCAGAGGCTCTGAGGAGAGCTGAGAGAGAGATCTGAGAGGGGTCTGCAGGGCTCTACAAAAACCAAGTGATTTGGCAGTCCAGAGAAGGGGCACAGAGAAAAGACCACTGTTAAAGCTGCTAGAACTGGGAGCCTGCAATCTCAACCAGCCCAAGGAGGGGCCAGGAAGACCAGAAGTAAGAGACTGTGCTCATAAGGAGTGAAGAAGACCAGCACAGAAGAGTGGAGAGTTTGGTCCTGGGTAGGACCTATTTCTGCCACCCTTGTAGGTGTGGTTAGTGTGGTGGAGCTACCTATAGCGGGGTAGTCACTGCAAAATGCTGCATAATAATCACCCTGGGGAATGGGCAGGGGCGAATATAGGGCACCTTAAAACCCTAGCTCCCACCACCTTCTGGGTTACCCTTCATTGGGAAAAGGCTAAGGGGACCATATCCCAACAGAAAAACCCTTCATGAAGACGAAGGGAAAGAGATGTGTGGCAGAAATATACCTTGGTGCCACACTGAGAGGAGAGCAGAGGAGAGAGTGAGAATGAAATTTTAGAAAGAATTGTTTTATAGCAGAAAGAAATATAGCAACCTTGAAAGACAATTGTAACTTGATCTCAGAAAGTGTCTGAGGTAGTTAATAGGGCTTTGCGAGGCTTTGCACCGTGCTTCAGATCCAGAAAACCTTTGGATGCTTTAGCATCTGAAGCAGCATGTCTGGATCAAAACGCTGGCTTCTTTAGGCTTTCCAAAGAGGTTTGGAGCTTCCAAATTGCTTTGGAAAAGCTTCAGAGCCACTTCAGAGATCCAGCCATAGGGTATAATGGGGAATCAATAAATATCTATAACTTTGTTGTTTTTTGTCTGATTTGGGGTGGTAGTCTCTGCTGCGATCATAAAGCCTGCCAAGTTTCAAGATCAGTGCAGGGGTTTGGGAGGAACTGCACCCCAAATTCTTGAAAGCAAAACTCATGTCACATGTATGTGTCACACCACAGGGGGGGTGAAAACTGCAGGGGTAGTAGCCCCTAGTGAGGCCACAAAGCCTGCCAAGTTTCAACGAGGTAAGTTCAGGGGTTTGGGAGGAACTACACCTTAAGCTGTGGACAAGCAAAACTCATGACATGGGTGACACTGTGCGTGTTAAGACGCAGCAAGGTAAAAGCTTCAGGCCTGCTAACCACTGCTGCAGCCATGAAGCCTGTCAGCTGTCAAGAAGATAGGTGCAGGGTTTCTGGGTTCTGGGGCCCTGAACCTGTAGCTGCTGACAGGCAAAACTTGTGACGCGGGTGCTTGTGCAACTGACTGTCTCTGTCTTGGGGCAGTTGATTGTTTGTATTGATTATTTCCTCCCCTTAGTCTGTGGTTTTGTAGGTGTTAATCCTCGTTAATGAGTTAGTTAGCAATCTTCTTGAAACCTGGCAGGCTTCATGCTCTCAGCAGAGGCTATCTCTCCTGCAAGTTTCATCCAAATCAGATAAAAAACACCAAAGTTATAGATATTTCATTGATTCCCCATTATACCTTATGACCAGACCTCCGAGGCAGCTCTGAAGCTTCCGAGCTGCTTTTGCCGGATCAAAGCAGGAAACCGATCTGGAGCTCCAGATCAGGTCCCTGGCATCCAAAGCAGCTGGATCCAAAGCTGGATCAAATAGCTGCCTACTCACACAGGCCTAGTGGTTAAGTAAAATACCTACTATTGCTGGTCCCATAAGAAGTCAGAAGCAAAGAAAATTAACCTCTGCGCTGGAAACACTGAATGTTTGTAACAGAAGCAGAGTTTAAAGAGCCTAATGAGTGAGCAGTTTTGCAAAGACTGTTCAGGTGTTGGTGCAAAACAGAGAGTGTGAGCAGTATGTTTGCTCTATGTGTGTACTGCAAGGCAGAAAAATTGCTGGAAATATAATAAGTATCTGCAATCTCATTGGTAAAGGGGGTGAGAAATGTTTTTTTTTACCTCCCCTCACTCTACAGAAATAGTGTGAATTTTTTAGAAAGGAAAGTGTTAACAGCTTATTAAGACAAAAAAAGATGATTCTGAGAACTCAGTGTCAGCTATTAAGGCTCTTACTGTAATTGATAGAGTTAATCAAGACAAGTAAATGAAGGCATTTCCTAAGGTGCAGGCAGAAAGAATTAAATGGGGCAGGATACAGGCATGTGTTTTAAATGAGAAATCAAACTTTTCCCCCCACAAAGGCAGTGTAAATATGCACTAGAGGCTGAAATAAACTCTCTATTATAACTTATAATAGATAATTTAAGTTAGGAAATGATAGTATAGATGTTTAATATATATAGTCCCAAATTTTGGTCTGTTTTGAGGGCAAACAAGAAAATCTGAAAACTGACAATAAACTTCAGCTCTTTAAATGCAGTAACAACTGTTGCAGCTCCTGGTATAGCAAAATACTCTGAAGTTCCAGCAGCTATAGCAGGAGAGGTAAAATGATTTTTAATATTAAATTTGGCTAATATTTTGGTTATAATTTGGTTATTTTGTTAGCACAAAAGTAATGGTATAATTTGGAATGGATATTCATGGGAGCAATAGTATCCAAATTATCCAAACACCTTAAAGATTTTATAATGTCCCAGCAATAAAGATATGAAAAAAGCTTTTTAAATAACATTTCTGAGGGGAAAATTGTCCCTTTAAAAGGAAAAATTTATTTTTTAAATGGCAATTTGGTTAAAGTGTAACAAGGGTACTGGCATCCCATGATCTCACATTTGGAAAAAAAAATGTTGTAAAGGTCCCAATTCCAATTGCCACAATGGTGCAATGAACTATTGAAAACTGTAAAATAAATGTAAATAATCCTCATCACACACACACTAATTTACACACACACACACACACACACACACACACGAAAAACACCCCAAGAATTGGAATAATATGTGCATTGTTACTGCACATCAGCAGTGTAAATGTGTAAATATGAATAATATTTTACTAGAAGGAGTTTTTCTTGGCAGGTTTGTGTGTTTTCTTTTGCAGAAACCATAGTGTAAAATTAAGTCTAGCAGCAAAGCTGACTGAAAGATGATAAGACCATTTTCTTCACCTAAGTTACAGTTTTATCACCACAGCAAAAATTACTTTGTCTGTCTGTTTTGTGTTGTTTGTCCCATTGTGTGCTTTTTGTTTATTTGTTTGATCTGTTTTAAGCTGTCAAAAGTTTAAATGTACAGAAATATCAGAAAGATGTGATCAAAATCATTGATAATACTCTGTCTAAAAATCAAATTTGTCTGTGGATCTCAGACCAGGACACTTTATATCCAGTTTGGACAGGAAAGTTGTTCTAATCTTTGAAACAAAGAACAGCAATTCATATGAAAGTTTCAAGTTGTAAAGCTTACTTGTTTACCAAAATGGTATTTATTAAAAAGGTAGTATTTGTGCAATTAGTAAATAATCTGACAAAATGTTTTTAAGGCTATAAAGGAAATCTCATTTTTATGTAGATACTATTTATAACACCAACATTCCAGGATGTGGGTGAAGACTGCATTAACCAATAGTTTTACAGGAAAAGCAAGAATTCATAAACCTAGCACATCAGTATTTGAATAAAGGAGTAAAGGAAACTCTTTATTGATAAAAGCAAAATACAGAATGGGTGGGTATGTAAAATGATGTGAAACCCTGGATAGCTAATTATGTCCAATGTGCAAAAGAAGAGGCCCGATCTTCTGAATCCCAATCACTATTTCATCAAAGGAGGGGAGGCTTGTGGAGTAGATTACAAATAGATTTCATTAATAAATTGCCTTTAATTCTATACTGTGTGTGAACAATATATATAACATTATCAAATTTTATTTGAACAGTCCCTGAAGTTTGTGATGGACGTGGATCAGTTTAATGATGTGGGAGATACAACTAACTACAACATGTATAAATGGTTGGCACAATTAAAAAGCGAACAAGGTAACCCTTCAAATATGAATGAAGGAAGCCATTCAACAAATGCAGGATAAAACACAAGAAAGAAAAGATTGGTGTCCGAGAGGTACAAGCATGGGGGAACAAGGAGCCCCACCCTCAGGGGAACCTGGGACAGGGGTAACCCAACCCCAAAGGAAAAACCCTGAAAAAAAGAAACACCCATTTCAGGATACCGAGTGCAACCACGCTGAGAAGAAATGTCTGCTTGGTTTATTAGCAGTGCTTATCTGCAGCTGGAGCCAGCACAGGTGGGTGACATCAGAGATGAATGCTGCCCGGTGGAAATAAAAGCTGGCACCAAAGACGAGTGGGGGGGGGGGGAACATGAGAAGCAGAAGATGCTGCAGGGATCCCTCACGCTGGTTGCACCCATCACCAGCAGGACCAAAAAGATCTGGCACAGAAGCAGGTGTCGGTGGCAGCAGAGGCTGCAGGCAACACTGGTGTGTGAGATCAGAGGCGGTTCGGGGAGGAGCCGAAGAGGTCCCTGGCTGGGGCTAGGGAACAGAGCTGTGCCAAGAAATGCGCTGGGCACAGGCTAGAGCTAGGAGGGTAGAAGGACTGATTAGCCTGACAGCACCTCCCTTCTTCAGTCTTTTTCCTTTTTTGTTTCCCTTTTATTTGAGTGGTTCCTTTTGCTCTCCTCTCTTTCCTTTTTCCTTTGCTTTGGTGTAGCTCCCTATTAATTGCTTTGTTGTTTGTTGTCTGTTGGACTTTGGCAGTGGGATACAGGCAGTGTCTTAGGACGATAGCAGCATACAGAGCCAACGAGTGATCACCATGCTGCCAGAGAGACATCCATGAGAGTTGGGCAACCTGTGGCCACAGTGCCTGATCAGAGGAAAGTAAAACTGACAATGAAAGGGGGCATGAAGATCATAAATTGATATCACCTGTGTCACAACCCAAGGGTGTGATTTTTGTTTGTGTGCGCTTTGTCACTGCTAAATTATTTCCCAGCACTCGTAGCTTTCTTTGCAGGGTGCATTTCTAGGTTGCAAAAGAGAAATGCACGCTGCAAGGAGTTCCTGCCATTCGTATACAAATTTGTGTCCCACTATTGTCCAGTTCTAAATTATTCCCACGTGGCGGCTAGCAATTGGCATGCTAGCTGTATAAGAGGCTTGAGCGGTTTCCGCCCAAGTTGGAGGACTCCACGACTATCAGGAGGAGGAGAACTTCACATCTCGTGAAGATCTCTAAGCGCTGCGGAGCCTATCGGACCCAGCGTGTATCTCAAGAAGGCTATAGGGGTCTGATCAGCCTCTCACCTCTCCCCGTCGCCACCTGATCCCTTGACGTACCCTTCCCTGAGCACAAGTTCCACGGAGCCTAACAAACTTCGTGTGAGTGTATCCAGAGCTCTGTCCGGGTTCGAGTCCTGCAGGTTTATCTTCCCTTCGCCGAAAACCCATTGCGATGTACTCTCGTGTTTTGCATCTTCCCGTCGCCAAAAACCCCCTGCAACATACTCTCGTGCCCTGCAGGTTCGAACTTTGTTTTGTTTTGTTTTGTAACTGCAACTCAAGCAAGTTTTCCTGCCTGCACCGCGACCATGTTCGGTGTAAGTAAAATAATCTTTAATCAACCACTAAGCTTCCGTGCCTAATTCTAGCGTGCCACCTGCCTTCCCCGACCCGGCATGTCCGGGCTGCTGGCCACAGCCCTCCGCGCGAAAAAACCCCTGAGGGCCTCGGACCGCTCCCGGCCCGCACAACCTGAAGGCAAACTGCATAAAGAACCAGAGGCTTGTCACAAGGACAGGGTGTAGGGAAGGTGGAGCCCCATGTATATCCACCAGGAGGTGTGACAGCTCCTAAGGGACCCTCAACAGGAGACCCCACCACTGAAGTGCTATCTGAAGTCATGGCAGATGAGTTTTGGGGTTTTCCCCGAAGTATTTGAGGGCCCCTCCAGAAGTCGCACGAGGCTCCATCACGTCCGACATCAGGCACACGCACCAAGGTGGCGAAGAAGTGGATATTCAAGCTAAGATGGGCACAATTGGCAACCCATTTTTATGGGAAATTGATGATCAAGTTATGTATTTATAACTGGGTAAGAATAAAACATACTTCGGATTCCAAGTGAATTGGACTGGTGCCTATCATTAACCATCTTAGTCAAGTGGTATATAGATGGCGGTCCTAAATGTTATGTTACATTCTATTATCATCTTTTCTATACTAACTGGAATACTGCTGATTGTAATGTGTTGTATGTGTTGTTGGATGAAATAAACACCTTTTTAATTGAAATCATATACCTTAATTGCTTTACAATATACAGCTTTGCAAACAGTATAGTGATCCATTCAAAAAAATGTTTTGAAGGATCAAGGAAGGGAATGTTATACAAATAGACTTTTTGCCTATTGCTTTTAATCTTATGTATTTTCTTGAATTTTGCATTGCCTTAAGAAACTCCATTTTGTGTTGCTCTGTAGTTTGACATAAGTGCCCAACCTTTTACTGTTTTGTATGCTGTATAGGTGAGAGTGTTTGTGGAAAAGGAAAACATCAGCTGGCAACTGGCTGAAGAATGCAGACAGATAAAAGACCAAAACAAGAAGAATCTGCCCCAGAACAGCAAGAGGACAACAGCAATCGACGTTCAAGGAAGAACACAGTGATAACACAGCAAAAGCCCAGAGGACTGGGTGAATTGACAAGGCTATAAAAGATGGGGTGAGACATTGATTTTGGGTCTTGTTCTGCATGTCATCCTGCAGCATCAGTTCATCTGATGAGATGGACTGGCAGGAGCTGTTATCAGCTTTGCCTATCACTTTGGGGTGTGCTCATTTATTAGGGATATGTTTCTAGGGTTTTTGTAATTCTATCAATGTGCTGCTTGTGTTACTTGTGTTTCTATATGGAGCTGTTCCTCTCCCTTCTGCAAGTCCTCACCCCCAATGGAGCTATCTTGCAGGACTCAGTTTCAATGGGGCTGGGTTTCTCCAGCCATCAAATTATTCAAGTATATACACAAACACACACACATTAACTTGACATGCCTGACCCAGCCGGGTTGATCAGCATGTACAGGCTGACACCCTCATATGCCAGGAATTAGTTCATTAAGGTAACAATAAAATGCAGTCAGACACAAGCACACAGGTGAACAGAATATCTCTGAATCTGGCTGTGTGTCCAGCTGACACCCTCATGGGCCAGCATTCAGTTCATTAGGGCACAGCTGAGCCAAACTGGGTCAATCAGCCTATACAAGCTGATCCCTTTATGTGTCTCAAGCTCAGCACATCCCAGTCTTTTGCCCTAACTGTCCTAGTAGTGGTAGCCTCTTGATGAGTGGACCCCAGAGTATTTCTGTGTTTCACAGGGATCTTTGGCTTAGCTAAAAGAAGCGTTGCTGCAGAGCAAGTGGAGAAGGGAAGTAGAGAAGGAAAAATACACCCAGTTACTACTAGTTTGACAGTAAAAGTTATTTATTGCTAAGTATATGACATTTATAATGTTACTAGTAGTAATAGACATGTAAGGACAAACACACAAAACAATTTCAATATTACCCTGGTTTCATTGAGCATTTGGGGAAACCTAGCTCAAGCTTAACCAATAAAATTCAGGTTCAGAAAGCTATGCCTAGAGAGAAAAAGAAAAAGAGAGAGAGAAAAAGGGAGAAAGACAAAGAGAGAGATAGTGAGAGCTGGGATCTCACTGTTCTAAGGCACTCAAGTGATTTGTTGACCAGCAAAGTTTCTAACACGATCGTGGAAGGGAGACAATCTGTTTCTCTCAGCTTCTCGAGAACAACAGCAGATGGTGTCAGAGAGATTTCTCTCCCTCTTGAAGCACATTGTTTGCTGCTTTACAGCTTTCTTATACCCTTAGTCTAGCCTCTTCAAAGCATTATTTTAATTGTGTAAAGCAAGAGGGTACTAAGCCATAAATGACAGGGAAAATCCTGTTATATAAACAGTTTAAATTTAAATGAAAAACCTTTTTCAGTGACAAGGGGTTATCTTTTTTGGAACACCTCAAGAAACTGATTAAAACCCAGGAAAAACATTAAGTTTTAAGGAGTAACCAGACAGCTAGGAGCCAGCTTGAAATTATTATGAATATAGTGTAAGGGATCTTCTCAGATGGCCTAGCTATGCTTGCACTGTGAAGTCAGCATCAGTGTTTTGCATTTTACCTGTTGTGAATAAACTTCAGCTTAGCACAACTCTCAGATTTTACTGTAGTCTTTTAACAGACTTAAGGGGATTACTTGGTGTGTTCATAAACTTTGTGGGAAGGACTTCCACCAGTCATCCCAGGAAAAGTATGACAGCATTTGTGGTCAGGACTCCAACAGGCTGGATGTTGTGATGAACCCTTAACCATTGTTCAAATGTTACCCATAACCCCTCTGACTTAGTCTCTTGCCTCAGCATTCCCTAACCTGAGGACTGAGTTTTAGTCAATCAAGTTTAAATAGGCCTCCCATACTGGGACTGGGGAACATATAGCCTGAGATGCCTATTAAATTTTTCTTCTGCTTAATTCTGGTTAGATGAGGTGTTTGGGGGGGGGGGGGAAGGAGGGGGAAATAGAAAAAGTCCTTTGCAAGTCCAGCAAGCTTCATGCCACAGAGCTGACAGGGAACAGGAGCCCGGTTCCTACTCATGATCAACTTGGCTGCCACTAAGTTGATCCGAATACTGATAAGACTGGTAACATATACCAGCCCAGAACAGAAATTGGGTTATGAATGGGGGGGGGGGGGGTTAATCAAGGTGTGTGTATTATTTAATTAATAAACATGGCATCTTGTCTTATCCTCCCTCATAAGGTCTCACTCATGATTTGAGCAATTGCCAATTTGTGTAACACCCAACCCCTTCAAGCAGGACTAGAGTCCTGGTGTACTGGTTCCTAACAAGGCCCCTGCTCATGATCCCCCTAGTGGCAAGTCAGAGCTAAGCAAGTAAGAAATTACAGTAACTGGTAACATTAGGGTAACCATTTGTCTTGGATTGGCTGGGACAGTCTGGGATTTCATAGGCCATCCCAGCCTGTTGGTGTAAATTGAAGCAAAAGTCTCAGATTTGGCTGCTGCAGGCAGAGGCATAGGCTGCTGCCACTCACAGTGCCTGGCCCAGCTCCTGAGCAGCAGCTGGAGGCAGGAGTGTAGGCTGGGCTTGGAATCAATCCTCCTGCCTGGTGTGGGGATTGGCCAGGGTGGGGCATGCCAGGGCTGAGGGTCAGCCACATGCATCAGGCCAGCTGGGATAGCCACCTGCTGCCAGAAGCCTCATGCCAGGCCATTGTAGCCAGGAGTCTTGTGCCACCGCTGAAGCCCAGTCTCCACCTGGTGTCCACAGGTGGATGCTAGTGTGGTGGAAGAAAATCCTCTCCCAGCCAGGTCCAGCCTCTACACATGGAGGATTAAGGCCTCCATGTTGTTCCACCCTGCCCCACCATCATGGATTCGGGGAGCCTCAGGGTTGGGAGGGGGGGCATTGTGTGTGCATTGCTGGTGGTACCCTCAAGTCCTAGATTCCCTTACCCCTTCCTGGATTCCCTTAACCATAATATGGTCAGCCTACTTAACACACAACTGGTCACAGCATGTTCTAATTTTAACACTATTTAACATTTTTTAGATGTATTAATTTAAGTATAAATTCACCCTAGCATTCCTTACAGGTAGCAAGTGCTAACTGTACCGTGTAACAACATCCTTAGCTTACATGGTGCAAGACACTATCTGATCACATGCTAGCTGAGGATTCAAGGTTCTTCTATAGTCTACACAAATGCTATTGGGGACTTGGGTCTTGCAACAGAAGAGAGAGAACTGAAAATAAGAATTAGCTTAAGTGCATTAGTTCCATGTGATTTTCTCCACCTCAGTGGTCCCTATTTTTACCAAAAAAAAGATACATCAGATAAGGGCTTTAAATCATAGTTGATTAATTTCCATGAAAATGTCATATCTATATGAAAGATGCTAAACAAATAAAGATTTATCTTTACTGTCCCATTCAAAAGATGACGCCTATCCAGGTTTCTGCCATGCACAACATGTACTTCTATTTACTTCTTATTTGAAATATTGGAATTCAGCCTTGAGCATACTATGGCAACCCCAATGCAACTCATTCACCCTCTTTATATGGCTCTGGGAAAACAATCTCAGATGAGATCTTCTCCATACATTCTCATAAAAAGAGGTCAAATTATCATTCTTCAAGACACACCAAAACCTCAATAATTCCTGCTGAAGAAATGGTAGACAGTATATATCTAAAATGGAACTTATGTGCATCTGAAAACACTTAGATGAAAATATTCTAGACCATGTAGAATGAAGGTGTACTCTCCCTTAACAAATGGTGCACTGAAATTCAAGGTCAGAAGTAAGGCTATTGGCAAAACTTTAACTCCAGATATTTATGTTTTCTGCACATGTTTAAAATTACATTCTAATGAGTCATTGTTTTGAGGAAAGTGCATATCCATTAAATTCTATTAAAAAGTGTGTTTCTGCTCCCTCCTTCCCCCCAGCCCTTGACTTAAAACCCTCTGAATTGTTTAAAATTTCTTCCACATATTTTAATATGCTTTTCCTGCAGGAAACCTTTGGGAACTAATTAATATCAATCTTACTGTATACGAAAATAAATGTGTTCAGTGAATCAGCCAAAGCCACTCTTCACTTCCATGGAGACCCAGAATCAGTACTTTATGTAAGACAAGTCTTCAATCCCTGGGAGATGCAAAGCACCTTCTCTTTCTTTATCCATTGCCTTTTACCATTTTCACATTTTGTGCTTACCATGTTATTTGCAATGTATCAGTATTTGATAGATAAATTTTTAACTGGCTACTTTCCAGAGCTATCATGACCTACTGACAAATTCAGACTCAAGAACATGCTGTGCCCTAGTTACCTTGAAGTGAATAAATCAAAATATGAGACACACTACTCCTACTGTAGAAGACAAGCTGGGAGAGAGGTTAAATCCTGCACTATTAAGGCAGAAAGGAGAGGAGGAAAAAATAGACATGAATCTTATAACACTAAACACATTTATTTTTCCAATGTCATTCTTCATGCAATAATATGCCTGTGATAGCCATTTGTTTGGGAACTGACATTTTGCAAGCTTTGTAGTCATTAACTCGTACATGCATGATGCTGGGTGGAGGAGAAATTAAACACCTTCTTATGCCAGAAAAAGTAGAACTGCATAGACAAAAAGATCCATAATTTTAAGATTTCATGGGGTCTTAGAGGTAAAATATGTCATTCCTATACATATGCACAAAATACCAGTCATTGCGTGTCATATAGGATTAGCTATAGCAACTCTGCTAGTACCAGAAAACTGAGGAATTCCTTTAGTTTTTACTTGATGTGAAATACTTAGCTATTTTTAATCTGACAGCCGGAACAGTCAAGCTACAGACTAAGCAGGATTTAGACTGCAAATGAGAGTCATTCCAATGAACTAGCAGACATCTCTAACCTTTTTGTAAAAGTGTCTATCCGTATATTTAAGCATGTTCAGTAATAAGTTGCATGATGAAGAGATGTGTCAAAATTCACATGATTTAAGGACTTTCCCTGTTAGGCCCCAGTCTTCTTGGACACTGTCATGGTCACATTTTAAAGTATTTTGCCCAGCAGGCCAGACGAGCAATGCCTGGTCCATCCACGAGCCAGATTCAGCCAGTGGTCCTGATCTGGTGCATGGTGTGGAAGCAGTGATTCCCATACAGCTGCACAGAATGGACTGGGAGGAATTGGGAGCCCCAATCCAACTGTGCAGGAAAAGGAATCATGGCCTAACCCCAATCCAGTCCTGTGAAGGGAAGAGGGGTATGGCCCAGCCCCAACCTGACTGCACAGAGGCGAAGGGGCATGATCCAGCCTCAGTCTGGCAATGCTGGGGCAGGGCAAATGGCTCAGCACTGACCTCCTGTGCAGAGCCTTACAATTTGGCAGTGGGGAACAGTGGCAGTGGGGAACAGTCTGCCACTGCTCCCTGACTGCCATATTTTCTGGCTCATGGGGAGCCCGATGGGCTGAATGCCATGATTCCATGGGCTGGATTTTGCCCAAGGGCCAGAGGTTGAACACCCCTTACTAAAGTATTAGCAAGAGTGAGAAACAAGTAGGCTATGACTCAAGTCCTTCAACATAGAGATGTGCATTCAAAGCATGTATTAAAACACACAATTACACAGTTGTGCCTAGTCAAGGACCCTACCCTCTATAAAGCCTAAGATTTGATTAAAAATAAGAAAAGAGCAATTTTTCAAAAACCTTTTCATTTTGCAAGGTCTGAGATCAGAAGATCTCAGGTTTTCTTAAAACATTTTGAAATGTCATACGTTTGTATTTTTACTGCCCACCCCCTCCCCTACTGGCTCATGGAATAATGTCCAAGACTCCCAGCTTGCCTACACACCCCTTCACTAAACGTTGGTGAGTCAGAGGGACAAAGAAAAGTATGTGAGCATGTACATGTGCTTGTACGCATACTCTTTAATGTATTAAGTATAAAAGATTGAGGGAAAACAAAAGCAGAGGGCTGTTTGAAAGGTATTTCAGCTTCATAAAAGTTTCCTTTTTGGCAAAAGTTAATCTTTTGGTCAAAAAAATTCTGATCACTTCTAATGATCAGCTGTATTAGCTGGAGACATCAACCTAAAATATGCATCTACAAATAAAAGGGTTTTAAAACAGTTTAGTGTAATTGCCAAGAAGCTTTTAATGAGTAAGAAAGTCAGTGAAGGTTGAGGACATTAATGTAAAATGGAAATAATTGTAACCATTGGGAAGATAACGCTCATTTCTAATCAATATTCATCAGACATACCATTGACAGTCTTGGGGAGAAATAAGAAAAGTTATTTTTCAGTATGAAAAATAATGAGAAACAAAAATAGCGAATAACTTTTAAAAAAGTGAGATATTCAGAGTTACAATTAACATTAAACTTCAGAGCCCAGTTAGAAATTATTTACTAGTTAAGGAGTGAAATAGAGGATACAATACTGACACCAAGTGGAAGATATTTTAAGATTCACTTCAAGTTTTAAACATATCTTAAAGATAGGGGCATAGGAGGCTTAGAAAACTGTAAGTTAAATTTCCATTTATTAGTTAAAGTTATTTAGGTCTGGAAACTAGTTTCTACAGCTCCTCCAAAAGCAGAAATTTGCATCACACCCAGAAGTCTGAAGAAAGTAATTTTTAAACATTGTAGTTTACTTAACTCAGCAATACGCCAATTATCCACTCTTTTATCCCCCAATTGTTACAAAATAGCTATTAATCTATGAGAAAAATAAGTGTTTCTACAAACTGGATTTTGAGATCATTAAATTTTGAGCAGGCTTGTTCAGAAATCTGTTCCTTAAGGATAAAGCCTTCTCAAACTCCATAGGCTAGTGGAACATGAATTAAATTAACACTTCCATTTTTCCCTACATTTGGTAGGTAGAGCCATTTCATCATATTTTGTTTTGGTAGGGGCTGGGGGAGGAGGACGTTATTTTTGTCTTTAGTTTTAGACGCACAAAAATGAACTGGTCATGAGTGCATTAAGATAAACATCTTTAATTTCCTTTAGCTACACAAATTTGGTATCAGATCTAAAAGCAGAAAGGACAGCCTAATCAGCTCTAATTACTTTGTCAACATTGTAGTGTGTCGCTTATAGAATTGCAATATTTCAGTTTGAACAAATTCCTTCCTTTTGCTTAAGGAAGACAAATGCAGAAGCACAGCATGTGGTACACGCTGAATTTAGTTTTATTTAATCCATTCCACTCTCTCTCAATGCAGCTTTCCCAACAAGGAAGTGAGAGTGGATTTGACCTCCCAGCCCCAAATCATGTAATGGGTTAAAATCCAATTAGTCTACATAATGGAGGCAGAGAGCCTGATAAAGCAGGCTAAAACTGTCTGAAGTTGATTAGCAGGTAGTCTATAATGGTAGGGACTCAAAACACAATACCTGTGCTTAGAAGATAAAAGGTGCACAGGATAAGAAATTATAGGCGTTTCCCAAGTAAAGAAGAAAGGTGGTAAGAACCCTTTTCCCTTCTGTAGCCATCCCTAATCCAGGGAAGAGCCTAATACAGGGGTAGTAAAAATGATTCTGTTAGACCCTGACTCCATGCGGCACCCAACAACTAGGGAGACGACAATCCAATTACCCATGGATCCTGTTACTCATTAGCCAGAGCAGAGCAGAGAGCAAACACCAGCACACATTGCTCGCAACAGCTTTATTCAGAATGGAGACAGCTTCGGGCAAGCTCCTCATACCATAAGAGACGGTCCTGCCCTGAACAATAGGTTCATCCTACATTTATACACTTTGGTTTATACTCATTAACATTTATTCTACCTCTGTTCTGCCTTCTGTTCCACCTATTTCTCCTGTCATCTCAAGCTCCGCCTGTTTACTGTTTGCTTCATTAGCATGGAATTGCCTATGCATTTCACTCATTTACATGACTTTTTGCTATGAGCGCATGTCTAAGACCTTGACTCCTTTTCTTCCGTCAATGGGTGGACTTTGACCAAAACCTGGAAGCTTCTGGAGGCTTCTTCACCAATCACCATTCACCTTTTTGCATATGTTCATCTCTGATTTTGTTTCCAGTTACGTGTTGTTTTTCACAATCCAGTCTGTTTTTCTGTCTTAGGTTGTACCATCTTCCACCTTTTTTGGGCCCCTGTATCTTATCTCGTTCCTTACTGTACACAGACTCACATAGATTTACTTGCTGCTTTTCCCGCAGAAAATGGTTGACACAGTTAAAATGGTTACTTAGCATAAGCAAATGGCTGGCTTAGCTATCATTCTGCCTTGTGGTTAGCAGCTCTGCTAGGCCACAGGCCGTGCCTTTTATTCAGCTACAAATCCAGTGCTCCTCAATAATTCAAATTATTGTTACCTTAACAGATTCCATGCAAGAATCTGGATCCAAAGTATACCACATTTATCTGCATACCACATGCCCCCAAATAAAAATACATGCCTTGTTTGGGGAAGATGGAATGATGAAAAATTACTTTTCCTTTTAACCAAACTCTTCAGAATTGGTTTCCTTAAGATGTGTCCCCCAATGTTAAGTGCTAATTCTAAGGGAAAAGATGTGTGGTATTTGAATAAACAAGGTGCTTTTGTTTAGGCCAAACCAAAATTATAATTCAAATTTCAGTACTAAGTGAATCTTGTTTTGCTTAAGTTGATGAAACTATATGGAGAAAACATATACTGAGGGAAAATTATAACAGACAGTATCAATAACATGTGTTTTTTGTTGGGGGTTAATTTTTTTGTTTTTAAGAGCATTTCAGCAGTGCTTACAATGAAGGTATTGAGCAAATCCTCATCCAGCTATCAGAGCATACATGAGCATAGCCTTTTTGCTGGATTTTACAAGGTTACACTGATTCAAAAATCAAGATCTGTACTCATTTAAACCAGAGGAAGTATCTGCAATAGTGTATGTAAAAATTATTCTCTCTAGAAAAAAAGACATACACAAGACATTAAGTCTAGCTCTAAAAGATTGAGATTTTTTTTTCAATGCTATTCTTTGTTTAAACTAGTCAGTGGATCATTTGCCCTGTCATAGGTGGAGTGATGCAGAAGTGTAACCAGTCTGTCATGGTTAGATCTTTGGAAGATAACCATTCCACAAAATGGCAACTTGAAGAAAAATTCTCAAGTAGTTTCATGAAACTGAGTTGTATTGAAAAAAAATCTATTTTCCAGTTGCACGGAGATATCAAAAACCTGATGTTTCCAGAAATCCCTGGACCACAAAAAACTCCCCCCCAAAATTAAGTACTGGTAGATTAACCTCCACTTTGTTTCACCAATGTTTCAACAGTTTTACATTATATTCTATATGCTCTTCCCCCCGCACACAATGAGAAAGACTAGCATCATGATACATACGCATTTGACGATCAATCAAAGAAATAGATTTAAAAAAAAAGAATATCTATAGCTGTTGTATAGTGAGGGAGTATATGCACAAATAGTTTAGATGAGTCCTGTTTCAGACAAGTTTACTTCAGCACCAGCCTTGGAAAGCGAGACTTCAGCAAAATCCAAAACCCATACAGAAAAAGGCAGGAAAAAAAGGACATGACAAGTTGCCGTATTAGGGCTGGCTTGGTAGCTTGTGCAGTGTAGTGAAGTTAAATTCATTTTGTCCTTTCAGTGCAGCTAGCAATATTCTACAGGGTAAACATACATGGCTAAAAAAGCCTCAGGTCAAATAAGCACAAGTGTCTAACCACTTTTCCATAAATATTATGAGCAGAGGAAGCAGTGACTTTTAGATATCACTGCACCTTATGATGGATGACAGAAAATTAGAGAGTCCTGGCTTCCTCTGTTTTATACCCTCAAATTGCAGGCAGCATTCTGCAATGCAACAACTTGATCAGGCCCACAAGCACTCAGAACACAAAGAGGTCAGGAAAGTAGACCTACTCAGACTACATTTTGTATTAACTAAATTACATGGAACATTTTTTAAAGGTTTGAAAGTGACAATTTCCACTTTCCTTTCCTGATGCACAGAGGAGGATATTCCTCAGAGAATGGGTGAGTGAGCACTCACCCACAAATCATTCCCCTGCAACCAGCCCCAAGTGGTCCCAGAACCTACATCTACATAAAGAACCCCAAATTCCTTCTTAGGCAGCTATTCCACAACATCAGTATTCTGGAGACTATGGAGGAATGGTGTTATGGGACTAGATAATGTCAGTTACTAGAGCGTGTTTTAAAGTATTACTCTGCAGAAAAGTCCTATTCAATGGCAACCACTTTTTACTTCCTCTAAAGCAGGGCTGTGTTCTTATTACCAGGAATCTAGGTTTTCTGTTTCCCATGGAAAAAACTGTGGATTTCCCCCTTTACCTGAAAAACGTGGATTTGTCATTTTAAGAGAAACATGTGGATTGTGAACTTTTACAAAGAGCTCTCTTCAGGCTGGCAGAGTACCAGCCTGCTAGGGGCTGAGGGGAGCAGAAGGAGGGCAGTTAGACAGATGGTGTGCCAGGTACATGTATATGCACATGGCCACCAGGCAACCTGGAGAGCAGCTCCTGCAGGTAAGTCTGGCAGGCGGGGGGGGGGGGAAGAATTCAGGCCCCCATAGAGAAAGAGGGAGGGAATCAGTCAGGGCTGGAGATGCTGCCCAGCTGGGCAGTGCATGGGGCTTGGGGCCTGGGGCCAAGTATGGCTGCAGGGCCCCAGAGGGTAGAGTGGTGGGGGTAATGGGCAACTCATCTGAGGGGGGTTGGAAGGGTGAGCAGTGTGACCGCTCACTGGTTGGTAAGTTTTGCTGCGGGGGGACTCACTCCCCTGGTTGGCGAGATTGGCCACAGGGGGATTCCCCCCCAAGTCACTGACTGGTTTTGGGGGGGGGGCATATGCCCCCCCGACTAAGGTGGCACCAGTGAGCTATGCATACCCCCCAGATTTGTGCACAGAGCAGGGGTGGGCTGTCTTCTGTAGGCTCAGGCTCCTCACCCTGTTGCCCTCCCCCGGGGCCTCCACAGCTCAGTGGGTGAGACCCAACACAGCATGGCAGAATGGGGCCAGGCGGGGAAGCTCCTTGCTGCTGTGAGCCCCAAGCTGCCCTGGCAGTGCACCCCCTACCTGCCCAGCAGCAGGGGGGGACAGTGGCACAGGGTTGTCCACTTGTTGCTGCTGGGTGGGCAGGGGGCACATCACCAGGGCAGTACAGAGCTCACAGTGGCAAGGAGCTTCCCCACCCAGCCTCACTCTGCCCTACCAAGCTGGGTCCCTCCTGCTGGGCTGTGAAGACCCTGAGGGAGGGCAGAATGGCAGGGAGCCCAAGCCCACAGCAGGCAGCCCACACCCACCCATACCCCAAACACAGATCTGTTTATTCTCTTGTTTATATTCTTTAGATGATCATTTTAAATGAGTAAAGTCTCCCTTCCAGAGGAAGTGTATAATTGATGCTCACTTTGCTGGGACATAGTGATAGTGATTTACTGGTGTTTGAATATACAAACCTAAGGACAAGAATGCATCTCAGTGTAATAAAACACCTTTGATTACATGCCGAATCAAATCACTGAAATCTTCTTACCTGGGGATCACTTGCTTGTGTCACTGAGAAATGATTGCCAGAGCCTGCAAATAGTATCTCACAGTTTTGGAGAAAATACATCAGGAGAGCATTACAAAGCATTTGTTCTTCATGAGCCAGAAGACTAAAAGGAATTCTAAGCAAGGAAAAGTAAATGGATTTAAATTTCATGACTCTCAGACTGTGATCCATCAATGAACTAACAATCATGCTAGGAGAACTTTTGGGAGCCTAGAAAATTTTGCAAGGTAGCCAAAGGACTGGATAAAACATGATTTCTTAAGGAGCTCCTTGGACAGGCCCCATCATACCATTATAGGGTTGTACAGTTCCTAATGTAACTGTGCCCAGCTTTTTGTCTGTAGCACTTACAGACAATTTGTAATGCCTACAACAAAGAAGAGAGATTTATTAGTCAGTGCCTGGCACTGATAAACTTGTTCATGAAGATGCTGGTGGAGAGTCAAAAAAAAAAATTAAGATGTGACATGACCAGATTTTTAATGCGTTCCATTCTTGTTCAGTTGGGTAAATCCAGGATACAAATCTTTTTCTGTTACACTGGGATTTCCCATTAGTAATTCTCTTCCCCAAGTAATATATGAACTTATGCTCTATATGAACATAGACAAACTCAGGATCATTTAATTAAAATCAAAGGATTCATTATATGGTATTGTCAATCCATTTCCTGAAGGAACCATGCATTTCCCCCTACCATGACTTATTTGGGAGTATTGAGGGCATTTACATAAGAACTGTATCCTAATTCAGTTGCCTGAAGTTTGCTACAGAAACTTGATTTCACCAAGTACAATATTAATATTTGATATGAGAAATTCATGAACTTTGAAGAATAAAGTGAAGATGCACACCACTGCTGTTTGAAAAGTGAAACAGCACATGTATTATTCATGTGTAATTTTAAGATACAAATGTGCACAGTGGGCACAGTTCCAACATTCGTACTCCTGTTCTTCTTAGGTGAATTCCTCTTTTTCAAAAGAAAAAAAATATTTTACTGAAACATCAGGATTTGTCTTATGATAGACAGAGATTGGACCTAAATAGACTTAGGTAGTGATTTATGAGATGAGTTCTCACCTTTGTCGGGATCCTGCCATGTCCCCGTTTCCAGCTTCTGGTAGTTCAGTCCTCTCTATTCAACCCCAAACACCTCCAATTGTAAGTTTAATAAATCCATAAAAAGAGGACAGAACATCCCAAAATATCTCAGACCAGGGCGTAACTAGGCCAGGGCAACTGGGGCAGTCATCCTGGATGGGAGTGGTGAGGAGGGGAGTAGGAGCAGGAATGCCTACTGCAGTAACTACCCAAGCATGCCAGCAGCACAGCCTGAAGCAGAAGTTGCCACTGGTTGTGTGGGGTAGCTGCCCCTGATGCCCAGCTATGTCATTATGCCTGTGCCTCAGACAAAAACGTTTTTCACATAGGTCCTAAACACCTGCACTACATTCTTCTGTGGACCATGTGCACAACTTCTCTCATGGAGTGCCCTTTCTTGCTGTACGAGTGCTTAAACAGTCTACCAAAATAAAACCTTCACCTCCTCAAGCATGGCTCATCCAATTCCAGCAGTTCTGCTTGCCTTATACACTTCCTTCCTGACACATTCACATTTCTTTCAACAGCCCATCATGGGTCACTTCCTTAATTCCTTCCAAGTTAAGAGCACCACTGCAGATCCTGCCTAGCTTTCCAATTGTTTTCTTCCAAAAAATGAAGAAAGAAGCCTACATTCCTTTCTCAGCAAACTTTGTTCTCAGATGCTTAGGAGATTAATCCTACATCTGGACTATAACGTGTCTTTTGGATGCAATTAATAATTGATCAGTGCGACTCATTTCTTGGGAAAATTAAGTCTATTCTAGGCCATTTTAATATCAAGTTTTGACTTGGGGCTCAACATTCTACATTTAAAAAGTTTATACAGCCTTTGTGGTATACTAGTAATATAAAATATAGCTCACTCAGACAGCTTGCTGTCTTGGCAGAGACCTACACCTGGATGCCAGATAACCAAGTTCTAACTTAACTTGCTTTATTCACAAATGGAACTGGTTGGAAAGAAGAGAGAGGGGTTTTCAAAAAGTTTGGACTTTGGTGAAAAAACCCCAAGGTTTCTGCAACCCAAGCCCCAAAATTATGTTTTTAGAATTTTACTTTTAAAAAACCCTCGCACCCTTATAACTGAAAAACAGCTTTAAATGAAAGCATTAAATGAAGGCTTTTGGGCAGGGGGAGGAAGCATAGAAGGTCTAGGCAGAAAACATTGACTGTCTTGTTTGGGGGCAAGGGGCCACCTGTCCAACAAGCTACAGGAGCTAAGCAGTAGTAAATAAGAAATGCACAAAAGAATGCATCTCCTTTCTTCCTCTAATATAAGCAAAACAAAAGTTCTTTTGTCCTATCGTGACAGATGAAGACTAGAGGCCACAAAATGGATGAGTAAAGAGATGGGAGCAAAGGAAGATATTAGAAAGTGACTATACCCAGTTGTTACTGCTTTAGCCAGGCACAGGAGCCAGATTTCCCCTTTTCCTACCTCAAAAGAAACAGAGTAGCAAAACAACTCTCCCCCCACCCCACAACCCACACATACAAGGGCAAGGGCAAGGGCAAGGGCAAGGGCAAGGGCAAGGGCAAGGGCAAGGGCAAGGGCAAGGGCAAGGGCTTCACCATAGTGCTTTAGTGGTGTTTCTTAGCTTCATTCCCTTTCTTTCCTTCCCAGTGTCATCTCTCTGGGAGCTTTTAACTTCCTCCAGAGCCCACCAATCATCCCCATCAGCTGGCCCAGAGCTCCTTGGCAGACCAGCTATTACCCTCTAATCCCCTGCAGCTGAGATCCAGCCCCTGAGCCTGGCACCTTGTTACAGTGACTAATCAGCAGGGATCCTGGTTTTTCCATGATAAAAAAAAAATCACAAATTCTCTGATAAAAATTGCAAATTCTCTGATAAAAATCCATGGTTAAAATTAAATGCCCCCCACAGCCCTGCTGGTATCCCTCACTCCCCCCCCCCCCAGCCCTTCTTGTGCCTCTTGCCCCCCACCCACAGCCCCTACCCCCCAGCCCTGCTGGAGGCAGCCCCCAGCTGCTAGGGCTATGGGGCCAGGGACCCAAGTCTGCAGCCCCTGGCCCCCAATGGAAGGCAGTTGCTGCTATAGCAGGAGCACAAGCCAGCTCCCCCCCTGCTGCTGCCTGCTGCAGGCTCGGGTGGGACCAGCTCCCAGTGGCAGCATGCACTCCTGGGGATTACGAGGATCCGTGCCCCCCAGACCTGTGTGGGGGGTGGGGGCAGGGAAGATGTGCACTGCCCCCCTGCATGCAGAGGAAGTGTGGCCAGGGCAGCACAGAGCTTGCAGTGGCAGGCAGCTTTCGTGCATGGCCCTGCTGTGCCCTGCCACACCAGTCACACACGCTGCGCTCTGGAGAGCCTGGGAGAGGACAGCATGGCAGGGAGCACAGAGTTTTTGACCCAGGGTTTGCAGGCAGCTGGCCAGGCACTCCAGCCAGAAGGGGGTTTGCAGCCTGCCTGCTCCTGGCCAGAGTGCTCAGCCGGCTGCAAACCCTCGCCGCTCCTGGACAGCTGCAAACCCTGCCTTCCAGCCAGAGTGCCTGGTCAGGGAGTGCCCAAGCTGGCTGTGGGCTGAGGAAGTGGGGAGGTTTGCAGCCAGCTGGAAGTGGCAGGGGTTTCCAGCCAGCCAAACACACCAGCTGGGAGTGGGGAGGCTGCAAATCCCCTCCCAGCCAGAGTGCTGGCTGACTGCAAACCTCCCCACTCCCTCAGCCCCCAACCAGCTTCCCCCCAGCCCTGCTTCACAACCCCGTAGCCCCACTTACCTCCAGCAAGAAGAGTGAGCCTGAAGCAGCCTCTACTAAGTGTAAGTGTTGGGCCCTGCCCTTCCCCACTCCCCCCCTGGCAGGGTTGAGGGTTTCCCTGCCCCTTTTGCAAACAGCTCTGGTAGGCTGGAACTCATCCAGCCTGCAGAGCTCTTTGAAAAAGGGGGAAATCCATGGGTTTCTCTTCTAAAAGGGAAAATCTGTTTTCTCTGATAAAAATAGGAAATCCATGGTTTTCTGATTTTCTGTGGGAAATAGAAAACCAGGATCCCTGTTAATCAGTAACTCAAAAGAGGGAACTATGAGGTGGAAACAGAGGGAGCAGAGGCTAAGAACAGCAATACTAAGAAAGTAGCTAATCTGACACTTGACCCTTCTTTAACTTTTTTTTTCATCCCTCCAAACAAGAAGACAAAAAGACATGACAGGACATAAATAAAGCTGAAGTCACAGAGGACAATGTGGTGCAAGAAAAGAAGAGCCAGATGTCAAGGTCCAAGAAGAAGACAATTTGTAAGGATTCAGTTTGTAAGGATACGTTGAGCGAAAGTACAGAATATAAACTCATCTGGTGTTAGGAAGGTCAACATATGACAAAAGGGGTGGAGAAGAGGTGGAGTGTGGCTGGAGCTGGAGATATTCTGTCAGCACTAAAAATGACTAAAAAGGTCACTTTTTAAAGCAAGATATATGCAGACTCTTTTAGTCACCTTGACCTCTTTTTTGTTCAGGTTTGGTTCCATCACATAGCACAGAGGAGAGGGAGCCCATCAGCCACTATCACTTTGGCTAAATACAGACAGTAGCCCAAAGCAGAATCGATTGAATCTACAGTTTCCTCTAAGCTGCATAGATTGAATGAATAATGAACTGAACTGATGTTCAGTTTTCAATTGGGAAAGGCAGGGGGAGGCCTACACTGATACAGGCCAGTAGGTGGGGGGTGCTAGAGCACATCTCCCAGCCTGCTGACCATAGCGAGTCCAGCCAAGTGGTGCCATTCCCAATTGGCCCACAACTCCCTGCTGTCCCCCTACAGGGAGTTGAGGAGCCTCTTGCCTAGATGCTGACCCATCTTGGGGGACATTCTGCCTCAGAGGATTTCCCCTAGCCTGGGTCTCCCAGCCCAGGTAGACCTGGGGAGCCAAGGGGGAATTCTCCCCTTCCAGTGTTGCCCAGGGAAGCAGAGAGACGGACAGCAGAAAATCACAGGAAAAGCAGCAGGTGGCAGGGAAGCAGGAAAGCAGAGAAAGGCAGCAGAAAGTCACAGGGAAAAGGCAGTAGGTGATAGAAGCTGGAGAAAAGCTCCAGCTGCTGGAGAAAATTGAAGGACAATTAATAGGAGCTGGGAAGCTGCAGGGGGGGGGGGGGGGGAGGATTACAGAAGGTGAGGAGGAAGCCTGAAAACAGAGGGATGGACAGTAGAAAATCACAGGAAAAGCAGCAGGCAGAAGGGCAGCAGGAAAGCTGAGAAAGCAGCAGAAAGTCACAGGGAAAAGGCAGTAGGAGCAGGGGAGGCTGAGAGGTGGCAGAAAAGGTGAGATGGAATTGGGAGGAGATCGGGAAACTAGCAGAGAGGGTGGGGACAGGAGCTGAGAGACAGAGAGAGGGAGAGGGAGAGAGAGAAAGAAAGAATGGGGCTGGAATATAAGATAGGGAAGGGACTGGGATTCAGTCAAATATGACCCAAATTGGGGTTGCAAATGACAGTGGTTTTCTTGAACAGGGGAGATGGTGACAACCCTAGCCAAAATGTCAAATTGGTTCCCTTGCATTCACCCACCCACCCACACACAATGGCAGCAGGGGTTAGAGAGGCTTGGTGCAGGGGCTGAAGTCCACTGAAGTCCAGGAGGAGAGACAGAGAGAGTCCAAATTGTAGGAGGAGGTGTGCAGGTAATATCTACCTATCCAGGCTGGAACTTGGTCCTTGTCCAGTAGATGTTGTGGAAATAAGTTTAACCAGGCCTCTTACTTAACTAAGAAGAGAGAGAAAGAGAAGAGAAAAAGATGCTGATGTTATGTGTTTTTAAATGTTCTAAGATAAGGAAAAACCTTCATGCCTTGTTTTGTCTGTGTGCAGATGTTAACCTCCTCCTTTCCAGGAACCAAAAAAACCCCACAACACTGATAGCTGTTCCCAAAACACAACGTGTTTGCTGAAAAAGTAAACTGCTTACGTGTGACAAACGAATGATCAGCATCTTTCTGTTTCTCTCAAGGTTGTTTGTCTGAAACCTGCATCTTTTCTCATTGTCTAAAGTATAAATATGCTTGTAAACTTGTAGAGATCAGAGTTCCTTTGAGAACTCTCCTTGTATAGATCACTTGTATAGTTTTAAATAAACCTAGATGGCTCTGCCAATTTTAATACAACCACCACGCGAAGTTTGATTTCTTCCACAATTTGGTGTCATGACTCGGATAGAGACGCCCGGAGTGATCGGTTGAGATACAGACCATCTCATCGCTGATTCCCCCACGCCAAACTAAGGAAAGAGACCTTTTGAAATCTCTATTGGGGCTTTTCAGTGAGAGACTGCCTGTGTGTCTTCCTGTTCACTGTTTGAGGCTTACCCTATCCGACCCTTTTGCTGCCAGAATTGTCAAACCCACTATGTAAGTAGGAACTGTGAGTAGAAAAGAGTAAAGAAACTGTGTTGCTTTTGTCAGTGAATGTGTTTCCCCGTGTGAATTGAGTTAAGTTCTGTAAAGAACTATGAGGTCTTTCTGAAGCTGGGAGTGGAAACCTTGTGCAGCCACCCAGAGGACACCAGACTTGTTCTGTGTGCTCTTCAAAAGCAAGGGTGCAAGGTGGAAACTCTTAGACTGAAGGAGATCAGGGTTGTGTGATGAATTTTCCCTATCCCCACTCTCATGAATGAGCCATGTCTAACAGTGAGCAACTGCATTGTGTGCCGGTGCTATGGATATAAGCCACAGCATTTCTGTGCTGCTAGCAAATCTCACGACCTGACCGGACACCCTCAATAAGCCTCTCCTGTGTGAAAGACCTGTGTGAATTGAGGTTAAGGATATGGGGAGCGGAGGGTCTAAAGACGTACCGGCTCTGCCAGAAGGGACTCCAGCATTGTACATGTACACACACTATGGCCATAAAAGTTGTAAGTTTCTAGGCAAATGGAATTGGTATACCAGAGATGATGCTAGCTTGCAGTTTCCCCTGGAGGGAACATTTGATTTAAGTCAAATCCTTCATCTCCGTGGAGCCCTTGAGTCAAGAGGCAGTAAAACACCACAGACTCAGTGGGACACATTTTTTGATTAGTATGCAGAAGCTTCCAAAAGACATCAAGAATTTCAAGTTCGGAGCCTTAAGGACTCCCAACAACAACTACAATCTCAGATAACAGAATTAAAACAGAAAAATGCACCAATAGGGTAACCCCCATCATCAGCACCAACACAAATTTATCCACAATTGACTGAGAATGAATCTGTAGAAGACATAATTGATTTTTTTAGTGTGCCACCCCCATACCAGTCCCAGGAGATCTCCTAAACCTTGTTAAGCAATTCCCCAATATCAGGGAAAAACCCCAGAAGTTTAGAGATTAATTGGAAACTGTAATCAATTGTTATAAGCCAACATGGGTGGATCTAAACTAATTAATGAGAAGTGTTCTGCCCTCCAAGGTCAGTAACCGCCTCATTGCACAGGCTAATTGGCCTCCTCAAGACCCCGGAATGGGAGGTCACTTAGTAGGTAACCGAGAACGCCTTCTTGAGGCCGTGCTTAAAATCTGCCCCAGGAAAACTGACTGGGCCAAAATAAATAACTGTAAGCAAAACAAAGGAGAATCCCCAGCAGACTACATGGATTGCTTAAAACTTATAATTAAAAGACATTCTAGCATTGAAGACGCAGCTGAAACTGCCCCAGAAGCAGTTGCCACCACTTTTGTCCAAGGACTTCTTTCTAAAGTCCAGGAACAGCTGCGTATAATTGCTGTAGGTTGGCAAACTAAGATGCTTACAGAATTAGTCACCATTGCTAATCACTGTACAGCCTGCCAAGAAAAGAAAAAGGAATCTACAGAAACTAAGCGAATGTCTTTACAAATACAAACTTTAGGCAGAGGTAGAAGCCAAGGTTTCTATCGAGGACAATTCAGAGGCAGGGGACATGGTTGTGGGATGGGACGAGGAGAATTTCAATCCCAAAACAATGACAGCTGTTATTATTGTGGCCAACCAGGACACTGGAAGGTTCAATGTCCTCGCCGTCCTGGCCAGCCAGAGATGACACTTAACCAGCCACCACCTCCTCTCACTCAATTTTCTGTCCCGAATCAAGAAGCCTCCTGTTAGAACAGCCTGAAGAATGATAACATCATCACAGCCCCGCTTCTCTCACTTAATCAAGAGGATCCCTTCGTTTCCTGTTTAATAACTGGCACTCCTACAAAATGTTTAGTAGATACCGGTGCAAGTCGCTCTACTCTCTGAGCTGAAGAATTTTCTACAACCCCCCCTCCCCTCTGCTGTTGTAAACTCTGTAGGAATTTCTAATCAGATAGTTCCTCATCCTGTTTCCCAACCCTTACATGTTTCTCTTAGCCCTGTTTCTGATCAACATGCTTTTCTCCTCAGTCCTTGTTCTCCTGTTAATTTGTTAGGCAGAGATTTGCTTTGTAAACTCAGCTGTACTATTTATTGTTCTCCTAATGGTGTTTATTTGGATTTTCCCTGTGTTAATGAAATGGCTGTACTTGCTACCCTAGCTAGCTCACCTCCTGAGCCTAAGTCCCCTAATCTTTCTGTGTTACAAGAGGAAATCATAAAGGTTGTCCCTCCCTGTTATGACAGCCCTTTTGAAACACAGCTAAGTCGTTACCTAAAGTTGAAGAGCCCTTGTAATACACTTATTATTCCTGTAAAAAAACCTGGAAAGAATACCTATTACTTTGTACAAGACCTCCGTGCAGTAAATTCTGCAGTTTTACCTACTTTTCCTGTTGTACCAAATCCAGCCACTATCTTGTCCTGTATTCCTCCTAATGTCTGTTATTTTACTGTTGTTGACTTGTGTTCTGCATTTTTTCTATCCCTATACACCCTGATAGACAGTTTCTCTTTGCATTTACCTATCAGGGACTTCAGTATACCTGGACTCGATTGCCCCAAGGCTATACTGAATCCCCTTCTCTTTTTTCTCAAATTCTGAAGAAAGATTTAAATGACATAATATTTAAAGAAAATTCTGTGCTTGTGCAGTACGTTGATGATCTGCTGTTAGCATCTACCTCCCTTAAAGCCTGTAAAGCTGATTCTTTAACTCTCCTCACCTCTGTTGCCTTAAAAGGCCATAAGGCACCTAAAGAAAAGCTACAACTTTGTCCCCCTCGTGTCCACTATTTGGGTCATGATATTTCCGCTGGAGAACGACTGCTTTCTTCTTCCAGGATAGAAGCTATTCTTAAAATCCCTAGACCAACTACTGTGTCCCAAATGCATACTTTCCTAGGCATGGCTGGCTACTGCCACCAGTGGATATGTGGCTATGCCTCTGTAGTCAAGCCACTGCAAAACCTGACTCTTGTTAAAACCCCTGAGCCTTTGCCCTGGACTTCAGAAGCTGAAGCCGCTTTTGCCTCTATTAAACAAGCTCTGTCACAAGCTCCTGCCCTAGGCCTTCCTGATTATACTAAACGCTTTGTTCTTTTTTTTCCTCATAAAAAAGATGAATTTGCACTTGCTGTGCTCACTCAAGCACATGGAGACAAGCACCGTTCCATTGTTTATTATAGCTCTGCTCTTGACCCAGTTGCAGCCAGACTTTCTCCATGTCTTCGAGCTGTAGCTGCAGCTGCTGTTACTGTTGAACTGTCCTGTACCCTTGTATTAGGTTCTCCCCTTACTGTTGCTGTCCCATATGCTGTAGCAGCCCTTTTACTAAAAACTAAAACTCAACACCCTTCAAATGCTAGATTAAGTATGAAATTTTGCTTCTTTCTGCTGGAAATATTACTTTAACCAGATGCCCTGTTTTAAACCCTGCCTCCCTGTTGCCTACTCCTTCAGATGGTGAACCCCATGATTATATCGCTGTTACTGCACACCTAACAATGCCCTGCACTGATCTAAAGGGCACCCCCTTGCAAAATCCAAATCTAGTATTTTATGTTGATGGATCATGTCAAAGAAACTCAAAAGGTTCTCTTCTTGCAGGATATGCAGTATGTTCCCAATAAGATGTTATAGAAAGCCATCACTTGCCCAATGTGTATTTATCTCAAGTTGCTGAGCTTGTGGCCCTCACCAGGGCTTGCACCCTAGCCTCTGGTACCTCTGTTAATATTTATACTGATCCTCGCTATGCCTTTGGTATTGTACACAATTATGGACAACTTTGGAAGCAAAGAGGCTTCCTCACGTCAAAAGGTGCCAAAATTAGTAATGGTCTATATGTAAATGCCTTGTTAAATGTTTTACAGTTACCTTCTGATGTTGCTATTATTAAATGCCAAGTTCACCAGAAACCTTATGATGATGTTACATGTGAAAATGCTCTGGCAGACTCCGCTGCCAAAGCTGCGGCTATTTCCACTCCCCAGGCTACACCTGTGTTTTTGTCTATCTCGACTAACCAGTCTCCATTGGCAAGTCTTCATGACATTGCCCTCCTCCAAGATCAGGCTCCAGAACCAGAAAAATATACTTGGAGACTGGCTGGTTGTTTGTTACACCCTGACCATTTGTGGCGCTCCCCGGATGGCCGCCTGGTTGCCCCAACAGTCCTTCCCTATCTTGCTCGCATACACCACGGCATAGCACACGCGATCAAAGGGGGGATGATAAAAGCTGTTAAGCTTGATTGGTTTGCTTCAACTTTTTCATCTGTGGCTCAACAATACTGTTATACCTGCCCTATTTGTCAAGCCCATAATGTGAGAAAACCTGTAAAAACAAAAAAAGCAGGACATCCCCCACCTTGGGGACCGTTTGTAAATTTACAAATAGATTTTATTCAAATGCAGAAATGTTTTTCTTATGAATATGTTCTTGTTATTGTATGTATGTTTTCTGGATGGGTAGAAGCCTACCCATGTGCAAAAGCTAATACCATCACTATGAGCAAAAAGTTGCTCAGAGACTTTATTCCAAGGTTTGGTATTCCTTTATCGATAAACTCCAATAGAGGAACACATTTTACTGGGCAGATAATGCAAAAAGTCTGCAAAGTCCTGCAAATCCAGCAGAACTTTCATTGCCCATACCATCCACAGGCCTCAGGCCAAGTGGAACGCCAAAATGGCATTTTAAAAAATAAACTGGCCAAAATTTGTGCTGAAACTCACTTAAAATGGCCAGATGCACTTCCCATAGCCCTTATGTGTATGAGATCTACTGTCAAACGAAAGACCGGACTTAGCCCACATGAAATCCTGATAGGAAGACCCATGAGGCTCCCTACCTCACCACCTGTTGCCTCCCACTTTTGGAATATACATCTACTTGATGATACTATTCTAGACTACTGTACGGCACTAATGAAGTGTGTTAAGGCTTTTCATTCACAGGTACAAGCAGTTCTCCCCAAGGAACCAGATGAGCCATGCCATTCCATCCTGTCTGGTGACTGGGTCCATGTAAAAGTTCATCAATGGAAGTCATTGCTGGAACCCCGCTGGAAAGACCCATTCCAGATACTCCTGACAACCAACACTGCAATAAAGTGTCAAGGACTCCAAACGTGGATCCATGCTTCACACACTAAGAAAACATCAGCCCCGTTAGACTTAGAGTCTCCTCCATGTCAACCTTGTAATCAGCCTCCACAGACTGGTAGTGAGCCTAGTGCCTGCCAACAGGAGAGCTCAAGACCAGTAGTGAGCCAAGCTCCTACTGGTGAAGAGGATTTGCCACTACAGAGTGAAGAGGATTTACCACTACAGAATGAAGAAAATGTACCCCAACGACACCACTTTGCCCTTCGGGAAAGGAAAAAGGCCTCTACCTAGTTCCTGGTTCCCGAGTTGGGGTTAGTTAGTCGTGACTTGGGTACTTCTCAGTCTTTCCTTTTGTATCATCTTATATGAACTTAAAGACTCACCAGCTAAAAGAAACTTTGTTAATCAGACTAGACTTCAAAACAGGTAAAAAAAAAGTCACTCCCACACTGGCATGCTCACCAAAACACTTTTCTTCAACTGTCTTATCAATATGCAAAGGATTTAAAATGTTTCTAAATGTTGGGTATGTTCCCACTTGCCTCCTAGTACAATGACAGGGGTGCCCATAATTGCTTTATCCCTTAATTGGATCGACTTTTGTGATATGTATGTTAAAATAGTGAAAGGTAAAGAGAAAGAAAAATTAGAAGTTAAAAGGCTCATGGCTATAAATATCTAATATGTTGGGTCAAAAAGGCCCAAAAGGGGGGAATGTGGAAATAAGTTTAACTAGGCCTCTTACTTAACTAAGAAGAGAGAGAAAGAGAAGAGAAAAAGATGCTGATGCTATGTGTTTTTAAATGTTCTAAGATAAGGAAAAACCTTCATGCCTTGTTTTGTCTGTATGCAGATGTTAACCTCCTCCTTTCCAGAAACCAAAAAAAAAAAAAAAAACACAACACTGATAGCTGTTCCCAAAACACAACATGTTTGCTGGAAAAGTAAACTGCTTACATGTGACAAACGAATGATCGACATCTTTCTGTTTCTCTCAAGGTTGTTTGTCTGAACCCTGCATCTTTTCTCGTTGTCTAAAGTATAAACATGCTTGTAAACTTGTAGAGATTCATAGATGTTAGGGTCGGAAGGGACCTCAATAGATCATCAGGTCCAACCCCCTGCATAGGCAGGAAAGAGTGCTGGGTTTAGATGACCCCAGCTAGATGCCTATCTAACCTCCTCTTGAAGACCCCCAGGGTAGGGGAGAGCACCACCTCCCTTGGGAGCCCATTCCAGACCTTGGCCACTCAAACTGCGAAGAAGTTCTTCCTAATGTCTAGTCTAAATCTGCTCTCTGCTAGCTTATGGACATTATTTCTTGTAACCCCCAGGGGCACCTTGGTGAGTAAAGCCTCACCAATTCCCTTCTGTGCCCCCATGATGAACTTATAGGCAGCCACAAGGTCACCTCTCAACCTTCTCTTGCGGAGGCTGAAGAGGTCCAGGTGCCCTAGTCTCTCCTCATAGGGCTTGGCCTGCAAGCCTTTAACCATACGAGTGGCCCTTCTCTAGCCCCTCTCCAGGTTATACACATCCCTCTTGAAGTGTGGCACCCAAAATTGCACGCAGTATTCCAACTGCAGTCTGACCAGAGCCCGATAGAGGGGAATTATCACCTCCTTGGTTCTGTTCGTCATGCATCTGCTGATGCACGATAAAGTGCCATTAGCTTTGCTGATGACTTCATCACACTGACGACTCATGTTCATCTTGGAGTCCACTAGGACTCCAAGATCCCTTTCCGCTTCCATGCCACCCAGCAGGTCATTTCCTAGGCAGTAGGTATGCTGGACATTTTTCCTCCCTAGGTGCAGCACTTTGCATTTCTCCTTGTTGAATTGCATTCTGTTGTTTTCTGCCCATATGTCCAACCTGTCCAGGTCTGCTTGTAGTTGTTCCCTGCCCTCCGGTGTGTCCACTTCTCCCCACAGTTTTGTGTCATCTGCAAACTTGGACAGAGTACACTTCACTCCCTCGTCCAAGTTGCTGATGAAGACATTGAAGAGTATTGGTCTAAGGACCGAGCCCTGCGGGACCCCACTGCCCACACCCTTTCAGGTTACCAACCCACCCACTACGACTCTCTGGGTATGACCCTTTAGCCAATTCGCCACCCACTGGACCGTGCAGTCATCCAAGAGGTCAGAGTTCCTTTGAGAACTCCCCTTGTGATCACTTGTAGAGTTTTAAATAAACCTAGATGGCTCTGCCAATTCTAATACAACCACAATGCAAAGTTTGATTTCTTCCACAATGTTGTCCAGAGTGGGGTTGCTGGCAGGGCCTCTGGGTGGATAGGTGGTGTGGCATGGTACTGGTCCAGATAGAGCATCCTACTGGGTCTGTCTTCACTGCCACTTTTTATAGGGGCAGACCTTGTGTGACCCTAGCAACAGGAGGCATGACAAGGCAAGGGTCAGCCCCTGGCATACTGAGCATGTGTGCTCTATGCAAGGATGTGCAGTTTCAGGTGTCTGTAATGGTGAGTGTTGCTGGTTTTGCAGGGTCTTTTGACTTTCAAATGCTGGTCTTGTCTGTTCCTGGGTGAGGTCCGTGGTTCCTGAATGAATTAATGCAAGGTGATGGCCCAGTCATTACAGGCCATACAGTAGAGGCCTGCTACCACTGTATTTCAATCATTCCCAATCACACTCATTCATCTGGGAACCAATTTACATGGGAGGGATACGTGACTCATACAGTTGCGAGACAGGGGATGCCTGGGCAGAGGACACAAGATGGAGACTTGACATGACTTTAGTTCACTTACAAACACAGGCCTGAACCATACAATATCCATATGAAACAATAAAAATCAATATGAAAATGATAATAATACAATATACATCAGTAAAAATATATACAAACCTAATGATAATACAATATAAAACAGTGGATATCCAAAACCAAAAACTTGCTACCAAAATAAAAATGTTAAAGCTTACCCTACATCTTAGCTTACTTATACTTATCTATAGGGAAAAGAGAGGGAGAGAAAAGGTCAGAAATGGTTGGGGAAGGGGAAGGAATGCATTTTAAAATAAATACAAAAAACCCCCAAAAGCTGGGGGCTTTGCTACACCAGCTGCTGATTGTTTCATCCACTGCCACAGGAGGGAGGGAGAAGTCAAGTCCTCTGTGCTGGGTGCCTGACCATACAGTCCAATATGGGGGCACTGGAGAGCCCCCACCCCTCCATGAATATGAGACAAGCAGCTGTGGGGCAGCGGGAGAATTCCCCTCCCTTCTGAGGCTGCCCTGGATTGTCCCTGAGTCTTGTAGCAGCTGAGGCAAGCAGCTGCAGGGGAGCAAGAGGGGAAGAATTCCCCTCAGCTCCCTGGGGCTGCTCTGGGCTGGGAGACCCTGAGTTCGGTTGGGGGAGGGGGGGACCTCCCTTTGTAAGGGCTGCCTGGTGTCCCCATGCTGGCTACAAGGGAAGGCACTCAGCCCAGAGGACTTTTTCTCCTTCCCTCCTGTGGCAGCAGCCAAGTCTGCAGCCACGGGGAAGCTGGAGGGGGGAAATTCCCCTCAGCTCCCCAGGGCTGCCCTGTGTTGGGGGACCCCAAGCTGTGGTAGGGGCTCTCCAGTAGCCACACACCCAGTCCAAAGGACTCCTTCTCCCTCCTTCCTGTGGCAGCGGCTGAAACAATCAACAGCTGGGAAGGGGTAGAGAGGTAGGTCCCCTTGGCTACCCAGGGCTAAGCAGGGTGGAAGAAGCCCCTTAAGGTGAAGGCCAGTTCGTACCCACACCCCAGGTGGCCTTGGGAGCTCCTTCTCCCTCCCTCCTGTGGCAGCAGCTGAGGCAAGCAGCCATGTGTGGGAAGGAGAGGTGGGGAATTCCCCTGGCTCTCAGCAGGGGAGGGCTGTGGAGGGATGAAAAGCCCCCACCACAGGGGCTTTCCCTCCCTCCACAAGCTGTGTAGACCTGAGATAAGGGAGTCTGGGGGTCTGTTCCCCTGCCTCCCATCCCTATGGGCTGATGGGCACAGGTAAGAAGCAGGCTAGGGTGTAGAGGGGTAAGGCATTCTCTACTCTGCTGGAGCAGACAGCACAGCCCAGGGTTGTAAAGCATCCTGGGATACTGGGGGACTGCGAGTTAAACTTGAGCAGGAAAGGGATCTGAGACAGAAATTCCATAAACTGGTTTGACCTAAATGGGTTAAGTCTGATACTACATCCATCCAGGTTTATCCTAAACTGGTTTGGGGCATTTTGAAAGTGGTTTATGTATGCTGAATTTCTATTCTGTTACAGGTTTAAACTGGTTTGTGTTTAACTTCTGTCCCTCACCTTTTGGAAAATAGGTGTTGTTAGAGTAACTATATTTGGATCTTGGGAAGCACTGGATTTGCAGCTAAAACAAGGCTTTAATCTGTGACCCAGCAAAAGCTGCTGACCACAAGGCAAAATGATATATTAAAAGTAACATTGTGAGATGCTTAGGCAAGTAGGTTTTAACCATATAGTAGTAGTGTAAAATATATAAGCGTTATATAACAGTACCAGGATGTAAGCCACCGACTATTGTTAGAAGGTAAAGCAGATTTTGCATATGAGTGGTTATGCTAAGTAACCATCTTAACTGTGTCAACTGTTTTCTGGAAAAAAACAGCAAGTAAGTCTGTATGATGTGAACCAACTACAGTAAGGAATGAGATAAGATACAGGGGCCTAAGGAATGTGGAGATGGTACAACATGAGACAGCAAAACAGATTGGAATGTGAAAGATAACACGTAAATGGTAACAGAATTTGAAATGAACATATGCAAAAAGGTGAATGGTGATTGGTGAAGAAGCCTCCAGAAGCTTCCAGGTTTTAGTCAAAGTCTGCCCAGTGACCAAAGAAGTGGGGTGAAGGTCTTAGACATGCACTCATGGCAAAAAGATGTGTAAATAAGTGAAATGCATAGGTAATTCCATGCTAATGAAGTAAACAGTAAACAAAGGCGGAGCTTGAGAGGGGAGGAGATTTGGGTGGAACAAAGGAGGAGCGAGGGTGGAATAAATAGTAATGAGCATGAACCAAAGTGTATAAAATGTGGAAAAAAACTATTGTTCATGGGAGGTCCCCTGGTTCACGGGCTGTGTGTCTGTGAGGAACCTTTGCCCGAAGCTGTCTCCATTCTGAATAAAGCTGTTGCGAGTAATGTGTGGTGGTGTTTGCTCCCTGCTTGCTCTGGCTAATGAGTAACAGGATCCATGAACAATTGGATTGTCATCTCCCTAGTCATTGGGAACCGCATGGAGTTGGAGTCTAACAGTTGTGACCTGAAAACAAAATTATTTCAAATATAATTCAAAATATGGAGGTAATGCCCAGTAATTAATTACATCAGCTTGAGAGAAATAAAAGTTAATCCAGAGCAAGCCAGCACATGTACTATACATAATTTCACCATGAACGGTGACCTTGGTTTCCTATAAATTTAAAATACAATGCTATACAAACTCAGTTTTATGATTATATGAATAATGGCTTCCAATTTAATACCTGTATTACGATTCCTTTTTTCTGTGCTGCAGTTATACTAGGTAATAATTATGAAAGATTTTCAGTTTGTGTTCTCTAAGTAGTAAGCAATAGTTTGTTTGATATTCTAATTCTGTGTCCCCAAGGCTTATATAACTCCATATTCCATAATATTCTGAATATTAAATTCTCACTTACTTCAATAAAAAGAAATAAATTTGACAGACTTCTACAGTCATAAATGTCAATAATTTAAGACAGGTGATAAACATAGGTAGAATTTAGAGATTGAGTATAAACAGAATAAAAATTGAAGTAGGAAGATTTATAAATAGCCTAGTTTATTTTGTTTAATGAAAAACCAAGAAGAAGAAATTGCATAAAAATGTAATTACTAGAATACATACAAGACAATTTTAGTACATACTGAATATTGTATAGGCTTATAAATTTGTCTATAAGGCTTTTTCAGCAATCATGTGGGGTGCATATTTCTGAAAGTTAGAAGATTTGCTGGTCATTACCAAGCATAACAATAATCAATCCAGTCTGACTTTGGCCTTATCTTTTGTTTTAGTTTCCCCTTATTACTAATTATCCTGTAAGCCTTCAGCAGTTCAGTTGTTGAATTGGCTTCACCCTCCTGTTACATCATAAAAAAGTCAATGCCTTATGGAGTAACATGGAAATCTAAGAGACAAGGATATTTTTGTGATATTTTGCCCCTCAGAAATCTACACATACTTCCCACTCCAGTTCCCCTGGGGACTATTCTATCTCTGTGAGTCTTCCCTTTGCTCTTTAAAGACATCGGCATTCTCTGAAGTCTGCTCTCAATTACATGGTTCTGTCCCCACTACTGTCTTCAATGACTTCAGTGCTCATTCCCTCCGTGTGGGGAGACAAGCCAAGATTAGGCTTAGACCTCATCCTTTGAAAAAAAGAGGGCCAACCTACCCCATGTCATTACGAGCCAATTTTGAAGGTATTTAGGAGTAAAACGGTGTCAAGAGGTACCCAGCAAATTTTTCAGAAGTAGCTGAATGTTTTTAGTAATTTTCAATAGTTCTGCTGGAAAAAAAAACCTCTTTCAGATTCTTAAAGATATCTAGACACCTAGGACATCTTTTTAGAAGCCTATAGAAATTGACAGGACAGCATTTAGGCCCCATGGCCTTACACTCTGCCCACTCCAGGCTTGACAGCTGCTCAGGCCTTAAGCCTGCCTCTGGCAGGGCTCAAGGCCATTGCATGACCCCACTAATGGGACCTCCATAACTGTCCCTTAGGCTAAGGACAGACATTACATGTAAACAGGTTTAAGTGATCAGAAACTAGTTTACACCTCTAACAGAACAAATGTTCAGTGCACATAAACCAGTTTCAAAATGGCTGAAACTGGTTTAAGATGCACGTGGTTGAATGTAGTATCAGACTTAACTGACTTGGATCAAACCAGTTTATGCAACATTTGTCACAGATCCTTCCTGGTTTAAAAAGCAGAGTCCCCCAGAATCCCAGATGCTTTGCAGCCATGGGCAAGGCTGTCTACTCCAGATAGAAGAGCTCTCCCTGCCCCTCTGCTCCCATGCTGCTGGTAATGCCCCTCCATTTCTTCCTTGGAAAAAGCTGTTTAAGAAGAGCTTGAACTAGTGAGAGAGGATTTTGTTTTGTTGACGGGCTGATAAAAGCTGTGTTATCAGCCCCTTGGTGGCTCCCTTACCTGTCAGGTTTGCAGACAGTATGAAGAAGGGAGAGGGAGATTGAAAAGCTCAGTATCCTCAGATGCATGCACTGCACACCACCTATTTGCCTCAGAGTGCTAGCCTGGGGCTGGCAATACCCCCGCTCCTTGAGCAGTGGGTGGGAAAAAGCCTGGGAGGTGCAGGAAGGGTGGGGGTTTATACCCCTCCCTAATCAGAAGTCCTGCTGGGGCCTGGCCACATGCCCCAGCCCCTTCAGCTCAGGACTATGGAAGGGAAAGGAGGGCTTGCTGTAGCACCCCCCCCCCAGCTTCTAGCCTGAGCCACTGCAGGCATGTGCCTGCATTTCCTCAGTCCAGAGAGTTTGTTTGTGCAGTTGCAAACCAGTTCAACCTAGGCAGGCTAGATTGAATCAATTCAGGCTCAAGCTTTTTGAATGTCTGCCCCAAGCTTTATAATCCCAACCCAACCTGCCAGTACAAAACTGTAAGTCAAACCATAAGTCCCTGGGCTACAACAAAGACCAAAAGAGGAAGAAGCTGAGAGGTACCACTTATGCCAGCATACCTCCCAGCCTGAACTCCCCAAGCCTCACTATTCCTGTAGGCAACAAAGCAGGCAGTCAAACATCCCTGGGTGGCTCTCCTGGGCAGAAGAGAGAACCCCCCTGACCAGTTCAAGCTTAGGGTTTATATAACTCTAGCCTGAGCTCTCCTCCAGTTATGTGCCTCATCAGCTCCCTGCCCCACCTGCAAGCAGTTTCACAGGCTGCCAACTCCCTTAAAAGGGGCACGGATACCCAGTGCACTGCTAGAGACACCAGTTTTGGATCTGGCAGCTTGGAAGAAAATTTAGTCTAGTGCATGCTTGCAGTACAGCAACATTTATGCCTCCTGATGATCCCCTTGGCTCTCATGGGCCAAATCTAGGCAGTCTTCTTAGAAAGAAGCCAATTGATCCAGAACACAGAAGCAGCTGTCTTTATGGGGAGACACATACCTACAGATGCAAATGCAAATATTATAATGCAAAAAGAAAAACAACTAAACTTCAGTGGTCTGTAGGTAATGTGCAAAAGCACAGCTGTCAAAAGTGCAAGTCAGTCAGAACCCAAGAATAAGGACTCAAATCTATCAAGATTTGGAGAAAAAGTTTCCCACCAAAAAACAAATCATAAACTAGATCCAATAATTCATCAGTCTGAAAACAAAGTAAACCCTCCTGAAAGATTCATCAAGACTCAAAAGAGCTGCAGAAAAGGGGAATTGGAAAGTGAGTGGTAAAGACTCACTATAGATGAGTTAAGTGCTAGTAACCTCTCTTCTATAGATGGTTGTTGATCAATTCTGTAGTTACTGGTAAAAGGAAAGATGTAGTGATAGACATTAGAATGTAAAGACACTTTTACTTAGAAGACTACAGAAGCTGAGAACTGGGATATGGTCCCCCAGGCTAGTGACGGACAGAAAGCCAAAAGGTCCTGCAGAGATTGCTACAAGTAAACTTTACTGTTTAGCTTTTTTCATTCATGTATGCCTGTGTTTATTGAACCTGGATATCATTACAGTGACTACAACTTCCTAAACTAAAATACAGCCTGTCTCTTTCTACTCTCACAAGTCTCTTTCCCAGGAAACAAATGTTTCTATTCCTAGTTGCCAATACAGATATGAAATGAGAATGAGATTTAGGCTTCCCAGGATCCTTAACACAGTAGCTATGGAACTACTAAAGGTAGGCTCTTTAGCAACCACATGCTTAGATATTTAATGGTCATTACTGAGAGTTCTTTAAATACAATAGTAAGATTTCTGGGTCATCCGATGCTTTCAATCTAATCGTGTTGGCAGCAGGAGTTTGTAGTGCTTCCATTCTTTTGCTACCAACAGGTGTGGGAAAATGTCAGGCTGCTTTCTCCTACTGCCACTAAGTCTCCCATTTTAAGATCAAGCACAGAGTCGGAAGACCCAAGAACAAGGAGGAAGATTGGGAGTACCCACACTGGGCTGTTAAGAGACAGCAGAACGCAGATTTTTGAGTCAAGTATGAGGCTCTATATCAATATTTTGCACATGCCTACATAGTAACTCTTTCAGTCATTAATTCCACTTTTAAAATCCAGTGCAAGTCAGGCTCTCCCATCAATACTATGGCTTGCTTCTCTTATTTCTGTTATAGATGTTCCCACTTTAATGTAAGACCTGGCAAAAAACAAACGAAATATAAAATAAAATTATACACTTACTGGAAGAGTGGGCCCAAGGATGATGGCTAGGTTTTCCATGGCCACATTATTCACCTCACTGTGTGATGCTACTTTCAGCAAAAATACTAACAGGAATTGGAAAAGGCTGTAATGGGCTTCAGGCAGATGCTTCAGTAATTTTTTCAGCTATCTTGTACACTCTGTCACGTGGTCCTTATTCTCTGTGACAAATTAAGTTTTAAGTCAATTGCGAGCATTCCTATGCATCCAATATAATCACAAATAACAAAGCCTATATTTGGATATAGGTTTTTAAGAGGTATTTTTACACTTGAGCAAGCTACAAGAAGAGCATGTATGCTGAAACCCATTTACTCAGCCAGTGATTTTCTATATTAATCCTCTACAATTATTGCATATACTAGCTTTTAAATGGCAATATTTCCCTGGTTACTGGATTTCCCTACTCCAATGCCTCTTTACTTCTTACCCCAAAGGCTTGGACAGATGTTCAGTTTCTCCAGGGACAGACCCTGCTCTCTCAGGAGAAACCATGAGTGTACAGAAAATGAAAACAAGAAAAAAAAATCCTGCAAAGCTCTCCAAGCAGCATACTCTAGGGACCCCTGGCAGCCCAGCATCCACCCTGCCGGCTCTTTGCTTCTCTGTTTGAACTTCGTACACGTCAGTTTTTCTGTCAGGAAAACAACCCAGACAGATTTCTCCTGAATGACCTGAATGTGCATACACAGTCTAAGTCTGTAGCACTCCTGCTTTCCTGGCTGGAAGATCTAGCAATTTCTGTCATTCTTAGTTGAGTATTAGGCAGTAGCTGGGTACATGATTTCCTTAATGTTTACAGTTAAAGCTTTGGACTGAAAGTCAACTGTGAGCCTCACTAGAGATTTACCACATGCTGTATGACTCACGCAAAGAGGCAGCTAGGAAATTATACCCTTTCAGTACCACTTCAGTCTTCATTTCCCCACTAATTGATAGCACTTAACATTTTAGGTCATTCTTGCTCTATAAATATGCTTCTGTAGTTGCACAAGAAACTGGAGAAGGGAGCTTGGAGCAGGGCGGGGCGGGGGGGAGATGCATAAAATCCTAAATTAGTCTATATGTGATTTTTCATTTTCTCCAAAAAGTAATGTTTGAAAAGCCAAATATGGGTTCATGAACATAAAACTTTAATAGAAACTATGGCATTGGTATGATGAAGTCCCCCGCATACTACAGTTTAGATAATAATGTTGTACAGTAACCAGTGTCTTGTATACTGAGTTGCAAATATATTTTAATTGCAAGATTTGGAGAATATAATGAACACCAGATCCCACAGTCAATGCTTTTTTTAAAGTAGCATCACCCAGAGTCTATTATGTTATGCTATTCACAAATGCTATTCACAAATGCTCTTCACACTTTTGCTGATGACAATATGTAAAATTCTGGTTGATGTAATTTTCAACCACTTTGGAAAAAATATAATGTCTGTGAAACTACTAAAATTATGAAAGAACATTGCCTTTTCACCTTTGAAAATTTTAAGAAAAGTGGCGCACAAATAGTCTGGGAAGACAGCTATTGGAAGCTCTTTAAGAAAGAATTTAAGAAGGCTAGCAACAGAATCAATGTCTCCATCATTCATGAGGTCCCACTTTTTCTCCTTGATCATACTTCTGTTTCACTTCCTTGATTTTGATCACTGAGCCACTGATTCGAAATAGACCTCTGTGATCTAGACCTACACAAAAAAATCCCTTTCTTAAACTAGAGCATCAGCTTATTATGTTATTGCTTCTCACACAGAAAAACTAAAAATAAAAAGGCACAGCAAAGAAAATGAAATTATTAAATAAAGCTAGACTATTAAATAAGGCAAGAATTTATTTTTTTTTACATAGAAGTTCACTTTTTTGTTTTAAAATGTTATCTATTACTTGAACTCTACACTTTTCATTTCTATATAATTATTTAGTTAAAAAGTAGTGGGAATTGAAGTCACTGTTTCTTATAGACATATTTTGATAAATTGATTTAGCTTTAAGAGATACTTATATTATAGCCCTGGATTTTGTAGGCCAGTTTCAGCGTGGAGCACAGTCCTGTAGGAAAGGGAATTGGTGTGGTGTCCCAGGAAAGTGGGGGGCCAGGATGCCAATCACAGAATGCCACTTTGCCTCTACCTCCCCATGCAGCATGCCACCTACTGGTGGGGGGCGGGGAGGAGGAAGTGTCCTGGGTGCCCTTTATTTCCAACCAGGATGGAGGTCACCCTAACTAGAAGTTTTCCATATTCGCTCTGTGATAGGGGGTAAACTCCCAAGACTCAGTCACAGTGCTGGCCTGCCCAACTGTCTTTGGGCAAGCCGCCTGCCTTATTCTCCTGCCACACCTTGTTGTTAAATAATTAAGATGGTACTAGGCAGGAGGCTGCCCTTCAAGCACCCTGGTCTCACAGGACTCTGATCTTCCCTTTATCATGTCCCATGCCTCGCAGATGTTTCCGTGAGTTGTGTTACGCTCCAGCCTGAGGCCGGGCCCAATTCAGCACAGTGTTAGGCCCCTGTTCAGGGCCTCCCACCCACCTCTCACTGGGGATTCTACCACTCCTCCTGCTCTCACCAGGCCTCTTGCACTCATGTCCCTTCTTGGGCCACATTCACTCCACCCTGCTCCCTTGAACTAACATGTAGGCCATCAGGCTTGTCTCAGTACTCCTTGGCCAGCCCTGGCACAGCCTTTTGGGCCTCTCCCACAACCCTCATCTGCACGGTGGCTGATCAATTAGTTAATGTTGTGCTAACTCCACCCCTGACCCCTCACTGGGTAACACAGATCACTAGTTCCATAATTGGGCCAGTGACTCACCCCTTTCACTTGCAGCTCACTCCATGCTGCTCCACTTGGCCTCAGACCCACTTACAGCCTCAGGCACCAGAAGGATTACCTGGGCCTCAACCCACTTGCCCCCTCTGCTGGGGCTCCGGGGTCTTCCACCCCTACGGGCTCAGGTGCCACCCCCTAGGAGTGCCTGGCCCTACTATTCCTATTGGGCTCAGGTGCCTCCAGTTGGGCATGCCTGGCCACCCTACTCCCAAGGGTCTTCCATCCCCACGGACTGAGGTGCCATTCCCAGGGGCATGCCTGGCCTCACTCCCCTCTGATCTTAATAACCCACCAAATGGTGGGGGCTGGGGTTTTAAGGTGCCCCTCCTCACCTTTCACTGGGGAGGTAACTGGCCTGGCATTTCTGGGGGACTGTCCCACCATGGCCAGTCCCACCAAGTCACCCTTCCCTGGCAGGGTGCAGTTTTCAGTCATACCCAGGACCAGGAGCCTCCTGCCATCCCCAGTAGCTCCTGCCCTTACCTCCAAGATGTTCTATGTTCAGCAGTGTAGCTGGGTGTTGCTGCTCCCTCAGCTGCTAGCATAAAACTGCTGCCACAACCCTGAGAGCCAGGATCTTAAAATGGCTGCCTCATCAGGGCTGGCCTGCACCTGTCTGCTGCCTGCTCTCCTGCTTAAAGTGGTACCAACGGTGCTCTGCCACCCACCTTCCCCCTCAAAATGGTTCCTGGGGGCATAGGCCATGAAGCAGGGTGGGCCATCCAGGCCATGGCCTGACCAATTTTTTGAACATTAATTTATAGAACCCACAAATGCACAATTGCCATTCTGGTTAAAACTGTTCAGCTTTTTTTTTTTAAGTGCATAGCTAGCTAAATTAACATGCTAAAAGTTGGATGGGCCATGGCCTAGGTGGCCCACCTCATTCTGCAGCCTATGCCTGGGGGAGACTTTCCCTGCTGCTCACAAAGCAGGCTTGCTCAGAGCCTGCAAAAGCCCTTAAGTGGTGAGCACCCCATTGGTGCTCTGTCATACACCTTCCCCCTTAAAATGGATACTCAGGGGTGTCTCCCAGCTGCAGACATTTTTCCAGCCTGCTGCATCCTGCACTAAGTGGCGAGCACCCCAATTGTGCTCCGCCACACTCTCATTTGGCACAATTCTTTGTAAGCTTGGCTGACCAGAATTAGTTAGGTACACCTCTGTACTTTGACTAGCAGTACAATAATAAACAGATGTTTCTAAATAAATTAGTCTTACCAAACATTTCTAGGTATTCCACCATCTCTGCCACAAGAAAAGGAACTTGACAACGTGTGGCCTCTTGTGCCAGAATCTCAAGAGGAACTCCAAAAGTGTTTCCTTTCTTTTTGAATTGGAGATCTGTCCCAACTTTATTTGTACCTGGTTTGATGCTAACTGAGGACAGCGATTGCTGGGACAGGAAATAAAAAGAAGAAGAGTCACACATACACCTCTAGAACATTATGAACTTCTGTTGACAAAGCAGAGCTTTGTGATAAAGGTCAAATCCTGCTCATTCAAGTCAGAGAAGATGCATCCTAGGTGCTATTATTAACCTTGTTGGCATTACTGTCTGATCACCTCACATTCTGGAACATATTTATCTCTATAGTACCTTTTAAAATAAGAAAGTCCTTTTAACCTCCATTTACTGATGGAACTGAGGTTCACAGTAGATAAGAACTTAAGCATCTAAAATAGTTCTTGGGTGGACTTTAGGCAACTAAATCTAAGATTGTCATTTAAAAAAAAGACTTCTGCACAGGGGCCAGCTAACCTCCACTATGCTTCTTCTTCCAAAGCAATCTGAAAGTTCTCTATCGTGCCTACAATTCTTCTCCTGTACACGTCTAGAGCTGCCCTTATCTGAGCAGGTGGCAGCAGCTGTGACAATGGCTCAAATCCAGGGGTGGTCATGATGCCCCTGGAGCCCCTTCAGCACTTGTCAACCTGGCTCTCTTTGGGCACTCTCCCCTTCCCCTTGCCTGTCACTCCTTGATGAAACTGTCAGAAAAGAAAGGCTGCCCCAGGGCTTCCCAAGTCAGATCTCCTCATGAGCAGCGATGTCACTGCTCATTGCCTTAAATGCTAACTACGTGGGCTCTGTCCTCCCCAGTACCCACACCTATGCCTCACAGATGCTACACATACTCATCTGATCATAACTGCCCTACAGGCTATGGGTTCTTGGCTCTGTTTGTCCATTATACCAGCCCCTATTTAGGCTGTGGGCACTCTGGTCCCCTCAGTCTCTGGTTGTGGCCCTCCCAGCCTTAGGTCCTTCTCCTTAGAAACTGGCCTAGGAGCAGGGCCAGGGGAGACCCATGGGATCTCCAGCCCTGTCAATCTCTAGCTGTGGTCCTCCTTGGCCTTTGGCCCTTACTGAGCCCTTTGGCCCTTACTTGGCCCCACTTCTAGGTCAGTGAGACCTATGGTGCCCTGGGTCTACCAGCTTCCTAAGGCTTCTGGCCCTCTCCTCTATCCCTGGGCCCTCCAAGCCCAAAGAAAGAGGGACATCTGGGACCTCCTTGCCTCCCCTTAGTCCCTTCCACAAACCACCAGATGTTCCCCATCCCTCAGGCTGTCTTCCACCAGGCCTGACACTGAGGTCCCAGCCCTAAGGCTGCATACCTACAGGCATACTCAGTGGGCCCAGGCTATTCCCTTGGCAGCCTGCTCAGGAGCTCCTTCCCTGGCAACTGGCAGGATAAGACTCCCCACCCCAGCTCAGGCCCTGGGCTTATATCTTCCCTAAGCCCAGCCCTTTGCTGGTTAGGTGACTCCTCTGATTGCCACCTGAACCTTCACTGACCTCTTCCCCTCTTAAAGTGACAGGCACACTAAGCAACCTGTCACAGTACCTTACTAGGTTTGGGTTCCCACTCCAAGAACTATTTCTAGTTTTTATCCAATGGTTACTTAATGCAAAATGCATAAATTAATCCCTGAAGCAGAGACTGGAATCCCAGATTCACTCATCCCAGATAGAGCTCCAACCATAAGACTAGAGACTTTCATGTTTGCACTTTTCCTGGCCCAGGAGTCTTGTACCCCTTTTTGCATAGTGGAACAGCTTTCACATAGGTGGAGGGTACTGCCTCACACTTCTCCACCTAGAATGTCCTATAACTTTCTTGTTAAACCACTCCCCTAGCAAGTGGGATATGACATTTTGAATGCTAATGAAAGCATTGGATCTGAATCCCACTCTTCCTAGAGCTAAAGTTTTAACTGCTAAGCTATTATGTAGTAAGTAGATGGCAGCAGCATCCACCACCTCCAGCAGCTATTTCCAAAGAAGAGCATAAATTCAGATACAACCCTATGCTCAGTATTTCTTGTTGGCTAGGCCTAAGCAGCTCTGTTCAATGTGCCAGCATTGTGGGCCCAATTTCTGACATGCATAACACCCCATGCACTCTATAGAGAACCCAGGTGCCCAAATCCAGATTAGACTGCAAGCAAGATTTGGCAAGGGGGGGGAGGGGGGGAGGATGGACAAAATGACTCCTTTATCTCAGTGCACAACCTTAACCACAAGCTTTTATCAGGCATCTTCAGCCATCACTAATAACACTTTGCAGTTCAAGGGTGCCCATTAAGAAATTATTTAACTTTACAGGTGCCACCGTCACGGGCACAGACAGAGGACAGGAAGGATTGGGGGGCAGGGACATCCCCTAAAAAAACCCTGGGCCAGGTTACTTACCCCCGGGAGGGACGGCAGCATTGGTGCTGGGACCGCGGCGGCAGCTGCAGCCGCCATTACAGCCGCGCGAGCCAGCATTACGCCGGCTGTTTAAACAGCTGTTCCCAGTAAGGGGAACAGCTGAGCCAATCACGGCAACCGCAGTGGTTGCCATGGGAAAGTTTAAAAGCCCCAGCAAACCCCGCGGGAGGGGGAAGCAGGAGAGAGAGAGAGAGGAAACGAGCAGCACGTCAGTTGTGCTGCAGCTTCCTTGGTGACAGAGCCTCACCTAGGTGGCTCTGCAGCAGTACAGCCTCTGGCAGAGGCAGGAGGAGGCTCTAAGCCTCTGCAGGAAGCAAGTAGCAGGAAGCTCCCTGCCCTACTTCAGGTAGGAATTGAAGAGAAGCCAGGACCCCTCTTAGGAAGGGAGATGCCGGGTGAGCAGCAAGGCACCCTGCACCAATTATCACCACCCCTAAGTGAGACAGGGACAGGGACGGTTGGAGTGGTCCCTAGTCCACTCCAACCGTCCTAGGTCCTAGGACCCACCGGGTCCAGGACGACAGTCCAGGAAGATTCCCCATCCCGAAGGAGTGTTATTTCTAGAACAGAGGAAGATACCACCAGCAAGCGAGCCTGCAGAGCATCGCAGGGCACCATCCTACAGCAAGTGACCTGTTGGTGAGTGGACGGGGTGTAGGAGTGGCGGAGCCCCGTGGAACAACCAAAGCGGCAATCGTGAGTACACCCGCATCGGGGAGCCCCTCGGGTAAAAGAGCTCCACTGCAACCCTCCTACACATCACACCTAACATCAAAGCCGTGGCAGGAAAGACGAGGGGAGGGGCTACCCAGGGGCAGGTGATACTGGATGTGAGACGCCCAACGTCACAACAGGTTACGTAGTTTGTTTAGAAAAGGATAGAATTTCAAAAGGGTGCTAGCAGAAGGTGTGTTACTTGCTAAAATTTCTTGCTTCATTTTTCTTTTAGCACAATGTCATACTGGTCAGTAGCAAAGGAGCAGGGAAGATGCTTCAACTGCTCATTTTTTTCCTTCATTCCTTTAGCAGGGATAAAGGCATCCAGAACAACAAATGTAGAGTAAAACTGAACTTCCTCTCATGACTTCAAAAATCAGAAACATTATTTTTGTATTTGTGCACAAAATAACTATAACTGAAAAACTGAAGAGATTGACAATGACCACTGTAATCTTTGTCAAATATTTCTGAGAATTTCATCTGTGACTTATGAAAGCTATTTTTTCCACTTAAATTCTCTATCCATGCTACAAATTGCACAAAAGAACATTGCTTCCAAAACAGATAGATTGTTTTTAACTGCTTCTGCTTAATTTGCTATTATTCTTGCATATCTGTATGTAGCCAGGTAAAAGCAGCCCTAGTTGGTAGTGGGCCCCAGGGGTCAGCCTGCCAGCCCAGGGCTGCTCTCCCTGACTCAATGTCCTGTGGAGGGGCTGGCTGGGGTGCAAGGGAGCTTCAGGCAGGCTAGCAGGCAGGCAGCCACGGCAGCACCCTTGTGCCCCAGCCAGCCCCTCCAGTATCTACATAAGTGCTGCTGTGGGGTTTTCTTTACTGTGCAGCAGGGTAGTATTTGTATTTAAAGTACTACCCTGCTGCAGAATAAATTACTTTACTCCAGCCTAATAGTGGTACATGTATAGATGCTGAGACATTTACTGCACTTCTAATTAGTTTAGTGAGCAGTAAACGTCTTATACAGATACACTCAATCAGTTTTAATGTAACATTTATTTCCCCTCCTTTCCTCCTCCCCACCAGAAAAAAAAACCAAAACCAGAAACATCAAAAACCAAAAAAAAAAACCCCTCCACATTGATACAAGTGACCATGTATTTAGGACGCAAGTACAGCTTTTATTTACCAAGAGTTAATTATATAGCTTTTTCTTTAAGTTATAAATCACCACCATTAAGAAAAATAGGGTCCTGCCCATGATTTTTGTTGGCCAATTATAAAAAGGGGAGATTTAATAATTTTGAGTGACTATTTGAAAAGTTTTTCATTGATGTTCTTATTTACACTGCAGGATCAGACATTCATCACAAAACCTGTAATCACCATAAATAACTCAAAATGAAATCTCAAAATGAATTAAAACAAGTCTAGCTCACTCCTTAAAACCCACATACATTTTAAGAGTTAATGATATTCATGAGATGTTTCTATCTGCACATGTATAATATAGCTAAGCTTCTGCCTTAGTACAGGATCAGGGCATATGCTTTTCTGTTAAAGAACCAAAAAGGGGGAGGGGGGCGGGGAGCACGATGGAGAGAGGCGACTCCTTTCAGTGACAAAGTGACTTCTGCTGCTTCTATATAAAATGTGAAGTGCTGCTCACAGTTCTCATCAATGGCTTTCTCCTCAAGTTTCCTGCAAACTTAAAAAGGAAAAAAGAGAAAAAGAACACAATATAGAAAGCAAAACGAAAAATGTAACTGTTTCTCTTGATAAGTGGAAAAAAAAAAAAAAAGATTAGATCACTATTTTTGCAGAAACAGAGATTCCAAGATCCAGCTGAGGGACTTTGATAGCTGAGGCAAATGAGAGCTCATTCAGCATCAATCACAGAATGTATGCCATAGTAAAAGATGAGGCTGTCTTGTTATAGAATTATGAACTAGGGCTAGGGACAGAAATTGCATGTAAACTAATATAAGTGATCAGAACCTGGTTCAAAGCTGTAACACACCAGAAGTTGAGTGCATATAAACTGCCTTCAAAATGGCCAAAACCAGTTTAAGATAAACCCGGATGGATGTAGTATCAGATTTAACTGTTTTAGGATAAATCGGTTTATTCAACTTCTGTCCCAGATCCCCTCCAGATTCAAGTTAACAGTCCCCTAGAATCCCAGGATGCTTTGTCCCCTACAAGCCTCCCATCACAAGATGAGCAGGCTAGCCTTGGCCGTGCACAGAGGCATGCTTTACCATCCCCCCACCCCGCTTCTGGCATGGGCCACTTCAGTCACATGGCTGCATTTTCAGAATCAAAACCGAATGTTCACTTGCTTAAATCAGTTCAATTTACTCAGCTTTGACTAACCTGTGAAAGTTGAATCGATTCAGCCTCATGCTTTCTGACTGTCTGTACTTAGCCTATGAGTTTAAATCCAATGATCTGCATCTCAGTTTTGGAAACCTAAAACTGCCAAGAAATAGGACCTGAATGACTAAAATAAAATCTCTGGTTTTCTATTTTAAAGAAAAGGGTAAGTAGTCTTTGAGAGAGACAGATAAACAAATGAAGAGAAAGAGTACGCAAGGAGAAGTAATAAATATCTATATACACATTTTTCAATATAGCCACAGGGTGGTGATATAGGACTTAGGAATTACTTTGATGCAATTTTGCTTCAGTGGTTCCTCAGCAGAATGCAATGATGTGGTATTACAGAATGTTAAAAGAAGCAGTCTGTGTATGGCATTAAATAGAGGTACTTGAAAAAACAGGCTGACTTGAATCTCTAGTGCCATGCTTCCTGCTTTATATCCCAATCCTCCTAGTTGTTCTACTACTGGGTTTCTACTGAAGGAGTTCTCTTACATAGAACAGTTTGCAAGATGTGTTCATTAGAAGCTCAAAGCACAAGTAGAAGTCCACAACAAATAACAGGTCTGACCTGAATATATGTACTGCAACCCTACCCTCTTCCTTAGCTAACAGTAGCATGCCTAAATATTGAAATGATCAATGGGCAGTGGGGTTCAAAATGACAAAAAGGTACTTATGCACATAAATCCTACTCAAATCGATGCCATATGCTGCCCTAATTAAATGCTGCGTGGTTAGATAGATGTGGTACTACATCCATAAGACTGATCTTGCCTGATTTTATCATTTAATGTGGTTTTTGATGGTTTAATTTAATTTGCCTTGTATGTTTAGAGGATTTTAAAGCATTTTTAAAAGTTGATGGGTGTAGAGGGAGAAAATCCTTTTAACTTGTCAAAAGGTCAGAGAATCCTATAAACACAAATTAATCAGCTTGTGAAAACATTGCCAAGTTTGCCATATCTGTAATAAACATTTCCAGCCCTCAGTAATTGCTCTGCTGGAGATGTTAGACTTATGCTGTGGAAATATAAAGGTGTTTTGAGCTGAGTTTCCTGGCTCAAATAGTGAACGTTTAAGTCCTTCTGAAAAGTAGTAAAACCACATTTTAAATCATTATATCTCAGCTGATTAAACATTTTACTTTTATGTACTAAAACAGTATAATCCTTGTGTTTATAAAATAAATTACTTATTTGTTATCTGGAAAAACATGGTGATTTTCTGATTAGAAGAGGCAAAAGAAGAGTTTGGGATTAACAAGCATATTATTTCTCTGTCCTTTAAAATTAAAGATGCATTTAAAAAGCTTTTACTTTTTTAATAAAAAGACCACTGCCACCAAGCTGAACCCTTATCAAATAAGCATGCAGTAACCCTTCACAGCTTCAAAGAGAAAAGATGAAATGCTGTTTGACATCTGAGACTAGAGAAAATTACATTATCTCATTGGCTCTAAAATGTTCAAAAACTGTCCAGCCCAAGCATGCATTTTTTCCACTTTTACTATTTAATTTTCAGGGAGTGACCTAAACATATTACGACACAATAATCACTAACCTGAGGCTGCAAGACTTCACAGGGGTGACGCATAACGGGTGCATGCAGGTGCATGTGCACCCCCTAAGCGTGGTGGTGCACCCCCTGCAAAAAGTGTAAGTGGCGCCTGCAGGCAGTTGCTGATTACCACCCTGCTGCCAATGTCTGTAGGCGATTAGCAATCCCGGCTGGCTGTTGCTACCAGTGTTGCCTGCAGGTGCTTGCTGCTTGCCACCCAGCTGCCACCATCTGCAGGAGGTCAGCAATCCCTGCTAGCCACCACTGCTAGTGGTATCCCTGGTCAGTGCTCGCCACAGCCCTCCCCACCACCACTGCCAGTGCCGAAAGCATTTGTGGGAGCTCCCCACTCACTGCTGCCATGCTCCCACAGGTGTTGCCATGCTCCCCCAGCTGCCGGGGGCATGCACCGTTCATGAGACTTCATGTGCCTTCCTCACAAACTGAAGTATCCTGAAAACATTAGGAATCAGTTTCATGCTGACAAGTTTCCAGACAAGCCTGCCTTTCTCCAGAATTGAAAGCAGGTTTGCAAAGTGAGCCTAGAAATCTATCATTTTACAGTTTATTCATCAAATTATGAGCCACTTAAAATGAAATGTGTTGTAGTTCTCAATACTAATACCTTTAAAAAGTATCAAGAGATCCTAGGTACTACCAGAGAATCTGGTGCAAGAATCTCACTGGGCATGTTTACATGTGCATTTAGACCAGCTTAAATTTTAAAAGTGGGAATAGGCAGGCATCTATATGTACAGGAGTTACAGCACATTACCTAAAGTTAGTCCCAAGTCAATCCCCACACACAATGTTACTGTGCAGTAAGGCATCTACATGTGTTCTACTGTGCAGTAATTAATTGGGCATAAATTTGATACCTACATGAGGTATCAAATTTACACTCAAGTTGGAGTAAGTCACCATATTTACCGCTCAGTACAGGCATTCACGTGTAGACTGTTAGGGTAACACTATGTGAATTTTCGGGGAGCATTGAATCTGCAGCTGAATAAAGGCATGATCTGTGGCCTAGCAGAGCTGCTGACCACAAGGCAAAATGATATCTAAGCCAGCCATTTGCTTATTCTAAGTAACCATCTCAATTGTGTCAACCACTTTGAGGAAAAAGCAGCAAGTGAATCTGTGCAAGTCTGTGTGCTGTGAATGAGGTGATGTTTTAGGAATGTGGAAGATGGTACAACTTGGGACAGAAAAACAGAATGGAATGTGGAAAACAACATGTAATTGGTAACAGAATCTGAAATGAACATATGAAAAAAGGTGAATTGTTATTGGTGAAGAAGCCTCCAGAAGCTTCCAGGTTTTGGTCGCCAAACCCTGGTCGGTGCTCACCATGGCCACCCATTGACCGAAGAGCAGGAGTCAAGGTCTTCCGGTGCAAAGGATCATAGCATCAATGAGAATTGTGTGTAAAGATACAGGGAAATATACATTATAGATGGCCCCGGCTAATGTAAATCCTAAAAATGTTCTTATACAATCAGAATTTTAGCTGGATCCCACAGATTGTATAAGAATATTTTTGCTTCTTCACCAATAACAATTCACCTTTTTTCATATGTTCATTTCAGATTCTGTTACCAATTACATGTTGTTTTCCACATTCCATTCTGTTTTTCTGTCCCAAGTTGTACCAGAGAGCTTAATTTAAAAAGGTTTCAAATGCTCATTTGTTTTTGCTTTTGGAAACCTCAGTTAAAATTTTCCTAGTGATCTAGAGGTGGACACAAGCTCTGCTTCTGCACCCTCAAACAGGCCTCCACAGAACAGAGCCCAATTCTCTCATTTCTTCCAGGGATTTTTTGCAGGGTTGGAAGGGAAACAATGGGCACTGACAGACATGCAGCTCCCTGTTGTAACTCATGGCACTTCACAGAAAGCACCATGAGTTACAACAACCCCTGCCCTCCCCCCCACCCCAATCCAACAGATGTTTGGTTTGGTTGAGGGAGATGGGAGGGAAGGGAAATCAAGCTCCACTTTGGAGCCAATCCAGCCAATGGAGAGTACCTGTCTGCTTGTCTCTCCCCTAGGCCCAGGGGAGGGCTAGTCACTCACCCCACCCTCCAGTGCAGGCTGGGCAAACCCCAGAGGAAGCTTCCTCCCCTCCCTTCCCCCACTTCCATCTTGAAGATAGCACTGGGAGCAGGGCTGAACTGCATCAGCCCAGCCCTGCTCAAGCAGGGACAAACAGAAGTTAATGAAGGTGCTACACTTTGAAATGCCTTCATCTGAACTCTCATTAAATGAGCGTTAATTTGTCCTACAATTGGGCACTGTTAAAGTGCTCTATAGCTATGCACTTCTGTCAGGGGACATCTGTAAAGTGCCTTCAAGGGGCTGATCACATGACAAACATAACTTTTGCCTGCACCCGATGTGTACATAGCTGCAGCCTGCTCTCTTCTTTCCTTTCTTTGCATAGAAAATAGTAACACAGCCACCGAGGGCACTCCTCTGTTTGTGCAGGCAACCATGTATTCAAAGAATCCCTCCTCTCCAGCCCCTTGTACATCATAATCACAGAGAATATTGTGAGAACAAACCCCAAAACATGATACAATGAGTCACAGGCTGGAAAATGACACAAGGTCCAAAAGAATGAAGTAACACTGCTGTGGAAGATCCATACCCCAGCTTTTACACAGGTGAGGGGAGACCTACAAGTTAGGGCATCCTTGTAGATGGATCAGAAAGAAAAGATATTTACTTGAATTTAAGTAATTCTTACTTGAAGCACATAAAATTTCAGTGCCTTCCACATTTCTTGATCTAACATTAGTTCAAATTAGTCAACTCATATCTGCTCATTTCAGTAATGTCTCCTCTCCTGTATTTGGAGTGCTTTGTGGCAAAATCATACAGCTTGCACAAACATTCTTCTTGCAGAGAAATTCTGGGATGGCTGTAAGCAGCTCCATTAGGCATTCCAATTCAAGGCAATGAGGTGAAGGCCCCTTTGAGTAATTCAATCTGTCATATGCAAACACAGGTTTCAGCATTCTGAGGAAATAAAAATAGATGGCTAGCCAATGGAAATTTTTGGATTGCCTTGATGCTAACAGCAAAAGTCAAAGTTTTGAATTTCTACGTGAAAGTCAGTTCTACTTGTTTCCTTTCATGGCTCATGAGAAAAGAAAACCTCTAATCACCAATTCCAAGGTAGTTCACTTTGCTTAGTATACACCTGGAACTTTTACGTAACCCTCTTCTATTTAAACATAAATAATTATATATAGTTGTCCTGAATATAGTACATATTGTAATTAAAGATATGCTAAATCATTCCAGGTATCATGAAGCGAGATGAAAAGCACCTGTCACATGGGAATTGTAACTGAGCCATTACAAAAAGTCACTTGGTTCAGAGAACATGTGACATAATGCAGCTTGATATACATACCATACTATAGCGAATATTAAAGTAATAACTGCAAAAAAAGCCCAACAAAACAAAGCATGTAACTGAGATATGCTCTCTAAATCTACATCATCTAAGATCATTGACCCTTTCTATACAGTTAGTTACTAACATTGTTACTCAATAGTTCCGTCTGTCACCAGAAAATAGAGCACACTCATTTATTGCTCTACATACGCAGCAGCTCCAGGAAGACAAGTTATGTGAGTGCAGTAGGATTATACATTCTGTCATTCAATAGGGCACAAATGAAAAAGAAAAAAAAAGATTAGCTAGAACTAAGCTATTTAAAAATGAACTATGAAATAGGAAAGAATGAGTTGTAAAGTTGAAAAACCATGTCAGTGAAGACAGTAGAAATACTTTGTCTTGAACCAAGGGTGGCTGAGAGAGAGGAAGAGGAGGAAGCAACATACATCTCCCTTTTTGTCCTTGTTAGGGAGCACAAGGAAAGACTAGATGCATGAACACTCCACCAGTCCTACTAAGGCAAAAAGGCTTCAAGCTTCAGTACATGAACACCAGGGATGTCAAAGATATTTTTTTCTTTACTGACAATCTGCAAATATTTTACTGACACTCAACAGTTTTTGGGTTTTTTTTACTAACATATGTTTTACATAATGGAAATGCAACCATTCTCCCAGGACCTAGACAAGGGCAAATTTCAAATCAGAGTAGAAAAGTTTGGCTATCAGTAAAAAAAAAAAAAGTGATCAGTAAAAAGTTTGCTGATTACCAGTTAAAAACAAAAACAAAAACAAACAATAAAAAATATTGGGTCGGCAAGCCTAATTGACTGCAGAAATTATTTTACTCCCTGCTCCCTCTAGCCTAGGGTGTTCCCATACTCACCCCCACACTCCGATTCCCTTGACTGCACTCTACACCATGCTCTCCCCTGCTTGCTCCCACCAGGGCACTCTTCCCATCCTAGCTTAGACCCCAAAAGGACAACTCTCTGCCTACCTGACACCCAGAAATGTTACAGGCTGATTGGATGCAGTACCAGCTGGGGAGCTATAGAGAAGGAGCTACAGAGAGCCCTATGAGCTACAAAGCCCTGAGAAGAGCTCTCTGTAAGGTGCTGCACTCCCACTTGAGAACCAGGTTGTGCTACTGTACCATCTGTGCTTCAATGCTGCTCCATCTTCTTTCCCACCAGGGAGCTTCCAACAATTGTAGTGGGTTTTTTTTCTCCCAGACAGCCCTTAAATTGTTGTTTAGGGGTTTTTTGTTTGTTTTTAAATGGACAGGTATTTTTATCTTGGCTAAATATGAAGTATTCATAAATTTAGGAACATCTGTAAACTTGATGAACCAGTGTGGATATGCCCCTATAGAATCACTCAAAAGACATGTCATAAGTTGCATGTTTCATAATCAAGCATATTGCTTGTTACAATAAAATGGATGTATCTCCCTGTGACAGGGAACCCTAAACCTGTCACGAGGAAGAAGGTGCGCCCCTACAAGGCCAGAACCTTCTGGGCACAGAGGGCTGGGGAGGAAGGGGTTAACTGCTGAACTGGGACAGATAGTCAGCTGACCAGAAGAGGCAGGACTATAAAAACCCTGGGTTGAATGGCAGTAGAGACCAGCAGCCAAAGGGGAAGGAGTGCATCTCAGAGCTCCAGGGAGAAGCTTGGTGGAAAGCCCAAAGCCAGGAAGAGGGGAGCTATAGAAGCCCTGGAGAGACAACAGCCGCATGGCAGCAAGGATTGGAGTGGCAGATATTGCCTACGGACAGGACTGTTTTTTTGTTTTCTTTTAGTGATGGAATAAGACCAGTGGTTTGGGTAACACTATTAGAGGTTGGAGGAGGCCTCATTTTTGAAACCCACTCCAGAGTGGGATCCCCAACGCCAGTGAGGGCACAGCTTTTGGGGGCACAGACCCCGGCGCCAGTGCGGGCGCAGCTTTTGGGGGACACAGACCCCGGTGCCAGTGAGGGCGCAGCTTTTGGGGGCACAGAGAGAGACAGGGCTGCAGAGAGCCCGAGTGGCAGTAACAGCACCGTTTTGGGACGATTTTAAAAAGGCCAGGGAGGCCTGGAACCTGGGAAGGTGCAAGTGTATATTTTTTTTTCTATTGTTTGGACGGGAGGGGTCACACCTGGGTTTTGAACTTGTGACCCCTTTGGCTGTAGGGCCGGCGCATGTCCCCCTGGGCCAGGGGGTGCTGTGCCTTGGAAGGGAGCAGAAAAAGGGGCCAAAAGCCTCCAGGCACTGGAAGGAAGAGCTAGAGCCTCGGAGTCTAACCCTGTTTGGTGGGCTTGGATGGAGAGGCTTAGCTAGAGAAAAAAGGGGTCAGACCATCATAGGAGAGACCCCAACATACCCAATATAATCGGTAGTCTTCCGCTCGCATACTAATTCCATCAAGACGTGGTAGGCGAGATTAGAGCAGGACAGCAGAGGTCCAAGGGCGCCCCACACAAGGAAAGGATGACCTGGAAGATGGCACTGGGGGTGACCTGTCACACTTCCCCATGCCTATTTCTAGTTATAATAACTTTACATTATTCTTACTGCCACAAGACTCTGGCCAAGCATTTTTAGAGAAGCCTTTTCTTTCAAGCATCTCATTTTTGGTCATTTAACCTTTAGAGACACCTGCAGCATTATCTCAGAGCAAATAAGTTCTTTAAGTGGTGTGGAAGCCATAGGTTCCAAATACTGCTGGCTTGAAATATTTAAAATGAGCAACAAACAAAGATACCAAAAAAATAGCTACAAGCAAAACATGGGACTCCATAACTAGGGCCAAAAATAAGCAAGGGTGATTAAAGGCATTCCTGGCCAGCCTCAATGAGAGGTGAAACTTCTGGAAGAGACATCATTAAATCAGGATTATAAATAGCCAAATCTTTCTTAATGCCTTTGGGAGGTGGAGAATGTGGTCATGTAGCCAAAGATCATGGGGGTAGGATGTTGATGTTTACATTTAGTCAGCACCTCCCACAGGCTGGCAACAGCAGCATAAACCTGGACTGAGTGTCCCCAGTGCAACCTAAGGTAGAGTTGCACATAAACCTAGTGCACCTCCACCCATCTCAGTGGAGTTGCTCTAGGAATCAAACAGTGACAGCAACAGGGATAGAAAAATATGCTGATAAACTTAAAATTGATCTAATATTAAATAATCCAATAAAATAGCTACAAAATAGTGTAACAAATTATGATCTTTTACCAATGTTTCTTAAGTGAAATCTCTTCCAATACAATGACTGTCTACAGGAGTGCTGTGCAAACATGGAGGACCAGATCCATCCTGTATAACGCCCTATATTCGATTATGTTCTTGAACATCAGTGTCTAATAACAGTAATATCAGCCTGATACGAGTAAACTAGTTAGCACACTTCAATGGGTTACTGTAGTAAGCTATACAGCTTCTTAAACCCCTGCAGATATTTTAAGTCTAATAAAACTTAGAATTGATTAAGCATGTTTCATTGTCTACAGACTCAGTCAACGTGACTGGTTCAAGCAGCAAACAGATGTTTATATATACATATTTCTCCTCTAGGGTGTGGAAGGGAATAAGCATGTCATTTCTGCTCAAAAACCAGTATGTGCACATCCCTGTTTCAGGTATGTTTGTCATACACTTTAGCAGAATATGCCTCTATCCAAAAGGCATAAGGTGACCTAACATTGAAACCCTATTGGATTGTCACATAATTCACTTGGCAGCAGAAACACCACTATTGGTACCTTCAAAATTTGAGTAGCTCACTGATTTACTGTATCACTGGAACTCTGAAAAGAGTAACTTAGCCTTTCTAGCTTTAAGATAGTCATTGATAAGAAAACTGTGAAGAAAGTGTTCAGGGTTCAAAAAAAATCCATACTTTACATGATTGGTAAGGCCCATATACACTCATACTTCAAAACTTTTCATTCATGACTGATCAGTTTTCCATTTATGCCTAAAAGTTTCCAACTTCGGGAGAATAATACCACTGAGTTAATGTTAACCATATATGTAGCAATATGGAAACCTACTATTTGGATTACTTGAGACAGAGAACCAAAAGTGAGGTGGGGTGATGATGAAATGCAGCCAGTTTTTGTCAATAAATTCCCACTTACCGAAAAAGAGGAGACCCATACTGTCACAATGATAGCCCAGCTGTTTAGCTGGCAGAAATCGGTATCACTACATTGAAATCAATGTCCCAGTTCAGATGTTCCACTAGCCGAGATGTTTCTTGTCAAGGTGAAGTTAAATCAAGGACGGAGACCACATCACCAATTCAAGTTCCAGAAACAGAAATTGCCTGATAATAGATTCTGTTTCCTCATTGGAATGTACTATCTTACCCTATCATTAAAGTGTTCACTTTGGCGATTCATTTTTATAATGACAAATACAGTAATTATAGTTTCATATCCATGATGCCAAGGCAGTGGAGATGCCAGAACACAGGAGAAGGAGAAAAAGAAATAATTGTACAAGCCACTGCACTAATGCATCAAAATGTAGTCATTTTAAAATATGCACATACTGATAAGATGTTATGCATTGTAGACCATGTTGCTAAAGATGTGTAATGTGCATTTGGCTAAGTCTATGCATTATACATGATAGGCAGAGCCTCAGTTGGTGTAAGCTGACATGTAGGGCCCCTCTACACATGTAGGTAGACACTATGAGATGTAATGTGCAATAAACGGTAGGTGTTGTTCTAGGATTATACAGTACATCCCATTGAACCTTATTGCTGGTGCAAGGGAGCCTGGGATCATAATCCTGGGCTCCATCTGCATTGACTCCTGTGGCTGTAAACACCAGTTGACAAGGGTTGCAGAGCTCCCAGAGGGGAGCGGCACCAGGAGCACTGCCCAGACTGTGAGCCTCACTGGGTAGGGTGCTTACATGGGGAATGCTGCTGTGGAGCTTTCAGCATTCCCCGTGTTGCTTCTGTTGCAAGCCCTGAAGCCCACATCAGCTGTGGGGCTTGCAGCTAGGGCAGCAGGGAAAACATAGCCATCACTGTGAGCCTCATGGAATGTTCTCCCCCGCTGTAAGCCCCGCAGCCAACAATACTGCTGCCACAGCAAGTGACACAGCCAAGAAGACTCACCGGGGGGGGGGGGGGGGAAATAGTGTTCTCCCTGCTGCAAGACCAGTAGCTGACAATACTGCCACATTGCAAGCCTTGTTAGCTGTAGGGCTGGTAGTAGGTATGGCTCCCAGTCACAATTCAATTACTAGCATGATTAGAACAAGTTACAAAGTTATTACACATTTTCTGTAAAATAAAACTTTGCAGCTTATTGCTTTTATCACACCATTAATTGGTTAACATGTAGCTGGGTCACAATTTAAGGTGCAACTAGGTAGGTTAATCACATCTTAATTATAAGGTATAGAGGGCCATAGTTACACAACTCCTGCATGCATAGCTACTTTTAGAGTCCAGTTTTTGCACTGGAATATATTTTACAGGCACTTATTTGGAAAACCTTAGGGTCCAATGAGTGCTTCTAGGCACATCAATATTTTACCTTGAGTTCTCCACAAGTTACTGGATAACATGAAAATACACACACACTTTTTATACACCCCTGAAGGGATATGGGGGAAAAAAACCCTAATAATAGGCCAAGGGCCAGTTTTTTATGTTCATTAGTGCTTGTCAAAGAAGTCGGACTGGTTTGACACAGCAAGATATTTTTCTGCTGCTAGAAGCTCTCTTCGCCTTGTTATTACCACTCCCTCAGATGGACCTGTTAAGAAGCTTTTTATAAAAATTTAAAGTGAACACAATCAGTCCTAATGATCTTCTGTGTAACAGTTTGTCAATAAATGTTGTAGGGATCTCTGGGGAACTATTATTTACTGGACTTTCCCCACCTGTTTGTTCCAATCTTCTCCTTCCCCACAATTTGCCATCTCAATTCATTTCATACCTTTTGCTCTAAAATTCCTTTGCCACCTCCTCACAGTCCCTTCCCCAGCCACCACTACTTTACTATGTCATCCCACCTCACCCCTCTTTCCTTTTTATTTAACCTAAAATCATAGACCAGCATTAATAGTGGCTGCTTTTGCAAAGGTCATTGTGCATTATATTTATTTCCCTGTTCTGGAGAAGTCTTGTCTATTTTACTTCTAACCTATCTGGAACAGGTACCATCTCCTATTCTATGGTTGTGCAGTGCCTGCTACAGTGGGGCACCTGTCCTTGTTGGCCCTTAGGCTTTGCTATCATAAATTTGACTAAACAACTTGTGAGTGCTTCCAACCATTCATAACCCTTTTTGAATGCCCTGGATCTAGCTTCCCAAGGCAGTCCAATATAGAATAAACAGCTTGCATAACTGCATCACTTTCTCAATGTGGTTTCAATCATATTTATTTCTTTGCTTAAATATTTTGGGTTCAACAGTTTTGAGTTTTTGTTGGGGGTTTGTTTTTTTTTTTGTACAAATTTCTCTCCTTGGCACTTCGATGTAAAAAGTAAGAAACCTTATGAAAAGGAAACATTTACCTTACTGCTATATAAGCACCACATAGTTTTACATTCTAGGTGATAAAAGAAATTATCTTTTTAAAAAGCCCTCTGGTAGAACTATTGGAGACCTTTTATGGAAGACATTAGTGCCAGCCCTTTTCTATAAGGAAAAGGCCTTATTTGTTTCAACAAGGCTCTCTTCTTCCATAAAAAAAATATGGTTGATAAATACAGCAGAATATCCCCATTGTAGAGTGAAAAGCAGTTACAGTAGTTGATGGATAAAAAACATACAAAAAACAACACTATGTTGTAGACAAAAGACTGTTCCTTTTTTTTTTTTTTTTTTTAAATGTAACAGTAAGCAACAATGGTATTTTTCTATTTAAAAGAGAATTTTTGTACTTCATAAATAAAGTGAAAAAGATACTAAAATATTGTGTGACTTTGTATAAAAAGGCATTTAAATGTTTTCCAGTCCTTATCTAAGCACTAGATGCCACTTTATAGGAGTAAAAATTTGGTGGCGTCTCTGTGCTACGATTGCTACAGTTGTCCCAAAAAGGCAGTGCTGCCACCAACAGAAGAAACCCACCCACCAAAACACAAAGTCCACTGAAGTAGAATGCAGTGTCATATGTTTGTGTGCAGTCATAAAACCAACCTGAAAAGAGAAAAGGAATTTAAGGTCAGCTACAGTTGCCAAGCACAAAAGAGAAATATAAAAAGGTAATATTTGAACTAGTCAGAAGACATGCAAGTTAACCATATGAACAATCTACACCAAACATTACATTTTTTACATTTATGTTCTATTTCCCCAGTATAGTTGACAGAGAAACATGATTAATTGATAATGTAGGCTAAGTATAGGCACGTGGAGGCATTAGGGGGAAGTTAAATTAGTTCAAAATGGCTGCCTGATATCAGGTAAGTCAGGATGTGGGGACTACAGAGAAGAGGTAGACAAAACAAAACAAGGAAGAAAAAAATGTCAGAAGTCTGCTGGGGAATGAGGGGGCAGGCATGACCCACAGGGTGTCACTGTGGTTCAGGAGTGTCTGGCAAGATCAGGGGGGCTCGCAGGGTGCATGGGGGGGTTGGAAAGATTGGGGTCTATTTTAGCTCCCCAGCCCCCCTGGCAAACTTGAACCCCCAACCCTCTTGCTCCTCCCCACTAGTGGGACTTACTTGCTCAGCTCTGGCAGCAATGAACACTGATAAAAGCAGCTGCACTCATAGAAGCTTCCTGGATGGGGGCAGAGGGATGAAAAGCACAGCCCTAGGGCCAAGGCTGGTAGCTGCACTTTTCCAGCCCTGAGGCTGCGCAGGGCAAGTGTACAGAAGTTTCATATACCAGTTTGACCTAAATAAAGTAGGTTTTATACTACATTGATCCAGACTTAATCTTAAACTAAGTTCCACAATTTTGAGACTAAATCACAGGCATAGGACTTCTGTCCAGTTACAGGTTTAGATTGATTTCCAGTCACTGACACCAGATCTATAAGTATAAGGGAGGCACCGGGATGAGCCAAGTTTAAATCTGACAGCCATTTTGAACCCAATTTAACCTCCCCAAATGTCTGTACTTAGCCACTGAGAAAATTTTTTTTTTTTTAATTTTGTTATCTATATATCTCATTCTATTATCAGGTCCAACTAGAAGTCACTTCAATATAAATTTAGTGGGGTAATGGAAAATTAAGGACAGATTTTTACATTATTTAATAACTTACCAACAATTGGTGGTCCAAAGCTGTTTCCAAGTCCAGCAAAAAACATTAATATTCCATAGGCATGTGTCAATTTCTCAATCCCCACTGTCTTTGTAGTTACATATGGAAAAATTGACCAGTTTCCATTCAGAAAGCCCAGAACCCCAGAAAGAATTGCTAATGTAACATAACTTTTGGCAAATGGAATTGCAAACAAGGCTCCTCCAGTCATTATTATGGTCATTACATATAGATACAAAGTATTGACCCAATTAACATCTGCCAGTATTCCTAAAGTAAGTTTACCAACAGCAGTCATAAAGCCTATAATGGAGACAAGAGGCACAGGATAGTCTCCTTCCTTTATGTTTGAACTTCTTGCTATGTCTTCCATAAGCAGTGAAGGAGGAAATCCACCGATGTCAAAGAGTAAGATGGCAATAAAAAGAGCTGAAAAGACTCTGTTTTTAAAAAGCAGCACTGTTTCTTCCCAGTAGTTGAAATATAGTTGCCACTTCTTCTTGGCAAACTGTTTGCAAAAGTATGTTTGCTCTACAACTTTCTTTCTATACGTGTCGGTTTCATTTGCATTTATTGATATTGATCCATTCTTATTTAAAATGCTGTCTTGTTTGCAATCAGACACATTTGCACACATTTCATCACTGTAGCCCTTTTCAAGGATGCTGATATTTTCTTCAACACTCTTTTCTTTTTCATGATAAAGGAAGTATTGGTCTGGAATTTTTTCTAGGCATGGCTTCTCTGGCAAAGGAGAATGAGAGAATTCCAAGGGTCTCATTAGACTCCCACATGCTAATATATTTAGGGATAATGCACCAACTATTAGCAAACATCCATCCACTCCATATAACTCTACGAGTCCTCTTTGTAATGCTGCATATATAAAAAGTCCAACACTTGAACCTGGAAGAGGAAACAGAATCAGTTTAGAGGCATTTCATAAGGTTACCTATAGGTCTCCAATAGTAAGCTTTAATATTTCAGTCACTGCAAAATATACTCTATACATGAGAGGCACAATAGGAAGCAATTCAAAATTATAATTAAAATAGGAAGTGTAAGTTGATGTCTGTATTGGCTTTCTTGAATATATATGCTTATATGGAGTAAAAAACTTGACAGGCCAAAAGAGGCATTGTGACTAGTTATAAAATCTAGAATGTCAAAAAGTATTAGGATCAATTAAGTATTAATTGAAAAAAATTAAAGGAAAGGGCATCAACAATTTAAAATAATCCCTTAAAGTAGAACTCAGCATAGGCCTGCTGGCCACTCAGTTTCCTCAAATTTATTCTCGCTGGGGTTTTGCAAGAGGAAAAGAAGGGACGACAGCCCTTCAGAGAAAAAAAACAAACTATGAAAGTTAAGTGCTGCAAGAGGCACCATTCCTAGTAGGACTCCTGAAAAGAGTTTCCGAAACTCATAAGCCATATTTGATAATATCCAGCCACCACTCACAAATAACTAGTTACTGTGTTAAAGAGTCCTTTAATATAACCCAATTAAAATACTCTCCTTACCAAAATAATTTTTTTTTAACCAAGTCTTCAAGACAGACTCAGTCCATTAGCTACTGCTTCTCAACCTCATTGATCTCAAGGCAATCCATGGAAAAAATGCCAATTTTGACCTTTCAATTGCTTTTTTGACTATGGAAAAAATAGTAATTCTTCTGTTGCAAAGAACTAAAGAAGACCACATAAGTCAGAAAAAGCCCATAGAGTCAAAAACAATTTGAAACCACTGGGTTTAATCTGGTGAATCAGGTGTAGGTGTTTACACTTCTAACACTGCTAATACGGCACATCTCCCTTAAAAGGATCTCATGGCACCCCAGAGTACAGTGGCACCCTAGTTGAGAATCACTGCTAGAAACTAAACAGGTGCAGAAAGACTAAAACCAAGTATCATTCTGTTTATACAGAGGCTAAATTTGTTTGTCTAAATGAATTTAGAGGTATGCACTGCAAGATGTTTTAGGATCTGGTTTTTGTACTAGTAGTTCAGCAGTTGTACAACAGAAATTTAGAACTCAGAGATACTGCCATTTTTTAAACATACCTGTTGAAACCAAACCAAGTGCAAGACCTCTGCGTTTATCAAAATAGTGACATGTTATGGTTACCGTTGCTGTGTATAGCAGGCCACATCCAAGCCCTGAGAGAGAGAGAGAGAAAGTTTATCCAATAAACCATTTCTGTAGAACATCATTAATAGCTTGCCTCTTATTTCTTCTTTAAAATAGATCGAAGACCACCTAATACCATATTTACTTGATTCCAAGACAAGGTTTTGGAAATATATGGAGGGGGAAAGCTCCTAGTCTTGGAATAGAGAACAAGGTGGCATGGGGGGCAGGCAGCTGCCGTGGCCATGGTCCAGAGCCAGAGGTGCTGTCTGCCTCTTGCACCATCTCTGCCCTCCTCCCTTTCTGTACTCCACCCTCACCCTTTCTGTACCCCAAACTCTGCCCCTCCCCACCACCACAAAACATATCCTCCAGCTCCCGCAGGCTCTGGCCTCACTCCAGCCCGGTGCATGGAAAACATGCTTGCTCCGGCCCCAGCTCAGCCCAGTAACAGTTGTTGCAGTGACAGCAGCTCTGGCTGGGCCCTGGAGCCCTGACTGGAGCTGCCCAAACCACTGCTACTACCAGGAGGGCTAGGGCTGGGGCAAGCATCTGCTCCATGCCCTGTGTGCATTACATGGTACCTGCCTGTTTGGCCTGTACTGCCAGACTCAAGCTGCCAAGGAAGTACATGTAAAGGCTGTGTTGTCCGTGTACATAGCAATTATGTTAATTCTGGACAAATATAGCTGGTCTGTCAAAAGCTACTCCTGGTATTTTTAATACTATTCCCACAAATAGAAGCCAATTTGTGAAGTCTTCCTTTCTTCCAAAACAACTGCAAATACTGTGTTACCAAGCCACTGGCATAGACAATTGGTTGCAATATATTTTAAAGATTACATTTCCAATCTCACCAGTGCTAAGTTAGAATGTTTTCCTCTCCCCACCTGCCCACTGAATAGGAAGGAGCATTTCTAAATCAAGACAGGTTACTAGCTAATTGGGGACCTGTTTCAGGAGTTTAATGTAATGTTTTTAATCCTGTTCATTTATATAATTAGTTATACACAGATTTTCTTATAGGTTATTTTTTTCTGGCTATTTCTGCTTTAACTAAAAGTTTCACAATTCTTTTGTCAATGATTCCTTAAAAGCTATCTTTTAAAAGCTTTCCATTTCACAAGCATGAAAAAACTAGTAGGGAAAAAAAAGCAGGTTACTGGAAAAGTTGAAACCTTTGTCCATTAATATTCATCAATAGCAGAGAAATGCAAGACATTAGAGTTGAGCATTATCTTTTTAACAGTTGTCAAAATGCATTTATATTTCTTATATTTCACTCCACTATAAGACAATCCATTTATTATTAAGCTAGAACTTCCTTGTTATACTGAGGTTTTACACTAAAGCTTTAAATCTTAAGAGTACATCTGCATTGGGCTGTACATGTAGCAGAGCTAGATGATACGCAAATGCCCAAGCAGCTGCTGGTTTGGCAGAAAGAAGTGCGACTGCCATCAGAGCACTTTAGGGATGCTTTTAAAATGGCACCTGGTGCAAAGTAACCTATCAGGTCATCTGCCAACAGTTACATTCTAGTGCACCAGTCAAGGAAGGTATGACACATCGTTGCTGTTCAAAATGCACAGCTAAGCAAGAGAAGTACTTAAGATACAAGGAATGATAGCAGCAGGGCACAGAGATATGAGATTTATGGAAGAGGTTGGTTGTCATGCACTGGCATTTTCAGTCACTTGCACACTCAGTGTGCACAATTTGTATTCACACTACTGCAGTACTGCCAATCCTCGACTACAAGGATTACAACATTTCTTAACGAATAAAGCCCTAGTCCTGCAGATGTATCTATGCTGTTGATTCTTATGCATTGACGTAGGAATCAAAGAAAGAACTGGTCCCAGGAGTAAGATTACCTTAATTATAAAGAGAAGAGCCTTCAAAAAGAGGCCACATAGGCATTTGGCAGAGATGGAATGTACTACTTATGCACAATGTGCTATTTCTGCAGGAGGGTTAGACTAGGCAACTAAGGTCCCATACAACCCTAGGACTCTATGATTTATGCAACTTTTAGTTGCTGAAAAATAAAGACAATTTAAGCTTGAAGTTTCTTACCAACAATGATTCCATATGAAAAAAATAAATAGTATATGTTAGGTGCAAAACTGCTCATCATCAGGCCCCCAGCCACCATAAAGCCACTGAAGATTGTCACAGGTCTTGTTCCAAAAGAAGACACACATATACTACAGATAGGACCTGGAGGGGAAACAAAAGAAAAGAACATACAAAACCTTTTTAAACTTCAGCCCAAGGCAACAAGGATTTGAGGCCCACTCCCACCTTCAGGCTTGGTATTCCCATTTCAGATTTGGTACTGTTCTTAAAATTATGCAAGATATTGTACTTAAGATACAGAAAAAATGAGTACGTTAAAAACATACAAATTCAGACAGGCAACAGCAACATTCTTGGCAAATTTTATTCATGCAACACTGAATGGTACCAGGAAGAGTTTGAACATGCTGCTTTTATGCCTTTAAAAAAAAATCTTTACAAAATCCTGGAGCCTGCAGATAAGTCTATGATTTTGTGTTTTGATTAGTATAGGTTTATCATCATATACATTTTCCCCCATAAAGTTAAAGGGCTCTTCCAAAAATCAATTTAAAAAAAATCTGACCTCAAATAGTCTGATAATATTTTTTCTGTTTTAACCTGAATGTATAGATGTTGCTAAGTCAAAAAAATCATTTTGAATAGACCATAGCTTAACTCAGACAGTGTACACACATTCAAATGATCTGGAGAAATTCTCCCAGGTTTATTCTCCTGGTAGAAAAAATTACTGAGGCTCCTGAACAAATATTTGAATACTGAGTCCCTGAGGAGCAGAGAGCTTGCAGTGCTGACACTGCATACACATCTCAAATGTTCTGCAGGCTCCCTCAGTCTGCCTGAAGACAGGTGGCAGCAGTGCATGGAGCAGTCCTGATTGGTTGACCCACATTGCTCAGGGTCTGCCTGTGTTTCCTTACAGCCTCCTGCACTATGTGGAGATTCTGAAGGGGGCATAATCTGCTCTCTGCTTGGCTGGAGCACTAGAGTCCAGCCTGAGTGACACTGTCTCGCAGGGTGGGGTGGAAGCAAAGCACCTGGAATGTCAGAGCATTGTGCTGCAGCTTTTCTCAGAAGACAAAAAGTGTTCGCTCTCTGAGGAGAAACTCTCCCAAGACCAATTTAATCCTGTTTTTTTTCAGGTTATTTTTCTCCCCAAAACACCAGGAGAATAATAATAAATGAGAATAACATCTGTACACTGTTTCTGCTGGGGGAACAGTGATTATCCCAGGAGAAAGTGAATGTATATGGCCTCTAAAGCTGTGTACAGACATTCATTTCTGCCAGAAGAATTTTTTTTCCTGAAAGAAAGAACAACCTGGAAGCTGGACTGTACAGATGTTCCCCCAACCCAATGGCTGGAGAGATTCACAGGCAAGCTGTGAGGGCTGGTCCCTGGACCACACTATTAATTGAAAGCCTGACCTGTTCTCTGCCTTGGAATGTGGCAGGCTATCAAGTGGCAGTTGCTTAAAAGCAAAAGCTGCCACAGATAGTTTGGGATGGGGAGGGGGATTCCCACCACAGGAGAATACCCTCCTCCTCCCATTCTGCCAATCAGCTGGATTGGCAGGAAGGGGATATTCTCTGGGATGGAAACCCTTCCAGTCCTCTCCTATAGAATAACTTATGCTCCTTACCCTTCTCTGGGCTGACTTGTAGTTGTGTCAGAGAGACTTGCCCAGCTCCCAGCTCTTAAAAATTGCCACCCCATCACTCAGCCGGGTGGTAGGGGCTGCAAGGGGAGGCCTGGTTTGGGGAAGAGGCATGGAGTGGTGGCTGCTGATTCCCTTACCTCCTGGGAGGGGGTGGGGAGGCAGAAGCTGCTTCCCAAGCCTTCTCAAGATCAGAGCGACTCCAGTCTCAGGAAGGCAGGGAGTCTTTCCCCTAGCTCCACTCCTCCCAAGTACAAAAGTTCAGTCTCCTAAAAGATATTTAACCCTGGTAGCTTTGAGATTATTTTTCTCTTAGAATGGTCATTTTTGCTCTAGGAGAAAAAGCCTGAATGTCTGTATGCTTGTGTGTACACTGGTCATTCTCCCAGTAGGAACTGAATGTTTGTACTTGACTAAAACATAGGATGACATTTTGAAACTTAATACTGAAACATTAACTTTTGCTCAAAATTATGTTAACACTACCATATGGTGCTTACACAAAACAGTAACTGTAGATTCACCAAGACAAAAAATAATACCTTTCCTTTTTCAAAAAGCTAGAAAAAGGATCTCAGATATACAAAAAAATAAAACAAACAAAAACTTTTAAAATACATGGGGGTGGAGGGAAGCTAATTTTTTAGAGCGATTGTCAGGGGCTTATACCCACTCTAAGCTTACAGGAGCTTGTCCCTTCAACTCGCTCCCCATACACATTTCCAGTAATATACAGAAACATTATGGTATAGGAATATTAACATTAGATATGCAAGCAAGTTCTTACCCATTAGAAACAGGGACATACAGAATGGAAAAGAAAATCATTTGCAAATACCTGGGGGGAGCACATTTCTAGGTACATAATCATTTCCACTCTGACCCCCATTTTGCCCATACTTTCCCCATTGAAGACAAAAAACAAAAAATGTGCTTTCAATTATGGGAACAGGATGATGTCCTTTCCTGTGAAGTGTTGTGCAAATCCAGTGTTCTACATGAAGAAAGTAGTATTTTTGCTAGCAGCGGGCTTCAGTTACAGAATTCAAACTCTTAACTAAAGTGACAATTTTGAAACATTTTCAGAACTAGGTTTTTAGACTGGCAAATCTGTTACTGAGTTACTGGTCACCTGCAAAATTCAAGCATGAGTCCAGAACTAAAAGTACATGGTTAAAGAGCATCTGGATAGGCCAAAAGTGTGAATAAGAACTATGTAGTAGTAGATGTTTTCTACAACAGAAGACGTCTACCAACTTGCCATTTGTCAACTGGAATAAGGGGGTACACCAAATTATGGAAAGTAAGGCAAGATAGCCAACAGCAGTTGAGAATTGATGTCAGGTTCTTGACTGGGTTTACAGATAGGAACATGAGCCAAATTTTTGTTATTGTTATCAGCACCAAGGACAAACAGTTCTGGAGATGGATAAGGCTACAGTACAAATCTGATACCAGGGGAAAACCAATACTTGAGTACAAGGTGGGTCACAGGTTTTACTCTTTAAGTTGTTTCAAAAGTCTTGAAGGGGGTTTAAGTGCTTTATTCAGGTAAGGCATGAGAATTAAAGAAGGAAGAAGATGACTGATTGATGATTACAGCTATTATGAGCTTAGAAAAAGGTGAAGGAGGCAATGGAAAGATTGAAATCAAGTTGAGAAGGCAACTTGTTGCTTGTCACAGGCAAGAATCAGCATGCTATGGAAGTTTGGCAATACTGCATGCAATTTATTGGGAACAAAAGCTAAGTGTTAGGTTGTTAGTGATTCTTAAAGCTAGCAAGTTAGACTGGTATGCTTCTTAAAACAGGATGTTGGGAAAAAAAAAAAAGCACAAAAACAAAAAGATTGAGTCCGTATTACATAAAGAGTTCTTCTACACTCAAAACATTAGGCAGCAATAAAATAATTCAATTAGGCAAAGGAATTTCCACTTTTTTTCCCTACTTCGCAATCAGTATTTTGTGACCAGAGAAGCACCGTTACCCTCCCCCACACGTTTTTATTTGTTTTTTGTTGTTGGTTTTTTGGTTTTTTTTTAAATCAGTCCCTCCCATAAAGGAAATTTAAACTTCCAGTAACTCAGATTCCTACCAGTGGACAGAGAAGGGTAGGAATCCAGAGTTCTGAAGAGTTGAATATTTCTCTAACGACCTATCCCCTCATTTGCATCCCATCAGAAGCAACCTTGATATAGCCCAAGAGAGACACATCTTGCCTTTCACATGGAAAAAAGTTACTTCAATAACATTAAAATTGAGAAATCATATGAAATGAGGGCATTCCCAAAAGAAATCAACCTAGTGCTAAGAGTACATAACTTTTCTTCCTTGAGACAAATAAGTTTTGCACTCTACAGATGGACACATTTGTCAGAAGAAATCTAGGATAACTACAAAAAAAAGAAGATATCCATTGCTTAAATTATATTTAATAGGCTTGGGTGCAACAAGGCCTTCCCAGACTGTGAAAACTGGCCATCTGTCTAACATACAGACAAGAAGCTTGTCAGAAGAAACTACTCATTAGATCTTTCAGCCTAATGCCAATATACCCATTCCAAAGATGCTGTTTCAATCCATGGTTCCCAGATAATTCTTTATCTTTATGGGCATCAGGACTAACATTCTCTCCCTTCTGACATTTGTTTTCTGGTTCATGGATTCATTTTATATCCATTTTATAAGAGAGTTTCAATCTCTTCTTGTCAGATCAATTATGAGGATGTGCAGCCTCTCTCTGAATCCATTACAATTTACCTTTCTTGACCATGGATGACTAGATCAGTCTTCAGTATTCTAGATGAGGTCTCTCTAGGACCTTATACATAGGGCCTTCCACATCTCTACTTCAAATATTTAAATGGATACCTCCTAGGATTGTGTTGGCTAGTAGCTCAGTCACTTTGTTATCAATTACACCTAGTTTTCTCCTCCACTATTTCTAAGTGTTCTCTCACCTGTGTGAAAGCATAAGCCTCAGGGATGTGGCCAATTACACATGAGGGTTCAAGAGTGAGACATTAAGCTAATGTGAAATTCATCTTAATAAAAAAGTCCTGCACTAGGCATATACAATGTTTCAGTCTAATTCTACACAAATCTCATCTTCTACTGTACAGAAGATTCTATCTGCTGAACTGAATGGGTTGAACGTGCTGATCCGGCTCAGTTCAGAATTTAAAACATGGAAGTTGTTCCTTTACACACTTGGGGTGCGTCCACACATGCAAGCACATGCGTTTGCAGCAGCAGTGCAAATTTGAGCCAGGGCTTTTTGCCTCAGTACACCTGCTTAGACATGCACTTTGTTGTGGAGCAAATTATGCCTTTGGGGGCAAAATAACCCACCTGACTCCTCCTAGATCTGCAGCCAGGGGAAGCTAGAGCCCAGGGCCAGCACAAGTGCTATCCCCAGCAGTATAAAAAGCTGCCCTGTCCTGGCCCTATCAGTAGAAAAAGCTGCCCTGGCAAATAGCTCAGGGCTACTCACTCTCAGGAGCTTCTAGGGTCCTGCCAATTGGTACCTGAGGAAACTATCCCTTGTGCCAGATGGACTGCTGAAGCAGCCCTGAGAGTTCCCTGCACCCTTTACCCACTGCAGCAGTCTGGCAGTGCGGGCTGCTGCCAGGCTGTGACCTGCTGCGCACCTGCCAGATCCGGATAGGGACTCCGCAGACAGTAGAGGTATCTGCCACTCTGGGCCAGCTGCCAGTGGGCTGTAGCTGCAGGGTTGGCCTCTGAGCGGCACTACTGCCATGTGTGCCCCCTGCCTAGCCATCTGGGCAGCTATGGCCCAGAAGATGTTCCAGGTGTGGTGGCCTGCTTTGAACTGGCCTTATTTGGCCAGGAGATCATCCACAGCCAGCTGGGTCTAAGATGCCAGCTCTGAGCAGGCAGGATTCTTCCTGCTGGGGAGGCCAGTGGCATTCTGGTGTTCCCTACTGGAAAACTGAAAAATCCCTGATAAAAAAGAATCCCAAAGTCACTCTGTAAAATATCCCAAAATCCATGTTCCTCCACAATTAAAACAAAAGACCACTATATATAGAGACAGAGTGAGAAACAGAGAGACGGCGATCAGTTGGGCAATGTTTTATTGCTATATCTACAGTATTAAAGCAATGTCAAAGCCTACCAGTGTCTCTATCATAATAATAAAATGAACTCTAAATACATGTTGTTTCATGAATATGTATTTTGCTGTCCCCCCACAGGGGCTATGGCCCCCCCACACAGGGGTCAAATGGCCCCCCACAGGGACTACTACCCCCCCTGCAAGACCCACATACCCCAGCCTAGCCCCCCTGATTGCTGCCCCACCTGGCCCCATCCCCTACCAGCTGCTGCACCCCCCCCCCCGAATGGCTGCCCCACTCAGCCCCACCCCCCACTCCCCCAGACCCCCCAATGGCAGGCAGCCAGCAGTGCCTCTTGAACCCAATCCCAGCCAGGCTGCTCAGTCCCTCTTACAAACTGATGACGCACTAGCAATTTTTAAGCTGGGTTTACTTATTTTCATCTTCCCTGCTCCCCCAAAAGAGCTGTTTCCAATTCAAAACAAGAATTCAGATAAGAGCCACTCCAGGGGCTCTTATGACCTACATTACTTAGGTCAGACTAAAATTACCACAACAGTCCAATCTTTCCTGTAATCTAGAACTTCACAATGGTGTAAATGAGAACACATCATTTACTAATGATAAGTCTGTTAGTTACATTTACATTTCAGTTCACAGGGTTGGCAGAAAAGGACTCCGAGATGTATTGTCAAATCAAACAATACAGGAATTCTAAAAAACATGCTAGAGAAATAACAAGCAGGCCACAGGTCAAGTTGCAAATAGAACCCTTAAGAACTAAGAGCTAATATTGAAACCTTTTAAATGAATAATTGATAAATTACTAAAATATTTAAATGAATAATTTAAGAACTAGATCTTTTTAGCTGCCTTCTAGTAGTAGCAGTTCATTTAACAGCTGCACTTATTAAAAGAAGCTAGTACATTAGGCAATTCTTTATGCTTTACCTTTAGGAATATTTTTAGGACACATATAAGGTTTTCAGTGCCTCTGTACCTCTTAAAAAGGACATATTTTTTACTCTAGAAAAGCTTCAGTGAACTTACTGTACTGACTGCAGACATTTATACATGCCTTTCCAGATGTCAAGAGGGAGTTTTATTCAAGGAGCAGTTACAAGCCTTGACCTCCTTCAGCTGGCAGTTTCATTTCTGAAGCTTAAATGACTGACTACTTCATCTGTTAACTGATCTCTCATTGTGATCCACTTGAATCATTTTTCAAGGTAACAACTACTGGTTTTCCTTTCAACAGAACTACAACTAAAAGTTTTGTACCCTCTCAAAACTTCTTATTTGTAGTTCACAGTAAGTTAGTAGGTTTTTGTTTCTCAGTTTGCTATATTTTAATTATTTTGGATTCATCCTTTGGGAAACATTTTGAATGTTTAAGCCACCATCCGATTCTTTTCAGGTTTAATTTGTCACATCAGAATATTAATGCTATTAACTATTTTGAACTAACCCCCCCAAACCAGGATGAAAACCCCTTTTGATTCTCAAGTATACTGAACTTTAGTGCATTTTAAAGGCACACAATGATTAAGCATATGTTATGAAGGAGAGAACATTTCAATTAACCAGGAAAAAAAAAAAAACAAAGAAAGAAAAACAGGCAGATAGATACTGCTTCTTGACTTACTGGCAAGCAATCCAATTCCATTTGCTAGTGATCCAACCCATGCAGTCTTTCCTTTTCCTTCTCCAAAAGCATCCAGCCATTCTAAATACAAGACTCCAACTGCTAGCGGAGATCCATAACACAAGAACTGAGTAAAGAAGGAAACTACAACTATCACCCAGCCCCATCCACCATCGGGAGGCTTCTGAAATACCATTTTATAGGATGAGCTAAGAGGTATCTGCAGGCACTGTGCAAAAAAAACCAAAACAAAGCAGAAAAACTGAGATAAGATTTAAGTTTAATGTTGTTAGCATAATCATACAATTCTTGCACGTGTACATATTAACTATACTAAAAAATACCACTTGCCAAAGCAACACACCAGTTTTCTGACAGTAAAAAACAAATTTGCATAGGAACTATAAATCCTATCAAACACCACTTAACACTTCTAACAGTGCACAGTATGCAATGTTACATAATGTGTGAAGGTATAGTTCCATGTCTACGCCACAAGCAAAGAAATTTGGAATGTCTAAACCTGGGTTATCAGAACATAAGACAGACACAAATGACTAAAAAGGTTTAACTAGGGATGGGCGCTGTGGTCCAGGGAATTTCATATGACACTAGATTCATATTTAGTCACAAGATTCATATTTTATTCCTGGCTCTACCTTTGGCAAAATGTGTGACTATAGACAATTCTATGCTGCAGTTTGCCTTCTGTAAAATGTCAAAACTATTGCAGACCCTCTTGGAAAAGTGTTTTCAGACCCAGATATATTATAAATAAATAGTTAGATTTTATTAAAATTAAAGTTGCTAGGATAAGGGATCTGTAGCAGTGTTGGACTCGAGCAAGATGTAGAGACACAATAACACAATCTGAGAGTACTTTTTTCTTTTACCACTAAAATTCAAGAAATATTTACAAAAAATAGTGAGGTAGACTAAAATAAAGAGTTCAATGTTACAATTCTAAGCATATTAATGTTCCTGAATTGAATTTTCATTTATGAAAAAAAAAAGTGTTACAAGAAACATTAACATTGTTTCTATAAAGTCTCACTACAGAGACAGAGAATGGCTGGAATATAGGTGCAATTGACTGTTAGTTTAGAGAGTTAACTTACAGAAGGTTGACTCCAACTTCCTAGAAGATATTATTCTATTTTTATTTGTTAATTCTACCTGTGGAAAAATAAGAGAGAGAGCCCTTCAACAAAAATTATCAAGAGGCAGTAAAAGAAAAAAATCATGATGTCAGCATGATCTAATAGATTAATATTACGCTCCAACAGAAACTTCAAAAGTAAATCAGGTCATCTAAATGCAAAGAGACACTAACCTCTCATTTATAGAGAGAGAGACAATTATAGAGCCTTGGACCCAGACAGAGCAAAAACGTAGGCTATAAACATGAAACAAACTTTGACCATTCTATGTCCCTTTAGGAATGATTTACAGAGTTTTAAGATACTATCTTTCAGAAATATACTATTGCCAGTTGGATACTCAAATTTGTGATCCAATTCCTTAGTTTTTTTTCCCTTCTACCCTTTTCTCTGGTAAATTCTGGTTAATATGCTTTTCCTGATACTGCATCAGCATATCTGTTGTTACCTCCCTTTTTGTAATGCATCTCGTATTACCAAAGCACCATATCAAAGGCATCAAAAAGTTGTTTTAAAATTTAAGAATAAAAGTATTCTGGGCACAGAATACATCCTTGTTTTAGTACAAGATTATGCATGTGTATCCATCTAACCTCTCACAGAAGTTATACATATATATCCCCTTGCATTAAAAGCCTAACGTATTTGTATTCAACTGTGGTAGTTAAGTGGTGATTATAATGGTTTTAAGCAAGTCTCTTCAGAAAACATAAAAAACAGTGTTCAGAAAAAAAATAAAAAATTAGCTATTTTGTTTTTAGAAGAGTCATATAATAAATAAAACATTAGTACAATGCATGTATTTTAGCTGCAGCATTCAGCTCTTAATTCCTCTTGCCTTGAAGCTCTGAAATCTGGCATACTGACTCAGCAAAAAAACTGTTTAAATCAGTTTGCTTGGTTGTTTGGTTTTTGTTTGTTTGCTTGGTTTTTTTTGCTCCAGACCACTGATGGGGAGGTGGAGGAAAAAGAATGCATAAGCTTTTCTTCATCACAGAGTTTGTCGCATCCTAGCTATGACATCAAGGGGAATAGTCTGGATCCGATCCTCAGATGGTATAAATCTAAATGGATTAATTAACTTTAGAGGAGCTGTGCCTGCCTGGAGGCACTCAGCATTGTGCTGCGATGATTTCTTTCCCCACCTCAGCCACTAAATTAAAAACCAACTATTAAAAACTATAATTTTTAAACTTTGGTATATAATCTTTGTAAGATATGAAAAGTACTTTGAAGATATGAAGTATACTTTGTGAAAAGTATAAAATCTTTAGAAAATAAACAACACCCCTCAACATTCAATACTATGTTCTGAAATTGCACATTTTCATTTGCACAATAATATTTCTAGTCACATGAAATTTTTTTCTTTATTAAAGAACATAGAAAAAGGAAGAAACTGTACTAACTTATTATTCTTACTAACCACAAATGTTTTACCACAGTCATAAACCAAATTTGTATTATTTCTGTTACAAGCCTGATTTCGTCCTCACCTTGCAACACTCAAAAGTTATTTTTACTAAAAAAATTGGTGCCATCTAGCAAACTTTTTTTTGGTTGTAGTTTGGATACACAATGTTGACACAGGAGAAATTTACAACTATAGCTAAAAGCCAAAAACCACTATAACTTCAAATAGAATAGCAACTTCAAAATGTAAATTATTTCAGAAATCATGAGCACATTACTAAGTTTGACTTGAGGAGTCATATTTGAGAAGTTAGTTATGGGTGAGTTGGAAACATCAGAATGGTTCACTAGGCTCCAGAATTATGGTGAATGCAAGGTGACTTATAGACTTAGAAATTCTGTTTCTTTTACTGAAAAGAAATCATCTTTAAGAGAGTCTATAACAGTGAACATTATTTAACAAAACCAACTGCAAGAGAAATTTCCTTGCCATTTTTTTGCAAGCTGCCCTCTTATCCAGTCCTGCTGACAGCCAGAGCTTGTAACTTTTGGTTACTAAATCCTGACATCTTCTCCATCTCTTACCACCCACTAGTGGAGACAAGACACCAACGGAATATTCCTTTTTGTACATTTCTCAAATACTTACTTTTTAGAGCGGTCAGGAAAAATTTCTATCTGTTAAGTCAAAACAAATTCTATCCTTGTCTCTTCTCTAAGGAAGAGAAGTCCCATTAAGGGGCATATATCCACAGAAGGCATTCCTGTGCGCAGAGAAAATTCTAGGAAGTGAAATCACAATGTATTTTATTTGGCAAATGAGTATGGAGGAGGAAAGTAAAGGAAAGAAACTAACTATCCTTCAAGCCTATGCTTGATTTTGATTTGAAGCAACCTCTTTGAGATTAAACTGCTGCCAGGAACATGGATATTTTACTACTTCACAGGTGCAAACTATAAGAGCTGTAAGTGTAGTGTATTAGCAGACTATTGTAAGCAGCTGATTTTCTAATTCCCTTGATTTAACAATGCTCTTAGACCTATAGGGACTCTAACACACTCCTGCTCTTCTGAACTACCAGCAGCTCAGACACCTGGAACAATTTTCAAGTTCTGCTGGAGTCACCTATCCCCCCCCAAAAAATCAGATTCCATGGTCATTCCAACTCAAGTTCTTTTCTCTAGTTTGAATACAGTCCCCACATCTGGATTTGCCTACATGCCATGGCCTCTCCCCCAATTTTTTTGTATGCAGGAGATGCTGGAGCATGATAACGTTTGCAACAGGCCTGTTTTGCCTGACCCAAGTTCTGCAGACCCTCAGTAGAAGAAACCAGGCATGGAGCCTATATGGACAATGGTAGCAGCTGGGGAATCAATTCACAAAACTTAGTGGGAGTCATAAAAACCACACAGTATTAAGATCAGGAGATTACTATCCTAGTATCAGTGCTCTGCAAGGCTTTGCCTCCAAAACCACACCACATGTTTTTTAAAATCTTCATTAACATTGGAAATACTTATTGGTAAGAGTGATCAGCAACTTCTGCTTACAATATTGCAAGAGTGCCAAATCATCAAAAGCTATTAGAAATTCAAGAAAGAAAAAGCAGAGTTAAGGTAAAGCTTTAAGGAAACTGAATCACTTGAAAATATGGAAATGCATACCGAATACATTCATAAGCATCGGGGTAACCCATTACTGTAAAAAAATTTAAGCCATGAATTAATCATGAACTCTAACCTAAAATCTTGAAGTTTTATTCTGAATTGCCAACTTTCACTACAGCTTACATGATAAAACTTTCTCCACAAAACTGTAATTTAATTATTTCTCATGCACTCATCGCATTAGATACTGGTCACTATTATATGCAATTATCATAAAGTTAGCAATATTTTTATTCAATAAAAACATTAAAATATGCACATTTATTTTCTTAAATATAAAATTTTACCTATTTACTTGAGATCAACTCTTCCTATTTAAAAATATTGTCCCCTATTGTTCCTCAGTACTTCTTGCTTTGACAATCTAGTCTTTTCCCCCTACCCTCTCTTTTCTTTTAATGTTTTTCAACCACTTACACTCCTTGGTTTCTCTTTAGTAAGTCACCTATGAAACGCAAAAATTAGCATTTTTCTCCACCACGTTTTTTCTGTGTAACAGTGTAAGAGACCTACAAGTCAGTCAAATGTTCTTCCTTTAACATGCACATAAAAGGGAAAAAAAAAGAAATTAGACTAAGCACACATATAGAAAAAGCAGCATTTAATTTAGCCAAGTTCATACAGGCCAACAAACATAACCAAATCATACCCCATCTCAATTTTTGTTTGCTAAACAAGAAGAATCAAGTGGTAAACCCGAAGCCTAAAAATTCATTGTATATCACACAGCAACCCTAGGAACTATAATTATTCAGAAAAGTCCTTTCATTCAACTAAATACTAGAGCTCCCAGCTGCAAAAGTAAAAAAGAAACCCCAAGACTTATAATGTACAATCCATAATTGCTCCTTGCCTATGCTCTTTGTCCTCCTGAGAGAACCCTTTTATCACTTAGTGACAGTTTTATAGCAACCAGTTCCTCTTATCAGTCTCCCCCCACCCCTAATAAAGTCTTCCCCTGCCTGGTTCAAAGAACAAAAAATTACCTAGAAAGTGCATTATCAGAAGATCAGCTTTGTAGATAAAGGATGATCCGCAGGGTGGCACTTACCCAGAGATCATTAGTCTGGATACCAGGCTTCCTACTGCATGTTCTTTCCTGTCTGCCACTTTGGGGTGTTCTGCCCCTGATGGGACCTTTTGGAAAGAAGGCCTGTAGTGTTACAGGGAAATCGGAAGAGGTGGATTATTCCATAGTGGATTATTAGCGAATCACCTTAACTTTCTTTAGTCCTTCTGTGGACAACCCCTTGTTAACTAACAATTTCATGCATACAACAGTGTAGCAGAATACACTTGGTGCGGATTATTAGTGAACTGCCCACTCCCCACACACCCCGTAATTGAAAGATACCGAAGTTAAGTAGCCGGGGAGGGAGGGGCGTTGTGCTAAACCAGTTGCATGCTGTGCCTCCCTCCCTAGTGTTTCGATCACACTGGGCGAGCAAAGGCGACGAGGAAGCCCACTCCAACTAAGCCTAGGTCTCTGCCCTTCTATTGTTCCGCTGGGGCAGTAGGGCTCCCTCCCGCTCCGGGGCTCGGACAACTACGCACAGCCCCGGGCCCAGCCAGGCGGGAAGTGCGCGGCGCCCCTGGAGGGACTCAGCCCAGCCTGGGCGGCCCCAGCACCCACCCCAGCCCCGCTGTACCTGCGGGCGAGGGCGGGGGCGCCGCTTTATGGGCGGCCGGGGCGGGAGCAGCCGCGGCGCCCTGCTCCATCCCCGGCGCCGTGCCCGGCGGGCGGCCGCGGCGCGCGGGGACCGGGCTGGTCCAAACCGGTTGTAACTAAGCGAGCGGCTGTGGGGAAGCGGCGGCGCGGGCGGTAGGGGCGCTGCTACCGCCGGAGCCGGGGGCAGCCGAGGGGGAAGAGTCGAGCCCTCCTCCGGTCCGGCCGGGCTCCCGCAGGCTCTCGGCCAGGCCCCACGCGCTCAGCATCGCCGGTCAGGCCTGGCTCCCGGCCCCCCGCGGCTCCGCGCCTGGCAGGTGGCGGGAGGGCGGGGACTGCTCCAGCCCGAACGGGGGCTGCAAAACCCCCGAGCTGGAGCTGGGCCCGGGAGGCTTCTGCGGGCACAGTGACTGGGTGCAACCAGGAGCTGCTGATAATTGAGCCCTCCCCTCGCCCCATAGTCCGTCCTGTCATCGCTGCTGGCGGCCCTCTGCTCTGAGGAAGCCTGAAGGAAAAGCCCCTCGCGGCTGCTGCTGGCTGCCCGCCCCAGGGGAGGGGACGGGGGTGCCCGCGAGCAGGCTTTCAGCTCCTGGTTTCACCCACCCCCTGCACTTGACCCAAGTGGCCACGCCAGTCCCTCAGCACTAGGCTGGCGCCCCCCGGAAGCGACCCGTGGAAAGCCAAGCCCTAGGCAGTGGTAGACAGTACCCTTAGCTTTCTAATTAGGTCAGTGTTTGTCACCGCTCTTCACCATGGTTACCAGCCTTGTTTCTTCTGCTCCCCCTTCCATTCCTGGTGCCCAGCCTTGTCTACAGTTTTGTGCTTAGATGAGCAACTCCTCAAAGCAAGAGCTACCTGCCTCCAGTTCTTCATTCTGAATAGGACAGGCCTGGGTCTGTGTAGATGGCCCAAAGGTGTGAAGCCACTGGGGTAGATGTACCTGAGGCCCCCTCTGCACCTTACACATCAGGCTTGATTAACCCAGTCATCACACCTTAAATTGTTACCCAGTTGCTGTTCAACAGATTAATGACGTGATAAAACAAGCAAGCTACAAAATTATTATCATATTATTACTTGGATGAGTGCCCAGGTGCTGAGATAGCTTTAAATTAGGTTGTGGCACACTAGAACTAAGCACTTCAGAGCCACCTATGTATCTAAGCCTGGGGCAAGGCAGGTTTTGTAGCCCAGGCTGAACCCTCTTGTAACAGTACAGCTGTTTTTGGTATCCCAACTTCCCAGTGTCAACACAAGCTCTAGTCAAATCACACCTCTAGACTGCATTGTAGTCATTCCCTTGAGACAGAACTTAAAAGAGGGAGCCTTATCAATCTTTTAGCTCCCAGAAGGTATGAATAAGCCATAGTTACATAAACTTGTGTAACCATATCCTGAACTGGCTTTAAACAAGCTATGAACACAGGCCACAAAACTCACATAGGAATCTAGATAACTATCCAGGGGATTAGTCCATACTGAGTTCCTGCTATTGTCTACACTATCACTGGTGCCTTAGTTCAAAGCTTGCTTTGATACAGCTATGCAAGGTCCTGCCATAGTAGTTGCTAAGGTGCCTACAGTGAGCTAAGGGGGTGTCTTTTTTCATATTTGGTTTATCCATTTTCCTTTAGACTTCTTGTCAAGAGAGGATTAATTAGCCATGCTAGCCTGAAGTTATGCAGGGCATTGTGGCACCTTGGTGCATTTATAAATGTGCTCTGGGAGTGGAAGGGTGCTTTAATTAGAGCAGCTCTGAGAGCCACTAGAGTGTCAAGTGTATTAGTGTCCCCGTGCTGAAAAATGGTGGTGGGGGCATGTTAACTAAAGCTTGTTGACCCTTGCTGTTGAAGCAGGGATTCCACCCCCTCCCACAGCACAGACCCCAGCCCCACGGACCCTAGGCACGTGGTATGCTAGCAAATGCTGAAAGGTGTCTCTGCGTGTCTCCAATTTCACTGGGACAGGCAGACAGAACAGTGACCGCTTGGAGCTTTTTGGAGCTAGTCAACAGGTCAGCTGGTAAGCTGTAAGAAGAGTTTGAACTAATGGAAGAGAGGCTCTTGTTTTGCTGATGAGGTGATAAACACTGTTATCAGTCCCCTGCTGGCTTGCTTGCCTGTCAGTTTGCAGCACACAGTATAAAGAAGCAGGGAGAGGGAGATTGAAAAGCTCTGTATCATCAATAGATGCATGCACTGCACACACCCCTTGGCGCAGAGTGCTAGCAGAGTGCTGGGATCTGGCAACACTCCTGCCCCTTAAGCAGGGAAAAGCCTGGGAGAGTGCAGGCAGGATTGGGGTTTATACCCCTCTCTAATGAAAGTATCAGGCCGGGCAGGGCCTGGCCACACACCCCCTCAGCTCAGCAGTGTAGAAGGGTAGGGAAGGCTGCTCTAGTGCCCCCCGGCTTCTAGCCTAAGCCATTCCAGGCATGCATCTGAATTTCCTTAGTCCAGAGAGAATCCATCCAGTTACAAACCCGGTCAGCCTAGCCAGGTTTGACTAACCTGCAAAGATTGAATCAATTCAGGCTCAGGCTTTCTGAATGTCTGTCCCTAGCCTAGGCATTTAACACACTTTAATTTGTACATCCCAAGTTTAGTTGAATTTCTTCAACTTTCCTGAGTGTCCTACAGACGAACACCTTGCTGGGGTTGTTTGACCCCAGTACTTTTTCCTGCCATGGCAGGGGGTCAGACTTGATGATCTGCTCAAGTCCCTTCCGAACCTACCAACTATGAAAATATTTTAAAAACAAGAACTATTTACAAAACATCCTTTAAATTAGTTCCTGGCATAAATGACAAAACAGTGATTGACCAGTCTACCTCCTGGGTATGCCCACTTTTCTCAGAATCAAAACTGGAGCTATTTTTGGTACAAAGACTATAGCTTGGCTCCAGGGCTGAGTCACAGAAGAAGGAGTTTATCACAAGGTTCAGACTGGTGTCCAGCTGGATACATCTTTTTTAGATAAGGTCAAAAGCCAGTAATGTTTTGCTTAACCATGAAGGGGTGTACCAAGTGGTAAATCTCATCCATTGATTCTTACAAGCAGCTTGATATGTTAGGTTCCTGAGACCAGTACCTGTCGTGTTGACCTGTAATGTCTCATCATTCCTTTAAACTCTTAATCTGTCTGTATCCGTTTGGTTAATCTTGTTTTACATTTAGTTTGTAAGCTCTTTGTGGCAGGGACAGACATACTGTTTTGAATATGTACAATGCCTAGCGCAGTAGGGTTCTGATCCATAACTAGGCCTCATAAGTGCTAAGGCAATATCAACGATCATTTATCAATAACTCCATAGCTCACCTCAAACAGGGGAAAGACTCTTTTAGCTATGCATTAGAATAATACTATATGCTAGTTTTAAGAGGTGTCTAATCTGTCATCTTCTCTGGTTAAATAAGAGAAAGTACATTGGTCCTGCTTTACTATCTTCCACAGTGAAAAAGCATTTGACAAGATCAGTTTCTATTTCATCTGAAGAGTTAAATTGTAACTACTAATTTACTAACTTTTAAAGTTGCTCAAGATGGAAAAGTTCTGCCCTTTAGACTCTAAGGGCATAGATAGCTAACATATATACCTAACCTGAACTCCAGCCAACCTACTGATTGCTTTTCTCCTCTCTCCTACCCTCCCCCAATCATTAATGAACATTTAAAAAAGAGCTCAACATACTACATAATACCTTGAAAAGCTGTGAACTTTGAACATATTATCCTCTTCCTTCTTTCCTTTGTGTTCCAGAGTCCTTTCTCCCACACATACTTAGTAAAGTCAGCACAATTTTTTTTTAATTTTTTTTTGGTGCAAAAGGCTGCAGGTATTTATTGATACCACTTCTAAGTCTGGCCAGGTAGGTCAGGAGAGGATAGCTGACCCAAGCATTTTCTTCCTGGGACTAACACACTTTTTCAGTTTTTCCTCCACCGCAGACTGTATGCAGGCAACCCCCACTTAGCGCACTTAATTTGTTCCCAGAAAACTGAGCGTTAAGCAGAACAGCATTAAGCGAAACCCATTTTCCCATAGGAACTAATGTAAATAAATATAATTCATTACCAGGGTGCCCAGCAGCAGCAACGTGAGCAGCTGGTAGCTCAGGGCCAGCTTGGCCAGTGCCATGCCATTGCCACCCATCTGGCCTGGGCTGTGGAGGCAGTGTTGTAGGTCCCCTCCATGCTGGGTGGTGAGCGGGGCTGTGGGGGAGGAGCAGTCATGGCCACTCTGGGCAGCGGGAGTGGAGTGCAGCATCTGGGGTTTCCCTAGTGTGAGTCATAGCTCCGTTGTTCCTGGCTCGGGTACAGGTGGGCTAAACTGGACAACAAGGCTGCACGCCACCAATGCATTATGGAGCTAGTGTACGTTCCCTGCTTGATGCCCATGAGCATTATAACGAAACTCGCTGAGTACTATGTGGAATCAGGTATGAATGTAAAGTGAGTGCTATAGCAAAACAGCATTAAGCAAGGGTTGCCTGTACCTTACAGACAACAACCATGAAGACTGTTTCTCTGGGACTAAGTACAGACATTCAAAAAGCCCAAGACAGAATCAAAGTTACACGGTTTTCTGTAAGTGGCATACTTTAGATCTGTGGCAAACAGAACACAGATTCACCCTTGGGCGTGGGGGTGCAAATCTTAGACCAGGTTCTGCCATTTTTAAACCAGTCTATGTGTGCCTTAACTTCTGCTGTGTTAGGAGTATAGATAGATCAGTTTTGTGTGCCGAGCTTCTGTTCTTGTATGGGTATAGAAAGTTTCTGATCACTTATACCTGTAAAATTGTAATGTCTGTACCTGGCCAGGGAGTGTATGGCATCCAGCATGTTAAAAGGCATCGCAGGTATGGGGAGATCCCTCCTTCTTTCTTGTTCTGTGGCCTGTCACTCTCATACTCTGCATTATTCCTTGCTATACCCCCAAGGCTGTCTACTAACATGAAAAAATACTAAATCAACAATTAGCTGTACACTAACTCAACTGCAAGTGATTTGAAATAACAAGCCCTGTAGCAATGCCAAAAGTAAGATGAAGTTTCAATTAAAATTTTCATCTCATTCCACCCTTGGTCACATAAATGCAGTTCCTTCAGGGTAAAACTCCATTTCAGTGTTTTTTGTTTTAACAATAGGAGCTAACTCTTCTTAGCTGAAGGAAAGATAAATCCTCTGCCAGTGTGGTTGCTGACTCAATTACCTGATTCATCTCCAGGTGCAGCAGTGAGAGCTTATCAAGTTTTCTGGCTTCTTTGCCCACTTGGGGTTTATATACTGCATTAGAGTATCACAGAAAGGAATGTTTCGGGGGGAGAAGGGAAGTTAAAAGTGGATAATATGTTTTCAGCTGTTTACAGGGAGCTTTTCCAGATCCTGAGGGCAGCATGGGAGAAAGCACAAATCTGCTTATTAGAAAATTGAGCTAGTGGGTTATGGAGGTTGGTATCATGAGCCAATCAGAGGCAGATATCAATTCAGTAGTGACTGACAGATGATAGATTAGGGAGAGTCTGTGCAGTGCCTTGAAATAAGAAATGTATGGTTTCCTGCAACAGAGAAGAGGGAGCCTTAAAGGGATAAAAAGAGCAGATGTCAAAGCAGCAAGGAGAAACATGATCTTTGTAGCAGCATGCTTAAAGGATGAGTGGGAGAGATTACATTTATCGAACACCGAGAAAAGGATGTTGCTGAAATTGAGATACAAGATGATAAGAGCTGGGGTGACAGCAAGTATGCAAATTCTGGAATTATATTACAGACATATACTTTGAAAACAAATCCAAGCACACACCGAAACAGTCTTAAAACTTTGATAATGAAAGAAATAGGTAATTGAACAAGCATTGAGGAAAAGCAGGAAACTTCTTCATACAGTAAAAAAAAGATAACTTAATGACATGCATTACAATTCCCAATAGCCATTTTACTAAGTCTTGTGTGGGGCTGAATGTGAAACCACCAATTAACTTTTTATTACATCAATCCATTTACGCGAGTATTCTTAAATCTGTCACAATGTTTCATTAGCATTAGCATTATCATCATCTATTTTCAGGCACAGCTGATCCTGCTATAAAAAAATCTGTGCTGCTGGCCCACCCTATAAAAATGTTCGTGAACCAGCCCCAGTGGTCCACCATGGCTTGCTGGATCATGGAGGCATATCCTTTCCAGTTAGTGTAAAGCCTCCCGCTCCCTGCAGGGCACAGCAGTGGTATGTGAGTGCTGTCTAAAGCCCCGACACAGTTTGGGAGCCCCTTCTCATTAAAGCCATTCATCACTTGCTGTGGATTCACCAGGCAGATAACTTTGTTATAAACGATGTCCCTAAGCAGCTGGCATACCTCACCATGCAGGCAGCCACACCAAACTGGTTGGCAATGTAGCAGAGGCTGGCTGGGCTGCTATCTTCATGACCATTGGAACCCTCTTGTCTGGTGGGATGGCCCAACGCATGTTTGTGTCCTGCCTCGTGATGTGTGGGCCCAACATCAAGACAATATGGTAGAACATCTCCCTTTTCATTCAGAACTTCTCCAGCCACTGCTGTTTGTTCCAAGTGGTCAGGACGATTAGCTCCCACCAGTCCAAGCTGCTCTTGCGGGCCCACACCATGCTGATTCTCCTGAGGTTTATCAACAGAACCCAGTCAGATTCCACTTGTTCACTTTTGTGACAGCCAGAACCAGAGGGGTTAAATCAATAAATATATGCTCTTGGAGACATCTGGTAATTGTCTGATAGTTAATATTAGCTAATGCAAAGCTTGCAAGTTTGTAACCTGCAAATGTAACTTGTCTGTCATAAGTTTAACCAAAGTGTTGAAACTAGCTGTCTGTGCTGATCATGGGATTAACTGGGCCCCAAAAATAAAACTGCAAACATCAGCTAGTCTAACGGTTCTTACTTATGGTTCAGCCATAACGGCAAACCCTGACCACAAAATATAATTAGCACCTTTCGAAAATCCAAGGAGGAGCTGAAAAAAGAGAAAGAAACCAAGGGGTTGAACTTGGGCAGAGTAAATGCTAATCTCAAACCCCAAAGTGATGTGGTGTGATTTGCTTATTGAATGAGTCCAAGTTTAGGCAGTAACCTTTTATGATAATTTCTGACACCTAATCCCATAAAGTAACAGCTGTAGGGCAAGACTGTGAGTAGCTCTAAACTAACAGATTAGAATAAAATAAGATATAAAGTAGCACGTATGTCAAGTGACCAGCATGAAGGATGGAACAGAAGGATCATCGCTGTACCAAGCCTGGACCCCAGACTCCCAGTGTGAGCGAGAACTGGATCCTGACCTAGAGACCTTCCCAGTGACCCCTTGGACAGCATTGATCGTGGACGACTGACTTTGCTGGAACAACTTGGTATGCACCTGGCATAGATGGACTGCTGATAAGTTGCCAAACCCATGTGGGAACTCTTTGTCATTTTGTCTATCTGTTGTTATTATTTACTATTAGCTTTTTATTATTGTACTATCTGTTTGTCCTAGTAATTTTTCTGTTAACTGTTGTATGCGTGAGCTATCAGTAAATTTGCCTTTGCTTCGCTCCCGACGTGCCTCCTCAATCTCAAACCTAGCAGCCTAACAGCTGATACACTCACAGCACCTAGCTGGCCTGTGACACACTTTGCCCCCCTGTGTACACTGTGTATCTTCTAATTTGTGCTGTTAAAGCAGGAATCACACAACTTGCCACTGAAAAGTCTAGTATCGTATTCCTGATGAAGACTTTGTGCAGCATTCTACAGTAAAACAACATTTCCAGGAATGTGTCCTCCTCCTCCTCCTCCATGTCCTCCATCATGTTGCGTACTTCATCCTTGTTCTCCATTTTGCCTGTTTCCCAGCAGCAGCCTCTCACCTGTCTGCACCAAGCAGGGTGGCAGGGACTGTGTGTGTGTGGTTGGTGTAGCTGCTTTTTCAACACTTCACCCCAGCGCCCTGGGGCATTGTGCCTTTTGCACGAGTTTTGCAGCCACTGATGTTGTGATGTAGTCAAGCTTGCAAACAAGAAAAAAAGTTTTGCCTACTCCTCTCCTGCCTATTCAAACTTTTGCCAGTTTCTGGGAAAACATAAGGCTGTGCTTCTGTAATAAAATTATTTTGCACAAACAAGCAGTCATCAATGATTTTTGTAACATTCCCGGCCATTGAGCAGCCATCCCAAAGAACAATGGCCTTATTTACCCCATCACCAGGTCTTTGTTGTTAACTGCTTCATCACCTTTGGGTGTTTTGGTACTCACAGGTAATGACTTTAAAATCCTTGGAATTTTCCAAGACTCTCCCTCAAGCACAGCCTGAGTATAAAGGTGCCCCCCCCCCCCCAATTTGCCAGCCCCTTTCACAAATCGCTTGTGCTTGTGCTGTTGACCACCAATGCTTTGCCTACCATGTCTCAGAAAGCCAAGGCCAGCAGTATGATGGAGCCGATGGCCCAGGAGGCTGATACCTCCAATGCCCATGGACCCAACTGGAGCCAGGAAGAACTGGAGGACTTAATTGACATTTGGTCAGAGCAAAGGATTAGACAGGCTGGAGAGTAGGAGGAATAATCCTGTTTATATCGAGATCGCAAAAGGCATGCAGGTGCGAGGGCACATTCATGACTGGAGCCAGGTCCGGTGCAAGATCAAGTTCCCTCAGATCAGCATTTTACAGAGCAAAAGATGCCAACTCTCATTCTGGGGCAGGTCACACACTTGCCCCCTTCTATGACAAGCTGTCCATCATTCTCTGCAGGAATGCAGGCAACATCCCAGCTTTGCAGACTGTCAGCATCGGGGTTGGGCTGGAGGTGGAAGCGGAAGAGGAGGCAGCGGCGGCGGCAGCCCCTTCTCAGGTTGAAACCATGTTGGAGATTGCTCTGTGTTCCCTCCTAATGACCAGTTGCAGGAAGAACCATCAGTCACCTTAGAGTTATTGCCACTTAGCCTCCGCGTTCCATGGAGTAGCACAGATGATGAATCAGAGGAGGTAGGGGTTCAGAAAGAAATCATCTGCTGGACCTGGTAAGTATCTTTTTAATGTGCCTCTTGTCACTGCCAGGCAACTCCCGGCTTCATGCTGGTTGGGTTTGGATGGCTGGGCAGGAGGGGAATTCATGTGTTGCTGTAGGTGGATTGTCATGTTCTTTCAGTGGTTTTGCAGGCCGTCTGGGTTCAATAGCTAATTATATGCTTTAATTAATTTGTGCAGCTAGCACAGGCAGTGGTAGCCATGGATGTATTCCTCCAAAAGCAGCAAGTACTCGTTGGTTTGGGTAGTACAAGTGGTACCCCAGTTTTGTGGGGTCTGTTTCTGTGCCTGCCAGGATTTTGTGCACTGCATGGTGGGGTTGGGGGTGTGTACTTTCCTCCTCTTGGGGGGAAACTAATGATTGCTTTTTTCTTTATCAGCCACCGCGCCCCACTAGGAACAGCGCCCTGCTTGCACTTCAGCAGAGCGCTGAAGAGATTTTTTGCAGCAAGCAAAGACGGACCCACAAAACCTCGCTTGAGTTTTTCAGGGTTTTGATAACACTTGTCTGTGCCCTGAGGGTTGTCCATCCCTAGCAAGGTGCAAATACAAGCTCACCAAGTCCCTTCCACCGCTGCCCTGCTGATCAGCTCTGTGTGGGAGGGGGCATCAGTTAATATGCCAAAGGCCATGTACCAATAGCGTAATGAGGTCATTGGCGGTACCCGTGGGACAATGCTGGGGTGCTGCCAGCCTCACTCCCACATTGTTTAATTGCAAACAGGGCTGGCTGAGCTCTGCGCAGGCGGGGGGGGAGGGGGCATCACTTAATTTGTCCAAGGCCGTGCACCAGTGGCATAACACGGTTTCCAGTGGTGCCCGTGGGATAATGCTGGGGTGCTGTTGCCCTCACTTCTGCATTGTTTAATTGTAAATGGGGCTGGCTGGTTGAATTTTAAGGGGTGTGAAGGAAGGTACTTATGGTGCACAAGAGGCGTGACACAACAATACAAATTCCTATGCTCCTTTAATCCCCCCTCCCTCTGGTTTATAAGGTCATCTTCCACTGCTAGCCACACTCCCTCTGGGTGTGACAAGAGACAGAAAGAGGAAAGGAAGAGAAAGACAGAAAATGATGAAGAGCAGAACACTTCCTTCAGGATTCATTCTCTCAGCAACTGCATTTTAATCATAGCTGACTTTCATCCTTCCTGATATAGACTTATAATATAGCAACAGGTAATACTAATAGTAGGCAGCTATTAATTACAGTTGTCATATGTAAATAAGACTTTTTAATGATGATTTATTAATAGTCAATGATTGTGATGGTTCAATTCATTTCAAAGCAGGTAGATCTGCTTTAATCACCCTACACAAACCACACACATCCCTGGCCTCCGTCATATATATGTAGCTACCTCTGGTAGGGCAGGGTGTACATTGTTTCATTCACATTTATTGGAAATGGGGCTGTTGGAAATTTGAAGGCTGTGAAGCAAAGTACTTAAGTACTTGATGTATACAAGGGGCAGCTATACAAATTCTTTTTATTTTCCATCCCTCTGGTTTTCAGATCCCCTTCCACTGCTAGCTGCAGGCTGATTGATAATTCCTGTTGGTGTGACAAGAGGCAGAAAAAGAAAGGAAGAAAGAAAGAGAAAATGAAGAGCATTGACATCACTTCCTTCAGGATTCATTCTTTCAACAACTATTATGATGCATTCTAATCATAGCTGAATTTCATCCAGCCTGATATAGACTTATAATATATAACAGGTAATGATAACAGTGGGAGGCATCTAGCTATTAATTCCAATAGTAGTATATCCATAAGGGTTTATAAGTAATATTAATTACAGTTTACAAATGGTCAATAATGATTGAAACGGTTCAATTAATTTCAAAGCAGGAATTATCGATCAGCCTTCAGCTAGCAGTGGAAGGGGATCTGAAAACCAGAGGGATGGAAAATAAAAAATGCCAGGAATGGGGAATACTCCGCCTGTTTCCCGCTCTTCTTGGGAGCAGTGGCAGAAGCTGAGGCTTGTTTGGCACCAGCATCAGCACTTGCCCTCTGCCCTATAAACTCCCCTTGCTCCTCTCCCTTGCAAAACTTCTTAGTTGCTGGACAAGACCTCCCCTCCATTGCATGCTTAGAACCTTCTTGCCCCTTGGAGTGGTGCTCTGGGCATACTACATCCTTAACACCTCCTTCATGGTTACTGGCCATGTCTCACACACAGACACACACACACACAAATATAAATACCATCAATCTAATAATAATGCTTGTAATACATTATTGTAGCATGTGTGCCTTTGCATCTGTGTCTTTAACAATCATTTTTGCTATAGTGCAGTTTTTCCAATAACTGGAAACTTGTAGTAGGTTCTTTCACCCACTTCTCTCCCTCCTCCTGCTTACTGGCCATGTCCTGCATCAGTACCAGGCTTGTTCACAGTTTGGCGCAAGCAACACCTCTCTGTTCCTTAATCTCAAAAATTCTTCTTGGTTGCTGGCAAAGACCTCCCTTCCATGGCATTCTGGCATAATCCCTCCCTAGCAATTCCATTGTGGTTACTGGACATATCTCAGAAAATGCAGTTCTGCACTGCAGGAAATCACTACATAAAGTCCTCATTGACTACTGTAGCATGTGTATTTTAAAAAATAATTCTTGCTATAGTCTATCAGGATTATATGAGATTTTATTTAGGCCACTGATCTGGACCTGAGGGGGCCCCTACCATATGTGGGGGAGCCCCACCTGAGGGGGACTTCTTTGGCTGCCCCCCCCCCACCCAATCCTGCTTGGTGGGACATTTTCAGTAACCAGGAAGGGGGTGCAGGACGCCTCGCTCCCTCAGCTTTTTGCTCAGCAAAGATTCCAAAGGTATAATGCAACAAAGCCCCCCACCTGAGGGGGCCTCTTTTGGCTGGGGCCCCCCAACAGAAGCCCCCACCTGAGAGGGCCTTCTGCTCCTGCTGGGTGGGACATATTCAGTAACCGAAAATGAGGTGCAGGATGCCTCTACCCCTCTCCCCCACCCATCCACCTGGGGGGACCCCTCCGTAACTAAGCTTTGTGGGTGGGTAGACAGGTTGGTTGTTTGGTCTTGCAAGAAAATACTAGCACTGGCCAAGCCAGTGCAATACAAGCACTTGAAAGCATCCTAGCACTAGCCAAGCATTTGACCTCCTCCATCCAATAGCAGTCCACCCTGCAACTTTCCAGTAATGGACTCTATAAAAGTAATCAGTAACCAGACCAGCAGGAATGTCCAGTAACAAGGCAAGCTGGGTGTCTGGCTGGCTGCTTGCCTCCATCCCATCCCTCCCTCTCGGCCTCCCACCATATAGCCCACCATCCATCCATATCTACAGAAGGGACATGGGAGCATAATTGTGAATTAGTGTTTTATGCTATGTGTGGCTGTTGTGTAAATTGTATTGTGATTGCTCAATGAAATTGATTGAAATTCAATTTATTATGGAAAAAAAATAAAGATGAGGAAGAAAAAAAATATGATTTGTACTTGCTCCTGCTTGATTTGAGGCAGGGGGGCTGGAGGTTTGAGGCAGCTGGGGGAGGGCAGTGAGTGCTGTTGCTTCCCTGGCTGGACACAAACAGGGCCCATATTTCAGATTGGTTGGCCTCCCCACTCGGGGCACCTCTCAACCATATGTCCGGGGATAGCCATCTGATTGCAAAATGTCTGGATAATCAGCCACATGTGTGTGGCTACGCATCCAGAGACAGAGTACCTCTGGATGTGCAAATACCAAAAATGCACTGTATGTCCAAAAAGGCCAGATAAGCAGGAAAAAAGAGAATATATGTCAAGGCCTAGGACAAGCAAGCCAGCTATTGCAATGCTTACAGAATGCTCTCTGCATCCAGCACAAGCAGTTCTGCTATGAGGAAGTTATACAAAGAAGAACTGTCCAGACATGACCAGATACCCCTTCCAGCCTCTGCTCAGCTCCTGCTCCTTTGCTGAAGGTGCAAACCTGACTCCTCCTATTTCCCCTGCAAACATCTGCCTGCACACTTGAAATAACCAAGCTGTATCCAGGGGGGGAGAGTGGGTTGAAATGGGAGGGAGGGGGAAGCAGTCTGCAGGATTTTTTTTGTAAAGAAAGCATTGGGAAAAAAAAAAAAACTTTTTGCATTGCACCTCCTTCACTAGATCAGCATTAATGGAGGAGATTCCTTACCCTCCATCAATGCTGACCATGTGAAGGAACACCTTGAGAAGCTGGATACCTTCAAGTCAGCTGGCCCTGACAGCTTACACCCCAGGGTACTCAAGGAGCTGGCAAGCATCATAGCCCAGCCCCTGGCACAGATCTTTGAGAACTCCTGGTGTTCTGGTGAAATGCCCAAAGATTGAAAGAAGGCCAATGTGGTGCCTATTTTCAAGCAGGGGAGGAAAGTGGATCCAAAAAACTACAGGCCCATCAGCCTGACCTGCATCCCGGGGAAGGTCCTAGAAAAGATTATCAAAGAGACCATTCTCAACAGACTGGCCGATGGCAAAATCCTGAGGGATAGCCAGCATGGGTTTGTTGCAGGTAGGTCTTGCTTGACCAATTTCATTTCCTTCTACAACCAGGTGACCTATCACCTGGACAAGGGACAAGAGATTGATGTCATATATCTTGACTTCAAAAAAGCCTTCGATCTGGTATCCTATGATCACCTCTTGGCAAAGCTGGCCAATTGCAGCCTTAGCTTCTCCACAATCTGCTGGTTGGGGAATTGGCTACGTGGTCAGACCCAGAGAGTGGTGGTTGATGGAAGTCAACTGTCATGGTGCCCTGTGACCAGTGGGATCCCTCATGCTTCTGATGAGTACCCTTGAAACTTTTATATGTTTTTTTATACTTTGGGAACAGCTTTGTATGTTTTGAAAAAGTATTTCATCTAACCAAGGGCATAGAGTAGGTTGTTTAGGCTGGGGGAGATCGCTTGTTGCCTAGTTGCTTAAATGCTGGCCCTGCTAGAGGGAAAGGCTATATCAGCGAGGTCCCTGGGGGGGCGGTTACTTGCTGGGCTTGCTGCACAATTTATCACATCAGCAAGTTCAACCTGTCATGTAGCTATATAAGGCTGATGCCCACTTGGGTGGGTGTGCTTGCTTTGCAAACGATTGCCAAGCACCGCTTTCTGCACAGAAATAAAGTTTAAGTTGGATCCTCCACCCCTGTGTGTTTATTGGCAGAAGCGCACCGGGCATGTACCCACTGTCCTTTGGGGACAACAATTTCTGGCACCCCAGATGGGACCCAGCTGACTGCCTTGCCCGGTCCACCTCTTCAGCTCCGGCAACAACTGTGGATGGTGCAAGGGCCAGATGCCACTGACCTTATTCATCGGAGGTCTGACCGTCTCCTGGTTGCCTGACGGAGTCGTGGAGGGGCACAACGGCGCAACGCTCAGAGGACCAACTTAATCGGGCAGGGCAAGGGAGGTCTGAACGGACTGGTGAGTACTTCTTTCCATATTTTGAGCAGATTGGGAAAGAGACGGCTTTAAAAGTTCCAACCATGTAGACGCCCTAGGCGAGTGAGATCGGGTGGTAGTCCCGTGAACTCCCTTTAATCAGTTTGGTACTGAGGCTGAGCGGCAGTCGCCGTCCGGTAGTTGGATAATGGGAAGTAACCAGTTTAAGATTCTGCCCTGCAGTCCTCTAGGATGCATTTTGAAAAACTGGCCAAAGTTTGGAAGCAACCCTATGACAAAAAAACAGATGATTCAGTATTGCAATACATGTTGGCCACAATACCAACTCATGGATGGTGCAGCCTGGCCGAAGAATGGGTCTTTGGATTATAACACAATCTTGCAGTTACAGTTGTTTTGTAGGCACCAAGGAAAGTGGGATGAGATGCTTTATGTAGAGGTGTATATGACTTTGTATGGGGGTGGGGCTACGCAGAAGTCGTGTGGGATATTTAGGGGAAGCGGGGTAATGGCTTTACAGGGGGTCACCACAGCATGTCCGGAGGAGCCGGAGGAGGAAGACGTGCAGTTGCTAATTGTTCCCACGGCTCCCCTGTCTTATCCTGTGAGCCCTGCGTCACCACAGGGGACATCCACTGCACCTGAAACGGCTCATCAGGGACTCCCGGCTGGCTCGTCCAGTCCGTCATCCCCCACCTTCCCTGACAGCCCTGGGGTGCCGTCCCCGGGTCTGGCGGATGTGGGTGGCAGCGATTTGGTGGTAGAAGGGACTATAGGAGATGAGGCTTTTAGCCCTGTGGTGAGTCGCTTACGATCAGGGGCCCAACCAGTAGTTCAGGCCCCTTTGTGCCAAGGGGTGGGTCCTGAGGGTAGACCAGTTTTTGTCCATGTGCCATTCAGCACAGCAGACTTGATAAATTGGAAACAGTCCATGGACCAGTACCGCCAGAATCCAGAAGCAATGGCACAGTTGTTTTCTACCATTTTCCTCACCCACCAACCAAACTGGATAGATATTCAGGCCTTATTGGCCGCTCTTCTGACTCCGGAAGAAAAGAGGTTGGTCTTAGAGAAGGCGCGCATGATAGCACAGCAGCGTCACCCAACTGGTGATGTAGATGAACTTTGCCCTAAGGAAAATCTATACTGGGATCCCAAAACCCGGGGGGGCCGGCAGGAGTTAGCGCTGTATCGGGAATTTGTGCTGGCTGCTCTTTGGGAGGCTATCCCCAAGCAGAAAAATTTGTCTAAATTGTACGAAGTGCGGCAGGGTCCGGAGGAGGATCCGTCCAGTTTTTATGGGAGGTTGTGCGAGGCGGCCAGACAGCGGACGGATTTAGATCCGGAGCTGCGGGAAAACGCCAAGATGTTTAACACACTGTTTATAGGACAGTCAGCCCCAGATATTAGGAAAAAGCTACAGAAAGCTGAAGGAGCAGCTGGAATGAGCGTCAGCCAAATGATTGAGATTGCTTATAAGGTGTACTCCAACCGAGATCAGGTTAAGGAGAAAAAGGAAGACAAAAGAATGAAGGCACAGGCGTCGTTACAAGCATCGTTGTTGGCAGCGGCAATTGTAGATCAGAGGAGTAGAGGACAGGGCAGGGGAAGTAGAGGGCATGGAGGAAGAGGAGGTGTAAGCTATGCTCCGGGACGCTACGGCCAGGGTCCCAGGCTGGGATCTAACCAGTGCGCTATTTGCAAGCAGGAAGGGCATTGGAAAAATGAGTGCCCCAAGAGGGGGGAGAAGAGACGAGAGGAGGAAGAAAGATTGTTGATGTTAGATGGCTCTGACCAGGAGTGACGGGGACTGGGAGCGAACACTGAAGTAATCCCTGTCTCCCCCAATGAGCCCCTGGTTAGAATGCAAGTAGGGGGAGAACTTATTGATTTTTTAGTAGATAGTGGAGCCACGCATTCAGTTGTAACCAATTTTAAAGGACCCTTATCAAAAATCAAGATCCCCATAATCAGAGCAACCGGCCAGCAGACCCATCGTCCTTTTGTGCCCTTTCTTTTGTGAAAGAAAGTGTCCCATCAGTTTTTGTATATGCCTGAGTGCCCTATACCCTTGTTTGGGAGGGATTTGCTGTGCAAATTGCAGGCCCAATTGACCTTTTCAGAGGACCAAATTACTATGAAGATACCAACTGAGGAGGCCTGGAAGGCCCAGATGTGTCTCTTATTGCAGGAAGGGGAGGAAGGGAGAATCCCCCCCGAAGTAGAAGACGCTGTAGTGCCATGGGTATGGGTGGGAGAGAAACCAGGGAGAGCGAAACTGGCCACCCCTGTAAAAATTGATTTAAAGCCGGGAATTACCCCGCCCAGGGTGCCACAGTATCGATTGAAAACAGAAGCTTGGAAAGGCCTGGAACCGCTTATAAAGCGATTCCTTGAACATGGTTTGCTCTGGGAGTGCCAATCATCTTTCAATTCCCCCATTTTGCCTGTCAAAAAACCCCACAGTAACGAGTATCGTTTCATGCAGGACCTCATGCCGTGAACAAGGTCACGGTGACCCTCCACCCGGTGGTGCCAAACCCTTATACCTTGCTGGCTACTTTGTCTGCAGAGGACCAGTGGTTTACCATCCTGGACCTGAAAGACACCTTCTTTTGCATCCCACTTGAAAGAGACAGCCAAGAGATTTTTGCATGCGAATGGGAGGACCCAAATACTAGGAGAAAAACCCAATTGTGCTGGACAGTTTTGCCTCAGGGTTTTAAGAACAGTCCCACTATTTTCAGCACTGCCTTAAGTACCGATCTTCAGAAGTGGGACAGAAGAACGTCAGGAACCCTGTTACAGTATGTGGATGATCTGTTGATTGCAGCAAAAACGAGGGAAGAGTGCCACCTACTGACCGTAAGTTTACTGAACTTCCTGGGACAAGTGGGATACCAGGTGTCTTGGAAAAAGGCCCAGATAGAGCAAGAGAGAGTGCGATACCTAGGATTTGACATCTCGCAAGGCCAGAGGATGTTGGGCCCTGAGAGAAAAGAGGCCATCTGTCGGATGGCAGTCCCAAAGACCAAGAGACAGTTGCGAGGCTTTTTGGGGATGGCAGGGTTCTGCCGGATCTGGATCCCCAATTTTGGACTAATAGCCAAAGCTCTTTATGAGGCCACTGCTGGTAGCGAGGGAGATTTGCAATGGACAGCAGAATGCCGAAAGGGTTTCGACACTATCAAACAGGCCCTCATGATGGCACCGGCCCTGGGACTACCTGACCTGAGTAAACCATTTCAACTTTACGTTCATGAACGCCAAAGGGTTGCGTCAGGAGTACTGACCCAGTACTTGGGCAGCTGGAAAAGAGCAGTGGCCTACTTCTCCAAACAATTGGATCCTACTAGTTTGGGATGGCCGGCCTGCCTGCGAGCAGTGGCAGCTACAGCTATGCTGGTAAAGGAATCTAAGAAACTTACTTTAGGACAGCCAATGACCGTGTATACCCCACATTCAGTGCTGGTGGTGATGGATGCAAAGGGGGGAACCTGGCTTTTCCCTGGACAAATGGCTAAGTACCAGGCGACTCTCCTGGATCAAGGAGACACCCAGTTGCAGACCTCTAGTACACTGAACCCAGCTATGCTAATGCCATTGGAACAAGACGAAGGATTACAGCATGATTGCATTGAAACTACTGAGGTCGTGTATGCTAGCCGGCCGGATCTTAAAGATGCCCCACTACCTAACGCAGACCTTGAATTCTACACAGATGGAAGCAGCTTCATGGACAATGGAACCCGAAAGGCAGGATACGCCATGGTTACATCATGGGATACCGTGGAAGCAAAAGCCTTGCCTCCAAATACCTCTGCACAGAGAGCTGAGCTTATTGCACTGACCCGAGCTCTCCATTTGGCAGAAGGAAAGACAGCCACTATATACACAGATTCGAAGTATGCCTTTGGAGTCCTACATGCCCACGGAGCTATATGGAAAGAGAGAGGACTCTTAATGGCAAGCAAAAGCCCAGTAAAGCATGGAACAGAAATCCTGAAACTACTTGAAGCCGTGATGGAACCAGCAGAGGTAGCTGTGGTGCACTGTAAGGCCCACCAAAAGGGAGATGGTGAAGTTATAAGAGGAAATCGACGAGCAGATGCTGCGGCAAAGAAGGCAGCTAGAGAACAAGTTCAGGAGACTCAAATGTTGGCATTGATGCCTCAGGTAGTGTTGCCTGAGGAACCTCCCAAATATACTGAAAGAGAAAACCAACTAGCAGAGAAATTGGGAAGTAAGGAACAACAAGATGGATGGTGGGTCTTACCTGAAGGACAGGTCCTGGTGCCGAAATTGATCCTTAGCAAAATGCTCCAAGAGTACCACCAAAGCACCCACATGGGAGCTGACGCCATGACCCAAGGTCTCCAAAGAATTGTAGTGGGACCTAAGATGAGGAAAACAGCAGAACAGATAGTGCGTAGATGCCCTGTCTGTTGTGCCAACAATCCTAAGATTTCCCCCAAACCTCCGCCAGGAGCAGGAAGGCAAGGACTATTAGCAGGAGAATGTTGGCAGATAGATTTCTCTGAAGTTCCCAGGAAGAGACACTACAAATACCTGTTAGTGCTCGTGGACACCTTGACTGGATGGACCGAGGCCTTCCCGTGCTGAACCAACAAGCAAAGGAAGTGGTCCGGGTGATGCTAAAAGAAATGATTCCACGATTCGGAACCCCAGAGGGATTAGCCTCGGACTGAGGGCCACACTGTGTCAGAAGTGACCCAGGCAGTTTTCTGGGCTCTGGGGATACAATGGGAGCTTCACACAGCATGGAGACTACAGTCAAGTGGACAGGTGGAACAAATGAATCAGACTCTGAAAAGACAACTGGCTAAACTTTGCCAAGAGACTCAGTTGAAATGGCCCAAAGCTCTGCCTCTTGCCTTGCTTAGAGTGCGCATAGCCCCTAGAGCTAAATTGGGAGTTAGTCCATTTGAATTAATGTATGGCAAGCCATATCCTAAGAATCCAGTGGTGATGCATGGGAGTCAAATGCATGTAAAAGGGGAAGGCTGGGTAAAAGATTATTTGTATTCTTTGTCTGCTGTATTGTCTTCTCTCCACAGGTATGTCCAGGAGCGACTTCCACTCCCCTTAGATACACCAGTCCATAAGTTCCAGATCGGAGACGAGGTGCTGGTCCAAACGTGGAAAGACGAGCCGCTTCAGCCCCGGTGGAAGGGACCGTATCCTGTGATTCTTACCACTTACACTGCAGTAAAGGTTCAGGGGGTAAAACCATGGATACACTACACTCGGGTGAAGGCCGCACCAGAAGCACTACCTGTGGGAGAAGTTGCTGAGAGTGTCACACCGGAAGCCGACACAAACGGACACCGTTGAACAGCAAAGCCAGTAGAAGGACTTAAATTTCTGTTTAAACGTCAACCATGTGGACAGTAGTTCTTTGCATAAGTGTAATGTTTCTAGGGTCTAAGGGGTTGGTGCATCAAAGGTTCGAAAAGAGTCAAAATGTGTGGGTTTATTTGGCAAAGGACGTATTAAATTTTTGTTTGGTGGGAAGAACATCGGTTGAGGATATTTTCACGTCATGCCTTATAGGGGTGCCGACTCCATTGGAAGCACTCTGGAATCAGACTTGGTTCACATCTGAGGGAATAGGAGTTCCAATCAATTACACTAACTACCCCATGTGGGGAACCATTACCACAGAAAGGAACGCCAGTACCTTTGAAATAGATTTGTTGACAGTCACCTCCCCTGGTAACACCAGCTGTGACAATTTTGTGAACTGTACCAAAGCTTGTAAGAGCCTAACCAAAGAAACGAAAATTTTCAATTGCTCAGAAGTGACTAATGTATCTTGCAACTACGGTCATGTTGTATTACCCCGGGGGTGGTTCCTTCTTTGTGGGAAGACTGCCTATTCATATATCCCAGCCAATGACACAGGAGGCCCTTGTGCTCTGGGCCGGTTGACTGTCTGGCTATCAGGTATGCCTACGACCTCTAGTAAACGTCACCGGAGAGGTTTGAATATGCTAGATGAATCCTGTGATAGTGACGTAGACCTCCTGAGTAAGGCCGAGGTAGTGTCCTTAGCAGTTTCCATAGTAGGGGTGCCAGGCCTAGCAGTGGACGCCGAGAGGCAGCTTAGTAAGGTGGCCTGTGCCCTGGCAAAGGGCCTAAATATAACTTCACAGGCACTAGCTGCCCTCAATACTGAAATGAAAGAACTAAAAGGAGCTACTCTGCAAAATAGAGCAGCCATAGATTATCTGTTGCTGAGGCATAACCACGGATGTGAAGAGTTCGAGGGAATGTGTTGTTTCAATTTGACAGATAATTCCAAGTTCATAGAGTCAAAGGTGCAGAACTTGAAACAAGTTCTGTCCCACATTAAGCAAGAGGAAGGGTTCGATTTCTCTTGGCTTACTTCTTGGCTTCCTAATTTTTTCTGGATTAAACAAATTTTCCTGTTAACTGTAGCAAGTATATGTGTTTTCTTGATGATTTGTTGTGGAGTACAATGTGTACCTATGTGTTGTGATGTATTCAAGAGATCAGTTCCTTCCCCTGTTAATCGTGTGATGTTTGTAAAATCATCAGTTACAAATCCGATCCAAAAGAATCGGGAGGGAGCCAGGAAATTCCTGACAATGAAAAAGATGGTCGAGGACTATGGTCCTATTCCATAGGGCCATAGCCTCGAAGGGGGGATTCGATGAGTACCCTTGAAACTTTTATATTTTTTTTATACTTTGGGAACAGCTTTGTATGTTTTGAAAAAGTATTTCATCTAACCAAGGGCATAGAGTAGGTTGTTTAGGCTGGGGGAGATCGCTTGTTGCCTAGTTGCTTAATTGCTGGCCTTGCTAGAAGGAAAGGCTATATCAGCGAGGTCCCTTGTGGGGGGGGGGGGGGGGGGGGTTACTTGCTGGGCTTGCTGCACAATTTATCACATCAGCAAGTTCAACCTGTCACGTAGCTATATAAGGCTGATGCCCACTTGGGTGGGTGTGCTTGCTTTGCGAACGATTGCCAAGCACCGCTTTCTGCGCAGAAATAAAGTTTAAGTTGGATCCGCCACCCCTGTGTGTTTATTGGCAGAAGCGCACCGGGCATGTACCCACTGTCCTTTGGGGACAATGCCTCTGTCCTTGAGCCTATATTGTTCAACATATTCATTAATGATGTGGACATTGGAGTCAGAAGCAGACTGGCCAAGTTCGCTGATGACACCAAACTTTGAGGTAAAGCGTCCACACCTGAGGACAGGAGGGCAATCCAGGTTGACCTCAACAGGCTCAAAAAATGGGCAGATGAGAACCTGATGGCATTTAACACCGAAAAATGCAAGGTTCTCCACCTTGGAAGGAAAAACCCGTAGCCTGCTTATAGGCTTGGCAGTGCTACGTTAACTAGCACTTCAGACGAAAGGGACTTGGGGGTCATGATTGACCACAAGATGAACATGAGCCTTCAATGTGATGCTGCAGCCAGTTTTGGGCTCCACAATTCAAAAAGGACGTGGAGACGTTTCAGAGATCCAGAAGAGAGCCATGAGCATGATAATAAGTCAGGAAAACAGAATTTACCATGAGAGGCTGAGAGTTATGGGACTCTTCAGTCTGGAAAAGCACAGGCTTAGGGGTGATCTGGTGGCCACCTATAAGTTTGTCAGGAGTGCTCACCAGGATCTGGGGGAATGTTTGTTCACCAGAGCGCCCCAAGGGATGACAAGATCAAATGGTCACAAACTCCTCTGTGACCATTTCAGGCTGGTCATAAGGAAGAACTTCTTTACTGTCCGAGCCCCCAAGGTTTGGAATAGACTGCTGCAGGAGGTAGTTCAACACCTACCTTGAACGCCTTCAAGAGAGATTTGGATGTCTATCTTGCTGGGATCCTATGACCCTTGCTGACTTCCTGCCCTTTGGGCAGGGGGCTGGACTCAATGATCTTCCGAGGTCTCTTCCAGCCCTAATGTCTATGAAATCTATAGCAGTACATCCTGCCTGCAAAGAAACTGTTTTCAAGCCTCCCACCCCCCTCAGTGACCATGCATTATAACGCACTTCAAAGACTTAATAAAGACTTGCTAAAGGTTAAAGGGAATGTCTTTTTCTTACAAAACATATGTGACTGGACCACACCCTAGCTAGCACTTAACAAATATTAGCATAAGGGCTAGCAACTCTTCACCCTGGAAATCTTTGCAAGTGTTTGGAGTAATGTAATGCCAACCCCCCGCCTCCCCACCCCCCAAGGCAAAGCATCCCTGCCACTGAGGTGGGTGTGGTGAAACAAACCAAACCCTCCCAAAGAAAGAATAACACATCATTATAGTATGCAAATCATTATAAAATTAAATATGCTAAATTATAGCATGCATCATTATAGTAGAACAAAAAAGTTTATTGAAAAAAATTAATATAAAAAATAACTGTACAAATTGGCATATAAAAATAAAATAAATACAAAATGTTACAGAAATAGAACAAAAATGTTACAAAAATAGAAAATGTAAAAAAAACACCAAATGGCGATTAGTTGACCTCAAAAACCTCCTCACTGGCCTGTGGGCTCTTCCCTGGCAAGTTCTGCCCATGAAAGTTTTCTGGAGGAGAAAGGAAAAGAGAAGTAGAGGAAGAGGAGGGGGGTTTGGCGCACAGCTGAAAAAATGGACTTTGCCAACCCCCCCCCACACACACACACACAAACACACACACTCACACAGGATCAGTGGGACATTACCTAAATATAATCTGGGATGCTGCATACCCCAGCTACCAAGTCTGGCAGGTAGCATCTTGAACTCATGGCTCTGGAATGGAATGTGATGCAAGTTCAGGTTGCAATATTGAAGGAAGTCATGTAACCACTCCCTCCCTCCAACAAAGTTTCAAAATATATAGCCGCAGAAAAATTACCATTCCCCTGGTACTGTCATATCCATCGTAGATGTCAGGAGCCATGGCCACTGTATGGGCAGTCAATGGGGTGCAAAGGGGTCACAGCAGTGTCACGGGATGGGGTCCCTAAGGATAGCTGTGTTACCCCTAAGGCCCCTCGACCATGCCAATTCAGCCCAATGGGCACCCTCTATTCTTGCCCACCATGTCTTGATGTAATGTTCTGATAGACCTTCTGAACCCTGTGAGTTACCAGACCCCTTGTGGGTCACATTTTGCAATGGATGTCTGGGGACACACCAGCCTGATGGGCTATATGCATGGCTCCAAACCGTCCCTTTACCATGCCCCAAGCCTCACACGGTATTTGCACGATGTCCCCTTGAGGCCTTGGTTTTGCTTCCTGGGGTTGTCACTGGGCTCTCTGCAGCCCTGCCTCTGTCTCGGCGCCAGGCTCTCTGCAGCCTAAATGCCGTGCCCCCTCTGGTGCCGGGGCCCCCACAGTACAGTGGGCCCCCCTAATGAGGCCTCCTCCTTCCCCAATAGCCTCATCCAAACCACCGGTTGTTATGAAACAGAAAACAAAACATAAGCCCCTGGGCTATAACGTAACACAAGTTTCCATTGTGTTCCACCCCTTTAAAAGAACCAAACTTTTCCCCTGGCATTCCTGGAAGCTGGGCTTGCCCTCAGGCCTCTTCCCCTAGCTCCCTCTAGGAGGGCTCCTTCCCAGTTGGCCGCTGGCAGTGAACTAACCTCCCTTGTTCCAGCCTGTGGATTTATAAGGGCCCATGGTGGATGGGTCGGTTTCGACCTGGAAGGGTGTAGGCAGTGGGGTCCCGCAGGGCTCAGTCCTTGGACCGATACTCTTTAATGTCTTCATCAGTGACTTGGACAAGGGAGTGAAGTGTACTCTGTCCAAATCTGCGGATGACACAAAGCTATGGGGAGAAGTGGACACGCCGGAGGGCAGGGAACAGCTGCAAGCAGACCTGGATAGGTTGGACAAGTGGGCAGAAAACAACAGAATGCAGTTCAACAAGGAGAAATGCAAAGTGCTGCACCTAGGAAGGAAAAATGTCCAGAATACCTACTGCCTAGGAAATGACCAGCTGGGCGGCACGGAAGTGGAAAGGGATCTTGGAGTCCTAGTGGACTCCAAGATGAACATGAGTCAGCAGTGTGACGAAGCCATCAGAAAAGCTAATGGCACTTTATCATGCATCAGCAGATGCACGACGAATAGATCCAAAGAGGTGATTTCCCCTCTATCGGGCACTGGTCAGACCACAGTTGGAGTACTGCGTGCAATTCTGGGCACTGCTCTTCAAGAGGGATGAGGATAACCTGGAGAGGGTCCAGAGAAGGGCCACTCGTATGGTTAAGGGCTTGCAGACCAAGCCCTACGAGGAGAGACTAGAGAACCTGGACCTTTTCAGCCTCCGCAAGAGAAGGTTGAGAGGCGACCTTGTGGCTGCCTATAAATTCATCACGGGGGCACAGAAGGGAATTGGTGAGGTTTTATTCACCCAGGTGCCCCCAGGGGTTACAAGAAATAATGGCCACAAGCTAGCAGAGAGCAGATTTAGACTGGACATTAGGAAGAACTTCTTCACAGTTCGAGTGGCCAGGGTCTGGAATGGGCTCCCAAGGGAGGTGGTGCTCTCCCCTACCCTGGGGGTCTTCAAGAGGAGGTTGGATATGCATCTAGCTGGGGTCATCTAGACCCAGCACTCTTTCCTGTCTATGCAGGGTGTCGGACTCGATGATCTATTGAGGTCCTGTCTGACCCTAACATCTATGAATCAGGGCCCTGCCCTTTCGGGTCAGCTGACAGGTCCAGGTGGAGGCTAGTTTGATCTCTAACCTGTTGCCCTGATAACCTGCACCTGGGCTTCTGCCCGTCTCTTTGGGCTCTCCCCAGGAAGTTTCTGCTCTTCTAGGAGCAGGCACTTTAGTGCCCTGTGACACACAGGTGGAGGGTACTGAGAGAGGCAATGCTGGAGAGCAGGAGGATACACAGGTGGTGGTAATGGTGGTGGTAAGACATAGACAACAGGTGCAGAAACAAGAGGGGATAGAAAATGAAATCTCTCTGCCCCATCATTTTACTTTTGATTGAAAGTAATAAAAGTAATAAAATTGTTAAAGATTAAGGATAGCCAAACAAGCAAGGAAGCACACATGTCCCAACATGACTTAAGTGCGGAGCAGGGAGGAGTGAAAGAGGGTAAAAAAAAAGAATACACAGCACCACTTACTGGCTAAGAGCTGGAACACAGCAGCCCCTCATGATGAAGGGGATTAATTACTAGTCTATGGAGTCTCTGCCTGTCTACATGAACAAAATTGACACATGGAGCATGCATAGCACTAAAGTGATACAGGCTAAAACATCTCTGACCAGTGTTAACCTACGGTGCTAAATGGACTTTAAAGCAGGGGGAAATCCCAGGTTGTGCAAACACAAATGCAGTTGCATCAGCATAAACGGGAAATTTTGTTTAGTCTACACACATCTATAATGTCTACACACGCCCATAATGGCTAGATTCAAAAAGCCCGAGGCTGAATCAGTTTAGTCTTTGCAGGTTAGTCTAAACTGCACAGATTAAATAGAAACAGAAGTGAACAGACTTTACCTTTGATTCAGGAAATGCATTTCCTTTTGTCTTGGTTATCTCTACGTATTTACATTTCACTGACACCTCTCCACACTTTTAGCTTCTCTCATTCCTTGGAGTCTCAGACCAGCAGAAACTCCCTATGCCTGATGAAGGGTGACTGCACCCAAAAGCTTGCCAAGAACCTTTTCCCAACTACTCAGTGGTCTAATAAAATATATCACATCTACCCAAAGAACTTTGCCTGCCACACAAATCCATTAATTGCTTCCATTGTCATTTAAAGTTTGTGTACCAGTGAATGAGCAACAAAGGAACAAGGGTGAATATCACAGAATGGTGAATATCACAGAAGGGGCGCATCCCCACAAGCAGGAACGTGCATTTCCCTGGGGACAAGTAGCAGTGGCACACCTAGGAAACACATTACTAACCTTGGTGTACCACTGCTACTTGTCTCTGGGGAATTTCCGTGCCATTGTTGACTTGACACATATCAGATCAGTGCTTGGGATCTCAATATCATGCTGTTAGGCAGAAGGATGTGACAATTATAGACACACACAAATACTCTACCTACAACACTGTGGGTTCACACACACACACACACACACGAACTTCCATGGCTGTGTGTGTGTTAACACTAGGGAGTTGCTTGAGGTCATTTGAGCCTGGGGTTACTTGGGATCACTTGGTGCCTGAGGTCACTTGGTGTTTGAGGGTTACTTGGGCTCATTTGGTCCCCCAAGAGGAGGCAGTGGAGATGGGGCCAGGAGAGAAGCCAGAGAGAGAGAGAGAACTGGCTGAGAAGCTAGAGAAAGTCGGGATGGAAACGGAGAGGTAAACCAGGCAGCTGGGCCAGGAAGCAATGGAGACAGTCGGGGCTGAAGCTGAGAGGCACAGCTGGAGGGAAAGAGCCAGGGAGAGGGAGAGAGAGGTGGGAGAGCGAGGAGCCAGAGGTAAGCTGGGGGCGAAAGCCAGGAGGAGAGCCGGAGAGAGAGAAAGCCAGGCCAGGTGCTGAGAGGAACAAAAGCAGAGCCCAGGGAAAAAGAGAAGCTGGAAGAGTGAAAGCAGAGGAGAGACAGTGGGGAGAAAGCTGGGAGCTCGAGAGGCAGTGGGGGAAGCTGGGGTGAAAGAGAGAGGTGGTGGAGAAGGGATAGCCGGGGATGGGAGACAGTAAAAGGGAAGCTGGGACTGGAAGAGCCAGCTGGAAAGCTGGAGGCAGCAGAGTGGTGTGAGAGTGACAGGTGGTGGAGCAGGAGTAAGCCAGGAAAAGAAAGCCAGAGGCAGTGGAGCAGGGATAGCCAGGGCCAGGAGACAGTAAGAGGGAAGCATGGGTGAAAAGAGACAGTGGAGGAAAGCTGGGAGCCAGAAGGCGGTGGAGGGATGGAGAGATGGCAGAATCAAGAGATGGTGGGAGATGAAAGCTGGGGGTGGAAGGCAGAAAAGCATAAGAGGCAGGGGAGCGGAGAGGACAGCCAGGGATGGCCAGAGAGCCAGACAGAAGGGAGGAACTGGGAGACAGCAGGCAGAAGCAAGCGGGGGCTGGGAGGCTGGGGGGGGGCTGGAAAAGCCGGGAGGAGCTGGGAGGCAACAGAGAAAAAGCCAGCAGAGAAGCCAGGTCCGGGAGGCAGCCAGGATGGGGTTAGAGAAGAAAGCTGAGGACAGAGCCAGGAGGCAGAGGCGATGGGGAAGAGGAGAGGTGGTGGAGCAAGCCAAGGCCGAGAGGCTGTGGGTGGAGCTGGAGAAGCCAGGAGAGAAAGCTGGGGCTAAGAAACAGTGGAGCAAAGGAAAGGCTGGGGAAGAAAGCTGGCAGAGCAGAGGTGAGGTGACAGGCTGCGGAGCAAAAGCTGGGGGAAGCCAGGAGGCAGACAGGCAGTGGAGCAGAGGTGAGTGGCGGTGGAAGCCGGGGCCAGGAAAGTCGAACCGGGGTTTGGAGGACAGCCGAGCCGGGATGGAGGTGTTGGAGGTTAGAGGCATCACGAAACTGAGATGGGGATTAGAGGCAACAGAGCAGCTGGGGTCAGAGGTGGCAGAAAGAAAGGAGTGGCAGAGAGAAATGGAGACGGGACAGAGAGGGAACCGGGACGGGGCCAGAGGCAGCTGAGAAATGGGGGTGTTGAAGGCGGCAGAGAGGGAGCCGAGATGATGGGTGGAGAGAGAGAGACGGGAGGAAGGTCAGAGGGGCAGAGAACAGAGATTGGAGCAGGGCTGGGAGGTCAGTAAGGCAAAAACCCAACTCAGGGTTCCAAAAATAACAGTTTTATTAAACAGGCAACACACTGTACAACCCCACAAAGTTATTGGTTCTCACACACACACACACACACACTCTCCCATGCACTCACACAATGGTAGCAGGAGAGGAAAGGCTTAATGGAGGGATCTGAGGTCAAGGTCTACAGATAGAGTTCAGGTCCCTTGCTTGGCGGAAGGAAGTGGGTGATAGCTACCTATTCAGGCTGTGAATTGATCCTCCATGGTCAGTTAGGGTCTTCTCAAACGAGGTGTTGTCCAGAGGGGGTCACCGCCAGGGCCTCTGGGTGGATAGGTAACATGGCATAGTGCTGGTTCAGATGGAGGGTGTCCCAAGGAGGTCACACTACCACCCCTTTTATAGGGATGGACTACCTATGACTCCAATTGGCAGGACATACCCAGGCAAGGGCCAGTCCTGCTTAGATGACATCATGCAGTTCCAGGTGTCCTCATTGTCTGGTGAGATACAATGGTGGAGTTGCTGGTTTCTATTCTGTTCTTTGTTTCCATGTTGCTGGTTTCTTGGAGGGTCTTTATCTTTCAAATATTGGGTTTTATCTCTGGTCCTGGGAGTAGGTCTATGGTCTAGGGAGAGTCAATGCAAGGCAGTGGTCCAGTCATTACATTGATGGTCTGGTCATTAAGTTGATGGTCCGGTCATTCAGCAGGAGCTATTTTTAGCCCTGCTACCATTATGTCTCAAGCACTCTCATTCATCCAGGAAACAATTTACATAGGAAGGGTAGGTATGAGTCACAATTGCAACACAATTACAATAGGGTATGCTCCGGCAGGGGACACGAAATGGAGACTTGACATTACACAATGGAGACTTGACATTGCTTTGGTTAATTTACAGGAACAGGCCTAAATCATACAATATCAATGTAAATCAATGCAAACATAATAGGAATACAATATAAAACAGTAAAAATCAATACAAAAATAACAGAACACTATTTACAATATAAAAAGGGGCTTGTCACAATAATGGAGTACAAAAACTTAGCTTATCTATGACTACTTATAAGGGACAGAGAGGGCAGAGAGAAAGTCAGAAATGTTTGGGGAAGGGGAAGGAATGTATTTTTAAATAAAAAAAAGAAAAACTGGGAGTTTTGCTACACCATGTGCATACTAGCACATGGCACATTGCCCTGGGTGGTGTAGGGGAAGCTGGGGCCAGCAACTGTGTTACAGCCACAGCACTCCTGCAGCGAGGAGCCTGACCAGCAGGGGAATTTGGCTCCAGCCAGCAAGGTTCCAGTTTTTGGTGGTGTGCGCTGCACCACCCCACTTTATTTAGACATGGGGTTTTTTTACCCTGAGATCTCCCCGGGTCAAAAAAGAAACCTGCGTGCTGTAAAGTAGCAGTATAAAGAATGCTTGCATGTGCGTCACGTGGCACATACTGCACATCTGCGCTCATTTAGATGCGCCCAAGGAGTGCATCTGTTTGCCTCCAAAACAACACAGATGAGAAAAGTGTTTTAAATAAGAAAGGACATAAACAAGGAAATACTTCTGCAGCTATGCCATACTGGTATTTTCCAAAATGAATGATGATCTACAGAAATAAGTGAATATTTATTGAATATCTAAGAATGCTCACTACCTCCTAGGAAAACATTTAAGGTGAAGGGAAACTAAGTCACTTAGAATAACCTCCCTAAACAGAAACAGAAACTATAACATTTAGTAGATTCATGTACAATCCAAGATTTACCGCAACTCCAGACTTCCTATCGTTTAAAAAAAAATCATTATCTATTGTTAAAACTAAATGAATTTAATATGATTTGCATATTACATAGCATAGCTATTGACAAGAATACCATCTAAACAGGTTAGAGCAAACTATATGTTATAGAGCTTAGATATATATTTTGGTAGATTATTGGAAATACAGCAGATGTTTAATGTAGAACAAATAACTGTTTTTATTAGTAATACCTCATATGAACTACCAAGGAAATTACTGTATCAAGAAACCTACTACGTGACCTCATATTCAAAAACTCATGTACATAAGGCCTCAGGCAAAGGTGAGTTTTGTCACACATTTGCAAGAGAAATAACAACAACCATCCATGCAAGGTGCATATTTCTGCAAGGAACTGGATAGTTAGATGCCTAATAGACCATTTGCGTGAACAAGCATGAATAATTTGTATGTATGATCATGGGATTGTTCATGCCATTAGGCACAACTGAACTGAGAAATTTGAGTTCTGATCTAGACAACTGACCTTTGGGATAATCAGACCATTAGGTATTTTGGTCAATGTTTAATAGTTTGGCAAGAGTATGCCAGAATAAGCATTAGAAGAGAGAACTCATTTCTTCTTTCAGAGTATCTAGTCATTATCACTGGACTATTTCCATACCACTGGAACATCTGGTGATTATAATTCAATGTTTTGCAAGGCTCCCAAAAATTATTAAAAAAAAGAAAAAATATATTAAAAAACCTAGATTAGTAGATTTAGATACTAATCATAAAGTAGTTTAATAGGACATTCAGAACTCCAGCATTCATAATTTTTAACACCAATGAAATAAGTTTGTTGGGGGGGGTAGAGGGAGAAGGAATAAAATGAAATGTGAAAATAATCTTTTGGAATACTTATAGAAGATACTGTTAGTCTTCCTAAGGCACACTTCTCTCCCTTCATAGGCTAACTTTAGACTTCATTTAACTATAGAAACATTGCAAAAATTTAGTATCTTCTCTTATATTTGAATAGGAGATATGGTAAAACAGAGGATTACAGGATATTTCTCCCCATACTGAAGAATGTAAAACTATAATAAATGAATGATGATTGTCAGCGGGTCCGAGTCGGGTACCCCCTGACCCCAAGATTCTTGCCTGCCACGACTTCTGATCTTTAACAAAATTGGGGAGGGATGAGATGTTACATGCGTAGGTACCCGTGGGAAGGACCACGCTGAACCAATCTCTGATTATTGGTCTGGTCTTTGTCTGGTCTTACTTTCTCTAGGAACGCCAGGCAAAAGAACAGTTTGTTGGATCTGCCACAGAGATCCTCGTTGTCTGACTCAGTAAATCCTAAACGCTATCTTGGAGATCAGCCGCTAATTGCTTCATTAGCGGCTGATTAACACAGACCCAGGGATTCCCCAGCCGTGGCTTGTGCCAGCGGGTGGAGTGTGGCTCTTTCACAGTCTCTCTATTCTCTCCCCCTCGCTCCCTCTCGTCCTCCTGTGAGGGATCGGAGTCCCGTTTCTTCAGGGCTGGATCGGGCGTTTCCTCGCCTCCTTTGTCTCCTGGGCAACCCCGCCACGTCTTGTCCCGGAGCCGCAGTTTGTCGCCGCTCCCCTGCTCTGTTCCCTGTGACTCACCACAGAAGCTGGCTTTTCAGGTAGGTAGCAATCCACAGGGCATATCAATCCCGGAATCTTGTCATTGTCTATGAGTGTGAGTCCCTGTTTCTGGACCTTCATCTGAATCTCTCGCTGCAGGGCTCCTCACCCACTTCTCTTGATCTGTAAGTGCCTGAAGGCACCTTCTCCCGGTCTTCTCCCCCTCTTCTCCTTCCTTCCTGAGCCTCATTGGCTCTAGAGGGTGTGGCACGTCTTTCCCCGGCTGGGTGGTAATTATCCTCAGCTGCTGACCCCTCTTAGTAACAGAGTTGCAGCCATGACTGTTACAATGATCATTAAAAAAACCCCAAACCATAGAATAACCACAGTTAGTTTTAAACTCCCTAAGCCAAGGAACTTCAGAGGATATTTTAGTTTTTATTTGCCTGTACATGTAGGCATTGCTGGACTCACAAGACAATGACTTTGGCTCAAGCGACAGTTCAGAATAGTTTGATTCTTAATTTACAACTTCATTGCCTTTACCATTTTACAATAGAGCCCAATTATTTGATTTTTAAGAACAGTTTATTTTCATAATTAAATCTATTCTTTTATTAAATGTCCTCCTTGATTTGAATGCGACAACCCCCCCCCCCCCAAAAGCATGAGTCTGAAATAAACTGTTGCACTTTCACCTGATGAATCAGAATCAGTTGTGAATGTTCATCCAGCCAAAATGTCAGTATCCCTACTTCGGGGGCGGGGAGCAACAAAAAAACCCAAACAACTTATAAAGAAGGTTTTATTTCCTACGATATTTTGATAGACAGAAAAACCAAAGAACACCAGATTGTCACTAGGCAGACAACCCTCTCTGTGGATGTCAATGGGTTTTTAAGTAATAAAAATTTGATACAATTGAACAGTTTTTGAAGAAACATGTTCAATCTAAAATATACAAAGCAACAATAATGTGAAAAATTTTGTAAAATGTGCTGTGATCATAACAGAACTTCCATAGGAAAAATGCATAAAGCAAGATTGGTTTTTCCAAAGCTGCTTTAACTGATTCTTTTTATTGCTTCTGCTGCAAGTTGTTTGACCCTGGAGATTTTGCATTACCACACTATTAACTACCATGAATGGCACAGTTCTGTACACCAACATCCCAAATAAAGACAGATTACAAGAACATTATCTTCAACAAGGACAGTGCTTCTGTTTCCATTGCACTCTCCTGCTTTGTCCCTGCACAACTATTCCAGATTTGGGGACTCCCTATAACTAAAAATGGCACTGTCACGGGAACATTTATAGCCTCCCAATATGTCATTATATTTTTGACGGACCTTGAAGTCCAAATTCTGCAAAGTCCAGTCTCTCTCATCCCCCTAGTATATCTCAGGTATGTTGATGACATCATCATATGGACACATGCAAAGGAATTGCTAGAAAAATTCCACCAGAACTTTAACAACTTCCACCTCCCATCAAATTGGAATATTTCATAGAGTCATAGAAAATTAGAGCTGGAAAGGACCTCAAGAGATCATTTAGTCCAACCCCCTGATCAAAGCAGGACCATCCCCAACTAGATCATCCCTGCCAAGGCTTGGTCTAGTCAGGTCTTAAAAACCTCCATGGATGGAGATTCCACAGCCTCTCTGGGTAACCTGTTCCAGTGTTTTACTACCTGCCTAGTGAGAAAATTCTTCCTAATATCTAACCTAAACTTCCCTTGCTGCAACTTGAGACCATTGCTCCTTGTTTTGTCATCTGCCACCACTGAGAATAGTTTAGCTCCATCGTCTTTGGAACCATCCTTCAGGTAACTGAAGACTGCTATTAAATCCCCTCTCAGTCTTCTCTCCTCTAGATTAAATAAGCCCAGTTCCCTCAGCTTCTCCTTATAAGTCATGTGCCCCAGCCCCCTCACCATTTTTGTTACCCTCCACTGGACTCTCCAATTTGTCCACATCTTTCTGTAGTGGGGGGGGGAGGGGGTTGCTAAAACTGAACGGTTTTCTGTGAAAATCGCGATTTTGCAGACTGTGTGGGAATAGTGAAATTCATCCCATACTGCCATTTTTAAGGGTTGCGAGCATAGGCTGCGAAAGGCTGGGGCTAATGGGACTTAGCCCCCTCAAACACAGGGCAGTGCACAGGGCCACAAGGCAACCTGGGTGCGGGTTCCAGGTGGCTGCAGCGGGAAGAGGGTGGAGGCACGCACAGAGACATGGAGTCTGCATGCAGCCAGAATTGCAGCCAGACGGTGTGCACTGCCCAGGTAAGTCAGGGAAGGAGAATGGGTATCGGGGAGGCAGATAGAGGCCCCCACAGGGAGGAAGGGAGTGGGGCAGAGGCAGGGGCTGGGGTGAGCAGGACCCTGGGGCAGGTTGTAGAATGCTCAGAGCCCAGGCAGCTCATCCAGGGGTGCCGGGGGGGGGGGGGGGGGTTCTGCTGCTGTGCACTCCTCGAGAGAGGCCCAGGGCAGGTACATATTCCCTGGATCTGTGCATGGAGCAGAGGTGGCCTGCCCACTGCAGGCTAGGCTCTGTGCCCCACTGCCACTTCCCCAGGAGCAGTGTGACACCATGTGCCTACCATCACTGGCTCCCAGAGTTGGCTTCTGGGGCAGCAGCAATGGGACACAGATCCAAGCCCACAGCGGCAGCCTGTGCACAGATCCAGGGGGCACATGTCCCTCAGGTTTCTCCTGAGGTGTGCAGAGTGGTGAGAGCCCCCCACATCCATATATGAGCCGTTCAGGCTCCAAGCATCCCATGACCCACCCTAAGACCCCACTCACCCCTGTCCCTGCCTCTGCCCTACTCCCTTCCTGTCCCTCATTGTGGGGGCCTTGATCTGCCCCCCCTCCACACCCCTTCCCTGACTTACCTGCTCTGGTGGGCAGTCCTCCGCACACCATATGGCTGCAATCCTGGCTGCATGCAGGTGCTGTGTCAGTCTGTGTGCCCCTCTCCCCTGCTGCAGCCACCCAGAGCCAACGTCTGGGCTGCCATGCAGCCCTCTATGCTGTTCCACATTTGAGGGGAATAAGCCCCATTAGCCCCAGCCTTCTGCCATCTATGGCACAGGTAAAGTATCTTTTATCATGGAATCTTCATAGAACTACCAGGATTCATTTGCCAAGATCAATGGTAGTTCTTGTGCGCGCCGGGTCTGACCCCGGGTTGCTTACATCGCTCTGCACGCGGGCTGTGGCCAGCAGCCCCGGCAGGCCGGATCGGAGAGGGCGGGCGCCGAGCTAGAATTAGGCACAGACACGTAACGGTTGATTTTAAGATTATTTTACTTACACCGAGATGGTCGTGGTATAGGCTGAGAACTTGCTTGAGTTGCGGTTACAACAAAGAACACGAACACACGTGGAGGTTGCAAGGCTCCACGCAGACAGAACACGAACAATCACGTGGAGGTTGCTAGGCTCCACGCAGACAAACTCTGGATGTCCAGGACAAGCGCGCATTAAACTCGTCGTTACGTCTTATAGTAGGCTCCGTTCGAAGACGGGAAGAGGTGGGCGGTGGATCAGGCCGCCAAACTCCTCTGAGCGACACACAGGGTTTCTATTACCCTGCCGAGCACACCCAGAGTCCCCACGAGATGGATGCGGAGTCCTCTTCGGCTTGGGCGGAAACTGCTCAAGCCTCTTATACGGCTAGCAGGCCAATTGCCAGCTGCCACGTGTGAATAATTTAGAACTAGCCAATTGCGGGGCACAAATTTGCATACGACGAGCAGGAAACCTTTGCACCGTGCATTTCTGTGCTGCAAAGGAAATGCACCCTGCAAAGATCGCTGCAAAGTGGCGGGAACACTTCCCTGCACGTGGGTTCTCTGCGCAGCAGAACTCCTCCGTGCAACGAAGCTGTATACCCACGGGGATAATTCTTAGTGCCGAAGCACACACAAAAAAAAAAAATCAGGCCTTTGGGTCATGACAGTTCTGTGAATATTCCATGAAAAATGATACTTTACCCATGCACGTGTTGTGAACTTGCAACAAGAAATCTGCAATTTTCTAAGGGCCCTAGCCTTGACTCACTGGCAACACACCCACCAATGCAGCCCAGGATGCTGACAGCCTTCTTGGCAACAAGGGCACACTGCTGGCTCACATTCAGCTTATTGTCTACTGTAATCCCCACATCCTTTCCTGCAGAGCTGCTACCCAGCCAGTCAGTCCCCAACCTTGTACCAGTACACGGGATTGTTTTGTCCTAAGTGCAGGACTTTGCATTTGTCCCTGTTGAACCTCATGAGATTTCTTTTGACCCAGATTCCAATTTGTCTATGTCATTCTAAATCCTAGCCCTACCCTCCAGCGTATCTACTACTTCCCACAGCTTGCTGTCAACTGCAGACTTGCTGTGGATGCACTTTATGCTATCTTCCAGGTCTCTGATGAAGCCATTAAACAAAACCAGCCCCAGGACTGACCCCTGGGCCACTCTACTTGATACCAGCTGCCAACTAGACATCAAGCCATTGATTATTACCCTCTGAGCCCAATGCTCCAGCCAGTTTTCTATCCACCTTACAGTCCATTTATCCAGCCCATGCTTCCTTAGCTTTCCTGCAAGAATGTTGTGGAAGACCATATAAAAGCTTTGCTAAAATCAGGGTATACCACATCCACTGGTCTCCCTGCATCCACAGAGCCAGTCATGTCATCATAGAAGACAATTAGGTTGGTCAGGCATGACTTGCTGTTGGTGAATCCATGCTGACTCCAAATCAGAATATTTCACCCCAAAAAATTAATTTCTGATCACTACACCACATTGTATCAGAAACCTACCAACTGTTACAGCTACCTCCACACCAGCAGCTCTTGTCCTAAGCACTCTAGATCCATTGTCTACCAGTAGATGTGTGTTACAACTGCTGATCTCAGTGACTAGGATGCACACCTTAAAGATATGGAGCAAGGATTTCTACATTTACCATACAATCCTAAAATCACATCCACTCAGATAAATAGAGCCAGACTAAGACCTCTCTCTAACCTGCTACAATATCAACCCCAAGACAAGAACAAAACCCCTCTAATTGTCATCTACAGCTCCCAGCTAGAACACCATGGACACATCATTTATGACCTCCAGCTCCTCCAGGAAAGTGACAAAGATGTAAAGGTAGCTGTAGGGGATAAAACTGTCCTGGCTTACAGTCCCCAACCTCAAACAGGTAGTCTGTTACTGAAAAGATGCTAAGTCCTAGTCTCACCAAGGCACCAGATTTCGCTCCAAACCTAGATGCCAACTGTTCCTCCTCATCAACAGAGGTCACATTATGCCTGGACCAAATAACATGGATTATAACATCTGAAGTTTATTCACCTGACCCTCTACCAATGTCATATATGCCATCACCTGCTTCCAGTGCCTCTGTGCAGTCTACACTGGACAGACAGTGTAAGCTTCACATGAAAAAATGAATAAACACTGATCTGACATCAGTACCAGAAAGATGCTGAAACTTGGCTGAAAACTTTAACCACCACCCTTAGCATTCCATTGCTGATCTCAGAGTAGCTATTCTTAGGCAAACTTTAAATTACAACTCAAGTTGGAAATTATTGAACAGGAAATTACTCACAGACTGGATTGTGTTAAGTATGGTCTAAACCAAGAATATTGGACACTGTTATACATACTCCAGGGGTGGGGGGGGAGGGGGCAGCACTTTACTTAAAGGAGCTCCAAGAGCCACTTTAATTAAAGCACTGCAGTGTCTCATGTATCAGCATCCCCACATTTCAAAATGGCAGCGGGGGCACTTGAACTAAAGCTCGTTTGATTCAAGTTTCCCCACTGCCATTTTGAAGGGCGGGGGTGCTGATACATGAGATGTGGGAGGCTGCTGGAGCACAGTAATTACCACAATCCAGCATAATTGATTAATTGAGTCTGCTCTAACATTCTGTAATTACAGTGCATCACAGCAGCCTCTGAATTCATGTACAGGCACCCATAGATTCTAGCCCTTTCACCTGGATTCGTTTTTACAAGTCCTATATCCCTCAATCCATTAACCGCTTTTTTTTTCTTCGTTCTATCCACCTTGCTTCTCCCAGCAATGGCCCCTTATTTTTCCTCCCCCTTCTTTCTCCTTTGTACTCTAATCACTGCTTTGTTTTGAAGTGTGGCTTCTTACAGTTTCTTCATAGCATCTGATGAAGTAAGCTGCTGCATATGAAAGTTTACACATCTCTGATTTAGTCTGTAGTCTATAAGGTTCAAATCCGCCTTTTTTGCTTTAGGCAGGGACTGTGTTCAAAATTGGGAAAACATATCATGTAACCTAATAAAACGCAAGAAATAAGATTAAATGAGGAGATATATGTGGAGAAACTGAGAAATTAGACTGAAGCAAGATAGTATTGAAAAGAAAAAACAGTGCCAAATGAAATCAAGAAAATTATAACTCAATAATGACAGCTGCCAGTCCCAAATATCTGTGAAAAAAGGGCTTTCAAGGACTGGTTATGGGTTTGATTTTCAAGTTCTTTACTATGTTTCATTCTTAAATCAGCAGCAGCAAACAAGAGTGATGATTCTAATTCTTTTAGTATTTTATTGGCAAGGTAGAAAGTTAATGGGGGAAGCTAAAAAGTAGTTGTCCTACTCTAGAAAACAGGCCAACCCCAATACATCTACAATATTCACCATCCTTGTCTGTCTCAGGGGGACCTAGTCTGAATATTAGTGAATAATAGGGAGTATTTGGGTATGGAATAAAATTCTGGTGTGGAGGATCAGAGTTTCTAAAATAAAAGAGTAAAAAAAGTATTTCTGCAATGGCTTTTGAAATTTCTTTTGTTTCCATTACAGCACAATGGAGCCAAATGCTGCACTATTAGAGAGAGCCACTGTTAAATGTTTTGAGTTTGATTACAAAGGATTTCCAAATAACACGGCTATGATTCTTAAACTGCTTCAGAAGGAAAGTGACCCAGGATTTTTAAGCACCTGAAATCTGTGCTGATTCACAAAAACCTCTGAAAAGGTTAACTTCCACTTTGCTAGGCATCATAGTTAAATTAAATGGACTTTGATATTATGACTCATCCATAGAATGATACCTCTTTATAATGGCCAGAGGCAACAGTGTTGTGTTACTTCAGTGCAACACAAATGCAGCATCAGCATTTGCTATCACCCAAAGTTCCATTATGGAATATGGTTCCTGAACCCATAATCTTTTGTTCCAGATACCCAGAATGGTACCAACTTAATTATGTAATAGTACATGTCTTTCATAATAGACAGCACTTTTGTAAAAGCTGAAATACAGCGCAGACAGCAGACTTGCACTTTTGGATTGGTTCAAGCAAAGTTACAACATTATTATGAACCAATGTTACAACATTGTTAAGAAACCCTTATAACAGCTGAAATATTTCAGATGTTTCAGTAATTATTTATGCAAGGAGTAGCATGATTGGCAAAAAAAATAATCAGAAAACATTAAAGTAGGATTAAAAGGTACACATTGCACATGAATACTGTACTCTTGTTCCTAAAAGTGAGCCTAGAAAGACATCTTTGATTTACCCCTGAAGATGAAGATGCATATGAGACATCCACATAATGAGATGTATCCTAAGCAGTTTGGTATTCATGTAGAATTCTGCCAACACAAGATACTTACCTACTTACTAGGCCTGTGCGAAGCAGCTAGTATTAGCTTTGGATTCAGATTTGGCCAATTCAGAGGACAAAGATTCAACTCAGTGATTTGAATCACTGTCCCGAATTGATTCAACCAAATCTGATTTGGAGATTCGGCCACTGACAAATCGATCAAATCTCCGAATCAAACAGGCCCCATCCCCTGCCCGTTCTCCCAGCCCCACCATCCCAGCACTTAAAAACAAAACAAAAAAAAGCCCTGCACTCACTGGTTCTTGCCAGGCAAGGGGTGATCCCCGCTGCCTCCCACTGGCCCACACTGTATGGGCAGGTGGGGGGCTCTGCCACAAGCCTGCAGAAGCCCCAATGGGCACTGCAACAACCAGTGACTGTGGGGTTTTTTGGGGTTTTTTTTTTAAGAACCAGGAGCTGGGGCCGGGCAGGGCAGCCACTGACAGGGCTGAGAGAGTGGGCAGAGGGTGGGGGCTCATGGAAGAGCCCCCCACACAGCACAGGAAAGTGGGGATTGGCCTCTTCCACACCGGGTAAGAGTGCAGGGTTTTTTGTTTTAAAGCACTGGGATGCTAGGGCTGGCCAGGGCAGCCATTGACGGGGTTGGGATAGTGTGCGGGGGTCAGGGGGTGCTCAGGGGGGTTGAGGGAGCAGGCAGGTGGGATCCCCCACATGGTATCCTCCCCCCTCCTCCAGCCCCCCCGCCCCCACTTACCAGTACAGAGTCTGGGTCCAGCTCCCTGCAGCAGCGAGTGGAGACTGCTTGAATCTCAGAATCTCTCCAAAGCTCTCCAAATCTTTTCTGAATCGATTAGGAGAGCTTTAAACCAGACCACCTTTTTATTGGCCTCCTGATTTGATTTGGATTCGGAGATTCGGCTTCTGAATTGGCCCGTTTCTCCTCTGAATTGAATTAGCACCTGAAGCTTTGCACAGCCCTACTACTTACCTAGGGATTGTTCTTGTTCATGGCTATTTAGTGTTCTTGGCATTTAAGTAAAACAAATACTACATATTATTCAGTTTTTCAAGAAAGGACCCAACTTAATATTCAAAGTACCATCTTTTCCACTGGTAATCATATAGCATCCTTATAGCAACAGCAACAATAGCTTATACAAAGAAGTCATAGTGGGAGACTTTAAATACCTTACCTTACTCCTATTGAGTAGCTGAAGATGTGGAGGAAACCCAACATTATGCAAGTGATGAGTTCTCCACATACTACTATTGAGTAACCACAGTTTAGAGACCTGGTTTAGAAGTTTCCTTTGAAGGACTCCATTAGTTACAGGTAGAGATATTATAGATCCAAAATATTTTCCCAAGTCACAAACTTTGTCATGTAAGGAACTAGTGAAGCATTTTAAACTTCTCCTGGAACAAAAAGAAGTGGTTATTTCACTGCTGTACCTTCCAGCTACAGTGAGCCTGAGAGAGAAAAGTCTAATTCTCCTGAAGGTCTGTATTGAAACAGGATAGTTAGAGAGTTGCATTCTGACAACAGCACATGATGTACTACAGAATAAGAATATGAGAATGCTTGTTCAGTCCTCCAGCCAGAATTGTTTGACATTCATCCTAAATTCACCTCCCCCCCACCCCAAACCTCCACTGAAAAGTACAGGAGTTTGTTTAAATCCTTGCATTTTTATTGAGAAGTATGCTAAATGTTAACATTAGGTATGTCTTTGCTTTAAATATTTTAACCTTGCATTTTATAGGAACATACTGAAATAGACTCGTCTCTCCTTATTTAAAGTCCATATACTTTATTTTCTTTCTCTTGCTTTCTACATCAGTTTTAGTTTCTTTAAAGCTCTCATAAGGTGCTACTCTGCTATGCCCAATGTTCTGCTGCTCAGTTTCTTCTTTGTCCCACTTGGGCTCCTTTGAACCCAGCTCCCACTTGAATTTCTGGGTCTTGTTCTGTGTTTCCTTTTATAATTAGAAAGTTGCTGAATGCTTAATGAGTGCCTTTCAACAGATTCACCTTGGTTTATAAAAGCAAAACACACAGCTCTCAAAATTTATGAAAAAAGGGGAAGAGCTATGTAACACATTTTGGCACACTGAAGCAACATTTGTCAAACATCACAAAACTATTCATGGAGTTGGGTTGAATTAGTTAAATAGTTTTGGAGGAGTGGTGGTCACACTGCCATCTGTCCCTTTACACAACAGCTTGTGGGACTAGACCCCAGGTCCCCTGTATATGGGATATGGAAAACCTGAGGTCAATTCATTTCCTCTGCCTGAGGTGATTTGAATACTTACCTCCTACCACCCTAGGGAAATCCCTAACAAACATGAGAATGGGTTTTTGAGATGGAGTCAGTGGTCTCACTCTTTCCTGTTGACTCTTTCCTTTTTGTATAAATTAAGAGACGATACTTATAGTAACCAGAGTTCTTTCAGATGTGTTGTCGTTATTCCCACCAGAAGTGCTAAGGTTATGCAAAGCTTCAGTCTCCATTTCAATTCAGTGGAGATTTGGCCTGATTTGGTGGCCAAATCTCCAAATCCAAACTGAATCAGAGGACACTTTAATCTCTCTAAATCTAATCAAAACCCTCTAAACCCATTTGGAAAGATTCAGAAAGATTCGGAGATTCGGACATAGAGACACCTTTAAATATTTTTTCTACATACCTCTAGGTAGCAGGGGCTCATGAATGCTGCAATGCTGGGGCACATGGAATGTTCCACAGGAGTGCGGAGGGCTCCCCAGTGTGCTCAGCAGCAGACCTGGAAGTGGACCAGAAGCAGTTCTGGTCCACTTCCAGATCCACCAGGGAGCACATGGGGGCTGCCCCTACACCTCCCGCTTGGTGACTGGTGCTTCCTGGGTCTGGGGGAAGCACCCGGGGTCCCCCTGTGGCTCATTGCCGAGCCAGGGAGGCATGGGGGGCCCCCCCACAGTGTGCTCCCCAGCAGACCCAGAAGTGGACTGGAAGTACTTCCAGTCCAGTTCCACGTTTGCCACCGAATACATGGATGGCCCCCCTGCACTTCTGTGGGATGCTCCATGTGCCCCAGCATCACAGGGATCACAAGCGACATCTGCTACCTCAAGGTATGTAGAAAAAACTTTTAAAGCTGTCTCTATGTCCGAATTGCTGGTTCTCCAAATTACCATCAAAACTTCAGATTCGGATTTGGCCGAATCAAATCAGGGACAGTGATCCGAATCAACAAATCGAATCACTGTCCCTGATTCAGACTAAATCTGATTCAAATAGGGCCCACTTCTCACACCCCTAAGAAGTGCAAGTATCATATTTTCTTGCATACAACACCCGCCAAATAAGCTACACACTTTGCTTTTGAGAGACAGAATGAAGAAAAAAAGGATCTTTCAGTTATAGCAACTGAGTTGCAACAGCAGCTAGTAAGCCAAACCTGCTTAGCATTCTGCTCTCTCTGGATCTTGTGCAGTCACTTTTACTTTTGCCTGGCAGAAGCTTAATCAGTAGAAGCTGCTGTTACAGTATTTTCTCACTTATGTCCACCTCAATTTCCAGCAGCTGGTTTTTGTATAAAAGACATGTGATATGTGTGAGAATATGATATATTTGCCTTGCTCAAGTTTGGAGACATTTGAGCCCTAAGGCCAATCTTTGAGGAGTATATTTATGGTTTACTGCACTCTATTTTTAATGTTGGGATGTGTGGTCCTTGAAAAGCAGTGTTTGCCCTTAAATTCTCTGGATCATGACACGCAACATCTCTCATGACACTGAGCTACTGCACTTCCCTAAATGGCAGGTCTTCCACAGTGGTTAGCACTTTGCAAGTAAAGCTAGATCTCTTCAACCAATATGACCACCACAAAGCTCCCATTGTCACCACTGAACAGGAAGCTAAGTCAACTGTTTAAGACCACTTGTATATTGATCTCAGGTACTGTTTAGCCATCTATCACCATCAAAGCCAACTTAAATCAGGTAACCGGTCCAAAAAAAATGCAAGTCTTGCATAGACCAAGTTGAATCTCAACTGTAGGGCCCAACAGTTAGTTGCCCTGAACAGAAGGAGTAGGCCTTATGGTCAAATAAATCTGACCTCTTGGGTCCCCATTCTTGGGTGTGATTTCTCATTTACTGCCATTTGTTTCAGAGATAGCTGATGGGTACAAAAGTATTCTACCCTCCTCCATCAATAGGATTTACAATTTCTTGCCAACATTGCATTAAGTCATGGCTGCTAGGGTTGGAGTCTGCCAGATCAACTTAAGAGAGTCCACTGTCACCTATTTATGGTCAGTTTCATCTTCCCTTCTGAGACTGAGTGAAGGATGTCCACTTGTATCCGAGAGTTTCTTGTTTTCCTCCTTGGGGATCTGGAAAGCAGCCCATACCTCTTTTCAAAATGTACCGAGTCCTTTTGAAATCTGGCAATCACAGGGCTCCTTAGAGAAGAAGAGATGCAAATAGAATCTCCCACATCTCTAGGATAGGTCATGATCTCAGGCTCATTCTCCTGCCTCAGGGAGAGAAAAAATGGTAAAAAGCTGTGGGTGGAATTGGATAGACAAAGCCATCAAAAGGGAACAAACAGGGTAACCAGATCCATCTTGGAAATTGCATCTACCTTGTTAAGTCTCAGGGGTTCTAGTGTAAAATACATTGGCAAATGGATAGAGCACTTGTGGCTGAGGACTCTCATGGTGATAGATGTGAAGCCTTGCCTTCCTGTCTTTCTGGGGTCAAGAGGTAAAGGATCTGTAAATAGATTACTTTTCTAACTCTAAAGGTTCACCCTTCCAGTGATTTGTTTTGGTTTTTTTCCCTTATTAATTTGATACAAAGTAAGCAGGTCTAACCCCCCTCCTTGGGACTGTTCTACTTTGTATAAAAAAAAATAAAGACAGCCACTTGGGAGGTGGGATGAATGGGTTCCAGTCCCTGCTTTCATGAATATTTAGTTATATTAAACAGGATAAACTAAACAGCAGGGATTGAGAACCCCACCTACTCAAAAATAAAGTATAGCATATGGGGTAAGACATTCTTCTGGAGGTGAGATATGTAGGCTTATGTCTCCTCTGGCAGAGAACAGAAATGAAACTGGACCTCCCATAGCCTCAAGCAAGTACTCTAATCCTTCAGGTAATGACTATAAAAAATTATGGAAAAGTACAACTAGAAAGTCCTGGATTGGAGGTTTTTTAGTCCCGCTCAAGGCATGGTCATCCCTGACTAAGCCATCCCAGCCAAGTGTCTTGAAAATTTTCAAGGATGGAGATTCCACAACTTTATTAGGTAGCCTGAAGGGAGAACAAGAAATTTTCCTAAGGCAGTTTTGTGAATCTAGCACTTCCTAATCTTTTATTTTTTTTCTTTTCTTTTTAATTTTTTTACAAGTATTTCAAATGAAGAAAGGGCGCAGTGGCAAGTAGCTCAGATATCACCAGGAAGGTATGAGTCTGCACCTTGGTCTGGGCTACCTGAAAACAAATAAGTATCTAGTCATTAGGGTAAGAGAGTTGCATGATGCTAGACTAGATCAGTCCTTCATGCGGTGTTGCTTTCAGAAAATACTATACCTTAATGATACTTACCATGATGGACCATATAGTCTCAAGATTAAAAGAGAATTACATGTAGAATGATTTTTTTTGGTTTAAGTTTTGGAGGAAAAAAAAAAAGAGAAAAAAGTTTAATATCTAGCTTGATCCAACCTCCCTTCCTTTCATAAAACCAAATGATCAGATATTTCCACAGCTGTCATGTTTGCTGAAATCACTGCCACTGTAAAATTACCTGTCAATCCAGCTAGATAGAAATCTCCTTTTGAGTGTAAGAAATAGGACTAGAAAAGATACTATCATCACTTATTATACCAAGCATCTATTGATCAATCAGCTCCAAAAAAGATTATGTAGTACTAAGGAAAATGTAATCAAATATCTGTAAACTAAAATAATTACTATTTTGCACAGGTCATCAGCTGTTATCAATTTATTGCCAGAAGTAATATCCTAAAGCCTTGGCTCTTTCCAACCATTTATATCCTTGCATCATTATCTAATGGTTCAACTACAAGAAATATTTTCTTAAATTCACCCTGGCGGTGGGTCAGTGGGAGCAGGCGGGCCACAAATTAGCCCTGCAACCTCCCTGAGTAACACTCTTATCCCCTTTCCCTGCGCAGTCTGTGGCACTGCTTCCTGTTTCCTGCCCTATGTTTCTGTCCTGATCAACTGTTCTGCTATCTGCTTCCTGCCCTAACTGCCACTGTGCTGCCTGTCTGCTCCCTGATCTAATGTGTGGCTTCCTGTGCATGCTGCAGGGTGGCTGCACCTGATATAGGTGATGCCTCCCCACTCCATCCTTACCATATATCATCACAATAGTGGGGCAACACATTCTGGTCTGCGACATAGTAAATGAACACCACTGTTATACAATCCACAACATCCAACAACCCTTTGAAGAAGTCAGTGCTGTGTAGAGGGCTTGGAGTTTTTTACTCTGTGCCTCTTCCAGTCTAGTTATAGACTGTGTGCAACAGGTGTGTAACACTTATTCTCAAATCAAGAATTTACTTCCCAAGGGAGGCATGTAACTTACTGAGTACAGGTTTCCCTTGTTTTATGCGGGTTCTGTATGTGTGAATTAGCTCTTATGTGATGACCATTTTTATACCAAAAATTTGTTATATGTGAGGTAAATTCACTCTTATGCAATTGATGTGGTGGAAGTCCACAGTCAGCTGCTTTGGGTGGTGCATTGTGGGAGTGACATGCACCAAACTATAGTCTCTTGTGTGGATCTGTGCTCCTCACTCATTGTCTGCGACATATTTCTGTAGTTGCCATCCCCATTATAATAGTGCCTTGTGCTTTTATGTACTGTCTGCTGTTGGTGAGTACCAAAATTGTCTTGTAAAACTGGTAGAAATGGGCCTGGGGGTCAGTACAGTTGAGGTCTTACAATGTATTCCTATTTGTTACATTGCAAAGTGGGTTCCCTTTATGGAATTCAAGTTATGCGCTGTTTTCCAGGAACACACGTATAGCATAAAACGAGGGAAACCTGTAATGGTAAAATAAATTAAATATTCATATAAAAGGGTGAAATCAGGTAGTTTCAATGTAAATACCTGTAAATTACAAATTGTATCAAGATTAAAAAATGGATGTGAATTTAGGACACAGACTCAATGACTTTGGGAAAGATTTAGATTTTGGGACTATAGTATTTATATCTGCAATTAATGGAGAACAGCAACACTGTAAAAAGAAAAAATGCTTGCTGTGAGAGAGAGAATCAGTCGAACAATAGTGGTGTCATAGACAGCAACAGAGGAATGAAAGAGTATTGGGGGAGAGCAGGAAGGAAGAGAGGAGGAGTCAGAGAGTGGGAACAAAATAGCAGGAAATGAAGACTAGGAGGGGTATCTACTGCATCAGCTGCAAAACTAGCCTGGGCAGAACATGGATAAGAGATTACAATATAACATAAACAGCATAATTTTTAATTTTAAATTATAATGTTTTCTCTGGCTTCTTAGAATCATGGGGCAGAAAGGGACTTAAGGGGCCATCTACACAAATACAGGGTGCAATATTCCTAAATCATACCAGACAAATGCTTATCCAGCTTCTTCACGAAAATCCCCAATGAAGGAAATTCCATAGCTTCCCTGAGTTGTTTGTTTCATTGTCCTACTGTTCTAACCTGCAGGTTTCTTTTCTTTTCTTTTTGAGATTTAATCTAGATCTGCTTTGTTGCATCTTAAAATCCACTGCTTCATGTCTTGCCAGCTGGGGCAAAGAAAAACCATTTCTCTCTCTCTTCTTTATGGCAGCCTTCCAATATTTGAAAACTGCCATCTGGTTCCCCCTTAATCTCCTTTCCTCTGACCTACGCTCATCCAGGTCTCTCTCATCTTTTCTTGTATAGCTTACATCCCAGTCCCCCTCTCATCTTTGTTTGCCTCTTCTCCAGTTTTCCTACATCCTTAAAACACAGAGCCTAGAACCACAAAAAAATACTCCAGCTGAAGCCTAACCAGCGAGTTCTTGTGACATAAACCATTCAAATGTCAATCTTGTATTCTGAAGGACTCCCCCAGCCTCTGCTCCTTACCTCTTTTGCCCCTTGCCACCACTTACCTTTCCCTTGCAAACTCTGGCTCCTGCAGGGGCTCAGGGGGCAGACAGCAGAAGCACTCAAAACAGCAGGTGAGAGGCAGTGCAGAGGGCATGCAGCAAGGAGAGGAAGTGGTGCAGAGGACAGCTGCTAGGGGGTGACAGCCCCACAGGAAGTGATAGGTGTTGGGGAGCAGGCAGGAAGGGGGCCTACTGTTGGGGGGCATGTGGGAGCAGGTACAGGCACTGTGGGGGCAGACATGGGGCCTGCAGGAACCTTAAGTGTGTGGGGGTACAAGTGTAGGGGTGACAGGATTCTTTTGCCACCTGCCACTGCTTGCCCACTGCAGTGGTGGTGGAGAAAAAAATTAAGACATCCATCTGGAATTTAGATTCTCGACATGGAAAATTATAACAAATTTATAAATTTTCCACATCTAGAACCTAATTATTAGGGGGATCATCTTAAATTCCAAGTCATCTTGGATTTGGGTTAAATACGGTCATCATTTTACACATTGTTCCTTGTTTCTATTCATTGCTCTGGCACATTCCAACCATTTTCATTTATTAATTCTATGCACAAAATTGTTTCTTGAATCATTTAAGACAAAGTACTGCATATATGTGGGCTTTGATCATAAAGGGGGACACTTTAAATCCCTTTGAGCATGTCTCAGGCAACAGCAATCACAGCTCTGAAAGTAAACATGCAAAGGGTGAACTCCCTCTAGCAGTTCAAGCAGGTTTGGGTTGTGCCTACTTGTTTTCTGTTAACATAGGAGATAGTATCAACACACTTAAGCACTTCCTTTTTGTCTGGCTCAGTTTTTGTTGTGTGAGGCTTTTCCTAAGACAGGAACAAGCCAAAACTAGTTTGACAATGAAGAGTGCTTACTGAAAGCAACCACACCACACCTATTCCTAGCTTGTATACCTACAGTGAAAGGATTGTGCCACTGTTGCACCAGCTCTGACCTGAGTTAACATTCAGATACATTGGGGCTTTTCCATCATTATCTTAGAAATCAGGTTCAGCTTGTATAGTTGGGAAGACTAGTGAAGCTATCAGGAATTTTAGCATCATCTCCAACCCCTTTTGCTTATGCAAGGAAGATTTCCATTGTTAACTTTCCATGCCCTGTAGCTAAAACCAAACACATGACCTAGAAAATGTGTTAGCAAGACCAGGGTTGCAAAAGAATGTCTGTGTTTCAAAAGAAGTAAAGGTGAAATTCTGATCCATTAAAGCAAACATGAGTTTTATGACTGATTTCAGTAAGGTCCTAAACTCTCCACAGAATATGAATGGAAATAAAGGCCACATGGCTGCATTCTGCAATCTCAACTCATTCTTGTTTTCATTCTTTGTGGGCACAACCAGAATAATAATGAAGCTACTTGCACAAAAACTTGGAGAATTAAGCCTAGAGAAATCAATCCTGCTCTTTCTTATAAAAAGTAGAACTCTGACTTCAGAAGGAGCAGGATTCAGTCAGTAGTTCACCCAGTAATTTAGGCTATGGGAAGCTAATGCACATGCTGAAGGAATACTTGGAGTACTCACAGTAGGAGCACCTAAAATCAAACATTCATATCTTTACAAAAATATGAAATAGTTAACTTGAAAATTCTTCATTATCTTCAGGAATGAACAGCCTTAAAATAGCCTATGATTAAGCACTCAGGACAATAGCTGTAATAATCCTTGGTTGCTTAATAGTTTGAGGAATGCACTAAGTTTTAACAGATTTAATTCTTTAATTTGTTGTTGTCATGGCTAAGAATTGTTTTGGAAAGAAAAGCAAAAAGTAAATTTAAATGAAACTGGCATGACAATTATGACTCATTAAACATGCTGCAAGAGCCTCTGTACAAAACATACATGAATGAAAGATTCTAAAATTACACAGGAATATGTCCCAGAAAGAGTAAGAAAGCCATATTGCTACCATTTTTACATTTTTTCATACTTCTATCTTTCCACAAAAAACTGGATTTTTTTTACTTTAAAATAATCACAGAACACTACTTAGCATGTCAGCATCTCTGTTGCTCTATCTATACTGTACACTGAAGGAGTTCTGAATAAATACCTCCAGCTGTGGGAGACAGAGAACCCAAGGCACAGAATGACTTGCACAAGGACACAGGACAATAAATAACACAGGTATAACATCAGAATTCTTGACCAGAAGCATAACTACTATTGTCAAGTAGTTATTTTCAAGCAGAAAGCAGGGGGGCAGGAGTTGCTGGGGTGCTGCTGTCATATAGGATTCCCACAGCATGGCTGCTGATGCCACTGCCTAGGATCTGCATTCACCAGCTGCTGCTGCTGCCATGCAGGCTCACCAACAGCCATCACTGAGGTGCTCCTCTAAATTAGGGGGGGTGCCCCACTTGCCCACCCCTAGTAACACTACTGCTTTGGACTGCTAGTCCTGTGCTTAATTCCAGATGATCCTTTTCACTCTCATTCACACAGGTGTAAATTGAGATAGCTCGATTATAATTCTTGATTACTCTTTGGGGAAGGCTGTCTCAGTGCCCATTGCCCCCACTCATGCCCATTGCCCCCACTCTTCCACCTCAAGAACTTCTCAGTTGTTTGTTATCAACTGGCATCCTCAACTGAGTCTCTGCTTTTCTCAGATAGAATTCTCCATGCTATCCATGTGGGTGTTGTCTCTCATTATGCTGTCTGACCCTCTAGCTCCAGCTTAAGAGAAGTCCCTCCCACACTGATCCTCTAGCTCTCAAGCCTTCTGGCTTCAGTCCTTCTGTATAGAAGAAAACTATCCATCTTCTCAGCACAGGGAAGACAACCTTCTGTTGTTGTAACTTCAGTCTTTTCCACCCCACATTCTCCAGCTCAGGGAAGTCCACAGAGTAGATGCATCTGCTGTTCTCTCAGCTGTCTAGGGAAGTGCTGACAATTTCCACCAGGCCCAAGCTAGCTGCCTCCTCCAATGAATGGCTGCAAACATCTACTTTTTCTACTTTCCCATGGAACAACACAGTCTCCATAATTGTGTTCAGATTGTGTCAGAACAACTTTACTAATGGCACCTTCCCAATACCTTCGCTTTGGTTATCAACATGCAGCACTAAGTATATCTTTAAATTTAGGTCCTTAAAAGTGTAAGCTCCTTGGACAAGGGACTAGAGACAAAATTGTGGGTCATACCTCTAATAGTTTTAAGCCACAGTTGCACTTGTCTGAGATCTGGCTTATAAAAGCCATAGAGACTCTAATTTGTGGCAAACATGCTAGAGGAGACCTAGGAGCCATTGAGCTCAAGAATCTGCCAAGAAAGCCCCTCTTACTCCTCAACTGTACTCCTCTTTTACAGCTTCAAAAAGTAGGATTTTCTGAAGGCCTCCTTTTGGTTGTCTATCCCAGTGCCTGTGCACCAACACCAAGATATCGAAATGAAAGTACTGTGACCCTTTGATTGGGTCTGATAGGTCTGCTGTTCAGACATCCCACTTTTTATATTAATAAACAGATGAAAATGCCCAAGATGCCATATGCTGTACATAATAAGAAAAAAATATTCTCAAGATGACAAGAATTTATATTTCTAATAAGACACATTGAGAATCTGAAAACACTGATAGACAAGCAAAATAATAATGGCAGCAGCAAGAACACTTTTCAACAGCAGGTTGTATTGCAGCTTGCAGGCCTTGCTGTACCAAAACACTTGTCTGAACACAAAATCTAGCACTGTTATACTACACCACTGCCCATCATGCGGATTACACCAATTTCAACCTAATAGTCAGAAAGTACAGAATTGTACATAAACATCACATAGAGTTTAAACTGTTTGACTAAAATTAGATGCATTAGTACCAACCTCAGAGTAAAAAACTGACCCAGTTCTAGTGAGATAAAAAATTGCCAACAATTTACTCTAGGTTTCTCTCATGCAGGAAATTATCAAGGATAAATGAACCAATGCAACTTGCTTTTGTTTGGTATCTCACAAATAAATATCAAACAACATATACATTTCAAAGACAGCAAACTGGATGGGAGTCTTAGCTGATTTTAATAGAACCATAGAAAATTAGGGTTGGAAGGGACCTCTGGAGTTCATTTAGTCCAACCCCCTGCTCAAAGCAGGACCATCCCCAACCACATCATCCCAGTCAAGTCTTTGTCTAGCCGGAGCTTAAAAACCTCCAAGGATGGAGAGTCCACAACCTTTTTGGGTAACTTGTTTTACTACCCTCCTTGTGAGAAAGTTTTTCCTAATATCTAACCTAAACTTCCCTTGTTGTAACTTAAGACTATTGTTCCTTCTTCTGTCATCTGCCACCACTGAGAATAAACTAGTTCCATCCTCTCTGGAAGTCTCTCAATCTTCTCTTCTACAGACTAAATAAGCCAAGTTCCCTCAGCTTCTCCTCATAAGTCATGTCCCCCAGCCCCCTAACCATTCTCATTGCTCTCTGCTGAACTCTCTCCAATTTATGCACATCCTTCCTGTAGTGGGGAACCCAAAACTGGATACAGTGGCACAAAACAGTGAGGAACCCAAAACTAGACTCCAGAGGTGGCTTCACTAGTGTAAAATTGAGGAGAATAATCACTTCCTTCAGTCTGCTGGCAATGCTCTTACTAATTAAATAGTGTGTCAATATTTTTCCAATGATACATTGGGTAAAGAACCAAGGATGTTGTAGTTGTATAACTGCCATAACCTAATACTGACTGCAACATAGAATACCTACTCTTCACCACATTTGTATTTGTTTTACTGACAGCCAGGAGTGAGAATTCTTGAGCTATCTTGACAGTCACTGAGCTTCATTATATAGCAACACATGTTTGTTATGTGGAAGAGCTGAAATGTGAATTATTTGGATTACCAGTAACTAAGTACTACTAAAGATTCCAGCCAGTCCCCACTTTGCTGGTTCCAGCACAGAAACTGTATCGAGGGAAGAGGACCAATTTATAGTTAGTAATGATGTGGGAGAAAAGTCCAAGGTTGAATTTGTGAAGGGAACACAGAGGCATTGGTGGTATACTTCAAATCTCTTTTCTCAGAATAAAGGCAATCCAGACTCGTAGTAGAGATGATATCTTTTATTAGACCAACAACGTTTTTGTAAAACAATTGCTTCTTTGCAAAAATCTTGTTGCTGTAATAAAATATATCATCTCTACTATGAGTCCTGATTGCCTTTTCCTCTAGACCAATATGGCAGCTACAACCTGGATACTTTTCCTCAGAATACACTTTCGAGTTGTTGAAATCCAGTGCCACTTACCATAAACTGTGCAGATATTTATCATGTGAATGTATTCTCACCTCTACTGAGCTCCTTTTCCATTGCCTGCCCATTGAACACGTCCATGGGCTCCAAGAGACTTCTTCCCGAGTAAGAGGAAAATATAAGTAATGACATCTCAGGGTCTTTTAGTTGCCTTCAAATTGAGATTTCCCCACCAGAATTGAGATCGGTGATTGTATATCTGAGTGAAATAATTCATAACGATTAAACCAGCAGCACTGAGCATCTGTGTGCAGTCATATATCAGAGACGAGAACGACATCTATTCTATTATTAGTTACACACACACACACATTTTCCAGGAGAGATTAATATTAAGTGTGCTGGAAAGGCAGGTGCCAGGTCTTCTGGCAGGGGAGGAAGAGGGGCTATAAGGGGTAGGAGGAGAGCTAAAGCTGCAAGTCCCCGCCCCCACCCCAAACATAGACACATCCTTTTTCCTGGCAGCCACAAGTCTTCTGCTGCCAGTGGAAGCAAGGAGGTAGGAGCAGTACCTGACATCCCTCCACCTGCACCACCTCCCCTAACTCCAGAAATAGGCACCAGCAGCAGAATCACTGTCTCCTCCAGTCCAATTTCATCTCCCAGCATGAGCCTCCCACTGCCAGAGGAGAAGCTGGATCTGGACCCAAGGGGACCTGAGTGCCCTGGCTAAAGAAATTCTGGGGACAAGTGGGATCTGATTTTGTGCTCACACACCTCAAAGTTCCCTTAGACCCAGGTCTCCTCCTCTGGAAAGCAGCATCTCAGAGGAGGTTGCGGAGGCAAGTGGCTCAGCTGAGGCAGGTCCTCCTGTTGTACCTCAGCCTGCTGAGGAAGGGGATAAAGCAGGATCCCTACCCTCAACCCAGAACCGGAGGAGTAGTGTACTGTGGGATCATTTTGAGGTGGCAGATGATCCCAGGTTTGCCATCTGCCAGCACTGCCGAAGGCACATGAGCCATGGCAAGGATGTGAGACACTTCTCCACCATGGCGATGCTGCTGCATCTGAGGAGGCACCACCCCTTGCCCTTCTTCCTGTTCAGCCCGGCACCAGTGTGAGCATGCCAAAAGGGAAGTCCCCCGCTTGCTTCAAAGCCCCCTTCCCCCCAAAGCAGAGGCAGGCCAACCTGGACCAGTGGGGGAAAGGTGGACAGAAAGTGGGGTGCATTCCCAAGGTGAGCAAGATCACCCAGAGCATTGGGGAGATGCTTGCGCTGGATAGGCAGCCTTTCTCCCTAGTTGAGCAGCTAAGGTTCAGGCAGTTTGTAGCACTTCTGGCCCCATTTTACAAAGTGCCCACATGCACCACCTTTAGCAGGGGGGTGGTGCCCTCCCTGTATGAGGCATGCAGGGAGTACTTGAGGGAGAAGCTGCACAATGCAGGGCTGCAGGTAGCCTTGCACTTCACCTCTGACATCTGGAGCAGCCAGGGTGGAGATCACACCTACCTCTCCCTCACAGAGCACTGGTGCGATCAGTCAGGTAATCGGTGGGCTCTCCTTCAAGCTGAGGTGATGGATGAGTTCCACATGGCAAGGGAGATCATGGTGGCCATCAACCACATGGTACAGGGGTGGCTCATTGTGCAGGGCAAGCTCACCTGCAGGCTCATGGGCACCAACAATGGGGCCAATATGGTCAAGGTCAGCCATGATGCCAACTTGTTTGGCATCCGCTGTGTGGCACGCAAGCTGCACCTCATAGTCAAGGACGCCTTGGATGGGAACAAGGCTGCCGTTGATGGTGTCATCACTACCACCCAGCTCATTTCAAAATGCAGGAAGGTGGTGGGCTGCTTCCACCACAGCATCAAAGGGGGTAAGATGCTGCGGGAGAAACAGGCAGAGCTGAGCATCCCACAGCACAAAATCACGCAGGATGTGGAGTCAGTGAAACTACACATACCTGATGCTGAAAACACTGGTGGAGCAACAGAAGGCCATCCATGAGATGGCTTTGCTTGGGGTGAATGGGCTCAGTGGTCCACTGAACAGACTGAGTGGGATACTATCTCCCAGATCTTGCCCTTCCTTGAGGCCACCGCGAACCTTAGCACTGCTGATGCCCCCCTTACCCAGGAGATCCCCATAGTGAGGCCACAGCTGGAGTACTGTGTCCAGTTTTGGGCTCCACAATTCAAAAAGGATGTGGAGAAGCTTGAGAGGGTCCAGAGAAGAGCCACGTGCATGATCAGAGGTCAGGAAAACAGACCTTATGACAACAGGCTGAGAGCCATGGGGCTCTTTAACCTGGAAAAGCGCAGGGTCAGGGGTGATCTGATGGCCACCTATAAGTTTATCAAGGGTGACCACCAGTATCTGGGGGAACGTTTTTTCACCAGAGCGCCCCAAGGGATGACGAGGTCGAACAGTTACAAACTACTGCAAGACCGATTCAGGCTGGACATAAGGAAGAATTCCTTTACTGTCTGAGGCCCCAAGGTCTGGAACAGCCTGCCATCGGAGGTGGTTCAAGCACCTACATTGAACACTTTCAAGAATAAACTGGATGCTTATCTTGCTGTGATCCTATGACCCCAGCTGACTTCCTGCCCTTCAGGCAGGGGGCTGGACTTGATGATCTTCCGAGGTCTCTTCCAGCCCTAATGTCTATGAAATCTATGAAATGTGAGGGAATTGGAGAACCAAATGGAGAAGTTCCAGTGGATCAGTGTTCCTGGCTGGGGCAAGCCGCTGTAACCAGATGTGGAAGTACTGGTGAGGAAGCTGAAGGATGGCATCAGGAGATGGCTAGATCCCTTGTGGTCCAGTACAGTCCACATGCTGGTGGGCATGTGTGATCCAAGGGTGAAGGAGCCTGACAAAGGGTTTTTCAACCTAAAAGCTTGCTAAAATATATTTCTTTGACTATTCAGTTTTTTTTTTTTAATAATAAACATAGAAACATAAAAACACAACATAGCCCACCACACACTCCAAATAACACATCATTTATATATTCAAAACAACATCTCTATTTCTACCATTCAGTTCTTTTATAAAAATTCTCATTTCATTAACCATAAGCCACTTAGCCTCATCAGACAATCAAGGAAAACCCCTTTCCATAAAATCAAAACTCAACCTCTCATTGTCTAACTATGAGGCTTTCTCTAACTATTCAGTTGGTCTACTAAGATACCAGATTGACCCAAAGAACATTGTCTGCCAGCGCCATGTAGTTAGACCAACATCCCTAGTACCTGACCAGAAGGATGCAGGGCCCTGGGCACATCTAAGCCCAGGGCTGGGGCTGGCAGTGAGAGTTCTCTGGTAGCTGCTGGAGAAGAAATTCCTGCAGAAAAGAAAAGTAAGGCTCTAGTCTGTGACAGTTTGGCTGCCCGAGATGTTACTGCTAACTGTGCTTGCCTGTTATTATTTAAAGTGTTAGACTGGACTGAGGCTGTAGGGGAGGAGGCGGCCTCGTTGGGGCACACTACCGTGTCGTGTAGATACCCTAGCACCAGTGAGGGTGCACCTTAACACACACACACACACAAGTGAGGGTGTGCCTTAACACACACGCTAAAGAAGCTCCTGCAAGAGAGGAAAGAAAGGCTTTGACACAGCTTGGCTGCCTGAGATGCTGCTGATGCTATTGTGCTAGTGCTCATTAAGTTATTTTATACCTGTTGTTATTTAAAATGGTGGAACTGCCTGAGGCTGTAGGGGAGGAAGAGACCTTATCGGGGCACACTACTGTGTCATGTAGAGGCCCTAGCGCCAGTGAGGGTGCACCTTAACCCACACACAGTGTCACCCACACGTCACGAGTTTTGCTTGTCAGCAGCCTGAGGTGCAGTTTCCCAGAAACCCCTGCACCTATCTCAAAAACTGGCAGGCTTCGTGACCTCAACAGGACCTAGCATGCCTGCAGTTTTCACCCTGCTGCGCCTTAACACACACAGTCACATGCCACAAGTTTTGCTCGTCAGTAGCCTGAGATGCAGTTTCCCAGAAACCCCTGCACCTATCTCCTTGAAACTTGGCAGGATTCATGCCCTCAGAAGGGGCTACCATTCCTGAAATTTCTATCTGAATTAGCCAAAGAATGACAAAGTTATAGGTATTTCAGTGATTCCCCATTATACCCTATGGCCGAATCTCAGAATCGGCACCGAATCTTCCGAAGCTGATTCAGCCAAATCAATTTGGGACAATGATCTGAATCTCCAAATTGAATACTTTTGTATTTGCACAGGCCTACTGTGCATGGCTCCAGAGCCACTGCCATGGGACTCTGCTGCATGGCCCCAGAGCCCTGGAGCAGTTGCTATGAGCAATCAGTATGCAGCATGGCTACTCTGGGACTGTGTAGCAGGTGGCAGCAAATTTGGATATGAGCTGGAGCAATTGCCATGTGTGGTATGCAGGGCCATCCATCACACTGAGATCCACTGGGAGGCCAGTTGATATAGCTCTGCAGGTCCAGTCAAGGGTATCTTTGGCACCCCTGTCTAGGACAAATGAACAACAGTAAGTGGATTCCACCAAAATGCCTAAAGAAGGAAAATAAATATGAAATGTTGTTATGCATGTCATAAGCAGCCGTAATAATGTTCCCTAAAAACCTGGCCCAGAGTTTTGACACTAATACAGCAATATATAGCAAACAGTACTTACTAATAGTGGTTAGTATAGATGCGATTAAGGACTGCACTGAACAAGTCATATACAAATGTCTGAAATAAAATGGGGATGAAATGCAATTGATTTTTACAGGCATAAGGCACCTAGATACCAGCGAAAACCCCATGAGACAACTGTCTCTTTCAGTGCCTAAAGACCTTTAAAACTCTGGCCCTAAACCTAAACCCATGACTGATGTTCAGAGCTCAGTATTATATGGAATAAGAAATGCAATGTGGAGCAGTCTTCCAAAAGTCTGTAGCTAGAGATCTTACATTTAGCAAGCTAATGAACCAGAAACATCGCTTGCTACAACACGTCTCAAAATGATCACATACAATGCGAACGTGGCCAAGGTAAAGTTAGCATGAAGCAGAAGCAAATACAGTTGCCATTATTCTCCCTACACATAGGAAGAATCAGGTATGAAGGCTCTCTTCGTCCCATCATGCTCCTAGAGAGAGAGATCCTTCAAACACTTTCTTTCATACATATTAGATCATTGAAGCTGCTTGCAGATGTGGGAGGAAAAAAATGTGCTTTACTTTAAATTCAGCGTGCTCCTGCTCCAAGCCCAACACATCCCCAGAAGAGGCACCGAATTACTTTGACCTGGATCTGCAGCATCCGTATAGCTCAGGCACTTTAGTGGGGCCTTTTTGTTGGAATCTGCTATTAGATAAAAGCGACAAAAAGCCCTACTGAAGCACCTGATCTATAAAGATGCTACAGAGCTAAGTTAAAGTAATACACTGCTTCTTCTGGTAAAGTGCTTCCACCCTCCTCCTCCTCCCTCCCCTCCCCCCTATGTCTGCAAGCAGCCTTAGTGATCATGTAATTTAAGGTAGCCAAATGCAGACTGCATAGGCAAAGGAGCACTCACTACCATTAAGCAAACCCACAGGCTGAAATGTGTTCAAAATATGGTTCGACAAATAACGCGCACAAATTGATATTTCAACTGGTTGTCAGATAACTCTAACAGAAAAAAGGCATAAATCTGGTGAAATGTTTATAGGCACTTGTTATGCTGTACTACACTTTGTGCTTGATTACAAAAATAAATAAATTATAAAGAAAAAAATATAATAGCCAGAAAATAATGCAGATAATAATGCAGAAAAGGACAATATTCTTGTGATTTCCCAGTTGGTCTAATAAAAGGTATCATTTTGGAACCAAGAGTTCAAGTTTTTTGTATATCTTCTTGTCTCAGACCAACGTGGCTACCAAGTACACCCCTGAAACATGGAAGATGCCAAATTTTAGTCTATTTTGGATTTTAAACTTCATTGCAGAACAAGAAGGATTTTTTTTACCGTCCTGCCTGCCATCTGACACCTCTAGGGAAGGAATTCTACCTGATCTACACATCAAAGAGCTACTCAGCACAGTTCACAAAGACACTCTCATGAAGCCTTGCATCTTCAGCTCCCTCTGTACAAAAATGAAGTTTATTTCCTACCTATGGGGACTTTTTACCATCTTGTATCATCTATACTTTTCCCAGAGCCTGATGAAGGGATATTGATCCTGAAAGCTTGCAAAAAAGGACAATTTTATTGTAATTTCCCAGTTCATCTAATAAAAGGTATCATTTTGGAACCAAGAGTTCTAGTTTTTTGTATGGCCAGATAATAGCGCATTCAGAGAAAACAATGAATGTGCCTTGAGTTATAAACTGTAGAAGACCACTTATGCACACAAGGAAGTGGAACATTTCCTTCCTTTCACATTTAATATTAGAGTACCATATCTGCTCTCATGCAAAACACACATTTCCCACCCCCCAAAAGGAGCTACTGGAAATTGGGAGTGTGTTTTCTATGCAAAAAATGTCATAAGAACAATTTTGGTTCTTTCTGGCCAAAAGTGGAAGTAAAATCTGCAGTGATCTACAGGGAGCAAAATAATGAGCAGGCCCATCTCCTCCTATCCTACTCATTTACTTACTGCAAGAAAACATGTTCTTTTTCATTCTTCCCTTTAAAAACAAAGTGTGTATTATATTCTGGGGGATGCTGTGCGAGAGAAAATACAGGATTCTATCAGCTGCATTTTAGCAGTAGTACCAATTTATACCTCAAAGCCTCCGATTACCGGGTTCCTCTAGAAGATGCATTACCCAAACATGTAAGATATATTTCCTGTCCTAAAAAATTGACAATTAGACAAAGTTAGACAATAGTGCTAGGATCCCAATCTCAATGAGATGCAAACTGCCCAGACCAACAGTCACAATACTTTTTGTTGCAATCATAGGGAGCTGAGCCTTTTTCATGAAGGAAGGCAGCTTGAGAAGGGAATTAGCATACAGCTAATTCAGAAAGGTGGAAGGGATATGTAGCTTCCCCAAAGCATCGCCTCGATAAACGTAGCTGGATTTCACTTAGAAGAAAGCCATGGCAAAGGTAGCTGGACGTAGACCATTATATATATTTAATATCTATATATTCTATTGCAAGTAGTTTCCTATGAAAGATTTATTTTGTATACAGAATTTGGAAAGTGACCCTACCTCCAAGCCATTTGATGCTTTCACATAAATATCAGATCAATCAAATACCAGTCCCCAGTAGAAATGAAAGAAGCAAGATGGAAAACTTGATCATTTTCTCATTTTCTCCCTCCCCTGTTAAATGTTGTCTCCCCTTCTTTATTTCCTAATGATAAGGATGGGAGGAAAAAAATATGAGAGGATGGACTCAGTACTTCCAATATAAGCAGGGACAAAAATATTTATTGGAAGCCTTGAATGAAGGCACGGATGAGCTTGATTACACACACACACACACACACACACACACACACTTTTATATATTACACACACACACAGATATATAATGTATCTGTATAAAATCATACACACATTTTTGAGAATAGACACAGAAAAGTAATGACAGGTATTATGGTAATAATGCTGTAAAGCTCTTTTCCAGTGTGCAATTCTGCACTGTTTCATTCATGATTGACAGGTTCAGGATCTTATCATACTTGGTCACTGCTGGATTCTTCCCAAGATTTACACTTACTGTAACCAATCTTTCTCTACGTAGCACTTCTAGGCAAGTTAGCCCAAATCTTGATGGGAGGGGGGAAAGGGGAGCGGGGAGAAAGAGGAAGCACTGAAATAATTTAACAAGAGTCCCAGATGGTATCTATTCTAGGTGAATAGTTCTACCTATAATATTCTACCTGGCTATACTAGGTAACAAATTACTTTAATATAAAACTGGTGAGATCACTGAGAAACTTTAATGTTAAACTGCTGAGCTGCAGATGGTTCATTGTGTGTCCCAATTTACTGGCATTTTGAGAACCTACAATTTTTGGAGAAAGGAAACTGATTTAACTCTGTAGGTAACGGAATATGTTTCAGTTCCCTTTTCTGAGGACCAGTTGCAAAAACAAGGCGAGGCAGAGACCAAGCACTCCGAGAAAGCTCAGGTTTCTGGGCATAAGAACCTTCCCGTTTAAATTGCACCACTATCTGTTTCTGCTAGGTAGGAAATTTCTTCCAATGTAGCTTCTTTTATTACTAGACCATACTGTTAGAGTAGTTTAAGTCCCTCTTTCATAGGGAGATAATCTAAACATTTCCATGAATGGACTTATGTAACAGTTATGTTCCTACCCCTGCCCTCCAACAGGAGCGTGCTATGAGTCATGTACTTAGCCACAGTACCTTTTTAAAGCTGTAACTGGCAGCAAACAGTGAATAATTTTCTCAGATTTAACCATGCACTGTAGGAGGTGGATGAGAAGCTTAGTTAGTTAAACAATGACTGAAGCTTTACCCAACCCAAAATAATACTTGCTCTTGAAGCCCTTAAGACTTCTTGCCAGAGCCCACATTTCCACTAGGCATTAAGAAATACAAATAGAAACTAATTCTTAGTATGACAGGATGTACAGACCCACTTGCTTAAGAACAGTTTTCTCTGCTTTCTGTATGACTTTATCTGGTGCACGTACAAGTCAACAAAATTTCATTTGTAAATGTAATTTCATTTGTACTGGTGGTAGAAGTTGTTGCTGACCGTGAACACTCCTGGGCCTTTGCCACAAAAGGGAAACAGGCACTTCAAAGGTTGAGACAACCAAATCCTCAAAGGATTAAGAACAAAAATTATGCTTACCAGAGAACCCAGCCAAAAAATTGTATTGTATATTTATATGTACAAGTATGTGCACATTTTTATTTTGTACTGAAGTAGTATTTCTTCAATTAGTCCAGAACATGCTGGATGCCACCATTTATTTTGGTGGTAAACTGGAAGCTTCCCTCAAAGATGCTTTGGTAAAAAAAAAAAAAAATGGTGATGGGTCTCTGCATGACAAGTACCAAAATCACATTTAAGAGTTCTAAAAAGTTTTGAGGGATTTGTTTTTCCTACACAGCTCTATTCATGGGCAATCTTCAAATACCTGAAGGGCAATTATACAGAGGTTCTCTCTGTGGCCACAGGTTACAGGACTAGGAGCAATGGCTTCAGGCTTGGGCCATTTAGAATTTAGGTTGGACATTAGGAGGAACTTTCTGACTGAGGGTGGTCAAGCACTGAAACAAGCTACTTTAGAGAGAAGCAATAGAATCTCCATCCCTGGAAGTGTTTAAGAGCAGGTAGGACAGACACTTGTTTGGGATGGTTTAGTCAGGGATGTTCCTGCCTTGAGTAGGGGGCTGAAATAGATAACCTTGTGAGGCTCCTTCCAGCCCTACTTTCCTATGATCCTATATATAGCTCATTTCCAACAAAGCCAAAACTTCTTAGCTGTTCTTGTCATAAGGAAAGGTGCTTGTTTTGGCCTGACACTGAACTGAATACTTAGTTGTCAGTGCTCTCCAAGTTCCAAAGAAGTGAATTTCTGACTCAGAAATTTCTTCTGAACTCCTGAACAACTCCAAATATTTTTACAGTCCTCAGGAACGTGCTGAGGCAGAACGAAAAACGTTGTCAGCTTATAGTTGGACTTAACTGCCTGTCAGTTGTCAGTTCAAGTAAGGGCAATTCTAGTTACTTCTTATCTGGAGCAGTAACAAGTGGCATCCCTAAAAAGATTACGGAAAAGTATTTTGTATATTTTATAAACGTATGTGCTATATAAAAATGGATTCCCTTGAGCCTAAAACAACAGAGATAGGGTGGATTCAGACTTCTCTAGTGAGCTACAATACACTGGTAGAACTCATTTTATTCATTCTGCTCTGGGATGTCAAAGACCTGTGCAGTTTCTTGGGCAAAGTTCCCAAGAGAACATCAACAAGTGCAAAAAGGCTGTAGTAGTATCCTTGAGAAGGGAAAAGAACAGTCAAGAAAACCATAACCAGGAATTAATTGGAACAAGTGCCTTTTGAGAACTTCCCACCTCTTCCTCCAGGAATATAATTTAATAGATGAACTAGTGTTTTAAGTGGAGCCAAAAACCACCTCTATAGAGCAAATCTCAGATAAAATGAAGTTTTGAACTCTACACCTAAACTGGGCTCCCTTAAGATGAAGCTACAGAAGAATACAATGGTATCTGCTTAATCCATGGAAAACAGAAAGTAAAAAAAAAAAAAAGCTTGTTTGGTGACTGGCCCAGCACACGGAAAGAGAACAAACAATGATCGGTCAAGGAAGGAAGGATTTTTATACCTTTTGTATACACCTCCTAAAGGTAAATTACTGCTGAAAAATTGCTCTTGTGACTTTGTAACTAGGCATATAACTTCTGCTTTGGGAAGTTGTCAAGGCAATCTCATGAAGGAGAACAATCTATTCCCTCTTGAACATGGCAGTGTCTCGGGTTGCATATTTCACAACCAATGACAATACACAACTGGCAAATGTTAACAAAAACACCTGTAGTACATTGGATAAAATAAGATGCCAAGGCCAAGTACTTAAACATTCACGTTAAGATGGCTCTCATTTTGTGTGAATTTCTCTAGTCTGCAGGAAATCCTGTAGTAGGTTGATAAATCCGTAGCTGCAGAATCATGGAAGACTATAATTCACAAGCAAAAATGAAAATTCACTGATGTTTATTAGGAGAAAGATGTGCTCTTATTTTAAAAAAACTCACAAACAGAGGTTAACACTTCTGTTTTCAAGAGACGGTTTGTTCAATGTTCTAACTTATGTAAGACCACATCAGTGCCTTATTACATTTTCAGCATTTGGTATACATTTGTCAGTTCCTTGCTTTCAAGCAGTAACAAAAGCTACAGAAGAGAGTTCAAGGACATCTTTCTTATAACAATGCTTAAACTTTGGATTACAGAATTAGAATTTTAGAATGTACCTAAAATTTATTTTACATAATTGAATTTTTTTTCTTTTTTGAAATGAAAACTATTCTATCAGAGGCCTTTCTTTTTTGGCCTTTTTTATACTGTTGTAACAATTAGCTTGCACTCTGTTAGCACCTCTTTTCCAAAGTGCTTTTTGCGATTCTTGAACAAGGTGGGCACTATGTTTTAAATAGTTAGTGATGTACATGACCTGGAGTCTTATTTATAAAAGAATATATATTTTTCTATTTGATATATTTACAGAAACAAGTGTCAAACCTAAATACTGGCCCTATCTTGATACAAGTCCCATCAGAAAGTGATATATTTGACAACTTCTTAAATTTTTCCAATATAACCTTGCCAAGTGATCTAGGAATTCTATTTAATAAAAAATGCTCAAAACACACAAGTTAGAAACAAATGAGCATTTACTGTGGTTAGAAAACAAAATAAAGACGAGTTTCCAGATGGGACTAATGAGCAGTTTTTAGGCCTGCCACAAGCTGGACAGTATTCACTTGTACTGGAAAATTACAACCTTACTAGTATAATGTAATAATGCACTTGATCCCATGTTGGTTTAACAGGTGTAATATACTATATACACACTATTCTAAAAACTCTCTTTAAGAGCTAAAACTGGAGCTATAGAGAGGGAAATTTTTTTTCTGTTCTCACCTTAATTGAACATTTTAAATTATTACTTTTGACTTGATACTTTGAATGCTGTCTATTAAGATAATCAGTCTGCAATTCTTTTACAGTATTGGCAAATATGAAAATGTATGTACAAGTGTTAGTAAATATTTAAAATGCCATATTTCCTTCTTAAGAATGTATTCAATAAAGTGTTAGGCATGTCACAGACAAAGCTTTTGTAAACAAGTGATAAATTACTTAACGTTCAATTCTGATTATAACCAGGTACATATTAATCAGAAAATACACATTCTCTAGTCATTTTTCCGTGGCCCACATATGCAAATATACGAGATAAACCACTTAAAATTATCAAGAGCATATATATAAACCTACTCAACAAGAATTTATGAAATATAAAACAAAATAAGATGCCAACATCAAGAAAAAAGTGACACTTTGTTCCACTGCAAAGTGAAACCAAACAATTTATTTGTGCTAAATGAATGGAAAGAATGTATTCAGAATACATTTCTTTTTACATTGTACCGGTTTAGGCTGCTATATAAGCATTTATTAGTTCCATGTTGTGCTACTTACTATGTTCTCTGTTTTGTTTCTACCAAGCAATACATTTCTGGCTGTTACGCCAATATATTCCTATAAGATGATCATTATACCATATTTTTCTAATAGTCTTTTGAACATTTAGAATACTTGTTCAAACTTTATTTTAGGGGAATCACAATTACTATATTTTAACAAGAAAAAAAAAGGTGTTCTCTACAATCAACATTGCCTTCTGCAGCAGAAATCAAAGAGCACACTTTAATCAGCCACCAGTAACCTGCTGGCAGGACCACACTTGCAGAAGGTCTTTATGATAGAACACACAGTATGGACAGCTTACAAGTTAACGTAAATGGTGAAATGAAACCAATCAAATCTTAAGGTCCATGAATCATACATTCTATATATTCTGACAAGTAAGTTTCCTCACATTTAACTTCAGACTGTACCATACATTTGAGGTGTTTATTCTTAAGAGGAGAAAGTATGGATGCGTCATGTGTGCTGAAAACTGAACTTGTATTAAGCTTATTTATTAGGTAATACAATAATAATATGCATCTTGGGCACTAATTAAAGGTGACTGACTCACTTTGCACTAAAAGCTGTATCTTCAAATTACTGAAATGTAGTGCTGATTTACCATATGCTTGGTAAATACCATTATATTTATGAGTTTATAATAATAGCCTATCATGCTTGTAATTTTATGCAAACTGTCATGAAAAAAATATAAAAAAGGTATCCCTTTAATTTTATAAACCTAAAAGCCAGGAAAATAAAGCTTTGGAGCCTAGCAAAACAACATACTGTTGTATTACCAAACAGAGTAGCAAATATTCCAGCCAGAGAATGGACATACATGTAGTTCAAATAAACACTGATGGAAAATTCTGTTAAGTTAGTGTTGTAGACCCAAAACACTGGCTGCGCATTTTATACAAATGTTTACAACACAATTAACAGTGACGCCTATATAACCTCAGTGCAAACAAGTCAAATCCAAATATGCCAAGTAAGTAAGCCTTTGGCTTTTAGTAAACTGCTCTGTGTTATGAGTCCAAATTTGAATACAGATTGCTGAGCACATGCACTAAGGCTGAGAGGAGGGATGCACTGAATGCTGAAAAGTGGATGACTGTGATGCCGTTGACTGGGCCATAGGCTGCACAGGTGGTGGTGGTGGTGGTGGAGGAGGAGGTGGCTGCACTGGGGTCTGCGTGTTTGGAGAAGGAGGTGGAGTGGGACGCTTAAATTTGTCAGGGCTGTTACTTCTTCGTGGTGAAGGCCTCTGCAGAACAAATATTGAAATAATGTTTAACAATTCTAAAAAACTTTGAGTGATTAGGTCTTTAACACAACTTAATGCACTGGCTAAGACAAAATTCAAAACAACAATTAACTGAGGAAACCAATAAAGACACTGAACAGACTCACAATACAGTGAAATCCACTCAAATTGAGTTTGATGTTACTCTGCAAGACATAAGCGAAGCACACATTTTTAAGGCAAAAATATTCACTGTCAACTAGTGAGAAAGGAAGAAGTAGCATACATCTTCAGGGCATCACTAACTGACCGCCTAGGGGAAAAAAATTAATGGGGAAGCTTAATTAAGGCAGCAATTCATCTATGTTTGGCTAAGCAGCAGGTGTTAACGAGCAGCTCACTGAATTTTGGCAGGGTGCAAATTCAAAGCAAATCATGCATATCTAAATTCATATGGCAAGATTACAAATGATTTTAAAATGTTCATGTTTGATAATGAGGTAAAGTACAAAACTAAAAGCTCTTCTTTACGATGAAAGCGTCACAAACGGGACTACATCCTTTTGAGCTCCTGCAACTAAACAGTGGCTAAACAATAGAATTTCTCCCTAATAAAATTGCAGATTGGCAATAATCTGCAGCATCGTCTTTGTAAAGAGCAGTAAGATAGGAAATTTCTCTTCGGAACAAAAAAAAGTATCTACCTTATCAGTATTTAGAGTGGAAGGACTATTGCAAAATTAGGAATATTAAAATACTGCATTTACTCACATACTACCATCTTCCCCCTGCTCCTCCCATCAGCCCTCTAAAATTGGGGTGAGTGTTTAGACCAGAAAAGCTGATTTTCTTTGCTGGATTAGAGCCAACAGACACACCCTGACATTGCTGCTTCTCCTGGAGCTGCAAACAGGGGTAGAGTCCAGAGTTAACCCTCTCAACTGCTGGAGAGGCAGAAACTTTTGGCTTAAAAGCCAGAGCTGGCTGAGGGTGATCAGGCTGCTGCATGTAGTCTGTAACATCTTTCAGCTTGTGGTGTGGAAATAACACTTCTTTACAGGAACCTAAAAAAAATAGCTATTTAGAGTAAAAAAGTAACACAATCTTGCTACTGCAAAGTAGGGCTGTGAGCTTCGGTAGCCGATTTGATTCGGAGGAGATTTGGCCTGATTCAGGGACCGAATTTCCAAATCCGATTCGAATCGGGAGACCAAGTAAAAGCTCTGAATCAATCTGGAAAAGCTTCGGAAAAGATTTGGCTGATTCGGAGATTCAGCCATAGACAACAGGCAGCTGACAGCTGCCTCCAACTCATAAGCCTGTTGGGGTTGGAGGAGGGAATGATTGGGGCTGGGACAAGCTGCCCAGCTGGGGCAGGGGAGGGGGGGAGGAGGAGTGTTACTTGGGGAGGGGGGCAGAGGGTGGGTGGGATGCAGGTGCGGCAGCTCTGGGAACAGGGGCTCTGCCCTGCTGCCACTTGCCAGCAGAGGTGGGGGGGTGGGATGCGGGCAAGGCTCACTCCAGGTGGAAGGGGACAAACAGCAGCAAGGCATAGCCCCTGCTCCCAGCGCTGCCGCATCGGCATCCCACGTCCCACCACACCACATCAGCTAGCAAACGGTGGCAGGGCAGAGCCCCCACTCCCAGAGCTGATGTGGGCGTGGCAGCACTGGGAGCGGAGGCTATGCTCTGCTGCCCCTTGGAGCGAGCCACGCTTGCATTGTGCCACCCCTGTGCCGTCTGGGCAAGCAGCAGCAGGGCATAGCCCCCGCAGCTCCCCATGCCAGGGCAGAGGCAGGCACAGCTGGAGGAGCCGCAGAAAAAGCTGTCATGGCTGCCCTGCCCAGCCAAGCCCCATCCCCCACCCAAGCCCAGCCTAGTCCCAGCACTTTAAAAAAAAGCCCCATATTCACCAGCTCTGGCAGCAGCGATTGGGGGCCTCTGAGGGCTCCTGGCAGAGCCCCCCACACAGTGCGGGGATCACCCTCTCCCCTGGGACCTGACAGGTGCAGCATGGCTCAGCAGGGCACTGCATGCTACCTGGGAGCTGGGGCAGCTCCAGCAGTCACCTGGAGCCTGGCAGCGCTCAGCCCCAGTGGCCCCAGCTCCCGGACAGTGTGCAATGCCCTTCCCAAGCTGCATTTGAGCCATGGGGCAGCTGCCATGTGGGTGCCAAGTGTAGGGGGGTGATCCCCGGTGCCCCATGCTGTGCAGGGGGGGCCTCTGCCACAAGCCCTCAGAGGCCCCCCAATCGCTGCTGCCAGAGCTGGTGAGTAGAGAGCTTTTTAATTAAAAAAAAAATTAAGTACTGGGACTAGGCTGGGGCCAGGCGGGAGATGGGACTGGGCTGGGCAGGGCAGCCCCATCTCCCGCAGCTCCCTACATCTGGGGAGAGGCAGGCACAGCCACAGGAGCCGTGGGAGAGCCTGCTGCCCAGCTCTGCCTGCCTCTCCCTGGCCAATCCAAATCTCTGCAAATTAGCGCCGAATCTTCTAAAGCTGATTCGGCTGAATTTATTCAGGACAGTGATCCGAATCGAATCACTGTCCTCCGAATCAGCTGAATCCGAACTGAATACTTCCCTATTCGCACAGATCTACTGCAAAGATCTGTGGCAGTTTTGTTGCTGTCTTGCTACATCACCCAGACTGTGTCCTAGGATGCTACACTTCCTGGACACTGTTACTCTACGTCTCACAGGCAGACTCTATTCCGGAAAAAAAATTCTACATTCTGTCTTCCAAATTCAAGGTGTGTGTTCTATTTAGGGGCATGAGGTATGTTAGAAAATATGAGAAAAATTTCAAAATTACCAACAGAAAATAAGTAGTTATCTTATCCATCACACCATGCAGCTCCTAGCCATGAGATCTTCATTGTGTGTGATATGATTGGAGACTTCAAAAGTTGTGGAATTACTAAATCACACTAGGAAAGTTTAGTCAGAGAGTATCTAAAATATTCCATATTTTAACATTTTTGGAGTAATTCTTTTAAGGATCTTTTTCCTGAGAGGCTGGCCCATCTCTTCTACGTTTTGTGAAAGCAAATTACAAATCGATGAAAACAAGTTTTTAAAACAGACCACTGGCATAAAGAAACATCTTGCAGGACATTTTACATTGCTGGTTCTCAGACTCAAAGCACTACCCCATCATAACTTTTCTGAATTTAGTGGCATCCCATTTCAAAAAACTAATGTCACTTGTTTATTCGCTATGGAAAACTAACAGAAAAATCTTGTGTTAATAAGAACTCAGAAGGAACACATAGATCAGAATGGATTTCTATCTGAAACCTCTAGGTTTATCTTGTGAATTCTACGTAGGTGTTTGCACACCTAACAGTGCTAATATCAGTGCACCCGCACCACCTTTAAGAGGATCTTATGGCACACAGGTGAGAATCATTGTTTTACATATTACTGTGCTTGTTCAGAAATTTGAGTAGCGCTTCTCATCTGATGTGAAGTATTTTGTCAAATGGTCGATGCCTTAGCTTTCTTTGCTTTTAAAAACTCCTTAAATTCTTGGAAGAAACTGAATTAGGCTGAGATATTAAATACAATAGAAGCAGAAAGGTGAAAGATGCTGAAAAAACTCTTTAACAGATGATACTAGTTTCTTCTTTGTCAGTGAGAAGAGAAATTAGAAGTTAACTGCCTGTGAGTGACATGAAGGTAGCAATGTGTTACCTTGAAGAAAACCTGAGCTTGGTAAAAACAAGGAGAAAAATTAAAGTGATATTTTAATTCCTGGGATAGGGTATATAGGTAAGAACACTCCTCCTCACACTGCCAGCTGATCCATAGGGCAATACCCGTTACTGCCCTTAAGACAACAATGTATCCTTTTTTCTTCAAGGAAAAAGGTTCTTCGGTGAGAATCAATCAGTTTCTGGTGGATGGAGAGGAAATCAGGTTTGGTAAAGATTGCAGACATTTTAATGAAACAAAATGAAACTTCTACAAAAAAAACCCCAAAAACTTTTAAAGACAAATAGAAATATTTAAATAAAAGTGATTAATTTAAAAGAAACATTTACTACTTTTAATACTCACTGTAATACCATGGGATGGTCCCATATGCTGCACATGAAGGCCTGGGGAGTTGTAATAAGACATTCCTGCTCTAGTCAGTGAAGTTGGCGGTGTAAAACCAACTGTGTGACTTGCATATGATAGACCTAAAATTAAAGTAAAAGAGATATAACCATAGCATACCATATTTGCATAGAAATATTAACTTGATTCAAATAAAAAACAGCTTAAGAAATTATATATTTTTTCAATTCAGTTTGTAATTATCACAGTGCACAGAAAGATGACAATATTACATAATTTAGTATGTTTCCCAAAGGTTTCCTTAATTACACGTGACAATATAAGGTAGCATGATTTTTTTTTTAAAGGCTCAGCCTGTACTCTGGAGTAGGGGATGCTAGTTGGACTATAGGGTAGACTATAAACTGAACACATTTTAAATCTTGCCATTTGCACATTAAGGGTGGGAAGGGATTCATGTTTAAAAGGTTAATTAAAGTTTTTAAAAGTGTCTTATTTTCTCAGTTTACATAATCCACCCAAAGACCCTTAAAATTTACTTTTAGCGGAGGCATGTTATATTACAGAAGTGCAGAGACCCTCCAAAGCCAACTGAAGTCCACAGGAATGGCAGTTGCTAAGCACTTCTGAAGTTCAGATTCTAAAATGTTTTGAACACTCCACCGAAAAAAAGCAGATCCTCCAAAATCTTTCAACTCATCCTACATCTTTCAGATGAATATATCTGTTGAACAGAAGGCATAATTATTTTCTCAGATGCTAGGCATCAAAAAAAGAGCCAAGCATTGTTTTTGGTGTGAGCATCTGAAATTAATTTTTGATTGCATATTAAACTTTCATAACAGCATGAAAAGTCAGCTAAAACAGGATATACCAGCCTTCAAATTCTGCCCACTGTCAACACAATCCAGCACCACTGAAGTTGAAGTACATAGCAGCACTTTCATTTCTCCTTAGCTGTCTATATTTGGCTCTCCCTCATTTGATTCCAAAATACTGAAGGAAAATTAGTGTCTTACATTAGGAAATTAGCATTGTAATAACCTTGACTATCATAACTGACGACCTGATTTTCTCACAAGTCTCTAGAGTTGCCATTAACACTTTACTGCCACTAATAACAGAGACAAAGATTAAAGTGTTTATATCATCCATATAATGCTCCATCTATGGTTGCAGAGCTGAAACACTTACAACTAGATTTCAGTGTTCTTATGAGCACTACCATAAGATTCAGCTCCATTCTCCCTTGTCAGTCTCACTTGGTGACATTCAGTCTGTATGTCATAGACATGACAGCACAAAACTTGCAGCTTAGGAGATGTAAAGATGGTTCTCTGCCAACCACATAATACACAGCCTCCTAATTTTGGGCTGCTTTGGGGAGTTGTCCAAGGTCTTGTCTATACTGCAGAAACAAATTACTGTGGTGAAATGTAGAGATATTGGAGTTAACTTAGCAACTCCAGTGATTCTCTACCAGTGTTTGGGGAAGCTGGGGTGCCATGAGAGGCTTTGAAGTGTGCCACAGGAAACATAAGGTGAGCAAGGTATGAAAAGATAAGCAGACAAAAATCAGGCTCAAGCTCTCCCTGCTTGGCTGCTCCCTGCCCGTAGTGCCTGGCCCCTCTGCAAGGAGGTAAGCCCTATAATAAATTAGTTTTTAAAATGTGGTCACAAAATTCACAAAAGTTCGAAAGGGCTAAAACAGCTGGGAACCACTGATCTAGCCATAAGAGCAGAACTCCATGCAGGGTATTTAATCCTGCCTACCATTACAGCAGCCTATCCCTAACTGGCATGGGGACTTCAGAAGCCAACCTGTGGCTGACTGCCTCTGGTTCTGAAAAAAGAATTCTTCAGTTAGAATTGAGGATTTTTGGTGTTGGATGAACTTGTGCCTTGTTTCAGCATCTAAGACAAAGTTCTCCCAACAGCTATTTTCTGCATTGTGCATCATATGCACATAATTCATTACGTGAAATTCCCTTTCTTCTTAGTTAACTAAAAAGAAAGCTGTTTTGAAAGGTATGAATCTTTGAATTGTAAAATATGAATTTATAAGATGGAAAGGACACTGGCAGAAGTGAGTTTATAGAGTGCTGATTTGGCTCTTTACTACACTGTGAAAACTAGAAGCCTCCCCGGGAAAATAAATCAGTTTTTATGTTCTTTTTCCCCCTTTTAATGTTTAGGGCTACATTTCAATTTTCTCCATCTTTGTGATGCACTTCCTGGTAGAAAGCAAGGGCTCAAATTTCCTTTGACTGCAGCAGTTGATAAGTTCAAGTCATCAATAATGTCCCAATTATGATGTGGGAATAAGATACAAAGAAAGTAGTTCTGCACCAATGTTTGAAGGACCCAGGTTAGTATTCATGGACTATGAAAACTGCAGTTACATTCTGCAATGCAAGGTAATAGGTCATCATGAACATACACCTATGTATGTGAAAGAGAGCAAGATGGCACTTAATTTTTAATAACACGACTATACATTAAGATATGCATTAAGAACTGAAAAATATATGGCATATTCCTAATATTTAGAAACCACTTTGGCCTAGCAAAATTGGATCATTGAGAATCAAAAAGCCCAAAAATCCTAATGCAGATCTGTCATCATTTGGCTAGTTAAATTTAATTTTTTTAAAACTTATTTTACCCACTACGAGACAGAAAATTACTTAGAAAAACCTTGTCTAAAAACAGAACTGATATTAACCCGAGTTTGGACAAACCATGTGTTTTAGCAGGCCTATGCATTACAATATCTGAGTCCTGTTCCATAGTAATGCTTCATTATAGGCCAATTGCTGCTTTCACTAGCATGCATGGATAGTCATGCTGAGTGCTCAAAATCAATTTGAGAAAGCAAAACATGCAAAATTTTCATTAGATATTAGATAATTTATGATCAACATGTAATACTCATGGCCAGCAGGTTTTAGTGCACAGTCCATAGCGATGTTCAGGACATTTTGGACTCAAAGTAAATGTTTTAAACAGCATAATATTAGCAGTAAAACTTTTTTTTTTTAATTTAATATCTTTAGTAATTAAGAATTCAATTATACAAGAGCAGTTGTAACCTATACATTCTCCTTTGCAATTGAAAGAAATTCTCAGCCCAATCAAGACATTCAGAAAATTTTAGTTTCCTTTTGGTATAAATCATATGCAAGTCTCGACGGAGATCAGAAATGCTAATTTTGTAAGTATTGTTTTGATTGCAGGTACGAACAAACACACATTTTAGCGACTCTACAAGGGAAGAGGGAACTGCTGCTATTGAGGAATATGCAGCAACTGCTACAATGCACCTATTACCTCTGCATGATCCTGCTAGCAAATCAAGTTAGCTAAATCACCTAACTTTGACCCAGATTGAAGCAGGATTAAAGTTGGAATACACTTGCTTCAGAATCCTGCAGATGTTGCAGTTTAACAGCTTAAATTAGCACAATGTCAGATTTGCAGAACTACACAAAAGGTATAAACTCCTGTTGAAGAGAAACAGAAATCATTTTGGGAAGGTTCAAATTTTTTTTCACTTTTGCTCTCTATTAGCAAGTCTTCTCAAAGGTGTTATTCACCATGTATCAGCAGCCTCAATTTTAATAGATTCCCAAAATCTAGTAAACTACTAGAACCGTGTACTCTGTCAAAGAAAGCTGGAGGGCAAGAAGAATGAACACACACACCAAACTTCAGTTGTCAACTATGCACTGTTCACTTAAAATGCTCACAGTATTGTCACACCAGTCCAAAACATGTGCTGCATTCTATCAATTTTTGTTAAAGATAATACATAAACATATGGGTCACTGACTCACTTATTTCCATGTCATCTTTAATAGGGTATTTAAATAAATTAATATAGCACATTATTATGCAGGGTATACAAGATTTTCAGACACTAGTTTATACATTTACCAGGTGATATAGGTCTGCTAGAACTTGGTGAGGGTGTATAAGGGATTGGACTGGACACAGTGCGAGGTCTTAATCCTTGTGCAGACATCTCATTAAAATATCTAAGAAAAAAGGTAAAAAATAATTTGATTAGCCGTGTCAAAACCTACTATGTTTCAAATGACATTTATCTCATACTCTGTAACAAGAAGATCAAGTTAGTATAGGACCAATTATCTTTGGGCTGTTGGATCATGCCTTGGTTACGTGTTTGCTTCACCTCTGTGAACTTCAGTTGAAACACTGGCTTAGTTTGCAGCCAAAGTTGGTCTGAATCCGGTCATTTTCACATATCAACTCGCACAATGACAATCACCAGATTTAAGGACAAAAGGGATCATAAGATTCATAAGCTAATACAGCCTTTTATCTTACATTTCACCCAATTATCCATACATAGAAGCCTATAACTTGTTTTGATTTGCCTTCCAGAAAGGCAGTCAGTCCTGATTTGTCTATATAAAGAGAGGAGAATCCATCACTTCCCTTTATTGCTTGCTCCAGTGGCTAATCAGTTTTAGAGTTCAAAATCTGTGCTTTATATTCTGTTTGAATTGTCAGGTACTGACATACAGCCATTGGTTCCTGTTACTCATTTTCTACTACCTTTTGTAGCCAGAAGTTGTTCCGATGAAGATTACATAAAAACCAAATCGTTTCTGATATTCTCCCACCCTGAAACACTTGTGGCTCTTTTCTGCACCATTTCCAATTTTTTCAAAACCCTTTATTAAAAGGGGACAACTGAACAATACGTAGCTTTCGAGTATCCATCTCACCAATGCCACCTGAGGCGTTTAATTAATCAACTCCTTTACTATTATTTGCTGCTACTCTGTACATATGTCCAAGAAACCTGAAGCTTTGCATTTGGCTGCTTTAAAGTGCATTTAGACGGAATATTCCCAGCTTAGTCAAGAAAGGCAGATCATTCCCTTTGCTCGCTAAACCTGTGTCACCCATAGATTTTTGAATCAGTAGTGACTTTAATTTCAGATCTTTGATACAAAAATACTAAACAGGACTGACAGTACTAGTCCTTGCAGAACCCTGTTAAAAATACTCCAATATGATTCCTTATTGATCATAATTGTGAATTCCGTCAGCTACTTAATGTATACTTTAATGATATTTTGTGTCATCACTAATTTCCAGTCAGGATGTCATGTGGTACTAAGATTCAAAAGTTAAGGGTTACTTATACTATAGGCTGCTAACTACCTAATTTGGATATTGGTGGCAGTCTAGCTACAGTAATACCAGCTAACTGATATTCAACTTAGGTAAATATCCCTGACATTAATGCTGCCACAGCTAAACTCCAGCTGGTTAGTTTAAAAGCTAGCCAAGGTATTGCTGAACTGTTTTGTCAACCGCCACAAAGGTACCAAGTGTCATATATCTACACAGTTATTTTTCTGAAAGTGTTTAGTCTTTTTCAAAAAATTAAACAAGCTTTGTTAAGACCTATTTTCCAAAAGAAGATGCAGACTGGCATTAGTTATATTCATTTACAGTATTAATTGAACCTTTTATCATCAAGTGTGGTATAGGATTGGGAAAAAAGGTTATTTCAAATCAAGAGAGGGCACCTTTCAACAGAATTATGCATTTGTGTTCTCTGTCAATAGGTCTCTTTTTTAAGCAGTAAACTCAAACATGCAAATTAAGATTCACTATCTTACCAAACACAAGTAAAAAACAAACAAACAACCCCTCCTAACCCTCCCCACCGCCCCATGACCAGTCAACAGCAACACTGTTTTTATACAACTTCAATGTCAAGCTTTACCAAACAAAATCTTTTCAAGTTTAATCTCCCTTCCTTTAACCCCTGGGATTGCTAGGATTGTATTAATTATAATACAAACATCTTCTGGGAGAGAACCAGCCACATCTATAATGCCATGCAAATGAGCAACAAAACTAAAATTGACAAGATTATATGAATTTAGACAATACTGGCTAATAATGTTATACTGCTACCACAAGCAAGATTAGTTAACCCACAAAAATTTTAATGGGATATTATACAACTGTTAGCCAAATACAAATGCAAATAAACGTTGCATTTGATCTTTAACTTACTCAGTAAAACAAAATATCTAATTTTTTGTTTTTGGAAAGTTATGTAGAAATATAGTTTAGTTACTTTTAATACCTGAATACAGGTATCCTCAGTGAACTCAATCTTCTGGTGACCCATTTTCATGGATCATTATTAAGTTTAAAACAATACAAAATGGTTCAATATAGTTCTCAATACTGGCATACAGTACAGATCAAGTAAAAAGATATAGCAATACAAATACTAGGACACTGGCATACCATGGTGATGCAAGATAGTGATGACCATGAAAGACTTAATACCCTTAATTTGTAAGGTCAGTGAAAGGAAAGCTGTTTCCTTTAATAGTATTTTAAAATCCTTGGTTTTCCCTATGTTCCCAACACTAAACCTAGTCCAACAAGAACATCTTTTGGGAGGTATAAATGCATTCTCTCTATATATCAAATGCACATCAGGTCCTTTTGGAATGTCAAGATTTGCAATATTGCATTTTACGTTATGCAAACAACATTTGCATGACATGAGGGCGCCTCATCTGTTTAACTCAGGTGATATCTTGATCTTGCAGTTTTATGGTCAGAACCATGTTAACATGTTTTGATTAGTTTCCAACTATAGTTTACACATACTTTTCATTTAAACTTAAAATTATAATTTGTTGTAAAACTCTTCACTAATTCAAGTATAAACTATTCCCTTGCTCACAGTAAACCTAATCTTTCCCCTCATGAAATTAAACCATAAAAGCTTACAAGCTTTTTGTATATTCTAAGACTTTTTTTTTCACATTACTTTATGCTGAGCGCTCATCTAGAAATTTCTACTTGTGAATTCAAACAGAGCTGATACTATCTACACATTACTTACACTGAAATATCTGAATGACTAAAGAATACATACCTTTCATCATCCATTTCTAAACTGGATTCACTTTCTGATAGTTGTCTACATAATGCTTCCCTTCGCTCCATCTCCCTCTGCAATTTTCTTTGCAGCCGTAAGTTCTCTTCTCTCATATGCCGCTCCTCCTCTAAATATTGTGCCATCTTCTCCGAATCTGAAATTCCAAAACTTTTGTTAACATTTAATTCAAAGCTCATTATCGTATACATGCATGTACTTTAAAATTAACTTATCAGTATAGATCAAGTACTGTGAGTGCGAGTGGCTCCAGGAATTGTTAACTAAATAGAGTGATGTTTAAATTAGAGACCAAGTTAAGCTGATAGTGACCCAAACTAGTTGCTGATAGCTATTTAGTAAATTATGACATTAAGCCTATTTTTTTTTAGTGGAACAGATCTAAAAATATATTGCAAGACTTAAAAAAGAAAAAAGGGAAGAAAATGAAGAGAACCAGAACTGAAGGCAGAATTTTATAAATTTAGAGATCTAAAACTTTAGAGAAGTTTCTTTCTCTTTCAAATATTATCTTAATTTCTCTGATTTTCTAATTACTTTTAAGTTTCATTTTAAAATGAGGGTATTCAGAGCTCTTGTTTGTATGTGTGCACATAGTTAAATCAATCAATCAATCAAATAAATCAATAGATCAATCAAATGCAAGTACTAGGGTTTGATGCAGCTAAACAGCAATGCAAGTTACTACTGTCTAGTAAGTCTACAGGAAAGTCTTAGAGCTGACAGAGGAGAAAAATAAGTATAAATAAAATCCAGAAAAAAACAGAACATTTAAACAACATATATTAAACTACAGTCTTATGCATATTTCCCTGCATGCCTTCAATTAAAGAGACATTATTCCAGCAGGACATCTGTTAATGTTAAGAATTAATGATCATTTAGTTTTTACTTCAAGTAGCAGCATTTAAATATTAAGCATTTAAAAGTTGATATTTCTAAACCAAATGACTAACCGTCACTTAAATACTCTTTGGTACCAGAACCCCTAAGTGAAATACTATGAAAGCATAACACTAGAAAATACACTTTTGTATACTCATTTTTAATTAAATGCAACATAGGGTGAAGCTTTCCATTTTATGATATGTAAGATTTGACATTAAATTTTCACATGCACATTTTCATTTAAAATAAATATTGCTGATATTAATAACAATTCTTTAGGTTTTTCAGATGACATTTCATTCACAATGATTTAACAATGTTTTTATATACTGTTTTCCAAGCTATACGATTCAACTGGACCACAACAGAAATGAATTCACAGCAGGGGAGACAATGGCAATTATTTTATAGCACATCACAATACTGCATTTTTAGGGCGGGAAGTTTTAATTTTAAGGAAGCAAAATGGAATTACCAAAGCTGGAATTCTGTACAGATTAGAATAAATACCTATGAACAATGGCATGAGATCTCAAATGACCACATACTGTCAAAAGACTTACTTTGCATAGCTTTTAGGAGAAAAGGGTAATCTAGGGCTACTGACAGACATGGTGGGGAGAAGGAAAAAAAGCCCAGTGCTTTATTGGAAGAGGAAATGCTTTAGTTTGACCAAGCTCTTCAGTGTCTGGATAGATTAGGCACTTCAGTGGTACTTTTTGGCACTTTTATCCAATAGCTGATTCAGCTATTATCAGCTATTAGATAAAACCAAACCTGCTGAAGCTAGGCCTGTGCAAAGCAGCAAGTATTCGATTTGAATGATTCAGAGGGACACTGATTCAATTTGGTGATTCAAGTCACTGTCCCGATTCTATCTGGCTGAATCAGATTTGAAGATTTGGCGCCGATTTGAAGATTTGGCCATAGACTCAACAGGCAGCAGTCCTCAAGGACGCTGGACACAGCTGCCTCCAGATGGCAAGTCTGTCATGGTGGGCAGAGGGGGAAGGGCAGATCCAGGAGCACACACCCACTCCCATGCCCTCCCAGACCAGCGGCCTGCTGCAGCGGGAGCCCCCCTCCCCAGGTTTCATGCCCCCTGCCCTGGTTGGACAGCTTGTCCCAGCCCCAGCTCCCACCCCAATCCCTCCCTTGCTGGGGGGGGGGGGGGGGAAGGGGGCGTTGATCTACCCCTCCCCAACACCCCTTCCACCTACCACAACAGACTTACCAGCTGGAGGACCGCTGCCGAATCGGCACCAAATCTTTTCTGGATCGATTCAGAGGTTTCTGAATCGATTTGGACCTTTTAATGGGTCTCTCAATTCGATACAGATTCGGAGATTCAGCCACCAAATAGGGTCAAACCTCCTCCAAATTGAAATCAGCTACCGAAACTTCGCACAGCCCTAGCTGAAGCACTGAATCTATACAGATGTTGGGCAAACCAGGTCAAACTAACGTAATGCCTCTTCTGGGCATGCACTGCACTTGTCACAGGGCTGCGGTGAGCTTAAAGTGCTGTTTTTTTTCACATCTTTAAGCAGCCTAGATCATCTAAACATCACAGACTGAAAGGTGGCCTTCAAGTACTGAAACAGAAAATTCTCCGGTAATATGCTACCTATTCTAATTTTATAAAATGTACGTGTTTTAGAGCACCTCAGTTTAGCTGCTTCTTAAGGAGTGAAATTCTCAAAAGCACTTAGGAGTCGAGTCCTATTTTCAAAGTACCGAAATAACATTTAAAAATGCACTTTTGAAAAGTTTAGTTCAAAACAAAGATGCAAAAGAGGAATAACTGCAAAATAATTAGAAGTACTTCAAGTATTTGCACATTAAGTACTCAGAATCCAAGGCTGTTCTCTTTTTGAAGTTCACCAAGTGAAGGCTAAACTGCAGTCTGGCAAATAAAGAAGATAAGGAATGTTAATCTCTGTAAGTGACATACTTATTAATGTTCTGAACTTGTATACAAGGCCTCTGTCCAAGACCACTCACTCATCACCACTGCCTGTAAACAAGGCCATTATTCCTGGCAAACTACTGCTCCAAAAATTAGGAAGAAATATTCCAGTTAGCCAGCTGAGACTAGCACAAAGGGGAAAAATGCCCACTGAATTATCAAACACTTAGGACACAGAGAATATAATACTTATTCTGGCTAGAGTCTGCATCTTATACAAAGAAAGCTACTAGCATTGGGAACAATTTTAAATAGGAATCATTTAAGATTTAGAATTGAGGGGGAATTGAGGGGGAAAAATATTACGTTCATTAGACTGCAAGAAAATAACAATGACATTTTACTTTCTGAGAACCTCAGCATAGTCTGAAGCAGTTTTGTCACAGGATGTGTTAAATGGGAAGCAAAGATGACAACTGACCACATGTGATCCACAAGCAGTTAGTGGCCCCATGACATTTTTCACAATGGTAAGGGAATTAATCCCACAGTAAGTCTGAGCCAAACTTCAGTTGGCTGTTACATTTCATCTTTCAATTTTTTTTAATTTCACACAGGTAAGAACAAGTAGTAAGAGATAGCTTAATTTCTCTGTAGTGAGATGCAGTTAAACAGCTGCTACATTTCACCAGGTGTCGTTGAATTTCAGTAACTAAGCTAAAGACTTACACTATTTAAGTGTATTTTAATATTGTTAACTACAGATTCTGCTAAATGCCCTCCAATACACTTTCAAACACATCTGTAAAAGCTAACTACTTTTGAAGAAGAGCCCAGTAAATGATTCTAACCAGCACATAGTCCCTGACAACCATAAAGAAATGTGCTGCCTCAAGTGTAGACATTTACTGAAGGAATCAATAGTATAACAGGGGGTGGGCACATGGGGCACGTGCTCTGGGAACTAGAACAGGTAGGCCTCTCTCCCATTCCCTGCTCTGCATGTACTTCCTCACTGCATACTGCAGCAGAGCAAGCAGTTTGTGTCAGCGAGCACAAGGTGTCCTGGAAATCAATTTTGGAAAGTAGCAGTGGTGTTCACTGGTGCTAGTGGGAGAGCTGACCCCATTTTCTGCTGCTGAAATCAATTTTTTTTTTGCCCTCTCAACGAATTACAGCAGCAAAAAAAATGGAGCGAAAGTTCCCTGAAGCAGGAGCCAACACCATTGCCACTCTAGAGAGCTACAATTCCCAGAATGCCTTGCACTCTATGATGCACACTGACCGTGCTGCTGCTGGCTGCTACTCCTGTGAGCTCCCTACCCAATCATATTATTCACACATTATTCCGCTGCTAGCAACCTTTTATCAAAGATTAACTTATGTACAAACATATCCAGAAACAATGTGATACAATTAAATGGATAATGAGATTTTAATTTTGAAAATTTAAACTCTGAAAAAGTCAAGATGAACAAATGTTTAAGCGTTTTTTTAAATCTCCTTTAAAAAAGTAATTTTTTCACTTACGCTGTAACTGTGCAGCTCGTAGTTGTTTCTTTAACCTCTCTACTTCATTCTTTAAAAATCTGATATGTCTCATCATATTTTCTGGAGAATCTATCTCCATCGATATGTCTCTTGGCGATGGTGGAGCAGACACTGGCTGATCTAACTTCTCCTGCAAGATTCTATATTAAAATAATATTAATTATATTTCAAAAAGAAAAACACCCAGGAAGTTAATGACAATACATGACAATTATTCTTTAATAGCATCCTAGAGTTTCACTAATGAAGACAAAATATGTCAAATGACAGCTTCTCAAAGATCTTTTACCGTTTCAAATAGTGACATATCAAGTATTTCTATCATTAAATAACTACTACTTAGAAAACAAACTGGTTTTTGCTTAGCTCTTAAAATGTGAATCAACAGCCACCCCAAGTTCACCAAGCGTGGCCAGGTTTTAAGAACTGTTTCATTTATATAATTTAAAACAGAATTAAAAGTAAAACTGAATGCATACGGGTAAAGAACTAAATATTTATAGTTTTATTTCACTTACGATTATGTATCATGCACATGTATAACTTTGGTTTTATATGAAGCACTTCTGAATTCTATATAGAAACTTTGCAGCAAATCTATGTCCAAAGCATATGGGACATTTAGATTTTTTTTTTTTTTTTTTTTTTTTTTTTTTTTTTTTTTTACAAGTACACAATTCTCAAGCTAAAAGAAATCCAAGTAGTCCATTCTCCCCACTCCCCTCTAAGACTTAAGACTGCCAGAAGGTCAAAGCAAGCTTCTCCAGTTTTTCTGGAGAGAACCTCAGAAAGGTTTCAAGGATGTTTACTGAGAGCTAGCTAAAACATCCTTAAGGGTAGAGAGAGGTAATTAGCTCTGATAGTCTGAAGTCTGGCAGGAGGCAAGGCAGGGCAGCATCCTGGAGACAACTGGTTCTAGGAGGCGTAAGTTTTCACAGGTGCTGCCTACAAAAGCTTATGACTAGGGACCTACGCAAACTGTGAAAAACAGCAGTTTCCATGATTTTGTGCAGAATCAGATTTAAAAATAAAATTACTAAAAATAAAATGCTGGCTTCCCAGTGAGAGCCAATGACTACTTCAGCCTGGGCTCGCAGCCCACTAGATGGCAATGAATTGGGAAAAATCACATTTAATTCCAAATTTTTACATATTAAATTGTATAGCATCCATAATAATCAATATATTGTAACAAGACTAACCGTTTTTCTGCTTCAAGTTTATCCATTCTCTTCCACAGGCGATTCACTAATGCTTCCTGTTCCTGTTCCAATGTATTTTCAAGATCAATCTTCTCACGCCTCAGCTGGGGAAAGAAGCAGGTTGCTAAAAGTTAGGCAAACAGCCTGCATGAATGTTATTACTGAAAGACTACTGCTCTGGTAATGTTTTGGGAAAACTGCGTTTGCTACAATAGTATCAACTACAGAATAGCAACCAAAAAGAAAATGGAAGTACACCTTAGATGGTACATAAATTAAATTATCTCTGGGGTGCACAGCCTTTTCCAACACTGCCCCCTTCAGTGAATTTTTCATACACTTTTGGAGTGCTTTGTAGTTACCCATAAAATCACATCCAATTTGAAAGAGTGATGAAACAGTGAAATTACAGAACCTGTTACAGACACCCCATATTTCAGCAGGTCACATGGATAATTTAATTTTCTGCACTTACCATTCTTACAGGGCATTGTAAACATTTTTAAAGGGTAGGAATACGTACATAAGTGAAAAATTAATTCTAAAGAATTAATTTATGTTTGCTTGATATGCAAGGTAAGTCTTCTAAATCGCACATAAAAAGTAGTGAATGAAGAAAAATGACCCCAATTGTTACATCACTTCTTAGCATTAGTAGAAACAAGTCTATATACCAGAGACAGGCAAACCCCAGCATGCATGCCAGAATGTGGTACACGAAGGCATGTGCTTGGTGCACACAACTCTAGTAGACAGTGGGGAGCCACAAGAGGCCCAATCCTAGTTATGGCAGTGCAGTCCTGGCCCTTCCCTGCTGTCCACCCCAAGGTGCGCGCACATCCACTGCCAGCAATGAGCCAGGCTGGGGCTCCATGGACCCAGATGCAGCTGCTTCCAGCCTCCCTACCACCTGATGAGACCAACCCAGGCTCTGTGGCAAGCGTCAGGGGCCTGTCCGGAGTGTAGACTGGCTGTGGTAAGGCAGCCAAGAGGCTGCAAGCAGCTGCACCAGGATCCACAGAGCCCCAGGCCAGCTTGTTGCTGGCAGCACGTACATATGTGCCTGTGGGTGGAGAAGGAGCTGGGGCTGCACTGCCACAACAAATATCAGGCCCCTCACGGCTCCCTCATCATCCAGCTCTGGCATGCCACCATCTTAAAAGTCGAGGTTGCGTGGGTTTTTGGTACTCTGTCCGAAAACACTGCTAGCCCCTGCTATATACAGTTTGTTATCAATCAGCTTTTAAAATACAAAAGTTTAACATTCCATGCATATTTACTGTGTGAAGAAATATCAACTGAAATCTTAGCTACCAGGAAGCAGGAAAAATACTGTACATCAAAATCTTAGAGATGGTGATCAGTAGTCAATTTTTAGTGCAAATTCACTACAAATCAAACACGCACAACTGTAACTATGAAAATGTTAAATGGTTCAATTTGTTGGCAGCAGTGCTGTGAAGAGAAAAGCAGCAATAAGTCTATAGGCTAGAACAGTTCAATACTTTGTAAAATAAAACTTTAAATCAAACAAATAACAGCTAATATTTATGACACTTGTAAGTAAATATCCCTGTTTTTCAACTGAGGAACACAGATTAAATGATTTTCTCAGTCATAATGCACACTGATGGGTGACCCAGGAAAAGAACCCAGATGTGTGTTTTAGGTATTTACAAAGCTGTGGCACCCTGGTGACGAATCACCACTCCAGCCTGGGGGAAGGGGAGGGTTCCAGCCTCAGTTAAGGCATCTAGGCAATAATGTTACAATAATAGGCATGAGTAATGTTTCTGCCACTCTGCTGCTGTTCTGTTTCTGTTGATAACGGACCATCAAAATAGTGTTTGCAGACATTAAATTTAGTGCATGTTGCCAGGAATTTAAAAATTTAAAATAGCTGCGAGGTTTTTTTCATCTTTTAAATGTCTCTATTTTATGAACATTCTACTAAACCTACTTGTTCATATTTAAATGTATTACAATTTGTGTTTAACACTTTTAACAACTAACAAAATAAATGGAAATTAATATAGACTTTGCTTGCACTGGTATTTCAAATACTCTAAAACAGCATAATATTAGTTTATTTTTCTTACCCTAAAGTTCTCATAAACAGCCATCTCCACCTTGTGGCTAAGAAAGCTATTTCAGCCTAACATTAATTTCCAAACTGGTTATCCTGATCTTTGCCAGCTACATCTTTTTGGGTTTCTATTTCCCAACCCAGAAGATGCATTTAAGAGTGACAGCAGAAAAAAAAACAAACATCTGGCACATATCAGTATTTTACATACTTAAAGTGCAAAAGAAACCAAAGTGTATAAACACTACCCCCCACCCCACTTTGACACTTTAAAAAAGCTATACTTCTCCACCAGGATTTACTTTTGAAATTCATGGGACTTGCACTAAGTCACTCAATGCATTTACCACATTCCAAGATTAGGTTGCTACATACAGGCTTGAAAATTCTGGCCTGAATGTGTTAAAAATTCACAATTTTCAATGGTAAACAGTGAAGCATTTCATTTTTAACTAAAGTGTTTATAATAGAAGTTATTAAAAGCAGATATTACTTTAGCCCCAAATACTTGAAAAAACAAACAAACAGGATGAAACAAGGAGGTTCTCCAGCCCTGATAATTACTGCCTGCACAAAGCAGAGCTAAACCACTGCATCACGTGATGATAATATTCATCAAAAGAAGATAGTGTCTTCATGCCATTAAGGGCAGCAACAAACTTCCTCTAGTTGCCCTACCTGACCAGATATGGGCTTAGAAGCCAAAGTAGTGATAGGCCAAGGACAAATTTAACTTTGAAGCACTTGGCTTTTCTTTGAAACATTTAAAAAACTGGAGTGTTTCAGCTGCATACAGATGTACAGCCTCCCACCATCTCCCACAAATAGTTACAACTGCATGTAGCTGTGTGCTCTCCAGCCAGATGGCAACTCTGTTTCCCATCCCACCATGGGGCCAGTGGGGAAAGTACAGGGCAGAAAGTCAATGACTGTTCTCTCCTGTGTACTCAACTTCCAGTCTTCCAGTTTGGGAGGTGAAAAGGCATGCAAGGATTTCTGTCTTTGGAGACTGACAAGGACACTGAAGCACTACTCCCTTCTCACCCACCCTGCTGGGAAACCAGAGGCAGAGGCACACAAAAGTATGCCACTAGTCAGTGCCAAGAGATGACAGCATGACAGGAGAGTGTGTGTTGGAAGCAGGGATGCTGAAGGACCAAGCAGCTGTCTGAAACACTCTGGAGTGGGGGCACACAACAGGAATCACTGCATTTTGAAGCACTTTAAAATAAAGTCATTTCAGGGTTATTTTTAGAGCACTTCCTGTCTACTCGCTCTTTGGAGTGCTTCAAATGTTGCATCTGTGTGGGGCCATAGCCATAGCTTCCTTTTAGGTGTCCCTGATGGAGAGAGAAGAAACTGGTTCTCATTTATCTATACTTCAGGGATTGTTAATCCTATCTCTTCTCTCCCTGCCTTCTTTAATACTTTATCTCTCATGTTCTCTAGGATTCAGAGAGGTTTAAATAATCCAGACTTCAGCAGAGGGCACCCTCAAGTCCCTCTCCTGGGGAAACAGGAAACCAAGCAAGATGAGGGAGCTGGAGTACCACGATTAGGCAAGAGGATTTAGAAATCATGGACTGGGGTGTTAAAGTCTGGTGTAACCTCTCATCACCAGCTTTTTTCCTGCATTCATTGTATTTTTTCCTTACATTTTTATTTCCCACATTTATAACTTCTGAGGGGTGGATAAGCTAATAGGCAATATTCCCCAATGTAACTGTGTACCAAGACATACAGAGCTTAGGGGCTGACTTCTAATTAACTAATTATCTTGATGTTCTTAATTGACATCTAGTGGCTGAAGCCAAAGAGCTGGACACTGCCTTCCTCCAGACTTGCATTCAGCCAGTAGATGAATGGCTTGACAAATGAGAGCTCCAGCACTGAGCAAAGCTGTCATTAAAGGGTAAGCAGCAGCACAACTAGATCACACTAGTTAGTTTAACTGCCACACTTGGCTGCAACTAAACTGCTCATGATTAACAATGGGACTGGGTTAAGACTGCAGCAAGACCTGGATAGGTTGCAGGGGTGGGCTAACAAAAACAGGATGCGTTTCAATACTGACAAGTACAGGGTGCTGCACTTGGGCAGCAGTAACCAGCAGCACACTTATAAGATGGGAAACCCCCTTCTTGAGAGCATGGAGGCAGAAAGGGATCTTGGAGTCATCACTGACTCCAAGATGAACATGGTCCGACAATGCAAGGTCACGGTCGGCAGGGCTAACCAGACCTTATCGTGCATCCACAGGTGCATCTCAAGTAGGGCCAAGGAGGTGATCCTCCCCCTCTATGTGACACTGGTCAGGCCACAGCTGGAGTACTGTGTCCAGTTCTGAGCACCCCACTTCAAGAGGGATGTGGACAGCATTGAGAGGGTCTAGAGGAGGGCCACCCGCATGATCCAGGGACAGCAGGGCAGACACTACAACGAGAGGCTACAGGACCTGAACCTGTTCAGCCTTCACAAGAGAAGGCTGAGGGGGGACCTGGTGACCATCTATAAACTCACTAGGGGGGACCAGAAGGGTTTGGGGGAGACCTTGTTTCCCCTAGCGCCCCCTGGGATAACAAGGAATAATGGCCACAAGTTGTTGGAGAGTAGGTTTTGTTACGCCTCAGCTGTGTGTTCTTGGGCAACCCCGGCACAGGATGCAGTCTGTCTGACTCACAAGGACTCACCGCCCTCCCTCCCCTCCTCTACCTAAACAAAACTGATTAAGATGCAGTGAGAGACGCACCTAAAACTCTCCAGATAAGGGTGACAAGAGTGAATCAACTGCCCTAGGTCTCATTTGCATCCGAGATGGAACCAGATGACCATTCATTTACATGAGAGATGGAAAACAGAAAGCCTGAAGCAGAAACTGCAGTGAATTCTGGGACCAGAGAAGCAGGAGAGCACTGCATGATGGGGAATCTGTGCTTCCAATGTTAATCAACCCATGTTCACACACACCCAGCTCAGCATTTATCAGACCAGTTCTAATCTGGATTTGCTAAGGACTTTTCCCCCCCAGACACACACACACAGCTCTAAGTTTAATAGGCATCTCAGGCCATACATTCCCTGGTCCCACTATGGGAGGCCTATTTAAACTTGATTGACTAAAACTCGGTTGCCAGGTTAGGGAATGCTGAGGCAAGAGACCGAGTCAGAGGGGGTACGGGCAACATTTGAACAATGGTTAAGGATTCATCACAGCATCCAGCCTGCTGGAGCCCTAATCACAGGTGTTGTCATATCTTTCCCGAGACGACTGGTGGGAGTCCTCTCCACAAAAGGTTATGAGCACCCCAATAATTGCTTTAAGTCTGTTAAAAGACTATAGTAAGATCTGGAAAAGTCATGCTAAGATGAGGCTTGTGCACAACAAGTAAAAATCCAAAATCCTGATGCTGCAAGCTATCTATTGTTCCTGAAGAAACCATGAGATATCCCATCAGTATATCTGCCATCCATAGGAATCTCAAGCTGGCTCCCAAGTATTTGGGTTACTCCCTAATCTTAAGTGTTTCCTGATTATCAATCAGTTTCCTGAGATGGTCCAAACCAGATAACCCCTTGTCAATAGAAAAGACAATGATTTACACTACTGAGGGTGCTTCGAAGCAGCAGAACTGAGGGTATAAAAATCTGTAAGTGTGTATGCTGCAAAGAAGCAGCAGCAGGAGGAAAGGAGAAGAAGAGGAAAAGAAAAAAAGAAGAAAACTCCTGTGCTGACACCATCCCCTGTCATTCTTGGGACACTGGAAGAACAGATCGTCTCTCTCTTCAAGGATTGCGCTACGGACTGTGCCTGTCAGCTTTGCAGCCTGAGTACCGTGGACTAGGTGAGACCCCAGCGTTCTCTCTCTTCTGTCTAGGCATAAACTTCTGAACCTGAACTGTATTAGTTAAGCTTGAGCTAAGTTTCCCCAAATACTTAGTGAAACCAGAGTAGTATTGTCATTGTTTGTGTTTGTTTTTCTTTTGCATGTCTATTACTACTAGTACTATTATATATTTCATATGCTTAGCAATAAATAACTTTTATAGGCAAACTGGTAGTAATTGGGTATATTTTTCCTTCTCTGCTTCTTTTTCCTCCCGTGCTCTGCAACAACGCTTCTTTTACCTATGCTAAAGATCCCTGTGAAGCCTAAATTATTGTGGGGTCTGCTCATCAAGAGGCCAAAGATTGGGACGTGCTGAGTTTGAAACACATAAGGGGATCAGCTTGTACAGGCTGATTGACCCTGTTTGACTCAGACGTGCCCTTATGAACTGAATGCTGGCCCATGAGGGTGTCAGCTGGACACCCAGCCAGATTCAGAGGGATTCAGTTTACCTGTGTGCTTGTGTTTGACTGCATTTTATTGTTGCTCTTATGAACTGATTCTTGGCATATGAGGGTGTCAGCCTGTCCATGCTGATCAGCCCGGCCAGGTCAGGCATGTCACGTTAATTTGTGTGTATGACTGATTTGGTGACTGGAGGAACCCAGTCCCATTGAGACTGAGTCCTGCAAGATAGCTCCACTGGGGGTGAGGGCTTGCAGAAGGGAGAGATACAGCTCCGTATAGTAACACAAGCAGCACATTGACAGAATCACCAAGACCCTAGAAACTATCCTTTAATAAATGAGCACACCCCAAAGCAATGGGCAAATTTGGTAACAGTTTAGATTAGACATCCATAAGAACTACTTCACAGTTAGGGCGGCTAGGATCTGGAACCAACTTCCAAGGGAAGTGGTGCTGGCTCCTACCCTGGGGGTCTTTAAGAAGCGGCTTGATGCCTACCTGGCTGGGGCATTTGAGCCCAGTTTTCCTCCTGCCCAGGCAGGGGATCGGACTTGAAGATCTACAAGGTCCCTTCCAACCCTACTTCTATGATTCTATGAAGAGTGACCCAGTGAAACAAGTAATAATGAATAAACTTAATATCTGTAGTGGTTCCAAACAAGAGCTATTAAAATATTTATACTCTCTCTCAAAGATTTGTAAGAACCCTCACATAGACATACAGGTGTCCTAAAAGTGAAAAATGGTCATAGCAATGCCAAAATCCCCCAAGCCAAACTATTTTAAACCTTGTCATACAACATACCATTACACAAATTGGCAGTGAGGCACAATTTATTGCAATCATCTCAGACTATAATCCACTGGCTATTTCTTTCCAGCTGTTTCTAGTGAGGAACATATTTCAAAGAACAGGAAATGAATATGATACAGTCTCCCATGATGCTCTTATAAAAAAAATCTGGGGGATTGTAGGCTGGTCAGGTGGGTCGGGAGCTGGCTAATGGGTTGAACCCAGACAGTGTCAGTGGATGGGTCTATCTTCCTGGAGGGAGGTGAGAAGTGGTGTCCTGTAGAGTTCAGTTTTTGGCCTCATGCTGTTCAACAACTTGATCAACAATTTAGATGGGGATGTGGAAAGCACGCTGGCCAAGTTTGCGAACAATACTAAGTTATGGGGAAAAGCAGTCACATTAGGGGATAGGATGTGGATCCAAGGAAACCTGGACAAGCTGGAAAGCTGGGCAGAGTGGAACTGGATGTAGTTCAATAAGGATAAATGCAGAGTGCTTCATTTGGGGAGAAGTAACCAACGATACAAATATAGGTCAGGAGGAGATGTCCTGGCCATCACAATGGCTGAATGGGACCTCGGGCTTATGGTTAATCACAGGATGAATATGAGCCACCAGTGCGACACTGTAGTCAACAGCTAATAGCATACTGGGATGCATTAGCCGATGGGTCGTGAGCAGGGCTAAGAAAGTGATACTTCCCTTCTACTTGGTGTTGGTGAAACCCCAGCTGGAGTACTGTGTCCAGGTCTGGGCATCACACTTCAAAAAAGATGTGGAGAATCTTGAAAGGGTCCAGAGAAGAGGCACAAGAATGATTAAGGGCCTGAAGGATAAACCTTATGAGGAATGACTAAGGGATCTGGGACTGTTCAGCCTGAGAAAGAGAGGACTGAGGGAGGGGACTTGGTGGCTGTCTATAAGTATGTAACAGGTGAATATTGGGAGCTAGGAGAAAAACTGTTCATTAGGGTGCCCCAGGGGAAGACAAGGAGCAGTGGTCATAAACTGTTAGAGGCTGGTTTCAGGGTGGATGCAAGGAAAAACTTTTTTATGGTAAGGGTGACCAGAATCTGGAACAGACTTTCCAAAGAGGTGGTACAGTCCCAACCCTGGAAGTCTTCAAGAAGAGTCTGGACAGACACCTTGCTGGGATCATTTGATCTCAGCAGTATTCCTGCCCAGAGCAAGGGGGTTGGACTCTATCTTTCATGGTCCCTTCCAGCCTTTAATTTTTATGATTCTATGACTTACCTGCTCCAAAGTGAGTTGCTTAGAAATAGTATCATTTTCCAGTTTTTTAATTTTCTTCATTAGTTTGTTTACTTGAAACTCTTGTTCCTGTTCCAAATGCTGCTCCAGTTCAGCCTTCTCATGCTGTAACTAAAAATTCAAGAGAAATAGGAAAATAGTTGAATGCATAAATTAAAACTACAATAGCAGATTTACAGGCAACATTTATTCTTTCTAGATATTAAGCCCTTCTCTAATGGTTATATTCTACTCCCATCAACAAATCTGAAGATATGCACTTTAAATTTTAAGTGAAATATTATAAATGGTTTACTTTATAAAGCACAAACTTCCAAATATTGAAATAGTATAAATATATAGTTTTGGGATGCACACATTCACCATTGAAAGTTTTAAAGAGACTGTCACAGCAATGACACAGCAAGAACTCATTTTTCTTAGAAAGTTTCTGCAACAATTTTAATGAGTTGTTAATGCAGTTATTAGGATTATTTTCATAGAACCCAAGCTGCCAAAAGTACATTTGGCAAAAAGAATATTCAGCTAACAGAAAATTACTTCTACAGTTACAATAGAAGTAAAAATGAAATGTTAACCCCGTCTACATATTGTGATCATTTCCTACAAAATTGACAAAAACATTACATTTTTGAGATACATTTGATTAATATAAAAACACAATTCAAATAAAAAACTATGCCATTGGAAAATGTTCACTAGTTCTAATAAGAAAGCATATGCACGTTAGACAACACAGTATAGATTTATAAGACAAGTAAAGACGTTAGACTACAATGTGGACAGCCACTCTTAACATTGTCAAAATATACTAGAAATCCTGTAGGGAAAAGACTGCATCTTCCAGTGCGTAAAAGAATATCATGACTACTACCAAAATAGAAATACATAATCTGTTAATTCAATTAAGGCCTACAGCTGAAAGTTATTTTCACAAGAAAAAACACATATCGTAGGCAATGCTCTTGAAGTAAGGTTTCAGTGACCCCAAGCCAACAGGTTTCATAGTGACCGAGTCAGTGCTTTTGAGTCCCAATGCATTAATGCCAACACAAATAACAAGACGTCACTCAAAACCAAAGGCACAGCAGCAGGACTGTCAATCACTGCCAAGTTGAATTACAGCTAATTTTTTATTTGTCTATTTTAAAATATGCTTAATTAAAACAAAAAAAACAAAACAAAGCAAAGCAAAAGACACTACATTTTTCTCCATCTATTAAAAAATTAATACTAAAGCAATTCCTAATAATTGTTACATATGGTTAACAGATTAGACTGTTTAAAAAGACAGATGACCAAAAAGTCTTAATCAGCCTTAAGTCAGCTGCTGCTAATGTAAAGTGCATACACAGAAACTATTAACAAACAATCTGTCATGCAAATAGGTATAATGAAAGGACCTCAAAATACTAGAGTTGGAAGCAGTATTTACTATGTGAAAGAATTATTATATTGTAAATATATGTTTAGCAGCAATGGCAATCTGGCTCATCAAGTCTTTGCTATAAAACTTGGATAAAATCTGCATTGTGCAGTTATTGATAAGCTTTGCTTAAAGCATCACTGCTGTGTGCACTCATTAAATCTTAACTTGGTTTTGTGAACAGCCAAGAGTCAGGCTGTGCTGATCAGAAATCTATTTATTTATATACTTGGTTCAGGCGAAGTCAGAGGATTTTAAGGCTCTAGGAAAGCTGTCCGTTCTACCCAACTCAAACACATGAAGTACACAAGAAATCATAAGCAAAGAAGAATGTACCTCCCAAGGGTGGGAGGTAGTCAAGATGACTGTCATTTGGGTTCTCCAGTATTGATTCCTCTGCTCAGCATTTTGACTGTAAAAGCAGTTTGTGATGACACTTCTAAACTGCATGATATCATGGTACTCAAAGTGAAAAGTCACTCAGATAGTACAATCATCCCCTTTCTTAGTTGCTTTGATCAGCTGTGAAAATAATTAAAACAATGCTGACATTTAAATCTTGTTTTATCCCATTAATAGCTGAGAACCGGCATGTCTAAGTCTCTAACAAAATAGCCACTGAAGTAAAGAATACATATAGAGTAAGAGAGTATTATCAGACAACTGTATTTTTAATATCTGGGAAGTTGCCCATGAAATTAAAGTGGCAATTGTTTATAAACACAGAAAAAGCGGTAATGAAAAGGAATGGAAAAAATACTTCCCATCCTCAAAACTGTGCGTCAGGCACTTGACATGATCTGAGTTCTAAGAGCTTAAAATGCACCTGAAAATAGGAAGTGGTGTAGGAAATTAAAGCTTTTAAAAACACTGTAGAAAGGGACAAGTTTGATGTAAACTTGACATCAAACAATTTACTGAACTAGACTGCTGGGAAAGAAACCTGTTTCTTATTCACTGACATGCATCAGGAACATTCAGAAAAGGAAACTGAAATGCATGGGAACAGTGGATTGTTAATGCTGTCAGTTTTTATACTTTAAAGAAGCTGAAGATTCAGGAAACAATTTTGTAAAAGAAATTAAATTTCTTTCCTTTTGTGACTGTGGCATCTTAGGAGTTATTGAATTCAAATACATTTTTTATTAAATTGCATCTGGGAGTTTGTATTTTGCTTTTCTGCAGCTGGTGACTCCAATTTCCTACCAATACAGTTTATATGAAAAATCTTCCCTGTTTTTGAAGGCTCAACAAAATGTATAACTACCAAGAAAATACAAACAGATTATACACTGAAATTCAGGTGCTACACAGTAAAACATGACTGGAAAGGACCTCCTGATCACTGAGTCTGGTCCCAACTACAACATGAGGCATGCAGGGAGTACTTGGGGGAGAAGCTGCACGAGGCAGGGCCGCAGGTAGCCTTGCACTTCACCTCTGACATCTGGAGCAGCCAGGGTGATCACACCTACCTCTCCCTCACAGGGCATTGGCGTGATCAGTCAAGCTGTCAGTGGGTTCTACTGGAAGCCAAGGTGCTGAATGTGTCCCACATGGCAAGGGATATCATGGTGGCCACAAACCGCATGGTGCAGGGGGGCTTGTTGGGCAGGCTGAGCTCACCCGCAGGTTCACGGTCACAGACAATGGGTCCAATATGGTGAAGGCTATCTGTGATGCCAACATTGTTGGCATTCGCTATATGGCACACAGGCTGCACCTAAGAGTGAGGGATGCCTTGGAGGGGGACAGGGCTGCTGGTGACAGCACCGCCACCAGTACTGCTACAAGCCAGCTGATTTCGAAATGCAGGAAGGTGGCGGGCTAATACCACGGCAGCATCAAGAGTTCAAGATGCTGTGGGAGAAACAGGCAGAGCTGAGCATCCCGCAGCACAAAATCATGCAGGATGTGGAGACTCGGTGGAACTCCACACACCTGATGCTCCAAAGGTTGGTGGAGCAACAGGCCATCCATGAGATGGCCTTGCTTGGGGAGACTGGGATCAGCGGCCCCCTGAACAGAGCTGAGTGGGGTACCATCTCCCAGATCTTGGTGGTCCTCAAGGCCTTCCTCGAGGCCACCGAGACCCTTAGCACTGGTGATGCCCCCTAGTGAGGGAACTGAAGAACCAAATAGAGAAGTTCCAGGGGATCAATGTTCCTGGCTGAGGCAGGCCGCTGTCACCAGATGTCCAGGCACTGTTGAGGCGGCTGAAGGAGGGCATCAGGAGACAGCTGGATCCCTTGCAGTCCAGTATGGTCCACATGATGGCGGGCATGTGCAACCTGAGGGTGAAGGGGAGCACATTCACTGGAAGCCCCAAAACCCTTGATCACTGGACGCAGGTACTAGTGAGCAAAGTCAGGGAAGTTGAAGTGTAGAGGCAAGGGGATGTGGAAGAGGAAGATCCACTTTCGAGGCTTTGGTGGCTACCTATCTTGCTGAGGATGTGGAGCCCACTGGACTGCGACTCCTTGGCCTACTGGGCAAGCCGCAGCCAGATGTGGCAGGTTCTGGCCACGGTTGCCCAGCAACACCTGTCCTGTCCACCGACCAGCGTTCCACGCGAGACGGTGTTCAGCATTGCTGGGGGATGTTGTGACACCCCACTGCACTTTCTTGGCTCCTATGTTGGTGGAGCAGCTGGTGTTCCTAAAAGGTGAACCTCCCGCTGCTGGGGTTCCCCAAGCTCCACCTGCAGACAGACTGAGCGCCAACCTCCTCACTCTGCACCTATTTCCTTTTTTGGGTTCTTTAAAAGCCGAGTAATGCCCTGCTCTCAGCTGGAGGGGGCACTAACTGCATCACCAGGCAGCAGGGGAAAAACATGTCCCTGCTGAACTCATTCCCCTGCCAGAATGAACTTGTAGATATGAGATTGGGGCTATGGGGAAGGAGGAGACCCCAGGTCCTGGTCATGATGACTGAAACTGCACCCTGCCAGGGTAAGGGAGGCCTGGTGGGGCTGCTGGTGGCGTGGCAGCCCCTTAAGTGCTAGGACCAACCATCCCCTCATCAAAGGCAGGTAGGAAGCACCATAGCCTCCAGCTAACGCATGCACACACAAAGTCCTGGCTGGGGAATGCCCAGACCTGTCATGTCTTTGACAGACCTGACGTTTGCTGGTTGCAGTGCAGTTGTGAGGCTCCTAGTGAGCTCAGCTTAGCTGCCCGGAATGCCAGGTTTAGGGTTGAAAACCCCTTTGTCAGGATGAGGAAGTACCTGCAGTTGGTCCTGGATGGATAGATGGCATGGTGGCAATGAACCACATGGTACAGGGGTAGCTTGTTGGGCAGGCTGAGCTCACCCGCAGGTTCATGGTCACCGACAATGGGACCAATATGGTCAAGGCTGTCCATGATGCCAACTTTGTGGGCACCCGCTGTGTGGCACACAAGTTCCATCTCAGTCAGAGGGTCAGGCCTATGAACTTCACTTCTTCAGCCTCCTAGGTACCGAAACTCATGGACTCAATATAGGCAGTGAAATTCTGACACACTGCAACCTGCCAGACATCTGACTTCCCAGGTACCTCTGCACTTTTACCTGCGCTGCTTCATCTCCCTTCCCTCCGCTTCCCCCCCCTCCCTGGCCCAGCCAGTCCCTCACCCCCTGACGCTTCCATTTCCATTTCCACTGACTGCCTTTCTTTCCTGCATTGCGAGCCAGGCCAGCCTCAGGCTTCTTTACTATTCCTTCCATCCAGGACCAACTGCAGGTACTTCCTCAGCCTGACAAAGGGGTTTTCAACCCTAAAGCTTCCAAAGATACATTTTTTTAAGTACTCCTTTTTTTCATAATACACATATAGACATAAAAACACAAGATAAGCCATCACACACCATGAATAACATCATATGTCCAACACAACACACCACACAACACCTTTATTTCTTGCTGTCAATTCCTTTATAAAAAGAAAGGCTCCTTGACGGTTCCGTTTGGGTACCTTTGATGCTTCTGCTGATGCTACTGGTGTTGAGCCAGCTAAGTTATTTTACCTGTTGTCACGTAAAGTGGAGGACTGGGCATGAGGCTGTAAGGGAGGAGGAGACCCCACTGGGGCACACTGCCGTTTTGTGCAGAGGCCCCAGCGCCAGGAAGGGCACACCTTAACACACACACACACACACACACACACACCCCCCCCCCCCCCCACAAGTTTTGCCTTTCAGCAGCTTGGGGTGCAGGGCCCTACACGACAGACTCCCCCAGCGAGAGACACACAGCTGGCAGGCTTCGTGGCTTGGCAGGGCCAAGCACCCAGGCCTGCACTAGTTTTCACCCCCGCATCCCAGGACAGACGCAGTTGCCCAAGCAGCCACCCACATCACGAGTTTTGCCTGTCAGCAGCTTTGGTGCAGGGGTTTGGGGCAACTGCACCCCATCTTCTTGAAACTCAGCAGGCTTTGTGGCCTCACCAGGGACTATGACCCCTGCACAGTAACATGTAGACATGACAGGAGATTTGCTTTCATGAATTTGGGGTGCAGTTCCCCCCAAACCCCTGCATCTATCTTCTTGAAACTTGGCAGGCTTCATGCGCTCAGCAGAGGCTACCACCCCTGCAAATCGGAGATAAAACAACGAAGTTATAGATATTTCATTGATTCCCCCCCATTAAAGTCTATAGCCGGATCTCCAAAGCGGCAAACCGATCCGGAGCTCCGGATCAGATCGCTGCCATCCAAAACGGCTGAATCCGAAGCCGGATCAGATCGCTGCCGACTCGCACAGGCCTACCAACTACCCCTAAAATGACAAGGGAGTTTCTGCCTCAGCCTGCACCCTGACATTCCCCATAAGAGCCACCTGCCATCCAAACCCATCTGCCTCTCACACCTTCCCATCCACACTTGCCCTGACAAAACCTGGGGAAGCCCAGCAGCCCCCTCCTGCCTGGCCCCAGCTCCCTGCAAGGACAGACCAAGTAGGCTGGACCAGCACACATACAGGCCAAGCAGGCTGGACTCGCACATTTCTCAAACATGGGTGCCCAGAACAGTATTCCATACAAGGTTTCATAACTTCTTCATTCAATAACATTAATATTTCCCCATGTCTACTGTCAGGGCTGTTCCTAGGAGGTGCGAATCAGGGCAACCACCCTGGGCCCCGCGCTACCAGCCACTTACCCCTCCCCCCCATGGTGGTGGCTGCTTCTCGGGGCCGGGGCTCCGCATGGGCTGATTTGCACCGGGCCCCGCATCCTGCTTGGGTCAGCTCTGTCTACTGTAAATGGTTTCAAGGTCATCCAGTTCCTTCCTATATAATATCCTGACAGTTCTTGGTCTAGAAAATGCCTCCCAAAACAGTTTCATTAGCATGTTCCATTGGCATACTCCTATTTTTTGGCACCAAGTTCGTATATTAAATAATATCAGCTTCATGTCCAATTACTGATCAACTGGCAAGTGACATACAAACCAAAACCTGTTTTATATTTACTGGAAAAAAAAAATCGCATTTGCATCGTTGATATATCATGAAGTTTGGGTAGTTAGCTTGCATTTTGGAAATGTGTTACTTTTGAAAGATGTGCTAAGAACCAAAGTCTGAATCAGATGACAAATCTATTTTTATTCTGTTCGGTTTGCACAGCTAAACAAATTATGCCTATTCACATGTCCCTCTCCAACACTGTCCATGAGTCATTTTGTAAAATACAACAGATTTAGGGACTGTACAAACATTAAAAGTCATGAAAGGTGCCTTATTCTGGCTCAAAATAAAGTTTTGAGAACAGGATGCAAACCTTGAAAATAGTTTAGGCCTAACCTGTCAGTGATAATTTGGATGAATCAGGGCAAGATCCAAATAGATTTTTACTGTTCAGATTAAAAAAACTCTCGGGGGGAAATACTTCTCAGGGGCTTTAGGAGCCAATCCACTCCAAAATTCCAATATTCCCAAGTCCCAGAAAAAGGTATTATCAGGCCCCACAAAAAGGTATTATCAGATTTAGCAACAAGATGCAATATAAATTCTCAGGACCTTGAAGGAACTTCTGGTGGGAGGCATCCAGGAGACAGGCAGGCAGACAGGCAGAGACAGAGATCTAGGTATTTCCACTCACAAACATCTACAGAAAAGTGCAACTGGTTGGGACACTGGAGCAGAACAGTATTCTCAGATATGAGACTTCTCTAGCTTGGGTATACTGAAACAACAAATACACATCTGTGAAAGCAAGATTTTATAATAGAATGCTAACTCGTCATATTTTGGCAGCTGTACCAAAGCCATTTGGTCCTCATTTACATCTCAACCATACTCTGCACCATTTTACACATACTTAGTTTCAGACTTTAAAACAAGGGCACACACTGGCTCATATTCAACTTATTCTCCTATCTAACCCCCAGGAGGTCCTTTTCTGCAGAGCTGCCGCTTAGCCAGTCAGTCGCCAATCTGTAGTGGTACATTGGATTCTTCATTCCTAAATGCAGGACTTAACACTTCTCCTTACTGAACCTCATGAGATCTCTTTTAGTCCAATCCTCCAAGTTGCTGAGGTCTTTCTAAATACTAGCCCTAACCTCCAGCGCATCTACTACTCCTGCAGGTTGGTGTCACCTGCAAACTTTGTGAGGATGCACGCCATCCCCTTTCAGGTCACTGATAAAAATACTGAACAGGACCTGCGGTGCTCCACTTGATACCAGCTGCCACCTGGACATTGAGCCACTGACTGCTACCCTTTGAGCCCAATGAGCCAGCCAGTTTTCTATCCACCTTACAACCTGTACTTCTTTAGCTTGCTTGCGAGAACGTCATGGGAGACCATATCAAAAGCCTTGCTAAAGTCTAGGTATATCACATCCACTGGTCCCCCCCGCATCCACAGAGCCAGTTGTCGTAGAAGGCAATCAGGTTGGTTAGGCATGACTCGCCCTTGCTGAATCCATGCTGACTTTTCCTAATTACTTTCTTCTCCAAGTGCTTAGAAATGGATTCCTTGAGGACCTGCTCCATGATTTTCCTAGGGACTGAGGTGAGGCTGATTGGTCTGTAGTTCCCTGGATCCTCCTTCCTTTTTTTTTTTGTTTTTGTTTTGTTTGTTTTTTTAAAGATGGACACTATATTTGCCCTTTTCCAGTCCTCTGGGACCTCCCCAAGTCACTATGAGTTTTCAAAAATAATGTCCAGTGTGGCTCTGAAATCACATCAGCCAATTCCCTCAGCATCCTCAGGTGCATTCCGTCTGGCCCCATAGACTTGTATACATTCAGCTTTTCTAACATTTTACACATGAGTTAACAAGATGAGTTGTTACTCTATAGCAAAAATCCTGGTCTCGGCACAGCGTCATTCTGGGTAAATTAACTACTATTCTTGTATATGCAAGTGTTTTGTCAGCCTAGCAAATAATGTTTCAAAATAAATATCCTACAATAAAATTTAAAAGTTAATGCAACTTTACATTTTATAACAGCTATGTAAATCATGCTGAACTGGGACATTCTTGTTAAGCTACTAATAGAAGAATTGTAGCTTATGCCCTAAGCAGTTAGCTTTCACATTTAAAAAGTATATTAAAAGCTTTTTCCATATGTTACTCTGTATGCAGCACATAAGCCTCTTACATTGTGCAAAACAAAGATCTAACAATGCAAGAGCTGATTGCTTAGGCAGCATGAAAAAAGTCACTCAGTTAACTTTTTTCAATTGTAGAATATGGCATCAATTCTGTCTTGACAGCAGAATGGTGACAGTTTGAAAAAGTCATACTAAGAAATCTACCATGTTTAGCAGAAAACACTGTACAAGGCCCACCATCCTTTAATTTTAAAATAAAATGTAAATTAGATATAAATTGTTGGCACTGGATTTATGACCCAGATACCTTGTTCCACATGGCCCCAAACCCTCAGACTGACAACCACCTCTCCATTCGATAACAGGCAAATTTTATTGATACACAGTGATGGCAGATAAGAATAATACAAAGAATTCTAGATCTACCAGTCTTAAGCTGTCACAGGGGACAGCTACATCTGGCCAGTACATGAGCTTCACCCTGTGGTTCTCTCTTGAATATCAGATATCATAAGCCTGGAGGTCGAGGGGCAAGACCCCCACCACAACTAGTGGGGTGGGCGAGACGGGCTGGTGGTATGCCCTCTGGCCATGGTGACCTTGGGTTCCCCGTTCAGGAACCCTTTGCTGCTCTGAAATACCTTCTTTTGTATCCTTTGTCCTCTCTGATGACTCTTCATCTCTGAGCATTATTGATTGGTCTCTCTGTGGTCGTCATACATTCCATGGTCTGTCCTGTCAGCATATTCCTTTGTTCCAACAAACCCGTCACACGCACACATCTTAATTTGGTTATTTACTGGGCCTCCTATTTTGGTCAGTTCCCCAAAACTGGAAATCCCAAGGGCTCTGCAACTGGGCGCTGTGACCTGGTGCCAATACTGGAGAGTCATAAAGTTACAGAAATTTAGGGTTGGAAGGGACCTCAGGAGGTCATCTACTCCAGTGTTTCTCAACCCATGGATTGTGACCCCAAAGTGGGTCGCAAGAATATATGAAAGGGTTGTGAACAAACTTTTAAAATGGGTTCTCCTTTAAAGGGAAAAAAACATGGCTGTGGTTTTTCCCTTGCAAGATGCAAAAGGCTACTCTGGACTACTTAGGGCCCTTCTCTGCCCCACACACTGTGGGTCGGGCCTGACTAACAATGTTTACAAATGGGTCCTGGTACAAAAAAAGGTTGAGAACCACTGAGTCCAACCCCCTGCTCAAAGCAGAACCATCCCCAAATAGATCAACCCAGCCAAAGCTTTGTCTAGCCAGTAGGGGTGTGTGAAGCAGGCCATATTCAATTCCGATTCAAGAAACAGTGATTCGATTCGTTGATGCGGATCACTGTCCGTATTTGATTTGGTGGAATCTGAAGGTTCAATGGCGATTCAGAGAATCAGCGATTCAGCCACAGACACAACTTTAAATGTTTTTTCTACATACCCTCGAGCTACCACGCGCAGCTTGTGAACGCTGAGATGGCGGGGCAGATGGAGCGTTCCACAGGAGCACAGGGCCCCCTCCTCATGCCCCCCTGGCACAGTGATCAGCTGCAGGGGGACCCCAGATGCCCGCCCAGACCCAAGAGGTACCAGTCACCAAACTGGAGGGTGGTTCCCCCATGTGCTCTGTGGCCAACCCAGAAGAGGACCAAAGTGCTTCTGGTCCACTTCTGGGTCTGCCGCCGAGCATGCTGGGGACCTGCCCCCACCCCGTGGGACGCTCCATCCGCCCCACCATATCAGCGTTCAAGAGCCGCCTGGTACCTTGAGCTATGCAGAAAAAACATTTAAAGCTGTGTCTATGTCCAAATCATCGAATCTCTCTGAATTGATATGGAGGGTTCCAATTCGATTCTGAGATTAAAGGTTCTCCTGATTCAATTTGGATTTGAAGGTCTGGCCACTGAATTAGGCCGAATCGAATCACTAACTGAAGCTTCGCACAGCCCTACTAGCCAGGTTTTAAAAACCTCCAAGACTGGAGATTCCACAACCTCTCTGGGTAACCTATTCCAGTGTTTTACTACCCTCCCACTGAGAATTTTTTTCCTAATATCCAACCTATACTTCCGTTGCTGCAACTTGAGACCATTGCTCCTTGTTCTGTCATCTGCCACCACTGAGAACAGTCTAGCTCCATCCTTTTTTGAACCTCCCTTCACGTAGTTGAAGGCTGATATTAAATCCCCTCGCAGCCTTCTCGGCTCCAAACTAAATAAGCCCAGTTCCCTCAGCGTCTTCTCAGAAGTCATGTGCCCCAGGCCCCTCACCATTTTTGTTGCCCTCTGCTGGACTCTCTCCAATTTGTCCACATCCTTTCTGTAGTGGGGGGCCCAAAACTGAACACACTACTAAAGATATCTCCTCACCAGGGTTGAATATAAGGAAATAATTACTTCCCTTGATCTGCTGGCAATACACCTACCAATGCAGTCAATTATGTTATTAGCCGACTTGGCAACAAGGGCACACTGCTGGTTCATATTCAGCTTATTGTCCATTATAACCCCCAGGTCCTTTTCTGCTCAGCTATCTCCCAGTCAGCCCCCAGCCAGTATTGGTGGATGGGATTGTTCCGTCTTAAGTGCTGGACTTTGTATTTGTTGAACCTCATGAGAGTCCTTATGGTTGAATCCTTCAATTTGTCTAGGTCACTCTGAATCCTAGCCCTACCCTCCAGTGTTGGTGTCATCTACAAACTTGCTGAGGCCACCTTCCAGAAAACTGATGAAGACACTGAACAAAACCAGCACCAGGACCGACCCCTGTGCACTCCACTTGATACTGGCTGCCAACTGGACATTGAGACACTGATTACTACCCTCTGAGCCTGATGCTGCAGCCAGTTTTCTATCCACCTTACATTCCATTCATCCAGCCTGTACTTCCTTAGCTTGCCTGCAAGAGTGTTGTGGGAGACCTTATCAAAAGCCTTGCAAAAAATCAAGGTATACCACATCCTCTGGTCCACCTATGTCCATCACAGACGGCAATCAGGTGGGTCAAGCATGACTTGCTCTTGGTGAATCCATGCTGACTGTTGCTAATCATCTTTTTCTCCTCCAGGTGCTTAGAAATGGATTCCTTGAAGATCTTCTCCATGATTTTTCCAGGGACTAAAATTACACTGATCGGTCTGTAGTTCTCTGGGTCCTCCTTTTCCTTTCCTTAAATATGGGCACTATATGTTTGCCCTTTTCCAATCTTCCAGGACCTCTCCTGATCACCTTAAGTTTTCAAAGATGAAGGCCAGCGGCTCTGTAATCTCATCAGCGAACTCCCGCAGCACCCTCAGGTGCATCCCATCCAGCCCAAAAGACTTGTACACATCCAGCTTTTCTAAATAGTCCCTAACCTGTTCTTTCACCACTGAGGGCTGCTCACCTCCTCCAGAAATTTTGCTGCCTTGTGCAGTAGTCTGAGAGCTGACCTTGCCTGTGAAGACTGAGGCAAAAAAGGCATTAAGCACTTCAGACTTTTCTGCAGCCTCTCTCGGTAGGTTGCCTCCCTCATTTAGTAAGGGACCCATGCTTTCCCTGATCCTCCTCTTTGTGTCAACATAGTTGTAGAAACCCTTCTTGTTACCCTTCACAAAACTTGCTAGCTGCAACTCCAACTGTGTTTTGGCCCTCCTGACTTGTACTCTTCCCTGTGCTCTTATATTGTTCCCTAGTTATCTGTCCAAGTGTCTATTTCTTATAAGCTTCCTTTTTGTGATTTCATTTACTGAAGAGTTCCCTGCTAAGCCAAGCTGATCTTCTGCTATACCTGCTAGTCTTCCTGAGCATTAAGATGTTTTTTTCCTGCACTTGCAGTAAGGCTTCTTTAAAGTATAGGCAGCTCTCCTGGACTCCTCTTCCCTCTCAGACTGGCTTCTAAAGGGATCCTGAGAATGAGGACCCTGCATGAGTTGAAGTCTGCTTTTCTGAAGTCCACAGTCCTTATTCTGCTGCTTTCCATCCTTCCTTTCCTCAGGATCCTGAACTCCAATCATCCTGTGGTCACTGCTGTGCAAGGTGCCATTCACTACTATATTCCCCACCAATTCTTCCCTGTTTGTGAGAAGCAGGTCAAGAAAAAACACTGCCCTTAGTTGGCCGCTCCAGCACTTTCACCAGGAAGTTGTTCCCAACACTCTCCAAAAACTTCCTGGATTGTCTGTGCATGGCTGTATTGCCCTCCCAACAGATGTCAGGGTGACTGAAGTCTCCCACGAGAACCAGAGCTGGTGATCAGGAAACTTCCGATAGCTGTTTGAAGAAAGCCTCAGCCACCACTTCCTCCTGGTTTGGTGGTCTCTTGTCTCTGTTCCAACACACTCTTCATGTTATGGAACAGTGTGGTATAAATCTTCATTTTCCCAGCCTGTGTGTCTGCTGGCTTCAGACACAGCAGACCTTGAAGGAAACTGTCACAAACAGGCTTTTAGAAATCAATTTATTAGGGCTGTCAATTAATCACAGTTAATTAATGCAGTTAATGCAAAACAAATTAACACATTTTTTAACATGTGTTAATTGCATATGTCCATTTTGACCATGGGTAGGCAAAATACAGCCCATCCCATGCCCTCTCTAGACTTGGCCCAGCAGAATGGAACAGCCGGAACCCATGCTCACAGCCCCAACCCCAGCCCACCCTGCACCTGCTTCAGACCACCCACCCACACCTAGCAGTGGAAGCAGTGCTGGCAAGCAGGCAGAAGCTGCTGCTTGGCATGAGGGAAAAGCAGCTTCCCCTTCGCTGCTGCCAGGCCCTTCTTTCTGCAGCCACCCGGAGCCTGTGCCTGGGTTGCTTGCAGGTCCTCTCTGCAGTGCAAGCCCAGAGTGGGTGCAGAGTGGACCAGGGTTGAGTCTGGGGCTGTGTGCTGTTGGGGGGTGGGGAGGAGCCTCAGGGCACATGGGCTCTGAGCCGTTGGGTGGGCTGACTATTGTTTAACTATTTGATCAAAACTGCGATTAAATTGCAATGATTTTTTAAAATCTTGCAATTAACTGTGATTATTTTTTTTAATCATTTGTCAGCCCTACAATTTACCCTTACCATTCCCCTGGACCATTTGTTCTAATGCAGTTTCTGCTTTACCTACAAGCCAATTCCCAAAAGCAAACCTCTAAATATCATTTTCTAGCCATCATAAATCAGTTTCACTTAAAATTTTCAATTATGGAAAACTGCAGAGAAACACTTGACAGAGAACATTAGTCAGCATTTAAAGTCCAGTTTCAGGTTAGTTTAAGATTCCCATAGAGAAATAACATCATTTTGTTTTTTCAGAATTCCCATCTTGTGTTCAAGTCAGCAGGCCCAGATAAGCCTCATCCAAGGGTACTGAAGGAATCGGCAGAACCACTGGCATGGCTGTTTGACCACTCACAGCGCTCGGGTCAGTTCCCGGAGGACTGGAAAAGGGGCAATGTGGTCCCTATTTTCAAGAAAGGCAGGAAGGAGGATCCGAGTAATTATAGGCCAGTCAGTCTCACCTCCACCCTTGGAAAGGTCTTTGAAAAGATTATGAAGGATCATATTTGTGGGAGTCCAGCGGGAAAAATAATGCAGCAGGGAAACGAGCATGGATTTGTAGCAGGTAGATCATGCCTGACCAATCTGGTTTCGTTTTATGACAGGGTCACAAAATGCTTGGACGCAAGAGTAGAGATGGATGTTGTTTTCTTGGACTTTAGCAAGGTCTTCCATACAGTATCTCATCCTATTCATAAATAAATCATATGGTATGGGGCTTACAGGACAAGCCCTATAAGGAGAGACTGAGGGCCCTGGACCTCTTCACCTCTGCAAGAGAAGGCTGAGAGGTGATCTTGTGGCTGCCTACATACAAATTCATTAGGGGGATGCAGCAAGGGATCAGAGATGCTCTGTTCACCAGGGCGCCTCTTGGAGTAAACAAGGAACAATGGTCACAAACTGACAGAGTACAGATTTAGACTAGATACCAGGAAAAACTTCTTCATGGTAAGGGTGGCCAAAATTTGGAATGGACTTCCAAGGGAGATGGTGCTCTCCCCTACCTTGGAGGTCTTTAAGAGAATGCTGGACAGGCATCTGGCTGGGGTCATCTGACCCTAGCACTCTTTCCTGCCTTGGCAGGGGGTTGGACTCAATGATCTGTTGAGATTCCTTCTGACCCTAGCATCTATGAGTCTATGAAACTTACTTCAATTAAGAGAGAACACTTGATACCACACTCCTTCCAGTCTCGCTAACAATGTCACTATGGGCCTTGTTAGCCCTTATAGATTTATAGATGTTTGGGTCAGAAGGGACCTCAGCAGATCCGAGTCCAACCCCCTATGCTGGGCAGGAAAGAGCGCTGGGGGCAAATGACCCCAGCCAGGTGCATGTCTAGCCTCCTCTTAACAAACCCCAAGGTCGGGGAGAGCACCACCTCTCATGGAAGCCCATTTCAGATTCTGGCAACCCTTACTGTAAAGAAATTCTTCCTGATGTCTAACCTAAATCTGTTCTCCGTCAGTTTGTGGCCATTGTTCCTATTACTCCAAGGACTGCCCTGGTAAACAGAGCATCTCTTATTCCTTGCTGCACTCCACCCCCCGATGAAGTTGTAGGCGGCACAAGATTACCTCTCAGCCTTCTCTTGGGGAGACTGAAGAGACCCAGGGCCCTCAATCTCTCCTCGTAGGGCTTTGCCTAACCATACGAGTGACCATCCTCTGAACCGACTCTAGGTTGTCCACATGACTGTTGAAGCGTGGCGCCCAAAACTGGACATGGTACTCCAACTGTGGCCTGACCAATGCCGCATAAAGGGGAAGTATCACTTCCCTGAACCTGTTTAGTCATGCACCTGCTGTGCTGTGAATGCTAATGCATGATAAAGTGCAGTTAGCTTTACTCATCACTTCGTCACATTGACAACTCATGTTCATCTTGGTGTCAACAATGATTCCGAGATCCCTTTCCGCTGCTGTGCTGCTGAGAATGTCCTCCCCCAGCCTGTAAGTGTGCTGGTGATTCCTTCTCCCTAGGTGCAGCAAGCCAAACAACCATTAATCCACTTAATGTTATTCATCTTACTGGAGCAGTCATAAGGACAAAAAACTTGTTCCAACTCTCCTTCACTAGTACAACTGTGACTTGCCACTAGAGCAGGTATCAGCAACCCCCAGCACATGTGCCGAGCATGGCACGTGAGGCCATTTTGCTTGGCATGCCACTGCCAGCCTGGGCTCTAGGCAGCTGCTGCCAGCCACGAAGCCTGGGCTGCTCCCAGCAGGCGGCTGGGTGGCTGCAAGCCCCACTGCTAGCAGACCAGGCTCCATGGTTGGCAGCAGCTACCCAGAGCCTGGGCCGGTTGCAGCCAGAAGGCTGCAAACATCTGCTCCAGGCTCTGGCATTAGCTCCATAGCGACAGGTGCACAACTGCCTCAAGCAGATGGTGGGGGAGGGGCCTGAGGCAGCACAACCCCGGCCTCTCCCCCACCGCTGGCACAGAGCTAATGACAGAGCTCCGGAGCCTAGTGCAGCTGTTTGTAGCCAACCTGGGCTCTAGGCAGCTGCAGCAAGCAGGCTGCAAACAGCTGCACCGGGCTCCACATCCACAGCATCAGCTCCATGCTGGCAGCAACTGCACATCACCTCATAGCAGACAGCGGGAGGGCTGTGCTGCCTCAGGCCCTATCCCCACCATCTGGTCCAAGGCATGCGTGCACCTGCCAGTATGGAGCTGAGGTGGGAGTCTGGAGCTGCTGTTTGCAGCCTCCCAGCTGCAGCCGGCCCAGGCTCTGGTAGCTGTTGCCAACCCTGGAGCCCAGGCTTCTTGCAGCAGGGCTTGCAGCTGAGCCCACTTAACTCCCACCTGCTCCGAGCCCAGCCCCCCAACCGGGAAAGCACAGGGGCTCTGGCGGGAACAGGGCATTGTTGGGTCGGACTTTGTCCAGTGGCCCAGGAGCCCGGCTCCATGCGTCCACACATCTGGTTCTGTGTGTTTGTCTGCCTCTGTCTGGTTCTGTGCATCTGTGTGCCCACACAAGTGTCTGGTTCTAGATGTATGCGCGCGTGCATGTTTTGGGCGTGTTCTGGTTCTGGATGTGTGTGCACGCACGTATGTTTTGGGCGTGTTCTGGTTCTTTGTCTCTGCGCATGTGGTTCTCTTGTGTGTGTGTGCCTGGTTCTCTCTCTGCCCTTTCTCCCTCTCTCTCCTTTTTCTCTTATTTGTCTCTTTTTTTCCACTCTCACTGCAACATGCTCAACAAAAAAGGAATACACAGCAACAAAGGCAACATTTATGATTATTAAATATACTAATATGCAGTACGTTCTGCCATGTACCCCCCACCCTCATTTTGACTTTTTGGCATGCCGGCACTCTGGCACCTTACAAGGTAGACATTGTGGGTTTTTCGGCACTACAGCCAAAAAAATACGTTGCCTACCCCTGCACTAGAGGCTTAGTTTACTGAAACAGATACAGTGCCTCTGCAATGGAAGCAGGGCCACCAGGCTTAAACTCTGACAGCTCTGCCCTCAACATGGAGCCAATGTGCCAGTTTCAGTGAAACCAGAGAGCTCCAGGGCTGCAGCCCTGCAACTTGCTCACTGAGATTTGAGATGCCCAAAACCTTTTTCTCCAGAGCTCATGTGGTACCCACTGCCCTGCATCCCACTGGCTGGGCTGCAGGCTAGCCAGTGCCACCTGAGCTCTGGGGGGCCTGATCCTTTTTTCTCCAGAGCTCAGGCAGCACTTGCACCCTGTGCCACTACCAGAGGTAGCAGATCCAGGCCAGGCAGCAGCAGGAAAAAAAAGATAGGGCCCCTCAGAGCTCAGGCAGCATCCAGCTGGCCACAGAGAAGGAAAAAAAAAAAAAAAAAAAAAAAGAGTTGGGTCCCTCAAAGCATTCTGGGATACTGAAGGACTTCAACTTGGGCAGAAGAGCCATGGAAAGGGGCCATACAGCAATGAAACAGGAACAAAGTCAGGCAGACTGGAGATAATCCTGCCCTGGAGAGGTGAAACTCTAAGCCAAATAATAAGTGCTTTAAGCCACTTAAAATATGTTAACGTGCAGCCAGTCCAGGGGTTAAGAGCTCCAGAAGCTGCCTAAATTTACTGTGTAACAAGGCTCTATGTTTCATAGAAAAGGACAACCTTCAAAGGACATATCTGTCAAAAAAGGCTATATTCTTTTGCAGAACTGAAACCAGTGGGAGGAAGTAGTATGTATACACTATACAGGAAACCTTGTCTATTTTTCACACTTAATATGCAAGATAAAGGTCAACTCACAAGTGTTAAAGTTACAAATCAGTTATTACATCTCTCCTCAAAAGTGAGAGATGTCACAGGAAATTAACCATAACAGTTTACAAACAATATGTTCTTACTACCATATTTTCTTGCATTAAAAAAACCACATCTTTTAGCCCCAAAACCAGTTGGGAAAAATTGGGGTACAGATTATATGCAAGATAAAGGATTTGCCGCATATCCAGATATTGAGGAACGGGGAAAAGAGAGAGGAGCAAAGAAGCCAAACACCAGCAACAAACTGCCATGGCTCTGGGAACCACTGCAATCAAATACTGCCACTTGTTCATCCACCACAGCCCCCACATTGCTGGACCCATGGAGAACCCTTCCTCTCCAATGCACACCAAATCAGGACTTTATATGAAGTGGCTTGTGCCCAGACTCAGCACACCAGGGCTGATCCAGCCCATGGACCCAGCACTGGCATGTCAGATCAGGTCAACCCTTGTGCCCAGCCCCCAACCCTTGGTACTCCAAGATAAGGTTCCCCCTTCCTCTTCTTAGGGCCTTCCAAAACTAGGGTGTGTATTACAGTTGAAGGTGTTATATGCCAGAAAAACATAGTATACAGTAGAATTATTCACGGCATAAGGCTGTTATTGAAAATAAGAGCTTTAAAATTGAGAAATTAAGCTCTTTAATAATGTTTAATATTAAACTACACTTGCAATTTGCATTCATTCATTCATTCTGTGACATCACACCAACCTAGTTTTGGTGTAGTTGGTGTTAGAGGAATTGAAGATTGCAAGTATCCTGCTGGAACTCACAACAAGCATCCTTCCCTCCACAGATCTAAGAGGGCAACTAAGTGACTTGCTCAAAGTCACAAAATGCACGAGAGACAGGGCAGGGAATTAAATCCAACTCTCCTGCAATACAGGTTAGCACCTTAATCCCTGGGCCATCCTTCTTTGCTGATGAACTAGGGTGTGTTAAATGAAACACCAGTAAAATACATATTAAAAGTTAGTTAAAAGAAAGAGGTCATTTGTTACTAAAAATATCAATAGGTCACCCTTTAACAGATAGCAGGTAACATTGCAAATGTAAAATTCTAAATGCATGCATTTATTTTGCTAACATTTATTTTAAAGCAGTCAATTTAAAATCGTATTGTAAAATATGATTAATCTTGCATTACTGACAAAAACTTGCTAGAAGTCAAAATGATGTTTAAAATGCATTTAGTTTTCACTATTTATGCTACATTTATTTTTAAATATCTCTAAATATACTCTCTTTTATTTTTAGGTTCTCAATGTGATGGCTTGATTTGCAAACTCCATAGGACTGTGTTTAAATTTTTTCCTTTAAAAAAAAAAATATATATATTTTGCCTTTACTAGCACATTTTGAAAAAAGCTTGAACTGACTATATCCCTTTGTTTGTAATCATGCCAACAAAAACTAAGTTTAACCTCTTAAAGCATGACCCCAGGTTTTATGGGAAGAAATAACAGCAGAGAAATCAATTACCTGCATCAATTTTCTTGACAGCTCATTAGTGAGAAATTCCTCTTCCTTCTCATAGTTTACAGCAAGCGTCTCTTTCTCCTTCTGCAAAGCTTGAATCTTCTTAAACAGAGTATTACTGATGAACTCCTCTTCCTGCTCTGCCCTTGCTTGCTGTGAAATCAAGACATTGCAAAAGGATTAGAAGCTTCCATGTTGAAAGCAGCTTCTGCCCCTCTGTTAGAAGCTTACAATTTTAAGCAATTTTCTTCAGATCTGCCATTCCCACCCAAAAAAGACTGTATATGTAGGTTAGTAAAATCTTTTATCACTGCAGCTCTATTCCAAAGTGTCAGACTATTCTCTTCTCTCTTTTCTTTGTATCAACTTTGGAAGCCATGTTAAGCATTTTTCTGAATCACTATTCTGCAAAACTTTTTTTTCTTTAAATCAACTTAATTCCATTAAACAAAACAAACCTCAATCTAATGCAAAAACAGCTTAGCCGTAAAAATCACTACAGTTCTGGCTGCCATGTGCAACCTCCCGTCTTTTCTCTTACACAGACCAATTCATTTATCCCCAACTGTACATCAGGTAGATTTTTAAAATTCCTGTTATATCAAAATCATTTAGTTGTATCTCTCTCCTCCTGTAAAGTTTCAAAGCTCCACAAGGTGGCACATCTAAGGAGGTCACCTTGTCCTTGAAGGTTCTAGGAACTGCTTCACGACCCCCATGCACAATCAACTCCTGCCCCCACAGGCCCTTGCTCTTTCCTGCAAAGTTTAAGTGCTCCTAAATCCTCCCACCTGGCTTTAAAATTCTACAGTTCCACCATAAAGAAGTCATCTGTTTGAGGCAAACTTTAGAAGTGCATATCTGCCACACAGACTATTCTGTACACGTAAACTTAAGTTCAGAGCTGAATAGTTCAACGGCCAAATTTCTACTTCAAAAATTAGTCAAATCACATTTTAGCAGAACTAACTGAAGCAAAAAAAGTAATTTAAGGTAAAGCTCTTTAATCAATGAGATAAGACAACATTCAAAGAAGAAAATATCTCGTTTTTTGAACTCCTAAATACTTGCATCATTTGCCCAAACAGAGAAAAAAAAAAACTTTATGCGCTGCATGTTGATCCAAGGTAGAATCACATCAAATATTTTCAGTTTAGCAAAACATGTGAAAAAGTTAAACGCAAGATTCAGAAGTGTAATGGAAGCTAGCCTGAAACTTCACTTTGCCTCCATAACAATCTTTCCACCAAATCTGGCAGTACCTACAACATAATTCACCTCTACTACAGTTTCACCAGAAAATGTCCTACAAAAACTTGATATATTATAATCACTTATCTACTAGGCCAGGGGTTTTCAACCTTTTTTAACAATTGTACCCCTTCTATCGGTCTCAAAGTTTCAGCTCATGTACCCCTTTATATTTTTTTCTTGTTTTTAATGTTACCAATGATGTTATATATAAGGCAGGCTTCACTAATCAACATTAAATTCATTATTAATATATGCATTAAATATATACACATCATAGTTATGCCACAACAATTTGGGCCTAGGAGGGGGGAGCAGATCGAGACCTTAGCAGTGAGGGGGGGAGTGGGGCTGGGGCAGGGCAAGTGCTGCCCAGTTGGGGCAAGAAGCAGGACAGAGCTGTGAGCGAGCGGCTTGTCCAGGCAGCACAGTGGGTGGTGGGCACTTCGCCACTGCACGCACCCTGGGAGGGTTTGGGGGCTGGGGTGTGTGCCCTAAATCTGCGTGCAAGGTGAAGGCAGGCTGCTGCTGCAGGCTGGGGCCAGGGAGGCACTGGGCTCTTTCTGGAGGTGGGGGGGGAGGGGCGGTTGGGCCAGGGCTGCACTCAGGGCTGGTGGTGGTAGCACTGGGAGGGAGACTATAGTGGGGAGGAGAGCTGCAGCCACCCCAAAATTCACCATAGCCTCCACTCCCAGCGCCTCCACCACTCTCCTTGAGCACAGCACTGACCCAACCCCCTGCTGAGAAGAGCCCGGTGCTGCCCTGGCCCCAGCCTGCAGCAGCAGCTCACCCTCACCCCGTGGACAGATCTGGGGGTACAAGTCCCCGTGCCTTCCTGGGGTAGTGCAGCAGCGGGAGCCAGCCCCCAGGATGAGCCGCTCACAGCTCCATCCCCTGCTCTGCCCCAGCTCTGTAGCACCTGCCTCTGCCCAGCCCCACACACTGCCTCATCACAGGTGCCTCAAATTTGACCCCCCTACCATGCCCCTTCCCTCACAACAGACTTACCAGCTGAACCCAGCTGCTCTCCATGCTGTAGGGCTGTATGCCAGGCTGCCTGCATGCTGCACCGTGGCTGCACGCATACATAGGGCATTTATCGGCCACATCATCCAAAAAAGGCCAACTGCCGATACTGTCACTTTTCCTTATATGGGACCAATGTATCGGTGCTGATCCAAATATGGGACCAATGTATCGGTGCAGCTCTAGTAATTTTTTCTTATTTGTTCTGTGTACCCCTGGTTGACAACCACTGTACTATGCAGAAAGCTACACCTACCACTGGTGTGAAGGGATGCCATGTTTATAATCTGTACGGAACACTGTTCCTAGTTCCTGTACTCCTTTTAAATGTAGAAGCATCTCTAAGGGTGTCAACCCATGACACCGTTTATACCAATGAAATGTGCATAGGTTTATATACTGATATAAATTACACCAGCATCCAAAGCAAGCAGACAACCAGCTCCTCTACTGCAGCTGCCTGCAGTCAGTTATTATATACCTCACCACCCTCAGGCAGGGAAACTGGTAATAACCTGCATGCATAAAGCAAATGGCTGTCTTTAGGCATTGACTAAGCCTGTAGTCAAGTAACTAACCTATCAAAAACCTGGGGGAAAAATGGTGTGGTAGATTCAGGTATACAGTTTAAATATAAACATTTTCATTTGCAATGTCACCTAAGTGTTGTAACTGAGCAAGACCCAGAATCCCTATCATTGGTAATAATTTAAGAATGTCACACCAGCAAATTATCCTAATTATCTATATGAAAGTCAACAAGCTCTTGCTACAAATGTTATATTAAATCATTAGATTATACTTTAAGAGTCAAATGCAAGAGACTGTACTGACATTTTAATTATGTTATTTATCAGGGAAATTTTCAAAATAAATTTAATATAAGACGCACATTCAGAACCCAATATGTTTAATTTGGGCACAGTGAATTTCAGGATGGTGAGCACTCACTCACTCATGCTAATAAACCCACTCCTTTTGCTGTCAGTAATACAAACCATTTCTGCTATTTTTCAATTTTTGAAAAAGACATAAAAATGCAAATCTAGATCACGAGCATCTTAAAAGGTTTAGAAGTAAACATAGAAGCACTAAATAAAGGGACCAAATATTTAGCCCATACAAGTGACAAGACAGCTATAATTCAAAGCAGTGAGAGTAACAGTGCAAGTTAACAGCAATTTATCTTACAACAATGGATGTAGATTTAAATTACTTAAAGGAATTTGACGTGTGCCAACTCTGAAACTGGAGAAAAATCAAGCCAATACTATTATAATAGATGATAAAATAATTATGCCTTACCGTCCTTTTTCTATGCCCATACCCTCCCTTTCTTCCAGAAATTATCCCATTATCTTTAAAACTGGCACAAGAAAATTAATTATGCTTTTAGAAACCCAACCTCAATTTCTGTCACATTAAAATATTTGCCTTAATCCTTCCTAAAATCTTGGAGAAACCTTGCAATCTGAAACCTTGGAATCTAAAGCATTTTCACCACCAGGATACAAACCAAACACTCAACCTATAAGCAAATGTATGCTGTACACTGCAGCAATAAGTCAACACCTTCTTCTTCAAGGACTAAAAAGTCGATAAAATTATGATAACTTAGCCTTTTAATCACCTAAAATTCCTTTTTAGTGTTAAGCTCAGGATTTCCTGCTGATCTGACCAGCAGGCAACTTAAGGTAGAAATCTTATCCTTTATTATTTACAAGTTAGAAATTCATTAGTAATAATCCACCAGAAAAATAGATGACCTAAAAGAAAACTAAGAGAGACTTTTAAAAACTTCTATACAAATATTAAAAAGAAATGGTGAAAATGCAGGGACCAAGCATGAAACACCATGTCACAAGAGACTGAAACCCTTCCCCCATGCCTCTCATGGGACTACCAGCTGTTCAGCTTCCACCTTGCAGAGGGACCCTTCGATGGCCCAGCATGACAGAAATGGGTCCATGTTTTGTTGCAAGCTGAAACGTTCAAATTGGAGGATCAGGCCAAAAGAAACCTCATGAGATTCAATATGGACAAGTGCAAAGTCCTGCACCTAAAACGGAACAATCACATGCACCAGTACAGGCTGGGGACCAACTGGCTAAGCAGCAGTTCTGCAGAAAAGGACATGGGGGTTACAGTGAACAGGAAGCTGAATATGAACCAAGTGTGCCCTTACTGCAAAGAAGACTAACAGCATACTGGGCTGCATTAGTAGGAGCATTGCCAGCAGATCAAGGGAAGTAATTATTCCCCTCTATTCAGCACTGGTGAGGCCACATCTGAAGTACCGTGTCCACTTTTAGGCCTCCCACTACAGAGACAATATGGACAAATTGGAGGGAGTCCAGCAGAGAGCAATGAAAATGGTTAGAGGGTCCGGGCACATAACTTATGAGGAGAAGCTGAGGGAACTGGGCTTATTTAGTCTAGAGAAAAGAAGACTGAGGCAGGATTTAATAGCAGCCTTAGACTACCTGAAGGGTGGTTCAAAAGATGATGGAGCTAGACTGTTCTCACTGGTGACAGGTAACAGAGTAACGGTTTCAAGTTGCAGCAAGGAAAGTTTAGGTTGGATATTAGGAAAAACATTATCACTAGGAAGGTAGTAAAACACTGGAACAGGTTACAGAGAGAGATGGTGGAATCTCCATCGTTGGAGGTTTTTAAGACCCAAGTAGACAAAGCTTTGGCTGGGATGATCTAGTTGGGGATGGTCTTGCTTTGAGTAGGGGGTTGGACTAGATGACCTCCTGAGGTCCCTTCCAACTCTAATTTTCTATGAAAATTCTATGAAACTCCCCCGGGTCCCATATAGCTGAGCCAGTAGGGAGCCGCGCTCCCGAGCCGCGCGGCGCGAACAGAGCGCGCAAACAGGGAGGCTAGGGAAGGGACTGTCCCCCCAGGCCAGGGAGCACCCCCGGGGCTAACCCTTGGGGGAGCAGGCTCCCGCGGCAGCGGATCCCCCCAGCGGGGGAGCGTAGGGGCGGAACTGCCAGCAGGCACTTCCGGGTAGACCGGGGCGCCTGATTGGCCGTTGGAGTGGGGCGGGTAATTCAAACCGCGGGCTTTAAAGCCGCGGGGTGACGTAGTTCCCAGCACTCAGGAACCAGCAGCAGGAAGGAGAGGAGTCAGCACACATGTGTCCCGCACGCACGTGTGCGCCTTTTACCAACTGACTGACAAGAGGCAGCAGCGGCAGCAGCAGCAGAGGAATCGGCAGCGGGGGCAGCAGCAGCTGATCCCCCGAAGGTAAGTGGGGCGGAAGGACCCGGCGCAGCTGAGCCGGATCCAGAGGGGAAGCCCCCCGGGTCCCATATACCTGAGCCGGTAGGGAGCTGCACTCCCAAGCCGCGTGGCGCGAACAGAGCGCACAAACAGGCGTGCTCTGTAAGAGCACGCCGGCGTTTGCGCCGGCGGGCGGGCCGGGAGGGCCAGGCGTGGGACTCCTGTAGGGGTAGGGCGTAGACACTGCACAGGTCTACAAACAGCAGTTTATAGAATAGTGTCTACGAGGAGTGCTGCTAGGGCCTCTGCCCAGGGGGACAAGGCTACCCGGGGCAGGTCTGAGGCCTCCACCCAGACTGAGCCCATGGGGGAGCTGATGTCCCCCTACCTCCTGGCCTGTGAGGGATCCCCAGCAGGGCCGGGGGGGGGGGGGGGGGACAGAGATTGTGGGCCCCCACACCTGTCTGGCAGGAGCCCGTCTTAGGGCTCTGGAGGTGCAGGTGAGGGAGCTCCAGGAGGAGGTTAGCAGGCTGAGGGGGGATCAGGGAGGCGGAGGATGAAATTGACAGTTATTTCCTTTCCCTGCAGGCCCAGGCACCCAAGGAAGAAGCAGCCCGGGGAGTGCCCTCCGCAGCAGAGTGGCAGACGGTCACAGCCAGGACCGGAGCAGCTCGCAGCGAACTGGTACCAGCTTCTCCAGTCCGACTGGTGAACAGGTACGAGGCCCTGGCAACCCTGCAGGAGATGGAAGGGGAGGAGGAAACCCTTGGGCAAGAAGAAACACCACGTTCTTCACACTCCGAACAGATCAAGAGATCCACGAGGACCCAAAGGAGGAGGCGACGAGTGCTCGTCATAGGCGACTCCATCCTGAGAGGTACGGAAGGACCCATCTGTCGCCAGGACCCCTCGGCACGAGAGGTATGCTGCCTCCCTGGAGCAAAGATTCGGGATGTGACGGAGGTAATCCAGGCCAGGATCAAGCCCACCGATTACTACCCCATTGTCCTAGTCCATGTGGGTACTAACGATGCGGCCAGGAGAACCCCCGATGGCGGACTACAGTGCTCTGGGTGGCGTGCTGAAGGAATTCGGTGCACAGGTGGTTTTCTCTTCCATCCTACCGGTGACCGGACGAGGAAGACGGCAGGAGAACTGCATCCGAGAAACCAACTGGCGGCTTCGGCAGTGGTGTCTCGAGGCAGGCTTCGGCTTCCTGGACAATGACCCGCACATCACGACGAGGGACATGCTCAGCTGGGATGGGCTTCACCTGTCCCCCAAAGGTAAGCGTGTGTTTTCTACTAGGTTGGCAGATCTCCTCCGGTGGGCTTTAAACTAGGCTCGTCGGGGGGAGGGGAGTACGAGGGCAGGGGAAGCTGTGGACCACCAAGCCATGTGTCACCCACAAGGACAGCCCAGCCTGAAGGAGAACATTGGAAACCTGAAAGCCATGGGGAGATCAGCACTACAGAACAGGTAAGAAACAAGAAGGTAAGAAACAATGGGCCCCTTGGGACTCGGAGCGGGGGGGCAGCAAAGGCACCAGTCGCAGGGCTCAAGTGCCTATATACTAATGCTAGGAGCATGGGGAACAAGCAGGATGAACTAGCGCTCCTGCTTGCACTAAACACTTATGACTTAGTGGGGCTAACAGAGACCTGGTGGGATTCATCCCATGACTGGGCGGTACATATTGAGGGCTATAGATTGTACAGAAAAGACAGGTCGGGGAAGAAAGGGGGGGGGGGTTGAACTTTATGTCAGTGAGCAATATACATCAACCCTCATCAAGACAGAATCCAAGGATGAGGAAGTAGAAGGATTGTGAGTTAGGCTACATGGGGGGCAAGGAGAAAGGGATTTGGTGGTAGGGGTCTGCTACAGACCCCCACACCAAGGGGAAGAAATAGATGCGGGGCTCCTGAGGCAACTCTCGGAGACCATAAAAGCTAAACAGGCGGTAGTCATGGGGGACCTAAACTACCCAGACATCTGCTGGGAGACGCAGACAGCAAGGTCCCATTGCTCACGCAGGTTTCTAACCTGTGTACAGGACCTCCACCTGACACAGGAGGTGCATGGTCCCACTAGGGGGAATGACATACTGGATCTGGTATTGGCAACAGGGGATGACATGATAGGGGACCTCCAGATCGGTAGCCATTTGGGAGACAGTGATCACCTAATAACAGAATTCAACATAAGACGTCGAGTGGGTAAGGTAACTAGTAGGGTGAAAGTGCTAGACTTTAGGAAAGCTGATCTCAATGCACTCAGGCAATTAGTAAAGGACGCACTGCAGAGTAGGAGTTTTGAAGGGATGGGAGCCCAAAAAGGGTGGCTGTGCCTTAAGGAAACGATCCTTCGGGCACAAAGCAAGACGATCCCCGAGCGAGGCAAAAAAGGGAAAGGGGCCAGGAGGCTTCCCTGGCTGACCACAGAAATCCAGGGCAGCCTAAGGGCCAAAAGGGGAGCCCATAAAAAGTGGAAACAGGGTGAGATCAGTAAAGATGAATATACCTCCTCTGCTCGTGCTTGTAGGGAGGCAGTTAGGCGGGCCAAAGCTACCATGGAGCTGAGGATGGCAACCCAAGTAAAAGACAACAAGAAACTGTTTTTTAGATATATTGGGAGTAAAAGGAAGGCCCAGGGAAGAATAGGACCCCTGCTAAATGGGCAGAAACAATTGGTGACAGACAGGGGGGACAAGGCTGAACTCTTCAACGGGTTCTTTGCCTCACTGTTCCTAAGTGAGGGGCACGACAAGTCTCTCACTGGGGTTGCAGAGAGGCAGCAGCAAGGCGCCGGACTTCCATACGTAGATCCTGAGGTGGTGCAGAGTCACTTGGAAGAACTGGATGCCTTTAAGTCGGCAGGCCCGGATGAGCTCCATCTGAGGGTGCTGAAGGCACTGGCCGACATCATTGCAGAGCCACTGGCGGGAATATTTGAACGCTCGTGGCGCACGGGCCAAGTCCCGGAGGACTGGAAAAGGGCTAACGTGGTCCCCATTTTCAAAAAGGGGAGGAAGAAGGACCCGGGCAACTATAGGCCAGTCAGTCTCACCTCCATCCTTGGTAAAGTCTTTGAAAAAATTATCAAGGCTCACATTTGTGAGAGCCCGGCAGGGCAAATTATGCTGAGGGGAAACCAGCACGGGTTTGTGGTGGGCAGATCGTGCCTGACCAATCTAGTCTCTTTCTATGACCAGGTTACGAAACGCCTGGACACAGGAGGAGGGGTGGATGTCGTATACTTAGACTTCAGGAAGGCCTTCGATACGGTATCCCACCCCATACTGGTGAACAAGTTAAGAGGCTGTGATGTGGATGACTACACAGTCCGGTGGGTGGCAAACTGGCTAGAGGGTCGCACCCAAAGAGTCGTGGTGGATGGGTCGGTCTCGACCTGGAAGCATGTGGGCAGTGGGGTCCCGCAGGGCTCGGTCCTTGGACCGATACTCTTTAATGTCTTCATCAGTGACTTGGACGAGGGAGTCAAATGTACTCTGTCCAAGTTTGCAGATAACACAAAGCTATGGGGAGAAGTGGACACGCCGGAGGGCAGGGAACAGCTGCAGGCAGACCTGGATAGGTTGGACAAGTGGGCAGAAAACAACAGGATGCAGTTCAACAAGGAGAAATGCAAAGTGCTGCACCTAGGGAGGAAAAATGTCCAGCACACCTACAGCCTAGGGAATGACCTGCTGGGTGGCACAGAGGTGGAAAGGGATCTTGGAGTCCTAGTGGACTCCAAGATGAACATGAGCCAGCAGTGTGACGAAGCCATCAGAAAAGCCAATGGCACTTTATCGTGCATCAGCAGATGCATGACGAATAGGTCCAAGGAGGTGATACTTCCCCTCTATAGGGCGCTGGTCAGACCGCAGTTGGAGTACTGCATGCAATTCTGGGCGCCACACTTCAAGAAGGATGCGGATAGCCTGGAGAGGGTCCAGAGAAGGGCAACTCGTATGGTCAAGGGCCTGCAGACCAAGCCCTACGAGGAGAGACTAGAGAAACTGGACCTTTTCAGCCTCCGCAAGAGAAGGTTGAGAGGCGACCTTGTGGCTGCCTATAAGTTCATCATAGGGGCACAGAAGGGAGTTGGTGAGGTTTTATTCACCAAGGTGCCCCCAGAGGTTACAAGAAATAATGGCCACAAGCTAGCAGAGAGCAGATTTAGACTGGACATTAGGAAGAACTTCTTCACAGTTCGAGTGGCCAAGGTCTGGAACGGGCTCCCAAGGGAGGTGGTGCTCTCCCCTACCCTGGGGGTCTTCAAGAGGAGGTTAGATGAGTATCTAGCTGGGGTCATCTAGACCCAGCACTCTTTCCTGCCTATGCAGGGGGTCGGACTCGATGATCTATTGAGGTCCCTTCCGACCCTAACATCTATGAATCTATGAAATGTTGACATGCATCTGCACCAGAAAGTGAAAGAGTTGGATGGTGTCACTGGAGTCAGCCCTGCAGCTGAGCCAGTTTCTGCAACTTTTTATAGTTGCCATCTTGACCTGGTCCCTCAAAAAACTGGCCAGACAGACTGACTGCAGCTGGAGCAGTCCAGGAAGGCATAGAAGACAGTCTCCTTCACCACCTCTTTGTAGAAAGGGCAAGCTGCTGATATTGCCATGTCTAAGCGGAAGACAGAAGTGCCAGGGGGCAGGGCCACATAGAGCAGCTGCCACTGAAGATCACCAGTTCTCTTAGCAACGGGTAGCTTGTATAGGGTGTGCCAGGCCAAGCAGGCTTGTTCTGGTGTTGCTACCACTAGGTGCTGCCGCAAGTCACATAAGGGCAGGCAGTAAGGCATGATGAATTTTGACTGTCTGTGTATATAGTGCCTTCCCAGACTGGATCTCAAAGAAGATCCCGCCAGTGTCCCTGTTAGTTATGGGGAGGGACAGCAGAGGGCAGGCCTTGCCACTTACCACTGTCCACAGCTGGACAAACAGGAAGTGACAGAGGGGGTCTGCCTGGCAAGTTACCATTGGAAAGGGCTTATTGTGTGCAGCAGTGGTCTTCTAGGGCAGAGGTTTCCAACCTTTTTAGGCTGAGGACCAGCAAACCGCAGCCTGGCAGAACTGTGGGCAGGTAGCCAATGCTTTTTTATACTCAATATAAAAAAGGGTTGGTTGACAGTCTGCAGTACGCTGGTCACCTCCAGTCTGCAGTTTGCCAGCTCATGGTCGCTTCTGGTTCAGCAGCCAGCCCTCCTGTGGACTGGCAGCCAACCCTTCGGGGCCCAGGGGTTGGATACCCCTATTCTAGGGTAGCAAGCACATCTGCAGGGATGGCAGCATTTACTTTGCCTAAGAGGCGCAAAACAAAACAGAGTGGAGGCCCAGGTGGTCAACTAGGGCTTTAGCAAAGAGCCAGGTGGACCATGCTGAGTCAGAGGTGGATCAGCTTGATGAAATACAACCAGACTAAGGAAGTAATAAGACTTCAGGATGCTTGGTTCAGTGCCCCCTGTGGCAAGGCCAGATTATGGACTAGGGGCTCCAGTAAGAGCTCTGAAAAATCACAGACACCTACCCTGGGGTCTCAGTTCAGGGGTACACCCACCCAGGCAAGGCTGTAGTAGAAGGACATCCCAGCCAAGGCAGTCAGGATCCAACGTGAACATTTCCTGATGAAGACTGGGGCCCCTCACAGGAAAGCAAAGACAGCAGTTGCTAAGGAGCTTGCAGGCAAAAGGCAGCCACTCTGCTCGGCAGGTCAATTAGGTCTAAACTTTGCTTGCTGACAGAACAGGCTACTGGAGCCAGTGGTGCCCATTCCAGAAGTCCACAAGGCGCTTCCAGAGCTATTAGAGTAGGGTTACAAGTGGGTCCAGAATTGCACCTGTGCCACAGAGTAGCAGCTGTCAGGTTGTTGATGACCAGGACCCAGGCAGAGTAGGAGAAGCTAGGTAGGTGCCAATGCCACCTCTGTAGCTGTTCCTCTGCTGCCTCACTGAGGCCTTTTCAGTTCTTGGCTAGAGAGAATGGAGGACCTAGGAAAGTGACTGAGGCTTTCAAGCCTTCATGGCACCAGAACAGGCCTCCAGATGCATCCAGACACACCCAGCAGAAGTGTGTCTGCCTCCACACAAATCCAGATAGAGGTGATCCCAGCTTTCCTAGGTCCTCCATTCTCTCTAGCCAAGAACTGAAAAGGCCTGAGTGAGGCAGCAGAGGAACAGCTACAGAGGTGGCATTGGCACCTACCTAGCTTCTCCTACTCTGCCTGGGTCCTGGTCATCAACAACCTGGCAGCTGCTACTCTGCAGCACAGGTGCAATTCTGGACCCACCCTCCAGCAGAACTGTGTCACTTTTGGTCCACTTGATATGGGCTTTAGAGGCAAACTTGTAAGCCTGCTGACACTCACAAAGGGACTGGATGTCATCTTCCCTGCTCACAGAAAGAGTCACATCATCAGGTTATGTTGTGCAGCCAGTGACTATGGCTCAATAGTTAAGGCATAGAGCCCTACTGGATGCCTCTGCATGCTGGGAATGCGGTACATGGCTCTCTATTCACCTTCAGGAGGCTAGAGACGTCCTAGTATAGAAGCCAGATGGTTGAGACAGACCCAAAAAAACCAAAGATTTCCAGAGTCCAGAATAAAAAGTCGTGGTTGACATGATCAAAGGCTTTTTCTTGATCTAGGAAAACAAAGCTGATGTTCAGGTCAAAGAATTCCATGGCTGCCAGCAGGTCATGTAACAGAAATAAAGTCCTGGATGGCTCTGCCAAGTATGCAGTAGTTCTGTTCAGGGCTGAGAGAGGCCAGAGAGAACAAAGGCCCACAGTTAATGAAACATAATGCATAAGGTTACTACAGAAAGAATAAGAAGTCTCTCACCTGATTATTTCTGGACACTTCAGCTAATGCAAGGAAATAAACTCATGTCACAGGAGTTCTGGAGGGATACATGCATTAAAAGCTAGATCCGCAGTAATTGTCATAAGGAAGAACTCAAGTTATTGGAAAGTGAGGAATGGCATACAACATATTTCAAGCACCAGAAATAGGGTAAAAAAGCTTTCTGGAAATAAATTTCTATTTCTTATTCTACTGCAGCAGTATGTAGAAGCACAGTAAACAGCACTGCACAAACAGAACAAGGGACAATTCCACCCTCAAAAACTTGAAATCCAACATAATCTTCACTTAACAGGAATGTTCTATGCCCTCCATTCTAAAAGATCTACCACTATCCTATTCCAAAGATGGAGCCTCCAAAATTTTTTTTAAAGTATAGTTATCAAAAAGAGTCATTCAAAAATGTCACTCCAAACACAGGAAATGTATGCATTTAAATCAGGGGTTATTGCAGGGCCTTTGGCATGACTTTACGAGTGCTCGTGGTGCTCGAGCCAGGTGCCAGATGATTGGAAGATAGCCAATGTGGTCCCCATCTTTAAAAAAGGGAGGAGGAAGGACCCGGGCAACTATAGGCTCATCAGTCTTACCTCAATCCTGGGAAAACTCTTTGAGAAGATCATCAAGGAGCACATCTGTGATGGGCCAGCATCGGGGATGATGCTCAAGGACAACCAGCATGATTTCATTAGGGGCAGGTCATGTCAGACCAACCCGAATACCTTTTATGATCAGGTCACAAAAGCATTGGATGCAGGTGTCGCCATGGATGTAGTCTTTCTGGACTTCAGCAAGGCCTTTGACACTGTCTCCCACCCCTCATTAAAAAACTAGGTGACTGTAGCATCGATCCCTACACGGTCATATGAATTGCAAATTGGCTGAAGGGTCATACTCAGAGGGTGGTGGTGGATGGGTCATATTTGACCTAGGGGGAAGTAGGCAGCGGAGTCCCCCAGAACTCGGTCCTTGGGCCCACGCTGTTCAATTTCATCAGCGATTTGGACAACGGGGTGAAAAGCAACCTGTTCAAATTTGCTGATGATACCAAAATTTGGTGTGAGGTGGGCACACTGGTAGGGAGGGAAGACTGCAGAATGACCTAGATAGGTTGCAGGGGTGGGCTAACAAAAACAGGATGCATTTCAATACTGACAAGTGCAGGGTACTGCACTTGGGCAGTAGTAACCAGTGGCACACTTATAAGATGGGAAACTCCCTTCTTGAGAGCATGGAGGCAGAAAGGGATCTTGGAGTCATCAATGACTCCGAGATGAACATGGGCCAACAATGCGAGATCACGGTCAGCAGGGCTAACCGGACCTTATCGTGCATCCACAGGTGCATCTCAAGTAGGGCCGAGGAGGTGATCCTCCCCCTCTACTCGACACTGGTAAGGCCACAGCTGGAGTACTGTGTCCAGTTCTGGGCACCCCACTTCAAGAGGGATGTGGACAACACAGAGGGTCCAGAGGAGGGCCACCCGCATGATCCGGGGACAGCAGGGCAGACCCTACAATGAGAGGCTACAGGACCTGAACCTGTTCAGCCTTCACAAGAGAAGGCTGAGGGGGGACCTGGTGACCGTCTATAAACTCACTAGGGGGGACCAAAAGGGTTTGGGGGAGACCTTGTTTCCCCTAGCGTCCCCTGGGATAACAAGGAATAATGACCACTAGTTGTTGAAGAGTAGGTTTAGATTAGACATCCATAAGAACTACTTCACAGTAAGGGTGGCTAGGATCTGGAACCAACTTCCAAGGGTCTGGAACCAACTTCCAAGGGAAGTGGTGCTGGCTCCTACCCTGGGGGTCTTTAAGAAGCGGCTTGATGCCTACCTGACTGGGGTCAATTGAGCCCAGTTTTCCTCCTGCCCAGGCAGGGGGTCGGACTTGAAGATCTACAAGGTCCCTTCCGACCCTACTTCTATGATTCTATGAAATCATTTTAAGTAACTGATAGATCTGAATTCAAAAAGCTTGTCATAAGATAAATGCTTTTAAATGCATTTCAGTGAAATGCTGTGTTGTTGTCTATGGATACCATGTGGCAATTTATATAACAAACTCTTCCAAAAAGGTAGTAAAAAAACAAAAATAAAGCACACATTTTAGTGCACAGAGCTGTTCTGTTACGACAGAAGGACTGTGCAACTAAAATATTACAAACTTAATATGATTCATACTAGGGATGCACCAATAAAGATTTTTTTTAGCCAGCCAAATCAGTCGATACCAATCTGAAAGCTGATATGTAGTCTGGCAGCTTGGAGAGCAGCATAGGGCCAGTAAGTCTGTGAGGGGGAAGGGGCAAGGGGGGGGGGGGGGGACACAGATCAAGGCCCCCACAGTGAGGGAGGGAGGGAACGGGACAGGGGCAAGTGCTACCCAGCCAGGGCAGGGTGGGATTTGGGACTTGCCCTTGGCGGTTCATCCAGGGAGGTGGGGAGGGGGCAGCTCGTTGTGCTGTACGCACCCCCAGGGGACGCATGGGGGACATGTGCCACCCCCCCCCCCCGATTTGTGCACATGGTAATGGAAGTATCAATGCACCTCTAATTCATACCACATCATTAAACAGATGGTGGGTAGTATGGACTGTAGATTACTTTTTACTCAAACTGTAACTTAAATTACAAATAGTGGGTTTTTAACTTGTCGTTTATTATAACATAATTATTTGATGTAATTTCATGTTTAGCTTTTAATTTCCTGGTGACCACCTCATCCTTTAAAAACTTATTCTTTACAAAGAGTAAATTACTTTAGTTGTCCAGTGCATCTTACCCATTTTGCCCATAACCCTTCTTGTTTTGCCTTCTGACCTCTGGCTATAGGTAAAGACTAAATGCTTTCACATTCTATATTATTGCACTATATAGTATTTACACACCTTTATGGGAACTTTATGTGAAAAGACTTTTCAAAGCATTTGATGAAGGCAGTTCCAGCTTACAAAAGCTTGTGCTATGCATCTCATAGAGTCATTAAGAAATAGGGCTAGAAGGAACCTATACAGGTCATCTAGTCCAACCCCCTTCCTGAGGCAGAACCATCTCTATCCAAACCATCCCATACAATTCACAATCTAAACTCAGCATAAGACTACCATTAACCCAGGCACAGACAGGCACCCTAACCTGCCACAGGTAAAACAGGGGAATCACGGCAGCCAATGCCCTGCTTCTACAAAAGGTTGTCAATATATGCTTAAGAGATCCCAGGGAGACAGCCACACACCCGCTCTATAGAGGAAGGCAAAAATCTCCACAGTCCATGTCAATCTGACCAGGAGGTAAAATTATTTCTTGACCCCAAATACGGCGATCAGGCTGACACCCGAAGCAACAGCAAGACCCTCTAGCCAGGAACCTCTGACTGGTCCCACAAGCAACTTTGGCACACCCAAATCAAAATCCACAGCCTTCGCTGTAGCCGACACCCAATGACTTTGACAGAAGCTTAAAAATACCCTGATATGTAGCAGAAGGGGGCTGGGGAGAGAGAGAAAAGGGGCAATCAACAAAGCCCAGAAGCATGGGGAATACCCATAGCAGAACATACGCATAAGGATGCTTAGGTCAACCCCAACCACTGTCCTAGGCAGTCTATTCTGATTTAGTTAATCTATTAGATGCAAATCTACCCTGCCTTCTGCTTGACTCCAGACAAACACAGCTAGCTACATCTTTCCTAAGGAGCAGAGAAACCAGCAGATGGAGCTAAAGTGCTATTTTCCATACTCAGAGCATACAGATATGGAGCTCAATCTTTGCAACGATCCAGAGGCAAGGAACTTAAAATGGTACTCTACTGGAAGGGTCTCATGGGATCACAGGCCTAAACCACCATTACTCAAAGTTGCTTTTTCTAAGACAGTGATTCTCAACCAGGGTGCCATGTCCCCCTGGAGTACCTTGAGATCCTTTGGTACTGTGCAGTGCCACACAATGTTAGCACTGTTAGATCTGTAAACATGATTCACAAGATAAATGCAGAGATTTCAAACAGAATTCTATAGTTATTGTCTTTGAGTTCTTGGCAACAGAAGAACTATTCTATTATTTTTCTGTAGTAAAAAAAAAAAAGAAGTAAGAACTAAGCTGTCATTTTCTGAGGGGTGCTTTCAATCTCGGGGTGCCTCGAATCTCAAAAGGTTGAGAACCACTGCTCCAAGACTAATTTTGCACAAAAGCAAAAGGGTAAAGAGGAGCAATTAGCTGTCGCAATTTAAAGAATACTGAATCTGTATTTGTCATATCTCAAAATAATTTAACTTCTGAGTGTCCCCAAACTACACACCATTATGTTGCTGTACAACAGCCAACTTCTATATACAGCAAAACAGCAACTAACCATGACATTTAGAGGAGTCAGTTGAAGTCATGAAGGGTTGTTGTGGTGGTGGTTTTCCACAGTGAAGCCACAGAAGCTTTCCTCAATGTCTGAAGTGTGACTAGGGTGGCAAAGAAGAAATTTGATCTTATGATTAAAGCAACAAACTTGCTCTAAAAGGGCACGTCCAGACGAGTGAGCACGTGCATCTTGCAGCATCTCATAGATTCATAGATGTTAGGGTCGGAAGGGACCTCAATAGATCATCGAGTCCGACCCCCTGCATAGGCAGGAAAGAGTGCTGGGTCTAGATGACCCCAGCTAGATGCATATCCAACCTCCTCTTGAAGACCCCCAGGGTAGAGGAGAGCATCACCTCCCTTGGGAGCCCGTTCCAGACCTTAGCCACTCGAACTGTGAAGAAGTTCTTCCTAATGTCCAGTCTAAATCTGCTCTCTGCTAGCTTGTGGCCATTATTTCTTGTAACCTCTGGGGGCGCCTTGGTGAATAAAACCTCACCAATTCCCTTCTGTGCCCCCATGATGAACTTATAGGCAGCCACAAGGTCCCCTCTCAACCTTCTCTTGCGGAGGCTGAAAAGGTCCAGGTTCTTTAGTCTCTCCTCATAGGGCTTGGTCTGCAGGCCCTTAATCATACGGGTGGCCCTTCTCTGGACCCTCTCCAGGTTATCCGCATCCCTCTTGAAGTGCGGTGCCCAGAACTGCACGCAGTACTCCAACTGCAGTCTGACCAGCGCCCGATAGAGGGGAAGTATCACCTCTTTGGATCTACTCAAAGCCCTTTGAGATGCTGCAGGAGGCACGTGTGGGAACGAGAAAAGGTTCCCCACGCTGAAAATGTGCAGTGCAGGGGAAAATTAGAGCCCTGGATATCCAGGGGTCAAAAAAACAAACCACCAGTGAAAAAAAGCAGAGCAGGGCGCAGTCCCAGATCGTTTAACCAAAGGCTGGGTCATCCAGAGATGCTATGGTAGCAGCGCAGTTGACCCTTGCCCTGGTGCTGAAGCACGTTGCCTGCCTGCTCCCCCAGCGCTCTCAATTCTTGCCCCACCCAGCCCCATCACCCACCTGGCCCCTGAGCCCACCCCCCCGATCCCTGCCCCTCCTGCCCTGTCCTCCACCTACCCCCCAAACTCCCCCATGGCTGTCTTGCTCAGCCCCATCCCCGCTATCACTGCCCTGCCCAACACCATTCCCTGCCTGCCCCTCAAGCCCCCTTGATGGCTGCCCCAGCATCTCGGCAATTAACCCCTCCCTACCCCCCAAAACTCTGTACTCACCGGCAGTAGCAGCTGCTGTCAGGGGTCACTGCCCCGCCCCCCCAAGCACGGGGCCAGGCAACAGCCCCAGTGGCCCCAGCCTGGGGGGGGGGGGGAGGGGGGCTGTGCCTGTGGGGGGTTCTGGGGCTGTGCCAGGAAGCCCCAGAGCTCCTGCTCCTGCCGGTGAGTAGAGGCTTTTTTTTAAGTGCCAGAGGCTGGGGGGGCAGCCATCGGGGGGCTGGGGGTGTAAGTAAGGGATGGGGCCAGGCAGGGCAACAATCTGGGGGAGCAAGCGGGGTGGTAGCACCTGCAGGTACCATTGGGCAGGGGGGCTTTAACCCCTGTGGGGGGGGGCACCGAAACATATAGCTTTTTAAACTGATTAAGCCAGGACAGGACAGCTTTTTATACTGCTAGGCACAGCACAGGTGCTGGCCCTGGGCTCTAGCTCCCCCTGTTTACAGATCTAGGAGGAGCCAGGTAGGGTTATTTTACCCCAGGTGGCACAACCTGCCCCACACCGAAGTGCATGTCTGGACACGTGCACCGAGGCAAAAAGCCCCAGCTCAAATTTGCACTGATTCTATTTAAGCCGCTGCAAGCGCATGTGTCTGCATGTGTGGACGTGCCCAAAGGGTGCATCCCCACATGCAGGGGCATGTGCTTGCAGCAGCAAAAACAGTACTGGCACAATTTTGTGCCACTACTTTTTGCTGCAGTGCATGCCCCTGCACATGCACTTTGGTGTGGCACAAATTGCCCTGCTTTGGGGAATGGACCTTTCCCTGCTCTTCCCAGCTCCCAGCATGCTGGGGGGCCCAGAGGACAACTAAAGTAGTGGAGACACTGTGGCCAGCAGCCACAGCATCTCTTGAGAGGGCTAAGTCTCTGCACCTTCTGGCGCATGCTCCTCTTGTGTGCACTGAGTTTTTTCACATCTTTTCTTTTGTGCTACCAGGATTACCTGGTAGTAAAATTTGCAGCGCAGGGCATATTTTAATGATCCAGGTGTACAGTCTATGCCACAAACCACATGTACCTGCACATCTGAATCCAGCCAGAGTTTATGGGTTCAATCTGCACTTCTACTACAGTTTTCTCTCTGTTCTAGGGTAAGTCACAGTTTCTCCTGCCCTTCAACTCTCAAAGCAGTTTCTCACCTCAAGACGAATTTGCAAAATAAATTCATTGTTGCATGCTCAGACACAATGACAACAGAAATTTCTCAGTAATTAAACCAGCAGATTCACCTTTATACCCTTATATTATTTCACTGTCTACATGGCATTTACTGGGAGATGCCAAATAAAGCATGTAAATTTATGAATGTTCGTGTCTTTTTTTTTTTTTTAAATGGAATTTTGGCTTGCTTCCCACACTGCCGCCTCCTTTTTTTTCCAGATGAAATAAGGGAGGTTGTTTTATTTTAAAACTACAAGTATTACATACAATTGAAGTTATTTTCCATACTGGGAACATCAGATTTAGTTACAAAAGCCTTCAACTTCTCTAAGAGGGATAAAATTATCAAGGTTCCCCAACCCCAAAAAAAGAAAAATGGGACACACTCTGATGCATTATATACACACACATACACACCCTCCCCACCCCAAATTAAAAAGGCCTGGCTATAAATAGAATCCAGCCCAAACACAGTCCTCCACAACAGCTTGCATGGTGGTGAAGGGAAAGATTGGTTGTATAACTTACTTGGAAGGTAAAAAAAAACAAAAAACCTAGATTCAGACACATCTAATGAAAGTACACTTATAATAAAACTATTTAAAAGAAATTTTAGGGGGAAAAATGATTTATCATCTGTTTATCATGTGAAAAATTTCTAATTGTTTTTAAAGGATTATGATTAGATGTGCACTGATACACTGGTTCTTATTGTATCAGCACCAATAAAGGAAAATTGACATTGGCAATCGGCTTTTTTTGTCTGATAGTGTCGCCAATAAACGCTGTGCATTCGCGCAGCCATAGCATGCACACGGCCAGCCCAGTAGTTTATAGACAGCAGACTTAGGTTGGTAAGTCTGTTCGGGGGCAGGGCCAGGGAGAGGGAATGGGTGTGTGGGAGCAGATTAAGGCCCCTGTGGTGAAGAAGGGAGTAGGGCTGGGGCTGAGGTAGGTGCTGTACAGCCGGGACAGGGCAGGGCACAGGATGGAAAAGGCAGTGGCTTGTATGCGGACGGATCCCATCACTGTCTGCACCTCCTGGGGAGCCATGGGGTTCACATGCCCCCCCAGATCTGTGTGTGAGGTAAGAGTGGTCTGCAGCTGCAGGCTTGGGGCTGGAGGCTGCACTGGGCTTTCTGGCAGAGGGGTTGAGGGGGCTGTGCTTGGGCCAGGCAGCAGTGGCTATGGCAGTGCTGGGGGGAGGGGGGAAGCTACAGTCAATGTTGGGGTAGCTGAACCCCCCCGTAGCCACCCCTTCCAATACTGACACCTCCTACCCTGCACCACCCTGCCCGGCCCGAGCGTAGCTCCAGCCCAGTCCCCCTGCCAGGAAGAGGCTGGTGCAGCCCCCAGCTCCAAGCCCATAGCAGCAGCCTGCCCTCACCCCGCGTGCAGCAGATCCAGGGAGCACAAGACCCCAAGCGTACACCGGGGGTGCGCACAGCATCAGGATCTGCTCCCGGCATGAGCCACTCGCAGTTCTGTCCCACGCCCTGCCCTGTCCTGTGAAGTGTTATAAATTCAGGGGAAAAAAGATTCTGCCTCTGTGGATATGTACTATAGAATTTTGTAAAACTTTAATTAACTTTATTTGTATGGAAACGTGCCTTAGATATATCTGCTGAGTAAGGAAATGTAACTACTGACAACTGTCAAGCAAAAGAAAGTTCAGTGAAAGGAGAAGCATATTATAAAACAAGTGTGCCTGAAAGTATATTTCATTCATTTCTCTTCGGTATTTGCTGTAACGATAGAGATCCTAGCTAACAACAACTAAACCCCCTGAAAATACGTTCCCATTGAAACGTCAGTCCATGTCACTATGCCTAATCTTTGACAAGGGACCTCTTAAGCTAAGAGAAAAAGCTTAGACAAAGAGTAATTCCTGCTGAGCTGAAATTTCTTCTCCAAAACTTCTAAAAAATAAACTGCAAGTGACAGCAAAAAGACATACCAATATTTTCTTAAATGTTTCTGTTTGTAAGAAACAATCTGTGGAACCAAATAAGAGACTGGAATTTCCAAAATATACAGATGACAATTTTAGATTATAGACAATAATAAGTTGGGGCCAAAGGCAGCAAAGAGGGGGGGCTGGCTAGGCACACATGGGGCTCCATTTGTACGTGTGCCCCCTTACCTGAACGAAGGTAGTGGCAGCAGAAGCAGTGGCAGGGGCAGCAGCAGCTGATCCCCCTAAGGTAAGTGGGGAGAGGAGCCAGCACAGCTGGGGCGGATCCAGAGGGGAAGCCCCCCAGATCCCTTTTAGTTGAGCTGGCAGGAAGCCGCGCGGTAAGAGAGCGCGCAAACAGGGGGAGGGCTAGGGGGGACTGTCCCCCCAAGGCGTGGGGAGTACCCCCAGAGGCTGTCCCTTACGGAACTGTGGGATCCCCCCCTTCAGGAGGGAACGTAGGGGGCGTGGGCAGCAAGCAGGCACTTTTGGGTAGCCCGGAGCACCTGACTGGCTGCAGGACAGCCAAGGGAATTTCAAACCATGGCGTTTAAAAGCTGAGGTTTGTCCCAGCCCCCGGCAGTTGGGGCTGAAAGCAGCAAGGAGAGGGTCTGACTAGGCACATGTGGGGCTCCATTCGTACGTGTGCTCCCTTACCCAAGTGGAGGCAGCAGTGGCAGCAGCACAAGCAGCAGAGGGGTCAGCAGCAGCTGGTTGGTCTGCCTAAGGTAAGTGGGGAGAGGAGCCGGCACAACTGGGATGGATCCAGAGGGGAAGCCCCGCGGATCCCTTTTAGTTGAGCCAGTAGGGAGCCACACTCCTGAGCCTCACGCTAACAGAGCGCGCTAACAGGCACATTCTGTAAGGGCACACTGGCGTCTGCGCTGGAGTGAGCACAGACGGGCAAGCAGGAAGGGACAGGAGGAAGACTTCAGCAAGGGTAAGGTGAAGGCACCGCACCAAAAATGGTGTTGGACATGGAGTGCTGCTAGGGCCCCTGCCGAGGGGGCACCACCCATCCGGGGCTTCTCTGAGGCCTCCACCCAGATAGAGTCCACGGGGGAGCTGGCATCACCCTGCCCCCTGGCCTGTGGGGGATGCCTGGCAGGGCAGGGGATGGGGCCCCCTACACCCGTCCCGCAGGTGCCTGTCTTAGGGCCTTGGAGGGGCAGGTAAGGAAGCTCCAGGAGGAGGTTAACAGGCTGACGGAGATCAGGGAAGCAGAGGATGAAATTGATGGGCATTTCCTTTCCTTGCAGGGCCGTGCACCAAAGGAAGAAGAGCCCCAGGAGGTGCCCTCCACAGTGGAACGGCAGACAGTTCCCTCCAGAGCCAGGGCTGCTCGCTGTGGTGCAGTACCAGCTCCCCCAGTCCAAATGGGGAACACGTATGAGGCCCTGGTGACACTGGAGGAAGAGGATGGTGAGGAGGAAACTTCTGGTGAGGAGGCCACTCCACAGAACCGGCTGAAGGACGCAAGCTGACCCGGAAGAAGAGACGCTGGTTACTTGTCATAAGTGACTCCATCCTGAGAGGAACAGAGGGTCCCATCTATCACCAAGGATCCCATGACACGCGAGGTCTACTGTCTGCCCGGAGTGCGGATCCAGAACGTGACGGAGATGATCCTGGCCCGATTACTACCCCATGGTCCTAATCCATGTGGGCACTAATGATGCGACCAGGGGCAATCCAGATCGCCTGATGAAGAACTACCAAGCTCTGGGGGGCAAGCTGAAGGAGATAGCAGCACAGGTGGTCTTCTCATCGGTTCTTCCAGTGAGTGGACGTGGAAGACGCCATGAGACCTGCATCTGGGACGTCAACTTGCAGCTTCGAGAATAGTGTCTCGCGGCGGGCTTCGGCTTTCTGGACCACGACCCACACTTCAGAACAAGAGACATGCTCGGGTGGGATGGGCTTCACCTCTCCCCCAAAGGTAAGCATGTGTTCTTGTTCAGGGCTGATCTCCTCCAGCAGGCTTTAAACTAGGCTCATTGGGGGAGGGGGAGGAAGAGGACCAAGGGAGACACAGAACACCAAACCAAGAGCCACCTACAAGAACAGCCCAGCCAAGACAGGCGACGAGCACAAGAAATACCCCGGTAAGCGACAGGGGCCTGGATAGTCCTAGGATTGTGGGGGAGGTGCATACAACCTTAGGAGGCCTTAAATGCCTCTACACTAATGCTCATAGTATGGGGAACAAGCAGGAGGAATTTGCTCTCCTGCTAGCTAACGCAAACCCAGACATAGTGGGGCTCACTGAAACTTGGTGGGATCCAACGCACGACTGGGTGGTAAACATCAAGGACTATAGGCTATATAGGCGGGATACAATGGGGAGGAAAGGTGGGGGTGTGGCGCTCTATGTCAAAGAGCAATACGCATCCTCAGCAAACAGCACTGGGTCTGAGGTAGGGCAGACTGAGGTGCTTTGGGTCAGAATACAAGGGTTTTGGGGGAAAGGGACCTAATGGTGAGGGTCTATTATAGGCCACCCAATCAGTGGGAAGAGCTGGACTGGGAATTCTGAGGTCAGCTCACGGAGGCAGTTAAGTCAAGGGACATGGTCATCATAGGTGACCTAAACTATCCGGACATCTGCTAGGAATCGCAGTCAGCCAGGTCTGACCGCTCACGTAGGTTCCTAGCTGAGTTATAGGACCTCCATCTAACCCAGGAGGTGCACAGTCCCACCAGGGGAAATGCCTTGTTGGACCTGGTCCCGGCCACAGGCGATGACCTGGTGAGGGTACTGCAGGTGCTCGACCACCTAGGCGATAGCAATCATCACCTACTGGAATTAGCCATCCAGCAGAGGGTGTCAAAGGCCTGCAGCAAGGCAGCAGCCCTGGACTTCAGGAGGGCAGATTTCAATGAGGTAAGGAGATTAGTCAGGGAGGCACTGAGGTCCCAGAGGGGAGGGGAGTTGGGAGTCCAAAAAGAGTGGTTGGGTCCTTAAGGAGACGATCCTCCAAGCCCAAAGGATAACAATCCCCATGCGGATCAAAGGGGGCTAGAGCGCTCAAAAGCCCCCATGGCTCACCAAAAGCATCCGGAAATGTCTCAAAGTCAAAAAGGAGGTGTACACCCAATGCAAGGGAGGGGCCATCACCAAGGAGGATTATACCTCCATTGCTCAAGATTGTAGGAGGGCTGTTAGGCAGGCTAAGGCAGAGGTGGAACTGGGACTAGTGACCCAGATCAAAGATGACAAGAAGTTCTTTTTTTAAATACATAGGGGGTAAAAAGAAGGTACCAAGTAACGTGGGGCCTCTGCAGGACATGCTTGGTAATCTGGTGGTAGCACCAGACGACAAAGCTAATCACTTTAACAGATTCTTTGCTTCCATTTTTCTGAGCAGAGACAGGGATAGGGACATTGCCCCCACTGGGATTCCAGACAGACCCAGGGGAGGTGCAGCCAAGGCCCATGGTCAGTGAGGACCTAGTCAGGGAACTTCTGAAGAGACCTGATGTGTTCAAATCAACAGGTCCTGATGATCTCCACCCCAGAGTGCTGAGGGAATTGGCAGAGGTCACTGAGGGACCCCTGGCACAGCTTTATGAGCACTCATGGTGCTCTGGCAAGGTGCCAGAGGACTGGAAAAGGGCCAATGTGGTTCCCATTTTCAAAGAAGGGAGGAAAGAGGACCCAGTAAACTATAGGCCCATTAGTCTTACCTTGGTCCTGGGGAAGCTCTTTGAGAAAATTATCCAGGAGCACATCTGCAAGGGACCAGCAGGGGAGATTATGCTTAGAGGCAATCAACATGGGTTCATTAGACGCAGGTCCTGTCAGACCAACCTGATTGCCTTCTGCGACCAGGTCACAAAAGATTTGGATGCAGGTGTCGTGGGGGACGTAGTCTTTCTGGACTTTAGGAAGGCCTTTGACACTGTCTCTCACCCCATCCTCATTAAAAAATTAGGCGACTGTGGTGTCAACGCCTACGCAGATGGATCGCAAATTGGCTGGAGGGCCTCACCCAAAGAGTGGTGGTGGACAGGTCATTTTTGACCTGGAGGGAGGTGGGCAGTGGGGTTCCCCAGGGCATGGTCCTCGGGCCCGCACTGTTCAACATCTTCATCAGCGACTTGGACGAGGAGGTGAAAAGCACCTTGTTCAAGTTTGCAGATGACACTAAGATGTGGGGAGAAGTGAGCACACTAGAAGAGAGGGACAGGCTACAACTAGATCTGCACAGGTTACACAGGTGGGTGGATGAGAACAGGATGGGTTTCAATATGGACAAGTGCAAGGTACTGCACCTGGGAAGGAAGAACCAGCAGCATACCTACAGGCTGGGGAACTCCATTCTTGTCAGCACAGAGGCAGGAAAGGATCTTGGACTCGCTACTGATTCCAAGATGAACATGGGCCACCAATGTGGGGACGTGGTCAAGAAGGCTAACCGCACCTTGTCATGCATCCACAGATGTATCACGAGCAGGTCCAGGGAGGTGATCCTCCCCTTCTATGCAACATTGGTCAGGCCGCAGTTGGAGTACGATGTGCAGTTCTGGGCACCACACCTCAGGAAGGATGTGGATAGCATCGAGAGGGTCCAGAGGAGGGCCACTTGCATGATAAAGGGGCAGCAGGGTAGGCCCTATGAGGAGAGGCTACGGGACCTGAACCTGTTTGGCCTCCACAAAAGGCGGCAGAGAGGGGATCTGGTGGCTGCTTATAAACTTGCCAAGGGGGACCAGCAGGCAATGGGAGAGTCCCTGTTCCCCCCGAGCACTACCAGGAGTAACAAGGAATAACAGCCATAAGTTGACAGAGTAGATTCAGGCTAGGTATCAGGAGGCACTACTTCCATCAGGGAGGCTAGAACCAACTTCCAAGGGAAGTGGTCCTCGCCCCTACCCTGGGGTCTTCAAAAGGAGGCTATCCAATCACCTAGCTGGGGTCGTTTGACCCCAGCATCCTTTCCTGCCCATGACAGGGGGTCAGACTTGATGATCTGCTTAGGTCTCTTCTGACCCTACCAACTATGAAAAAATCATAGAATCATAGAAAATTAGGGTTGAAAAGGGACCTCACAGTGTCATCTAGTCCAACTCCCTGCTCAAAGCAGGACCATCCCCAACTAGATCATCCCAGCCAAGGTTTTGTCTAGCCAGGTCTTAGAAACCTCCAAGGATGGAGATTCCACAACCTCTCTAGGTAAGCTGGTCCAGTATTTTAATACCTTTGTAGTGAGAAAGATATTGGGCTGGGGGGGAACTAACATAAATTTCACTTGCTGCAACTTGAGACCGTTGCTCCTTGTTCAGTCATCTGCCATCACTGAGAAAAGTCTACCTCAAGGGTGGGCAAAATACAGCCCACAGGCAGATCCAGCCCACGGATGGACTTTGTCCAGTCCGTGGCAGGTCCCTCAATCCCGACTAACTCAGGAGCATCTTGCCACCCCCTGGGCACACAGTGGGGCTGGGGTGGCTCCACAGCTGGACTGCCTTTCCAGGCAGCTCCTTCCAACTGCCGCCACTGCTGGCCCGAGCACCGTGGTACTGGTGGGGACCCACACACACAGCCCCTACCCACCTTGCATTCACTCCAGACTCATGCCAGCAGGGTGGACTAGACAGAACCAGCACGCATGGCCCCAGCCCGCAGCATGCCTGCTCCAGACTCACTGTCCATGCTGAGCAGCGGCAGCAGCGGCCAAGCAGAAGATGCTGCTCTGTGCAGGAGAAAAGCAGCATGCCCCACTCCCTGCCTCATTGCTGCTGGGCCTTTCTTGCTGACGCCACATGGAGTCCATGCCTGGGCTGCCCTGTGGCTCCTCTGCATTGCCAGTGCTGTCCTCTGGGTGGCCCGGAGGCAGCAGTGACGGTAGCAGAGAGGAACCTCAGGGTAGGCCAGGCATGGGCTCCAGGTGGCTGCAGCAAGAAGGGCCTGGCATCACAGAGGGAGAGGGCCCACTTTTCCCCCCCACAGATCAGCAGCTTCTGCCTAGCTGCTGTTGCTGCTCAGTGTGGGTGGGCTCAGGGTCAGGGCTAGAGTTATGCATGTGCGTTTCAGCTGGTCTGCTCTGGCCAGGGTGAGTTTGGAGCAGGTGTCGGGCAGGCCGGGGGCAGGGATGGGCCTGTGCACTGTTGACGGTGGCAGAGAGTAGCTGCAGCCACACAGGCTAAAGGCTGTTGTGGGGGTGGCAGTGGTAACTGGCCTGTAGCAGCTCCCCATAACTGTCTGTGTGGCCCATGTGCACAAATTATGGCCTGCCCCGGTCTAGCTCCAGCCTCTTTGCAACCACAGTTCAGGTAGTTGAAACTGTTATTAAATCTCCTGTCTTCTCTTCTCCAGACTGTACAAGCCCGGTTCCCTCAGCCTGTCCTCATAAGCCACGTGCCCCAGCCCTCTCACCATTTTTGCTGCCCTCTGCGGGACTCTCTCCAATTTGTTCACATCCTTTTTGTGATGAAGGGCCCAAAACTGGACATAGTATTCCAGCTGTGGCCTCACCAGTACTGAACAGAGGGGAATAATCACTTCCCTCAACCTGCTGGCAACACTCCTACTAAATAAGCCCAGTATGCTACTAGCTTTCTTGGCAACAAGGGCACATTTTTGGCTCATATTCCGCTTATTGTCCACTGTAACCCCTAGGTCCTTTTCTGCAGAGCTGCTGCTTAGCCAGTCAGTCCTCACCCTGCATTGGTGCGTGGGATTGTTCCAGCCTAAGTGCAGGACTTTGCATTTGTCCTTGCTGAACTTCTTGAGATTCCTTTTGGTCCAATCCTCCAAGTTGCCATGGTCACTCTGAATCCTAGCCCTACTCTTCAGTTTATCTACTACTCCCCTCAGCTTGGTGTCATCTGCAAACTTACTGAGGGTGCCCTCCATCCCATCTTTCAGGTCACTGATGAAGATATTGAACAAAACCAGTCCCAGGACCAACCCCTGGGACACTCCATTTACTACCGGCTGCCAACTAGACATCGAGCTACCTATTACTATCCTCTGAGTCTGATGATTCAGCCAGTTTTCTATCTTACAGTCCATTCATCCAACCCGTACTCCCTTAGCTTGCCTGCAAGGATGTTGAGAGAGACCATAACAAAAGCCTTGCTAAAGTCAAGGTATACCACATCCACTGGTCTTCCCACATCCACAGAGCTAGTTATCTCATCAAAGAGGGCAATCAGGTTAGTTAGGCATGACTTGCCCTTGGTGAATCTATGTTGACCGTTTCTAATCACCTCCTTCAAGTGTTTCGAAACGAAATCAATACAACCCCATGGCCAGTGCAAAAAAGTTGTTGAAAATATTGTTGGGTTCCTTATGTTGTACTTGTTGCTAAGTACCATATTTTCTCACATACAACATACACCTTTCCCCCCAAAATTGGACTGCACTTATTAAGCAGGGAAGCAGATTATCTGTCAGAGATAGAAACACCCTGATTTGATGGGTGCCAGCTGTGGCATTACTATGACAACAGCTAACAGTCTCATTGTTCTTCAGTCCACAGGTGTTAATGATCAATTCTCTTTTCCAATAGTTCCACTAACCAAGTTAACCTTTCTTAGGTTTTGCTGTCTGCTAGCTGCTCCTGGTTTATCTCCTCCTATTTCACAGCCCATGGAGACTCTTTAGCTCTTTTAAAACATCACAGATCCACCACCCATGGATCAATTTTCAGCAGCAGTTAGGGTTTCAGCTTTTTAATTAAGCAGGAAGGCAGAGCAAGTCAGTTGAAGATTAGGCTTTGTTGCTGCTATGAAATCATATGCCTGTAAAAGTATTTTCTTTAATTCTACCAAAAATAAGTTGTGAATTATATTCCAAGATATATTGTATGCAAGAAAAACCAGTATCATGCACTGTTTGGGACTCCCTTCATATGTATGTACGTATGTATACAGTGCACAGTACAATGGAACTCAAGGTTCCCAAATGGAGCTGACAGGCATCACCATAACACAAATAAGAAATAGGATTTCACTGAACATTTTCACAGTTCAGTAGAAAAATTACTATAAAATATTTTCACTTATTCATGAATGCAAGTCAGCAGCAAAATATAAGGATCCTGAATCCTAAAGTCTGTGGTACAGGCTCTTACTAACCATTAGACCCATTCTTACAAGTCAGTCCAATATCAAGTTAAAAATGGCCACCTGATCCAAGGCAAGTTGAGATGGGGGGGGGGGGCTTGGAGGGACTGGGGATCAAACAGGGTTCAGGGGGAGAATTGGGGAGGGGAGGGGGAGAACAGGAGAAAGTTGTGGGGTCAGAAGAGGCTTGGGGGAATGGGGGGCTCTCTTCCCCTCCCACCCCGGGCAATTATATGTCCCACATTCCTCCCCTTCACCAACTAACTTCCTCAGCTCATGGCACAGGAAATGCCAGTAAAACCAGCACCAGGTGCAGCTTGAGAAAAGGGCATTTGGTGGGCTTGGGGAGGGAAGACAACTGGCTGGTCCACAGTGGTAAGGAGATGTTGTCTGTCTGGGGGTGGGGTTAGTGGCCAGGTGGCTAAAAATAGCCCAGTGCCAGGTGAGCAGGTAGGGAAAGCACATCCCTGCAGCTAGGGCCAGCAGCTGGACTTTCCCAGCCCTGGGGCTGCGCTGGAAACTGTACAGAAGTTCAGTTAGATAAGTCTCACTTGACCTGATCTAAGTCAGACTACCTTCAAGATACACTTAAGTTAGATCAAGTTGGCCATTTTTAGACCAATTTAACTGCCCTGAACTTCTGTACAGTTCTTGCTTCGATCCTCATAACTACAGATCTAAATATAACGCCTACACCTGGGCAAACTAAGTTAGGTTGGATGGCCATTTTAATACCATCTTACTTCCCTCAACATCCGTATGTACCTAAAACAAAATACACATGAAGTGATTACTTTCCTCTTTGATGCTATCCAAATAGGATATTTGAACTTGCCTTCCATCAAGTAGAAGTGCAAGTTACGTTTATCAGGATTCCCTGGCACCTAGGAAAATAAAGTGACAAGTTGGGGCAACCAAAGAAGTACAACCAAATGACAATATAAGTGAACAGAAAGCATATTAAAAATAGCATGAGAATAGGGACAAGATTTGTAATGGGAAAAGAGAAAGAAAAAAGGAAGATCATGATATATTGACAAAAATCAGATGGATTTTTGGCTGATAAAAGATAAAGCCACTAGCTGGTGGTTATGTGCAATTATGATCCAATTCCTAATTTGACTTACAATTTATAAATAGGATGTTTTCAGAACAGCAAACATCCAATAATCAAATTAATTTAAACATGGGTCCACATTTCGAGCATTTTTCCTGTCACAAAGATGGACATCAATTGGTTTAAAACCTCCCATCAATTCGTTTATAAAAGCAAAAACAACATTTACACAATAGAAGATTCCACTCAAACCAAATTTGTAAGAAAACCTATAAAGCAGATGACATCCTTAAATAGACTTTCAACCAGTGCTTTATCACTGGAGCTTATACATACAATAACATTTGATCGTTTAACTACAGAGTAACACAAGGAATCTAAACAGGTTTACACATGCATGCCTTGACAGTTGGAAACACATCTCACCAGAAATGTGGTCAAGTTTGGAACTTCAATGTTCTCTTAGGCTTTTTATGATATGGCTGCCATAGGCTTTTTAAAAACAAAAATGAACAAATTCTATCACTCGAAAACTGAACTGACTCGTAGACGGCTCTCCATACAAGTTAGAACTACAGATTGACAGTACAGAAGCACTATCAATTGACCTAATTGAGCTGACACCCTTACTATGTTGTCATCTTCTATATGAGCCAAACTCTTAAACAACATTTTTTAACCATTTTAGGCTCAAGGTACCCTTTGGAAAATGTCAGCTCTTAGCTTTCTTTCACCTGTGTTTCGACTATGAAAAAATAGAGCAATTCTTCTATTGCAAAGAACTCAGAATGCCCATAAAAGGTCAGAATGTTTTTAACACTATAGGTTCCTATTTTAAATCTCTAGGTTTCTCTTGTGAATCAAATTTTCACATTTAACAGAACTAACATTGTGGGGCAATCCGTGGCACCCTTAAAAGGATCAAGGTACCTGAAGGTGCCATGTCAGCCCAATTGAGAAACACTGCTGTAGAGGGAGATTAAATATATGCTTTGCGTGGCTAGTAGGTTGCACAGATCTTTGCTAACAGAAAAATGGCAAGACAAGCAGTGCCTAAAATTTGTAATTGTAATAACTTTATAGTCCCCATAGTGTAGAATGATTTAAACCCGTCCTGAAAATGTGTGCGCCGCAAAAATATATATACATTTTTTACAAGCAAGCAACTTATTAAGTTTACCACATTTTTTCATATTCTACATGCCCCCAGATAAGACGCATACTGTTTTTGGAAGGCAAAAAGTAGAAAATAAAAAGCTTTCCAGTCACAGTCACCTGCATGACAGAGTAAGTCCTCCCAGAAACATCAAGTGGCTGGGAAGTGTTGCATTATAAGAGACTGCCCGGATGCGGCAGAAGGAACTCCTGGATGTGGCAGGACATCAACAAGGTTGGCCCCAGAACTGTGGAAGGGCAGTAGTGTGACTGTTACTTCTTTACTGCAAATGGTGCTTTATATAAGTTCCTGTAAATAACAGTGTTGCTTCCACACCACAATACTACAGATTGCATGCAGGAGCTCAGCGGCTCCTCAGCCTCAGCAGCAACTGTAATACTAGACTTTGCCTTTGCTGCTTGCTGTGCCAGGTAGAAGTGGCAGCCATTTTAGCAGCGTCTGCTTGCTTCTTTATTTCCTGGCTACTAAGGAGTAAAAGGAAATAAACTGACCTGCCCAAGACAAGCACCTCAATTTGGGGGGAGGGGGGAGGTGCATGTGGTATACGAGTAAATATGGTATGTCATTTACACCATGGTAACTGAGTAGAGTAGGTTTAAGTATAGCTTTTTATGTATTTTTCTAAGAGTTGAGTAAGGACTTTTAAGAGTGTACAGGAAAGTGACTCGTGTTTTTATAAAAAAAACTTTAGCGTTTAAGCAAGTATATTTTATGATCATTTTTACAAAGCAATTGCAAGTATTTGAATTATTTTAATAGCAGATATACTTGAAGAGTTTAATGACTTCTGCTATCAGAAGCCAAAGACTTTCTGATAATGCTTCAAATGTGAAACGTTTCATTGATTTAGTGTTAAGACATGCATCATGGATACAGCATTAAAGCATACATCTAGGTTATGAGTTCCCTTGAATGTTCCCCTATTAGAAGGCACTAGATCTACGGACACATACTTTTGATTTGTTGAATATAAAACAACTACTGTTACAAATATTTCTAACACCATCCTTCAATAGGAAAGCTTCTGAAATCATTGTAAGTAATTAACAAATATTACTCAATCTCGTTATGTAAACATCTCTTGTGTTCTTTCATAGGGCTGTTTGAAACCAACATCTTACTGAGCAGTAAATGGCGATTTAACATGGAAACTTAACAGTCATATCTTTAAAAATCCTATACTGTTTTAAGAACTAAACCAGAAGTTATAAACATCTCTCTGCAGTAATCCTTTGCTAATTATCAATTAAAAAGCAAGCAAAAGGCAATTTAGGGTAGCCTGTGTATTTTTCTGGGTTACTGGTGAAGTTTTAAATTAACAGCCTAGTTTTAAATTAACAGCCTTAATTTACTATTCTTCAGTGCAGAGATAATCTCAAAGTACTGTGTTTGCTAGTTAATCAATACATGTTTAGCAAGCTGAGAACAACACACACAAAGAATATCTTTTTTGTACAGGCCCTACATAAGGATCTCCATATCTCAATGAGAAATTTAAACAACATGTTTTCAATCCAGTTTGTCGCTCCACTACATTACTAGTTTTAAGGAGGTCAAATAAATGGCACTGTACCAAGAGTACTGGGAGTGTAGATTTCACTACATGACATACAACCAGAAAAATGAAGGGAACATACCGTGGAATCCATTACTGAAAAATTGGCAGGTTTAAATGCTATATAGCAAGCTCAGTGCAGTAATTTTAAACTATTCCTGAAATATTTTGAATTCAACTATATGTGATAGGCTCTGTCTGAGAAACACGCAACAATTGACAGATTTTATCTGCCTGCTATAACTTACCACCAAACTTAGAAGCATAGCACATGAGCCTGATCTGTGCAATGTCAGATGCCAAGTGTAGAAAAGAAATGTAACAGCCCAAAAGCCACCATACTTTTACTTTGTTCATTACTAAGATTCTCTCTTCCTTAAATCTGACAGACCACCACTTTTTCTTTTCCACATACCAAATCATCTCCCTGACAAATCTACTCCATTGTACTGACTAGCAAGCTGCATTACTATACACTAAAGGCAAAGGGAAGGAAGCAGCAGTCAGCAAGCTAAATAACTGACCAAATAGTTAATTTATTAAAGGACTCCACCCACAGGAGTTTATGATTTGGTGCCAATAGGACTTAAGCCATGTTCCAAGTTTACCAATATCTGCTCAAAGCCAAGTCAACAACAAACGCTTAAGGGTACCTATACTGCCTGCCACAATTACTTCTTTGTTCAAAGACAGGTATATGCAAACACAAAGAGGACAGAAAAGCTTTCCTAGTCCCTCTCATTTATACTTCATATAAATTCTTAAATCTCCCACATCAATATAATCCAATTCATGGATTTATTTAAGGATCTGGGTGTAAGATTGAGACATATTTCTTTCCTATTTCACAATCAGCTTTATACTTCACTAGTGTGCATATCAGTAGTCTAAGTATAATTCTGTTATACAAGATTTCTCCATGCAATAGTCCAGGCCTGGCTGTCCCTCAGTCTTTCAGTGGGGATCTCAGAGCGACCTCTCAGGCATCAGATGTCTAAAGCCTTTACCTGTCCCATGACAGAACTCCTCACTTCCCTAAGTAAGGCTAGGCCCTGGGCTCCAGCACCCTGTGTATCCACTAAACCAGGGGCGGGCAATTATTTCAGGCAGAGGGCCACTTTCTGAGTTTAAGCAAGCCATCGAGGGCCGCATGACAGGCAGCTAGGGCTAGAAATACATTAATTTTCTAAATTTTTTAAGAGCTCCGTGAGCTGGATAGAATAGCCTGGCAGGCTGCATTTTGCCCACCCCTGCACTAAACTTACCCTTCAGGTTCAACCAGGTTTGATATTTGAAGTTTTCCCTTTGGATGTCTGGCCACAAACAATCTTCTTGAAACTAAAGTGTCATTTATTACTATAGTAGCAACAAAATATTTGGAGAAGGACAACTTAACAAGTTTTAAGATCTAGAACAGGGGATCCAAACTGTGGTACAGAAGCAAGATCTTGGTCCATCAATTCACTTCAGAACAATTTTTAAAAACTTGACAAGGAAATCGACAGAACATTACAGAGATTTACTAATCTACACAAGACTCTCTTAACAGTACTATTCCTGGATGTTAATTTAGGCAAACTTCATTTTTTTTCCAGATACCCACCAGCTTTAATCTCCTGTGTGCACAGACCTTTTCCTACCCCAATAGCATAGATTATTTTAACCCTCAAGTTTGAAAAACTGCTGATTTTCAGTCAGACTTTTTTTCCTTTTCAACACTGAAATGAGACATTAAACATCCCAGTATCCACTGAATCCATCTCTAGTTCTGTCATAAAAAAAAAAACAAAAAAAAAAAAAAAAAACTTTATTCACATTTCATGCTGATTTGTCTATCCTGGAATGGTTCCTACAAGCACAAACCCAGGGATCTCCTCCTCACTAGCTCAATTAGGAAGAGGGAATAAAGTTTTTTTTTCTGCGACTTGCATCTACTACAGTAATAGATCTTGTATTACTAACTGCAACAGCCTTTTTATGTACCCCAGATAAGGAAGAAATTATTTAAAAGAAAAAGGAAGTCTGATGCTGAAGATAAACATCACAGAAGGAGAACAAGAACGAGCCTGTCCCTTACCCAGGTTTCAGAGTATACAAATCTAGATGCTCACATGTCAAAATCTGTAAAGTCAGGTTAATTATTTATTGAAAGACTGGAAAGCAAATCATGTAGCAACATCGCAATGCTTTTATTACACTTTCTTCTCTCTCTCTCTCTCTCGCTGTCTCTGCCCACAAGGTAGAGCCTGTTCCAGAGAACTGCAGGTTAACATTCATATGGTAAGGCTGGCATCAGCCACCTTACAGCCTACAGGCCAGATCCAACAAGCCAGCTGATTCCATCTGGCCTAAAACTTCACTATGCTTATAGCCAGGGAATGTCGGTGGCATTTCAGTAGCTGGGGAAATTGGTTACAATGGTGGCCAGGTTGCAACTAGCAACCTACCTTCAGACTGACCTATTTGGCTGCCGCTCCTAGGGCATGCAAAAGAAAAGGCATAAAAAAGTAAAAAGAGAAAAGGTGCGATGGAAATCTAATGCACAATTCACACAATCACACCTCTCGCCATGCCATACTGCAGGGCAGGAGGCACGACTGTAGGATCACACATTAGATCCCATCGCGCACTGTTGCTGGTGCAAGAGGAGCCCAATCCTAGGCAACTCATGCACCAGCAAGAAGCAGGTTCCTACAGCTGGGAGCCCCATGTACCCCAGTTAAGGGGCTCCCCATGGAGCCCCAAGGCCAAAGGATCATTGCAGGGATGATCCTCCAAGCCCAGGGGTTCCCCCACACCCTGGAGCCCTAGAGATTGCAGAGGCTATGATCTATAGGACTGGGGTGGGGAGTGGAATGTGTGAAATCCCTGAACCCCGGGGATCATAGTTGCCATGATCCCTAGGGCTTGGAGGTTTCTCACTGGGCATACTGCACTCCTGCAGCTGGGAGCCCCATCAGCTGACAGGGATCCCAGCATCAGGGGAGGCCCTGCTACATGTTCAAATTAAAGCTTGATAGTAACCAACTATAAAGTTAGTACACATTTTCAAGATCTAACTTTATAGCTGGTTGGATCTTTTTATTGTATGATAGCTACTTTGCAGGTGTAGCCAGTCTCCAGGTAACTGCACACTTAACCAGTTTATTGCACAATGCCTGTAACATGTAGAGGGGACCTAAGAGGTTAATGACCCCTGTGATAAGGGAGTTTCAGTCTTATATGCAAGATATAACCCATTCATTTAAGTCATTCAGGGGTCAACACTTCTCTCAAACACTCTAAAAGGGAATTTCTTTTGAAGGACTTTGACCTTCCAAGAGCCCACATTAAATATACCATCAATCCCCGCATAACTCAGATATCCAGCTGGCTTTGTGACAGGAATTTATTCCATTCAATAAGCATCAGCACCTAATAGCTAGTGGTGAAAAACTGCAAAAACACTTTTGCAAAACACTTAATTCTTCACTTTCGCAGTCTGCTACAACAGTGCCAGAAAATGGTGATCCCAATGGAGTGCAAAAAGAGAAGAGACAGACAGAAATCATATCAGGAAGAAGACCAAATGCTACAGGGCCTGAAAATTCTTTGATGCAATTGTTTTGTCACAAGCATTTTTTTTCATTAAGAATCACTGGTGGTATTTATATGAAATAGACAACATCAACAGGTAACTTATTCATCTAGGAAAAGTTTAAAATATTCTGCTGGGCATCATCACTGAGAAATACAACAAATGAAATATTCTGCAAAGGTTTTAGCTATCCAGAAATAAACAGAAACATATTTTTGGGCAGTTTTATAGAAAACAAAACTTTTCAACAATATCCAAATAGCTGAATAAAGAAAGATTAAATCTTCAGTATCGTCCAAGTCAGGGGTAGGCAACCCCCGGCACGCGTGCCAGTGTGGCACATGAAGGCATTTTGCTTGGCGCACACACCTTGGGGTGGACAGCAGGGAAGGAGCCAGGACTGCAATGCCACAACAAGGACTGGACCCCTCACAGCTCCTCTGCTGTATGCCCCTGGCACACCAACATCTTATAAGTTGAGGTTGTGGGTGTTTCTGGCACTCTGCCCAAAGACATTGCCAACCCCTAGTCCAAGTGATACTACAACTACCTGAATGCTTATCCAGAATTAAAAATAACGTGCTATGTTCAAACTTTGAACACAAAGCTGTAAAACCGTAGTGATTTCTTTTTGAAAAAAATGTACAAGGAAAAAAACTTAAAAATTATACTTGAACATTCTTCCCCAGTAAAAGTACATTTGTGGTTTTGCACTTAGCTATAGGAATCCAAGGACTAAAATGCAAGGGGGGGGGGGGGGAGAGGATGAAAGAAACAAACCATCATAACTTACTATAAATGGCAATTAGCTTGAACTGGTTTTGTTTTGCCTTTTTTTCCCCCTATAAGTGTCACAACCCAAGGGTGTGATTTTTGTTTTGTGTGTGCTTTGGCACCACTGAATTATTTTCCTGCCGTTTGAAGCTTTCTTTGCAGGGTGCATTTCTTCTTTGCAGCATAGAAATGCACGTTGCAAGGAGTTCCCGCCATTTGTATTAAAATTCGAGCCCCATTATTGGCTTGCGTTAAATTATTCACATGTGGCGGCTAGCGATTGGCTTGCTAGCCGTATAAGAGGCTTGAGTGGTTTCCGCCCAAGTTGGAGGACTCCACGAACATCAGGAGGAGGAGACTTCATGTCTCATGAAGATCTCTAAGCACTGCGGAGCCTATTGGACCCAGCGTATTTCAAGGCAACAGGGGTCTGATCAGCCTCTAGCCTCTCCCCGTCACCAAGCGCAATCCTTGACGTATCCCTCTTCCCTGCACGCAAAAAAGGATCCACGGAGCCTCGACAACTCCATGGGAGTGATCCGAATACTGTCTGAGTCCTCAAACTGGGGATTTAAGCAGAGCTTTGCCTGGGAAACTGTCCAGCCTACACTGTGACCATCTTCGGTGTAAGTAAACAATCTTGAATCAACCATTATGAGTCCGTGCCTAATTCTAGCGTGTCGCCTGCTTTCTCCGACCCAGCATGCCTGGGCAGCTGGCCACAGCCCGCGTGGCACGAAAAAGGGCCCGGATCGCTCCCAGCCCGCACAATAAGCATTACAACAGTATAACCATGAGTTTTAGTGAGATCTAATGGGTAAAGAATGGGGCTTTGGGCAGGTCCCATCACCTGTGAACCTCAGCTTCTCACCTATAAAATAATAAGGTTTCATCTTTCAATTATCTACTGATATAAAGTATAATGTAAGAGCTAGGTATTGTTCACTACTGAAAAGCAACCCTAAAGGCATAACAAGTGTTAGTTTTGGTAGATAGCATCATTTGTCAAAACCATTATTCTAGATATTTAACCATGTCAAGTTTTTTGTTTTTACTGCAAGGAGAAACACGTACACCTAAAATAACACAATTTTTTTCTAAGGGCCACTTCTAACTGTGGGGAGAAGTGATCCCGTCCTATCACCTTATTCCAACTTTTTAAATCAATTTCTCCCTGTTCCTCACAGAGTTTCCAGAACGTCCCAGAAGATCCCTTTTTCCTATATGCCCCTTTTGATTTCCTTAACTCATTTTCAGTGACCAGCTTTTAGCCGATAAAAATAAGACGACACACTTCCAGGAATCCAGATTTTATGTTTGCTGAAGAAAAACATGGATTTCCCCCTTTAAAGGGGAAGATCATGTATTTCTTCTTTAAAGGAAAAAAAAAAAACCATGGGAAACTGTGGGTTTCCCCTTCCACGTTGGCAGCCTTCCAGGGGCTGCTTGTGCGCAGGGGGCACCGCGTGCATGTGCATAAACATGCATGTGGAAGCCAGGCAGCAGTAGATAGCAGCACCTCCAGGTAAGTCTATGGAGGCACGGCACAGGTGATGCAGCAGTAGGGCACAGGTGACGGGGGGGGCGGTGCAAGGCGGGGAGGCAATTTCTCCCCCCCCTCCAGTTTCCTACACTCACAGCAGATCAGGAGTGAAGGGCACCAGCAGTAATGGGGGGACTATGGGTCAGGAATGAGAGGCACCAGCAGGGCTGGGGGGCTTGTGGCTTGGGAGTGAGAGGTAACAGCAGGGCTAGGAGGGCTGTAGCTTGGGAGTGAAGGGCAATGGTGTAGGGAGAGGCAGGGCACCAACATATCAGGGCTGCTCAGCACCACAAAGCAGCTGGGAGGGGGCGGGGGAGAGAGACAGTGCCAGCTGGGCCCGGTATCCTGGTAAGCAAAGGAGGCAGGGGGAGCTCTGATTTTTCATGGTAAAAAAAACAAAATCGAACACCAACATTTACAGGTATTTAGAATGTATTTTATTATAATGACTAGCACGCTGGTAGGCTTCCAAACTCGTTTAAGACTGTAAATATATCAATAAAACATTGTGTTCAACTGATACCTAGGTATAAGTATAGGTGTGTTTCATTTTAACAGTGGAAAAACATGGATTTTGGGGATTTTACCAGATAATTTAGGATATTTAAACAGAAAACCAGGATCCCCATCACAGTCAGACTGAAGAGCCTGCCTAAGGAGAAAAGCACTTGATGAACTAACTGTTCCTTCTAAATTGCTCTCAGTCCTAAGAGCAGAAAGCCACACTAATATATTCTGCCATTACACTCCCACTCCTTTCTCCTCACTCCTTTTGATTTCCTTTCTTGTTACAGACCATCTTTGTTTCCCTGCCTTCCAGCTTACTTGCCTAGTCACCCAATCTTCCATATGCAATTTGCACACTTCTCCAGCCCTGTTTCTCCTTTGTAGGGAAGAGATAAAACAAACTCTCTTTGCTCCCAAACATTTATCTCTCTCAGTGCAAAATAGAGCATTATTTATTGTTACTTTTAAAGGGGCACAGTCCAGAGAGGAAGGCCCAGATACCAACCACCTGGAATGTCTTACCAATGTAGGGGAAAAAAAAAAAAAGCAATGGATGTGGTCTCTCACACTCATTAACAAGCTAAGGAAATACAGACTAGATGAGAGTACAGAAAGATGGATACGTAATTGGTTGAAGTACTCAAAGTACTCATGCTCAATAAGTAGTCCTCAATGGTTCAAGGTCTAGTTTCCTCTGTTGCCATAGAAAACAGGACCAGGAATGATTGCCTCAGGCTGCAACAGAAGATATTTAGGTTGGAAATTAGGAGGAACTTTCTTACTAGGGTAGTCAAGCACTGGAACAGGCTACCTAAAGAAAATTGTAGAACATATCCCTATGATCCTAAGTAACTGACTTGTTCTGTCCTCCACCCTAAAAACATCTCTCTGGAATTGTGTGATGTTTCATTTTTCTGTATCATTAAATTAATTTAGCTCATCTAGTTTGCCAGACATTTCCCCATTCTCCTTTGCTCATCAGAAACTGGGTATCAGGATTGTACCTATATTAATTCCTGTATGGTGGTAAGCCCAAGACAATAAACAAGATGAGTAGTTGTATCCCTGAGGTGTCCTAGCAAGAAACGTTATCCCATGCATTTCGGTGCTCTTCAAGTTTCTCCCAGAAGTTCTACCCTACTGCATTCTGTGCAATGCAAAGTGAAATTAAAGTCACTTGTTAGGAGTCATCTTGCAGTCAGCCATGCATACAATCCAACAACAGCACAAACAGCAAAAAAACAGACAGAACATGCACAGAAAGCAAGACATCAGAAAACAAGTGGACTCCGTTTTGTCCTGTCCTGTGGGCAAGAGCATAGTTTCATAGTTTCTAGGGTCGAAAGGGACCTTAACAGATAATCAAGTCCGACCACCTGCCCTGGTCAGAAACGAATGCTGGTATCATAATATCCCAGCCAGATATCTATCCAACATCCTCTTGAAGACCCCCAAGATGAGGGAGAGCACCACCTCCCTTAGGAGCCCATTCCAGAGCCTGGCAGGCCTAATCATAAAGTAATGCCTCCTGATATCAAGCCTGAACCTACTCTCAATCAATCTGTGGTCGTTATTCCTTGTTATCCCAGGTGGTGAAGCATGCAGGGAGCAGATCACACCTCTGCTCCAGGCCTAGAACCAGGCTCTGGCCCTGTGCTGTCACCACCCTGCTATCCCAATCCCAATCCCAGGCCTGCCCATCCATCCTGCTCCCAGTCACCACTCCCCGCCCATCTGAAGCCCCATCCTATCCAGGCCAGTCTCCATGGAAACCCCAGCATCACTCAGTCACAGCACGAGGCTCCCAGGTCAGAGCTGCGATTCATTCCTTTCATGGCCCTGCCGACTGCAGGGGCGTACAGGGAGCGGATTGCAGCCCTGCCTCAGACCCCATGCTGAAACCACCCAGCGATCCCGATCCCAGCCCCAGCTCCCTGATCCCACCTGCCTGTTCTACTCCCAGATGCCGGCCCCAGCCTGCCTGCTGTGCCATCCAAGTGATATATATAGCATATGCTTTTTGTGAACTCAAGTTCACTTTATCCAAATTGTTAGATGTCACTGTGGAAGACAAACCAAGTCTCCCCTAGTGTAGTTGTCCACAGAAGTCTAGTGAAATCCAGCTTAGTCTAGACAAAAAGAAATTGTAAAAAAAAAAAAAAAAATAGGATAGAAACTTCAAAACATGTGTTATAAAGTTCCACTGCATAAGCCCTCCTTACCCAACCCAAAAGTCCCCTTCAGTTCAAAGTTAGAGAGTAAACTGGATCTAGCCAAACAAAGCAGCAGCTTATTGGCATTTCCAATGTGATAGAAGAACCAGGCCCCTGGTCTTCACTTTTAAGGCACTCTGAAAAAACAGGAAGAGAGCAGAACAGGAAGAATGCTACTTTTGACACAAGAAACCCAAGTGCCAGGTAACTATAAGCTAGTTACCTTGATGTCAGCTCAGGGAAAGTAACAGAAAGCTCAAAGTGGATCTCATTAGTAAAGAATTATTGGACAGAAATATAATTCATGTCAGTTAGCATAATTTTATGGAAAACAGGTCCTGGCACAACTTCCTTCTTTGACAAGTTTTAGTGGATAAAAAAGCTATATGGATGGCCTTTAGAAATCCTTTTACTGAGTACCACATAACATACCAATTTAATCAGAGCTATACAATATCATTAAAGCACACATTAAATATATTAAGAACTGGATGAGTGACAGAGCTTAACAGTAATCACTGGGGATGTTTCCAGTGCAATGCAGCAGGGGTATGCATTAGACCTAGGACTATTCACTATTTTCATCAGTGACTGGACAATATGAAATCAATGCAGATGAGGGCTCCAAGTGGCACAAAGATTTTCTGAACAGTAAAAAAAATTAGAGCAGTCACACATAGAAGACTGGATCACTTAGTACACTGAGACCCTTTAAACGAAGTTTAACTACCAAATGCAAAAAACAGATGTAAATGGGTTTGCCATGAGGCAAAAAAAAGGCCAAAAATGTACCCAGGGATTTTAATAGAGCAGTAGCGAGTAAGGAGTGTCTGTATATGGCATTCTTGTGACATCCTAGAAAAGACTGCAGTGCTGGTGTCCATATTTCAGTAAGGATGTGGGAAACCTAGCAAGGTGAAAGAGAAACACCACAAAAGTGACTTAGGGACTGGAGAAAATATTTTACTGTAAAAGCTTATTCTGTACAGTCTTTCATAAAAAAATCAAGAGCATGTAAATAACATTATGGGGAGAAAGGAGCTTCTTAATCTAGTAGTAAAAGGCATAACAAGAACTAATGCCTGGATGCTAAAACAACTATATTAAATGGGAAATAAGACATATAACTTTTAACAATGAGAATGATTAACCACTGGAACAAGCTACTGTAGGAAGTGATGGATCCTCTATGACTCAGTGTCTTCAAATACAGATAGAATGCCTTGAGCCAAATACAGGGGTTTAGGTTGTAGCCGTGTTGGTCTAAGGATATAGATAACCTTGTCTGCCTTGTCTGCCTTGAGCCAAATACGTTATTCGTTTTAATATAGAGAAAACTGGCTGAAATTTAAGGGTCTGTGACAAAAATGATATTAGATTGGTTAATGATCTAATGGGGATTTTGGTCTTAAGCTTTATAAACATTCATCTTCATAGTCTTTTATTTGTAAATATTTGAATAATTTTCTATTATTAAATTATTAAATTTCTAAAATGAAACAATTTACAAATTCAACAGCAGCTATATTATTTGGATGCCCACAGAGAAACTTATGGCAAAATATAATTTCTCTACAGAATAATCTACTTTTAAATATCAAGTATACAAAATGTCAACATAATTCTGAGAGAAATGCTCCTGCAGTTCTTGAAGGCAAGTTTTTTTCCATTTTATTTCTCCAATACAATGCAACAGTAGTAGAGTGTTACCACAACACTGGCAATGCCTTCCTCTGGGAACTTAATGCACTAGAGGCTGGTCAGAGCTACTGAATGTAAACAGACAATGAATGCACTCATTTCTCCCATTGTTAAAGTTTGCCAACAATGCAGCTAGTAGTACTGTTCTTACCACAGCTATCTAAAGGCCAAAAATCTAACATTATTAAAGCTTTTTCTACATAAGGTTTAATAAAATATCCACATAATTTAAACAAGGACAAGTGTAAAAAATAAGGAAGTAAAACCTCTTGTATATCTGTCTGCTTTTCCTGAACGATTTATGAAAGGAAAATTCAGTTGTAGTAAAACTGTCAGCCTATCTTTAATACAAAAACAGGTCCCTGCTCTCAGAAGTGGGAACTAACAGAATGCACAAACAGAATGATTCTTTGTGGCAATTTTTTACATTACCCTAATTTTCTCTTTCAAGTTTTCCAAGTTATTTCTTCCAGCAAACTACCCGAAGCATACCTTGTAAATACTCTGGAAGTATTTGTTGCAACTGTAGCAAACTACAGCTTGAGCCACAGTGCAGCCAGGTACCTGTTATAAAAGATTGCCTACATAATCCTTTATCCTACAGCCAAAAAGAGCCAAGCAGTACAAAACTGCATCCCAATCCATTTTCATATAAACTACATTAAAATGCCACAGCTTACAAATACATACAAAATCAGTCACCTGAGATAAAATTGGAAATGAAGATTTAACGAACAGCCTGGTCTACTGACTTCCAAATACATTTTAAGAAGCAGCATATCCCCAAATTTTGACCCTTGTGTATTTCTCTATTATTTCTCTATTTCTTCGACCTCCCATCACTTATGACTGGTTTCTTTCCTTTTCACCTTTCCTCCCCTACATACTGAGCACTCTAACACCTACTTTTTTGTTTTCTTCAGACCAACCTCTTACACCTCCCTCCCAAATTAAAAAAGCCTAAAATCTACAAAAGTCTAAAGAAGAAGAAACGTATGTTGTTCAAAGCATATTTTCACAGTATTTACAAGGAACTGAATACCCACTCACTTCACTAAACTATACCCATTTGGGATAAAATTTTCCATGCCAATCTGACATACCTGCTTGCCATCCCTCCCCCCACCAACAAAAATAGTTCAATTCCACCAATAGGAAAAGTTGTAAAAGGGCTTAACCTCCTTGGTTCAACAGGGAACTCATGGGCTTCCTACATCTAAAAAGAGGGGCGTATAATGGATGGAGGAGAGGAAACACCACTAAGGAGAAGTATACAGCACTGGTCTGCACCTGCAGGGAGCGAACTAGAAAAGCCAAGGCTGCAATTCAACTCCTTCTGACTACACACATCAAGGACATTAAAAACTCCTTTTTCAGATACGTGGGAAGTCTAAAGAAAAACAAGGGCAAGACTGGACCCCTGCTAAACCAGCTGGGGCAGCTGACTACCGACACCCAGGAAAAAGCCAATCTGCTTAATGATTACTTTGCATCGGTTTTTCACAAGCCCAAAGGGACCACCCTGCCGAACATGATGCAGGATGACTGGGGTGAAGATGAATATATGCCCGCAATTGCTGTGGATTTTCTGAGGGACCATCTTGAGAGGCTGGACCCCCATAAATCAGCTGGTCTGGATAGGTTGCACCCAAGAGTGGTAAAGGAACTGACAGACATCATAGTGCAGGCACTGGAAAAGATATTCAAGAACTCATGGCGCTTGGGCAAAGTACCTAAAGATTGGAAGAGGGCCAACGTGGTGCCCATCTTCAAGACAGGGAGGAAAGAAGACCTGGGAAACTACAGGCCAATCAGTTTGACCTCAATCCCTGGGAAGATTTTGGAAAGAAATATCAAAGAAACCATTCCTGACAGGCTAACAGAAGGCAACATTCTAAGAGATGGCCAGCACGTGGCTGTTGCAGGTAGGTCTTGCTTGACCAATCTTATTTCCTTCTATAACTAGGTGACGTATCACCTAGACAAAAGGGAAGAGGTTGATGTCATACATTTGGACTTTAAAAAAAGCCTTTGACCTGGTGTCCCACGCTGTCCTCATGCAAAAATTAGGCAACTGCAGCCTCTACTCCACAGTCCGATGGCTGGGGAACTGGCTCTGAGGTTGGACCCAGAGAGTGGTAGTTGACAGAACCAAATCAACACAGCACCTGGTGATTAGTGGTGTCCCCCCAAGTCTTCGTTCTCGGACCTGCACTCTTTAATGTCTTCATAAACAATCTGGACACTGGTGCCAAAAGGGGACTGGCCAAGTTCACTGATGACACCAAACTTTGGAGAAGAGTCTCTACACTTGAGCATAGGCTGGTGATCCAGGCCAACTTTGGTAGGCTTTCAAGGTGGGCAGATGAAAACCTGATGGCATTCAATACAGAGAAATGCAAGGTGCTCCACCTCGGGGGGGGGGGGGGGGAACCCGCATCACACTTATAGGCTGGGAAATGCTACACTTGTTAGCACTTTGACCAAAAGAGTCTTGGGGTCATGATTGACCACAAGATGAATATGAGCCACCAATGCAATACCGCAGCTGGCAAAGCAATCAAAACCGTGGCTTGCATCTACCGATGCATCTCAAGCAAGACCCAAGAAGTCATCCTCCTGCTGTACTTGGCCCTTCTATTGTCAATGGGACAACTTGGGTGTAACTATTTGTAGAATTAGGATAAAATAAAGCAGCATGGCATACAGCCACTCACTTTAAAACGAAACACTGTTAACCCCGAAAAGTTTTTTAGATTTCCCCTAAATTGTTACATAAACCAGTACACATCCCTGCCAAAACCTTCAAAACCATAAGCCTAAAGTTAGCATTCTGTATTTAGGCCCCAAGGAACAGTATCATTCTTAGGTGAAAAAAGACCATTCAGAACCCAACTCCCAGTCGTTTGCATCTAATATCCCCCCTGCCACCACAAAATTAACCACACATAAAAACAAGAGCCTATGCTACTCTGTTCCTACCTGTTAAACAATTCCCAAAACTGTAGACATTAATGCGGACATTAACACTGAAACAAACAAGAAGACAGCCATACTAATACCTAACACCGCTAAATAGATTCATAGATGTAGGGTCGGAAGGGACCTGAGTAGATCAAGTCTGACCCCCCACCCTGAGCAGGAGTGAATACTGGGCTCGTATGACCCCAGCTAGGTAATTATCAAGCCTCCTCTTAAAGACCCCCAAGGTAGGAGCCAGCACCACTTCCCTTGGAAGTTGGTTCCAGATCCTAGCTGCCCTGACTGTGAAGTAGTGCCTTCTAATGTCCAGCCTGAACCTACTCTCAAACAATTTATGGCTGTTATTCTCTGTTACTCTGGGAGGTGCTCGGGGGAACAGGGTCGCTCCCATTGGCCGCTGGTCCCCCCCGGTTTGTTTATAGATGGCCACCAGGTCCCCTCTCAGCTTCCTCTTGTGAAGGCTGAACAGGTTCAGGTCCCATAGCCTCTCCTTGTACGGTCTGCCCTGCTGTCCCTAGATCATGCAAATGGCCCTTCTCTGGACCCTCTGGATGCTATTCACATCCCTCCTAAAGTGCAGCGCCCAGAACTGGACGCAGTACTCCAACTGCAGCCTGACCAGTGTCACATATAGGGGGAGGATCACCTCCTTGGCCCTGCTCATGATGCATCTGTGGATGCATGACAAGGTGCAGTTAGCCTTCTTGACCACGTCCTCACATTGGCAGCCCATGTTCATTTTGGAATCGATAAAGATTCCAAGATCCCTTTCTGTCACTGCGCTAACGAGAAGGGAGTTCCCCAACCTATAGGTATGCTGCTGGTTTTATTGCCCAAGTGCAGTACCCTGCACTTGTCAGTATTGAATCCCATCCTATTCTCATTCACCCACCCCTGTAACCTGTCCAGGTCCAGTTGTATCCTGTCCCTCCCTTCTACCGTGCCCACCTCACCCCAAATCTTGGTGTCATCAGCGAATTTGAACAGGGTGCTTTTCCCCCCCTCATCCAAAACGCTAATAAAGAAAATGAACAGTACAGGCCCAAGGAACAAGCCCTGGGGGACCCTACTGCCCACATCCCTGCAGGTCGAATATGACCCATCCACCACCACTCTCTGGGTGTGGCCCCTCAGCTAATTTGCAATCCATCTGCGTAGGCATCAATGCCACAGTCACCTAGCTTTTTAATGAGAATGGGGTGGGAGACAGTGTCAAAGGCATTCCTGAAGTCCAGAAAGACAACATCCACCACGACACCTGCGTCCAATGATTTTGTGACCTGATCACAGAAGGCAATCAGGTTGGTCTGACAGGACCTGCCTCTAATGAACCCATGCTGGTTGCCCCCGATCATCATCCCCCCTGCTGGTCCTTCATAGATATGCTCCTAGATAATTTTCTCAGAGAGCTTCCCCTGGATCGAAGTAAGACTACCGGGCCTATAGTTGCCCAGGTCATCCCTTCTCCCTTTTTTGAAAATGGGAACCACAGTGGCCTTCTTCCAGTCTTCTGGCATCTGGCCAGACCACCATGAGTGCTTGTAAAGCCGTGCCAGGGGCCCCATGATAACCCCTGCCAATTCCCTCAGAACCCTGGGGTTGAGAGCATCTGGACCTGCTGATTTGAACACATCCAGCCCCTCCAGAAGTTCCCTAACTCAGTCCTCCCTGACCCTAGGCCTGGCAGAGTCTCTTCTGAATCCCAGTGGGGGAGATGTCCCAGTCCCTGCACAAAAAAATGGAGGCAAAGAATTTGTTAAAAAGGTCTGCCTTTTCCTCAGATGCAACCACCAGATTGTCAAGCATATCCTCCAGGGGCCCAACATTACCCGGCGCCTTCTTCATACTCCCTATATATTTAAAAAAGACTTTTTGCTGTCCTTGATCCTTGATGCAAGCCCTAGTTCCGTATCTGCCTTAGCTTTCCTAATAGCCCCCCTACAAACCCGAATGATGGAGGTATACTCCTCTTTGGTGATAGCCCCTCCTTTCCACTGGGTGTACGCCTCCTTTTTGGCTTTCAGGTGTTCCTAAATGCCTTTCGCAAACCAGGGGGGCTTTTGAGCACTCTTGCCCCCTTTGATTCTAATTAGGACTGACACCCCCTGGGCTTGGAGGATCATCTCCTTAAGGAATGACCACTCGTCTTGGACACCCAGTTCCCCTACCCTCCAGGACCCCAGTGCCCCTCCTACCAATCTCCTCAACTCGTTGCAGTTGGCCCTCTTGAAGTCAAAGTCTACTGCCTTGCTGCAGGCCCTTGACACCCTGAGCTGGATGGTGAATTCCAGTAGGTGACAGGAAAGAGCAAAAAGATTCAGGCTTGTCAAACAGAAACCAAAAGAGGCAGAGTTATCAAGTTATCATTAGTGCAAAGGTGTGCGTAACACACACCCACAGATGCATGAATGACACTTGTCCCTAGTGGCTGAGTGTGGCGGTGCACCTCCTATGAAAGGCGGGCCACCATCTGCAGGCAGTCAGTGATTGCTGCTGGCTGCTGCTGCCAGCAGCTCACCACCCTCCCCCCACACCAGCGCTGACAGCATCTGCTGGAGCTCCCTGCTTACCACCGCAGAGCTCTTGCAGCCGTGTCCCCCCAGCCGCTGGGGAACAAGCATTGTCCATCCGTCTGTGGGTGTGTTACACACACCTTTGCACTAATGTAACTTCTAATATTTAAGTTTCCTATGTTATTTCCATTCAAATCAATTCTGCTTCATTAATAATAAAAATAAAATCTGATTTGTGACATCACTGCCATAGCTAACGCAGACTTACGACCACTACATCTACCAAGAATTAGGGTTAGATTTTGTGGAACTAAATACACAGAAGTATTTTCTTTAGTGCTGCTGTATACAAGAGGTGTATGAGAACAGCTGCTTTTCACCCATCTTCCAAATAAAACTTTACTTACTTGTGGCTCCAAATCACTTTTAATTTTCTCTAACAAACTGTGACCAACCACTTCCAGTCTGGAGTAATAGGGCATGGCATATTTTGACTATAAATATGTTATTAAAGGATTGTGTAAAGTATGGTGCACAGTCTTGAAAAGTTATGTTTTATGATGATCCAAAACACTACAACTCTGTATTTTTTTTTAAAAAGTAGACATAATAAGTGACAACTGGCAGGCCACTTTTAATGCTGACAGGCTGAAAAGGGCAAAATATGTCTAAGGAGCAGACAGTAGAAATAGAAAGCACATGTCCATAATTTCAATTGCAAGGTTCCACTTGAAAGAAACATTCTGATACCTTCTCCAAGGCCTCTACCTCCTTACTGATTTTATTTTCCTAATTACCTCTACTTTTTTAAGCTTCAGCAGCTAATTCAAACAACTGACTATACTCTAGATTTTTTTGCTTCATGCTTACCATTATGTTGCCTCATTCTATTTTCAGTATTCTAAATAGTGTGTTTTACTGTCCAAACCACTTCTAAGACCTAATTCAACAGATATTTTTCTAAAGATGTTGATTTACCCAACCCACAGGTTGCTATGGAAATGTTGCACCTTTTCTCCATTCCTCTGAGATCTTGTAAAAAGATCTCCATTAATGGACTGCAGACTTGAACAAAAACAGCAAAAACAGAATTAATGTACGATTAGTATCTAATCTCATCAGCCCCCAAAGTCAACTTCAGAGAATATTTTATGGAAATTAGACTTTTTGTACTTATTATCTTTAGAAATTGTTCAGTGATAATTTTTAAAGTCCTGATGAATATCTCTCTTCACTGCAAAGTCAAAAAAGATTTCCAATTGACAAGATCCCCAACCCCTGACAACAGGGCCGGAAGATACTACTGCTACCTTACAAAAACCACAACATGTATATTTCAGCTAATACTTGATGATAAGTGAATATTTCTGCAACTAGCACTATTTTTGTCAGTCTTCAATAAAAATTCAAACTCTTAGTTTTCACTCATTTTTGACTACAGAAAAATACTAACACAATTCTTCTGTTGCAAATTACACAGGTCAGAATGTTTTGAACACTATGGATTCCCATTTGAAATCTCTAGGTTAAACTTTTCAATCAGGTTTGCACACCTACTAACATAGTGTGGTGACCTGGGGTACCCTTGCAAAGAAACTAAAATACCCCAGGGTGCCACAGCATCCAGGTTAAGACTCACCGTGCTAAACATCAGAATACCTAGTAGGGGAACAAAAGAGGTTCCTCATGATTGGTTCCAGAGCTTCACCCAGACCCACCAGATCTAACAGCCTATATGTCGTTACTACCAATAAGATGTGAAGTTATTACCAATAAAATGATGATTATATTTGGAAAAAAGCTAGGTCTGACAGTAGATGCTTACAACAGACTTTACATTCTAAGAGAATGATGCTGTATACCAATGTCTAGATATCCGAGTAAAGACATGTAGGATCCAACCTAATTTCAACTGTTACAACTTTTATCACAAGTATAAAAAAAACCTGCATGTTAGCTCAGAACTTAAAATACTATCACCTAACTAAACATACCAAGCTATTTACCTAAAAGCACTTAAATATGAATATCATGGAACACTTACGGAAAATAAATTTGTCAATATATTTATAGCCCCATCAGATAATCCAAGGGGCTAATACATTTCTTTTTTTCTCCCTTAAGGTTCATAAATCACTCGCCCTACCTCTCACAGGCCAAAGCAAAGGGCTTCGTACATTTTTTAAATTATTATTTTAAGGTTAACAATGCCCTTATTTATTATTTAAAAGGGTATTCAACTTTTACACAATTTAGTACTTCGACTACCATGTCTACCACAATACTGTAAAAATTCTTCTTTTAAAATACTACTTAAATGAAGGAACAAGCTTTTCAAGTCTTATTTTAAATGAGCTCCCAAGCAATCTATTCAAGTTAACTGGACAGGAAACACACAAACATGTACTAGTATTAGTATAAGAAAGTTTGCAGTTTACCACCACTTGCTGCTCACATTTGCTGCTGATAAAAGCAGGGTATGAAAAACTGTAACTTGCTGATCCTCAAACTATCTTCCACTCCAGTGCACGTCATACCCTGCCTGAAGGGTTCCGTGAAATCCCTAGACTTATTCTTTGCACAAAATTCCCAGAGGCTTCCTTCCCATTAAAACGATTTTATACCATCTACCTTAACAAGGTCACACTTGTCAGTTGTCTAACATGAAAAGCTGTACCGGTAAAATCCCAGGTATTAACATGAAATTAAGCACTTATTCTTTAATAGCCACGGTGAAGAAATCATCAATTTTGGTCCCCTGTTTGATTTAATCACGTCTAATCGTATTCACGCAGCATCTGGGGGTGGTGCAGAACCATCAGCAGGAAGAGTAAGATGCCTAAACCAGCCATTCTCAACCCGAGGCCCATGTAATGCCTGCCCTGCAGTGTGTGTACACACAACTCATAACAAACCTACAACCTTAAAAGCCTCTGCCGTGCTGAGGTCTTCCCAAGTTCCTTGCAAAAGGAGAACTGCTTTGATATTTTCTTGTAAGCAAAGAAACACCAAGCACTGGCATTTTCACGGGAACTGCCTCCAGTCTAAAACAAGGTCGAGAGCTGCTGACCTGAGCAACGGTGGGGCCCCCAATGCTATTTTTGGCTCCTGCTATTAAGGGAGAAAAAGAACCAATTTTACAGGAGGCAGACCAGGCCCAGGGCAGGTTTCAGAGCTGCTGGAGGAGATCCAGACGGTGGAGGCAGCAGACCCCAGGCAGGGGCAGCGCGGGACTGGGACTCAGAACTGCCCCGGGCCGCGGCAGGGAGGGGGAAGGATCCTGCTGGAGCCCAAACACCCCGAGGCCTCCGGCCCCGCCCGGCCGCCCCGCCCCGAGGGTCTTAGGGCCCCTTCGCCGCCCCCAGTGCGCGGTAAGGCGCCACCCTCCCCGCGGCCTGGCCGGGCACTCACGATGGTGACGCTGGCCTTGCGCAGGTCGCGGTTCTCCTCCTGCAGCGCCTTGCACTTGAGCTTGTAGGTCTCCAGCTCGATCTTGAGTACCTTGTTTTCCTGCTGCAGCGAGGCCAGGCGGTTCGTCAGCTCCTCCAGCCGGAACGGCGAGATCACGATGCCGCCCGCCTTACCGCCGCCGCCCACGCCCGGCCCAGCCGCGCTGCTGCCGCCGCCCCCGCCACCCGCCAGAGCCCCCGGCGCCCCGCCGCTGCCGCCCGCGCCGTCCGTGTCGCTCTCGCTCGCGCTGTCCGCCATAGCCGCCGCCGCCCGACCGCCAAGAGGGCAAGAGGAAAGGGGCGGGGTGGCAGCGCGGACTGCCCGACCGGGCCCCAGGGCGCAGGCTCCGCCCCGCCCCGCGCCTCATGGGAGCTGTCCGCGCCGCTCGCACCCGCCTGCTGCAGCGCCCCCGCGCGCCGCCAGCCTGCCCCGCAGCGAAGAGTGCCGCGGCCAATGGCCAGAACAATAACAATTGTAATAGTGATTATTACTATTGTTATAATTATAATAATTATTGTTATTATTAACAGCCATGAATCCGGAGTTGAGAGAGAGCTTGTATTATAATGATAATTCTTACTAATAATAAGTATCGCTATTAGAAGCAGTATTACTATTCCTGCTCTTAATAGCAACAATATTGGTTATCAATAATCATTGTTATTCTAATACAGAAATTACTGATGAGAATGATGACTGCAATTGCTATTAACAGCAATAATAATGCTAACTGTTGTCATTACAACTATTGTTCATAATTATGTGTGGCAGGGCACATAGGACAGAGGCAGCCTACCCCTGGGCCCTGCAGGCCAGGCAGAGCTCCACAGCTGTGGGTTGCCTGAGCAGCAGGCTAATGGGCAGCTGCAGGTGGCCAGCTGATCGAAAAGAGGCAGGGCACTGGGCATGCAAGGATCCTGGTTTTCTCGGATTTAAAAAAATTCCCAGTTTTGGGTTAAAAAAATCCCCAAATCCACATTTTTCTGTGATTTAAATGAAACGCTGCTAATACATAGATCAGTGGTTCCCAGCTGTTTTTTGCTGTGACCCGCTGTTGGGAGCAGAGTGCGGCAGCAGCCCTAAGGCAGGGGAGCTCACGGCATGTGGCACAGCTCGTCCTATGTGTGCAGCTCCACTGGCATTGCCCCCGTGCCCTCATTTGGATCATGACCCAAGGTTGGGAATTGCTGATACAGATATACTAGCCAATTGCCTGTCAAGAATGACGGGGAGGGGGGCAAGGACAGAGGCCTGCGTCCCTTCCCCACCCCTGCCTCAGGCTGGGGATGGGGTCGGGGCCATTCCCCCTCTCTGCCCCCACTGCTTCCGGCCGTAACCCCTCCTACCTTTCCTGCTCCCCTCCCTCCCCTGTTCCCCAGTGCCTCCTCTCCCTGCCAGCTGTTGTTGGAGGGGGCGGCGCCAGCCCCTGCCTCCAAGGAGCGGGGGAGGAGGGGGAGGCCAGGGAAGCTGGCCCTGCCATCCCCACAGTCATGGCGGCTCTACACTGTCTGTCCCTGTCTGTGTAGGGCACTCTGATCAGCTGCTGAGACAGCCAATCAGAGCGCAAATAAATCACTATGGACAGACAGACAGACAGACTGACTTAGGCTTTTATAATATTAGAATATAGAGTGGTGTTTCATTTAAATCACAGAAAAATGTGGATTTGGACTTTTTTTTAATTGAAAATTGGGGATTTTTTTTAAATCAGAAAAAACTGGGATATGGGGCTGTAAGGGGAGGTACGGAGGCCTCATTAGTGCCCAGAAGAGTGCAACCAGACAAGGGCTGGAGGGCCGGGCAGCAGGGGGGCTGCAGCCACATAGGGCCCAGTGACTGGAAGAAACCAATTAGAGCTAGTACCTCAGACCCAGGTCTGACACAGTGGGCCTAGGCTAGAAGGCCTAGTGAAATTAAAGGGGTAGAGGCTGAGTAGGCCAAGGCCCTAATAAAGGAAAATACATTTGTGTAACACCCACGAGGCATGGGGCATGGTGTAAGGCAGCATTTCTCAACCCATGGTTTGCAACCCAAAAGTGGGTCACAAAAATATATGATAGGGTCATGAAGAAACTTTAAAAATGGATTCTTCATTAAAGGAGAAAAATGTGGAAAACCGTGGGTTTACCCTTGTCAGCTGGCAGAGTTCTAGCCAGCAAGGGGTTGCTCAGGGCTCCCTCATGCCCCACTTCCCCCCCCACGCACACACTGGGGGTGGGGGGCTGGGGCCCAGCGGCCAGTGGGTTGGGAGTGAGGGCACTGGGTTGGTACTCACCATTGAAATTTACAAATGGGTCCTCATACAAAAAATGTTGATGTAGGAGAGGTTTGGAGCCCAAGGACCAGTGAGTTCTTGTGAGTTTCAGTGGGCTGAGGCCACATGAAGGCCTGTGGACAGCCTCCCGATTTATAATTTTACCATCAAGATTTGGTAGGCAAAATGAGGGGATGCCCTTGGGGCGGAGCTGGCACAGTTGCAGAGCCACCAGGAGTATCATGGCCACCCCTGGGGACCCCAACCCATAACATAATGATATTATTAATATGATGATGATGACACTATAACTCTCCTCCCGAGCCTGGGTTTGTGGCTGTTGTGCCTTACAAACACTTAAAGTCTTAATGTGTATTAAAATAAACTGATGCGCATTAAGTGTCACTTAAATCTTGCTTTTTGGTTAATGCACTATAAGACAGGCTAATGCACATTTTCCTACTACCTCACAATGGGAGGTACTTTTACATGTGCTGGGACTTGGTGCCGGGTGCTTTTAATTAGCAAGCTGTTCTAATTAAAAGCACCTATGCATCACGTGTATCAGCATCACTGCATGTCCCCACACTGAAAAAAATGGCAGCAGGGTACTTTGAACTAAAGCTCATCGAACATGTTTTATTTCAAAGCACTCCACCACCACTTCTTCAGTGCAAAGATGCATAGCGATGCTGATGCACATAATGTACAAGGCTGCTGGAATGGAGTGTGTCAATTTTCATGTTCTAGCAGACTCTATTTAATTGAGTCTGACATGCTGGATTTCCAGCGTGTTGGACCAGGCTCCGCTTGTGTGTGTAGGAACCTGGAGGTACTAGATTTAATGCGTATTAACTAAAGTGCGTTGATACATGTGTAGATGCATCCTTAGAGACTGAAAGTTATCATTCCTGTTGCTGATAATTACCATCTCTGCCTACCTGTGGAGCTGTATTAAAAAACAGCAGCACCCCAAGGTTATAAGGCAAAGCAATGAATCAGTCACTTGGTCAGGATTTAATGCTGTATTAGAATTGTGTTACAATTCCTGGTATTGTCACTCAAAGCTGCTTTTGAAAACATAACACTTGTATTACTCCATCATCACCTATCATTTTCTTATGGAATTGCAAGTTGTCCCATTTGCTGCTATTTCCACTGTAGCTTCTCACAGATTTACATATTTCTTCTTAATAATGTAAATCAGCTGTGCCCAAACTTGGTATACAGTGTACCAACATGATATTTGTAACATACTCACACAATTACCAGAATAATCGTATCTTCCCCCTTATTTCTCAATGGAAAGGTTTTCTCAGGAGGACTTTCTTATTGCAACCCTCCTTATGTTTTGGATCTCAGAATAGAAAGTTATTTCTCCTCCCAGGGGGTTCCACTCTTACCTTGATTCATTGATTCTCATGTTGCTGGTTCCTCTCTGGACTCTGATCCTGCCTTGAGATCCCCACATAAACACATGGCCATTTACTTTACTAGGGCTCTCAATGGGTAGTGGGTTCTGCCAAACTAATTCTAAGTATAGGACACATCTACACGTGCACCCTGTCAGGTGCAAATTTGTGCCCCACAGCAGCAGTCAGATCCAGGGCTACTCCTGCCCTGCTCTGCCCCCCACAGCAACCAGGAGGAGCTGCAGGCTCTAGCCTCAGGCTCAGGCTGGAAAGGGGTGCTGTCCTGGAAGGTTGTGGCCAACACACCACGGATACTCCCTGCTCACCCCACACCCGCCCCCCCAGCAGCAGTGGCCAGGGCACTATGTCTGCAAGGGGCTTGAACCACATCCTGCTCCTCCCCCCACCCATGAAACCTAGGCAGTTGGCCATGAACCCTAGGCCCACAGGGTAACCCCAAGACCACACACACTACAGGCAGTTAGCAATAAACACCAAACTTTATTTCTCTCCACCACATAGTAACAGATCCCCCTCCCTCCCAGCAACACACCCCTCCTAACCCCAATGTACACTAACAATAGAGGTCCTGCTTCCCATACAACTTCAATGTTCATTGTCAACTGCTGGGAGGTAACAGTGGAGTGGAAGCACCTATGACACAGATCCTGGGGAGAGGTGCCCAGTGCCTCTGGTGGCACTACCATAGGTGCAGCTGCTGAAGGGAGGTCAGCAGGTTGGGGGCTTGACCAGAGGCAAGGGCAGATGCTGTCCAGCCTGCTCCCCCTCATCCACCATGGGGCTAGGGCCAGCAGAGCCCATGTGCAGAGCTGGCACATCTACAGGCAGCTCCCCCTCAGGGGTCACATGGCAGCCAGGCAAGCAGTAGGCAGCAGCCTAGGTGGGAGGCCAGGAGCAAGGGGCCATGGCTGCTGCAGGCACCCTGGTGAATAGAGCGTCTCTAATCCCTTGCTGTGTCCCCCTAATGAATTTGTAGGCAGCCACAAGATCACCTCCCAGCCTTCTCTTGCAGAGGCTGAAGAAGTCCAGGGCCTTCAGTCTCTCCTCATAGGGCTTGTCCTGTAAGAACCTAACTGTATGAGTGGCCCTCCTCTGGACCCTCTCGAGTCTATCAACATCCTTCTTGAAGTACAGCACCCAAACCTAGACGCAGTACTCCAACTGCGGTCTGACCAATGCTGCATAGAGGGGAAGTATCACCTCCTTGGTTCTATTTGTCATGCATCTACTAATGCATGATAAAGTGCGGTTAGCTTTGCTGATGATTTCATGACACTGGTGACTCATGTTCATCTTGGAGTCCACTATGACTCTGAGATCTCTTTCCGCTTCTATGCTGCTGAGAGGATCACTTCCCATTCAGTAGGAGTGCTGGATATTTCTGTACCCTAGATGCAGCAGGCTGCACTTGTCCTTGTTGTACTGCATCCTATTGTGGATCCTACTGCATCCACTTTCTAACCTGTCCAGGTCTGCCTGTAATCGTTCCCTACCTTCCGCAGTGTGCGCTTCACCCCACAATTTAGTATTGTCTGCAGACTTGGACAGAGTACACTTCACACCCACATCCAAGTCACTTATGAAAATATTGAAGAGCACGGGTCCAAGGAGACCCCGCTACCCACATCCTTCTAGGTCGATACTAACCCATCTACTACCACTCTCTGGGTGTGACCTCTAAGCCAATTTGCCACCCACTAGATGGTGTAAACATCTATGTCACAGCCTCTTAATTTATTTATGAGAATAGGATGAGATACCGTATCAAAGGCTTTGCTAAAGTCCAAGAAAATGACATCCACCTCTACTCCTGCGTCTAAGCATTTTGTGACCCTGGTTTTGTGACCAGGACTTTAGAGTCCTGGGCCAAGGGAACCCAGACTACCTAGACTAGGGGTGTCCAACCTGTGGCTCCAGAGCTACATGCAGCTCTTCAGAAGTTAATATGCGTCTCCTTGAATCTTTGCACAAGCACACAACATGACATAATGGCTATGGAAGCTGGTTACTGTGTGCTTGTGCAAAGATTCAAGGAGACATATTAACTTCTGAAGAACCACATGTGGCTCCAAAGCTATAGGTTGGCCATCCCTGGCCTATACCAAGGTGCTGTTGTTTCCCCTGGAAAGGGAAAAAATTCAGGGAGAATATACTTGCTACCGGCATGGAGGTGCGGGCAAACTGTCAGAAAGGAGTACCCCAGAAGAACAGCAGCAAAAAGAGAGAAGTCTCATCATCTTCACTGGGAGGAAGAGGCCTAAGTAAAATAAGGGAATTAGAGTCCCCAGCTTTAAGCCAGGCACAGGCCAGGAAGTGGCCTGAGTAATAACTGAGACTGCACATGGTCTGGAGTAGTGGCCACCGTCAGCCAAGAGTAATCCCCACCAGTGGGATTGTTGGGACAGAGAGGCCTTGAATGGTCTGAGAGCAGGGAAAAGCCTGAATCCAGAGGCCCTCTGAGGCAAGAGTGCCCACTGAAGCAGAGGGACCCTAGGAAATCAACTGAGGACACGCAGAGTCACACCTACAATCTTTTGTTTATATGAATTTGATTTGTACATGCATGGACAGAAGACTCCATGAACAAAGTAACAAGCATCCGCTGAGCTTAGAGGGCCCTAAGAAGAAGGGACTGAGACTACCAGCCTGCACACCCCAGGTAGTTCTTTTTTATTTTCTCAGTTTATATAATTTCAGGTGGTGTGCAAATGAACTAATAATAATCGTGACGTAATTCTGATTGTGATGCACCAAATATGTGGAAGAGAAAGGGGAGGACAGTAGCCAATATCAACAAGAACAATGGGTGAGAGAGGGACCGAAGTTTAGGGGTGGAGGAGCTCTTGGCAGAGTTAGCACCATTCGCAACACACCTGACCAGCTGTTTTGGGATATAGCTTTTCTGCAATTTTCTCTACAACCATCAAGGCATGGTGGGTGAGATGCACAGTGGCAGGGAAAAATCTAGGCCCTGAGAATGAGCAGGTGCCAGTTCCAATAGCACCCTGTGACAATAGGCCCTGTCTCAGGTGGCTGCTGGCTGAGCCCTCCATCTCCACTCCCTCCGCAGGACAGGCAGGTGGCTTGCCATTTGTGGCAGGCAACCTGCCTTCCCTATCCCCTCCCCAGGTCAGGCTAGGCCAGGGCCAGCTTCTTCCAGCAGCTGCTATGTGGCTCCAGAACAACTCTTCCCCACTTCTCCTCCCTACAGGCCAGGCAGTTCAACTCCCATGCTACCAGGCCCACAGTGCCCGGGTTTTGGGAGTGAGGGGCTCTCACCCAGCTGGAATCCAGAGCTGGTGACACCCCTCCTCCCCTGCTCCCCTCAGCAGGGAATAGGGAATGGCAGGGAATGGGGTGTCAGCAGGGAATAGGGAACTCTGTTTACCAGGGAGCCCCTCGGGATTACTAGAAATAACGGCCACAAACTAAAAGAGAGTAGATTTAGATTGGATATCAGGAAGAAATTCTTTATGCTGGGGGTCACCAAAATATGGAATGGGCTTCCAAGGGAGGTGGTGCTTTCCCCTACCTTGGAGGTGTTCAAGAAAAGATTGGGCAGGCACCTACCTGGGGTTATTTGACCCCAGCGCTCTTTCCTGCCTAGAGCAGGGGGTCAGACTTGATGATCTACAAGGTCCCTTCCAACCCTAGAAATCTATGAAATCTCTTTCTTTTTATAAAGGAATTGAAAGCAAGAAGTAAAGATGTTGTGTTGGATATATGGGTGTGTAGGTTGTAGCCTTGTTGGTCTAAGGACATAGACGGCTACAACCTACACCCCTGTAACATGGAAGATATCGAATTCAGCCGTCTGAAATGGAAACTGTACAACATGAAAAAGAAAGAAGCCAAATTCAACAGCGACATATTTACTAAGCTTTTGCAAGAAACACAACTTCGTCCCCCGAGGACTAAACATCTACAATCCTCTGACTACTACACACAACTCCAAATATGCTTCACACATCCCATTTCTCTCCAGGTATCTCTCCACTTTCATCCCCCTTCTCTCTCCCCCTTCCCCCCAGCCTGTCTCTCACCCATTGACTCCTCAATCTACATTTTCACTGACTACCTGTCTTGTATGCATACCAGCCCAGCCGCTGGCTTCTTTACTTTTCATTCCATCCAGGAAGAGCACATACCAACTGCTGAAACTTTCTTAGCCTGACAAAGGGTTTTTGAACGCGAAAGCTTGCTTAATAATTATTTTCCAACTATTTGGGTTGGTCTAATAAAAGATATCAGATTCACCCAAGGAACCTTGTGTTGGATATACGTTACTCGTGGTGTGTGATGGCTTATCTTGTGTTTTTATGTTTATATGTTTATTATGAAAAAAAACAGAATAGTTAGAGAAATGTATCTTAGGAAGCTTTCAGGTTGAAAAACCCATTGTCAGGCTAAGGAAGCACCTGCAGTTGGTGTGTCTCCTGGTCCTGGATGGAAGGAATAGTAAAGAAGCCAGAGGCTGGCCTGGCACGCAATGCTGGCAAGAAAGCCAGTCAGTGAAAATGGAAATGGTAGTGTCGGGAGTGAGGGACTGGCTGGGGGGGAAGTATGTGACAGCTGAAATTATGTCTGTGTAATAAAGGTGCTTGCTGAAGGCTCTATGAAGATTAGACTAAGTGTTTTTCCTGTATTTGTTTAGATATTAAGCTGTATGTTGTTGCTAAGAGCCTAATTAAAGTTTAAGATGCAGTAAGGCCTTGTATAAAGTAAGGCCTAGTAAATATAGTAAAGCCTTGAAGTAGTAAAGCCCTGTGGCATAGTTAAGATTTACCTTATCAAAGGAATGCAAGGCTTGTACTGCTATTCATAGATTCATAGATGCTAGGGTCGGAAGGGACCTCAATAGGTCATTGAGTCCAACCCCCTGCATAGGCAGGAAAGAGTGCTGGGTCTAGATGACCCCAGCTAGATGCCCATCCAACCTTCTCTTGAAGACTCCCAGGGTAGGGGAGAGCACCACCTCCCTTGGAAGTCCATTCCAGACCTTGGCCACTCTAACTGTGAAGAAGTTCTTCCTAATGTCTAGTTCTTCCTATTGGTCAGTCTAAGGACAGTTGAAATAAAAAGAATCTGAGTCGTTGTGCACTATCAGTATGATTCAGAAGCTATAAATTGGCTGGAATATCCAGAAATCAGGCTGAAGGAAGATATAGCTCTATGAAAAGGATTAGTTAGCTTTTGGCCTGGATCACTGGGCCCATGGATCTCGAGGAGCCCAAGGACTGAATTCCAGGGTTCTTCCCGGTACCTCTCGGACAGCGCTGATCGGGGATGCCTGACTTCACTGAACTTTGTGGAAAGAGAAACTTGCTGTACATCAGGCATCAGAGGGGACTGCCGATAAGTTGCCGACGCAAATTGTTCTTGTCTGTCATTGTTTGTCTTGTTACTACGCGTAGTTGTGTTTTTGTTAAGTCAATAAACCTTTCTTACCTTTCTAGCCCCAACCATACTCTCAATCCCTGAACCCTCCGGAGGTGGCTGGGACAGAAGCAGGTGGGGAAGGGATGTGAAGCAGCGCAGGCAAAAGTGCAGAGGTACCTGGGAAGTCAGATGTCTGGCAGGTTGCAGTGTGTCAGAATTCCACTGCCTATACTGAGTCCATGAGTTTCTGTACCTAGGAGGCTGAAGAAGTGAAGTTCATAGGCCTGGCTCTCTGACTATGAGGTGGAACTTGTGTGCCACACAGCAGATGACCACAAAGTTGGCATCACGGACAGCCTTGACCATATTGGTCCCATTGTCAGTGACCATGAACCTGCGGATGAGCTCAGCCTGCCCAACAAACTACCCCTGTACCATGTGGTTCATGGCCACTGTGATCTCCCTTGCCATGTGGGACTCATCCAGCACCTCAGCTTGGAGGAGAGCCACCGACGGCCTGACTGATCACACCAGTACCCTGTGAGGGAGAGGTAGGTGTGATCCCCACCCCGGCTGCTTCAAATATTGGAGGTGAAGTGCAAGGCCCTGCCTTGCGCAACTCCTCCCTCAAGTACTCCCTGCATGCATCATATAGGGAGGGCACCATTGTCCTGCTAAAGGTGGTGCATGTGGGCACATGGTAAGATGGGGCCAGAAGCATCATGAGCCGCCTGAACCCTGGCTGCTTAACTATGGGGAAGGGTTGGCTATCCAGAGCAAACACCTCCCCAGTGGTCTGGGTGATCTCACTCGCCTTTGCAACTCAACCCCCTTTCTGTCCACCTTTCCCCTGCTGTTCCAGGGTGACCTGCCTTTGCTTTGTGAGGATGGGGGCTTTGGAGCAAATGGGGAGTTCCCTTTGGGCACGCTCACACTGGTGTCAGGCTGAGCAGGAAGAAGAGCAAGGGGGTGCTGCCTCAGATGCAGCAGCATCTCCGTGGTGGTAAAGTGTTTCACCTCCTTGCCCCAGCTGATCTGCCTTCAGCCGTGCTGGCAGATAGCAAACCTGGGATCATCTGCCAGTTCAAAATGCTCCCACACTATGCTACTCACTCACTTCTGGGTTGAGAGTGGGGATGCTGCCTTATCCCCTCCTGTGATGGCCAGAAACAGAGGGATTAATAAGTAATAAATATGCTGTCGCAGGGCACCTTGGTGCCCCTGCTCCTAGAAAGGAGAAACTGCCAGGGAGCGAGTGAGCGCACCCCGGCCTGACATAACGAGCCCAGCTGAGGCTTGCTCAGGTAATGAGCGCAGCTGCGGGTTGCTGGAGCAACCAAGGGGAGCCAGCTGGCCAGAAGGGGGCAGGGCCTGGCCCTTATAAAGCCCAGGGCCGAAGCCAGGCTGGCAGTTCTCTGGCAGCAGCCTGGGAGGCAGGAGCTCTGGGAGTGAGGATGTGGAAAGGAGCAGGACGTGCAAGTACAGCTCATGATAGCCCTGAGAGGATGGGCACTAGAGTTTAGCCATGCGGCTTGTGGTTATGTTACAGCCTAGGGGCTTGTGGTTTTGCTTTGTGTTTGTGCTATTACACCCGGAGGCTTGGGCGAGGCTGTAGGGGTTGGAGGAGGCCTCAATTATAGGGACCTCAGAGAGTGTGGGGTGCCCTAGCGCCAAGAGGGTGCATTATTTGCATAGCGCCAGGGAAGACGCAGCTCGCACGCCAGTGCGTGAGCAACTGGCGGCGAGGAGCGCGGCCAGTGGGTCGCGGGCGCAACCAGTAGGTTGCGGACGGGGACCTAGACCCCGGATTGCGTGTGGGGGAACATAGACCCCGGCCCCAGGAAAGGGGTGGTATTATTGAGTAGCCCAGAGTGGGCACGGCGAGCCCCAGAGAGGGGGAGCACCATACTGAGCAGCCCTAGAGAGTGGGGCCATATCGAGAACCCCGAGACGGGCATAGCGAGCCCGGCCGCAGGCTAGTGCGGTAACACCCCTCAGACTGAGGCAGGGCGCTGCGGTTGCCCCGAGAAGACAGGGAGTAGCAGCGCGGTGAGCCAGGGTCAGAGAGGGTGCCCGTGCGGTTGGCCCATAGGACCGGAGGCCCGCTAGAGAGTCCCTGAGTGGAACCACACCGGCAGGAGAGGCCCAGAGTGGGCTAGACGGGAGTCCCAGCAAGAGGCTGGGCACGAGAGAGGGAGCCCAGAGTGGGCCACAGTAAAGAGGAGGCCCGAGAAGCGGGCGTACAGACCGGACAACGTCCATTACATCTGCGAGGCTTGGGGCATGGTATTAGAGGCTGGTAGGAGCCACGCATAGCCCACAAGGCTAGGGTGTCTGGGGAACACCCCCCATATCGGGAGACCCCCAGGGGGTCCAGAAGAACCGCGGGGACAGAGGTCCCGAGTAGCCGTGCCCAGGGAAAACACAAGGCAGCCTCCCATCACTATATTTACCATCAAAGATGTGGCGGGCGAGAATTAGAGGGTGTCTTGGGTCAGCCTGACACGGAGCGAGGGACCTCAAGGAGATCACGGCCCTCCGCGAGGACCCCGCCGTGACATATGCCTTGGAGGCATTTGGTATTTTGCCTAAACAGGTAATATTAGCTAATATAAAGCTTGTAAGTTCATAACCTGCAAATGTAACTTGTCTGTCATAAGTTTAACCAAAATGATAAATTAACTGTTTGAGGAGCTGACTGGGCCCCATAGGCAAAGCTGTAGCTGCAAGATTAGCTGACCTAACATTTTTTGCTCAGGGTTCAGCCTTGACGATAAAACTGAATCCAACTGCCTGGCACACCCAACACATTCCAGGAAAGTACATCCCAAGAAAGCATATTCGGAGAAACCTAAAAGGAGTCGGGCTTAGGCGGAGCAATGTCAATTTCAAACCTAAAGGTGCTGCATTGTAATTTGCTTATTGGATAAACCCGAGTCTAGGTAATAACCTTTTATGATAATTTTTAACACCTTTCAATCCCATAGGGTACCAGCTATAGGGCAAGATTGTGAGTGGCTCTAAAGACAGCAGATTAGCATAAGACTAGGTATAAAAAGCGCATGCATCAGGTAACCAGCAGGAAGGAGGGAACAGAATGGTCATTTCTGTTCCATGCCCAGAACCCAGACTCCTGGTGTGAGTGAGGATCGGATCCAGATCAAGGGATCTTCCCCAGTAATCCCTCCAACAGCGTCAATCGGGGACACCTGACTTAGCTGGAATCACCTGGCATGCACCTGGCATTGAGGGACTATTGATAAGTTGCCAACCCATGTCTGTCTATCTGTTGTTTTAAACAGCCCAGTAGCTGATACCCTCGCAGTGCCCAGCTGGCCTGCGACAGATTGATCTATCTGTTGTTATTATCTGTTGTTATTATTTACTATTAGCTCTTTAATACTGCATTATTTGCTTATTGCATTTATCTTTCTGTTAACTGTTGTGTGTGTGAGTTATAATAAATTTGTCTTTACTTCACTCCCAACTTTGCCTCCTCGATCCAAAACTGAACCAAACAGCCCAGTGGCTGATACCCTCACAGCGCCCAGTTGGCCTGTGATAGAATTGATACACTCACAGTGCCCAGATGGCCTGTGACACCCTCCTCAGCAGGCTGAGGCACAACAGCAGGAGGAGCTGACTCAGCTGAGCCACTTGACTGAACCTACACAACCTCAGCCTCCTCTGAGGTGCTGCTTTCCGGAGAATGAGACCTGGGTCTAGGGGAACTTTGAGGGGTGTGGACCACAAACTCTGATTCCCCCTCAGTACCCAGAATTGCTTGAGCCAGGGCACTCAGATCCCCTGGTTCCAGCTCCAGCTCCTCCTCTGGCAGTGAGAGGCTCATGCTGGGAGATGACATTGGGGTGGAAGAGACAGTGATTCTGCTGCTGGTGTCTTTTTCTGGGATTAGAGGAGGTGGTGCAGGTGCAGGGAAGTCTGGTACAGGTACTGCTCCCACCTCCTTGCTTCCACTAGCAGCAGAAGCCTTATGGCTGCTTGGGAAGAGGATGCATCTATGTTTGTGGGGGGGAACTTGCAGCTCTAGGTCTCTCCCCTACCCTGTCTCCCTCCCCTGCCAGAAGACCTAGCACCTGCCTTTCCAGCACACTTCATATTAATCTTTCCTGTGCTGCAAAAGGTGTGTGTGTCACACCTTTTGCATTGTGTGTTTTATTTCCTCTGTGTTGCGTACGTGCACTGGACTCTGCTTTGATTTTTTGATTGAGTAATAATTATTAAGAACTATGTAAAAATGTGTGCTGTCTGTCTTCTTCTGTGCTATGATGTGTTTATTTACTATGAATTATGAATGTCAAGTATGACTCCTTTTGTGTTGTGTGTTTTATTTCCTCTGTGTTGCACGCATTGGACTCTGCTTTGATTATTAATAATTATATATGGTGTCTTCTTCTGTGATGTGCTATTAATGTGAATGTGTGACTACTACTGTACTTCTTGTTCTTCTTCTGTGTTGTAATGTGTACCTAAAATAATATATCTCCTTCTAGGACTCTAAACTCTATGTTGTGTGTTTTAATCTCAATCTGAATCTCTATCTGGCTTCTGTATTGTCTGTATTCTGTATATAAGCTAACTATAATAATATTAATAACTATATATAATCTAATTATGAATCTCTTCTTCTATGAATATCTGACTTCTTCTATGTGTGTGAGTGTGTGTAACATGTGCTTCCATGCACAGTGATGGATCACACTGCTAGGGAAAACACTGAGCTTTTTTTTTTTTTTTTTTTTTAAAGAATAAATATAAATCGAAAGAAATGAACTGGATAAGTATTAAGTAGAGAGATTCTAAGCTAAGCTAAGCTAAACTAAGCTTTATCCTTTCCAATCCTTTTTAAGAACAAAAAAGAGCAGGCAACTGACTGACTAGGAAGCAAGCCAAGCAGTCCAGTACCTTTCTGATGCTGTTGCTCACTCAGAACCAGCTCACAAAAGGCACACCAAGCCTGAAGACAAAGGCTCTTATGTTGTTTCTATGTTCCTCTCCCCAGACACTGTGATTGGAAGGGTAGTCAGAGAGAAATCACACTCACTGGCCAGCTAGAGATGTCAATCCTTCCCCACCTGCTCCCCCTCCCCCACTTGCTCCCCTCCCTCTTTTAAATTTCTGTTTACCCATAAAGACCCCCTTCCAAATCTCTGAATTGCTGAATCTCTTCCAAATCTTTTCTGAATCAATTCAGAAGCTCCAAATCGATTCAGAAACTTTTAAGTATAGCCTGGGTGTACACAGATTTGTACTCCCCTCTCCAATTGAGGGAATTGTTGGCAGTGTGCTGTGGACAGACAAAACAGCCCAGCAGCCACCTCCATCCCCTATAGAGTCAGGCCCAGTCAATCAATTACTTAACCATATACAAATTTATTATTATAACAAAACTATTAAATAGGTAAGGTCATAAATGATATAGATATATATATATATATATATATATGTGCGAGTTTACAAAACAATAAACCCTATACTATATATATATATATATATATATATACACACACACACACACAACCAATTATTATTTAAAAATACAGATGAACGATAGAACAACCCTGAACAAAGGATATTGATCAGGTAACCTTATAACTCTATTAATATACAAACTATTGCTTCAACTTATTCACATAAACTATAAGGCACAGTCTACAAATATAACCAGAAATCCTTAGATTACCTGGGTGCTTTCCAGGGCAGGGGCCCCACTCGCAAGGTACCACTACAGGAAAGGAGGTGGGGGGAAAGAAAAAGAGAGGGAGACCCCAAAGACTCCTAAACTCTGCCTTGTATCACCCAGGAGCAGCCCACATGGTGGCCCTTCACAACCCTGGGGGTCCCTCCCCTGTTGGGACCCTTTTTCGAGGGTAACTTACTACTCCACAGTCCCGGAGGGTTGCCTCCCATTCTCCAGGTTGAGTTCTGTTCCCTGCCAGGCTTTCCTGCCACCCAACTCTGCTGCTGCTGGCCTGACTTAGGGCCACATACACTGCTGTGTGTAGTGGTAGCTTCACCTTGTGCTAGGGGTTGGAGGCCCAGACAGCCTTGTGCAGCATCGGGGCTTGGTCTGCTCCCGGACCCTCTGGACAGTGCTGTCTGCACTGAGCTGCTGTCCTGAGCCACCTTGAGTGGCTCCCAGGGTCTCTCACCCTTCATGCAGCACATCCTGCACTGAGCTCCCAGCCTCGTGCTAGGTGTTGTGGACCTGAGCCGCCCAAAGCACTCCAAAGATCCTGCTCCGTGCACCAGCCTTTACACTGTGTCTCTGGCTGCATGCCAGAGGTTGCAGACCCGAACCACCTCACACAGCTCCCAGAGTCTGGACATCGTGCTCTGTGTTGCACACTGAAAGTGTAACTGCTGGAGCCGTTCTCCATTCCCCACTGATAGAAGTCTTCAGGGGCTCTTCCTGCTCTTTGCCCTGCTGAGCAGCTCTCCTTAGCATTTCTAAGCCCTGTTCTTCTCTTTCCTCTGTCCCTAACGCATCTCCCTTGTACTGGGCATGCAGCTCCTTTTACATGCTCCAGGGCTCAACCCCTGAAGTCTTCCAGACCTGAGTGTTGCAGTCAGGTCTCGGGGAGCTCTTCTTCCCATCCCCTCAGGACTTTACTCTTGCTGCCTCCTGATTGGTGAATGGGCTCCACCAATCAAAACAGTAGAATCTCAAGCCTGGGACTCAACCCAAGCTTTGAAAGGTAAGCCTGCTACATAAGCTTCTAATGATTTGATTTGGATTCGGAGATTCGGCCTCCGAATCGGGCCGAATCTTCTCCAAATCAAATTGTGAACCAAAACTGCACACAGCCCTACAGGAAAGCACATTCTTCCCCACATTGTGCACCACCAACTGGAGGGGCATCTCTGCCTATGCTACAAGTCCCTGACCCCTGCAGCTGTAGAGGAGATCACCACAGCCTTCAATGAGTTTGTCTGCATGTGACAGCCCCCTAGCTGCCTTGCTGGGAGGCCGCTGACCACTCAATAAAGTTCTAAACTGCCTCCTGTCTCCCTGTGTGTTGGGGTGGGAAACTCTAGAGGGCAGGGGGGAGCTTGGCCAGGCAGGGCAGGGAGGGGAGAGGAAAGCCAGAGAGGGGAGTGGGGGCCCCCACCCCTCTTTCTGGGGCCCCTGGCTCCAGGCATGCAGCCTGGGGCAGGCAGGTGAACTGGCACAGGCATGGGTGGCTGCAGCACCCTCTACCTCTCCCAGCCCTCCTCTCTGTGCAGGGCTTACTGGACAGGCATGGCAGGCACACCCAACAGTCAGACTCTGTCCCTGGTGGGGCAAGGTGGTTCAGCTGCCTGTAGTGTCCCAGGGTACGGAGGCATAGCACCTGGCTGCCCATGCAATGGCCCCCTCCAAGGAAGAACTGGAGCTGCTCACTGCTGGGGCCATCCCTGGCCTATCCTCCACACTCAGGGTGTGTTCCCAGAGTTGGCAGGACAGGTGTTGGCCCAGGCTGCCTGAGCTGCCAGATGAAGCCGAGGGCAGGGAGCATGCAGGGACCTGTGGCTGGTGCCCAGAGGGGCCCTGCCCCAGAGAGTTCTCATCACTGCTGGGCCGAGGTGGAGGTTCCGGTAGCTGACCCATGCTGAAGTAAATGTACCAGCCCTCGCCAGAGTCCCTCACAGTCAGGATGCAGTCTAGCTGCTGCATGAAGGGTATGGTCCTGCAGGCAGCCCCAGGACCCACTCTCCACATGGCTGGGACACAGCAGTCCCAGCTCTCCATGTAAAGAGTGGTATAGCTCTTTAATATTCAATCTAAATCTTCAATAATTCTTCAATAGTCAATTCTTTAATCTGCAATATTCTTCAATTATCTGTCAATAATGCCTTGAAAAGGGAGCCTGACTGCAGAGAATAAAATATTTTTCAAATGTCTCTTTCAGATGAGTCCTTTAACAGGACCTGCAAGACTTCAGAGTAAATGTTTCACAGGAATTAGGGGGAAAAAAAGAGTACAAGTTTTGATAAATTGTACAAATATTGAACTCATCATACAGTGCACATATTTGGACAATTTCATGAAAAAAAGGTAACAGCATTACTTGCTGATATAAATGTGAACAATTTTACTATGTTTTAAATTCTTATTTCAAGGCAAAAGTGGGGATTGATGAGAAACACTTCCACATAGTGATCCTTGGTAACATCTCCAATGGCCAAGATCTCCCAAATCGACAAAAACGCCAAAGCGCACAATAAAGATACAGACCCCATTTTTGTCTCACAAAAGAAGAAGGTAAAAGTGTCTAATTTCAGTTTCCTGTAAGAGGGATTTAGGCAAAATAAAACACTGATCTAAACATGGATTTGAACATGGGTTACTGCAATAGAAGCCCTCTATAAGTACCACAATCTTATAACAACCTTATTTTTGTTATAATTTATAGTTGATTATCATTTGATAATGATAATTAACTATAAATAATAAATATTCAGCACAGTGCAAAATACAGAACTTGCTTTGAGGTAGAACTCAGGAATATCACTTGTGCCCTGTGAAATACATTTTCCCTTGCCATCCCAGTGTTACTCAGCAGAACATCAAGTAAATGGCTGATTCCCCGCCCCCCTGTAGTTCCTGTTCTAGGCTCTGAGGTTTACTAAACTATCTGTTCTAAGGCCATGGACTGGTGTTCTGTCTGAAGTGCTTCAAGTAGGGTGCATATATATGTTCATGGCCAAAGCAGCACTTAAAAAATGGGTAGATCATTTTAAAAATAACTCTTGACAAAAGAGGGAGAGCAGGATAGAGAGCCAATGAGTGCTTTCCTGTGCTCTTAGTTGTCCTCAGGAACCTCTAGAGACCAGAGGCTAAGAAGCGGGCAGGGATTCATGCTCTCTAGCACCCTGGTAAGGGAATGATACCATTGCATGCCTCTGAAGCAGTCGAGAAATAGGGAGTGGGAGAGCAGCACAATATGTCTGAACAGTGCTGGAGCACATCAAATTTGAAGTGACTTGGAGTACTTCAAATTCTGTCTGTCCATGGACAACCAGGGCTTCTCACTGCTCTTCCTGCAGTATCTCTTTCCTCTTCTCTGGCTCTTCATGCAGTGCACCTTGGAAGACTGTGGTAAGAGTTATAGGGACAGAAAGAGGAGTGCCTTTTCAGGTCTTAGCAAACCCTATGACAAGAAAATGTTAAGACATCTTACAGAAGCCAGTTTCTACAGCTGCTCTAATCAGTTGTGTAGGAGACACCACTGTGGTCATGTTGCAAAAATGACAATAGTATATGGGGTTATATTAACAGTGTCACTTGTAAATCAAGGAAGTGATTCTTCCACTCTTGTTTGGCACTGGTGAGGCCTCACCTGCTGAAGTACTGTGTCAAGTTTTGGGCCCCACACTTCAAGAAAGATGCGGACAGATTCGAAAGCAGATCCAGGATTTCACAAATGGGGATGCAGTAGCAGCAACTGGCATTACAAGGATGGCTGTGCCCCTCTACTCCAAGTCTTCTCCCCTACTACACCAGGTAGGAGGGTAGGGGGGCAGACCACACTGCAGAAGCCTCTGGGATCTTAAAGGCCCAAAGCAAATAAGAATCCCCCCCCCCAGCCCTTCCCCTCCATGCTCAGTGACACATTCCGTCCTCTTCCCTCCCCTTTCCCCATCCTCACCTAAGCCAATCCTCTGCCCAGCCTGGCTGGAGCAGGCAGGAAGGCTCTGGAGCTTTCCCTGCCCCAGGACAGTAGGAAAAGTAGCAGTAGCAGGTGGGGGAGGTGGAAAAGTGGAGGGGAGGGGATGTGCTTCTGAGCACAGAGGGGAAGTGAGGAGGATTAAAAAGTCCCTGGGTGCTGCTCCCATGCCATGGTCCAATCTGAAAGGTGGGTGCTGCCACGTCACTGCACTCTCACTGCATCTGCCCTTGGAAAGACTGGAAAGAGTGCAGCAGAAACCAATTAAATGATTAGAGGCCTGGGAAGTGTGACTTATGAAAAAGGGATGAAAGAACTAGTATGATTTAGTGTGGAGAAGAAAAGAATGAGGGGGGATTTAATATCAGTTCAGCTTTCTGAAGGATGATTATAAAGTGAATGGAAATACTTTTCTCTATAGCTGTAGGGGATACAGCTAGGAGTAATGGCCTCAAGGTGCAACAGAAAAAAATTAGTTTGGCAGTTAGGAAGAATTTTCTCACTGAAGGTGGTCAAACATTGGAGCAAACCACATAGAAAAGTTCTGAAATTTCCACTCCTGGAAATTTTCAAGAGCAGATTACATATTCTTGACTGGTTTAGACAGGGATGACCCTGCCTTGAGCAGAGGCTGGACTAGATGACCTCGTGAGGTCCCTTCCAACCCTGCTTGGCTATAATCCTATCTCAATTAAGTTGATGAGTGAAGTTTTGGGTTTGAGTACTGCAAACCAGTACTATACTCAAATGTATCCAAGTAATAAATTTTTTTTCCAAGGGATACCCTATCGAGCAGCACTACTGCCCATCATTGGGCGCCGATACACGAGCACGGAGGCTGCTGAAATTCCTGTGCATCAGAGCAGACTTGATTAATCAGAGCATGGCAATTGCAGCCTCCTGTATCTCATGTATCAGTGTCCTTGCACTTAAAAATGGTAGCAGGGGTGCTTTATCTAAAGCTTTTCAAAAGTTTTAGTTCAAGTGCCTCCACCATTTTTATGCGTGGGGACACTGATACACGCGATGTGGCAGCACGTTAATTAGAGCAGCTCTCAAAGCACATGTAAAATTGCCCATCATTTTTACTAGTCTATAATTTAATATTTAATGCTCACTTTACTTAGATTCATATTTACTCTATATAATGTAATATATACATGAATTGCCCTGACCTTCCCCTCAGTGATTAGATCATAATATATTCTCACTTTTGATACTGACATTATATTTTAAACCATAACTTCAGAGATTTCTCCCATTTGCCTGGTTTTTTTTAGAAACTGTATATGTATATGCTGCAGCACATTGCTTTTAACATTTGAAAATGCTCAGGAAAAGTCTGCAGTGGAGCCTCTTCAGGAACAGAATAAAATCAGTCACATCGGTTTCCTGCCTGATTATTTACCAGGGCTATAGGCAATACCAGTCTTTTTGTCTATATTGTATGGTTCATGAGGACTAGGGAAAAATAGGAAAATTCTATACTGGAATTGTTGATTTATACTGAGAAATTCCTTGTCAGGCTGTGGAAAGCTCATACTTTACTGAAATAGATTTTACATGAATCAGGGAGCATCTCCTTACAGATCCAGTAGCTTGTTATTAGATAAGATTATGTTCACAGCCAGCCACTAGAAATCAGCATTGCAGAGCATGCCACAACTTGCCAAAACAATTTTAATAATACGATTGTGTACAGAGAATGCAGACATTCCAACCTGGGGCCAGTTTGGCTTGCAGAGCCTGTGGGTGTCAATGGCTGTGTTTCACTGGCAAGAGGTACCTAATGCGGCAGCACAGCTAATGTAGCTCTGCTTATTGAGATACAGTGCCAAAGCAGCTGAGGTCTAAAAAAGGAAACTTGTAACTAAGAAAAATAAAGTTGTCTGTGATCATGCATTATGTCTCCTCTATTTCACCTTTGAAAAACCAGTCTGCATTTTGCAACTGCTTTTCTAAAAACAGTATACTTTACTTGCTCATAATCCTACTCTGTACCTCTTTTGTAACCACGCCAGACCTGGAAAGAATCCATTTGTGGAAGCAGGGTCCCTTTTAAGTAACAAATTTATGGAGCCCATACTCCCACATAAACAAGAATTGGGATTAGGCCCTAACAGCTCTTGTTTTCTTGTATTTCAAGGAGATTTACTCACACCTTAACCACAGCTATGCTATCATGGAAGTAGTTTTTACAGCTCGGTGAGAAGAAAAATCTTTGTTGAAAGACTTAAAGGTTGCGTATGTATTTTACTGAAGTCCAGCTCCCATTCAAAATATATTAAACATTTCTCTGCAAAAATGTTACTCTCTTTAAAAAACAATCCCCCAAAACATGCTTCTAAATATTAGAAAAATCAGAAAATGAATGGTTAAAGGACCCAAGCAGTCGATATATAATCTTCCATTACTCATTGTCACAATTACAATGTCACAATGACAAAAATGTCACTCATTGTCACTATTACAATGCTTACTCAAATTTAAAGTTTAATGAAAATAAAATGCACACAAACCATGTGGAAAAGATGTAATATCACTAAAATTATGAATAGATCATTAGAAATGGATCCCTTGAATAACTTATAGTATTAAAAATAAGTTTTACCAGTTGATTGCTCTGACCTTTGTATCTGTTTTTTAGGACTGTGCGAAGCTTTGGTCCCTGATTCGATTCTGTGGAGAGTCGGCCCGATTCAGTGGCTGAATCTTCAAATCTAAATCAAATCAAAGGACCCTTTAATCTCTCTGAATCGAATCAGAACCCTCCAAATTGATTCAGAGAGATTCGGAAAGATTTGGTAATCTATATAATGACTCGTACAGACACAGGTTTAAATGTCTTTTCTACATACCTCTAGGTACCAGGCGGCTTATGAATGCTGTGATGCTGGGGCACATTGAGTATCCCACAGAAGCACGGGGGTTCCCCAGCATGCTTGGCAGCAGACCCAGAAGTGAACCAGAAGCACTTCCAGTCCACTTCCGGGTCTGCTGAAGAACACACTGGGGGTCCCCCTGCACCCTCCTTGCTCGGTAACTGGTGCCTCCTGGGTCTGGGGGGTGGGCACTCAGGGTCCCCCTGTGGCCGATCACTGAGCTGGGGCGAGGCGCAGGGGGGGCCCTGTGTGCTCCCCAGAAGACCCGGAAGTGGGCCAGAAGTACTTCTGCAGCCCCCTGGGACCTGCTCTGTGTCCCCTGTCTCCAAGTCACTCCAGGCAGCAGGTAGGGAAGTGGTGGGAGTGGGGGTGGAAGTGGGGCTGCAGCTGGGCAGGAATGTGGGTGTGGGGCTGGGACTGGCAGCAATGCAGAGCTTGGGTGGGCAGAGTGTGGGTGTGAGGGAGGGTGGGAAGTGTGGGGACCTCCCACACTCTCTCCATGGTGCACAGCCCTGGCAGGTGGTGGCAGCAGCAGGAGCAGCAGGTGGGGCGCTGAGGGCATTCATGTCTGGTGCAGGCGCTGGTGCCTGGTGAGGCATGGCTCAGGCCAGCACTGCACATGGTGGTGAGGGGTGCAGCCTCTGCTGGGCAACCTCTATTGCTGGTGTTCCCCGCACTTGCCAAGCGTGGGAGGGAAGCTGCACACTGTAGCTGGCTGCCTTACCTGCCAGGGCTGCAAGGCATGGGAGAAAGACCCCAGCACCTTCCCCTGCACGGCAGGGAAGGCAGCCAGCTCCATCACCTGGGGCTTCCTTCCTGTGCCTGGTGAGTGCAGGGAGCACCAGCAATAGAGGTGGCCCGGCAAAGGCTGCACCCCTTGCTACTATGTGCAGCGCTGAAGCCATGCTCTGCTGGGCACCAGTGCCCTGAGCACCCTCTCTGCTGCTGCTGTGCCATAGGGAGAGTGTTGGGGGGGGGGTCCACACACCCCACACACCCACACCCTGTCCCCACAATCTCTTAAATATACACAACCCCCTAACATACCCTATGCCCCCCACCCCACCATACAGAAGCACACACACACATCCCACCATACATGCACACTCAGACTCACACATGCACCTACAGCCCACCCTACACCCCCCCACCAGATACACATACACCCCCTACGCACACACGCATGCACACCCCCCACCCTACACACACATGTATACCCCCACCATCATGTACCCCCCCACACCCTACCATACACACACAACGCCCCTGACACCTCACCATATGCACATGCATACACAGACATATACATGCAAACGCACACACACATCACCCCACCACACATGTGTGCACACACCTCACCATACACACCCACCCACACCCCACTATACATACATACACACACATGCAAACACACACACAACCATACAAACATCTATACACCACCTTATATACACACTCACACCCCACCCTACACCCCCCCATAAACACAAACACCCCCACTGTACATACCCACATCTCCCCATCCCACCATACACGTGCACACAGACCCCAATCCACCATACAGACATGCACATGTAAACACACATTTACACACCCCACTCTACCCCCTCGAAATCCCACCACACACCACACCACACACACACCATGCATTGACACCCCCTAGCTGACCATGCAGACACACACATACACCCCTATGTGCACACCCCCCCAACCTTACACGTGCACACATGCACATACACCCCCACACCCGACCCTACATGCACACACCTAACCCTCCATTCGTGCACACACACACACACACACCCAACCTTACATGCACACACACACACACACACACATGACCTTCCACACACACATGCACATGCCCCCTGGCACCTGACCCTACATGTAGCCACACACACACAACCTCCCACATCTAACCCTATGCGCACATGCACACCCCCCCATACCCAACATCATGCACGCATGAACATACCCCTGTTATCTCTCAGCTCCATGTTCTTGGGGAATCCTGGCACAGGACACAGCCTGTCTGACTCACAAAGATTCTCCCCCCCCCCACACCTGCACAAGAACTGATTACGAAAGACAATGAAGATGCAGTGGGAAACGCACCTAAAGCACTCCAGATAAGGGTGACAAGAATGAAACAACTGCCCTAGGTCTCATTTGCATCTGGGATGGAATCAGATGACAATTCATTTACATGGGAGATGGAGAACAGAAAGCCTGAAGCAAAGACCACAGTGAATTCTGGTATCAGAAAAGCAGGGGAGCACTGCATGATGGAGAATCTGTGCTCCAAATGCTAATCAACCCACATTTACACACACCCAGCTCAGCGTTTATCAGACCAATTCTAATCTGGATTTACAAAGGACTTTCCTCCCCCCACCCACACACACACACACACCTTATCTTACCAAAACAAAGCAGAAGTAAAGTTTAATAGGCATCTCGGGCCGTACATTCCTCAGTCCCACTATGGGAGGCCTATTTAAACTTGATTGACTAAAACTCGGTTGCCGGGTTAGGGAATGCTGAGGCAACAGTCTGAGTCAGAGTGGGTATGGGCAACATTTGAACAAAGGTAAAGTGTTCATCACAGTGTCCAGCCCATTAGAGCCCTGACCACAAGTGTTGTCATACTTTTCCCAGGATGACTGGTGGAAGTCCTCCCCACAAAAGTTTATGAAAAGTCATGCTAAGCTGAGGCTTGTTCACAACACATAAAAATCCAAAACCCTGACATTGCAAGCTATCTATTGTGTCTGAAGAAACAATGCGGTATCCAGTATATCTGCTATCCATAAGAATTTCAAGCTGGCTCCTAAGTTTCATAGATTTCATAGACATAGAAAGTCTGGTTACTCCTTAAAAACGTATGTTTTTCCTGTTTGTTAATCAGTTTCTTGAGATGTTCCAAACTAGATAACCCCTTGTCAATAGAAAAGACAATTATTTACACTATTAAAAGAATGCTTTGAAGAAGCTGAACTGAGGGTATAAAAATCTGTAAAAAAAGCAGCAAAAGTGTGCTTGAAGAGGAGAAATCTCTCTGACACCATCCGCTGTTGTTTTTGAGAAGCTGGAAGAAACAGGTCATCTCCCTTCAATGATTGTGCTAAGAACTTTACCTGTCAGCACCAGAACCTGAATGCCATGGACTGATGAGATCCCAGCTCTTGCTCTCTCTCTTCTTTTTTTCTCTCTAGGCATAGATTTCTGAACCTGAATTGTATTAGCTAAGCTTGAGCTAAGTTTCCCCAAATACTTAGTGAAACCAGGGTAATATTGTCATTGTTTGTGTTCCTTTGCATGTCTATTAGTACTAGTACCATTATATATTTCATATTCTTAGCAATAAATAACTTTTATAGTCAAACTGGTAGTAACTGGGTATATTTGTCCTTCTCTACTTCTCCTTCCCCACTTGCTCTGCAGCAATGCTTCTGTTACCTTAGCTAAAGATCCCTGTGAAGCCCAAAAATACTGTGGGGTCTGCTAATCAAGAAGCTAAAGATTGGGACGTGCTGAGTTTGAAACACATAAGGGGATCAGCTTGTACAGGCTGATTGTTCCAGTTTGGCTCAGATGTGCCCTAATGAACTGAATGCTGGCCCATGAGGGTGTCAGCTGGACACCCAGCTGGATTCAGAGGTATTCTGTTTACCTGTGTGCTTGTGTCTGACTGCAGTTTATTGTTGCTCTGATTAACTGATTCTTGGCATATGAGGGTGTCAGCCTGTCCATGCTGATCAACCCGACCTGGTGAGGCGTGTCACATTAATCTGTGTGTGTTTGTGTGTGTATGACTGATTTGGTGACTGGAGGAACCCAGCCCCATTGAAACTGAGTCCTGCAAGATAGCTCCTTTGGGGGTGAGGACTTGCAGAAGGGAGATATACAACTCTGTATAGAAACACAAGTACACAAGCAGCACATTGATAGAATTACAAAGACCCTAGAAATGTATCCCTAATAAATGAACACACCCCAAAGTGATGGGCAAATCTGGTAACACCCCCCACACCCCACCACACATGCACATGCCCCCCACACCCTACCTTACTCACACACACACGCACGCACCTGACCCTACATGCACACAGATGCACATACATGCAGATACCCAACCCTACACATGTACACACATGCATACACCCACCACACCTGACCCTACATGCACACACAGCCAACCCTACACACACACCCACGCTCCATAGTTCGTGCATATGCACACAACCAACTATACATGTGCACATGCATAGCCCCGCACCTGACCCTATGAGTACACCCCCCCACACCCATTAAAAAAATATGGGTGCACACGTTCACGCCCCCAGATTCCAAAGGTCGCTGAAAGCCACAACATATGTAGCTTCTACAGTGTAACCAAAGCACACAAGAAGCCATCCCTCTTAGGTCTAAAAATGGAACAATACTCTTTAAAGACAGCTCCACCATCCATGTATGGTGGAAGGAGCACTTTCAAGAGCTCCTGAATTAAGATTCTAATGCTTAAGAGAATATAATCAAATCCATTCCACAATCCAACACTCCAGTAAGGACTACTTTGGAGATCCACCAACTTATCAAGAGGCCCTGAAAGCTATTAAGCAGATGATGGAATACCAGCTAAAATCTATATACAAAGTGTGAAAAAGCTCTCTTATGAACTGCATGTTGTTATTATAAAAATCTGGAAACATGAACAGATTCCCAGTGACTTGAAAGATGCCAGAATCATTATTATATTTAAGAAAGGAGACAGCTTGGATTACAGCAAGTATCATGGTATTGCATTCTCTCTATAACTGGGAAGATCCTTGCTTGCTTTCTCCTCCTCACTTCCCTCACTGAGGAGATTCTACCCAAGTTTAAATGTGCTTTCAGACCATTCAGAGGTATAAAAGATATACTCTTTGTTACTAGACAGCTGCAAGAGAAGTTCTGTGAGCAACACCGAGATCATGACATAGCCTTTATTGACCTGACTAAGGCCTTTGATTCAATCAACAGAGAGTCCCTATGGAAGATCCTGATGAGATTTTGATGTCTTCCCAAATTTGTTCTGAGCAATGGCTCTGAAATGGATCCCTTCACTATTAGAACTGAAGTCAAGCAAAGATGTGTGATTGCACCAACACTCTTTTCCATCTCTATCACAGCTATTCCACATCTTATTGATGACAGATTTCCATCTGGAGTCACCATTCAGTATTACATGTACAGGCAGTCCTCGGACTTACGACACAATTGGTTCCTGAAAACCGCATCTTAAGTTGAAACGTTGTAACTCAGAACCAATTTCTCATAAGAAACAATGTTATAAATGGGGGATTGGTTTCTGAACCAAGGCCCGATACCCTATTTTCACCAAAAGTACCCCAGAAGTTTGTACTCAATCAATTATAGATGAGTAATATAGCTACATTCATGTATTTATATTGTAAATAGCAATCATATTGATTTGGAAGGACTTGTTTGAGATGACTCTGCTGGACTTTTTGAAGGGCTCTTGGTTGGACTTTCTGAAGGGTTCTTGGCTGGAGTCTTCTCAAGAGTCTTGGCTGCAGGTTTTTCTTGAGTCTTGCCTGCTTTCTTAAGGAAAGTGTCAAAGGAAGTTTGGACAGATGTTCTCCAGGGAGATAAGCAATGCAGCAAACTTGTTTGCTGGCATGGCGTCGCATCAGATCAAGTGTTGTAAAGTCAAAACTAACGTCATAAAGTTGAAACAGGGTGTCAATTTATAAACATTGGAAGTGCAAAACATTGTAACTCAAAATGTTGTAAGTCGAGGACTGCCTGTACAGGAATCTCTTTAACATCAGCTGGTTACATTCCAACACCTCCATTACTGATCTTCAACGTGTTGATAATTGTGTCAAATGTACCCACTCAATTGAAGCACTCCAGGAAGTGTATGAAATGCTTGGATTCATGGTCAACGTCACAAAAAAACCCAAGATCCTTTGCAAACTCACCCCAAACCGATCAGCTGCTCCCCTACATATTACAATTAGAGGGCAATACTTGGAGAATGTTGAGCCTTTCCCCTACATGAATAGCTACCTTTCCCAAAAAGAAAACATAGATGATGATATTCAACATTGCCAGGGTTGCTTTTGGATGTCTCTGAAACTGTGTTGTCAACGATCATGACACTAGGATGCAAATCAAACGGCTTGTCTACCAAACTGTTGTCATTCCCACATTTTTCTATAGGTGTGAAATTTGGATGATGTACTGGAAACACCTGAAAGCTTTAAACTGTTACCATTGTTACCATCAATGATGTCTTTGGAAAAATCTTCCATATCAACTGGAAGGACAGAAGAATAAGTATCAGCATTCTGGCTTAAGCAAATACCACTAGTAAGTCACATTTAAAGAGCACCAGCTCTGTAGAACAGGAAAAGCCCTAAGGATGAGCCCCAAGCCAGCCTGTCAACTGGCTCCCAAAACAGGTTCTATACTCTCAACTCATGAATGATCACCACTCCAGAGGTGAGCAAAAGAAGAAATTCAAGGACCTGTTTTGAACACCAATCTGAAGAAATGTGATACTAACATCAATACCTGGGGACTCTAAAACTGAATCATCCCCAGTGGTGCCATGGTATATGATAAGGCATTGATCATTTTGTGCAAACTTGCCTCACTCTGCAAGCAGATAGAGGGGAAAAAGCTATGACTCAATATAAACACATTCTGCTCCTTTCTCCTGGAACTATTTTTGCCACACCTGCAGTTGAACATGTGGATCTTGGATCTGCTTCCTCAGTCATCTTCAGACTCACTGATGACTTCCTTATTTACAGGAAGACTAGCATCCTTGTATAAAGGGGCTGCTAACAACGAATTATCTCTTACTAGGGGAAGTACAGCCATTTTTTCTGTTCCAAAGCAAATTTCAAGTTTATTCTTATTAAATCTCTTATAAGAAGAAAGTGCATCTCTCTGTGATATAATTATTCTCCTGGTCCTTATAGGAATAAAAGTCTAGATTTTTGTTTTTTGGTTTATGATGCATAAGATAATGCAACAACGTCCAAGGAATGGGTAACAATTTGTTCCTAGGTTAATTTAAGTTAACCACAAATTGGTAGCTTGACAGAAGAATGTTATATAGCCATGTGAACAGGGCTTAACTTGAAGGGGGGAAATGGCAAAAAATTCCCTAACGGCACTCCCTTAGCAAACTTTTTGTGAACAAAAATCAGATTCTACTTATAATAGACTGCACAGACGTTCAGAATCTGGTAAAGCAGGTTCTACTGGGCAGTGTTAAGTTATTCAGATGTGATTCTTTCTTAAGCCTGTGAGGGGTTAAGTTGTGGCCCCTGGGCTCCTGCCCACCACTCCCCATTACTCCAGCTCCAAGAACAACCAGAGTCTTTGGGTTCTGCCGTCCTACTCCAGCTGTCATTGGCTGCCTCTCCGGGGGGGGGGGGGGGGGAGGGAGGAAGAGGGAGGAGGGGTGGGGAGAGGAGGGCAGGGTAGGGCAGGGCAGCATGGCTGGGAAAATAGAGTGAACCTGAAACTGCATAGGTGCAATGGGTGGGGGAAGTGGGGTGCAGGGGCATGGTACAAGAAGAGGAGGGCACAGATATATGTTGCAGCAGAGGCAGGGAGCCCATATGGAATGCAGCCTGGGGCATATATGGCTCACTCTGGTATAGCATGTCATTAAGTCTACTGCCATCCTTGTCATAAACTGATCAAGCTCCAGCTTCCTATGATTTAGTTCTTTGCATTTCTAAGCCATTTTAGATTTTATTCTTACTGAAAATTGTTCCAGGCAATCTATTCTCTGAGGGTTAAAAATCTGCTAATTTTCAGTCTGAATTTACCCGTAGTTAGGTAATTCCATTTGTTCTATCCATATATCCTTTTCTATATATATCCATTTGTGACCAAGAAGCCAGTGAGCAGGAGCTGTAAACTGGATAAGCAGATTGCAGAGAGCAGTTTGCAGAGGGCAAGTGGAGGAAGGGGAAGAGCAGCCAGGCACCAGATCCTGCCCAGGGAAGGTATGTCATCCAGCTGCCTGTGCCTTTGGTTCGCTGAGTGTTTGTTTGGTGGGCTGTGTATGTTTGGGGTATATGCTCTAAGAAGCTGGAAGTGATTGCTGATTGCTGAGTGAATGTTGCTTGGGCCTGACAAATGCCCTAACAAGGGGGCAGAGCCAGCCCAGGCCCAGCAGGTTATAAAAGGAAACTCCCCAGGCAACCAAAGAGCCAGTGACCAGGGAGCCAATGAAAAGGGGCTGCAAACAGGATAAGAAGTTTGCAGGCAGTTCCTAAGCCAGTTTGTGCCCCCATCCACCAACACCCACATACTTTCTGAGTGACAGACCTTTCACCTTGGCATGAGAAAGCGTGGAAAAAAAGGAACCCTTTGGGGCCAAGAAGCAATAAACTGGCCAGGTTCCAGGTAAGTTTGTTAGGGAACATCTGCTTGAAAGAAGAGCAATAAGAGAGATAAGGCAGATTAAGAGACCCAGGGAAAAGGCTGGAGGGCAGTACAAAGACAGAGCCACTGCCTCTGCTTCCACCTGTGAGGTTTCTGTTTAGGCAGGGCTACTTACCATTAAGGCTTCCACCCAGGTCCATAAATTTGAACAAGAGAGCTTGACAGAAGAATGTTATGTAGTCATGTGAACAGGAGAGCTGACTGTACTTTAAAAAACCTTATTGAGAGTGCAGGAATAAACCATCCTGATGCACAGGAAGACTAGGAAGTATGGCAGAAGACCAGCTTGGCTTAGCATGGAACTCTTCAGTAAACTAAATCACAAAAAGGAAGCTTCTAAGTGGAAACTTGGACAAATAACTAGGCAAGAATATAAGAGCATTGTTTGGCCATGCAGGGATGAAGCCAGGAATGCCAAAGCGCAATTGGAGTTGCAGCTAGCAAAGAATGTGAAGAGTAACAAGAAGGGTTTCTACAAGTATGTCAGTAGCAAGAGGAAGATCAGAAAAAAGTGGGTTCCTTACTGAATGGGGGAGGCAACCTTGTGACAGAGGATGCAGTGCTCAGGGCCTTTTTTGCCTCAGTCTTCACAGGCAAGGTCAGCTCCCAGACTACTGCATAGAGCAGCAAAGTTTGGGGAGGAGCCCTCAGTGGTGAAAGAACAGGTTGGGGTCTATTTAGAAAAGCTAGACGTGTATAAGTCCATGGGGCTGAATGGGATGCACCCAAGGGTGCTGAGGGAGTTGGCTGAGCAATGGTCTCAAATTGCAGCAAGGGGAGTTTAGGTTAGATATTAGGAATAATTTTCTCACTAGGAGGTTTGTTAATTCTTGGAACAGTTTACCCAGAGAGGTGGTAGAAGCTTTATCCTTGGAGGTTTTCAAAAGCCCGCTAGGCAAAGCTTTGGCTGGGATGATTTAGTTGAGGATGGTCCTGGTTTGAGCAAGGGGTTGGGCTAGATGACCTCCTGAGGTCCCTCCCATCCCCAACTTTCTATGATTCTTGAGTCAATGTTATCCTCTAAATTAAATAGTCATTTTCACTGTCTGATATTTACCCTCATTATGTATTCTCTCTCCCTTCTGTTTGCTATGCTAAATAAGGCAAGTTCTTATAAATTAGGCTCACCATTCCCCTTAATCCTATGACATGTAATAACATCTTGATTAAACTTGCTGGCTTCTCATGGGTGACTATGTTCGCAGGCATGGAATACCTTCAATACCAGTTGCTTCTCAAATGCATAACAGTGGACCTGACTACATGTTCATTAATGTGCTGTAATTACCTGTAATGTACCTGTAATGACAGGTACTAAATTTAATGTGCCATAATTGGTGCAGATGAAATGATTTTAATGTGCATTAGACTAAATCTAGTGTGCATTAACATGAGCTTTGCCCGCCATGCTGTGCAGTCTTCTGTGCATTAAGTATCTTGTGTAGACACACCCACAGTGCACCAAAGTGGTGCACCAACAAAGTTGGTCAATGTGCAGCTACATTCAATATGGGAAACCTATTAGAATTGTTGTAGGTATTAAGAAACACAGAGCCACTTCAGATCTTCATGAGAAAAATATTTTCAACTCTGAAAACTATAAGAAATCAATCCTAAACTGCAACTGTATATTGATTCCCCCCTATCTGAAAATCACTTCTCCCCTATGGTCCAATATTTTGTACCAGAATCATGCTTATGAAAGGAATAGGATTTAATTATGACAGCAAATAAATTCTTAATTGCTGATTATCCCATTGGCCTTCCCATTTTTGACTTCCTATGGTGTCAGTGGGGCTTGCTGAATATGTTCCAGCCAATTGTCATGAATGTGGCCAACATAACCTGTATTGTAGCTGCAGGCAAATACAAATGACTATTTGAATTGTTGACAAGAACCACCTATCAAGACTTGGTGGTTCAGTGACATTGAACACTGCTAGTGAAACTGCCCTTGCTTGGTTTTGTAAGACACACATTAGATGATAGATAGACAAACATTTCCTTCACTATCCTACTGTCCTTTCTCTGAATTTGTTCCAGTTTGAATTAACCGTTCTTAAACAAGAGTGGTCAGAATTATGCGTAGTATTGAAGATATCTCACCAGTGCCTGCTAAAATATCATTAATACTTCTGTATATCTACTGAAAACATCTCAACTGAAACATCCTAGGATCACCTTTGCCTTTTCTACAGGCATATCAGCTGGGGGACATAAACATTAGGGGTGTGTGAAGTGGGCCCTATTGGATTCGGATTTGGACCAAATCAGGGACAGTGATACGATTTGTTGATTCAGATCACTGTCCCTGATTTGATTCAGCTGAATCGGAATCCGAAGACTTGATGCTGATTCAGAGAATCAGAGATTCAGATACAAACACAGCTTTAAATAATTTTTCTACATACCTCAAGGTACCAGCATGGCTCATGAATACTGCGATGCTGGGGCACATGGAGCATCCCACAGGAGTGCGGGGGGGAGGGGGGGGGAAGGAGTGGCTCTACGTGCTCACCAGCAAACCTGGAAGTGGACTAGAAGTACTTCCAGTCCACTTCTGGGTCTGCTGGGGAGCACACTGGGAGGCCCCCTGTGCCCTCCTGGCTCAGCGATCAGCCATGGGGGGACCCCAGGTGTGCCCCCAGACCCAGGAGGCATCAGTCGCTGAGCAGGATGAGGTGTGGGGGGACTCCCCCAGTGTGCTCTCCAGCGGACCAGAAAGTGGACCGGAAGTGCTTCTGGTCCACTTTCGGGTCTGCTTCCAAGCGCATTGGGGAGCCTCCCATGCTCCTGTGGGACAGTCCATATGCTCTAGCATTGCAGCATTCACAAATTGCCTACCTTGAGGTATGTAGAAAAAACATTTAAAGCTGTGTCTATTTCTGAATCTCTCTGAATCAATTCAGAGGGTTACGATTCGATTTGGAGAAATTAAAGGGTCCTCTGATTTGATTTCTATTTGGAAATTCAGCCACCGAATTGGGCCAAATCTCCACCATATCAAATCAGGGACCGAAGCTTCACACAGCCCTAATAAACATCCTTTGATTAACTAGCATACGTAAGTTTTTTCTTCTCACCCATTGCCAGCTGAAGAACTTCCAGTTTGTAAAATAAACATTTGTATTAGTCCCTTAATATGCGGTCTTTCCTTTGTAGTACTGAATTTCATCCCAACTTCAAGGTCATACAAATCTATGTGTGAGCTCACACCTCTTCCATAGGGACAATACCTCCCAGCTTTGTGTCATCAGGAAACTTCATTAACACATTCCTTCTTTTTTTTGTCAAGATCATTAATGAAAATACTAAATCAGATCAATTCCAAGGCTGATCCCTGAAGAACTCTGTTAATTTTTTTCAGCGTAAGTGGACATTGCTTCCCTTGGAATCAAGTCTGTGCTCGCTTCACAATTCTTGTCTGTTACAATTTTCACCTCAATCAATCCTAATTTTTTCCAGTTTTAATAATAATTTCCATTGTGGCACCACATAAAAATGCCTCAACAGAAGTAAAGATAGATTAGGAAACTAGGTGCAGAATTCCATTACCAGTCTTACCAATCCTATATTCACCTTCCTCTATGTTCCTCACAAATATCACATTAGGACTTTTTGTCAGAGTACTGCACTGGGACCTCATGTGAAGCTATGTGCGTGATATGACTCCTAAATCCTTTACTGAGTCACTGTGTTACAGCTTGAAGACCCCATTCTATAGACTTGGTCTGTATTTTTTGGACGTAAATGTGGGAGCATCTACATGTGTGCTTTACTGTGGAACTGACTAATTAGCCCCACACTAAAGCATCACTGTCTAAATGTGCACCTTTATTAGGGCTCAGTAAATTAATTAACTCTGCTCTTTCATAGTTGTGGCAGTGCACCTTTGGGTGCCTGACACTTTAAGGGCTTAAGCAGGCTGCAGACCAGCCTGCAAGTGGAAACAAACCCAATCAGGTGGTCACATGGCACCCAGGAGGCTGCCTAATTGATGAAGGGCTGGGCAGCCTGGGTGTAAGACCAGGCCCTGATAGCAGAGCGGGCAGTTGCTGCAGGAATGCCACTGAAGTAACATCACCCAGCTGGAGATTTGCTGCTCCCGGAACACCTGGAGGTCACTGTAGGAACTATGGGGATGGAGAAGATTCCTGGTCCTGGGGCATAACCTAAAACTACACCCTGCTGGGGTTGGACAGTGTGGTGGAGCTGCCTGTGGTGAGGCAGTCTCCAGGAAATGCCAGACCTGTGCTTCCCCAGTGAAAGGCACGGATGGGGTGCCATATAGCCTCAGCCTCTGCTGCCTTGTGGGTATCCCATGGAGGGGAAAGGCTAGGGGAGCACAACCAGACAGAAAACCAAAAGACCCAGGTCCATTGAGGGGAGACCGGGGCAGTGTCCAGGTCCATTGAGTGGGGCTTGTAACATGGGCAAGGTCCACTAAAGAGGGACCTGAGTCCCAAGGCGGGAGAAGTCCAGACATGTCTGAGGACACCTGAGGCCAAATTTGGGCTGTAGGCTATGTGAGACCCAGCTAAGGGGCTGGGGGAGTTGGAAGTGATTTTTGGATGCCATCTGCAAGGCATGGGACACAGTGTAGGGATGGTTCAGAGCTGTGTATTATGCCCTTGGCATCCAGGCATTAAATGGGCAGCCTCCCACCTATGGACAACTTTTTAGTTCCAACAAAGGCGTGGCAAGAAAGTCAGGTGGGCAGACTGCCCTAGACAGCTGGGCGAGCTAGTGTTCCAACCAGCCTCAAGACGGCCCTCTGTCACAACAGTATTGCCTGATAGTACAGCGGAGTAGTGCTATGTGCTAAAATACATATGTAGACAGTGGCCAGGGGCACCCTCATGGCCTAGCCAGCCAATCTGCTGCATGTAGAGGAAGGGCAGAAGAATCCTGGGCTGGCAAGCCAGTGCTCTTGGCTCAATGTGCTGCAGTTCTAGGCACACGTATAAATACTATACCCAGGAGAGAGAAACTCTGGTGCTAACTGTGCTGGAGTTTATTGCTATGTGCTAGTTGCATATCTAGATGCACCCTGTATGAGCTTGTATTTGTCTGGATCTGGCTGCATTAATGCCATTTTGCTAGACGCAACTTGCCTAGTTATTGGGCTTAGAAAAATGGCATTGTCCTCTTTGTTATTTATTCATACGGCCAATCTTTGGGGTATGCACAAATTTTATCAGACATGTTTTTATGTTATTTCTGGATCATTAACAGAACCTTGAGTAATGCCAATCCAATACTGCAGAACCTAATTAAAACACTCACGTAAACTTAACAAAGGTTTCAGTAAATACAATCACATTTTATCTTTTTGTTCAAAAAATTATATGGAATGGCCTCCAAATGTTGGGATTACATGGGACCAAATGTTGCTGCAGCATCTTCCTATAAGATATAAGGATCCCTTCCTCATGATGTTTCTGCTTTTCCAAATCTCTGTAAGTCCTGAATCCAGCTGAACATAACAAGATGCTTTGTGCATTTAAATAAAATTTTGGCCTCTTATAAACCATCTTTTGCTTGTGTTTGTTTCCCTGACAAACTCACTGCTGTAGGTCCATGTAATACCATCAGCTGCGACAGCTTCTCTAGGACACTGGCAGCTGCCTTAATTGAGAACAGTCCACTTGAGTTTCATGATTGGCAAAGCACAAAAATTTCTTGAAGTCTTTCTGCAAGCCTTTCCCTGAGCTGTGTGGCACTCTCCTTGACTTTAGTTATGGATCTGAGCCATAATACTGATGCTGTAACAACAATCGTTTGCAGTTAGAATAGAATGACATAAAAACAAATTTGATGCTGAAGGCTTCATACAGGTTAAACTCCCACTGAAATATGAAGATTGCAGCACTGGGCCCCTACAGAGACTATCTTATAACTTCATAGGACTCTGAAGATTTTGCCTAATAATATCTATGAACACACTTAGTAAGAGCTTTTCTGCACTACACTAAATGTCAAAGCATCCTCCTCCTACATATTTCTGTTCTATTACAGTGCTGAACACATCAACAAAGTTTTAAATGTCATTAAGCCATTGTTCATTTACTGGTATATTTCCCCAAGCTCAGTGGTGAACATACTAAAGTATCTAACATAATGTGTTAAGGATATATTTGAGGGTTAAAACAGTGTACTGAAAAACAGTTGCCATCTAAACCTATCTGCTTTACTCTAGTAAATGCTTGTAAGGCTTAATGATAATAGTCATTTGGTGATTGTAAGTACAGTCTAAGCTACAAAGATTGAACCGACAAGCAAATGAACAGACATTCACTTTTGATTCAGGAAATGCAACCACATACCTGCAGTGGCACAAGTCAGAAGCTGGGGGGCACTAGAGCATGGCTTACTGGCATGTAGCTAGCATAGGATGTTTGTTTGCTTCCTCTTCCTACTGCCCCCGAGGTCTCTGGGATTTGTAGTCCAGATTCATAGCAGCAGGTCTCTGCAGGCTTGCTCATCACTTCCTTTTTCTGCTTCCAGGTGCCTCTGAGATTTGTAGTACACAGTCACAGCCAGCACTAAGCAAACAGGGCAGGGCAGCTCTGTACTTGGGGGAAGGGAAGTTTAAACCCCCCTCTCCCTGGCCTCAGACCTCAGCCAGGGTTTGCCTGGGGGAGAGCGGGAGCAGTGAGCCAGCCAGTGATATCAGTGAGCCAGCCCTCACTGCTCCACCTAGGGAGCTGAGAGGTGATGCCAGCCCTGCTCTCTAGAGCAGACAGCCCAGCCCAACCCAGGGCTGCAAAATTCTGGGATACTGAGGGGCTCTAATTTAACTTGTACCAGGAAGGGGTCTGGGACAGAAGTTTCATAAACCAGTTTGACCAAAATCAGTTAAGCCTGATACTACATTCAACCAGATATATCTTAAACCAGCTTCAGCCATTTTGAAACTGGTTTATGTGCACTGAATTTCTATTTTGTTACAGGTTACTAGTTTCTGATCACTTAAACTGGTTTATGTGCAACTTCTATCCATAGCCTGTTAGTCCCAACACTTTGTCTTGGTACAGATATTTAAAAAGCCCGAGGCATATTCAGAACAATTTATGTGGGTTTCTCTAAGTGGACTAGGTTAGTCTGGGAGCAAAGAGAACACATTTGCCTTTTCATTGTGGGGCCAGCAGGACGGGAGTGCTCCTGCATGCTTTCTAGGCTACCGGAGATTGCCAAGGGCAGCTGATTGCAGCTGTGTGGTGGGCCACCCCTGATAGGCTGCCAGGGACACTCCCCCAACCCCTTTCCCCAGAGCTGGTCACCATGGCATACCAGGCAGCCAGGCCTCAGAAAGAGAAAAAAAATTATGACTGCGATTTTCAAATGAACCTGAGAGCTAAGCCTTTGACTTCTGTTGTAATTCGATAGAAATTGGGCAGTTCTCTTTAAAGCACTTGGAAATCCTAGATTATAACTAATATATTTTAGGAGGAAAAAAAAAAAATATATATATATATGCAGGAAAATATATATGGTTGAGAATCGCCTTTCTGTAAATTAAAAGGTTTTGGCTTTAAAGGCTGATATCTCCTGAGCCATCTGTGCTGAAGCAAATGCTGTACCTACATGTCTGGAAAAGAGGATTGCTCAATCTCCAGCAAAACAAAGCTATCCTTTCTAACTCTCAGATCAAATGACATTGTATCCTAAGACTACCCTTAGTTTCTGGTAAAAAGAAATGCCTTAAAAGACAGGTAGAATCTCTCTAGAATAAGCTGTCATTGCTCTTGAACTGTGAATACAAAGAAAAAGTAATCTGAAGCTGAGGTAAGCATTTCCATCAAATCTAGCTCTCTTAAATACCATTCCCTTTACTGTTCTCGAACAGCCATATCATATACCCCTCTCCACAATCTGTATCATTGTTTGAATTATAATAAATGATGGCCTGCCTTTTTGTAATACTTTATGGTTCAAAGTTGTGCTGAAACATTGTCTAAATAATATTCACAGCAGTCTTATGGAACAGAAAGTAGTACTACCATTATTTGACATTTCAAATAAGGAAGCTCAGGTGGATAGTTAACATGTCACCCAATATAAAATATGTAGTCAGTGGTAAAACAGGATAAAAACTCAGGTATTCCTTCTGCTTAGCTACAAATATGTGGTTAAAAAAAACAAAACAAAATAAAAATCCTCTTTATAGAAATAAAATGCTGCAGAACAAAAAATAAAATGTAGTGATTTTAAATATCTTGTTGTCCTGTGCCATTTTATCTGAGTGCTAAGCTGAGGTGTAAAAAAATTAAAGTGCATGTGTTCATGTGTTCTCTTATACTTCTGTAAGTGGAAGAGAACAGAACCATGGAAAGCTCAAGAAAAGGGGCAACACAGAATGGAAAAGTGACAGCTCAGCAGCATCTTCCTCTCAATTTGTAGCTGCCACAATCCTTGCTCTAGGACAGTCACTCTCAACAAGGAGGTGTGGAGTGCCAAACAATGTTTCTACATGTGACAATGCTAACATGATATACAAGATAAACTCAGAGATTTCAAATAGGAATCTATAGTATTACTCATTCTGACCTACTGTGGTCTTTCTGAGTTCTTTGCTACAGAATAATTGCTCTAATATTTTCCCTACTCAAAAACTGAGTGAAAACTAAGCTGGTATTTTCTGAGGGGTGCCTTCAGTCAAATGAGATTGAGAACCACTTCTGTAGGAGATACAGGTCCAGACTGTGGAAACCTGGCATTTCTTGCGTTCAAAACAAAACTTGTAAGGTCTTTTCCTGCCTAAACTATCCTGTAGTGGTTGTTAAAAAAAAGTGTGGCGGGGGGGGGGAGGGGAGAAATCACACTGTAGGCCTAATTTATCCCTTTTGTAGGGGTAACTAGCATGACCTAAATCCATGGAAGTTTCTCTTTCAACGTTCAGAGCAGACATTCTTCCGTGGACCTGATTTGCTTAGTAGCTGTGAAGTCCCTTCCCTCTGCCCCTCCATCCCTGCAGTGTTTTTTCAGTATCACTTGCTTCTCCATAAATGCCCATCCAACTATGGGAAGGAACATAGATGGCAGCCCTGGAAGGCTTCCTCCAAATGTCTTTTCTTCCCTGTCCTAGGAAAGCTATGCACCATCCCAGTTCCCTAATATAGGTCAGAACTACCTGCAGTGGCCACCTACACCTTCTTGAGGATCTTAAGATTTCCCAGCATCTCAGGGAAATTAGCACTGATATCAATTCTAGACAGACAAATGGAGGCACAAAATGTAAAGGCCTTGTTTACTATGTCAATCATGTACAAAGTGCCTGCAGAATGCAGGAATTCTTTCCTCCAGGCTTGTGCTGTCACTATTAAATGAAACACAGTAAAATAAACACAAAATTGAGATTATAAAAAGTGCAAAACCAAACAGGCTTATTTTCTTTGAACGTACCTTGTTCCAGCATCATACTGTTAGGCTTTGGAAAGGGCATAGCCAGATCTTTGCTCTCTAAAAGGCTGTACTTAGGGGGAAAAAACAAAGAAAAAGACAAAGAAACACACACACATTTGTCAATGAGAAACTCTCCCATTTAATTTTGAGCTGCATTCAGACTAACCAAAAGGGAAAGAATGTAAATAGCCCCAGAGCTAGCTGAAATATTTTCTTTATTCAACCTGTCACAGAGCACTTGGGTGCCCTGCTCCTAAAGAGGGGAAACTGCTAAGGAAACAGCCCTAGCAGAGAGTAAGGAACCCAGCTGGTGTTCACCAGGGCAACTAGAGTAATTAATGTCCCACACCTGCCAGCAGTCAGCTGACTGAAGGGGGCAGGGTCTGGCACATATAAACCCAATGGCTGAAGCCAGGCAGAGAGTTCTCTGCCAGCAGCCAAGGGGGAAGGAACTCCTCAGGGAAGAGAGGAGAAGCCTGACTGCAGGAGCAGCGTTTGACACTGCTGAGGGATGGAGTATTCCCCAGTAGGCTTGAATGATGTTTTAGCCGGGCGGCTTTAATTTATATTACAGTCCAGGGGCTTGTGTTGTGTTGCTGCTTAAAGACTGGTGGTTTGAGTGAGGCTAATAGGGGTTGGAGGAGGCCTCATAGGGGACCCACAGCAGCATGGGGACCCCAGCACCAGAGAGGGCGCAGCATTCGGGGTGCACTGACCCCAGCCCTAGAGAAGGGGGGCAGCACTTTGTTGCCCAAACAGCTAGTTTTGTGCCCCTGGAGGCTTGTCCAATCCACCCCTGGAGAGAGTCACACACACAGGCTAGGTCCAATTTCAGATTTATTGTTTGCAAACAGACCGACCCGGGAGTTGAGCCACTCAAATCAGGGTCCACAACAAACTGGGTCTGAAACTTATTTTTATAGCCAATGTAAACAATAGATTTCAACGTGTCGTGTAATTATTGGCAGACTTAGCATTACGTCTTGCATCGTATGTCTAGCAGTTACATGTTCTATGACAGTTTACATACATGTCTCATTTACATCTTAAATCCCCTCCCAGGGGCAGTTCTTAAGCCCCTCGTGGTCATCCTTCGGTCAGGGTCTGGTCTCTCCACATCAGCATCTTTCCCTACCCCTCTTCTCTTATCTCTCGTAAGGAGTTATTTATTGCATCTGTTCCTGGCTCTGTCTGCAGAAGTTTTGTGCTACTGGTAAATCTATCATTAGCATATATGCCTTAGCAAAAGCAATTGTGATGCAGAAGCAATTATAAAAGCAGGAAAATATAGATTATGCTATATTTTTACCACAACTTGAGATGCCCTAGAGAAGGGTGGCAGCACTTGAGACGCCCTAGAGAAGGGGGCAATGTTATTGGGAGCAGCCCCAGGAGAGGGGGCAGCATTGCTGAGAGTCAGAGAAGTCACAGAGCAAGACAGGGCCACACAGGGCCCAGAGAGGACAAGGGGGCAAGATTATAACAAGGCCCAGACTGAACAACATCAATTCCATCTGCAAGGCTTGGGGCATGGTAAAGGGGTGGTTGGAGCCACACATAGCCCATAAGGCTAGGGAGCCCCAAAGCACCCATTTGCAGAACAGGACCCACAAGGGGTCCGGGAGTCCACAGGGTCAGATATTACAGCAAACCATGTCCAAGAGGACGTAAGGCAGCCTCCCATATATTTAATCTCCATCAAAGACGTGGTGGGTGAGAAGTGAGGGTGCCCTTTGGGCCAACTTGGCACGGGAAGGGGGCCTTGGGGAGATCATGGCCACCCCACAGGACCCCCACCGTGACAACCTGTAACAAGTTTTAAAGACTATCAGCACAATAAACGACAAAAGAGATAAATTGAATTGCTTTTTATACAACAATATATACCAAAAAAGCATTCCTTGCCAAATAACGAATCTTAAGGTATCTCTCAGAACTACGTAATGGTATCAGCGAAGAAGTCTGAGTCAAACAGAAGCAACAAAATACATATCTCTTGACAGAAATTTTCATTAGAGGAGATAATGGGCAATTAGAAAGACAGTTTCATAAACTCACATCACTAACAAAAAGATTGGTGTAAAACACACTGTCAAGCATAGTGGGTTGGTACAGGTACAGTCAAGGATTTAATATGTTTTTAATATAATACAGAGGTCTGTTAGTCAGTTGTAAGAGATTCGATAACATTACAATTATATTAGCATATTCAAATTTTATAGGTTGAAAGGAAGAACAGCCAAAGCTAATTAAACCAGGAAAAATTCTGTCATACCCACTCTCAGAGAATGACTGAAATAGCAACAAATACAAGTAAAAATAGGCAACTGCAGATTAATTATACAGTTAATGACAAATCTTATTAAAAACTTAAACTGAAATAAAGGTTTTTTAAAAATAATGAGCCAAATTGTCACATTACTTGCAAGAAGGCATTCAAATGATAACATTTATAAGATGCACGCACACGCACATGCACACACACGTGTGCCATGTGTGTGTGTGCGTGCACGAATCTCTCTCTTATAAATGTTCTTATTTGAATCCAAGAAGAAGGATTGCTGGGAAGAGATGGGGTCCACCTAATGAAGAGAGAGAAGAGCGTCTTTGCTTACAGGCTTGCTAACCTAGTGAGGAGGGCTTTAAACTTGGTTCACCAGGGGATGGAGACCAAAGCCCTGAAGTAAGTGGGGAAGCAGGAGGCCTGGAGGAAAAGCAAGCAGAAGGGGGCAACAGAGGAAGTTCTCTCATACTTCCTGAGTGTAACAGAGTGCAGGGTGTGCTCTGTTACTCTCCTAAGGGCGTGGGCAGCAGTAAAGCAGCCTGCAGCTGGTTAGTCTAAATCAGGCCTAATTACTTAATTGAGAACAGGCCCAGCTGTTCACTATTAGAGTAGGGGCCTGAGCAGCAAAGCTAGCAGTCTGCTGCTAGGAGCCAGGAGAACACAACCCAGTTGGAGCTGCTGCTCATGACATCTTGGAGGTAAGGGCAGGTACTGTAGGGATGACTGGAAGCTCCTGGTCCTTGGGCATGACCTACAACTATGCCCTGTTTGGGTTGGGTGGTGTGGTGGGACTGCCAGTGGTGGGGCAGTCTTCAGGAAATGCCACACCTGGGCCCTCCCCGGTGAAGGCTGAGTGTGGGGTGCCAGAAAGCCTCAGCCTGCACTGCCATGCACTTCCTCTGTTGAGGGGAAAGGCTAGGGGAGCACACCCTAAAGAACAAAGCAAGGGCCCAGGCTCATTGTGAACTCTGAGGTGGGATTCTGGCCAGATGAAGGGGCCAGAGATGGCACCTAGACTCGCAGTGAGTTCTGAAGCTGGATTAAGGAGCCAAGTTTGTGGCTCCAGGGTCGTGGGGCCCTGAGCCTGCGGCGAGTTATGTGTGAAGCTCCTGGGGCAGAGAGATAAGGGGTGTGGGGCAGGGGATGAGGCCCAGTGTAGGGAAGGGGATGGGGCTTGGAGCCCTGAGCTGAGAGGGGCCTTGGTGTTCTGAGTCAGGATGGGGCTTGGAGCCCTGAATGGGTAGGGGCTGGGAGCCTTGAGCAATGGACTGAAGGAGAATCCAGTGTTAGGGCACAGTGACTGCAAGCTCCAGTGGGGAGTGAGAGTCCCAGGTGAGACTCTGGAACACAGGTCACAGTGTGAGACACTGGAGTAACATGGATGCCATCTGCAAGGCATGGGACACAGTATATGGAAGATCAGATTTGTGTGTATAAGCCCTTGGCATCAGGGCAGGTAAATAGGTAGCCTCACACCTTATTGACATCTTCTAATTGTTACCAACTAAGGCATGGTAGACGAAGCAGGCAGGCAGTTGCACAGACACAAGTGGGTGGGCCAATGATCTGACCAGCCCTGGGACACCCACTTGTTACACTGAGATATCGGGGCAATTGACTAATTAGCTCGGGTGTCTGTACATAAATACACAGAGCCCGGGAAACAAGCAGGGAGAACTGGAAGTCCTCACACAGTCATGGAACTATGATGTGATTGGAATAACAGAGACTTGGTAGGATAGCTCGCATGACTGGAGCACTGTCATGGATGGGTACAATGTGTTCAGGAAGGACAGGCAGGGGAGAAGAGGAGGAGCAGTTGCACTTTATGTAAAAAAGCCATATGATGGTTCAGAGCTCCAGTATGAAACTGGCAATCGGCCTGTTGAGAGTCTCTGGGTTAGGGTCAGAGGGGAGAGCAACAAGGGTGATGTGGTGGGGGTCTGCTATAGACCGCCAGACCAGGAGGAAGTGGTAGATGAGGCTTTCTTCAAACAGCTAACAGAAGTTTTCCAATCACAGGCCCTGGTTCTCATGGGGGATGTCAATCACCTTGACATCTGCAGGGAGGGCAATACAGCAGTGCCTAGGCAATCCAGAAAGTTTTTGGAGAGTGTTGGGGGCAACTTCCTGGTACAAGTGCTGGAGCAGCCGTGCTGTTTTTGATCTGCTGCTCACAAACAGGGAAGAATTGGTGGGGAACGTAGTAGTGCAGGGATGAGGGATATCTAGCCCATGGGCCAGATCTGGTTGGCCGGGGACTCCATTACCCAGCCACCCCTGCCTGCATGGCTTGTGCTGGTCTCCATGGAGACTTCAGCCTCAGACGTGCCAGCAGCATGCATGGCAGAGCTGTGCAGGGGACTACTCCAGAGCTGCTGGGAACATGGGATGTGGGCAGCTTGCTCTGGAGCCAGGGCAAAGTTGCAATCTGTAGCCTGCACACACTGGGCAGGGCCATGCATGCAGGGGATCATGGCTCTGCCCTGGCTTCTTGCAGCAGTGACAGCCTGTCTGGAGCTGGGGCAGAGCCACAATCCTGGCAGCTCCAGAGCAGCCCCCTGCGCTGCTCTGCTGTGCGTGCTGCTGGCACGGCTGGGGCCTCCATGGAGACTGGCACAAGCTATGTGGGCAGGGGTGGCTGGGAAATGGAGTCCCTGGATGACTGGCAGCCCGGAGGTTCCCTATCCCTGTAATAGTGGATGGCAACTTGGGCAGCAGTGACCACGAGATGATTGAGTTTGGGATCCTGAGGAAAGGAAGGATGGAGAGCAGCAGAGTAAAGACCCTGGTCTTCAGAAAAGCAGACTTCGACTTATTCAGGGAACTCATGGGCAGGATCCCTTGGGAAGCCAATCTGAGGGGGAAGAGGAGTCCAGGAGAGCTGGCTATACTTTAAGGAAGCCTTACTGAGAATGCAGGAACAAACCATCCCGATGTGCAGGAAGACTAGCAAGTATGGCAGAAGATCAGCTTGGCTTAGCAGGGAACTCTTCAGTAAACGAAGAAGGGTTTCTACAAGTATGTCAGTAGCAAGAGGAAGATCAGGGAAAGTGCAGGTCCCTTACTGAATGGAGGAGACATGCAGCAAAGGCATGCCACTTTATGACAGAGGATGTAGAAAAGGCTGAAGTGCTCAATGCCTTTTTTTGCCTCAGTCTTCACAGGCAAGGTCAGCTCCCAGACTACTGCACTGGGCAGCACAGTTTGGGGAGGAGGGGAGCAGCCCCCAGTAGTGAAAGAACAGGTTAAGGACTATTTAGAAAAGCTGGACGTATACAAGTCCATGGGGCCACATGGGATTCACCCAAGTGTGCTGAGGGAGTTGGCAGATGTGATTGCAAAGTTACTGGCCATCACCTTTGAAAACTCATGACAATCAGGAGAGGTCCTGGAAGATTGGAAAAGGGCAAACATAGTGTCCATATTTAAGAAAGGGAAAAGGGAGGATCCAGGGAACTACAGGCCAGTCAGCCTCACCTCAGTCCATGGAAAAATCATGAAGAAGATTCTCAAGGAATCCATTTCTAAGCACTTGGAGGAGAAAAGGGTGATTAGGAACAGTCCGCATGGATTCACCATGGGCCAGACATGCCTGACCCACCTGATTGCCTTCTATGACGAGGTGACTGGCTCTGTGGATGCAGGGAGACCAGTGGATGTGGTATACCTTGATTTTTAGTAAGACTTTTGATACAATCTCCCACAACACTCTCGCAGGCAAACTAAGGAAGTACGGGCTGGATGAATGGACCATAAGGTGAATAGAAAACTGGCTGGAGTATTGTGTTCAGACTATAATCAATGGCTCAATGTCTAGTTGGCAGCCAGTATCAAGTGGAGTGCCCCAGGGTGTGGTCCTGGGACTGGTTTTGTTCAAAGTCTTCTTCAAAGGCCTGGAAGATGGCATAGAGTGTGCCCTCAGCAAGTTGGCAGATGACATCAAGCTGTGGGGAGTAGTAGATATGCTGGAGGGTAGAGCTAGGATTCAGAGTGACCTAGACAAATTGGAGGATTGGGACAAAAGGAATCTCATGAGGTTCAAAAAGTACAAGTGTAAAGTCCTGCACAATTTCTTTTCTTGGCACATTACTGTCTGGCTTAAATATACTCAGTGGAAAAACTAAGCCCAAGAAACTCCTTATTCAAGGAAAATGGCACATTTTATGGCAGGAACTGTAGACGTAAAGCCCAGGTCAACCTCAACTCTGACCCCTTCACACAAATATGTGTGCGCCAAATTGTGGAATACAGCAAACAATCTAAAGACCAAGCTGCCTGCCAGGGATATCACAGGTAGTTCAGGGGAAGATATTAGGCTTCACAATGGCAGCAAACATACTCCATAGCTGCTACCACTATCTCAGAGGTGAACTGCCAGGGTATTTGCATTTACACCTCCACCAGCCTCCCTACCCTTTTTCTGGGACAATACGCGCCTCCATGGAGCACAACTGCATTGTGTACAAGCAGCGTCTGCTGGGTCTGCAATGTGCCTTCCCACATCTACTCTGGAATTTCACTGGTTCAAATGAGTTACAGCTATCTATAAATGCAGAGGTGGGGCAGGTTTTACCAGGATTTGGGTTTGTTATAAGAAAATTTCATGATGTTGGCTTCTCCCTGTATAGTAAACAAACATGACCCCTACTTGAAGATTCTGGAAAATACAGACCTCCTTGACTCCTCCCTAGTGATTAGCAAACTCTGGAAGATTCATGTGGAAATGCTCAGAAACTAATTTCAAAGTTGATCCCAAACTTGGAGGATCCTTTTGTGCATTTTCTTCTGCACAGCACAAGCTCCTGCCCCACCTGCCTCTTATACTTGGGGCTTCTTAGCTTTGTTCTTTAAGGAGGCAACCAGAAACCAACTTTTCCTTTTTGAGAAGTCCTTCTCAAGGAGTTTTCCCAGAGTCCTTGGCAGGATATGTGTAGGGATCGGCCTAATTCAAGGAGGCGGCTGTCTGATTTCATGGGAAGATTGCGGGGCCAGACATTATATTTACAGGCTGATTGTGGCAGGCCCCCATGCCAATGATTGGCTGCAAGTGTGAGGGGTGGGGTCCCTATTATTATTTTGGGATCTCGCGATTGCATGGACATTACCTGCTTTCATGGGCAATGCCAGATTTCACTGTTTCCGGGAAATCCGCAAAATCATTTTAGTATGTCTCTAGAGATGTGACTCTAGACAGATGTAGGTAAAGCATCAATATGCCAATTTTTGCCATAACTCCACCCTTCAACTCCCTCAGTGTGTAAATTACGCAGATTAATGCTGGCTAATTACACTGTCATAACAATTACAGATGATTAGCTTACTGAAAGATCCTACATTTTATAGACAATACATAATACAGTAATAAGTTTACAGAGCTGCCAATCTATTAGGTGATAGATTCATTATTAAATTTATATGAGCTCTGTAGGCCAAATTCAGAAAGTAAACACACAATAGTTACTTTCATGCACGGCTGTGGATAGCTGCTTTTTGGGTGTTATAATTGGTCAGTATATATCATATATATTGATTAGTATAATACCATTGAATGGCACATTTCACTATTTATTAAGGTAATAGTGTCAGGGCAGTTCAAGCTACTTGGATGGTACAGTTCCAAATAAGGGAATGGAATATAAGTATTGAAAGTCACATAAGTCACACACACATCAGTGTGTGTGTGTGTGTGTGTGTGTGTGTGTGTGTATGCGCAGGTTTTCCTACAGAAACAGCCCAGAAACCATACTGAACCTGTGACAAGCTTACCTCATCACTGTCCCAACATGCTCAAGAAATGATTTTTCCAATGTTCTGAGCCACATGTGGAAATTTACATTATGCCACAGAGAGTTTAAAAATACTGCTATGTTGATTTGCTGTCATGCTATACCTATAAATAACTGCACAACCCGTAGGGTAACACAAAAATATATTTGAGGGCTCTGGAAAAGTTCTGCTTCTTTTTAATTTGCTATTTATTCTACATTCGCCCTTGAAGACAGAACCCCTGCACCCATCTCCTCGACAGGGGCTACTATCCCTGCAGCTTTTACCCTGCTGCACCTTAACACACACAGTGTCACCCATGTCATGAGTTTTGCTTGTCCACAGCTTGAGAAGCAGTTCCCCCGCAACTCCCTGCACCGATCTTCTTGAAACTTGGCATGCTTTGTGGCCTCATGAGGGGTCACAACTCCTGCAGTTTTCACCCCCCATGATGTAACACATACACGTGACAACAGTTTTGCTTTCAGGAATTTGGGATGCAGTTTCCCCTGAGCCCCTGCACCAATATTCTTGAAATTTGGCAGGCTTCATGCTCTCAGCAGAGGCTACAACCCCTGCAAATTTCATCCAAATCAGACAAAAAACAACAAGGTTATAGATATTTGTTTCCCCATTATACCCTATGGCTGGATCTCTGAAGTGCTTCAGAAGCTCCGAACCGCTTCAGAAAGCCTAACGAAGCCAGTGCTTCAATCCGGACATGCTGCTTTGGATGCCAAAGCGTCCAAAGCTTCTCTGGATCCAAAGCTCTGTCCGAAGCCTCGCACAGCCCTAATCTATATACATCTTATGCAGTCTGGAGGAAAGAAACTGATTTTCTCTCTCAAGAAGCCAAAGTTGCATTCAGTAAATACACCTGCAGTCATTGTATCCAAACAGTAACCCTGCAAGGGGACCATGCAGGGGAGATCTATGAATAAAACCAACAACACCCGATCTGCCTCCACTTGCTAATATAAAAAAGCTAAAGAGGAACTCAAGACTGTAGTGTTGTAATTCTCAGCCTCAGGCTTGCTTGTGGTCAGCTCAGCTGCCATATGATGCTCATTGTCTTTGTTTCCATCTTCCATTTGCATTACAAGACAGTGGAAAAGTTGATTACATTTCTGTGTGTGCAATGGTAGTCACAGGGGTGTCATAGATATACAAATGGGAGGAAAAGCAGGTTGCTTGATAGTGAAAGGGAATGGGATGTGTCCACAAGACAATCTAGTAAGTTGCAGCCCATGTTCTCTTGGAAAAATCACAGCTCTTGTAGGGAGATTGACACACAACAGTGTACATGCTGCTATAGCAATACATACTGTTACCTTGGACTGTGGACTTCAAAAATAAGCACTTGTGCTCTCCTGGATGGGTGGTTGCCCTGCAAACTCCCTCAGGTGACCAGGAGAAATGAGTATTGTACCAGTAAGTGTCATAAATTAGACAAAATATGCATTACTTTATTCATTATCCATTATGATTATCCAGGAGGATCACTTTTGTTTTCATTAATGTGTCAGGAATAAAATTGTTTGTAAGTAGTATCTTTCATGCACTTTATGTGAAACAGAATAAAAATGCCTCCGGTGTTATCCTATACTGTAACTTGTTGCACAGAACATGCCCCAGAGTAAAAGATGCACCTTGGTTTTGAAAGGCAGAATGAAAAAAAAAATTCCTTGTAGTATGTAACTGAGTAGCAGCAGCTGATGAGCTGAACCTGCACATTGTTCTTTTTCCTGTGCTTCCTTACAGATTTTATTTTAATGTTTGCCTGGTATGTGGCAGAACCTGTTCTTAGTATATTTGTCACATATAATGTGCACTACAATTTCAAGTGGCTTTTTTTTTTTTAAAAGGTGTGTGCTATATGTGAGGAAATAAGGTAGATGATGTGTAATATGCTACATTAGTCAAATAGTTCTTATTTTAACACTGTTCTTTCAGGCTTGGAGGGAGGGTGGGGGTCAGCCCTTGGCTCTGGGTCGTGGCTTTGGGTGGTAGAGGGGCTGGCTGGGGCATGTAGGTAGTACTGTATGGGGTTAGGTGGCAGGCTGCCCCTGCACTTAGCACCCTTGTACCCCAACTAGCTCTGGTCACAGTTTACATGTGCATTGAGGCAGTATAAATTACTCTGCTCTAGTATAGTACTTGTCCCAGACACTACTACCCTATGACAGAGTTATTAATTTACAATGCCCCAATACAGGCACACGTGTAGGCAGTGACACTTACTGCAGAGCTAATTAGTCAACTTTGCAGTAAAGCGTACACGTAGATGTAGCATGCACAGGTACCGATGCATGCTACATTGGTCCCAGTCAACTCATCTTGGGAAAACATGCCAGATAATGTCTATTCCCACTAGGAAGTTTAGGGCATGATATCATACATAGTAATTGTCTTGGCTTCTGTTACTCAATCACTTTCTATTCGATATTCTGAAGGCATAATTCTAATGGGGATAACAAAATTGCTAAAAACCACGTAGCTGAAGAGTTTTAACACAATTTATTTTATGCTTAAATAATCAACTAGATCATCCAGTGTTTGTTGTTTTCATACATATGTCATTAGAGCTATTATCAATGAATGCTGTTTTCATATGAATATAATCAACAAATTAAAAGATTTCACCAAACCCAAATAAAAATGTCCTTTAAAACACAGCAGCCTTAACAACCTAATATTACTCTGCTAGAATGATTACAGATGATTGGCTTACTGAAAGATTCTACATCTTATAGCCAGTACACAATACAGTAATAATTTTACAGCGTGCTGCCAGTCTATTAGCTAATAATTTCTCTTCAGTTCATTTTAAAATATCCAAAACTTGTGCTCCTTAGAGCACCAACCCACCTCTAAAGCTGCAAGCATTACCCCAGTATAAAGCAAGAACAGATAGCACACCCCCCGTAATGCATCTACTGTATATGTTATGTTTTTAGATCATTTCATTGAAAAATTGGCAACAGCAACAAATATTAGATGAAGGGCTTTGTGTTTACAGATAAAATCGTATTTTTCATGTTGCAGTATAGTGTTTGCAAAACTGGAAAAGACTTAATCAAAATAAGGTGAAACACATGCATCAAAATATTAGTACTCTGAAGAAAAATTTTCACAGAACTACAGAATTCCTCATTTAGGGAATCATTTAAATTTTGCAGCAGATTTTAAAGATTTTTTTAAAATCAAGCTAGCATTTTGCATATACAAACATTATAATTGATAATATACAAGAATCTGTGAAGATACACTCAGAATATCCCTGTAGGTGTAGCTATTTGAGACACTTGTTATGTTCAATGCAGTCACAATATTCTGTTTGTGATCTAAGAGGCAGTGCCTTATCAACACTTATTTTATTTTCTGTTAGAATTTATACAGTGTTATTTATTTACAGCAAAACTACTGATGTTTAAAAAAGAAACAAATAGTGTTTTATACCCTGACAGTTTGGGTCCAAGAAAAATAAGGCGAGCTGTTGTGGATTTAGTAATTTTAGTGTCTTTTTGTGGTTTAATCATTTCATCTTCTTATGTCCCCACTGGCCACAGGAATTTATTCCTTTTGTGATGACAACAAATTGCTTGAAATAAGCTGTTAACAGTGTGGCATCTTGTATATACACTGCATTGTTACTTGCACGCTCTCCAGTCCTGCAAATGAAAGTGAATGTCCATGCTCTGTAAATTAGCTCATGCTAAAGTAATCGTTTTTTTGTTTGTTTTTTTCATTTAGTGGGGTTTTTTGCATAAAAACCATGCGGTTAATGTGTGGAAGCAGCAAACACACGCACACTTTATCAGTGAATGTTTAATTCCTGTTGATTTTTCTTCCATGACTGTTTCTCTAAAATACTGGCAGTAAAAGCACACAGTCCTGTGGGGAAAAAAGGTAGTAGAAAATGATTTCAGAATATCTCATCAAGGTCAATTTCAAATTTTTCTTTTACAATGTGAAAAAATTTAAATTAATATTACAATATTCTCTGATAAAAAGATAAATCTAGATATACAATATATAAAAAGATAAATTAGTTAAGTACCCAGTATGATGGCAAACGTCAGCAAATGTCTCTACTCCTGATGAATTGGCATTTAAAAGCATTTGGAACACATTACATTTAATTACAGATGGAAACAACAGCTTTTCAAACATGGCTCTAAGAATGATGCACTGACTTTGCCTGAAAGACAGTGCAACTCTAATAATCCTTGTTTTTTTGTATAAGTGGTCATCTACATTCTGTTTCTGATCCTGCATTCCCTGCATATTCAAATCTCCCACTGACTAGGAAACCACTGATTTAATAGAATAGGGAATGCAGCATCACAGCTTTATTGAGGCTATGTGCAAAGCACATCATTAGTTTAGGAATTTCCTCCATTGATTTATGCCATATATTTCTCATTGGCCACTTAGCTTAATTTGGTAAGCAAGAATAGAATGGGTAAAAGAGGAAATATAACTCATACTCTCGTTTTTTGAAAATGGTCAAACTCCTGCATGCAGTAATTGCAACTGTTAGGGCTGTGCGAAGCTTTGGTCACTGATTCGATTTGGAGGAGATTCAGCCTGATTTGGCAGCCGAATCTCCGAATCTGAATCGAATCGACCCATTATTCTCTCTGTATTGAACCAGAAGCCTCTGATTAGATTCAGAGAGATTCAATGATTTGGCCATAGACATAGCTTTTATATTTTTTTTTCTATGTACCTCGAGGTACCAGGCGCAGCTTATGAACACTGAGATGGTGAGGTGGATGAAGCATCCCAAGGGAGCTTGGGGGGGTCCCCAGCACGCTCGGTGGCAGACCCGGAAGTGGACCAGTAGCACTTCTGGTCCACTTCTGGGTCTACCGCAGAACACATGGGAGACCCTCCCCTGCCCCTTGGCTCGGTGACTGGTGCCTCCTGGGTTTGGGGGAGCACCCGGGGTCCCCCCCACAGCCAATTTTCGAGCCAGAGGGGGTGTGAGGGAAGTCCCCCACACACTCGGCAGCAGACTTGGAAGTGGTAGCAGTAGTAGTGCCGGGGCAGCAGTACCTTCAGGGGCAGCAGTAGTGCCAAACCACTACTCAGAGCCTGGCTGGAAGCCAGAGCATAGCTCTATCCAGCCAGGGTCCAGTTTTGGGTGGCGCATGGTGTGGCCACACATACCACACCATTTTTAGTGGTAGTTTATTTTTATTTTTTTTTGACACCGAGATCTCCTGGTGCCAAACCCCCCCCGCTGTGATGCAAATTAGCAGCATGGCACATAGATGCACATGAACACATTTGGTTTGCAGCATCTCAAATGGCTTTGAGATGCCACATGCCGCGTGTGTGCACTTGTGGGGGCGCACCCAGTGGGGCTATCTATACGCTAAAAATTTAGCATATACTACTCTGAACAGTAGCCAGAGTACTCAGAACATCACAGGATTGAGTCACAACTTTGGTATGTTCTAGTCACTGCAAAGGACTGGGGATTCACTGTGTGAATTATCTAGAATGACATCAATATCAGTTTTACAGATGCTGTTCATCTGTTTCCTCTCTTTTCAGTCCCTAAAGTCTGTCCTTCATAAGGCTATGTAGGAAAAAGAACTAATTGTGAGGCATAAATTAAAAGATTAAAAAAAGAACCAAACCCAAACAAAATTAAAGAGTGTGTAACAGGGAACCCTAGCCCTGTTACCAGAAGGCAGGTCGGTCCCTTTAAGACCAGAACTTTTTGGGTGCATCGTGCTGGCCAGGTGGGGGTTAAAAGCTGAGCACAGCCAGCTAGTCAGGTGACTGGAAGAGGGCAGGCCAGAACTATAAAAACCCTGGGCTGGCGGCAGTAAGGGCCAGGAGCAAAAGGGGGAAGGAGTGCATATAAGAGCTCCACAGAGAGGCTTGGTGAGCGGTCCAGCTGCTGCAGTAGGGGAACTACTGAGGACTCTCAGAGAAGTGGCAGCAGTTGCAGAAGAAGGACCGTAGCAGATGGTGGGGAGCAGAAGCACAAACTCCTGAGAAAACGTAAGCTGGCATGCTGCCTTCTTTAATTATATTTTTGGTGGTGGTTATAACCCATGGACAGACTGTTTATAACTTTTGTCTGATTAACAACCAGTGGCTTGGGTGAGGCTACTGGGGAAGGAGGAGGCCTCATTGGGGGCCCACTACAGCATGGGGATCTCGGTGCCAGAGAGGGCACAGTATTTAGGGTGCACAGACCCTGGTGCCAGAGAGGGTGCAGTCATAAAAGGCCAAAGTGGCCTGGTGCACGTGTGTGGGGTTTTTTTTCCGTTTTTTTTTTTTTTTTTTGGACAGGGACACTGGAGGTTCGAGGCCGCAGCCCAGCTTTGAACTTGCAGCCTCCTGGCTGTTGGGCCAGTGGACAGGCTTCTGGGCTGGGGAGGCTGGGCTCTAGATTGGGGCAAAAAGGAGGGCCACAAGCCCCAAGATCATAGAGCTAGAGCCTTGGAGTCAAACCCTATCTGGTGGGTTTAGATGGGAAGGCCTAGTTAGAGAAAGACAGGGGTCAAGGCCAATGGTGGCAGAGAACCCCAACATACAAAATACAGTAAGCAGTCTCCCCCTTACAAGAACACTGGTATAATATTTCCATCAAGACATGGCAGGAGAGTAGAAAGCGGGACACGAGAAACCTTAAGGGGACTTCAAGGGTGCCCCACATAGGTTGCAGATAACGCAAAAGATGGCGCTGGGGCGGGCGAGCTGTTACAGAGTAAAATAACCTTATAAAGCAAACACATAACAAGGAAGGAATAACTGTACCAAACAGCAATAACCTGGAGACTGACCTTTCTTACATTTACAATCGTATCTGCTAGGTTGCTAGACAAAATAATTGCACTGGCTGTAAAAGAAGCAAGCAGAAGTGTAATGATATCTTATTCTAAAGCTGGTTTAACTTTTGTTTTTGAAGATACCATAAACAGCTAGCTGCTGTTTCATTATAACTATAAAGTTTGGCCAATAAAATCCACAGGAAACATTTCAGTAAGGATTATTTGTTAGCAAATATTTACACTTGTTACTGGATTTTATTTTACAAAGACATTGATTTCATGACAAATCTTAGATCTGACTCTGGGAGAAGTGCTTCATTTAGTGCACACTATTTACATTTACTTGTATACAAGTAACTTACTACTAATATCCATATCTGACTAAACAGAAATGTTGTGGATTATGAACTGCATGCATCTTGAAACTCCACTCCCATATATGTTTGCAATATTTTTTTTTAAAAACATTTTGTAATAAGGTTAGGCCCTGGTCCTCCATAAACTTTATCTTGTGCTTAACTTGAAACACAATGAGGTAGCCAAGTCCAACTTAATGTGTGTGAAGTTAATGTAATTCATACATGTTTGCATGCTGTAGGCTGTACAGTGGACTTCTCAGCCTAAGAATTGGGCAAGTGGGAGAAAACACTTCATGTGCTCACTGGTTCACAAACACTGTGTTTGCTCCAGACTGCAAATTAATCAACTCCAGGTGCATTAATCAACTGACCGTTCAGTGTTCTGCTGTTATGAGTAACTCTTCTTCTCCACATGTCTGACTTCTTTCTTTGTCTTAACCTTATAACCTTCTCCCTGCTTTAATAAAGAGGGATAAATATCAACACATTAGGCAGAAAGGGTTTGTAATGATAAACCTGCTTCTAAACAGGTCCCATGTAGCTGTAATAGGATAAGTAAAAAACAGTTGGATCACATTAACACTTCATTTCAAAGACGCACACAACCTACAGCCTTTACCACACTGAGCTGCTAAAAGCACAGGCTTGAATTATTATCTAAAATATACAATAAACTGGAAAATACAAGTCTAAATTTTCAAAAATATCAATCCTTTGAGGTATCTCTTACTAGGTGCCCACCATGAAATTTCTAGGGATGACCTTCTGCACTTGTGATGGATTTGTGCATGCTGATCACTCACGGAAAAAAGTTGAACCACTAGGTGTCGCAGGTGGGCACCCAGATTAAGCCAACATTTTTGAAGATTTAGGCCTTTGTGGTTATGATATCTCACAACAACTGTGCTTTAGAGTGAGTAGGTTAGTAATGGAAGAAAGGGCATGGATGGAGAAGCCAGCAAAAAAGTCCACCAAAGCACAGCAGAAGAAATAAACTCTAGGGAAGTGACAAGTAGTGCAGGTTTCAGTCTTGCATTTTAAAAGAGCAGGCCTAAAGGGAAGTTATTTCAAATTAATTTAAAATAATTCAATATTCTTCTACAAATTAATGCCTCAGTTCACATCAGATTGAGGTATATGTTGCATGGGCTATCAGTGGAATTTATTCTTGTGGGTGATTTTATGTCAACGTGTGCATAACTGTAGCTTCTAACTATTTTATTTCAAAGGAAATTACAAGTCCATTTTTAATACCTAAACAGAATCCTGTTGTTTGAGAGGATTAAAGAACTGAGAAGGGGATGGAAGGATAGTCAGGCAGACTGACCAGTCTAAACCCTGCGCAAAGGCAGTCGTTCCTGAGCCTTTTGAGTCAAATCTGAAATTGTGATTTCTCTTTTTCCTTTCCTCTTTCCTTGTGGTACTTTCGGGGGGGGAGAAAAGTTCCCTTGACATCAGTGATAATTTTAAAACTGACACATGGCTTGGGTAGCCTGCAGCTTCACTAGCATCTCTAAAGTAAAGCCTATATTTGAGAATGTAGAGACAGTTACAGCCTCCCAAGAGGAGTGTGCTATTTTTTTTCAAAGGTGCATTATATCTTCTTCTGTGCTTGCTGTCATCTCTTCTGGATGGGAGAATGTGTATCTGTATACAGGGGTGTAGGTTGTAGTTGTGTTGGTCTAAGGACATAGGTTCTTTGGGTGCATCTGATATCTTTTATTAAACCAACTTAAATAGTCGGAAAACAATTACTAAGCAAGCTTTTGTGTATCTTTTTAAGTACATGTAGGGGTAGGGAATAAGCCTGCCTTTCTGTCTCTGAGCCATTATAGGATGATGCATACCTCATTGGGAATATAGAGAGAGCAGTTCTTAAGCTCCAAGGAGTGCAAGGATTACAGTTGTAAGTGGCTCCTGTATCATTTGTTCGGGAGGGCCAAAGCACTTCTAGCCCTGCTTTCCTTATACAGCTGCAGAGAAGCTGGCACAAAATGGTCCCTAGGAAGGACTTGGATTTTGGCTGCCAAGGACAAACATTCTTTCCTGACATTCCCTGGCTGGTTCCCCTTTACAACACCACAAACCGCATGCCCTGCATGTTAAAACGTACTTCACACTGCAAATTTGCAGCATGGAGGCAAAAGTTTCTACTAGGAAATTCCAGTAGCCACCCCCCCAAAACCACCACCAGAAAGAGCAGTGCAGCACACACCACAGGAGCATGTGTTGGCAGGCACAGAGGCATGATCCCCACCAGGAGACACTTTGGCTGCTGGCCAGAGGATCTCCCCATCCTCTAGTTCAGCTCTGCTGGGAGCCAGAAGAAGCAGGGAAGTGGCAGTTGCCCCTGAAGTGGGGCATTTTGTTCTGCACCAAAGTGCACATGTAGGAGCGTGTGCAGTGGCAAAATGTACTGGCACAAATTTGTGCTGCTACTTTTTTTTGCTGCTGCAAGCGCATCCCCCTATATCTGGGGACATGCCCCTTTTGTGCAAACTATTCTAATTCAAAAACATTCACAGCACACTGGCTCCTGCAATCATTTAGTCACTTAAGTAGTCCTACAGGTGACTACTTAGGTAAGTGGCTGAAGGATCAGGCCTCCCCTTGGATATGTTTTGAACTTTATTGGGTATCTGGTGGAGGATAAAGATCCTGGAAGGTAAATAAAAATACATATATGGAAATACTTGGTTTGGGGGTTGGGAACAAAGAAGAGTGTTCAGACCCAGTCCTTATATTTTAAACTTTAATATTTAAAATAAGCAAACCCTTATACTTTGGGTGAAAAGGATTGTCACTAATGATGAACTAAAAAGAACCTTCTTTGAAAATAAACCCCATCATCAAATGTTACAAAGGTAACACCATGTCCTATCTTCATCCAGATGCACAACTTGTCAACAAAGCAAGCACTAAACTTTGCCAAGGCTTGATGTTAAATTGCAAATTTCCAGCCCTTCAGCAGCATTTTTTAGCTAGTTACCACAACCCTCATTCTCTACTGTTATTTCCTGGTAGTCTCCAACCAATTACCATTGCACCAACTCTCTTCTCATGCGGGATAACAACACGTCTTACTACTTTCCGGGTTACCTGTGGGAAGTAATACATGAAAAGAATCGATATTTTTTTTTTTTCCCGATTCTAAAAAGAGAAAGCATGTTAAGAGTAGTTACTTGAATACAAAGACTCATAATAGTGAGGCAATTTGTGATTACTTTTCTTGTGATGACGTTGCCTTCTTCATCAGTAAATTGTTCTTCCGTTACAGATTCACCGGGAATGTTTTTAGCTTCCTCACCCTAGAGAACGTGTTATAAGATTAGCAAAATAACCTATATTCTGCATATTGGTTTCCACACCACTACAAGCAACAAACTCATGCTAAATTGATTTAGATCAAACAAATAAATGTGAAAGGTTTTTTGTTTTGTTTTTTAAATGTGTCAAGACCAATGCATTTTAGTACACAAAACATACCCTTAAACCATTTACTTGATTTCCAGCATGTTTTTCTTCTGAGCTAATCGATGCACCAAACTTCTTAACCAACACATAAGTAATCTTTAGCAGTGTTAGAATGCAGCTCTGCCTGAGTTGGATGCAGGAACTCACAATAATGTAACATGTAATAGACATTCTTTAGCAAGCAGCTTTTAAGAGATCAAATGCTAACCATATATACATGAAGTTCTACAATCAAAATGATGAGATTTGAGATTTAAAAAAAAGAAAACTGTCCTTTGACCAATTAACTTCAAAGCCTAATGATTTCATACAAGAAGAAAAACTTCCTGCCTTTTATAAAATGGAGTGAATAAATTAAACTAGTTTTGAAATGGTAGTTTCAAAACCATTGGTAGTTTCCCATGGAAGTGGGAAATGGTAGTTTCAAACTACTGCTATGATATCATCTGACAGATTGGAAAAGCAACACAAGCACTACCTTCATGACTTATTGAAATCAACAGGAGTCCTCTCATTGAACTAAATAACTTTTGATCAGGCTTGATGCTTCTGAGTAACGTAGCGTTTAAGTCTTTACCTATCCTAGATGTTTCTGCAGATGTGCATATAATCATTTACTTGTGCAAATAGGTAACTACGACGGACACCGAGAGATAGCTAGCTCTAGCTCTTCGTGCTTTTTTTATCCATACATGTCCAAGTGCTTTACAAATTAAGTTGATATTACTATCCCCATTTTGCAGATGAGGAAACTGAGGTACAGGGGAGAAATTACTTTCCTAAGATCACCTAGAAAACCAATAAATGCACAAATATCTATTTATTCACACTTATTAATGCAGATTCATATACAAACAACTACTGTCAACAAACATCCAGCATACCCACTTACACACTACATTAATATCTGTATACTGAGCCAGCTCAATGAGACTAATATATTTTATTCTTTTCATATACATGCCTCAAAAGATTGAAAAAGGGGGCAGAGGGGGAGGGGGAGCACTGAATATGGCCTGAAGGTCAACAAACTAGGGCTCTGTCAAGCCAAGATTTTAAGACTGAAAATGTCCTTTCTCACTCTAGCAGAGGGGGTGTGTGGAGCAGAAGCAAGGCAGATGCCTGCAGAGACTGCCAAGATGCAGCCAGGGAGCAGAGGGGAGGGGCCAGCCTTGCTGTGGAGCAGAGAGCCCCACCCAGCCCAGAGAACATGCCGGGATGCTGGGGGAGTCTAATTTTTAATTTAAACCAGCAAGGGGTCTGGGACAGACATTGCATGAACTACTTTGAGCCAAATCTGTTAAGTCTGATACTACATTCAACCAGGTTTGTCTCAAACTGGTTTCAGCCATTTTCAAACTGGTTTATGTAGTTTATCTGTTCTGTTACAGGTTTAAACCAGTTTCTGATCAATTAAACCAGTTTCTGTGTAATGTCTGTCCCTAGCCTTTAAGGCTGTGGGCCAGATTAACCCACTTCAGGTGGTCATGTAAACATGACCTAGCTGCTGCCACCACTTTCTCCTTTGGCACAGGGAAAGTATCCCCAGTGCTGCTTTTCCCTGTGGGAGGACAGGAAAAATCACTCGCATTTGGCCGTCTTCTGCACAGTAGGCAGGAGAAAGCAGATGCTGCCAAAGTCTCCTTGCTCTAAACCTCTGTATCTGTGGGCTGGATCTGTCCCTCAGGACTTCATAGGTGAAAAACAACTTCTTGAATTGCATTCAGGAATGAACTGGAAGCTGGTACATGTCTTAGAACACAGATGTAAGTTTCTCTCTATGTTAAGCTTGTCTAAGTAAATAGGCAGCCATATTCTGCATGAGTAGTGCATCTTGTGGTGTAGCTCCATGAGGAGACCATTTCAATAGTCCAGTCTCTAAATGACTGTGAAGAGTTCGTCTTCTGAAAGAAGAAATCAAACACCTGGCTACACTTAAATTATAAGCTGCACAATGAATGTGAGAAATGCAGATGTGTGGGCACTCTGCTTTCCCCTTACCTAACAACTTTTTAAAATAAATTTGTGACAACTAATGCGATCAACTTGAAAACCCATCGTATAGACAGAAGATATATACTAAAAGAAAACTCAGCTTCAGGAGGTACAAAATATTTGAATTTTCAATTATTTACATGCTCCTTTAAATGCTACTTAAGCATACATGCGACTCCTGAGCAATTGCTGTTGATAAAGTCCACCTTGTAGATTTCCCTTGCTCATGAGCAGTTAAAACGCATTACAGCTGGGCTTACAAATTATAGGAGAAACATCTAATTGCACAGATATTATAACCACACAGGGTTAGTAAGAAAAGGATACTTATCATATTTACCCAAATCCAAGATGACTTCAAATTTAAGATGACCCCCTCAACAACAATCAGATTTTAGATATGGAAAATAAGTTTGTTACAATTTTTCATGTCTAAAATCTAATTATTGGAGGGCTGTCCAAAATTTGTCCCCACACTGCTGCAGCAGAAAAAGATGCAACAGCAGGTAGGGAGGCAGTGGGGGAGTCAAGCAGCCTACCACTTGCCCTCCTGAGCTTGCCCCCACCCCCAGTGCCTGCCTCCCCCTGCAGCATCTGTGCTGTCTTAGTACCTGCCCTCCACTAGTGCCTGCTTCCCTCAGCATGGCACACCCTACTGCCTGACCCCTCTGCCCACTGCCACTGCCTGCATGGTCTGGTCTGAGGCATGGAGCATATGCTGGCTCTGGCCCCTGCCTGGCCAGGCAGCAATGGTTGCAGTGATGGCAGCTGTGACCCTGGCTGTGGCCCAGGAACTGGAGATGGAACTGCCAAAATGACTGCTGTGTGGCCAGGCAGGGATCAGAGCCAGCAAGTGCTCCATGCCCTGCGCTGGAACAGGCAGGTGGTGGGGGCTGGAGAAGAGGCAGTGCAATGGGCAAGTGCGGGGGGGAGGAAAGAGGCAGGAAAGAGGCTGCAGCCCTGACTCTGACCTCATGCCTGGGTCAGAAGCAGAACCACAGCAGCTGCCTGCCCTCCTCCTCATACTCAAATGCAAGATGAGGGATGTCCCCCCCTACACTGAATGGAGAAAAAAAATTTTGTTTTGGATCTAAGTAAATACAGTACTAAAAAAATACTTACTCACTGGCACTTTTGCCTCACTTCTCTATGATAATGACCTAGCTAGAGTACAGTCCCTCAAAGCCTGTTTTGCTCTGGAGATCCAGACACTGACTTACAAAACCCCCAACAATTCTTTATACTTATTTACAGATTATAGATGTTCCCAGGAACTTACAGATAAATGGGTTTGTACGGTCAGTGCTCCAGTAACATGTCAAACTTCAGCTCTTGGTTCTGTAGAGCTTTCGTTTTCATTTACTACCTGCTTTCTACATAGAAGAGGAATGGTACAATTTAATTCCAGTCTTATCTAATATTTTTAAAGGCAGAGGTAAAGGATGCCATTGGATCTCAACACAGACCCCACGGAGCAAACTGGAATTAAAAAGCAGAAGGAATAAGGTGTAATGAAAAGTATTTAACTTGCAAAAAGCAAGTGCTCTGTGGCAACAAGAGCTGCAAGAAACATCAAATACTCTTTTTCCATTAGTCAAAGCCTCTGTTAACATCTAGTCCCTTCACTCAAACTTCTCATACTTGTGGTAAGTGGATAGCAACTATGCCTCTCTTTTTTTCTTGTGATCTCAAGTGCCTATGACAATATTGAAAGAGATTAAAGGCTTTCATTAAGGTCATTTTCATTAGTGGGTTCTGCCTAATTGGGACATCCTCATGAATCAGATTTCATGCTTCTGTCAGCTGAGCCCCTGTGCTGACTCTAAACTACTGTTTGCAGATGGCTGCTGGAGCTGGAGCCAGAGGAAAGAAATGAGACAAAGATAAAAAGCACAGTACAGAAGAGGAGCAATTCTACCAGTGGGGCAGCATTTGCTATGTGGATCTAAGTGATGGCTATATTGTGTGCTGCATAAAAAAGCCCTATGTACAAGCATTATGGCTAGGGACTGACATTCAAAAAGCCTGAGCCTAAATTGATTCAATTTTTGCAGGTTGGTCTAACCTGGCTAGGATGAACCAGTTTGCAACTGTGCAGACATCCCCTCTGGACTGAAGAAATGCAGGCACATGCCTGCAGTGGCTCAGGCTAGAAGCTGGGAGGTACTAGAGCAGTCCTCCCTACCCTTCTACAGTGCTGAGCTGAGGGAGGGAGGGCATGGTCAGGCCCCAGCAGGATACTCTGATTAAGGAGGGGTCCCCCGTCTCCTCTCTGCCATTGTTAACACAGCATGCAGTTACACAGCAGGGAGTTACACAGGCAGTTATTAGCATTTATCAGCCATTCAAACAAAACAAGAGACTTCAAGCTCTTCTTAAACAACTTTTTTCAATAAAGGAACAGAGGGACATTACCAGCTACCTGTCTGCCTTTTTCCTGTCTCCTACAGCACAGACCATAGCCAGCATGTGGTATGCTAGCTAATGCTGAGAGGTGTCTATGTAAGGCGGGGGGGAGGACTCCCTGCTTGAGCAGGGAGTGGTGGGAGAGAGCAGGAGGAAGCCAGGCAGGTGCTGCTATACCTGCAGTCTCTGCTGGACCTGCAGCCAGGGAACAGAGGGGAGAGGCTAGCCCTAGCCCATGGGTATAAGGGTAATGAGCACTTTTGGCCAGGGACAGACCTTACACAAACTGGTTTAAGTGATCAGTAACTGGTTTAAACCTGTAATGGAACAGATGTTTAGTGCACATAAACCAGGTTGATAAACTACACTCAACCAGGTTTATCAGACTTAACTGATTTGGCTCAAACCGGTTTATGCATTGTCTATCCCAGACCCTTTCCTGGTTTGAGTTAAATCAGAGACCCTTAGCATCTCTGCATGCTCTCTGGGCTTGGCAGGGCTCTCTGCTCCAGCCCAGCCAAGCTGGCAATGCCCCTCAGCTCCCCAGCCCGAGCAAGGGCAGACAGCAGTAGAAGTCTGGCCAGAGAGGGGTTTAATTCCCCCCTCCCTGTGCCACCACCAGAGGCTGGAGCTAGGTCTGCCTGGCACTCCCCCCTTGCTTCCTGCCCAGAATAGGCAGAAATTGAATACCGTGCACAAAAATTGGTTTAATTTTTCATTACAAAGAAGCTGTTCCCTCCACCGGAGCCTGGTGGGAGGAGGAATAACCCTGTCCCTGCCTGGCCATGCTTTCACTCTGCTGCTACAGCGGGAGGTGGCAGGACCCTTATTGGGGGCAGCAGCCCCTGTCATACTGTGGGGGAGCACAAGCCCCTTCCTGGTGAGGGGCTGTGCTGCAGGGCCAGCAGAGCTGCAGCCAGCTGCGTGTGACAGTGCTCACGTCCTGAGCGGGCCAGAGCCCTGCAAGCCCCCTGCAGCACTGCACAGTGCAGCCCCTGCTAGACAGGGGCTCGCACTCGAACAAGCCATGACAGGCTGCTGCCCATCATGTTTACTCACTGGTTGCTGCTTCAGCTGCTGGGCAAGACTGGGCCTAGCCCCTGCCACTGTTCTGTACTCGGGGCAAGCCCCCTCCCAGCAGGAGGGGGCTTATTCCACCGCTGGCACCAGAGCATGGTTTGCCTGGCCAGTCTCTGGCTGCTGCTGCTCTGTGGTGGGGTCAATGGCTGAATAAGTCCCCTCCAGCCAGGAGGGAGCCGGCCCCAGCACAGAGCAGTGGCGGCTGGACCCCAGCCTGGCAAACCGTGCTCTGGTGTCAATAGTTGAATAAGCCCCCTCCGGCTGGAAGGGGGCTTGCCCCAAGCCCCAGAGCTACCATGGCATTGCCCTGCTCCGGGCAAGCCCTTCCCAGCTGGAGGGAACTTATTCAAGTGCTGGCTGGAAGGGGCTTGCCCCGAGTAGGGAGAAACCATTCACACAGCAATGGGGTTTGCCAGGCTGGGCTCCAGCTGCTACTGCTCTATGCTGGGGCCAGCTCCCTCCTAACCAGAGGGGGCTTATTCATCCACTGGCCCCAGCACAGAGCAGTGGTGGCTGGAGTCCAGTTGGGCAAACCGGTGCCAGCAGCTGAATAAGCCCCTTCCAGCTGGGAGGGGGCTTGCCCCAAGCACAGAACAGCAGTGAGGGCCAGGCCCAGTCCCGCCCAGCAGCTGGAGCAGTGACTGGTGAGTAACCATGAGCAGGTTTTGGATCTGGCACTAAATATGATTGCTATTTATGGCTGGAGCTCCTATTTCTTCCTAATGTCCCACATTTCTGCATCTCTTTAAAAACACACACATCTTTTGCAATGCCTTTTCATCTCTTCAGCATAATCAGAAGCAGGGGAAGGGAAAAGAAACAAAAGTCTGTATCACCTTGAAATTAGACAAGGATCTAATTATAGGAGGAGGTGTCCACATTTAGAGGTCAACTCCTGTGAAGTGCTATATTCTGGTAAGAACTCTGAGACCAGTATGCTTTTCAGTTACAATATTCTTGGAAAATTCAAATGTCTTTATCCATGTTTTGACCAGAGAATAATACAAGGAAAAGAGACAAAGTCAATAAAGCAATTTAGTTATTCATAGATGTTAGGGTCGGAAGGGACCTCAATAGATCATCGAGTCCGACCCCCAGCATTGCAGGAAAGAGTACTGGGTCTAGATGACCCCAGCTAGATGCATATCCAACCTCCTCTTGAAGACCCCAGGGTAGGGGAGAGCACTACCTCCCTTAGGAGCCCATTCCAGACCTTGGCCACTCGAACTGTGAAGAAGTTCTTCCTAATGTCCAATCTAAATCTGCTCTCTGCTAGCTTGTGGCCATTATTTCTTGTAACCTCCGGGGGCGCCGTGGTGAATAAAACCTCACCAATTCCCTTCTGTGCCCCCGTGATGAACTTATAGGCAGCCACAAGGTCGCCTCTCAACCTTCTCTTGCGGAGGCTGAAGAGGTGCAGGTGCCCCAGTCTCTCCTCGTAGGGCTTGGTCTTCAAGCCCTTAACCATACGAGCTGCCCTTCTCTGGACCCTCTCCAGGTTATCGCATCCCTCTTGAAGTGCGGTGCCCAGAATTGCACGCAGTACTCCAACTGCAGTCTGACCAGTGCCCGATAGAGGGGAAGTATCACCTCTTTGGATCTATTCATCATGCATCTGCTGATGCATGATAAAGTGCCATTGGCTTTTCTGATGGCTTCATCACACTGCCGGCTCATGTTCATCTTGGAGTCCACTAGGACTCCAAGATCCCTTTCCACTTCCGTGCCACCCAGCAGATCATTCCCTAGGCTGTAGGTGTGCTGGACATTTTTCCTCCCTAGGTGCAGCACTTTGCATTTCTCCTTGTTGAACTGCGTTCTGTTGTTTTCTGCCCACTTGCCTGTCCAGGTCTGCTTGCAGCTGTTCCCTGCCCTCCGGCGTGTCCACTTCTCCCCATAGCTTTGTGTCATCCGCAAACTTGGACAGAGTACACTTCACTCCCTCGTCCAAGTCGCTGATGAAGACATTAAAGAGTATCAGTCCAAGGACCGAGCCCTGTGGGACCCCACTGCCCACACCCTTCCAGGTCGAAACCGACCCATCCACCACGACTCTCTAGGTGCGACCCTCTAGCCAATTCGCCACCCACCGGACTGTGTAGTCATCCAAGTCACAGCCTCTTAACTTGTTCACCAGTATGGGGTTGGATACCATACTGAAGGCCTTCCTGAAGTCTAAGTATACGACATCCACCCCTCCTCCTGTGTCCAGGCATTTCGTAACCTGGTCATAGAAAGAGACCAGATTAGTCAGGCACGATCTGCCTGCTACGAACCCGTGCTGGTTTCCCCTCAGCATAATTTGTCCTGCCGGGCTCTCGTATATGTGAGCCTTGATCATTTTTTCAAAGACTTTGCCAAGGATGGAGGTGAGACTGACTGGCCTATAGTTGCCCGGGTCCTCCTTCCTCCCCTTCTTGAAAATGGGAACCACATTGGCCCTTTTCCAGGACTTGGCCCGTGCACCACGAGCGTTCAAATATTCCCGCCAGTGGCTGTGCAATGATGTCAGCCAGTGCCTTCAGTACCCTCGGATGGAGCTCATCCGGGCCTGCCAACTTAAAGGCATCCAGTTTTTCCAAGAGACTCTGCACCATCTCAGGGTCTACGCATGGTAGTCTGGTGCCTTGCTGCTGCCTCTCTACAACCCCAGCGAGAGACTTGTCGTGCCCCTCTCTTAGGAACACTGAGGCAAAGAACTTGTTGAGGAGTTCAGCCTTGTCCCCCCTGTCCGTCACCAATTGCTTCTGCCCATTTAGCAGGGCTCCTATTCCTCCCTGGGCCTTTTTTACTCCCTATATATCTAAAGAACAATTTCTTGTTGTCCTTTACTTGGGATGCCATCCTCAGCTCCATGGTAGCTTTGGCCCATCTAACTGCCTCCCTACAAGCGCGAGCAGAGGAGGTATATTCGTCTTTGGTGATCTCTCCCTGTTTCCACTTTTTATGTGCTCCCCTTTTGGCCCTCAGGCTGCCCTGGATTTCTCTGGTCAGCCAAGGAAGCCTCCTGGCCCCTTTCCCTCTTTTTCCTCGCATCGGGATCATCTCCCTTTGTGCCCAAAGGATCCTTTCCTTAAGGCACAGCCACCCTTCTTGGGCTCCCGTCACTTCAAAACTCCTACTCTGCAGTACGTCCTTGACTAATCGCCTGAGTTCATTGAAATCAGCTTTCCTAAAGTGTAGCACTTTCACCCTCCTAGTTACCTTACCCACTCGACGTCTTATGAAGAATTCTGTTATTAGGTGATCACTGTCCCCAAGATGGCTACTGATCTGTAGGTCCCCTACCATGTCATCCCCCGTTGCCAATACCAGATCCAGTAAGGCATTCCCTCTAGTGGGACCGTGTACCTCCTGTGTCAGGTGGAGGTCCTGTACACAGGTTAGAAACCTGCGTGAACGATGGGACTTTGCCGTCTGCGTCTCCCAGCAGATGTCTGGGTAGTTTAGGTCCCCCATGACTACCGAGCTTTTATGGTCTCCGAGAGCTGCCTCAGGAGCCCCAAATCTAGTTCTTCCCCTTGGTGTGGGGGTCTGTAGCAGACCCCTACCACCAAATCCCTTTCTCCTTGCCCCCCATGTAACCTAACCCACAATCCTTCTACTTCATCCTTCAATTCCGTCTTGATGAGGGTCGATGTATATTGCTCATTGACATAGAGCGCAACCCCTCCCCCTTTCTTCCCCACCCTGTCCTTTCTGTACAGCCTTTCTAACATTAACCATAGAATCATTCAGTGAACACTTTTTCCAGAAAATTCAATTTTTCCTTAGTCCAGGGAAGACCAAATGTCATTCCTTTGAGCTAATGTGAGGACCGTTATTGCCTTATAAAGCACTGAATCAGTAATCAATATGAACTACAATTAAAAAATGTCACACATGTAGTCCTCTGCATAGCAGATACTTCACTGTGGAGCAATCCACAGTGCTTCCATTGGCTATTATCAACATGGAGTTATAGGACAGAATCACTATATGGTGATTCTGCACCCTGAGCCCCTGCCCCACTCCCTCCCTCACCATGGGGGGCCTCGACCTGCCCCTCCTCTCCCCCATAGAGTTACTTTAGCAGCTAGTGTGGGCACACATGCATATGGTGCCCCCTGCATCCAGCTCCTGGCAGCCCCAAGCATCCCCTTGAAGGCTGGAATGCTGCTAGCCTGCAAGGGAAACTCAGATCCCTGAACGATACTATGAATCTGGGACAAATGCTGTCCTGGAGTCATCCAGGACTGGGACTTGAGGTTTCCATTCCAGGACCGTCCTGCCTAATTAGGAATGGGTGGTCACCTGAGGGGGAGGTGAAAACTTTTTCCTCTGCTTTTTTTTCCTCCCTTTTCAACTTTTGCAGCAACATAAAAGAACCCTGAATATGGTCAAGGGCACAAGCTTGCTGATATAAAAGTTATACAGTGCAACTTATGCTTCCTGCTACAATAAGCCCTTGAGCCAGGAGGCACAAACAAAGGGGTTGTGCTGAGAACAGGAAGGAGCCAGGCCACTTGCACTCTTCGGCAGTAGGAACAGGCTGATATGATCTGACAATGCCACAGGACTACCGGAGCCTAAGCCAGCTGAGGCTCTGTCCCCAGACACTTCCAGGGATTAACCAAAATCTCGATTACAGCAAATATTCCGCCATGCAAATCTCCCCATTCCATATTAAACTTACATGCAGTAGGATTTCATAGACTGATTAACAATTATTGTTTCTAATTCAGTTGTTGCCAAATTGCTTCCTTAGAGCTAAAAGTCTTATAAACCTATTTTTGTTCTCATATTTGCACCAAGTAGTGCTAGAAAACCCACAAGTCTGCAAGGATCAACATGAAAAACAGACATCATATATATATTTTCTAATAAGAAGGCAGGTAGGATTTTAATCATGTTCACCTAGTTAATCTAATAAATTACATATGGGGACCTTCTGAAGCTTACTAGTTCACAAAAAATCCCATTGGCATTGTTGGCATCATTGGTGTAGCAAAAAACCCCCAAAAGCACTTAAGAATGGGCGGCAAAGTCCAGCTCTATAATTTAAACTCCAAACTATACTATTGCTTTTAAGCAATGACTTCCTGTTTCTTTCCATAATATACAGCAGATGCACTCTGAAAGGAGATGAAGACTTCTTTCATTATTTACATTGCTTTACTTACTTCCTGGTTCAAGGTAAATCAGAGTCCCACAGCATCCCAGCATTTTGCAGCCCTGGGCTGGGCTGGGCTGTCTGCTCCAAAGAGCAGGGCTGGCCCCATCCCTCTGCTCGCTAGCTGGAGCAGTGAGGGCTGGCTGACAAGAGGGTGGCAGGGAAGGGTAAGCCTGGCTGGGGATACAGCCCACTCTGCAAGGTGGGGGGGCGGGGGGGCTGCCCCTGCAGGCAAACCTTGGCTGGGGTCTGGGGCAAGGGAGGGGGGTTAAACACCCCTTCCCCCCTAAAACTTACTGCTGGCTGCAACTGTGGACTACAAATCCCAGAGGCACCTGGAAGCAGTAAAAGGAAGTGATGAGCAACCCTGCAGATTCCTGTTGCTGTGATTTTGGACTGCAAATCCCAGAGACCTTGGGGGCTGCAGGAAGAGGAAGCAAACACACAGCCCATATTGACTACATGCCAGAGAGCTGTGCTCTAGTGCAGAGGTTCCCAACCCTCAGGCCATGGCCTTGTACCACACTGCAAAGGGTTTGCTGAGGGCAGGAGGGTTGGCTGCCAGACCGCAAGTCTGGAAGTGATTGGCATACTGCAGCCAACCTTTTTTATACTGAGTATAAAAGGTTCACAGTATGCCAGTCACTTCCAGTCTGCAGTATGCTGGTTTGCAGTTTGCTGGTCCGTGGTCACTTCTGGTCTGCGGTTTGCTGGTCCACGGTCTAAAAAGTTTGGGAACCACTGCTATGTGCCCCCTAGCTTTTGGCTTGAGCCACTGCAGGTATGTGGCTGCATTTCCTGAATCAAAGGTAAATAGCTGTTCACTTCTATTTCAATTTAATCTCTGCAGTTTAAACTAACCTGCAAAGACTGAATCAATTCAGCCTTGGAGTTTTTGACTATCTGTACTTAGCCTTACTGTCTTTTTTCCATTCTGACATTATTTCCTGATTCCCAATTCAGAGTTATAATTCAAAGTAAACTGGGGAATTAAAAATTTCAAACATGAGCCATACAGTCCTTAAAAACCTGAGAACAACTTGATAGCAATGCTTATATACATGAAGCCCTTTACTGGAGATAATTATCGATTGTTATTCATGCTCTATCCATAAACAAGAAAGCAACAATGCTGGAAATAGAAGAAACATTCAGCTGTGTCTGACTTCAGATTACAATTACTGCTTTCCTGGTGACAGGTGAACTTGTTAGAGGTTTTGGTTGAAGGGAACAAATTGTTTCTGTAAAGATGACATAACAGATACATTTTTTACTCCCATTGGGCTCTACCAAACTATCACTTGTGTACTGCCTATCTTGATTTTTCAAGAAGGGAACATGACTATTATACTAAAGAACTATATACGTTAGTTAAAAATGCCATTTGCACTTTACAAAAGGGCATGTACCTTAGAGAGAAAAATACTTGTGGATTACACGTGGCATAAAGGAAGCAGAACTGATCAAACTAAATAATACATTCCCCTTTACCATAACATAAAAATATTAACAACAATTCAAAAATGTAGATTTGAGGTACTAGTAATAATTATTTTGCTGAATAACTGTTCAATCAATATAGCATCAGCGATATATCAGTAAAACAGAATCTGTCCTAATCACAGTTGTATTACAGTTTACTAGAGCTATGTGAAGCTTCAGTTGCTGATTTGATTTGGTGGAGATTCAGCCTGATTCGGCGGCCGAATCTCTGAATCTGAATTGAATCAGGAGATCCTTTAATCTCTCTGAATTGAATCGGAACCCTCTAAATTGATTCAGAGAGATTCAATGATTTAGACATAGACACAGATTTAAATGTTTTTTCTACATACCTCAAGGTATCAGGCAGATGCTTGGGCAGATGGAGCATCCCATGGAAGTGCAGGGGGGTTCCCACTGTGCCTGGTGGTGGACCAGGAAGTGGACTAGAAGCACTTCTGGTCCATGTCCAGGTCCGCCACAGAGCACCCCTCCCCCTGCAACCCTCAGCTGGTGTCTCCTGGGTCTGGGGGGGAGGGGGGGCACCTGGGGTCCCCCTGCAGCCGATCGCCAAGATGGGGGAGTGTGGGGGTTGTCCCCTGCACGCTTGGCAGCAGACCCAGAAGTGGACTGGAAGCACTTCTGGTCTACTTCCAGGTCCACTGTTGAGCACGCAGGGGAGCTCCCCATGCTCCTGTGGGACGCTCCATCCACCCCACCATCTCAGCATTCACAAGCCATGCCTGGTATCTTGAGGTATTTAGAAAAAACATTTAAAGCTGTGTCTATGGCTGAATCGCTGATTCTCTGAGTCAGCACTGAATCTTCAGATTCAGCTGAATCAAATCAGGACAGTGATCCAAATCAATGAATCAAATCACTGTCCCCTGACTGGGGCTGAATCTGAATCAAATACACAGCCCTACAGTTTACCATAAAATCTTATGAATAAATCTTATGAGAAATTGAGTATTAAGAATCATGTTTCAAATACAGAATTCTTTGACTTGGCATGTTTTTGAACATATGTAATGTGAAATCATTTGGGCATATTCAGAAAAATAGGAAAGGATATTTTTTATTTTACCACCATTATAATTAACAAATGTATGATGTTACAACATCTGTGAATATGTTCCACTGATATGTTGTTGTAATAACATCAAACAAGGCCCAATCCAAACCCCAGTGAAAACAAAGCAAGGACTCTCATTAACTTAATCAGATTTCAGATCAGGTCCCTGTTCATTAAGGAGACATTTTCCAAAGCACTTACAGGATTTTAGATCACAAGTTCCATCAAAAGTCAGTGGGTTTTAGCCTCATAATTCCCACTCTCAAATGTTGCTGGATATTCATAACTAAAAATTTATCAAATCAAAAGAAAGATAAAGCAAAATATTTCATACCACATGCATCTTACGTGCAGTTAGTTATACTGTGATCCATATTAGACACACTTGAACAGTGGTCATCAACCCCAAAGAGTTTTATTACAGTTAGCTGTATTTTCATACAATTATATCTCACACTACAAATTCACTACATATTTATGATGCCATGCAGAATACAATGACACTAAAAGACATACAGGGAATGTTTACATGTGCATTTACTGTGCAGTAACTTACTGTAAGTGGTTTTTAGTGTCTAATTGCCACTGCAGCACAGTAATGCTGTACGTGTAGCAATTTAGGAGTAAAGTTACTCCCAAGTGAGTCCACACAAACAGGGTTAGTGCACAGTAAAGCGTCTACATGTGTCTTGCTGCACAGTAAGTACGCAGGAGTAAATTTGCTACCTGCAAATTTTTTTATGCAAGTAGCACATTTATTCCCGAGTCAGCATAAGTCACCATAGTTACTGCACAGTACAGGGGTGCGCACATGTAGATATGTGCCCATACTGCACAGTAATTTTCAGTTACCTAAATTACTGCTCAGTAATGGTGCATGGGTAGATGCTTCCTACCAGAAGGCAAACATAAACCTGGAGAGTAAGCAAAGAAAGATTGCCTAACAGTTTAGTTATAAATGCATAACAATAATGGAAAGCACACTACTGGAGGGAGTTTAATATATCTAGCAGTGAGATTATTAACACACAAATTCAGGGCCAAGTCCATGCTAATGGTATAGCTGGAACTAAAACCCCAGGATACCTTCAGAATCAAACGCCGACGATAAACTCTTGTTGTGATTCTCTGTTCTTCATCTGAGCTTGACTCACTCTGAACCTCAATGTCACTGTCACTAAATTCCTGATAAATGCAGTTTTAGTATATTTTAAATAGCACATTTAAAAGACAAAACATTCTCAGCAGGAACACAGAAAGAAAAATAAAGTTATAACGTATATTAATTTATCCTGTATGTAACATATAGGCGGTACCTACAATTCTGACCTTTAGTTTACTGTGAGGTCTCCTCTGCTCTTTGCTACCCATGAAATATCTTAAAAGCTTAAATATCTTAAAAGATTTTTTCACAATAGACAATAGATGAATAAAATCAGTACCCAACATTTATCTTCCCAGGTAAATCTCACACGTCCTCCTGATAATTATACCATTTCCAAATCTAGATGAAAGAAAAACAAACTGCATGCTGACAACACTGCTTGTAATATTTTGCCTCCAATTTAGCTGTGTAAATATAATTTATGCTAAACATCTAGCATTCTGTTAGAGATTTTTCCTCCTTTTCCTGCTTGAAGAAGCAAACAGCTCATAGTTTTTGAATTTTAGATTAATTCCAATGTCCATGGCTGTCTTGCCAAAGATTTTTGTGAGCACTGAGTCAGGGCCCTCTATAGGAACCAGAATCTCAAGAACTGGACAGGGTGGAATGAAATTTGTTGATTTGTGAGTTATCATTTGAATTACCTCCTGAATACTCAGGATCAAACAGTGAATTAAGAATGAAAAAGTGGTCAAAATCCACAAAGGAGTTAACACAGTCCATTGCTTCTTTGTAGAATTATATTGAGTAAATGACTTTTCTATTCAGTATTTAATAGCTTTTAAATTGCAACTAATAATTTTAGGGTTAATTGAAAACACTTTGTGTGCTTACAGAAAAGTAATGAAGTAATGCAGAAATATAAAAATTATTACATCCATACTGTAAATTAAATCTTCAGCCACTAACAGAAAACTGAGTGTGTATACACATGCATCTAATCGTGTTTGCACTTTAACCAATCTAACACTTTCTCTGCCTGCAAAAACCATTTCTGGTTTTGGGCTTAGCAAAATTACTGAAGCATGCACAGGGGTGTCTGGGCCAGTGAAATTACACACAGAGTGCAGGAGTGTAAATGACCCCTGTTCTGAAAATCTGGACCTGTAATGGCCAGTTTTTTTCTGAATGTAGAAATAAACCAAATATCCAAGCAAATACTGATTAACATTCTGAAACAGCAATATTATTTACTAATAAACTTCGTTCCTTTTTGTGAATCCGGCTCCATGCATTCAACAAGAAATATTTGTAAAATGATCTGTATCAAGGTTGGCACACAGGTCACACAACCTGCAGTCCCTGGGCTCCCACTTGGCTGCTGCTGTCCCTATTACTCTGGTTATAACTGCAGCTGGGGTCTCAGGGTTCACACTTCCTCCCCTGGCTTCTGCTGCATGCCCCTGCTCCAGGGGATGAGGCAGCATGATGTGACACAACCTGAAGTGCTAGGGGAGCTGCCAGCTTAGGGTGTCCATGCAGTGTGGTGCCAAAGAGAAACCAAGGTGGGACTGAAGATAAGACATGTCATGAAGAAGCACCTGCCCATGTGTATGCAATGTGGTGGGAGGTGGGGGAAGCATCCACCCACATGTATGTGCTGAGTATGCAGGGGCCACAGGCCCTGCATGCTACTAGTGCTGCTCCCACAACATCCAGCCCTTGCTGGTTCCACTTGAAACTGGACAGCCCTGATCTATATAATAAAAAAGCCCCATAAAAGAGACTAAAAAAATATTCAAAGGTAAAGGAATACAGCCAGAGCTGTCTCTAATTAAAGAGCCTCTCTAATTAAAGAGCCCATGGCATCTTGTGTATTTAGCATCCCATAAATCAAAACACTGGGGATAACTAAAATCAAATGAGCTTTAGTTAAAGCAGCTTTAGTTTGTAGCCAGCCCGGGCTCTGGGCAGCTGCAGCAAGCAGTGGGCTGGCTACAAACAGCTGTACCGGGATCATCACCTCCATGCCGGGAGCGGGGGAGAGACCAGGGCTGCGCTGCTTCAGGCCTTTTCCTCATTGCCCACTCTGAGGCACGCCTGCACGCGCTGCTGCGGAGCTGATACCAGAGCCTGGCACAGCTGTTTAGAGCCTCCCGGCTGCAGCCAGCCCTGGCTCTGGGGAGCTACTGCCAGCCGGGAGCCCGGGCTGCTCCCAGCAGTTAGCTGGGATGCTGCAAGCCCTGCTGAGAGCAGCCTGGGCTCTGGCGCTGGCAGCAGCTATCCAGAGCTGGGGCTGGCTGTGGCGTGCCAAGCAAAATGACCTCGCATGCCACACGGCACGCGAGCCAGGGGTTGCCAACCCCTCTCCTAATATCTAACCTAAACCTCCCTTGCTGCAACTTGAGACCATTGCTCCTTGTGTCACCACTGAAAATAGTCTAGCTCCATTCCCTTTCGAACCACCCTTCAGGTAGTTAAACGCTTTTATCAAATCCCCTCTGTCTTCTCTTCTCCAAACTAAATAAACCCAGCTCCTTCAGCCTCTCCTAAGAAGTCACGTGCCCCAGCCCCTGCACCATTTTTGTTGTTCTCTACTGTATTCTTTCTGACTTGTCCACATCCTTTCTATAATGAGGGCCCCAACACTGGACACAGTACTCCAGATGTGGCCTCACCAGTGCTGAATAGAGGGGAATAATCAATTCCCTTGACCTACTGGCAACACACCTACTAATGCAGCCCAGTATGCTGTTAGCCTTCTTGGCAACAAGGGCACATTGTTGACTCATATCTAGTTTATTGCCCACTGTAACCTCCAGGTTCTTTTCTGCAGAGCTGCTGCTTAGCCAGGTGGTCCCAAGCCTGTAACAGTGTATGGGATTCTTGCGTCCTAAGTACAGGACTTTGCCTTTGTCCTTGTTGAGACTCATAATAATTGCTTTGGTCCGGTCCTCCAATTTGTTTAGGTCACTCTGAATCTTAGCCCTACCCTCCAATGTATCTACTACACCCCCCCCACCCCCCAAGCTTGGTGTCATCCTTGAACTTGCTGAGGTTGCAATTCATCCCATCTTCCAGATTGTTAATGAACAAAAACCAGCCCCAGGACTGACCCATGGGGCACTCCACTTGATACTGGCTGCCAGCTAGACATTGAGCCATTGTTGACCACCTGTTGAGCCCAAAAATCTAGCCAGCTTTCTATCCACCTTACAGTCCCTTCATCCAACCTTTACTTCCTCAGCTTGCTTGCAATAATGCTGTGGGACACAGTATCTAAAACCTTGCAAAAGTCAAGGTACCACTTTCCTCGTATTCACGGAGCCAGTTATCTCATCATAGAAAGCAATCAGGTTGGTCAGGTATGATTTACCCTTGGTGAATGGCATTGTCTGAGGGCTTGAAGTGTCCTTTTTCAGTCAAGCTGGAATCTTGCCATTTGGGCAAGACACTGTTACAGAACTCTAACAGGGAGTATGGTGTAGCCATTCTTTGCCTTTTTATTTAAAATAGGAAAATTATTTGAATCTGTGGTTTGAGAAAGAAGTATCCCTAGTGTCTGTTCTTAGAAGATGGAACAGGCTGGGAGCTGACTGAGCATTGCCATGCCTAGGCATCTCAGCCATGTTCCAGAGGGCTCTCTAAAGACTTTGTCAACAGGAAGGGTGGGTGTTAATGGAAATGTGATAAGTGTATGTGATGTGTCCACCTGTTCACTGACCTCTACTATACAAGCCAATAAATAGCCACACTACATCCATGAATACTCTGTAACAAAATCTGAAATAACTTAAAGATGAACAACTGAATCCCATTATTGTGTAGCCTTTTCTCAATGGCCCTTTTTATTCTCAATGTCAAGTCACATTTTTACATGATAATTGTCTGCCATCATTTTTCCACCTATATTTTACACTCAGATGAGTGTCTTTTTTCTGTTATTTCTGATGCATTGTAGCTGAAATCCTTTCCATCTTCTCAGGTATCTCGCTATGCATGAGACTAAGCAATGAACTACTAATTAATAGTGATTCAGATCAAAGAAGAAAGAATACAAGCAACTCTTATCTTCACTGTTGTATAAAAAGTATGGACATAAATTAATTCCAGAAGAGACCTGGAAGCTTTGTAAGAAACCAAATATTTATTTTCCTGGAAATGGGGGAAGAGAGATTCTTTGCCCCACTCTGCTTGTTTTGATGGCACAAAAACAGTGGAACCTACCTGCACTTGGCAATGGGCACAGATCCAGTGAAGCTGGCTAATTCAGCATCCTTGTCACAGCTACTAGTACACCAGCTACTAGTATATCACAGTGGGATGGAGGTATGGGGAGCCTTAGGACTAGGCAGGCAGAAGATTAGGAAGTCAAAATTTGGCTCCTTGTTGCCCCCAACACTATTTTACCCTTTGCTCCAATATGTCACGGCTTGAGGATTCAACTTTCCACTACTACTTTCCACTATTTTATTTTAGTAAAGGAATGATATAGAACAGATGAAAGGAGAAAAATTAGTAACTATTATACCTTTCATTATAAGGCTTTATGGCAACTAATCTGTATTTAATTAGAGGGGTATTTATTTCAGAACATACTATACCTTTTGTTCAGACATTACTGCTCCCTCCTCTTCCTGAATGTTTGGTCTCATCTTGCCATCTTCAGATGTAGTCCAGCTCATCTTCATGCCTACAGGCATGGATATTTTAGGTTCTTCTACTGCTAGTTTGCTGGCCTCTTCCAAAGATTTCTGTTGGGTTGTGGATGGTAATGTTTGCTTTTCTACACAAACAGAACTTTGGGGTTTTGGTTTCAGAGTTTCTTTGTTGCTCTGTTTTCCCACACCATTTACAGACTCTTGAACATATGATTTAGTCTTTGCATTTGTTGTTGATTCTGTGTGGCTTCCATTTGCTTCAAGCTTCCCAGCTTCTCCTTTAAGGTATGAGGGAACAGAATCCCTTTTTTGGTCCAGGCTACAAAAGATAAATAATAGACCATTAAACAATGTTTAAACCACTCTCAGAAAGGCTAAACAATATGTAAGTTACAAAAATGCATATATTAATGAGTTTGTACCTTTTACAAACAGGAAAATTAACATGTAAATACAGTTTGTGTCAGTATTAGTTACTTAATATTCCTGTACTTGGTACTAGGGCACTCTTTAAATATTGGAGGCACACTGGCAACCCTCCAGTCCTCTGGCACCAAGGCTATTTTTAGTGATAGGTTGCATACTACAGTTAGGAGTTTAGCAATTTCCAATCTGAGCTCCTTCACGAACCTAGGGTGAATGCCATGAGGTCCTGGTGATTTGCTATTGTTTAGTTTATCAATTTCCTCTACAACCTCAGCTACTGAAACTTCAATTCGGGTAGCTCCCTAGACTTGTTCCTAGGGAGGAATGGATCTGGTGAGGAAATCTCTATAACATCTTTTACAGTGAAGAGAGAAGCAAAGAATGCATTTAGTTTCTCGGAAATGGCTCCATCATCCTCTAGCGTTCTTTTGACACCATGACCATGCAAAGGCCAACTGAATCCATGGTGGTCTTCAGCTCCTAATGTACTTAAAAATATATTTATTGTCACCTTTTTGGTCTCTCACAAGTTTCTCCTCAAAGTCATTTTTAGTTTGCCTTATTACAGTTTACCAGAGTTTGTGTTCTTTTTTATTTTACTCATTAGGATTTGACTGTCACCTTTTGAAAGAAGCCTTTTTCTGTTCATTGCCTCTGCAACTCTGCCATTAAACCATGCTAGCTTTCTTTTGCTCTGATTTCCATTTTTTTTTTTAATTTGCAGTACATATTTCCTCTGTGACTCCACTATGGTGGTGGTCCTGGACTTCAACCTCCTACCAGCCTAAGTTTAGCTTCCAGGACCTCTCTGCTATACTTTCCCATATCACTGGTACCCACATGAACCACAACCACTGGCACTTCCAAAGCACTATGTAGCAGCCTATCTGCACATTTCATAAGATCTGCTACCCAGCACGCAAGTCACCATGTGGTCCTCCTGGATGTCATGAATCCAGCTATCTAAATGCCTAATGATTGAATCTGCCACTACTGCTACCTGTTTCTTCCTACCCTATGAGGTCCTCCCAACTAGAGGAGTAATCTTGGTGCAAAAGGATACCATGACGTTTACTGGAGGATGGGTGCCATCTAAAGGCTTGTTTCCTTCCTTCCTAGCTTGATTCCCTCCTTCCTTGAGACTTTCACCAGCTGCTAAGGAGGTGGAACTGCTCAACCATATTCCTGAAACCCAGAGTTGGGTTTTGTCTTATTGACCTCCTGACCCTCCTCCTTGATTTCCCTGCTTTCTTCCTCAGTTCTTTCCATCTCATTTCCAGCCCTGATCTCCCAGCTTTCTGCCTCTGTTTCCAGCCCCCATCTCCCAGCTTTAAGCCCCCATCTCCTAGCTTTTGTGCCCCTCCTTCCAGCCCCAATCTCCCAGCTTCCTGCCTCAGTTTCCCAGCTGTCTCTTCTTTGCTACCACTTATATGCCTCCTGATCTCCCAGCTTTCTGCCTCTCAGTTGCCAGCCCCCTCATCTCCCAGCTTTCTGCCTCTCTGTTTCCTGGCTGTTTCCTCCTTGCCACCAGGCTTTTTCCTCGCTTCCACCCCAGTACCAGGAGACCCCGAGTAACCCCAGGGCACCTTGACCTCAAGTAACCCCAAGCTACCCCAAAACACCCCCTAGTGTTAACACACAGCCATGAAAGTGTGTTTGTGTGTTTATGTATGTGCATATAATTGTGTATGAACCCACAGAGTGTTTGTGTAGTTTGCGTGTATGTGTGTATATAATCTTGCATCATGCCCTCCTGTCTAACACTGCAATATTGAGATCCTGAGGGTTGGCCTGGCACCTGTCAAGTCAATAGTGTAAGCCCCAGGCTAGGGCCACCATTTGCTGCACGCAGTGTGTGGAGCTAGACCAGGCACGCATGCTCCACACAGTACATGACACGGGGGTCAATCCAGGGAGTCCTGGGTCCATGCGGATTGGGCCCACACACAGGCCCCATACTCTGGAACCATTGCACAAGGCTGCTCTGGCGTGAGCACCTCATGCAGCGTGTGCCAGCTTCATTTCTAAGCCCCACACTGGGGCTAGCATGCACTGCACATAGCATGCAGGACTGGCCCAGGCTGTGCTACTGGATGAGGTGAAAACTTCTACTTCTAGATGAAGATACAGCAGAATGATCTAACTCAAACCACAGTTGGTATTTACTTTTATCTTCTATTTTTCTGGGCTTGGACTCACTTGTTTGTGTTCTTGACTTACAAATGTACAATACAAAGAAACTAAATTATGAATGTAACTAATTCCATAATTCCGTAGTTATTCAGAAATGTATGTATTTTTACCTGGAGGTGAAAAATAGCATGAGATGGTTTGATTGAAGCCAGACATATATATTCATAAGCTGGTCCCTACCTGTCATCTAGCCGATCTAGTAGTTCACCACTTATTCTGCGTCCTGGTGTTGGTGGCTCAACATTGACACTTGATGGCTCACTCTGCCAACCTGTAATGGAAGACATTTCCTGTTCTGCTTGCTGAACATCTTTAAGAATAGACCATACTTTTTCTTCTGTCATCTCCTCTGACTCAACTCCTTCTTCAAGATGAATGTCCTCAAATAGCGATTTAAGCTTTTCTTCTGTCATCTCCTCATCAGTACCAGACTTTTCTCTCTCATGCTGTTCAATTCTCACTCCTCTTTGACTAGGCTCTTCACCCTGCATTTGTTTTGAGTACTTATCATCTTTCGTCATCCCAGCATAAATACCAAGATACCGTGGATAATCATCAAGGTCCTCCAACTGGCTCTGGCCTGTGGAAATATTTTTAACTGTTCCTTCTCTAGGCACTGAGAAATTGAATTTGCTGTCTTCCAGTGTTGTGTCTTCTTCAGTCACCACTGGTGGTCCTGTTGCTGTACCATCTATATTCTCCTGTGAAGTTACTAACACATCACTCAGTCTACTAGGAGTTCTAAGGGGTGACTCTATACTAGAGATATTACTAAAGAAATCATCTTGTTGGAAGGGGGTGGGTGGTACGAAGCGCAACCCAGTGGGAGTTTCCAGTTCCACTTGAATGGTGGGGTAACCTAAGGAAGACAGTACATTTGGACTGACTGGAATGAAATATGGAGCAACAAATAAGCAAACATGTAAAATGACTGAATTATATAAAATATGAAAAATGTATGATAAAATGAGAACGTAAATTTGGTAATTTACTGGTTTGTCCTAAATGAATGCAACAAAAATTAGAGTTGCTAAAATGACTGGCCCAATGCAGCTACTGCTTTTTGACTATTTTGGAAAAAATAGTCAGTAAACGTTTAATGATTTGAATTGCAGCCATTTTAATATTTTATAGCTATAGCACATTCCCTTATGAGACTGCAAATGAATAAAATGGATAGGGTTGTTTGTCCTTCTGATATCAAATAGTATTTTATAGCCAGATTATAAATATTTCCTTTTTTATTATTTTAGTTCTTGCAAACACAATGGCCATAATTTCAAGGAATAGGTAGTTCATAATGCAGGACAACCAATTTCTTCAAATATCTTTCTAGAAGAGGCCCACATTTTCAATATCTCGGTTTAAAAAAAATACACAATACTTGCAATAGCTATGTACTAGGAGCTTTGTATCTCCCATTTAATTATTGCACCATAAAATGGATTTAAGGATAAAGAATACAAATGAACCTTAGTGAGGACAGTAAAGGAGATTTTCAAATGCAGCAGGAAAAAATCTAAAAAACAAGCAGGTTAACAAAAGGATTAGAGAACACAGAAATCACAAGGGAAGATCTATATAAAAATTTCAGGTACAGTAAAGTTATATAGATGAGAGGATTGTGGTGAGTAAGGAGATCTTGGAGACTGAAGTGATCTTGGTGACATGGGTGCAATCAGAAACACTGATCAAATAAAGAGAGAAAAGAAAAGATAAGCAATAAAAACATGAGAAGAAAACCATTCTCAAGGATTAGACTGAATATACACAAACAAATGACAATGGAATGTACACTCCAGCAAAGAAATATTAGGTTCAATAGCCTAAAAAAAGGAAGAAATGTCTTGGGGTTAAAGTGACAGTGCTGTCTACATAGGGAGGTGAATTATAGATTTTTTTCTTGAATCAGCTGAGAGAAAGGTAAAGCGTGGTCTGGTCGTGGTGAGGAAAGGAAGCTTGAGGCAAGTTCAGAGAAGAGAGGAGAGACAAAAAAGCAACTGCAGAGAAACACATTTCCTTCCTAAAACACTTTGCTGTTATGATTAAAAGTCATAAACAACATTTAAAGAGGAACTTTCTTAAAATGTCAACAGAAAATTATATATGCAATGCAATGATTCAATGACCAATCATGCTACTTAATAATGGAGATATGCTGAAATTATGTGCTTTACATTGGAGAATCTTCATTTAATTTAAAGAGAAAAGATTTAAGACATCAGTATACGTATAAATAAAATAAAAAAAGGAAGAAACTGCATCTAAGAGCATTTAAATCTTATCTAAAGAACTCTACACAATATTTTCTGACTGACAAAAATCAAAATCAGAGATGAGGTGCCAATGCCTGCCCTCAGTGTATCTAAAAGATCAATCATTTAATAACAAAAATAACTGTAATTAGTATCTCCACAGTTTGCTTATGGCAATTCTGTTGTATATATCAGAACTCCATTTATCCTGCAGTTCTTGACTTTTATCTAACTCAAAATGAATGCAACTTCTATAATTCCATTATATATTTGCAGGGTGAAATCTATTATATATTTTCACTGAATATGATGAGTGAAATAGATATTTTCTTATGTGAAAACTAAACATTCTCTTGTTTCTAAGCTGCTATTGTAAATATAGAAAATTGTGCAATTTCTTAGGGTTTCAAATGAAAATAATCAAAAACTGGAATTCATTTGTCTAAAAGTTACACGTTGGTAAACCATAAGTTCTTTTTACCATATGCCATTACCAAACACCCAATTATTTCTTTTTTAAAATGTCCTACTGTCTTGTCTATGGAAATGAAACCAATTAATATATTTTTTCAGGTAATTTGGGGAAAAGTATCATACAAACTACAGTCAAAATGTATTTTTATTACATAAGCAAGTATCTAATTTTATGTATGATCTGTGTATACATGATCCTTGATTTGTGAATTAAAGGAGAACAAGACATTAGTCCCCATCTATCTACAATGAAGTTAGTGGGAAGAACTTTGCTTATTTGTATTGCAAGGATCAGACCCTTAACTTTGAGATGTAAAACTTATATGAAATGAAAATTGAGAATACTATACAAGTACATATGACATTTTTGTATGATTATCACATATGTGAGATTTTAAAACTTAAAGTAAAAATGTTCAAGCAGGTAGCAAAATTAAGATGTTGGAAAGGAAAATATCTTAATATGAAATAAAATGAATCCTTCCTAATTTACTCTTTTTATTTCAGGTATGTTTCTTGTATGAGTAGATGTGTCTTTGGATTAAAGATGGGCATAGAATTCAATTACCATCGATAGGATCATGAAAAACATTATTTTCATCTGCAAAGCTTCTGGTGCCTGAAATATTTCCATAATCAAATATTGGTCCTTCCAACAGGGTCACAATGTCTATTCGATTAATTTTTGTCAATACAGTGGTTAAGGCATCAGCTGGAAAAAAAAAAAAGATAGAAATATGTGAGAAAAAAAGTCTGCCATTATGAGCTTTCCAATTATTTTTCTCAGTCCCATTCATACTAGATACATTAAAAGTTGCTGAGACAAATTTCTGCCTCAATTTAAATCTGGAAAGGTATGCTATCATTTACCCTAGAGGACTCCAAGAGAAGACTGAATGGTCACCTGACCCCAGATGTCTTTCCCACTCATGCAGGGGGCTGGACCTGATGATGCTTCAGGGTCCCTTCTAGCCCTATGATTCTATGACTAGTTTCCTTAAGAAATCATTCTGCCGCATACTTACATGAGATTTCCATTCAATATGAGTCTTTTTCATAATTAATTATATCACATCATTCTATATATATAAATAAAAGGCTTAGTCCATCTGTCTGTGTCTGTCTATCTGTCCGTCCATAATGGGGGCATGGACGGATTAAATAATATATCCTCTTACTATCAGAACCAAATATTCTTCTACTAGATTTGTCATTCAGTAAGTAATCATGGCACCTTAGGGACTAATTGTTTCAGAGAGACAGAGGCATAATGAGCTCCTGGCCTGGGGGTGGGGAGGGATATGGATATGCTGACCACTGGCAGGGGGTAAGAGGAGATGTGGGTCAGGGGAAAGGAAGTTACTTGCCTGGGCTATTGCCTCTGCTGCTGTAGCAGAATTCATTTTGGCAACAGAAGCCTCAAAGCTGGATTCCCTGGTAGCTGGGCCTGGTACCCCATTTGATCCCCTGCCCCTCACCAGTCCCCAGTATCCCCAATGCATGCTGCTTGCTCTGGCAAAGGCTCCCTGGGGGACAGGGGTGAGAAGCACCATTCTGTTTGCCCCACTCACCCCAGATATAGTTTGGTGCAGTGTGTGCTGACCAGCTCTCTGAACTATGGCTGGGCCAGGGCAGTGTAAGACAGCACTGTGACAGACTGCTGGAGCGGGGGAGGGGGCAGGGAGCTATGGGATTCTCACACCCTCTCATAGTTGGAACAGGGGCTGGTGTCCTGCTCACTCAGCCCTAGTTATGCTACTGCAGAGGCACAAAGTTCTGTAGGCAACAACTTATGGCAGAAACAGAAACTTCTATAAAGAAGGAAACAGGAAAAGCATAGGGGAAACCTAGATGTCAGTTTTGCCACTCATCAACACAGACCATATCATCACTGGACTCAGCAACACACCTGGGGGCTCATTCACCTGCTTTTCTACCAATGTCACATACACCATCACGTGCTTAGTGTTCCTCTAATGTCTTCACTGGCCAGATGGGGAAATCCCTACCTAAAAGAATGAATGGGTTCTAATTCAACATTAGTTCCAGAACACACTAAAGACTCTGGCAGAACACTTTGAACTGGACTGGGCCTCAAAGATGAAATGCCCAGGGAGGTTAATGTGTTTATTAATTATTTGGATGCTGGAATATAGAGCTTTCTGGGAAAATTTGCAAATGGCATGAAACACACTGGAGGACAGGAGCATAATTCAGAAAGAACTTTGATATACTAGAAAGCTGGGCTGAAGCCAATGGGATAAAATTGTCATGCAAGGTGCTATGTGTCAGGAAGAATAATAAAAAACACAGGTAAAAAAAAAGGGGTGACAACTGGCTGGATGGCAGCACTACAAAGAAGGATCTAAGAGTCCTAGCAGATCAGACTTGTATTGAGTCTGCAGTGTAATGCAGCTAAAGGAGAACACCTCTTCCCCACCACTGCAAAGTAAGATGCAAAATAATGGTTTGAAGTTGCAACAAATTAGGTTTTGAATGAATATCAGGAAAAATGTCTTCATTGTTAGAATAGTGAGGCAGTAGAATGCTTATGGAAGTTGTGGAATCTCCTCCTTTGAAGGTTTTTAAGAAGACATTGGATAAACATTGCTCAGTGATATAGTTTAGGAGCAGCTATGCCTGGATATGCTGTAAAAAGGAATAGTTGGAAACCCATGAGACCCTCCCTGCCATGGATCACTGAAAGATCAGGAGAAAAGTTCTGCAGTCCAGAGAGAACCATGATCAGCAGCAGAAGAATGAAGCAGAGTTCCCCAATGAGCTTAGCTACAGAAGAAGATAAAAGGGGGCAGGAAATGTTTATGAAGGAAATAGGGTTACAGAAAGTCCTGCTCTCCAGTTAGGGGATGTGGCATGTAGAGTTACGTTTGCTGCCCCCGTTTGCAGAGCAGAATGTAGGGTGTTTGGTTTTCCCCATGCTGGTTGTCACATGGAGTTGGGATGGAATTTTTCCTCCTCCAGTTGCTACAATGTCAAGGTTTTTCAAATATTTATTTATTTATTTATTGTTTTACCTTCCTCAGAAACATTGGGTGTTGTTAGCAGCCAAAGCTGAGGATTTTGACTACAGTGTTCCCCTGATACTGCTGGAACTAAAACCTGTAAGTTCCTGGTTAGGGGGTCTTGCTTTTCAATTCAGAGTCAGATACATATATAATTAGGTAAGAATTTTATCTCGCAATCAGATTGGCATGTACAGCACGGGTTTTTTATATCCTCCTCCGTAGTGGGGCCTTGGCTATATTCCTTGTGTTTCTAATCTTCGCAGTGGCAGGACACTGACAGGCCCTCATCTCCCTGCTTGACTGGTGGCAGATTAAGGTGTTATTGGTGTTTTTGAACAATGTATCTTATATGCCTTGCAACAGGATTGTTTGTATATTTTTAGTAATAGGTTATGAAAAGCACTTAGGGGATGGTTTGGATAGGGGTGATCCTGCCTTGATTAGGTCTAGGGGTAGACATTAAAAAAGCCTGAGCCAGAACTGATTCAATCTTTGCAGGTTAGTCTAACCTGCCTAGGCTGAGCCAGTTTGTAACTGCACAGACATCCCCTCTGGACTGAAAAAATGTAGGCACATGCCTGCAGTGGAACAGCCCTCCCTTCCCTTCCAGAGTGCTGAGCTAAGGGGGGCATGGCCAGACCCCAGCAGGATGCTCTGATTAGGGACATCTGCCTGCGCCATCCCAGGCTTTTCCCAGCTTGCTACTCAAGGGGCGGAAGTATGGCCAGCCCCCAGCCCCAGGCTAGCACTCTGAGGCAAGGGGAGGTAGAGGGTGCAGTGCATGCATCTGTTGATGATATGGAGCTTTTCAATCTCCCTCTTCCTGCTTCTTTATACTGTCTGCAGCAAACTGACAGGTGAACAAGTCAACAGGGGGCTGATAATAGTGTTTATCACCCCATCAGCAAAACAATAGTCTCTCTCATTAGTTGAAGCTCTTCTGAAACTGCTTTTTCCAAGGAAGGAAGGAGGGACCTTAACAGCTGACCTGTTGATTAGCTCCCTAAATGGACACTGTCCTGTTTGCCTATCCAAATGAAATTGGAGAAACACACAGAGACACCTCTCAGCATAAGATAGCATACCACATGCCTAAGGTTCATGGGGCTGTGGAAGATGGGAGGGGGGTTCCCTGCTTGAGCAGCAAGCGGGTGTGGCAGGAGGAAGCCAGGCAGATCCTGCTGTGTCTGCAGTCTCTGCTGGAGCTCTGGCCAGGGAGAAGGGGGAGGGGCCAGCTCTGCTGTCTGGAGTAGACAGCCCCACCCAGCCCAGAGAGCATGCTAGGAGTGCTGGAAGACTCTAGTTTAACTTAAACCAGGAAGGGGTCTGGGACAGACTGCATAAACCGGTTTAACCCAAATCAGTTAAGTCTGATACTACATTCAACCAGGTTTATCTTAAATCAATTTCAGCCATTTTGAAACTGGTTTATGTGCACTGAACTTATGTTCTGTTACAGGTTTAAACCAGTTTGTGATCACTTAAACCGGTTTATGTGTAATGACATCCCTACCCCAGGGGGTTGGGACTTGACAACTTCTGGAGGTTCATCTTGGCCTTACTGTTTTGTGATTCTATGACTTCAGACTAGCTATCCTTAAACAATAGAACTTTAAAAACCAACTTGAATCTGAAATTGTAGAAGAAGAGATTATGCAGACTTGATTGTATTAATTATGGTCTCAACAGGGTCCAGGACTTCTTATTCCATTACCTGGACCATCTGTTAAGTCCAATGTCCATCCAGGTTTTAACTACTTTGTTTATCTCAGTCTAACCTACCCACTTATTACCTCTCTCAACAGTCCCTGCCCCTTTTCCTTCTATATAAAGGGGGTTTTTTTCTGCGAATCCTTTCCTGAAAAAATAGGCTGCTGCCTATGAAAGCTCATGCCTCTTAGACCCTACCTTCTGCCTGACTTCAGATTAGCATGGCTTTATACATCTGTAGAAATGTCACTGTACTTGTAGAAACAGTAGGATTGTTAAGTATATGGCTAATGAATGAGGAATGTGATCATATTTAGATACGGTGAAATCTTGTTACTGCTCGTGTAAAAACAATTCTCTACATGACACCCTCTCATGCCATCTTTACATTTCATATGTTGTTTTGGTTATATCATAAGATATTCAAAGAAAGAAAAGGTCTCTCCCATAAAACACAAAATAACCAGAACAGAATAAAACCAGTGCCTTTTCAGTGAATCAGAAGTGGGCCTTGGTAGGGGAGCCCATACAAGAAATGTGCATCTTTTGCTAGACAGTGATTGGCTGATGGAATTACATCTCTGCAGAACACCACTAGCCCACCCCAGATATTGAGAGATGGAGTGAAAACCAACAGGTATAAAGGCTGGTATATTTGTCCTCTGGAGAATTTCACCCCACTACCAAGTTTGGACTTCAACAGACATGCGCAGAGAGCACTTATTACAAAAAATATACACATTCATGTACAGGCTGCACTTTGTAGACATGACAATATGTGAAGTCATGTATAATTCATAAACAACAAAAAGAACTGCTCTGAACTTACTTGTAGCATTTTTCCCATCTCTGGTAACCCATTTTTTTAATAACATGAAGCTCTGAGCAATCAGCGAGTTTGGGTTTTCTACTCGTATTTGATTAATTTCATCCACAGAAAAATTCAGTTCCCTTGCCAGTTCTATAAAGCAAGAAAAAAAACACACTGTAAAAACACATTGTAATCATCATGTCAGGCTTATATCTTATGTATTCTGTGAAAGTAACAGCTTCATTAGGTTATACATATGAATTCACATCAACAAAAATATAACACAAATTGATCATTTATAGGATAATGACAACAACAGGTATTAAAGTATCATTCTTTAATTTGGAAAGAAAAAAATCATACCATATCTGTGTAATAATTGGCCTATTACGTAATATGTTGTATCTACATGCAATACATCACACATACAAAAAAAAAAAAAAAAAAAAAAATCACTGCAGAGGTCACCCCACACTGATTTTTACAATCTTATATGTTCAAGTACTTGGTATCCACATAGAGGGAATTAGATTTGCATTGATGTACAATTTGTAACTGCAGAACTAGTAAAATTAATGTAATGGGCTGAATACCTATAGGTGCTGTTGTATACAAACTTCTAGTGCTCAACACTGGAAAAATCAGAATTCTGGAACTGAGGGAATGTCAGTCTGGACCAAACCAATGGTCTTTCTCTTGACCCTGTCATGACCCGACACTTTAGGGCAAGGTGTCAAACTCAACCGTGCGAGGAGGGCATCCAGATCTGAAGGAAAGATCTGGACCTGGCAGTGACAGTTGTCAATTGTCCCCTGAACAATGACATGCATCATCAACAGGAATCCCTACCTGGAAATTTGGCAGGGGGACCTCCACTGAACTCCTGGCTCCTGAAAGAGCCCCATGGGCCATATGAAATGGTTCTTTGGGCCACATCTTTAGCATCTCTGCTTTCAGGCAATCATTTTGAGATTAATATTAAAGTGACTTCAATTATTTTAAATAAAAGGCATAATTATTTGTTATTATAATTTTCAATTACATTTCTATTGAAATTTATAAATGTTTATACAGACTCTAGTTTTGTGAGATGGAGAGCTCTGCCTACAACATGCACAGTACCATTAATGCCACACAACTTCAAAAGAACCTGAAGGTGCCTGGCCTTTAAACTGTAAAGGACATGTAAAGCCTAACTAGAAAAGATTATTTGCAAAAGTAATGACTGTAAAATCCCAGGATTGATTGTACTGACATAATGAAAATTTACCTGTCCAGCTAAGTCCCAGGTGATCAGCTACAATTGCCATCCTTATATCGGTACGCTCACATGGACTCTGTGGACCTGTGATTTACAATTCCTTGATTAGAAAAATTGTGTAAAGAGTTCTCCAATACTGGACAATAGCTTATTATAATATTTAATATTTTAATCTTACTAAGTTGATGGTGTTCATGTTGTCTACTCAAATGATTGTGTCCTAATAACCTATACATAATTTATTTTCACAGCTGTTATTTATACTTTCAGCTCCGTAAGGCCAAATATCAAGCTACATGATGTTGTAGTATAATGAAACCAAACATGCTGACAACCTAGTTACTGGACTGTACACAAGTTGTTCAAGAACCCCCCAAAAAAACACCAGGATTGAATTAACACCTACTTTCTCTACTTTGACAAAATTAATTTTGCTATCACAAAAGAAAATTTTTCAAGTTTTGAGTTACACAATATTCTTAGCATGCATCACTATCTGTCTACAGTACAGAATTTGTTTAACAGGAAGAAAGAAGAGTATAAGACAGCACATACAGATGACAATGACAGAATGAGAACTACAGTAAATCACTCCACAAACAATCACAACAGTTCATGCACTAGGATCAACAAGTTGAAAGTTTTACAAACTAGGCTTGATCTCCACGAGGTGAGCCATGAGAGCTCCAGAAACCTGACTGCCTTCATTCTCACCAGTCCTCTTACTCCTCCTCCTCCTCTCACTGTCGGCCTTTTCAATCTTTGATTTTAAAGATGCTGCCTCTGTTCTCATATCTCTAGCAGACTTCGATGTAATGGAAGGCTGGTAAACTTGAGTGGCTTCTGATAATGATGCGTTTCTTGATGTACTGTCTTCTTCATCATCAGACACCTCTGACTGCATCTTTTTTTCTTCATCAGAGAGACGATCCACAAGTTTTAATGTCTCACCACTAATTCCCTTAAAATACTCAATAGAATGTTTACATACCTCCCTAAGCTGATTTTTTTTTACTTTAACCGTTGTCATTGTGATGGAGGTAGATCTTACCTTTATTGGTAATTTAGAAGGAAGCTGTTTCATTTTTCCTTTTTCTAACTGCTCTTGCTTTTGCACTGCTGGAGTTTTTCTAGCTAGATTATTCCTATACGTATTTTTTACTGGAATCTTAGATCTTACTTCTAGACAGGGAGCAGAAACATTTTGCTTTATTTTGTCAGGTTTAGTGGCCCGTTTCATTTTACTCCCTGTATTGTTTTGAAGATTACTTAGTGGGAAGACTTCTTTTACTGAGCTGGCCTTTATGGGAAGTTTTGATTTTGCTCTACTTCCTACCAACTCTGTTGACTTTTGCTGTTCTCCAAGTACTTTTTGCTTATCTCTTATTTTGTGTCCTTGCGTTGCCCCTGCACCTTTTCCTGAAGTGCTTTTCATTTGATTAGCTTTGTGTGTGGAACATTTGGGTTCAGAATGTTCTTTTAGTACTACATTACTGGCAATATTATTTGTATGGATAGTGGATGAATCCAAATTGTTGTTGTTATTAAAATTATCTTTTGGAAAATCATGTGCCTCGGTTTGCCTACAGCTTGTCTGGATAGTAGCTGAACTTGTAATCACTGCTATGTTTTCAGTTTCTAATCCCTGACAACTTGGCATCATAGTGTCTATCTTATCTGTTACTTCTCCAGGGCCATCTTTCTTCAGAGTCATGGTGGAAGCGGAAATTCCCATTTTAATTGGTGTACGCAATCTGGGATCAACTTTAGAAGTGTTAACAGCTGTTGACGATTTCTCCAGTGAGTTACTACCAAGTGTTGCTTCCATGCAATCTCCACTGGCCTGGATGATGGGCTTATGTTCAACTGCTGATGTTTCTACTCCTCTCTCTAGGTTTGTTTCTACAGTGTTGTCCCCTGACTGTGGCTGTGTGATGGCAGTGACTGTACTATCCCCTTCCCCCTTGTCCCCTGGCTTCCCTTCAGAAGTATGCTCACCAATCTGAAAAAATTGGAGTCTTTCTTCAACAAAATCCCTCTTGCTCATGTCAATTGCACCACTGCGAGTCATCTCAAACATCTTCCCTTCATGAAATGGGAAGGGGTTGGGCTCACTAGTTGGAGTACTTTCATCTGTTGGAGTTCTGGCTGGAGTTGTATCTGGTGTTGTTGCTTGAGATCGGTCTTCCACTGCCAGACCAAATGGCTTAGCCTCATCATCCCTGGATTTAGTCTCAAACACTTCATCATCTCCTCGATTATTGGACCATGGGTCAAAATCTAGACTTTTGGTAGCTACTGTTTTAAAAGGGGTTGCAAATTCTTCATCTACTTTGTAACTGAAATACGTATCAGGAAACACAGTTCTGTCAGGGTGCCTGCCTTCTAATGTGAAAAACTGAGCCCCTGACTTCTGTTCAGTTTTATCTGAATTCTTTTCAGAAGCTGGAACTTTTGAAGGTGGCTTGTCCTCTTCAGTGCCTACCTTTCCTTCCTCCTCAATAACTTCAAGCTTGCTTTGACTGAAGCAACGATCAGTCTGCTTTAAGATGCCCTCTGTAGTCCAAATATCCTTTTTGGTTTCTACAGCAGGACATGCAAGTTTAGAATCACTCTCAGTTAAACCATCATCTTCATCTTGTAAGTCATAACCGTCAAGAGAGTCAATTTCAGTTGCATCTGTATCATGAGAGAATTCTGCAGTAGTTGCTATGGAACACTCAGTGACAGACTGGTCATTGTTCCCATTTTGCACTACATCATTCTGAGGTGAATCAAGGCCAATGTCAAACTCATTGGGTATCCCAGAAGTAGGATGGCCTAACTCTTCCTGTTTCTCACTCTTTTCAGGGGATTTAGGTTTTGAGGCTTCCTTCTGGTCATCTTCAGTTTCTTTTAGTTTAAAAGTATACTTTTTTAATGGAACTGGTTGGTACAGAGATTCATCATCACTGGAATCACTGACATCTGCTCCAGGTGGCACAGGAGAAGGTGGCTGAACTCTTATCACTGGTTCAGCCAGTTGATATTTGTCATGTTCATCTTGTAGATTTACTTCTATCATATCCACCTCATTCTCAGGGGAATAATGATGCTTCCTCTCTGACTCTGCTTGATCTGCATCTAATGGTGGAGGAGGTGGGAATTCAATGTAGGCAACTCTGTTACTTTTTGGTCTTTTGTTAGAGTCTTTGTTTATATTATTAGGCATAATTTTATCAATTTTTGGTTCCTCCACCGCTGTCTGCTTTATAGAGGTTGATTTGGCCTCTGCTTCCTCCTCCGATTCCTCAGAAACCTCAGGTATGGGACTGGGCTTGCCTGGTATATAAGCTATTAGTGAGTCAGGTGTTTTAGAGGTAAACTCATAACTCACTTCCTCAGAACTGGGGGTTTCTGGGGTTAGAGGGCTTTTCCCAGAGCTATCTATGAACGATACTTGTTCTAATGTATCATCTTCTGGACTACCTTGTGGAGAAGGAGGCTGTTTTTGCTGTCTAGCTGTATAAAATGTTCCCCTTGTCTCTTGTATTGTCTTACTTTCCTGACTTATAATTTTTTTCACATTTCCTTGTTGCATCTCTTTTTCATATTGCTTTCCTACTTGAACAAAACTGACATAGACAGGTAAAGTCTTTATTTCTTTCACTCCCTCAGTATTTACTAAAGGTGAAACTTTATCCAAGTAATCACTGGCGCTAGGGTCAAATAACTCACTCGAAGGAGATTCCTTTCCAGGAGTAAATTCTAAAGAATCAGGTGATTTGCTATGGGATATTTCAGTTTCCTCCACAGGAGGACTTAACCCTATGGAAGAACCTTGTTGCTTGGTAACTTTACTGATTTCTGAATGTTTTATTTTTTCATCTTCTGCATAATCAAATTGTCTTTCAACTTGCTCCTTAAGCATAGTTGACTGGGACACTTTAGCTGACAGTTCATAAATGGTGCTTTTGGACTGATCAAGGACAGTCTTCTCCTCAGCAATTCTGACTGGAATGTGGGACATAGTCAAGTCTTCTTTTCTCTTTGAAATGTTATCAGCTGTTTCACTGGGACATTCCCCTTCTCGGATAATATACTCTCTGTACAGAACCTTTTTTGATGGGGATTTCACAGTCACTTCCTTCACCTCCTCTGAATGAGATCCATTTGTTGACAATTTCTGTTCACACTCTGTCACAGTGATAAATTCACTCTTTTTCTCAGTGTTCTCATCAGCATGATCAATATGGTTTTCTTTTACTGCATCTGGAACAAGTATATGCGAGTGTTTTTCTTTCTGTGTTTTATAATTAGAAGCTCCAGGACTCTCCCAAGTTCTATAGATTTTTTTGTCCCAGTGTCCCTTCATTGGTGAGTCTGAGCTGTATGAAAAAATTTTAGCCTGCTGTTCCAAAAAATGTTCTGGCATGTTTTTGCTTGATGTTTCAGTTTTCTGTTTCTGTACATCTGAAGCAGAAAGGTCTTCTATAACTCTTCCTTTACCTTGGACGTTATCTTCTTTCATTTTAATTTCTTTTTGCAAAGCCACGTTTCCATCCGTGACATCTATTTGCTTTGCCTGCTTTTCCCTTGCATAAAGCTGGTACACTGGTAGCTTGCTTTCTTGTAATTTCTTTACTGGAATTTTGGACTGACTAGCTTGCTCTTTCTCTTCTTGAGGTAGGTCTTTGGTTCTTGGGCTTATACTTTGTTCAAATTTAAGTCTAATGGAACTGAGTTTTGATTGCTTGAGCTGAAATCCAGCCTGTGAAGCTTCAGGCATGCCAGTCTGTTGAGCATTTCCTTTGTGTTCCATAGTTTGTTTACAGTCCTCTATTTGTTGTACAAAAATCCTTTTTTCAGGACTGCTGGGCAAACTGGCTGCTCTTCTTTCATCAGATTTTGGAAAAAAATTTCCATTGCGCCCATACTGTCTCACTTTACTCCAATCATCACTTGATGGTAATTCTGCAAGTAGTACCTTTTCAGGGCTGCTACTGGCAGACCTCTGACTAGAATGTATTTCTTTGCCATTTTTTTTATGCTGCTTTTTCTCTGGAGATTGTAGTTCATCATTCAACTTTTCTGTTTTGTCCCGAAAAAACTGTGATACTTCAGTCAGTTTTTCTTCTGCCTCCTTAACAGTCCTGTCCACCCTGTCTTCATATATCAACTTTTCTCTACCTCTGTCTAATCTGTCCTCAGTAAAGCGCATCCACACGGCATGTTTTGGACTACTAACATCTCCAGCATAGTGTAATACTGTCACTTTATCATAATGATCATCTTTAGACATTTTACCTACACCATTTTCAGATACATCTTTATAGATTTTGGAGATAATTTCTTTCTTAGGGGCAGTGGCTACTTTTTCTCTGTATCGCTTATCAGACCCCTGTATTTCTGAACTAAGGGGTACAGCATGGTCAGTAACTGACTCCTCAGTATCAGAATGAGATACATCTAGCTTTTCTGAAAGAAGCATTTTCTCAGCAAACCTGTAAGACTCCCCTCTTAATTCTGACAGCTCATCATCATGGTATTCTATTGAGTGCTGACTCAAAAGCTTCAGTGTTTTGTAAGAGTCATCAGATATCAGTTGAGCAGAACTAGGGCGACTGTCTTCTTCCTGGGACACAGGAGTGTTTACTCTAGAAGACTCCAAATAAGAAGGAAGTGATTCTTCAGCTGTAAGTTCTTCTTCTTCTTGCTGACCTTGTTCATCTGAACAAGGAAAAACATCATGTTTTTCCAAATCTTTTAAGTTAAAATCTCCCTGTGGTAAGTCTTTTTGATATACATACATTTCTTTTTCTGGACGCTTTTTTGTTTCTCTAATAATGACTTCAGTAGGTTCAGCTTGATTACCTTTTTCAATATGGACCTCTATTATATGCTCCAGTTTGGGTTTCATTTTGCTGTCCTTCTCAGCAGGTTGTTGTGAAGTTTCAACAGCTCTGCTAACATCTGATGTTACGGATGATTTATGTTCAAATAAACCTGCCAGTTCTTTGGAAGGGTCACGTCCTGACTGGAAAGCTTTCATTATGTCATGAACGGACATTGTTTCCTCAATTCTTTCAGAAGTACTTTCAGTACATGGAGGTTTATGATAAACCATTCTAGTTGTAGTAGTGATGTGAGTTTCTTCTTTCACACGGACACCTTTGCTAAGCACACATTTGTGGTCATCTTCTTCACTGTTGCTGGCTTTCATTTGAAAGGCTTTAACTTTTTCTTTAATAGACCCAGCAGATTTTTGCTCCAACTCCATAAAAGTAGATGCAGGTTTTGATGGTGGTAGCTCCTCTGTTTGCTGCTCTGGAATCTCTTCTGATGAAGGTTCATAGCTGCGGATAACATGAACTACTTCGGTTCTTGTTTCTGTAATGACAGGAGGGATGGGCACATCATGAAAAAGTGGTTTTGGCCCTGTGCTTTCTGCACTTTGGGGGGCTGAAGGGGTTTTTTCACTTCTTGTTTCAAACCCACTGTCAGACAAAGGACTTTTGTCTTGGTCAGGTTGAGAAAAATCATCTGGAGACTCTAAAATTGTATCTGTTCCAAAAAAGGAATCTGCAATTTTACATAATTCTTTTTCTGAAGTAGAAGGCCTCATGGAGGCTGGAGGCATTTTAAGCTTATGTTCCTGTAAAGCAATGGCTGGTTTTAAAATGCGTTTTTGTCTCTCTTCACCTTCTTTTTTCCCTTCTTCAAACCTGTACTTTATGTTTGTTAGTGAACTACTCCCAATATCATTTGTTAAATAATCAATAACTTTTGACAAATTATAATCTTTCTCAGACATGACTTTAGTTTTAATTTGCATTTTTTCTGGAACAGATATAGGATGACATGTTTTTGTTTGCTGTTTTGCTTCATCAATCTCCTCTGTACTGAACTCTACCCAGTCATCTTCAGATAAGTGTCCTTGATCACTTTTTGATACTTTGGATGACCCTTTATTTTCTAAACACACATCTTTTTTCAGTATCTCACTAACTTTTACTAAGTCCTCCTTTACTTTCTCAACAATTTTAAAAGGCTCTTCATCATCAATTCTACCCTCTTTAGTTAGTTCAGGTTGGAATGGCTTGTTCTCTGTTACGTCTGTCTGCAATATTGCAGTCATCCTTATTAAGTCCTCCTTCATTTCAGCAACATCTTTCAATATCTCCTGACTAGAGGATAAAGAAGATGGTGTGGACAACTTAAGAGCAGAGGGTGCTAAAAATAAGGAAGATTTTATTGGAGATGAAGTTCTGCTAAAGTGGGACTGTGTATGTGCCTCTGTAGTCAATGTTTTAATAGGTGACAATAATGCAGCTGCTGATTTTGTAAGTGAAGATGACTCTGGAAGCTTCTTTAATGTTGGTTCTGACAAAACATTGACTACAGAATATACTGGCACTGTTATCGTTGATGAAGTTACTGAAGAGGTAGTTGTAGATATTGATCCAAGGGATGTATATAGTGCACCTGCAGAAGTAGCTCTTATTGACTGAAAAGCTGATGGTGCTGAAGACATAAATGACCTGACTGGAGAAAATGACATTGTAGTAGTAGTCGAAAACACTCTCTCAACTGTGTCAGCAACTGCAATGGCAGCACAACTTGCAGAATTTGTAGCTGCAGAGATCTTGTCTTGAAATGTGGCGGTGGCTTTGGATCCTGTTATTAAATTGGCAGAGGAAGGGTATTTCAGAGGTGGCACAGATCCATTAACCAATGCTACATCTGCATGACTAGCTACATGTTTCACAGGTGATGAGAGAGATGAAGTCATCATGACTTTAGGTGATGAAACAGCATCAACTGCTGACTTAGCAGGAGATACCACTGATTTTAGAGGAGAAGATAAAAGTGGTGATGCTGATGTGATGATTGATTTAAATGGCAAACTTGAAGAATACATGTTAATGTTTGATTTGGGGGATGCTGGAGGCGTCATGGTAATGGATGATCTCTCCAAAAGAGACCCTGCTGTAGTCACTGGAGATGTCCGACAGGGAAATGTTGAAGTGGATGCCAGCCCTTTTAAATTAGTGGCTTCTGTTACTGTGGGAGCTCTGATGAAAGAACCAGAAGAAACTTGGATATTATATGGAGGCTGTGATACAACAGTTTTTATTGGTGAAGAAATTGTCCGAAAGGATCTAATTGGAGATGCTACATCGCTAACAGATTTAACCGAAGAAGTAGTAGAAGCTCCTAATGTGGATTTGATTGGAGAAGCAGAAGAAACAGACCATATTGATTTTAATGGGGAAGCTGTAGGAGTGTTAGAGGAAGAGCTTGATAGGGAAGTGAAGCCTGATTTGGGTTGCCCAGGCACTGTAATTGGAGCGGCTGTCCATGACTGATATGGTCTTGTTGAAAAGAATGGCTTGTATGAATAAGTAGCGGGTAGGGTTCTTGTTGCTCCTGCACTCCGTTCAACTGTTTCTTAAATTTTTAAATCAAAATCAAACATAAAATCAACAAAAATGATTGAAAAACAGAGAGACCAGAGAAGAAAATTGGTCAGTAAACGTTGTAATATTACAAAAAGCAAGTACAATTGTTTGAATGAGTTAGAATGGAGTAGGTAAAAGGAACAATTGAAAAAGAAAGAATAGGAATGAGCCAAAATAAAAAAGCAACATGAAATGAAAGAATAGAATGCATATAGCAACCAAGTCCGCAAACAATGGAAAACAGACATAAAGAAGGAATCCATAATGATAAAAAATAATAACCACAACAAAAAATTCTTCTCTTACTTCCCATTGACTTTCTGATGTGCTATTTTTGGAATATTAATGTGACTTCATTTTGCCTGTATAGGTATGTCTTTGCTTTTTGCAACTACTACAATTATCCTTTTAGGAATTTCTGTTGTTCTATTGTTCTGTTCATATAGTGCACCTACATAAAACAATGTAAATTTGTGCAGAATGACATTAAATAGCTAAAATCTTCTTTGAAAACCACTCAAACTATTTCATGCAGAACCCAAAATACCTTTAAGTGACAGGCAATTGATGTGCAAACTGTGAAGCAACTAGAATAAATTCAAATCTTTATCTCCCATGCACAGTTCGAATATGCTTCACGCTCACAAAGCCAATAAGAGCAAGAACTTTTCTGAGTTGAAACTTAAAACATAAAAAGGAACCTTTTGCATTTGTTCTTTTCATGCGATATTCCTTTTGTTTAGTAAAACTAAACCAAAACTTTACATGAAATGATTATAAGCAGCATTTATCACACAAGAAAAATGGAGAATATGATTTATGATACACGTGAGCAAGCAAAGCAACTAAAACACTTTATCCATGCGGAGTATATCATGTCAAAACAAGCACATGGAGGGACACATTTTCAATGCTGTATTATGCACAATATAGAAACCTTAAAAAATCTTTTCACAAGAGGCATTTAAAAGAAGAGTACACTTTTTCTACAAGATGTAGTATGTCTTGATACCTTTTGAGGAGATTTCTGTATCAGCTCAAAGAAAGACCTGCTCAACTTTACATTTCTCAAAAGGTAATATTAGAAAAACACTCAAAGAACAGAGATGATCTGGCAAGGACAAACCTTTTGACCATAAGTATCTGCAAAATGCACAACTTATTCACAGGTTTTCCTAACCAAATCATTGCTGACAACTATATTTTCAAGTCACTGGCTGGAGGTATTCAGTCCAGAAGGCAGTATTTCTGGGAATAACATTACAGCATCTACATCCTCTGCCACAGCAATAACATTCAGATAGTTCTTTCATAGAGAGGAAAATAACTTGGAGGCACCAGTTAGAAATTGAGCTACAATATCCAAACTACTTGTTCAGCAAGCCTTTGTTTCATGTTATACTGATAATTTATCAAACCTGTTTTGTCTGTCTTACAGTCAGACAAAATTCATTGTGAAGCCAAGTAAGACTTACATTCAAATCCTAAACTTATATCACACAAACTTCTCTAAAAAAAGATGTTTAGTACATCATAGGCTCATATCCTGTAAGCAGAAAATGTTCTGAGCCCATCATAGCAATAGAACAATTAGGTTAAAGAGTTCTTGAATATTGAGCACTACTGGCACAGACTGTATTCCAAAAGACAGTCATTGGATGCATACTGCTTACAAAGCATTTAAAAAAATACAGTTTGAATAACCCCCCCATTGAAAAACCTCATTAAATAAATTAGACTAGGAAAGTGATTTATTAGGAGCAGCTGCTAAGGTTCACCAAAAGTTCATGTAGTCTCAAGTCCAAAAATATTAAGTCAAAACAATACCAAAATGCACTAATGAAATAAAACCGATTTGTTCCAGAGTTTATATTGCTGTAGCAGGCTCTTGGTGTGCTGAGATGTACCAATCCCAGTACTACAATTTAGTGAGGCAATAAATCCAATAGTAATTTCTCCTTCCTCATCTTCTTTCCATTAATTTATGTATTTAGATATAGTAAAATGTCTCATCTGTATTTCACACAGTACTTGAGAAAAAGGACAGGGTGAAGGAAGCAGTCTGGTTGACTACCAACCAATGAAATTGAGATACCTGGATCATCTAGAAATAAACAGTTATACTTATTTTTCTTTAAAAAGGGAGTAAATCAATTATTCTAAGAGTCTACAGCATGTATTTTAGGCTGTGCAGTTATTTTTATGTATACATATTCTAGGTACAAGAAGCACTTGCCCTTTAGCCTCAGGCTTCACTAGGAGATATGGTTATTCACTACCTTTTGATTGCCAGTTAAGTATTAATCCTGCACTTCCTCACTTGGTACTGGTGAAAGAAAATGGTGGGTGAGCAAATGCAAGCCTGCCAAACAGTGATATTCTAGTCCAGGTTCTGCTTGAAGTCAACAGAAAGGCTTGAGAGCATCTTACAATTCACAGGCATGCTCCCTATTCTGCCTGATACACCTGTACTGGGCACAGCAGAGTGTTCTTTTTATGCTCTACTCTCTGCTCTTACTTGCTATTGCCCCATGAACTCCAGCAGCAGTGGGAAGGAAAAAGTCTAAAATGGGTTGCTCCTTAAATCATCAGTGAGTTATATCACCAGCTTCAAGGAAAACAGTTCCAGGTCCAGATCTAATCTCCTCTTTTTTTTGCAACCAGGGGAGGTAAGGAAGGAGAAAGTGATGCTCCACATATCATAGCAGAGTTGAGTAAGGAGCAAAAAAGAACAAAACAAAGCCAGTATCAAAATACCCCATCTACTTGTAAGTCCACATCACTGCTGCAAAGCTCCAAGTACTTCCAATTAGTTCAACTAGAATGGGTGGTAGCAACATATATCATAGGTGGCTTATTACTAGAGCATTATTTCTTATCCACTCTGGGGACAATCTTGAGTATCAGCTTCTGACAAACTGTTTTACCATCTTTGGTTACTCATTACACAATTCTGAAGTTTTCTGTCTGCTGGCTAGTCTTGATTTTTTAGTTCAAACACCCTTCTTTGAAGGTGACAATAGAAGGGTAAAAGTAAAGAAAAACAGCTTTTCTTTTCCAAACTGCAAAGAAAATGTATATGAGTTAAATGTTTGGGGACACAATCATCAACCATTCTGCAAATCTGTAGAAGGTGGTACATCAAAATTATGATCAGAGGCTCTTATACCTTATTCAATCTTTCTTTCATTCTTGGCTTTCTACTTCATTTGAGGTTTTTTCACATTTTTGTAACTGAGACATGATGAATCATTGGTGAATTAATATAAACATTTTGTTTCTAAATTAATCTTCAGAAACCAATTGAAAAAAAAAATATCCATCCTTCAAACTCTTAATGAATACCTTACCCAAAACTGGTTCATTTCATTCCCCAAATTTTTGGATAATATCTCAGAGCCTCCTGTGAGGTCCCAGCTGGTTTAGTAGTTTCCTTAAGAATGGGTGAGGTCTTACATCTCATATGCTCCAGGTTTTCTTCAGGGTTTGAGAAATACAGTATAGGCTGGAACATCTCCAACCCAAAGAAACCAAAGAGCTCATGAGATCATTACTCAGCATCCAACCAATGAAAATTGGCAGACCAAATTATATTTATCAATAGACTGTATGAAATTATATCAAAATGCCAATTGGGAGATGGTGACTGTGATGATACAAGGTCTGAGAAGAGGAGGAAAAGACTGTGAAGAAGGACAAAGGGCCAAATTCTGACAAGGGAAGGGAGACAAATGAATTAAGGCTTGAGCTTGGGAAGATATACTGTATTTAAAAGGGGAAACAGGGCTAGACCTAAAATCATGTCAAAGGGAAGTGAGCAGAAAAGAAGAAAATGATGGGGCAATGGGAAATAATGAAACATTGCAAAAGAGAGGATAAAGAAGTCGTATGAGAGAGTTCAAATGAACTTTAGCTAAAAATTCAAACATTGTATAATTTATTTGAATGATCTGTGCACATCATTATTTTTAATGCATCACTTATAAAACAGATAATTTCTTTAATTAGCCTCATAAAGAAAGGAGGAACAGTGTATTTTGGACCGTAGTTTGCAATTGGCAATTCTGTTCCCCTTGCTATATCCAAGGAGTTACACGGCTTTTTTTTTATTACTTTTGGTTTAGAGAGAGCAACTGCTTGCCAGTCAGTTTTCTCCAGTTTTCTGTCTTAACACAGAGGAGACCATTGAGGATTTTGCTGTAGCTAATTTTTCTATTGATTTTTTTTTTCAAATGACACCAAAATGTGTGTATAGAAAAAATGTCTCTTCTTATCATAGTTGTGTTTGTGATTAGTAGGTTTGCAATAGCAACTCACTCATTCCAGGCTCAGTCAGATAGCTGTAGCGCTTACGTAAAGCAAGAGAGACAAAGTTCTGACGCCGGTCTGCTTTCTCCGTCTGTAACAAAACACACTTCTATTTGGTACCTTCAGAAACATTGTTACCAGCTTGAGCAGGTTGAAAATAAAATCTGCATACTTTGGGCTAGCTCTTGGCCTTCACACCCATAAAATGGAATTGGAATACAACCTTGCAGCTTCATAACGGCACACAGGAATAAGCAATGATATGTGATAGCCTCTCTCTAGAGCAGGGAGGTGGATAATGGACAGAGACTGGCTCCATTCCTATTTACACCATTGCTGCATGAAAGGTAGTAGTAATTTGCTGGTGGTGTAAACCTGCATTAAATTACTACCCCTCTAGAGCAAAAGCAGGAAATGCAAAGATTCTCAGAGGGATGCTTATGTGGCACCATGCCTCTCAGGTATATATTGTAATAGTACAGTTTACACACCACACTCATCTTAGGGCAGTGTCTGAAGTCACAATCTAGCCACATATTACATCAAAATTATAACATCCCCCTATTTTTAATTATCTTTCATATTACTTAATAATACGATTTTTCCCCCTCTATAAAATAAGACAGCCTTAGCTACAAACAGAAGTATCCAGACAAAAGACTACAGATATGGACATAAAACATTAATAAGAGTGTAACTTAGGTTGTAAAAAAATCTCTCTCCCCCAAATGTATTTGTCTTGAAAGCACATACATCACAATGTACATTTGCTTTAAAGTGAGTATGTCCAGGACAAAAAAAAGCATGAAGGGGGTTATTTTAATAGGCACAAAATGCAGAGGTGCATATTAGAAAGCAGAATGCAATTGCTAATTACTAAATTGCATCAGAAGTTACTGTTTCCAATGGCATAGGAGCTAGTGTGGCATATTTGCTTCTCTATTTATTAATTTAAAAGGTCTTCAGAGAAACCAGGTCTCTTGATTCTGCTCCTTTTTGGAAAGGGGAGCTATTGAGATAGCTATAAAATCACTCACCAAGTCATGTGAAAACCAATTGATATAGTTATTTTTTTCAAATGTAGGGATTCTTTCATGTGATTCTAGTCAGTAGGCGACTAACACTATCAGCAGTTTGAAATGAGAGGAAATCTGTTTGTTTATAGTTAAAATGTTTCTGAAGGGTTTTTTAAATTATTTTTTTCTATTGTCACTTTTAAAACCCCTTCTATCCCATTTTATACTTATAAAATGTATATTAACATATTTTTTGTTAATGTATTTGGTAAAGTATGGATTTTGAAGCTATGGATATCTAGAGTTTATTTGAAAATAGATGCATATAAAATAATTAGCTGTTACTCCTAGTTATTTCACTTTTTCAGAAAGTTGGGGTTATTTTGAGGAATAAAAATATAAATGCGTCAGTGTGTAAATGCCTTGTTCACCTATCTCCAGAAATACAGATTAAGGAAAGACTGAAAGTTAACATATGTACCCAGATTCCTCCGTTGTAACTGCTGATTTTATCTCCAGCAAAGATTACCTTAACTTGTATCTTGTTAATTACATCATGCTCTTAGTATAAAATTAGATAATATTCAGAATACTAACACACACAGGTAATTTTATAGCATATAATCCTACTTCATCACATGCCATCACTTGTATTGCTTGACAACAGAAACATCAGACATATGGGATATAGTTTACTTGTCAGTGCTATTATTCAATGTTATCATTAAAAGATATTGTAGTGCTTTTCTAGAATATATTTATTTTTCTGCACTATTTCTGGAGAAAATAATAACAGAAGACAGTGTTTATATTACCTCATCATCTTGATCTGACTCTGTTTCCTTTTGGTCCCAAGATGCATTGCAGAGACAAGGAATATTATAATGGACAGCAGGGAAAAGAATATCAGGATATGAAAAGGACCAAGTTGGGAGCACAAAATGCAAGCCAATTTATAAAGGCAAAGCAAACCCAAAATGTCAACATAAAAGAAATAAAAATCTTACATCCAATGCAAATTAACACATGATATTATGGAAAGCATAAAAATCTGTGAACTGAAAGCTGACACATGAGCTATAAACAGAGGATCCATCATAAAAATCAGAGGAACTTGACACCACAGTAACAAGAGACTTAAAAGTATATTACATACAAAAACTAATGAAGCATAAATTCAAAAGCCTTAATCATATCACAAAGCATTTTCATTTCACAGGGTTTCATTATTAATAGCAAAAAAAAAGTTAAATAAAAAAGAAAACAACAACTAAACACTAGAGTCCTAGAAGAAATACCTTTTTGTGTGCTGGTAGAGTTATATTCAAGTTGCAAATAGCTGTTTGTGGCAGTCCTCTTGTAGTCTTTGGTTCTTTCAAAAATGATAAACGACCACAAGGTTCTTGGCTGGTATCTCTAATCTAAAAAAAGATATTGTACTAGTTGACCCAGAAATACTTGAAATATTTATTTGTACATTTAATATACTCTGGATTTCTGAACCAGAGTATTTGAAAACTTTTTGTGCTTGACTCCTTTTCCAATAAAGAGGGGGCAAATTCCTGGAGAAGCCCATCAAAGTAGATCAGAGAACTAGAAGAGGTTGTTGGAGAGTTGAACAAAGTGTTCCCTTTCATGAAAAGTCACCTAATATGAAACCAAATGCCAGCTAAAGGAACTGAGCCAGGAATCAACTAGCAGATCTTTCTGGGGAAGAAAATTATAATCACAGCCTAAATATTAGGTCATTTTAGGATTTTTGGTTTGATTAAAAACAAGCTTCTAAGTTACATCATTCCAAGAAGTAATACTCATGTGAATAACCTGAATTTCTCTCTGTCCAGCTTTCCACATGTGACTACTTGCACTCACAAAAGGGACCATACTTTCATTTGCACACTCAAATTGGTGAGGTGTTATTGTGTGAAAATGGTTGTTTACATATGTGTAACATATGGATGTGTGTGCTTGTGTTGGCAGGATAAGATCAGCTGCACACTAAGGCTGTGCAAAATGGCTATATTTTTTTTTTTTTCAGATTTGGCATTACAGAGGGACAGTGATTCATTTCGGTGTTTCAGATTACTGTCCCATTTTGAATCGGCCAAATCTGTTTTGGAGTTTTGACTCTTATTCAGTGTTTTGGCCTTAGGCCATAATGGAGAATCACTAAAATGTCTATAACTTTGTCATTTATTGTCTGATTTGGATGAAAATGGTAGGGATGGTAGCCCCTTCTGAGAGCATGAAGCCTACCAAGCTTCAAGAAGATAGGTGTAGGGGTTTTTGTGAAACTGCACCTCAAACTGTTCAAAGCAAAACTCATAACCTTTTCTGGCAGCATGCTGTCACCCTGTGTGCAGGGCTGGGGCCAGCAGCAGCACCTGAGTCTGCTCTGTGCACCCTGCACCGAGTGCTGGGAACACTGGTGCTACCACTGGCCCCAAATCGCAGACAGTGGTCAGCTACAGATGTCAATCAGAGAAGTCATTTCCCCTGTTTCTTCCCCCTCCCTCTTCTGAGTTTCTGTTTCCACACAAGCCCGCCTCTGAAACATTCCAAAACATCCGAAACATTCCAAAATATTTTGGAAGGTTTTGTTTAATTTCGGACATGTTTTGGAGCCTTTCAGTTCATTTCAGATTTGGTGTTTCGAGCGCCAAAATGGGTCAAAACATCTCCAAAATTAAATGGCTGCCAAAATTTTGCAGAGCCCTACTACACATCCAAACACATGATACTGGATGTGTAATCTCTTTGCTCACTGGAGTGATCTACCACTTGAGACTAAACACAGTGTGGATAAAGAGTACCAGAGTAGGATTCTGTCAAAGGGCTGTGAACACATACTCTGACACTGACTTCCTCTTGTAACTTCAAAAAATCATCAGTAGACTCTCTCCCAGGTCATCTACCTGTTAAATAATGATAACAATCACTCCCCAGAGGCAGATTATTCGTATTAGATAGAACGAATATTGTTACATTAGAAAAAACATTTTCTCAGCCTACGTGGTCTGGTGGATTTACTTTTACCTTGATAGAGAATGGCAGTCTGTTTTCCTTGAAAGCATAAAAATTAAAAACAAGCTGCTGCCCTCCTTTTGTCAAAGGGGCTAGATTTCCATAACAGTCAACATAAATGGGTTTTCCTTCCAGAACCTGTTGAAGCAAGAAAAGAGAAAGTTAAAGTCAGCAAAATGATTCCTGTGCGATACAGCTCATAATTATGCCACTATTACCACCCACTTTGCAGCTGTTTATTCAGATAGAAACTCATCAACTATGCTATGTTCAACACTGACCTAATTTTGCAGTACCATTAAATGACATTAGAATTTTTTAAAATTAATTTTAATGAATCGACAGTATTTATAATGAGTAGAATTGCTTAGAAATACATCTTCAACTGTAGATATAACAATGTTTAAAATACAGCTTCAACTTTACAGTACAACTTTAACTATAGATACTGTACCTTACCATTAGTTGTATTACTTTTTCCTGCAAAAGCCTCCCATTTCCAAGACCAACCTGAGAAACTCAACTCAAGGCTGGAGATGTTTTTTAGACAAGGACGAGGTAAATCCAACCCACCACGATGGGATGAGTGAGCAGAGCTGCTCCACAGAAACATTTCCTGATTCCCTAGTAACCCACTCCCTAGTGTCAGGTCAAGGGCTCTGATATAGAAATCTCCTTTTTCTCGGATTGGTCTGGTTCCAAATAGTTTCTACATACAGCCTTGTACAGTGGTTGTGGATCCTATTTGTGGGATCCTGGCACTCTAACCCATCTTTACAGACTGGAACCAGAACATAAGCTACTCACACACACACCAAAGAAAAGTCTTTAGCAGTATAACTGAAGGGGGGGAAAGGGTGACCAGGGCCGCAGCCCTTGAGAAGGCACAAACACAGCCACCTCCACAACCACCACAGGTACCACAGCAGTTGGAGATGCCCCATGTGTTGCAACTGCCCCAGGCATTGAGCTGCCCTGTTATACCTCTGGAAGTCTGTATGAATTAGAACTATACCTCAATATCTTTGCTTCTTGCAACTTCTTCAAAATTCTCTTGTTGCTCCAAAGTTTTGTCTACTTTATCATCAGTCATGCAGAAGCATCGCAAGTTGGATTCCACTGGGTCATTCATTTTGGCAAATATCACAAACTTGGCCATATAAGGAACACATATTAATTCTCTATAAAGCTGTGTGGCCAGCCCCACAGTTTCTAGTAATTGATGACAATCTGCAAGCCAAAATCTGAATAAGAAAAGACAAACCATTAAATCAACTGTCATTATAAAAAGATTTTACTTCACAAAACAGAGGCCACAATTTTAAACAGAAGCTCTACTCCAGCAATAAAGAATTGTGCTAACACTAATGAAGCAAAATGGGGACACTTTTTCATGGGGTAGAGCAATCTCTGTAATGAAATCCATGTTCTTCTGCCATTCTCGATTCATACAGTGACTGAACATTTCTCGGTGGCAATAATGGGAGCTTTTGTTGCAATTTTATTGGAGTTTTAGATCGCTTAGGGCACATCTACATGAGACATATACTGTGGAGCTGCCTAATTAGCTCTGCAATAAAATCACAAAGTCTACACAGTCTATTAGACTGCAGGAAATGAATTAACCCTGCCACAGGTTAGTACTTGTAAATACAAGTATTATCCTGCAGTAGAGTTCTTTACTGCACAGCAATTCATGTGTAGACACTGATGGAGTTGGATGGGGCACAAGGGGGCTGCAGTTTGGGGACTGCCTGACAGCTAGCCCTGCACTGGAGCACCTACATGCCCCAGCCAGGCCCTCTGCAGCACACTGAGTTGGGTCAAAGCAACTCCGAGCGGGCAGGCTGACACCCTGGGCCTTCTGCCAGCAAGGGCTGCTTCGACCTGGCTCAATGTGTTGTGGTCCCAGGAGAATGTGCAAATGCAGTGGAGTTTATTGCTGTGCATTAATAGCACATGTAGATGTGCCCTTAGAGGGTGCCTGGGATGGTAGCATCTGCATCTTTAGTCCTTCATGTGGGTGTCTCCTGTAACTATTCATTCTTAGTACTCTTAAGGACAAGCTTGAAGAGATGGTGTGTATTTTGTGGCTAAACACTAGGTAAATTCAATCTTGCTCCCATGGCTTGCACTGTACTCCTCCGAGTTCAATCAGTATTCACCAAAATACGATACTGGCCAAACTGGGAGAGAGATGGGAAGATAAAGCAAAATCCCACAAGTCTACATTGCTCGAAGAGATAAGACACTTCCCTACAGAATCTATATTACACTGTCAATTTCTCTGATTAAGCTTAGGAACATGGTAACAATTAGAATATCAGCAGACTACTAAACCATTAATTTGTAGTTTATTCAATGCTTTGCTATGATTTATGTCTTTGGCTCACTAGCTCGATATCTTTTTTACATTTAAATCTATCGGTGAAGCATTTCATTATCATGAATGTGCTGCATTCCAAAATAAATACATGGTAGATCCTCTTTACCAGCATGTGCATTTTTAATGGAACTTATGTGAAGATCTAGTTAAATTCTTTTTGTTGCTGTTGATGATTTTTTAAAATCAAAATGTAATTTTGTCATAATTTTGGCAAAACATGACATTTAGTCAAAAATAGCTTCTTTTGTGGGGACGAAAATCATTGTTGACATCCACATTTTTAAATGAAAGCTGCAAAATCAAAATTTATCCCCAAACAGAATTTATTTTTATTTTTTACTAAAAATGGTTACTGGATTTTCCTCCTGGAAAACAGTATTTTTTTGTTTGTTACAAATTTCATTATTATTATTATTGAAATGAGAATTTCTCTGGGAAAAAAATTCCCACAAAAAAATGGGAGCTCTATTCATGCTTTCTAGGGCTGCGTGAAACAGAAATCAAAATGAAATGGTGCTGTTTCACCATTTTGAAGGGACAGTGTTTCATTTCATCATTTCATTTCAAAGCACTGTTCTGTTTCATTTTGTTGAAACTGTTTCGCTGTTTTGACATGTTTCAACATTACACCCATAGGCTATAATGGGGAATCGTGAAAATGCCTATAACTTTGTCATTTCTTGCCCGATTCAGATAAAAAAAAAAAATGCAGGGATGGTAGCCCCTTCCGAGGGCATGAAGTCTACCAAGTTTCAAGGAGATAGGTGTTGGGTTCTGGGAAACTGCACCTCAAACTGTTCAAAGCAAAACTCATATCACTTGCTGGCTGCAGCAGCTTGCTGTCATCCCACATGAAGATCTGGGGACCTGTGCCCATATGGCACCTTGCACCATATGGGGGAAACCCATATATCTGAACTAGAGGCAAGGATATAATCAAGCTGTTGGAAATGGACTATGACTCCAACTATTATTCTCAGGAACAGTAAGATTAATAGTTACATTACATTACAAAAAAATCTTTCAGTCCCTTCAAAGCATCTAATGAAGTAAGCCCTCCATGAATGACGTGTGAATGATGTGTACCCCTAGTGGCTGGGGGGGGGGGGGGGGAGGGGGCACGGTGGCAGCAGGAGTGTGGTGGTGGTGGGAGGGCAGCAGTGGTAGGCAGAAGCTCCCACAGATGTTGCTGGTGCTGTCAGTGGTGGGGAGATGACACCGGCAGTGCTGGTGGGGGGGTGGTGAGCAGCGACAGCTCACAGGCGCCACCAACAGTGTCAGTGGTGCCTTTTTCTAGGGGGTGCATGTGAACCCGCATGCACCCCCTATGCATCACCCCTGAAACCCTCCACTTACAAAAGGCTATGCTTTTGTAAGTGTACAGCTCAGATTTAGTTAGTCTAAAAAGGTACAAATCTACCCTGTCTTCTGCCTGACTTCAGACTAATGTGGCTAACTACCTCTCTAAATTCTAAAACCTTAGTCTGACCAGGCCTAGGTAGGAATTCATCAGCGCAAAGCAGCTGGATTCCTTGTTAAAGCTAATTTAATTGGGACAAATGAGCCTCATTAACTAACCAGCAGCAAGTAATTACACCTTTCTCTAATGGAGAAGAGACAAAAACTCTATCCAGGAGGACTGGAGAGAGGCAGAGACAGCAAAATAATGTAGTAACTCTCCAGGCTAAACAATGATACATAAATTTTGTTTAGAGAGTCTCTTGTTTGTATTTGACTGAAGGCAAAAATTAAAGGCAGCTTCATGGTTCAGGAACTTGTGAACCATTGTGATATACATGTTTGAAACTTGCAACCACTCTACAATAGCTGGCCTGAGAAATTTTCCAAGGTATATCCTGTACTGTCACAAAAAGAAAAGGTGCACAGAAACATTATTTATTATGGTTAAGTGGCATTTGCAGTCTAACTTCCTGAGGTCAGTTGCTTGCAACTTTCAGAAACATTTGCCTTTTAGTTGCCGTTTTCTAGGATTGGTCTCCACATGAAGCTAAACACAGCAGCATAGTGAAAAATGTGGAGGAGATATGAAGGAGAATTCAGGATAACAGCTGTGTACTTCGTGATTTTTTTCAGAAAAACAGCTTCTAGTGGTGCAGCAGTGTGTGCAACTATCAGTAAAGATTGTATCCTGATGCGTATGAAGAAAGACTTTACTTGCAACTTGAACTATGGCATTTCCTGATGATGGAATGTTGAGCTGTGCAGGACTATGTCGTAACAAAACACCTTTTTGGAAAGAATTTACACACAGCTGTTGTAAATCAGTCTTTCAATAAATTCAATGGAGCTATTCCAATTTTCTCTAAGGATCTGGCCCATAATCCCTATATCTGCCATATTTAAGAATCATGGAAAGCTGAACACAAAATCTTAAGAGTTTTAATTTGAGGAGACTATTAATTGTGTCTATTTGGTATTTTCTATTACTGTACCTGGCTGAAACGTTAGTTGTGAAAGAGACGCAATCATTTATAAATGTCAGTGGAGTGGTTCCTGTAATATCCTCCCATTGCGCAGGTGAAGTACCTCCTAAGAAAATAAGTCACATGTAAGACCAAACATATACCACAAGCACCCATCCATTTTCACACACTACAAAAAGATGTCTTCATCCTGAATTGCTTTGCATCGCACATAAAATGAAGAGTCTAGATACAGATCCTCTCATACATCTCAGTAATACCTTACTTATCTTATAGAAAATGATCCAAATGCAGCCAGATAATCGTTATAGGTGGTACCCTGGCTCAGCTGGCTCAATAGCAAAACTCTCATTAATATTAATGAAGACTGCATTTTATTGCCATCCATCCACAAAAACACTGTTATTAAAGTTACTCTTCTTCCTATTGACCATTTAATAATGGGTTATTAAATGGTTGTTGATATAAAGCAGAAGTGGGCAATTATTTGGGCCCAGGGGCCACATAGGGAGTTTTGATGAGTTGTTGCAGGCTGGGTCAGTAGCCCACCCTCCTTCCACTCCCGCCACAACAACTCACCAAAACTCCTTATGTGGGATGGCACTGAAGAAGGTATGTGGGGAGTGGTGCTCAGGAATGAGATGGGTAGGTGAGGCTGGAATCACAGGGTGGGGTCATGGGGTGGCCCCTGACCCATAGTGGGGTTCGGAGGTGAGGTGGTGAGGCATGTGTGCGAGTGTGTGGGTGTGTGTGTTGGGGGGGGGGGAAGGGGGAGCTGCCTGGGAGCTGACCAGGGGTGAGGGGAGGGAAGAGGGAGCAGGGGGCACATCCAGCAGAGCTTGCCCAAGCAGTGCAGTCTGTGGATGCCCCCATGGTGCTCCTCATGGAGACAAGCCCTGCCCAGGGCAGCCTATGCCATTTGCCAGCCCACACCCACAAGCTTGGCCCTGGTCAGTGTATACATCTTTCAGCAGGGCCACACAGATGCTGCTACTCTCCCCTTGCCTCCAGCAGTGGCTCATCCTCCTGCTGTGCTGCTCTGGGCCAGGAGGAAGCTTCACCCAGGTGCCTCCTGCCCTACCGCACTGTGGTCTGGTGACAGCTTCCAGCTGCCTTCCACTCATTTCGTCCACCCAGCGCAATGAGCAACTACCTGCATGCAAAGTAGGTGAAAGGCAGCCAGAAGCTGGAGCCCTGCATGCTGGGGCTGGAGCTGCTCAGCTAAAGCTTCCTCCCAGCCTGGAGCAGCACAGCACGAGCAGGAGGAGGGGCTGCCACTGGAGGCGAGGGGAGCCAAGCAGCAGCCACACTGGGAACAGCCTTACTAGTAAGCTGTGCACACTGCCAGCAGGTGCAGGCTGGAGCATGGTGTGGGCTGCCCCAGGCAGGAATTGGCTCCATACAGAACACCACAGGGGCAGCTGCAGGCCAGATCCAGTCAACTGGCAGGTGTCCCCTGTTGGCCAGATCGAAGTCATTGGTAGACCAGATGTAAAGTCTACTGTAACATAGATATGGCAAAGGAATAGAGCAGGGGTTGGTAATGTTTTTGGGCAGAATATAAAAAAAAAAAAAAATCACAACATCTACTTGTAAGCTGTTGGTATTCCAAACAAAATGGGGGGGGGGGGGGGTGAACACACTGCATAATAGTAGTTTTTTTTTTACAGTAAATACAAAATCTACTTATCAGTTATTGTTCAGTGCTTGGCAGGGGGCAGTTTGGCAGGGAACTGGGGGAAGGGAAGTGGCACGGTGCCCCTGAAGGTGGCAGGATAGGTAAGATGGAAGAGAGAAGCGAGGAGGAGGAGGAAGGAGGAGGAACTACTATCTAGTATGGTGGGAAAGAGGCGAGGGAGCCATGAGTGGACTAATCCTTCTTGTGGCAGTGAATCCCCAGCCCCTTCCCTGCCATCTGCCCCAAGGCACATGGGCACCTGTCACTGTCAACGAGTCAGGCTGAGGCTCCACAGACCCTGGTGCAGCTGCTTGCAGCCTTTCCACCCCCTGCTGCAAACTGCTTGCACTATGTGTTGGGCAGCAGGGGCCTGCCCAGAGTCCAAGTCAGCTGTGGCAGGCAACTGGGAGGCTGCAAGAGGCTGCACTGGGGTCCACAGGGCCCTGGCCCAGCTCATTGCTGCTGGTGGGTGCATGCACACCTTGGGGTGGGGAAGTGGCTGAGGCTACACTGCCACAAGAAGAATCAGGCCCCTCACAGATCCCCCACCATCTGCCCTGAGGGCTGGTATGCCAAAAAAATGTCTTCATGTGCCATGCTCTGGCACACATGCCAAGGGTTGCTGACCCCTGGCATATGGCTAGATTCAAACCACAGAATGAAATGGAATCTTTTCATTGACTTCACTGAGCTTTGTCTCATCAACTACTGGCTCTTGTATGTAAAACAAAGGAAGCATTACTAGTAAGGAAACTTTTGCAAGGAGTATATTCTGCTCTAACCTGTAATGCTACATAAAAGTCGAAGGCTTGGAGTGGTGTCTCCTTTGTACCCATTGGTTACACCTTCTCCTGATGGGGGTGGCACAGGAATTGTCATGGTTATTGGCTTATGAAATTTTCTTCTTCTTGGTTCCACAGTGACAATGGGACTGAAAGTTGCTTTGTTTCCAAGGATTTTTTTGACAATCTCATCTGGAACTGGTTGTGCCTATGAGGAGAGAGAAAGTATTTCAAGTTACGAAAGAAAACTGTTTTTTAGACAAGCAGAATCTTTTCAAAAGGAGAAATAAATTATTTTTTTCTCCTTTTAGTATTTTAGGACATTTTTACACATGCTTCAGGGGTGGGAGCATTTTAAATTAGAGCAGCTCTGAAAGCCATTCAAGCTCCTACTCTCAAACATCCCCTTACAGTGGAAGCTGCAAGGGTGTAGAACCATTGTGCCAAGTGCATCGGCTGCTTCTCCAGCATCTTCAGGGCTTCTGTAGCTTCTTTATATAGTTCACATGCACTGATAGAGCTCCTGGCTGGGGTGCAGAACTGGTGGTCTAAGGGTAGGAAGAGGTGATGATTGGTACTGCCCTGAGCCTTTGCTTTTTTCTCCATTCATACGATATTTCCTAACAGAGACTGATGCTTCTCCTGGACTTAGCTGAGCAGCATACAGGCAGTGAATAGGAGGCGCAGAAGAACAGCTCTCATTACAGGCAGTGAGTGAGAGGAAAGTAGGGAACAACAGGAGATAGGTAGTTGAGCTGCTTCTTTCCTCCTGTTCCTGGGCTCAGACTCGATTCTAGTGACCACTGCCTTTTCCAGCTGAGAGCCATCTGGCATAGCCTTATACTTTTAGCTCACACTCTGGATACTTCAATTGCAGAACATTCTGCAAATTAAAATAACAATGGCTGGTACATTTTATTACCTGGAGGCCCACTCGGATTCTTTTGGTTAGAGCTCCCTCAGGGAAGGAAGCTTGGACCCGTGGCACTGTTGTGCTACTCAAGACACCTCCCTCAGGACCAATTTGGTTACTTTCTTGCTTAATTCGTGAAACCACTGCAAAGTACTGAGGAAAATCCTTTGTTATGATTCTGCAGATACGCTTCTTTTCCAGTTCCTCAGCACTATCCAGCTCTGTAGGAAAAAAAAAAAAAAAATGTTTAAAAATATTCATGTATAATCTATCTGCAAGTATCTGCATATATTTACAAATGCAGAATTTTATTTTCAGTCGTGGAAAAGCTGAACGTTATGCCAGATTTAAATGTCCAAAAAGGCTTTAAAATAGAAAAAAAATAGTTGTGATTACCTTGTACTTAATTAGTGATTGTGATTAAGTAATATCCTGTAGCATCATAGGCAATTACTGAATCACAGAAAAGTAGGGTTGGAAGGGACCTCAGGAGGTCATCTAGCCCAACCCCCAGCTCAAAGCAGGACCACCCCCAATTATAATCATCCCAGCCAAGGCTTTGTGTAGATGGGTTTTAAAAACTTCCAAGGATGGAGATTCCACAACCTCTCTGTGTAACTTGATCCAGTGCTTTACTACTCTTCTAGTGAGAACATTTTTTCCTAATATCTAACTTAAATTTCCCTTGCTGCAACTTGAGACCATTGCTCCTTGTTCTGTCATCTGCCACCACTGAGAACAGTCTAGGTCCAGTCCACAATGCTAGCCTAATTTCCAACGGTTTCACTTCTAATTCTGACATTAACAATGTCAGCAGCTACAAGACCTAAGGATAAAGTTACATGTTATATTAGACCATACCAAGGGCACTTAAAACACAAGCATCTACATGTTAAAGCTCATTAACACATACTAAGCATCCTCTGAGCATCTTAAAGTCATGCCACTTCAGGCAAGTGTTAACTCTAGACCATACTACAGGCAACCCCCGTTTAGCGCTCTTAATTGGTTCCTGAAAAATCCAGCATTAATGGAAACGAGTGTTAAGTGAAACAAAGTATTTGATGACCCAAGATGGTGATTGCAATTGTTTTTAATGACCCAAGATGGCAACCACGAGCACTATAATGAAACTCACTGAGTGCTAAGGGAAATCAGGTATCAATTTAAAATGAGCGTTATAGCAAAATAGCACTAAGTGAAACAGTGTTAAGCAGGGGTTGCCTGTACCTAGCTCATGTTAGGGTAACTTCTGTCTGTTCCACGGAGATAAGATGAGCAACAGAGCCCAGGTGTCCTGGCTCCTAGCCATGCTTCTGCTCCACAGCCCTCTAGTGGCAAGTCGGAGCTGTGCAGACAAGAAACAGACAAGAATCCTCAACATGCGACTGTTCACAGCACATTCTAACTTTAACACCACTTAACTTGCTATATATTTAGCGGGGTCTAAGAGTGACGTGTAACTTCACCCTGAGACTGTAATTTATTTGGGATATCCCTAAAGTTGTCACAGACCTCATTATATCCTAAGCTCATTCTAAAATTTGTGACAGGGTACTGAAGATGCACACTGATTATCACCTCCAGTTCACAATGAAGAACTTCATCAGCTCATATAGGTACTTTGCAGTTCATAGATGACTGACTCTAGCTAAAATGAGTCCCTGTTTACCGCCAACCCAAGGCTCACATCAATATAATAGAAAGAAGAAGAAAAGGTGTTTTTATTTCTGAACTGGTCACCTAACTAATAAATAACACATTTATGAACTTCTATATAACAACAATCTAATTTACATTTTTACTGCTGTATGCTGCAGGATGTGTGAGAGCTAACTTTGCATTCCCACAATCCCTAGAAAAATTTCAGTGGCTACTGCAGCAGCCAGGGATCACTGAACTTCAAGAGACTCTGGCTACTTACCCAATATGTCTCTATGCCAAATAGAAAAATCAGAAGAATTCTTAGCTGACCACTTTTAGATTTTAAGGCTGCAAAACACTGTTTGGGGCCACAGATCTGTATCAAAATATTTATCATATATAGTGCAGTATACATATACACACACATATGTATATTAGGGATGTAAATATTGTTAAAAAAATATTAGTTTAACCTCATTTAATTATATTGGTTAAATGATTACCCAATAACACAGCAGCTCAGACACAGCTGCTGCTGGGAGCTGCTCTGGGCCTCCTGGGGCTCTTTGATTGGAGGGAGGGGAGTAGGAGGCAAGCCCAGACAGACAACACAGCCCATGTGAAGCTCTGCACTGGGAGGGAGGGAGCACCTGTGAATGAGCACTGTGCCCAGCCTAAGCTAAAGGATAACTGATAAGTTAACCAGTTGTCACTGCACTTACCAGTTAAATGATTAATCATTTAACCTTTCATATCCCTAATGTCTGTGTGTGTGTGTGTTTAATGCTGATGAAATAAATCCTTGATGCTTGCAGTTATAATATTCCATCATATTGAAACAAAAATACATTACTAAGTAAAATGCTTCTTTTTCTTACCTAAATATGGATTTCTAGCAAAAACTACATAGGGGTGCGTTGCAAGAGAGAAAATATTCAGTCCTGAGACAGCAGCATGTTTAAGGTGCAATAAAAATGTTATACAGTTAGTAAACTAAAGGTAAAATTCCTTCAGTTTATAACGTTGACACATGCTTCTTCTCTGCACATCTAAGAATGATTATAATTCCAAAAATAACTTAAATTCTGATGCTGCAAAAGGAAGGTCCTCCTTTCTAAAGCTCTTACTCATACTGTGTTGCTATGGGCTAGAGACAGACATTACACATAAACCAGTTTAAGTGATCAGAAACTGGTTTAAACTTGTAACAGAACAGACATTCAGCGCACATAAACCAGTTTGAAAATGGCTGAAACCAGTTTGAGATAAACCTGGTTGGAAGTAGTATCAGACTTAACTGATTTGGCTCAAACTGGTACATGCAATGTCTGTCCCAGACCCCTTGCTGGTTTAAGATAAACCAGACACCCGCAGCATCCTGGCATGCTCTCTGGGATGTGCAGGGCTCTCTACTTCACAGCAGGGATGGCCCCTCCCCTCTGCTCCCTGGCTGGACCTCTGGCAGAGGGGGCAGGCACAGCAGGGTCTGTCTGGCTTCCCCCTGCACTACCTCCACCCTGCTGCTCACTACTCAAGCAGGAAATCCCTCCCTCCCTCCCATCTCCCACAGCACAGACCCTAGCCCTATGGACCTTATGCATGTGGTATGCTAGCTACTGCAGATGTATGTGTGTCTCCATTTTCAGTGGGACATGCAGACAGAACAGTGACTGTTTAGGACTTTTTGGAGCTAATCAACAGGTCAGGTGTTAAGCCATTTAAGAAGAGTTTGAAGTAATGGAGAGAGGCTATTGTTTTGCTGATTGGGTGATAAACACATTGTACAAATAGGAAGAGCATAGTATTAAATGACTTCCCTTTGGTCATACAGGAAGTCTGTAGAAAAACTGGGAGCAAAATCTTTAATCCTGTCTTCTAGATTTCTGAACTAACTACTTGACCAAAGTGGTCCTATTGCTGTCAGTGTAGGTATGAGTATCTGCAGAAATGCAGCATCTCTTGATGAAGATTTTTTCCAAGTATGCAGCATATGACTATTGTAGTTATTTGTCTGCACCATTCTGAGAAAAGCCGGTGTGAATATTAAGAACATAATAAGTGCTATACTAGGTCAGACTAATGGCCCATCTAGCCTAGTACTCTCTTTGCAACAGTGACAGGAGCGGGTGCTATAGAGGGACAGAACTGAACTGAGTATATTTACAGTAATCTATCCTCTGTTTATTAGCCTCTTTGGCATCTGCTGTCATTGGTATAGAGATACCACAGGAAACATCTGACTTTTCTGTTTAATAGCTATTAATAGTTCTAGTCATCCACAAATTTGTCTAGTCCCTTTTTGAATCTGGTTATGGGATCTGACTCTACAACCTCCTGTGGCATTGAGTTCCACAAGTTAACTATGTATATGTAAAAAAAGTACTTTGTCTCGTTAGTTTTAAATCTGTCTCCTACTAGTTCTAGTACTCTGGACTTGGTGAATAACAGTTTCCTATTCACTTTGTCCATAACTTTCACAATTTTATCGATTTCTATCATACCCTTTCCAAAATGAAGAGTCCTAGTCTTTTTAGTTTATCCTGGAATGGAAACTGCTTCATACCCCTGATAGTTTTGGTTGCCCTCTCTGTACCTTCCCTAATTCTACTATATCCTTTTTGAGATGCAGAGACCAGAACTGCACATATTATTCAAGATAAGGGTGTACCATGGATTTGTATAGTATTATGATACTGCCTGTTTTGTTTTCAAATCCCTTCTTAGTGGGCATGTCTGCACGAGATGCTACTGTGCAGTCATTACTGCACAGCAGCATCACATTATGGTTTTTGTCACATACTACAACAGTGCAGTAGTATCAAACTACTGTGAGTCGGCATCTCGTGTAGATGCACCCAATGATACCCAACATTTTATTGGCTTTATGGTCTATGTATATAAAACGTGTGTTTTGTAGTTAATTTTTTAATTTGATTTCCAAAAAATTATTTTAAAATCATAGCAACATAAGCTATGTCACTACCTAAAATATCAGATATCAATCCAGTGTGAATCTTGTTTGTTATGTAGATGCGCAGAACTAATTATTTAATAACTCCAACCTCTTATCTCAAGACATTATCTGCATTTGCAAGTAAAGTGTGGGCACAAGTATTCCTATTTCTTCTGTGGCGCTCTCTCTGATTTGCAAATGCATGTCAGATAACAAGAATTCTCTGTGCCCACAAAAAGGCACTTAGAAATATTGCAAGTATACAATGTCCATATGCATACTACATCTGCAAAAAAGCAGTCTTGCTGAAAACTTACCCAAATTTACTGGGTTTACCCAGTAAACCCAAATTTACTGTCTGCTTACACTGTGACCTCTAGAAAAGAGATTAACTGAAAGTAGCAACGATGGCATAAAAATTATCTCTGCCCTCTTTTATTAATTTTTCTGTCCCTCTATGAAATGAAAAGCAACCGTGTGTGTGTGTGTGTGTGTGTGTGTGTGTGTGCGCGCGTGCGCGCGCGCTCTTTCAAGGGTATATTTAATAGTTGCAGTTGTTATCACGTTATACATTGTTTCTATATTATTTTGAACCTGGCATCTAGTTTCTCCAGTAGATGGTGCTGCTTCCAGTAAATAATTAGGCACATTTATTTACATTCTCAGCATTAGCCAGTGGAGAAATAATGAAGAAAAATGTTTTCATTTCTATCAATACTGACCAGCTTTACAGCAAAGTAAAAATAAATAAGAAATTGGGGATAACCAAACTACATCTATTAAACGATAGCATATTACAGAGTGAGCTGTATAATACAATTTATAACTCTGTACTACTCAGCTAGGAACAAACAAATCTAATGAATGGGAGATAGGTAACACAAAACTGTCCAGTGGTTTGTAATATAAATAGAATAATGGACAATTGTAGAGGGCATTACCTATTTTTTGAGATGGCTATATAACAAACCTGTTTGCAAAGGCAAACAGACTTTATGGGGATGCCAAATCATTTTACTGGCAATAATGTCTTGATCATTTACTTTCCAGTTTGAGTAGAAATTAATTCACAGGCAATGTTTGGACTCAACTCCAAACTTATTTGAAGATCCACAGAATTGATATAGGGTTATGTTTCATATCTGTTTCTAATTTGGCTGCTTTAAACCAATGAATGCTAACATAAATTACCCCACCTTTGATGGTTATTATTCAAATCTGAGAAGCAATAATTTTTGTTGGTGATATCTTCCATTGTTTTGTGTACTAGTTCATAGTACAAAGCTATGATATAGTATATAGTCCATAGCTGCTCCTGCCCTGCTCCAGCCAGGGCTGTGTGGAAAGCTAGGGTCAGCCATTGACAGCAGTAGCAGTAGCAAAAGCAGTAGCAGTGGTGGGAAATTTTTACATTGCTCAGGGATCATTTAACTACAGCAAGTCATTCTCAAACCAAGTACTTAGCATTAAGTACTTAGCTGTCACCTACACAAGCCTATGCTTCTCTGAACCAGTTAGTGTTTAAGGTGCCACCCTTCCCTGACTTGAGACTCATACAGCTAATTATCTTCTTTCTGAAAGATGAGGGCATCTTTACATGTGCTTCATGGGAGAGGGTGTACAGGTTGGGGGGTGGGGGTGGAGTGCTTTAATTAAAAGTGCCTGCAGTGTCTTGTGCATTCAGTGTCCTGTGCTTCAAAATGGCGGTGGGGTGTTTTACTAAAGGTCATTGAAAGAACTTGAGCTAAAGTGCTCCTGCCACCATTTTGAAGTGTGGGGATGCTGAATATATGAGATGCAGAGGCTGCTGGAGAGTGCACACTCCACCAGCCTCCATTAATTAAGTCTCCTCCAAAGTGCTGTAATTACAGTGCGTTGGAGCCATGTCCCCACACATCTACAGGCATCAGATGCTGATTACTAGCCATGAAGAAACAGCAGCAGCAGCAAATCCAGGCTTTGGGAACATCTTTTTCCTATGTCTGAAAGTTGACTGTCTGATATGTCTGTGGCTTGGCATTTGAGGTCACAAATATCTTTCCTATGAAGGAATAACCCTGAATCTACCACTCTCCCAATAATATGCTAGCCATATATCTATGTGCTAACCTCAAGAACCTGGCACCCAGAAGAAGTGAGAGACCTGCAACCTCTGACAGCTAAGAAAGATTTCCTTTGACTTCAATAGGAGCAGCTTGTTTTGGGAGCTAAAGAACTTGCCTGTAAATTCTAGTGTTCATACAGACTTTTGACTGTATGTAGATATAATACATATTGAGATTGTTATAGGCATTCTAGGGGTCACAATTTAGAACATTTTAGAACTGTATTTTATGCCCAGTTTTACTATCTTTGTGCATCATAGGCAGATCCAGGATTTTGTAAAGAGAGGTGTGGGGCTGTGATCAGCTTATCGGCCATTAGCTCCCCTATCCCTACCCCAACCCTCAGCTCCCTCTCCCTTCCCTTTTGTTTTCAGCAGCACATCCCCTCCTCTCCCATTTCATCATTCTGCTGCCTGCCATTGGCCCCTGGCTGGCACAGGGGCAGGGTAGCTGCATAGCTGCTCCTGCTCTGCTCCAGTTTAGGCTGAGAAGGAAGCCAGGCTCATCTACAGACAGCGACAACAGCAGCAGATGTAGGCAGGTTTCCCCCATGCCGTCTGCCCCTGGGCTGGTGGGGCACACCCACAGAGACTGGGCAAGGAGGGGAAATCTACTCACTGTTGCCACTGCACTCACTGGGCGCATCCACACATGCAGGCATGTGCACTTGCAGGAACTCAAATAGAAGCGGTGCAAATTTGATCCGGGGCTTTTTGCCTCAGTGCAGGTGCCTGGACATGTACTTTGGTGTGGGAGAAATTGTGCCACTTGAGGCAAAATAACCCTGTCTGGCTCCTCCTGGATCTGCAGCCAGGGGAAGCTAGAGCTTGGGGCCGGCACCTATGCTGTCCCCAGCAGTTTAAAATGCTGCCCTGTCCTGGCCTAAGCAGTACAAAAAGGTACCCTGTCAAGTATCTCAGGGTTACTCACTCTCAGGAGCTTCTGGAGCCCAGCCAATTGGTACCTGGGGACATTACCCCTTGTGCGAGCTGAACTGCTGAAGCAGCCCTGAGAGTTCCCTGTACCCTTTACCCACTGCAGCAGTCTGGCAGTGGGGGCTGCTGCCTGGCTGTGACCTGAAGCTGTAGCAAACCCCCCAGTTTTTCCTTTTAAAAAAATTTAAAATGTATTCCCTCCCCTCTCCCAACCATTTCCGACTTTTTTCTCTCCCTCTCTATTCCCTATAGATAAGTATAAGTAAACTAAGATGTAGGATAAGCTTTAACATTTTATTTTAGGTAGTAAGTTTTATTTTTCTCTCCCCTCTTTGAAAACAAGTGCCCTGCTATTTTGATATCAATATCCACTGTTTTATAAGTGATAATTACTATGTTTGTATTTTTTTTTTTTTTACTGCTTTTATATTGTGTGATTACTGTTTTAGGCCTACATATGTAAGTTAGCATAAGTCATGTCAAGCCTCCATCTTGTGTCCCCTGGTCTATGACTCATATCTGCCCCTCCTATGTAACTTGGTTCCTGGATGAATGGGAATGAATGTGGGTGCTTGAGAGACAATGGCAGTAAGTCTAAAAATAGCTCCCTCAGAATGACCGAACCATCAACACCAATACTGGCTGCCACACCTGGGCCCACCCCCTGCTTGCACCCCCAGCCCTCTGCAATGGCTGCCCCCCCACCCCAGCCTCCAGCATTTAAAAAAAAGCCTCTACTCACCGCAGGAGCAGGGACTCTGGGACCTCCTGGCAGAGCTCCCCCATACAGCACAGGGCAGTGGGGGGCAGAGGGGCCCAGGCTCAGGCCACTGGGACTGTCACCTGGCCCTACCCTATGGGGGAGGCCCCCCAGTGACTCCAATGGCAGCTGCTCCTGCCAGTGAGTGCAAGTTTTTTTTGTTTTGTTTTTTAATTGCTGGGATGCTGGGGGGGGGCAGTGATCAGGGGGGCCTAAGGGGCTGGGGGGTTGGGCCAGGTGGGGCAGGGATTGGGGGTCTTGGGGGGCAGGCAGGCCTGCTTCAGCACCAGGGGGGGCAACCACAGAGACGCTCTGGCTGCTACCAGAGCATCTGTGTCAAGGACCCAGCCTCTGGTTGCCTCAGGGCATGGTCCTGGATCATGCTCTGTCCCACTTCTTTGTCTGAGGGTTTTTTTGACCCCTGGATATCCAGGGGTCTAATTTTGCCCCATTTTCTCATTCCTGCACATGCCTCTTGCAGCATCTCAAACTCCTTTGAGACACAGGAAGAGGCACATGCGGGCTCGTCTAGATGCGCCCACTGAGTCCAACTCTCTGTGCAGCCCAGCTGGAACAGGGCAGGAGTGGCTCTGGAGCTCCCCCTGCCTGGGGAGTGTAGCAGGGGGGAGGAAAGGAATGAGAGGGGAGGTGACACTGAGCATGGAGGAAAGGTGGGGAAGGAGACTCTGACCCATTCCAGGGACTCAAAAAAAGTCTCTGGCTACAGCTCCTGTGGTGTGATCCAAAAGGGTGGGGGGTGTGACTGTGGCACTGAACCCCTTTGGATCTGCCTCTGTTGTGCACCCAAAATGCCAAATTAAGTTAATAGAAATTGGGCAATTGTAAGAAATGGTAAGAAAAGTTGCTGATAAATTAATTTTCTCCAGATTGGCCACTAAATACAGGTAACAGAGGAGCCCAATTCAAACAAGCTTCTGCCAAATGAAGAATAATTATATCTTAAATAATTTTTCAGCTATGGAGAGATTTTACACAGGACCTGTATTTATTTAATCGCAATTCATTTAATATATTTGTGGTAGAGTACTGGACTGCACTGATTATTTATCTGCTTCAGTTACTTTCCTATTATGATTTCTATTAAACTTTTTGTTTCCAAATCCATCAACACTAATTTTAAGTGTTCTTTCCCAGGTACCTCATAGCTACTGTTAGTTTATTTTCAAATAAATGTTTCTCAGTAAAGCATCTCCTTAACAAATAGATTTTTGCTGCTGCTGTTCATTTTCACATGCTTCTACACTCTGTGTTCTTTCATAGAACAAGCTCATTCTTCCATTCCCCATTTCCAAGGTCCAAAAACCAAAAAACCCAAAACAAAACAACCCCCCGCAATCAAAATGCTAATCTATGCTAGACCTCAAACAACCAGGAAACCAACCACAACATTGTCCTACTTTTCTCCCTGCTCTTTATTTTCTTTATTACTCAGATTAACCCACTCCAAGAAATGGCTGAATGCAAATGGCCAAGCAGAACCTTGATCGTTTGTGTCCGGGCGATTTGCAACCTGCTTAGTTCACAATGGGTTGCCACTCTGCTGTTCATTGCTGTTTTTACTACAACAAGGGCATCCGCTAAACTCCCCTGGCTGCAGCACACACATCTGTGTTCCAAATGGGCACCCCTTGAAGGGCACCCCTTGAAATAAAAGTTGTAGCAAAAGCACAAGCACGGAGCACCTGTGCAATCCTGTGCAGTTATTTACTGGGGCTATACATTTCCTGGTTAGTTCACAAACTCTCATATTTGCAGCAGAGCTAGGAGGTGAACCCTGAGAAGTATCTGGGTTCTACTTCTATTAAAGCTGTTTTCATCTAGGTTACTCTGGCTGCTGTACTCTGGTCATTTGGGTGTAAGCAGTCCCTCTGGTACTAATGGGTGTAAACATTCCTTCATTACAACTGTACCCAAATCAGACTGATTTTTCTATAAAAAAATATCATGACAAAATCAGAACCCAGATCCTGAGATATTTCATTCATGGTCAGATGCGACGGAATAGACCCATGGAACACTATCAAAAAACATTTCAAAATATTCTGTAATATGAAATTCATAGTTGAAAACCTCACTGTCTTAGAAAATACATGAAAATGCTTTAATATGCCTCCTCCTCTGAAAAATTAAGACTGATGTTTCACTTCCAAATATTAACCAGTTTTGACCTATGCTATAGATCCAACATCACTGGCAGTTCCTGAATAGGTATCCAAAACTACTACCACATGAACATATCCCAAACTGAGTTGTAAGAACAGAAAATCTATTGAGAGCCTTTGGCAGTGAGCCTGGCTATATGGCTATAAAACAACGAAGGCAGGCTTCATACAGTGACATAAAAGATCTGAAATGTCCTTCAAAAATATGTTTTAGTCCTCATGATTTTGAGGAATAAACTAAAAAATGTGACTTGAATGAAACCAAAACTGGTGACATTTGTTTGAAGTAGCAGACACCCCAAATTAATAGTTCTGAAGGACTCTTTAGTGGATTACTTCACACCAACTGCTCTGGAAGCCTCCTTTACTCCTTGTGCTCCCTTACTAGTAGAGGACTCTTATGGGCTCAAAAATCTATATGTGACAAATACAGATCATATTTGTGTGTCTTTTTGTCTGGATTATCTTAATTTAGTTCTAAACAATAAAAGTATTCTTTGATGCATTTAGAATGGTCTTCTGAAATATGAACTTCAATATGCTACTGCCCCTTAAGGCACTAGGAAGCATAACTGTAAGCTCAGCATGACTTCCAAATAAAGCTTATTGCTATGCTTAAGGGTGTTAACACTAACACTGAAGAATTACTCCTGGTGATTACCTTAGTCCAACATGTTTTTCCATGTGCTCTCCACAAGACAAATAGTAAAGATCCTATTTTTATATTAACCTGTTTTCTACCTTGTCACAATTGTGCAGAAAAAAATTGTTAAAGCTTTGATAAAATGTTTACCTTCATCCATGCCATTAAGTATTTCATTTAAACCTTCATGTTTGCTGTCATACTGGTGCTCCTTCCATGTTTCACCATTTTCACTTCGAAGGACAATTAATTCTCTTTCCTTTCCTCGCATTGATCCAAAATGTGGAATTTCCACTATAACAGGGCTAAACAAAAAAGGAATCTATATTACTTTTAATTATATAGTTCTACACTAATGCTGGTTTTATACAGATTAGATCCTCAATAAAACTATATGCATTTTATAATAAAAAGAAACATTATAGTAAAAATGATTTTAAAAACTGCCAAAGCTGCACAATCCTTTACATATATTGACATGTAGCAATCTGATCACATGAGCAAGAATTTTGAAACAGCTGCTTACATGGAAAATGGATTGAAATTAAGATGATTAAGCATCCATGTTTCTTTATCCTGAGACAAAAGTGCACACATAGCTCTATTGACTTTTAAATGGCACAGACACAAACAAAGGAAGGATTTGGCCAGGAGCATTTAAAGGGACAAACAGTCAAATTCAGACAGGTATCCTGTATCTAGCAGACATGTAACTGTTATTGACTGACATAAAAGTGTGTGTGTGTGTGTGTGTGTGTGTGTGTGTGTATTTATTACACACACACACACACACACACACACACACACACAGTAGGGTTGGGCCTAACATATTCACAGAGAAAAATGAAAGGAAAAAAAATTTCCAAATCCTAATATTACCGCTTCTTAAAATTTGAAAAATCCAATAAATTATTCAGCAGTTCCTTTGAATTCTCTGTACATTCAGGCTAATAAACTAGATGGTTTGCTACCAGCCAATTTCAGTTTCTGGTTCCCATATATGAATGCAAGTTTGTAACAGCGGTGTCATAAAAACTGCTAGGAAATGGTTAAATGCTCTCAAAATTGTTTTCTTTCAGTTTAAATAACAGCATAAATACGTTGATAGTAGCTATCTTAAAATTGTTTTTAAGGGTAGGAGAATAAAACAATACAACTGAATGACCTGACAGTACATCTTATACATAGGACTTCGAGCATGTAATTAAATGATAACTGTGAATAAATCAAAAGAAATTGCTGTTCTTTTCAAGTGCCACTACTCAACAAGACAATATTTTTATTGAATGTCTTACAGACAAGATAAGCATTCTAAAATGTGCTAAAGCAAATTGACTGAAACCATGAAATAGGTAAATAATTATGGATTATGCTTTAAGACATTTAAATAGACAGTATCATTATTTTCCTACAGAGCTTGTAAATTAGAATGTCACCTCTCTATAGCAGCTCAGTTAAAGGTAATATCAGAAGAGGGGAAAAAATAATAATATAAAGGACTGTGCAACCATCAATGTCATTTTATTATGCAAGTCACAGAAGCAGCCCTTGTTAATAAAGACACAAAATATTTTTAAATGAGCCTGTTTACACTAAAAACCAAGGCAACTGGAATGAGATAATGCTAATTTTCATAAAAACAGTAAAAGGGAGAATATTTAATAAATCTTTTTAGAAGCTGTATGAATTCTAGAATTCTGTTATTTTCATCTTAATCTTTTGACTGGTGATACAGGCGATATGGTGGGAGTATATAAAAAATTCAAAATACTGTTGCCTAAGTTGGTTATTTTCATGTGCACATCGAGTTAAAAAATACAATCTTACCAAAACTAACATTTTAATACAATCTTGGCAGGTTAATGTGTCAGATACTGTCTCTGTAAATATTTAGGAACCACACTATTTTGTACATGAAGATTAATAGGAATAGCCAGTGAGAAGGTATTAAACAGGTATTGAACACTGAACTCTAACTGGTATTTTAAAAAAACTTAAGAAACTAAATTTCATAATAAAGTTTCACTGGAGACTCAAAAGATGAGAACAGTTACTGCCACTTTCCAGATAACTATTGCAACCTCTTTGAGCATTTTATGTTTTTCCAAAATGCACCAAATTTTATGTTTGATATTTAATTTAACTCATGCCTACTGAAGCTTAAATGGTTAAGATTTCTCCACAGTTATTAAATATTAGTTATTTAGTGATTTATTTTTCCAGCCCATTATTACAAATAGGGACACTATGCAAAACCACATATGACAATGCTATTCCTGAAGTGGATCAAGTCGGAGCCTGTAAATACCTTCTCTACCACAAAAGTTGAAATTAAAGGACTGTCACTCTATATTAAAATGTATTTGATGCAGTTGAAACACTTGAAATTTAAAAAATTACGAAAGCACAGAAGTTATGAAAATAGAATGCTTGCAGTGAATTTCACATGCCTAGAAGCACAAGATAGTTACAGTAGCAGAGCTATAGTAAGTCAAGCCACTATGATATTCTTTCAGTGATATAAATCAACTGAAAGCTTAAGGAAACTGAAAAAAAATTATGGGAATGACAAAACTTGGAAACAAACAAAAACTTGGAGACATTCTGTATCTTTTCTGTAAATATCCTACCCAATAAATTTTGTTCCTTGAGGCCCAAGCTGCAGGATTCGGCTAACCATGCTCTCGCCCTCATTTAGAGGGGGAGGATTGGTAGGAAGATGCAGTTTACTGAATAACATCCATGCAGCAGGAAGAGAAACAAGAAGGGGATATTAGGAACAAGCTGTCATTCCTGACAGAACCAGCAGTTTTCACCAGGGTGCCACTTAATGGTAATGAACAAAATTTATAATTAAAAAAACTACCACATCATAGTGGATTGTTTCCCTTAAATTAAACTTTTAAAAAGTCAGATCCTAACATTTGTAGGAAATGATGCTCTATATTAAGTGCTCTGAAATCACATTCATTGGTCCAAGTTCCATCGGGTGTTGGTGGGCATCTTCCATTAAAATAGGCAGGAGTCATACACACGTCAAGTGGAAAACACAGCCCTACATCTGGAAACTGGTAGATGATTTCAGCAACCTTTCTTATGAGTGATATTCGTCAGGACTTCTATTCAGCCTGAGGGCCAAATCCTGTCCTTGGAGATATATTTATACACATACACACTGACATGACTACATTTGACTTCAAAGGGTGTTATTTATGATAAGCCAAGGGCAAAATTTGGCCTTTTACTTTTGGCCTAATGCTTCCATCATCACAACAGCAAAATTTCATCCAAGTCAAAGAACACTTTTCCTGGTTATGAATAGTAGGATTGAGTCTCATCTGCAGTGTAAGAATTGGAGGCCTACCTTAAATGATCAAGTTAAGTAGATTCAATAAGTAACTACTCAGATCCTCAAGGTAAAGGAAATGAAAGATGCAACATGAATATCAACAATGAAATTCACAGAATAACTCACCCTAAAAATTGGGCACCTGCAGGCCCCATTTCTACTAGTCTACTGGCTAATCCTTCTCCTTCAACCATTGGTGGTGGGCTGGCCAGTTTATGTCTCTTTACCAATCGACAGGTGATGCGGGTGGGTGCTGTACATTTGCGTGGTGGAATAATAATTCTCATTCCATGATGGCGACTACCCCTCATTGAACCCCCACGTGCATCAACCATAAAACTAACCAGAAAACTGTAGAGAAAAGGAGATTGTCATTAAAATGGTCAAAAAAATCAAGAAAGCTTCATTTAACTCAGTAGAAAGTATAGTGAAATCAACAATTTTGAAGAAAGCAACAAGTAACACTATCCTTAAAGCAAAACACCCTTTCTTCCAGCTAAATTCTGAAGGTAATTGTTACCAGGTTTCTTCCTTAAATTTATACTTACATTTTAAATAAACAAAAAAAAATCCTATTGGTCTAGTAAAACAATAGTGAAAAATCCATGTACTACTGAATATTTAAGGTTAAAGAGTAATTATATTTAAGTTATTAGTGTCTTATTAGTGAATTTAAAAATATTCTCTGTTACTAAATGTTCTGCTATGTTCTACAATGCAAAATAATGAATTCTACATGCACAAAAGAACCAGTTTTCCATACTATAAGGAAAACACGCATTCATGTTTTAATATCTGGAGCTCATTCCTTCTAAAGGATATCATATACCCATTTTCAAGGAGACTTAACAAGCTTGCAGAATAAATGCTGCATATGATAAGCATAATTATTACATGGTTCTGGTAAATATGCATGAATCAGAATATTAAACACGTCATTTCCTGTAGACTTAACCCTGCTTAGAATCGATTATTTTACCACATCATATCAATATGGATGGCTGTTAGAAACAAATTAACCTAGAAGGAATATTATGACCTTTTCCCCGTGTCTTGGATTTCTAAAGAGTTTTTCCCACTATCTGTATCTTTTTGAATAATTAAAAGAAAACTAGTGTGCAATAAAATCATTTTAAAACTCTACGTTAGATTTAAAAGGAAACTCTCTTTAATTAAATACACAGTTTAATAAATTACTTATAGTCCACTTCAAATTCAAAAAACACATCTGCCTAAAAATCTAGGTACCCTTGACAAAGATGATAAAACAACAGTTAGAAAAATAGAAGCTAATCTCACAGTAGCTAATGGACATTCAATGTTATCTAAAGGATTTGATTACTCATTTTACATTAGAAATGAATAGAAATTGTGTTTCTCCTCACTGACTCTGAAATACCATCCTATGGCTCCATACCATAAGTGCTAAAACATAATGCAACATAAATGTATTGCAATTTTTGGTTACCTCTGTTTTCAAATATAATAGGCAAAATGGATTTAAGTGTTTGGTTTACGGCTTAGAAATAAAATAGTTGCACAAATATCTCTTATTTATTCCTGGTGAATGACCTGCAAAAAATGGAGTAGCTGTTAATTCCATTACATAGCTCCCATTTTGTTTATGCTACTGCCAGTAGTTCCTATACTTAAGTATTTTAATCCTTAACAGTGGCATAACTAGGGCCAGGTGAACAGAGCAACTGGCGCAGGTGCCAACTTGGAGGGGGGGGTGTGAAAAAAAAGCGACATCCATGCAATTGCAATTGCAACTGCAATTGAGATCTTGGCAGCAAACAGAAGTCATTACTGCCCCCGTGTCCTGCATGCCCTGCTGATGCTTAACAGAAGAATCCATTCAGTTTTATAGTTCACCTTTTCCTAAGAAGAAGAGTCACAAATTTGGTCCACATAACGGCTAGAACCTTCTGTTGTACCCTGGAAAAGCCCCCACAGTTCATCAGGATTTAAAAGTGACAATATTCATATAATACCCATATTTTATTTTGATTCCTGGAAAAATATCATAAATAATAGTTACAAATTATGGAGCACCTTGGCAAATAATTCATGGAAAGTCTTTCCATAAATTCACTGGGAGGGCACAGTTCTCATAAGAATACTTGACCAAATATTAGATCTGCAGGTCATTAAAAATAATCCAAAATCTTATAATACTGGGATAATAATTTATTAGAATATAGGAATAATAATTTAAATTTTAAACTATTAAAATAATCCTTAATATTAACCACTTATATATATCTTGTAATTCTACTGTACTTAGGTGAGGAACTCTTTTTTTAAACCAAAATCTGTATACTTGAATGCACAAAAATGATTTTTAGTATCTGTTAATACATTTCTATTTTTTGATTCTCTAGTATTTGATTATTACAATCAAATAAATAAGATTCTATATCTTGTCTTTCAATTGTCTTTATTCTTTTTGTACCTCCCATATTTAATGCTATTGAAGAAAAATTACAACTAAACTAGAACTATAGACTAGGAAATTTATTGGCTATGAACTTAGCTGAATTTGTGATTTAAAGTCAATAAGAGAATATCTTTTTGCTAGCAGATGTTGAAATTTGCTTTTCTCCTTCCTTTGGTTATAGAACATTATTTGTCTTTCATAATGTTTATGCTACTTTTCTTTCCTGTAACTGCTTTTTATGGTAGATAGGATTTCACCGAGCCTACCAGGGAAATGTTAGTGGTAGGCTCTTCAAAGCAGACAGGCAGCAAGCCAGTTGCTGACTGGCTGTGAAAAGGTTTCAAGGAGTATGTTAACATTTACAAAGCAAAATAAAATATTAAGCAAGGGTACTGTATCCTTACAGCTTTTCTGTGTTTTCCTTTCTAAGTTTCCATGTTATGGACCAGCTACAAACATAGGACCAAATCAGACAAAATATACATATGTGAGAAAGAGATAGGGAAGTAGAACATAGATAATGTGTCCTGTTCATCTGTAACTAAGGAGAGGTATGCTTGGTGTATATTCCATAGAGAAAGCTGCAGAAACTATTCTGTGGCCAAGGATCTTTATCAATGAGTTTAGTGAGGATAGTCCCCGGCTTGATTGCTTCACATGTCCTACAGATAACATTGTTATACACTGCACTACAGGTGGGAAATGTCCTTTGTGTCTGAGTATTTTAAATCAGCTCATAATCAGCATAATGAAAAAACTCATTTATATAAATGATCCTACACAAAAAGTAATGTTAAGGTGTCATTCACGGGATTAATATGCTACACCTAAACAGTGAATAAGTGACAATCCCAGGCAATCAGAAAGAGTGCAGAATATGAGCAAATACCAAAATATCAGTAGCCATATTTTAAAGGTATTTTTAAAGGTCAATACTTCAAACCATTTTAGTTTTAACCGATGGAGTCAAATGCCTAATGATTGTTAAGAATCTGGCCTTAAGTCTTGGGTCTACACTGCAGTCTGTAGTAGTGTGTAGGGAATCCTGAACTAGCCTTAAGTCTGCTACCTTAGGTACCAAAAGAAAACTAGCCACAGTAGCACAGAGCTCAGCATAAGCTAATTTCCTTTGCTTCTTGGCAGTCAGTTTTCTGGACATCCTCTTAAAACAGAGACTGGTCTTTAAACACATTATCAAATACAAGAAAATATAATTATTACCAACAACATATTTGTTATCTACTCATTTCATTTTCAAAGGAGCAACTTTCCATTTTAAAAAACATAATTATTGTGGATATTTTCAAACAATACTTCATGCACAGTTTCTATCAAAAGGATTAGTAGCTGATGTTTACCTAAATTAATGCCTGGCTAATAATGGAAGCTACAGCATGATCTCTAAAACACAAATCTAAAAGCTAAACAACAAACGTTCTACTTTAATTACAGAAAGGGATGAGGATAGATGTGGATGTACTACAAACATCTACACACAGTCTGACTGTGGAAAAAGAGTTAACATAAAGAAAACGAAATGAGGATTCACAGAAAGGACATAGTTATCACCTTGAATCATACTGGGGAAGTGGAGAGGAATAGCTGTAAAATAATTTAGAAAGCAAATGAGAAAAATTAATATAAGATAATTAGAAGCAAGCAACAGAAAATGTCAACAATAAGCAAAGGAAAAGTAACAATCAGAAAAATAATGAAAGCAACACATTCAGGGGGCAAATTTAAACATTTTTTAGCTTTTGTTTTATTTATCACTTGTTTGGAGATATGCTGTACATCGGGGGGAAGGGGGCAAGGAAACATTTCTAAATGCACAGTTACTTTTAAGTAATGTCTCAATAACTTCCATTAGTACCAATGGGAATTGTATGAGTGCAAGAAGAGCCAAAAAAAGATCTCAACGTACCTTAAAGAAAAAACAAAAATCATGTAGCAAATTCTTTGAATGGACAAAATGGCAAAAACCTTGCTTCATTATATATGTTGGAAAAAATCAGCTATTGTGCTTTTATGCAGCTGTTAAGTTTTCCTATCACTATATATGAAGAGAGATATAGCTGGGCATCTTAAAAGGATGCAACTTCCTTATATGACATTAATTACACTGCTCTTGGAACTGAGCTTTTAACAGTCAAGAGCAGTGTTTGGAAGCTTTAGTCAGTATAGGCTGGACCCTGCAACCCAGCTGTGGCTGTGACCTAGATATCTCTGCCCCCTCCCCTCCCCTGAGCAGCCAGCTGTCTTCACTCATTTTTGCTGCTGATTCCAGTCCGTCTGCAGCAAGACAAGTGCACAAACCATGGTGCAACAGAGGGAACACAGCATGGTGTAGCTCCATGCCACTGATTCTCCGTGCCAGACTGGACCTCTTTGCAGGCTGGATGCAGTCTGCAGGCCCTAAGTTGTTGACCCCTGGTCTAGACAGACAAGAGTATATTATGCTTAACCTGACACATGGTACATCTAAAAATCTACAATCCAAATTTCTGAGCTTCTTATTACATTATTGTACTCACTTTCATTGTTCTAAGGAAGCAAAAGGATGAAAGAGTGCAACATGAAACAAAAATGAAATTTAATGAGGCATGTGTGAAGCATTACATCTGGACTAGGGACAGATATTACACATAAACAGGTTTAAGTGATCAGAAACTGGTTTAAACCTGTAACAGAACAGATGTTCAGTTCACATAAAACCATTTTAAAGTGGCTGAAACCAGCTTGAAATAAACCTGGTTGAATGTAGTATCAGACTTAACTGATATGGCTCAAACCAGTTCATTCAGTGTCTGATCCAGACCCCTTGCTGGCTTAAGATAACCCAGACACCCCCAGCATCTTGGCATGCTCTCTGGGGTGGGCAGGGCTCTTGGCTCCACAGCAGGGCTAGCCCATCTCCTTTACCCCCTGGCTGGAGCTCGGCACAGACTTTCAGGCACAAAGCATCTGTCTGGCTTTTCCCTGCTATGTAGGAATTATTCCCCACTCCCCTCTGCCTTATGCAGACACCTCAGCATTAGCTAGCAGATGGTCTGCTGGCTAAAGTCTAGGCTGTGGGAGAGGACAGAGGCAGACACGCATTTTGTAGGTAATCAGCAGGTACTTAAATGTCCTTCCTTGGAAGAGCTGTTTAAGAAGAGGTCCATTAGTTAATGGAGAGAGGCTTTGTTTTCTTAATGAGTTGATAAATACTGAATTACGGGTGATAAACATTTATTGCTGAGCAGCTCAAGAGAGGGAGGAATAATTAGAGCGTCCTGCTGGGGCCTGGCCACACCCACCTCAGCTCTGCCCTGTGGAAGCAAAGGGAGGGCTGCTGTAGTGCCCTCCTGGCTTCTAGCCTGAGCCACTTCAGGTATGTCCTTGCATTTCTGGGATGTCTGTCTGGGTTAGAAACCGATTTAACCTAGTCAGACTAGACTGACCTGCAAAGATTGAATCAATTCAGGCCTTTTGAATGTCTGTCCCTAGCCCTAGAAAGCTTAAGGCAAAAGAACCTGGAGAGTTCACCAAATTTGTGCTCTACTCCTCCATAGACTTGTGATTTCTTGGTGAATTCCAGGGTAATATAGTACTCACTAAGTATAAAATTCAAAGCATACGCTAGCAGAAAAAAATAAACTCACAAAAACAATTTTGGCTTAAAAGAAGGAAGTTCTGAAGATTCTAACGTAATGCCAAAATTCCCTCCTATCCTCAAATTCCCTGATATGGGGCTAGATCTTCAACTCCTTGAATACTTTTTCAGTCAAGTAGAAACATTGTGCAAAATTTATATCTCTTCTGAGCGTGTGGAACTGAGAAAAAGTGGTAACCAAATTTAAGATGACTATGTCTTGTTTTTCCCTAATCTGACAGCTATATTTGGACAATATTTTGCAGATAAAAGTTTCAGAACAGCATTCTATGATGGAAGAAGAATGCCGGGCCAAGCCACTGGTATGCAAAATTGTCCATGATTTCAAGGGTAACTGATAGAGGCTAATTTCAGATGGACTACAAATACAAAAATGGCATCAGAGAGACTTGGTGGGACAAGTCAAAGGAGTGGATTATTGGGATAGAATACCTTCATTAGGAAGGAAAGAGATGGGGACAAAGGTATTGTCTCATATATAAATTCTTGATATACCAGTTCCAAAATTCAGGAAAAGGCAAGGAAAAACTTCTTGAATGCCTGGAAGATAAAAGGGAAAATGAATAGGGGCAATACCCGTGTGCAATAGATAGCCTTATCACAATGAGGAGGTGGATTAGTCATCCAAAAGACAGGTACTTTAAGAACCCATACGTCTTTGGGACAAGCAATGTAGCAGGACAAAAAGATTCTGGAACAAATTATTAATCAATGTATAAATGTCTGAAAAATAATGTGCTGAAATATAGCCAACAATGTTCCCTCTAAGGAGTAGCGGTCCATGAGCACACTGCCTCGGTCCGGCGTGGGACACTTACTGAAGGGGGCTGAGGGCTGGGGCCTGGGGGCCGGGGCTGGAGCCAGAGGCTGGAGCCAAGAGGCTGGAGGCCAGAGGCTGGGGCTGGAGCCAAGAGGCTGGGAGCCGGAGGCTGGAGCCAAGAGGCTGGGAGCCAGACTCTGCCAGTTCTGGGGAAGTGCTCTGCTCCCCCGCATCTGGGCTGGGGAGTGGAGCACTTTCCTGGAGCCAGCAGAGACCACACCAGCCCTTCACACCAGCCTCCATCCCTGCCTTGCCACACCTCAGGGAGGAGCCACTGCCTGCCCTAAGTGAGGCTCTGCTGGCTCCGGGACACTGCTCCACTGCCCCACATTGCCTCAGTGAATGAGGAAGCATGTGGTATCAGGGCCGGGGAGCAGAGCAGTGTCCCGGAGCTGGCTGAGCTTCACTTGGGGCAGGCAGCGGCTCCTCCAAGGTGTGGCAAGGCAGGGATAGAGGCTGGGGCGGGGGGCTGGCATGGGCTCTGCCGGCTCCGGGGAAGTGCTCCACTCCCCAGCCCTGAAGCCACATGCCTCTTCGCTCCCCGAGGCGGAGCACTTCCCCGGAGCCGGCGGAGCCCACACCAGACTCCTGCCCCCACCTCATCTAGGAGCTTACCTTCAGCTCCTCTCCCAGTGTGCACGGCCAGTCTTTTAGTTGTGCATGGCAGCGCAAGCGTGCACCTTACAGGGAACCTGGATAGCTAACATAGATTTGTCCGAACAAATCCTGTCAAAGCCATCTGACTGACTTCTTTGATCTGATAACTATGATGCAGGACAAAAATGAAGTAGATAGGACTTTAATAAGACTTTTTAGTAACCTTGACTTTAGTAAGACTTTTGATACTGTCCAAAACAATATTCCCATCAGTAAGCTATGGCCCAGTGAAATCACCATCAGGCGAGGACACAACCAATTAAAATGCCACACACATAAAAAGTATTAATCATTTGCTGTCCATCTGGAAATCTATTACAAGTGGCATCCTACAGAGGGCTGTCCTTGGCCAGGTTTTGCTCAACACTTTCCATAATGACTTGACTGATGCAAATAGAGTACGATTATACGAGTTACTTGTAAGACCAGACTGGGAGGGTTTGAAAGCACTTTGGCTAACAGGATCAAAATTCAAGATGATTTTGGTAAAGTAGAGAAATGATCTGAAATAAAATTAAATTCAATAAGGACAAGTGCCAAGAACCTTTCAGAAAGAGAAATTAAATGTACAATATCAACTATGGAATAACTGATATGGTTGTAGAACTGCTCAAAAGAATCAAGGGTTATTGTAGATCATACAATATTACAAGAGTCCATAATATGATGCTGTTGCAAAGATGGCAAATTTATTCTGGGATGTATTAACAGGAGCATTATATGCAAGACAAGAAAGGTAATTTTTCTGTTTTACTCAGCACTGGTATGACCTCACTTGGGGTATTATGTCCCGTCATCACACTTCAAGAAAAATGGGGACAGTTTGGAGAAAATATATGGAGAGTTTAGACGAGAGCAACAAGAATTGAGAAGATGCTGGAAAAACCTGACGTATAAGGAAAGATAGAAAAATTTGTAGAAGGGAGGATTAAAGGGAATGTGGTAATAGTCTTTCAATATATATGAAGTTGCTGAAAGAAGAGCAGTGATCATTTATTCTTTATGTCAATTAGACATGGGGCAGGAAACAAACCAGTATAATTAACAACAAAATGATTCAGGCAATGGAGGCTGGAAAAGACTAAGTAGGAGGGGTGTGAAATCTCTTTCACAGCAAGTTTTTAAATGAAGGTTAGACACAACTATTTGTCAATAGTCTAGGTATACAGATTCTGTGTCAGGGTAAGGGGTTGGACAAGATTAGGTTCATTCTAGCCCTATGATTCTAAGATAGTAGGCAGACTTTTAGTCTTAATCTCTTACTACTTTGTATTTATGTTAGCCACATGTTAACCAGGTGCTTTGCTAGATCAGGGCTTCAGAATCCAACTGTAAGTTCTTACTTACTTTTTATATTTGTATTTTGTTTAAGCACATGCTTATGTGCCCTGTGTGACTGGGGCACAGAAGCATAGAGACAGAGGCATAAGCCTTAGGTCTTAACTCTGCTTACGTTTTTTATTTTAACTGCACCCGTTACATTGTAATTAATGGAGTTTGCCATAAAATGAAATAAATAGACTATGAAATTTTGTTTCCTTTTCTTGTTAATTTTTCCCTACAATTTATGTTAGGGTAAGCTTCAACATGTATCACAAACACTGCTCCTCTAGGCATTTAACTTAATCATTTGTAGTACTATCCAGACACTATTGTAAAAGTGATGCTTTATGGGTAAGTGAATGGTATAATTGATGTCAAAAGACTAATTTGGGGGAAGAATGGGGAGGAACTTCAGAGATGCAAATAACAGATTATCTAACAGGGCCCCATTTTTCTAGAAAAGAGACAGTAAGCATATCATATTTTTAATTTTTTATTTAATATAATTTAATGTAATGCAATTGAAATAATCCTAAAACATTTAAAAATCAAAGCACAAGAAAAAGGAAAAGTAAAACAGGCTTACTATAAAAAGCTGTATGGGAAACCAGCTTTTATTAGCACACAGAAACTTAAATATAGAGGTCCATTTCCAGTATGACATGCAGGAATGTAGCTTCACAAATCCTATTATGTGCTCTCATTAAAGTCAATTTGAGTTTTGCCTACTGCAAAACCTGGAGGGTTGCCTGGGTTCACCTGGAACAGGACTAGACGCCATATCACTGATTACTGTAGTTTATAATTTCCAGTTAACAGTACAGTTTCACATTTAATGACAAAGAAAATGTGACCTACCCAGAATGGATGGGACTTGAGACAAGGTTTACATTGTCCAAGGTGTCTGCAGCCCAGCTATAATGTCTGAGTGAATCAGAATCAAATTCCCTTGGGAATGACAGGTGCTTTAAAAAAGATAAACAAAATTTAAAAATCAACATAAAAAGTCAAACATTTGTGTCTAGTACGTACCTCTCAACTGTACTATTTTAAATGAAAATACATTTTCACTTGGCACAGTCCTGCTGATCTTCTGCTGTCAATTATTTTCTCAGAAACACATAATTCTTAAAGGCAAGTTAAAATCAATTCTATAAATTTCCTTCTTTTCTGGTTTTGCTGCATGAACCATTGTAACTTGGCCCTAAATTGAGGTCCAATATTATATATGCACAAGTTCAAGATTAAACTATACATAATTGTTTCCACTTACCTTGCAATTAAATACCATGGTAATGGGCACTACAAAATGTTTAGACAGAAAATTTCTTAGGAATCCATGCAGGGATAAGGCCTGCAGGGTTTATTCAAAATAAGCTTTGGGGTTTGGAAAGAGTTAGGATTTCATGGACTTTCACAGATTTTGTGGTGTGATATGGATTCATATCACACCACATATGGTTCACCTTACAGACCTTCTGAACTAGCTTGAAAACCATTTCTGGAGTGCTAGCTGTTCCTACTCACTCTCTTAAATATCATCCTAACCTAGTACAGTTATTGATAGATTCATAGATTGTAAGGCTGGAAGGGACCTTGGAAGATCATTGGGTCCAGCCCCCTGCACCAAGCAGGAAAGATAACTGGGGGTCAGATGACCCCAGCAAGGTGACTGTCTAGTTTTCTCTTGAAGATTTCCAGGGTAGGCAATTGCACCACCTCTAGAGGGAGCTTAGTGCACAGTCTGGACACCACCCTAACTGTGAAGATGTTTTTCCTAATGTTGAGCCTAAAACAGTCTTCCGGGAGGTTGTGGCCATTACTCCAGGTTTTCCCTATGGGTGCCCTCATGAACAGTTGTTCACTGAGCCCTAGATGTACTCCCCTGATGTAGTGGTAAGCTGCTACCAAGTCTCTTCTCAGCCTTCTCTTTTTCAGGCTGAAGAGTCCCAGGTCCCTCAGCCTTTCTTTGTATGGCTTGCTGTGCAAGTCTCTAATCATACAGGTGGCCCTTCACTGGACTCTCAAATTTTACTACATCTTTGTTAAAGTGCAGTGCCCAGAACTGGATGCAGTACTCCAGTTGGGGTATCACTAATGCTGAGTAGAGCAGAAGAATCACATCCTTGGTTTTGCTGGAGATGCATCGATTGATGCATGCCAGAGTATTATTTGCCCTGCTGGCAACATTGTCATACTGCCAGCTCATATTCATACTGTGGTCTATTATTACCCCCAGGTGCTTTTGCTGGATCTTTTGTATTGTAGTTGAATTACATAATTTAAATATAATTATAGGCAAGGGAAACCATACTAAACTAACACTGACAGACTTCCAGCTGCAGATATGTCAAGGGCTGGTTCCCTGACATGTTAGTGAATTACAAAGAAAATGTGTCCTTTTTGTAAGGTCTGAGTAGAACTCAAAATAAAACCCTTTTCAGTGAAAAATTTATTTTAGTATCTAATACTTCATTTCCAAGCATTCTGTGCACAGTGGCCTGTCTTGATTTTACCTTATGATGGTGAAGAGCACCTTGGCAATAAATTCCTTCTTTCCTTACTCAAAATTAATCCGACTGTTTAAGTCATCAAATCCTATATGGCCATATTTTCATGGTGAGGTATGCAAATGATATGAATACTACTAAAAGATTCAGGGCGTACCATCACCCTGTGCCAAGAAACTTGCTTCTCAGTTTGCCTATCACTTAGTACATATAGGGCACGTCCAGACAAGTGCGCACATGCCTCTTGCCCCATCTCAAACCCCTTTAAGATGGGGCAAGAGGCACGTGCAGGAAAGAAAAAATGTTCCCCATAGCGCGGGGAGAAAATTAGACCTCTGGATAGCTGGTCTTAGAAAAAAAAAATAAAAAAAATCTAAGTTTAAAAGAGTGGGGCAGGGCATGGACCCCAATCACTTTTCTGCCAGGCCCCTCTCCCCCACCAGCCCCCTGAACCTCCCGATCAATTTTCTGCCCCCCCCCCCAATGTAGATGCACCTAATTCTATCCTGACTAAGCAGCTGGCCCAAATAAAATGTATCATCCTAAGAAATCCTTGCCTTTCACATAACTACTGGACCATCATGGCTACAATATCACTCTAACATATCTAGAAAATGATACACTTGCACATAGGTAGGAAAATGGACTTTTCATTCTTGCTTAAAAATTGTTTTCCAACTATTTAAGTTGGTCTAATAAAAATTATCAGATTCACCCAAAGAACCTTGTCTGCCTATGTCTTTATACCAACACTGCTACAACCTACACCCTTGTAACATGTAGACACAGGCCTTTATAACTCCAGAATGTGTTTGTGGCTTAGGATTGGTATATCCAAGATACCAGTCTTTTCCTTATTTTCTTCTACTGCAGCAGAGATCAGATGACACGCAGGAAAGATCTATTGTGCTAAGACATTCTCTAGAAGGGTCCTGTGATTTCTGTATTCATTCCTTCCTTTTTGCCCTAACTAGTCCAAATGTGTTGATTTAAACTTATGTATTTTAAACATATGTTTGGGCAGATTTGAGGTTTGTGGAGACTCAGAGTATGGATTTGTATTTCAGGCCTGGTGCCAAGGTGGGAACTTTTGATTTGGTTGTCCTGGCTTCTTTCATATATAGACAGGTTGCTGGTTTGCTACTATTTGGTGTAACTGGTTTCAAGGTTTTACTCATCTATTAGTATGACTACCTGGGATGGACATCTGTAACTGAAGCAAGTGATTCATATCCTTTTCATCTTTACAGTAATGATCACATTTTGGATCCTTTTTGGATATAATAAGGGTTAAGGCATAAGGATTCTGTAGCAGGTTGAGATTAAAATAACTTTTACTACTATATTTTCAGCCAGGTCTCAGCTAGAAATATATTTGTACGTGTAGAGATTTGGACATAGAGACAGCTTTAAATGTTTTTTCTACATACCTCTAGGTAGCAGGGGCCCATGAACACCACTGATCTAATATTTATTTGTGCTGCTTAATTGCTGACACATACCTCAGTTTTAACTGCAGCAAGGCTCAAAACAAAGAAATTATCACTACCATTTAGGCCTAAATCTTGTGGAGAGCCATACACTCAGCTCTCTGCACCCACCAGTAATTTCTGTGAGAGTCTACAAGGGCTTGGAAGCCTGCCAGTATTTAACCACATGCAGTGTCCTATTTCATTGGGTGACCATCTATAGTAGCATGTTTTACTTTGAGTTTAAAGCAACTTTATTACAGTATATTATTGCTACACAATAACCAGAAATAATCCTTAACTTACTGTTTCAAATAAATACTATCAGTAAGTACCACATTTCACTAGATACTAACAACAGCTATGTTTAGTTGCTTTACTAATTGGATTACATGAGATTTCCATTATTGTTAATACCTTCAAATGCCCCAAATTTTGGTTTAAAACCTTTTTACCCATGGGCAATAAAATATGGTATGAATATTAGGGTTATTCGAAGCTTCATTCCCCGATTCGATTCGGCAGAGATTCAGCCCAATTTGGTGGCCAAATCTCCAAATCTGAATCAAATCAGAGGACCCTTTAACCTCTCCAAATCGAATTGGAACCCTCTGAATCAATTCAGAGAGATTCGAAAAGATTTGGACATAGAGACAGCTTTAAATGTTTGATCTACATACCTCTAGGTATCAGGGGCTTGTGAATGCTGTGATGCTGAGGCTCATGGAATGTCCCACAGAATCATGGGCGGCTCCCCAGCATGCTCAGCAGCAGACACAGAAGTGGGCCAGAAGCACTCCTCAGCATGCTCAGTCCACTTCTGGGTCCACTAGGAAGCGCGCAGGGGGGCCCCCTGTACCTCACTGGCTTGGTGACTGCTATCTCCTGGGTCTGGAGGGGGCACCCGGGGTCCCCCTGTGGCTGATCACCGAGCAGGGTACGGGGGGGGGGGAGGGGGAGGAGCCCCCAGGGTGCTCCCTAGTAGACCCGGAAGTGGACTTGAAGTACTTCTGGTCCACTTCCAGGTTTGCCACTGAGCACGTGGAGGGCCCCCTGCATTCCTGTGGGATACTCCATGCACCCCAGCATTGCAGTGATCGTGAACTGAGCCTGCTACCTCAAGGTATGTAGAAAAAAACTTTTAAAGCTGTGTCTATGTCCAAATCGCTGATTCTCTGAATCAGCATCAAATCTTCAGATTTAGATTCTGCCAAATTGAATCAGGGACAGTGATCTGAATCAACTAATTGAATCACTATTCGGAATCAAATAGCACCGCTTTGCACACCCCTAATGAATATATATTACCAACATTCCAAATACCCGGTGCATCAATACTTTTTTCCATTCATTTCCTTATATATTAAAATACACTCTATATAGGTGATATACATGACTATATAAAGGACAACCAAAAGGTCTAGGTATTATTATACTGTTATTTAAGCCCCTTTTCTGGGGTGTAAACTACACTACATCAAAGCTCTTCTTTTCCACCTATGTTCTTATATACATTTCTATTTAATTTCTGAACAGGATTATGGCTTTTCTATTGTAGTACCAGTTGAGAAATTTAGCTGGATTAAAATATTTAAAGAGAGTCAATGTAGGGAACTTATAAAATAAAGCAAATAGCATGCACCTATGACCAGTATTACCTTCTATTATTATTTTCCCACACTGTAACCAATTCTAGATTCAACTTCAGGTATATTAGTAATTGTACAAATGTTTAAACTATGTAAAAATAGTTAGTGAGAATAGCTTCATAACTACAAGGGCAACTGGGTTTATGTGAAACAAAGCAACTAAAGTCTTACAAGTGTACAAAACAGCGAAATCTATTCCATCGTTTGTGTCTGGGTTCTTTAACTGCCAGCCCACAGGCTGCATGCAGATTATGACGGGTTATGTTGCAGCCCCCAGTTCCTATTTCTACACTGCTCCCCATATTGCTCAGCTACAAAAGCAGCTGGAAGCTGAGCTCCCCTTCCCTCCTCCAGCTTCTGTGCCCTGCCCCAATCCCAGGGAGTGGGTCAGTGTGGCACAGAAAGCAGAGTGAGTCTGAATCCTTGTGGGCTAGTGCTGCAGCAGCAGGGAGGGAGGCATGCAACAGCAAGGGTATGCACATGACATGTTGTGCAGGGGCCAAATTTTGTGTGGGTTGTGCAGCATGTGGTCACTGGCATGACACACAGGGTGTGCAGCCCCCAGCTGCTTGATATTACTATATAAAAGGTTGCCAGAATTTACATGAATTTAGGTCTCAATCCTGTAAAGTGCTGACTATGCTGACCTTAATCCAGCAAACCATTTAAGGAGTATTTATTGTTAAACACAGTTGTGGTTCCACTGAGTGCTCAGCATCTTGCAAGATGAAACTCATTAATGGCAAAGTGTTCCAGTCCTTTGTTTCAGGTCCTTTCCTTCCCCCATGGGAAATGGAGGGAACAGTGGAAGTCTTAGGAAGAATTGTGAAAGGACTGTAAAGTGTCAAGGTAAAAGATCCAGCCAAGAACATTTGGCTCAGCAAGATAGTGTACTTAAGGCACTCCAGGTCCTGTTGCTAACAGCACATGTTCATATGGGTATGATGCAGTCAGTAGCATATCCATTTGCCTTTGACTCCTCAGCCAAAATGACCAGGTTCTCTTTTATAACTGGAGCAACTTGGCAGCCTTTGGTTCAAGTCCAGAGCAAGGCTTAAACTCATACCTCTGCAGCAATAGCAAGATGTCTTAACTGATGTGCCACTATGCTTTTTGCTGAAGAACGTGAGCCTATATAAAAAAGCAAGATAGATACCACATACCTGATCCTTTGGTGGCACCAGCAACTCTTCAATCATCATGCTGTCCCGTGCATAAGAACTTCGGTTCAGAGTGTAAGACCTATCCGAACTGAAGGAGCGGAGGCTGTTGTATTTAGAATTTACCATACAGCATGGATGATAATGAGATGAACAAAAAATAAAGATTAATACATGCAACTTCCAGGGCATAGCAAAAGATGATAAAATACATATAATCTATGAAGTTGAAATAAAGACTGTAAACCCCCATCCCCCCAAAAAAAAAAAAATTATTTTTTTTTTTTTTACTTATCTATAACATTTATCTCAATGTATGATGTTTGCTGTAGTCTTTGTTCTAAACCTATGCAAAAATATATTCAAACGTTTAAATTAAGTCTGAAAAACATCTAAAATGCTCTTAGGCCTGATCCTGCAATTGGGTCTCTGTGGATGGACTCCTTGACTTCAGCAGGGCTCTGTGTGACTGCAGGTTCTGCCTATATTGCTCAAATTGTACAGCTGGAGTTTAATTTTTTTTCTTTTTTTAATTACAGGAAACAACTGTTGGGCGTTTTGCGGGAGATACTTATTCTACCTACCACTTCAGTGTCCACGAAGGGCCAGAAGGGGAGACTATGCTTAGGGGCAACCAACATGGGTTCATTAGAGGCAGGTCCTGTCAGACCAACCTGGTGACCTGGTCATAGAAGGCCACAAAATCCCTGGATGCAGGTGGCGTGGTGGATATAGTCTTTCTGAAATTTAGGAAGGCCTTTGACATGGTCTCTCACCCCATTCTCATTAAAAAACTAGGAGACTGTGGTGTTGATGCCTACACAATCAGATGGGTCACTAACTGGCTGGAGGGCCGCATCCAGAGAGTGGTGGTGGATGGGTCTTATTTGACCTGGAGGGATGCGGGCAGTGGGGTTCTGCAGGGCTCGGTTCTCAGGCCTGCACTGCTGAACACCTTCATCAGCGACTTGGACAAAGGGGTAAAATGCACCCCGTTCAAATTCGCAGATGACACTAAGATGTGGGGAGAAGTGGGCACGCTAGAAAGGAGGAATAGGCTGCAATCGGACCTAGACAGGTTACAGGGCTGGGTGGATGAGAGCAGGATGGGTTTCAACACTGACAAGTGCAGGGTACTGCATCTGGGGAGGAAGAACCAGCAGCACACCTACACACTGGGGAACTCCCTTCTCGTCAATGCAGAGGCAGAGAAAGATCTTGGAGTCGTTACTGAGGCCAATATGAACATGGGCCAACAGTGTGGGAATGCAGTCAGGAAGGCCAACCATACCTTGTCATGCATCCACAGATGCATCTCAAGCAGGTCCAAGGAGGTGATCCTCCCCCTCTACTGGTTAGGCCACAGTTGGAGTACTACTTCTAGTTCTGGGCACCGCACTTCAGGAAGGATGTGGACAGCATGGAGAGGGTCCAGAGCAGGGCCACCCACATGATCAGGGAACAGCAGGGGAGGCCCTACAAAGAAAGGCTAAGGGACCTGAACCTCTTCAGCCTCCACAAGAGAAGGCTGAGGGGGGATCTGGTGGCCATTTATAAACTAGTCAGAGGGAACCAGCAGGCATTGGGAGAGTTCCTGTTCCCTTGAGCACTCCCAGGAGTGACAAGAAATAACAGTCACAAGCTGACAGAGGGTAGATTCAGGCTAGATATCAGGAGGCACTACTTCACAGTCAGGGCGGCTAGGATCTGGAACCAACTTCCAAGAGAAGTGGTGCTGGCTCCAACCCTGGGGGTCTTTAAAAGGAGGCTGGACGAACATCTGGCTGGGGTCATTTGTCCCCAGTACTCTTTCCTGCCACAGCAGGGGGTCGGACTTGATGATCTGCATAGGTCCCTTCTGACCCTACCAACTGTGAAACTATGAAATTGGTGTACATTTTCTGAGGTTTTTTCCTTTGCTTTTTGTGGCTGAGCTGCTTTCACTTTCATTATGAAATCCCAGTTATTTATTTTTCTATTAATTACAAGCATAGATCACTTCATAAAGGTGCCTGATTTACATTTGTGTTATCCTTCATTTGTTGCACAGTTTGAAAATTAAGAATTACAATTCTGAATATATTAATAATAAAAAAAACCAAATATGCATGTTACATTTAACCCTGGAAGATACATATAATGTGTTAGAAACCATGCTACATGTTTAGACATGCTTGTTATGTAGCAATAAATAAATAAATAAATAAAAAATATTCAAATGAACACAAATGGCATCCAGTAAAATAAATGTGCTTTTAAACTAGTAATGTTTTTCCATTGTAAAAGCTACACCTTATTTCATCCACCTTGTGCAACATTTCTAAGCTGCCTACTATATCCATTAATTTTCTCCTAACACTGGGTCCTTTAGATTTTAATGGAAGCAGAGTTGTAACATTACTTACTATAAGCATATATTAATTAAACTTTTAAATAATAAAGGGTGTAAAGAAACCAGGGAATAGTTATGTTGCAATGAAATAAAATATGTTCTAATATTGAATGCAAAAAAGCACACCACTTCACAATGCTGAATAAAATTAAAATGAGCAATGGCAATAGCAGAGAAATGGAACAATGGGGCCATGCCTTCTTACCTGACCTTGGGACTATTTTAAAGAAATTTATAGGGGAAAAGAAATGGGAGAAATAGAAAGCAAAGAATCAGACACAGAAAAGCAAAATGCTATGGCTGGATGATTTACGTATTTAATGTATTAATTTCTTAATGTTACACTCAGAATCAAAAATAGGATCACTGTGCTTTTTCCTTGAATGCAATACTTGCCTGAAAGACACTAAATTGGTCTCCTCTGAGCATAACACAGACATAGGCTTTGTGATGTAAAAATGAGTTACACAGCAACAAATAGCAACAGTATTATTAAAAACAAAATAATGGGAGCTTTAGAATTCTCTCAAAGAAAAAAAGAGGTAAAATTCCAGTCTCTGATCTATATCTTCACTCTTGATAATCTGCTCTCCTATTCATTTCAGTGAGATTTATACATATACAGTGAGAGCAGAAAAACTGGAAATTTGTCAGGAAGATCCTAGAGCAGAATTTTGTACAAGCTCTGCATTCTCATTTTCCCCTCCTTGTTGTTATCTCATATGTACCGCATACTGAACTTACAATACAGGGATGTGCTCTGTTCACAATGTAACTGATATTTAGTAACTGAGAATGTTAGCTCTGCTAGCTAACCTAGCAAAGATGTACCAGTAATATTTTCTATCAACTAATAGATAACCTATTTTTAAGAATACTTTAGAGCTTCCTTTAGCAGTAATATAATAGGAATATTCATTAAATTACCTGAGAATTATAAGCACAATGAAAGAATACAAAGCATTACTAAAGAGCAAATGTAGAGTGCAAGCTTCAATACCTACTGCAGCCATAACAAACAAAACCAGAGAATAAATATGCAAGTTTTACCTTATGGGAGGTGCCATTTACTCTCAGACAATGAAATAACTTTTTACAACAGATCATTAAACTATAGGAAAAAGTCCTCAGGGTTCTGGCTCCTGAGGTTTAATTATTAGCTTCAGAATAAATTCAACTATCAGCAAACACACTGCTAATCCACAACTGTGGAAGTAATATCCTATCATACTATCTTGTTTGTTTCAAGCACTGTAAAATGCAATAATCTTTAGCAAGAGTTTTCCAAAATCTAAACAACTGAGCTAGAAACAAAAGAGTTGAGATCTGCAGTGTTCAGTTATATATTAAATCTGTTACAATTTGACCTATTTTCCTTAATGAGAAATCTGTTTGTTCCTTTTCAAATTAAACCATGTAATAGATTCATTTTAGCAATACAAGGGTTAGAAAATTGTTGTTTTACAGGATTTATTATTAAAACAAATGGGAGTTTGATGGGTAGTTTGATTTCTAATTTGCTCTTTTAAAGACACAAATGCAGCAAAATAGTGAAATAAATATCATTCAGAGTTTCTGGTGTTGGTCAAACTAACACTGCTTTTACATTTCCTTTGATATACTGGGTAGAGTAAGAAATATTTAAATGGACTGTCAGTATGACAGTCAATAGCTGGAAGTAACTTGCTTTTTCTCTATTAATTTTAAGGCAAATGTTTTATATAAACTGCCAACTGTTAGCAAAGAAGCACTTCTAAAATTTCCAGAGTATAAGCAGATACCAGAAAAAATGAATAATTTTCTGTACTGTTGCCACAATGAAGCCAACATGAAAAAATAATAGGAAATGAAATAGCCATGGAAATATAGTTGAGAAATATAGGATTATCTGGATGCTGATATATACAGTGTCCATTTCATTGTAGAACAGATTTTGGCAGCATGTGAAAAAGTGCACTGGATTTGCACCATCATATTTGTGATGAAGTATAAACATAAGAAACATCAAATACAATACCTGGCAGAGCGGGCTCCTAGACTAAAGCCCATGTATCCTTCAGCAGGCAGGGAATCATCTCCCAACTCTTTTAGATCCTGAGGTCCAAGATACTTGTCTGTGTCACCTGTCATTGCATCTTCACCTGCCAGTATAAAAGCAAGCTGAAAACAGAAGCTACGCGTTTCATAAATGTTCATGTGCTTAGTAACTCAATGCCCTTCCACTGGTTGCCAGCAAGTAATCAATCACCTCACGCACCCGGAGGCTTTTTTCCATATTAGAATGTCAATTAACTACCATCCCAATGAACCTGAAAAAACATTTCAGGGCTTGATATAAGGGCCAAATTTTTCACCAGTATAAATTCATTGATTTAAGAGCTATTTAAGGGATGAATTTAGCCCAATTATTCGACCAACCTGAGTAGCTCTTATGTGCTGAACACTGTTTAATATATTTTCCTTTTCCTTATAGGGAAGACAAAAAGGCAAATGAAAAGCAGGTGTTCTATATTCTAAAAACAGCTGCTCTTAGTTGTCTGTTTGCAAACTACCTGGGAGAGGGCAGCATGCTTATTGGAGACTTGAATGGAAGATGAGGCCCACCTTGTCTTTTAATATTCAGCAGCATTTTTACAAGTGTGAATTATTACTAGATTTTTTACTGTTTTTACAGTACTATGTGGTAAGGTTCCTGGCTGATCATTTTCTTAAGTTAAAGCAAGGAATTTATCAAGAATCTTCATTCCTGTATTTGTTGCGGGGGAGGGGAGTGAAGACATGACCACTCATTTCAACGTAAGTTAGAGCAGAGCATTTGTCTAAACTATTTATTGTTAGTAAGAATCTGAAAAAAAAAATGCATCTCAGTGACTACTAATATCCTGCTAGCTATCAGTTCACATTTACCTAATGTTGTTGAAATTAAACTAGAAGTTTGTAAAAAAAACAAATCCTAAAAAGGAACAGATGAAATAACAGAAGTTAGTGTTTAAAAAGAAAACATTTTAGGATAATAGGGTGGAGTCACTTTCACTAACTGCATCGGCACACCACTACAGTTTACCAAAGACTACATTCCAAAAAGTGACAGAGCAGGTCGAAACTATGCCTTCTGTGGTTTTAGGATTTGTTTCCTGTCTCCTGTACAATGCAGAGTAGTACAAAGCACTGTAGCTAAGCTTATTACATTTATAAATTCAAACTCTATCACATTTCCTCTTGAAGCAATTTTTGAGCCCATAGAGGTTGCACAACAGAGAAATGAGTTTAGACAGTACATTCTAAAAAGTTGATTGATTCAGAAATCTCAGCTACATTTTTCCAATTCCTTCATTCACTTGAGTTTAGAATTTCCATTCACTTTACTCAGGAAACCACAGAGGAGCTCTGTTTTTAAACTACCAATCAATTCTAAAAATAACCTTTCAGCTTTACAAACGACAAAATAAACAGATCAACTTTCTCCTGCAAGCCAGCAACACAGATTATTTTAAGTAACAATTTAAAGGCTAAAATGTTTGTAATATACTATAGAGCATAAAACATCAGAAACAGAAACATTTAATACTAGGTTTAACTTAAAAAAAGTCTTACTGTTTTGGAAAGCCATTTTCACCAGTCTGGTGTATAAGAATTTTTTTCCTGGTGTTTCCAAGAATTCCTATTAGTCTTATTAGTCCTTAAGCAGTGATTTAGAGTTAATCTCCAAACCAGCGCAAGCAAACTAATCCCTGTGGGTCATATTCACTTTCCACACAACAACTGAGATCTTCTTAACATCTTGATCTCTTCGTATGTATTTTAAGGCATGTGCATCTTTGTCCTCTGAACTCAGAGCAAAGTTATTTTCAAATATGAAACAAAATGAAAAATAATGACAACTGTTATTTGAAGTTAAGATCCTTTTTAATCACTCTGTAGACATCCTTTTAAAGCTTCTTCTGATTGGATTAAAAACTTCTTTGGCGAGCCTCTTGAATGGTGACATAAATGCAAGCACTTGAGTTATTTGTATGTAAATAGGGGTACTGCTAGGGTGTAGTTTTTCTGTAATTTGATACCAAAGCTCACAGGCTAAACATGTAACATTGGGACTGCCTAAATTCATGGGAAACAGACCTCGGCACAGTACATAATCAGTAGGAGACTCCTGCAGAATTTGTATTAATGAATAATAGACTGGATCATTTGCTACAGATACAAGACTATTAGAGAAAGAAACATTAAAATGTTGGTTGGTTAGGAAGTGTCACTGAGCTGGCTGTGATTTTTTTCAGCAGAAATGACAATGTTTCTTTATGGCCATCTTCAGGTGAAAAGCGCATAAAAAGGGAGTTGCCCTTGAGCTCTGTAGTAGACATGTATGCCTGCAGGAAAATTTGCCTTCTTTGCTAAAGCAGAAGTTTTTGGTGAAACAGCCACAGACTGTCTGCTGCAGCTGGAGATAGAGGAAAGTAAGCAGTGGTGACTGAGGGTATGGCTGCCTTGGCTGCCAGAGAGCTGTTAGATTTGTCACTACCAAGACCCACAAAATTATCACCCCAAGTCAAGAGAGGGGAGAGAGAATACTACTTTTGTGCTACAGAGCCACAGGCAGTGAGAGAGGGTTGTATGCATAACTCAATCTTTGGGTCAGGTAGAAAATTCTTTGTCCCTGTGCCCTCCCCTACCTCTCCCCCGACTCCCCTTTCACTGCTGCGCTGTCTCTCTGCTCTGCTCCACCCCCGGATTCCACTATGTTGAGCTTCTTTGCAGTTCTTCCCTGCCTGCTTTTGCAGCAGAGTGAAAATGAATGAAATGCTCTGTGCTGGCACTCCAGGGACTGGGATTTTAATCTCTTCTCCTATGCTTCAAGCACATCCAGGACAGAGCACAACACAGGAGTCATTGGAAGGAAAATGCAACATGGAGGGAGAGCTTTGGGCCTCTCCCAACTGATCCAAATTCCATCTACTGGGAAAGTGGCAGGGAGACAGATGGCAGGTAAAAATAAAATGTGAAAGAGTTTGGTGGCCAAGCCTGGAACTTGACCAAAAATTAGTGTTTTATAGAGCAGTGGTTCTCAACCTTGTTTGTACCAGGGCCCATTTGTAAACATCAGCGGCCAGTCCCGATCCAGTGCCTCTCACTCCCAACCTGCTGCCCCCCACCCCCAAGCCCCAGCCCACCCCACCCATTTGTGGGGTAGGGGAGGTAGGTGGGGCATGGGGGTCCCCAAACAACCCCTCACAGGCTGGAGTTCTGCCAGCCTGTAAGGGAAAAGCTACAGTTTTCTGCGTTTTTCTCCTTTAAAAGAGAATCCATTTTTAAAGTTTGTCCATGACCCTTTCATACATTCTTGTGACCCACGTTTGGGTCATGACCCATAGGTTGAGAAATGGTGTTATAGAGCATGTTCCAGAGCCTTCACCAACTTTGGCTAAATTCTTCCCACATTTGCACGTGCTTTCCCTGACAGAACTTTGTTTTTAGGCTCTGGCAAAATCAGCATGAATGGCAAGTAAAAAGTCACCCCCAGCTACACGTAGAGCTAGCTAACAGTGAGGAAGTACATCAGAACGGGAATGGGCCCAATGAAAAGTGTTCAGATCCAAATTCAAATTTAATAATTAATTTTCCTTTTAAAGAGGATACAAACTATTATAGAAATACAAGTTTAATCACAACACTTAGATCTGGATCTGAGCTCTTCCTAAAGCCAAGGTGCCCAGATCCAGGGTTTCAGTTTGGGCCCCATTTTCAAACTTGAACAGTGACTATTATGTATTAAGAAGTCCTTACAGTACCATACTGTTGACATAGACTAATATTTAGAAGACAAATTTCGATCTTTCAATCCTGTGACAATCTTTCTGATGACAAGATAAAATAGGTGCATGAAAACCTGAGAGTAGTTAAGTCCAGTGACCCAGAACTAAATTAAGAACAATATCTTGCACAATTTCAAGATATATCCTGAACATCCCATTGAGCTAAGATAGTTTAAATTCATACATAATAGGAAAAATATCACAATTTTCCTCTCAATGCATGACTTGGCAAGTTTTTCCCATATGCTTCTATATGATGCCTGTTTAAATTCTTCAACATGGGGTAATATTTTGTGGTGAGATTTGTAGAAAAACTGTCAGGTTCTATTAGATGATGGTCGAAAAAAACACCTAAGGAGTTGTGCTACTGGTCCACAGTAATTGGGAATTTGAGCTGAGATAAGGGGCATACAGTTGCCTATATACCCAGCCTTCTATGAAGTGTATTTAAACTACAAAAAAGAGCGTCAACATAACCTACAAGTTTAGAAACACTTACAACGTAACTTCAAAACCAGACTAAAAAATAATGCATGGATTGTACTATATAAGGTGCTGGTTCTGCATACATTTGTCAAACTTTTGAGCCAAACCTAGGACTTTATAGTTGGTCCATAAATGTAGCATATTGTCTAATTTGGACACTTTTTCTTGAGGACCAAAAGGGATTAGAAATATCTTGTTCTACAGGAATCCTTGAGGATAGTTAGGCATAGCCCATGCCTCAGGAAGCACTCTCTCCTGTGGTGGCTTTATGCACCCAAGGGAAATGCATGTGCACCATGCAGGATTCACTCAGTCTATTGCTTATGGCTGCTCAGGCAAATAATGGGTTGTGCCAAGTCATGTCCATCCTTGACCTCTAGAAGCCACAGTAAGACAGCTATGGTGTGCTGTACTGGTTCTCCAGGCAACTTAATGGAGTTGGGAAGGCAAGCCCACATATGGAGGTAGCAAAAAAGTCTTTCTAGAGACAAGTGACAGTGCAGAGGCAGATACAGATCATAGATTCATAGATTGTTAGGGGCTGGAAGGGACCTTGCAGATCATCAGGTTCAGCCGCCCCTCTCTAGGCACGAAGACAACTGGGGTTAGGTGACCCCCAGTGAGGTGACTGTCCCATCTCCTCTTGAAAACCTCCAGGGTAGGTGACTGCACCACCTGTGGAGGGAGTTTATTTCACAGTCTGGACACCCTGACTGTGAAGGAGTTTTTCCTGGTATTAAGCCTGAAGCGGCCTTCCAGAAGTTTATATCCATTGGTCCTGGTCTTCCCCAGGGTTGCCCTAGTGAACAGTTGCTCACTGACCTCCTGATGCACTCCTCTGATATAGTGGTAAGCTGCTATCAAGTCCCCTCTCAGCCTTCTCTTCTTTAGGCTAAAGAGGCCCAGGTCCCTCAGCCTTTCCTCATATGGCTTGCCTTGCAAATCTCTGATCATACAGGTGGCTCTTTTCTGGAACCTCTCAAGTTTTTCCATGTCTTTATTGAAGTGTGGCACCCAGAACTGGATGCAGTACTCCAACTGTGGTCTCACCAGTGCTGAGTCCTGCGGGAGTATCACTTCCTTAGTTTTACATGAGATGCATTGGTTGATGCATGCCAGCATGTTATTTGCCCTGCTGACCACGGCCTCACGCTGACGGCTCATATTCATGCTATCGCATGAATACGAGCCGTCAGCGTGAGGCCGTGGTCAATCATTACCCCTACGTCTCTTTCGTCTGTGGTGCAAGTCAAGCTGTCACCACTGAGCCTGTATGTATATTCAGGGTTGTTTTCCCCCAGATGGAGCACCTTACACCTGGAAGTATTAAACCTCATCTGGTTCCAGTCTGCACAACTCTTGAGCCTGTCCAGGTCTGCCTGTATCTGCAAGTTATCTTCTGACATGACCACACTGCCCCATAACTTGGTGTCGTCCGCAAACTTGGCCAGAGAGCTTTTCACTTCCTCATCCAAATAATTGATAAAGATGTTGAAAAGCACCGATCCAAGCATGGACCCCTGAGGGAGACCATTGGACACTTTGCATCAGGATGATACAGATCCATTCATGAAAACTCTCTGGGTCCTACCCTGTAGCCAGTTTCCCACCCACTGAACCGTAAAGCAGCTGAGCCCACAATCTTCCAGTTTTCCCACAAGGATATCGTGGGATACTAGATCAAAAGTCTTTTGGAAGTCTAGGTATATAATGTCTACCCCATCTCCTGTTTCCAGGTGGTGAGAGACCTGGTCATAGAAGGAGATGAGATTGGTAAAACCAGACCTACCCATGACAAAGCCATGCTGGCTGTCATTCAGAATCTTGCCTTCTGTGAGCTTATTGCACATAGATTCTTTAATGAGCTTTTCCAGGGTTTTCCCTGGGATAGATGTTAAGCTGATTGGCTTATAGCTTCCCAAGTCCTCCCTCTTCCCCTTCTTGAAGATGGACACAAAGTTGGCCCTCTTCCAATCCTCAGGGATTTCCCCTGTGCACCACAAATTCTGAAAAAGCTTTGCCAGGGTTTCCGTGATGACCTCAGCCAGCTCCTTCAGCACTCTCGGGTGAAGTCCATCCGGTACTGCTGACTTATAAATGTCTAGCTTTTCTAGTTGCTATTGTATCCACTCAGCATCCACAGTGGGGAGGCTGTCATTCCTGGCATGCCCCCTATAAGCCTTGTCATGCTTGTCTTCCCCCTTGGTCCAGTGAAATACTAAAGCAAAGTGGGCGTTCAGGAGTTCAGTTTTTTTCCTGAATGTCGTTACCAGCTGTCCCGAGGTGTTAAGCAGGGGTCCCACACTTCCATTTGTTTTCCTTCTACTAACTACATACCTAAAGAAGGACTTCTTATTGTCTTTGACTCCTGTGGATAACCTAAACTCAGTCGTCACCTTGGCTTTCCTGATCATTTCCCTACAAGTGCTGGCCATTGTTGTACAGTCCTCCTTTAGGACCAGTCCTAGTTTCCACTGCGCGTACACCTCTTTTTTCTTTTTTAAGAGGACTGCAATGTCTCTGTTAAGCCAGGAGGGCTTGCCAGCCCTTCTGCTATCTTTTCTCTTTGCAGGAACAGTTTTCTTTTGTGCTTTGAGGATTGTATCCTTGAGCAATGACCACTCTTCATGCACCTCATTTGCCATCCCTTCCTGGTCCCACATCACTTCCCTTACTAATGCTCTAAGCCTGTCGAAGTCAGCATTTTTTAAGTCCAGGAGTTCAATCCTGCTGGTTGATTTGTCGACCTTGTGGTGGATGGTGAACCGGATAATTACATGGTCGCTGTTGCCCAGGTTACCCTCAATGTTCAAACCACACACCAGATCATCTCCCTTGACTAAGACCAACTCTAGGAGAGCGTTACCTCTGGTTGGCCCTTGCACTTCCTGGGTCAGGAAGAGCTCCTCAATCACAGTCAGGAAACTGCGTGAATGATCTGACCTAGCCAAGCGTTCCTCCCAATCTATGTCCAGGTAATTGAAGTCGCCCATGACAACCAAGCCCCTTGCACGTGCGGCCTCTGTCAGTTTTCAAAAGAACTCCAGATTCAGTTCCTCTCCTTGGTTTGGTGGCCTGTAGTAAATGCCTACAGTTAGGTTTCTCTCATCTCACCCCCCACAGTAGCTTGACCCAGAGGGTTTCAAGCTGCTTATCTTTGGAGCCAGTGTCAGCCTCCAGAGAGATGTACTGCTTTCTCACATAGAGCGATACCCCTCCACCTTTTCTCCCTACTCTGTCCCTTCGGTTCAGGGTGCAGCCCTCTACGGCTACACTCCAATCATGTGAGGAGTCCCACCAGGTCTCCATGATCCCTACCAGGTCATATTGCCCACTAGAGAGCAGGAGTGCTGGCTCCTCCTGCTTGTTCCCCATGCTCATGGCACTGGTGTACAGGCAACTGAGGCCCCCAACTGACACCCTCAATTTCCTGAGATGCTGTGGGAGAACTGTTTGGTTAGTATTTTCAAAAACAGTTGTGCTAGTGTCCTCCATAAGGGAGCTTTCCTATGTGCCAGTTCCCAGGCATGCTCCACTTGGGGTTTCCCCATCCCCCAGCATAGTCAGTTTAAAGCACTGCACAATGGATCAGCCAGTAGATCTTGGAGTTTCAAGTTTCACTTGGAAGGCATTTGAGGTTCCTTTAAAATCAACACTGTGTGCAGCTTTGCATGTGCTCCAGGAGTTGGGGAGAGCACTTTAAGTAGGCCAGTTCTGAGAGCCGCTTTAATTAAAGCTCCTGCAGTGTCTCATGGTATCAGCATCCCCACACTTCAAAATGGCAGCAGGGGAACTTGAACTAAAGCTCGTTCAATGTTGCCACCATTCTGAAGTGCTGGGATGCTGATACACAAGACACAGAGGCTGCTGGAGCACGCTAATTAGCATGTTCCAGCAGACTCGATTAATCAAGTCATGCTTTAATGATGATAAATTGAGTCTGCTCTAACATATGTTGGAGCAGCTTCTCCACACATCTACAGGCATCCTGTAAGTTTAGTTTGCATTAAACGGGAGTGGAGTCTCTTCCTATTTTAGTACAATACTTAGCTAGGAAAGCTGATTAGTATTAATTTTTCCATTAAGATAAATCCATTTCTCTCTGACTAAATCTGCTTGTTTCTCTACCACAGTGGTTTCCTCACACTTAATCTCAGTTAGGTACACTTTCTAAAGTAAGGATGCATGACTCAGGTTTGGAAAACTTCTAGTTTTCATGGGGGAAGGAAAGAAAACCTCCCTGTGATCTCATTTGGCTCCAAACCAAGCCATCCTTAGTGGATAAGGGAAATGACATGTCTGCCATGCAAGTAGTCATTTAGTAAATAGAAAAAGGCATAATTTAAGCAAACACAGTGAAATTCCATCCCTACATTTGCTAACACACTTTAGTTCTGACTTATATGACTCCTAAGTATTCAAATTTTTGGTGTCTATTATGAGGAGACTACCAATTTGAAGAGGTTTTGTGATATGGGCCAACATCAGTAAGAGATTTCCAAACACGGGTATGAACAGGCACTCATGTGTACTATAAAATGTACAGACATTTCAGTTTTCTGGCTGGAGAACTACAGTGTTGTCTCAAAGGTGAGCTCTCCAGACAGGTAGTAGTAATAGGAGCCTGTATCTTGGTCTACACCACTAGGGGAGCCCAGTTACTGACAGCCTGCCCTCTCCCCTGCCAGGGAATGGGGTGGGCTATCAATGATCAGATGGCAGTTGCTGAAAAGCAGCCACTGTTAAAGACAGCCTTCTACTGCCTGAGGGGTTGCAGGGGCAAGCAGAATTCTCTCCTCACCGCTATGACTCCTGGTAGCACTGCTGCCACAGCTGGACCATCAATTCTTGCCAGGGCCCTGATAGCAGTAGCAGAAATTCAGGTTCTGGTGCCCACAGTGTCACTACTGCTGCCAGCACACTGGCAATAGCCAGGGTGGCAGTAGCAAGGTTTCTGCAGGGTTCCCTTTCTCCCTCCCACTGGAAGGGGAGGAAGGAGAGGAGAGAAATGTGGGATGCTGGGAGTCCTATCAATTTGGCTTCTATTCCCAATCTTTACTATGTTAGAGAGTGCTTGGATTAGGGCTACTTGGGGTATGGCCACAAATAATACTTAGAATGGTCCACATGTGGTTAAACCTAAAGCAGACAAACATACAAGAATATTAAACTGGTTTAAATCTGCATGGAATGGTTCAGAAGGGTACTGGAACATCAACTACAACTTTGAACTTGTTGTAGATAAGGGAAAGTAGAAAGGTGAAAACACTCCAAGCAACACTCAAACCATGCATGCTTGCCTCCCTTTGCACACTGCGAGGCATGCTGTGCTGGGTGCTCCCAGCCACAAGGCTGGGGAATTGTGAACCAATTCCCACTCCATGGCATTTGGGAATACTTCAAACATTACATACATATATCTATCTACACCCACTAGTGTAACTGAGGGCAGGCCATGGATGTAGCAGTCCCATGTACCACCTTTGCGGGGAGCACAAAAATTGCAGCCCCATAAGGAGCTGCTGTCCAGGGTCTGGACCGTCCCTGCTATGCCTCTGCCTGCATTCTTATTTGTGCTGCTTGCACTGCTTTAATCTTGTCAATTTCGAAAAGACCTCCCTGGGATGGATCTTGTACATTTATCAATTGTGTCATCGGGACAATTTAAAAATAGGTATTATTTGACCTAGCATTTCCAGGTCAAATAGCTATCAGACTACTTTATAAGTTTTAATGTACTGACCTCTATTAACTTAAATGAGTATTTGGTATCTAAATCTCTGTAAAGCACTGAAAACTTATGGGAGAAGGGTCTCAGAATCCATCACTATCATTTGCAAAGTGCTAATGACCTGCTTCATAGGACACAAAGTAAAGGCAGCTCCTTTCCTGTGGAGTCTGTAATTTAATAAGGGGTGGGGGAAGAAAGAGAGACTGTGGCCTAATATCCTTTATTAATTATAGATTTCACTTTGGAATGCGGGATCATTACTATTTGGATACAGATGGCAGGATTCAAGTAACATATATTCAGAGTGCTCTACACATAAAATGGAGGGAGATAAATGCCTTAAAAAGTATGCTTAAAAGTAGTCAGTGGGAAATGCTAAAGCTTCAAACTATCCATTACACATCTCCTCTCTCTTGAGAGTCACAATAACAAGTCACACTTCTGAGAGCATTATGCACTTAGTTTTTGAAGATAGGGGATTCAGAAAGCAACAGCAGTGGTGATGGTGTTTATCTTTTGCCCAATAGCTTAGTAGCTACAGCATTGACCCTGGGAAGTGTGAGACTTGAGTTCTATACAAGGCCAGCATAGCATAGGTGGCTGCCTAGGGTGGCAAATTGTAGAGGCAGTAAAAACAGCCCTCTGGGTGAGCAGGAAGTCCACCAGCACTTTGGGTAGGCAGGCAGTATATCCATTTGGCCAAGAGCCACCATAGCCAAGGTCAGAAAGTCTGGCTTTGTCCAGGTCACCTTGCTTCTTCCCCCACCCCTTCTCTGAGCTGCAATCTTTTCCAGACCCCTGGCCCTCCTGCCTCTCCTGGCCCTTCCAGGTACACTTCACCTAAAGCCCAGAGGAGGCTGTTGAGGGTCTGAGCCCCATGTCCTGGCTAAACCACTGCTGTTGTGGGCAGGTGAAGAACACACAGGGGAATTGGGGCAAGTGGCATGGACTTTGGCTGCCTTGCACGTGTGTAACCAGCTGCTTCTCAGCACTTTGAAGTAGGGCAGACCAATGGAGCATAGCCCCATGCCTCCCAGCAAGGCAGCTTCCTGTGGTAACCAAAGAAGTGGTGGGCAGCTGGGCAGAACTTTTGTCTCATACTATTCTCAACCGTGTCCCTTTGTGTCACACAGTGGCTGGGGAGAAGGGAGCTGCACTGCTCATGGGCTCCTGTGACCATGTGTTTTATAGGCTATACGGGGCTACCGAACAGGGTAAGTTGGCCCTCACCATTCCACCCATGGAAGCTAGGTCTCCTGAAAGGACAAATATGCCGGTGTTGTGGGACTCAGAGTGAACAAGCAAGAGGAAATCTGCTTCTGGGAAGATGGTAAATCTAAATTGCTGAGGCAATCTAAATCTGGCCCAGAGTTCCTACTTATGGAGATAAGGTCTAAAAATGACATGTTTTGGGTTATTTTAAACCAATATATTGCTGCCTCTAGCCAGTTTCATAATCTATTTACTGGAAGTTACTGGAGTATATCGTATGGAAATCCATTTGCAAGCATCTGGAGGAGAAAAAGCAGATCACAAGCAGCCAGCATGGATTTCCTAAGAACAAATTGTGCCAAACAAACTTGATATCCTTCTTTGACAAAGTAACTACTTAGGTGGATGAAGTAAATGCAGTGGATATAATGCATATGGACTTCACAAGGTTTTTGACAAAGTCTGTTATGACAGTCTCACAACAAAGGAGAAATGTGGGCTGAACAAAACGACTATAAGGTAGGTAGACAACTGGATGAATAGCCACAATAAAAAGTGTATTTATAAATGGATCCATGTCAAAATGGCAGGAGCATAATTTGGGTGCTGGAATAGAGAGCTTTTTGAGCAAATTTGAAAATGGCATGAGACTGGGAAGGATTGTGAATATGTTGAAAGACAGGAGTACAATTTGGAAGGATCTTGACAAGTTGGAAAGCTGAGTTGGATCTAACAGGTTGGAGTTTAATGCTGACAAATGCAATGTGCTACACGTTGGGAAGAATAATCAGAAACAAATACAAGATGGATGACAACTTGTTGATTGGCAACATTATGGAGAAGGATCTGAGAGTCCTGGTAGATCATAAACTCAATATAAGTTTGCAGTGAGATGCAGCTGCATAAAAGGCAACTATGGTTTTGGGATGCATTAATAGAAGCACTAGAGGCAAGACACAGGAGGTGATAATGAGTCTTTACTCAGCACTGGTTAGGCCTCATCTAGAGTACTGTGTAGAGTCTGGGGCTCCACATTTTAAAAAGGAAATGGAGAAAATATAGAGGGTCCAGAGGTGGATAACAAAAATGACAAAGGGGTTGGAAAGCAAGTCATACTTGGCTGAAGGAAATAGGCATGTTTAGTTTGTGTAAGGAGGAAATATGACTACATTCTGCCTACCACCAAACTACTTTGAGGTAAACAGACTATTCCAACTTTTCTCTGAGCCTAATTTGCATATAAAATGAACTTTTCCAAACAGGAGATTTTACCACACCTTCAACTATTCTACAAAATATGAACTTTAATTTTTACCCAGGAGAACTTTTACAATGTTTTCTCCAATGCCCGATGAAGGATGTTTGTACCCAGAAGCTTGCAATTAAAGATTTTTTTTTCAAAAATCTTTTTGGTCTAATAAAAGATATCACCTCTACCATGAGTCCTGATTGCTAGTTTTTGTAAAGGGCACTTGACAAGGTATATGATAGCAGCCTTCAAATACTTGAAGGGGTTCCACAAAAAAAAAAGATAACACCTTTTTTTCCTTTGCTGCAGAGACCAGGACACAGACTAATGGCCTGAAGTTGCAGAAAAATAAGTTTAGATTGGATATCAGGAAAAAACGTCTTCATAGTTAGAACAGTAAGGCAGTGGAACAGGCTGCCAAGAAGCTGTGAAATCTCCATCACTGGAGGTGTTTAAGAAGATGTTGGATAAACATTGGTCAGGGATGATCTAGGAGTAGTTATGCTTTATGTTCTCCTATGGGTATTTCCCATGGTTCTGGGCTTTACTGGTTGCTTCCCAGGACTAGAAGATTTTTTTTTCTTTGCCTGCCTGCTGTTTTGACAGGGATGTTCCAGTGCTTCTGCTGGGACTTAAACCAAGAGGTTCATGGCTAGAGAGTCTTACCCAATCACTCAGGGTTGGACCAATCACCAAAGTCCTGGTCAGGTTGATACAGACTGTGAAGGGTGTATCCCTCTTCCCCTTGCCTTCCTCTGTAGCAGGGGTTGTATCCCTCCCTCTCTTTAGATCTTTTGAGCATATTTTAACAACCTTCACAGCAGAACACTATCCACCGTGGTCCCCCTGTTTTACCAGTGTCAGGTTAAGGTGTTAGTCTTGCTGTTGTCAGTGTTGACCATGTACTTTTGCTAAGAGTTTCAACAATGGATTTGTATAGGATGGTTTGGATAGGGATGATCTTGGCTTAGGCAGGGGACTAGATTAGATGACCTCTGGAGGTCCCTTCTAGACCTACTTTTCTATGATTCTACTATTTGAAGCATTCATATTATTTCAAATTTTAAAACTGCCTTTTAAAAATAATTTAGTGAATTTATCTATCTTTAATAGAACTATAAGGCTAGTACTGAATCTATAGATGCTGCAACACATTACAGCAATGCCTTAAATAGTAAATTCTGTGATTGCCAGTCCATATTTAAATGTTTCTCACCTGGCTTTTTAGACAAATGAGTTTTTATTCTAGCACTAGCAAATATACTATTATTTTTTGTTCCATTAATGAACACTGCAATAAATTAGTATTCAGGCTAGCTATAATCATTTTGTTCTATGCTGTGAAAAGTACAATTAGAAAATGACAACCTAGGATTTTTTTTTTTAAATATAAGTAGATTATAAGAATATTAACTGTATGGAGATATAATAATGGAACGAACATGTTGAAAATTTCAGAATTAAAAAAAAGCCTGCCCCCCCATGAACCAAAAATTTTAACATAGTTTTTGCATTTTAACAAAGATTTTAACATTTTGTTAAAAGGGCTTCTCTTTTCAAATATTTAAAATACTATAGAGGAAATTTAAAAATAAACTTCTTGAGAAGCATGAAATCAGAAGACAGGCTAAATAGAAAGACTGAGGAAAATTGCAACTAATGCCTCAATAACTGCTACACAGAAAGAAATTATAGCTCTGGTGCAAGCTAAAAGGAACACAATGGGAAACAACAAAAACCTGTTAAACTTTTTTCATCATGACGATGAAGTGCACCAAGACAGAGAAAGCAAGGGTCTTTGCGCTGCTGCATTTGTAAAGGTTTGCAGGGGGGTGGGGTGAGGAAAAGGAAACAGGGAAAGTGGTCAGCAAGGATTTTCTGAGTACCTCAGGATCATGGAAGAGCCTCGACTAGGCCATCATTGTAGTAATGGCTGCAGCAAGTAGCTCAAAATCCTTACATAGATGGTACTGAAAACATATGGGGCCTTATTTCTGTCCCCACACAGAATTTACTATACAAAGACTCATTAATTAGACCTTGTGTGAGCTGCAGCTTCTTCTTGAGGTGGCACAGTTGTGTATCTCCTTTTACATAGGGCTGAACTTAAAGAAGAGTGGGCAAAATATGGCCTGAAGGCCAGATCAGCCTGCCAAGGGATTTTATCTCACCTGTGGCAGGTCCCTCAGCCCCATGTAGCCCAGGTGCAGGGGGCATCCCAGGCTATGGCACATGCAGCTAGTCCTGCCAGCGGGGCTGGGGCAATGCAGTGGCTGGACTCAGCTTCCAGCAGTGGCTCCATCCAGCTTCTGCTGCCAGTGTTCCTGCTCCTGTCAGACCCCAGGCACGGCAGGCCTGTCTGTCCCACAACCACCAGCAGGGGCACTGCCACCAGCCCTGGGCAACTCAGCCTGTCTGCCCACTGCACCCACCACTGGAGGCACCAGACAGTGCGGGCAGGTGGGGTTTCCATGGAGATGGGTCCAGGGCCCCTGCAGCCAAGCAGATGGAATCGGGGCATGGGCAGTTGGAGAGAAGTGTCCAGGAGTGGAAGGGTAGGTGGGGCCATGGCGAGGATTGTGGGGAGGTGAGTGTGGGGCCATATGGGGAGCAGATCACAATTCTGTCCTAGGCGCTTGCCCTGCATGCCTGCGGCCTCATTCCATCTGCTCAGCTGAGTGCGCCCTGCCCACAGGGTTTCTGGGCTGGTCTCCATGAAGAACCCACCCTCCTGCTTCATCCAGCGCCCCTGGACCAGTATAGTAGTCTACCACTTAGGGAGTTTTGGTGAGCTGTTGTAGGCCAGGGAGGAAATGTGACCTAAGTGGTCCAAAACTCCTTAAGTGGCCCTCCAGCCCAAATAATTGCCCACGCCTGGCTTAAATGTTGTAACAAATCTGCAAATACCTGTAGGTTGGAACACAAGTTGTAGTGAGGATGATTTAGAGGGTGACACCAGGAATCTCAACTGCTTAGATAATTTCACAATGGCTCTGAGCACACACTGCACTTCATAGTTGCAAGCAGCAGCACCCAAGCACATGACTCTTCTAATAAAGACCCAAATTCTTGCAATCCAAATGGAGTCCCTTTATTATTGCACAGCACTTCACAGTCTAATTCAGTACTAACAGATATGTTCACTCTCTGTGCACTCTGTAACGCCCTAACACATGTTAGTCACAATAACACATCATCCTCATACTACAATAAAAGTGTAAACTTCTGTGACGTTACACTAAATGATGATTTGTTTTCACTCTAGCAGTTCTTTTCAGATCAGGCACTATCTATCAATTTAAAATCAATAGTCCCAATACTCATTTTACAACAGAGATGTTAAAAAATCCTTCTAACAGTTATCTCACATTGTCAGCCATCTTCCCAAGTATTTCAATATGTCTGTCTAATATGTACCTTTTAAAATTTAAATAGAGAAACTATTTCTCTCTCTCTTTATAATAGAAACAGCAGCAGAGAGAATATCCCAGAAAATTAGTCATTACTTGATTAAGAATGAAGCAAAAGTTATGACAAAAATTAAAGTGTTATCAGAAGTCAGAAAATTTTTGAAAGCACACTTAGTATAATGCGCAAATTGTTGCTAGCAGGGTAATAATGGTTAGTTAGTTTAAGAAGAGTTAATTTCTACACATAGGACATTTAAAAAAATGAGGTTAAACTTCACTGCAATACAAAAATGCACAAATACCTTCTTCAACATCTGATATATATTCACCATCACTGAGAATTTCAGGAACATTGGCTTTACGAACTGCTGATTTAAATAAATAAAATAAATAAAAAGTTGAATATCCGTATGTCAACAAAACAATTTAGTGCCATAGCTAATAAAACATTCTGCAACAGTGATCATTCAATAACCAAAAAATGAATTAATTAACAATTGATGTTACAACGAGTAGACTTAAAGTAGATAAAATTTTACTTTTTTATATACCTTCATCATCAGACATATCAAGGACTTCATTCATAGTTTCTGGTACATTCATTTTATGCTTTTCTGTGACAGTCTGTTAAAGAAAATAATATTATTTCAGAGTCCTGATATTTGCATCAGAAACACTTCAATTTATTGTTATATAAACATTTAAAGTGTAAGATGGGCTGTATTTATGACCTCACATTAGCAGAATATCTTCCTATTTTAATTTCTAAGGATAGCTTCATAGAAGTATGCATCAAAATTAAGGACTTTAAAATTAAAAAAACAAACTCTGAACCATATTATAGCAATGTATTCATGTATATTCAAGCACTTAGAGTAAATTGTTCTGAGGTCTCAAGAAATGATGGTGGTACCTTATTTTTTTAAGGTACCACCCCAAATGCACAAATGGAATAGAAGACTAAAATTAAAAAAGAATGGAACCTGAAGTAGTACCTTTCTCTGACTAGTTCCACTGAGTTTAAAATGAGAAGGGGTTTCACAATCTAGAGCTAAACTCGCAAGACCTTTCCTGCTGAGGGAACCTTCTATGTACCTGCATTGGAAATATTTTGGGATTTGAGAGTGAATTTATTTCTATAATATTTTTAACTGATGGCTGACAATTTTTCTCAAAAATAATAATCATATTAAAGTTATGGATCTCATCAGAAGCATTTGGACAGAATGCACTCATCTGATTGATGTTTACTCCTGTCATTCACAGTGATTCAGATCTAAGGAGCAACATAAGAAAATTCACAAGTAGCAACAAGCCTATAGTCTTCATTTAGGGTATTAATATGTAACAAGATTCCTAAAGCCCTAATTACTGCTTAAAAAAACAGAGTATTTTGAAACCCTAAAGGCAGTGCAAACTTGTGTAAAAAAAAAAAAAAAAAAGAATTGAGAAGCAATATTATTTGGGGTCCCATGGAAAAAGCTATACCAGATTTGATATTCAAACCATGACCATCAGTGAATTCAAAGATGGAACCTCATTTACATTACCTTCTATTCTACCATCATTATTTCTCAGTCCTCAAATGCAAATCATAAATCATTAAAAAAGTTCTAGGCAGCAAAAATACTTCTAAGCTCTTATTTCTTGCTCTATTTTTAAAGATTTCATTTCTGTCTTGCGTCATAAATAATTCTGTGGCACTTCATGTCTTTCTTAGCTGCTGTCGTCATTTGATAAACAGAGTAATTCCTGTGTGATGATAACACCACTGATGTTACTAAAAGGCCTTACACTCATTTTGCTTTGGAATAACTACTGACATGCAGATATGCAGAACCAGGAGGAACAGAACAAGCCAGAGGGTTTGTGTTTAGTGAAGGGAGAGAACCCTGCTACCAAAGGAGCAAGAACACTCCCAGTGCTGTTTATCTATTTTATCTAGTGAACAGTAAATTCAAGGTGCAGTTGCCCAACTTTAATGAGAGTAGTATGTAGTGCTTTTAGGCCTGGCCCACAGAAGCAGGAGATACAGATGTAAACCACCTTTAGGTAAGGAAGGCCTGTAATCTGGGTCTGCTTCTCCCTGAGCAAGTACCCTTCCAGTAGGCCAGGGCTGTCCAACTGGTGATGCACACCGCCTATGGCCTCTAGGCTCTCAGTTCAGGCACCACTTCTCCCCACTGCTTCAGTGACTGCTGCTGACAGAGTCTCCAAACTTCCTCTCCCTGCTCTGGCTTCTGCTTTCTGCCCCCATGCCTGGGACAGAGCAGAGCAGCACAGCTTATGAGAGGGTACAGCTCAGAGGGACAAAGGACCCTGTGCGGGGATGCCAACAAAGTGTAAGAAGGGGGGGGCCTATGTGGTGCAGTGCGGTGCCCAGGGTTCAGGGGCACTGGCATGCTGCAGCAGGGTGGGGCAGAGGGAGGTGTCCGCCACATGGTGCAGTGGTGGTGGGAGCATGTAGTATGACACACAGCCTACACACCATGCAGTCCAGGGGGTATGTGGCCTGTGCAATATGTGGTCTATGGCCCCTGACCACAGAGAAGTTTTACAGCCCTACACAAGGCTATTGAGCTGAAAAGCTGAAGGGCACTCCTCTCCTCTTCTTTTTCAGCAAGGGCAGCTCCTCTCCCTTTTATAGCAACTGAGCAATTTCATGTCACAAAGTTGGAAAAAGAATCCCGAAGTAAGGTAAGTGCACAAAGCTGCTCTTATGCACTTATATATTTGCCACTTAGCCAATTTGCATTACACAATGTAGGCGACTTATCAACTACATGTCTTAATTTGAATTAACATTATTATCTAGGCTTCTGTCTAAAGCTAAAGAAAAGTGTTTGAAGCAGTATAATCCTTTCTGTACCTAATATTTCTTATGGTCTTACACACAAGGTGATTTATTGCAATTTCATTCTTTTCTACCCACAGCACATATTATCATAGAAAATTAGAGTTGGAAAGGACCTCAGGAGGTCATTTAGTCAAACCCTCTGCTGAAAGCAGGACTGTCCCCAACTATATCATCACAGCCAAGGCTTTGTCTAGTCGGGGCTCAAAATCCTCCAAGGATGGAGCTTTCACCACCTTTCTGGGTAACCTGTTCCAGTGCCTTACTACCTTCCTCATGAGAAAGTTTTCCTAATATCTAACCTAAACTTCCTTTGCTGCAACTTGAGACCACTGTTCCATCATCTGCCACTGCTGAGAACAGTCCAGGTCCATCCTCTTTGGAACCACCCTTCTGGTAGTTGAAAGCTGCTATTAAATCCCCCTCTCAGGCTTCATTTCTCCAGACTAAATGGCCATGTCCAGACATGCGTGGATGTTTGGTTCCCCAGGGACAACTAGCAACACCACACCTTGCGCTGCTGCTAGTTGTCTCCAGGGAACACCTGTGCCATGTGCACTCTGGCGCACGGCAAGTTGCCCAGGGTGGGGTTGGGGAGGCTGGGGCCAGCACTGGGCTAGCCCCAGCAGCCTTATCTGGAGTCCTGGGGGTCTCCTGGGGATACAGCCAGATTACTCCTCCCGCACGGAGCCTGGCCAGTAGCAGAGTGTGGCTCCAGCTAGCTGGGCTCTGGCTTTGGGTGGTGCACACTGCCATGTGCAGTACTCCTCTTTTTTTTTGGTGGGTTTTTCTGATGCCTGGATATTCAGGGGTCAAAAAAACCTTCCGTGCTACTTCCTTTCAGCACAGAGAACAATGGAATGTGTGGTATGTGGTGCCGCAGATGAGTCTGCTGCGCCACATACTGCACGACTACACTTGTCTGGACGCAGCCAATAAGCCCAGTTCCCTCAAGCTCTCCTCAGAAGTCATGTGCCACAGCCCCCTAACAATTCTTATTGCCCTCTTCTGGACTCTCTAATTTGTATTGGGGGGCCCAAAACTGGACACAGCACTCCAGATATGGCCTCACCAGTGCTGAAGAGAGAGGAAGAATCACTTCCCTCAATCTGCTGGCAGTGCTCCTAAATACACAGCCCACTATACCATTAGCTGCCTTCCCAACAAGAGTACACTGTTGGCTCATGTTCAGCTTGCTGTTCACTGTAACCCACAGGTCCTTTTCTGCAGTGCTGCTGCTTAGCCAGTTGATCCCCAGCCTGTACCAGTGAAATCCTCAGACTGTACTGGTGCATATTAAAGTTATCTACCTTCCGATGTGAATCCAGGAATGTAACATGAATCAAATTAATTCAGCAACTCTAACAGCTAAATCTAAGCCAGCCTCTTTGGATTTCCGAGCAAAACAAGACAGTTTTTTTTTTCCTTGGCTAGATCTCTATAGTATTTAAGCTTCAAATTACATGGTTCTGTTTTGGCTGCTTAGCTTCCTGAAACATTTTTTTAGGTGTCCATTACTCAGTAAAGCCTAATTTTTCTCTTATATACTATTTTGGAGTCTTATTAGAGATAAATAATTTCTAGTAAAGGGTTAAAAGGTGGTCCAAAAGATTTAGGAACCGGATTATTTTCTGGCGTATTTATTGGTATTCTTTCTTTTGAAATTTATTTTGCCATATTTTTGAAGGGACAAGTTAAATTTTATATAAGTTACTGAAACATAGAATGAAGCCATGGAACGGACAGGAAAAAATGCTGACATTAAGTCTGGCTTGGGTGTCTCCCATGTAGCAACCAACTGCTTTAGCCATGCATGCACACATACTTGGGTAAACTGATGACAATGACATTTTGGAAGAGTATACACTACCTGTTTTCTACCTGCAACAGGCCTAAACGTTAATGGAATATATGCATGTCTTTCTTTGATTTACTATTAGCAGTAGTTTTAATTTAAAAGAAAGAAAATAGTGAGGTTTTTGGATCTAATACTTCAAATGGTTTTAGCTTGGGATCAATCATGGACTAGCAAGCATGGACTAGCAAGCATTCACATGCTTCCCACATCACAAACTGCACCATAGTAGAATAACTATATTTTCATAACAGGGGTAGAATAACTACTTCACACAATAACTACACTTTCCTCTCCAAGGTTTTTTGTCTTCTGGAGAAGGCAGATCAAAGTTGGCCCCAACGTATTAGGCAGTGTTGGATAGTTTCTGAGACAGTCTCTAAATCTGGCATTCTACAGACCTACAAACCCACTGTCCGACTCTAAATACCTGTTAAGTATCCAAAATAAAACTTTTTTTCTTGGGACAGTCATGGCTAAATTAACTGCCATTCATTCCAGAGACAAACTATATGTGTAAAGGGCCATGCAGCTCTTTTGTTTGTTACAGGTTTTGACTTGGATCAAATCAGAACTGTTTCAAAATGCCGCATTTGTTTGTACCCTGAGATAGTATTTTTTCTTGGAATAATTGTGCCTATTTTGAGTTAATAACCATCCATTCCAGGGACAAGCTACATGTGAAAAGTGCTCTGCTGCTTTTGACTTAGATCAGTCAGAACTGCCTCAGCTATGACGTGTTTTTACTCTGAAGTTGAATAATATGCTTGTATTTCTGTTGGATCCCAGAGGCTTTGTCCCAAAAGAAATCTTACATGTTTTTACTCTTACATACGACACTCTTGTTCTTCTATTATGTTCTTAGCATTTCTTATGACAATATTGTATTATAGACTCATATTGAGTTTGTGATCTAATATTACTCCCAGATCTTTTTTCAGGAATGCTGCAGCTTACCCTGTTTAAGTCCCTAGTTTATTATGTATGCATTTTATTGTTCTTTCCTAAAAGCAGTATTTATTCTTGTTTTAATTTAATTTCAAGCAACTTACTTCAGATCATTTCTTTATTTATCATTGTCATTTTGAATCTTAATCTTGTCCTTTAAAGTGTTTGCTAATCCACCCAGTGCTGCATCACCCTCAAATTTAGTAAGTGTCCACTCAATTCCATCTTCCAAGCAAATAATGGAAATTTGGAACAGCTGGCCCAGGACAGACCCTTGGTGGACCCTGCTTGATACCATCACTCAATGGGTTTGTCTACATGAGGTGTTTACTGCACAGAATACTAATTAGCTGTGCAGTAAATGTCTTGCCATCTATACATACTCCTCTATTAAGCTGAAGTAAATTAACTTCCTCTGCAGCAAGATAGTACTTGTAAATACAAGTACTATCCAGTTGTGGAGTAAAAAACTCTGTAGCAGCACACATGTAGACACTGCCCCAGCTAGTTAGGGCATGAGGGTGCTTCAGTGTAGGGGCTGCCTGACAGTTAGCCTTGCACTGAAGTACCTTTGTGCCCCAGCCAGCCTCTCCACAGCTTGTTGAACCTGCAGGAGCAGCCCTGGGCTGGTAGACTGATCCCTGGGGCCCCTGACCAGCCAGGGATGCTCTGACCCAGCTCAACATGCTGAGATCCTGGGTGCATGTGCAGCAATAAGCTTGGCCAAGTTTTCAGGTTTTGTCAGATTTTAAATATTTAAGACCTTTTTAGGTTTTAAATATTGAAGAACTCATTCTTTAGTTAAGCAGGTCTCTGACAACACTTCCAATCCTTTTCTTACATTGTTTCTTTAAGGAAAAACAAACTCCTGAATTCCTTTTACCCTTTGACTTGTATCCCATAGTCACTTGCTTACAATTCTTTGGAGTCTGTTATTATCCTTTTCTGAAACCATTATCAAATGAGAGCACAGCATACTTCACTGGAGGTTTTCAGCCACTGGACAAAAGGGATTCTAAGATGGCTTCCCATATGTTTACAAAACCAAAAGTTATTTCCTAGGAAATAACAGGGAAAGTTAGTTCACCTGTACCTTTATCTTCCAGTAGGATTAGGATAGACAGAATAGTATTAAGGCTCTAGTTATTTACAGTGTCTACTTTCAGTTTGGTTGGTAATCTCTGAATTTTAATGCTATTTTTTCATGTGTTTCATTACATTTTACTTTTTCATATTTCACTTGATACAAGTATACTTCTGAAAGTATGTAAGGTGACCCATAGAAATCAAGGTAGCAATCTCAATCTCAGGTGTTTACCAAAACAAACAAAGATGAATTCCATATGTTTGTGGAACTTGGATTAAGAAAGATCCTTAAATTCAATATTGAAATGTACTGTACTTACAATTGTAGTCATAGTCTCTTCTGTCACCACCTTCAGTGTGTCAACAACTGAAATGTAGCCAAGCCGTTTAGCAATGGCAAGGGCAGTGTTCCCATTCTAAGAAGTTAAACATTTATATAAATGGATTAGTATGAACAATGCTCGACTATAGAAACAAAAATAAGCTTGATAAAGGTGTGTAACAAAAGCCAAAGAAAATGTTTACAACGCAATGAATGAAAAAGATTTTAAACAGAAGGACATGTATAATTGGGAGTTTAACAATTTACAGTGGTTAACAGACTTTTTCCATTACTGGCCAGAAATTACCTAGCTTGGGTCCAAGGTGGGCAGGTGGTAGGAGCTAGCCCCCACCACTGGCACTTTTAACTCTCATCTGGCTGCAATCTGGCATGACCAAAGCCCCAGTTCCCTGGCCTCAGGATGGTCAAAGCTCTCCATCACCAAACGCTGCTAAAGCTTTAGGCTGGACATAGCATGCAGACTGTAAGCTGCCAACAGCTTATTTACAGTGATGGCAAAAAGAGAATATTCTTTCATGAATACATTTTCAGCTATTTCCTATTTCAGGAAAATTTATGAAAATATGATATGGGGCATCATACCATACCTGAAAACAGTGTGCTGTGCTATTCATTTTTCTGCAATTTTCCATATTTCTATTGCTGGGATAGAGTAGTGGCCCTGCACTGTTTATGGAAGGGAAAATATTAACATGCTAAGGAATAAGCTGCCCATGATACATTTTTTCTTGCCTCTTACCACAGTGAGTTCATTGGGCGAAGCACCATGCTGGAGTAAGACATTAATGATATGGGTGTGTCCCTGTTGAGCTGCCTGATGTAGGGGTGTGTATCCATTCTGTCAAGGATGGAAAAAACAGAAGAGTTGACAGTGTTCAAAGGGGACTGGTAATGTTTACAAAATAAACAAAGTGAAGACAAGAAAGACAACCTCACCTTTGTTTTGGCGTTAACTTTAGCAAAATGTTGCAGAAGGAAATTAACAATCTTTATGTTTCCATAGTGGCAGCCAACATGTAATGGAGTGTATCCCATCTGCAATGATTTGGAAAAAGGAGACATAAATTCAGATAAGCAATTAGGAAATTAATTCTGTGAATTTCCTGATAATAAAACGAACACAAAACAGAAAAATCTTGTTGTTGTTGTTTGTCTGGTTTTTTAAATTTGGTCATGTGGAATAACATACTTAACAGGTTAGTGCTCAGACTTCTTTTTCGTATCTAGCCTGTCTGCAAAAGTCTCCTTTCCCCTTTCCCATTGAAAAGGAATATATGATGGGAAATTACTCTGCGTTATTGCAGCACCTAGCATATTTATTGCTGATTTAAGAGACATTCTGTTCATATTCATTAGGATTGTAAGATTTTGGGGACATGGGCTATCTTTGTATCACATGTTTGTACTTAATACAATGGATCTATTATTCTTAATTGGAGCCTCCAGGCCAGTGGTTCTCAACATTTCTTTAGACTCAAGGCACCCTTGGAAAATGCCAGCTCTTAACTTTCATTTAATTTTTGGCTATGGAAAAATAATAGAGCAATTTGTCTTTTCCAAAGAACTCAGAAAATCCACTGCAGGTCAGAAAGTTATGGACATTGTGAATTCTTATTAGAAATCTCCAAGTTTATCTTACAAATCAAATCTAGGTATTTGCACACCTAACAGTTCTAATATTGCATGGCATCCTTAAATGGATTTTATAGTAGGCATCTGGTTGAGAATCACTGCTGTAGGCCCTCAATAAAACTAAACAGTGATAACAATTTTCCTAAAGTTTACTAAAATGATGGGTGTGCTTATTTTGTACTTACATAAAATGTATGTATTTAGTTCATCTGTAATACGACAGGAACTCTTTGCTTCCCTATGAAGATGTGGAACATTTTTTTCCACAATCAGTGGAGACTGATAGTGCATGTGTTGTGTTATTCATGGCTATAGAAAAGACACACCCAATGCATACTGGGAAAAATCTTTAATAATATCTAAAATTTAATAGAATTGCAGGTGACAAATTGAAGAGTCGCTATTGCTTGGTAGTCAGGGTCTGAGTATCAATCATATTGTTAGCAGGTATTGGCTTTTGAAAGACCTTAAAGTTTATCTTGTCATTTCTGGACACAGCTTCCTTTTGCTCATCTTAAAAAAAATACACAGATTTTCAAAAAATTGAAATGACATGTTAAAAACTTTTACAGATTCTTTAAATTAATAAAGTGAGAAATACCATCTAATTCAACCATGCAAGGAGCACCAAAGCTGCTTTCTTCCACCTTTTACTCCTTTTCTGTATTCTGCTAAAATGAGAACCTAAATCATTGCTCTGGAATGGTTTGCATTTCTTTGAGATCCTCTGAGTGATAGAAATGATTAGATAATCCTTCCTAAAACAATTTTCTCTTTCTACCTTATCTGCTTGCATCAAGACAACATTGTCTCTTCTTCCTTAACAAACACACTTTCTTAATTCTATTCAAGTTGGAGCAGCCAGAAGGACAGTTCAGAATAGGGGCACCTGAATATAACACTTAAGCTTTTTTTCTTCTTCTTCTTCTTTTTTTTTGTAGAGTCTGCAAACATTGACCAAGCTGCCCTCTGAATCACATTGCTAACCAGGAAAGGACTGTTATCTTTATTTTACAAATGGGTAAATCCAAGCAAAGTAGTTAAATAACTTGTTCAAAGGCAGCAGGAAAGCAATGCTAGAGTCAGGGCTGGGATTTAGGTGTGTTCCCTATCTTGTGTTCAGACCATTGGGCAATGCCTCTTAAGAAAAATAAAAAGACAAATTTGAAGAGCTCAGCATAGTTTTGTTCACATAAATGTATATCTAATTCTTAATATGTACATTTCATATAAAATTGGCTAATGGCTATATATTAGAACATGAGTCTATACTAGATGTAACATTTGCCATGAAATATACTGTATTGGTACGCTTTTACTTCAGAAAATTAAACTTCATGCAACAAGTAAAAAAACTGGTAGTATTCACAAGACATTTAATTCTTGCAAGGCATGAATCTTTCTACTGAATCTCACTGAAATCAATGGGAATCTTTCACTTGAATCTCAATGAACTTTGGGCCATACTTTACATGCCTCCACACATACAGTCAGATACAGTTTGAGAAGCAGGAGTATTGTCTGATTCAGAACTTTTATCATTGCACATTAAAGATGATAGCCCCATCAATGGTCAGTGTTAGTACCCACCTCTCTAAATTATTACTACAGAACTAGCCTCATAGCCTACTGTAAAAGCCAAAGATGATGGTTGAACAGCAGGGCAAAGTTCAGATCCCAGCTTTGGCTCCCTGGGATCGGAAGCATTTTTAGGAGCTGAGCTGTAACTACTTATGAATAACAATTCATTAAATGCACTGCCCTGACCCCCGTCCCTGTGTACATCAAAAGACAGTGTAGACTAAAACACAAATAAACTAACAAAATATGAACTCAAAGGAATGCACCCCCCACCCAGCCCAGCCCAGGAAGAAGCTTACACTGTTCCTCATCACAGGGTCACCAAACTCAGGATCTGCCAAAGAGGTTAGATCCAGAGCCGAGGGCTACTCACCAAGAACTGTCCTTACTAGGCCCAAGGCATATAATTCTGGGGAAGGTCAGGGACCACATCCCAGCAGCTCTGTATACAACCTCTCTTTGAACTCATGCGTGAAGGTTTATGTAAGCTTTCTTCTCCCCAGCACATAACAACTATAGGTAGCTGTCAAAATCTTGATCTTTATTGCACTGTGGAATGCACCTGTGTCATACTATTCCTATGTTTAGAATGGAAAATAGAACAAATGCTGCTGTAAATTTATCTACAGCAAGCAGTAAATGCCAAGATTTTAAAAGATACTCACCTGACCTATTTATTGTACCTTTGTAAGCAGCCATAAGAGTAACTATCTACACTGCTTACTCCTCCCTGGCTCTTTTATTGCTTCTAATTAGTCCACCATTTAAATTAGAGACCAGGTACAGTACTAGTTCTCAATGCTTTACTTTTTTTGCCTAGCTGAAGTATGTATAATACGAAAGAGAGGAGAATAGGTAAATATCGGAACTCCAAGGCTAAGTATAGGTATTCAAAAAGCTGAGGCAAAATCGATCTAAGTTACATGTTTTTGTCTATGTGGTACAGTTTAAATTGTGTGAACACATTTGCTCTTTGTTGGGAGGACAAATCTTAGACTAGGTTCTCCCATTTTTTAACAAGTCTATGTGAACTGAACCTCTGTTCTGTTACAGGTATAGACTGGCTTCTGATCACTTATACTAGTAATAGTGTAATGTCTGTACCTGGCCCAAATGATCTCCATCCACTTATTACCTTTTTAGTGCTCACTGCATCACAGTTCACCTGCTTTGAAGCCCAGAAATAAGGAATTAATACAAGTCCTTCTAGTGCTTCTTTTACAGGTGGGGGACAGGAGATGGGTTCACTGAAGAGCGACTACAGAGAGGCAATCCATCTCTCCCCTCTGGGGTTCAGCCTTGGTGGCAATTTTAGTACCTGCTAGCCTAGAAGCAAAATTCTGAGCTCTGAGTTTGAACTCTGATCCCGGTGTGGCAGCACATTGCTGCCACTAGACTACTAGGTAGCCTGGAAGGTTTTGTCTTAAATCGTCAGTCCCTTGCAGTCATCTCGTGTCATGTTTTATCATGCACCATGCAATGTAGCCAGCAAAGAAGGGATGTTATAACATAACATAGAAGGCAAATGAATATACTGGACATTTTATAGCAAAGTTTTCTTTCATTAGAAATAGGCTTCCATGGGAACAGTGAGCAACATTTGCTGTTAAGTGATTGGATCAAAGCATAAAATAAAAAGTAACTGCTAAAGTGCATTCTTAATCCCAAATGACAAAGAACATATCCTTAGCTTTCCAGGTACAATGCAGACATAAATACCAAATTGCTTCCAATTCATGTAGCATCTAAAATTTGCATATACTTCTTGGCTTATTATAGAAGGATATCCCGTTAACATTTCTGAATTATGCCAACAGCCTGTTGATGAGTAAACTTGATTTTTTTTTAAACTTGTTTTGTTAATAATTTCTAAAAAAAAAATTGTTAACTTATTTTTGTTTGTGTTGGGTATTTTTTTTACTATACCACTGGCTGTATGCAGAGTTTGTGATTAAACCAGTATTTCATAGATTTCATAGACATATTTACTGGCATACATTTCCTCAGGCTGAGCAGTACATTTATTTAAAGTCTTTTAAATCTGGCTTTTACTTTTATCACTTTAGGGTAGTCAATGTAAGAATGGACAACAATATAGAGAGTTGCTTCTGAAAAGTTATTATCAAAATATCAGGAATAAATGCCAAAAATAAACCCTGAAATATTGGGCTGTTCAGTTCTACATTAATATATTGAAAGAAACAGTATTCCCCTCTTCCAGCTCTTAATTTTTAGTGAAACTACATGAAAAGTCTTATACAACATGAATGTCTACAGCTTCAATAGACTCCATTTGCCTTGGTGATAACTACTTCTGAACAGCTTGAAATATTTCATCTCTCATTTCATGCTGACTCTCAAGCTGCTCTGGATTTTTTTTCTGCTTATGTCAGATATTGAAGATACAGTGAAAGCTCACAAATGAACAGAGTATCACTGATCTCTTTGGTTTGTCTAGATACTGCTCAAGATTGTACTTTGATTCAGCAAAGCACATCAGTGCATGTTTAAATCTGGGGACACGATTAAGCTTTCCTAAGCTGGGACCTAACAACATAAAGTATCTTTCAAAGTCTTGTTATTAAGATAGTTGGAAAACAGAAATTTCCAGGCAAGTAGTTGATTGATGATCAACCACACACCTAAAAATTCGGATAAGAGATAGATACTAGGACTGTACAAAACGACTATGTTTCATTTCGGTTTCAGATTCGGCATTTCAGAGGGACAGTGATGCTATCATCTGGGGGCTAGCACCCCCTGGGAGGGCTGCGGGGCTCTGCCAGGCTCTTTTTGGGGGGTGCGGGCCCCTGGATCTGAATGCAGCATGACAGCATACTGCCACTGCCGGCTGGGCCCAGTGGCAGCACCAGTCTTCCCAGCACTTGGTGTCGGGTGCATGGAGCAGACTCAGGTGCTGCCGCTGGCCCCAGCTGGCAGCAGCAGCATGCTGTCATCCCGCGCGCTCCCCTAGGAAGAGTCCATCACAGCCCCACAGTCCTCCGGGGGGCACGGGCCCCCAGATCTGTGCGTGGGATGACAGCAGCAGCCTGCTGTCACCCTGCACACAGATCTGGGGTCCCGCACCCCCTAGGAGGGCTCCAGGGCTGTGCCAGACTTCTCCCAGGGGGCGGAGGTCCCTGGATCTGCGTGTGGGATGAGAGCAGATTGCTGTCCCTCCCACCGAGCACTAGGATTGGAAGGGACCTCAGGGTCAGATCGCAAACGCTGGTCAGCTACAGATGTCAGTCAGAGCAGTCTGTCCCACTCTCTCTTTCCCCTCCCCCTTCGAGGTTCTGTTTCCCCGCAAGCCCGCCTCTGAAACATTCTGAAACTTCCAAAACATTTTGGATGGTTTTGTTTAGTTTGGGAGATGTTTTGGAGCCTTCCATTTTGTTTCGTATTCAGTGTTTTGGGCATCAAAACGGGCTGAGACACCTCTGAAACGAATCGGCTGCCAAAATTTCGCACAGCCCTAATAGAGACTGTACAACTAATATACATTGAGGATAATTGTGATTAAGCATTTCATGTGAAAAGTAACTCCTTTCCATCATCCCACAGTTTAATTTTTCTTTCTTTCCTTCTAAAATTACAAGTAAAACTTTTTTTTCTTTTTGTGGAAATTAATTAATTTTTTTATGTAACCACAGAAGAGGTATAATTTACATGCAGTGCTGTGCAAGTTTTATCACATTTCCCTCTGTCTTGACTAAAAAAGCACAGTTCAAAGGGTAACAGGGTAGCCAATTGCCAAGGACTTACTCCTTGTTAATATTAAAAATACTGTGAATATGGGGCTAGTTATTAGCCCCATTTGTCAACCAGGAACTAGACTGAAACCATCAAACTGTCATACAGGCCCAAGAGTCAGCATATAGTAACATTTTTTGAAAACTAAAGGACCATTGTTGGCTTTAGGCAATGCAAATTTCAACCTTGAGCAATCCAGGACTCCATTTGCTTTTATTGTCTCAGTTTATCACTGAATGTTAGACATGAAAATTGCACTACCCCATGGGCAGCATAATTGAATAATAATGACTCATGGAAGCCCACTTAACCTCACAAAATGTATTCACCTTTTGTTCAGCATTGATGCCATACTAAGACAGAAAAATCATACTCCATTTAATCAGTACAGCTATCAGTACTAAAGAAAAAATGGCTGAGCCCCAAGCTCTGCATTAATTAAGGTCCCTTTCCTGTGCCTTATGTCAGTCATACACGTGCTTAAAACCAGGCACAAACCTAAGCAGTATGCTGAATCAAGGCCTAAAATATATAGGGAAGAAAAACTGCTTCTACTGGACAACACAAAAACTGCTGTTTTTACTGTGGGAATGCCCTGCTGCCCTTTCTGAAAAGTGAGTTGCATTCCCCACTCAATTTGTGGCATCTAAAACATCTGGGAAGAATGAGAGTCAAGTTGGGAGACAAAGGCCTGGTTCCCCTCACCACAATCTTACTCTATGGCGAGTCTATAAAATCTTGATGTATATTGGTAGCCATGGATTATACAGGTGCAAAGTAGCCTGAAGAAACACATTTGATTATTTAATTGTGACTACCATTAAAACAGCCCATGTTCTGAAAGCATGTGGCTTCCTTAGCACTCTACCATTTGTATTATCTTTTTCACTTTATTAAATACTTTCCCCCTATTGGTCAAATGGCTAACATATAAACATGGGCAGGCTTAAAAAACAAAACAAATAACCCAGTCTTCAACTGATACCACGTCCTTGCACCAAACCAGTTTTTTTTTTATTCACAACAGCACTGAATGAGGTCAGCATAGCTGAGATTAGCCTCAGACTGCTGCTGCAGAACCAGAAGAGGGACCCCAGAGCACTGTCAACATGCTGTCTACAAAACTGGTGGCTGTTTTTCTTTTTCACATTTTCCTCCAAAATACAGTAAAAAAGCAATGTGGTAGGGGGAAAATCATTGATATTTATGGTTGCACATGTGATCATTTAGCTTTAAGAGTATTTCTGAAAATGCTCATAGATTAAAAAAAAATAAGGCAAGAACAAATCAAGTTATATAGTCTGATATTCTATGTAACATGTCAGAGAATTCCAGCACTAGTTATAAATATTAAAAATATTATTTTTGCTTCCTGCACCTTTGAATCAGAAGATAGCTTTCAGCCCAGTCCCCCTTTCCTTTTGACTCTTTACTCATGTGAGTAAGGGTATAAGTTGGGGGGCACACATGCATAAGTAATAAATGCTCCAGTAATAAGGGTAGCAGGGACTTGATGTTTGTGAAGTGCTGTGTAAGTTTTATAAGAATGATAAAGAATATTCTGAGCAGAACAAACACAATAGTTTATTGGTGGATCCATATGCTAAGCTATTAAGTAGGGTTATCATACACCCAGGTTTTCCCAGTCAGGTCCTCTTTTTGAGTCCTTCCATCTCCATTTGTGCAGTTTTTTAAAATATCAACAAATGTCTGGGATTTTATTCTGCCTCTGCTCTGCATCAAAGCTTTTTCCAGTGCTTCCTGGCTTACCCTAACAAGGAGCTGCTTGTGGCTGGGGGCAGTGTGGGAGGGCAATTGGAGGCAGGGGCATCACGTGCTCGATGTGTAGCCCTGGTAGCTGCAGGTAGTAAGCCTGTGACGGCAGGGGTTGGAAGGCCAGGTCTGGGGACTGTTGGGTGTGTGTGTGTGTGTGTGTATCTTTGTGTGTCTGTGGATTGGTGTGCGAGGGAGGTGGGTGCCTGCCAGTGCTGGGGCTGCAAAGAGTGGGGAGACTGGGGAGGTGCCTGCCCCTCCAGTAGGGGAAGGGGGTAGAGGGAGTCTTGGGGGGCAGCAGGGAGCTGGGTGGGAAGCAGGGCTGCGGGGGGCAGAGGGCTGTGGGTTGGGAGTGAGGGGCACTGGCCAGGCTGGGGGCAGGCAGGGGCTGCGAGTCAGGAGTGAGGGGCATTGGCAGGGTTGGTGGGGGGCAAGGGGCTGTGGGTCAGGAGTGAGTGGCACCAGCAGGGCTGGGGGGGCTGTAGCTTGGGAGTGAAGGGTATCAGCAGGGTTGGGTGTGGGGGCTGCAGGTTGAGAGCAAGGGGCACCAACGTGGTCTGTGGGGTGGGGTACTCTCCCTCTACTGACACTGGTAGTAGGGTTACTCAGTTTTACAAGTTCATAATCTAAACTATAACTGGTTAAGACCTGAGGACAACAGTAGATTAGTTATTTCAACATTGTGGGTTTTTTTCACCATAGTAATTCAGGGCTCGTCAGTTCTTTCATTATAAATATAGGCCAGGTACAAACATTACACCTACAGAATGTTCCACAACTCAAACCAGAGATTTGCTTTTGTTTAACATAAGTTAACAGGTTGGTTTAGTAAGTAGGATTAGCCTCACAAAGACTAGCAACCCAGAGCTGCTACAACTGCTATTCTGATCTTGCCTGTAGCATGCGGGTTCTGTTATGAGGGAAACTTGCTCCATTCTGTCTTCAGAATTAAGGCACTAGTGCCAATGTGATCAGCAGCTACAACCCAAGTGTAATACATATCTGCTCAATAAAGCTACTTTGAAAATTAGATGACTTAAAGCATTTCTAATATGAAAACCACTATTTAAGTAGTGATGATGATGATTATGCTGTCAGCACTAAACAGCATCTGTGTGTAAAAACATGTACAGTTAAATACTTTGGATTCAGCTGTGGCTTTAGCTCACAATGCCATACTGGAGATGTGCCTGTTGTGGTGGTTCCTTGATCCATCTTCCTAAACAAGGTGGAAATGCAGCTCTTCTTTTGTTTCTGTATTGAGAAACTTGGACCAAAATTTTCAAGAAAGCTTAAGCACAGTAAGTGCTACATGCTTTGCTATACTACCAAAAAACTGACTAGATAGAAAACATTTTCTTCCAGGAAATGTATAATGCTCATCTAAGCACCTTTCTGGCTGTTATCTAGCATAAACCATTTATACACAAAGGCCATAATCTTAAACTTAGTTTCCTAAAATTTGGCACCCGAGTAAAAGTGGTCTGAGAGAAGGGCTGAGTATGGACAGATTTTTCATAGGGCTGAAGTGCAGTTAGAGCTATGGTAGTCCAGGAAATATACAAGAGGGTAGGACTTTTTTGGTGCCAAACGTATAGTTGGGAAAGATATTAGAAAAGCTTCTGGGCACAGACTGCACTTCTTCAGGTCCAGGTTTTTCCGAAGTAAAAGAGCAGCACTTCTGGAAGACTACTTTTATTCAGGAGTTTAAATATTGAATCAAGTACCACACTTTAAGAAAATTAAGGCCTTTACACTTTATATTAAAGACATAAAGACATAAACATAAGGATAAATTAAGCCAACATGCCCTAGAGCTCCACATAAGTTCCCAATCAGATTTATGGTAGCAGAGGAGAGCAATGTAGGGCCCAATGTAGGGTTTGTTTCCTTTATTAGGATTCAGTTTAAGTCTGAATTTTGCATGTTGGACACAGTTAGTTTGATGATGCTGACTCTGTTTCCTAGAATACAATTGTCTGTATCATTAAAAATCCTACCACTCTATACTTTGGCAAAGGGAAGTGTCTAAGAAAATCAGAAGTGTGCAAACATGAAGGCTGAGTCATCTCCCAGCAGTACAGAGTGGTCTTTATATACCAGTTTTGGCAAGAATGAATTATTTATGGATGGATACATAATTTAGTATACCTAGCTCATGGCAAAGGGGAGTTATGGTTTGTACTAGTAACCATCTTTTACTTGCTATAAAATCTCATAATTAGGAGTAAATCATTGCTAATGGTTTAATAATCAGGAGTACCTAATTTATATTTATTTGTTTATGTTACTTAAAACAAACCTCCCCAAGAAGTGCTTTCACAGCGATAAAGACACTTTACCCTTTTGCTATTTTTTCAGATGTTAACTGGATACAGCAGGACTGAGTATGTGCAGCACACACTCAAAAACACTACTGGGAGTTCAGGGAATGCACCACACGCTGAAAGAAAGGACAGAGCTCCAGCATTTATGCAAGTTCTCTTAAATAAGGAATGCAATTCAAATCCTACTGACTGCCCACTTCCTTCAGTTAAAGAAACACAACAGTAAAATGCAATTAAAATCACAAGTGAGCCAACCATGAGGCATGACTTCAAAAATAAATATGCAGATTGTCCTTGCTATGGAAGAAAAATTTGGGAAGTATTAAATATGCTTAAGTATTAAATATATGCTTCTACATCTTCAAAAGTATATTTTCTAATAATTTATTGATATGGACTGATTAATCTCTGTGTTTTTTCATAGAATCATTGAAAAGTAGAGCTAGAAAGGATAGTGACCTCAGGAGGTCATCTAGTCCAATACCTTGTTCAAAACAGGAATAGCCCTACCCAAACTATCCCATACAAGTGCGTGTCTAACCTACTCCTAAAACTACACAAACAGCTGTGTCACAAAAACTACAAGGCATGTAGCCCAAAGGCACCAAGAAAACCTCAACGTGATGTAGGTAAAGCAAAGGCACAAGGACACTGTCAATGTTGTGCCACAGCAGGGGTTGTTTACTATTTCTGGGAGATCTTAGGAAGAGGGTCATGCCCCCAACTACAGAGGAAGGCAAAACTCCCCCACAGACCATGACATTCAGATTGTGGAGTAAAATTCCTTACTGCCCCCAAAATGTGATCATCAGTTTGATCTGAGATGACCCTGGGCAGTAGGACCACAACATCTAACCAGGAACTCCCACGTTTTATCTCTTGCAGGAGCACTGAAACATCCTCACCAAAAACCTTAGCCTTGGCTACAGCCAACATGCAATACTTCTTGAGGAAAGAAGAAAAAAACCAAGAAAACAAATCCTATACCTGTAGCAAGAGAAGGGGAAAGAGTTCCTTCCCATCCCCAGAGGTAACCAGCAAAGCCCAGAGCATGGAAAAAACTGAACACTAGGACTGTGCGAAGCTTCGGATCGTGATTTGGATTTGAAAAAGATTCGGAGGCTGAATCTGCATGTCCGAATCGAATCACTAGCTGCTTTTGGCTTTCCAGATTGATTCGGAGCTTCTGAATGAATTCAGAAAAGATTCAGAAAAGATTCTGTGATTTGGAGATTCCGAGGGCTGTCTGTATGGGGAAACAGAAACTTGGAAGAGGGAGGGGGAGCAGGGGAGGAGAGGGAGCAGGGGGGGAAAGACTGACATGTCTAGGTGGCCAGTGAGTATGATTTCTCTCTGACTGCCTTTCCAACTACAGTGTCTGGAGGGGGGAAATAGAAATAGCATAAAAGCCTCTGTGTGCAGGCCTGCTCTGCTTTTTGTAAGTTGGTTCTGTCTCAAGAACAGGGTCAGAAAGGTGCTGTGCTGCCTGGCTTCCTTCATAGTCAGCAGTTGCAACTTGCCTGCTCCTTTTTGTTGTTAGAAAGGACTGGATAGGATTTAGCTTATCTTAACTTAGAATCACTTTACTTAAAACTATCCAATTCATTTCTTTCAATTGATATTTGGTCTCTTTTTTTGTTGCAAACTTTGAAAAAAGAAAGCTCAGTGTTTTCCCTGCCAGCGTGATCCACAACTGTGCAGGGAGGCACACAGATTGCACAGACACTTATAACATACACACATACAAGAAGGAAAATCAGATATTCATAGAAGAAGAGAGTCAGATTATATATAGTAGTTATTATTTATTAATATTATTATAGTTAGTTTACATAGAGACTGAAGACAACACAGAAGTCAGATTCAGATTGAGACTAACACAGAACTCAGGGTCTTAGAAGAAGGAGATATATCATTTTAGGTACATATTACAACACAGAAGAAGTACAGGAGTAGTCACACATTCACATTAATAGAACATCACAGACAAAGACACCATATATAGTTATTAATAATCAAAGTAGAGTCCAGCGCACGCACACAATACAGGGGGAATAAAACACACAATAGAGTCACACTCTACATTCAGAATTCATAAAAAATAAACACATCCCAGCAGAGAAGAAGACAGATAGCACACATTTTTTACATAGGCCTTTATACTTATTAGTGAATTAAACAATCAAACCAGAGTCCAGTGCACACCCACAACGCAAAAGAAGAAAACACACAACACAAAAGGAGTGACACACACACACACACCTTTTGCAGCACAGGAAAGATTAATATGAAGAGTGCTGGAAAGGCAGGTGCCAGGTCTTCTGGCAGGGGAGGGAGAGGGGGTAGGGAGAGAGCTAGAGCTGCATTCTCTTTCCAAGCAGCCATGACGCTTCTGCTGCCAGTGGAAGCAAGGAGGTGGGAGTAGTATCTGCACCTGACATCCCTGCACCTGCACCACCACCGCTCAGTCCAGAAATAGGCACTAGCAGTGAAATCACTTGTCTCCTCCACCCCAATGTCATCTCTCAGCATGAGCCTCCCACTACCAGAGGAGGAGCTGGAGCTGGAACCAGGGGTGCTGAGTGCCCTGGCTCAAGCAATTCCGGGGACTGAGGGGGAATCAGAGTTTGTGCTCCACACCCCTCAAAGATCCCCTATACCCAGGTTTCCTCCGGAAAGCAGCACCTCAGAGGAGGTTGAGGTTGTGGAGGCACGTGGCTCAGCTGAGGCAGCTGCTGCTGCTGTTGTGCCTCAGCCTGCTGAGTGGGATAAGAAAGCATCCTCACCCTCAACCCAGAAGTGGGTGAGTAGCATAGCATGGGAGCATTTTGGGCTGGCAGATGATCCCAGATTTGCTATCTGCCAGCAATGCCGAAGGCACATCAGCCGGGGCAAGGACGTGAAACACTTTTCCACCACGGCGATGCTGCTGCATCTCAGGAGGCAGCACCCCCTTGCCCTTCTTGTTGCTCAGCCTGGCACCAGTAAGAGCACGTTGAAAGGGAAGTCCCTCGCTCACTCCAAAGCCCGCTTCGCCTCAAAGCAGAAGCAGGCCACCCTGGACCAGTGGGGGAAAGCTGCAGGCAGATGGGGGTGAGTTGCAAAAGCAAGTGAGATCATGCAGACCATTGGGGAGATGCTGGCTCTGGACAGCCAGCCCTTCTCCCTATTTGTGCGGCCAGGGTTCACATGGCTCATAGCACTTCTGGCCCCATCTTACAAAGTGCCCGCATGCACCACCTTTAGCAGGACAGTGATGCCCTCTCTGTATGAGGCATGCAGGGAGTACATGAGGGAGGAGCTGCACAAGGCGGACCTCAGGTAGCCTTGCACTTCACCTCTGACATCTGGAGCAGCCGGGGTGGCGATCACGCCTACCCCTCCCTCACAGGGCACTGGTGCAATCAGTCAGGCCATCGGTGGGCTCTCCTCCAAGCTAAGGTGCTGGATGAGTCCCACACAGCAAGGGAGATCATGGGGGCCAATGAACTGCATGGTGCAGGGGTGGCTCCATGATCACTGAAAATGGGGCCAATATGGTGAAGGCTATCTGTGATGCCAGCTTTGTTGGCATCCGCAGTGTGGCACACAGGCTGCACCTCATAATGAGGGATGCCTTGGAGGGGGACAGGGCCGCTGGTGATGGCACCACCACCACTACTGTTACAAGCCAGGTGATTTCAAAATGCAGGAAGGTGGTGGGCTACTTCCACCACAGCATCAAGGGGGGCAAGATGATGTGAGAGAAACAGGCAGAGCTGAGCATCCCTCAGCACAAAATCATGCAGGATGTGGAGACTCGGTGGAACTCATAGTTTCATAGTTTCATAGTAGCTAAGGTCAGGAGGGACCCGAACAGATCATCTAGCCTGACCCCCTGCCACAGGCAGGAATGAATGATGGGTTCAAAAGACTCCAGACAGGTGATCATCTAACCTCTTTTTGAATTTACCCAAAGTAGGGGTGAGGACCACTTCCCTAGGAAGTTGGTTCCAGATTCTGGCCACCCTAACTGTAAAATATTGCCTTCTGATCTCTAACCTAAACCTAGTCTCCATCAGCTTATTACCATTGCTCCTCATCACCCCAGGTGGTGCTGGGGAGAATAGGGCTCTTCCTATTTGCTGATGACCTCCCCTGATGAGTCTGTAGGCAGCCACCAGGTCTCACCTCAGCCTCCTCTTGCTGAGGCTGAACAGGTTCAGGTCCCTCAGTCTCTCCTCATAGGGCCTGTCCCGCTGCTCTCTCACCAAATGAGTGGCCCTCCCGTGAACCCTCTCCAGGCTGGCCACATCCTTTTTAAAGCCCAGTACTGGACACAGTACTCCAATTGCGGACTGACCAATGTTGCATAGAGGGGGAGTATCACCTGTCTGGACCAGCTTGAGATGCATCTTTGGATGCATAACAAGGTATGCCTGGCTTTGCTGGCTGCAGTCTGACATTGGCAGCTCATGTTCATCTTGGAGTCAATAATGACTCCAAGATCCCTTTCTGCCTCTGTGCTTTCAAGAGGGGAACTCCCCAGCCTGTATGTATGCTGTGGATTCCTTCTCCCAAGGTGCAGCACCCTGCATTTGTCTACATTGAACCCCATCCTATTCTCATCTGCCCACTTTTGTAGTCTGTCTAAATCTAGTTGCAGCCTCTCTCTCCCTTCAAGTGTGTCCACCTTGCCCCACATCTTAGTGTCATCCGCAAACTTGGGCAATGTGCTTTCAAGCCCCTCGTCCAAGTCAGTGATGAAGATGTTAAACAGTGTGGGCCTGAGGACTGAGCCCTGGGGTACCCCACTGCTTACATCTCGCCAGGTTGAGTACAACTCATCCACCACTACTCTCTGGGTGCGCCCCATCAGCCAGTTTTTTACCCATCCAACTGTGTAGGCATCAATGCCATAGTCACTTAATTTATTAATGAGAATGGGGTGAGAGACGGTGTCAAAGGCCTTCTTAAAGTCTAGAAAGACTACGTCCATGGTGACACCATCGTCCAAGGATTTCGTTACTTGGTCATAAAAGGCAATCAGGTTGGTCAGGCAGGACCTGCCTTTGATGAACCCATGCTGGTTGCCCTGAGCATGATCTCCCCTGCTGACCCCCCACAGATGTGCTCCTTGATGATTCTCTCCAAGATCTTCCCAAGGACTGAGGTGAGGCTTCACCTAGTTTCCAATCCCCTGGCACCTGGCCAGATGACCATGAATGCTCATACAGCCAGGCCAAGGGCTCTGTGATGACCCGTGCCAGCTCCCTCAACACCCTTGGGTGGAGGACATCTGGACCTGCAGATTTAAAAATATCCAGCCCTTCCAAAAGATACCTAACTACCTCTGTGCTGAACCAAGGCCTGTCAGAGCTATCCCCGTGATTGTCCCTACCTCTGGCAGGAGGGACGTCCCGGTCCCTGTTCAAGAAAACAGAGGCAAAGAAACTGTTAAAAATGTCAGCTTTCTCGACTGGTGTAGCCACAAGGTTACCATTTGAGTCTTGCCGGGGCCCCACACTGCCTGGTGCCCTCTTCTTGCTCCCAATGTACTTGAAAAAGGACTTTTTGTTTTCCTTAATCCTGGACGCTAGCCTGAGCTCCATCTCTGCCTTGGCCTTCTTAATAGCCCTCCTACACTTACAGGCCAAGGAGGAGTACTCCTCTTTGGAGATAGCCCCTCCCTTCCACTGGTTGCACACCACGCTTTTAGTCCTCAGGCATTCCTGAATGCCCTTGCTGAGCCAATGGGGTTTCTGAGCACTCTTACTCTCCTTGCTTCTCTCAGGGACTGTTACCCTTTGGGCCTGGAGGATCGCCCCCTTAAGGTATGACCATCCCTCATGGACTCCCATCTCCTCTACCTTCTGGGCCCTCAGTGCCTGCCCCACTAATCTCTGAAGCTCATTGAAGTTGGCCCTTCTGAAGTCAATGGCTTTAGTCTTGCTATAAGCCCTTGACATCTTGCGCTGGATAGTGAATTCCAGCAGGTGATGATCGCTATTGTCCAAGTGGTCAAAGACCTGCAGTCCCCTCACCAGGTCATCCCCAGTGGCCAGGGCCAGGTCCAGCAAGGCATTACCCCTAGTGGTGAAGGTCCTGTAATACAGCCAGGAACCTACATGAGCAGTCAGACCTGGTTGTCTGCTCCTCCCAGCAAATGTCTGGGTAGTTTAGTTCACCCATGACAATAACATCTCTTGACCTAACTGCCTCTATAAGCTGTGAGCTGACCAGAGAAGTCCCGGTCCAGCTCTTCCCCCTGGTTGGGTGGTCTGTAGTAGACACCCACCGTAAGGTCCCTTTCGCCACGCCCCCCTTGTAGTTTGACCCATAGTGTCTCCACCCAACCCTCCTCTAAACTGAAACTAATCCTTGATGATGTGAGTTGCTCTTTGACATAGAGCGCAACCGCCCTGCCTTTCCTCTCTGTCCTGACCCTTCTATATAGGGTGTATCCCTGAATGCCCACTGCCCAGTCATGGGTAGGGTCCCACCAAGTTTCTGTGAGCCCTGCTAAGTCTAGATTCTTACTCACAATCAGGAGATACAGTTCCTCCTGCTTGCTCCCCATACTACGAGCATTGGTGTAGAGGCACTTGAGGCCTCCTGAGGGTGCACACGCCTCCCCCCTACTCCCAGGACTGTTGTGGACCCCTACTCCCAGGACGTTGTTGCTTACCTTTCTCTTGTCACCCTGCATGCTGGTGAAGCATCTTCTCCGCTCGGTGCGGCTCCTTCCCTGGCCTAGCTCATCCAAAGGTTGTTGGAGGCGGTGCCCCCTTACCTGGCCTAGCTCATCTAAAGGTGATGATGTCAAGCTCAAGGCTGGTTAGTGGCCTGCACCAGAGGTGCAGGGACCCAGAAGCCAGACTCCCCCTGCGCCTATCTCTTTGACAGTTGGCAGGCTGCATGGCCTGGCAGGGCCTAGCAGGCCTGCAGTACTGTTTTTCACCCTCCCATGCCCTAAGACAGACAGGCACAGCTGGAAGACTTCATGACCTCAGTAGGGCCTGACAGGTGTGCAGTAGTTCTTTTCACCCCCCTGCACCCTGAGAGAGACAGTTGCACAAGCACCCACATCATTAGTTTTGCCAGTTAGCAGCCAGAGGTGCAGGGTCCCAGAAGCCAGACTCCCCCTGCACCTATCTCCTTGACAGCTGGAAGGCTTTGTGGCTGCAGCAGGGCCTAGCAGGCCTGCAGTTTTCACCTCCCTGTGCCTTAACACACACACAGTGTCACCTATGTCACGAGTTTTGCTTGTCATCAGCTTGAGGTGCAGTTTCCTAGAAACCCCTATATCTATCTCCTTGAAATGTGGCAGATTTTGTGGCCTTAGCTGGGGCTACCATCCCTGCAGTTATCACCTCCCTGTGGCTTAACATACACATGTGACATGAGTTTTGCTTTCAGGACTTTGAGGTACAGTTCCTCAGAAACCCCTGCACCTATCACCTTGAAACTTGGCTGACTCCATGCTCTCAGCAAAGGCTAACATCCCTGTAAGTTTCATTAGAATCAGCCATAAAACAACAAAATTATAGATATTTAATTGATTCCCCTTTATACTCTGTCCCAGGGGAGCTGGGGTTACAGGAGGACCCCAGGTCAAAGCAAAAAGAAAGCCCCACTTACCTTCTGCAGAGCCCAAAAAGCAGGAATGAACGTGTGCGGCGAAACCACCACCACAACTTATCAGCCGCGCTTATATACAGCTGGGGCCGGGCAGCGTGGGCTGGAGATGCCACCCGGAAGAAATAAAAAGCTGCCCCGAGGGTGCAGTGGGGTGGCAGACGAATGGAGGCTCAAGGAGGAAGCCCACACCCTGAGGGGCTCAGCTGCTGCATCAGGCAGTGTGGGAAGCTGGGGGCGGAGCCTGGAGAGGTTCCGACAGCGGAGCCGATGGCAGAGTCGGCAGCAACGCCGACAGCAGAGCCTGCAGTAAAGCCGGCAGCAATGCCAGTAGAAGAGCCGACAGCGGAGCCAACAGCAGAGCCGACGGCAGAGTCGGCAGTGACGCCGACAGCAGAGCCTGCAGCAAAGCCGGCAGAAGAGCCGGTATTGACGCCAGCGGAGGAGCCGGCAGAGACGCCTACAGCAGGGCTTGCAGCGAAGCTGGTAGCGAAGCTGGCAGCAAAGCCGGCAGAGGCTCCAGCAGCAACATCTGCAGCAGAGCCAGCAGCAGAGCCAGCACAGGAGCCAGTTACAGAATCAGCAAAAGCAGCGTTGGGCAAGCCGACAAAGGGGTCAACTTGCAAGCTGGCAGTGAAGCTTCGGAGAGGAGGTAACAAGGACGTGGCCAAAGGGAACCCCATCGGGTATCGCCGTGGAGGGCAGCAGAAGACCGCAAGTGGGGATGGAACAAGCGGCAGACAGGCCCCACTAGAGTCCTAGGATAAATGACTGGGACTCAATACCTGAGCGGGGCGAGCAACCAGGGCTGGGTACCTAGGCACAGGGGGATCCACGGGGCCCATAGGCTAAGGGCACCTTTCGTGGCCTCCTGGCCCACTGGCCGCATTGCTTCAGCTATCACGGTGGTGGGAATTGCACGCTCAAGTCACAGGGTGATTGGGATAGGGCGCTAGGGATTCGGATTAGTGGGACCCAGGTCCGAGGACTTCAAAGTCTGCACATCGAGTTATGACCTGAAGACACTGACGCGTGGCTGGCGGGCCGTGGGAAGAGGTTGGGTGGAGCCAAGAACACCAAAGGGCCCGAAGACTGGCAACCCAAGGTGGCAAGTGGCCGGGGTGTAGGGGAGGTTGGAGCCCTGTGAGTGCCCACCGGGAGGCGTGACGACCCTGGAGGCTGCCTCGAAGGGGAACCCCTCCACTGAGGTACCATTCAAAGTCGTGGCAGGCAAGTCAAGGGGATCCCCTGACGTCAGCCAGGGTAGTCTTTGGGGTCCACCCGCAAGCCCAGGACATGCTCGCAGGTGCCATTGGCAGCGCTTTTTACACGGGTTGCACTGCCAAGCTCAGGGGGTGCATGAACACCCTACGCGTCACCAATGCCTAGTGATCTGTGAGTGGCAGACTCCTGGGCTCCCAACTGTTGCTCTTCACAGCACTCTCTGGGTATTGCTACTCCTAGATCATCCCTAACCACTACTTATCCATACTCTTGAAAATCTCTAAGGAAGGAGTTTCCACAACTTTCCAAGGCAGCCTATTGCACTACCTCACTGTTCTAATAGTGAAGAAGCTTTCCTTTTATCCAAACTAAACCTACTTTGCTGCAATTTCATGCTGTTGATATGCATCCTACTCTGTCAAGAGGGGGAAAATGTGTTCTAGTTTTGTGGCAGCCCTTCAAATAGCTGAAGACTGCTATTATGTTCCTTCTTAATCACCTTTTCTGCAAGTTGAACAGCCTCAATACACCAACTGAATATTGGTGGATTTCATGCTGTTGTATGCTTATTAGTTCACTGGATCTATACAAGTGTAAAACTGAAGTAACAATGAGTCAAACCTATAGATTTTAAACATTTCCTTTAGGTAATACCATGTGTATTCTCTGCATTTTTAATATACGTGTATTTATACAGTAGTGTGGTTAATCATACCTTTGTTTGTGCATCAGTAACAGCCCCTTGGTTAACAAGAACCTCTGCTACGTTTACTCGGTCCTCTTGAGCAGCCAGGTGAAGCGGTGTCAATCCACTCTGCAAATTAGGTGCAACAAGTGATCATCTTGCAATGGAGACATATTAATATTATAAGCCCAATTCTACCCTGAGTAAGACTTAAGAAGTCCTACTAATTTAATGTATCTTGTAAATGAGGATAAAATTTCTGTCTCTCTCATGTGTTTACTGGTTGCTTGTTGATATAAAAAACACTAAAATTTATACCCAGAAAATACCCAGCAAGTTAACATTTCAAATACAACATGCACCATTTATATAGGGAAACTTTCTTTTTGTTACATTACATTAAGGCAGCATATTATATTTTACCATTTTCAGCCAAAAACCTCAGGGTTATTTTGTTGTTTTTGTTATTTTGCTCCCTGGATATGAATGAGAGCAACAAATGTTTGTTTACATATCTGCTATTTTCTAGAGGCAACATGCACACAGATTTAAATCCTTCCATTTACAATTTTCCCATAATTGTTCTATTTGAACAACACTTGGGTTGGAAATGTTTCCCTTAGCAAGGGGAAGCAATCAAAGCTAGAGATTACTAAAAACCTCATTTTAATTTCTTGGGGAGGGTGGAGGTAATTCTTTGATTTCATCCTTGAATCTTCTTGTCCTGTGAAAACTGAAGTCCTTGCTTTAACAACCTTATAATCCTATCGTCTATGGAGAGTCATTCAAAAAGCCTGAGCCTGAATTGATTAAATCTTTGCAGGTTAGGTTAACCTGGATAGGCTAAAACAGTTTGTAACTATACAGGCTAGGGACAGACATTACACATAAATCGGTTTAAGACTATTCTGAGGGAGTACATATAGGAAGAGCAAACAGGTTAACTCCCCAAAGAAAGGAGCTCTTTTCCCTCCCTGATGATGTTTTCTCAGTGCATGTTCTCTTCCATTCCTTTCAGCCACAAAGGCCTTTAAATGACTTCCCTCTCTGAGCTAAATCTCTGTTACTTTTCTGCTGTTCAGGATGGTTGTAGGTCATAATGGCTAGAGACAGACATTACATATAAACCAGTTTAAGTGATCAGAAACTGGTTTAAACCTGTAACAGAACAGATGTTCAGTACACATAAACCAGTTTGAAAATGGCTGAAACCAGTTTGAGATAAACCTGGTTGAATGTAGTACCAGACTTAACTGATTTGGCTCAAACGGGTTTTATGCAATGTCTTTCCCAGACCCCTTGCTGGTTTAAGATAAATCAGACTCCCCCAGCATCCTGGCATGATCTCTGGCTGGGCGAGGCTCTCTGCTCCACATCAGGGCTGGCCCCTCCCCTCTGTTGCCTTGCTGGAGCTCAGCAGTTTCTGCAGGCATCTGCCTGGTTTCTGCTTAGGGAGTTGTTAGCATTTATCAGCCCATCAACAAAAAAACAGCCTCTCTCATTAGTTCAAGCTCTTTTTAAACAACTTTTTCCAAGGAAGAAATGAAGGGACATTGCCAGCTACCTGATGATTAGCTTCAAAAGCCCCTAAGCTGACACTGTCCTGTCTGCGTTTGTGCTGTCTCCCACAGCACAGACCATAGCCAGCATATGATATGCTAGCTAATGCTGAGAGTTGTTTGTGTAAGGCAGAGGGGAGGGAGGAATCCCTGCCTGAGCAGGGAGTGGTGTGGGGGGGAGCAGGTGGAAGCCAGGCAGACCCTGCTGTACCTGCAGTATCTGCCGGAGCTGCAGCCAAGGAGCAGAAGGGTGGGGGGCATCCCTGCTGGGCTGGAGCAGAGAGCAGAGCCCCATCCAGAGTTGCAAAGCAACTGGAATGCTGGAGGGCTCTGATTTAACTTAAACCAGGAAGGGGTCTGGGACAGACATTACATAAACCGGTTTGAGCCAAATCAGTTAAGTCTGATACTACAGTTAAATTCCCTTTCTGTTTTCCAGGATAAATATTGGGCCTGTATTTGCTTTGGATTCAGATTCATCCAATTCAGGGGACACGGATTCAATTCAGTGATTCAAATCACTGTCCCAAATCAATTGGTCTGAATCTGGCAGAGCCCCCCATGCAGTGTGGGGCAGTGGGGATCACTCTTGATGGTGCTGGGAGAAAGGGTGGGGGTCAGGGTGTGTTCAGGGGAGCTAGGGGAGCAGGCAGGGGATAGGGCCTGGTGGGGGTCACTCCATGGTCCCCTCCCCCCTCCTCCAGCCCCCCTTCCCTCCAATTACTGGCATGGAGCCTGGGTCCAGCTCCCTGAATCTCCAAATCTTTCTCCGAATCTTTTCTGAACCAATTTGGAGGCTTTGAATCAATTTGGATCTTTTTATTGGTCTCCCAATTTGATTTGGATTCAGAGATCTGGCTGCTGAATTGAGCCGAATCTCCTCCAAACCATCAGCACCTGAAGCTTCACATAGCCCTAATAAATAACAGTAAAACCTGGGGTTTAAAGTTGCACGCCAGGGCAATTCAAGTCACTTTCATTAATTTTCAAAATCTCAGAGAATCATATTGCTATTATTCAATGATAAATCAGTTTTCCTTTACAAGGAAAGGAACCTTTTAAGGTTACATGCTTAATGGGCAGGCACGTGTATAGAGCTCATAAATATAACAAGCCAACCTCACTAACCACCTGGAGTTAAGAAGAAATTTCCCCAGGGGCATGTTATGCAAAACTGTCTTTTGTGGAAAAGGGAAGAGGAGGGTTTACATAGTAATCTGAAGCATCTGGTATTGGTCCTTGTCAAAGACTGGATACAAGAAAAAATGGACAATTGGTTTGATGTGATATGGTACTTGCTCTGTTCTGTTCTCTCTGCTAGAAGTAATGATGGTATTGATTCAAACAGCTGCTGTGCTTTTTGAAATTCAGAGAATCAGAAAAGGTAAAATTCCCTTTCCAGGCCCCCTTGTTATTATGATTCTACACTTTTACCGTGAGCAGAAAAGAAAGAAAAATTACCTTGTTGCTAAGATTCATATTAGCATTTCTAGTAAGGAGTAATGACACCATGTCCACATGGCCCTCCTGGGCTGCAAGATGAACAGGAGCAATACCCTGTCTGGTTACAGCATTAGCGTCAGCACCATATTCAAGCAATGTTGTTGCTATATCCATCTGGTTTTTCTTGGCAGCTATATGCAGTGGAGTATAACCATTCTGTCAACACAAAACATTTGATTACAGGCTCATCTGTGAAATACAGTGATTATTACCTTTCTGTATTTATGTGATTTTACAATGTTAAATAATCAGTTCTAAAAGTTTAGCCTTGCATGACTGAGCTTAACTTTGGACCATACTAAAAAGGGTCACTTTAGAGCTTTAATAAATAGTCTTTTTTAGAGTTTTGCATTAAAATAAGGGAATTCTGGGAAGTCTGAATGACACTGAATGAGAGTGATGAACATTAAGGGTATGGACAACCATATTTTTTAGCCGCTTTAAAAGGGGAGGGGTAACTCATAGCAGCTGTTATGACACAACTTGGTACATATGCATAAGCCTATAATGATACAAGTTAACTGAACTGCTTCCCCTTTGACCCCAAATGAAACAGGGTTAAAGTTATATTGGTTTTGCTATGGAATCATACAGGTGTAACTTATATCATATCTTTTGATACTGATACAGTTTTATGTCTGTCTATACCCTGATATAGTGCAATAAAGTCTACAATGACTTCAAATATTTCATAGATATTTGCTACTTTTCCTTAAAGGTCCAGATACATTTCATCTCTATAACAAAGTGGGTGGAGATATGGGATCATATTTTCTAACTTAAAACCACTGCTAGGGTTTAGGGAGGTTTTTTGCTTTTCCTGGTATGAATCAAAAAAGTATATATGCAAAGTAGGATCAGTCTTGTAACATATACTTCACTAAAAATATTCCTCTCATCTCGTTGTTAAGGCAGTTTTAGATACCCTATCCAAAAAAAGCTCAAAGAATGGTTCAACATGAAATTATTGTTTTGTCTTTATCATTTCATTCTTTTCCTGCTCCTAATTCATCCATTCAGGTAATTCCAGGATGACCATCACAATCTAAATGCAGGGTAAAGGATACAGAATAATTTAAAGTGCCAAAAGAAAGGAGAGAATTTGGGAGAACATCTGTAATCTGGTTCATTTAGGCACTCATTAAATCAATGTGCATAAATCAGTAAGATACACTTAAGAATAATGGATCAAATACAGAGATGAAAACACTGGTCAGGGGCATGACCAGTCTTTGAATGCAAATTGATAGTTACAGGGGTGTACTTTGTAGCCGTGTTGGTCTGAAACAAAAAGACATACAAAAAACTAGAACTCTTAATTCCAAAATAATATTTTTTATTAGACCAACTGGAAAATGGCAAGAAAACTGTCCTTTTCTGCAAGCTTTTGGGATCAAAGTCCCTTCGTCAGGCTCTGGGAAAAGTGTAGATGGTACAAGATGGTAAAAAGTCCCCATAGGTAGGAAATAAACCTCATTTTTGCACAGAGGGAGCTGAAGATGGAAGTCTGTTCCTCTGGGTCCATGAGAGTGTCTTTGTGATTGATAGTTACTGCAGCCAATCCTGTCAGTCTTTTGGAAATATCATATTAATCTTCAGAATTATAAGGGAGCGTATTTGTGCGTGCATGTGTGTATGTCTGTGTCTGTGTGCGTGCATGCAAACTCATTAGTACATACATGTGAGACTGAGGTTAAAGGAGTAGAACTCATTTAATATTCTCACAGGTGAAAGCTATCTATGATGTGTGGAAACAAGAGTCCTACCTTCCAGACCCTGCTGAAACCCAGTCTTCTACTTGTTCAGTGGTGCTGAGATGAAAACCCAGACCAAGATATCTTTAAACTCCTATGGTTTTAGTTCCAACCTATTACCCTTTCAGATTTTAAGCTGTTCCGGGAGGCATTATACTGCCTATCTTTGATGAGTAATTCAGTGTCCTTTTGTGGCTGTCAGTTGCATCTCCTTTGGAGAGGAATTTGCTATTTTACACAGTAGGGAGGGAAGGTAGGGCTGGGTAGGGAAATGGCCAGAGGGACAGCTGAACAGTATTAGGTAGGCATTTAGACCTGTTGTGCTGTGATGCAGACAGGAGTAAGGAATAACAAAGGCATATATAGTCATATCAATACTTAATTATTATCAATCCTGAAGTCAGAATAATTTGCATTAATTCAAAATACAGGAAGTTCTATAACATTAATGTTCGGATCCTACAGCTAAATGTAGGTGATGGACTACAATGCTCACATGAAGCTTCTGTAAAGTCAGACACTGCATGGCACAAAAATCTGCCTGAATTATTCTGTGTAAGTAAGAATGGTTCCTTCCAGGTCCTACATGTGTGCTGAGGTCTGAAAACCTCTAAAATACCATGTTGCCATACATGATATATTCTACCCAAAAATGATGTTAAAAGAACATATTAAAAGTCAAGCACTCAAAAGCAGGAAAATGACAGAATCAGGGTTGCCTGTGCTCAAGCACTATCATCCAATCTTTAATTACATGATCATTTATTGTTGTTCCACAGACTCCTTCCTCAGAACAGGGAATTCTTTCTTAATGAACAACTACCCCATATTTTGTTTTCTTTCTCCTTGTTGTGTAATGTGTGGCCTTAGACTCTATTTACTGCACACTATATGAACCCTAAAATGTTGAAGACAGGATTATTAATTTCTTCATTGTCTTTTCTGTTGTGCTTATAACTATAGTATCTAAGTGCTATCCATACATTAATGAATGTACTTTCACTACATCCCTGCAAGTAAAGGAGGGGATTATGATCTCCATGTTAACTGAGAGAAACACAGATCAAGGTCCAAAGTATCCTCTAATTTTAAATAATCAATCTGTAATGCCTTGGACCTAATAATTTCAGCTACTTAACATTGCATATCACTTTATGTGTTAAAAAGCAGCTCTTGTTGACTTCAGTTGCAGCTATGAGAGCTGAACCCTTCTACAAATCAGACCCCAGGGCCTCAATAGTAAATGAGGTACACAAAAGGCCAGACAGAAGTGACCATTTTTGCCCAATCTGGCCCCTGAAAGCACTTTACAGCCATGACCAAACACAAGTGCACAGCTGCAAAGCACTTTAAAAGGGCACCGTCTCACAACAACATGAACCTTTATGGCATGAGGGTTCAAACAAAGATGCTCCAAAATGGAGCACCTTCAGTAAATTGTGTCTGCATGTGCCAGGAGTAGGGCTGGGCTGACACAGCTCAGCCTTGCTCTCAGTGCTGTCTTTAGAATGGAAGGTGGGGAAGGGAAGGGAGAGATTTTAGTGTAGAGTTTTTCATCCAGTGCTGGAGGATGGGATGGTGGATTGGAGCCACTGCTCTTCTGTCTGCACCTAAAATTAGTTTAACTTTGGTTTAAATGAGCATAACACAGAAACTCTATACCCAAAGTCGGGACAGAATTCTGTCCTCCAGGGCTGCCTGTGCTATGTAACCATCCTTTCCCTTCCTGTAGTCCCACAGTTCATTCACATCCCACTTTCTAACTTCTGTAGTAAGTGAAGCAAGAGACCTACAAATAATATTTTTCTTCATTATGCAACCAGATAATGGAATAAATATTGGAATGAATATTCCAAGACATGAACCTTAAAATGTTCTTTTATATAGTAATTTTGTCTGTAACCTCCTCAGTTTACAGAAGAACAAAATTAAAAACCAAACTAGGTGACTTCAGTTGAAACCTTGAGTTCTACCGCACTACATCTGCCACTCAACCTACAGAAAAGTGAAAGCAGTAGTAGGTTTTTATCTTTCTGTGACCTGTCACTGGAAGTGAACATGACATTGTGCTTTGTCAGAGACAGTGGTGACAGGAGAAAAATAGTAAGATTCCACTATTTCTATTTGGGATTCTGGAGCACAGTGTGTTAGTGGTTATAGTTCCTTCTGTCTGTTTTTTTCACCTGAATTATTTTTACCCCATCCTCTCCAACATGTCTCTGTTGTATCCCTATTCTGTATCCTGGTCTCTTTATTCAGTCCTATTTTGTTACACAGGCTCCACTTTTCATTCTAGGCCTAGCCTCATACCTCAAGACTCCCCAGCACAATCCCACTTTTCCACTATTCCCAGCTCAACCCCCTCTCCAACCTTCTCCGCAACCCCCTCTCCAAGCTTCAATTCCTGCCTCTCTTCCAGCTCCTCCTCAAATCTGTTTGCTCAGTCACTCCACTTCCCTCTCACAGCTATTCATCCAGTCTCAGGCTTCTCCCCACATCTACTGGCTCTTTGGGCATTTATACATGTGCTCTAGGAGTGGGGAGGTGGGGGAAGGGGATGCCTTAATTAGAACAGCTCTGAGAGCTACAATAATTAAAGTGCCCGGAGCATCATGTGTATCAGCATCCCCGCTCTAAAAAATGGTGGCAGGGGCACTTTAACTAAAACTCATTGGACAAGCTTTAGTTAAAGCACCCCCACTGCCATTTTTCAGTGCAGGGATGCTGATACACGTGACACATGGTAATTGCCGCACTCCAGCAGATTCAATCGAGCCTGTTCTGATGCACTGTAATTACAGTGTGTCGGAGCACCCTTCCTGCACATGTATAGGTGCCCACAGTTCCCTATTTCCATAACTCTGAATACTAATCTCCTTAACCAGCCAGTCCCAGCCTCCCTCAACCCCAATTCCAGTTTCCCTTCCCACCACTGCAGTCTTTAGTATGGTCCTATACTTAAGCTCTTGTCATAATCTACCCTCTCCCCTCACCGCACACACTCATACACTGTCTGGTTCCTGATTTTTTTTCTGTAAAATTAGGCAGTTTTGGTCTTCATCCTAGATTTAACTGGGGCACAGGAGAGAAAATATTCTTGTTCCTAGTCTTGGTTCCCAATCCCAAAGCAACCAACCCCAAACTATAGTTGAAGGGAAGATCCCACTTAGACTCTGCCTGGTGCATGTTCAGTGAGGGTGGACTCTGAAGAATTTAGCTGTGTGTGTGCATGTGTGTGTGTGTGTGTGTTTGCGTGCGTGCCTGTGAGTGTGTATTTAGACTTGGTTTAAACATACTTTGGAATAAGCTAGTCTCACATGTGATTTGGCACTTACTACAGAAAGGATTAAATAGTAGAACATAGGTTATAAATACTGTTTTAACAAGGTTTTTCCAATGTTTTAGACACCAGTTTAGCTGAGACAGTGGATGAATTGAATGCAAATCTTGGGGTCAGTACTCAACTCAGTGTTCTTAACCCTGCAGTAAAAAATTACTGTACATTTAAAAAAAAATCTTGCCCTGACCTCAGTACTTTAGTATCAGTCAGGACCAGAGGAATGAATTGACTATCTTTGTGCCTGGAGAGCAAAATAATTAATTGGTGCAGATTGCAGTCCTTCTGATAGAAGTGCACTATAATATAAAACTGAACTTTCTGAGCATAGTTGAGAATATGCTCAAAAGTGCATATATATGCCTAATCATCTGCAATGAATCCCTGAATCATTTGGCACAAAATATAAAGCGGGGGGGGGGGGGGGGGGTGGTGAGGAAGAAGAAGTACAGAAACTAGCAATTCTATTTGCATTTTGAAAAGATAGTACATTTTCATACAAGTCACATTTTAAGCATTAAAACTGAACAACTGGAAAATTTTATGCATGTGTCTAGTAACAGCATAAACAACTGAGTCTTTACATTTAAAGGTAAAGGTTGTGAAACTGGGATTTTTTATATTTTACAAAATGCCAATGTGTTTTCAGATATTTTTCAGCAAAATAGATGGGTGTTACCCAGTGATGCAGGAAGTTCTAGATTGCCAAAAGAAAGCAGAGAGGGTACTGAAAAATTGAAGATGAATTTATTCTCAATCTGCATGTCAATCCTTATCATAAGGACCACAGTGAATAGATTTAAGGAAAATGTTTGGAGAAAAAGTGTGTTGTTATTCTGCTTGTCAGGGAAAAGGTAAAAAAGGGATGAGTTTATGGATGGAAGAAAAACGAGAACAACTGTAAACTGCTGAAGAGAAATAGAGGCACTGTAAAATGGGTGATCAACTAAAATGATCTACTACCCAAAACAACTTTGTACAAAGAATAATTAGTACAGTCAGATACAGAAACATCAGCCATAACTGTCTATCCCCATTTTTATATATATTAGGGGTCTGGGAGTACTACTGAACATCTCCCATATTCTTTTTTTGATCAGGTTTTTTATGGAAACACTGCAACACCAGTGTGACAGGCCAATTAAAAAATCAGTCTTAGCGGGAATAAGACAACTGTTGGAAAAGTTGACTGCAGTGTTATTGATGATATATATATATATATATATATATATGTATATATATATATATATATATAACATTAAACATTTATGTACAAAAGGGCGGAAATTCATCAGCCATGATCACATCATCTATCAGTTGACTGCACAGAACGGTGCCTAAAGCAGTAGGCTTGCTATTACTAATTGCATTGAGTATTGTTGTGCAACTCAGTGCATTGCTGTGGCTCGCTTGCTGTAAAATACTAACAAATGTTTTATTTTAAGAAGGATCACAGCTGGCACCAAAACCCCAAAGTGGCAGCTGCTAATCTGTTTGGTTACAGGTGGATATGGTGACCTAATACATGATTCTGCTTATTTTAAGCTGTAATTTTATCATTTTGGTTTAGGCTTAAAAAGCCTTTAGCTTTGGGTGCAGTCACAGTCCTTTCCCCTGCGGGAGGGCCACACTTCCTTGACGATCATTTCTTTCAGTACATCCTAGGTGAAAAGAGAAGAGTAAAAGAGATCACCCAAGTTCATTTCCTGGGGCACTATGTCGGAATATTACGAAAGACATTATTGATTTTAGGCTTTGCTATTGCTTCTGGCTTTCTGTGTAATTTCATTTCTGCATTGCAATACATAGGATGTGGCCTATGATTTATAATGGACTACATTTCCCTCTGAGATGGAGGGGGGGGGGCAAAATAGCAGATCTGGCTGGCAGCGAGACACCATTTCCCAGCAGCCCCTGCCTGTGTGGCTATACTGTGATAGCACAAGGCCAGGGTTTCTATGGAGACTGGCTCCAGGAGCACTGGCAGGGCACATAGCAGGGTGTACAGCTGTTTTGGAGCCTGGCTGGGATCTTGCAGAAGTGACTGCGTGGTCCAGAGCTGGAGTAGAGGCATGATCTGTAGCCTGCATGCCTTTGCTTGGGGCATGCAGGCTGCAGAATGCGGCTCTGCCCCAGTTCTGGTCCATACAGTCACCACTGCAAAATCCCAGCCAGGCTCTGGAGCAGCTTTGCACCCTGCCACATGCCCTACCAGCAGGGGCAGCATGGGGGGGGGGCGCAGAGGGCTTGTGGGGGGCTATAACCACCCCAAAATTCCCCATAAGCACCCCTCCCAGCAGCGCTGCCTGCCCTGCACAGGCAGTGGCAGCTGAATCTGTCCCACTCCCACTGCAGCACAGCTCCCCATTTACCACTCCACCAGGAAGAGGCTGGCATCACCGCTGCCTGCAGCACTGCTGGGGCTGGTCTCCATGGACACCTCAACCCCATGCTATCACAGCATGGCTGCTGTTGGGGTCACCATGGAAACCAACCTCAGCCACGCAGGCAGGGGCTACTGGGAAATGGCATTCACTGCTAGCCAGATCTGGCCAATGGGTCAGACTTTGCCCGCCCCTGCTCTGAGAGATGCCTCCTCTTTAGCCTTGAAGCAAGATTTTTTCATCATGTCTACATTTGTTCATGTTGTAAAGGAAAATAATAAAGAGAGGGGTTTTTGTTTGTGTATAACCCACCTTTTCCATAAACTCTTGAGCTATATTTTCAATGTTTGCTCTTTAGAAGAATGTTTAGGACTGTACCCATAACATTTGGGATGAGGTATTTATACTGTATCTGTTACATAAAACATGAGTCTGCTTCACCCCTATTTTATTTATTGACACTGCTACATTGGTAATTAATGAAATAAATGAAGAACACTGCATTATTCTAGTGTCACTGAAGCCACATGATGCCACAGGAGACTCACAAGGATTTAGGGCTTTGAAACGTCTCACAGGTCTTCCTCCTTAAGTTTTGTATTCATCAGTCATTATTTTAAGTTTAATTCATTCCCATGTTAATCTCTATGTCTTTTCTTACCTGGATTCTTACATTATGCATCTCCAGTAGATTGCAGTCCATTCAGGACTATGGCTATTTTTTTCTATTTCTCAATAATCCAGTTCTATGGAAGTATTTATGAAGAATTTTAACAACTATGGAAGTTACCCTGACAGATCACACTCTAATGTTTTTCTTAAAAGCAAACTGACAAAGTGCAATCCTTGGTCTCTGCTGATCAAGAGGTTCCCTTCTGTTTCTCCTTGGCATAGATGTTAAAAGGAAGAAATAAAAAAAAGTATAAGAAAAGCAGGACCCCATATTTCATGGATTGAAACCCAAGCCCATGAGTTTTTCTAGACTATGCTGACTCATTTTACTTTTTTGTTATGAATCCTGTCTCTTTGCGGAAAAGATCAATTAAGTTCTTTTCTGCCCTACTGAGTCATTCTACCAGCTTACAGACCCTTATGCCAGACAAATAAATGGGATTGCTAGGGTACATTGTAACTGAAAGATACACTGAATAAAGGGTAGAAAGAGCAGAGGTATAAGGAACATATATATAAAAAGCAAGCCTGCTGTTCCCTTGTATTGATCAGTACTTGTACCTTTGCAGAAGCATGAGGTGAAGCTCCCTGGTCCAAAAGCAGAAGTGCCACTTTCTGATTATCATAGTGTGCAGCTACATGCAGTGGAGTTAAACCACTCTAAAACACACACAGAACAAACAAGCCTTGTTATAAACAAGCTCCAGTGAAATTCAAGAGCATGGAAAGTCAGGTTAAAGTAGATAAGTTGAGAACATAGCGATATTATCCATTCATATATTCAAATTCTCCATTAACTTCTGAAACAACAAGCAACAGAACAAATGAAAACTTATCTATGAACACCCACCTCACGCACTTATTGAGGATAAGATTGTAACTTTGTCTGGAGTAAGCAGAAGAAAATCTACGTATTTGCACTGTCCAAGGGCAAGCCACATAGGAAACTGTAAATCTCTTGTACTACTCCTCTTTTACTGTACGGCATAAGTAATCCACTACTCATCCACTTCCACTTCCTTTTTGGGCTAGATTAAGTTCTGTTGGCCTGTGAAGCCTTGGCTCCTTTCTTTCTCTGCCCACCAGACCAGGAGCTGAGAAGGAGAGGGGTGATGGTGATGGAAGGTGGGAGAGGAGGGAAGAGTCCTGGTACTTTATGTTCATTGTGCTCTGAAAGGAATGTGAGTGGTCTGAGCTAGGATTCAGGGTTTGGATTTTTTACAACTTATTTCCCTGTGTGGTCTCAAAAAGGAAGTGAAATTTTGCCCTTAATGATGACAAAATCCTTTGCCATGGGATTGATGACACTATCAAGCCATATCCAAAACTATGGTTGAAAATATTAGCAGGTGCTTGTGTGACAGACAGTTTTGTATCATGTGTAAGCAGACATTTACTATGCCAGTAGGCACTGGTTTTGTCTATCCTACCTTTCCAGCAGCATCCGGAGATGCGTTCTTCTGAAGCAGAAGGTTGGCTACTTCAATTTTGCCATATTTTGAAGCCACATGAAGAGGAGTAAATCCTTTCTGTAAGAAAAAATTATTTACACTGAGGTGATGAACATTTCTTTCCCAGGACATCTGAAAGTTTCAATCACACAAGGGGCTCTAACTTATGACCAGGGATCCAGGTTTTCTGTTTCCCATGGAAAAATGGAGAAAAACACAGATTCCCTGTTTTTAATAGGAGAAAACGTGGATTTCCCCTTTTAGCAGAGAAATAAACTCACCAGGGGGGACCAGCAGAAAATAGGTGAGACTCTGTTCCCCTAGGCACCACCTGGGATAAGAAGGAATAACGGCCACGAATTGATTGAGAGTATGTTCAGGCTTGGTATCAGGAGGCATTACTTAATGGTTAGGGCTTCCAGGCTCTGGAATGGGCTTCCAAGTGAGGTGGTGCTCTCCCCTACCTTGGGGGTCTTCAAGAGGAAGTTGGACAGATATCTGGCTGGAGTATTATGATCCCAGCACTCGTTCCTGCCCAGGGCAGGGGGTTGGACTTGATGATCTGTTTAGGTCCCTTCCAACCCTAGAAATTAAGAAATCCACAGATTCTCCGCTTTTGCAAAGAGCTCTTGCAGGCTGGCACAGTTCCAGCCTGCAAGAGCTAATTGCAGAAAGGGTTGGAAAACCCCAGCCCTGCCAGGAGGGGGAGGGAGAGGGGGAAGGGCCAGGTCTGAGGCTCTGAGTCAGCCAAAGCTGGGCTCAGGCTCAGTCTCAGACTTGCTCTTCACCCCTGGAGCCTGGAGGTAAGTGGGGCTTGGGGGTTGTGGGGCAGGGCTGGGGAAGAAGATGGCTGGGAGCTAAGGAAGTCGGGGTGCACTGTCGGCCCCAGGCAGCACACCGCAGCTCCTCCCTGCCTCCAACCTCAGCCTGCTCCCAGAAGCAGGGCGAGGGTGAGAACAGGGGTGCCCCTCTGTGGGTCATACATGTGCTGGCTGGTAGGGCGGGTTCGCACGCGGTGGCCGCCATCACAGCACCCCATGCTGTCTTGCCATGGCCAGCCACATGGCTTTGCAGGCACGCGGTGCACGGCGCAGCAGTGGCAGTGGCCACTGCATGCGAGCTGCACACGTGCCACTTGGCCGAATGGCCAGTGTGGGGGGAGGGGTGGCTCACATGCAACAGCTGCCACCGCCGCTGCTACCCCGCAACCAGCCACACAGCTCTGAGGCCACGGCTCTGCAGTGGCGAGGGGAGGTGGCTGTGGTGGCTGCGTGCTGGCCAGTGGGGGGCTTGCACGCAGTGGCCACTACTGCTGCTGCTTGCCTGTGGAGCTGTGCCCTCACAGCAATGCAGCCAGCCATGGGGCGGCAGCGGCAGTGTGGTGGTGGCTGTGGCCGCTGCTTGCAAGCCCCACATCTGCAGGCATGGCTCCCTAGACAAGTGGCAACAGCGGTGCAGGATGGTGGTGATGGTGGCTGCATGCCGGCCAGTGGGGGTGGGGGGGTTTCGCATATGGCAGCTGCCACCACCTCACACCACCACTGCCACTTGTCTTCACAGCTGTGCCTGCGGACAGGGGGCTTTCATATGATAGCCACCTCCGCGCAAGCACAGGTCCACAGGCAAGCAGCAGCAGTGCCAGCAACCACATGTGAGCCTCTCCCTGCCCCCCAGCCGGCATGCAGCTACCCCAGCCACCACTCCACACCACTGTGGAGCCTTGTGGCCAGCCATGGGACACAAGTGGCAGTGCAGTGGCAGTTGCTGCATGCAGCCGCCCCCTCTCTCCCTCCCTCTCCCCGGTCAGCCAGCCAGGTGGTATGTGTGTGGCCTGCACATGGCAGCCACCACCTCACTGCCACTGTTGTGCCCTGCACCACTTGCCCGCAAAGCTGTGCAGCCGGCTGCAGGAAGGCAGCATGGGGCACCGTGGCAGAGGTTGGAACGATTGTGTGCAAGCCCCCCTGGCGTGTGTACAGCCCTCAGAGGGGCACCCCTGCCCTCATCCCCTGCGCTTGCTCCTGGAATCAAGCACAGAGGCACACTCTCCCCCCACTTCTTGATCTGCACCCCCCCCAGCACCTTCCCTTTCCCCCACCCTGCCCTGCCCTTTCCCCCCACACACACTTACCTGCTGGGATGGATATCAATGACTGCATGCATCTGTGTCTGCATGTCTGTGCCTGCATGTCTGTGCCTGTGTATGTGGGACTGGGGGGCTATTGTGGGGAGTAAGGGGCATCATGAGGGCTGAGCAGGCTGTGGGAGGGATTGAGGGGCACCAGCAATACTGGGTTGGGGGAGGGCTGTGGGGAGCCTTTAATTTTAATAATTGATTTTGGGTTTTTAATCAAAGAATTTACAATTTTTAATCAGAGAATTTGTGATTTTTAATCAGAGAAAACCAGGATATTTGCTTATGACAGTATCTCTTGTTTTCTTTCCTTCTCTACTTGTGAACTACAACAGAGGCAGGTAGCCCCTGATACCAGAGGTGGCCAACCTGAGGCTCCAAAGCCAGATGCAGCTCTTCAGAAGTTAATATGCATCTCTTTGAATCTTTGCACAACCACATGGTGACCAGCTTCCATAGCCGTTACATTATGTCAAGTCATGTGACTCAACTGCTTGCAATACTAAACAATCAATAAGTTTTTATCAGTAGACCATATTATAAATCCAGCTCAGAAGTGAAAACATGAAGCTATATATCCACCTAGGTAGCAGACTGTAGTTAATTCCTACTTTTTTAGAAGCATGCATGACCCCTGGATTATTTAATCTATCTGGAATACTTTGTAAGCATTTCAGATTTAATTTCCACAACTCCTGTACCTTGCCAGAAGGTAGGGAAGGGTGGCACATTAGAGACTAACTGGTTCAGAGAGGTATGTAGGCAACAACCAACTTCATTACCAGCTAAAAGACTTCAGACTAACATGGCTTAACATCTCTCCCTTACCTTGGTAATTATAGCTAAAGATGCACCATGATCCAAAAGAACTAAGGCTACATCTTCATGCCCTTCTCGAGCAGACAAATGGAGGGGAGTATAACCAGAAGTTGTAGTTGCATTTGGAGATGCTCCTTGTTGTAATAATTGCTGCACTATATCAGCTTTTCCCAGTCTGGCAGAAATGTGCAGTGGTGTTTGGTCATCCTAAATATGAAGAAGACAGTCTTAATAAGAAAAATAAGGTTCAGATTTTGAGGGAAAATATCTGCTGAGGTGCTATTATTGTAATTGTAAAGCAACATGAATTCTACCAAGGCTGAAATTATAAAATACTCCATACTAATTTTTAATTTGTCACATGACTAAAGAAGTGGTGACCAAGATCCACAGTCTGGACCTGGCCCATGGGGCTCTATCATCCAGCCTAAAGGGGCTCCCCCTGGATCAGGAAATTCGGCAACATGGTGAACAGTGGCAGCATTAATTGCTGTGGCTCCCAGACCTGTGTCATCCAGCCTAAGGGAACAGAAATCAGATGAGAGGAACAGCAGCTGCCACAGCTCCAAGAACCACAGCAAAGAACACCCCTGCTAATTCCAGACCTGCTACATAGCTCTGCACTCCAGATCTGGCCCATAACCCAGCCTCATGTCAGCCAGATGAGTTGGGCACCCTGGATTAAAGCATGGAGTTCCCAAAGGTCCTTTGCTGATGCTGCATATACTATTTCAAATCTGGAGTGTGATCAAAAAGAATAAGGTCCACGTCTCTTTGGATATGTTTGCATGGTGCAGTGCAGCACATATTGCATTAAGGGTCTCATCAAACCTACGGTGCATTTTTCACCTGGCCCTAAGATCTTAATATGGTCTATGGCCCCCACAATCCCTAATCATACCAACAGGAGTTGGACTAAAGCAAGCACCCTTGATGTTTGATTTCCTAGTCTTGTGCATTAAATTACCATTTTATGTTTATTTAGCAATAAGCAATGCTTTGAATATTTCCCAGAAACTGGAAAGAAGTTTTATATCTATAACATTTTTAAGGGCTCTCACAATAGAGTTATGAGACCTGGAAATCCACATTTTTATTAAGATTGTAATGGCTCATTCAGCACAGAAATCCCACTGGATAAAGTTCTAGGAGGCTGCTGTGTTAAGAGTCTTAAAGTTTGTTTTCAGAGAAGAAAATATTTAGGAAATTTTTAACCTCATGCCAAGAGCTTCATAGCTATTTTCTCCCTTTTTTCTGTATTGGTTTCTGTAAATTCTGTATTGATATTTGTTTTAAACATTCAAGTTACACAAACTTTATTCAAAGCATTCTGGCAGCAAGGCCAGTATCAGTGAGACTAAATGTAGCTGTGCCTTCACTATCATTCCATAAAAATCTATTCAAGTCTCTTTGTCTCCCTCTCTCTTTTACAAGGGTTCAGTTTTATCAGCCACCCCTATCTTATACTCTTAAATATAGTGCTATTATATATTGTTATTCTGGATTCTTGCATTTCCCAGGGATTTTTTTTACTAAAATCTTGCATCATATATCTTTACATTGCCTGGGCTTGTCCTACTTTGGTGGCTGTCACTGGCTGTACTAAGGATGCATCAACAACACCTCAACATTCAAGAATGACTGATGGGACACAGGAACTAACACAGTTAGAGAGATAAATTGGAGCAGATATAGGTGTACTTTAATTTATGGTAGTTTTATCTAGGCTGCTGATGGGCTGTATCACAGCCTGCACCAGTACAGATCTCTGGAGTGTTCAATTTTGTGAAGGCATCTTAATTCTCCCTTCCTTTGTGATAGCTATCTTACTCCAGTTGGGACATCCACATTCATCTACCCACCTCTACACTAGCTCTCCTGAATTCTGAAAAATCCCTACAGGTAAACTGCTATTCCTCTGATGGTACCAATGACATTTTTATGTGTTGGAACAGTGACACTCCAGCTCCCATTTCTATCCTCTCCACAAGACTGCTGTATCTAATTTCAAGGTATCCTTGAGATGCCAGCGCTGTGAGGAGTTTTTTTGTGAAATATTCTTTGAAAGTATGTTTTAATGTATTTATTGGTAATATGCAGAGTACAAAAAAATTGCCATTACCCCAGTATAAAGATCAATACCTGGTTTCATTTCCTCATTCCCTCCCCTTGGGTAGGTGGGAGATCATTTCACTCCCTGGCTGTGCTATGTGTGCACATCTTACCTTAGCTTTAGCTTCTACCTGAGCTCCATTTTGTATTAGGTATCGAACAACTTCTGTTTGGCCAGCTCTGGCAGCCATATGTAGTGCTGTTTCTCCTCTCTAATAAGTGAAACCAAAATATTGTCAAAGATTCAAACAAACAAACAAAAAAGGATGTTTTATGACTACAAAAGAAATTGTGACCCAGTTTAAAACCATCACTCTGAGGAATATTTTAGGATCTCTTTGTGAACAGAAATGTGGAAGCAAATCAATATTTGACCTATAGATCTGTCTTGTACAGTGATTAATTCCAGCAACATTTTCCCAATATAATGGTACATTTGTGCTATTTCATTTTGTTGAGAAGAGAAAAAAATCTTGCTCACTTATAGGGTACTTGTAGCATTAAAATGATGTCAAATTAAATGACCAGTCAGTTGGCTGAACATTTAAAACCATTTCAAGCTTTTTACAATCAGATGTCAGACTTTTCTTGGCTTCCCTGCTGTTATGCTCTATGCCCCTAATGTCATTTGGATGAGTAAAGAGGAACTCTCCCCCTACCCCCATCCCATGAGGTATATAAATCCAATTCTTCATTGGTTTAACAAAAGATATATCGCCAAATAAACAAGAACAATTTCAAGAGGGAAATTGCTTTTTAGATTTTTGTACTTCATAGGGCCTTTTAAAACCTCTCTCTCCAAACTCTCTAAATGGCCTTGCCTGCGCATATAATTTAACAAGATGTATACAACAAACCTTTAATACAATACTTTCTTTTAACTGTGTCTATATCAGAATGTTAAAGGGAGCCTTTAATGCAAAATTGTTAAAAAGCTTTGACATCTTTATACTTTTTGCTCTTTGCCTTCAATTTCAAAGATGCATCTAACAGCAGCTTTATTCTCACAAACTCACTGTGAGCCTCGGAGCATGTGGTGCACATCCAGTAGGAGTGCACTTTTATGGCAGCATGGACACATGCAATATGTCCTGACAATCTGCTGCAATCTGTTGGCAACAATAGAACTGGCCTGAAATGGCAAGACCTCAGTGTACTATGGATGAGACACTCAGAGATGTGCACATCTCCAATGATAAGCAAAAAGCTCTGAGCGAGTACTAACTCTGTATCTTGGCATACAGGAAAATAAATAGAAATATTTTACAATAGAACTACAACAGAATTTTTTTTATCTCAAGTGGTGCAAAGAAATTTCCACTGTTTTTAATAAGAGCTTTATAGAGGTGGTTGACACATTCCAGTATCGGGTCCCTTAATAAATGTCATTACCAGATATTCTCACTCACTTACATGTTACTGAAAATAAAACTGTTGCTTACCACATTGGTGGTGTTGGGTGATGCACCATGATGCATTAATTGTGATACAATATTTACATGTCCCATGAAGGCAGCAACATGGATTGGAGTTAGGCCCGACTAAAAACAGACAGACAAAATTAACCATCTAATTTTATATGATCTTTTTTTAATACTGCTATCTTAGAGGAAAAACTGACTTGTTTAAAATAAATATGCTTCAATCTCCTCGCCTCATCTTTTAAAGGCTTACACCAGGGCTGTCCAACTTCTGATTGTCCACAGGCTGTGGGCCCCGCCATCCTGCCCCCAGGGACAGGGGCAGGAAGTGGAAGATGGAGGAGGAAAGAAAACTCAGAGACCCTGGTAAAAGTGGTAGCAGCAGCAATGTGAGAAGTGGTGCCCAGGTGAGGGCCAAAAATTAACTCCTAGTGGGCTGGATGTGGCCCATGGACCACCAGTTGGACAGCCATGACTTACACAGATTCTGAGCTGTAAGTGAAAACATTTGCATACTTCAAAGTAAGTACATGCAGAACGGGAAACTTATATGTAGTTATGCTTGATGGGTATTAATAACAAACATTTTGAATGTCAGCAATATTTCAAATATAAAGATTACTTAGAAGGCCAAAATGTTTCTTCCACTTAAACATCTGCTGCTATGATAAATGGTCTCATCTTTAAAGAAGGTAAAAAAAAAAATCATCACAGACCAATTTTGGACCAGAAAATAAAATGAATAGAATAATTTCTGATATGAACATACAATTTTTGCTAAAAAGGCATCTAAAAGGTGAGTGGAGCCTTTTTTCCTAAATGTTGCCATTAATTTCCTGGATTAAGGATAATGCTTATTTATCATGTAGATCAACTTCATCCCATTGCCTCTATGACAGGAGGGGAGTTCAAATCACTGCATCTTAGCTGAGTGGAGGGTGAAGAGTATTACATGTGCAGAGTAGTCCCTCCTTTCCTAGGATGGTGCTCTATCACTGGAACTCCATAGTGTTGACTGTCCACAGGATATATAGTTATAGAAAGGGGAGCAGCAATTCACCAGGGTACTCACCCTGCACTGACCCTAGGGAATTTGCATCAGAAATCCAATTAATAGTTAATATTTCTCCAAGTAGCATTAGCACCCTCCAAGTCCCCTTCACAGCTGTGGCTACACAGCTGAAGTGGAAGTCAGCCAGAGGCCCAATATGTCTTGAGGGGGTGTTGCTGCAAGGGACAGAGGAGATCAGTTAATAAGAGGTAGAGATCTCTTGATTTAGGGAATGGTCTCCATGATGCCATTCCACCAGAACAGTGAGTTGGAATTATGAAACCTACTGTGAAAGATATAGGATCTATATAAAAAAAATTACAATAATAGATAGTTAGCTGTACAGAAATGATGACAATACCACACCACAATTGGGACTAACTTTTTCAATTATCCTACCCCTGAGAACCCTAAAACACTGGAGCCTGGTTCTCTTCAGATTTCTTTGGGGAAGAACAGTGTGAGTGTCTGGATAATTTACTGGCAGCCAGGTGAGAGATTGTCACCTTTATTTTGACTACAGATGTAGAGACTCTTAAATGTGCTATTTCTAACTTCATCTTGGCAGCTCATTGCAATACACTGGTGACCCATCACACAAGTGGAAGGCAAAACACTGCTGCTGCCAACTTTGTTGAGCAATTCTTTCTCATTCTTTTAAATTATTTTTACTCCTTTGCACTATGTGGAAAAGAGTTGGATGAACTACCTATTTCCATAGTGATGAAACCATAAATAGGGAGCACAAACACAGCATCTCAATACATAATTTTCACTGTGTGTCTCTCACTTACATGCTTAAAGAGCTTAAAGCTAGAACCTGAAGACTGGATCATAACTCCCATGGTGTGGAGGTCATAACTAGAATAGATTCCTTTAATGGGATCAGATGTCTGTTCCTTTGCAGAAGCATTAGTTAGACCCTCATTCAAACCACCATGTCCTTATGTAGAAAAAGCTCTCCAATTACCACCTTGTCAGTTAGGTAAGGCACTGTAATTTGCCACTGAATTATCTGAAAACCTGAAATAAATAAATCCACACTTCAAAGCTTTGGGAGGTAAACTGTTGCCTATTATATCTTGTTCAATTTAACCAATGGAACAGCTAATCCTTTTCTAACTTGACTTGACCTTTGTACAAGTGACCTTTATTGCTAATTGATGGGGCTTTTGTAAATATGTAAGAAACAAATTTTCAGCTGGTCTCAGTCAACTTCCAAATTTGTGCCCATAATTTTATGTGCACAATCATATACAGGACCAAGTAACAGCACAATAATAGGCTCTCCATCTGATCTGTCGTGACAAATTACTGTGACTGGATTACAATAAATTAATAAATTAAATAACCTTTCAAAACCAGATTTTAGTGAAACACGCACCTTGTGCTGGCCTGCTGCATATTTGCCAGTTTCATCTCATATGTTTAAAACTGCAGATACAAATGCGGAGATCTTATTTTTTTTATTTGCCCCATATGTTTGATTAAATATAATTCCTGGGAGCTGAAATCCATTATTTTTGCAAGTGTTCTGATATGCAACAGTAAGTTACTTTCTAATTTCAGTATTTGTTAAATCACTTGCATTTTATTAAAAATCATTTTAAACAGTAATAATGTATGTTCCTCAACCAATGTCCATGCATAATATAGTTGGATGGTATATTTGGGCTAGGAACAAAGCAGCATGTGCAAACAATGCCTTACCTCAGTTACAGCTTGGATAGATGCACCATGTTTCAGGAGAAGCTCCATAACTTTAATTCTGTTCTTCTTGCAGGCAATGTGAAGAGGTGTGAAGCCATTCTGTTAATGAGAAAAGATGTACTTTCAGGCACCAACTTTGCCATTGCTAAAGTATGGTACATGGGTTTTTCTGAAGCTGAAACATTTTTCAGCAATACCAGAACATACAAAAACTTGTTTCAGTTTGGCTGAATTGCTCATGTAAAACAAAAAAACAAAGGCAGAAATACCTAGAAAATTTGCAATGTTTCATTTTGACATTTTCAAAATTAAACATTTTATTTTTTCCATTAAGAGCATTTTTTTGTTTTGAAACTTTCTTTCATTTCATCAAATGTTTTAAAAAGCTCATTCTACCCATTTTCTTTTCACTTCTCATTTTCCTACACTTTTTTAAAAAGTCATTTTGGGCTAACCCAAAATATTTGTTGTGTTTTGTTTTGTTTTTAATTTTTCATAACCATCAGTGAACCAGAAACGTAGATAGTTGAACAGATCTATTTCTTTTAGGGTTATTTATTGAAATGTTTGCCCCTCATGAATTTTGTGCCACTTAATTTCAATAAGATTTGTTTGTCATGTGATAATAATATGCAAATATACTTTTAAGGAAAAATAGTTGCACATGTAGCATTGTGCAGATTTAAAGCTAGCACCTTGTCTGTGGTGAAAAAATAAGAACTCAGCTGAAGCAAGAAAGATGTCCAGACCATCCAAGAATGATGCAGCATTGTTTACAACATTCTCTTGAACATTGATGCCATTCTGAATACATATCACAGAACAGTTTTAAAAACAGCTGACAGAACTGAACCTCATATCAGATCAAAATTAGCTACATTACTGACTAATAAAGAACTCTAGATACTTCATAGCATGAGGTCAGTGTGACTGTCTGCTCCAGTTTAGGGTAAACATTGTAATTCATCCCTCCAGCATAGCATAAGAACTAGGCTAAGACTAGACTAAATTACTGAAAAATGGGCAGAAATGAAGACAGTCACAACATGTGGGACAGAATTGCCTGTTGAAGAATATCTTAATGGAAGGAGGCTCCTTAGCTAGTGAATTACTCAAGTAACTTTAACGTTTTCCCTTGTCTTCTAGGATATTGGGCATGTTAGGAATATCTAAGTAGGGAAAGGCTTGGACAGAGTACACTGGATTCTACCTACTTTTAGTCAGGTCGTGTCTTTAGGAAATTGTTAGAATGTAGTGATTGCTCAAATTATACTAGGGGCTTGTCATGGAACACAGGAGGTGCTATTAAAGCCCTCTTTAGTCCCATCTCATTCTTTATGCTAAGAACTCAACTTTATGCAAATGAGTTAAGGAATAATAACATGTAAGCTTTCTAAGCAGAGCAGTGATTGAATACTTTCTTTTAGGGCTGTGCAAAGCTTCGGTCGCTGATTCGATTTGGAGGAGATTTGGCCTAATTCAGCAGCCAAATTTTCAAATCCAAATCAAATCAGGACACCCATTAATCTCTCTGAATCAAATTGGAAGCCTCCGATTTGATTTGGAGAGATTCGATGATTCAGCCATAGACACAGCTTTATATGTTTTTTCTACATACCTCAAGGTACCAGGCACAGCTTGTGAATGCTGATATGGTGGGGAGGGTGGAGTGTCCCATGGGAGCACTAGTGGGGTCCCTCACACACTTGGCAGTGGACCCGGAAGTGGACCAGAAGAACTTCTGGTCCGCTTCCAGGTCCCTGAGAGAGCATGCAGGGGACCTCCCCCCCTCCAGCTCGGTAACTGGTGCCTCTTAGGTCTGGGGGTTCCCAGGGGTCCCCCTCGTGGCCGATTGCCGAGCGAGGGGGTGTGGTGGGGGGGGTCCACTTCCACTTCCAGGTCCACCACTGAGCGCACCGCATGCTCCTGTGAGACACTCCATCTGCCCCACCACCTCAGCGTTCACGAGCTGCACCTGGTACATTGAGGTACATAGAAAAAACATATAAAGCTGCATCTATGGCCGAATCACTGATTCTCCAAATCAGAATCAAATCTTTCGATTCAGATTCAGCTGAATCAAATCAGATCAGTGATCCGAATCAGCGAATCGAATCACTGTCCCCCAAATTGGGCCGAATCCGAATCCAAATTGAATACTGTCCATTTCTCACACCCCTACTCTCTTTCAAGCTTGCTCCAAATGTTCTGAAACATGAAATGAGGCATCAGTTATTTCTGAAGGCAACACTAAGTAATATAGGCCTAGGAGCTCCCTTACCAATGAGAGAGAAAAGGAACCTATATAGTACAATGCTACCACTCTTGCAAAACAAGAAAAGTAAGATGAGGGAATAGATAGAACTGAGCGGCTGAAAGAAAAGAAGCTTTTGAATCAGAACTATTTGTAAAAAGAACTCAAACCCACCCTGATTTTGCATAGGTTTGGAGTTCTATACTCATGATGTATTTAGAAAATCAATACTTGCATAGCACTGACATGGGTATAACAACATATAAATATAAAACCAAAATATAATTAATGTAAGAATTTGAATATGTTTGGGATGGCTATTAAAGATACATTTATAAAGACAGATTTTTTAAGATGGTAAGCCATCAGTATATTTCAGGACAAAGTACAGGCATTTTGGGAGCAGTTTCCTTGTAATAACAGTTGTAGTGTTGGGTTGGCTGGCTGTTTTTTTTAAATATAGAAAAGTTATCAAAAAGATGTCACTCAGTAAGTCATAGAATGCTGTGGATATTTGCTATGCTACTTTTTCTTATTTCATAAAGGCTGCAGATTCAATTCCTCTTGCCAAATATTAGAAAATCAGAATCTCTTTCAAACTAACTGCTGTATTAGTTAAGATGTCAGTCCCCCAGTCTATCCTAAATCCCAACAAACCATCAAAAGGTAAGGATGGCTCTTATTTACACCAGAAACCCAATACATCACCCTGAACACAAATAAAGCTTTATGTAGATAACACAAAGAATGTCAACAAATGAGAATGGCATTTTATTTTTGTGGACTCCCTGCAAATACAGTGTATTACCCTCACTGAATGCCAGTTCCTGTCAACTTTCAAGAAACAGAAAAAACACACACAAATATTAGGCATTACAACTTTGAAAGAATGTTTAGCTGTGAATAGTAAGCCCTTGTGTACTCACCAGTGCTTTGGCATTAGGATTAGCTGTTTTGTCCAAGAGAACCTTGGCAACTTTGTAGTGGCCACAGTGGGCGGCAACATGCAGTGCAGTCAGATAGTCATTAGTGACATCATCAACAGGCACGTTGTGCTGAATCAGAAGCTGAACACAGTTTAGATGATCTCCTTGTGTTGCCATATGCAACGGAGACAAACCATTCTGTAAACAAAAAGAAACTAACTGAATAGACAGATATATGAAAACATTTGTGACTGAAAACTTTCTTTGAAGCACAGCTTTACAAGCTCTATTGTTATGTGAAATCCCACACTACATCAAATGGAAATTAATGCACTGGACCAAATTCTGAAGTCTGCTTAAAACAAAAACTATGGCCAGATCTATACTAGTCCCCTCCCCCTCAGCTTGTATCAGCTTTTACTAGTATATGGGTGTCCTAAGTCATATGAATCTAACAAGCAGGAGCATTTTTATGCTAGATCATCTATACTAGAGGTTATACCCATATATAAATACCATTACAATTATATAACTATATTAACATCACCCTTACTATACCAACAAAACTTTGGACAAAGTAAACAAGGACAAAGTAAAACCTGTGTAAGGAATTTTGGATGTAGCCAAATGGAAAGAGCTATGATTTCTATGGAGACAATAGCTGCATTTGAGAATTGTTTTTTGCACTGCATACAACACTTAGGAAACTATCTGTCAGATATGAATTTATCTTTGAATCATTAGTCACATTAAAATAAATTAAACACATGCACACACACCAATGACAGAAATGAATTATTCTCTCAGAATTCTCAGTGACTGATTCTGTTTCATAGAAAAAAATACACAAGTACAAATGGATGTTGTTTGAAGAAATGCACATTGGTTTCTTAAACTAGATACAGTACCAAAAACTACCATCTACATTTTGAACTGCCAGTTATTTAGCTTTATCATTCTAAAGCCAAAAGCATTCTGTAAATTTTAAAGATTCAATGATTCAATTATGTATACTCAATGAAAACAGATTCCATTTCACTTACTATCATAGTAATGAATTATCTTGGTGATAATGTAACCCAGATGGCTGAAATATGGCTTTTAGATCTAAAAATACCGCAGACTCACTGCCAAGAAAAATTTAAACTCTTTCTCACAGATGTGGTGCCCTCATGTGACCATGGATAACATAAGCAAAACACCAATATAAATGCTCAGTAGCTGTATTCCTCAGACTTTCTGAAACCAAGGCCTTCTTTTTTCTAATAGGCCATATGATATGAGAAATGACAAAAATTACAAAAAAGGAGCAAATGCATGACAAAATACATGTTAAAAAGCAGCAAAGAAGAACGAAAGAAGGTGAAAACAAGCATGGCATCTGAATTACATAATTTTAAAGCAGTCTCAGCTGGATCACATCTTAGCATAGGACTCATGATCATGGTTCTTCCTGTACACAATGATGCAGATCAGCTCCCTTTCCATTTCCAGTGGGAACTACTGCAGTTATTTACTTGATATTTGGAAAGTATTTGATACATTTTAGTTGTCTTTTAATGTGATTTAGCAATTTAAAACAAAGGGGAGAGTTAGCACTACATAACAAAGCTCTCCAGACAACAGCTTGAGAACTGCTGATGTGACAAATTCCTCTAAGCGATTCTGATTACAATGAGAATTACCTAGAAGATGCAGGCACCATTAAATATTGTGCACTGTTAAATATTTAGTGAAATGTAAACAATAACAGTGAATCCATCGCACGTGTATAATCCATAATTGAGTGGGACAACTTGGAAGGCATGGAAGGTATTCAGAGTCTCAAGGGTAGCTATAAGGGAAGGAACTATGTATTAAAGATAAAGTAGAAATGTGTGGGAAGGAGTCAGGAAAAGATCAAAACATCCAGCAGACAAATGTGAGGAGTAGAGGCTAAGAGAATGTAGGAAGGGAGCAGAGGTCATCAAGGAGCATACTAATATGGGAAAGTTAGCAGAAAACTGGAGAAAATCTTTTCAGGACCAGAAAAGTATAACTAGGAGCAAAAAGACCAGGGTACAGACCCAGACTGAAAAGAAATTTCACAATGGACAAGTAAAGGATGATGGAAGACTGGTGTTTTGGTTAAAGCACAAGACCCAAAATGGGGTTTATTCTTGGTTTTGCTAGATTATCAATAAAATGTGATAGTCTAGACAAATCATTTAATATTTTTGTACCTGTGTTGCCCACCTGTAAAATAAAAGTACAGGGCAGAACATTATTCCCCCTTCCACATCCATGTTGTTAGACATAATTCATTAATGTCTGTAAGCAGTACTTTGGGATCCCAAGATGGAGCAGCTATGTGAACTCCTGTGATAGTAGTATGACTTTTTGGCCACTCTTAAAAGGATCTCACAGCACTGCAGGGCACCATGCCACTCTAGATGAGAGTTACCAAAGTACTGGATTGCCACTGGGAACATAAAATGTGAAGGAGCTGAGCAGAAATCAGGGAAGATCACATGCCAACTTTGGACAAATGTGCATATGGAACTTTTTTTTTTTAAAAGGGAGCTGCTGATCAGGAGTGGACAACAGATGTTATGTTCTAAGAATTACAGATGTACAACTTGGGAGTGATATAAATGTAGCAAAACTGCTCCAACTTGAACCTTAGATGAACCAGTATTAAAGTTGGAGCTGTTCTGCTGCATTTGTATTGCTCCCTGCATTTGTATTGCTCCCAGCTCCTGCACACTTAACTGTTAGAATGTAACAGCTGCTGCAGGGCTTGGAGAAGAGTCCCTCCCCTCTTTTGAAATGGCTCCAAATGTACTTTATTCACACCCATGGAAATACAGCAAGCTATGGATAGTTATATGATGCTTGAGAAGAAAAGTAGTAGATGACCAGATCAAATTCCACATCAAAGAGATGACTGGCAAAGATTCATGGTATTGAAAACCAGTAACAAAGATGACACTTAGCTCTTACATAGCAATTTTTAGGCTTCCTCTGTAGCTGCTAACATGTTTCATGCTGGGGAGAGGGTTCAGTTTAATTGACTTCACCTTTTCTAAAAACATGGACACTGATGCACACAGAAATGATTAACTTTGCCCAATTACCTGTGGCAAGGGCAGCCCCTCTGTGGCATGCAGCAGAGCGGAGTGGGGACAGACAGTACTGTGGCAGATATGACAGGGACCAGAAAGCAGAGCAGCATATAGAGCAAGGAATGCAAGATAGGAAGCAAAAAACACAGAGGCAGACTGGGCAGGGAGCACAGGACAGGGAGCAGAAAGCAGAACAGCAGCTCAGGCAAGGGAAGGGGATCAGAGTGGCACTTGGAAAGGATATGGGCTAATTTATAGCACACCTGCCAAAAAAGGTTGTGCCCCTACTGCAATAAGAGTGGAGGTCCTTCTAAGGGTGCCACAGGTGTCATGCAGTACCAGTACTGTTAGGTTTGCGAGCACCAATACAGAATACTCAAGACTAGAATGCAGATTCCTTGTTCCCAGGCTATTAGGCCATTCTGCCTCCTCTAAGAAGAAAACTAAGGATATGGCAATGTGAAAATGGCAAACACCACACTAGGCACTCTGCTAGGAGCTATTAAGAACTTGGTTATGGATCAGCCTTCAGGCTTTTCTCTTATAGTGAAAGAGTTTTTTCTATCACTTGAGAAGTATAAAAGTTAACATGCTTTCTGAAGACTTATCTATTTCCAGGAAGTTATGACTTGATTAAAAGAGAATTATTCATCCTACAGTGTAGGGTGGGTAAGATAACTAGTAGGGTGGAAGTGCTTGACTTTAGAAAGGCTAACTTCAGTTTGCTTAGGAGTCTAGTCAATGATGCACTGCAGGATAAGAGTATTGGCAAAATGGGAGTCCAGGAAGGGTGGTCATTTCTAAAGGAAGTGATCCTTCAGGCGCAGAGGGAGACTATCTCAGTACGAGGGAAAAGGGGGAGCAATTAGTGACAGATAGGGTGGGGGGGGGCGAGGGGGGCATGGCTGATCTATTCAACGGGTTGTTTGCTTTTGTGTTCCTGAACAGGGGTCAAGATAAGTCTCCTAATGGGCTAGACTGGCATCAGAGGGACACTAGATCACCAACTGTTGAGGGTGACTTGGTGCAGAGTCACTTGGATGGACTGAATGTGTTCAAGTCAGCAGGCCTGGATGAGCTGCATCCAAGAGTAGTGAAGGAATTGGCCGGTGTCATAGCAGAACCACTGGCACGGTTGTTTGAACACTCGTGGCACTCGGGTCAGGTCGCGGAGGACTGGAAAAGGGCCAATGTGGTCCCTTTTCTCAAGAAGGGGAGGAAGGAGGATCTGAGTAATTGTAGACTAGTCAGTGTCACCTCCATCCTTGGAAAGGTCTTTGAAAAGATTATGAAGGATCATATTTGTGGGAGTCCAGAGGGAAAAACAATGCAGCAGGGAAACCAGCATAGCTTCATAACAGGTAGATCATGCCTGACCAGTCTGGTTTCATTTTATGACAGGGTCACAAAATGCTTAGATGCAGGAGTAGAGGTGGATGATGTTTTCTTGGATTTTAGCAAGGCCTTCGATACAGTATCACATCCCATTCTCATAAATAAATTAAGAGACTGTGATACAGATGTTTACATGGTCCGGTGGGTGGCAAATTGGCTTAGTGGTCGCACCCAGAGGGTGATAGTAGATGGGTCGGTATTGACCTGGAAGGATGTGGGTAGTGGGGTCCCACAGGGTTTGGTCCTTGGATCTGTACTCTTCAGTATCTTCATCAGTGACTTGGATGTGGGTGTGAAGTGTATTCTGTCCAAGTTTGCGGATGATACTGAATTGTGGGTTGAAGTGTACACTCTGGATGATAGGGAATGATTGCAGGAAGACCTGGACAGGTTAGAAAAGTGGGCAGGACACAATAGGATGCAGTACAACAAGGACAAGTACAGAGTGCTGCACCTAGGGTGCAGAAATAACCAGCACACCTACTGGCTGGGAAGTGACCCTCTCAGAAGCACAGAAGTAGAAAGGGATCTCGGAGTCATAGTGGACTCCAAGATGAACATGAGTTGTCAGTGTGACAAAATCATCAGCAAAGCTAACCGCACTTTTTCATGCATCACTAGATGCATGACAAAAAAAACCAAGGAGGTGATACTTCCCCTCTATGCGGCATTGGTCAGACCACAGTTGGAGTACTGCATCTAGGTTTGGGCGCTGTACTTCAAGAAAGATGTTGATAGACTCAAGAGGGTCCAGAGGAGGGCCACTCGTACAGTTAGGGGCTGATAGGACAAGCCCTACGAGGAGAGACTGAGGGCCCTGGACCTTCTCAGCTTCCACAAGAAAAGGCTGGGAGGTGATCTTGTGGCTGCCTACAAATTCATTAGGGATCGGAGATGCTCTGTTCACCAGGGCGCCTCTTGGGGTAACAAGGAACAAAGGTCACAAACTGACAGAGAGCAGATTTAGGCTACATATCAGGAAAAAAATTTTCAAGGTAAGGGTGGCCAAAATTTGGAATGGGCTTCCAAGGGAGGTGGTGCTCTCTCCTACCTTGGGGGATCTTTAAGAGAAGGCTGGATAGGCATCTGGCTAGGGTCATCTGACCCCAGCACTTTTTCCTGCCTAAGCAGAGGTTGGACCCGATGATCCGTTGAGGTCCCTTCCAACCCTAGCATCTATGACTCTATAAACTGAGCCAAGTGTTTTTTCCAGAGGACAATATTGCAATCCAGTGCCAAATTAATAGATTCATTAACATCATTCAAAGGTATTCTGCCTCTCAGTTTACCTCACAAATCCAGTCTAAATTAACATATCAGAGAGAGAATGGAACAAGCAATACTTCTCTTTTCTTATGTTCATTTTTTAATGTCTAGTATTGATTCCCTCTCCCCCGGAGAAAGGCTTGTGTAGGATTTTAGTGTTTGGTATTACATTGCCATGGAGAATCATATAAGCACATTTTAAGCCAGTTCTGTAGCATGTGGCTCTACAATTTCAAATCCTGAAGCACATACTCTTACTTTTCTGATAGATTTTTTTTAGGTGAGGCCACAACATTTGGGGAAGTTTTGCAGATCTCGTTCTTTAAAATGACTATGTCTTTGAAGGGACACATTGGAAAGAAAAAAAAAGGTTAAAAAACTCTTAAAGGATAAACTAGTATTCAAATAGGTGGTTAAATTTCAAGGTAATTAATATCAGTGCTGCACATGCTAAAAACAAGGGATACAGTTCCTGAAAACTGTGACCATGCTATTTTTAACAGAAACAAAACAACAGGGCTAAAGTTGTTTATGTGAATTTAATCACAGGCCCACCAAAGACTGGGGAGAGCTATTGGAAGGGAGGGCAGATTAAATCTGGGCAGGGAAGATGATTTGGTTTGAGGGAGGTAAGTCTATAGAGAAAGGTGCATAGCCTTCCCTCCACATAAACGTACTCCAGGCTTGGGTACAGACATTCAAAAAGCCTGAGGCGGAATTGATCTACATTATGTGGTTTCCTGTAAGCTGCGAAGTTTAGATCGTTACAGAACAGAACACACACTTGCCCTTTGGTGGTGGAAGGGAAAATCTTTAACTGGGTTCTGCCGTTTTACACCAGTCTGTGTGTGCCAAACTTCTGTTCTGTTACGGGTATAGACTGGTTTCCTATCACTTATACCGGTAAAAGTATAATATCTGTACCTGGCCCAGGTATCTCTGTGAAGGCTATGTGTATTCACACGCTGCTCAAACAGCTGCACATCATATCAGCAGCAGTACGAGGAGCTCACATGTGCAGGGCTACAAGTTCAGGACTTTGGGAGTCAATGGCAATTCTGCATACAGATGAAGGGAAGATCTTCTCATTTGCTCAAGTCACATTATCTATGACAGGATATGTCAGGGACATGAGACAGACCAAAGACGATGCCATATCCAAACTACATGCTAAATATTCCAGTGGGAGGGTGGGAGGAAGGGGGTCTAGTGGGGAGAGAGAGAATAAAAGGAAAGATGGGAGATGATAAGAGGACAGGAAAGAAAAAAAAGAAACAAAATAACATGTGGAAACAAGAACTACTTTAGCAAAATGCTGTTGCATGGCACAAAAAGAGAAAGGATTGCGAAGAAAGGGGCTCCAAAAACCTGTACTGGTACAATGAAAATTTTTATAGCAGTGTTCCCACCCATATGTATCAACTTCAATGGAAGGAGGCATACATAGTATGGTGGTGTCATTAGAAACTCAATTGCTATACATACATCAGAGCTAACCCTGGTATCTGAAATAACACTATGTAGGGAACAGCATCAAATGCTCATTTTAATGATAATCCTTGTACATGAAGTAGGCTGCCCACCCTAATGACAGTGATTTGAAATTTCCATGAAGAGCCTCATGAAAGGAAAACAATGAATTTCACATATTTTAACAAAGTATAGGGATAAGAAATGGAAACATTTAGTAATCAGCCTAACAGTTCAGAAAATGGGAGCTCCTCTGTAGAGAGACATTACTTTATTTTTATCATTTAACTCTACTGTGGCCTTGTGGTACTTCTGTAACAAGTTAAAGCCTCAATGTAATCCGTATACCTTCATTCCAAGCAAATATTTTCTATCCATCCAAATTCCAATGGTTAGAAATAGTATTTAACTTCTGTGCTCTAACATCATATAATCCTCTTCACAAATGAAAACACATACTTAGCATCCATGAACAACAACATTCAACACTGCTCTTTGAACAAAGGATCTTCCATGCACCAGTTTAGGACTGTCCAATTTCTAAGTGGCTGGGTGCATGCTATGCAGGTTGCACCATTGTGGGTCACAGGCTCCCCTCTCAGAGGCCACATATGGCCCTTGGACCATGAGTTGGACAGTCCTATGCTAGTTTATGTAGCTAATATGAAGATAGGAAGTTAGTATCCAACCCCTAACCCAGCTAAAATATACAGCACTGTGAAAACAGAATGATCAAATATTATTTAGCAGACAGTTAAAGAGTACTAGTTACCTTGGTCTTTGAAAGAATAGGGGCACCACGATCAAGCAGCATTTCGACCACCTGTTCATGGCCACTTCTTGCTCCACAGTGGAGAGGGGTCAGCCCATCCTATTAAACAAAAACATTATAATCCTTTTACTTCAGATATGGTGAAATATCATGCACTTAAAAATAGAAGCATTTTTGGGCATGTAAGTCCTGTATGCAGTGGGCCAGGTAATATTGTTTGAATCATTTATTCCACAAATGAAACAATATTTTCAAGTAAAAATGATTTGATCTTTTTTATTGCATATTCAACTGTAGTAGACATATAGCTAGGATTATAATGGTATGATCAATCTGTAATTCAAACTACAACTGCACTTTCATTCAGTGAGCCTGCTGCTCAATCTAACTCAACATATTGAGGACAGTTTTGAAAGAGGCCAAATCACCAGAGCTGTGTTTGTTGACCTAACAGTTGACCACTATGATACAGTTAACCACTGATGACTCTACCACAAGACCCTGGAAATGACAAAAGACCTACGCCTTACAGAGCTGACATGAACCCTGCTTGTAAACAGACTTTTTTGTCAAACTGAATGGGAAGTGAAATGGATGCAACCTAGGGCTGTGCGAGGCTTTGGTTACTGATTCGATTTGGAGGAGATTCAACCTGATTCACTGGCCAAATCTCCAAATCTGAATCAAATCAGGAGACCCATTAAAAGGTCTGAATCAAATCCAAAGCCTCTGAATTGATTCAGAAAAGATTCAGAGATTTGGATTGGCCGGGGAGAGGCAGGCACAGCCAGATGGCTGCAGGTTCTCCTGCAGCTCCTCTGGCTGTGCCTGCCTTTCCCCAGGCAGGAGGAGCTGCTGGAGAAGCTGCCATGGCTGTCCTGTCTGGCCCCATCACCCTGCCCAGCCCCAGCCTCTTGGCACTTCAAAAAAAGGCAATTAGTGCCTCTGAGGGTCATGGCAGAGCCCCCCTGCACAGCACGGGGTACTGGGGGGCAGCAGGGATTGCCCCCCCACCACCTGGCATTTGTGCGGCAGCTGCCCCATGGTACAGCTGCAGCGCGGCTCGGCAGGACTCTGCATGCTGTCTGGGAGCTGGGACTGCTGGGGCTGAGTGGTGCCAGGCTCCAGCTGACCTTATAAGGTCTCACTCATCTTTTGAGCAATTGGCAATTAGTGTATAACACCTGCACCTCAGAAGTGTGTGTGGCAGTGGGGAGTTGGCCCTCCCCTGGACAAGCCACCCACGGCTTCATCCTGCTCCCCACTGGGGCCCTGCAGCCACACATTGTGGCCCTGGGCCCCAAGGCCCAAGCACCACCTGGCTGGGCAGCAACCCCAGGTCCACCCAACTCCCTCCCTCCCCCACTACAGTGGCCTCAATCCCCCTCTCCACCTCCCCCCATTTACCTGCTGGAGCTGCTCTTCAGGCTGCCTTGGGCCATGTGCATGTACATGTATGTGGCGCCCCCTGTCGCATCACCTTCCTCCCGTTCCCTCTCAGCTCCCTGCAGGCTGGAACTTTGACAGCCTGCAGGGAGCTTATTGCATAATTGAAAAATCCACAGGTTTGTCTGGTAAAATGAGAAATCCATGTTTGCCTCCTATAAAAGTTAAAATCTACAGATTACTCCATTTTTCCGTGAGAAACAGAAAACCCGGATCCCTGCTCATTACAATGTACCTGATTTCTACTAATCTCTTCACTCCACAGACATTAATGACCCTCTCTCCTTTTTAATATTCTTGATAACCATCTTTATCTAAAGGTGCATGAGTTTGCTTACTTATATAATCTAACAAACTTGTGGACCTTCAAATAAAGTTGGTTTTGTTTTGATCTTAAACTGAATAATATGGTGGGAGGCTGCTCCTGGCCTGCTCCAGCCAGGGGGTATGAGTACTGGCTATGCAGGGTACTGGGATCACCAGGGGACAGAGGTGGCAGGCAGGTGCCCCTTTCTTGCACCTGATACCTGCTCACCCTTGAGGTGTCCAGTGCTGGCCTGGGAGCTCCAGCAGTGCTGGCCCCAGCTCCTCTATGTTCAAGCTGTGATGCCAACATCTGTTGTACCCCCTTTTTTGAAATCCTAGATCTGCTCACGGTACTATATAAAAGTATTTTGAGGTTATATGACTGGGCTACTGAGTCTGAATTTTGACCCTTTAACAGCACAGTTTTTATCATAATTTGTTCATTTCTAGTTACATTTCTAATATGAAAACATTTCTTAAATAACATGATAATATCATCTACAACTTACAGGGGGTTTACAAACTGTTTTGATTATTCTTTGACCTGTGCCTTGTTTACAGTGTTTAAATAAACTGTCTCATGTGCCGAACACTAGGATGGAACCTACTGTATATCTGTCTTAAGCAATTCAGAGTAATGTCAAAATGACTTTTTTAGTGCTATATAACATTATGCCTGTTACAAATAATAGTCACCGATTCAGTTAAAAGAAGAAAGAAGAAATGTTTTCAACAATATTCAATCTTCAATTGGTTACAACCAAGAAAAAATTGCTCAAGCTGTAGCAGCACAGTAAATACACTGACTATGCACTAAATATACCAGTGAAGATTTTTCCATGAAAAGGATGGTGCTAAACAAACAATTAATTTTAAAAAGTCTATTATATTTTCATACAGTCAATGAAAGAAACAGATTTTTCCATTTGTCTAGTAAACATTCCCTAAAAACTATATAAACTGTAGTGACCAAAACATATTATCATTGTTTTATAAAATTATGTCATCAAACTATTTCACATGCATACTCTAACCAGAATAAAGTAGAAAATATCTCAACATTACTAAGATAACTCCTGATCACTTGAAACCTTGATGTTTCTCAGTTTACTTCTTTGGGCTAGATCATCAGCTTACAATTGCTCAGTGCAAGAAGCAGTTTGGGAGGGAGAGACTGTGACTCAAAGAACCTTAAACTCCCTTCATCCTTTGCACTCACAGGTCCAGGCCATAATTTGGCTTTTTATTTGGCCATATATTTGACTACTTTAATTTTACCACACTACTGGTTCAAACTCTTACTTTACTTCTGCAAGTACTGGTTAAACTAACTGGTCTGATTTGGCTTCCAATGAAGTCAAGGGATGTTTGTTATTGATCTTAGGCTACACAAACACATTCAAATTATCTGGGAGATTTGGTCTCATGGTAGAAAAACTTACTCAGAGCTGTGTGTACAGACATTTGAATACCGAGGCCCTGATTAGTGGAGAGCTTGCAGTGCTGACACTCTGCAGCCAGGGAAGGATCCTGTGCCCACACTATGCTCTGTGGACTCCTTCAGTCTGCCTGGCAATAGATGGCAGCAGTGCATATGGCAGCCCTAATTGGCTAACCCAGACTGCCCATCGTCAGCCTGTGTTGTACAGACATTCATTCTACAAAAAGAAACTCTCTTGCAAGTGATTTAACTGTGATTGTTCCCAGGTTATTTTTTGCCTGGAGTGACTATTTTTACTTTGGGATAAAAAGTCTGAGCATCTGTAGACACATGGTTTCTCCTGTTTCTCCTAAGAGAACAGTGATGCTCCCAGGACAACCTGTATGAGACCGTAATTAGAGCAGGATGCAAGGAACTATTTGCATATGTAGGAGGAACAGAATTTGGCCCAGGCCATCCTTATCACACTTTCTGTAATTTCTATATGCTATTTTTTTTTCTGTTACTGAATTCTGCAAAGCATTTGGAGACACAGTTCAAACAGAAAAAGCTGTACCAAATAAAGTTTTACTGATCTGTAATATATGGCTACAGTTACAGGAAAGAGGTAGCATATAGCCATAAACTGTAATTTTATCAGCTATAATACAAATATTTATAATGTAGCTTAAAAATACTGCACAGAAGTACTGCACACCTTCTATGGCAAGTTTCAATGAGATAAATGTTTCATGTATAAAACACTAAACACAATGCAAGCAGCCAGTGGTAGAAAACAAATATAATCCATCCTAAACAGTTCAGTGAAAGGAAAGTGAAACTCACTTAACGCTGGGTTCAGACAGAAGTGCAACTCCCCACTGTAACAGAACACTTTGCAGGAAGCATTCTGAGTTACAACAATCTCCCGGACCAAACAGAAGTTCACTGTTGGTATATCAGTGGGGGCTGAAAAACCCCCAGACTGAACTCACTCTGCTCCCTGTCCCTCCTCCCATTCTGAAAACAGTGACAGGCTGGGAGGCAGTGCAGACAGAAGTTACAGAAGACACTCTGTTTTGAAATGTCTATATCTGACCCCTCATGCAATGAGGGTTCAGATTTTCACCTAACTGGCCATTTTTGAAGCTGTCTGCACTTGTGTTTGGTCACAGACAGCTTTCTGTAGCCAGATCAGGTGAAAATTGTCACTTCTGGCTCTGCCCTCCAGCTAGTTAGATAGCTGTAAACAGGAACCAAACAACATATAATTTAAATAATACTCTGGCATGCATTAATTGATGCATCTCTAGCACAACCAAGGAGGTGATTCTTCTGCTCTGCTCTGCTCAGCACTGGTGAGACCGCAGCTGGAGTACTGTGTCCAGTTCTGGGAGCCACACTTTAACAAGGACATGGACAAGCTTGAGAGAGTCCAAAGAGCCACCTGTATGCTTAGAGTCTTAAAAGGCAAGACATACAAGGAAAGGCTGAGGGATCTGGGACTATTCAGCCTGAAGAAAAGAAGGCTGAGAGGGGACCTGGTAGTAGCTAACCGCTACACTAGGGGAAAACATCAGAGGATCGGTGAGCAACTGTTCATCAGGGCAACTGAGGGGGAAACCAGGAGTAATGGCCACAAACTCCTGGAAGACTGATTCAGGCTCAACATTAGAAAAAACTTCTTCACAGTCAGGGTGTTCAGACTGTGAAACAAGCTTCCTCCAGAGGTGGTGCAATCGCCTACCCTGGAAATTTTCAAGAGCACACTAGACAGTCACCATGCTGGGGTCATCTGACCCAGAGTTATCTTTCCCGCTTGGTGCAGGGGGCTGGACCCAATGATCTTTGAAGGTCCCTTCCGGTCTTATAATCTACGAATCTATGAAATGTAGTCAGAAGCTCTAATAGGCAGCCCAGCCAACAGTACTTTCTGTAAGCCCCTTGAGATCCTGTGTTCTTGGTTTTCTGATGTTTGACCCTGCTCAGCTTTTCTTCTGGACTCTGGCAGCTTGGAAATTTTCTTTGGCTTTGGTAACTCACCCTCTTATTCTAGAACCCTGATTCAGCCTGTGATTTGGATTCTGCCCCTGAATATAGTAATCTGGCCTCCAACTCTAGAACCTTGAACTGGCCTATAAGTGGGACTCTGCTTCTGGTATTAACCCTTGGTTTGGGTACCTTGGACTTTAGCTCCTGTACATGGTCATCACTTGACAGCCTGCCCACTAGGCCAGACTGCCTACACTCTTTTCACTTGATCAATCTATCTTAAGTATTTATGTAGTGCCAATCACTATATCCTTTAAACATAAGGAAGCTAATTTTAAAAGGCCACTTAAGTAGTTTAAGCACAAAATGTACCCAGATGACTTCTTAGGGCAAGACAGGGAACAGTTTTAGTGTCTATGCCTTTAGATACTTACTCTGATTGAACTGTTGCATTGGAAAACATAGTCAAACAGAATTACAGAACTGTGACATCCATGGAAAGCAGGGCATAATCAGTCAAGCAGAAATATGGAAGAGGAATGGAACCTGAGCAGGGGTGGTGTCAATACTGCAAGCAAGTTAATTTTTTATGAGTTAGTGATGCTTACTATTCTATTCTTCAATATCTGTATATATCTTATTATTTCCTTCTGAAGCCAAGACTTTATCTCTCAATATTTACATAGGGCTACTGCTAACTCCGATACTGCAAATATCACCCTTACAAATCTGAAATATATGGGTCAGCCCAGCTACATTGGTAAGTTATAAGGACTACTCTTGTATAGGTAGCTTATTTTTTAAAAGCACCTAAAGCACATTTTACTGATGATACAAAGGTCTCTGTATGTGAATATATTACCAAAATGAAGTTCTATAGCTGACCGGCATGAACATAACCTCATAGCTGACTACTTTATAATCCTGGAAGCCAAAAGGCATAGTACAAAAGCATAAAAAGCACTGCCTCAAAGTACAAAGTGTAGAATGTACCTTTAATAACAAAGACTTGTTGCTCAAAGACCTGTACAGCTATGACAGCAGTGCTGCCCTACCAGTTTTAATCAGCAGAAAAAATGTATTTGCCCTCCTCCTATCTCACCTAACTCACTAGACACTAATGAGAGAAACTGGCCTATCCTAGGATGGGAAGGGATGTAAGTTAAAAGTGCAGAAAGCCTTTCCTTTTTATGGATGAGGCTCCATAGAATCCATCTATATCACATAGGAGAGATATATCTAATAAGGAAGGCATCATATCTCTAGAGAAGCATGCTATGGGACATGTTGAGTACCTGATGTAAACACCACAAATACTGTCAGCAAATATTGGCTCATTCATACTGAAGGGCATTTCTTGTTCTTTCTACTGATTTTAATGAAAATTTGTTTAGACCCCAACAAAACATTCAAGTGAACCCCAAAATATGATGCCTTGGAAGTCTCTGTGGAATTGTGCCCTTTGCAGAAAGAAGTTCTATGGCAGAGAAAGCAGCAGACAGCCTGGCTGAACCAGCCAGGGCATAATTTAAACCATGCGTTAGCATAAATTTAACACATAGCTTGAAATGTTTAAAGGGAATTTAGATACCTGTTTGGGGAAGTGGACCCATCAGGTGGCCTGCTGTAGTAACGCAGCTATCATCAGCATCTGTCAAGACTCATACTGTAAACGGCAACCCCCCCATTTGTCACAAAGAGATAATGTGGCTTTAAAGACTTTTTTTGTGCTGAAAAGGCTTCAAGGACTCAGCTTGGAATTAGAGGTTTCTAATTGTTAGGCAAAGAACAAGTGAGAAAAAAATAGTATGTTGAAACTGGTACCTTGGTATGTGATTCAGAGTTAAGGGTTTATGGAAAAATGAGACGTTGAAATTAAAAGTGGCTTCTATGCATCCAGCACAAGGCTGTAGCATACAGCATTTATAAGAAAGTTTTCCTGAGCCATTGCAGGCTATAGGAATTTGCATCCTAATACATGTAATATTTTACATTTCACACAGTATACTGTGCTCGCACAGTAATTGAGCTAGAAATCTATTACAAATCATTACGGCAATAATCACCAGATGAAGGACTCTTTAAGTACAAAGTGACATGATAAATCACATCATCTACATTAACTACACCTCTAGAGAGTCTGGAAAGGTGTTCTAGCAATGCTGGTTAGAGAACAGGAAGAATTCCCCTTAGATACAGTATTTTAATCCCTGTGGCTGCTTCTCCTTCTCTAGACTTCTTAAAAAAGAACAATCCTAAGAAACTCAATGCTGAAAATAAACAAATAAGCATGATGGTGACTTTAACCACCATACTGCAGCTTCAGTGTGAACTTGGATCACTGGGGCAGACTGGTGTCAATTCCTGTTGTAGAGCCCAGTCTTCCCAACACACACTCCACAGCACTCCACTCTACCCAGTGCCCTCTCTACCAGCACCAACTCAGCATGTAGACTCCTATATTCACAGACCAGCAAGAATCTCCCTGGTATGTAGAGAGACCTTTTGCTTATTCCTGGATAACCCAGGAGTATGAGAAGGCAGAGTGGGCAGGGGGTTCATCCATTCTCTTCTTTCTCTTCCATGCTGGGTGTTAAACGGCCAAAGAGGCAGTGGGAAGGGACACCCAGGGATTTACATGGCTCTTTTTGCTGCTGGATGGATGGAAGGACTGGCATCCATTTAAAAATAACTGTTCTGACAGTGCAATGGTAGCTTTACTGTAGGACCCTGCTAGGTTTTTTACTTGTCCTCAGTTAACAATGAGGCAGTGAGGGGTGCTCCAATCCCACCCAATTTGGAGTATACAGGACAAGTGAAGGACAAACATCTACTTCCCAAATTGCCACTCACATCAAAAACTGGAGTCCACTTCAAATTGCAAGTTCTCTGGCCTCTGTCAGAAGGACAACGCAGACATAATTAGCCTAAATGGCCAGCTGAAGTTTCTCTTTGCATAGCAGAATCCTCTGGTGGCACATAGGGTTGCTTATGCCACAACCCCTCTTGCTGGGGCAATAGTGGGTGTGTGGAATGAGCAGTGAGCTCTGCGCTTACCAGTATGGGGTGGGATCTGACTGAAGCCCCTGCTTTTGCACGACTCAGGAGCCCAGTGAATGCTGTAGCTGTTTGCCCTTCCCCTCCCTCCCCACTCCCTGCTGAATTCAGTAGCAGGGGAAAAAAGGTGGCAGCAGCTTTCACTCCTTGGGCTCCAGAGCTGTGTGAACGCAGGGGCTCCAGCCAGATCCCCAGACTATGCATGCAGCACAGCCCAAAGAGGGGTGAAACCATGCTGCCACACCCCCTCAGGATCCGCCCTTGCCTCCACTAACCGCAATTTAACTAGACCAAAAAACTAGGTTCACTGATTTGTTTTCGGAACCTAGTATATATCTCTTTGTACTCATCAAGGAACACTGAACTATGCAAGAGATGCATGCAAATATTCCATATGTGTTTTAGATACTCTGAGCTAAATCCTAGATCCTGTCTCCAGCCCTAGGGGAATATTAATGTGAACAGACACAGAAGGAATCCTCCCCACGAAGGATATGAACTTCATTTCATCAGCCTCCTAGGTACAGAAACTCATGGACTCAATATGGACATTGGAATTCTGACATACTACAACCTGTTGGACATCTGACTCCCCAGGTACCTCTACACTTTTACCTGTGCTGCTACATCCCCCTTCCTTGCCCACCCCAGCCTGTCCCTCAGCTCCTGACACCTCCATTTCCATTTTCACTGATTCGCTTTCTTGCCTGCACTGCATGCCAGCCTCTGGCTTCTTTACTATTCCTTCCATCCAGGAACAGCACACACATGAACTGCAGGTGCTTACTCAGTCTAACAAAGGGTTTTTCAAGCTGAAAACTGGCATCCCAGGCAGCTAAGCTGAGCTCACCTGGAGCCTCACAACTCCAAAACAACCAGCAAGCTTCAGGCCTGTCAAAGATGTGGGGGGTCTGGGCTTTCCCCAGCCAGGACTGTGGGGGTGCATATGGTAGCTGGAGGTTATGGTGCCTCCTACATGTCTTTCACCAGGGACATCCTTGGTCCTGGCATTTCCTAAGGCTGCTGCACTGCCAGTAGTTCCACCAGGCCTCCCTGATCCTGGCAGAGTGCAGTTTTAGTGGTCATGCCCAGGACCTGGGGCTTTCTCCTTCCCCATAGCCCCAGCCCATACCTCCAAGTTCATCCTGGCACAGAAGCTCAGCAGGGACCTGTTCTTCCCCTGCTGGTTGGTGATGTGCCCCCTCCAGCTCTGACAGCAGGGCATTAACTGGCTTTTTAAAAATGACAAAAGGAAATAGATGTGGATGGAGCGAGGAGGGTGGCATTCACTCCATCTTCACCTAGAGCTTGGGGAACCCCAGCAGCAGGAGGTTCACCTTGAGGGACACCAGCTGCTCCACCTCCACCAAACCAGGATCCAAGCAGGTGCAGTGGGGTGTCACTACATCCCCAGCAATGCTGAACGCCCTCTCGCTTGGAACACTGGTCAGTGGACAGGACAGGTGTTCACGGGCAACCGTGGTTAGATCCTGCCACATCTGGCTGCGGCTTGCCCAGTAGGCCAATGTTGTTGCACAGCAGTGGCTCCACGTCCTCGGTGAAATAAGCAGCCACCAAAACCTGAGCACCACCTGCCTCATGGTGGGGTCTGGTGCCTTTGGATCCCACTATGGAAGCCATGCCATTGGCCCACATTGGCAGCACCTGTGGTGGAGAAGGAGACTGGCTGGTGGATGGCATGCTAGCATGGGACAGCGGATCCCCCTCTTCCACGTTTCCTTGCCTCCACCCTTCTGTCTCCCTGGCTCTCTTCACCAGTACCTCCGTCTACTGATTCAGTGTTTGGCTGCCACATATGGTGTCCTTCACCCTTGGGTCACACATGGCAGCCAGTACATGGACCGTACTGGACCACAAGGGATCAAGCCATTTCCTGATGCCTTCCTTTAACTGCCTCACCAGTGCCTGGACATCTGGTGACACCAGCTTGCCCCAGCTCTGAACATTGATCCCCTGGAAGCTCTTCATTTGGCTTCCCTTACTACGGGGATCACCCGGCTAAGGAGCGCATCACCAGCGCTGAGGGTCTCGGTGGCCTGAAGGAAGGGTTAAGGCCCACAAATATCTGAGAGTTGGTATCCCACTCAGCTCTGTTCAGGGGGCCGCTGATCCCAACCTCCCTGAGCAAGGCCATCTCATGGATGGCCTTCTGTTGCTCCACCAGCTATTCTAGCACCAGGTATGTGGAGTTCCACCGAGTCTCCACATCCTGCATGATTTTGTGCTGTGGGATGTTCATCTCTGTTTGTTTGCCCTGCAGCATCTTGCTCCCCTTGATACTCTGGTGGAAGTAGCTGCCACCTTCCTGCATCTGGAAATGAGCTTGCTGGTGGTGCCGGTGCTGTCACCAGCAGCCCTGTCCCCGTCCAAGGTGTCCCTGACAATGAGGTGCAACTTGTATGCCAAACAGCAGACCGCCTTGTGCAACTTGTATGCCATCATGGACCGCCTTGACCATATTGGCCCCATTGTCGGTGACCATGAACCCCAGGGGTGAGCTTGCCCTGCCCAATGAGCCACCCCTGCACCAAGCGGTTCATTGACCCCATGATCTCTGTTGCCGTGTAGGACTCATCCATCACTTTGGCTGGAAGAAGAGCCCACCAACAACCTAAATGGTCACACCAGTGCCCTGTGAGGGAGGTAGGCATGATTTCCACCCCAGCTGCTCCTGATGTCCGAGGTAAAGTGTAAGGCCATCTGAGGTAAAGTATAAGGCCAACTGCGGACCTATGCTGAGCAGCTCCTCCCTCAAGTACTTCCTGCATGCCTGATACAGGGAGGGCACCATTGTCCTGCTGAAGGTGGTACATATGGGCACTTGGTAGGATGGGGCCATGAACGCCATGAGCTGCCTGAACCCTGGCCGCTCAACTAAGGAGAAGGGCTGGCCATCAACAGCAAGCATCTCTCCAATGCTCTGGGTGATCTTGCTCGTCCTTGAAACACATCCCGCTTTCTGTCCACCTTTCCTTCACTGTTCCAGGGTGGCCTGCCTCTGCTTTGTGGGGATGGGGACTTTGGAGCAAGAGGGGGACTTCTTTTTGGGCATGCTCCTGCTGTTGCCCGGCTGAGGAGGAGCAAGGGCAAGGGGGTGGTGCCTGTGGAGATGCACAGGGACCTGGTGCTCATGTATTTTGTTCCCTTGCCCCAGCTGATTTTGGCTCCGCAGTGCAGGCAGATAGCATATGTGGGATCATCTGCCAGCTCAAAATGATTCCAGACCACACTACGTGCTTGCTTCTGGGGTGCAGGTGCATGTATGGATGATGCTGCACTTTCCCCCTCCTCAGCAGGCAAAGGCACAGCAACAGGAGGAGCAGACTCAGCTGGGCCGCTTGCCTCCACCTCTACTTCAACCTTCTCCAAAGTGCCTTTTGGGGAAGGAGACCTGGCTCTAGGGGAAACTTGAGGGGTATGGTGCACAAACTCAGATGGTTCCCCCTCCTTCCCCAGAATTTCCCTTGCTCGGGCACTGAGATCCAGTTCCAGGTCTTCCTCTGGCACTGGAAGGCTCAGTATGGGAAGTGAAATGGGGGTCAAGGAGACTGTCATGCTGGTGCTGGTGCTGCAGCTTGTTGTTTTCATGGTGGTGGTGGCTGGTGCTCATGGAGGGGATGCAGTCTCAGGCACAGGCAGTGGCACTGGCACTACTCCCCTCTCCTCGCTACTTGTGGAAACCTCATCCCTTCTAGCTGGAGGAAAGAGGCTGTGTCTCAGTTTGCAGGGTGGGGAACTAACACCCTTCCCTCTACCCCGTCTTCCGCCCCTCCCTGAAGGCTTGCCACCACCTGCCTTTCCACCATGCTTTATGGTGTGTTTCATGTCTTGCTTTCCTACAAATATATACATTTATTCACATTCCTATATAAATCTGATAATGTGTGTGTGGGTGCAAAGAAACTATAAACGTATAATGACAAATATAAATATGTCTTGCTTCCTATATAAATTCTATAATGTGTGTATGCTGCAAGCTTTAGATATATAGAAATAACATATAAATGTATTTCGCTTCTTATATAAATTAAATTCTATAATATTACATCCTATCCAATATAATTATAAAATTGAAAAAAATAAATCAATGAATATAATAATAAAATAAAAGCATCTGTAAGAAAGAGAAAGGTATTCTGAAATCTCTCTTGCTTGGCTAGCAAGTAGGAAATGAATGGTAGCCCTTGTTGTCTGATGCTGCTGAGCTGCTGGAAAACAGCTCAGTAACTGACCCCAAGGCAGAAAGCAAGCCAGTTTAAACAGTGCTGCCTTTTATGCTGTTTTTCCATCCCTCCCCCAGAGCATGGGCATTGAACGGAACCTCAGGGAAGGATGATAGTCACTGGCCAGCTACACAGTCAATATAACAGCAGTCCTTCCCCCGACTTCCCCCCTCTACCTCTCCTTATTTTCTGTTTCCCTGCAGGCAAGCCCAGCTTCAGCTTTGAAACTTGAAATGTTTCAAAACTTTTGAAATGTTTCGACTGACCTTGTTTTGTGGCTGTTTCGAAGTCCTGTTTCATTTTGATTTTGCTGTTTCAAGCTCAAAATGAGTTGAAACAGCATCAAAATGAAACAGCTGGTGAAATTTCGCACAGCCCTAATCACAACTACTCTTTACATACTGATGAATATAGGTCAGTATTTTGCACAGAAATCATAAGGCAGCTGCTGTATTTTACATGAAAAAGGGAGAGACATAGTATGGGCAATTCTTTAAAACAAACTATAAAATGAGCAACTGAGTTAAGTAGGGTAATAATGTATGGACTTCAAAACATTTAGGGCGCATCCACATCAGTGCACACGTGCGTCTTACAGTGTCTCAAAGCCCTTTGAGATGCTGCAAGAGGCACATGTGGGGATGAAAAAATGTTCCCTGTGCTGCCAGTTTGCAGCGTGAGGGCAACATTAGACCCCTGGAGATCCAGGGGTTCAAAAAAAAAGCGCTCCACAGAATAGTGGGGCAAGGCATGGTCCCAGACTGTGCCTGGAGGCAACCCAGGAGTCAGTCCTCCAGGAGAGATGCACTGGTTTCTGGCCAGAGCATCTCTGTGGTGCTTCTGCTGCCCCTGGTGCTGTCAAGGGTAAGTTAGAGATGTGGGGTGGAGGGGGTTATGGGTATGGGTGGGCGTGGATGGGTGTGAGGAGTGGCAGGGGGATGTTGTGGGGTGGAGTTGGTGGTGCATGGCAGCTGCGGCAGAGCTGATGGCACACAGTGGGACCTGACCCAACCCAGTCCAGTGTGGCTTGCTAGACTGGCTTTGCACTAGAGCAGGGGGCATGGCTCCGGGAGGCATGGCTCCTGTGTAAACACATGCTAGCTGCATAGCCCTGGCCAGATCTGGTCGGTGGGGCCTGAGCCTCATGGAAAATGCACCCCACTGGCCTGACCTGATGCAGCCCAAGCCATGCAGCTAGTGTGAGTTTGCACAGGAGCCACATCTCCCAGAGCCATGCCTCCCTCTCTGGTGCAAAGCCGGATTAGTGAGCTGCACTGGGCCAGGTCCTGCTGCACGCCTCCTACCTGCAGGTACTGTGGGACAAGCAGCACTGCTGCCGGAGGTAGCACCCAGCACAGTGCGCATGGACAGTGTGCTGAGCCAACCCGGATCCTGCCACCATGGAACTGGCGCAGGCTGGTGGTGTTAGTGGCCCCAGTGTTGGCAGGACCTGGCTCAGTGCAACACACATTCCCTGCAAGTGGCGCCACCCCCCGGGTGATGCCAGTGACTGGCGCCAGTCCCTGATGAGTAGCGCGAGCAGCACCAGCTCTGAGCTGCTCAGGGCTACATTGAACTGCAGGTGGGGCGGGGGGGGGGGGGGGGAGGCTGGCAGCAGCAGGCTTTGAGTGCCCCACTTCCACTGCTGCTGTAGGGGGTAAGTTGTGGGTCCTGCACAGGGGGGCAGTGGCCTTGCAGGGTGGCTGGGACCCAGGGGGGGAGGTGGGTTATGGCCCTGAAGGGTGACTGGGACCCTGCAGAGGGAGCAGTCTATGTGCTGTGTGGGGGGCCTGCACCCTGTGGGAGCCAGGAGACCCACCCCTCCTGAGAAGCCCCCCCACCAGGTCCCCCCACACCCACAGTCCCCCTGCAATCACTGCACACCTACCCACACATCCACCCTCATCCCCACACATCCCTGAACCCACCCACACACCCACCTGCCTTCTCCCACACCCGTTCTCTCCCCTCTCCTGCAAACCCTACATCCCCCCATCACACGCCCATTATATGAGAAGAAAACCAAGAGTACACATCAACATATATATATATATATTTAGTATTTATTTAATTATGATGATAGAGACACTGGTAGGCTTCCAAACTGCTTTAACATTGTAAATATATCAATAAAGTATTACCCAACTGATCAGTCTTTCTCTCTCTCTCTCTCTCTCTCTCTCTCTATGTGTGTGTGTGTGTGTGTGTGTGTGTGTGTAGTGGTCTTTTGTTCTCATTGTGAAGAACATAGATTTGGGGTTTTAAAAAAAAATGGATTTGGGATGATGCTTCAGCAGTCCAGCTGGCACAAGGGGCTAGTGACCCCAGATACCAATTGACTGGGGCCCAGAAGCTCCTGAGAGTGAGTAGCCCTGAGATACTTGCTAGGGCACGTTTTTATATTGCTAGGGCCAGCACAAGGAAGCTTTTTATAGCTCTAGCTCCCCCTGGCTGCAGATCCAGAAGGAGCCAGGCAGGGTTATTTTGCCCAAAGTGGCACAATTTGCCCCACACCAAAGTGCAGGTCCAGGCACATGCACTCAGGCAAAAAGCCCTGGCTCAAATTTGAACCACTTCTATTTGAGCTGCTGCAAGTGCATGTGCCTGCATGTGTGGACGCACCCTTAGAGGTTTATCTTAGATAAAAACAAAGTTTGCATGTATAAATATTATCTGAATCCCCTGAGTTTTCAAAACTAGGATGATTTTCCATTAATTTCCACTTAAAATCTAGAAGTGCCTATAAACATGCAGGGCGGTTGCTCTGACATGCTGCAATTACTAGGCCTGTGCAAAGTGGCCAGTATTCAATTCAGATTTGGCCGATTGGGGCAGGGGGGTGGGGGGTGATTCAATTTGGTGATTCGGATCACTGTCCCAAATTAATTTGGCCGAATTGGATTTGAAAGATTCGGCACTGATTCAGTCATAGACTATAATGGGGAATCACTAAGATACCTGTAACTTTGTAATTTGTTTGCAGAACTGGATGAAAACCTCCGGGAGTATAGCCCCTTCTGCGGGCATGAAACCTGCCAAGTTTCAAGGAGATAGGTGCAGAGGTTTCTGTGAACCTTCACCTCAAACTGTTGAAAGCAAAACTCATGTTGTGTGTGTATTAAGGCAGAGGGGGTGAAAGCAGCAGGGATGGTAGCCCCTTCTGAGGGCATGGAGCTTGCCAGGTCTCAAGGAGACAGGTGCAGGGGCTTCTGTGAAAGTGCACCTCAAACTGTTGAAAGCAAAACTCATGTCACTTGTATGTGTCAACTGGGTTTCTGGTTCTAGGCATGTTAGTATAAGAAACAGGCAAGCAACGTTCTTTGAGCAGATGTGATATATTTTATTAGACCAACTGAATAGTTGGAGAAATATATCTTGGCAAGCTCTTGGGTTTAAAAACCCTTTGTCAGGTGAAGGAAGCATCTGCAGTTGGTATGTGTGCTCTTCCCGAATGGAATGTATAGTAAAGAAGCCAGAAGCTTGGCTGCAGGGAAGAAAGCCAGACAGTGAAAATGTAAATTGAGGCATCAGGAGGTGAGGATTGAAAAGTAGATGTGATAGAAATAGGCAAAAGGAAAAGGTACAAAGTTATTAGCTTCTGACTCTGAAGGAGCTGATAGATAGGATAAAGAATGAGGGATAGATGAATTTTGGGAAAGCCAGACAGTGAAAATGTAAATTGAGGCATCGGGGCAGGGGGGGATGTAGCAGGTTAAAGTGGAGAGGTACCTGCCAACGTATCTCCAGTACCCCCAGAATGACTACACCCCACAACAGAACCATGTAATGTAATATTGTAAGTGTATCAGTTGCCACAGTCTTGGATGCCCTTTCCCATTCAAACCTACAACCCTTAAATACTGGATACTCAGTCACAGGAAATATCTGAAGTCTTTGTTATACAGCATGATGCTGGGGCTGCACTGAGTCTACAGTGTTACAAAACTGTAGAGTTTGGGAAAAAATAAAGGGATCAAAAAAGGCATCAGAAATGCTTTCTTGTAATATATGTCTTTTTCAATAGGAAAACTGGGCATACACATTATATCTTTTCTGAAAAACACGTTCCTCTCATCTCTCTCCTTCTCTCTGCCTTTTATGTTTTCTTAAATTTCCCTCTATTTCGCTTCTTCCTCCAACTTCTCTCCTTTTTGTCAAATATTTAAGTATATATTTTTTATTTCTTGCTAATTCTACCATTCCATCACCTGACTGTCAGAAAATGGTGTCCTGGTGGTACCAGGACAGTGCAACAATGAGAGACAAGTGGCCGGGCATAAACAGAAAAGTGAAGCAAATCATGACTGTTTATTCTATCTTAATATACTGGAGACTTGCTAGGGAATAGGGAAACTGCAGTAGTTAAGTCAAAATGTTCCCAAACTTCATCTATCCCTCATTCTTTATCCTATCTGTCAGCTCCTTCAGAGTCAGAAGCTAATAACTCTATACCTTTTCCTTTTGCCTATTTCTATCACATCTACTTTTCATTCCAGAAAAATATATTATGCTAAAAAATGGCTTAGTTATAAGTGAAGTACAACATAGTACTATAATGGGAAGGCATAGGAGTATTGGCAAATCATGGAAAAGAACAAACAGCTTCCAAATATTTAATGAAAGTGATACTAGAATGAAAACAAGAAAAAAGTCAAATTAAAATGGCTGCTGAGCAGCCTACATATCTAAAATGGATAAAACCTCAATAGTCTTAAAGTTATGGAAACTTGGAAGAGATTTAAACAGCCACTTGAACTACATGTGAAAGTCAAAAAGGCTAATACAATAGAAGATGAGCAAAAACAACAAGAAAGAACCATTTGACAGTGGCTGCTGCAGAAGCACTCAATTTGTACAATAGAAGGGTACAAGTTAGTTCGGATAAAAATCCTTGACAATCTCCATGTTTGTTTAAAAAATGAAACAAAACAAACAAAAAAACATTACCTTCAAAATACATTGTTCCCGGATAAGGACCCAGAAAAAGGGAACCAGTAAAGAAAATCACAGGCAATTTTGTCTTATGAACCTAAATTATTAAGATGCTTCTATTAAAGCCAAGGTTATTTGGTTCATCATTTAAAAAGATAGTGAAAGTCTATGAACAAGAATGGACTCATACATAGGAGAGGAGAGAACAGTCAACAAGGGTGCTTGAAGGAAGCACAGAAGAAATAACTGTAATCATCAAGGTCAACAACATCCAGTATTTGACAAACTGTAATAAATCCAGTCACTTCACAAATTATGCAAAGAAAACAGAAAAATCATGGGTTAGAACTAGTATATTAGGATTCCTAAAAGTAAGAGGGCAAGTCATTTATGAACATAGTAAAAAAAGACACTCCACTCAAAAGTATGGCTAAGAAAATTAATCACAGGTGACCTACAAGCGACATACAAAGTAAACACTGGAGCACAAGTGGCTGTACAAAGCGATAGTTTAAAGAAACTATAATAAAGAAAAAAAAACAACCAAAGGTGAACTATAGCTCCTTCACTAACGAACATATTCCAGTTCTGGATGAATGTAAACTGTCAATGATCTACAAAAGAAAAATAATAAAGCAAGAAAGAATTATTATACCAGGAAAGCAATCAGATTAGGGTTTACATGCATGAGGATGTGGGTATAGTCAAGAGGATGCATACCATAGAGTCTGTAAAATAATTGCAATATGAAATCTTAACCAAATTTCAAACAAGCTGATTGCATCAGAATAAGGTATAACTCATAGGAAAAGGTTATATCCCAGTGTCATACACAATACAGTTACAGGGGAACGAAGAACAGCCTGTTGCATATGTAAAGCACCATGTTCCCCAAGTCTTAGAAAGAGACTAGAGGAAACATGTCTGTCAAACATGACAGAAAGTAGTGTCATTCACAGAACACAGAACCCTGCACTCATCAGGAATTGTAACATAAAGCTATGCATCAACACCAAACATAATCAAGAGAAAATATTCCCCCTTATCCACAAATAATAATACTGGCCAAGATTTCAGAAGTCAAGTTCCTCAGCATGAAATACACTAGCAGAATCTCCCTGGACACAGGAAGAATATATGATTTGTATGCTCAGTGTATCAATAGACAGGTACTGCTTCTTGAAAGTGCCTTTCAGAGTGTGCTCAACGTTTAGAAAGAGCGAAAATTTTATCTTCATTTGGGGGCAGCATCACTTTCACAGCATGGATGATTATAGCAAGTCCTGGACACTGTAAGGACTAGTGTGCAAAGAGTAGTAGTAACCATAAACTGAACAAGGCCAAGCATAAGTTTCAGCAAGTCTGTACTTACGCAAGAAAGCAATAATAAGGATGATTGCATGTAATGATGTTAGGATTCAGGTGATATGGCACCTGTAGGGACTAGAAGGTGAAAAAAAGGGAGTTCAGAAGAAAAAAGGGAGTGCTACAAGAATGTTGACCTATGTTGGTAAATGCATACTCAGTTGTGTAGTTCAAACAGTTCACGTGAAAAATTATTTCATTATGATACAGAATGGGCTGGAATGGCACAGCCCAAAAGAGAATGAGGATTTGATTCAGGTACTGACAGGATTTGATTCAGGCACTGACAGGTACTTCAATACTCTGACCCCATGAAATAGATCAAGTATTTCCCTATGTATTTCAAAAGCTGCCAGCAGCAGTGCTACAGCATCATGGGAATGAGTGACTGATAGAATATATATGCTAGAGATGTGATAATGACAAAAACAAAATGAATGTCAACATCAAGAAAGAGATGCGTGTGACTACAACGTTTCATGATTTCTTCTACAGCTGCAACTTGAAACTGAAACTAATCATGAACTACTGGTCTCAGACCTGCAAAGATACAGTAATTATTTTTGAGTATGGAAATACGTGGTATGATTAGAATTTCAAACTGAATGTCCCTTAATAATTATAACCAAGCTGTCAAAATCATAGGTCCCACTGGTTGTCACACAGCCAGATAATATGGGGCAAGCAGTAACAGTATATATGTAAACACGATAAAATCATCCTGTGCTTTATCATCAATATATATATTAAAGAGTGAGAGATACTCAAACATTTGGGTGATGGGGACCCAGACAAATATGTAAGTGAGATGGACTGGTAGACATGCAGACAGGAATTTACAATGAGTTGGTAGGATAAAACACAGCAAGTAGTAACAAAAACTACATATAACAGATGAAGAACCCCCTCAACCCCCCGCCGCAACTTTCTGTTTCAGAGCAATCACAGATTTAAAAAAAATACTGCTGTGATAAGTGAGGAAACGTAATGAATACATGAAGGGCACCTTGCCAAACTAAGTTTAAAAGTGCAGTGATGCAGTGGTAGTATTTGGCCATAGATAACCCATGCTTTTGATTAAATTAGGAGAGGGATAGCAGGCTGTGCTTTCTGGGAATGGTTCTTGGGAGCACTCTGGCCTAAACATAAAAAGTTACCTAAGATACTAAGATGCAAAATGGAAAGAATTTGCAATATCGCATGAGCAGCTTAAAGCTTGTTTCTCCTTGGATGATTAGTCATGTAGATACTACAACTTTGCCTAATTGTAGGCACTACAACTTTGCCCAGGCCATATGCAGTAAATCTAAATTAATGTCATGTATTTTAATAACAGTAGAAAATGACCCCAGATTATTGAATGATCAAACTTTATAAAAACTTAAGAATTTAAACATAAAAAATCTAAATATGATATAAGGAAAAGCAAAGATTAGCAGAATTTGCAGACTGTATATACTATAATTTGCTTTAAATACCAACTGATGCAAGCAAAAATCTTTATTTAGGTACCATTAATCTACAGAGCTGCTAGGGCTGCACAAAGCTTCGGTCCCCGATTCAATTTGGTGGAGATTCAGCCCAATTCAGTGGCCTAATCTCTGAGTCCAAATTGAAACAGAGGACCCTTTAATCTCTCCGAATCGAAGTGGAACCCCCCAAATTGATTCGGAGAGATTCGGTGATTCAGACATAGAGACAGCTTTAAATGTTTTTTCTACATACCTTTAGGTAGCAGGGGCTCATGTATGCTGCAGTGCTGGGGCAAACAGAATGTCCCATAGGAGCACGGGGGGGCTCCCCCGCACACTCAGCAGCAGACCCAGAAGTAGACTAGAAGCACTTCTGGGTCCACCAGGGACTGTACAGGGGGCCCCCAGCTTGGCAACTGGTGCCTCCTGGGTCGGGGGGGGGCACCCGGTGTCCCCCTGTGGCTGATTGCCAAGCCAGGGGGATGCTGCGGGGGGGGGGGGGCCTGCATGCTCCCTGGCAGACCCGGAAGTGGACTGGAAGCACTTCTGGTCCACTTCCAGGTTTGCCGCCGAGCACACGGAGGGGCCCCCCACACTCCTGTGGGACACTCCATGCACCCTTGCATTACAGCGTTCATGAGCCATGCCTGCAACCTCAAGGTATGTAGAAAAAACTTTTAAAGCTGTGTCTGTGTAGAAATCGCTGATTCTCCAAATCAGCATCGAATCTTCAGATTTGGATTCGGCTGAATTAAATCAGGGACAATGATCTGAATCAACTAATCGAATCACTGTCCCTGATTTGGGCTGAATCCAAATCCCAATGAATAGGGCCTGCTTTGCACACCACTAAGAGCTGCAGTGTGGTACATCACCACCTATGTAACAGATGTATACAGTTAATCAATTTGCTGGGCATTACATATAACCAAAGGATGACAAACAATTCATGTGAACTTGGCAAAGAGATTAGATAAAACAGAGGTGCCAGACCTTTGCAACAAACTAGGATTCTGGTAGTATATAGTAAAAAGGAAACTGGCCAGAACACGCTACAATGATTAAAGAGATATTACTTCACTTATATTCATTCATTTAAAGAAGTGGAAATTCATTCATTTAAAGAAGTGGAAATCAGGAGCCTTTGATAAAGGTATGTTGAGAAGGAAAAAAAAAACAACTTGTGGAAGACTGACAAAAGAAGAAATGCTTAGTTGATCCTGTTTCTGAAGAGGTGATTCTGATTTTAAATATATGACAGAATACGAACAATCAATCAAAAACATGAATGTGCCTAAACACATTTTGCATCAGATCTCAGACTTTTGAACACAAGAAAAACTACCTAAACTACATAAAAGGCATTCTTTAGCCAAATATCTTTACTGTTTAGAATTTTTATTGGGTAATTATCGAAAAAAAGTATATTGTAATGGATGATGAAAAATTAATGTTTCACCAAGAAAAATGAAGCTGCCAAATGTATGACAGGTAAAGCTATTGCAACACTTCCCATTTACTCAAAATCTTTCATGTGCACAGGCAGGAACCACTTACAGAGCTGGAGGCAGGGATTATAGCAGCATCTGTCTTATGTTTTCTTAAATTATTTTGGTTGCTAGTGAAATAAAGTATCAAAAATCCTACCTTAATGAGTTTTTACCCATTTAACAAGTCATATTTCATCACAGTTCAAGTAGCATATAACCAAATATGTTGATGTTCTCTAGAGGCATCCTCCTTGATGGAACACAGGGATACTCCCAATGAAGTAGCTAAGCACTGAATAGGACAGGGATTTAAATCACTCTCATCTCTATAAGATGCTCCCATCACCACTTGTATCTGGGCTGTATGATTCTACAGCTAAGCAGGAGACTCCACGTGTCAGGTGGGTCAGGTGGGTTAGTCCAACATATTTTACCCTGCATTTGATCCAGGGGGGAGACAAAAAAAGATTCTTATGAAAGTGGAAGAAAACAACCTCCACCAAACATTTTTTCAGGCAAAAGGAAGGAACTGCAAATCCTTCAAGCACATTGACGAACCAACCAACTGCAGTTACAGGGGAGTGAGAACCATTCCCCCTCAAGAATGAAATATTGTATATAACATAGTATTGCTTTCCTGTAGTAAAAGATAGGTCTGAGCTTTATTAGGCAATGTGTTTCAAATATGGTTTAATGAAAAAACATTGTGAAAATCATTCTATGAAACTTTCTAGGTGAATTAAGTCTGTTCTGTAAGCAAAAGAACTACATGCCAAAGGAATTAGCTGTAAAAAATATCATTCATATTTCATCTTACCCTTGTTTTGGCATCAATTTTAGCTCCTCGATCAAGCAGGAGTTTGACCATATTAGCATTTCCTCTCTTGGATGCGACATGTAATGGAGTGATGTCATTCTGTGGAGGATAAAGCATACAAAGTAATTTTTAGGTGATTTTCATTTATATACTCCATATGCAATTTACTCATAGAATTGATTAAGTCTACTTTAAAACCACCATAGACGGAAATTGAAAGCTTTATTTCCATATGTTTAAGCAGAGTCACTTTCACAGTTAGGGTCCTACCAAATTCACAATTCAGCGGATTTTGTGGATTCCGCAAAATCTGGGCAATACCCGCAAAATCTATGGGGGAAAAGAAAATTCTGGCTCCTCAGAGGGAGCCAGCATGTTCATTTTCTGATTAAGTACTCTTGTATTGACTAAATTTGGGCCCTGAAGCTATTGTAGATTTGGTGAATCATTTGTTTTTTGGAGAGTAGAACCACACAATTTAAATCACCCAAAATGGTTTTAAAGTACTTGGACCATTATGAAGACCCTAATCCAACAAAATATTTCTGAGCTCATTTAACCAAGTGGTTGTGAAGAAAATAGAATAACTTTATTTTAAAAACAAGGATATGCACATAACATTCATTTCTGAGCATTACTGATAAATTCTTCAGGTACCTTGGTTTCAGTTTACATCACTAAAATTTCCTCCAACTGATTTCCTACAGTAAATAGCATGAACATTCAGAATGTCAAGTAAGAATTTAAAGTAAAAGTTTTTATACAATTGAATTTTTATTCCAGAATCAGATTTAGCAGCACAATACTATGGAATTAGGCTGTAATTTGAAGTTATTTATATAACAGACACAGACAGACACACACAAACACACACAGTTTTAAAAAAGATGCACCCAGGATATCACTTTACGATCTCATAAATACTTTGTCTTGTCACCTCTGAAGTCTATATATTTGTCCATACAGGGTCAAATGAAAAAAAAACAATTTATTGTGGGGGTCATGGGGAAAAGGACTTAACGGTGGGGGTCTACTACAGACCTTCCAACCAAGGGGAAGAGCTGGACTGCAAATTCTCGGGTCAGCTTGCAGAGGCACGTAAGGCAAGGGATGTAGTTGTCATGGGTGATCTAAATTACCTGGACATTTGCTGGGAGGAGCAGTCAGCCAGGTCTGACCGCTCATGAAGGTTCCTTGCTGAAATACAGGACCTCCACTTAACTCAGGAGGTGCACAGTCCCAGCAGGAGAAATGCCCTGCAGGACCTGGGCCTGGCCACAGGCGACGACCTGGTGAGGGGACTCCAGGTCATCGACGATCTGGGCGATAGTGATCATCGCTTGCTGGAATTCACCATCCAGCGCAGGGTGTCAAGGGCCTGCAGCAAGGCAGTAGCCCTTGACTTCAATGACTTGACGAGATTACTGGGAGAGGTACTGAGGTCCTGGAGAGTAGGGGAACTGGGTGCCCAAGATGAGTGGTCGTTCCTTAAGGAGATGATACTCAGAGCCCAAGGGGTGACAATCCCAATGAGAAGCAAAGGGGGCAGGAGTGCCCCAAAGCCCGCCTGGTTAACCAAGGGCATTTGGGAATGCCTGATTGCTAAAAAGGAGGCATACACCTGGTGGAAGGGAGGGGCTATCACCAAAAAGGAGTGTACCTTCACCACTCGGATCTGTAGGGGGGCTGTTAGGAAAGCTAAGGCAGATACAGAACTAGGGCTTGCATCAAGGATCAAGGATAACAAAAAGTCTTTTTTTAAATATATAGGGAGTATGAAGAAGGCCCCAGGTAATGTGGGGCCCCTGCAGCATATGCTTGGCAATCTGGTGGTTGCACCAGAGGAGAAAGCAGACCTCTTTAACAATTTTTTTGCCTCCGTTTTCTTGTGCAGGAACCGGAACTCCCCTACCAAGATTCAGGACAGACTCAGGAGAAACTCCGCCAGGCGTAGGGTCAGGGAGGATCTTCTGGAGGGGCTGGACATGTTCAAATCAGCAGTTCCAGATGCTCTCCACCCCAGGGTGTTAAGAGAATTGGCAGGGGTTATCATGGGGCCCCTGGCATGGCTTTATGAGCACTCATGGTGCTCTGGCCAGGTGCTGGATGACTGGAAGAGGGCCAGTGTGGTCCCCATCTTTAAAAAAGGGACGAGGGAGGACCCAGGCAACTATAGGCTCGTTAGTCTTACTTCAATCCGAGAGAAGCTCTTTGAGAAGATTATCAAGGAGCACATTTGTGATGGGCCAGCAGCAGGGATGATGCTCAAGGGCAACCAGCATGGTTTCATTAGGGGGAGATCCTGTCAGACCAACCTGATTGCCTTCTATGATCAGGTCACAAAATCATTGCACGCAGGTATCACAGTGGATGTAGTTTTTCTGGACTTCAGGAAGGACTTTGATACTGTCTCCCACCCCATTCTCATTAAAAAGCTAAGTGACTGTGGCATTGATGCCTACACAGTCAGATGGATTGCAAATTGGCTATAGGGTCCTACTCAGAGAGTGGTGGTGGACAGGTCATATTCGACCTGGAGGGAAGTGGGCAGTGGAGTCCCCCAGGGGTTGGTCCTTGGGCCGGCACTGTTCAATTTCTTTATTAGCAACTTGGACAATGGGGTGCAAAGCACCCTGTTTAAATTCACAGATGACACCAAGATTTGGGGTGAGGTGGGCACACTAGAAGGGAAGGACAGATTACAGAGGGACCTGGACAGGTTACAGGGGCGGGCAAATGAAAATAGGATGGGATTCAATACTGACAAGTGCAGGGTGCTGCACTTAGGCAGTAGGAACCAGAAGCATACCTATAGGCTGGGGAACTCCCTTCTCGAAAGCACGGTGGCAGAAAGAGATCTTGGAGTCATTACTGACTCCAAGATGAACATGGGCCGACAATGTGAGGACGTGATCAGTAGGGCTGTACCTTGTCAAGCATCCACAGATGCATCATGAGCAGAGCCAAAGAGGTGATCCTCCCCCTCTATGCGACACTGGTCAGGCCGCAGTTGGAGTACTGCATCCAGTTCTGGGTGCCGCACTTAAGGAGGGATGTGGACAGCACTGAGAGGGTCCAAAGGAGGGCCACTTCCATGATCCAGGGACAGCAGGGCAGACCCTATGAGGAGAGGCTACGGGACCTTAACCTGTTCAGCCTTTGCAAGAGAAGGCTTGGGGGGACCTGGTCTATAAACTTACTAGCGGGGACCAGCAGGGATTGGGAGAGGCTTTGTTCCCTTGAGTGCCTCCCAGAGTAACAAGGAATAACGGCTATAAATTGTTAGAGAGTAAGTTTAGACTAGACAGAAGGTACTACCTTCATAGTCAGGGTGGCTAGGATCTGGAACCAACTTCCAAGGGAAGTGGTGCTGGCTCCTACCTTGAGAGTCTTTAAGGGGAGGCTTGACGTTTACCTAGCTGGGGTCATTTGAGCCCAGTTTTCTCTCCTGCCCAGGGCAGAGGGTCGGACTAGAAGATCTACAAGGTCCCTTCCGACACTACATCTATGAATCTATGAATCTAAATTAAAAATGTAGCTACCGTACTAAAATTAATATCATTTTAAAGAGTGTATTTTAATGTATTCTGAGGATAGAAATAACAGCTGGGTATATAAAGCCTGGTTCATGGTGACTAAACAGAGACAACTAAGTTTTACTGAAAAGTCTGTTTTATGGCTGAATGCATCATAGATGCATACAATGTCTTCAATGGCTAAAGTTGTACAGTCAGCGAACTGTTCTGTATGTTCTTCCTCAAAACTGCAGGTGAGCAGAATGGCTAGAACACCAAGATAAAAAAATATTACTTACAGAAATGTGGCATGCTAACTTGTTCTTTATTAATAACAGAAGATGAGTATGCTATAGCTTTGGCTTATGTAATGTATCATTAATAACCTACCTTTTTACCGATGTGTACTGAAAAGATCAAATAAACATTGTCACCAAGGACCCAGATTGATAGATTTTACCTTTTTTGAAACTGCTGCAAGTTTTAACACAAGTACTCCATAAACACAGTTTTAAATAGCACTTTAGTACCTACTTAGAGAAAATATAAACTATGCATGATATTAGTCCTAAGCCAAAAGGTTTGTGATTTACCATATACTTCACTCTTGTGGGGCAGGGCTGTACTGCTACCCAACACATCCACAGGTAGTGAATAGTGGAATGACCTTCAAGGAAAGTTAGCTGATATAAAAAGGGCTTACTCTGATTAATAAGCAGTTGTGGACCAAGCAGCACCAGCACCACCAAAACGGGGTGAGGACAGCACATGATAATGGTTTCCCTCCTGAAAAGCCACATATATCCTTTTATGTTGCTGTGACGTGGTGAGTACAGGTCATCACTATAATAAGCCTGTCCAGCCCCCAGCCATGGGTTTACATGTCCTCAACAGTGGAGCAGGCAGAAGAAGATGTTAGAAGCTCAACAGCTGTGAAGGCAGATGAAGCCTGCAGCAGAGATCCCCAGTTTTCTTATAGTTTCATAGTTGGTAGGGTCGGAAGGGACCTAAGTAGATCATCTAGTCCAACCCCCTGCCATGGGCAGGAAAGGATGCTGGGGTCAAATGACCCCAGCTAGGTGGCTGTCTAGCTTCCTTTTGAAGACCCCCAGGGCAGGGGCAAGCACCACTTCCCTTGGAAGTTGGTTCCAGCTCCTAGCCACCCTGACAGTGAAGTAGTGCCTCCTGATATCTTGCCTGAATCTACTCTCAATCAACTTATGGCTGTTGTTCCTTGTTTCCCCCGGTAGTGCTTGGGGGAACAGGGACTCTCGCATTGCCTGCTGGTCCCCCTTGGCAAGTTTATAAGCAGCCACCAGATTTCCTCTCAGCCTTCTTTTGTGGAGGCTGAACAGGTTCAGGTCCCATAGCCTCTCCTCATAGGGCCTCCCTTGCTGCCCCCTAATCATGCGAGTGGCCCTCCTCTGGACCCTCTCGATGCCGTCCATATCCCTCCTGAAGTGCGGCACCCAGAACTGGACGCAGTACTCCAACTGTGACTTGACCAGTGTCGCATAGAGTGGGGGGGGGATCACCTCCTTAGACCTGACTGAGATGCATCTGTGGATGCATGACAAGGTGTGGTTAGCCTTCCTGACCATGTCCCCACATTGGCGGCCCATGTTCATCTTGGAATAAATAGTGATTCCAAGATCCTTCTCTGCCTCTGTGCTGATGAGCAGGGAGTTCCCCAGCCTGTAGATATGCTGCTGGTTCTTCCTCCCCAGGTGCAGCACCTTGCACTTGTCAGTGTTGAAACCCAATAATGACTTCAAGATCCCTTTCTGCCTCCGTGCTCTCAAAAAGGGAGTTTCCTATTTTATAAGTGTGCTGCTGGTTACTACTGCCCAAGTGCAGTACCCTGCACTTGTCAGTATTGAAATGCATCCTGTTTTTGTTAGCCCACCCCTGCAACCTATCCAGGTCTTTCTGCAGTCTTTCCCTCCCTACTAACGTGCCCACCTCACCCCAAATTCTGGTATCATCAGCAAATTTGAACAGGTTGCTTTTCACCCCATTGTCCAAATCGCTGATAAAGAAATTGAACAGTGCAGGCCCAAGGACCAAGCCCTGGGGGACTCCACTGCCCACTTCCCCCCAGGTTGAATATGACCCATCCACCACCACCCTCTGAGTACGACCCTTCTGCCAATTTGCAATCCATCTGACCATGTAGGCACTTGTCCATATTGAAACCCAGCCTATTCACATCCACCCAGCTCAGTAACCTGTCAAGATCTAGTTGTAGCCTGTCCCTCTCTTCTAGTGTGCTCACTTCTCCCCACATCTTAGCGTCATCTGTGAACTTGAACAAGGTGCTTTTCATCCCCTTGTCCAAATTGCCGATGAAGATATTGAACAGTGTGGGCCCAAGCACTGAGCTGTTGGGAACCCCACTGCCCACATTTCTCCAGGTCAAAAATGACCCATCCGCTATCACTCTCTGGGTGCGGCCCTCCAGGCAATTTGCGACCCATCTGACTGTGTAGGCATCGACACCACAGATGCCTAATTTTTTAATGAGGATGGGGTGAGAGACAGTGTTGAAGGCCTTCCTAAAGTCCAGGAAGACTACATCCGCTGTGACACCTGTGTCCAAGGCTTTTGTGACCTGTTCATAGAAGACCACCAGGTTGCCTCTAATGAACCCGCGTTGATTGCCCCTAAGCATAAACTCCCCTGCTGGCCCCTCACAGATGTGCTCCTGGATAATTTTCTCAAAATTTCTCTTGATCATCTTGTTCCTGGATCAAGGTCCCTTTCTGTCAAAAGCCATGTGGAAGCTGTCATTCAGCAGCTTCTCCATGATAAACGCATCATGAACAGGCATCTTCCATGAAAACAGCTTTTCCAGCACATTCCTCAAGCCCTTTGATGACCAGCTAATAATGATGGGAGCAGGATTGTGAGGTCTGAATGCTCCTAGTCATGAACTGGAATAAAGGCAACAGTTACAAGAAGGTTGTCTAGCACTTGGAAGAGACAGGACTGCAATTTGGCAGCTGTAACTGTAACTGAGTAGCCCTCTTCAGGATCTGCTCTGCTCACTCCACATGGGGAGGGGGCTAGAAAAGGTTGCCTAAACATAGCCTGTCTAATGTAGTATTCTGTATTTCTTCCTGACTGGATAACCGTGTCCAGTGGGATAACATTTACTGCAGTCAAAAATACCAATAAAGACACACCATCATTTTTGGGACCTGGAACATTAGGACCCTTATGGACAACTCTAACAATGAACAACCAGAGTTCCTCACTGCAATTGTGGCTCAGGAACTCAGGCGATACAATATCAATGTAGCTGCACTGAGCAAGACCCAGTGAGCAGGAGATAGTCAGCTCAAAGAACATGGAGGTGGCTATACGTTCTTCTGGAAGGGTAAACAGGAAGAAGAACACCAACTTTACGGAGTTGGTTTTGCCATTAAGAATGAACTCATAACCAATTCAATAATTAAGGAGAGCCTCATGGCTCTGTCTGAAACTGGCAAGGAGCCAATATGCCACTGTTATCCGTGCATATGCCGTGACTCTTGATGCTGCCGATCAAGTACTTTTTGACATTCTGGAGGAAGACAGACTTATTATTCTCATTGATTTCAATGCCAGAGTTGGAAGGAACTCTAACCTCTGGAATGGAACTATCAGCAATGAAGGAGTAGGAAAGATGGCATCCTCCTCTTGACCAAATGCACAGAACATGGACTTACCATCACCAACACCCTGTTCTGCCAGTAAAATAAGCACACGACATCATAGCCACACCCACAATCTAAGCACTGGCACCTGACTGACTACGTCATTGTCTGTGCCCGGGATCACAAAGATGTCCGCATCACTCAAGCTATGCTAGGAGATGATGATTGCTGGACTGATCCCTAACTCATTCACTTGGTTGTATCACTGAAAATGGCTCCCAAATGACAGTTGCAGCAGAAGCAATGCTGATGGAAGATCAACACTGAAAGACTCAAGGACCCAAGCAAGCAAGACCTCAGCCACCAGTGCCTCAATGAAAAACTGGTGAATTCCAATCAACAATAATAGGAGAATGTCAGGAACATGTGGGCTGTCCTCAAGGCCACTATCATCAGTGCCTGTGAAGAGACACTTGTATTCTCTACCAGGAAACATCAATGATCTGATGGCCACCTATAAGTTTATCAGGGGTGACCACCAGTATCTGGGGGAACGTTTGTTCACCAGAGCGCCCCAAGGGATGATGACTAGGTCGAACGGTCATAAACTACTACAAGACCATTTCAGGCTGGACATAAGGAAGGATTTCTTTACTGTCCAAGCCCCCAAGGTCTGGAACAGCCTGCCACCGGAGATGGTTCAAGCTCCTACATTGAACACCTTCAAGAGCAAACTGGATGCTTATCTTGCTGGGATCCTATGACCCCAGCTGACTTCCTGCCCTTTGGGCAGGGGGCTGGACTTGATGATCTTCCGAGGTCCCTTCCAGCCCTAATGTCTATGAAATCTATGAAATCTATGAAATCAACACTGGTTTGATGAGAATGACCATGAGATCCAAGAGTTGACTAATCACAAGCGCAAGGCTTTTGTACTTGGCAAAACAAGCAAAAGAAACTCCAAGCAAAATAAATTGAATCTCCCAGAAGCCACAGCAGAGGTCCAAAGGAGGACCTGTAAATCAAAAACAAATGGTGAAAAGACAAGGCTAAGGAGAGCCAACATCTTGCTGACACCCATGACATGCACGGTTGCTTCACTGCCACCACAGCCATTTATGGTCCAAGCATTCAGGGACCAGCTGCCTTGAGACCTAAGAATGGGGGAGAACTGATCAAGGAAAGGGGAGCCATCAATGCCCATTGGAAGGACCATTTTGAAGATCTTCTCAATTGAGACTCTGCTGTTGATGAGAGTTATCAACTCTATCCCTCAACACCCAGTCAGATCTTGGAATCCCTCCAACTCTTGATGTGCTGAGGAAAGCCATCAAGCAGATGAAGAACAAAAAGATATCTGGAGCTGATGGAAACCTCGCTGAAATCTTCAAACAGAAGATGAGTTCACATCACAGCTTCATTGCCTCATCTTAAGGATTTAAAATTATGAGGAAATCCCAGATGACCTCTGGGACACCATGATTGTGACAATCTTCAAGAAATAAGACAAGTCCAACTGTGGGAACTACAGAGGGATAATCTTGCTGCCCACCACAGGAAAGATCATTGTGAGAACCCTCCTGGACTGTCTCCTTCCACTTGCTGAAGAGCTCTTCCTGGAATCTCAGTGTGGGTTTAGGGCAGGGGTGGGCACTTATTTCAGCTGGAGAGCTGCTTAATGAGTTTTAGTGAGTTGTCAAGGGCTGCAAGGGTAGCCCCTCCCCTTGACAGGTGCCCCACCCCCAGTCACCTGTTAGGGCAGTGGTAGCAGATTTCTTATTTAATAACATATTTACTTGAACATAAGATGAGGTTTTTTCCTCCAGTCAGCATGGTGGGAAAAGCTCCTCATCTTACATCCACATACAAAAAAAAGGTAAGGGCTGTTAGGGTTAGAGCAGATGCAGGGCAACCTGGCATGGTGTGGGCTCCCAGAAGCTACACCAGGAAGTGCTGGCAGTGGTGAGAAGGAGGGACTGCTCCCCTCCCCCCCACCCCATGCTGAGCAGGAGCTTCTGTGCCAGTGCTGAGTCTGGGTGGGTGAGCCTGGAGCAGGTGCAGGGCACACAGGGTCAGGGCTGTGCAGCATGAATCCCCACTGGTACTGAGGGGTTGGGGCCATCAGTGGCAGCAGACAGAAGGAGCCACCACCACCTGGGCTACCTAGAAAGGCAGTCAAGCTGCAGAGCCACACTAGCTCCGCTGTGTGCCCAGGGAGCAGCAGGACATGCCACAGCCAGATAGTCCCTGGGCCAGGCAGGACCAAGGGACCCATTGCAGGTCAGACAAACACCCACCTTGGGCCAGATCTGGCCCGCTGGCGATATTTTGCCCACCCCATCAAGAGACACAACTGACATGATCTTCACAGCTTGCCAGCTGCAGGAGAAACGGTGGGAACAACATAAGCCTCTCTACATGGACTTCTTTTACCTCACAAAAGCTTAAGACTGTCAGCTGAGAAATGTTGTGGAAGATCCTTCTGAAATATGGATGCTCATGGAAATTTCATATATTTCATAGACCTCGGAGGATCATTGAGTCCAGCCCCCTGCCCCTGGGGCAGGAAGTCAGCTAGGGTCAAAGGATCCCAGCAAGACAGACGTCCAAATGTTTCTTAAAAGAGTCCACAGTAGGTGCTTGCTCCACCTCTGGAGGGAGTCTATTCCAGGAGCTCTGATGAACAGGCCGAGCCTGTAAGTGTGCTGCAGGTTTCCCCCCCAAGGTGGAGTACCTTGCATTTTTTGGTGTTGAATGCCATCAGGTTTTCATCCACCCATGTTCTGAACTTCTTGAGGTTGACCTGGATCACCAGCCTATCCTCAGGTGGGGACGCTTTACCCCAAAGTTTGGTGTCCTCAGTGAACTTGGCCAGTCCGCTTCTGACACCAATGTCTAAATTGTTAATAAAGATGTTAAAGATTATGGGCCCAAGGATGGAGCCTTGAGGGACCCCACTAGTCACGACACACCACAATGATTTACTTCCATAGATTACCACTCTCTGGGTGAGTCAACATTCTCTGCCTGCTCCATGATGGTATGTGAGCAGCAGGGATCCGGGTTTTCTATTTCCCACAGAAAAATAGAGAAAACGAGTCATTTCCCATTTTTATCAGAGAAAACATGGATTTGCCTTTTCCCTTTTAGCAGAGAAACCCGCAGATTTCCTCGTTTTGTAAAGAGCTGTGCAGGCTGGCTGAATTCCAGCCTGCAAGAGCTGTTTTCAAAAAGGGTGGGAAACCCCCAGCTGTGTCCGGAGTGGGGAGGGCGGAGAGCTAAGCAAGTGTATCTCATCACTCTAACACTGTTCTCAATATTCCTTGCTGGAATGCTACATCTGACCACCAACAAGCTTCTAGCTGGAATAGAGCTAAACTACCTTCAGGCAATTGTCAATGTCTTGACTGAGGCATACAAGAAAATGGGACTGACGCTTAACATTCAAAATGCTAACATCCTCCAACAACAAGCTCCTAATGAACAGTCCGCAGCTCCAGTAATCCAGTTCCACGGTGAGACACTGCAGAACATTGATTACTTCCCATACCTCGTAAGCCATCTCTCACAGAAGGCTGACATGGATGAAGAAATCCAACATTGCCTCAAATGCACAAATGTAGCCTTTGTATGCCTGAAGAAATGGGTGTTTGAAGAGCATGACATCAGATCTAAAACCAAGCTCATGGCTTATCAAGCAGTCATGATCCTCACCTTGCTATACAGAGCTGAGATATGGACAAGGTACAGGAGACATTGTTGATGGAGAAGTACCATCAGCACTGCCTGCAGAAGATCCTTTGAATCCAGTGGGAAGACACACACGCCAATGTTAGGTTCCTCCTGCAAGCAAAAACCATGAGTATTGGGGCAATGATCATCTGACATCAACTTTGTTGGGCTGGCCATGTCATCTGGATGTCCAACTCCAGAAGCAAGTTTTATTCTCCCAGTTCAGCCAAGGCATATGCTTGAGGATGTCCTCAAGACTAACTCAAAAAAAAGCAACAACACTGATGTCAATGTGTGGAAGACTGTTGCCCAGGACTGCCTCAAATGGACAAAGAGTCTGTTGCAGGGATTTCAGTACTTTGAAACCTCACAATAACAACAGAAGATGGAAAAGCAGGAGCAGCAGAAACAACATGTCACAGACCAAATCAAGAATCCAGTGGCAGCCACTCCACATGGAAACACATGTCCAAGCTCCAGTAGAGTCTGTCAATCCCAGATATGTCTAATTGGCCATCTTTGGACACACAGATAAGACAATCATGGAAGACAATCATTCTTGACTGTGAGGGAGTGACAAATAAGGAGTTCATTGAACTGGGCCCCAGCAGAGTCAACAGCATTCCAAGCCTGGTGACCCCACAGCTCAGCACTGCTTCCTATGTGTGTATACTCCAGATACCTTCCACAAAGGATCCATCTGTTAATTAGTCCACTCATTACTGGAATCAGTAATTCTTGTCATAAGTCTTGAGATGCTCCAAAAATTTATATGCTGATGAGGCACAGAGAACTATCCACCTTCACCTTCTGAAGTATGAGGCCACATTAGTCATGTGCACCAGGCTGTTTCTGTACCAGGCTGAGAGAGCGGCTGACAGAGGGATTCTGGGTGAATTGTTTATGGCCCTGTTTTGTGATTTTTTTTCCTGCCACTTACAGCTGATTAAGAAACAGGACTCATTGGAAATGGGAAAGAAAGGTGCAGCTCAGTTGTGGGCATGGACAAGAAATCAAAATGTATATAACGTAGTGGCTAACCATGACTTGGAAAAATCAACACTGAGGGGGACTGCATTCAACAGACATTTTCAGATGTTTTATTCAGAGGGGTTGCATTAACTTATCATTGTGAAGTTTTCCCCCACAAGGGCCACATACTTTATAGTCATGGTCGGTGTTGGTTGCATGTAATCAACTTCAGAGTTAGTTCCCATTACTGAGCACATGTTGCTTTTAGCAGCAGTTTAAAGATAGGCAATGTATTTAATGCCTTTTTCTTGTATGTGGTTGTAAGAAGAGGGGCTTTTCCCACCATGCTGACTGGAGGAAAAAACCTCATCTTATGTTCAAGTAAATATGATATTAAATGAGAAATACTAAATACTAAAAATTAGGAGCCTGATTCTCATTTATCCCAATGCTGCTTTACATTATTCTAAAAATGCCTAAAAGGAATTGCAATTTTAAATTATGTTCAAATGCTTTCCTTACACTGCCAGAGCAGTGAAAGGCATCCTTCATATAACAGCTTGCCTTTAGAAAGAGCAAAAGTGAGCTGTGAAAACAAAGAGAAAAATATAAACAAAAAATTAAGTTTTGTAGCAGAGTTTATGCCTATAGAACAAGGCACTGAGGAAAATCCTGTTTTTATTTCTGATCTCAAGTTTGGGTAAAACAGCAGAGCCATTTAAATCAACTAAAACTAAAAAAGCTAGAATTAAATAAAGTATACAGCCTGTACAATCACACACTCATCCCAGAAAAACTTCTGTGGGTTTTAAATGGTGCAAGGTAAGATTTAATATGCAAGTATCAAATGTGCCACAATTACATCTATATACCAATACAGTTGCTTTCATTCTGAAATACTTCCATGACACAACCTGTTTGCAGCAGTAGAAAAACATGACACTGACACTATGGGTGAAAAAATTTCTAGGTCAAGTAGTTCCTGCATTCCTAGCAATTAGTATGCTACATTTATAAACAGTGATCACGAAGATGTCAAACCTATACTCACTGAAAATATGGAAGCGAACAGAAAAAATAAGAAGCTGAATGGTCTACTGAAACATTTGCCTATATGAGCGATCAAAGTTCAGGTCCTCATTCCTATAATACTGTAAAGGCAGTATGTGCTCTTCTCCATGGAGGGAAGGGGCATTTAAGGTCACTTTCTAGCAAGCTGTTCAGCCAATTAATTGGATTCATAGACACAAAGAAGGGATCAGTGTTTCATTTTTTCATCAGGAAGACAGGTATAAGGCATATGGTAGGGAAAGAAGAAAAGGAATGAGGGAATAAAGGGCATCTTGGATGCAAGTAATTTTATTTGGAGGGAAGGGGGATAAGCAGTAGGGTAATTTTTTTCACTCAGAATTTAACACTACCACTTATTTATCTGATTTTTTTATTTTTCTGTGCACTCCCAGTCCAGACTTCTGCATGCTTAAGACAGTATAAATGCAAAAACGACTGCTCATTAAAGTTAATGGAAAGCCTCTAGTTATCTTCCATGCACGTTAGGCCAAAACAAGAAGTATAAGGAAGAACTATGCTAACCATTGCCATACCACTAGCCTCTTAATCATTTGTGCACATTCATGGCAATAAGGAACATGAAATGATGAAAAGCCAAACCCCAAGCAATATTTTCATTTAGGATTTCTGATGACAATATCCAAAGCAAACAAGGGGAACCCACGTTGTTTGTACTTGTCACAAGAATTCAAAGATAAAAAGAAAGGCTCACAACAGGTGCACCTGGGGTGAAACTTATTACTGTTAAAATTCTGGTAATTAGCAAACAATGCAGATGCCAAATGTAAAGTTTTGAGTTCTCCAGTAAATTGACATAGTCTGCAGTCTTTTCAGTGTTTTTTTATTTTCATCTGTCAGATCGCCTGTAAATTTATCCCTTTGTTCTTAAGATAGAATAGTAAATCAGGAAACATTTGAAGATATTTTGCTGCAGTACAAAAAAATCAAAACTCCTATAAAAATCATCTCCAAATGATACAGCTCTATTCTGAACTATGGCCATGTACAGACATTCCATTTCTACTGGGAGAATTACCACTCATGCAGTAGGAATCCCGAGTGTAAAGATATTCCCACTCTTTCTCCCCAAGTGGAAGTGGCTGTTTTGGGAGAAAAATAACCTACTTCCAATGAGGTAGAAGTCACTTCTGGGCTCCTGGGAGAACAAACACCTGCACATTTTCCTGCAGCTTAACTCCTTCTCACACCAGAGTCACCAGCAGGAGAAGTGGACAGGAAGCTCCATGTTGCTCCCCAGGATTCCAGGTCCCAGGGGGACAAAAACAGTAGGGCAAAGCCCCTACCTGCTTCTCACTGCACGGACTCCAGGCACGGGTCTTTGCCTCATTGCTCCAGTCTCCCCAGGAACAGGATGACTCGAGCAGCATATACTTTCACCAGACTAGATCTCAGGGAGGTGCAAGGAACAGGGGAGAGGGAGTTGTTGCAGACTGAACACCTGTACTTCTCCCTCTCCTGGAATCATTTCTAGCACTGAAAATTTTCCACCACTATATATGGATGTTTGGAAGTGACCTATAGCATGATAGCATGATTCCTTGCCTCTAAGTATCTCAGGCTGTGTAATGCTACCAGTAGGACATTAAACTATATGAACGATAGATCTCATCTAGTTCCAATGCATGTCAGTAAGGTTTTCAGGGTTATATGACTTAGAGCATGCATTTGTTGTTGTTTGTTTTATTGTGATATGGTTTTGTAATTGCAGTATCTCTCTCTCATACCCCTTTATAACCTTTACTTTCTGACTTTGAACAGAATAACTTGGAATACCTTTTAACTGCAAGCAGTTAGTGAATACTATCTCTACCCTAAATGAGGGATTCTAGCCTTATTTTTTTCCTACCAAAAGTTATCGTGGAAAGTTATATCCACTTCTATACTCTGTCTTTTTCAGACTGCGGGCTCTCTAAGACATTTCTCTAAGACTACAATTCTTTTTGTGGTGCATAGCACTTTATTTTGCATGGCACAAGCAGTAAATAAGTAACATTTATAAACATATGTAATCTCTTCTAAACTCTTTGCCTCACTGATGTGCTGTGGCATAATGCTCCTCAGGCAATGTGTTTAAGGGCATTTTGTTTGATCAGCTTTAAATCCAGTAACTTTCAATTTAATTTAGTGCTGTCTTATTTTTATACAAGAAGGTAACTAAGGGCAATGACAGAGCTCCCCACTCCAACTCATGGTGCTTCACAGATCATGCAGATGAGATGCTTCTCCAGATAATATTCAGAAGTGTGACTAGAAACTTTTACGTATTCTTCACCAAGCAAAGAGCTGAATTTATATCCCAAAATTGTTGTGTAGGAATGTTCTTGTTTGAAATGAGATCAGGTCCCCGTTGACACATTCTGCCATTCATTTCAACTCAAGCAAATAATTGTGGTTATCCTTCAGAGTTTCAAAAGGGTAACAGCAATGGCAAAACAAATTTACAAGCAAGCAGCCAATTTAAGAACAACAAAAAGCAAGTGTCTCATCCAGTTTAGCTAGTTTTACCTCAATATGTAGAGAGAGTAAAGTATTCCTTCTGGAATCCCTGTGATATAGGATCCCCTGCCTTTTCCACCCAATTGACTTTCTAGCTTTGAAAATATATGAATGCAAAGATTCCAATATATAGAATCAGATTCCTAAACACTCATGGGACAGACTGTTTCAAATGTAGACATCTGCCTGGTGTCCAGGGTGCAGTTTTCTGCCCCAGGACAAACGCTTGGGGTCATTGTGTGAAGCAAAATCACCCCTGGGTCTGCTTTGAAAGTACTCTCTGCACTATGTGTTTGGATGGCACAGATTGCTCGCTCTCTCATACTAGCCACACTCTATGGGTTCGTGTAGTAAGGGCAGGAAGACAGTCCAGTGCCCCCTTGCCCTCATCAGAGTGATTTGTTCCCCAGAGCAGGGATTGAGCATCTCCTACTTACAGGAACTGCTGCTGCAATCAACCCTTATGCCTTCCCATCTGCACACACTTACAAAAGTTAATGCCAGTCTAACCAGAGTCAAATTGTTTTGTATCTATAGAGTTAAGTAATGGTTTACTTTGACTAGTCAAAATGTTCAAACTCTTGTACAATAAATATTGTCCAAGGCATAGGGACTATAAAGACTCTTATAGCCAGAATACAGCCTCATCATAAAGGACATACTTTAAAAGATATTGTTTGAAACATTATTAGAGTGGGAATATCAACACCTTTCTGACCCCATTCTCTGAAGGTTTAAAATATCTTATTTCTTACTGAAATGTTAGACCAAGTTTGGATTTAAATATGACTCCCCCCCTTACTTCCTGTATGAGACCAGGTTTGGTAAGAACTTAATATTGACATGGGAGGCATGCATGGAAGAGCAGCTGATGAAAGCCGGACTGCCATGCTAGGAATTTACTATAGAGCTAAGAGAAATTTCTATCCCCTGTCATTACACAGAGATGCTTTGAGAAGCTTAACTGAATTCCTGGCACTGTTGTATGAAAGTTCTTTGGAATAATAAAAAGTTGCACTATTTGTTGTACCGAAATATTTATAAAATTATATGGCTATACAGACACATGGATATACACTTCATAATTTGTACTACGAAAAACCCAATATTCACTGTTATGCTGACCAGTCCCATGATCATTGCAGAGGGCCTTCTCATAGCTGAGAAGGAATCTTGCTTCACTGATATCAAATTCAAGCTCCTATTACTTTACAGAGTTCTGCCTCTCTATGCCTACTCTTGCTACATCTTCCTTCCACTATCTCCATTTCATAAAGACCAACCTTGATTGCTCTTTTATCCATCACTGTCACATCTGTCTTCACACTGTCCTTTGCATAGCCAGCTACAGACAAATGCCTTTGCCACACTGGCCCTGAAAGCTCTCTCTTTTATTCCTTCCTGTCACCCATCAAAACTGGATACTTCCATATTGCCTACAAGGTAATAGCCAAGTATAGCTAATGTGTATTTAGCAAAACAACAGATTCATAGATTGTTAGGAGCTGGAAGGGACCTTGTAAATCATCGGTCAGGAAAAGACAACTGTCATATTGAATGTAATTTAGTTTGAATGCTTGTAATAGTTGCCCATTAGCCAGTTTAGAAAAAGGTGAGGTTCATCTTCTTATCTAGGTTCATTGTTTTACCTGGCCTTACAACGAAGGTGCTTAAAGTCTTGGCTCCTCGATCTTATCTCTAGAGGCCTTTAACAAGTTATCCTAAGGACCAGAGAAAAAATGACCCTTAAGCAAACATTTGGAGAGATCAAACCCTTAGAGGCCTTTTGAAAGGGGGTTGTAAAAGAAAGATGACCGCAGTGGTATGGAAAATCTTCCAAAGCAAAATTCAAGATAAGCTAAATAGTCAGCGGACAAATTCTGTTGCAGAAGACAAAATGACCACGTAGAAAAAAACCTGTTGAGTAAGATCCGAGCCCAAATTTAGGAGTAGTGACAGGTTTGGCTAGGAGGGGCCCAAGATGGCAACTCACTCAATAAAAACTGTAACCTACAGTCCCAGTTTGGAGGTAACCTCACTTGCAGAACAACGAGGGAAGAATTGCAAGTGTAGGTCGGATCAGACTGATCACCTGAACCACCCTCTCTGTGGACACGAATCTCTTAGTTCACGCTGAAGCCGCGGAGCACCCAAGTGGGACTGAAGGAAGGGGACTTGTTCCTATCACTGCTGAGGCCACCCATTGAACCGTACTGCTGAGGCCAGCCCATTGAACCGTACTACTGAGGCCAGCCCATTAAATTGTACTACTGAGGAATGAAACCATATTTAGGTGTTTGGCTTCTCAGAATTCTAGGATTGTAAGTATAATATAGTAATAACTTTTCTGGTTCAAATTACATAGTTATTTGTAATTGTAATTGTTTTAAAGAAGTGCATTTAGAGTATTATATATATATTATATATATATATATATATATATGGTTATCGTGTTTTTGATGTTTATGTTATTTCTTAAAATAAAATTGTGTTGTATAAATTAAGTGTGAAATCATTGTGAAATCGTGCAATTAGCTGAAAATGTCCCCAGCCAGTGCATCAAACGAATCAGTAAGTTGTGTGAGATCTTCTCTATTCCATAACCCACTAGAGACAACAACTGGAGTCACGTGACCACAACAAGGTGACTGTCCAGTCTCCTTTTGAAGATTTCCAGGGTAGGTGACTGCACCACCACTGGAAGGACACAGTCTGGACACCTTCTCTTCTGTAGGCTGAAGAGGCCAAAGTCCCTCAGCCTCTCATCATATGGCTTGTCTTGCAAGTCCCTGATCATACAGGTGGCTCTTCTCTGGATCCTCTCAAGTTTTTCCATGTCCTTGTTGAAGTGTGGCACCCAAAACTGGATGCAGTACTCCAGCTGTGGTCTCACCAGTGCAGAGTACAGTGGGAGTATCACTTCCTTTGTTTTGCATGAGATGCAAGGGTTAATGCATGCCAGCATGTTGTTTGCCCTGCTGGCCACAGCATTGCACTGCCGGCTCATTTTCATGTGATGGTCGATCTCTGCCCCTAGGTCCCTTTCGGCCATGGTGCAAGTCAAACTGTCACCAGTGAGCCTGTAGGTATGTTGGGGTTTGTTTGCCCCCCAGATGGAGCACCTTACACTTCTGAGTGTTGAACTTCATCTGGTTCCAGCCGGCCCAATTCTCCAGCCTGTTCAGGTCTGCCTGTATCTGCAACCTATCTTCTGGAATGACCACACTCCCCCATAACTTGGTGTCATCTGCAAACTTGGCCAGTGAGCTTTTCACCTCCACATCCACATCATTGATAAAGATGTTGAAAAGCACTGGTTCAAGCATGGAACCCTGAGGTAGACCACTGGCCACTTCTCGCCAGGATGACACAGATCCATTCTTGAGAACTCTCTGGGTCCTACCATGCAACCAGTTTTCCACCCACTGAGTTGTTGGAGCAGTTAAGCCCACAATCTTCCAATTTTTCCACAAGGATACTGTGGGATACTGGATCAAAAGCCTTTTGGAAGTCTAGGTATATAATGTCGAGTCTAGGTATATAATGTCAAATAGTTCTATACTACACACACACACACAGTTCAATATAGTTCTATACTACATGCACAATACATAGTTACAGATTTTCAAAAGCACAAAGGTGAGGTGTCATTCCTTTCCCATTGTTTTCAGCTAGGTAACCAGCTGCTCTTGAAAAAAGTCTCTAAAATATGTACAAAAAAGCTTTCATGAATTATGAGTCTCTCTCTCTCTCCTCCCCCCCCCCCCCACACATGCCCTCCACACTCATTCTTAGTATGATGCTTATTTTCTTAAATTATAAACACTTTAGGACAGTTCTTACTTCTTCTAGATGTGTCAAACAACATATTATGGGTTTTATTTATATAAAAATAATACCCAAGAACAAGGTGATTAGGCAGAGCAACTAGTGCCTACAGACCATTTTTAGTTATATTTTTCAGTTGAGTAGCATAGGCAGTCATTTAAGTCTACCATTGCCTATTCAGAACTGTGAACTGTATCAAAGAAAACAACAGGACTCCATTTGTCTTCAAAGTTGCTGTTGTACCAGTATCTAATACATCTTCCTATAAAACACTTCCACTACCAGTAGTATCCAAAGTGCTGTAAATTCAAACTCGGCATTATATTGCTTTTACTGATGCTATAATTGATTAGATTTTCAATATGTTTTCTAGATTTACAACAAACACATGCTAAGAAAGTGATTAGGGCTCTGTTCTGCTGATGCCCCTACTCAACTACCATAAGTACAAATAAGCAGTTTAGGGCTCTGAGTCACTCATTCAGCCCACTGTTCCTGCATGTTGACAGTGACAGCACTTCTCCATTTATATGAGCTTGCTTTTGTGTGCTGATGACAGCTACTGAGGCGAGAACTTGGAACTTCAAAAACCTGAGGATTTTTCTTGCCCCTTTTACTTTTGATCCGTTCCTTGATCAGTGTGCCTAATTCAAAACCAACACACTGAGGCAAATGATATTTTGATTCTTTTATTACATTAAGCATTATCGGAGGGTATTTACTATCATTAATCCTTCAGCTAATTTCCAAGACAAGAAATGGTTGAACCAGTCCCACCCCACTTCCCCCTTTAATTAAGACCTATCAAATAGCTGAGATCATGATTTGCTACAGTTTTCAATGCTTTAGTTATTTCAGTAAATTTAATGTTCATGAAAATATGAGACCACTGTAACTCTTGAAAGCCATTCATAGCATGGTTAGAGGCTGTGAAGGTTTCCAAGAAGCATGTTATCACCACATACTAAGATTAGCCTGAGACTATCCTGTTGTCCTAATCCTGGGCCCTTCCTCAACTGATTTTATAAATTACATTTGCCGATGGGATATCCCTGTGATGTGATAAACATCCCCTTAGATACTAATGAGTTCATTTATGGCCTACATTAGGGCTGAGTCTTCACATGTAGCACTGCATCCTGGGCTTGATCTGGTAGCTATTGGTCCTGACTGTTTCAGATTTTGGGATTAGTTTAAGTAGTAAAACAGGAAATATTCTAGACAATAAAACTGTAGCCAACAAATGAACCTTCTATCTCTAGTTACAGCTTCTGGATAAAAACCTGCATCTCAAATTATAATTACAAGGTTTTCTACTCAACACTTCAATTGGTGCCTTGCTGATGAGCATTTGACATCAACTCCTAGTGATAATCATGGCAGCTATGTATAAACAATTTAGGAAGGCTCAAGACAAAAATCTGAAAATCTTAAGGATTAGGTTTTTCACTTTCTGTTAAAGTCTGTAGGTCAGAAACAGCTTTTTCTTTACATACATAAAAATTCTTCCATTTCTCTAATCAATATACATTATTTATTATTAATGAGTTGCCATATATAAATTAGTACAATCTAACAATATGGTGGCTAAAGTGTTTGCAGATTTAGATATGATCCAAAGTAAAAACATATTTCTACTTAAGACAATACTTTGAAACTATTTTTTTGCTGAACAATGTTGCATGCATTCAGAGTGCTCATGTGAAGAGTCAGTCAGCCACATTTACATTGGCAGATAGTCAATAGGAGCACAGGCAGGAAGGGATTGGCTGAATTTTTGGGTACCTGTACATGTGCGGGACGCCTACTCTGATGCAGTCTATTAGAACGTGTTGGAGGATACTCGATTAATTAGCATTCTAATTAGAACACTCCAGCAGCCTCGCTATCACATGTATTCAGCAGCCCTGTATTTCAAAATGGCTGTGAGGACAATTTAACTAAAGTTTGTCAAACAAACTTTAGTTAAAGTGCCCCTACCACCATTTTGAAGTGTGGGATGCTGAATACATGCGATACTGCAGGCATTTTAATTAGAGTGACTCCCACAGAGAGTTGCTCTACTTAAAACACCCCAAACCCAGAGCACATGTGTAGATGCTTTTTGAGTCCAGTCTCCTGCTATTATAGGCACTACCTCATGCAATCTTTTTCATAAACTTGCCAAGCTCCATTTTAAAAGTAGTTAGGACTACTTTTTCCAATTGACAAGATGACCCAGAAGCTGACTTCTGAAGGTTAAGAGTTGCTATACCCCCTCTCTCCCATCTAGGTTAAATGTATTCATAGTCAATTTATACCTACTTGTTCTTGTGCCAGCACTGGATATTTGTTTAAATAGTTCACAGGCCTTCCTAGTGTTTATCTCCCTAACAGATTTCTAGACCACAGTCTTGTCCCCTCTCAACCTCCATTTTGATAAACTAAACAAGAAAAGCTCTTCTAGTTTCCTTTTATATGAGATACTGATACATCCTAGAATTGTGTTCATTTTTTTCTTGGCATCACATAGGTGGTAAATAACCATCTGATACTTACTGTACCCACACCCTTCTCAGTTGTTTTCAGCTGATGAACTCCCAGCTTATCACAGAAGTTCTTGCTATTATTTATTAACAACAACAATAATAATTCACATCTCTGTGGGAATTCACATCACTGTGGGTCAGTGCACCTGGCTGTTAAAAAAATGGCTGGTGATTCAAGATCACTCAGGAATGTGGTAGGTGGGCACTCAGTGATTGAGGTGCCTTTTTTTTGAAAGAGGTAGGGAAAAGGAGAAGACACAGATCTATAAAATCATGGAGGATGTGGACAAAGTGAAGAGGGAACAGTTATTTGTCAAGTATTCTCAGAATACTAGAACTAGGGGCTACCCACTGAAAATAGCAGGAGGCAGGTTTAAAACTAACCAGAGAAATTACTTCTTTACACAATGTATAGGAAACTATAATTTCATTGCTACAGGAGCTGGTAAAGGCAGATAGCACAGTCAGGTTAAAAAAGAGACTAGATAAATTAATAGATTATAGATCTATTGATAGCTACTGAACAGAATGTAAATGTTAGAGATATTTCCTCTGGCACCTCCAAAACAATAAAGATAGATACCAGGGAAGATAATGAATAGGGAGTAGATCATTATAGACCAGTGGTTTTCAACCTTTTTTCATTTGTGGACCCCCTAAAAAAATTGAATGGAGGTGCTGAATTGTAAGTACAGCTATTCACTTATATTTGATTGATCATAGTCATCTTCTGCGGACCCTTAGACATAGCCTGTAGACCCCCAAGGATGTGCAGACCACAGGCTGAAAACCACTACTGTAGAAATATCTGAATCAATGCTCTCCCTCTACAGCATCCACTCATGCTATGCAGGGCTAGATGAACCATTGGTCTGCCCAGTATGACACTTCTTAAGTGCATTGGCTTGCATATTCTGCCATTGGATTTCATCCCATTTGCTTTATACCAGTCCTTCAGGTTATTTAGTTTTTTCTGTATGAGATCTCAATCTGCTCTTGTATCAACAAGACCTACATTTGCATCACCAGGAAGTGGCTTCTACTTTGCCAAGAACATTAATGAAAATACCAGACAAAATCAGCCAGCAAATGGATACTTGAGGAATACCACTAGTAAACTCCTCCAGCCTGATGTTTCCTTTTCACATAATCTACTGGGGTGTCTCCTTTAGTCAGCTCCTTATCCACCTTACAGCTGAGGAGCTGTAAGGATCTGTACTAATCTTCATCTTCTCCCACTTCATCAATAATTTTCTCTGTGGAACTATATAAAATATGTTAAGTCCAGTTCAATGAGTTCTAACATAATGCATTACGTTAGCTCTCATAAAAAAACCTACCAAATTAGTCTGGCATGATTTTTCTGTAGATTTTTTCCCTTTTTCATATACCTTTGTTTGTCTGTAACAATTCATTTCTACAAAATTTGTTGTCTAGCCCTGAATACTAGCGCAGTCACAGTAACAGGTCCGTAGTTATCTGATTCACTTCCCCTACGTCTTTTTTAAACAGAAGTTCTATATTTGCTATCTTCCAATCTTATGGTTCCCTTCACTGATTTGATAGCTTTATTAAAAATCCTTGCTACTGGGCCTGTGATTTCATATGTCAGATCTTTTTGAATTCTGGAATAGATATTATCCACCCCCTGATCTGTGAACACATTGAAGGGTTTTTTTTAATTTCACGTCCACCTCAGTTGTAGTACTGGTCATTTCATACCTACCATCCTATAAAACTCCCTATCTCTGCCTCACTTTTTTCATTGTTTTCTTTTTATATAGAAAACTTTAATTTCATAAAACATGAGTCAGCTTTTACGAGTCATGAAATTATTTTTAAATTTGATTAAAAAATCATGAGATTATTATTAAAACACTAAGATTATTTAACAAAGAAATGGTCCATCTTATTCTTAGAGAGGAGTTGCCCTCATTTTGTCTTAACCACTGGGGAGAAAAGCTGCTACTCTGTCCCTATAAGTGACAGAGTCTCCTATCACTTTTTGCTTCTCTTTAAGTCTTCAGTCCAGTTAGCCTTTGACCTTTGCCTTCACATTAGGGCTCTGCAAAACAGTACCATTTCATTTCGACTTCTGTTTTGCTGTTTCAAAGGGACAGTGTTTCATTTCATCATTTCATTTTGTTTTGAAGGACTGTTCCATTTTGTTTTGTTGAAACTGTTTTGCTGTTTCAACATGTTTTGATATTTTGCCCATAGGCTATCATGGAGAGTCATAAAAATGACTATAACTTTGTCATTTCTTGCCTCATTTGAATCAAAATTGCAGGGATGGTAGCCCTTTGTGAAGGCATGAAGCCTGCTAAGTTTCAAGGAGATAGGTGTAGGAGTTTCTGGGAAACTGCACATTGAGATTCTGAGAGCAAAACTCGTTTGCTTGCCAGCAGCAGCAGCCTGCTGTCATCCTGTGTGCAGATCTGGGAGTCCGCACCCCCAGGAAGGCTGTGGAGCTGTGCCAGACTTCTCTTGGGAGTGCAGGCCCCCAGATCTGCACGTGGAATGACAGGAGGCTGCCACTGCCATCCGGGACTAGTGCTGGGCACAGCTCGCACACAGCACCGAGAAGACTGATGCTGCTGCTGGCGCCAGGCAGCAGCAACAGCCTCCTGTCATCCTGCATGCAGATCTGGGAGCCCGCACCCCCGGGGGGGCTGTGGGACTGAGCTCTGTGGGGCTGGTGGAGCTGTTTGTAGTGCAACCCAGTGGTGGGAGGCAGGGGAGAGCCAGGGCTGCACTCCAAGCAGCTCTGCCAGCCCCACGGAGCTCAGCCTGGTGGCAGGAGGTGGGAGAGAGCCAGGACTGTGCTCTGAGTGGCTCCACCAGCCCCATGGACCTCAGCCTGGAGGTGGGAGGTGGTGGGAAAGCCAGTGGTGGAGCTGCTCCAAGCTCCAGTGGCTCTCTGCTGCCTCCTGCTGCCAGGCTCGGCTCCATGGGGCTGCGGAGCCTCCACCTGCCGGGCTGTGCTTGTGAGGGCTGTGCTCAGAGCCAGGGCTGCACGCCAAGCAGCTCTGCCAACCCCATGGAGTTGAGCCTGGCGGCAGGAGGTGGTGGAGAGCCACTGGCCAGGATTGTGCTCAGAGCCAGGGCTGAGCTCGAGCAGCTCCGCCACTGGCTCTCCGCCACCTACCACCGCCAGGCCCAGCTCCATGGGACTGCAGAGCCTCCAGTTGCCAGGCTGTGCTCACCAGGGCTGTGCTCTGCATCCCCATGGAGCTGAGCCTGGTGGTGGGAGGTGGTGGAGAGCCACTGACCAGGGCTGTGCTTGGAACCAGAGCTGTGCTAAGATTAGCCACGCCACTGGTTCTCCTGCTGCTGGGCTGAGCTCTGTGGGGCTGGCAGAGCCACTTGGAGTGCACCCCTGGCTCTCCTCTGCCTCCCACCACTGGGCTGAGCTGCACAGAGCGCAGCCCTAGCTCTCCCCCACCTCTCGCTACGGGCTGTTTCAAAACTTGAACGTTTCAAAAGTTTTGAAACATTTCAAGTGCCCTCATTTCATTTTGAAGCTGTTTTGAATCCTTTTGTTTCATTTCAGTTTAATTTTTGTTTCATTTCAGTTTCAAGCTCAAAACACGTTGAAACAGCTTCAAAACAAAACACCCATTGAAATTTTGCACAGCCCTATTTCACATCTCTTATCATTCTCACTGGATCCCTCACTTTCTTGTTTTCTTCAAATTAGCCATCCATCTACTACTTAAGTCTCCTGTCTATCACGTGTCCTTTCGTATTTCTGCCTACGTACCCCTGGAATTCCTGCCTCCCTAATCATATTCTCCTGCCTCTGTCCTTGCCTTGGCTACATTCCCTTGATCTTATGTCAGTGGTTCTCAACCTTTTTGGTCAGGGCTCCCTCCACAACTTTTTTTTAATTTGGTGGCACCCCTGGTTGAGAATCACTGCTGTGCTGCCTTTGCTTACTTCAGTGCTTCTCAGCTAGCATGATGCCCCAGATTCCTGCCTGTATTAGGGTTTTCTGATGAAACCTAAAATGTGAAGGATCAAAAGCATAACTGAACAGTTTTGTGCCCTAGGTAAAACTCCCTGTACCCTTGTGGTGATTGGTGGAGGGGAAGAAAGGGGAAAGGATGATGTTCTTACCTTCCTTGAAGTGTCCATTGACCCTGCTGCTCCAGCCAGGTAGTACAAATGGCTGCTCCAGCCCAGCTGACTCCTCTGGCAGAGCAGTGTAAAGGGTTGCTTTGGTGCAGCGTAACTCCTCCCAGAGGAGCAGTGCAAACATCCACTTCACAGCCCAGCCTGACGCCACCAGAGGGTTGGTGTAAAATAGCTGTAGCCAGGGTAGGCACACTTATCACAACCTTTCCCAGTCCAGCCATACATTTCTCCCAGAAGCAGAGGGATGCAGGACAGTCCCACCTGCCCAGCTCACTTCCATTTCCAGGAGCAACATATGGGGTTGGACAAGGAACAGCTGCAGGAAGAGTACAAGCTCCAGCTGCACCTACTGCCCAGTCTGTCTCCACAGGAGGTGCACATGGCACATCACCATAGTTGTGGAGACACCCATATCGTGACACCCCTAGAAGAGGTTCACAGCACACCAGCATGCCATGGCACCCCAGCTGAGACTCAGTGCCTTATGTCTTCCTTTCCTCACCTACATTCCTTAACCCTACAATCCCCCTTTTTCTTCTCACATTCCTCTGCCTCCATCATTTTTCATGCCATAAGGTTTCCTTCAACATTTCTGGGTAATCTAATTTTATTTTTCTATTCCTCCAGACCAGAGGTGGGCAATTATTTTGTGTGGTGCACCACTTAACTAGGTTTGGTGTGCTGTCAAGTGCACACATAAAATTTTTCAGAAGATATCATTTAACAAATGATAGACATAAAACAAGACATATGCTCAAAATTGAACATCTATTATAACACATTTTAATTCTATTTTTTAAAAGAATTTTTTTCCTGATTTATGTATTTTTGAGTAGTGTATATAGAGGCAATTGCATAATAGCTCAAAATAAATTCTTACTCATGTATACTGTATGTGGGAGGGGTGGAGTGTCTGTGGGGAGGTATGTGGGTGTGTGTGATGGGTGGGTTGGGGTGTATGTGCAGGGCTGCCCACACACTAGGTCCTAGGAGTTGGCCAGGGGTGTGGGAAAGGGAGTGAGGGGGACAAGGGGTGCGTGCAGGAGAGCTCACTTGGGCAGTATGCTGCAAGTGCAAGTGCAGTCTGCCTGCCCTCCCCCCATCCATCCCACCACTGCCCCTTGGGTACTCTGCCTGGGGATCACACTCTCTTGCCCAAACCTGCCCCATGCCCACCAAGCAGCACTGCCCCAGACCTAGCCAGAATGCATAGCTTGCCAGTTGGGCTACCCAAGTATGGCTCAGCTCCCTATGCTTCCAGAGGCTCCTCCTCTTCCTGCTCCTGCTGCACCACTCTGGCCAGGTGGGGGAGAAGCTGCAGCTGGGCAAGCCACCTTCCACCCACTCCACCCACCTGGCACAATGAGCAGCCACCTGCTGGCAGCTGAGTGGGTGGAAGGTGGCCAGGAGCTAGAGCTGAAGCAGAAGCACTGCATGTTGGGGAAGAAGCCATCTAGCTGCAGCTTCCTCCTCACTTGGAGTGGTGAGGCAGGAGGAGGAGGAGTCACTGGAGGCAGGGGGAACTGAGCAATACCTGCACCTGTAATGGGAGCAGCCCCGCCAGGATGTTGTGTGCTGGCTGGGGTTGGCAGACACAGGCCAGAGAAGGCAGAGCTCGGCCTCATGCAGAGTGCCATGGGGGCAGCTGCAGACTAGATGCAAACATCTGGCAGGCACCCATGCATGGGCCTGATCAAATCAGTTAGTGGGTCAAATCCAGTCTGCAGGCTGTATTTTGCCCATCCCTTCTCCAGACTCTTATGTCCCCTCTTATATATTGACTCAATCTCACATGAAGCAAGAAGGAACTGATTTATTTACTGAAGGTATCTAGGCTCAACAAACACTAGAAACAATTAGGATAAGTACAGAGAGTCAAAAAGCCCGAGGCTCAATTGATTCAATCTTTTCAGATTAGTCTAAACTGTGTTGATTGAACAGATAAGCAAGTGAACAGACATTCAGTTTTGATTCTGGAAATGCAGCCACATGCCAGAAGCCAGGGGGTGCAATGGCATCCGTACCTGCTCAGCTGGAGCAGACAGCTTGGGCAAAGGCTAGCCTGCCCATCCTGTGAGGGGGAGTTTGCAGGTGAGTAGCAAGGTATCCTGGGATGCTGGGGGAGTGTAAATTACCTTACAACTTGAGGGCATCTGGGACAGAAGTTCAATAACTGATTTAACCTAAATCAGTTAAATCTGATACTATATCCATCCAGATTTGCCTTAAACTGGTTTTAGCCATTTTGAAAGAGGTTTATCTACACTGAACTTCTGTTGTGTTACAGACTTAAACCAATTTCTGATCACTTATACTAGTTTATGTGTAATTTCTGTCCCTAGCCTTAGAAGCCTTAGAGTTGACAGTCATTTTCAATAGAGGTAGATTCAGTGACATCTGCAAAAGATATAGGAAAAAGGTAGATGTTTTAGCTAATGGCAGTGTGGCTTTGTCCCATTATAACCATGAAGGTAGAAGTCATTATTTGTAAAAGGTTCACATTTTCCAGAAGATATGTGCAACTTAAAAAAGACACCAAACCAAATCCATACTCCTAAATATAAAGACTTATAATATGATCACAAAGAACTTTGGCATCCCAGAATTTCCATCTTTGGTAAGAATGGCATATTTCTGTATATTTTAAGGGAATATTTAAAAAAGATTAACGCATCCACTAAACAGACCAGTGATATTTCACCCTTACCCTTGCAGTGAAGTCCACAGCAGCTCCTCGATTTAACAGCAATGTCGCTACATTGATATTTCCATAGTGAGCAGCTATGTGCAGCGGTGTGAAGCCACTCTGGGGGGGAAAAACATAAATAAATTTAATTTTTTATGTCTCCTTGTCTCTGCAATATTTATATTACAGCTCTGAAAAAAAACTAGTAAGCAGAATATTCTCCAAGTCAATATTCCATTCTGTGCTAGTTTTTACTCAATGACATTTATTTATCAGCTCTCTAAATAAAATGATATTGCTATGCCCAAGGGAAAGAAATTAACATAATTATTTTAAAAGAATAGGACTAGGATAAAACTTTTAGTTATTCCAGCAGAAGGCATTTAAGTATAAAAATGAACCTTTTTAATACAAGAAAGCAATTTCTAAATAGAAATATCTACTTGTTATCTTTATTATTTCAGCCTTGCAAATTAAACCACTTGGAGATTCTTCACAGAAATTTAGATACAAGTTACTTGATGATCCTTGCTAACTAGATTTCATAAATTCAAAGAACATGCAAATTAAAACAACATCAAAGACCATTTTAAATTATTCATGTGGCTTTTTTTTCAAGGGTTAGTACCATAAAGATCAATCTCCCACTGTGGACAATCACACTGGGTTATGTTCAGACACCACAAGTTGTCATCCTAATTAGAAGATGCCTAGCTGATAACATCACTTCAGCAACTTATTTTCATATTGAAGTAATTTTACTTTCTTTTAAAAATGCTAAAACATGCAGCAATTCCATCAGTCCTGCAAAGTATGAAATCTTATTGGAATTAGATGCATTTCTAAATTGTTAGCAAGCCTTTTAGCCATGCTAGCTGTCACTGCCTTGCTTTGAGAGTGTTGCAGATTTAGTACCACTCTAAGTTTATTTTATTTGCTGACACCGTCAGAGGTAAGTGTCATGCAGAAGCCCAAAGAATCAGTCCTGGATGCACAATATGACAGGGTTGTCTGCAGCTTTTGACACAGCTGATAAACATCTACAACATTAGAACGCCTGAAACCTTCATTTTCTGCAGTATAATTCTTTTATGATGGTAACTAGTTCCAAAGACTGCTCACCCTTACTTTTAAATCCTAGTTTCAGCTGCAGAAAGCCCTGGTAACTAAACTAAAATCTTCTCTAGCACATGCTACTTCATTTAACCTAAAGCAGATATCTATCCTATACAAGGCAATGCAAAGAGAAGGAGGAAGAAATGATGCAAGAGCACTAAGTTATGGAAGAGTGATGATGCATATATATATTTATATATACCTCTGTTGTTCTATTCACCATCATCTAGGTTAACACATTTGGAAGCAAAGAGGGAAAAAATGAATGGTTAGTTCACCACTAGTGGCATGGGTGCAAAAAGCTTTGTGATAGCTATATGGTATGAAAGCTATGATGAAAGCAAAATAGGCACAGAAAGAAAGCTAAGACTGAATGGAAGCTGAATGATTGTATAATTGAAATGTTAATTGTTACATGTTTCTCAGAGTTCTTAAGGTAATAGGATCACATACAACTTTAATCGCATGGTTTGTTAATGATATGATCTCTATAGCACGCTACAGATGCCAGTCTTCATTTCAAATATACCTGATCATTTACTAATATCTTTAATAATAATAATACCTAGTTTTATGTTATTTTAGGGGCATTAACCCCAATTTTAAACAAAGGGAATAAATACAAATTAAACTGTATTTTTAATTATGTCAAACAGGAGAAGTGAAGTAATTCCTTGCAGCAACCACTTTTTTTTTAAAGGAAATCTTCATGTGGCAGTGTGCACGTTATTAGTATATAGCTTTGGTTACAACTAACCTTTGATTCCACATCAGCATTATGATCATTCTGCAGCAGCAGAGCAGCAGCCTTTGTGTCATCCTTGCGGGCAGCAATGTGAAGAGCAGGAAGACGAACTTTTCCCTTTGTATCATTTTCAAGCAACAGTGAAACCACCTGGTCATGGCCTTGTTGCAAAGCTACTGCCAAAGGGGTGAACCCATCCTGTAAACATACAAGAATGACACTTGGTAGATATTCAAAGACTTCTGGAATGAAAAGGAAATAGGTGGTATTTATAGCTGGAATATTAAAAGTTGTGTCCAATTCAGATTCAGTGTGTGAGGTTGGGTAAATTAAAGACCCTTATACTCAAACTGAGTATAACTGTTTCAATATCATAAACCTGAGGTTATGTGTTGGTGAACCAGGGAATAACTATTTAATTTCCTCTGGTGTTTAGGACTGATTTTGTTCAGACATAGAAGCATAAGAACAAATAATTGCATTAGGCTTAAAAAACAAGGAAAATTACTAAAATATTCAACTTGTAAGTATACTCAAGAAAGAAAAATTGAAATGATACTGAATTATAAATGCTGTAACTATGTCCCTGTAGCAAATATTTTCTCTTCCAAAGAACCTACATTTTTCTGAATGTTATGCTCATCTCTATCCAATGCATTACTTTAAAAAATGAAGCTATTTAAGTCTACTAAACATTGCCAGGAATTTGGGTATTCACTATATAAATTACTTTATTCTTGCTTCAAAGTTTATCTCCCCATTCATGAACATTAAACAATTAAGTGATAGTTAATCTTCTATTAGCTGAAGACGAGCTCCTGAAATAGTGGCAAAATACGGAAATGGAGTAAAATGAAGAAATGGGGAGCTGAAAAAAAAAGAAATAAGGCACTTGCCTAATAGTCTTTATATTGGAACCCTCTAAACACAGAAAGATGAAAGTAATAGATGCTGGCCAATGTTCTAGATATAGTAAAATCCCTGTTATCTGGCATGAGTGGGGAATGGGGGGTACTGGGTATCTAAAAATGCCGGTTACCTAAGGCCAGCAGTTTTTGGCCAGACACAGAGTGGGCGCGGTGGGGAGAGGAGGGGAGAGGGGTTGCAGCGGCTGCACACGAAGCAAGGGGCGGGTGGTGGCACTTCAGTGCAGGATGGTGGGTGGTGGTGGTGGCGGCAGCCACATATGAACTTTCCCCCCCACCCATGCCCGTATTCGGTCGGCTGGAAATTCTGGTTAATAGAATGCTCTGGTTACTCAAATGCCGGATAACAGGGATTTTACTGTATATTACAAACAAACTCTTTCTCAAGTGGAGACTATGATCTTTATACCAACACTCCCCAAACTGTTGGAGTTCATAGTGTCTCCTCCTCAGGAAAACTTTTCAAAAACAAAACAAAATCTTAAATAAAAAGCCAGGGTTTTGGGGTGATAACTTCTATGGGACTAACTCTTTAGTTGGGAGAGATGTTAGACAAGATTTTGGGCACAATGGGCCCTTCAGATCAACCTTCTTCAGCAAGCTGAGGAAAAGCTCCTGAGAAAAGGCCCAAAAGCTCATCTAACAACTCTCTAAACTATGCAGCTTGTCCGAAAATAGATATCACAAAAACAAACAAGAACAAAAAACAAACCGCCCTCCCCCTACTTCTCACATATTTGTTGGATCATTAACAATACTCCAACCCTACAAAAAAGCCTTACACTCCCAACAAGATTTAGCAAACAGATTTAAGTTCTGTCCATTTATCTACCAACTGATGGGCCTAGCTATTTAGACTCTGTATTAAGTCCATCACAAGGATATTCAGACCCCAACAGTCTGGCTCACACTATGCTTTTTCTTATGTATGGCAAATATTACCATGTGGAACAGGAGCTATAAACACCAGTGTGAGACCTTCCAAAATTTTCTGTTAGATCAAGCCTTAGATGAATTCTAATGCACCCAACTGCTTTTCTAAGCCAGCACTGCAGCAAGAGGTTTATCTGAGGAGACCCTCATCAAATTAATTGCTAAGCAAGTCACATTCAGTTGAATAATGATATTGTTTAGCTGATAACAATGCAATCTGTAATGCTAATTATGGATTCCATAGGGAGCAATCCAGATACAGAAAAGCAAACTCTATCTTTGTATGAATATATTTCATCACAAGCATTTGTGTTGTACATATTCCTTTTTTTCCCTATAAACACAGTGCCCAGAAGGATATCTACATGTGGTTACAGGTACCATGAATGAGGACAAAAATGCATTTCAACAGTTTAAGGAGGTTGTATAACTATGCCAGCAGAAAGGTTTCTTCCATTGACACACACTATGTCTCCACTAGGGGGCTCTATTGATGTAGCTATAGCAGCAGGGACTCTCTACTGCTGAAAAGCCTTCACAATGACACATGACAAAATTAAGAAAAATCTAGCTTTTTTTTTTTTTAAGTTGGCCTTGTGAGCACACAGCTGAGTCACCTGTAAAAAGTGGTTGTCCTAGCAACAGAAACCATTCTGATCGGTTGCTTAGAGTTCCTTTTATTTTTAGTGACTTTTAAATGCTAATCGGGGGGAGGAATTGTTGGGGGGTGAGAAAAAAATGGCTGCTAGGCAAGTAGTTTCTCTTTTCAGGGTAGGGGGAAGTGGAAGGGAATGGAGAAATTTGAACTCTTTACTCATGCATCAAAACAACCATTGCATCTTCTCATAGCCTCCATTTCTGATGATCAAAATGCAGTGGTCTATCCATACCATATATAAAGCGATTACTGAAACAAAGATAATTAAACTGTGATTGAGAATATTAACATTGATATGAATGCATTTCCACCATGTGTGATTTGAAGACACAACCCACAAGCAGCCCTTGCAAGTAAGTATCAGTATGTCAACAGTTCTATAACTAGTATTTGTGCTTTAAAACCAACACCAACACCCTGAAGAAAAATATTGACTCAAAAATTTTCTAAGATCAAGACAAAAACTGTCCAAGGGTTTTATTATTAATGATTATATCATTACAGGGCACTAATTTACTAGCAAAGAATTTAGCAGAGTGACAAAGGACAACAGGCATATATTAAAGCTATTAAAAAATAAATACCCCCCCTCACAACAATTATGGCCATATTAATCTCTTATATAATTATATTATATATAAACTCTATTAAACTTCAAAGGAGCTATCCAGGGTGAAATCAGATCATGTTGTTTAATCAAACAGATGTGGGGAAATTTTTAAACTCTCTTCCCACACAAAGGTCAAAGAAATCAAACAGATACATGAGAATAAGAAAGGAATATGTATGTATAACTTTAAATACATATTTTTTTTCAGAAAGCTATACAGTCACAAGTAACATATTTTATACTCATAATCTATTTTTTGTGTCTAATAATGACATTTTTTGTAAAAAGTGTATTAATAATTAAACAGTGGTAAAGGTATTGAAAACTATTTTTTCAATGTATTTGTAGAACTTACCATTTCTTATTTGGTGTCTGGGGGGGCTTCAGTAATCTTTAAATAGAGTAGTAGTTAACTGAAATAGGCCCTGGATTATAAACTAATTACCACCAAGTTCTGAAACACAATTTCAGTCCATCAGCAATTAATAATTTTGGGTTAAGTGCTCACTTCAGAAAAAACACAGTGAAACATTTCACAGGCAAAAGTATACATATTAGTACACTGTTGCAAAAAGCTAACTTGGCAAAGAAAGTAATGATTATTTTTAACGTTACTGTAAATATATATAGACAGAGGAAATTTTTAAAATAAAAATGATTGCTTCCTAAAGAAAATTGATTTAAATAGGAGTAGCCAAATACAATGTAGCATTTTAGAGAGAACACATGCTTGGCACTTTCTTAGTTCTGCATTTGAGGTACTGTATTTACTCAAATACAAGATTGCCCCCAAATAATTAGATTCTATATGTGGAAAATGTATAAATTTGTTATAATTTTCCAGGCACAGAATCTAATTATTGGAAGTTTGCCTTAATGTGTCCCCTACCTTTTGCTACAGCAGGGAAAATAGATCTGGGGGGTCAGGTAAGCCCCCTCACCCCCCTAACTTCTTCCCCTTGTTATCCCTTTCCCCCTTGCTTACTGTCAGACCCTGATCTCCCTGAGCACGTGGCAGTGAGAAGCAAATTTGAAAACACTGACTTTGCATTATAGGTACCCACAGACTTAGTTAATCCAGAATGATGCATTTCACCTTTTTTGAAACTGCTACAAGTTTTAGCACAGGTACTCTATTAAACACACTTCTAAACAACACTTTTGTACCTACTTATGTAGTATTAGAAACTTTTTTTAAAATTTACAAAACGTCATAACAAACCCATAATACACATAAAACTCAAAACATCATCAATCTCAACGTACACTAACATATCATAAACTAATAAATTATCTATTTGGAATTCATGCCCATCATAACACAAGTTAAACAAACAACCCCCGACTTGGGTTTACATAATATAACTTCCAGTTTCAGTTCTTACTTAACCCATAACCCAGTACATCCTGACATTCCCATCTGTCATAAACTGCTATACTCAATTTACCACTTTTACCAGCACTCAACAACCTCTAGTTTCCTTAATAATCTTTTCTTAACACACCATTCAATGTCCCCACTACCACCTCCCCCCTGAAATCCCCCCTCCTCTTATATCCTTCCTTCAATCAATACTCGCTGGGATGTAGCATTACAAACTATGCATGATATTAGTACAAAGCCAAAAGGCTCAGGATTTACCATAGAATTCACTAGGCTGGGTCCCAGTGGAGACAACAGCATTTCAAGCCATGGTGACTCCACAGCTCAGTATGCATATGTACTCCAGATATCCCCCACAAAAGATCCATGTGCTAATTAGCAGGGCTGTGAGAAGATTCAGTCCCTGATTCAATTCAGCAGAGATTTGGCCTGATTCGGTGGCCGAATCTCCAAATCCAAATCGAATCAAGAGACCCTTTAATCTTTCCAAATAGAGTTGGAACCCTTTGAATCAATTGGGAGATATTTGTAAGATTTGATGATTCAGATATAGACACAGATTTAAATGTTTTTTCTACATACCTCAAGGTACCAGGTGGCTCATGAATGCTGTGATGCTGGGGCAAATGGAGCGCCTCCAGAGCACTTAGCAGCAAACCTGGAAGTGGACCAGAAGTGCTTCCAATCCAGTTACGGGTCCACTGGGGAGCATGCTGGGGGGGACCCCCCATGCCTTCCTGGCTCGACGATGGGTGCCTCCTGGATCTGGGAGTGCACTCGGGGTCCCCCCATGGCTGATTGCTGAGCCAGAGAGGTGGGGGGGGGGCCAGTGTGCTCAGCAGCAGAGCCAGAAGTGGACCGGAATTACTTCCAGTCCACTTCTGGGTTCACTGCCGAGCATGTGGGCCCCCCACCCGTACTCCTGTGGGATGCTCCATCCACCCCACCATTGCAGCATTCATGAGCTGTGCCTGGTACCTTGAGGTATGTAGAAAAAACATTTAAAACTGTGTCTATGGCCGAATCAGTGATTCTCCGAATCATCATCTAATCTTCAGAACTGGATTCAACCAAATTGAATAGGGGACAGCGATCCAAATCAACAAATCAAATCACTGTCCCCAATTCGGGCCAAATCTGAATCAAATATGGCCTGTTTTGCACACCCCTACTAATTAGCCCCCAGTCATGTCTAGAACCAGGAGTTTTTGTCATGAGTCCTGGGATGCTCTGGAAATTTCTATGTAGATTTTCATCTTAGTTGGTCTAATAAAAGGTATCATCTCTGAACCAAGAGTTCCAGAGTTTTGCATTTCTTTTTGTCTCAGAAGAACATGACTACCAAGTACATCCCTATAAATTTTGGAGTATCCCAGGACTCACAGAGCAACCTGGCCTGACTCTACTTCATGTTGGGTGGAGCCAAACGAATCATATAAGACAGGCTAAGAGAGGGGCTGACAGAGGGATTCTGGGTGAACTGTTTGAGGCCCCATTTGTTGACGTTTGTCAGACATTTAAGGCTAGTGCAGAAACAGGACTCATTGGAAACAGGAAAGAAAGGTGCAGCTCAGCTGTAGGAGTGAAAAGGAAGTAAAAAAGTATGCAATGTAGTGGCTTATAATGACTTGCAAAAGAGTCAGTGCTGAGAAGGCTGAGTGCAACAGGCACTACCATATAGCTTATTCAAATGGGCTGCACTAACATATCTTTGTGGTAAGTTCATATCAGCATATGTCCAGTATGGACCATGTGTTTTAGAGTCATGCTCAGTGTTGCTGTATTTAATCAACTTCATAGTTGGTTTCCATTACTGAGCACATGCTGCTTTTGGCAGCAGTTTAATGACAGACAATGTATTTAATGAGGTTTCCTTGTATGCAATTATAAGATGAGGGGGCAAAAAACCTTGTCATATATTTCAGTAAATATGGCATTTGAAAAATATGCAGATTGAAATAAGCAGATTTTAATGCAGTATATTTAAAAATGTTAATGTCTCTGTGCTGTTGCTTTCACTACCACTCTGAATATTTTGCACTTACACTTCCCCTTTCCTTTCAGGAATTCATTGCTGAGCTAGCATTGCCAGCTGCATCTTAAAGATAGGGAAAATGAGGCACATAGGAGGTAGGAACTTGTAAGTGAAATGGAGAACTGTGGTGTCCTACGTTAGTTCTGTTCAGATAATCAAACAGCCTACCAGTTATAACCTCTAGTTTATAACCTCTAGATGCATCTAGTTCTAAACCTCTGTGTATTAAAAACCAGAACTATAGTGTTTAGTGTGACCAGAACTAAGTTATAGTGTGATTTTCTTATTTAATACAGTATGTCTTTTTTAAAATTAAGAACTACTAATTTTATTAATGATTAAAACTGTTGGAATGTCATTTGCTCCAAATTGCTTCACTGGTTTGTAATTTTCCATGTAGAGGATTGATTTTGTAAAGGCTGCTGAGCATAACCTCTCCAGAAATTTTACTATGTGCAGGAGAGGAACCTGAAACAAAGGAACACAGGAAGCAAAACCTGAACTTTTACCTCTGTAGCAAGACTCTGACTTGCACCATTGTCAAGAAGAAACTTAACAACTTCAAGGTGATTTTCTTGGGCGGCCATATACAATGGAGTGAATCCATTCTGAAAGAGGAAAATATATGTATAAATAATTTCTGTAATCTTTTAAAAGCAATACTTTTTATTGCACATTAGCAACAGTTCTTCATTCTGTCCCCAACCACCTATTACTTTTTGTCTCATTGAACAGCTGAAATGGTATGGAATGTGCCTGTGCTTGGCTAGCTGCCTTTTCATGGGCATTGGGGGATCTCAGGATTAATTACGAGTGCTTTACAACCAGGGTTTCTTCAGCTTGTCTCAACAAATAAAAATATTTCTCAGATTATATTTGACTGAATCACTTTAGTCAATATGCCGGTTGCAAGTGATTAGAGTTTAAACTAATTCATGAATAATTTTCAGGTGAGTCAGTTTCTGGTCTCTTATAATCAACATTTTGTCATTGGTCCAACAATAAAGACCACGATCTCTCAAATAAAACATGCAAATTGGATTTATATTGTACAAATAAACAGAGCATTAGCAATAAGGTCAGCAATACTTCCTTCCTTCCTGTAATCTAGTATTATGTATATATATTCTTTCAATCTGGCACCAATGTCCTTCCTAATGACCTCTGATAGATTTTGTATGTTCCATATCCTTTCATGTTATGCAGATTAATAAGTGGAATGATTGAGCTTGCTATGGATTACTGGGACTGTTTTATTTCTAATAGAGAATGGTCTAGAAATGCTTTGCATTTTAGTGGTAAAAGTGCTGATTAAAACAAACTGCAGCAGTTTGGTCTGAGCCTAGGAATGGAAATTAATCAGAAGATGCAACACAAAAGATACTAGAAAATAGTGGAAGGAAGACACTAGTGACATTGAATTAAAAATCAAGAAGTACATAAATGAAAGTTTTTAGACTATTAACTTATATCCACAGAATTAGGCTTTGGCTGTTCATATAATTGTTGAACCTCAAGAAAAGTGTGAAAAATACTCGTCTTTAAGCAATTCTGGCGACCAAAACTCTCTATCGCCATCTGACTATCATCAAGTTTTAAGATGATCACTAAACATAAACAATAATAGCAGTGAAAAGGATTATAAGGGAAAATTTGACCAAACCTAAGCAAACCTGATATTAACTTTTAGCTCAGTTGGTTAGAGCATGGTGCCCATAACACCAAGGTCAACACCAAGGTGTTGGTTTAGTCTGTGTTTAGGATGGGATTGTCTCCAATCGCCTTCCTTTTCCTCTCTTCAGCTCTCATTCTCCCTGAGATCTTCCTTGAAACTTGTAGTTCCATCCCAACCTAAAAACTCATTTACTGAATGTGATGATAGCAAAAGCAAAGACTCATTTCTGCCACCAGTAGTTCTGTGCGGTTTCACATTTGTGCTGCACCTTATGTTTGAGTTTAAATGCAGTGTTTAGTGTTGTCTGGAGAATTTCTAAAAGGGGAAGGCACAGAGCAGATATGAGATGTGAAGAAACTGAAACTGAACCCAAACTGAAAACGTATTTTAACATTTCTGGAGAGAATGATTCCCTGCCCCCAACATCAAAGCCTTACTGGGAGATGGGGAAGACGGGAAATCCCAAAGATTTGCATGGAAAATCCCAAAGATTGACATGGAAAATCCCAAAGACCTCAGTGGACTCACAGAGCAGAACAGAGCTAAAACCTTAAGAGGTGGTCACTGGAGAGGGAGCTAAAGCAAGGCTTCCAGGAAGGTGGTAGAAGTGTGGAAAAAAAAACCCCAAAGGACAGGGAAAGAGGGCATACTTTTGCATATGTACATTACTAATTCAATTACATTTCCATGTCCCTAAAAAATACTGTAGCTAAGAATTGCTTGTTATTCATTTATCTGAACATATCTAGTGCCTGCAAACTGCAGTTCTAGAATTAGTGACAGCCTATTGGACGTATTGTTCAACCCATATTATGCAAAATTAGGTCATTAAAATGCTGAATGGGATGCTTGCAATTGGAATGAACCCAATGGGATGCTTTTTATTGATTATAACTGAAGCAGAAACAGTCCTGGTCCCATAGAGTGCATCCCAAAAGCCCTAAGTTTATACAGTCATTAAGTTAAAATAATTTATAAAAGCAGAAAGAAGAAAAAAAAAAGGAATAGGCAAAAGAGAGGAGAAGAAGTTTAGCTAGCATTTTTAAGGCTATGAAGTAGAGGCCTACAAGGGAGCCACTGCACATGTCAAGAGTTGCCACTGAAAGGCACCTACTATTTCAAGACTACATGAAGATGGCATGAGCTATACATGCTGTACATCAGACAGTGTGTTACATGGTGCATGTGCAGACAAAGAGTAATCAGAAGAACAAAGGAAACCTCATAAATAAGGATGTATGCTTTATGAATGAGGACTAACAAAAGGTCTGAGCCAAAGGTGGGCATAAAGCTGAACTTGAGGATGGTCATCTTGCCCTTGAGAAATTTTGCTGCTAATATGACATTTAGCAAAAGGTAGCTAAGGGGAACTCAAGGCTGTAGTTTATAGCTGTCTTGGTCTAAGGACATAGGCAGACAAGGTTTTTTGGGTGAATCTGATAACTTTTATTAGACCAACTTAAGTAGTTAGAAAAAAAAATTTTTAAGCAAGCTTTCAGGTTTAAAAAACCTTTGTCAGGCTGAGGAAGTTACAGCAGTTAGTAGAACTGCATCCAGGAAGATTACACCAACTGCTGTAACTTCCTCAGCCTGACGAAGGGTTTTTGAACCTGAAAGCTTGCTTAAATTTTTTTTTTCCAGCTTCTTATGTTGGTCTAATAAAAGATATCAGATTCACCCAAAGAACCTAGTCTGCCTAAGGTGAACTCAGAAATGTACATGGCAAATACAGGCTGCAGTAACTTACTGTTCTAATATAATAAGAGCTTTAGTGTGTGTGTGTGTCTGACTGTCTGTAATGCTTTATTCACACTGATTGGTTGTCTGAGCAGGCAATCACAATTCTAACTGAAACAACCAATCAAAGTGCTCTGCACAAACAGACACACATGGCGGAGTGCTGCCATGATGGCAGGGACTGAGAGGCCGGAGCGGGGGGGACAAAGCCAGCAGCACCTTGGATGCAGCAGCAGTGTGGGGTGCTGGCAGCACAGCACTGGCCTCACCCCCCAGCTCCAATCTCACTGCTGCATCCAAGGGGTGGCCACCCCCTTCCCCCACCCCTGCAGACAGAGAGGAGCAGGGGATGGGGGCACACAGGGGGGGTGGGGGAGGGCCCACAGGGCTGGAGGTGGAGTGGCAGCACTGTGAGGCACTGGGTGGTGGTGCTTTGTCCCCACCACCCCCCCTGCCATCATTCATGATGAGCAATTTGCTAGCTTAGGTATATTACTCAATTCAAAAAAGCACCACTGTTGAGAATAGCACTAAATCAGGTGCTTAGGCATTCCTGTAGCTGATTATTAAGTTTACTATGTGTGTAAAGTACTTTCCAAAATGTAGCCCAAGAGAGATTACCTAGTACAGAGTTAACTGTCTAGTTAAAAATATAGAAACCCCAGAAATAACTTTTCTTTCACACACAGGTTGGTGTCTATATATAGATTTACTTCGAGCACAAGAAATTACAGAACACTCCTGTTTCTGAATATTTTAGACATGGATTTAAAGCATAAACAGAATACTATATTTTTTGTTAAAAATGGAAGGGTGAATTATTCAGAGCTAAGAATAATTGGTATCTGATGACAGAATAGAAATCTCCTCACTCTCCTAAACTTCCATTTGTCTAGTTGCAATACAGAGAATGCATAAACGTTTTAAGACGATGAAATAGCCAGTGAGCAACCAGCCTGAAGAAAAACTTCACTCTTCCATGATGATAACCCCATGAAAGGGGGTAGAATTCAGACACAGTCAATGTTCACTGTTTTTCAGAACATTATGATGTGGTTTCTGGAGGCCTTATAGTCCTATGTGGCCAAAGCTGACTGTCAGCAGGGAACAACTGTTACCTTCCGGGGGAGAAGAGAAAGAGCCAAATTCACAAAAAGCATGGTCAGCATCAGGAAAAGAAAACAAAACCAAAACACCTGTTTGCATGCTCTCTCCCTAGATCTGCTAAATTCAGCAGAACATTAAAACTGCATTCAAAACTCTAGAAAGAAACACACTTCAAGTGGTAATAAAACCCAGAGACAAAGCTCGGCTATAGGCATGTTTACCATATGGAGCTCTAAGAACCCCAGGAGCCAAGGAATGGTAACAATTGAATCCCACTCTAGAGTATTTGTGTATAAGAATTCTGTGCCCATTTTTACACTCCCATTTCAGCTTCGGAAACTGAGCTGTTCAGAAAATGGAATGAAGTTACACCAGCAAAGATGTTCCCTTTGGGTGCCCATAAACTAGGAAAAATATATGTTAGTAAAGACAGGGTAACTAACAGATGCTAAATATGAATACATGGGGATGAGGCAGTTACAATTCTAACCACATATTAAGCAGGCTGAGGTAAACACTAAATCTGACCTGATGCCTTTTTTCCCAATGAAGACAAAGGGACAGATTTTTAAAGGTATTTAGGCCCCTAACAGTTATTGATTTCAATAATGCCTCTATGGGTGCTTGTACATGTGCTGGGGGGTTAAAATCCCACCACTGAAATTTAGGGGCTTCCATCACTGTTATGGAGAGGGGCCCAATCCTATTTTCTTCTTTTTTTTCGCAGGGCTGCCCGCATCTCCCATGGTCGGGGGGCAAGCTGCTGGCAGGCTGAGCGGCCCCTGAGCTGGGGGGGGTTGTCCCATTCCTTCCCTCTGCAGTGGCGGTGCCCCCTGGGCAGGTAGCTAGTGGGTAGGTGCTGCCCCAGCTCAGGCTCAGGAAACAGTTGGATCAGGATGGGTGCCGCCTCCAAGCTGGGGCAGCACCCGCCTGCTAGCCATCCACCCGGGCAGCCATGGGGGGTGCCACCACTATGAAGGGAAGGACCATGGTCACCTGCAGCTCAGGGGCTGCTGGCAGCTCCTCCCCACTCCCCCCCCCCACCCCCACCCCGAGCCACAGGAGAGGCAGACAGAGTCTGTGGGGAAAAAAAAAAAGATGAGGCCCCTTTCTGCTTTTTTTTTTGTCCAGCAGAGCCTGCCTGTATGAGCCGCACAGCTGCTGAGCTGTGGAGGGGCCCTGGTCCTTCCCCCCATGGTGGTGACACCCCCGTAGGACTGCCTGGCAACTCAGAGGCAGCACCCTGCCAGATCCAAGTCTTCCCCGAGCCCGCCTTGGGAATAGCACCATGGAGGGAAGGACTGCGTACACCTGCAGCTCAGGGGTCACTTGACACACCAGCAGCTCTCTGCAAAAAAAGAAAAAAAAAGGATCGGGCCTGTTGCTGCTTCTGCCTTCAGCCTGCCTCTCCCGCAGTGGGGGGGGTCAAGCTGTCAAAAGGCTGTAACGTTACAAATAGCTATGTTGCAAACTACACTACATGCGTATGTGGTTTAGCTTGCAACATAACAAACTCATTTAAATCATAAGAAAACCCAACACATGTACAGCGTGACATAATTAAACCACAAAACCAGTATATTTTCATCATGTGTACAAGCACCCTATAGCTTTAACCCACTTAATCTGCCCCTGGACCTTTAACACATACTAAGACTAATAGCATGAAGTTATACATTACACTTAGATCATACTAAATCTACAGAATGTTAAGCAGTGTTAAAATCAGAATGGTCTGTGAGCAGTCACGTGTTAAGCATTAATACTTTTTCTTGCCTGCATAGTTCTGACTTGCCACTAGAAAGCTGGAGAACAGGCATGGCTAGGAGCCAGGACACCTGGACGCTATCCCTGCTTTGGGCTGGGAGGGGAGGGGGGAAGCAGGGCATCCTGGGATGCTGGAGGACTACAAATCATTCATTTTACCTCTGTGGAGTCAACTGAAGTTACTTTAACAGCAGCTAGGTAGTATGGCCCAGAGTTAACTTTACTGTGCGGATGCTCAAGTTTTAAGTGCCCTTAGTACACGAGCAGGAAAAGTCTGACCCATGGGCCAGATTCAGCCTGCAGTGGACTCCATTTCCCAGGAGACCCTGTCCATGTCACTGTGAATGGTTTCTGTGGAGACCTCAGGAGGGGCGTGGACATGACAGTACGGGGTTGGAGTTTCCATGGAGACAGGCCAAGCAGTGCTGGCAGGACATGTGGATGGGGAGGGAGCTGCCTGGGGGCTGGGGCTAGGGCTTGGATTTTGTGGCACTGACAGCATGGTCTGTTGCTGAGGTAGAACCATGATCTGCTGCCCGCATGCCCTGGGCAGAGGTGTGTAGGCAGCAGATTGCGGCTCTGCCTTGGTTATGGAACATCCTGTTACCACTGCAAAATCCCAGCCCCGGAGCAGATCCCAGGCCAGCTGCATACCCTGCCAACCCTGGTGAGGCCATTCTCCATGGAAGCCCCGGCTCCATGCTGTCACAGCCCCACCCCTCCCAGAGTCTCCATGGAAACCAGCTGCAGTAACGCAGGCAGGGGCTGCTGGGAAATGGGAGTCCGGCCACCAGCCGGATCTGCCATTTTGTCCACCCCACCTTAGTGTGATCTAAGTATAACTTTACCCTAGCTTAGTCATTAACTTGGTGAGTTTGGCACATGTAAAAGCTGCAAGTTACATCTACATTTCTCTTTCAAAACATGTTATTCAAAACATGCTAGCTATTATATGATAACATAACACTTCTTTAAAACCTAGCCTGGAAGAGGTGAAAAGGGGAGTACAGGCTACAGCAAAACCAGTATGAATTATTTTAAAGCTTTTATTTTAATACAAAGTAAAAGGGCTTTTCAATCAGGCCAAGCTAGCTTGATTAAGTTAACTGACTGAAGAAAGCATCTGTTTGCCCATAAAAAGGGCCTTTGAGTTTCTGAAATGTGTCTGCATTTTCAGGACTGAAAACAGGAATTCTAAAACTCCACAAAGAAAGGGTGTTTTACAGCCCAACACTCAATCTTCAGTTAAAGCTAGATGATTTTTTTGCTAAAGAAATACAGCAGTGAAGATGACTTTTTTGTCCTGCTTAGAGTCAAACATTCCTCTGCAGTGTTTGGAACTACGGCATTGAAGTATTTGGCTAGTGTCCAAGAACCAGGAAGTGGAACTGACTAGTCAATCCTGTTTGTCCAAGCTGGTTGAAATGTAGGTGTAAACAACCCATATACATGAAGAGAAAAAAATATTTTTAAAATTCTTTCATTTTTAGTAGTCTGATGCATTAGAAATACCATGGAAAAATGTATTTCTTAACAATGTATGATTTTTAAATTTATCTTTTTAACACAAACAGCAATTTTGAGTAGTAACAGCTATATTTTTTCTCCTTTATTTCAAATAGTTACAGCTGATCTACACATTAATTTGCATATTCTGAAACACGTCAAAATCTCTGTACATTCTGCTATTACTTCCTTATAAAAGTTACAAAGGAAAAGTAAGGAGCCTCTTATAGATTGTAACACTGTATGACTTTGAAACAGATTACCATTTATTTGAATAAGAAGTTTTCTACCATTCCGGCTTCTTTTCTTTTGTTTTGTCATTATCTATTCTGGCCATGTAATAGCGCAGTTGGTAGAATACTGGGAAAAAAATCTTAAAATGAGAGATTAAATGCTTTGCTGTGTATCCTTGCAGTGGGTCTCTTCCTTCCATTACTGACCCAGCGGGAAATGGAACCTGACTGGCCCTTGCTTTAATACCATAAAAACAATAAATGTTTGTCCAGGTGTTCCAAGACCCTTGGTCTCTGTGATTCCTCTGTCCTTTCTTCCTGTAGCTATAATAAAGGAACTGTGCTTTTAGGATGCCATAGATCTGGCCAATTACCTGTTTCTTGGGATGCAGAAGGAATTTTTCCCATTGGGATAAAAAATTAAGGGAAGCTTGGTGGTTTTTTGCCTTACTTACATGTCATGGAGGCACAGTTAAATGAACATGTGGCATTTAGAATAAATAGTCAGTAGTTTATATGAAAATATATAGTTTTTTGCAACTTGTGTCTGGAGTCCAGCATGGGTAAAAGTCAAATGACTGATTCCCAGAAGTTAAGGAGACCTAGGACTTCCTGCTGGACCTTGTGCTTATGGGAGAAGAGGAGACTTGAAGTCTTCACAGTCTGAAGTCCATTCTTAGGCCCTTGTTGCACCTTACGCTGTAAGCTGCACAAATTATTGATGGGTGTAAGTGCTCGCTGAAGTGTAGAGAAGTCACACTTCAGGTCTGCAGGGGCCTGAAGAACTGAAAGGTAAGAATTCCTTCCCCCCCCCCCCCACTCCCATTCTGAGCTTCCTCCCTGCCCACCCTGGGGCTCCCCCACTTCCCAGTTCCTCCTCCACCCCCAAGGATTCCCATCTGCCCCTCAGGGTTCCTCCCTGCATCCTGCCTGCCCTTCCTCCACCCTTGGGACATTACTTACTTGTGGCTGCCCATACTGACTGTCCAAGGGGGGCAGGCAGGGAAGAGTTAACCAGCCTGTCCAGCTGCCTCTGCTGTCAGGCTGCAACTCTTATGGCCCAGAGAACATCAGCAAGTGCTGTCTAGGCAGGTAGTTTAACCCTTCCTTGCCTGATCCCCAGAACAGACAATACAGGCAACTACAAATAAGTGAAGGGGGAGAGAGGTCTTCGGAGTAGGGGGCAGTGAGCAGGGATTAGAGGAGTGAGGGAGGGGCATCAGGTCCAGTCCAGGCCAGGAGGATAGGTGGGGGCAGGTGAGATGTTTACATGTAGCCTAGAGTGGTTATACCTTAGTGTAACACTAGCTGGATAATACAGATCAAAGTGGTATAACCTGAAGTGATGTAACTTTGAGCGGCATAACGAGTACTTAAAACCAATTTCAGGGGTTAATGTGTGGACAATCAAGGTGTAAAGACCACAAGGAACCACCCAAAATTACCATGTAGAGGAAGTCTGGGATGATATCCTTTGAGTAACCTGAAGAGTTCATTCCACATTACAAGTCATTATGGGAGTTCTGGGCCTACTTAAAACATAATAATAAAGTTGTACCCTGGCCTATCTGCACTTCATCCCTTTTTATGCCTTGAATCACTTGAATGTCTATGTGAGAAAGACTTACCTGGTGAAGCTGGGAGGCAGTGGGACACCGCCCAAGAGAGCAGAGCCGGTGAAAGCAAAATCACAGCAGGCGGAGCTGCTGTGGCAACCCTTCAAAGAGAAAAAAAGTGGACAAGCCAGAGGGAGCCAGGAACGGCTCCCGCATTGGCTTGGACCTGCTTTATTCAGGCATGCCAGGGCCAAATGGCCTGCCGGGTGCCTGGAGCCAGGCTAAAAAGCCCGGCAAAACTCCAACCTGGGGGACCAGAAGTGGAGTCCCAGGAACAGCAGGAGGAGCAAGAGCTCACAGAAGCTCCTCCCAGGAAGCCCTGGTGGGCAGCCCAGGAAGTGGTCGCCCCAGGGCCATATAGACAGCCTCAATCAGAGGCACTGTCCACAAGGTCACTGTGGATGGCTGAGACCTCCAGCAAAGACTGGAGCCTGGTAGAACCCAGCAGAATGGAGATCAGCTGCAACAGACAGAGAACCAACTATGACCTCTGAAGAGGGGCAAGGCACCCAAGAGCAGGGTGGTATCAAGTGTGGACACGATATAGGTGAAGAAAGGGGGCCACCGGAGATGCCTAAGAGGAAGAGCGGTGTTGCTACAGTCACCAGACCTGGTAGGCTAGAGCGGGGAGAGAACCCAGAACACCATCCTCAATGATGAATGATTCCATCACGGTTGGCGGTAGGCGGGGTGTAGGGGAGGCGGAGCTCCACAAAAGAGCTGTGAAGGAAGTGACCCGAGGAGAAGCACCAGGGGAAGCGGGACCGAAACACTGTCCTCCCAAGTGAAATAAACCAATCATCAAAGACATGGCAGGTGAGGCTCATGGTGCATGACCCTAAAGTCATCCAGCAACTGACCCATTCATCCCAAAGAAGTCATGGCCAGGCTCGAGTGGAAGTCACATGCACAGCGTCCAGTAGATAGACACGGTACAGTCTAGAACAATAACCAGGGGCAAAAAAGGGGATAGTTTCATGTAGGCATTTGCCTACCATGGAAGACAAGAGCTAAAGACTGTAATATTAATTAAAGGAAGAATTGGTATTACTTTACCTAAATGATTTTTCTTGCCCTAATTTTATTTACCTTACAAGCTTCCACTTCTCTTGAGTCTGCATTAATGAAAAAAACACCTTTCACTTATACAGTCTTAACTCACAGGTTAAGAAAGGAAAAACACACTGAACCGATATTGCTGCCATTTTTGTACAACAGTCAACAAAATTACCTTACCTGAGACTGTGCATTGACATTGGCCGCATTTGCAACCAACACTTTAACTACTTCTGTCTGCCCAGCCAAGGATGCTATGTGCAATGCTGTGTTTCCTTTCTGAAATCAGAGAGAGATGAACTGTGAAAATGCTTTACAATGCATTATAAAATTTGCACTTGAAAAGTTAATTAAGCCTGTCAACCATGTAACCCATTCCAAAAATATATTATTTTATCATAATAAGACAATGTTTTCAGGGTCAATTATTTTAAAAGATAAAAATTGAAGACAATGTTCTAATGTCATGATTTAATGTTCTTCCTAGTAACACACAGCACATTTATTATAACATATGAGATCTGTGTTAGACATTTCTTGAGAGCCACACTACCATGAGAAAACATTTAATAACTTATACTGCTACGATAATGTCTGGAAGTTGGTTGACACTCTGCTTATACAGAATTTGTTTAAACATTTGAAGAGCTAGATAGGAGCTTCTGACCTTTGTTGCTGCATCCACATTGGCACCTCGCTGTATCAGTTCTGAGACAACTTCTACATGTCCTTCTTTGGAAGCAAGATGGAGAGCGTTCAACCCATTCTGATAAAAAAAAAATATAATGGCAATGATTGACCCAGGTTGTCAAGTGCAGTAACCAATATGTCATGAGACCAAATGATTACATGCCAGAGTGATTATCTCTGGCAAAAGCTCTTTTCATATGAACATTATACCTCCTTGGCTACAGGAAATGATATGTATTAACTGGGATACAGAAGCTTTGCAGTATTAAATATTACATATTATCACAAATTCTAATACAAAAATAGAATGGCAAGATCAAATTCAAGACTGCAGTGGTACCCTAAGTGAAGTAAATTAATAACGTATGAAAAGATTATATATTTGTTACATTTTTTCTTGTACACGAGATGTAAAGAGGCCATCAGATTCTGATATCAATACATTAACCAAGTAATTATTGATCTGAACAGCCAATTCCTACACAAGTGAGAGAAGCTGACAGAACATTAAATAAATAATCAAAATATTCTACAACCTGATTGCAAATGTTGATGTCCACTCCACTTTTCAAGTAGTCAAGAGCTTTTTCTAAGTTACCAGCTCGAGCAGCCCGGAGGTAACTTGCATTTGTGTCAGACTGGGTGGATAAAAAGATAAAAAAACTAGTCAGGTACACATCTTTTTGGCACAAAGAAATGCATACATTGTTTTTAAATGTAAACAGAGCACCAAAGTATCCCAAACTGTTTTACATAAAATAAAGGCTAAATACTTAAGTCCTTACTTAAGCCAACTCTTATATGCATCAGTAGGAATTTTGTTCAAGTAAGAATTTAACTTCATGCATATATAAAATGATGCAACTCTTGTCAGTGGGAGGGGAAATAATTACCAAGTTGACATCTGATATCCTGGCATATCAAGCAAAAAAGTGTTAGATCTCAGGGACAGAATTCTTCACAACAGAATTCTACATGAAGGATATCCCTTGTTCCCCTCAAACAGCACTGGCAGTCGATGGGCACATCTACGCAAGATGTTTACTGTGGAACTGTCTAATTAGCTCCACAGTAAATGTCTCAGCGTCTACACCTGAGCTCCTATTAGGCCACAGTAAGCTAAGTAACTCTGCAGCCGGTTACTACTTGTAAATATAAGTACTATCCTGCTGCGGAGCATTTTTACTCCACAGCAACGCACGTGTAGAGGCTGATGGGACTGGCTGGGGCTCAAGGGTGCTTCATTACAGGGGCTGCCTGCTGCCTAGCCCTGCACTGGAGCACCCTTATGTCACAGCCAGCCCCTCTGCAGCATGTTGAGCTGGGTCGGAGCAGCCCCAGGCTGGCAGGCTGACCCCCCCCAACATTTTTGCCAGCTGGGGCTGTTCCAACCTGGCTCAATGTGCTGCAGAGCCAGGATACGTGTTCAAACAGTGTACCCACGTGCAAATAACTCCAACACGATATGCACTGGAGTTTATTTCTTCCACTTAATTGCACATGTAGATGTGCCCAATGTATCTATTTTGAAAGATTAAAACTACCTATATTCAAAACTGTTTAATTCTACATATATTCAAAACGGTTTGCAAATGTTTTCCTTAGAACACTTTTAATTTACTGCACATGACAAAGTTTCAACAAAGTAATCAAAAGTTGTAGTGAAGCTTGTTGGAAAAAGGACAAAACAGTTCCAATCAATAATAAGTACAAGTATAGTTGTGCCATCATACTTCTCTAAGTAGTTTTAATACAGCTTCCTAAGCTATCTTTATGTGGAGATAATTTAGAATATAACATCCGAGACTTATTTTTTTACCAACAGCTTGAAATTGCTACAACAAAGTTCTTTTAGATGAGGAATAGGCCAATTCTACCATAGATTCCCTCAGGCACCATAGTAATCACACATTTTTTTCCTGCCTGTTTCTCCATTGGTAGAAGAGGTATAATAATACAGCTCAGGTTCATTACAAAGCTTAATTTCCTAATAATGTCAATGTGATTTAAATCCTTATATGGACATCTAATGAGACAGAAAATGCAAAATGAATTTTAAGAAACCCTGGTACCAATTTTCAGTTTCTCCATTCCTTTGGGTCCCTGTCTTTGTACTCCTTATATTCTGGGATTGTTAGGGACCAACCTGGACCAGTGTATCAATCACAGCTCCTGCAAGCTGTCCCCAAATCTAATAATTGTCATTTAAACTCATCAGTATGCAGTAATGATAATGTTTACAAGGAGGCAGTCTATGGCAAAACAAAAGGAAAACAGTACAAGGTCTGAAGACTACTGTCCTTTTTATGCCAATATAGGCAAGAGGGACATTTTACTTGTACTGATAAGGTTTACGTTCCAAGGTAAAATGTGTAGGTGGAAAATATGATAAAATAACAACTTTGAACTGTTTTGTGTTTTTTGAGACATTTGTATTTTGTATTACACTTGACAACTAGCATATAACCTACCCTGAACTATTTTAATAATCTTTCTTCAACATCACCTATTAAATTCTCTTACTTGTACCTCATGAAGCAGCTAATCATCTCAATATACTCAAGATCCAAAAAAAATGAGTGCCTGCTACAATTTATACATTCATTTGCACTGAACTACCATCAAAATTTTAAAGATTTTCATTTGGAAAACAGCTGCAAAAAGAGAAGCAGTCAAGCAATCTCATTTAGATCATCTGAGCCATGCAATGCAGATTATTACAGAAGACAAGTCACCTTCTTAGTAGTTAGCAACAGCAGTCACCAGAGTAAAAATATGTCAGTATTTTGTTAGTGTTACCAAAGATATAAGGGAGGGAGGACTTAACAGTCTGGGAATTGTTTTTGTCACAGTTTAATGGCATGTCTATTTGGCATAGTAAGCAAGTGGACAATAATTAACATCAGCTGTTTACAGCTGCTTCTGCAAGGAGGAGAGGCTTTAGAGAGGCTTGATGTGAAAAATCAGTTCCAGCCAGTTGGATTAATACAGGCCAGGCAAGGAATGGTGTTATTTTGAAATGTTTAATAGTTCCCATTGCAAAAATTCAAAGAAAAAAATGGAGAAGGAAATGGAAAGAAGGCCTGTTAGTTCGTTTCTGACCCAATATTACAATATTCAGAAGGGGCAGCATGTGTTTTATCAAGGGATTCTCCTGGAAATCTCAAAAGTTAAGTCTCAAAAGTAAGTGAATGTAGATGTCAGGTTGATTTTACAACATGGTGATGTACAAAAGAAGACAGTGGGTTTGAATTCATTTAGTCCAAGCATGATTGACTTGTACACAAGAAAATTCTTTCCTGAAATAAATGCAGCAAATTTAGTATTCTCTGAAAATACAATGCCATCCCTGGCAACTCAAAACCTGTTTAGCAGGTTTTCCTAAAACTTTCTAGAAAATTCCAGGAACCCATGAATTCCTTTCTGTAGAGTATCAGCTTCAACAGGAGGAGTGAATGGCTGTACATTACTCTTGGTTGTAGAGGCCACCCAATATCCCACAGTTCTCTTCTCTTCATTCTTTCTTTCAAAGGAGAGGAAGGGAGAAGGGAGAGAGGGCCCTAGCTCCTTGGTACTCCAGCCAGGGGTAAGCTGTCAGGGAGCCCTGTGGGGACTCTGCCCTGAAAAATCCCACCCCCCTCCCCCATCTCCTGCCAATCACCTGACTGGTAGGGTGGAGGGCATTCACATGCAGTGGCAACCCTCCTGGACCCCCTGGAGGGATGGCCCATGGATAATGACCTTCAGCCCTCCTCTCCCCCCAACTCCTCTGGGTTGACCTGGAGTGCAGGAAGCTGAGGGGGAGGGGAGACTTACCTACAGTGACAAGGCTCCCAGGGATTTGGGTGCATTACTGCTGTGAATGTTGTTCCCCCCCCAAGCAATCTTCCAGTTGACCAAGAGGAATGTGGGGGGTGGGAGGCAACCGTGCTGAGACGGTAAGGTTCCCAGGCCCCAGGGTTTGACTTGAAGAGAGTGTAGAGAGCAGGGGCTATTATCCTGTAGCAGGAACCAGGACAGTTCTCATCCATGGAGAACAGCCCCCTGTCCCACTGATCAACTGACTGGTGGGATAGCAGGGACATTCTCCCCAAGCTGCATGTGAAAGAGGCAGGCTATGAATCAATGGACTTCACTAATGCTCCCTGGCAGGATAGCTCACCAGTGTAGCTCTCCAGTCAAGGTGCTGAAACTGCTGTATGCTACAACTCCAGGGTATTTTTCTAGGAGTAAATAACAAAAATAGGGGGAAAAAAATAAAGAAAGAAAGAAAATAGTAAAAGATTTGACAGAAATGACTACTGACAGAAATGATCACCTATCCATGACTGCAAAATTCTCTCTTAATATGTGCGCTTCTACGTTCTTCACTAGCTGACGTTTCCAAATGATTTGAAGAGCTAGCCCTATGCAAAGAGCACTCTTATGGTTTCGTTTCTTGAAGGATCTCACAAAGGTTTTCACCAACTTTAATTATTCAAATCTTAATATTTCTGTGATATGCTCTACATTCTAGGAATCTATTATATCCATTTATATTATTTTTATCTTTTATTTCTGGCAAGGAAATGCAGAAGGAAATTAGCTCTTGGCCTTTCCTCTCTCTTATCAAATGTCAAAAAATAATAGTGTAGGATATATTTCAAAATATGATGTCCTTTACATGTTTATGCAGCCACTAACTGGGACAGCGTTCTGCAACGTGTTACTGAGAAGCCTTATTTTAGGCCATTTCCCATAATTATTAAAAATGCAGAGTTTTATTCATCTCCAATATTATGTTCAACTACGTGAATCTCTGCAGCACCTTGTAGCTTCCGCTACCAGTACTTTAATGTTGGTGGGGACTACACTCAGATCATAAGTATTTAGCTATGGAAAGGCTATTTAGACAATAACTCACATTTGTAGGATTTATGTGAACAAAATTTCCAGCATACTGTTTTTGGGGAAAAAGATTTCTGGATATTTAAGAAAAAAACAACTTACTGTATTTACCCAAATCCAAGATGCATTCAAGATGTCAAATTCAAGATAATCACCCAATAATTAGATTCTATATTTGGAAAATTTATATTTTTAAAATAAATTTCCAGGTATACAATCTAATTACAAGAGAGTCACCTTAAATCTGAGCATCTGCACTGCTACACCGGGAAAACAGGAGGAGCAGCAGCATGGATGCAGGCAGCTGGAGGATACAGCCAACCCCCTTCCCCCTCCATTTTTCCCTGTGCAGCATGCCCCACACCCTCAGGTGCCTGCATGCCTGCCAACTGTCCCTGACAGCCTCTGCTCCCTCCCACCCCCACTTACGTTCAGGACGGGGCTCCAAGTCCATTTTCTTCCAGGGCATGGAACACATGGAAGTGGCCCTTTCCTGGCTGTGCAGCAGCATCTGGGTGTCAGAACTCTGCCACTGCTGATTGGCCAGGCAGGGGATGGTGCTTCCATGTGCCCCATGCCCCAAGAATGAAAGGAACTGGAGTCAGAGCTTTGCCTGACAGTAAAGGGGTAGGAAGGGGATAGAGGCTGCCAGGCAGAGTTGGGGGGCAAGTGGCTACTGAAGCTCTGACTCTGGCTCTGACCTGGGCTCTAGGTTTGGAGTCAGAGCTGCAGCAGCTGCCTGCTCACCTCCACCTCTCCTTGTACTCAAATCAAAGATGAGGGGATTTTTTCCTCCATGCTGAATGGGGAAAAAAACTTTGGCTTGGATTAAAGTAAATACAGTAATAACCTTTAATAATTGGCAGTACTGTACATTTCAATAAATGTACATTACTATAATACAGCATAGTTCTTTTTTCATTTTGGGAGCTGGGGTTTACTTTTAATTCTATATTTATTGTGAAGGGAAACCCCGAGCAAGTTCTATTTGTGATGGAGCAGGATGCATTCTGGCTAGAGTCCTAAGAGAAAGATGTTAACCATGCCTAACATTTGTTGTGGGAGGGATGGGGGGAAGGGAGCAACAATCTCCTTTTAAGGGATGAACTTAAGTTACTTCCATTTGAAAAACAAAGCCCGTCTTGCAGCAGCATAAGAAAAAAAATCTATGAAGATTGACTGTGCTGGTATATGTTTTGATGGGAAGGGTAATCCTGTTCCACAATAACTACAGTACCAGGTCAAATGCAAAGAGATACTTAGCTGACTTCCCAGTAGGCGTTACATCACCTGAGTCAGGGATGGAACTTTATTTTTGAATCTATTAAATTATACAGGCCTGTTGAGAACCTTTTTTAAACTACATGAAATAAACCATCCACAGGAATTTGTGAGGAAATTATTTATACATTTATGAAATAACTGATCTCTGTGATTCCATATTTATGCTGTATAACAGGGGTTGGCAATGTATAGCCCACACGCTGGATCTGGCCAATGGAGCTGGAAGGCTTTCCCAGTGCCTGTGCTGGGGACTGTGATTTATTTTCTACAAATAAATAATTGCTTTGGAGGTCTGAGAGATTCTTCCTCTTAGTAACAAAAGCAGAAGCAATAAACCTTGTCACCTTTTGACAGCAATCGTATTTGAATCATCCTTAATTTCAACCTGACATGTGTCCTTCTTTTCATCTAGGGAATAAATTACTTAAGATTTATAGTTGGGTGTGTCAGTGTTACCTGAATCTGTATGTTGAAGAGCTAAATAATTTAATGGCAAGTATTTATAAACAAGAAAAAAATTAAGTAATTTTGAAAGTGCTTTTCTCCAGCCCTTTAGATTCAGCTTCTCAGTTCCAAAGCTCCTATCAAAATGGTAACTTACTGTTGATCACAGAAATTCCATTCTCTGTTAGGTCACAGTGCGAGATACCCCTGTAAGTGCTGACTAGTTATGTATCATCATCATCATCATTATTATCAATATCAGCTACATTTGGAAAACCTTTCCCTGTGTGTTTGTCTTTTGATATCCTCAGCTTAATGGTGACACTGGACTCACTGAACGTTCTGAACAACCTGGGACAGCTCTAAGTTATAGATGGCTAAAAAGACCTTAAGATACCAAAGCTAGTCAAACTAAGAACATTTTAAAACTCACATTACAAAGGCAACTTATTACTCCTTTTATCTCTGTTAACAGGTCTGGAATGTTTTGCTTGCTGTTACACTAAATGCTGCAATCTCTTATCAGGTCATAGAGCATTCCTTTCTAAAGCACATGCTGTTGAGGTTTCAGAAAGCCATCTATTTTGAAAAGAAGGCAAATCCAGTCTAGCATATGTAAGTTATAATACACATATTCCATCTCCTCTTTTGCTTACAGGACAGAAAGAAAAATTCTTGCCAAATCCTTAACCCAGGTTAGAAATGAAAAATAGTATTCCATGTACTAAGGGAAAGATTTTCAGAAGTACAGTTGACAGTTAGGCCCTAACTCCCTGTGGAAATCTTTGGGATTTAATTTATTATTCTAATTCTAATTGTGTTTTATTCTAAATTCTAAATTATGCTTTTAAATATTTCCCCTAAGCTATTATCTCAATGTTAGTTGCACATCATAAGAGACGCCAATACCAAATAATAAATTATATCACTGAAGTTATGACACAACCATAGAAAATGAGTACTTGACAGCACTACAGGGAAAATTCACAGGTTTAAGCACCAGCCCAGGCAATATAATAAATTAAGCTACAGGCTAGCTAACTTTATTGGTCTTCATTTGTCTACACACCTGCTGCAATGAGGCAGATGGTAGGTTTCTGGGTTTAGTAATGGTCAAAAAAAATCCTTGCTGCTGTGAAAATTTAGATGTATATTATATTAGCGACATCTAAGGTAGCTCCTGGTTTCAGAATGGTAAAAAGATGTGCTTCTGATCTGCAGATGCTAAACAATTTCCTAAATATACAATAACACTAACTGGGAAAAACTATTTTCTGGGAATGAGAAATTAAAGTGGTGTGAAGATTATCAGTATTTCAAACTTATATTATCATGTAACTATATTATGAGAACTTGAACAGTCAGCTAATTTGGGTTATCCCTTATTTCCATTACGTTGGACCATCAAAATGAACTGGATTACTCAAGGAGTAAGGCACAATTATTCAGTGTAAATGTGAAAGAATTGGTCCTTTTGTTAGGTATTGATTCACAAACTAAATGACAAATACAATCAATTAAAATGACATGAGCCAGGGAAGACAAGAAACCACAAAAATCATGTATTTCTATTTTGATGGCACTGTGCATCTAAAGCTCATTCCAAACCTAATGAAGAGTATGAGCACAGCTTCCTTAATGCTGTAATTAATATATGTAAAACTAAATTTTACATAATTATGCTGAGCGGAAACCAGCACGGGTTCGTAGCAGGCAGATCATGCCTGACTAATCTAGTCTCTTTTTATGACCAGGTTACGAAATGCCTGGACACAGGAGGAGGAGTGGATGTAGTATACTTAGACTTCAGGAAGGCCTTCAATACGGTATCCCACCCCATACTGGTGAACAAGTTAAGAGGCTGTGACTTGGATGACTACACAGTCCGGTGGGTGGCAAATTGGCTAGAGGGTCGCACCCAGAGAGTCATGGTGGATGGGTCGGTTTTGACTTGGAAGGGTGTGGGCAGTGGGATCCAGCAGGGCTCGGTCCTTGGACCGATACTCTTTAATGTCTTCATCAGCGACTTGGACGAGGGAGTGAAGTGTACTCTGTCCAAGTTTGCGGATGACACAAAACTATGGGGAGAAGTGGACATGCCAGAGGGCAGGGAACAGCTGCAAGCAGACCTGGACAGGTTGGACAAGTGGGCAGAAAACAACAGCATGCAATTCAACAAGGAGAAATGCAAAGTGCTGCACCTAGGGAGGAAAAATGTCCAGCACACCTACAGCCTAGGAAATGACCTGCTGGGTGGCACGGAAGTGGAAAGGGATCTTGGAGTCCTAGTGGACTCCAAGATGAACATGAGTCGGCAGTGTGACGAAGCCATCAGAAAAGCTAAGGGCACTTTATGGTGCATCAGCAGATGCATGACGAATAGATCCAAAGAGGTGATACTTCCCATCTATCGGGCGCTGGTCAGACCACAGTTGGAGTACTGCATGCAATTCTGGGCACTGCACTTCAAGAGGGATGCGGATAACCTGGAGAGGGTCCAGAGAAGGGCCACTCGTATGGTTAAGGGCTTGCAGACCAAGCCCTACGAGGAGAGACTAGAGAACCTGGACCTTTTCAGCCTCCGCAAGAGAAGGTTGAGAGGTGACCTTGTGGCTGCCTATAAGTTCATCACGGGGGCACAGAAGGGAATTGGTGAGGTTTTATTCACCACGGTGCCCCTGGGGGTTACAAGAAATAATGGCCACAAGCTAGCAGAGAGCAGATTTAGACTAGACATTAGGAAGAACTTCTTCACAGTTCGAGTGGCCAAGGTCTGGAATGGGCTCCCAAGGGAGGTGGTGCTCTCCCCTACCCTGGGGGTCTTCAAGAGGAGATTAGATAAGCATCTAGCTGGGGTCATCTAGACCCAGCACTCTTTCCTGCCTATGCAGGGGGTCAGACTCGATGATCTATTGAGGTCCCTTCTGACCCTAACATCTATGAATCTATAAAACATTCCCAACATTCTCTGATCAACCACTGGTCAATACAGTAAAACAAATTACTTGCTTTCATTAGATATATTGGATTTGTTTAAGGGAGTTTTTTCTCAAGTTCATATTCACTTCAAGATAACAACTCTCTGTAATGTGTCAAAAAACATACCAAGCAAACATACTGATGAGTACCTACCACACAGATAAATTAGTGCAACCCATCTGTATAAGATAGTACCCATTGTATGCAATAAGATAGTACCCATTGTATGCAAACCTCCTTATAGATTCATAGATTCATAGATGTTAGGGTCGGAAGGGACCTCAACAGATCATCGAGTCCGACCCCCTGCATAAGCAGGAAAGAGTGCTGGGTCTAGATGACCCCAGCTAGATACTCATCTAACCTCCTCTTGAAGACCCCCAGGGTAGGGGAGAGCACCACCTCCCTTGGGAGCCCATTCCAGACCTTGGCCACTCAAACTGTGAAGAAGTTCTTCCTAATGTCCAATCTAAATCTGCTCTCTGCTAGCTTGTGGCCATTATTTCTTGTAACCCCCAGGGCCGTCTTGGTGAATAAATACTCACCAATTCCCTTCTGTGCCCCCATGATGAACTTATAGGTAGCCACAAGGTCGCCTCTCAACCTTCTCTTGCGGAGGCTGAAAAGGTCCAGTTTCTCTAGTCTCTCCTCATAGGGCTTGGTCTGCAGGCCCTTGACCATACGAGTTGCCCTTCTCTGGACCCTCTCCAGGTTATCCGCATCCTTCTTGAAGTGTGGCGCCCAGAATTGCACGCAGTACTCCAACTGCGGTCTGACCAGCGCCCTATATAGGGGAAGTATCACCTCCTTGGACCTATTCGTCATGCATCTGCTGATGCACGATAAAGTGCCATTGGCTTTTCTGATGGCTTCGTCACACTGCCGGCTCATGTTCATCTTGGAGTCCACTAGGACTCCAAGATCCCTTTCCACCTCTGTGCCACCCAGCAGGTCATTCCCTAAGCTGTAGGTGTGCTGGACATTTTTCCTCCCTAGGTGCAGCACTTTGCATTTCTCCTTGTTGAACTGCATCCTGTTGTTTTCTGCCCACTTGTCCAACCTATCCAGGTCTGCCTGCAGCTGTTCCCTGCCCTCCAGCGTGTCCGCTTCTCCCCATAGCTTTGTGTCATCTGCAAACTTGGACAGAGTACATTTGACTACCTCGTCCAAGTCACTGATGAAGACATTAAAGAGTATTGGTCCAAGGACCGAGCCCTGCGGGACCCCACTGCCCACACCCTTCCAGATTGAGACCGACCCATCCACCACGACTCTTTGGGTGCGACCCTCTAGCCAATTCGCCACCCACCGGACCGTGTGGTCATCCAAGTCACAGCCTCTTAACTTGTTCACCAGTATGGGGTGGGATACCGTATAGAAGGCCTTCCTGAAGTCTAAGTATACGACATCCACCCCTCCTCCTGTGTCCAGGAGTTTTGTAACCTGGTCATAGAAAGAGACTAGATTGGTCAGGCACGATCTGCCTGCCACAAACCCATGCTGGTTTCCCCTCAGCATAATTTGCCCTGCCGGGCTCTCACAAATGTGAGCCTTGATAATTTTTTCAAAGACTTTACCAAGGATGGAGGTGAGACTGACTGGCCTATAGTTGCCCGGGTCCTCCTTCCTCCCCTTTTTGAAAATGGGGACCACGTTAGCCCTTTTCCAGTCCTCCTTAGCGCCAACTCTTTTTAAAGCTGTGGTGAGCCACTATACTGAATACATTTCGAGTTCTTCACTCCTGCAGCTGAGTTTTCCTGCACATTTCTTTCTCATTTCCAATGATTCTTGTTTCTTTAACAGCCTTAAATGCCAGGCAAATATCTCCAAATGGGGCCCCAAACAGGTCTCCCAGAATCCCTCTTTTGCCTCTCTCTCAGCCTGTCACATATGATTAGTATGGCTCCACCCCTCCCTGCCCCTAATTGGTGAACTCAGACCAGGCTGCCCTGTGCCTCATCTGCATGTACATTTTTTAAGGATCAGAGGACCTGTTCTAATCATGAGGGGGGGCGGGGGAGGGGGCTAAATAGCACATGAATCCTTTGCGGGAAGTATCTGGAGTACACACACACACTGATCAGTGCTGAATTGTGGGGCCACTATAGCTTGAAATGCTATTGACTCTGATGAGGCCCAGCCCAATTAACTATACAGTAAATTCTGAGCCTTTTGTCTTTGGACTAATATCATGCATAGTTTGTACTATCTATAAGTAGGTACAACAAAAATGTATTTAATGGAGTACCTGTGCTAAAACTTGCAGCAGCTTCAAAAAAAGGTGAAATGCATCAATTCTGGATGAACTCAGACTGTGAATATTTGTAGTAATTTGCCTATATATAAATAACTACAGGTATGTTTATTTCAAGGTCAGTGTTTTGAAATTTGCACCACACTTGCATGTACTCAGGGATAGTACAGTCTGAAAGAGAGAAAGAGTACACAGGGGGAAAAAAGTTAGGGAGGGCAAGAGGGCTACCTGACCTCCCCCAGATTTATTTTATCTGCTACAGCAGTGGGAAAGGGACAAATTCAAAGTAAACCTCTAATTATTAGATTCTATACTTTGAAGATTATAACAATTCCATATGTAGAATCTAATTATTAGTGAACTGTCTTATATTCAGGGCTGTCATATATTTGAGTAAATATGGTAAATACAAACATAATGCACCTCTGTATTTCATAGTGTATTCCCATAAACAAGCTATCTAAGAGCTTTCAGTATAATGGATCATGAAGCCATTGTAGTATCTGCAACGTTAAGGCTATTTCTAGCTTTCTATTATATGCCCATTTTGAACTCATTCACCCAACTTTTTCAATTCAAAAGAATTCTGCCTTGAAGTTCTTGCCAGTAATCGCTTGCCTGAATAGAATTGGACAAGTTGTTCAACTAATCTTAGACAAGACATTCATGAATTAGGAGAGTTTGTAAATGAAAAAGTGTACTTTCTTTTCTCTTTTGAAGCATTTCTAACATGCTCTCAAGCATCATTTCTCAAAAAAGGCTTCCATTAAAATTCTGAATTAGCCTTATCCAATTTGTCCACAGAGGGAGGTGATTCTTTTGGGAATCTGAAAAGCATTTGTATGGTTAATTTTTTAAATTATTCAGTATATTTAATATGCTTTTAATCCTCCATAGAGGAATCCTACAGTACTGCCCAAGTATTTTCGGAGGAATTTAATAGGCCTGTGCAAAGTGGCAAGTATCCGCTTCAGATTCGGATTGGGTCAATTCGGGGGACAGTAATTCGATTTGGTAATTCGAATCACTGTCCCAAATCAACTCAGCTGAATGTGATTCAGAGATTTGGCTGCTGCTGAATCTGCTGAATCTCCGAATCGGACAGGCCCCATCCCCTGCCCACTCTCCCAGTCCTGTCAATGGCTGCCCCGCCTGGCCCCAGCACCCTGCTCTTTAAAATAAAAAAGCCCCAAACTAACTGGCTCCTGCCAGGCAGGGGGGCATCCCCACTGCTCCATACTGCATGGGGTGGGGGGGCTCTGTCACCCTGCTCCCTAGTTACCAGAATGGAGTCTGGGTCTAGCTCCCTCCGGCAGCGAGCAGGGACCGCCCGAATCTCTGAAGCTCTCTGAATCTTTTCTGAATTGATTCGGAGAGCTTCAAATCAATTTGGACCTTTTTACTGGTCTCCTGATTTGAATCAGATTTGGATATATGGCCGCCGAATTGGGCCAAAGCTCCTCCAAATCGAATCAGCATCCAAAGCTTCATACATCCCTAGAGTTTATAAATTCCAATTCCATGGGTTTCTTAACACATAAACCATACTAAAAGCAGAAAGTTCCACCTTACCTAGACTCAAAGAGAGTTTGGCCTGGATAAACCCATACAGTTCATATATGAGATGCTGAAGTTGGGAAACCCAGGGAACATGTTCACTTCTCAGGACTACAGACATGACAGGGCCATGGGAGCTGCCCCTTCATAAACAGAATTAGTGTGTCAGAGCATGTAAACAGCTAACAGCCATCACAGCTATAACTTTTCTTCACATTGGTCTATAGGCACCACAGTGGTTCTCTTTGGCTAACCTTCTAATAGTCACAGAATTACCAGTCCTGATGCCACTTTTGCTGTGTAATATATGTGCTCTGCAGAATGGAAGACCTTTAGTTGGCTTAAGGAAGCCTGAATCTGTAATATCTCATACAGAGTCAGAGAATTCCTACAGTAATTCTGGTTTCAGAACTTGCATGGCAGGAAGGAAATCTTCCCAGCATTATTCTTGAGTTTCCAGGGACAGCAGCATAGAAATAGGCAGGTGCGCTCTGAGACATGGGCAAAGCTACAGCACTGTGGCCACCTCTTCCATGCTAGGACTGATGCAAAGTCTAGAATACTTTACGTGAGCCTTCTTGGTGAACATCACCCATAAGATATGATGGCTTGGCCAGTTTCTTCCACTTGGGGGGGGTGATGGTGGCTGGAGTTGCACTACTTCAGGGGGTCAGACCTGATGATCTTGGGGGTTGGACCTGATGATCTTGGGAGTCAGACCTGATGATCTGTTTAGGTCCCTTCCAACCCTAAGCACTATGATACTATGATACTGTCAGCTCACTTTGGCCGGATTTTCCAAACTCAAAAGTCTACACATCTTGTTTTCCCATCAATTTCTGATGTTGTACGCCCTTATTGCATCAGACCCCGAGTCTCCAAATCTGCACTACACTATGAATGCAAGTCTAGGCAGATGAACCAGAGCAAACTATGTATGATACATGTTACTTTCATTACTCTTTCTGTGGTAGCAAGGAACCCCCGCGAGCCTCAGGAACACCGGGGGCAAACAGCCCTAATAAATTCCTCCAAAAATACTTAGGCAGTACTGTAGGATTCCTCTATGGACAATTAAAAGCATATTAAATGTACTGAATCATTTTAAAAATTAACCATACAAATGCTTTTCAAATTCCCAAAAGAATCATCTCCCTCTGTGGACAAATTGGATAAGGCTAATTCAGAATTTTAATGAAAGCCTTTTTTGAGAAATGATGCTTGAGAACATGTTAGATATGCTTCAAAAAAGAAAAGAAAAACCCCTTTTTCATTTACAAACTCTCCTAATTCATTGAATGCTTATTGTCTCTCAGTGGCTACATAAAATGCATTCAGCACGATGCCTACCAAATGTAAATCAGTTAATTATAAAGTGCATTGTTCCATATCCTACACTTGCAAAATTAACTTGGGATCTGAAAAGCAAACTGTTCTTCCTCTATCAGGCAGTGTCATCAATCATGAAAGGTCAAATTAAGCCCCGAGTTATCTGTGTAATCTGAGGCTTCATGAGCTTTGCAATAATGTAAATTATTGGACCTTAATAAACAATTCAGTTGCTCATGCAAAAGGAAGATTAAGGAGTGCTGAATCTCTCTTTCTTACACATGAAGTTTTTTGTGATAAAGACCACCCTTTATGTTGTGTCCTTGTACAATGCCTTGTACAATAGAGTCCAAGATTAGGTCTTCTGGGTGCAAACACAATATAAATCATTAATAACCATAAGAATAATCATTTAGCTAAGCTGGCTCTGTGGGATGAACAGGAATGAAAACAAATCAAAACTATTTTTTATCATTAAAATGAGGAAATATGACTCTGAAAAATGCCCAACAATTGGATGTGCCAAGTAAGAAGCTGCCACTTTCACACAGTCACCATACAGTTTAGAGCTAGACTAAAATTTTTCTGACTTTTAGAACCATCAGAAGATCTAAACAATTTATGCTGGGCTTGCCAAAGATTCCTAACAGAACTGTTCAGAAGGCACTCAAAAAATCTTTATCACAGTATCTTTTTTTCCTTGAGTAAATTCATAAGTGTTTGCAAACTCTGCTCCATTTTAACCAAAAATACCTAAGAATTCAATATACATTGAATTTGTTTCTTTCTTAACCAAAAAATTACTATATTTCTCAGTATAAGAATGAAATAAATCAAACATTTTAAGAGAATAAAAATTACAACGGATCAATTAAAATTTTTCAATTTAAATAAGCAGTGCATCTTTGTTACCTTTAATAGTCTAACTTTTCAGTTCACTATATTTTGTTATTACTTATCTAACTGAGGATCAGGTTATTCCAACTTTCCAAAAAAGAGCTGTAAATAGCCAATAATTTATCAGTCATATTTTGGCAGTGCCCCTTGGCATTTGATGATGTGTGTACAGTAATTAATTAACCATAAAAGAGCCATCATTTTTAATAGCGATTTGACTGTACAACATGTATTATAGACTACTTGTACATCCTAAACTCCCACTGAAACTGAGAATCAGAAGCTATCATGAATAACATGTCAAGAAACAATTCAAAAGAAAATACTGTCTATATTCTTTCTTCTGAGCTTCTCTGCATAGTTCAGTCCATCTCAGTTAATTATTGTATCTTCTATTTAAACCATTACAGCATGTACCAACAGATAAGCTAGTTTCTAGTAAGCTTCTAACAACACACTGAATATCAACAAAAATATCATTTTACTCTGACAATGATCAAGCACAGGATGAAATGGGCCAGCACACTTCTAAAGCCACTGCCTGAAGAAAAACTGATTTTAAACTCCAGCCTATTCACCTACAGGCTTTGCATAAAATGTAACAACATCCAAGCTCAAATACAGGCCATATACAGGTGCTACATTTCTATCATGACAGACATTGTTTCTCCTGGTGGAAATATGCCCCTTCCAGGAGAAGATCTTTCAGTTCTCAATTTGGAAGTTCTCCCTTGAGACAGATTATATATCACAAGAGTGAATGCTTGTATGGTGTGCAGCTCTTCCCCAAATCAGGGGCTTACCAGCTTGGGGAATGTGCTGGGCTTTGTCCACTGTTCTCCCCACCTCACAGAGTGGTCTGGGAAGGGAGGAAAAAGGAACACCAGCCACTGCTCTTTGTCTCTTCCCCAAACTGGGCAGTCCCCATTTTGGTGAAGAGGCAAAGGAGGCCAGCCAGGCAGCTCCCTCTGGCTTCCCCTTCCCACCCTGCCACCCAGCTGAGCAGCAGGGGTGATGACTGGAAAGCCTCAGGAGCTGGGGACTGGAGATCAGATACAGGCCACTGTGTGGCCTATCCTCACCTCAGTTCCCAGGCTTCAGGCTTTAAATTGTGGGTCTGGCTCCCAGCTGGGCAGCAGGGGCAGGGTTTGGGGACTTGAAACTGGGCTCAGAGAGGCCATCCCCAAGCCTGGGGCAGGCAGTTGCAGGCTGTACTGCTCTGTCTCCCAGAACCACTTCTAGAAATGTTAATTTTCCACTGCTAGAAATGAACACCCATTCGCAGCCATAGTGTTGTAATGATTAATTTTACTATCAAAATGGTCTAACTTATGTTCTCGTTGTAACTAACAGCATTCATGGTAATACTGTATAAGTTTTTCCTACTTTGAAAGTCAGTCATATTTTGGTGACTGCATGTTGCATTTCAGATATATGCTTGTAGGATTGTTGGAATGTAATAGCAAACATTTTTAATATCTTTATGAGTAATTAGCATGAAGTATACTTCTAATACTCAGTACTGGAATTTTAAAATATAAATATTATTGCTGTAACGAGCAAAATAATATAATTTAGTAAATATTATATACCCATTTTAAAATTTACATAAATTAGGGTTTTCCTTAACACTAGAAGTTATAAGCAGAAGCGTCTGCAGGTAGAGGGACCATTAGAAACAGTTTTTAAAAATCTTTTTAAATTCTAAATTTGCTTATGAGTAAATTTCCTTCACAAAAGGCACTTAAAAGATGTATAAGATTTTTTAAATTGTAACCGAACTAAATGAATAAGAAGTTAAGAATTTAATCATTTTTTGACTTGTTGCCATATTTGATGGACATCTTGGGTATCCTTAACTTTCCTTCAGAACTAAAGTTCATTTAAATGTGGGGCATTTCCAAGTATGGTAATGAATGTTACATATTGTACTACCATTTTACTAATGAAAGAAAGTGTGACTATAAACAATATCAAGTACTATCTCAATATTAACTCTTTCTAGAGAAGTTTTTTCCTATAACTACTTTAACAACACAACATTCAAATATATGTATTCTGTTTTATAGTTTCATTTGGAAGTTGGGATCAATTTTAGCAATAAGAAGAATAAGCAGAAAACTAGAAAAAGGTCATAATCTCTATGAAGATGAATTTTCATATGCTATGTGGCTCTGATATAGAAAAAGAGCAAAGATACAAATTTAAGAGCTCAATATATTTTTTTCCATGTACGAAATTTTGTTAATATGTTTGTAATTTCTAGGTTATTTTATCAGTAAATTCCTAGAAATAAAGGAAGTGACTCCTGGAAAATATTGCTGACCTTCAAGAGAGACTAATTTTTATTCTTCTAGGAATACCAAATGGTTGGAAAGGGGAGTAAAGGAAGCCAAGCTGCTATTAACTATGTTTAAATTTAAAGATTTAAATATTTTTAAACGATCGTAATAACCCAACCAAATAGCTAAGAACTGAACATAGTAATTTACATTACAGATTTGATCCTGCAACCACTTCCTCACATGAGTAATCTTTACTCATCTAAGCACTGCCATTAAGGTCAGTGGGATTACTCAAGTAAGTAGGAGTTATACATGTAGGTATAGGTTTTCAGGATGAAGCTGTATCTATCAAAATGCAATTCAATTAAAGGCATAGTTTTTTGATGCATAAACTAAAAAAAAAAATAGATGACAAAATCCTTCTGGAATTTTACTACGCATCCTCTCTGAAATACTCGGAGCAAATATGGACATTCTTACAACACAGGGACAATATACATTCCCTGATATAATCTGAATGCCACTTCCATCTACAATAACAAATGTCAAACTAGAAAATACAGCAAATTAATTTAAATATATTTTATCATATGTGATATTTTTTCTTTTATATAATTAAAGATTTTTTAAATACCCATTATATAAATTTGACATTCAGCTTTTACTCCCATTTCAGAATCTAGAAATGCTTACTTGTTCTGAGAAGCATTCTCCCTCTTCCACTGCCATTTTCTCTGGCCAAATATGAAACCTGATGACTCAATTAGTTAACACTTTGGACACTGCATCACTGCTAAAAATAGCTGCCTGCAGGAAGTATACTCTGTTTTTTTTCTAGAGAACTAAGCAGTTACTTGTTAGACTTCCCTTAACTATTTGAAGTGAAAAGGACAACCGATTGTCAGTGTTGCAGGACTATTAAACTAGCAATGGAGCATGACCCAGGATTCCTGGCTGGCTTACCATATTTGCAAGCTCCAGTCATTCCTGGTATATGTAATCATGATATGGAGAATACCAAAAATAGCTATAGAATCAGCTGGTTAGAATACTATGCTTGCTTGGAATCACTCATGAAACAAGCTTTTGACATTCTGCTTATCAGCCCTTTCCTCAGTAATGCAGGCTACTTTGAACTATTTCTAAAGGCAACAATAACATCATTTTACACTCTGTGTGTTTTGAATGCTGCACATGCCTGCCTCCTACTCTGTGGTAATTTTATATTTATTCAAATTTTCTGATGACTAATTATGATAGATTTATATTTGTTCTAGGGACTATTTTCCTGAACTGAAAGGCTAGTTTGTATATACTTCATGCTTCTAAATGAAAGAAATGGCAATTTTACTTTTGGTAGAAATTGTCTTAGAAATATTCAGTTAGAAGTCCCAGACAAAACTTCACAGTTGTCAGTAATGAAGATTATCTCCTGTACCAAGGGTAGACGTCTAAAATAGCAGGGGTTTTCTCTATGCTCCTTTCAGGTTATTCAGTCTCTTAAAAGTGGAAATGCTGGAGATACCCTCAAAAATTTTTAGAAATGTGACATCTGGGTTGGGACAGCAAGCCATGTTGCTGCTGTTATTTTTTTTTATTACTTTTACAACCCCTTGCTAGTTCTGAAACTGCACAGTCTCCTCTGCTCATGCCCATTCTACTGTTCTGGCAGTTCCGCTCACAAACAGGAACCGCTGATCAACGTTCCACTGTACAATTTGGTATCTATGCAGGACAAGAGAAAGGGAATTAAAAAAACAAACATATGGGGGAACAGTTTTTGGCCACCGAATTAAAATATTTGGCTAAGGTAAACGTGCAATTTTGTATAGTTAATTTAATATTTAAAAAAATATTAATCCATGTCTTTGTCAAAGGGAAGGGGGGGGGGGGGAAGAATGGTCAGCAGAGAAAGCACTGGACTGGAAGCCAGTCCTCTTAAATTATATTGTTCACTTTGAGCACTGATCTGCCGTGTAACAGCTTCTAAAGGAAGCAAGACTTCCACTCCAAAATAAATAGCTGGCTAGAATCTCAGTCACTGTCAACTGAAAGACATCAGTAATATCAATGAAGCTAAAATTGATCAACCAGATGATGATCTAGTCTTGAATATTTATGGTTCTAACACTATAATAACTACATAGACATGTTATACACAGATGCACAAACACATACTCCACTAACAAAGAACACTTGTGAAGTATTGTGAAGTCAACAACATTCTACATAGGTGTGAAGAACTGTTCGGGCTGAAATAAATTGCAGGATTAAGGCCAAGTATGTTCTGATGAATGTATGTTGCAGAGCCAATGCACTGTAATAGAGATTTCAGTCCCTTGAGCCATGGCTGTTCTGGCAAAACAATTTATTGAAGGTGCCAGAGTCATACATGTCATCTCTTTGTAATATGCAATACATGCTATATCAATTTTAAGGGTTGTTTTAAACATCTTGCTAGTAAAATCTTGTTTGTTTGTTTGTTTGTTAATCAAAGTTCTTCAGGCCTGAAGAAGGGTGTTTGTGCCCAAAAGCTTGCAAAGAACAATTATTCAAACAATTTAGTTGGTCTAATTAAAGATAACACATTTACCCAAAGAATCTTTTCTGCCTATGTCCTTAGACCAACAAGGCTATAACCAACACTCTTTTTCTTGTTAGTAACATTTCTTGTTAGTGTCACAACCCAAAGTTGTGATTTTTGTTTTGTGTGCGCTTTGGCACTGCTAAATTATTTTCCCGCCAAATTTGTAGCTTTTTTTGCAGTGTGCATTTCTTTTTGCATCTGAGAAATGCTCGTTGCAAAGAGTTCCCGCCATTTGTATTAGAATTCGAGCCACATTATTGGCCAGTTCTAAATTATGCACACGTGGCAGCTAGTGATTGGCTTGCTAGTCGTATAAAAAGCTTGAGTGGTTTCCACCCAAGTTGGACGACTCCACGAACACCAGGAGGAGGGATCTTCACACTGTGTGAAGATCTCTAAGCGCTGCGGAGCCTATCGGACCCAGCGCATTTCAAGCAGGCAACAGAGGTCTAATCAGCCTCTAGCCTCTCCCCGTCGCCGATTGATTCCTAGACGTGTCCCTTCCCCTGCGCGCAAAAGAGATGGACCCACGGAGCTTCAACAACTCCGTGGGAGAGAACCGAGCTTGTTGTAGTCCTCAAACGAGGATTTAATCGGAGCTGTGCCTGGAAAACTGTCCAGCCTACACCGCGACCATCTTCGGTGTAAGTAAACAATCTTGAATCAACCACTAAGCGTCCGTGACTAATTCTAGCTCGCCGCCGGTTTTCTCCGACGCCACGTGCCCAGGCTGCTGGCCACAGCCCGCGTGCGCAAAAGGGCCCCGGATTGCTCCCAGCCCGCACAGTTAGTAATCACCTTACTATTTATCAAGGCTTGCATTATTTTATGGTGGCATATTTCCCCCATTATTGAAATCACTTGGAGTTCCCTCATTTCTAGACTTGTATTATTTCTTGGCCACCCATGACCTTATGTCATCATCATGCCCCATTTGAAGCATGAGAGTGCCTTTGCTGTACAGGCAGTCCTTGAATTACAACTTTTTGACTTATGATGAACGGAACTTATGACCTTTATAAATTTACACCTTGTTTCGAGGTTCCAATGGTGGCTTCAACTTTACAACTCTGGACACAGCTGCCTCCAGCTGATAAGTCTGTTGTGGTGGGGGGAGGGAAGGGGTGTAGGGGGGCAGATCAATGCCCCCGTAATGAGAGAGGGATTGGGGCTGGGACAGGGGCTGGGGCAAGTGCTTCCCACCTGGGAAAGGGAATGGAACGGCTCCTGCCACTGCGTGCCACTGGTCCAGGAGGGCATGGGGGGGGGGGAGGCGTGTGCAACTAGATCTGTGCGAAGTGGGCGGGGGCCAGGGCTGTGCTCTGGGCAAGCAGCACTGGGAACAGGGGCTATGCCTTCCCACTGCTTGCCCAGCCAGACTGGGCCAGGCCAGGGCAGGGGAGCACGGGACGGAAATGCTGCATTGTCTTCAGATGATCCGAGGACATATACTCCCCCATGCCCTGCCACCACATGCCCAGCTGGGATGGGGCATGGGGGGACACAGGACACAGGCACAGGGAGACTGGAGGCATGGGGAGACCAGAGACTGAAGTGGCTCCCACTGTTCCATGCCGCTCCCACCGCTTGCCCAGCAGAGCCAGGCCAGGCTGGGGCGGGGGGGGCATGAATGGAACCACTGCACTGCCTCAGGACAAGCGGCACACAGTTGCAGAAGCCACCCCAACCTCCCCACATCTCTGTCCTGTGCCTCCCCATTCTGCTCTGCTCCACCCCAGCTGGGTGAGTAGTGGCAGGGCATGGGAGGGCATGTGTCCCCGGATCTGCGCAAGGTGGGCAGGGTCAGGGCTGCAGCGGGCTGCACTCTGGGTGGGCAGTGGGAGCTGTGGGCAAATTTTGGGGTGGCTGCAGCCCCCACTTTGCTGCCTGCCTTGCCCTGATATGGGGGCACATACCCCCTCCCCCATGCCCTGCCACCTCTCGCCCAGCGGGGGCAGAGGGGCAGGGGGGCATGGGATGGATGCATGAGGAGGCCAAGGCAGCTCCTGTCTCTGCACACTGCTCAGCCAGAGGCAGCACAGCAGCTCAGTCCCACGCCCCCTGACCCAGCCTGGGGTGGGGGGGGGGCGTGTGCAACTGGATCTGCACAGGTTGGGCAGGGTCAGGGCTGCACTTTGGGTGGCCTGGCTGGGCAAGTGGCAGGAGGGCATAGCCCCTGCTTCCTGCAATGCCCACCCAGAGCACAGCCCCAGCCCTGCCTGCCCTGTAAAGATCCAATTGCCTACCCCTTCCCCATGCCCTCCCGGACCAGCAGTGCCCCACCCCCTCCCCATGTCCTCCCACTCTGGCTGAGCAGCACTTACCCCCGCCCCTGTCCCAGCCCCAGCCCCAATCCCTCCCTCACTGTGGGGGTGTTGATCTGCCCCGCCATGCCCCTTCCCTCCCCCCACCACAACAGACTTACCAGCTGGAGGCAGCTGTGTTCAGCATCATAAAGGAACCAATCCCCCATTGATAACATTGTTCCTATGAGAAAATTGTTTCCAACTTACGATGTTTTGATTTAAGACACGGTTTTCAGGAACCAATTGCATTGTAAGTCTGAGGACTGCCTGTATACCATGGCACTGCATGTGTGCTTGCAGTGAAGTATGTGCTGCTTAAGTGCTTCACTAAATCAGGAGAGCTTGACAAGACAAACAAATGAAGGGAAAATTTCAAGGCACAACCTAGAGTCAGACACTGACTTTTCAATGAGTTGGGTGCCTAAATCACTTCAAAACTGTTGGTGAAAGGAACAAGGACAAAATAAAAATGGACTGATTTCTTTACTGGGATTAAACAGACTCAAATGAGAATAATGCAGCTGCTTTAACACTGTTAGCATGGTGGAAAAGGCAACATTTTTTCATTTCATAGGGATGCCTTATCTCATCGCTACTTGGCATGCCAGCTCCATTGCTGGACCCATCGCCACCATCACTAGCCCCGCAGCTGCCACTTGACCTGCTGCAGTGGCTGGTCTCACCACAGATGCAACCACTTGCCATGCCCACAAAAAGCCCCCTCACTGGTCCCAGAGGGTAATATGCCAGTGGGGGTACATTGCTATACCTGTTCAGCCTCCAAAAGAGAAGGCTGAGAGGGGATCTAGTGGCAGCCTACAAACTAGTCAAGGGGGAACAGCAGGCATTGGGAGAGTCCCTGTTCCCCCAAGCAATCCTGGGAGTTACAAGAAACAACGGACACAAGCTAGTGGAGGGTAGTTTCAGGCTAGACATTAGGAAGCGCTATTTCACTGTCAGGGTGGCTAGGACCTGGAACCAACTTCCAAAAGAAGTGGTGCTGGCTCCTACCCTGGGGGTCTTTAAAAGGAGGCTGGATGAACATCTGGCCGGGGTCGTTTGACCCCAGTACTCTTTCCTGCCACGGCAAGGCATCAGATTAGATGATCTCCTCAGGTCCCTTCCGACCCTACCAACTATGAAACTATGAAATGTGTCTCACCTAAGCATAGCCTTAGACCAGGGGTATAAATGAGTTTTATGCCCCTGGTCTAAGGTTAGGTTTAAGTGAGACACATTTGCCGGTATAGTAATGTCTATTAGTGTTATACCTGTTGTGGCATTTCTACAATAATGCAACTTCCTGTATAGATACATTTGTATCTGCAGGAAAGTACATGTGCTAGTATAGCACATTTCACTCCTGAAATACTGTATAAATTGTACTAGCAAAAGCTGATATTTGCTGATATGAGGTACATTTATACTAAGAAATTTTTCCAGGAGAGAGATACCAGAAAATCTGGCCTTACACAGACCTGGTCTCAGACTTTTCCAAAAGACAAATAAATGGTTTGGGGGTCTTTTTGTTTTTAAATATTTTTTCCATTAATAATCCTAGGATTTAGTACTGATGCTTCCTTTCAGTTTCCCCTTGGGCTTAATTCATACAAAGAAATGGGGAATAGATGTATCACACACATGCATCAAGTATTTCTTGATGCACTTATAGTTCTAAGTGATTTTTTTTCCTATGAATACAAGAGTGATAGAAGAGAAGGAAAGAAAAACTGTGGCAACTGAGTGATAGCACAATAGTGTTACAGGTGTAGAACTAGTTTTACCTCTGTCCCATCCCTGGTTTCTCTGAATGTACAATTTCAGGTGGGAAGCATTAAGTCTTTACCTCCCTTAAGGTGAAATCTTGCAATTCTCCCACTATTGTGCGGGGCCTGGGTGACAGAACCCTATGCATCAATTCTTTTTATTCAGCAGATCCAGCTAGCCATGGCATCTGTAGTTCCTCCCTTTGTAAATCTGTCACAAAGTGGTGTAAAGTGATCATAAAGCCTTCTTAAAAGCAAAGTATTGTTTATTATAACAGGAAGGGAAAGCATTCAGGACAAAAGGATTTTTAGAAAGAGTCTTCACATGTCTACCTTACCTATATAAGCTTAACCATTCTCTAAGCAGGCCTAGCCTCTTTAGACACAATCAATACATTTAGGTGTTAGTTTGTTCCCTCAAAGAGCTCCCATAAAATGGTCTCCTTCTACAGAGAATAGAACACAGTTAATCTGGCAGGATTTCCTTTGCTTTTGTGACTTCCTAGACTTTTTTCTCATCTAGACCGAATTATTCTAGTGAAATCAAAACTATCCTCAGCCACAAAAGCAGTGGTGGTTGGTCAAGAAAGGGTGCTCAGGTGCCACCACTCCAGTTTCAAAATGACATGATTAATCATGTCATGATTATGCAGGCTGGTCCAGTCTGCTATGCATATGAGCAGTAAGGCACCTTGGGGTGATCTCCTTACCACCCCAATGGCGCATGCACAGCAGAAACACTTGACCAGTTCAAATAATTGAAATAGCTACTTGTTTAGGTGGACAGTGGGATGCCTGTACTGACACCCCAGCCTGGGTAAAGAGCTGTTGGGAGGAAGGCAGAAGACATGGGGTGCCATGTGCAGACATGCACTGGCCCCAGGCAGCCTGGACAGCAGCTCCAGCAGGTAAGTGGGGGAAAGGAGGATTGAGGCCCCTGTAAGTAGGGAGCTGGGCAGGGCTGGGGCTGCTGCCCAGCCAGGTGGGGCTTGAGACTGGGGCTGCAGGTGGCTCATCCAGGGTAGGGGGAGGGCCGGCTTCCCAATGCTGTGTGCACCGTGGGAGCCAGGGCATGTTTCCCCCCTGTGGCTCACTTGTGCCATGTCCCTGGATGACCCATCCCATTACCCCCATGGCCCTTCCCCCCCCCCCCGCAGACTTTCCTGCATATTAACCCCCTGCAATTTTTTTTCTCCCTCCACCCATGCCACTTGCCCCACCTGTCTCCGAGTTCACCAGCCACACCTGAACAGAAGTCACTAAAGTCACCCCCCTTAAGTCTCAAGATGGCAAAGTAAAAATCACTGATAAGAACAAGAAGATGTCACACTGGGTGGAACATTATTTAGAGCAAGGGTGGGCAAAATATGGCCTGTGGGCCATACCCACCCCACACCCCACCCATACCCCACATGCTCCCTCACCCCATACTCACCCCCTACAATCCCTGCACATACCCACAGCCCCCCACAAACCTGTACCCACTCCTCCACAGTTTACAAGAGTAAGACTTCATTTTAAGCTATTGTGCAATCACCTCTATGTGCACTACACAAACACAGGTAAATCAGGACAAAACATTTTTTGAAATCAAATTAATGAATGTTGTAGATGTTCGATTTTTAGAATATAATTTGGTATTTTTTTTGGTTCTGAGATGGTGAAACCCTGTGCTGAAAGGAGTACTTCTGGGGGCAAAGGGAGGGACTTCTGGTGGCAAAGGTAGGGGGTTAGGAGGCAGGAATTCTGGTCCCAAGGTGGCAACTAGGGGCAGACACCTGTCAAGGGGTGAAGCACCAGTCAAGGGGCCACCCATGTGGCCCTTGACACCTTGCCAAAACTCGGTAAGCAGCTCTCCGCCTGAAATAATTGCCCGCCCCTGATTTAAGAGCTTTACTCCCACTAAATATACATTACAAAAGAGGCACTGGATAAACTTCCCGCTCTAGGTGTACTGGCACAGCTAGACAAAGAACCTACAGCTGAAAAACTTAGCAAGGCCACAGACTCTCTAGCAAGTGGAAAAGCACCAGGGTAGGATGGCATCCCAGACAAGGTTCTCAAGTGCGGGTAGGCTTATCTGCTACCACACCTTCATCAATTCATAGCGTGCTGCTGGAAGGAAGATCAAGTACCCCAGGGCATATGTGACACTAACATCATCACTCTCTACAAAAACAAGGGAGACATGGGTGATTGCAACAACTATAGAAACATCTCTCTCCTCAGCGTCACAGGCAAGGCTTTTGCCAGAGCCGCCTTAAAATGCTTGCCACAACTTGCTGACTGCATCTACCCAGAATCACAGTGTGGATGCAAAGCAGGGAGATCAACAGTGGACATAATATTCTCCTCACACCAACTGTAAGAAAAATGCAAAGAACAAAATAAGCCACTGTATGTAGCATTTGTTGATCTGACGAAAGCCTTAGACACTGTTAACAGAGCAGGTTTGTTCAAGGTGCTGGTAAAGACTGGGTGCCCCACAACATTACTCAGCATGATACGCTCCTTCCATGAAAACATGCAGGTCACAGTTCAGTTTCATGAATCAACTCTGACAGCTTTGAGATGAAGAGTGGAGTGAAGCAGAGTTGTGTCCTGTTACCCACGCTCTTTAGAATCTTCTTTTCTATGCTGCTGCACTATGCTTTTGATGGCCTGGAGAAAGGCATAAACCTTCACACAAGATCAGATGGCAAACTCTGCAATCTATCATGTCTATAGGCCAAGCAAAACGTGAGTCACGTATTCATTAGGGAGCTCCCTTTTTGCTGGCAATGCTGCACTCACCACCAATAAAGAAGGCAAACTATAAATGCTCATGAATCACCTCTCCCATGTTTGCAGGATATTTTCCATGACCATCAGCATCAAGAAGACTGTGGTCCTAGGACAGGGTGTTCACCAATCACCGTCTATCAGCTTTGACAACACACCACTCAAGGCAGTGAACAAGTTCTGCCACCTTGGATCTACATTGAATGACAACTTATCACTGGATGGATGCAGTGTACCTTGATTTTAGCATGGGTTTTGATATGGTCTCCCACACCATTCTTGCAGGCAAGCTAAGGAAGTATGGGCTGGATGAATGGACTGTAAGGTGGAGAGAAATCGGGCTCGGAGAGCAGTAATCAATGGCTCGATGTCTAGTTGGGAGCCAGTATCAAGTGGAGTGACCCAGGGGTCAGTCCTGGGTCTGGTTTTGTTCAATGTCATCATCAACAACCTGGAAGATAGCATAGAGTGCACCCTCAGCAAGTTTTCTGATGACATCAAGCTGGGAGGAGTACTAGATTCACTAGAGGGTAGGGCTAGGATTCAAAGTGACTGAGACAAATTGAAGGATTGGGCCAAAAAAAATCTCATGAGGTTCAACAAAGACACGTGCAAAGTCCTGCACTCAGGACAAAACTACCCTATGCACCAGTACAGGCCAGGGGCTGTCTGGCTAGGCAGCAGCTCTGCAGAAAATGGCCTGGGGGTTTTAGTGGACAATAAGCTGAATATGAGTCAACAGTGTGCCCTTGTTGCCAAGAAGGATAACAACATACTGGGATGCATTAGTAGGTGTGTTGCCAGTATGTCAACAGAAATGATTACCCCCCAGCTCTATTCAGGCCACATCTGGTGTTCTGCGTTCAGTTTTCGGACCCCCACTACAGAAAAGATGTGGACAAATTTAAGAGCCAGCAGAGAGCAACAAAAATGGTGAGGGGGCTGGGGCACATGACTTATGAGGAAAGACTGAGGGAACTGGACTTATTTAGTCCAGAGAAGAGGAGACTGAGAAGGGACTTAATAGCAGCCTTCAACTACCTGAAGGGGGGTTAAAAGGAGGATGGAGCTAGATCAGTAGTTCTCAAACTTATTTTTTTCATAGACCACTAGAAAATTGCTGAAGGTCTTGTTTTGGTGGACCACTTAATAAACTTTTTTTGTTCTACAAATCAAAGCAAACAACTCATATTTTAATATCAGTAGTCTTAGCTTTCTAATGCAATGGATGTACCTGTTTTTTTGAGCACAGTTCTGGGAAGTTGGGTGTAACATTTGTCAGCTTTAGCCTTTAAGCTTTCTGCGGACCACCTGAATGGAGCTCACGGACCACAGTTTGTGAACCTCTGAGTTAGATTGTTTTCAGCGGTGGGAGATGACAGAACAAGGAGCAACGGTCTCAAGTTGCGGCAAGGCAAGTTTAAGTTAGATATCAGGAAGAAGCTTCTCACTAGAAGGGTAGTAAAACACTGGAACCGGTTACTCAGAGAGGTGCTGGAAGCTCCATCCTTGGAGGTTTTCAAAACCCAGCTAGACAAAGCTTTGGTTGGAATGATCTAGTTAGGGGTGGTCCTGCTTTAAGCAGGGGGTTGGATTTGATGACCTCCTGAGGTCCCTTCCAACCCTAACTTTCTATGATTCTATGAAGAGCTAAATGTGATGACTGGAAAGAAAGCTACCACTTTCATTAAGCTTTCCCAACAAGTCTGGAACAATACAAAACTCACAATCAAAACTGTTGTTTACAAAATTAGTTGTTTACAAAGCCTGCATCCTCAGTGTCCTTATGTATAGCAGTGAGACATGGTCAACATACACATACCAAGAAAAGAAGCCAAACAGCTTCCAGCTATCCCATTTATGGTGCATCCTTGACATCAGGAGGCAAGACAGAATCACATACACAGAGAGGTCATCACCAAAGCCAACCATCACTGCACTACTCAAACAGCGGTGCTTACACTGGCTTGGCCATCTCCATAGGACTGAAGATGGGTGCATCCTGACTGATATCCTGTATGGGCAAATTGCAGCTGGGGAGAAAAGAGTAGGGCATCCAAAACTGCACTTTATAGATGTCTTCAAGGAGAATATAAAGGCTTTTGGAATTGACCTAAACCTTAGGGAGGCCTTGGCAGGAGACAGGACAAAGTGGTGCTCCTTTCTCAATCATGGAGTCCAACATCACAGTGAGAAGGAAACAGCCTGTCAGTACAGTAGCCCCTAACAACCAAGTACACCAGTGAGCACTGTGGCAGGACCTGCAAGTTTAACATTGGTCTCTACAGCCATAAGACAAAATGTACCACCAGTCAGTAGAACAGCTGCAATATCTATTACTCTCTGATGAATGAATGCCATATATATCAACACCAAAGGAGCAGCAGTGCAGCTTTGCACCCAGGGCAGCATCAGCTGCCATAGTGCCAATTGCATCTTCCATTGTTGTCATGTTTATTTTGTATTCCCAAAGATGGTAACAGGGGCAGCAACCTGAATCACACCCTCCCCCCCGCCACACTTACACAACTACTCAGCAACATTAGAGCCAACCTCAAAACCTTCCGCTGTCTCAGAACAATCCTCAAGTGTTTTCCATGGAATAGGCTATCTTGAGCTGCTGTTTACATCCTTCTTTTTTCCTGACATTCCACACTTAAAACTAAGCCAGTATATCCAAACAGTCAGAAAATTCTGGCACCCTGGCTGGAGGGAGAGGTCTGAGGGTCAGAGAATGGGGTGGGTGCTGAGCAGGGGGGTGTGAGAGATGGGGATGACATGTTTACCAGAGACTCAAAAGACCCTGGCTGCTGCTTCTGCTGCCACAGCTCAGTCTCACTCATACTGGGGGGACTGCTGCTGCTGAGGCTATAACTGCACAGGCTTCCTGCATACTATTGGTGAGGTGCTGGTGGCTGCTGTTGCATGGGTTCCCCAGACACCATTCTGGCACCCCATCTAAATTGGCTCCCAGGGCTGTTGTAAATTAACCCACAGTGAGATGACAAAATCAAATCTCGCTCTACAAGTAACCAAATAACTAAGGAAGAGCAATGCAAGGTGCACTGTGGTGATCAGCAATTAGTAATACAAACAATCCCACTACATTCAACAGAATACAGAATCAGGTTGTGAAATTTCTTATTTTAACTTCCGTCAGTCCCAACGTAGCACTCATGCTTTCACTTTTTTCTCCATTAATTTAAAGTGGGCTACCAGCAGATTTAAGAACTTAAACAAACCACTCCCCCGCCCAACCCCCCCCTCAAAATAATATAAACCCAACACTATAAAGAGATCTGTGCATTGTCTTGTCTGCATATTCTGCTCTGATTATCAGAACTTGCATCATGAATTAATCATGACTTATTTTTAACCTCATTATCAATTCTACAGAACTCAAGATGATTTCCAGTATTAGCGCCCTTTATAAGTGATCGCAATGGATGTTGGATACTGATGGGTTAGTAAACTTAGTATAGACTTTCATTAATATTTTCTGAAGCACCTAATATATTCTAAATCCCATCAACTTCAAATTTATTCTGGTAAATTTGGGTCGTTTCAAAGTGTCCAAATGCTAAAATGTACAGTATGTACAGTAACCTGGGAGATAGTGACCATCATTTGGTAGAATTCACAATCCAGCGAAGGGTGGGAAAAATACCCAGCAAAACTAAAGTGTTAGACTTCAGAAGGGCCAATTCTAGTAAACTTAGAAGGCTAGTTAGTGAGGTGGCTGAATTCAAGAGCATCGAGTTTATGGGGGTCCAGGAGGGTTGGCGGTATCTCATGGGAGTGATCCTTGGTGCACAAAAGAAGACTATTCCATTATGCAGGAAAGGGGGCAAGGGGACTAAAAAGCCCCCTTGGCTGAACAGGGAACTCCAGAAAAGGTTGGGGACAAAGAAAGAGATTTATAGGCAGGGTAAGAGGGGGGCAGCCACCAAGGAGGAATATACCTCCCTGGTGCGCTTTTGCAGGGAACCAGTTAGGCAGGCCAAGGCAGGACTGGAGCTTAGGCTGGATACAACAATCAAGGACAAAAAAAAGTCCTTCTACAGATACATAGTGAGCAAAAGGAAGGCACAGAGTAACATAGGGCCCCTGCCAGACAAATCAGAACAGTTGGTGGCCAACACAGGGGAAAAAGGCAGAGTTCTTCAATGAGTTCTTCGCTTCAGTATTCCTAAGTACTGGCCAAGACAATTCCCCCAGTTTGAACATAGATAGATGTCCGGGAGGCACTAGACCACCAATGGTTAGTTAAGGAGCACTTGGAGGGGCTGAATGGGTACAAGTCAGCAGGCCCAGATGACCTCCACACATGGGTGCTGAAGGAATTGCCCAGTGTCATAGCTGAGCCGCTGGCACTCATGGTGCTCTGGCCAGGTCCCTGAGGACTGGAAAAGGGCCAATGTGGTGCCCATTTTTAAGAAGGGGAAAAGGGATGAACCGGGTAACTTTAGGCCAGTCAGTCTTACCTCTATCCTTGGGAAAACACTGGAAAAAATCATTAAAGAGCACATTTGTGAAGGCCCAGCAGGGGAAAGATGCTGAAAGGAAACCAGCATGGGTTCGTCACAGGTAAATCATGCCTGACAAACCTTATAGCCTATTACAACCAGGTAACACGCTGCCTTGATACTGGAGCTGAGGCTGGACTTTAAGAAGGCCTCCTTTAAGTTTCACATCCTAATTCTAATAAGGAAGCTAGCAGGCTGTGGAGTGGATGCTTACAACAGTCAGGTGGGTGGCCAACTGGCTTAGGGACTGCACCCAGAGAGTGGTGGTGGATGGGTCGTTTTCAACCTGAAAGGAGGTGGGCAGTGGTGTTCTACAGGGTTCAGTCCTTGGACCAGTGTTTTTTAATATCTTCATCAATGATTTGGATGTAGCAAAACCCCCAGTTTTTCTTTTTTTTTTAATTTTAAAATGCATTCCCTCCCCTTCCCCAACCATTTCTGACTTCTTCTCTCCCTCTCTATTCCCTATAGATAAGTATAAGTGAACTAAGACATAGGATAAGCATCAGCATTTTATTTTGGTAGCAAGTTGTATTTGTTTTGTTTTTTCTCCTTCTTTACATTGTATAATTATTATGTTTATATTGATTGTTACTGTTCTATATTACTGTTTTACTGATACTATATGATTTAGGCCTACGTATGTAAGTTAGCATAAGTCATGTCAAGTTTCCATTTTGTTTGTCAAGTCTCCATCTTGTCCCCATGCCCTGTTGTGTAAATATGTTGTAACCTATGACTCATACCTACCCCTCCTATGTAACTTGGTTCCTGAATGAATGGGGATGAATGAGGGTGCTTGAGAGACAATGGCAGTAGCTCTAAAAATAGCTCCTTCTGAATGACCGAACCATCAAAACCAATACCTGGACCAATGACCCAGCCATTGGAACCACCCTCAGCATTCAAGAAACAAAAGATGAGGCAACCCACCATTGTGCCAAGAATGCATATGCTCAGTAAGGGCACCTGAAACCCTCTAGAACACTACAGACATTGCCTGGACATGCCCTCCCCATAGGAGATCAGAGGTAGTCTGCCCCATAAAAGGGGTTGTGAAGACCAACTCCTTGGGATGCCCTCTCCATCTGGACTAGCATCATGCCACACCATATATCCACCCAGAGGCCCTGCCAGTGACCCCCCTCTGGACAACACCTGCTGGACAAAGACCCCTTTCCATCCTGGATAGGTAGCTATCACCCTGACCCTCTCTTCAACCAAGGACTTGGACTGTTTCTCTTCCCTACCTGGACTCCAACCTTTCCAATGAGTCTGTTTCTCCTGCTGCCAGTGAGTGTGTGTGTGTGTGTGTGTGTGTGTGTGTGTGTGTGTGTGTGTGTGTACCAGTAACTTCATGGGGCTGTGTAGTGTGTCTGTTTAATAAACCTGTTATTTTGAAATCCTGAGTTGGGTTTTTGTTGGTTTCCTAACTGTTTCTTCTTTGCCACCACTTATTTGCCCCCACAAGCTCCAAGCTGTCTGCCTCGGTTTCCAGCCCCAAGCTCCCAGCTTTCAGCCTCAATTTCCAGCCCCAAGCTCCCAGGTTTCTGCCTCTCTCTCTTTCTTGGCTGTCTCTTCCTTGGCACTGGGCTTTTTCCCTTGTACCACTGACCTCAAGTAACTCTGGGGCCACTTGACCTTAAGTAACCCCAAGCCTCAGTTCCTCAGCCCAGCTTCTCTCTAGTCTACCAGTTCTAATCCCGGTTCCAGCAATTTTCACTCCTTATACTTTCTCTGTCACCTTAACCTTCCCCCAGGTATTCCAAGTACCCCAAACACACACATACATACCGTACCATCCAAGTTAGGAACTCACCTGTGTGTATGTGTAGGTGGATGGTATGTGTGTGAATTGGTGAATATGCATGATATACAAATTAGTGCGTGATATACAAATCAGTGATCTGTGTATGTGTACGGAGTGTGTGGGTATTGACAACTGACTGCTGTCTAATTTTTGGTGTGTGTAGTGTGTATGTGCTTGAATTGGTGATAGGTATGAATGTGCCTAGGCTGGTTTGGATGTGTATGTGCCTGAGTTGGTAGTGTGTGTGTGTGTATGCACCTAATTGATTTGTGTGTTTGTATATGTGCAATTGTGTCACACCCTCCTGTCTAACAGCACAATATTGAGATCCTGAGAGTTGGTCTGACCCCACAGGACAACATGGACAAGGGTGTGGAGAGCACCCTGTCCAAGTTTGCAGATGACACCAAGTTATGGGGCAAGGTTAACAGGGCAGGGCAGGCAGGGAGGGCAGGGAGTGCATACAGGCTGATCTGGACAGGTTGGAGCAATGGGCAGAATGAAACAAGATGCAATTCAACAACGACAAATGCAAGGTACTCTATCTAGGGAGGAGGAATCCCCAGCACACCTATAGTTGACTCCAAGATGAACATGAGACAGCAGTGTAATGAAGCCATCAACAAAGCCAATCGCACCTTATCATGCATTAGCATATGCATGACCAACAGATGGAGGGAGGTGATGCTCCCCCTCTATGCAGCATAGGTCAGGCCACAGTTGGAGTACTGTGTCCAGTTCTGAGCACTGCACTTCAAGAGGGATGCGGAGAATCTGGAAAGCGTCCAGAGGAGGGCCACTCATATGATTAGTGGCCTTCGTGCATGAGCCTACGAGGGGAGGTTGAGGGATCTGGATCTTTTCAGCCTTCACAAGAGACATTTGAGGGGAGACCTTGTAGCAGCTTATAAGTTTATCAAGGGAGGACAACAGAGAGTTGGAGATGAGCTATTTACCAGAGCACCCCTAGAAGTAACTAGGAATAATGGGTACATAGTAGTGGAGCGTAGATTCAGGTTAGACATTAGGAAGAAATTTTTCACAGTAAGGGTGCCCAGAATCTGGAACAGGCTGCCAAGAGAGGTGGTACTATCACCTAACTTGGAGGTCTTCAAGAGGAGACTAGATAGGCACCTGGCTGGGGTCATCTGACCTCAGTCCTTCTCCTGCCTGGGGCAAGGGGTCGGACACGATGATCCTTTGGGGTCCTTTCCCACTCTACAATCTATGAATCTATGTGACAGAAAAAGATGACTAGATTAAATCCATTATAGCATTTAACATGAGCATTAGACCCAACTGAAATAATACTGCACATTTTAAACAGTGATGATTTACAGCCATTACATATTGCAAGTATAAAATTTTATTTGTAACTTTGCCATTCTAAGTGACATAAGGCCAGATGGCAAACATTCAAAATATGGCCTAAAATCAGTTTGGTTTATGTTTACTCCCCCTCTGTTTGAATAGTAAAATCAGATTAACTAAATGTTAATTATAACTCTGATAACTATTATGTTTTTTGGATTGTAAAAGCAAAAAGGAGAAAAGGATATGGCCTATTTTGCAGAGAGGGAAGTCTGTTAAACAGGAATCTTGAAAAGCCCTTTTTATTATCATTGTTCTGCACCCCAAACAAATGGAGGTCTCATGGTTTGGCTTGGAACCAACCGATAACAAAACAGCACATGGCAAAACTGAGCAGAAAGAAAAACATGATATGACATGAAACACAAAGAGGAGATGTAGGAAAAGCAAATTGAAACACGTTAATCCATTAAGAGATGGAATTATGATTCTACTGAACTTCCAGTGGATGTAATTTTTATCTTTCTGCAATATGCTTTGTAGATTTCAAAATCACTACAGATGATGCTAAAACTATACTTGCTAATTATAGAACACCGAAATCAATTTGTGTCCAAAATAAATTATACCATTTGTTTGGGTTTGTGAATAACTTATTTTAAAAAACCCTGAAGGGCCAATCATCATGCAAATATTATGTAAGTTGTCCACAATGTGCTACAAATACTGCCAATGTAATTCTCTTGCCAGTAGAAAACACCCAGATGATTAAAATTCTATTGCCAGTGGCCTACATTCGTCATAATAAATAAAACTGAATACATGTAAAATATTATAGATAGACTTAACAAAAATAACATTTGTTTTCCTAATTCTCCAATCAAAACAAAGCAAAATGAAGAAAACATTCATTCTCCATCCTTTGAAAGGTCAGTCTTAACTTCTTGTGCAACTTGTTCTTCGGAAGCTAATGTCTACAAAAACACAAATCTCTTAAATTTATTTTTCTTGACCTTGATGAGATTACCATTGCCAATAGGCAAAAGTTCTGCAGTGCAATAAGCCAACTGATAAACCTAGAAACTTCTTCTCTAATTTATGAAAATTCTGGTTTTAACAAATTTCCAATGGACAAAATAATGTGACTTCAACTTGTGACTTCAAATAATGTGGCTTCAACTTCACAAAAAATAATGTGACTTCAACTTCAATGTCATTTTACCTCACTGATGTCTATGACCAGAAATTCTGAAATACTTATTTCCACTTACAAGGGTTGATTTAAGGTAAGTTTTAGAAGTATTCCAAACTGCATGCTTCTTAAATACCAAGAAGTAAACCATAGAATGCAACATGTGACTGTGAGGGTCTTCTTAGACATTAATTTTAAGTGGCTCCTGGAGCTCTTAACTCCTAGATTATCCACATATTAATACCTGAAACTAGTTTTAAATCCACTTTAGATGGCTTAAAGTTGTGCTACTCCAGGGCAGATTTATCTCTAATTCATGTTACTCAGCTCATGTTCCATTAATGTGTGGCCACTCTCCACAGATGAGATGCCCAAATTACAGTCTTTCAGAAACCCAGGGTGCAGTGTCCCCTCTCCCACCCTTCTGTTCTATGTGGACAAACTTTCCACCCCCCTGAACTCTGACATCACCTCTTGCCTCTGATGGTGTGGCCTTCTGACACCCACAGGTCTAACTGCATGCAAACACCCTGCAGAACTCATGCCAGCTAGCCAGGCTGAAAGGCATGGGTGGGTCTAGGCGTGGGATCTAGGGAGAGTGGATGGGATACAAGGTAGGGGGCTGGATTGGGTCCCCATGAGCTGGTGCCTCCTTCCCAGGGCAGGCGATAGTAGCTTCCCAAAATTGCCATATCCCTCATTTCTCCTACCTCCCAACTACCCTGGGAATCATAACAACTATCTCCCACACCCCAATCCCAAAACTCAATTGATTAAAACATGAGACCTCCTTTAATTTATTTCCTCTTTATTTCTTTTAAAATTCTTTCTTTTATTTTTAATTCTTTGTATTTTATCCTTCAATGGCTGACTTAGTTCATTTCACCACCGTTCCCCCACCCCCATTTCCTTGCTACCTCTCATTTTACTACCTACTCCCATCCCATTAACTCTCTACCTCCCAGCTTCATGTTCCTGCTCCCCTGCCCCCGGCCCACAACCCATCTCTCATACACCCCCAACTAAAGCAGGGATCAATGCCTGTCCTGGCTCACCCGCCTTGTAATGGCAACTCTCAGCTGTAACTCCTAGTCAGCTCTTGCCCTCCAGCACTCTAGTGGCAAGTCATGGCTGTGTAGGTGGCAGACAGTTAGAGAAGGTGTTTAGGCTTAAAGTGAGACTACTCCAAACTCGAGCTGGCACTAACATGGATAAACATTTGAGTAACTTCAAGTGCAATGTGTAACAAGGCCCTGACAGGACTCACCTCAAAAGGTGCCCTCTGGTGGCTGCGTTAATCCTGCCTCTCACCTGTTCTCACCAGAGTACTACCCTAATCCCACCTGCCACACCTTTCTAGAACTTTAATATAAATTATGGAGACTGCCTTCAGAGACCAGGATGAGGTCTTCAGTGCCTTACTGTAGGCACTGAAGGAGCTGCTTATCATGGGGCAGCATCTGTTTGGCCCGATCTTGTGACTCTCTCGCCTGAGCAGGGCATCTCTCTGTCCACTTGGCCTCAGCCATTTGTGTATTTTTTTTTCTCTCTCCTCCTCTCTGCTCCAGGCCCCAGGTCTTGCCTTCTGCTGTTAGACCCCTTTGATCCATCTCATGCAACAATAACTATTTTGGGTGCACGTTCACCAAAGAGAAGATCCTCCACCATCCGTAGTAGTTGGCTTCCACCCTGAGGTACCTGATTTCTTTGTGTATCCTAAGTACTTTACCTTACCTTACCTTGCCTCGCCAATCCCCACACCACCCCTGTACTCAGGGCCAGAGTACAGCCCTAGAACCAAACCTATATAATCTCTGTCTTCATCTCCTTCAGGTCAACTGATCCTCAGGGGTTTCCCATTACTCAATCAACCAGGCTTATCTCTGCACACTGCGTTTTAGTAAGCACACACTCCCAATAAAACACCCTCTACACTGTGTTGCAGGCAATCCAGCTTCTTTGCACACTACCCTCTACAATGTCTTGCAGTCAGTTAGTTCTGTCCCTACTTTCAAAGGCAGAGGTTACTCACTTGCCTACTTATCAGCACTCTGCTCAGTTCTGCTGCAGCTGCCCTTTAATCCATTGCCTGGAGCCCAGCTCTCATAGGCTATTCCCAATTTCCATCTCACTCCATCTTGCAGCTTTTCTGCAACTTGGAGGCTGCTAGCCTTTTCTCCTTTTGCCTGTCCTTTTCTCTCTGCTCATTTTCAGTCAGCGCTCTCTCTCTCTCTTTCAAAGTAACAGGGGATAAGGACCCCCTTGTAACAGCAACAAAGGCCCAAAAGGAGAGACTAAAATATATAAACATGGAAATACTTCATGAAAAAATGCTAAAATGCTGTAGAATTTGTTACTTCTGCATAGGTAACATTTTCTATTCTCTCATTTTCATTATTCTTTTTTCAAATATATTTTATTTTCACCGTAAAAGCGAGGGATGTAAAATCTGCATGGAGAGTAGGCAGATTTGGAATTATATTGGCTGTCTCCATTTGAGAATAAATGTACAAATTTATTCTTTCCCAGGGAAATTTTCCCCCTCAAGAACTGACTCCCTGGAACAGATCACAGTCTGGAAGAGAAAGGACAGCCAGTAAATAAAGCTAGCTTTTCACTTTCATATTCAAAATGACCTGTCTGCAACTTGAGGTACTGGGCACTGGGATTTCTCTAATGGTACTTCAGCAATCTCATCTATTAGGTGGTTCCTGCGTATCAAGATACAGTACAGTCGCGCCATATGCACATTTAACTTGCGTGAATTTAACTATATGCGGGGTAGGAGGGGGGTGGGGCTTGAGTTTGCAGTGGTGGTGGGAGTTTTTGGCAGACTGGTGGTGGCCCAGCGGCACGCAGCCATCCCCCCCACCATCTCACGCTGCGCCACTGCCGCCAACCGCACAGCTCCAAACACGGCTCCGCGGCGGCAGTGGGAGGTTTTGAAGGCAGAGGCAGTCACTGCTAGTCAAATTGCTGGCAATTTGACTATACACGATTTTCGTCTTACACGTTGACCTCAGAACCTAACCCCTATGTAAGATGCAACATGCCTGTATCTTACTGCTGGCTCTACTAAACTTAATTTCTTCAAGCCCTTCAACAGAAAGCTAAAGACAACAGCAAGGTTTAAATACATTATTCAACAATCTTTAAGAAAAACTAGAGAAATGAACCATTTCATATGAACAGAAGTAACATTAAACACTGAAGACATATAGCAAAGTGACTGGAGACAGAATGGGTATGGGAATAAACAAAAGGAAATCTAGAGGTGGCTGAAGTGCTTGAAGCTTTTTTAAATGCTCCTTTCATTCATAATACCATATTTACTTAAATATTAGACAGCCCTGAATATAAGATGACCCTCCCCCCACAATAATTAGATTCTATATATGTAGAATGTATACATTGGTTATAATTTTCAAGGTATAGAAACTAATTATTGGAGGTTTGTGTTGAATTTGTCCCCCTCCCATTGCTATAGCAGAAAAAACAAATCTAGGTCAGGTAACCCCCTTGTCTGCTGCCCCCCCTCCCCAGCTCCTTCCCCCTTCTTACTGTCAGACAGTGGTCTCTCTGAGCATGTGGAAGTGAAGGGCAAATTCAAAAACAATGACTTTGAAATAAACATATAAGCAAAGCACTGTGGGTACCTATAGACTTAGTTCATCCTAGAATTGATGCATTTTGCCTTTTTTTAAACTGTTTCAAGTTTTAGCACAGGTATTCCATAAACACACTTTTAAGCAGCATTTTTGGTACACACACACACACACACACACACACACACACACAAATAATATATTTTGTGTTTCAGGATGAATTAGCCAAATTTGTTCTGCATTTCATCGACTGGGCAGAACTCAACCATCCCACTTTATGTGGCGCTACTAGTGGCAAATATCTTCTGTCCCAGACTCAGCCTGGGGCTTCAGATACTCTTAAATCCACAACTGGCATCCTACACATAGTTCCCAAATCAGAGGTCTTGGAAATCAGATGCCCTGGAATTTCATTTGCCTTTAGCCCAAAAGCCAAAGGAGCAAGTTAGGGTGAAATCCCCCATTTTCATAAAATAGATGTGTAGCCGAGATCCTCCCATTGGAAAGCTATAGTAGACCCTTGTAAGGTGTCCTGTCCACAGTGCATTTGACAGGTCTGTATCCTCTACTAGACAATAACAGTCAAGGTCATCTTGGCTGGCGGAACAGACCAGTGCAGCTCAGAAAGGTACTACACTTTATCTTACCCTACAAAAGGCCAATATAGTACACACTATGCATGATATTAATCCAAAAGCCATTTATTATACAATTTATTGGGCTGGACCCCAGCAGACATAACAGTGTTTCAAGTCATGGTGACCCCACAACTCAGCACTGCTAGTATGTGTGTAATTACCCCATGTGCTAATTAACCCCTCACTTATGATTGGAACTAGATGTTCCTGTCATGAGTCCTGGGACCCTCTAAAAATTTATATGCAGATGAAACACAGAGCAACCTGGTTCAGCTCCATCTCATGAAGGGAAGAGCCACATTAATTATAAGTCACAGGTTGAGAGAGGAGGTGACAGAGGGAGTCTGGGTGAACTGTTTGGGGCCCTGTTTGGTGAGGTTTGCCAGACATTATAGGCTGGCGAAGAAACAGGACTCATTGGAAATGGGTAAGAAAGGCAGAGCTCAGCTGTGGGAGTGAAAAGGAAGTAAAAATGTGTACAATGTAGTGGCTCACTATGACTTGAAAAAGAGTTGGTGCTGAGGGGGACTGAGCACAGGGGTCACTACTGTAAGCTCATCCATTATTAAAGATGATAACTGGCTTGGCAGCTTAATCTACTCGCTATCAATCTCTCCTTTCCTCGTCTCCCTCAGTGAGGACCTTTATAAACAACCTGACTGAAAGCAAGCAGGATTAATTAAGTGCAAAGTAACATGAATGTTGATGAAGTGCATAAGCATTTTCACATAGTCCACTAAGGTAGGCATTGGCAAACTTTTTAGGAGTAGCAGCCAAATAAAGCAGGTTGATCCAAAGATAGGCTGCCAGTTGGTACCTAGCTGTCACTGCTGTGAATTCCCTCACCTGCTGAATTCTTGCCTATGTTTCTCATATTGTAGCTCCCCTATTATTACCAGTGTTTAAAATGGACCTTTTACTCTCCTTTTCCTTCCTTTTTCTCAATACAGTCAAAGCAGAAGCTCAACTGAACCTTCCCCCCAAACAAAAAAATTAAGCAGTGGATAAAATGCAATGAATTTTGACTTTATTTCTTAGTTTTCAAAGTTTCAAATATATGGGCTGTCAATACTCTGGAGGGGTACAGAACATTGCCTATAAGTTTTTAAAGGTTTAACAATGATATTGGTAGTGAATTCAAGAAATATCAACTACCCTTTTCTTGCCAAAACATTATGAAAACAAGAACATTTAAATTATATTAACAAAAAAATTTTTAACAAAAAAACTTTTGCACAGGAATACACAATGTCGAAGCTTTGAAAAACACATACTCCAGGGCATATGAATTCTAAAAGGCATCAGGTTTTAGTGTCAATAACTATAAGATGAGCCAGTAAGGCTGAATCCTGCTCAATGCTTGGGTTAGAGAGGTGTCTAGAATCAAAGGGAAATGGATAAAGATCACACTGCATATCAACTGTCATCATATCTGACAGGCTACTGGAGGCAGCACATAGCTGTGTGAACTGCACTCCAACCAGCACTTATATTTGTCATTACAGATGCATAGAAGTGTTCCTCAGTCCTCACTGTATATGCTGGCAGGTCAACAAAATACAAGTGCTTTCCCTGAAGTGTTACCACTGCTTTTGAGCCCTTTTCTATGTATTATACAAGCTAGGGTGTTGGAGCAGAAGCCCCCATAGCTAAAAGATTTAAGCTTTCTGTAGCTCAATAAACAGTGAAGAAAGAAGCACAAAAGGAAAATTCAGACTACAAGTTCATTCTTTTTCCTTGGCACTACAAAGGTGAATAGAAAAGAACTGTAAGGGTACCAAATTGTTATAAAGCATGGGTGGGCACAGGTCTATCCTGTCCGCAGCACATCTTTGTCCAGCCCACGGTGGGTCCCTTGGTCCCACCTGGCCAAGGGACCTTCTAGCTGTGGTGTGTCCTGCTGTCCCCTGGACACACAGAGGGACTGGGGCAGCTCCACAGCTGGCCTGTCTTTCTAGGCAGCCCAGGCAATAACGGTTCCTTCTGGCTGCCACTGGCCCTGGCTCTGCAATACCAGTGGGGACCTGTGCTGCACAGCCCTGACCCTGCGCACCCTTCCCCCTTGCCACTGCTGGAGCTTCCTTGTGCATCTGCTTGGAGCTCATGCCATGCCGGGCTGCCCTGCATCTGCTCTGTGCTGCCACTGCTACCCCGCTAGTTAGCCTGGAGGCAATGGTGATGGTGGTTTAGATGAAGGGCAGCCTGGTGCAGCACAGACTCTGGGCAGCTGCACCAGGTAGCGCTGATAGCAGCAAGGCGGAGGGAGCATTTTTCCCCCATGTTGAGCAACAGCTTCTGTCCCGCACTGCCACTGCTGAGCCTGGGTGGGTGAGCCCAGAGAAGGCACAGGGCATGCAGGGTCAGGGCTGTGCAGCACAAGTACCCACCAGTACCATGGGGCTGGGGACAGGTGCAGCCAGAAAAAGCCACCACCACCTGGGCTGCCCAGAAAGGCAGTCCACCTGAAGAGCTGCCCTAGCCCCACTGCATGCCCAGGGGGCAGCAGGATGCGCCCAGGGTGGGTGGTGCACAGCAGACATGGGTGGGACAGGTCGGGGCTGTGCCTGTGTTCCAGATGATCTACTCGGACACAGATGAGTCCAGAGCAGGCACGGGGCAGGACTGGGGCTGTGCGCTGTTGGTGGTGGTGGGGAGGTACCAGAGGGAACCTGGGCTCTTGGTTAATGTGGGGCAGGGGGGGTGCACGCAGGGGGAGCTCCCATGCACATCCCACCATACCCAAAAACCTGCCCCCACAAACCCAACCACACCCTCCCCCACACACAATCACACACCCCACAAACACTGCACTCACCCACACCCCCCCCTACAAACCCCACACCCCTCCCCACATGCATCCCCATCACACACACCTGCATGCCTCTAGGGGGAGCCACGCTCAATGCTATGCACACACACCCCACCACACACATGCACCCACACTCCCCCATGCACTCACCCCGCCACACATATTCCCAGCCACCCTCACCCTCCACACACCCCACAGCCCCCCACAAAACCCAAACGCACTCACTTATCCCCACAAACCCCTCATAACCACCCACTCACATCCACGCATACCCCCACATCCCATACACACATCCACACACACACATCACAGCCCCCCGCAAGACTCATAGCCCCCACCTATGCCCCCCACCTCCCCTCACAATATACAAAAGACTTCATTTTGAGGTATTATGCAATCATCTCTAAGTACACCAGACATGCACACAAATCAGAACAAAAATAAAATTAAAATATGTTATCATCATTGTTTGATTTTTAGTATATAATTTATTTTGTTTCCAAGATGGCAAATCCCCTTCCCAAAAGAAGTACTTCTGGGGGCAAGGGGACGGACACATGGCAGCAAAGGTCAGGGGTTAGGGGGTAGTACTTCCAGTCCCAAGGTGGCAACTAGGGGACGAGGTCCCTGTCAAGGAACAGGGCTACCCTTGCAGCCCTGGACAGCTCACCAAAACTCGTTAAGCAGCCCTCCTCCCAAAATAATTGCCTGCCCCTGTTGTAGAGTGTGGGATGCAGAGTTGAACTTCTAAATTGCCTAGTTGGCTTGCGGAGAGCAAGGACAGCTCATTTAAGTCTATCTCAATCATGCAGCTGGCACTAAATAGATACAACTCACAACTATCCTTACCTCCAACCTATTTCCTATCATAGCTACAAAATCACTCCAACACTAGTTGTCATATGGAGAGTAATTTTGCATTGCATTACTCTTTCAAGTGCTGTTACCGTATTTCTCAAGGGTGCTTTCACTAATAGATAGGCAGCTTTCTTATCACTTGTACAAATCTTGTACAAATCTAAACACACTAGTAACATTAGGCAGATTTGAAAAAGCACTGCAAAAAAAAGGGTGATGTCTACCAGAGAACTTATTACTCAGTTTTTGATGGCTGAATGGACTACAATACCTTGCATTGCATCTGCACAAGCTCGTGGGTACCAATTTTGCACTGCCTCACACTTCATATCTTGGGATCATTTTATACTTGTGCCAAACTGGTTTAAGATGCCAGCAAGTCAAAATAAGTGTTTCCCCTCATCTCTTACATCACACAGGTGTAAATTGCTACACAGGTTGTAAGACAGTCAAGAAAGAAGCCGATAACATTTTTTATATCTGATTTAACAACACAATTGTTTAAGCAGGAGAAAACCTAAATGACGACCAAATACTCAAGCATACCATGCAATAAATACATTACGGATGACGAGTCTTTACTACATCTCTGAGTTCCATTTTATTTTTTTCACCAGCTCATATGATGTACAGCTGTGTCATGTTGGCAATGCATAGATTTGTAATGGGACAATATGCAGATTTATATCTTGTCTAGTATTTTCTCTTCCTCTGTAGATTCATAGATGTTAGGGTCAGAAGGGATCTCAAAAGGTCATCGAGTCTGACCCCCAGCCCAGCTAACGTGCTTGTCCAGTCTCCTCTTGAAGACCCCCAAGGTAGGGGAGAGCACCACCTCCTTTGGAAGCCCATTCCAGATTCTTACAATCCTTATTATGAAGAAGTTCTTTCTAATGTCCAACCTAAATCTGCTCTCTGTCAATTCGTGGCCATTGTTCCTAGTTTCTCCAGGGGATGCCCTAGTAAATAGAGCATCTCCGATTCCCTGCTGCCCTCCCCTGATGAATTTATAGGCAGCCACAAAATCACCTCTCAGTCTTGAAGTCTCAGTCACACTCATTGAGCTCCTCAATGAGTTCTTTGCCTCAGTGTTCCTAAGCGAGGGGCAAGACAAGGCTCTCACTGGGATTGTAGAGAGGCAGCAGCAGGGCACCAGACTACCAAGCATAGACCCTGAGATGGTGCAGAAGCATTTGGAGGAACTGGATGCGTTTAAGTCGGCAGGCCCAGATGAGCTCCATCTGAGGGTACTGAAGGCACTGGCTGACTTCTTTGCGCAGCCACTGGCAGGAATATTTGAAAGCTCGTGGTGCACTGGCCAGGTCCTGGAGGACTGGAAAAGGGCCAATGTGGTCCCCATTTTCAAGAAGGGGAGGAAGGAGGACCCAGGCAACTATAGGCCAGTCAGTCTCACCTCCATCCTAGGCAAAGTCTTTGAAAAAATTATCAAGTCTCACATTTGCGAGAGCCCAGCAGGACAAATTATGCTGAGGGGAAACCAGCATGGGTTCATAGCAGGTAGATCATGCCTGACTAATCTAGTTTCTTTTTATGACCAGGTTACAAAACACCTGGATGCGGGAGTAGGGGTTGACGTCATTTACTTAGACTTCAGGAAGGCCTTCAATATGGTATCCCACCCCATACTGGTGAACAAGTTAAGAGGCTGTGACTTGGATGACTACACGGTCCGGTGGGTGGTGAACTGGCTAGAGGGTTGTACCCAGAGAGTGGTAGTGGATGGGTTGGTATCGACCTGGAAGGGTGTGGGCAGTGGGGTCCCGCAGGGCTCGGTCCTTGGACCGATACTCTTCAATGTCTTCATCAGCAACTTGGACGAGGGAGTGAAGTGTACTCTGTCCAAGTTTGCGGATGACACAAAAATGTGGGGAGAGGTGGACACACCGGAAGGCAGGGAACAACTACTAGCAGACCTGGATAGGTTGGACATATGGGCAGAAAACAACAGAATGCAATTCAACAAGGAGAAATGCAAAGTGCTGCACCTAGGGAGGAAAATGTCCAGCATACCTACTGCCTAGGAAATGAACTGCTTGGTGGAACGGAAGCGAAAAGGGATCTTGGAGTCCTAGTGGACTCCAAGATGAACATGAGCCGGCAGTGTGACCAAGTCATCAGAAAAGCTAATGGCATTTTATCGTGCATCAGCAGATGCATGACAAACAGAACCAAGGAGGTGATACTTCCACTCTATCAGGAGCTGGTCAGACCGCAGTTGGAATACTGCGTGCAGTTTTGGGTGCCACACTTCAAGAGGGATGTGGATAACCTGGAGAGGGTCCAGAGAAGGGCCACACATATGGTTAAGGGCTTGCAGGCCAAGCCCTATGAGGAGAGACTAGGGCACCTGGACCTCTTCAGCCTCCGCAAGAGAAGGTTGAGAGGTGACCTTGTGGCTGCCTATAAGTTCATCATGGGGGCACAGAAGGGAATTGGTGAGGCTTTACTCACCAAGGCACCCCTGGGGGTTACAAGAAATAATGGCCATAAGCTAGCAGAGAGCAGATTTAGACTAGACATTAGGAAGAACTTCTTCACAGTTAGAGTGGCCAAAGTCTGGAATGGGCTCCCAAAGGAGGTGGTGCTCTCCCCTACCCTGAGGGTCTTCAAGAGGAGGTTAGATAGGCATCTAGCTGGGGTCATCTAAACCCGGCACTCTTTCCTGCCTATGCAGGGGGTCAGGCTCGATGATCTATCGAGGTCCCTTCCGACCTTAACATCTATGAATCATCTATGAATCTATGAATCTTCTTTTGCGAAGGCTGAAGCCATCTAGGTCCCTTAGTCTCTCCTCATAGGGCCTTGCCTGCAGGCCTCTGACCATACAAGTGGCCCTCCTCTGAACCCTCTCAAGATTCTCCACCTCCCACTTAAAGTGCGGTGCCCAAAACTGCACAGTACTTCAACTGCAGCCTGACCAGTGCTGCATGGAGGGGAAGCATCACATCCCTCGACCTGTTCATCATGCATCTGCTACTGCATGATAAAGTGCAGATAGCCTCGTTGATCACTTCTTCATGTTGACAACTCATGTTCATCTCAGAGTCAACTATGACTCTAAGATCCCATTCCACTGTTGCTCTGCTGGGTCATTCCCCAGCCTGTAAGCATGTTGGTGGTTCTTTTTGCCCAGGTGCAGCACTTTGCACTTGTCTTTGTTGAATTGCATGCTATTTCATTCTGCCATTTTTCCAACCTTTCCAGATATACCTGGATCCAGTCCCTACCCTTTTGTGTGTTAACTTTGCCCCATAATTTGGTATCTGTGAACTTGGACAGGGTGCTCTTCGTGCCCTTGTCCAAGTAACTGATGAAGACATTGAATAGCACTGGTCTAAGGACCGAGCCTTGCAGGACTCCAGTGCCTACATCTTCCCAGGTCGATATTGCCCCATCCACCACCACTGTCTGGGTGTGACCCCTAAGCTAATTTGCCACCCACCTGACTATGTAATCATCTACATCACAGCCTGTCATTTATTTACAAGAACAGAATGAGATACTGTATCAAAGGCCTTCTTAAAGTCTAGGTAGATGACATCTACCTCAACTCCTGTGTCTAAGCAGTTTATATAAGCTGCCATTTTGTATCTGATGCTTGCACAGCTTTCAGGGTTTTTTTTAAGTGACTTTTCAGCAACAAACTTGCATAACCTGGGTGAAGCTTCAAGAAAAAAATAGCCCCTTAGCATTCCTTTAACTAGATGGTGTTCTAACTATATTGTGGAAGAAGCTGGTGAATTGCCCAATATCTTCTTCCATTATGAAATTCTGGAAACGTATTTTGAGACGGTAAACAACAAAAGAAAATCTTAGAGTTGCCGAAGCATGCTTTCTTTATCCCGCCAAACTCTATTTAGGTTTTGCTGATATACTGCTTTAAAAAAACCATTTTCTTCCTTTTGTTTGCGCTGCCAGGGAAAATGTTGGTAGCCTGACAAAATACTAATCATGTATGGGCTTTCTAAAGAGCTGACCCATGCCCCTGCCAAAGCAGCAGTAGAAGTGGCAGCATCACTAGCAGCACACAGAACTGGTAATGCCTGAAAACTGCCAGAGCTGAATCAACTTAGGCTCTCTCTGATCAGATACAGCATAGGAACAAAGTGACCCATGCTTCCCTCTGGGAACAATACAGGCAGTCCTCACACTTATGGCGGGTTACGTTCCTGGAGGGTTACGTTCCTGGCAGGTTACGTTCACTGTAAGTCAAAAAGTTACAAGTCAAATCTGATTTTCCCATAGAAACTATGTTATAATAGGGGGTTACATTCCTGACAAAGGGTCTGATGCCCAACTTTTTATACAAATGACCATAAACACCATATTTAAATCAACTATTTAATCAACTATAAATGTACTAGTACATTTATACTACTGTACACAGTACAGTACAAAGCTTTCTGAAGTGTATTGTATATAAATTGATTAAACAGGGCAATACAGTAACTAATCACATAACATTTTATTTAATCAGAAGATGACCTTCATCAGGGTCATGGAATTCAGAAGGGCTTTTTGGGGCGAAATTTTGGGGAGACCTAGGGCCACTTGGTGGCTTTTTGAGAAACTGATCCAGGGATGTTTGTTTTGCTGCCCTCTTTTTCTCATTGTAAATTTCCCTGTAGTGTCGTAAGTGCGAGAATCCAGCGCTGCAAGGAATAACATGGCTGTAAATGGCGGAGTGCTACAAGTGTGAATTGCCATAAATTGAAATGCCATAAGTCAAGGACTGCCTGTACATGGAGAAGGTGCTCCCCATCCCTCAAGACAAGAAAGAGAAGTTGGGCCAGGCTCCTCCAATCCACCTTCTAGCCACACAGCTGTCCTTCCCTGCATTCTCTTCCTATGACTACTTATGTTAAACAAGTAACACAGGCAGTAGATGTATATTCTATAATGCTGAATCTTTAGGGAACAAACCTTAATAATGACAGTTTGAGGTATTTTTAAAAATATCCTTTTTTCCTTTAAAGAAAAATGAGGAAATCTTATTAAAAACATTAAAAGGAGTATTTATTTAAGTCACAAGGTCAAGAACTTGAAAGGCTGCTTCTGCAACCTTAATTCAATCCCTTTACATAAATGCATTATAGTATGATAGATGGTAATATTTTTTTTCTGTACCCCTACCTCATTCTGTGTATGGGATAACACAGGTTTAATTAATTAAATCCTCAACTATAGTGGTAAATATGGCATTTCCGGAGTTCTTGATTTGGCAACATAAGTTATGTTCTTTCAAACATATTTTTGTATGTAATACGTTTTATGTCATAGTCCAAGATTCTCCCACTGGATAACACTCGAGTGTCACACTGAATTTTCATCACTGAAGACTACATTTCCTCTGTGAACTTCACTGGAAGCAAGATCCATGCAAACAAAACCTTTGTGCTTAATTGCTATATTATATGGTCAGTGATAAGCACTGGTGCTCAATGCTTTGGCCTTGCAGATCAGTTGAAAGGTGTGGGGCTGGGGCACAGGCCAGACTAGACACTGTATTGGGGTGGCTACCCTGATGCCATAATCAGGCCCTGGGCTACCCCTGCCAGGGCCCTTGGATTGGGCTCCAGAGGGCCCTGCCTGGTCCCACACACCCCCTAAGATTGGGCCCTGTGCAGTCAACCTAGGGCACAGGACTACAGCCCATAGGGTTCCCCATTGACCCATGGGGATCCTCACAGGCCAAATGAGACATGGTGCTGGGGGTTGGATCTGGTCCATGGCCTGGGGGTTGAGCACACCTGTCCTAGAGCATTTGATATCCTTTGTGGTTTTCACAGTTCTTATCTGATGGAATGGATAAGTCAAGGTTGTATAAGTTGTTTGTAAAAGAAACTGAAGTATGTCAAGTACATACAGCTGGAATGAACTTTTCCAATTTGATTGGCACTTCCTTGCTAATAATTTTCATTATGTGTTTCTTGTACAGATAGAACAATTCTCCAAGTGTACAGTGTAGCATCCCAGTGACTGAGTTCTGTATTTAAATCTACTCAGAAGCAAAAAACTCCTGATAGATGAAACTCTTCCACTGCCCACCCAATTCCTCCACTGTCCACCCCAGACAAATTCTCTTTAATTTTCATACACACTAATCCTTTTGCAGTCAAAGAGAACTAGGTATACACCTGAAGGCAAAATTTGATAAAAAGTACCATATGAGCTTTAGTATAGAACTTCATTAATTTGCATTAATGAACAGGACATATTTGCAAATTAAGTAGCTGTGCTAATCAACAATTAAGTGAAGGCAAAGATAAAATTTATTTTATGTTCAGTTTGTATATCTCATGTTGTCTTAGCAAATATTATGTAGTCAACTATATACAAATAAAATTCTTTTTACATTAGCATTAGCTCTCAGTAAAATCTTTTCTAGTAAATCTAGATTAGCAAAAGCATGGTTTGGCAAGTTCCCATTGTGAACTGACTTGGAACCCCTTTTAAGCTGAAAAATCCTTTTCCTTCTTTGTCAGACTCCGAATAAGTAAAAAGAACCTTTTTAATATTAGTACTCCAAGCACTAAGACACTAATCATGTCTATGGTTCCATGGGTGGAAGAATCTATCTGTCAGTAGAAGTGATATATTTCCATTTGGGCAAGAGATTCTATTTAGGGCCTCCACCAAACATTACATTTCTGCCACAACTGACATGTTAATTGGCAAGCATAAATGGCAAGTGCAGGTGAACCCAACTTAAGGTACCAAACCAGATATAAAAATGTTGTACATATGATGTTGAACATTTTGAGGGACAGTCTGCAGGGAGCCTTAAATTGAACATGTCTCAGGTCCAGAGCTGACAATCAGCCAATTACTGGCCCGGACATGACACCAGGCTCCTTCAAGAGTCAGGTGTGATCAGGAGCCAGAGCCAATAATCAACTAAGTGTCAGTCCTGGCTCCAGACCAGTGGGCACCAACATTTGAAATCACTGGCGCCACAGAAACCCAAGATCATAATTGTGTGCCCAGCATTATGATTCCAAAATTGTACCTTCTGTCATATACATGTGGCAGGGCAAAAGGCATAATTGTTGGGATTGGGGGGTCCCTTTAGATAAACATGTTCCAGGGGCCTAGGGCAGCATTTCAGAGGTTGTAGTAAGGATGTATGCTCCCTGAATGATATGCTCCATTTTTCCCCTGACTACTAATAATAAACTATCCATTAAGATTTTAGTGCTAGCTGATTTTTTCCCCCTAACTGTGGCTGTTAATTACAAAAACATAGGTCAAGCATTTAGTAATATGTTGCTCTGGAAGGATGTGCCCATATTTGTAGATATATGATGCTAAAAATTTTGCCATAGGACATGGTTTAATACCCTTTACTCTGTAGCCTTGGAGAAGAGAGACTTCCTTCTGGATTTCACTAGCACTGTAGGCACAGCAAATGAAGGTAGAAACCGGACATAAAAGACCAGAAAATTTTATAACATAAAACGACATTCAAAACTATGGAATTTAACAGAATTTGATACAAATGTATCCACTAGAAATGTAGTATTAATCTAAATTATCTATAAAATATTAGCACTAGATTTAACATTAACTTGTAAGAGACAGTTCTGTTCATCACTTAGATTTTTTATTTATTTATTTATTTATTTATTTTACAGAAACAGAAAACTATAAAATGTAAAGGATTTTCTCACAAACAAGATAAACCCATCTATGCTTTATCTATGATTTAGACAAATTCAAATTACACGAGTACTATAAACATACTGGTTTAATATGGAAATTCATATCCTTAATGATCTGCATCAAAATGAGGAGTAATGGGAGGGTGCTAAGGCACTTACATCCAACATCCACTATATAATATTTAACTCAAATTATCCTATATAACACCAAGAGGGTGAATCACTGTTGATTTCATGGAACATTAATATTTCTGTACTCATTCAAGTCTTTTTCCAATACACACACAAGTTGAATAGAAATTGTCAGCAATTAATTGTTTTTGTTTGCAACCATGTTAACACTTTGATCATTTACACTACATGAACACAGGCTGCAGAAAAACTTCTCTAAAAGAATATGAAATAATGAGCAAATAATGTGTTCTGCTGTTTTTGCCATTTGTGACAATACTGCTATAGTGGATCTGCTCTTTCTGGTGTTTTTGTGATTCTGCTTAATTTAGTCCATCATGTAAATCCATGCTTTATGAGAGTATTAGCTGCAATTATATCAGAAAAAAAAAATCACTGGACTGTGAAAGAATGATTAAAACACAAAAAGGATGAGCCTACTAGGATGATACATGTAAGGAAGATTGGACCCCTTCCAGTCTTCAACCACTAGCAAAATTTAAGTTGGCATTCATTAGCAGAATGATTTTAAGACAATTATTATATGAAGAAATGTCTGACACTATGGATGCTGTGTACACACACCTCTCAGTCTGCATGCAGACACATCAGTGTTTATGTCTAAACATGGAACATTTTATACAAAAAGTGTCCTGGTATGTTAATGTTTTATACTTTTTTTTTTTTTTATTAATCAACAATATTTTCAGTGAGATCCTATCCACTTGTGGGCATTAGAGATCCCAGGGCACTGTTAGCAAAATGCTGAAGTGTAAACTTGGTTTCCTGGCCAAATCCCAACTTGACTAATTACATTCTTCCTAACCAAATTCCCTTCAGTGTCAGCTGAACAAGGTCTTTTTTGCTTCCTGACATCAGTTGTTGCGGTTTGTTAAACAGCTGCCATTTTTTCAATGCAGAATTGGATGAAGACATCTTTATTTTTCTTTTAGGCATAAATGTAGAAAGGTATTGAAGGCATCTTGTATATTGTGCATCAGTTTATTAAATTTGTAAAGCAACTCATGAACCTTCAGAGTAAAAGGTAACAAATAAATGAAGACATTGAATTTATAATAAAATGTAGGGACATTTCAAATAATTAGTAAAATTAAACATACATATCAGCAGCAAATCAACAAAAAACAATAACATGTCAGAATTGTTGATCTACTTCAAACTCAATTATATGGGACACAACAAGTGTTTATGTATTTCCCTACTGGCTTTGTCATCTTTTTGGATTCACAATCCTAAACATCTACTAATAAAATTCAAGCTGTTAAATTTTGAAGCTGCTAAACTCATAAAAATATATTTCACAGTTACAGTACAATAAAATTATAGCTGCTTAAGTATAACTACTTAGCATGATGATTAGTTACTAAATTTGGGTGCTACTTTTAAATATTTCAGATTTATAGAAGAGAGGATACACTTGAAGTTTTTGAAAGGCACTTAAACCCCTCCCCTCCCCCCATACTGAACAGAAGCTGAGGGTATATAACGCCTAGGAGAATCAGCTACAAAAACTGAAGGCCATCTGTTTTTGAGACTCAGTTTTATAAATGAGGCCTCAAGAACTACAGTGTAAAATGCAACTAAACAAAATGATTCAACTGCCTCATTGGTATTTTGCAGTAGAGATGTGCAATTTGGAATTTTCAGCTTGTAAATATTTACTTACATTGCACAGTGTTTTCTATCCAAGTGAAGATATGGTCATTACCATCAGGAGCTTAGTTCTGTTGTATAGATACATGTTTCTGTTTCTATTGTAGAGTGAATTAATTTTCACACTGTCATAATTTAAGCCAGAAATCCTCCTAGGTCAGCACAGTCACACAGTATCTGCAGGCTGGGTATAATTTTCAGGAAAGAGTTTAGATACACGTGAAGTACAGAGTGCTTTGATGTTGCATGTAAAGTAGTAGAGGCTATTTGAGGCAGCAAGTGTATGCTGAGATCTGCAGTGAATGTACTTAACCCAGCCGAGGGCTGGATTTGCTATCAAGTGGGGGTGTCTCCTTTGCACCTGAGTGTACATGTCAACACAGTAGCGAGTCCTACTTCCTTGTTACTTCAAGTTCTGATGCTGATCCTGTCCTGAAAACTGTGGCTGGATACTGCAATTAACACATTTATGGTACACTGGCTGACAGAAATGGCTTGTGACATGTATTGATCTTATTTGAAGGAATTAATATTTTACTGTTAAATGATTAATAGGCTAATTCTATCTTTGGCACAAGGCCCTCACTCTGGGAGCATGTGTCTGCCCGACACTTTGCCAGCTATTTTCAACAAAAAACATATGAGAAAGGGCACACTCATCCAGGTTATATTTAAAATGTGATAAATACTCTGTTACCTTACAATGGCATTTTAAACAGTCATCTTAGTAAAAATATATGACAACAAGCCTTATTTTAGTGCACACTTTTGTACAGCACTTGGGCAACTGAAGGACAGGGATAATACTGTATCCAAACGAGAATATTTAGCTCTCACTTGTGGTTCAGTAGTAGCAGTGTTCAAGATTTATTTTTTAACCTGGGCCTACAGAACAGGTTGTTTGCTCTTCCTCTCAGATGTTGTCATAACTTTAAGCGTTGTAGGGCATTGCTACCACTGCCCTCAGCCCGTCTACCTATGGGCGGTGACAGAGTGGACCTCAGCTTTGGATCACCTGGTCTGCCAGGAACTTGGTTTTAATGTTTTCTTTCCTGCCATGACTTTGATGAAATTTATTCCAAGGAGGCACTGCTCGCAGTGATCCTGCCTGGTCTCGATCCCTGTTTCTTTTGTGGGGCTCCAAACCTCCCCTTTACCCCAGCCTAGCTTCTCCAGATTGTACTCACAAAATCATTCTGCAGCCAGGTCGCAGTGCTGTCTGTTGTGGTATTGTATGGCCCTCTACCCCCAGGGTTATCTTTAGTCTCGATTAGGTACATCCTTTCCAGGGCTGGTCTTGGCCCATGCTCAAATCTCAAAAGAAAAGGCAAAAAAAACCCCAGGGAACACTCCGGCTGCTCTCGGCCTGCTTGTCAGGCTCAGTCCACGTCCCCTTTTACCCGGGATCAGGCTCTCAAAATCCCAATTGCAATGATCAAGAAAATCCCTTAGTCTTTGTTATGCGCTGGCCTGCCCTGCACCCCTATGAACATTCACAGTCTCCTTGGGGTCTCCCCCATGTGCAGGAAGGCTCTACCTGTAACTGTAGTTTCCCTCGGGCCCCTCCTCCAGTTCCTCTGTTGAAACTCCACTCCAGAGATTATCACCGACCTTCTGGATTCCTTCTCTCCAGATCCTCAGCTGCGGCTCCGCTCCAGAGATTATCACCAGCCTATGTGTGCAGGCCTCCACCTGCCTCTTGTTCAGGGTCATTCAGTGGTGTTCCTCTGGCAAGTTCTGCAGTCCTTGCCTGCAGAGATGCTCAGCCACTCCTCTCTCCTTGCGGCATGCAGGGAACTGACCCCTCTCTGTCCCGCTCCGGGGCCGGAAATATTTTTGGGCAGCCTCCCTCCTCCAATCCTGAGCAAGATGCTGCTCTAGAAATGTGGTGGGTATTTTCCTTCCCTTCCAGTCTCCAGCTGCAGCCCTGCTGGCCCTCCATGCTGTGAGTTTTGTCTCACTCCTTCACAGATGTCAATTTGCCTACCACAGTCCTTGGCTTTTATAGTAGGAATCTGATTTGGAGGCAATATTAATCCTTCTTGAAGATGCTACTTCACTTAAGTTTATATGTCAGTACTCCATGATCTGGACTCATTGCCTAGCAGCTTGGATTGGAAGTATCAGTTTTGATCAACAACCACTAAACAGCTTGGCATTATACAACCTGAGAGACATTCTCTCTTTCCACACCATATTATTACAAAGGCAGTCAGCAGGATGGCTTGAGCCTGAGTTGAAGTCTCCAGAATGCAGCACACAAGGAACTCTTAGCAGCCTGCCCCACCTTGGTCTCATTTGTTTTTTCTGAATTTGTTGAACTACAAGCCACACTAAAAAATCCTTTTCTTTGAACAGGAGTTTGTGGGCTGCAAGTGGGTTTTCCAGTGGGAAACTGCAAGATGCAGGATTTTAATTTTGACCTTAATCCTACTGACACTAACAAGTGTTTAATTTTAAAGAAATGAGTAATCTTACTTTAACCACATGCAAAAATGTTTGCAGGATTAGCCCTTACCTTGTATTATATTTTGATGTCTGGCGGGTGTATGTGCCTGGGAAGAAAAATGCTGCTCTTTTGACTTTTATAGTATTTAATGTTTGAAGGTGGGGGGGGTTATATCTGTTATACAGATATAATTACAATTCTTGGATATATGCATATATATTTTAACACATGAAATGCTCTTTCAATTACATAATATAATAGAAGGCTTGGAAAAGCCCAAATTATAAACCATGTCAGTTTACTGCATTATATGTAAGCCTATTTAAGACAAGAAAAGTATTAATATTCAAAATTTCAGACACCTGTATAAACCTAGTGAATTATTTTTGCTCCAGAATCTGCCATTAGATATTAAATTATGTTGTGCTCTAATGTGGAATAGAACTATATCTACTAAAATCTTTCAGTAAATTAACTTGATAATTAGAGAATTACAGAATGATTTTTTTAAAGCCCAATAACCCAGTAGCTATTTCTTTCTTTAAACACTGTTATGATGGTCACAAAATACACATTCTGCATCACAAATATGAAGGACATAGTGTGAAATTCTCTTTGGAAAAGTCAAATATACAGGGATCTTTGTCCAAAGGAGACTGCAGGGCTGGGTATAGACACTGGCATTGACATTACAGGGATTGTATGAATTAAAATGTGCTGGTTTCTCTGGATGGGGCTGCATAGAAAAGATGTTTTCATGGAATGCTGACTACAGTTAAATTTCCATGAGGACTTTCTTCTCATTGCAGAGCATCTGGACAAAAACAGGGTGAATGATCAGGCCAAAATCAACTTCACTTTGTTGTGTATTGAGAACAGTCAGGACTCTGTAACTTTGGACTGAAAGGATTTCTAAAGCAGAGAGCACACTGGAGCATGAAATGTGCAGACAGCAGTTTAAGTAACCAGGTGTGACAGAAGTTGCATCTTGATTATGACATAGGCTCTCACCAAACTTTAACTTAACTGGGAGATTTTCTTACACATTGTAATAATGCAAATTTAAATCCTGGTCCAGACTGACCAGGAAGAAGAGTTGGAAATGTCATCTTAGCTAGAGATTCTTTATGTAGTTCTATGGTTGTTTCTATAGTGACTTTAACAAGAGATCCTCATGTTAAAACAGGGCTGTCTAACATCTGAACCCCTCAGAGGCATCATGCGTTGTGGGTCACATGAGTCAGGCCTGCACCTGCAGTAGCCACAGACCACATAGGCAGCAGCAAGTGTGCCATGTGAGGTGCCCTCCTTGCTCCTGACTACTGTACTCCAAGCTCGCAATAACATCCCTCCCTAACACTGGGCCATTCCTCCCCAACACTGCAATCCCCATGGTACACAGACCCAATTCCTTTCCTGTCCCCTATCCCCTGGTGCAGCCTTAAACTCTCCAGAATCCTGTCCCCCCCACACTGCCATGCCCCCTGAGGTGAATGCATGAAGCGGCAGCTAGAAGAGAGAGCCTGGAGACTCCAGTTTCTATTACAGCTAGAGAAATGGGGCGAGTGACAACTCAGTGAGAGCCCAAGGGCCAAACATTAACCTCTTGCAGGCCACCAGTTGGACAGTCCTGTGTTAAAAGATAATAGAACCCCAGGCTTTATAAGGCCTAATGGGGGACTGCATCATCCCCAGCTTGGTCACTCCATCCTCCCTTTCCACTAAGAATTCCAGCCCAATAGGAAAGCCTTTGCAAGGTCATAAGGATGAGAGGCAGGCTTGGTTCCTTATTGGTGGCAGATACCCTTTTCCACATTAACGGAGACCATGTGCAGAGTGAGAGTCCTCGTGTTGTGTGAATGGAGGCAATGCTCTGTGACAGCTGAAAATTATGCCTGTGTGATAAAGGTGCTTGCTGAAGGCTCTGTGAAGATTAGACCAGGTGTTTTTTGTCATTTGTATTATAAGCTTTATGTTGTTGCTAAGAGCCTAATTAAAGTCAAAGATTAGTGAGACCTTATATGTAGTGAGGCCTAGTAAATTTAGCAAGGCCTTGTAGAAGTAGTAGTAGGCTTTGTGGCACAGTTAAAATTAACCTTATCAGAAGAATGCAAAGGCTTGTACTGTTATTGGTCAGTCCTAAGAAGAGTTGCAGTGGGAGAATCTGAATGGCAGTAAGTTATCAGCATAGCTCAGAAGTTATAAATTGGCTTATTAGAAGGAAGATGCAGCACTGTGAGCATAGCTACTGATTTAAAATTAGGTGCTGACCTGGATTTGGTGGGCTAGTGGATCTTGAGGAGCCCAAAGACTGAATACCAGGGTCCTTCCCAGTACCCCTTGGACAGCGCTGATTGGGGACGCCTGACTTCACTGAGCTTTGTAGAAGAGGAACTTGTCATACATCAGGCATCAGAGGGGACTGCTGATAACTTGCCAAAGTGAGTTGTTATTGTCTGTCTTTGTTGCCTTATTATATTACACGTAGTTGTGTGTTTGTTAAGTCAATAAACCTTTCTTACCTTTTTACCCTCGACCACTGTCTCAATCCCAAACCCTCCGCTGGCAGCTGGGACAGTGCTCTGGGCCAAAGATTTTAATTACAAGTGGCATTCTGGACCTCCTGCTGATGGCAGCCATTTTTGTTACATATTATCATTTGCGAAACTAACAGTAAGGAATAGCTGCCAGATGACCCACAATTGGAATTGGGAACCTACTGACCTAACGTAGGTTGCTCAAACTCAGCAAAAGTGTCAGGTGACTTTAAAAGAGCTGCTGTGGAGTAAGGCCTTTTGGCAAATGTGCTGACTAGGAGCTACTCCTGCAAATCCTGCTCTCTTTAGTCCAGGTGCAGTGTATCAATAATGTCTGCTGCATTATGCAGAGAAACAGCTTGAGAGTTCATTCTCCCTGACCTGTGGAAAGGCTCCTGGACTGAGTTGCTATGAACATCATCTTCTGAGGCAACAATTGTCCAGGGGCAGCAGGTATGCTGCCTATTTATGGAGCAGAAGATGCCTTTCATTAAATTTATGGAGGAGTACACGATAAGGGGATATGTTTCCTTTAAGGTCCCTCACAGTAAAACTTATGTAGAGAGAAATGTATGTAGTTTAATCTAACTAGCTGTGATACTGCAGAAGCAACAGTCAAGCAACAGTGGCATGGGCTTTGCACTTTACCACCTAGGTAAGTCTTGAAACCCACGAATGCTGCAGCTTCTTTGCTTTTGGGATCTGTGTTAATTAAATGAGGATTATCTCTGATATGTCTGTATGTGCTACAGTAACAATTCCAAAGGCAATGTGGGTGTTTTTGTCATAGCTGCAGCATAGCAAATATCTTGTGGAAATGGACTTGCAGATCACCTGTTCTACCATTTATATTTTAAAAACAAATTCCCCTCCCACTAATGATTCAAAATATTGCTGTGGTAATTATAGCAACTTTCATTACCATATTTACTCACATATAAGATTACCCTGACTATAAAATAATCCACCCCCAAGAATGAGATTGTATATATGGAAAATTTATAAATGTTTTATAATTTTGCATGTATAGTATCTAATTATTGGAGGTTTGTGAATTTGCCCACCTCCCACCGCTACAGCAGGGAAAATAAATATGGGGGGTTAAATTTATTGAACTAATAAAAAATTTATATGTAGATGAGGTACAGGGCAACCTTGTCCAGCTTCACCTCATGGAGGATGGGGCCATACAAATCATATGCAACAGGCTGAGAGAGGGGGCAACAGAGCAAACTGTTTGGGGCCCTGTTTTGTGATGTTTACCAGGCATTTAAGGCTGGTGAAAAAACAGGAACAATTGGAAATACGAAAGAAAGTTGGAGCTCAGCTGTGGGAGTGAAGAAGCTAAAATGTATTCAATTTAGTAACTCCCCATTACTTTAAAAAGAGTCAACATTGAGTGGGGCTGTGCTCAACAGGCATTACCATGTCTTAGAGAACTTGTACTAATCTATCCTTGTGGTAGAAAGACAGTAGAAGATGACAGCAAAGAAATGGTAGACATCATATCAAAGAAAGGGGACTGCATAGACATTTCAGAGGCAAACCCTCCAAAGAGAGCAATGGGAACAATGATGAGGACAGAGATGACGATGAATAAAATGACAAGTGAAAGGACTGGACAAACAGGTGGGGGAGTTGGGAAGGGAAGGGAGTGGTAAGGAGGGAGAGGGCTGAGGTAGTCCTTTGCATAATCGTGATGATTCAAAGGTGACATGGATGGGTGCACGGGCATATGGGAACACACGTGTGCAATGTGGCTTTTGCAATGGTACTAAGAACAGTGCAACTGAAAAAGTGTGTTTTGGACTGTCAAATGAATCATATCAGATTGTCAAAAGACAGGTTGTTAGAAGTCTAGTTTATATATATATAATAATATCTATTGATATTATTAATATCTATTATATACACACATAATACACCCCACCATGTTTGCTCCATATGGGCCATATATTTTATAGTCATACTCAGTATTGGCTACATTTAATCAACTTTATAATTGGTTTCCATTACTGAGCACATGCTGCCTTTGGCAGCAACCTAATGATAAACAGTGAGTGTATTTAATGAGGTTTCCTTCTATGTGAATGTAAGATGAGGGGCTTTCTCCCCCATGGTGATTAGGGTTGGGGGGAACTTCAGCTTGTATTTAAGTAAATATAGTACTTGGAAAAATAGGATTAGACCTACTCAAATATTTTTCTCTTCTTACTTTCAACCAGCAGCTAAAAGGAATGAATAGAGACAACATCTTTTAACCAGAAAATGCTTCATGAACTAAGCATGGCACACAGCTCAGACTGAGAATCACTAGTTTAAGGTCTGATGCTGTTCCTACCCAGAATTCAAGTTGTCATCAATAGAAGGAATTTTTGTCAACTTGGGTTTTATTTTAATTTTGGAGATAGTGTGTTAAGTGAAAGGTTATAGTAACGAAAAGACTCAGTGCTGATGAATGCCAAGAACCAACATGAGTGGGTCTTAACTGCTAACTGTTCCAATGCCATAACCTATATATTTAAAATATCTATTTGTAATGAATTCTTATTCTGTTCCCATCAAGCTGAGAGACTCCTGTTGTTTTGACCTGACCAGTATGCCAGAAATTCTACCAGTAATGGTAGAAGAGACAGGTACATTGCCAAAGGAAGAAAATAACCTGTTTTGGGAAACCCAGGACATTTAAAACATTGCATCTCATAGTTACTTTACTACATAAAAGATGTACATAACCAGATACCCAAGAGTATGCCATCTTATACCGAGCACTTACAGCCATCTGGATATTGAAAGATGATTTCTGAAAAAGCATAGCAGTGCAAAATCATCAAAAATGGCATTCATTTCTCCACTGTAGATGTCCTGGAGCATTTAAGGACTGGGTATGAATTCATATTCAGAATGACAAACTATGTTATAACTGATGGAATAACTACTTATAATTAAGCTATTTACAGGGCAATTACATAAATTAGAAATATTAATATTGTTAAAAAATAAGAAACCAAGATATTTCATATAAAAAGAAAAATTCTCACAAGTATAGGACTGAGTGCTGAAAGCTTCTCATCACCACCAGCCAGTGTCAGCAGTTACAATTAACAACTTTTTTTTTTTTTTAACATTTTTATAAGGCCATGTGTAGGTATTAAATTTCTACAAAGAGAATCATCATTCTCCCAGTAGAAACTAGGAGCATATGAAAATTCATTCAATTCCTTCTGGAGGAAACATGCCCCATCTGGGAGAAAGGTCTTCCAGGTTGACTCCTAGAAGATCCCCCTTGCTACCTGCTTATTCCCCAAACTGAGGTGTTCCCTATTGGGAGAACAAGCAGAGGGCACTGCTCCTCTCCCCCCTAATCTGGTATGAGGCCAGGGAGTGCATGGGTCTGCAAATGTCACCTGGGGGTGGGGGCAATCAGCACTGCCATGCTGCTCCACTCCCCTCTCCTCCTGGTCTGGCCTACAGGAGTGAGGTGTAACATCAGAGAAGGCTCCCTATCCATTCCCCAGACTGGGTACCCCTGGTCTAGAGAAGCATGGGGATTCTTTACCTGCCACTCCAGTCCCCCCTCTTCCAGCAATGGAAGGAATGAAACAGCCACAGTTCCTCATGTCTTTCCCAGACCAGGAATACCCTAGTTTGGGGAAGATGTGGGGAGAGGGGGAGAGGGGACAGCTGCAGGCTGAATGCCTTTACTGCTCTCACTCTTGAGGATTGTTAGTAGTGGAAATGTCTCAAAAATGTCCACCATTAGAAATGAACAACTATTTTAACCCTAAATGAATGGTGGACAACCTTTTTGGTAGGCGTGCCAAAAAAACAGCCCCACACCCTCCTCAACAGCCACTCCAATCCCCTTCTCATGCCCAATCTGTTCCTCTACTTTTTGCTTCCAGCCCCATGCTCCCTATAGTAGGAATCTAAAGGCTTCTTTTACTTTAAGGGGACAGTGCATGGGCCAGGATTGCTGTGTGGGGCTACCAGCTGGGCAAAGTGCCAGTTCCTAGAAAGTAAGCAAGCCAGAGACAGAGACTAGGAGCTACCACCAAGAAACTGACTGTCCTGGAGCTAACTGCACTGCAGTATGCAGCCAAGGGACAGGCAGTGCAGAAGTAAAGGCTGTAGGCAGTGGGGTTAAGCTGCAGCAGAGCAAGGCAAGTTGGCCGTCAAGCCCAAGTGGAAACCCTTATGTCTGGCTGGGGAGCCACAAGACAGGAGCAGGTGTGGCTTTGGGGCACATAAGCCCAGTGCCTAAGATGAAGCAGGAAGTCTGACCCTGCATGTGGCAGGAAGAAGATCTCCAAAGGGAGATGGCTTGCAGTGAGGCAATGACCCCGAGTGGGATGGATTTCATTTGTGCAGTGGTTTGCTGGTATTTACATTGAGATTAGGTTTGAAACCAGTGGACAGGATTGTGGCTGTAGGAGAGGACAGAAAACACAGAGGTGTCTGGTGGGGCACTCAGGGATAAGCAGCCTAGCCTGGTCAGGGACCCAGAAGGCTGAGGGTTGGTGCAGGTGAGTTAGGCCAAGGTTGGAAGAGCTAAGGCCAGCAAAAGGAGCCTAGCTTAGAGCTGGAGACCCAGAAGGCTGAGGGCTGGGTGAACTGGGCCAAGTCTGGGAAGGCCAAGGCCACAGGGAGTGACAGCAGCTCAGCCTGGGGTCAGGGCCATAGAAGCTGAGGGCTGGTGGAGAGGTACAGCAGCCTTGCTGGGCCCAAGGGGTTGGATGAGCTGGGCCAAGGATGGGAAGGCTAAGGACAGAAGCAGTGGAAGCAGCCTGGCCTGGGGTCAGGGACCCAGAGGGCTGATCTGGAAAAACAACATCCATGCTGAGGCCAAGGGTCCAGAGGACTGGAGGAGGGCTAAGGGTGCAGTAGTGAAGTCAAAGCCAGGCAAGAGCTGGAGTCAGAACAGGCTTGGGGTGAGAGGGCTATTCCTGGGGAATGGGGTCAAAGCCCAAGAGGATGGAAGCTAAACTAGGGCCAGGGGCCCATTGAGAAGTGAGCGCCCTGGCAGAGCCAGGGGGGCCCAGCAGGCTGAGTGGATTGCTTGACAGATGAAGCCAGATGGCCCAGTGGATGAAATCTAAGCTCCTACTCTACACATTACAGTTTAATTGCAGAATTACCTCAAGACCAGCTACATGTGCAAAATAGCTATCACACAATAAAAAGCTCCAACTAGCTATAAATTTAGACCTCAAAAATGTGTACTAACTTTATACCTGGTTGCTATCCAGCTCTAATTTGCATGTATACTAGGGTCTCCCCTGCAGCTGGAAGCCCCATCAACTGACAAGGCTCCTAGCTACAGGGGTGTACCATTCCCAGCATGAAATTCCTGGGCCTGGGGGATTGCAGTAGTCATGATCCCCAAGGCTCAGGGGTGTGTGAAAACCCCAGGCCCACATGGGCAGCCAGGACCAAAAGTCCCACATCTGAAGAAGTTAGGGTCATTCTTGGAGAAGTTAAGAGTTGTGCTTCAATCTTTCACCTTCAATAGTACAAAAATCCACATACAAAGTAAAATTTCACACACACACTAACCAAAAACAGCCAAATCCTCACTTTTTAACTTAAACACAACCAAGTTCCCAGGATGTCTCTGGGTGGGGACACAGTACACTTGGAGCCATTTCAGAAGTGGAACATTTCAAAAGGGGAGTTGCTGATTGGGAGCATGGACCAACTATTGCATTCTAATGCTTACAGGTGGACAAGCTCAGAAATGACACACATGAAGTAAAACAGCTCCAACTTTAACACTGTTTTATCCAGGTTTAATTTGAAACAATTCTGCTACATTTATACTTTTCCTGGACCATCCACACATAACTGTTAGAATGTAAAGCTGCTATGAGGTTTAGAGCAAGAGTCATTCCACATTTGAAAGCTCCCCACCCCTTTCCCCACTTACCCGGACAGGTCTCCAGAGATTCCAGGGGTGGATCTAGGTAAGCAAGTTCCTGTGTGGAGGCACAGAGTACCAGGGAGACATAAGCTTTCCATTCTGGGGCCTGAAAATGCTTTCCTTAATTAAGGAGACTGGAGATCATGGATGGGTCTTTGTAAACAGGGAGCCCCAACTTCCCACATTGTAGAGAAACATCCTGAGATTCCACAGGGTGCCTCTGTAAGTAAGCTGGGCAGGTAATTCAGGGGCCGCCAAGCCTCTGGAGAACCTGCCTGGAGGGGCTGGAGAGCATGGACAGCTTGAGCTGCCTGCATTCTCCTGCTACAAAGCTAATAGATGTCCACAACAATAAAGCAGAAGAATCTATTGCTAGCTTCTTTGCACCACTAATTTTGCTCTGAAGTGGCATGACAAATGGTAAAGTATTTGCTCACCATTTGTGACACCATAAAACTTTTTATAGCAGCACAAATGAGACATCAGGTGACAACTGTTTCTACCCCTGCCTTCAACAACACTAACATTTCAAGTTCTCAACAGGAAAATCCCCACAAGAATACTCTTAAAAATCTATACCAAGTGGCTAAACAAGGATCGTATTCTCTTGGATACATGTAGATATTAAACAGCCAAGGAATGAAGGATTCCAGGAGGTGGGGGTGGGGGGAGATCTTGGGTTCCTTTTAAATTCCAAATATGATCTCTGATTTTAAAAAGTTGGAGACCACTGGCATATAATATTCAAGGTCTGAAACAAATTTTGCTGAGTTCTCTAAATGTTTAAGTGACATCAAGGAATGTCCAGAGAACAACCAACCTACTGGTACAAATAAAGAAATTAAAATGAGGTACATTGTGCATCACCTAAGGAAGGACATAAAATTATAAGGGAAGGATACTGTCTCTCTCCTCTCAGCCAGGATTTTGTTAATAACTAGTAAATAAGTCCCCAGATGCACTTGTGGCAGCCATCCAGGAAATGCATCTGCTGGGTTTATGAGATCTGCTGTTGAGATATACCTGCCAAGTACAAAATTATTCACTTCGTTGCTATCACAGGTTGTTCCATAGGAAGCAGCCAATCATTTTTCAAGTTATGTCATTAGGGCAGGAATCCTTTTTAAAGACTTTCGCAATTCAAATATAATATGCAGCATTCGATGTTACTTTCAATTAGTTAGTATGGATCATTAAAATACCCTAAATCAGAGTTGTCCTGCTTCTAAGTGGCTTTGGGGCACAGGCCACCCAGACACACACTGTGCAGGTTGCATGTTACTGGGCCTGCTTGTCACACCATGCCACCCTATCATACCACATGGCCCTGAATGCACCACACAAGCCCTTCCCTCCCCACTGCTACACTGTGAGGGCCCCCATTGCTGCACCACATGGGCTCTGCTGTACCACATGGGCCCTGATATGCTGAACAAGGCCTTTCCCAAACCCTGATATGTCATGTGAGTCCTTGATACACCCTGTGGCTCCAATGCACAGATGTGCCACACCAGGCAGGCCCCAATTCTCATATTCTGTCCAGCTAAGTGATGATTAAGAGGTATGCTATGACCACAATCCATGGTATAAACTCAAAGGATGGAGAAGATTTTTTCAGGATGGGACAAAATGTAACTATTGCTAATAGAATGAGTTGCTGACTGTTACAATTCATTTCCAGGGCTGTGGGTAGGAGTAGAAAACAAATCCTTCAGGGCATTAACTTCACTCAGCCTTGGTGAGGCCTCAGCTGCAATACTGCACCCAGTTCTAGGCTCTACACTTTAGAAAGGATGTGGAGAAGCTTGAGGGAATCCAAAGAAGAGCCATGTGCACGATTAAAGGACAAGAGAGTAGGATCTATGAGGAGAGCCATGGGACTCTTCAGCCTAGAGAAGTGAAGGTTCAGGGGGAACTTGGTGGAAGCCTATAAGTATATAAGGGGTGTGCATCAGGAACTGGGAGAACGTCTATTCACCAGAGCACCCCAACGGAAGACAAAGTCTAATGGTCACAAACTCCTGGAAGACCGTTTTAGGCTGTACAGAAAGAAAAACTTTACTGTCCGAGTCCCCAGATTCTTGAATAGACTTCCGCCAGAGGTGGTAAAAGCACCTACTCTGGACACCTTTAAGAAACACTTGGATGCCTATTTTGCTGGGATCATATGACCCAGCAAGATAGGCATCGACCCCTGATCACTGGCAGGGGTGTTCACACCTGGGGAACCTGTGGCCCACTTGAATGTGGCCCCTATGGCATGTGGGCCTCAGGCACTGAGAAGTTGGATAGCTCTGGTTCAACCAATCTTAATTTCACAGATTTCATACATTTCATAGACATTTGGGCTGGAAAGTACCTCGCAAGATCTTTGGGTCCAGCCCCCTGCCCAAGGGGCAGGAAGTCAGCTGGGGTCATATTTGTGAACACCCCTGCCAAACCCACATGTGGGCTCCCCCATAACCACACAGTCTCCTCTGAGTCCCCCCCTCTCCCCACTGTATGAAACATCTCAGGCTCCTGCTGCCACACAGGCTCCTTTGCCATGTACCCCCCACATATGCATGGCCTGCCTTGCTACCACATGGTCTCTACCACAGTCCTGCCATTGCAACCCCCTCTGCCCTGCAACCTCTCCCCCACTGCATGAGCCAACTCAAGTTCCCACCACTGTGCAGGGTCCCCTGCCACATGGTGTCACTTGGTTCCTAGAGCCTTGGCTTCCTGAGACTTGGTCTCCTATCCATGGGAATGGGCACAGGAAATACAAGCAAGGCAGGGGCTGGGGGGTGGGACCCAGAGGCTCAGGCAGAAACAGCAGCTAGAGAATGGGTGGAGCAACTCCCAGAATGGAGCCTGGGGGCCACAGTTTAACCCTCTTAGACTTTATTTGACCCACTGGCTGCCCCATGTTAGACTTTAGAAAAGCTGCAATATCCCACTGACAGAAATCCCATTATCCATTTAAACTCAGAATGAATATGATACTAGGGGTCTGTAGAAGTCAACTCTTCATTAGAGGATAAAGTAATAGGATGGCCTATGAGGTTTCCCCCCACCACCACCTTTTACCCCTCTGGATCAACAGATTGCGAAAATGCGCAGATTTTTAATCATTAAAGTTATATTAAATGATTTTTGGGAGTAGGAAAGAAATATGGGTAATGAAGCCTTTCACTTCTATGACAGTGAAAATCAATCTCAGAGGCATTATTATGTACGAAAATCTTTATGCAGTGAACTAGCTGTCCCAGGTCTGGTCTCACAATTCTAATGTCCATCTTGAAATTCATACTAACTATCATGTTAGGCATCTCTAGGAAATAAGGAATTTGTTCAGAGAAGTGAATGGGTGTGGAAACTATACTCATGTCTGCCTGTTAGGTACAGCCCTTCCAAGACAGACTTGCAATGCAGCGCCTATGCTGTATATGTGTGGATAGATTTCAGCCTCATATGTAATCAAATGGGCATCTTTCACATGTATAACATTTACAGTGATGTCTCTTTTGCAGACAGTGGGATTTATATATTCAAAGAAGTGGGGGGATTTCATAATGAAATTGAGCATGTGCTTTAGATGCAATAACATGGCTCAAATATGCACACACAACACGCACTGACTTCAATAAGAGCTGCACGGATGTGCTGGAGAGTTTGATATCACACAAAAGGCTCATTTACTGGAGCATCTACCAGATGATCTACTTTTTAGTCACACTTTATCTCATAATCAGCTGGACCAGAATACTGAATACATTGTGAATTGTTTAATGATAGAAAAATAAAGCTGAAGGCTGCACTCTGTTTACCAATGTGCCAATGACCTATTTATTTTTGAAGGGCAGATATCAATGCAAGAAAAATGATAGAAAATGAATTAAAAATAACATTCAATAATAATCTGCATTATATCTGTGTTATTTTTGTTTTGCTTATATCTGAGCGATAATCATAAATGATAAAATAGAAGATGATAGCCAGTAATAATGCATGTAATCATTTTTTAAAATACGTCAAAACTCATAAGAATAGAAAACTGAAATTGCCTAACATTCACAAAAATAATTAACGTTTATAAAACCTGCAAAAAAACCAGATAAATTTATCGCAAGGTACTTTGAAATGTGGTCAGTACTTAATGCAATTATTTGCCCAGAATTAAATAGAAGAACACTGCAAACATATTCCTTGTATTATATTAACTTTAGGACTATTATGGGTGACATTCAACCCTCTGCAGAAGACTTGCACATCTCCTCTATGCCCTTAAATTTTGCTGAATCATAATTTTTGAGAAGTTAAGATCTTGGGGCAAATTCCAGTCTACATGTGCAACATGTGTGAAGATCCCAAAAGACTTGCCACTCTGGCAATGTCTATCTCCTGCTCAATGTTCTAGTAAACTGCATACAGCAAGCCAGCTAACTCAACATGAGATCAATCGAGGATCACAGTATGGAATGTGAAAATGTAACAACCTCTCAATCCTCTCCGGTAACAAAACAAAAAGGAAACCAGCTCTCCTTAAAATTGTCTTAGACTAGGTACAGACATTACACCTATCATACAGTAAGCATGGAGAAAGCGCTCTATAGCCATAATAGAAATGATGTTCCTAACTCACAGAGTGCTTTAAAATTAGTCAATAGTGGGAGGGGAGAGAAGGCGGATTCCTGTCCCTGCAGCTGCCCCGGCCTGATGATGCACCACAGCCCCACCAAGGGGCTCCTTTCCCCAAGCTGTAGCCAGAAGTTACCCCACGACACTGCTTTTTGCCATACTGGGAACTCTGATGGGGTTGGGGGGTAGAAAAGGAGCCTCCCTGCTGGGTGGCCCACCCCTCTCCCCCCCACCCCCCAGCTTCCTGGCTTGGGTCTTAGTGGGAGCTGGGTGGGCCCTCCTGCAGCAGGGGGGCTCCCTTCCCCTAGCTGTGGCCAGAAGTGGCAGCACAGGGCTTCGCCACTTTTCATTGCACCTGAAACTCGGGTTGGGGGGGGGGGGGAGAGAGGAGGAGGTGGCGTGGAAAAACCCTTTTGCTACACAGGCCCAGCCCTGTGCCCACCAAGACCCAATCTAGGAAGCTGGGTGGCCCACCTGGAAGGGGGTTCCTTTTTGACACCCCTCGCCCCCCCCCTCCCAGTTCCTGGCATAGCAAAAAGCAGCGTAGCCCCATACTGCCACTCTTCCTGGCTTTCTGCAGGGAGATGCTGGTGCCCAGCCTGCCCCATCAGCACTACACAACTGGGCTCTCTCACCTGGATCCTGGTCCCTGGGTGTCCCCAGCCTGGCACAGAGGTCCCTACCAGCCCTGTTGCTCTATAACTTTCCATTTCCTGTCATGGATATAGCAGCAGGGGGGAGGGGGGAATGGGACTTCTCCCTGCACCAGGCAGCCAATCAGAGATGGCTTGCTCATTCAGCTGCTCTTGGGAGTCCATGGGGTACACTAAGAGGCATGCAAGAGCTCCCCCTACCTGCTAGCCTTGGGAAGTACAGCCCCCCCAATGATGAACATCTATTTGGTACAAACGTGCTCTAACTTACAGCTTTCTTATGATCCTAGTAGTAAAAAGCTAGCATCACATTAATTCTGGATTTTATTGTTAAAAAAAAACTTGGACTTTGGTTTTAGTTTTTTATTATCTCCTTTTATTTTAGTTTACTTAATAATAATTCACAGTGGGTGAAATTCAGCATGTGCAGAATCAGCACAATGCCTACACTCTACTGAATTTCATGCATTGTGAGCAAATTGCTAGGCTGTAATACCACCAGGTTGCAATACCACCAATTTTTTTCCTCACAAAGAGAAGGTAGGACCAAACATTATGGAAAAATCTCCAGGTTTAAATCATAAAAATATCAATGAACCTCAGTGATAGGCCTCATTTATGTGTCACTTTGATATCCAAATTTCATATTGATTTTTTGGCTGTGCAACGGTGAGTTCCCATAAATCTAATTCTATGGAAATATCCATATCTCATCTCTCCATTTGAGAGCCTGCCCTGCCCACCTATTCATGCTCACATAGGCTAAACCTGTCTATGCAATTGTGAAATTGCTCTCCAGTTTTCTGTCATGGGCATGTTTGACAGAGTCCATATCGGGTGTCCCCAAAGTAGCTTAATTTCCACATTTCTGAATTTGGCGTATTCAAATGGGTGGGGTCTAGTTAAATGCATCCTTTCTTGAGAATACTAGGGACACAGTGTCAGTATAAGCTAAAACAATAAAAATCATCTGGATTTCTGCTACGATAGCTCTAGTCTCATCCAAAGTACAGGTAATTGGACACAGTGGCACATACTCACATTTCTCTCCTCCAGTCAAACATGTATGTTGTGATTACAACCATGATTGTTCAACTGTCATTTTGGAAATGCTCCTTTGAGTCCTGCTGCCTATACTAAAAAGACTGCAAACCTTCCCTTGTACACTGTGCAATTGGAAAATCCCAGTGGAAAAGCATATTCCTTTACCATATCCTCCTCCTCGCACACTTGCATTGAAAAGGCTTGTTGATATTCCTGAAGCATTTATAGAACTGCCTGAAAGTATATGGCTTCCTCCTTGCCCTCAGTAAAAACTGTTAGAAAGATATTTGAATTTTGATTGATAGTCAATTAATTAAGAAACATCTTAAGAATGCATCTCAAGAGATTTCAAAGTGATTTAGAATTCTTAATAACCAACCTACGATCCTTTAAATCAACCTGATTGGAAGAAAACAAGCTACTTTTTAAACTCTTTCAGGCTGGAGGCTGACCTCTTAGGAGCTGCTCTTAGGCAACATAACTTTAAAAACCAGCTTGAGCAGGAAACTGCAGAGCCAGAAGTTATCCATGGACTGGACTGTGTTAAGTATGGCTCAAACAGGCATGGCCAACCAGTGGCATGGCTGCCACAAATGGCACTGGCCACCTCTGTATGTGGCATACAGCAGACTGGGGAGGAAGCTGGAAGCACAGCAACAGAGGGCAAGTAGCAGAAAGCAAAATCAGTGCACCAGATCAGGCAGGGGAAAGGAATTGGGTTGGCACTGGGGAAAAGTTGGGGTAAAGGCTAACTAGTGGCATTCCTACAAACAGACTGGCCCCCACTGGTCTAAACCAAAACTACAAATACTTATACTGGTGTAACAGTGAGCCTTCTTGGGGCCAATCTCCCTGTGGCCCGTCCACCTGTTTCTGGGCTAACTGCCCGCCTTCTTGCCTGCCATGCCTTGATGATAATTAATTGATGTTAATTAAGTGGGAGGCTGCCCATTTCTTGCCCCGATGCCAGGGGGCAATATCTGGAGCTCTGTTCCTCCCCTACACTGCATCCCAAGCCTCGTAGATGGCATCCAGATGTTATCCATATCAACCAGCCCCGCACTGGGCCCCAAAATCCAGCAGTTGGACTCCACTTAGATCCCTCCATTCAGGCAGCCTATTCTACCTTCATTCATGGCTGAATAGCTCCCTGAGCTGCTTCCCCCTTACAGGTGTGGTCCCCCCAGGACCTTTGGCTACTAGTCCTGGCCCACCTCCAGGCCAGTCAGAACCCCAGGCCCTCAGCTTGAGTGTTCCTCGTGGTGGGCCCCTGGCCCTTTGACCCTTCCGGTTCTGGCCTCAGCTTGGACCAGTTGGGGGATGTCAAGACAGGTTAAGAGTCTATGGCTTGACTCTCTCTCTCTCTGGGTTCCACCTTCTAGCCCCTACAAAGGGGATAACCCACCCAGTTGTGGGGGCTAGGGGTTAAGGCACCTCAACCTGCCTTTCACTGGGGTGGTAACTGGCCTGGCATTTCCTGGGGGCTCCCACATCACTGAGAGCCCCAGCAGGCCACCCACTCCTGGCACAATGCAGTTTTAGGTCATGCCCAGGACCAGGAGCCTCCTGACCATCCCCTACTGCTCCTCCCTTACCTCTAGATGATACCAGCAGCCTTGCAGCCAGGGCATGTTGTTGCCTGGCCTCCCAGCAGCAAAATGCCCTGTTTATATGGGCAGCCCTGAATCTAAAATGGCTGCCCTAATCAGGCACCTGCTGGCTGCTGTCTTCTGGCCCTTTAAGTGGCAGGCACAAACAGTGTCCTGCCACACCTGGGTTAGCTTTTATTAACCCTGTGTTGTTCAAGGGGTTAACTGCTTTGCTTTCTTCTCTCCTATCCACTTTGCCTCTTCCAGCAATGGCATCTCCTTTTTCCTCCCACTTTCCTACTCTCTGTATTCTAATCACTACTTTCTATTTAGAAGCTCTGCTTCCTGAGTTCTTTCATAGCAGCTCATGAAGTAAGCCTGATGCTGATGAAAGCTCATGAATCTCTGATTTAGTCAGTCTATAAGGTGCAAATCTACCTGCCTTCTGCCTGACTTCAGACTAAAATAGCTAATTACTGGGGCTGTGTGAAATTTCACCACTGTTTCGAGCCATTTCGACCTCGAAACAGCAAAGTTGAAACAAAACCTGATGCTCGAGAGGCTGTTGGAGCAACAGAAGGCCATCCATGAGATGCCCCTGCCCAGGGAGATCTGGATCAGTAGCCCCCTGAACAAAGCTGACTGGGATACCATCTCCCAGATCTTGGTGGTCCTCAAGCTCTTCCTCGAGGCCACCGAGAGCCTCAGTGCTGCTGATGCCCTCCTTAGCCAGGCTATCCCCATAGTGAGGAAACTTCAGAGACAAATGGAGATCCTCCAGGGGATCAATGTTCCTGGCTGGGGCAGGCCACTGTCACCAGACATGCAGGCACTGGTGAGGCAGCTGAAGGAGGGCATCAGGAAATGGCTTGATACTTTGCGGTCCAGTACAGTCCATGTGCTAGCTGCCATGTGTGACCCAAGTTTGAAGGGCACTGTATGTGGCAGCCAAACACTGAATCAGTGGACAGAGGTGCTGGTAAAGAAAGTCAGGTAGGCAGAATGGCAGAGGCGGGGGCATGTAGAACAGGGGGATCCACTGTCTCATGCTAGCATGCCATCCATGAGCCAGTCTTGTCCTCCACCAAAGGTGCTGCCAATATGGGCTAAGGGCATGGCTTCTATCATGGGGTCCAGAGCCACCAGACCCCAGCATCAGGCAGATAGCGCTCACGCCTTGGTGGCTGCCTATCTTGCTGAGGATGCAGAGCCACTGCTGTGCAACCCCTTGCCCTACTGGACAAGCCGCAGTTCGGTGTAGCCAGATCTGGCCACAGTTGCGTATGAACACCTGTCCTTTCCACCAACCAGTTTGCAAAGCGAGAGGGTGTTCACTATTGCTGGGGATGTAGTGACACCCTACCACACCTGCTTGGATGCTGGTTTGGTGGAGCAGCTGGTGTTCCTGAAGGTGATCCTCCCACTGCTGGGGTTCCCCAAGCTCCAAGTGCAGATGGACTGAATGCCACCCTCTTCACTCAGTCCACACCTATTTCCTTTTTTCATTAAAAAAAACAAACAGTTAATGCCCCACTCTCAGCATGAGGGGGCACTAACTGCATCACCAGCCAGCAGGGGAAGAACATGTCCCTGCTGAGCTCGTTCCCCTGCGAGGACGAACTAAGAGGTATGGGATGGGGCTATGGGGAAGGAGGAGGCCCCAGGTCCTGGGCATGACCACTAAAACTGCACCTTGCCAGGGTAGGGAGGTCTGGTGGGACTGCTGGCGGTGCTGCAGCCCCGTAAATGCCAGAACCAATTATTCTCTGGTGAAAGGCAGGTAGGAGGCACCATAACCCCCAGCTAACACATGCACACACACAGTCCTGGCTGGGGAAAAGCCCAGACCTGTCACATCTTTGACAGGCCTGATGCTTGCTGGTTGCTGTGCAGTTGTAAGACTCCCAGTGTGCTTGTCTTAGCTGCCTGGGATGCCAGCTTTCAGGTTAAAAAACACTTTGTCAGGCTGAGAAAGTACCTGCAGTTGGTCCTGGATGGAAGGAATAGTAAAGAAGCCAGAGGCTGGCCTGGCATGCAATGCGGGCAAGAAAGCCAGTCAGTGAAAATGGAAATGGAGGCATCAGGGGGTGAGGGACAAAGAGGGTTGTAACAGCAAAGGTAAAAGTGCAGAGATACCTGGGGAGGCAGATGTCCAGCAGATTGCAATATGTCAGAATTCCACTGTCTAGTCTATATTGAGTCCATGAGTTTCTGTACTTAGGAGACTGATGAAGTGAAGTTCATAGGCCCGGATGTGAAAAGTGGTAGTTTGTTCCCTCTCAGGATCAGGCCTGAGAGACTGGAGGCATAGTGTTTTTTTGGTGAGAAATGTGCCCCTGCAGGTAGGTATTGTTGTGTTTGATAGATTCTGGTGTGCAGTTTGTCGGGGTACTGGATACAGTTGGCATATTTTGTGTTTTGAGCTGTAGGAACTTGCCTTCAGTTCTGGTGATGAGATAAGGTGCTTCTTTGAAATTACAAACCACTTATCAGAGCTGGACCTATGAACTGCACTTCATCAGACTCCTAGGTAGCAGGTACAGAAACTCATGGACTCAATATAGATTAGATAGTGGAATTCTGACACACTGTGACCTGCCGGACATCTGACTCCCCAGGCACCTCTGCACTTTTACTTTTGTTGCTACATCCCTCTTTGCCCCTGACCCCCCACCCCAGCCTGTCCCTCACCCCCTGATGCCTCCATCTCCATTTTCACTGACTGGCTTTCTTGCCTGCATTGTGGGCCAGGCCAGCCTCTGGCTTCTTTACTATTCCTTCCATCCAGGACCAACTGCAGGTACTTCCTCAGCCTGACAAAGGGTTTTTCAACCTGAAAGCGTCCTAAGACATTTCTCTAACTATTCCATTTTTTTTCATAATAAACATAAGAACATAAAAACACAAGATAAGCGATCAAACACGCCACGAGTAACATATATCCAACATAACATCTTTACTTCTTGCTGCCAATTCCTTTATAACAAGAAAGGCTCTGTGACAGTTCCATTTGGCTACCTTCCATTTGGCTAAGTTCCATTTGGCTGGTGCTGCTGGTGCTATTGCTGTTGAGCCAGCTACGTTATTCTCACCTGCCATTGTTTACAGTGGTGGACTAGAATGAGGCTGTAGTGGAGGAGGAGGCCTCACTGGGGCACACTGCTGTTGTGCAGAGGCCCCAGCACCAGGAAGGGCAAACCTGAACACAGACACAGTGTCACAAGCACCCGTGTCATGAGTTTTGCCTGTCAACAGCCAGAGGTGCAGGGCCCCAGAACCCCGAGCCCTGCTGCACCTATCTCGTTGAGAGCTGACAGGCTTCGTGGCTGCAGCAGGGCCTGGCAGTCAGGCCTGCAGTGGTTCTCCCCCGCCCCAAGCCAGACAGTGTCACAAGCACCCATGTCATGAGTTTTGCCTGTCAACAGCCAGAGGTGCAGGGCCCCAGAACCCTGAGCCCCGCTGCACCTATCTCATTGAGAACTGGCAGGTTTTGTGGCTGCAGCAGGGGCTAGCAAGCCTGCAGTTTTGACTCCGCTGTGGCTTCACACATACAAGTGACATGAGTTTTTCCTCAAGATTTTGGGGTGCAGTTTCTCCAACCCCCCTGCACCTATCTTCTTGAAGCTTGGCACATGCCAAATGTCGAAACAGGGTCAAAACAGCAAAACATTTCGACGAAACGAACCGGAACAGCTGTTTCGACTCGAAACAAAAGTCGAAACGAAACACTTTTCTGTCAAAATAACGACATGCTGGTTGAAATGAAACGCTTCTGTTTCATACAGCCCTACTAATTACCTGTTTTGGCTGAAAAAGTGACACCCCACAAAATGACATGTCACTCACTTTTAAAGATTTTGATTGGGACTCTTAGGAGAAGCTCTGTCTAGGTAACAATTACACTTTCTGTGCAATAAGAAAAGATAGTACCTTCCCAAATAAATCACACACTCAGAAATCATGATGTTTAGCTGTCTTTGATTTCTCCTGTTTCAATGAAACTATGGAATTGCTTTGTATTTGCATGTTTGGTGGTAGGAGTAACGAGAGAGTTCTTGACACTACTGTCTTATGAAATATCAAATATTATGAATACAGAGTCTAACTGCCTTGCATGTTTGCAAACTAAAATATCACCAGATCAAACTAATCTAACCACTACTTAGTATGCATTCTGAACAACGTCAGTTGTGTAAGGTGTAAGGAAGTAGAGACTCGGGTCCAAGATTTCTGGTAATTTCTCAGGGATTTTAAGAGAAATGATCCTACCAAAAACATATACAACTTCTCATTGTATTTTGGAGGGTTTCTCTTCTTTAATCAAAGTCAAAATAACTGCTATCCACCTTCATCAACATATTTTAAAGCTGTAATTCTTTTTAAATTTATCAGTAAGGCAGCCAGGCATCAGCCTATCTCACTTTGCCACACCCAGCCCTTCTATGATTCTTGATTCATTATTCCTAGAAGACACTTTTCACATCTGGCCACAGATAATTTAAACAGTAAATTATTCTAAAATATGTCCAGGATAGAAACAGAAAAAAAGCAAAGCAGAATTTTTTAGCAAAGGCAGTCTAGAAGGGTGTTCACCTTGCATTTTCAGGCTTCAGATACAAAATACCTATGCAGACTCAAGCATTGTTTTATTTTTATAGTATGTGAGTCATGGAAGTTGTATCGACTAAGTGTATCTTCTGCCTAAGGCAGTGTCTTCCACCTAACCACGCATTACATTCACCATATTTCTTAGCCTGCCTTTTCCATTTGCCCAACACATCTCATATTCACCTCAACAAGGGCTTAGATTTTGCATGTGTTGTGCTCACACTTTATGTATAGTAAATTACTGTCAATCCTTAGCAACCTTCTTCCGTCATACTTGCAAGAAAACACATCAATTTATACAAATTTTGCAAATTTGAGATTATTTTTCATTATTTTTCTGCCATTTCTAGGATTCCACGTAGAAAAGAAAAGAAGTTGCTTTCAAATTTGTAGGCATGCAGACATCCTGGTCTTACTCTTGTGTATGCAATGATCTGGAAGTAAATGAACAATAGAATTCCTCAAAGCTAAAAGCAAAGCGCTTTTAGCAAGGTATCCTAAAAGGCACTGGAAATTGGTTCCACCCTTTTTTATTTGGTTACAGAACAATTTCTGTATTTGAGAAGTCAGATGACATGCAGAGGTGATCACTGATGGGAAATGGACACTTTCTACCAACAAGGTAATTAGCTGACATAACATGAATTTTTTATACCCAGTTTTTGATGACAGCTATGTGCAACAAAAGCCCCATTGAAATCAATGGATATTTTGCCTATGCAGAGTTTCTTGCTTACAGCACTGGGGCCATAGTGATTATTCTCTCTCTCTCTCCAGGCAAGAAGTATTGTTCCACTCTTGTATGTCACACAATTCTAGTATTTCTTATGGCAAAGTAAATCAATAAATACAAGTTGCCAATTTAGGCACTATTTTTAATTTGAAAATAAAATTTTTAATAATAATATTTTCCAAGTAGATATTATTTTCACAGAAACAACAACTTAATAAATATCGGAAAATAGGATTTAGCAGAACAAGGACAACAGATGTTATCTTTATGTATTCTGATAGACAGCACTTTGGTGCTCTTCATCATGGAATCAGAGTTCTCACAGTAAGTCAAAATTCACAGTTGAGATTGGAAGGTATTAATATTCCCATTTAAACAGACAGGGAGGGGTGCATTAGAAAATAAAGAGACTTGAGCAAGATCACACAGGAAGTCTGTGGCGCAGATGAAAACTAAAATCAGTTCTCAACCACAAGGTTATTATTCGCCTTGCATCCATCCCTGCCCATCCATGCTGCTCGGAGACAATAAACATATGTGGTTTACAATAATTTTGTAGCTATTTCTGGAAGAGATATAACTAATAAGTATATAGATTATGGACTATCCATACTTATTTCTTGGCATAATATATAAGGCTACTCAATAATCAGTGCAGATTATATCACTGGCCCAGTGGCCAATGTTGCATTCTTTCTCTGAACTTACCAATCAATGCTTTCTTGGTCTGGTCTCCAAAGGCCCATTCCTGCCATCATGCATGCTTATGGCACAAAACCACACACCTGCACAATGATACCCCAGAGGGATAGGATTGTAGCAAAATTCCCAGTTTTTCTTTTTTTTTTTTTAATTTATTTTAAAATGCATTCCCTCCCCTTCCCCAACCATTTGTGACTTTTTCTCTCCCTCTCTATTCCCTATAGATAAGAATAAGTAAGCTAAGATGTAGGATAAGCTTTAACATTTTATTTTAGGTAGTAAGTTTTATTTTTCTTTCCCCTCTTTGCAAATAAATGCCCTGATATTTTGATATAGATATCCACTGTTTTATAAGTGATTATGTTTGTATTGATTTTTACTGCTTTTATATTATGTGATTACCGTTTTAGGCCTATATATGTAAATTAGCATAAGTCATGTCAAGTTTCCATCTTGTAATGTCAAGCCTCCATCTTATCCCCAGGCCCGGTGTTGTAACTTATGACTCATACTACCCCTCCTATGTAACTTGGTTCCTGAATGAACGGGAATGAATGAAGGTGCTTGAGAGACAATGGCAGTAGGTTTAAAAATAGCTCCCTCTGAATGACCAAACCATCAACACCAATACCTGGACCAGCGACCCAGCCCTTGGAACCACCCCCGGCATTCAAGAAACAAAAGATGAGGCAACCCACCATTGTGCCAAGCTGCATATGCTCAGTAAGAACACCTGGAGCCCTCTGGAACAGGACTGACCTTGCCTGGACAGGCCCTCCCCATAGGAGATCAGAGGTAGTCTGCCCCATAAAAAGGGGTAGTGAAGACTGACTCCTTGGGACTCCCTCTCCATCTGGACCAGCACCATGCCACACCACCTATCCACCCAGAGGCTCTGCCGGCGCCCCCCCCTCTGGACAATATCTACAGAACAAAGACCCCTTTCCAGCCTGGATAGGTAGCTATCACCCCTACCCTCTCTTCAGCCAAGGACTTGGACTCTGCTTCTCTTCCCTACCTGGACTCCAACCCTTCCACTGAGTCTTTTTCTCCTGCTGCTACTGTGAGTGCTTGTGTGTTTGTGTGTGCTAATAACTTCATGGGGCTGTGTAGCATGTTGCCTGTTTAATAAACCTGTTATTTTGACCCCTGAGCTGGGTTTTGCTTTACTATGGTTCAGCCCTGCTCCAATCTCTGCTCCTCGCCCCTCTAAATTCTGTCTCATTTCTCCCTCTCTTGTTTCTGGCTCACTGCCACCTCCAACACCTGTCCTGAGCTCCTCTCTGCCTCCAAGCCCACTGTTTTTTTGCCATTGTCTTATCCCCACTGCCTTTTCCTCTGAGCAACCAGGTTTCTGCCTCAGTTTCTTTCCTGGCTGTCTCCTCCTTGCCACCACTTATCTGCCCCGCTCCCTAATATCTCAGCTGTCTGCCTCAGTTTCCAGCCCCAAGCTCCCAGTTTTCTGTCTCTCTCTCTTTCCTGGCTGTCTTTCCTGGCTTTTTTTTTTTCTTTTCCCCCACCCATGCACCAGCAACCTTGAGTAACCCTGGGGCCACTTGAACTTAAGTAAACTCAAGCCTCAGTTCCTCAGCCAACTTCTCTGTAGTCCACCAGTTCTAATCCTGGTTCTGGCAACTTTTACTCCCTACATTTTAACTCTCTCTCTTTCACCTTAACCTTCCCCAGGTATTCCAGGTACCCCAAGCACACACATACATATCGTACCATTCAAGTTAGGAACTTACCTATGTGCAGGTGGGTTGTATGTGTGTGAACTGCTAAGTGTGTGTGTGTATATATGTCATTGTGTGCATGATATACAAATTAGTGATCTGTGTATGTGTACTGAGTGTGCAGGTATGGACAACTGATTTTTGTCTAACTTTTGGGGTGTATAGTGTATGTGCTTGAACTGGTGATACGTATGCATGTGCCTAGACTAGTTTGGATGTGTATGTGCCTGAGCTGGTAGTGTGTGTGTGTGTATGCACCTATCTGATCTGTGTGTTTGTATATGTGTAATTGCATCACACCCTCCTGTCTGACAGCACAATATTGAGATCCTGAGAGCTGGCCTGACCCCACAGGGCAACAGGATATGTAAGCAAATGAATAGACACAGGGATGGATTAAAGCAGGAGGATGGAACTTTGATTTCACAGTATTCCCTCCACCCTTCCAGCCTGTTCCAGATCTCATAGTCTTAGCATTTTATTCTATTCTAGTCTGGGTTACAGAGTTCACAACATGAATACAAACAAAGATGTCAGTGTGGGCTCTTCTTGACCTATATATCCCTGAGACTCAGCTCCATTGTGAAGCCTCTTTCCCTGGCCTGTACTAGTTAAGGCCATAAACAGGAGAAAGAAACTTTTAGCTGCGAAGACCACCATCTTCCTCCTATGGACACAGTCCACCATGAAAATCCAGGTTTCATTTACCTCTGAGAACTGGCCCTTTTAACCCTTATCTGCACTGGACACCAGCTGTAAATTGTGACAAGCTAGCAGTTTCATCTATTTTAAAATTTTCAAATCCCCCTGTTTTCAACACACTTGTCCCTGATGTGCAAGGCAGGTGACACGGGCCTCATGCCAGTTTGGCCCAATGGGAAAAAAGTCCTTCCTGATATCAACAGGCAGACATATAGACTCATAAAAAACAGCACTACCATGATAACTAATGGAGGAGGGAAGGACAGCTAACAGAAGCAAGAAGCTTGAAAAAGCTTAAATCTACTAGAACTGGGTGATATATCATGGGACAAATCATGCCTTTGCATGCAAAAACCAAAAGAAGAGCAAGAAACCTGGATTCTGCCAATAAACCACTTGTCCAAATGCTTAAATATTATGCAAAAAAAGCCTAAGAAATGATGGGGGTTTTCCCTAAATTGAAAAAAAAATCATTATACAGTGCTTCACAAACAACAATATCATACAAAATTAACAGAAATTCTTTTGGGGGAGAGCATTAATAAATATGTTATTAAAACTATCATTTGGTTGCATTTGCCTGTATTCAAACAGTTGCCAGGTTTGTCCCTATATAAGGATCTTAAATCTGATCGAGCCTTTCCTACTGCAAGAGCTCAATTTTTATAAACTATTTAAAACTAGTTGGCTATCAGACCAACTTTATAAACTATTTAAACCTAATATTTGTTGATTTAATAGCTATTCTATGAATTACAGCTGAAATGTACCTCAAATGAATACATTTCAAAAGCATCCATATACATTACATTAAAAAAAAAGTCCACCTCCCTTTTGGTTTACACTAAGAAAAAATCCAGGTCCTCAGCTTCAAAAGCATTGCCCTTTGGGTCATTGAGTAAATCGATAAAAGAATAAAAGGTTTTTGCTGCTACAAAGAAGGTCAGTATACACCAGAACATTTAGTCTGTCTCACTTTTCAGTATAATCAAAGCACTGAAGCACAAAGAGTGAATCTAATGGTTATATGCGATGCAGAATGATCAAGCTGCAAGTCCAGTCATTGCCTGGTGCTGCAGTGCAGCATCTGATGCTGTTCCTTGTGTCTCTAGTGACACTAGGATAGGTCAGGGGCCTGCTTCCTTTTAAAAATGACACAAGTGATTTTTTTAAAAAAGGTCATAAGCTCAGTTTGATTGCAGCATATTGAGAGAATTCTTTAAAATAAGCATGAATACCCAATATTATTTGTTGCATAAATGTGTAAAGATAAAGACTAAACGAAGAGAGGGAAATACGGTATGTAGTACACATGGAACCCACTGTGAATACAGATGGAATTGTTATGGTTCACCTACTGCTTGTCTGCTTTCATGAAGACAATCAATGACAGCACAGTAACTTAATTCTATGTTGCATACAGCATAGTATAGCAGCAGCAGCATTTCTAGAAGACAGCTATTAGATAGAAATTGTGTTTTTTCTCCCTACTTTCATATTTTCTCTATGATTTAAGCATTATATGAAATAAATATGAGGTACAGTCCTCAAGATAATCACCTCTGCCAAAGAGAGAAAGAAAAAATATTCAGGGGCATTTCTGACTGCCCTCCACAAACCTACCTATGGCAAGTTGAAGAATATAAAAATTCTTTGTCTGGTTCCCATGAAAACTAAGTGAGCCTTACCTCAAAGGAAATGATGTTATGGTTACAGGCTGAATAACAAATGAGATCTGCACAAGCCTACCTCAGCAATACATGACTGAGTAAGAGAGATTCTCCCTGACATCCCGGCATGTGTGGATTCTAATCATCTCTTTTTATAGCGTGTGATCATAGAAAATTGTCCATGAATAACACCATGTCATTTGTTCAGAGATTATAGCCTGCGCATAATGTATGTTTTGGGGTGCTCACCAGTAGTGGAAATTAAAATAGATGATAACTGTGATTTTCAGTAGCCTTCTTAGCTATCTTAGCTTTAAATCTATTGACTTGAAACAATTCTGAAGTCTTCAAAACTTCAAAAATATTCTGTCCTCTTGTTATAATGCAGCAAAATATTAGATGGATAATTTGTAAACATGGATAAACAGGAGGAGGGTAAGGAATCTATATGCAAATTGACTTGTTCACAGAACCTGTGTGCTCATTTAAATAACTATGCTAATCTTGGGCCTGCTCCTGCTACCTCTCTGCACATAGGACTCTCGGTAATATACTTCAGCAGGGGATTTATATATTGAGTGAAAATCTGTGAAAGCTATACATCTTTAATTCATCTCTTAAAGTCATTAGATTAGGCACACAGTTTAGAAAGATTAGATAGAGTGTTATAAAATGAGTGTCCCCCCAACTTAAATGAAATATTTTAAAGAAAAAAGAACACAGTATGTAAACACATCCATATTAAAAATAATAGAGCTGCAGATGCCTTGGTCCTGTTGATTACTAAATTAAATTGCATCATCTTATAAAACAATGCACCATGTTATACAGAATATTACAAAGATATCCCTTAACTGAAAACAATAGCTGTTAAAGCTCATGCTGTTTACTTGAGTCACCAGACTAAAGTACAAATTGAGTTTGACAATGTACACTTAAATCTTATTACTGCAGTTAGGTATTGTAGATGTGTACCAAAAGCTAGTTAGCTGTGTTAGTGTGAAGTCAGGCAGAAGGCAGGGTACGGATGCACCTTGCAGACCAACTGAATCAGCGTCATCAGTTTTTGTGAGCAAGAACTCACTTCATCAGATACATGTATGTATCCATGCAATATTTCCACATGCACTTTAAGTACTAGCCATAATTTAATGAAGTGAAAATATTATATTTTAATTTATTTTGGGTTTCCCTGCTTGCATATTTTTTCCTGGCATTCCCCATGTTTCATGTAGTATATGAAGATTTTTGCAGACAAATTAACCTAATAGATAGAGAGGAATGGCTCTGAAGTTGTTAAAAACCACAAGACTAACACAGCTGGTTTAAATCTTCTTGGTACCAGTTTACAGAGTTGGGCTTTATTGTCTGTGATGGCTTCAGATGGTGTGCCCTGATTAGAACTATATACGAACAACTGATTGTTTGCAGTACCAAAAAATAAGAAAGAGAAATTGTTTTGGGTCACAATGACAACATTTTAAAAATCTTTTTAGTGAACCTATAACAAAACAGGTCCCTAGATATTTTTCCTTATATTTAACTTCTTAAGGCTACAAGAGACATCACATTTGTCTTACAAAAAGGCATTTCTTATCGCTGGACAAAGTGCAATAGTTCAGATGTCTATGTCCATTGTCCCAAGACAAACACTAGAGAAGGTTCATATGATAAGAAGTGCTAACGGTTTGTCCCAGGGGATTGCAAAAAACAGCTGAATAGTTGTCCCCAGAACGCAGCATTGGATCAATGGCAGAAAAGGAGCAGTGCATTCAGCAGCTCGCTAAATTTAACTGGAAAGGCAATGTGTATACATGGCAATTCCAGAACATTTCTGTGAAGTGAATTTCAACATTGAATCTGTTTCTAATAAAAAATGTAAATACTTCATTTTGAATATGTTGGGCCACTTCAATTTTGTGTAAGGTTTTTTAGTTATTTTTGTCTAAAGCAATTTGGTGAAATCAAAACAGATTTCTGAATATTTCAGTCAACTCAATTCTACATTGTTTTTCATCAAAAAAGTTGCCAAATATGGCACATTAAAAAAAGTTAATGAGGTCAGCATGATTCGCTTACTCTAGTTTCACAGTTGCTTACTCTAGTTTCAAAATTATGCTACCTTGAAACATTAAATTCCAAATTTTAAGCCCATTGCTTACAGTATACCAAGTACTGCCCCCAAAAGAAGTTTATGAAAAATTTATTAACCCCCATATGCTATGTATGATGTACAACTTTTAATAAATTAAATAGTTCCTTAAGAGACAAGTGTAACTTATTAATGTTAATGCCAATATAAGTTCATATCTAGTAGTAATAGAAAGCATCCTAATCATAGTTTAGGGACTTATCACTATTTACACCTCCAAATCCCTTTGTAATGCCAGTAATGTTTTGGCAAAAATTCAGTATGATCTAATGTACAAATCCTGGTAATGCTGACAAATGAGAAACATGAAGAAATTAATTATTTAAACCAGAGCTATCCAAATTTGGTGTGTTCAGGGGCCATGGGCAAAAACAGTGTGGAGTTCCTGGAATCCCCACCCCTCATCATGAGCCGTTACAGAGACAGGACCCCCTTCACCCACACCAACCCTCCCACACAGGCTCCATCAGTGGCATATGCCCAGCTTCCCTGCCCTGCAGTTTCCACTGGTGGCATGCATTGCACAGGTAGTACAAGGCCCCTGGGCTGTCCCTCACTAGGTAATAGTGGGAGGGGTAGCTGCCAGGGTCTGAGGGTGCGTGTTAAGTACTCCTGGGACACATGTAGCTTGAAAGCCACATGCTGGCCACTCATTAGCTAGACATGATCTATGAACTGCCAGTTGGACAGCCTTGATTTAGACTGACACTCTCTAATGGTCTCTATCCCCAAAGTTGTAATGTCCAGATTTTGAATCGTCTCAAAGTAAAAGAATCCTGAATCTGGATACTACTGATACCTGGAGCTGCTCAAAAAAATGTGGATCCTAATGTCCTTAAAGTCAAATCAACACCCTGTATGGTGTTCATTTTGACTTTAAGGACACTAGGAGCCCCAGTTTAATAGGCAAATCCAAGAGTTGATAGTATCCAGATTCAGGGTTCTAATACATGACATTCTCATATTAAAATGGGTCATATTGCAAGGTGAATTGCACCAAGACCTCAATTCAACATATTGCTTAACCGTGTATTCAACTTTCAGTACATAAGTACTGAGTTCAGTGGAATTACAAATATGCTTGAAGTTTAATTACACATTTAAGTATGAGATTAATTACAGCCAGACTCTTTGCACTTTACAATACTGAGCTCTGGGAGGGCAAAGACAAAGATATTAAGGAGGCTGCTTAGGAATTTTTAAGCTCTCAAAAAGGACATTGCGGGCACATCCAAACAACATGCACGTGCCTCTTCCCCCATCTCAAACCCCTTCGAGGCAGAGCAAAAGGCACGTGCGGGACCTGCCACCCTTGGGGTCCCTCCAGGTGCTGTACATCTCTGCAGAATGTTTGGTCAAGCTCAACTGAATGCTGATGGAACCCATCTCATTCAGGAGAGGGATGCGTCAAGGCTGCCCGCTGTAAGGCCAGCTGTATGCCTTGGCCCTGGAGCCCTTCCTCATTCTCCAATGGAAGCAGGTGGTGGGGTTGATGCTCTGGGAGTCGGCAGTACAGCTGGTCCTGTCAGCGTATGCTGTCAACATACTCCTTATGGTCCAGGACCTAGGCGACCTGGGTCAAGCTCAGGGTGGAGGCCTGCCAGGCATTGTACTTGGTGGCCTCCTCTGCCCAGGTCAACTGGGTCAAGAGCTTTGGCCTGCAGTGGGTGACGGGTGGCAGGTGGGCTCACTCCCACCCATGCTCTGCGGGATCCGCTGCGGTGTAGGCTTGCTGCTCTACTTGGGGGTCTACCTGTCCCCCACAGACCCCTCCCCAACAGAGAACTGGCACCAGCTGGAGGCAAGGGTGGTGAAGTGGCTCCGGGCATGGGGAGGGCTACTGCAATGTCTCTCCCTGCATGGGAGAGTGCTGGTGCTGAATCAGCTGGTCCTGTCCATGCTCTGGCACTGCTTACACACCCTGCCTGTGCCCCCTGAGGTCCTGGCAGGATTCCAGAGATGGGCATTTTTCTGGCTGGGATGACACTAGGTCACTGCAGAGGTCCTGAGCCTCCCCTGGCAGGAGGGCGACCAGGGCCTGCTTTGCCTGCACAGCCAGGCCTTGGCATTCCACCTTCAGGCCCTGCAGCAACTGCTATACAGTGTCAGCAGCCATGCAGCATGGGGCCACCTGGGGCGTGCTTTCCTCTGCCATTTCCAGGGTCTCAGATACAACTGATAGCTCCTTGGCCTGCAGGGCTTCTCCCTGCAGGACCTGCGAGGGCTGCCAGGTTTCTACTAGGTCTTCCTCCAAACCTGGAGGCTGGTTTCCACCTCCAGGTCCCCCGCAACAGTTGCCCAGGGTGCCAACCTGCTCGTTGAGCCCCTCCTATAGAACCCCCAGCTGGAGGTGCCGACGGCAGAGGAACCCCAGTTGTGACAGAGGTTGATCCTGGCTAGTGTCACCCGTATTGAAGACCTCCTGGACTATGATAGGCAGGAGTAGGTGGACCCCTCTGCACTGGCCCTGCACATGGGTCTACCCATGACACGAGCAACTGGCCGTCTGGTCCAGGAGGTGAAATCTGCCCTACCTCCTGATGTTCTTGCCTTTATTGACCAGGTCCTGCATGGTGGCAGTTTCCTCCTCTCCTGCCCCTTCCCCCCCATGTCCTCCAGCCCACCGGAATTTGTTGTGGGGCTGGCACCTCACCCGGCTTCATGGCGCTGCCCGCTCCACCACCTGAGCTGGCTGGAGTACACCAGACCAGTCCGCTTTTCTACTGTCCATAGCCATCACCTCTAGACACTTGTGCACTGCACTGTCCATCATGCCGCCCTTGTATCCCGCCCAGACACCAAGTGGTGGGACCTGCTTGGCGAGGGCGTGGCTGGGGCACCCCAGTCTGTACTCCACCCTCATCCCACAAGCCACTAGGGACCTCAACTGGCAGCTCCTCCACGGAGCCATTGCCACAGGCGTGTATGTGGCGAGCTTCACAGACACCCCGGTCTCCTGCCCTTTCTGTGGGCAGAGGGAGACCCTGGCACACATGACCCTTGAGTGTGCCAGGCTACAGCACCTCCACCTCCAGAACCTCCTCTTGAGGTTCTGGTTGAATTTCAGCCCCCACCTTTTTGTTTTTGGTCACCCCATCCATGGCCCCACCAAGTCCCAGGACCTCCTGGTCAACCTCTTCCTGGCTGTGGCCAAATGGGCCCTATATTTGACCAGGAAGGAGGCTCTGGCAGGAAAGGTACCTGGAGACTGTGGGGCCACTTTCCTCTCACTTGTCCATGCACGTCTCTGGGTGGAGCACCAGTGGGCAGCATCTGCCTGCTCCTTGGATGCCTTTGAGGACCGGTGGGTGCAGCCCAGGGGGCTCTGCTCAGTGTGCCCCTCAGGCGCACTTATTATAAGAATTCGGTTGCATCTTTCACCTATTGGCCCCACACAGTGAGGGCTATTAGCCAGGTGGGCCTTAAAGCCCATGATACTTGAAGGATACAAATTAACAGGAGCTTCTGGGTACCTGGGGACACTACCCCTTGTGCCAGCTGGATTGCTGAAGCAGCCCAGAGAGTTTCCTGCACACTTTACCCACTGCAGCAGTCTGGCAGTGGGGGCCGCTGCCTGGCTGTGATCTGCTGTGCAACTGCCAGAAAGGGATGGGGACTGCACAGCCAGTAGAGGCATCTGCCCCTCTGGGCCAGCTGCCAATGGGCTGTGGCTTCAGGGTTGGCCTTTGTGCAGCAAAGGGGGCACACATAGTGTGCCCCCTGCCTGGCCATTTGGGCAGCTATCGCCCGGAAGATGTTCTGAGTGTGGTGGCCAGTTTTGAACCATCAAAGCATGTCCTCCTGGCCCCAACTGGCCAGGAGGTCAGCCACAGCCAGCTGTGTCCAAGGTACCAGCTCTGAATAGGGAGGATCCTGCCACTGGCCTCCCTAGCAGGATTTCTGGTGTTCCCTATTTAAAAACTGAAAAATTGCTCCAAAGCCCCCATCCACGCAAAGCAGATGCAGGCCACCCTGGAGCGCTGGGGCAAAGCTACAGACAAAGTGGAGAGCATTCCAAAGGCAAGCAAGGTTACCCAGAGCCTTGGGGACAGGCATGCTCTGGATGGCCTTCTCCTTAGTTAAGCGGCCAGGGTTCAGATGGCTCAAGGCACTCGTGGCCCCATCCTACCAAGTGCCCACACACACCACCTTTAACAGGACAGTGGTGCCCTCCCTGTATGAGGCATGCAGGGAGTACTTGAGGGAGGAGCTGCGCAAGGCAGGTCTGCAGGTAGCTCTGCACTTCACTTTGGACATCTGGAGCACCCAGGGAGGAGATCATGCCTATGACTCCCTCACAGGGCACTGGTGCAATCAGTCAGGCCACCGCTGGACTCTCCTTCAAGTGGAGGTGATGGATGAGTTCCACACGGCAACCGAGATCATAGGGGCCATGAACTGCATGGTGCAGGAGTAGGGCGAGCTCACCCATGGGTTCATGGTCACTGACAACGGAACCAATATGGTCAAGGTGATCCATGCTGCCAACTTTGTTGACATCCGCTGTGTGGCACACAAGTTCCACCTCAGAGCCAGGGACAGCTTGGCGGGGGACAGGGCTGCCGGTGATGGTGCCATCACTACCACCTGTCACAACCCAAGGGTGTGATTTTTGTTTCTGTGTGCTTTGGCACTGCTAAATTATTTCCCGCCACTTGTAGCTTTCTTTGCAGGGTGCATTTCTTCGTTGCAACATAGAAATGCACGTCGCAAGGAGTTCCCGCTATTTGTATTCAGATTCATGCCCCACTATTGGTCAGTTCTAAATTATTCCTACGTGGCGGCTAGCGATTGGCTTGCTAGCCGTATAAGAGGCTTGAGCGGTTTCCACCCAAGTTTGAGATCTCCGGAGGATAACCCTGCAAGGGGGGACTCCGTAAACATCTTGAGGAGAACTCTAGGCATGCTGCAGAGCCTATCGGACCCAACGCGTGTGCCTTAGAGCTGGCTATAGAGGTCTGATCAACCTCTGGCCTCTCCCTGTCGCCGAACGATCCCTCGACGAACCCCTTCCCTGCGCACAAGTTCCACGGAGCCTAGCAAGCTTCGTGTGAGTGAATCCAGAGCTCTACCCAGGTCCGAGTCCTTGAAACTGGGACTTAAGTGAAGCTTTTCCTGGAAGTCTTTCCAGCCTACACCGCGACCATCTACAGTATAAGTAAACAATCTTAAACAACCACTAAGCGTCCGTGCCTAATTCTAGTGTGCCACCTGTCTTCCCCAACCCGGCGTGTCCGGGCTGCTGGGCACAGCCCGCCGCGCGAGAAAACCCCCCCGAGAGCCTCGGACCGCTCCCGGCCCGCACACCACCCAACTGATTTCAAAATGCAGGAAGGTGGTGGGCTACTTCCACCACAGCATCAAGGTGGGCAGGATGCTGTGGGAGACACAGGCAGAGCAGAGTATCCTGCAACACAAAATCATGCAGGATGTGGAGACTCAGTGGAACTCCACATACCTTGTGCTAGAAAAGCTGGTGGAACAACAGAAGGCCATCCATCTCCTTGCTTGGAGAAACTGGGATCAGTGGCCCCTTTGACAAAGTGGAGTGGGATATCATCTCCCAGATCTTATAGATTCATAGATTGTAGAGTTGGAAGGGACCACAATGGATCATCGTGTCCGACCCCCTGCCCCTAGCAGGAAAGAGAACCAAGGTCAGATGACCCCAGCCAGGTGGCTATCTAGCCTCCTCTTGAAGACCTCCAAGCTAGGTAATAGCACTACCTCTCTTGGAAGCCCATTCCAGATCCTGGCAACCGTTACTGTGAAAAATTTCTTCCTAATATCTAACCTAAATCCACTCTCAACTAGTTTACACCCATTATTCCTAGTCACTCCCTGGGGCGCCTTAGTAAACAGCGCTTCCCCTATTCCCCATTGACCTCGCCTAATAAATTTATAGGTGGCCACAAGCTCTCCCCTCAGCCATCTCTTGTGAAGACTGAAGAGATTCAGCTCTCTCAACTTCCCCCCGTAGGGTCTATCACAAAGGCCACTAATCATGCGAGTGGCCCTCCTCTGGACCCTCTCGAGATTCCCCGCATCCCTCTTGAAGCGCGGTGCCCAAAACTGGACACAGTACTCCAACTGTGGCCTGACCAGTGCCGCATAGAGGGGGAGCATCACCTCCTCTCTATTAGTTCTATTAGTCATGCATCTGCTAATGGACAACAAGGTGCGATTGGCCTTGTTGATGGCCTTGTTACACTGCTCATGTTCATCTTGGAGCCAATTATGACTCCAAGATCCCTGTCTGCCTCCGAGCTGCTGAGAAGGTCACTCCCTAACCTATAGGGGTGCTGGGGGTTCCTCCTTCCCAGGTCAAGTACCTTACATTTATCTTTATTAAATTGCATCCTATTTCTCTCTGCCCATTGATCCAGCCTGTCCAGGTCAGCCTAAATCTGCTCCCTGCCCTCCGGTGTACTAACTTTGCCCCATAACTTGGTATCATCAGTGAACTTGGAGAGGGTGCTCTCCACACCCTCGTCCAAATCGCTGATGAAGACAGTGAATAATATCGGTCCAAGGATCAAACCCTGCGGGACCCCACTGCCCACCTCCCTCCAGGCTGAGAATGAACCATCCACCACCACTCTCTGGGTGCGGTCCCTAAGACAGTTGGCCACCCACCTGACCGTGTAGGTGTCCACTCCGCAGTCTGCTAGCTTCCTAATGAGGATAGGGTACGAAACTTTGTCGAAGGCCTTCCTAAAGTCCAGGACGATGACATCAGCCTCGGCTCCCGCATCCAGGCAGTGTGTGACCTGGTCATCGAACCACCATCTTGGTGGTTCTCAAGGCATTCCTCGAGGCCAGAGACCCTCAGCGCTGGCAATGCCCTCCTTAGCCAGGTGATTCCCCATAGTGAAGGAGCTCAACAATGAAATGGAGAAGTTTCAGGGTATCAATGTTCCTGGCTGGGGCAAGCCACTTTCACCAGAGATGTAGGCACTGGTGAAGCAGCTGAAGGAGGGCATTAAAAAATGGCTAGATCTATTGTGGTCCAGTATGGTCCAGGTGCTGGTGGACATGTGAAACCCAAGGGTGAAGGGGAGCATGTGCAGCACCAAAATACTCAACCATTGGACAAAAGTGCTGGTGAACAAAGTCAGGTTGGCAGAAGGATGGTGAGGAGGTGAGGGGACGTGGAAGAGGGAGATCTATTTTCCCATGCCAGCACTCCCAGCACCAGCCAGTCTTCTCCATTCCAGCTGCTGCCAATGTGGGCCAAGGGCATGGCTTCAATGTTGGGGTCCAGATGCACCAGACCCCAGCTTCGGGCAGGTAGCACCTAGGCTTTGGTGGCTACCTATCTGGCTGAGGACTTGGAGCCACTGGACTGTGACACCTTAGCCTATTGGGCAACCCGCAGCCAGATGTGGCAGGATCTGGCCACGGTTGCCTGGGAATACCTGTCCTGTCCACCAACCAGTGTTCCAAGTGAAAGGGTGTTCAGCACTGCTGGGGATGTTGAATATACAAACCACTTTGTAACACACACACACAAAGTCACGCATGTCACAAGTTTTGCTTTCAGCAGTTTGAGGTGCAGTTTCCCAGAAACCCCTGCACCTATCTCCTTGAAACCTGGCAAACTTCATGGCCTCAGACGGGGCTAGTATCTTTGCAAGTTTCATCCAAATCAGGCAATAAATGACAAAATTATAGGCAATTTGGCATTCCCCATTATAGCCTATGGCTGAAACACCAAATCTTCCAAAGTTGATCCAACCAAATCAATTCAGGACAGTGATTTCATAGTTGGTAGGGTCAGAAGGGACCTGAGCAGATCATCAAGTCCAACCCCCTGCCATGGCAGGAAAGAGTACTGGGGTCAAATGATGCCGGCCAGGTGTTCATCCAGCCTCCTTTTAAAGACCCCCAGGCTAGGAGCCAGCACCACTTCTCTTGGAAGTTGGTTCCAGATCCTAGCCACCCTAAGAGTGAAGTAGTGCCTCCTGATATCTAGCCTGAATCTACCCTCTGCCAGCTTGTGACCATTATTTCTTGTCACTCCTTGGAGTGCTCGTGGAACAGGGACTCTTCCAATGCCTGCTGGTCCCCCCTGACTAGTTTGTAAATGGCCACTAGATCCCCCCTCAGCCTTCTCTTGTGGAGGCTGAACAGGTTCAGGTCCCTTAGCCTCTCCTTGAAGGGCCTCCCCTGCTGTCCCCTGATCATGAGGGTGGCTCTCCTCTGGACCCTCTCCATGCTGTCTGCATCCCTCCTGAAGTGTGGTACCCAAAACTGGATGCAGTACTCCAGCTGCAGCCTAACCAGCGTCGCATAGAGGGGGAGGATCACCTCCTTGGATTTGAACCTCTCATTTGAATCACTGTCCTCTGAATCGGCCAAATCCAAATCCAAATCAAATACTTCCCTATTTGCCCAGGCATAATATGCATTACAAAGCAAATCTGAATATTTGTTCAGATGTTAAAAAGTTTCTAGTCAAGTATTTTGGTTAACTGAACACACTTTTAAAGGACAATGCTTATTTTATGGGTAGAATTAAACTCTGAATTGTTTATTTAACTTCAGGTAGACAATACCTATTAAATGATAAGCCCTGGTGTTTGTAGCTTGCTCACAGTATGCAAACTTTCACAAAGTAACAGATTTATGGGCCAGATTCTATTCCACATATTATATGCATATGTGAACTAAGGTACCTAAGACACCAAAAATGTGATTGATTCTATTCTATACTGCTCAATCCCCTAGAAAACTGTTAATACCAAAGGTGCCTTGGACCTCCTCCTTGTTGCTTCATTGTGGGTGCAGACAGAAGTGACTATTTTTGCCCAATCTGGCCACAGAAATCAGTTTATGGCTGCGATGAAATGCAAGTGCACTGCAGTAGACGGCTTAAAAAATGGCCAATCAGGTGAAAATCTAACCCCTCATTGCATGAGGTATCAAATAAAGATGCTTAAAAATGTAGCATCTTTTGTAACTTGTGTCTGCCCAGTTCCTAGCCTGTTACTCTATTCATAATTGGAGGGGGGAAAGGGGGTGAAGGCAGTTCAGTCTGGGGGATTTTCAGCCCCCCTTGAGCTGGAGGTTGGGACAGGTATATTGGAGCCCCGCTTAAGGTGGGGAGGCTCCAATTCACACACCCCATCCTTCAGCACCAGCTGGGTATCCTCAAGAATGAGCCCTTTCCCCCACTCCCATTCTGAAAACAGTGAGCACTGGCAGAGAGCCTGGCTGTTGCTATGGGAACCTGACTGCAGGCTCCCAGCCCCTAGCTAGATTGCCTTCCCCCCTGGAACCAACAGTGAATTTCTGTTTGGTTGGCTTTCATAGTTGGTACAGTCAGAAGGGACCTGAGCAGATCATCAAGTTCGACCCCCTGCCATGGCAGGAAAAAGTACTGGGCTCAAACGACCCCAGCAAGGTGTTCGTCTAACCTCCTCTTAAAGACCCCCAGGGTAGGACCCAGCACCACTTCTCTTGGAAGTTGGTTCCAGATTCTAGCCACCCTGACAGTGAAGTAGCGCCTCCTGATGTCTAGCCTGAATCTACCCTCTGCCAGCTTGTGACCGTTATTTCTAGTCACTCCTGGTAGTGCTCGGGGGAACAGGGACTCCCCCAGTGCCTGCTGGTCCCCCCTGACTAGTTTGTACCAGGCCACTAGATCCTCCCTCAGCCTTCTCTTGTGGAGCCTGAACAGGTTCAGGTCCCTTAGCCTCTCCTCATAGGGCCTGCCCTGCTGCCCCCTGATCATGAGGGTGGCCCTCTCTGAACCCTCTCAATGCTGTCCATATCCCTCCTGAAGTGTGGCACCCAGAATTGGATGCAGTACTCAAACTGCGGCCTGAACAGTGCCACATAGAGGGGGAGGATCACCTCCTTGGACCTTCTTGAGATGCATCTGTGGATGCATGACAAGATGTGGTTGGCCTTCCCGACCGCGTCCCCACGCTGTCGGTCCATGTTCATTTTGGCATCAGTGATGATTCCAAGATCCTTTTCTGCCTCTGCGCTGACGAGAAGGGAGTTCCCCAGTCTGTAAGTATGCTGCTGGTTCTTCCTCCCCAGATGCAGCACCTTGCACTTGTCAGTGTTGAAACCCATCCTGTTCTTATCTGCCCACCCCTGTAACCTGTCTTAGTGTCATCAGAAAATTTGAATAGGGTGCTTTTTATCCCCTCATCAGGTGTAGCACTGTAACTCAGAACACTGTGCAGAAATCATTCTGGGAGCTGCACTTCTATCTGTACCCTGTAACTCAACCTTAAGGTTCAGTTTATGGCATGTTACAGATTCACATGCATTAATGGATTTTCAGGGACTTGAACAGAGTGGAATAGAATTGAACTTAGGCACCTAGGAAATGGAATAGAATCTGGCCCTACATGTCTATTGTGTGCCCTTGTTTAGCCAGGTAAATAATAAAAGATCTCATCTTTTCAAGGATTTGATCAGGAACAACTTCCTGGATATCCTTCAGTCAGTTAACACCCTTGCTTTATTATACAGAGCTAGAGGACTTCATTTTCTTCTTTAGCACAATTAAATCTCTTCTTATATACCATATTGCTGCCTGGGGAAGATGGGTTAATGAGGACAAATTCTATGCCATAGCCATGATCCCATTAGAGAGTAACCATCATGCTCAAGAGACCATTCTTGACAAGCTGGCTGATGGCAACTTCCTGAGGGACAGTCAGCATGGGTTTGTTGCAGGTAGGTTTTGCCTGACCAATCTCATCTCCTTCTATGACCAGGTGACATTACCTGGACAAGGGAGAAGAGATTGACATCATATATCTGGACTTTAAAAAAGCCTTTGAACTGGTGTCCCATGATCTCCTCAAGGAAAAATTGGCCAACTGTGGCCTCAGCTACATAACATTCTGATGGTTGGGGAATTGACTCTGAGGCTGGCCCAGAGAGTGGTAGTCGACAGAAGTGAATCATCATGGCGCTTCATGACCAGTGATATCCCCCAAGGTTCTGTCCTTAGACCTGTTCTCTTTAACATCTTTATCAACGATGTAGATACTGGTGTCAGAAGTGGACTGGCCAAGTTTGCCAATGTTACTAAACTTTGGGGTAGAGCATCCACACGTGAGGACAGGGTGGTGATTCAGGCTGACCTGGATAGGCTTAAAAAGTGGGTGGATACAAACCCGATGACATTCAATACCAATAAATGCAAAGTACTCCACCTCAGGGAAAAAAAAAAACCCCTCAGCCTGCTTATAGACTCAGCAGTGCTGCACTCACTAGGACCATGGCCAAGAGAGACGTAGGGGTCATGACTGACCACAAGATGAACATGAGGCATGAATGCGATGTCGCAGCTGGTAAAGCAAACCAAACTCTGGCTTGCATCCATAGATGCTTCTCAAGTAAATCTCAGGATGTCATTCCCCCACTGTACTTGGCCTTGGTGAGGCTGCAGTTGGAGTACTGCATCCAATTCTGGGCTTCACTATTCAAGGAGGATGTGGAGAAGCTTGAGAGAGTCCAGAGGAGAGTAACATGCATGATCAGAGGGCAAGATAATAGAACTTATGAAGAGAGGCTGAGAGCCATGGCACTCTTCAGCCTAGAAAAGCGCAAGCTCAGGGGTGATCTGGTGGCAGCCTATAAGTACATCAGGGATGTGCATCAGGATCTTGGGGGAATGCCTGTTCACCAGAGCACCCCAAGGGATGACAAGGTCCAATGGTCACAAACCATTTTAGGCTGGACATAAGGAAAAACTTCTTTACTGTCTGAGTCCCAAAAGCCTGGAATAGACTCCCTCTAGAAGTGGTGCAATAGACTCCCTCCAGAGGTATAGCACCTACTCTGGACTCTTTTAAGAAATGTTTTGACATTTATCTTGCTGGGATCATTTCATCCTAGCTGACTTCCTGCCCTTGGGGTAGGGGGCTGGACTCAATGATCTTCCAAAGTCTCTTCCAGCCCTAATGTCTATGAAATCTATGAAAATGCAAACAGCATTGCATTAATTTGTTTTAACAATGCTGCTAATGATTTAAGAGAAGAAAGCCATTCCTGTTAGCCATGTTATAGCCATGAATTCTCCTCATCTTCTAAATAATCCTTTGGCTCTGACCCGAGGTGAAATACAGGCCCCGTTGAAAGCAATGGAAGTTTAACAGACTTCAATGGGGGCAGGATTTCACCTCAGACTCTTAGGACTTGATCTGAAGTCAATTGATCCAAAGTCTAATGAAAGAACTCTTGTTGACTTCAGTAGGATTTTGCATCTGACTCTTGAGAAACACAGAATTTTATATTCTGGCTTTATTTCTTCTCTCCTTGCCTCATTGAAACCTATTGATAGAGCCTGTCCAAAGCATTAGATGTAATTAAAGACTCCTTCAAATGATCTGCAGCTAGTTCCAAGTACAGAAACAACAATTAACTTTGGGGTAACTCAGCCTGAATATATACTGAATATCTGCCCATTGATCGATGGATATCCAATTTTAGACACTCTCTAACATTTTCTCTACATCCTTCATCATCACCTTTTTTCAAGTTGCCATTTTATTTTAAATATTGACAACTTTGCTCAGTTGTATTTTAAGGTAATGAGAAAGAGGGAAGCATGTGGCCATTTGATGTTGACTATAGCATTTGACTGGTGATAAAGCAAACCTTGCTTGGTAACAGCATCGCTTGGGTTTCTGATCCAAGGCAAATTGTGCATGTGGCCATTCAAGCTGAATTTATTGCATCTGTTCAGTGGTTTTTCTAATTGGACCAATGAAATGGGAGATTTGACCACAATTCAATGAATTTAGCTTCAAGAAGAATAACAGATGTACAGGTCAACAACATGGTATGTACAAAATTATAAATTATGTACCCTGAGCTCTTTCAGGTCAAATGCATGTGAGTTGGACACCAGGGATCACATTACAATGTTATAGCAGATATTTTGCAAGTTACATGTTAAACTGAAATAAGTTTCAAGTCCTTGCTTACAGAATATTTTAAAATTGGAATGCTTTTTTTTTTTTTTTTTAGGTATACCTGAACTTCACATCATATGTCCACCGGCATTCACCATGACTGGTTACACCAAAACAAGACATTAAAATTTAACAATCGTAAACTGTTTGAACTCTTAACATAAAGTTGATATCATGCATACTTTTTTAGTTTAACAAATACACAAAAAACCCAAAATAACCTCTTTCTTTCTCAACCGTGGCAACTTGCCAGCAACATTGCTAATGAGTGCTACAAATGCAAGCAATAGTTCACCTCTGGAGATCCAAGAGGAGCGCTGCAGTTATATGGTAGTAAAAGAGTATAAATGCTAGGGCCATCTGAAATTTCACTGGCAGTTTCATTTTGATGCTGTTTTGACTCATTTCAAGCTCGAAACAGCAAAATCGAAACAAAACAGAGAGCTTCAAAAGAAAACAAAGCAAGTTGAAACGTTTCAAAATTTTCAAAACATTTTGAGTTTCAAAGCTCAAGCTGGGCTTGCCTGCTGGGAAATAGAAACTAAAGTAAGGAGAGGGAGGGAGAAGGGACAGGGGGGAGAGGTGGGAAGGAGTGCTCTCACTATTGACTGTAGCTGGCAAGTGACTGTCATCCTTTCCTGAGGTCTCTTCCAATCCCAGTGCTCTGGGGGAGGGATAGAAAAACTGCATAAAAGGCAGCATTGTTTGAACTGCCCTGCTTTCTACCATGGTGTCAGTTACTGAGCTCTGCGTTCCAGTTTTGCCTGTCAGCAGCTAGAGGTGCAGGGCCCCAGAACCCAGAAGCCCCTGCACCTATCTCCTTGAAAGCTGGCAGGCTTCATGGCTGCAGCAGGGCCTAGGAGGCCTGCAGTTTTCACCCCCCCGTGCCCTAAGACAGATAGAGTCAGTTGCACAAGCACCCATGATACGAGTTTTGCTTGTCCGCATCTTGAGGTACAGCTTCCCCAAAACCCCTATCTCCACCCCTGTAGTAGACCATAATCAACTGAAGATGTTTGCCCTTCATTAATATTATGTCACTGTAATTTGACCTCAAGAGGTGGAAAGGGTCAGGGGCAATGCACAGGGGGTGCATGCAGGTGCATGTACAACCACTGAATGTGGCGGTGCACCCCCTGCAAAAAGAGCGGGAGTTCACCAATCTCTGGTGGCCACTGCTGATGCTGCTGGTGGTACCTGTGGGTGGTCACTGACCCCTGGTAGAAGCTCGCCACCCCCCACACTGCTGCCAGTGCCAACAGCATCTGTGGGAGCCTTCTGCTCACCGCTGCCATGCTCCCACCACCACCACTGTGCTCCCGCTGCTGCCGGGGGCATGCACCATTCATGGAAAGGGTATATCTGGTCCATTGTATAAAGTACAGTCCTATTTCTAAAGGGCTGGAGGGGGAATCAGAATGTCCAGTAAACTGAGGTAAGAGTGGGTACACAGAATGGAACACATTGTTGGGAAACATAATTGCCTGGTTAACAGTGGGAGTTTTCATTCTGGAGGTCAATGACAGAGAGTTATTTATTCTGTGTTCTGATATTAAAAAGAGTCATTCAGAAAATGATTCAGTACACTGACAAAAAAGTGAATGTCTTATATACATGGTCTCCTCTAGCACCACTAAAATTCCTTAAAAGCAGAGTTTGTGACAAGAGACATTACAACATAGTTATGCACTATTGTTTTAATCCTACTTATAGGGAAAGGCCTCCTGACAATTCAAGCAAAAATCCTGAATTCAAAACTTCATTAAACCTAAATAGTACAGTTGATATCTAGAACTGCCATAACTTGTTTTTTCATGTTCAGAACTTTTGCAAAGTCAAAATAAAATGTGATCTTAGAAATGTTGCTGTTGCTGTCATCTTAACTTCAAAAGGAAAAGTTTGAAAACCTTCATTTAACTTTTTTGATCTAAACTACTTTGTGACGTGCTTTGAAATAGTATTTAAATTTAAAAATAGGGAGAATATAAATACCTTTAGGAACCCATAAGTGACAAAAATAAAAGGGAATGTCAATTATGAAGGAACAGAGTAGTTTCTATACACCCATTCACTGTACATCTTGAAAGCACCAAACACTGAGATCCTTGAAGTGGAAAGTACTAAGAATATTGGTGACAGTCTCCCACAATTAGGCTTCATAAAGATGCCTAAGACTCGCTGCACCTGACCACCCAAGAGCTCCTCTAAAAAGGCAAAGTATGCAAGCCCTCAATTTAAGCAATCATATCAGGCCCAGTGATACCCTCTGACCTGGCAGGGAGGCATGGCAGAGGCATGGATGGTTCAGCAAAAGTTATGCCATCTCTTAGCAGGTAGATGGCCCCTTACAGATAGTGGCTGCCTGGTGAACCTTAGCTGGGGACCATGGCTAAATTTATATAGGGAACACAGTCTGAGAGCAATCAACTCCCAGATGGTCTTCATTCCAGCCTGGAAGTATGAATATTACTAATAAGTGGAAAACACTGCCAGATATGGGACATTAAATATGCAGGTGTTACTGATTATAAACAGTTTAGTTTTACAGGTCAGGAATAATTATACTCCAATGGAACCCTAACTCAGAATATAGGGATGCCCAATTTTTTAGCTGCCTACAAAATATACTTCATATCTCAAAATAATAATTAATTAGGTGAGGACAGCCAATTTGCATAATAGCATTTTGGTTTTTCTTAAATACTAGTGACTTATGCAAGTACATAATCTAAATTGTCCTCAACCCATCAGAATGCAGGGATTCACATAATCATTAAGTTTCTTTTGAAATGCAGTAACACAAATTTATCTGACTTGACTGGTTGTTAGAATATTGTTTCATAGTTGGTAGGGTTGGAAGGGACCTAAGCAGATCATCAAGTCCAACGCCCTGCCATGGGCAGGAAAAAATGCTGGGGTCAAATGACCCTAACTAGGTGATTATCTAGCCTCCTTTTGAAAACCCCCAGGGTAGAAGTGAGCACCACTTCCCTTAGAAGTTGGTTCCAGATCCTAGCCGTCCTGACTGTGAAGTAGTACTTCCTGGTGTCTAGCCTAAACCTACTCTCAGTCAACTTGTGGCCATTATTCCTAGTTACGGACTCGTTTCACACTCTGTATTCCCAGCCAAGTCCCTATAACTAACTGAATCTTGGTTTTAAAAGGTAGAGACCACATAGACTAAATGCAAATACCAAATACAGCATAGTGATTAAACGAGAGAGAACACATTTCATTAAGAGTACATTCCTTTTCACTACCTATATTTATTCTAGGAATACCAATAAAATGTATGTATGTGAATTAAAGATAGGTATACTATTCTAATATTTCTGTTTTTAAATAATTATCATCTGAGGGGAAGGGCAGCTTAAAAAAAAACAGTTCAGCCTAGGGTGACACTAAACAGGACTTGCAGCAGCAGGGCATATAAGCAAACTAGCCAATTGCCCATCAAGAATGATGGAGGAGAAGGGGAGCAGACAGGGATGGAGCCCCATGTGAATCCTGCCCCCCCCCCCCACTCCAGGCCCACTCCCCCTTTCCCTCCTGCTGCTTGGGGTCCGGACCTGCTCTCCCCTTCCCCACTGCAGTGCCAGGGGGAGGGGAGGAGCGGGTCCAGGCCTGATGCAGGGGGTGTGGGGGAGGACCAGACCCAAGGGTGGGGAGAAGCCAGCCTGCCAAGCAGCAGGTCCAAGCCAACACGGCAGCAATGGGGGCACAGAAGGTGTGGGTCCAGGCCTGAGAGTGGGGAGGAGAACTGCTCATCCCCTCCCCACACTGCTGCCATGTCGGGCCGGGCCTGCTGCTCCCCCTCACTGCCGTGCCGAGCCAACTTCTCCTGCCCTGGGGGCCTGCTCCTCCCCCACACTACTGCCATGTTGGCCCAGACCCACTCTTTCCCCCACTGCTGCCCCAACATACTCAGTCCTCTCCCCCTGCCGCATCGGGCCCGCTCCTCCCCCCCCCCACCGCTGCATCGGCCCTTCTGGCAGCGACAATGGAAGGGGGGAGAGGCAGGCTGAAGCCAGCGCTGGTGGCCTCCCCCTCCCCACAGCATCCCGACCCCGCTTCCCCACCCCCGCGCCACTGCAGCCACCTCCAAGGAATGTGGAGGGGAGGGGCGAGACCACCTCCTGTCTGAAAGGTGTATTTGTACTCCTATTCGTTGTTTCAGTCAGCCAATTATGGTGCAAACAAAGTGTTATGGACAGATAGACAGACAGATTAAGGTTTTATAATATTAGAATTGTAGGTTAGTTTAAAAATGAAAAGCTCCATATGATACACCAAGGAGCTAACTGTCATACTACAGTATGAAAATTCAAACACTTGCACATACTATTGATAAAAAAATTATCAGACATACTATAAGCAACGCTTTATTATGTCCATGACTAAGGAAAGCAGTAGTAACAGAGAGGCAGATTCTTAGATATGTTTACGCAGATAAGTAATATCTTCCTCTGTGTGTGGTCCCAGTAGTTTCAACTGGTCAGGTGTATAGTATATATCTTACGTGAGTTCAGATAACAGGATCTGTTTCAATGAGACCTGCTTTGACTGCAGTTGAAATTAACTACATATAATCAGTGGACACCAGTGTTAAATAAATCCTTTCTATCTTGTTCATCTCTCCTTAATCTCAATAATTTTCAATGACTCTTTAAAATAGTATTAAAATTAAAACTAGATTTAATTGCTACATAGTTCATTAGAGTATAACAAATAATATAATAGTATCCTTTCGCTGTCAATTTAATACATTTGAATGTATTGAAGAACAGCACAGTATTTTGCTAAAATAAACTCTGCACACCAGAAAAAAATGTAATTGAAAATACTTCACAAAATGATTCCCAAAGTTTAAAGTAATTTTTATATAGATAGAACATAATGGGCACATCTACACATGGATTAATGCAGGGGTAGGCACTTATTTCAGGCAGAGGGCTGCCCACTCAGTGGTGGTAAGCCATCGAGGCCGCATGGATAACCCCACCCCATTTTGGCACCAGATAGCCTGCCTCCTAACCCCTGACCTTTGCCACCAGAAATCCCTATCCTTGCCCCCGCCCCCAAAGTACTCCTTTCAGCAAGGGGGTTTGCCATCTCTGAACCAGAAAAATACCAAACTATATTCTAAAAATCAAAGATGTACTAAAACATTCATTAATTTCATTTCATAAAATATTTTTCTCCTGATTTACACGTCTGTGTAATATATGTAGAGGTAATAGTATAATAACTTAAAATGAAGTCTTACTCTTGTATATTGTGGGAGGGGGCATATTGTGGGGGGGTACTCTTGTATATTTGTGGGTATGTGGGGTGTGGGGGGGATTTGTAGGGAGCTGGATAGGTGTTGGGGTGGGTGTGTGTGTGGGGGTGGTGTTGGTGGGTATGGGTTTGTAGGGGGCCAAGTGTGGGGATGTGTGTGGAGGGTTGTGGCTTGCATGGAGGGGAAGGGTTTGCCCCTCCTCACGGCAGGCAGAGCTGTCACCAGCGCTTCTGCAAGCCTGGGCTCTGTGTTCCTGCCGCTCCTAGCCCCAGGTTCCTACTGTCCCTGTGCTCCTACTCACTGCCACTGCTGCTATTCTCCACCCCCCCTTCCACCTCCGCAGCTCCAGCATCACATCCCAGCTGCTTCTGTGGTCCCAGAGCTGTAGCTGGGAACCACATGATGCAGGAGCACAGCGGGAAGGAAGTGGGGAAATGGCTGTGGCAGGTCAGGTGAAGGGGCAGCGAGTAGGCACATGGAGCTCAGTGACAGACAGGAAGGAGTATGGGGCCTGCACCAGTGCACTGGGGCCAGGAGCTTCCCCGGGGTCCCCAGGCTCCTCGCAGCTGCAGGAGCTTCCAGAGTAGAAAAGCTGCGGCCACCCAGGGGAAGGGCAGCTGGGCAGTTGCCACCCCAAGACTCAGGTGCATGATGCAACTTACATGCTGCCTCCATGTGCCATGCTCCCACTGGCCCATGCCACCCCCAGCAGCTCCAGGTGCCCCCCATGCTGCCACCAGGGCCAAACAGGCCCTTCCCCGGTGGGCCCTGGACTCCTGGAGCCACCAGAGTGCAAACATGACTGCAGGCCCAATGCAAGTCTCCATGGGCATCTGGCCCCAGGCCAGGCTGCCAGGGAGGCAGGCACCCAACCAGGCAGCCCGGGCCCAATCCTTTTGCCCAGATGGGTGAGCACGGGATGCGTGCGGTCGGGAGTGAGTGCGCTGGTCCACGCCTGTACTGCAGGGCTGGGGGGCTGGGAGCCAGCAAGTGCATGGGAGCCAGTGACAGCCCAGTGGTGCGCCAGGGCCAGTGCCAGCGGGGCCCAGAGAAGGCTGGCAGGAGCCTGGAGTGTGACTGGCTGGGCTCTATAGAGCCAGGCTGGGCTGCTCCAACAGGGAGAGAGGGGAGATGGTCCCGGAACACTGGTGCTGGCTCCCACACACCTGCTTGCTCCCAGCCCCACACACGCCTGCTCACTCTGAGCCCCCCCCATCCCAGCCCCATGGTCAGGCAGGGACCAGTGAGAAGCCCCGACTCCAAGCACCCGATGCTTGCCTATCTGGATGAAAGGGTCCTGGCTGTTGCTTGCTCCCATGTGTCCGCTTGCTCCTGGCTGTGTAGCTGTACTGTGGAACTCAGCCGGAGCTGGCCTGGCTTGAGGACTGGGGTGATTGCCCATAGTTCTCCCCTGCCTCCCTGCTGCTACCTGAATTTCCTTCTGTGGCGCAGGCACAACCAATCCCACGGTCCCAGACCAGAAGCCTCTGCTGGGCAGGGGTTTCTGGCTGGGGGAGTGGGGCTGGAGCTGGGCCTGGTAGGACCTGCTGTTCCAGGGACCTGCCATGACTTCCCCTGGCTCCTATTGCCCCTGGCTCCTGTCAAAAATTATAAATATTAATTTTTAAAAGTTTTTAGGAGCCCTGCAGGCTGGATAGAATAGCCTGGAGGGCTACATCTTGCCCTTGGGCTGTATTTTGCCCACCCCTGAAGTGGGGGTGTGGTTGTGGGGAGAGTGAGAGCATGGGGATTTTGTAGGAGGATTTGAGTATGTGAAAGGAGGGTGGCTGGGGAGGATTCTGCCTTGTGTGGAGGGGGAGGGTTTGTCTACAGCCTGCCCCACCATGGCAGCCAGAGCCCCTGCCAGTGCTCCTGTGAGCCCAGGCTTTCCATCCTGGTGCTCTTGGCCCTGGGGCACTGGTGTGGGCCTCATGCTCCTGCTCGCTGCCACTTCCCCCTGTTTGCCACTGCTGTCCTTCTTGTGCCACTTCTGCACCTCCCCCCACACTCTCCACTCCAGCACTACATCCCAGCTGCTCCTGCAGTCCTGGTGATGCAGCTGGGAACCAGGTGGTGTCAGAGCCACTGGCAGGTGAGCAGTGGGGGAGTGAGTAAATGGCTGCAGCAGGTGGGGAGAAGGGGCAGGGAGCAGGTGCGTAGAGCACAGCAACAGCTGGGCAGGAGCATGGGACCCGCACTGGTGCACTGGGGCCAGCGCTGGTGGGGCTCAGAGCACGGCAGCAGGAGCACAGGGTCTGGGCCAGCAGGGGTCTATTAAGCTGGGCTGGCTCCTCCTCTTCTTGCTTGAGCAGCAAAGCCTAGCTCCATACAGCCCCTGCTGGCCCAGACCCCATGCTCCTGGGCAAATCTGCTGCTCAGCACAGAGGAAAGGGGCCTCCTGCACTGAGTACCAGTTTGTTCCCCACCAGCGCTGCTCAGCTCAGCTGGGTGACCATGGGGTCAGAGCTATGTGTGCTCATCCCTGCCTGTATTGCGGAGCTGGGGGAATGGGAGCGAGTGGGCATGTGGAAGCCAGCAACAGCTGGGCAGGAGTCCTGGGGCCAGCGCTGGCAGGGCCCAGAGCAGGGCAGCAGGAGCGCAGGGTCCCGGCCAGCAGGGTCTCCATGAAGTCTGTCTAGCTCCCCTCTCTCCCTGCTGGCGCAGCCCAGTTCCACAGACCCCTGGCAGCCCACACACTGCACTCCTGCTGCCCTGCCCTGGGCCCCACCAGTGCTGGCCCCAGGACACTGGCACGGGCTCCACACTCCAGCATGCGTGCTCACTTCCATTCCTCCCATCTTCACCACCACTTTCCCCACTTCCCTACCCACCCACCAGCCACTCTGCACCATGGGGGCTCCTGGTTGTACCACCAGACCACAGGACTCAGCAGGAACCAGCCCGGCCCTGAGGACTGGGGCAAGTGCCCATGATCTTCCCTTGCTTCCCTACCCCCTCTTCTTATCTGAATTTCCTGCTCTCATACAGAGAAGCACAAACAGCCCCGCAGTTCCAGCTGGTGGGGACGTGGGGCTGGGCAGGCTTTGCTGGTGCTGGTTCTACTGCCCCAGGCTCATGTCATTTGACAGGCAGCCTGGGGCAGATAAATATTAATTTTCTAAATTTTTTAGGGGCCCTGTGGGCTGGATAGAATGGCCTGACAGGCTGGATCTGGCCTATGGGCCATATTTTGCCCACCTCTCTCATATTTGAGAACAAAAATAACACAAATACCTAAAACTAAGTGCTCAGCTAACCAAAATGAATGTGTTAGTGAAAATTTCTTCACATTGTTCCAAGAGCTGCACTCAAACTCAAGGAAACAAGAACAAGGAGGAACGGCCTCAAGTTGCAGAAAGGGAAGTTTAGGTTAGATATTAGGGAGAATTTGCTTACTAAGATAGTAGTAAAACACTGAAACAGGTTACTCAAAGAGGTGGAGGTTTTTAAGACCTGGCTAGACCAATCTTGGACTGGGATGATCTAGTTGGGGATGGACCTGCCTTTAGATGACTAGATGACCTTCTGAGGTCCCTTCCAAACCTGATTTTCTATAATTCTATGTTTCAAACTCAAGAAAATCAGCAAACATTCAAGTCTACGTTGTTAGCATTATTTAGAAGAATTGCTGCATCTAATAAGTCACCTATCTTCCAGCCACACCAGGTATTAAGAGGGTACCTGGTATTCATCTACCAAATAATGGTAGATTTGTGCCCATACCATCCACTGATGGAAGTGGTTATATCACATCATCTGTGACTCATCTATGACTCAAGTTCTCATTTAAATTAATGGGAGATTTGCAGTCAAAAGAATTAACATGGCTAATGACCCCTCTTCGAGGATTTAGTTGGGCCTATAACACAATTATAGTGAATGGGGGGCAATGAGCCAAAGGAATCTGGCATATCCTCAGAAGATACAATCTTCAGCTGTTTAATAGTATGAAGTTACCACAATTTTAGCATTTTTGTTCAAGGTGTAGTTTTAATTATTATAATATATATATAAATAAATGTGATGCCTAGTGAACCACATCATGTTTTCATTTTGTTTCGAAATTATACTTGGTTCCTTGGCAAGACTTTTTATTTCTCCCTATAAAACTTGGGCAAGAAAGAAAAGACAAAAGGGAGCTGGTAGAAATGGATGAAGTTTTGCAAACCTAAATAAAGCTATGCTGATATATCCCACAAGCCCACCTCACCATGGCATTTTACCAATCTTTCCACAGCTAGGGAAATCACTTATCTGAAAGGTTATAAATGCTTTCCCCATCCTACCTCTACCAATAACTGCTAACGTTAGTTAAACATCAAAAATGTGTGTGAATAGTTCACAGTTGTGTACCGTGACAATGGTAAGTTCTGGTTGAAGAAGCCAAGGTAAGAGGAGTGCAGAGTGAGGAGAAGTGTTGAATTTAATTTGTACAAGTAAAATGGAAATTCACAAAGCAAAACCTTTTTTTCTTTGTTGGAAAATGGATATGGAAGTTAAAGTTGATCAGGATAACTAGCAATGCTGCATCAGATAATCTAATCTTGACATTTTTTCAAGGGTTGTATCAAGAAAAGAAATTGTTTTTGCAAGCTGAATGGGGGATAGGGGTTACCCTTTTCATGATAAGAATTCAATGCTACCAACAATATTAATTAAAAGAAAATGACTGGAAGCAAGTTTTCCTTTTAGAGCCCCATTCCGTTTTAGAGTCCCCATTTAAATCCTATGTGAGCAAATGAATATTCTTATAAACCCAATGAAAATATGTCCATGCTTAAAGCTAGGCATGTGCTTACTTACTTTACCTAGGCACAAGGACTAGAGCAAATGCATTGCTGCTAGCCACTCCACAAAGGGATACAATAGTCCAGTCCCTCTTGAAAGTGGCACTATATCCCCCAGAATTCTTGGTTGGGGGCAAGCCTCTTCATTAACATCAATTCAGAAATCTTCCTAGAAACCCAATAGTGCCCTAAGTTATATGTCTAGACACATTCCAATTATTCTATTTTATATTCCTCTGACAAAGTATCCCCATGTCAAAATTAAAAGCATGAGCCAAAGCCCTCTGAAGTCTCTGGAAACAGTATACTTAAGCTGAACAGGAATTAAACAAGACCCTAAGATTTAGATTTATTTTTTCTTTTCAACAGGTCAATTGGTTATGTTCGTAGACCTGTTAGACTAGTAACTTCATAGCTGAGCCTTGGCTTTGATTTTATAAATCCACATACATGAAGATCCTACTGCTGTCAACCACAAACATTCAAGAATCATGAGTCACACTTTAATATAATGTTATATGCTTTAAAATAATAAATGTGTGGGTCTTTATTTGTTTTCTGATTATTGAGCATTTAGGATGGCTTTGGTCATCTTTCAGGCTTTTCCAGACTCATGTGGGTCTTGTTTGCATAATAGCATACAAGATTCATTTCAACTTTTAAAATCACTATGGTTAAACTAATGGAAACGCCTGCATGGTCACTCTCATAAGAGTTTAAGAGTGACTGGCTGCCATTTCCCTTAACCTGTTTCCAATCAACATAAGCTAAACTGAAAAAAAACACTTTCACTTAAATGTATCCAAGCAGAGGTTTGTATACCTTAGCTCTCCAATGCAACTTTCCTAGCTTGTGAGGGTACTTTAAGTAACAGCAAATATCATGAAACTCATAATAAAATTGCCAAAATTCACAACACTCAGATCCTGTATGTTTCCTACCCCACAAGTCTGCTGCAGTAGAGGATGCGATGGCAACAGCTTATTATAATATACCACAATTGGCAGTACTAATGCTTTGAGTACTCGCATTACTCTGAGTTTTGGTGGAACCAACTAGTTCTAAAGCATACTAATGGAAACCACTGGGTTGAATATTGTATACAGCATAAATCATTCAGTATGCACGAAGGTTCACTTTGTTTCAAAAGAAAAACAGTACAACTTGCTTTAAAAAAAAGAAAAAAAAAGATTTCTGCCTTTGAGAGTCACTGGGTATTTAGATCTCCCTAGATATTGGCATATGGGAAACTATTTCTATTTTTCATAACCAGAATGATGCATTACCTAGGGAACATTCTCCGAAGTCAAGAAATGGTTATATAATTGAGGTAATGTTTATTCTTAAAAGGTGGTTCCTTTTTTTCTCCATTAGTTATTGTTTAGGAATGTAATCTGCCCCTGAACATGAATAGAGTCTTCCAATTTAAGACACCATACACAGCCATCCAGAATCCAGACACTGTACAGCCATGGCAGAATCTAGCTTTAAGTTTCAGAAAACATTTCAACAGTCTAAATAGTAAAATATGCACAGAATAGGTCAAGAGATGCATGTCTCCCACTCTCTGGCTCCATGCCTTTATCTTGCTGAAGCATGTGTAAGACAAACAGTGCAGATTAAAGTCTGAATCTCCATAAGTGCCCACACTTTATGTGGGCGGGCCAGAACCCCAATGCACAAACAAAGGTCAACCTGCCTAAACCAGATACATGTAGATGTGTGCACTAGCAACTTGGAAGAACTGGTCCTAGAGCTTAAATGATTGGATATTAGATGTTATTTTTCTAACACCTTTTTAGAGAAGATTCTAACAAAAAGGTTATTACATGGTGAAGTGCCAAACAATTCTAAAGCTGTGAATTTTTTTCCTTCGACTACAATCCCCAAGTTAGACATGAAGCTGTATCAGCATGACCAAGGAGAGCTTGTTCTCCCACAGACCTGACTTTCAAACCATCACATGCCTCAAACTCCTTATTGTATAAATTACCCAGATACATTAGCATTCACTGCTTTTTTAATGAAATTGGAAGACCCTAGAGGATATTTTTGCATACTGCTCAAGTAAAGGGCTAGCCTTGTGCTATCTTGTGATCCATATAAAGAAATTCGGTATTGTTCGCTTGTAGGTGGTGCAGAGGGACAAGAAGTGATTCACAATTCAATGTGGAAATATTCATAAAAAATGTTTTCTAATACCCACCAAATACACAATTTCAAACAAGCAGAATCAAACAGTTTATGCCCTGGGTAAAGAATAGGCAGAATGATATCTTTGTCACGGAGACTAGTGATAGAACAGTATGGACATAAATATAAACTCCCTCTTTTAAAGTGAAAACAGTTACTGATTTTATTCTCCCAATACCTCAGTATGTCTTGAATCTGCCCAGTCCTGTAAGATACTGGAAAGAAAGGATAGTAAATTAACTACCGATCTCCAGCCTGTTAAATAAGCCATTGCTGGTGTGCAGTCTTGATGTTCTAACCTACTGTAATGAAATGACATAAATGTACAAATTTTTCAATATTTTGTGACAGCTAGGTTTATCCATGTCCTCCAAGTTGCAAAGAGATTTCCTTTCTATAACATTGTGTTGTATAAACATTAAAGCATTTTGTCCACAAAGCAATTGTCTCAGATCACTGACTGAAGAGTTCTTTTATTACCATATCCCTTCCATATTTTGCTAGTAAGTAAATACAAATGAATACTGGCACATGAAGATAGCATGTATGTGGTTATGTATGCTCTTGTAAAACTTAAGCCTATTAAGGATAACAATAGCTCCGTACATTATGAACAGAATTAATTGTGAGCCTAACTCACAACTCAAATGTAAATATATACTGACAGGCCAGCTTCTCAAATTTGTGTTGCTCTAGTCATTTTGAGCTGAAAAAATCCTGATAGCTATAATATTATAGACCTACATACAACCATAGAATCAGACAAAAATATTACAAATTCAGACCAATTTTGAGGTGAATAACCTTGAAAAGCTGCCCCAATGACAATATTTTAATCCTGTGCTTTCATTTATACCACAAAAATGTTAAGGAGATCTTCACATATACACTGAAATGGAAAAAATATCTATAGTTAACATGCTGCAGTACAGTCACTGCAGCCATCTAAACACAGCCTCTTAATGTGTTTGCTGGAACAGAAGGCAGTGGGTTTCTCAGTGCTTTACATTATATTTAATACTGACATTACAGAAGAAAGAAGGGGGAAAAGCAAAAAAATGTTGACTATCACTCAAGGAAAAGATGCACATATGTTAAAGGAAATTTACATGTCATAAGGAAGTATATGCACCACTGCTCTGAGCATATTAAGCAGATCTATCCCTTAGGGAATTTCACAAAGACACATAAAATGTTTTATAATCAGAATTCTGGGTTCAGACCATGAGCTCTGGGCATTTTTTAAAAATTAATTTCAACTAATGACTGAGAAACCACTGTAGGGCCTTATCTACATGGACTGGTATATGAGGTGTCATTTTTATGGGCATACCCACAAAACACTCAGAGAGGCATCTTTACCTGTCATTTGTCAACTATTTTGTTTTATACCTTGGGAAAAGTACTAAGGAAGCACTACTAGATTCAAGTCCTAACTGAGCAAAGATTAGGAAGTGTACTGACTTTTTTGGGTCTCAGTGTGTCATTGAGATTTCTGTATCCAGGATAATTATACAACAGAGAAAAACAAGGCTCCATCATCTCACATGTTATGATAAAAAAAGAAAGTTGCTAATCCAAAATTATTATGGTTTGATTTTGCAACATAATTTGCCTTTAGGAAAAAGGGTAACCAATGAAACATCCTTTTTCTGTGACTATTCCAAAAATGGATGTTTTAAGAGCCAAGCATGTGACAGAGTCCCAACACAAAGAAAATCTGCCTTCACACATGTTCACATCAAGCACAAACATGTAGCCTATTATTCATAGCCTAGCAATGTTATGCATTTAATCTTTAAGTTGCTACTATAAACTATTTTAAACTCACTTATGGCAGGCTGGCGTATCATGATAACGTGATTGATTTATAAGTGAAATGAACGCACACCTTCTGCATCATCACTGCAATCAACGAACATCTGATTAAAAATTCAATTGCACTGCAAACCCCCCAGTTGTGGTTTGCAGTGCTTTTTACAGTCTTAACGAATTTCTCATATAGCTACCAAGTTACATACATTAATGATCTGTGATAGTTCATCTGCAAGAAAATTAAAACAATAGAATCCATAAAAGAATTTGGTACAAATCTAGATACCTTTTTTTTCCGATCCCTTGATCTTTTCCTGTGTTTTCTTTTTTTCTCAGTTTCTTCATCAGCATTAATTTCTAAATCCCTGTTTTTCTTTATCTGTGATGCTGCATGAGCCATAATGCATTAAAAATCCTTTACAACAATGCTTCCTTATAAAAGGTGATATCCTCAGGCACCTTTAACCAGCCCTTACAGTAATGTTCCAGTGACTGGAAGGAAATGTCTGAGCAGAGCCAGGAACACATTCAGAATTCAAAGATCTTGTGAAAGCTAGCAATCACTACAAAACTGCATGACTGCAGATTTCTTCCTATACCTTTCTGTACCTGAGCCTTTATAAAACAGTACAGCCATCGTAATGCATTTAACGTAATGAAAAAGACAGCTGGGACAGAGAAAGCTGTGTTATGGCTGTATCCCCTGCCACCAGCTGGAAGTGTCTAACTGATTTCACTGAAGGGGGAATTCTGAAAAGAAGGGTTTTATATTTTTTAAAAATCCTGAACAACAACATATGCTGTATCACTTTTTTTTCACCGATACTTAAGTCTGTTTTTAAAACCTATCTGAGAAAAAGAAAGTTTATGATTTATAGTACCCAGCTAGTTTTACATGGTAAGTCTCTTAACCTATAATGAAATGGAGTAGCTCCCACTTTTGGGTAACTGCTGATGGTGACAAAAAAAAGAAGAATATAATAAAAATTTCATTTTACCATGGAGACCCTGACTGCATTATGCTGAAAACAATGCATGCATTGCCATATCTTAACAGCACGTCCTTTATGCTGATTTTTTTCAATTCCATTGATATTTAGTAGAAAGGATTACAGAAAACCCTGCTCTTTTTTTTTTTTTTAACATGCTTATTACAACACATCATACAGAAAGATGTGATCATGCTACTGTGTGAAACAGACATTTAATTCATACATTTTCTGGCACTGTTCTCTCACATGGTCAGAAAAAAGGGGGAATCTGTGCTGCAAACACTATTTCCATGTCTTCAGAAATATATTTTTAGGCTTTCATGTCAAAGCCTGTTTCAATCACCTTACTGTTTTTGCCACCTGAGTCCTCAATGACTGCAGCTTTTGAATATTCATTACAGGAGGTAAAATAACAGTCGTGTTACAGGCCTGCAGGAGGATCTTTTACTAGTATGTACACAGAATGAGGTATCTAGTAAATAAGGAACCATTTTTTTTCCTACACAAATGTGAACAACCAGTAGCTTGCCTAGAAATTGCTGTTTTTAACCTCTAGCTGCATGTAGTGAGCCTAATGAATGATAGCATTTTAAGCCAGAGACTAATTCCTTAAAGAAATCAAGCCAGGAATTAAATGCCTTAGCAAGTAAAAATGGTAGATTTCAGATGACACTGAAATTTTATTTGCAAGGGAAAAAATAGTAATAACTAGAAAAGTAAAACTGCATTTGAGTATCAGAGCAATCAGCCAAATGACTATTGAATCTTTAGAGCATAATGTGCAAGCTAGAGGGGTCACATGAGGTTCTGTATTTTCTTCTCTGGAACTACAGATATGCTTTATAGAACCCCGATTGTGAGTTTCACTGAAAGGTAAGTATGAGGCTTGGCTAAAGGAAAATAATCTTTCTAGATTTCTTAAATCTGAAAAATAAAGAGTTAAATCAACAACTTGCTATATTATCTCAAAAGCCAGAAAATGGACTTGTGCTTGGTTGCCATTCATGGTCCAATTAATTTAGCAGAAAAACTGTGTACCCGAGGCTGTGATATGCAGTGGTTTTCACGAGCAGATGCACAAAGATACATAGCTCATTTACAAGGCCTCTCTGTCTAGAAAGGACCTTTCTTACCTATTTAACCAAATCACAAAATGGTCTTCTGTCCATACCTGCAAAAGCCAACAACTCCTCTGAAAGCCAAAACCTGCACTGCACCTTCACATGACTACATACCAATAATTATTCCCTAATGGTTGGCAGGATTCACATCAAGTTATTCTTGAGGGTTTACATCTTTAAGTATTGTTTTTGCACCAGAAATATTTGCTCCTCATTTGACCATGAGCTGTAAGCCTTCCAAAAATTTGTTCCTATTTTTAAATGCCTAAAATCATAGTTTGTTGTCCATTAGCTTCAGCATTCAAGCACCAGAGAATGGAAGAGCACGAGGAACACAGCTCTGCCAAAGTACATGACGGAAGGTGAAGGCTATTTTGTTTCTTTTCTGGAAACTTTTTTGTCTTCTAAATTCAAACTCTGTACTTCAGATGATGTACACTAGGGTTTGCCAATCTTTTAGAGGCAACAGGATGAATTAACAGGGCATGAACCAAAGGCAGGCCATCACTTCAGCCCTGACCACAGTCACCACCTCCCATACCACTGAGTTGCTGCCAAATCTTTGTTGCCAATATCCCCTCTTGCTGCTTTTTCCACTGATTCTGTGGCCAATCTGCCTATTGCCAATTGCCACCAATGGCCTGGCCTTGCAGGATTAAAAAAAAAATCACTCAGCAGGCTGAATCTAGTCCTTGGGCCATAGGCTGCTGTAGGTTCTGTCCTGGGCTAAGGACAGAAATTACACATAAAAAAATTTAAACAGGTTTAAACCTGTAACAGAATAGAAATTCAGTGCACATAAATTACTTTCAAAATGGCTGAAACTGGTTTAAGATAAACCTGGTTGAATGTAGTATCAGATTTAACTGATTTAGGTCAAATCAGTTTATGGAACTTCTGTCCCAGACCCCTTTCTGGTTTAAGTTAACTCAGTCCCCCAACATCCCAGGATGTTTTGCAGCCCTGGGCTGGGCTGGGCTGTACTGTTTGCTGCAGTGGAGCAGGATTGGCCCCACCTCTCTCCTCCCTAGCCAGAGCACTATCACTGCTCTTGGTGGCTGAGAACAGGGTGGGGGTGGGAAACCCTGCTTTGGAGTGCTGGTAGCTTGAGGGGGAAGAGGAGAGGAGGTGTTAATCCCCTTCTCTGTCTCCTGTCCCACTGGCATGGGACCCCAGCAGGGCCTTCCTGACATGGGGGAAGCAGCCCTGTCCAGGCATCCCCAGCCCACCCAGGCCACATCGCTGCTTAAGCTGCAGGAGTAGGGGAGGGAGGAGAGGGGCATGGTGCTGCAGCTTATTGGATTCTTTTTTCACTGTCTTTAACAGTTCTTCCTTTTGTTGTATCACTTTAGTTAAAGCTTTGCATGTCAATAGTAACCCTTCCAGAGCGATTTATTTCTTCATCCTTTTATTCGCCCATGGTTTATGCCCAGAGACAATCTGAGAGGACCAGTGATCACAAAATTGTACAAATGCATCTGGTCCACAGACTATATCCTTACTCCAAAAACCTGGAGCTGTTTTCTTATCACTTACTTTTCTAGTTCCGATAGCTCTTTTCTCACCAAGCCTGCTATATCAAGTCAATCCAAAAAGGGGGAGAGCTCCTGAATTCCAGCTTAATCTGTGCTCCCTCCCTTGCAAAACCAGTCTGGCAAGTTTAAGTGACTGAGCCCCCAAGCCCCTGGAGCACGTGTCACAATCCTCAACAGCTCTAAATTCAAGCAGCCTCCAATTTCTAAGTCCAGTGTTCAGCAAAATTTCCAAGTGCTATGCACAATAAAGTCTCTCATCCCAAGCGAATTCAGTAGTGCCCAACCAGAGAAGGGTGAAGCTCAAGCACTCCTGGAGCAAGCGGGCGTGGGGGGACTGGGGATGCCTGGTAAGGGCTGCTGTCCCCCTCCTCTTCCAGGCACACCCCAAGCTGGGGACCATGCAGGCCAGAGTGGAGATTTAAACCTCCCCCTTCCCCCTCCCCAAATCACACTCAGCCTGCGGGGGCCTGGCCACAACCTCCTCAGCTCAGCTCAGCTCAGCTCAGCTTCCCTCCAGCCTTCCTCCCACTGCAGAAGAAAATAGAGGGCTTGCTTTAGTGCACCCCCCACCCCCAGCTTCTAGCCTGAGCCACTGCAGGCATGTGACTGCCTTTCTGGAATCAAAAGTGCATGTGTGTTCATTTGCTTCTTGGTTCAGTCTATACTAACCTGCAAAGATTAGATCAATTCAGGCTCAGGCTTTTTGAATGTCTGTACTTAGCCCTGATGTACGCAATGGGCAATGTTCACTCTGATGAAGATAGAATTTTTTCCCATGTGCAACTAACTCAAGGTCAGCAAACAGTAAACAGTTCTGAACTTCTGAGGATTCAGGGTAGAGCTAAAGAATCAAACATCTTTGGGATGTAGAAAATGATACAGATAGCACACTGTAGTAGCAAGGTCATGCTCCTTCTCATAATTTCTTAGACCTTAAAGACATTCCACTTGCCTTTTTTGGATTAAGAACACAAAAGTTTATTTTAATTGTTTATAAGACATTCTCTTCCTGCAGTGGCTAAGAGGGTCACTGACCTGTGAGACATTAAGCAGACACTTATTTTATTTGTGCCAACCACTGAGTAACTGTAAGTTTGACTAATGGGCCAAAATTTGACTTTGATTTCACTAGGAGCTACATATGTACATCCAAGGGCAAAGTATGGTCCCAAAGATCTGGCTCCTACTTTTCACTGCAACAGGCTCCATCATGCAACTATGTTTAGGTTAAAAATTCATTGAGAGAACTAACAAGTTTTCAGTTGCAGAGCAAGCAACAGAGTAATAATGACAGGCATATTAAGGCAGAATACTTGAATTCCAGCCCGGTGGTCTGATGAGACCCAATGAAACAGTGACTCAGTGGGAAGCCAAAAGTCATATATCAGGGTTGGCATCCAACAGGATGTATTAGAGAGAGGGACTGAGAAAAAAGTGGGTCTGAGGAGCTGAGGAAGGAAAATCTAAGAGACTGTGGAGACAGGGAATGCCTTGGCAAGCAAGGAAAGGTAACCTTGCATTTAAAGGAAGGAACAGTCACCCAAGAGTTCAGGTTCTGACTGACACAGTTTTCCTGTGATTTTTGGCAAGTCCATCTCTCTTGGCTGCTGTTCTTCTTCTATAAAATAAAGTCAACTATATTTCCCCATGTGTGAGAGAAAAGTCTGCTTATCTGGAAAACACTTTGATATTGGGTGGACAACCTTTTCCTGCCTCAGGCCAGAGCTTGTGATCAAGCACCTTACCACAGGCTACAAATCTTTGCCCCCGGAGAGCTCAAACTAGCTGAGCTTACCCTTACGGCAGGTATCCAGTCCATCTGCAGCAAGGATTAACACAAACAAGCACAAGCAATTAGCAGGGAGGACTGTGGAAGGATGTGTTGTGGAGGGGATGGGATGGGCAGCACAGCTTAGCTGCATGCTGCCTAGTCCCCTCTGCTGTCACAAGCCATGTCAGACCTTCCTGGAGCAGATCTAACCTTTTGCAGGAAGGATCCAGCCCTTAGGCAATAGACTGTTGATCTCAGAAAGTGATGGGAGGTAGATAAGCTTAAAGAGAAGCAGAAATGTGTCCTTCTCTGGGCTTGGAATAGTCCATGAGCCTTTACAGGTTTCCCTTGATTTATGCGGGTTCTTTATATGCGAATTCGCTCTTATGCGATGAGCATATTTAGCCCCATCATTCATTACATGTGAGGTAAATTCACTCTTATATGATCAGCATAGATGTCCCCCCACCTCCCCAAGCAGATACGTTTGTGGAGGTGGAGGGGAAAGGGCCATGGCCCCACTCACCCCTTCCTGTGCTGGAACAGCCCTGGGAGCAGCAACACCAGTTGCCTGCAGCTGCTGGGCTGCACCATACCCTGGTGCAGGCAGCTGATGTCAGCCGCTCCCAAGGCCACTCCAGCATGGGCTGGGGTGAATGCAAACAAGCAGAGCCCTGGGTAGCGTGGGGCATGGCACTCACTCCAGCCCCGGGAGCAGCTGATACCAGCTGCCTGTAGCAGCTGGGCTGCACCGTGCCCCAAACCCCCTGGGGCTCTGCCGGTCCCCACTTACCCTTCCTGTGCTGGAATGGCCCCGGGAGCACCCAACACTAGCTGCCTGCAGCCGCTGGATCAGGGAGAGGGGTAGGAGATGGACCAGGGAAAGTAGTAGGAGATAAGCTTAGAAGCTATAACATCTGCAGCTGGGGTGAGTGGAGACAAGCGGAGTCTCAGGGAGTTTTGGGGCATGGTGCAACCCAGCTGCTACAGCCAGCTGGTGTCAGCCACTCCAGGGAGCCCTGCAGCGAGGCCTGGGATGAATGGGGACCGGCAGAGCCCCGAGAGGTTCAGGGCACAGTGCAGTCCAACTGCTACAGACAGCTGGAGTCAGCCACTCCTGGGGCTGCTCCAGTATGGGCTGGGGTGGGTGGAGACCCACTGACACTTCCCTCCGCTTTGCTCCCTGCTGCAGCCCTGGGAGCAGCCAACAGGCTGTGCAGTGCCTCTCCCCCAATCCCTTCTCTAGTCCCAGCCTTACTCCCACCTCCCCTCACCACCACGGGAACATATTATTATTTTCCCCGATTTAAACCTATTTTTTTCTTTTTTTCCTTTTATCCCGATTTCAACCCAGTTTTTATGTTTGGAAAATAAACCCTAAAAAATCCCTGGATTTTTTATTTTTTTTTAAAATAAAAACTGAAAAAGCAGAAGCCTAATTATGCTCAATGTCACAAAGAACAAAGACTAGAGGATTATTTAACCTTAAGTTTTACCCTCCTCTTATTTCATGTGTCCTTGAGTCATGGCTTGCTGGCTCTTGCTCCATTTGAGGCCCCTAGATTACAGAAAATTATATCACTGTTACCCATACTGTTCTTCCAGAGAACAGCAGAAGCTTATTGAGAAGTGGAAAGATTGAACAGACAACTTATACAACAGAATAAAATAACGATAAAACTTCCTCCGACTCAAATATAACCTGCGCCTAATTTAATTGACTCCTATTTCAATAATGATACTACTAGTATACAGTATTATGGGACACCACAAAAGGAAGAATAAGAAAACCATCACTTCAGAAGACCTGAAATTGGTGGGCAACAGAGGAAACAAAGTATTTTTATTGTAATAACAATTACACTTTTACTCTTAAGGACATTCTGTTTAACTTCATAAAATGAATGGAAGTTCCTGAATCCAATTTATGTCATGTAAGATTTAAATGTGGAAGATGTAGTGGGGTATATAATCCACACACAGAGGATGGATATACTAGGTAAATCTCACTACTTTATAGAAAAAGGGGGAATGAAAGTGATCTGAAGATGCCAGTACTTCTCCATGGTATAAGGAGAATATTCTGCACATGTAGATCAAGGAATATGTGAGTGTTTCTGACCTATAAGTATAGGTGAACAAGAGGATGGAACGTAGTTGGGTTTTTAGCTTATAGATGGAAAATGACAATGGAAATATATATGATGCAAGAAACATGAGAAAGGTAAGAGTACATATTTAAGAAAAACACACACCAGAAGAAGTAAGAAAGTTTTTGATCTGCAGACTGGTGGTGAGCAATGAGATGCATCCTGGGGAATTACAAAATTTTGTACATAAAATGTATGACTACACATAATTGCATATCATTTTGCAAAATTTATCCTGGGCAAACACTGTGCCTCCACTTCTGTGGGGCTCTTGCCACTCCAGCTGGGAGCCTCATATGAAGACACTAGACAGTGACATGTGACTAGACAGCTGGTGAGTGGGAAGGGGACCACCTGCTTGCAGGAGGAGGAGATGGGTGTGGGGGGGTATGTAGGTGGGTGTGGGGTTTGTGGGTGGGTGTTGGCCCCCTAACCACATGCCCCCCTCTCCCACCATGGTGAACAGGTCCTGCAGCTTGCAGCAGCAGACAGTGGGCCCTCAGGGTACTCATGGCCATGGCAGACAGAGTCCCTGGTGGCACGTGGTTACACCTGAGTCTTGGGGACTACACATAGTGGCACATAGCTGGCCTGGCCGGCCTAATGGCACATGTCTTCGACTCAGACCAGTCCGGCTCCACACCAGCATGTGGGGTTACACCACTGAAGGTGGGAGCCATATGCCATTGGACAAGCTAGGCATCTCCATGCCTCCACCTGTGCCTTCCCACTGGAATGCTGGAAGCCCCACATGGAGGCACAGAGCCCACCCGACCCGATGGCACATGGCTCCCACCTGCAATGCAGAGAATCCCACCTGCTGGCATGGAGCCAGCCTGGTTTGGTTCGAAGGCATGTGACAGCAAGCCAGGCTGGGCCAGCTGCATGCCACCACATGCAGTCCCCAGGATGCAGTGCATAATTTAGAATTTTTCTCCACATCATTTCCTGGGGCATAGACAGAGGAGTTGACGTGCTTGCTGAGTGGCCAAAACACCTCCCAATTCCACTAGTAAAACAAAAAGGTGTTATTTACCCTAGCAGCAGTGAACCACAAGTCACTGTTCCTGCAGTACACGTTGCTGCCACTTCTCTGCCTCCCTGCAGCCAAAGACAGAGTGGCTACAAGGAAACTGGCATGACACAAGGTGATTTTAATAATTTTCCCTAAGTATTTTTTTACTCCTGATTTCATGTGTCAATAAAATGGAGGGTTAAATAAAGTTTAATAAACAACTTCTGTCTATGAACACTGCACTAAATGAGTGACCCTCAAAGAAATGTTCTCTTTTTCTTTCAGAGAGAGATCTGGGTCATTGTCTCAGTAACCAGAAACCATAAAATTGTCCAAACTGTACACTACTTCTCAACTGGTGAAACTGAAATTTTAATCAACAAATTTAACCACCAGTGCTCTGCTGTAACTGCTCTATTGTGATCACACACAATACAAGCTAACCCATGCCGCAGCCACCATCCCATATGGTCACATGGGTCATACAGACCCAGTTGGATTTCCTTCAAAATTATCACAGCTGAGCTGTGTAAAATTATCAGTAATCCAAACCAACGACCAATACAATGAGTGTTGTTCTATGGTTGTCACAGATGGAAGTCTTCTGATGCTTTGAAAATAAAAGGAAATAGCAGACGTAAACACTAGGACTGCGTGAGGCTTCGGACAAAGCTTCGGATCCGGAGAAGCTTCAGACGCTTCGGGGTCCAAAGCAGCACATCCGGATTGAAGTGCTGACCTTGTTAGGCTTCCCAAAGTGGTTCAGAGCTCCCAAAGAGCTTCGGCGTCACCTCGGAGCCACCTGGGAGATTCGGCCATAGGGTATAATGGGGAAACAATAAAATATCTATAACTTGGTTGTTTTTTGTCTGATTTGGATGAAATCTTCAGGTGTGGTAGACTCTGCAGAGAGAATGAAGCCTGCTAAGTTTCAAGAAGATGGGTGCAGGGATTTGGGGGGAACAGCACCCCAAATTATTGAAAGCAAAACTCATGTAACGTCTAGGCATTACAACATAGTGGGGTGAAAACTGCAGGGGTGGTAGCTCTTACTGAGACCACAAAGCCTGCCAAGTTTCAAGAAGATAGGTGCAGGGGCTTGGGAGGAACTGCCCCTCAAGCTGCGGGCAAGAAAAACTTATGTCATGGGTGCTTGTGGGACTGACTGTCTGTCTTGAGACATGGGAGACACTACTGCAGGCCTGGCTGCTAAGCTACTGTGTTACCAGTTACCTATCAATCAATCATGATTTACTCAGTGACCAGGGAGTCAGAGATCAGCTCAATACACAAGACCAAGCTACTACATAATGACTTCACAAGCATCAATTAGCACCTACAAAACCAGGCTAAGGAGAGGAAAGAATCAATACAGACAATCAACTGTCCCAAGACAGAGACAGTCTTGGCACGAGTTTTGCCTGTCAGCAGCTAGGGGCGCAGACCCCAGAACACCCCTGCACCTCGACAGCTGGCAGGCGTCGTGGCCTCAGCAGGGGCTGTTACCCTGCTGCGCCTTAACATATGCAGTGTCACTCATGGCATGAGTTTTGCTTGTCCACAGCTTGAGAGGCAGTTCCCCCCAAGCCCCTGCACCGACCTTCTTGAAACTTGGCAGGCTTTGTGGCACCAGTAAGAGCTACTACCCCTGCAGTTTTGACCCCCCTGTGTTGTAACATACAGACGTGACGTGAGTTTGGCTTTCACGAATTTGGGGTACAGTTCCTCCCAAACCCCTATACCGATCTTCTTGAAACTTGGCAGATTTCATGCTGTCAGCAGAGGCTACCATTCCTGTAAGTTTCATCCAAATTGGACAAAAAACAACAAAGTTATAGCTATTTCATTGATTCCCCCTTATACCCTATGGCCGGATCTCTGAGGCGGCTCCGAAGCTTCAGAGCCACTTTGGCCGGATCGAGGCGGAAACCCGGTCCGGAGCTCCGGATCAGATTGCGGCCATCCAAAGTGGCTGGATCCGAAGCCGGATCAGATCGCTGCCGACTCGCACAGGCCTAGTAAACACCCCTGGAGTATTTCCAGTTAGCTGGTGTCAGTCAAGTCCATGTCTGCTCTCCCTGTTTGGAACATTTAGTAGCCTAGTAATAATAAGTGCTAAATAAAAAGCAGTATGTTGCAGGAGAATCACGATACCTGCAACAGGATCAATAAATTAATCCGCTAAAGTAAATGGAGCTGCCAAACAAAGATTGGGATGGAAGCCAAAAGTCAAAAACAGATGCAACACCTGGCCTATTTTTAACAAGGCACATTTGAGGCAACTTTGATTGTTGTGAGCTTGCACATGCTATAAATATACAAATTGTATTAAAAGAAGCAGACTCATTAAAGTTTTGAATAAAAAAAATCACTAACTGCAAATGAAATGTTCTTTTATTAGAAGGCAATAAATCTGAGCCAATACAGTGTCATGCTGCTGGTCATTTTTAAACTTTTAGAAACATGGGTTCCCATATGAACTGGAGCATATTAATTAATTATTTTTTTATTCAAAACTTTAATGAGCAGACCGGGGCAGGGTAGGGACCCACACTAATGTTCTGGCTGTGTGTTAGGAGTTAGAAAGCTCCCTGGAGTTAGGAAGACCTTGAGACCTAATATACTTTTCCTTATAGCTTATAAACAACATACAGTCATGAAAAAGGAGTGTGAATAATTTTTTGAAATAAAATGGAACTTGATATATTTATGGATGGGATTATAGAACATGATTGTTTATAGGACTGTGATTACAGGGATACATCAATGACCCAAGAAATGTCTTCTATGTCCTGTGTTACTATGTTATACTTCCACCTTCAGCGCCCAAGAGCAATTTACACTAAACTCTTCTATCTCAAAATGAACGACTGCAGAACACACACAGGCAACAGATGATCAAAGTGGCCAGTGTCAGACAGACAAGCTCTGCTGGTGGTTTCCAGTGCTTGCTGGTGCTTCAACTTCTTAGAGGTAAAAGGAATCTCTCTCATGACATTTTTCTCAAAACTTGATAGAGCAGAAATACACAAATTGCACTGTGACAGCCAGAACCAGAGGGATTAATAAGCAATAAATACATGCTTCTTAGAAGCATTTGGTATTTTGCCTAAACAGGTAATATTAGTTAATATAAAGCTTGTAAATTTGTAAGCCGCAAATGTAACTTGTTTGTCATAAGTTTAACCAAAATGATAAATTAACTGTTCATGGAACTGACTGGGACCCATAGGCAAAGCTGTAGATGCACGATTAGCTGACCTAACAGTTTCTGCTCAGGGTTCAGCTTTAGTGATAAAAAAATGGATCCAACTGCCTGGCAAACCCAACACGTTTCAGGAAAGCACATCCCAAGAAAGCATATTCAAAGAAAACCTAAAACGGGTTCGGGTTAAGGCGGAGCAATGTCAATTTCAAACCTAAAGGTGCTGCATTATAATTTGCTTATTGGATAAACCCGAGTCTAGGTAGTAACCTTTTATAATAATTTTTAACATCTTTCAATCCCGTAGGGTAACAGCTATAGGGCAACATTGTGAGTGGCTCTAAAGCCAACAGATTAGCATAAGACTAGATATAAAAAGCACGTGCATCAGGTGACCAGCAGGAAGGAGGGAACAGAACGGTCATTTCTGTTCCACGCCTGGACCCCAGACTCCCGGTGTGAGTGAGGATCAGATCCTGATCAAGGGATCTTCCCCTGTAATCCTTCTGACAGCATCAATCGCAGACGCCTGACTTTGCTGGAATCACTTGACACGTACCTGGCATTGAGGGACTATCGATAAGTTGCCAACCCATGTCTCTCTATCTGTTGTTTTGAACAGCCCAGTGGCTAATACTCTCACAGTGCCCAGTTGGCCTGCGACAGAATTGATCCATCTATCTGTTGTTAGTATCTGTTATTATTATTTACTATTAGCTCTTTAATACTGCTTAATAATATCTGCTTATCGCATTTATCTTTCTGTTAACTGTTCTGCGTGTGTAAGCTATAATAAATTTGCCTTTACTTCGCTCCCAACTTTGCCTCCTCGATTCAAAACTGAACCAAACAGCCCAGTTGGCCTGTGATAAAATTGATACACTCACAGTGCCCAGCTGGCCTGTGACATGGCACAAAAGTTCAAAATGCTATCTTGAATTTATGTGAGCACTCTGATATTTTGCATTTGTATTTCTGTGAATTGCTTTTGTGTCCAAAGCATGAAACCAGTCATCTTGATGAGAATGAAATCAGATACCCCAGAGAGAAGAATGAGGGACATTAACCTTTTAAAGAAGGCTGCAGCATAAATTCTGCTTTTTTTTTTCTCCCAGAGCTGGATGCAGGACCTGGGCTCTCCAGTGTACACACAGTGACATATTTGGGAAGTCTACCCTAGTTTAGGGTGGCAAAATTCTGCTCTAATTATTGCTATCATGGAAGCCATCAAATCAAAGCTAAAATACATCACTTAGTAAAGACCCCAATCCTAATGATATTGAAACAATTACTGAAGATATTTTAACAAATATTTGAAATAGAAAATGAATAAGAAGCATAGATCTATGTAGAGTAAGAGAATGGCTTAATTAGACATCTTATTTATTCATTATTCCTTCTAATGCGTTCAAAGGGCCATCCCTGTTACATTCTCAAGGGCTCCTGAACACAATGAAACAAATATAGAGTTATTAAAAACTCAACATGTTGTCCACGGAAAACGTCTAATACAGCAAACTCCAACAGACTCCACAGTTTTCATAAAATTGACTTGACTTTCAGGAAAAAAAATAGAATTCAAAACTTGATGTGTACAGGGCAAATGCCTCAAGGATGGCATTTCTCTCCTGTTTTTCAAGAAACTAAATTCACTCACTGGCGCCATAAATCTGTAAGCCTGGTGTTTTGCAAGGTAGCATACAAAAATACTCAGTTCTGTGAAACTTGTACAAATGTCAGTCTGGCAGCTTTCTACCACAGAACTGCTTTTGTTTAACAAAAATAGAAGCTCAGTTTCAGCAATGTTATAATTAAAACTATTCCAAGTGCACTGGGGGGGGGGAGGGGTGCAATTAGGAGAAAAAGCTAAAACTCACTGCTATTGTTAAAAAAATAGTTTTAATTGCCTATGTAGGAGAACAATTCTGTCACCTTTACCTAGCAAGAGAAAATGTTCACATAAAAATTATATTAACTTTTAATATAGGTTATATTTAACAGGCCCCTCTGTCCTCAGTCCCACAGAAATACACAATACGAGACAAGCTCCAAATAACTTACAATCTAAACAGACTATAAAAATTGAGAGGAGAAAGAATATTTTATTTGTCCCTACTTTAGTGTTGGAGAATTAGGTCAGAGAGAATAAGAGTAAAATTTAAGTTGGGTCAGAGTGGTGTTGTTGCCGTCCAGAAAATATATGAGGCAAGGATCTTATGTGGTTTGTTTTACTGCAGTGTTTCCCAACCCATGGGTTATGATCCAAACGTGGGTCGCAAGACTATATGAAAGGCTTGTGAGCAATTATGGAAAAATGTGGAAAAATCACAGGTTTTCTCCTTCAAAAGAGAAAAATGTGGGAAACCACAGGTTTCCCCTTGCAGGCTGGCTACGTTCCAGCCAGCAAGGGGCCGTGTGGGGCTAAAGGAGTGGGTGTGAGAGGAGTCAGATCAGGCAGGGGGCACCCACACATGCATGCGGCAGCCAGGAAGCTCCTACAGCTCCCCCCAGGTAAGTCTATGGTGTTGGGGGGCATACATGACCCACCAGGCAAGTGGGGTGGGCTCAGGTAACATAACAGACGGGCATGAGGGGGTTGCACTGCCTTCACCTCTGCTCTGTCCTGCCGCACCAGGTCCCACCTGTTTGGCCATGGAGTTGGCTCCTGCACATGCCGGTTCACCCAGATTGCAGCCAGCTATGGTGCACAAATTCGGGGGTGGCATATTCCCCCCCATGTTCCACCCCTTCCCTGCCCCACACCCCTACCCCGTCCCACACACTGGGGGGAATATTTTTTATTTTGGAATAAAATAACACTGCCACTAGCACTGCTTCAATTCTCTTCATCCATAGATTTTAAAGCACTTTGGATAAACACAGGTCGGATAATACTGGTCTTATATTAGAGCTATGGGCCACATTTTCAAACTTCCACTAACTTTGAGGCATCTACCTTACAGAGAACAGCTGCCCAACATCCTGAAAATCATAGACCTTACAGATGTCTCAAATTGGGCAGTAAAACCCCTACTCACTTTTGAAAATCCTCTTCAGGGAAACAAAGATAAAAAGGATGTTGAAAGACGTGGGGGGAAAAAACCCAAAAATAAAAATACAGAGCCTGACTGGAAGAGGAAATGTGTTAGTTTGACCTGGCTCTGCAGCATCTGTATAGATTGGGCACTTGAGAAGGGTTTTTGGCACTTTTATTTACTAGCTGATTCAATCAGCTGTTAGAAAAAAGAGCCAAAAGGGTCCTGCTGAAGTACCCAATCTATACAGATGTTGGGTGAGCCAGGTCAAACTAATGTGATACCTCTTCTGGGCCATGTGCTGTGCTTGGTGCAGGCATACACTGAGCTTAAAGTAAAGCACCATTTTTGGGGGCTTTTTTAAGTTTGTGAGCAGCCAGATAAATTAAATGACTTGCATAAGATCACGCAGTATGATGGAGCCATGACCATAAATTGAGTGTCTTGAACCCAAGCCCAGTGGATCATACCCTCTCCTGGAAAATGGAAGCTTCGAGTAAAGAATCAATGTACTTGTCTAGAAATACCACTTGGCATTTAAAACCTAAATAAATGAGGAATGTAAGGACATTTAGTTCAAAAGTGTTCACAGGACCTCCACACAGTCTCTCTACAGATGACAAGTTACACAGTTTGAAAAAAAAACTTAGGATCTTGAGATTAAAGGCCTTAAAAAGTGTAGTGTATCACTGAAGATAGCCACATCACCCCCAGTGACTTGGCTCTTTGCAGTGGCAGTGAATTTACAGAGGACAGCAAAGAAAAGTCCATGATCCTTGCCAATCTGACCTGGGCAAAATCCCTTTCTGACCCAAACCTGGTGACTACTTTAACCCAGAGCACATGAGCAGTATCCCTGAGAGCACCACAATATGCTCAATTCCCTATCTTCAGCCGTGGCCAATACCCAAGTGAAAAAACCCAGAATCCAAGTTATACATTTAAAGGGAGGGAATGGGCCTTATACCTATAAGAGAAGGAGGCCTAAAGCATGGGATTGATTAAATAAAATATAATACAATTAACTACATCTTATATACAGGTAAAATGGAAAGCACAAGAGAAAAGAGGACAAACAAAGGAAAGAAATGGGAGCCAGAAAAGACCATCACAACTACCCAGCCCAGTCTTCCTTATTTGCATATACAAAGCATAGAGTTCTGTATAGACTAAATTGAAGTGCACCCTTGAAAAGACATGAAACTCACCTCACTGCAATGACAAGTTTGCAACCTCTCCTTACAACTTCATTGCACCTGGGGACCACTTTTTGTAGTTTTAATCTATACCATCAGTAGACTGAAAAATACCACAACCACCACACTCATACAGGAGCAACCACATTCACAGTGATCAAGTCTCCTTTCAGCCCCCTCAAGAGTTTTCAATAACTTATTCATAGTATCATAGTGCTTAGAGTCAGAAGGGACCTAAATAGATCATCAGGTCTGATCCCCTGCCCCAGGCAGGAATGGGTGCCAGGGTCATATCACCCCAGCCAAATATCTGTCCAGCCTTCTCTTGAAGACCCCCAAGGTATGAGAGAGTACCACCTCACTTGGGAGCCCATTCCAGAGCCTGGCAGCCCTAACTGTAAAGTAATGGAGCTGGTGTGGCCAGGCAGGCCTCAAGTTCCTGGACAACACCCACACTTTTGCACAGGAGACATGCTTGGGAGGGATGGGCTATATCATTGCAAGCGTCTCTTTTCTTCCAGGTTGGCTGATCTCAGACAGGGTGCTTTAAACTAGCTTTGCCAGGGGATGGGGCCACAGGGGGACACCTCCCAACCAAGATGGGTGATGAGCACAAGGAGTCCCCAGGTAAGTGATGGGGGTTCAGATAGTCCTAAGAATTGGGGGGTGGTGCATGCACCAATACAAGGCCTTAAATGCCTCTACACTAATGCTTGTAGCATGGGAAATAAGCAGGAAGAACTTGCCCTCTGGATAGCTAGTACAAACCCAGACATAGTAGGGCTCACAGAAACCTGGTGGGATTCATCCCACGAGTAGGCGGTAAACATTAGGGGCTGCAGACTATACAGGCAGGATAGAATGGGAAGGAAAGGCAGGGGTGTGACGCTTTATGTCAAAGAGCAATACACATCCTCAACTAACGGTATGGGGTCAGAGAAGGGGCAGGCTGAAGTGCTCTGGGTCAGAATACAGCGGGGTCATGGGGAAAGGGACTTAATGGTGGGGGTCTACTGCACACCACGCAACCAAGGGGAAGAGCTGGACCGTGAATTCTCAGGACAGCTTGCAGAGGCACTTAAGGTGAGGGATGTAGTCATAGCGGGTGATCTAAATTACCCAGACATCTGCTGGGAGGAACAGTCAACTAGGTCGGACCGCTCACAAAAGTTCCTTGCTGAGATACAGGACCTCCACTTAAGCCAGGATGTGCACAGTCGCACCAGGGGGAATGCCCTCCTGGATCTGGTTCTGGCCACAGGCGATGACCTGATGAGGGGACTCCAGGTTCTTGACCACCTGGGTGACAGTGATCATCGCCTACTGGAATTCACCATACAGGGTGTCAAGGGCCTGCAGTAAGGCAGTAACCCTTGACTTCAAGAGGGCCAACTTCAACGAGTTGAGAAGATTGGTAGGAGAGGCACTGGGGTCCTAGAGAGTTGGGGAACTGGGTGTCCAAGATGAGTGGTCGTTACTTAAGGAGACGATCCTCTGTGCCCAGGGAGTGACAATTCCAATGAGAATCAATGGGGGCAAGAGTGCTGAAAAGCCACCCTGGGTCACCAAAGGCATTCAGGAACACCTGAAAGCCAAAAAAGCTGTACACCCAGTGGAAGGGAGGGGCTATCACCAAAGAGGAGTATACGTTCATCGCTCAGGCTTGTAGGGGGGCTGTTAGGAAAGTTAAGGCAGATACAGAACTAGGGCTTGCATCAAGGATCAAGGACAACAAAAAGCCTTTTTTAAATACATAGGGAGTATGAAGAAAGCACTGGGTAACGTGGGGCCCCTGCAGGATACGCTAGGCAATCTGGTGGTTGCACCAGAGGAAAAGGCAGACCTTTTTAACAATTTCTTTGCCTCCATTTTTTTGTGCGGGGACCAGGACTCCCCCACTGAGATTCAGGATGGACTCAGGAAAGATTCTGACAAGCCTAAGGTCGGGGAGGACCGAGTTAGGGAACTTCTGGAGGGGCTAGACGTGTTCAAATAAGCAGGTCCAGATGCTCTCCACCCCAGGGTGTTGAGGGAATTGGCAGAGGTAATTGAGAGGCCCCTGGTGCGGCTTTACGAGCACTTGTGGTGCTCTGGCCAGGTGCTGGATGACTGGAAGAAGGCCAATGTGGTCCCCATTTTCACAAAAGAGAGGAGGGAGGACCCAGGCAACTATAGGCCCGTTAGTCTTACTTTGATCCTGGGGAAGCTCCTTGAGAAGATTATCCAGGAGCACATCTGGGAAGGACCGGCAGGGGGAGACAATGCTCAGAGGCAACCAGCATGGCTTCATTAGGGGCAGATCCTGTCAGACCAACCTGGTTGCCTTCTACAATCAGGTCACAAAATCATTGGATGCAGGTGTCGCAGTGGATGTAGTCTTTCTGGACTTCAGGAAGGCCTTTGACACTGTCTCCCACCCCATTCTTATTAAAAAGCTAGGCGACTATGGCATTCACGCCTATACAGTCAGATGGGTCACAAATTGGCTGAGGGACCGCACTCAGAGAGTGGTGGTGGATGGGAATATTCGACCCAGAGGGATGTGGGCAGTGGGGTCCCCCAGGGCTCGGTCTTTGGGCCCACACTGTTTAATCTCTTTATTAGTGACTTGGACAACGGGGTGAAAAAAACCCTGTTCAAATTTGCTGACAACACTAAGATCTGCTTGCAGAAAACACCTACGACTTAGTAGGGCTAACAGAAACCTGGTGGGATTCTTCCCATGACTGGGCGCTACATATTGAGGGTTATAGGCTGTACAGAAAGGACAGGGTGGGGAAGAAAGGGGGAGGGGTTGCACTCTATGTCAATGAGCAATATACATCGACCCTCATCAAGACAGAATTGAAGGAGGAGAAAGTAGGAGGATTGTGGGTTAGGTTACATGGGGGGCAAGGAGAAAGGGATTTGGTGGTAGGGGTCTGCTACAGACCCCCACACTAAGGGGAAGAACTAGATTCGGGGCTCCTGAGGCAGTTCTCGGAGACCATAAAAACTAAGGAGGCGGTAGTCATAGGGGACCTAAACTACTCAGACATCTGCTGGGAGATGCAGACAGCAAAGTCCCACCGTTCACACAGGTTACTATCCTGTCTACAGGGCCTCCACCTGACGCAGGAGGTACATGGTCCCACTAGGGGGAACGCCTTGCTGGACCTGGTATTGGCAACGGGGGATGATATGGTAGGGGACCTACAGATCGGTGGTCACCTGGGGGACAGTGATCACCAAATAATAGAATTCACCATTAGACGTCGAGTGGGTAAGGTAACTAGTAGGGTGAAAGTGCTACACTTTAGGAAAGCTGATTTCAATGAACTCAGGCGTTTAGTCAAGGACACACTGCAGAGTAGAAGTTTTGAAGAGATGGGAGCCCAGGAAGGGTGGCTGTGCATTAAGGAAATGATCCTTCGGGCACAGGGGGAGATGATCCCAATGCAAGGAAAAAGAGGGAAAGGGGACAGGAGGCTTCCTTGGCTGACCAGAGAAATCCAGGGCAGCCTATGGGCTAAAAGGGGAGCATATAAAAAGTGGAAACAGGGAGAGATTACCAAAGAGGAGTATACCTCCTCTGCTCACGCTTGTAGGGAGGCAGTTAGATGGGCCAAAGCTACCATGGAGCTGAGGATGGCATCCCAAGTAAAGGATAACAAGAAATTGTTTTTTAGATATATAGCGAGTAAAAGGAAGGCCCAGGGTGGTATAGGACCTCTACTAAATGAGCAGAAGCAATTGGTGACGGACAGGGGGGACAAGGTTGAACTCCTCAATGAGTTCTTTGCCTCAGTGTTCCTAGGTGAGAGGCAAGACAAGTCTCTCAGTGGGACTATAGAGAGGCAGCAGCAAGGTGCCAGACTACCATGCGTAGACCCTGAGATGGTGCAGAGTCACTTGGAGGAACTGGATGCCTTTAAGTCGGCAGGCCCAGATGAGCTCCATCCGAGAGTACTGAAGGCACTGGCTGACGTCATTGCACAGCCACTGGCGGGAATATTTGAACACTCGTGGAGCACGGGCCAGGTCCCAGAGGACTGGAAAAGGGCCAATGTGGTCCCCATTTTCAAGAAGAGGAGGAAGGAGGACCCGGGCAACTATAGGCCAGTCAGTCTCACCTCCATCCTTGGCAAAGTCTTTGAAAAAATTATCAAGGCTCACATTTGCGAGAGCCCGGCAGGACAAATTATGCTGAGGGGAAACCAGCATGGGTTCGTAGCAGGTAGATCATGCCTGACTAATGTAGTCTCTTTTTATGACCAGGTTACAAAACGCCTGGACGCGGGAGTAGGGGTGGATGTCGTATACTTAGACTTCAGGAAGGCCTTCGATACGGTATCCCACCCCATACTGGTGAACAAGTTAAGAGGCTGTGACTTGGATGACTACACAGTTCGGTGGGTGGCGCATTGGCTAGAGGGTTGTACCCAGGGAATTGTAGTGGATGGGTTGGTATCGACCTGGAAGGGTGTGGGCAGTGGGGTCCTGCAGGGCTCGGCCCTTGGACCGATACTCTTCAATGTCTTCATCAGCGACTTGGACGAGGGAGTAAAGTGTACTCTGTCGAAGTTGGCGGATGACACAAAACTGTGGGGAGATGTGAACACGCTGGAGGGCAGGGAACAACTACAAGCAGACCTGGACAGGTTGGACAAATGGGCAGAAAACAACAGGATGCAGTTCAACAAGGAGAAATGCAAAGTGCTGCACCTAGGGAGGAAGAATGTCTAGCGTACCTACTGCCTAGGAAATGACCTGCTTGGTGGAACAGAAGCGGAAAGGGATCTTGGAGTCCTAGTGGACTCCAAGATGAACATGAGTCGGCAGTGTAATGAAGCCATCAGAAAAGCTAATGGCACTTTATTGTGCATCAGCAGATGCATGACAAACAGGTCCAAGGAGGTGATATTTCCCCTCTATCAGGCACTGGTCAGACCGCAATTGGAATACTGCGTGCAATTTTGGGCGCCACACTTCAAGAGGGATGTGGATAACCTGGAGAGGGTCCAGAGAAGGGCCACTCATATGGTCAAGGGCTTGCAGGCCAAGTCCTATGAGGAGAGACTAGAGCACCTGGACCTCTTCAGCCTCCGTAAGAGAAGGTTGAGAGGCGACCTTGTGGCTGCCTATAAGTTCATCACGGAGGCACAGAAGGGAATTGGTGAGGTTTTATTCACCAAAGCGCCCCCGGGGGTTACAAGAAATAATGGCCACAGGCTAGCAGAGAGCAGATTTAGACTAGACATTAGGAAGAACTTCTTCACAGTTAGAGTGGCCAAAGTCTGGAATGGGCTCCCAAGGGAGGTGGTGCTCTCCCCTACCCTGGGGGTCTTCAAGAGGAGGTTAGATAGGCATCTAGCTGGGGTCATCTAAACCCAGCACTCTTTCCTGCCTATGCAGGGGGTCGGACTTGATGATCTATTGAGGTCCCTTCCGACCCTAGCATCTATGAATCTATGAATCTGGGGCAAGGTGGGCACACTAGAAGGGAGGGACAGGATACAGCTGGACCTGGACAGGTTACAGGGGTGGGCGAATGAGATTAGGATGGGATTCAATACTGACAAGTGCAGGGTATTGCACTTGGGCAGTAAGAACCAGCAGCATACCTATAGGCTGGGGAACTCTCTTCTCAAAAGCACAGTGGCAGAAACAGATCTAGGAGTCATTATCAATTTCAAAATGAACATGGGCCGCCAATGTGAGGATGCGGTCAGTAAGGTCAACCGCACCTTGTCATGCATCCACAGATGCATCACAACAGGGCCAGGGAGGTGATCCTCCCCCTCTATGCAACACTGGTCAGGCCACAGTGGGAGTACTGTATCCAGTTCTGGGAACTGCACTTTAGGAGAGATGTGGCCAGCATCGAGAGGGTCCAGAGGAGGGCCATTCACATGATCTGTGGACAGCAGGGCAGACCCTATGAGAAGCTACGGGACCTGAACGTGTTCAGCCTTCCGACCCTACATCTATGAATCTATAATCTATGAATGTCTCCTGATGTACAGCCTGAACCTTCTCTCTAACAATTTGTGGCCATTATTCCTAGTAACCCCGGGTGGTGCCCAGGGGAACAGAGCTTTGTACCAATTCCTGCTGGTCCCCCTTGGTGAGTTTGTAAACAGCCACCAGATCCCCTCTCAGCCTTCTCTTGTGGAAGCTGAATAGGTTCAGGCCCTTTAGTCTCTCTTCGTAGGGCCTGCCCCACTGCCCCTTGACCATGTGAGTGGCCCTCCTCCAGACCCTCTCAATGCAAGCCACATCCCTCTTGAAGTGTAGCACCCAGATCTGGATGCAGTACTCCAACTGTGGCTTGACCAATAATGCATAGAGAAGGATCACCTCTATGGACCTGCTTGTGATGCATCTGTAGATGCACAACAAGGTGTGGTTAGGCTTACTGACTGCTTGCTCGCATTGCTGGCTCATGTTCATCCTGAAGTCAACAATGACTCCAAGATCCCTTTCTGCCACCGTGTTGACAAGAAGGGTGTTCCCCAGCCTATAGGTGTATTGCTGGTTCCTTCTCCCTAGATGCAGCACCTTGCACTTGTCTTTGTTGAATTCCATCCTATTTTCATCTGCCCACCTCTGTAATTTGTTTACATCTAGCTGAATTCTGTCCCTCCCCTCCAGTGTGCCCACCTCGCCGCACAACTTGGTGTTGTCAGTGAATCTGGACCGCGTGCATTCCACACCCACATCCAGATTGCTGATAAAGATGTTGAAAGTACATGCCCCAGGACCAAGACCTGGGGGACTCCACTGCCCGCATCCCTCCAGGTCGAAAATGACCCATCCACCAGCACACTCTGGGTGTGACCATCTAGCCAATTTGCCACCCAACTGACTGTGTAGGCATCAATGCCACAGTCACCTAGTTTTTTTAAGAGAATGTGGTGGGAAACCGTGTCAAAGGCTTTCTTAAAGTCCAGGAAGATGACATCCACCCCGACACCCTCGTCCAGGGACTTTGTGATTTGATCATAAAAAGAAACCAGGTTAATCAGGAAGGACCTGCTCTCCATGAACCCATGTTGGTTGCCCCCAAGCATTACCTCCCCTGCTGGGCCCTTGCAGATGTTTTCCTTGATAATTTTCTCAAAGGTCTTCCCAAGGACTGAGGTAAGACTGACTGGCCTACTGGACAAAAAACAAAAATCCTGAATCCAACCTACCAAAATCTGGGGACAAATGTTTACCAAAATATAAACTTTACAGTTTATACTTCTCTCAGGTCCTGTAATATTTGAAATCAGAATCTATTTTGCACTTTTCCATAAACCCTCAATATCATGGCATGGTAAGACCCCTTTCACCAAATGAAGACTAGATTTCACAATTTGCAGTATTTTGCACTTAATTGAACATACAAATGCAGCACCTCACTGAACTAAAACAAATCCCTGATTTGCTCCTACTCTGTTGCTCCCAGCATTGCATATTTTATAGACATGTGAGCAATATAATTTTCAGTTCCTAATTTGGAATGTGATCTTTGACAAGCTTTAAATTATCAAAAGTATTTGTTACAGGCATCTGAGTTCTAAATAAATATCCAAATCTAATCAAAAAGAAATGCTGGAGGGACTGACTTATTGTGGTGAGCTGAAAGAGCTTATGATGTATATTTTAACCACACAGCATCTAAAATAGTTATAATCATAATTCACAATTGTTTGATCTTTAAAAAAACTGAAATGAAAGTGGAACTAAGTATGGTGAACAAAAGGCATCTACCTAGGAAAAACAGACTTAAATTTAAATACAATATCAAGGTAAACTTGACTATACACCAAGATTCTATCTCCTGTAGAATGCCATCTCCTGAGAACTGGTGGAAGTCCATTACTTTGGTTGTTTAAAACTGAATTAGAAAAAAAACACTGAAGAATGTATTGTAGGGAACAATCCTTCATTGTCAGGGTAATAGATAAGATGATCTAATAGGCCTCTTCCATTTCTGGTCTTATAATTACACTGATTACTTTTGTGAGTAGGAATCCTAGGCACAATTTTTTTATGCTGCACATTAACTTATTTTGCTATATTGCACAAAAAACAATATTTTCAAAATAACAGGGATTTATATGAATTTGGATATTGCACCATTTTTACTAAATCATAAAGTTCATGTATAAAACCACAGCTGTTCAGTGACAACAAATCAGTTAATAATGAATGTTATCCAAATTGGGCATTACACAATTTACAAAAGATGAGGAAAAACAAAAGGAGATTCATTTATATTGCAAGAGCTCTGTTTTCCATGTTCATCCTTTTACCCATAGCTATAGTATTTGTACCAAGGGAAATTCCAAGCCAGAGTAAGTGCAAGCACTACTTATTATCAGGGCTCCTGGTTTTCTCTGATGAAAAAAATCACAAATTTTCTGACAAAAAATAGCAAATTCTCTGATAAACCCCCCAAAATCCGTTATTAAAATTAAAAGCCCCCTGAAGCCCCCCCTAGCCCTGCTGGTGCCCTTCACTCACCCTCCAATGACCTCCCACCTCTGCTGGTGCCCCTCACTTGCCCCCAAAGCTGTCCCAACCCTGCTGGTGCCCCTCACTGCCACCACAACAGCCCTCTGCCCTACTCATGCCTCTTGCCCCAACTCACAGTCCCTGGGTCCCAGCTAGAGGGAGCCTCCAGTTGCCAGGGCTATGGGGCCAGAGACCCAAGTTTGCAGCTCCCTGCCCCCAACACCAGGCAGCTGCAGAAGCAGCATAGAGACGGCTCCCCCACTGCTCTACCTGCTCGGGTGGGGTGGGGCCAGCTCCTGGCCCCCGCAGGCCAGCCAGTGTCCCCCCAACCATGACCCACAACCCCCCAGCCCTGCCAGAGGGGCCCCCAACCCCCTGCCAGCCCCAATTACCTCAGGCTCCAGGAGCAAAGAGTGAAGCTGAGCTTAAGGCCCCGCCCTTCCCCTTCTCTCTTCCCCTCCTGGCAGGGCTGGGGGTTTCTTGCCCTGTTTGCAGACAGCTCTTGCAGGCTGTAGCTCAACCAGCCTGCAGAGCTCTTTTCAAAAGCAGGGAATCCATGAGTTTCTCTGCTAAAAGGAGAAATCCGCATTTTCTCTGATAAAAAGGGGAAATCCATGGTTTTCTCTGTTTTTCTGTGGGAAACAGAAAACCAGGATCCCTGCTCATTATAAAGAATATCCAAGCCAGAACCTCATGCTGGATACAAGCATAGTTTGACAAGCTCTGTAACTGAGAAGGGATTAGACACTGGCGTCAACAATGGTGAATCCTTCCAATTCAACTATCCAACTATCAATTCTGCTGTGTCTGGGTGACCCGGACACAGACAGAGCCCAAGAGATGTTTCTGCCCACTTTAGTAGTGGCAGTAGGCAAGTTTCCTTTTTCTGCACCAGCTGTTCCCCTACTGTGACCCCCACGGCTTGTAGCAGGTGCTTGGTGGTGGAACCACCCCCCCTACAACTTCCACTGTGGGCTGCAGGGAGCAGTTGCATGGGAATCCAGGCTTGGCCAAGGAGAGTGATGAGTGTGCACAGGTTCCTTCTCCTGACATCTGCTTCCTGCCTGCATACTGAGGCTGAGAGGGCAAGAAGCAGACACAGGAAGGAGGAACCCACCCACTGCTGCTGCTGTCCCTGCCTAAGCCCAGCAGCTTGTGCAGCTGCTCCCCACAGCCTTTGGCTGGAGCAGGGGAGGAATGGGTCTGGGGCTTTTCCCACATTTGAGTCAGAAGGGAAGCAGTACTGGTGGTAACAGTTCCTCCCCTTCAAGCACCTGATTACTGCCTGGTTTCCCAGTGTCTTCTGCTAGCCCAGGGGCTTTAGACACTCATTGCCTTCATGCCTCTAAGGTCTGAGGAGTGGTGTGCAGAATGAACAATTTAATTATTATTCTGCCTCAGAGAAATATTAACCAAAATCAGCAGGTTCTCATTGGTCTACAGGGCAAAGGCTGAATAATTACCTCATCCTGATACGAGTCTTTATAACACTAATTGTCTTTCAGCTGCCATTCTAAAAATCTGAAGTGCTATTGGTGGGATTACAAGCACAGTGGAGTAACTCTTTCTTTACCCCTGAAGAAAGTCATGTTCCATAGCTCAAACCTACAAACTATCAACATAGGCACAGTATAATCTTACTAATCTTCATGCCTTCATATCTGCATATAAAAACTGCAGAATCTCCTTACTGCTCAGATTGGAGTTGGATACTCTAATGAGATCTCCTGTTACTAGAATATCAGGCAGAAGGCAGGGAAGAAGTACATCTTCTTACCACATAATTAAAAAATACTACCCACATCTACACAAGATGCTGACTATTCAGTAGTGTTGCATGGTAGAAACCATGACAGGAGGTTACTGTGCAGTAGTCTTGGGCTACTGTGCTGTCAGCATCACAAAAAAGCCATTTGTCAGTGCTACTGTGCAATAACGTGGGTTACTGTGCAGTCATTTAGTACTTGTACAAACAAATATTTGTTTATACAAGCACTAAATGACTGTGCAGTAATGACTGTACAGTCAGTGTCTCATGTAGGCATGGCCACTGTGAATTAAAAAACAACTACTAAGACTACTAACCATATTGCACAGCACAAAGTAAAAATTGTGATGCAACCTTGTTTTCTGTAACTTGTGTCTATTTATCCTCTTTACCAATCTTTAGTAACTTGCAATGCATAGGGCAAACCATTGTAATAGTGGGTAGGCTCCCACTCAGGTCTGTCTTTTCCATTTGTTTGTGTTTTTCCTTTTGAGATCTAGGGTTGAAGGGTGTTGGGGCTATATGCTTTGGTGTGATAGTCCACTGTATGTAATAGAGCTATTCCAACTTAACCAACAGCATAACTAGAGATTGGTGACTGGGGCACCTGCTCTATGCACCTGCTTAGAGGGATACAAAAATGGCAGCTGTCACTAGCTCAGATGCTGCCACTGCACAAAACCTGGTTGTTATACTTCTGCAGCTAGCTATCAGATTCTTGAGTGATTTGATTATTCAAAAATAATTTATGAATAACTTGCAGAGGTATAGCAAGTAGAACATAAGGGTAAGGAACATGGTGCTTTTCTCATTGGTCAGTAGGTATGGAGAACACAGGGAAATGTTTAAAGGCATGTTAGTTTCTCTCCTCACTAAAAGATGACAGCCAACTAACTGACATATATTAAAAGGGGTTTGCTTTTATTTTACATGAGCAGCATAACCATGGGGTGAAAAATGTATTCAGTTAAGGTCTTGGGTACTAAACATCTCCTATGAAAAAGATACCTGTAGTTTTAAAACATTCTTTCAATTGATTGACAGACCTTGATCCAGTGCAGTTCAAACTATCTACAGCCTTGGCATGCTGTGTAGTTCCTGGAAGGCCAGTGATGCAGAGTGAACCCTCTTCAGCAGGCTGACCTAGCCAAAGCAAAGGTTGGCTCTCATGGAAGTGCTCAAACAAAGGAGAAAAACTCCCTGGCAGGGTGCAGTATACTGTCTGCAGGGCTGGCATACCTGCACATATTAGAAATATATAAATAGAGATTGAAGGAGGACAGCAGGGAAACACTTTCATCCTTTTAAAAAATAATTATATTATGAATTATGAATTCATTTGGATGTGCATTTTAATCGTCTGTATTCATCTCTTGCAGGTACATTTAGTCCATGCTGTTGTAAACCCTCATCCCTCAATTGTTATATTTTAAAAAATTCATAGCTACTTTTTGGAAGAGCAGAATGGGGGAAAACATCACTAATATTCTTATAAAAAGTAAAAAGTAAGAAAAGCAGGCATGTACTGGCATGGGTGGACAGTACATGCAAATAATCTTCTATACTCTGATGTTACATAATTTCAAATTCATTCCTACAACCAGGGTCATGCATCAAACCTTAGTTACTGTGCATCTACATTTGCATGCTTTAAGGCTGGAGTGGGGTGCTTTAGGACCGGAGTGGGGTGCATCTACAGTTGCATGCTTTAAGGCTGGAGTTGCATGCTTTAAGGCTTTATTGCTATAAGTCAGATGGCTTCCACCCTGACTTATAGCAATAAACTAGCTTTATTACAGATGCCTTGGGTAATAAACAAATGGGAAAGGTGAATTTAATTTTTTTTCCCATGCCTTCACTCCCTAGCTAACTTCTAGAATAGACTGGACAGTCGGGACATGCAGCTTAATATAATGATCTCCCTAAGATTTTTCACTTAGCGGACCATTATTCTCTCAGCTGTGGAACATCATATATTATATTCAATAGACATTAAAATTGTGCACTTATTATTCTAAAACAAGGAATAAGTTCTGTAGCAGGAGTACACAAAAAGACACAGAGAACACTTCAGCTAACAGATATGTGGATTCAGTAAGGCAACATTTCAAGTACGGTAAAGCCCCAAGTTACCTCCTGTATTTACTCAAATCCAAGACAAGTTCCACCCTCCACCTTCAACCTAGGGAGAAAAGTCCCTCAACTTGGATTCAAATACAAGCTGGGGAGAAGGCAGCTACTGGGGCTCTGGCTGTGATCCAGGCTTGGGGTTGGAGTCTGCTGCCTGCGCCTTGCCATCTCTGCCCCCAACAAACTGGCTACCCGCTACTTATCCTCACATGCTACACATCCCTGCCACCTCTGCCCCCCACCAGTGCCTGCTCTACATTGCCACTGCCCCCTCCATTACTTGGCACCCTGGCACCTGCCTCCCCAATGTCTGTGCCTCCCACTGTCTGCCTCATGCCACTACTTCCCCTACTTCTTGGCCTCTCTCCCCCAGTGCCTGTGCCCTCCAGCACCTGCCTTCTCCCACTCCTTGCCACGCCAATATATGCCATTTGCCTACCTCCCTACTCGACCCCCCTCCCCTGTTGCCTGCTTTAGTCTCTGTTCGGATATTTTTTGCATCAGACGGAGTTGTTCCCTGAAGCGGGGCAGGTGCCAAGGAGAGTAGGTACCAGGGGGTGAAAGAAAGGGGAAGCCAGGTTTTGGGGAGGAAAGAGTGGGAATCAGGCCATTTGCCCCCTCCCCACTACAGTGCCTGTTCCCCTGCCACTGGTTACCTTCCTGCAGCAATGGGGGGGAGGGGGAAGAGAGGGGCAAAATTTAAGATGACTCTCCAATAATTAGATTCTGTATATGGAAAATTATATCAAACTAATACATATTTATAAATAGAAGCTTGTAATTGACAGGTCATCTTAAATTCAAAGTAGGCTTGGATTCAGGTAAATATGGTATGTGTCTAACAGCAGAAGAACAATGAACTTTCACTAATGAACAACCAGCAACCAGCCAAAAAAAAATGAAAACCTTTGGATGGAAGGGACACAAAGCATTGCTGTCATTGAATATAACCACATCAGCAAAATGCTAGACTGAAACCAAATAAATGAAAAAACAAACAAACAGTTTATCAACCAAGGATTCACAACAGATTTTTTCCCATTTGGTAAATTAAATACTGAAGAAAATTAAGATAGCCACTGTGCTGTTTTTTCTGATAACTCTCTGTAAGGTACTTTAAAATCTAAAACAGTGGGTTTTGCACTGGGGGGCCATTTTAACTCTGAGGGTGGGCCATTTCCAACCCAGCCCATGCTACAGGCTCCAGACCTGGAGCCAGTCCCCATTTCCTCCACATTGCTGCTGCCCCTTCTCCCTGCTGAAGCTCCAACCTGCTGAAATGTCACTGTAACGTGGCAGAAATCCCCTGGCTCTAGGCTGGCCAGATAAAATGGCTCAATGAACCAAATCTGGCCAACAGGCTGTAGGCCACCAGACTTTGTTTTAAAACAGTTCAGAGTTATATTTATTTACTGCCTGCAGGGAAGAGACCCCACTATTCAAAAATGCTGCTAGGAGAATACTTAAAGAATCTGTAGGAACTCCCCGGAGGTGCATTTTACAGAGAGTATGCTAAGCTATTTCCAGCTCTAAGTTACGATAGCTTTACCAGCACAAACCAAAGTTTCATGCCTCCAACAGTACAAAGTCTATCTAGAGGGAAGTTGCAGTGACTCAAGAGGAATTTAATCCCACTCTGTGCAGGGCCTGCATCTGGGTGAGGAATAGCAGGCTGAAAGGAATCTTGAACACATCTAACTTAATGCACCTATTGAAGCAGCAGAGGCTAGCTTACTCCACTGTTGCATGCAAACTATACACTTTATCACTCAACATGTGCTGTGATCATATCCATGGGGTAAACTATGGCAATGGGCAGGCACTCTATTCAATATAGCAAATTGGGGGCGGGGCGGGAAGAATACAGGCATTCAACAAAGTTGTTTCAAAGATGAACTCTCTAGCCAGGCAGTAGCAAGGAGCTGCTCCTTTGTTCCAGGGTGGATTTGATTTATATCAGATCAATTTAAATCATGATTTAAATCACGATTTAAATCACTGGTCAGAAAGCCCCAATTTAAATCACTGTTTTCTACAAAAAGTGCATTCTTGTTGTTTGATCATTTAACTTCTTGAATCTGCACTTCTAGAGAGAGGTAAGGGTTTAACTGTGTACACAAACCTGCAGAGACAAGAGGGCTGATGGGTAGGTAATTAGGTCTGTTATCTCTCATCTCCATATACTACTGTTAACAAGGATGTTAACTCTGGACATACAAATCCACAGTTTGAGAACTGAAATTAAGCATCACAGAGATGCTTAATCGGATCTTCTAGACTGAGCACTGAGTCCCATTGTGTAGAGGGGTTTTCTTTAATCTTTACTATTCTATAGAGAAGATTCTGGGAACCCCATACAATTGGGCTCCTAATATAGTCCATGTCCTGTTCTAAAAAGGTTATATGAATATATTGTCTCACATAGTACATAATTAGAAGTTATAATCCATATTCCATGATGATATCTTTGAGCTTTAACATATTGTAAACGATTATGATCTTTATATAGGTTGCTTTTTTTAAACCATCTAAACAAAGAAAATTTTGAAAATACAATTAAATAAAAAAACTTAAATTTTAAAAATCCAGTTTTTTTATTTAAAAAAAAAATCTTTTTTTATCCAGCCTGCTTGCTCTCCCCATCACCATGGCAAACAAGCTATCTCCAGGTCTTCAAGTACCTGAAGCAGTCTTCAACTACCTGAAGAGGGGTTCAAAAGAGAATGGAGCTAGACTATTCTTGGTGGTGGCAGATGACAGAACAAGGAGCAATGGTCTCAAGTTGCAGCAAGAGAAGTTTAGGTTAGATATTAGGAAGAAATTTCTCACTAGGAGGGTAGTAAAACATTAGAACAGGTTACTCAGAGAGGTGGTGGAAGCTCCATCCTTTTGGGTTTTTCAAAACCTGGGTAGACAAAGGTTTGGCTGGGATGATCTAGTTGAGGCTGGTCCTGCTTTGAGCAGGGGGTTGGACTAGATGATTTCCTGAGGACCCTTTCAACCTTAACTTTTTATGATTCTATAGGTGATACTACATGGGCATGAACTGAATGTAGATCAAGGAGAGAGGAAGCCCCCAGTCACTTAAGAAAGGGGAAGCATGCTCTGCGAGACCCATCCCAGAGCAGCAAGTGGAACCCACACTGTCCTTTAAACTGCATTGTGAGCCCAGTGCTATTCAAGGGATGGAGTGGAAACAGGCCTGTTCCAAAGGTACCTGCAGTGTTCCTGGTTGCTGCTCCTGATCCTGCAAGAACTTGGTTATTCCCAGGGCCTGCAGCCAAATCATGGCCACTTGCCAGTGTTCTAAACATGGAAGTAGGGCTTTTTGGGGAAGAGTCTGTGCTTTAGTAGCCATGGAGGCAATATGAGGGCCTGGGGTGGGGCCAGTCACATCAGCCAGCTGGAGTTCAGCTGGACCCACGGCTGGGACTCAGTCCCCACCTACCCAGTCCTGCTGAAAAGCAGTACCAGGCAGGATGCACTGCCCATAACTACCCTTGCCCTGTCCCCTGATCTGGCACAGGGAAGAAGGTATCAGCACTGGATTCCTTGACAACTCACCACTGGGTGGGCTACCAAAGAGCCAGCTATGGTCCCTCCCCCTGTACCCTTGGTAGGGTAGAGGAAGAGAAGAAGACTATGGAATAATGGGAGTCTTAGGGACCCCTCCTGTGCTACATGTAATAGTACAGGCATTACACATGATACTAGAAAATTTGATAGAGCAGGGAAGAGAGAGCAGTTTGTGGTAAAAGCATTGCATTGCTTCTGCTATAATAGCTTGAACACCTGTACACTTGCTCTTAGTGCCAGGGAAAAGTTTTTCCCAACATAACTGTAACACCAGTCCATATTTATCATCTATCAGTGTGTGAGAGACCTGTGCTTTGCCCTTGAACAGCTTCAAAATAGTAAGAGGAACTACATTGCTAGAGCCATGCTACTTCTTCCTCACTTTGACATGAAAAAATACAAAAATGTTACTTCCCTAACTTACTCCATCTTAAAAATCAATATTGGCAAAAATCAGTTGTGATGTACAAACCCTCTTTGTGACCGACATTTCCTAACTCAACAAGACTACAAAGAAATTTGCTCCACATGCTGGGCTTATCCCTCGTTCTCTCCACTTCCCCTTTCCCTTTCCCTTTGCTGATAATTGCTAGCATTTAAAAATGTTCACAGGGAAATTATTCAGCCAATCTGGCGGTTCTAGGACCTTAGAGGGTTATATGCAGTCGTGTGAATTCCAGTGCAATTGTTTTGGGCCCAGAAAGGCTGCAGGTTTGGATAACTGGGCACATGTACATGAGATGCTTACTGTACAGTTGACTAATTAACTGCAGTAAACATCTCAGCATCTACATGTGTATCCCTATTAGTGTGCACAAAACTAAAACTCCACAGCAGGGTAGTACTTGTATTTACCTGTACTAGTTTATTGGTGCGCAACAGCACTTGTGTACATGGTGACCAGCTGGCTAGGACATGAGCTTTTGACCTGGAAGGGTGTGGGCAGTGGGGTCCCGCAGGGCTCGGTCCTTGGACCGATACTCTTCAATATCTTCATCAGCAACTTGGACGAGGGAGTGAAGTGTACTCTGTCCAAGTTTGCGGATGACACAAAACTGTGGGGAGAAGTGGACATGCCAGAGGGCAGGGAACAGCTGCAAGCAGACCTGGATAGGTTGGACAAGTGGGCAGAAAACAACAGAATGCAGTTCAACAAGGAGAAATGCAAAGTGCTGCACCTAGGGAGGAAGAATGTCTAGCGTACCTACTGCCTAGGAAATGGCCTGCTTGGTGGAACAGAAGCAGAAAGGGATCTTGGAGTCCTAGTGGACTCCAAGATGAACATGAGTCGGCAGTGTGACGAAGCCATCAGAAAAGCTAATGGCACTTTATGGTGCATCAGCAGATGCATGACGAATAGATCCAAAGAGGCGATACTTCCTCTCTATCGGGCACTGGTCAGACCGCAGTTGGAGTACTGTGTGCAATTCTGGGCACCGCACTTCAAGAGGGATGCGAATAACCTGGAGAGGGTCCAGAGAAGGGCCACTCGTATGGTTAAGGGCCTGCAGACCAAGCCCTACGAGGAGAGACTAGAGAACCTGGACCTTTTCAGCCTCCGCAAGAGAAGGTTGAGAGGCGACCTTGTGGCTGCCTATAAGTTCATCACGGGGGCACAGAAGGGAATTCGTGAGTATTTATTCACCAAGGCGCCCCCGGGGATTACAAGAAATAATGGCCACAAGCTAGCAGAGAGCAGATTTAGATTGGACATTAGGAAGAACTTCTTCACAGTTCGAGTGGCCAACGTCTGGAACGGGCTTCCAAGGGAGGTGGTGCTCTCCCCTACCCTGGGGGTCTTCAAGAGGAGGTTGGATAGGCATCTAGCTGGGGTCATCTAGACCCAGCACTCTTTCCTGCCTATGCAGGGGGTCAGACTCGATGATCTATTTAGGTCCCTTCCAACCCTAACATCTATGAATCTATGAATGAGGATGTTTGAGGGCCGGAGCTGCCTGTCGGCCAGCCCTGGCCCTGAAGCACCCTTGTGCCCCAACCAGCCTGCCTATAGCACATTGACCTTGGTCAGAGCAGACCCGGGCTGGCAGACTGACCCCCAGGGCCTCCAGCCAGACAGGGCTGCTCTGGCTGGGCTCCACATGCTGGACATGAATAAACTCCAGAGCTAATTGCTCCGGAGTTATTTGCTCCCATGCTGTGAGTGTGTAAGGTAATCTTAGCCTCTTTTCTCATTCGTACTCACCTGCCACGACCTGGATTGAATAAGAAAAAAAGAGGAGACCAGTGAGCTTTGATGTTTTGATTGTTAAATACCACTCAGGTGTTAAATGCTCAAGGTGTGTGTTTATTTTCCAACATAACAGATACACTAACAAAGAACCTCAACAATTACTTCATTGGAGGGGACATCCTGGACTACAGACAAAGGAAAACTCTTGTCTAGCTGCTTTACAGCTACTTTGTAATTGAGTAGCTTCCACTGCTAATTACTTCATTAGTGGAGCGCGATCCTCTTTTACTCTTTGCCCGCACCTTGTACCGAGAGCAGCCCCCTGCTGCTCCCGCACTGTTTGTTCTGCTGTCTTCTCACCAGACATTGCCCTGACAAGGTCAGGGATTAATCTGGGTTCCTACCTCCCTGTGCACTGTCCCAGAGGCACTGTCTCTCTTTCAGCTCAGGGCAGAGCTGCTCCTGGAGTCTCAGTGCTTTCCCACACTCACCAAATACAGTCCCATTCCCCAGATCATCGTCTGTCCTGTGCCTGACCTGTTCTCTGGAGTCCTGGGCTAACAGCTTTCTTTGGTATCACAGGTGAGAATTCTTTTCTGCTCTCTCCATCTTCCTGGAGTCTCAATTACCCCCACGTTTTCCTCTTGTGCCCAAAGGCAATCAGTAAAATGTCCTGCTGCCCATTTTATTTCTGGTTTTCGTGGGCTAATTTTCCAATCTTTCCCCCAGGTGTGAAATCTTCTCCACCTGGCAGGGTCATTCAGAGGTCACTCCTCAGGGAGCTAGCCTCAATAACAGGGCTCCTGCCTGAGTCCCTGTTACACATGCACACATTTAAATGACACAACTGGAAGCAACAAACTCTAGAGCAATAAGCTCCATAGTTTTTTCATGTGCACTAATTGTATGTGTACAGGATTCTCACCCATTTTGGCAGAATCTACATCTTTCATTAAAAATAAAGCTATTTTCTAGCATTTATGTCGGACAAAGCAGTCTACCAAGTGCAAACTAAGTTTCAACTGATATTTTCTAAGTCTGCAGACAGTTATAGTGCCTCCGCTCCTGATCATAACTTAAAACTGCAACATACTGATAACCAGCCAAGGCCTTGGTAGTTTTCATGGCTGCTACTCAGAATATAGGCAACAAAGAAACAGGATGGAAAATTTAAAGCCTACTGCAGAGGCAAATGCTAAAACTAATCACTGAAGAAGAAAATTTAGATTTTCTTAAATTATCACTGAAGAAGAAAAAACAAAGACAGGGGCTTGAGTAAAGATAGAGCAGCAGAAAACTCATGACTAACCCATCTGTGTCCACTTACGGTGGAGGATTAGAAAGACAGAACATTCTTCCAGTAGTTTGAACTATTTCAGAGGAAAACTAAGGGGTGGGTTTTCAGACATGCAGGAGACCTGCCTACTAGCTGTAGGTGATAAAAGATACAGACCCTTGGATAAGGCCTCCAGACCCTGGAACAAGTAGCAGCACTCAGCATTTCCTAAGACAGGAAGGGGGTTTAGCTGATCAGTAGGGGATATCCCTGGGGAGTGGGGCCCCTCACTTTAATTTAGTTCTGTGCATTACAATTTTTTTTTTTGTTAAGTCTAGGACTTATGAATGTGGACGGACGGGCGGGGGGGGGGGAAAGAACAGAAATAGAAAGACATGACTGATTACAAAGAAGGAATAAGAAAAAAATACATTTGGAAGGAAGAGTAGAAAAACAAAAAAAATATATGGAAAAAATAAAGCACATGGTATTGGAAAAGACAGACACCAGGGCAAAGAATGCAGGGAAAGGCAGGCAATTATCTAAAACAGTAAAGAGGAAAGATGGAGAGAAGCTAGGAAGGTTAAGCAGTGAAACAGAAGGGGGAAATATGGTAGAGTACATATTTAAATATTCATTAAGCACAGAGTTGATCAACAATGTTACAATTAAAGTGAGTATAAAAGCAGCAGTATTTAACTGCCACTGCTTTCTGTTTCTGGTTGTGTGGCTTTAGGTGTGGGGGAAGAAGAAAGAATTAATGGCAAATCCATTTATTCCTCAAGGTAATAAGTGTCAGACAAATTTGGAAGCCCTGCTCAGTTCTTAGATGGTGATTTCCCACAGATCCCAAAGCAGCTTCAAGGGGGTGGTAAATACCATTAGGCTTGTTTTAGAAATGGAGAAAAATTAAATGAAAAAAAACTAAAGGGGCTGCCTAATTTCTCAGAATGAGTCAGTGGCAGATTTAGGAAGAAACCTCAGGTTTTCTGCTCCCACTTTGCGCTACCCCAAGCATGGGCCAAATTAGGCCCTGATAATGACAAAAAAATTACACTTTGTTAAACATACATTACAATTTGTTAGTAATTCTGAGTTAGAGGTTATGGCTGGAATCTACATATTACAGTAAAATCTCTGTTATCCAGCATCCGTGGGGTAAGGGGATTGCCGGTTATTTAAAATTTTGATTACCCGGAAGGTTCTTGTCCATTCTCCTGGACAATGAAAGGTTCCATCTACTGTTCACTTCCCCTACTTTTTATGGTCTACAATCACATTTTCACCTTACACTGCAATATCATTTCCAGAAGTAGCTGTGGTCTAAGAATGACATAAAAGTCCTGGAAATACTGACTCATGCTTTCTGCAGACATGGGGCCTGATGCTTATCTCATTATATTCATTTACAATCAAGAGTAACACCATCAAAGTTATCTGGGTACAACTGCTATGGCGCTAACCAAAGCAAGCTAAGAGTGCTTGTTCCCAGAAACTCTATCAAATTCAGAAGCAATGCTCTGGAAATGGTATCTCAGCAGGGAGGATGAATATCAGGCAGATGTATGTCAATTAATTTTGGAACAACTTTGAGTTGGAGTTTCTGTAAATGATGTAACAGAAGGTAGTGACATCCTAGCAGAGGCACAAGTAACAAAATACCCTCTGTTCCAGAGGCTTGGCAGCCTCCCCAGTTTGGAGTTGGGACTTGCTTGCATTTGTAAAACTATAATTTAAATACAATCTAATTGGAAAGCTACCCTCAGCTTTCAAGGCTCTACTTTCCCAATGGTCTGCCATAGCTGACAAGATGCAAAATATCTAAAGAGTAAGGGTTAAACATTTCAAAAGGTAAATGATAAACTTTGGCCTTTTTTCAATACATAAGATGTACGGGCTTTGTGGTAACCTGACTTCTGGACAACTGTGCATAAACTCATTCTGAGTTTCTTCCAAAGACAAACTGATGGTAAGTTTCTGTGGTTTCATGTTAATGAGGTACTGTACCTTGATCTACTCTGTTCTGAACTGTTTAAATCTGTCTCTTCAGAACTGCACACACCTGTGTTAGCTGATTCCAACAGAGAACGAAAATATAATGTGGAAAACAGAAAGAACACAGAGGAGGGAGTGAGAGAATTTATGAAAAGAAAAATACAACACAAATTAGAAGGAGCTGCCTTTTCCAACTTGGTATTAATTATTGCATGCATCTTATGTAGGATATATCACTTATAGTCTCACTAAAATTCATCTTTAACAAAGAAAACAGCAACTGCTCCACCCACACCATAGATTCCTTCTCAGATCTAAGTGAGAATAGCAGCTCTCTAAATCCAGGCAGCTCTCTCTATTTCCCTCTAGTAGGAGGACTTTCCCCAAGCCTACATACAGCTGGCAGGGATGGCAAGTCTGGAATACTTTCATTGCCTTGCTTTCAGAACAAAATATTGTTGTTGTGGGCCATCATGGGATTATCCAACTCAAAGCATGTGCCAGCCAAAGTACAAAAGTTCATACCAGAGTTGCTAGGCAGTGGAGTTCAACTATCAGCATACATTCCTTTTTCAAAGACCACAACAAGTCTAGTTATATAAATGAAATGTATTTGGTAAACAATGGGTAATTAACACCAAACGAAATTGACCCTTATTTAAGAAAATACATTTACTAAGCCAAGTCAGTGTACTATTATGGTTCTGTGAGGATCTACCTACTGGAGTCCTGCTATATAGGAATGCATCACTACTAACCAAATAAACTGAACCTGAGATATTTTTGATATCCCATATAGGTATGTGTGTGCAGTTCTTGGTTTCTTCCAGGGATATGAGCCTTTACAGGGATATAAGCCAAAAAGGGCTTACTCAAATACCAAGAACCATGGATTATTGAGTAGATTTCATTCAAGATAATAATTCAGCTAACCAAAATAGAGTGAACATTCTGAAAATAACTCCTTAAATTATGTTTGGAATTGGTTTACAATTAGTACAAAGTAACACTGCTTTGAAAGTAATAGGTATTCCACCACTGCAACAGAAACATCTCTATTCCATGGGACAGAATTTGAATATTACTGGTCTCTAAAATCACTGGGATTCAGCAGCAGAGCAAGCTCTGAATTTGTAAAACTATCATTTAAATGCAATCTAAATGGAATGGAAGAGTAGTACAACTGGCATCCAGAAGCACAGCAAGCTCTTTGAGTGCCCACGGCAGAAGTGTATGTGTTGGGGGAAATGATGTAGACCCGGGTAGTGAGTGAGGTGGGGGTGAAGAGAGTCTTACATATAGGGGATCTCTTTACTTGAGCAGAAGCTTCCATGGATGAAGGGCAGACAGAAGCACAGGCTCCCTGGGAGCTGCTCTGGTGCCTTCTTCCCCTCCCTACTCCAGGCGCCAGGCTGTACTTCCTATGGCAAAGCCTCCCAGGAGGAGCGTGATTCTACCCTGCTGTTCCCCAGATATACAGGCTATGCCTGCCCGCTTCTATGGCTGTGCTGTGACTGCCATGGCAAAGCCTCCTGGCAGGACAAGGCAGCACTGGTACCTTCTCTCTAAGTTAGCACCCAAGGCTGATACCCCATACCTCCACACGCTCTGCACCCCAGTTACACTACTGGTGGAATCCCTGGTTTTACAGATCCCAGAAGGGGCTTTAAATTCTGGAAGACAAGGACCTAATATTATGGAAGGAAAATCCTCAATCTCCAAAGACTAAATAAAATTAGGATTAAGGATTGTGGTTTTATTTCTTTTAATGTGAAAAACTAACATTCCCCACCCCCACCCACTACACTCCTACTTCTTTTTGAATTATCCATAATACTGCCGCAAGTAAGCCGTGTTGATTTTGAAGGGTTGCGTCAGCCCAGACCCACCAAAATACAGAAGCCAAAAAAAAAAAAAAAAAGCATTAGGTGAATAGGCAATTGTGTATTACAGAGCCAAAATATGGCCCTATACGTATGTTTACAGAAACATACATTTATGAAGCATTATGGGTTGATACTGTACAACGCAAACAAGAAAAATAATTCAGAGGTAAGGTTACATCGGCTTTAACCACATTTTCTTAGATGTACTCATTTCAAGTTCTTCAGTAGTATATTTCATGCACAGGTGTTTTAGTACAGGTTTATTACGCATTAATATATTAAGGAATTTGAAAACTATTGTGAATTCAAGTAGGTGCTATAACAGTATTGTAAAATTATGTTCCTAACAATCTACCTGCTATCAATACAGGTATCAATATGCCTTTAATAAAAGGTGATTTTTTTTCAGTTTAGTGGGACAGATTATAACTTTATTGTTCTTGGTAGATTAATTATCTGCTGTTATTTCCATTAAAGATGCCTGTTTTATATCTGAATTGATAAAAACCTGTTTTTGTTGGCTTTTTCTTTGCTTAAAAACTAGTAGGAAACTTAGGAGAAAAACACTGTAGCTCAAATTGTCGAAAGGAAAAATTAAGAAAATAAAAAATGAGTTTTTAAAATTTATTTTTAAAAATAAAGAATGAAAAATCTCCAAAATCATTTGAATGCTGAATTAACTTGTAAAGAAGCTTAAATTTTCTCCAGTCATTAGTTCAGAGAGATGCTGCCAAGATTTTTATTATCTACTTTTCTCTCCCACCTGTATGCTATTTTCTTTTAACAAATGATACAGTATAGCTAGAGGTTAGGTCTCCTATTCCTATAAGAATTTTGGTCTTAGAACTGTAGCTCTAAGTTTTTAGGTTATCAGGAGAAGGCTATCAGGGGAATCCTCCTCAACAAATCTGTGACACAAACTTACCTAGTTGTAAGGGCTTAAAATGTAAGGGCCAAGCCCTGACTGAAGCATTTGTGGAGCACAGACTGCAATACCTTCAGTGTAGGTGTCCTACTCTAGCAGTCAGGGGTAAGAGAAGCCTCCCTTGAGGTGACTTGGTAGTACTTATATCACCCTCCAACTCATCTTCAAGGGTAAAACTACCAATTCAGTTACTCAGTATGGTTGTGATAAATGGCAGTTCTATTGCAGAGGGACCATGCCTCAAGGACCTTCCATCAGGAAAGCTAGTTGCTTCCTGCCTGAGTGAGGCTTAGGGGGACATGCTGCCTTAGAACATCTCATATTTGTCAGCTCAGTAACAGAACTGTCAGATAGAGAAATGAGATAATAAACCAATCAGGTTGACAATGTTGTTGACTACTTCAACAACTACAGGCAACTGAAAAAAGGCAGTTCTGCAGCAACTCTATTTATGACCAAAGTAAAAAAAAGCAGTGGGCACGTCTACATGTGCCCCTAGGGCGCCGTTGTTACTTGAGCCATTTAGTACTAGGAAGTACTAGGAAGTAGTAAATGACCATACCAGCAACGCACAGTTATTTTTAGCCACTACATTGCCTTAGCGACATGCTATAGCAAAGAAGCGTGTTGCTACAGTGACATAGCTGCAGCATCATGGTTTGTGCCCGCTGATGCTACATCATTGCAGCGCGTTGCTATGGCAATGTGATGTCTTGTGTAGATGTGTCCAGTATTCCACACGTTGCCCATTTCTGCAGGCCAGATAGAAGTGAGGAAGAAGGCAGGGCAGCATGGCACATTAGTAACTAACTGGTTCAGAGAGGCGTATGCTTTCAGAGGTGACAGCTTACTTTTTCAGATTCTGACTTGCAGAAAGAAAGGGTTCCAAATAGAATGGATTTTAAATGCAGAGGATAAATATAAAGGATAGTCAATAGGAATGACTGTCACTTAGACACACTATGTAATGCAAAAGAGGATTAGTTTGCTTGTACGTCTGTGAAGAGGAGATAAAGGGAATGCAAAGGGTTCATTTGTATGACTTCATATCCTTTTCCAGGCAGCTCACACCAGTTACCAAAGGGTTCCCTATCTGTCTCCTTGTGCACTGAGCTTTCAAGTCCTTGGTAAGTGTCACAAGCCAGGTCCACTGATGCTATGAAACCAGTTAAAGGACTTGGTCCCATGAAAGTGTCATTAACTTTATGTTCTGCAATATATTTATCACTTGAGGACAAATTAAGAGATCTGCTATTGAAGTGAGGAACTGAGTTATTCATATGGATATGCTTAGTGATATCATAATATTAAATACAGTTACTCGAAGCTAAAACAAGGAAATTAAAAGGATGGCTACTGAGAAACTTCTGTATGCAAATTATTTACTTTAATGGAACCTAGGTGATTCACAAAGATCTAAAAGTAGCTGAAGAAAATATAAGAAGAGGATGGAAGAAAGCAGAGACATAATTACTCAAGATGCCTCCAAGACCAATAGTTCATGAGACATTAAAATGTAAACCCACTTAATGACAAATCACTTTTTTCAACAGAGCAGAAGCCACAGCCTTTCCAAAAATCACCCAAATACTTTACTGTGAAAATCTTCCCAAGGTAGCCATAAAGTTGACAACATTTTTATTTATAATGAAACATATACATTTTAATTGATAGGGAAATATATTTTTTAATAAAATATTTGACATGATAGTTAAAGTTCTGATACAAGCAATCCAGAATGAAGAATGATTCACAATATAAAAGAAACTATATACTCAGCATGGAAGGCACTGCCAGTCTTCAGTATTACATTTTACATTTAATTGTAATATTCTTTTTTGATGGCGAAAGATAATTATATCAGAAATGCAGGGTACCTTCTAGTGTGATATCCATATTAAACTATTTAGCAGCATGATTCCCAGAAATGTTAATGGGAGTCATACAGCTAAATTCAAGCATGCCAATTTTATCACCTAACATACCTGAATCTGTAATTGTCTGTTTGTTGAATCATCATTTGATTGATTAAGGCTTAGGAATACTGAACATAGAGCCTTTTATACTAAACATAGAGTCCAGTGACATGAGTGACTTTGGTGCACTACCATCTTGTGGACTGTCTAGGAAAAACAATTAACAGAATTTTCATTCATGACAGATTCATATAATGAAAAGAAATAAATTGAAAACCTTCAAATCAGATGCATCTATGTAAATAATGTTAAAAATTAGGAGTATAATTAAATAGCACTAAATTTGTATGTGCTTTCCTTCATAGTTCAGTACTTACATTGTACAAAAACATTATTAATAATTTAGCAATAACTAATGCAGTCATTCTAGCATTCAAATACATATCTCTTGCCTAGGTTATGAATTTCTTCCCAGAGGTTTACAGCTGGATTTTGGATATTACAGAAAGGAGAACTATCATTAGGAAGGAGGCAGAACTGTAGCATGAAAAACACAAAATGTCCTGGGTGACTTCAGGATTTTGGTATATTTTTATGGGTGCAGTATGGACTTCCTCCCTAGGTCTGATTAGTTTTGTTGACTCCAGGGAGGATAAAATGAAATTGTAGTCTTTCTGTTCATCTCTAAATGCACTGGGAACTCTGACTCGATCTTGTCTGCACTTCTGTTTTAGAGCCATTTTTATCAAGATTTTAGTTGCTAGGCAAATTGATAATTCAGAAAACCATTTAGCACTTCCTAAAGAAGTATCTTTGATCATAGATTCTTGTCTCAACTTGAAATTTAACAATTGAAACACACTAAAGTCCATGTTTCTCCTTCCTAAGAAGGAGACCCATTATGTACTAAGCAATATTCATGCTGTATTTTCCCCTGAAACAGGGAACCCTAGCCCTATTACTCTTAGACAGACCATAGGAAACATAGGGCCATCTATTCCAGTCCCCTGCTAAACCATCCCAGCCAAGTGTCTTTCTAATCTACTGTTGAAAATTTCCAAGGATGATGAACCTGCAATTTCTCTAAGTAGTCTGTTCCAATCCTTGACCACACTCAGTCAGAAAGTTCCTACTAATCTTCAATCTAAAAGTGCCCTGCTGCAGTTTATGGGCATTGCTCTTAGTCCTATCTCCTATAGCCACAGAGAAAGGCCCATCTTCATCCTCTGTATAATCATCCTTTAGGTATTTGAAAACAGTTATCAAATCCCACCTCAGTCTTCTCTTCTCCAAAGTAAATAACCCTGTTTTTTTCACTCTTATAAATCTTGGCTCCCAGTCCGCCAGTCATTTTTGTTACTCTGTGCTAGACTGTTTCCAAATTATCCACCATCCTTATTGAACTGTGGGGCCCAAAACTGGACATAATACTTAAGATGAGGCCTCACCAGTGTTGGATAGAGCTGAAGAATCACTTCTCTTGATTGGCAAGTTACACTCCTGTTAATTCAACCCAGAAGGCTGCTGGCTTTTTTTGCAACAAGAGCACACTGTTTCCTCATATTCAGTTTGCAATCTACTATAACCCCCAGGTCCTTCTCTGCAGTATTGCAGAGCATCTTATACCATTGCTGCAAAGCCTCGACTCCCAGAGACTTCCAACGCCTGTCCGGGGTGCAGCCTGGCCCAGCCAGCCCCACACAGATCTGGACCAGCAGCATGTGGCAGTGCGCAGTGGGGGAAGCCCCCGTCCTTGAGTCCCGCACCTCCCCGTGCCCCAACTAGGCAGCTTGTCTCAGCCCCAGCCCTCAATTGCTGTGGGGCCTGCAGTGAAATGGAGCCTATAGAGCATGGGTGAGCAAAATGCGGCTTGCGGGCCAGATGCGGCCCGCCAGGCCATTATATCCTGTCCGCAGGGCCCCTAAAAAATTTAGAAAATGTATATTTATCTGCCCCCAGCTGCCTGTCATGCAGCCCTCAATGGCTTCTCAGAACTCAGTAAGCAGCCCTCCACCCAAAATAATTGCCCATCTCTGCTATAGAGTAACTGGATGAGTGGCAACTGGGGACAGCCAGCTTGTTAACTGATTGAGCAGAAACCCATGGGCCTATTTACAAAAAACGGAGACAGGTAACCATTAGGGCTGGAGTCCAGTGGTAGATAAGTCCAGTTCTTGGGCCAGAGTTAGAGGAGTCAGGGATCTGGTATTGGGACAGAGTCCAGAGGAAGATCCAGGAGCCATGGGCATGACTATGTTGGAGGCTACAGGCCATGATTAGTACCTGTAAGGCATGGTAGGGCCACGATTGATGCCAAGGAAGCACAGGTGCCAGTGAGGCACAGAAGGTGCAAGTTAAACTTAGCAGCTGAGCACAGACTAATTAGTAGGGGTGTGTGAAGCGGGCCCTATTCAATTCAGATCCAGCCTGAATCAGGGACAGTGATTCCATTCCTTGATTCAGATCATTGTTCCTGATTTGATTTGAAGATTTGATTGATCTGAAGATTCGATACTAATTTGGAGAATCAGCGATTCAGACACAGACACAGCTTTAAATGTTTACTCTGCATACCTCAAGGTATCAGCATGGCTCATGAACAGCAGGATGCTGGGGTGGATGAAACATCCCACAGGAGTGCAGGGTGGGGGGAACCCCCCATATGCTTCGCAGCAAACCCAGAAGTGGACTGGAAGTATTTCCAGTCCAATTCTGGGTCCATCAGGGAACACACTGGGGGACGCCCCCGGCCCAGCGATTGGCTGTGGGGGGACCCCAGGTGCCCCCCCCCAGACCCAGGAGGCACGAGTCGCTTAGCTGGGGGACACGGGGCACCCCCTCAGAGTGCTTTCCGGTGGACCTGGAAGTGGACCAGAAGTGCTTCTGGTCCACTTCCGGGTCTGCTGCCAAGCGCACTGGGGAGCCCCCTGCACTCCTGTGGGACACTCCATGTACCCCAACATCACAGCATTCACAAGCCACCTGCTACCTTGAAGTATGCAGAAAAAACACTTAAAGCTGTGTCTATGTCTGAATCTTCGAATCAATTTGGAGGGTTCCAATTCGATTTGGAGAGATTAAAGGGCCCTCCACCCAATCAAATCAGGGACCAAAGCTTCACACAGCCCTACTAATTATGCACACTCACAGACTCTGGGGACAGCTTCCCAAATTAACATACAGATAACATCAAGGCATAGCAAGTGATCCTGGGGGACTGGAGCGGGACAGGACTAGCTCAGCCATGAGATGGCACTACACCCACCCAGAAGCAGGTCCTGTCACATGCCTACCTCCCTATTTTTCAAATGTAAAACAATGAAAAATGGATGGTGGGGGGCAGAGGGGAGTGATGCATCTCCAAGTGCTTCTGGTTACATATACAACACTGACTGTGCTCATACGTATAAAAAAAAAAATCAAGTTTTATGAAAGGCAATATCATGGAGACATTAAGAAAAATATTACATTTCCTTCTAAAATATATTCTGGCTCCATACACTCTGTTTAGCAATCCTGTTCAGAGAACAGTAGTTAAATAACCTAACTGGTCTCCCCCAATCGGGATAGCCAGGAGACCGCCATGATCAGGAGACAATGAAAGGGAAAAAGCAATCAGCCAAGTGGTGGAATATCTGCTTCCACACTAATGTGGCAATTAGCGCAGTCTTCTACACTGTATCAGCTCCAATAAAGGCCGCCACTTGGTTGAGCTAATACTTGGGTAGTCTGTTACTTGTCAGCCCCTCCCCTCAGGGATTAACATCCAATCTTTTTACCATCTCCATAGTCATAGTAGGCAAGTCCTGAGAGGAAAAGGAGTGGGTGGCTGACACCCACCTTCAGCCTGCATATGTGATGTACGCGGCACTGCAGCCAGGTCTGCAATGACTAGAACTGGCCAAGAATTCCCTGTTTATTAAAGATTCCTGCCATTAAAGAACCGCATTACCAGTGACTTTTTGCATTGTGGGAAACAGAAACAAATTATGCAGACCTTGTGGAAATATACCATGACAATAAGCTGGTCTCTTCTTAGTTAACACTTTATCCTAAAATGGTGGAAAGTTACAAAGCAGAATGCTTGTGAGCCACACAAACTCTGCCAGCTTCTGTATGGGTAATAAAATATGTGCAATAAAGCATATGCATGATAAACTAAGGATCACTCAAAAATATGTTAAACCAGTCACTAAGAAGAAATCAATCATCAGTGAGATTCAAATATACTTATGGAAAGTCTACTGAAACTACAGGGCCAAGTGGGAAGCATGGCTTTACCAAAGCAGACTGAACATGCAAGGATCCAACATATCTGTCCTGTTTAACCTTTGACAGCAAGCCTTCAATTGAGCCTCAGCCAATATAATACAACTGCTTCCCTGTCCTGATAAAAACCCTGAGTGATGTGATAAAGGTAACACTTATCTTTGCCTCCTTTCATAAGGCTGAATCTATTCTGGGAACAATTATCTTATTGTTGTATGCCAGCATAATTTATTCTTCCTGTACCTGGTTCAGTAAATCTGGCCTTTAGTTATAATTAACAAGGAAGATCATTATATTTTGAAGCAGAATAACCAATATAGGTTGAATTAACATAAAATATTATAGACCTGTATGGCAAATGTTTTAAAACCTGTCTAGATTTGATCTTTTGGTGAGCATACATTACATTTTTTCCTGGTTTCTCTATTTCCAACCAGTTCTACTTTTCAGGACATGTGTTCAACTTGTATCTTGTGTCACCTTGTATCTGTCGATGATAAAACTGTGTCCCTTAGTTGTATTCTGTGCAAGCTTGTTGGTAAAACCATCAACCTCTGTGTCACCCAGCCACACTAAGAGGTGGATAGTTTTGTTTTTCTCCTAGACTTCTAAATCACACCCACATCCTGCTGTTGCTTCCCTCCTTGACAATCCCCAAATCCAGATTTTTCTAACTGTTACAGCACTGCTCCTTAGTTACTGTCACCTTGACTGTCTCTCTCTGGATTTCTTGTTTTCTCCACTGCCTCTCCCAGTTAGGACTAAATTCTGTCATTAAGATAAACTTTCTGGTCCATCACACTGACCACACTACCTCCCAGACAAACTGAACTAATCAATTCTTCTGCTTTCTAAACATCTCACTTTTCCACATCAAGTGTGCTAACAATGATGCTGGCTGGGAACTCCCATTTGTCCACATTAAATGTCCACTATAATCAAACAGATATTAGCTCAGTGCATTCTCTATGGTTGTGAAATTTGTGATATTACTCAAAGTTCATGCACTCTAGAAGTATCAATCCACTGCTAACACATACTGACTAGAGACAGACATTGAAAAAGCCTGAGCCTGGATTGAGTCAATCTTTGCAGCTTAGTCTAACCTGACTAGGCTGAACTGGTTTGAAACTGGACAGACATTCTCTCTGGACTGAGGAAACTCAGGTACATGCCTGCAGTGGCTCAAGCTAGAAGCTGGAGGGCACAAGAGTAGCCTTCCCTTCCCTTCTGCAGGGAGCTGAGCTGAGGGGTGCATGGCCAGGCCCCAGCAGGATTCTCTCATTAGGGATGTCTGCCTGCATGATTCCAGGCAGACAAGGTTCCTTGGGTGAATTTGATATCTTTTATTAGACTAACCCAAATGTTGGAGAATAGTTATTAAGCAAGCTTTCGGGTTCAAAAACCCTTTGTCAGGCTAAGGAAGTTTTAGCAGTTGGTGTGTGCTCTTCCTGGATGGAATGAAAAGTAAAGAAGCCAGAGGCTGGGCTGGGGAGTCGGTTGCCAGGCAGATTGATAATGTGTCAAAAATCCAATGTCTATATTTAGTCCATGATCTCTAGTATCCAGGAGGTTGATGAAATGGAGTTCATAGGCTCGTCTCTGGGAAGTGTTGTGTAAGTTTCCCTTGAGGATCAGGACTGAGAGTTTGGAGAGAGAGTGGCCCTCCTATGAGAAATGTGCCCCCACCGGTAATTGGGTATTTTTGTCTTTGATAGATTTCCGATGTGCATTCATTCTGGTGCGCAGTTGTTGTTTGGTCTCTCCTACATATTTTCCATCAGGGCATTTGGTGCATTGGATGAGATATTTTACATTTCTGGAGGTGCAGCTGTAAGATCCTGGGATGCTGATGACTCTGTTGTGAGGTGTAGTAATAGTGGGGGTGGTGGAGATGTGTTGGCAGGTTTTGCATTTCTTGTCCTGGCACGGTCTGGATCCTTTTGGTGTGTTCTGGGCTTGAGGAAGTTTTCTTCTGGTGATGAGGTTGGTGAGGTTCGGTGCTTGTTTGAAGGCTAGGATGGGTGGCTCTGGGAAGATCTTTTTAAGAATAGGGTCTCTTTCTAGTATGGGTTGCAGTTGTTTGAGGATTTTTCGTACAGGTTCAAGCGAGGGGTGATATGTCATAACCAGCGGTGTGCAATTTTCGTACAGGTTCAAGGGAGGGGTGATATGTCATAACCAGCGGTGTGCGATTTTCATACAGGTTCAAGGGAGGGGTGATATGTCATAACCAATGGTGTGCAATTTTCGTACAGGTAAGAGACCCTATTCTTACAAAGATCTTCCCAGAGCCACCCATCCTAGCCTTCAAACAAGCACCGAACCTTGCCAACCTCATCACCAGAAGCAAACTTCCTCAAGCCCAGAACACACCAAAAGGATCCAGACCATGCCATGACAAGAAATGAAAAACCTGCCAACACATCTCCACCACCCCCACTATTACTACACCCCACAACAGAGCCATCAGCATCCCAGGATCTTACAGCTGCACCTCCAGAAATGTAATATACTGCATCCAATGCCCAATGCACCAAATGACCTGATGGAAAATATGTAAGAGAGACCAAACAACAACTGCGCACCAGAATGAACGCACACCGGAAATCCATCAAAGACAGAAATACCCAATTACCGGTGGGGGCACATTTCTCACAGGAGGGCCACTCTCTCTCCAATCTCTCAGTCCTGATCCTCAAGGGAAACTTACACAACACTTCCCAGAGATGAGCCTATGAACTCCATTTCATCAACCTCCTGGATACTAGAGATCATGGACTAAATATAGACATTGGATTTTTGACACATTATAATCTGCCTGACAACTGACTCCCCAGCCCAGCCTCTGGCTTCTTTACTTTTCATTCCATCCAGGAAGAGCACACACCAACTGCTGAAACTTCCTTAGCCTGACGAAGGGTTTTTGAACCCGAAAGCTTGCTTAATAACTATTCTCCAACTATTTGGGTTGGTCTTATAAAAGATATCAAATTCACCCAACGAACCTTGTCTGCCTATGTCCTTAGACCAACACAGCTACAACCTACACCCCTGCATGATTCCAGGCTTTTTCCTGCTGGCTGCTCAAGGGGTGGGAGTGTTGCCAGCCCCCACCCCTGGGCTAGCACTGAGGCAAGGGGGCATGTGCAGCACATGCATCTGTTGATGATACAGAGCATTTCAATCACCCTCCCTGCTCTGTCGTACTGTCTGCTGCAAACTGACAGGTGAGCAAGCCAGACAGGAGGCTGATAACAGTCTTTATCACCCAATTAGCAAAACAATAGCCTCTCTCCATATTACTTCAAACTTCTTAAACAGCTTACTGGCTGACCTGTTGATTAGCTCCAGAAGCCCTAAGCAGTCACTGTTCTGTTTGCCTGTCCCAGTGAAATTGGAGAGAGACGCACACAGACACCTCTCGGCATTAGCTAGCATACCACACGCTAGCTACATTCTGTGCTGTGTCAGGGAAGAGGAAGGGATCTATGCTTAAGCAGCAAGTGGCGAGGGGAGTGAAAAGTGGGGCATGGGGAAATCAGCAGCCCCTGCTGTACCTGCAAGTCTGTGCTGAGCTCCAGACAGGAAGCAGAGGGGAGGGGCCAGCCCTACTGTGGAGCAGAGAGCCCTACCCAGCCCAGAGAGCATGCTGGAAGACAGGGGGACTCTGAATTAACTTGAACCAGCAAGGGGTCTGAGACAGACATTGCATAAACTGGTTTGAGCCAAATCAGTTAAAACTGATACTGCATTCAACCAGGTCTATCACAAATCAGTTTCAACAATTTTCAAACTGGTTTATGTGCACTGAATATCAGTTCTGTTACAGGTTTAAGCCAGTTTCTGATCATGTAAACCAGTTCATGTGTAATGTCTGTCCCTAGCCATTAAGACAAAAGAAGGGCAACAACAGCATCCTTGAAAATTGCTATTATCTGTCACAGAAAAAACAAATTGACACATACCCATATCTGGCAAACAATCAAATGAATTAAAAAAGTATTAGCTTAAGAAAAGAGACACTTGGGTAAAAATGCCTAAACAGAAAGGCCAAATAAAAATAAGAACAGAATTTGATCTGATAAATCTTCAGTTAGCATAAATCAGCACAGCTACACTGGAGTAAATGAATCTATGTTAGTTTACATCATCTAATGATCTACCCTTATATCTTTCACACTATAATTTTCCAAAAGAATCCAGCCTTATTAAGAAAGAAAAGAAAAGAATTTCAATAGAGTTAAAAACATTAGCAGAGATAAAAACTTCTAAACAAAGGGAATGATATTACTATCTGAATTACGTATTTAACATCATTACTCAAAATAATACTACTAAAAGGTTATTTTGGACTGACGGGTAACTGATTCTGAAATGACATTTAACTGGCATCTTATAACCATTTAACCATTTTTTATCCAAGATACAGAATCACAACAGGACATGCCAGCATTTCCACAGGTACAGAAAGATTTTTCTAAGGTTATCACCTAAACTATATCTTCTAATGTGACCCAAACTTTATCAAATATTTACAGATGTCACCCTTAGTTCTTAGAGCTCTAATAAAAATGCTGACATACAAATGTGAGATTTTATTATTTATGTGGTTACAGTCAATGTGCAAAATGTTAATGATCAGATTCAAATCACATATGAATAACTTATCAAAAAAGCTCAAAGTTTTTTTCCTTATTTGTGAAATAATCCGTGAACAGCAGCAAATGTTTGCAATACAATGCAATTCCTATTTAAAATTAAGGCCTAACATTAATCAGAAATTAATTCAACTATTATTTTCCTATTAGGGAGATTGGAAGTCTTTGAGGCTTGATTAGGGGACACAAAGTTCTAGGCCTCAGATTCTAATTACCTCCAGGCCACAAAGAACATTGGTAATCAATATTTGTTGGATGGTGAGTAGCTGTGAGTCAGAAAATTGAATTTGTAGTGAACAAGTGTCCAAATCATTAAAAACAGACAAAGAAGGGAAAAAACAAAATCCAAGTTAGCACAAAGCCACAGATGTCAGAGATCAAGAACACTTAGTAGGTATCTAGTCAATCTAGCTTTTGTCTAGTCCAGTTGCAAATGAAATTTTGTTGGCAGTTCCATCTTTGAAGCAAAATGGATAATGTGTTCCAATGTCTTTTGAACAGGCACACTTATGAATGAACTATGGAAACTGACACTGTCATCCTCTCAGGATCTTCCCTGTGGGGTCCCCCAGAGCTCCATCCTGTTAGGCTTCTTGGTCAGTGTCATGGCGTGGGGTCCTGCGAGATGGCCGTGATTTCCCCAAGGCCCCCTTCTCATGCCACGTTGGCCCAAAGGACACCCTCACTTCTCGCCCGCCACATCTTTGATGGAGATTAAATATATGGGAGGCTGCCTTACGTCCTCTTGGACATGGTTTGCTGTAATAACTGACCCCGTGGACTCCCGGACCTCCTTGTGGGTCCCGCTCTGCAATGGGTGCTTCAGGGGCACCCTAGCCTTATGGGCTATGTGTGGCTCCAACCATCCCTTTACCACGCCCCAAGCCTCGCAGCTGGAATTTACATTGTTCGGTCATGGCCTTGTTATAATATGGCCCTCTTGTCCTCTCTGGGCCCTGTGCAGCCCTGGTCTTGCCCTGCATCCTCTCTAGCACTCAGGCTCTCCGCGGCCCCAGTGTCACTCAGCCCGCTTCCTCTAGGGGCTTCTCAAAGTGCGACCCCCTTCCTCTAGGGGCTTCTCAAGTGTGGCCCCCTTCCTCTAGGGGCTTCTCAGTAGGTTTATTTTAAGCAATAACTTCAATCCTTTACACGAGGGCCATCCAACGTCCAATATGGAAGTTGGACCATACCAAGGCAAACCATGGGCCTTTGAGGTGCACATATGACTCTGCTGCTAAACAGAAAACACATTGCTGTCCTTCCTCCCACCGTACTCATAGGCTGCCAATTGAACAGCCCTACACCTTAGACAGTATTATAGTTAACACACTGGGCCTTGGTTTCTCCTCAACAACTGAAGCAAGCATTTAAGGAAAAAATGCTTATTTTTTTCCAAGTTTATTTAAAAATTATTTTTAGGACCAATTTCAGTCACCCACTGCTAAACTTTGCCATGTTACATATACCAGAACTAAACCTTTCAACCGTTTAATAGAGAAATTGATCTTAAATGTGAAAATATTGCACTTTAATATGAAGTATTTATTTTTCTCTGCATCTTGTCACCCCTTTCCTCCTCCTCATTATAGAATGTGTTCAATAAAATTCAAAAGAGATGCCATGGTAGCTAAAGAGCTGTCATACTGACTGGTCTCACTCTGATGCAAACACAGAATCAAATATATACATAGAAATACATACACTTATTGTCCTGTGAAGAAGGTGAGGTAAACTTCAAGGTACTGAGATCACTGATCTTGTCTAATATTTCCCTAATGCTCTTTTCAACTACTTCAACTTTATGATGGAGTCTTAATATAGCATAGGTTCACCAAAAGGAAAGAGAATAGGGAAAGGTGCTCTCTGGAGAATTGATATACTTGTTATTTTTCCTTCTGGAAGTAATAGTTGCAATGATACGTTTTAAATTCTTAATTAAGAGCTTATTCATATCATGTAAGTATGTCATGATGAATATATGGCATACTTATATGATATGAATCACTTCATATGATTCATACTCACTTACACTTCACCTGGCACTCAAGTTAAGTGCCCGAAGATTGGAAGAAGGCCAATGTGATGCCTATCTTCAAGAAAGGGAGGAAAGTAGATCCAAGGAACTACAGGCCTATCAGCTTGACCTATATCCTGGGGAAGATCTTGGAAAAAATTATCAGAGACCTTTCTTGACAAACTGGCTGATGGCAACATCCTGAGGGATAGCCAGCATTGGTTTGTTGTGCGTAGGTCTTGCCTGACCAATCTCATCTCTTTCTATGACTAAGTGACATATCACCTGGACAAGGGAGAAGGGATTGACACCATATATCTTGATTTTAAAAAAGCCTTCGATCTGGTATCCCATGATCTCCATATGGAAAAATTGGTCAATCGTGGCCTCAGCTACATCACAGTCTGATGGCTGGGGAATTGGCTCCAAGATTAGACCCAGAGAGTAGTAATAGATGGAAGTAAATCATTGTGGTATGCCATGACCAGTGGCATCCCCCAAGGTTCCGTCCTTTGGCCTATACTCTTTAACATCTTTATTAATGATGTAGACATTGGTATCAGAAGTGGACTGGCCAAGTTCACCAATAACACCAAACTTTGGGGTAAAGCATCCACACCTGAGGATAGGATGGTGATCCAAGTCAACCTAAACAGGCTCAGAAAATGAGCGGACAAAAACCTGATGGCGTTCAACACTGAAAAATGCAAGGTACTCCACCTTGGGGGAAAAAACTCACATCATGCTTATAGGCTTGCTAGCAAGCGTAGCACTGCCACCACAGCTGAAAGGAACTTGGGGGGTCATGATTGACCACAAGATGAATATGAGCCACTAATGCAATGTTGCAGCTGGTAAAGTGAGCAAAACTCTGGCTTGTATCCATAGATACTTCTTCAGTAAGTCCCAGGATGTCATCCTCTCACTGTACTCGGCCTTGGTGAGGCTGCAGCTGGTCTGGGCTCCACAATTTAAAAAAGATGTGGAGAAGCTTGAGAAAGTCCAGAAGAGAGCCATTTGCATGATCAGAGGGCAGGAGAACAGGACTTATGATGAAAGGCTGGGAGCCATAGGAAAGCGCAGGCTCAGGGGGGACCTGATGGCTGTCTATAAATATATAACGGGTGTACATCAGGATCTGCGGGAACACCTGGTCACCAGAGCACCCCAAGAGACAACAAGGTCAAACAGTCACAAAGTCCTCCAAGACCATTTCAGGCTGGACATAACAAAGAACTTCTTTACTGTCCAAGCCCCCAAGTCCTGGAACAGACTGCCTCCAGAGTGGTGCAAGCACCTACTCTGGACTCCTTTAAGAGACATTTGGACATTTATCTTGCTAGGATCCTTTGACCCCAGCTAACTTCCTGCCCCTGGGGCAGGGGGCTGGACTAGATGATCTTCCAAGGTCCCTTCCAGCCCTAATGTCTATGAAATCTATGAAATCTATAAATACCGCTCAAATAAAGTTTGATTAAAGGAACATTATTCAAAACACATTTGCATATTGCAGTTACATATATTCATCATTATAGATAATAACTTTTCACTAACTCAAGCAACAATTATTTCAGTAAAATAAAAAAATACTTAAGTCATAATAAAAGTCACCATGGGAACAACTTGAATGTGAAAATGTTTGTATGTTTTTTAAATCTATTTTTAAGATTATGTCTCATCATGTTACAAAATGGAATGTTATAGTACTGATTAAGCAAAAATGCTACAAATAATGCATTATTAAACTGCATTATTAAATTGTACATATCATCACATAAGTGCATTTTATCATTATGGGCAGGTGTAGAAATACTGTTATCTCAGCAAACATTATAACTAGGGACTTACCTAATTAATGGAGGCTGCCTTCATATTTCATGGTCATGGTGTTGGGTGCTGTGGCAGAGCACAGGGTGTCTCTGCCACTTTAAGGGCCTGGAGCTGGCAGCCTCCAGGTGCCTGATTAGGGCAGCTATTTTGAGGCTTAGGCTGCTTATATAAACAAGGCAGTTTGGCTGCAGGAGGGCAGGCAGTAACATTGCCTGGCTGTAGGGCTGCTGTGAATGACCCGGAGGTAAGGGGGAGCTGCAAGGGGTTGGCAGGAGGCTCCTGGTCCTGGGCATGACCTGAAACTGCACCCTGCCGGGAGTGGGTGGTCTGGTGGGGCTCTCAGTGGTGCGGGAGCCCCCAGGAAGTGCCAGGCCAGTTACCACCCCGGTGAAAGGTGGGTCAGGGCGCATTAACCCCTAGCTCCCACCACCACCGGGTGGGTTACCCTAGTGTTTGTTGGGGGGCCTAGAGGGCCAGTGTTCTGAGGGGCCCAGAGAGGGCAGACCCCGAGAGTGGGAGTGATGTGGGCGTGGTGCTGCGGTTGCCCCCGAGAGGATGGGGAGTAGTGGCACGGTGAGGCCCAGTGACAGAGTGAGCGGCTAGAGAGACCCAGCCCAAAGGGGAGAGTACCCTCGACTGGCCCAAGCTGGGGCCAGGACTATGGTAGTCAAAAGGGCCGGGGGCCCACCGCAAGGGACGCCCAAGAGCCGGGGGCCTGGGGTCCCGACTGGCCTTGAGGTGGGCCAGGGCCAGGTAGCCGAAGGTTCCAGGGGAACCACACCCGAGAGGGGAAAGTAGCTTCGGGGGGGCGAGGTAGCCCGGATGAAGGCGGAGAGGCCGCCTGATCAGGAGGGATCATAGTGGGGTCGTGTAGGAAGATTCTGGGGCCCAGTGTGGGGCCGGTGATAGTGTCAACACCGAGATGCCATCTGCGAGGCTTGGGCTGTGGTATTAGGGGAGGTCGGAGCCGCAGAGCGCCCCCTGGCATCGGGGCACTACAATGGGCAGCCTCCCGCTTAATTGACATCGATACACGAATTAATTATCATCAAAGGCGTGGCGGGCGAGATAAGAGGGCGGTTGCCCAGAGACAAGTGGGCGGGCCACGAAGAACTCGGCCCTGAGTAGGCCTGCTGTCACGGTGACAGGCGGGTGGGCCACAGAGTTCGGCCCCAGGAGGCCCCCTGTCACAGGTGCCATTTTCACAACAGAATATGGTGGCCCTCCCTCGCCACACCTCTGATTTGGCTAAGGGCCCCCAGAAGTCCTGTCCCTCCCCAGAGATTGCCAGATGGCTACCTGCCAATCTCCGGGGAGCAGCAGGACTTCCAGGGCCCCCCAGCCCAGACCTGGACACAGGCATGAGTGAACTGGGCAGCCGCCCAGGCTCCAGACAGATAGTCGACCCAAAAATGTTAATTTTTTTTCCATTGTCTGATTATTATTATCATTATCTCTGGAGAAGGTGGGCACCGATGTTAAAAGTTTACCTGGGGCCGCCAGGAATATAGGTATGGTATTGTCTCAGCCAGATCTCCCTCTTGCTCCCTCCCTCTCCCCCTGTGCTCCAGGATGCCAAGGCTTGCCCTTTTCTGTTTAGAGCTACTGTTCCCACCCCCCCAACACTGACTTGCTGCCATTTTCCTACTTTTTCACAGTCTCCACGCTGTTTCATGGGGACCAGGATTTTGCATGGGGGACCTACCAAATTTATGGCTTCCACAAAATTGTCAATTTGGTAGGTCCCTAATGATAAACAATTTAACATATTGTCTGGTCTCGCTGATATTTTAATCTGCAGCTACTTTTCCAAATACCAAGTATAAAAATGGTATTATAATGACAAAATCACTGATTGTATCGATAAACTTGGAGATCAAACTAAGTGTTTCAGAAATATATGAAAATAATTCAAATTTAGACTGCTTCATTAAATCAAATTTTGTATTGTTTATATCATATTTGACATGGTCACACTGCATCAATCACACATATTATTAATGTTATTCCAAGCTTGGCAACAAAATAAAAATAAAAATGTATGACATGACACAGTGACAAGCAATGTCACAGCTATTTCTTAATGAAATGCCATCAAAGTGAATTGCGATTATGCAGCTGAAACATCTGATAAGTTTATAGCAACTGGCTAAGAACTATGTAAATGCAATGCTCTAAGGAAGGTCTGATATTCTTCTGTATTTTTTTAAAAAAATTAATATTCTATTTCCATCAAAGTATGACTGTCCAAAACATAACATCTCTTTCTAGAATGTCTTTTGTCATGTCTTCACATAAATCTTGCTCTCTTGCATATGGATAATGTCACTAGAGGGTGCAGTTGTCCTGTTTGTTAAAAAAAATATGAAAAATGAGGTATTAAAAAAAATAAATGCTTCTTCATGACTAAGCTTTCAAAACAATTTTCTAGACCTAAATATATAGTTCATACTTAAGAAGAATTGCAGTTTATGTTAAGTCTTCCAATCCTATAGCTAAAAGATAATATATTATTATTTCCAGAGCAGAACAAAGGATGTTTTATTTAGATTCAAGCTTATTTTAATAACATTTTTTTTTTTAAATAACTGTCCGAATTAGTATTCAAATACAGGAGTTTTCTGTGAAAATCAGACTATGTATTTGGCTAAAGCATCAATGTGTGTTTCATATTTAAGCTGTTTTATGGAGTTTAATTTCTGTCCATAACCTCAGATATTTTCTATTGCTCTTCAAAAAAGGCACCCAGTGTGCTTTAAATATTGTTGATGGGATTTAAGATGTGAATTCTGGCCCCAAAGCAGCAAATAGTCTCTAGTCAACAAAATGCTGAAAGCGTAAGTTAAACTTAAGACAAACTTTTAAATCCACTACTTGAACCCAGATGCCCACTCTTAGTCTTACAGTGCCAACAAATCTGAAATGTTTTGGGATTCCCCTGTGCAAGGGGGATTTAGTTCCCTTAGGCAAGATGTTCTCAGATAATGAACTATGACATTGGGGGATTCAATGACACCCATAGCAGTCTGCGTGCTGCAGCTTTTAAATCTGGGCGTTCTCTGATCTGGAACGCAAAATGGAGAGAAGCAAACACCTTTTATTTTTCCTTTCACAAGGGGAAGGGAGGAGGATGCTTTCTGATCACAGCTCCATCCACGCTCTTCTTAATGAGGGGCAGAAGAGAAAAGATCTAGAGCTGACACAGCCGCCTCCTCCTTCCCCTGTTGCTAAGCACAAGAGCCTAGGAGTTATGTTTACTACTGAGCTGAGCCAGTAACTGTTATATGTTCTCTATGAGAGTAAAATAAACCAGGATTCTTGAGTCTAGAGTGAATGGCAGTGGAGAAGATTAAATTAAGCGGCCTGGGCAGTGGTGGATCTGTGGGTGGTGCTGTAAGGAGGAGGCTCCTGGCTTCTCATTGGAGTGATGGTGGGTAAATGGTGGCTGTGAGGGAGCATGTACAACTACCCCAGGCTCTCTCTGACTCAGTGCTGCAATGGCAGCACTGCCTACCACAGCTTGGGCTCTCTGCACTCTACTCCCTGCTGCTGTGGTGTGGGTTTCTGCTGTGGGATACCTGCATATCTAGAACATATGAGTGGGGCATGAGCTCCAAGAGCTGTTTTGGAGAAGGCACCAGTCTAGGGGGGCATGGAGAGCCCATGCTGAAGGGCAGGGGTGGCCTTCAACCTGGGTATGGGGACCCCATCACCCAGCCACTGGAGCCTACAGCCACACTGGTACTGCAGAAGCAGCTCATACATGGGGAGCTCAAACCACATCAAGCAATACCATCACTGCTGAGGTTGGACTGTCCTGGAGCTCCCAAGCTGGTGGGGAATACCCAGGAAGGCAAAGAAGGAAGCAGGCAGAGGAAGGGTGAACATACTGTCCCCATCTGGCCCAGGGGCAGGGCAGGAAGCCCCAGGGAGCTGTGGGCAGTGACTGCACAAGGTGCCAGGCTCAGCAACAAGAGCAGGCAGGTTTCCTTTTCCTACCCCTGCTCCCAGCCAGTGGGTGACACAGGGAGATGGCAGGGAGCAGAGCCAGAGGGATCCTGCCTGCCACCCCTGCCACTGTTCCCTGTGGAGCCCACCATCACGCACAGCCACTTCCCACATCTGGAGTGCCTGGACTGGCAGGGGACACACCAGATGGGGCTGGGCAGGGACCAGACACACAAGCAGGAAGGACTTGCCTTCCACTATACCCTGCTTATGTGGATGTGGGCGAGTCCCAGAGTGACTCCTGCCATGCTGGTGGCATCTGCCACACCTGCCTTTTTGAAAGGCTGGATCTGTCCATGGACCTGGGGATGGGGACCTACATTGAAAGAAGGGTTAATTGTTTTTGAGTGTGGATTTAATGACTGACATATTTGGAATAGTATGAAAAGACCAGGATATAGAAAAAACTGAAAGTGTTTTAAGAGAACAAGAATAGAACACAGTATAGAGCAGTGGTCACCAATTGGTCTACCATGATCAAACAGTAGATCCTGGAGCCTCTTGAGATTGATCCTGGGCATGCATGCCTCCCCCATCCCAGCAGGTTAGTCAGTTGGGGAGGGAAGGGGCGGAGGTCCGGAGACATGTGCAGCAGGACTTGGGGCACAAAGCCCAGCCACAAGCGGGAGCCTGCTCCACCATACACAGATGGGGGTGGGGGGGGCATGTGTCCCCTCCCCCAACATGGGGTAGCACTGGTGGCTGCAGCTCTGAGGTAAGTAGCAGGGGTGGAGCAGAGGCAGGCCCCGCACAGGCAGCAGGGCACAAAGCCATGAGTGGCTCATCTGGGGAGCACAGGGAGGGGAAGCATGCAGCCCAAGAGGGCATGGCCAGCATGTGCCCCCAGATCTGCCCATGGGACGTTGCGGGCTGTTGGCTGTTCCCGGCCAGGCTGTGCTCAGGCCAGGAGGCAGTGGTAATGCTGCGAGCATGGCCATGGAGGAGGCCAGAGCCCCTGCAATCCCTGCTCCCAGAACCACAGCTGCCCGCCTCAAGCACAGTGTGGGCCAGGCCAGGCAGGAAAAGCCAAGCACAGCCTTCCCCTCCCCCTGGCCCTTCCCCACCCCTGCAGACATGGGGGCCAGGTGCTGGCAGGCATAGAGGAGGGTGGGCTGCAGATGTGGGCTGGGAGGCTGCACCGCACTGTTCCTGCCAGGCCAGCTAGAATCAGATGCACAATGGATGTTTCAGGACAAGATAACAGAAAATGTACAAGATGTGCAATACTGCCAGGAAAAGTAGTGATAAGGTAACAGAGAATGGTACAAAATGTGCAATATCACCGGGAAAAGGAGTAATGGGAACAGGCACATCAAGCACTGGGTGGTACAGCATTGATACAATTAGGAAAGAAGGGTAATACATAGATTAGGGTGCTTGACAGGTATAGGATTGAAGATACCAACAAAATGTCATATGCAGCTTCTTCAAAACATGTTTTGCTTAGTAACATGGGTTGATTAGTAAAAAAGGGTTGGTGGGAACTTTGCAACAGAAGCCTGTATGTAGTTGTGCTGATAGCTTGTTAACAGGTAATGCAGTATATACTAGGGCTTTGGGTCCAGGTGTGCCAAGTCTTTGCTTTGCTGACACTAAACCTGAAAACTGACAATAAATTTGCCACTGAACCAAACTTCTGGTCATCATTTAGAGAGAGAGGTTGGCTTCCCAAGTAAGCTTAGAACAACACCACCACCCAACCACAGCTGCTATCCCAGACAAGTGACATCTGCCTTGTGGAAGATAGTCCAAGAAATCTGTAACAGAGACTTATCATTACCTCTGTACATGTAACAAAAGTATCACAGACCAGCGAGTGCACTTTTACAATAAAGCAGTTTAGGAAACTCAAGATTGCTGTCAAATGCTGGGAACATTAATCAGAGATGGACTTCATGGAAGCAGGAGAAAGGCTGTCTGATGATCTGCTCACACATATTACAGTTTCCAAAGCTGCTGAAGATAACACAGACAAATAAGGCAGTTATCAAAAACTAAGGCCTTGAAGGAATGTGCATATGATTATAAATAGATATGCATTAAAGAAAGGGACATATCATTAAAGTTCATGTGGTCCTTTGAATTTTCCTTTGCCCACATAGATCCTTCAGCCATGGAGCTGAGCCAATGTATACAAAATATAAAACAGGATCTGATTTATGAAGTTTTTCTAATAAGAGTAATTAAAATATTTTACCCAGTCTGTTTTATGGCATGCCACATCTTATTTAATATTCAACTCTATTCATCTAGAACAAACCCTGAAGCTCACACACTTCAGTGGAAATGGCAGGTTTCCCTTTGCAGGCTGGCAGAGTTCTAGCCCACAAAAGGCTGCTTGGGGCTGGGGGGAGTGGGAGGTAAGTCTATGGTGGGACAGATTGAGGCCCCCATGATAAGGGAGAAAGTGGGGCAGGGCTGGGGCTGGGGGGTGCTGCCCAGCTGGGGTGGTGCATGGGGCCTGGGTGGGAAAGTGCAGCCACAGGGTCTGGCCAGGGAGCAGGAGGAAGCTACAGATGGATCATCCAGGAGGTGGAGGAGGGGCTGGCTTCCTGCCACTGCTATATGTACTCCCAAGAAGAGGAGCATGGGGGGCATGTGCCTCCCCCAGATTTGTGCACGGGGTAGAAGCAGATGTGAGCTGCCCCATGCAGGCTTGGGGCTCCACACCCTACTGCCCTCTCCCTGGGGCTTTCATGACCCAGCAGGTGGGACTGGGCACAGAGCAGGGCAGAGAGGCTTGGTGTCGTCACCATCACCAGGACACTTTTACCAGCCACAGTGCCATGGTGAGGTGCCCTCTGCTCACCTGGCAGCAGCAGGGGGCACATCTCCATGCCACCACCCCTGCTGGTGCCAGGAGGGCAGGGGGCACCTCACCATGGCTATGCAGCTGGCGCAGGACTCCCAAAGGAAACAGCACCAAACCTCTCCGCCACTGGGAGGGGAGGCTATGGGTTAGGGGAGGGGGCTACGGCAAATGTTGAGGTGCCTGCAGCCTCAAGCACAGCCTGGCCCAGCACCCCCTGGGAAAAGCCCAGCACCACCCCAGCCCCAGCTCACAGTGGCTGCCCACCCTGCATCGCATGCAGGCTGGGGAACACCCCCTGCCCTCAATGCCCTCCCAGGCATTATACATTTGGGCTGTGCGAAACAGCACCATTCCATTTCAACTTCTGTTTTGATGGTACAGTGTCTCATTTTGAGTTTCATTTTGTTTCAAAACAGCTATTCTGTTTCATTTCATCAAAACTTTTCGCTGTTTCAACATTTCGCCCATAGGCTATAATGGGGAAGCATGAAACTGCCTATAACTTTGTCTTTTCTTGCCTGATTCTTGCAGGGATGGTAGCCCCTTCAGAGGCCATGAAGCCTGCCAAGTTTCAAGGAGATAGGTGCAGGAGTTCCTGGGAAACTGCAGCTCAAAGTCTTGAAAGAAAAACTTGTCACATATGTGTGTTAAGGAGCAGCAAGGTGAAAGTTGAAGAGATGGTAGCCCCTGCTGAGGCCACAAAGCCTACCAAGTTTCAAGGAGATAGGTGCAGGGGGTTCTGGGAAACTGCACCTCAAGCTGCTGACAAGCAAAACTTGTGACATGGACGACACTGTGTGTGTGTGTTAAGGTGGGGCCACTACCCAACATGCTAGTGTGCCCCAATGAGGTCTCCTCCTCCCCTAGAGCCTCAGTCCAGTCCATCACTTTAAATGACAACAGGTAATAACTTTGTAAGGAGCACAGTAGCACCAGCAGCATCTCAGGCAGCCAAACTGGCGCTGACTAGAACCTTTCTTTCCTTTCCTGCAAGAGCTTCTTCTCCAGCAGCTGCCAGAGAACTGTTCCTGCCAGCCCCAGCCCTGGGGCTTAGATGTGCCCAGAGCCCTGTGTCCTTCTGGTCAGGTTCTAGGGGTATTGGTCTAAGGACATGGCACTGGCAGACAAGGTCCTTTCCTTCGGGCCAATGTAATCTGGTATGTTTTAGCAGACCAACTGAATAGTTAGTTACAGAAATATATCTTAGCAAGCTTTCAGGTTGAAAAACCCTTTGTCAGGCTGAGGAAGCACCTGCAGTTTATATTTGTGCTGCACCTGGATAGAAGGAATAGTAAAGAAGCCGGAGGCTGGCATGCAATGCAGGCAAGAAAGCCAATCAGTGAAAATGAAAATGGAGGCATCAGGGGGTGAGGGACTAGCTGAGGTGGGTGGGAAAGGGGAATGTAGCAGGTAAAAGTGGAGAGGTACCTGGGGAGTCAGATGTCTGGCAGGTTGTAGTGTGCCAGAATTCCACTGCCTATATTGAGTTCGTGAGCTTCTGTACCTACTACCTAAAAGACTGATGAAGTGAAGTTCACAGGCCCAGCTATGAAAAGATACCATACGTGAGATCATCTCTCAGCTCAAAATGATCCCAGACCACACTACCCACTCACTTTTGGGGTGCGGGTGCATGTGTGAATGCTGCAATTTCCCTCTCCCCAACAGGCAGAGGCACAGCAACAGGAGGAGCGAACTCAGCTGAGCCGCTTGCCTCCACAACCTCTACCTCAGCCTCCTCTGAAGTGCCTTCTGGGAAAGGAGACCTGTCTGTATGGGAAACTTGAGGGGTGTGCAGCACAAACTCAGATGACTCCCCCTCCTTCCCCAGAATTTCCCTTGCTAGAACACTGAGATCCAGCTCCAGCTCTAGCTATTCCTCTATCACAGGAAAGCTTAGCATGACAAGTGAAATGGGGGTGGAGGAGACTGTCATGCTGGTGCTGCTTCTTATTGTCATGGTGTTGGGGGGGGGGAAGTTATGGCTGGTGGTCTTGGAGGGGAGGCAGCCTGAGGCACAGGCAGTGGCACTGGCACTGCTTTCCACTCCTTGCTGCTTTTTAGGAGCCTCATCCTTGCTAGTTGTAGGAAAGAGGCTGCATCTCAGTTTGCGGGGAGGGGGTGGGACTTACACCTCTCCCTCTACCCCCTCTTCTGCCCCTCCCTGAAGGTTTACCACCTACCTTTCCACCATGCTTCATGGTGTGTTTCATAGTGTCTTGCTTTTATACAAATATATAAATGTATTTGCGTTCCTATATAAATTCTCTAAGGTGTGCAGTCTATGCTGCAAGGTATAAATGTATAGAAATAAAATATAAATGTATCTCCCTTCCTATATAAATTAAATTCTATATTGTAATACCCAATATATTTATAAAATTGAAAAGAATAAATCAATTAATATTATAATAAAATTAAAGAGTTTAGAAGAAAGAAAAAGGTATTCTGGAATGCCACTTGCTAGGCCAGGCTAATCATTCAAATCAATGCTAGTAGTAGCTTTCATTGTCTAATGCTGCTGAGCTGCTGGAAGACACAGCTCAGTAACTGTCAGACCCCAAGGCAGAAAGCAGGCCAGTTCAAACAATGCTGCCTTTTATGTTGTCTTTCTATCCCTCTCCAAGAGCACTGGAATTGGGAGGGACCTCAGGGAAGGATCACAGTCACTGGCCAGCTACACAGTCAATATGAGAGCAGTCCTTCCCCCCTCTTCCCCCTCCTACTCCTTACTTTCTGTTTCCCTGCAGGCAAGCCCAGCTTGAGCTTTAAGAACTCTAAACGTTTCAAAACATTTTGACTGCCCTTGTTTTGTTTCGAGGACATTTCAAAGCCCTTCATTTCATTTAGATTTTGCTGTTTCAAGCTTGAAATGAGTCAAAACAGCATCAAAACAAAACAGACAGCAAAACTTTGCACAGGCCTAATACACACACACACACACACCACTATGCGATATATATAGATATAGATATATAATGTATGTATTAATAATGCATTTACGGTTAATTAGTGTAGCCTGCCTTATATCAAATAATTGGTAACATTAAAAACATGAAAAAATATAAAGGAGTACATGAGAGGAAACTTTGAGATAGAAGGGGTACACTTGTTAAAAAAGGTTGAAAACCTGTATAATATAACATTGTGTTCAACGATACCTATAGGTATAATAGTGTTTCATTTTAACCATGGAAAAATGAAGGTTTTGAGGTGTTTTTAATCAGAGAATTTGTGAATTTTAAACAGAGAAAACCAGGATCTCTGCTGATAAATAACTAGACTCACTAGGTTTGGGTATATTGTAAAGCGACACACAAAGAGAATATTTTGTAGGAAGAGATTTACAGAGACATCATTAAACCCATATTAAAACTAGTTATATATCAAATGTCTTATACCACCAGCCCTTGGTGAAGTATGATCCTCAGGAACAGACTGCTGGGGCTTCCTTTTTTCCTGTGTTGCCAGAAGCTTCAAAAGGACAGTAGCTAGGGGCTCAACTACCTGTTGTGGGAACTGGGAAAGGAGAGGCTACCATATAAGCACTAGCAAACATAATTCCTTTTGACAGTCCCTTAGCCTCTTTTTTCTGGAAATAAAAGAATCCTCAATTGCAAAACACAATATTAGATATTACTTCTATGCAATGTTCTCAACACTGTGTTCTGGGTAATGTTAATTGCTCCTCCTTAAAAAAAACAAAAAACAAAACAAAACAGAACCCCTCACTTTTCAAAGATGAAGGATAGCACTCCATCCTCCTGTAATTCACAATATATGGTGAGATCACAACTCAGACTATGAAAGAGTACAGCCAACACCACATTAGGAATGGGAGAAAAGAATTATTTTCTTTAATCAATCCTGGTTGTCCAAGCTTTCAGTCTAATAAACTTTTTGCAGTTTGCACATCCTTTCAGCCCTAAAAGATTATATGGAGGGTATTGCCAGATCACATACAAGAGTGTGATGGCTAAATACCTAAATAACTAAGTGATTTTCTTTTTAAGAGAACCAAAACTTCATATGCCAAATTAATGGTAGTAAAAATTGTTTACAGTAAATTAAATGTCATAGGGCTTAATTTGGAATATGTGTAATTTTATCTGTAAGCAAATGTGATAATGAATGTAGATAATGGTTTCCTATTTAATTTTTTTTTATTAGACGCCACTTTTAGCAAGTGGTGTGACAATTCCAGTGCAAAATCACAGACTAGAGTGGGACAAGAGGTAGCCCACTCTTCACATGCATTTTTTTCTTCCAATACATTTATAGCTTGCATGCACACTATATGGCAACCACCATTGACAGCACTGACACGTCTATGGAAAGAGCTCCTAGAATGTCTGAATCTGAGAATGAACTTATGTGTTTAACTGACATGAATTTTTCTGATCTCAGCCAAGGAGAACTATGTACAATAGAAATATACCTTTGCCTTCCTAAGCAATCCTCAGTGGAATAATGTTGTTATCATTGGCAGGCAGCCCATTGTATAATATAACTGAAACTAAACTTACCACTTTTTTTTTCTAATGCAAAAGGAAGAGAGCATTCAGTAACCCATGCAGCATTACAGAGACAAAAACGGAGCTTCTACACTACAGCTCCAGAAAGGTACAGCACCAAAGACAAAATAGCAGGTAGAGCAGATCCTATGAACCTATAATGAAAAACTTTCAAAAGGGCCTAAGTGACTTCAGTTACCATAGAAATGAATGGGACTTCAACACTTTTAAAAACTGCATCCTATGGAGTCCATTTTAAATGCACAGGACCTAAAATAAGCCAATCCAATCAGCTTACTGTAAGCAAAACCAGCCAAACAAGAAAGACAAAACTATTATTCACTGATACCTTAACTTCAGAGCAATTCTAGACCATGGACAATGTTTGAAATTCCAGGCCCCTGGACTATTATGCATAATCAGAATACTCTCCTCCAGTCCACTCCAGTGAGGAACATAAATAGATATGGTTCCAGTGCAATGAGGTTGGCCACTGATGCAGCCCCAGAATACAGGTCATTCCTTTCCAATCAGCAGTGAGGGGCAGAGCTCCCGCTTCCATAGTCAATGCACAGAGAGGGATGGGGTCACTGGGTCCCTTAGCTAATTGGCAGCAAGCAGTGGGGCCACCACAAAAAGACTGGGAAAATTGCACAAGCCTTGGCTTATTGTTGACTGCTATAATAAATTAATTCTCTTATTTTGCACTTTCAATGACACTGAATGCAGACAGTGGCAATTATGTTCATGAGTACCAAATTAATAAAAAGTAACTATTAGAACTAATTTTTATATTTATTAATTTTATACTATACCAATAAAATAAAACCAAACATAATAAAATATAAATAAGTAAAATACAATAAGAAAGCAAAACCATAGCATTACAAATAGATCATTAAACATATATACCAGAAACTTAGTATTAGCTGACTATTATAACTAATTTAAATAGAAATTACACACAACTCAACATAGTAGGCAACGTCTTAAAAGCATTTGTACTTCTGCCCAGCCCAGGCCTCTTTCAAAGTTTTTTTTCTTCTTAAAGGACTCAAGAGTACATGTCTTTGCATTCCGCATTTAAATGTACGCATATCCGGAGCTCCGCTTTCACACTCTCTACCTCCAGCCTGCCTAACTCCAGCACACATTCCACAGGGACCTCACTCCCCACCCCCCATCAGCATTCAGCACAGACACTGGGCACCCAGGAATCTGCCCTGGCCACGTTCTGGTCAGAGTTGGGCTGAGTGAGGTCAATGGGCATTGGATGCCTGGCAGGCTCTTCCCTTCCTTCCCTAGGGCTAGGGACAGATATTCAAAAAGCCTGAGCCTGAATTGATTCAACCTTTGCAGGTTAGTCTAACCTGGTTAGATTTAACTGGTTTCCAACCATACAGACAATCCCTCTGGACTGAAAAACTTCAGGCACAAGGCTGTAGTGGCTCAGGCAGGAAGCTGGGGGATGCTAAAGCAGCCCTCCTTTCCTATGCAGAGCTGAGCCGGGGGGGGGGGGCAGGTCTCAGCAGGAGGCTCTGATTAGGGAGAGGTGTAAACCCCAAGCCTGCCTCCAGTCCCAGACTTTTCCTGGCTTGCTGCTCAAGGGGCAGGAGTGTTGCCCAGCTAGCACCGAGGCAAAGAGGGTGTGTGCAGTCCATGCATCTTTGAAGATACAGAGCTTTTCAATCTCCCTCCCTGCTTCTGTATATTGTCTGCAGCAAACTCACAGGCAAGCAAGCTGGGGGTGGGGGTGCTGATAACAGTGCCACCCCTACCTCAGCGTTTATCACCCCATTAAAAAAAAAACAGAGGGACATTACCAGCTACCTGTTGATTCTGCCTATTGATTCAGCACAGACCCAGCATGTGGTCTGCTAGCTAATACACAGATACCTTCTCCGCAAGGCCAGAGTAGAGGGTAGAATTCCTGCTTAGCAGGGAGTGGTGAGGGGAAGACGGGTAACAAACAGCTCTTAAACAGCTTTTCCAAGGAAGGACATTAAACTACCTGTTGAATAGGTCCAAAAAGCCTGCCTGCCTCTGTCATCTCCCACAGCATGGACTGTAGCCAGCATGTGGTCTGCTAGCTAATGCTGAGGTGTCTGTGAGGGATGGGGGAATGCCTGCTTAGCAGAGAGTGGAGGTGAGAAGCAGAAGCCAGGCAGATGCCTGCAGAGACTGCCAAGCTCCAGTGAGGCATTAAAAGGGAGGGGAGGGGCCAGCCCTGCTGTGGAGCAGAGAGCCCTACCCAGCCAGAGAGCATGCCAGGATGCTGGGGGACTCTGAATTAACTTAAACCAGCAAGGGGTCTGGGACAGACATTGCATAAACCGGTTTGAGCCAAGTCAGTTAAGTCTGATACTACATTCAACCAGGTTTATCTCAAACCAGTTTCATCTGTTTTCAAACTGGTTTATGTATACTAAAGATATGTTCTGTTACAGGTTTAAACCAGTTTCTGATCACTTAAACTGGTTTATGTGTAATGTCTGTCCCCAGCCTAGGAGACCAACAGGTATGCCTGTCCCAAAGGAGAAATGATGGCTTAATGAGCTGGCCCAGCTGCCCAGGAACCCAGAGGCTCCTCTGCCCAAAGCTCCCCCTCCCCGCACAGCAGGATACTCCAGGGGCTCACCGGGCTGCTCTGTGGGTGTGAAAATGGTGACAAGAGCCTCTTCCCAGTCCTACCAGTGTCCCAGCACATGCAAATGCAGTGCTCCAACATGCTTGCTCTCAAACCCATTACCTTGTGCATAAGCAGAGCACACATGCCCCCCTGCACAGCTGCTCCCAGGGCTTGGGCCCACTCACACATGCCTAACCCAGGTTCAGGGAGCTCAGGCATGCAGCAACACTTCAGCTCTCACTGTGCCTGCACACACACTGCAGCCACAGCTCCTTGCACAGGCACAAAGCGACCAGCCCCTGGGATCCTCCACATCCCTCCCTGGCTGGCTCAGAATCCTGCTTTCTCCAGGCTGTGCACCGCCCTACCTCTAGGTACAGCCAAGAGAATTATGAGGACAGATAACTGACATGTATTTCCACCAAGGAACTGAAATACAGGACTTTTGCAGTCCGTTTCTCATTTAGAAATGGACAGGAGAGAAAGGGTTTAAAAACAGGATGCTCTGGTATCAAACTGGACCCCTGGCCACCCTAAATGCAAGAAAGCCCATATATAGACCCATATATCATAGACATGGGTGTCTTTTTTCCAGAAAATGTCATTGCTCCTTAGATGACATGGTTATGGTGAAAAATATTACGTGAACTTCTAAAAAACCCAGCAAAAATGCTTTATTTCTTTTTTTAACATTTATGTCACTCTAAATTATTGTTATAGACATAATGTATATTTGAAAGATTTTAACTCTAAAAGTAGAATGTACCAATATTTATCTACAAATGAAAACTGTAGCTATTCCAAAAAGATACAAGGGGAGTGATGGAAACATCAAGGCTCTTATGCCTAGTAGACCTATTAGAAAACAATTAAAAATATAAAACGATTTATAAACCTAAAATGCAGAAAGGGTAGTCACTGGAAATTAGCAAGAGGGCCATTGCTAAGGTATGTAATCACCTGTCATTAGATGATGAAGAAAACTGTTAATTAGCAATTGGGTGGATCGAAAATACACATTTATAGAAGACATGCCAATATTTGATAATGTGGTAGTATATAAAGTAGGCTAGCCTACCTTATTTTTATAGTGTTCACAGTGTTGAAATCCCCAAGCTTATTCCTCACTCTAATATAGAGTAAACAAGAAAATAATCTACAAAATATCATTTACGGGATCAGACCATATGTCCATCTAACCCAGTATCTAGCCCAGCCAATCAGGGAAGCAGCCCAGGAACTGCCTTTGGGGAGGGTAGGGGAGTTGCAAAAATAATTGCTACCACAGGGACCACTGATCAGTACAGAGGCAGCCTGTGCTCACCTGGCTATGGAGCTGCATTCCTGGAGCCAATCGGCAGTGTATCTGACTGCACATGCCTATAGTTGAGGGAAGGCCAAAGAAACTGACTGATTACAGACTGATTCTTCCCAAGTAAAATATAAATATCATCAACAGGTGTTAAGAAGCAAAACAGAAAGGCCATATTTGTTCACAAACCTGAGAAAAGTCACTTTCTTCAGATTTTTTAAAATAAAATATAATAGTGATTGAAAAGTTAACTGTTAATATTGAAGGGCAGAACAGATTTTAATGATTATGTGAGCAAGGTGTTTTTGAAGCCACTGCTTGCCAATAAAAGATGGTCATATAACAATACTCTAAGACCTACAAGGCCTTCCCAACATTCGGAATAGGAGTCCATTTATCTGACTCTCCAGCAATTGCATAGACCAATTAGGGATTATGCCTTAAGTAGAACTGAAAGGCAAAGATCTGAACTTTACAAGTTGCAACTTTCTTTAAGGCTGAGAATGAAGTTTTCAAAGTACAATTCTGAAGACATGAACAAAGTACTCCATCCATGCTATACTCCTCCAAATTGAAAAGGAAGTGAAGAAATGCAAATTGATTTTAATGCAGAATGGTTTGTATAATGTGAGTTACGATGCAGAAATGATTATAAGCATTCACCCACAAGAAAACATATAGTAGAAGTTCAAAAAATTCTGCAACCAATATCAGCCTGATAGTTGAAAGAGAAGGACTGATGCTGCATCTTCTTAATGACTCTTGGGGATCCTCACAAAGATTGGCTCTTTATATTTATATCCAACTACCATATGTATGTCAAAGTCTGTACTGAGCATGATGAAATTACAGTATCCATTTTACAGAGATGATACTATAAACTTAGAAGCTAAAGGTCATTCTAGAAAAGACTTAATAGATGAGAAGTTGATCAAACTACTGCCAACGTTTAAGTAGAAATCTATCTTTATGTCATTAATAAAAAATACAACACTCACAAGGATACATTATATACATAATACAGGCAGTCCTCAGATTTATGACAGAATTGGTTCCTGAAAACCAAGTCTTAAGTCAAAATGTCATTAACTTGGAACCAGTTTTCCCGTAGGAACAGTGTTACAAATGGGGGATTGGTTCCTTTACAATGGTCGATACTGCATGCAGCTGGTAAGTGATGGAAGGGGAGGAGGGAGGGAAGGGGTGTGGAGGGGCAGATCAATGCCCCCTGCAGTGAGGGAGGGACTGGGGCTGGTTGGGGCAAGCGCTGCCCAACCGGGGCCAGGCAGGCAGTAGCTCTCACTGCTGCACGCTGCTCATCTGGTGGCTCAACTGGTGTTTCCTGCTGCTGCTCCTGCTGCTGGTCCAGGAGGACATGGCGGGGGGGGGTGCTTGTAGATCTTCACAGGTTGGAGCGGGTGGGGCCAGGGCTGCACCGGGCTGTGCTCCAGGCAGGCGGCAGGGGCTATGGTGAATTTTTGGGTGGATGGAGCTCTACCCATAGCCCCTGCTCTGTCACCCACCCTGTCCCAATCTGGGGGCACATGGCCCTCTCCATGTCCTCAAAGCTATGGTGCATCTGGGAGGCGGCTCCCACTGCTGCGTGCCACTTGTCTGGAAGCAGTGCAGTGGCTGTGCCCCATGCCAATTCCACCCCAGCTGGGCAAGCAGTGGGAGGACATGGAGGGGGGCATGTGCCCCTGGATCGGGGAAGGCAGCAGAACGGGGTCTATGGGGGGGATGCAGCCACCTGAAAATTTGCCATAGCCCCCGCTGCCCACCTGAAGTGCAATCTGGTGCAGCCCCGGCCCCACCCACCTCACCCTGTGCAGATTTGGGGGCACACGCCCCCCATGCCTTCCTGGATCCATGGCAGGAGCAACAGCAGAAACCATCAGTTGAGCTGCCAGATGAGCAACATGCAGCAGTGGGACACCCCCCCCGTGCCCAAGTGGGCTGGGCAGCGCTTGCCTGAGCCCCTGTCCTAGCCCCAGTCCCTCCCTCACTGCGGCAAGTGTTCATCTGCCCCCCCATGCCCCTTCCTTTCCCCCTCCCCTTCCACCACTTACCAGCTGCATGCAGTATCAGCCATTGTAAAGAGGAAACCCGTGTTGGAATGTCAAAACAGGGTGTCAATTTATAAACGTCACAAGTGACGTTCATCGAAACTCAAAAAGTCTTAAGTCAAGAACTGCCTGTATGTAATAATATAAGAATACTATAGATCTTTTCAATTTTCTACCTTATCCCTAATACCAAGGTCACAAACTAAGCCAAAAGGGGAAAGAATCACAAGGTAGCTGATGAAATGTAATCATATGTTCCTGCCTTCTCTTCTAGCATTTAAAATTGAAGATCCAGATTTCTACCTATATCTACATTTGAAAAGCAAACTGTATCTGTTCACTAAATCAAAGTTGTAGGAAGTCATGAAAGAAAGAAATAGCTAAACCTGTAAGTTTGGTTATTAAAAAACCCTGCATTCCTATTCAATTCAAGATCAATATAGCATGTTTTAAGCCCATTTGTCTTGGTCTAGTCACAGCTCCATGACAAATTGGTGCAGGGCCAGATCCAGGGGGATGCAGTGGTGCAGCTGCACTCCCCTTCATTTACTACTCCACCCAAACTTTAAAACAACTGCTGGAGAAAGGGCAGTGGTACTTCTATTCAGGCAGTACTGAGAGTCAAATGACTTAATGAGTCATTATCATCTCCGACGCCAAAATTACTCAAAATTATTCAGACTAACAAAAATATCGAAACAAGTTACTTTGCAACAATTTTGTGATTTTTTATAAAGTCTGTTTTTAAATGATCTATAGATTTGCTTCTATTAGTTATTTTTGCTTGATTTCAGCTGCAGGTACCTAAACTAAAAGCCACACCATCATTCCCAGGTATGTCTACTAGGGGTGTGCGGATCATTGTCCCTGCTTCGATCTGGCCAAATCTGAATCTGAAAATTCAATGCTGTTTTGGAGAATCAGGGATTCAGAAACAGACACAGCTTTAAATGTTTTTTCTACATACCGCAAGGTACCAGAGTGGCTCATGAACACTGCAATGCTGGGGTGGATGGAGCTTCCATACAGCTACTTTTCCTTACCACTCTGTCCTTTACTTCCACCTACCATGGCTGATTTTCACCTCTAGTTGATTTCAAAGGCTTCAAACTCTAAGAGCCTTCTGTATGGTGACATCATTGTATTTCAATCATTCCAGTCACAAAGGCACTTTTCTTGCAAGATACCAGTAAAAAATCTGCCATTTTCATATATTACAGGGATGAATAAAGGCTTTAGATTATATGCAGCAATGCCTCTGGTGTTCACATCTTCACTCCACAAGTTAAAACTAGCAAAGGATAGCTAGAAGGTCTGCAGTGACCTATGGGCTTGTTAGTGTCTAGAGAAAAACAAAGCACGATATAAATAAAAACTGCCTCAACTAAAGGTTTGATAAGTGAAATAGAAATATGTCGGTCATGATGAAACAACGTGGTATTAGTGCAAACACTTCAACCCTGATTATAAAGTGACTATTTTAAGGCAAAGTATTTATAAACATTAATAGTTGGTGTTCTGTCTAATATTCATAAGTGAAGAAAACTGGAGCATAATTGTTCAGTTACTTATACATTTTCAAATTTCAACCAAGTGCAATAGTTGTAGTTGAATGCTGAAATACACTTTGATGTATTATTTATATATAATATTAATTTATATTAGTCTTCATTTATACAGCTATTTATTGTAACCGGGGATACCAGATAAGAACATAAATCAATAACCAGAGGGACTCATGTGTAATTTAAACATGTGTTAATAAGTCAAATACTTTTAATTACTTTTTGTCCATGAACTAGGAAACTCCAAGATTCCACCCCCCTAGATCTTTGAATTACTTCCTCATGAAAGGACTACGGAAGTAGATCTAGTCAGAATTTTTGCTGATGAAACTCTCCATGGCTAGTACATCTTAAGACTTGCCATGTTCATTCCAATTTGCCCACATAGCTCCAGCAGCCTGCCTGGCAGGCTGACAGGGAGTCAAGAATCTATATGCAGGAGAGGCCAACTTTTCAGGGTGCCCAGCTCTGAAGTGCCCAGCTCTGCCCATCTAACAGGCTGCCCAGGAACCCAAGCTCCCAAGAGTGCAGGCTGCCAGTGATGCCTCATACATCTATGAATGGTTAAAAGGAAACAATATTTCTACTCTCTCAAGATGAAATACTGGAATTTTTATCTCATGAAAAATGCTGACATTTATTTTCATTCTATTCGTGAACATTTATTTTTCTATTTTAGACTTTTTTTTTAGAAAATGAGGATTCCTGTTTTAGTCCCAGTCTAAATTAAAATTACATATATAGCATGAAGTTTTCTCTAAAGATTTTTCTTGTCTATGGAGTTTTTAAGCACTGAACTATCATTAAAGTTCCTGGTAGGACAGTGCCTTTCAAATTTCCATTCCTTCCCTCTTTTTTTGCTTTGAAATGGATATTTAAAATGTACTTGAAAATACAACAGCATACTCCAAGCACTATCCTGGAGGTACAGTCTGGTCTGACACATTTCTCCCTTAATTTCAGTTTACTTGTTATCTGTAGATTACCCTGAGGCTCCAGTTTTTCTTTCTGTTGGGATTAACACCATCTCATCATCCCAAGATAAATGGGATCTATTATACACTGAATGTCCTGGTGCTTTACAGCCCTGTTTTCATGGGACTGAATCATCCATGAGAGGAAAGCTAAAGGAAAAAAAAGAAAGGAAAAAATGACCAAGTACACTTATATCTTCAGGTTTAAGAGAGACAGCAGTAGCTTCTGTTAAACAACAGTAAAAAGGTCATGCTTCCAACAGTAAAAATAGCAGGGGAGAAATATTAAAAGACCTTGACTTTTTATGGTCAGACCTTGTATTTGACTATACCTAGTAACTTCACCTCCCAAATGCTAGAATGTCTGGGAAGCTACACCTATAACAACTAGGGCTATAATCACATTAAGTTTAAAAAGCCAAGCCATGTTGTGCCTGGATATCATACAATGTGAATTATCTGAGGACATCCAAGTGCTGGTGCTTCAGTAATGGGACCATCCAAATCCCCCTCCAAATCTGCCACAGTAAAATGCTAAACAGTTTTTCTTCCTAATGGTTAAAAAAAACAACAAAACAAAACAAAAAATTCAGAAAAAGTTTTGTTTTCTTTTTCTTTAGGTTCATCTATAAGAAACATCCTATTGAAGAACACCTATCCAAAGCTCGGGTCCTCTTGACAAAAATTTAAAACAATGCCAACTAAAGGTCTATATAAGTGTAAGTAATGCAGTATTAATTTTCTCTCTACCTGTTCCTCTTTGCTTCTGCCTGAACATTCCACTTCTTCCTTGGCTTTCTGCTATAGTTTTAAATAAATACTAAGTACCTTCATGAGCTATTCTGTTGCTGGAGGCTTCAACAGCTTTTACATATGATGCAAAACTGAGTTTTTGAACCTTGACAATTAGTAAAAAAAACTACAAACATGATCTAGGAAGAAGTTTGCAGACAAATGTCTCATCAATTTGAAGGATGACTAAGAGTGTCAAAGGGGAAAATAATACAAGAAACCAAAACCTAAAAAGTACAGTTCTGTAAAAATTGTAAAGTATTTAAAGGAAAATGTAAAAAAGACGAAGACTGATTTATGTATTTTACAGAACTACAAAGCAAGCCATCCCTTTTTGTACCTGTATTGTGCGTGTGCAGTCAAAAAGGAGATATAAAAGATGGGCCCCAATTTTATTTCTAGTGTTTAAACGTGTATGAGCATGTACCCACAAGTGTAGCAGAGGACTGTGAGAGCAAAGAGGAAGTGTCAGTGGTATAAAATAAATTAAGTGCACTACCAGGATACTCATGGATGACTGGGACCAGATTTGTGCCCATTCAGCAAGGGCAAGCCAGAGACAATTCTTCAGCATGTACCAGTTATTATTATCTAACCAAGCAAAAATAGTGTGCTTTAGCAATCTGGAGGCAGGCACAAATGTCACTTTACGACGTTATTGTACCAGTGGTGACTATAGTGGGCAGCTGATATCAGTGGTGGCGTGTAGGGGGCACAGGGCGGTGCAGGGCGGTGCAAAGGATGGAAGTTGTACAATCAGCATTCTCACATGTGATACTGTCCACTGCTAGACCTACAGGGTCTACTCTAAATTTCCTGACGGTAGCAGGCTTGTTACAGATGCCTCAAATGACAATTCTCTCAATATAAGGAACTACATGGGTGGCCTACAACTAGTACTTACACCCCATAGTACAAGCTTGACAAGTATATGCCCAATTATCCTGACCTCATATAGCTTTTAGGGGCATTTATAGGTAAGCATGCTTTGCACCATTCTAAATTATGCTGGAGATGGAAATGGCACAGAATCAGTCCAAGAGCTAGAGAGCCACAGGCAACATTTCGGCTTTTTCCCTACTCCTAGCACAATATCACAAAAAACAAGCAAAAAATTGATTTGTACCCATTCAGCAATTTGGTAATACAGAACAAAATATTCTTAAAAAAGGCATTCCACATGATTAAAATTATCTTTTTCTTTACTTTTTTGGACTTCCTTCAGCAAGTGAAACCACTTATTGAAGGTTTTAATAACCCAGAAATACTAAAATATAGCCTTAAACACACATGCATTTAATATTCTTAAGGCAACTTGTAAAAAAAAATTTGACTTACTCATATTCATATATCTCATAAAATTTAATGTTTCCTTTACAGAGTGTATTCAAAAGACACTAAGACTATGTTTTCCTGAGTGCATACTTCTGACAGAAATTAAATCTTCCCTTTTTCTTATCCCACTAGATTATTTTTTGTTGTCCACACAGAGCTGAATGGAGAAGAAAAAGTTAGCAACTGAGGGTGTCATAGAAACATGAGTTGGAACATATCTGAAAGGCGATGTACTCAAGTCACTGTCTATGGAGGATGGAAGAAGTAGTGAGACAAATAAAAGAAGCCTCTCCATAACAGATGTACATCTGGGCTTTGTTTTGTTTTTTAAATGTGAAAACTTCTGCTGAGTTAAAGAGAAGGAAGGGTTGGTCCCACTGCAGAAAAAAATTATCTCACAGTGTTTTCTGTTCTGCACTGCAAGCTGAGATTCTTCCTATCTCGCAAAATATAAAGTGTGCTATATTAATTTAGAAAAATTCAGTTTGTTTTGCATTTCCAAAGAGATTGTCATGTAAAGATCTCAGAACATGTTATATATATATATCAATTAATTACAAGCATCAAAACAACCCCGTGTGAGATGCAGTCTTGTGCCATTTTACTGATGGAAAAAAAATAAGCAAGTGACTTGAGTAAGGCAACACTGAAAGTTCTTGTGGACCTAGAATGGGCCAACAGAACTGTGACCTCCCAATTCCCAAGTAAGTGCTTGCACTATAGAATTATACTTCACTCTTCAGGAAAAGAAGAGGGAACAGATTCAGAGCAATTCATCTCATCTCCTCCAATAAGGCCTGCCTGTTTGCCTAGTACAATGAGGCATGAAAGTAGGGGCATCCATGCTTTTAAGTGTGGTGCATGCCATTTGTGGAAGGGAACTAGGCTGTAGAAGAATAATATTAAGAAACATACATAAAAACTGTTATTATCCTTAAGAGACTACTAGAATGAGAACTGTTACATGTCCTACTGTAATATCAACTGCTAAAATGGTTACATATAAAAAGGCAGCTAAACAGTAACCTAGAGACCTTCAAAAATAAGACTTATTCTTTTCATGCCATATGGAAAAAAGTACTCAAATTCAGAAATACTATGGAAATGAATCTCAAACTTGCCTTACTCACCAAACCGTGTGTAGCACCATATTGTACTGCTTCTAGAGTAGCTCCATTGCTCTGCAGAGGGCATAAACTGCACTGGGTTTATAATAAGGGAAGTGTAATATTCCCTGGCACGCTGGTGCAGCTAGAGGCCAATGAGGCCAATGAGTTGGAGAGGCAAGGCTAAGGAAAATAAATTAATAATAAAAACCAGCCAGAGAATTGAGGGGACCATTAGATGACCAAGATGTAGTCAGAAAAGAAAGGACTATAGCAAAAAAAGCTAAATACATTATTTGCAGCATTTTTTAATGAAGAAGATATTGAAGGAATTCCTACCCCAGATCAATCCTTCCTTTTAGATATGTCTTTGGAGTGGGATCACATAGAAGTGACAACAGAAGAAGTTTTAGAATAAATTGATAAGCTAAATACTAAAAAATCATTAGGACTAGATGGCATTTACCCAAGAGTTCTGAGGTACAGACCTGTTGGCAATATACTATAACCTAGCATTGCAAAGAGCCCATATGCTAGAGGACTAATGGGTTGCCAGCATAATATCCATCTTCAAAAAGGGGTCCAGAGATAATCCTGGGACCTACAGACCAGTGAGTCTCACTTCCATCTCTGGCAAATTGGTAGAATCTTTAATAAAAAATAAAATTCATGGAGGGAAGGCTCTTTCATGGACTGAGAGCTGCAGTAAAGATAGGAAGCAAAGGGCAGAGATAAATGGTTACTATTCGAGATGAAGGGATGTCAGAAGTGATGTCCTGCAGAGATCTGTACTGGGCTCAGTTTGTTCAACATTCTTAGCAATGACCTGGAAATCTCTAAGTTTGCAGATAATACTGAATTATTCCAGGAAGTCAAATCCCAAAATGATGGAAAGAAGCTGCAGAAAGATATCACCAAGCTAAGAGATCTGGTAAAAAAAATAGCAGAAGAACTTCCATGTCAACAAGTGCAAGGCAACATATGGGGGGAAAAATAGCCTAAATTATACATACAAGATGCTGGGTTCTGAACCATCTGTTATGCCTCAGGAGAGGGACCTTCAAGTTACTGTAGATAGTTCTCTAAAACCATCAGGTCAATGTGCAGTGGTGACCAAAACAAGTTAATAAGATGTTGAGCATCATTAAGAAAGGAACCAAAAACAAAATGGAAAACCGCATTATGTCACTATACAAATTCCTGGTGTGCCCACATCTATAATAATATGTACAATTCTGGTCTCTGCATCTCAAATAGGATACAGTAAAATTTTGAAAAAGCTAATGAGTAGGGCAAAAAGGTTGCCAAATATCTGTAAACCAGCAAATATGGAAGGGAGTACACAATAAGAAAAAGTTTGGGAACCTCTGCTTTAAGCGTCCACTCCAGCCACTGTCAAAGATGGGAACTAGCCTAGATGGACCACTGATCCGACTTGGTATGGCCCTACTTATGGTCTTGTATTCTAAGGAAAAGCCAAGCATGATAGATCCCTTGTTACTTATCATGCAATACATGAAGCAGGAAACCTGAAAAAGAATAGATCCCTCCCCTTTGGGATACAATTCCAGAAGGTGCGAGCACCACTATATCCTAATAAATTTACTAAGAGTTGAGAACAACCAGTACCTCAAAGGATTGAGTCATAAATACAGTGTTATTTGTAAATCTATTTACTGTATGTTCAAATGAAAGCATGTAGATTAAGATGATATATCATCTGTCTAAACTACTGTACATGGTATACTGTAGTATATTGTCAAATTACATCATAATCACTGACAATTTGGCTAGCAAAAAGCATATCTTGAGGCAATAAAACACACTCACAGGACAGTGGCTATTTCAAGCATGTGGCCATTCTCCCCTGAGGATCATCTAACAGTAATACTTGTTCACATCACCATCTTTCTTTGTGTGCTCCCTATAATAATTTTTTCAATCAAGATGTATTTCTATCAAATTTAACATGGTATATAACAACTGGTTTCACTAGGTTATGCAATATCTATTTCCAGGTTATTCCTTTACAAGCAAAAGCAAAAACAGTCATTTAGTTTTTGTGCTGTATTTTAACCACAGAGTTAAAATAATAAGCCTATAACAATACCATAATAAGCCTATAATAATATCATATTATTTGCATACATCACACCTCAAATAAGACATGCATGGGGGTTTTGGGAAGGCAAAATTAAGAAAAGACATTTTTCCAGAGTTATGTTTGTATAGAGCGGGGACAGAGCCTAAACTTCAGCTGACTCACCCTCCCTTTCCTGCTTAACTACCACCCAAAACCCTAGCTGCTGCTGGAGACTGGTAGCCATGGGTAGATCTATGATTGTTAAATGAGATAAAGATCATCTAGGGCTCTGAAATAGGAGGGAAGAGAAAAGGAGCATCTAGCAGACAAGCAAAATTGCCCTAAGAAAGGTTAGCCTGATTAGTGGAACATCAAGAAAGGATATGAGATTTTTAACACCTGTGAAGCAAAAAAGTGTGAGCTTTTGAGTCAACAGACTCTCTTAGCTACCTTAAAAGTAATGCCACTTGCGCTGCTGGGTGTAGGAGGAATCAAAGCAGTGTGCTTCTATTCTGGGTAGAGAAGCAGCTTCCCTACTTAAACTATGCACCCCAATTATGGAGGAGGTAATTTTGGAGAAAAGAATCATGTGGTATGCAAGTAAATATGGTATTTAGCACTTATACAATATAGCACTTTACAGTTTCAAAGCTCTGTTAAAAAAAGCTCTCTAGGTTTCAATGGTGACTGGAGATAAGAAACCAAAACAGTTTAAAAGTATCTGTCCCTGTACTGAGCCCTACCTGACTGACTTCATAAACCCAAAAACTGAGTCTCAGATTCAAACAGATTCAATGGCAGCTTAGATTAGCATTTAGGAATTCACAGGTCTCACTGACAAATGCTAACATTTCACAGAAATATTGCTTCTGAGAAAACCCATAACAAAAGAAAAACCATCAACCAACTCCCTTCCCCTTAGAATTCAGAGCCACTTCCTTCCTCTCCACACACATTTAACCTTTATTAACATTAGTTACCTAGTAAGACCACAATCTGTCAGACTTAAACTTATGTGTAAGTGTATTAAAAATGTAGGGTTCTTGAAGTCACTTCAGCATGTACTTAAATCTTTACAGGAGGCAGCCATCAGAGAAAAATGAAAAAGATTTACAACCAAGCTCTATCAAGCCTTAGGCAGTGCAGATGTAGTGCGGTATCTTCTGGAAGGGCTAGACATTTTTAAATCTGCAGGTCCAGATGCCCTCCACCCAAGGGTGTTGAGGGAGCTGGCAGGGGTCATCATGGAGCCTTTGGCCTGGCTGTATGAGCATTCGTGGTCATCTGGCTAGGTGCCGGGGGATTGGAAACTGGCTAATGTGGTCCCTATTTTTAAGAAGGGGAGGAAGGAGGACCCAAGTAATTATAGGCCTGTAAGCCTCACCTTGGTGCTCGGGAAGCTCCTGGAGAGGATCATCAAGGAGCACATCTGTGGGGGGCCTGCAGGGGAGATCATGCTCAGGGGAAATCAGGTTCACCAAAGGCAGGTCCTGCCAGACCAACCTGATTGCCTTTTATGACCAAGTAACTAAATCCTTGGATGATGGTGTCGCTGTGGACGTAGTCTTTCTAGACTTTAAGGAGGCCTTTGACACTGTCTCTCACCCCATCCTCATCAATAAATTAAGCAACTGCGGCATTGATGCCTGCACAGTTGGATGGGTAAAAAATTGGCTGACGGGGCGCACCCAGAGAGTAGTGGTGGATGGGTTGTACTCAACCTTGCGAGATGTGAGCAGTGGGGTAACCCAGGGTTCGGTCCTCGGGCCCGCACTGTTTAACATCTTCATCAGCAACTTGGATGAGAGGGTGGAAAGCACACTGTCCAAGTTTGCTGATGACATTAAGATGTGAGGCGAGGTGGACACACTTGAAGGGAGAAAGAGGCTGCAACTAGATTTAGACAGACTACAAAAGTGGGCAGATGAGAATAGGATGGGGTTCAACGTAGACAAATGCAGGGTGCTGCACCTTGGGAGAAGGAATCCACAGCATACATACAGGCTGGGGAGTTCCCCTCTTGAAAGCAGAGGCGGAAATGGATCTCGGAGTCATTATTGACTCCAAGATGAACATGAGCTGCCAATGCCAGACTGCAGCCAGCAAGGCCAGCCGTACCTTGTCATGAATCCAAAGGTGCATCTCAAGCCAGTCAAGAGAGGTGATACTCCCCCTCTATGCGTCTTTGGTCAGGCCGCAGTTGGAGTACTGCATCCAGTACTGGGCGCCACATTTCAAAAGGGATGTGGCCAGCCTGGAGAGGGTTCAGAGGAGGGCCACCCACTTGGTGAGAGGGCAGCAGGACAGGCCCTACGAGGAGAGACTGAAGGACCTGAACCTGTACAGCCTCAGCAAGAGGAGGCTGAGCGGGGACCTGGTAGCTGCCTACAAGCTCATCAAGGGGGATCAACAGCTAATAGGCAGAGCTCTTTTCTCCCCAGCACCCTCTGGGGTGACGAGGAACAATGGGCATAAGCTGATGGAGAATAGGTTTAGATTTGAGATCAGAAGGCAATATTTTACAGTTAGGGTGGCCAAAATCTGGAACCAACTTCCCAGGAAAGTGGTCCTCGCCCCTACCTTGGGCATATTCAAGAGGAGGTTGGACGATCACCTGTCTGGGGTCTTGTGAACCCAGCATTCATTCCTGCCTGTGGCAGGGGTTCAGGCTAGATGATCTGTTCAGGTCCCTCCTGACCCTAGCTACTATGAAACTATGAAACTATTTCCAAGATAATTACATTGAATAATGCGAACACATCACATGAAAATACCTGAACAAAGGTTTTACATATATTAATAGCTGCATTGTTTTGGAACATGTGCGCCACCTGAAAAACACTTGTATCCAAATTACATAGACAGCAAATAGGCATTCTTAAAAATTATACAGCACTGACTAAATTTTAGAAGCATGAATCATATTTGTACAAAATACCAATGTAAATTCCAAAAATATAAGAAGGGCTTAGGACCCAAACTACAACTAGGAATATATAATCTGGCTGTTCAATTTCTTTTCATACGGCTGCAGTTATGATTACTACATCAACAGAAATAACTAATTGAACAGAAGAATATTTTTGTATTTTTTTATAAAAAACAGTCAAGAAATATTTTTGCTAAATGACTTTTTAATATAATTTTAAAACTTTATTTATTAATTAAACCAACCCATAAAATAACAGATTTAGCATTCAAAACATATCCAAAATATACACAGATAGACGTTAGTCTTCTATCAACAGGGTTACCACAATCTAAATCAATGCCCATAGAAGTCTTGTGTTCTCTTCCTCTCCTCCCCCCAGACTTCAGCTGTTCCTCAATGTTTCTGTCAATGCCAAACCCCTTTTTCTTCATCCCCATATAATAATTCACCCCTCCTTTTCCCTATAACGTTGCATAACACAAATCTCATTATTTTCTTCTCATCTCTGTTTTTATTTTTAAATATATATTTTAATTTTATTCTTAAGTATTCACTCACAGAACTTGCACTTCATTATTCAAAAAAGCTTCTCAAATTTTCTGGTTTGGAGGCAAAAGAAGATCCTTTTCTTGCAAATTTACATAACTTTTTATTTTTGTCCAATTCATGTTAAACTCTTACACTTTTAAAATGTAAATCTGAACATATCCATTATAGCCAACATAGATTTATCAAGAGCTTAACCCACTTGATTTCATTCTATGACGAGATGATGGGCTTTACGGGTTGGGAAAAAGTGGTTAATGTGGCATGCAAGCCTTCTCATACCATCTCCCATGACATCCTCATGAATAACCTCAGGGAATACAGCCTAGATGAAACAACTGCAAGGTGGATAGACATCATGCTTTAAGAGAAGTCATCAATGTCTTGATGTCTAAGAGGAAGAAGTATCCAATTGGGTTCCCCAGAAATCTGTCTTTGGGGTATGGCAGTGTCCAGTATTCTTACTAATGACTTGGAGAATAGACTTGAGAATAGACTTGAGTTCATAGATTTGGAGTAGCAGACAATGAATGATGATTAGAATTAAAATTCAAAGCAATCTTGAAAACCTGAAGAAATTATCTGAAAAAATCAAATGAAACCCAATGAAGACAAGCACAAAGTGATTCTTCCATTTTAATCAGTACTGATGAGGTCTCACTTAGGCTAGAGACAGAAGTTACACATAAGATAGTTTAAGTGACCAGAAACTGGTTTAAACCTGTACCAAAACAGAAGTTTAGTGCACATAAACCAGTTTCAAAATGGCCAAAACCGGTTTGAGATAAACCTGGTTGAATGTAGTATCACACTTAACTGATTGAGGTCAAACCAGTTTATGGAAGTTCTGCCCCAGACTCCTTCCTGGTTTAAATTAAATCAGAGTCTCCCAGTATCCCAGCATGCTCTGCAGCCCTAGGCTGGGCTGAGCTGTCTGTTCCAGCCAAGCAGGGTTGGCCCCACCCCTCTCCTCCCTAGCTGGAGCACTATCACTGCTCCAGCTGACTGAGAAGGGGGTGGGGGTGTGAAATCTTGGTCTGGAGTGCAGCCAGATCTGCCTGGCAGGGAGACAGCAGCCCTTTCCAGGTGTTCCCAGCCACCACACCCCTCCTCTCTACTCCAGGGACAGGAGCAGGAACATGGCCAGGCGCTGGTAGCCTGAGAGGAAGGGGGGGGGGTTCGATCTCTCAATTGCAGGGGGTGGGGAGGAAGGCACAGGCACCCATAGGCTCCATTCATGAACCTGGGGCCACAGCAGCCAGATGCCAGTAGCTTGAGGGGAAGCGGGAAGTTTAATCCCCTCCTTACAGGCAGCAGTGGCACAGGCACTGACACGGCATTGGATCCATCTCACACTGAAGATCCTCTCAGGCAGGAACCATGCCACAAGTCCCTTGGAGGAGCGGCAAGCAGTGCCCAATGGTGAGGTGGGTCTAGCTGTGGGGAGGGGGGAGGAGGGCAGGGGAGGGAGGATGAGACCTGGCTTCAGGCATGGAAGGAAGGTTGGGGGGGAGCTGGGGCCAGTCATATAGCCCGACTCACCACTGCTTCTCACTGCAGCAGTGCAGCCCAGGCTAGGATGGCCCTAGGGGGAGGGAGTCAGCACCCACCGCCTCTGCCTCCAGCCTCATGTGGGGGACACAGTTTGCAGGCAGACTGCAGCTGGATCACGGCTCCCTGCCCCCCTCTCCCCCCAGTGGCCCAGTGAACCAACACGGTGGGTGGAAGTGAAGTACCTGTCACCTGCCACTTGTTTGTGGTGGCACTGCACACTCAGGGTGGGCTGCTTCAGGCCAGGGGAGTGAGCAGCAGTAGGGGGAGGCATTGAACCACCACAGCCTGGTCCAGCCCATCCCCACAGCCCAGGGGTCTGAGCAGCAACTGGCACACAGCAGCCTGCCTTGAGTGAGAGGAGAGGAACAAGAATGATCAGAGGTGTAAAAATTTGGCAAAGGAAGAAAAGTTGGAAGAACTTAACACAGAAGATAGACTCTGTGGAAGAGAAAAGTGAGGTTTGATTTGATAATAGGTCTTCAAATGCCAAAAAAAAAAAGGAAAAAAAAAGATGTCTTTATAAAGAGGATAGTGATGGATTGTTTTTCACGTTCACAGTGGACGAGTAGTACCAGGCTTAGACTGCAACAACTTTTTAATTCAGAGAGTGGAATCTTCATCCCTATCTAATCTGCATTGAAAAACTTCCAAACACCTCATTGGGGTAGATCAGACAAGAGATGCTCCTGCCCTGAGCAAGGGGTTGGGCAAGATGATTTCCTAGGGTCCCTTTCTCCATTACTTTTCCCTGACTCTATAATTATTTCACCCTCTGGTAAAAAAATATGTATACAAACAAGGAATTTCAGGCATGAATTATGCAGGGGTTTGGGCTGTAGCCGTGTTGGTCTAAGGACATAGGCAGACAAGGTTCCTTGGGTGAATTTGATATCTTTTATTAGACCAACCCACTCCATCCAGGAAGAGCATACACCAACTGCTGAAGCTTCCTTAGCCTGACGAAGGGTTTTTGAACCCGAAAGCTTGCTTAATAACTATTCTCCAACCATTTGGGTTGGTCTAATAAAAGATATCATATTCACCCAAGGAGGCATGAATTATTACATTTGGTGCTGTGAGTTTTCTGCTGCCAATGGTCTATGTCCTGTTGCCATAATTCCCTACAGTCTTTTGAAGGGATCATCTGAAAACAGCATGTACTCTTTTGGCTGAACATTTTGTGACTGAAACATTTTAAACATAATTTAGCTGAAGTGATCTAAGTAATTATGGTACAATGCTATTCAGGATACATCTGAGCAGCCAGCTTTTGCCAAGCTGCCTTTATCAATTTCTCCTCCATGGCGAATAAAGTTAAAGAAATACAACAGTTTTGCCATACTTCATGAAAGTCAAAAAACATCTATGAATTTATTAACTTAACTCTCACATTATCATACCCATTTTAGATCTAGCAAATAGTGTATTAACTGTCAGACTAAAACAGACTAACCAAAAAGTTAACAGATTTTAATACTCAAACACAACTTTAAGGGCACGAAGTGTAAGAGTCAACAACGTCTAAGTAAAAAAAATATATTATATAAAAGTGGAAACTCATTGAGTTACAAGTGTTATCCTCACACAGTAAGATTATGCACATAAGGAGACCAGAAAACATGTATGTCAATACCATCATAAATGCAAAGTGCAAGTATTTCTTTGGGTGATATCTTTTATTGGACAACATTTACATAACTCTGTCCCAACTACAGTCAGGCCAATAAACAATACTGCCCTAAGAAATCCTTGCCTCTAGACCATCATGGCAAAAATATTACTTTTGCACTACCAACACCATCATAATTCATTCTGTTGCTGACAATTATTTGGATCTCATCAGGTTTTTGTGAGTAAACTCCATTATCATTCCATTCCTTAGATGAGACCTGACAATATCTGTTTTTTTCCATGGGGATGTTATTACCAAGTGTCCTCCAGGGGGTGCTTTGCTCCTGACCTCTGCAGCCTTTTCCGGTCTCTGAGAAAGTCCCTTGAAGTTAGCCCAGGTTTGTCTTCTACAGCAGCATTTCTCAAACTGTGGGTCATGACCCAAAATTGGGTTGCAAGAATATATGAAAGAGTTGTGAACAAACTTTTAAAATGGATTCTCCTTTAAAGGAGAAAAATGAGGAAAGCAGCAGTGGTGGCCACTGGCCAGGTCATGAAATGGGGTAGAGCCACAGCCTGGTGCACAAGCAACTGGTGCAGGAGGAGGTAACGACAGCACAGCCCCTCCTGGTCTACTACTCCTCGCACTGTTGATGGCATGGCTGGCATAGGGATCCTAGGGACAGTGGCAGCAGCAATGAGTCTCCTCACCCTGCTCTACTCTTCCATGCCGGATCCTACCCTCTGGGCTACAGAGGCAGCTCCTGCCTATGCTGGTCCAGCCAGGCTGCAGCCTCATGCCTGTTCTGTGTGCACAAATCAGTAAGGCCACATGCCCAACCCCCCTTCTCCACACATCCAGCCCCTTCCCCACAGAATGGGGGTGGGGGGAGCGGGGGCTGTGTCCTGGAGGTGGGGAGCAGCAGGTCGGGAGTGAGGGCACTGGCAGGGCCAAGGGGCTGTGTTTTCAACTTAAACTATTTACTGGGTCAAGACTGGCCATTGATGATTACAAATGGATCCTAGTACAAAAAAGTTTGAGAACCACTGTTCTACAGCAATCTACAGCAAGTTTGTCTTCTACAGCAAGCCTAGGCTCCTTCCCACTTTGAGACTTGTAGTCTCTCACCTTCCATGGTTCTTTGTGGCCGTCACTCAAGGAGCTAATATCCAATTCTGCTCTTGAGAGAGGGACTCACTGGGGAGACCCAGCACAGCCCACAGTTTCAAGCAGTGCAGCAAGCAGTCTTTTGAGTAAAGACATTTACTAGGGCAAAGGGCAGCAAGGCAGAGATTCTCTGTACCCTGCATAGGGGTTACAGAGTTCCTCTGTCCCCAGTCTAGCCCACACAGCCCTGAGCACTTCCAAAGACATTCAGCTGTTCTCTTTCCAGTCTCTCCAGCTCCCCAAATGTCCTTCAGATGTCTCAGTGCCCAGAATCTTCTGGCCAGGAGTTTCCAATCTGCCTTTTTCCAGCCTGCTCTCCCACAGTCATGTTTATCTCCCCGTGGGTATAGGACATCTCACCTTTGTTGATATGTTAACAAAGCTATTTTAGACTTCCTGGAGATGTGAAGTCTGTCTCCTCCTGAATGTAGCCAGTTAACCCTTTATTTTCTGTGCATAGGTTAAGGAGGTAAACTGAATCACACTATACTATGACAACATGAACATAATTAATAGACCTATCACAAGAAAACCATAACCCATCACAGATGTCCTTTCTAAGGCACAATACTCCCTCCCTTTCTCTGCTTAACCAGAAGTCTGTGGCTTGGAAGCTCTTCTAAGAGAGTAGCAAGGCATGCTTGAGTCACGTCTATACGAGGATGCTGACTTGAGTTAATTTGTTCACTCTAAGTGCAGCTACTGAGATATATTGAACCAAAGAATGCCCATACACTTTTGTTGTTCTTACAGTACTTTTCTCCTGTTACCATTTTCCAAATAGCGCTGTATTCTGCAAATTACTCACTCAGCATTCTGGACAGTTATCCAGTTATGCAATATTTTGCAGTTCAGTCCTATGTCCTGTGATATTTTTCACAATGCATTGTGGGATGTCTACCATAAACTACAGGAATACTGGAATTGTTGTCAGAGGGTGGGAGAACAGAAAGAGGAGGCATGTAAAATTAATGAAATCTCATGATTCTTCTTCTGGCCTTCATTTATTTTGCCATTTTCCAAATGCTGAGAGGTACAAACTACTAGTGAATGCCTACTGCTAAGTAAAGTGAATATAATAGTCATGAATATGAATAAGATGATGTACATGTATTTGTAGTCATGCCATCAGATGGATTTGTCTCTGCAGCTTCACAGGACTCTAATGCTGATGTGATACGGCTAACAGAGGAAAAAAGAGGATCAGGAGAATGAAATAAAGCAATTATTTCTGCAGTGCATATATTGAGAACAAGTTGATTGAGAGCCAATTTTGGGCTCAGGCAACTAACAGGCGGGGAAGTAATGCAGAGCATGAATAACCAACAGTGCTAATGGAATTTTTGGTTGACAATGGCCATTTTCCTAGAAATCTGTGCAAAGCTTATCTCAGAGCTGCAATGACAAAATACCATTAGAAAATAGCTCACCTCATGGTAAAAAAAGCATCACCATCAGGAAACTTGCCATCTCCAAATGGTAGCTTAACTAGTTTGGTGCTGGTAGATCAATTGCAAGGCAGTTATCATGGAGGTCTGTGATAGTATGAGGAGAATGTTGCTGTTCCCTACCATAAAGTTTGGAGATGCATAGGAGGTTATTAATGGCTCTAAACAAATAGCTGATGGGACAAACTTGTCTCTTCTTTGTCCCTCACAATAGGCCAAAATTTCAGCAGTAAAAAGGGTTATTTTTTTATTGTGTCACAAAACCTGGTTGATCACAGTGGAAGTTGCAATATGAGTACACATCAGGAGGGGTCCATGACATCAGGATATTTAGAAACACAGGCCTGCTTGATGAAATGACAAAAGGAAAGTTTGGAGTTACAATTCCTTTACTCTTCTTTGGAGATCCAGCTCCCCCTGTACCTCCTTTAACTTGTGAAGCCTTTCTCTAGACATTCAGGCAGGAAAAAGGAAAACAGTGCATGGATGGAAGACATTTTTGGCAAACAAATTTTACTCTGAAATAACATTCCTTTGTAAGCAAGGCCTCTTAACTATTCCCGGTAGTTGTCCATAGAAGCTCTGTTTAGGACTGTCTAAAAAAAAGCTTCCTTTACAACACAACCTAATCTGGTCGGCCTCTGCCCAGCCAGCGTGCTCCCAGCTGGCCTCCTCCTCTCCCGTGCTGGCTTCCAGCAGGGTTTTTTAATTTCCCGTGGTGGCAGCGTCAGCTGCTGCAATCTGCTGACCATCACACCACCCAGGAAGCAGCTACTTGAAAAGCCAGCGAAATGCTAGCTTGCACAGCTCCTGATCTGCCCCTGCCCATCCAGATGGTAAGTTTCCCAGGATGCAGTGTGCTCTCTCTCCTTCTCTGGGAATGCCAGGGTTTGTCCCCAGCAGCCTCAGTGCCTGTGGGGGCTTATCGCTGCCACAGACCTCCCCGCTTAAGCTGCCTCGTGGCATCTTGGTATCTAGCTGTGCATTCCAAGTTGTCTGGTGTTGCTTCTGGTGTGCTTGGCGCACCCCATAGGCTGGCTCATCTGGGCTGATGTATCTGGAGAGGAAATCCACCATGAGGTTATCCTTATCAGGGCAATGCACCACCTGGAATTTAAAAGGTTGCAGAGCTAGTGCCCAGGGGGTTATGTAGGTGTTCTCTACATGGGTTTTGGTTAACCACTGAAGTGGGGCATGATCCATTACCACCAGGAACTCCCAGACCATCAGATAGTATTTGAAACACTCCACCACCCAGCTGTAGCAGGACCACCCCTAAGGCACTAACGGATGCTTTAGTCTGTAAGAGAAAAAAGGCAGAGAAGTCAGGGGTATGCAATACCACATCCTGACACACGGCCTCCCTCAGATTCTCAAAGTTTTTTGTCATTTCAGCCGTCCATTGTAGAGCCCTTGATGCCCTTCCTCGGAGTGCATCTGTGAGGGGTGCGCCAAGCTCCATGAAGTGCGGTATAAATCTTTGATAGTAATTAATGAGCCCCAAGAAGGACCGGAGTTGATGACAGTTGAGTGGCTCTTGGAAATGATGCATTACCTCTACTTTGTCTTTGAGGAGTAGAATAGTTCCCCGGCCCACACAAAACCCCAGATACTTGGTCTATTTTCCTGCCAGTTTACATTTTTTGGGGTTAGCTATCATCCCAGCCACTTCAAGCTCCCCCAGGACAGCCCTCAGGGGATCAAGATGTAATGGCCAATCCAATGTAAAGATGACTATATCATCAATGTAGGCAGCAGTATAGGCTTCGTGTGACACCAGCAGGGAATCCATAAGCCTCTGGAATGTGTCAGCAGCTCCATTAAGCCTGAAGGGCATTCGTACAAACTCAAATAGGCCCCAGGGAGTTCCGAAAACTGTTTTGGTGCAATCAGTAGCTCTCATCGGAATTTGCCAATACCCTCTGGCTAGGTCAATGGTAGATATATACCTTGCTTCCCCAATTTTCTCCACAAGGCGGACGATATGGGGCATGGGGAAGGTGTCAAAGGTCACCAGTGCATTCAACTTCCGGAAGTCTATGCACAGGAGGAGTGACCTGTCAGGTTTGGCTACTGGTACTATTGGACTGTGCCAAGGGCTTCAAGAAGGCTGGATAATCCCTTGCCTCTGCATCTTTTCTATTTCCTGCCATACTTCTTGTTGCGATTGATGAGGTATATGCCTCCATTGCTCCCTGACTAGAGAGCCTGGCAGTGTCCTGATTCCATGTTCTATTCCTCCAGCCCATCCCGGGGTCCCTTGGAATACGTCCTGAAAGGCTTCTACCATCTCCATCAGTTCCCACCATTGCTTGGTGTTTAAGTCTTCCCCAAACTGAACTTGCATCCCCTGAGTTGCTCCGTCCCCCAACTCAAGGCAAGGAGATCCCAACTCCTCTCCTGTTTCCTTGTGTTGCACCATCCAGCCCTGCGGTGCCCTCCACCCTTTTAGAAGGTTGACATGGTAGATCTGGTGTTCCCAGTGGTGTCCAGGCTTGAGACCTCATAGTCGGCCAGCCCTACTTGCAGGGTCACTTTAAAGGGGCCTTGCCACATGGAGAGGTGCTTACTTGTCAAAGTTGGAAGCAATACTAGTACCATGTCTCCCAGTTGGAATGTCCTGGACTTCGTTCTCTGATCATACTGGGCCTTTTGCCATTGTTGCACAGCCCAGAGATTCTGGCAAGCGATTCGCTGGGCCTTGTTTATACAATCTCGCAAATCCTGGTGATACCTTTCTGCCATAATCCCTGGTCCCACTGGCCTTTCCCACTCTTCTCAAACAATCTGTAAGAGACCCCTGGGGCTGTGACCATATACCAGCTGGAAGGGCAAGAACTGCATAGACTCTTGTGGCACATCCTGCAGGGTGAATAATAGTGGAGTTAATATCATGTCCCACCTACATGGATCCTCTTGTGCACTTCTCCTGAGCATCCTCTTGATTGTCCCATTGAGTCTCTCCACTAACCTGTTAGTTTGGAGGTGATAAATGGACGTCTTCAGATGGTTGATGCTCAGGGTGCTGCTAAGTGCCTTCATTACTTCCCTAAATAAAATTAGTCCCCTGGTCGGTGAATACTTTGTGGGGAATTCCCACACGGGTGATCCACTTTAACAGCTCTTCCATCACTCGAGTAGCCGTAATTGACCTAAGCGGAACCGCTTCTGGGAAACATGTTGCATTGTCCACCAAGACTACTACATATCGGTACTCCCCATGAGACTTTGGCAGGGAACCTATAAAGTCCAGCACTATGCAAGAGAAGGGCGTCTCAATTACCAGCATGGATTGCAAGGGAGCCTTCTGAGGTCTCCATTCCTGGGCTCTCTGGATGTGTCGCACCCCACCTATCCACATCATCTTGTAGGCAGGGCCAAAAGAAATCACAGGCCAGTCTCACCCTGGTCTTGTTGCACCCTAGATGGCCCCCTAGCAGGGAGGCATGTGCCAGCCTCCAAATTTGCTGGCAGAATGGGATCAGGACCACCAGCTGTCGCCTCTCTGCCATACCCTCCTGACTCCTCTGGACCCGATACAGCAGACCTCCCATTACCTCATAATAGGAGGCGCTCCTGGATGTCCCTTCTCCTGGATCCTTGGTTACCAGCCATTGCAGCTCCGGATCGTCCCACTGTGCTTGACAAACCTGAACTGCACGGGCCACCCGCTCCATATCTATGCTGCCCTGAACAGCCCCATCCTGCTGGGAGGATGTTTCCCCTGCCCAGCCCTTGCCTCTCCATAATCGCTTCTTCTCTTCTTCAGTTGCTCTTACATGCTCTGGCACCATGTAGATTGGTCCCCACTCTTGGCCTAGGATCATCTCACAGGCCAATGCTGGGGCCAGGCTGACCTTTAGCTCACCTTGAAACTCCATTACTCTCAGCGGAAGGTAGCAACTCTGGAAGCGCATTTCTCCCCACTAGATGCAGGCCATAACCAGGGGTCTGGCCTCCCTCACATCTGCTTTTGGAGCCAGATCTGCATAGAGTAAGGACTGTGAACATCCCGTGTCCAGGGTAGCTCATACTGCCCAATCCCCGATCCAGGCCATCACTACCAGTCATTCCCAGCCTCCCTCCTGTAGGGTTGTGCCAAAACTACAATCCATTGGCTCACCCCTGTCAGCTTCCCCTGGTCTCTCTCTAGGAAAAGGAGGTGTCGCTAAGCCACAACTCAGCTCACCTAAGCCCAGCCCATACTCCTTCGCGATATGACCGGTATGGCCGCAACATTAGCAGATGACACCCTCATTGTCCCCTTCAGGGGCCCTATCCTTTTCTCCTCATCTCGGGTCATGCCCCTGGTCTGGGTACAAAAGCCCTGCCTGCAACTATACTCGTTCTCAGAGATGGAGAAAGTCTCAGTGAGGTGGAGGGCTTCTTCGCTGTTCCATGGTTGATGCTGTCTCAACCATATCTGAGTGTCTTCCACTAGGTCCCAAAGGAATTGTTTGAACAGGATCTGGTCTATAACCCCATCTCAGTCAAACCAGTTCACAGGGAGCCATTTATTCAACACATCTTGTAAGTACTTCAGTAAGCTGTGAGGCCTCTTGACATCTTTTGTTTTCTATGCTTGGAAGGCCCGTCTATGGTTCTCGATGCCAGGCACTGCTCCCCCTCCTTTGCTGCAGGGCAGTGTCATCTGTGCTGCCACAGACAGTGCCCGAAGCCTCTGCCCAGCCAGCATGCTCCCAGCTGGCTTCCTCCTCTCCCTTGCCAGCTTCTGGCGGGGTTTTTAAATTTCCCGCAGCGGCAGCTTCAGCTGCTGTAATCAGCTGGCCGCCACCCCGTCCGGGAAGCAGCTGCTTGAAAAGCCAGCGAAACACCAGCTCGCGTGGCTCCTGCTCTGCCCCCACCCATCCAGATGGTAAGTTTCCTGGGATGCTCTCTCTCCCTCTCTGGGAATTCCGGGGCTTGTCCCCAGTGTCCTCGGTGCCTGTGGGGACTTCTTGCCGCCACAAATGTCCAATGTAAATATAAGTGATAATCATCTATAATGGAACACTGAAGTCATTAGGAAGCTGTAGGTCTGAAGCACAGACCACTAACCATAATGATCTGTGGCACTAGGTAATGAGTTGTCATAGAGCAGAAAACAGACACGAAGGGTAAATGGCTGAGGACTTGGAAGAGGAAGAAAGGGCATTAGAATCTGGAGTACATAGAAAAAATCAGGAATCTATCATGAGAATACAGACAAGAAAGCCCAATGCTACTTAACTATATGAATTAGGAGTTGAGCGCCAGAGAAAGAAAATGCAATGCCATCAGTTACCTCATTAGTTTTTGCTTGTTGAACCCTCTTAGAAGCAGAAGCACTTCAATCTCTCCTCCAATAAACAAAGTCACTCAAACGATCTATCCTTGCTTCAGTGAGAGACAGGCCTATAGCAGTCACCACCCATAGCAGTCTACAGGGCCAAATGAGTTCAACACCCCTGATTTAACCATGATCCACATAACCTGGTCTATTCTATGACCTTACTTACTAGTAAGGAAATATTACATAAAATGTACAGTAGCCTACAAAGTTTTTCTGTTGCAAAATCTAGAATCCGTTATCACAAATGTGGTTCATGCTTTTAATCTTCTAGAAATACACATACAATATATCAAATACAAATCCTCCACCAGCAGGATGAGATCAGAGGAAGGGTAGGCTGAAGTGCTCTGGGTCAGGATAAAGGGGGGTCATGGGGAAAGGGACTTAACAGTGGGGGTCTACTACAGACCTCCTAACCAAGGGGAAGAGCTGGACCATGAATTCTCAGGTCAGCTTGCGGAGGTACTTAAGGCAAGCGATGTAGTTGTCATGGGTGATCTAAATTACCTGGACATCTGCTGGGAGGAGCAGTCAGCCAGGTCAGACTGCTCATGGAGGTTTCTGGCTGAGACACAGGACCTCCACTTAACCCAGGAGGTACACAGTCCTACCAGGGGGAATGCCCTGCTGGACCTGGTCCTGGCCACAGGCGACAACCTAGTAAGAGGGCTCCAGTTCCTTGACCACCTGGGAGATAGTGATCATTGCTTGCTGGACTTCACCATCCAGCGCAGGGTGCCAAAGGCCTGCAGCAAGGCAGTAGCCCTAGACTTTAAGAGGGCCAACTACAACGAGTTGAGAAAGGCGCTGGGGTCCTGGAGAGTAGGGGAACTCAGTGCCCAAGATGAGTGGTCGTTCCTTAAGGAGACGATACTCAGAGCCCAAGGGGTGACAATCCCAACAAGAAGCAAGGGGCAAAAGAGTGCCCAAAAGCCCCCCTGACTCACCAAGGGCATTCGTGAATGCCTAATTGCCAAAAAGGAGGTGTACACCCAGTGGAAGGGAGGGGCTATCACCAAAGAGGAATATACCTCCACTGCTCGGGTCTGTAGGGGGGCTGCTAGGAAAGCTAAGGCAGATACAGAGCTAGGGCTTGCATCACGGATCAAAGATAATAAAAAGTCCTTTTTTTAAATATATAGGGAGAATGAAGAAGGCACCGGGTAATGTGGGGCTCCTGCAGGATATGCTTGGCAATCTGGTGGTCGCACCAGAGGAGAAAGCAGACCTCTTTAACAAATTCTTCGCCTCCATCTTCCTGTGCAGGGACTGGGACTCCCTGACCAGGATTCCAGATGGACTCAGGAGAAACGCCGCCAAGCCTAAGGTCGGGGAGGACCGGGTTAGAGAGCTTCTGGAGGGGTTGGACATGTTCAAATCAGCAGGTCCGGATGCTCCCCACCCCAGGGTGTTGAGGGAATTGGCAGGGGTTATTGCGGGGCCCCTGGCATGGCTTTACGAGCACTCATGGTGCTATGGCCAGGTGCCAGATGACTGGAAAAAAGCCAACGTGGTCCCCATCTTCAAAAAAGTGAAGAGGGAGGACTTGGGCAACTATAGGCCCAATAGTCTTACTTCAATCCTGGGTAAACTCTTTGAGAAGATCATCAAGGAGCACATCTGTGATGGGCCAGCAGCAGAGATGATGCTCAAGGGCAACCAGCATGGTTTCATTACAGGCAGGTCCTGTCAGACCAACCTGATTGCCTTCTATGATCAGGTCACAAAAGCATTGGACGCAGGTGTCGCGGTGGATGTAGTCTTTCTGGCCTTCAGCAAGGCCTTTGACACTGTCTCCCACCTCATTCTCATCAAAATCTAAATGACCGTGGCATTGATGCCTACACAGTCACATGGAATGCAAATTGGCTGAAGGGTCATACTCAGAGGGTAGTGGTGGACGGGTCTTTTTCAACCTGGAGGGAAGTGGGCAGTGGAGTCCCCCAGGGCTCGGTGCTTGGGCCCGCACTGTTCAATTTCTTTATTAGTGACTTGGACGATGGGGTAAAAAGCAGCCTGTTTAAATTTGCTGATGATACCAAGTTTTAGGGTGAGCTGGGCATGCTAGTAGGGAAGGACAGATTACAGCAGGACCTGAACAGGTTACAGGGGTGGGCTAACAAAAATAGGATGGGTTTCAACACTGACAAGTGCAGGGTGCTGCACTTAGGCAGTGGGAACCAGCAGCACACTTATAAGTTTGAGAGCTTCTTGAGAGCATGGTGGCAGAAAGAGAGCTTGGAGTCATTACTGACTCCAAGATAAACATAGGCCGACAATGCGAGGTCACAGTCCGTACAGATGCATCTCAAGCAGGGCCAAAGAGGTGATCCTCCCCCTCTATGCAACACTGGTCAGGCCGCAGCTGGAGTACTATGTTCAGTTCTGGGCGCCGCACTTCAGGAGGGATGTGGACAGCATTGAGAGGGTCCAGAGGAGGGCCACCCACATGATCCGGAGACAGCAGGGCAGACCCTACGAAGAGAGGCTACGGGACCTGAACCTGTTCAACCTTCGCAAGAGAAGGCTGAGGGGGGACCTGGTAGCTGCCTATAAACTCACCGGGGAACAGCAGGGTTTGGGAGAGACCCTGTTCCCTCTAGCACCTCCAGGGTAACAAGGAATAACAGACACAAATTGTTAGAGTGTAGGTTTAGACTAGACATCTGAAGGCACTACTTCACAGTTAGGGCAGTTAGGATCTGGAACCAACTTCCAAGGGAAGTGGTGCTGGCTCCTACCCTGGGGGTCTTTAAGAGGAGGCTTGATGCCTACCTGGCTGGGGTCATTTGAGCCCAGTTTTCTCTCCTGCCCAGGGCAGGGGTTGGGCTTGATGATCTACAAGGTCCCTTCCAACCCTACTTCTGTGAATCTATGAAAATATCAAAATACATCATCATAGTTTGTTATAATGCAACCTGTTTTCTTAACAGTTATTGAAATGACTAGAAATGGGCAAACCACAAAGAGCTTGTGGTTTGATAACCTTACAACCATTTTTAAGGCTGCAAAGTGTGTTCCAATTTGAAAACCTTTTCTCATCTAATTTAAACCACTGTTTTTTTTTTTAAATAATATATCCTATGTAATACTAGCATTATGCTATGCATTAGAGATGAGAGACCCATATTAAAACATGTCTTCATTAGTGGTCTTTCTTTTTGCAAAACAAAACTGAAAAAACCTTTTGCTTTGCCAATTCCCTTCAATTTGTTTTCTCACTCTGTCCTACTGATGGGGTGGGGGGGGGAGTATTTTGTGTTTTTGTTTCCTTTTTTCTGCCATTTGCACAGACTATCCTTAACTAATCACAAACCTTTGAAGTTTTCACACCAGCGATGATAATTATTCAAGCCAATTTCAAGCCAATAATTTCAAAATTAGGCAAAATGAGATATGACCCATCCCAAAATATTATCTCCGTGTCTTTATATCTTACACCACTGAAAAGGAAGGGAAAAAAAGAGTCTAATCAAGCAGGAGCTTTCAAGGCTTTAAACAAAGGGAATACAAAAGGGCAAGCAGAAGAAGTATCCGCCAGAAATAACATGATGTCCATTTGTGAAAACAATTTAGATGTAGCATGGTGAGCAATTGGAATGGGAAATAAATCCTGAAGAAGCAAGTGCATGAAGGAGAAGAATTCTTCAGCAAAAACAAAGAGGATCTAAGGACTTGCATCTGGGGGGTGGAGGGATGGGACCCTGTCAGAAGACAGAAAAAGAAGCCTGGAGCCTATGAGAAAACAAAAAAGCAGGAAAGGGTGAGATATCAGATCTCTCAGTTTTGATGGATAGAATGAAACGTGTTCTGGGATCTGAAGAACAGAGGGAAATTAAAACACCAAGTAATATAAAAAGGTTGTATAAACAAAAGAGAACAGTTAAAATTAAAGGAGGCCTTAAAAGAAAGAAAGCAGAAGGAGGAGAAAAGAGGAAGAGAGTGTTCAACACCAGAACATCGGAAGACAGAAAACCGAGTAGGGCAGCATTAATGTTATGCTTCTTCCTCCACAGCCTTCTCACATCAGAATTCTCCAAGTTACCAGTCATTAATCTATATCATTATTACATTCTTGTGTCCTCTGTTAGGAAGAGATCTATTGTAACATCTCTTCTGTAATATTTATATCACATTGCAAAATTAATTATTAATACATAAGCTTCTTACATATTTAACATTCTATTCTACATGCTTAAATTCTATATCATCTGTATATAGATACAAGGTATTGAAACTGTGGACCGACATTAAACTAACGTATTTTCCTCTAGGTTTGGAAAGTTTTTCCTTTCCTATTTTGTTTTACATAAAGTCTGGTACATAACCCACTCGGGGATTGAGTGAGTCTCTTCTATGACGAAAGAAGACTGCTTTGTAGTTCTTGCTTCTGCTGGGGTTTTTGAGAACCTGCTCCAATATATATTACTTACTCTTTGCCATGCATTTTTACTGTTTCCTGATGAAATTCAGATGTATATTTCATATTACTCAACGTCTGTGTTTGTGTACTGTGCTTGTAATGGATGAACATATTTAAGGCTGGGTGGATATGTGCATTCATCCAAAGCTACACTCAAAGATTTATCTGTTCTACACATGTTGCTTGCTCCCAACACTTGTGTGAAGGAAATTACTTGATCCCGAACAGGTCCCTCAGGAGCTAAGCACAGACAGTCAAAAAGCCTGAGACTGAATTGATTCAGTCTTTGCAGGTTAATCTAAGCTGCAAAGATTGAACCAATAAGCAAATGAACAGACATTCACTTTTGATTCAGGAAATGCAGCCACATGCCTGCAGTGGCTTAAGCCAGAAGCCAGGGGGCATTATAGCATGGCTCTCTGGCATATAGCCAGAATAGGCTGTGTGTTTACTTCCTCTTACTGCTGCCTCCAAGGTCTCAGGGATTTTCACTCCAGATTCACAGCAGCAAGACTCTGCAGGCTTGGAATTTGTAGTCCAGTCACAGACAGCACTAAGTAAGCAGGGCAGCTCCATACTTGGGGGAAAGAAATTTTAACCCCCCTCCCTAGCCCCAGACCTCAGCCAGGGTTTGCCAGGAGGGGGGGGGGGGGCAGCAAGCCAGCCAGTGAGGCTAATGATCCAGCCCTCACTGCTCCAACTAGGGAGCAGAGAGGTGGGCCATCCCTGCTCTCTGGAGCAGACAGCACATCACAGCCCAGCACACACCAGCCCAGGGCTGCAAAATGCTGAGAAGCTGGGGAACTGATTTAACTTGAACCAGGAAAGGGTCTGGGACAGAAGTTTCATAAACCGGTTTTACCTAAATCAGTTAAGTCTGATACTACATTCAACCAAGTTTATCTTAAACAAGTTTTAGCCATTTTGAAACTAGCTTATGTGCACTGAACTTCTATTCTGTTACAGGTTTAAACCAGTTTCTGATCACTTAAACTGGTTTATGTATAATTTCTGGCCCTAGCCAGGCAGTTCTAGAAGACCTTTAGCTTGTTGTTTTCAGTGAACTTAGAAGACATACATGCAAAAGTCCATTTCAACTATTACTCTTACATCCACTACTGGTTATGATCATGTTGGTTATATAGGAACCAAGGCACACCTGAAGTGTGGTACCAGGGATGTTATGAAGTACTTCTGTGGAAGTTTTTCTTCATTCAAGCCATGTATTTTCTTTACTTTTTTACAGCGTTCTTTGACAGGGTCTTGGCAATCTTAACTGACAACATGACTTGACCATTTGACTGACTGTGATATGGCAATAAAGTGATGTGATTGAACTCCTATTACTAAGTAAATTGTGTAAATTCTTATCAAGTAAACTGGAATCCATTGTCTAAGACTGCAGTCTGGAATACTGGACCTGCTGAATTACTTTGTTGATAGTATATGAAAGCTGTATGGTACTGTAAGACAGTTTAGTTCCCAGAAGACAGAATACTAGTCTCCAGTAATAATTTTAATTATTTAGGGTGAAATGTCCCTTTCTTTTTCTAATTTCTGTTTGGAATTCTGTGTATTTTCCCGGCTCCATTTTGCTTCTCAGCCTGAATTCTCCCACATGTTCTACAACTTCTTCCTAGGTGATTGGCTATCTTGACAGAAAGACAGACAAACTGCAGAAATAATTATACCTGTCTTTTCCACTCATTCTCTGCACTTAGAGAGAATATATCTTTGTACACTATGCTCTATACAGCAATGGCTCTTGGTATATTGCTGTGAGCTTTTGGATCCATTATTAGTCTATTGTGAATCAGTTAATCTTTCAAGATTTGATTAACATTTGTATGCATCATGCTTTGTTGCCCAATTTGGCAGTATTGTGATCTGTTATTTCTCCAGATTCTGATCACAGTTGTTAAAGAAACATTTCATACATGAAATTATTATGGGTTGAAAATGCTTTTGGAAAGCATCCAGGGATGCTGACAGATGTGGGAAAAAAAACAAAAACAAAAAAACAACACTTTACCAAAAGAGGAAGCACACTAGTTTAATCTGGCTCCCCAGTACATGTGCTTTTATCTAATAGCAAATTGAATCAGCTATTAGAAAAAAGCCCCAAAAAGCCCCATTGAAACACATGATCTATACAGACATTGGGTGAGCCGGGTCAAACTAACACTGTTTCTTCTGGGCATGCACTGAGCTCGGCACAGGGGCACGCCAAACTGAAAGTAAAGTTTGGGTGGGGGGGAGGTTCCACACCTGTAAGCAGCCTAAAATAGAATTTTACTATCGGTCAACATATTCAGGTGCTGTTGAAATTGTATTTCCTTTTGGTCCAACCTCACCAGAATGTCTGTCGTTTTTTTGTTTGTTTGTTTGTTTGTTTTTGTTTATAGTGAGTTAAAAGATGTCCAACTGATACATTTTCTTTCTTTCTCCCTATTCAGGGTTAGGAAAAATCTGCCATGATTGATTTTTTTCCCCCAAATTCTTAGATTCTGATTTCATGAGCTTACAGACAATATTCAGTTCCAACACTGTTTGATCCCCAAACATAAGAAGAGACAATGGTGTACTACTATTCAGGCTTTAGCCATTCTTCCACATATGCTGTTCTCTTTCATGAAGTACTTTCAAAGTTCATTGACATAACCTCACACTGTCTTTTACAAGAGAGAGGAGGTGGGCTTCTAAAAATAATACTGCGCTGCGTCAACTGTACCTTCCATTCCAAAGGATCCCCAAACACTTCCATTCTATATGCTGACAGCAATAAAATACAGCCAATCTAAAGCTGATATGCTAAAATCCAATCATTTCAATTTACAAGAATTTTGGGAAGAAATGTTGTTAATGGCACCCAAGTAGATCCTTTTTCTTAGTAAAAACGTTGTGCAAATGATTTGATACATGCAACATCCCCCCCCCCCCACACACACTCACACAAACCCTAGATTTTATCCTATTATCCATAATCTACCCAGGCATGTAGACATGTAAAGGATCTAAATGTTTCTGTCATTTGTGGTCAAGATTAACTTTAATTTTCGTGACTTGTTCTGAAATTATTTTTGCTTGCTTAAAAGTAATGTCTTAACTTGTGTAAGGAGGTACAGGGCTCAGGGGCTGGAAGCCAGAAGGTTAAGGAAACCTGCCTGCTTAAGAAGTCTGGTTCAGCTGACAAAGAAAAGGGGCTGGGCTCAGAGGAAATTAAAAGGCTTCCAGGAAGGGAAGCTGAAAAAGGAGAGGAGACGGGTGCTTAGAGAGAAACACAGGGACTGTGCCATTTTCTCCAGGTCTGAAGGAAGACCAGAGGTTTGATTTTGCATTTGTTCTTTGCATCTGGACTTGCTTTGTTTGCTGTGGTGAGAATTTTTCCTCATGTATAATAAATGGAATGGCTTTTATAAGGAAACTGGCTCCTGAGTCTGCGTCACAGATTGTCAACCCACTACACTTGCCATTTGAATAGCTACTATAATCACCAGGAAACGGGATACTAGTTTTTCCTCTTGCAATTGGTGTGGCCTTTAAGGAGACACCTGCAATGACCTGTCAGAAGGTCAAAAGATGATTGAATTTAAAGAAATTATAATAGCACACACTTAATAACAAAAGTCACTAAATAGTCAGCTGAACCCATTAAATAAATTACCAGACTACCTGTTATCCTGATGTACGAGTGCCATTACAGAATCTTCAATTTACATTTTTTTCAAATTCATATTAATATAGCATTTGTTCACTAAGAACGCCACATATATCCTTATTTGCAGTAGTATTTGCAAACAGCAATTCTAAAAGATTTTAAAGAAACTTCAAACACAACACCTTCTATTAAAAGCTTAATTCTAAGAGCATTTAAGTTGGCCGTGAATGGAAAACACATATTTAGAAAATTCATATTCAGTAAAAAACAAAAACATAACTTTTACATGAACTAAATCATTTATAAATGGGGACTACATTTTCATGATTAAATTCTAAACCTGATTTCCGCTCTCGTTCCAACTTCAAAATTTAAAGTTTAAATCCTGCAAGTTTCCATATTAACAATTTTCTCCAAATTAAAACAATTACACCTACTCTACTTGCTGCTGCTAATGTACCACAAGCCAATTAGAAATCCACTTATTCAAAATGTTATTGATGCTTGTCAGTCAGCTTGCATATAAAATGCCATGAATAGACTATTAAGGATCTGCAGTAACACAGTAATGGTACTATAAAAACTCCAAACTCCAGACATCTGCATCAACATGCCCAACCCCTGCTTATATGAAAACATGAAACTCCCCAACTTCTCACCACTCCCATGGCGGAGGAGGCTGGAACTATCACTCAGGTATTTGAAAGTAGTTTTATGTAGAGTTTAGATGATGGTTGTGTAGAATGCTTTGGATAGAGATGATCCTGCCTCAGCCAGGGGAGTTGGACTAGATGACCTCTGGAGGTCCCTTCCAGCCCTACTTTTCTCTATGACTCTATACACAAATTTAGTTTAAAAACAACTAACATCACCAAGGAATATCCTATATGAATTTTAAACATAAATGAAAAAATCATATTCAGCTCCCTGGATAAAGTATCAAGTAGTGCACAGAAGAACTCAATTTTATGTAAAATTGCCCAACTGTAAAAAATTAATTTGAACTCCAAAACAATAATTCTTCTTGCTGTTTCATCTTATGTCTTGAATATGAAAGACACAACTCAGTTTCTTAATTTTCTTTAGATCCCATCCATTCTCCACCTTTCAAATATGCTTGAGTTTAGAAATCAATGCAGACTGTTAGTACCCAAACTTCAGTAGCTGGCAATTCATGAGTCACCCTCCTCCTATTACAGTCAATGGGGAAACTTCCATTGACCTCAGAAGAAACACTACCAAGTCTAAATGGAGGAACAAATACAGATTCCCATTTTGAGGGTAAATATCTATCTATCAGCATCTATCTGTAAACTGGTATTGTAATTTAAAATAATGCTGTTATGTTCCAGTTTGTGCCTTCTATTGATAAATGCCAAATGCGAACAAGTTGGTTCACTAACTCATGAGAAGCAAGATGGTGCATGTGCACATGTGTATATCCTAAAGATCAGAGACATGACTCATTTAACATTATTTAAGTAAATATACTAACATTTCCCCTCTATAACACCAATGGAGTCATGAAGATGCAAATCTGAGCCTATTTTAAATAGGCAAATGTGCTATGCTGATAACCATGTTCATTGACTATAATCCTTATCAGCCAAATACATATGGTGTAAGCCAAGATGAGACTACTGTTTTGTACTTGTATATAATAAGCCTGTGTTGAAAATAATCATCACACTGTCACCATGGTTACTCAGAGCAGATAAGAGCTGTATTTTCTATCTAACAATGTCAGAAATGTGCATAAATTTGAGTCTTGTATTTGATATTTTTTCAGGTTTTCTCATCTGCCCATTTATTTTCTGCCTCTGCACATCCTCTGACACAGCTAACACACTGGGATTTTAGATATTTAAAGAGAGAGGGGAGGGGGGTTCTTATGTTTCACTTAAGAAGTAATTTACAATTATTCCTGAAGCACAAATTAATTGCAAAGCTATTTCCAGCCTCAACATCAAAAGGTTTGTATTTTTAAAAGCTTTAAAAAAATTATTATGCTCATAATAATATAACTATACTTTGCACTCATTCAAGATTATTTACAGGCAGAAATACAACTGATAGCATGCCACTTGTCTCACAGTCATACTGATGCATTCTTTTACCTTTAGTTTATAACAATACTGAAAAGATGTCATTGTTTTCTCGATAAAAGCTTATTTTAATTTTATCCATCTGGGAGTATCTTGTCTTCAAATTCACCTATGAATTGCTGACTGCAACTAGCTCTTAAAATGGAAGAGACTGGACCTAGCTGATTACTGAAAGATTAGAATTGGACTACTATAAATCATTTTGCCAAGACCTACCCTTATCTCAGGCTTATGCCAACATAAGCTCAGGTATGCAGTGGAGCTATCCGAACAGTCAATGGTAAGATCAGACAAGATATATAGTCTACTCCAGGGGTGGGCAAAATGCGGCCTGCAGGCCAGATGCAGCCTGCCAGGCCATTCTATCTGGCCCGTGGGGCCCCTAAATATTTAGAAAATTAATATTTACCTGCCCCTGGCTGCCTGTCCCTTGATGGCTTGCCAAAACTCAGTAAGCAGCACTTCACTCAAAATAATTGCCCACCCCTGTTCTGCACACTAACTTGATGCATTCCCCTTTACAGCTCGAACTAGTTGGAAGTTTCCAACATAAAGTTTTCTATTGGAAAATTCTGACTTATCAAAAGCAGAGCATTTTGCAAAAATATGTCAATTTTGATTACTTTTCCTAACAGCTCCCCTACTCAGCTCTTGACAGGCCAACTGGAAGACAGCTTCAAATCAGGTTTCTGGAGCTTCCAGGGATATCTTGAGGCAACACTCACCCCACTTTGGAGCAATCATGCTGCCCAGGGAGCCACCAGGGCTATAAGTCTGGAAGACGTAGGACCCCAAACATCAATGTAAAACTGCCATGGATGCAGGGATCCTAGAAGCCCTGAGGTTGCTGACTGAAATAAGCATCATTCTTATCAATTTTAATGCTGCTTGCTATTGAACATTGTTGGTGAACCTGAACATCAATTCCATTCCTGCTACTTTGTGGTAGGGAGCAACTAAACTGATAAGACTTTTGTCACTTTGAGCTAACAGCTACTCTGAGTTACCAGGGGACCAAGGAAGCCTACTTTCTTATTGGAAGTGGCATGTCTTGGTGTTTCTAAAACAAAATATTATGAGGTTTCGATTCCAAAAATACTTTTGACTTTTTGATACTTTACCCCAATTGTGTGCAAAAATTCCAAAGTTTCAAGAATAATTACAGATTGGACATCTGGTTTCCAACCTCTATGGGTAAAAACAGATGGTACATTTGAGTTGACTCTGGTTGATCTGAGTGGCATAGCCCTTTGCACGCTTAGCTCGTATAAGAATTAACTCAAATTAACTCAATTGTCCCAGGAAAAAGTGTTATACTTCATGGGTATCTGAAGTGGGACAATGGGCTTGTACATCTGTAGGATCCCAGAATAAAAAGTTTTGTCCTGGGAGAAATCTGATGTCTGTTTTTGGCCTAAGCAGACTCCATCAACAAAAATCCTGCAGAGCTCCCCCTGGTACTTAAAGTAGCCCTCCCCTAGGGAGACTGGAATGAGGAAAAGAGTGACTGCCCTACCCTGTAAGAGAAAACCTATTGAGCCCAGCAGTTCTGAATGGCAATGTGTACATCTCTGTACCATCAGACATTAATCTGAACCTTCTTTAGGGTCCATGGTGATGATCAACTGGAAATAATCCTAAAATTAGCAGTATAGTGTCAGAAGCAAAAGGATTACAGCCAGGAGAAGAAATACTAATTTAAATCCAAGCAATAACGCTTCAAAATAATCCCTACCATGTACACCAGGGGTCAAAAACCCACAGCCTGTCACCTGCCAAGCAATTTCATCCAGTCTGTGAAACCCAGATATCAACAGCATTTTAGCAATAGGGAAATTCTAAGGAGGTTGTGCATATCAGTAGCAAAAAGTACCACTAGTTACAGCTAGGTTGGAAGTACTGGCCCACCTTGGATTGAGCTGCATTATTTCAGCCTACCACTCTGAAAAGACTGCTGATATCTGATGCACGCAATATCTCAGGTCTAGATCAGATGATAACACCCACAGAGAATTGGAGGAAATCTACTAGGAAGGAGTTAGATCTAGACTTAGGGACTGACCAAATTTGGTATTTGAACTAAAGTTGACTGAGCAAACAATCCTGGTAGGATTTGAGAAAAATCAAATGAAACAAAAACTGGCTCAATGAAGTGCAAGATTAACTAACATGTGAGCTGAGTGACTTTAACTGAAGAAATTAAGCCAGAAACAGTTTGGGAAGTGTAAAATACCAATTGAAACCTTCAGAGAAGATGAAAAATTTCTTAATTGGTCCATCATGTTCCATAGGAATCTTACTGGTCATACAGAGAACTATAAGGCACTGACCAATGGAGGAGATTTTACCATACCTTTTATCAGAAACGTGTGAACGTATTGTCCAGGCAACATCCACCACTGATGGAAGTACAAGGACCATCTATGTGGTATAGCAAGACACGCTAGTGAAATATAGATCATGCCCCTTAAGGATCTAATGTATAAGTAAACAGACTCTCTTGAGAACCTGTCCTATTGCTTTTATTACAGGCAGGGAACAGAGGAGAAAGAGATTTACTCTCCTTTCTTTGTCCAAGGATTTAGAAGAAAACAGAAATAAGCTCTTGTCCCAGCTGCCTGCAGAGGGTTCGGGGATTGAGAGTGTGGTCGGGGGTAGAAAGGTAAGAAAGATTAATTGACTTAACAAAAACACAACTACGCATAGTAACAAGACAAATAATGACAGACAAAAGCAATTCACGTCGGCAACTTATCGGCAGTCCTCTCTGATGCCTGATGCACAGCAAGCTTCTCTTTCCACAAAGTTCAGCAAAGTCAGGCGTCCCCGAACAGCGCTGTCTGAAGGGTACCAGGAAGGACCTTGGAATGCAGTCCTTGGGCTCCTCAAGGTCCATGGGCCCACTGATCCAGGCAACAGCTAACTAATCCTTTTCACAGAGCTGTATCTTCCTTCTGAATGGTTTCCAGATATTCCAGCCAATTTAAAGTTTCTAAATGGTTCTGATAACGTACAACCACTCAGATTCCTTTTACTTCAACTGTCCTTAGACTGACCAATAGCAGTCCAAGCCTTGCACTTCTTTGATAAGGTAATTTTAACTACGCCACAGGGCCTTATTACTTCAAGGCTTTGCTAAATTTACTAGGCCTTACTTTAGACAAGGCCTCACTACATCTTAGACTTTAATTAGGCTTTTAGCAACAACATATAGCTTAATATTTAAGCAAATACAGAAAAAAAAACACTTAGTCTTATCTTCATAGAGCCTTCAGCAAGCACCTTTATCACACAGACATAATTTCAGCTGTCATAAGCTCCGAATCAGTTATGCTAAACCAGGGTGCCATGGCATCCTGGTGTGCCTTCAGATCCTTTCAAGGGTGCCACTCAATGTTACTTTCCCACTGTTAAGTGTGCAAATATGATTCACAAGATAAACCCAGAGATTTCAAACATAAATCCATAGTTGTATCTAAATTCTTTGCAATAGAAGAACTGCTTTACTATTTTTCTGAAGTTAAAAAAAAGAGTGAAAACTAAGAGCTGGCATTTTCTGAGGGCTGCCTTGAATTTATCCAAGGGTGGCTCAAGTCTATCCAAGAATGCCTCAAGTTTAAATATTTTAGAAGGCAGGGACTGAAATGCTGACTCCAGTGAAGTCAATTGATTTGCCTAGGGTTCCACCCAAAACAATTATTTTCAACAAAGAGAATATGATGGCTGCATTGAATATCTCTTCCAATAGTGTAATTTTATGTGCACTCATTTTTTGGTTCACGAATGGAGCACACCATTTCTGCTAGTTTTTCAGATTAGCTAACCACCGGTACTCCTCCATGTTTGTAAAGAGCAGTATTTCACAACAGTTACAGATACTATACAAGCTTTTGCCTAAAACATGAAAATCAACAAAAATTTCAGAGGAAATGTAATTTGTATGTCTTCAGTTTCCTGATTTACCTGGTGTTATACAGGCTCCTAATATGTTTGATGTTTAACAGAATCATACTTAGAGGAGAAATCCATTCAATCTATATTAACTTATACTGCTAGAGTGTCAGGGGATCAAAAATTATAGTAATGTGACTGTCTACATGGAGATTTTGGGAGTGTCCAAGTATGTTTTTAGTTGAATGCATCATAGTGACATTAAAGCACTTTACATTAACAAAAAATACAAAATTCAATTAGTAGCATAGATTGCACTAGGACCCAGCAATGGTCTCATCAGATAGCTGGCAGCAGTTATGATGTAAATAAGTCAATCCCAGTTAATTTACCTCTTTGAATTGGCTGAAGAGTACATTCTTCACACTAAAGGAGTTTTAAACAAAGGACATAATTTGTTTACTGATGTCTAAATAAATCATTTGGGGAGGTTCTGTAAAAATCCATTACTTTGCATTGAGAATCCATGGGCAACTGGTGCCTTGAATCGAGGAGGGATGTGCCCCCCTTGACACAAGTCAGTGACCGGGGGAGGGGGTTCCCCGGCAGCCGATCCCACTGATGAAAAAGTGGCTGTGCCACTTCCGGAAGTCCCGCGGCCACTTCCGGAAGTGTCGCACCCACTTTTGCTGGTGGCCCCGCACCTGCGGGGGGCGGGGGGTACTGGTGCTCCTACCTGACCCCCTGCACGCTGGCTAAACAGGGTGCACAGCCTGACAGGGGTGCACCGGCACTCTCAGGGGATGCACGTGCACCCCCTATACGTTGCCACTGTGAGAATCCAAAATTATTTCCATTCTCAAATTTAAATAATTGACTTTGTTTCTTCTCTCCAGGACTAAGCACCATGCTGGGCAAATATTAATTAAATCAAAGGATTACTTGTACTGTGACTCCTTGTGCATAGTAATTTCCTGCTCCATGCACTGACACACCAGAGTTAATCCCAGTTGCTATCGATTTCGGAACCCAGATGCATTACAGTATCTATTTTACCACTTCCTGTTTGTGCATTTGAATTTAAATGCCAAATGCACAGTCCAGACATTCTGCAAGCCAGCCAAAGTGTGTCCTGTCTAATAAAATGATCATTTTCTTTCAGATGCAAACTTCCAGAGCTCCTCTCAACTAAAACATTACAGGAATAGAAACTGTTTTCCAAAAGTATACATAAAAAAGAACTAGATAGAAAGCCCATGAGAACTAGGCAAAATGTTCACAGCCCATTGCTAACAATGGGATAGGCTTCTGCACATGAGCTTAAAATTGATGAGAGACAAGAGATGTATGTAAAGGATGATGAATGTCTAAATGGGGATGTTACTGCCAGCTGATCAACAAATAGAACCCTGCACCCACACAAGAGCCCCAAAATCACTAAACAAAGTACAGGTAGTAGTTTGTAAGATTAAGCACTCAGACTTTAGCCTGTATCTCATTGAAACAAAAAGTGAAAACAAAACTCAGAAGAAATGAAAGATGCCTAATGGTACTTAGCAAGAGAACCTTTAGTACTACAATATTCAAACCTGACAATCGATATTAAAAGGAAAATAATGATGGAATAAATAGTTATTCTTTCAGGTACAGTTATTTTTCTAAAGGATGAGTCAAATCATTAGAGTCTGTAATATAGTGAACAAAGGCTCACATTAAAATCTGCTACTTACGTCTCATCTTCATACTTAAAGTGCATGGGGACAGCATACAAATAATTTCCAAGTGCCCCAACATAATGTTCTCCACAATACAATGTAAAATTATAAATCCATTCTCACACAATATGAATATATTAGAACATGATTCTTCCTCAAAATGTACTATAAATGATAAATAAGTAATTGTCCCAACCTGCTCTATATTTGTTTGTTTAGAGCATGCAGGTGACAGCTAGAAGACGAGCAAAATTACCCTAGCCTAGTATGCAATGTTATCCAAGTGTGTATGGCAAAAAGAGATCTACCAAGTACCAAGTTCTGCCAAAAGGATATATTTCTTCCTTGTTGACTTTTGTTAAGCTACACTATATATAGCTCTATGTTCCTGAAATATTTTGAAAACTTCAGTTAATAATTTAGGATATAAGTGCAAATGGAAAGGTATCAAAATAAAATGTATTTGGTTTTACTTTTACTCGAGGCATTTTTAAATAATATGAATCTTTGAAAAAAACTTGTATTGTCAATTCTTATTAATGATTGTAAGGGGCTGGAAGGGACCTTGCAAGATCATTGAGTCTGGCCCCCCTGCACCAGGCAAGAAAGATAGCTGGGGTCAGGTGACCCCAGCAAGGTGACCATCCAATATCCTCTTGAAGATTTCCAGAGTACCAGATTGCATCAACTTTGGAGGGAATTTGTTCCAAGCCTGGACACCCTAACTGTGAAGAAGTTTTTCCTAGTGTTAATCCTGAAATGTTTTTCCAGGAGTTTGTGGCCATTACTCCTGGTTTGCAAGGGTGCCCTGGTGAACAACTGTTCACCGAGCCCTTGATGTATTCCCCTGATATAGCGGTAAGCTGCTACAAAGTCCCCTCTCAGCTTCTCTTTTTTAGGCTGAAGAGAGACAAGTCCCTCAGCCTTTCCTCGTATGGCTTACCTCTTCTTCTTCTTCTCATGTCCTTCTTATCAACTAATTATTTTTTCCAAAAGCATAGAATCATAGAATAAAAGGACTGGACCTGTAAGATTGAGTCCAGTCTGCTGCCATGGTCAAGAGGTAACTGGGTTCAAATGAACTCCACAAGGTGCTTGTCCAGCATCCTCTTGAACACCTCCAGGGATAGCAACTGCACCACCTCTGCTGGGAGTGTGTTTCAGATTCTAGTTAACCTGGCATGAACTGATCATTCTTATACTGGCCATGCATACTCAGCAGTGGAGTAACACAAGGTAATAGCAATGGTACCTAATATAGTGAGTGTTCACTCCCCACTGTGAGGTCACCAACTTTCAAAGCATGCTGCTGTGGGCACCAACTTGCCCTGTCATTTTCTCTATGTGAGCTTTGAAAATAAGTATTTGGTCCAATGTGACCCCCACGTACACAGTGTTTGGGTCATTAGTTAGTGGGATTCCATCCCAGGTGCTGTTTAATTTCTGCTTGGCTTATCTATGGCATAGCTGAAAACCTGTGACTGGTGTCTTGGTTGGGTTGAAAAGCTTGTTTTTATTGCAGTAATTTGAGAGGCTGCTCTGTGCACATGAAAGTCTGTTTTCAACAGTGGTAAAGTCATGCTCTTGCATCATGATGCACAGATCATCAGCATGTATGAAGCTCCTTGTATTATTCTGAATAGGTTGGTCATTGGTATATATGTTAAAAAGGATCGGTGCTAGCATGCTATACTGTGGGAGGCTGTTTTGCTGTCATTTCCAGCTGCTCTGTTTCTTGTACGGTTCAACATAAAAACATCTATTCTTCAAAAGAGATCAGCTGAGTTGAACTAGGAGGTAGTTGTGAATCATATCGTAGACTTTGGGCAAGCAGGTTTCGGTGGTTGACTGTGTCATATGCCACTGATATGTTTACAAATACAGCACCTGCTTTCATCCCTTTCTCAAATTCATCTTCTATATGCTGGGTGATGTTTAGTATCTAGCCAGTGCAGGATTTGCCTTGTCTAAATCCGACTTGTTCTGGTATTAAATCAGGAGCAGGCAATTATTTTGAGTGGAGGGCCGCTTACCCAGTTTTGGCAGGCTGTCGAGGGCCGCATGGGTAGTCCCGCCCCTTGACAAGTGCCCTGCCCCCGGTCACCATCTTGTGACCAATGTCCCAGGGCCAGCACTGGGGGGGCCCAAAGTGGGGCACAGGCTGGCAGGGGTCTGTGGAGCTAAGCTGCCCTGCACCAGCAGGGAGTGGGGAGCTGGCCCAGCTCCATAAAGCCCTGTCAGCTGGGACCCTGCACTCCTACCACCCTGCTCTGGGTCCCACCGGCACTGGCTGCAGGACACCAGTGTGGGCCCTGTGTTCCCAATTGCCCCCCAACCACTCACACCCAGTGCCCCCCAGCCCTGTGGTACAGTGGCCAGTGCACAGCCCTGACCCCCTGCTTGTCAGCAGGGAAGAACCTGGTGCTGAGCATGAGGAAAAGTGGCCCCTCACCTGCCCCATGCCCAATGCCCCATGTTGCAGGTGCTTGCAGCCCACATGGGGCTGTCCAGAGCAGGCACAGGCAGCCCCAGGCCGGCTATAAGCAGCTGCAGTGTGGGGTGCTAGGCATGGGTCGGGTGAAGGGCCGCTTTTCCCCGTGCTCAGCACCAGCTTGTAACCTGCCCCACTACCAGCATGGCAGTGACGCCAGATTACAAGGTGGTGTTGAGTGTGGGGCGGGGAAAAAGCAGCCCCTCCCAGCCCCATACCCAGCGCCCCGCACTGCAGCTGCTCACAGCTGGCCTGGGGTTGCTTATAGATTCATAGATTCATAGATGTTAGGGTCGGAAGGGACCTCAATAGATCATCACGTCCGACCCCCTGCATAAGCAGGAAAGAGTGCTGGGTCTAGATGACCCCAGCTAGATACTTGTCTAACCTCCTCTTGAAGACCCCCAGGGTAGGGGAGAGCACCACCTCCCTTGGGAGCCCATTCCAGACCTTGGCCACTCGAACTGTGAAGAAATTCTTCCTAATGTCCAGTCTAAATCTGCTCTCTGCTAGCTTGTGGCCATTGTTTCTTGTAACCCCCGGGGGCGCCTTGGTGAATAAATCCTCACCAATTCCCTTCTGTGCCCCCGTGATGAACTTATAGTCAGCCACAAGGTCGCCTCTCAACCTTCTCTTGCGGAGGCTGAAAAGGTCCAGTTTCTCTAGTCTCTCCTCGTAGGGCTTGGTCTGCAGGCCCTTGACCATACGAGTTGCCCTTCTCTGGACCCTCTCCAGGTTATCTGCATCCTTCTTGGAGTGTGGTGCCCAGAATTGCACGCAGTACTCCAACTGCGGTCTGACCAACGCCCTATAGAGGGGAAGTATCACCTCCCTGGACCTATTCGTCATGCATCTGCTGATGCACGATAAAGTGCCATTGGCTTTTCTGATGGCTTCGTCACACTGCCGGCTCATGTTCATCTTGGAGTCCACTAGGACTCCAAGATCCCTTTCCACCTCTGTGCCACCCAGCAGGTCATTCCCTAAGCTGTAGGTGTGCTGGACATTTTTCCTCCCTAGGTGCAGCACTTTGCATTTCTCCTTGTTGAACTGCATCCTGTTGTTTTCTGCCCACTTGTGCAACCTATCCAGGTCTGCCTGCAGCTGTTCCCTGCCCTCCGGCGTGTCCACTTCTCCCCATAGCTTTGTGTCATCTGCAAACTTGGACAGAGTACATTTCACTCCCTCGTCCAAGTCGCTGATGAAGACATTAAAGAGTATTGGTCCAAGGACCGAGCTCTGCGGGACCCCACTGCCCACACCCTTCCAGGTCGAGACCGACCCATCTACCACGACTCTTTGGGTGCGACCCTCTAGCCAATTCGCCACCCACCGGACTGTGCAGTCATCCACATCACAGCCTCTTAACTTGTTCACCAGTATGGGGTGGGATACCGTATCGAAGGCCTTCCTGAAGTCTAAGTATACGACATCCACCCCTCCTCCTGTGTCCAGGCGTTTCGTAACCTGGTCATAGAGAGGCTAGGTTGGTCAGGCACGATCTGCCCGCCACAAACCCATGCTGGTTTCCCCTCAGCATAATTTGCCCTGCCGAGCTCTCACAAATGTGAGCCTTGATAATTTTTTCAAAGACTTTACCAAGGATGGAGGTGAGACTGACCGGCCTATAATTGCCCGGGTCCTCCTTCCTCCCCTTTTTGAAAATGGGGACCACGTTAGCCCTTTTCCAGTCCTCTGGGACTTGGCCCGTGCGCCACGAGCATTCGACTATTCCCGCCAGTGGCTCTGCAATGATGTCGGCCAGTGCCTTCAGCACCCTCGGATGGAGCCCATCCGGGCCTGCCGACTTAAAGGCATCCAGTTCTTCCAAGTGACTCTGCACCACCTCAGGATCTACGTATGGAAGTCTGGCGCCTTGCTGCTGCCTCTCTACAACCCCAGTGAGAGACTTGTCGTGCCCCTCACTTAGGAACACTGAGGCAAAGAACTCGTTGAGTTCAGCCTTGTCCCTCCTATCTGTCACCAATTGTTTCTGCCCATTTAGCCTGCCCCGGACAGCCCCATGTGGGCTGTGAGCACCTGCAGCATGGGGTGCCAGGCATGTGGTGGGCAAGGGGCCACTTTTCTCTGCACAGGGAAGGAGCCCAGGGAAAAGCTGAGCATGGTGGGGAAGCAGCCCCTCCCCTGCCGCACACCTGGTGGCCCATGCCACAGGCGCTCACAGGCCACATGGGGCTGTCCGGAGCAGGCACAGGCAGCCCCATGTGGGCTGCAGGCAGCTACAGCGCAGGGCACCAGGCATGGGGCAGAGGAGGAGCTGCTTCCCCCCACCCCCACTTACCTGAGCTTCCCGTGCCAGAGCAGCCACATGCTCCCAGCCCAGAAACCGTGACTGGGGCTTCTGGCTGTGTGGCGGGGCCAAGTGGACCCTGCTGTGGTTGGAGCCCGCTAGGCTTCCCCTGGGTCCTACTGCCCTTGGTTCCTGTCATTTTTGACAGGAACCAAGGGCAGAGAAATATTAATATTCCAAATTTTTTTTAGGGGCCCCATGGGCCGGATAGAATGGTCGTGTGGGCTAGATCTGGCCCGCAGGCCATATTTTGCCCACCCCTGTATTAGATGTTGTTTGATATGAGGTGAAAGGCAAGTGAGAATAAGGTGTTCGTAAAGTTTATAAAGATGGCACAGCAGTGACACTGATCTAAAGTTCTCTGGGCCAGAGGCATCCTTCCCAAGCTTTTACAGAGCTATTAAATGGGCTTGTCACCATAATTTAGGTATTTTAAGGGTTGACGAGCAATTGTTAAAATGGCATAATATCCATTACTTTGTTGTGGGACCGAAGTGCTTTATCTGTTCTATGCATCTGTCATCAAGTCCAGCTGCTTTTCCATTCATAAAGTGACCTAGTCTGGGATCAAATTTATCCACTGTGTATGGTGTGCTAAAATGACTTTCCCCCAGATCAGTTTGCTATCTAATTTGTATTTTAGGCTGTTTGTCCAAAGTTTTACTATTAAGCAGAAACTGGTGAGCCAACTGGTTGGCTGTGATGTTGTAGTGTTGCTGTACTTTCTTCAGATTGCTACTTAGCTTATGAATAGTTACCCATGCTTTTCCTGCTCATGTGGGTTATATCCATTCCTTTGATCAATTCTTTCCATTTCCTTTTCTTTTCTTCTTGGAGCTTGTTAATTAGGGCTGTCCCTACTGCAATAGTCTCTTCTGAGAAAGGACCTGTTTGAAACATTTGCTGGTATTTTTTGTATTCAGCTGCTAGCATGGGAGTAAACACTGGTATATACTCAGTTGTGCATCCTTGAGGTATGTATCTCCTGGATGTTTTGTGCAGTGCATTCACAAAGAGGTCATAGTTATCTGAGACTGGCTCTGTGTGAGCCACTTTTTTTGTCAAGGTCTTCAGAAAAGCCTTAAAAGTGAAAAGCATCTGTGCACTGCTTCAATAGCATATTTGGAGTTACGATTGCTCTGACATTGATAATGACTGGTCTGTGCTGTGTGGGAGGGATGGATTCCAACACATCTTTCTTGTACATAGCTTTAATATTGCTGTCAACAAAGGCGAGGTATGGATTATAGCTTCTTCTCCTTTGGAAGCTAGTCAAAGACCCAGGTAACTTTGAGTCATGAATCAAGTGTGGGTGGTATGCCTCGGCCCACATTTTGACCAAGTTGCTGTTATCATTTGCACTATAAACTAATGTAACACTGTGGCTATTAAAGTCACTGATGATCATGCATGTTTTTCATGGTCTAGGTTTCCTGGGTTCACAAAGGCAAAATGCTTTACTGGAGGCTTATAAATGGATGTTATTGAGATGCTGCCCATACTGATGGTCAAGATGTCAATGTCATTTTGTTCTGTTATCAATGTTGTGTTGAGGACAAACTTTGATTTTATAGAGATAGCGCTGCCATATTGCTTGTGCTGACTTTTGATGGCTATTTTATCCCTGAGATTAGTGCCTTTTGCTGTTTGGCCCTCTGTGCATCTCCTGGAGACCAAGCACATGACCATTGTAATCAGTGCTCTGTCCTGGAAAAAAATTCCTGTTTGACTCCTATCACTCCCTCAACGTTTACAGAGAAGACTGTCAATGCCAGCCCTGTAGAAGGTCCATGGTTGTGACAGCAGTCAACCTGTTGTGAGTTAGGGGCTTGCACACACATGTGCACTCATGTATACACACACACACACACACACACACACACACACACACACACAAGCTCCAGGCAGAGATACCTAAGCTAACGCCACACATACTAACTCTGAAACTAAAAGCAGTATAGTTTTGTTCACATTAAACTGCACCTGGGCAAAGCAGCTCTATTTCTCAAGAGAGATAACTAGCCAAGGCAGTCCCATGCTAATATGGCTATCCTCCTTCTCATACCAGTGCTAATGCACGCAGAACTACCTCAGGAAATCTCTTCACAGTGCCATCTTGACCCATACAGATGTGTCCTTAATATCCGGTTCCTAAGCTCTTGCCTCCTGAAAGAGAACAAATCACCTATGCACCCACTACAACTTTAAATTACTATTTAGGTGCCTATATATTTGAAAAACAGGCTTCCTTAAATAGAATAATCTTTAGACCACTCATGCATATTTTAAGAAATGTTTTAACTCACTGCAAGTGCTTCTAATAAGGGGTATACTTTGAACTTTCATTTAAACTGTTTTTGTTCATACTTCCCAAATAACTGGTCCTAATAAGATCTTTAAAGTATAGTCATTTTTCTATTACATCTGCCAACTGATGGCCTGCATTAAACTGGAAAAGCAAATACATAGATTCTGGACTTTTCTGACACATAGCTTTGCACATGTCCTTTAACACAACTGACAATCAATACTTGTTACCAGAACAAGAGGTGCACCAATACATAGGTCCAATATTGGATTGGTACCGGTATAAAGAAAACTGGCTGTATCGGATATCGGCCCAATGGGGCTGATAATTGAGCCAATAAGTGCCCACGCTGTGTGTAGCCGCAGAGCAGCTCTAAGCTCAGGCAGCAAAAGCAGAGCCCAGCAGCATAGAGAGCTGCCTCCAACTCATAAGTCCAGTGTGGTGGAAGGCGAGAGGGAAGGGAACGGGAGGGGGGCAGATCAACAACCCCGTGGTGAGGGAGGGGGCAGAGGCAGATGCTGCCCAGATGGGGCAGGACTGGAGCCGCAGCTCATGGAGAGAGAGGAAGAAGCTTCCGTTGCTGCTTACACCCCGGGATGGCATGGGGGATTGCCCCCGGATCTGCACGGGGCAAGGCAGGTTGCAGCTGGGGCTCTTCTCAACAGGGGCTGGGCTTGGAGCGGGTGCCAGCAGTGCTGGGAGGATGCTGCATCCACCCCAAATTTCGCCATTGCTCTGCTCCCAGTGCTGCCGCCACCAGCCACCTGGCACAGCTCCAGCTCAACACCCGATCACCACCCATGCACTGGGAATAGCCAGGGCTGCAGCTGGCAGTGGCGGTGCTGGGAACAGACCGGCAGTGAAATTTGGGGTGGATGCAGCACTCTGCCAGCACCACTGGCACCTGCTCCGAGCCCAGCCAGTGCTGAGAAGATCCCTGCACAGTTCCAGCGGCAGCCCACCCCACCCCACCCAGATCCAGGGGCACAGACCACCCCCCTCCCCCGTGCTCTCCCGGGGTGCAAGCAGCAGTGGGAGCCACCTCTCACCCCCACCAACCTCTGGCTCTGCCCACCCCCCCACCTGGGCAACACCCTGCCCTGTCCCTGCCCCCTCCCTCACCACAGGGGGTGTTGATCTACCCCACCACACACCTTCCACCACACCAGACTTACCAGCTGGAGGCAGCTGTATTGGAAACATGCCTCCTTAAATATCAGCTATTGGTATCGGCCCCAAATATCTCTGTTGGTGCACCCCTAACCAGAACACACATACTTTTTCTGTAACAGCCATATAACTTCCTGAACTCAACTGAAACTATTTGTCAGATATAACAATCCTGAAAAGATTATTTCTGAGGTGTCACTGCAAGATCTGATGCTACTTTACTTGACTTGTGATTTTGTTTTAAAAAATGTAATCTTAAAAGTTTTTTGGAATTATGGGAGCCCTCACTGGTCTTACAAGACTGTGGTTACTTAAAGTGTTTAAGATATATACAGAAGAATCAGGCATTTCCACTGTGTCCCATTTGTAAACATCATGGGATATTGCATGTTAAGTTTAAATTTAGCGAAATCTGTAAACAGTAGTCTGTATAAAATCAAAATATTAAGCAAGAATAGCTTAAAATATCAAAAAGCGTAGCTATTCCTTTTCTAGAACACAGAGGTGTTCTGAATATTTTATTGTTGTCCACAAATCAATCTGTCCTTAAAAAAGAATCTCCAGATTTATGTTTGAGAGAGAGAGATTATTTGTAGCCAGATAAAATATCTGGAAATTTAAAAATATAATAGATTTTGCTGAAAGTCAGAAATAAAGATTCATCAAAAACTCATGCCTGAGCCATAGCATTTTGCATCTTGATCTGATTGAGCCATACAGGTCTTGCCAGGTCAGTATTTGTTAGGTTCTGATGAATATTTGGTATTGATGGAAATCAAGAGAGTTAGTGCTGACTCAATGCCCAAGTGTATTGTTAGATTGCAATGTGCTGCTGCAGTTGTAAATGAAATACAAACAAAATTTTGACCATTTGTAGTCATTAACAAATACACAAGACTTAGATGCTAACTTCAGCGACCTAGACTAACTTCAGCTTAGGTAACTTGAAGTTAAATACCTACATTTCCTCTGTGGTTTCAATGAGGTATACAAGCAGCTAAGAATTTTGGGCTAGAAACATGCATGGAATAGCAGCAAACTATCACATAGGGTGAAGATACAAGTCTACAAGATGTGTACTGTCAATCCCTGCTTTATGGTTCAGAAACATGGACTACATACGCTAGGCGCATCAGGAGACTGAACAACTTCCATATGCAATGCCTGTGCAAGATCCTGAAAATAAAGTGGAAAGATAAAATACAAAAAACACAGAGGTGCTGGAGCACATAGAATTGACACAGTTAGAAATCATTATCAAGAGAAGGAGGTTTTAATGGTTTTGCCATATCAAAGGGAACATGAGAAGACCACATCTGCAAGAAAATTTGGTACAGTGAGACTTGAGACGGCTCTAGAAAGCGGGGTCACCCTCTACGGTGATCAAAAAAGATATCAAGCCATTCAACATCAATGTAGAAAGCTGGGAGGAGTGTGCAGGATCCCATCCAATCTGGAGGGAACATCTGGCACTTGGCACGGTTCAATATGAAGTGGCTTTGATCCAGAGCAAGTGAGAAAGGAGGAAGCAGCATGCTGTAAACTTGGGACTCAACTCAGACAACACATGGATCTGTGAAACTTGTAAAAAGCTCTGTCACTCTTGAAATAGGCTTGTCAGCCACAAGGAAATTCATCAGGCACCTGACTAGACCTCTTACACATACACCATGATCCAGAGGATCAATGGTTGCATCATCATCATCATCATAATAATAATAATAAATCTTCTTTTCTTCCTGTCTTAATTGATGAGTAGCTGTGCTATGCACAGTAAAAGAGCTGCTACATATTTAAGAAGGATAAAGCTATTGTTCATATATAGTTTGAATTCATTATGTAATTTTTTGAATGAGATATACTGTACCAGTTGTTATAATCATTCCATACTCCAGGAAGTACTCTGGGAAAGAAACATGATAATGATGTATTGATATTTATCCTCCCTGTATTCAAACATGAAGAATCCAAACATTACTTTCATCTTGTTTATTAATAAATAAAATAAATTGTCCACTGATTTACAGATTCACAGATTGTTTATCATACTTTTAATAGATTTTTCAATACAATATTTTGCACGATGTTAAAAAATGTCTGGATACAGGTAATATGTCTGCTAATCATCTTAACAAGATTTTAAAGTGCTAGAGAAAAGCAGCACAATAACAGAAACAGTAGCTCTAAGCTGACAGAAGGCATGAAATGCTCAATGCAGGTGCTACCTGCCACGAGATAAACAAATAGAGCAGCAGTTGACCCCAGTGGTCAGTGTGTCAACATATTTAAATGGAACCAATTCAGTTTGGTTGGTGTTTAGAAGGAAAAGAGCCTCAGAAGTTATGTTCCCCTTAAATAAATCTAACATATCACTTGCCTGCCTAGTAATTCTTACCGTTTCACTTGCAGCTGTTGCTTTTATGAAAAGAAAACAAGAAACAAGAAATTTAGCCTCATGGCATCTGTGATGAATCCTAGATGTATACGGTGACAAAACAAAAAAGCATGCTTGAACCAATGTTGCCAAGGGGTTGAGAGAGAAACAGTTATAGAGAAGACAGGGTAGAGTTGCATCTTATAGACTAACTGAATTCCATCAGATGCTAAGTGAGTTGTTGCTCACAAAAGCTTATAAATCTTTGATTCAGGTAATGTACAAGATGCCTCTCTCTCAAACCCTTGGCAACACTGGTCCAAGCATGCTCTTTTGTTTTGTTACCCTATACATTTAGGGCACATCCTCTGCATCTGTTTTGTCACCCTATACACATGCTCAGGTGTCAAGGGAGGGGTGTTTTAATTAGAGCGGTCCCCAGAGAGCCACTCTAATTAAAATGCCACATCATCACATGTTTTAAGCCCCACATATTTAAAAATGACCATGGGACACTTTAACTAAAGCTCATTTGACAAGCTTTAGTTAAAGCAGCCTAGTAGCCATTTTTAAACCCATGGGGGCTTATACACGTGATGCTACAGAGATCCTAGTGTTCTAATTAGAAGGCAGACCTGACTCAAATATAATTAGAACATGTTCTAATTAGAACCCATGGGGAGGTTCTTTTTTTCCTCCAGGAAAAAATAGACATCTAGGTTTGAGCCAAATAGGATGGTACCACATTTTCCTATATGCAAAGAAAAAGAGAAAACAGTTGCCACGTGTAGTCTAGCTGATTAAATCAACACATTGCTGGTGTTTTTTAATGGGCCAAAGAACTAAGAGAGATGCTAAAAGTGCAATAACGTAGCAACACAAAAACTGTGTTAATTAAGCATTAAGAGTGAGGCAAAATTCCACAAAAGCAAAGAATTTCTGAGTTAAAGCTGTTTCAGAGACTGGCTTCAACCACCAAGCCACATGATCTTCCCTTCTTCAACAGGAAGAATAGCAGTAAACCACAGAAAGGACAAAAAATTCCTAAGACTACTCTGGGAAGAGGAGTACAACTCATGCATCATGTTCTTCTTGACTCCAGAAACTGTTCTACATGAATGCTCTGTGCATCTGGGGGTGCTATATATGTATTCAACAGAAAGGATGCAAATCAGGACAGAGGCACACTCTCTGCAATCTGTTTCTTGGATAAAAAAGGAAAGAAATGATAGCATTAACTCTCCTACTATAATATCCACAATCCTGTATAGATACATAGATATAAGCAGGGGAGGCAATGAAAACATAACTTGGGCCATGTCTAGACTGCAAACTTTCTGTGTTGGACAGAAGTAGCTTCAAACATGCTCCATGGCTCAGCCTGCCATGAAAGCAGTATAGCCAAGTCTGCAGAATACTGAGAAGTAATGTCAATTGGTTCACCCTCGACACCGCATCAGTTTGGCTATACTGTTTCTGGTCCAGGCAGTAAAGTTGCAGTAAAGGAGCTGTGAGGTATGTTTGAAAGCACTGCAACTGGGTTTGGTAAGTTTGTGGTCTAGATATAACCTTAGAAAATAGGGGTGATTCAGAATTGAGGTAAGGATTCCTAGAAGTCTTGCAGATGGGTTTGCTTTATGCATCTGGCTGAATAAAATAGAAAGCTTTCTCCTAATCTTCATAGTGGTTCCTAGCCTAGGCAGCCTCATGTGTACCTGTTCCATAAAGTGACCTAAAGGCCACTGATGTCAGCTAAAGCTAAATGAAAGAGACATGCATGGCAAGTGGAGCAGAACAAACCTTGTCTATGTGTCCAAATAAAATTTCCCCTTTCTATGAGCAAATCCAAAGAAAATTTATACAGGTGAGTGGCGCTCACCCTTCTGACCCTGCAGGCCAGATGAGTAGCATGAGGCCAGTCCACGGGTTTGATCCAACATGAGTTGGGTGCATAAGGTCGATGCGGAGGTGTGATCCAGCACACCAATCTGGCCCTGTGCACCAGATACAGCATTTCTACTGATGGTGACCAATTCCATATTTTTACAAAGAACTTTTCTGATTCAAAGGGATAAAGAAATATGCTGAACTATTCTCCCTCCAGTCTCTTCAAATCTTTGGCTTGTGGAATAGAGAACGATGGACTACATGCTCATACTGGCCTTTCAATCTATTAATCTGTCCACAAAGTCTTAATTATGCAACCTCAACATTAGCAAATATCCGGTGTTGAAGCAGGAACAGAGGTTAAATGTGTGATATGCTATATATTTGAAGTGAGAAGGTGAAGTGATGCACACAACAAAATAGGTGTTTCCTTTATAGTAATTTGCCAACATTTCAATCAAAGTTTTGAAGGTTGAAAAGCAAAGGCCTCAGTGAAAAGGCACCCAGTGTCACAGGAGGTAGACTGTTCTTTCCGTTCCACTGAAAACAGTGGCTAGTGCCGCCACCTTTACTTTGGGCATCCATTCCTCCAGCTACACAGTAAAGGCATAAGTAGCTTTAATCTCATCCTAAAATAGGAGCAATGACCATCATTTTCTCATCAAAAAGTTTGAATATAATGGGAATGAGAAAAAACAAAACTTATTGAAAATATACTTCCAACAGGCTTAAAACCCCCATGTTACACTGAATTTCAAACTAAATGGACAATGTAAAGAATAGGTAATGAGCAATTATTAGCAACAGGTCTAGACATATGGAAGCCATGGGGAAAAACTCCTCAAAGGTCCCATTTTTAATAAAGTTCATAAACTAAGCAACAGTTCTAGCCTGAAATTTAACTTTTTTTCCAACATTTTTTTGGCTGTAATTCTGTTGAAAACACAAACCATTATTTATTTAAAACAGAAAGAATTCCACTTAAAATGAAAAGCTCACACACACACACACACACACACCATCCTAAAGTGCTTTACAGGTAGAAATCATCTCACTCTACTAAAAAACAGACATTTGTGAGCTGGACACGTATCTGTCATTGAGAAGCAACACTGAAAACAAACTACTTAGTACAGCAATGATGTACACAGTTTCAGCTAGAAGTTACACGTTAAATTTATATAAACAACATTTCATTAGTGGAGTCAGAATTTGGACAATACCAACTCTTGCCCCTACAAAAACCTCCACTGGATTTCTACTGAGCACAAGGGGTCAAAACTTCACATGCAAAAATTAGCCCTGCATTTATTTATGAAGTGTGCATGAACTGAAAGACATCAAACGCATGCTAAAAACAGCACATAAAACAACAAGCAAGACTAGATGCAAAGCAATAAATGGGCATTTTGCTGTCAGGTGCCAAGTGTGAGTTAGCATTCCTACACAGCATGAAAATTTCCCCATAGAATAAGAGTGGGTGGATGTCTTGATATGATTGTCCATTTCCAATTTTTGATAGAAAATTGTGTGGGTAGCTTCTATTATGCACAAAATAATGTAGTCAAATTAAAGATCCAACTAATTATTTCATACTTTTACAGTATAAATTAAGCTATGAAGGACTGCTTCAATCACTCATTTTAGATATTCCAAATAGCATCTAAAGATTTTTTTTCTAGTATAAAGATTAATATAATAATTACAGTGCATTCTCCATACAAAGGAAATGCTCACTCTGCTTGCATCAGTGTGTGCAAGGGTAGAAATATCAATTTGTTTTTGGATCTCACAGAAAAACATGAGCTAGGTATCATTTTAATGCATGGTCCTTTTGAAGTACCTAAAGAGATTTGGAGAGTCAAACATAAAGAAGAGAGATTCTTCCTGTTATGGCAAAAATTAAAATATCCTAAACATTTTAGCAACAGATCTTCTAATAAACAACTCTCCAAAGATATTCAATATATCACTTTATTTTCCTCTTATAGCTCACCAGATAAGGACACAGGTTTATTTAGCATTGTTAATATTCTGTTAAGCATTAGGAATTATGAATTTTAACCTTACATCTTACAATGAAAATAATTAATAATACATTAAGGCTAAGTACAGACAAATAAAAAGTCCAAGGCTGAATTGATTCAGTCTTCACAGATTAGTCACAGCTGCATAGATTGACCCAATAAGTAAGTGAACAGACATTCAATTTGATTCCAGAAATGTAGCCACATTCCTGAAGTGGCCCAGGCCAGATGTTGGGGGGCACTAAAGCACACCTCCCTGCTCAGCTGGAACAGACAGCTTGAGCATCCTGGGATGCTGAGGGACAATGAGTTAAACTTGAAACTGGAGGAGATCTGGGACAGAAGTTCAATAAACCAATTTAACCTAAATCAGTTAAGTTTGATACTACATCCATTCAGGTTTATCTTAAACCAGTTTTGGTGAATTTGGAAATGGTTTATGTGCACTGAACTTCTGTTGTGTTACAGATTTGAATCACTTAGGCTAGGAACAGACATTACACATAAACTGGTTTAAGTGATCAGAAACTGGTTTAAACCTGTAACAGAACAGATGTTCAGTGCACATAAACCAATTTTAAAATGGCTGAAACTGGTTTGAGAAAAACCTGGTTGAATGCAGTATCAGACTTAACTGATTTGGGTCGAACCAGTTTATGCAATGCCTGTCCCAGACCCCTTCCTGGTTTAAGTTAAACCAGAGTCCCCCAGCATCCCAGATGCTTTGCAGCACTGGGCTGTCTGTGCTGGGCTGTGCTCTCTCCTCCAGCCCAGAAGGACTGGCCCCACCCCTCTGTTCCCTGGCTGCAGCTCTGGCAGAGACTGCAGGTACAGCAGCATCAGCTTGGCTTCCTCCTGCTCCCCCCACTTCCCCTCACCACTCTCTGCTGAAGCAGGGATTCCCCCCTCCCCTCTGCCTTACACAAACACCTCTCTGCATTACCTAGCATACCACATGTTGGCTACAGTCCATGCTGTGGGAGACAGGACAAAAGCAGATAGGACAGTGACTGCTTAGGGCTTTTTGGAGCTAATCAACAGGTAGCGGGTAATGTCCCTACATTCCTTCCTTGGAAAAAGCTATTTAAGAAGAGCCTGAACTAATGAGAGAGGCTATTGGTTTTGTTTGATGGCCTGATAAATGCTAATAACTCCCTGTGTAACTCCCTGCTGTGTAACTAAATGCTTTATTATCAACAGTGAGGGTGGGGGGAGAGGGAGGGAAGTCCCTCCCTAATCAGCCTGGCCATGTCCCCAATCAGCTCAGCACTATGGAAGGGAAGGGCTGCTCAAGCACCCCCCGGCTTCTAGCCTGAGCCACTGCAGGCATGTGCCTACATTTCTGGAATGAAAAGGGAATGTCTAGCCACAATCAAACCAGTTTAAGCTTTGCAGGCTAAACTAACCTACAAATATTGAATCAATTCAGGCTCAAGCTTTTTGAATGTCTGCCTCTAGCCTTATACCAGTTTATGTGTAAATTCTGTCCCTAGCCTAAAGGCTCTCCAAAGACTTGCAATTAAAGAATGCTGGAGAGAAAGGGAGAGAGAGAAGGGAAATACATATTGTACTAGACACAGAGGTGAAGACTTTCTAGGCATAAAATGTTCCTATTACTTGCATCTATCAAAACCCAAAGCAAGTCTGGTAGGAAATTCTATAAAACTAACAATACAACTTTAATTTTTTTTGTATTTCTATTTTATTCATCTTTTAATTTTATTTTCCAGTGACTCTAAAAGCTTTCATAATAAACAGAAAAAGAATAAAATATATCCCTCAATCCATTTCTTCACCAAACACCCAAGAAAATATGCTAGCTTTACAACAACTTGTCCTAAGATAAGCAAAATCCTTGTTCTGGCAGAAAAAGGAGAAGCAGATTCATATGGCCAGCTACCTCCAAAATCTTGGTTGGTTTCAATGGATCTGATGATTATGTCTATTGCATTACTGTGAACAAGTGGCGTTCTCACAAACCTATCACAGGACTGATGGGGGAAAAAAAAAATCAGCAGCTATCACCTGGAAACTCAACTCAAAGTTGGTGCAGACTATAAAGCCATGAAGTAAGGTTCTGTCCACATCACCATGTAGTAACAACCAGACAAGGCAGGCTTTTACCAAGAGCTATTCTAATTAAAGCACCCAGAGCATCATGTGTATCAGTGTCCCTGTGCTAAAAAATGGTGGCTCATAGAGCTTTAGTTAAAGCACCTCTGCCTCCATTTTTCAGCACAGGGATGCTGATACATGCAACACTGGAGTCTGCTGAAGTGCAGTAATTATTGTACTATAATTACAGTGTCAGAACAGCTTCAATGCACAGGTATAGGCGCCCCTAATTTTCCAAGCCTCTTTCAGACAGGCCGTGAATAAGCTGTTCCACTGCCCATGTTGTTTCAAATGAGGCAAAGGCAGGAAACAAGATGTTATTGATATACTGAAAGTACTCTAGCCCTGTTCCATCACAAGTCCTCTGAGTGGTCTGGCATACTTTTTGAGCAAATAATGACTGGACAGGATTGTATGATATTTTGCAGGAGAGAGCTGTCAGACCAGAAAAGCAACTGCCCCAAACAATGCTGTAGGATGTAGGACATCCCACAAAGAAGAAAAAGATCAAAGACAATTAAATACAGGGCTACATAAAGAACAACGTAAGCACTAAAGTAACTTAAAGTGCAGAAGCCAAAATAGGCAAATTTTTAATGGCAACTATAACTGTGAACACATAGTGGTCAATGTCTGAATACCTTTACCAGTATTTAACAGAATGTTTCTTTGTGCATGTTTAAGGAACAAGTTCTTTAACTTTACTTATAGTGTTCTGAGTTGTGTAAGTGTTTCAAATGAAAAGAGGCCACTCAATAGTGTATTTATAACCTAGGCTAGGTATAAATTACACATTCTGCAGCTGCAAATTATATGACAATATTCTGAATTTCCCCCCCCCCCCCTTCCAGTGAGGGACAGTGCCACAGAGGCAGGAGCAGGGGTAAGTTGAGTGGGGCCCCAGGCAGGTGGAACTTACCTGCTGGGGAGGCACACCCTCAAATAATTTTTTCTCGATCTGCCTCGATCTGCGGCCCCCACAGACTTACCTGCTGGGGGGGGGGGGGGGGGGGGGGCATTGGCGCACAGTAGATCTTGGCGTGCTTTTAAATGCCAAAAGTGATTTTTTACTTTAAAAGGTTGGAGACCACTGACCCAGGGGAATGTCCCACTCATATCTCATTACCACACAAGGAGCAAACCCCTCTATAGAGACTGCAGTATCATTGACATACACAAAGGGCTATTTTGTACTTGGTGTTCAGAGAGTAGGTAATTAACTTAGTGGAAACACAGAAGTACTGTATTTTGCTGTTTGATAACATTAAGCTTTGAAACACTTCAGAAATTGAACTGGACACCATATTTTTATGGTATCCATTCTTATTCTTAAAACATCTATAGATATTTAATGTGAAATATAAGTTAATGCCAATGTATTAACAATCCCTGCTTCCACATATTAAACCAGAAATGCTAGAAGATGGGTATGTATTGCCCAAATAGCAGATACCACTATAACAATATTTTAACAATACAAGCAAGTAGTTACCATATCAAGTCTAACAAACTACATACACTGTCACAATGCAAAAATCAAATCCAGCCTCTTATTTTTCAGTTTCAGATCAAAACTTCAGAATTTTATATTTCCATTCTGCTTGAAAACTCTGCAACATCTCCTAAATGACAAATAAATACATGGAAACCTCTCTGACTAATTTCAAACACACAAAAGGTAATACAATTATCTAGCTCAAATAAGACTGAATTTCAAAACCTGCTAAGAGTCTAAGAATAGCCCTTTAATTAAAAATTTCTGTCATTCTGACAAGGGTCCATGGCATCCTATGTAGCTGTCTGACCTTCTGCTTGCCTTGACACTTTGTTTTTAATTCTACCACACTAAAATATGTCTTAAATTGGTATCTGGTTTGTAAAATGGTTTTCCTAACAATGAAGGAAAATGTGGACACTTTTCAAAAGGCAACATTTCAAAAGAACCATTGAAAATGGGAACATATCTATGAAAAAATCAATACCCAGCACTCCAGCAAAGTGTCTGTCATTTCATCCTCCTTCCAGCAAAGCCAAATGGAGCTGGTTACCAAGAAGACAATATGCTGCTGCTGCTAGGTGTTAGTATAAATGCTAGAGATAATAATGTATGATAGGAGGAAAAACACACACTTACCATTACTTTTTCAGAAAATATATTCCAATAGTATCCACAGGCCCTGCATACCAGTATGTTCCTATTGCCTTTATTGTTTTTATTCCATAAATTGACAACAGCAATAGGAGCCAAAGAAAGTGATAGTAATGAAGACAGGGATGCTCAGTGCCACATTCACTTACCTGTAAAAGGAAAAGCATAAGGTTTAAGCACACTAATCACAGAAGTTAGTAATCTCTTTAGCTAATTAAATTTGACACAAAGGATCGTGTGATAAGGAAAAGGAACATATAATCTAGTCTTTTTAAAAGGTACTGATTGGTTAACCTAGGGAAAGAAACAAATCTATTTCTTAGGAGATTATAAATGTTTTCTGTTCTGTTTTCTGAAGAGCAGATGTGAAAATAAAACAGGTGGTGGAAACATAAACCTCTTAAAGCCACCAGGGTGTTTTCTCAGGAAGCATCTAATGATTGTCACTAAATCTGTTGCAGATCTCACTTTATAGGCTAACATGGTGCAAGTAGTTGCTGGGATTTTGCCAGTGATCTCCTAGGCAACTGACTGCTCAAAGAAGCCACAAATAGCAGCAGTAAATCCTGCTACTGATTTCAATCCTGAAGCATTTTGCACTTGTAATTTTCATTGTGCAGTAAATATACATCCTACAAAGGTGTGCTTTTCATAGAAACATTTATTTCCCTCTCTTAATACATCACAGTCAAACCTTTGGAGTAACAATCGTATTTGCATGTTAGTAGTAGAGAAAAAAACCCCCTGAATATTCAATAAATAAATAGTTCTCACTTTGATAGATTTTTTTCAAGAAAGTTTCTACTTCCAACGGACAGCACTATTCACCTTACATCTATTCATTAATTGAAGATATATTTTCAGAGTTATCCGCCGCAAGTGAACAGAAAATAAGAATTTATTGTTTCATATTTTGTGGACTAGGTAAAATTACTCTAAATGGACACTTTTCTTTATTTTGCTCTCAGTGGAATCTTCAATTTAATTTCATTAAGTTAAACTTACATTTCATGTATATGTCATTTAGTCATCACAATGGTAGTCTGACAGTGCAAACCTGGAGTGAGTAATCTTCTGCCAGCAGTTATAAGTAACTGAACTGTATTTTTTTAAATCACACCTACCACTAAGAATTAACAATCCATCATTCATGCTTGGTCAATAAAATTTGTTTCTGCAATTTTTTTCAACACAAAGAACATGGAAAACAATTGTAAGCATGGCAATTTTTACTTCAAATAACTTTAAAAACTTCATAAGACACTGCATATTAATAATAAAGTTTAGTACAAAGTTCAAATGCATGTTTTTCAACAGGTTGTGATCTTTTTGTGTGAAAACTTAAGAGCACATTAGCAAAACAAATGCATCCTAGTTCAAAAGCAAAATTTTATTCATAAAAACATATATGAATTTGATGAGATAGTCCACAAATTATTGATTAAATAACCACAGAGTTCAGATAATGGACAACAGAAGGCACGCATTCACTAAAAAAAATAAATAAAGCTGCTTAATCAGAACCAAAACATAAGAAAATCAGATGCTGTTGGCTGGTTTGTGTTACACAGAGAAGACCAAAATTAATTTTAAAACCACCCACAGTCTCTTAATATTAAAGCCAGCAAAGGAACAAGTAAGTAAATACATTACTCATTCATAGTCTACATTACCTTAAAAATGTAAAGAAGCCATTTATACATATACCTCTTAATACCCAAGTGATTTCAACATCAGGTCTCTCAATAATTTGTTACAACTTTGTGGCTCAGGGATGGAATTGTAGCTCTAATTCTCTAATTTTTAAATTAGAATAATAAACATGTCTGGTTTAACAACAGCGATTAAACGCATATAAACTGTACTCTGCCCCAGAAGCAAGAATCCAGCACCAATCACAAGTATGTTATTTCAAAACAGAGAATGTTTTTTTGGTCAGGACAAATACCACCATCACCTACATTCAAGTTATTCCCTACTCTTCAGGAAAAGTGTAATGGGTGTAAGAGGGAGACGTTGTTCCTGTTACGGGAATGTCCGGCCAAAGAGCCTGTTTGTTTAAAACTTAGTTTGACCAGGAAACGGGGACCCAGACTGATTAGTGGCCCACCCAGGACTCACTGCCCAGCAGAGAACTGTTGAGAAGTGTTAATTACTTGTTATAAGTTATGGTGTAGCCCAAGGAACCAAGAGACAGAACGGTTAATTGCCAATTAAGGACACTCACTTCCCAGTGGTCAGTCACCAGGAAGTGCTAACAGCTTATTAGATACTTTTTATTAAAAACTGATAGCTGAAGTGAAGTTTCCTGGAAGGGGAACCCGAGCAGTGATGTGAAGCACCAGAGCAACGAACAGTTCCCTGCGCAGAGACACAGGTGAGAAGAGAGAGCCAGCAGAGAAATCACTCCCAGAGGCAGTGAGTGGTGGAGTTACCGGCACGCCGGGAGTGGAGCATTGAGTCAGCCAGCTGAATGCGGCACCAGTCAGACATGTAAGAGACTTTTTCTGTTGATGCATGCAAGTGGCAGGCCAAATGGACACACCACCCATGAGAGTACTTATTCCAGGACTGTTAAGCTACCTGGGAAACAGAAGAGCCAGGACTGTGTTAATTCGGCAGAGAAACAGACAGTTGACAACCAGCCAATGTAGGCTATATGTGAGTGGGCATAGGTGATTATCATTATTAAAATCAGTAAGCCTTCCCCTCACGAGGTGTCCCCTATAATTAGTCCCATCAAGTCGTGGTGGGAGAGATAGACACTGTTACGAGAGGAAGAGGGACTTAACATCTCGTTTATGCCCTAGAGAAAAAAAGACACGCTCACAACGGGGTTTTCAATTCCCACCAGAGGTGAGCTGAAAGGATCTCAATTTAGTATTTTTTTTATTGTGTCTCATACTTTAGTACCAGCCACAATAGTAAGCAGTAAATATGTGGTCAAGTTCAGGAGAGAGATACTAAAGCCTTCTTTCCCAGATATGATATTGCTACTAACTGCAGATTCATAAGTATAGTTTCTTGTGGTTTATTTTGCCAATTGTTTCATTGATACTACATGTATGCAAGGTAACCAGTAAAAAAAAAGTCAGGTAGAAATATTCTTGCAATTAATTCTTGCAAATGATATTGAGGGAATAAAGCTTCCTCAAAAGCAAAGTCATTCTTCTCCTTAAAGTATGTTGCTTACTACAAAGCACCGACAATAAATACAACTGGTGTTAAAAAAAAAAAAAAAATCAACCAATGTGTAGAATACGTTCCAAAGCAAATCAGACATCCAGTTTATGTAGACTCACACTGGGCACATTTACAAGATGCTAAATACGCAGTAAACTAATTTTAATGTGCATTATTAGTGTGTCATGGCAAAAGTCATTCCCTTGCACTAATGCGCATTAATGTCCCTTAAAAGGCATGAGCCAGTGCTACTGTCCAGTAGTACCAGTTACTGAGTATTTAGTTAGTACCTGTACTAAACTTAATGCACTGTAACCATGGAAGTAATGCAGGTAATTCTAGAGCTAATGCAGAATAGTACTGCCTCAGCCACAGTTCTACCATGTCTTATGCATTAAAACAGTGGTCAGTAATGTTTTGTAGTGGGAGGCCAGAATGGCCAAGCTCAGGTCCCAGATAGGCTTGCACCCAGCCGCTGCTTCTTATTGCTGCCCAGCTATGGCACAGCACACAAAAGCTCCCTGCCACCTGGCCACAGAGTGGCACAGTGTGGCATGGGCAAAGCCCTCATCACTAAACACCACTGAGGCCCCCAACATCGAATGCCCCCAAAGCCCAGTTCAGCAGGTCAGATCCAATGGCTCCCTAGGCTGAATCCAGCCTGCAGGCCATAGGCTGCTGACCTCTGGATTAAGGTGGACTGCACCTATAGGCAGAATGTATGACGGATTGCAGTTAGTGTTTCCTATGTGCGCAGATAGTAATGAAGCCTAGAGAAGAAACAAGGGGCTCCCCCTTCTTCGGTGGCCCTTTGAAGATGCTTTATGACACATCAAAGCACAATGGCTATAGTTGTGCTTGATGATTTGAAGAAAGTGGAAAGGGAGAGAAAGGCGGTTTCTCAGCCCTCTCCCTTCCACTGCACATAATGTGATGAACAAATTAGACTAGAAATGTCTCATATTAAGGCAGATCTTTTCTCTTGCATGGGAAATTTTTGCAGATTGGCTTAGATTATATAGAAGCACAGTCATCTGGACAAATGATGGTGCAATATTTCTCCAATGTTTAACATCAGAGCCATAAAATGAAAACACTTATACCATGCTCTTTACAGAGAGAATTATGACTGGAAGATGTAAAATGCTATCAAACTTCCATCCATCAGGAAAAACATAGTGCTTTCTAAAAAAACATAAAGATACTACTGCCAAAAGATGTTTACAAGCATTAGGAAAAAAGCAGGGTTTAATTCATGGTGGATTTTTTAATGTAACATGCCATCACTTTACAAACTGGTAATGAATCGATCCTTGCAATTTACTTGGATGAGGAAAGGCGATATTCCTAGATCTCCTTTCTCAACACTGCAGCTTCACCCTGATTAGCAAGCACAAAGACCTCTTAAACAAGCAACATGGTAAGAAGTAAGGGGAGAGGAAACAGGGCAGGGGATGAAATGGGAGGGAAAGAAAATGAGGTATGCCAGGCAGAGCTGTGCAAAGCCTTACACCATGGACAGGTGATTCATCAGCAGTGAGAGTTACATGTTGAAAAAAGCAAGTATACAAGTGGTCAGTTGCAGGAAAAAGAGCAATTCTGTGAAGAAATGTTAGCTCTTTCCAACAGCAACTTCTTGGGACTGCAATGATTTCTTGATTTCTAGCACCATGTGCAATGCCTATAGGGTTATGTGTAGTACCACAGGGCATGGCCTAGTCCTGCTGTAGGCCATGACTCCCTGGGTGGTTGTGGTTCCCCAGGCAGACAATAAATAAGGAGTTTCGTCTGCACATGGCAGTCCTCAGAAAACTCCAAAAACAGACCCCCTCTACTAAGCATGTTTGAATAACTGCATGCTGGCTCCCTGGCTGGCAGTTCTGCCATGCTCTGTGGACCTGCAGACAATTGGGCACTTGAAACTAGAAATGGGCGGGGGGGGGAAGGGAAACTGGCCTGGTTCACAACCCAGCCTGCAGAGGGGGAAGAGGACATGGTCTGGCCCCACAGAGGGGAGAGGGTGTGGCCCATCTGGGGAAAAAGGGGCATGGCTCAACCTTACAGCAGGGGAGAAGAAGGGGGTGTGGCCCTTCCTCAACCTAGTCCTATGGGGGAAGGGGCATGGCCTGTCTCCAACCAGGGGCATAGGGTTTGGGAACGTGGCAGGGGGAAGAGAGCAGTGGACATATCAATAGCCACCACTCCACCACTGCCAAATTTCTGGATCTGTGGGGAGCCCTGTAGGCCAGATGTGATGCCCCTGTGGGCTGCATTTGGCCCATGGATCAGAGATTGAGCAACCCTGTGCTAGAGCCATGAAGAACAGTGCAGCTTTCAGTGGTAGTAAAGAAAGGGATCAAGTCTAAATGAAAAATGGATAAATTTAGATTATCCTTGAGGTATCAGAAAGTCAAGGGAAAATGCAAGCCTCAAGAGAGAAGGTGTTACTTACTGGCCATAAAGGAAGCTCAGACTCATGAGAATAGACAAAGAAAAGTATAAGATTAAAGAGGAGCTTTTGGAGAATAAGTAGAAATTAGATGCACAGATTTGCCATAGATTAGTAACTTGTGTATGCAGTTTCAGGTGAGTGAAAAGTTCGTAAAACAAAGTGGTATAAACTGAAGAAAGGGTTGAGAGTGTAAATGTAGAGAAAACTTTCCATTCAAGGCACTTAGGGGAGGAACAGATGTTGCATTTGTTCCTGAACAAATTGTGCATGAGTTTACCCCAGAATAAGAATATCACAGGATTGGCATGTGTAGACATAACCCTTCTAATCAGGTTTTAATTAACAGCTGATTGCAGCATCATTTTCTGCTATTGATTCAATGATGCAATCCAAGGATAACTATATAGACATACTTTGTAATATTCCAGAATAAACTGTTACTATCTCTTACGTAGGAAACCTTTTTAGGATTTATCCTGGGACAATGGATATGGATTTACGTATGACTGTACTTTGTCCCAAGATACAATGATTTATTCTGGAACAAATGTGACATCTGTTTCCAGCCTTTGAGATAATGGGGAGATGAAGCGCAAGACAGAGAAATGGGACTAAGGGGGGACTGGCATTAGGAGAAAGGAAATCACATCAAGTCTGATTTATGGTTTTTATTTCTCTGCAAAACTGAAAGCAACTGATCGCAACAGTGAGGGTATGGAAGAGAAATAAGTAGCTCAGGAGAACAGCTCAAGGATTTTGAGATGGCAGGTGCTTGGACCCTTCAACTCTGTTACCAGGTTGCTTTACCATGTGATACATTCTGAAGTCTAGTATGTATGCAAGATACAGAAAGAGATGAAGGTGTGTTGTATTTTACTGCTAAAAGCAAATAATTAGCAAGCAACTTGATTTTTTTCAGTTGTTTCTAGCAGGCAAGAAAGGGAACAATTATGCTTATTATTAAAGATATTCTCCCTCAGTGGAGGAATTCAAACATTACAGTTGGTGCAGGTGTTCCTGAAAAGTTTATGAAGTTCTGCAGTCTACAAAGTATGTAATTAGGATTAACCATAGACTCAAATCAATGTTTCAGCTGTAGTTCTAGACACCTTGGAAGACCTGCAGATCTATTTTCAGGCACATCAGCAACTTTGGAGAGCCATGGCTCCTATTTCACACCTGATGAAAGTGTTGATAACTTTCTTCATCTACAAAAAAGGTTTCTCACCAGATTCCAAGAACCTTTCTACTATTCTGCCAATAGCCTGGAAAAAGAGAAGACAGTAAAAGGTAAACCTAGTTTTCACTCCCTAGAGGCTCTTAGGGTGTTTTTGCCGAACAAAGCTAATTTTGTGGCTCAGCATGAGATGCTAATACAGATGAACAGGCATGTGTGCCTGAACACTTGAAAATAAAGAAAATTTGTGTTTGCAACTTTTTAGTTGGTCTAATAAAAAATATTGCCACTACCACACTGCTTGTCTCAGAATCAAAAAGATTCATCTGTCAGCCCAGGGTGAAATAATGTCTTTGTGCATCACTTAATAAACAAGCCAGGGAAAGGCTTGAGACTTACTGTACCATGGCAATCTGCAAGGAGGTTTGCACCAGACCTTCAAGCAGTGGCTTTCACTTTCATCTGCATAAATGTGTTACATACTCTACTGATACTGAACAAAAGGAGATATGTTACATTTGGTGCTTCAGTTCTGCTGAATAAATCGCATTGCATCCTGTTCATCTGCTTTAGCATCTCAATGTACAGTACTGTTCTATTTTCTAGCTTTTACTATCTACAGCAAATGGATATACATGGAACAATTTCAGAATTTTCTTTTATATAAAAAAATTAGGTGATAGAAATTATGTTGAAATTCCTTTACTTCATTTACACTGAAAAATTTAAAAAGAAAATTGCCTCCAACCAACTAAGCATCATCACTAACACACATATAATTGATGTAGGAATTTTTTTCTTGGTTCTAAAACCAGTAATCAGTCATAGGCCTAAGCATACTGGGAAGCACTGTAACAAGCATTCATACAGAAGTTCCCATCAGATAGTAGTCTAATACTGTATTTTCTTCAATACAACATGCCCCTGAGTAAGAGATGTACCTAGTTTCTGAAAGGCAGAATGACAAAAATAATATTATATAGATACTCACATATATACACACACATACATATACAGTGGAAACACATCTTACGCTGGAGTTAGGTTTTGAAGTCAGCATGTAAGGTGAAAATCGCGTAAGGTGAAAATCACCAACTATACACGGGCTGGGAGGGGGGGACAGGGCTTGAGTTTGCATGCAGTGCTGTGCTTAGTCCTGTGTTGCAGCGGTGCAGTGCGGGCTGGTAGCGGGGACGGCTGCATGCCGGCCAGCCACCAGCACGCTGCCGCTGCTGCCCGGTGGCCGGCCACACAGCTCTGGGCACAGCTCCATGGCAACAGTGCGAGGTTTTGGAAGCAATGGCCGTCACTGCCATAATGGACCTCCAGGTAAGCGGCAGCACCGCATGCAAACCCAAGCCCCGCCCCCCCACGTATAGTTGAATTCGCGCAAGTTAAATGCGCGTAAAACGCGACACGCCTCTACTTATACACACAGACACATACACACACACATATACACACACATGCATACACACACACATGCATACACACACATATATAAATACACACATACATACACACATGCATAAACACATATTAATACACACGCATACACACACATATATGCATACACACATATATACATACACACACGCATACAAACACATACACACATGCATACACACATATATACATACACACACATGCATACACATATATACATACACACGCATACACACACATATATACATACACACGCATACACAGACACATGCATACACACGCATATATACATACACACATACACACGGATACACACACAGACACATGCATACACACGCATACACACACATATATACATACACACGCATACACAGACACATGCATACACACGCATATATACATACACACATACACACGGATACACACACAGACACATGCATACACACGCATACACACACATATATACATACACACGCATACACACGGATGCAAACACACACATATATACATACACACATATACACACGCATACACACACACATGCACACACACACGCATACACACACACACATACACACGCATACACACATATATACATACACACACATATGCATACACACATATATACATACACATATGCATACACACACACATACACACGCATACACACACACACATACACACGCATACACACATATATACATACACACACATATGCATACACACACATATACATACACATATGCATACACACACACATATACATACACATATGCATACACACACACATATACATACACAGGCATACACACATGCATGCACACACACATGCATACACACATGTATACATACACACATACACACGCATACACACACACATGCATACACACACATATACACACACGTACACACGCATACACACACAGACATGCATACACACATATACATACACACACACACGCATACACACAGATATATACATACACACATGATACACACACACACATATATACATACACACACGCGCATACACACTCATACACACATATATGCATACACACGCGCATACACACATATACAAACACACATACATAGACACACACATGCATACACATATGCATACACACACATAGATACACATAAACACACACATAGATACACACGCATACACACATATACAAACACACACATGCATACACACATATACATACACACATGCATACGCACACACATACATACACACACATACACACAGATACACACATATACACATGCATACGCACACACACACATACACACAGATACACACATACACACATGCATACGCACACACATACATACACACACATACACACAGATACACACATACATACGCACACACATACATACACATACACACGCACACATATACATACACACATATACACACAGACACACATGCATACATACACATACATACACACACATACACACATGCATACACACATAAACACAAATACACAGATGCATACACACATACACATACACACATATACATACACACACATACACACATAGATACACACACATGCATACACACATGCATACGCACATATATACATACACACAGATACAGACATACACACACATACACACATGCATACACACACATATATACATACACACGCATACACATACACACAGACATGCATACACACACATATATACACACAGACATGCATACACACACATATATACATACACACACATATACAAACACACGCATACACACACATACACACACGCATACACACATATGCATACGCACATATATACATACACATGCATACACACGCATACACACACACACGAACACACACATATATACACACTCATACACACATATATACACACACATATATACACACGCATATATACACACACACATACCCGCCAATACACACACGCATACACACATACACGAACATATATACGCATACACACACATATATACACACACACACACACACACACATATACACACATATATACGCACACACATACACACATCTATACGCACAAATATATACACACGCATACACACACATATACATACACACATACACACAAACACATACACACAAGCATACATACACACATACACACACACAAATACACACACATACACACATAAAAATACACACACACATACATGCACACATTCACACAAAAATACACACAAATACACACATACATGCACACATACACACATAAAAATAAACACACATATACATGCACACATACATAAAAATACACACACAGACACACACATTTACACACACTTACACACATACATACACAAACACACACATACACGCACACACATAAAATACACACACATACACACATATATACACACAGACACACACACATTTACACACACACTTACACACTTACGCACATATACATACACGTACACACACATACACACATACATGCACACACATAAAAATACACACACATACACACATACTTACACACATACACACACATACACACATATACTTACACACATACACATATACATTCACACACACACATACTTACACACATATACACACAAACACACACATATACAAACATACAAATACACACACATACACACACATACTTACACACATATACACAAACATATACAAACATACAAATACATACACACACATACACACACACATAAACACTTATACATACACACACAAAAATACACACACATACATGCACACACATACACACAAAAATACACACATACACACACATACATGCACACACAGAAAACAAAAATACACACACATACACATGCACACACATACACACAAATGCACACACATACACACACACGCACACACATACACACAAACGCACGCGCACACATATACATGCACACACATACACATGCACACATGCACACACGTGTACACATGCACACACGCACACGCATACATGCACACACGCACACGCATACATGCACACACATGCATGTACACATACACCCAAACACGCACACACACACGCACACACGTGCACACACACATACATGTAAACACACGCACACACATACATGCACACACATACATTAACACATGCACACACATGCACACACACATACATGCAAACACACGCACACACATACATGCACACACATACATTAACACATGCACACACATACATGCAAACACGCACACATATACATGCACACACACATACATGCATACACGCACAAACACATGAACACACATACATACATGCACACACGCACACATGCACACACATACATGCAAACACACGTACACACATACATGAGCACACATACACACATACATGCACACACATGCACACACATACACACATATACATGCACGAACACATACACATACACGCACATACATGCACACACATGCACACACTACACACATATGCACACACATGCACACACATACACGCACATGCATGTACACATACATGCACACATACACGCACATGCATGTACACATACATGCACACACATACACACATATACATGCACACAAATACATGCACACACACATGCACACACATACACACATACATGCACACACACGTACACGCACACATTCACAAACACATGCACACACATACACACACATACATGCACACACACATGCACACACACACATACATGCACACACACATGCACACACATACACACGTGCACACACACACATGCACACACATACACACATATACATGCAGACACACACACATACATGCACACACATACACGCACATGCATGTACACATACATGCACACACATACACACATATACATGCAGAAACACACATGCACACACAGACACACACACACACACACACAGACACACAGACACATACACACACAGACACACAGACACATACACACATGCACAAACATACATGCACACACATGAATGCACACACACATGCACACACATACATGCACACACACATATACATGCACACAGACATGCACACACACGCACACACACATACATGCACACATATACATGCACACACACATGCACACATAAATGCACACATATACATGCACACAGACATGCACACACATGCACACATAAATGCATACACGCGCACATGCACACACACATATACATGCACACACACACATGCACACATATAAATGCATACACGCGCACATGTACACACATATACATGCACACACATATAATGCAGACACATGCACACACACATACATGCACACATATACATGCACACACACATATACATGCAGACAAACATGCACAAACACATGCACACACATATACATGCAGACGCACACACATGCACAAACACATACACACATATACATGTACACACAAATACACACATACATACAAACACAAAAATACACACACACACACGCACACACAATACACACATACATGCACACATATACATGCACACAGAGACACATACACACATACACACACAGACAGACACACACACAGACACACAGACAGACACACACACATACACACACACAGACACAGACACACAGACAGACAGACACACAGACACACACAAAGACACATACACACATACATACACACACAGACACACACACATACATACACACAGACACACAGACACATACATACACACAGACAGACACAGACACACAGACAGACACAGACACACAGACAGACACACAGACACACACACATACACACAGACACATACATACACACAGACAGACTCATACACACTGACACACACAGACACAGACACACACACAGACACACACACACACAGACACACATAGATACACACAGACACACATACATACACACACACAGACACAGACACACATACATACATAGACACAGACACAGACACACACAGACACAAATACACACATACACACAGACACAGACACAAATACACACAGACACACACACACAGACACACATACATACATACACACAGACACAGACACATACATACACACACACAGACACATACACACACACAGACTCACACACACAGACACAGACACATGGACTCACACACACAGACACACAAACTCAGACAGACACACAAAGACACAGACACACAAACACAGACACACACAGACACACACAGACAGACACACACAGACATACACATGTACACACACACAGACACACACACACATACAGACAGACAGACATACACACAAACACAGACATACACACAGACATATACACACACACACACACACAGACATATACACACACAGACACACACACAAACACACATGCACACAGACATATACACACAGACACACACACACAGACACACACACAGACACACACACAAACACACATGCACACAGACACACACACACAGACACACACACACAGACACACACACACAGACATACACACAGACACATACACAGACACAGACATATACACACAGACATACACACACACAGACACACACACACATATACACACAGACATACACACACACACACATACACACAGACATACACACACACAGACACACACAGACATATACACACAGACATACACACACATACACACACAGACATATACACACAGACATACACACACATACACACAGACATACACACAGACACATACACAGACACAGACATATACACACAGACATACACACACAGACACACACACATATACACACAGACATACACACATATACACACAGACATACACACACAGACACACACACACATATACACACAGACATACACACAGACACATACACAGACACAGACATATACACACAGACATACACACATATACACACAGACACAGACACAGACATATACACACAGACATACACACACACAGACACACACACACATATACACACAGACATACACACAGACACATACACAGACACAGACATATACACACAGACATACACACACACAGACACACACACACATATACACACAGACATACACACAGACACATACACAGACACAGACATATACACACAGACATACACACACACAGACACACACACACATATACACACAGACACATACACAGACACAGACATATACACACAGACATACACACACACAGACACACACACACATATACACACAGACATACACACAGACACATACACAGACACAGACATATACACACACAGACACACACACACATATACACACAGACATACACACAGACACATACACAGACACAGACATATACACACACAGACACACACACACATATACACACAGACATACACACAGACACATACACAGACACAGACATATACACACACAGACACACACACACATATACACACAGACATACACACAGACACATACACAGACACAGACATATACACACACAGACACACACACACATACACACACAGACATACACACAGACACATACACAGACACAGACATATACACACACAGACACACACACACATACACACACAGACATACACACAGACACATACACAGACACAGACATATACACACACAGACACACACACACATATACACACAGACATACACACAGACACATACACAGACACAGACATATACACACAGACATACACACACATATACACACAGACATACACACAGACACATACACAGACACAGACATATACACACAGACATACACACACACAGACACACACACACATATACACACAGACATACACACAGACACATACACAGACACAGACATATACACACAGACACATACACACAGACACACACACAAACACACAGACACACACACACACAGACACACACACACATACATACATACACACACAGACAGACACACACAGACACACACACACATACATACACACAGACACACATACATACATACACACAGACACACACAGACACGGACAGACGCACACACACACAGACACACACACTGACTCACACAAACAGACACACAGACAGACAGATGCAGACACACACACAGACACATACACACACAGACACACACACACATACACTCACATACACACACAGACACACACACAGACACAGACAGACACAGACACAGACCCACACACACAGACACAGACACATATATACACACACACAGACCCACACACACAGACACATACATACACACACAGACCCACACACACAGACACAGACACATACATACACACACACAGACCCACACACACAGACAGATACATACACACACAGGCCCACAGACACAGACACAGACACATACATACACACACAGACACAGACATACACACACACAGACACACACACATACACAGACCCACACACACACATACACAGACCCACACACACACACACACAGACACACACAGACACACACACAGACATACATACACACACAGACACACACACAGACACACACACACAGAGATACATACACACACAGACACAGACACACACATACAGAGATACATACACAGACACACACACAGACATACACACACACATACACACACAGACATACACAGACATACACAGACACATACACACACACATACACACACAGACACAGACACACAGACACATACACACACAGACACACAGACACATACACATACAGACATACACACACAGACACACATACACACAGACACACACACATACACACAGACACACACACATACATACACACACAGACATACATACACACACATACATACACACACAGACACATATACACACACACACACACACATACACATACACAGACACATACACACACAGACACATACACACACACATACACAGACACAGACATACACACATACACAGACACAGACACACACAGACACATACACACAGATACACAGACACAGACACACACACAGACACACACAGACACACAGACACGCAGACATACATACACACACAGACACATACACACGGACACAGACACATGTACACAGACACATGCACACACATACACATACACACGCATACATAAATATACACAGACACATACACACACATATACACAGACACATACGCACACATGCGCGCACACACATACACATGCACATACACACACACGCACACACACACATATATACACAGACACATACACGCACACACGCACACGCAGATAGATAGATAGATAGATAGATAGATAGATAGATAGATAGATAGATAGATAGATAATCTATACCGGGCTACAGCCACCCCTGTAGGTAGATATCCATCTTTCCTTGGAAATACTGGTAAGGACAGTATTTTCCCAAGGGAAAACACAAGCAGCTGTAGTGTGTGGGGGGGGAGGGGGAAGAGGGTGGTAATTGGAGCTGCTGTGTTACTCCCCCTAGCTGCAGGATTCTGCAGGTGTTGTTGGCTGAGCTCAAATGCCAGGCCCCCTCTTCTCTTCCTAGACAGCACCACCTGCAAAGTCAGCTGGGGGCTTATCCAGCTGAGCATCTGCCTCAGTACCCAGTAAAGCTCCACTTTAGAAACAGTTTCTGCTGTCTGAGCCTCTGCCATAGAGAATGAGAACAGGTCCACAGCCAGCAGCTAAGGAACCCTGCATGCTCACTGTGCTACCTCCTGTGCAGCACCACTTTCTCTTTCCCCCAGCAGAGACTCAGGCTGAAGAAACGGCTATTACCACATTTCCTTGCTTAAAATGGGCACCCAAATTTCCAGCATCTGATTTCTTGAAAAAAGAGGCATGTGCAATGTGTGAGGCAATACAGGTTTCCCTCACTTTATGCTGTACATACATTCTTGGAAAACGGTTCATAACTTGAATTTGCATAAAGGGAACACACTTTACAATGTAACACATAAGACCTCGACTGTACCAACCCCCAAACCCATTTCTTCCACTTTTACAAGACAATTTTGATACTCGCCAGCAGTAGACAGTACACACAAACACAGGGCACTATCATAACAAGGATGGCAACTACAGAAACGTGTCGCAGACAACGAAGGAGGAGCACAGATCCACACAGGAGATTATATTTTGGTGCATGTCACTCCCACAATGCATTGCACAAAGCAGCTGACTGGAGGCTTCTGCCACACCAATCACAAGAGAGTGAATTTACCTCACATATAAGGAATTTTTGGTATAAAAAGGGTCATTGCATAAGAGTGAATTTGCACACACAAAACCGGCATAAAGTGAAGAAAACCTGTACAGCGATTATGACTGAATACCATCAGTGCCTCCTAAAAAGTCAGCTGTGTAGGTTAGGATTGCTGAAGAAGCCTGATAATCCTTGACAGGAGAGTATGAATGTGCTCTGTTTTCTCATTTGCAATCTTTTGTCAGCTACCATCAAAGTACAAAAGAAGACAGGAAAGGAATAAAACCAAAATCTTATAGAAGCAGAGAGGAAGGCCATTTTTTCAGTATGGGATATTCAGTCTCTCTCCCTTTCACTCTGGGGCCCACCAAGACACTATTCTTGGCATATTTATGACTCGCTTGCTTTCTTGATTGTCAAAGGATCTGTATTTCTGTTTATCATTTTATTGTTTAATACTATTTTAGTTTTAATTGAAGGAAAGATTTGAGATCTTATTAGATCTATTGTGTACAATTCAATTTCTTCCATCAATATTAAAAAATAGCCACTTGAATGGTGTTGCCAGCCTTGGCTGTTTTGGGGACTCACTAGCCAACAGCAGAGTCAATTTTCTAATGCTGAGATAAATCATTCAGCAAGAAGTTTTCAATATGAAAATAAACCTTGGTAACAAAATAGGTTTTGTTTAAACTCTGTAGATTATATTTTCACACTGGAAAGACTGTTCATTTTCTACAGTAGAAATACATGTCTCTAAAACAGAATAAATTATTCATTTCACAAAGAAAAAATTAGTAGAATCCTGGTCCACATCAAGCAATTTGCATTTTTTAATTAAACTAGGGAAAGGAATCTTATGAACATTTGCAAAATGAGAAATCATTTGACAGACAGGTGTTTTCATCAACAGCAGAGTCTGTTTCACCTATTAAAATAATTTATTCTGCTTTATAAATATCTATTTCACTTGCAGAAAACTAATAGTTGCACTGTGAAAGTAAATGAGATGCTTCTGACCGAGAGCATCATAAGCTTGAAATGACTGATAAAAATGAAATATCAGTACAGCTGTGCTGTAATGAAACCAAAACAGCTGGAATGCAAATATATATGGCTGATTTATTAATACATTCACATTCAGAGTTAACCTGCCTCCTGTCAGTGAGCAGTGCAGATTAGCTGTGGTTGAAGTGCACTGAACTTCTGTTGTGTTACACATTTGAACCAGTTTCCAACCATTTATACCAATGTGTGTGTAATTTCTGTCCCTAGCCCAAAAGTTTAGTGCACATAAACCACTTTCAAAATGGCTGAAACACCAAAATGGATAATCTGGGATGGATGTAGGTTAAATTTAGGTTAAATCTAGATTAAAACAATATATTGAACTTGTGTCCCAAATCCCCTTCAGATTCAAATTAATTCACAGTCCCCCAGCATCCCAAGATGCTTTGCACCTCCCCCACAACCATCTCCTCCTTTGCAGGGTAAGCAGGTTAGCCTTGGCCCAGGCCATCTGCTCCAACCAAGCATGGAGGCATGCCCTAGTGTCCCCCAACTTCTGGCCTGAGCCACTGCAGGTATGTGGCTGCATTTCCAGAATCAAAAGTGAATGTCTGTTCACTTATTTATGAGTTCAATCTACACAGCTTTGACTAACCTGTGAAAATTGAACTGATTCAGCCCCAGGCTTTTTGACTGTCTGTAACTTAGCCATGGACACAATCATGCAGAGCAAAACAAATGGAATTGCTCCATTAAAGACACCTGACATGACATTTATTCCTCTTAAAGTAAAAACTGATAACTCATGAGCTGTGAAGCAAACTGAGGTAAAAAAGCCTCCTGACAACAGAAGCTGACTCCACACCTAATGGCTAATTCAGCAAGTCAGTCAGTCAGTTTAGGAAAGCCTTTTTTAAAGGTGAAGCAGCTTTTTTATGTGGTTTCAGCCCACAGAGAATGACAGAGGGGATACAGAAATAGCTGAAGTCTGTGGCCCAGGAATCCTGACTGCAAGGGAACTGCTGGCCCTTTGAAATATTATATTTAAGTCATATTCCAAAAATTAAGTTATTAATTAAACTCAAACATACCAAATATCTGCTTTTTCAGCTCAGGACTCTCAGATAAAATCATTCAGTGAGAGGGTAGGTGAGCCTACTAGTAACGGCCAGGCTGAGTGGAGAAAGGGCAAAAAAACAGTCCAGAGATGAAAGGAAATTAAAATGAAATGCAAAATGAAAGGAAAAATGAAGTCCCAGCTGCTGCCCAAATTCTGCAGTGAGTTACATCAGTGTAGACTCCTGTGCCCATGTAACTGACCTCCCAAATGAATAAGGAGCTTGTCTATGATAAACTTCAAATATAATATTTTATTTGCCATTGGAATAAGTTATCATTTGCCTTATCCCTGTTTTGTAAACTTTCTTACCTACAAAACACCATCATATACTAACACTGAATAACAGTAACTAAAACCAGAAAAATATCATCTGGAACATTAGCCTACAGCTCTTTGTTTACTCCACATTTTTTTGTAAATGCAAAAACTCATATCATTATGTGACAGAGGAAAAAAAAAACTAGTTTAATAAATTAGGCAAACAGCTAAATAACAAAATAACTACTGAGTTTCAAGCATGGTAGTATATTTAAAGTATTCTAATCCATGGAAAAGACCATCAAAAAGTTGTAAGTGTTCCTTCACTCAAAGTTCTTAAATCAAGATCAATTGTCTTCCTAAAAGATACATTCCAGCTGAACTACAAATTATTGAGCTAAAGAAATTATTGGGTGAAATTCTATGGCCCATGCTGGACTGGAGGTCAGGCTGGATAATCATAATTAGGGATGTACTCAAGTCATGGAGCCTGGGACTCGCTATAGCCCCAGGCTCCTATTTTGCAGGCAGATCGCAGCTACCACCCCCACCCCCATGCCTCTGATTGACTGGGATGATCACCAGGTACAGGTGCTGGCAGTGCCCCACTGCCCTGTGGCCTTGGCCTGACCTGGTCCCACTCCCCACCTGGCCTTGGTGTGAACAGGGGAAAAATAAGCTCCCTCCACCACCCCCCAGTCCTGCACAGGCATGGGGACAGGCTGATGCCACCCCACTGCCCTCCCCCCCTGCCTGGCCCAACTCTACTCCCCCAGCCCCATTCCCACTGCCATTGCCTGGCCACACAGCCTCCCACCCTATCCCAGCCCTGCTGCCCCCAGCCCCATCCCCAATCGTCTGCAGCACCTACTTACCAAAGGAAAAAAAAAAAGCAAGACTGGGCCTTTTCCTGTCTACTTGGGCTGCAAGACTGCATGAGGGCAGCCCTCTTTCCCCATCAACAGCTAAGACAGCAGGGACAGCAGCCATCCTTGCTGCTACCCAGAGGGGGAAAAAGAAGCTAAACCTTTTACTTTTTCTTAGATTTCTCTGATTTTTGCAGAAAACATCTGATTTCGCATTTTCAATGAAAATCGACATTCCCAATCAGAATGATCCTTTCTGGCTTTGCTACCTACAAATTATATTATACATAAAATAGATGATGCTAGAAGTTTGATTACAGCACATGCAGATATAGTTTCAATGCACCCTGCATTGAAACCCGCATCACTGCATTTCCATTGTGATTGTTACCTGAGCTAGTTAAATTAAAATTAAGTTGGATCTGCCTACCTGGGCTGCATTCATACTTTCAATTACATTATAGAACACACTTCAAGGAATACCTGAAATTATGACTGCAGTGGGAGTCATGACATGATGTTCAAAATAAGAGATAGACATCTTATCTACAGGATTGTGATGGCTTTGCACCATTTCCTTTTATACTATGATAAAAGGTGCCTAGATAATTCGTCTTTCACCTAGGCCTACAGTTGAAAAGTTAGCAACCTTGTATCACTAGCAGTAATGAATCTCCCACCATCATTGAGTTGTATATTATAACAGTAAGAAGAGAAAGAAAAGAACCAAAATAAATAATAACCTAAAAATAACATTAAACTTCATACAGTGGTCCTGATGCTGTTAGTATGTAACACACTTGGCTGCACTCATGACTCAATGCTCAGGTGAGTGCAAGACAATAACTACAGAAAAAGATCTTGTACTCCTGTTGTCCTTACAAAATTCTTGTAATGAAAGATCAGACCCAAAGAGCTAAATGCACTAAAAATATTAAAATAAAAATTACACGTCAAAAAATGGTTAGCTTGATATTTTTGTGTGCCCCCCAAAAAAACAAGAACAAAATTCAAGAGTGTATAGCAGGGGTGGGCAAAATGCAGCCCGTGGGCCACATGCAGCCTGCCATACCATTCTATCCGGCCCACAGGGCCCCTAAATGTTTTTTAAACATTAATATATTATTAATTTAATAATTAATATTTACCTGCCCCTGGCTGCCTGTCATGTGGCCCTTGATGGCTTGCCAAAACTCAGTAAGCAGCCCTCTGCCCGAAATAATTGCCTGCCCCTGGTGTACAGACTCCCCCATCTAAGTCAAGTGTGGTTTTTGTAGCAATTTTAGAGGGGAAATAAGATATATTTATAATCAGAAGAATATAATATTCCTAAGTATTTATGGGAGGTTGAACATTAAAAATATGAGGAATTGTTACTTGGCATGCAGCGGAGCTGTGGATGCAAATTATATAGAAGCACAAGTAGACACAGGGCAGTGGTATACCATCAAATGGTATTAACATCCACAATGCCAGAAATACACTGAGACATCTCTTATGAGAAATTAACAGCCCAGACGGTTTTCTAGCATCTATGTGCATTTGAATATAGGTGGACATATTTAAAACCTTGTCACATCACATGCAAAAGAAAACTCAAACCCCTTCTTTCTGAAACAAGAGTATTTCAAATATTTACCAAAGTTTTACTTACATATTAATGTATTCATATCTAAATCTTGCATTTATGACAAATTTTGTTCCAGTAATAGATGAGAATTTAACAGCAACTAGTTATATTATAATACTTAATGGCCCCAATTGGGATTGAGTGTTATACAAACAATATTATTTCTACCCTGAAGAGCTGAGGCAGCTACCACATAGAAACAACTGAACCAAGGTCAGATTAATCTGCATTAGTAATAGAAAAAATCATTAGGACCCTATATATTTCAGGTTGGCAAGATTTTCATATTAATTGTGCAGTTTTAACTGAAAATTTCTGCCAATCTATAGGGTAATGCAATATATGACACTGCTTACAATGATATACAGACCCATTTTATCCAGATGAGTTTTAACTACAGTAGTGACTTTACGTACACTAGACACCACTAGACCATGGGCTGGTGCAGGTATTGATCAGTACATGTAGAAATCATGCTTGTTAGCAGCATGAACCAAAGAAAGCTTCAGTAACAATTTGAGACATAGGCCTTAGTGAAAAGCGGAACATAGATGACCTAAGCAAAAGCACTGGGCAAGTTAGGAGTACTAGCTTCTGGGCACCTCAGAAGACTATCAAAGGAAAACAATGGATAAGATGCATAAGACACCAAAACAAAACTCAGAGGCCACATCGAGAGCGAGCATGTGCCTGTTGTGGCACCTCAAAGCAGTTTGAGATGCTGCAGGAGGCACACTAGGAATGAAAAATGTTCTCCCGCTGCATATTTGGACTCTAATTTTGATACCAGGAAATCTTGGTATCAAAAAATAACACACTGAAAAAAACAAACCCCCGCATGCCCATAGGCAACTGAAGGCTGGGTCCTCTAGAGAGCACCTCTATGGCTGACCCATACCCCTGCTGCTCCAGCATGCTGCCTTAGAGTGCTGGGGAAAACAGGAGTGGGGCAAGGCTGCAGCGCTAGACTGACCCAGGCTCTGTCCCAGGTAAGCAAGGACATGAGTGGGGTGAGGGGACTGTGTGTGTGGGGGGGGGGACTGTGAGGGAGGGTTGGGTCCCCCACCTGCAGCAGTGGCTGTTGGGGCACTTATGGCCGCTCCTGGCAGAGACCCCAGCAGCTGCACATGGTGCCAGCCCAAACCTGCTGTCGTGTGCCCTCAAGGAAAAGCTCTGATTTCCCATGATAAAAAACCCAAAATCAAATGCCAAAATGTATAGGTATTTAGAATTTACTTTATTATAGTGATTGAGGCAGTGGTAGACTTCCAAATTGCTTTAAAATTGTAAATATATGAATACAACATTGTCTTCTACTTATACCTATATATATCACACTGGGTCCTGCCTGCTGGGCCAGAGGCCCCAGGGGGAGGGCAGCAGAACAGGGAGCCCTGAGCCCACAATAGGCAGCCTGTATCTGCCCCTGCCCTGTACACACATATATGTGTGTGTGTGGTGTTTCAGTATATATATCTATCTCACCATATATTTTATACATTATATATATAATTTTATATAAATATATATATTTATATATACATATATTTTTATTTTATATATATATATCTATATCTATATCTATATATAGATATATATATATATGGTTTTTCATTTTAATTGCAAAAAAATATGGATTTGGGTTTTTTAAAATCAGAGAATTTGCAACATTTTTATCAGAGAATTGGCAATTTTTAAATAGAAAAGAAAAACAGGATCCCTGCTCATCAATATGCTTACAAAGTACTTTCATATGTTTTTGCAATAGAGACACTAATATATGCCACAGACACAAATGTCCTAAATGTCTCCTAGAAATGTCTTCTGCTAGGATTGATGGCATATAGCAACTTAAATGTCAGAAAGAGCAGTAACAGACAGAATAAGAGTTTTTTGCACTGAGATGAAATACAATTTATATGGTAATCTCCTAGAAATACTTACACCGTTTCTTTCTTCATATTTCAGACTTAATTTTTAGATTGTGTTTTAACGTTTTACTTAAATTCATTAACAATATATTTGAAAAGAAAAACTGTATTTACTCGATTGTAAGGTAAAGTCCCTCCTGCCCATTTATTATGAGGGGGAAAGCCCTCAACTTAGTATTGAGTACGAGGGCAGTAGTGGGGCAGGCAGGCAGTTGGTGTGGCTCAAGCTCAACCTTGAGCCACAGATGTTGCCTACCCACCTGCCCTCCCCCACTACCTCTTCACCCTGTCATCTCTCCCCACCCCACCTGCAACCTCTTTTCCCCATCTCCCCCTCCCACAAAGCCTATGCTTCCCCTCTCTCTCTCCCCACTTTAATAAACTTGCTCTGTGCTGGCAGGCCCTATCCATGCTGGAACCTGCACAGCTGCTATGGGAATTGGGCTGAGGCTATGCTTCATATTCCCCAAGCTAGAATGGGGATGGAGTCTGCCAGTGAGGAGCATGGGTAAGGGGGAGGGGGAAGAGGGGTGCAGAGGCTAGGAGGAAGGGGCAGCAGTAGGGGAAGAGGCAGAGGGGAAAGTGGGGTGTTCAGGCTGAAGGAGGGGGCAGGCAGGGGGCAGAGGTGGCAAGGGACCAGACACAAGCAGAAGGCAAGCTGCTTGACCTCCCTACACCACCTGCCTCCACACTGCCTGCTGCTCTACAGCAGCGGGAGGGATTAATTAAAGACCACCTTTCAAGAATTAAATTCTACACATGGAAAATTATAAAAAATATACACATTTTCTGTGTATAAAATCTAATTACAGGGGTCACCTTAAATTCAGGGTCACCTTAGATTCTGGGAAATATGGTGTGGATGTGAGGGGATGTACATACATAAATATCAGCAATGTCAGGAAGGAAATATCCATGTAACAATTTATGAAATGGAGTCAAAGATAATATATTGTATGAAGACATGTAATTGCAAATTTCTTTTACTAATAATAATTCAAAAAGCCACTAAATTGAACATTTTAAGTTGTTTTTCAAAAAAGTGAGCTTTAGCATTATTTTAAAAACATACACTGCATATTTTTCTCCTTAGAAGGTGTACACAGCCACTTGAAAACCCTTGTAACTCTTGAAAGAGCTATACAATTCATTATGATTTTCTCCTGTCAACTGAACTACAGCGTCAGCTACTTCAGCTATAATTTTGTCATATAAACTCCTTAAAAAAAAAGGCACAATGTTTGTAACTTATTACTGTGAAGCGTTCAACCATATGTGCTACTTTATTCCTTAAGGTAACATTATATATGCCTGTAAATAATTATAGAATCTTTGTTATTTCCTGTACCTAACATATCAGTTTCATGTTGTCATGGTAAACACACGCAGCAAAACTTTTAGGTCAGGTCAGCAGAAGCTTGCTTATTAGAGAATGCATTCTGGACAGACTCATACACAATTGGAGAATTGTGAAGAGGTCTGACCCCGTACAATAGGTGAGGCGAGTTCATATAGAAAATATGACATCATAAGCATAGCAACGATATATACCAATCAGCATTTGCCATGACTTTGTTAGTAATGTGCATGTCTTTTATTTATCTTCTGTTAGCAGATTTTTAGGGGTTTCTTTTGACTTGTAACCTCAGGGGTCACTTCCCGTTTTAGGCTGACTCAGCAGGCTGGTTTGTGGTTACTTTTGTGCTAAGTTTTTGGTTTTTATTAGACTAGGACAGGATGGTCCCAGTCTTGTGTTAGTCTGGTAGTTTTGGGTCATGTCGTTTTGACTTCCCCATAGCCTAAGCTGAATACATGATTTGCACCCTTACACATAATGGAGATTCAACTCCATTTTTCTCTTCTTCCACAATGTTATTTATTCAGTGTAAATCAATAGGTGAATGTTAACATGTTTGTATCTCGAGTCGCAGTTAGGATGCCATCTAATCTTCGTCTCTGTGGATTGTTTACACTGTTATTCATGCTTATTCTGCAAGAAAGCAGCATTCCATTCCTCTCATTAAAATGTTACAAAGGCATTCTGCATGGCTATTGCAAAATCTATGAATGAAAATCAAGTTACTTCTGATGAATCACAGAATCATAGAAAAATAGGGTTGAAAGGGACCTCAGGAGGGCATCTAGTCCAACTCCCTGCTCAAAGCAGGACCATCCCCAACTACATCATCCTAGCCATGGCTTTGTCTTGCCTGGACTTAATGTCAAAGGATGGAGATTCCACAAGCTCCCTGAACCAGTGCTTTACTACCCTCCTCAACCTGTTCCATTGCTTAACTACCCTCCTCAATCATTTTGTGGTCACTGCTGCCCAAGTTGCCATCCACTTCTACAGTCCCCAATTCTTCCCTGTTTGTGAGCAGCAAGTCAAGAAGAGCATGACCCCTGGTTGGCCTCTCAAACACCTGCACCAGGAAGTTGCTCCCAACATTCTTCAAAAATTTCCTGGGTTGCCTGTGCAAGTGCTGTACTGCACTCCCACCCCTCCCCAGCAGGTGTCAGGGTGATTGAAGTCCCCCATAAGAACCAAGGCCTGTGATCAGGAAACTTCCACTAGCTGTTTGAAAGAAACCTCATCTGCCTCATTCTCCTGGTCTGGTGGTCTATAGCAGACACCCACCAGGACATCACCCTTGCTGCTCTCCCCTCTGACCCTAACCCAGAGAGTTTCAACAGGCCTATCTCCAGTTTCATACTGGAGCTCTGAGCATCATACAGTTCTTTTACCTAAAGTGCAACTCCTTCTCCCCTGCTTGTCCTTCTTGAACTTTAAGCAAAAGTAAAAAGTACTGTATTATTGATTTATACAATAGTATAAGTGTACGTTTTTAGCCTGTGAGTCAAAGCTGACTCCAAAGTACTCTTCAGAGAATGCTAATCAAGTATTTTCTAATCTAGAGACAGAGCAGACCTCTTCAGCTTCTCAGACACCATTATTAAAGGTAAAGACATAGAAAAAGCATGGGAAGGAATGAAATATTACAGAAAGGGTTATTAAGTGACTCTGTCAAGGAGAACTTCCAGATATCTAAGAGATATCAGAAATATCACAGTCATAAAACACAGCACTAAAAATAGGAGCAATGAAAAGCTAAAAGTATAATCATGATCACTGAGAAAACATATACATTATATTGGAAAACAAAGACAGCTAAAATAGTTCTGCATCTAGTTCTGAGGGGAGGCTCAGGAACTGGAAACTCTTTTTAAAATGGCTTAGGACCAGTACTTCATATCTGCTATTCTCTAGTCAAGAGATTTCAGAGTACGGTAGGAATACTTAAATACAATTAAATATTACTACTAGTAATGCTCTGATTTTTTTTGATAATTCTTTAAGAATTAAGGTGTATGCTTCCTGACTCTGATTTCAATGCCTATAGGTTATTTATTTGGTTACAGTACATAGATAAAACACTTGAATTACTCTGTCACTGACGACATCATAATTGTCATATGCTTCCATGGAATTCAGTGAAGCTCAATTTCACCTTCATGAACACTCCACAGGGTGTTCAATGCACACACATGAAAGTGAGTGCAGGTCTAGGAAGTTGGGAGGAAGATATTGATGAGTAAAATGAGCCTAATCTGGATATCTGTGGTCTCATATTGGTCAGTGAACTGTAAGATGCAAGGAAACGTGTGAGAAGGAATTCATTTTGCACTTTTATCTAGGCTCAGATAAAAGAAACTCGGACAGTTGTTTGAGACCATCATTAGTATGTCTGTCAGCTGTAAACTCTAGCTAACGGAATGGCTACAGAAGACTGGACAGGAACTGGCAGATGTTGGCCAAAAAAGGACATGGTTGGGTGGCACAATGCTTCTGCAGCATCCCTAATCAAGTACACATCACAATAAATGAACCATGAATATCACAATAAACACTGCTCTTGAACATCAAAGGGGTTGAATCCTGATTTAGTAGCCCTCACAAATGGGCTCTCAGTCCAGTCTATAACATTGCATACAAAGACAATCTGGGGAAACTACATATTATGTTGAACTATCAAACCTTTCCCTGGTTACTGATAGGGTTACGTGAGAGAAGCTTGAATATAAATAATGTCAGAAGGTAAAAAACATCCACTACAGGGGCTTGTGCCTCAAGCCATATACCATTAATGATCAAAAAAGACATACATCTACATCTGCATCATTGTTTTAAAAATGTGTTTATTCTCATTCTTTTAATGTGTATTGGTTCATTGATCACAGTTTGTAAAATAACTTGCCCTTTCTGTTACAACTAGCAATTGCTAATTAAGGATTTATTAATCTACAGGGGTTAGGATGATATGAAAACCTTCATGTGAGTACTGCAGATGCACGGGGAGACTCCTATTCCTCCCTGCCCTGGACCTGCACTGTGATAGGGAAAATACAACAGCCTCCAAGCTCCAGAACTCCACTCCCCCAGGGGCTGCGGGAAGCCATGTAGGAACTACTGTGAGTGGAGAAAAAGACATTATTTTAGCGTAGAGGTGCACCAATACATCGGTCCAATATCAGACCGGCACCAATATAAAGAAAATTGCTTGTACTGGAAATCAGCCCAACGCGACTAATAATTTGGCCAATAAATGCCGACATGCAGCTGGAGCTGCAGCACAGCACTCAGGTGGCAAGGAGCAGAGCCCAGCAGGTTAGAGAGCTGCCTCCAGCTGGAAAGTCCATTGTAGTGGGTAGGGGCAGATCAACCACTGGAAGGGGCAGAGGCGGAATGGGCATGAGACAGAGCCATGGCTCGTTAGGGGGCTAGCTCCCACTGCTGCACATACCCTGTGAGGGCACAGGGGGCCGTGTCCACTGGAGCTGCGTGGGGTAGGCGGGTGGGCTGCAGCTGCAGGCTGAGGCCGGGGCTGCGCTGGGCTCTTCTTGCCAGGGGCTGGGCTCAGGGTGGGGGCTACCGAGCAGGCTGCAGCCACCCCAAGTTTCACCATAGCTCCCTCCCAGCTCCACCACTGCCACACACCAGTGCAGCCCTGGCTCTTCCCAGGTTTAACCCCCACTTCCCCCCACACACCAGGAAGAGCCAGGGCTATGGCAAGCACACGGTGGTGGCGGCACTGGGAGGGAGCTACAGTGCAATTTGGGGTAGCTGCAGTCCCCTCCACAGCCCCCGCTCCAAGCTCAGCCCCCAGCAAGAAAAGCCCAGTCCAGCCCCGGCCCCAACCCGTAGCTGCAGCCCACCCACCTGCCCTGCATAGATCCGGGGGCATACATCCTCCCTGTGCCCTCCTGGGGTGCACACAGCAGCAGGAGCCACATCCCCCAATGAACCATGGCTCTGTCCTGCACCGCTCCCCAACCCTGGCTGGGCAGTGCCTGCCCCTGCCTCTGCCCCCTCCCTCACTATGGGGGGGGAGGTTACTTGCACCCCCATGCATCTTCCCTCCCCCTCTCCTTCCACCACAATGGACTTACCAACTGGAGGCAGCTCTCCAGGCTGTATCAGAAATCGGCTTGGTATCAAATGATATATGCCTCTTTAAAAATTGGATATCCATATCAGTCCCCAAAATCTCTATCAGTGCACCCCTACTTTAGCAATAGCAATAGGAGAAGGGAAAACCCAATGAAAGCCCCTGCCCTACTAGCCCAGCTTAGAGAAACAGAAAAGGAAACAGTCCACTGAAAAAAGCAGAATCAGGACAGGCCCAGTCAGGGACCCTTGGCCCCTACAGACTGCCAGCTGCACCTTGTTGCTGGAAGTGGCAAACTGCCTTTAATTAAACTATAAACATTATTTTCTGTCTGCTGACTGTCTCTTCTGAATTGCTCCCTCATGGTCTTTCCATAACCAGTCTCCCACCCTGGTCCTCTTCAACTTTTACCTTCCTTTCTTTCTTTCTTTTCTTTTTTTTTTTAAACTTACCTCCTCTTTCCACATAATTATTTCACCATTTATTTTTTAATTTTTTTAACCCTGTAGCTATCTTCACAATTGCATTGGGTCAGATATACAGTTTACTGGTCTTTCCCGCGTATTCCCCACTTCACCTTATTATTTCTCTTCCAGTCTGTAAAGCTATCCAGGGCAGGGACCATACCTCAGTCTGTATTTGTACAGTGCCAGGGTTGTGATACTTATCAGGGTCTCTCTGAGCTAGCATAAAATAAAAGTATTTCACAATATTTTAATTATGCCTTCCTAAACAAGAATTTATTTTCTTAAAAAGATCATCTTCATGTGCATCCAACTATGGACTTTCCATACTCCTTCCTATTCTGAAATGAGACACCTTACTATAAACACACAGTACTTTCTGCTCAAGAGCAGATACAAACTGTTCCCCAGGCTGCTTGGTATTGATGCTCAGGATGTTTTACTGTTTTTATGGTTATTCTGCAAAGAGTATTTCTTAACAAAATGACCCTGATCACAAATTATTACCAATTTTTGGCTTCCTGAATGACACCTGTGAAGAAAAATACAATTTATTTTCCTAGCAACAGTCAAAGAAAAAAGGAGGTTAAAAGAGCTCTAAGCTGCCTTGCCCCAAACCATTATATTCCTTCCTCCAAGTGTAATTGCTTATTCAAACACATAAAATGAACTGAGAGTTTTTACATGGTGATGAGAGTTTTTACATGGTGAAATCAGACTTTTTTTTAATTGGCTTTAAAATTAGCTAAAGTACTGCAAGAAGTAATATGAGTGATAAGCCAGAACTATGTTTTTCAAATTCTGAACTCTGTTTTCCAAATTAAACCATTTCAGCTTTGATTGGTGACAAAAAATTGAATGGATTTTTCAATTTCTTAGATTGTCATCAGTTGCTTCTTTGCTGACTTTTCCATCACACTGCTTCCTTCATTGACCTGAAGTAATGAAAATGGAAGAAAAGGAAAGTTCATATCTAAGCAGCCCACAAGGCAGAACCCTGGACCAAACATGAAAACCTATTTCGCCTGCCCCAGAGGAATTTGGATGGCACTGGGTTTAACCCCAAAGGCCCTCTTCTTCTGTGCCAATTATCTCTCTCTAGCAGAAGTGAAAATGGAAATAGAAATTCTTGTTACATTGTTACATACAGTGTTCTTAGAATTCTTCCTGAATTGCAGTTGGTCATCAACCTTGAACCCCATCCTCCTTGAACTCTATTCCATAAATGCACAGACCCTAGGGAATCAACTGAAGTAAATTGTGAAGAAAATTCCTTGTCTGCATACTGTTGCCATACCATTTGGCTGTGCCCCCATAGTAGCACAAGACTTGTGCTTCTGTATCAAGAAATTCCTCTTCTGATAGCTGTTCCTGAAGGCCCACTGAGGAGTTTCACAGTGCATACAGGGAAACCACTCAAGTTTCTGCAGACCTGAGCTGAGACTTTCTAAGCTGTGTACAGGATATATACACAACTCTCAGCAATTTGTAACACCACAGATGCAAGTTGAACCTAAACCTGGCAAAAGTTTTGCCAACCCTGCCTCTTCTCTCCCAATTCATGGAGCCAAAATTAATCAAAGTGAAGATGGCCCATCAAATTCATATGAATACAATTTCTCCCCATTCCTACTCCCACCCATGAACCATGACTCCAATAATCTCATATAGGTAGAAGGAGACATGGTCCTAAGAGGTTTGGGAATAGGAATTTACTGAATTATTGTTTGAGCACTCACTTACTACCCCTGACACTAAACCAGATTATACTATACTTGAGTACAGATCATAAACCAAAGGCAGTTTTTCACGACATGTTAAAAGACTGCTTTGCATTCATATGATTCTGAAAAGCAAGCAAGCAGAGAAGTGAAAACAAAAAGTGCAAAAATGGGTTAACTCCTAATTAAATATATACATGCTGTGAAGTTTGTTAATCAAATGTTTCCATGAACACTACATTCCTGATTTATAGTACAAATTTCTAAGGATACTCAAATTAAGCAGTCATCTCTTTGAAGAAAGAGATCAGGTTGCTTATATGGAGTCAAATTAGAAATTGACTTCATTTGCAGTCTATCTTTCCCAATAAATCAACTAAAGAGACTTATTAATCTTTCCCCCACAGAATGTCCCTGTCAATTTTTAAAATGTTCAACAATGACACAGTTGTGCTGTGAACCAAAAAACCAGGTAGTGAAGCAGAAAGCCCCCTTCATACATTTCCTTGCTGGACACTGATATAACAGAAGCCCCTTCTTCCCTGCAACACCCCCCCACACCATTTTGTGCATTTCTTTTTCCAAGTATTGGCAGAGACCTAGCACACTCATTGCATGGGTGTGGAAAGGCTCAGAGCAAGCCAGAAAGCTGAAATGGCTTTCTTTAGGAGAAACCTACAAACTACATCTACATATCAATTAAGCTCAGTGTCATTAAAGAAAACAAAAGAACTAAAATATCCACTTCAAAGACTGTAAATATAGCCTGGTGCTAATCTAACTCACTTACTGTCCCCAGTAGCTTTTGATCCTCCCAACCTCACATTGCATTTTTATATATTTCTCACAGTGCATTTTTATATTTCATCTGTCTCATCTTTGCCATGGCAATTTGTATTTTATATTTTATACTTTTAAATCAATAAGAAATATACTCCCTGTAGAATGAAGTTACACCCCGGACCATTGTTAAAAACTGCATTGAAATTGTAACTGTAAAGTGATAAAATCTGCTATATTGGGCTGGTCCCTGAGTGAATACGAGTATGAATGACAAACCAAGAACCTCTGGCTGTTAATAGACAATAGCCTAGCCAGAGGAACTTACCATTATAGCACTCTACTCTATAAGCCATTTTAGGCTAATCAAGCCAAGGAACTGTTTCCTGGAACTGACCACTCACCCTATTCCTGTAACCCATGACAATACAGCCATTGAGTCAATCAAGTCAAGGGTGGACTCCCAAAACTACACCATGGGGTGGAACCCTCAGTGACTGTGACTGACAGCTGTCATGCACTACTCAAGACCCACATGGGACAGCAACCTCCAGATTGGGCAGCCAAGATGATGCTGGGGGAATGACACAAATCTGCCAGAGAAGAGATAAAAGGCAGTGAAGTGTGACCCTCAGGGAAGCCCTCTCATCCAGCACCTGACCTACCGAGACAGAAGGACAAGCAGGCGACCCCCTTCTGGAGAAGACATTGCCTTGGAAGCTGACCATTGACAGCAGACTCCAGGGCCTTTGGATAGGTAGATATACTGACACCAGTGCTCTCACAATCACTACAGCAGCTACTATACACTATACTACATGGGTTTGAATGACATGGGTTTCAGTGAGTGAGTGAGTGTGCACGCGCGCACTAAGGTGACCAGTACCCCTTGTGGCAGTGCACTGTGTGTGCCTGCCACTTTAAGGGCCTGGAGCTGGCAGCCTCCAGGTGCCTGATTAGGGCAGCCATCTTAGAGACAGGGGCTGCATATATAAGCAAGGCAGTTTGGCTGCTTGAGGCTAGGCAGCAATGTTGCCTGGCTGAAGGGCTACTGTGAACAAGCCAGAGGTAAAGGGGAGCTGCAAGGGGTTGGCAAGGAGGCTCCTGGTCCTGGGCATGACCTGAAACTATACCCTGCCGGGAGTGGGTGGTCTGGTGGGGCTCTCAGTGGTGCGGGAGCCCCCAGGAAATGCCAGGCCAGTGATCACCCTGGTGAAAGGTGGGAAAGGGTGCCTTAACCCCTAGCTCCCACCACTGGGTGGGTAACCCCATGAGTTGTGGAAGGGTCCAGAGGGCAGACCCAGAGAGAGAGAGAGAGAGTGAGAGTGAGGGGCCTGGGGTGCCAGTGTAGTGAAGGGCCCAGAGGGTGGACCCTGAGAGAGAGAGAGGGGCTTGAGACCCAACCTGATGAGATAGTACCCTCAACTGGCCTATGCTGGGGCCAGGACCAGCGAGGGTCAAAAGGGCCAGGGGCCCACCACGAGGGACGCCCAAGAGCCAGGGGCCTGGGGTCCCAACTGGCCTGGAGGTGGGCCAGGGCCAGTTAGCTGAAGGTCCTGGGGGGGCCACACCTGAGAGGGGAAAAGGGCTTTGGGGGGGCTAGTAGCCCGGATGAAGGCAGAGAGGCCACCCGATTAGGAGGGATCATAGAGGGGTCCTGTTTGGACGAGTCAGGGCTCAGCATGGGGGCTGGAAGAGATGAAGACCTAGATGCCATCTGCGAGGCTTGGGCTGCGGTATTAGGGGAGGCCAGAGCCACAGAGCGCCCCCTGGCATCGGGGCATTACAAAGGGTAGCCTCCTGCTTAATTAACATCTTAATTGAACTAATTATCATCAAAGGCGTGGCAGACGAGATAGGCGGGCGGTTGCCCACCAGACAGGGGGAGGGCCGTGGAGATCGGCCCTGGGAGGCCCCCTGTCACACCCCTCATCACTCAAAGTTTGCATTTATGATTTTATTGGTAACTTCACATCCTGTACAATAAATTAGAATGTATTATGATCCTGAGAGTTGGTCCTTAGTAGCCAACATTATCTAGTGGAGTGTGCTAATTGCTGTGCCACCATATAGAACTCACTCCAGAGGGGAGTGGGCATACCAGAGGATGGTCAGGAACATATAGAACTCACTCAATGGGGTGGGCATATTCCAGGGAAGGGATTTGGTTATAAAACTCCTGCAGGGCAGGGGCATAGTCCATCAGGAGTCTTGAGACTTAGGATTCGAGGGCTCAGAATGTTTAGGAAAATATCTCTGTTTAGCAAGAATTCCTCTAACTCTAGAGTAGAGGACCATGAGGCCAAGTGGGTGAAAAAGGAGGAGATATCTGAAGGCAGGCTCCTCTCCAGCAGAAATGCTTGTAAGATAGTTTTGTCTTCAGGCTTTTGAGATTTTTGTCTTGAGATTTTGAGTTTTTCAGCTTTGAGTTTTTGAATTTTCAGGTTATTGCTGGTTGTAAGCTAGTGTTTCCTGCAAGACACTGTTTTTTTTTGTTTGTTCTGAAGAGCTAGCATTGTCCAATATTTAGACCTGAGTAGAAAGTGTTGCAACCTACTATTCAGCCGCCCAACCCAGATCCCACAGTCGCTATCCCACACTGGAGCGAGGGCAGGACTAACTAATGAGAGTTACTAGGAAACAGAAACAGCCATCACAGATGGCTACTAAGATGTTTAAGAAGCCACTCGTCAGTACATATTACAGAGAAAGCTGTAATAATGCCTAAGGGTTAAAGGTAACTTTTACGAGTTGGGGAACAAGGGTAGCAACCTAGTTTTCTGTCTTGCCTACTTTGTGCCAGATTCTGGGACATAAGGGAGACCCAGTATTTAAAAAGTGCTGGGTCTGGACAGGTCAAAAGCCATTATAATTGAAACTGCCCCCCACTGGTGAGGGTATTGTTAACTCCCTCACGTAGGGCTGTAAAAGCAAAATTCACTAGCAAAGATGCACGGTTCACTCATTCAAAGTTTGTTTCCTTACACAGACAGATTCAGAAAGCAAGGAGCTGTGATAAAAAGAGGAAAAGGAAAAAGATAGAGGGAAGTGGGAAAGCAGGCTGTGAGGCAGCTGTTATAAAGAGAGATGTGGAAAGTGTTTAGATAGAGGACAGAATAAGAGATTAACAGAATTTGAATGCTAGAGCAGGTAGAAGGAAAGAGTAATAATGAAGTTTTAGGAATGACTACTTTAGAGCAGGGAGTAACAGAAGTAGAGCCTAAGAAGTGGGCTCTACTGCAGAGGTTGTTGAGGTGCAAAACGGAGACTTGCAAGCAGTGTTCTGTGTTTGCTCTGTGCCTGTGTTGCAAGGCAAAAAGTGCTAGAAGCGTAAAGGTACAGGGGTGTAAATTGTAGCCGTGTTGGTCTAAGGACACGGGCAGACAAGGTTCTTTGGGTGAATCTGATATCATCTATTAGATCAACTTAAATATTTGGAAAACAATTATTAAGCAAGCTTTTGGGTTTCAAAAACCTTTGTCAGGCTAAGGAAGTTTCTGCAGTTGGTGTGTGCTCTTCCTGGATGGAATAAAAAGTAAAGAAGCCAGAGGCTGGTCTAGTATACATAGACAGGTAGTCAGTGAAAATGTAGATTGAACTGTAGATAGAATGTAGAAAGAAGTATAAAGGTATACTCTTATTGGTAATAGGTGTAAGGTATGTTCAAAAATAGTGAGGATATAATATAGGTATCCTAGAAAGAAAAGTGTTAGCAGCTGTTAAGGTTTTTCTGGGATTGAGTGAATGATAGGGTTAATCCAGACAATTTTAATGAAGTAATTTCCTAAAGTTTGGGCAGAGAAAATGGTTAAAATGTGACAAGATATAGGCATGTGTCTTAATTGAGGGACCAAACACTCTTCCACCAATGCAGTATAAATATTCACTAGAAACTGAAATAGGATTATAGCTCATAGTAAGAGTTTAAATCAAAAAATGATAGTACAAATGCTTAGTGTTTGAGACTCCCTGATTTGAAATTTAGTCTGTTCTGAAAGGCACAGTACCCTGCAATTATAGCAGCTATAGCAGGAGGGTTAAAATGGTTTTCAGTATTGAATTTGGCTAATGCAGGTTTTATTTATTTGGGGTTTTTTTCTATCTCCTTGGTATAAAAGTGCTGGTATAATTTTAAACGTATATTCAAGGAACAATGGTATTGTTTTATTCCAAGTATCCTGAAGATGTCACAATGCCCAGCAAAAAGAACATGGAAAAAGCTTTCTAAGTAAAAATTCTGAGGGAGAAATTGTCCCTCTAAAGGAAAAAGTCATCTTTAAAATGACAACTTGGCTTAATTGTAACAAGGGTATTGGCATCTCTAGATCTCACATTCACAGCAAAAGGAAGGCTCTACTGAGCAATTAATTTTGGGAGCCCCCTTGTTAAATAAATCACCTGACCCTCAAGGAATAGGGCAAACAGTCTTCTCTATCCTGCCGGCCACCCTTATTGGCTAGCGGGAAGGAACAGCTCTGAGCCACTGGAAAATATGCATCGGACAGGCTAGTCCACCCCGATGTTGAGGCTGGAAAAGGCCAGAAAAGTCCTTGACCACTAGGCCTCATTACCATCAGCAGCGTCTTCCTCATCTAAACCATGGCAAAAATCACAGCCAAAAAAAAAACTGTCTCATCTGTTCATGTTGTCTTGTTGTATATTTTGTATTTGGTTGGTTGGTTGAAGTTGCCAAAAGTTTAAATGTATATGAATATCATAGATATGATAAAAATCATTGGTAATACCCCCTCTAAAATTTAATCTGTCTGTGGATCCCAGACCAGAACACTTCTGTCCAGTTGGACTGGAAAGTTGTTCTAATATTTAAAACAAGGGCAGTAATTCATATGAAAATTTTAAATTCCACCTGATTAGCAAAATGATCCTTATTAAAGGTAATGTGTATTTTGTATATTCTTTTTTTTTTCCTCTTCTCTGATAATTTTTTTTTTTCCCTCTCAAGGATTTAAATGCTATTTAGAACATCAATATAACAAGATGTGTATAAGAAACTGCATTAACCCACGGTGTTAAAAGAAACAAGAAACTGCAGAGTTAATGTTTCCCTAAACCTGAAACCTCGGTGTCTATAGAAAAAAAAAATGGTTAAAGACAAAGTTAGATTTGACTCAGCAATTATATAGTATTATTTGGGTCCCAGCTCTGGAGCAAGATGCGTGGGTGAAAGCCCACTGTGCCCCTATTGGCCTAGAGACCCCCAAGAGTGACCCCAGGACCCCCCAAAGAGCCCTAGCCTGCCCAGAGGTAAGCAGGGGCCCATGGTGGGAAGGACGTAGCCCGCTGGGAGATGGCTGAGTGGAGCTGAGGAGGGTCACGTCCTGTCCAGTTCCTACTTGGCCCAGCCCTCAAGGAAGGTGTGCGACCGCACTACTGGCACATGAGCCAAGTGGGGGGGGGGGCACTTATCTGTAACATCCTTCAGTGGGGGGGGAGGGACCCCCCCCTTAACTCCTGAAAGCAGCGCGGCACCGCCTGGCCCTTCTGCGCATGCACAGTTTGAAAAGGGCCTGGCAATGGCAGAAGCCGCATTCGGGTCCTGGCTCCAGAGCAAGAAGTGCAGCTGAAAGCCCGCTGTGCCCCTGTGAGCCCAGGGACCCCTAGGAGTGACCACAGGACCCCCAAAAAGCCCTGGCATGTCCGCAGGTAAGCAGGGGCCCATGGTGGGAGGGATGTAGCCAGCTGGGAGGCAGCTGAGTGGAGCTGAGGATGGTCACGCCCCCCCACCCCCAGCTCCTACTTTGCCTAGCTGCCCAGTGAGCTGCATGACAGGAGCCTCGCAAACAGGTCATGCAAACAGGTGCGCTTCTGGGCCCAACACACAAGTTAGCATGGGAGTTTGCATAGGAGGGTGAGTGGAAGGGCCCAAGGGCCTGCCAGTGATCCCCCTAGGGAAGACAGTCCAAGCCATAGCTAGCCTACCAGTGGCACCCTGTAGATAGGCACTCGCTGCACCCCGAGGGTCCCCTCGGAGTCTGTGGCCGCCTCCTCTGGTGCCTCAGAGGACGCCACCCAGAAAGAGCCCATGGTTCCAGGCTTCACACACCCTGAGGCTCTGGCTCTTGGCTGCAGGGGCTGCCTGACACTTTTTCAGGCTCTGGGGTCCAGGAGCATGGCCACCTCCCCTTGTGAGGTCTGCTCCCTTTTGGGGACTCTGGTGCACCAGGTGGAGGAGCTTCAGGCTGAAGTCCAGAGACTGCATGCCATTAGGAATGGTGAGCAGGAGATAGACTCCTACTGTCAAGCCCTTCTTCCTCTAAAGGCAGAGGGCAGACCATGGTCACCTTCCAAGACAAGGGAGGACTTGGGGACCTCCCATTCTGTCCAGCCAAGGGGTTGGACCAAGGTGGTCAAGGGCCCCAAGGCCCACCGCATCAAGATCCCTGCCCCACTGGAGCTTTGCAACAGGTATGAACCTCTTGCAGCCCCAGCAGAGCCTGCCAAGCTGCCAGCTCCTGCAGACAACACAGGCTCAACTGGAGCTAGTACCCCTGCTCTCCCAAAGACAAAATGCAAAGTGTTTGTAATGGGAGACTCCATCTTGAGGGGGACTGAGGTGGCAATCTGCAGCCCTGACCCCTTAGCCCAGGAAGTCTGCTGCATCCTGGAAACCTAAATCTGAGACATTGCAGAGAAGATCCCTAAGCTCCTCCAGCCCATTGAGCACTACCATATGCTCCTTATCCATGTGGGCAGCAATGACATGGCTCAGAGCGCTCCCAGCCGGGTCATGAAGCACTACACACTACAGGGATTTGGGAGTGGGCCTTAAGGGGTTGGGGGCACAGGTGGTATTTTCCTCAATACTCCCAGTTTCGGGGTATGGGCTGAGGATGGAGAGGAGGATCGAGGTAGTAAACCAAAGAATGTGGCACTGGTGTCATTGGAAAGGCTTTGGCTTCCATGACCACAGTCCACTCTTTGGTGAGAGAGGCAGTGAGCTGCTGGGAAGGGATGGCCTCCACCTTTCTCCATTGGGGAGGAGGCTCTTCTCAGTAAGACTGGCTGACCTGCTCCACCAGGCTTTAAACTAAGCCCACCACTGCTACCCCACTGAGCAACCACTGCAAATCCAGCAGGCCAAGGCACTTAAGGGAGAACACCCCTGCCCCAGCCCTGGAATGATCTCTAGGCAAGGCATGGGCCCCCAAAAGGACATTTGCATGCCTGTACACAAATACCAGGAGCTTGGGGAATAAACAGGAGGAACTTGTCCTCCTGCCTAACACAAAGAATTACAATGTCATAGGGATAACAGAGACCTGGTAGGACTCCACCCATGACTGTGCCACAGGTATAGACAGCTATACACTGTACAGGAGGGATCGAGTAGACAAAAGGGGCAAGGGTGTAGCTCTCTATGTCAAGGAAAGCTACACGTCCCTGCAAGCCGACATTGGCTCCCAGGGTAGATGACTGGAGACCCTCTGGGTTAAAATCTATGGGGAACACGGCACAGGGGACACAATGGTGGGAGTCTACTACAGACCTCCTACCCACGATCAAGAGCTTGAGCAGGAGTTCACCAGGGACTTGGCTGAAGACACACGCTCCCAGTGCATGGTTGTCATGGGAGACTTCAACTACCCAGACATATCATGGGAAGAGCGCTCAGCCAAATCCAAACAGTCGCTAAGCTTTCTCTCATGCATGGATAAGCTCTATCTGATGCAAGAAGTGTATAGGCCGACGAGAGGTAAAGCGCTGTTCAACCTTGTACTGGCAACAGGGGATGACCTAATCAGTGACCCAATGATCGAAGGGAAGCTGGGTGACAGAGACCAAGAGCTGAGCACCTTTATCATCTGCCATAAAGCTGGCAAGTCAGTCATCAATACAGAAGTCCTCAACTTCAGGAAAGCTGACTTTGACAAGCTCAGGAGGCTTGTCAGTGAGGCCCTAAGGGACTACAACCCAAAGAGGAGGGGAGTTCAGGACGAGTAGTTGCTCCTCAAGGGAGCAATCCTGGATACACAAGCAAAGAGTCTATTCCATCTCAGAGGAAAGGCACCAAAAGGGCACAGCAGCCCCCTTGGTTCTCCGTTGAACCAGCAGACCTCCTGCGTCTAAAAAGAAAGACATACAAATGATGGAGGACTGGATCCACCTCCAAGGAGGAATACTCTACACTGGTCCAGACCTGCAGGGAGTGAACCAGGAAAGCCAAGGCTGTGATGGAACTGCAACTAGCTACAAGCATCAAGGACAATAAAAAGTCCTTTTTTAGATATGTGGAGAGCCGGAGGAACCGCAAGGGCAACATTGGACCCTGCTAAACCAGATGGCACAACTGATGACTGACACCCAGGAAAAAGCCAACTTGCTAAATGGGTACTTTGCATCAGTTTTTCACCAGTCCCATGGGATGCCCATGCCCATTATGGGACAGGGAGGCCCGGGTGAAGGAGATTCTTTACCCTCCATCAATGCTGACCTTGTGAAGGAACACCTTGAGAGACTAGATACCTCAAGTCAGCAGGCCCTGACAGTTTACACCCCAAGGTACTCAAGGAGCTGGCAAGCATCATAGCTCAGCCCCTGGCACAGATCTTTGAGAACTCCTGGTGCTCTGGTGAAGTGCCCGAAGATTGGAAGAAGGCCAATGTAGTGCCTATCTTCAAGAAAGGGAGGAAAGTGGATCTGGCAAACTACAGGCCCAACATCCTGAGGGATAGCCAGCACGGGTTTGTTGCGGGTAGGTTTTGCTTCACCAATCTCATTTCCTTTTATGACCAGGTGACCTATCACCTGGACAAAGGAGAAGAGACTGATGTCATATATCTTGACTTCAAAATAGCACTTGATCTGGTATCCCACGATCATCTCTTCGCAAAACTGGCTAACTGCAGCCTCAACCTCACCATAATCCTGTGGCTGGGGAACTGGTTCCGTGGTAGGACCCAGAGGGTGGTGGTAGATGGAAGTCAATCATCGTGGTGCGCTGTGATCAGTGGGGTCCCTCAAGCCTCTGTCCTTGGGTCTATATTATTCAACATCTTCATTAATGACATGGACATTGGTATGAGAAGTGGACTCGCCAAGTTTGCCGATGACACCAAACTCTGGGGTAGTGTGCACACCTGAGGAGAGGAGGGTGATCCAGGCTGACCTTGACAAGCTTAGGAAATGGGCAGACAAGAATCTGATGGTGTTTAACACCAAAAAATGCAAGGTTCTCCACCTTGGGAAGAAAACCCTGCAGCATGCTTACAGGCTTGACAATGCTATGCTGGCTAGCACTACAGATGAAAGAGACTTGGGGGTCCCTTTCCACAAGATGAACATGAGCCATCAATGTGATGCTGCAGGTAGTAAAGTGAGCAAAATGCTGGCTTGCATCCATAGATGCTTCTCTGACATCTTGGGATTTGCTTTTCTCCCATTGTACTTGGCCTTGGTGAGGCCGCAGCTACAGTACCGAGTCCAGTTTTGGGCTTGTAGCTGGTAGGTGTTGTAAGGCTTCAGCCCCTTTCTGGTTGGCGCCTTCCTCCCTAGCAACGTCAGGGTAGGTCCGCACCCTAGGGCCACCTAGATGGGTCTGAGCTCTACCCCTACTGGCCTGCCATGACTTTGATGTTGATCGATGGGGAGGCAGTTCCCTGTCAGTGGTCCCAGAGGGGGTGTGGCCCTGGTCTTTCTTCATGGGGCTCCAAACCTCCCCTTTACCCCACCCTTACCACATTCACAGCCTGGGAGGGCTCTGCTCCTTGTAATCTTCCCTACGATGATCTCGTCTTGCCTGCAAGACCCGCCCTGAGCAGGGTCGGGTATGTTCAGCTGTCAATTGCTCCCAAATTGATCCCTTATCTTCAGACCAACCCGCGGATAACCAAACATGCCCCAGCCTGGGGTAACGATAACTTAGGTTCTTCTCTCAAGGCAAAGATGTTCAGCTTCTGCCGATGGAATACATGGGATTCTGGCTCCCCAGGACCCCTCTGCCTCCCTGGGATGGGAGAAGGAATTTTTGTCCATCTCTCCGGTTACTTTTCCCAGGGACCAGCAAGCTAGGAGTTAATCACTCCTGTTCCTACCAGCTGCTGGGACTCGCTCCTTCCCCGCCAGGCTCTGGACCAGTTGCTGCCTGCTCCTCTCTCTTCACCCAGCTGCCCTCGGGGTTTTGTCATCGCTTGCCACCTTTCCCCACTGGTAACTGAATGCTCCAAAGCAGCCTTGTCTTTGCCTGTGATTGTGGGAATGATCTTCTTCTCCCCACCATGCTCCTCCAGTAAATTTCAGCTCCCAGAGCCCAGACCCATGGTTTTCCCCCGCAGGGCTTCCCTGGCTGACGCTGGGGCTTCTTGCCCCATGCCTGGCTCTGCCGCTCCTACCAGGCTTCACCACCTGTCTCCCCCCATCAGCATTCTGCCTCTCCACGCCAGGGTTCTGCTCTTTCCTGCTCAGCTCCGCCACCTGTCTCACTCTGTTGGTGTCCTTCTCTCCCTCTGGGGAGCTGGGTGTCTCCCCAGCTACCTTTTGAACAGCCCATGCTGCTTTCAGGCCCCGCCCCCAGGGCTCGCCGATCTTCAGGCTCAGGCAGCTGCAGAACTGAGCCTGCATTGTTGCTTCCTCACAGCTGTCACTTGTCCCAGTCCCTGCAGTGAGTACTGGAGCTTGTTGGGCAGGGTCCCCGGACATGTTGGGAGGGGGCTTCTACCTCCCCTCTCACAGGGCTCCACAATTCTAAAAGGATGTGGAGAAGCTTGAGAGAGGGTAGAGGAGAGCCATGCACATGATCAGAGGTCAGGAAAACGGACCTTATGATGAGAGGCTGAGTGTCATGGAACTCTTCAGCCTGGAAAAGAGGAGGCTCAGGAGTGATCTGGTGGCCACCTATAAGTTTATCAAGGGTGCTCACCAGGATCTGGGGGAACATCTGTTCACCAGAGCACCCCAAGGGATGACAAAGTCGAATGGTCACAAACTCCTCCATGACCGCTTCAGGCTGGACATAAGGAAGAACTTCTTTACTGTCCGAGCCCCCAAGGCTTGGAATAGACTGCTGCCGGAGGCGGTTCAAGCACCTACTTTGAACACCTTCAAGAAATATTTGGATGTTTATCTTGCTGGGATCCTATGATCACTGCTGACTTCCTGCCCCTGGGGCAGGGGGATGGACTTGATGATCTTCCAAGGTCCCTTCCAGGCCTAATGTCTATGAATATATGAATTTGGGTAGTCACAGCACATTAAAAGGTAAGTCTGCCTGTTGCATTTAGAAGTTTACTTCTCATAAATTGGCCAGCATATGGAGCAGGTGTATGCACGTGTGTGTGGGTACTGCTCACCTTAGTGCATATGCACGCGCGCATGCGCGCACGCACGCACACACACACACACACACACACACACACACACACACACACACCCCCCATTTAAACCCATGTAGTATTGTGTATAGTAGCTGCTGCAGTGACTGTGAGAGCACTGGTGTCAGTATCCAAGGCCCTGGAGTCTGCTGTCAGTGGTCAGCTTGATTAACTCAATAGCTGTATTGTCATGGGTTACAGGAATAGTCAATAGGGTGGGTGCTCAGTTCCAGGAATCAGTTCCTTGGCTTGATTAGCCTAAAATGCCTTATAGAGTAGAGTGTTGTAATGGTAAGTTCCTCTGGCTAGGCTATTGTCAATTAACAGCCAGAGGTCCTTGGTTTGTCATTCATACTCGCATTCACTCAGGGACCAGCCCAATATAGCAGATTTTATTGCTTTACAATTACAATTTCAATGCAGTTTTTAACAGTGGCCCAGGGTGTAACTTCATTCTACAGGGAGTAAATTCCTTAAGGGTTTAAAAGTATAAAATATAAAATACAAATTGCCATGGCAAAGATGAGACAGATGAAATATAAAAATGCACTGTGAGAAATATATAAAAATGCAATGTGAGGTGGTGCGGATCAAAGGCTACTGGGGACAGTAAGTGATTTAGGTTAGTACCAGGATATATTTACAGTCTTTGAAGTGGAGATTTTAGTTCTTTTATTTTCTTTAGCATCACCAAATTTAACCGATATTAGGGCTGTGCGAAGCTTGAGGTACTGATTCAATTCGGAGGAGATTCCGCCCAATCTGATGGTCATACCTCTGAATCTGAATTGAATTGTGCATGTGTGCATGTGCACTTGCACACTAAGGTGACCGGTACCCCCCATAACTCAAAGTTTGCATTACTAATTTTATTAGTAACTTCATATCCTGTACAATAAGTTAGTATTTATTATGATCCTGAGAGTTGGTCAATTATAGCCAATAGTAGCAGGAAATTCACATTTTGCAAATTATGTAAGCTACAAATTGCAGCCATCTCACCTTAGTTATTACTAAGGATCTGGCTTCCTTGGGGCAAACTGTGGCAAATTAACTTCTGACATATATCAAGATACAATTATATTTAACCTATATTTCCAATATATGTGTGCCCGTCTCTGCTTAATGATCCGATCCTGCGCTGCCTTTGCCTGGGCCACTGGCCTTACTAGCCTAGGACTCCTGTGTAGACCCCGGAGTGCTCCTTGATGACCTTCTGGGTATCCCCCAAAGTCACCTGCCATGACTTCGGATGGTTCTACAATGGAGGGGGTCCCCTCAGAGGATGCCTCCAGAGTTGTCACGTGTCTTGGTGGATGCCTACAGGGCTCCAACCCCCCCTACACCCTGGCCATATGCTAACCTACGAGACAAGCCTCAGGATCTTTTGCAACTGGCCCCTTTTGATATCTTCCTCGGTTCCCACATGTCTTCCTCCACAGATGGGCACCTTGGGCTCTAGCCAGAGCCGGAGGGTCTGTTGACGCTCTGCATTCAGTGCTATCCCTTCTCGAAATCCTGTGCATTCCATGACAGATGCTGTTGATTGTCACTGCGTTCTTACCTGGTCTTCCATCTCTGAATGGGGTCTCTAATCCCCCAAGCCTGGTATAGTGTGGTAGGCTACCCTGCTCTAGACAGGGAACAAAATAGATCTAACTAAGGAAGAAAAGCATGAACAGAACACTCTCCACCGGAGAAGCCCCACACCATGGGAACAACCCAATGTGAAAAGGAAAAAAAGGAATAACAACAAGAAACACGAGAAGAAAGAGGAAAAGCAAAGAAAAGAGGGGCAACTGCAGGGAGAGTCCTGTGCTCCCTTCGCCCCTAGTTTGACATGTCCCCTGGCTCAGGGCCCACGCCTTCATCCCGGCTGGGGTCTCTCTTATCCCCTCCAGGATCCACCTCTTCCCTAAAGTTGTGGCACCCGCCACCTCCAGCTGGAGCTCCCTCACTGGCTCGTTTCCCTGCCAGCTCGTCTGAAACCTGCCAGTCTTCCCCGGCACAGGGATCCCCCACAGGCCCTCTGGCCATCACTGCTGCCAGCTTAGCCGCCGACCCCTTTGATCTTTGCTGGTCTTCACCAGCATGGAGATCTTCCACAGCTCCCGCTGCCGGCTGCAGTAGTTGGACACGCTCTGCTCAGTAGTTCCCCACCACTCCTCCAATGCTCGGCGTCCCCCCTCCTGTGCTCACAGGGCTGGTTTTTATGTTTGCCAGGTGACGTCTCTTCATGACGTCACCCTGCTCCAAGCAGCTGATAAACTGCTTGGGCAGTTTTCCCTGGTGTGCCTTCCCGCTTCTCTGGACCCCTAAAACAGGTAGGGTTTTCCCTCCTTTTACTTTCAACTGGGGTCTGCCTCCGGACGAGGCTTCCCCCTTGGTCAACCCTGTATCCCTGGGACAATACAGTATCTCAGTGATAGATACAATATGAACATTTCTGAAAAGGACAGAATAAAAATAATTTTTTATCCCATTTCAAATAAAACTTCTAGTCCTATGATCTTTTGCTTGACAGAGTCCCGATTTCTGAGTCTAATTCTGACACTGAATCCCTCTAGGGCCTTGAGCAAGTTACTTAATTTTTCTTCCTTATTTTTTTGTAGAAGAGGAATAATTACTTACCTCACAAAAGTATTGGGGAGGATTTTTGATTAAGTTACTGCTTACAAAGCATTTTGAAGAACAAATGGACAATACAAATGCCAAAAATTATAGAATATGCAAGTATCACTTTCAAGTTGATTCAGCACATGAATTACGCCAAAACAAACTCTAATGAAAGGGAAATAAAGTGGAATGCAAAAGGGCATGTGTAATTCAAAACAGGGCTAATGGTTTACATTCAGTAAACAACTTGCTTTCACTGGTTAGCAATTGGTACAGAAAGGATAAGAATGACCATATTCCATATTATTAGCTTGAGTACCAAGCTAATACAGTATTTGGATCGAGTGGAGCCTACTGTATTACTAGTGCATTAATAGACGGTATCGAGTAAATCGTTACCAGGATTCCAGGTTTTCCGTTTCCTGTGGAAAAATGTGGATTTTCCCCTTTAAAGGAAAAAAAACACTGACTTTCTCCTTTAAAGGAGAAAAACCCAAAAAAACATGGGTTTCCCCTTGCAGGCCTACAAAGGGCTTCTTGGGGTTAGAGGGAGTGGAAGGAGGATGATCAGAGGCAGGGGTGCCATCTGCATGTGTGCACATGTACATGCCTGGCAATACAGCCAGGCAGAGTGGTGGAGAGCAGCTCTTGTAGCACCCTGCAAGTAAGTCTTTCACGTGGGTAGGGGGGATCATAGGTGGCACATGGGGGAGTGAGCATAGGCAATGTATGGGGAGGCTGAGGCAGTACCAGCAGCTGGAGCTGAGCCCATGCAGTGAGGGAGGGAGTGGGGCAGGGTTGGCAGCTGAGTCTGGGAATGCTGCCCAGCTGGGGTTGTGTGCAGTTCCCAAGGCCCAGGCAGGAATAAGCGGCTGCAGGTCCTGGCTGGGAAGTGGGATAGAGACACAGGTGACTTATCCCAGGATTGGGGAGAGGGGCAGCTCCTCACCACTGCGCGCACTCGCAGGTAAGGTTCAGACCCATAGGTAACAGAAGGGAAATGGGGGGTACACAGCCCACCAGATTTCTGCACCTACAATGGAACATGGGGCTGCAGTCTAGCCACACTGGCACTGGGCAGGAGTCACCTCCATGGCCCAGCAGGTGGGACCCAATGCAGGAGGGCAAAGTGGGGCAGGGAGTCTTGGTGCTGCTCCTGCTGCTGCCACTAGGAGCTGTGCACTGCCATGGTCACCAAGGTAAGGCACCTCCTGCCCACCCAGCAGCAGCAGGGGGACACAACACTGTGGCACCTCGGTTTGGCAGCCATGGTGGTGCAGCTGGCCCAGGGCTCCTGGCAACCATTTGTTGTGCCCTCCCCTCCCCCCACATGGCTGCCAGATGGGCAGAGGGCACCTTGTCTTGGCAACCACGGCAGCATGGTGCTCCCTCCTACACCTAGTCCCACCAGTGGCTCCTACACAGTGCCAGTCCAGCCAGTCTGCAGCACTGTGCCCACTGCGAGCACATAGATCTGGGGTGCATGTGGTCCCCCATTTCTCCCTGACATGTTGTCTGTGCCCAACCCACCCCCTTTCCCCATACACTGACCCACTTCCCCACATATTGGGGGCCTGGGGATGCCACAAAGCAGCAGAGGGGACAGCTGCAGCTGGACCCGTACCCTGGTGAGTGAAAGCAGCAGGGGGAGCTCTTATTTTCCATGATAAATGCCAAAATCAAACACCAAAATACATAGGTATTTAGAATGTATTTTACTATAATGACTGAAGCACTGTTAGGCTCCCAAATTGCTTTAAAATTGTAAATATATCAATAAAACATTGTATTCAACCGATACCTAAATATATATTGGCATTTCATTGTAATCACAGAAAAACATGGATTTGGGAGTTTTAAATTGGAGAATTTGGTATTTCTTATTAGAGAATGTTGTCTTTTTTTTAAACCGAGAAAACCAGGGATCCCGAATTACACAGCCAACTTGCAAGGCAAGCTGAGAAGAATAAACACCCTCAGCACTTACAATAGCTGGGGCTAGAGAACTTTGGCACCTAATTGCCAGGAAAACCCATACATGCTAAGTCGAACCTCATGGACAGGATTTTCAGAAGTGGCCCACACTGCTTTAGCTCTGCTTTACCAGACCTAAACCTACATGGAGAATTTCTGAAAATCCCATCTTACATGCTGAAAACAGAGATATAGCATGGTACAGTATAGGAGAAGAAAAATGGTTCTTTGTGTTCTGCTTCTTTTTTGTCTGTCCCCCTCCCACCTTACCTAATAGTACTGTTTTATTTCATCTCAACTACACTTGCACTTGTCAAACTTAGCTTGTTTAGCACCATATTCATAAGATCAAATACACCTGTCTAAATGATGACAGTTAAATTACAGGGGTATTGCTAAACTTATATTGTTAAACTTATATTCCCTCTAGACTGTGAAAGTACTCAATCAGTTCCTCTCAGAGTATAAATCACAGCTCCCCATAATAAATACCTCAGGCATATCAATACAGTGGAAAGATAAATACCTTTCCCATTATGTCAGTTTACTTTGTGACATGCATACTATGTAATGGCATTTGATACAAGTACTAGGGATGTGAGAAGCTTTGGTCACTGATTCCATTTGGCGGCGAATTGGCCCGATTCAGTGCTTGAATCTCCAAATCTGAATCAAATCAGGAGACCCTTTAATTTCTCTGAATCAAATCAGAACCCTCTGAATCAACTCAAAGAGATCCATTGATTCGGACACAGATGCAGCTTTAAATGTTTTTTCTACATAACTCAAGGTACCAGGCAGCATGTAAATGCTGAGATGCTGGGGCAGATAGAGTGCACTTGGCGGCAGACCTTGAAGTAGACCAGAAGCACTTCCAGTCCACTTCCAGGTTTGCTGCAGAGTGCACGGGGAACCCTTCCCCCACTCCCCAGCTCAGTAACTGATGGCTTCTGGGTCTGGGGGGGCACCCAGGGTCCCCCATGGCTGGTCACCAAGCCTGTTTTGCACACCTCTAATGAATACATGCCAAACACATTAAATGACTTGAATGCGAGTTCTGAAAAGCATTATATAGCATATGCTGTGATACCAGATACTGTCTGAATCACCAAGTCACTGCATAAAATGATCATTAGTCCCAGTTAGTATTACTACATATAAGGAAGTGAGGTTGAGGGATTACAGACTAGGAGCTGGCACCCTTAGGTTTCATTCTTGGCTCTGCTATTGATTCAGTATGAAATAATAAACTATAATACTTTTACCATGCTCCAGTACAGTATTTTTAATGCAAGGATATCTAAATGCTTTGCAAAGAGTAACCATTGTCACTCAGCTTTACAGATGAAAAACAAAAGCACACAGGAAAGCAAGATGCCCAAAACCATACTGTGAGCCATAAACAATGCATTCCCCTGGAGGCTGGGAGGGCGCGATGACTGCCTGCAGGCAGCCACAGCGGTGCTGGCAGTGGGGGAGGGGGGCGGGGGGGAGTGGCAAACACCAACCACCAATCAGCAAATGCCCGCAGATGCTGCCAGTGGTGTCTGCAACAGTGGGGAAAGGCTGGGGGGTGGCAAGCAGCGACCACCTACAGGCGCTGCCAGCAGCATTGGCGGGACTTCTCTCAGGGGATGCACCACCAATCTCAGGGGGTGCACGTGCACCCCCTACACATCACCAATTCTGTGAGATAAAACAGGACTAAAGAGAAGCCACTTTTTCTGACTTCCTAAACAGTGACCTAATCACACTACCTTTCAGGTAACTTTGATAAAATCACGCAACTTACAGAAGAATAAAAATTGAGAAAAAAAACACTAATCTACCTCACAGGGTTGTAGTGAGGTTTAGTTAACATTAATTTTACAGCACTGTGAGACATGTGGGTGAAAGGATTATTTATCACTAACGAACCCCTTTCTTGGATCCAGCCAGGCTAAAACAACTTACTCTTCCAGGCTAGGGATAAACCGGTTTGTGTGTAATGTCTAAGTGATCAGAAACTGGTTTAAAAGAGTTAAAAGAGTAAGCATTCTCACTCAGCTTTACAGACGAAAAACAAAAGCACACAGGAAAGCAAGATGCCCAAAACCATGGTGTGAGCCATAAACAATGCATTCCTCTGGAGGCCAGGGGGAGGATGACGACTGCCTGGAGGCAACGACAAGCTCCCACAGGCAGCCATGGCAGTGTTGGCAGTGGGGGGAAGGGGGGTGCTGAGCACCGACCACCGATCAGCAACCGCCCACAGATGCAACCAGTGGTGTCCACAGCAGGGGGGAAGGCCGGGGGGGGGGGGGGGACATTGCGGTGGCAATGCTTACTGATCCTTAGGGAGGTCCAGATGAGGGAGATTCCTTGCCCTCCATCAATGCAGACCTCATGAAGGAACACCTTGAGACGCTGGATACCTTCAAGTCAGCAGGCCCTGACAATCTACACCCCAGGGTACTCAAGGAGCTGGCAAGCTTCATAGCCCAGCCTCTGGCATGGATCTTTGAGAACTACTGGCACTCTGCTGTAGTGCCTGAAGTCTGGAAGAAGGCCAATGTGGTGCCTATCTTCAAGAAAGGGAGGAAAGTGGATTCAGCAAACTATAGGCCCATCAGCCTGACCTCTATCCCAGGGAAGGTCTTAGAAGAGTTTATTAAAGAGGCCATCCTTAATGGACTGGCCGACACCAACATCCTGAGGGATAGCCAGCACGGGTTTGTTGTGGGTAGGTCTTGCTTGACCCATCTCATTTCCTTCTACAACCAGGTGACCTATCACCTGGACAAGGGACAAGAGATTGATGTCATATATCTTGACTTCAAAAAAGCACTTGATCTGGTATCCCATGATCACCTCTTGGCAAAACTGGCCAATTGCGGCCTTGGGTCCACCGCGATCTGCTGGCTGGGGAATTGGCTCCATGGTCGGACCCAGAGGGTGGTAATTGATGGAAGTCAATCGTCATAGTGCCCTGTGACCAGTGGGGTCACCCAAGGCTCTGTCATTGGACCCATATTGTTCAACATCTTCATTAATGTGAACATTGGAGTCAGAAGTGGACTGGCCAAGTTCGCTGATAACACCAAACTTTGGGGCAAAGCATCCACACCTGAAGACAGGAAGGTGATCCAGGTTGACCTGGACGGGCTCAGCAAATGGGTGGACAAGAACCTGATGGTGTTTAACACTGAAAAATGCAAGGCTCTCCACCTTGGGAGGAAAATTCTGCAGCATCCTTATAGACTCGGCAGTGCTACGCTGGCTAGCACTACAGAAGAAAGAGACTTGGAGGTCATCATTGACCACAAGATGAACATGAGCCTTCAATGCAATGCTGTGGCTAGTAAAGTGATCAAAACACTGGCTTGCATCCATAGATGCTTCTTAAGCAAATCCCAGGACATCATTCTCCTGTTGTACTCAGCCTTGGTGAAGCCACAGCTGGAGTACTGCATCCAGTTTTGGGCCTCACAATTTAAAAGGGATGTGGAGAAGCTTGAGAGAGTGTAGAGAAGAGCCATGCGCATGATCAGAGGTCAGAAAAACAGACCTTACGATGACAGGCTGAGAGCTATGGGGCGCTTTAGCCTGGAAAAGTGCAGGCTCAGGGGTGATCTGATAGTCACCTATAAGTTTATCGGAGTGACCACCAGTATCTGGGGGAATGTTTGATCACCAGAGCGCCCCAAGGGATGATGAGGTCGAACGGTTATAAACTACTGCAAGACCGTTTCAGGCTGGACATAAGGAAGAATTTCTTTACTGTCCGAGCCCCCAGGGTCTGGAATAGCCTGCCATCGGAGGTGGTTCAAGCATCTACATTGAACACCTTCAAGAAAAAATTGGATGCTTATCTTGCTGGGATACTATGACCCCAGCAGACTTCCTGCCTTCGGGCAGCGGGCTGAACTCGATGATCTTCCGAGGTCCCTTCCAGCCCTAATGTCTCTGAAATCTATGAAATCTAAACCTGTAACAGAACAGAAGTTCAGTGCACATAAACCAGGGTCAAAATGGCTGAATCTGTTTTAAGATAGTATAGGTAGTATCAGACTTAACAGACTTAACTGATTCAACCCCTTCCTGGTTTAAATTAAACTAGAGTCCCCCCAACATCCCAGATGCTTTGCAGCCCTGGGCTGTGCTGTCTGCTCCAGAGAACAGGGCTGACCCCACCCCTCTGCTCCCTGGTTGGAACTCAGGCAGAGACTGCAGGGACAGCAGGGTCTGCCTGGCTTCTCCCTACTCTTCCTCCCCTTGCTGCTTGCTGATCAAGCAGGGATTTCCCCCTCCCCCCCCATCTCCCACAATACAGACCCCAGCCCCACAAACCTAGGCATGTGGTATACTAGCTAATGTTGAGAGGTGTCTTTGTGTGCATCTCCAATTTCACTGGGACAGGACAAAGGCAGACAGAACAGTGTCTGCTTAGGACTTTTTGAAGCTAATCAACAGGTCATCTGGTAAATTTCCTCCATTCCTTCCTTGGAAAAAGCTGTTTATGAAGAGCTTAAACTAATGAGAGAGGCTTTTGTTTTGTTGATGGGTTGATAAACGCTGTGGTCAGCTCCCTGCTGGCTCCCTCACCTGCCAGGATTGCAGACAGCATGAAGAACCAGAGAGGGGGAGATTGAAAAGCTCAGTATCATCAACACATGCATACACTGCACCCCCTCCCCCCCGCCTGCCTCAGAGTGATTGTCCAGGGTTGGGGTCTGACAAAACTCCTGCCCCTTGAGCAGTGAGTGGAAAAAAAGCCTGAAATGGTGCAGGCCACGGTTGGGATTTACACCCCTCCCTAATCAGAGCATCCTGCCAGGGCCTAGCCACTCCTCCCCTCAGCTCAGCAGTGTAGAAGGGAAAGGAGGGCTGCTCTAGTGCCCCTCAGCTTCTAGCCTGAGCCACTGCAAGCATATTCCTACATTTATTCAATACAGAGGGAATGCCTGGCAGTTGCAAACCAGTTCAACCTAGGCAGGTTAGATTAACCTGCAAAGATTAACCTGCAAAGATTGAATCAATTCAGGCTCGGGCTTTTTGAATGTCTGTCCCTAGACACCAAACCTAGGATGAAAAGAATGAAATGGTGAAACACACGAAAGGAGAAAACAAAGACAGGTAAAGGGAAATATGCATAGAGACCTATGTTGTTGATATTTTTTGGCTGATACTCTGAATTTGGAAACTAATATACATACAATTAAAGAAATAAAAATCACAATTATTAGGTAAATATTTCATATTTTATGTTTAACATTTAAAAGGTTTTCCATCTAAATATAAATTATTAGGATGGTGGGCTTTTTAATCTTAATTAAACATGGACCAAAACAAAAAGTTTTAAATTATACAAATAAATGAATTCCACAGGAATTTACATCTGAGTATGACAGTACATCATGCTATTAAGCTTTAAACAATTCTGCAGATTTCCTAGAAGGATACAGGGCATATTTCCATCACCCTGTGGCTTGTCAATTCTATCTGAAAGTAAAGTATTTTGAATACACTAAATTCATGGTATTAGACAAGAAGAAAAAACTAACTAGCTTGAAAACATAGTCTCAAAATGCAGCGTAATTCTTTAAGTGATCAAAGCCTTGTCTCAAAAAAAAAAAAAAAAAAAAAAAAAAGAATATGTGATGGAATCTTGGTTTATTTTTACTTTAGCTTCATTTTTGTTCTCTATTTTATTATCAGGATTGACAAACTGGATCAAAGACTATTTTACATAATATCATTTCTACAAGATGAAGGAAAAGTTTCTTTTCCTCCCTTGTAACAAATATTACAAGAAGTCTAAGTTATAGTGTTGTGTTAATACTATGTCGTCTTATGTTACAAGGTTGTCTTTGTGGACATATCACAATGGGGCAAATAGGTAGTTGGACCTTTTTCAGCAAATGGTAGGTTTTTGGAACAAGAACATAAAACACACACCCCTCAAATACCTAACTTGAAATAAAATAAAAATAAATAGCTGGTGGTTATGGCATTGTCTTGGGAGGCAGAAGAATTAGTCTCCCAACTCCTGGAAGAGAGCTTTGGCTAGCAAGGTACTGGGTTAAAGGAGAATATCACTGCCTCCAGTAGGGCTGGCAACCTGGGCTTTTGTTTCCTTTCCTTTTCTCACAAGACCCTAAATAAAAGGTTTCATTTCACACTCAACAAAAGGTTTCATGTCAAATAACATGAATGCTTTTGGTTTTCTATTTCAGTAATAACTAAAATAATTAAATTTGATTAGATTACACTTGAATCATTTTCCAGTGCTTCAGTGATGCATAAACCAAGAAACTAAGTGTATAGCCATTCCCAAACAAATCTGCAACTCACTAAAGAGGCTCGAGTCACATATAGTATAATATACTTTAATAGTTAGCTCAAAGCTAAAAGAATGCCCTCTCATATGAAGATACTATCACAGTGAGATAGACTCCAGAGTAAACTGCTAAAATATTTTATAATAAAGGAAATAATTTTGCCATGTTAGATACAGTCTTCACTATTGAACAACTGAGTCAATTAAAAATACATTTTTTTGCATCTTTGTTCACAGCTGTAGTACTGTGAAATCAATGTCTACAAGCCTGATTATCTACCTAAATCTGAGACAGCATACCAAAGCTATCCAGGGAGTGTCAATATCTAGTGGATAGAAAAAATGATGGAATGCTGTGTGCAGAACCCGCAAATCCTGTTTCCTGTGCCTCAGCTTAGGCTGTTTTATTGATGGGTAAATAACATTCATCTTCTTTCATATATCTGCATTGAGGTTTCATGCATCCTTGTCAAATGTTTTGAGCATTTGTACAAAACTAGCCATTTGGGCACAAAAGTTTATTCATCTATCACACACCATAGAATGGTATTTTATTTGATTACTGCTCAAGACCATCATTTAAGAGTGGAACCGCCCCAAAATTCTTTAATAATTGCCTCAACTGAATCCTTCATATGGCACATTAAATGCCACTTGCATACTGATACTTGACTGACAAACAAGTCAAAAACTAGTTTCCAAAGAGCATATTCCCCACAGAAACTATCAAATCAATAAAGTAATTTATAAGGACATTCCACATCCTTTCCATTCCTTGTTCTGGCTTCATTCCAGGAAGCCGATGATCAAATTACATCTTCTTCATTCTTTTAACCCTCTCAGGCCATATCTATCAGTCAAAGCACTCTTAACAGTTGTATTCTGCCTAGTCATAACCTGTACCCTTTCTAGGGCAGATATTTCCTAATCAGCTATGCTTTCTGCCAGTAGAGTATTAGGTCATCTTTCTTCCAATAGCTTGGCTCCCTATTCAGACAGTACTTCAGACAGATGATGTACAGACAGACAAATCTGTTCCTTTTTGGTTAGTCTATAATAAGTGACTTACACTGCAAAGAAAAGGAAGTGTAGGAAGAGGGTAGGTAGAGTGACACCACTGAAGCTTGTAAACGATATTGTGAAATTAAAAACAGCCTGTTCAAAGAACATGAGGACTGATGGGCTATATAGAATAGAGATGCATTGCCGAGCTGTTCAAATTTGTTAGAATGGCCCAACTGCATAGAACCCACATAACACGCAGTTTTAAGTATATTACGTGGGTTCTCACCCCTATATTTTATCTTTACAAGGTTTGAAAATATTTTAAAAAGTAATCCTGTTACATGGTTCGAGACACAAACACTTAAAAGGAAAAGTCCCTACCTAAAGGAAAGGGAAAATAACACAGAGATTTAAATGTTGACAGCAGAACACCCAATGATAGACAAACCATAACCATTTAAAAGGAATGCCTGCTATCAACACTAGAGTTCTAACTCCATCAGACTCGCACATATACATTGGTGGATCTACAAGGGGTGCAATGGCAAGGCTGCATCTCTTTTCTGACCATCCAGCAAGAGCAGGAGACGGGGACTTTTAAGTTCCCAAAGTAGGTAAGAATCCCACCCACCCCCTGCTTTTCTTCTATGCTCAGAGGCACATTCCCTCCCCTTTCCTCCCCTCACCTCCCATTCCCCACTCCCTTTCCTACCTGCTGTCCCACTCCATCTGGGCTGCATGGGGATTGGGATCAGCCTGGGATGGTGGCTATGGGAAGTGAATGGGTGGCTAGGTTCCCCCTCCCTGCTTGGTCTCCCTGTGTGTCCCTGCCAGTCCAGGAGCTGGCATTGGGAAGGGGAACATTCCCATCTGTTGCTGCCACCACTGCTGTCCTAGGCCAAGCCCGATCCCTGAGCAGCCCAGCTGGAGCAGCCCTGGAGCTACCCTCACCCTCGTGACAGTGGCAGTAACAGCTGAGAGAAGAGAGGACATGCCTCTGAGCAGGAAGAAGAAAGGTGGGGAGGAATTTTACTTGCCTTGATGACTTAAAAATGTCCCAGCTCTTGCTCCCATGGTGCAGTCTGCTCTCCAACCAGCATGGGGGGAAGAAGGGTTGGAGCAGGGGGTGCAGCCACACCATCAGCACTGGTTGCTATTTCCACAACCCCTTTGTAAAAGCCCGGATACACTTCTGTACAGACGTTCAAAAAGCCTGAGCATGAATTGATTCAATCTTTTCAGGTTAGTCTAACCTGGCTAAGCTAAATCACTTTGTAACTGCGCAGACATCCCAGATGTGCAGACATATGCCTGCAGTGGCTCAGGCTAGAAGCCAGGGGGTGCTAGAGCAGCCCTCCCTTCCTTCTAGTGCTGAGCTGAGGAGGGGCATGGCCAGCTCTTCACAGCACATTCTGATTAGGGAGGGGTTTTGTAGCATGAACTGAACTAAAGTAGCTGATGTTAACATAGAGTGTAGTAATAGTGAAATGTAACCATGTTAGTCTTGTCCTGTAAGCAACTCGAAAACTCCATTTTGTATCCTTCTGCTTGACCTGAGTGAATGAACTTTGCATAGCCTTTATGTATGAGTGTGTGTAAAAGGGTGAATGGTAAGAGAATGGCATAGAGATGGGAGAAGATTCAAGTGTTTATGTAAGCAACAAGGCGCCAAATGTAAGTTACCAACCACTAACTATCTAACAAATGGCTGAAGAACCCCTTTGAAGCTTGAAGGTACAAAGGCGATAACAGAAGAAGAAATTCTGCCAGACGGGCAACAAGAACACTCCAAGGCTAAGATAAGCTGAAGACAAAAGAAGAACAACTGCAAAAACAGAAGCTGGGTATGGAAAAACCCCAAAGCACTGAAACAAAGGATGCCAACCTCTATAAAAGAATACTGTGAAAATGCCAAGTTGGGTGAGTATCTTTCTCTACTGCTGCTTCATCAGAGCACAGATGCATCTGTTCACCCCGCTCCAGCTGTTATCTTTAAATCTGCTATCTTCAAATCATCATCAAGCACTCAATAAGCCCGGATTGGCCACCCTGAGCTGATATTGGGCAACTATTGCTGGTAACTATATCTGGTGTGTGTGTGGATGAAATGGTTTTGTGTATGTGTATGCCTGTGTGTAACGATGTGTATGATGATTTGTGTGTGTTTGTATGAACAGTGTGCCTGAACCTCTACGTCTAACTGATATAATCATGTAATCCCCCTTTATAAAGTCTCAGTTGTGATTTGAGCAATTGGCGATTTGTGTAACAGTTTTAACCCCCACCCTGCCTGCAGTCCCAGACTTTTCCCTGCTCACTGCTCAAGGGGCGGGAGTGTTACCAGACCCTGCATCTGTTGATACTGAGATTTTCAATCTCTGTCTCCCTGCTCCTTCAGACCACCTGCAAACCAGGTGATTTCTAACACCTTTCTGCCCCTTCTTGAAGAGTGACAGATTGCAGCCAGTTTATCAGCCTATCAAGTCCTTATTAGTTTCAAGCTCTTTATGGTATGGTGTATTTGCATTTCCAAGCCACTAGCCATCTGCCTTTATTCCAGTGAAATTGGAGACCCACACAAACACCTCTCAGCATTAGCTAGCATGGAGGGGAGCATGGCTAGATGCTGGGCCCCTGTCATGGGAGAGGGGCAGAAGGGGAGATCACCATATTGAGACCAGAAGTCCTGCCCCCAACCCCTGGGGAGGGAGAGTGTTGCAATCTTGAAACTGGAAAAAACCCCAAATTATATACAAAAAACTAAAATATCTACTATAACTTATTTTATTTAAAAATATTTTTGTATTGATTTATGTGTTTACAAATTGTATCTAGAGGTGACTGCATAATAACTCAAATACAGTTCTACTGTATGGTGTGTATCTGGTGGGTAAGTGTGGTATACGGGAGGGGATGGGGTAATGGTTGGGGGGAGGGGGAGAGAGAGAGAGAGAGATGGGGCCAGGCTGCCGGCCATCACATGCGGCTCTAGCAGACTGCATGCAAGCCTCACATGATGCAGCTAGGCAGACCCCACACCCAGGCTCTGTACTCCTCCTGCCCCACTCTGGGTCCCAGGCACCTGCATGGACTCCGTACCCCCCGCCCCCCGTCACCACCATTTCCCTGCATTCCCTCCTGCATGTATGCCCACTGCTCCTCACTGCTTGCCACTCTACTCCCTACAGCCCCCGCTGCTTCTAGCACCGCTCCCTGCAGCCCGCACTGCTCCCCACAGCTCCCACCACTCCGCTCCCTGTGGCCCCCGTGGCACCCAACACTTGCTGCATCACTCCCCATGGGCCCTGTCACTCCCTGCCACTCACCACAGCCTGCACCACTCCCTGCAATCCGCTGGCCTCGCTCTCCACAGCCCCTGCTGCTTCCCGCTACTTCCCACACTGCTCCCCACAGCCCCCCCACTGCAGCCACTTCCCTCCGTCCTGCTACCCACTGCTTCCTGCCCTGTCTCCAGTCTGGCCCAACAAGCACCATGGGGCTCCTGGCTGCTGGGGTGTTTACAGTGGTTCCCCACCTTCCCTCCATTCAATCTTACTTTACTTTCCACTCTGACAGAGAGATGGGGGAGGAACAGCTCCAGGGTTGCAAAGCCAGAAGCCACAGAGGCTTCCAGTTGGGGGCAGAGAGGGACTGGGGTGGGGGGCTGGGTGGAGCCAGGTGATCTTGCTGCTCAGCCACAGGCTCCCACCGGGTCCTGCTGCTGCTGGGTGCCTGTCATCTTTGACAGGCAGCCAGGGGCAGATAAAAATTAATTTTCTAAAATTTTTAGAGGCCCTGCAGGCCAGATAAAACGGGCTGGCAAGCTGTATTTTGCTGACCCCTGGTCTAGATATACCTAATATAAACTAGTTACCTCCTGTTATAGTCAGAGCTTTAGCCAAATCCCTCCTGCTGGGCATTCCTAAAGCTTAAAAGTATGTGTGCTCAACAAGTGTCCAAACTCCCTTTTGTCTGAGCAGGTTTCAGTCCAGTTCCCTGGTTCTGACCTTTCTAGCACAGTTCTGGAGAAAAGCATTCTTTTTTGAGATCCAGTCTTGCAAGCCAGTAAGACTCAGGCTTTGTAGATTCTCAGAACCTCCTTTCCAAGAGACTGTATTCATGGAAGCACCTTCTTTCCCAAGTCTTTACTGTGGCAGGCTCTCTGATTCACAGTTTGTCCTTTGGGGACATGCGATAGTTGAAGAAAATGGTCTTCTCAGAGGAATTGCTAAAAATAATCACATTTTGCTGTAGGCAGCACAAGAGAAATCTATGTAAAATAAATGCTGTATTCAAGTCCCTGCCTCTGTGTCCTCCACAATTTCAAGTATTCTTTGGGATTTTGTTATTAATATGTTTCACTTCACTTCCTGTTTTGGTCAATCAGAAAAACCTCCACCTTATTTTATAAATCTCAGTCCTCTTGATTTTGCAGCTTTCTGCTTACCCGTTGGGGGTTCAGAGGGACACACTGAGCAATCTGCTACTTCATCATCCTCCCATGGAATCCAGACATATAAAACTAGTTTGTTCTTTGCAGTAGCCAATTTTTCCTTCAAGGTGGGCTTCTATTTGAACAGAAGACTGTCAAGCCTTTCTTTATGGTTTTCCCTCTGACAGATGCAAAACTTCTCCTGAAACCTCCTCAGGGTTTTATGTCTATCCAGAAACAACAGTTCCAAAGCAAGAACCTTATAGTCAAATAGCATTTAGAAAATAGATGTATTCATATAAAGCTATGATTTCTCTGTAAACTTTTTATGATAGCAAACAATGAGAAGTTGAATTTTAGACATGCCTCCCAAACTGCCACTGATGTACAGTGGTTTCCTGTTACACTTAAGCAAAACCAGTCTGATAATCATTAAAAAGAATTCACAACATTAGAAGCTGTTTCAGTGCATCATGAAAGCTTTACTTTGATTTCAGTAAAAAATTGCACATTTCCCCACCTAAATCAAATAACTGGCATGTCATGAAATTTAAGTAATTGAAATAATTACAGCAAGCAAATTTATTCAGTAGTATGACCCAATGCCAAGATAATCATTAACATTAATGGCTCTCTCAGCAAAATTTACAATGGTGGCAGAAAATGGCAACATTGGCAGAATTCTTTGTAATAAATTATGCAGTGAAATATAATACAATAAAGGTCTAAGTACTTCTTAGAGAAGCATGAAAGATTCACTGAATTTCAAGTTGAATTCAGAAACCACAAGCTAGACACATAAAATTTGCCTTTCTTAACGTAACCTAGCCATTCGCAAGTCCAGTTATATTCTACCCACATGCAAACTTAGAGTCAGAACTGCACCTGCAATCAAAGAAAACTCAGCACAACTGTTCAGGTAGGATTTTTCCTTTGGCACTGTCTAATCTTGAGGATGCCCAATGCAGGTTAGAGTAGCTTTCACCTGTTAATGACCACAAGGGATTGTTTTAGCTGCCAGGATGTTGGGAAACTTGACTGCATCACATCCCCTTCTACCTGGTCAACTTTTCTTGACCAGCAGCCATGATGGTCTCTCAGTGATCCCTGCTCACACAGGCAAAATCCTCCAGGAGTCCCAGTTTCTTAGGTTTAAGCACATGTTGCAGCAGTGGAATTATGCCAATGAATCAGTATACAACCTCAGACTGTATACTGCATAGCCACAAGGAATTCAGACTTAACTACGTAGATGCCACTTCCAGTATTCAGATGCCAGCCTAACACACACAGCCTGATTTTCAGAGGTACTGAGCATCTGTAACTGCAACACAAATCAGTAGGAAGTGTGAAATGGAAATAAACAACTCTAAAAAAAAAAAAAAAAATCAAGCCAGACATAACTCAAAGTCAGATGCATGGAAATGCTTAGAATTAGATGCCACTTTTGAACATTTGGACCATTTGTAATTAGCAAAGGAGAATTCACATTTCTGGGCTGGGACTATCTGAAACAAAAATGAGAACGTGTGTTAAATTTAAACAACATTTGAAGGTAAATGATTTAACAGTGCAGTTCAACATCTTCAAGAACCACTAGTACAGGCTAAAACACTAATACTGTGTGAGTGACTAAATTATGCAATTGACTTGTTACCTGCTGCCAGCAGCCTGCATTTCCTCTAATGCATGCTCTCATCCTTCAGAAGCAACGGAAGTGCTGGAATTAAGTCAAAAATTTTAATTCTCCACCGGATGAGCCATCAGCTGAGTCAAATGATTCTTATTATACATCCTCATATCATGTTCACAAGAGGTGAAGGGCTGTGACTTAAAACTGTTCTTTCTGTATATTTACTGAATCAGAAGAATGATAAGGGTATTTAAACAATTTTCAGACCTGTCAGCAGTTGCTAAATTCATGGCATTTGCTAGACAAAATTTACCATAACATTTGTATAACTTCTCAGTTCAAATGTAGTGAATGTTCAACAAGAAACAAAACAAACAGCCATGATGTGATAGACATTGAAATCTCCACAGCACCCATTATTATAGCTTCACACGGACATGCTTACCCTGTAAATGCAAGGATGGTAATTTGCAGGCACCAATCTTTTGGGAATAACTCGAGTTTGTCTTAAAAAGCCATGTTTTTGGAGAGTTCTGGATGTACTGTATATACTCAATTAGAAGATAAAGTTTTCCCCCCATTTAACATGGGGGGGGAAAAGCCAGCTCCCTGTTGCTACTGCTATGGGGCTGGGCTGGAACAGCAGTGCCAACTCCACACCGCTGCTATGGGGCCAGGCTGGAGCCATGCTCCAGCCTGCAGCAGGGACAGAGGTTTCCAGTGCAGAGCAAAGTAAGGGGGTTGGGGTTGAGGAGCATGTAGAAGAGACTTCGGGGGCATGGGGGTAGATGGAAGGAAGAGAGGTGGGGACCTGGGGCTGCAAATGGCAGAAGCAGCATAGAAAGGGGAGGAGCGGGGAACACAGGAAGGGGGAATTGTGGCAGTCTGAGGCTTGGGGGTAAGCAGAATAGGGGGCAAAACTAGGAAGGAGGAAGGCAAGTTTTCTGCCACTCACTGCCTGCCCCACCACCTCCACACTGCCCTCCAATGCCTGTGCCACGAAATTCCCCCTCCTACTGCCTCCCCCATTGCCTGCTCCCTTATCTCTCCTTCTATCACCTCCAGTAGTGGGGGGATGAATTTAAGATGATCCTCCAAAAATTAGATCCCATACACGGAAAATTATAATACATTTGTAGAATGTGTGTAGAATCTAATTATTGGGGTGTCATCTTAATTTTAGGGCTCATCTTGTCTGTTGAGTAAACATAGTATTTTACACCTACAGATCTGTCCCCCTGGATCATCTTGAGCACAAATGATACAACTTAGAAATCTGGTTCTCTACTGCCTTGTTCTTAGTGGGCATTTTTACATGCGTTTTGGGACATGGTGCCAGGCACTTTAATTAGAGAGCCACACTAATTAAAAGTGCCTGCATATCATGTGTATCAGCATTACTGCACATTACCATGCTGAAAAAATGGTGGCAGGGGCGCTTTGAGCTAAAGCTCAAACATGTTCTATTTCAAAGCACCCCATCACCATTTTTTCAGGGTAGGGATGCACAGGAATGCTGATGGCTACTGGAGCATGTCAGTTTTGGTGCTCCAGCAGACTATTAATTGAGTCTGCTCTGATGTGCTGGACTTCCATTGTGTCAAAGCAGGCTTCCTGCACATCTATAGGAGCCCAGTGTTTACAGGTGCTTGGTTATTTACAGCTGAAAACAATGAGTAAAAGGCCACCACTAGCATAATGTATGGCAAATTTTAATTTGGAAATCATTTGCAACCATTTTCCATAGACACAAATTACTAAACCAGGGTAATGCTGTCTTTCGATGGTTAACAACCTGATTTTAAGATTTAATGCAATGTTTAAATTACATTAATTGTTGGCAAAAATATCTTATATTTGCCAGGCTGAACTCATAACTTGCAGCCAAGATGTATTGGTGCAAAAAAGTTTTATTTAATTAAAATGTATAGATGTTGCAAGTTCTATCAACCCTCAAAATTTGACATTTAAATTGGAGGACAACTTATAAAATATTTTGTCTCTGTTCCATAGTACATATATTCCCAATTTAAAACACCACCCATAGGCACACATAAAAATATCCTTGCACAAGATATGCTTTCCTGCACCTAACAATTTTAACTTATTGGTAGGGATCTACATAAATCATGGAGGGGACTTACCAATTTTTGCAGGTTTACTGTGGCATAAAGATCTAATTCTGTGGCAGCCCTGCTCCTCAGCACTGACTGGTGAAGAGGTCCTGCCCCTCAGTGCAGAGAGTATGTTGGGGAAAGGAGGGACAAGGGGGCAGCTTTCATCTTGATTATTGGCAGCCCTTCATACCACCCTGCCCCTCAGCACTGACTGGTGGGGAGGACCCGGTATTTGGAGGAGGCACAAGAAGGCAGCTGCCATCTTGCCTGCTGCCCTTTATGCCACCTCACCAGCTGGTGCCTTCCCCTCCTGGTACCAAGGACCACTGGCTCCCACTGGGGAGCCAGTATTTGATTTTTCTTAAGTTTTTTCTTGTTATTGATTTCATGGTTGTCGCAGACAATCCCAGATTTCATGGTTTCTGTGAAATCTGCAAAACCTCAAATTAAGCAAGTTCCTACTTATTGGATAAAGTTTATAATACAGGGCTGTATTTTTTCCTGTGACCATAAGTGTTGCACATATACATCCAAATTCAGAATCTGGTCGTGTTACAAATTCAGAATATAGTTTGTCCAATACATTGCAAAAGTTCTACATCATTATGAGACCTGATGTAACTTGATGTACAGAATACAGACTAAGTTCTGAAACTCTTACCTCTCCCATTGGCTTCATAAGTAAAATGTGTACAAGTAAGTGTTGTAATACTGAGACCCAGATCTGTACCCAATCCCCCAGCATTTATAATTAATGGAAATAAAAATAAGTACCTTATCAAATTCCTGTTCAAGAGCAGTTATACATAAGGTGCTGATATGCTATTCTACTGTTGCAGGCTAATCACAAATATTAGTTCTTGAATGATAATTTACATAAATTGGAGAAAAACTATACATCTTTATTTTATGCCTTAAATTATAAGACTAAGCAAAAATGTGTTTATTTGTGTAATACTATTTTTGAATATAGTAAAAAATTTTAAATGATACATAGAATTTTGTGGTAAATGAGATGACATTTAATTTTTTTTTGTACTTAGCACTAATTTCTGCACAATGACTAAATCCATGTACTGTACATTATGAATCAGGACATGATTCATACTTCCACCAAATACAATTAATATTTTTGCATTAACTTAATGAATAAAATCTAAAGGTTATTCAAAAATTCCAGGAAGGTATCCATGTTCCAAGTATATAATTACTCAGGCTACATAAAATTCTAAGAAAAAACCCCAAGGTGATGCTCTTCAACCCAGTGGTTTCAGCTCAAGACACTCGCTACAAAGTTTAGACACAGCTGATCATGCTATGGAGCAGGAAAATGGACTAAATGAGCTGTCATATGCTGTCCTTCAAGCAATCTAATTTGGCAGCATCTGCCTGATAAAAAAATTAAGTGGATGTTTTTGCAGTTGAATGGTAAAAACCACAGGTCTTAAGAAAGCAAAATAACATTTTTTTCAAACTTTTCTTCATTTGCTAAACCCACCTGATGATGGGATTATTTTCATTGGCCCTAGCAAGTGTTATATAATAGACTCATCCCACCTCTCTCTCTCTCTCTCTTTCATATGGCATCAGATAACAACTTCCAAATCTATAAAGTGCTATCTGGTATTATAGTTCAATGAAAGGATTCCATCTGCCCCATCTGGACATTTGTAAAGATCGCAACTTTTGATTAAGTGCTATGATTAACTTTTGATTAAGTGTTCGTTGGACACCACATTCACATGAGTGGCTGTCCAAGATGTTCATCTTGAGAAGTGTTCTTTTGAAGCATCCATATCCAGATCCCAGCCTGTTCAGCTTGACTCACACTTCTCTGCCAAGGTTGTGCTAACTGGGGGACGCATTTGGTATTGGTATAAGACATTGTAGGCACAGGGCTAACCTTTCCCAGTGTTCAGCCCAACTCTGTTGCTGCCCATAGGTTTGGTTCAGTGTCTTCAATCTCTTCCAGGAGCTTATGGGCCTCATGTATAAATGGTTTATGACTTCTAAGCTTCTTGAGCCTCCATCTGCTTGGGTCTTCAATTAACACTCGATGGGGCAGGTGATTTTCATCATCTCTTGCCTCTAAGGCTAGTAATGATGTTAGGATCTGTCTCTTATGTTACTTGGTCTAATGCCCAAGAGTACAGGGAGTATGTGTGCCCGCACACGCACACACACACAAACACACACACTGTTATGAGTCTCAGTGCACTATTAAGTGCAGTGTCGAGCTTTTCAGTGTGACAACTTCTGGACCATACAGGACCACAATATTCTGCTGGAGTGTATACCATTGCAAATGCAATGGTTCTGAGCACTTTGAGGTTGGCACCCCATGTTGTGCTGGCTATACATCTTATAGCAGCTGTGAATGTGATGTTTATAGGCGAGGGAACAGTCTAATGCGACTACGTGATAAGTTGGGGCATGCTCATTGGGAAAGGATGTGGTTGCCTACTCGGGCATCCAGTGTGCTCTTGGCTCAGTAATTGTCCAGGTGGAAAAGTGATGATACTGATTTGTTAATGCTCAACTTTAAGCGCCGACTGTGGAGATAGTATGAATAGCAATTCATCATCAAGTAATCTAAACTGCAACTGTAAAAAGGACTACAGAACAACTCGTTACCACATTGCAAAATATAAAAAAGGAGAGATGGCTTACTACCACAGAAGAATTGGATACAACCCACTTGAGCAGGTAAGCACATTACATCATTAATTGCCTTACAGGCAAAGGCACCAAACAATTACATTGTCCTGTGTCAGCAAACTCCATCGCAAAAATACTGTGCAACAACAGCAAGTACAGTAACCCACAGAAGCAACACAGAAATTATTAGACACCTGACTCATAAATCACCCAATGTCAACCTTAATTTAACTGCTCCCACCTCTGACAAGGAGTTCAACACAGCTATTAAAACAATCAAGCCTGGCAAGGCTACTGGACCAGATATTAGCAGAATTTGTTATCAAGCTTAGAACCACAAGGAAATAATGGCTTCAGATATTCATGTATAAATGTCTAGAATGTAACAGATTTCCAAAAAACTGGGACAAACCTAATGGTTTGCTATCCTGAAATCCAATAAGCCACCAAAGGATCCAAAGAGCTACCAACCCATCTCATTACTCTGCATTACATAAACTCATGGAGTGCATAATCCTGAATAGAATAGAGAACATCATTGATCCCCAGCTCCCAAAAGAATAAGCTGGCTTTCAGAAAAAGCTATGTACCATTGATCAAATTACATTACTTACATCTGACACAGAAAACAGATTTCAAATAAGGGAAAAAACAGGCACTGTCTTTACTGATTTACAGCTGCCTATGACACTGCATGGCAACAAGGCCTCATATATAAACTGCACTCGATACCTGACCACAAGCTATGCACTTTCACTACTAATATGATCTCCAACAGATCATTCAAACTCATTACCAGCAAAGGAGAAAAAACAGAGTACGAACTCTGAAGAATGAAGTCCGCCAAAGGTCAGTACTAGCACCAATCCTTTTCGATGTATTTACCTGACTTCCAGCATACCACATCTAAACGATACACATATGCTGACAATGTTGCCATAGTAGCCCAAGGAATAGACATGACAGAACTGGAAAAGATACTGAGTCTTCCTGCCCGAAGAACTTAAAGTATTTTGATATTAGAAACTAGTTTTAAATTGTGTTCTCCTCAACAGACTTGCATTCCACACTGAGGAGATTCTATCCAAGTCCCAGTGTGGTTTCAGACTGCTCAGAGGTACAACAAATATGATCTTTGTTGCTAGACAACTGCAGAACAAGTGCCACAAGCAATACCAAGATCTTTACATGGCCTTCATTGACGTGACTAAGGCCTTTGATTCAATCAAGAGTCCCTATGGAAGATCCTGATGGGATTTGGAAGCCTGCCAAAATTTGTTACCATTATCAAACTTCTTTACAGTGACATAACAGCAACCAACCTAAGCAATGGCTCAGAAACAGACCTGTTCACTATTAGAACTGGAGTTAAGCAAGGATGTGTGATTGCACCAACACTGTTTCCCATCTATATCATAGCTATTCTGCATCACATTGCTGACAGACTTCCATCTGGAGACACCATTCAGCATCTCATGGACAAGAATCTTTTTAATATCAACCACTTACATTCCAAATCCAAAATAACCAACACCTCCAATACTGATATCCTTCTGTGACAAGGTTAGTGGCTCTGTGGATGCCAGGAGCCCAGTGGATGTGGTGTACCTTGATTTTAGCAAGGCTTTTGATATAGTCTCCCATGGCATTCTTACAGGCAAGGTAAGGAAGTATGGGCTGGATGAATAGACTATAACATGGATAGAAAACTGGCTGGAGCATCAGGCTCAGAGAATAGTAATCAATGGGTCGATGACTAGTTGGCAGCCAGTATCAAGTGGAGTGCCTCAGGGGTTGGTCCTGGGGCCTGTTTTGTTCAATGTTTTCATCAACAACCTGGAAGACAGCATAGAGTGCACTGTCAGCAAGTTGGCAGATGACACTAAGATGGCAGGAGTAGTAGATACATTGGAGGGTAGGACTAGGATTTAGAGTAACCTAGAAAAATTGGAGGACTGGGACTAAAGAAATCTTATGAGGTTCAACAAGGAAACATGCAAAGTCCTGCACTTAGGAGGGAACAATCCCATGCACCAGGCGGGGACTTACTGGCTGGGCAGCAGCTCTGCAGAAAAGGACCTGGGGGTTACAGTGGACAATAAACTGAATATGAGCTAGCAGTGTGCCCTTGTTGCCAAGAAGGCAAATGGCATACTGGACTGCATTTGTAGGTGTGTTGCCAGTAGGTCAAAGGAAGTGATCATTCCCCTCTATTTAGCACTGGTGAGGCCACATCTGGAGTACTATGTTCAGTTTTGGGCCCCCCACTACAGAAAGGATGTGGACAAATTGGAGAAAGTCCAGTGGAGGGCAACAAAAACGGTGAGGGGGCTGAGGGACATGGCTTATGAGGAAAGACTGAGGGAACTGGGTTTATCAAGTGTAGAGAAGACTGAGAGGGGATTTAATAGCAGCCTTCAACTACATGAAGTGGGGTTCAAAAAAGGATGGAGCTAGACTGTTCTTAGTGGTGGCAGATGAGATAACAAGGAGCAACAGTCTCAAGTTGTAGCAAGGGAAGTTTAGGTTAGATATTAGGAAGAATTTTCTCACTAGGATAGTAAAACACTAGAATAGAATAACCCTTTACATCAGGATACAATTTTAGACTACAAGACTGATCCTTCTCCCATTGACATTAATGACAAAACCCTTGATGACTTCAAGGAGAGGAGAATGGATGTCTATGCCTTGGACTCGTATTCATTTTTTGCACAAAAATACAGTACTATGAGAGGTTGAGCATTCACACATGCAGAGCCCCCTGGCTGGAACACTACAAAGGAACCACAACCCCATGTTCTCCAGTGAGGATGCAATAAGGGGCTACCGCTTTGCTTCTGTGCCCCAAGGGAAGCCTGTCAGTGAGCCCAATCCCTAAGCCTGTCCTCTCCCTTGCCACAGAAAGGGGGCAAGTGATCAGCCAACAGCTGCTGCTCCAGTCCATAGGGGTGGCAGAGGGCAAGAAGAGCTGTGGGGGGCTGCAGGGGATGTGTTTGACGGCTGCTGCTCCAGGACCCACAGGTGGCAGGGCCTGAGGAGAGTAGCTCCCCCTCAGGGGTGGGGGAGCTATGTTTGACAGCTTCTGACAACAGGCAGATGGGAAGAGGGCTGCTCCAAGTGGGAAAAAAGGCAGTCTGTCTTTGACAGCCACTGCTCCAGGACTGGGTCATAGTGCAGGACCTGGAGCAATGACTTTCAAAGACAACCACCCACCATCACCCACAGCTGTGATGAGCGGAGCTGTTCTCCTCACCCCTGCAACTCCTGTGGGCAGCAGGAGGCTGCATCTGACAGCTGGTTCTGACTTCTGGCTGCAGTAACTACCCTTTCTGCTACTGCAACCACAGCTGTTTGCTTTATTTCTACAGCAATGGTGGCAGCCCTGTCTGCTGCTGTCATAGGGGCAGCAGCTCATCATTTTGTTCCTGTGGAGCTGGAGACAGCCCCTCTGCCTCTTCTATGGCAGCAGCTGTGATACCACCAAGGCAAAGAGGGTTGCATCCACCACTGCTGTGGCAGGGACAGCAGGGTTCCCCCAGTAGAGCTGCTTCTCTCCCAGGGCAGTAACAGCTCTGAGACAGCCACTGCAGCAAGCAGACCTGCAGCTTTACTCCCCACAGGCTGTCAAGAAGCCAGCTGCTCTCCTTTAGTCCCTGCTAGGAGCACTATGTGTTGCTGGGGGCCAAGAAACTTCTTCTGTAGTGCTACATGTAACTGTTCACACGTCATGTATGATGCTATGAAACGTAACACTACAGAGAACATCCTGCTCAAAACAGGAACTTTTATGGACAGATTCACCATTTTCATTGTGGATCTAACATCTTTGTGGCACAAGAGATAGCCTTATGTATGCAAGCTAGCTTTTTATAGCACTATAGGGTAATGTGTGTCCAAGTGGGCCTCCCAAAAGTGCCTAAGACATATACTTGGATATAAGACAAGGGTTTTTCCCCCAGTCAGCATAGGGAAAAAGGCTCCTAGTCTTACAACCATATACAAGGAAACCTCATTAAATAGACAGGCTTGCAAGTTGGGCAGACCAAAACCAGATGAAGTTCAACATCGAGAAATGTAAAGTGCTCGACCAGGGGATGAGCAATCCCCTGCACACCTACAGGCTTGGCAACGCCAACCTGACCAGCACTACGAATGAAAGGGACCTGGGGGTAATAATAAACCACAGTATGAACAAGAGCCGGAAGTGCGACGCTGTCGCCAGCAGAGCTAACGATACCCTGGCATGCATCAAACGATGCATCTCCAGCAAAACCAAAGAAGCAATTCTCCCACTCTGCTCAGCATTGGTGAGACCGCAGCTGGTGTACTGCATCCAGCTTTGGGTACTGCACTTTAACAAAGATGTGGTAGAGCTTGAGAGAGTTCAGAGGAGGACCACCCATGTGACCAGAGACTTGCACGGCAAGCCATATGAGGAAAGGCTGAGGGATCTGGGACTCTTCAGCCTGAAAAAAGTAGGCTGAGAGGGGACTAGATAGCAGATTACCCCTACATCAGAGGCATACATCAAGGGTTCAGCAAACAACTGTTCACCAGGGCACCCTTGGGGAAAACCAGCAGTAATGGCCACAAACTCCTGGAAGATCAATTCAGGCTCAACATTAGGAACACCTACTTCACAACTAGGGTTTCCAGACTGTGCAATAAGCTCCCTCCAGAGGTGGTACAATTGCCTACCCTGGAAATCTTTAAGAGGAGAGTAGACAGTCACCTTACTGTGGTCACCTGACCCCAGCTGTCTTTCCTGCTTGGTGCAGGAGGATGGATCTGATGATCTTCAGGAGGTCCCTTTCAGCCCCTAACAATCAGTGAATCTATGAAATACATTGTCTATCAATAAAATGATGCCAAAAACAGCATGCAGTCAGTAACAAAAGTAAACTATGAAGCTGATTAAAATATAGCCATCAATAAACATGACTATGAAACACATGAGCCATATTGGGCAACCATGCTGATGGGAATTTTTTTTTTTTTTTGTGGCCCTTAAAAAACAAACAAACAAGTGGGTGTTCCCTAGGCAGGGAACTGGCACCAGACCTACAGGTCCTGCAATATCAGGCTTGCACCTGGAGGGCCAGAGCCAGCCCTGTCACCCTCCCTTTGGTGCCCAAAATGCTACAATTGATCTTAGCCAAAAGGCCACTTTTTTTTCTTTTATTTTTTTAAGGAAAATTTTTCTTGTCAAATCAGCCAAATCAATTCAAAATCCATGAGTCATTCAAGAACAATATGAGGCCCTACTACCCGCAAACATTCTCCACCCCCACCTGGAGCTTCAGATGCTTCCAAATAATTTGGCATGCATCCTATGTGCAGGCCCAAGCCCAGAGGCTTGGGGTTCGGGATGCCCCCAAACTCCACTTGCTCTCAGCCATATGGCCACAGGAGCAAGCTAGGGAGGAGTCTTGGGCATAAAGCCAAGATCTTTCCACTGGAAATGAAAGTGGGAAGGTAACTATACCTTACCTCCACCCAGGTACTAACCTGTGCCAGAAAAGTGGTTACCTCCTGTCCCTGGGAAAACTACCATGATGATCATGGTATTTCCTTTGGTTAGTGCAGCCCATCTTAACAAGACATATGGTAATGACCATTGTGCTCAGTCTCCCTCAATGCCAACTCTTTTTCAAGTCACGGTAAGCCATTGCATTGCATCCATTTTTATTTCCTCTTCACAGCTGAGCTGTGCCTTTCTTTCCCATTTCCAATTATTCCTGTTCCTTCACCAGCCTTAAATGTCTGGCCAACATCATCAAATGGGGCCCTGAATCCCTTTGTTGCCTCTCCTCTCAGACTGCTGCATGTGACTAGTGTGGCCCCACCCTCTATGAGGTGAAGCCAGACCAGTTTTTGGACTATCCCAGGACTCATGATAAGAACATGTAATTCCAGTCACGAGTGGGGGGCTAATTAGCATGTGGATTCTTCGCAGGCGGGAGTTGGGGGGTATCTGGAGTACACACACCTACTGAGCAGTGCTGAGCTCTGGGGTCACTATGGTTTGAAGTGTACTCATCTCTGCTGGGGCTCAGCCCAAAGAACTACTTGGTAAATCATGAGCCTTTTGGCTTTGGACTAGTATCTTATGTAGTTAGATGCGTCCCGACACAGTCATCACCAACGAGGAGGCCAAGAAGGTCATGATCATGGATATTACCATCCCCTTTGAGAACCGACGCCAAGCCTTCACCGACGCGTGGGCTCGCAAGTGGAAGAAGTACGCCCCACTGGCTGACATCCTGAGGGGCCGCAGCTATGACGTGGCAGTCGACACGCTCAACGTGGGAAAGCTCGGAGCCTGGGACCCCAGCAACAAGAGCGTCCTGTGTGCCTGCCGCGTCTCCCGCCGCTATGCCAAGCTCACGTGCTGCCTCGTGACCACCCGTTGGTCCCGTGACATCTACATGGAACACATCATGGGCCACCGCCAGTACACCGACCCCACCAGACAAACCACCGCCGGACCGGACCCAGAGGGGACCGCCTGAACCCCGCCTCTGCACCACATGGACCTTCACTTTGAGAGGATTCTTCAACAACAGATGACCCTGCTCCACCCAAAGAGGACCCCTGCGATGAGATTCTATATGGACTGAGACACTTTTTCTTCGGACCACTTCTTCCACCATTGCGGACCATTGTAACGGGTTTGTGTGCATCTATCTTCTTTTTCTCTCAGCGTCACGAACCCCCTCCCTCCCCTTCCCCCTTCCCTCTTACCCCCAGGCTTAGTTGGCTAACATTGCATCGCCTGTAACCTAGTTGCATTCCCCTCCTCACCCCCATCCTTCTATTGTTAGTCCCTCGCTCGGGCGCTATGTATTTCCCTACCGGCTTGGTCAGTTTTTTTTGGATTCACAATCCTAAACATTTACTAATAAAAGTCAATCTGTACTCTATATAAGGGGTTTCATAGATGTAGGGTAGGAAGGGACCTAAGCAGATCTTCAAGTCCAACCCCCTGCCCGGGCAGGAGAGAATACTGGGCTCATGTAACCCCAGCTAGGTAATTATCAAAGCTCCTCTTAAAGACCCCCCAAGGTAGGAGTCAGCACCACTTCCTTTGGAAGTTGGTTCCAGGTCCTAGCCACCCTGACTGTGAAGTAGTGCCTTTTAATGTCCAGCCTGAACCTACTCTGAAACAGCTTATGGCCTTTATTCATTGTTTCATAGTAGCTAGATTCTGGAGGGCCCTGAACAGATCATCTAGCCTGATCCCCTGCCACAGGCAGGAATGAATGCTGGGTTAACAAGACCCCAGACACGTGATCATCCAACTTCCTCTTGAATTTGCCCAAGGTAGGGGCGAGGACCACTTCCCTGGGAAGTTGGTTCCAGATTTTGGCCACCCTAACTGTAAAATATTGCCTTCTGATCTCCAACCTAAACCTATTCTCCATCAGCTTATTACCATTGTTCCTTGTCACCCCAGGCGGTGCTGGGGAGAAAAGGGCTCTACCTATTTGCTGATGATCTCCCTTGATGAGCTTGTAGGCAGCCACCAGGTCCCCGCTCAGCCTCCTCTTGCTGAGGCTGAACAGGTTCAGGTCCCTCAGTCTCTCCTCGTAGGGCCTGTCCTGCTGCCCTCTCACCAAACAGGTGGCCCTCCTCTGAACCCTCTCCAGGCTGGCCACATCCTGTTTGAAGTGCAGCACCCGGTACTGGATGCAGTACTCCAACTGTGGTCTGACCAAGGTCGCATAGAGGGGGAGTATCACCTATCTGGACCAGCTTGAGATGCACCTTTGGATGCATGACAAGGTACGGCTGGCCTTGCTGGCTGCAGTCTGGCATTGGCGGCTCATGTTCATCTTGGAGTCAATAATGACTCCAAGATCCCTTTCCACTTCTGTGCTTTCAAGAAGGGAACTCTCCAGCCTGTATGTATGCTGTGGATTCCTTCTCCCAAGGTGCAGGACCTTGCATTTGTCTACGTTGAACCCCATCCTACTCTCGTCTGCCCACTTTTGCAGTCTGTCTAAATCTAGTTGCAGCCTCCCTCTCCCTTCAAGTGTGTCCACCTCGCCCCATATCTTAGTGTCATCAGCAAACTTGGACAGCTTGCTTTCCACCCCCTCGTCCAAGTTGCTGATGAAGATGTTAAATAGTGCGGGCCCGAGGACCGAGCCCTGGGGTACCCCACTGTCCACATCACAACCCATCCACGACTACTCTCTGGGTGTGCCCCATCAGCCAATTTTTTACCCATCCAACTGTGTAGGCATCAATGCCACAGTCGCTTAATTTATTGATGAGGATGGGGTGAGAGACGGACAGTGTCAAAGGCCTTCTTAAAGTCTAGAAAGACTACATCCACAGCGACACCATCATCCAAGGATTTAGTTACTTGGTCATAAAAGGCAATCAGGTTGGTCAGGCAGGACCTGCCTTTGATAAACCCATGCTGACTGCCCCTGAGCATGATCTCCCCTGTAGGCCCTCCACAGAAGTGCTCCTTGATGATTCTCTCCAAGTTTTTCCTGAGCACTGAGGTGAGGTTTACAGGCCTATAGTTACTCGGGTCCTCCTTCCTCCCTTTCTTGAAAATTGGGACCACATTAGCCAGTTTCCAATCCCCCGGCACCTGGCAAAATGACCACGAATGCTCATACAGCCGGGCCAAGGGCTCCGCAATGACACCTGACAGCTCCCTCAACACCCTTGGGTGGGGGGCATCTGGACCTGCAGATTTAAAAATGTCTAGCCCTTCCAGAAGATCCCTAACTTCATTTGTACTAACTGAAGGCCTGACAGACCTATCCCCAAGACTGTCCCTACTTCTGGTAGGTGGGATGTTCCAGTCCCTGTTCAAGAAAACAGAGGAAAGAAAGTGTTAAAAATACCAGCTTTCTTGTTGGACATAGCCACAAGATTACTGTTTGCATCTTGCAGTGGCCCTACATTGGGAGCAACAAGAGGGCACCAGGCAATGGACTCCAGGAGGTGCTCAGGGGAACAGGGTCTCTCCCATTCTCCACTGGTCCCCCCGGTAAGTTTATAGATGGCTACCAGGTCCCCTCTCAGCCTTCTCTTGTGAAGGCTGAACAGGTTGAGGTCCCATAGCCTCACCTTGTAGGGTCTGCCCTGCTGTCCCCGGATCATGTAAGTGGCCTTCCTCTGGACCCTCTTGATGCTGGCCACATCCCTCCTGAAGTGCGACACCCAGAACTAGATGCAGTACTCCAACCGTGGCCTGACCAGTGTCAGAGGGGGAGGATCACCTCCTTGGCCTTGCTTGTGATGAATCTGTGGATGCATTACAAGGTGCTGTTAGCCTTACTGACCGCATCCTCACATTGGTGGCCCATGTTCATTTTGGAATCGATAATGACTCCAAGATCTCTTTCTGCCACTGTGCTTTTGAAAAGGCAGTTCCCCAGCCTATAGGTATGCTGCTGGTTCTTACTGCCCAAGTGCAGTACCCTGGAGGTTAAAAAGTGCTGATTAAAGTACGTTTGTAGAGTATCTGTACTGAAACTTGCATCAATTTAAGGGAAAAAAAGATAAAATGCAGCAATTAAAATGCATCTTCCTCCAGTGTTTTCAAATTTGCTCATTTGCATGTGCTCGGGAAGAGCAGGGTCTGAGAATGGGAGAAAAGGGTTGTAGGGCGGAGAGAATTGGCAGGGTAGAGGGCAAGTGTTATACACACTTTTTGCCTATTGCTTTTAATCTGATGTATTTCGTTCAGTTTTACATTGCCTTAAGAAACTCCATTGTGTATTGCTCTATAGCTTGACATAAGTGTTCATTCTTTGTATGCTGTATGTGTGAGAGAATGGGTGACAGTGTGTCTGTGGAAAAGAAAAACATCAGCTGGTGACTGGCGGAAGAATGCAGACAGATAAAAGACCAAAACAAGAAGAATCTACCCCAGAACAGCGAGAGAACAACAGCAATCGATCTTCAAGAAAGAACACAGTGATAACACACCAAAAGCCCAGAGGACTGGGTGAATTGACAAGGCTATAAAAGATGGGATGGGACATATCAATTTGGGGTCTTGTTCTGCATGTCATCCTGGAGCATCAGTTCATCTGACGAGATGGAGCCCAGCTCCTACTTGTGATCAACTTGGCTGGCCACTAAGGCGATCCAAGTACTGATAGAACTGGTAACATATACCAGCGCAGAACAGACATTGGTGTGTGTGTGTGTGTGTGTGTGCGCGCGCGCGCGCGCACACATACTAAGCACTTAAATCAATAAACGCGGCATCTTGCCTTATCCTCCCTCATAAGGTCTCACTTGTGATTTGAGCAACTGACAATTTGTGTAACACAAGAAGGCCATCTGATCCCCACCAGATTTATTTTCTCTGCTGTAGCAATAGGAAGGAGACAAATTCAAGGCAAACCTCCAATAATTAGATTCTATACCTGAAAAATTATAACAAATGTATACATTTTACATATGGAGAATCTAATTATTGGGGTGTAACCTTATAATCAGGATAGTCTTATGTTTGAGTAAATAGAGTACATTTAAATACTTCCTAGAATTCCTGACTAAACTTTTTGATTTTTGATTGGTTAATCATGTTACGTAAAAATAAACAAAAAACCAAAAACCTGATCCTGTAGTCATTTAACATGCAGAATACTCTCTAACACTAACACTGTGCCTAAATGTTTGAAACAGATACTTCCGTTTCAATAAAACCTGCACAATGCTTTGTGTATTGTGAGCAGTTTGCACAAGGAACTCCAGCTGGAAATCAGTCAACGAAGAGCTGGAATATGTTCAGGAGGATCATCACATTAGAATGAGGATTTCCAACAGCTGTAAGCAGACTGCATTTTATATTTTCCCCTTCTTACTGAGTTCAGCTATTAAAATTTAAGTAGAAAAGCCAAGCTTCACTGTTTCTGTATGTCTCCATCAGACCAGTGATCTGTGGCAGGTGCTGGCTGCTGTGGGGCTTCCAAGAAGCTTAAAGAGGAGTTTATTCATTTTCTTGTTTTTAACCTACAAACCTCTGAATGGATTAGGATCTGCCTTTCTGATACAATAGTTTAGATCAGCAAAGACATATGACAGAAAACAATTTCAGTCCAAATGGAAGGTGTTGGCAATGTGTCTGTCTCTACTGGCCTGGAATAGTCCAAATCTGAGGACCTTATGGGAAGGGGCAAGGCACTTTTCAACCCAATAATTTGAAAGTGAATGAGAACTGTAAGAAGTGATGAATTTCTGGAGAAAAGTAGTTTTTCATTTGCCTGGACTCCCTGTTTGCATCATATTGCAGGATTTATAGCTTTAAAAAGGATGCCTGTGGCTTTGACATTTCTCTGAAGATAGGAGGATATAGCTGCTTTCCAGCTATATTGGGAGTCTTCTGAAAAGGTCACAGGTATCTAAATAAGCACAGCTTAAAAGATACTACATTAAATTAAAATTACATAAAATTCTGGGTTGAGACAAATCTGTTCTTTACCAGTACTGAGACACTTGTAAGAGAGTATGTTTAAGAGCAATAAAGCTCAAACCAGAAACTGAAAGCCAGGGTTTACAGAAAATAATGAAAAGTCAAACACAGCTGGAGACAATATATTACTTTAAAAGTTTACATACTGGAGCCTGAACATTGCATATCTTGATCCAGATCTTGATCCAGTCAATTAAAGAAGATTACTGTGCCTGGAATATTTCCCCCTTGCATAGTGAAGGAGAAGCACACAAACCAGCTCACTCTGCCTGGTGGGAGCAGAGTTATATCTGAGGACTTCAACCTGAGAGCAACAGCTGTGTAGAGTGGCTATACCTTAATGGAACAGAAGCAAAATTAGGCGAATTAGAGATCATCCTGCCCTGTAGTGGTGTGATTTTAAACTGAGTAACAAGTGCTTTAAGACACCTAAAAGATGTTAACGTGCAGCAAATCCAGGGATTAAAAACTCCAGGAGCCACCTAAAATTACCATGTAACAAGGCCCTTAACAAACTAACAGCTCCCTTTGCCTTCCACTGGAGCTGTTGAGTGCTCAACATTTGAAAAAAAGGAGCGCTTGTTTAGTTATAGAGCCTCCTATTTTTTAGTTATAGTTTAGTAACACAAATGCCTTTGTGTTAGCTTTCTAACATTTCACCATCAAGTAACCTAGATAACAAGCCTTTTCAGATTCCCCCTTCTCTGTGCCTCTTCACTGAATCCCCTTCAAACTTTATGTCTTAAACAGTATGTGATTGCGTTTTGCAGCACAACGCTTAGCACAACATGGCAACTTTTAGTGGACTAAAATTTGTCTGCCTATTTTAGAACTCAAGTCCTGCCCCCTCCAACAATTCCAGATATGATATGGCCTCTAGCAGAGTAAATAAACATCAGAAGATGGCATGGTAACTCTATTAGACATAAGGACCCTTAAACCATATTTTAACAATCTCAAAGGCAACAGTGTTACAGCATCTCTTGATGTTTAGATTCAGAGTTGTGATTAAGGAGACAGACAACTGCAAAATATGCATAAATCAGATCCCCCTTTTTCACTGTTTTCCACATACTGGTCATTAGGTAGACCTCTGAAGTACAATTTTATATTTAAAAAGATGTATTGTTTAAATTATTTTTTAATTCCCAGAGTTCTGGGAACTTCTGTATAATAAGCACACGAATAAAGAAAAGATGATCTGTCGCTGATCAATTATTGGTTGAGTCAAAAATAAGAACCAGTTGCATCTTGTTAACCCTTGTTTTTCCTTGGAATCAGTATCTGACAATACATTCCCTAAATTAGTCTGGAGGACTCAACATGTTAATGGAAAGAAGAAAACAATCTGGACCTGGCAGGTAAGAAATAAACCATAGGGTTTATTTATACAACTGTGCATAGTATATCAACTGACCATTTCTTAGTAAGCAATGAAACCAAGATAATTTGATGCTTCAAATCTTAAACACTCACCTCACAAATCATACTAGAAGCTGCAATTATATTGTACAGTTTTGATGGGGAAGCTATTATAAGCAATAAAGTCACTGGTAAGCAGTGTGTAAAGCCAAGTGTTTACATCCATTATTTTCAACAAAGAGTTTACTCAACTGATTACTAAAATAATCTTGATACAAGAATATTTAGTGGTTCACATATAATTTAATGTTAACAGATACATTAAAATGCAACTCTGAGAAATCATTATTGCTATCTCTGGTGACAATAATATTACTAACAGGAAAATTAAGTAGTAAGATCTGAATAGAGACATCCAGTTTTGAATTATGATGAAATTTTCCCATTTCTTACAAAGATTCTGTCAGGCATAAAACAAATTGTGTAAGTGAGGTGTAGAACTGAGAAGGGGAAAATATATATATTCAAATAGTACTCCAGAGCCGCAGAAAGATATTTCTGCTATGACTTCTGCTCGTTTGCTCAATGTAATAATTCTCAAATTCTGAAGGATTAGCATGCTCAATTTGAAAAATAGGTTTCCCTCTCCTTTACACATGTTCACACCAGTCAAAACTAGCTCAGACTGGTTCAAACAATTTCCTAGTGCAAGTGCTGGAGAGGCAAATTGGGGGCCAAGCTCTTCTTGACCTACTGCTCACAAACAAGGAAGAATTGATAAGGAATGTAATACTGAATGGAAACTTGGGCAGCAGTGACTACGAGATGTTTGAGTTCAGAACCCTGAGGAAAAGAAGGAAGGAGAGCAGCAGAGTAGAACCTGGACTTCAGGAAAGCAGACTTCATCTCACTCAGGGAATTAATGGGCAGGATCCCTCGGGAGGCCAGTCTGAGAGGGAGAGGGGTCCAGGAGAATTGATTGTACTTTAAAGAAACCTTACTGAGGGCACAGGAGCAAACCATCCCAATGTGCAGAAACACTAGCAATTTAAACAGAAAACCAGCTTAGCTTAGGAAGAAATTCTTCAGTAAGCTAAAATACAAAAAGGAATCTTATAAATGGAAAGCACATCCTCAAGGAACCCATTGTAAGCACTTGGAGAAGGTGATCAGGGACAGTCGCAGCATGGATTCACCCAGCGCAAGTCATACCTGACTAACCTGACTGCCTTCTATGATGAAATGACTGGCTCTGGGTTCACAGTGAGACCAGCAGATATGATATACAGCAAAAGCTATGTTAACTGGCACTTTATTAGCTGGACAACTCTATTAACTGGCATCCGGGGGACGCGGCAAAGGCAAAATCGGAAGTACCACTTCTGGGTTTTGCCGCTGCCATGAGCAGAGTACTTGCCACTTCTTTGGCCCACACAGCCTGAGTAGGGCAAAGCTGCCTGTGCAGGGCCCCCCTCCCTGTCCCCCGGCACACTGACACCAGGGAGTGCACCAGACGGTGCACATTTGATTAAACAGAATATTTGTTTAACCGGCATCCCACATTCCCAGGGGACACTGGATAGTAGAGCTTTTACTGTACTTTGACTTTAGCAAGGCTTTTGATACAGTCTCCCACAACATTCTCACGAGCATACTAAGAAAGTACAGGTTGAATAAATGGACTGTAAGGTGGATAGAAAACTGTCTGGATCATTGGGCTCAGAGCGCAGTGTTACATCTCAGCTCTGTGTTCTTGGGCAACCCTGGCACAGGACACAGCCTGTCTGACTCACAAAGGACTCCCCCCCCCCATAAATGAAACTGATTAAGATGCAGTGAGAGACACACCTAAGACCCTCCAGATAAGGGTGACAAGAGTGAAACAACTGCCCTAGGTCTCATTTGCATCCGAGATGGAACCAGATGACCATTCATTTACATGAGTGATGGAGAACAGAAAGCCTAAAGCAGAGACTGCAGTGAATTCTGGGACCAGAGAAGCAGGGGAGCACTGCATGATGGGGAATCTGTGTTCCAAAATGCTAATCAACCCATGTTCACACACACCCAGCCCAGCATTTATCAGACCAGTTCTAATCTGGATTTACAAAGGACTTTTCCCCCCCACCAGAAACACACGCACCTCTAAGTTTAATAGGCATCTCGGGCCGTACATTCCCCGGTCCCACTATGGGAGGCCTATTTAAATTAGATTGATTAAAACTCGGTTACCGGGTTAGGGCATGCTGGGGCAAGAGACCGAGTCAGAGGGGGTATGGGCAACATTTGAACAATGGTAAATGGGTTTATCACAGTGTCTAGTCCATTGGAGCCCTTACCACAGGTGTTGCCATACTTTTCCCGAGACGACTGGTGGAAGTCCTCTCCACAAAAGGTTATGAACACCCCAATAATTGTCTTAAGTCTGTTAAAAGACTATAGTAAGATCTGGAAAAGTCATGCTAAGCTGAGGCTTGTGCACAACAAGTGAAAATCCAAAATCCTGATGCTGCAAGCTATCTATTGTTCCTGAAGAAACCATGAGATATCCCATCAGTATATCTGCTATCCATAAGAATTTCAAGCTGGCTCCCAAGTATCTGGTTACTCCCTAACTTTATGTGTTTCCTGATTATCAATCAGTTTCTTGAGATGCTCCAAAGCAGATAACCCCTTTTCAATAGAAAAGACAATGATTTACACTTTTGAGAATGCTTCAAAGCAGCTGAACTGAGGGTATAAAAATCTGTAAAAAAGCAGCAGTATGTGTGCTTCAAGAAGAAAAATCGTGTGCTGACACCATCCCCTGTTGTCCTTGGGATGCTGGAAGAACACATCGTCTCCCTTCAAGGACTGTGCTAGGAATTTTACCTGTCAGCTTTGAGACTCGAGTACCTTGGACTGGTGAGATCCCAGCACTCTCTCTCTCTTTTCTCTAGAGGCATAAATTTCTGAACCTGAACTGTATTAGTTAAACTTAAGCTAAGTTTCCCCAAATACTTAGTGAAACCAGGGTAGTATTGTAATTGCTTGTGTTTGTTTTTCCTTTGCATGTCTATTACTATTAGTACCATTATATATTTCATATGCTTGGCAATAAATAACTTTTATAGTCAAACTGGTAGTAAATTGGGTATATTTTTCCTTCTCTGCTTCTCTTTCCTCCCATGCTCTGCAGCAATGCTTCTTTTACCTAAGCTAAATGTGTGCCGCATTGAAACTGAGTCCTGCAAGATAGCTCCATTGGGGGTGAGGACATGCAGAAGGGAGATATACAGCTCCGTATAGAAAAACAAGTAACACAAGCAGCACATTGACAGAATTACCAAGACCCTAGAAATGTATCCCTAATAAATGAGCACACCCCAAAGTAATGGGCAAATCTGGTAACAGTAGTAATCAATGGCTCAATGTGTAGTGGGCAGCTGATACCATGTGAAGCACCCCAGGGTTTGATCCTGGGGCTGGTTTTGTTCAATATTTTCATCAATGACCTGGAAGATGGGATACAGTGCACCCTCAACAGGTTTAAAAGTGACACCAAGCAGGGGAAAATAGTAGATATGCTAGAGGGTAGGGCTAGAATTGAGAGAGACCTCAACAAATTGGAGGACTGGACCAAAAGCAATCTCATGAGGTTCAATAAGGACAAGTGCCAAGTCCTACGCATACAATGAAACAATCCTATGACTGCTACACACTGGGAACCAACTAGCTAAGCAGCACCCCTGCAGAAAACTCCCTGGGGGTTAAAGTGGACAATAAGCTGAATATGAGCCAACAGTGTGCCCTTGTTGGGAAGGCACCTAATGGCATTCTGGGCTGCATTAGTAAGAGCATAGAGAGCAGATCAAGGGAAGTGATTATTACCCTGTATTTGGCATTGATGAGACCACATCTGTAGTACTGTGTCCAGTTTTGGGCCCCCCACTATAGAAAGGATGTGGACAAGTTGGAGAGAGTCCAATGGAAAACAATGGAAATGGTTAGGACGGGGGGCACATGACTTCTGAGGAGAGGTTTAAGGAACTTGACTTAGTTTTCTCTTCTATAGACTAAATATGTGGGGATTTGATAGCAGCCTTTTATTACCTGAAGGGGGTTCCAAAAAGGATGGAGACAGACTGTTTTCACTCGTGGCAGATGGCAGAACAAGGAGCAATGGTCTCAAGTTGCAGCAAGGGAAGTTTAAGTTGTATATTAGGAAAAACTCTCATTTGGAGGGTGGTAAAGCACTGGAACAGGTTACAGAGAGAGGTTGTGGGCTCTCCATCCTCGGAGGCTTTTAAGACCCGGCTAAACAAAGCCTTGGTGGGAATGATATAGTTGGGGATGGCCCTGCTTTGAGCAGGGGACTGAACTAGATGACCTCCTGAGGTTCCTTCCAACACTAATTTTCTATGATTCTGTGAAAATGGTTCAGACCAGTCGAAGCCATGTCAAACCAGTTCAGACCAATTTGCACAGGATTTAACTAGTTTAGACTGGTTTGGACTGGGTTAAACCAATCTGAATCTGTTTGAAGTGGTTTAGACCAGACTGAACTGGTTTGAACTGCTTAAGTCCTGTCTGAATCAGTTTGAACCAGTTTTCTCTGGTTTAGACCTATCTGAACCACTGAACTGCTGTAGAACAGTTTGAACCAGATGGAGCCATTTAAACCTATTAGATTTGGTTTGAGGCAATTTGAACTGGTTTGAGCCAATTTGAGCCAGTTTTGATCAGTTCGAACTGGCTTGAGCCAGAATCAGTTTGAACCACTTTAAACAGTCTGAATCGGTTAACTGGGTAAGACTGGTCCGAGACAGTTTATACTGGTTTGAACCGGTTTGAGCCAGAACTGGGTTAGACTAGTTTGAACTGGCTTAGACCAGTTTAAGCTAGTGTAAACCATTTTTTTAAGACTAGCTTGAACCAGGTTACACTAGTTTGAACTGGTGACCTGGTTAAGACCAATTTGAGCCAATTTAGATATGAATCAGTTTAGATCAGTTTGAACTAATAACACTGGTCTGAACCAGTGAACTAGTCTGAATTAGTTTAAGCCATTTTGAACCATATAGAACCATTTGAACTGGTGAACTAGTAAAAACTGGTTTGAACGGGTGAACTGCTAGTTTGAGCCAGAACCAATTTGAATCAGTTCAGAGCGGTTTGATCATGTTTAGAAAGGTTTGAACTGGTGAACTGGTTAAAACCAGTGAACTGGCTTGAACCAGTTTGAGTTGGAACTGGTTTGAACCAGTTTAAATAAGTTTAAACTGTTTTGAATTGGTGAACTGGTTAACACTAGTTTGAATAGGGTTGCACTCATTTAAACTGGGTTGAATTGGTTTGAACCAGAACTGGTTTGAACTGCTTTAGACTAGTTTGAACCAGTTTGAGCCAATTTAAACTAGTTTAAATTAAAAGCAGGCACCTCAATCTATCTTTCTCAGATTTGTTTTGATTAAAAGTGCCAAGAAATATATAGCAAAAGGTTATTTTGACTTGTAAACTGAATAAAAGTTAAGTTGTCAAGATATACAAAACTAGCAAAAGAGTAACATTTTCATTCATAGTCATTTTTAAGGCAGAATTCATTTAAAAAATAGCGAACCATCAAATAAACCTAAAAAAAATATAGAAAGTAAAAACAGAATTAATTTACTCCAGGGGAATGAGACTATATTAAATTCTCTTCCATAATGGGGTGCAAAATACATTCTTAGGGCTGAACCATGCAATACCTGAATAGGTAAAAAACCCACTGGAGTTATTAAGACAATGTTTTTTAAACTGTGGGGTGTGCCCCCCTGAGGGGCATGAAGGAGCACTGTGTGGGGCACAGCACAGGAGGGCACAGGGAAGAAGTTTGCAAGGAGCTGTCACCACTGCAGCCTTGTAGGGGGATGTGAGGCAGAAAACCCTGGGCAGGCTCTGCCACATCTCCAGAAGCCCAGTGCAGTGGGTGCTCAGCCTACAGCCATGGTGGGGCCAAGACAGGAGGTACTGGAGCCACAGCAGGTGGAGCCCGCCCTGCCGAGCCAAGTTGAGCCAAGCCACGCAGCTGCTAGGATGAAGGCCACTCTGTGTCTGGCTGTGCTGCTCCTCTGGATTCAAAGGTGGGCTCAGCTCAAAAAGGTTGAAACTGCCGTATTAAGACAACCTCAGTCATGGGCATCAGGATTTGGATTAATTATGGTCTTCAGTACTAAACCTGTTAAAAGAAATATTAATACACTATGCAAAGACCATCTCTGCTTCTTCATTTTGATGTCTGAATTTATACACAGCTAAATTTTAAAAGATGGGGAAAGATTAAAGATTCAACTACCCCAAGGTATTGTTTCTGAATTCCTACAAGAAGAGCAAGGAAAATGGCCACATTAAGGTATGTGTTGACTGTTCTCTATCCAGAACAGATTAAATCTCAAAGCATGCCCCATGTGCATCTGTTCTGAATGTTGGTAAACAGAATATGATAAAAATAAAAATATTTGAGAGCAAGGAGAAACAATAACAAATAATACCACAAAATCTTTATGAGTTGAAAGTGTAGATAATTCCCTGCTCTGCTCCATAGCTGTGAAAACTAGTAGAAATAACCCCAAATTCCCTACAGGAGGATTTCATTATTTATTTATATTAGAACCAATTCCTCCATTCTAAAGAGACTTCCAGAAGGCACAGAAGCAAAACAGCCAAGTTGCAATTTTCCCTCCACAGAGAAGCAAATATAACAACTGCACCAGACTTTCTCAAAATTACCTCACTCATAGGCGAAGAAAGAAAATATGATCAAGGGGGGCTGAGAGCACACACATGCAAGCATGCACACACACACACACACACCCCTCCCAAGCAACTAAGTTTGTCATGAGAAAGGAGAATTGGGGGGGGGGGTTGAGGCCCCTGCGGTGAGGGAGGGAGTGAAGCAAAGACAGGGGCAGGGGCTGGGGTGAATGAGGCCCCAGGGCTAGGGCAAGTCATGAAAGGCTCGGAGACTGAGCAGTTCATTCAGGGGCACTGGGGGGAGGGGTGGGGGATCTCCCACTGCTGCCTGAACCCCCAGGGCAGGCACAGGGGGCATGTGCCCCCCGATCTGTGTGTGAGGTGGAGGCAACTGCAGCTGTGGGCTGCGTTCCACACCTGCTGCCAGTGCCCCAGCAGCCATGCGATGCCATTTGCCTCCTGCGCACTCACTGCACTGCCTGCCCGGAAGTGGGAGGCATGTGGCATTGCATAGCTGCCAGGGCACCAGCAGCGGAGTGCAGCCCACAGCATAAACTTCCTCCACCCCACACAAAGCACAAATTGGGGGGTACGTATCACCTGTGGCTGGCCTGGGGGCACGGCAGCAGCAGCAACTCCCCCCATGCCCCTGGATGAGCCGCCTGGGCACCAAGCATCCCATGACCCACCCTGAGGTCCCATTTACCACTTCCCCATAGGGGCCTCCATCTGCCTCCCAACATTCCTTCCCTCCCCCATGCCCCTTCCCAGCTACACATTTACCTGCTCAGCTAGGTGCTACTCCACACATGGCCAGACTGGGCTGAGTTCCCAGCTGCCTGCAGGCTCTAGCTGCTTGTCTGTCTGTATGTACCTGCCCCCCCTGCCACTGCAGTCACCCGGAGTCCACACTCAGGCTGCCTGCATTTGGGGGGCATTGAGAGTTGAGAAAAAATTGAAGAAATATGGTCCTCCTTGCTAAATGAAAGTGTATAGCACATAATGTACGAAGAGAGGATTAAAAGGAAGGAAAAATCTGTGTCAAATTTTCATCATCCAAGCCCTGGACACAACAAAATCATATGCGGTATAAACTAAGAGATACAACTTCAATCATGGACTCATAGGTTACAGTTCCTCCTGTGCGTATGCTATATGCAGTTTTAATTTTCAAGCCTGAGCCATGAAACAAAATTCAGCAAGCAGAAACGTCAAGTTTCTCAATGGAATAATAAAATGGCAATAGTAATAAGTGCAAAGGTTTTGTTCAAAGGGAGAAAATGCATCTAGCAATGAAAATGGCTTTCCAGTCATTATTTTTAGATCAAACACTAGAGGGCAATATAGAAGAAGTGTCTACATCCCTTAGCAGTTTTAAGTCTGGGATTGTTTTAGTCTCAATGTTATTGAAGTGTCAAATGGGCTCACTTTCCAAATGCTTTTTTGTTTGTTTTAACAAAAAAAAATCTCAAAACCCTTGATTGCAAAATGGGTTTTAGCATTTCCAAATACACTATATTTATTTTAAAATTATGCCCATGCCTTTTACAAAATAACAATTTGGCAAATAGTATGTTGTGTTAACAGGTTCACTGTGTTAACAAGTTACATTTACAGCAATTTAAGTTAGCACAAATGTATACAAAAAAATATCAAAAAATTTTAATTCGAGTAAAACTAGGGCTCCGATTCAGGGGACTACTATGGACAGGCACATACTTGAAGTTAAAGTACATATTTAACTGTTATACTTAGGTGCTTTCCTGAATTACCCTGCATTGGTATACTCTAGTTCATTATCACATTACTAAAAGTGCTACTTTTTGGAACACTTTGCAAGGTACGCTTTATAGTCTCACTGATAATTCAATACCTGCAATTTTCTAAGACACCTATTTTTGGGTCATTTGGGTTACTAACAAAAATTGATCTTGGATGATTTAATTTACGAATCTAGAAGTTGCTGGTTAGGCATTAACATGACTAATTTTAAATTATTTTAAATTCCCTGCTTTATTATTATTATTTTTACTATAGTACATCTTGAAGGCTGTGCATTCAGGTCACTACAAGCATAATACTAACAAAAATCCCTGACTGTGGTCAGGTATCTTTTCCCACAAGTGCTTTGTTGACAGTCATTTCATAGAATCATAGAAGTAGGGTCGGAAGGGACCTTGTAGATCTTCAAGTCCGACCCCCTGCCTGGGCAGGAGGGAAACTGGGCTCAAGTGACCCCAGTCAGGTAGGCATCGAGCCGCTTCTTAAAGATCCCCAGGGTAGAAGCCAGCACCACTTCCCTTGGAAGTTGGTTCCAGATCCTAGCCGCCCTAACTGTGAAGTAGTTCCTACGGATGTCTAATATAAACCTACTCTCCAACAACTTGTGGCCGTTATTCCTTGTTATCCTGAAGGGCGCTAAGGGAAACAAGGACTCCCCCAAAACCTTCTGGGCCTATAGGTGCCCGGGTCCTCCATCCTCCCTTTCTTAAAGATGGGGACCACATTGGCTATCTTCCAATCATTTAGAGCATCACCTATCTAATAATAGCCTTATAATGTTCATCACAAAGTGTCATTTGGCCCACTTAATATGAATCATAATTTGGTCATATTTGTATATTCAATAGTCCATAAGTGTGTTATGTGGACCTGATAATATGAAGAAATCACCTTCAGAAATATATTTAATATAGACTTTTTGGTAGTGTGCATAGAGATGATTGCACAATAGCTTAAAAAAAAGTCTTTTGTATATTGTGGGGGGTATGGGGGTGGGTAGAGGTGTGTGGAGTGAGGGAGCACATGGGTGTTATGTGGATATGTGGGGTGTGGGTTGGTATGGGGTTTGTGGGGGATTGAGTGTGGAGGGAAGGTGGCTGGGTTGTGTGAGGGGGTGTGGGTGCAGGGCTCTGTTTGTATGGCAGTGTGTGCTTGTGGGACTTGCCCTATGAACACACACACACACACACACACACACGCACACACACACACACACACACACACACACACACACTCTCCCTCTCCTTTCCTCCCTCACTATGCACACACCCATCCCCTCCATCCTGTTCCTAGCCCCCGGGTACCAGTGTGGGCCTTGTGCACCCACAGTCCAGCAACACAGCCTGAGGCCATGTGGTGCTGGAAGCTGGAGGGTGCACAGGGAAGTAGTTAAAGCGGCGGCAGGTAGAGGCTTCCGGGGGGTGGGGGGGGGAAGTCGGGAGTAGGAGGGGCTGCAGGTGGGGTGGAGCCGAGCCAGCCTTGCTCCTGGTCCTGCTGGCTTCCCCTGGGTCCTACTGCCCCTGGCTCCTGTCACCTTTGACAGGCAGCCAAGACCAGATAAATATTAATTTTCAAAACTTTTTAAGTGCCCCACAGGCTGGATAGAATGGCCTAATGGGCCAGATCCAGCCCACAGGCTGTATTTTGCCCACTCTTGCTTTATACTTTAGACTTTTAAGATAACTTAAAATATTTAGCATCACTACATATTTAAAAAGGCCATAAATGCAAATCAAAGACACTGAATATATTACAAATCAAATTCTGTGGTATTTAGTTTTTAACATTTGTTCTTAAAATTATCTCATACAAGTGGAACCAAGAAAACAATTAGTTAAGTAGTACAATTATTCACTAGGGATCATTTTGTGAATGGCACATTGACAAGGAGATGAGAACACAACACTGTTCATTTTGGCATTGATATACTCCTACAAACTAAAAAAAAGTCAAGATGCGTATACACAAGATTTTGCAACACAAAAATTATGTAACTAACATCATTTGAAACTGAGGCTACTGTCATGCCTACTAAATAGCTGCTTTGAATCTCAGTATAACACAAACTTTGAACTTCACAGAAGATTGTGAAACATAATTTACTCCTTCTGAAACACATGCACAAAGCACTTTCTAAAAAAAAAAAAAAAAGTCGACAAAATGTGTTTATATTCACAAATTCCTAATGCGCTTTAAAAAACTCAGCAACCTAAGTTGCTCAGAAGCTTGAAGCTCAAGAAAATGTATGATGCTAACACTTAATTTAAAGTGTCCTAAATATACTTAGCTATGCATTTAATTTAGATTTAAAAGAGATTGTGTGTTTCAAAAATTAAGGATACACTATTTTATAAAGCGAGTACAAACTTACTACCCTCCTTGTTCAATGTGTGAGTGAGTTCATTAGGAGGCTTAGAGCTTTGGTGTTTTAAACGTGTGAGGAAACCCATCTTTGGGTGCCTGCAGACATGCAGGAAGCTTACTCCAATGTACAGTAATTACAGAGCCTTGAAGCAGACTCTATTAATTTAACTAGCATGCTTAAAATACAGCATGCTGCGGGCATTTTAATTAGAGCAGCTCTGGAGCCGCTTTAATTAAAGCTCCTCCTCCACCCCCAGAGCACCTGTAAAGACTCCCTTTATGTCTTAATCCTACCTGGGTTAGCCAAAGCAACTAGGAGACAGACCTAGAATCTTGTGGGTCAAGAAAAAAGTAAACTGCCTGAGGCTTATTCCAGGTAAGATAAATATGATTTAAAGGAAGCTGGAATAGACAACAGGAAATAATGACAGATCATTACCAGCCTTTAAATCTGAGGGTGTTTAACTGCTACTGTTCAGTCACCTAAACCTACAGTTTAGTGTTTTAAATGGACCAGGAACTGTGTTTTAAATATTAAGTACAATGATGGTCAAGAAAGCATCTTAATATCTATGCCCAATCAGAGACGTATAGCCTCACTTTTAGCATTCTGGCCTGAGCCACTACAGGCACGTGGCTGCATTTCCTCAGCGAAAGGTAGATGTAGTTTCATTTCTGTTTCAATTTAATCTGTACTCACTATAATTCACCAGTGAGTGAGTGAGAACCTCTTCACACCAGCAGCACCAAGAGGAAAAGAAATTTCTTCCCTTGCAGCTCCGGTGTATATGGGGAAAGAAGCCTTCCCACCACAGGGAGCCCTCAATCTTCTTCTTGCCCAGGGTCCCAAAACATCTTAATCCACCTCTAACTGATATACATACTTTTTACTTACATTCATGCAAAATTCTATTAACTTTTTCATATATTAATAATAACTTTGCATATGGGAAAAGTTAAGTGCACATATCTACAGGATCAAAGGCTCTAGGCCCAGAGCTGCTGTTAACTTTAACAATCTATAATATCAAAGGATAGTGTCAAATTTTCACTTGCATAAAGTTCTGCTGGTGACTCACTTTGGAGTGTAATACTGATACTGCAGAGTCAACCAGAAGAGTTATTACAGAGCAGGGGCAGGCAATTATTTTGGACAGAGGGTTGCTTACCAAGTTTTCACAAGCTGTAGAGGGCTGCATGGGTAGTCCCGCCCTTTGACAGGTGCCCTGCCCCTTACAGGTGCTCTGCCCCCTGGTTGCCATCTTGGAACCAGAAGTCCCACACTCTAACCCTCAACCTTTGCCACCAGAAGTCCCTCCCCTTGCCCCTGGAAGTACTCCTTTTAGCAAAAGGTTTTGCCATCTCAGAACCAGAAAAATACTAAATTATATTCTAAAAATCAAACATCTACAACATTCATTAATCTGATTTCAAAAAATCTTTTTGTCCCAGTCTACATGCATTTGTATAGTGTACACAGAGGTGATTGCGCAATAGCTTCAAATGAAGTCTTATGCTTGTATGGTGTGTGGGGGTATAGGTTTGTCGGGGCCTGTGGGTGTGTATGTGGATACGTGGGGTTTGGGGGGAGGGTGGCTGGGCTCTGTGAGGGGGTGTGGGGGTCTGAGTGTATGGCAGTGCAGGGTGGGGCGTGGTTGCATGTGTATGGTGGGGGGTGCTTGTGGGACTCACCCTATGAACACACCCCCACACTGTGCTTGCCTCACCATACACATACACACACAGGCCCTGGGGTACCGGCATGCCCCTGCTCCTGCAGTCCAGTGATGCAGCCATGTGTAGGGAAAGCTGCCACAGGGGGTGTGTAGAGCAGGGCCGAGCTAGCCTTTTCTCCTGACTCATGCCAGTTTCCCCTGGGTCTTACTGCTCCTGTCAGCTTTGACAGGGAGCCTGGAGCAGATAAATATTAATTTTCTGAACTTTGCAGGTGCCCCATGGGCCAGACAGAATGGCCTGGTGGGCTGTATTTTCCCACCCCTGTTACAGAGTGCCCGTCCTCAGTTACTAAGTAAACTCCCTCAAGCAGATCAAGGCCACCATGATGAGGGAAGGAGTGGGGCTGGCACTGAGGCCAGGGAAGGCACAGGTGCTGCACAGCCAGGCTGGGGTGGGGTGGGGCATGGGATGGAGCTGCAGCTCATCTGAGGGATGCAGGGAGGGGGGGGACAGCTCCCACTGATGCATGCACCCTGGGAGGGCATGGTGGGGGTGTGCCCCAGATCTGCACGCGGGGCAAGGTAAGTCTGTTGGGCTGCATTTCTGGCCACCTGTGTGCTGTGATATGGCTGTGCTCATGCACCAGGCATTTATTGGCAACATTATCAGCCCAAAAAAGCCGACTGCCAATAATGTCAATTTTCCTTATATCGGTGTTGATACGATATTGGACTGATGTTTTGGTGCACCTCTACCAATTACCTGTGGGGGCACACTTCTCATAAGATGATCACTCCCTCTCAGATCTCTCAGTTCTAATCCTCAAAGGGAACTTACAAAACACCTTCCATAGATGAGCCTATGAACTTCTACTGGATACAAAAAAAAAAAAAAAAATCAGACTCAATATAGACATTGGATTTATGACACATTACAACCTGCCCAACATCTGATTCACTAGGTACCTGCCAGACCTGACCTATACTTTTCTTTCCCCCCTTTCTCCCCTCTCTTCCCCTCCTTTTCTGCCCTTTGTCGTCCTAACTTCCAGCTATTTACCTTTTCACAGACAGCCTCTTTTCTAACTTGAAAATCTACTATTGTAGAGCATGAATGACTCGTGCCTCCAGCAACTGGGGGGGCACCATGCCGGTAAGCAGTGTCAACAGTAGGGGAGGGGGTGGCGAGCAGCAGGCGGCCGTATCGACAGCAAGGGGGGCTGGTGACCACATGCAGAAGCTGACAGTGGCTTCAGTGGCAGCCAATCTCGGGGGGGGGGGGGCATGTCCCCCCCATGCTCCCCTACGTGTCACCTATCCTGTAGAGTCTCCCTTGCTCACCTTTGATTCCCCCCCTTCCCTATTCTACCTTTGTTTTCCTCATTTCCACCTATTTACATTCTCACTGACATCCTGTCATACTTTTAGCCTCTTTCATTCCTTGGAGTCTCAGAACAGCACAGATTTCCTTTGCCTGAAGAAGGATGACTGCACCTGAAAGCTTGCAAAGAACTTTTTTCCAGCTACTCAGTTGATCTAATAAAAAGATATCACATCTACCCAAAAGCCATGCCTGCATGGAAAGCATCATTCCATTATTCTCATAAAAAAAAAAAAAGGAAGAAAAAGGGAAAAAGGAGAATCCATCTTCTATCAAAAATCCAGAAATGCCTAGCTTGTTGGGAGTTTTTCACCTCTCAAGGATGGTTGTTTCCTATTCTTTTTAATAATATGAACTCCTAAACTTATTAAAAGGTGGCAAAATAATCAGAAAATAGAGAGCCAGGGCAGGATGGTTTAGTCAATTTAATATTATTAATACTAATTCTGCAGGAAGGGTCTCACCTACAGGAGACTGAAATTCCCAAATCAAAGACAAGAGATGAAGCTGATGACTAGAAAAGTAGAAACATTAAAATTTTAAATGACGTGCCCTATCAGGTAACCAGTCTGTCACCCTTTTACTACTGGGCTGATTAGCATATTGTTCAGGCTAGCTTCCAATGCAAGAAGTAATGACGCTTCACCCACTTTGCTAGGAGCATTGTTCCACAGCCATGTGCATTTCACTCTGTAAAATAAGGTCCTGATTTTTAATCCAAATATCAATTCTTCAAGATTAAAAAACTTAGTCCCCCATGTCATATTGAATGTAATATTTGAATGTTTATAATAGTTGCCCATTAGCCAGTTTAGAAAAAGACAAGATTCATCTTCTTATCTAGGCCGTTGTTTTGGCCTACGTGCGGAAGGTCCTGACTTTGCTCAGTCTTAACTCTTGAATTTTATCTTTAGAGGCCTTTAACAAAGTTAACCTAAAAATGACCCTTAAACAAACATCCCGAGAGATCAAACCCTAGAGCCTTTGAAAGAGTGGAAAGAAAAGGTCACTGCAGTGGTGTGGAAGTTCCCCAAAGTAATTAAAATGGTCAAGAAAATAAACTGATTACCAAGCAAAAGAAATCTGTTGAGTAAGATCCGAGCCCAAATTTGGGAGTAGTGACAGGTTTGGGTAGGAGGGGCCCAAGACGGCAACTCACTCAATAAAAACTGTAATCTACTGTCTCAATTTGGAGGTAACCTCACTTGCAGAACAACGAAGGAAGAATCGCAAGTGTAGGCCGGATCAGGCTGATCACCTGAACCACCCTCTCCGTGAACATGAATTTCTTAGTTCACGCTGAAGCCTAGGAGCGCCCGAAGGGGACTGAAGGAAGGGGACTCATTCCTATCACTGCTGAGACCAACCCTAACTAAAGAACGAAGGTATACCTGGGGATTTGGCTTCTCAGAATTCTAGGATTGTAAGTATATTATAAAAAATAATAGTATTGATTCAAATTTAACTTTTAGTTGTAATTGTAATTGTTTTAAGGAAGTGCATTTGGAGCATTGTTTCTGATATATGTAGTTATTGTGTTCTTAATGTTTGTGGTATTTCTTAAAGCTAAGCAGTGTTATATGCGTAGCAAAGAATTTTAAAATAAAATTGTGTTGTATGAATTAAGTGTGCAATCATTGTGAAATCGTGCAAGTAGCTAAAAATTTCCCCAGCCAGTGCATCAAATGAATCATAAGTTGTGTGGGATTTTCTCTATTCCATAACCCACTAGAGACACCCCATAATAACCCCATACTCCTTGCTCACTCCAAGACACAAGCCAAAATTGAAATCTAGAAAAGAAAAGCTTTTCCTATTGCTGCTACTGGTCTGTTTAAATATATATTTGTGCATAAATTTGGTGCACATAAGTTACAGCCTGTATGTGCAGGCATATGTTGTTTGTTTGGTATACCCTCCTACCACACAACTAGGAGGAAACAGAGTATTATGAGAATGCTAACAAATTCCAGGGTAAAATGAATGGGCTTCCATTTTGCCCTGTCCACCTAGATTAGAGTAGCACTAATCTACCCTATTTCTTTGGGAAGAACCACTGGAGCTGGAAAAAGGACATGTATGATGTCAACACTGATTTCTGAAGTTGAGAAGGAGCAGAGGGAAGAACCTTCAAGCTGGGGTACTGGAGAAAATATAAATCTGCTGGAAGCAACTGTCAAGGGGGAAGGAAATATCAAGAAGGGGAAAGTGAAGAGGCTGTTCAAAAACACTGAGCTAAGGGCATACATGTTTCTTGGTGAGGTGATAGATGTAGAAACTGGGTAGAGTACAGAAAGATGGCTACCCTTAATCTGGCTGATGAATTTACTTCCAAAGTACACCATCATTCTCCAAAATGTTCTTGGAGAAAATCCATGTATTAATTTAACTGAGTGCTTCTTTGAGATATTGGCCGTTCACACACACAGAATCTTCCTAAGATTTGGAGCAACAGATGCAAGAAATTGCTTGTGCTGATACTAAGAGATGTAGTTATCCCCATTAAAGAAAAAAAAAGCAGGCTTCATCTGGATGCAGCTTACATGCTCATCACCAGCCTGTACTATAATACCAAGAAATGAATAGCCTTGATACCCCCCTCTTCTTTAGAGACATGCCTGTGTCCAATCCAGCTCACCACTCCCAGCAATGATGTCAGCAACTAAGGCTTACTGCAACCAGCAAAGGAGAATAAGGAAATTAAATAAAACACTGGTATGATACTTCCAGCAGATTTAAAAATGTTATCAACTCCTCACTGAAATTAAGTACAATTTAGTCACACACTACAGACTTTACAGTAAAACCTCTAAGGCAAGCCTATGTGGGCTTTCAATAAACTTTCCAGACCTTCACCAAGCATTAGCCATGGGCCTTAATGCTTACAGCAGAAACTCGCAAACCTGAACATGGCTGACAGTTTTCCCTGAGACCAGTACCACTCAATACTAGTCACTAGAGGATGCATGGGGACTCAGCTGTACCTTCTTCCCAACTGACTAATCACCTCTGCAATGATTTAACTGCTAAAACAACTGATGAGAAGTCAAGTCAACATCTCTTGTGTTGCTCTCTGTTCTAGGCTATTGGGCCAATCTTTTGGAAGACTTAAACACATATTCATGTAAAAGTCATAAAATATTATCTACCATAAAAGTACCAAATGGATTGTTAGACACTGAAAATAATTTGTGTAATAAAATGTTATTAAATATTCAACATTTTAAAGCATTATCCATTGTGTTTGATTTTTAATCCTTCACCCCAAATGTAATATGCTATACTTGAGAGAAGCATTTGTATTGCAAATAGGCACTATAATTTACCATTAAAAGTGTTTTTAGTGAGATTGTTTCCTAGTTATTATCCAAAGTTGCATTCACAGGTGCTTTATTTGGTTTGGCTATCATGTTTTGGGGATTATTTGTTTTTCATTTAATCTAAAATTTGTATTAAAGCCTTGATCAAAAACTAAACAGGACAACTAAGAAAGTGACACTATATTTCATAGAAAAGAAAAAAATTAAATTATTCAGAAAACCTAAAAATTGGGGGGGAGGGGGCCTTAATATAATCTAAAGAATAATTATCTTTCAAATGTATTTCTAGTTCTTTAGAGAAATTCACATTATAAATTAACATCTTGAACTAATATTTTAATTATGAATGGAAATCCTGCTCCCTAGAAGTTTATTCCTATCCCTTTTAGTTTTAGAACCTAGTCAAATGGGAACAAATGAAAAACATCCATATTAAAAAGACAACAACAACAAAAGAACAAAAAAACCCCACTATCTTGGTATCAGCATAGCAAAAGCAAAAATCAAGACACTCAAGAAACTCTCAAATAATGATCTATCAAATTCATCATTTTGACTACAGGTACAAACACATTACACAAATTAGTTCCCCTGAAGCTGGATTTTAACTCCAGAACTAAATTTCATTATGGATTTAGCAAGCCCTAAAATATGAATAACTAAAACAGATAAGTGGCTTATGATAAAAAAGCAAAATAATATATAGGATACAGAAGTTTCTGTAAAATGATCTTGTCTTAACATTGTCAACAATATTCATTAGGCACCACACGCTGTTAAGTATCAGCCTTTTAAAAAGGCTTAAATCTGGATATGTTTACTTATTCATCTTGGGGTTAGTACTGGAATATTACTATGAAAAATGCACTGAAATTCTATGTCTACTGGCTATTTAAACACTAGAGTATTTAAATAATGCAAAGCATGAGTTGTGATGTTTTATCTGTTTCTAACAAAGAACACACACAATCAGCTTCCAGCATAATCAAAATCATCCTCATTCTAGCATTTTCTTTATTTCTCTAAATTAAAATCCTAACCACTCCAAGCATGCTCACCATGTAGAAGCACAGAAAACAATACATTTCCCCATGCTGTGTATATAGGGAGTTACCTTTTTTCCTTTCTTTTTCCTGTGAGCCGGTTTAGCATTTCTCTCCTTTGCCTCCTCGCTCATTTTTCAGCAAGTAATAACACAGGGTAGGGAAAAAGGGATCGCTGCTTATATTCCAACATCTAAAGCTACTGCAAATATTCACAGCCTTGAAACCAAAGTCCATCTGCTGACGTTTCTCAGACAAGTAACAGAATAACTGCTGTTTAAAACAGTCCCTGCTCCTCCTGCAGACTCCAATTGCTCATAGTCTTGCTCTGTTTTCTTCAGTAAGGAGCTGGGTGTTCACATCAAAAAGTCTTTTATTTCTCTAAAAGAAAAAACAAAAATATTTTCCTCTTTCCTTTTTAACTAATCTTTATCCCTGAAATAAGATCTTGACGACACTTTGTAGATCGTTCATCCACCGTATTTCCACCCTCTAAATGGTGTTGACACAGAAATTAACAGCAGGCTGCTGACAAGCCTCAGCAGCTTTTACCAGCGGACGATTTGCTGTTTCTTGCAGATGAAGAAACCGAACATTAATTGCTCTGATTGCTAATAGCCTACAATACCAAAACATATGTTGAATGCATCAGGGCATACCAGAATAGAAAGCCTCTAAGAGAGAGTGATAAAAGATCAGGTTACTGGATCTTAAAGCCACTCCCAGACTGATTCAAACAATAAAATACAACATGCTGCTGAAGAAACTGCTAGACGAATATTTACATTTCCCACCGCTACCTACCCCAGTCTAAAAGATCTGCAAATTGCCAATCTGAACATTAACATTTAGAATATTATTAATTATTAACTACATAAAAGCACCACCAATATTTCCATAAAGCACGTATTTACAACTATTCCGGTCTCTAACAGCTCTCGCCACCCCTGTTTGCCTGCTCATAGGAGAGGATTTATAAGAACCCTTAACTAAGTAGATCTCTGTTGGACTGGAATGTTATGTGCCTTGTGTGTGCATAAGTCTATGGAAAGTCACAGATCATGTTTCCACGCGCTGACAACCTACTCAGCAGAATGTTCTTGGCTTGTTCTGCCTGGGTCTACCAGTGGAGAATCAAAAATGATTGAGACTTCATTATAATCTCTCTCTCCACTCTGTGCCCATTGAGTCATATGCCAATTCTGTATGCCCCATGAACTACCGTGTGGCAATAATAGCATTAATTCAAAATGGATCTAAGTTATACTACTTGCTGCTTTTAAGATGGCACATCCCTTCATAAATGAGCATGTACACTAACTACACGACAGCTAGTGCTTGCCAGCTCAGACTCATCCTCTCAGGAAGATATGACCAGAGCTGATGTGATTGGTTATTAGCTGCATTGGTACCACTGTGATCTTTGTAGCACCTTAAATTCACATACTGTATGGAAACTTTGACCAGATCAGAAATGCCAATACCAATAATTTTGACTGCCTGCATATTGTTAAAAATGCTGTCTTCCATAAATATCCAGTTTTCATCCTTTGCTACTCCTGCAACTCTACATATTCAAATACCCATGTTTACCAATCTGTGTAACAGGTCGCCTTCCCCAACGCCATCTTCCTGGTCATCCGTGCCTTACGTGGGGTGCCCTTGGAGCCCTCTTGGAATTCTTCTGTCCCGCCCTAATCTCATCTGCCACGTCTTGATGGAAATTATTATACAAGCGGGAGACTGCCTATTATATTGGGTATGTTGGGGTCTCTCCTAGAATGGCCTGACCCCTTTTCTCTAGCTAGGCCTCCCCGTCCAAACCCATTAAACAGGGTTTGACTCCGAGGCTCTAGCTTTTCCTTCCAGTGCCTGGAGGCTCGTGGCCCCCTTTTCTGCTCCCTTCTGGAGTACGGCACTCCCTGGCCCAGAGGAACGGGTGCTAGCCCCACAGCCAGGAGATCACAAGTTCAAAACCAGGATGCAACCCCCACCAGTCCAAATAATAGAAAAAATATATATGTGCACCCCCAGGTGCACCAGGCCTCCCTGGCCTTTTTAAGATCATCCCAAAACTGCACCCTTACTGGCTCTCCGCAACCCTGTCTCCCTCTGTGCCTCACTGGCACCAGGTTTGTGCCTCCCCACAAAGAAGCTGTGCCCTCACTGGTGCCGGGGTCTGTGCCCCCAAAAGCTGCACCCTCACTGGCGTGGGGGTTCCCACTCCAGAGTGGGTCCCCAAAAATGAGGCCTCCTCCGTCCCCTAATAGACTCACCCAAACCTCCGGTCTTATTCAATAATCTCAAAAACAAAATTATAATAACTGCACGTGCTCAATCCATGCAGCGGGTCAGTTTACATGACCTCTCTTCGAGTCTTGGCTCTGCACCACCAGCTACAGTCCTGGATGTGGATGCAGTCGTCATCTCACAGGGGCTTCCGTAGCTTCCCCCTTCCTGCCGTGGACTGCTCCCCAAACTTCTTCCTGGAGCTCTCAGGAGCACTGCTTCCCCTTCGGCTGCTGACCTCCTTACTGCCGTTCAACCCGGGGTTTTTATAGTCCTGCCTCTTCTGGTCAGCTGACTAGCCATCCCAGTTCAGCAATTAACTCCTTCCTCACCAGCCCTCTGTGCCCAGAAGGTTCTGGCCTTATAGGGGCGCACCTTCTTCCTCATGACAGGGTTAGGGTTCCTTGTCACAGTGTGCCATAAAGCAAAACACGCCTTTATATTTGAGGAATAGTGATTTCACCTATACTGCTAATTTCCTTCTCAGCTTTCTCCCTTATTCACTTCTCAATGATTTTTAGTGCACATACAGGCAGTCCTTGACTTACAACGTTTTGAGTTACGACGTTTCACATTTACAACATTTATAAATTGACACCCTGTTTCAACTTTATGACATCAGTTTTGACTTAAACGCTTGATCTGATGCAATACCATGCCAGTGAACAAGTTCGCTGCGTCGCTCATCTCCCTGGACAACATCTGTCCAAACTTCTTTGGACACTTTCCTTAAAAAAGCAGACAAGCCTCCAGAAAAACCTGCAGCCAAGACTCCTGAGAAGACTCCAGCCAAGAACCCTTCAAAAAGTCCAACCAAGATCCTTTCAAAAAGTCCAGCAGAGTCACCTTAAAGAAGTCCTTCCAAATCAATTAATTGCTATTTTCAATATAAATACATGAATGTAGCTATATTACTCATCTATATTTGATCAAGTACAAACTTCTGGGGTATTTTTGGTGAAAATAGGGTATCGGGCCTTGGTTCAGGAACCAATCCCCCATTTATAACATTGTTTCTTATTAGAAAATTGGTTCCTAGTTACAATGTTTCGACTTAAGACATGGTTTTCAGGAACCAGTTGTGTCATAAGTCCAAGGACTGCCTGTACACAATATCTCTATCCCATGTAGGATGTTTTTCATATGTGGGCAGCAAGACTTTAGGCTCCATATCTGAATGTACTGTGAGCATACCATAAACATGCTTAGCCTCCATACAGATGGGGAAACTAATACTCTGCAGCATCACAAAGAAATTTGAGAGTTTGATGACCTGTGCCTCAAACACTAGAGTTTAACTAAAACACTGGCAAGAGCCTACTGATACAATTTACCTTAAAACTGCATTCTAGACATTGCTGGCATGTGACAAAAGTTGTATCTAGCATTTATATAAAAGTGGTATCTAAAAGCTACTGGAAATTTACAACAACAGGAAGCTCGCTTTTAATGGCTGTTTCACTGAGGAGCTTTCTGATTTCATGTTCTTGTACAGATACCATGTTATAAACTAAAGTGCTCTCTGCTGGTTAACAGAGGGAAAAACAGTGCTTTAACGCTTAAGTAATTTACTCCACTGCTGTACGTCTCATTTCTTTAAAAAGTGACAGTCTTTTGTCTTATTTACAGTACTTATTAATGTTCTTATTAAGCCACTAATAAAGGCACATTTAAATTGTGACTGAGTATTTGTATTGTCAGCCCTCTGTAAAGAACATTAGTTTGCAACCACTTTAATTAAAAAGACACAACACTGAAAAGCTTCCTTTTTATGGGGGAAAAACAATATTCCATGTCAAACCATTAGTTTTTAAGGGGAAAAACATGTTCAAATGAATTAAGGCCTAAAAGGCAAAGTCTGCTGGAAATCAAAAGCTAAGTGGAAAACCATATGTACCATCTCTTATTAATGTGAATCATTAAGTAGGACAGTGTGAGTACTGGGTTCCTGGGAGGTTTGGAATTCTTAAGGCTTGTATAATTCACAGATCTCAAGGTATCTCTGAAACACCACTACAAACATGCCACTACAATCCCACTTCCTCCATCTTCCACCACAGTATAGCTAACTCAGGAACTCTGCTCGCATTCATTCTCACTCATTCCTGAGCTAAAGTAACATTTCAGGAATTGTGATGAAATTATCCAGCCTCCAAAAGTTTGGAAAAAAATTATGTTTGTGAGAGTTGTCCCCAGCCATTTCTTATCCAACCAGCCACCCTTTTTGCTCCCAGCAAAACTGCATAGTAATTAAGTTCATGAACTTCTTTGAACTTAGAGGAGTATAAAGCTATTTAAGCATCAACATTTTGACTATTTTTATGGCCTTTCTTCCATTTTCTCCATGTCTATGAATACTGGTATGACCAAGAAGGCCATGAAATGTATAGATCAACAAATTAAAAAGGTTTTTAGCACAGGTAAAACCACTTAATTCAGCTGCAGAATGAGCTGAATCCAAGAAAGGAAAGTAGCTCTGAGAAATATCCAATAGGGATAAAGAAAGGTTTTCCTAAGATGTTCTTAGGAATCCCTTCTCTCTCTTTCCTTTTAAAGCATACCTTAAAACTCACTTTTTCTTTTACCTCTCACAAAAAATGCTGTCAATTAATTGCTGACAACAATCTTCCATCAAAATAAATTTTTAAAAAAAGCAAGACCATGTCACCCTTTAAGTCTATCAGTATATATTCATGTGCTTGATACACCCCTGATGGAAGTAGTCAGCTGCAATTTGTGTGAATACAAGGTCTTGGGAATTGCTCTTAGACTGCAAGATCCTTTACACAGAGACCCTTGCCCAGACTCCCACTTCCCTCTGGTATTTGTTTGTGCAGTTCTCCCTACAGCAGTGTTTCTCAACCTTTTTAGTCTCAAGGCATCTGTTGTCAGACTTGAGGCACCGCTCCATAACTTTTGTGAATTGAGCAGCACCCTGTTTCAAAAACTAATTTATTACAGGGCTTAGCTCCTTGTAGAGAGGCCAGGCAGTGGGAGGAGGAAAGCAGCAAGGCAGGGAGAGCCCTGAGCCTGCCTTTATGTTCTTATCTCTTACCTGAAGCCTGAGCCTGTCTTTATTTGCTTACCTCTTCACACTTCTTGCTACCCCCTTCAAAGGATCTTGTGGCACCCTGATGCCCTGGTTAAGAATCATTGCCCTATAGGCTGGAAAAGCTAAGAGACCAGGATATACAGCAGGGCAGGGGCTGCTCCAACTTAAACTGTACATCCTATGGCTCCCTATAGTAACTGTGATCTTACCATTCCCTTGGTCTACTCTCACATTCTCTTGAAGTTGGGATACAAGATGGTGAAGAACAATTATGCCAGCCATAAACCAGTTAAACCCTTTGATAGGTTGCATTTTGATGGCATTTCCACTATGTTGCATTTCCAGAGAAGCATAAAGGGAAGCAACTGAGAACCAGGAATATATATTATCTTCTATGCCATAATGAACCAACCATATACAAACAGCACTTAAAAAAATAACAATATCACACAAAAGTAAAATATGGAACAAGCCATTTTGGCAAAAAAGAAAAAAATGGCATCCAAGATGATTTAAAATCTTACTCAAAGAAAGACAGTGCTTGATCAAAGTCAAAGCTCTTAAATTTAAAACAAGCAAAGCAGAGAACTCCCAGAATACACACGCATAGAATTGCTTTAAAAAACTCTAAAGAAGCGTCATTCATAAAATATTCTAGTGAGGTTTAAACACATAGCAATTTGCTTTGATCAAGGGAGCAGTTTGATTGATTTGGAAAAATTATAGAGAATGATTACTACTGTAAGCCAGCCACATTGTTATCATTCCCAGCTCTTAGGAACCAGTATCTTCTTTTAATGCTCCACAAAGAAAATAAAATATTTGTTGTGAAATGTGTGCATCTTGGAAGGAGGGGTATGGTCTGGTAAATTGTGCCTTAAGTAAAATACGCAAAGAAGTGTATTAAAATAATAATTTGGTGTTGTTGAGATGTAGGAGGACCAGAGTTTATAGAGCTGTGCTTTACAAACGTCTGACCTGTGACTGGGTTAGAACACCCACATCCCTCAACATAACTGATTGCTTAATTACTGTATAGTGCAGAAGTGAACTCTCACTAACTCAATGATACATATCTACTAGGACAGTTCTATTTTTAAATAAAAAATAACTCGCATAAGAGGACAACAGTATAGGCCAAGTTCAGTCTATCAGGACAGTTCTATTTATAAAATGAATACGACTTGAGTGCAAGAAGTCAGGGGTAGGCAGGCAATGTGTTACTGACAACTCACTTTGTAACTGTGTGCAATGTTTTTGAGAAAGCCAGCAATAATCCAGTTGTTTTCTTTAACAAAGCAATATCTCAATCTGGTGGCAGACCCAAAGGATAAATTAAAGAGTGGCTTTGTACAAGAGCAGAAATCCATGCAAAACAATTAATTGGGGGGAGGGCGGGGGGGGGGCAAGGAGGGGAGTCCTGAGCTATTCTGTATTTGCAGTGATTACTCCGCAAGTGGCCTGGTGAAAATGTTTCCAAATGTCTCTCTTCCAATACTGCTTTTTAAATGAAATATACTTAATCTTGTCTTTTAACCTACTACCCAATCATGGCAACACTTCTCCAACATCTAGAGGTGATGAATAAGAGGGACACTTGTACAACTAGATCTCATCTTCCCCATTCCCACTGTCATTTGTATTCATTGACTGAAACAGAAATACGAGGTTTCCTTTTTTTTCAACTCCCAGTTTTGAGTGAATAATACCACACAATGAAAATATTCTCTATGTGCCTGCAGAGGAAGCTACTGCTGTGAAAAGTTGGCTTAGCAACTAAAGGAACTCTGTTTCAAGGTGCCTGGCTAATGATTTCCACCAATTCAGGGGAGTGACTTTGTTCAAAACATCATCAGCAAATATGTACTGTTTAAATGGTTCCCCTCCAGCCCTGAAATTTGTTATGACTGGCATAACTGAGGAGTGATTTTGAGATGCCCATGACATGGCAGCATCACCATCTTCAGAAGTTAGGCATCTACCTTTATATCTGGGGTTGAGAATGTTCACAAGAAAATGAGATGGAGCTAGTGCTTTATCCATTCGCTTCTTTACTGCCTGCAGTTTAACTTTCTGGTTAGACATTTCTTTCCTCAACATCTCTTGAAGTGCTTTCCAAATTTCGACAGCATCAGCAATGCAGCAACAATCTCTCTGAAGTTTGTTTAAGGCTATGGATATAAGCTTCAGTATACTGGGCATATCCTCTACATCCCTCTTTAATCCAATGTTAGATACTTTGGATGAGATATTTCCATCGATTTTATCACGGTTTTCTTCACAAATGTCTGTGAGAATAGGCCGGTTCTTAATAAATTGTTCAAAAACAAATCAACCACAGAATTCCATTGAACACCTTGAGGGAGAATTAGTTTGGATCTTCCTGCTCTCTTCAGTGAAGCTGAAGCAAAATGGTTGTTATGGAAGTATTTTGTGACTTCAACAACGTTTTCTTTTCTTCCTGGAGAAGTACTTAAGTCTTCGGCTAAATGATGCATTAAATGGGCACTGCAGCCATATGTTATTAAGGAGCATCCTTCCGTTTCTTCTTCTAAGTATCTTCTCATCTTTGCCACATTTGCAGCATTGTCCGTGACAAAACTGCACACGTGACACTTGAGTTTTGTTCACCCATTTATTACAGCTTTCACTGCCACTTCTTTTAAATGTTCTGCTGTGTGGGCATTTCCTGATGTATCTATTGTTTCTGAAAGATATGCAACCCCATCTTCTGTTGTCACACAGGCACATATTATTGGATCATTCTGTACATTACTCCACCCATCAAGGCTTAAACTGGCAAATTTCCCTCAGTATTTCTTGCACACTGGTCAAGTTACTTCTCATACACTGTATCTAGCAACCTTCCACCAATGTCTGCTCTACCAGGTCAAGTGCAGCCTGGTCATAAGGACTCAACCATCTCAATCAAGTGTTTATTGTTAACAATGCAAAAAGGAGAATTTGTGGCATAAATGAACAAAGCAAACTTGTCATCTATGGTGTCTTTTTGGTATTTGCTGGTCCTTATTACAAACCCATCCATGGTGGTGGTTTTACTGGATGATTGAAATCTTTTCCTTGCTACTGATACTCTGTTGTCTGAAATATACTTAGCTGTAGCACTGCTGCTAAAAGTACCAACAGATGACCCTGACGTTGTTGCACATAGACAGTCAAAGTCTCTTATACTTAAATGTGATCCTGAAACAAAAATAATTTTTGAGTAGTCATTCTCATTTCTTCCTATTCTATTATTCAGTTAATCATTACATTTTTTTTCAGCAAGGATGCAGAGCCAATTCCAAATTACCAAGAAAGCTAAGACTGACTGCACTTAAAATGCACTTAATTTGGGAGTAAGCCCCATTGAACTGACTGGCACTTCTGTTTTTTGAGAAAACAAGTACAGGATGGGGTTCCCTTGGGGAAGCTGAGTTATGCTGAAGTAAAATAGGAAATAGATTTATGGCATCACCATTACGGTCTGGGGCCATGATAATACATGCCCCTTATTTTGGAACATGTAATATAAAATAAGCAAATGACACCCAGTGGTAACTGGCAACTCTAGAATTCTCTTACTGCAGCTTTCTGTAGGTGTGTGATAGATTCTAAACCTAGTTAACTAATTAAACAAGCCATAAGGATTAGCTAAGCTAAACTTTTTTTCTAGCAACATCCAACATAGCAAAAAGCTTGGGAATTTACTTGTTAAATCACACTTGTACTAAAAGGCATAGAGAGAGTCTTGAAGAATGATGCATTGCAAAGTGAATTATTTAATTTACTAACCAGTTGATCCACATTGTTCTTCAGACATATCCATATCTTCATCCACATCATTTTCTCCCAATTAGCAGTTTTCATTATGATGTTTCATTCTTACAACTAGACCCTGCATCTCCTTGCACTGCTTACACTTGACACATTTTCCTTTTTTACCCAGGAAAGGAATTTCTTTAAAATATTTCCAGATAGGGTCTCTCTCATGCCCAGAAGCCATGACAGTTGTTCTGTGGCAAGTGTGGGGGAATATAGGAAGCTGTGTGTGTACTACTGAATAATGTCTTCCCTTTTTCTTTCCAGTCTACTCCACTGTTCCTTTCTACTCTGCCTCCATCATTTCCTATATTATCTCTCTGTCTTAACTAACTCCTCTGCCTTGTTTGGCCCAGCTCAACTACCACATAAGCACAGAACAACAACAATCCTATCCAGCCTGTTTCTTTGCACATGTGACTTTAGTCTGCTGAGAAACAAACTGAAAGGCCAGAACTTTCAAGAAGCAAGAGCTACTAGTTAGGCTGGACAGACAGACTGGAGCCATTTTCATGAGATGAAAAACTGAAATGAATGCCCATGTTTGATTGATAGGTAACAATGTATGCAAGTGAGACAGAGCTATTAATTCATTTTTATGAGACTGTAAGTATAGGCTTACCATGATTGTGATGCAATTTAACTGTAACTGTTGTTTTTAAAATGAGAGAGAACTTTAGTATTTTATTGATGATTTTTTTTAAATTAAAAATATGATTTACATTTTAAAAATCCATTTTTTTAATTTTTTAAAAAATCATTGATTTTTATCCACCCTGCCTTCCAGAGAGAAACAAAAAGGATGCAATTACTGTAGCAAAGGCTGAAAAAGTAGCTCTAAAATCACTCCCCATTTAAGAGCCTATTATTTTAACTAGGGTATTACTCAATCTAGCATAGAACAGTTTAGCATTAGCATTAACTACTTCACTAATTTTTATTTTTACAGCAACCAGAATTTACCAACCCTTTAAACCAGGGCTTTCCAATGATTTAGCAGCAAGGGGCAGCACAGGGGCTTCAGCAGTTACCTCTCTAGCTGCAAGCTCCCCTGGCAGGATGTGGTGTGGCAGCTGTCCACCCACTGCTGCACAATGCAAGCAGGTGGGTGGCTCCCTGTGACTGCAGCATGCAGGAGGGCAGGCAGCCGCTCCCCTCCCCCCCAAACCCCCCCCCCAGCACTGCACCATGTGAGTGGGTGAACACCCACCCACTCCCAAATCTCCTTGGCTGTGGGCTTGACCACTGCATCATGCCACAGGCTCCCCCAGGCCGCACTGAGCCACGCCATGCTGCCCTGCCCCACCCCATGGGAAGGAGGAGGAACCTGGAGACCCTAGCAGCAGCAGCATCCAGAGTGATGATGGCAGCAGCAGCCACAGGAAGTCCAAGGGCCACCAATTAACCTCTCACTGGCTGCCAGTTGGACAGCCAACCATATGTTAACCATATGTCCAAAGAACAATATATCTGTAATATCAGAGCAAGAGTCCTCATTCTCCAGCTTTGTCAAAATGAAAAATCTGCAGCCTGAAGTTTAAAGTAGGACCTACTGGGGTAGAGCAGGCTTCAATACCACTGACAGGTCCTACAAGTCTGCAGTTGGACACCTACAATTTCAGGTTCTAAATTTGAAGTTCAAATTTGAATTGTGAATTTTGATGATCCCCCAGTACCCTGCCACCAAACTTTGAAACATGTCAGATCTCTCAGTCTTTCAGAAACAAATCTAGTGTAACACAGGAAAACATTTTTGGCTAGTTTTGTAGAAAAGTATGTATGCTGAAACTGCTGCTCCCACAGAACTTATGACTAAGCTGAAAAATGTGCCTATAAAAATACTCAAAATAGAATATCCCCTGTTAGCTATTCCCAGCCTTGGGTCTATTTCATTTATCATTAAGTATGGCACAGGTACACTGAACAGCAATAGTACTTCAAGCACTTTCTCTTGTAAGTCATCGAGTACTGTAAAGTCTCATTTTTCTTGTATTGCATGAGTTTCTAGAACCCTGTTGGTAGACCAGATCCCTCTTGTCATCTCATTTGACTCACTGATTTTTGCTCCTCTGCCACCAAGAGCATGCAGCCTGATAAGTTTGTCCTAGACCTCGAATTAACCACAGTTAATTTAAATACCCACAATTAATTTACAGATACAAACGATGTCCCAGGGAAAAGCACTTGCACTTTATCTGGGATACTTCACAGGTACTTGAAGCAGGACAATGAACTATCATTTCCCAGGACAAAAGACTTTCTCCCAGGAGAAATTCAACATCTGTTTACAGCCACAGAACAAAAAGCCATTCCTGCCTCAATCAATCGGCCGAACATCTAAGAGCAAGACAAGACAAGAGAGACAACAGATGATCCCTGTGATTTGTGCCTGCATATACTTCGTGCCAAGCACAGTAACTCAGGATCTGAACACCATTACTATCTACAGAAGAATTTGGGCTGGAAGAGAAACACCAAGATAGCACTTTTTGCTTCACACAAATGTCCACAGAAGCAAAATATACATAGAAAGCACGGGAAGACTCTACTAGCTATCAGGTCAGAGATCCTCCAGAATCCAGACAGTCCACCTCTGTTACCATCAGATATTTACTTGTCTGTCTGTGATAGTGTACGAGGCAAGGATTTATTTAGGGTGATATCTTTTATTGGACCACCTGTATGGTTGGAATAAAGTTATACAAGTGTTTGAATGTCAGGTCTGAGGAGGGAAGCAAGCCCAATGAAAGTTAAAAGCCAAGAGAAGAGCTGTGAAATTGGAAGTGAGAAGGAAATTCCCAGGGGCAGCAGACAAACAATTACCAGAAGAAAAGAAGCTGATCACTGGAAGATCAAAACCCATCAAAAGGGAGGGAGTTTATGAATATCTGTTGTATATAGGAAGAAATTGAGTAATCAGGTAGATTACAGCGTGTCAAAAATCATTATCAGTGTTCAGTCCAGTGTTCTTAGTATCTAACCAACCTATGATTTTTGGTTCCCAATTTTGCCTTCTAAAGGTGTTTGGTAGATTTTTCTTGAGCACAGGGATAGTGAGGTCAGAAAGGGAGTGGTTGTTCTGTGAAAAATATGCTTCTACTGATGTTTGTCTCTATCCTCTATATTTTCTTCTGTGAGAGTTCATGATGGTGCAGAGTTGCTGTTTAGTTTCCCCCATGCAGCTACCATGAGGGAATTTGGTACATTGGATCAGATGCATCACAGTTTGGGAAAAGCATGTATAGGTTCCATGGATTTTGATGGATCTGCTGTGGGGAGGGTGTTGACTGTAGTAGCAATGGAGATGTACTGACAGTTTAAGCATCTATAGCTAAGGCAAAGCTGTGTCCTATGTCACAACCCAATGATTTTGGTGCCTCGGCACGATGGAATTTTCCCGCCACATGAGAGCCTCTTGCACAGCAAAGGTTTTTCTGCTGCAACAGAAAACCCCGGTGCAAGAGAGTTCCCACCATTTGAATGCAAATTTGTGTCCCGCTATTGGCCAGTTCTAAATTATTCCTACATGGCGGCTAGTAATTGGCTTGCTAGCCGTTTAAAATTTCGTGCGACTTCCGCCCAAGTCAGAGAACTTTGAGCACGCTGCAGAGTGCCTCTAAAGAGATTTGACTTGCGGCTAAGCTAATCGATAGACTGATCACCTATCGATTCTTCTCCCCATCGCCGAGCACAATCCTTCGACGTACCCTTTCCCTGCCGGCTTAATTTCTGGACAGATTCGCTGGCCTGAGCCTTGCCAGCTGGAGCAACTCTCGGAGTTGTTTAAGCAACCAAACCACCTGCGTCGCGGCTACAAGTGGCGTAAGTAAAGCTCTTTGCAACCAATACGTGTTGTCTGCCTCTCCATTCACCAGCCCGACCAGCAACCGAGTAATTTCTAAATCACCTCGAGTTGGCTCTGGCCGTCCGAGACATCCTATTTGATGTTTGTTGAATAGTGAGGAGTTTGCTTATGATAATGAATTGGGGAGGTCAGGGATTTGTTTGAAAGCCAGAAGTGTGGGAGCTCCAGTACTTCTATCAGGGTCTGATCTTTGTCAAGTATAGGCTGCAGTTGTTTGATTATTCTTGTAATTGATTACAGTGTAGAATGATAAGTGACCATCAGAGGTGTACAATATAATACTTTTTGTATTGTAGTAGATTACTACAAGCTATTTTTGGTACCTCTTTCAAGGAAATGGTCATTTTCTCTACTGAAGCATCCTTGCTGTGCAAAGGTAGATCTTAGGTTGGCCAGGAAGTCATCACAAGTCTTCTCTTCAGGGCACATGTAGTGGTATGAGGGCCTGACTACAGATTACAGTTTCTTTGGTGTGCATGAGATGATTGCTGGTCTTGTGGACATAAGCATCCTGGACCATGAGTATATGGTGGTTTTGTTGGGTTGATATTAGTATAGGAGTATTCCAGAAGAAGATTGAGGAGTGATACTTCTTAAACATGTGGTAGAAGTCAATAAGTGAATCTAGGTGTTAAAGCCAGATAAAAAAAAATATTGTCTAGGTAATGCAGTATAGTTCAGGTTTGGTGGTGCAGTGTTCTAGAAATTCATCCTCCAGGTGGCTCATTAAGAGGCTGGCATACTGAGAGCATCTTTGTGGCAATAACTATGCCTATGATTTAAAGCAAGTATCAGTTGTTGAAAGTGACGTTGTTGGGGGTAAGGAGGTGCAGTGGATGACTTGTGCAACATATTGTTGCAAATCTGGGTGTACTCCAAGTTCTCAAAAGGTATTTCAGGCAGGAAGCTGTGCCTTCATGGTGTGGGATGTTAGTGTACAAGCTGGTGACATCCATGGTTGCAAGTATCACTTTCTTAGAGAGGTGGTTGATGTTCTGGATTTTGCTGAGGAACTCTGGTGTTTTATAGAAAACTTGTTCTTTGAATGATGAGTGGGTTTAGAATAGTTTCTATGAATTCATATAGTTCTTCAGTGAGGGTACCACAGTTGGACATGACGGATCTGCCAGGATTACCTTGTTTATGAATCTTTGGGAGCATACAGAAAGTTCCTGGGGTGGGAGAATACAGGATTTAGTGAAAGCAGATTTTTCCTGAAGCTGGTGTGGGATGGATTTGATGATAGTTTCCTGTTCCAGAGCAACTGCTGATGTGGGGTCCTCCCCAAGTTCTTCATAGTATTTGGTGTCAAAGAGTTGTCTGTTAGTCTCACTTGATGGTTGAGGATGACTACAGCTCTATCTTTGTCTACCAGTTTCATTACTATTTCATTGCTGGATCTTAGGGCCTGTTTGCCTTTTCTCTCTGAGGGAGAAAGGATGTTGTGGTTCTGACTTTTGTTGAGAATGTTGCTACTAGCTTGCTTCCTGAAGCAATTAATGTAGTAGTCCAACATACAACAGTGTGATCGTTTGAGGATTCTGTCCGTCTATAGCTCAAAAGTTCTGTTTCATATCTGGAGTGTATTATATACACTATAGACTCCATTTTAAATGGGCTTTTCTGTCTTCTCTTTTGCCCCTGTACCTCCACTTTGGACTGGAATCACAAGGACTAGTGGTCTAGGGCTAAATAAAGGGCAATCATTCTAAGTATCACTTCAGTAAAATAGAATCACCCCAGGCATTTGTTAACTGTTGCATATGCAGCACTGTTAGCATATTAGCTTCTTAGCGCTTATGAACTTGTTAATAACACTTTCATTATTCTCCAAGATTCTCAAAATGGTTTCTGTTTTTCTTTATTCACATAAAAAAAGGGGAAGTAGGTAATTTTTGCCTCAGTCCATGATAATCAGGGTACGTTAGAAGCTTCTGAAAAGTCTTAAATGGAACACGTAAAAGAAATCAAGCTACTGAATATATATAGCTCAGTGCCATACCAAAACTATTTAGTCGCTAATTTATAATTTACATATTTTTTAAACATTCAGAAAGTTGTCGGTCTTTCCTCATAAATGTCTCAAGTATTTAGACAAGGCATCAAAAGGAAATGAAAAGAAGCAGCAATTATTTTTATTTATGCCTTCTAAAGTTGCTCACAATACCCAGGAGATATGGAAGTATCAGGTCTGTTAGCAGCTATTTTTACCTGTATAGATCTTGTATAAGGATATTTCAGTGATCCCAAAGGACTTACTCATGGAGATACTTGATCACTACTCTGATTTCATTTGTCTTCATTTTTCAAATTTTTGGTGGCTGACTCACTAAAATATCCTTATACAAGATCTACACAGGTAAAAATAGCTGCTAACAGCAACAACAAAAGCCCCACATAAAAATATCAGAACTTTTGATTGGTGAAATCTTTTGGACCTTAGCACATCATTAAACAGGACAGACCTGATACTTTCCATATGCCCCGGGTATTTTGAGCAACTTTAGAAGGCATAAATAAAAATAATTGCTGCTTCATTTCATTTTCTTTGGATGCCTTGTCCAAATGCTAGAGACATTTAAAAAGGACAAGCTAATCACAGTTGAGTGAAAACTGTTTGATTAAATAGTTTTAGGTTAGAAAATGATGATATACCTGAAAAGAGCACATGTGATTTTGATTAAACATTTGTTGGAAAAGTATGATTCCAGAATTGCTGATCAAAACAAGAGGGAGGCATGCCAAGCACAGCCAATAAATTAGGTGTTGGGATGTTGCCTAATTCAAACCAATGACTTGAACATAGTGCCACCCGCTCCCAAAGCAAATGTGTGAAGCAAATGCCTATTGAGATATTGCTTATTTTGGTGTTCATTCTGTCTCTCAGCCTCTTCACTTTCCCATGCTTCCTGATGAGGTGGAAGAAACCCTGATTTCCTGACACAAACATTCAAGGTCTCCTGAAGGAAGGGTATTCACGACCAAGGGATACTGTATTCAGGCTAAGTGCTGTGTTCTAAATGATCTGTATTGTCTTGTATTTTATTTCTTGAGAGTAGTTACATGCAGAAACCCTACTCCAAGTCTATTTGTATATGTATTTTGTCAAGTTTCAAGATTTAGCCATTTGGATTCCAAAGAAAACCCATTGCTAAGAGAGGTGTCAGACCTGAAGTCTATACTTACAGGGCTTACTAAATGCAACAAAACAGGGACTGTGCTTAAACATTGCTCAGTCCAAAGGTAGCATTTGGATTCTTTTACAATTTTACATTTACTGTCTGGAAGAGGGAATTTGACCAGACCTACTGACCAGGAGTCTATGGCAACATAAGCTTCAGAAGTGACATACAAGAGTGACAATTTTGGCAAGAGTGAGGTGGGAAGAGGAATAAAACAGAAAACGTAGGCTTGCAGGACTGAAGATGTATAATTCAACCTGGCATTTAAGTTTACTTTAAGATGTCACTATAATACTGAAAAAAAGCTGCACTGGGAAGCACAAAAACGGTATATTTTGGGAGGAGAAACCGCTAGAAATTCCGGCATCTATTAGGGCAGTGTGAAATGGGCCCTATTTGATTCTGATTCGGCCTGAATCGGGTATAGTGATTCAATCTGTTGATTTGGATCACTGTTCCTCATTCGATTCGGCTGAATCTGAAGATTCGATGCTGATTCAGTGAATCAGCAATTCGGACATAGGCACAGCTTTAAAAGTTTTTTTCTGCATACCTAGAGGTAGCAATGTGGCTTGTGATTGCTGCAGTGCTAGGGTGGATGGAGCATCCCACAGGAGCAAGGGGGGCTCTCCAGCATGCTTGGCAGTGAACCTGCAAGTGGACCATAAATACTTCTGGTCCACTTCTGGGTCTGCCAAGGAGTGTGCTGGGGGGCCCCCCATGCTCCCCCATCAGCTTCAAGGGGTCCCTAGGTGCCCCCCCAGACCCAGGAGGCACCAGTCGCTGAGCCGGGGGCACAGGGCCCCCCCCACCCCCGAGTGCTTCTGGTCCACTTCTGGGTCTGCTGTCAAGTGTGCTGGGGAGCCCCCATGATTCTGTGGGATGCTGCAACTGCCCCAGCACCACAGCATTCAGAGCCCCTGACAGCTACAGGTATATAGAAAAAAACATTTAAAGCTGTACCTTATGTTCGAATTGCTGAATCTCTCCAAATTGATAAGGAGAGATTAAAACGTCCTCCAGTTCGATTCGGATTCTGAGATTCAGCCACCGAATCAGGCTGAATCTCCGCTGAATTGAATCAGGGACCAAAGCTTTGCACAGCCCTAGTATCTATCTTACCAGCAATCTTTTTTTCAAATTCAGATGGGGAGGTGGGGGGGAAGGAGAGAGAAACAGCTGCATGGTTAGCTTCTGCTATCCCATAAACCACTGTATAGATTGCCCAATATCAGAGACCAATGTTTATCATTTGAAACTGTAATCCCTGCCTCCATGGTTTACCTAATCACTGTATTTTGAGCCAGATTCTCTTGTTATGCTTGGAAAGTGCTGGAGCACTATGGATGGTGCTTTAAATTGGATATCTTCCTCATGGGACTACGTATCAACACTGATTGTCTTAAACTATAGCCATTTCCCCTGCCCTCCTCTGCCCTCCACTTTGCCATCTTCAAGATGTCCCCCCAAGACAGGATTTCCGAGGGGAAGAGGGTGGAAGCTTGCTTGTCAACTCTATACCTGCAGGGGACTATCCCACCAGAGGATTTCATGGCAAAAAAGTCACAGGAGCAGTCAACAAATTGTCACCAAGTGTCCAGGAACTTTGCTACATAGCAAATTGGCTACATGGCAGAAGTAAGGTGTAAGCAACTTACTTGTAGTAAGGCTCAACTTCTCCAGCCCTGTGGGCAGAGAGAGTCTGTGGGCCGATTCAGCATGGGGTTGGTCCACGGGTGGAATCCAAAACATTGGTCCAAACCTGTGTGCTAGATCCAGCTATGGAGCAACCCAACACACCAGTACAAACTGGTGTATGGGGCTACATCACCTGGATCCTTTGGCCCGGGGGGGGGGGGGGGCAGCATTAATTGCTCCCAGAGCTACAGCTCCTCCCTGCCAAATTTCCAGATGTGTAGGGAACCCCATGGGTCAGATGACATGGCTCCATGAGATGGAGGTTGAGTAACAAGATCTTAGTCTAGGAAAGCATGTTAATGAGATGACTTGCATGTCAGCTACCATAAGCCAGGTTTTCACCTAGTCATAACTGAAGTTGAAGTCAAGGGAGTTCAAATGTCATCTTACATTAGTTAAGGATATGTCTCCAAGGCTGTGCAAAGATAGCATACGCTGGAACCAAGGATCAGAGCCTGTATTTCTCTTTGTCTTCTTGGAATAGAAATTATCTTACTAACTCTAATATCCATGAGATGATCAACCAAGTGTATCTCAACTTGGAATATGTGCTTAAATTATTGCTGACTTTCCAAAAAGATTGTTGCTAAATTATAAAGTCCTAGAACCCTCTTTAGCCATTTTATTTATATAGCATTCCTTGAACAATAGTGTCCAGTATGCCACATTAGGTATGGTCAGCTTACTCATCTGGAATTATATCAATATATTGCCACAGTTCTATTTCTTCAATCCACGCTGCAGGTAATAATTATTTTTTGTAGAAAAATGATAAAATCTTCTCTCCGGTCATACGTAACTCTGTGGACAGTAAGAGCAATGTTATGTGTCAAAGGTTACATTTGGAGTTGAGAAAAAAACTGCTTTTTTAGTTCTAGCATTTTATTTTTCAAATAGTCAAGCAGAATTTTTACATTTATACTAATTTGTTTGTGCATTTTCAATTTCCATAACCTGACAATAAATGTCCCTTAACAGAAATTTGCACTGTCCCATACAGTATTAGATTATATACTCAAACCTAGGTCACTCTTCCATGCTTCACAGCTGCTGCCCCAGATAACTGAATTTATCTAACAAGGAGACATGATATGGAGTTAACATTTTCCAATATATTTCCTCCTATATTTCCTAGGGAAAAAACATGAAAACATTGTCCAGCATATCTGCTTTTTAGTAAGCTATTCTGTACTAGAATTGATGTTGTAACTATATTTCCAGTAAGAATAAATTGAAATGAAACAGATATCTTCATTTAATCTTTTACTATTCAAAATACAATAATCTTTCTTCAAAACCCCAGCTTAGTCACCCTCTTCCTTGCTTATGAAAAAACCTAGTGTAGGAACCTACATGCACACACTGTATCTACCCACCCTATTCAAACAATTTACTTTTTCTTATTGTAGAATATACTTAGAGAAATGTTTTACAGGAAAAATTTCTGAATACAAAGATAAGGTCTAGCCTATACTAGAATAGTTTGCCAATATACTTATTGGCAAATACAGCTATTCTAGCAAATCATCCTAGCATATGCAGTTTACACCAGCAAAACAGAAGTTTTGCTGGTATAGGCAATTCCCCAAACAATATACTAACAAAACAGCTTTATTTCCCTCCATTATAATAGTATGCACAATCCTGCTTTTGCTAGTATAATTTTTATTAACAGAACACATCTCTCACCAACATTGTTTTAGCAGTGGACATTTTAAATATAGACCAACAATGAATTTTGCCTTATTTTTTAATCCATTCTATACGCTTGGGTGCGTGACTTAAATATTTGAGATTTTTAAATTTGCCTTTCTGTCTCTCTCTCTCTCTCTCTCAAACAAACACAGATGCATGCACACACACAATCCCTGACTTATCTTGTTTTTTTCAACTTTTGGAACATTTTTCTGGGCACAGTAAAATTAGAGTTCACAGATGTTTTTATTTATCATTATCATCTATTTAATCGCTTCTTCATCTAAGAAATAAAATTATTCAACAAACACAAATTCTAAAAACAGACAACACATTTTAAAATGTGTTTATTTTCTCTTTCATATAACTGCCTGTCTAAGTTTGTGCAGATCAAATATTTTCCAGTAAAAGTATTTTTCCACAGAAAATAGGCTTTTTTTTAAACATAAATTTTATAGAAATGTTTATATTTTTATACAAAAAGTAACAACCAACATTTCTAATAAAAATATTTCATATTTTTGCTCCAGCCATCACTTTTTCCATTATACACTAGAAAAAAAGGAGGGAAAGAAAAAGGAATGAGAAAAGCTGAACAAAAAATCTATAGTTTCTTTGACTCTCAAACAAAAGCAAAACATTTTTGACCAGCGTTAATACATTATACAAATACGTGACATGACAACAATAACTGATGGGCCATATCTTACTACACTCAGGCAGTTCACTGACTATGATTAGACTGTTCCTTATTAAGAGACATGCTGGGGAGTATAAATTAATAGGTGATATGAGGGTGGTGGAGAGACTGGAGGGGAGAGTAGAGATATTGCATCAGAGCTGTCAGAACATACAAAGACAAAGAAAGAATAAATAACAATCTATCATTATACCCACAATTCGAAGAGACCCAGAAATTCACATATTACAAAGTACCAAATTGTGTGTGTTAGAACTATGGTTTTTCTCTCCCAAGTAACAAGCAGCAACTGTCTGTAGGCTGAAAATGGGGAAAACGTTCTACAATGCTGATTTTTCAATCCTCGCCCAGTCATGTCACTTATAAGAATCCATATTTATTTCTTCTGCCATCAAGCATTTCCAGTATCACACCGATTAAAGAAATAATGTTGCCAGAATTGTTTTTAAACTGCCAAGGCTTAGCACCTACCTACCAAAAATGTTGTCTACTATTTCAGATTGTATCCACAATGCCTTTGAGTTTCAGCATTCAAATATGTTCCAATGTTTTTCATTTAAATTTAATCTAAGTACTACAGACTTCATTGTGTAGGATTTTCAACATTAGACACAGCAAAGATGAGAGTTTCTGGATTATTATTAAATCAGAAGAATTAGTTTTTAAAGAAAAAGGCTGAAAATTCAACTTCTAATAAAGAGGCATACGAAAGCTTCAAGTAAAAAAAGATTCAAGCATCTAATCCATGAAGTCTCAAAACTGGCTTCCATAGCAACAGGAAACAATATCTATCATTAAACATTAAAAAAAAAATAAAAACATAATGGAAGGGATTCAGAGAGCCTGTACTTTGAACTCAGAAGGTAAATTGTAAACCATCCACATTCCATCTATGTCCTGGGTTATCTTTTTAAAAATCAAGAGGAAAATATGAACAGATGGGCAAATTAAGAGTATGCATTTCTAGAAAGTAAGTGAATTTAGTAAATCTAATATTTTCCCTTACCACAAACCATCACAAAACAGTGAAAATGAGTTCTCTTGCCTATAACTGTTTTCTTAGTATAGCCCCAGTGATCTGGAACTCATGAATATTTCTGTTTTTCTGAATGAAAAACAGAGGTTATGTGCAAGGGAAAGAGGACGAAGAGGTACTGAATATTGAGCATTCCTCTACTGATATGTTAGTTCAGGGCTGTCTAACTGGTGTCCCACAGGCTGGAACTAGTCTCCAAGGAGTTAATGTGCAATCCCACAGGTCTCTTCCCTGTGACCATTCCTCCCCTCCCACCTGCTGCTGCAGTGACAGCAGGGGTCCCAAAGGAAGAAAACCCTGGCAGACGAAGCCCAATAAGCTTGCTGCCTATACAGCAATGCTAGCTAGGTGGTGGGTGGGTCAGAATGGTTTGTGTAGGGCGTCACGTGGTGGTGGCAAAGGGGGGTGGGCTTGCCCATGCAATGGCAGCAGCAGGGGGCTGACATGACAGGAGTCCCAGGAGATCACAAGAAGTGTAGATCCCATTACATATATTCCACAGGCAGTGCAGCATGTGGCGCCCAAACAACCTTGAGGTTGGAAAGACCTGTGTTATTTTAATTGGCCATGCAATTTCCCAAGGGGAGACTGACATAATACTAGCATAATTGTTATAATCTGGAATGGGACAGGGGAAAAAAATACACGCACATAACCACTGAATAGAACATAACTATAATGTAATTCTAGCTCTAAGGCCCTTCCTTGACTTGAACACAGTGAAACCCAAAATGAAGCTCATACTAGCACAAGCAGAAAAAAATTAAATAAGCAATAATCCCACTTCAGAGCTAGGGACAGACATTCCACATAAACCATCTTAAGTGATTAGAAACTGTTTTAAACATGTAACAGAACAGACATTCAGTGCACATTTCAAAATGGCTGAAACCGGTTTGAGATTAACCTGGTTGAATTTAGCATCAGACTTAACTGATTTGGCTCAAGCTAGTTTATTCAATGTCTGTCCCAGACACCTTCCTCCTCTAATTTAAATCAGAGTCCCTCACCATCCCAGCATGCTCTCTGGGGTAGGCTCTCTGCTTCAGCCCAGCATGGCTGGCTCCACCCCTCTGCTCCCCAGCCAGAGCAGGGACAGGCAGGAACAGGCAGGGGTAGGGGTCTGGCCAGAGAGGGGTTTAAATCCCCCCTCCCTGTCCCAGGGCAGTGAGCTAAGCCAGGTCTGCTGGGTACTCCCCCCTCAGTGCTGCAGCAGTGGGCCAATGTGGCCCCTGAGGCAGAGGGGGAAGGGAGGGGGTTATTCTCCCCTCTACCCCCACTCCCCCTGGAGACCACAGCCAGGTCTAGCCACCCTGACTCCTGCTGCTGGCTCCTTGCTTGGGGCAAGCAGCAGAGTAAACCCCTCCTCCAGATGCTGGAGGGAGAGGGAATAACCCCCGTCCCTGCTTCCCCCTCCCTAGGGGCCCTGCCAGCCAGCATCTAGATGCACCCCTGCTGGATGCTGCAGCAGCAAGGGGTCAGGGCTGTTAATGGGGACAGCAGCCCCCTGTCTTAGTGTCAGGGAGCATGAGCTCCTCCCCAGCAGGAGGCCCCACTCAGGGCAGGTGGATTGCACATGGCAGCACCAGGACCCAGAGGGGTCCAGAGCCATGCCCTGTACAAGCTTTCCTTGCCCTGCAGCACAGCTCTCTGCCAGGAAGAAGCTCATGCTCAGGGAAACCTTGACAGGGGTTGCTGCCCCTGTCATAGTCGTTCCCCCCTCACCACTGCAGCAGTTTGGCGGTGGTGGGGATGGGGCTAGATGCTGTCAGGAGGGCCCCTTGGTGGGGGCAGGGAGTGGGTTTATTCCCCACTTTGCCCCCAGGGCACCGCAGCAGGGTCTGCCTGCCCCGGCTGTTGCCGCTCACTCTGTGCCCAGGGAAAGCGGTGGAATAAGCTCCCTCCCTGCCCCCCACCCTCCAGCTTCTGGCAGAAGGGGCTTATTCTATCACTTGCCCCAGGCACAGAGTGAGCAGCAGCAGCAGTGGCCAGAGTGGGCAGACCCTGCTGCAGTGCCCTGGAGGCAGAGGAAGGAATAATCCTGCTCCCTGTCTAGAGGCTCTGCCAGCGGTATCTGGCCCTGCCCCCACCCAGCTGCTGGAGCAACAAGGGGGAAGCCACCATGATGGGAGCAGAAGCCCCTGTCACGGTTTCCCCAAGTGTGAGCCTCTTCCTGGTGGGGAGCCATGCTGCAGAGCAAGGAAAGCTACTACAGACTGTGGTGGCAGCTTGGAGAGCTCTGGCCCTGTCCGGACCCCAGTGCTGCTACGTGCAATCTGCCACAGCTCTGCCTGCCCTGCAGCGGGGCCTTTCACTAGGAGGGGGCTCACGCTCCCCAACACTATGACAGGGGCTGCTGCCCCAATCAAGGGCCCTGACAGGGATTATTCCTCCTCCCTCTGGTGTCTAGTAGAAAGGACTGGAGGGGCCTTATTCTGTCACTTGCCCAAAGCAGAGAGTGAGCGGCAGCGGTCATGGCAGGCAGACCCGGCTGTGGTACCCCAGAGCAGTGGGGGTAGATGAGAGAACAGCCGCCCCCCGCCCCTCTGCCTCAGGGTCAAAGGCAGCCCGCTGCTGCAGTAGTGAGGGGGGAACACCCGGCATACCCGGCTCAGGTCCTTGCTGGTGGGACAGGGAGGGGAGAATTAAAACCCTCTCTGGGCAGTTCAGCCCAGCACAGGTTCCCTGAAACTGAGGGCACACTCAAACCCTCCACCCCAGCTCCTGGCCTGAGCAACTGCAGGCATGTGCCCGTATTTCCTCAGTCCAGAGGGAATGCCTGCACTGTTACAAACCAGTTCAATCTAGGCAGGTTAAACTAACCTGCAAAGGTTGAATCAATTCAGGCTCAGGCTTTTTGCATGTGTGTCCCTAGCCCAGAAGTGCAGATCCAAGCACTATAGAGGCAGAGGAAAACATGAGAGAGAATGACACCCACTTATATCTCACATAAGAATTTTTAAAAAGAGAAGATCCAGAATCACAAGTAAACATAAATTAGGTTTTCCTACATTTGCAAAATCCAGGGATTGATTTTATTAAAACATCAACTAGGAAGAATAGGGATATGAAGAAAATCAATGGAAATTCAACAAGGCCAGAAGTCCGATTTTCTTTATACACGCGTGCACACACACTCCTGATCATTATTCCCATCATGAAAAGGTATCTGGAAGTTTTATAAATCATCAAAAGCATAAGACATAAATGAAATATTAAGATAACACAAAGATGACAACACCTAGTGAGATAAAAATTCCCTTGAAGCTTAGAGTTCTAGACCTATGCTTCTCTTACGAGTAGAGATGCACCGATATATCAATGCCATATCGGATCAGCACTGATAAAAGGAAAATGAATACCATCGGCTACCATCTTTTTTTGGCTGGTGCAGCTGATAATGTCACCAATAAATACAATATGCCTTCTGGCTGGGGCCCCCAGATGCCGTGTGCATGCAAGCAACTGCAGTATGCACATGGCCAGGAATGCAGCTGGGCAGTGTGGAGAGGAGCACCCTGCAGGTAAGTCTGTGGAGGGGAACGGGCATAGATTCACAGATGTTAGGGTCAGAAGGGACCTCCGCAGGTCATCAAGTAGGACCCCCTGCCCTGGGCAGGAAAGAGTGCTGGGGTCAGATGACCCCAGCTAGGTGCTTGTCCAGTCTCCCCTTGAAGACCCCCAAGGTAAAGGAGAGCAGCACCTCCCTTGGAAGCCCATTCCAGATTATGGCAACCCTTACTGTGAAGAAGTTCTTTCTAATGTCCAACTTAAATCTGCTGTCCATCAATTTGTGGCGATCCAGGGGCTGCTCTAGTAAATAGAGCATCTCCTATTCCCTGTTGCCCTCCCCTGATGAATTTATAGGTAGTTGTGAAAGGGTTCTGCACTTTTATCTTCATCTCCCCTCTGTACCTGCCCGCCATGACTTAGATGTGAAGAAAAGAAAAGGGGATCAGTGTTCTTTAGTATCTGAGAAAGATAAATGCCACCCAGATGTTAGTCTCACAGGGTTAATTTATTTCCGAACTAAATGCAATACAATTGTAGCAGTCTCATCAATTCTTTCAATTGCCAGAACAAACCATTATTGAGAAGGACTCTCCAGCTGGGTACACCTTTGCGACTTTGTATCTAAAGCATACTGCTATTTGCCTCATTAGCAATGCATGCTATCCATGTTTCTCTGTTACAGATGGCTTGTGCTGAGAGCGTCCCTGCTGTTTCTTTACAGCCAGTCTCTCCACTCTCAGGTATTAATTGTCCTCCCAGGGTAGGAAGCTTGAGGGAAGCTACTCTCAGTCCCTGTCTCTCCCCTGAGGGATACTCTGTCCCTCTCTGAGCTCCCACCACCCCGCAGTTGTCCGAGACACCGGGTCTTCCTGAAGTGATTCCTTTTCTCCCCCTCAGCTTAGGCATCTGTCTCCCGGCATCCCACAATGCTCCTATACTCACCTGTGCAGCAGGGTTTGCAAAGAAGTATTTTCCTTTTTTTGACTGACCTGCCACCTCTCTTGAAGTCCATCTCTTCCAGTGTCCTCCAAGATTACAGGTATGATCTCTCCTCCACCTTCTGGAGTCCCTATGGTTTTCTTCTTTGTCTTCTAGTGCCTGAAGGCAAAAATTAATGTCCCACTGCCGTCTTTTATACCCCGGTTTTCGCGAGCTAATCACTTGCACCTTTCCTGGGTGTGTAATGTCCGCCACCTGACAGAATTCATCGTCGGGTGAATCCTGCCCAACTCTAGTAACAGGGCTCCTGCCTGAGTCCCTGTTGCTGTAGCCACGAGTCCACCTCTCAGCCTTCTCTTGTAAAGGCTGAAGAGATCTAGGCCCCTCAGTCAGTCCTCGTAGGGCCCTGCCTGCAGGCCTCTGACCGTACGAGTGGTCCTCCTCTGAACCCTCTCAAGATTCTCCACATCCCTCCTGAAGTGCCACACCCAAAACCAGATGCAGTACTCCCACTGCGGCCTGACCAGTGCTGCATACAGGGGAAGCATCACCTCCCTGGACCTGTTTGTCATGCATTATAAATGCATGATAAAGTGCAGTTAGCCTTGTTGATCACTTCATCACAATGACGATTCATGACTCCAAGATCCCTTTGTGTTCCTGTGCTGCTGAAAAGGTCATCTCCCAGCCTGTAAGTGTGTTGGTAGTTCTTTTAGCCCAGGTGCAGCACTGTGCACATCTCCTTGTTGAACTGCAACAGTTGAACAAGGAGGGAGTGGGGCAGGGGCTGGGGAATGGGACCATGGGAGCCATGGGCAGTTCGTCCAGGGGGCACGGGGGGGGGGGGGGGGTGGGGGGGGCAGCTCCTCGCCACTGTGCACATCCCCAGGGGAGGCATGGATTTGTGTATGGAGCAGAGGCAGACTGCGCGCTGTGGGCTCAGGGCTCTCTGCCCTGCTGCTTTTGCCCCAGGAGCAGTGCACTAGCTGTGCACTGCTCCATCCAGCAGCAGTGGCAGTGGCAAGTTGTGCTTCCTGCTGCCAGGCAGGCAGGGCATGTGTGGCTCCCAAGGCAAAGGCAGCAGGGTGGAAAGCCCTGAGCCCACAGCAGGCCACCCACCTCCACCCTCGCCCCATTCTGCTTCTAAAAGTGTCCCTGCACTTAAAAATGGTGGTGGCAGCACTTGAACTAAAGCCCATTTGATAAGCTTTAGTTCAAGCACCCCCCACCACCGGGACTCTGATCCCCTGGATAAGCTGCATGCAGCTCTGTCCCACTCTCCGCCCCAGCTCTGGGGTCCCATACACCACCCTGGCTGGGTAGTGCCCCTAGCCTCAGCCCCTGCCCCACTCCCTTCTTCACCATGGGGACCTTGATCTGGCCTCCCCCCCACCATGCCCCCTTCCCTCCTTCCCTCAAGTCCTTTTGCCTCCACAGACTTACCTGCAGGGAGCTGTTCTCCCCTCTGCCCAGCTGTGCTCCTGTAAATTGGTTAATGGATCAGTATCAGCCAATATGCTTGGTGAATAATTGGCTATTGGTATTGGCCAAGAAAATCTTTATTGGTGCACCCCTTCTTATGAGTGCATTTTGGCATGGCTTACCTAATGCAAGAGTAAATAGGAAAAAAAGACATTCTGTAATCAGGACCTGTTTATACAATGCATTATAGAGCATCCTCAATGACTCATGTCTGCCCCAAAGTGCCATGATTTTAGAGAAGATAATAGACTGAAAGCAATCCTGGATATATTCATCCTACCAAGATACTGGGGAATGAGGAGAAATAAAATAATTCCTGTACAGAATACTTCTATTGCTGAAGAATGGGGTAAAATAAGTAAGTCCCAAAGGAGGTAGGATGCATCCCTAAGCACCATGCAACAGATACTCACCTTAGACCAAGAACCTTCTTGAACCACTACTAACAATAACTCAAGTGTTTTCCAGAGCTCTAGGTTGTACCTGCACATTCAAAATGATATGTAGCGGCTCCCTTTTGGATTCCACAGAAGCATAATAGGGCAGCCCTTCTACACCACTCCAAGAAGTGTGACCACCCTCTCTCCATATTTTTGCGCACACACACATGCACCCGTGGTTATGCTATTGGGACTCCATATTTTGTCCTCTGAAAGGTAGAGATCAATCCTGATACTGAAGACTCGTATTTAACTGGTTTGTACATTATTAGGCTAAGGAAGCTCATCTACCTAGAAACCTTTTTTTTTTTTTTTGCTTGGAAATAAAGCCGGTCTCAAATATCTCACAGAAGACTACCCTGTTAGAAGAGATTTCAAAGAGCAGTGTTCACTAGTCAGCAAAATTAGACTTTGTGCTCCAACTGCGATATTACTGCAGTACTGAGGGATAATTATGTCCGTTTTCATTAAGCTATAAAAATTAAAGAATATACAAACATTTCTACCGCTAATGCCAGCTCACTAATGCCATGATCGTATTAGTTTCTCAAAAAGACTTGTCCCTCAAAGGGAAAAATGACATTGTGTGCCATCAGAAATCTGGGTAGGAGTTTCTATTTCAAAGAACTTCTTCTTTACCAAGCAGACACCACTTGTAAAAAAGTATATTCTTTTGTCTGACATTGTTACAACTGCATTTTGATGTTTATTTGTGGGGTGGGATTTTCAAATGCCTCTTAAGTCCCCAAATCTTCCCAAGAAGATATCTCTTCAAGGATATATTCTGTTATGAAGCACTTTCTGGATTTTTTTTTTTTTTTTTGCATTAATGGAATGTGTTCCCCCCTTTTGACATTTTCTTCACTATGTTACTTGGTCTCTACTGCAGTATCATCAGCTTCCTTGTGATATGGTCTTTGAAGCTTAAAAGATGATTTGATCTGGAGAAGAAAAACACCTCATACTCTACCTCATACTCTGGGGGTCATCATTGACCACAAGATGAACATGAGCCTGCAGTGCAATGCTGCGGCTAGTAAAGCGACCAAAATGCTGGCTTGCATCCATAGATGCTTCTCAAGGAAATCCCAGGACGTCATTCTCCCCTTGTACTCGGCCTTAGTGAGGCCGCAGCTGGAGTACTATGTCCAGTTTTGGGCTCCACAATTCAAAAAGGATGTGGAGAAGCTTGAGAGAGTCCAGAGAAGAGCCACGCGCATGATCAGAGGTCAGGGAAGCAGACCCTACGATGACAGGCTGAGAGCCCTGGGGCTCTTTAGCCTGGAAAAGCACAGGCTCAGGGGTGATCTGATGGCCACCTATAAGTTTATCAGGAGTGATCACCAGGATCTGGGGGAACGTTTGTTCACCAGAGCGCCCCAAGGGATGACTACTAGGTCGAATGGTCATAAACTACTACAAGACCATTTCAGGCTGGACATAAGGAAGAATTTCTTTACTGTCTGAGCCCCCAAGGTCTGGAACAGCCTGCCACCGGAGGTGGTTCAAGCGCCTTCATTGAACACCTTCAAGAGCAAACTGGATGCTTATCTTGCTGGGATCCTATGACCCCAGCTGACTTCCTACCCTTTGGGCAGGGGGCTGGCCTCGATGATCTTCCGAGGTCCCTTCCAGCCCTAATGTCTATGAAATCTATGAAATCTAATTTCTTTCCAGCCACTTTTCTTGAGCACATGGTTACTCCTTTTAGGGTGCCATTAGCAATCACAAGCTGTTGTCTTCTTCTGTGCTTTCCCTTCCATTAGATGATACTTCTCTCTTCAGCAGGCCACACCTGTATACTGGGAATGTTCTAGAAAAAGGAATATACATGTTTTCCCAGACATGTCTTCTTTTTGGGTCCTCCGATCTCCATCCAGGTAGTTTTCTGAAATATGAACAAATGTCTGGGACATTTTGTCAAATGTCAAATGTCTATGAACAAATTTTGCTGTGCTAGTACTTTTTCAAGATCAATGCTGGCAGAGCTGCACTTCCCAGCTTACCCTAGCAGTATGCGTATTTTCCAGGGATCCCAGTTTTTTATTTGCTGTAAAAGAACATGGATTTTCCTCTTTAAAAGGGGGGAAACCCACGGTTTCCTTTTGCAGGATGGCAGTCTTGGGGCAACTGGAGGCCAGGGGTGTCATGTGCTTCTGCATGCACACACACGTGCAAGAGCAAATTAACATACAGGCCACAGGGCCCAGGTCCAGGGGCCTCTGCCAATCTGGGCAACATGGCCCAGGTGGACATCCTGGCTGCGGGCATCTGGGATGGGCAGCACACACACCACCTCCCCTCCAGTCAGGACAGGGCCAGGGCCAAGGGCTAGGGGCAGGTGCAGGGCTTACTGCAGGCAGCAGTGGCTTCCTGGGGCCAACTGCTGCCAGGAGACACCCATGGGTGGCCGTTGGCACCAGTGCCACTGGGACAGGACAGGACAGAGCCACCCAGCCCAAGACAGCAGAGGAGCATGCACCTGGGGGTGTGCCCCCCCAAGCCAGCCGCAGCCCCAGCTCTGGCCCCAAGGGACCGCAGATCTGGCTGCAAAACACCCACCAGATGGAATAGCCAGGCTGGAGCTGAGTACACCTTCACTTCAGTGGCACTCATGCCCCCTGGCTCACCCCAGACATCCCAAGACAACCAGGGAGGCCCAGTTGCAGCCCCCTGGTAGATGCAGAGAAAACCTGCCCTTGTCTGGTGGGGGGCCTCCAATTTTCTGCTTGCCCCCTAATAAGTCTTAATCCTCCACCACGCACACGGCTAACATACAGCCAGACAGGGTGGTGGGAGCAGCCCTGGCAGCTAGATGCAGGTAAGTCTATGGGGAGCAGGGTTTGGAGGACCAGGGTCTGGGGACTGTCTGAGGGTATGTGTGCATGTGGCAGGGCTATGTGGAGGGGGATGGATACCTGCTGGTGCTGGGGGAAAGTGTCTGGGCATCGGGGCTGCAACAGGGCAGGGGGCAGGCTCCTGCCCCTCCAGCAAGGGAAGGGGCAGAGGGGCTGCAACAGGGGCAGTGGGCAGCTGCATGGCTGGGCCGGTGGCACTGGGACCAGCGCCTGTGTTCGCAAGGGTGGGGCACCCAAGAGATGCTGCCCCGGGGGGGGGGGGGAAGAGGGAGGAGAATGCCACAGACCTCCCCTCCCCCTTGCTCCAGCCCATGCCAGAGTCAGAATCACTCTGCCACCACCCACATGAGTTGAAGCCACTGCACCCACTGTGCTCTGGCCCAGGCAAGACAGGGACAGCTGGGGGCCCCCTCAGCAGGGCTGGGGGGATTAGAAGGCTGTGACTTGGTAGTGAGGGGCATCAGGGGATGGGGGACTGTGGTTCAGGAGTGCAGGGCACTGGCAACACCAGGGAGCTGCAGGTCAGGAGTGAGGGGCACCACCAGGGATTGGGGGGGGGGGGGGCCTCTGTGTTGAGAGAGAGGGACACCAGCATGGTCGGGGGGGGGGAAATTGTGGGTTGAGAGAAGCACCGGTAGGGCTGTCGGGGGGAGGGGGGCACTGTGGCTTTATTTTTTAAAATTTTTTTACAGTTAACTTCTGATGCAATAACACTTGTTATTTACTGTAACAGTTAAAAACTGCCCCCACAATCATATATCCCCCCCCCCACCACAGGTGTCTTCTTGTTCAGAACTGGAAATATGGTAACCCCAAAGTGATGCAAATTTTTGGAAAAATCAAATTGGAGCAGATGACATCCCTTCAGAATCTGTTCAATAGCTGATGAAACAAGAAACAAATAGATAATAATAACAAGACTGCCTGCAAACATCACCTCTAACATGCATCATCAGATGTTTCAAAATGGAGATGAAGATCTACTACAAGATATGTAAGGAATTATGTGCAACAGAAAGCTTGCACTAGCAGCCTGGGCTAAGATGACATTAGGAAATTAACAGGGAGAGCAGGCAACAAATCAAAAGGCTATTTTGCCTTTCCCCACTGTCCCAGGAACCTTTATAATAGTAATGGAACTCCTTGTTGTATTAGCTTCTGTTTGTTGCTAACATCACCATGCCCCAGTGGCCTGCATAATCTGAAAAGAATAGATGCTGTCATCCGAGTAGATGTTTTCACAGCAATCCTGTAACTGGCATGAGTAACCCAAATACCATGCTCCAAAATCTTCTAGCATGCACATACTGTATTTGTAAGGCCAGTAAAAATCATCAGAGTAACTACAGAAATTATTATATCATCATGAGTACAGAGATGCACACAGAAAATGAATTGAAAGTACTTTTGCTGAACATCTTTACTTCCTCTGTGCAGCATAGAGAAACCCGATAGCAGCACTGGAGCATTCACCTTAAAATGGCTGCCTTCCCTTCTTTTCAGGAATTGGCAGGCCCTGAGCAGGAAGAAGCAGGTGGAATGTGCTTCTCAAGGGTGGTCCCAGGTGTGGCACAAAGGCTATACAGGCAAGCCTTCAGGAACTACAGCTGCTTTTAAATCACCATAGTAAGTTAGTTAGTTAGTTTGTTTTACTGGTAAAAAGAAACTAGAAGAAAAAAAATGCTTCCCCACACTGCTGTGAAAGAAACCCAGCCAACTACATGAGAAGCTCACTAATTACAGAAAAGGAAGGGGAATGAAAATGATTACCTACACAATCTTATCAAAACCCCAAAATAAACGAGGGGAGGGGAAGGGAAGAATAGAGATTTTCCTAACTTGAATCTCTTATTATAATTGTTTTAGGTTTTACTTTACTATTAAAAAGATATTTCAGACTGTAGTATGGATTTTAAGCTACTGGTAGTCTTCTGAGGAGATGTGTAAGAAAATAAAAACACACTGGCACTGAAGAGCCCTTAAACTCACAAATGCTCAAGTGTTACAGCTAACTGGAAACTGTCAATATCACATTGGACTTTGTGAAAACATTATATCAAGGTGTCCAAAATGTGTAAAATCATTATCTGTTCCCAGGGCTTACAACAATCCAGTGAATTTGCAAAATAATCATTTTCCTTCTACTGCAAGCACAAACTTGTTATTAAGCAATAACTCATTGATGCCAGGTGGTTTTCATTAAACAAAAGAAACAAATGATGCATTTTAGAAATAAAACTAAGCTGTAGTCAGTTTGGAAAACATAAGTAAAAGTTGGGCCTACTAACTATTACTTTCTTTCACTGAAATTCAGGTTTTCATCTACTGCCACTGCTCTCAAACTTCTCTTTAACAACTTAAACTTCATATATGAAAAAATGAATGCATTAGCCATTTTCTCACATACTGTGCTGCTGTTCTACAACTGTCCTAAAATATTATAGGAAATTAGCCAGCTCTATAAAACTCAGACTAAAAATTATATTGTCCAATTAAAAATAGCTGAAACTGTTTTCAAGTATAAAAGTCACTTAAATGTACCAATAGCATTGGGATGTGGATTATATCAATAAAAGGAATTAAGTACATTGGTAAAATTTATTCATCCCTAATTCTGGTTGTATATTTCGGTCTGTGCTGTCTTCCCAAGAGAGGATAACCCAGAATAGCAACAGGAACCTTTATGGCTAGGGACAAAAGTTACACATAAACCAGTTTAAGTGTTCAGAAACCAGTTTAAACCTTCAAAATGGCTGAAACTGGTTTAAGATAAACCTGATTGAATGTAGTATCAGATTTAACTGACTGAGATCAAACTAGTTTATGGAACTTCTATCCCACTTCAAGTTAACTCAGTTCTCCAGCATCCCATGATGCTTTGCAACCCTAGGCTATGCCGTCTGCTCCAATGAGCCGGGTCTATCCCATCCCTGTGCTCCCTAGCTGGATCACTAGCACTCTGGGTGACTGAGGAGGGGGTGGAGGAAAAAAATACTTGCCCCTCTGGCCCAGCACTAGACCCCCAGCTGGGTGCTGCTGGTTGGTGGCGAGGAGAAGGGAACCAGACCCTCAGCCAGGTGCTGCCAGCTTGGGGAAGGGAAGTCTGCAGTGGAGACTTGACTCTGGCCCCCAGAGCCAGGAGCTGGGAGCCACGCCCCCTTCTCAGCCTTTGGGCTGGCTGGGAGGTGGGGAAAACCCTGCAGGGGGGCTTGGATCTGTCCCCAGAGCCTGGTGCCAGGAGCCACGCCCCTTTCTCAGCCTCCAGGCTGGCTGAGGGCAGGGGGTGGGGACAAGCCCTCACAAGGCTTGACTCCAGACCCAGTCAGGAGCCAGGACCCCTTCTTAGCCTCAGGGCTGACTGAGGGGAGAGGGGAGGGGAGCAGGAAGGAGAAGAGGGGCCTGCACCAGGGCTTGGCTCATCAGGAGCCAAATGGCCTTCTCAGCCTCCAGGTTGGCTAGAAAGAGGGAAAAGCCTGTACCGGGACTTGGCTCTGAGCCAGCTGAGGGCAGGGTGGTGGCAGAAACCCACAGCAATGCTTGGTTCTGTCCTGCAGAGCTGGGAGCCATGCCCCCACTCTCAGCTGGCCCAGAGGCTGAGAAGGGGATATAGCACAGGGCTCTAGCTCTACTCCCAGCTCGGGGGGGAACCAAGCCCTGGTGCATGCTTCTTCCTCTTCCCAGGCATCCCTGAGGCTGAAAAGGGAGCATGGCACCCAGCTGCAGGCTCTGGGGGCAGAGTCTAGCCCCAGTGCAGGGTTCTCCCCACCTCCCAGCCAGCTGGTGGCTCCTAGCTCTGGGGAAACAGAGCCAAGCCCCACCTTCTGCCCCTCTGCCTCTCTCCCCTCAGCCTTCCAGAAGGCTGAGAAGGGGGCATGCCTAGAGGACTCCAGCCTTGCTCCCAGCTCTGAGAGGGAATGGAGCCAAGCCCCATTGTGGGCTTTCCCCACATTCAGTCTGGAGACTGAGGAGTAGGTGCGACTCTGGGAGCTTCCTTTTTCCCTCTCCCCTTAGCCAGCCCCAAGCTGTGGAGGGTGCATGGATCCTAGCTCCCTGTTCTTGGGGCAAAACCAGGTGGAGACTTCCCTCTTCCACTGCCTCAGCCAGCTGGATTGGCTAGGAGATTCCAGCCCTGCTCACAGCTGGGGAAGGGAGCAGAGTAAAGCTCCCAGATCCAGCTTCCCCTCCCGACAAGGCTGTTCCCGGTTGGGCATCCGGTGCCAGCAAAACAGGTGGGTTTTTCCTCCCCCACCCCTTGCTCAGTTGGTGGGGAGGCTTGTTGGGTGGGAGGTGGCTTAGGAAATCAGAGGGCTCCAGCTCAGGCTGGGAGGTGTCCTCTAGCATCCCCTGGCTATTAGTATGGGCCACTGCAGGGGTCTGGCTGCTTTTCCTGTTTTTAAAAGTGAACGTAAGTTCGCAGTCTTATTGGTTCAACCTATGCAGTTTTTAAAACCCTGCAGAGATAGGATCAATTCAGCCTCAGGCTTTTTGACTACCTGTACTTAGCCTGAAAACAGGCTGAAAACAGGCTAGTGAAATGTTTTAGTAACTCTGGTCTTATCCAGGATCTAACTCCAGAATGAAGGCTAAAGTAAATTCTTACAGAACCATAATAGGCACCGAGGTTTAAACAAAGTTGTTATTAAAAAGAAAAGATACAAAATGCCAAAATTCTGGGTATTTTCTTGTATGAACCAAACTAACATCCAATTAATACTGACATCCTTCCAGCTGAACAGCTCAACTAACTTTTCCTCAGGACAAATCCTTCCATGTTATGCCATGTACTGTTTGCACATTACTTACTTGGCAGTGCTTGCAGCCTTGCAATGCTTCTCCTTTGCCAGAGGGAGATTACCACAAGATCCTTCTACAGTAATGGTAATAATAGTCGTGCTGATAATACAAGGCATTAGAAGAATTGTATTCCATATTATGCATTAATAAAGTTCACATTTCACAAACTGCATGCAGCTTTGTTTTTCAGGGTGAGTTTTCAACTTCTGTTTATATGCCCATGATAGTCAGTGTAAGGCCATTTAAGTTTGCTTCTCATTGTAAGTAAATCAGTGACTATTAGTTAGAAAAGTTAGATCAAAGAAAGCCATTTCCTACAGCTAAGTAGCCGATTGAATGATCTGATTAATCCCAGGTGATTAATAATCTCCAGGACAAGTCCTAAATGTTCCATGATCGTGTCATATTATTACTACACTGAATGCATTAAAAAATAACTTCAAAAATACATTTTGGATTTAGTTCTCGACTTACATATGCAGCACACACATTAAAACAGTAAGCTGTTTTCTGTGTGGCAGGACAATTGTCGACGTAAGCATCCCCAAGCCATGTAACATTCAATTTAAATCTGCATAAAATCTTAATGTATGCATGATAACTTTTCTTTTAGGTTGTGGATGTGATACCCAGTTTAGGATTAGCCAGGGGAAAGTCTCCATCTACTAGAACTGTTTACAAACCAAATTGTTGGTTAATTATGTCATACCAAGTAAAAAGCATGAATAGAGGCATTAGTGTAGAAAGTGACTTTTAAGATATACTTTCAAGTTTATTACCCTTATTTGATTACACTTCACCCACCTAGAACCATAGGTGCCATTTCATATTTCTGCTCTTGCAGAATGATCACACCATTCTCATATAAACAGAAAAGTGTCCTTTGAGCTTTCTCTTTGTGAGACTGAATTTAAACTTCAGGCTCTGTTCATCAGAAGAAACCGGAGCGAAGTGTGTCATTCACAGAGAGGAGACAACAGAAAAGGAAAAATTACACAAAGATGCAAAAAATGTCTGCAGCCAAACAAAATTTTAAATGGTCTGAATTTCCTTTTTTTTTTTTTTTTTTTTTAATGTTTTGAACTCCCGAGTGGTTTAAAAATAAATACTGAACACCAAATTTACAACTAAATCTTTGCATACTCCCTGAGATAGGGATGCTCAACCTCCAGGCATCTAGCTCATTGGACTCCCCAAGGGTCAGGAAATTTGCCAGCAGGGAATCAGTGGCAGTTAATATTGCCACCCCTCCCTCACTGCCAGAAACCCAAGCCTTGCATGATGTCACAACCCTTCCCCCACCAAACAGCCACATCAGAGCCATGCACCACCTTGCCCCTGTGAGGCTGGGCTGAGGCAGGGACACACCTTTCCCCACTATACAGAGCTGAATCAGTGCTAGGTCATGCCCCTTCCCCCAGCATTACTGAACCAAGGGTGAGCTGTTCCCCTCAGCATAGCTGGATGCACTCCCCCCCACCAACCTGCCCCAGATACTGTATTGGGTCCACAAGCTGGATCCAGCCTGCAAAGGGTCCATTCACTGCTAATCTAGCCCACTGGACAAAAATGTTGGGCACCACTGCTCTAAAAGAACAGAAAATAGAATATACACCAATATCTACAGATGATGGAACATATGTGCATTTTTTAAACTAGGGCAAGTACAAGACTTCTCTGCATTATGCATATCTCCACATGCAGATCTCCACATATTTGTTGTAATTTAACAGAAAAGATAAGTAGAGTTTTTATGATAACCAGACCCATTTATTTAATTAACCAAATATCTAAACTTACTGACCTACTTGAAGAGCTACTAGAGAAAAGGAATGTATATATAAATAACTTCCACCAAATGTTCAACCAAAAATTCACAGAAATATTCTATAAAAGCATATGCATCTCTGAATTAGTTAATCTGAAACAACAGTAGTGTTCAATATAGCTGGAAACCTCTCTGTTACTTTCACCTTCTAAGGTACTCACTTTCTCTCATTTTTTCCCAAGCTGATACATACAGTGACAGTGTGGCCTGCTGTTCTTTTCTGTCTTATTCTTTTCTTTCATCTGTCCCCTTCTAAAGGCCATTACATTTTACTGGTCTCCCCACTTTCCCTTCCCTTATTTGTCATCCACTCCCCTAACCTTTAATTCTCCCTTTCCTGATTTTGGAGTATAATTCTTTATTTTTCTTACTGCAATCCCCCAACCTCATGCTAGGTGACCTCAATCAGTGAAAAACGCATCTTTTATCCTGCTGCTTCTTAACATCTCTAGCACAATCACCACTCTCACTCACTCTCTCACGCCACTTATTTGACTTACTCTCAAAATCACAGTGGGTTCTTTCAGATTGTCAACCACTACTTGCTTGCATTCAGTGTTGTGCATCTTTCTTAAGATGTTCCATTTGTAGTATGGCCTGTATACATGAAACGGGGGCCCTAAATTGAAGAGGTGGGTTTTTAAAATCACCCCGTGTCATGCACACACCTGACTTCCCCCCGCCGCCAGAGAGGCAGGTAAAGGTGAGCTGCCAGCAGGCAGAGCAGTCCCTGGGCTGCGGGGGGGAGGAGTGCTTCCCTCAGCAGCAGCAGCAGGCCCCCCCCCCCCCCCCCGGTGGCACCTGCCTGCAGGCACCCAGCTTGGGTGGGCCCAAGGGGCACCACAGCTGTTGAGGGAAGCACAGGGCCCCCATGCAGCTCAGGCAGGCAGGCACGCTCCAGGAGGGGAAAAAACAAACAAACAAAAAAGATCAGGTTTGCTGTTTTTCTTGGGCAGAGCCTGCTTTCCCAGGCTGCTGCCAGGCTGCCTGTATGGGCTTCCTTCAGAACCACAAAGCTGCACAGAGTCCAGTACGTCGCTCCACAGCTGTAGGGGCAGCAAACTAAAACTCCTCAGAAAAGTTTTAGTTTGCTGCGCCCCAAGTCATTTAAGGTGCATTACACCACCAAATTTCCTACAGTGGCTGGGATTAATGCGTGATACACCGCTGAGGCATGCAAACACCGACACCATTAAAGCTGTACAAAAGCATTTAGCCCACTTTAAAATGTCATGCACACGAGCCCCTTGTGTCATCTACACACAGCTGTCAGTCACCAGATTCTTATACTCTGCAATTACCTGAAAGTTTCAAAACTTCTTCACTTGGTTCAAGATCTTTCCCTTTCCCTTTACTTCCTCCAGCACTTGACTTTCACTCTTTTCTCATCACGTACTGTAACCCAAGGTGCACTATGTTCATTCATATCCACATACTGAGCACCTCAAGGAAGTCCTGTAATACTGTTAATTTCCTGCTTGTGTCTCTATTCTATTCTCTTTCTTGCTAATGCCTTTACTCCTCCATATTAATGTTTACACTGCCAGGATCTGCAAACTCTCCTTCTTCAACCCTGTTCTCGGCATCTTTTTTCAGTCTAGCCCAGAAATTCAACTGCATCTGCAAAAATTAAAACAGATAACATCTACTCTCTTCTTTTCTCCAAGTTCCATTTTAGCATTCAAATTCCTCGCTCATCTTTACAGATTTTATTTTTTGAAATACTGCTCCTCCCTTCCCTCCCTCCCTCCCTCCCATTTTAGAAGCTTCAGACCAGACTCATTTGAAGCTGTGTGGGGCAATCCTTAGCTTCCCTGGCTTCCTATCTCTTTTCTTTTGTAACTCCCACCTGTCTAAAGGTCTCTTGCTTCTGTTTATCTCCCTTCCTGATTTTTTTCTCCATCTGTGAGTTGCATCTGTCTACTTCACAGCTCCTTCCTTCCTTCCTTCCTTCCTGTTTCCTTGTTTGCTGCAGGGAGTTATCTTTTTCTATATGTTGCCTTTCGAGGGGTGCTCTTAATCCCTGCCCCTTTTTTTTGTCTTTTTCTCTGTTTCTGTTTTATTACTAACATCTATAAGCCCTCTCCCGACTCTTTTTCAAACCTCCTTTCCCCCCTCTGGAACTCACCCTCCCTTTTTGCTTTTTATGGCCGCATTCCCAGACACTTATCTCTGTAGTTAATATACACAATTTTTTTTCATTCCCTTAGTTTTAGCTTTTGGGATTAACCCTGTCCTAGCAAGAATGTCTGCTCCTACACCAAGTGGCTGGCATGGGGATGCCTCTCAAAACCTTCCCCTTAACCATGGCTTGAAGGTTCATACCCCTCCCTATGTTGGGGTCAAGGTCTGTGTAGCTGCCTTAGCTGATCTCCTGGGACAGCGTAACATACATCACATGGGTCATGTTAACACGGTCCCAGTGATTTACCTGAGCACTCTGACCCTGGTCAATAGGGTGTGCGTGGAAAGCCTGGTCAACAGCGTGTGCGTGGGTGTACACTATCTTGTCACACTTACAGACACCCAGGCAGTGAGAGTGGCGATTTCCAATGTGCCCCATACCTGTCTGACCAGGAGCTGGCCCAGGGACTCGAGCCTTATGGAGTCCCTATTAGTCCTTTGCACCTACTGATGATCGGAAGCAAGGACCCAAAGCTCAAGCATGTCCTGTCCTTTCAAGAGGGCCCCCGGTCTCTGCCTCACTCTTTGAACCTCACATTCGATGGGAGGAGGTTTGTGATTTATTTTTCCTTGTGGGAGAACACGTGTTTTCAGTGTGGTAGCTCTTCCCACCTAGCAGCCTGAAAGGGAAAGCAGCCAGAACATCGGTGACTGCAGCAGCACCAAAGGATGGCACATCCACTTCTGGGACACAGGCCCCACCCAGTGGTCTCTTCCCGACCTCCTTTCACCCCTGTTCCATTGGAGGGGGTTGGGGTCTCCGGCATGAGATCACCATCCAGCGAAGGGGTGGGTACTACTACCGAGCCCTCTCCCCTGCCCATCCCACCTATGGTGCCCACCCCACCCAGTGAGAGGCCCCACCAGGTGGAAGGGCTGATGCCACTTGCTCCCTACCCACTCTTACTACTCTGTCCAAGCTGGCTGAGGTGGCCAGTGACTGTAGAGCCAGGGCCCTGTTGGACGATGGGGCTCAGGCCTCCTCCCAGACACCCTCCACAGCAGCCTTGTTTGAAGGAGCTGGCCCTGGGCAGGTGGGCCAGGAGCGGACCAGCCCATCCCCTGTGAAGGTGGAGCTGCCTGCCACTAAGAAGAAAAACAAAGAGAGGAAAATGAAGGGGGCCTCTCAGGACACCCCATTCCTGCCAGGACCCTCCTTGGTGGTGCCGGGGGGGGGGGCGGGGGGCCTATCTGACTCCTGGCCTTTCTGAATCAGACCAAAGGACAGAAAAGTATAGCAGGGCACATCACTCAGTGGTGCAGAGACCCAAAACTCTTTGTCAAGACTGCCAGAGCTGTAGCCAAACTTATTCAGGAAGATCTAGGCACCTGGCAGATGACTTACCGTCTGGAGAAGCTTGCACAGAGGGTAAGAGATGAGTGGGGCCTGGGGAGGTCCACAGAATAGCGTAGGGCATGATAGGCCTTCTCCGACCTGTCTCTGCTATTTTGCTCTGCTCTTGGGTGCTCGCTCTTCCACCTACACCTTACCTCACTCTTCCTTTCCCATACCCACACCCATGACAGCTATGACGATTGGCACTTTTAACATCAATGGTTGTTGAGATCCAATGAAACGGGAGGTCATCCTGGAGCTCCTGTGCCAGAAGCGGTTGGCCATCACCTTCCTCCAGGAGATGCATTCCAGTGGGCTCAACCAGGTGGCTTGGCACACTGCCTGGTGAGGCCACTTGTTCCTGAGTCATGCCACCAACCTCAGTGCCAGGGTTGTGACTCTCCTATTGCCACAGCTGCAGCTTGAAACGGCAGTGGTGCGGAAGATCATCCCCAGCTGCCTGCTGGCTGTCTGTGTCATGCTGGCACAACACAACCTGCTACTCATCAACGTCTATACACCCACTGATGGCCAGGAAAGGGTCATTTTCTTCGAGACTGTGGCCTCCCTCCTGCATGACACTAGTGAGGAAGAGGACCTGCTCCTCATAGGTGGGGACATTAATTGCACCATTGATGCCTCACTCGACTACACGGGGCCTGAGCCTCACCTGCCCTCAGCCCACAAGCTGCAGTCTGCCCTGGAGACCATGGACTTCATTGACGTCTGGTGATCCCTGCATCCTGACATACACCAGTACACCTGAGCCAGGATGAGTGCCTGGAAGACCCTGCACGCAGGCGCCTTTTTGGTGCTTCAACGTCAGCCTGCTTCAAGACTCCTACTTCCAGGACCACTTTGCCTACTTTTGGTGGGGCTGGGAGGCTGCAAGACTGAGCTATTCCTCCTGAAGTTACGGTGCGATGTGGGCAAGGTACAGATCCAGGCTTTTTGCCAGCAGTACACCCAGCTGGCCACAAATGAACTGTGCCGCTATATCTGAGAGCTGGAGGAAGATGTGGCAGAGCTCGAGGCCACCCTGCTGGCTGCCAGTAGCAATGTGGTGCTGCACAAGAACCTCTGGTTCCACAGGAAATGCCTACATGACTTAGCAGATAGCGTGGCCCACAGAGCGAAGATCCGCGCCCACTACCAAGAGCTGTCAGAAACTAACACCCTAACCCACTTCTTCTTCAACCTGGAGTGGCAGCAGGCAGCAAACAAAATCTAACATCACCTCAAGGCTCCCGAGGGCCCGGTAATCATGGGCCAGGGTGAAATACGTGAGCATGCCATTGCCTTCTATCATGACCTGTTTGCTGCTGAGCCATCCTGCCGACTGGGCAGGCTCAGTGGTGGACTGAGACTCCAAGCTCGTGCTGCGTCCTGGGCCCTCACCAGGCTGCTTTTTGATTTTTTTCTTTTTGTGGGAAGTTAAAAGTTTTGTTATGTGTACTAGTGGATAGAGCAGAGTAGGAATCATTTGTTTATAGAGGGTTTTGGTCTGTACAACCGTGTGTCCCGACTGCATAATGGCACGTTAGGCACGACATGTAATACTGTGAAGGTGTCTGTCATGGTGTGATGTTATGAATGTAATCTCATGGTGCTCTTGATTTGATTTGTTTGTCTTTGCTTTTTATATTGGACCTGGACCGCAGAGGGGCTAACTTTTTGTACCCCAAGCCCCTGAATAAAGTAGCTAAAAAGTCAGAGTCCTCCCCTCCCATCCTTCCATCCTGGATTCTTTCTTAAACACTTTCTTCCTAACGCCTCTTGTTCATTTCTTAGCTTTCTACCATGCTCTTCTACCCCACCACCTTCCCCTCAATCCCTTTTACCTAGCTGCCACCCTATCTTCTTTCTCCTCTTTCTCTCAAGATCACTAGAGCACATCAAACTCATGATACCTCAACTCCTTCTCCTTCAACTCTTTTTGGAAAGCCCCACAATGAACAAAAAGACCTGATGAATGCCAGGGCTTCCAGCTATGTCAAAATAGCTTTTCTCTGTTTCATATTCTTTCTGCTCCTAGAGAAGATGACCCCACTTTCTGACTTGAAGAAATCAGATTCTAATTACTGACTGGCAGTGAGGACACAGATTCTGGTTTCTGACAAGAAGTGCTAGCAATACCATCACACTTACACAGTAAGTGAAAAATTCTTTACACTGCTTGACAACTTGAAAACTTTAGACCAGTTCTGTTCATCAATCTCCTTCTGAATCCTCTGCCCAGTGAGTAGTCTCTCACTATTATAAGGATACTGGGCTTGGCTGAATCTGGGAATTTTCCTTGTCCTTAGCTGACTTTCTATAATCTCTCATCATTGCTCAGAATGAGGACTCATTTATTTCCCCCTCCTCCAATAGGTGCTGTACATATACAACAAAGTGATCACATAATGGAAGTTTGGAGAGGAGCCCAGTCTTGGCATTATCTGAACAGGATTGATCATTTTGTTCTGTTGATACTGAAGCCATGGAAATATAACGTTAAGGATTCATTCCTCCTCCCTAACAGTGTGCATATGAAACTGCTGTATTAAGCAATAAAAGCAACTTTTAAATTAGCTGTGGGGGAATCAAAATGCCAATCATTATAAAAAACTAACATGGGAAATACTAATAGCCAAACACTGAACAAGGCTCTTTATACCAAGGACTTGTTTCTGATTAAAAAAATATACTTTCGAATGCACTTGGCTTAAATTTGGTTGGAGGAAGTGATAACAAGGTTAACATTCACTACATAATGTCAAAGAATACCACTTTTAAAATATTTAAAAAAAAATATTGGGAATAATTGTATCTCTATGGCTGACACTGAATATGTGAATGAGTGATGACATGGAGAAACTTTAACAGAGATAGCAGTTACTAAAATATCCGATTGTTGGTAGGAAGCCTCTTATAATTTCCTATTTTATTTACTATGCTCTACTACTCACTGAGCTGCAAATAGGTCTAACTGAAAACACGAAAAAAGATTCTCCTCTATTCAGTATCATTGCAGGCACATCTATAAAAATGTACTAAGAGGAAATGTGGTGGTGAGAAGCCCCCACAAGCTTTCAAAGGGGCTGGGGCAGACCCCGTGGGCCCCAAGCTGCACAAGCAGCCCCTGCCCCCGGGAAACTTACCTCCAGGAGCACAGCTGGAGCCAGAGCAGGAGCCATGTCCCCAGGGCAGGGAAAAGCTGGACCAATTGCAGCGGCCAGAGCAGCCACCGCGGGAAGATTTAAAAGCCCCACCGGAACCCAGCAGGGGGAGAGAGAGGGAGCACACTGGCATGGTGAAGCTCCTGTGCCCTACAGGAGGATTGCAGCCAGCTCAGTGCCGGCATCTAGAGTAAGGGAGAGGAATGGAGCTCCTGGGCAAGGCATGGAGGGAAAAGCCAGTCCACTCCCCCTCCCTTCTGTCCAGCTGCGTACATACGGCCGATCATTAGGGGTGTCCCACCCAGAGGTGATGAGGAAGACACCAGTTACCAAGAACCTCGCTTGGCAGCACCTGAAACCAAAGCGCTAGCTGCCGTAACAGCCAAGCTAGAGCCCCAGTGCCCGCACCGACGCTGGTCCCCTAGAGAAAGGGGCACACTGGTCCCCTATGTCTACAGGGCATGGCAGAACAAAACACCCTGCACCAATGGTTGGCATGTGGATGGGGTGTAGGGGACGCAAAGCCACATGGAACATCACATCAAGACTGTGACTACTACCGTCCCCCAGAAAGAGGATCTCCACTGAACCCCTCCTTTCATTTAATAACACCAAGTCATGGCAGGAGAGTTGAGGGGAGGGGCCCTGTGCCAGACAGATGGTACGGCATCTGATGTACCCCTCCACCTTAGGCACTTCCACAGTGGTGCACTGGCCAGGAACTTTTCTTTTTTGAACAGTGGCATTAACAGGATAGAAATCCCAACCCGGGTCAAGCAGACATGCAGCTGCCAGTGTTAGCCCATGCGCAGCTACTAACACAGGCCATCCAAGCCATAGGGCAGGTGTTAGAGGTACAGCAGCTACTGGGGGCACACCAGCAGGAATGGATGCAGCGTAATGCTGCCCTATTTAAGATGCCACAAATGACATGGGAAGATGATCCCGAGGCCTATACAGAGGCATTTGAGAGGACCGCCATTCAGATGGTTCAGGGTTGGATCACAGTCAGTGGGCCCACCAGCTGGGCACCCTGGTGATAGAACATTCCCAAGCCACTTATTGGGCCCTGTCAAGGGAGGATGCCCGAGACTATGATACCATGAAGGCAGCAATCTTGTACACACTCGAGATTTACCCAGAGAGCTACAGACAGGTGTTCCGAGCTTGAAAGCCGAAAGAGGTCAAGCAGCCTCGTAGTTTGCTGCAACACCAGCGGGACACGCTTAATGGCTACCTTTGACAGGGAGGGGGTCATTGACCAGGTCTTATTGAAGCAATTTGTGACAGCTGAAATTATGTCTGTGTGATAAAGGTGCTTGCTGAAGGCTCTATGAAGATAAGACTAAGTGGTTTTTTTTCTGTATTTGCTTAAATATTAAGCTATATGTTGTTGCTAAAAGCCTAATTAAAGTCTAAGATGTAGTGAGGCCTTGTATAAAGTAAGGCCTAGTAAATTTAGCAAAGCCTTGAAGTAATAAGGCCCTGTGGCGTAGTTAAAATTACCTTATCGAAGAACTGCAAGGCTTGTACTGCTATTGGTCAGTCTAAGGACAGTTGAAGTAAAAGGAATCTGAGTGGTTGTACATTATCAGAACCATTCAGAAGCTTTAAATTGGATGGAATATCTGGAAGCCATTCAGAAGGAAGATACAGCTCTGTGAAAAGGATTAGTTAGCTGTTGCCTGGATCAGTGGCCCCGTGGACCTCGAGGAGCCCAAGGACTGCATTCCAGGGTCCTTCCCAGTACCCTTCGGACAGCGCTGTTCAGGGACGCCTGACTTTGCTGAACTTTGTGGAAAGAGAAGCTTGCTGTGCATCAGGCATCAGAGGGGACTGCCGATAAGTTGCCAACGTGAATTGCTTTTGTCTGTCATTGTTTGTCTTGTTACTATGCGTAGTTGTGTTTTTGTTAAGTCAATTAATCTTTCTTACCTTTCTACCCCCGACCACACTCTCAATCCCCGAACCCTCCACAGGCAGCTGAGACAAGAGCTTATTTCTGTTTTCTTCTAAATCATTGGACAAAGAAAGGAGAGTGAATCTCTTTCTCCTCTGTTCCCTGCCTGTAATAAAAGCAATAGGACAGGTTCTCAAGAGAGTCTGTTTACTTATACATTAGATCCTCAAGGGGCATGATCTATATTTCATTAGTGTGTCTTGCTCTACCATATAGATGGTCCATGTATTTCCATCAGTGGTGGATGTTGCCTGGACAATACGTTCACACGTTTCTGATAAAAGGTATGGTAAAATCTCCTCCATTGGTCAGTGCCTTATAGTTCTCTGTATGACCAGTAAGATTCCTATGGAACATGATGGACCAATTAAGAAATTTTTCATCTTTTCTGAAGGTTTCAATTGGTATTTTACACTTCCCAAACTGTTTCTGGCTTAATTTCTTCAGTTAAAGTCACTCAGCTCACATGTTAGTTAATCTTGCACTTCATTGAGCCAGTTTTTGTTTCATTTGATTTTTCTCAAATCCTACCAGGATTGTTTGCTCAGTCAACTTTAGTTCAAATACCAAATTTGGTCAGTCCCTAGGTCTAGATCTAACTCCTTCCTAGTAGATTTCCTCCAATTCTCTGTGGATGTTATCATCTGATCTAGACCTGAGATATTGCGTGCATCAGAGATCAGCAGTCTTTTCAGGGTGGCAGGCTGAAATAATGCAGCTCAATCCAAGGTGGGCCAGTACTTCCAACCTAGCTGTAACTAGTGGTACTTTTTGCTACTGATATGCACAACCTCCTTAGAATTTCCCTACTGCTAAAATGCTGTTGATATCTGGGTTTCACAGGCTGGATGAAATTGCTTGGCAGGTGTGATCCAGCCCACAGGCTGTGGGTTTTTGACCCCTGGTGTACATGGTAGGGATTATTTTGAAGCGTTATTGCTTGGATTTAAATTACTATTTCTTCTCCTGGCTGTAATCCTTTTGCTTCTGACACTATACTGCTAATTTTAGGATTATTTCCAGTTGATCATCATCATGGACCCTAAAGAAGGTTCAGATTAATGTCTGATGGTACAGAGATGTACACATTGCCATTCAGAACTGCTGGGCTCAATAGGTTTTCTCTTACAGGGTAGGGCAGTCACTCTTTTCCTCATTCCAGTCTCCCTAGGGGAGGGCTACTTTAAGTACCAGGGGGAGCTCTGCAGGATTTTTGTGGATGGAGTCTGCTTAGGCCAAAAACAGACATCACATTTCTCCCTGGACAAAACTTTTTATTCTGGGATCCTACAGATGTACAAGCCCATTGTCCCACTTCAGATACCCATGAAGTATAACACTTTTTCCTGGGACAATTGAGCTAATTCTTATATGAGCTAAGCATGCAAAGGGCTATGCCACTCAGATCAACCAGAGTCAACTCAAATGTACCATCTGTTTTTACCCATAGAGGTTGGAAACCAGATGCCCAATCTGTAATTATTCTTGAAACTTTGGAATTTTTGCACACAATTGGGGTAAAGTATCAAAAACTCAGAAGTATTTTTGGAATCGAGACCTCATAATATTTTGTTTTAGAAACACCAAGACATGCCACTTCCAATAAGAAAGTAGGCTTCCTTGGTCCCCTGGTAACTCAGAGTAGCTGTTAGCTCAAAGTGACAAAAGTCTTATCAGTTTAGTTGCTCCCTACCACAAAACAGCAGGAGTGGGTGCAGAGACACCAACCCCGGACCAGTGAGGAAGACCTCCACCTGGCTGAGGCCTTTGCCAGCTCGGAAAATGAGTGTGGGCATGGATGAGGTTCCCGGGTCCCAATGGGGAGCATGGCCAGAGAAGAAGAAAGGTGAATGGGTCCACAGAAGGGGACATCGAGGGGTGTCATTTGGGTGTCTTCTACCACTGCAGACAAACTGGGCATATCACCAGGGAAAGTGGTCTGGGCCTGAGTGAACTGGGGTATGGGCTGATTACATCCACCCCACCCTGCGAGCGGGGCAAAAAGGTAGAGAGAGGGGAACCCATGGACTGTAGCTTTGGTTCTGTCGCACATGAGGAAGGATGGGACCACCCCATCATGACCGCCTGGATTGGGGATAAGGTGGTAAGGGCAACCCTAGACACGGGATGCTCCCAGTCCCTACTCCAAGCAGACCTAGCCCCATGGACCAGAGTAAAGGAAGCCAGACCCTTGACGATGACTTGCATATTGGGTGGTAAGATGCATTTCTGAAGCTGCTACCTTCTCTTGAAGGTGATGGAGTTCTGAGGGAACTAAGGGTCAGGTTGGCTCCAGCCCTAGCCTGTGAGATGATCCTCGGATGAGAATGTGGGCTGTTCTACACGTTACTGGAATGGGTACAAGCAACTGAGGAGGAGAGGAAGTGACTCAGAAGGGGGGAGGCCTGGGCTGGCGAAAGCCGATCTCACCAGAGGGAAGCAGACTGAGACGGTATGGCCAGTGTGACGCAGTTTTGCCAGGCTCAGTGAGAAGATCTGGAGCGCCAACGGCTCAGGACAGAGGACCCCGGGGAGGGAACGTCCTGGAGTCACTCCAGCTTTGAGGTAATCGGGGGGCTACTATATTGGGTCCACAGAGGTGAGGCAGGCACAAATGAAAGATGGCAGCTGGTGGTCCCATCCTTGCTCCACCAATCTATTTGGAGATTGGCCCATGACTCCCTGCTAGGGGGTCATTTAGGACGTACCAAGACCCAGGCTAGGCTAGTCCAAGAATTCTTTTGGCCACGTCTGCAGGAGGACGTGGAAAGATGGGGAGCAGCTTGCCCAGAATGCCAGAAGGCCTGGGAATGAAGACCACGGATGCCACAATTGCACCCAATGCTGGTAATAGAGACACAGTTCTCCTGTGTCGTGCTTGACGTTGTGGGTCCCCTCTTAAAAATCACACGGTGGCTACCAATACGTATTGGTTTTAGTGGACTACGTCACAAGTTTCCCAGAGGCGGTCCCACTCAGATCCATTACAGTAACTCATGTAGCAGAGGAGCTACTCAAATGGATTGCTAGAGTAGGCATACCATGTGAGATACTCACCAACCAGGGGATGAATTTCATGTACTGGATGATGAAGGCTCTTTGTAATACCCTTGGCATCACCCACTTAAAAACATTGGCTTATCACCCCCAGATGAATGGCTTAGTCAAAAGACTAAACAGAACAATCAAAAGGTTGCTCAGGTGGTGTTTGCAGGAAGACCCCCAACGATGGGATACCATATTAAAGCCATTACTGTTTGCCCTAAGGGATGCCCCCCAAGAGTCGACGCTGTACTCCCCATTCCAGCTAGTATACAACCACAGCCCCAGGGGGCTGTTGCAGATCATCCGGGAGGAATGGGAGAGACCGGTGGGGTTAGGAATATCAGCAGAGAGGTACCGGCAGGAACTACAGGACCAGATCAACAAGGCTATGTGGATTGCTTGCCAATACCTGAGAGCCACACAAGAATAACAGAAGACCCAGTATAATAGAAAAACAAAAACCTTAACATTCTATTCAGGAGATATGGCCTTGGTCTTGCTTCCTGCATCAGCAAGTAAACACCTCACGATGTGGCAAGGCCTGTTTAGGGTGGTCCATCAAGTAGGACCAGTGGATTATCAAGTGCTCAAACCGGGGCACTGCCATGAGCATTAAATTTATCATATAAACCTCCTTAAGGAATGGGAGGCCGCACAGGGCTGGCTAGTGCAGGAAGAGGAGGCGGTAGAAGAACCAGGACCTCTCTGCCTAGAATTAGGGGAATCCGTAACGAAGGATTCAGTGCAATTAGGAGAAGATCTGGATGCCAAGAAATGACAGGAACTGATAAAAGTAATAGAGGCCTTCCAGGAAGTGTTCCAGGAAACCCCTGGGCGGGCACGAGGAATTGAGCACGAGATCAGAACACCACCCGGTACACTAGTCAGGGAAAGATGGAGGCCAATACCTCAACGTTGGCAGCAGGAAATACAACATGAGATTGAAAAAATGTGAAAACGGAATTATCCGGCCATCCCAGAGCCCTTGGTGTAGTCCCCTTGTACCAGTGGTCAAACCAGATGGGTCACTCCACTTGTGCATAGACTTCAGAAAGTTAAATGCTTTAATGATCTTTGATGCCTTCTCTATGCCACACATGGCCCACCTCATTGAATCGGGGAAGCCCAATACATATCTACCATCAACCTAGCCAAAAGGTACTGGCAAATCCCAATGCGACCCACAGACAGCGCCAAAACCACTTTCAGGATGCCTTGGGGCTTGTTTGAATTTGTACAGATGCCCTTTGGGCTGAATGGCACGGTGGCCACCTTTCAGAGGCTTATGGACACCCTACTGGCACCACCCGCATCATATGCGGTAGCCTATATCGTTGACATCATCATCTTCACTCCCAATTGGGACCAATACCTCAAGGCCCTAAGTGCAGTCCTGGGAGAGCTTCAAATAGTGGGTCTGACTGCCAATCCAAAGAAATGCGAGCTAGCAGGGATAGAGATGGCATACCTGGGATTTTGGGTAGGCCAGGGAACCATCCGCCCCCGGCAAACAAGGTGGACGCCATACAGCAGTTCCAGGAACCACACAACCATAGACAACTCTTCTACTTCTTTGGGCTCATCAATTATTACCGAAGGTTCATACCACATTTCACAGGCCTCTGCACCCCTCACAGATGCGATCAAAGGGGGACCAGCAGCAGTGATAAAGTGGACATCCAAAATGAGAAGGAGTTTCAAGAAACTGAAGGAGGCAATACATCGCCATGTCACAGTACACGCTCCTAATTTTTCTGCCCCTTTTATATTGCAGACAGACACATCAGCAACACCCTAGGGGCTGTGTTACTCCAAAGTAGTGGGGAAGATGAGCACCCGATTGCTTTCGCCAGCCGTAAACTCTGCTGTGCCAAAACCACATATGCCACTATCGAAAGGGAGTACCTGGCGATACGCTGGGTGATAGAATATTTTACGTATTACCTGATGGGGCGGGAATTCCTGGTGGTGGCAGATCATGCCCCACTGCAATGGCTAACCAGGAAACAAAGTGAAAACACCCATAGTACTCACTGGGCTCTGGCTCTACAACCTTTTAAGTTTATGGTAGTGCACCACCCCAGCAAAGATAATTTTGTAGCAGATTTCCTCTCTAGATGTGGTAGCCCAGGGGAGTCAGCCAAGGAGGCACACGAGGAGGAACATCAGGCCCTTTGGGAAGCCATACAAGGGGTCCAGATGCCACAAGACAACTTAAGAGGGGAGGTCTGTGGCAGCGAGAAGCCCCCACAGGCTTCCGAAGGGGCTAGGGCAGACCCAATGGGCCCCAAGCTGCACAAACAGCCTCCACCCTGGGGAAACTTACCTCCAGGAGCACAGCTAGAGCTGCAGCCGCAGCCGCACAAGCCAGTGTTACACAGGCTGTTTAATCAGCTGTTCCTGGGGCGGGGAAAAGCTGGACCAATCCAGCCACCACAGGAAGATTTAAAAGCCCCACCAGACACTGGCAGTGGGAGAGAAAGGGAGCACACCAGGCACGGTGAGGCTCCTGTGCCCTACAGGAGGATTGCAGCCAGCTCAGTGCCAGAATCTAGAGCAAGGGAGGGGAACAGAGCTCCTGGGCAAGGTGTGGAGGGAGAAGCCAGTCCACTCCCTCCCCCATTCCCTTCTGTCCAGCTGCATACATACAGCCAATCATTAGGGGTGTCCCACCCAGAGGCAATGAGGAAGACACCAGCCACTAAGAACCTCGCTCAGCAGCACCCGAGACAAAAGCACTAGCTGTCGTAACAGCCAAGCTATTGCACCAGTGCCTGCATCAACGCTGGTCCCCTAGAGAAAGGGGTCTACAGGGCACGGCAGAACAACGCAGGCTACACCGGCAGTTGGCATGTGGATGGGGTGTAGGGGAGGCGGAGCCCCATGGAACATTGTGTCAAGGCTGTGAGTACTACCATCCCCGGGGTCCCGCAGGAAGAGGATCTCCACTGAACCCCCTCCTTTCATTTAATAACACCAAGTCATGGCAGGCGAGTTGAGGGGAGGGGCCCTGAGCCGGACGGATGGTACAGCACCTGACATACCACCCCCACCTTAGGCACTTCCACAGGAATAAAGAAACAGGATAACAGCTCTTTAATTACTGTAACGCACTGGTTAGTATGAGAAAAGAGGAATATCTAATTTCTTTTCACAGGCTGTAAACTAAGGCACATTTCTAGTACACACAAAAGATAAATTCTAAGTCCTGATCCTGAAAAGGGCTTCTTAAAAATCACAGTTGCAAAAACGAATCCCTCTTTGAGCTATTTAATAGTGCACTGTAGTGAAATTACTTTACCATGTGTTCCTCATATGTTCCTAATTTTTCAAAGTTTATCAAGAAAAAATTCAAGTACATATAAAATAAATACAAACATGTGCATATGTCTCCATTTTTAGCAAAGGTATCCTAACAAGGCATAACAAATAATAAACATGAGTGGTCAGAAATTCTTTTTTATTTATCAGATGATGTCCCAGCTGCATGTTATCACATCCAATTCTCTTTCTTTCAGCTTTAGAAAATGTTTACTTTGGCATTTAGAAAAGGAGCCTCTTCTGACCTTCAAATCTGTTAATTTTTTGGTGTTTAGTGCCTTTTCTACAAATTAAACATTTTAAAAGAAATTATAGTTTACAATCACACATGAACTAAGGTTCACATCTTCAGAACAGCCCAGCACCTTTCAAAAATGTACTTAAGTACAAGTAGCCAATACATGTTGAAAACTTCTGAAAATCTGACCCTACCTAAGTAAAAAATTCAATTAATTAAATACTTAAATATTATTTGCCAAGACAAATTTTAGAATTCAACTTGGTTAAAAGTAATAGTAAAATTAGTTCTATCATCTTGTTTTTTAAGTAATCAAATTACTAATAACCTACAATACTTATTTCCAAAAGTGAGAATATAATTTTAAGATATATACCAAGATAATAAAAAAGCTTACATTATAAAAAAAAAAATCATCTTTTTAAATACTGTATTTACTCAAATATAAGACAACCTTGATTATAAGACAACCCCCCAATAACTAGATTCTATATATGGAAAATGTATAAATTGGATATAATATTCCAGGTATAGAATCTAACTTTTGGAGGTCTGTCTTGATTTTGTCCCCCTCTCACTGCTACAGCAGGGAAAATAAATCTGGTGGGCCAGGTAGCCCCTTTGACCTCTGCCCCCCACCCTCATCTTCTTCCCTCTGCAGCCCCTTCCCCATCTCCTTACTGTGAGACCATGCATGTTTACTGCAAATAATACCCCCTGCAAAGGATCCATGTGTTAATTAGCTCCCACTCATGACTGGAACTGGGTGTTCTTGTCATAAGTCCTGGGATCCTTCAAAAATGTATATGCAGATTAGGCACAAGGCAACCTGGGCTGGCTCCACCTAATGTGGAGCCACACTAATTACTAATGTGACAGACTGAGAAAGGGGGAGAACATAGGGATTCTGGTGAACTTTTGGGGCCCTGTTTCATGATGATTTATGGCTGGGGAAGAAACAGGAGTCACTGAAAATAGGAAAAAAAGGCACAACTCAGCTGTGAGAGTGAAGAGGAAGTTGAAATGTATGCAATGTAGTGGTTCAACATGACTTGAAAATGAGTCTGTGCTGAGGGGGACTGCATGCAATGGGCACTACCACATATTTTATTCAGATGGGCTCCACTAACCTATCCTTCTGGTAGGGTCCCCATTGGTATTTTGGTGCCAGTGGAGGGTGTCAGGGCTTGCTCCAACCTCTCCAGGGGCTGGCCTGCTATTGTAGGGCCTCCAAGCCCGATGCTCAGTCCCTTCTGAGGGAGAACCTCCTTTTTTTTTTTTTTTTTTTGGAGGTCACACAAAAAAAAAGTTCCCACCAGCATGTTTACCCAATATAAGTGTTTTACAGTCATGCTCAGTGTTGGCTGCATCTAACCATCATCATAACTGGTTTCCATTACTGAGTACATGATGCTTTTAGCAGCGGTTTAGAGACAGACAATGTATTTAATGCAGCTTCCTTGTATGTTAATGTAAACTGAGGAGCTTTCCTTTCCCATGCTGCTTTGGGGGGGGGGGGTGGAAGGACCTGGTCTTGTATTCAGGTATACATGGTAACCATTTTCAGACCATCTAAGTAAGTCAGAAATGATTATTTTACTAAGCAGGAAGTGAATTAACATCCTTAATCTCACAAATATAGACGTAAAATGGTAAATACACTTCCACATCATGTTGCAGAAATCATTTTTCAAAGCTCTGGTTACCTTTTGCTTGTAATCATATTTTAAAAGCACTAACAAACTAGACTCTAGGAACATGTTTAGACTAAAAATTTAAAATATACTTTGTAGACCAACATCAATATCCTAATTAGACTGAGCAACTGTCACCTATAGAGATCAAAAGGGTTTATAAACTTCAATTTACTCTCTCAAGTCCCATATGAAAGGGCAACCATTCTATTTATAAACAAGAAAAAAATGAGATACTAAAAATTCAAATAAATCATTTAAATTCACATAAGAAGTTGGGATGCCAACTCTGATGAGAATTCAGCTCTCCAGAATCAGCTGCAAAGTTAAGGCTCTTTTAAAAATCAAGTCATTATAACATCTTCTTCTTCCTAAAACAGACATCTTTGCTGTCAACATTTTCAACCCAAAAAGATTTTAACATGATTCTCAACTACATGAGCAGTCTGTGCTAAATACAGGGCATAAATTAATTAGGCATTTCAAATGACAAAAATAAATTGCTGAATCGTCTTGTTGAAATTAGCATTTTCCCTTCTATAGACAGGGTAGATACACTGTACCAATAATCTAGAGAAGGGGTTTCAAAGTTCTAGCCTGAGGCCAGATCTAACCACAGCGCTGCTCTCCACCCACAGCATACACTAGCCCTGGCCCCATGAGCTGCATGCAGAGCCTATATGATTAGCCTGCAGATGGCACATGGCTAGACCACAGAGTGCGCTGGATCCAGGGTCGGTCCGGACTAGGCCCAGAAACAGGCCATCTATGCTGGGTCTGCCACGCAAAGCCAAACTGATGTGGGCACCCTATACAGCATGTGCCCCAGACCAGCCCCACGTGCCATGTGCCACACATGGGGCTACGGCTGTTGTGTACTGCACACAGCATGCGAGGCTGGAGCTCTTGTACGCATTGCAAGCAGCTTGCACGGCCACTCCAGGGTACACACTGCATGTAGCGCCTACACTGGATGACCTCTGTAGACTAAAGCCAGCATTTGGGGCCAGTCTGTGAGCCTTGTCAGGTCCACAAACCAACTCCTTCATGTGTCCCTCATCCAGTCCATGGGTCTGGATAGAGTCTGATACCTTTGATATAGAGTACTTAAGCAAATTCATGTAAAAATACATTTTTCTTCTGGTAACACTACACTTAACCTATTGTGCATTATTTTTTAAATATTATGCAACTCTTTTCCAACTGAAAGATTTCCAACTTTAAAAAAACAAAAAAACAAAAAAAACCCCCAAAAAACACCTTCATTCTTTATTTCTGGCTATTTCTATTAACTCAATTTAGCTTTAAACAAAAAACCCATTCATGCAAATCTCATTTCCAAGGCTCCATCTCAAAGTCCCAACCACACAGACAACTGGCACAAAAGATTAAAATGGTGAAGTGTATTTCAAAATGCTGCCATCTGATTCATATGCCACACAAATATCTAACATAAATAATGAAAAAGCTTTAGTCTCAAACACCAGCTCTTGAAATCATCCAAAATTCTAACCTGTTTCTTAAACCATGATAAGTTAAAGCCATAACTGTGAGAAACAACTTTTTAAATCAACAACAAAAAGTGATTTCCATGTCAGGGATAATAGAAAGCAATTACATTTTCAAAGAAGACTGTCAACATAATAGTAATACAATGTACAAAAACAAAGTTATTTTTCTTATGTTAGAATCCCTTAGATAGGAGTACTCAATCCCTGGACTACAGAGCCATATCATCTGACCCATGGGGCTTCCAGTGTCCAGAAATCTAGTACTATTAATTATCGCTCCTCTGCTCCCAAATTTCTGGACTTATGGGGAGTCCTCTGAGATGGATAGCATGGCCTTCCACACCAAACTGCACTGACTCCATGTGGGATCCAGCCCACAGACCAACCCTACACCATTTATCTGGCCTGTAGGGCCAAAAGATTGGGTACCACTGCCTTAGATCATTAAAGAAGAATGTTAAATTCCAGCTAACTTATTATTTATACTTTTTTTAAAAATTTTTTGCATAAAAAATTAAGTCTGTTGGCTTTAAAAAACTATTTTCACTTGAATTCAGAATAAATTTACAAAACTATTTCCATAAGTCTTAAGCTTTAAAAAGTGTGTTTCTTAGTTATAAACTTATCTTAGTTATGAAACTTAGTTATAAATTTCAGAAAGTATGGGTCAGGATTGCTATTTTTCTCTCTCCTTTCTCCACCCCCAGCCCTTTTTCTGTCCTCTATATTAAGTAATTGACTTAGATGCGTTACTTAAGAAATATGTAATAAGCAGAACTGCACAATGAACTGTGTATTTTAGGTAACATTTGAGTGAATTACTTTTATATTGTAGTTGAATAAAAATTTTAATTGCTTGACTTGAAAAGAAAAAACAATCTTTGCATTCATATTCTGGTATAATTACAGAACCCAGTCTAAGCAATTTATAGTGCTAGATATTAAAGATTTTTTTCCCCATCCTGGATGATTAAAGACCCCACAGTTTCCCTCTAGAGATAATTTAACTGAAAGTCAGTGGGCTTCAACTTGAATCTTTAGGCTAGGGACAGAAATTACACACAAACTGATATAAGTGATCAGAAACTGGTTCAAATCCGTAACAGAACAGACGTGCAGTGCACATAACCACTTTCAAAATGGCCAAAAACAGTTTAGGATAAGCCTCAATGGATATAGTATCAGACCTCAACTGATTTAGGTTAAATCAGTTTATTGAACTTCTTTCCCAAATCCCCTCCAGATTCAAGTTAACTTGCAGTCCCCCAGAATCCCAGGGTGCTTTGCATCTCCCCTGCAAATTCCCCCTTGCAGGGTGGGCAGGCTAGCTTTGGCCCAAGCTGTCTGCTCCAGCCGTACAGGGAGATGTGCTCTAGTGCCCCCCCGACTTCTTGCCTGAACTATTACAGACATGTGGCTGCATTTCCGGAATCAAAAACGAATGTCTGCTCACTTGCTTATCTGTTCAGTCTATGCATCTTAGACTAACCTGTGAAGATTGACTTGATTCAGCCTCGTTGTTTTTGACTGTCTGTACTTAGCCTTATTCTCTTCCCTATTACTTTTCAAGCTTACAAATGAGTTACTTAATGGAGCAGTTCTCTTTTTCACTTATGTTTCTAAATGATATATTTCTTTTCTATGAAAAAGCATGTAGCAGATTGGGTCCAAATTCAAATCAGATAACAAAAAGGTATATCCAGTAATAATTTGACAAAGGAAAAGAGTCAATGAACATTAAAGACAGTGCTCAGGCTTCAACAATAATACAGGCCACAACTCTGGTGAGTGAAATCATCATGGGACCTGCTGACCGATACTGCTCTCCCCTTTCAACAAGGCAGTCAGTTTCAAAAACTGTGCAATACAACTGATGACGAGGATGAATGGTCACAAACTGCTACAAGATCGTTTCAGGCTGGACATAAGGAAGAATTTCTTTACTGTCCGAGCCCCCAAGGTCTGGAACAGCCTGCCACCGGAGGTTGTCCAAGCGCCTTCATTGAACACCTTCAAGATGAAACTGGATGCTTATCTTGCTGGGATCCTATGACCCCAGCTGACGTCCTGCCCTTTGGGCAGGGGGCTGGACTCGATGATCTTCCGAGGTCCCTTCCAGCCCTAATGTCTATGAAATCTATGAAATGATCCAACAGTGAGGCCCCCCATGTTCACAGCAACAGCAAAAGGCATAGCCACTTTTTCCTGAAAAATGTCATTGTTTCCTCTCCTTTCCTTCAGGTTACTGGTTACAGTGGATTCAACTGCAATGTTTCTCTGTGTATATGGGGTAGTATATAATAAACTAAGGTGTTGGGGCTACAGACATCAAACTGCACAGATATCTTGGATTCACAGCAGTTGTGTGGGTTGTGCAGACACAACAATTTTCTGAATAATGGCTAGTTTCATAGTTAATTTAATTTAATATCTGTTTCATTGAATTACAGCTTCAGATCATTCATCTTGGCAGCAGGAATTAGACCTCATATGGGGTGATAGAATTAACTACAAGTACTGGTTCAGTCTTCTACTGTCAGAGTAGGGAACAAGGGTAAAACCTCTTCCTTGAGCTTTAAGTGGGTTAAGGTAACTCAAGTACACTATAGGATGGTTTGAATCTAAACTCTAAAAAAGGACTGGGAAGGCCAACTACAGCTTGATGAGGCAGTTTCCATCCATTGTCTCCCTCTACCCTGCCTCCCCCGCTCTTTTCTTTTGTTCACATCCATGGAAGGTTGTCTTTAGAATTTCTCATTTAAGTTTAATGAGATATTAAATTTAGAGCCACTTCAGAAAAAAACATTCTAGTCTTTGTCCTCAGTGGCCATTCTCACTTTGATTTTAAGTGTTAAAATCAAGCTGTCCTCCAGGCGAGGCAACGAGTTAATATTTTAAAAGTTCGCAATTCCTATAAGAAAGGTGATAATTTCAGGATTAGCATTTTAAGCCTGAGTAATGATCTGGAAAAAAATCATTAAGGATCACATTTGTGGGAGCCCAGCAGGGGAAATAATGCTGAAAGGAAATCAGCACGGGTTCATTGCAGGTAGATCCTGCCTGACTAACCTTGTTTCTTTTTATGACCAGGAAAGAAAATGCTTAGATGCAGGAGTCGAGGTAGATGTCATCTACCTAGACTTTAAGAAGGCCTTTGATATGGTATCTCATTCTGTTTTCATAAATAAACTGACAGGCTGTGATGCAGATGATTACTAGCTCAGGTGGGTGGCAAATTGGCTTAGGGGTCGTACCCAGAGAGTGGTGGTGGACAGGTCGATATCAACCTGGAAAGATGTGGGCAGTGGAGTCCCACAGGGCCTGGTGCCTTGGACCGGTGCTATTCTTCATCAGTAACTTGGACGAGGCCATGGAGAACACCCTGTCCAAGTTCACAGATGATACCAAATTATGGGACAAAGTTAATACACCAGAGGGTAGGGAATGGATCCAGGCAGATCTGGACAGGTTGGAAAAATGGGCAGAACGAAATAGGATGAAATTCAACGAAGACAAGTACAAAGTGCTGTTTGTACCTGGGCAAAAAGAACTACCAACACACTTACAGGCTGGGGGACGACCTTTTCAGCAGCACAGCAGCAGAAAGGGATCTTGGAGTCAAAGTTGACTCCAAGATAAGCATGAGTCATCAATGTGATGAAGCAAACAACAAGGCTAACCATATTTTATCATGCATTAGCAGATGCATGACGAACAGGTCCAAGGAGTTGATGCTTCTCCTCTATGCGGCACTGATCAGGCCGCAGTTGGAGTACTGCATAGGAACTAGGAAGCACTGGCCACAAATTGACAGAGAGCAGATTTAGATTAGACATTAGAAAGAACTTTTTCACAGTAAGGGTTGTAACTAAGATAACATACTTTCTGAAATCTGGTAATTTTAGCCATGTTATTCTAGCCTTTCACAGAACCTGGGAAAGCCGTAAAGAGAAATAGCTGTATAGCAAAGATGGCAACTATGAAAAAGTGCTGTTCAGATTTATAGTCCCTCTGTATAAGTTTCAAGCAATAACTTAGAGAACTGTTACTAGTACAGTTAACATCACAATACAGCATATCTTAATGTATCAGTCAAATGTTAAAGAGCTGTAACACCCAGTCACAAGAAAAGTTGCCTAGAAGTTAAGGTTTCTGTGCCGGTGCTTATTTTTTGTTAATTAAATACATCAAACAAAATTGCACCCAGGGAAAGCAAGTATAGCTACTGATCCTGATTTTATCTGTTAAGAATAAATAAATTTCTTAGTGAATGGTCTAGTTCAGCAAAAAAGTGTTTCCAGATGAAGGATGTATAAGCAAGATGCTTAACCTTTCATAGGTTTTTGGTTAAGGTATCAGATCTATTCATGTGAAGGAGGCAATCAAAACATACCTTCTATGGTATGGATAAAGATAAGTACAACCAATAGCAGAGATGTTCCTATGGATACAAATATCTTGGTGGAGATTCCAGGTAAACAAACATTCTGCTAACAGGGTTGAGACTTAATAAGACTTACAAAATTCTACAAGTGGCAGGAAAAGATTAAAGAACATTTTCTCTCTCTATAACGGTTGGTTGAACAGTACATAAAAAAGTAAAAAGCTGGAATACAAAAGTTGCATTGAATCTCAGAAATAGAAGTGTTAATCAGCACGAATATGTTTGTTTTGTTTTTTTTACCTTTTTAGAGCTTCCTGGAGGATAGAATCCGTAGCACACCTAAACATACAAAAATGAAAAATAATTAGAACATTTAAGAAGACAGTCTGAATTACTGTTACCAAAATATAACAAATATGAGTAGTAAGAATAAAAGTTAATAATAAGTAGTGGATATCCATCCAAAACCCTGTGAAGTCAATTTACACCCTGGAAATGTATATAGTTCACCTTCCGACCCACAAAACAACGAGTCACAGAACCAAGTATCATTACAATTATGACATGGGTGGTACAGAATCTTCTCCCCCAAACTGGCCCTTCAGAAATACTGAACAAAAGGCATAACAGTACAGGACTTTGCAAAAAGCCATGGGGATCATGAAAGGCTACTAAGGCTTGTGCCATCAAAAAGATACAAATGAGGGGAAAAAAGCACACCACTAAAAAAAGATTCTGTACTCCACAGTTCTCAGAGCAAATAAAACACAAAAAAACCCCGCACAAATTATATATACAATAGATTTCATGACCAGATTTATGCAGTCTACTAGCATGCAACAAATTCAATGACAAAACCTTTGTTAAAACAGGGTTGCAGTTTCTCAGTAGTATTTCATCCTGTTTTAGGAAAATAAACTTTTGAAAAAACAAGAAATACAGAATTAAACTACATGGCCATGTAACCTTTATTTTACTGACATCCCTACTTGAACTAGGCAATGGGAATTATCAGCAGGCATTCCATCAGCATTCACTGTGACAGAGGTACATGAATGATGGAGTTGGAACAACCTGGTTAAAGTGCAGTTGTGTTTTGAGAGAAAGTGGGTATGTCATGATTCTCTGAAGATGGTGGATTATGCACTGAAAATATCTGAATTGGGTAGCTGCTAATGGGGAAGGCAAGAAAAAAAAATCACAGATATGGTCTATGTCAGGGGTGGGCACTAATATTGGCTGGAGGGCCACTTAATGAATTTTGGTTGCCACCTTGGGACCAGAATTCCTGCTCCTAACCTCTGACCTTTGCCACTGGAAGGAATGGACCCCCTGGAAATATTCCTTTTGGGAGAGGGATTGCCATCTGAACCAGAAAAAAAAAAATCATATATTAGAAGTCAAACATCTATTATAATGTATTTTAATTTTATTACAAAAAATGTTTTTGTTATTATTTTTGTTTGTGTAGTGCATATAGAAGTGACTGCATAATAGGTCAATAGGTGTGTGGAAGAGTGAGCAAGTGGTTTGTGAGGGGGTTTGGCTGTGTGGATGTGCGGGGTGTAGGGTATGTTACAGGGTGTGTTTATATGCGAGGGGTGTGGGGGCAAGATTATATACAGGCACATTATATACTGTAGGCCAGTAAAGGTCATCTGCCACTGGGCTGTCTCCAATCTTGCCTGTACCACTTTTGGCACCTGAAGCCAACCTTACCACTGGGCCTCAATGAGCAAGGTCAAGAGAATAAGATTGCCCTAGCACAAGTCTTCCACATTTCTTCAGTTCATGCTCAGGTGTATTTTGTGTCATCACATCTTAAACCTTCAATACCCTTCTAAAGTCCTGAGGACATGGGTCAGCAGCAATGCAAAAAGTGTGGGTAAAGTGTGAGCTGTTCTTGCAAACCAACACAAAATCAGCCAAGTATAGGGTTCCTCTACTCTATATCAAATAAATAATGGAATTTAGCAATGTTGTTGGTGACTAAGCAGCCCTTTTTAGAACTGCACTGTTTACAACTTCTTATTAAAGAAAGAGCTAGAGGTGCCCCATTCACTCTCAGTAACATCAATCTAAATTGAGATGCATCTATAATATTTGGTAGAGAAAGAAAGCAGAAAAAGCTATAGGCACTTTCCAACCAAAATAATGCAAAGTTCTTTAACACACTTAAAACAGTGTATTGGCTTCATCCAAGTCATTCCCAGATGGAAAATTACTAAAAAAAGATTGGCTGACCATGTTAAGAGCCGGGTCAACAAGCAATAAAGCATCAACGATGAATTACCCTAGCTCATTCATATAATTCTTGACATTGAACTTACGGCCATAGAGACTGAAAAAGCAATCGCACTGCTCTAAAATGGCAAAGCAGTTTCTTCTGACGCCATTCTGATGGAGGTCTACATAGCTATTGGAGACTCTTTCACCTCATGTCTCAGAATTTTCACTGGATGTGGCAAGAAGGTGCAGCTCCCTCAAGAAGGCAAAAATGCTTTCATTATTCCTACATAAACTACACTGTTTATATATATGGCTATCAGTTAGCAGAAAATTTTTGTATTAGGAGTTGCTAGCAGGACTGTTGTATGATTAACCCACACAGCCCACATCTGTTATTATCTGTCCATAATACTTCAGGCAAAAATCCAGCCTATTAGCCTTCAGAAACCACATCAGTGAATAACACAGACACAAAATAAAATGTAATCTTTTTTGACCCTGACAGACACAATTAAATCACAACCATGGTTTGATACTCAGATCTTCACAAACACACAATGGTAAAATCTTTTAGCTTTAAGACAACCTATTTGAGACAGGACTGTATTTCATAGAACCTGTGCCGCTGTCCTTGTGTGACTTCAAATTCAAAACATTTTCCTTTGCCCAACCCAGCCATTGTTGGCTTAGAAATGGTATTTAAAAGGTCTGGGTTCTTTTTAATTGGCTTGTAAGTATAGATATATTCATTATAAGGAGTCAAGATAGGCAGCAGGGGTTAACTGAATTTCTAAAGAGCTTGGGAAATACACACACAGCTTCTCATGGCCCTGGAGGTAGATGGGCTGTCTAACACAACAAGGACACAGAGCCTGGGAAGCAAAGGAAGTATGTCCCATAACACAAGATAAGTGACACCAGCAACAAGGCCTCAGAGAAAAGGGGGGCCTATGTCCTGGTTTTGGGGGAACAGACCAAATTAGGACAAGGCCCAGAAGGCTACATGGATGTGCGACCAGAGAGAAAGCCATGGGTGAAGAGTCATCAGGAGTCATCAAGGGGGAAGGAGAATACAAAAGCAAAGACTTAAGAGTAAAAGAGGGTCCCCTCCCTTTGTCTTATCCGTCCCTCCCACCACTCCTTGTTGTCTTCCACCTTCTCCTTCCTGAAAGGGGTCCCCTATCCCTGTCCCCCGGAAAAGGTCCCCAAGGCCGCCATGGACAGAGGGCACACACCAGCAGCCCGTGTCATGCACCCCACTGAAGGGGGGCTATGGGCCTCGGCTTTCCACCTCCAGACTGCTGACACAGAAGAGAAACAGCCTCAGAATGGAGCTTGTGTCCTAAACAGATGTACTTTGACTCTGATGACAGCCCTAGGATTGGTAGATGTAGAACTGTTTGATTGTTTGTATTGTTGTTTTTCTGTTCTTACTCTGTATCAATAAATTCACCTATAATCGATTGGCAGGTGTTGTGGTCGGTCTGAGGGTTGTACCTGGCTGGAACAAAAGGTATAGGTGCTGGGTCCAAATCCAAGTTCAAGAGCCATGAAGCATGAATTTCAAAGCAATCCAAGCATCCATGTGGATTTTAGAGCACTTAGGACAGCAAATTTTAAAACAGCAATCAAAGCTGGGGCTCTACTATAATTTTAAGGATATACATTAATCACAGCTAGACTATGCTCTTCACTATTTTCCCAGTTGCAGGTCTGATGGGCAAGGCTTTTCATCACAACTTCTAAAATAGAAATAATTTCTGCTAGGTGCATGCTTTCTATTTTTTCCTTCTCTTTCCTCTCCCCTAGATACTTGTCTCTAAAGTTTAAAATCATACTTCATTTCTATATTCATTAAAAGATTTATAAATTGGGCTCACCTCATCCTTCTCTTCAATTTACACTGGGAATTGAGGCATGCCATACAAAATTTGGCTGGAAAACCAGCATTGTCACAGGACAATATATTTACACTATTGAAAAACACATTTTTCCCAGTCTGATTATAAAGAATATAGCTAAGCAAGTCTTCTGCCACTCTTGTTCACACTGAGCGCATTTACACGAGACATTTACTGCAGACCTGCCTAATTAGCTCAGCAGTTAACATGTCCACATTTACATGTGTGGCCCTATTAGGCTGCAGTAAACTAACAAACTGTGCCACAAATTAGTACTTGTATTTATAAGTACAATCCTGCAGCAGACTTATTTAGTGCACAGCAAGATGCTGATGATGCTGGATGGGGCATGAGGGTGCTTCAGTGCATGGGCTGCCTGCCAGCTAACCCCACACTATAGCACCCTCTTGCCCCAGCCACCCCTTCCATAGCACACTGAGACAGACTGGAGCAGGCCTGGTCTGGCAGGCTGACCCTCCCACCCCTCCACCAGCTCCCTCCCAGCTAGGGCTGATCTGACACAACTCAACATGCTGCCATCACAGGTGCACGTTCAAACGCAACACCCAGGAGCAATAAATTCCGGCACAAACTGAGCTGGAATTTATTGCTATGCATTACTAGCACATGTAGACATTCCCACAGAGTAATCATCTTGCTCTCCAACTTGTTCTAATGATAGTGAACAGAGTGACAGTGATTCTGAGTAAGAATGGCAAAGTTTGATCCATAGTGCTTAAATGAAGGTGGTCCAAGAGATATGTTTGTTTTGTTATAAAGCTCCTTAGATACCAAAAACATCGAGAATTCAGATTGCATATCATACTAACAATAAATGTATACCTTCATTTGATTTTCTACACATCATATAAAAATTTAACTTAAGTATTTTCTTATCCAAATCCTATCCTATCCAATCCTATTATCCAATCCATGCCTACCAATAGCCACAATAAAAACTATGAATTGCTGAAATATTTTGACAGCAAATCTCTTTTGATTTCTTTGTCTAAGATCTAAATATAATATAAAATACTTTAATAATAATCATTTGGAAAACCCAACAGCAACCTAAATTGTTGAAGAACTCATTAAGTTCTATTATAAAGTCAAATGGCATTCCAATCTAATAATTATTTGGTTATAAATCAAAAGAAACAATAGGAAATGCTGTTCTAGTCTAATTGTATCTCCAGTTATCCATCAGTTATGCAAATCATTTATACAATGGCACTAAACAAACTACCCATTATCTATCTGAAGGATGACTTTATAATCCATAGCAAATGATTTGTACTCGTTTCACACCTCTCATTTAACACAGAAAACTCAGTCAAACTCAATCAAACTCAGTCATTGTTCTAACTTTATGACACTTTAATATAAACAAAAAGTAGCTAAGATATTGTCTATGAAAAATAGTTTCTATGATCCAACCAGTAGAATCTAGTTGTATGCAAAACTGCCACTAGCCATACTGATATAGTGATTGACATGCCAGCAAAACAGGGTTTAATGTAGCTGCTTTTGGTGTTCTGTACAGGATTGACCCAGCAATAAACCAGAAAACTAGCAAAGAATATTGGGGCATGTCTACAACACCTTGGTCCCATGCCATAAGGACAGAAGCCTCTTGACATTTTATTTTTAATCACACTTTTAACTCTTCCCCTCCCCCGTGTGCTTCAGAGCTACGCTATACTCCATGACTCCTTTTTCTGGAAAGGATTTATTACTATACTGCCCAGTTCTTTTCCCAGCTGTTTTGCTGCCTTTTTTTTTTTTTTTTGGTTCAATGGGCAGGGTTTGATGGAACACAGCTGCACAGTATTTCAGCTTCATAACAATAGCTAACTGTGGGAGACCAAGGACTGCATTGCAATTCAGTATCCAGCACATTTTGGGTACTAGTCCAATACGAAGGAAAAAAATAGCTTAATTTTAAATTGGCATTTAAGAAAAAATGCCTGTTAAGCCAGGGAGATGGACATTAGTGGAGAAGCTGTTAAGATTTAAAATGATGGGCTAAATTTTAGAGGTACACTTATACATTGGTCTGATATTGGAGCAGCACTGATATAAAGAAAATTTTCTGTATTGGAAATCAGCCCAATGGGGCTGATAATTTGTCTGATAAATGCCCATGTGTGCGCGCAGCCACAGCACAGCATGTAGGCAATGAGGAGCAGAGTCAGCAGTGTGGAATGCTGCACACAGCTGGTAAATCTGGTGTGGTGGAAGAGGAAGGGGAGCGAGGAGAGGCATGGAGAGGTAGATCAAGGTCCCTGCAGTGAGGTAGAGTATGGGGTTGGGGTTGCCCAGCAGGCACGGGATGCAGGACATGGGAAGGGAGGGGGAGGCAACTCTTTCTGCTGTGCACGGCTAATCCAGTGGCACCTACCGCTTGTCCAGGAAGGCACGGGGGGTGGGAGAGGAGGGATGTCGGTGTGCTCCCGGATCTGCATGGGGCAGGGCAGGGCAGGCTGGGGCTGGGCTCTCCCTGGCCGGACAGATCCAGGGGCACACGCCTCCCGATGCCCTCCTGGATGAACGGTGGGAGCCGCCAGACAAGCACTGGATGAGTTGCATGCAGCAGCAGAGCCACCCCACTCCCTTCCCATGCCCCCCACACAAGTCACGCCTCTGTCCTGTGCCCGCCCTGGCCCCAGCCCAAGCTCGCCCTGCCATGTGCAGATCAGGGGAGCACTTGCCCCACCCGCCCCGGACAAACCACTTGCGGCTATATTCCACATCCCTCCCCACCCTGGCTGGTCAGCGCCTGCCCCTGCCCCAGCCCCATTCCCTCCCTCACAGCAGGGACCTTGATCTGCTCCCCACACCCCTTCCCTCCCCTTCCACCACACAAGCTGAAGAGTTGCATATCGGAAATTGGATCTGCATCGGCTGATATGCCTCCTTAAAAATCAGCTATCAGTATTGGCCCCAAAAATCTCTATCAGTGCACCCCTACTAAATTTTCTACTTCTATAAATCAGAATAGCTCTATGGAAGTCAGTAGAACTCAATTTACAATAGACATTTTGTCTCAATGTGTTAGGAAATGTAGATGTGAGGTCTACCATTTACTAACTATAGGATAATGAAATCTAGTCATCTTAAGCATCTTCCCCATGAATGAATATTAAAAATGTTCCATGCAATTGTTGCTTCTTACTTCTGAGTTTAGAATGCATGGTGTCAGGCATTATATCACCATTACTCAAAAGCACCATAAAATGATTGCTGAAAGTTTCGGTGGTTAGGACTTTCACACCTTCCTGTATTCTATTAATTTTTTTATACCCACTACCCTACTACCCAGAACTGTGCAAAGTAGTAAACAGGAAAAATAAAGCAAGAGAGAGAAGTAAGTGTTCATTAACTGTGGAGAGAAATGGACTCAACTGTGGCAAAAACCTTCAAGGAATTACAGCATGAAAACTAAAAGTTAAGTATAAACTTTTACTGTATAAAACACATAGCTTAGGGAAGGTCATCCTAGACTGACATATAGGAGGAACAGAAACTTTTTTGGTAAATGTCTGTACTCCCCAATACATCTGTTAAGAACTGAGCCGTGAACAGTCAGGGAAGGTCACCTGATAAAAAGTGGCCCAAAGGCCGGGTTCCCAGGGACCTGGGAGCCCAAACCCAGTCAGGGTGAACCCCCAGGCACAGCTGAAGTGAGAGTCAGGCAGGAGGGTCAGGAATAAGTACCAAATGGCCTTGTTACACATTATGCTGTGAGGCATGCAAATGTTGGCCGGTGTTAATGCTAGCTTAGAGTTTGGAGCAGTCACACCCTTAGTTTAAAAATCTTTTCCAACTGTCCCCCACCTGCACAGATGTGACTTGCCACTAGGGGCCTGATGAGCAGGGGCAGAACTAGGAGCTGTTGCCGTGAGTTGCCACTAAGGGACTGGTGAACCAAGACAGGCTTCCATCTCTGATCTACAGGCAGAGGTGTGAGATCCTGGGATACTGGAGGACTTCAACTTGGGCAGTATATCTGTGGGGAGTGGCCACATCTTAATGGAACAGGAGCTAGGTTGCGTGGCTAAAAGGTAATCCTACCCTGGAGTGGTATAACTTTGAGTTGCATAACAAGTGCTTAAAACCACCTTAAGCTGTTAAAGTAAGGACAGTCCAGAGGCTTAGAGAAGCTGCCCAAAATTACCATGTAACATGGCCCTCAGTCTTTGACTGGATGGAGTACTGTAGGCTGGGCCTAGTTAAGGAGTGGAACAGATAGGGTCTGTTGCCTGTGGCTTCAGGGAATTGGTTTTCCACATTACCCCACTAGGGCCAGAGGGGCCCAGGGCACTGATCTGGGCATCTGCAGGTGGCATTTATTTCTCTGTACCCTTAGGGAATGAACTGTTATAATCCTCTGACTCAGACCAGTTGGGCCCAAGTCTCTGATCAAGCTTTATTACAACACCTACCTGGAATGACTAGACTCTGTTTAAGACCACTGACAGATGTTCATTTAAAGGCATGATAGGGTTTGATCCCTGATCCCAGCAATCCCAGCTCTTGCCATGTCACATGTGCATGGTAGAATATGCAGTTTTGGGATCAGGGGTCAGATGCCAATTATGCCTTACTTGCCGGCGCAGGAGAAGCTGGGTAGAACCGCTAATTATCAGCTGAAAATGGGGAATCCACTGAGGCTTCAACCAGCCTGTTGGGTCCCAGATCCAGCCAGAAGTCAGCTGATTGTCAGCCTATGGGGACCTTACTAGGAGGTGCAGGGTTGGAGACCCTGGTAAAGTCCTAACCCTGCCACTCATTCAATTTAAGGCAAACTACCAATAATTAGATTTTATACCCAGAAAGCGATAACGAATTTATAAATGATCCATATACAAAATCTAATTATTGCGGGGACATTTTATAATCTGAGCCATCTTCTATTCAAGTAAATACAATATATACTTTAGTATGTCAACAAGATTGACATCTTGTTGACATACCACACAATTGTATTCTCATACAACTGGTATGAGAAAGGCTACACCTCTGTGATCCTAGTTATCATCTCCTGTACCTTTTATGCAGTGTCCTCTCATTATCATTTATATTGTTTTGCTAGATCATAGACATTCCTCATCTATTTAAGGATTAAATGAAGGTTACAAATAATCACACTACAGACGCAATGCAATCCCATTACCAATAGGCTTAACACACTTACTTCCTCACACATCATTCTGTAAATTAGGATCATGTTATTATTTCTTTTCCACATTATAGCATGTCTGTTAAATTACTAGCATAACTATAAATGGTAAAATATTTTGACCCACTCAAAGTGAAAAGATTGCTGCAGAAGGCATGAATCATTTGTCATGAGCTATCCATTTTCCGAGCGAATAATTTTTTTAGTAATTGCATGTTTATCAATAGCAAATATCACCTCACACACACATACCAGAGGTACTTCCAGAATAGCCCAAATCAAACAAGCCAAAATCCTTAAATCCACTTTAATTTTAGAGCTTCACTGCAAGCATATTCATCTTTTAATCTCCACCTAGACATGGCTTAAAATAAATATGATTTGTTGATGCAAGAAAAAAATATTTTCTAACTTAGATATTAGAACACCAAAACAATTTGGAGCAGCATAAAGAGAGCCTTTTCACAATCAGGTCATTAATAATGGTAGACAGAACTGAAAAAAAATCCTGGTTTGTTTGCCTCTTAGGATGTACTTGAGTGATATTTAAAAAAAATTGTGAAAGCTGTACTGAGTTTGGAACCTAAAACAGTATCACTGTCTGATTAGACCCTGACAGATGTTAATTTAATTACACAATCAAGATAGAACACATTTTATATGGATTCTGCCATGCCACACGTGGAAAGACGCGATTTTTGGAATTGGGATAAAATTTGTTGAACCGTGATCACACAACTGGCAGGTAAAGAGCCTAGCATCAGGAACTCAATACCCAATGCCAGGATCTACACCTACATGGATGTAGAAAGGACATCATGGGAAGTACAGTATTAGGGATTGGTCCCTGACACCTTGTTTCCTGCAGCACCCTTTCAACTTGCCAGCATGTAAGCAGCCCATTAGCTGACGGGGAACCCCCACCCTGCACTTTGGGACCTAAAGCTCTCCCATCCCCAACTGCCAGCACCACAGACCCAGAGTATAGACAGCTGGGGATGATGGATATACATCCCAACACCACTCCACACCAGCTGGTAAGTTTAAAACCCCATCTATGAAGCTGGCATCAGGCTTCAGGGCAGGGCTTTTGCGAGATGCAATGGAAACCAGGCACAAAAATTGTTCATTTCCATTACATGGAACATTTTTGTAGCTGGTTTGTTCATTATTTTGGACTGTTATTCACCTGAACCTGTGGCAGGGTTGATATTTATTAGGGCTGTGCGAAGCTTTGGGTGCTGATTCAATTGAGAGATTTGGCGGCCGAATCTCTGAACCAAATAGGGAGACCAATAAAAAGGTCTGAATCGATTAGATGCTCTCCGAATCAATTTGGAAAAGGTTCAGAGAACTTCAGAGAGATTCAGGCAGTCCCCGCTCGCCGCTGCAGGGAGCTGGACCCAGACTCCATACCGGTATGTAGGGGGCTGGAGGAGGGAGGGGACCATGAAGGAACCCCTACCAGGCCCCATCCCCTACCAGCTCCCCCAGCTTCCCTGAGTGCTCCCCAACCTCCATCCACTCTCCCAGTCCCGTCAATGGCTGCTCCACCCAGCCCCAGCATCCCGGCGCTTAAAAAATTAATTAATCAATTAAATTAAATAAAAACAGTTCCGCACTCACTGGCTGCTGCACTGGCCATTGTGGCTTCTGGGGGCTCATGGTAGAGCCCCCCATGCAGCGCAGGGCAGTGGGGATCACCCCCATCCTGCCCCAGTAGCAGCTGGTAGATGCAGAGCTTTTAAAAAAATAAATAAATAAATAAAAAGGCCTGGGACGCTGGGGCTGGGCAGGGCAGTCATTGACAGGGCTAGGAATGCAGGGAGGGGATGGGGCCTGTTTGATTCGAAGATTTGGCCAATTCAGCGGTGGCTGAATCTCCAAATCAGATTTGGCCAAATCAATTTGGGGCAGTGATTCAAATCACCGAATTGAGTCACTGTCCCTCGAATCAGTCGAATCCAAAGTGAATACTAGCCACTTTGCACAGGCCTAATATTTATGTCACGGTTAACTTGTTAATCATGACATAAGTGTAACATCTGCTGGGATCCTTTGTCAGTACAGTTTTATTTGTAAAATTAAAAAAAAAAAAAATGGACACCAAAGAATTAGTGGCAAGAGGTTAAAGACAACAGTAATAATTCTTTTAATTATATACAAGTTATTTAATAGATAACATTACTAATCCTTTTTAGTCCATTTCTAATAAGAATACTAATGTAATTATGTTACATGTTTTTTCTCCTTTCCCATTTTAATCCGCTGAATCTAAAGTATGTCACTGACAATAGAACATACTACTGGCTTTAATTCAGTTGATTAAAGGGGAAAATATTTGTTTATTAATAATAGTGCAAGTAGCTACGTGTGAAGTCTTTCATCACGCTACATAATTACACGCTCAATGCATGCTGCATCTACTCAAAAGCCCACACATTTTCTGTTTTAAACTGTGCCCATAAACTTTTATTTGGCTCAACATGCAGTTATTTTATATTTTAGTATATTATACTGAAACACCAGTCAATAACTAAACAGGAAATGCATGACTGTATGTACACCAGGGGGTATTTAGATCTGTTCTGTTTTTTGAAGAGGTTATAGAAGAGTGAAAAGCAAAGCTGTCTAAGTCTGCACTTCTGGTTTTCACTGTCCTTCCTAAAGAAAGCATTTCAAGGCTTCAAAAATATTTATTAGCAATAATAATTATTTAATTTTACAAATGTTCTACCATGGGTTCATAGAATCATAGAAAATTAGGTTTGGAAGGAACCTCAGGAGGTAATCTAGTCCAACCCTCTGCTCAAAAGCAGGACCATCCCTAATTAGATCATACCAGGTAAGGCTTTGTCTAGCCGGGTCTTGAAAACCTCCAAGGATGGAGATTCCACAACCTCTCTGGGTAACCTGTCCTAATGTTTTAGTACCCTGCTAGCAAGAAAATGCTGTAACTTGAGACTTTTATTTATAGGCAGAGGGAAAAAAAATTCTTTGGTGGGAGGGCACTGAACGCACACGTGCCTTCCGAGCAGGTAAGTCTGTGAGGGAACGGGTGGGGTGCAGATCGAGATGCCAGTAGTGAGGGAGGGAGCAGGGCACAGGCAGAAGCTGGGACTGGAGTGAATGGAGCCCCAGCTGGGCTTGGAAGTGGGACAAGCAGGAGGCCCACAGGACACATGCCCTCCTGATTTGTGTGCAGGGCGGGGGCAACTGCCACCACATGCTGTGCTTTGCTCCCTGCTACAGCTGCCCCAGGAGTAGCCAATGCCATGTGCCTGCTGCCAGTGGGCTGCACCGCAACCCTGCCCACCCAGCAGCAACATGCATATGGCATTGCATGGCTCTCAGAGCAGCAGGGCTCAAAGCCCAGTGTGCAGCGGCAGCCACCTCCACCCCACACACAGATCAGGGGAGCACGTGCCTCCGGGGCCTCCACTTGTCCCACCACCCAACCCAGCCATGGCCCCACTCACTCCAGGCCCTGCTCGGGCCTTGATCTGCCCACTGCATGCATCCCAGGAGGGCATGGGGAACATGTGCCCTGGATCATGGGTAGGGCGTGTGCCCCGGGTCTTGGGCAGGCGGCCAGCTGCGGGATGCACATGGCATCAGACTCACACTGCTTTTGATGCAGTGGCACCAAGTCACAGAGGCAGAGCAGAGTCCAGAGAGCAGCAGCAGCCCGCCCTCACCCTGCACACAGATTTGGGGAGGGAGGCACACTCCCTACACTCTGCTTCCTCCTCACCCCCCATACCTGCTGCAGAATTCAGAAATTTTAGCTGCTATTGATTACTAAAAATCAGCAGCAGGGGAAGGGGTGGAGGTGGGGGTGGGAAGGGAGAGTGGAGGTTGTGTTAAACTTCTGGGTTCCACAGCTGTGCCAGTAAAGTGACTCTGGTATCTGTAGGGATTAACACTGCTATCAACAATGCTCAGAGGTCTTCCAGACCAGGAGAAATCCCACAGTCCATTCCTGGTCTCTAACACCAAATGACTGTGAGGCTCCTGTCTTAAATTATAGATTTGGCAACTATGTCTTCTTTTGCCTTAATACAAATATGCACAGATTTGTTTGGTACGCTGATTCTTTGTCAGGTATCACAGAAAAGATATACATATTATTTGTTTTATAGGAGATGGAAACAGTCAAAGTAGATACTACCAGCATTTTAACCACAAACTTCCTCTTTTAAGTAACTGGTAACAGTTAATACTAGAACTTGGTAAAGAAAGCAAACAAAAAGAATTGTGAACATATTTTAACAAATGTTCCTGTCTGTGACATCATATGCTCTATGCACTGGTGTTCCTAAGCATCCTAAGTGAGCAAGCTTGTTAGCTCACAACAGATATTAAGCAATTATGATTAAATGTTCAGAGAATTTAGATTTTTTAACCCTATGCATTCACATTAGTAACTTAATGTGAACAGTTAAGTTCCTCTAGTCACACAACAGAATCCTACTGTATGAACAGCTTGGATAATCACAATAATTCAAACTTTGAAAACCAAGTTATTAATAAACTGTTTGTAGAAAAAATACAGAGTAATAATTAAGAAATAAATTATTTTTAAAAATAAATTAATTGATTTTGTAGTTTATTGAAAGCTAGTTAACAAAGAGAAACAAGCAAAGTTCACCATGCATGTAATTCAACCTACCTAGGAATTACTACTCAGTTAAATGATTGTATCTATCAAAGTTCAACATAGAATGTATCACTTACAATACTGTAAACATTCTGGCCTCATATTTTTTAATACCTGAAAAAAGCTTACCAGCAGTTCAAGATTCTTATTTTAACCAGAAACAGTTTGCCTGTTAGGGAACAATGCCGAACTTCAAAACAGCAAATTAATAAAAATGAGCCTCTAATCACTTGTTAACATTTTGTTCTAAGCTTGTGCAGATGAGCTGGATCTATAAGACTGTACCAGTTTAGTTCAGCTGCTCATTGTACAGACTGGTCATGTTGCACTTTCTACATTTACCCTTTCCATATCTACAATTTTAAAATAACCCCCTTAACCTTTCTTACAAAAAGTACACATGGCCAGCAATGAAAACTGTTTCTCATCTTGTAAGAAAGAATGCTGTAGGCTAGACAAAATCAAGCCTATTCAGCCCATTATGTGTACTGTATTTTCTTCCATATAACCTACACGTTTTTCCCCCCACACCAGGTGGGGAAAATTGGGGCACACATTGTGTACGAGGTAAAGATCCCTCCATTGGTGCTAAAATATGGCAGCAGGGGTGGGCAGAGGAGCAGAGCAGTGACAGCATTAATTGCCACAGCTCTGGGAGCCACAGCAATTAACACTGCTACCACCTTCCCCCCACACTCTCCCACCAGTAAATTTCTGGATCAATGGGAAGCCACCCTCCCAACCACGTGCCAGATTGGGTTGGCAAATATGGACAGCCCACAGCCAGATCCTGCACACTGGCTCCAGAGCCATGTGTCAGATTGAATATGGTGTGCTGAATCTAGGACAGTGCAGCTGGATCAGGCCTTGCTATACAACCTCCCACTCCCAAGCCCCCAGCCTAGTACATGACCCCCAGTCCAAGCCATGGTGAATTGCCCACATTCCTAGAGACCCCCAACCTCAGGTACTTACCCATACTCCAATACAAGATTTTTTTTTCCTTCTTAGGGCTTTCCAAAAAATAAGGCATAAAAATAGTCAATGATTTTGACAGCACAGGCTCTTGACCTAACATAAGCATAAATTAGTGATAATATATGCTTAGGTTTGTACAGATAAAAGTGCTCAACAGTATCAATAAGAGGTATCATGGGAAAGTATAAGGAAGTCTATTGGTCAAGCCCACCAGTATTGGGCTTGGGCAGGTGCAGGTAACTGTTTTTCTAGAAAACACGGTGCTCAGTGGTAACAGTTGCAGTAGTACCTTGATGGTTTATCCTTTGATGAGAAGAACTGAATTGTGTGCATCTAGGTAGAATTCTTTAAAAATGAGTGTGTTCTTCTTAAGCAAATACAGTAAAGTAGAAATATACAGTCACTTACTGCCAGCCTTGGCTATTTTCAAGGAGTTTATGCCAAGCTGCAAAAGTTCTGCTTGGCATAACCTCCCTGCCCCCTTTGTCCCATTTCTGCTACAGGTTATTGCAGCTGAAGTTTACTCACGAAGTTGTCAATTCACTATTTTGCACCAGTGAGGTAAGATTCACTTTATTTTGAAGGAAATGGTATCAAAATTTGCAAACTCTAGAACAGTGGTTTTTCAAGGTTTTTATACCTGAAGCACCTCTGCAGAGACTTGAGGCACTCCTTAGAAAATACCAAATCTTAGTTTTCACTCTTTTTGACTACAGGAAAATATTAGACCAATTCCTCTGTTGCAAAGAACTCAGAAAGACCACAACTATGGATTTCTATTTAAAATCTCTGGGTTTATATTGTGAATCATGTTTGTAAACCTAACAATGCTAAGAGTGTGTGGCAGCCTAAAGCACCTTTGAAAGGATCTCAAGGCACCCTAGGGTGACACAGCAAAAAAGCACTTCAGAAAAGGTGTAGTTTGAAGTGCTTTATATGTATGCTTATCTATACTCTTAGAAGACCTCAGAGCATCCCTTACTCAGGTTCACCTATCCAAGAATCTTTGTAAATTATATTAAGTATTCTCTAGAATGGGTACTTTGTACAGATTTTAATGGATTTAAGACAGAGGACAAGGAAAATACTAACAAATATTAAGATAAGTAAACAACAGCTTGCTGGCAAACAGCAGGAACACATCATTTATCTGCAATATCAAAACCAAAAATAAAAAACTTTCACCAAGCTTCAAGATTCATTGCTTCTATGTAATCTGCTTTTTTCCTCCACTGTGAAAACCAGTGAGCAATGAGTCAGCAGGGAATTTCCTCTCTTTCCAACATGAATCTCAGACCAAAAACATCTCTAAAACAGATTTATACAGCAGGCTCATTATTGTTGAAGGTCATGCAAAAACAGCTGCAAGCAAAAAAAATTTTAGGTTTCAGAATAGGATGCATGTGTGAACATGTGAAAAATGTAAAACAAGACAACACAAAAATGTTAAGACAATGCAATTTCATTTTTTAACCTTTGTAGGGGTCAGGTTAAGCTGCTGCTACTCAAAAAAAAATTCTTGAAAGCTGAAATCGAACTGAATTATTTTGACTCCAAATGGGCTCAGCAAACATACTGAAGACATGTATAATATATATTAACAATAATTAACACTACATGGAATAGTAACATTGTTAATAGCATTAATACTATTGTAATCTCATTCTAGATTTACCAAAACAGCTTTGCTAGCTGATACACTGAAGGTACATAATGGTGGAAAGTTACCATGGTAACACTGTACAACTACAAATTCTTCCATGGCAACCAAGCCTCCATGGAATACTAATGAGTACCCATGGTAACAGGACATTAAAGCAAAGATGTCTAGAGACCAAATATTTCATGTTTATAACAAACCCTTAAATATATCTGTATATTTACTATATAAAAATCTCTATGATTTTGAGATCAAAGTTATAAAATAATCTATAGTATTACTACGGAATATAAAATGTTATATTATTTACATAAATGCAAAGCTAATGTTAAGGTTGAGTTTTAATTACACAAATGTCAGAGAATTCAGAGTTGTGGTTCCTGAACTATGCCCCACATTGTATATAGAGAATGTGCCCCAGACCATTGTCAAATCAAAATACAACACACAGAAACAAAATGTTATATATAGACATCTTTTACAGCAGGAAAAGGTGCAATTCTTTCCCACTATACCACAATTGACAAAAAGGTACTTAGAAAATTTTGATTACAAGGGGATAGTATATTGCTTATTGATTAGAGGAAAGGGAAGAGGTCCCCACTTACAACACAAAACCATTATTTAAATGTGGGGGGAGCGCTGTTTAACTGTATATAAAAAGTAAAAGCACAGCCACTGGCAAGGATATTCGAGAACTTGTGGTACTCAGGCAAAGTACATGAAGATTGGAAGAGGGCCAATGTGGTGCCTGTCTTCAAGAAGGGGAGGAAAGAAGACCCAGGAAACTACAGGCCAATCAGTTTGACCTCAATTCCTCGGAAGATTTTGGAAAAAATTATCAAAGAAACTATTCTTGACAGGCTAACAGAAGGCAACATTCTGAGGGATAGCCAGCACGGGTTTGTTGCAGGTAAGTCTTGCCTGACCAATCTCATTTCCTTCTATGACCATGTGACATATCACCTGGACAAAAGGGAAGAGGTTGATATAATATATTTAGACTTTAAAAAAGCATCCCATGATATCCTCATGGAAAAGTTGGGCAATTGCAGCCTCAACTACTCCACAGTCTAATCGATGGCTGGGGAACTGGTTCCGTGGTCGGACTCAGAGAGCTGTAGTTGACGGAACCAAATCAACATGGCACTCAGCGATTAGTGGTGTCCCCCAAGGCTATGTTCTCATGCCTGTACTCTTTAATGTCTTCTTAAACAATGTGGACACTAGTGGAAGAAGCAGACTGGCTAAGTTTGTTAACACCAAACTTTGGGGAACAGTGTCCACACTTGAGAATAGGCTGGTGATCCAGGCCAACTTTGACAGGTTTGCAAGGTGGGCAGAGGAAAACCTGATGGCATTCAATACGGAGAAATGTAAGGTTCTCCACCTTGTGAGTGGGGAACTCGCATCACACTTATAGGCTTGGCAATGCTACACCTGCTAGCACCATGACCAAAAGAGACTTGGGGGTAACAACATGAGCCACCAGTGCGATACCACAGCTGGCAAAATGAACAAAACTCTGGCTTGCATCTACCAATGCATATCAAGCAAGACCCAGGATGTCATCCTCCCACTGTACTTGGCCTTGGTGAGGCCACAGCTGGAGTACTGCATCCAATTCTGGTCTCCACAATGCAAATTGCATGTACTGCAATGTCTTAGTTAAAATTATTGATTTCTCCCTCTTCACAACTCTCATATGTGAACATGTTCTAATTGGTTTCACTAGCACTTATTTTTTCCTCTAGTGTTGATACTCTTACGTCAGGATTGTCAAATATGGCCCACAGGCCAGATCTGGCCCACAAAACCATTCAAGCCAGCCCATCGGTAATCCACACCTGGAGACTGGAACTTGAAGGGCATGGCCAATGGAGTGTGGTCTGCCACAAAATTTGGGGTCCCTGAACTCTGACAGACAGTGACAGGGAGCAAGCGAGGGCCACGCAGATACAGCTCTTGGGTGGCAGTGAGGCAAACAATTTCCCCAACCCACACTACTGCCTGCACTCATGGACCCAGATCCAGACCCACCTCAGCTGCTGCAGACTTCATGCAGAATGGATCTGGCTCAGGCAGAGTTTGATACCCCTGGGGTGCCTTGACATGTGGTCCAGGGTGGAGAGGGGGACACTTTAATTAGAGCAACTGCAAGAGTTGCTGTAATTAAAGTGCCCACAGTGTCGTATGTATTCAGCATCCCACACTTCAAAATGGTGGTGGGGGTGCTTTAACTATAGCTCATTTGACAAGCTTTAGTTAAAGTGCCCCCACCACCATTTTGAATGGTGGGAATGCTGAATATGTGATGCGAAGACTCCTAAAGTGTGCTAATTAGCATGCATTGGAGCAAACATCCCGCACATGCATAGGTACCCTAAGGCACCACCCTGTCCTGCCTTATAAAATAATTCTAGGATTGATATTTTAACTAATTAGGCACAAAAGAAAGAAGAAAAATGGTATTCATGGACTAGACAAGAAAACCAAAAGCAGACATTCCCTCTTCCTTTACTACTTGTAGACAGGTCTTAAACAGGCCCCTTAGGAATCAAACAGCATACTCTGCAAGTCATTGTGAAGTAGGCAGATGGAAAATCTGGATGACAGTTATATTTTCATGAATCTTAAGAAGTTTTGCCACCTTGTAAAGAAAAAAAAGTAGAGGTCCTTCATAAAGGCTAGGGCAGACATTACACATAAACCAGTTTAAGTGATCAGAAACTGGTTTAAACCTGTAAAAGAGTGGATGTTCAGTGCACATAAACCAGTTTCAAAATGGTTGAAAGTGGTTTAAGATAAATCTGGTTCAATGTAGAATCAGACTTAACTGATTTGGGTCAAACCGGTTTATGCAACGTCTGTCCCAGACCTCCTCCTGGTTTAAGTTAAACTGGAGTCCCCCAGTATCCCAGATGCTTTGCAGCCCTGGGCTGAGCTAAGCTGGGCTGTCTGCTCTGGCCCTGCTCTATTATTCCCTAGCCAGAGCTCCAATGGAGACAGTAGGCACAGCAGGGTCTTCCTGGCTTCTCCCCCCCACCTCTCCTGCCCACCACTTGCTGCTCAAGCAGGATCCCTCCCCCCCACTTTCTCTTACCTCCCAGAGCATGGACCCCAGTCCCATGAACCCTAGCCAGCATGTGGCATGCTAGCTAATACTGAGAGGTGTCTGTGTGTGCATGTCTACAATTTCACTGGGACAAGACAAAGGAAGACAAGACAGTGTCCACTTAGGGCTTTTGGGAGCTAATCAACAGGTCAGCTGGTAATAATGTCCCTCTATTCCTTCTTGGAAAAAGCTGTTTAAGAAGACCTTGAACTACTGAGAGAGGCTTTTGTTTTCTCATTGGGCCACTAAATGCTGTATTATCAGCTCCATGCTGGCTTCCTTGCTTGTCAGGTTTGCTGCAGAGAGTATGAAGAACCAGGGAGAAGAAGATTGAAAAGCTTAGTATCATCAACAGATGCATGCACTGCACACAAGTAGTCCTCCCTCCCCCTCCCCACTTTGCCTCAGAGTGCTAGCCTGGGACTGGGATCTGGCAACACTCCTGCCCCTTGAGCAGTGAGTGGGGAAAAGCCAGAGACTGTGCAGGCAGGATGGGGGTTTAAACCCCTCCCTAATCAGAGCATCTTGCCAGGGCCTGGCCATGCCCCCTCTCAGCTCAGTACTGTAGAAGGGAAGGGAGGGCTGTTCTATTGTCCCCGGCTTCTAGTCTAAGCCACAGCAGGCATGTGCCACCATTTCCTCAGTCCAGAGGGGATGTCTGTACACTTGCAAATCAGTTCAACCTAGGCAGGTAAGACTAACCTGCAAAGACTGAATCGATTCAGGCTCAGGCTTTTTAAATGTCTGTCCCTAGCTCCAGAGACATACCAGTATTTGGGGGAAATCAGAATTCTGGAATTTGAAACTGTTTCAATATTTATTGGAACATCCATCTGACCATAGATTAATAGGCTTCTATTGTAGACTTGCCTACAATACATTTGATGATAGACCAGAGGTTCTTTTAGACTCTTGGCTCTATTGTGGCTTTAAGCTTCCATAGCTGCACTGATAAGATTGTGAAGTGTACCCATGGGTAAGTAAGAAGAATGCTTCATTAGCTGCAGTCCAAGAGGCATTCTGCTTGCAAAGAATAGAAAATGGCAGAATGTCTCTGCAAGGGCTTGAATGGAGAATGCAGCAAGTTCTTTATACAGATGCAGCAGCCAGCATGACACTGCCCTGTCCACTTTGTGGTGTGGGGGTGAGGACTGAGCTAGTATTGTTGATAGCTGAATTATCATTACACTGATGCTAGGTTTGTATGTTTGTTTTGATTTATGAAAGGTCACCTATTCATGGTGCACTCACAACATTAGAATGTACCAGTTTGCTAAAATATGAACTATCACAATCCAGCCAAGCAATTCAAACCACAGAACACAAACAAGAGTGCAACCTAAGCAACCAGTTCAACAGTGCCTCAGCCCCTAGAATTTGGCTACCCAGTTCTACCCAGCTACCTCTACCTCCACCAAATACTATAGCACAGGACTGTGCAAATGGCAGCCTGTGAGCACTTAACTCATAGCCCATGGATTACCACTGCCTTTACCTCCCTGTGCTTCCCACCCTATGGTTCTGGGCACTGCTTCCCCAACCATTGCCACCTCCCTCTATCACCTGTATCCTAACCCCTATTTTCAGTTACTTAAAATATTGTGCCTTTTCAAACTATCATTTATGATACTTGATGTCTAATCTTACTTTAGTTGAACTGTGATGCCTAAGTGCTTAGATCTAATTAGGATCACTGATAGTAGATTTATATTATCTATCATGTGGAGAAAATAATTTAATAGGCCCTGGATTGAAGATAGCCACTCCTCCAAGAAAGAGGCCCTTTTGGAGTCACAAAGGCAATGGGTTTTATTTCACGCACCAGAGATCAAATGAAAAATCGTTTGCCTTTTGCAGAAAACCTTATCATGTAATCCTGAAAGGTAGAGAAGTTCTCTAGGGATCTATGTGAAAGTAGGAAAACTAGGAAAAGCTACAAACTAGAATAGATACCTTTACTTTTCCTTGAAGGAAACAAACAATTGATCAGAACAGGCTTTTTTCTTTACCAAATAGAAAAAGGATCATACCAAAAATGGACAGTATCCATTGTATGGATATATTACATAGGAAAACTCACATTTTTATTTCTTTCTTTAATTTAAAATAAAGAAATCCTTTTGTCCATAATGTTATTTTTGGTGCAAGGACAAGCATTTACTAACCAAGCCAAAATATTTTAAGGCACCTATCTATACATGTAATAGACCTCTGTTTTGATGGATGCTAATTAGCACAGGGAGCAGACTTGATTATTCAAGTCTGCTGGAGTGTGCTAATTAGTGTGCTCTAGCAGCCTCCACATCATATGTATTCAGTATCCCTTCATTTCAAAATGGCAGTGTAACAAGAAGCCCCTTCTCGCCTGAACCCCCCATTTTGTGCATTTTTTTTTCCTTCTGAGTATTGGCAGAGATCTAGCATACTCATTGCATGGGTGGGTCAAGGCTCAAAGCAAGCCAGAAAGCTTAAGTGGCTTTCTGTAGGAGAAAGCTACAAATTACACCTACATATTGATTGAGCTAAGTGTCACTAAAGAAAATAAAAGAACTACAATATCCACTTCAAAGACTTTAAATATATCCTGGTGCTAACCTAACTCACTCACTGTTCCCAGTAGCCTTTGATCCTCACTACCTCACATTGTATTTTTATATATTTCTCACATTGCATTTTTATATTTCATCTGTCTCATCTTTGCCATCAAATTTTGTATTTTATATTTTATACTTTTAAACCCTTAAGGAACATACTCCCTGTAGAATGAAGTTACACCCTGGGCCACTGTTAAAAACTGCATTAAAAATTGTAATTGTGAAGTGATAAAATCTGCTTTATCAGGCTGGTCCCTTGAGTGAATGCAAGTTATGAGTCAATAGATAATTGAATGACAAAGCAAGAGCCTCTGACTGTTAACTGACAACAGTCTAACCAAAGGAACTTACCATCACAAAACTCTACAAGCCAGTTTAAGCTAAATCAAGCCCCCTGAAACCCGCAAGAACACAACCATTGAATCAATCAAGTCAAGGGTGGACTCCTGAAACTTCACCATCGGGTGAAACCCCCCAGTGACAGTGACTGACAGATGTTATGCACTACTCAAGACCCACATGGGACAGCAACCTCCAGATTGGGCAGCCAAGATGATGCTGGGGGATCACACAAATCTGCCAGAGAAGAGATAAAAGGCAGTGAAGTGTGACCCTCAGAGATGCCCTCTCATCCAGCACCGGACCTACCCTGACAGAAGGACAAGCAGGTGACCCCTTATGGAGAAGATATTGCCTTGAAGGAAGCTGACCATTGACAGCAGACTCCAGGGCCTTGGATAGGTAGATATACTGACACCAGTGATCTCACAATCACTACAGCAGCTACTACACTATACTACATGGGTCTAAATGACATGGGTTTGAGAAGAGAGAGAGAGAGAGAGAGAGAGAGAGAGAGAGAGTGTGTGACCAGTACCCCTCAAAACTCAAAGTTTGCATTTGATTTTATTAGTAACTGCACATCCTGTACAATAAATCAGAAAGTATTATGAGCCTGAGAGTTGGTCCTTTGTAGCCAATAGCAGCATGGGTGTTTTAACTAAAGATTGTCAAACAAGCTTTAGTTAAAGCACCCCCTCCACTGCCATGCTGAAGCACAGGATGGTAAATGCACGTGACGCTCCCAGAGCTGCTCTAATTAAAGTGCCCCCCACCTCCCTTCACCCCAGAGCATGTTTACAGACACCCTTAGTTATGTATTTTAGCTGCTCTGACAGAAGCTGCTGTTTCCATTAAGACTGTGTTTTGGAACCCTGGGCATTTATCTGGGTTTTCCCATTCCCATTTGGCAATTAGCTCTAAATGACTATTTAACATTTTGGTTGTATGTAGAGATAACTTCTATACCAGAGGTGGGCAAAATGCAGCCCAGGGGCCAGTTGTGACACGCCAGGCCATTCTATCCAGTTCACGGGGCCCCCCAAAAATTTAGAAAATTAATATTTATCTGCTATGGGCTACCTGTCATGCAGCCCTTGATGGCTTGCCAAAACTCATTAAGAGGCCCTCCACCCAAAATAATTGCCCGTCCCTGTTCTATACATTTCTAATCAAATTCTGAAATTTAGTGTGGACAGCATCTACTGTTCAATAGCCAAAATGCTAAAGAAGTAATTTTACTCATCCTGTAATAGAAAGCTGGAATCCCTGCAGTTATATAAGAGCTTTACAGCCAAGGGGGTTATCAAAATTAACTTCAGAAAAAATTTCTTTACTAAAAAGATACACAATTTCAGTCTGACAATATTAATAAATAACAAAAAACTAGAGAGAACATCCTGTTGTGTCCCTTAAAAACTAAACAGGCTGACCTTTCTGAACATGTCTCTAAAAAGGAAGGTTATGAGAATCTTTGAGTAGATCTTTATCTCAAAATTACACTGTTGCTAAAACAAAGAGGTGGACCACAGGGCTGGTAAGTCCATGGGTCAATTCCTAAGAAGAGGTTGTCAAAATATCAGTTATATGCTAAAATAGGCACATGCGTCTTTCCAATTCATTTTCTTTAAAACTCACAAGCACAGAACTGATATGAATCTTCATAACATTTTACTTATTTTGATTATTTTTATTACACAGACTTTTTTCCTTTTGTTTATTTTGACCTTGACTTAGGTACTTTGGTGTTGATGAGCTGTTACTGGGCCTCTCCTTTCTACAAAAAATGAAGAGGTGGCATACCTCGGGGATCAATCATAATTGTGAGTTATGTAGCATGAAACATTCTGAACCCAACAAATGGTGTGGGAAGGCCAAGGGAGGAAACAATCAACAGTGAACACACATCAGAGTAAGCCATCTCTAATCGCAGTTCAGTGCAAAAAAGAAAAAAGGGTCTAACTCCTGCTCACTGTGCAAAAAATAATCCCAAGAAAAATCAGAAAATATTCAGAAACACCATTCGTTACTGTTAAGCAGAGGCATCAAACTCACATGGGTCCTCCAGACCATAAGGCTGGACCCTAGGGCTCCTCCTGGGCCTTGAGGATCATAGTCCTTAATTTCCTCATGGGCCAGATGCGACACAGCAAAAGGATGAGCAGCTGCAGCTTCAAGGTTTAATGCATCTGTCTAGGGTTACCATATTTCCAGTATTAAAAGAAGAAAATACCTACAGTGGGAAAGGGTATATGATGGGGGGAGGGGAGGCAGTGATATGCCTGTGCCCTGCCTCTGCCCCTCACTAAGCCACACCCTTCTCAGCCCTGCTGCTGCCTCACACTCCTGACCCATTGTACCCCATCCCTCAGCCCTGCCAGTGCCCCTCACTCCCAACTTGTGGCCCCCTCCCCACACAGCCCTGCCAGTGCCCCACACCAGCCCTGCTGCCCACACAGCTCAAGCGCATGCACGCACACACTGTTACCTGCCAGCAGCTTCTGGGGCCTGCACATAAAGCACATGATCCCCCAAGAGCCAATCACCTTCCCCCGCTACTCCCAGCCCCAAGCAGACAAGCTGGAAGTGCTAGGAAAAAGCAGAGGCAAAGCAAAAACCCAAATATTTGCTTGCATTTTAAAAACCTGCCCAGATGGAAGACAGGGGGCCAAAAAAAGGACATGTCCAGGAAAACCCAGAAGTATGGTAACCATACCTCTGTCTCTCACCTCCCACTGCTGACATATATCCCCAACAGGGTTTCATACCCAGATTCCAGCAGTGATCCCCAACCCCAAGTTCCTGGCCCCTTTCAGAGTCCTGTGGGCCAGACAACACAGCTTTGTGGACTGGATCTGGCCTGTGAGCCATATGTTTGACACTCCTGTTGTAAATCATACCTACATCATCACAACTTATGTTTTTCTAGAAATGCAGCTTCTGCGTTGAGAGTAGAGAGAACACAGTACTCTAGGGCACTGCAGAGCATGGTCTTCAACACTCCCAGATGTATCCTTCAATTCTCACTTAAATTTTCACATAAAACACACACTAGTGAAGGAGCATTTTGAGAAAGAGACATTTCCCTCTTTCTAGTGGATTTATACATGGAGCATATCTAGAGAGCAAGGAAGAGATTACATAACTCTAACTCCTTCTAGTGATACAGTTTACTTTCCAAAATAAAAGTTGCCCTAACACACACTACTCTAATAATAAAATGAAACAAAGGGAAAAAGGCCTTGTGAAGATGTGTTTTAAAATGCAGTTAAAAAGATAAACATGGGAAAACATTTAAATGTAGTTGTATTTGTCTGCATACCTAGGGATCTTGCTCATGCATTTCCCAGATGTGGCATCAGGAAGGAATTTTTCCCCAGAATCCAATTGATAAGGATTGATGGACAAGAGTTGTCCTCCTTTGCATTGTGGCATGAGGTCTTTGCTCTAGCATAAACACTCTATCCTCATTCCCTGCTACAGCAACAGCCAAGACATTGGTGGGGCATCTCACAGATTTCATAAATTTCTAGGGTTGGAAGGGACCTGGCAGATCATTGGGTCTGACCCCCTGCTCCAGGCAGGAAAGAGCACTGGGGTTAAGTAACCCCAGCCAGAAGCCTATCCAATCTCTTTTTGAACACCTCTAAGGCAGGCGAAAGCACCACCTACCTTGGACACCCATTCCATATTTTGGCAACCTTCACCATAAATAATTTCTTCCTTATGCCCAATCTAAATCTATTCTCCTTCAGTTTGTGGCCATTATTTCTGGTAACCCCGAGGAACGTCCTGGTAAACAGAGTACCCCCTATTTCCTGCTGGTCTCCCCCAGTGAGTTTGTAGACAACCAGAAGATTGCCTCTCAGCCTTCTCTTGCAGAGGCTGAAGAGATTCAGGTCCCTCAGTCTGTCTTCACAGGGTCTTACCTGCAGGCCCTCAACCATATGAGTAGCCCTCCTCTGGACCCTATCAAGGTTATCCACATCCCTTTTGAAGTGCGGTGCCCAAAACTGGACACAGTAGTCCATCTGCAGCTTCACCAATGCCGCATAGAGGGAGATTATCACTTTCCTAGACTTGTTCATGATGCACCTGCTGACGCAAAAAAGAGTACGGTTAGACCTGCTTATTACCTCATCACACTGGTGGCTGATGTTCATTTTTGTGTCAACCAGGACTCCGAGATCTCTTTCCACTGTTGTGGTACTCAGAATGGTACCTGCCAGTCTATAGGTGTGTTGGAGATTCTTCCTCCCCAGGTGCAGCACCTTGCATTTATCCTTGTTAAATTTCATCCTATTCTAATCCGCCCACTTCCCCAGTCTGTCCAAATCTGCCTGAATTCGCTCCCTGCCCTCCAGTGTGTTAACTGTACCCCATAGTTTAGTGTAGGCTGCGAATTTGGACGAGGTGCCTTCAACACTTTCATCCAAATCACTGATGAAGATATTAAACAGCACTGGTCCAAGGACAGAGCCTTGGGGGACACCACTGCCCACATCCCTCCGGGGAGAAACCGACCCATCCACCACCACTTATCATGAGCCAGCTTTTCACCCACCTTACCGTGAAAAAATCTATATCATAGCTACTCAGTTTGCATGCGAGAATTGGATGTGACACTGTATCAAAAGCCTTTTTAAAATCCAGGTAAATAATATCTATTTCCATTCCAGCATCTAAGCACTTTGTGACCTGGTCATAAAAAGAGACCAGGTTAGTCAGGCAGGATCTGCCTGCTATAAACCCATGCTGGTTGCCCCTTACCATAGTATGACTTGCTGGCCCCCTACAAATGTGATCCTTTATGATTTTTTCTAAGGTCTTGCCAAGAATAGAGGTATGGCTAACTGGCCTATAATTACCCGGGTACTCTTTCCTCCCCTTCTTGAAAATAGGGACCACATTGGCCCATTTCCAGTCCTCTGGGACTTGTCCCAAGTGCCACAAGTGCTCAAAGAGTTGCACCAGTGGTTTTGCTATGACATCACCCAATTCCTTTAGTACCCTTGGGTGAAGATTGTTGGGGCTGCCAACTTAAATACGTTCAGCCTTCCAAGTGCCCATTCACTACAGTGATAACCGTTGGTGCATTGCTATTATTTACACTCCAAACTAAAGACTCATTGGGAGGTGTATTTGTATCCATGTCCAAGAAAACAGAAGCAAAGAAATTATTTAAGAGCTTTTTCTTTTTTCCTATTCGATCAGATGTGTTGCCCTAGTCTGCTCTGTAGCAGCCCTATCTTACCCTGCACCTTCTTCCTGCTCCCTATGTACTTAAAGAAGGACTTTTTATTATCCTTAATCTTTGCTGACAACTTGAGTTCTGTATCTGCTTTGGCCTTCCTCACTGCTTCCCTGGAAGTGCGAGCCAAGCAGCTGTACTTCTCCTAGGTGGCTGTCCCTTGTTTCCACAGCCTGTAGGCCTCTTTTTTCCTCTGATATCTTCCCAATTCTTTGTTAATGGCACTATGTAGGGTTTCTTAAGGTGCTTTATTGTTTGTGATGTGCAAGAAGGGCCAGAGAAGATGTTCTTGCAGACCATTTTGGACAAATGGTTGCCTGCAAACTCAGAGAACTGGAATCTGTGGCCCAAGAAACTCCTTCTGGTCTTATGTTCTGCTTTAGTGAGAAGTTCTGCAATAGACAGGCAAACTATCTAATTATGGCCTACTTCAGTGCCATACTTAAAAGCTGCACCCGGTCAAGTATGGGAATTGCACCAATTTAGAAATGCAACATTTCTGCATGTGTATACTTTTAAACAGCAGAGTAGTTCCACTGTCTTTCCGACTAAACTTTCTTAAAAACTATAAGAGCCTTCCTATGTTTAAAAGTATGTGCATGCTGAAATACACTGCTGAATTGGAAGAAGGGAAAAAAAAAATAAAAAAAATCGGCAAAATCTTCATTACTCTAGACATACCCATTCCAGAATCAGTATTCAGTTGAAATTTTCAGGTACTGTGCAATGCCTTGCTGTTTTCCAACACCATGCTCAATTAACTCTCTATCCCCAATGAAGTGACTTGACAAGCAAATTTTTGAGAAAATATATGCACTATATTGACAAAGAGAACATATTTAGGCCTAGCATTTGCTAATTTTAATTCATTGGAGTATATTTAATACAAAAAGCTCTCTTTAAAAGGTCCAATATTTTTACTTATGATTATGAACCACTTCAGACAGACAAGACAACACAGTTACACTAAGAAGGTTTTTATAGAATAAGCACTTACAGGTAATAAAATGCTAAGATTTCATTATAAAGAAAAACATGTTCCTAAACATTCAAGTATTCAGAGTGGGAAAAGGTAATCAACCTACATTTAATGGACGACTGCTGCTGTATAACAAGGTATTTTTCCATGTTAAGATTTCTGCTAGTTAAGACTAGAATGCCATCTAGTGGCAAGCTGCACATTTCTCTACTAACATGTTATTAGCCTTATGGGCTAATTCAACAGCTCTATTCCACCCACCCCTACACCACCTCCCAAGCTTTGCAGATGTCATCCTCACTGACGTTCTCACATAACACAGTCCCTCCTGCCCTAGGCCCTCAGACCCCTTAGTTTCTCATTCAGCCCCTCCCTGGACTGCCAGGACTCTTGATCTCTCCCACAGCCCCCTTTGGGCTGTCAGACCTCTAGGTCTCTCATTTGGTCCCTTATCCCTTCTCACCAGTGGCACTTTCAAGGGATTAACCTGCCACAAGCAGCCCCACCACCATGACCAAAAACCTCAGTAGGGTGCAGTGTTCAGTCATAGCCAGGACCCACCTCCAGCCTATCCTGATGTTACATGACCCTCCTGGACCATAGGCTTCCAGGCCCATTCCTTGCCCGTCTTGAGCAACAGATCTCCAGGCTCCTTGACCCCAACTCGGTATCACCTCTAGACCCTCTAGCCCCAGCTGTCTCCACCCCTCAGCTCCCACACTCAGCCCCTCAAGTAGGCTCCAGACTCTTCATCAGGTCCCACACACTCAGCCCCTCTCTCTGGGCTCACCCAGACTCCAAAGTAGGTCCCCCACACTTGGCCCCTCTCTCTGGGGCCACCTAGATCCCACAATAGGTTCTATACACACAGCCCATCTCTCTGGGCTCACCCAGACCTTTCAGTAGGTCCCCTACTCTCAGCTCTGCTTTTCTGGGCTCTAGACCCCTCCCTAAGCCCCTAGGAACCTCCTCCACTCCTTTAGTTCCTTCCCAAACCTCTGACTGCTTCAGACATCATCTCTGTGCTGGGACTCCAGAGCTACAGCCATCTTGCTCCATTGATGTTCACCGAGCAGCATCCAAGATGTGACTGCCATCTCTGCTCTCAGGGTCTGGGGCTTATATCCTGCCTAAGCCCAGCCCTCCTCCAATCAGATGACTCCATCACGCATCATCCTAGCGCCACCTGCAGGTTCCCTGGATCAGATGACTCTGCAATTCACCTTGGCCCATACCTGCAGGCCGCTTTGCAGGCTGCTTCAGCTCTTGAAGTAGCAGGCACCCTAAGCATCCTGCCACAGAAGAGTCTCTCTTTATGGACACGACAGAATTGCCAAATCTGCAAGCACACCTGCAACTGCATGGTACTGTTTGAAGTATTTGTATGTTTACATACTGGGCTTTTTTGAGAATGTAGATGGGACAATGTGTTTCTATAGCCCAGGAAGAGAGTATTCTAGTGTGCTTTTAATTAAAAGGTAAATGTAATAAAGTATGGTAAGCATTTGACAAAATATGAGAGAGAGCAAGCAAAGTGAACACTAGTGGGCAGAAGAAATTAGATTCCTTTTTTCCTGACAAATATACAGACTTGAGCATTCCCAAGGTAAAAAAAAAAAAAAAAGGTCAGGTACATCTTATAGCTCTCATCACCTTTGTGACACCATAACAATTTTTATGGCCAAGCAAATAAATGTCCATGCCCCTTTCCATGCCACAAATAGCTGAAAATTTTGGGTATGTTAAAGGTATTATCAATTTGTGCCACTATTTAATCAGCAGATGTCCGTTTACTGTACAGCACAAGAATACGGGAATTGTGGAGATGCCCAGACCCCACTGGCAGGCACTCCCAGGCCTTCAGGGACCTAATTCTGCACACCCTAGGAATTCCCTAGGAGTACCTGCCCAGATTCCCCCATTTGCAGAAGCACAATTCCCCAGACATGCCCCTGCTATTGGGGAAAACTGTTTGCAGAGGCATGCCCTGAATGCTATCCTGCAGAATTGGGTCCCAGCCACCCCCAGAAGCAGCAGGAACCCAACCCTGTGGGATAACAGATAATGTGCATTTTGCCTAATGAAGTGGGTCCTGCCATGATCCACTTTGTTTAGTGGTCTTTATACCTTCTGTGATCCTTTCAAAGCACTGGTGAATTAAATTTTTACAAATCAGAAGTATTGAGGGGGGAACCACCTCAGTAAGATGCATAAAATAATTTAATAAAAATCCTTAGCAATAAGGAAGAATTTACAGATCATGAAAATGTACTAATGATTACAGATCTTTGTACAAACGGTATCTGAAAAATAACCTGTACAATCATAAGAGAGAAAGGATGGTAGAAGAGGCAGCTACCTCCTGAAGAAAGTCAAGAAAAATAAGTAGTTTAGCTTTTCTCTTCTTTTCCCTCCTACACATGACTGTGACGGAGAGAAAGCATACCCCAGAGGAAGATTGAAAGCACCACAGAAGTAAGTAAAAAAAAAAAAGAAAGCACCACCGCTAGTTTCTAAAATTTGGGGGGGGGGGGGACGAGGGGGGACAATTATTGGGTTTGGCAGGCCACTTAATGAGTTTTGGTGACCTGTCAAAAGCCATTCCTCTCTCCCTCTCCCTGTCCATCCCTCCCAGAGCTTCTACCTGCGTGGAACCCTGAATCCACCCACAACTTTAGTTTGCCCCCTGCACCATGGCTTGAGTCCAACCACCAGCAGCTTTAGCGTTCTCAGCTTTAACGCACCCCCACCCCCACCAGCTGCCAGCCATGTCCAGAGCTGCCCAAACAACTGACAGCTTCCAGGTACAGCTGTGGGCTGCAACCAGTGCAAAAGCCTGAACCCACCCGCAGCTGAAGCATGCCCTCAGCTGTGGGTGTCCCCCTTCCTCAAGCTCCAACCCAGAAGCTGCCCGCCATTTAGGCAGCTGTAGATGCAGCCAGCAGTTGCCAGGTCCAAACTGGGGGGGGTCGGAGAACATGCTAGTTCCCAGTGGGTTCATACTCCCATGCTGGTGGCAGCCCCAGGCAAGAAACCAAGCACCTGGTACACCAGTAGCAGCCCCAGCCATCTGGCACCATATGACTGCCAGAGCCACTGCCCACCCATGAGCCGGATCCATTCACTTGGCGGGTGCCCATCTGCAGGCTGGAATCCAATCAGTTAGCAGGCCAGATCTGACCCACAGGCTGCATTTTTTCCACCCCTGCTCTACAGCCTTGATTCCAGAAAAATGGCATGAAAAGAGGAAGTAATAAGTAAAGACACTGAGAAGGAGAAAAAAAAAGCGAAAAGGAACAGAAACAAAAATTAAGGAAAGAAAGAATATGTTGTTATATAGAGTGTAAGAGCGATGGAGGCAGGAATCACAATGGGGAACATGAATCTTCACAGAAAATGTCCTAGCAGAGAAAGAAAGGAGAGGAAAGAAAAAAAGGAAAGAAAAATCATTTTGGAAACGATTTCATTGCATAATGCATCTTGACTGAAAACACAATGCTAACATGTTGGGGGAAAAATGTATGAAGCTTCAAATTATACTGATTCCCTCCTGAATCAGTAATTCTCAACCAAATGCCTGTGGCACTCAAGTGGTGCCATGAAATCCTTTTAAGGGTGCTGCACAGTATTAGCACTGTTGGGTGTGCAAATACCTACCTACACATGATTCACAAGATAAATCCAGAGATTTCAAAAAAGAATCCATAGAATCAAAAATGTTACAACTTGTCCACTGAGCTCTTTGCAACAAAAGAATTGCTGCTATTTTTCTGTGGTTAAAAAATGAGAGAAAGCTATGAGCTGGCATTTTCCAAGAGGTGCCTTGAGTCCAAAAAGGTTGAGCACCACTGCCCTAGACACTGGGTGTGTCTACACATGCAATTAATGCAAAGCAATAAAACTCAGGAGTTTATTGCTCCTGGATGCGTCATTTGAACATGCACCCAGGACCACAGCACTCTGAGCTGGGTCAGAGCAGCCCTGGCTGGCAGGGGGCCCGGAGTGGGTCAGCCTGCCAGCCTGAGGCTGCTCCAACTTGGCTCAAGGTACTGCAGAGGGGCTGGCTGGGGCATGAGAGTGCTTCAGTATGGGCCTAGCCCACAAGCAGCCCCTACACTAAAGCACCCTTGTGCCCTAGCCAATCCCATCAGCATCTACATATGTGGTGCTGTGGAGTAAAAAAATCCAAAGCAGGGTAGCACTTGTATTTACAAGTACTACCGGGCTGCGGAGTTTACTTGTTTACTCCAGCCTAATTGCCCTGCACATGAATTGAATCAGGAGACTCATTAAAAGGTCCAAATCAAATCAGAAGCATCCAAATCAATTTGGAGAGATTCGGTGCCAATTCGGAGATTCGGTCATAGGCTATACAGGTTTCCCTCGGGCCTTGCATAAAACGAACCCACTTTATAATGTAACAAATAGGGTATGTTCCCAAAATGGTGAGGGAGAAAGGGAGGGAAGCTGGGACTAGGGAAGGAGTGTGGGGAGGGGTGCCATTCCTAGGGCTGCACCTTGCTCCGCCTGTCCCCCCCACATCTGGGCTCTGCCTATTCCCATTCACCCCAGGTCCTGGGCTGTGCTGTGCCATGGTGCAGCTAGCTGGTGTCAGCTGCTCCCGGGGCCACTGCAGCAGGGGTTGGGGGGAGTGGCAGCAAGCGGAACCCTGGGCAGTGAGGGATACGGCGCAGCTTGTCCACACTCACCCAAGCCCCTGCTGCAGCGGCCCCAGAAGCAACCAGCACCAGCTGCAATGGGAACTGTTAGTGGGGGGGAGGGGCAGAGCACAGGGCACACCTCTTGCTGCTCTGCACCACCCAGGAGGGCTGCAGGCTGGGGAGCCGTGTTGGGCTCTTCCCAGGGGCATGTGCCCCCAGATCTGGATGCAGGATGACAGCCAGCTGCTGCTGCAGGCTGGGGCCAGTGGTAGCACCAGGCTGATTTTTCCCACCCCTCCGTCCACTCCTTCCCTAGTCCCAGCCTCACTCCCTCCCTCACCACCTGGGAATGTATCCCTATCTGTTAGGGCTGTCCAAAGTTTTGGTAGTCAATTTGGTGGCTGAATCTCAGAATCTGAATTGGCCGAACTGAATCAGGATAGTGATTCAAATCACCAAATCGAATAACTGTCCCTCAAATCAGCCGAATCAGAATCTGAATCAAATACCTGCTGCTTCACACAGGCCTACTGTGGAGCTAATTAGGCACCTCCACAATAAACATCTCATGTAGATGCATCCACTGAAGCTAGCCTAACAACCTACTTGCACTCCCTACTATCACAAACTGACTGCTTTCAAAAGAAATTCAAAATTTTTGTTGAAAGCCATAATCAAGTCAGAGAGAGTTCTATGATTCTGTTTTACAGTTATTTTTCAGAGAAGAACTGCATTTTAAGGCTTTGTTCACCACTGTATGGGAGAGATGCTTGGATATAATGGAGGCACAGCAAGTCGCTTGCAATTCCATGATTCTTGGTTAACCATCCCTGGTGGACGTTTGAACAGCAAGGCTCTGTTCTAACTTCCATTATTGGTATAAAGTGATGGAAAGCCAAGTATAGTGGAACTCGCCCACATTCCTGGTAAAACCTCGATATTCCTCTCTTCCCTCTTTCACCTGGACAGCTAATACAAAAGGCCTCACAGCCACTTCCACAGAGTTTCCATTCAAAGTAGTAGGGAATTATTCACTGGCTACACTTTGCCTTGGGGCCAGACTAAGTCTGTAAAACACTTTCATGCTACCAATATTTTATGACATCAACAACAAATAATAAAAATTAAAAACTTCAGCTTTCTGAGCTCATTATAGGCTTTTCATAGCTGATATACAGACTTCATACATAACTTTGATATGAAGGACAAAATCCACTGAAAATTAACAGGTTCTGTGCAGGACAAATAAAAAGTACTTTAAGGAAATTACAAGTGAACAATATGCCAAGAAAAAATATGCCCTAAATTAGTAAGCAACATGGGGTAAGAATGGCTAAGTTACTAATATCAATGCAGGTTAAAAATCTAACACCTAAGGTTCCTGCACAATAAGATTTGTTGCTATGGCTGTGCAGGTGCACAGCTTAATTTAGCTGTCTGTTGACTGTATGAAAGAAGTCTTTGAGCTTGTGTCAATATAAGACGCACTTAAAAAACCCTATTTTAGTTAAAGTGTTCCTATTCAGTGTACATCTCAGAGACCCTGCTTACATGTATGCATTCCCTAAAATTACAAAAAACAAGTCCCTCAGGGGTCCACGCCTCTTTCAAATGTTATTTGAAACAATAGTTCTCCTTAAAGGCCATCTAGATGAATACATTCATTTTATCAGCTAAGACACAGATAGCAGTATTTTAACATTCTTGTGTTTCACTATAGAAAAATCAAGTAGAGTATCCATGAAGCTACTACATTCATTATATAATATTATCAGCACACTTTTGTATTTGTTTTATACAACAGTGTTTACAGTGTATGAGAAGACAATAGTTTAGAAAGACAGTCACCAGTTTTTACTACTGATTGTGACATTGTTGCTAGTAACAGAAACATTATAGAAAACTGTGTTTTATAAGGGGTAACCAAGCTGTGCATCTTTGAAGTAGTCTTCATGGGCAGGATCCTACAGTTTCTATTGAAGTAATGCTCTTATTAGAGATAAACCACTTTTTTATGTCTTCAGAAATTGCATGCATGAGCTAAAGCCTGTCTCTAGTCAGACACTGCTTTACTCGCAAATTGACAAGACTCCTTCAGGAAAAGTAATTTTGATTATACTCATCAGTGAACGGGTTAAATCGTTCATTTATAAATACATGCTAAAAAAATTCACAGTTATTAAGTCATTGCAGAGTTATACACCTGTGGCAATAAAATATAGTTCTCCAGCAATTACGTAATCAAAATAGCTTTACTTTCCTCATGTTTCTTTGGCATATGAGAATAGGCTCCTAAGTCATGCCTAGTCCCCTGTACTCAGGTGTTTAAATAATTATATTCAATTTAACAATGTTTAATATAAACACACTACAGTTTCTGATTAGTTAGGATTAAAAATAATTGTAAATAATAGTTTCATAGAAAAATCTCCTCCCAAATTTTAGGGACCCAGGAATAAAATCTGGTTATAAAACCTGAATTAAAATAAATCCAAAAAGGTTGTTGTGGATGAGAGCTGGAAAAATGTTTCCTTATTTTGACTTTTCAATATTCTTAATCAAAAATTGATTTTTAATTAAAATTTTCCAATTTTTAAGCCACCTCTCTTCAGGATAATGTAAATAAACAGAGATTCTATATTCCCTGGAAAAAAAATCATTCTCATGTCAAAAGAATGATTATTCTGAATGACAGCCAGCATGGCTTCATCGCGGGTAGGTCTTGTCTTACCAATCTCATCTCCTTCTATGAACAGGTCTCTCACCACCTGGAAGGTTGACATTATATACCTAGACTTCTAAAAGGCTTTTGATCTCGTATCCCACAATATCCTTGTGGAAAAATTGGAAGATTATGGGCTTAACTGCTCAATAGTTCAGTGGGTGGAAAATTGGCTGCATGGTAGGACCCAAAGAGTTCTCATGAATGAATCTGTGTCGTCCTGGCGAGAAGTGGCCAGTAGCATCCCTCAGAGGTCCGTGGTTGCACCAGTGCTTTTCAACATCTTTATCTTGATTTGGATGTGGGAGTGAAAAGCTCACTGGCCAAGTCTGAGGATGACACCAAGTTATGGGGGAGCGTAGTCATGCCAGAAGATAGGTTGCAGATACAGACAGTGCTGGACAGGCTGGAGAGTTGGGCAGACCGGAGCCAGATGAAGTTCAACACTCAGAAGTATAAGGTGTTCCATCTGGGAGCAAACAATCCCCACCATATCTACAGACTCAATAGCAACAATTTGACTTGCACCACGGCCAAAAGGGACCTAGGGGTAGTGATAGACCATCGCATGAGCTGGCAATGCTATGCTATGACCCGCGGGGCAAACAACACACTGGCATGCATTAACTGTTGCATCTCTTGCAAAACTAAGGAAGTGATACTCCCACTGTACTCCGCACTGGTGAGCACAACTGGAGTACTGCACCCAGTTCTGGGCACTGCACTTCAACAAGGACGTGGAAAAACTTGACAGGGTCCAGAGAAGAACCACCCGTATGATCAGGGACTTGCAAGACAAGCCATACGAGGAAAGGCTGAGGGACCTGGGCATCTTCAGCTTACAGAAGAGAAGGCTGAAAGGGGATTTGGTAGCAGCTTACCGCTACATCAGGGAGCACATCAAGAACTTGGTGAACAACTGTTCACCAGGGCACCCCTGGGGAAGACCAGGAGCAATGGATACAAACTTCTGGAAGGCTGGTTCAGGCTCAATTCCAGGAAAAACTCCTTCACAGTCAGGGTATCCAGACTGTGGCATAAACTCCCTCCAGTGATGGTGCAGTTACCTACCCTGGAAATCTTCAAAAGGAGACTGGATAATCACCTTGCTCGGGTCACTTGACCCCAGTTGTCTTTTATTGCCTAGTACAGGGGGACTGGACCTGATGACCTACAAGGTCCCTTCCAGCCCCTAGCAATCTATACAAGACCTCAAACTTTTCCTTCAAGGCATTCATATATACCATGCCACTGACTATGAAACTAGGGATAAGACCTTATTAGGTCTTTTACAACAGTAGTAAAATGCTTCTATCTTCAGCGATGTTCAGAAACTATAAGAATCTTACAGAATATAATACAGGCAGTCCTCAGACTTGCAACACAATTGGTTCATGAAAACTGCACCTTAAGTCGAAACGTAACTCAGAACCAATTTTCCCGTAGGAAAAAATGTTATAAATGGAGGATTCGTTCCTGAAACAAGGCCCAATACCCTATTTTCACCACAAATAACCCAGAATTTTGTACTTGACCAATTATAGATGAGTAATATAGCTACAGTAATGTATTTATATTGTAAATAGCAATCACATTGATTTGGTAGGACTTCTTTGAGGTGACTTTGCTGGACTTTTTGAAGGGTTCTTGGCTGGAGTCTTCTCAGGAGTCTTGGCTGCAGGTTTTTCTGGAGTCATGGCTGCTTTCTTAAAGAAAGTGTCCAACGAAGTTTGGACAGATGTTTTGCAGGGTGACAGACAATGCAGTGAACTTGTTTGCTGGCATGGTGTGGCGTCGGATCGAAGCATCGTAAAGTCGAAACTGACATCATAAAGTTGAAATAGGGTGTCAATTTATAAACATTGTAAATGCAAAACGTTGTAACTTGAAGATTGCCTGTACCCATCAAAATAAGTTAATTGAAAAGTATTTATGTACAAGAAAAATAAATCATTAAACATATACTATAAAGATCTTTTTCACCATATTCATTAAACAGAAGGTCGCACAAAGCCAGATCCTATTCAGCTTATTTAGACATCTGAGTGGACTTAGGTGTGACCCTACTCCACCCAGCTGAAATCCCTGGAAAAAAAAAATGTAATACAAAAGGGAGGGGGAGTTCCCCCACCTCCTCACTCCTTTTTTAAGGCTAAGATGACAACATGCTACAAAGACAGATACATTAACGGCTTTCCAGGAACTCAAGCAGGGTTAAATAGGGAGATACTTAGGGATCCAGTACATGGAATGAGATCTGGCCCCTGGCCTTCATTTTTAGATTTCTGTGTAAATGCAACTCCCACGGAATTCTGTTCTTCATTTAATTTCCATATTATTTAATGTGACTTATTACATATCCTCATATTTAAATTAGCATTAACTACACGACACTTCTAGATTGTGGTTTAGACATCAAGGACTTGACCCTGAGAGGTCCCAGTTGTCCTTAACACCAAGTGAAAATCTAGAACGCTGTGCACTGCTCATGCCTAGGGTTACCATATGTCTGGGTTTTCCCGGACATGTCCAGGCGTTTTTTTCAAATATGAACAAATGTCCAGGATTTTGCTCTGCTCAGCACTGATGGGTTTTTTTCTGCTCTAGCAAGGATCTGCTTGGGGCTGGGGGGGTGACAGAAGGGCAATTGAAGACATTGGGCACCATGTGCATCTGAGCATGCATGCACATGCACATCACTGGCCTGCAGCCAGACAAAGTGGTAGAAGCAGTCCTGGCAGCTGGATGCAGGTAAGTCTATGGGGAGTGGGGGTTGGAGGGCCAGGGCTTCAGGACTGTCGGGGGTGGGGGGGGAATGTGCATGTGGGGTGACAGGGGTGCGTGGAAGGGATTGGTGTATGGGGGGGGGGGTACCTGCCAGCACTAGGAAAACAGTCTGAGCACCAGAGCTGGAGCAGGGCGGCCGGGGGGTGGGGGGGAGGTGCCTGCCTCTCCAACAGAGGAAGGGGTGGGAGGGGGGCTTTGGGGGCAGTGGGGAGTTGTGTGGCTGAGCCAGTGGCACCACATCTGATACACTTGCTCACAAGGGTGGGGTGGCTGGGAGACGCTGCAGGGGCTGCAGGAAGCAAAGTGCTGCAGGTTAGGAGTGAGGGGCACTAGCAGGGCTGGGGGACTATGGGTCAGGAGTGTGGGACACTGGCAGTGCCAGGGGGATGTGGGTTGGGAGTGAGGGGCACCAGCAGGGATGGGGAGGGCTGTGGTTTGGGAACTATGAGCAATAGCATGAGGGGCAGTTCACCAGAATATCACTGCCCACCCCTCCCTCCCCCCAGGCAGGTGTGTTAAGAGTAAATTCAGGCCTGGATCAGGGAACTCTCTGTTAAGTAGATCAGCAGATGACCTCTACCTGACCCATCCTCTGCAGAGTGATGTCAGCTACCTGCAAGGCCCTGGTTGTAGAGTGCTGTGCACACACCCACATGCCACATGCAGAGCCCTGGCAGGCCAGGTGCACTACCCCTGTAAAGGGCTTTGATCAACAGAAACTGGGCACATTGAGTGGGACTGGGTGCAAGACTGACTAGTTTTCAGTCTGTGTGTGTGGTGTGGCTGGACTGAGGTGTGGCTGTGAGAAGGAAAGAAGTCGGGGTGCTTATTGGAAGACAGAAAAAGAGAGAAAGACAGAGAGGCTGAGTGACCGGTCAACTGTGTGAACCATGGAGGTTCCTGGTGCTGGGCCCAGTCACTGTAAGAGATCCTGTCTGCCATCAGAGCAGAAAGGGTTGGCTCCCTGGGTTTTTCCCTCCGGGTATGTCTATCATGAAAAGTAGTGGCCTTCTGCTCTGATCGGTAAGCATTAACCTATTCCCCTCTGAGTTGCTGGGGTTCTTCTTCATCTCAGCGTGTGTCCGATGAAGATTAGAAACCATTGCCTGAGGTGTAATTGTCTCTACTCCAATGATCAGATCCAAATTGAATAAAGTTCCCCTGTCCCTTATAATAAAGTTTAGTCCTCTCATTGTCATGGTTGTAGTTGGGTATCACTGGGTTATAAGCATAGGCAATATAGGATTCGATAGGTAATTAGAATTTATAATTAACTGTTAGAACTAAATGCGTTCCTGTGTAATTGTATACTTACCTGTGCTTGTCAGTTTTATAATACACCATTCCATTCATGTACTACAAGCCTTCCTATTAGTGATTATTAATTAAACTGGTGACAGATGTGGACAGAGCCACGATCCACCTTACCTGTTGGGGTGAAATCTGAGGAGAAGTGGTTGTTTATGTCAGCTTTAAGATTTGGTTTTAAAAGGTGCGATTTTTCCCCAACAAGTGTGGTCTTTTTTGAAAGTGGAAATATGGTAGCCCTACTCATGCCTAAAAATTCTGTAATAATCTAATGCATCTATCTGCATGCACTGCTCCCTGAGCATCCAATATTTATCCACGTCAACAGGCCTGCTAAAGAAACAATGGCTTTGAAGGTGTGAAATCAATCATTAAATAGGTTAAAAATGGCATTAAACAACTGAAGAAGAAAAGCTCTGATCCAGCGAAGCATTTTGTACGTTTTAAACATATACAGGCAGTCCTTGAGTTACAATGTTTATAAATTGGCAACCTGTTTCAACTTCCTTCCTTTACAACACTTGATCCGATGCCATGCCACACCACACCAGCAAACAAGTTTGCTGCGTCGCCCATCTCCCTGGAGGACATCTGTCCAAACTTCCTTGGACAATTTCTTTAAGAAAGCAGACAAGACTACAGAAAAACCTGCAACCAAGACTCCTGGGAAGACTCCAACCAAGTACCCTTCAAAAAGTCCAACCAAGAGCCCTTCAAAAAGTCCAGCAAAGTCACCTCAAAGAAGTCCTTCCAAATCAATATAATTGGTATTTACAATACAAGCAATCCTCGGCTTACAACGTTTCAAGTTACGTTTTGCACTTACAACATTTATAAATTGACATTGTATCAACTTTCTGATGTCAGTTTCGGCTTTACAACACTTGATCTGACATGATGCTGCGCCAGTGAACAAATTCACTGCACTGCCCATCTCCCTGGAAAGCATCTGTCCAAACTTCCTTGGACACTAAGAAAGCAGACTAGGCTCCAGAGAAACCTGCAGCCAAGACTCCTAAGTAGAGCTCAGCCAAGAACCCTTCAAAAACTCCAACCAAGAGCCCTTCACAAAAAGTCCAGCAGTCACCTCAAAGAAGTCCTTCCAAATCAATATGATTCCTATTTACAATATAAATACATTAATGTAGCTATATTACTCATCTATAATTGAATGAATACAAAATTCTGGGTTATTTTTGGTGAAAATAGGGTATCAAGCCTTGGTTCAGGAACCAATCCCCCATTTATAACATTGTTTTGTATGGAAAAATCAGTTCTAAGTTATATTTCGACTTAAGAGACAGTTTTCAGGAACCAATTGTGTTATAAGTCCAAGGACTGCCTGTATTTAAAACCTATCAGAGTCCATAGGACTTAAGCACATGCTTAAGTGCTCTGCTAAAACATTACCTAAATAGCTATCAATTGAAACCTACAAAACTGCTTTTTAAAATTTGTGATTTCTGGGGCCTAGCCCTGTTACACTTATACACTACACTATTTTACCACTGTAAAACTTTTCTACTACTCTCTTTTTCACACCATGCAAAAGCAACAAATAATATTAATGCATAGTCAATTCCTCCTGTAGTTTGATCAATCTCTTCAGTATGCTTCAATTATAGCAAGAATTTGTATTAAATACCCTTTTTCTGGGGCTGTACTAAAACTTAGTCAATGAAAAACATTTAAAAGCTTCAATGGGAGGAAGAGATATAAAATGCATAAAGTAGCAAGTTTCTTTCATATACAGGAGGAGATCCACAGAAAAAAATCAATGCAAAGCACCATTAATTCCCACTGTGCACTCTTACTGTGAAGGGAAAGCGGAACTGGGACCAGCGATAGTGCAGCTACAGGCCCCACAATAGCAAACTAGAGCTACAAAGGAGAGATCAGGGCTCTCTTGCAGATTTATCATCCCTGGATACTTTTAGATGACCTATTCAAGCTGTATCCCTACCACTGGAGACTAACCAGAGTAGAGAAAAATCTGTGCATTTCAGTCCTGGTTTTAGCATTAATGTGTACCTTCGCACACACAATTGTGCAGGTGTTGCCGGTGAGCATGTATCAGAGGAACTTACTTTCTGATACTTGTTTGGTGTCTTCGAGTTGACTTAAACTATGGTCAAGTACAGACATTCAAAAAGCCTGAGGTAGAATCAATCTAAGTTATGCAGTTTTCTGTAAGAAATGTAATTTAGATCTGTAGTGCACAGAATGCATGTACACCCATTGGTGGGAAAGGCACAAATCTTAGACTGAGTTCTGTCATTTTTAAACTAGTCTGCACCAAACTTCTGCTCTGCTACACGTATAGAACCATTTTGTGTGCCCAACTTCTGTGGTGTTATGGGTATAGACCAGTTCCCAGTCACTTATACTGGTAAAAGTGTAATGTCTGTACCTGGCCTTTGATAAGATTAAACAAAGCTTTTTGTTGCAATAGCTAAAAGGAGCACAACACAACATACTTAAAGAATATGAGCCCTCACAGAAAAAGAGAACATTAGTTCAGCACAAAGCCCAGCCGTTAGTATATCACACAAACCGTCAAGATATAGAAATTAGTAAAATTATCATTTTATGATCTCTGTCTTCCCCTTCCTCTTATTCTCATTCCATCACGTATTATCATTCACTGCTTCTAAGATCTGTCTTGTCACTGAAAGATTACAAGCAAACTTTTGGGTGCTGTATAAAAAAGTAAAAAAAAACAAAAACAAAACCCAAATTAAGGGATATGATAATTACATATGCTGCTTTACATTTTGAAGCTGAACCAACATAGAATATAAATTGTTAAATGTGGCAGCAGAATTACTGTTTCGGTTCTGGTAAGCCACTAATCACACTCTTCCTCCAATGGGCATGTGTGAGGCCTCTTCCTAGAAGCCTCACACATGCCCATAACGAGTTGATAATATAAGCTTTATTTATTTTAACAAGAGATGTGCATACCACAGGCTTAGAGAGCCTGTTTTAAACAAAGCAGTGTGAAATTGTAAAAACTATGGAACTCTCCACCCTCCTGTCCACAACTGCCTCTACCCAAAGGGAAAACTATATCAAAACTCAAAAATTATTTAGCTGCCTGGCTAAGTTTTGATCTGGTAATTCAACAATTTACCTACAGAATGTATGAAATGTTATTCCTTACATATCCATAAATTCCATTCATATTACCAATAATTTCCACTATAATTGTTGCTCACTTGACTTCAAGTTCTTTGTTCGTTGAACTCAGAAAGATCTTTACTTCTGAACTCTACTTGAGGCACTTCATAAGAAAATGGATAGTATTCAAAATGTTTAATCCATGCAAATAATCAGACAAATTCAACATCCATGTTAGGAGGGAATACCTGCACCCTTATTTGTTAATTTGATGGGTTTTGGCATAGGACTCTGGTGCTTATATTCAGCTGAGAATCCTATCCAAGTCTATTCTTTACACCCAGATTTAGACCTGCTGCACAATTCAGTACCACTGTTGTGATGTTGCTACTACCTAAATGCCTCAATTCAGGAATCCTGTATTTACTCAAATACAAGAGCAGATGTCCCCCACTCCAATCAGCATGGGAGGGGACAGAAGCCCTTTGTCTTATATTTGCATACAAGGAAACCACATTAAATTCCTTGTCCATCTTTGAACTGCTGCTAAAAGCAGCATATACTCAGTAATGGAAACCAACCAACCAATTTAATCCATGATGTTGATTAAATGCAGCCAACATTGAGCATGACTATAAAACACATGACCCATATTGGGCAAACATGCTGATGGGAAACTTTTTAATTCATGGCTCTTAAAAAAACATGGGCAATTGTTCACCCACTTAAAAATGTGTTTATGGAGTACCTATGCTAAAACTTGCAGCAGTTTAAAAAAATAAAATAAAATGCATCAATTCTGGATGAGCTATGTTTATGGGTTCTATATGCAAATTACTACAGCTATGTTTATTTCAAGAACAGTTTTTTTCAAATTTTCTCTTAGCTTCCAGGAATCAGAACTCATCATAGAGGTGATATCTTTTATTAGACCTAGATTTTGGCATAAACTAGATTTTTGCTAAAAAAAAAAATTCTTTATTTGCAACCTTTCGGGCACAAGCACCCTTCCTCAGTCATAGGATAAAAGATTGTAAAAGTTCTCCTAGGTAGAAATGAAAGTTCATATTTCATAGGAGAGTTGAAAGTCTAGTAAAATCTCCTGTTTGGAATAGTTCATTTTATGCAGATTAGGCTCAGAGAATAGTTGGAATAGTCTGTTTACCCTCTAAGTTGTTTGGTGACAAGCAGGATATACAGTCATATTTCCTTCTGGTTATGATGTTTCATGTGTCACAGAAGGAGTTAAAAGATGGAATGCACTTCTGGGCAGGAATTTCTTATGTGGTAAGCTATTTTTGGGCTCTGTGATAATGCAAATTACCTTGAACAAAGGCAGGACCAGGGGCTCAGGTTTCAGGTGGTAAAACTTGCTTTCTCCCCGTAAAATTCCTCCTAGCTTCCATGTGCTCAGGGGTAGCAGGGTAACAGTAAGGAGAGGAGGAAGGGGATGCAGAGGGAAGAAGTTAGGGAGGGAAGAGGGCAAAGGGTCTATCTGACATCCCAGATTTATTTTCCCTGCTGTACCAATGGAAGGGAAACATGTTCAAGATAAACCTCCATTAATTAGGTTCTATACCTGGAAAATTACATCAAATTTATAAATTTTCTATATATATAGAATCTAATGATGGAGGGGGGTATCATACTCCGGTTCATCTTACATTCAAGTAAACATAGTATATCCCTACACTGGAAAGTACTTAATGTTTTTGTTGCCACAGAAAGCCAGCATGTTCTTACATGGTTTTTTGAAATGGAGCCAAAAGGCAAGGAAAACAGCATATTCATATTAATTCTGTAGCAACTGCAGGACTTTGCTGTTTATGTCAGCCAATGAAGAAAACAGAGCTGTGTTCTCTGCCAGTGCTCATGAAACCATGAAAAAATAACCACAACAGAAATGAGAAAGTGATCCATATTCCAGCATTGGTTAAATCAGTGTAAACTCAGATAATCCTTCTGGGTCCTGCGTTGCTACTCATGATTTACCCATAGGTATCAGACTGAAATTGGGCAATGAACTTTAGGTATTAAAAAAAAGCTGAAAAGAGAGATGCGAAATTCCTATATCAAAATCAAATAATTCCCTCAGTGTAATTCGTGTATTCTTTCTGAGGGACCAATCTTGCAGAGTGGTAATTGTTGACTACAAAACCAAACTGCTGATTGATGTTCCTCAACTCTTTGGCATTACCATGGAAATGTTAAGAAAAAAAGAAAGGGAGGTATCTTTTGTTCAATTTTGCCTAGATTGGTACCACTTGGCAAATCTCTTACTTTGATTGAAGTAAACAGTTATTTCAAGAAACATAGGATAATGATGCACAATATTATATGTACATGTGAAGAGGGTCTGGATATAATCCAATACTTACCACAGGAAAAGAAACTGAATGGAGAGGAGAAGAGAAGGCACAGGGAGAGCGCCACTTTCAGAGCAGCTGTTGCATTAAGATAGGGCGGCCCCAGGAGGAGAGGGGCGGCATGCGGAGAGAATTAGGAGCACAAGATGCCTCCAAAGAAAAAAAAAAAAACCTGGAAAAAGCTGCTAGGGATGAGAGACCTTCTAGGACTAGTTCCGAGTGAAGAAGAGGGCTCAACCAGGTCCTATTAAGCCGGGAGTCGTTAGTGAAGAGGATTCATCTTCTCAAACGTACTCTGAACGGGAGAAGAAACACCAGCAGAGACAGTAAAAAGGAAAGAAAGTGGCTACTCTTCAGTTTACAGTGAAAGCTAAGGGTTTTTTCATTTGCGATTAGTGTGTTTGAACATTGGGTGAATACAGTCAGGTTCTAGGGAGTTTGATGGGAGAGAGAGTCAGAGTGATGGCCATACCCTCAACCTAAAAAAAAACAAACAAACAAAAAAAACCTTTGTTTCATTTGAACCGTTGAGTTATCCTTATTGAATTGTTAAGTTGTCCTTATCCTATTATCCTAAACTGTATATTACCTGAGAGTAGATCTCTCCGAATATTACTGAAGCTAAAACTAAGACATGCGTGAAACGGTGTGAAATAACTGTGAGTTATTATAACACAGTCTGTCCAACTATGAGTTTATTTATTTATTTTACATCTATAATCAATCGCTTCAAAAGAAAGAAAGAAAGAAAGAAACCTGTTTAACCCAAATAAGACTTTGATTCAATTGATGACATAAATTTTGGATGATGTCAGGAAGAGACTCAAGAGAGGTTGCAAGCCAAATAAACCCCTATGTAGATTGCCAGTGTCTGACTGTGGGGAAAAAAAACAATTTTAAGTAATACCTCCCGACTAGTAACATCATAAAATAACCAAGATGTGGCAGGAAAGAGTCGGAATATACTGCAGGAGGCCCAAGACTGGGCAATCTCAATAAGAAGGGGCTGGAATAAGCCCCTCAAACATAAGAGGTACCATCACAGTACAGATTGGCAAAAAACATATGAATTGTAAAATAAAAATAGAACAAGCTACAAAGGAATAATTATAGTCACCTTTAAAAAGAATTTGTGGATCCTAAACATATCAAGATCTATAGTCCAAAAAAATGCAGAGTTGAATAATATAGAATCATAGGAAAGTAAGACTGGAAGGGACCTTGCAAGGTCATCTAGTGATGAGACTGCTACAGACATCATTATCTCTGACTAGACCATTCCAGCCTGTCTAATCTAACCCTGTGCCTATCTAACCTGTTCTTGAAAATTTCCAATGATAGAGATTCCAAAATTTCTCTAGGTAGCCTATTCTAATGCCTGACCACCCTCAGAGCAGAAAGTTCCTCCTAATTTCCAAACTTTATTTCCTCTACTACAACTTGAGGCCATTGCTCCTAGTACTGTCCCCTACAGCCACAGAAAAAAAGCTCATAAGTGCACTTTTAGTATTTGAAGCATTTTCCATAAGTGCACTTTTAGTATTTGAAGACTATCATTGGGGAAGTAATACCAGTTCCCCCTTAATCTTTCCTTCCCCAGACTAAATAACCCTCAGTCTTTCAACCTTTCCTCATTAGTCACGCCTCTCATGCCCCTAATAATTCTCATTGTTCTGTGCTGGACTCTTTCTAACCCGTCCACATGCTTCTTGAAGTGTAGTACCCAAAATTAGACACAGAATTGCATGTGCACCCATGCTGAATAGAGAAAAAGAATCACTTCCCATGATTTGTAAGCGACACTCCTGTTACTTAGGATGCCTTAAAATGGCGGTTCCAGTTTTTCCCCTGAGACCATCGTGTGCTTTGGGACGCAATATTTTGACTTACTGTACTGGCTTTGGAACTGCATCTGACCAGATCACAGGTTAGAAACATCATGCCAGCCTAAATTTATATTGCCACTTTTCAGGCATACAAAAATTCCCCAAAACAAAATCTGATTTTTTTTACTCATTCTGGCCAATAAACTGTACCTTTGTATGCAGCTTGAGAGTTTATTGAATCATTTGTTACCACAAGAGGCAGTAGATAACAACAAATAGTATTGAGGGCCAATAAGCTGTTAAAGCTAGGAACAGAACTCAAGCTACCTGCCTATTCCAGTAAATTTGTTGGTGTACAGTGGAAGGTGAGAATGAATTCTTCAGTCCTTGTTTCTCAGGAAGGTATTTCCCTTACAGTTTGGAATTTAAGGGGATAATGCAGGGAGGTGTGGCCAAGACTTTGCTCCAGTTTCAAAAGCCTGTGGCAGAACACTTCAACCACCCTGGTCATCCCATCACTGACCTCCAAGTAGCTGGTCTTAATGGAACTTTAAAATCTGATTTGAATGTGAAATTGCAGAACAAGAAATTTTCCTGAATTCTTATCCCGCTATGGGGATTAGTTTTGTTTTTGGGGGGGTTTTTTACCCCTATGTCCCTATGGCAGTGATTTTCAACCAGAACCATGGCGCACACAGGATGATTTGAGATCCTTTCAAAGGTGTCATGGGTTAGCTAGCACTGTTAGGTTTACAAATATGGATTCACAAGATAACCCCAGAGATAACAAATAAAAATCCATAGTTGTGGTCTTTTGTTGATACACAGTTGAGTTCTTTCCAACAGAAAACTTGCTCTATTATTTTTCTGTAGTCAAAAGAATAAAAACTTTCTTGGCATCTTCTGAGGGGTGCCTCAGGTCTATCCAGGGGTATCTCAAATCTAAAAAGGTTGAGAACCCCTGCCCTATGTGTTTATTACTTTTTTTTAACCTCTCTCACCATTTTCCCCTCCCTTTTCTTCTTCACTCTTTCCCTTCCCTGTCTGTTGTATGCAATCACTTTCTGCATTTGATAGCCTGCTCTCTGCATGTCCTTGCATAGCATCTGATGAAGTAAGCTCATGCCTGCAAAGGCTTATTCATCTCTGATTCAATTAGTCTAGGCTATAAAGGTGCATCTTTACCTGCCTTCTCCCATTTTAGAGGTAAAGAAATTGAAGCATAGCTGTTAAGTAACTGGCCCCAAGACAAGCATACAAAAATATGGCTTTAAATAGTGGACTTACAATTCTTCAGATGTCCACAGAATTTTAAACATGCACTTGACATAAGGGGGTTGTTTCTTGAAAAACACACAAAATAAGCTCACTTTCATAACCCTTATATTATCCTCTGGGTTAACATCAGGCCCTTATGATTACTAAATTATATTTAGAGGTGCACCAATACATCGGTCCATATCATACTGGCACCAAAAAAAGGAAAATTGTCATCATCAGAAATTGGCTTTTTTTGGCTGATGTGACCGATAAAGTCACCACCGCATGCATGCAGGCAGGAGTACAGCCTGGCAGCATGAAGAGCAATGTCCAGCTGGCCTGAGGGAAGGAAGGGGCAAGGGGGGCAGAACAAGGCTCCCACAGTGACGGAGTCGGGAGTGGGGCAGAGCACAGAATGGAGCTGGTGGCTCATCCGGGGAGCACAGGGGAGGGCAGACGGCTCCCAGGGGAGGCATGGGGGGCACGTGCCACCCCCCCAGATCTGTGCACAGAGCAAGAGCAGGCTGACCGCTGTGCACTTGGGGCCAGGGCTGGTTCGGCCTCTTCCTGGTGGCTGCGCTCAGGGCAGGTGTCGGTGGGCCTGGAAAGAAGGGGTTACAGGGGTGGGGGGTCAAAGCCACCCCAAAACTCACTGTAGCCCCCCTCCCAGTGCTGCTGCCTGCCCCACCTGGCCCAAGCACAGCTGCCAGGAAGAGGCTGGAGCAGCCCCAGCCCCAAGAGCACAGTGGGCAGCCTGCCCTTGCCCTGTGCACAGATCCAAGGGGGCACATCCCCCCCATGCCTCCACCATCTGTACTGGATGAGCCACCAGTTCCATCCCGCACCCTTCCCCACCCCAGCTGGGCAGTGCCTGCCCCTATCCCTTTCCCAGCCCCACTGCCTCCCTCCCTCACTGCAGGGGCCTTGATCAGTCCCCCCTTTCCTCAAAACCCCTTCCCTCCCCAACACCCCTTTCCCCCAACAGACTTACCAGTCAGATACTGCTCTCATATACTGGGGGAGTATAGTAGGCTATGAAATGCACTATTTGGTACCAACTCAGATAGAATAGCACGTAATCTGGAATTAGGAATTGTAAATCCAGGCCCAAAGAACATACTACTAATGCAAAATGCTTAGGATAGTGTGTGAATAAAAACAACTCTACAGGTTTCCCTCGATTTATATGGGTTCTTTATATGCGAACTTGCTCTTATGCGATGAGCGTATTTAGACCCATCATTCGTTATATGCGAGGTAAATTCGTTCTTATGCAATCAGCATAGAGCCCCTCCCCCCATCCAAGCGGGTAAGTCTGTGGGGGGAGGGGAAAGATCCACGGCCCCACTCATCCCAGCCCTGGCTGCAGCGGCCCCAGGAGTGGCCAGTGGCAGCTGCCTGCAGCCACTAGGCTGTACCATGCTCCACCTGTCCGTCCCCCCCCGCCCCCATGCCTGGACTCTGCTTGTCCGCACTCACCTCTGCTCCTGGGCTGCGCCATGCCCTGGTGAAGGCAGATGGTGTCAACTGCTCCCAGGACTGCAGCACGGGCTGGGGTGAGTGTGGACAAGCAGACCCCCAGGTGCCGCAGGGCGCAGCATTCACCCCAGCCCCAGCTGCAGCTACAGCCGCCCCGGGAGCAGCCAGCACAGGTTTCCCTCCATTTTTGTGCAGCTCCAGGAGCAGCATCCCTCCCCTAGTCCCAGCCTCACTCTCCCTGCCATGGAAACCTATCCCTATTTCTGACATTGTAAAGGGGTTCACTTTATGTAAGTTCTCCAGCAACGCATATACCACATAAATCGAGGGAAACCTGTACCATCATGGATTAAAGGTTAGAAGCAGAATTTTCAACTCCAGCTAACCAGGTTCTAATATGGAACTAGGAATCTAACTTTAGGCATCTTGGGCATTTATACGCATACTTTTTTTGTCCCACAGCATGCTGGAGAGCCACCTCTTTGGAATGAACTAGATTAATCGAGTCTGCTCTGCATGCAAGCTGAAGTGAACTGTGCTGTGCTGTGCGTAGTTGCATAAGCAGCAAAATGCATGTCAATGTGCAGAAAATGGCAGCGATGTGCTTTTGAACTGAAGCACCTCTGATATGTTTTAGTTCAAAAGTGCACCACCCCCAATTTCTCAGCACGGACATGCATTTTGCTGCTTATACAACTACAAGTGTCATAGTGCTGGGAGCTTTTCAAAGCCGCCAGCACTGCAGCACTTACAATTGTAAAAATGCTGCTTTGTTTGAAAACATTTGCATTGCAATATTTACCAATGGTAACTTTGAAAAAGTTTTTCCATCAAACAACTGAAAAATCCACTGCAAAGTGAATAAATATCTTTAACATAATCAGAACCATTTTGTCTTGGTAAAAAAATATATATGTATTTAAAAATTTAATATACAAAGTATCATAGCCTAAGAATATGTAGGTAGCTCTAGTTGGGAAACAAGAGAAAATCCAGGATACTGAAGCTTATAAGTTGAAAAACAATTTCTGATTGGTTTATGGAATCACGAACTGGGTACACATCTTGGAGACTACATAATATAAAATGCTGTAATTAATTTCACGTTTGCCTGTTTAAACACTAGAGCACAACTATTTGTCTTGTTGTGTATACAAATGTCAACTAGAAGATTTTTGTTAGTAATAACACACATAAACTATCCATTTTTCCATTTCAAAGCATCCTACTATAATATGAATAAGTCTTCTCTCTTTTTTTCAACCTGGCTAATCATTTCTGCATGACCCCGCTGAAAAAATGCAGAACAAAATTCTTGAGTTTAGATCGAATACCTTCTTTCCAAGAGAGCAAGGTACTACGATGCTAAAAAAAAGACAAGGAGTACAAACAGATGGAATGTTACTACTCACTTTGATTAGAACAAAGCTAAGTCCCTTCTGAGCAACACAGTCAGTGCATCCATTTCTTTAGTTTTAATAGGAGCTATTCAAACTACAGGCTGTAACCACTGTGTAGCAATTTGGAATACCCATCATCCAGCTCAAGAATACTTATGACACAAACACTATGTTGAGAAATGTATAAAGTACAGTAAAAAAATGTGTATTAAGCCATTGACAGATATGCACTTAGGCTAGGGACTGAAGCTGCACATTAACCAGTTTAAGTGATCAGAAACTGGTTTAGACCTGTAACAGAACAGATGTTCAATGTACATAAACTACTTTTAAAAATGGCCAAAACCAGTTTAAGATAAATCTGGACAGGTGTAATATCAGACTTAACTGATTTAGGTCAAACTAGTTTATGGAATTTCTGTCCCAGATCCCATCCCAGTTCAAGTTAACTCCTAGAGCCCCCTAGTATCCCAGGATGCTTTGCAGCCCTGGGCTGTGCTGTGTGCTCCATCAGAGCAGGGAATGCCTACCCCCTCTGCTCCCTAGCCTGCTTCTTGTCAGCACCTGTCAGTCCACAGAGCCAGGGAATAGGTCGGGGGGAACAGACCCCCCACACTGCCTTATCCTAGGTCTACACAGAATGCAGGGGCAGGGAAAGCCCTCATGGTGGGGACTTTTTGCCCCCCTGAAGCCCTCCCCCCACCGGAGGCAGCCCAGGGAGCCAGGGGATTCTCCACCTCCCCCTCCCCTGCACAGCTGCTTGCCTTAGCAACTGTCACAGGAAGGAGAAGAAAGAGGTTCCTAAGGTTATCCAGGGTATGGCCAGAGGGAACCCCCCACCTCAGGGGGCATCCTCCACCACAGACCAGGGCCCCCTAGCTGGGCACAGCCCCAGGGAGCCAAAGGGAATTCCCTCCTCCCCCTTCCCAGCTGCTGATCACTTTGGCTGTTCCTTCCCATCCAGCTCCAGGGGAGCTGAGGGGAGTTCTTTCCCTCCTGCTCCACCACAGCTAGGTGCCTCAGCTGCTTTGAGTATCAGGGATAGCCCAGGGCAGCCTCAGGGAGTGGAGGGAAATTCTCCTGTTCCTCCACAGCCTCTTGCCTCAGACTCTCAGTGGCTGAGGCAAACAGCTGTGGGGAAGGGGGGAGGAAGAGAATTCCTCTCTGCTCCCTGAGGCTGCCCCAGGTTATCCCTGAGACTGGCAGCAGCTGAGACAAGCAGCTATGGGAGAGCATGAAGGAAAGAACCAGTTATGATCACCAGTTCAAAGACAAAAGGCCCAATATCAACAGATAACACATTTCCTGTGCAAAAGGATAATTGGCTCTGTGGTAGGTACAAAAAAAGTGTCATGAAGTTAGAACAGCAGACATTTTATGACAAGGGTACCAGACATTACTCTTCCACCATTACAAATAGATGGGACTGCAAATGGGAAGTACCTGGCAACATGCCAAAGTACTAAGTACTAAGTTATACAACACAGCCACTCCAGCAGGTCATTCTTATGGGAGAAATAAAAGATATTTAAATATGACCAGAGAGATTTCCTGATGAGACACAGAATTCTGTGGAAAGTGTTCAAGCTATGTCATTGAGAATGAAACAATTTAGGAAGAGAAAACACTCACTCTACCTGCAACTGGCCAAGCCATAGGAGAAAATGTTTGACAAGTAGCAATCAAGAAATTGCAAAGCAGTACTTTTACTGACAAAAGGACAAATCATCTTCCTATCCCAGGAAGCTCAAGTTGTCTAAACCAAGACCTCTCCTAAATTGCTCTACTTAATCCAGACAATTTTAAAAATGCATAGCTTGTGATCAGTATGTTTTATTTGCATTTGAATTTACATTAAAGAACGGGATATTGTTCCCGTAATTGTTGGAGTCAATGTGTACCAATTCCTGCTATGTCAGATGACATAAGGCTTACTCTAAGAGTGGAAACAGACATCAGCTTTCATTGCTTTTGTGCCACCACAACATTTTTTATGGAAGCACAAAGGCCAAGCAAACAGATGCCCACGCCCCTTGTTACATCACAAATGTCCAAAATGTGTGCCTGCAACAAAGGTGGTATCAATTTGTGCCATGGATTAGCAGCAGCAGACATCTGTTTGCTTTATGGTAAAAGAGTACAGGCAGTCTGGAGCTGCCTGCACTCTCCAGCCCATGTATTCCCATGCAGGATTGGGTCCCTCAAGCCCCCAGGAGCACCTGTCTGGCTTTCCCCTCTTACAGGCATGTGCCCCCACTCCACAAGCAATCTTGGGCCACATCTCCCTTAGCAGGGAAAACAAGTCTCCATGTAGCCCCCATCTTCTCTACACACCATAGGAGTGGTGCCGCTACAGTAAAGACTCAAACCAGCCAAAGTAAAGACAGGGCTTTGGGGATAGATAACATTGTCAGTAATTGAGCATTCTATCACCAGTACTGATCAGAGAGCTTACTCCCCAGCTTCACCCTTACATTTAATCTGTCCACTCCATCTGCCTTTCATATATCTCTGTTCTCCTTTGTTTCATCTTTCTCTTATCCTCACTATCGAAACTCTTCCATTTTTTAATCATGGAAAGAACATCTTTGGCAACTGCCACACACACTCAGTTGATGTGGGACTTTCTCACCCAATATATTTTGTCTTCTCTATTTAGGTCCAAATTCTACAAGGCAGGGTCTGCTCTTTTCCATTTGTATAGAAAATGAGCCTTTGATCTCCGTTATTCCCTCTAGGTTCTGACATAATATAAATAAACAACAAATTGTCATAACAGAGTAGCTTAACTCACATAGGACTACTCACAATAGTAAGCATCATGCCTGATAGCATTCAACAAACCAAGCCCAAAAGATTTACCAAACTGGGCCCTCATGTGACATTTTAACTCAAATACTTTTCAGACCTTCCATCATGCATTAAAGACCTGTTTCTACCACATGTACTGTCAAAAAAGATTTAATATTTAAAAATAGCATACTGAAAATGCAATCCCATCCTTTTCTCACACCACTTGCACTTCTCTTCCCACCCTACCCCTCACGTTTCAGTTGAATTTACTGTCAGCATGTAAGGTAGTGTTTGGAGAGCAAATATTTTCATAGCAATCCATCTTCAGAATTTATGAAGCAATTGATTGTTATACTTCAAGATTCTACTCTGAGAAAGTGAGTCCTTTAAAAACACAAACATTGAATATTTCTCTTTCAATGAGTTCCTGATTAAATCCACTTGAAAATAAAGAGGTTTGCTTGTTTTTTTCCATGAACTAGCTGCCAGCCCAGAAAACTCCACCTGTAATCTGGAGGTCAAATTAATCAATACCTCATCAAAATTAAGATTTTGCAATAAGTATTTATGGTCTGATTTTTAAGGGTGCTAAGTATCTTCTGATTCCAATTGTCTAAGTACTTATCAATGTGACTAAGTTCCAAAATTTTTCTTTTTATTTAGCCAATTTGCTATTAACAATCATACTTTAACCGCAATGCATTTTCATATATCCATTTTAAATAAATATATATCAGTGAGAACAATGCTGGGTTTGGGCTAGTTTTCTTTTTAGGTTTTCCTTTATTAAAAACAAATAAACAAAAAAAACAAACAAACCCTCTTTTTTGCTTTTTTTTCTTCCTTTCTTTAGTTAACCAGTAAAAATCAACATAAATAAAAGTCTGTTGTCACTATTACTGAGTTGCTAAAACTAAACTTGGTAGTACAGTGCACATACAAATATATGAAAAATGAAAACCAGCTTTGAAAAATGTGGTAATCAGGAACCATGAAATCAAAAAACAGTACAAAACAGATGTTACTATGACAAAAAACTGTGATCAAAACTTGTGAATAGTGCAGCTGTATTTACTGTACTGTACTAGCATCAGCAACAGCTGCTATTAAAACAAGAACAAAGGTGTTTTACATAAAAGCCAAACATATAAATTCAAAATTCAAGAGATTAATTTATACTAGTGTTAAGTGCCTTTCATGCAGAAAGCTTAAATTTGCTTATTGTGTTAAACTGCTAAACCCATCCATAGTGTATACTACTGAATTGGCGCAAAAAGAAGCAGAAGACTAAATTACAGGTGTCCAGGACTATTACTTCTCCTTCCAGGAAGCCATCTGATTTGTATTAACTTTTTTTTCTTGTAGCTTGAAAGTCACAGTTCAGTTAACTCTGAACATGCACTACCATGAAAGCTACCATGAAAACTGATTAAACAGATATTTATGCTGTAGCAGATGATTGAAATCGCCATTATAATGCACTGGTTTAGTTACCTGAACTATGGTTTAGGCAAGATATAAAAGGAATATATGGCCTCCAAACAGCTTGTTTGTCTTATGTACAAGTAAAATAAGCCCTGTTTAAAAGGTGCTCTATTAAAAAAAATTACAGGCCAAAGCATTGTGATGATGTAGCAAGGATGGTCAAGGAAAAATAAAGTAAGGATGTTGTAGGTGATATCCTTTATTGAACCCTCCCAATGACACAGCTGGTCCAATAAAATGCATAAGCCACAAAAATTTTTACAGGTCAAAGTAATTTTTCCTTAGCTGAAGACAACATACAGAATAGCCTCGGTTTCTCTAAGCTTGACCTTCCATAATGCTCAAATTTAACAAGAATACTGAGCAAATTCTCTTGTTCTTGGGGGAAAAAAATTAGCTCAACTCTATTTAACCATCTTCACACACTTATTTTTCACGTATACTCTGTAGCGTGTGCATTTCCTTGTTTTAATTAAATTTCTCCTAACCAACAAATTCAACGTATATGTTAAAGTTATTCATCTGGGCAATACCTCTTTGTTCCTTTACTAGTTAAAAGTAGAGGTGCACTGATACATCAGTCCAAAATTGGATCAGCACCAGTATAAAGAAAATCGATTGCATGAGAAATCAGCCTGATGTGGCTGATAACTTGGCCAATAAATGCCTGTTCATGTTCACAGCTGCAGCGTAGCATGTAGCCAGTGAGAACAGCCCAACGGCTTGGAGAGCTGCGTGCAGCTGGTAAGTCTGTTGTGGTGGAAGGGGAGGGGGGAGGCAGATCAAGGCCCCCATGGTGAGAGAGGGAGTGGGGGAGGGGCTGGGGCAGGTGCTGCCCAGAGGACGCGGGCATAGGACGGAGTCTCAGCTCATCGGGGTGGGGGTGAAAAGGACGTCGGGGAGCAGGTCCTGCCACTGCACACACTCCGGGAATACATGGGGGGGGGGTGCTCCCGGGTTTGTGCAGGGAGGGGTGGGCTGCAGCTGTGGGCTGGGGCTGTGTCAGGCTCTTCCCAGTGCAGGGGGGGAGGGGCTACAGCAAAATTTGGGGTGGCTGAATCCCCCCCATATCCCCCTTGTGGCACCACTGCTGCCTGCCCCAAGTGCAGCCTGGCCCAGCCCCCACCAGGAAGAGCCCAGAGCTGCTCCAGCCCAAAGCTGCAGCCCACCCCGCCCCACACAGATCCAGGGGCACACCCCCCATGCCCTCCCAGGGTGCGCATGGCAGCAAGAGCCGCGTCCCCCCACCCCCCACCGGATGAGCCATGGCTTCGTCCTGCACCCGCTCCACTCTCTCCCTCACTGCAGGGGCCTTGATCTGCACCTCCCCACACCCCCTTCCCTCCCACCACAACAGACTTACCAGCTGTATCAGAAATCAGATCGATATCGGCTGATATGCCTCCTTAAAAACTGGCTATTGGTATCGGCCCCAAAAATCTCTATCAGTGCACCCCTAGTTAAAAGTATTTAGCAAGGTGTGTGTGGAGAGGGGTGAGGGAAAGAGTATATTTCTCCTTGTGCCAAACCAGCTAGAAAGTATCATGGTTATGACCTTCTCACACATTGGATGGTAAGCAGTGTTATGGTTTGCCTATCTATGGAAACTGTATAATACACTTATACAATTCATATACATATTATACTTATTCAAACTGCTATACTTACATTGATGTAGTGCCTTTCTATAGAGTGCTTTTTCCAAGTTAATGTAATTTAAGTCACTTTGGAAGCAAGTTAAGCTGAGCAAAAATCACAATAAGAATATCAATTATTATTCCTAAAAAAAAAAAAAAGGGAATAGGAGTGTCCTCTACAGAAGGACTATACTAGGGGAATTATTGAAGTACCCTTATGCATATATAATGAAGAGAAAAAGCAATTTATAGATAAACAGCAAAATTAATTTTAAAAGATTAGAAACAGAATGAGTAAATTTGAGGTAGTAGAAGGAAAAAAAGCTTGAGACATGGAAACATAGCCCTTCTTTAATATGAGAAACTTACAATACAGAAACAACCTCAATTTCTTCAACACAAGTGAAATAAAAACACAGTAAAACCAAATATGATTACCTCCTCTGTAGCTCACCAGAAACCTGATTTTTCTTTAGAACTTGGGTGACATTCTGATCCCACTGAAGACAATGGGAGGGTTTTTTTGCCTTTGACTTACTGAACTCTGATTGATTCATCCACTGCATTTACATGAAAAGCTTTGGAACCTAGATGCATGCATGCATAGTGTCCTGGAGAAAGCATATTTAAAGCAGAGAATATGCACAGAAATATAGCATAAACTGGCAAAAAATAAAATAAAATCCTGAGGGATTTGCACCAAACATCCTCAAATGATTTATGTAAGCAGTAACACATGACAAAGTATGCAATTATAGTGGATAACTGCATGCCCTGGACTGCTGTTGGGAGGAAAGCTGAATGTTTTCAGTCTTCTAAGGAGTACAGGTAGAAATGAAGTATTGCCTTTATAAATGACAGAGAAATCATCTGTATTTATTTTATTGTAAATGATCCTCTCAAAGGGAGAGAAAAAATCTTTTTTACTTAAATCTTGATGTCCTTTGAAGTCTTTTGGCTCATTGATTGCTTTTCTACATTATGTTCTTTTCCGTTTTCTTCATTTTCTCATTTTTTTCCTCAGTAAGTGCCTGCAGACTTAAAATTCTGTTAAAAGTAAATCTATTCCCTTTAGTTTGAAATCAAATAACATCAGCTTTCCTGAAAAATCAAGTGCTACTGCCTCTATCCAAGCATAAGATACCTAAAGCATATGGAGTCAGTTGCTTGGTTAAGGTTTGAATCTGCCTGGGTGATCCTGCAATCGTATGGATCCAGTTGGGAAATAAGTCTTCAAGTATTTCTTGCCAGGCAGTTTAAGTACAATGTTTCTAGAATAATTTTGAATTGCTGAATGTAATATCATAATGAACCATGAAAAGTCTGTCTCTTCTTGTCCTATAAACAAAACATACATCCACTACGTTAGCTCAAAACTTCTTAGGAAAAAAAAAAAAGTCTTTCGGTAAGCCACTAACTAGTGATCAATACCATATTATCTTGCATAACTTGCACCTTTTCTCTCCCAAAAACATCTGGAGAAATTGGGGTGCACATTATATGGAAGGAAAAGGGCTCTGCACAGTTCTGGAAATTCGCCAGGGGAAGGGGAGAGCAGTGGAACTGTTAATTGCTCAGGCTCTGGGAGTCATGGTAATTAACACTGCCACCACACCCTCCCACACCACTACCAAATTTCTAGACCCATAAGAATCCCCTCTCCCCAAATGCATGCCAGATCAGGCAGGTACCAGGGCTGGTCCTCAGCCAGACACCAAGTCTTACTCTGCACATTGACTCCAGAGCCATACGCCTGCATGGATCCCACACGCGCCGTCCAAGACTGTTTGCTGGCTCTGGGGCACACAGTCCTGGACTTAGCACACCCAACCCCTGCCCGTGGCTTCAGAGAAAGTGCAGGGTCCCAGACTTGCCTTGCAGCTCCAGTGCCAGCACACCGAAGCAGGCCATGCCATGCAGCCTTAACAGTGGAACCATGCAGCAAGTCTGGGACCCCACACTGGCACCAGAAGCACACGATAGGTCTTGGTGCACAAAGTCCAGAACTGCATATTGGCTCTGAGGCTGTGAACTGCTCCAGAGCCAGTGTTGGGTCTCAGACATCTACACAGATCCAGTGCCAGTGTGCAGGACTGGTCTTCACCACACATTTTCAGTGCCATGTCATGAAAGTTTGCAGGTTTGGGGCTAGTACATGGCCCATAATCCCCAGCACATTCCCCCAGCTCCAGAGACTCCAGACCTTAGTTACTTATCTGTACTCTAGGTTTTTTCCTTCTTCTTCGGGTTTCAGAGACAGGGTATGTACTATATACAGGGGGCATGCTATATGCTTAAGAATATGGTATATTAATAAATGTACTGTCTAACAGGATATCAAGCATGCATCAACAAGGAGTAATCACAATCAAATTATCAGTTACAACTAAAAAATCATTGTAGAAAGCTAAAAACCATTAACAATTACTTTAAAAAATTACAAGTTGTTTGAGGAGGGCCTGATGTACTAACTCAAACCTTGATCCACACTTGTGTCGAAAGGCACAAATGACCCTCAGCCCCCAAAGGACCTGCTGCAAATAAGTACCTGGGTCAATAAGGCTGGGAAGTCAGAGGTGGCTGGATAGGAATATTCTAACATTATAAAAGCTGTTGTCTGTCTGTCAGTCCATGATGCTTTATTCGCACTCTGATTGGCTGACAGAAACAACCAACCAGAGTGCAAATACAGCATTCGAACAGGAAGTGGCAGAGCACTGTCATGATGGTGGGGACACAGGGGATGGAGGGGGACTGTGCTGGCCTGCCCCCCACCCCTGACCTGCTCCTTGGAGGTGGCGGCAGTGGCACAGGAAGGAGTGGGGTCAGAACACCACAGCGGGGGGGGGGGGTGGGTGAGGCCAGCACTGCTGGCCTCACCCCGCACCCTGCAGGTGGCGAATACAGAAGGGGGGGCACTGAGGCCAGCACTGCTAGCCTCACCCCCTCTCTGACTCCCGTGCTGCTCCGTCCCAACACAGGGCAGGGAGCAGTGGGCCCAGGCCAATGCAGCGGTGGTGGGGGGAAGGGGAGGAGCAGGCCCAAAGGTGGGGCAGAAGCTGGCCTGCCGGAGCGGCAAGATGAAGCAGCAGACCCAGACCGATTCAGGGTTGGGGGGGGATGGAAGGAGTGGGCCTGGTCCCAAAACTGTAGCAGGAAGGGGGGGAGGGCACACCGGGCCCAGCCTAGTCCCAAAACAGAGAGTGAGAAGGAGCAGCCCAACATAGCTTGGCCCTGAAACGACAGCAGAGAAGGTGGGGGGGGCAGGCCTGGCACCGGCCCCACAGTGGCAGTGGGGGGGGGGAGCACACTGGGCCTGGCCTGGCCCCAAAATGGAGGATTGGGGGGGGTGCAGCCTGGAAACAGCAGTGGGGTGGTTGGAGCCAGGGTATGGGCCCAGCCCCAAAACAGTGGCAGGGAGATGAGGGGAGGGGTAGGCCCAGCCTCGCAGCAGAGTGGGGGTAAGGGGGAGAGGGCCCAGCCCCAAAGGTGGGGGAGCAGGGAGCTGGATGCAGGCCTCTGTCCCCACCCACACCCCTGCCCATCATTCTTGATGGGCAATTGGCTAGTTAATTATAACACTCTTTTGGCTAGCCAGGTTAGCCCAATGGTGCTCAACTCCTAGCCCATGAAGCTGTGCCATCCAGCCCACAGGACTACCAGCAAGTCCAGAAATTTGGCAGTGGGGAAAGAAGTGGCAACCTATGGCCCAACTTTCTGACCCTGAAGGCTGGATCAGTGGTATAGTGCCCCACCCCTACATAGTTAAATCCATCCCACCTGCCAACTCCTGTACCACTCATCCAGTGCTTCGGGCCAAAAGGCTGGGTGGCCACTGAGCTAGCTTAGCTTCCCCTTGAGGGAAGAAAGGGGAATATTAAAGCAAGAAAAAATTTCATAATGACATGGGGAATTATACACCAATCAATCTGCCGTCCATCTGTGAAAAAAATCCTGGAGAAAATTGTCAAGGGATCCATCAATACCAGACTAACAGAAGGCAAGCATCTGAATGCCAGCCAACATGGCTTTGTGCCTGGCAGGTCTTGCCTGAGCAACCTCATCTCCTTCTATGACCAGGTAACATGAGCCCTGGACAAAGGAGATGGCGTGGACATCATATATCTGGATTTCAAGAAAGCCTTTGACCTAGTTCCCCATCCTGTCCTCATGGTTAAGCTGGGGAACTGTGGCCTTGATCATCATACAGTCCAATGGCTAGGCAACTGGGTACAGGGTCGGACCCAAAGAGTACTAGTTGACAGGAGCAAATTAACGTGGCACAGGGTGACTAGTGGAATCCCTCAGAGCTCAGTACTTGGGCCGGTACTCTTTAACATCTTCATTAATGATCTGGATTTGGGAGTCAGATGGGACCTGGCCAAGCCTGCAGATGATACCAAATTATGGGGGAGGGCAATCACACCACAGGACAGGCTACGGATACAGGCCCATTTGGACATGCCTCAAGGCGGGCCAACCAAAACCTAATGGCCTTCAATGTAGAGAAGTGTAAGGTGATACACCTCTGTAGAGTGGAAGCAAAGAATGGCTGAGGCCTCGGGGTGGGGGGGGGGGGAGAGAGAGAAATTCCTTAGATAAGAGGAAGATGACCATTAAAACTGTCTTGAAGGACACAAAACAGATAGCCCCAAGGCGGGAAAAGCTAGTTTAGGAAACCCTTTGTCTTGAATCTATAAAAGGTTAATTGCCCTTGCTGCAAGGCAGAGAGGCCACAGCAGAAACCTTCCTGTAAGGGTCTCTCTCTGATAGCTATCGAAATAAAGTTTCTACGTGACCTGATTCCAAATTCTACAGCGTGTTTTTTCCACGACAATTAAATGGTGCCGTGACTCGGATCCACAGCCAACGACGTGTTCGGAGGACCGTGAGCCGTTCCCCACCGAACCCCGGTGCCACCAATAATGGTAAGAGACCTTTTAAATCTCTATTGGGGTGTCGGAGGAAAACTGCTTATAGGCTCCCTGCTTGCGTTGGGTAGCTGGATTCGAACCTTTGTTACAGGTCAGTGTAGAACCAAGACCAGTCATAATAATCTGGTAAAATTCTGTCTGTCTCTGGAAAGCGTGCATAACTGGTAGGGAGAATCTGTCTGTTGCACAAGCACTTGCATCCAGCACAACACTGGGCTTTAGGAAGTCTGAGAGGGTAATGGAAATAAGATTGTGACCCTGATTGAATGGTGATTTGGAATTGGTCCAGGGCAAATTCTAAAACCATGTGCAGCCGCCCCGAGACGTACGCGAGCCCGGTTTGGGTGATGACCGGCGCAAATCGAATGCAAGGGTGCGTGGTGAAAGAATAGTCACTGGAAGCCAAGGTTGAGAGACAAAATCAACCCTTCCTTCCTCCCCGGTGAACTTTTCACTGGTCCCTCACCCTCTTGTTTTACTCTGTGTCTTGTGTTCCCCCCCTCCATTCATGAACCACTATAGATCCACGGCCTGAAGGTATGTAGCCTCGGTCATCAGACGGGGCTACGAAAAGGTATGTAGCCTCGGTCATCAGACGGGGCTATGAACAGGTTTCTGTGACTTTAGCGGACTCCTTTTGTTGTTCCCCCACCCTTATTCCATCATGTAGATAAACGGTCTGTTTATGAGCCGTTGCCAAATCCACAACACATCTCGGCAGCACTGCGGGCTGAAGTTCAGATTGGCACGGACTTCCTCAATAAGCCATTCCTTTGTCTTGTCTTTCCCTGTGTGATTGTGAAATGAGTACAGGACAGTCAAAGCAAGTGCCAGTCCCCTCTAAGGGAACTCCGGCGTACTATATGTACACATTATTCTCCCAAGACTTGCAAGTACCTGGATAAGTAGTACTGGTATACCAGGAATGAGCCTTCCAAGCAGTTCCCTGAGGAAGGCACATTCAGTCTAGATAAAATAGTGCACTTAAAAGGGACATTAGAGTCCCGTGGATCCAAAACTTCTCAATGCCAGTGGAACGCATTTTTCGATTGGTATGAAGAGATGTCAAAAAGCAACACTGAGTCTCAGACCAAGAGCCTGAAAGACTCTCAGAAAAAAAAAAAAAAATTTAAACAACAATTAAAGGAAACACGGGAGAAATTGGCCGCTCCCCTAAATTCAAACTGCAGTCCATTATACCCAGTATTGAAAGGGGTACCCCCACTAACTGAACCTCTGGAAGACGTACTAAACTTTTGTATCAATCCAGCCTTAGCTGAAAATCCGGCCCCATCTGAATCAGAAAACAAACCAAGCCTGTCAGCACCCCCTCCAGGTTATTCTCCACCTTCCTCCTTTCCTTACCCAAGCATAGGACAGCCTGAGGGATAACATCATCGCCCCACTTATTTCACTTGACCAATCTAGTCCTTTTCTTAATTGGTCTGTAAACGGCAGGATTATATCTTGCCTTGGTAAACACAGGAGCTTCCCTCTTCACTTTAAAAGCCTCTGATTTCTCTAACATACCTCTTTCTGAAAAAATTGTTAATGCTGTCGGCATTAGCGGACACCCTATACCCCACCCTGTTTCCAAACCCCTTTCTGTCTCTATCAGTCCCATTTCTGAGACACACGCCTTTTTGCTTAGCCCCTCTACCCCTGTAAATCTTTTGGGAAAGGATTTGTTGTGTAAATTGGGCTGTGTCATCTACTGTTCCCCAAATGGCATATACTTAGAAGTGCCGGAACCAAGGGAGGCCGAGTTTTGGGCTCTGTTACAAGAACAACTGGAGGATGATTTTGAAGCTGACACTTCCTCGTTGCAACAGGAACTGTTGGCTCAAGTCCCTTCACAACTTTGGTCTACTCATGCCAATGAGGTGAGCCATGTGCTCAGTGCAGAGCCTGTGCACATCACTCTCAATCCTGCCAAACCTCTCCCTTGTGTTCCGCAATACCCTACCTCTAAAGAAGCCAAGGAGGGCATTCGACCTGTTATTACATCCCTCCTTGAACAAAGGATCATCATCCCGACCTGTAGCCCATGCAACACTCCTATCCTTCCTGTTAAAAAACCCGGTCAAGTTACTTATCGCTTTGTACAAGACCTTTGTGCTGTCAATGCTGCAGTCCTACCTACTTTCCCTGTTGTTCCCAATCCAGCCACTATACTATCCTGTATTCCTGCTACTGCTACTCACTTTACTGTAATAGACCTTTTCTATTCCTATTCACCCTGATAGTCAGTTTTTGTTTGCTTTCACTTACTAAGGTCTTCAGTACACCTGGACTCGACTTCCACAAGAGTATACTGAAAGTCCCACCTTGTTTTCCCAGATCCTCAAAAAGGATTTAGATACTATAGAATTCAAGGGGGGCTCCATGCTAATCCAGTATATGGACAATCTTATGCTGGCTTCACTTTCTCTGGAAGCATGTACACAGGATTCCCTCACCCTACTCACTGCCCTGGCCTCTCAGGGACATAAGGCCTCCAAAGCCAAGCTGCAATTATGCCAACCCAGAGTTCATTATTTAGGGCATGATATTTCAGCAAGACAAAGACATCTGTCCAAATCCCAAATTAACGCCATCCTCCAAGTCCCTAAACCAACTACCCGGAAACAAATGAGAGGATTTTTAGGGATGGCTGGGTATTGCAGGCAATGGATTATGGGTTATGCCTCCATCGTCAAACCCCTACAGGCCCTTACCCTTGATTCTACTCCCGAACCACTACCTTGGCTTCCAGAAGCTGAACAAGCCTTTATTCAGACCAAGCAAGCCCTCGCCAGAGCACCCGCTTTAGGACTTCCTGATTACAAGAAACCCTTTACCCTGTATTGCGATGAACAAGATGGCATTGCCCGAGGGGTGCTCACTCAGCTTCATGGTGACAAGTAATGCCCCATTGCCTATTATAGCTCTGTCTTAGACCCTGTTGCAGCAGGAGTTCCACCCTGTCTCCGATCTGTAGCTGCTGCTGCCCTGCTTGTTGAAAAGGCTGATTCCTTGGTTCTTGGACACCCATTAACTGTTGCTGTTCCCCATGCTGTTCTGGCCCTGCTCCTAAAAGGCAAAACACAACATATTTCTAACTCACGACTTACCAAATATGAAAAGCCTCTTCTTCAGCTGCCAATGTAACTTTAACACATTGCTCTATCCTGAATCCTGCTTCCCTACTTCCTACCCCATCAGACAGAGAACCTCATGATTGCTTAACTGTAACTACCCAGCTTTTAACTGCTCGTATCGATCTTAAAGATACACCGCTACAGAACCCGGATCTCCTGCTACATGTAAATGGCTCCTGCCTTAGAAACTCCAAGGGACAGCTCACTGCTGGCTATGCAGTCTGTAATCAACACCAAGTTTTAGAAGCTTACCAGTTGCCTCATGCCTGGTCTGCTCAAGTGGCTGAACTGGTAGCCCTCACTCGAGCATCTACCTTGGCTAAGAGTCAATCTGCCACCATCTACACTGATTTCAGATATGCCTTCAGTGTTATACATGACTTTGGTCAACTTTGAAAACAAAGAGGATTCCTTACTTCAGCTGAGAATCAGATTAGTAATGGTTCTTATGTTGATGCTCTTTTACATGCTCTCCTATTGCCTTCTGCTATTGCTATTGTTAAATGTAAAGCCCATGAAATCCCTAATGATGATGTCACACGCGGAAATGCCCTAGCTGACCATGCAGCTAGGAATGCAGCCCTTTCTGGCCCTCAGGCTCCTAATGATATTTTTCTTTGCCTTTTAGCAGACCAGTCTCCGTTGGCCAATCTCTCCAACTTGGCCCTACTCCAAGACCAGGCTCCAAAATTTGAGAAGGAAGACTGGCTGCGCAAAGGATGTCAGTTGCATCCTGACACCTTGTGGCGCTCCCCAGACGGCCGCCTGGTAGCACCCAAGGCTTTGCTACTTTACCTTGCTCGTCTGGCTCACTCAGTGGCCCATACAAGCAAAGGGGGGGGGATGATTGCGACAGTACAGCGCGATTGGTTTGCCCCAAATTTTCCCTCTATGGCGCAGCAGTATTGTAGCACTGTCCCATTTGTCTTGCCCATAACATCGGTCAGAAGGTTAAAACTAGACAAGCGGCACACCCCCCACCATGGGGACCTTTTGTAAATTTGCAAATGGACTTTGTTCAAATGCCAAAACGTTGTTCTTTTGAATATATTCTTGTCATTATTGATATGTACTCTGGTTGGGTAGAAGTTTATCCTTGTAAACATGCAGACTCCACCACTGTAGCAAAGAAACTTTTGAAAGAATTCATCCCTAGATTTGGCCTGCCACTGACGCCAAACAGCGACCGAGGAACACACTTTACAGGGCAGATTGTTAGAAACATCTGTAAGGCCCTGAACATACACCAGCACCTGCACTGTGCCTACCATCCCCAATCCAGTGGCGCAGTAGAGCAAAAAATCTCTGACTTAAAAACATGCCTGTCTAAAATTTGTGCTGAAATAAACTTGAAATGGCCAGATGCATTGCCACTGGCACTCATGCATATTAGAAACACTGCCAACAGAAAACATGGACTGTCCCCGCGTGAAATTCTCATGGCGTGTCCCATGAGAATGGCCACTACACCACCCCCATTTCCTCATCAGACTAATCTTCAGTTGGATGATGAAACTGTTTTAAATTACTGTAAGGCACTAATAGAATGTGTCAGATCTATTCATTCACAGGTTCAGGAAGCGCTGCCACCCGCTGCAGACGTCCCGTGCCATTCGCTTGAGCCTGAAAACTGGGTATATATCAAGGTTCATCAACGAAAAAACGCACTCCTACCCAGATGGAAGGGCCCCTTCCAGGTGCTCCTAACCACTAACACTGCCGTTCGTTGCCAAGGACACCAGACGTGGACTCACGCCTCGCACTGTAAAAAGGTTTCACCTCCATTGGACCCCAAAACAGCTGAATTCCAACCAGACAGAAAGACTCCACAAGCTGGTAGTGAGCTCAGCGCCTGCCAGCAGAAAAATTCAAGACCAGTGGTGAGCATAGCACCCACTGACGAAGAGAATTTACCACTACAGAGTGAAGATGATGTGCCCCCGCGACAACACTATGCCCTCCGGGAAAGGAAAAAGGCCTCCACCTAGTTCCTGGTTCCCGAGATGGGATTGGTTGGTCGTGACTTGAGTAATTCTTAGTTTGCTTGTTTAAATCGTCCTACACGAATCTAAAAACTCAGTAAAATGAAAAAAAACACACCGCAGAAACTAAAATGATGGTACTAAAAAGATGTGAGCAGATTGAAAGAAGATATAGAAAGATGCAAAATGAAATAAAGAGACTCATGGAAATAGAAATAGAATAAGATGAGACTTGTAAGTCTCAAAGGGGGGAAATGTGGAAGCAAAGAATGGCTGAGGCCTCGGGGGGGGTGGGGGGGGAGAGAGAGAAATTCCTTAGATAAGAGGAAGATGACCATTAAAACTGTCTTGAAGGACACAAAACAGATAGCCCCAAGGCGGGAAAAGCTAGTTTAGGAAACCCTTTGTCTTGAATCTATAAAAGGTTAATTGCCCTTGATGTAAGGCAGAGAGGCCACAGCAGAAATCTTCCTGTAAGGGTCTCTCTGCGATAGCTATTGAAATAAAGTTTCTACGTGACCTGATTCCAAGTTCTACAGCGTGTTTTTTCCACGACAGTAGGAAGAACCCTCAACTTACTTACAGGCTCAACAGTGCTACGCTTGCTAGCACCACGACTGAAAGGGACTTGGGGATCTTGATTGATCACAAGATGAATATGAGCTACCAATGCGATGCTGTGGCTGGCAAAGCAAACCAAACTCTGGCGTGCATCCACCGATGCATCTCAAAGAAAACCAGGGAAGTCATCCTCCCACTTTCCTCAGCCCCGAGACCACAGCTGGAGTACCACATCCAGTATTAGCCCCCCCCCACTTCAGGAAGGATGTGGAGAAGCTTGAGAGAGTCCAGAGGAGAGCCACTTGTATGATCCAAGGCCTGGAGGGAAGGCTGTATGAGGAGAGGCTGAGAGACTTGGGACTCTTCAGTCTGGAGAAGAGAAGGCTCAGGTGGGGACTAGGTGGCAGCCTACAATTACATAAGAGGGGTGCATCAGGAACTGAGAGAACAGCTGTTCACCAGAGCTCCCCAAGGGACAACGAGGTCTAACAGCCATAACCTCCAAGAAGGCCGATTTAGACTAGACATAAGAAAAAAGTTCTTTACGGTGCGAGTGTCCAGGGTCTGGAACAAACTCCCCCCAGAGGTGGTGCAAGCACCTACTCTGAACTCTTTCAAAAAACAGGTGGATGTATTTCTTGCTGGGGTCACTAGATCCCAGCTGACTTCCTGCCTATGGCGAGGGGGCTGGACCCAATGATCTCATGAGGTCTCTTCCAGCCCCTAATGTCTATGAAATCATAACTATCTGCACCCCAAAATTTGAAAGATAATATTCACAGTGCTATTGTAGTAGAGGCAGAAGGAATGTTAAAAACCTTCCCCTTTTGACCTATACCAATAATGAGACCCCAATGAAACCCAATGAAAGCATCTATTAAAAGCAATATAGCTACACAGAGAAAGCATTCTGAATTGATAAACTGTACACAGATTCATGTGTGTGCTTATTATTTAACAATTCTAATTCACAATTCAACTAGTTAGAGCATTAGACTACACACTATCTGTTCTCAGTACTATAACCACAAGACCCCTCGAAGAAATCACTTGCCAAAGGCAGTCATGTTTCATCAGACTTGTCTGCATAATAAAATTAAGTAATTTTTAAATTACTATTTTTACATTTTCTCAAAAAATTAAAGTCTTCCTGAAAGTCACCTTTCAAACAGAAAGCTAACAAGGAAGGGTCTGAAATTTTACTAAAAAAAATACATTCACCTTTAGCAATTGCAATATTTATCTAAGTGTATTTATATTTCTACCTCTAAAACCTGAGAGGGTAGAGGTTTAAAATCTCCAAGATGTTTTCAGTGAAAAAACAAAAAACAAAAAACCCAAATACCCACATCACAAAGGAACCTAATGTCTTAAATATCCCATCTCATCCTACAAAAAAGAAAAACCAATTGACCAAAATTGTCTTCTTCTAATTTGGTAATCTATGAAAAATGTATGGATATCTTTATTCACATAAATAAAGCTATGTACATATTTGTTTGAAGAATAAGACCAAGACAAATCAATAACAAGATAGAGCGGAAAACTAGTTTTACAAAGATCATGGAAACAACCAAAACAGTTGAAGAAAGTGAACAGGAGCAGAAAGGGCTCTTATTCTTTAAAAAGAAGAAGAAAGTCAACATCATAATTTATATTGTTAACAATCAAGTGCTTAACAAGTAAATATTAAAGAAAACATCAGGACTGAGAGTAATTTAGTGAATTTAAAAATAGTTAGCAAAAGGGAAAGGAGGAAGAATAAATGAGTGATTCTTACAAAAAGAAGGAATGATGTATACAGTTTAACTTATTAGCTGTCTGTAAGACATATATTAAAGACAGCAAAATTAATGGCAAAATTAGCCAAGACTCAATACACAAAGCATTGTAAAAGACACAATTGACAGACAATTTTGTAGCTAACTGGGACTCCCAAAATAAGAGTCAAGTTGCCACCTCTGCCACATACATCATCTTTGTCATGAAGAGCAACACATGTTTGGGTCCCACAAACACACACAAGCCAGAGTTGGAGTTTTGCTCCACTGATTTGAAATCAATCTGAGTTTGGTACCTAAATTTGAGGATGTGGACCAAAATCCCCAAGTACTAAGACAATTTGTAAATAGGTATACTGTAATATTGTTGTTTACTAGTGTACTTAAACACACCTTTTAAGAAACTCTTATTTCTTTATCCTACCACCTTCCTAGTGTCAAGGACCTCCTGCTGCAATACTCTGATTTGTTTTGCAATTTCTCTACCTCAGTGTTTCTGAAGTGTTTGGACTGAAGAATGGGCCGTTAGGAACAGACAAACACAGGACAAAGAAATCTATGCCATGTCTTAATTTAAATTTTTCATGTGGAAAAGCTAACTACATGGAAAGGCAATTCAGATCTCCTTTCATAAAAGCACACAGTTGAGAAGGGAGAGAAATTAACAGTCATATCAAACCTGCCTAAATCTCAAATCCATCCTGTATAGAAAAGCACAGAAGTCACTTCTATGCTTAGAACATAAGCATGTTTTGAAATATGTATTCTAAAGCTTATGACTCTCTAGAGCTTTTTACTAAGTAAAGTTCATGATAAAAGTCATTACTAATATTTCTGATTGTGCCAAGTTAATATCTCCCCAAAACATGGCATATGATTACTTGCTAAATGTTGTAACTCGATGAGTCTTCACTACAAATTGGTTACTTTATTTGAATAAAATATTAATTCTTAGAACTGAATGGCAACTAACTACTTTATGTTAAGTATTTACTATTTCCTTATACCCCAAAGATAAAATTTAGAGAGGACATCAAGGTTAACAGGCCCCAAAGTTGATCTAACCTGCTTTGCAAAAGTCCAGACATTTTTTTCTTTCCTCCCATATAAAACAAATCAGCTGCAGCAGCCCTAATAAATCGCTGCACAAGAGATACAAAACTCATGTAAACAAGTAGTATACTCTGCTCTTTGGACTTCACAGTAATGCAAACTTGACACTCCAGAATACAGGTGTAATGAACAAAGGGGAGGGAGGGAAGGCAATGTTTTTTCAGTGATTCAGGACAACCCTGTTCTAACTGCAATTAGGTAAACATCTGTACTTTTACCTTCTTCAGCCAGACCAGTCATAAATTTAATTATACTGTTGGCTACAAAGGACCAACTCACAGGATCATCATAAAATTCTAGTTTATTGGATGGATGCAAAAGTCAGACCATAAACTGTGGTGCTGATCCCCTCAAACACACACACACACACACACACACACACACTAGCTCTGAACACTAAGCACTGGTGTCAAGATATACCTATCCCCAAGAGCTGGAGTCTGCCGTCGATAGCCAGTCGAAGCTTCTTTCAGTGCAATGTTGCTGCAGAAGGGGGTTGCCGGCTGGTCCTTCTGGCTGAACAGGCAGGGTGCTGGTCAGGTCAAAGAGGGTGCCATTGGGGGTCATTCTTTGCTGCCTTTTATCCCTCTGGCAGACTTTGATGACTCCCCAGTTCTCGGGCTTACCCAATCCAGGGGTTCTTGACCTCGAGGGATGTCCCTCTTGGTAGCTGCTAGATGGCACCTGTCAGCCCCAGGGGTCCCGTCTGCATGCACATACAGTCTCAGGAGTACATTGATGAATTTTGATTGATTCACTGCCATGATGAATAGAGCTCTGGAAGTGGTTGATCAGGGGGTATTTCAGCCCCAAGGATCTGTTTCCAGCATTGATTAGTTCAAATGGGGACTTCCATACCTTTAACAATGAAGTTTCTGGGAATTCCTGGCTCTTTATTGATTCTTTCCTCTCCTTGGTCTCTGATTTTGTAGGTGTTAATCGCCGCTCATTAACATGCTTATCCAAACTAGCTACTGTGTTACACAATCAACCACGATTCATTCAGGGACCTGCTCCATACAGAGATTCCTGCTCCTGCTAACATTGTTACACGGTACAACTTACTTTAAAACTTAAAGTACATTTGTAAAAGCATCTACAAGCTCTATTTTCACTACAAATACACCTTACATAAAAATAATAATGACAGAATAAAAGAAAAAGGGAGAGGAAGGAAGAAAAGGTAGAAAAGAAAAAGCATCCCCAAAAGGGGGCAAATACTAAAAGACGGGCTTTTGCCATATGGAGGAGCTTCACATTTGGGGGGGGGGGTTGGGGGGGAGGGAGGGCACATAAAAGGGTTTCTTGCTACATTATATACTAGAGGGGCTGATGCTTTGTGCCCATTAAACAAACCAATTAACTTGGCACACTCACATGGTTCATACATGTTAACTGACACACACGGTATTTTGGAGACCAGCAAAAGCCAGCAGATGCCATTGCTCATATTCAAACGTTAAAATGTCTTATAATATAAGGAAAGGGATGTTAAAGCTGTCTAACTCCTTCCTGCATGAAAAAAAAACAAATAAAATTGATTTCACTGAATAAAGAACAAATATTTTACTTTCATCTCAAACTACTACATTTTTCCATACACCTTGTCCCCTGTACCTGCCTTAAATTGGGAAGCTGATTTTCTGCCTGGGAGAGAACTCCACTTTGATTCCAACTCCACAGTGCAGCAGCCATGGTATTACTATTTGGGCAGCTCAGGGAATCAACTGACCTTTGTTTTCACTCCACAAGTGTTAATGATTTTGTCTCCTTTTCAATGGCTTCGATGTTCCACTAAAATCAAAATAACCTTTCTTAGGGAATGTTGCCATCTACTAGCGCTAGTTACTCCTGCTTTCTCTCATTTCAGTCCTGAAAACTCTTTTCAAAATCATAGATTCACCCATACAGACCAGTCTTCAGCAGCAGCTAGGGTTTCAGCTTTAAGTAGGCAGGAAAGGGAGGGTAAGTCAGCTGAAAATTAAGCTCCGTCTCTACAATATCCAGCCATAATTCTGGAAAAAAAAAGTCTTCATTCTGCCTTTTTAAAACAAGATGCATATTATATTCTGGGGCTTGTGGTATGCAATAAAATGCACTGTTTTCAATAACTTCCTTTTTGGGGGGGGTCGTAGGTCAGCAAAAAAAATAGAAGGCCAAAACTAATCTACAACATCGTAAGTATGCTACGTCCATTCTTCAGCATGATAAAATATTCTTCACGCTTACAACTACACAGTGCAGTTTCCTTTAAAGTAGACCCTAAAGCTATGCAGGTGTTCTCAGGAAATTGTGCCCTCACAGTGATCTCTAAATTGCACAAGGAATCATCCTGGTAACTCAGTGAACGCACCCTGAAAGAAAAATGTAATAAGGGGAGGATGGAGGAGGGGAAGGAGATAAATAGCAGATAAAGACAGAGATGAAGAAATGTGTGACAGTAGAAACAAAATCTGCACATTTTAAATGAAGGGGGAAAGAACAAGAACCTCTAGAAGTGCAGAGGAGAAAAACAAAAATGAGGGAAAAGTAAAGGAAAAAAGCAAACAAGCACATGGGTCTGGGGATCCCTTTAGGAAGATCACAGATATTGTCCTGTATGTCTATATTCCAAAAATCTTTCCTCTTCTATCATGTCAGGTTTAACAGCTACATTTGTATCATCCATCAGAGCCAACTGATACCTACACTACTTTCCAAACAAAATGACAGCTGTCCACATATCCCGAGTAGTTTCTCATTAGCTGTATAAAATGTAGACATATATAGACAGTGCAAGGATGACATTTTGCTCCTGCCAGCATTAAAATGACAAAAAAATTGTTGATTTCCTGCAGCCATCATTTTACCATAATGATTTATGCTGGTTTCAATTTTCCCACTTTTCACAACAGAGATGACTGGAATGAATAGATAAAATAGGTTTACCCCAGGGGGCAGGGAAGCAGCAGTCTTTGCTTGAGCTTTAAAATTTGTTAAGGAACTATTCTTAATCTTTTCTTATTTTAAAAGACACCTGCCTAGAACTGGCATTAATCAACTAAGTCTCAGCTAAAATATGTATGTGTGTGTGTGCTCATCCTGAGGTGATGTTGCTGCCATGATGGTCCAGAAAATAAGCAAAAGCCAAGAATTCTTGGGGGTGATAGCTTTTATTGCAAGGGTGTCAAACATGTGTCCCATGTACCAGATCCAGCCAGTGGAACCAAACAAGTCTGCTTGTGGGTCTCTGGACTGGTCCCGTGTGCTGCATGGGATGCTCGCCAGCCCTGCCCATGCATGCAGCACGTAGGCTGGACCCAGCACCCTGAACCAACCCACACCAACCAACGAACAAGAATTCTTGCCATTTGCATATTTTCCAGACCACTGTGGCAACAACATCACCCTAGAACTAGCACAAACACACATGTTTTTGTTAAGATTTAGCTGATTAATGCCAGTTTTATGCATGTGCCTTTTAAAATAGGAAAAGATTAAGAACACTGTAACAGGTTACCCAGAGAGGTGGTGGAATCTCCATCCTCAAAGGTTTTTAAGATCTGGCTAGACAAAGCTTTGGCTGGGATGATATAGTTGGGGATGGTCCTACTTTGAGCAGGGGGTTGGACTAAAAAGATGATCTCCTGAGGTCCCTTCCAGCCCTAATTTTCTATAATTCTAACCCCCTGTGATGTACGCAGTGTCACGTCCAGCCCGAGCTCCATATGTAGTATGAGCCCTGAAGTGGGGACAGCATGTGCTGTATGCAGCATGGGAGGCTGGACCTGGCATCATTGGTGCTGCACATAACATAAGGGATCAGTCCTGATCCAGTCCACAGACCAGCCCAATGAACCACACCCTGCCCCATGGGGCCAAATGAATTTGACACCCCTGTATTATTGGACCTACCACATTGTTAGGATATGAAAGTTTGTCTGAGTCTGTTTTGAAGTGCCTTTTCCCTTGCCTTTGCAGGCTTGCCAAAAACTTGCCTGTGTAGCAGAAAGCCCCTTTTCCTCTTGCCTGCAGTTGCTCTCCCTTCCTTGGACATGTTTTTCCTCTTCTACCTTTTCTTCCTTCCTCTTTCTTTCACTTTAAGATGAGGAATTGTGTTTTGAAATTTGTGTGTGTGCATTTTGTATCTCCCCTTGTATTTTGGTATTTTTATCTATTTGTGTGCCATGGCATTACTTTTATAGCTTATATTTTATACTCCTCACCTTTCAACTTTCAACTAAATGTGTTCCTTGGGTGAATTTGATATCTTTTATTAGACCAACCCAAATAGTTGGAGAATAGTTAGTTTAGTTTAGTTTCATAAGTAAGTTATACATTGTAACAATGTTAACAAGGGCAGGAATCAAACTGCCCTTCCCTGTATCAGGCTGGCCCCTGAAAGAGCGAGTGAATCAGTAATTGAATGTGTAACACAGTAGCAGGCAGCAATTAATACCTAAGGAAACTGCAGATCAACCAAGGGAAGAACTCAATAGAAGACAATGTAACAACCTGGAAATCTCTAAACGTCACTGATCAAGGGCTAGAAGCCCTGGCCTGAGTTAATCAATGCTGGGGACCAACTTTTGGGCTGAATATCTCCAGATCAACTGCTCCCAGAGCCCTATTCAAAATTCATTAATGGACTCCCAAACCTGCACATACATGCAAACGACCCCTGGGGCTGACAGATGCCATCCAGTAGCCACCGAGGAGGGAAGTCCCATGAGGGTCAACGACCCCTGGATTGGGCAAACCTGAAAACTGGGGAGTCACCAAAGTCTGCCAAGGACAGATAAAAAGCAGTGAAAAGAGACCCTCAGTGGCGCCTTCTTGATCTCCAACTTGACCAGCATCTGACCTGTCCAGCCAGAAGGACCAGCCGGTGACCCCCTTCTGGAAGATAACACCACGCTGAAAGAAGCCTCAACAACAGACTCCAGCACTTGTAGGATAGGTATACCCGACTCTTGTAGCTTGCTACTGTGTGGGGGGGGGGGGAGGGGGGAGGGACCAGCCCCAAGGTTTATGATTTAACTTCATTACAGTGCTTCAATCTGCCTAATAAACCAGAATTTTAAGGATCCCAAGTTAGGTGTTGGCTACAAATGTCCGTCTACCCCAACCATACAGATGGCCCAAGAAAACATACCACCCACAAGAATTTTTGCATATTTCTGTTTCTAACAAGAAAAATACATTGAAATCGTTGACTTGAAAACCTTTAAAGTCTCCTAACAAATATATTTTTTTAAAATCTAGGTAAAATATTGGCCATGATAAGAAATGAACAAGTCTATTGTAATCTCAACATATTATCTTAATACCTTACGCTAAAAGGAGGCATCACTAAAAGTTGTTTAGAAGTCCTAAAAAAAACTAAAGCAAGTGCTTAAAACAGTTTAGGAATAGCACAAGTAGGGTGTAAAAAAATGTTGTTACTAAATGCTACTGTTTGTAATCAGGGGTCGGCAAGATGCAGCCCGCCAGGCCATTCTATCTGGCCCGTGTGGCCCCTAAAAAATTTAGAAAATTAATAGTTATCTACCCCTGGCTGCCTGTCATGCAGCCCTCAATGGTTTGCCAAAACTCAGTCAGCGGCCCTCCACCTGAAATAATTGCCCACTCCGGTATACTCGCTTCCTGTGACCAAAAAAATGTTATAAACCAGAGCCAGAAAAAAAATCTGTAACACACATACAAATACAAATCTTGCTGCAAGTATCAGATAGTATATGGAAACCGTGAATAATGTCTCCCTTTAAGAGACACTGATCTAAAGAGTCAGGGAGGCAGTGTATTCTCAAGAAGTATATGGAAGGAAAATTGTTTCTGCATTTGTTAGAAACTACTAAACATAAAAGGAGATTATAGGAAGGATGGTACCTTGATCTCTGTAAGAGATTAATAAGAATTTAAATTTTAAATGGATTCATAGAAGAAATTGCAAGTATTTAGCTAGAGTAGCTAGCTGAATTACTTGTGGCAGGTATCAGAGTGGAAATGCAACTATCTAGCCCACAATGAGGCCACGTGATTTTGTTATGGAAATTGATACACGAGATGGACAGCATGTTAGCATCACTGCAGTAGGAAACAAACACTATGTATACCTTAGGGCAGCAGTTGGCAACCTTCTCAAGAGACAGGCCAAAACCACCCAGCTCAGATCCAGAGTCAGCTGGTGGTTGCCATGGCACAGGTGAACCCTTCTGACCACCTTTAATGCCAACAAATCTCCCAGCTCCGTGCACCAGGTCTGAATTAGCTGCATCTTTAAATGTTTCATTTGTTACTTAACAAGTTAAATTTGTGAAAGAGAGAGACTGGCAGCTCAAACTCTTCCTGTACATACTGTATATCACATAGGACTAGTAACATTTTCTTAGGTGATACTTTCTCTCCCTTTTTATTTCACATAACAATGTCTCTCCATTTGCAATCATAACTCAGTCCTGCAACAACTACTATATTTGCATAAATGCAAAATAATAGTAAAAAATATCCAAAGTACTGTACAGTATTCATATTTTTATGCAATGTAATATATGCAAGCAGGAAGTACCATCAAGCATTCAACTAGACCACTCATTCTCAACCAGGGTGTTGTGACATCCCGTGGTGCTGTACATTTTTTTTCAGGGTGCCATCAGATGCCACATAAATACATACACAACTCAAGATCTCTAAAAGCCAGAGATCTCTAACACTATATCCATAGCATTAAAAACATTCTGACTTGTTGCAATCTTTCTTTGCAACCTAAGAATTGTTCTATTATTTTTCCATAGTCTGAAAATGAATGAAAACTAAGAGGTGGCATTTTCTGAGGGGTACCTTGAGTCTAAAAAGTTTGAAAACCACTGGACTAGACAGAGTCTGGGGGACAATTTGGGACCTTCTGGAATATAGCACTGCTACATGAAAGGAGAGAGAGAGAGATTTTTTTAATATTATCAAATTGTAGCAGCCCCAAAATAGGAATTTTTAGTACCATTTTCCAATTTTTCTAATTTAAAAAGAGGGAAACCACAAAACTGAATGCCTGACTTCAATTAGGTCCAATTCAAGATTTTAAAATTTCATTTAAAGTTAATTTTCAAAACAAAATTTTCAAAATTATTTTTTTAAATTTTTAGGTATTTACTAGTAGGCATTATGACAAGCATAAAAATTGCATAATTATTTTCCATCATTTCAGGTTCTGTGTCCCCAGTCCCATAGCACTCTATAACTGTTCTGGAAGCAGTGATTTAGAAAACTAAACATTACAACCACAAGCCTAAAAAGGTGTCATTAGGCCAAATCCAGTCATTCAAGCAAACTCATATTAAGAGCAAAATGAATTCTGCTTCATCAATAATTACAGGACTGAGTTTTTCTCAGAATCAAAAGATGCCTCTTTTTGCCACAAATACAACCCAAAAACTGGAAGCACCAACTGCAAACAGTTTTGTATGAAATATGCTGTATATCACAAATTACCACAGTTCACATGAAATATAACAGTAATCTAGGCCTCTGATGGATAGTCACAAGCATGATATGATGCTTTACTAGTGGGTTACAAGAGTCAGCCAAGCAAGGTTCATTGACTAGATATGATATCTTTTATTAGACCAACTGAGTAGCCGGAAAAAAGTTCTTAATAAGCTTTCAGGCCCAGTCACCCTTCTTCAGGCATAGGGACTCTGAGACCAGCAGAGACTCCCTATGCCTGAAGAAGAGTGACTGCATCCAAAAGCTTGCTGAGAATGTTCTTCCAACTACTCAGTTGGTCTAATAAAAGATATCACATCTACTCAAAGAACCTTGCCTACCTATGTCCTTAGACCAACATGGCTACAACCAAAAAAACAGCAAGAGTCAACCAATGATTTTTCAGCTCTGTCCCCAGGGCTGAGAATACCACAGAACAGGATGCAAAAACAACTTCACAGCAATGAGCTGAAGTGGAAAAGAAAACATTTAGAACAGTCCTAACAGAATCTGGGGGAGGAGATGGGAGGAAAAAGGCTAAATTAGTCAAAGGACAGAAAACAACAAGAGAAGACGTCTGTGGTAGAACACTCTATGGAGCATTTTTCTACAACCAAGTCATGCATTCCCATCTATAGAATATATGAGCAGATATTTGTAACTGTAAAACTTCCATTTTCCCAGGGTTCTGATAATTATAGAAATGTAACTTTATTGTTTTACTTCATATCAATAAAACTATTGATAGAATTGTAGCTCTTTGGTTCATATTTGCCTGTATATTCAACATATCAACAATACAAATAATATAATTACTTGTTTAAAACATCAAAGGATTTAAGTTAATTTCTAACTGTTTCTAAAATTAGTGGTAGAACCTCCTACATGCGTCAGACAATCTACAAACCACCTATGTGCTACCAAGTGTCCAGGTATCAGTACCTAAGATAGAATGCACTACAGGTTCTGACTTAAAAACATAATTCATTCCCTTGTGAACACTGACCTTCTAACAGTACTTGGAAATGATGTTTCTGAATACTCAAAACACCACCATCAAATGTATCACACAAGAAACAAAAGTACTGTATTCCTACAGTTATTTCTGCGAGATGCACTTTTTTCCAAAAAGAGATCCTGTTAAAGCAACTGTTTTATAACTAAATAGGGAACAACCAAATTTACCCTAACTGTGACTGTTAAAAACTCAAATATACACCACACAGCAATACAAGGTTACTTATATTTATTAGCAGGCTATGAAATCTTTCACATGCTGTGAAAGAATCTCGTTAATGGAGGGTCATCTTCAATTCATCCCACCCACCACTGTGGCAGGGAGAGTAGCAGTGGGGGCAAGGGGCCAGACCCCTGCCCTTTGATCCCCATGCCTGTCTCCCCCCTGACTCTCCCACCACCTGTCTCCCTCCTGTCATGTGATCCCCATTTTTCAGCCCAACTGTGCCTGTGCCTATTCCCCTGCTGCCTGTCTCCCCCCCCTCCCTCCAGTGCTCCCTCCTCACCCCTTACTCCCTCCACCACTTACATCCTACAACAGCTCCTGGGCAGTTAGCGACCCCCGCCCCAGCCCAGCCAGGTAGAAGGGGTGGCAGCAACCAGGTCAGGGCCAGAGGTGAAGGTAAGCAGCAGGGCGGGGCAGAGGCTGGAGGAGGACAGGCAGTATAGTCTCCCCTACACTGTGTATCTCTCACCACCAATGTTTCCTGCACACTTCCCCTGCCACGAGCAGGGGCCCCTCTCCCATTGCTCAAGCTACCTCAACCCGAAGCATATGGCAGCTCTGCTGCAGCTTCAGCTGAGTTACCACTTGCCCCAGGCCAGCACCTAATAATAGGGAATGATTTTTTCACATGTGCTGATTAAGGAAGAAACCTTTGTCTTGGATTTGAGTAAATAGATTTTTGACCTAGGAAAATACTGTAAAACAGTTCCAAGGAGATACACTTACCAGTAACATACAAGAAACATATTTATTGTTAAGTAAATAACTTCAGGACTCAAGCAAACAGCTATCACTATTATCATAACAATTTATATATGAGCAAGAAAGGATGTAAATAAATTGATCTACACATGAATAACCTGATCCAAGAAATTCTTCTTGCGTAGATAACAACCATGTGGCATGTATAGGGTACAACGCTGCTTTGAAATCAAGATGACCCAAGTAGTGCACTTGACAAAACTAACTCTATACAGAGTGGATTCAAGAGACGGTGAACCAGGAAACTCTAAAAACACCGACCATCACTCAAAATTTACCACTTTTCTAGTATTAGCCAATGTGAATATGCAAAATGTTTGAACCTGGAGATCTCTCTTGGAAGAAGGCAGATTAGCAGTGAAAGGCACACAGAAATGGAAAGACACATATCAATTATAGTGGTGGCCAAATTAATTATAAATTACAAAGACATTAGAATGACATACAGCAGGCAGCATTGCCTGTGGGTCTTAGACTGGCCATACAGCATGTGCCAGACCCAACCCTGCACACTGCATGTGGCATGTGAAGCCGGTGTGTTGTGCACTACATGCAGTGCACAGGGCTAGAGCCTGCGCACAGACTAAGCACAGTGCCCAGAGCCGGTCTAGAGCCTATAATGCACAGGGTGCCCACTCTGGACTGACCCTGTTCACTAGATTTTATGGGCAGGACTAGTCTGTGCCCCCATCTAGCCCACAGACCAACCCCACAGACACCCCTGCTTTAAAAGAACTCAGACATGTGGAATCAGAGGCAGATGCCAGAGACTAGGCATAGGTTTGCCTCAGAATCAGGTGGCTGCATGCAGTTCCTTTGAAGCCTAAAATGTTCAGCTGTGCCCTAAAACTATACGGTTTTGTCAAAAATAGCTTGATTCTTAATCATTTTGCACTTTTTGAAGCTGCCTATATCAGGATTACCTGAGAAGTTCAGCAATTTCTATATATCATGCATTAAAAAATCCAAGCAGTATACTATTTTCAGGACTGGTCATGCATATAGAACAGGGGTGCTCAGCTCAAGGGTCAGATCCAACTCGCAGCACTATGACACCTGGTCCATGGGAAGCCTTGCAGGCTGTGGCCCAGTACACTAGATCAGGACACAGATGAGTGTGGGGCCTGATACGTCGTGTTGGATGGTGTGGTATAGGACCCTAGAGCCCAACCCCTGCTTGCAGAACCAGATGGAGGCAGAGCAGGGCTCCAGGATTCAATCTTGGTGTACAGGACTGGGTGGAAGTGGTGCAGGGCCCGATCCTGGTGCACATGGGGCCTGATCTGAGCATGCTAGCTCCAGTCCAGTTCATAGACTGGATACCACTCATCTGGCCCACAGCTAATCATAATATAAATCACGGGTCAGCAACCCTCACAACACACATGCCAGAGCATGGCATGCCGCAGCTGACCTAGGCTCTCAGCAGTTACCACTGACCAAGGAGCCCAGGCTATTTGCTGCAGATGGCTGGGAGGCTACAAGCCCTGCTGCAAGCAACCCCGGGCTCCATAGCAGGCAGCAGCTGCCCAGAGCCTGGGGCTGGCTATGCCAGGCAGCCAGGAGCAGCTGCACTGGGATGCAGAGCCCCAGCCCCACTCCACCATGGCAGGGGCTGCATGCATGTCTCAGGGCACATGATGGAGAAATGCAACCCTAGCTCCTCCCCCACCATCCTATGCAGCCACCACCAGCAACAAGCCAGGGCTCCACAGACCTTGGTTCAGCTGTTTGCAGCCTTCCTACCACCAGCTTTCCCAGCCCAGACTCTGTGATGGGGGGCAGAAGCTAGCTCAGAGCCTGGGGAGGCTATGGCAGGTGGCCAGGAGGCAGCAAACCACTGCACCAAGGTCTGCGGAGACACCTCCCAGCTTTTTGCTGGTAGTAGATACATGCATGCCTCAGGCTGCACTGCCCTGGCCCCTTCCCCACCATGAGGTATGCATGCAGCCTTCACCAGCCACAAAGTCAGGCTGGGGCTCCAGACCCCTGTGCAACTGTTCAAAGTTTGCCCACTGCCTGCTGCAAGCAGCCCAGGCTCTGTGGTCCATGGCAGCTGCACCTGCACCTTGGGGCACATAGCAAGGAAGGGGCTGGGGATGCGCAACCCTAGCCCTTCCTCCACAGCCTGCCCAGAAGCACTTGTGCACCCACCACGAGCAATGAGTGTTGGGCCCCTCACGACTCCCCTGCCATCTGCCCCTGGCATACCAAGTCAAGGCATGAGCTGAAGTTAGGGTGTTTTTGGCACTGTGGCAAAAAACATTGCTAATCCCAGATATAGATCACTGTCTTGAATCAGCTTCATGCAATGGGGCTTCTTATTCAGCAACACAGATGTCTAGTATCAAGTGTGTGAACAACTGTCCTGATGAAAAGTCAGGCACATCGATAAGTATCTTACTGAAATGGAGCTTTGAGAATCTAACTGTAGGTTCAAGGCTTTTGCTTTAACTCTTTGACCATCACAAGCTGAAAACTATTTCACGTTTTATTTAAAAATATGTAACTATTTAAGAATAGAGGGAAAATTCAGAAATATAAAGGGAGTATAATGTATCCTAAGATGAAACTACTAATGAAAAACAAGAGGTTAAAAAGTTGCAATTATTACCAAAGCGCTATTAAAAAAACAGAGACAATTTATTAATTAAGATTGTCTCTTTGCAATATGAATAAAGAAAGAGAGGATAAAGTTTATTCACCCTTGATTAATTATAACTTTAATCTCAGTTTCGGTTTTAGTGCAGAGAGGCTTCTAAAATTCTGGGCATGTAGCCCAAAACTCAAATTTATCATATCTTCTCAATTCCTTTTTTTTTAAGTTTTTTTTAGTGGAAAACTTTTGTTCAGATGGTCAAAGAGCACTGAATGTTAAAATATCCAATGTTTAGGTGTTAAAGTCTCTCTCCTACCCTAAGGAAATGAAGCCTAGCAGGTAAAACAACTGATAACTGTAACACTTTAGGGAAACTTCAGACAGACTCAATTTCAGTATGACAGACAGGATTTGTTAGAGAAACAGTGAAAGCTTAACTTTTTTCTAGAAAACTGTCAGCTGCATGCAAACTTACAATAAAACTGTAGTATTTGTGTAAGAAAAGAGGATGTAGGCAGTAATGGGAAGAAAAGGGTTCCAAATAGGATGTAAAACCATCATTGTAACAACTCTCATTTAAGTTGCATTTGCAACATTATTTGTCTTCCAGAAGGGCAAATGCACCAGCAAGAGCCAGAGTAATACTGCCTGTGTTTTAGCAATCAGATAATCAATACCCACATCTTACAGGGCATGGTGGCAACAATCAACACATTGTCTACACTTTAGCTCCCACCTTTCCTACTTGGGGTGAAGCTGAATAGCGCTAGTAAAAATGGAGAATAACTAGTGTAAAAAAGAGAGGAGATAGCAATCCTTATATACAATGGATATGTCTCAGTTGCTTATTTGTCAAGTACAAGCAGCAAAAGATAACAAAATGTTTGACAGCACAAGATTGATAAGACAACAGTTCAGTGAAATCTTCTTACGTTTAAGACTAAAAAAGTTTATTAATATGCTGCTGCGGTAATGCTTATTTCAACAGGCTTTCTGACTACTTTTATACCATTATAAAAATGGGCATAAATATAACTATGTTTTCAAATTATCCTTCTCTCACACATAATTTGCATCTATTCACATTGAAGAAAACATTTGAAATGATGCAGTGGGACACTCTAGACTCATCTAATGAGGGGTGCACAAGTATACAACAGGCAGGTTTTACCAAAATGAGGGAAGAAAGAAGGCTTGAAAAAAACTAATCAGGTCTTGGAAGCTAGGTGAAGAGGTGAGGAAGGGCTCCTGGAGTCGACTTGTATTTATATAAACAACATGGCTTGTGGGTGTTCAAAACAAGGAATTTATTGTAGTTAACATAAATACCAGTTTTTCATCAAATCATCCCATGCCAAGTACCATGTGTTTTTTCTAGATGCATTACAGAATAAAATTACACACACACACACACTTTACTTGAAATGTGAAGACATCCAATGCATGTTATATGCATGTTGCGTGATACACAAAATGTGTGGACATGCATCTGCATGCATACGTGTGTGCACATGTATGCGTGTGGGTGTGTACACTTGTGCGCACACCTCTGTGTGTATTGTATGTACAAAGCGCATCCCACCCATGTCTTCACACCTCAAGCAAGGCACGAGGGAGGGGGTACTTCTAACAAGCCAACTCCGCCCCGGAGCCGCTGGCAGCTGCCGCCCACCCCCAGGCTCTCCTTCAGAGTCGCTCCGGCCGGGGCCGCAGCCAGCCCGCCCCTAGCGCTAGGGAAGGGGCAGAGGCAGGGGCCTGGCGGCAGCTGAGCCGTGAGGAGCGGAGCGGAGCGGAGCGCAGGCAGCCGCGGCGAAGCGGTGCTGCCGGACAGCGCGGGATGAGCGGGGCCACCCCGGGGCCAGTAGGGCACCGCCATCGTACGCGAAGAAGCCCGCGCTCCGCGCAAGCGAAATGCCCGTCCCCAGGCGCCCTGGGCCCGCCCAGGTGCCTCGGCTGCCCCGGCTACCTGCGCGGCCAGGTGCGGCTGCCCCAACCTTGACCCCGGCCCCGGGAGTCGCGGCACGGGGCAGGGCGGGGCGGCCGAGACCCGCGGGCCGGGCGCTCACCTGGTCGGCGCCTCGGCTGTAGTCTGCTGCAAGCGCGCGGGAGGCCATGGCGCGGCCTCCGCCTCCTGTCCTGCTCGCGGCGCTGGGGCAGGTGGAGCGGCCGCCCCGCCCCCGCGGCAGGTTTCCTGGCTCGGGCCGCCCCGCCCAGTCCCGTCCAGTAGAAGCAGGGCGGGGAACTGGGCTTGCTCCCCCTACTCTGCGGCGGGTCCTGGGGGACTATGCCACCTCTCCGCACGTGGCCGTTACCCGAGCAAGGCCCCAGTTCACCTGCGGCGGCGCTTTCCTGCACGAAGCCGCTCCGAGCCCGCCACAACTCAGCTGTCCTGCACGGGCTCCGGCTGCTGTCGCTACCCAGCGAGGGGCTTCCTTGACGCCGCCCGTCTGGCGGCCCCGGCTGCCCAGTCTCTCCCTCCCTGCTCTGGGTAAAGCGAAAAGCTTCGCTTCGCTCCCGCTGTCCTTCCCACGAGCCAAGAGCAGGTGACTGCCGGGCAAACCCACCCACTCCCTCCTTGCCGCCCGGCTGCTTTCGCACCCCACGTGAAAGGAGGCCGAAGTTCTTCTCCACTCGGTGTCTGCTGTGTCAGGTCCCGAGCACCTGGGAGCCAAGCTGAGGTCTGTCTGCGTTCAAGCCGTATCAGTGTCCTAGAGGGACCGCGTGAGATCTTAATGGGCGCCCTCAGAAAGGGACGGGAGAAGTTGTCTATCATAAGGGCAACCTGAAACTTTGTAGGGATTTATGTGAAGTTACTCACAGCTCTGGGAAGGAGGGGCTGATTTTCCTATAAAAGCACATTCAACCTGGCGGTTTGTGTAAAAGAATGAGGAAACGCTGACTGTCCTCAACCTCTATGGAGTAGCTGATATTTGTTTCTTGGCTATGTCCAAGTCACAGACTATAATTTGTTCGCATCCAAGTTGCAGAACAAGTAAAGAATAACCTAACAAATGGAAGGCAGTTTAAAGTGTCAGCTTAATTCGTTAGTTTCCCGTGTTCTTAAATGCTGTATAAAAGATGTAAAAACTTAACCTAAACAGCAATGGATTGTAGTAACCAAAACCCTCTACGTCCCAAATACAGCAAGGCACTGTAAAAATAAATAAATAAATATACAGCTGGATATGACTGGCCTGGACAGATCTTTGTGGCATTTCATTTTTGTACTTCTCTCCAAGGTTTTGTTTCCATTCATTTCTCTGTTGCATCCAATCTGAACTCCTTTAGAAGAATTAGCAGTGATATCAAGTTTAAACAAACAATTTAGTACTAATATACCTGAGACTTGTATTCCAAACAATCCGGTGTAGTAATTTTCCATCACTACTGGACACCATCCCAGGTGTGGGACTTAGTGGTGCTACTCAAATGGATCAAGTTAAAGTCAACCTTAAGTATTTGCAGAATCAGGTTTTATTTTTTGGCTCCTCTGTCTTGTCTACATGTACTTAACAGGCAGAATTCACTTTCATTTTCCATGCCTAAATAGCACCTAGGCAGCTGTGTGACTGCAGCAATCAGTGCTTACTTTGAAATAGAAGTGAAGAATTTCTAGGCACCCCTCCTCTTCCTAAAGGGATTGAATCTGCATTTCCTATTTCCCCGCCCACTGCTTGCAACCCCCACCCCCTCGCTTCTGCCCTCACCACAGCCACCTGTGGGTGGTCCTCGCTCACCGCCACTGTGCCACCCCCGCTGCTGCCTGCAGGTGGTTACTGTGCCCCCAGTCTCCGGAGGCACACATCATTCATGTAAAAGTGCATGGAGGGGGTACTCTGCACACACAGGCAGAGGGAGGAAAAAATTGGGGGGGGGGGCTGAGTGTACATGTGCCCTGTCCCCCGGTGGGAAAGTCTGCAGGGGAAGGGGCAGGGGGAGGGGAGAGGACCATGGAGGGGAGGGAGTGAGGTTGAGGTTGAGGTTGGGACTGGGGCTGGGACTGATCAGGGATTGGGAGGGAGCCAAGCCGGGTCCAAGATCAAGACTGGGGCCAGGGCCCGCTGTGTCCGTGTGGCTGCCCTTTCCCCCATGCCTGGGGTCGTTGCCTGCCGCACCCCCCCCACTAAGTAATCCACTGCCCCCCAGCCCCATGCCAGCCCCAGCCATGGCCCCTGCACCACCCGGGGCGGGGGCTGAAGCAAGCCAGCCTTGGCTGTACCACTGGGTCAGAGGGGATGGAGCCCCGGGGACACCTGCCCCGCCCTGAGTCATTGTTCATAATAATGATTATAGCAGCACTAATGCTGCTGCTGCCAGGACAGGTGCTGCCCAGCTGGGGCAGGGCGGGGCATGGGGAGGGGGTGGCGGCTTCTGCTGCTGCATGCCTCCTGAGAGCACATGGGAGACGTGCCCTCAGATCTGCATGGGGCAGGGCTTTTCTCAGCAGAGAGAGCCGGGGGGCTAAACTTCCACTGCCTATGTCTGCACATGGCCTGCATGGGGTGCCAAAATGCCTGGCTACAGCTCTTAGCCGAGTCTCCAGATTCTTGATCAAAAGCCCTAACTACTAGTGTCTTGGTATGAAACACCTGCTAATTATGCATGTACCTGGGTTTCATCTCTTGCTGCCCAGCTGGCTAGCAAGAGGACAACTGTACTGCCTGTGCTCTGAGAGTCAGTGGTTTCTTGCCTAGAACTGAACTGCAAACTGTGCATAAGTGCCAAAAACTGTTCTATAGCTGTAGACCTGGTGAGGAAGGCTTTACACTAGGTTCACTGGGAGATGGAGATCAAAGTCCTGAGGTAAGTGGGGATGTGTGTGACCTGGAGGAAGCACAAGCAGGAGCAGTCAGCAGGGGAGGCCTTCTCATTCTTCTTGAGAAAGTAGGTCAGTTGGCTGGTTACTAGGGCTGTGCAAAACTTCGGTCCCTGATTCGATTTGGCAGAGATTCACCCCAATTGCATGGCCGAATCTCCAAATCCGAATCAAATCGGAGGACCCTTTAATCTCTCCAAATCGAATTGGAACCCTCTAAATCAATTCGGAAAGATTCAGCGATTCGGACATAGACACAGCTGTAAATGTTTTTTCTACATACCTCAAGGTACCAGGTGGCTCATGAATGCTGTGATGCTGGGGCAGATGGAGCATCCCACAGAAGCACAGGGGGCTCCCCAGCACACTTGGCAGCAGATCTGGAAGTGGACCAGAAGCACTTCCGTTCTACTTCCAGGTCTGCTGGGCAGTGCACTGGGGGGCCCCCTGTACCTCCCCAGCTCGGCGATGGGGCCTCCTGGGCCTGGGGGGGCACCTGGGGTCCCCCCGCAGCTGATTGTCAATCTGGGGGGTGCAGGAGGGCCCCCCAGCGCACTTCTTGGCAGACACAGAAATGGACCAGAAGTACTTTCAGTCCACTTCTGGGTTTGGTGCGGAGCACACCGGGGGGGGAGGGGGGGCCACACTCCTGTTGGACGTTCTATGTGCCCCAGCATTGCAGCATTCACAAGCCATGCTGGTACCTCGAGGTATGCAGAAAAACCTTTTAAAGCTGTGTCTACGTCCGAATCGCTGATTGTCTGAATCAAATCTTCAGATATGGATTTGGCCAAATCGAATGGGGGACATTGATCCAAATAATGAATTGAATCACTGTCTCCCATTCAGGTCCAATCTGAATCCGAATTGAATAGGGCCCATTTTGGATACCCCTACTGGTTACCTCATGTGTATGTACACAAATACACAGACCCTGGGAAACAAGCAGGAAAAATTGGAAGTCTTCACACAGTCCAAGAACTATAATGTGATTGAAATAACAGATACTGGGTGGGATAGCTCGCATGACTGGAGCACTGTCATGGATAGGTACAAACTGTTCGGGAAGGGAAAAAGAGGAGGAGGAGTTGCACTTCATGTAAAAGAGCTGCGTTATTGCTCAGAGCTGCAGTATGAAACTGAAGATAAGCCTGTGTTAAGATCAGAGAGGAGAGCAACAAGGGTGATGTCCCGGTGAGTGTCTACTACAGACCACCAGACCAGAAGGATGAGATGGATGAGGCTTTCTTTAAACAGCTAGTAGGAGTTTCCTGATCACAAGTCATGTTTCTCATGGCGGACTTATATCACCCTGGCATATGCTGGAAGGGCAATACAGCAGTGTACTGGCAATCCAGGAAGTTTTTGGAGAGTAAAAAATCTTACTGAGGGCACAGGAATGAATCATCTTGATGCACAAAGAAACTAGCAAATATGGCAAAAGACCAGCTTGGCTTAGCAGGGAAATCTTCAGTGAGCTAAAACACAAAAAGGAAGCTTATAAGAAGTGGAAACTTGGACGAATGACTAGGGAGAAGTGTGACAGGGTGGCTGAAGCACCCTGCCACAGGAATGCTAGGAGTAACAGAAAGAAAAGAAACTTACCAGGAGATGCCAAGGAAACCGCAGCAAGCTGAAGCAGGAAGGACGCCACACCCCAATTAATTAAGGGAACCAGCTGGGGCCATGGCAGTTCAAAGGCTGCTGCGGCAAGCCCAGCTGCCAGGGTTCGAGCCTGAGACAGGGAGAATGATGTTTTCCTATTTAACAATTTCTTTGCCTCCATTTTCCTGAGCAGGGACTGAGTCACCCCCCCCCCCCCCCCGGGACCTCTGTAGGCTTCAGGGTAGGCGCACCCAGACCTAGGGTCAGTGAGGATCTAGTCAGGGAACTTCTGGAGGGACTGGACATATTTAAATCAGCTGGTCCTGACAATCTTCACCCCAGAGTGTTGAGGGAATTAGTAGAGGACATTGCGGGACCCCTGGCACAGCTTTACGAGCACTCATGGTGCTCTGGTGTGGTGCCAGAGGACTGGAAAAGGGCCAATGTGGTTCCTATTTTCAAAAAAAGGGAGGAAGGAAGACCCAGGAAACTATAGGCCAGTTAGTCTTACCTCGATCCTGGGTAAGCTTTTTGAGAGAATTATCATAGTGCATGTCCATGAGGGGCCAACAGGGGAGATTATGCTTAGGGGCAACCAACACAGGTTCATTAGAGGCAGGTCCTGTCAGACCAACTTGGTGGCCTTCTATGACCAGGTCACAAAATCCTTAGACACAGGGGTAGCAGTGGACGTAGTCTTTCTGGACTTTAGGAAGGCCTTCGACACTGTCTCTCACCCCATTCTCATTAAAAAACTAGGGGACTGTGGCGTTGACACCTACACAGTCAGATGGGTCACTAACTGGCTGGAGGACTGCACCCAGAGAGTGGTTGTGGATGGGTCATTTTTGACCTGCAGGGATGTGGGCAGTGGGGTTCCGCAGGCCTCGGTCCTCGGGCCTGCACTGTTCAACGTCTTCATCAGTGACTTGGACGAGGGGGTAAAAAGCACTCTGTTCAAATTCGCAGATGACACTAATATGTGGGGGGAAGCGGGCACACTAGAAGGGAGAAATAGGCTGCAATTGGACCTAGACAGGTTACAGGGGTGGGTGGATGAGAACAGGATGGGTTTCAACACTGACAAGTGCAAGGTACTGCACCTGAGGAGGAAGAACCAGCAGCATACCTACAGGCTGGGGAAATCCCTTCTTGTCAGAGCAGAGGCAGAACAGGATCTTGGAGTCATTATTGATGCCAAAATGAACATGGGCCAACAGCATGGGGACGCGGTCAGAAAGGCCAGCCGCACCTTGTCATGCATCCACAGATGCATCTCAAGCAGGTCCAAGGAGGTGATCCTCCCCCTCTATGTGACACCGGTCAGGCCACAGTTGGAGTACTGCATCCAGTTCTGGGCGCCGCACTTCAGGAGGGATGTGGACAACATGGAGAGGGTCCAGAGGAGGGCCACCGGCATTATCAGGGGGCAGCAGGGCAGTCCCTACAAGGAGAGGCTAAGGGACCTGAACCTGTTCAGGATCCACAAGAAAAGGCTGAGGGGGGATCTAGTAGCCATTTACAAACTAGTCAGAGGGAACCAGCAGGCATTGGGGGAGTCCCTGTTCCCCCAAGCACTCCCAGGAGTGACAAGAAGTAATGGTCACAAGCTGGCAGAGGGTAGATTTAGACTAGATATCAGGAGGTGCTACTTCACAGTCAGGGTGGCTAGGATCTGGAACCAACTTCCAAGAGAAGTGGTGCTGGCTCCTACCCTGGGTGTCTTTAAGAGAAGGCTAGATAAACACCTTGCTGGGGTTATTTGAGCCCAGTACTCTTTCCTGCCATGACAGAGGGTTGGACTTGATCTGCTCAGGTCCCTTCCGACCCTACAAACTATGAAACTATGTGGCAAAAGAAGAAGAAAATATCCGTGCCTAAAAGTTTAAAGAAAAACAGCTGAGTCAGGAAAGCAGCGAATCAGACACTGCCACAGGGGACACAGCTAGCCAGGAAAAGAATTTAAAAGGACGCTGAGTGAGCATCCGGGGTCAGATCAGAGAAAGGGGGGAGCAAGGTGAAGGTAGGGAAGATGACAAGAGCTGACATGAGAAGGAACTGACCCCGTCCCCTGACTTACCTGGTGAGAGCCAGTGAAGAGATAGAGGAGACTGCTCTATCGGTGAGTCCAGTCCTGCAGGGTGGAGATAACTGCTTCAGGATCCTCCAGGAGAAAAGAGACATGGATGAGATTACTCCCTAAGGTAAGGACAGGATTAGAACTAAGTTGGCTGTCTTAGGACCCATGCAGGGACGAATGGGGCAAGCAGCCAACTTAGAGGAGGACCCCTTGACAAAGGAGCCCATAAGACTGAGATCGGGCCCTCAGTACAGTAGGCAAGCAACAACACGCCCAGAACATCTGGTGTGGTTAGGGCTGTGTATGGGGATAGTGGAGCCCTGCAAAAATAAGCCAACCTCCTGAGCCTATAATGAATCCTTTTGTCTCCCAAAAGCGTTTTGGCACCTCTCTCTCTAACATCAAGGCGTGGCAGATCATTTTTTCGAAAGACAGAACACTACTATTCCAACAGAGAGACAACTTGGTTCCAGGCAGCGTGCCACTGACCTCTTACAAGGAGTCAAAAGTATTGCTCAGGCATGCAGGAATGAAATCAGGAATGCCAAAGTGCAACTGGAGTTGCAGCTAGCAAGGGATGTGAAGTGTAACAAGAAAGGTTTCTACAAGTATGTCAGCAACAAGAGGCAGATCAGGGAAACTGTGGATCCTTTACAGAATGGGTGAGGCAACCTAGTGATGGAGAATGCAGAAAAGGCTGAAATACTCAATGCCTTTTTTACCTCAGTCTTCACAGGCAAGGTCAGCTCCCAGACTAGGAGCAGGCAATTATTTCAAGTAGAGGGCTGCTTAACAACATTTAGTGAGCAGTTGAGGGCTGCATGGGTAGCTCTGCCCCTCACAGTTTCCCTGCCCCCTGGTCACCATTTTGGAACCAAAAGTCCAATCCCTAATCCCTGACCTTTGCGACCAGAAGTGTTGCCCCACCCTTGACCCCCAGAAATATTCTGGGGGGGGGGGGGAGGGGGGTTGGTTGCCATTTTAGAAAAAACCAAATCATACGCGAAAAGTCAAACACCTACTAGAACATATTTTAATTTTATTACACAAAATATTTTGTCGTGATTTGTGTTTGTGTGTTGTATATAGAGGCAATTGCATAATAACTCAAAATAAATTATCAGTCTTTTATATATATTGTGGGGGGGGTAGTGGGGTGTGGGGGCATAGGGTATGTTGGGGGGGGTTTGTGGCATTTGTGGGGTGTGGATGTGTGCCTCTAGTATCTCCTGCAGTCAATGCACACAACACTGTGGTGTGTAGGTGGGTGGTGTTTGTGGGGTCTGAGGAAAGATGGAAGGGGTGTTGAGACCTCCCTCACATAAGCCCCCCATGGTACAGCAGCAGGCAGGGGTGCTGGTGCCTGGCATTGGCCAGTGCTGAACATCATAGCAAGGAGCACAGCCCCCACCAGGCAATCTCTATCACCAGTGCTCCCCAGCACTCATACAGAAGGCAAGGAAGCCTCAGGTGCTGGACCAGGCTGCCTTTCCCACCCCAGCCAGCCCCCATGCCTCGGGCTTCCCTCCTGTGCTTGAGGCTTTCTTCCTGTGCCACACAAGTGCCAGTCATACAGATGGCTCAGTGGGGGGCTGCACTTCTCACAGCGATGTGCAGCGCTGGCCAGAGCCAGGCACCAGCACCAAACATAAGCCCCCCCTCCCCCCGCCCCCAGCTGCTGCCCCTGCTGCCTCCCAGGGCTGTGCACCATAGGAGTGCAAGCGGGGGTTTCCACACCGCCTCCCACCCTCCCTCACACCCACACACTGCCCAGCCAAGCTCTGCACTGCCACTGCCTTCTGGGTGCGTGCTCTACACTGCAGCCAGCCCTAGCCCCAAGCTCCACTCTCCTGCCCAGTTGCAGCCCCCCCCCCGCTTCCCACCTGCTGCCCGAGGGAGCAGGATGTATGGGAAACCTGCAGCTCCACATGGCACTAGTGGGGCCAGGTCCTTCCACCCACCCCACTCACACCCTTGTGGGCAGAAGGGCTAGGTGGGGTACAATTTGTTGGTGGGTGCTGTGGGCCAGATGACAGTGCCTGGTGGGCCAAATATGGCCCCCATGCCCTATTTTACCCACCCCTGTCCCAGACTGTAGTGCCTGGCAGCACAGTTTGGGTAAAAGGTGAGCAGCCAATAGTGTTGAATGGACAGGTTAGGGACTATTTAGAAAGCATGGATGTGTAAAAGTCCCTGGCCAGAAACAATATACTGAGGGTGCTGGCAGATGTTTTTGCAGAGCTACTGGCCATTATCTTTGAAAACTTGTGGAGTTTGGGAGGTGGAGATTGATAGATGACTGGAAAAGCATGAATATAATGCCCATCTTTAAGAAAGGGAAGAAGAAGGAACCAGGGAACTACAGACTGGTCAGCTTCACTTCAGTCCCTGTTAAAATCATGGAACAGGTCCTCAAGGAACCCATTTTTAAGCACTTGGGGGAGAAGTTGTTGATTGGGACAGTCAGTATGGATTCACCAGGAGCAAATCATGCCAACCTGTTTGCCTTCTATGAGATGACTGGCTCTGTTGATGTGGGAAGAGCAGTGGATATGGTATACTTTGACTTTAGCAACATTCTCACTAGCAAGCTAAGGAAGTATGGATTGGATGAATGGGCTATAAGTGGATAGAAAACTGACTGGATCATTAGACTCAAAGGTTAGTCATCAATTACTCAATGTCTAGCTGGCAGTTGGTCTCAAGTTGAGTGCCACAGGGGGTGATCCTGGGGCTGGTTTTGTTCATATCTTCATCAACAACCTGGAAGATGGGATGTAATGCATCCTCACCAAGTTTGCAGACATTGGTGATGAATAGGGAGTGCACGCGGATGCACATGCATCCTGTGAGATTAGCTGCTGCTTTCAGTGGTACCTGCGGGCAGTCACTGCTTGCCCCCCCCACACCTCACCACTGACACCGCTGGTGGTGTCTGCATGCAGTCACCAATCACTGATGGCTGCCACCAATGATGCCAGCAGCATCTGCAGGTGGTTACCAATCACTGCTTGCCACACCCCACCCTCCCTGTGGTGGGGGGGGGGGCAGGATTTAATAGTAGCCTTCAATTACCTGAAGGATGGCTCCAAAGAGGATGGGGCCAAACTTTCCTCAGTGGCTGCAGATGACAGAACAAGGAGCAATGATCAAGTTGCAGCAAGGGAAGTTTAGGTTGGACATTAGGAAAAAGCTATTGTGGGAGGGTAATCAAGTAGTGGAACAGGTTACCCAGAAAGGTTATGGAATCTCCATCCTTGAAGATTTTTAAGAGCAAGCTAGACAAAGCCAGGTAAATCAGGTCACACCTCTCCTTGCTGTCATGCTGCCATATGCTTAAAAATAGTTTAGTTAAATGAATGTTTAAAAGGAGTTTACTTGGACAGCACCTTTTATTTGTTCCTTGACGTAAATTTGTAAAACACAAACTAAAATTAGGAAGCAACTATATTTTTGTAAGACTGTTTTGTGAAGAAATGGAGGTGAAGTCATGGCCATCTTAAAGACTAAGAGTTATGCCAGTAGCTTCAATTGGGCATGGGGTTTAGCCTACAAGCTGAAGTGGTTTCAGACCACTGGAAAAACAGTAGACAGTTTCACTGTTGTCTGTTTATTAGCTAGACCCATATACCATATGCATGGTTCATCTTTTTATCTTAATTGTATTCATTAACGTTATTTTTTTAGTTTGGATGTTTTGATTATTCTGCTAGAGTTCTGCATCCAATCATAACAATCTGCAGCCTAATATGCTGGAACATATTCCCTCTCAGTGAAACATTCTTTCTTATTGAATGAGAGTTTGAGAAGCCAGAACTGAAAGGACAGATTAAAAATTTAAAACTGGGATTGTACACTTCAGTTTCTCACACATCAAGAACATTGCCTGCCTATCTTCACTTGCCAAGGGTCCCTGAATGCCACTCTCCCATTTCCTTCAATTTCATTTACTTCCTGAAATCCTTTTCAGCCCTTCCCTCATGCTCAAGGTGGTATATATTCCATCTTCACCTTCTCTTTATGTCATATGCTCACGTGTCCCCCATTTCATCTGGCACCTCATGCCAAATATTTTGTGTCCTCCATGTTCTCCCCTTCATGCCATTCAACTGCTCATCCCCTCTTCAAGAGCTCTGTATATGCTCCCATTCCTTGCTTCTCCCATGTCTCTGTGAGCACAGACATTCAGACCCCTCTCTAACTCATGGTGCTTTACATAAAGCACCGCCCCCCATACATACACAGACCCTCCTCAGGGGTAGGGCTGGGCTAAGGCATAAAAAATTAGCCTTGGAGAACACAATTCTAAAGCAGTGTATCTTGATCTGATCCCTCATTTAATGAGAGTTAATTTGTCACACAGTTGGCCACTTTAAACTCACTCTGCAGCCATGCACTTGTGTTATGGCACAGCTGTAGAGTGCTTTCAAGGGCCCAATAGAGCAAAAAATGTAACTTGTGTAAACACCCTGTGTGTCCTCCCATTCTGCTCTCTACCAATATTAGGATTCTGCATTGTCTTGCTCTATAACAGTCTCTGTGTTTCTCCCCCATTCTCCCTTCCTCCTCTCCTCCTCCATTTGAAACATTCCTTGCTATTATAATTATCGAGATAATCAAGAGGAATGGCCCAAATGTATCAGATTATCAACAAACAAAGGGAGAGAGAGAGAAATACCTTCAAAATGAGTGTTAGACACCACTTAAGTCAGCCAATGACATTATACTAGTTTATATTTCTAAATGTATTTTTACAATGTGTTATTAATAGCTTTCATTTTTAGATGACTATCAACACATGGGGTGAAATCCTGGCTCAGTTACTGAACTCAATGACAAAACTTTAATGGATTACAAAGGGTCCAAGATTTCATGCATGAAATATAGACACTAAGCAGAATCACTAAGCAGGCCACTTCCCTTAATACACATTTCAATTTTTTGAAATTAGGACACACCTGGTTTGCATGTGTGCAACTACCTCACTGTGTGCCATTTTCATACAACACTAGCCAGTGTGGCATATGAACTATTCATAATGCTCACTCTAGCTCAAGCAATTTCAGGTGAGTTAAAACATAATTATAATATTCTATAAGGACACATGATTGTGTTAGTTGTTTCTTTTAGCTAGCTTCCATTCTTTTTTCCTTACTATCAAGCCCTTTTTCTTCTGGCAAGCTATCAAAATGTTAGTATAAGACATGAAACACAATCTGAATTGCCCAGTATAGGTTAAATGGATTAATATAGAGTCCACCTTAACTATACACTAAAGAGACGCCAGAAATGTAGTATTATATTGCTTTCCTAAACATAGCTGTTCTTCCTATTGCATTTTAACTTTATGACAAACTAACAGAAGTGTTGTTTTCTTTTAATGGATTTTAAGAAGAGCAAACAAATGTTTTTTTCTCTTCTGTTTTGAGTATAATGAACACATAATCAATTTTAAATATCCTAATTAGTATTCACAAATGATTCAACCTTATTTAACCACATCATTATTTAAGAACAGAATATAGTTTCTCTGTTCTTCACAGAGATGGCATTCCTGAGAATACAATTCATATATAAAATAAAAGACTATATTGACTCTTGCAGCTGCCTTCTACTTTTAGAAATAAAAGATAATTGTTTAAAGGATTACACTGAATTCCCATCTATAAATACAACTGTCATCATGTAATTAGGAGGTCAGCATTATTATTCCAATCCTACATTATTTGTGCTCTGAAATTTTCAGTTTTAAACACAAAAAATGATTGTATATATTACCTTTTCTGTTTAAGTTAAGTAGCAATTAATGATTTTTGAACATGTTGTAGTTTGTTTGTTTGTTACTTCTCTTTCTTATTTTTTTCCAGACAGGATAGGAATTATGTTCTTCTTTCTAAGAAGATATCAGGGATAGACAGACAAATGACAGAGGAAGGAAAAACGGAACGTAAACAGAATAGGAAATGGAGTCTTGGTAAATTAAGATGATGTCAGTATCTATACTGTAGATATTCCACCTATACTTTTCTGTAAATCAACTATATTCCCCACTGGTAGCATGAACAGGGTGGATTTTCAAAGATTTTTAACACAATAGGTACAATAGAGTGACACGCAATGTTAGCAATTTTAAGTGTGCAAAAAATAAGGTTGAGAATCACTGAGCTCCAGAGCTATAAATTCTCAACCTAACTTAGTGTAAAATAGCACCCCTTCCCCTTTCATCAGGTCTATACAGTGCAATTCAAGTGTGTAGACCAATGGTTCTCAGCCTTTTTAGAGTCAAGGCACTCCTCAGAAAATGCCAACTCTCAGTTTTAGGGGTGCAGGTTGTAGCCGTGTTGGTCTAAGGACATAGGCCAGGGGTGGGCAAAATGCAGCCCGCAGGCCGAATGTGGCCTGCCAGGCCATTCTATCCAGCCCATGGGGCCTCTAAAAAATTTAGAAAATTAATATGCATCTGCTCCTGGCTGCCTAATATGAGGCCCTCAGTAGCTTGCCAAAGCTCAGTAAATGGCCCTCCGCCCAAAATAATTGCCTGCCCCTGACATAAGCAGACGAGGTTCTTTGGATGAATCTGATATCTTTTATTCGATCAACTTAAATAGTTGGAAAACAATTTTTAAGCAAGCTTTTAGGCTCAAAAACCCTTTGTCTGTCTAAGGAAGTTTCAGCAGTTGGTGTGTGCTCTTCCTGGATAGAATGCAAAGTAAAGAAGCCAGAGGCTTGGTTGGTATGCATACAAGATAGGCAGTCAGTGAAGGTGTAGACTGAGGAGTCAGTGGGTGAGAGACAGGCTGGGTGTGGCAGGGGAGAGAAGGGAGATGAGTAGTGGAGAAGTACCTGGGGAGTCAGATGTCAGGCAGGTTATAATGCGTCATAAATCCAATGTTTATATTTAGTCCATGATTTTTAGTAAAAATCCATAGAATCTCTAAAATCTAACCACCAAATAGTAACAAAACCAGCAGATAAAGGAGCCATACTCATAGTTACTTATCTGAGGTAAGATCTTTTTTTCTTCATGCTGCCTTTTCAAAAGCAAGGTCTATGTTAAATTCCTGGGTGTAGTATATGCAAGAAAATATGATAAGTTATTTTTAAGAAGAGAGTTTAAGTTACTTTTCCCCAAGTCATACACATCAGTCAGTAAAATCTAAGAGTCCTGACTCCTGCTCTGCTTGTCCAGCCTTATTCCTTACCTCCCATTAAGCTGAAACAGGGACTTAATTATTTTAATCTTGGGACAGTCAGACAGCACCTTTTTATCTGATATACATACATAAATCCCAATTCTAGTGCAGTTAAGTGCCTCACTGACCTATTATAACATGCCAACTTTCAAAAAGTCTCCCAGCAGTATTTTACAGATCAGCACTCTTGAGAGCAGAAATAATGAATTTGTTTTGGCTGGTGCTAGTAACTACACCTAAAAGACTTGCTTGATTAAGAGGAACAGATGCAGCTACACAGCCAAGCTTAATCCAAATATGATTATATTCCCCATGCAAATAGTCTAATCTGTTATTTGAGCACTAATCAGTTTACTCATGTGTACTGTCCTACTTGAACCTGATTTAGCTTTATATTTAAAGAAACAGTGTTTAAGGCCATACGTTTAAGGTTTCTGGTCAGGAACTTTCATACATATGATATTTTCACGCTCTCTTACACTACACTATTCCATTTACACCACTAATAAAGTATATCAGTGAAGTGAAACTGAGAGAAACTTTCAACCCCAGAACATGACACTGTCACAGAGAAGTTGAAAGACATACAGATCACGGTGCGTTGCTTTATATTAGACACTATAGCCAGCACAGAACCCAGAGTTTTCCAGGAGCCCATAAATCACAGTTTTTTGGAGAATGAGGGCTCCATTCTCCACTTCCCTGCATCTGTTGTAGAAGTTTACACCAGTATGAAATGTGACTACAAACCACCACCTTTTTCAGTATTTTATTTATACTTAAATAAGTAAATGAATAAACAATAAAAGACCTGTCTACATCATGTCCACAGCACTCCTACGGAAGGCCGCTCTTGAACATGGCCTGCTCACCTGCTCTTGCTCATACAGGACACATCTGGAGCCACTGGTGGACACCCCTCATAGCCATTCTCAATGCACCAGACAGAGGTCTTGAGAATGGATGTCAGGGTGAGCACCGAGAGGCTTCACTGCCTATGACAGGGTTTGGTGCATACAAATGAGAGTGTGTGGGTGACACATAGTTGAGAAAGGTCCCCCCTGAAGACACGCTGTAGATATATTCTTAGTAGGTACATTCATAACACTGTCTGAGTAGACAGTATAGAAAGGGGCTGGGGAGGGAAGCAGAGCAGGGGAAGAGTCCAACCTGCTTCTTCAGCTTTATTCGTGGTTTGCCACCTTTCATGCTTTTATCTTCTTGCATGATATTTGGTGTTTTCCTCTGAGTCCCTGCTCCTTACTCCAGGTTATTATAAGAAAATCTTACCCTCCAGTAAAACAGTAAGGTTTATAATTGCATAGAAAAGCATAGCATGACCCCTATACATTCAAAAACTAAGAGGCAAATGAAAAAAAAAAAAATTATATATATATATATATATATATTTTAACACCTTATTATTTTTACATAAATCTTATTACTTGGGGTATCTGACATCCCGGATCTTGTGAATGTTTGAGATGGTCAATAGTGGTACTCCAGTAGCCAAAATAATAAACTCTTGTATCAGATCTAGTAAGATGCCCATGTCTTATTTGATTTTGTATGACCTGTCCTGCAATGAAAGAGAGGATCCTTCAGAATCCAAGCCAGATAGTCTGAGATCTGACAGTTTTATAGAATCATACAAAAAAAAGAGCTAGAAGGGACCTCAGGAGGGTCCTGGTCCAACCCTATGCTCAAGACAAGCTCATATCTGTATAAGCCATTTCATCCAAGTATCTGTCTAGCCTCATTTTGAGAGCTTCCAAGGATGGAGATTTCGCAGCCTTTCAGTGAATTTGTTCCAGTGCTTAATAAGCTTCATAATTAGGGTAGTAGCCAAGGCAGGAGTTGAGGATAAATTTAAATCGCTTGTATACTTTCCAGCAGTCTCACCCCATCTTTACTAGCAGCCATAAGGGCCAGTCTACAGTCAAAACTAGCTAGAGTACAACTGTGCTCCTGGCACTCCCCCCTACATTGGTACTACAGCAGGAGATGGCTGCCCAGGGAACCCCATCTCATTGCTCACAGTGTCTGGGTACCACTTCTAAATAAAAAAAGAGGGTCAATAGTTCTTTAAATAGGTGCACAGACAGCACCTTAAAGAAAAACCTAGGGCTTGGGACACCACATGCCTGCCTATACATGTGCTCCAATGTGTTCTAATTAGATGCATTCTAATTAATTGATTAATCTAATCTGTTGGAGAGTTCCAATTGGAATGCTCTAGCATGCCTCACTGTCATGTGTATTTCAGCATCACACATTTCAAAATGCAGCAGGGGTGCTTTAAGTAAAGCTTGATTGATAAGTTTTAGTTTAAGCACCCCACATGGCTATTTTGAAACATGGGATGCAGAACACATGCAACATTTTAATTACAGCAACTGGCCAGGAGCCACTCTAATTAAAACACCCCTCCTCCCCCCATGCACCTGTATTATTTCCAGCTATCCCAGGTGTCCATGGTGATGTCAACCAAGGCTCTCAGTTTTCCCAGCTTTGTCTACCAAGCTTCAGTGGCCTCAAGGAAGGCAGGGAGGTGAGAGGCCGGCAGGTACTTTCCAGATGTCAGCATCCTTCAAAAGGGTGACAACATTATTAGGCTGTTACAAGGACAAAGGATTCCTGCTCGAGGGATCAGACAGTGCTATGTTGCAGCAGAGGAAGGTGGGGAGTACGACTAGCATCTACATACTTTATTCCTTTGCTCCATTTCTACCCAACTTATGATAATGGAGTTGCTTGACCACCCTCACGAGCAACAACAAATCCGAGCCAGGCTGATAATACCTCCCCAAAATACTCAGGAAACCCCATTCATGCCAGAAGGGAAGAGGCTTTAAAGACTCTTCCCCTGACATAACCCGAAGGAGGGAGGCTTAACAAAGGCTGAAAAATCCAACAGGCTTGGCTTGATTTATCCTCCCGCCCACGCCACTTTCCCACGTTCCCAAAGGGAGAAACAGTAGAACACCGAGTAAAATATTCTCGGTGGCCGCGCCCGACCGCGCACCTCCGAAGTGGCCGCCTTTTCGCTTAGCTTTGGCGCCGACCTTGAGTCGCGCGCTGATTGGCCGCTTTGAATACCTCGGCGCGACGCTATTGGCTGGGCCGGGGCGGCGCCGCGCGGTTAGTTCGAATCGGCCCCGCACAGGCGCGTGCCGCCTCTGGGCTTTGTGCAGCGGCGGTCCCGGGGCAGCCACTCAGGTACGGTCCCGGGGGGATGGATGCCTCCAGCTCTGACACCGACCCACTGGGCCGGGGAGGGCTGGGGGCAGTGTCCCGGGCTCGGCCGCGACCTCTTCCACTGCCTGGTCTTCCCCCCTCGCCCGGCCCCAACAAAGCCGGGCCGGGCGTCCCGTGCGCGGCCTGCGGACACCCCCGCCCTGGGGCCGAGACACGGGGGTGGTGCAGCTAGACACCCCCCCCCGCCAGCGGCAGGGTAGCTGCAGGACGCCCCTTAGAAACTACCGGGTGGGTAAGGAAAGAGCCGCAATCGTGACCCCGCACGGCCCCGGACAGCTCTCCATCAGGCCTAGAACAGTTTGTGACTGGCTGGAAGCCTGGATGGGCACCTTCCACCTTGCCCGGGGTGGGCAGTGGGGATAGTTTCCTCCTGTGCGGGACCGGGTCCTAGCAGATGGTGGACACAACCCCTCCAGTCCCGTTTGGAACTCACCCAACCCAATTTAGTGCTTTACCCCAATCCCGGGGGCCTGGAGACCTGTCCTCAGCTCTCTGGCTCCTTCCTAATTATTTCTTCTTTTAAGGCTAGTCACATTAAGGAGTGATGGACAACTACACAAAAATAGAGAAGATTGGTGAAGGTGGGTAACACAGGATGCATGATCCTTTATGTTGTGTATTTGGATGCAAACTTTTTCAACCCCAAAGGAAGCTTGTTTGGCAGTAGCTGCACTTACTAATTAAGTATGTCTGTCTAGTCCCATGAATATGCTTTCAAAATAGCTCTTGGTTTGGTGGCATTGGGAGCCACCTGAAAATGCAAAGGGCAGTGGCTCTCACACGTCTTAGATTCAAAGCACCCCTCAGAAAATGCCAGCTCTTGGTTTTCACCTGTTCCGTGATTATAGAAAAATAATAGAGCAATTCTGCTGCAAGGATGTTTTTGACACCATGTATTTGAAATCTCTGGGTTTATTTTGTGAATCATGTGCAAGTGTTATGCGGTAGGAACCAGTAACAGGATCTCATGGCCCATCAGGATACGGTGGCATTCTGGTTGGAAATCACTGATATAGCATAGCGAGCAGCTTCCTTCATGTCGATGGTCACTGGTACATGTGTATATAACCCTTTAGTAGCACTTAGGAGGGAAAGAAGAGGAAAGATAGATCTGCTTTTGTACGAGAAGTAGTTGGATCCATGGTTTTGCCCTATAGATTGTGCTGTAAAAGCAGTTGTGACATCCTTTCTAAATTTTTATTTGAGGGCTAAAGTGCAGGAATAAAGGAGTGATATTGTAAGCCATTCCATTACTGATCCCAAGTTTCTTGAAACACTGCATAAACATGCGAAGGTAACTGAAAATAAGTTGTATATTAGTTAAGGAACTCTTACTTTCCTTTTATATCAAGAATGAAGAGAGTTAAAAGTTGAGAACAAAACACTTCAAGAAAAAAGTACTAGGAAAACAATACTTTTTGGAAGTTAATCGAAGAAAGCTGTCCCGAGCAAAAGTCCAGCAATCCTGACTTAAAATAAAACTAGCATCCTCAGTATTCTGATCTGCTCTGTGGTTTGAGTTAATCGAAGAAAGCTGTCCCGAGCAAAAGTCCAGCAATCCTGACTTAAAATAAAACTAGCATCCTCAGTATTCTGATCTGCTCTGTGGTTTGAGTTACAGAGGTAATCCTAAACTTTTAATCTGTTTTTGCCTTAGAGTTTACCAGTGCATATAGCTTGGAGTCAGGCAAAAAATATTTAGATTGTAATATCTGGTTCTGTAGAGAATCACCACAATGCAACAGCCTTATTTCACTTGAAATTATGGTGACCTTGTTTTTTACCTAAATCTTCACAAAGCTGTTTTTCGTATGTCACATTTTTGTCAGGTACCTATGGTGTTGTATATAAAGGCCGACACAAAGCCACAGGCCAGGTGGTTGCCATGAAGAAAATTCGACTAGAAAGTGAGGAGGAAGGTGTTCCCAGTACAGCAATCCGAGAAATTTCCTTATTAAAAGAGCTACATCATCCCAACATAGTCTGGTATGGTATGCATGCAGTATTCTGGCATTTTGCTTTCTCTGTTGAAGAGTACGCACACTCCTATCAATATCCATTCCAATTACTAAGTACTACGGTGAAGTGAGTGGGTTTTACCTTTGCTTCGGATTAGTTGTCATGAGGTTCAGGTTCCTAAAATTACAGATCATGCCTTTCTCTGCAAATCCTTTTCTTAGTCTATCAGTCCCACTCCCTCATCTACCTACCAGTTAGGAGATCTTAGATTTTTCATTTGTCACTGGAATCTGTACAGCAGCTTACAGTGAGAAAAATATTAGATATGACTTGATAAAGGAAGCAGCTGGTGCTGTTCTTCAATCAGCCACATAATCTTCACTGAAAGATTTGGACCACCTTATCTGATCCTAGTGACTAACAATAAGGATGTATTCGAGTCCTAACTTTTGAAAGAAGTTGCTTTGTTTCAACAGCAGACATTTATTAAAATGTAGTTTTAAAGTTTGTTGTGACCCTTGTATGGCTGGTACAAATTAATGAGCTGTGATTTCAAGATATTTCATGGTTTCATACTTGGTTGGGTCGGAAGGGACCTGAGCAGGAAAGAGTACTGGGGTCCATCTAGCCTCCTCTTAAAGACACCCAGGGTAAGAGCCAGCACCACTTCTCTTGGAAGTTGGTTCCAGATCCTAGCCACCCTGACTGTGAAGTAGCACCTCCTGATATCTAGTCTAAATCTACCCTCTGCCAGCTTGTGACCATTACTTCTTGTCACTCCTGGGAGTGCTTGGGGGAACAGGGACTCCCCCAATGCCTGCTGGTTCCCTCTGACTAGTTTGTAAATGGCCACCAGATCCCCCCTCAGCCTTCTCTTGTGGAGGCTGAACAGGTTCAGGTCCCTTAGTCTCTCCTCGTAGGGCCTGCCCTGCTGCTCCAGGTCATGCGAGTGGCCCTCCTCTAGACCCTCTTGATGCCATCCACATCCCTCCTGAAGTGCGGCGCCCAGAACTGGATGCAGTACTCCAACTGTGGCCTGACCGGTGTCACATACAGGGGGAGGATCACCTCCTTGGACCTGCTTGAGCTGCGTCTGTGGATGCATGACAAGGTGCAGTTGGCCTTCCTGACCGCGTCCTCATGCTGTCGGCCCATGTTCGTTTTGGCATCAATAATGACTCCCAAGATCCTTTTCTGCCTCTGCACTGACAAGAAGGGATTTCCCCAGCCTGTAGGTATGCTGCTGGTTCTTCCTCCCCAGGTGCAGTACCTTGCACTTGTCAGTGTTGAAACCCATCCTGTTCTCATCTGCCCACCCCTGTAACCTGTCTAGGTCCGATTGCAGCCTATTTTCCCTTCTAGCGTGCCCGCTTCCCCCCACATCTTAGTGTTGTCTGCGAATTCGAACAGGGTGCTTTTTACCCCCTCATCCAAGTCACTGATGAAGATGTTGAACAGTGCAGGCCCGAGGACTGAGGCCTGCAGAACCCCACTGCCCACCTCCCTCCAGGTTGAATAAGACCCGTCCACCACCACTGTCTGGGTACAGCCCTCCAGACAGTTAGTGACCCTTCTGACTGTGTAGGTGTCAACGCCACAGTCCCCTAGTTTTTTAATGAGAACGGGGTGAGAGACAGTGTCAAAGGCCTTCCTGAAGTCCAGAAAGACTACGTCCACTGCTACCCCTGCGTCTAAGGATTTTGTGACCTGGTCATAGAAGGCCACCAGGTTGTTCTGATAGGACCTGCCTCTAATGAACCCGTGTTGGTTGCCCCTAAGCATAATCTCCCCTACTGGCCCCTCACGGACATGCACCAGGATATTTCTCTCAAAAAGCTTACCCAGGATCGATTTGTTGCTTGACAACGGTGAATTTGTAGAATTGCTTGAGCCTAGAAAATATATATAGTTTTGTCAAATGTTTGCTTAGTCACTCATACAGTACACTGGTTTTTTAGATCTGTTTCAGTCTAGGTGGATTTTTAGTGAGGAGAAAGGCTGACTAGTTGAAATTGAAGGTCTGCATGACTTGCAATTATGAACCACTTTTTAATAGGTGGAAAAAACATAAGAATCGTACAAATCCTGCGTTGAGCTCTGTGTAGGCTTCCGGTTTAATGGAGAGATCTGCTATCTGTGTACAAGCAATGGGCTTCTTAAGCACTTTTCTAATGCCTATGAAAGAACTGTCTTCAGTGGAAGTCCAAGAGTCACGTTAAATAAATACTACCTTATTTCATCATCTTTTTTTTAAAGAAAGCACTGCCTTTATTTGCATGTGTTTTATTTCTCAGCTTCCCAGTTTTTTGTGGTTTATCTAGATCAGTATTTCTTCTAGCTTAGGGGTGCCTATACATGTTTGGAGGTGGGGGGGGACCACAAACCGCTCTAATTTAAATGCTGCAGCATCTTGTGTATTCAGTATCCTATGTTTCAAAATGGTGGTGGGGGCACTTGAACTAAAGCTTGTCCAACAAGCTTTAGTGAAAGTGCCTCCGCTCCTGTGCCGAAGTACAGGATGCTGAATACATGAGACACTGCAGCGTTATAATTAGACTACTCAATTAATCGAATCTGCTCCAGTGCATTCTAATCAACATGTCAGATCAGGTATACAAGCACCCTAGGACAGTGGTTCCCAACCTTTTTAGACCACAGACTGGAAGTGACCATAGACTGAAGAAACTGCGGACTGGCAGCCAACCCTTTTTTATATTGAGCATAAAAAAGGGTTGGCTGCCAGTCCACAGTATGCTAGCCACTTCTGGACTTCCAGTCCAGCAGCCAACCCCGGTGTTTGGAACCTCTGCCCTAGGAGATATAGGTTGTTTCATGTAGGCCTAGCATTGCAAGTTTCATTAAACATTCATATATATTCTATATTAGACACTATTGCAGACAAACTGGATAAGCTTAATTAACTCAGGGCTTGGAAGTGTTTATTTCCCCCTCTTGGAGCAGTAATATCTATTTGCACCTACATTAAATGAGGGGAAGTTTAAATTGGGTTAATGTATTTTGTTGTTCACTTTTTTCAACATATATACTTCATTTTAGTCTTCAGGATGTGCTTATGCAAGATTCAAGACTGTACCTCATCTTTGAATTCCTTTCTATGGATCTCAAGAAATATTTGGATTCTATTCCAACTGGCCAGTATCTGGATCCCATGCTTGTAAAGGTAAAAATGGCAGTATCTTTTCTTTTAGAGGGGTGGTGGAATGGGGGTAGAATTTTCCAACTTGAGAGCAATGCTTTTGAACTTTAAATCTGACAGTCTTTGTCATCAAATTCCTCTTTAAAATATTTAGCTTTTCATAAAAGCTGAAGATTTAAAGATGAATTTCAAAACAGCACAAAATGAGACTTCTCATTGGGATAACAGCCGATACATTTTTTTTGTATTCATAAGGTCAGTCATGTTATCATTTAAGTGAACTAAAGTCAGATTAGTACTACTGTAAGTATACCACTTCTATGGTATGTCCATTTTAGGGCTAAATGGAAGAATCAGAAAATTAGGCTTAGAAGGGACCTCAGGAGGTCATTTAGGTCAACCACCTACTCAAAACAGGACCATCCCTAACTACATCATTCCAGCCAGTGCTTTGTTGAGCCACGCCTTAAAAACCTCCAAGGATGCAGATTCCACTACTTCTCTAGGTAATCTTTTAGTGTTTTGCCATTCTCCTAGTGAGAGAGTGCTGCAACTCAAGATCATTGCTCCTTGTTCTGTCATCTGCCACAGAGACTAGTTCAGCTCCATCCTCTTTGGAACCCTGCTAATTTAGATAATTAAAGGCTGCTATCAAATCCCCTCTCAGTCTTCTTTTCCAGACTAAATAAGCCCAGTTCCCTCAGCCTCTCCTCAGAAGCAATGCACCTCAGCCATTTTCTTTGTCCTCTACTGAACGCTCTCCAATTTGTCTGCATCTGTTCTGTAATGGGTGGCCCAAAACTGGACACAGTACTCCAGGTGTGGCCTCGCCAGTGCTGAATAGAGGGGAATAATCACTTCCCTTGATCTGCTGGCAACACATGTACCAATGCAGCCCAGTACGCCATTAGCCTTCTTGGCAACAATGACACACTGCTAGCTCATCTTCAGTTTATTGTCCACTGTAACCCACAGATCCTTTTCCGCAGAGCTGCTATTAGCTAGTTGGTCCCAAGCATTTAACAGGGCATGGGATTAAGACTTTGTACTTGTCCTTGTTGAACCTCATGAGATTTCTTTTGGCTTAATACTCCAGTTTTCTAGGTCATTCTGCATCCTAGCCCTACCCTCCAGCGTATCTACTACTCCCCCAAGCTTGGTGTCATCCGTGAACTTGCTGAGGGTGCATTCCATCTTGTCTTCCTGATCAGAGGTTCCCAACCACCGGGCTGCAAAGGGTTGGCTGCTGGGTCACGGCACAAGCCCTCTGTTTAGACCCCCATCTGCCCGCTTGAGCAAGTGGCTTCTGCCACCAGCAGTGATGTGCGGGGTTAAAGCTGGGGGGCATGGCCACCCTGGAGGGGGAGGCAGCTGGCTCCATGCTCCCTGTCCCTGTCCCTGTCCCGGTCCACAGGTTGGGAACCCCCGTTCTCAATCATTATTGAAGATATTGAAAAAAAACCAGCCCTAGGACCAATCCCTGGGGAACTCCATTTGATACTGGCTGCTAGCTAGACATTGAGTCATTGATCACTACTCACTGATCCAGCCAGCTTTGCATCCACCTTACGATCTAGTCATCCAACCCACACTTCCAAGACAATAGTGACTTGCAAGGAAGAACACTAGTTTGCAGTAAAGGTCATTCTATTTTTTTTTAACTTCTCCTGTAGAGTTACTTGTACCAAATCTTGCAAGGCATTGTATTCTGTCACTCGAGGAGGGTTCTACACAGGGACTTAAAGCCTCAGAACTTGTTAATAGATGACAAAGGAGTAATTAAACTAGCAGACTTTGGATTGGCCCGAGCATTTGGAATTCCTGTCCGGGTCTACACACATGAAGTAAGTGAATCTGAGTGTTCTTTTCATGATTGATACAACTCTTTCTAGTAACTAACTTTTAATCAGTCTTCTTCATGTATAATTAATGTTAACTACGAACTGCTGCCATCCTTTATCTAAAAATGCAGCCCTTACTGAATTGAACTAGTGCTGGGACAACTTTAAAATTTTAATTGTATGTATTTGACAGCTCTGTATTTAGCAGTTACATAGTTATCTAATTTCTTTTTAGTACAAGTAGGTCCTTTTCCTAAATAAAGGAAACTAATTACACATACTAGTGTTTGGGGATGGATCTTGGGAACAGGTGGCACTTCTAAATTACCTAGATTTCAAGTTGAATGCAACTACTTTGAGATATTCTAAACATAATACCTCATACAATTCCCATTGACATCCATGATGGAACTTCATTTCATGAAAGTAAATAGAGAGAACATCTATTTTGCCAGGAAATAATAGATCAGCTTGTTTGCATGTTTTGGTTAGAAGCTAAAACATTTCTTGTCCTCTTGGAAATTAACATAATTATATCAAATAGTGTTGTTCCAGATAAGTTACAACTAGATTTATTCAACTTGTCTGTAAGTAAATTTAAAACTAGAAATGTTGCCCATTAAAACATATAGCAACGATCATTATTTCAATCAAAGTATTAATCCAGTATGGAAGAAAATTAGAGCATATGCCTGAAAACTCACATGACTTATACAGCCATCTAGAGGATTTAATGCAACTATAGTTTGCTAATAACAATTTACTTGTGCAATAGGTTGTGACACTGTGGTACAGATCTCCAGAGGTGTTGCTAGGATCTGCTCGTTACTCTACACCTGTAGATATATGGAGTATAGGCACAATATTTGCTGAGCTGGCCACTAAAAAACCGCTCTTCCATGGGGACTCTGAAATTGATCAGCTCTTCAGAATCTTCAGGTATTTGCAACTAAGTTCTTGCTTGTTAATGCAGGGTAACTCAAAATGAAGTAATACCCTGAAATCTAAAAATGTAACATTGTATCGCAATGCTTTTAAATACAATATATCAGCTCTGTTTATTCCTTTGTAGAGCTTTAGGGACTCCCAACAATGAGGTGTGGCCGGAAGTGGAATCCTTGCAGGATTATAAGAACACATTTCCCAAGTGGAAACCTGGCAGTTTGGCATCTCATGTGAAAAACTTAGATGAAGATGGATTAGATTTACTTTCTGTGAGTGTTCTTTTTTTTTCTTGTGTGTGACTGTAGAAAGTCAAATGTAGCAGGCTTCTGAAATAACAAACACTCAAAAAAAAATCAAGCTTTAAACTATTGCCTTTACAGTTATATCCAAACTGACATAAAGGGTCATGGTAGCAGGCCCTTGGCTTTTTGGAAGCTGTACCTAGCCTGAATCTTTCACACATTTAGTTTCCTTGACGGATAAACAAATTGGGGCTTTAGAGTAATGGACTGGGATTGGGACTCTAAAACAAAATCTTACATTATACCACTGTGCAAGTCTCTGGTATGCCCACACCTTGAATACTGTGTGTAGTCCTGGTCTCCTCCGCTTCAAAAAGGATCTAGTAGAACTAAAAAAGTATGGAGAAGGGCAACAAAGATAATGAGGGGTATAAGACAGGCTTCTGTATGAGAGAATTTGAGAAAACTCAGATACCTCACTACTGTTAATTAGCAGCTTTTTTCCTGCTTCTGTGATAGGAGCCCAGCACATGCAAAGTAAGAGTTTTACATTCCAAAGGCACTTTCTAGGACCTATACAAGGCCTGTTCAACTGTTGGCCTGTAAGGCCCATTTTTGAGTGTGGTGAACTCCTAGCACAGAAGCAGAAGAAAGCTGCTAATTTGGAATGCAACATCTCCTCAAATGAACCTAAAAAAGTTTTATATGAACCTAAAATGACTTGTACTGCATGCATGCAGGTTGCATATGTCTGCCTCTAAGCTTTCTTACCTCAGATGGCAAAAGTACAGGACCTTTTTTACATGGGATTAAATGGTACTGCTTACAGTACATAGTCCTTGTCCAAAATAAGGCTTTTCACCACTTAAATTTTAAAAGGTGTAGTTTAAAGCTATAGTGCTAACTACGTAAAAAAATTGAAAATTTACCCAATATAAATGGTTTGCCCAAATAGTATTAACCGTTTACCATTCCTATGTTACCTATAGGTAAAGTCATTACTTATTGTCATGCATATTCTACTGGTCTCAGTTCAGCTGTTAATATTAACTGTAGACTTGACCTATCTCATTTGGTGGGTATGCCTGTTACTGCAAAAAGTCAAGGGGATTGTATTAAAGGTGCAAAGTCTACCTAATTGAGAACTTAACAGTGCATTGCTTATTTCACAGATGAATCAACAGTCTAATTGACTAAATTTTTGCATGGTTTTTGGCACTCAGAACTATTGAGTATAACTGTCTAACAAAATAAAGACCATTAAGCAAGGTTTTGAAGGCAAAACTTTTTATTCCTCTGACCATATGCAACTTTACCAACAGAAATAAAAAGATTATACTAATATATGAAGTACTGTATTTCTCAATGTATAAGTTGAGGTGTGAAGCCTGATTTTTAACTCTTAAAATTCAACCTTGACTTATATACCATATCACTGTCCTCTGTGAGCAGCGTTGGGCTTGGTGCTTGACTGGTGCAATCCAGGCAGCGCCACTCACAGGGGACAGGAATGGGGCTGGGCTTGGGGCTGGGGCTGTGCCAGCTGAGCACTGAGTCTGGCTTTGTCCCCACCCCCTGCAAGTGGTGCTAGGCTCAGCACTCAGCTGATCCCCCCCATCCCTTGTGAGCAGCGCTGCCTGGGCTGCACCAGCCAAGTGCTGAGCTCACATTGTTCACAGGTGTGCTGCTGAGCACTGAGCCTGGCCCTGTCTGCTGTGAGTGGTTGGGCTTGGCAGTGCCACTTGCAGCTGACAGGGCCAGGTTCGGTGCTTGGCTGACGCAGCCCCAACCCCTGTGAGCCCAGCACCACTTGCTGGGGCTGGGGCTGTGCCAGCTGAGCACTGAGCCCAGCACTGCTTGCAGGGAATGGGGATGGGGCTGGTCTTGGCGCTTGGCTGGGGATGCACTGCTTGCAGGGGATGGGGCCAGGCTTGGCTGGTGTGGCCCAGGCAGCGCTGCTTGTAGGGGATGGGGCTGCGTCAGCCAAGTGCTGAGCCTGGCCCCAACTTATACATTGTGCCTATGAAAATCCTAACTTCTCGCACCAGAAAACCAGGGAGTAGTAGATATGCTGGCGGATAGGGCTAGGATTTAGAGTGACCTAGACAAATTGGAGGATTGGGCCAAAAGAAATCTCATGAGGTTCAACAAGGACACGTGCAAAATCCTGCACTTAGGACAGAACAGTCCCTTGCACTAGTACAGGCTTGGGGGCTGACTGGCTGCACAGCAGCTCTGCAGAAAAGGACCTGTGGGTTACAGTGGATAATAAGCTGAATATGAGTCAGTGGTGTGCCCTAGTTGCTGAGAAAGCTAATGGCATACTGGGATGCACTGGTAGGTGTGTTGCCAGTAGGTCAAGGGAAGTGATTATTCCCCTCTATTCAGCACTGGTGAGGCCACATCTGGAGTACTGTATTCAGTTTTGGGGCCCCCACCACAGAAAGGATGTGGACAAATCGGAAAGACTCCAGTGGAGGGCAACAAAAATGGTGAGGAGTCTGGGGGAACTGGGTTTATATAGTCTATAGAAGAGGAGGCTGAGAGGAGATTTAATAGCAGCCTTTAACTACCTGAAGTGGGGTTCGAAAGAGGATGGAGCTAGACTGTTCTCAGTGGTGCCAGATGACAGAACAAGGAGCAACAGGTTCAAGTCGCAGCAAGGCAAGTTTAGGTTAGGTATTAGGAAGAATTTCCTTGCTAGGAGGGTGGTAAAACATTGGAACAGGTTACCCATAGAGGTGGTGGAAGCTCCATCTTGAGGGTTTTCAAGACCTGTCTAGACAAAGCTTTGGCTGGGATGATCTAGTTGGTGCTGGTTCTGCTTTGAGCAGTGAGTTGGACTAGATGACCTCCCGAGGTCCCTTCAAACCCTAACTTCCTATGATTCTATGATTGACCTATACACCGTGAAGTATGGTAACTAAAACATTTAGGAATCTAATCAAAAAGCTGTTTTTGATCAAGTAAACCATATTAAAGGATTAAGTGAAATTAATCTGTTTTCAAAGCAAACATGACCTCATATTGGTAAGAGCAAGGCAACAGCATAGATTAGTGGTTCTCAACCAGGGTACAAGAATGCAGGGCTGTAGCCCTGCGCCACCCCCATCATTTCCCCAGTGCTTCTCTAGGAAACAGGCATGTGGAACAGTTCTGCCCACACTCTTCTTTCTGGGAGTGTAGAGGGAGTGGCCAGATTGGGAAGGGCCACAGCTGGAGCCAGCCCCATCTGCCCTAATGCAAGTGGAGTGTGTGGCCGTGTCATATCCCTGCTTGGGTTGTCTGTGCAGCAGGCACATGAGGTCATCTTACCTGGAGGTGGTAACACCTGGTTGAGAATCACTGAAGTAAGCTGAGGCAACACCAGCAGTAGTTCCCAAATGGGGGTGCTGCTAAATTCAAATAAGTGGTAGAGGAGTGCTGTGATTCTGAAAAAAATTAAGAACCACTGGCACAGACCTGTAAAAACTTCCTAGAAGTTTTAACCCTTTAAAATATTTGGTTCATTTATTACTCTTCCTGAAGGCATTGCTCTTGGTCCACAAGTGAGCTACTGTGAGTGAAGGAGGTTAATGGAGCCTTGGGCATTTAAACTAAAAGATGTATGCATGTCTCTGGGAAGTGAATCTAGCAAAACAAGGAGAAAAGAACTGTTTCCTTTAAAGGCTTTTATTAGTCATAAGACTGACATTTGCAGAATAAAATTAAGCTTAACTAGTCGATGTTTACAGCTTCTGTGGGTTTCCAGGAATGTGCAATTATATCAAGTCTGAGACATCACAAGACCTCAGTTGTTTAATTTCAGATTTCAAATTCAACTGTCTGCCTACATGTGCAATAAGCTTCCATCTTGTAGGGATATACAATAGAGTAGCAAAATACCTGGTAGAGAAACTTCAGAGATTCCTCCTTTCCTGGTTCCTCACCTGTACTGCTCGGATTGCATTTTATGAATTTTTGCACTTTTAGGCATTCCTATACTGCCTGATGGGAGCATGCTGGGCTTACTCTACAGTTAATTTTTCCAGAACTTATTAGTTTTATCTGACCCAGAGAGCTTTTTGGGGTTATTTCTTTTTTTTTTGGTCACTAAAAGATTTCCTTGTCTTTCAATACTACACCCAGAGAGACCAGTGAGATGCTTTGTTTACCATCTGTGCTGAAACCTTTTACACTTTTACTAGTGTAAAACATGCTTCAAGCCTCTCCTTCCCCCCCTCAGTGTTAAGATTTTAAAACAGCAACATACTTTTAGCCACTGTGTATCTTACCTACTTGCATACCTTTGCCTAAATTGGATTTTGAATTTAAATAGTTGTTCTTACGTGTATTGGGGATGGTATTTGACTGCAGCTAGTTATGACAAACTTGTCAATTTTACATCTGGTTAAGAACAAAGCTAAAAAACACAACGGACCACTTAGCTGGACCACATTTTGTGATAGGCTTTATAACGGGGGTGTCAAACACATAGCTGGTGCATGCTGCCTGCAGCTTGTGGGGTTGGACCAGCAGCACATACCGCATAGGCTAGTCAGTGGGACACTGCATGGAGCACATGCCATGTGCAGTGTGCACAGCTGGTCCAGCCACTGGCAGTATACACAGGTCCTGGGACTTTCTGTGCATGCAGACCCAGCATGGGATATATGCTGCCACAGCCACAGCTTGTGGGCTTCATGTGGTATGTTGGACCAACCCCCTGTTCTGCCTGCAGTGCCAGGTCCAGTCCACATGTCACAGGCAGTATGCACCTTGTGCCAGCCCCTGAGGCTGGTACAGGTTGCATACAGACTACAGGCTTAGACACAGCACCTGGAATGGTGATCCAGCCTCAAGATTGGCTCAGGGACACTCACCTGGCTGAGTTTGACACCCCTGCTTTATCATCTATTGCAGTGTAACTCTGCCATTGGCAGTGACAGAACTAAAGCAAAGGCTTCCACTTGGTGTCTAGAGCTGTTTAAAAGTGATGACATTTAAAGAGGTGTGTCATAATCACCCTGCACTGGATCCCACGGGAGTTCCTCCCAGGCTGGATTCATGGAACTAACAGCAGTTATGGTGGGGCTGTGTTCAGGAGCCAACATGGGGCCATGGGAAAGTGGCTGTGTAGGTATGGGGGCCTGTCACTGTTAGCCATATCCATTGGGATCCAGGGATCCCAAATTCTTCAGCAAGCAGAACTTCCAGTAGCTTTTCAGACTATTGGTGGGCTGGATAAAACTATGTTTGACATCCTTAATTTTAAAACATGTAACAACTACACAGTTGGTATGCTGAGCACAGTGACTTGTTACTAAATAGGGGTGAAAACAATGCATTTATATCAACTCTTGAACTCTTAAAAGGCTGCCCTTGAGTTTTTCTCATTATCAATGTTTTAAGCTGAAGCTTGGTAGTCAAATAAAGATGTGGAACAGAAGAACATGAAACACAGCTTTTCTGTTAAAGTATTGGCAGTTGAATCCCTGTACCAGTTGTAATAAGTAACTTTACTTAAAGTTACAGACCATAAGTAGCTAACCTGTTTTATTATTTTTCCTCCTAGAAAATGTTGATTTATGATCCTGCAAAAAGAATTTCTGGCAAAATAGCCTTGAATCATCCATATTTTGATGACTTGGACAAATCCAATCTTCCAGCCAGTCAGATTAAGAAATTCTAGATCTTCATTGGACTAAAAATCAACCAGAGTCATTTGACTGAAAAAAATTGTGATATTTTTACTATTAAGTCTGTCAAATATGTTTTGTATGCGTCTGTCACCTATCTACTCTAAAACTTGCCGCTGTACTTGGTGTCCTGGTTTAAATGTTATCTTCATGTAAATATTAACCTATAATTAGTGCTGAATTTAATACAATGCAAATATTGCTGCTATTAATGCAGTCCACTGTTTCTATAAATAAAGCTTTAAATCCAGTAATGGAATGATGGATTCTTCTTGAACTGCAGGATATCTGAAAATCTGAAGTTACAGGCCAGGGCTGTCCCACTGACAACCTCCAGGCTGCCACCCAGCTACTGTTGCCCTTCTCCCTCTGGTGGCTGCAGCAGAAGCTGGGGTTTCAGGACTCCTCCCTTCTCTGGTTTCTGCATGGCACCACCCCAAGGGACAGGACAGGTGGGTCAACCTATGCCTCCGAGTGCCCATGTGGTATAAGAGCCTGCAGCTGGGCAGCTGAAAGTGAGGGATGGTGCAACAGAGGAAGGGGAGGGTGGAAACAATGTGAGCACTTGCATGAGTGGTATGCAGTCTGGGGCCTGCAGCCCCCAGCAGTTTAGATGTTGGACTACCTCTGCTATAAACTGAAGTATGATTGACTAGTATAAGGTAACAACATGCTCTTCATACTGCATAAGCTTACTGGACATAATTTTAAGGGTGTCAACCAGCAGTATGCAGTTTAAAATCTGTAGTGTATTCTAAATGTATTGTGCAGAATGAATGGAGAACAAGTTTTGAAGGGTTGTTAACACTTCTCATTTTACCCTTCATCTGTGTATTGTAGGCTGACATTGCATTGCTTCACTGACTAATAACTGTAACAAAGCACTCTATTCCACACCTGCTTAAAGTATTCATTAGTGGTGTGGAGCAGCTTCTGACAAGGAGCACTTAATTCTAATCAGAATTAAATATAATGCTGCATATAACTGTCAAAACCAAACATTTCTAACCCATAAAAAGCTGCATTATTCTCTTAGTCTTCTTTGTCCTACTGACTGGCACCTTTAGAAATACCTTGAGTTATTGTCATGTTCTGAAATATTTTAGCTAAGCAAATCATTGAGTTAGCCTCTATAAATAAAGGGATTACTGAAGGGCTGAGGAGGAAAAAGGGTAACCTTTTCTGAGAGAATGTTATCTGCTATAGATAAAAAGAGGTCCAGTGATCTGATGCAACTTCAGAGCAGAGGAATTGTTTTTAAATTCAAAATGTAGACTGAAAGCAGTTAAATAACTAAACTTAGCTGTTTGGAACAGGCTTATATGTAATGCTAAAAGCCAGTGACTGGTCTTGATGACATGCTTGGAAACAGTAGCATGACCTCAATGTTAAGGAATATTAAAGTCTGCAACACGGATTCTCTGGCTCCATGTTAACAACTAATTTCTACAAAGTAGATGTCAGCAAAGCCAGCTGTTCAAACAAAATTTAAGAGTTTGAACTCTTAAATACTACATTTTACCTTCACTTCTGTATTGAAACAGGTTCTGGATACAACAGTAGTATCTGGTAGACCCAGGAGATGATGTATTTTCAGAATTCTTAGCTTGCTTATTGACTAAATGTCATGGTAGTGTTTTGTTTTCGAGGTTTGGTAGTTCTGTATTGAGGTCCCCTACATGATAGGGTTCATTCTTTAGCACCTGAAATAAGAGTTTAGCGATGTTAATCTGACTTTTGTTATTCATTAAAAATCTATGAAGAAATCAGATTTTAAATAACACTCAGCCCACTAGATTATATCCTAGGTACAAACCTGAATTTTGGAGAGTTTATAATAGAACTGGTGATGCTCAATAACTTCAGTCCTGGTTCTGAATACCACTTTTATAGATTCATAGATTGTAGGTGGAATAGTTGAATAAATATATTGTATACATTTTCATTTACTCTGGTAAGTTTGAATATATTGCTCTGTATGTGATACTTAATGCATCACTCCATAAGCAGCTCTATCATTAGTGGCAGTGTAAGATTCAATATTAATGCCAGAAATTTGGGTCCAACAACTCATACAAAGAAAGTGACTTCACTGCCTAGTCCCCTCTCATAAAAGTTGCACAGTTTGAAAAAAGAACCGAATGGTATTGTGGGGGTAAGTTCTAGGGCTTTGGCACTTTCAACTTTTAATAATCAGTTGAAACTGCATGTGCCTGGTACTTCCCCCCCTTATCCAGATTCGGTCTGTTAAGAACAAAGGTATCATCTATAATATGATGCTACTAGTATACAACAGGGGCTGCATGTGCAATACAGAGTTGTTTTTCTCAACTGTGTGTGTCACAGTGCTTTTCAGACTTCTGCCAGCCTTTTTTCCCCACTATACTAAACTAGTAGGTGGAGATGGCCTCAATAAGCAATAACCAGTATTGGTGTTTCATGGGGAGTTCATTTTTTGCCTTAGGTAGGGAAAGTTACCTAAATAGAACTTTAGTAATCTCTTTTTCGGAAGCGAACCAAGTCAGTGTATTTAAAAATCAATACATTTTTCTACTAAATAAAGAGGGCAAGCTGGAGATAAAGTGCCAATTATTTGCTTTCTGTTACAGAAGCCATCAAATTGCAAAAGTTCAAGTATCCAAAATGTTGTTATTGACACCCATGCTTTTAAGGTGCCTAATAAATGAAAGCTTATCAATTGTCATGACTTCATTTTTCACTTGTAGAAATCTACTGTTTGTACTAACAAAAGCAGTACTCTAAGCCCATCTGTCTTCCACTTCATTGAAAAGAAACCTGGCTGGAAAAAGTTTGAATCTATGAGGGCTGGAGTCAGCAAGTATCCTTTTTACCTTGCTGCTTGCCATTTAGTTGCTAAATTTTCAAAACAGCATTCTGTATGCAGTAAGGGGAAAACATGTGAGAACAGGAATTCAGTTTTTTTTCAAAATACTCAGCCTGCCCCTGGATCCTTATCTGGAAGGATAATGGCTGCATTTTTCTTGCTCATCAGATTTTTATCATAACCTGTTTTAGTGAGGTCAAAACATCACTATTGCTTCTTACGAAGTCACCGATTCCTTTGTAGAATAAACCTTTGCAGGAAAGAAAGGAAACTTTAAACACTTCTGGTACTCGTGCATTGGATTTATCTTCTAGAGCAGTGGTGACAAATTTGTTTGCTCTACAGGCTAAATGAGCAGTGCCAGCTTGGTCTGCAGGCTGTATCCAGTCCATGGGCTCTATTCAGCTGCATGAGGCTTGGAAATCTGGCAGGAATTGTGGCAGTGTTAATTGCCACTGTTCCCCCAATGCCAAATGTCCCTGTTTTGAACAGTTCAGGGAAATCTTTACCTTGATATGTGCTAGTGCAAATATCAGTCTGAAAGGCATTTTTCTATTGGTAGCACGTCTACTAATGGCATTATAGTTTCATGAGCAATGGGCAAGTTGTCCTTTTATAGATGAAGAGTTGTCTCAAGTCATCTGGTTTATGGTTGCTTTCCCCATTGATTTTTCTTCACCTTTTAGAAAGGAGGCAGTTTTCTCACTAGTTCATTCTTATGCCACACATCATGAACTGATGCTACTGAAACCACCACACAAGTCCTTTTCCCTGCCCTACGGAGCTTGCCGTACTAAGACAAGAAATACAAGGGAAGGGAAATAAGTCGACAGTTCCAGGAAAGAAAAATCTGCAGAAAATCACAGTGTTTAATACTTGCCTGAAGTGGGTGCTTTTTGTGGGGGGGAAGGAGGGAGGAAAGGAGGAAGGAACAAGTGGAAAATTAAAAAAGGTGGGGTTTTTTCCCTTTTGAGTCTGGGTCTTGTGTTTTATTCCATGATATGACTTTCCTTCCTTGTTTATGTTGAAACAAGGAAGGGATCCTAGAAGTGAGTTTTAGGAAGAATTTAAGAGGATATTGATGGGCAAGTGAGAGAGTGCTCCAAGTGCAAAGAGTGCCCAGAAAGAGTATGAAACTACAAATCCAGGAGAGACTGAGCACAAGTAGACATGAGCATAGGGAAGGAGGCCCCTGCTACACGTTACATATATTATGCAATTAACAGGTTAATCACACAATAAATCTAGATAGGTTGCAAGTGCAGAATAATTATGACGCAATTGAACTGGTTAATTGCACAATAAATTTAGGCCAGCCACATGTGCAAAGTAATTATCACATGATAAAAAGGACTATCCAGCTATAAAAAGAGTCAGCCAGCTATGAAGTTAGTGCTTGAAAATATGTAACTCTGTAGCTGGTTTCTAGCCAGCTTTAATTTGAATGTTGTAGCAGGGCCCCAAGTTTTTTCAGTTTACCTGAATGACACACGTTAACACATGGGATTTCTTTAGCTTGACACTGGCTTTTTATCTAACAGTCTAAGCAACTTATTTTTTGTCTCTGAAACAATGTGTCTATTACATCTCAGGTTCCCTGTATTTCTCTGATGCAGCTCACCAAGTGGTAGCTGACTCATATGTTGCCTTGTGAACTAACCTGTTTTATTGGGTCTTTTAGTAACAAACTTCTGGTAAAAGAAGGGTGCCTATATACAAGCACGGAGGCTGCTCCGACGCGCTGGAATTCCAGTACATTGGAGTAGACTCAATTAATCTGCTGTCTGCTTGATTAATCAAGTCTGCTGGAGCATGGGAATTGCCATGCGGCTTCCTTCCTGCGTCTCACGTATCAGCAGCCCCACACTTAAAAATGGAGACGAGAGCACTTTATCTAAAGCTCATGTGAGCTTTAGTTCAAGTGCCCCTGCTGCCATTTTTAAGCACAGGGGCACTGATACAAGCAACACCACACCGCAGCCCCAGAGCATGTGTAAAAGTACCCGAAATGGTCACTTTTCTTTTCCTCTCTGGTACTATGGTCAGTCTCTTACTTGTATTTATCATATCACTTGAGGCCTTCACTCAAGATATGGTCCCATTCTCCTAGGTACGGTATAAACATTGTTCCTGTACAAGCAGCTTTTGTGAACCCAGTACAGCTAGCTTATAGAACAATTTAAGAAAGGAGTATTCTGATTCTGAACCACATGACAAAGTGAACTTAAACAGAAAAAGGGAAGCATGTGTACTGCATGTGGCCAGACTGAGTTCAGTGGAAAAATCATTTAATTTAGAGGAAAATGAGAGAGCAGCTGTACTTCATTACCTGCCATTTTACAGAGTGGATAGTTAGTGCTGCAGGGAAGAAGGTTAGGAAAGTGATGTGTAACAAGGGGATGTAGGTTAATGATTAAAAAGAAATTATGAACAATGCTACATACTTCCTAAAAATAAAACTTGGAAAATGTCCCTCATGTACAAGGCTGATTCTTATTTCAATGTATTAACTAAATCACTGTAATAGCTATGGGACAACCCAATGGGTCTAGTGGTAAATGGGAAATACACTTTATTAAAACCATAATGTCAAATATGCCTCAGCTCTAATTCCATTGATGTTATTATATCAGGATTAAATCTGGCCCTTCATTTTTCTGTGTGGATCTGTCTCCAGCACATATCTAAGTGAATTTTTCTAATGGTCTAAGAACTTCCTTCACTTGAAATCTGAAAATATTTGGAGAGACTATTGAACTGAAAAATGCTATTTGAACATCATCTCTCCCTCTTCACCCACACAACCCCCAGTCCTCATGATGTAATGTAGAGATAAGCACTACGTTAGCTGCAGCACGCCTCCACCCTGGCTAATCTATTCTGTTATGTTGTATTGCAGGAAAAGGGCAAGAGGGGTATGGACACAGGATCCATCGGGGATGCAAATGCTTGAGGACAGTGCTTGGAGGAGTCCTACCACTAGAAGAGAACTATCCAATTTGCAGAACTGGAGCTGTCTGGATTTTGCAACTACTAAGCAGCAATTTAAGAATCAATAAATTATTATTACATAACCAAAGTCCCTTTTTGCTCAAGGAAAAAGACTGTGAAATGGGCTCTATGGCGATCATCTCCAGTAAATGATTCAAAACTTACCAACAACCCACATTAGCCTTCTTATGATTGTATCAGTATTGCTAGCAATTCCTGTAAAACCTTATGTTTGCATCTCATTGTTTTGCTTATGCAATGGAAGAACAATGTTTAATGCTGGTACTTTCAGGATGAAGAGATTCCTTAGCAGGTTGATGGCTTATCAGTTGTAAAACAGCTTGTTGCTATATCTTCTTCCTGAAAGGCCTGTGCCAATTTACTGCAATATAAAAATAAGCCAGCAGCTCATATGTGCTCTTGTTGCAAAAAAAGCCACCAGCATACTGAGTTTTATTAACAAGAGTATCACTTTCAAATCAAGTGATTCTTCTTCTCTGTTGAGGCCTCATCTGGTATACCAGGCCTCAGACTGGTGAGGCCTCACCTGGATGACTGTGTCCAGTTTTGGGTCAGATTAGAAAGTCCAGTACAGAACAACAAAACTGGTTAGGGGCCTGGGAGACAAGATTTATGAGGAAAGATTGAAAGGGTTAGGGGTATTTAGTCTGGAGTAAACAAGACTGAGGAAGAATTTGTTAACAGTCTTCAAATAACTGAAGGACAAATGGGCTTCCCTCTGTGGCTGTAAGGGATAGGACTAAGAACACTGGCCTCAAGCTGCATCAGAGGAAATTTAGGATAGTGATTAGGTGGAACTTTCTGATCATGAGGGTTGTCAAACATTGGAAACAGCTACCTAGAGAAATTGTAGAATCGCCATCCTTTCAAATTTTCAAGAGCAGGTGGCTGGGATGGTTTATTTAGTCAGAGATGATCATGCCCTGAGCAGGCGGTTGGACTAGATAACCTTATGATCCTACTTTCCTATGATCCTGCTGTGGTCCACCAGTCCATTCAGTAAAAATATGTTGAAATGTTTGAAGTATTAGGCACAATCTGTGTTGATTGTGTTTTATAACGTAATCAAAGCAAGTCTTGATGAGAATAGTAGGGTTGGCTCACTTGGTTTTAGCCAACTACTAAAACTGTGAGACAGTTATGATGCTTTTTTGGAATCACAGATCTTTCCCAAGAATATTACTTAAAAATCTAGCCAACTCTTAAGACCTAATACTAAGATCATATAAGTCAACATCAAGAAAGGAATTGCCATTGTCTTCTATGGACTTCAGAGAGATGAGCTAACTAATTTTTTACTGAAAGTATTGTAGGCCTTTGTTTTAGTGGGTTATTTACTTGCTGGATCCCACATCCATTTCATTAAAAGCCTTTTAAAAAGTGATTCACTTCACTTTAACTCAGTGTGATATAGGGAGTTTTCCCCGTTAGAAGTTTCTCAGTTAGTTTCTTGTTGGAGAAACACTTGCACGGTTTGAGCACAAGAACTTAGCAAACGTTTTCCATGGAGGGTCTTGTTTTCCATCAGCGTAAATGGGGATATAGACCCAACCTTCTTTTGATTCTTTGCATAACAAAAGGAATGTTGAATTCAAAGAATGGACCACTGCCCAATTTGGGTTATTAAAGGGTTATTTTAGTTTCAAAACAGTTTTGGTGCCCTGTAATAAGGCCCAGCTCATGTGGACTGCTGCTTTTTTCCTCCCTCTTTCAGCACCATTGATTTGTCCCTTTTTTCCTTATCATGAACTATTAACCTAATCGGTGTCACTGCTGCAGTTGTCAGGAGGAACGGCTTCAAGCCTTGTGTTATTGGCTTTTGAAGCCTAAAAGGATAGCATTGTAACTATTTGTGTATGGTCCAGTTATTTGTGTATGGTCTTTCCATCAGAGCTTGAAAAAGTCAGGGGGGTGACCTTTAGACGAACACTTCGACTGAGTGTGAGAACAGCTCACTGACTCATAACATTTCTCAGCTCCAAAGTACACTCAGACAATTTGTGGCACATATGAGTGGTGGCGGGTAGAGACCAAGGGTCAATTTCTCTCATAACAGCTATCTTAATGGACCAGACTGAATGTTTGAGAGTGCTGTAGCCTAGTAGGTCTTCAGACACATGTGGAAACTACAGCATGTTTAACCTAGTTTAAGGCAACTTCCATCTCATGCTTTTAACAATGCAACTATTGTTGCAAGGTAGCTACACTTGAAACTCTACTCCCACCTTTACGATTCTTTGCTCCTTTGACCTGTGCAAACGAGAGTGAACGAATACTACCAACTCTATGTGCTAGGGGTGTGCCCCTGCAGGCTATTTTCATCAAGAAACCATCACTGTGGTAAAAAAGCAATTTCTTCTCTTGACTGCTGTTATTTTGCTGTGAGATTTTGAACAAGTTGCTAAGCCTGGTTTGCTTATTTTCAATCTCTTTTTTTGAAAAATGGTGGGAGAGGGGTTTACTCTTCACACCTGTGTAGTAAGGATAAATTAGTATTGTTTTATCAGAGTCTGAAAATGAGAAAAGTTTATTATCTATGACACTTGCCTGTGTTTTAACTACATAGGAAGAGGTTCTTGGATTCCTGCCACATTGACTCAAAATCTGTTACATCTGCTCAGTCTACTTTTAAAACTGCAATTTGAGGACCAGGGATTACAGCATTCATGAATTCTCATCTAGTCTAGGGCTTTATCTTCAGATATACTGAGTACCTACAATTCTGAATTTCTGGGGTAATCACAGTGCTCAGCATCCCTCCCAGATAGGAAAGAAGATTAAAGAAACAATAGGCAAGTGCAGCAGAATGCATTTAGAAAAATCAGTAGATGGCTGAGAAAGCTTAAAACATTAGATGCTTTGCATAAAGAAAGCAAGATTTGTGGGGGAATTTTTCCTTAAAGGTTGTCTGAAAAATAAATCATGATCTTAATGGTAGTATAAAATGAACACAGATGACACAGACTTTGAAAATGTGGTTTCTGATTGCTTTCCAGAAATATCTTATTTGTAGTTTCACCAGGTTAACTGATTTATTAATGGATTTAATTTCTTTCTCACTCCCCCTCCCCCCCTCCCCTTTGGTGGGAAAATGCAATGAAAATAATAACAGCAGGAAAAGGAAAGGCTATTTTGGACAACTATCAAGCTGTACCTAATAAATGTTGAACTGCATTCGCTATAAAAAGTGACTAAAACTATATTCTTAGCCATTGTCATGAACATTTTTGTTTTTGTTTTGTTCTTGACCACAAGATGTCACTATGGTATCTAAATACTAATGACCACAACAGAAAAGAGAACAAATATCAGATTCTTATGGCTCCATGAAAAATGGAATGGTATTTATTTTCTGGTAGGCAGCCAAGCTGAAAATACTATCTGAACTGAAAGCTTTTCATGAAACATCTGGACAGTTAAATTCTTCTAACTTCAAAGATGTCCAGCAAGACGCTGACTTCTTCTTCAAAAAAAAGTTACTTAAATTCACATTCAAAAGCCTCTGTAAACAGTCTCATGCTAAAAATAATTATCAGAAAGATTTAACGTAATAGTATGTGCTAGAGAGGTAGCAGTTGTGAGTCAATATGTTAAACTATATGAGTCTCTAATCAGCATCACAAGCCTTGCTGATTGTCCACAACAGCCAGTTTTGTTTTATAGAACCTGCTAGTTTAACCTACAGCTTTCTGTTCTGTGCTTCTAAGACCACAGTATGCATAAAACACCTCTGGCTTCATTTATGAATAGTTTTCTAAGCAACTTTTAAATGAAGGGCCAGGCTGTCAGCTGGTGTCAATTAGTTTTACACCAGCAGAGGAGATTGCCCTCAGAGGTTTTTAAACAGTTTTATTTCCATTTGTTGAATTTAACTTTAGCTAAAGCTAAAAGCAGAACCATGCAAGAATCATGTGCTTCAACTGACTTGATCTTGCTCCATGATATAAAGGATTTACATGGTCATATGCACGCTAACATTAATTATGACTAGTAGTTGGTTTTACAAGATAGGTAGTAATATGTGAATATTCAATGAAGGCAAGTTAACACTAATAATACAGTTCAACTATCTGCTTGGCAGGTAGTTGTAATAGGCAATAGAAATGGGGGTGGATATTTTGTCTGAAAGTCTGGTAAAATATGCTGCTTGTCACCCAACTCTTCTTTAAGTCTTTGCAACATGGACTTTCCTGAGATGTTTGCACACAGTTAAGTAACAATGCACTACTGAAAATAAAATGTGTGTTTGTGTTGACTGCATTTCAAAACCTAAGCTACTGTCAGAAAACATGTTACAACAACTGGAAAAGTAATAGCAATTGTCTTGCTGCATGCAGGTTATAGGACAATTTTCAATGAGGGAAATGTGAAACTAAGCACACTTCATGAAATGTCTATAGATAAGTTAAACGACATGCACAGGTGTGTATAATCTGACTGTAGCTTCCTAACCCAGTTAAAAAGATATAGCAGAACACTTTATCCATCAGTGAAATTTTGCTAAAGAAAGGACTGCAGGATTTAGCCCATCCTCAAATATAACTCACAGAAATTTCTCCTTAATCCAGCCTGTGGTCCTTCCCATTAGAAATGATCAACTACACAACCTTGATATTCAGTCCAGGAAGGAGCATCCTCAGTTCTGATTAACTGATGAAATGCAATTAATAATATATGTGAACTCAGACCTCAGAGATGGGTGCAAATTGGAATCTCAGATCTATACACCCTAAATAGTCAGGAAGTAGAAAGCAATAACTCATCCTGTCTGTATAATGATAGGAAGAGCCCAAACACAAATGCCAGTGAACTTTTGGAGAGTTTAGTCTTTATTAAAACTTGGACTCATCTCTAACATTTCAGCTAAGCTTTCTTGGACGGATTTAAGCAGAGATAACAAAATGAAACATTTTCCTTACTCCAGGACTACAACTTTTCCCTCAGATGTTTAGTTGCAACTCTTTACCCCATATCCAAAATGGGATAAGTACCAATCACTAGCCAAAATATTTAAAGTTTTTCATCAGAATGAATTTTCCTAATATAAGTCCACAATTAAATATTCTCAAATACCACTTTCTCTCTTTTACCAGCTTGCTGTGCATGATGGAGACTAGACTAGAACAGTTAAAAGGAAGATGAGAGACAAAAGACATGATGATTTAAACAAATGCCAGTGTGAAAAAGGCTTTAAAAAATCCTGTCACTTAAGTTTTTTCCTGATAAATACAAATTTATTTTTTCAGAAGAAAGACCTTATTTTGTGTTGGATCTGAATCAGTGCAACATAAAACGTTGCTTTTGTTTAGGTACGGTATAAACAGTGGCTATTTGTTTGATTTGATGTTTTAAATTTCTTAGGAAAGAAGTAATGGATTTTTTTAATTGATTGAACTTTTAGGAGCCTGGAAGGAATTTTCCACCAGATAATAAGAAATGTCTTTTAAAAATAGGGCCAAATCCTGAGCTGAGGTAATCTGGCATAGCTTGATGGATGTCTGTGCTGATTCACACCAGCTGAAGATCAGCCCCTTATTGTGTTCATGGTTTAGTCTAAAATGCCTTATGTGGGCACAGGGCTTCACCTGTGGAGAGCTTCCTTTTATTGGCAGCACAGACTACACCTGCCAGGTTTGTCTCTAAACTGTGATTATCACATTTACAATAAGAAAAAACTATTTCAGCATTACCTCCAGCACAGGAAGTATAACTATATTTCAGCATTCCATCCAGCAGGCAGCAAAAATACATGCATACCTGCAGTGTTATTTTTCAAAGGCTAGAATCAAATTTCACATTAGGTGAATCTAGTAGGTGACAGGTCACAATCTCCTCCATAAAACCATCATGGAAAGCAAAGCTTCTTTAGCAGCACTCAGAAATCAACCAAAATCCCCCATGGACTTTCCCCCCCTCCCCTCTCCAAACTCCCTCCCCCCCAAAAAACCAAACAAACCACAAAACAAAACAAAACAGAAGCAGAGTTACCAGTACATACAAACCTACTGTCAGGTCAACAAGAAGCCCACATCCCACCATGGTTATTTCTTCAGTTGTCTTTTGTGTTTTATTTAGACAACCAGTTGTCTGGCCATTAAACCCAGTTCTTCAAATATTCTGCTATTTTGAGTCTCTTGGAAAAGATCTGACATGCTACTGTACTACAACAACAGCTTAGTAAGAAATAAGATCATCATGGAGGTGTAATTAACCAGGAACAATGAAGTCATTTGCTTTACAAATGCAGTTTTTTGTGGAAGACTGAACCAGCCAAGTCTTGGATTATTTTAAGTGGAATCTAATTCTAGTCCTGTAATTTTGGTGCTTTCACCAATGGTCTTTAATCAGATCAAACAGAGGTATTAATTCTTGCTGCCTGTCCCAAACAGATTTGGACTACAGATGAACGCACTTCTAAGGGTTTGAATTCAACATAATGAATGAGATAAGATCAGCTGTTTGGAGAAGAAAGCTTTACGCTGAGCTACAGCCTTTGAAAGCATCTTAACTTAAAGTATATGTACATCTATTTATCTTCCTGACTGGAATGGAATTCCTTTTCATGGGTACATTAATCATTTATCTCTCTCCTGCAGTACATTGTGGTTAGAGTCAGTACCAATGGTCTCTTATTATTCTATTATGACCTCTCAAAGACTTGGATATGTTGAGATTAGGTAAGACATTTAAAGTTTTGATGCTTGGGTGAAGCTTATATGAGATGACAATGGCTCTTTCAACTTCCCCTAAAATGTCCTACCCTATGATAGGAGCAAACCTCACAGGACAGCCCCCACCCTTCCCTTTAATTCATTCTGTCTTACAAGGGGAATAGCAGACAGCAATTCAACCAGCCACCCAGGCCAAATGAAAGCACAGTTATTGTAGGCCGGTAAATTAGACCCCAGCTCCTAGAAGCATCAGATTATTTAGAATTTAGTTTTCATTTAAATGAAACCAAATTTGTAGCACCTGAGCATTGGGGAAAACAAAGTTTAAAAATCTGAACTACATTGTAACTATGTTCTTCCTGAGCTCACTGATAGACTACAATGATACCTCTTGAAGCTGTGAACTACTCTACTGCTCTGGGGACCACATCAACACCCAGTAGAAGACTGTTGTAGTATGAGTGGCAGATTGCAGCAACCAAGCTCAGCTGGCCATCCAGGTAAATTCTAATTGCTGGTAGAGTGCCTTATTGTAGCTGCTGCCCCTCCAGGAGACATAATCTTCTACAGCACCTGAGGGAGATAATCCTTTAGTACTCTTCCTGCTGAAAACACAGCCCATGTTGCAATGTCTCTGGAAGAAAAGGTGGCATAAATGGCCAGTCCAAGCAGGAAGCAGAATTAAAGGATAATTTTGTATGGTCCTAGAATCCTCAACTCTTGCATCAGTTCACCTCTTGCACTGCTTTCAGTTAACTGAGGGTGATTTCTTTAATTAACCACATATTTGTAAGTGCCAAATAATATCTATAAGAATTGTATCATAGACATACTGAACAAAATGCTTCTCAGAATGTTTGATTTAGGAAAAAAAGGTGAATGTCACTGATAGTCTCTCTGTACAAATACTTGCTCCTACTCCACATGAAACTTCAATAAACCATATGCTGTTCTTGAACAAGCATACGTCAATAGCATACATCATTAACAGAAATACTGCTTTTTTGTACCGGTCTCATACTTAATTACAAAGCAGCTCTTAAAAATAACAACATGATTAACCTACCTTTCTCCAGAAATGCTCAGATAGGGGTCATTAGAGAAGCACCATTGTTTAGGAGGTATTTATGTCTTTATAGCTCAAGACATACAGGTTTTCTTTTTGGCTGGGCAGCCATTTTCTCTTTTCTCTGTGTTCAGTTCCTAGAAGATGTTGAATCCCATTGCCGAAAATCTAGAGAAGGGCTGTAGCAGAATCACTGCTTCCATAAGGGAATCTGAACTGAACTTTAGGAACTGGTCTCTGGTGAGAAGCACATTCAAAAACATACTAGGATGCTGTAGTTGGGAAGCCTACATCTATTTGATTTTGTGTTAAGCGCATACTCTTTCTCATTCTACATCACAGCTGGAACAAAGATGGAAAGAATGGGAAAAATAGAATCTGGTTTGAAAGAGAACTTTTAAAAGCAGATAATGTTCTAATAATCCATACTCTGAAATGCAATGCAATGCAGAGGAAAAGGAAAAAGCTGAAAAGACTTCCGGGAGTCTATAGGCCTATAAAAGCTGATTTGATAAGTAATTTGAACATTTAAAGGATGGCTGTTTTGAAGGAATGACATCCATTTTTAGAGCTGAAAGGATTTTAGTGTGGCAGATCAAAGCTAAAGTATTTGAGGTTTGTATTTTAATGTTTTCCTCCTCTATACTATAAAATGTTAAACCTTTTCAAGTATTAGTATAGAAGCTATGGTCCAAATTCTCTATGTTATTAGAGTGTTTAGCCCCCACTGATTGCAGTACATGAGATTTCCCAGACTTTAATAGGATTGAGCATCTAGCTATCTGTGAGGCTCTGAGCCTGCATGTCTGACTTTGAGGACTCTTTAATTTTAAAGGAATATGATCCATCACGGTTTGTCTTTTTTTCAAAGCCATGATGATGCTCTTTTCAAAATCCCCTTCTATCAATTTCATTGGTATTAATTCGGTGATGTAATATGCCCAGCAAACAAACACTACCAACTTCCTCCTGTTAACTGAATTTTTTTTTTTTAGGTTTCATCCCCCATCACCATATATTTGTATAATACTAAGGAAAGAGGGTAATACATTAAAGAAGACATAACAAAGTTTAGGATCTATTCTGAAGATTAACTGCCAACTGGGAGATTCCTTGGATCATTAGTTGCAGCTGGTCACTAGCATCTGGAAAATGCCATTGCTGTTCTTTATAACACTGTAGGAAATAAATAAGTGTATTACTATCTTTTCACAGATGATGCAGTTACAATTAGTTTGCACAAGGTACTTATTTACTTTAGTCTGTAAATGCAATATGTCACATTCTTCATGGAAACAATATATAGAGAGCTACATTAAGGTTTGTAATATGCTTTAACGATACTGGATCAGAAATCTTAGCTATTAAACACTCAGATTGAATGAATCATTTTTCTCAATAATCCATTTTTCTTTTAGCTTGATGTTTTATTTGCTAATTTTTTTGGTTCCATCTCTGACAGATAACTTCCAAAATCTTTTCCAAATGAAATAAAACTGAATATTTATCATGCAATATGATACCTTCTTATAACTGGCCAACAAAGCCATGTTCCAGGTAGTTGTGCAAGATGCTGAACAGGTGCCAGCTCTATAGTATGAGCCACTCAGCTGAAAAGAGGGCCACAAAGAAGCTATTTCTATGATGGGCTGGCAATATTTTCATGTACATCCAAACAGAATCAGTGTAAGGGGCCATCAAAATGACTCACCCATGATATTGCCTAATAAACTACTTAAGTTTTTTCCAGTAGTTCGAAGTCAAAAGATGCCTGTATAAAGGACCAGGAGCATACCTGTTTTTTCTGTCACCATTTACGAGCCATACTGCAACCTATAGGCAAACAATCTACTATTAATGGTGAATTATCACTTACAATCAAAACCCATCTCCTTCTAGGGCTCATCACACATCCTCTGTTTTACTGATATTTTAAATGTGATATTATTTTTATTTTTTCTCTAAACAAAACCTAGAATCAAAGTACATAATTTATTTTAAAGGGCCTGATTCTGATTTAGTTTTCACTGGTGTATAAGAAACCCTGATAGGATACATGCAAGAAACTGCTTTGTTTGAACTTCAAAGCCATGGGCTAATTTTAAAATAAAGGAACACTAAATAGAAAAAAAAACAACATTTTTTTTAATGAGAAAATGGAGCTGGGCTGGGCTGGGCTGTAGTGGGTGCTAAGTTGCATGGTTGACAGCCCAGAGGTTGCAAATTTGAGGCCATAGGAGAAATGCCAATGGCATTGCCATGTCAAATTCCAACAAATATGTGAATTTTGCTAAATCTTGTCACAAGGACAGGGACATGAGAAGGAAGGATGAGAAAAATCAATGCTTACAAATATAAAATGGTCATTTTTTCTACCAGTTTAAGTGCCCAAATATGAGATTTGAACAGTCAGTTTAAGTATCCAAGTTTACTGAAAATGGGAGCAAGAGTCAAACTGGTCATTAGTTTGGAGTATCCTCCAAAGATATTTAATGTATATTATTGTATAATAGTAGTAAGATGCTGTAGTGATGTGTAATTACAGATGTGTAACAATGGTACTGAAGGTACTAGAGCAGGGATTGGTAACCTATGGCCCATGGGCCATATCTGGCCTGTGGAGCCTTTGGATCTGCCTACAGAGCCATGGCTTTTACGGCATTTATTGATGGTAGTGGTCTTTCTATGCCATGCTGGAACTAGGGGGAAGGAAGTTGTGGAGGTGGCTGGTTCCTCATACTGGCTGACCTAGCCTGAGATGGGTCATTCCAGCCCCTCACCCAAAAAACATTGCTTACCTGTGTACTAGAACATTAGTGAAATCCAAAAGCCTTCGTATAAGAGATCACAAGCAAAATATGGAGGGTCCATAAGTGTCTGATGTATATAACTTGTGATATTGTCCCATTGATCCTTTAATTGAAGCTCTATGAATTCCTTCTTTCTCTGGCAGGTGGTTTATTTAAACTGTGCTAGCAATAAATTTAAAGTTTATGCAGGCACCCTAAGTATCCTGTTTTGTCAGCAGAACACCTCTGATCACCACCCAGAGTTCTCAAAGATAAACAATGAAATCCCTGACATACAATTAGCAAAGGTTTCACAGGAGAGAAAAATAAGTATGGTTACACGACTTAGTAAACCCTCCAACCTTTGTCCGCTTTTAAAGGCAAACATGCATCTATCAGAAGAAACCAGATGTTTCAAGCTTTTCAATTTAGTTCCTGGCTGGAGCTGCAATTATAAGTACTGCAAACTGAAGGTGGTGGCATTTCTGGCTTATACTTTGGAGATTTCCTCATACATTAGGAAAAAGATCATCCTGCTGGCAAGAGTACAGTGAAATCTACTGGCTTTTAGAAAACCTGAGGAATCTACTGACATTACTTGGCCAAAGCCCTCTAATCTGAAATCACAGTGTAAATGAGAAATTACACTGTGAAAGCAGAAAGCTGGCAAAACAACTAGCCAGGGAGAAACCCATTGAGTATACAAATAAAACCTTGCACACTTTAATGCATGTAAACCACTCAACAACATAAATTATGGTCCACTGACAAAGTGGTAAAAGGCTTTAAGAAAATTGAAAAAGCTCGTAATAATGAAAGATTATGTCCAAATGGAAGAGAAGAAACATAGGTCTCACTAAGTAATGCTTTGTCAGCCTTTAATGTAGATAAAATAAACAAAGGGAGTAAAACTTAAAAATAAGCAGGAAGGAGAGAAATGGGAGCTTAACATACCAGAACAAGTATAATTATTAATAGACATTGGGTTGTGCTTAAAACCCAAAATGCAGCTCTCTCTTCTCACAGACTAAGTCAACTGAGCCGAGCCTTTTCTATATACCATTGCACAAAGTTACAAAAAGAGAACTGGGGATTTGCTTTGGAATTGCCAGCATAGAAATGGAAAGCAACACAGGGTAAGTGACTAGAGGGATTGGTGTTGTAGAGGTGTAATACTGTAGGTATGTCACTCAGGGAATATGGATTTTTGTGGTTTTGATCATGTGAGAGAACTTTAACCTAACACATGCTTGCTTTCCTGGTATCTTCATACTATTCATCTCAGTTAGTACAAATGCCATCTGCTGAGGACTACAAGACAAGCATTAGGGAGATGGTAGATCATGAGCTTGGTGAATCTTTTATATGTACCCTCTCCATGCCATGCATAAAAGAACATGGACAGAGTTGGAATAGATCTACAGATCAGACACCCGTACTCTGAAGGAGTCTCTATCATGCAGCCTTTGCATCCTGTAGTGAACATAGTCATTATACAGTTGATCTGGTCCATATATTTCCCAGTGAGCAATTCAAGAATATTTAAGCACCTTGTGAATGAGAAGAATATTATGAATACTCTATGAAAACCTATACACCAGCACCTAGTTGTTCAGTCCTTAGATTAAAAATGTATACAACACTACTCCTTCCAGCATTCTAGAAAAGCAAACTTGGAATGGATTTTACAGATAATACCCTCGTCCTTTCTGATCTATAGGAAGGAGTAGTGTAGAATTAGTAAGTATTCATCACAATGTTTTAGAATGAAGTGGCTACATTCCCTCCTAATCATTTTCTATCTACTTCAGGGAGGTGTTTGAAAATGGTGATAGACTTTGATTTTTTGTTGTTTTATTTTTCTGTAATTGCCAATGCTCATATTCAGCAAATGAGGTGAAATGAAATAATAGAAACAATTCACAATTTACTGATAAAGTTCTAAGTAGCTTTCAACAAATTCTTCTGTACTTCCATCAACTGTATTGAAGCTGTACCAGGGATGCATTTGATTAGTATGCTCCTAAAATGAGAATACATTGCTGGCCAGCTCCAAATTCTCCAGCCTCTCCCCTCTTTATTTATCTGCACCAGTGGCCCTCAACCTTTCTACTCTCAAGGCAGCACTTAGAAAATCTCAGCTCTTAGCTGTCACTCATTTTTTGATTACAGAAAAATAATATAGCAATTCTGCTGTGAAGAACTTGGTAAGACCACAATGGGTCAGAATAGTTTTGACACTGTTAATTCCTGTTCATGTGAATCTTGTGTAGGTGTTTGCATATCTAACAGTGTTAATATGGTACAGCACCCCGTGACACCCTTAAAAGGGTCTCAGGGCACCCCAGGGTGCCATGGCATCCTGGTTGTGAATCACTGAACTACACCCCTCTTCTAGGCCAACCAAGTGTTGAGGAAGTCTTTGTGTCCTCAACCCTCCAGGCCCAGGAACTATATAGAAAGAAAGCACTTGACATCCAAGGATAGAGCTCTTATACCTCCAGTGTGAGGTGCTGTGACACAGGAGCTTTGATAGAGGCAGGGTGAATAAAATGGAGTCAAACTATGGGTAGTTCTTTGCACTTAGAGATGACAATATGGATTTCTCCTGAGAAATAAAATGGCACACCAAAAGGAAAAAAAAACAGTCTTTATCAAGAAATGTAACAGGCTTAAAACTCCAGCTTCTTGGTAAGATGTCCTATCAATAGCTTTTAATCATACATGCACAGGAACAAAGCCCCCAGTTATATGATAGCTTACTAATAGAAGTTGTATGAAGCCTTTCAAAGCAAAATGGGATAAGCCTCAGTTATCTAATGTAGATGTTTGATTTGAGCTAGCAAGCAAAAAGGAAGTCAGCTATTATTGTAAAGCCTCTTAATCTTGTAGCATGCCACTCCCACCCAATAAATGTTTAGAAAGTAATTCAGACTAAAAGTAGCAGTATTGACAGAGTCTGCCCTTTACATGCAGATTAGAGGTTATGTCAAAGATTTAGGATCCTCATGAAATGTCAAGTACAAGCCCTAATTATACTGATTGATTTGATTGATGCTTCACTCAAATACAAAGTCAAATTAAGAGATGATACAGGAAATGACTGCTGAAGAGTGCAAAGAAGATTTTTTAGTGATTAAGTCACAACATCACCTTAAATGTTCAGAACCAAAACATGAAGACCAAAACATATGGAAATTCAGAGTTCAAAGATGCATCCTTTTTGTAGGTGATATGTACAAGAAACCCTCGCTCTTACAGGTTTGGCATTCGTGGTTTCAAATATTCACAAATGCCAAACCTACATCTTAAATACACTTGCAGTAGCTCCTTGGGAGCTCCACGTTTGCCGCTGCTGGGCTCCCACCGCCCCTGCCGGGCTCCCATCACACCAGTGCAGCTGTCCCACCCACCAGCCACTGGGGGCACTGTGTTCATGAAGTGCCTTATGCATGGATTTCGCCATTTGCAGGGATCTCAAGAACGTATCCCCTGCGAATGGCGAGGGTCGCTTGTATAAAAAGGACATGACAGAAATGAAATGGCATGTTCATTTAGTGAATTAATTAGACCTGTGGTTGTTCCCAAATGTCTGTACAGAAGCTGGTGTTGATCAGCTGTGCACTGGGGGCAGGAAAGGCAACTAGGTTTTAACCTAAATTCTGCTTTTGATGGCTGAAACATCCATATAAAGTCACTTCTCCCCTATCTGTAAAATGAGGCTCATGATACTTAGCCTCAGTTGTAAAACATTTTGCATTTCTCTAGGGAAAGTCTTTTGTCCTGGGATCCTGTGAAGTTGTAATATTGCAGTAACTGTAAGTGCTTTGATTGCTTATATTGTTATCTTTCTTTTTATATAATGAAATATTTAGCCATTAAGATAAAGCTAATCTTGTTGTTTTACTTTTTATAATATTTTAATCAGTTGTTATTGTTCTGGAATTAACCATCTATTTTAAATTTCCTATTGCTTTGCATAAATATATTTGACCTATTGGTCTCATGATTTTAGAATTTAAGTTTGGTATAAGGAAAATGCTTATGTAAGGTCTGTGGTATGTTTAAAAAGAGGTAATGAAAGAATGAATGATGTATGTATGTGACAACGTGAAGATAGTCCTCTTGCAGCAGGTGAAAATAGCCTTCTGTGGTTTAAAAGTTAAAGGTTGTAGCAATGTCGAGTCAGCAGTTAAGGATTACCAAATACTAGATCATACTTCACCCTGATGGCTGAAGATTGCAAACAATGACCCCCCTGAAGATTGGAGACCACAAAGCCAGAAGATCATGTCCTACCAATCCCAGCCTGCCAACAGGACAAGGAGGATGACCTTCGCATCTGACTCAGCAGAATCTATAGGCTTGTATGGACAGCTATTACTATAAAGAATGAACACAAAGACAAGGATGTGGGTCTTTCCACCTACAAGAAGGAGTTTTGGGAGCATCCAACAAGACCTTGCTCCATCCCTTGTGGTCAGTCTGGCCAGCTATCAGACTGACTGGAGTGACTCTAGAACTTGGTATCACCTTAACCTTTGCAGGACTGTCTAACTGTGTGTGTGCTTGTTTCTTTTGTATGAATGAATGAATGAGTATGCATGGGAATGAGTGAAGTAGATAACCTTACTGTTCTTTATTCTTTTCATGTTGCATGTTTTATGTTTTACGTTCCAATAAATGCGGCATTGTGCCTTATCCCTGATAAGATTCCTGCTTGTTTTTAATTTGCACTGTATGCCCTGTGCAGACAACAAAGTATGCAAGATAAATGTGCTAATGCCTTTTCCCCAGGGCAGTGCTGTGTATGTCTGTTAGTTAACAGCAGTTTATTCAAATTATTTGCTAAACATTCTAGGGACAAGCTGGTTGGGCTGTGTGAGCTCTCTGGCCATGGAGCAGCGATGCAGCCTGGAAGGGATACATGTGTAAGGAGCTCTGCCGCTCCTTTTTTATCTCAGGTATTGATTTGGATCAATCAGGACCACCTCAAATGCAGTGTCCTTCAGAGTGAAGCTGGGACTCAGTAAACTGGGTTGTGAATTTTACAGCACACTCTCTAGGGCTGATTCGAAGGAGATTTGGCCTGATTCGATGGTTGAATCTCCGAATCTGACTTGAATCAGGTGACCAGTTAAAAGGTCTGAACTGATTCAAAGCTCTCTGAATCTTCAGAAAAGATTCGGAGAGCTTTGATGATTTGGGCAGTCCCTGGTGGCTGCAGCAGGGAGCTGCAGCCGGACTATGAGCTGATAACTACTAGGGGCAGGGGAAGGGGGGCTGGGGGAGGAGACCATGGGGGGACCCCTGCCAGCCCCCACCCCCTCCCTGCTCCCCTAGCCCCCCAACCCCCCCCACTCCCCCAGCCCCCCCCACAGGTGCCCTTACTGCCCCAGCTCCTGGCCCTTTAAAGAAAAGCCCTGGTGCTTACTGGGTGCTGCCGGGCGGGGGGGTGATCCCACTGCTCCATGCTACATGAGGGGCTCTGCATGAGCCCCCTGACCCCCCCCGACCCCCACATTCCCCCAACGCCCTCACGGTTTCCCTGCCTGATGCGGCTCCGGTCCTTTAAGAAAAAAACAACAGAGAAAAGCCCCAGGACTCACCACTCCTGCAGCAGCTTTGGGGGCTCATGCAGAGCCCCCACATGGCGTGGAGAAGCGGGGGGCAGTGGGGATCATTCTCCTGCCAGCAGGAGTGGTGAATCTGGAGGTTTTATTTCTTTTTTCCTTAAAGGGCTGGAGCCACAGCAGGCAGGGCAGTCATGAGGGCACTGGGGCAGTGGGGGGGAGTTGGGGGCTTGTGCAGAGCCCCCCCATGCAGCATGGGGCAGTGGGGATTGCCTCCCTACCCAGCAGGACCTGCTGAGTCAGGGCTTTTTTTTTTTAACAAGTGCCGGGAGCTGGGGCGGGTGGGGCAGCCATTGCTGAGCTGGGGGGAGGGGGGGGGCCGGCCTGGCTGATTCGGAGATTCAGCATTTGGAATTGGCCAAATCTGAATCCGAAGTGAATACTAGCTACTTCGCACAGCCCTAATACTATTAAGTCCTCATGTGGAATACTTGTAGTGCTAGAAGTAGATTTGAATATGAAGTGAACTGTCAACAGACCAGTCTAATTGCAAATATAGATAAGGGTAATAATCCACCAGAATACACTTCGAATCAGTGTCTTCCTGGCTACATGTGGAAGGAGCCACCAAAGTGAGAAATTGAATTAAGGAGTATTTAGAGAGTGGTTGCTCACCCAAAGGACAGAAACCTTTCCCTGGAGGAACCACTTCAGATTTTGTCAATGCTATATATATATATATATATATATATATAGAGAGAGAGAGAGAGAGAGAGAGAGAGAGAGAGAGAGAGGCTGTACTGGGACGAAAAAGCTTCCATAGCATCAAATAATTCCAAGAGAAAAGAAATTGAGAAATGTTTTGAAATGCCCTAACTGGAGACAACAAAGAAAAATTGAAGAAATTGTACTTTTCTAATATGTATGGTACAACCTTATATTCAAAATATTTTTGGAATTCACTGCTGTCCCTCCATTCAAAATGCTTGATAATACATATATAAAATTTAATTTGCCATGTAGTCTGAAACCGATGATAAAATTTTCAGCTTCAATGGGCTACACAGATAATTAGAATATTCATCACTAATATCTGTAACACCACATCATCCCCATTCAATAGCCATAACTGTCTCAAAAAAATTAATCCCCAGTTGGCATACAGAATTCATTTTTTTTTATATACTAGAGATGTGAAATTCTGTTAAGCAATAAAATCTTTTCTCTAGGGTGCTGTCAGCCACCTTGTTATTGAGAAACCTTGAGAGCAGCAGAAAGGGAGAGAAATGGATAGATACTTCTCTGAAGTGAGTGATCTGACCAGCAAAGCTGTATTAAATGCAGTCATGAATGCCTCTTAAAGTTGAAGAATGAAACTGAAATCTGGGGAGGGGGAGATAGTTTGCATCTTTAAGACACAGAAGTCTGGCATATGTTATTCATACTGTTTTGATGATCACCTGTGCTTTTACAAGTTAAGGTCAGACTACTGGGCAATGGTATGTCTGCATGGACAGGGCACCTGTGGGGGGGGGGGGGGGCTGGGGGAGCAGGCAGGGGTCTCATGTCATAATATACCAGCAAGGCAGGAACTGGCCTACCTGCCCATGATATAGTGCCACAGCTGCACTCAGCAGAAATGCTGATGCTTAACAGCCCTTGATATGGTAGTGGGGGGGGGGGGGGTCAGCAGGATGCTCCCCATAAGTACCCTGGTGCTTTGGAATTCCCTACTGCCATCAGTCAAAGATAGCCCAAATTTATGAACTTTTAAGGATGTTTATTCAATGCCTTAGAAGAAAACTAGGAAGGACTGAAGTACTGGGGTACCCTTTTTTTTGCTGAAGAGCTGAAAGGGATAGAGAGAGAGAGAGTGTGTAAGCCAATCACAGCTAACTAGAGAGTTGCAGTAAGCGAGAGAGAAAGAGTGAGAGAGAGAGAAAAAGGAATTGACAGAGCATGTGTGAGCCAAACAGAGCTAGCCAGAAGGTTATGATGAGCAAGAGAGAGAAAGAGAAAGGAAAAGAGATAACGAGTGTTAGCCAACCACAAGTAGCCAGAAGGTAGCAGCAAGTGAGAGAGACTGTGAAAAAGAGAAAGGGATAGAAAGAGGAAGTGTGAGCCAATCACAGCTAGCTAGAGGGTCCCAGCAAGTAAGAGAGACAGAAAGGGATAGAGAGAGGGCGTGGGAGCCAATCAAAGCTAGCCAGAGGATTGTGGCGAGTGAGAGAGAGATAAACAAATCTAAAGGGGATATGTGGGCCAATCACTGCTAGGCAGGGGATTGTGGTGAGTGAGAGGGAAAGGGTGAGAGAGAAAGGGATAGAGAGAGGGTGTGTGAGCCAATCACAGCTAGTGAGATGGCCACAGTGAACAAGACAGAGAGTGACAGAGAAAAAGAAAAGGAAAGAGAGAGAGTGTTTGTGTCAATCTCAACTAGCTAGAGCATCGCAGTGAAGGAGAGAGAGAAACTGAAAGGAACAGAGAGGGCATGGCAGCCAATCACGGCTAGCCAGGGGGTCACGGTGAGTGAGAGAGAAAAAGGGATAGAGAGCCTGAGAGTCAATTACAGTGGCCCAGAGGGCAGCAGAAAGTGAGTGAGAGATGGTAAGATAGAAAGAAAAAGACATGGAGAGCAAGGCATGTGAGCCAATCATAGCTAGCCAGAGGGTCATGGTAAGCAAGCGAGCGAGCGAGTGAGAGAGAGAGAGAGCGAGCATGTGAGCGAGTCAGAGCCACCCAGAGGGTAACAGTGAAAGAGAGAGCAGGGTATGCAAGCCTTTCACACCTAGCCAGAGGGTCGTGGCGAGCGAAAGAGAGAGAGTGTAAAAGAGAGGGAAAGGGACAGAGAGAGAGAGAGAGAGAGAGAGAGAGACAACCATGATTGGTCACATCAGGAAATTGGTCACATCAGGCCCAGAGCCATGACATGCATCAGCTGTTCCACTAATAGCCCTGCACAACAACTATGCAGCCCTTGCACCATCAACAGACAAGGTGTCTGCATCCTCCACACTTAAGACAAACTGCCCCCACCAAGGAAGCAATGAAAAGTGATTGTTGTGGGAGACTGCTTGCTGTAGGGTTCCATTTGTCATCTAGACCCCTTCGCTCAAGAGGTCTGCTGCCTCCCAGGAGCCAGGATCTGAGATGTCCCTCCAGAGGTGGTGCAATCACCAGCGTAGAAATCTTCATGAGGAGACTGAACGGTCACTTTGCTGGGGTCACCTGACCCCAGTTGTCTTTCCTGCCTGGTGCAGGGGGGCTGGACCTGATTATCTTGTGAGGTCTCTTCCAACCCCTTACAATCTATGAATCTATGTAACAGTGAGGATACCAAAGGTGGTCTGTCCTACGGACCAATACCCCATGGCAAGAAACAACCCTGGGAGAATCATGAGCAACTACAAGTCCATGGGGCAAAGCTCAAGGAACTAGGAGCACAAGTGGTCTTCTCCTCAATCCTCCCAGTTAGAGGCCGAGGTCATCAGAAGGAGGAGTGCATTGAGGAAGTCAACCAAAGACTGCAGAGATGGTGTTGTCATGTTGGTTTTGGATTCCTGGACTTTGGTATGCAGTTCAATGACACGGGTCTACATGATAGAGACAGTATTCACCTCATGGGCAGAGGGAAGAACCTCTTCTGTATTAGAATTGCTGACTTGCTGAGGAGGGCTTTAAACTAGGCATGTCCAGGAGAGAGAGGATAGATTCCACTGCTGTACGCAAATCCTCTGCCCAAGATGACCCAAGGGAGGACTTCAAGTAGGGGACATCCAGATGAGTACCAACGCTGAGACACTTGAAGCGGGACAGTATACCTGAGGTGACTGGGGGTGGACTCAGGTGCCTTTATGGGAATGCCAGAAGCATGGGCAACAAACAGGATGAACTGGCACTCCTTCTGGCTGATGAGGAATTCGACCTCATTGGGCTGACAGACTGGGTGGGATGATACATATGACTGGACAGTGGACATTGAAGGCTATAGGCTCTATAGGAAGGATTGGGTTGGGAAGAAGAGAGGAGGTGTGGCCTTCTATGTGAAAGAGAGGTAGCCCTCCCTGAAGGTCATGTTTGATTGCAGGGAGAGGTCCCTTGAGACCCTCTGGGTCAAGATACAAGGGGGCTCAGGAGGGGGACCTGATGGTAGGAGTATACTATAAGCCTCCCTACCAAGAAGAGGAGAGTGATCAGGCATTCTCCAGGGAACTGACTGAGGCAGCCAGCACTAAAGACCTGATTGTCATGGGTGACTTTAACTACCCTGACATCTGTTGGGAAGACCATTCAGCTAGCTCCAGCAGGTCAACCAGCTTCCTGGCAGCTATCAATGACCTATTCTTGACACAGGCTGTGGAAGGACCAACTAGGGGTAAAGCCACTCTGGACTTAGTGCTGACCAAAGGGGAAGACATGATAGGCGATCTAAAGATTGGAGGTACTTTGGGCGACAGTGACCATGACCTGATTAGGGTCACTATCCGCTGAAAGCTGGGAATTCAGTCAGTAGAACAGAAGTCCTAGACTTCAGAAGGGCAGACTTGGTAAACTCAGGAGCCTAGTTAGAAAGGCCCTCCATGACCAGCAACTGGGAGTTGGGATTTGGGAGTCCAGGATCGGTGGAGCTTCCTTAAGGGGGCAATTCTCACTGCTCAAACAGAGGCCATCCTCACATAGTCAGAAAGTGGGAAAGGGGCCAGGAGACCCTCTTGGCTCAACAGGGATATCAGGGAACTTTTGGAAAAGCAAAAAGAAGCATATACATAGTGGAAAAATGGTTCAGCATCCAGAGAGGAGTACACAATAATATGGACACGGTCTGCAGGTATGATACGCAGAAAGCCAAGGCAAGCATGGAGATCAAGCTGGCAACGGAAATAAAGGAAAACAAAAAGTCCTTCTATAGGTACATAGAGAGCAAGAAAAAAAATCAAGCTCCACTGTGGGACCCTTACTGAATTTGGAGGGTGGGGGGAGCCCACCGTTGATCCCTATGAAAAGGCAGAGCTCCTAAATACTTACTTCACATCAGTGTTCCTGAAATCAGACAGGAGCTGTTCACCTGTCCATAGGCCCAGGGAATATGGGGAAAACAACAATCCACATGAAATCAATCCTGAACAGGAGGGTACTCCTAGAACATCTGGACATGTTCAAGTTTGCCGGGCCATATGACCTGCATCTGAAAGTCCTGAAAGAACTGGCTGAACTCATAGCAGGGCCTCTAGCAAAGCTGTTTGAAGAGTCATGGAACTTCGGAGTGGTCCTGAATGACATGGTACCCATTTTTAAGAAACGGAAGAGAGACGACCCTGCAAACTACAGACTGATCAGTCTAACCTTGGTCCTAGGAAAAAATCTTTGAAAAAATTGACAAGGAGGCCATTAACCACAAGCCTGTAAGTGCTGGGGTATTAAGAAGCAAACAGCATGGCTTTGTCAAGGGTAGGTCATGCCTAACAAACCTGGTGTCCTTTTATGACCAGGTAACTAACCAGCAGGACAAAGGACGTGAGGTTGACATCATTTACCTAGACTTCAGCAAGGCCTTTGATACCGTCTTCCATGAGATCATAGAGTCATAGATGCTAGGGTCAGAAAAGACCTCAAAAGATCGAGTCCTGCCAGTGGCAGGAAAAAGTGGTGGGGTCATGTGACCCCAGCCAGGTACTTGTCCAATCTCCTCTTGAAGGCCCCCCAAGGTAGGGGAGAACCTCCCTTGGAAGTCTATTCCAGATTCTGGCAACCCTAACTGTGAAGTTCTTTCTGATGTCCCACCGAAATCTACTCTCTCTCAGCTTGTGGTCATTGTTTCTGGTTATTCCCAGGGATGCTCTCCTATTCCCTGCTTCCCCCCCCAGTGAATTTGTATACTGCCACAAGATCCCCCCTCAACCTTCTCTTGCGGAGGCTGAAAAGGTCCAGGTCCCTCAGCCTTTCCTCATAAGGCCTTCCCTGCAGGCCTCTAACCATACGATGACACCAAGCTGTGGGGAAATGAGGACACATCTGAAGATAGGGTAAGGATCCAGGATGACCTCAACAGACTGGTCCTATGGGTTGAACACAATCAGATGAGGTTCAATAGGGACGAGTGCCAGGTCCTTCATCTGGGTAGGAAGAACCTTCACCACTGTGCGGGCCGGGAGCGATCCGGGCCCTTTTTCGCGCCGCGTGGGGTGTGGCCAGCAGCCCGGGCACGCTGGGTCGGAGAAAGCAGGCAACACGCTAGAATTAGGCATGGACGCGTAATGGTTGATTCAAGATTGTTTACTTACACCGTAGATGGTCGCGGTGTAGGCTGGACAGTTTCCCAGGCAAAGCTCCGCTTAAATCCCCAGTTGAGGACTCAGACTGTACTCGGATCACTCCCACGGAGTTGTCGAGGCTCCGTGGATCCTTTTTTGTGCGCAGGGAAGAGGGATACGTCAAGGATTGCGCTCGGTGACAGGGAAAGGCTAGAGGCTGATCAGACCCCTGTTGCCTTCTTTGAATACGCTGGGTTCAATAGGCTCCGCAGCGCTTAGAGATCTTCACGAAACGTGAAGTCTCCTCCTCCTGATGTTCGTGGAGTCCTCCCTTGCGGGGTTCTCCTCAGAGTTCTCCAACTTGGGCGGAAACCACTCAAGCCTCTTATACGGCTAGCAAGCCAATCACTAGCTGCCACGTGGGAATATTTTAACACCAGCCAATAATGGGGCTCAAATTTTAATACAAATGGCGGGAACTCCTTGCAACGTGCATTTCTATGCTGCAAAGAAGAAATGCACCCTGCAAAGAAAGCTTCAAATGGCGGGAAAATCATTCAGTGGTGCCAAAGCACACACAAAACAAAAATCACACCCTTGGGTTGTGACAACCACAACTATATGATGGGTGGTGGTCCACTGGCTGGCACTACATCTGAAAGGGACCTGAGGGTGACAATCGAACAGAAAATGAATATGTGCCAACACTGTGATGAGGTCACTAGCAGGGCAAATATAACTGGTGTGCATCAGCCGTTGTTGCAAACAGATCCAGAGAGGTGCCCCTCCCCCTCTATTTGGCGTTAGTGAGGCCACAGCTGGAGTACTGTGTCCAGTTCTGGGCACTGCACTCCAGGAAGGATGTGGGCAAGCTCAAAAGGGTACAGAGAAGGGCCACCTGTATGATTAGGGGCCTGGAGGATAGGCCCTATGAGGAGAGACTCCAGGAACTGGGTTTGTTCAGTCTGAGCAAGAGAAGACCAAGAGGTGACTTAATAGCCACCCACAAGTATATCAAGGGTGAACACCAAGATCTAGGGGAGCAACTCTTCAGAAAGGCACCCCCAGGGAGGACAAGGACCAAGGGGCACAAGCTAATTGAGGAAAAATTTAGGTTGGACATTAGGTAAAACTTCTTTTCCGTAAGCATATCTAGAATCCGGAACACACTCCCAGCAGAGGTGGTGCAGTCACCATCCTTGGAAATGTTCAAGAGGAAGCTTGACAAGCACCTTGTTGAGCTCATTTGAGCCCAATGATTTCCTGCCCATGGCAGGGAACTGGACTTATTATCTTACAGGTCCCTTCTGGTCCTTTGATTCTATGATTCACAGTGGTCCAGAAAGTTGCGATGACTGAGACAGAGAGATGGTGAGAGAAAGAGAGACAGCAGAGCGTGTGCACCAATCACAATGACCAAGAGGGTTGTGGCGAGTGAGAAAGATGGTGAGAGAGAAACAGAGATCAGGGTACATGAGCCAATCACAGCTAGCCAGAAAGTTCCGGTGAGCAAGACAGGGAGAGTGAGAGAGAAAGAGAAAGAGAAAGAGAAAGGCATAGAGAGCATGTGTGCCAATCACAGTGACCCAGACAGTTCCAGTGAGTGAGATTGAGATGGTGAGAGAGAGAGAGAGAGAGAGAGCAGGGCGTGTGAGCCAATCACAGCTAGCCAGAGGATCACAGCGAGTGAGTGCAAGAGAGAAAGGTATAGAGAGAGAGCATGTGAGCCAATCACAGCGACCCAGAGGGCTGTGGAGAGAGAGAGAGAGAGAGAGATATCTTGACAGAGAGAAAGAGATAGAGAGCAGTGTTGTCTCCAAAGGACAGTGTGAGTTCGTGCCCAGTGCGCTTTTGCCAATAAACACACAGGCCCCCTGTTCTTCTTCTTTAAAGTGAAGGTGCCTGAGGTTGTGGGGGCAGCTACAGGGGCCTGGGGGTGCAAGTGGGGGGTGGGGGAGCCATTGGGGGGGCTGCAGCAGCTGGTGGGGGCTGGGGTCAGATGGGGCAGCAATCAGGGGGCTGGGGAGGTGGTAGCCCCTGAGGGGCATTTGGCCCCTGCTGGAGAGCTGAACCCCCTGTTGGGGGGCTGTAACCCCAGTGTGGGGGCCAAACCCCCTGTGGGAGGGCAGCAAAATATATATTCATGTATTCATGAATTCAGGAAACTTATTTTGTGTTCACTTTATTATTCTGATGAGGCATGCTTTAACACTGTAGATATATCAATAAAACATTGTCCAACTGATCGCTGTCTCTGTCTCTCTCTTTGTAGTGATCTTTTGTTTTACTTGTGGAGGAACATGGATTTGGGGGTATTTTACAGAATGACTTTGGGATTTTTTTTTAATTAGGGATTTTTCAGTTTTCCAATAGGGAACACCAGAATTCCTGCTAGGGAGGCAAGTGGCAGGACCCTGCCTGATCAGAGCTGGCACCTTGGACCCAGCTGGCTGTGGCTGACCTCCTGGCTAAATGGGGCCAGGAGGACATGCTTTGACAGTTCAGAGCAGGCCACCACACTAAGAACATCTTCTGGGCAGTAGCTGCCCAGATGGCTGGGCAGGGGGCGCACATGGCAGTAGTGCTGCACAGAGGCCAACCCTGCAACCACAGTCCACTGGCAGCTGGCTCAGAGGGGCAGATGCTTCTACTGGCTGTGCAGTCCCCATCTGGGTCTGGCAGGTGTGCAGCAGGTCACAGCCAGACAGCAGCCCCCAGTGGCAGACTGCTGCAGTGGGTAAAGGGTGCAGGAGGGAACTCTTAGGGCTGCTTCAGCAGTCCAGCTGACATAAGGGGTAGTGTCCCCAGGTACCAATTGGCTGGGCCCCAGAAGCTCCTGAGAGCTAGTAGCCCTAAGCTACTTTGCCAGGGTGGCTTTTTATACTGCTGGGGCCAGAACAGGGCAGCTTTTTATACTGCTGGGGACAGCACAGGTGCTGGCCTCAGGCTCTAGCTCCCCCTGGCTGCAGATCTGGTAGGAGCCAGGCAGGGTTATTTTGCCCCAAGTGGCACAATTTGCTCCACAGCAAAGTCCATGTCCGAGCATGTGTGCTGAGGCAAAAAGCCCCGGCTCAAATTTGCACTGCTTCTATTTGAGCTGCTGCAAGTGCATGTGCCTGCAGGTGTGGATGCACCCCTATTTACACATGCAATAGGAATGCCACAATTGAAAGGAAATAGCAAATTTCTATGAACCCTTACTAGTCTCTTTGCCTGAATCACATCTTACTCTTTTTCAGTTTGTCTTTCTCCAGTTTTATATAGTCCTTGGGTTTGTTAGTACAATCATTTTGCATCACCTGTTTTTCATATGTTCTTGTTAATTCTCTGCAGTCTTGTTCCAAGAGTTTTACAGATTTCTACCAGAGTGTTAAATATTATTGAAAGAGTGGTAGTGAGTGACCTGACTTGCATGGATTAATATGCAGTAGCCTCACCATTGTGATTTTCAGTTCAAAGTAATCTGTGATATGAATTATGTGCTTTTTGTTGAAGGCAAAGGCGCATATAAAATGATAATGAATTATTGTATTGTACAGCCTGCAGGATGAGGATTATTGCTGGTACAACACTATCTGATCCTGCACTGCATGCACAGACCAAACTTCTGTTGACAGTTCTGTGTCACTATTGACAAGCTGCAATGTATAAATGCTCTCTCTGGTACCTTAAACTCAAAATGATGGACACAATCAATTTCATTGGGGGATTTTGCCTCAGGAGGACTGGACTTATTAAAATAATGAAAATTGCTGAATTATTTTAAGTAAATGAAAGAAACCTAGCAACCACAGTTAAAAGGAATCTGACTACGTAGCACATATCTTGATATAACTGACGAGAGATAAATACTGGCCATTCAAATATGAAGCTTTACACACACACACACACACACTGAAGTAAGGACAAAAGCCCAATTTTTGCCTGACAGTAAAGCTGCAAGTTCCCTTCATAGCTAATGGTTTGTAGGCAGCCTAGAAAGGATCTCAAGTATTTGCTATAAAAAGTTTGAAATGTTAATATGGACATGATCCATTACAGGAGACCTTTACCTAGTGCTGCAAGTGAAATGAGGAAAGGTTAGTTTATAGTACAGGGTTTTTCAAGTTGTCTCATTCTATCTGACAATGCTCAGTTTGAATCTGGAAAATGCTTGTTTTAAAAATAGGACATTCCCTACCAATAGTAATTTCTTATCCAGACAGAATCACTAATGTTAACACTTTGGAAACATGCTTGAACACTTTGATAAGCAACAGTCTGGCTTTTTTCCTCCATTTTTATACCATCTTTGTTGTAAGGATTAACTCTACCCCCCCCCACACACACACCTTAGGTTTGGATTACTTTCTTTTCTAACTTACCCATTAGGATATCTACATATTTAATATGGCTCCATCCCACCTTTATGAACATGGAGCCTAACAAAGTCCAGTACAATCATGGGATTCTAACTTAATTAATATAGATTGGTGAGTAGTCTCAGGATACAGAGGAAATGAAGATGAGCTGTAGTTATTGCACAGTAGCCATATTTATCCGACACCTTTGCACTGTACCTTGTGCACCCCCTATGCATTGCCAATGCCTTGCTTACAGAATGCCTTCTTCTGCTCAAGTCAATGTGAGTTTTGCCACTGAGTTCAAGAAGACAGCCCCAGCCCCAAAGCCCACTCTTATACTTATGAAGGGGGAGCCTACAAAATGGGTTGATTTATGAACCATGCTCAATCTGCAATTAAAATTAGTTCTACAATACCAAAAGGCAACTCCCACCTGATAAACATCCTGTCTGTGACTTCCTATCAAACTGGAGTCTAAATGACCAGTAAGTTAAGCATACACACATAAAGGAATATACTTTAATGGTTTTGTTAATACATTGCTGTTTTTAACATAAACAAATCAGTAGCATTCTCTCTGTTGCTACATTATTCTTCTTTTACTGAATACATTACCTGAATTCTAATTGTAAATTCATGGGAAGAAAGTCTTGCTTCTTAAAATAAACCAAATCATTGAATTATGCAGCATTCTCATAAATTAGCACTTTAGAAGAGGAAAGTACATTGAGTACTGAAAGTGATTATTTTCAATGTCCTTGGCATTGGTGAATAGCTTAAAAAAACATAAACAAGGCATTTTTCACACATCATCTTGCAAGTTCTCTAAAACTGTAACTCCCTAGGTTTGTCAATTTAGCAGCTCAGATACAAAAAAAGAAATTGTTGCTGCATATTCCTTAACTTTTAATTGGAGTTTCTGCTTGGCTGTTGAAGACCAATGCCAGGGGAAGCTAATAAAGCATGCAGTTTATTTAGCAAGCCTATTGTATACCTAAAAAAATCAACAAAAAAAAACCTTCCCAAAGCCTACCTGTTTTACTCTCCCCCCATTTTTGGTCACATCTAATTCATTTTATATTCCAGGGCTATTGGCCTGGTGATTAAAATATTAGAAACTGCATGAAAAAGCGCCACGAAAACATTGTTATATACTTGTGACAAACATCCAGTTCCCTCCCTGCGTCATATGTACAAATGCTATAGGCTCTTCTTGCAACGTTTTAAACCTATGTTTTCTTATACCATATAATCATGGATTTAGTACACAATTTTGTTAAATATATTTCATTATTACTGTTAACAAATAGACTAAAACCTAGGTGCTTTACACAGGCTTTAAAGCAGTTTCAAAGAATTAGAAGGCATTTTATAGCTAAACAATTTTATTGACTTTTTTGCAAAATAAAAAAACAAAATAACCACACCAAGAGTAAAGGCCATAGACAGCATTAACCAAATGAGCCAGCCACTTGGTTATAGTAGCTGATAACTAGTACAAGTGGATATTATTGCATATACCCCAGGTTCATTTATATATCCATTATAGTTTAGCAAGATTACAATCATAAAGTAGCTCTGGTTGTGTAAAACCTAGTAGCAGTATTTATTTAAATGACGATGTTAACATTTTATGTCTGAACAGATATTAATTTCATCATAGTTTTGATATTTATTCTCTCATTCATTCTTTCCCTAACAATTTACAAAACCACTGCACAAGAATTGATGTGGGTAGACTTCCAACCTTCCTTCATAGCCATTCTTTATCACTGTACAGTGATAAATCTTATAGGTGATGGAGTCTGTCACTTGTTTTCTTTACAATAGTTTCTGCAGCAGCATCTCTCTCTACCAATGCTAAGCAACTTCTAGCACTCTAGGATAGCATCTGTCAGGAATGAGCTGTCTAGAACCTGAATATTTAGAGGCGTGTATGGCTTTCAGTCTGAAGCCTTTCCTAACCCATGGTACTGGGGTTTGAACTTACTTTGCCTTTGAATACAAGAAAAAAACCCAGCTTTTCACATCAGTATGCTGAGTTGCCTGCTGGAAACATCAATAACAAATCCAATACACAATACTACCACGGTTACAGAACTATGCCTGAGACACTATATAGGACTGGGAATGTATGTTCTATAATTTAATTTATAAGAATTTCAGTTTGGTCATTTAAAAAGCTTTTGCATCCTTGTATTTTCTAGTGTAATGCTACAAGTACAAAGCAACAGTTGGTCTTTAGACAATCATAAACAAAAAGGATATTTGAACATGCTGAAGGCTTTTTTTCACCAATGAAACAAAAATGCAGGGTTTTTTTTTATTCACTGTACCTTCAACTTTGTGTTTTCCTGGAATAACTACTGCAACAGGAATGCACAATCTACTTTAAAATACAGAATCTAATTTTGAGTTCCACTTGGAAAGAGCTGCAAAATAATTTTAACCAAATCTAAACTAACTTGTATGGGAAAGATCATTCTTCATTTATAAAATACTGATACTACAACAGAAGAAAGTACCTCCCTGGTTTTGCTGCCTTTTCATTAATATAACTCTCCACGAAGCCAAAAGGAATTCTGCATGAGGAATGACTGCAGACCCAGACACTCAAATGAAAAAGAAAAAAACCCAAAAAGTCAACTGTACTGCAGTAATGCAAATACTATACAGAACTTCTCCTTGTATTCATGTCCATACTGCGTTTACCCTGGATAGATATAAAATAATAAGCCCTTCTAATGATTTTAAAATTATCCTCTTGAATCTAGACATTTTAAACCTCTGAATACTTAGAATCACTAGATTTCACATGCTCCATACAACCATAATTATTTGCACTTACATGGCAAATGTTAGAAATACATGTTCCTGCAGCTGAACAGGTAATTATACTGCCTATTATTCAGCTGAGCAAACATTAAACACTCCTTTACTTTAGAAAGAAGAAATAACCATCTAATTGTATTATGAGTGTATGGTACCTTAAGGAACAAAAACTGGTTTTCAAACAAAGGTGAACATTTTTACTGGATACTTTAAAAACAGTCAGTAAAGACTGAGGATTGTCTATTTGGATTCTATCTTATCAAAAAGGAAAAACAGTTAAAATCTAAGTATAAAGCATTATATGGTTATTTTGTGGTCTGTAAAATAAAGTAATATCCAGAATTTTTATTTAAACAAAATACACAAGACAGTATAAAAATATTTCCCAATTTGGAGTTTGAAAATTGCTTTTATATAAAAAGAAATGTAATAATGGTAGAGGCTTATTTTGCTTATTAACCAAAAATATACATATGACTTTAAGGAGCTGTTCCAGGCTCACTTTAGGTAAGCTTATGCTTTTGATCCTAACAATAATAAATGCACACACGTGGAATGAAGTCAGTGCCTGAAACCTGAGCTACATCTTATTTCTAACAATATGACTAATATTAGAGCAGTGTTATAATTATATAATTACACTTTAAGTGTTTCCATGTATTTTCTTTGTTCAGGCAACTACAGCAGAGGAATTCCGGAAGCACCACTTCCGTTTTGAATGATGTTTATTCTGTGCAGTATCTTCCTGTTCTCTTTCCTTTTTAACTCGCTGGTAGTGATCCTCTTCTTTTAGGTACCACACAGGCGGCCAGCGGTGTCTCTCAAAATATTCCTGATTATCTGATTTTAAAAGAAGTGATAAGATAACTTAGGTTCTAAAATGAGGACATAGCTGTAGACAGAGTCAAGATTTGAGTATGTAAGGCTTTTATCTACCTTGAACTACTTTCCATTCGATGCCTCAGCTTATCCATTGTTTAAAATAGCTTACTGACACTTACCTGCAATGCTGCTATGGTTTAATTAAATACCTATAAAGTGAAGGGAGAGCATCAGCTGGAAGAGACTTACTTAGAAAACTACACTGTTTTATGATGTGAAATAAAACTAAACATGGGCAGCATTTTCAGTGTGAGTTCTGGAGAGACAATCACATCATTTTTAACTGCAGATGACAGGAATTCTAAGCATAACTCTTGGCCCATGAGGTGGACTCAAACTCTGGTCACCTGTTCAAGAGAGTGTATTAACTCTGCTAGGGCGGGAGAGAGCACTGGCTCAGCTTCATAGGCAGATGAGCTAGTTAATCTTTTTATTTTTAAAGGATAGAAAGAAAAAGATGGGTCTCAAAAATATGGGGGGAAGTTATGGATGATCTTACCTGCGGATTTAGCTTTTATTTCTTTACGGAATTTGGAGCAAACACTGTTGTAATTGGTGCAGATGTAGTATAAGCACCACACAGCCAGCTGATTAGCATTGTGGAACTGCAAGGAAAGATCGTCAATTTGAATTACATGATCATCTCCAAACTAAAACCAGAAGTTTAGGAGAGAGTGATCCTTCATTGTTTCATTCTGGTAGGGCTTCTGAATAGTATAGAGAGAGATTTAGGTAATGTTGGGCATCACGGTGTGACTCCTGACACTCAGCAGCTGCTCAGAGGGAATTCACTGAGCTGTGCCTCACACTGAGTCAGGGGTACTATTTGTTTCTTTGACACAAAAACCCACTTCATCACACAGTGGCCAAAATGGAAGTTACTGGGAGCAGCTGGGGCACAGTAAGAAGTGGGGTAATCATGCGTCTCTTCCTGTATCGTTCTGAGCACCTCCACAGAGGTATGTACATGCTCAACTCTGCTGCACTTCCACAGAAGTTTAGGACAGTCACCATTGGTCAAGACACAGTCAGTGCTTCATAGGACTGCACCCTTATTATGATTCTATGCACTTAAATTTTGACTTGCAGCAGTCAGATTTTCCTAATGGTTACTACTCATTCCACCTTGCAGAACTCTCCAGAGTATATTTAATGCCAAAACTTAAGCATTACTGAAAGCACAGTACAGTATCTGGCAAATACTTCTTTTAATCAAAAGGAAATACAGCTATAATGCAAGTCACATTTGTAGAGTATGTCCATCTATCTGACAGTTTGGTAGCCTACTGTGATCTTCTAGGATTATAAACATATCACACTGATCTACAGTACAGAGCACAGAGAAGAAACTGTAACTGGATTTTGTATGTATCTCTATATCCGGCTTACACACACACACACACACTTCACAAACTCAGAAGGGGATCAGAATTTTTTTTAACAGTTTTATAGGTATTGAAAGCATCTGGTATGAAGCTCATACAGCAATCAGTCTGTACAATACACTGATTACAAAAACTAGAGTATAATAGCACAAGCTGGAGCCAACACACATATTTAAAGTGATGTGAAAACACATTGTTCTATTATCTCTTTCCACTACATTGCTTCCTTGGGTATTGCAACATTCATTTATAAAAACAAAGGCACATATTTTAAAGAGAAGTAGTCATCTTTGAACACTCTCTTGTGTTAGAGCTCAGGCAATCACAGAAGCAACACACCTGAATAAAACAGTGTCATAGGCATTCACTGAGAGCCACAAAGGAAGACATCTACCTTGACTAACAACTCTGCCCTCCGACCATAAGCACTACAATCATAGCACCCTAACAGGAAGAGATTTAAGGGGCATGGATATTAGGGTTGTACAAAACAGCATTGTTTCATTTCGAGTTCCAATTCACCATTTTGAAGGGACAGTGTTTCGTTTCATTGTTTTGTTTCGAAGCACTGTTCCATTTCGTTTTGTCAAAACTGCTGCACCATTTCACATGTATGCTATAATGGGGAATCATGAAAATGCCTAAAAACGTTGTCATTTCTTGCCTGATTCAAATAAAAATTGCAGGGATGGTAGCCCCTTCCGAGGGCATGAAGCCTGCCAAGTTTCAAGGAGATAGGTGCAGAGGTTTCTGGGAAACTGTACCTCAAACAATTGAAAGGAAAACTCATATCACTTGCTGGCAGTGGCAGACTCCTGTCATCCTGTGTGCAGATCTGGGGGCCTGCACCCCTGGGAGGGCTGCAGGTCTGTGCTCAACTCCTCTGGGGGGTGAGGGCCCCCAGATCTGTGCATGGGATGACAGGAGGCTCCTGTTGTTGCCTAGGACTGGTGCTGGGTCCAATCCGTGCCCAGTGCCGGGAAGACTGCTGCTGCTGCTGGCCCCAGCCAGCAGCGGCAGCCTGCTGTCATCCCGTGTACAGATCCAGGGGCCTGCACCCCCCAGGAGAGCTGCGGGGCTGTGCCAGACTCCTCCTGAGGGGCACGGGCCCCCAGACCTGTGCGTGGGATGACAGCAGGCTGCCGCTACCAGCTGGGACCGCCACTGAAGCCAAGCAAGCCCAGCTTCGAAACTGGAAACATTTCAAAACTTTTGAAATGTTTCAAGTGCCCTCGTTTCATTTCGAAGCTGTTTCAAAGCCTTCAGTTTTGTTTCGATTTTGCTGTTTCAAGCTCAAAACAGCTTCGAAACAAAACACCCAGCGAAATTTAGCCCAAATGGCTATCACATGGGGACATACCTAGAATGTCTGTAAGCAGGCTAAGGGACTTTAATGTACTAGACGGCATTAAGTAGTGAATGCTCTACTACCTGGGTGACTTCACTACAATATAGAAAAACTAAAAAGACAGACACACAGATAAGTCTCTATAGAGAGAGACTGATTTCTTAACAAATTGAGAAAATAAATCTCCTTTGCGAAGGAGGTTAAAATGCTAAGATGCAGTTTTATAATCCATCATTAGGTTTTAAAAATGAAGATGCAGAAGTCAGAGTAGGATACGACTGGGGGGGCTCAGTTCTTTTCCCTGGACACAGGGGTCCTTTGGGAAACCTTTATTTTATGTAGGGACAATTCTCAACCCCACTAGGTTTTTGGCATAGTACTACAGTTGGGAAGAATAACTTTTAAAAGGTTGTAATACAGTCCTTACTAACCTGTGCAAATTCCAAATAGGAGAGTACATCGCCATCTATTGCAATGTCATTCATTGATGCTTTTGTCAGCTCCTGCACAGCATGCTGTTCTGTTAAAGAAGAAAACCAATAATTGACACAATAAAAATATGCATTTTAGCATAAAATAATTTACAAATATTTATCAGAGAGCAAAAAATACGACAGTGTGTTTTGAGAACAAAAATCTTCTCCATTCTATTCTAGGTTTCCATAAGTAATAATTGAGAGGAAGGAATTTCCAAAATATACAGCCACAAATCATTACCTGGTTGAATGACTGCAATTCTTAATACAGACAACAAAACAGAGTACCAAAAGTCTTAATATGCTTGGTACTTGACCCACAGATCAACCTGAAACCTACAGCTATTCAAAATGATATACAGATTTCCTTTGGTTCATAAATCAGTAAGAAAGAAATGGCCTCGTAGGGTATACTTATATTTCTGCAGTAGTTGTTTCTGATTCCTTCTAACAGAACCTTTGAGCCTTTGCATTACCTATAATATTATCTCTAAACAGATGTATTCCCACGCTCCTCTAAACCCTCTTGTAAACCAAAATCAATCTACTACAGAGAATCAAAACCTCCTGCCCTCTCCCCATTCATTATGGGTTAGTTTTTATTAATGAAAACATTTCCAATAATATAGCAAAGTTCATTGCCATCTTTCTCATGACTGGCTACTCCTATAGTTCTTAAGTTAGGGTCTTCAGCCCCTAGAATAGGCCCCTCTTGCTAATGGACAATCGCTCACCTTTCTTGTATCCAAGTGACACAACAAACCACCTGACTCAGCAGACCCACCTAGCCCATATCCTGCTAACAGGATGGGTACCTGAACCAAACATTGCCAGACTGAAGTGTATGGTCCTTGTCAATAGCACTAGGGGTCCACAATAAATATTGCTCAAAGAAAAGTAAAAGATATTTTTAATATTTAAGGATATGTCTGTGCCATGAGCACTCAGAAAAATTATGAGGGCCCAATACATACACTTGTGCAGGATCAGGGACTAACATGGACTAAAACTACCAAATCAGTGTGGAACCGACTCCTCTACTGTGTCTTGCTGCACAGTAGAAAGCTATTCAGGAGAGGAGGTACTCAACATTAAGGAAATGACAGCTTGTCAACAGGTACAACTAACTCCTCCTGTCTCTCATAGTTTTTGTCTCATTTTCATCTTAGCTATTCCCATATTCCTCAAGGAAACAGAGAAAAATATCCAGAAGTTTAGTATTAAAATCATTATTTCACACAGACATTTTTGTCTAAAATGAAGGTGGAAAAGTAGATTTTCTTAAAATTATACATGTTGAATCCCCACATCTACAGCTGACTAACTGAGTCTAATCTCTGCTGTAAAAACAGATCTGATGCACTGAATTGGATCAATTCTAAATTGGCTCAGTTATAAGACTCTCTCAGTATGTATTTATAAAGGAGTGCCTTGTTCACTTTAATGGTAAACTTAGCATTCGTACTGTTTCGCTGTGATTTAAGAATAAAAGAATAGGCATTATGCATAGTAGGATATTGTTATTAATAAAGAAGGAAAATGTCTTTTTCTACAATATTGAACACTATAATGGCCTGAGTTATTTAGCACAAGTCATGGAGACAAGAGAGAAAAGCATGTTTTTTCTTAGTGCAAATGTCAACTTGCATCACAACCAGCCTTTATATGAAGGAACAGCATTTCTTTCCCTCTACATTTCCAATGAAAGCAGTGTGGGTGTTCAAAGACTCCTAAGCACCATTTTAGGAGTTCATAGAGACATTGCATTTGCCAACATGCAGACTCCTTACCTGCAAGTGCAACCAAGTGAGGAAGGCAAAATCTGTTTGCCAATGCAATTAATTCAAGTGTGTCCAACTCCTGACTTGATGATAACTGCTTGGTATACAGATAATCCAGGACAGCCTGCATAGAAGTCTTGTTTATGGTAAGAAGAAGAACCTGCAAAATGTATTTAAAAAGTTCTCTTATGAAAGATAAGCCTTTAACATATACAGGCCATATCCCACCTCTCTCATTATCCTTTTTTCTGCCAGGAGGTAACATTTTAAATTAAGAAAAATACCCAAAAAATCAAACTTCACATTAAAATTTAAAAAGTCACCAAGAGAGTCAGCCAGAATCTAGTTGTACACCTATGCTTCTATACAAAGCCAGCATCTTGGTGGCAGTAAATGTATGTAGCTCCACAGAAGCATCTGGAACTGTGCCCATTTACAGCAGAGAATTTGGCCCATGCTTTTGTAAAACGGTATTATTTCATGTCAGTTCAAATCAAAGGCTGGGCTGGCATGCCAGTTTTTCAGGACCCTAATAAATAAACAATTTTTTCTTTGGTTTTTTTTTCTGGTTCTTGGAATAGAACCAACTCTGTTATACTTTCTATTTATGGTTGATTCTAAATCCTCTAAAAATCCAGGTGCCTAGGTGTACCTCCTGATTAGGATATGGTTAGTTTAGTTCCAAAACTCTCCCAACTCCACCTTCAGGTAAAGAGGTTTCCAAAATCCAGCTCCTGAATTAACTTTCCTTGATGTTGACAGATGCTACACATTTTTCTGTGCAAAACTGGAATTCAAACTGACCCTGACTGTGCCCCAGTGAAAGGTGCACCAACTGGTGGATAAACACCCATTACCATTCAGAAGAAGCAAAACTCAAAAGTGTACTCTAAGGAGTGGCACTGTCTAGATAGCCATGTGCCTCATGTTCATGAAACAAAAGAGTTACAGTGTGCATGCATGAACTAAGTAGGTAGAAGGCTTTCTGGGCTACCAGCTTTCATGTGAGCTCAGAAGCTCAAGGGAATATTCAGTAACCATTGAGAGTGACCTACTCCCCATAGCAGTTCAAATCTAACCCTTGACAAAGATCTGAAACAAAAAGGAAGGCATGTTGAGCACGGGCTTGCTGCTCTACTTGAGGGTCTACCTGTCCCACATAGACCCCTCCCTGCTGGAGAACTGGCACCAGCTGGAAGCAAGGGTGGTGGAGCAGCTCCAGGCATGGGCTGGGCTCCTGAGGTGTCTCTCCCTGCGTGGGAGAGTGCTGGTGCTGAACCAGCTGGTCCTGTCCATGCTCTGGCACCGCTTATAGACCCTGCCTATGCCCCCTGAGGTCCTGGCAGGGCTCCAGAGATGGGCGCTGGAGTTTTTCTGGCCAGGATGGCACTGGGTTGCTGTGGAGGTCCTGAGCCTCCCCCTGTGGGAGAGTGGCCAGGACCTGGTTTGCCTGTGCAGCCAGGTCCTAACATTCCGCCTTCAGGCCCTGCAGTGACTGCTATACAGTGTTGGTAGCCATGTGACATGAGGCTGGTGTGCCTTCCTCTGCCACTTCTGGGGGCTCCGATATGACTGGCAGCTCCTTGGCCTTCGAGGCTTCTCCCTACAGGACCTTTGAGGGCTGCCAGAGTTCTACTAGGACCTTCTTCCAGCCTGAAGGCTGGTCTCTACCTCCAGGTCCCCTGAGGCAGTTGCCCAGGGTGCCAACCAGCTTGTTGAGCTCCTTCTCTGGAACCCCCAGCTGAAGCCAGCATGGCTTCGTCACGAGCAGGTCATGTTGGACCAACCTCATTTCTTTCTATGATCAGGTGACTCATCACCTGGACGAGAGAAAAGCAGTTGACATCATATACCTTGACTTCCAGAAAGTTTGACCTGGTGTCCCATTAGGTACTGATCAGAAAACTGGAAGGTATCGGGCTCAAATGCGGGATTGTCAAGCGGGTATGAAACTGGTTGCAGGGTAGGACGCAGAGTCCAAATGAATGGATCAGTGTAGTTCTGGCAAGATGTGGGCAGTGGCATACCCCAGGGGTCAGTACTTGGCCCAATGCTGTTCAACATCTTCATCAACAACCTGGATGAGGAGGTGAAAAGCCCACTGGCCAAGTTCGCAGATGACACCAAGATATGGGGTTGCATGGACACACCCACAGATAGACTGCAGATACAAGCAGACCTAGACAGGCTGGCATGTTGGGCAGAAGGGAATCAGATGAGGTTCAATGTAGAGAAATGCAAAAAGTGCTGCATCTGGGAAGAAAGAACCCCCAGCACACCTACAGGCTGGGCAACGCTAACCTGATCAGCACTACAAATGAAAGGAATCTAGGGGTAACAACAGACCCCAGCATGAATATAAGCCGGCAATGCAACACAGGAACCACTAGGGCCAATAAAACTCTGGCATGCATAAATCGATGCGTCTCCAGTAAAACCAAAGAAGTGATTCTCCTGCTTTATTCAACATTGGTGTGGCCACAGCTGGAGTATTGCATCCAGTTCTGGGTGCTGCATTTCAACAAGGACATGCTAAAGCTCAAGAGTGTCCAGGGAAGGGCCTCCCATATGATCAGAGACTTGCATGGCAAGCCATACAAGGAGAGGCTGAAGCATCTTGGATTCTTCAGCCTTAAGAAAAGAAGGCTGAGAGGGGACCTGATTGCAGCTTACCACTATATCAGAGACATACATCAGAGTGTATGCCTCAACTGTTCACCAGGGCACCCTGGGGGAAAACTAGAAACAACGGCTACAAGGTCCTGGAAGATAGTTTCAGGCTGAACATTAGGAAAAACTTCTTCACAAGTAGGGTGTCCAGACTATGGAACAAGCTCCCCCCAGAGGTGGTGCAATTACCCACCCTTGGAGGTCTTCAAGAGAAGACTAGACTGTCACCTGACCCCCAGATGTCTTTCCTGCTTATGCAGGGGGCTGGACCCAATGATCCTTTGGAGTCCCTTCCAGCCCTATGATTCTATGAGGAGCCGACAGCAGAGGCACCCAGGTTGCGACCGAGGTTGATCTTGGCTGGTGTCACCCGTATTGGAGACCTCCAGGACTACAATAGGCAGGAGTGGGTGGACCCCGCTACACTGGCCCAGTGCATGGGTCTACCCACAACACGTGCGACCTGCCATCTGGTCCAGGAGGTGAAGTCTATCCTACCTCCTGACGTCCTTGCCTTTGTTGACCAGGTCCTACGTGGTGGCAGTCCCTGACTCCCCATGTCCTCCAGCCCACCGGAGTTTGTAGTGGCACTGGCACCATGCCCGGCCTTGTGGTCCACCACGTGAGCTGGCTGGAGGGTACCAGACTGCTTCATTTTTCCACCATCCATCATCACCACCTCTATATGTTTGCGCACTGCACAATCCATCATGCCATCCTCGCATCCTGCCCAGACACCAAGTGGCGGGTCCTGCTTGGCAAGGGCGTAGCTGGGGCACTCCAGTGGCTGAGGTTGTACTCCATCCTCATCCCATGAGCCACTGGGGACCTCAGCTCCCTGGAGCTGTCACCACGGGTGCGTATGTGGTGAGCTTCACAGACACCCTGGTCTCCTGCCCCTTCTGCAGGCAGAGGAGACCCTGGCACACATGACCCTTGCATGCGCCAGGCTGCTGCCCCTCCACCTCTACCTCCAGAGCCTCCTCCTGAGTTCTGGTTGAATTTCACCTGCCACTTTTTTGGTTTTGGTCACTCCATCCATGGCCCCACCAAGTCCCAGGACCTCCCGGTCAACCTCCTCCTGGCAAAGTGGGCCCTGTACTTGAAAAAAGGAGGCTCTGGCCGGGAAGGTGCCCAGAGACTGCAGGGCCACTTTCCTCTCACTTGTCCGAGCATGTTTCTGGGCAGAGCACCAGCGGGTGGCATCCCTGGGCTCCTTGGATGCCTTTGAAGGCCAGTGGGTGTGGCCCTGGGGGGGTCTCTGTTCAGTGTCCCCCTCTGGAGAACTTATTTTCACGTTTTGATCCTTTGACCCCCCACGTCACTTCTATTCTGTTTTTGCTTTTGTTGTCCCAAGGAATTAATTGCATCTTTCAGCCTTTGGCCCCACAAAGGGGCTATTAGTTAACTGGGTGGGCCTTAAGGTCCACATTAATATGGAAGATACAAATAGACAGGAGCTTTTGGGGTGCAGCCAATTGGTACCTGGGGACATTACACCTTCAGCTGAACTGTACCTTCAGCTGAACTGCTGAAGCAGTGCTGAGAGTTCCCTGCATTCTCTACCCACTGCAGCAGTCTGGCAGTGGGGGCTGCTGCCTGACTGTGACCTGCTGTGCACCTGCCCTCAAAGGTATCCAAGAAGCCCGGGGACGCTGCCCACTGGTGCTCTGCCCAGAAACATGCCTGGATGGGGACTACACAGCCAGTAGAGGCATCTGCCCCTCTGGGCCAGCTGCCAGCAGGCTGTGGCTGCAGAGCTGGCCTTTGTGCAGCACTACTGCCATGTGTGCCCCCTGCCTGGCCATCTGGGCAGCTATTGCCCAGAAGATGTTCCCAGTGTGGTGGCCTGCTTTGAACTGTCTAAGCATGTCCTCCTGGCCCCAACTGGCCAGGAGGTCAGCCACCTCCAGCTGGGTCCAAGGTGCTAGCTCTGAGCAGGCTCCTCTGCCCAGGTCCTGCCACTTGCCTCCCTAGCAGGAATTCTGGATTTCCCTATTTGAAAACTGAAAAATCCCAGATAAAAAAAAATCCCAAAGCCACTCTGTAAAATACCTCAAAATCCATGTTCTTCCACAATTAAAACAAAAGGTATATAGAGTGCGAGAGAGAGAGACAGAGAATCAGAGATCAATTGGGCAATATTTTGTTGATATATTTACAGTGTTAAAGCAATTTGGAAGCCTACCAGTGTCTCTATCATCATACTAAAATGAATTCTAAATAGCTATATGTTTTGCTGTTTGCTTTTGGTTTTCTTACCGTAGAGCTGTTAGAGCTCCCCTTGACCCCTACACTAACCAAGATGTGGGGACAGCTGCCCCTGCAGCCACAGCTCCTGTCAGTAGGTCTCATCCTGTCTGGCACCTGGGCATGCATGGTGTGTGCTGGGGGGATGTGAGGCTTGCAGAACAGGGGTGGAAAGAGGGGTGGTGAAAGAGGGATGTGGGTGGCTGTGGAGGGATGTGGGGGCTGCAGGGTGTGTGGGTAGGTGTGGGTGGATCGCAGGTGCATTGTGGGGGGGCAGCTCAGGAGGGGTGGGTCCTCTGCCCCCCCGCAGAGTGCAGCTCCCCCCACACAACTCACAGACTGCCCCCCAAAGGGCTACAGTCCCCCATGGGGGCCACAGCCCCACAACAGGGGCTATAGGCCTCCCAACAGGGGCCACACATGGTCCCCACATCCCACCAGCTCCTGCAGCCCCCCCAATAGCTTCCCCACCCAGCCTCATCCCCTACTTGCACCCCCAGACACCTGATGGCTGCCCCACCTGGGCCCAGCCTCCCGGCACTTAAAAAAAAACAAACAAAAAACCAGCCCTGAACTCACTGGCAGTAGCAGCGGCTGTTGGGGTCACTGGGGCCTCCTGGCCAGTAAGTAGGGGTGGGGGTGAGGGGCTGGAGGAGGGGACCATGGGGGTATCCCTGCCTGGCCCCGAGCGCCCCCATCAATGTTCCACCCGGCCCCAGCATTCTGGCAATAGAAACAAGCAAAAAAAGCCCTGCATTTGATGGCAATAGCAGCTGCTGTCGGGGTAACTGGGGCCTCGTGGCAGAGCCCCCACCATACAGCACAGGGCACTGGGAACCAGCCCTGGCTGCCTGGCACCTGCACTGCCACTGCCCCATTGGGCAGGTGTGGCCTGGGTTGCCAGGGCGCCATGCGGCTCTGCATGCTGCTACTGCTGGTGAGTGAGGGTTTTTTTTTTTTGTTTTATTGCTGGGATGCTGGGACCACGCAGGGTAGTGATGTGGGGGTTTGGGGGTCTGGGGCCAAGTGGGGCAGTGATGGAGGGGTTTGAGGGGCAGGCGGGGAGTGGGGCTGGGCGAGGCAGCAATCTGGGAGCTGGGAAGTAGGTGGGGGATGCGGCTGGTGGGTGTCCCCCCATTGTTCTTTCCCCCATCCTTCAGTCCCCATCCCCACTTACCAGCATGGAGCTCGGGTCCAGCTCCCTGTGGCTGTCACACTGCCTGCCCTGCATGGGCAGTCAGCATGCTTCAGCACTGGGGCAAGGGCCAGCCATAGAGATGCTCTGACTGGCTACCAGAGTGTCTCTGTGGAGGACCTGAGCCTCTGGTTGCTTCAGGGCAAGGTCCCCGCTTTTTTTGCCCGGGGTATTTTTTGACCCTTGGATATTCAGGTGTCTAATTTTGCTCCTGCGCTGCAAATTTGCAGTGCAGGGAATGATTTTTGTTCCCGCATGTGCCTCTTGCAGCATCTCAAAGGGCTTTGAGATGCTGCAAGAGGCATGTGTGTGCTCATCTGGACACACCATTAGTGTGCATGGCAGATTCTGCAATGCAGATGCAAATAAAGACTCAAACATTGAGCAGCAATCAAAAGACTATTGTCAAATGAAGTTCCAAAACAGCATCCATATTATCAGCTATCCCTCAATTCAAGGACGATCTCTACCACGGCTCACTGATGGCTCTTAAGGTGACTTAAGAGTTCAATCCTTGAGCCACAGACTTGTCTGCTGGTTGCAGATCTTTCTGCAGGGGAGAGTAGGCTATAGGCTAGGATTTCTCTCCTTTCCCTTCCACCGCTCTCTCTTCTCTGCTTCAAGGGCAAGATGCTTTACCTTGAAATGGGCTGCCGCTTGGTTGAGGCTGTGATGCCACTGGAGTCTGTTAACAGCCAGCTCCTCCCAGCTCTTGATGTCAGCATTTTCTTGAGGTATGCCTTTGATGTGTAGGTATGCCTTGTAACATTTCCTCTGCCCACTGCAAGATCTCAGGCTGTTACTAAGCTGGGAGCAGAGCACTTGTTTTGGGAGTTGAGAGTTGGACATCCACACACAAGGTCTGGTACAGCAAATTTTGGGTTTGAGAATCACCAACTCAATGCTAGGAACACTGGCTTCAGCAAGGATGCTGGCATTTGTGCAGCAATCTTCCCATTTAATGTGGAAGTTTTTCTGGAAGCATTGTTGGTGATACCTCTCCAGGCTCTTGAGATGATGATGGTAGGTCACCCACATTTCACATCTGTAGAGGAGAGAGGGTATTATGACTGCATTGTAGACCTGTATCTTGGTGTCTTTCTAGAGATCACAAAGAATGGACATGCTGAAGCAATTTCTCAAGGGAGGTACTTGTGCTCCAGATCCTGCGCTGGATCTCCTCCTCAATGTTCACTTTCTGAGAGAGGTGGCTACCGAAGTAGCAGAAGTGTTTGACTATCTCAAGGGTCTTTAGTCTTCTCCATGTTGCCAGAGAAGCCCAAAGTTTGGTAGGCTTCTCCAAAAAGATCCAGTGCAGTCTAGAGGTTTTCCTCAGTGTGTGCAAGTCACTGGCATATTGCAGGTCAAGGATGGATGTTTTGAGTATTTTGGTCTTCAACTGAAGACATCCCAGACGGAATACTTAACAAATGGCAGGTTTTTCAATGTCAATTCCAGAAGTCCTTAATGAAAACCAAGATGACTGTCAAAAAAAAAATGGAGAACAGAGTTGGGGCAATGACATATCCTTGCTAGACCTCAGTTTGGGTGACAAACGGATTTGTCTCTGATCCACAATACAGGACAGTCACGGTCACTTGTTTATGAAGAAGCTTCAGGATCTTGATGTACTTTTCAGGACATCCAAACTATGGCCAGTACTTTCTGGAAGGCTTTGCGATTGACAAGGTCAAAGGACTTAGTGATGTCAATGAAGGCCATATCCAGATGTTGTTCCCAACACTTTCCTTGGAACTGGCAGGCAACAAAGTTCATGTCAGTTGCCTCATGGGGTGGTCTGAAACCACACTGAGATTTTGACATGACTTCCTCAGCAAGAGGTAGAAGATGGTTTGGGAGGATGCAGGCAAGGATTTTCCCTGTTGTGAAAAAGAGATCAGTATCTTGATAGTTCCCACACACAGACTTACCTCCTTTACTGAAGATAGTCACTATGTTGGCATTCCGCAGGTCCCCAGGGATCTTTTCATTGTTCCAAATTTGTAGAATAAATTTGTGGAGTTTCAGTACCAGTTCCGCACTGCCAGTCTTGTACATTTCAGCAGGTATGCCATCTAGTTCAGAAGCTTTGTTGTTTCCTTGATGGTATCCCAGACTTCTAAAATAGGAGGGCTGCCGAGGGATCCCCTTTCAGGATGTTGGGGGATGGACTCGATGGTGGTATCTGACACAGTTCAGAAGCGCCTCAAAGTGCTCTTTCCATTTAGTTTGGACAGATTCACAGTCTTTGAGGAGTGTCGAGCATCCTGTGATCACAGGAAAGTAGGACCATGGGAAGTTGGGCTGCAGATGGATTTTGGTGCCTGGAAAAAGACTACACATCGTGTCTGTCAGCATAGAGTTGGATCTCCTTGGCATCACTGATTTTTGATTTCCCAGATCCTCCTTTGAGCTTTGGCTTTTAGGAACTGGTATGTCTCCTTCTTCTGCCGAGATGAGGTTTCATCTTGCCAAGCAGAAGGAGCCCTTCTCTTTCAGTCAAGGAGGGCTTGGATCTCAGCACTGCTCTCACTGAACACCAGTTTGGGGGCCAAGGGTGGTATAGGCAATGGATTCAGATCAGGCTATATGAATAGCAGTTTTAAATCTCTTCCAGAGTTCCTCAATGTTGCCTTCATTTGTGGACAGGGCAGAGAGCTTTCCATGGAGACACCACTGGAAACACTGTTGCAATCGGTTTGGAATTTTAGGGTGCACTGCAGATTCTGCAATGCAGAGGCAAATAAAGACTCAAACATTGAGCAGCAATCAGAAGACTATTGTCAAACAAAGCTCCAGAGTAGCATCCACATAGTTTTCAGACTCTAAGACTGCACCAGTACAGGCTAGGAACCAACTGGCTAAGCTGTTTCTCTGCAGAAAAGGATTTGGGGGTTACAGTGGTATAACAGGGAACCCTAGCCCTGTTACCAGAAAGCAGGCCAGCCCCTTTAAGACCAGAACTTTCCAGGCACAGCCAGCTGGCAGGGTAGGGGTTAAAAGCTGAGCCTTGCTGGCTAGTCAGGTGACTGTAAGGGGGCAGGTCAAAACAAAAAAAACCCCTGGGCTGAGCTGGCTAAAGGGGGTGGACTCCTGGCAGACAGCCTTCCTTAACTTTATTTTGGTTATAGCCCACGGGCTTGCTATTTCTGTTTGATTGGTAATTGGGTGGTTTGTGGTTGAGGCTGTAGAGGAGGACAAGGCCTCATTAGTGCCTTGGGGTGCAGTCATAAAAGGCCAAAGGGCCCAGTGCGCTAGTGGGTGCAGAGGTACAGGGTCAGAGCTGGCTGGAGGAAAATAAAACTTTGAAGCCAGGTTCTAGTGGGCAGATCTAGGCTAGTAGTCCGAGCTATAAAAAGAGGACCAAGCCTCTGAGGCAGAAGACCCAACAACTCAGCACCCAGGGGTGCATTGTGAATGCAGGGGGCCAGGAGGCCTGGTGTCGTAGTAAGCATAAAAGGAGGGCCATAAGCTCAGAGAGTATTAAGGAGCTAGAGCCTCAGAGTCAAACCCTACCTGGTGGGTTTAGGCTGGTAGGCCTAGCTGGAGAAAGACAGGGGTGAGAAGCCCGTGGTGGCTGAGAACCCCAACACAGAACTACTAACAACATCTGCAAGGCGTGGGGGCACATATAGGGGTGGCTGGAGCGTGCAAGGACAGCCTTAGTCATTGGGGCGTACAATGGGTAGTCTCCTGCTTGTAAGAACAACTAAACAATAGTTACATCAAGATGTGGCAGGTGAACAAAGGACAAAACACAGGAGTGAAGTATTAAAGGACTTCAAGGGTGCCCCTCACAGGCCGCTAGAATGCTGCTGGGGATGGCAACCTGTTACAAGTAGACAATACACTGAATATGAGCCAGCACTGTGCACTCGTTGTGAAGAAGGCTAATGGCATACTGGGCTGCTAAGGAGAGGCTGAGGGAACTGAGCTTATTTAATCTAAAGACGACAAGACTGAGAGGGAATTTAATACAAGCTTTCAATTACCTGAAGGGTAGTTCCAAAGACGATGAAGCTAAACTGTTCTTAGCGGTGGCAGAAAACACAACGAGAAGCAATGGTCTCAAGTTGCAGCAAGGGAAGTTTAGGTTAGATATTAGGAAAATATTTCTCCACAGGAGGGTAGTAAAACACTGGAACAGGTTACCCAGAGGGGATAGACTCTCCATCCTTGGAGGTTTTAAGACCCAGTCAGACAAAATTTTGGCTGGGATGATTTAGTTGGGGATGGTCCTGCTCCTGAGGTCCCTGCCAGCTCTAATTTTATAGGATCCTATGATATGCCTACCCTATAAAGTACATTTGGAGGGGGTGGGACTGAGAGGCAGGATAAATAGCCTGTGTGGAGCACTGTGTTGCTGTGACTAGATTCCTTCTGGTGCCTGAGCTACCTCACCTGAACCAAGCCTGGGCATCTCTATACTACAGCAACAGCAATGAGGTATTGGTACCAAAGCAAAACATCAGTGTTTGTTTTAGTTAAGGTGTTCTGAAAAATCATACAGTATGACAACTGACAAACGGAGAAGTCAGAAAAACAAAGTTGTGAATAGGCATTAATGTTATTCAGTCAGGTTAGCTAAAAGCAATTCTAACTTGCATTCTGATTTTTATCATTGACACTAGCTGAAATGTTTCATTCTGCTATCCTGCGTCAGGTGAACTTACATACTCCATGGGAAACTTACCTATCTATTAAACCAGAGGATGGAGAAAACATATAATGTTGAAATGGCACGCTGCTCCTGAGAAGGTTTTTTAAGGTTTTGGACCTTTGTCAGTAATAGCTCATGGGATCTTACAGAAACACCACAGAGCTAGAAATAATTCAGAATTGCTTTCAAAAGCTCTAATTTGCATTTCTATGCTTTAAACAGTTCCAATTAATTTTTTAAGTAATCCATGAAAACTTGGTTATGGCTGACAGATGAGAAATACTGATTTTTGTACTGACTGAAAGTGAAAAATGTCAAACTTCTTCCCCTAGTTAATGTAAATATGGGCTGTAATTTTTATGGCACTGTGACAGGGGGCTGTTTCAAGGCTGGTCATGACATTGGCCCGCCCACCTGTCTAGGGCAGTCCACTCACCTGACTCACCTGCCATGCCTTTGTTGGAACTGAACAGTTGTTCATAGGTGGGAGGCTGCCCACTTAGTGTACTGATGCCAAGGGCATAATACACAGCTCCGAACTTCCCTTATACCATGTCCCATGCCTTGCAGATGTTACACGACTGTTCTCACCTCTGTTGGGGCCTTGGCCTATTCAGCCACTGCCCCTTTAATTTGGCTAGGACTTCTAGCCTAGGCCCACTGAGTCTGACCTGACTTTGACACGCATGCTCTGCTCACTGTCTCCTGGTCACAGGGCCACTGGCCCCTGTCTGAGTGTGCCCCTCTAGCACCGGGCTCCTTGGCTTTGCCTGCTGTGCCCTTCTGGTGCCAGATTCCCTTTGGCCCCTGTCTGGTTGCACCCTTCTGGTGCCGGGACCTCTGGTCCCTGTCTGGCTGTACCATTCTAGGCACTAATGAGACCTCCAAACCTCCCCTCCGAACATCCCAGACCTCTGGTACAAACAACAACACAAACATGAGCCCCTGGGCTATAACATAACAGTAACAATGAAAAAACTTTGCCCCTTTAAGAAGGCAAAATTCCACTCCCTGGAGTGTGTCCCCTAGCCCTGGGTACCTTGTGGACTCCAGAAGCCTCACTGTTCTTTTAGGCAGTACAATGTTTTGGGTAGATCTAGTGCAGGAGCTCCTTCCCCTGGCAGTTGCTAGAGAGAGTCACCCCTGCCAGCCTGAGTTTATATGTTCCCAGGGCCCTGCCTCCTTCCGGTCAGCTGACCACCTGCAGGTGCTGGCTAATTACCTCATTAGTTGGTTGCTCTAGCAACCTGCAGCTCTGCAAAGCCTGCAGGGCCCCCTGGCTAGGCTGCTTCTGCCCTTAAAGGAGCAAGCACACCTTAATGCCTTGCAATAGGCACCTACAGGAAGTGTCCAACTCTTTTAATGTAACAGGGGTGGAGTGCCTAATTCCCTTATGCTCCATTAATAAACTGCAGTGTTACTTTTAGGTAGGCATCAAGAATTTCTTAATATTCTAACCCTGGTACTAATGGCATATAAGCCTATTCACACAAAAGAGATTAAGTGAAATTACACAAGAGGGAAAAGGGTTTTCCAGAATGATTAATGATACTGGCACCTCGATTTTCAGTAGTCCCACTTACAATATCTTTAAAAGTCCAGTTTTCAAGCAGAGATGGGGAGGATTTTTTGAAAATCACCTTAAAATGGTGTTTGAAGTTGGGCACCCCCAAAAGTTACAGTTCTGAAAAACCTTGGCAATGATGATTTTCCTCAAGAAGTAAAGCAAAATTAAAATTTCTTTGTCCATCTGTAGGTGAAGATGCAGAATGCATATTCTGTCATAAACAAAACTCATTCTTAGCAGCCAGCTTAATTATATCTGTCCCTCCAGCCACTAGAGACCAAATCTAAAGTCCTCTTAAGTCAGTTGCAGAGTTCCACTCTTTTATTGCACATTGAGTCTTCACCTAATATGCTTGATGGATCAGCTGCAGCATTAGTTTCACTGGCTTTCTAGACTTAAGTTGGTATTTTGAATACTTGGTTTCACGTGCACCTTCTTTCTCATACATCAGTAAGAACAACTGATATAAAATCATCTCAAGAGGCAAGGATGCCTTAGAATGAAATTTTTAGTGGGATCGAGTTGGACATGCTTTTGAAACCTTGCCTAACTCTATCCCATCCATGCAGTCAGTCCACTAAAAGATCTCATGCCCTGAGCCATATCCAGACCACGGGATTCCTTGTGAGCTGGATCCAGCCTGGTAGTGGCAGCTCCAGTTCTGATCTGACAGCAGCTCTGGCTTTGGCATAGGGCATGTGGCACAGCTCCATGTCCTGTTGCATGCCCCATGCTGGAGCAGAAGCTGCTGTTGCTGCTACATGCCATATGCCATGGTGGCATCTTTAGCTCTAGCACAGGTCATGAGGTAGAGGTGGCAGTGGTGGTTACAGCATGGGGTAATGACAGGGTTAGCAGCTGAGGAGTTGGGGCTGTGGCAGTGGCAACACGCAAAACATCTGGAGGGTACCTGGGGCTATATCAGCCCTTGTTTGTCTTCCTGCCACCAACTGCCATGTCCACAAGGGCCAAAGGCAGGCCATACCCACATCCCCAGTCTCCAACTTCCAGTGGCCTGCTGATAGCCTGGTGGGCTGGACAGAACAGCTCTGCAGGCTGCTGTAGATCAGTGATATCCAAAATATAGCCTGTGGGCCAGATGTGACCCACAAAACTGTGTCATATGGCTCAAGGAGCTCCTGGAGAGGCTGGAAATTCAGTGGTGGGCAAAGAGGTGCAAGGCCTGCAACTGAAATATGGGGCATGGAGTTTGTTGGGGATGCATGTTAGTGGTGGGGGTGATGACAGCTGCATTAACCCATGCAGCTCCTTGATGCTGCTTGCCCTGTCACCAGAGGAGCTCCTGCTCTAAATGGAACCAGTAGCTGACTTGTAAAACTCTTATGCTGATCAGTCACTAGGAGGAGATGGAATCAACATATCCCAGTGGGCATTACACACACACACACACACACACACACACTGGTTATAACATCCAAGCATTTTAGTGCACCAGACAATAAATATGTAAGTTATTTTATAACAGAATATACACATTTAGAATTCCCAAAAGAGCCATATTTCTATAAACCACAGTGGCGATGTGTAGGGGGTGCATGGGGATGCACGTGCACCCCCTTAGAGTGCTGGTGCACCCCCTGACTGGCCGCTCTCCCTTGTTAGGTGATGGGCAGGGGGGCAGGTGAGAGCACAGCCAATCAGGGGGTGCACCAGCTCTCTCAGGGGGTGCATGTACCCCCCCGGGCCGGGGAGTGGGAGCACTGGATGTAGGTCAGAGCCGCTTCTGGAAGCACCGCGGCCACTTCCAGGAGCACTGTGGCCACTCACCAGTCAGTAAGTTTTGTTGTGGGGGGACCCTCTCTCCCCTGGTTGGCAAGATTGGCTGCTGGGTGACCCCTCCCCGCCCCAGGTCACAGTGGGGGGCATGTGCCCCTCCAACTAAGGTGGCACCAGTTGCCCATGATAAACCAGACTCTGGAGACATACTGTATGTTTCCCTATCTGTACTTCTACCACTCCCGTATCCAAGTACTGCATTTCCCAAAGTCCAGAAAACTAAAGTTTAGTAAGTTTAATATTTTAAATTGCAACACTAAATGGGCTTGTTGAATCTTAATACATATTTTTGTTGCCAAGGATTGCTTACTACAATCAAAGTATGTATTTTTAATGAACCACTTGCCAAGTGTACCCCTGGGGAGGGAATTATGCTTTTCTGATATCTAAAAGTTATGAGAAAAATTTAAGTAGAAAATGGTTTTGCAGAATATTAAGTAGAAAAAGCCACACTGTGATACTGTGGGACACAGTTTGGCTAAAATGTGACAAATATCAGGATATGCATACTTTGAAAAAAAGATTATGTAAAGGCAGACACCCAAGTGCCCCAAAAAGTGGGCCTGTCAAATGCACACTTACACCTTTCCATATTATCAGACTTTGTAAAGGGGACTGGCCATTATTTCAGAAGGGATGTTTTAAGATGACCTTACAAGGCCAGCAGGGAATCTGCATTTCTTCTGAACATTGTGCCCCCTTCTGGAAGAAAGAGTGCATAGGCAGCTTTAGAGATTAAGGGTTCAGGTTTGAGTTACAGGATTTTTTTTTAGAAAACACAATATTTTTAAGAGGATTGTAGCTCTCACTTCAGGGAAGACTAATGGTATTTTGCATACCGCTGATGCATTTTACTGAAAATGGATGCTCTGTATGTATGTATATTAGCATGAGCACATTAGGGTAGGAATAGTATCTGTCTATTAGGCTAAATTCTTAAGCATAACACTACCATGTCGAGACATTTTACACAGCATCTCATACGTGCTCTGCACAGGAGGAGAATCTGAGAATTAAGTCCCTGATTTTTGTTGATGTACAGTAAGGAAGATCCATTTTCTTAGTTTAAAACATTGTGTTGTCTACAAGTGTTATTGCCAAGCCCTCAACACTCTTTCAAACAGCAAGTTTAATAATGGCTCTGTAATGGCTCCAGTCATGAAAATATATAGTCATACAACTTTCTGAAATACTTTTAAAGAAATTCAGAACATGTAAACCCTTGTTCAGTGTGGATAACAATATTTCTTCTGAAAAGCACATGTGTGTCTACAGCTGAGTCTTAACTGCAGAGAAACTTTGTTTTTTGAAAGGAAGCTGTAAAAAAAAGCCTGGAGCCTTTTCAAAGCAAACTATTTTGAACACGGGGAAAAAAACCCAACCCCCAAACAAAACCTTTTGATTTGAGAGGAGCCAGGGTGGAGAAACAGAAAAGCTGCTTACAGTTTTCTCCACTCCCTCCCCCCGCAACTTCTTCCTCCAAAATTGGTCTGAACCTCTGTTCAGGCTGGGCCTTTTAAAACTGTTTTACAATTTCTGTACACTGGGCAACTGAATGAAAGTGAAAAAGAATAGACTAGACTGTGGAAACATCAGTTTCATAGTTGGTAGGATAGGAAGGGACCTGAGCAGATCATCAAGTCGGACCCCCTGCCATGGCAGGAAAGAGTACTGGGCTCAAACAACCCCAGCAAGGCGTTCATCCAGCCTGCTTTTAAAGACCCCCAGGGTAGAAGCCAGCACCACTTCTCTTGGAAGTTGGTTTCAGATCCTAGCCGCCCTGACTGTGAAGTAGCGCCTCCTGATATCTAGCCTGAATCTACCCTCTGTCAGCTTGTGACTGTTACTTCTAGTCACTCCTGGTAGTGCTCAGGGGAACAGGGACTCCCCCAATGCCTGCTGGTTCCCTCTGACTAGTGTAAATGGCCACTAGATCCCCCCTCAGCCTTCTCTTGTGGAGCCTGAACAGGTTCAGGTCCCTTAGCCTCTCCTCGTAGGGCCTACTCTGCTGCCCCCTGATCATGCAGGTGGCCCTCCTCTGGACCCTCTCCATGTTGTCCACATCCCTCCTGAAGTGCGGCACCCAGAACTGGACACAGTACTCCAACTGCGGCCTGACCAGTGTCACATAGAGGGGGAGGATCACCTCTTTGGACCTGCCTGAGATGCATCTGTGGATGTAAGACAAGGTGCAGTTGGCCTTCCTGACCACGTCCCCACACAGTCGGTCCATGTTCATTTTGGCATCAATAATGACTCCAAGATCCTTTTCTGCCTCTGCAGTTCCCCAGCCTGTAGGTATGCTGCTGGTTCTTCCTCCCCAGGTGCAGTACTTTGCACTTGTCAGTGTTGAAACCCATCCTGTTCTCATCTGCCCACCCCTGTAACCTGTCTAGGTCCGATTGCAGCCTATTCCTCCCTTCTAGCATGCCCACTTCTCCCCACATCTTACTGTCATCTGCAGATTTGAACAGGGTGCTTTTTACCCCCTCGTCCAAGTCGCTGATGAAGATGTTGAACAGTGCAGGCCTGAGGACCGAGGCCTGTAGAACCCCACTGCCCACATCCCTCCAAGTTGAAAATGACCCATCCACCACCACTCTCTGGGTGCGGCCCTCCAGCCAATTAGTGACCCATCTGACTGTGTAGGTGTCAATACCAGAGTCCCCTCGTTTTTTAATGAGAATGGGGTGAGAGACAGTGTCAAAGGCCTTCCTGAAGTCCAGAAAGACTACATCCACTGCTACCCCTGTGTATAAGGATTTTGTGACCTGGTCATAAAAGGCCACCAGGTTGTTCTGACAGGACCTGCCTCTAATGAACCCATGTTGGTTGCCCCTAAGCATAAACTTCCCTGTTGGCCCCTCGCGGACATGCACCAGGAGAATTCTCTCAAAAAGCTTACCTAGGATTGAGGTAAGACTGACTGGCCTATAGTTTCCTGGGTCCTCCTTCCTTCCTTTTTTGAAAATGGGAACCACATTGGCCCTTTTCCAGTCCTTTGGCACAAAGCCAGAACACCATGAGTGCTCGTAAAGCTGTGCCAGGGGTCCCGCAACGACTTCTACTAATTCCCTCAGCACTCTGGGGTGGAGATCATCAGGACCTGCTGATTTAAATATGTCCAGTCCTTCCAGAAGTTCCTTGACTAGGTCCTCAGTGACCCTAGGCCTGGGTGTGCCTCTCCTGGGTCCTACGGGGGTCCTGGTGGGGGGAGGGGTGACCCGGGCCCTGCTCAGAAAAATGGAGGCAAAGAAATTGTAAATAGGTTAGCTTTGCTGTCTGGTGCGACGACTAGATTTCCTAGCATGTCCTGCAGAGGCCCCACGTTACCCACTACCTTCTTTTTACCCACTATGTATTTAAAAAAGGACTTCTTGTTGTCCTTCATGTGAGTAGCCAGTTCCATCTCCGCCTTGGCCTTCCTGACTGCCCCGAGCAACCGAGGTATAGTCCTCTCTGGTGATGGCCCCCACTTCCATTGGGTGTATGCCTCCTTTTTAGCTAGGAGACGTTCCCGTATGCTTTTGGTGAGCCATGGGGGCTCTCAAAGTCGCACATTTATTTTAAATTCAAACCTGTTTTCAAGTTGCTGAATACTAGGAAAAAGTCCCAAACTACCCAGGTTTGCATGTGCAATGTTTTTAAACTCTAATAAAATTATAAAAAAGGGAAACATTCAACATGTTGGAACAGCCAATACTGGAGGTAGTATGATACGCTGCTAAGGTCATGCAATTATTTAAGCCACTCTAAATTAAGAACATAACAATTGAGGCACACTTTTGGGCTGACTGTAGCTGACAAACTGTTCTGCATGTTTAATTCAATAAAGCATTGTTCTAAGGGCTACAGCAGCACCTAAGACTGCTACCTGTAAACAAGGCATAGAATACTATTATTCACATGGACAAATACCTCACTGTTTGAACTTTCAACAAATGACCCTCCAAACATAGCAGACATCCATTCACAGCTACAGATCAGTAGAGGCTTATGGGCATTTATGCTTCCATCATCCAGCTTAAAAGTCACATCTGCCATGGAAACAAAGACATAATAAGTACAATCCAGTGTTAAACATGCTAGAAACTCAAAGCACAGCAAAAAGCACTCACTTCTGAAAATTTTAAGGTAGTGTTTCACTGTCTTTTTTTCAGTGTCTCCAAGTTTACAGAGGCAACTAAAAAAAATAAAAAATAAAATAAAAAAAAGGAAAGCTAAAACCTGACTGGGAGATACTAGATGCCCAGCACTGTTGAAAATCTGACCACTTGTTTAGCAAGCCAAGTATGGATTCTAAATAGCTAAACTTTTGGCTCCCAGTTTTGAAAAGATTGCCTTCAGGTACTCTGCAAACTTTGCTCATTTCTCCTCTCCCAATCATTAGGAATATCCACTAGAGTTGGTAGAGTTATATTAGCATAATTGAGAGGAGTATCAGGATCTTTACTACAAGTGCGCATTTACTCACCAGAAAATGTCCCTTTGCAAAGGCACTCTTTTATTCGATTAGCCTTCCTGACATGAAATGCTTTAGTAATCTCTTCATTCATGAAGGCTTCTTTGTTCATAATATTTTCTACCATCATCCGTAAATCAAATACTTCTAAGATTTCAGCAATCTGAGCTAGCTTTGTTAGATCTTTTTCACTTTCATTCAGTTGCCCAGTGTACAGAAATTGTAAAACAGTTTTAAAAGGCCCAGCCTGAACAGAGGAATCCATTTTGACCACAGTTACAGGACACATCCTATTTGAGATAGGGTTGACTTGAATTTTTTTATGCATACTAACAAACCCTTTACCCCATGATGACAAAGCTTTTGTTGCAGAACTAGTGTCTTCAGCTTTCAATTCCAGCGTCTTTAAAGTGCCATCACTTTCTGGTGTTGGAAGTTTGGCATCAGACATTTTTAAGGTTGCCTCATCAATGTCATCATTTCTTCTAGACAGGAAGTCCCTACTGATGTGTTCCTTATTATACTGCATTTCAGTTAAGTCTGGAGATTCCTCACATTCCATTAAAAAAAGATCATAAAACTTTGAAGAGGAGGTAGCTAGGTAAATCTTGTGAGCAAAAATGTGACTCTGCTCTTGGAGAACAAACATGACATCTGCACACAAAGGACTGTCCAATAAATATCCAGCTTCATTCGTACTGGGTACAGGACACTCTGGGATTTTGATAACTGGAGGAGGTGCCTTGGGAGGTAGGAATGGAGCTTGAAGTAATGGTTTTTTAACCTTCTTCAAATATGATTTCCAGAACTGCAGGTGTCTTCTGGAGATCAGTGCAGCTCTAATCGCATTATCAAAAACATCCTTAATTCCAAACTGGTCAAATACACTGGTTTCATAATATGGGATGCCAAGCTCCTTGGCAACCTCTCTGCCTCTTTCTGGTGGTAAAATGTCTCCCCTTTTTATAGGCCTAAGATTAAAACAAAATAAAAAAAAACACAAACCAGGACTGTCATGAACCACATTTGAAAAAGTTTAAATCCCAAAGGGCACATCTAAATATTTATCCCCTAGATTTATTATTTGTATTGCTCAGTTAATAAAAACAAAAACAATATGATATGAAGATCTTTTAAGACATACAACTATTTTACTAGACGCACCAAAATATCTAGTTGAAACTCTGTTTAAATTTGGTAGATGTTTTGTGACATAACTGCATTACTTATAATGTCAAGCTATCTTGTATTCCCATCTTCTGTGGGGGGAGGATGTTTATAGGCCCTATATTTAAGTTTCCATTATAAATTATTTTCTGAAATCTGTTTTTGCATTGGGCCTTTGTTGCTTGCACTCCAAAGGAAAATTCTGGTATTCTGCTAAAATCATAATTGAACTTGAATATCAAAGAGAGCTGGGCCCAGACTGCTGTTGAAAAACTGACTGGGATCAGCTGCAGCAGAATGGGAGGGTGAGAGAGAGAGGGAGAGAGAGAGAGAAAGAGGAAATGTGTGGCTGTACTTCGCTCACACAGAATGAAGAAATTACATTTAAAACTAAACCTGTGAAACAAATATTGTTTTTATTGCAGCTATCCAAAAGTTAGGAAATGTCAAGATTTACAGGTTCACAAGACACCTGAATTCAGCTCCCTGTGCACATGCACTGTGGTATAGAATTACATAGTATTTTTTTCTTTAAGACATTGGTCTCATTTAATACACAGCCTATATACAAAAAAGGGCAGGTGAAGATTATATTGACAATTATAAATACATTTGCCAAATGTATGCCTGATTCTGCTTCCTGAATAACTTAGGATGTTTTATGCATACCCATTTTCCTTTGTGGGTTACCTTCCTAAAAAAACACTTTGAGACACTTTTTTTTGTTAAAGCAGTAATTGGTATTAACCACAGTATATCACAGAGGTTCCCAAACTTTTTCTTATTGTGTACCCCTTCTAGATTTACCAGCTGCACCTGTAACCCAGCAGCATACATTTTATATTTCAACCCCTTAAATGCCAATTATTATTATAATGAAAATTGAATCCACCATTACATAATTTCTCCCATGTACCCCTCAGAGACATCTTGCGTACCCTGGTATATGATAATGGTAAGTCAATTAAGATGCCAAAATATGCATGTCAGACTAGACTGTTGTTACTCATTAGTATATAACACAGTAGTACCCAGACACCTTAGAGAAGCTCCCCAACTTACAAAGGCATTGTAGAAAACTGTAAGAGACAGTTTGTGTCAAAGAGCCTACCATGTAAAAATAGGCCAGAATAGAAGAAAAGTAGTATTTATTCTTAATTTATAGGATGTGAAACTGAAGTAAAGAAATCAGTGGGTTGTAGTTTTCCTTTAAAAAGTAATATATTTGGTTAAAAGCATGATATTTTAAAAGTATTAATTTTGTTTAACCTTTACCTTGCTAAAGGTCGTCTGGCTCTATTAACAGCTTCAAGATCAGCATAACGGAGATCTAGCTGGCAGCCAACCAGAATAACAGGTGTGCGAGGACAGAAGTGCTTGATTTCTTGATACCACGTTGTTTTCACATGATTCAGAGAATTAGGATTAGCAATTGAAAAACACAGAACAACTACATCAGACCTGGAATGACATCAAGAAGAATATGTGTATTTCCAAAACAGAATGCATCTTAGAAAATACACAAAGCTGAAATTCAATCAGTTCAAGCTGAAGCTATTCAACCACAAACAGCAAACAATGCAATAAAATTTAGATGTCAGAATACATCTCATCCATAGCATAGTTTGATAAAAGCTATACATTCCACCACAACAGCATATAAACACACTGTATCAGACTTAGAAAGCTTCCTTATTCCACAACAGATGTTAGCTCTGTGCAAGTACAAGGAAGACGTGCTCTACTCTAAAATTAAAGTTACCATGGTTAAGAGTTCACCATTCTGTTTTTTAAACAGTAGTATATCTTCATACACAAAAACCTGTTTACTGAAAACTCACTTTCACATTTTATGCAAGGATTCAGAACAGTCAAATGAGGAACCAAAACATATTCCTGAAATTGCAGACAATTAATATATTTACCGTATGCTTTTATATACAATAATGCAATGACCTCACCCAACAATTACTGCACTGCAATAAGGTCTTCAATAAACAAAGTCATTAAATTCAAAATTGTTGTAGAATTTCCAGCCAGCACTGATCATTTCTTTAATGGAAGTTAAGATGAGTGCTTTAAAAAGGCATAATATAGTAAAACAGTTACCAATAAAGAAAACGTTTGGTAACCTTTGTAGATTTTTAGGAAAAATTCTTTATCAAAAGAAATTGTTACACAGAAAGCGTATGCATGGATTAAGACTTTTTCCTGTAGCAAAAAATTGAGTAATGTATTCTCCCATATAACACATGTACCTTTCCCCCAAAAGCCAGATGCTGGAAATTAGAGTGTACATTTATTCCAGAGATATGGTAAGAGCAGGTTCTGCCACTTAGCAGCTGAAACAGAAAATATGATCTGCAGGGACCCACAGGGAGCAGAACAATGAGCAGGCTCAACTCCCTAGCTACTGCTACTTAGTTACGTACTACAAGGAAAGATTTTTTCCCCTTCATTCTACTTTTTAAAAACAAGGTGTTGATTATATTCCAGGGCATGGTATATGCAAGAAAATATGGTACTTGTTTTATTTCACAGGTTCTTTTGTCATAAGGAGGGTCCAAATTTAGGAAAATTCTTCAGAATCTACTTGAGCATTTTCTTCAATTGAGTCTAAGCCACTATTCAAAAAGTTGAGACACAGGTATCACAAACTGGCTCTTACCATTTGGCCCCTCAGCAAACAGATAAATATTGGAAGCATTTTGAATCTTATAGACTAGAGATTGTAAATGCCAAGAAAAATGCTGAATAGACGTTTTAAAAAGAATTGGGAGAAGGGGGAAATATTTTTTGCAGATGTTATCCCTAAAGAATTATCAGAAGCTAAATTCAGCCATAAACTGCTCATCTTGCTTCTATTAATCTTTAATTTAGCACAAATGTATTATATCTGCAGTTTGGGTAATGAGCTAGATTGGTGAATCTCAACATTTTGCCTTTTAAATCATTAATGCAATATGTTCTCAGTATAACTGCTTTCTATACTTTCACTCTCACTGAGGACACAAATATATCTAACCATTTCTGAAGCAAGCTACATGCATGAATATACTACTGGGAGCTTACAGTTAATGCAAGAGAAGTGGTCTTGCATTTAGTTTATATCTGATATAAAATTACAGCACATCCATAATGTCAAGAGAAAATGCACTTTAAATTTGAATAAGTTATCAGTTAAACAAAGGGAGGTATATGTCAAATACACTAACCTTTCACAACTTTGGGGATTTGCTTCAAAAATCACACGATCTCAAGTACAATGGGCTTGAGAATCAAATCTAGTCTCTAGTGATAATTTGTCCAGATGACAAAGCAACCACAGAGTTTTGCAGATAGGAGTAACCACAGTAAGGTGAAGAGTTACCAGGGGGAGAGGAGTTTGCATTTGGCTACCACATAATGTCAGGCTCTTATATCTCTTTTCATTGCTTAAATTTATACTCATTTGAAGTGGCAGAAAGGTAATTAAGAATATCTGACACTTTACTATGAATAAATATCTGACCATTAAAAATTAGTTTTAGATTTTACAGTGCAGCTGGTCAGGATGTTTCTCTCAGCCTGCTGGTCATAGGTTACCACTATAACTCTCATGACATTAAAAACTTATTGGGTGCTGTCCCAAGGGCATAAGTGCGGGGGCCCATACCCCAGAAAATGAAGATTACTTACCCACTTTAGGGCTCTGGACTCCAGAAAAGAGACGCTGACAGGAAAATCCTGCACAGTTTGTCAGCCACATCTATAAACAGCTGGGGCCAGCGGGTGATGTTACGGATGATCATGGCCAACCAGGATAAAAGCCGGCACCAGCTGGGAGCTGGGGAAAGCAGGAGAGGCAGCAGGAGCTGCAGATGCTCTCTACACTAGCAGCGATCAGTGCCGGCAGAACAAGAGACGCTGATCAGGCAGGGATACCCAGGCAGCAATGGCTGCTGAAGAACCCCACGCAGGTCACGGGCAGAACCAGTGTGTGGGGGGAGACCCCACTCCAGGAAGAGCCAGGAGAAGATTGGGAAGCGGACAACACCCCCCACACCGGGCATGTATGGACTGGGTCGGGGGAGGATAATTAGCTGTGAGACAGAAGTCCAGGAAGCTCTCAGTCAGGGCAGGGAGCCAAACAGTGTCGAGGGACACTGCTAGGCACAGGCTTTAGGCAAAGTCCATCTAATAAGGCTGTCCAGCCTGATCCTAAGTTTTCCTTTTACGTACCTGCCTTTATTTTCTTTCCAGTGTGGTTTTCTCCTTTTCTTACCTACTAACCTTTGCCTGCTCTTCTGTTGCCTTTTAATCTTTCTTTGTACTTCTTATTTTGTTGACTACTCATCGGTGTGGGGCCCAGGTGGCAGCCAGACACCAAGGACTGTTCACGAAAAGCGGCAGTAGGGGGTGTTTAAGTTAGATGAGCTTTAGATAAAGCATCCTTGCCGCCATTTTGAAGCATGGGGACACTGCTCCACAAGACATGGAGGCGGGCTGGAGCGCAGTAATTACCACACTCCAACAGATTTGATTAACTGAGTCTGTTCCAATGCACTGTACTTACAGAGCACTGGAGCAGCCTCTGTGCTCGAGTATATTTTCTACCTGGATGAACCATCTAATAGGTACCAACAAGATCTTGCGTTGTGATGAGAACCTTGTTCCTCCTGTTATTGTAGGACAATTGCTATTTTTTTGGAAATTACAGGATCTGACTTATTTTCTCATATTCCTCATAGAGTGAAAAAAAATTATGGGAAAGTACATGCATTTTTTAAATTGTAGTGCCTAAAATCCCCAGTTGGGTCCTCACTGTCTTTGTGTTGTACAAACCCATAGTAAGAAACTGTTTCTATCCATAAAGAGCTAGAAATATTAACAGAAAAGACAGAAGCAAGAGAGAGTTGCTGAGTACACCTGACAGGCCAGGGCCAAAGCTGAGAACAAAATCCAAGTTTGTTGATTCCCAAGTAGACAGAAAAGTTCTGACTACTGTACTCCTTTGTGTATAGTACAGTTTGAACCAGCAAAATAGCTATGTGAGGGGTAAAATGTGGGGCAATACTTGATTTGGGCAATTTAAATTTTATGTTTCTAATTCAAGAGGCTAAAAATTTATCCCATGTGTCCCAAATAAAAAATGTACAGCTTAATTTATTAATAAAATGGAGAAAGTCTGATTTAAAACCATGCCTTGACATCTCCACACATTACAAGCTACAACCGCATTTGTTTAACTTACCTGAGGTCACTTAACTGTAAATATTTTTTTTTAAATGTATTTTAAATCCATTTCTATGCACTTTGCTTACCTTTGCTGTTTCTTTCTCAGCTTGAACAATGATAAAAGACAATCTGTTTCATTTCTATGTAGAGTCAGCTTTTATTCTACCTGTATCTTCAGTATATGGAGCTTAAACACTAGATAATTTTTAGTAAATACAAACAAAAAACCCTACCAAAGTACAGTTATAGTTCATGAAGACATCTACATTTTAAATATATAACATTTTGACATTTGATAATGAATATTGAATATTAAATACTAATTTAGAACTTCTTCACAGAACTATCCATAGGGTACCAGGAAACATGGATGGGTAACATGCAAGGTACCGGTCTATGTAGATTGTTTTCAAATACTAACAGAAAGTATATAATTATACTATTATATATCCTGAAATGCAATGTGAAATGACGTAATAAAGTTAAGTACTGCCAGAGACCCAAAGAGGAAACTGCAGCAATTCAGTCTATGATCTTGGACATTCAAAACTGCCTCCTTTGTGTCTTCAGAATACGAACATACTACTGCAGGTGTGTAACCAGACAATTTATTTTGTGGATTTACCAAAAGTTAAGAGAAAAATATGAACAAAGTTTTATGGTTTGCAACTACATTCTTATAATCAAACCCCATAATTACTGGCCCTGAGTGGCACCAATAATTGCAAATCAGTTAACATACATGCTTGGAAGGATCTGCCTGTTCTGCCAAAAATATCAGAATAACTTGTTTCCATGCTCCCAGGCTGCTGGACAAGAGAAAGCGCAACATAAATCTAAAGAACTTGACAGATGTAAGTTGTGAATATTTCCTTCACATTTACACTTAACAACTGTTGGCCACCAACTGATCCACCAAATACTGCAAAGCATTCTACATGGCACTATGTAGGAAAATATTTTCCTCCCTCCCCAAAGTTCTTTTTGTCTGAAATATTCCAATTTACTAATATTTAGGGTGATTTTTCTCTTGCAGGCTTCAGGGGTGAGAAGCAGCATCCTAAGCACTGGTATTTATACAGAAGGTAGGGTTGTATTTAAATTTATTTTTATCTCTCACTTGTTCTGTTCTGTTTTTCAGGTGAGGAGAAGCCATTAGGCTTAATTAGATCAAAGACCACTAGGGCCCTGGACTGGATCTTTTCAAATACTGGCTATCTGAAATGAGAAACAACAGGGTTTTTTGTTTTAGAGAGAGTGAGAGAAATATTTGTGTTACTTGGTTTCTAAGAAATTGCTATGCTCTATCACTAGAGTAAACTTGCTGACCCTGACAACCCTATCTTCAAGCATGCTGTTCTGCTCAAGTGCATGGGCTTCCTAAATCTGCAGCAAGTATGACCATGTGAGTGGGCTAATTAGGGTGGCACAGGTTAAATGGGACTGTCAGTCACTAGTACTAATTACCCCACCACAAGTATTGGGTAAACCAGGCACAATGCTCCCAATTAAGAAGAAGGTCTGCCCAGAGAAGTGTAATATGTTTGAAGAGGCCACCAGGAAGGGGTAAGTTCACAGTACAGGAATAACCTTATGGACATAGAATACTTATTAAACAAATTAAAATCTAAGACACACTGATCTATGTGGTTATATCAAAGTGTTCAATAGCAAAAGCTCTGAACTGTACAAACAGGGAGCAATTTAATTTTCAATAGAGAGGTATTCTTTCTGTAGTCAGGAAAAGAACAGGAACTGTATCCACAAATGCTGTTATGCTGTCAGGCAGTGCAATTTTTGAAGCTCTTAGGGGACAAGCTGCATATAGTCTTGAGTCTACACTACGGTCATAGCAGAGTCTGCAGTATATGGCAGACTTACCCAAGTTAGCTTAGACACCAGTGGCACTCTAATAGCAACTAACTGCCCAGTATGCACCTCGGGTACATTTTACTGCTTGCATTTCATGCTGTTCCAGTGCCTTGTTCCAGTTCCAGTGCTGGGGTGCCTTGAGATCCTTTCTAGGGTGCTGCACAATTTTAATACTAGTAGGCTTCTTATCATTTCTAATAGGAAACCGATGCATAAGGCCCCAACATTTCTACTCCTCATTTTAGGCAGAGTTCCATGAAGGCATTATTGTTTAATAAAGTGATTTATGAAAGGACTAGAACTGTTGTTGAGTCTGAGTTGCATGATTTGGCCCCATAAATAAGAACTTTACCAATGCCTATAAATGCTTTGATTTGCTAAAAAAACAAGCTGCATATTAAAATGTACAGTAGAAATTTAAAGAAAACCACATTGAACACATCTTTATTACTCCATCATTTAATTTGGTCTGAAGATGCTGCTGAAATCATTATCCACGTGGGTTGTTAGTGCGCGGGCCGGGAGCGGTCCGAGGCGTTCGGGGGCGCGCGGCGGGCTGTGGCCAGCAGCCCTGGCACGTGGGTCGGGGAATTCGGCACGGCGGACTAAAATTAGGCACGGACGCGAAGAGGTTGATTAAAGATTATTTTACTTACACCGTAGATGGTTGCGGTGCAGGCAGGAAAACTTGCTTGTGTTGCAGTTACAGATAGAAAAGAAGAAGAGCGGACAAGATTTCTAACTGCAAACTCTGGTCCAAGGCCGGCTGAGAGCTCTAGAACCGCGAGCCCGTTGAATCAACCGGACGAAATAACCCGAGAAGAGCTCTGGATACTACGATGAGAGTCCAAAAGGTGACTCTCCATGAAAGCGCGCAGGGAAGGGTACGTCGAGGGATCAGGCAGCGACGGGGAGGGGCTAGAGGTTGATCAGGCCCCTATATCCTTCTTAAGGCACACGCTGGGTTCGTTAAGCTCCACAGCGCGCTTAGAGTTCTTCACGAGATGTGAAGTCCTCCTTCTCCTCCTCCAACTTGGGCGGAAACCGCTCAAGCCTCTTATACGACTAGCAAGCCAATCGCTAGCCGCCACGTGGGAATAATTTAGAAACAGCCAATAGTGGGAAACAAATTTACATACGGGTGGCGGGAACTCCTTTGCACTGGGGTTTTCTCTATGCAACTGAGAATTGCACCGTGCAAAGAAAGCTCCTCGTGGCGGGAAATAATTCTGCAGTGCCGAAGCGCACACACAATCGTACCCTTTGGGTCATGACAGTTAGTCTTATCATTTAACCCCAAATGAGGGGCCCCTGTCTTACTGTCTATTGTCCTTTGATAGCTAATAAAGGAGTAATGGTGTTGGATCTTGAAGGGGGCTTGCTCAGGAAGGGGATAAAGCTGTGATGAGGGGAAGGTTGGGACATCTAAAAGGAGGTAAGATAAGGTAAAAATCCTGTCTCAGTAGCACTGGCTGACCTGGAAATCAATGCAGAGGAAGAACTCAAGAGGGAAAAACAAATTTAAACATTTTAGTCATGTCATCTTTCCTTTTTCGAGGACAAGTCAAAAGCATACTGTTTATTTTTAGAAGCCTTATGATGATATCCAGGAGTCAGATTTGACAGAATGAGTTTATGAGGAGATGAACTACATTTTATTTTAGTACAATGTTATTTAAAAAAATGTACCCAGAGAAAGTTTCTTTCTCTCTTAAGAGCTGGTTGGGGAGGGGGAAGGGTTGCAGAAACTAAATAGCTAATTTCGTCTGTTACTGGTCTTAATTTTTTCCTACTCTGAGGGCTAGCTTTGTTTCTGAGAGAAGCTACAGAAGTGCCAGACTACTGTGAGGGAGGTTTTTCAGACAAGTTTTGTAGAGCTAAGAATTCCGAGTAACTTCAGACAACAATTTTGCCCCTTTAAAAGTTTATGTGAATGGCTGAATCCTCTGAAGTCCATTCACCATAAATAAAGCATTATATTCCCTCAAGCACGGATTGTTTTGTGCTACAGGCACCATCCCCATACTTTTCCCCTTGGCTTTATAACATCTTTCAAATCCTGCATCGCAGCTACAAGTCTTGTGACTGAAGTGTGATTAGAGATGATGGGAATTATTTTTAGGATCCACTGACATAACGCCTTAAGTGTTAAGAGAGGTTAAGTCTTTTCCTCAGCCTGGACTGTACATATCAGCTCCACAAAGCTTCCAAGCTGAAAGACTGAAGCCAAGAATTAAATGTAGGATCTCCTTTATGGCAATGCAAAATACTACTGCTATTCCACTACACTATCTCAGACACAATTTTAAAGTTTTACTAAATGATATATTTTTCATGCATGCATCTCTCAGAGCTCAAAATAAATTGCACAGATAGCTATAAAGCAAGGCAGAGAATGTACTTTAAGTGGATTCAGAGTTTAGTTAATGCAGTAGCCGCCACCACATGACATGGAAAAGATTTCATAAGTGATGGATGAGCGTAACAAAATGACCTGAAGATGAAAGACTTGTGTACACACGCTCACAACAGATGGGAGGCCTGGTGAACTAAAATGCAAGGAGTGCCCTGACCTGCAAGGGACAAAAGATATCCAAATAAGACAGGGCAAGATCATGCACTGCCCTGTAGGTGAGCAGGAGAATCAATTCTATACTTTACCCAGAGCAGTGAAGCTTCTTAAACACGGTTATAATGTGCAAAACTGTCAAAATGTCCTGAAATATATTCAGATTTTGTGGTGAGTAGCATGCAGAACTACTTCTAAAATTTCTTTCATTTCATTTTCAGTCAAAAGTAACACCAATAAAAGTAAACTGTTTTTTTAAATATATTATTTACTTCAGTGCTAGGATTAAAAATGGAATTAGCCTTTTCTGCTTGTTCTTTATTATGCACATCATACTAGAATTTACATTTTTTAAGCCTCCGCGGTATTTTCTCTGCACTTGCAGGAACACAGTGGAGGATATATGGAGAACTACAGATGACTACTGTAGCATCATAAAAATGACTAGAATATTTCATCTCCCACTGTAATTACCTGCAAGAGCTATTGTTTCAGTACAAATACCTAAGAAACAAAATATCAAGGGGAAATCAACTTTTTAAATTTAAGGGGTTGTTTATATAATCTTGGCTTTTGATTAATTTTACCTCTGTCTCTAGGATCTAGATTTAGGGCTAATCATGACAGCAGCTTAATCTTTTACCTACGGAAAAGGTCATCTTAGCACCAAGCACAGAACTCTGATAATGAATCAATCAATCTGCAAATTATCAGAACTTTGTTCCTTGCCCAAATTCTGCACTCCTTAACTGAGTAAAATTCCCAGTGACTTCAGAGACGGTTTATACATAATTCAACTCCAGAGTAGGCCTGAGCGAAGTGGCTAGTATTCGCTTTGGATTTGGCCAATTCAGGAGGCAGTGATTCGATCTGGTGATTTAAATCACTGTCCCAAATCGATTCAGCTGAATCTGATTTGGAGATTTGGCCCCATCCCTCCCCACTTTCAATAGCTGCCCCGCCTGCTCCAGCTCCCAACTCTTTGATAAAAAAAGCCCCAACTCACTGGCTCCTGCCCGGCAGGGGGTGGATCCCCACTGCTTCCCACTGCCCCACATGGGGGACTCTGCTATGAGCCCCTGCCCGCTGTCTTAGCCCTACCCCCTATGGCTGCTCCTCCTGCCCCAGCTCCTAGCCCTTAAAGAAAAAAAAACAACCCTGGACTCTGACTGCTGCCCGGTGGGAAGCGATTCCCCGCTGCACCACACTGTCCCATGCTGCATGACAGGGCTCTTCCATGAGCCCCATGAAGCCCCAAGGCTGCTGTAGAAGCCAGTGAGTGCAGGGTTTTTTTGTTGTTGTTTTTGTTTTATAATGGGGTGGGAGCTGGGCAGCCATGGGGGGGGGGGCTGGGAGAAGAGGCGAGGGTTGGGGGGCTTGTGGCAGAGCCCCCTATACAGCGTGGGGCAGTGGGGGGCAGCAGGGATTGCCCCCCCTGCCCGGCAGCACCAGGTGGGGTTTTTTTTTTGTTAAACAACCAGCTGGGGCGGACAGGGAAGCCATGGGGGGAGGGAGGGCTGGGGCATCAGGCAGGGGTCCCGCCATGGTCCCCTCCCCCCTCCTTCGGCCTTCCCTCCCTCACCCCCTACTTACCAGCTTGGAGTCTGAGTCCAGCTCCCTGCTGCAGCGAGCAGGGACTGTCCAAATCACTGAAGCTCTCCGAATCGATTCATAGAGCTTCGAATCAATTTGGACCTTTTAAACGGTCCCCTGATTCTATTTGGATTTGGCCACCGAATCGGGCTGAATCTCCTCCGAACTGAATCAGGACCTAAAGCTTCGTATAGCCCTACTCCAGAGTTCTTGACTCAATATATCTTTTTTCTTAAAAAATATAAAGAGCTTGCATACTGTGTTCTTAACTCACAAACAAAAACACTGCATTAAAATATAACTCCAGAGATAAGGGTGGCTTGAAGCTAAAGGACACTTATTTATTCTTCATATCAGACACCAAGAATGGGTTTGTGGCAAGATAAGACACAAGGCCTTAGTATAGACTCCAAGGTGGAGAACAAAAAACAAAACGGCATCCAGAAAGATAGCATGTGACAGGACCAACCTGGGACACATTATTGGACTAGCCTAGGGCAAACTCCCGTGCTCGCAATGTTACAGGAAAAGCTTGATAAGGAACTGGATAACAATGAAATGTTTTTGTGGAGACACATATTCAATTGTCTGCTACCTGTAGGCAGAAAGATAAAGTTATGGTAAAAAAGAAACGTGAAAAATAATGGATAATAGAAAGTGGGCATTTCAGATTAATTTTGCTGTCATTGCAAGTAGTTGCTTTGTAGCTAAGGACAATATTTAGATGACATCTCTCTAAACAGATATAATAAACTTGGATCATCTGCCCCGGGGGAACAGAACAGAAAGACTCAACAATAAATTAATCAAAAAAGACTGACAGTACTAACCAGCAATTTCTAGTAGAGAAAGTATTCAGTTTACAAGAGATAAGGAAAAGATTAGATATCAAATTAGCTGAAGTAAAAGTATTAAGAAGGGGAAAAGAAAAAACTGCCAGATGAGGATGAAATGATGATAGAAAACAAACCTAAAAGGAAGTTGTACAGAACCAGTACTACAATGGGGCAAGCACAATTCTGGCAATGGTGTCATGAAGAACCCGAGTCATAGTAGGAAGACTTCAAATGGATGAAGAGAAAGGCAAATAAGTTAAAAAAGGGAAATTGATTTTTAAAAGCAACACTACACATGTTGATGTTGTATAGGAAGTCAGATAGGAAAAAGCTGGGAAAGACAAAACAAACAAGTCAGATGCATTTTGATGACAGAATTGGGGCTGTAGTGTGGCTTCATCATAAAAGTTTTTCCATCTTTGAGAATGAAAAATGAGCTTGTCTGTGCTATTGCCAATGACAGTTTCTATTTAATTGTATTAGATAACTGTTGCCATGAACATAAACTGGTTAATCCCAGAGCAATGGACAAATTCACAGATTCATAGACATTAGGGCTGGAAGGGACCTTGAAGATCATCAAGTCCAGCCCCCTGCCCCAAGGGCAGGAAGTCAGCTAGGGTAAAAGGATCCCAGCAAGATAAGCGTCCAATCGTTTCTTGAATGAGTCCAGAGTACATGCCTGCACCACTTCTGGAGGGAGTTTATTCCAGGCCTTGGGGGCTCAGACAGTAAAGAAGTTTTTCTTTCTGTCTGGACTAAAATGGTCATGGTGGAGTTTATGACTGTTGGTCCTTGTTATTCCTTGGGGTGCTGTGGTAAACAGATGTTCCCCCAGATCCTGATGAACACCTCTTAAGTACTTAAGGCAGCCACCAGGTCACCCTTGAGCCTGCACTTTTCCAGGCTGAAGAGTTCCATGGCTCTCAGCCTCTCATCATAAGGCCTGTTCTCTTGCTCTCTGATCATACGCGTGGCTCTCCTCTGGACTCTCTCAAGCTTCTCAACATCCTTCTTAAATTTTGGAGCCCAGAATTGGATGCAGTACTCCAGCTATGGTCTCACCAAGGCTGAGTACAGCGGGAGGATGACATCCTCAGATTTACGTGAGACGCATCTATGATGCAAACCAGAGTTTTATTTGCTTTACCAGCTGCGACATCACATGGGTGGCTCATGTTCATCTTGCGGTCAATCATGACCCCCAAGTCTCTTTCAGCCGTGGTGCTAGCGAGTGTAGCATGCCGAGCCTATAAGCGTGCTGCAGGTTTTTTTCCCCACCCAAAGTGGAGTACCTTGCATTTTTTGGTATTGAACATCATCAGGTTTATATCTGCCCACTTACTAAGTTTATCCAAGTCAGCCTGGATCACTAGTCTATCCTCAGGTGTGGACGCTATGCCCCAAAGTTTAGTGTCATCGGCGAACTTGGCCAGTGCACTTCTGGCACCAATGTCCACATCGTTGATAAAGATATTAAAGAGAACCAGTCCAAGGACAGAGCCTTGGGGAACACCACTGATCATGGAACGCCATAATAATTCGCTTCCATAGACTACTACTCTCTGGGTCTGACCTCGGAGCCAATTTCCCAGCCACTGAACTGTGGTGTAGCCGAGGCCACAGTTGGCCGATTTTTCCATGAGGAGATCATGGGACACCAGATCAAAGGCTTTTTAAAAAGTCCAGATATATGTTGTCAATCGATTCTCCCTTGTCCAGGTGATATGTCACCTAGTCATAGAAGGAGATGAGATTGATCGGGCAAGACATACCTGCAACAAACCCATGCTGGCTGTCCCTCAGGATGTTGCCATCAGCCAGCTTATCAAGAAGGGTCTCTTTGATAATTTTCTCCAGAATCTTACTGGGGATTGAGGTCAAGCTAATTGGCCTGTAATTCCCGGGATCTACTTTCCGCCCTTTCTCGAAGATGGGTACCACATTGGCCTTCTTCTAGTCTTCAGGTACTTCACCTGAGCGCCATGAGTTTTTGAATGTTTTTCCAATGGTTGGGCTATGACACCTGCCAGCTACTTGAGTACTCTAGGGTGTAGTCTGTCAGGACCAGCTGACTTGAAGATGTTCAGCCTCGCAAGGTGTTTCTTTACAAGGTCTACACCGATGCTGGGTATAAAGACCATGGCTGTCCCGCATCATGCTAGGTAAGGCGGTCCCTCTGGGCTGATGAAAGACCAACGTGAAGTACCCATTAAGCAGGTTGGCTTTTTCCTGGGTGTCGGTTATCAGTTGTCCCTTTTGGTTTAGCAGGGGTCCAATGTTACCCTTGCTTTTTTCCCCCCCGACTCCCTATACATCTGAAAAAGGACCTTTTATTATCCTTGATATGTGAAGCCAGATGGAGTTTGGTTGCAGCCTTGGCTTTCCTGATCTGCTCCCTGCACGCACGGACCAGTGCTGAGTACTCCTCCTTGGTGGTGACTCCAGCCTTCCATCCTTTAAGTCTCCCTTCTTAGGTGAAGGAGGTCCTCAAGTTCCCTGCTGAGCCAAGGATGTTGCTGTGCCCTTTTGCTACCCTTCCTCCAAGATGGGATGGGCAACTCTTGTGTTGTCAGGATCACTCCCTTCAGGAGCAACCACTCCTCTTGGACTCCTCTTCCTGTTGAGTCATGGTCCCTTAGGGCCTCGACAATGAGCCTCCTGAGTTTGTCAAAGTCAGCTTTCCTAAAGTCGAGGACTTCTGTATTGCTGACTGACTTCCCAGCTTTGCGATGGATAGTAAAGGTGATCAGGTTGTGGCCACTATCACACAGCTTTCCATCAATTCTTAGGTCACTGACTAGATCATCCCCTTTGGCCAGTACCAGGTCCAGCAATGCTTTATATCTTGTCAGCCTATAGACTTCTTGAGTCAGGTAGAGCTCATCCACACTCGTGAGGAAGCTTTGTGTAGATCGGATTTGGCCAAGTGCTCTTCCCATGAGGGTAGTTAAAGTCTTCCATGACAACCACGCACCGAAAGCGTGCAGCCTCAGCCAGTTCCTCGGCCAATTCCTGGTCTAGCTCTTGTTTCTGCTTAGGAGGACTGTAGCAGACTCTTACCATGATGTCCCCTGTGCCATGTTCCCCATGTATTTTTACCCAGAGGGACTCCAGACGTCCTCCCTGGGTGCCAATGTCAATTTGCAGGGACAGGTAGCTTTTTTTGACATAGAGAGCTACACGCCCACCACTTTTTTCTGCACGATCTTTTCTGTACAGGGTATAGCCTCTATACCTGTGGCTTAGTCATAGGTGGAGTCCCAGCAGGTCTCCGTTATCCCTATGAGATAGTAGTGCACTTGGTCTGAACTGGATAGCTGTTTCGGTTTATATCCCTTTCTTCACACGCTCACAGGGTGTGTCCAGATCAGCCTGCATGCGTCTCACGCAGCATCTCAAACTCCTTTGAGACACTGCAAGAGGCATGTGCAAAAACAAGAAAACATTCCCCATGTTGCAAATTTGCAGCGCAGGGGCAAAATTAGACTCCTGGATATCCAGGGGTCAAAAAAACCTGCAGACAAAAAAATGCAGGTCAGGGGACCATGCCCAGGGCCATGCCTTGAGGCAACCAGAGGCTGGGTCCTCCATAGAGATGCTCTGGCTGCCAGAGTGTCTCATGGTTGGCCCTTGATCTGGTTCTGAAGCACGCTGGGTCCAGCAGCCTGGGGCCAGCTCCCTGCTGCTGACACACTGCCTGCCCAGCATGGGCAGGCAGTGTGTCAGCAGCAGGGAGCTGGCCCCAGGCTGCAGAGTTGGTAAGTAAAGGGTCGGGGGAGCTGGAGGAGGGGGGAGGGGACCATGGGGGCCCTGCCCACTCCCCCAGCCCCCCCAATCCCTGCCCCACCTGCCCCCCCGAGCCCTCCCCAGCCTGATCCCTTCCCTTCCCCATGCCCCACCTGCCCTGCTAGCTCCCCTGACCCCTTCCCTGCCCCACCCCCTCCCTGCCCCCAGCCCCCCGATCCCTGCCTCGCCCATTCCCATCCCCTGCCTGCCCCCTTTTTTAAAGAGCTGGAGCCTGGGGTGGGGGGGCAGCCATGGGGGGCTGGGGGTGCAAGCAACAGATGGGGCCGGGCAGGGCAGCAATCCAGGGGGCTGGGGGAGCAAGCGGGGATGGGGCACATGGGCCCTGCAGGGGGCCCAATCCCTTGTGGGGGTGCAGCAAAACATATTCATGTATTCATGAATTTATGAAACATGTATTTAGAATTCACTTTATTATTATGAGAGACACTGGTAGGCTTCCACATTATTTTAACACTGTAGATATATCAATTATACATTGCCCAACTGATCATGGTCTCTCTCTCTCTCTCTCTCTAGTGGTCTTTTGTTTTAATTGCAGAGGAACACAAATTTTGGGGTATTTTACAGACTGACTTTTGGATTTTTTTTATCATGGATTTTTCAGTTTTCAAACAGGGAACACCAGAATTCCTGCTAGGGAGGCAAGTGGCAGGACGCTGCCTGCTCAGAGCTGGTACCTTGGACCTAGCTGGCTGTGACTGACTTCCTGGCCAATTGGGGCCAGGAGGACATGGTTTGACAGTTCAAAGCAGGCCACCACACCTGGAGCATCTTCTGGGTGATAGCTGCCCAGATGGCTGGGCAGGGGGCACAAATGGCAGTAGTGCTGCACAAAGGCCAACTCTGCAGCCAAAGCCCAATGGCAGCTGGCCCAGAGGGGCAGATGCTTCTACTGGCTCTGCAGTCCCCACTGGGTCTGCCAGGTGTGCAGCTGGTCACAGCCAGGCAGCAGCCCCTGCTGCCAGACTGCTGCAATGGGTAAAGGGTGCAGGGAACTCTCTGGGCTGCTTCAGCAGTCCAGCTGGCACAAGGGGTAGTGTCCCCAGGTATCAATTGGCTGGGCCACAGAAGCTCCTGAAAGTAGTAGCCCTGAGCTACTTGACAGGGCAGCTTTTTGTATTGATAGGGGCAGGACAGGGCAGCTTTTTATACTGCTGGCAACAGCACAGGTGCTGGCCCTGGGCTCTAGCTCCTCCTGGCTGCACATCTGGGAGGAGCCAGGCAGGGTTATTTTGCCCCAAGTGGCACAATTTGCCCCATACCAAAGTGCATATCTGGGCATGTACACTGAGGCAAAAGCCCCGGCTCAAATTTCCACCGCTTCTATTTGAGCTGCTGCAAGTGCACATGCATGCAGGTGTGGATGCGCCAATAGGGTGTGCCATGGGATGTGCCCATAGGGTGAATTTTGGAGCCCTGGATGTTTAGAATGGCTCAATAGATTCAAGTATCATATCTCACCAAGTCAGAACTATTTGCGGCAGTCAAGGTCATCTTTCCTGGTATTAAACACACCTCCTTCCTAATCTAGGTATGTTATACTGCATCAAGATGTGTTTTACAGCCTACTGGTATTCATTCACTCTCATTCATTCATACCACAATTATTGAAAGAAGGAAGGATAGCTGATCCCTGGGCATCTCTACAAATGCATTTACACTGGCTTAAATTTACTACAGATTCATAGATGTTAGGGTTGGAAGGGACCTCAATAGATCATAGAGTCCGACCCCCTGCATAAGCAGGAAAGAGTGCTGGGTCTAGATGACCCCAGCTAGATACTCATCTAACCTCCTCTTGAAGACCCCCAGGGTAGGGGAGAGCACCACCTCCCTTGGGAGCCCGTTCCAGACCTTGGCCACTCGAACTGTGAAGAAGTTCTTCCTAATGTCCAATCTAAATCTGCTCTCTGCTAGCTTGTGGCCATTGTTTCTTGTAACCCCCGTGGGCGCCTTGGTGAATAAATACTCACCAATTCCCTTCTGTGCCCCCGTGATGAACTATACAGTAAGTTACTGCGCAGTAAGTGGAAATAGGCCAGTGTCTACACATGCAGGCATTCAAGCGTATTAACGCTGTGTGTGGACTGACTTGGGACTAAAGCCCACACACTGTTACTGCATAGTAAGGTATCTACATGTGCAATATTGTGCAGTAACTAATCAGGCATAAATTTGATACATTAATGATGCAGGTATCAAATTTACACTCAAGTTGGTATATGTCGCCATATTTACTGTGCAGTATGGGCATGCATGTGTAGATGTGTGCCCATACTGTGCAGTAATTTCGGTTCTGTGCAGTGAATGTACAAGTGTAGATGTGCCCACCGATAACAACAATGGCAATTCCAGAACAGATTTGGTGCAAGTAACAAATACTTGCACAGGGCAGATACCAATGCAGAGTGTAGAAAAGATAGGTAACTCGTCTCCTTTACTTCGAATGGTCTAAAGCTGGGTTGTTTAGCTTCCAGGCAGCGAGGGGCTGGATCCCATGTGGGCCACAGATCCAGGGACCACATGCCATGCAGATACACCCTGTTGGTTCTCCCACCAAGCAGTCTGCCCAGAGCACCTCCCACTGTGTGCAAAGCCTGGCTTCCCCTACCTTCCAACCACGCACCCTGTGCAGACAGCCTACAGGAATTATAGTTCGCCCCTGCGTAGCTAGGAGAGGGGGGAGCTGGGATGACCAACTTCCCCCTCACCCTGCCACATACACAGTCACCCCTACCCTCTCCCAGCCATGCACACCACCACTGGGCAGTAAGTCCACAGGCTACCAGCTGGACAGCCCTGATTTTAAGTATAAAAAGCATAAGCATTTCTGCCAATTGGGTGAAAATGTTTCAAATTCTAATATACATGAAAGATCAAAAAAAAATGCATACACCTGACATTAGAAATATATAAAGCTAAGCAATGAAAACTAAAAATAATTAAGGAGGTTCATCTTAATGTCACTACCACCAAATATCTATCTACTCTGCAGCTTTTCTTTGGCTCTAGTTGAGTCAAGCTCATACAGGATAACAAGGTTCTTTTGCTAAGTAGTTCTTGACAATTATTTCCCTCAAGTAGAATGGCCTATAAAACACAGTACCTACATGTCTGGGTACAAACAGATTTTAAAAATAGAGTAGATTACCAATGTTGATGGTCATCATCACACATTACAACATGACTTGTTGATACCACATAGCATTATTATTAAAATGAGAAGAGGAAGAAAATTGGATGAAGAGAAAAGGAGTTAGTGTCCCAGCAGCAATGAACCCTTTGTAAGCCAACCAAAGAAAGTCTATTCAAGCATAAAGTTGTATACTACCGAGAAATCACATCCCTGCTGGTCCCCACAATTCTACTAAATGACACATTTATTCCTGATGGGGATGGAGAATTGTAATGATGCAGAAACTTATACAGCAAGTCTGGAGTAAAAGAGAGTATTCTTGTTCAAAGCAATGGGACAACTTGATGCAGCTTCCCATAGTGTGAGAATCTGCAAGATTTTTACAGAGAAAGAGCAGATTTTAAGCTACGTATTGGTTATTTTTTCTTTCTTTGCCCTGTAAACAGAGGAAGCCGGAAGAAGGTGGGAAAAGCAAGGGCCAATGGCATGGATCTTGTATATCTCTTCTTTCGAGGCTTCTGAATTAGGTGAGGGTGAGGCACCCTGTATTGTCAGGAACTGTTACTGCTCTATATTAGGTGACACTGATGAGGGTATAGACAGAAGTGACAATTTTTGCCCAATCTGGCCACAGAAAGCAGTCTGTACCTGTGGCCAAACACAAGTGCACGACTGCAAACAGCTTAAAAAATGGCTGATTGGGTAAAAATCTGACCCCTCATTGCATGAGGTATCAGATAAAGATGTTTCAAAAGGAAGTATCTTCTGTACTTTGTGTCTGCAGAGCTCCCAGCCTGTTGCTGTTTTCAGAATGGGAGGGGGGAAAGGAAGTGGAGGGAGTTCAGTCTGGGGAATTTTTTTGCCCCCTCTGCCCCGGAGGGTGGGACAGGTGTATTGTATTGCAGTTCCTCTGAGGTAAGCCGGGACTCCAACTCACCCACCCCACCTTTCAGCACCTGCTGGGGAGCAGCAAGAACGGGTTCCCTCCCCTGCCTTTCTGCCCTCCCATTCTGAAAACAATGAACACTGCCAGAGAGCCTGCTGTTGCTATGGGAACTTGGCTTCTCGGGCAGCTAGATTCCCCTCCCCCTGGGAGGCGGAGCTAGAAGTTCAACAGTGAACTTCTGTTTGGTCTGGGATAATAGTGTAACTTAGAATGCTTTGCAAAAATTGTTGAGTTACAGTTGGGAGCTGCACTTCTGTCTGCACCCTCAGCCTAGGCACTCTGCAGCCAGGAGTCTATTCCTTGCCTTACCAGCCAATAGAGAGATGTTCATCTCTCTGTGCTGTAAGAAGAGGAGGGGAAGCTGCTTTCTATCCCATACTTAAGCAGCCGTGAGATACAATGGAGGGCTTTGAACCCAACAGAACTGACTCTGTTCTTGTGTTAAAGTCCTTATTGGCAGTAGCCTTGATGGACTCAGTTGATCATCAGTGCACAGGAATCAAGTTTTGGGCAATTTACAGCAGCAACTCCACAACTGAGACCTACAGATTGGCAGAAAGGAGGGAGAAGTTGGCAAGAAGTCATATTGTATAAAAATGTAGCCTGACAATAACAGGAAGAAATATTTCTTGGGATTCAATTACACTGAACTGAGGGAATCCTAATTACTCAAAGATAGATGAATGATGTGCTGCTATAGTGGCACACATACCAACACAGAAGGCTGATAGAATCAAATCACAAAGGAGTTATTTAGTGTCAGCACATACTTTAAAGGGGCTCTATCAACAGCCCTGTGACTAGCCCATCCACATGTTCACAACTAAATGGTGTGGGGAAAGCTAATATACTTCCATATGGAAGGAACAGATTTAGTTTGGTCTAGAACTCAAATTTAAGTTACAGTAAATAAAACATTCCCAAATTAGTTGAGAGAATGTTCATATCAGTAAGAACAAGTATTTGACTGAAACTGAATTAACTCTTTACACGTTTGTATATACGCATGCTAGTACTGTACAAATAAAATATTTACAGGAAATTAACTCAATCCTACTGAAATATACTTTTCTCTCTCTTTTCTTTTTTTTTTTCTTTAAAGAGGTGGAAGCCAATCCTTTCCATTTTCACTCCAAGCATTAATTCCAGCACTGTGAGATCCATACAAACTCATTCAAAACTAGAATGGAACGTGAGCTGTTGTGAATCATATGATACCAAAATAAAAGCAATGTAAATTACATGGTGGAAACACTTATATACCAATCACCTGAAGTATTTTAGGGACATTACTACATAGGTCATTGCAACCTGAGCTTTATCCAATCTTCCCATTCAGATTGCAGTATTAGACAGTGGGATAATATTAAAACAGAATATTTTTTATTTTTATTTATTCTTTATGCCTCCCTTCCCAATGAGGCAACTTACTGGAAGGGAACAACTTATAAAAACAGCTATTAATATAAAAACATCCTTAAACAATACCCCAACTTAGCCTTGCTTGCTAAGTGCCTCTGCTCAGAGGAATGTCTTACAACACTTCTAGAAGATGTGCATGCACAGGCTCTGGTGGGCCTCTAAGGGCTGGGAGATTCAAAGTTGAGGAGTGAGTACCAAGTTATTGTTTTTAATGAATTCACCAACTATACCTCATTCTAAAGTATCTCTTTACAGTGACTACAAATGAAACCGAACCTTAAAGACAATATGAACTGATGACCTGCTTGGAATGAATGGAGCCCCTCTATAAGCCTAACACATCTATTGTACTAAAAGAAAAACGCCATTCCTCAAAATCTTCTCAAGTAAATCTTGTCTTGATTTTTTTCTTTTAATCTCTTTGTCAACTTTCCTCACCAAACATTCTTGTATGATTCTGATCTGCAAACTGAACAATATGTAGTAATGTATTGGGGATCAATAATTGTTTCTTCATTAAGCAGAAAATTATGAATTATTCTATGCTGTTGTTCACCTATTTCTATTTTTATCCCAATGAAAAATGGAAAATTAAAGAGAATTCATCTTGGCTGCAATTACTATCACTTGTCTACAGCATGACCTCTTCATATAACAATCTGCAAAAAATAGATTCTTCATAGTTTCATAGGTCAGGAGGGACCTGATCAGATCATCTAGCCTGACTCCCTGCCACAGGCAGGAATAAATGCTGGGCTCATAAGACCCCAGACAGGTGATTATCCAAACTCTTTTTTAATTTGCCCAAGGTAGGGGCGAGGACCACTTCCCTGGGAAGTTGGTTCCAGATTCTGGCCACCCTAACTGTAAAATATTGCCTCCTGTGCTCTAACCTAAACCTATTCTTCATCAGCTTATTACCATTGTTCCTCATCACCCCAGGTGGTGCTGGGGAGAAAAGGGCTCTTTCTATTTGCTGATGATCTCCCCTGATGAGTTTGTAGGCAGTCACCAGGTCCCCCCTCAGTCTCCTCTTGCTGAGGCTGAATAGGTTCAGGTCCCTCAGTCTCTCCTCATAGGGCCTGTCCTGCTGCCCTCTCACCAAGCAGGTGGCCCTCCTCTGAACTCTCTCCAGGCTGGCCACATCCTTTTTAAAATGCTGTGCCCAGTACTGGACGCAATACCCCAATTGCAGCCTGACCAACGTTGCATAGAGGGGGAGTATCACCTCTCTGGACCGGCTTGAGATGCTGGCTGGCCTTGCTGGCTGCGGTCTGGCATTGCAGCTCATGTTCATCTTGGAGTCAATAACGACTCCAAGATCCCTTTTCTGCCTCTGTGCTTTCAAGAGGGGAACTCCCCAGCCTGTATGTATGCTGTGGATTCCTTCTCCCAAGGTGCAGCACCCTGCATTTGTCTACGTTGAACCCCATCCTATTCTCATCTGCCCACTTTTGTAGTCAGTCTAAATCTAGTTACAGCCTCTCTCTCCCTTCAAGTGTGTCCACCTCGCTCCACATCTTAGTGTCATCAGCAAACTTGGACAACGTGCTTTCCACCCCCTCGTCCAAGTTGCTGATGAAGATGTTAAACAGTCCGGGCCTGAGGACCGAGCCCTGGGGTACCCCACTGCTCACATCTTGCCAGGTTGAGTACGACCCGTCCACCACTACTCTCTGGGTGCACCCCATCAGCCAATTTTTTACCCATCCAACTATATAGGCATCAATGCCACAGTCGCCTAATTTATTGATGAGGATGGGGTGAGAGACAATGTCAAAGGCCTTCTTAAAGTCTAGAAAGATTACGTCCACGGCGACATCATCCAAGGATTTAGTTACTTGGTCATAAAAGGCAATCAGGTTGGTCAGGCAGGACCTGCCTTTGATGAACCCATGCTGATTGCCCCTAAGTATGATCTCCCCTGCAGGCCCCCCACAGATGTGCTCCTTGATGATTCTCTCCAAGATCTTCCCGAGCACTGAGGTGAGGCTTACAGGCCTATAGTTACTTGGGTCCTCCTTCCTCCCCTTCTTAAAAATTAGGACCACATTAGCTAGTTTCCAATCCTTCGGCACCTGGCCAGATGACCATGAATGCTCATACAGTCGGTCCAAGGGCTCCGCGATGACCCCTGCCAGCTCCCTCAACACCCTTGGGTGGAGGGCATATGGACCTGCAGATTTAAAAATGTCCAGCCCTTCCAGAAGATCCATAACTACATCTGCGCTGACTGAAGGCCTGACAGAGTTGTCCCTACCTCTGGTAGGAGGGATGTCCCAGTCCCTGTTCAAGAAAACAGAGGCAAAGAAACTGCTAAAAATATAGGCTCTCTCATCTGGCATAGCCACAAGATTACCGTTTGTGTCTTGCAGGGGCCCTACATTGCCTGGTGCCCTCTTCTTGCTCCCAATGTACTTGAAAAAGGACTTGTTGTCATCCTTAATCCTGGACGCTAGCCTGAGTTCCATCTCTGCCTTGGCCTTCCTAAGAGCCCTCCTACACTCCCAGGCTGAGGAGGAGTACTCCTCCTTGGTGATAGCTCCTCCCTTCAACTGGCTGTATGCCACCCTTTTAGTCCTTAGGCATTCCTGAATGCCCTTGCTGAGCTAAGGGGGTTTCTGAGCACTCTTACCCTCCTTGCTTCTCTCAGGGACTGTTACCCTTTGGGCTTGGAGGATCGTCCCCTTAAGGTATGACCATCCCTCATGGACTCCCATCTCCTCTACCTTCTGGGCCCTCAGTGCCTCCCCCGCTAATCTCCAAAGCTCACTGAAGTTGGCCCTTCTGAAGTCAAGGGCTTTAGTCTTGCTGTAAGCCCTTGACATCCTGCGCTGGATAGTGAATTCCAGCAGGTAATGATCACTATTGCCCAGGTGGTCAAGGACCTGCAGTCCCCTCACCAGGTCATCCCGTGGCCAGGACCAGGTCCAGCAAGGCATTACCCCTAGTGGGGCTGTGCACCTCCTGGATAAGGTGAAGGTCCTGTAAAACAGCCAGAAACCTACACGAGCGGTCAGACCTGGCTGTCTGCTTCTCCCAGCAAATGTCTGGGTAGTTTAGGTCACCCATTACAATAACATTCCTTGACCTAATCACCTCCATAAGCTGACCAGAGAAGTCCCGGTCCAGCTCTTCCCCCTGGTTGGGTGGTCTGTAGTAGACACCCACCGTAAGGTCTCTTTTGCCACGCCCCCCTTGTAGTTTGACCCACAGTGTCTCCGCCCGACCCTCCTCTAACCTGAAGCTAATCCTTGATGTTGTGAGGTGCTCTTTGACATAGAGCGCAGCCCCCCCCCCCACCTTTCCTCTCTGTCCTGTCACTAATATATAGGGTGTATCCCTGAATGCCCACCACCCAGTCATGGGTAGTGTCCCACCAAGTTTCTGTGACCCCTACTAAGTCTGGATTCTTACTCGCAATCAGGAGGCAGAGTTCTTCCTGCTTGTTCCCCATACTATGAGCAGTAGTGTAGAGGCACTTGAGGCCTCCTGAGGGTGCATGTGCCTCCCCCCCACTCACAGGACAGTTGTGGCCCCCTACTCCAAGGACATTGTTGCTTACTTGGGCATCCATTTCTCTTGTCGCCCTGCATGCTGGTGAAGCATCCTCTCCACTTGGAGTGGCCCCTTCCTTCCTCAAATAGGAGCTGATAAGTGATGACCTGCTAGTTGTTGCTGTGCCACATTTAGGATAGGAACAAGCCTTAGCTGATTGACTAACTGACACCATACAGTAGGGGTACAACAGGGTTCACTCGGCATAAAACAGCTTGGAAGGGCACTGAAGGGACATCTCATTAAGTGATCTTTCAGGAAAAGAATCATAAAATCATAAGAGATACCTGTGGGTTTAACCTTGAAAGCTTTGGCACAAGCCATCTTTTCCACTGTGCTGCAAGAGCTAACTTACACACTTCAAAGCACACAAAAAACATTAAAATATAAAAACACTAAACATTTAACACTTTCATTGTTCATAAACCAACCTTTAGAACAAAAGCAAACAGAGTCTGCAGTTCCAAAATTATACCAATCAAATTCTATTCAAATTCTATTAATAAAAGTTTCCTTACATAGTAACAAAACTGTTGTAGTCCAACAATGCATTAAGAGCCTTCACAGAAAGAAAAATCCCAATATAATACGTACTTAGAACAACTCCCTTATGAACCAAACCTTTTTACTGAACTCCATTCCATGTGTACCCTACTTTAAGGGCCCAACCAGGAAGAGCACACACCAACTAATGAAGCTTCCTTAGCCTGACGAAGGGTTTTTGAACCGGAAAGCTTGCTTAATAACTATTCTCCAACCATCTGGGTTGGTCTAATAAAAGATATCAAATTCACCCAAGGAACCTTGTCTGCCTGTGTCTTTAGACCAACATGGCTACAACCTAAACCCCTGCAATTCTGCAAATGCACTTTCAGTCACTTTGATCACAAGTCACTCATATCTTTTGTGGGATTAGAAACTAAGAATTGTTGTTTTCCTGCCTCTCCCTCCTGTCAGTATATGTTGGATCAGAGGTCACAACATGCCTGATTTTGTTGACCTAATCTCTCATAATCTGTTTAGTTGCAAAGTCTCTGTTGTACAATATCATGAGAACACATTAAAAAGGAAAAGTTAGAGGATGTGCAAGGTACAGCTGTTTTATTAGAAGTCAGGCTTCATTGTTTACACCCAAAACCTTAATGTGAAATGCCTCAGTAAATTTGAATATTAACATCAGTGTTAAATTATATAAATAACTGATCTCATACCTGCACATCACTGCTAAATTATACAACTTCTATAATCAAGGCATGCTACTACTATTAGGTCTTCATTCAGCAGAGCAGTTGGCATTCATTTCAACCTTTTACTGAACTGAAGCATCAGTTGTTTTTCAAAATCACCTTCCTACCCAGAGGATAATCCACTAACTTTTTTTTTTATTAGAAGAAAGCAATGTTTACCTTGTAACTCTTTATAAAACACACCTCTAGGACAACACTGAATGTAAAGAAGGATTTATATACACTGGCTTTTACAAGTTGCATGGATTGATACATGAAAACGTCATTGCTGGATTCAATTGGTAGACTGACATACTGGTGAACTTGAGGAAGCATGAAAGATCAGAGCAGGTTAACAAGCATTCTCTAAAGTCACTCATTTTATCTGGTACTGACTAGGGATGTAAAAGGTTAAATGACTAATTGTTTAACTGATAAACCCAGTGATAACTGGTTAAAGGTTACTGGTTATTGTTTCCTGTGAGGCTGGACACAGTTTGGCAGGGAAGCAGGGGGGAGGGAGGGGAATGAAAGCTGCAGAGCCCCAACAGGAACCAGAAGGTGGCAGGGCAGGCAGTAGAGAGGAATGGATGGAGGAGGAAGGACAGAGGAAGGGGGAAGGGAGGAATAGTACAGGCACTCCTCAGACTTAAGATGCAATTGGTTCCTTAAAACCATGTCTTAAGTCGAAACATCATAATTTAGAACCAATTTTCCCATATAAACAGTGTTACAAATGGGGGATTGGCTCCTTTACAACGGTTGATACTGCATGCAGCTGGTAAGTGGTGGAAGGGGAGGGGGAAGGGAAGAAGCGTGGTGGGGGCAGATCAATGTCCCCCGCAGTGAGGAAGGGATGGGGAGGCGACAGCTCCCTCCACTGCATGCGGCTTCTCTGGCGGCTCAATTGGGCGTTCCCGCCGCTGGTTCAGGAGGCCATGGGGGGGGGGGGTGTGCCCCTGGACCTGTGCGGGGTGGGGTGGGCGGGGCTGGGGATGTGCTCTGGGTGGGCAGAGGGGGCTATGGTGAATTTTTGGGTGGCTGCAGCCCCCTATAGCCCCCACTCCACTGCCTGCTCTGATCTGGGGATACATGGCCCCCATGCCCTCAAAGCCACGGCTTATCCGAGGGGCAGCTCCCACTACTGGGCACTGCTTGTCTGGAGGCAGAGCAGTGGCTCTGCCCTGTGCCCATCCTGCCCTAGGTGGGCAAGTGGCAGGAGGGCACGTGCCCCTGGACTCGGGAGGAGCGGTGTGAGCAGCAGAGTGGGGCTACAAGGGGGCTGTAGCCACCCAAAAATTCATTGTAGCCCCCGCCACCCGCCTGGAGCTCAGCCCAGTGCAGCCCTGGCCCTGCCCACCCCACGCAGATCCAAGAGCACCCCCCCCATGCCCTCTTGGACCAGCAGGGGGAGCAGCAGCAGGAAATGCCAGATGAGAAGCGCACAGCGGCGGGAGCTGCCACTCCCCTGTTCCTGCACCAGCCTGGCCCCAGCTGAGCAGTGCTTGTCCCAGCTCGAGTCCCTCCCTTGCTGCAGGGGGCGTTGATCTGCCCCCCCCATACTCCTTCCCTCCCCCACCCCCTTCCACCACTTACCAGCTGCATGCAGTATTGACCACCATAAAGACAAAACCCACGTAGGAAAGTCCAAATGGGGTGTCAATTTATAAACGTTGTAAGTGACGTTCATTGCAACTCAAAAAGTTGTAAACTGAAGACTGCCTATACCCGCAGCCTATGAGGTTAAAGAAGAAAATAGCAGGCAGCCTAATGACTCATCAATTAATCAATTAGCTACTCCTTCACAGGTGCTCCCTGCCTCCTAGCAAGGGACTTCGCCTGAGCTGTACTGTCTTGCTGGGCTTGCCAGCTACCTCCGCCCCCACATGTCAAAGGGACCCTGGAGTGGCTCACAGCAGCAGCCATGTCTGAGCTGCTGTGTTATTGGGTAACCATTTAACCGAAAGAATTGGAGGAGGTTAAACAAATAATTTTTAAACGATATTTACATGCCTAGTACTGACTCAGACAACCCTGTCCTATTCATATGCACAGAGAGCCTCCCAAGAAAAATGTTTTTAGAGACAGACCATGCAAAATTGGCACAGGTACAAACAATACTCTCAGCTGGAGCAAACAAAGGGTGTATGAAAAAATGATCAGCTAAGGCTGGAACAGATATGACATGGAAAATAGAAAAGAAGTTACCGAAGGAAAAATATAATGCAACAAATGACCCAGCATGTATGTCAATCCTGAAAAAGTTTATGAGGTTCAATTTCAATAACTTCAGGTAACTGGAATATATAATGATAGGTGGGTAACCCACTGATACTGCTGGCTGCTGCCTATGTTCCATTTCCTACTGCAGGCCACAATCCTGCACCTCCCCAGTGATCCACAGACACTTTGAAGGGAACAGATAGAAGATGGCAGGTGCTAGACCCAGGGGATACTGCCTCTGCTGCAGCAGAGACTAAATCAAATACATCAGGAGCTAGGACTTGGGGATGCTTCCTCTGCTGCTGTGGCTGGAGCGTGCTGCTGATTTCCTGGGCTGCCACAGGCCAGATCCAGTGTTTTCACAGGGTGAACTGGCCTGCTGCAGATTCCCGCATTATGTTATAACAAATAGTCTGTTATTCAGCAGTTCATGTTTAAACCAAGACAGGGACAGATCCACTTTCCACTAAACCACACAATTTCAGCTGCTACTAGAACTTACTCATATTAAGAAAACCCTTCCCTTCTTTTCTTGTTTCCCCCCCCCTAAATCAACAGGGTAGACACTGCCATTTATTGCAATGTGCTTTTTCTAACCCTAAGAGAATTACCCATCAAACCAATCAGAACCCCTATTTATTTTATAATACATTATTCTAAGAATAGATTGCTTTCCAATGCATCTGTGGATTAGGTCAGCAATAAATGAACTGATTACATTTCATGGTCACTTCATGGTGTTTATTCAGGTAAGAAATACTGACATCCATTTTTATACCAGTGCAGCCTGATTTTGTGAATGCTCTATTTTCAAACTGGACAATATTTGTCAACAGGGCTTAATTATTTGGTCAAGAATGCTGCACAGTAAAACTATGTTCGCTTATAAGTATTTGTATCTTTTAAATCATTGTAGTAGATAATCCTCTTTGTAGTGGGTAGGATATGATTACCCTTGATTGTTTTAAGGCTTCGTAGTTCAAAATTAAGGCCTGCAAATTCCCCTGTGCTAAATTTCATTGCATGTTTTATTTAAAAAGTTAGACTTTCATCAATTTACCTTCCATAAGCAAAACGTCTGTCTTTGTGGTGGTCACCAAATGTATCCCAGAGCCTGAGGGAAACACTTACTTCATCAACAACATCCCGTGAACGTTCAAGGACCTAGAACAGAATAGAAGTCATGTTTTTTTCCCCCTCGGTTAAAATGTTCACTGCAAGTAAATGGCACTTTCCTTTGTTAAAAGGTATGACGACATGCTTCATCACATATTCTATCAAAATACTGTCTTAAGCACTGTATTTATTACTATTTAGGCATATTATGCAACTTCAAAAAAATCCCTTCTTGCCACAAACTGTGTAATGGAACACCCTACAGAAGTGGCAGATACCTTATAATCTTTTGGAAATGTATTTCTGAGGTGCCCATTACCACTTTGATGAGAATGGAGTTGAACAGCAATACAAACTCACTGTACATCCATATTTAATAGGCTTGAAAACCCTTACCTCTTGGCAGACGCGGTACTGATCAATTGCCCAGACAGTTGGTACATGAGTTGCCAACAGCTGGTACTGTTTCAAGGTTGTATTGCATGCTCTTGCACAAATTAAGCGAGTCTTTCCCACTGCATTATCACCAACCACCACACATTTTATGGTTTCAATGTTGGGTCTTTCGTAGTCCATGTCAGTGTCCATTTATCAAAAGCTGTAACAAGACAGTTACATTTTTTCTAATGCCGTAGAAGTTGAGTTATTTAAAACCAGATTCTATCTCCACTTCTTCCAAGTTGCCCATAGGATGAAGTTTCAAGTCAAAACTCAACTTCAGCTTGGCTTAATATCAGTTCCTTTATATACCACACACAGTTACTGAAACCCAAGAACTGTTCTTTTGACCTCAAATGTTTTTTTTTTCCCCCAGGTAGCATGTTATTTTTACTTTGGTTTTCTGTAAACACAAACCTGTTTGCTGAAGAAAAATCCTGGTGAAGCTAGGACTGTTGACAGAGAGCTAGTGAGAGGTAAGTTTGTGCCATGTGGAGAAGTAGCTAAGACACGATGTAAGTGAGTTTGGCTTGAGGGACTCTGGTATAAACTTGCTTTTGTACTATAGGCTTTCCCTGGCACCTTGACCCTTGAAGATGTGGATTAAGATAGTCTCAACAGGTAAAAGCAAGTTACCATTTATGTACAAAATAGGCTATAATTAAAGTTAGGAAAGTAATGTCTAATAAAATGACACAAGAGCCTTGACTTGCTAAAACCTGTAATTTATACTGACTTTACCGTCACTGTTGCCTGTATAAATCACCTAGCCTCTCTGCTTTTAAAGACAATTTTTCACAGACCAAAGTCTAAATTAAAACCAAACAGTCTAACTGAACCTTGTCAATTCAAATATTTTCTCACTAGCAAATTCTGGTTATAAGACGTCAGAATTATTTTACCATGAAATGCATTAATGAGAGCACAATGTATATTTTCCTTTCCAAAATACACTGTCCTTATAGAAAACTAGAATATATTCCTTCATCATCTTTAAATGCATGTCAAATCAGTTAATAGGTTGGTCAGCAAGAAGGGGAGAGATTTGTTTTTAAATATATTTGTTTTTAAGGCCTTTGCAAAGTCTACCATTTTCAGAGAAGAGAAAGGCACAATCATAGTTCAGAATATGATTCTGCTCTCCAAATCTCTAGTCATTGCTCAGTTATAGAATGTCTGGTGTGAAACTGTCATCAAGGAAAAAGTAGAGAAAACACAAGCCAGCCTTATTTAGTAGGGTTTGTCACACAGAATTTTTCAAACGTGGAAACCTTTTCCATTCAGTGGCATTGACTGCCACGATGCATACATTATACAGTAAAAGTTCTGTCATCCGGCATCTTACAAGCCAGCATGCTCCACTAACCAGCATGCCGGCTTGTAAGATAAAGTGAAACCAGAAGTGCCCACTGTGGCCCAGAGGCATAACACACTGTGTGGGTCTGTGCGGGGCCCACCTCACTGTCACGCGGTGCCCTGTGGGCCCCACGGGAGTGGTGGGGGGAGGGTCATCGCCCAGACACAGCGTGAGAAGCGGTGGCCGGGGCCGCCCAATTAACTGGTATATTTTGTTATCCAGCATCCCCTGTTCCTGGGGCTTTTACTGTATGTTAAACTTTTAAATTGATTATATTTTTCCCTGTTAAGAAAACATTTAAAATTTGAGATACTGACTGATTCTGCCTTAAAACATCCTTTATATTAAAATTTTATTCACCCATCATAACTACAGAATATACATCACATTATCAAGCCAATTTAAAAATAAAATACTATTTTGATATTTGTTCTTCACCATTTCAAATCTATTATTTTCTCCATCTTAAGAATATATGTGTTATTAATAACTATTGGACTATGACTAATTGTGCTTTTTTACTGTTTAAATAGTTATGACCTCGAGATGTCTATGAGGACTGGGGGAGGGACTAAGGGAGTCTTTGGAAGCACAGATATTCATTGTCACAGAGTGAGACAATGTTGTTGTTCTCTCAAAATGATGCTACATAAACATAATTTTGTCAGTCAATTAGCATACGATAGCTTTCAAACATTCAGCTATTTTATCTATATGGATAAAATGTAATTAAATATAAATTAATTATAGAAGATAAATGTGATATAATATACAAAATAAATTTCTTCCAGTGGATTGCAGTTTAAGCCCTTATCCCACAACTGACTGCAATGGCAGAGGTTCTCTACCTGGGCACAGAACACGTCGGTGTAATCTGCTGCAGAACTGAGGCTTCTGAGATAAGAAACATGTCTTCACAGATGTTTGTACAGAGCCTAGCACAACAGGGCCCTAGCCTAATTGGAGCATCTAGGCCAGTGATCACCAACCCGTCGATCCTGATCAACAGATTGATCCTGGGCCGAGGGAGAGCTGAGCGCGTGAGTATGCACACACCCACCTGCCCTGCCCAGCCCCAGCAGGTCAATATGTGGGGGAGGGAAGGGGCAGAGGCCAGATTGAGGCTCCTGCAGTGAGCGATTGACTGTGAGGCCCAGCCAGGAGCAGGGAAAAGTAAGTAGTGCCCCAGCCTATATGGGTGGTGGGAGGACTGGAGCCTGGGGAGCTCCTCCAGAGGCATCGGCAGGGGCTCCCTCTCATCTCTGCGGGGGTGGAGGCAGAGGTGGTAGAAGCAGCTGCCGGTGTGCCTCGAGTCCTGCTAAAGCTGGCCATATGCGGTTGCGGCTCAGCTAAGTAGCAGGGACTCATGTGGTGGCGGCCCCAGCCCAGCCAGTTCTGGGAAGATCTGGTCATTTAGGGGCGTGTTGGGGGAGGAGCTCCCACCACTGCACGCAGCCTGGTAGAGGCCCTGGGGACCTGTGTTCCCTCCCTCACCTGTGCTCAGGATAAGATGGCTGCTGCTGTGGGCCGCTCGCTGCACCTGGAGCACAGGTCGGGGAGTGGAATGCACCCTCAAGGCCTCCACTGAGCTGCGCCCAGCGGCGGAACCTGCCCCCCCACAACCATGAGCCCCTGGACAGCAGATACTTCCAGACCTGACTGGGCTGGGGCCCGATGCCACGTTTGTCTGGCCGCCAGTCAGGTGCCACTCAGTGCAGCTGCAGTACAGAAGTGGAATCAGTGCAGCCTGGTGGAAGCCTTGGGGGCCCATGCTGCCTGCCCACCTGTGCTCTGGAGGCCTTGGGGGCAGGATGGAAAGGGGCACAGAAGATCCTGGGGTGTCCTTTACTTCCAAAAAGTGAACTTCATTATAAAAATCCAATTCAGAAAGTAATAAATATTTTATGAAAAAATGCAGAGCAACTTTAACTGTATTAGTCTGTCTTTTTTTAAAATCCTAATTACTGAAAAAATATCTACAGTTAGAAGCCTCAACAAATATTTCAGATTAAAACGGGCTCTAATGTTGAATTATAACCATCAAGGGGTTGCAAACTTTATGGATTAACTGTTTCTAAACCAGTATAAGCAGCAAAGAGAGCTCCCACCCAGGCATATATACAAGATGTGAGATTCTGAGGTTTTATAGATATGATTACAGTAGTTAAATTTATTACATTAGGTGTATTAAGAAAAGAACCAAAAGCATTTACTTGCTAACGAGAAAAAAACACAGGTAAGTCACCAGGTTTTGAGTGAAGAAAGGTTGGTTATCTGGGAAGAGCAAACGGAGCTAGTCAAAGCCAGTTACTAGGAAGCCAAGACAGGAATCAGCAAACAACATGCATGAAAGAGACATAAATAAAGCCCAGGACCCAAAATATAAACAAGACTTCAGTGCTATCAAAAAACAAAACAGGACTGGACAAAAAAAAACATTGCCACTGGTTGAATGCCCAACAATGGCATTAGACAGAGATCAGTTGTTAGGACAACTAGAGTAAGATGCAACTGTGACCAAACAAACAGCATTTAAAAATGCACAGGTGAGTCTAGATGAGCCCGCACGTGCCTACTGCAGCGTCTCAAACTCCTTTGAGACGCTGCAAGAGGCATGTGAAGGAACGAGAAAATGTTCCCCGCACTGCAAATTTGTAGCATGGGGGCAAAATTAGACCCCTGGATGTACAGGGGTCAAAAAAACCCGCAGGGAAAAAAAGCAGAGCAGGCAACCAGAGGCTGGGTCCTTCACAGAGATGCTCTGGTAGCAGCCAGAGTATCTCTATGGGTGGCTCTCGCCCTGGTGCTGAAGCACACTGCCTGCCCATGCAGGGCAGGCAGCGTGCCAGCCACAGGGAATTGGACCCAGGCTCCAGTGCAGATAAGTAGGGGGCTGGAGGAGGGGGAAAGGGACCATAGGGGGGACCCCTGCCTGCTCCCCCAGCCCTCCAGATCCCTGCCCTGCCCAGCCCCATCTCCTGCCTTTCCTCCTAACCCTGCCCTGCCTGGCCCCATCCCCCCAGACCCCACGATTCCTGCCCCATCCAGCCCCAACCCCCTTATCATTGCCCCACCCAACCCCATCCCCCCACATCACTGCCCTACCTGATCCCATCCCTCCCAGTAACCAAGCCCCGCCATCACTGCCCCCCCCAGCATCCCAGCAATTAAAAAAAAAAAAAAAGACCCCCCCCCCCCCACCAGCAGAAGCAACCATTGGGATCACCTCCCCATACAGTGCAGGGCCAGGTGACAACCCCAGTGGTCCCCACCTGGGTCCTGCTGCCTGGGCGGGCTCTGCCAGGAGGCCCCAGAGCCCCCACAGCCACTGCTCCTGCAGTGAGAAGAGGCTTTTTTACCCCAGCTGCAGTTGCAAGCAGGCGGTGTCTACTGCTCCCGGGGTTGCAACAGGGGTGGGCAGCCGCCTGCAGCCAGACGAGAGCAGGCCAGCGGTGGCTCCAGGCTCTTCCCAGTGCTCTGCCTGTCTCCACCCCAGCCACGGCTGCAGTGGCCCTGGGAGCTGCCGGCACCAGCTGCTAGCACCAGGGCACAGGGCAGCCCAGTGGCTACAGGGAGCTGGCATCGGCTGCTCCCGGGACAGCTGCAGCAGAAGCTGGGGCGAGTGGGGATAGGCAGAGTCCAGGGGGTGTTTGGGGCACAGTGCAGCCTAGTGGCTGCAGGAAGCTGGTGCTGGCAGCTCCCGGGGCCGCTGCAACCGGGGCTAGGGCGAGTGCTGCACGCTGCACCGCCCAGGGCTCCGCTTGTCCGCACTCATCCCAACCCATGCTGCAGTGGCCCCAGGAGCAGCCGACACAGGAACCTCTCTCTATTTCTTACATTATATAGTAGGTTCGCTTTATGCAAATCCAATTCATGTGGTGTTCTCCAGGAACACATGTACCACATAAATCGAGGGAAACCTTTAATAGAGTTTTTAAAGAAATCTAATGGAGCCATCACGAGCTAGTGCAATTCAATGCCAGTTGGGTGCTTCCAGCAGACTCCCGATGAGACCTTGAACAATGCTTGCTGAGTAAAAGACTCACAACATGCATGGAAATACATTGACAGGTTTAATAAATCATATAGCCTATTTTCAGGTTATATTTCCCTTATCATGGTTTCTTTTCAGAAACATTACATATCAGCAAGCAAAAGAGTAGTTAAGAAGTACAAACCTAACAAACCTTAACCCAATGTGCATACTGGGACCAGTGGCAAACATTATTATAATAGCGCATATTGGGATCTGAGGAATTTTATGCCCCATCCCAAACATTTCACATCCTGCCATGCCACAGCTGCATGGAAGGATGTGTAATGTTTGGGATGGAACATAAAAATTCTTCCAATCCAAATCATCCGACAGCTGGGTCCCAGGGTTGTCTCCTACCCAAGCCTGGGAACTGGGTGGGAGAACGTCTATGTCCCAGACCCTGGGGCTGCCCATACCTCATCCCCAAACAAAATTTTAAATGTCCTGCTCTGCATCCTGCATGAGGGTTCAGAGCAGGGCTACAAATATTTTGGGTGTGGGGGGCGAGCCCATCTGTACCCTGTACCCTGGCACTTTTAACTACCTTGCTCTGCATCTCTATATGAGGACTGCAGGGCAAGGCTAAAAATGCCACACGTTCAAATTAAAATGCCATAAAAATCTACCACAAAGCTTTTCTATATTTAATGGCTTTTTTGACATATTATGGTTCCATAAATTGGTGGAATGCATGATGTTAATGTGTGTTAACAGGTTAATTGTGTGATAAATATAACATCTGCCAGGGGTCTTAGCTGCTTGCAAACATGGAAGCTTGGAGGTCCAGAGATAAATCACAAGCAAACTGCTGAACTCATTACATTATACTGAACAAATGTAAAGGCAAGAAAATTCCGGCAAGAGCCAAAGCAGCATGTAATAGAACAAAGAGTAAAAGGACTGGTTTCACTTTGAAATATAAACCAAGCCATTTGTTGTTTTATAATTGAATGGATGAATACACGTGAGAGAGGACAAAAAGAGATAAATACACATTGATAACATCAGTTTAAAGGGCAGAGATCACAGACATCTCTGATTTAAGAGAGAGGATGTGGGCCAAAAAGACCAACTTGCAATCTGTCACAGTTTACTAAATGAATTCAGGACTGTACCAAATACACTGGTGAAAGAAATCACAGCAGAAAATCAAGTACTACACTAATTACAGCAGCTGTTGAAATATTATCATGAAACATTTTTCATGAAATATAAATTAGACTAGGAAAATTATCAAATGGTAGAGGGCAAAAAGGGAAGATATAAAAAATTCAGGTTGTTAGCAAAGAAGCAACCAGTAACAAACACAAGGTGCAATAACAAAGAGGGAGGAAAAAGGACATACTAGAACAGGGACTGCAATAATGTTGAGAATGGACATCAGAAGAGGATCTGGGCCAGTGTGTACTGAAGGAGAGGTTGATGTGAAGAAACTGTCAGGACTCTGGGGAAAACCACAAGATTAATACTGGAATATACTCTCATATTTTGAGACAATGTAACCGCAAAAAAAAAAAAAAATCTCTTCTCCTTCAGTGACACTGAGAATGGCCAAAACATGGATGCTACAAAGCGCCATAGGAAGAGCTGGAAAGACTTGTGAATCAAGATTATGTGGACTGGAATTAGACAGCTTGCAAAATTAATTAATGTTGTACAGGGCAGACAAGGTACTGGGAGATGGAATAGTTTAATCTGAAGCATGATTTGAAGCAGGCAGTGGGTTGGGTCTCACTTTTTTATTTGGCTATGGGAAGAGTTCTTCCCAGGGTGTGGGAAAGGATGTGGAAAGATGAGCAGGCCAAGATGTTCACTGTCAACACAATGATTTGGGTTGAAAGCAGTGAGAGAGTGCAACATCATTCTGATGTATGGTGCCTGAGAATGAAAGAATTTAGTGTGAAAACCAGCAAGGATAAGAGTGAAGCAATGGTTTTAGCATGGAAATAGTACCCCACAAATGGGTTTACATTAAAAGAAATACTAAATGTGGTCAATGGATTTACATATCTTGTCTAAATGCTCATAGGTGATGTAAGGACTGGAGATGAACTGATAAAAAGGTTGCAGCTTGCAGGGATTTCTTTTAAAGCATTAAAAGTAATGCAGAAATGTCCCAGGGAAGCAAAATTAATGATGGACTGTGTGTACCACATCCTGATTATGTCAAAAGGTTAAGAGACTTGGGTTCTAATAAAGAGGGATTTCAGCTTTTCACAAACTGCATGCTTAGGATGAATTCGGAGAGCAAGAGACCTATGGAAAGACCATAAAGAAGATGGGAAGATGAGGTAGAGAAAGATATTACAAGAAATGATTATGAGAGGAAATCACAGCAAAAATGTATAGGGAAGATGGGAAAAGGCTAATGAAATTAGCTGTTGCCTGACCTAGAGAGATGTGGGAACTGGTGATGGATGGTGATCTACCACAGGCCCACCTAACTAGCCCGGTTAATGGCTGCTTGCAGATGTTTAAAAAAAAAGCAGTGCTATACTTTAAACTTGGTGCACTCCCACATTGAGCCCAGCGCATGCCTAGAAGAGCAGCATGTTACCTGCACCCAGCTCACCCGACATCTATGTAGATTGGGTGCTTTAGTGGGGCCTTTTTGGCACTTTTATTCAACAGCAGATTGAATCAGCTTTAGCTAAAAGCACCAACAAGCCTCACCGAAGTGCCTGATCTATACAGACACTGCAGAGCTGGGTCAAAGTAACGCATTGCTTCTTCTGGTAAAGAGTTTAAAAAAAAAAAAAGTCTGCAAGCAGGCAAAAAGAAAAGGATAGTTATAACCAATATCTGAAGATTCAGAAGCACTTCAGAATATTTTGACCAAAATTCTTTTCTCAAACACCTGTATGCACTTCCTACTGAGTGCAATGAAAACTTCACTTCTACAACAGCAAAACAGACTCTTGTCAGCTGTTCTCTGACAGCAGTTCAGGGTTGGTGCCAATAATGACAGAACACCTAGGAACACATCCAAGAATATTACCCATATTTGCTGAGTTGACATCAGAAAATACTTGAGAAAAACATCAAGACCTTTCTGTGATACGGTCCTGGTTAGGCCATCCTTAGGTTATAGGAATCTGATTTAAAGACACACAACCCCCCAGTCCATGTTAGCTACTAGAAGGCAGAAGGTCTTATAAGTCTCCATGCTGTATCCTGATAATCTTCTTCCCTGTACACCTTAAAGGAAAAGGATCAAAGACCTTTCATACCTCAAGCACAAAAAGGATATGACAACTTCTTACAAATATGAGTGTAAATGTTTAAAGAAAGGGAAGGTGGAAAGACGGATGGATGGATATCTCTACTTACAATTCTTAATGTTCTCTATGAAACTTATTGGTCAAACATCAATAGATTTCACACCCTGCAATCTCTGAGCTTTCAGCAACATGGAAAAACAGTAGTTCTTAAACTCCCTCTAAGAGAAACTGCTGATCTACAGAATTCTGCTTTTCTTCACAACATGCTGGTTTCTTGATTTGGGTGGTTTCTGTACTGAGGACCATATATTAGGTCCACACACTCATCCACTTCATTTTAACAGGAACTAAGGGTGCAGCATCTTTTGACCCTTGACCATTACGATGGGACTGAAGCCTGTGACTTTAACAAAACAGAAATCCTTCCCATGTTTCTGTCAGTCTCCAATATACATTTTCTAAATTCTTTAGGTGCCCCATGGGCTGGAGAGACTGGCCTGGTGGGCTGAACCTGGTCTGTGGGACATATTTTGCCTGCCCCTGCTGTAGAGGATAATATTTACCTCAACTTTTGCTTAGAGGTGGAGAAAAAAAAAAAAAAAGAGAAAACTTTTAGAGGCTTCACTGAGTTTCTGGCATATACAGCTACTGAAAAAAATTGCTTGTGCATTTGTTTTCCTTTCAAAAGGCAGAGTTTGCCTCTGTTTGTTGAACATTAAGTGACATTCGTTATATTTTTCCCATTTATCATTTTGTGTTGGGAAATTTAAATCAGTTGCTGTTTTATTCATTAGCATTTTGATTAAGAAAAAATAAGTGTACAGCAAGGGATTAAAGCAGGAAAATCCCCAATAGAGCTATATCATAACAGAAATATTTAAAATTCTGAAAGTTTGAAAAGGGAGACTTTAGGTCAATGTTATTATCTTTCTTTTTACAGAAAAGTGCAAAAAAGGTCCCCCAAAAGTATTTCTCACCACTCAACTTAGGGAAAGTATCTTTGTAAACAAGGATGGACAATACTGAATGGGAACAAGAGAGAATCCACAAACCAGTCTCATGATTCTGCACCCAGAAACCAGGAACCAGACTTTTTCTATGTGCCTTTTAGGTCCTGTCCTCTTTCAGCTCATGCCTCAGCATGGTCATACATTTCAATCTCCTGTTTCAGAAGCCAGTGAGACCAGCTATATTCACACTGATTAGTGTCATATTGAATGAAATAGTTTGAATGTTTGTAGAGGTTGCCCATTAGCCAGTTTCAGGAAGAAGATTTATCTCCTTATCTAGTTCATTGTTTTGCGGACTACGTGCAAAAGGTCCTGACTTTGCTTAATGTCTTAATTTAAATTTCATCTTTAGAAGTCTTTTACAAAGAGAGCAAATATCCTGAATTCCAAGAGATCAAACCCTGAGGCCTTTTGACCAGGTTGGTAAGAAAAGGGCATTTGCAGTGATATGGAAGTTTCCCAAAGGTAATTTAAAATGCTCAACAAAGGTAAAAGAATCTGTTGAGTAAGATCCGAGCCCAAATTTGGGGGTAATGACATTGAGTAGGAGGAGCCCACTGACGGCAGCTCACTCAATAAAAACTGTAACTTACTGTCCCAATTTGGAGGTGACTATACTTGTAGAACAACGAAGGAAAAATCGCAAGTATAGCCCGGGTCAGACTGATCACCTGAACTACCCTCTCCGTGAACACGAATCTCTTAGTTCACGCTGAAGCCGCGGAGCACCTGAAAGGGACTGAAGGAAGGGGACTTAATCCTATCACTGCTGAAGCCAGCCTATTGAATCGTATTGCTGAGGCGAGCCCATTCTATTGAACCGTACTACTGAGGCCAACCCATTAAATCGTACTACTGAGGAATGAAACCATATTTTGGTATTTGGCTTCTCGGAATTCTAGGATTGTAAGTATATTACGAAAATAATAGTATTGATTCAAATTTAACTTTTAGTTGTAATTGTAGTTGTTTTTGTAACACTAATTCTTATAGTATTGTTTGGGAAGGAAGTGCATTCGGAGCATTGTTTCTGATATATGTAATTATTGTGTTTTTAATGTTTGTGGTGTTTCTTAAAGCTAAGCAGTGTTATATACGTAGCAAAGAGTTTTAAAATAAAATTGTGTTGTATAAATTAAGTGTGTAATCATTGTGAAATCGTGCAATCAGTTAACTACTCCCCCAGCCAGTGCATCAAAACGAATCAGTAAATTGTGTGGGATTTTCTCTATTCCATAACCCACTAGAGACAATTAGATGTGATTAAAATAACTGAAAATTAGGGTTGGAAGTGACCTCAGGAGGTCATCTGGTCTAACCCTCTGCTGAAAACAGGATGGTCCCAGCTAGATAATTCCAGCCAGGACTTTGTCGAGCTGGGCCTTAAAAACCTCCAAGGATGGAGATTCCACCACCTCTCATTAGCACTACCTTTTATAGCTTCTAGTGTGAGCTTTAAGATCCTTTTTATGGAAGCAGACTAAAGGAAAAAAAACAAAAACCTTGCGTCTTCCCCTCTTAAACTGTGTTCAGATGAGCGCAGATGTTGCGGTATGTGCAGACAGGTCTGCAGTGCCACACACCATACACACAGGCATTCCCTGCACTCCTACCTTGCCTTAAAAAAGCAGGTTGGCACATGTGACAGGAACATGCGCTGCCCAAGACTGGAGCCTAGCCAGCTGGTTGCTGGCCCCAGCCTCCACTACCCCACTGGGGATAATCCATGCTGCTGCTACTTGTCCTCGGGAAAACAAATGGCTGTGCTTGTCTGGACACGGACTTACGGGCTACGCTTCTGCTGCTTTCAGCACAGCAGAGCCAAAAAAAAAGACATTTCATAGATTTCATAGACATTAGGGCTGGAAGGGACCTTGCGAGATCATTGAGTCCAGCCCTCCTGCCATAGGCAGGAAGTCTGCTGGGGTCAAATGATCCCAGCAAAAAAAACATCCCAATGCCTTTTGAATGAGTCCAGGGTAGGTGCTTGTTCCACCACTGGGGGAAGTCTGTTCCAGACCCTGGACACACAGACTGTAAAGATGTTTTTTCTTATGTCCAGTCTAAATCAGCCTTCCACAAGTTTGTGGCCATTAGACCTTGCTATCCCTTGGGGCGCCCTAGTGAACAACTGTATTCCCAGGTCCCTTATATACTTTTGTAGGCGGCCACCAAGTCCCCCCTGAGCCTTCTCTTTTCCAGGCTGAAGAGTCCCAAGTCCCTCAGCCTCTCCTTGTAAAGCTTGCTCTCTTGGCCTTTGATCTTATGAATGGCTCTCCTTTGGACTCTCTCAAGCTTATCCACATCCCTCCTAAAGTACTGGGTATTTGAGCACTAGGAAAGGAAAAGTTAGCAAAGAATTGCAGCTGGCCAGATTTGCTGCCCATTTTTCTTCAACCTAAATATTATATTGACCAAGTTTGGAGTGTTAACAGGATGGGTGTGCTAGAAAGGTAACAGGTACTAACTTCTGCTGAAGAATGAGTGTACTGCTATGTAACTATTAGGCCTACCTCCTGGCCTTTCTCCCTTTGAGTATTTATAACCAGAGAGGAGGATCTCCCCTATATGAGGCCAGCAGCGACTGCCGTCCTGCCTCTCCTCAAAGTGCAGGGCCAAGGCAGTGGACTGACAGCATGGCACTGCCTCCCCCTGACCACGCCGGACCAATCAGCCCAGGCTCAGCCGCTGCGCAGCACCGAGCTAATGCAGCTGGAGCCACTCTCATTGTGACATTAGCAGCCACCGTTCTATTTATAGAGGCTCGACTGGGTTTCAATCATGAAAGCGGGGCCGGTGGCTGCACGTGTGCGACGGGGCTGAGGTGGCTGGAGGCGCTCCAGGGATGCACAGCTACCCCCAGCACAGCCAGCCGTGCATTCTGGAGCAAGAGCGAGGCCAAGCCGGGCTGACGCAGGGCCCACACGCAGCGCTTCTCTGGCCTGGGCCCAGCGATCGCAGTGCCTGCACAGCCTCTTTGTACCTCCTGGCTCCGCCTCGCCTTCAGGCTGCTTTGTCCTTTCCTCCCAGGCTGCAGTACTGGGAAGACGTCCAAAGGGCGGCCAAGTGGCCGTGGGTACAGGCAAGTGTACAGGGCAGAAATCCCCACCCCCTATCCCTTTCTGCCCCGCCAGCTCGGAGCCGGCCACTGGGGTGAGGTATCCCCGGCCGGCCTTACAAATTCCGTTTCCACTTGGGTTCTGGTATGTTCCTGGCTTTTGCCCAGCTGAGAAGGGCTGAGATCCAAGAGAGCGTGGGAACAGGAAATAATTCCCACTGCAAAACTGAAGGGGGAAAAAAAAAAAGGGCAGGGGAAGAGGGCAAAAACATGTCCCTCCTGCTTAAAGCTGAGCACTTGGCTCTTGGAAATGGGCTATCACATTTCCCATCTTGATAAACTGTAGGTTTCACCTGGTTTTGCATGGCTTGAACTGCATGAGTCCAGTTGAATCTGGTTTGGACAGATCTGTCTTACTGCAACCATTTGATTCTAGTTCAGACTGGTTCAAACCCAGTTCAGTCCAGCTCAACCCAAGAGGTGACTCAGGTGCTCCAGCCCCTGCACCTCAGTTCCTGACCCATGAGATTTAAATGCTGCCTTCACAGGCCAGCTGGGCAGGAGACGAAATTTCAAGACTGCAGGGAGAAGAGGTTGGGCTGGGAAGGAGGGACCAGGACTATCTTGGGAAGCTATCCCTGCAGGCTTTACATGTTGTCCAGTTGGGTGGCACACAAAGCAATTTAATGGGCAGGGAGTTGCATCCTGGGATCAGGGAGGCTATCCCTGGCCCTGCTTCCCAACCCCTCCAGCTTTAAGTCACCCCATATGCAGCCAGCCCATTTGAGCTGCACATGAGGCTATTCAAAACCCTGAGGAGGAGGCAGAGGACAGGTTGTCAAGTTGTGCTCCCCTAAGGGTGGGGATGGCTCAGAGAATAACTAGTACCACTTAGCTGGAGAGCATACCTGTATAGATCTCCAGCTAGGGAGCTGGAACACATATACGATCCAGCTCCTGGGCTATTTTTCTACATGTAAGAAATTCAGAGGAATTCTTACCAATTGAAATTAATGCCTGTCTATGGCCTAAAACAGTTTCCAAACATATTTCCACTTGTGCAATAGGTTGGTATATTATCCATTAATTTTTACCTATAAAATTTATAAAAAGAACTAAAGTCTTGAATTTTTAATTTGTATAGAATAATATACATTTATCTATATCCTTCAAAAGTCATTTCCTACCAATAAATCTTTTGCATTAAGGGGCTTGTATTCAGAACATATCTTTCCCACAGCAAACCACTTATGCATTCATCACTGGCATTCTTTTTAAAAACTATATTGTATTGTACAGTCTGCTGACAATCTGAATTTTCTCCCTTGATGGTGTCATAAGGACAGAGCTCAGCATTTGATCAAAGAATACTTTTAGTTCAATGACATCAACAGTTCTCCACCGACTACAAAATGATGCAACCCAATTAGCTGTATTCATTTCTACAGGATAGCACAAAATTATCTTCTAATTTTCAGAGATCAAAATGTCCAAGACAAATTTGTATTTTCTATTTTTATGCATTACTGGCATTGAAAAAAATGCTATTATTTTATAATTGGTGTTTAAGAATAACATTATTTTGAGGAATTATTTATTAAATTCTAAATGCAGTCCATGAATGAGGCACTACAGAATTCTCAAGATGTCAGACTTGAACTCCATAACAATGAGTTGAAGTACCACTGCTTGCACTCCTGCACTAACAACAAATATAAAGCAGTCTGGTGTCTTAGCGCGCCTTTAGGCTGGAAGAAGTTTTATAACAGCAGAAAAGGAAGTTTTTCAGGGGGACAAGCATTCCTTGCTTCCATCTCTTTGTCCAGGATGTTTCAGTAAATGTCACATTCTAAATGAAGTAGCTCTTTTGGTACTTTTTAGGAGATATTTCAAGACCTTTCAGGCTTTTATAAACTACTATAGGTACCAAGAGAGCCTAGCTTTATACATACATGGATATGCAATATCACTGCTGTAGTATTTAAAAACTGAAATATTTCTAGGAAAATTATTTCAGAGAAGGTACGTGTAATATTTAGATATGCAGCTCTCCCCTTATATACCAAGAGGTATACCTTATATACCATCTGGACTTGTTAATGCTATGGTATTAGCAGTTCCTGTGCAAGATTTCTGCTACTGGAACTTTCATAAATGCAAGAAAAATTCAGTGGTCAAAAATTAATTGTATAGGTTCTTAACTTTTAATGATAATTCAGAAAAGTGGCCAATAACCATACCATGTTATTCCAAACACTGCCAGATGCTTTCCATTGATTTAATGTAAAATGCTGATCACATACATATGCATACACTTCAGTAGGCATCTAAACACTACAGCAATACTATCTTGAGAAGATAAATTTTTGTATATATAGTTTCTACTGAAGAAGCCCATGGAGAAGACTTGAGTCTGCAGAGGGTCATGCTTTAATAGAATTTTAATCTATTTACTTTTAGGATGCCAGCTTATATTTCCTCCCAGTGTTTAATCAGTCAATTTTAAGGAAGGGAACCCACCTAATTTACATCACCAGAATTTCTCCTCCCAGGAAGCCTCTCTAAGCCTCATCAGCCCCTCTACCTGTTCATTTTCAAGCATATTTATATAAAGGCTAAAATTCAAAGCAAGACCAAGACTAAATTGCTGAGGCAGGTTTGCTTTGTTCCTAGCTGTTAGCCCAATGAAGTCTGAAGTCCAAAGTCCAAGCACAAAGTTGGCAGATTTAACTATTTAATGTCTAGTTCTCACATGGATTGAATTTACACACAACAGATTTGTCCCAACTGCAAGTTTTGTTAGTTTAGAGCAATTAAGATGGGGGTCATGTCAAAACAAAACAACACAACACACCAATTGCCTCCTAAGACTGTGTCCACACAAGTAGGGATGTGCATTTGCAGCAGCACACATGGTAGGGGCACTAATTTGTGCTGATACTTTGTGACACAGTGCACGCCCCTGCCTGTGCACTTTGCAGTGGGCTCTATCTGCTGCAGATGGGGCTAGCTGGGGCACAAGGTGCCCCACTGCGGTGCTAGCCAGCAGGCAGCCTCTGCATTGAGGTACCCTGTGTCCCAGCCAGCTGGGGAGCAGCACATGGAGCTATGGGCGGTCTGCTCCCCCATCTCTGCATGCTGAGGAGTCCCCACACTGAGGCACCCTGCACTCCAGCCACCTGCTCCGAGACTCCAGGTTGAGGCATGTGGAGATGGGCTGGCTGCTCCCTGTTTTTGAGGCACACCACCCCAGCACAGGACCTCTATGTCCCTAAGTGCAAGGGCTCCACAGTGAACCCCCTATGCTGAAGCACACAGAGACAGAAGAGCAGTCACGCCAGGGCTGCCTGCTCCCCCGTCTCGAGGTAAGCAGCTGAATGAGGTGCAGGGTACCTCAGTGCAGGGGGTCCCCTGTCTCCACATTTGTCCCAGAGCATACCACGTTGGTGTGTTTTGGGCGGCTTTTTTTCCTTTTTTTCCAGGGTTTATTTGCTACCAGGAAATCCTGGTAGCAAATTTTGCCCTGGCGCTGCAAATTAGCAGCACCACGCATGGTTTAATGTTCAATATGTGCGGTTTGTGGCACCACAAAGAGGTTTGCGATGCCACAAACTGCATGTGCCTGCACGTCTGAATTCAGCCCTAGTAGTCAGCATAAAAAAAAAATCAAAATATTATTATGCTTAAAACTCATTTACCACTCAGTATCTGTACTTCAAGTTGCATGCCATTTGTATAATTCTGATTACATAAACAAAATTTGTACTATTGAGTTCAGACCTTTTTAGTCAAGGCAGCATGCAATCAGTATGCAAAATATGACGTGGTGGCTGAGTGCATGAATGTGAACTAATAAATCTTAGAGTTCTGAACAATGAACAAACTATAAGAACAAGCTACTATGAGAGTTTTGTACTCAAACATTTGCTGTTTTGTCACTTGCCCTGGGAGCAGGGTTGAAATGATTCCCTTGTAGCCTTCGAAGGTCACTCTAATTTTTCCTAGGGATTCTTGTTGCATCAGCGATTTTCAAGTTTTGGTGGCTTCCCATTGTATGAGCATCCTATTTATTAGATCTTACTAAAGTGTCATGAAATAAAAAGCATGGTGTTTTTTTCTTTACAATGTACTAAACAAAACTGAAACCAATAGCATGTGTAATGCAACAATGAAAGTTTGCCCATTAAGGAAAAAACAAACAGGAAAATCCTGTTTTTGCCCATCCTGTTTTTCAGTGGCATGTATAGAAAATTAGGTATAGCATTTTAAGAGTAAAGTAATTCTCTTTTGCCATTGGAGAGAACATGCACATATCTAATAGCCACAAATGGGCTACTTCATCATGTGCACACATGTGAAATCTCCAACTCGGTGCTGAAATCTGTACTCAGACCTGACTTCACATCTGGACCTTGTTATCCATTTATAGGTGACAACTGCAGAACAATGTCATCTTATGATACACTTCTACCATCTATTTTTCTATTTTGACCTCTCTTCACTAAATCATCTTTGGGCACAATCTTTCCTGGCATTTCAGGCCTTTAAAACTGGCTGTCTTTGCTTCAAAACAAGGAAGAAAATACAACAAAGAATGATAATGCGTTAGAACAGCATTTCTCTCTAACACCACATGTGCTGGCTTTCTGCTATACCTGCACTAACTTGAAGTCTGACCAGTCTACACTTCACTCCTGCACTAATGACAAGTTTAAAATGGTCTGGTATGTTAAGAGCCTCCTGGGCTGGAAATGGGAGTTTAATAACAGAAGAAAGGGGAGTTTCAGTGGGATATACAGTCCTTTTTTCTAGCTCTTCCTTCAGGATGTTTCAGTAAATGTAAGAGCATCTTGAATGGAGCAGTTCCTTTGGTATTTTTAGGAGATTTCAAAAGCTCCCTCTTTTCAGGCTTTTACAAGCAACTCAAGGTACTAAGACAGCCCTCTTTATTCATACATGGGTATGCAATACCATCAATGCAGTTTTTAAAAGCTGAAATATTTCTAGGAAAATTATCCCTGAGAAGTATGTGTGTGCAACGTTTAGCTATGCAACTCTCCACTTACATACTAGTGCTGCTCTGGTCCTACTGATTTCTGCTGGATTTCTGCTACTAGTTTCTTCATAGAAATTCTCATGGCAACTGAAGAAAAATTCAGTTGTCAAAAATTAATGTTATAGGTTCTGAATTATTGTTAAAAGATAAGAACAGTGTCCAGTAACCCTGCCATATTTTGTTCCAAATACCAAACCAGCAGTGCTGGATTAAACGGTAGAATCAAGGGCAGCTTAATCTAACCATTGTTAATCTTTGGGAAACAGCCTTGTCAAATACAATTTACCATACAGCATCTCACTGCCACAGGAAAGAAAAGGTTCCCATCTATGTTCTTACAGTCTGATTCAAACTTGCAGTAATCAGTGGAAATATTTCCAGTACTTCAGTTGTTTCAGAGCAGTTTTGTAACCTTAATCAAAATAGAAAATCTGAAGATATTAATTACAACAGACAGCTCTTTAAATTCTCTGTTAATGAATGAAATGAGCAAGGTTATGCAATTTTAAACAATGAATACAAGGCATCATTTAATCAATGAAATGCATCAATGCCTCACTGCTATCTTCCACTTGACTATTTTCCTCACTGAACATGCTACCTTAAAAACAGTTTGGGTAAACAAATTAAGATTAAAGTATTTCTTCAGTGCTTTAATCATCTCCTTGAGAAGGGCATAATCCTGCACATCCTTGATATGATTACAGATGAGTAGGAGTATCAGAGCTTTATCCTATGAAAAGCCTGCAAATTCAGAGTTAATCCTGAAACACCTGTTATACTGATCTGTTCTTTTGAAACCCGGAGTTTCACAATAAACAGGGTCTGGCTGTATTACGACCATTCACGATAGTTTAACCACATCAGTTTGTCCTTTAAACACAGACCTTGTACTGGTTCAAAGCAGGAGCTAAATTCAATATATTACTGGATTGTATTACACTCCAGCAGTGCAACCCATTAGGAGTTTACAACAGTGTATCAACATTGAGCTAGTTATACCAGTATTAATTTTCCTTCATGTAGTCAAGGCCTTGAATCGCACACTTCTGAGGATGAAATCATTTCTATTACACGGTGCAACAACATAGGTTATTCAAAATCTTTGAGAAGTGTGTGAGTTGGGGGGCCATGCCTGAGTCCTGTGTGTGTGCGTGTGTGCGTGCACGCACACATGTGCATGCGTGTCCCAGACGCCTGGGTTTTGTGAGAAAGTGTGCATTTGAGTGAGCGCATGGTGCATTAGTCTGTAGAAAGTGAGATGAGTGGCTGCATATGCACTTGTAATGCGACTGGGAACTGTGCAAATGGTTGTAGAGCTTTGGCAAGTGCCCATTTTCTGTGGCATGAAACAAGCAGGAAAGGAGACCAGGACAGGCTTCTAACTTTGACACAGACAATGTATTTTGATGGGTTGTGTGTGCATGCTAGCAGTATTCTCCTCTTCCTAATATTGTGTGTGGGGAACAGGTACCCAAAACAGCTCTCTTCCTCCTTCACATAGATGCTGCAATTTGGGAGCACACTTCCATTCTATTGTACACTCTATGGAGTCTCCACAGCTTATTGACAACTGGGTCTGGAATTTACTATCTCTTACTGCTGTCTCCATTATCACCAAAGGGTGGCAATGTAGATTAGGAAAGAGATGTAGGTTTGAGAGCTTCAGGGGCTACGCAAGTATGTTATACATTTGGATTACTTGACTGGGTGAGAGAAGAATGTATGCCATCTAAGCTATTTACACATTCACAACCATGTTGCTCCAGCCTTTAGATATCCAAGAACAGAATTTAGACCCACAAGACATAATTTAAGACATTAACAGTAGCAGTAGCCATTATGGTCTGTTATTTGAATTGGTATTTAGGGACCTTTAAACAAATCCTAAAGAGTGCTCCAATGTCATTGTGGTTTCTTGTACTGATCAGTGAAGTCATGCTGGCAAATTAACATGTATTACAGAAGTAATTTACTCATAAACCTATGTGATATGTCAATAAAAAAAAAAAATTCTCCAAGTCAGTAGAAAGGACAAAAAACGTTAATCAAAGTCAACTGCATCCAACTACATCTATTTCTACACCTGAAGCAAGAAAGTCTGTGAGCATGTACATTTTTAACACGTTTAAGCATCTAACAACTGTTATTCAAGTGTTTTCTTTATCAATAAGGATTTTTAGACAAAGATAGAAACATTTAGAAGTATGATAATTGCCTGAAAGTTTCTGCTAAGCTATATCCAAGTTGCAAGAGCAAATCAAACATTCCCCTCCCCCATTTCAATTTAAAATAGGGGAAGCCTATTTATTTTCACGTTAAGTTTCTAGCTGCACATTTATGGCCAGAACAACCTTGTGCTATTATTATAGAAGTGGTGAAAGTTCCTTAATTATAGTGTTGCTAGTGGGAACCACTACTGCAAACACACAAAGAAAGAAGGATTAAAGGAATCCAATTCATCTCAAGTGTAACCCAAATGGAACTAGCTGTGTTGCCCCAGAGATAAATTTGGCCCAAAATTACTTTCCAGAGAAGATTGGAAAGTATTTGTTTAAATGTTACCATGGATTCCTCTTTATTTAGGACCAAATTCTCTACAGAGATGTGCAAGTATGTGAGATGACCACAAAGATGTGTCTACAACAAAAAGGCCTAGAACATGGCATGTAACTATGAAGTAGAACCTGTAAAACCACAAGAATTGAAGCAAATGGCAGGTGGAAAGGGTTACTTGACCCCAATGAGAGAGTGATTTCAGACTGACCTAGGTTTGTATGGCCTTCAATAAACGTTGTGCCTCTCAGATACCATGCATGTGGGTACCTATCTGATTTGGGGCCCCTTTGGGAGCTTGCCCAGTCTTTGGCAAACTGGTCTAAACTGGGACCCAGGAAAGATGGGAACTTTTGTCACGCTGCAATTAATTTAAAACTACTTTCAGAAGTGTCCTCTAATTGTGTGTTCCTATTATGGTAAATATCAAAACATGAGATATATAGGGCCTTGCTTTTTTTAAAGTGTTAAGCAATGACAATTCTAATTAACAATGAGACGCATGGCCCCAAACAAAACAAGGAAACAAACAAAAAAAACCCCAGGAACTGAGCTTCTCAAGTTAGGCACCTAGTTGTTTAGATTCTCCAAATTAATGGGAACTTGAGGATTTTCCCTTTAAAAGTCTCTTAGTTCTTTAAGAGCAATATTATCCTGTAAATTACCAGTGTGTTGGGTAATCGAGATGGAAAGTGAGGAGAAATGGAGATATGGTGCATGTAGCAAGGTCCTTTGTTACTTCCATGAATTGCATAGGAAAGAAAAAAAATACTACTATTTGCTTCTATTAATCCGTTTTTCAGATGAATTATGTTGGGATGAATCAAAACATTTCACAGTAGCCATTTATATATACTGTGGTATGTAAAATTAAATATTGGTTTACAGAACTACCTTTATTTCTTTCGTATAATACTACTACTACTGTTAATTTTTTTTATTTTCTAAAATGCATGTGGTTGTCGTCAGGGATGTAAGAGGTTGAGTGGCTTGCAGGACTCCCTAGTTAAGTAATAGCTTCCAATACAGAGAACCGCTTCAAGCAACTTCAATGTGCTTTGAAGAGATGCCCATTACTTCAGTGGGCCTTGGACAGGACTCTGAATGTTAAATACTTTTCCTTATAGTGGGTACACTTTCTTTGTATGTTGCCGAAATGCCATCTGCCAGTAGATTTATTCTGAAGGTTTTGTGGTTTTCTAAATGCTCGTGATAAATATATTCTCTAAACTGCTTTAGAAGATACATGTCCCAAGACATGCAATAGACAATTGCAGTCTATTGTCAATAAACTGCAATAGACACAATAAACTAAGTGAGAATTTATATTTTTTCTGGGAATACTCACTTCACCAGAAGAGAAAGTAGAGTTCATATCCACTGTAAAATGCTTGTTCAAAAACCCACTTGTGTTATGCAGCCTCTCCTCTGTTTGCCTCTCCTCTGTTTCTTTAGTGTAGTTCCCCTGCAGAAAAAAGTATGACATAACTTTTATCATGGTCAGGCTAAAAAATATCATACTCGGTACCAATGGCATCTCTAGTGATTTATTTTATCTTGGAAAACAAACCTATCCTCTTTTTGATGGAAACAATATTTTAACCTATGCAAATGCAGGGTGACCTGATATCAATGCTAACAATTTAACCACTAGAGCCACCTGTTCTTGAGAAAAAATGAGTAAACAGGTCAGCTGAATGCATTTGTGTATACATATTAAGTCAATCAGAAGAAACTAGATAAAGTAAATTGGCAGCATGCCATTTTGAAGTAAAGTCAATATATATATGCTCCACCTTAGGGCTTTTTGTGAAACCCGACACTACTATATCAAACTGCTGCACAGGGAAATTAGATCTTTATTGTTTCATCGCTAGTAGACTTCATGGAATTTTTCTGTTCTTCACCTTAATCCTTATAAGGGATTATATTTTTAACCTGGAAGAGGACCTGGCAGTAGGCCCGGTGGTGGTGAGGTTCCCTTTTAGTCTGGTTTTCCCTGGAACATACAAAGGGGAGAGCCTCCTGATTCTACACAAGCTGAAGCATCTGTATTGCTTTTAGCTTTTGTCCTAGATTCAGTGAATTATAGTAGAGCAGCCTGGAGATGACAAATATCTGGATTACTGTGACCTGAATGTCATCTAGCAGGAAGAGCAGATATTTTCCAACAGCTAAAGCTGGAAGCAACAAATTTTCTGCCCTGATACCAGGAAGTCTCAACACATCAAACAGTACAGTAGTGTAACCAGGGTAGGCACCCAGCCTGAATGCCAACTTAGAGGAGACACCCTGGGAGTTTTTGCTATGCAGACACAGTCCTGCACTACTCAGCTGTAGAAGCTAGGCAGCCCTACACCTTATAGTGTATGGGAGCAGGGAGCAACATTGTGCTCCCTATGGAATTTTTGTAAGCAACACTTCCCTCACATTCCCTAGATCTGCTATGGGGCAAGAACAGGGCACCAGTGGCAGCCCACACCACGGGGATGCTGCAACTGCCAGGCAGACTTGCTGCACACAGGCTGCAGGAACCCCAGGGTGCATATTTATTGAACGTGGGGAGTGGAGCTGCACCTCCTGTGGCAAAAATCCTGGAGGGAGCAGGAGGTGGGGACCAGGAGATAATTGTTTTGTGCCCCGCCCCCACCTATAAACTAGAGCACAGGGCTGCCTGGCTTCTATGGCTGGGTGGCACGAAGCGGCACCTGCATAGCAAAGAATTTGAGGAAGGTGGGGGAGAGGGGCAGGAGATTCTGGTGCTCCTGCTGCAGCTGGTATACAGTAAGCTTGTTCCTCAGCTGAAGCATCATCCTGTGCTCATACTACTAAGGCAGCAGCTGCAGCTGTTCCTAAAGTGCAGAGAGGGCAGAGACAGGTAAGACTGTCCCCTCCCCCCCTCCAGTGGGAAGCACTCTGCTAAGGGCACTGCAGGAGCTTGCTAAACCTCTGAAATAGTATTCAGAGGTTACACAACAGTTTGGTAAGAGATGACAAAAGGCAGGCATCTTCAATTCAAGAATTGTGGTCTGCATTGTTTTTCTGATCAGTGACATCTGCAACTGCCTAGAAGCTTTTGGTCTGAAAGGCTAAATCCCATGCTTACGAAGGCACTGGATATACCCATGGAAAGTAAGATAAAATGCTGCGTGCCACTTGAGAGGTGACTAGCTCTGCTGCCACTAATACACATCACCTGTCCAAGTAACCTCATGGAGACCCACTGTGCAAACTACTGCAATCCTTCCAGCATATCCAATATATTTTTCTCATTCTCTCTTTCCCTCTCTCCGTGTTCTTTATCAAAAACACAATTCCCCAAGAAATTCTTGAAATCACTACCTTCTCTGAAACTCACACAAGTGCACAAAAATAACATACAATATGATCTGGCATGCATCACTGCTGGCTTATCAAATTGTCCTGTTATAAAATGCATCTCTGAACTACATACAAATATTATTTTGTTCCCTTTATTCCCATATTGCCCCATTTCTAAAACAGCTGTTACCAATTCATCTGTTCCTGAACACTAGTTTTGTTCAGGAACTCAATATAGCCTCAGCTGTAACAGCTGAGGAGCAAGCTCACTGTCCAATGTAGCCGTGAACAAGAGATCCTGAACAGATCCTGAACATATATCTCTGTATTATGTAGGGTTATTTGCTTTTTTCTTCCCAAAGTCTTGCTTACCAGTTTTCTAATAATCTTTCTCCAGTTTCCTCTCAGTGACATCCATAGGTATATTAGATTCATTAAAATTCTATTTCATCTTAACTCTGCAAGTTCCACCTGAAACATTTAGCTCATTCAGAATTTCTTTTCAAGAATAATCAATAATTATTTCTATTCCTGTCCTACTAATGGCCAAATTAAGAATCCCCTACTTGCAGGAGCAAGATGGATTTTAGCTGTTATGCTGTTTGTAAGTGAAGTCAACTCAGTTGTTGAAGGAAAATAGTTATGATAAAAAATCCACTTTAACTGCAATCTTACCTGCTTATAAAGACACTACCCAATTATTTCCATTTTACAGAAATAGATTTAAAACCAAAGGGGGTAAAAGCAATCCTATTAGGGCTTCAAATGAGAGACAGGCTGATCATGGTAGTGAGCCTGATTGTACTTTCAAGAGCCATAGATCTTCCCCTCCTTTGCACCCAGCAAGCTGTGATATGTGTTCTGCAGGAGAAAAGATGGTAAGTAGGAAGCCAGGAGAGAATGGGAATGGGTAAGCCAGGCCTGCAACCACCTCATCCCAGCCTTGTAGAGCTCAAGGTGGGATCAATTCATCACCATTATGAGTCCTTCCCCCATCCATGGGGAAAATCTTGTGGGGGAAGGGGAGGGGTGTCTTGTGGCAGTCATCGTTGATGCGCCACTACTAACACAGAAACACAAAAGTCTATATGCAGTGCTTGGCTTCTGGGTTCAATTCAATTCAAAGGGAGAATACCCTTTGGTCAGTGTTGATCTAGGACATCACTAGGTTTGTGTATAAACCCAATCATTTGCTCTGCAGCAGGGAAATTATTCTCTTAAAGGAAAGATAGGAGTTAGGTCTTTGCCCCTCAGTATTTAAGTTTTAACAACACGGCCTTACCCAAGGTTTCCCTTCAGACATAAAATCCACACAAATTATTGGATTACTTGCAGAAATGGCATTTGAGTTGTGGGTGTCCTGAATAGAAGCTAAAGTATGACCTCTTCTACATCCCATCCAGCCACCAGGAAAGGGAAAGGTCCTGGGATTCCTATGAACATGCTGTACTTGGAACCTGCACATGCACTCAGTACTGACTTTCACCTAGTCAGGTGCATTATAAATTTGAAGTTCCACCCTCTTCTGCTATAAGAAAGTATGAGCTTTCTCTCCATCTCCTAATACACAACTTTTTCTTCAGAGCCTGCTGACAACTGTAAGGAACTAGGGAGGAAGAACAGAAGTCTTTACTACTCTCCCCTTCTACAGAGTCTGATTTGGGGGGTTGTGTTCTGCTTCTTAGTCAATAACTTTAGCCTCTGGTTTTGCTTCTGCATCTCACAATTTTCCTAAGAATTAGCAGCACGATATTGATAGGATTCCCAACAGTTTCTCTTAACCTTCTCAAAGGCTTAATATTGAAATCAACCAAAAAAAAAAATCTTGTTGATTTCACTCTTCTGTTTTCTACATCTGCTGAATTGGAGCAGCCTGTTCAAAAAATCAGAAAAAGACAGCACTGCACCTGTTTGCATTTGGAAGATTATCTTCACAGCTACACTGTCTGCTTGGTTAAAACAAACACAGAGATTGTGCAGCAGCTGCTGGTAAAGATTCCCTCAGTCAAAAGCACAAGTAAATTTTCTATGCCCTACCCAAAGCTATAACCCTAGATTTCCTTCCAAGCTACCTGTGCAATTAATAGCCTGTTTGGAGCAACAGATAAATAACTACCGTGCTTGGCTGCCCTGATCACAGTCTACCTTCTCCACCCCCAGTGATACAGATAAGTCAGCTTTACTGGATGGATCTTTGTACTCCATGAATGCTGTCTGCCATCCATAAATACTTCAGGGAAAAATCTTTCCAGGGCCAGGAATACGATGTTTTTGTTCATGCACTGACCACTACTCCGCTAGTGTGTAAACACAAATCAAGCACATGCTAAGTTACAGCTGTTACCATGTTTCAAACACAGGATCATTTACAAGTACCTAAAGAATCTATTAAGAGCAGGGTTTGATTTTCACCGTGACAGCTCCTCATCCATATCCAGAACATAAATATGCTTAAGCCCCGACTCAAACTCTGAGGATGTTCGGAGTACCAAGAAGAATACGGCAGACAAGAACAGAGAAAAACCCCTCTCCCATCCAGAAGCTTTCCAACAGCATCACATCAGCGCCCTTAACAACTGATTGAATAAGGAGACCAACTTTCGACAGAGACAAAACAAAACACGTAGCTTTATAGGAAAAAAGTTGTATGGCAAACAATTTTGACACATGCTGTCTTAGATTTACTAGCCAAAAAGACCCTAGACATCAATTCCCAGCTTTCTGTCAGAGGTACCTGTTCTTCACACTCCTCTAATGCCGCTTCCTCCTCTCACCCGGGACAGTCCAGCTCGCCAAGCTCCTGGGCCACACCGACAAGACTTTTTTTCGTCCTCAAAGCCTGACCCAGGCAAGATCTGCCTCGAATGCGTGGGGACGATGCTTCACGAGCTCAGCATCCACGTGAAAACCTGGGACTTCAATCCAGCGCGCCCGGACAAGCGTTTAAGAAGAATCGGCTGAAAATAAAAGACAAGCCCTGATCTTACAATTCCTTCCCGCTTCCCCCGGCTGCTCTTGCCCCAGAGCGCCAGGACAGCAGCAGAGAGCGGATGTCGCCGGTTGCAGCAGATCTGCTACGAGGCAGCGGGGCTGCAAAGCTGGGCCGGTCCCCAGCTCCCTCCGGCTGGGCCAAGCACAAGCCCGAGAGTGCTTTTCCGGAGGCAGATCGCTCCGGGGGAGAGAGGCGGCAGGATGTCTCCGCCATACCTCACCTGAGCGGAGCCATTCAGCTGTAGCGGGCGAGCACACCCAGAGCTCTGCTCTGCCCCCGGCCTCTGGGCGGGCTGGCTGGCCGTCCGCCCGCTCGCAGCCGTCACGTGACCACCGGGGCCGGGGCGCCACAAGTTGCTGCAGCTGCTGCTGCCGAGCTCAGCGTACTGGGGGCGGGGTCAGCGCGGGTGATGCCCTGCTCCCTCCTTCCCTCCGTGCCGTGGGGGCTGGTGTCAGACCCCCCCAGGAAAGCCTGCAGTTTCTAGGCACGAGGCAGGGGCTGAGCGGGAAGGGGCGGAACCCCCAATTCTGCTCCTGGCACCCCCAGGTCTAGTATTCTGCCCCTCACGGAGCTGCTTGTGGTGGAGAAGCCAAGGGCCACTCCTCCCTCCGTTCCCCCACACACGTCCCCCGGTCCCAGAGAGTATGGCATTGCCTGGGCTCCAGACTCAAATCTCTCTCTCCACGTGAGGAGGGTCAGAGCCCGCCATTATGAGAGCAGGGCACCTGGTTGCCACCTCTCTCTTTCCCTGCTCTTGGGAGTCACATTATCCAAGTCCCCTTGCAAGGCATCCAGGCCTATGCTCCCTTTAAGAAAGAAAAGACCTGGGCATCTCAGTCTGCAACTACAGGAACCAGGCAGTGAGAAGAGCAGGCTTTGGGCCTGGTGGCACTTCAGGTGGATGTGGTCTTGCTTCATCCTGGGTTACCCAGGGATCAAGAGGACCCAATACGTGGTAACATAGCCCAGCAACGCTAGTAGCCTCTGACGAGGACCTCTGATTACAACATGCTAGTTTATGCTGCTGTGTCTTCACTCCTGCTGTTACCAGGGGTAGCCAGATTAGCACTGGCATACACTTGACTCCACTTGAAGCATGTGTATAAGTAATTTTTTCTTAAATGTGAAACACCCTGTTGTTTTTGGCTGGGTAGAACCCTGATGCAATGGCATCTTCCTTTTATCTGTTTTAAGGCTACTACTACCCAGGATGTTTGCACCCAGGGACAGATTAACACATAGGCAAACTACATATGTGTCTAGGGCCCTAGGTGAAGAAGGGTCCCAGTTGTGCTTATTTTACATATTATAATTATTGAGTGAAAAAAGTAGGGGTCCACAAGTTTGGTTGCCTAGGGCCTACTAAAGGATTAATTTGGCCCTGTTTGCATCTTTGCAAACTCCTAAATTCCATTTAGACACAGGGTAGAGTTGTTGCTGGGTTCTGGTTGCAGGATTAGGGTTTGTATTTTTCTGGGGTTAGTAACCTTCTGCTAACTGTTTTACAATATGCCATTCACCTCAGTCTGTAGCCTCAAGGGCTAGATCCCTGACTTTTTGCAGCTGGTGAAGCTGACATTCCCCATTTAATCTTTTCTTGATCTCCAACACCTGTGTATCTACAATATTTTAAATCAGAGGCCACCAGTGTACTGTTAGAAATACTGTGGTAATTACACATACTAAAAGCACAGGGAGTGTGAGTCATGCAGCATGCAGATTGAATAGATGGCATGTATGTTACTATATCTGCTATTCAGGTGACCCAAGTTTGATTTTTCAGCCCCAGCCTTTTGTTAGTCAGATCAGGAGGAGTTTAGAGGACTGCAGAGACACTACATGGAGGCTGTGGTGGAAGGGTGATAAGATTTCCCATCAACTTGATGGTGACATTGATTAAGGAGCATTACTGACAGGCTCAGCAGGGAATTCTTTCCAGTTCTTCTTGAGTAGGAAGATAATACTGTGATGTGGGGCCCAGATAAAGCAAGCCCTGGCAATCTAGTAAGAAGTAAAGATTGGACTTGACCTCAAGCTGCTTTCCTGCTTGAACCCAAAAGAGGAGAACTTTAACTTTGTGGTGCTTGCTAAGCAGTGTCAGTGCGTTTAAAAGTCCCGAGTCGGAATTCTGGAATTACAAGGTTTTGAAGAAATAAAAAAAAATGGGGGGAGGATGGATTTACTTTCTGCTTTTAAGTGTTATGTCCAAGGCTGTGTGTAGACAAAATGAGGGGTTTGTGTGCATATCATTTTAAAGTGGGTTAAATACTTTTGCACTGGTTAAATGGTGTTGGTGTTTGCATGTGTTGGTGGTGTATTGCACATTAATTCCAGCTGCTGTAGCAAATTCGGCAGCATAATGCACTTTAAATGGCTTTGGGCGCAGCAAATGAAAACTCCTTCTCGGAGTTTTTGTTTGCTGCTCCTACAGCCACAGAGCGAAGCACTGGGCTCCATGCAGCTCTTCAGGAAGCCTGGCAGCAGCCCAGGAAGGCAGGCTCTGCCCAAGGAAAAAAAAAAAGAGTGGGGAGCCTGATCTCTCCCCCGCCTAGCCCCCAGAAGCCTGCCTGCCTGAGCTGTGTGGGGGCCCGGTGCTTCCCTCCGCGGCTGCAGTGCCCGCTGGGACTGCCCAAGCTGAGTGCCTGCAGGTGGTTCCCGGGGGGAGGCGGGGGATGCCACTGCTGCAGAGGGAAGCACCAGCCCCCTCCCTGCCCGCAGCTCAGGGACCGCTCCACCCACTGGCAGCTCGCCCTCCCCTCCCTGCTGCCAGAGAGGCAGGTAAGTTCCTGTGTGTGCATGACATGGGGGTTTAAAGGGCCCTACGTTGAAACGGTGTTTTAAAAAACCCCACTGCTCCAATATAGGGCTCCCGTTCATTTACACATGCCCCAAGATTCTAAACCATGAGAACTAGAAACTTTTAGGGTATATTTTCATGGCCCACTGTGGTATGAGCTGAGGAGCATGGTAATGTAGCCTGGGTAGGATCTGGTTACTTCCAGTATCACAGCTAGGTCATGAGGAGCTGTTTGGGTATCTTTAGCTATGAAAGCGGGGCCGGTGGCTGCACATGTGCGACGGGGCTGAGGTGGCTGGAGGCGCTCCAGGGACGCACAGCTGCCCCCAGCACAGCCAGCCGTGCATTCTGGAGCAAGAGCGAGGCCAAGCCGGGCTGACGCAGGGCCCACACGCAGCGCTTCTCCAGCCTGGGCCCAGCGATCGCAGTGCCTGCGCAGCCTCTTTGTACCTCCTGGCTCCGCCTCGCCTTCAGGCTGCTTTGTCCTTTCCTCCCAGGCTGCAGTACTGGGAAGACGTCCAAAGGGCGGCCAAGTGGCCGTGGGTACAGGCAAGTGTACAGGGCAGAAATCCCCACCCCCTATCCCTTCCTGCCCCGCCCGCTCGGAGCCGGCCACTGGGGTGAGGTATCCCCGGCTGGCCTTACAACTTCCGTTTCCACTTGGGTTCTGGTACGTTCCTGCCTTTTGCCCAGCTGAGAAGGGCTGAGATCCAAGGGAGTGCGGGAACAGGAAATAATTCCCACTGCAAAACTGAAGGGGGAAAAAAAAAAGGGCGGGGGAAGAGGGCAAAAACATGTCCCTCCTGCTTAAAGCTGAGCACTTGGCTCTTGGAAATGGGCTATCACATTTCCCATCTTGATAAACTGTAGGTTTCACCCGGTTTTGCATGGCTTGAACTGCATGAGTCCAGTTGAATCTGGTTTGGACAGATCTGTCTTACTGCAACCATTTGATTCTAGTTCAGACTGGTTCAAACCCAGTTCAGTCCAGCTCAACCCAAGAGGTGACTCAGGTGCTCCAGCCCCTGCACCTCAGTTCCTGACCCATGAGATTTAAATGCTGCCTTCACAGGCCAGCTGGGCAGGAGACGAAATTTCAAGACTGCAGGGAGAAGAGGTTGGGCTGGGAAGGAGGGACCAGGACTATCTTGGGAAGCTATCCCTGCAGGCTTTACATGTTGTCCAGTTGGGTGGCACACAAAGCAATTTAATGGGCAGGGAGTTGCATCCTGGGATCAGGGAGGCTATCCCTGGCCCTGCTTCCCAACCCCTCCAGCTTTAAGTCACCCCATATGCAGCCAGCCCATTTGAGCTGCACATGAGGCTATTCAAAACCCTGAGGAGGAGGCAGAGGACAGGCTGTCAAGTTGTGCTCCCCTAAGGGTGGGGATGGCTCAGAGAATAACTAGTACCACTTAGCTGGAGAGCATACCTGTATAGATCTCCAGCTAGGGAGCTGGAACACATATACGATCCAGCTCCTGGGCTATTTTTCTACATGTAAGAAATTCAGAGGAATTCTTATCAATTGAAATTAATGCCTGTCTATGGCCTAAAACAGTTTCCAAACATATTTCCACTTGTGCAATAGGTTGGTATATTATCCATTAATAATTAAAGAAGCTTGCACATAATCAGAAGATTCCCAGAGATGGGCCTTAAAGAAAAGAAAGCAAACAAATTAAGATTGTGAGAATATCAGTTAAATATATAGTAAATTTTAAAACTTTGGATAAATCCTGAAAAGAAAATACTTGTTATCTGATTTATTATATGCAAGAAAAAGGAAAGACATTTTTGTTATGTGGTTTTATACCCCATGAATGGGAAATTCCTTTGTTTGGTTATGGATTTTTTTTGGTTAAATAGGATAGCATGTACCTTCGTGTTGGGGAGCATCTTCTGTGACAGATAGGCATTGGGGGTGGTGTAGTTGTGTAATTCCCATTAACACAAACAAACACTGTCGAAATTCCTGTACTTTGATCTGGAAATGTGTTCTTAATTATCATCAATGAGACAGTTTTAAATAGATGGGTGAGCTCACAGGGTTATCTCCGGTGTCTGTTCAGAAGACAGCCTTGCATTCATCTTATGTTTTCAGCTTTGCTGAAACATAGCTGTATGAGATAAAATCAACCTACCAAAAAGGTACATGCTGAACTTTTTAAAATCAGCTTTTATGAACATTTAATTACTTGTTTTTAATTTACTTTCTTTAGCACTTAAGATGAATTTAATGATTACAAAGAGTGTTTGATTGACAGTCCTGGAATTGGACTCCTATATTTAATCCTAAATCATATGAAACATTAACTGTAGTAGAACAGTTTTCTCCCTGCTACCCTGGATGGAACATAGCTGGTTAAAGGCTAGTCCAGTCTCTATGCACGTTCACCTTTTTGCTGAAAATTATGTCATTAAGTTCCAATGGTGTTGTTGCTCTTACAGATGTTTCAGGGTGCAGACACGTGGCATAACTGCTATGGATTTTACTCCAGGGTAAATTTTTTTCTATAGCAGGAAGCTCTTCCAGTGTGGCTTCCCTCACCAGGCACTATTGCACACTTGAACACCAGGTATTGAGAAAACTGGCTTGCACTGAGCAAAGGGCTTTCTGGGAATAAGAACATAAGAAGTTCCATACTGGGTCAGATTAATGGTACATCAAAGCCTATTATCCTGCCTCTGAGTGACTAGCAGTAGGTGTTTTAGAGGGAGAGTATATGAACAGCGTATGTCTAGAATGATCCCTCAATTCCTTGTCATACCCTCTCTGAATCAACCATCATTGGTTTAGGGGTGTCAAAGGATATATTTTAATAGTTCCATTTAATAGCTGCAAATGGACCTTTCTTCTGACAAAATTGTCTAGGGGAGTGGAAACACAATCAGTAAACCAATGTGAGATTTATTGGTGTATGTAGAATAATTTTTAACTGCTTAGAGCAGGTCTGAGGGGTCTGCAAGGGGGTCTGAGAACCTACAGGGTTTAGTGGGGTCCATTAGGACTGTGACTGAGCTGAAGCCTCAGGGCAGCCTCCCTATCTATTATCTTTTTCAACCAGATGTGGCAGCAGGTGAAAAGAGAAGACACCTGCAGGGCGGAGCTGGCACGGTCACAGGGCGCTAGGGGTATCACAGCCATCTCTAGGGACCCTACTCTGTGACAAACTGCAGCTTCCCAGAAACCCCTGCACCTATCTCCTTGAAACCTGGCAGGATTCATGGCCTCAGCAGGGGTTACCATGCCTGCTTTTTTAATTCCACTACACCTTAACACACACACAACACAAGTTTTGCTTGTCAGCAACTTGAGGTGCAGTTTCCCAGAAACCCCTGCACCTATCCCCTTGAAAGCTGGCAGCCTTCGTGGCCTCAGAGGGTGCTACCATTCCTGCAATTGTCATCAGAATCAGGCACGAAATGACAAAGTTATAGGCATTTTAGTCATTCCCCATCATAGTCTATGGCTGAAACACCAAAAGAGCGTCGAAACAGCATCGAAACTCAGAACAGTTTCAGCCTAAATGAAATGAAACAGCGATTTGAAATGCTGAAATGAATTGCTGTCCTGTTGAAATGCCAAATCTGAAACAGAAACGAAACACAAGTGTTTTGCACAGCCCTAGAATCACTCCACTCCCAGTTGAAAACCCTTTGTCAGGCTGAGGAAGCACCTGCAGTTGGTGTGGTGTGTGTGCTCTTCCTGGATGGAAGGAATAGTAAAGAAGGTAGAGGTTGGCATGCAATGCAGGCAAGAAAGCCAGTCAGTGAAAATGGAAATGGAGGCAACAGGGGGTGAGAGATGGGCTGGGGTAGGGGGGAAGGGGGATGTAGCAGGTAAAGGTAGAGAGGTAGCTGGGGAGTCAGATGCAGGTTGTAGTGTGTCATAACTCCAATGTCTATATTGAGTCCATGAATTTCTGTATCCAGGAGGTTGATGAAGTGAAGTTCATATGCTTATCTGTGAAAAGTGGTGCAGTTTCCCAGAAATAAGGGGTGAGAGACAGGCTGGGGTCAGGAGGAAGGGTTTTTCAACCCGAAAGCTTGCTAAGATATATTTCTCCAACTATTCAGTTGGTCTACTAAAAGATATCAGATTGAACCAAAGAACCTTGTCTGCCCGGTGTGTGATTCCAGAGCTCTGTACCCTCCCTACACTGTGGCCCACGCCTTGCAGATGGTACCCCAGGAAGCTAAGCTGAGCTCACCTGGAGCCTCACAACTCTACTGCAACCAGCCCTCTCCGGCTTTCAAAGATCTTAGGGGTTTGGGCTTTCCCCAGCTAGGACTGTGCGTGTGTGTGTGATGGCTGGAGGTTATAAGGCACCTCCTACTCGTCTTTCACCAGGGAGGTCCTCAGTCCTGGCAGTCCTACCAGGCCTCTCAATCCTGGCAGGGTTCAGTTTTAGGTCATGCCCAGGACCTGGGGCCTCCTCCTTCCCCATTGTTCCATCCCACACCTCCAAGTTCATCCTGGCATGGGAGCTCAGCAGGGACATGTTCTTCCCCTGCTGGCTAGTGATGCAGTGAGTGCTGCCTCCAGCTCTGAGAGTGGGGCATTAAATGGGTCAGAAACCAGAAACCTAAAGGAAATAGGTGTGGATAGAGTGAGGAGAGTGATGCTCAATCTGTCTGCACCTGGAGCTTGGGGAACTCCAGCAGTGAGAGTTTCACCTTGAGGAACATCAGCTGCTCCACCAAACCAGGATCCAAAGAGGATGTGGTGGGGTGTCACAACATCACCAGCAATGCTAAACACCCTCCCACTTGGAACACTGGTCTGTGGACAGGACAGGTGTTTCCGGGCAACTGTGGCCAAATCCTGCCACTCTGGCTGTGGCCTGCCCAGTAGGCCAACAGGTCACACAGTAGCAGCTCCGTGTCCTCGGTGAAATAGGCATCTACCAAGGCCTGAGCACTACCTGCCTGATGGTGGGGTCTGGTGCCTCTGGACCCCACCATGAAAGCCATGCCCTTGTCCCACATTGGCAGTGCCTGTGGTGGAGGAGGAGACTGGCTGGTTGATGCATGTTGGTACAGGACAGTGGATCCCCCTCTTCCATATCCCCCTGCCTCTGCCCTTCTGCCTCCCTGACTCTCTTCACTAGCACCTCCGTCTAGTGATCCAGAGTTTTTCTGCCACATATGCTGATGCACCCCTTCACCCTCAGGACCATATTGGACTGCAAGGGATCAAGCTGTTTCCTGATGCCCTCCTTCAGCTGCCTCACCAGTGCCTGCACGTCTGGTGACAGCAGCTTGCCCCAACCAAGAACATTGATCCCCTGGAACTTCTCCATTTGGTTCTGAAGTTCCCTCACTATGGGGATCACCCTGCCCAATGAACCACCCCTGCACCAAGCAGTTCATAGCCCCCAGTTGTTGTGTGGGACTCATCAATCACCTCGGCTTGAAGCAGAGCCCACTTACGGCCTGACTGGATGTACCAGTGCCCTGTGAAGGAGAGGTAGGCATGATCTCCACCCCAGCTGCTCCAGATGTCCAAGGTGAAGTGTAAAGCCACCTATGGACCTGCCTTGCACAGATCCTCCCTCAGGTACTCCCTGCATGCCTCATACAGGGAAGGCACCACCGTCCTGCCAGGTGGTGCATGTGGGCACTTTGTCTGATAGAGCCATGAGCTGCTTGAACCCTGGCCACTCAACAAAGGAGAAGGGCTGGCCATCCACACATCTCACCAGTGCTCTGGGTGACCTCACTCACCTTGGGAACACCCCCGCCCCGGGTGTGCCTGACTTTCCCCCACTGTTTCAGTGTGGCCTGCCTCTGCTTCAGGGGGACAGGGGCTTTGGAGCCAGAGGGGGACTTCTTTTTGGGCATGCTCCCACTGGTGCCAGGCTGAGGAGGAGCAAGGGCAAGGGGGTGGTGCCTACGGAGATGTATCAGTATTCCCGTGGTGCTCAAGCATTTCACTCTCTTGCCCTGGCTGGTTTTGGCTCAGCAGTACAGGCAGGTAGCATATGTGGGATCATCTGCCACCTCAAAATGATCCCAGACCACACTACCCCCACGCTTCTGTGGTGCAAGTGGGACTCCTACCTTATCCCCCTCCTCAGCAGGCAGAGGCACAACAACAGGAGCAGCTGAGCCAGCTGCCCCCACAGGCTCCTCCGTAGTCCCTTCCAGGGAAGGGGACCTGGCTCTAGGGGAACTTTGAGGGGTATTGAGCACAAACTCTGCTTCCCCCTCCTGCCCCAGAATTGCTTGTGCTATCAAGCTGAGGTCCCCTTCTTCAAGATTGAGGTCCTCTAAGACTGGGAGTGGGAGGTTCATGCTGGACCTGCAATTGGGGTGGAGGAGACTGTGCGGCTGGTGCTGCTTGTTGTCATGCTGCTGGTGATGGGGTTTATTATCACAGATGGTGTCAGTGGGGGTGCAGCTGTAGGCATTGCTGTGACCTTGTTGCTCCCAGTACCAGCAGAAGCCTCATGGCTGGTTGAAAAGAGACTGCATCTCAGCTTGGGCGATGGGTACTGACACCTCTCCCTCTGCCTGCTCTTACTATCCTCCCAGACTTGGCAGCACTGGCCTTTCCAGCATGCTTCACGTTTTCCTGCGCTGGAAAAGGTGTCTGACTGCGTGTAGTATGTGCATATGTAGGTGTCTGTGTGTGCAATCTATTTAATCTATACTGTGCTTTCCTGAACAGTGCCCAGCGATCACGCTGTCAGGCAAAAGACAGATTTCTTTTTCTTCAGGTGAAAAAAAAAAAGAATAATTTCAAAGAAATGGGTATAGGAAAAAAAAGAAATGATATAGGGATAACAATACTAGTATCAAAGTTAGTCTAGTATAGCTAAGCTGTCAATGTAAGCTGTAACCTATCCAATCTTTTGCAAGTAGAAGATGCACTCTCTAGCTAGACAGTAGCAGCTAGGAAGCCATCAGAGTCAGTGCCTTTCAGATGCTGCTCTCTGGCAAGAGATAAGTTGACAGCTTAGGCACTCACAGGCTTATATGCTGTTTTTACCACCATTCACAGGAGATGCTATGGTGACAGAATATTTATGGGCATGAAGCTTTCCATTGGTATGCTGGTACAGAGGAGGTACAGTTTATATTGTAGTGGGTACAATAGCTTTGGATGGCTCAGGCCATACATTGCAAATCTTCATTTTTAAAGGTTAATATACTAGGGGGTAAGGTTTTTAATGATCAAAAGCCAAGTCATCTCTAGTTTATGATCATGGGTTATATGTTGGATTCATCGTCTTCCCCCAAACACAGATTAGGGACCCTGAATGGGTAGAACTCTCAGTCCTGTTTTGCATAGGAATTTAGGAATTTAAGTTTTGGAAGTCAATGGGACTTAGGCATTTAGGAGAGCTAGTTACCTGTGAAAGTGGAACTTAAACTCCTATGTTGTAAGGCATTTTTGAAATGCAACCCTCTGGCTGGTTCTGCAATATCCAGGCTGCAGTAGTAGGTTCCTGTGTTCTCGAGCAGAATTAGAGTACAATTTAGGCAGTGACACCATATCATTGTGCATTTTTCACCTCTGCCCCTAATGCCTCTTTAGCCACCCTGTCATACCTCTAACCATCTCTCTATGCACTATTTGGTATCAGAGCAAGTGGGAAGATGGAGCCCCTCTGCACAGTGCTCTAATTGGCATACGGCATACTGAGTCTCTGCATCACATCACTGTCCCAAGAAGTGGTGGAACTGTAGCAATTCCTCTTCCCCCAAACACAGATTAGAAATAAACAAGTAGCTTTCACAATGTAAATTCAGGCTACAACACAGATAAATCATGTAACAAACCATGTTAGGTTTCATTCCCCCTTTGTGAGGTGCTGGTGAGATCACACCCAGAATGGCATATACAGCTGCATGGGAATTGTGAGCAGAACAGCAAACACTAGCGTACTTATTAACCTTTTAAGCTTTTAAACACTGTTTACAACATTATAATAGACTTCAAGAATGCTAAACTCTACACAGAGAAGCAAAAAAAAAAAGTGTATTATGTAGGTGTGGGATGGTGTAGCTCAAACTGGAATAAAGAAAAAAAAATCCATTGAAGGATTACTGCGATAGTTGTTTTTAGGCAGACCAGAAGCTTTCTGAAGCTTTTGTAAGTATAGAATCAGTAATTCACCATACAGATAATCTAGAAGGAATTCCATTCTGAATTTAGGACCTACTGAATAGTAGGGCTGTGTGAAGCTTCAGGTGGTGATTTGATTCAGAGGAGCTTTGGCCTGATTTGGTGGCCAAATCTCCAAAAGGTCTGAATCAATTCGAAGGTCTCCAAATCTTAGGAAAAAATTCGGAGAGCTTTGATGATTTGGGCAGTCCCCGGTGGCTGCAGGAGGGAGCTGCAGCCGACTTGGAGCTAGTAAGTACAGGAGTGGGGGGCTGGGGGAGGGGACAATGGGGGGACCCCTGCCAGCCCCCATCCCCTGCCTGCTTCCCCAGCCCCCCCCGACCCCCGCCCATTCCCTCAGCCCCCCATGACTGTGCTGCCCGCCCCAGCTCCCAGCCCTTTAAAGAAAAGCCCCGGTGCTCACTGGGTGATGCTGAGCGGGGGAGGCATCCCTGCTGCCCCCCACTGCCCCGTGCTGCATGCCACGAGCCCCCTGATGCCCCCCATTCCTCCAGCCCCCAGTGGGTGCCCCGCCCAGGCCAGCTCCGGCCCTTTAAGAAAAAAAAGAACCCGAGAAAAGCCCCGGAACTCACTGCTCCTGTAGCAGCCTTGGGGCTTCAGGTGGCTCATGCAGAATTGAGTTACTGTCCCCCGAATCGGCCAAATCTGAATCCAAAGCAAATACTAGCTGCTTCATAGAGGCCTATTGAATAGTTACTGAAGTTTTCAGAGAAGCTGCTAATTATATGACTTGAAAATGGGGACAAATAGGTGGAATAAGTATGGCCATGGCTTTTCAAGTACATAGCTCCATTACTAACATCTAGCAGAAATTCTTGGAGAAGCATGCTAATATAGTTTATATATGGGGTCTTTTATAAGTCTTGGTTAAGTCTATTTGTAATCTCTGTAAATTGGGGCTATAATATATCTAGTTCTGCACCACTTTCATGGGTTATAACACTTTATTAGAGCTATTAAATATGATATTGTTCCTGAATTGGCAAACAGAGCTCATAATACCCAAATATTCTGATACCTAACAGTTGGTCAAAAGAAGCTAGTCTATGCAGTTATAAGAAAGGCAGTGTCTTTCACTGTCCTATACTATGAAATTAAACACATAACTAATAGATAGGAGGAGAGAGTAGCCTTTCTCAGAAGTTTTCAGTGTCCGGTGATGTTATTCAGTGCATATATTGGTTGTAAAGGCTATGAACATCCCTTCCCAGGCCTGATGATAAAGCTAGAGCTGCTCTGGTGGCAGAGCTGTACTGCTCCCCACAGGTGACAGAAAGAGAAATGACTTTCAGGGAAGGTTAGGTGCAAAATAAGCAGGGGTAACTCTGACAAATAAGCAGTCATGGACCAAGCAGTGGCAGCACCACCAGGATTTCAGATGACAATGCTTTCCCTTCTGAAAAGCCTCATCTATCCTTTGATGGTGCTATGACTTGGCAAGTACAGGTCTCCACTATAATAAGCCTGCCCATCCCCCAGCCATGGATCTACAAGTCTTCAATGGCAGAGCAGGCAGAAGAAGATATTAGAATCTCAATGGCTGCAAAAGTGGGCAAAGGCTGCAATGCAATGAGATCTCCAATTGTCTGCCTCCTTGCTATTGGATTAATGTCCTGTTCTGTCAAGAACCATGTGGAAGCTGATGTGCAGCATCTTCTCCGTGATAAAAGAAATCACACTTAGATGCCTTCCATGAAACTGGCTTTTCCAGAACATTTTTCAAGCCCTTTGGCAACCAGCTAGTGACAATGAGAGTAGGACTGTGAGGTCTAGAAGCTCCTAGTTATGAACTGGCATGAAGGCATCAGTTACAAGAAGGTCATCTAGCACTTGGACAAAGCAGGAGTGTGATTCAGCAACTGCAGCTGAGCAGCCCTCTTCAGGATCCGTTACGCTCACCCCACATAGGGAGAAGGCTAGAAAAGGCACCCTAAACATAGCTTGTCTGCTGTCTTTCTGACTGGATAACTGAGTCCTGTAGGAACACCTTTAGTGTGGTTGAGGTCAATGAAGAACGCACAGACAATTTTGGAACCTGGAAAATCAGGGCCCTCATAGACAATACTAATAGTGAGTGCCCAGAGTGCCACATGGAGATCATGGCTCAAGAACTCAGGTAATACAGCATCAACATCACTGCACTGAGCAAGCCCAGTGAGTGGACAATGGACAGCTCAAAAAAACATAGAGGTGGTTATGCTTTCTTCTGAAAAGGTAAACAGGAAGGAGAATACCGGCTTCGTGGAGTTGGTTTTGCCATCAAGAATTAATAAACCAATTCAACAAGTTTCCTATTGGAATGAATGAGTACCTCTCCAGGACTCTCCATATTAAACTCATGGGGAGCTAATACACCACTGTCATCAGTGCATATGCCCTGACTCTTGATGCCGCTGATGAAACCAAGGAGGAATTCTATGTCAGTCATGACCAAGTCCTTTTTGACATGCCAGAGAGAGACATTCTTATCTTCTTGGTGATTTCAATGCTAGAGTTGGAAGGGACTCAAACCTCTGGAACGGAACCATTGGCAAGAAAAGAGTAGGAAAGGTCAGCTCCAGTGGCATCCTCCACTTGAGCAAATGCATGGAACATGGATTCACCATCACCAGCACCCTGTTCTGCAAGAAGAACAGGCACAAGACATCATGGCAACACCCATGATCTAGGCATTGGCACTTGATTGACTATGTCATTCTCCATGCCTGAGATTGCAAAGATGTTCACATCATTTGACGTATGCTAGGAGCTGGTTATTGCTGGACCAATCGCCAACTCATCTGCTCAGTTATGTCATTCGCTGGCTCCCAAATTACAGTTGCAGCAGAAACAGTGCCAATGGAAGATCAATTTTGAAGAACTCTAGGACCCAATCAAGATAGACCTCTTCCACTAGTGCTTCAATAAAAAAACAGCAAATTCCAAACCACGACAATGGGAGTGTGTCAGCAGTGCTTGGGATGCCTTCCAGTCCTCCATCATCCGTGCCTACAAAGAGATACTTGGATTCTGTACCAGGAAACATTGAGATTGGTTTGATAAGACTGACCTGGAGATCCAAGAGTTGATTGACTGCAAGTGCAAGACCTTTTGTGCTTGGCAGAACACCACTGGCTCCAAGCAAAATAAATTGAATCTCCAACAAGCCAAGGCAGAGTTCTATGAAGAACAAACGATGGGAAGACAAGGTGAAAGAGATTCCACATCTCACTGATATCTGTGATATGTGCATTTTTTTCAAAGCCACCAAAGCCATCTACAGTCTGAACGCTCAGGGACCAACCCTCCTTGAGTCCTAAGGATTTCACAGATTTCACAGACATTAAAGCTGGAAGGACCTTCAGAAGATCATCGAGTCCAGCCCCCTGCCCCAGGGGCAGGAAGTCAGCTGGGGTCACAGGATCCCAGCAATATCCATTTTTTTCTTGAAGGTGTTCAGAGTAGGTGCTTGAACCACTTCTAATGGCAGGCTATTCCAGACCTTGGGGGCTCAGACAATAAAGAAATTCTTCCTTATGTCCATCCTGAAACAGTCCTGCAGTAGTTTATAACCATTCAACCTTGTCATCCCTTGGAGGCCTCTGGAGAACAATCGTTCCCCCAGATCCTGGTGAACACCCCTGATAAACTTATAGGTGACCATCAGATCGCCCCTGAGCCTGCGCTTTTCCAGGCTGAGGAGTTCCCCTGAGCCTGCCCTTTTCCAGGCTGAAGAGTCCCATGGCTCTTAGCCTGTCGTCGTAAGGTCTGTTTTCCTGACCTCTGATCATGCGCGTGGCTCTCCTTTGCACTCTCTCAAGCTTCTCCACATCCTTTTTGAATTGTAGAGCCCAAAACTGGACACAGTAATCCAGGTGCAGCCTCACCAAGGCCGAGTACAATGGGAAAAGGACGTCCCGGGATTTGCTTGAGAAGCATCTATGGATGCAAGCCAGCGTTTTGCTTACTTTACGTTTTTTGCTCAGCATCACATTGATGGCTCATGTTCATTTTGTGGTCAGTCATGACCCCCAAGTCCCGTTCATCCGTAGTGCTAGCCAGCGTAGCACTGCCAAGTCTATAAGCATGCTGCAGGTTTTTTCTCCCGAGATGGAGAACCTTGCATTTTTTGGTGTTAAACACCATCAGGTTTTCATCCGCCCATTTCCTGAGCCTGTCAAGGTCAGCCTGGATGGCCCTCCTGTCCTCAGGTGAAAATGCTTTACCCCAAAGCTTGGTATCATCGGCGAACTTGGCCAGTCTGCTTCTGATTCCAGTGTCCATATAATTAATGAAGATGTTGAACAGTATAGGCCCAAGGACAGCCTGGAGGGATCCCACTGGTCACAGGGCACCACAATGATTGACTTCCGTCAACCACCATCTTCTTGGTCCAACCATGGAGCCAATTTCCCAGCCAGCAGGTTGTGGTGGACCGAGGCTACAGTTGGCCATTTTACCAAGAGGTGATCATGGGATACCAGATCAAAGGCTTTTTTGAAGTCAAGATATACAACATCAATCTCCTCTCCCTTGTCCAGGTGATGGGTCACCTGGTCATAAAGGGAAATGAGATTGGTCAAGCCAGACCTACCCACAACAAACCTCTGCTGGCTATTCCTCAGGATGTTGTCGTTGGCTCCCTTATACGTCTTGGCCTGCTGGCTTTGCAAGGGTTGCTCAGTGGGCCAGGAGTGGCGGTAGTCCCCGCATCCCCAGGTGCACTTAGTTTAAAGCCCAGTGGAGCAGGTCAGCCAGTCTGGCTGAGAAGAGTCTCCTCCCTAGTAGAGAGAGGTGGAGGCCATCGCTTCCCAGCAGCTCGCTGCCTCTCTCACCAAAGAGCGGGCTGTGGTCATGGAAGCCAAAGCCTTCCCGATGACACCAGCACCGCAGTCTTTTGTTCACGACCTGGATTCTCCTCTCCCTCCTCAGCCTGTAGCCCGAGACTGGGAGGATCAAAGAACACCACCTGTGCCCCCAGGCCTTTAGCCCCGCTCCCAAATCCCTGTAACGCCTCATGACCTGGCTGGGAGCGCTCCGAGCCATGTCATTGGTGCCCACATGGATAAGGAGCATGGGATAGTGGTCACTGGGCTGGATGAGTTTAGGGATCTTCTCCGCAATGTCTTGGATGCAGGCTCCTGGGAAGCAGCAGACCCCTGGGCTAAGGAGTCAAAGCAGCACATTGTCCCCTCAGTCCCCCTCAGAATGGAATCTCCCACGACAAACACTTTGCGTTTTGTCTTGGGGAGAGTGGGGACAGTAGTTACAGTAGTGCCCGTGTTGCCTGCAGGATGGATATAGGAGATGGATGGAGGGAGGATAGAGGAGACCTGCTCAAAGAAAGGGGAGACATCAACATCCATTGGAAGGAACATTTTGAAAACCTTCTCAATTGAGACTCTGTTGTTGATGAGAATGTTCTCAATTCCATCCCAGAACACGCAGTTAGAGATGATTTTGTTATCCCTCCAACCTTTGATGAGATGAGGAAAGCCATCAAACAGATGAAGAACAACAAAGCATTTGGAACTCAATTCCCACTGAAATCATTAAGCATGGGGGAGAGAAGCTCACATCACAACTCCATGCCATCTTAAGGATTTGGAATTATGAGGAAATCCCAGATGGCATCAGGGACACCATGACTGTGACAGTCTTCAAGAAATGAGACAGGTCCAACTGTGGAATTACAGTGGGATTGCCGTGCTATCCACCACAGGAAAGATCATTGTCAGAACCCTCTTAAACCATCTCTTTCCACTTACTAAAGGGCTCCTCTTAGAATCTCAGTGTGGGTTTAGGGCATCAAGAGGTACAACTGACATGGGCTGTGTCTACCTGAGATGCTGACTGTGCAGTAGCTGATTACTACTGTGTAGTAGCGTTGTGTGGCAAAAAGCCTGACACAATGCTATTGTTCAGTAATAACAAGCTACTGTGCAGTCATTGTCACAAAAAAGCCATTTCACAATGCTACTATGCAGTAACTCCAGTTACTGCGCAGTCATTCAGTACATGTCATACGACTGCTCAGTAATGACTGTGCAGTTAGGGTCTCCTGTAGATGCAGCCGCTATCTTCACAGCTTGCCAGCTGCAGGAGAAATTCTGGGAACAACATAAACCTCTCTACATGGCCTTCTCTGACCTCACAAAAGCCCTTCGCTTTGTCACCCAAGAAATGCCGCGAAGGATCCTTCTGAAGTACAGATGCCCACCGAAATTTGTCACCATTCTTTGCCTACTTCATGATGGTATGTGAGTGGCAGTTCTCAGTAATGGATCTATCACAGATCCCTTTGAGGTTAAGATGGGAATCAAGCAAGGCTATTCCTTGCCATGGTGCTATATCTGGCCACCAACAAGATTCCAGTTGGAGTGGAGCTAAACTACTGAATGGATGGTAAACTGTTTAATCTAAGCTGACTCCGAGCCAAAATCAAAACTACCTTGATTTCAATTATTGAGCTCCAGCATGCTGATGATGCTGTAGTGTGTGCTCACTTGGAAACAGACCTTCAGGTAATTATTGCTGTCTTTACTGTAGCATACAAGAAAATGGGATGGATGCTTAACATTCAGAAAACTAAGAACCTTCATCAACAAGTGCTTAATGAGTAGTCCCAAGCTCTGGTAATTCAAATTCATGGTGAGACTCTGGAGAATGGTGAATATTTCCTGTGCCTTGAAAGCAATCTCTCACAGAAGGCTGACATTGACAAAGAAATCCAGTGTTGCCTCAAGTGCGCAAGTGCAACCTTCAGATGCCTGAGGAAACGGGTGTTTGAATATTGCAACATCAGATTTGAACCAAGCTCATGGTTTATCAAGCAGTTGTGATCCCTACCTTACTGTACAGAGCTGAGACATGGACAACATACAAGAGATACCTCGAGTCACTGGAAAAGTACCATCAACACTACCAGCAGAAGATCCTTCAAGTCCATTGGGAAGATAGATGCAGCAATATCTATCATGTGTCTTCTCATAAGCAAACACCATAAGCATCAAGGTGATGATCATACAACATAAACTTTGCTGGGGGGGCCACATCATCCAGATGTCTGGCTCCCAACTCCCAAAGCAAGTTTTATTCTTTCAGCTCAGTCAGGGCATTTGCTCTGGAGGATGGCAAAGAAAGCATGATCAACTTGAAAAAAATGCAACACCAACATCAACTGGGAAAAAAAAAAGGGGGGGGGGGCCCAGCAACTTAAAAACTGCACTTGGGACCCATCTCCGGTACGAGACGCATGGGTGTAAGCCTGCTGTGCCCCTGTGAGCCCAGGGACTCCTGGGAAAAGACCCTAGGACCCCCCAGGACCCCCAACGAGCCCCGGCCTGCCTGCAGGTAAATAGGGGCCTGTGGAAGGTGGGACATAGCCGGCTGGGAGCAGGCTGTGTGGAGGCAGGGAGGGATACGCCCTCCCCTGGCTCCTACTTCACCCAGCCCCCCCAGGGAGCCACGTGACCAGAGCCTCGTGAACAGGCTGTGCAAACAGACACGCTTCTGGGCTCAGCACGCGAGTTAGCATGGAGCTTGCACAGGACGGTGAGTGGGAGGGCCCAAGGCCCTGCCTGTGAGCCTCCTAGAATAGGCAGTTCCAGCTCAGCTGGCCTACCAGTGGCATGCCTCAGATGGGCACGTGCTGCACCCTGAGGGTCCCCGAGGGGTCTGCAGCCCCCCCTCCCCCCCGGCTCCTCAGAGGCCTCCACCCAGACAGAGCCTCTGGCTCTCGGCTGTGGGGGCTGTCTGTCACTTTTACAGGCTCTGGGGCCCAGGAGCATGGCTATGCTCGCCAGGATGCTCCAGGCATGTGGCTATAATTACCAACTACAATGACCAAAAAAAGATGATAGCTGATAACGTCACTTCTCCTTTCATCAGTGCCAATCTGACGGCCAACCAATATATCAGCGCACCCCTAAATTAAGATGCCGTTTTATTCAACCTTTCCTCATAGGTCATTTTTCCTAAAACTGATCATTTTGTTGCTCTTGGAACTATAAGAAATGTATCTACTGATGGACAGAGTACAGATGGACAGAGGACAGAGTGACCTATCACCTGGACAAGGGGGAAGAGATTGATGTTGTATATCTTGACTTTAAAAAAGCCTTCGATCTGGTATCCCAGGATCATCTCTTGGCAAAACTGGCTAACTGCAACCTTGGGTCCACCATCATTCGGTGGCTGGGAAATTGGCTCTGTGGTCGGACCCAGAGTGTGGTGGTTGACTGAAGTCAATCATCATGGTGCCCTGTGACCAGTGGGATACCTCAAGGCTCTGTCCTTGAACATATTTTGTTCAACATTTTCATTAACGATGTAGACGCTTGTATCGGAACTGGACTGGCCAAGTTTGCCGATGATACCAAACTTTGGGGTAAAGCATTTTCACCTGAGGACAGGAGGGCCATCCAGGCTGACCTTGACAGGCTCAGGAAATGGGAGGATGAGAACCTGATTGTGTTTAACACCAAAAAATGCAAGGTTCTCTACCTTGGGAAGAAAAACCTGCAGCACACTTATAGGCTTGGCAGTGCTACGCTGGCTAGCACTACAGATGAAAAGGACTTGGGGGTCCTGATTGACCACAAAATGAACATGAGCCATCAATGTGATACTGAGCAAAAAACGTAAAGTAAGCAAAACACTGACTTGCATCCATAGATGCTTCTCAAGCAAATCCTGGGACGTCCTTCTCCCATTGTACTCGGCCTTGGTGAGGCCGCAGCTGGAATACTGTGCCCAGTTTTGGGCTCCACAATTCAAAAAGGATGTGGAGAAGCTTGAGAGAGTCCAGAGGAGAGTCACACGCATGATCAGAGGTCAGGAAATCAGACCTTATGATGAGAGCTATAGGGCTCTTCAGCCTGGAAAAGCGCAGGTTCAGGGGTGATCTGATGGCTACCTACAAGTTTATCGGGAGTGTTCACCAGTATCTGGGGAAACATTTGTTCACCAGAGCGCCTCAAGGGATGACAAGGCTGAAGAGTCACAAACTCCTCCATGACCATTTCAGGCTGGACATAAGGAAGAACTTCTTTCCTGTCCAAGCCCCCAAGGTCTGGAATAGTCTGCCATTTGAGGTGGTTCAAGCACCTACTTTGAATGCCTTCAAGAGAAATTTGGATATTTATCTTGTTGGGATCCTGTGACCCCAGCTGACTTCCTGCCCCTGGGGTAGGAGGCTGGACTTGAAGATCTTCCAAGGTCCCTTTCAGCCCTAATGTCTGTGAAATCTATGAAATTGCAAGGATCTCAGTACTTTGAAACTTTATGATGAAACAGGAGACAGAAAAGCAAGAGTGGCAGAAAAAGCATGTTGTGGGCTGAATCAAGAATCTGGAGCCACCTATGCTGCAGGGAAACATGTGCCCAAGTTATGACAAGAATCTGCTGATGCCAGATCAGCCTCATCAGCCATCTTTGCACCAACAGATAGGACAATCATCCTTGACTGCAAGGGATCAATGAATAAAAATAAAGCTAGCTGCTACAGTAGGAAACTAACTATGAGCAATGTTTTGATGCTATATAATCTTCTTACAGCAGTTTTTATCTTGTTCATTTTGTTATGTATTTTTTGGTGAGAGAAAACTTGGAAATTCTGAGAAACTTGTTAGTATATAGTTCAAAGCCAGAGCATGAGCTGTGATTAGTGTAACATACTTCGGCATGGTATGACTGCTCTGAAGCCAAAGTCAGTACTAACTGCACTTGCTTCCCTTTGAGCAGGTGATCTCACTGCTATGAATATGTTGGCTTCCATGAAACATATAGGTAGAAGTTCATGATTTAAGACATGATTATTTGAGGAACCACCTCTCTTCCTGTCCTCAGGTTCTGATTAGTGGAGGCACTGGAATGCCTTACTAAGTGAGAGCAGACTGCTATCAGGGCAGTGTCAGTGAGAAGTTATTATATTTGAAATTAGATTCCTAACTCCCTTGTCCTGACAACCTATTGGATTTGATAATGATTGCAAGTGCCCATATTTTTAAGTTAGTGTGCATACGTGGTGGAACTAAAGAACAAATGGGGGTTTACACAGAGTCTTATTGCATGGGATGGTTCAGAGAAGTGCCTTTTTTCTTACTTCTATGAATCATATTATTTAACTGGAAAAACTGTATCTGTGGGATTCAATGATTCAAGCTTTTTAGTAAGAAACTGTTGTTCTTCTGTGGGTATTTTCAAATAATAGAGATCTGGGCATATGAATAAATAATAAACAAGAATAAAAGGAAAATTGGGCTGGACATTTTTATTTAGATTTGCATATAAATAAGAAAAAAGCATAACATCAAAAATAAGTACTACACTTACACTTTCATCCTTGCTTTGGAAGCTTGTTCACGGGATAGCTGTAGAAATGCTCACTTCTAAACAGCTTAATTGGCTACTGAAAGTTTTATTAGGAGCATTTTTTTCTTTTTTTAAAGCTATTTCTGTTATGGGTAGCTGCTTCTACTAGTTGAGCACATTTCTGAATTCTAAAAGTTCAGGTACTTTCAATTCTGGGAGGGGCCAACAAGTGTTTCAACTTCTCCTATATAAATGCTACAATGAATAAAGCATCTTAAATGTTGCATGGGATTGCCATTAACTTTCATCCCTTAATTGTTACTCTTTACTTAAAGTAAAATTTGGAAAAGTTTGTAAAGGGATTGTACATGTTTTAATAACTGGTTAATGACTTGTTAGAATAACTAGTTTGCTAATGACCCAACAGATAACTACCCGGACCTAGATTGGGAGGAACAATTGGCTAAGTCAGATTGTTCATGCAGTTTCCTGACTGTGATCAAGGAGCTCTTTCTGACCCAGGTGGGATAACGTTCTCCTAGACTTAGTCTTGGCCAAGAGAGATGATCTGGTGTGTGGCTTGAACATTGAGGATAACCTGGGCAACAGCAACCATGAAATTATCAGGTTCACTGTCCACCACAAGGTCAACAAATCAAGCAGCAGGATTGAAGTCCTGGACTTCAAAAATGCTGACTTCGACAGGCTCAGAGCATTAGTAGGAGAGGCGATGTGGGACCAGAAAGGGAAAGCTAATGGGGTGCACAAAGAGGGGTCGTTGCTCAAAGATACGATCCTTGAAGCACAAAAGAAAACCGTTCCTGCAAAGAGGCAAGGTAGCAGAAGGGCTGGCAAGCTTTCCTGGCCTAATAGGGACATTGCAGTCCTCTTAAAAAAGAAAAAAGAGGTGTATTCACGATGGAAGCTAGGGATGGTCCTCAAGGAGAACTATACAATAGAGGCCAGCACTTATAGGGAAATGATTAGGAAAGCCAAGGCGGTGACAGAGTTTAGGTTAGGCACAAGAGTCAAGGACAATAAGAAGTCAAGGGCAATAAGAAGTCCTTCTTTAGGTATGTAGGCAATAGAAAGAAAACAAATGAAAGTGCGGGGCCCCTGCTTAACACCTCAAGACAGCTGGTAACCAACATTCAGGAAAAAACTGAACTCCTGAATGCCCACTTTGCTTTGGTGTCTCACCAGACCAAGGGGAAAAACAAGTGAGATAAAGCTTATAGGGGGCATGCCACGAATGACAGCATCCCCACTGTGCATGCTGAGCAGGTACAATACCAACTAGAAAAGCTAGACATTTATAAGTCAGTAGGACTGGATGGATTTCATCCATGAGTGCTGAAGGAGTTGACTGAGGTCATTGCGGAACCCCTGGCAAAGCTCTTTCAGAATTCGTGGTGCGTAGGGGAAATTCCTGAGGATTGGAAGAGGGCCAACTTTGTGCCTATCTTCAAGAAGGGGAAGAGGGAGGACCCCGGGCAGCCTAACCTCTATCCCAGGGAAAATCCTGGAAAAGCTCATAAAAGAATCTATTTGCGATATGCTCACAGAAGGTAAGATTCTGAATGACAGCCAGCATGGCTTTGTCACAGGTAGGTCTGGTTTTACCAATCTCATCTCCTTCTACGACCAGGTCTCTCACCACCTGGACATGGGAGATGAGGTAGACGTTATATACCTAGACTTTCAAAAGGCTTTTGATCTAGTATCCCACAATATTCTTGTGGGAAAACTGGAAGATTGTGGGCTCAGCTGCTTTACAGTTCAGGGAGTGGGAAACTGGCTACAGGGTAGGACCCAGAGAATTCTCATGAACGGATCTGTGTCATCCTGGTGTGAAGTGGCCAGTGGTGTCCCTCAGGGGTCCATGCTTGAACCGGTGCTTTTCAACATCTTTCTCAATGATTTGGATGGGGGAGTGAAAAGCTCTCTAGCCAAGTTCGCGGATGACATCAAGTTATGGGGCAGTGTGGTCACATCAGAAGATAGGTTGTAAATACAGGCAGACCTGGACAGGCTTGAGAGTTGGGCAGACCATAACCAGATGAAGTTGAACACTTCCAAACGTAAGGTGCTCCATCTGGGGGCAAACAACCCTTAGCATACATACAGGCCTGGTGGTGACAGCTTGACTTGCACCATGGCTGAAAGGGACCTAGGGGTAATGATTGACCATTGCATGGATATAAGCTATCAGTGTGAGGCAGTGGTCAACAGGGTAAATAACACACATGCATCAACTGATGCATCTCATTTAAAACTAAGGAAGTGATACTCCTGCTGTACTCAGCACTGGTGAGACTGCATTTGGAGTACTGTGTGTAGTTCTAGGTGCCACACTTCAGTAAGGACTTGGAAAAACTTGAGAGGGTCCAGAAAAGAGCCACCTGTATGACCAGGGACTTTCAAGGCAAGCCGTATGAGGAAAGGCTGATGGACCTGGGCCTCTTTAGCCTAAAGAAGAGAAGGTTGAGAAGAGACTTGATAGCGGCTTACCGCTATATCAAAGGAGTGCATCAGGAGCGCAGTGAACAACTGTTCACTAGGGCACCCTCGGGGAAAACCAGGAACAATGGATACAAATTTTAGGCTTAATACCAGAAAATCTTGTTCACAGTCAGGGTGTCCAGACTGTGGAATAAACACCCTCCAGAGGTAATGTAGTCACCTACTCTGGAGGTTTTCAAGAGGAGACTGGACAGTCACCTCACTGGGGTCACTTAACCCCAGTTGTCTTCCTGCCTAGAGTTGGGGGGCTGGACCTAATGATCTGCAAGGTCCCTTCCAGCCCCTAACAATCCATGAAACTAGTTTGCTTATATTAATTTTGTTCAACCAATTGTCATAACCATCGGTAACATTATACTTATGTTTGTTTATGAACATTTGTTAGTCTTTCATTAGCCTGCTATATACTAAGGATAATGTTCTCTAGAAAGTATTATCTTTTTTTGGTTTGTCCATATGATTTCAGAAATTCTGTGGTAAGTTACCTGGAGTATTTTTTTCACTTTAATGTTAGTTTGGATCAAAGAGCAACTCCTCTAACTTCTCCTGATGCTCTGCTAACAGTATAATGTTTGATGCCTTATTCTGTGAGGCTCAAAATGCTAATTATATGATTTGACTGACACAAACAATTTAGAAATATGCCATAGCAATTCAGTAAACAAAGATATAATTAATTTTTAGAGAAGACGATGAAATAACAAGTAAAATGAGGAACTTCAGTAGTATTTTCATGTTCTAAAATTGTGGAATAATATTTACAAAGTGATTCATTATTTGTGTACTTAGACTGTCTTATCAATGGTAAGAAAGAGTAATCCTTTAGCACCGTGGTTGTCAACCAGCAGTATGCCTACCCCTAGGGGTACTTGGAAAAGTCCTAGGGTGTACGTGCGGGTGGGTGGGGATGGAGTGCTGCCACCTACCACCCCATGCCGCTGCCTCCCAAGATCAGAGCTGGGGCAGGGGAGAGGGCAGCGGTGCCCCTCTGTGGGCCATGCAGGGGTCACCTGGCTGGCCAGACACTGCGGGGGAAGCTTATACACGGTGGACGCCACTGCCACCATGCGCCGCTTTACCACGGCTGATTGCACGTGTGGCTCCATGGGGCGCTGACGGGTGATGCTCGATTTCCTGGGTGCGTGGCCCATCAACAGCCCGTGGAGCCACTTGTGCATGGCAGATTACTGCACAGGCCAGTTGGGCACAAGCCCAGGGGCCCCTACCAATTTGGGGCCCCAGATACTCATTAGCAGGGAAGTGAAAGCGGGGTTTTAAACTTGGCATGTTTTAGTCTCCCAGCAGGGAGACACAAATGGTGCTCAGTTTAAAACCCTTGCTTTCACATTTGTTTCCCTGCAGCCAGGAGCAGGGCCCCTCCCCAGTGGTGCTGGGGTGGGGCAGGGCTGGGGCTGGGCTGGATGGGAGTACTGCGCAGTGCTGAGCCTGGGGGGGAGGGGGAGGGCTGGGAGTATCTCACTGTGCCTCTGCAGGTGGCAGTGCTGGGGGGGGCCTTGGGGGCTATAGCCCCCCCAAATTGACCTTAGCCCCCCCAGCCACCACTCCCAATGCCACCACCCACCCACAGAGGCGCGGTGTGGTGCTCCTGGCCTGACTCAGCCTGGCCCCATTCATATGCATGGCCACATGGATGCAGCTGGGCAGCAGATCCTGCAGGTCAGTGTAACAGGCCAGGCAGGAATGAGATGGAACCGGGGCCACCATTGTGGGGGTGGGAGGAGGCTGCCTTATAGTGATCAAGAGTGGGGGAGGTCCTGTGGGGGGAAAGTGTGTGGCTGGGTGTGCGTGTGTGTATGTGCGCATCTGTTTGTGTCTGTGTGTGTCTATGTATGTGTGTGCATCTCTGTGTGCATGTGTGTGCGCGTGCATGCCTGTGTGTCTGCATGTGTTTCTGTATGCATGGACATGTCTGCGTGTGTGTGAGTGCATGTGTGTGTCTTGGCATGTACATCTGTTTGTGCATGTGTGTGTGCATGAGTGTGTGCCTGTGTATCTGTGTTCATTGTCGCCTTGGGTCTGGCCAATTGTCGCCTTGGGTCCTCCACGATCCACTGGCTGGAAAATTGGCTCCGGGGTCGGACCCAGAGGGTAGTAATTGATGGAAGTCACTCATCGTGGTGTCCTGTGACCAGTGGGGTCCCCCAGGGCTCTGTCCTTGGACCCATACTGTTCAACATCTTCATTAATGATGTGGACACTGGAGTCAGAAGCGGACTGGCCAAGTTCGCCGATGACACCAAACTTTGGGGCAAAGCATCCACACCAGAAGACAGGCGGGTGATCCAGGCTGACCTGGACAGGCTCAGCAAGCGGGCGGATGAGAATCTGATGGTGTTCAACGCCGATAAATGCAAGGTTCTCCACCTTGGGGAAAAAAAACCCGCAGCATCCTTATAGGCTCGGCAGTGCTATGTTGGCTAGCACTATGCAAGAAAGAGACTTGGGGGTCATCATTGACCACAAGATGAACATGAGCCTGCAATGCGATGCTGCGGCTAGTAAAGCGACCAAAACGCTGCCTTGCATCCATAGATGCTTCTCAAGCAAATCCCGGGATGTCATTCTCCCCCTGTACTTGGCCTTAGTGAGGCCACAGCTGGAGTACTGTGTCCAGTTTTGGGCTCCACAATTCAAAAAGGATGTGGAGAAGCTTGAGAGAGTCCAGAGAAGAGCCACGCGCATGATCAGAGGTCAGGGAAGCAGACCCTACGATGACAGGCTGAGAGACCTGGGGCTCTTTAGCCTGGAAAAGCACAGGCTCAGGGGTGATCTGATGGCCACCTACAAGTTTATCAGGGGTGACCACCAGTATCTGGGGGAACGTTTGTTCACCAAAGCGCCCCAAGGGATGACGAGGTCGAATGGTCACAAACTACTACAAGATCGTTTCAGGCTGGACATAAGGAAGAATTTCTTTACTGTCCGAGCCCCCAAGGTCTGGAACAGCCTGCCACCGGAGGTTGTTCAAGCACTTTCATTGAACACCTTCAAGATGAAACTGGATGCTTATCTTGCTGGGATCCTATGACCCCAGCTGATTTCCTGCCCTTTGGGCGGGGGGCTGGACTCGATGATCTTCCGAGGTCCCTTCCAGCCCTAATGTCTATGAAATCTATGAAATTGCAGGGACAGTGTGTTTGTGTCTGTGTGTCCATGTGCAGAGAATGAGTAAGTCGAGTGCATGCCCATCTGTGTCTGCATGTTTGTGCGTGAGCACATGTGTGTGTGTATGTGTGCCCGTGTTCATGGCAGGGTGAGTGTGTCTGTGTCTGTGTGTCCATGTGCAGAGAGTGGGAGTACAGTACAGACGGGTGCATACATGCATGCGTGTGTGTGTTTGGCCATAATGGGGGAGGGAAGGGAGTAGAGGTGGGCATGTGTCCCACCCACCCCAGCCTTGCAGTGTCCACCCAGGCTCCCCTGCCAGCACCAGGATGGGAAGGGGCCCTTCCCCATCCCTGCAGTCCAGCTGCCATGGGGACAGGGGGCCTCCAATTTTGTGCTTGCTCAGGGCCTCAGTTCACCTTAATCCACCTCTGCGCACATGCAACCAGCCATGGGAAAGAAAAGCATGGCAGTGACCGCTGTGTGTAAGCCCTCCCCCCCATCCCCCGTGTCTGGCCGCTGCCACCAAAAGGGGTACACTTCTTTAAAAAGGCTGAAAACCCCTGCTCTAGCACAAGAAAAAGGCTCGCTTGATACTTACACAGTCAATGCAGAGCAAACACCATTTAAATCAGCTGGAATGATACACACAGTCACTTATAGATCATATACGCAAAGGGTCAAGAGGAAACAGGAGGATTTGAAATCACGCCATAAACTCTGAAAGCACACAGCAAGCTAAAAACAACAGCTCCAAGAGCAGAAAACATGATTACGAGAGTCTGTCATACCTGTTCCAGTGAACCTGCATTTTTCCCTCTCTCTCAGAATAGAAGTTATCATTACACCAAGCCAGAGAATGTCTGAGGCTATGTGTGCAAGGAGTCAACAGTCAGACATCACCAGTCTTCAGTGTTTGAGGACTCACATAGTACATGATAATGTAATTGCCAACAGACCCTAGAAGGCATCAAAAGGTATTTGAGTTTACACCTGTAAGCTCAAACATAAAAATCTTCCATCCGATAAGGAGAAAGAGAAACTTCAGAAATTGGGTATTATTATAGACAACCACCCCCCAACTGTGGGTAACAAGCAATAAGCAGGTAATAAATCAGTAGCCCATTAAAGGTCCAGAGCCCACTCTATCAGGCTCTGTGGAACTGCTTCAGTGTAGAATAGGATTCCCCCTCCTCCCCCTCCCAACTTAACCTTTCTCGAGATAACATTGCTTTCTACCACACAGTCTGTCTTATTGTGCTATGGCACTTGTCTTGTGGGCCCACTGTGGGCCCATCATGGCCCATGGCCCCAGGAAATATGACAAGATACCTTCCAAAATCTATAATGCAAAGCATGATTCTTTTTATAAAAGTAAATCTATGGGCAGGGGGGGGGGGGGGTGACTTGCTATTTTAATTGTGTTGTAGCAAACTAGTTGATGAAGTAGAAAGGCTGAAATTTCACTGATGTACCTGGATTTTTTTCAGTGCCTGGCAAAGATGTAGGCAGACAAGTTTCCTTGGGTGAATTTGATATCTTTTATTAGACCAACGTCTATTGGTCTAATAAAAGATACAAATTCACCCAAGGAACCTTGTCTGCCTATGTCCTTAGACCATCATGGCTACAACCTAAAACCCTGGCAAAGATGTATACACTTTTGTATCAATTTGGGTCATTGGAAAGAGTGATATTGATTAAAAATGCATGAATTCAGCCAAAGACATTTAACCTTTAAAGCTGTATTTCTGTACTTTTCAGCCTTCTCTTCATTATTCATTACTTCACTATTCAGAAGAATGACACAATGAAAGAAAAAAATGCTTTAATCCATTACATTAATTGCCAAAAGGTTTAGATTCTTTAAAGCATACCTGTTTTTCTGTGATTAATGTATCTTTTATATGGTCTTAAGGCCAGCTCTTAGTCTTTCCTTAGATGACAAAGGATCAAGTCCTTTGAGAATCATTTTAACATTTTTCCAATTAGCTAGAAAAACAAGGAAGTAAGTTAACACATTCCCTGGTTTCCCAGTGCATTTTGTCTGAATTGTTACTGTTGTCTCTTAAACTTTGAGAAGAACTAACAGGGCAGGGAATCTCTTTGGATTAGTCTTCAATAAACTTCTCTTTGGGTTAGCTGTTGTGTTGGCAAATTCCTAGCACTTTTGAAATTCGATGAGCACTTTCTGATGCAAACACAAACTTGGCCAGGAATTTAGAGGATGGGTCCCAAGAGCAAAGACTGGCCAGTATGAATAGCTGTAGCACATTTGGGCCTTCAAAATTCACCTCAAAGAATTTATGGGTTCTCATTGCAAAGTGTCAAGATAAAATCAGGATTGAAGGTAAAATGAGATGTCATCATAAACAAGGACTTTGCTGTTTAAAAACTGGCAGTCAGTTTATTGAATCTTTTGGCTCATCTTATTTTAAACTCCCTACTCACTTTGTCAGGTTATTTACTTTGTTTCTTAACTAAAGCAGTAGGCTAGTGTTTGAAGGAAGGTCTTGTGTCTCAGAGTATGTAGATGAATAACTGTAAATGGAGGGCTAAACTTTTTGATTGCCTTTGAGGTGAGTCTAGAATTATACAGTCAGTTGTAAGGAGTTGTCAACATGTTCCCCCAAAAGAAGAATTAACAGAGGAGAGAGAGAATGGTCAGTGAATTTTATATTGTATTAAAAATGTAAACAGAGAGACATTTCAGCCTTGATTTGCAGCCAATCCCCTGGCAGAAATGGGAGAAGCCAGACAACACATACAAATGCCCAGTAAGGCAAATCAATATCAAATAAAGAAAGTCCCCCTTTCTCACCTGCCACCTCCCTGTGTTGATCATCAGGTGGCAGGGTATAAAAGCCATGTATTGTGAGATAATGCCCCTTTCTGATCATACATAGCGGCCAGATATTCTGGCTTTGTTGCCATTTTGCCTTAAGAGCAGAAGGCAAAATAACCCAAATACAAAGGAAAATCTGGCCTTTTATATTGTGCAACACTAATATATATTAGGCTTTTGCTTATTGTTATTTGGAGCTCATTAGAGTTAATTTGTCCATGATTTGGCTCTTGTGGCATTAACAAGATAACTTAGGTTTGGAAGGTCCAAGAGTACAGCATGAATGATTTCAGCAATTCTTGCATTTGGAGCCCATCACCCAGAAACATATAATTGCACATTAACCAAAAGGACCTAGTCTAATGGTTACCTAACTGATAGCCAGGGTATCCCATGAGTTTACTTCAGTCCTAATCTCAGGCAGTGAAGAATTCCCAAGATGTATTGATTGGTCCTTAATTCAGCAAGTTGCTATGAATGAAATGGGTTTTGACCCATCCTAATATAGAAAACCTGTGTTCTACTGTAATTCTGCAGCAGGCTCTTGGTTGGAGAGGGTAGTCAACAATTAGAGTTGAATATAACTGAGCCTCCAAAGATTGGTGCCTCATTCATGCTAGTGAGAGTATTTTCTTCTGTGAAACTGGTAGGTGATGCCCCATTCTCAACACAAGACTGTGTTGAGAATGGGGCAACTAAATGTCAGGGGATCATGTGAAATTAAAAACACAAACAAACAAGTGACAGACTATGGAAACGTTCCACCTAAGAAAAGTGATTCAAATTCTGGGGAGAAGAGATAGCTGACTCTGACATGATGTTATCTTAAAAGTGAAAGCGATTAATTCAGCTATGAAACAAAGTGATAATAGCTTGCTGTGGATAAATAACTGCTGCTGAGAGCATAGACTTGTGTGCTTTGTTATTGCAGAGCTCAGCCAAAAAGGTTTTACCTACTGAGTAGCATGACTCCAAGGTCAAACTATTCAAGAGATCTGGACTATGCAAATAGAAACTTAGAAACACATTAACAATGGCTTGCATCTACCCCCACCCACCCCCCAACCTGCCCTCCTTGACTTCAGTAAATCACATACAAACTTTGACTTGTAAATAAAGCTGTGGCTTTTAAATACCAAGTAACAATCAGAGGAAAGGCCTCCAGATAGATTCTTTATCTGACTACATATCAGTGGGTGGAACATGTCTGAAAACAGCCTTAGCCTAAACAAAGCTGAAGTAAATAATTTTCCCTGGTTATTTCCAAGCAAGTGGAGTAAATAATTTCCACCTGAAAATTACACCCTAAATCAGCAGTAATTGCTACATTCTTTTCCTGCAAAGATTATTCCAAAAGTTTTGTTTTCAGACTGTCTAAAGAGGAAGTTAATTTCATCTTAGTATAGGATTTCTTTGGCACTAATAAAGAACTCCCCTATAGAATGCAATTTGGGAATGTATAATCCCTCTGTGTCCATACTGCTGCCTTTTTTTGAGGAGTAACTGCAAAGTAGTGTTCTCAAATATCTAATGCACTAAACATATTGAGCCTATTTTAAACAAATGCCATTCTCAGTGCATTGCATTTTTTTCCCCAAGAATTGTTAGCTAAGATTTACAAAACTGACTAGTGATTTCGGATGCCTTTAAATTATCCTGAACTTAAAAAAAAAAATTAAAATTTTCCTGTACTTCCCTTTGTAACCCAAGTCCCTTTAAGGTTGTCTATTTAGACATTCAAAATGAAGGCATCCTAAATCACCAGCCCCTCTTCAGAATCTTGGTTATTTTATCTATGTTAACCTGTAGCCCTGAGTGGCTTGGAAAATTTCCTTACTGTGAAGAGAAGAGAAAAATCCAGTTAATATTTTGGACTTTCTAAATAAAGTCTCTCAGGCAGGGACCTCATTATTAATACAGCCTGTAGTATACTCAAAGACTGAGGCTGATGGAAGTCAGTCTACTAAAGCAAAACCACCAGGCAGTGCCTGTGAACCCCATCTGAACATTATGGACTTGATCCCATTGACATAAGTGGGTAGAAGATCAAGCCCTATAGTTAGAAAACGAAAAAGGGGGGAAATCAGAAAGAAGACTGTAATACAATTCAAACCTTTCTGTTCCCAAATGGCACTCTAAAACAGAGTGCAGTTTATTTTGTGTTTATAGCCATTTGTACATTATTATCTTGTGCAAAAAATAACGGTATCTGGAATGAGGTAACTTCAAAATAATGGGAAAAGGAAACTCTCTTCAGTGGTAGGTCAGAGGGCATTTTCAGCTTCAAGAGCACAGTGTCTGAACTTAATTATATTGCAGAAGATTTATCCATATTCATATATCTTCTATTTATCATGTGCCTTTAGCTGCTTCATGTGCTACCTCCTTCAGTTAATCAATCAATGCAAAGTAGTTTTACAATTTCTCCACCTCCCACGCAGCCCTACCGGTGCCATTGCATAAATTTAATCCTCCCAAACATGGTTCCTCTCTTTCCCCAAATACAGAATTTCTTCTCTAAATTACTTTGAGCCTAGATTCAGAATGACTAAAATTCAATCCTGTCCCAGTGACTGACACACACAAAAACTGATTTGGTGTGATCCATCAGGTACATTAAAACAAGAGAAGTCCCCTAAATTCCTATAAGACCAGCATCTTTATACCTACCAGAGCAGGAAACAATTTTATTTATATTAATTAATTAAAATAACAAGGTTATTTTTAAGAGGTTCCTAGAATTTATCTATTATTATTTTTCTCCTCACAAATCCTGATAATGTACTGAAGTTTATGAGCAAAGGTCTACAAAAACACTCTTAAACTTTTTATGCATAGTTTGTTGGTATAATATTCAGAATGAGCAAAGGCATAATGCACTATATGTGATGATGGCACAGGTTTACTGTCCCTTGGGATAGCCTGCTTACTCGTGATTTTGCTACGTTCACATTGATTTTGAGGTGCACACAGATACAAAATAATTTTGTGAATACCTGACAGTCTTGAGGAGAATCAAACCTATGGATGGTCAGTAGAAGTGTGGGGTGCACTGTCAGATCATAATCCAGATACTACATGACTGTAAATTATGCATATGATTTACATCCTTGGACAGGAGCTTCAGCCAAGCTGCTCCATATAAAGTATGTGAGAGGCAAGGATTTTTTGGGGTGGTATCTTTTTATTGGACCATTTGCATAGTTAGGATTAAGTTAGACAAGCTTTTGAAAGCAAGGCATTTTTCATTGGGTCTGAGGAAAGAAGCAGGCATACTGATAAATAAAAACAGTGGGTAGGGCTGTGAAATTGGTGAGGGGAGAAGTTCTCAGGGTAGCAGATTAATCAAGCTTTTCTTCTGCTGATTGTTTATGAGACCTATAAAAAGGGAAGAGGGCCATTATCACCTGTAGTATTAAGGAAGAATTTCAACAATCAAGTAGATTATAGTATGCCATAAAGGCAATATCGGTGTTCAATCCTTGGGTTTTAGTGTTCAGCCAGTTTATGAATTTTTGTTTCCAGCCTCATCTTTTAAAGGTGTTTGGTAGATTTCCCTTGAGCACAAGGATAATAGGGCTACAAAGGGAGTGGTGATTCTATGAAAAATATACTCCTACTGATGTATGTGTATCTCTGTCCTCCATATTTTTAATGTGAGGGTTCATCCTGGTGTATAGTTTCTGTTTAGTTTCACCCACACAATTATAATGAGGGCATTTGGTACATTGAATCAGATCTGGCATATTTTGGGACAGGCATGTGTATGATCCATGGATTCTGATAGTTTTGTTGTGGGAGGTGTTGATTGTTGTATCAGTGAAGATATGGTGACAGGTTAGGTATGTATTGTTAAGGCAAAGGCTCTATTGAATAGTGATCTCTTATTCAAATGAGGGTGTTAACCCTCCTACTAGAGAACAGCCAGGTAAAAGAATGGTGGGTGCTTCAACTCTCATTAGTTTATTATCTGACAGCCCAGCTCTAACCTAATGCAATATAATTGATTAGTAAATTACTCATAGGCACCTGATGAAGGGGTAACAGCAACTATATTAAATAACAACAATAATCCAATACCAATCCAATATAAACAACAATACAACAAATCAATACTTTTTCAAGAGAAGGCGCTAGAGAGTATAAGCAGACTCTCCATGCAGCTAGCAATTGATGCAGCAGCACCACGCACATTCAGATGCACTCTGCTGTCACGTCACAGAGATCTTGATCCAATACTCCACTGACACCTGTCAGTCATCCACACAGCAATCAGATGTCCGTGCACACGATACTCATGCCCTTCTACATGGCACTCTGTCATGCAAATGGCACTCAGCTGTCACTCACTCAGGTAAATTTATCATTTACCTCACAGGCTTTCCCACCCAAACCAGGTTACCTAATTTGAACCAACTGGGCATGCTCAGGTGTAAAAACCAGGCCATTACATCAGGCCAGTTCAAAAGTTCACCATCTCTGGAAACTTCTGCCCTTCTGACCCCCTGAGCATGTGTAAATACTGGCTAGGCCAGGGGATGTTCCAACTTGTGGCCAAAGGCTGTACCCCACTTTATATTTGTTGAACAGTGGGGAGTTTACTTCTGATCATAGAAACATGGAAAATTAGGGCTGGAAGGGACCTCAGGTGGTGATGTAATCCAAACCCCTGCTCAGGGCAGGACCATCCTCAACTATATGGTCCCAGGAAAAGATTTATCTAGCTGGGTCTTAAAAAACCTCCAAGGATGGAGAATCCACAACCTCTCTGGGTAACCTGTTCTAGTGTTTACCTTCTGCTACCCTCCTAGTAAGAAAATTATTCTTAATATCTAACCTAAACCTCCCTTGCTGCAACTTAAGACCATTGCTCCTAGTTCTGTCATCTGCCACCACTGAGAACAGTATAGTTCCGTCCTCTTTGGAACCACTCTTCAGGTAATTGAAAGCTGCTATTAAATTCCTCCTCAGTCTTTTGTTTTTCAGACTAAATGAGCCCGGTTCCCTCAGCCTCTCCTCAGAAGTTATGTGCCCCAGCGCCCTCACCATTTTTGATGCCCTCCACTGGACTCTCTCCAATTTGTTGACATCCTTCCTGGAGTGGGAGGGAGGGGAGCAAAACTGAACACAGTACTCCAGATGTGGCCTGATGATGGGTTTGGCAAGGTTTGGTGGTTGTTTGAATTCCAGGAGTGGAAGGACTAGGGATATTTCTCTCAAGGTCTGATCTATGTCAAGTATAGGCTATAGTTTTTTGATGAATCTTCTAATTGCTTCCACTGTGGGGTGGTAATTGACTATCAGAGTTGGACAATCCGGGTGGTAGGGAAGGGGGAGGTTCCTTTTTGATGAAGACATACTTTGTCAGGTCTTGCATTTGAAAGCTTATCTACATTTATGCCAATTACATAGTTGGTTCAATAAAAGATATCACCCTAAGAAATCCTTGCCCTCACATTTCTGGACCACCAGAGCTGCAACATTACTCTTACACTGCCTTGTATAACAGAAGATTTTGATGCTGCAAATGTTCTCCTCAGAGCAGATGCAATGATATCCAAAGGCCTGACTGTAGATCACAGCTTTTTGGTGTACTTGGGACAGTTGCTGGTTTTGTGGATATAAATTAAGTATATGGTAGTCTATAGGTTTTTTTTCTATATGGTAGTTTATACGGTGCCATCCCAGGTATGGATTTTGGTGTCTAGAAAGTTAGACATTTACGGTCTCATACTGTACATCAAGTGTTTGTTGTTGAAAATAAATTCCACCAACATTCTTGCAGGGTTGTCAAACTCATCTGGCTCTATGGGCCAGTTGAGATGCCTGGAGCTGGTCTGAAGGGTGGGTCAGGCCCACAGACCAGCCCCACAAGCTGGATCTAGTGTACGGGGCTAATCTGATGCAGGTACCCCACGTGCTACGCACTAGCTCGAGTCCCATGTGCCATATAGATTTCATAGATTTCATAGACATTAGGTCTGGAAGGGACCTCGGAAGATCATCGAGTCCAGCCCCCTGCCGCAGGGGCAGGAAGTCAGCTGGGGTCATAGGATCCCAGCAAGAAAAACATCCAGGTTTCTCTTGAAGGCGTTCATAGTAGGTGCTTGAACCACCTCTGGCTGCAGGCCATTCCAGACCTTGGGGGCTTGGACACTAAAGAAGTTCTTCCTTATGTCCAGTCTGAAACAGTCTTGCAGGAGTTTATAACCATTCAACCTTGTAATCCCTTGGGGCACTCTGGTGAACAAACATTCCCCCAGGTCCTGGTGAACGCCCCTTATAAACTTATAGGTGGCCATCAGGTAGCTCCTGAGCCTGTGCTTTTCCAGGCTAAAAAGTCCTATGGCTCTCAGCCTCTCGTCATAAGGTCTGTTTTCCTGACCTCTGATCATGCGCGTGGCTCTCCTCTGCACTCTCTCAAGCTTCTCCACATCCTTTTTGAATTGTGGAGCCCAAATCTGGATGCAGTACTCCAGCTGCGGCTGCACCAAGGCCGAGCACAATGGGAGAATGACGTCTTGGGATTTGCTTGAGAAGCATCTATGGATGCAAGCCAGCATTTTGCTCAATTTACTGGCTGCAGCATCACATTGCAGGCTCATGTTCATTTTGTGGTCAGTCCTGACCCCAGGTCCCTCTCGTCCGTAGTGCTAGTCAGTGTAGCACTGCCCCGAGCCTATAGACATGCTGCAGGTTTTTCTTCCCAAGGTGGAGAACCTTGCATTTCTCGGTGTTAAACACCATCACGTTCTTGTCTGCCAATTTCCTGAGCCTGTCAAAGTCAGCCTGGATTACCCCCCAGTCCTCAGTGTAGTGAGCATGTTTGTTATTACCCTAAAATAGAATAGTTTTCTGATAACATACTGTTAAGTTAACAATAATTTGGATTATTAAAAAGTATTAGCTTTGCAGCTGAATACAAGGCATGACCTGTGGCCTAACAATGCCGCTGGCCACAAGGCATAATGATAGCTAAGCCTTTGCTTGTGTCAAGTAATCATTTTAACTGTGTTAAGCATTTTCTAAGTAAAATGCAGCAAGTGAATCTGTGTCTGTGTGCTATAAAATCAGCTACAACAAAAAACAAGATAAGACAAAAAAGCCATTGTTCTAAGCAGAGTGATCGTGTCCTTAAAAAGTATCTACCATTACAAGTTCTTACTAACGTATCATAATGTTACTGTTACTTAACTTTTAGCTTTTAAAAAGTGCTAGTTCAGCTTAATAAAAATATGCTATTATAAAGATTTATAAAGCACCGCCCAAGTATTGCTTTTGTTAACCCTATAGTCTTGCCTTATTATAAAAAATATAAAAGATCGCCTCACCCTTGAGGGGGGGCCATTTTGCCTCTTTGCTGATTTAATGGTCATTGCTCGAGCAAATATACTACAATAAAACTTTACCCGTGGTTATCTGGTTCCTATACAGCTAGACAATAAACCCCAGGGAGTTTTCTCCCACCACATCAGGTGTGAATGCTTTACCCCAAAGTTTGGTATCATCGGTGAACTTGGCCAGTCTGCTTGTGACTCCAATGTCCGCATCGTTAATGAAGAGGTTGAAAGAAAATATTGAAAGATTCCCTTTTGTAGCTGCCATTCCTGCAATTGTTCAGTCAAGCTGATCTCTAGAGTAGATGATCCCAGGCTCAGGCTACTTTTTTTTATGCTGAGTGTCTGTGGCCCCCTAGCAACTATGCCAGTGGAAACAGAACACCCCCTTTTGCTAGCCATGGCCTTTGCTCTGTAGGAATGGGTGGAAGCCATAATATAGGAGTCTCTGTGACAGCCCTAGGCCCCCTGAGGATTTCACACATACTGGGTATGTCCTCAAGTAACCAAATTAAGGCAGATCAAGATGCTTTGTGCCACCCACTGACTGATTTGTGACCCAGTTTTTTCCATTAAACAGTTTGTCTTCTATTCCTATGTTTAATAAGCCTGAATCACTAATGCCAGAGTCACAGAAGGCTGTATATCTGGTGTAAAAGGGGGTGGAATTGTAGTGCTCAATTAAAAAAAAATTAAATACTCATTTGAGTAGTATGAAATGCTTGAAACAATTCTACTTAATCTTATTTCCAGTTATCATCTGAACTTAATACGCTGTCTGCAAGTTTCAAATGGAAAAATCTTATTTTACCACTGTAGTACGAGATTTAATGCAAATTATGTGTTATAATATAGAAAAAAATTGAAGTATGTGTAGCCAGACAAGGAATGCTCTCTGTTTTGCCTTTCAACAGGTTTATAAATGTAATGCTAGAGAAATCCTAAAGCAAATACCAGAATAAACCAGAAACCCATTAGTAGGAGGTCACTGAAAATGATATCCATCATACAACAGGTGGAATTTACAGAGTTATTTTAGAAAGGAGATGTCTACAGGAGTGTTGGTTAGTATACATAGTTATTGGTGTGCTGAATTATGTTTTCTTCTTGGTCTTTTAATGTCAAACACTTCTGTCCCTTCTTTATTTTGTCTGAGCTCATCTGAAAATTCCAGGCTGCTCTACTTCAGATCCCTCATAAAATCTTTTTCAGCTCTGCCATATTAAATGAATCTGGTTTTCTTTCTCTGTTTTATCTCTTTGCTGTTAAAGCCTCGATTCTTAGATTATAAAGACCTTTTGTTTGTGTGTTTGGAAAGTGCCTTGCAAACTACCAGTGCTACTGAAGACAACTAATATCTAGAGAGACCTCAGTCCTTCAAACACTTGATCAATCTTATGCGTTTGGGTAGTCTCAGTTGGGGAAAGTAAAAAGTATTTGGCCCGGTGAGAATACTTGGTTAGGTGTCCAAGTGTTGGTATGCTTAGACTCAGAAGCACCCCTCCTAGGGCGTGTCCAGATGAGCGCGCACATGCCTCTTGCCCTGCCTCAAACCCCTTTGAGGCAGGGCAACAGGCATGTGCAGGAATGAAAAAATGGGGTCTAAAAAAAGCAAAATTTGCATTTTTAGACCAGGGGTCTAAAAAAAGTGACATTTAAAAAAGCAGAGCAGGGCATGGTCCCGGACCATGCCCTGAGGCAACTGGAGGCTGGGTCCTCCATTGAGATACTCTGGCTGCCAAAGCATCTCTATGGTTGGCTCCTTGTCCTGGTGCTGACACACTTGGCCGGCCAGGCTGCATGTTTCAGCACCAGGGCTCCAGTGCTGGTGAGTAAGGGGTCAGGGGGGCTGAAGGAGGGGGGAGGGGAGCATGGGGGGGACCCCTGCCAGCCCCCCCGAGGCCCCTGACCCCTGCTGCAGCCAGCCCCTCCCCCCGCCAGCCCCCCAAAGCCCCTGACCCTTGCAATGACCAGCCCCTGCCAGCACCCTCAAGGACCCTGAGCCCTGTGGCTCAAATTTGCACTGCTTCTATTTGAGCTGCTGCAAGTGCACGTGCTTGCATGTGTGGACATGCCCCTAGGTTTTATATAATTCACTAGTTCCTTTCGAAATGGTTGAGGATGGTTGTTATTTTGTGCAACAAACAGAAGGCAGGGGTTTGGAAGAGGTTTTTTTTTCAGAAAGGCCAGTCACATCATGGGAATGTACAAGATGATATAAGTCTACAGGTTTCTAGTGATTAAATGTATCACTGGATACATTTAAGATGATTGTAGATTAACAGCTAGCAAATTACAAATGTTCATTGTTGTCACACTGCACCAATACATTTCTAACAACTTCTCTAATTCTTAGGTCCCTTGTGACTTATGACTCACTCTAAAACAAATACCATGTACAATAAATTATATAAGAAGATTGCACAATGTCCCAATCTCACGATGTAATTTACATTAAATTGTTAATCATGAATCTAGGACTTGTCAGCACATAATAAGAATGTTAAGCTGAAATGCAGAACTAGAGGAAGTGTGGACTGAAAATTCTGATGAAGCAGCCTAGCTCCCATGACTTCCTTGAAAGTCACACAGTTAAAATACCACACAGAAACTGAAGATAAAGCAAAATGTTGCATTTTTGCAGGTGGGGAAGGACCCAGAATTTTAAGGAATTAGCTAAATTGCTAATTGGCTATGAGTTTTTGTTGGTTTTTTTGGGGGGGGGGGTAACTCTTTGCTGGATGCTAAATTAAATTTAAACCAATGTGAAATACTTTGATATGGTTCTAAGTGGTTTGTTGCTTTCTCTCTGACTAAGAGACTGATAATCTTACACCATTATTGCATCAGATAACATTATGTCTCTTTAAAACTATTCCCACCTTTTTGTTACTTTGAGGTATCTATCTTTCCAAGGGTGCAAGCACCAAATAGGGCAAGGTAGTATCTTAAAGACTAACTCATTCAGAAAGCCATAAGCTTTTGTAGATGACAGCCTATACCATCCATTCATAGACTCTGATGAAGCGGGCCTTTCTGAATGTGTTAGTCTTCATGGGCACCTTTACGTGTGCCTGACACCTGCTCCAACGTGTTCTAAGAATGTGTTGGAGCAGATGTGATTGAATCTGCTGGAGTGTGCTAATTAGCTCACTTCAGCAGCCTCAGCATTATATGGATTTAATGTCCCCACTCTTCAAAATGGTGGTGGGGCGCTTTAAGTACCATTTAGTTATCATTTTGTTCACCTGCGAAGCCATCACTATACTCTTGCAGGCAGCTGACATGCAAGGCCTTAACACAGGAGCAACATAACATCCTCTTTGCACCAATTCATCACGGAATTTGTACCACCTGAGTGGGAAGGGGTGGGGTGTAGGGGAAGAGGATCTCCACAGAAGAAGCACCACCCAGGGTCCATGGGATACCACTGGACTATACCTCCAGGTAACACCTCAGAGAAGAACAAGTCATGCCAGGCAAGTAGACCCTGGCAAGGCAAGGTCAAATAGGCAGGGCACAGCACTGCCAGCTCAGTGATCTTGAGCCTGCCACAGAGAGTGTCATCAAAGCCAGCCCCTATGAACTAGTTTCTGGGCTTTTACAGTCATCATCTTGACCTGACTCAGAAGCAAATTGGGTAGGCAGATCATGCTGTCCTTGGCTGCTCAGTACAGGATAGAGTACATGTACACAGTCTTGGAGAAATCCAAGTCCAGCATGCCAAAGTGGGTGCTGAGGGCTACAAAGAATAGCTGTAGCTGAGGGCAGACAAGGAAAGTGTGGAAGAGTCTACTCTACCTCTTGCTCACAAAAAAAGGGCAGGTCATTGACGCCACTGGGTCTGAGTGGCAGACAAAATTGCCTGTGGCCAGGGCCCCATGCAGCAGTTGCCACTGGAGATGACTGTTTCTTTTGGTGAGGGGTAGTTTGTACAGAATGCACCAGGCCAGGTGGGCTTGCTCTGGTGTTGTTGCCACTAGGTGCTGCCTCCAAGTCATGTCAAGGTGGGCGGTGAGGGGTTGTTCTTACTTGTATGCTCCTGTGAGAAATGCCAACCTAGAAGGCTAGATGCAGCCAATGACTGAAGATCAGCTACAGAGCAGCACATGAAAGAACATTTTCTTGTTATCTTGACAACAAAATGAGGAAAGGGGAAGAGAATACAAAGAAGAAAAAAATTATAGGAATTGTTAAAGAAAACAAAAACAAAAAGTAACTGTGGACTAGATCAGGGTGGACAAGCTGCAGCATGTAAGCTGCAAATGTCATGGGCAGTCTCTGTGTGGGGCACTGGACAGATAAGGGAGGGAGCACATGACAGCTAAGGCAGGAAGCAGAAATCAGAGCAGCCGATTGAGCAGGGGGAGGGGACTGGAGTGGCATTCAGGGACAGTGTATGCATAACTTGTGGCACACCTGACAAAAATTTTGCCCACACTGGGGTAGATTGTGCCTTTAGGGGCGATCCAGGAAATGGGTGGCACACAGGTATGGCAGTGGGAATTATTGTGGCTTAGAGCAGTGGTTTTCAACCTAAGGTCTTTGGACCCCAAGGGGTCTGCAGACTACACCCAAGGGGTCTGTGAAACATGACTCTGATCAATCAAAAGTCTGTGAATAACATACTTATAATTCAAAGGGGTCTGCACCTCCATTAAAAATTTCCAATTGAAAAAAAGTTGAAAACCATTGGCTTAGAGACATCTCTCAGATGCACAAACCTCCAAGGAATCATTCTGGGGGGGCAGTAACTTGAAGGAGCACTTTTTGGAATTCAGCATGTTTCTTCTCACCGCTTCTCTGCATGCTATGTATCTGCATGCAAGTATAGTGGTTAGGGGTCATTATTTTACTCATTCTTATCTGCCCACCCCATTCACTTGCTCCACTGAATGGCTCCAGTACCTGAAACTAAAATGCAGATAGCTCTAATACTGCCACCTAAAGAATGGATAGAGAGGTGTGGAGGGTTATAGGTAGGGTGAAGGGCCATTAGTCTTTACTGTTCCCTGTTTGGTCATTTTAAAACTACCCATAATCTAGGCCTCATAAAAAGTGATCACTTATAAGTATAAGAGAAAATTGTTTTCCATAGTATATAGAAATCAGGTTTGCCAGGACCCAGGGTCAGTACTCAACTGCTGAAAATCATGTTGACCCAGCTACACCACAGCCAGCCACTGAAAAGATAGCTGCTACAGCTAGCCATTGAAAAGATAGGTACATGTACATAAACTGCAGCCATACCTATGGATTTCAGCTTACATCTTGAGTAATGTGATGTGAGTAGACAGCAGCCCACTAGTCCAGTCAATATCTTCTTATTATCTCTTATGAATATAGAGAAAATTACTCTGGTTTAGACAAATGGTCCATCTGTTCCTGTTTCCTGCACCTATGTGCTCAGCATAGATAATCCAGGAGAAAATGCAAAAAACTACATAATGAGTAATAATGGAATAACTTAACCACTATGTGAATTTTTCTATGAAGCCATAATGGTGATGCTCTTAAATTAGGAAAAGGAAGAGTAGCATTTAAACTTGGCCCATTGTATCAGCTCAGCACCATACAAGGTAGACAGAAATGCAGAATTTACTCTAGGGTATTTAAATTTTATTAGAGACAGATTTGACAACTCTAGTGTTCCACAACACTTGCATGAAACACAGGTTGCAGGTTAAAAGTATCATGCAACCAGTGGAGCATTTATAAAATAGATATTTACTATTTAGTGGGTTACTACCAAGCTCCAGGCTGTAAGTGTGTTTTAAATATCAATTAACATAGAAGCAGCATAAAGTTGCATAGAATTTGTGGTCTAAAATTAACTGGGCTGGATTGGGAAGTAGGCCACTGCTCCAATTCTGCTTTTTCCCACTGAACACAACCCCTCCTTACTGAGCACCCCTATACATTCATTGTCTGGATAGAAGGACTGCTGCTATTGGCTCTGGGCTGTTGAGCTGTTTGGCATTTCCTGTCCATATTTGTCTGTATTTGTGTATATTTGCTGCCTGTCTGCAATGCAGTAGTGGCCCCTGTGTAATGAGGTTGCTGGGCTGCTCTTGGCAAGTGGTGCTGGTGACAATAGAACTTGTTATTTAATGTTTCATATATGCCATTCAAAATTCAGGAAATGTGTTTAAAATATTGTGATAGATACAAATATCAACGTGTTTCTATTTATGCCAGCAATTACCTTACAGTAGTGTGATGGTATAACATACTGTTCTGTTTTCCTTTATCAGAGAAAACACATATCCATCTACACTTTGAGCTATTCCACCAAGCAAAATAGATACATTTTTGTCTGTAAACAGCACTCAATTTGAAAAAATGTAGTGACATGACAACAACCTAGGCAAGTGTTGCTAAAGTTAATACGTTATTTCTGTTGTCTTTTGGTTCCTAGAGCAAGTACCAGAGCTATGGGCTAAACTGATATGGTTCAGTTTCACTTTTGGAGAAGTTACTTGAGGCAGAATGAGAGGTTAGAGGCCAGTCTAAGTCTGCTTTATGGTTGCCACAGTACATACATTTTGCCAAGTGAGACTCCCTTAGTGTCTATTAAGTTTTTTGCCTGAGGTACATCTACACATTCACTGGGTGCACCTACACGTGCACTTTACTGCGGAGTAGACTAATTAGCTCTACAATAAAGCATCACTGTCTGCACGTGCACCAGTATTAGGTCACAGTAAATGAATTGGGTGTTTATACACATACTTTTTGGTCCCGCAACATGGTGGAGATCCACTGCTTCAGAGCAGACTCAGTTGATGGGGTCTGCTTCAGATGGGAGCTGACATGCACTGTGCTGCATCATGTGCAGTTGAATAAGTGGCAAAATGCATGTCAGTGCGCAGAAAATGGTGGAAGTGCACCTTCTATGTGTCAAAAGCGCTCTGCTGCCATTTTCTCAGTGCTGACGTGTATTTTGACACTCATACAACTGTAAGCATCACAGTGCCAAGTGCTTTTCAAAGCACCTGGTGCTGCAGCACTTGCCTATGTAAAAATGCCCATTAACTCCACCATAAGATACTATTTCTGGATACAATACTATTTTACAGTGGAGTAATTAACTGCACTGAAAAGTACATGTAGATGATGACTGGGCAGGAACCATACTCCTGGCTGCTGCCTAGCTACATGGCTCTGCAGGTTCTGCACCCCCATGCCCCAGCCAGCCCCTCTACCCCCCAACACTGCCACCCAGAGCCTAGGGCTGACTGCCCCCTATGTCCCCATCCAGCCTGGGCCTGCTCCACCCTGGCTCAAATTGCTGCTGTGCTGGGCACACATGTAAATGCTGTGCTAAGGAGCAGTTTACTCTGGCTTAAACAGCTCTGGAGTTTATTGCTACATCTTAATTTCATGTATAGATGAAATACACACTGATATATAATTTGTACCTCCTGAGGTATCACTTCTGAATTTTGCCTAAGAACTTATTACTTCAGGGAGTTGTCAGATACATGTCATTCCCCTGGTGCAAAACAAGACTTAAAATTGGCCCATCAAGGCCATATCTATGCTTACCATCCTCCAGTGCTTGTGCCACTTCCCTGTACTTGTCTGGTAGATTGGTTTCTAAACTAGAAGCAGCATAGCCATATCCATGCAGTGCTTCAGCTGGGCTAATTAGCACTATAGAATGATAATGCCAATCAATCTTCCCCAAGCTCATTAGCTCAGCCATGGCACAATGTGGATCTGGTGATCCTACGTCCAGTTTAAGAGGCAGCTTGCCCAGAGTAATACAGTATGCTTGAGGCAACCATCATGCACAGTAAGTTTACCATGTATACATAGTCCTAGACACTTGAGGGTTCTCTTAATATAAGAGAGGGGGCTCTTGCCTGGATAGAGTCATTTTCTCATCATCCCATACCTATAGATGCATCTCCAGGACACCCTGGCCTCCAGTGATCCCCAGCTCTTGGAATAGCTCTTAAAAGCTGTCAGTGGCAGTCAGGATATTCTCATTTATACTGAAGACGTGTCCTGAGGTTGAATGTCTCTGAGGTTGGAGGAGAGGCAAAGGTTCTCTGGGTATATCCATAACATTAATTTACCATGCTTGACCTGTGTAATACTAGTTAAACTTGAATTAATATGTTCTTTTTAAAATACCTGCTATTCAGATGGAAGTAACTGTGAGCTTTGAAAGGTGCCTTAGTTCTCTTGTTGCCTCATCCTTATTTTCTAAGCAATCATTTATGGCTTATGTCTGGTTTATTTACTGTCTGTTGGATTTGCTGCTATCTTGTTATTTCCTAGAAAAGAATCAAATACCTTGTGACAGGCATGTAGTTTTTCAAATAGGGTTATAATTCCAAGGCCTTCAAAAATCTGTGTTGCAATGAATAAAACAGACATTCCAGATCTATTCTGGAGTGCACAAGTGATTGCTACATGCATCATTTCATACAACACAAGGAGAATAGTTTTCTTTTCTACTATTAAATGCATGTTCAATAATGAGCATACACTGAGAGTTAAAATTCTTAACTCTTACATTAAAATATGTAGAGTGAAGCAAATTAAAATTCTGACCATCTTTTCTAATGGCATGCATGAACTAGTAATAGAAAACTGACAGTTTTAAAAGATATTTTTAAATTTACGTGGATATATAACAATATGAATGGCAGAAGCACAAAATGATAGCTTGTACGTGTGATGAGCAAAGAAGCTATTACCCTGAAATAAAATAGTTTACATATTCAGAAACTGTATAAGACAAATAAGCCATTGTTTTAAAAACAGTGGTCATGTACTCAGGAAATGTCTGTTACTGTGCCGTTTTGCTAACGCATCATTATGTAACGGCTACTTAGCTTCCTCTTAAAAGAATAGATCAGCTAGACAGAAAAATGCAACTAAAGAGTTTTTGTGAAACACCATATAAGGAAATAATCACCACAAGTATTGCTTATTTGCTAAACCTGTAGTCTTGCCTTGTTGTAAAAGTATAAAAGAATGCCCCACCCTTCAGTTGGGGCCATTTTGCCTCTTTGCTGGCTTATGGTCTTTGCTTGAGCAAATAAACTGCAGTAAGATCCTTTACCCATGTTGCCTGGTTCCTATGCGGCTAGACAACGAACTCTAGGGAGTTTTCTCCCTCGACATATGAAGTACCTGCTGAAACCAAATCTCTACACAAGGGGTAGGGAACGTTTTTTGATCGGAGTGCCGAAAACCCCCACAATGCCTACCTTGGAAGGTGCTGGAGTGCCAGCATGCCAGCAAAACAAAATGAGGGCAGGGGGTACATGGCAGGATGCCGTGCTTGTGCCCCTGCCTCCCACCTGTGGTGGGAGAAACCTCCCTAAGGTCCGTTGTCTAGCTGTAATTTGATTGACAGACAACGCGGGTAAAGAAAGACAGCTGTTTATTTGCTCGAGCAAAGACCATAAAGCCAGCAAAAGGCAAAATGGCCCCCCCTCAAGGGTGAGGCGATCTTTTATACTTCTTACAACAAAGCAAGACTATATGGTTAACAAAAAGGGCGGTGGAAACAAGGAAACAAACTTGGGGCGGTGCTCTACAAATCTTTGTAACAGCATATTTCTATTAAGCTGAACTAGCACTTTTTAAAAGCTAAAAGTTAAGTAACAGTAACATTATGTTAGCAAAACCTTACACAGTAGAAGATACTTCTCAAGGACACAACCAGTAAGCTCAAACAATGGTTTCTCTGTCTTATCTTACTTCTAGCAGTAGCTGATTTTTTTTTAGCACACAGACACAGATTCACTTTTTAACTCAGAAAATGCTTGTTGCAGTTAAAATGATTACTTGACACAAGCAAAGGCCTAGCTATCATTCTGCCTTGTGGTCAGCTGCATTACTAGGCCACAGGTCATGCCTTGTATTCAGCTGTAAAGCTAATACTTCTTAAAAATCCAAATTATTGTAAACCTAACAGTATGCTTTCAGAAAACTATTCTATTTCAGGGCAATGACAAACCTGCGGACTACACACCCAAAGCCCCTGCCCCCCATCCCTGCTGCCCTGTGCCCCCCACTCAAAGCCCCCACCCCCTAGCCCTGCTCATGACTCTTGCCTCCCACCCAAAGCCCTTTTCCCCCATCCCTGCTCCCCTTGCCCCCTTTCTAAAGCCCCTGCTCCCCAGCCTGGGTTCTGTGGCTGTCAGCAGCTACCCAGAACCTAGGCCAGCTGCAAAAATCTGCTGCCTCTTCACCCCGGCCCTGGCCCCAGCTATCTCCCAGCCCCAGACCCCGCCCCAGGCTCCAGGGAGTCAGCACATACTAGCTATGTTCCCCTCTGTGCTGCCCTTGCTTCTTCTGCAAAAGTGTTGGAACCTGGCACAGCAGGGCACAGTGTGGGGCACAGAAAGCTGTTTGCTCCGAGCTCCACACTGCTCTGCTACACTTCCCCTGTGTGCACGGGAGCAGCGTGGGCAGCAGTGCAGGGTTGTGCCCCTTGCTGCTGCTCCTGCCTGCAGGGGAAGTGTGGCAGGGCAGTGGGGAGCTGGGAGCAACTGGCCCAGGTTCTGGATAGCTGCTGATAGCCATGGAGCCCCGGCTGCTTGCAGCAGGGCTTCCATGAGAGCAGCACAGGCTCCGTGGCTATCAGCAGCTACCCAGAGATGGGGCTGGCTGCAGCTGGGAGGCTACAAACAGCTGCTTTCCTCCCGCCCCAGCTGTCTCCCAGCCCTGGGCTTGGGGAAGGCAGCAGGTGCTGGCACTATGCCCATTGGGGCCGGAGCCAGGGACAGGGAGGCAGCAGCTGTTTGCAACTTCCCAGCTGCAGCTGGCCCTGGCTCTGGGTAGCTGCTGATAGCCACAGAGCCTGGGCTGCTCCCAGCATGGCTTGCAGCGTCCCAGCTGCCTGCTGGGAGCAGCCCGGGCTCCCAGCTGGTAGCAGCTACCCAGAGCTGGGGCTTGCTGCAGCTGGGAGGCTGCAAACAGCTGCTGCCTTCCCGGCCCCAACGCGTGCCGAGGAAAATGGCCTTGCAGGCCGTGCTCGGCACACGTGCCAGGGTTGCCGACCCCTGCTCTACACTCAGAAATAGTACATTCATGAATTTCTCACAAAAAGCAGCAAAGTTTATTTTGGTGATATTTATATTAGGTCAACTCTGTAGATGGGAGAGAGGTCAGTTAAGTTTTTGGCCACAATGTGCCTTTCAGGTTTGGGCATAAGTCAAATGAAGAAGCAAGATGACTTGCTCTTAGAGGGCTAGTTAGCAGAAGGCAGGATAGATTTGCACATTTATGGACTAACTAAATCAAAGAGTATAGTGTAAACTGGCATGAGCAGAGGGCTTGCTTCATCAGATGCTGTGAAGGGACTGCAGAAAGCTGAGCTGCTAAATAGAAAGCAGTTAACCCATTAAGGGACATATGGATTATAAAAGCTAATCCAGGTAATGAGATAAGAATCTGGTCTTTTTAGACCATACTTAACACAATCCCTTCTGTGGATGATTTCTTGTTCTGCAGCTTCCTGTTCAAGTTTGTTTTTTAAATGTTGCTGTCTATGAACAACTACTCTTAGCGTGTCCAGATGAACACGGATGTGCAGTATACGGTGCCACAGACCCAGCTGTGACGTCACATATTGCACATGCAGGTGTTTGCTGCATTGCTCATTTGCAGCACTGGGGTTTGTTTGTTTTTTACACCAGAACATCCTGGTGTAAAACAACACTGCATCTTAAAAAAGCAGGGTGCTGCATGTGGTGGCAGCATGCACCACTGGAAACTGGAGCCTGGCTGGCCAGAACCAAATTCCGGCTACTAGCCAGGTTCCGTGCTGCTGGGGTGCCACAGCTGCAGCCCCCAGAGGCCCTCAGTACCCCAGATAAGGCTTCTGGGGCCAGCCCAGCTGCTGGCCCCAGACTCCCCTACCACACTTGGGGCAACGTGCCCTGTGCCAGAGCAAGTGTGCACAAGTGTTTCCCAGGGACAAGCAGCAGTGGCACATATTGCCTTTGAGGTCAGCAATGGAATGTCCCCAGACATGAACGACATGTGCCCCCAGCAGCTGGAGGGGCACGGCAGTGGCGGGAGCGTGGTGGTGGTAAGCAGGAGCTGGGCAGACACCACCAGCACTGTCAGCGGCAAGGGGAGTGGGGAGTGCTGACCAGTAGTTGGTGACCATCTGCTGATGCCACCAGTAGCATTGGCGGCAGCCAGTGAGGATTGTTGACTGCCTGCAGATGCCACTGGTTGTGTCATTGGTGGGGAGGGAGAGTGGTGAATGACGACCGCCTGCAGGCACCGCTGAGTGTCGGTGGTGCCTTTTTGTAGGAGGTGTACCATCACACTCAGGGGGTGCACCGTTACACTCAGGGGGTGCATATGCAACTGTGTGCACCCCCTATGTGTCACCCCTGTCTCCAGAGGTTGAAGGGTTTTTGGTTGTAGTCATGTTGGCCTAAGGACATAGGCAGGCAAGGCTCTTTGACTAGATGTGATATCTTTTATTAGACCACCTGAGTAGTTGGAAAAAAGTTCTTAGCAAATTTTTGGGCGCAGTCACCTACCATATTTGAACTGAGAAGAATACCTGTGATCGCTACCTCACAAATCTCAAAAGGGCCTTCAGCTAACAAGGACATTCCTCCAGAGAGAGAGATCACACTTTTGAAAGAGCCACCCAGATACCACGTGAAGATTAGCTGCAGGACAAAATGAAAATCCCCATAAACTGCACACTAATAGTTTTGAAATATAAACCTTCCCTGGAACCTATATGGAAAATCCTCAAATAAATGCAACCAATACTAGAAAAAGACCCAGTTCTTTAAGCGATCTTTCTAGAAGCACCCATCCTAGCTTTTAAACAAGCACTGAATCTCGCTAACTTCATCACCAGAAGAAAACTCCCTATTACCCAAACTACACCTAATAGATCCAGACCATGCCAGGAAAAGAAATGCAAAACCTGCCAACACATCTCCATCACCCCCACAATAACTACACTCCACAACAGAACCATCAACATTCCTGGATCTTATACCGGCAGCTCCTGAAATGTTACAGATCTCATCCATGTGCACCAAATGCCCTCATGGAAAATATGTAGGAAAAACCAACCAACAACTGTGCACCAGAAGGAACACACACTGGAAATCTGTCAAAGACAAGAATACCCAACTACCTGTGGGGGCACGCTTCTCACAGGGCAATCACTCCCTTTCTGATCTCTCAGCTCTAATCTTCAAAGGGAACTTGAAAAATACCTTTCGTAGATGAGCCTACAAACTACACTTCATAAATCTATTGGATACAAAAATCATGGAATCAATATAGGCATTGGATTTATGACATATTACAACCTGCCTGATATCTAATTCACCAGTGTGATGGGCTGGCTGGTAGAGACTTGGCCCAGGGGTTTTGAAAGGGCAAAAGAAGATTGGAGGACTTGAGATTCCCTTTCCTCACCAATCTGTTAATGATTTGGCCCAGGGGTTTTGAAAAGGGGTAAAAGATGATTGGAGGACTTGGGATTCCCTTTCCTCACCAATCAGCCCCCAGAGACTCACACTCCATGTCCCCTGATTGGTGGGGGTGGGATAAAAGGGGCAGCAGGGCTGACTCAGGGAAGAGACCAGTGAGGGATCACAAGGAAGGAGCTTCAAGAGCTGAGCCAGTGGGGTGGGAACAATTGCCCCAGAAGAGCCTGAAGGAGCAGGACCTGCAGGCAGAAGTTGGACCCTCAGCAGCACGGCGTGCGGCCAGCAGGAGAGGCTTCCTGCTGGGCTCCAGGATCCCCTACAAGAGGCCAGCAGGAGAGGCTCCCCTGCTCCAGCAAGGATCTGAGCAGCAACCTGAGAGGTTCCCAGCTTGGCTTCCAGCTCCTCCAATCACAGACCAGGCAGCTTGACATGAGGCCGGGGCTCTGTGAAGGTCAAGACCCCTAGCAGCTTGGACCAGTATTACCAATGGTGGCTGCGTGGCAGTGTTGTTGCCTTACACGTGGGAGATCTGAGTTTAAGTCCCAGCTGGGGTGACTTGGGCTGAGTGCTCTAACAAAAAGCAAATCTTCTTGCAGTGGAAAGGGACCATTATGCTTTCCCCTTTCTTCTCCTCCAGCTACCTAGGCCCTATATTTCCTTGTCATTTGACATTTTGTATTTTGTGCCTTTTTATATTTCACCAACCAGTATTGTTTGTGCTGCTGTTTGTGTTTTATAATTTGTTAACCCTGTCTTTTGTCAATGATTGTAAGTGTCTAATCTTTGTTGAATCCTGCCCCCTGCCCCCTGATTTCTGCCTGTTATGTTCCCAGTATTGTTCTCTCATTAAAAGGTATATGGTTAAGTCCCCATTGGTGGTCTGGCTCTGCTCTATAGGGGGAGGAGAGTCCCTACACCTCCCACAGTGCTTGTGCACCTGCTTTGATTCCTGGAGTACCACCCGGGTTACACCAGGTACCTGTCAGACCTCACCTTTTAGACTTTCCTTTCCCCGCTTTCTCCCCTCCCCCCAACTTTTCTACCCTTCGTTTTCTTAATTTCCAGCTATTTTCTTTTCAAGGCCTCTTTTCCACCTTGAATTACTACCACTGTAGAGTCTCCCTGACTTACCTTTGCCCCCCACCCCACTGCCCCCCCCCCACTCCCTGCTTTATCTTTTGTTTTCCTAATTTCTACCTATTTACATTCTCACTGACATCCTGTCACACTTTTAGCTTCTCTCATTTCGTGGAGTCTCAGAACAGCAGAGACTCCTTATGCCTGAAGAAGGGTGATTGCGCCCGAAAGCTTGCTAAGAACTTTTTTCAACTACTCAGTTGGTCTAATAAACGATATCACATCTACTCAAATAATCTTGCCTGCCCAGAGGTTGAAGTGATCTGTCACAGGCTTGTCTGTCTTTCTGGTATTGATGTCAGACTGGTGTTCATTCATTCTTACGTATAATGTTAACTGCTTTATTTTTCTCTCTTCTACCCACCTTGCCTTTCTCCACATACCCCCATCCCCTCTTTTCCTCTCCCTTCCCTACCAATGATTCTAATAACTGCTTTCTATTTAGTAGCTCTGTTTCCTGCAATTCCTTCACAGCATCTGCTGAAGTAAACCCTCTGCTTATGACAGCTTATGCTATACATCTCTGATATAATTAGTTCATGAAGGTGCATATCTACACCCCAGAAAGGCTTTTGGATGCTTCAGATTAAAACAATGCAAGACATGCATTTTTATAAATAGACTTTAGAAGAATAACTGTGGGAGGAATTGCAAGTGTAGAAGCAAACACATCTTATAAAATATTACTCAGTTGTGTAAAGATAGCTGATTAAGCATAATTAAATGTTTTTCCCAAATGACAGAAGACTGGATGGCATCTGTAACCTAATGGAATACAAAGTCTCCTAACACTGTCTTCAGTGACAATGAAGTATTTCCAGGACAGAAACCCAAGATCCTTCTAATTAGACAGTTTTGCCCAAGCCAAATGCAAACCATAGTTGAACTCCAAGAGCGCGTCCACACATGCAAGCACGTGCACTTGCAGCAGCTCAAATAGAAGCAGTGCAAATTTCACCTGAGGCTTTTTGCTTCAGCGCACGTGGTCAGACATGCAGTTTGGTGTGGAGCAAGTTGTGCCACTTGGGGCAAAATAACCCTGCCTGGCTCCTACCAGATCTTCAGCCAGGGGGAGCTAGAGCCCGGGGCCAGCACCTGTGCTGTCCCCAGCAGTATAAAAAGCTGCCCTGGCAAGTAGCTCAGGGCTACTAGCTCTCAGGAGCTTCTGGGGCCCAGCCAATTGGTACCTGGGGATACAACCCCTTGTGCCAGTGGACTGCTGAAGCAGCCCTGAGAGTTCCCTGCACCCTCTACCCTCTGCAGCAGTCTGGCGGTGGGGGATGCTGCCTGGCTGTGACCTGCTATGCACCTGCCAGACTCGGATGGGGACTGCAGAGCCAGTAGAGGCATCTGTCCCACTGGGCCAGCTGCCAGTGGACTGTAGTTGCAGGGTTGGCCTTTGTGCGGCACTACTGCCATTTGTGTTCCCTACCTGGCCATCTGGGTGGCTATCACCTAGAAGATATTCCGTGTGTTGTGGCCTGCTTTGAACTGTCGAAGCATGTGCTCCTGGCCCCATTTAGCCAGGAGGTCAGCCACAGCCAGATGGGTTCAAGGTGCCAGCTCTGAGCAAGCAGGGTCTTCCCACTGGTCTCCCTAGGAGGAATTCTGGAGTGCCCTATTGGAAAACTGAAAAATCCCTGATAAAAAAAATCCCAAAGTCACTCTGTAAAATACCCCCAAATCCATGTTTCTCCACAAGTAAAACAAAAGACCACCATAAAGAAAGAGACAATGAGACAGAGACAGCGATCAGTTGGAATATGTTTTATTGATATATCTTACAGTGTTAAAGCAAGTCTCTTATCATAACAATAAAGTGAACTCTAAATACATGTTTCATGAATTCATGAATACATATTTCGCTGCCCTCCCACAGGGCAAAGGCCCCCTCACAAGGGGTTTGGCCCCCACACAAGGGTTTTGGCCCCCCAACAGGGGGTTCAGCCTCCACACAAGGGGTACAGGCCCCCAACAGGGGGTTCAGCCCCCACACAAGGGGTTATGCCCCCCAACAGGGGGTTCAACCCCGAAACAAGGGGTACAGGCCCCCAACAGGGGGTTCAGCCCCACAACAGGGAGTTCAGCTGCCACACTAGGGGTATGGCCCCCCCAATGGGGGCCAAATGGACCCCACAGGGGCTACCACCCCCCTTGTATGGCCCACATGTCCCACCCCAGCCCTCCAATTGCTGCCCCACCTGACTCCATCCCCCACCAGTTGCTGCAGCCCCCCCAATAGCTGCCCCACTCAGTCTCACCCCTCCAAATTGCACCCCAGACCCCCAAGGCTACACCCACAATTGGAGGCACCATTACATAAAACAAATCCTGAAAAAAATGGGAAAAAAAAGCTTATGCTTACCTTAGAAGCAGGGGTGAGAGGGCTCCAGGGCCTCCTGGCAGAGCCCCTTGGGGCAGCGGGGGGCGGGCAGCAGGGCCCAGGCTGTGGCTGCTGGGGGTGTCACCCGGCCCCGCACTGTGTAGGTGGGGCCCCAGTCAGCCAGATGCAGCCAGACTGCAGGTAAGTGCTGGTGTTGTTTTTTTTTTTAACTATGGGGTGGGGGGCAGGGATCAGTGAGGCTTGGGGGGATGGGGACAGCCAGGACAGGGGTCAGGGGCCTTGAGGGGCTGGCAGGGGGGAGGGGCTGGCTGCAGCAGGGCTGATCTCAATCCTGGCCTGCGCACTTGTTTCCGGACAAGCCACCCACCCGTCTCATCTGCCACACCTTGATGTTCCAGATTATCAAATGTTAATCAAGCAGAAGGCTGCAAACCCTCAAAGGGGTTTGAGGCGGGGCAAGAGGCATGTGCACGCTCCTGTGGACATGCCCGAAGAAACCAAATACACTCCTCTACATTCAACTGCTTGCTATCTGTTCTATTTAATAAAGCATTAAAATACAGTGAAACAAGAGTGAAGTAGAATGAAACAGCTCCATACCTAAGGAGCTTTTGGGGAGCAGTGCTCTAGAGCAGAGGTGTGTGACTTCTTTTGTGTGACTTCCTTGGCCAGTACTTGCCACCCGCCGCCCCCGACAGAGCTGGAGGTGTCTGCAGGAGCTCCCCCACTTACCATCGCTGCGCTCCTGCCACTCCCACCACTGCCATGCCCCCCCAGCCACTGGGGGCATGAGTCTTTCTTATACAGAACCCACATAAAGTGAGGGAAATCTGTATTTCATTATATGTCTTCTCTGGGAGGATCTCTCTAGGTAAATTGTCCCATATAGTTTAGTTGGTTTAGCAGTAGGGACTGTATGTTTCCTCCCTTGTTCAGAACTTAGGGCCTACAGAGAAATGCTACAGATAACTAAGGACCAGAGTATACACTTCAGTTGTAGACTGTGGTAATTCTCCTTCCTCCCTGTCCTAGAGCACTCCTAAGTTAGGGAAAGAGCCCTAGCGGTGAGTAAGAAGCCCAGCTGTTGATCACCAGGGCAACCAGAGTATTTAGTGCCCATACCTGCCAGCGGTCAGCTGACTGAGAAGGGCAGGGCCTGGCCCATATAAACCCCAGGGCTGAGGCCAGGTGGGCAGTTTCCTGCCAGTGGCCAAGGGGGAAGGAGTGCTCTTGGGGAAGAGAGGGGAAGCCTGACTGGAGGAGCAGCTTCTGACACAGCTGAGGGATGGAGTATTCCCCGGTAGGCTGAAATGTTATTATAGCCGGGCGGCTTCCATTTAAGTTATAGCCGAGGGGCTTGCATTTTGTTTGCTGTTTGTTACTGGTGGTTTGGGTGAGGCTATTAGGGGTTGGAGGAGGCCTCATAGGGGACCCACAGCAGTGTGGGGACCCTAGCGCCAGTGAGGGTGCAGCATTCGGGGTGCACTGACCCCAGCCCCAGAGAAGGGGGCAGCCTTGGAGAAGCCCCAGAGAGAGGGCATTGGCGAGAAGCCCCAGTGCAGGTACGGTGAGTTCTAGAGAGGGGGCAGCATGTTGAGAAGCCCCAGAGAAGAGGGGCAGCATTGTGGAGAAGCCCCAGGAGAGGGGGCAGTGACAAGTGCCATAGAGGGCACAGAGCCAGACAGGGCAGAGCAGGGCCCAGAGACAAGGGGGCCACATTATAACAAGGCTGTAACCAAACAATGTCAATTCCATCTGCAAGGCTTAGGGCATGGTAAAGGGGTGGTTGGAGCCACGCATAGCCCATAAGGCTAGGGTGCCCTGAAACAACTGTGGTACCATCTATCTTGGAGCAGGACCTACCAGGGGTCTGGGAAGGCACGGGGTCAGAAGGTACAGCTAACCGTGACCAAGAGGGCATGAAAGGCAGCCTCCCAAGTATATATTTTGTCATCAAAGATGTGGCGGGTGAGGATCGAGGGTGCCCATTGGGCCAACTTGGCACGGTAAGGGGGCCTTGGGGAGATCATGGCCATCCTCCAGGACCCCGCCCCGTGACACTCCCTTTCTATGTAACTTCAGGCTAGCAGGAAATAAAGATCTATTTCAGTGGTCTACCTTAGAGAAGGGTCCCTGTTCTGGAAGGATGACAGTCTCAGCATTTTCACCCCACTCACACAAAAAAAACCCAGTAAAAATTCAATTTGGGTCAATTCAAAATGTTTTATTTGGCATTTAGAGTATTTAGCCATCTTGCTTAACCATTTTTTAGATTTTAATTTATGTCAGATTTTAAACAAAAATGTCATTTCAGACTGAAAATATTGACATTTGAAATTTTCCCACCCATTTTTCAGACAAAACTGCTTGCTGAATTTGACCCAAATTTACCAGCATTTTTGGTTCAAATGAAATTCTGTTTGTCACAACAAGCTTACTATCAGTCAAAAACATTTCAGGCATCTCTATTCTATATGTATTTCTTCCTTATTGAACCTAAATACTATCTGAAGTTGTACATGCTGTGACCTTGTATTTTGTGTGGCCATTCATCCCTACATTCCTCGAGGAGGAATGCCAGACCCAGGAAAAGCCCTTTCTGGGGATCTAAAGGAAAGAAAAATAGTGTCAAAGGAGCAGATGAGAAAGCTTTCCAGGGTGGAGAGTGTATAGGAATCCCCCTCTCTCTACCTCCCACTTGGGACAAATGAAGTGACCCCTGTATTTGCTAGGCTTCTTCATGGTACTGGCTGGTCAGTCAGGTGACCTAAGCTGGAGACATTCCTGAGGGAGGGGGAACTTGCTCCTGCCAATGTGAGAAGCTACAGGTAACTGGGGCCGGGGGGGACAGGACTCCACCTCTCTATTGTGTTACCAGTGACCTCATAGCATGGGGGTAGCAGCTCAAGCCTATGTCACTCTCACCAGGTGACCACTGATGCTTTTTGAATCAGTTGGTTGGCCTCAAACAACACCTGCCCTAATAGGACCTGGAAAGGTGATGTCAAAAGGTCTATATAAACTAAGACTGCCCAAGGGGAGTGGAGCAGCCATGGTGAGGGTCACATGGCAACTGGTAGAGAGATGGGGAGGCACCTTGAAACTCACGAATACACAATGAACTGCCTGCCTTCAAAGGAAAGTTAATTCAGCCTCTGGATGATACTTGTGAGTAACTTACCTGAACCTTATCTAAAAATATAGTTTGCTGTAAAGAAGATGCATGTTCAAAGGCTACCTATCCACACTGTTTGCTCTAAGGTTATTCTGTGATACCTCTCTATCCTGTACCCTTCCCCAAGTCTCCTCTCTGTAACCAATAAAGTTCTCCACTATACCAAACATGGTGGACTCAGTAGGAGAGGGTTTGGGCATGCCTTTCCATTCCCTTGACTTGGGTGACCAAGGGAGACTACTTTTTGTCCTTCAGGCTAAAGGAAGCACCCCAAGTTCTTGCAGTGAGTCAAGCACCTTCAAGGACTACAAGGCCTGTGTACCCCAGGGGGTACAGGGTCTGGAAACAGTTCAGACCCCTGGCTGGTGGCAGCAGTGACCCCAGGCTTGCGGGTGTGCTCCAGGAAGGGGGTTGGCCAGATGTAAGGCACCCCCCAGGGAGGCACTCAGAACTTGGTAGGTGGTCAGGCGCAGTGAGGTGGGCGGCTCAGTGCAGGAGTGCCCCCTGCTCATCCACCACAGAGCATACAGATTTTGGGAATACATTCTTTTCCACATGAAGTCTTTTCCTGAAGTCTGCGCAGTCTCTATGAGGGGAGCTTACTCTAGGTTAGTGATTGGGGAACGTATGCAGCTTAGGAGGTAGTAGGTGTGTGTTGGGACCATAAGTATCCATGTTGTTTAGACCAGGAGAGGAGGCTGACAAGTAGAAAAAGTTCAGCTTGTGTTTCTATAAAGGTAGCAAGAAGCTCCTCTCATGGTGAAACTCCTGGTGGGGAGACACTTTTCTACTTGACTCTTTCCCCCCTGTACACAGCTAGCACAGGGCTTTCTGGCTGGGCTGCACCTGTCATAGCAAAGACTTCTGAAGGGGGACAATTTTGGTGTGCCCTCTTTAAGTCAGTGTGAAATGGCCATATCTCCAGCCCACATGGAAAACCACATGCAAAGGAAACACTTCAGTTTTATTTTTTCAAAGTAGTAGAAGATCACTCTACTTTCTGTTGTTGGAAAATAATACTTTAGATTAATGGTATTGTTATAGTAAGAAAAATTATCTCTTGCATCATGCTCCCTGGCTGCAATCTCGAAGGTGAAAGAATCTATTCTGAAAGTCAATACAGCTTTTGCTTGGGACGCTCCACCATTGGTATGATATCTTTGTCAAGCAGTTGCAAGAGAAGTGAGGAGAAAAACGCATACCACTGTACATAGCCTTCATTGATCTGATTACGGCCTTTGATACAGTCAACAAACAGGGCCTTTTTACTGTTCTGAAGAAACTGGGTTGTTCCCCCAAACTGTTGAACATCATTCAAGGTACAAAGGTAACTGTAGTGTTTGATCCTTTGTTTTCATATATCTTTGACATTAACAACAGGGTGAAATAGAGGTGTGTCTTAGCCCCCATGCTTTTAACATCTACCTTTCATTCCTGCTTCTTCATGCATTCAAGGACAGCAATGATGGCATTTATCTTCCAACCCGTCTAGATAGAGGTTTGTTTGGCATCACAAGGTTTAGAGCAAAAACCAAGATGGAACTGGAATTCTGAGAGATTTTCCAGTTTGCAGATGATGTAACCTTGGTTCTCCATGTTACCGTGTGGGGGCGGTAAAGTTACAGGGCTGAAGGGTACAGCTCATTAGGAGTTGGAATGTAGGAGTGCGAAGGGTAAGTACTAAGGAGATTTCTGAGGTGGGTGTTATTAACCATTAAGCGTCCTTTATTACGCACAATGTATTAACTAATTTACCACTCCTTAGATTGCTGGTAACAAACAAACCTGCAGGCATATGCACTGCAACAAAAAGTAGCAGCACAAATTTGTGGTGCTACTGTTTTTCCTACTGTAAGCTCACACCTCTGCATGCAGCGACGTGCCCAGTGAATCTTTCCTACAAAATCTCTTGGGCAGATTTTCTGAATCATGCAAAAGCTTCGGGATGGCAATTAGTCTCAATAAAACTGTGATTATGTATCAAGGGGTGAAAGAACCAGTAACTGACATTACTCTGTAGCAGGTCAGGACCTTCAGGCTGAACTGACTAACAGAATTAGAAAAGCAGCTAAGAATTTCGGGCTATTACAGAAATGTGTATAGAATAACAGCAAACTATCAGATAAGGTGAAGATACGAGTCTGCAAGACTTGCGTGTTGTCATCCCTGCTTTATGGTTCAGAAATGTGGACTACATATTTTAGGTGCATCAAGAGACTGAACAGCTTCCACATGAAATGTCTGCGTAAGATCCAGAAAATAAAGCAGGAATACAGAATACCAAACACAGAGGTACTGAAGTGTGCAGGGCTGACGCACAGAGAAATCATTATCAAGAAGAAAAAGTTGCGATGGATAAGCCATATCAGAAAAATGCGAGAAGACTGTATCTCCAAGAATATTTTGTATAGTGAGGTTTGAGATGGCTCTAGAAAATGAGGTTTCCCTCTATGGTGCTACCACGACGCGTGCAAAAATGATATGAAGTCATTCAACATCAACATAGAAAGCTGGGAGGAGCATGCAGCATCCTGACCAATCTGAAGGGAATATCTGGCACTGGGTGCAGCTGAACACAAAATAGCTTTGATTCAGAAGATGGAAGCAAAGTGAGAAAGTCACCAATTAGGTCAGCCCTGGTTGCCAGTACCAGGTCGAGCAGCACTTTACCTCTCGTTGGTCCATAGACGTCTTGTGTCAGATAGAGCTCATCCATGCATGAGAGGAAGCTTTGCAACCATTCGGATTTGGCCGAGCATTCTTCCCACAAGATGTCTAGGTAGTTGAAGTCTCCCATGACAACCATGGACTGGGAGCATGCGGCCTCAGTCAATTCCCTGGTGAACTCCTGGTCAAGCTCTTGATTTTGGGTAGGAGGTCTGTAATAGATTTCCACTATTGTGTCCCCTGTGCCACATTCCCCACGAATTTTAACCCAGAGGGTCTCCAGTTGCCCACCCTGGGCACCAATGTTGGCTTGCAGGGACACATAGCTTTCCTTAACATAGAGAGATACACCTCCACCCCTTGTCCCCACTTGATCCTTCCTGTACAGGGTATAGCCATCTATACTTGTAGTCCAGTCATGGGTGGAGTCCCACCAGGTCTCCATTATCCCTATGACATCATAGTTATTTCTGTTTAGCAGGAGGACAAGTTTCTCCTGTTTATTCCCCAAGCTCCTGGCATCTTTGTATAGGCACGCAAGTGTTCCCTTGGGGGCCCTTGCCTTGCCTACAGTTCATTCCAGGGCTGGGGCAAGGGTGGGCTCCCTTAATTGCCTTGGCCTGCTGGCTTTGCAAGGGTTGCTCAGTGGGCCAGCAGTGGTGGTAGTCCCCCCATGCCCTGGTGGACTTAGTTTAAAGCCCAGTGGAGCAGGTCAGCCAATCTGGCTGAGAAGAGCCTCCTCCCCAGTGGAGAGAGGTGGAGGCCACCCCTTCCCAGACAATGACTAATCCCTTCTGGGCTGTATATTACTCTTTTCTGGAATGCTGACAGAAATTAGATATTTCTCTCTTATAGGAATTTCCTTGCTAGCATATACAGTAACTGATTAATAGCTGGATGTCTGCAGGCTCTTCAACAATGCGCAGAAGGTAGGCCTGCAAAACAGATTTCCAAAAATATGCATGCTTCTTTAGTGATTTTCATTTAATAGATAGAATATGGATCCCAGGCCAACCTAATTAAGTTACAGGATTCCAACATGGCCAGATATCATCTTGAAATATGTTCAGCATTGAAGTGGTGGGAGAAATTTTAGCAATATCTATTCTATTAATACTAGTCCAGAGATTTCCTATGATGTCTTTAAAATATTTGGGTACAGTGACCTGGGATTTCAAAACCTGAGACTAGCACTTAAGCTAAAGGATAACTCACATTAACAAGGGGGAAAGTAGCTTATGAACTTTGGCTACCAAGACTGGATGGATATCTACTTTGTAGTACTGCGAGTTAAACAATCATATAAATGGAGTAATTTCATGTAAAAGCCAGTGTAGCAAAGTGGATGAAAAATAGTTGTCATAGTTGAGACCTGGGTACTGCTCTTGCAGGACTACTGTATCCAACTATTCAGTTACCTGGACAAAACATGGTTAGTCACTAGGGCTGTGAGAAGCTTTGGTTGCTGATTTGGCAACTGAATCTCCAAACCCGAATTGAATCAGGAGACCAATACAAAGGTCAAAATCAATTTGAAGCCCTCCAAATTGATTTGGAAAAGATTTGGAGAGCTTTGGAGATTTGGGTAGTCCCTGCTTGCTGCTACAGGGAGCTGGACCTGGACTCCGTGCTGGTAAGTAGGGGGCAGGGGGGCTAGAGGAGGTGGGAGGGGACTGGGGGGAGAGCCCCGCCAAGCTCCATCCCCTGCCTGCTTCCCCAGTCCCCCTGAGTGCTCCCCAACTGCTCTCCCAGCCCGCACCTCATGGCTGCCCTGCCCAGCCTCAGCATCCCAGCACTTAAAAAAAAAAAATGCTCTGCACTTACCAGCTGCTACAGTGGCCTCAGGGCTTCTGGGTGCTCATGGCAGAGTCCTCCATGCAGCGTGGGGCAGTGGGGATTGCCCCCCACCTGGCAGGAGCTGGTGAGTACAAAGCTTTTATTTACCTATTTTTTTTTAAAGCTTTGACGCTGGTGCTGGGTGGGGCAGCCATGGGGCTGGGAGTGTGGGCAGAGGATGGAGGCTTGTGGCAGAGCCCCCCATGCAGCGTGGTGTAGTGGGGGGGCAGTGGGGGCCACCCCCCCACCTGGCAGCAGCTGGTGAGTGGGATCTTTTTGTTTGCTTGTCTTTTTTTAAAGAGCCGGGATGCTGGGGCTGGGAGAGCAGGCAGGGGCTGGATGCTTGTGACAGAGCCCCCATGCAGTGCGGGGCAGTGGGGAATGCCCCCCCCCCCCGGCTTGGCAGGCGGTGAGTCCCGGGCTTTTTTTTTTTTTCTTTTTTCAAAGAGCCAGGAGGCTGGGGCCCTGTGAGGCAGCCATTGATGGGGCTGGGAGAGTGGGCGGGGGATGGGGCCTGTTTGATTCAGAGACTCGGCCAATTCAGCAGTGGCTAAATCTCAAAATCAGAACTGGCTGAATTGGTTTGGGACAGTGATTTGAATCGCTGAATCAAAGCACTGTCCCCCAAATTGGCTGGATCCGAATTCAAAGTGAATATTATCTGCTTCGCACAGGCCTGTTAGTCACCTTCCCTAAGGTAGGGGTTTGAAGCCTTGGTTAATACAGACTGGGCACATCTACAAAAGGTGCCATGATGCACAGTAGCCTATTCTACTGCGTATTAGTGGGTCACGACAAAAACTATGCTAATGCGTGGTAGAATTAGCTTACTGTGAATTAAGCCTCAAAAAACCATTTGCCTTTGCTTTTTCTAGTACCTCATATTAGAGGTACTAACCTTAATGCACAGCAGCAAAGGTGCATTAATGAATGTGTAGAGGTGCCCATTGTAACTTACTATTGGTTTGTAGTTTCATGCACTCTCCTCTAGAGTCTGGTTTGGGAAAAATCTCTCCCCCATGCATATTTTACTGTCATGAATGATAGACTTTGATGGTATCTAAATATTAGGAAAGGTGCAACACATTTGCTACACCTATTACTTTGCCCAACTACTATAAGTCTAGTCTGCTTAGCAACCTATATTCTAGTAGGACAGACTTAAGGCAGAGATATGAATCTAAGCACTTAGTGAACCAAGGCAATCAACTGGTTTTAGAAGGATTACTTCACATCTCAACTCCTTGCAGTTCCTTGGACAAGAATCCTCATCAACAGGATTTAACCATTCATAGAGTTTAAGATCAGAAGGGACTTTCAGATAATCTAGATCAGGGGTCAGTAACTCCTGGCATGCATGCCAGAGCATGGCACATGAGGCCATTTTGCTCAGTATGCCACAGCCAGCCCAGGCTCTGGATAGCTGCTGCTTGCCGTGGAGTCTGGGCTGCTCGCAGCAGGCAGCTGAGAGGCCTCAAGCCCTGCTGAAAGCAGCCTGGGCTCTGTGGCAAGCAGCAGCTGCCCAGAGCCTGGGCTGGCTGTGGCAGGCAGCCAGGAGGCTGCAAACAGCTGCACCAGAGTCTGGAACCCTGGCCAGGCTCTGTGGCAGTGGCAGGTGCACAGCAGGGAAAGGGCCAGGGTTGTGCTGCCCCAGCCATGCCTCTGCTGTCTGTCCAGAGGCATGCATGCAGCTGTCACCACAGGAGCTGGTGCCAGGGCTCTGGACCCCAGTGCAGCTGTTTGAAGCCTACCTGCTGCAGCTGCCTAGAGCCCAGGCCAGCTGTGGCATGCAGCTGGGAGGCTACAAGCAACTGCACCAGGCTCTGGAGCTCTGGGTGGGCTCTGTGGTGGCAGTGGCTGTAGACGTACCTCTGTGTGGATGGTGGGGGAGGGATGGGGTTGTGCTGCCCCAGGGTCCTTCCCAATTTTGTGCCTTGAGGCATGCATGCAGGGGTTTATCAGGGGTGCTCATCAGAATCTGGTGTCTGTTCACCAGAGCACCCCAAGGGATGACAAAATCGAACGGTCACAAATTCCGCCGCGACCGATTCAGGCAGGTCATAAGAAAGAACTTCTCCAGTGTCTGAACCCCCAAGGTTTGGAATAGACTGCTGCCGGAGGTGGTTCAAGCACCCACTTTGAATGCCTTCAAGATACATTTGGATGCTTATCTTGCTGGGATCCTATGATCCCTGCTGACTTCCTGCCCCTGTGGCAGGGGGCTGGACTCGATGATCCTCCAGGGTCCCTTCTACCCAAATGTCTATGAAATCTATGAAAATGCAGCCATCACTGCCACGAAGCCCAGCCAGGGTTCTAGACCCTTGTGCAGCTGTGGCAGGCAGCTGGGAGGCTGCAAACAACTGACCTGGGCTCTGGTCAGCTGCAGCAGGCAGGCTGCAATAGCTGCACTGGAGTCAGGTGCCCTGGCACTGGCTCCATGGCAGGAGTGGGTGCACATGCACCTCTGAGTGGATGGTGGGGTAAGGGCTGGAGCAGCACAATCCCAGCCCCTCCCCTGCCATCCCCCCAGAGGCAGCTCTGCACCCACTGCCTGAAATGAGGATTGAGTCCCTCAGGGCTCTCCTGCCATCTGCTTCTGGCACACTAAGTCAAGGAGAGGGTCAAAGTTGGGTGATATTGGCTCTCTGGCCAAAAACATTGCTGACCACTGATCTAGATTGACCTCCTGGTTACTTTTATGTTTAGCTGAGTTACATATTTGACTAAAGTGCATCTTCCAGAAAGGCATCTGCCTTTGCTTTGAAGATACCAAGAAATGGAGAATCTATCACTTCATAGAATCATAGAAAATTAGGGTAGGAAGGAACATCAGGAAGTCATCTAGTCCAACCCCCTGCTCAAAGTAGGAACATGCCCACCTAGATCATTCAAGCCAAGGCTTTGTTGAGCTGGGTCATAAAAACCTCCAAGGATGGAGATTCCACCACCTCTCTAGGTAACTTGTTCCAGTGCTTCACCACCATCCTAGTGAGAGAGTTTTTCCTAATATCCAACCTAAACTTCCCTTGCTGCAACTTGAGACCATTGCTCCTTTTTCAGTCATCTGCCACCACTGAGAACAGTCTATCTATATCCTCTTCGGAACCACCCTTCAGACATTTCGTAGACATTAGGGCTGGAAGGGACCTCGGAAGATCTTTGAGTCCAGCCCCTGTCCCAGGGGCAGGAAGTCAGCAGGGGTCATAGGATCTCAGCAAGATAGACATCCAAGTGTCTCTTGAAGGCATTTGAAGTAGGTGCTTGAACCACCTCCAGCGGCAGTCTATTCCAGACTTTAGGGGCTCGGACAGTAAAGAAGTTCTTCCTTATTGTGGGAGTGTGCTTGCTATCCATCCCCTCCTTCCTCAGTACTCCCCTGCCACAATTAAGGAGATGAAGAAAATGAAGTGATGTTAATCCCTGAGGTGAGATAAGGTAAGCCAGACCACACACTGTGATGCTTTATCAGCGTTGGTTTATTTTAACAATAGAAACAAAGTGTATAACCACGCTAATTGCCTCAATAGCCAGAGGTGGTGAACTCACCACTTGAGTTAATTGCAGCTTCCCAGCTGCTCTGGTGCTGGCTATGAAGACTCTCCACAGCTCTGGCATGCCAGCTGTCTCTTAGGGATTGGACCCTGAGGTCAGGCTCTCAGAGATTTGGGCATCCGGTCACTGGTCCCTTCATCCCAGTGGGGATCCTATTGTTCCTCCCCGAGTGTAGCCATGCGCCGTTGCATCAGCCGCCTCTTGCCTGTCCAGGGAAAAGGAGCTACCGGGGCTCATGGTTCCCTCCTCCCTGAGGTCCTTCTGGCTGATTCTCTCATCACACATCCAGAGGTAAGTTTTTCCTCCACGTTTTTCCACATCTCACCAGGTAAGGGGATGTCTTTGTGGTGTCTTTGTCTGCAGTATCCTCTGATCCTCAAGTAAGTCTGCTGACAACTGTTGCATTTCTTCTTCTCTTCTAGTGCCCCAAGGGCAATGTCTAATGCTGTGTCCCACCTTTTATGTCTGGCAGAGGTCGTTAAGTCTTCACATGTTCCTGGTGTGTGTACCTTAACCCTCTTATCTACCTGTAATCTAGTTTGACCCTGAGTTTCACCCTTAGTAACAGGGGCTTGGCTAATGGCTCCTGTTACATTTATGTCCAGCCTGAAATGGTCATGGAGGAGTTTGTGACCATTCGATCTTGTCATCCCTTGGGGTGCTCTGGTGAACAGATGTTCCCCCAGATTCTGGTGAGCACCCCTGATAAACTTATAGGCAGCCACCAGATCACCCCTGAGCCTGTGCTTTTCCAGGCTGAAGAGTCCCACAGCTATCAGCTTCTAATCATAAGGTCTGTTTTCCTGTGTGTGGCTCTCCTTTGGACTCTCTCAAGCTTCTCCACATCCTTTTTTGAATTGTGGAGCCCAAAAATGGACACAGTACTCCAGCTGCAGCCTCATCAAGGCAGAGTACAAAGGGAGAATGACATCCTGGGATTTGCTTGAGAAGCATCTATGGATACAAGCCAGTGTTTTGCTTGCTTTACTAGCTGCAGCATCACATTGATGGCTCATCTTCATTTTCTGGTCAATCATGACCCCCAAGTCTCTTTCATCCATAGTGCTAGCCAGCGTAGCACTGCCAAGCCTATAAGCATGCTGCGGGTTTTTTTTCGCAAGATGGAGAACATTGCATTTTTCAATGTTAAACACCATCAGGCTCTCATCTGCCCATTTCCTGAGCCTGTCAAGGTCAGCTTGGATCACCCTCCTGTCCTCAGGTGTGGACGCTTTACCCCAAAGTTTGGTGTCATCGGTGGACTTCGCTAGTCCACTACTGATACCAATGTCCACATCGTTAATGAAGATGTTGAATAGTATAGGCCTAAGGCAGCCAGTCCCCAATGGTCTCAGCGCACCACAACAACTGACTTCCATCAACCACCACCCTCTGGGTCCGACCAGAGAGCCAATTCCCCAGCCAGCAGATCATGGTGAAGCTGAGGCCGCAGTTGGCCAGTTTTGCTAAGAGGTGATCATGGGATACCAGATCGAAGACTTTTTTGAAGTCAAGATATATGACATCAATCTCTTCCCCCTCGTCCAGGTGATAGGTCACCTGGTCATAAAAGGAAATGAGATTGGTCAAGCAAGACCTACTCACAACAAAACTGTGCTGGCTATCCCTTAGGATGTTGCCAACAGCCAGTCTTTTAAGAATGGCCTTTCTGATAATCTTTTCTAAGACCTTCCCTGGGATAGAGGTCAGGCTGATGGGCCTGTAGTTTTCTGGATCCACTTTCCTCCCTTTCTTGAAGGCAGGCACCACCTTGGCCTTCTTCCAGTCTTCGGCCACTTCACCAGAGCACCAGGAGTTCTCAAAGATTCATGCTAGGAGTTGAGCTATGATGCTTGCCAGCTCCTTGAGTAACCTGGGGTGTAAACTGTCAGGGCCGACTGACTTGAAGGCATCCAGCCTCTCAAGGTGTTCTTTCACAAAGTCAGCATTGATTGAGGGTAAGGAATCTCCCTCACCCAGGCCTTCCTGTACTGTAATAAGCAGTGGTGTCCCTTGGGACTGGTGAAGAACCGATGCAAAGTACCCATTTAGCAAGTTGCCTTTTTCCTGGGCATCGGTTGTCATTTGTCCCATCTGGTTTAGCAGGGGTCCAATGTTGCCCTTGCTTTTCCTCTGGCTCCCCACATACCTGTATATATGGTTGTCATAGGTGACTTCAATTACCCGGACATCTTGTGGGAGGATCGCTCAAAATCTGAGCGGTTGCAAAGCTTCCTCTCATGCGTGGATGACCTCTACCTGACTCAAGAAGTCTATGGGCCAATGAGAGGCAAAGCGCTGCTTGACCTGGTACTGGCTACTGGGGATGACCTAGTCGGCGACCTAGTGATCAATGGGAAGCTGGGTGACAGCGACCACGAGCTGATCACCTTCACCATCCGCCAAAAAACTGGCAAGTCAGTCAGCAACACGAAAGTCCTTGACTTCAGGAAAGCCGACTTTGACAAGCTCAGGAGGCTTGTCAGTGAGGCCCTAAGGGACCATGACCATAGGGAGAGGGGAGTTCAAGAAGAGTGGTTGCTCCTCAAGGGAGCGATCCTCAATGCACAAACTAAGTCTACTCCATCTCGGAGGACAGGCAGCAAGAGGGCACAGCAGCCCCCCTGGCTCTCCAGGGACCTAGCAGACCTCCTGAGGCTAAAAAGACAGGCCTACAAAGGATGGGAGTCACCTCCAAGGAGGATTATTCTGCACTGGTCTGGTCCTGTAGGGAGCATACCAGGAAAGCCAAGGCTGCAACTGAACTCCAACTAGCTTTGAGCATCAAGGACAATAAAAAGTCCTTTTTCAGATATGTGGGGAGCCTAAGGAAAAGCAAGGGCAACATTGGACCCCTGCTGAACCAGATGGGGCAACTGACAACCGATGCCCAGGAAAAAGCCAACCTATTAAATAGGTACTTTGCCTCGGTCTTTCATCAGTCCCATGGGATGCCCATGCCCACTACGGGACAAGGAAGTCCGGGTGAGGGTGATCCCCTGCCCTCCATTAATGCTGACTTCGTGAAGGAACATCTTGAGAAGCTGGATACCTTCAAGTCAGCCGGCCCTGACAGTCTTCACCCCAGGGTACTCAAGGAGCTGGTGAGCATCATAGCCCAGCCTCTAGCATGGATCTTTGAAAACTCTTGGCGCTCTGGTGTAGTGCCCGAAGACTGGAAGAAGGCCAATGTGGTGCCTATCTTCAAGAAAGGGAGGAAAGTGGATCCGGCTAACTATAGGCCCATCAGCCTGACTTCTATCCCGGGGAAGATCTTAGACACATTTATTAAAGAGGCCATCCTTAATGGACTGGCCGACATCGACATCTTAAGGGATAGCCAGCACGGGTTTGTTGCGGGGAGGTCTTGCTTGACCAATCTCATTTCCTTCTACGACCAGGTGACCTATCACCTGGACAAGGGAGAAGAGATTGATGTCATATATCTTGACTTCAAAAAAGCCTTCGATCTGGTTTCCCATGATCACCTCTTGGAGAAACTGGCCATTTGTCGCCTTGGGTCCTCCACGATCCACTGGCTGCAAAATTGGCTCCATGGTCGGACCCAGAGGGTAGTAATTGATGGAAGTCACTCATCATGGTGTCCTCTCACCAGTGGGGTCCCCCAAGGCTCTGTCCTTGGACCCATACTGTTCAACATCTTCATTAATGATGCGGACACTGGAGTCAGAAGCAGACTGGCCAAGTTCGCCGACGACACCAAACTTTGGGGTACAGCATCCACACCAGAAGACAGGCGGGTGATCCAGGCTGACCTGGATAGGCTCAGCAAGTGGGCGGACGAGAATCTGATGGTGTTCAATGCCGATAAATGCAAGGTTCTCCACCTTGGGAAGAAAAACCCGCAGCATCCTTATAGGCTCGGCAGTGCTATGTTGGCTAGCACTATGGAAGAAAGAGACTTGGGGGTCATCATTGACCACAAGATGAACATGAGCCTGCAGTGCGATGCTGCGGCTAGTAAAGCGACTAAAACGCTGGCTTGTATCCATAGATGCTTCTCAAGCAAATCCCGGGACGTCATTCTCCCCTTGTACTCGGCCTTGGTGAGGCCGCAGCTGGAGTACTGCATCTAGTTTTGGGCTCCACAATTCAAAAAGGATGTGGAGAAGCTTGAGAGGGTCCAGAGAAGAGCCACGCGCATGATCAGAGGTCAGGGAAGCAGACCCTACGATGACAGGCTGAGAGCCCTGGGGCTCTTTAGCCTGGAAAAGCGCAGGCTCAGGGGTGATCTGATGGCCACCTATAAGTTTATCAGGGTTGACCACCAGTATCTGGGGGAACGTTTGTTCACCAGAGCGCCCCAAGGGATGACAACTAGGTCAAACAGTCATAAGCTACTGCAAGACCGTTTCAGGATGGACATAAGGAAGGATTTCTTTACTATCCGAGCCCCCAAGGTGTGGAACAGCCTGCCACCGGAGGTGGTTCAAGCACCTACATTGAACACCTTCAAGAGCAAACTGGATGCTTATCTTGCTGGGATCCTATGACCCCAGCTGACTTCCTGCCCTTTGGGCAGGGGGCTGGACTCGATGATCTTCCAAGGTCCCTTCCAGCCCTACTGTCTATGAAATCTATGAAATATCTAAAAAAGGACTTTTTATTGTTCTTGAGTAGCTAGTTGGAGTTCAGTTGCAGCCTTGGTTTTCCTGGTTCACTCCCTGCAGGTCCAGACCAGTGCAGAGTATTCCTCCTTGGAGGTGGATCCAGTCCTCCATCATTTGTAGGTCTTTCTTTTTAGACGCAGGAGGTCTGCTAGTTCCCTGCAAAGCCGAGTGGCTGCTGTGCCCTTTTGCTGCCTTTTCTCCAAGATGGGATAGACTTTGCTTGTGCATCCAGGATCGCTCCCTTGAGGAGTAGCCATTCATCCTGAACTCCCCTTCCCTTTGGGTCATGGTCCCTTAGGGTCTCAATGATGAGCCTCCTGAGCTTGTCAAAGTCAGCTTTCCTGAAGTCAAGGACTTCTGTATTGCTGACTGACTTGCCAGCTTTATGGCAGATGGTGAAGGTGATCAGCTCATGGTCACTATCACCCAGCTTCCCTTCAATCGTTAGGTTGCTGATTAGGTCATCCCCTATTGCCAGTACCAGGTCCAGCAGCACTTTACCTCTCGTCAGCCCGTAATCTTCTTGAGTTAGATAGAGCTCATCCACGCAAGAAAGAAAGCTTTGCAACCATTCGGATTTGGCTGAGCACTCTTCCCATGAGATGTCTTCCCATGAGGCAGTTAAAGACTGCTATCAAATCCCACCTCAGTCTTCTCTTCTGCAGACTAAATAAGCCCAGTTCCCTCAGCCTCTCCTCAGAAGACATGTGCCCCAACCCCTTGCCATTTCCGTTGCCCTCCGCTGGACTCACTCCAATGTGTCCACATCTTTTCTATAGTGGGGGGGGGGGGGCCTGAAACTGGACACAGTACTCCAGATGTGCCTTCACCAGTGCTGAATAGAGGGGAACAATTACTTGTGTCAACCTGTTGGCAACACTCCTACTAATGCAACCCCATATGCCATTGGCCTTCTTGGTAACAAGAGCACACTAACCCATATTCAGCTTATTGTCCACTGTAACCCCCCAGTTCTTTTCTGCAGAGCTTCTGCTTAGTCAGTTGGTCCCAAGCCTGTAGAAGTGCATGGGATTCTTCCATCTTAAGTTCAGATCTTTCCACTTGTCCTTGTTGAATCTCATGAGATTTCTTTTGGCCCAACCCTCTAATTTGTTTAGGTCACTCTGAATCCTAGGCATACCCTGCAGCGTATCTATGATCCCCTCCAGTTTGGTTTCATCTGCAAACTTGCGTAGGATGTAATCCATCCCACCTTCCAGATCATTAATGAAGATATTGAACAAAACTGGCCCTAGGACTGACCCCTCAGGCATTCCACTTGATACCAGCTGCCAACTAGACATTGAGCCATTGATGACTACCCGTTGAGCTCGATGAGCCAGCCAGCTTTGTAGCCACCTTACAGTCCATTCATTTAACCCATATTTCCTAAGCTTGCTTGCAAAAATGCTGTGGGAGACTGTATCAAAAACCTTGCTAAAGTCAAGGTATATCATGTGTACTGCTTTCCCCACATCTACAGAGCCAGTCATCTCATCATAGAAGGCAATCAGGTTGGTCATGCATGACTTGCCCTTGGTGAATCCATGCTGACTGTTCCTAATTGGTTTCTTCTCATCCAAGTGCTTAGAAATGGATTCCTTGAGGATTCCTGTTCCATGATTTTTCTGGGGACTGAGGTGAGGCTGACTCATCTGTAATTTCCCGGATCCTCCTTCTCTTTCTTAAAGATGAGCACTATGTCTTCCCTTTTCCAATCATCTGGGACCTCCCCTGATCACCATGCATTTTCAAAGATAAAAGCCAGCAGCTCTGCAATCATATCAGTCAACTCCCTCAGCACCCTTGGATGCATCCCATCTAGCCTCATGGACATATACACATCCAGCTTTTTTAAATAGTCCCTAACCTGTTCTTTCACTTCTGAGGGCTTCTCACCTTTTCCTGAAACTGTGCTGCCAGGTACAACAGTCTGGGAGCTGACCTTGCTGTGAAAACTGAGGTAAAAGGCATTGAGTACTTCAGTCTTTTCATTATCATCTGTCACTAGTTTGCCTCCCCCATTCAGTAAAGGGCCCACACTTTCCCTGACCTTCCTGTCATTGCTAATATACTTGTAGAAACCCTTCATGTCCCTTTCTAGCTGCAACTCCAATTGTGCTTTGGCCTTCTTGATTTCATCCCTTCATGCCTAAGTAATATTCTTATACTCCTCCCTAGTTATCTGTCCAAACTTCCACTTCCTGTAAGCTTCCTTTTGTGTTTTAGTTCACCAAAGAGTTCTCTGCTGAACCAAGTTGGTCACCTGCCATATTTGCTATTGTTCCTACACATCAGGATCTTGCTTGAGCCCTTTTCCTTGACTGGAAGGGTTGAAGAGAACACCACCTGTGCCCCTGTCCCCTTCACCCTTTCACCCAGAGCCCGATAGTCACTCTTGATCTGCTCATGAGCCTTGGCAGCATCATTGGTGCCCACATGGACAAGCAGAACTGGGTAGTAGTCAGAGGGTTGGATGACCCTTGGTAATCCTTCTGTGTCATCTCAAATCCATGCTCCAGGCAAGCAGCGGACCTCTTGGGACAACAGGTCAGGCTGGCAGATGGATCCTTCCATCTCCCACAGAAGGGAGTCTCCAACCACCACCACCCATTGCTTTCTCTTCATGGCAGTGGTCTCAATCCTCCTGTGGTGGGAGAAAACTCCCTGGGGTTCATTGTCTAGCTGCATAGGAATCAGACAACCACGAATAAAGGTTTACTGCAGTATATTTGCTCGAGCAAAGACCATTAAGCCAGCAAAGAGGCAAAATGGCACCCCCCTCAAGGGTGAGGCAATCTTTTATACTTTTTACAACAAGGCAAGACTATAGGGTTAACAAAAGCAATACTTGGGCGGTGCTTTACAAATCTTCATAACAGCATATTTCTATTAAGCTGAAATAGCACTTTTTAAAAGCTAAAAGTTAAGTAACAGTAACATTATGATACGTTAGCAAGAACTTGCAGTAGTAGATACTTCTTAAGGACACGATCACTGTACTTAGAACAATGGCTTCTTTGTCTTATCTTGTTCCTTGCTGTAGCTGATTTTACAGCACACAGACACAGATTCACTTGCTGCATTTTACTCAGAAAATGCTTAACACAGTTAAAATGATTACTTGACACAAGCAAAGGCTTAGCTATCATTCTGCCTTGTGGTCAGCGACATTGCTAGGCCACAGGTCATGCCTTGTATTCAGCTGCAAAGCTAATACTTCTTAATAATCCAAATTATTGTTAACCTAACAGTATGCTATCAGAAAACTATTCTATTTCAGGGTAATAACAAACATGCTCGCTACACTCCCCATCTCTGGAATTCCTGGCCTGGTCTCTTTCACAAATGGAATGCACTCCTCTTCCTCTCTGCTAGTGCTCCATATCTGTTCTCCAAGCAAACTGCTGCAGGTGGGAATGAGGACGACTTCTTGCTACCGGAGATCACAAGCTTCCAGCTTCTATTTTCCTGGGAATCCATGCCTCCTTTCTCTTCCAGCAGCCCCTCTGGCAGCCCTTTCTCCATAGTCCTAGAGGTTTCCTCCAGCATGGACTTGATAAGCCCTCAGGGCAGAGGATGCTTCAAGCCTTGCTACCTCTTTCTGTAGCTCTCTTGCCTTTTCCCTGAGGGACACCACCAGAATGCACCGCTTATATTGCAGGCACTCCCCAACCTGGCTGACACTGGAAGGAACCTGTAAACTGCAGTTTGCACAACACTAAACAAGGACCTGGGTGGAAGCATCAAAGGTGTGCAGTCCTGCCTGGACAGACATGTCACAGGTACAAGCAGAGAAAGAGCTGGAAGTGGCAGTGGCTCTGGGACTATGCCATCCTTCAGCCATCTCTCTGGGTCTTCTAATCTGCTGCCTCTCACTTACTGCTTCACTTTCCAAGCAGACCTTCCCTAGCAAACTCTTCTGTAGCTGGTCTGTTTGCTGTTCCTTGATCCTGAAGGTTCCCTTTTCCCTGCAAACCTCTTTCCTCTCAGCAACTTTGTAGTGTAGGAATGTGAGAGAGAGTTTCCAAGCAAACACCCTAGCAAATTCCTCCTCATTCTGAACTCTGGTTAAACAAGGGGCTTACGTTTTGGTCTAGATGTTACATTTTATCTGCTTAAAATAACACAACGTAGGTTAGTCAGTCTCAATTTTTACATTAAAAATACCTTACAGGCTCCCCTTCAAAGAGTGGAGCGGCAAACTGACCTGTGAACTGACTTGCAAACTGTCCTGTTTGCTTCTCTCTGGTCACCTGGAGTTGCTTCTGGGCTTGGACTGGCTCAGGCCCTTTGTTAGGATCCTTTGTTAGGGCCTTTTTTCACACCCAGGCAGCAAACAATCAGGAATCAGCCCACTCAGCTGCTCAGAGCACACAGCTAAGCACACAACCCAATGAACAGCTCTCAGCAAGCCAAATGCACAGGCAACCCTGGCTCAATTGCCTTCCCAGAGCAGTATCTGGTGCCTAGTTCCTTGTCCATTTCTTCCTGTTGCTGCAAACTGCTTGCAAAATGTCCTGTTTGCTTCTCCCGGTTTGCTGTGCTTGCTTTGGTGGTTTTGCTAATGTGGTATCATCCCCCTGTTGAATTAAGCTGAATCTCTCTGGCTTTAATTTATCTTCATTGCTTCTTGTTATCCCTTTTTCTGGTAATTTCCAGTCCCCTCTATTTTGTGCCTGGCAAGATCCTTGTACCATTTAAACAAGTCACACCTTAATCTGTTTTTTGAAAATTCAACAAGTAGAACTGTTTAAGTCTCTTGTTTATTATTTTATCTAGCCATCTTTGCTCTCTCCCTTAAAAATGTGGATACCAAAAGTGTACACAGTATTCCAGAAAACAATTATCCAACAAAGTTCTGTGCACAGATAAAATCACCACCCTACTCCTGCTAACTCCATCATATATCCAAAGATCATGTTGGCATTTCTTACAACTGCTAACCAAAATATCATGTTGAACTAGTTCAACTAGTTCATAGGAAAGGGACCTCATGAAGTCTTTTAGTCCAGTGCACTTCTCAAGGTAGGATCACCCCTGACTAAACCATCCCAGACAACCTGCTCTTGAAATCTTCCAAGGATGGAGATTCCATAACTTCTTTGGGTAGCCTGGTCAGAAAGTTTCTTCTACTTTCCAACCTAAATTTCTTCTGCTGAAGTTTGAGGCCACTGCTTTTAGTCCTATCCCATGTGGCCACAGAGAAAAGCCCATCTTCACGCTCTCTATAATCACTCTTCATATATTTGAAGACTTATCAAATCTCCCTTCAGTCTTCCCTCCTTCAGACTTAATAACTCTAGATGATCCTTTCTTTACAAGTCATGCTCTATAGGCTTCTAATAATTTATGCTGCTCTGTTCTTGATTACTTTCAATCTGTCCATATCCTTCTTGAAGTATGGGGTCCCATACTGGGCACAGGACTCCCAGTGAGGCCTCACCAGTGTTGAATAGAGTGGAAGTTGTATACATTGAACTACAATGTCCCATTTGCAATAAAAATACTGAGCACTAGAGGGCTTTTTAATGTTGTAAAGAAAAACACTAAAAAGAAGAGGCCTGAACACATTCAAATTGGAATTAAGGCACAAGTTTTCAATATTAATATTTTAACCATCAGAACAAACTCTCAAGGGATGTAACTGATTCTTCATTGCTTGAGGGCTTTAATCAAGACTGCATTAGTTTCTGGAAAATTTATGTCAGCCAAACTGGGCTCAATACAGAATTAACATGGCAAACCTCTATGACCTCTATTATACAGGAGATCAGACTAAATGATTTAATAGTCCACTCTGTCCTTCAGTTCTGCAGATTCTTGAAGATACAGGCAGAAGTAAACTACTGGTAAAGTCTCAGGCCCTGGATTTACACTGATCATTAATATGCAAACCAGACTGTCCTGCCATCTACCAAGCTCTTCTTTTTTCAGTGGGGACTTGTATTTTTTTAAAGTATGCTGAGAAAGTTTCAAAATGCAAGCCTGTCCTTCTAGTCATGACCAGGGATCCTGATATCCAAACTTTGGTAACCTTGTAAAGTTTAGAATCAGTACCATTGTATTGATTAACCCTGAGTCATGTATTTAGTTGCTCTTGAAAACCCATCATCATCCATAAAAATGCACATCTTGCATCTCAGACAATATCACAGTGCAGGGCACCCTGTACTCACTTGCAATTGAATGTTTCAGTTTGTTGTCACCAGATGATGCTGCTCACAATAGGAATGGGATTAGCAGGAGTAACAAAAACCTGTCAGAGCACAAAACCATAGCCTTGTGGTCATGACTAATGAAACAGCCTGCAATGTCTAGCAGAGCATGTGAATCACACCCTCCTTTCAGCTCTTTCTGAGAGAGAAGCAATGAATTACATCTTAAACAGACACTTTGTAACCAACACAAAAAAGACAAAGCAAATTTAGCTGCTTTAACATCATACTGAGGTCAAGAGTAGAAACAAACCCTTCTTCTGTAGTGTAACTGAAGTCATTGGGCTCAATACAGTAGTGTGTAGCTGAAAGTTAACTGTCTGTGTTATACAGGAAATCAGGCTAGATAATTTAATGGTCCCTTCTGGTCTTCTATGACATACAGAGATTGTCTCAAGGCATACATTCCATTCTTCAGAAAACACAATGAAGTTTGCATGACCTTAATCTGTCTTCATCAAGGCCTCTGTATTTTTATGCATCTGTATCATGCTTAGCAGGCTGCTGGTTTGGGCCCTGAAAAGTTGTGTTATCCATACTTGTGTGCAACTTTAGATTTTTTTTTTTTTTTTTTTTCCCCCTTGCACAGAGGTTTCATTTCAACATGGATGTAAGTGGCTTTGTGGCATCCACTTCCTTCTGGTACCAAGGAGGGGTCACTGAGTATAGGTCAGTCAGTTTGCTGGGTCCCATTCTAGGTATTCCTTTATCTTTGTCTTGCCATTTGGCTGAGGTAGTGGAGCTTTCGCATTGTCTGTAATAAAAGGGATACAGTTGTGCTGCACCAGAAAATCTGCTGTGCTGTGTTGGATGGAGGCTTGTTGGCTATCTTACCAGGACGCTTATGCACTTCTATGACTGAGTTCAGGATTCCCACAGAAAAAGAATTCTCCCTAGTGTCTTAAAATTAATTTTCACCAATGGTGAATAAAACCACTTGTCTTTATTTTAGTTTCCCCAGGAGATAGGGCTTACAGCTGGAGCTACAGCTTGCCAGAATGTGTGATTACTGATTTGATTTGCAACAGGTACCCCATACTTAATGGGGTATGGAGTTTTTCTAGATGATAACTAGTAGGGCTGTGCAAAGCTTCGGTAGCCGATCTGATTCAGAGGAGATTCGGCCTGATTCAGCAGCTGAATCTCTGAATCCAAATCAAATCAGGAGATCAATTAAAAGGTCAAAATCAAATCAGAAGCCTCCAACTCAATTTGGAAAAGATTCAGTGCCTCTTCGGAGATTCGGCCATAGACTAAACAGGCAGCAGTCCTTGATGCTAGACAAAGCTGCCTCCAGCTGGTAAGTCTGTTGTAGTGGGCAGAGTGGGGAGGGGAAGGAAGGGGCATAGAGAAGGCAGACCAATGCCACCACAGTGAGGAAGGGATTGGGGCTGGGGGTGGGCCTGGGACCTGGGCTGGGGCAAACACTGCCCAGGGAGGGGGTGGGGTGGCTCATGTCACTGTGCGCCGCCAGTCTGGGAGCTGCTTGTGTGGTGGCTTATCCAACAGCTCTTGCTGCTGCTCCCACCACCAGTCTGGGAGGGCATGGGGCAGGGGTGTGTGCCCCAGGATCTGCGTAGGGTGGGTGGGGCTGGGGCTGCACTGTGCAAAAGGCAGAAGGTACTGGGAGCAGGGGCTATGCCAGTGTGGGGCTGGTGCAAGACTGAGCCCCTGTGCTGCCTCCAGATGAACCGTGGCTTCACTCCTGGGCAAGTGGTGGTGGGGTATGGTGTGGGGGAGCATGTACCTTTGGATCAGGGCAGGGTGGGCAACAAAGCAGGGGCTATGGGGGGGCTGCAATGAGTTTTTGCATGGCACACACACCCGCCATGCTCTGCTGCTGCTTGCTCAGCTGGTGGGGGGCCGGCGCAAGACTGAGCCCCTGTGCTGCCTCTGGATGAGCAGCGGCTTCACCCCAACTGGATGAGTGGCAGCAGGGCATGTAAGGGGGCGAGGGGGCGTGTGCCTCTGGATCCAGGTGAGGTGGGCAGTGGAGCAGGGGCTATGCGAGGGCTGCAGCAAGTTTTTGGGTGGCATGTGCCTGTCCCCCATGCCCTGCTGCTGCTCACCCAGCTGCAGCAAAGCCACTGCTCATCCGTTACGTGTGGTGAGGCTGGGCCGGCTCCCACCACTGTGTGCTGCTTGTCCAAAGGCATCGCAGTGTCTCAGTCTCGCGATGGCCCCACAATGGCTGGGCAAGTGGCGGGGGGGGGGGCGGGACATAACCCCTGCTCCCAGCGCCTTCTGCCTTTCGCCTGGTGCAGACCTGGCCCTGCCCACCCCACGCAAATCCAGGGGCACATGCCCATGCCCCATGCCCTCCTGGACCAGCAGCAGGAACAGTGGCAAGAGCCACCAGACAAACTGCCACACAAGTAGCTCCTGGAATGGCAGTGCACAGGGGCATGAGGCACCTCACCCCCTCCCTGGCCAGGGCTGCACTCTGGGTGGCAAGCCACTGTTGCCAGGCTGTGCTCTGTGGGGTGGAAAGAACCAGGGCTGCACTCTGGGAAACTGGCTCGATTCGCTCGCTGCTGGGCTGTGCTCCGTGGAGCGGGTGGAGTGAAGGCTGCACTCTGGACTGTGACTGGGGCTAGCTGCCCAGAGCACAGCCCTGGCTCCACCTACCCCATGGAGCAGAGCCCGGCAGTGGGGGCTTGCTGCCTGGAGTGAAGCCCCGGCTAGGGAGGGGTTGGGGTGTTTCACGCTGCTGCATGCTGCCGGTCCAGGAGCTGCTCACGTGGCAGCTTGTGTGGCGGCTCTTGCCGCTGCTCTCACCACCAGTCTGGGAGGGCATGGGGTGGGGGCATGTGCCCCAGGATCTGTGCAGGATAGGCAGGGCTGGGGCTGCACCAGGCAAAAAAGGCAGAAGGCACTGGGAGCAGAGCGAGTGGCAGCGGGGGAGGGGGGCATGTGCCACCCAAAACTTGCTGCAGCCCCTCCATAGCTGTCTGCCCTGCCCTGATCCAGAGGCCCATCTCCTTCCCCCAGCATGCCCTGTCATCGCTTACCCAGCTGCGGTTAAGCCACTGCTCATCCAAAGGCAGCACAGGGGCTCCGTTTTGCACCAGCCCTGCACTGGCTGGGCGAGTGGTGGGAGGGCATAGGCCCCGCTCCCAGCACCTTCTGCCTTTCTCTCAGTGCAGCCCCAGCCCTGCTTGTCCTGCACAGATCCTGGGGCAAATGCCCCCGCCCCATGCCCTCCTAGACCAGTGGTGGGAGCAGTGGTGAGAGCCGCTGGACAAGCCACCACACGAGCAGCTCGCAGACCAGTGGCATGCAGCATCACGAGCCACCCCACCCTTTCTCTGGGCAGCACTTGCCACAGCCCAGGTCCCAGCTTTAGCTCTAATCCCTTCCTTGCTGTGGGGGTATTGATCTGTACCACCCCACCCCAGCCCTTCTATTCCCCCTCTGCCCACCACAACCAGCTGCAGGCAGCTGTGTCCGGCATTTAGGACTGGTGCCTGTTTAGTCTATAGCTGAATCTCTGAATCACTGCCGAATCTTCGGATTGGATTTGGCTGAATTGAATTGGGATAGTGATTTGAATCACCAAATTAAATCACTGTCTCTCTGAATTGGTTGAATCCAAATCCGAATCCAAATCGAATACATGGCACTTCACGCAGGCCTAGTAACTAAGTGCTGGCTGCAGTGGTCCTGTTAGGCCTAATGTTCCAAAAACACAGTTTCCTCCAGTGCCATTTGAATCATTCCTTTCTTTGCAAATAACAGGTTGCTTGCAAGGGACTGTGTTTATTATCAAACAAATCTTACTCTAATATATAAACAGCTAAAGGTGAATGCTAATCATGGAGTCCATTGTTAGCAAATTTTCTACTACTTTAATAACCTTTTGATAGAGTCAGGTTTGTACGATTGGTGCAAAAGGTGGTATAACTTGGCTACAGCTTAAATGAGTAAACATTAATTGAGCACTGTGGCAAGCACATCTGAGAGAATTGCTCCCTCTGAGGGATCCAGCCCCAAATTTTTATTCAGGATTAAAAAATGACTTCATGTAACTAATGAAGGAATGTGAAGAAGCCCTCTGATTATTCTTCTGCAGTAAGCTATTAGAGATGTAATTTGCAAGTTTGTGCATAACCCTGTGTCCTGGGGACAGTAAGAGAAGTGATCTGGGAACTGCACCTGTGGGACACGGCAAGGACAGGTACATAAAAAATGGTCACTTACCTGCAGGGGAGACAATGCCAGAGGAGAGAGCCTGTGTGGTTCACAAGCCATGCCTTAATTCAATTAAAGCTGGTGGGTGATGTCATAGGGAATCACCAGATGGCAGGAATAAAGGCAGGTGCCGGCGAAGAGGTGCAGGGAGCGAGAGAGGTGGCAGAGGCTCCTCAGGTCAGTAGCAGGCTGCGCTGGTGTGAGCAAAAGCAACCCAGGCAGGGAGCAGCAGCAGAGGCTGCAGGGGCTCCCTGCACCAGTGAAAACAAAGTCAAACCCCAGATAGGGAGGAGTGCTTGGGGTGACACACTCCAAACACCACTGAGGGAGCATGGTATTGGAGGTGCCGGTCGGCGGAGAGACAAAGACAGAGACCCAGGGAGAGAGCCTGCGACTGACCCTGGGGATATCGAGGCTCACCTGCCCAGTTGCTCCCAGGTATCGGGCCATGGAGACAGGCTGGGGATGAAAAGGGAAGGGAGATGTTGAGGGAGCGAGGCTGGGGAGAACCTTACCAGGTACGGGCAGGAGAGCTGAGGGGATCGGCCAATATGATCCCAGATTTGCAGGCCCTTTTTTTTTTTTTTTCTCCTTTTTCCTCCTTTTCCTTTGTTGGTGCAAGGGTGCCCGAACAGGCCGCAAGAGCAGAACCTGTCAGTATCAGGGGACTCTAGACATGGGGGCTAAGCTAATCTGCCATCCCACTCTCACGGGAAGTGGGGGGACAAAGCATAGGGCCTTGAAGAGGCGATGAAACTTAGGGACACCCGCGCTGGAGGAACAGCCGCTTTAAGACCTGGCGTCCTGTCAGAGGTTGGCATAAGGTTGAGGTGTAGGGGAGGTGGAGCCCCATAAACATCCAGCTAGCAAAGTGATCACTCCTAAGGAGTCCCCAGAGGCTACCCCCTCCACTGGTGTAACATTCAAAGTCATGGCGGGCAAGTTTGGGAGTGCCCCCAAGGCAACCGATACCCACCTCAGGGGTTCCACAAAGCTATCAGACACATACCTTTTTACTGCTTAGACTAAGGCAGCATGTGAGTGGGCATTCGAAGCCAGGTGGGCACACCCTGCCTTTATAAAAGACTCCTTCTTTTCCTGCTACATAGTTAAGTTACATGCAAATACTGAATAAATATATTTCATACCCACTCGCTGTTGATCAAATATTCATTTCAGTCATATTCGGCATTTTCAAGTCACAATTAATTCCTAGAGTATTGAATTATTTTACAGTAACAATGATCACTATGAATATTCTTAACTCAGTACTCACTATGTTCTCATTGTATTTCATATATGTAATTTATGCCTAACAGTAAGCACCATGGTATTTGTTAAGATATTTCAAATCCTAAGGAAAATCATCAAATTCTTTAAAAATAGAATGTTCCATAAAACAAATTGTATTGCTAATGAGAATGGTGTGCACTACTTAGGCTGTTGCTGCAGGTATTGCTTGAAATGCAGATCGAAAGATGAGTGCCCCATGCAGTAGGTAAATGAAAAACAAATACCACCTAGTTAGCACTGTGTTTTGATAGAAAACAATGGTAGTGCTGGCCTTTGGTCTTTCATTCAGCTAATCTTATTTTACCAGAGAATACACATGAGAAAGTGGTCCTTCACCATCTGTTTCTTTGCAATTGGAAATGGAAGAATAATTTTCTGAGACATTGATGACAGGCTGTGGCAAGGGAACAATAATCCGTAAGTACCAGCTTCTCATTAAAATCACACAAATCATGGTTGTTAGAGCAAGGACTTCATTTTTAGTGGTCACCTATGGTGCATGGAGAACATTGTCTGGAAGTTAGTAGTTTCTTGCTGTGCTTACTGCTGTTGATGTTCTTGACAGTAGCTAGAGTTATTGTCACATCAGTTTTGATAGCATGGACTTCGGCCAGTGAGATTATTCCAGTCAGTCATTCTGTCATGATAACAAAAGTGTATATAGATACTCCATGACCTTAGGTATTCCATGAAAAGTTAAACATTAGCTGACTGTTGTCAACTTGTTCCTCAAGCCCTTAGGAAGAAAAGGTGGATTACTTAAAGCTCTTCCCAAATTCATCTGGCTCCCATGAGGAGAGGTGACTGACATCAAGGAATTTCTCAAAATGTGCCTGTGTTTTTTTTGTTTTTTTTTTTTCCTTGCCATCAGAACCTTACGTGAGAGCTCCTCTGTTGCTATGATTGAGCTGCCAGTTTCTGGCTCACTGACTAGGCTGGACGTGTTAGCTGACAGAAATGGCAGGCAGACAAACTAAGATGCTTTAGGACAATTTTAAAATTAAAATCTTACCACAGAAGGGAAAGAGGTAAAGACCAGCATTGTGAAAATGAGAACTACGAACACAAAGGACCTCTGCAAGAAACATAGGTTACGACAAAGAAGTAAGAGAGGTTTCAGAGGGTTGAGAAAGGGAAAGAATTCTCTGCAGGCTGATGAACTATGTCCTTCTGCCACCAAAATAAAAGACACTTAAAACTGTGAGAAACATAATTCCTGGACAATCATGGCTACAACATAACTCTTACACTACTTTTAAAATTCTAATCCCTCTTAATCCCACAACAGCTATCAACTATTTATGTAGGAGGATTCCCAAGATAACTAAAGCTATAGGTTCAATTTCACTATTGACTTAATGAGGAATAATGAGAATCCATTCATTAGAGGGACTGTGGGTTGGGATTATTGACTGGAGTTAAAGGGACTGTTTCTGCCCCTTGGAGATAGGGAAGCTGCTATGCTTATTCTTATTATATAGGTTTTTATTAATAGTGTATTATGAGATTAACACCTTAGAAGTAGTGCATTTTATGTTTTTAGTAGTCCAAATAGATAAATGAATACATGATTTTTGCTTTTGAGCTGCCAGCCTTGCCAGATCAACTTTGGATGTAAAAGTCAGCCTGAAATATTTTGGCTCACCCATAGTTGGCAGGGTTTAAAAACCATCTTTATTTGGAATTTGGCCCTAATTCTGAAAATATTTAGACATGCATTAACACTACACATAAGAAATATCCCACTAAACTTAGTGAGGCTACCCATATGTATAAAGCTAAGCATAAGCATCAGATATACCTTGGAATAAGGAGAATCCAACTTCTATTAGTCTACAGGGATGGTGGTGACCCATACTGAGATTTTCTGAAAATGTTAATGCTATTTGTAATGTTTTGCTAATTGTTTTATAGCAATGCTTTAATTAATCTCAATCTTGCAAAGTTACAAATGTAAATGTTAAATATATACTCAAAATTGCACAGCCATATTGCTTCCATGGCTATACTACATTATTTACTTCGGTGGTCATGCCCTGTATAGAAGCTTATTTCTTTCCGTTTAACTTGTATTTTTATTTATTTATTTATCTGTTAAAACAAACACAAACCCTGGGCATAATGTATGTTTCTTTTCACATTTATAACTGCCCACTTGTCCAACCTGTCCAGGTCTGCTTGCAGCTGTTCCCTGCCCTCCGGCGTGTCCACTTCTCCCCATAGCTTTGTGTCATCCGCAAACTTGGACAGAGTACACTTCACTCCCTCATTCAAGTCGCTGATGAAGACATTAAAGAGTATCGGTCCAAGGACCGAGCCCTGCGGGACCCCACTGCCCACATCCTTCCAGGTCGAAACTGACCCATCCACCACGACTCTCTGGGTGCGACCCTCTAGCTAATTCGCCACCCACCGGACTGTGTAGTCATCCAAGTCACAGCCTCTTAACTTGTTCACCAGTATGGGGTGGGATACCATATTGAAGGCCTTCCTGAAGTCTAAGTATATGACATCCACCCCTCCTCCTGTGTCCAGGCATTTCATAACCTGGTCATAAAAAGAGACTAGATTAGTCAGGCACGATCTGCCTGCTACGAACCCGTGCTAGTTTCCCCTCAGCATAATTTGTCCTGCCGGGCTCTCGCAAATGTGAGCCTTGATAATTTTTTCAAAGATTTTGCCAAGGATGGAAGATTGAAGATATATAGATACATATAAATCCGTAAAGGTAACTTTTAAAGTAGCATTTATCAATAATATATTAGTAAAAAATGATTAATCCAAACTGGTAATTCCTGGTGAACTAGTTGTATGAATAGTTAGTTGGAAATGTGTGTGCAAACAGTAAGTTAGATGGGTAACTTGCTATGTGAAAATACAGACACCTACTTTACACAAACCACAGTGTATTTTGCATGCAAATTGAGTGCATTAATATTCCTTAAAATTAAGTGGCCTGAGCACTTCAGTTCAAAAGCATAAGCATTTTTTAAAATGTAGCTAATGATGCTAACGGGGGGCACATTTTTCTGAGAGATCCTTGCTACTTTCTGGTTTGCTTTGAATTAAACTGAAAAATCTTGATATTTTTAAAACTTGCTCCACACCTTTTGAAAAATTTAGAAGATAGTTAATCTTCCAATAGACAATTCCAGATTTTGCTCTTATGTGTTGCATGTGCATAGTTCTGTGGTTGTGTTCCCATGCGCTATCAGCTGTCCTGGAACCACCCTGCAGGTAAAGCTAAAAACCTTACTGGTCTATGGAGACTGCTTTATCATCATGGATGCACCTATTTTTTCTTACCTTTGTTGTGTAATAGTGGTCCCTAATTTCTGTTACTTGGTTAACAGCCACTGAAGCAACAGGGCTGTTTGGCTGCAGGAGAGTGCAGATGGCAGTTTTCAGGGCAACAAGGCTGCAGTTAGATGATTGGCAGCACCTGGGTCCTGTTACAGGGGAGAAGAGGTCAGGTGACCAGAGGATGAACAGGTCAGTAGATATATAGATCTGGTTCCAGGTCTAAAGGGTCCCTGGCTTGGATCCTCAGAGGAGAAGGAGATCTGTAGGGAGAGTCTCACAGGGAGATACTTTGCATAGACTTGAGCTAGGTGGAAAATAAGTATTCTTACTAGTCCAGAGGGGAAAAAACATGCCTTTTGCTTGGTTGCTTTATATTTTAACTGGAGAATTCTGCACCCTGTGTAAAATCTTACTGGGGGGTGGAGGGTACTGAGTGCTGGAGGGAGAAGGCAGTTGGGAGGCAAATCAGTCTTACCTGCCCCAGGGACTCAAAACCTCTGGCTGCTGCTGCACAGTGTTGCTGCACCTGGCTACTGCTGCTACAGCAGTGGCACAAGGCTGCTGCTTCTGTTATGGTACATATGCCTTGTGGGCCACCATTATGGTCCCCCCCTTTAAATTGATGCCTGGGGCTCATGCCCAACTTACCCCCACTTAGTTATGCTACCTATTGTAACTCCTTGACCCAGTATTATTCTAATATATTTAAGGGCTTAGTCCAAGGGTGGGCAATTATTTTGGGCAGGGGGCCACTTACTGAGCTTTGGCAAGCTGTCGAGGGCCGCGCAGGTAGCCCTGCCCTTTTGACAGGTGCCCCACCTTCTGGTTGTCATTTTGGGACTAAAAGTCCCACCCCCTCTCAGCCCCTGACTTTTGCCACATGGGGCACATCCACACATGCAAACACGTGCGCTTGCAGCCGCTCAAATAGAAGCGGTGCAAATTGCCTCAGTACACGTGCTTGAACATGTACTTCATTGTGGAGCAAATTGTGCCACTTGGGGCAAAATAACCCTGCCTGGCTCCTCCTGGATCTGCAGCCAGGGGGAGCTAGAACCTGGGGCCAGCACCTGTGCTGTCCCCAGCAATATAAAAAGCTGCCCTGGCAAATACCTCAGGGCTACTCACTCTCAGGAGCTTCTGGGGCCCAGCCAGTTGGTACCTGGAGACACTACCCCTTGTGCCAGCTGCACTGCTGCAGCAGCATCCCAAATCTATTTTTAAAAATACCCCAAAATCCTTGTTCTTCCACAGTTTTTTACACACACACACACACACACACACACACACACACACACACACACACACACACACACACACACACTCCCCTTCCCCCCCCAGAGAGAGAGAAAAATGCACAGTGATCCATTGGGTAATGCTTTATTTGTATATTTACAATGTTGAAGCTATTTGGAAGCCTACCAGTGTCTCTATCATCATGAAAAAATAAATTTTAAATACCTGTATATGTTGATGTATGCTTTTGGTTTTCACCATGATGGGTGTGTGAAGGGGGGATGTGGTGTTTGCAGAAAAGGGGTGAGAAGGGGTGTGGGGGAAGATGTGTGTGTGGAGGGGTGTGGAGCAATTGCTGGGGGGACTGTGGGTATGAGGACCTGCTCAGGAGGGGTGGGTCCCCTGGCCCCCACAGGGTGCAGCCCCCACCACAGCACATGGAATGCTGCCCCACCCAGGGTCCCAGCTCCCCCCTGGAGGGCCACAGCCCCTTTCCATCACAGGGCCCCAGGCCCCTTGCCCAGGGTTCCAGGCACCCTGGAGGGTGCCCCCCACAGAGTCCCAGCTCCACCCTGGAGGGCCCCAGGCCCCCTGCTCAGGGTCAGTAACTAACCTTTCACAGCAGCAGTGGGGGGACCATGCCCTGAGCCCAGCTGGGTCCTGCTGGCCCTGGCACTGCTCCTGCCACCCAGCTGGGCTGGTCTTGTGGTGGCAGGACCCAGTGTGGCATATGAGGACCATGTGCTGGGCCCAGCAAGGTCCTGGGGCCCCTCTGCCACCTGGCTGGGCCCTTCCTATAGTGGCAGGACCTGGCCCGGTGCATGGGGACCACGTGGAGCTGAGTCAGGTCCTGCCAGCCCTGGGGCTGCTCGTGCTGCCTGCCTGGGCCAGGGAGCATGAGCAGCCCCAGGGCTGGCAAGACCTGGCTCGGCTCCGCATGGTCCCCGTGCACTGGGCCAGGCTGGGCAGCATGAGCAGCCCCATGCTGCATGAGCAGCCCCAGGCTGGGGAGCTGGCAGGACCTGGCTCGGTTCCATGCAGTCCCTGCGTGCCGGGCCGGGCAGCACGAGCAGCCCAGGGACCGTGTGGCTCATGCTGCCTGGCCCGGCCCGGCATGCAGAGACCATGCGGAGCTCAGTTTTACTAGTGTGAACTTTGCTTATGGTATTTTTTAGCATTTAAATATTTTCTTAGGGACATGTCAGATTAGATTAAACAGAAATTAGAATCTGAAAGTTATCCAGATTCCCCAACTAGAAATACCAAAAGCAGAGTGAACCAATTCTGGGTTATTTTATGTGAATTTTAAATAATTTTAAAGGATTCACCTCTGAAAGTTTAGCATGCAGCAGTGAGGTCTGGAGTTTTCTTCTTGACTTTGGCAATTCACAAACAATGTTATTCAGCAGAAAGGGTGAACTTCAGAACCAGACAACATGAGTCTACTCAAGCCCAGTCAAAGACTCCTAGAAAATTAGGAGGTCATTTAGTCCAACCCCTTGCTCAAAGTAAGACAAGCCCCAACTCTATCACCCCAGCCAAGTCTTTGTCTAGCCAAGTCTTAAAAGCCCCCAAAGATGAATATTCCATCACCACTTCTCTGGGTAATCTGTTCCAGTGTTTTGCTATCCTCCTAGTGAGAAACTTTTTCCTAATATCCAACCTAAAATTCCCTTGCTGCAACTTGAGACCATTTTCTCCTTGTTCTCTCACCTGCTACCACTGAGAACAGTCTAGCTCCACCCTCTTTGGAACCACTCTTCTGGTAGTTAAAGGCTGCTATCATATTACCCCTTAGTCTTCCCTTTGGCAGACTAAATAAACTCAGTTCTCTTAATCTCTCCTCAGAAGACATGAGCGGTCTCTGAAATTCAGTGTAGCACACCAGAAGGCTCATGAAAAGAAAGAAAACACATGTAGCAGAAACTTTAAGTTGCCTTTTGTGACTCAATCATTTACTTTGCCTTTGTGAAAAAATTCCAAACATTTCAAACAGTAAGATTCTTGTGCCCCCCCCCCCCCCCCCCCCAATTTAAATTACATTTCCATTAGGGCTGTGTGAAGCTTTGGTTGCTGATTTGATTTGGAGGAGATTTGGCTTGATTTGGCAGCTGAATCTCCAAATCCAAATCGAATCCAGAGATCCATTACAAGATCCGAATCAAATCTGAAGCCTCTGAATCTATTTGGAAAAGATTTGGAGAGTTGGATCAGCTGGGGAGAGGCAGACGCAGCCAGGCAGCTTCAGGTTCTCTGCTGGCTTCTTTGGCTGTGCCTGCCTCTCCCTGGGTGGGGGGAGCTGTGGGAGAAGCCCCCATGGCTGCCCTGCCCAGCCCCAGCCCCAGCCCCAGCCCCAGCCCCAGCCCCATCCCCATCCCCAGCTTAGTCCTGGGACTTAAAAAAAAAAAAAAAAAAGAAAAGAAAAAAAAAGCCCCATAATCACTGGCTGTGGTAGGGGCTGTGGGGCTGCCTGGCAGAACCCCCCCTGACTGGCCTCAGCAGTCTGGGGGGGAAAAAAAACAAATTAACTCACCAGCAGTAACAGTGGTTGTGGGGGCTCTAGGGCCACATGACAGAGACCCCTGGCACAGCCCCCACTCCCCAGTCTCCTCCCTTCCCAGCCCTTCCTGGCCCCACCCTGATGGCCTCCCTGCCTGGCCCAAGGCATCCCGGCCATTTAATAATAATAAAAAAAATCCCTGTACTTACCAGCTGCAGCAGCAGGGATCAGGGACTTTGAGAGCTTGTGGCAGAGCCCCCCCTTGCAGCATGGGGCAATGGGGGCTGTGGGGATTTTCCCCTCTGCCTGGCACCTTCATGACAGCTGCCCCATGAGCTGTCTGGGAGCTGGGGTGGCTCCACCTGACAGCCAGAGCCTGGCAGTGCTCAGCCCCAGTGGCCCCAGCTCCCAGACACCATGCAGCACCCTGCCGAGCTGTGCTGCACCTACTCCATGGGGCAGCTGCCACACGGATAACCAGCAGGGGTGGAGATCCTTGAGGTCTGTCATGAGCCCTCAGAGTCCCTGATCCCTGCTGCTGGAGCTGGTGAGTGTGGGGCTTTTTTTTTTTTATTCCTGGACTGCCGGGACTGGGTGGGAGGGGGCATCTGGGGGAGGGTTGAGAGGGGGCAATCAGAGAGTGGGGACTGTGCAGGGGGCCTCTGCCAGGAGGCCCCAGAACTCCCACAGCCTCTGATATAGCCAGTGAGTGCGGGGCCTTTTTTTTAAGTGCCGGAACTAGGATGGGGCCGGCCAGGGGATGGGGATGGGGTTCGGCAGGACAGCCATGGGGAGTTCCTCTGCAGCTCCCCCCACCCAGGGAGAGGCAGGCACAGCCAGAAGAGCCACAGAAGAACCTGCAACCTCCCAACTGTGCCTGTCTCTCAGCGCCGAATCTCCGATTCTGATTTAGCTGAATCAAATGGGACAGTGATTTGAATCACCAACTTGAATCACTGTCTTCTGAATCGGCTGAATCCGAATCCAAATCAAATACTTCCCTATTCACACAGGCCTAATTTCCATTAAAATTTAAGATGCAGACTTTTTTTTTTTTTTCAAAAAGATGTTTTCTAAATATTAATTATATTTCTGTAAGGATGTCTGTTTTGTTATAGTTCTATAGAACTATTTAGTTATTGGAAACATCAAGAGGGTTCTCTTGTTCAAAGTACTGGACATGCTTAGGCACACAGTACTTACAGTATTAAGGACTCAGTGCTGCAACACCTTACACATGCTTAAGCTGCATATTATGCAATCCCAGGGGGATAAATGTTCAGCTGGTGTGAATTGCTATAGTTCTATTGACTTCAATGTTTTATTAACTCATTCTTGCAAATGACATACCAGAGATGTGCTTCTAGGAGAGATCTGAAGGAGCAGAGAATAATAGCTAGACCTCTAATAGGGTCATTGCAGGAGTAGTGATGGAATCCAATACTGAGGCAAAATGGCGGTAGCAGAGGAAGGAGAAGGCGACCAACCCAGGCCTGTGAATCCCATTTCCACCTGTAACAATGTGCCCCCATTGCCAAAGAACATGTGCATCTAGAATTGGGATCCTCGGTCACCTGAGGACCCATCAAGCCTGACAGATGTTATCTTCAATTTTGAAGGACAGCCAATGAGTGATGGAAGATTTGAAGTAGAATAGGACAAAAATGACTTACACCTTAGCTTCGAGTGTGCATATGTGAAATTCAAATGTAGATGGTCAGATGGTCAGATTCAGTATTTTGTGAAGGGGCGTGTGGGAACAGTGCTCAGAGCTCCAGAGGAGCTGCACTTCTGGCTCCCTCCCACCCCTAAAATGAGGCAGGCAGAAAATGTTGTGGGAGCAGAAGCAGGGGACTTTTTTTTTTTTTTTTAAGTCCTGGAATAAGTTAAGAATCTCCTCCCCCTGTTCTTAGCACCCCTTCCCTTTCCCTCTGTGCTCAGTAGTATGTTCCTCCCTCCCCCATTTCTCCCCTTCCTTGCCCCCCTCCCTCAGTTGCTGTACCCACTGCCCCTGGCGGACCTAGGGGTAGAGAAAGCTCCAGAACTACTCCTGCCCCACCCAATTTTGACTGTGTAGGGAGCAGGGTTCAGCTGGGAACACAATAGCATCAGTAGGTTCCCCATCCTGGAGCCTGTCCCCAGGCTGCTGGGGAACACCTATGGTGATCAGATAGGAAGATGGGGCCCACCTACTCCTGCTGTCACTAGCTGTTCCCCACTCCTTTTGCAGCCTGACTGGAGTGGGGGAGGAGCAGTTCTGAAGCTCCCCTTGTCCCTATGTCATCTGGGGACATAGGTAGTGGTGGGCAGGAGAGGTGGGTATGAGGGGAATGGGGAGGTGCTGCTGAGCTCTAAGAGGCAGGGAGATGGGGAATATTTGCCTGAGTTGGGGACTTAAATAAAGGTCCCCAGTTGCTGTTCCCATGGTGTAGTCTGCAAGGACAGTGTAACTGCTCCACAGCACCCCCCCGGATCAGTCTCTGGGCTGCCTGGGGGACTGCTGTTGGGACACAAGAAGAAAGCAGCCTTGCATGGGCTAACATACTTCATGCTGCCCTTGTTCTTTCCCAAAAGATAAGCACAATGATTCAATTTGAACACCAGTAGTATTAGTACGTATTTCTTTGCATGCAGGAATGATGAGTTTTGTTCTGGGCAGTGGGTATGAATGAGGGTCTGTAGGCAAGGTAAAATGAAGAAGGTTGGGGAATAACAGTAATTAGTAAGACTGAAATGGTCTCTTCCTTTCCTAATGCACTACTATGACCAGTTTTCACATTTTGAAGCAATCAGTCCAGTTTTTTTGGAGGATTTGCCTTGAAATCCTTATCAATTTTTCCAGAGGATTTGTCCACTGGGTACAGACTTTCAGTTAAAAAAATACTTTGAACTTTGGCAGTACTGCAACCCATACATCTCTTTCCAACAAATAGACATATTTGATATTATTTATTTCAGCTTAATGGACCAATGTCTATCAATACGTATCCCATGTGTTACACAACAGAATGGCAGTTAATGATCACAAAAATAAGGTGAAAGAATTCTGTTATTTGTGGCTGTTCATTTAAGGTTTGATTCTAATTCTCCAAACCCTAAATGGATGAAGGGTTGATGCATTTTTAAAGCTGTTCTCCTAGCTCTGATAATGGCCCGCCTAGCTGGATACATAATTAGCTTCTACATCAGAAGGACTTCAAATAGAATGGTGCTCTGAACTAGACAGTCTTGTTCCTCTAAAGCTCTTACCTAGTACTAAACCTTTAGACTTTAAAAGGCTTTTTAATTTAAGCGTCATATCCTCAATTATGCAAATGATTTTTTATATTTGCACTAAAAATAGGATCAGACATACAATTAAACTTTCTTTTAGGAAACCCCTCCACCTGAAATGGACTTGTTTTAGAGCAGTCACTGGGGCACTATTGGCAGTTGGTTTCAGGTAAGTGGAATATGATCCAAGGTTTGCTGAACTCCAATGGAATTCACATTCTTCAGTGGGCTTTAGTCTAGACTTTCACAGTGAGTGTAAGAGGACAGGTCTGTACCTATTACTTTGCCAGAATATTTATGTCACTTAGTAGCATTTTTTTTTCATGCCATATTTTCAAATGGACACATCTGTACTACAGACTTGATTATACCAGCCAAATGTTGGTACACTGGCATATGCACTATGTCAGTATAGCTTATATCAGTTTTCCAATGAAAATAAGCTATACCAGTAAAGGCACTTTTATTAAACATGTTTAAGGTGTGTTTACACCAGGTGAGTATTTTGATATAACTATACCTTTCCTTGAAAGCTGTTTTGAGTTCCTAGTTCATACACTAGTTGTATGAAGAGGAATGTATATCCAGGCCACTAATGTAGGTACATGAGTCTCTAGTCTCAGTCAGGTTTTTGTGACTTTTCTGGTCTATAGCAGCATCTGATGGAGGAGGAAGACTTTTTACTCTTTGGTATTAACAAGACACCTGTATGAAATTGACTGTGGAGTAGTTTAGCTGGTTAAGTTTTATTCATCCTCTGAGGCCTGTGAAAAAGATTTCTTCATCCTTTGTACCATGAGATATGTTGCTTAGATATGAGAGGCTTGCACTCTGACAATCATTTTAATGCTCCAGTCCTGTTGCAGACTTGTGGATAATTTCAGGTACTGCTCTTGACATCAATGTAGTCCAGTGCATAGGTCAGTAAAGAAGGTAGCTGTTTGTCACTGTGATCTGCAATATGGCAGAGCTTTTTATCAACTCAAACTGGCCCTTAACAAAATGCTAGCTGAATATTGTTATGTGCCAGGACAAAGGGCATTACACTGAGTATGGTGGATGGTGTGGAAGGCCAGCTCTGTCTGTCCTCAAAAACTCTGCTCTGTGACAATTTGGTTAATATGGGCCCTGCAGAGGGCAGACATCCCATCTCTTTAGGTAACCTGAGTTGGATACATTCCTGAGGGAGGTGGGGAAACCTGTTCCCTCTGCCTATGTGACTGGCATCACATACCTGAGGGGCTTACGCTCCTTATTGTTCTAAGCAAGACCCATCTGACTGGGAGGGGGCTAGAGACCCTGCCAGGCTACCCAGCAACCAGTGATGCATTTCAAATTGGTTGGCTGGCAGCCAACAGGTGCTGGCCTCCATTGGACTAAGTAAATGAAGTCATAAGGCCTATATAAGTTAAGGACTGCCCAGGAGGAGGGACAGTAGCCATGATAAACTCAGGGAGAGAAGAGCTGGACTATCTGAAACTTGCTTTCTCTCTTGAAACTCATGATCAATGAACTGCCTGCCTCCAGAGGGAATCTCCATCTGCCTCTGGATGATACTTGTGAGTAAGCTACCTGAGATCTAACTAGATATATAACTTGCAGTAACTCGGATGCGTGATCCCTGTTTGCTCTATGGGATTTCTCTGATATTGCTCTACCCTGTACCCTATTCCAAACCTACTCCTTGTAACCAATAAAGTTTTCCTTTGTACCTTGTTACATCTCAGCTGTGTGTTCTTGGGCAACCCTGGCACAGGATGCAGTCTGTCTGACTCACAAGGACTCACCCCCCTCCCTCCCCTTCTCTACATAAACGAAACTGATTAAGATGCAGTGGGAGACACACCTAAGACCCTCCAGATAAGGGTGACAAGAGTGAAACAACTGCCCTAGGTCTCATTTGCATCCGAGATGGAACCAGATGACCATTCATTTACATGAGAGATGGAGAACAGAAAGCCTGAAGCAGAGACTGCAGTGAATTCTGGGACCAGAGAAGCAGCGGAGCACTGCATGATGGGGAATCTGTGTTCCAAATGTTAATCAACCCATGTTCACACACACCCAGCTCAGCATTTATCAGACCAGTTCTAATCTGGATTTACAAAGGACTTTTCCCCCCCACCAGAAACACACGCACCTCTAAGTTTAATAGGCATCTCTGGCCGTACATTCCTCAGTCCCACTATGGGAGGCCTATTTAAACTTGATTGACTAAAACTCGGTTGCCGGGTTAGGGAATGTTGAGGCAAGAGACCGAGTCAGAGTGGGTATGGGCAACATTTGAACAATGGTTAAGGGTTCATCACAGCGTCCAGCCCGTTGGAGCCCTAATCACAGGTGTTGTCATACTTTTCCCGAGACGACTGGTGGGAGTCCTCTCCTCAAAAGGTTATGAGCACCCCAATAATTGCTTTAAGTCTGTTGAAAGACTATAGTAAGATCTGGAAAAGTCATGCTAAGCTGAGGCTTGTGCACAACAAGTAAAAATCCAAAATCCTGATGCTGCAAGCTATCTATTGTTTCTGAAGAAACCATGAGATATCCCATCAGTATATCTGCCATTCATAGGAATCTCAAGCTGGTTCCCAAGTATTTGGTTACTCCCTAATCTTAAGTGTTTCCTGATTATCAATCAGTTTCTTGAGATGTTCCAAACCAGATAACCCCTTGTCAATAGAAAAGACAATGATTTACACAATTAAGGATGCTTCAAAGCAGCTGAACTGAGGGTATAAAAATCTGTAAAAAGTGTGTGTGCTTCTAGAAGAAAAAGAAGAAGAAAGAAGAAGAAAACTCCTGTGCTGACACCATCCCCTGTTGTTCTTGGGACACTGGAAGAACAGATCATCTCCCTTCAAGGACTGTGCCTGTCAGCTTTGCACCCCGAGTACCTTGGACTGGTGAGATCCCAGCGCTCTCTCTCTCTTTTCACTCTAGGCATAAACTTCTGAACCTGAACTGTATCAGTTAAGCTTGAGCTAAGTTTCCCCAAATACTTAGTGAAACCAGGGTAGTACTGTAATTGTTTGTGTTTGTTTTTCTTTTGCATATCTATTACTACTAGTACCATTATATATTTCATATGCTTAGCAGTAAATAACTTTTATAGGCAAACTGGTAGTAATTGGGTATATTTTTCCTTCTCTGCTTCTCTTTCCTCCTGTGCTCTGCAGCAACGCTTCTTTTACCTAAGGTAAAGATCCCTGTGAAGCCCAAAAATATTGTGGGGTCTGTTCATCAAGAGGCCAAAGATTGGGACGTGCTGAGTTTGAAACACATAAGGGGATCAGCTTGTACAGGCTGATTGACCCAGTTTGACTCAGACATGCCCTTATGAACTGAATGCTGGCCCATGAGGGTGTCAGCTGGACACCCAGCCGGATTCAGAGGGATTCTGTTTACCTGTGTGCTTGTGTCTGACTGCAGTTTATTGTTGCTCTGATGAACTGATTCTTGGCATATGAGGGTGTCAGCCTGTCCATGCTGATCAACCCGGCCGGGTCAGGCGTGTCATGTTAATTTGTGTGTGTTTGTGTGTATGACTGATTTGGTGACTGGAGAAACCCAGCCCCATTGAGATTGAGTCCTGCAAGATAGCTGTATTGGGGGTGAGGGTTTGCAGAAGGGAGAGATACAGCTCCGTATAGTAACTCAAGCAGCACATTGACAGAATCACCAAGACCCTAGAAACTATCCCTCATAAATGAGCACACCCCAAAGTAATGGGCAAATCTGGTAACAATCTATTGTGGGAGACTTAGTGGGAGAGGAGCTAGATTATGCCTTGGGGTTCCCTTAGTTCAGCTGACTTAGGGAGACCACTATTTGTGCTTCAGTCTGAGGAAAGCACCCCAAGTTCTTGAAGTGGGTTAAGTACCCTTGAGGGCTACTAGGCCAGTGTTTCCCAGGGGGCACAGTGCCAGGATCAGGCCAGACCCTGGGTGGTGGCAGCACTACCCCCAGGTTAGCGGGTGTGATCCAGGAAGGGGGTTGGCCAGATGTGGAGCGCCCCCAGGGAGGCACTTGGAGCCTGGAAGGTGGTCGGGCGTAGTGAGGTGGGTGGCACAGTGCAGAAGCAACCCCTACTAGCCCACCACAGCTGGCATGAAGAGGACTGGGGAATTTCTACTGATCGTAATCCAGAAGGGAACTAGCTATACCAGTTAGGAAGGATTTAGGGTAATTAGAACAGTGAAACATGTGTGCCTAAGAAAGCTGTAGAATTTTCTTCCTATAGGTTGGATAAGCATTTGACAGGGATAGAATAGTACATCTGGCATTTATGCATCGGTTGGACTAGATAACCCTTGAGGGCCCTTCTCTCAATTGGAAACATGAGATTAGAACTGGTGAAAGAATAGAAGATGGGTGATCAGATGTTGGTGATCAAAATACTCAGTACTCAGGATGAGTTGTATAGAAGAAAGTTGTGATTTATGGAATGCTACATTACACAAGATAATGAGAAGCATCTTTCCAGGACACGCTACAAAATAAAGGTATGGCTGTAGCATGCATAGGCATACTCATGCTAGCTTTAATTATTCTGCACATGTACAATTTCAGTAAAGATATTATAGTGTGGCCTTCCGGGTGGACTTGCACTGTCTAGGGAGCATGTACAGGCCAGGCTGCTATTCAGCTGATAATCATGCTGTTGTGTCTTTCCTACTACTGTTACATGTACTAGCTCAACTTCAGTGCAGGTTTCTGACTGTGCCAGAATCACACCCTTGACAGCAGTGTAACTATATCCTTGGCAGACAGCTGAATCCAATTAATTCAGAGAGCATATGTTTCCAACATAAAACAAATTGGCATACAAAGTTGATCTGCAGAAGTAGGAAAAAGGAAGCTAAGTATATTTGCATACAGAGACAAAAAGGATGGGAAATATGCACAACCACTTAAGTGAAATCATCCAAACTTAGGCTCCAGTCCTGGAAGTCATTCAAGTAAGTGAGACTTTACCTGGATTCAGCTGTCTGCCCAGACATCTGAACTTGCAGGGTGGGAGCATAAAAAACCTAAAATTTTTACCCAGTTTTAATTTTCCTAGGATTCTGACATGAGTATAACCAAGTTATTGCTTGTAAAAGGGCTATTTTTTAGTAATGTTCCTCAGTGGCATCAATAGATAGGCAATAAGGTGTATAAAATTGATGAAATCCATTAGCATCAGTGTATTTTGCAAATTTTGTGTATTTTGTTCATATGAGGGGATAAGTATTGATGAACCATGGAAGTATGAAGTTAAGGTCAATGGGTAATACTTAACCTAGGTAAAACTCTTAATGAGAGTTTTGGATGAACAATTTTGCAGGATTTAGCCTTAAGACTTAACGTATGTTGGATCTATTCACTATTCTGATTGCCTGTCTGGAATACATCCAGGTATAAAATCTCAATGGCGGCAGATTACAGAGGCAATACAGTAAGTGGACATGCAGTGTTTCTTGTTGACTGGTCTGCATCTATATACATCTATACTGATCTAGATATATACAAGGGAGAGTCAGAGAGGGGAAATAATGCATTACTTCAATCTGCTTATGTATTCCTCTTCTCCTCCCCCTTTTCAGGTAAGGTAAAATGTCTGCCTACATCTCTTCTTCTGTGTTCCTGACATAGTTCTTTATTCATCTCAGGAATCCCTCTTGATCTTCAACCAAGTTATTGCATACAAAGTGGGAGGGAGAACCTCATAACAAGTTTACAAGTCTTGTTTATATTCCCATAATATTTTTCATAAAACTATGACAGCTTCACTGAAAAATTATTTTAATTATCTCAAAATGAATCATACAAGGAGGAAATATGAAAAGATAAGTCTTAAGTCTGACTGTACTTCAATTGCTTCAGCTAATGAAAGAGGAATTAGGTTTCCACAGAATACAAAACCTAAATTGCACGAACAATCTAACTAAGATTAGAAATGTGCTGAATCTGTAACAGTCATATGTTCCATTTGGGAGACAGTGAGTTTGTAGCATGTGTGGGTTGGTTTTTTTGGGGGGTGGGGGGTTGTGTTTTTTTGTTTTTTGCTCCTAATTTGACAAGCTAATCTTAGTTGAAAATTGTGTTGAAAACACTTAGCAATTATTTTGGGATATTTTGGGATTCTGTGTGCGTATTACCAAGGCATTTGTAAAAAAGCAAGTGTACGTTCTAGAAATTGGGTCCAATCCATCAAATACATACAAGTAACTTTATTTGTATCCTGTGGTCCTTACTAGAGCAAAAACACCACCAAATGCCAGTAAAGAACTTCAGATTTTCAGAAGTATATGAATAACCCATACAGCAGGAAAAGAAATGATGCCAATTGACAATACTACTGTTTAATACACACACAAACACATAATAGCTCTTACTGCTAAAATAACTGCTCCTTGTCAATTATCCATGTTGTGCTATTTGATTGAATTTTAATTCAAGATTTTTACAGAGGCTTTTTGTGTTTGAGATTTTTTCTGAACTTTCAGCTGGTTAAAAATATACAGCGTAAAATAAACCATGTTCAGTATTATTATATTGTTAGTGCTTCTCTTCAGCCAACCTAGCATGGCAATGCTGCAGAGTAATTAACCAACAAATCTGTCCTCTCTAGTCTAAAAATATCAGCCAGTGGGCTTTAGTAAAATGCAATATGTTATAGATTGCAAAGCTGATTTTCAACTTAAAGGATATTGAGGAAGCGTAGATGTAGCTTTGATATTTAGCAGTGCAGCAGGGGATGTGCTGCTATACACGTAGCTAAATCTAAGTAATTGTTTTTCTCTGGGTTAGAGGCTTCCTATCTTGTTTCAAGACAAAATCCCATCATTCTCTGTAGTTAACTCTAACACTTTTTTGTTTTCAATTTTAGGGTAATACTTGAGTTTGAAAGATTATTAGACTTTAGAAGGTTTTCCTCTGGTCCATAGATGTTATAATGAGATATGTATGGTATTAAGGGAAATACTTGACTCAGGAAATTGCTAATGTGCAAGAGACTTTCCCTTAGGTCAGATCAGTAATCATAAGAAATTCCTGCCATACAATGGCTATTTTGGTATCATGTTAGCCCATGAGGTTATAGTGCTGAAAACCTATTTGCTACCCTTGTAATAAGATTTCCTTCTGTATCTCCTCAATTAATATTTTGCCTGTTAGACCAATTAACTAAATTCATTGGTGGTGCATATTGGACTAACCCCATTGGAGTAGGCTTTACATTATCTTGTAATGACAGTGAATTTGATTTGCCTGAGATGTTGTCTTCTTATGTTATCCCATTTAAAAGAGAATAAAACTGATAGGAGAGCTATACAAGATTTTGAGGATGTGGGTCCCAGGCTTGCCAACACACATGCTTAACTTTTTATTCATAAATGTAAAAATACCTGACATGCATAAGGGTTTGCATGTCTAGGCCTCCTCACCTATCAAATGCTTGTGAGCAGAAGGCAAAAGTTACTTGATAAAAATGAAGGAGCTAACAGGACTAAAATGTTAATAGATTCATAGATTCATAGATGCTAGGGTCAGAAGGGACCTCAATAGATCATCGAGTCTGACCCCCTGCATAGGCAGGAAAGAGTGCTGGGTTCAGATGACCCCAGCTAGATGCTTATCTAACCTCCTCTTGAAGACCCCCAGGGTAGGGGAGAGCACCACCTCCCTTGGGAGCCCATTCCAGACCTTGGGTACTCTAACTGTGAAGAAGTTCTTCCTAATGTCTAGTCTAAATCTGCTCTCTGCTAGCTTGTGGCCATTATTTCTTGTAACCCGTGGGGGCGCCTTGGTGAATAAATACTCACCAATTCCCTTCTGTGCCCCCGTGATGAACTTATAGGCAGCCACAAGGTTGCCTCTCAACCTTCTCTTGCAGAGGCTGAAGAGGTCCAGTTTCTCTAGTCTCTCCTCATAGGGCTTGGCCTGCAAGCCCTTAACCATATGAGTGGCCCTTCTCTGGACCCTCTCCAGGTTATCCACATCCCTCTTGAAGTGTGGCGCCCAAAACTGCACGCAGTATTCCAACTGCGGTCTGACCAGCGCCTGATAGAGGGGAAGTATCACTTCCTTGGATCTGTTCGTCATGCATCTACTGATGCACGATAAATGCAGGTTTTCTGGTGGCTTCGTCACACTGTTGACTCATGTTCACCTTGGAATCCACTAGGACTCCAAGATCCCTTTCCACTTCCGTTTCACCAAACAGGTCATTCCCTAGGCAGTAGGTATGCTGAACATTTTTCCTCCCTAGGTGCAACACTTTGCATTTCTCCTTGTTGAATTGCATTCTGTTGTTTTCCGCCCATATGTCCAACCTGTCCAGGTCTGCTTGTAGTTGTTCCCTGCCTTCCGGCATGTCCACTTCTCCCCACAGTTTTGTGTCATCTGCAAACTTGGATAGAGTACACTTGTCACAATGAATGATCACAATCCAGATTGGGGCTAAGAATATAAATACCTGGATGCTTTGTTCTTTTGGGGGTGGGGAAGGAAGTTATGGACAGTAATGTGGCATGCCAGTCTAAACAGGATGGCAATAGAAAGCCAATGCTATGATATCTAATTTTTGCCAGCATTGGTTGCTATGCATTATGCCCTGGGCAAAAATCTTGAAATCTGTAGTTAATGTTGTATCACTTTTCACATACCATTTTTCTCCTTAAAAGTAATATGCTTAGGCCTTGGGCAATGTCAGTATTGGGTGTAAGCCTTTGTCATTTGGCATCATGTGTCCAGAGAATAAATTATGCTAGTCTGTTCCATTATTTTAAATTGTCAGAGCCTCTCAATGTGCTAATAACATCTTTTGTATATCACATTCAGTGTCGTTTATTTTAAACATACTACTGCAGAGTCTGGCATTCTGTTACTTCCCCATATCATGTTACCTTGTGTTCTGCAGTATAATAATTTACTCAGTGTCATAGTCCAAAGAGGACTGATATGGGGATTACCATTGGCAATGCATAGGGGGTTCACATAGGTGCATGTGCACCTCCTGAGATTGGCCATGCACACCCCCTGGAAGTGCCAGCCATGAAACCGTAAGTGCTGGCAAAAGTACACTTCTGGTTTCATCTTTTTCACTGCTGGCTGCTAGGGAACTCCCCCTGGTTGGCGATCTGGTGTCCCCCCAGACTCAGAAGGCACCAGTCGCTCATTGGGATTACCATTATATTCCTCTGTGCCACAGTAGCATGATTCCATTGGAATAATGTATTACCTGACTTGAGCAATCTTGAAGTCTCTTACTACACCTATGTGTGTTTTAGAATGGAAGCATTCAGTATCATGAATGGGGCAGTGCACATATTTCAGTAGCACAGCAAGAAAGGAAGCTGATAACCCAACTTCCAGTATAAGCTTCCTACTGACCATGCTTGCCAAGCAGCAGTCTTTTCTGTCTGCTACCTGATAAGAGCCTCCCTCAAGCTCATTTCTGAAACAATTTTATATTAAACCCTCCTCAAGCTCAACTCCTGATGGCAGTTGTGTTTGGAACTCACCCAAGTACTTCAGACTGTAAGCTTCCTGCTCTGACTTCTGGCCTTTTGTATCCTACTTCTAGTCTCTATTGCTCCTAATTGGAGCCAAGCACAGGTGGAGACACAAGTAGGGATTCCTAGAAGGGCTGTATTTGAGAAACAGGAAGTACAATATGCAGTGGCTGCAAGCTAAAATACTGCATTTACTTGCATAGAAGATGACCCTGATTATAAGATGATGCCCCCCAAAATTAGATTCTACATATGGAAAATTCATAAATTTGTTATAATTTTCCAGGTATAGAATCTAATTACTAGGGGTTTGCACTGAATTTGTCCCCCTCCCACTGCTACGGCAGGGAAAATGAATCTGGGGGTCAGGTAGCTCTTTTGCTCTCTTCCCACCCAACTTATTTCCATAGCAGACTCTTCCCCCTCTCCTTACTGTCAGACCCTGCTTTCCCAGCACACATGGAAGTAAGGAGCAAATTTGTAAACAATAACCTTGAATCACACTTGGCCCCTGGCTCCATGGCACTTGACCCCTGGCTCTGGTGAGAGATGCATGGGCGGAAGTGCATTGCATCTCCATGAGCCCCAGGACCCCCCAACAGGCCCCCAACAAGCCCTGGCTTAGCCAGAGGTAAGCAGGGGCCCATGGTAGGTGGGACTTAGCCCAGCTGCAGGGAGGCAGCTGAGAGGAGCCAAGGAGGGTCACATTCCTCCCTGGCTCCTACTTGGCTCAGCCCTGCAGGGAGCCATGCAACCAGAGCGGCCTGGTGTGTGAGTCAGGGAAAGGGAAGAGGCATCCATCCCCTTCTTCAGTGGGGGAGGGACCCCCCAGCCACCCCGAGAGCGGTGTGGCACCGGTGGGCCCTTCCACACATGTGCACAGTTAAAAAAGGGCCCACCAATGGCAGAAGCTGCACTTGGCCTCCGGCTCCAGTAAGAGACAGAAGGGCTGAAGCCCCAGGACCCCACAACAGGACCCCAAGGAGGTAAGCAGGGGCCCATGGTGAGTGTGACTTAGCCCATCTGTGGGGAGGCAGCTGAGAGGAGCTGAGGAGGGTCACGCCCCCCCGGCCCAGCTCCTACTTCACCCAGTCCCCCAGGGAGCCACATGGCTGGAGCCTTGTAAACAGGACATGCAAACAGGCATGTTTCTAGGCCTGGTCTGTGAGTTAGCCTGGCAGTTCACGCAGGAGGGTGAGTGGGAGAGCACGAGGCTGTGCCAGTGAGCCCCAAGGGAAGGTTGTCACAGCAGTAGCTGGACTACCACTGGTGCAATATGGACGGGCACACCTGCAATTAGACCTAGACAGGTTACAGGGGTGGGCAGATGAGAACAGGATGGGTTTCAACACTGACAAGTGCAAGGTGATGCACCTGGGGAGGAAGAACCAGCAGCATACCTACAGGCTGGGGAACTCCCTTCTTGTCAGTGCAGAGGCAGAAAAGGATCTTGGAATCATTATTGATGCCAAAATGAACATGGGCCGACAGTGTGGGGACGCGGTCAGGAAAGTCAACCGTACCTTGTCATACATCCACAGATGCATCTCGAGCAGGTCCAAGGAGGTGATCCTCCCCCTCTATGCAGCACTGGTCAGGCCACAGTTCGAGTACCGTGTCCAGTTCTGAGCACCGCACTTCAGGAGGGATGTAGACATCATTGAGAGGGTGCAGAGGAGGGCCACCCGCGTGATCAGGAGGCAGCAGGGCAGGCCCTACGAGGAGAGGCTACAGGACCTGAACCTGTTCAGCCTCCACAAGAGAAGGCTGAGGGGGGATCTAGTGGCCTGTTACAAACTAGTCAGAGGGGACCAGCAGGTATTGGGGGAGTCTCTGTTCCCCTGAGCGCTACCAGGAGTGACTAGAAATAACGGTCACAAGCTGGCAGAAGGTAGATTCAGACTAGACATCAGGAGGCGCTACTTCACAATCAGGGTGGCTAGGATCTGGAACCAACTTCCCAGAGAAGTGCTGCTGGCTCCTACCCTGGGGTTCTTTAAGAGGAGGCTAGATGAACACCTGGCTGGGGTCGTTTGACCCCAATGCTCTTTCCTGCCATGGCAGGGGGTTGAACTTGATGATCTGTCAAGGTCCCTTCCAATCCTACAAACTATGAAACTATGCACCCTGAGGATCCCCAAGGAGTCTGAGAGCTCCCCCTCTGGTACTTCTGAGGTCTCCACCCAGACTGAACCTATGGTTCCAGGCTCCACACAGATGGAGCCTCTGATTCTTGGTTGTCGGGGCTGCCTGGCATGATTCCAGGCACATGGGACTGGGATCATGGCCATTTGCAAGGTTTGTTCCACTTCAGAGTCTCTAAGGTGCCAGATAGCAGAGCTCCAAATGGCGGTTCAGAGACTGTGTGCCATCAGGGATGGTGAGCAGGAGGAAGCGAGAAACCCTTGCAAAGCCAGCAGGCCAAGGCACTTAAGGGAGCCCACCCCTGCCCCAGCCCTGGTACAAGCTGTGGGCAAGGCAAGAGCCCCCAAGGGGACACTTGCCTGCCTGTACACAAAAGCCAGGAGCTTGGGGAATAAGCAGGAGGAACTCATCCTCCTGCGTAACACAAATAATTACAATGTCATAGGGATGACAGAGACCTGGTGGGACTCCACCCATGACTGGACCGCGGGTATAGATGACTATATCCTGTACAGGAGACATTGAGTAGATAAAAGGGGCGGAGGTATAGCTCTCTATGTTAAAGAAAGCTATGCATCTCTGCAAGCTGATGTTGGCGACCAGGGTGGATGACTGGAGACCCTCTGGGTTAAAATCTGTGGGGAACACGGCACAGGGGACACAATGGTGGGAGTTTACTACAGACTAATAAACTCTGCAGCAGGGCTGTACTTGTAAATATAAGTCCTACCCTGCTGCTGAGTTTGGTTTTTTTTGTGCACAGCAGCACACGTGTAGATGCTGACCCTGCTGGTGGGGCATGAGGGTGTTTCAGTGTGTGGATTGCCTGTTGGCTAGCCTGACAATGTAGCACCCTCATCCTCCTGCCAGCCTCTTTGCAGCATGTTGAGCCAGGTTGGAGCAGCCCCAGGCTGGCCAGCTGATGCCCTGGGCCCCCTGGCAGTCAGGGCTGCTGTAACCTGGCTCAGTATACTGTGGTCTGGGTGCATATGTAAACTGCATGCCTGGCAGCAATGAACTGTGGAGCAATAAGCTCCACAGTTTATTGCTGCATGCTAATGGCATGTGTAGATGTACCCTGTATGAGCTAGCTTGATGAAGGTAAAAGGTTTGGAATTTAAAAGCTCTGAGCCTCAAATAGGCTGAATACAGGAACTTCTGCAGGTTCCATAACAGGAAATCCAAAAATAATGTGAAGAAGAGTCAATACTGTGAGTGAAATTTTGGCCCCTACTGAAGTCAGTGGAAGTTTTATAAATTACTTCAGTAGGGTCAGTATTTCACTCTTTTTATTCATCTTTTGATATATCTGAATGAAGTTTTGGGAGACTTTGGCTGTGATACCTGTTCTATAGGGGTAGGTAAGTGCAAAGCATAAATGTTCCCTGCCCTAAAGAATGTACATGTTGTCCCTGATAGATTGTAAGTAGTGGTATAGAATATGGTACAGACTATGATACAGTGAGGTCAGAATGAAGAAAAAATTATTAAGGCTGCCTGAAATTTTGTTTCCACAAAATAACGACAATTATGAGTTTCTTCTCTGTCCTCACTCTACTACACTGTGCCTTCTTCTCCTATAATAAATATACCCTACCACCACAAAAGAATGAATAAGGTGGGGAAAAAGGGGTATACCGAAGAACAAGCAACATGTTTTAAGACTCTACAGAATGATATCATGATAACATTTGTGTTGGTATTAGAAAAGGAAAAATGATTAAGAAAGAATTCTGTGAAAAATGTTTGAAAATTGTCAAAAAGCCCTAAATTCTTGATGTTCATTGAATCTTTACACAGGCAAAAATCTCTGTTTTTAATTAACTTTGAAATGTAGTCCTCCTTCAGTTTACTAAGAATACTTTTCTGTGTTCATTTTCAGCTCTTTTCACAGATTTCACATTTACCATGAGTTTTTCTGCAATGAGAAAGTTTCATGCATAAGAACTGTGATTTTTAGCAAGAAAAAGGCCAAATTACAATGTTTTTTTTTTCTCACCAGACATCACTGAACCCAGTAGAGGAGCTGAAATCTCTGTCTTCTCATAGAAGTTCCCAGTTTTGCCACCTTAATAAAATTACTTACAGAACTCATCTGACTTCAGGGGGACATAATAAATAAAGGTGGGATCCATAATAAAATTCCTTAGACACAGTTAAGTAGAAATTACAGCTGGGCATTAAGTAGAAGTAGTATTCTCTTTTCTTTCTTAAACAAACAGTAACTTTCTGATTGCAGAGGGGCTCATTCTTACTAAAGACTTCAATGCAACACAGAATCCTTATGGTGCCCTATATGTAGACAATTTTATGCATTGTGGGTCACTCCTTCCTTGTCCCACAGTCTAGGGCTGCTAAGGACAGGACCTCTTATGTGAACCTTTAATTGTGAACCAGAGCACCTGAACCAGAGAAATTCTTCTCCAACTGTGGTAATATCCAAATGGCTATCACTTCCATGCACCTACACCTTGTTTTCGGTAATGGAAAACAACATTGATGAACATTTTGATTATAGAGGAACATTGTTTTAAAAGGAAACGTAGAAATTCAAATAACCAAAGGCCATTTTTTATAAATAAAACTTAATTGAAATATCATGAACAATTCTAATATAATAAACAGCTTAGTCTGTCTGTTTGTGTGTCTGTCTGTAACACTTTTGGACAACTGCTACTGAGAAGGTGGGCAGTATTTGATTGGGTAGCCAAGGTGCATATGCCTAAGTTGCCAAGGAAGTTTGTGACCACAGTGAACATGTCCCAGCCATTCGAGCAGTGGGACTTCCCCCCAGCCTCCCTGCCTGAGGATGAAAGGGGGCATTCATGGTGACATTGCCTTCCCTGTTTCCTGGCCCTGCTGCCCCCCAGAACAGCCGGCAGGGAGGGGAAGGCACCGGGCAGGGAGGGAGGCAGATATGGGCCAGGCAGATGTGGAGTGTTGTGGGGTGTGCAGTAGGGCCAGACATGGAGCAGCAGGGAGTGGTGGTAGAGTGGGGCTGGTCCCGGAGTGGTGGGGATGGGGGTGAAGCAGGGCCAGACCCGGAGTGACCAGGGGGGTGGAGTGGAGCCAGACCTGGAGCAGCCGGGGGGTGGAGCAGGACTGGACTCAGAGCAATGGGCGGGGGTGGGGGTGTGTGTGGAGTGGCTGGGGTCTTGGAGTGAGGCCACACCCAGAGTGGTGGGGGTGGGGAGTGGAGCAGGGCTGGACATGCAGCAGCGGGGGTGGGAGGGGGGAACTGAGTGGGGCCAGACTTGGAGCAGCAGGGGAGTGGGGGTAGTTGAGCAGGGCTGGAACCAGAGTGGCGGGGAGGGGGGGAGTTGAGTGGGTCCAGACCCAGAGCAGTTGGGAGGGAGCATAGAGCTGGATGTGGGGCCCCCTGTCATTCTTGATGGGCAATTTGCTAGTTATATTATAAATGGGATATGGGGTAAGATTCCAATGTGCTCTGTGAGAGGAAAAAAATGGAACCTCAAAGATCAAAGGAGTAAATGAACCCATTAGGACTTTGCAGAAAGAAGTATTGTGCTAGATTTGATGGATTGAATGGGCCATGAAAGTCATGCTGGTGCCATGCCATTTTTTGATTTCTCCAAGTTTTGACATTTTGAAACTACTGGTCCCAAAATGTCAATTTGTTTTGTTTTGTTTCCTTTTAAGGAAGGCAAATGATACAGTGTTGCCAACATTTTGTAATGCTGAACTAATTATTCCCATATGGTAACGCACCATTTTCATTGTGTTGCAAGAAACAATAACACATCTAAATATGAATGTAATATTCTTATTATAATGACTGGTATAACAATATTTACTGTTCTCTTGTACCATATTGCTGACTATACCAATACGTTGTTCTCTAAGTCCCAAACACTAGTTCTTCTAGTTGCAGCATTATATCTTTTATAAAAGCTATTTCTATACTGAATTCTTCATTTGTGCACCATTTTCTTTTTCAATTGAAATGATTTCTTGATATTTTTGGTTACATTTTTTAAAAATCAAATAAAATGAGGGAAAGTCAAGACAAAGAAACTATTTTTCTGCTCTGTTCTACACATGCTGAGATCACTGCTCATTCTTACCTTTTTTGGTACTGAGTACCAGCTTCTGGTTCTGTAGTTTAGGTAGTTCTTGTGTTTGTGAGGTGTTCCTCTTCTGGGTTAATAGTTTAATTGTTTCAGAAGAACATAGCTGGCATGGGAGGTCATAACAGTAGAATGAGTGGACATCTTTGAAGGATTTACATATACCCATGGAGGACTTTAGAATACCAGGAAGAAGACATTTAATATCACTCTACTCAATTAGAGGCCAGTACAAAGATTGTAGCAATAAGCAACCAACAACTTTAATGGCCAGCTAATGTACTATATTATAGTGAAGGCACATTCTTCAAAGTACTTCCTTCTTTCCATCAATATTGCCTCCATTTTCTACTCTGCGCATGCATACTTCATCCGTTAGCTCATTAATTAATTCATTCAGAAGAGCTGAACTCTTTACTAATTCTTTTACTCACTGGTCTGTTTGCCTGGTAGGGCTTTTTAAATAAGTGATGATAGTAGTATTTCTTTATTACAGATAGGAAGAGTTCTTCTTTCCATCTGAAGTAAGAAGTGAACTGGTAAGACCAGCTGGGGTAAGGATTTATTTGCCCACTTGTGGCCTGAAGAACTGGTTCACAATATATTGAACTCCATGACAGGGTCAAAAGCTTACCTGTAAGAAACCTAATGTGGACGTTTTGAAGAATAGATTTTGGTTCATCAGGTCAGAGATGTCAACCATGTGGATGTCCCAAGGCTTCATCACCATTTCAGACAGCTTCTGTCAGCCCCTCTGGCAAGAGAATGGCTCAAGACTGTTCCTCCCTAGGTCTGAGTCTGTGTTAATAATGCCATTAGTTATGTTTGTTCATGCTTAACAACATTTCAAGTCTTCCTTTTTAGGCAGAAGTGAACAGATGGAGAATCAGCTAATCTAATCAAGTGTATACATACTCTCAATAAATAATGGGAAAATGGAAAGGACAGTGTTCAGAAGTTATCTATTTTAAAATGTTTGTACTAATAAGAAATAAATCTGCTGCCAACAGTGTGAATTGAATGTGGGAATTTTATTAATGTATACATTATTTATCTGCTGCATTTGCCCAAATGATTATTCAGGATTTTGTTATTAAATATAAATGTAGCATTTTGTATAGCACCTCTGTTAAATTTTGGAATTAGAATTTTCAAGAGTAAACAAATTGTAAGCATTTCTTAGAAGGCATTTATGTGTATTTCATTTCAATAGCACCATTTCCATTGGCAGACTTATATAGAAAATAATTATATGTGAGACAAACCAGATTGAAATATGGCTCTGGAATATTGGAAGCTGTCCAAATGAGTTCAAAGAGTTCAAAACCAAACAAACCCCAATTATAAAAATAGTCTGAACCCACAAAACATTAAAGCTAAAATGCTTTTTATCTGTCAAATCAACTTGTAATATCAACAACTTCTAGTTTACTGAAACCATTCTGGTCAGCCTAAATCATTCCATGATGAGTTGTTGACATGATAACTTAGTCTGTATAGGAAATAAATCATAACTTTATGGTAATATATCTATCCCCAGAATATGGATATTGCTAAGGAACAACATAGGAACCTGAGCAAACAGTGGCAACAAGGGCTCCTAGTTACATTTCCATGAGTTCTCATTTCTTGACTTGTAAGATTTAGTGCCACTGGTTCCTTCCTTCTTTAGGTCAGAAATGAGTCTTTGAATGGAAGTTGTTGGGCTGTCTGTGCCATAGAGAACAAGAGTGTGCGGGCCGGATGCGAACCCGAGGCCCTTGTCGCGCTGCACGTGGGCTGTGGCCGGCAGCCCGGGCACGCCGGGTCGGAGAGGGCGGGCGCCGAGCTAGAATTAGGCACAGACGCTTAATGGTAGATTTTAAGATTGTTTACTTACACCGAGATGGTCGCGGTGCAGGCTGAAAGCTTGCTTGAGTTGCGGTTACAAACAGAAAGAACACGAACAATCACGTGGAGTTTGCTAGGCTCCACGCAAACAGAACTCCGGATGTCCTGGACAAGCGTGCCACAAAGCAGAAAACTCGTCGATACGTCTTAAGGAAGGTTACCGCACGAAGACAGGAAGAGGTGGGCAGTGGATCAGGCCGCCAAACTCCTCTGGATCTCACACAGGGTTTCTATTACCCTGCCGTGTACCCAGAGTCCCCACGAGATGGATGTGGAGTCCTCTTCGGCTTGGGCGGAAACCGCTCAAGCCTCTTATACGGCTAGCAGGCCAATTGCTAGCTGCCACGTGGGAATAATTTAGAACTAGCCAATAGCGGGGAACAAATTTGCATTCGAATAGCGGGAACTCTTTGCACCGTGCATTTCTGTGCTGCAAAGAAAATGCACCCTGCAAAGACAGCTGCAAGGTGGCGGGAACTCTCTCCTTTGCACGCAGGTTCTCGGTGCAGCAAAACTCCACCGTGCAATGAAGCTGTAATCCCACGGGGATAATTCTAGTGCTGAAGCACACACAAAATCATACCTTTGGGTCATGACAAAGAGCTTGCAGTTGGATGGATAAAGTGTTTGTTTTTATGGCACTTTGCCTGTCTGATTTTTACACAGAGATGGATTTCTATATCTTTTACTATATCTCTATAGTATGGGGAGCAAAGCCCTCTAAGGGATGATTGCTTGACTGTAGGTGTGTGGTGTTGTTTACTGTTCATTCTTAATGATTATGGGTAATTACCTTGGGTTTTTTTTAACTAAATCTATTCAGAAAATGTAATTATGTTCTAATTGCAGTTCTACAATGGATTATATAGTTATTTCTACACTGCAGATATACGTGAGCTAGAGTCTCAGCAGGGCATAGTACTTCTCACACAGCAACAGATGGCCAGTCTACTAGTGGTACCCATACTAGGCAGTTTAAAGCTAAGTTGGGTAACTGTATGCTACATGGCAACTTGAAGAGTGTATGTTCTCTCTTTTTCCCTTGCTAAGAAGAGAAGCACCAGTTATTTTTCAGAGAGCATTATGAGTGAATCATTCTATCTTTAATTTAAGAAGGTACTCCAAGTATAACTGGTGATTTGGGGAATCTGTCTATGTAAAAATGAAATATTCTGGGTTATGTTAAGACATTGTTTGTCATGAATGCTTCCTTATATGTGGAATCTGCTAGTGGCTGTCAGGGCTGTATGACAAATCATTCCAGACCAGGAGCCATGGAAGTTATTAAACTTGGATGGTTTCTGTTCAAGTAAGAGCACTGAGTAGTTATGCTAAAGAGAGAGACTGCATTGGGAAGCCAGTTTGACTTCTGAAGAAATGAAGCAGCAGAATTCTCTAATGAAGAACAAAATAGCCAGGAGTTGGTGATGGAACATACAAATTAGGGGGACTGACAGGTGCAGATAGTATAGATCAGAGAGAAGAGAAGGGGTGCTTTAATAAAGGGCAGGATCTAATCTACCTAGAGAAGAATGGAAAGGTACCAACGACATGGATCAGAGAGAGAGGAAGAGAAACTGTTGTCTGGAGAAGATGACATGAACTACAAGGGATAGATCCTGAATACCCCAGAGCACTGTGAATCAAGACCAATGAATGCTACAGTATGGTGAGGAACTGAGGTAAGGAAATGCACATACATTAGAATGTATTTGATTCAGATTTGGATTTGGCCTGAATCAGGGACAGTGATTTGATTCATTGATTTGGATCGCTGTCCCTGATTTGAGTCAGCCAAATCTGAATCTGAAGATTCGATGCTGATTTGGAGAATTAGCGATTTGGACATAGACACAGCTTTAAAAGCTTTTTCTACATACCTTGAGGTACCAGCATGGCTTGTGAATGCTGCAATGCTGGGGCAGATAGAGTGCAGGGGGGGCTCTCCATGTGCTTGGCGGTGAACTCAGAAGTGGACCAGAAGTACTTCTGGTCCGCTTCTGGGTCCCCTGGGGAGCATGCAGGCCCCCACCACTGTGTGCCTCTGGCTCAGTAAGAAACCACAGGGGGACCCCAGGAGCCTCCCCCAGACCCAGGAGGCACCAGTTGCTGAGCCGTGTGGGGGGGGCTCCCCAGTGCATTCTTTGGTGGGCACAGAAGTGGACTGGAAGTGCTTCTGGTCCACTTTTGGATCTGCTGCCAAGCACACTGGGGAAGCCCCAGTACTTCTGTGGGACACTCCATGCACCCCAGCATCGCACCACTCATGAGCTGCCTGCTACCTAGAGGTATATAGAAAAAATATTTAATGCTGTGCCTACGTCCAAATCGCCGAATGTCTCTGAATCAATTTGGAGGATTCTGATTTGATTCGGAGAGATTAAAGGGTCCTCTGATTCAATTCAGATTCAGAGGTTCGGCCACCAGATCGGGCCAAATCTCTGTGACTTGAATTGGGGACCGAAGCTTTGCACAGCTCTGATATACATATGCTTATTTCTGCATGGGTCTGTATATTTTTGGTGCTATCTAAAATGAATTAGATAGCCTTACCTCTAGAAATCTAATCAGTGTTTGCACATCTGTGTTGTTTAATTTATCGTGTATCTGTGACAAAAGATTGGTAAGTATAATAGGGAAACAGCCTGGCTAGACAGAAATCTATTCAAAGAGCTGAAGCTCAAAAAAGAATCCTACAAAAAATGGAAACATGGTCAGAATACCAGGGAAGAGTATAAGTATTGCATGGGAATGCAGGGAGAAAATTGGGAAGGCCAAGGCTCAATTTGAGATGCCCATCTTTTAAGAAAGAGAAGGATGAGGATCTGGGGAATTACAAACTAGTCAGTCTGACCTCAGTACCTGGAATACATGGAGCAGGTCCTTGGGGAACTTATTGTGAAGTACCAAGAGAAGAACAAAGTGATCAGAAAGAGCCAGCATGGATTTACCAAGAGCAAGTCATGCATGACCAACCTGACTTCTTTCTATGATAATGTGACAAACTCTGTAGATGGGGGCATAGCAGTGGATGTAATACACTTAGACTTTAGCAAGGCTTTTGCCATGGTCTCCCCAAAAAAATTTCATTAAGAAGATAAGGAGATACAGACTAGATGAAAGCATTGTAAGGAGGATATGTAGCTGGTTGGATCATCGTGCTCAATGAGTAGTCAGCAATGGCTCAATATCTAGTTGGGAGGAGGTAGCAAGTGGAGTTTGCTAGGGATCCATCCTGGGTCTGGTATTACTTAACATCTTCATTAATAATTTGGACAATAGGATGAGTGCACACCTAGCAAATCTGAGTATGAAACCAAGTTGGCTGGAGTTGCAGACAACCTGGAAGTTAGGGCTAGGATCCAAAATGATGTGGATAGATTGAAAAAATGGTCTGTAATCCATCAGATGAGATTCAGCAAGGAAAAGTGCAATGTTCTGCTCTTAAAATGAAATAACTACATGCACAGATACAGACTGGGGAATCACTGGCTAGGCTGCCATACTGAAAAAAGACTTGAAAGTTACGGTAGACCATAAGTTGATTATGAGCCACCAGCATGCTCTTGTTGCAAAAAAGGTCAGCAGTATACTGGTTTGTATTAACAAAATTGTCACTCACAAATGAAGGGAAGTGAGTCTTTCTACTCTATTCAGCACTGGTGAGACCTCCTCTGGAGTACTGTGTGTAGTTTGAAGCCCCACACTTTAAGAAGGATGTGGACAGTTTGCAAAGAGACCAGTGCAGAGTAACAAAAATGATTAGATGCCTATGGAGTATGACCCATAAGAAAATGTTGAAACAACTAGGGTTATTTAATGTGGAGAAGAGAAGACTGAGTGGAAATCTGATAATTCTTGAACTACCTGAAGGATTATTAAACAGAGGAGAGGACTGGACTAGGAGCAATGGTTTCAAACTGCAGTAGAAGAAATTTAGGATGGAGATTTAGGAAGAATTTTCTGACCATGAGGGTGGCCAGACATTGGAACAGGCTACCTGGAGAAGTCATGGAATCTCCATCCCTGGAAATTTTCAAGAGCAGGCTGGACAGACACTTGGCTGGAATGGTTTAGGCAGGGATAATCCTGCCTTGATCAGGGAGCTGGTCTAGATGACCTTGTGAGGTCCCTTCCAGCCCTACTTTCTTATGATTAGAGACATAGCCGAGAATTTTGGTGCTTGGGGCTGGACATGTGCGGAGCGCCTACCTATTTGCTACTATGTAACATAAGAAAAAAGGCATAAAAGAAAAAGGGTGAGTGTCTGGTGTTTCCCTAGTCAGTTAATCAAACCTGAATTGAAAGGTTTCTGAAGGAAACGGTATTATTTCTGCTTTTTGTGCTAGCTTAGCTTAGGTCAGGGTGGAACTAGTCCCCTTATCAAGTTTTATACTGGGGTCAGGTTGGTCACTTTCTTTTCCACAGGGAACTTAACTTGGGGAGTTCTCTGCTACATGCCTCAAAAGGAAGTCACTTGCTATCTAGCATGGCACTGCATGCAGCATAGTAATTTTTTCTTGCTCTGCCTTTCAAACCCTCTTCTGCAAGTTCAGTTCCCCCTGGGGAGCAAAGCCCTCTAAGGGACAATTGCTTACCTTGTAGGGGTGTGTGGGCACCAAGGCTGGGGCATACCTGCAGGACAAGCTACACGAGCAGAAAGGTAACTTTGCACTTACTCATCACATTGACCCTGGTGGCAGGACATAGCACCCATTGCCCTCCTGCAGTGTCTGGCCTCCACTTCTGGGCTTCTGCTGGGCTTTGGTTCAGTAGGCAACCTCTTCCAGAGGTTGTCTCCCAGGGCACGGCTCAGGGTTGTGGGACACTTGGTGAGAGACGTGCTTACTGAGGCTCTGCAGCCTGAGTGGGGCTGTTTGATCAGGGGGACCTTCTTCTAGTTGGTACAGAGGCCCAGGCCCAAGGAGTGTGAGGGACCAGCTAGACCAAGTCAGAAAAGCACAGGAGCAGAGGAAGCCATGGTCACCCAGCAGGAGAAGCATGTGGACAAATAGATGGATACACAGAAGAACCAGATATATAAAGATCACTTTAGGTTTTTGATGTCTCCCAAAACTTAGAAAGGAAAAAGAATTGGGGGGAGGATACTTTGCCCCCAATCCCTGCATTTTGGAACTGTTATGGTTTGATATCTACCTTTTTTTTTTCACAAGAAACTGGATTGACACACTGCTGTCGGTACTTGCTGTAGTCAGAGAACGGTTCACCTTTCAAACCCAGAGATGTCTTTAAATGATTTAAATCTCTTATAAATCCTTGTGCATCTAGACCATGACAAACGCAGATATTGTGACTGTTATCCTTTCCAATAAACTTTACCAGACACTGTCCGTTTGATTTGGTGACACTCATGTGAGGGCACTTGGTGCTGGTGCCCTGCTGGCACTGCCCTGGCTATGGTACAGCCTATGATCATGTGTCCCAAAGAATAGAATAATAAATCCCTAGCACCCACAGGGCATTCTGGGAGAGGGTATGCTTCTGCTGCTGATGGTACCATGGCAGTGTCTAGAGGGCCAGCACAGGTTGACGAGGCTGTGAGGTTGTATTTCCATGAGGGGAGATATAGCTTTTTGGGACCCAAGCACAGGAGAGGGATTGTGCTGAGTGTTCTACACAAGGTATTTATAAAGGCTCTGTGACCATAATAGAAAGGAAATTTTTGTCTGCTACCTAAACCCATCTTGTACCACTACCTTTGAAGGCCAGAAGGATTTTACATGCACTTAACTCCGTAGAAGTACTATAATAGTTGGTTCATAATCTTGAATAGCTTTGTTATGCTTGAACATAGCTTGCTTGTAATAATTGGGTTTGGGGCTGTGCAAATCCAGAAATATTTGGAAGACATTTATTTTCCCATAGCAGTAAATCTGATTTCTATGCATCAGTCTTCTATTGAAAGGTACTTTCCTCATTGAATGGTAATTGGGCTGTATAGCTATTAATAGATTTGAAGAAGTACACATCTGCTCTGTTCCTCCTCTCTCTCACTTTCAGGCTAAGCAACTGACAGACAGCAAATGTTTCTGGGTATGAGTGGGAAAAATGATCTTTTACCAGGTATTTATGCAGGGAAAGCTAAGAGAGGGCCATAGAATCTTTCAAGACAAAAGAAAGTTTGGATTAGAGACAGAGACAAGATGGTTCTAAACCAATGGAAAAGAAGTACAGAAACAGTTTCATCTCTCCTTCCTCTCTATGAGCCCTGGCTGAGATAAACTGACCTTTCATTTCAAGGTTGAAAGTGAATTGGCTGAACTCTCCCTTTGTACAACTGCTTAAGCATTTCTATTTTCAAGGATAGCACTTGTGAATTCTAAACATAGATTGTCCCTTTCTAGGTAAAACCTGCAGTGAAAGATATCTCTTCATGGTTCCTCTTGTAATTTTGCAGGCACAGACCTTCTCAGGGGAACAACAAATGGGAAGAAGTGTTGTGGATTGGGGATGATATGCTTATTTTCAGTCTTTCTTATTTCAGGGACAAACCTCCTCTGTACAAAGCTGTGAGCCATTCTGCAGTGTATGCTCAAACAGAAAGGAGACAGAGCTTTCAGAAGCTGCTGAGGCAACCTCTGTTATCAATTTGGATGTCTGATCCAACACGGCATTGTGTTAACTGCCATAATCCATGGCTATGGCATATTCCATAAGACAAGTCCTATCTGTGGCAGCAAACAGATGTTGCTCTTGTGCCACCATAAAAACCCACATCCCTGCCCCTTGTTAGGCCCCAAATGCCCAAAAATTGTGGTGCAACAATTCCTTGTAATAGTGGGTGTGTTTACACATGTGCTTTACTGAGCAGTAGTCTAATTTGTGACACAGTAAAGTGTCACTGTCTACACATGTGCAGCAATTGGGCTGGTAAGAGTAATTTACTCCGCTGTCAGATAGCCTCATCAGACACAAGTACTGTTCAGTGGTGGAGTAAATTACTATGCTTAAATGCATGTATAGATGGTGACATCTGGATTAGTTTACTCCAGCTCAAATTGCACTGGAGTTTATTCAGTCACATCAGTTGCACATGTCCAGTTTGTGACTTTTTGCAGCAGATGTCTGTTTGGTTAGAGGAGAGGAGCTCAGGCAACCTGGGACTGACCATGCTCTCCAGCCACCTCTGGCAGCTGCTTTCTGTAGGACAATAGCTCTGGGTACTTGGCCCCAATTTAGGGGTGCCCTGGGAACCCCATGTATTCCCCATTCTGTGGCTGTGTACCTGCAGTGGCAGAGCTAGCAACATGTGGAGTTCCCATGGGCCTGATCCTGCAGGACAAATGCCTCTGGTAATCAATTAGATTAGTGGTATTAGGACACATCTTGGGACCTCTGATCCTGCCACAAAACAATATCTCTTTGTAGCTTAAGAAAAACTTTTTGAATGCTTGGAAGTAGAGACTAATTCATGGATGTAGAACTCTGATCTGTATCTCAGAGATATTATCACCCCCACCCTTACCTTACAAGGGATTATAAAAATAACATAATTAACACTTTTTGAAGAACTATGATATAATAATGATGGGCAGGGAGCCTAGATTCTAGAATTTTATACTGCAAATAAACAGCAGTATATTTGAAACAGCAGTACAGTGATGGTCTCTTGATATCAAAGAAATATAAAAAAAATATTATATGGCACTCCACTCAGAGCATGGCTCCAACTGACTTTAGCTGCAGTTGTAAATGCTGTTGATTCCAGAGGTCTCAAGGTGGGCAACTGGAAAATAAGGAATGCTCAGTGATTAACCACTTGTGACAATTTGGTTGAAATGACTTGCCCAGTTTGACAAAGTACTTCTGTGAGAAAGGCAGGGATAGAATCCAGTTCTCCAGAGCAGCATTCAGTTGCATTAGGCAGGAAACCATCCTTTCCCCTTCTTCTATACCTACCTCAGCCACAACATATCTTCAAACTTCTGCAACAGATGAGGCAAAGATCCTCCAAACAAGTCTTCTTCACCCTATCGATCTTAATTCTTGGAACACCATCCATCTTGATCACTGGATGAGGCAGAGGTCTCAGAGAACAAAAGACATAATTATAACGTTTCTTCATAATACATGCACATAATACTAATATCTTGCTCTTACAAAGCACTTTGCATGAATACGTCTTAGATCACTTCACAAAGGAGGTCGCTATTATTGTCCTAATTTTATAGGTTCAGTTTCCAATTATTTAAAATTTTTTGTGTTATTTCTCACTCACAGATAAAGTTTGCATTCAGTACATATTAGGTTTTTGATAGAGCTGAGAGCACTTTGCAAATTAATGCAGAAAATGCAACACTTTATGAAAAGGCACCTTGTGTAGATTATAACAAAGATTTACTGAGTCACAGGACCCTGTTAACAAATAAGTGAAAGTGAGCAGATGCTTTGTATTCAGAGGTACCCCTAGAGAAAACATCTCCATATCTCTATCATTATCATATATGAATAAAATCAGATCACTGTGGCAGCTTATTCCCAGAAAATATGCTGAAAACAGACTAGGACAGCTCTGTGCTCTTCCATCAGTGTAAGGCCACCCCAATATCCTCTGTTAAGCTCAGAGCAGTCTAGGTATAGCCTTGGGCCTTTAAAAGTCTCTATAGCAGCTCTTACTTCTTGGCCCCACGCTTCCCTTTAGTTGGCATTGGGGGCATTTTTGGGACACTACTTGAACTTTTCTGATTCATGGATGCTGTAAAGACTTCCAAAGATATAAACAACCAATGACAATGTCATTAGCTCTTGATAGCTGAAGTTTGCCTTTCATTTTTGGTGCAACATACCAATGTATTTCCCTTTCAACTCTTGTAGCTACAGGTTTCGTGGAGTCATAAGTGTAGAAATTATACCAGGCTCTGGTCAGGTCTTCCACTGACAGTGACCCATCTCTCATTTCCAAACATTTTTGATGGATTACTCCTCCCCATTCTGAATTCCCTCTTTTTTTGCCTCTTAGACTCTGGTAACATAATACCTGGAGTTTGTAAGTCTCCATGACTTCTTGTAAGTTCTACAAAGGAGAAGAAACTAAGAGAAAATCAGGAGATGGAGACTGTAGGGTAGTTTTCCAAGCAAGGGACTCACTGTCTACTTCAGCAGCTAGTTTAGGAAACGTGACAGATGAGCCATAGTGGCATGGACGCTGGGCTGTGTGCGTACCAAACATGAAGATGTAGAATCCATGAAACAACAGGATTCTTAGATTGCATCCTAAATTGCACAAAAGTGATATCACTATTGCAAACCATTAAAACTACATAGCACATTGGAAAGGTTTGCCTCGACTGCCTGGGAAACTGAATTGCTGAAATTTTTCATTTTTACTTCTCATTAGAATCTCTGCTCTCTCCCAACAAAAACTTGGAGGAGTGTCCTTCATTGATACAGAATAATATGTGTAAGTTTTTATACCTTAATCACAAGTTGATAGTGTGGATAAATGTACTTTTCAGCTTTTCTAATGGGTGTGGGGGAGCTCTGCTTGAGAGCATGCATCAGCTGTTTTGACCTATCTTTTATGGTCATGATCCTGTACTGATACAAGTTTTCTAAATTGCTGTATCTTTGACCCTGAATGAAGCAGGGTTAACACTGAAGTCATTTGGCTGTATTTGTATTGCTACTGAATATGCAGACTTAACAGTTTAGATTGGTTTTCTATAATATAGACAATTGCCATAATTTGTATTGATTTGCACCAGTGGTTCTCAACTTTTCTAGACTCCAAGTGTCCCTCTATGACTTTGGTATACTAAGGCACACCCCTTTAAAATTTTTGTTGATATTATCTCCTATCACAGGGCTTGGAGACAAGGGGGAGGAACACCTGGCCAGGGATAAGCCTGCATTTACCTCAGGGCTGGGCAGTGAGCAGGGATAAACCTGCATTTACCTCAGGGCTGGGCAGGTCTGGGGAGCAGCCAGCCGGGGCTGGACATGTGCTTTCCTCCTTCCTCTCCACAACACCCTTCAAACAATCTTGTAGCTGCTGTGGCAGCCTGGTTAGAAATCATTGGTCTGGAATTTTTCTGGGCCAGTTGGTATCAATCAGAATAGTTCAATTAGCTTTAGTGCAACTATAATTATTTACTCCATCCAAAGACTTGGCATTCTGAAGTTGGCAACCATCATTAGACAAGTCTGTCTGAAGCCAAATATTTTTAAATGTTCAGAAAGATTCAATATATCATAATGATTCAATTGTGAAACTCCTTCTGTGCATTATACTAGGTTAATCCGGTGCATCAAAATAAGACTTTTCTGTATATTATTGAGAAACAAAACACAAGTAAGCTTTAAAATAAGTTACAGTTGAAATTATGCCCTTATGTTTCATACAGATTTCCTTTTCACTATCTCATGTTTTATATTTTGGAAACTTCATGTTCAGCAATGTTGTAGTAGTTTTTGTACATCTCAAAGTAGGTGTCATGCCCTTCTAAATTACAAAGTGTAAAAGCTGTAAATTTCTTCATTCCCTATAGACAAAGCATAATTTATACATAGCATATATTTAATGGAAATAATTTTTTATAGTCTTTGGCAAGAGAACATTTTTGGTAAGAGCTTATCACAGTGACTTAAATACTCTTTTCTGAACATTCAAACCAACATTTAAGATAATTTTTAAATTTCATTTAATAGAAATAATTTCACTCTCAAGAGGAATTTATTTATGGTTGTAGTTTCAGCATTGCTGTCTTTCAAAGGCTAATTTGTTGCATATAGCTGCTCTGAGGTGGCTATGAAAGAACAGTGATACAAAGAAAACAGTACAATCTCCAGCAACAGATTTTGAAAACAGAGCTTCCAGAGTACCTTGATTGCTAAGCAGATCTTAACTGACCACTTGGAAAAGTACCTGCTGTTATGTCTGCCTGGCGCATGACACTAGTGAATTTGTATATTTTTTAACCATTTATAAAATATCATGTGAAGAACATCAGGATTGGCTCATCTAAAGCCAGTTTAGTATGGTGACTCCTGACTTACACCAGTTAAAGTGAGAGTAAAATCAGGTCCTATAAGAGTATTACAGGGCTTTTTATCAGATTATTCCATAAGAGGTTTATTGCCAGTGGGGATTACATCACCATTGTAAGTAATTTTTTCTAGATGTTCTGCTGATTAAAAGGTGAATGTTTAAAAAAAAAAGGTTAAAATAACTTTTTAAACCACAACTGGCTGAAAAGAATTACTCTGTTTCAAAGTTCAGTATTGTAGCTTTGAAATAGAAATAGAATAACTATTCTAATTCCAATTAAAAAGAGAGAAATATATGAATATATACACACCTCTTTCATGTATATATGAAATCTAGTCCCCTTATAATGGTTCCAAATCTAGAGAGGTACTGAACACTAAACCTGTCCACTGATTTCACTAGGGAATGTGGGAATTGACAACTTCCTGGGCTTTGTTCCTCACTATCTATATATGTGTGTGTATGATTGCATATGTGTGGGTGCTTATATATAGTTACAAGAGGATTTGCTTTTCCTTCTCTACAGCCTACTGGAATATTCATTCTGTGCAACAAATACTTGAAGTCAGATCATGAAACCTTAGGATTAATTAGTGGTGTATTCTACAGTTGGTCCTATTGAAGTCAAAGTGGTAGTGTGAGTAATGAGTGGTCCAGAGAATTCCACACTAGGTAGCTTAATTAATGTATATGTCAGCGTGTCTTATACATTATACTGTCCCAGGCTGCTGCTGTTATAGACACTATAGACATTAGGGCTAGAAGGGACCTTGGAAGATCATCGAGTCCAGCCCCCTGCCCCAGGGGCAGGAAGGCAGGAAGTCAGCTGGGGTCATAGGATCCCAGCAAGATAAGCATCCAACTTTCTCTTGAAGGTGTTCAATGTAGGTACTTGAACCACCACTGATGGCAGGCTATTCCAAACCTTGGGGGCTCGGACAGTAAAGAAATTCTTCCTTATGTCTAGCCTGAAACGGTCTTGCAGTAGTTTATTACCATTCGACCTCGTCATCCCTTGGTGTGCTCTGGTGATCAAATGTTCCCCCAGATACTGGTGGTCACCCCTGATAAACTTATAGGTGGCCATCAGATCACCCCTGACTGTGTGCTTTTCCAGGCTAAAGAGTCCCATAGCTCTCAGCCTGTCATCGTAAGGTCTGTTTTCCTGACCTCTGATCATGTGCATGGCTCTTCTCTGGACTCTCTTAAGCTTCTCCACATCCTATTTGAATTGTGGGGCCCAAAACTGGACATAGTACTCCAGCTGAGGCCTCACCAAGGCCAAGTACAAGGGGAGAATGACGTCCCGGGATTTGCTTGAGAAGCATCTATGGATGCAAGCCAGCGTTTTGTTTGCTTTACTAGCTGCAGCATCGCATTGAAGGCTCATGTTCATCTTGTGGTCAATGATGACCCCCCAAGTCTCTTTCTTCCATAGTGCTAGCCAGAGTAGCACTGCTAAGCCTGTAAGCATGCTGCAGGTTTTTCCTCCCAAGGTGGAGAACCTTGCATTTTTCAGTGTTAAACACCATCAGGTTCTCATCTGCCCATTTGCTGAGGCTGTCCAGGTTAGCCTGGATCAGCCTTCTGTGTTCAGTTGTGGATGCTTTGCCCCAAAGTTTGGTGTCATCGGCGAACTTGGCCAGTGCGCTTCTGACTCCAATGTCCACATCATTAATGAAGATGTTGAACAATATGGGTCCAAGGACAGAGCCTTGGGGGACCCCACTGGTCACAGTGCGCCATGATGATTGGCTTCTGTCAATTACCACCCTCTGGGTCTGACAACGGAGCCAATTATCCAGCCAGCAGATCGGGGTGGACCCAAGGCCACAGTTGGCTAGTTTTGCTAAGAGGTGATCATGGGATTCCAGATCGAAGGCTTTTTTGAAGTCAAGATATATGACATCAATCTCTTCTCCTTTGTCCAGGTGATAGGTCACCTGGTCATAAAAGGAAATGAGATTGGTCAAGCAAGACCTACCCGCAGCAAACCCATGCTGGCTATCCCTCAGGATGTTGGTGTCAGCCAGTACATTAAGGATGGCCTCTTTAATAAACTTTTCTAAGACCTTCTCTGCACTAGAGATCAGGCTGATGGGCCTGTAGTTTGCTGGATCCACTTCCCTCCCTTTTTTGAAGATTGGTACCACATTGGCTTTCTTCCAGTCTTTGTGCACTACAGCAGAGTGCCAGGAGTTCTCAAAGATCTGTGCCAGGGGCTGGGCTATGATGCTCACCAGCTCCTTGAGTACCCTGGGGTGTAGATTGTCAGGGCCTGCTGACTTGAAGGTATCCAACCTCTCAAGGTGTTCCTTCATGACGCCAGCATTAATGGAGGGCAGGGGATCTCTCTCACCCAGACCTCCCTGTCCATGCCCTGCCTGTAGGCATGGGTGTCCCATGGGACTGATGAAAGACCGACGCAAAGTCCCCATTTAATAGGTTGGCTTTTTCCTGGGCATCAGTTGTCAGTTGTCCCATCTGGTTTAGCAGGGGTCCAATGTTGCCCTTGCTTTTCCTCTGGCTCCTCACTTCTTGTTGTCCTTGATACTCAAAGCTAGTTGGAGTTCAGTTGCAGCCTTGGCTTTCCTGGTTTGCTCCCTGCAGGACCGGACCAGTGCAGAATATTCCTCCTTGGAGGTGAATCCCATCCTTCATCCTTTGTAGGCCTTTCTTTTTATCCTCAGGTGGTCTGCTAGATCCCGGGAGAGCCAGGGGGGCTGCTGTGCCATCTTGCTGCAAGCTTGGTCTCAGGAGCTTCTGGGGAGAGGATGGCCAGGCCCCTTCCTGCCTCTGGCTGCTGCTAGCTCGTTCTCAAAGCTTTTGGGGGTAAGATGGCCACATCCCTTCCTGCCTTGGGCTGCTGCTGTTACTGCCCCACCCATGGGAGGGGGGGTCCTCTGCTGTGTGCTGCTACCCCCTCTCAGGGAGGGGCCCACTGTACTGCACTGCACCCCAGCTTCTGTATTCCTCTTCCAGCCTGCTGCCCAGCTTCTACCATCACTGCTGCTGTTGCTGCTATCTCTTCTGCTGCTGCCCCCTCTCAGAAGAGAGGGAGATTCCTTGCTGCACCACTCAACACCAAACCTGCACTGGATTACTCCCTAATTGACTGATTGCTCCTGGCCTCCTCCACAGCTACCTCACTGCACCTGATCCTGCTTTGTTTTCCTGCCTGCTGCCCTGCTGCTGCATGCCTTGCTGGAGGCCTGAGGGGCTCCTTGGCTGTACCTCCACTGCTACAGCCATCTTTTACATCTGCCTCAGCAGCCTTGCCCTTGTGTGGTAAGTCCCATGGTCCACTCCCCCTGCCCTGGTGTTTGTTGTATGACTGGGTAAGCCTGCTTAAGTCTCCCCAGCCCTTGTGTGTGTGTGTTCACCCTGCTGGCTTTTTTTCTGTGGGGATGTAGCTCAGTGAGCTTCAGCTCCCTTCCCCTCCCCTCATATTCCCCCCAACAACCCCAGCCTGCCCCTATTAGATTCACCAGCCCCACTGTACATTTTTGGGTTTCTTTATAGTTTCCCCTATTTGATGTGAAGCAAAGCCTGGGGAGAGTTATCTCCCCAGGGGTGGACCCCTCGCTGGGGTGCTGAGACCCTGGCCTCCACCACATGCACTTTTTCCATCACCAGGTTATGATCCAGCTGGTGGTGGGAGCATGGCTGGAGGCTAAGGGCAACCTCATAATTCCTTTTCAGGGGGCCCCACTGAGGATTTTTTATATGCTGGGGGACCTGTGGTGCTTCCGGTGCCATGCCCCTGGGCACCTGCTTCATGAATGCTCCATGGACCAGGTGGGAAGGGCATCTACAAGTCTCACAGGCAAGAGAAGTACCCCTACCATCAGTGCCCCTCCCCTCCAGGCCCCCCTGGCACCCCAGCCATAACTACCAGCCCCCCATGAGCTCAGGGGACCCCATCCCTCAACCAAGTTTGGCAGAATCCCAGGGACGGGGGCAGCAGCCAGGAGAGGAAAGGGAGCAGAACCCCCCGCCCCCAACCATGCTCCCACTGTAACTGCCTCATCTTCTTCTACTGGAGCCTGTCCACTTGAGGACCATCCCATGGCTGAGTAGATGCAAGGTCCCCTCCAGGCACAAAGCCAAGAGAAAGGCCTGGGTGCAGCTGGAGCCCTCTGACATAAAGGACCACCCCCTACCAAGACCATCACATAGGGAGAAGGAGTGGTTCAGCTTCTGGGGCCGCCCCAGCTGCACCCAACACCCCACCCCCTGGGAAGATTAAATGGGTTATCCCAGTAGAGGAGGTGTTGGGGCTGCTGGACACTCTCAAACAGCAGCCCATGTAGGAAGTCGCTCACTCCACTGGCCAGGACCTACCCCTGAAACCACTGGTGCTGAGGCCAACCCAGAAAAAGGTCTGGCAGCAGAGCCCTCCCCCTCTAATGATCTAAAGGAGAAAGGGGCCCTGGGGCTCACCCTAGTGTCCCCTTTCCCAGGACCCTGAGGCAGACACTGAAACCACCACAGTGCCTGGTGAGACTCTACCCTCCCCATCCCAAAAAACCTCACTTCCAGCCTGCCCCATGGTCCCTCACCAGAGTGGATCAGGGTGGGGTGCCCAAACCAACAGGCCGATCTTGTTGGGGACCCTGTGCAGGCCCCCAGGGGCTCCAGCTCTACCCTACCATCTTATGAAGGAGCCTAATCCCCACCTGTACTGCCATCCCTGTCCCAAGGGGCTGCAAAGCTCTCCCAATCCCAACCAGAGTCTGGGGTCTTAGTGGACCGGGGGGCTCAGACAATGCCAAATAAGTCTATTGAGCCCCAGGACCAGGAGGAGGATGCCCAAGAATGATCTGGCTCCATGGAACCTGTGGACCTCTCGGTCCTGGTGGTCCCCAGGGGTGAACTACCTGTATTTTTTTTACCATAGCTACACCCGTTGTTTTGCCAGCAAGGTACAGCTCACCTTGGACCGCTGGGGAGAATTTGGCAGTGTCCTCACCACTGTGAGGGCACTGGTGGGGGAAGGCAAGGGGGTCCAAAAATTCCAATGCCCAGTTCTATAGGCAGGCCCACAGTTTCATAGATGCCCTTTGTACTTATGGGAGGGTGCTGTGTGAGCCGGCGATCCCCACACTAGGCATTGAGATGCGTGAGGCCCCTACTGAAGTGTATACTCCACCCCCACAGCCATGAAGTCATTTTGGATTGTGATCCTCAATGTCCATGGCTGCAGGAAGGGTCTCCAGAGATTCCAGGTGCTCTCCTTCTTTCAGGAGTGGGGCTACCCTGTGGTATTCTTGCAGGAGACCCTGACGACTCTGGCCAATGAGCCCAATGGGCAGCTGGAGTGGGGAGGCAGGGTCTTTTTTAGTCACCTCTTAGCCACCTCTTTCAGGGCAGCCACCCTGTCCTCCCCAATCCTGCAGGTGGAGGTTCTCCAGGACATTCAGGTGGTGCTGGGCTTCCTGCTGCACCTCCTGGTCCAAGTTCAGGGGCTGGTCCTGAACCTTCTGAATGTGTATGATGCTGCGAGGGACCTGGAGTTGGCAAATTTTTTCTGTCAGGTGGCCACTTACATTGGCACCCTCAACCCTTGTGAGTATCTAGTCCTTGGCGGGGACTTTAACATCACCCTAGATGCATGAGACTGGTTGGTCAGGAAGCGGAACCAGGCCTCCATGAGTATCCTCCAGGAGATCCTGACGGAGTAGTCTCCGGTGGACATCTGGCATGCCTGTCACCCTGGCGACCCCTCTGCCTCCACCAATATGAGGGTGGGGGAGGGGCAGGCATGCCACTCCTGGTTGGACTGGGTTTATATCTCTCTGCCACACTTTGCCTGGGCTCACTCCTCTGGCATCTGGCTGACCCCTTTCAGTGATCACCACTTTGTCTGGGCCCAGGCCACGCTAGGGCCTGGGTGTCCAGGGTTGGCCTACTGGCATTTCAGTGCCAGTCTGCTGGAGGATGTAGGCTTCAGGGAAGCCTTCTGGGAGTTCTGGCTGGCCTGGTGGGAGCAATGGGAAGCTTTCCCTTCAGCTCAGAGATGGTGGGATGTGGGGAAGGTGCACATCTGGCTTTTTTTGCTGCAGCTACACTTGGGGGCACACCTGGCAGAGGGAGGCAGTCCGGAAGCAGCTCAAGTGGGAAATGCTAGAGCTGGAGAGGTGCTTGGCCACCGACCCAACCAGCTTGTCCCTCTGCAGAGTGTGTAGGGAGAGGTATAAAGAGCTTCATACTCTGGACGACCACTGTGCCAATGTGGTGTGTTTGTCTGCTCGTGCATCCAGCTCCTTTGGGAGATGGACTGCGGATCCTGCTTCTATGCCCTGAAGAGGAGGGGGGCAAGAAGTACATCACCTACCTCCTGGTGGGTGATGGTACCCACCTCACGGATCCAGGTGAGATGCGCTGGTGTGTGCGGGCCTTCTTCAAACAGTTCTTATCCCTGGATCAGACTGATGCCGAAGTTGGTCAGAACCTGTGGAAGGGACTCCCACAGGTCAGTGTGGGTGACTGGATTGGCTGGAAGCTCCTCTCACTCTGGCTGAGTTTTTGGCCACCCTCTGCCTGATGCCTGGCAATAAGGTGCCGGGCATTGACAAGCTAACTGTGGAGTTCTACTGGGCCTTCTGGGATGTCCTTGGCCCGGACTTTGCTGTGGTCTGGGCCGAATCCAAGGGAAGTGGGGAACTTCCCCTGTTATGCTGGAGGGCCATGCTGACCCTCCTGCTGAAGAAGAGTGATCTCTGTGACCCGAGGAACTGGCATCCCATGTTCCTCTTCTGCATGGACTACAAGGTTGCAGCAAAGGCCATCTCGCTGCGCCTGCAGTCTGTGCTGATGGATGTGATCCATCCCAACCAGGTGTACACGGTGCCCGGATGTTCCACCTTCGATAACCTGTACCTTGTTCTGGACCTCCTGGAGCTAGTGCACTGGAAAGGCCTGTCTTTCATCCTCCTTCCCCTGGCCCAGGAGAAAGTGTTTGACAGAGTGCATCACAAATACCTCACAGGCATGCTGCGGGCCTTTGGCTTTGGGCCTTGCTTTGTGCAGGCACTCCAGCTGCTGTACGCTTCTGCAGAGTGTTTGGTCAATCTCAACTGGACCCTGACAGAGCCCATCCCATTCAGGAGAAGAGTGTACCAAGGCTGCCAGCATATGATGATGACGTACTCCTTGCGGTCCAGGACTCGGGCGACCTGGCGAAGGTGGAGGCCTGCCAGGCATTGTACTTGGTGGCCTCCTCTGCCCAGGTCAGCTGGGTCAAGAGCTTTACCCTGGTGGTGGGTGATGGGTGGCAGGTGGGCTCACTCCCACCCGTGCTCTGTGGGATCTGCTGGAGTGTGGGCTCACTGCTCTACTTGGGGGTCCACCTGTCCCCCACAGACCCCTCCTCACCAGAGAACTGGCACCAGCTGGAGGAAAGGGTGGTGGAGCAGCTCTGGGCATGGGCAGGTCTCCTGAGGTGTCTCTCCCTGTGTGGGGAAGTGCTGGTACTGAACCAGCTGGTCCTGTCCATGCTCTGGCAATGTTTACACACCCTGCCTCTGTCCCTTGAGGTCCTGGCAGGGCTCCAGAGATGGGCGCTTGAGTTTTTTTGGCCAGGATGGCACTGGGTCACTAGAGAGATCCTGAGCCTCCCCTTGCAAGAGGGAGGCCAGGGCCTAATTTGCCTCCACAGCCAGGTCTTGACATTCCACCTTCAGGCCCTTCAGTGACTGTTATATGGTGTTGGTAGGTAGCCACGCGGCATGGGGCCACCTGGGGCACGCCTTCCTCCATCATTTCTGGGGGCTCTGATACAACTGGCAGCTCCTCATCCTGCATGGCTTCTCTCTGCAGGACCTGCAGGGGCTACCAGAGTTCTAGCAGGACCTCATCTGGGCCTGGAAGCTGGTCTTCACCTCAACATCCCCTGCAACAGTCACCCAGGGCACTGAGATGCTCATCAAGCCCCTGCTCTGGAACCCCCAGCTGGGGGTCCCAACAGCAGAGGCACCCTGGTTGTGGCAGAGGTTGATCCTAGCTGGTGTTACCCATATTGGAGACATCCTGGACTATGATAGGCAGGAGTGGGTGGACTCCAGTACACTGGCCCAGTGAATGGGTCTACCTACGACATGTGCGACCTACTGTCTGGTCCAGGAGGTGAAATTTGCCTTACCTCCCAATGCCCTTGCCCTTGTCAACCAGGTCCTGTGTAGTGGTGGTCTGCACCCTCCTGTATCCATGAGTCCAGTGGCGTTTGTTATGGGGCTGGCGCCTCACTCCATCAGCTGAGAAAAGCCTTCGATACTGTCTCTCACCCCATTCTCATTAAAAAATTAGGTGACTGTGATGTCAGTCCCTACATGGTCAGATGGGTCGCCAATTGGCTGGAGGGCTGTACCCAGAGACTGGTGGTGGGTGGGTCTTTTTTGACCTGGAAGGATGTGGGCAGTGGGGTTCCGCAGGGCTCGGTCCTCGGGCCTGCGCTGTTCAACATCTTCATCAGTGACTTGGACGAGGGGGTGAATAGCACCTTGTTCAAATTCACAGATGACACTAAGATGTGGGGGAGGTGGGCATGCTAGAGAGGAGGGACAAGCTGCAATCGAGTCTGGTCGTCTGACCCCAGCATTTTTTTCTGTCTGTGGCAGGGGGGTAGACTTGATGATCTACACAGGTCCCTTCCAACCCTAATAACTATGAAACTATGAGTCAGGTGGAGGACACCAGACCGATCCGCCTATCCACTGCTCATTGCCACCACCTCTCCATGCTTGTGTGCTGCACAATTCATCATGCTGCCCAGACACCAAGTGGTGGGACCTGCTCAGAGAGGTTGTGGGTGGGGCACCCCAGTGGCTGAGTTTGTACCCTATGCTCATCCCATGAGCCACTGGGGATCTCAGCTGGTGGCACCTCCATGGAGCCATTGACACGGGTATGTATGTGGCAAGCTTCACAGACACCCTGGTCTCCTGCCCCTTCTGCTGGCAGAGGGAGACCCTGGCACACATGACCCTTGAGTGTGCCAGGCTGCAGCCCTTCCACCTCCACCTTCAGAACCTCCTCTTGAGGTTCTGGTTGAATTTCACCCCCCCAGTTTTTTGTTTTTGATCACCCCATCCACGGCCCCACCAAGTCCCGGGACCTCCTGGTCAACCTGTTATGTGGGTGGGTGTGGGTGGACTGTGGGTGTGGGGGCTGCTTAGGAGGGGTGGGTCCCCTACTCTCCAAGGGCAGAGCCCCCCCTACAGCACATGGACTACCCTGCCTGCAGGGTCCCAATCCCCCCCCCCCCGAGCTACAGCTTCCCTTTAGCCCCTGAAGTGGTCTCCAGCCCCATGTATTTCCTCTGCTTGTCTCCAGCTTTGGGAAGCTGGAGATGAGCAGGACAACAGGCAGGAGGCTGGAGACAGCAGGGGAAGTCTCCAACTCATCTTCAGGGGCTTGTTTCCAGGTTCCTGCTCCTTTCCCAGCTCATCTCCAGCCTCCTGCTTGTTCTCCTGCTCTCTCCAGCCTCCTGCTCCTTCTCCTGCTCATCTCCAGCCTCCCAAGCATATTTCATGCAACTTAAAATGGAATCCAAATGGATAGAATATTTTAATATTGGAGTTGTTAGTTGAATCCACATAGAAGCCTGATTCTGCTTCCACTGAAATAAGTGAGAGTTCTTCCCTTGTCTTCAATGAAAACTGGTTTGCGTCCTTTGTCCCTGGTGTCTAAAAACTTTTTTGAGTCTATTTTATCTACAACCCTAAAATAGTGGCCAGGGTGTTACAAAAAAGAAAAGAAAAGAAAGAAATCAAAAGCACCAATAAGATTTAGGAATCAAGGTCTCATTGGAAGTCTTGTACACAAAGTGTTGTGTCACTTACTTTACGTCACTTTTGAAAATGCATGTGAGACTCCAAAGTTCCTTACATATCTTTGAACAAGGCTGCACATGAGCAGGGGACCAAGCAGGGGGCTGGAGATAGCAGGGGAGGTCTCCAGCTCCTCTCCAGGGGCTCCTCTCCAGCCTCCTGCTCATTCCCCTGCTCTCTGCAGCCTCCTGCTCCCTCTCCTGCTCATCTCCATCCTCCTAAGGCTGGAGATGAGCAAGAGAATGAGCAGGGGGCTGGAGATGAGCAGGGGAATGAGCAGGAGGCTGGAGAGGAACTGGAGATGTTCCCGTGCTGTGTCCAACCTCCTGTTCATTCCTCTGCTCAACTCCAGCCTTGGAGGCTGCTGCTACTGCTGGTGAGTGTGGGAAGGTGGGGAGAATGAATGGGGGGTGGTGTGAATGAATGATGAGTTGGGGAAACAAATGGGGGCTGGGGCTGGGCGGGGCCTCCCCATGGTACCCCCCCCCGCTCCAGCCCCTCAACCCCCTGCTTACCTTGTAGCAAAAACCCCCAGTTTTTCTTTTTTAATTTATTTTAAAATGCATTCCCTCCCCTTCCCCAACCATTTCTGACTTGTTCTCTCCCTTTCTATTCCCTATAGGTAAGTATAAGTAAGCTAAGATGTAGGATAAGCTTTAACATTTTATTTTAGGTAGTAAGTTTTATTTTTCTCTCCCCTCTTTGCAAATAACTGCCCTGCTATTTTGATATAGATATCCACTGTTTTATAAGTGATAATTATTATGTTTGTATTGATTTTTTTTTAAACTCCTTTTATATTGCGTGATTACTGTTTTAGGCCTATATATGTAAGTTAGCATAAGTCATGTCAGGTTTCCATCTTGTAATGTCAAGCCTCCATCTTATCCCCAGGCCCAGTTGTGTAACCTATGACTCACACCTACCCCTCCTATGTAACTTGGTTCCTGAATGAATGGGGATGAATGTGGGTGGTTGGGAGACAATGGCTGTAGGTCTAAAAATAGCTCCCTCTGAATGACCAAACCATCAACACCAATACCCAGCCCTTGGAACCACCCTCAGCATTCAAGAAACAAAAGATGAGGCAACCCACCATTGTGCCAAGACTGCACATGCTCAGTAAGAACACCTGTAACCCTCTGGAACAGGACTGACATTGCCTGCACAGGCCCTCCCCATAGGAGATTAGAGGTAGTCTGCCCCATAAAAAGGGGTAGTGAAGACTGACTCCTTGGGACTCCCTCTCCATCTGGACCAGCACCATGCCACACCACCTATCCACCCAGAGGCCCTGCCAGCAACTCCCCTCTGGACAACACCTACTGGACAAAGACCCCTTTCCAGCTTGGATAGGTAGCTATTACCCGCACCGCATTTTCAACCAAGGACTTGGACTCTGCTTCTCTTCCCTACCTGGACTCCAACCCTTCCACTGAGTCTCTTTCTCCTGCTGCCATTGTGAGTACTTGTGTGTGTGAACCAATAACTTCATGGGGCTGTGTAACATGTTGTCTGTTTAATAAACCTGTTATTTGGACCCCTGAGTTGGGTTCCAGTCTCTGCTCCTCGTCCCTCTAACTTCTGTCTCATTTCTCCCTCTCTTGTTTCTGGCTCACTGCCACCTCCAGCACCTGTCCTGCCTCCAAACCCCCTGTCTGCCACTGTCTTATCCCCACTGCCTTTTTCCCTGAGCAACCAGGTTTCTGTCTCTCTCTTTTTCCTGGCTGTCTCCTCCTTGCCACCACTTATCTGCCCCCCCAATATCTCAGCTGTCTGCCTCAGATTCCAGCCCCAAGCTCCCAGGGTTTTTTCTTTCTTCCCTGGCCATCTCCTCCTTGCCACCAGGCTTCTCCCCACCCCACCTGGTTCACCAGTGACCTCAAGTAACCCTGGGTCCACTTGATCTTACGTAAACCCAAGCCTCAGTTCCTCAGCCAGCTTCTCTTTAGTCCACCGGTTCTAATCCCAGTTCTGACAATTTTCACTTCCTACACTTTAACACTCTCTCTCTCTCACTGTAACGTTCCCCCAAGTATCCCAGGTACCTCAAGCACACACACACACACACACACACTGTACCAACCAAGTTAGGAACTTATCTGTGTGTATGTGTAGGTGGGTTGTATGTGTGTGAACTGGTGAGAGTGTGTATGTATATATGTGTGTGTATGTGTATATGTATATACGTGTATATCATTGTGTGCCTGGTATACGAATTAGTGATCTGTGTATGTGTACTGAGTGTGCAGGTATTGACAATTGATTTTTGTCTAATTTTTAGTGTGTAGTATGTATGTGCTTGAATTGGTGATCGGTATGCATGTGCCTAGGCTGGTTTGGATGTGTATGTGTATGCACTTAATTGATTTGTGTGTTTGTATATGTGCAATTGTGTCACACCCTCCTGTCTAACAGTGCAATATTGAGATCCTGAGAGTTGGCCTGACCCCACAGGGCAACAACCTGGCATGAATCCAGGTCTAGGTCCCTGCAGCTTGCATCGCTGCCTGCCCCTGGATATCCAGGGGTCTAATTTTGCTTCTGTGCTGCAAATTTGCAGTACAGGGAATGTTTTTTTTGTTCTCACACGCCTCTTGCAGCGTCTCAAAGGGGCTTGAGATGCTGCAAGAGGCACATGCTTGCTCATCTGGACACGCCCCATGGGTCCAGATTTAAGGGTCAGATTTACAAAAAAAATACTGAGGTACTTAACAGTGTAGATAGGCATCCAGTAAGATGTACATACAGACTGGGACTGAAGTGAGTTAGATACCTAATACTCATCTGATAATCTGGCCCTTATTGCTGTTTGTGCTGTTTGCATAATTTGGAGATGTTACTGATAACAAATCCCATTCTTGTTACAGGCAAACATTCTTGTAGGTTAAATCTTTTGTTGGACTAACTGCCAACCATACAGTTGGTCCAATAAAAGATATTGGACCTTTGGTCCAATACAAGTCCTCCTTGGGGCAGGCCCCAAGGAGAACTATTCCATGACGGCCCACATTTGCAGGGAACAGATAAGACAGGCTAAAGCAGTGACCAAATTTAGATCTGCAACAGGAATCAAGGACAACAAGAAGTCCTTCTTTAGGTACATAGGGAACAGGAGGAAAACAAATGCGAGTGTGGGGCCATTGCTCAACAATTCAGGAGAGCTGGTTACCAGTACCTAGGAGAAAGCTGAACTCCTGAATGACTACCTCGCCTCGGTTTTCACTGGACCAAGGGGAAAACCACGTCAAGTAGAGCAGAGGATAAGCCTGGTAGGAATAATCAACTTCCTACTATTGCTGTAGAATTGGTGTATGACCAGTTAAAAAAATTGACATATACAAGTCAGCAGGACCGGATTATCTTCATCCAAGAGTGCTGAAGGAGCTGGCCAAAGTCATTGCAGAACCCCTGGTGAAACTCTTCCACAACTCGTGGCACTCTGGAGAAGTCCCTGATGACTGGAAAAGGGCCAGTGTTATGCCCATCCACAAGAAGGGCAGGAGGGAGGACCTGGGTAACTATAGGCCAATCAGCCTAACTTCCACCCTAGGGAAAATCCTAGAAAAGTTCATCACAGAACCTATCTATGATAAGCTCGCAGAAGATAAGATTTTGAATGACAGTCACATGGCTTCATTGCGGGCAGGTCTTGCCTTACCAACCTCATTTCTTTCTATGACCAGGTAACTCACTACCTGGACACAAGAGAGCAGGTTGACATTGTATACCTTGATTTCCAAAAGGCCTTTGATCTAGTATTCCACAACGTCCTTGTGAGAAAATTGGAGGATTGTAGGCTTAACTCTGTGACAGTCAGGTGGGTGAGAAACTGGCTGTAGGGCAGAACACAGAGTTGTAGTGAATGGATCTGTGTCATCCTGGCAAGAAGTGGGCAGTGGGGTCCTGCAGGGGTTGGTGCTCGGTCCAGTACTTTTTGACATCTTTATGAATGGTTTGGATGTGGGGGTAAAGAGCTCACTGGTCAAGTTCACAGGCGACACCAACTTATGGGGGAGCAGGGTCACACTTGCAGATAGGCTGAAGATGCAGGCTGACCTAGACAGGCTAGCAAGTTGGGCAGATCAGAATCTGATGAAGTTCAATGTCAATAAATGTACAATGCTCCACCTCAGGATGAGGAGCTCCCAACACACTTACAGACTTGGCAGTACCAAACTGACTAACACCATAAATGAAAGGGACCTGGGGGTAATAATAGACCAGAATATGAATATAAGCTGGCAGTCTGATGCTGTAGGCAGTAGGGCAAATAATACTCTGGCATGCATCAATTGATGAGTCTCCAGCAAAACCAAGGAGGTGATTCTTCTGCTTTACTCAGCACTGGTGAAACCACAGCTGGAGTACTGCATCCAGTTCTGGGCACTGCACTTTAACAAGGTCGTGGACAAGCTTGAGAGAGTCCAAAGAAGAGCCACCTGTAAGCTCAGAGTCTTAAAATGCAAGCCATATGAGGAAAGGCTGAGGGATCTGGGACTCTTCAGCCTGAGGAAAAGAAGGCTGAGAGGGGACCTGGTAACAGCTTACTACTACACTGGGGAGAACCTCAGGGTCTTGGTGAGCAACTGTTCACCAGGGCACCAGAGGGGAAAACCAGGAGTAATGGCCACAAACTCCTGGAAGACTGATTCAGGCTCAATATTAGGAAAAACTTCTTCAGAGTCAGGGTGTCCAGGCTGTGGAATAAGCTTCCTCCAGAGGTGGTGCAATCACCTACCCTGGAAATCTGTGAGAGGAGACAAGATACTCACTTTGCTGGGGTCACCTGACCCCCAGTTATCTTTCCTGCTTGGTGCAGGGGGCTGCACCCAATGATCTTCCAAGGTCTCTTCCAGCCTTAGATTCATAGATTGTATGAATATTGCCCACAAGAATTCTTGTCTCTCACATATCTCTTGGACCATCATGGCAACAACATCCCCTCAACACTACCGGTTGTGTCACTGCTAGTTTGGGGTGTTTGATAATTGCACAAACTTAATGTTCTTGTCATTTACACTCCTTAAATAAATAGTAAAAAATTAGAAAACAGTATGAAGCCACATTTCCTTTTATGGGTTCTACATTCACAGTCATTAATTCCAAATGAATCTTGTCATCAGATGTAAAAGCAGATTAATCAAAAAGAAAAGCAGGTACCTCTGCAGCAATTTTAATTATGATATAGAACACAGTGGAAAATAGCATACATGTGTTTCATGATTAATGAGGTAACGTTCATGTCAGATTTATAATTACTTCAGGGAAACTCTTTTCAAAAGATCTCTTTTTATGCTATGTCCATAACTGTAGTATAAACAGCATCTTAAACTTTCAAATATTATTTTCTTTTTTGAGCTGTAATCTTAATGAGGGCAACAGAGCATGCCCAAGAGGCAAGAGGTACACTTCCTATACACTGCCTCAGCATAGGCCATTTCTAATTGGCCCCACCTGTAAGGGCTGTGCGCACAGGATTCTCATTGCAGATAGATTTGTGCATAAAGAGCACTTGCCAAATCAGACTCAATGTATACAGGATTAGGAGTTAGCTCACAGGTAAAAGGAGGGACACTCTTAGTCCCATTAAGATTAAAGACCAAACTTCAATTGATTTCAGTGGGTGAATGTGAAGTGGGGGTATTGGTGATGGATACTGTTCAGAGCTAGATTATTGGGAGATGAAAGCATTGATTCAACAGCATACAGGTGTATCATTTTTAGGCTATGTTTTTTAATCTGCCATTTAATCAAATTCAGTAAAAAAATCCATGCATGTAGCATTTATTCTAAACATTTATTCTACTAATTCTATACTAGCAATTAAATATTCAGTTGTTTTTTCTGAGTCTTTATATTGGGAAAATACTTAACCACCCCACTTGGGTCTGGGTTTCTGCTGGACTAGATGGCTCACTAACAGACAGTTAGTTCCTGCTCTGGGGAAAACATGATTGCATTGTTCCCTGTTAGACAAAATCAAAGAATCAGTGAGAACTGGTCAAGGTAATGGGATCAATTTTAGAAAAGTTGTCTCAATATATTTTTGGTTTGTATTTCAATGAAAGCTTATTCACAGTAGTCATTTATAACCTGCTAAGCCTTTAGGCTTCATCATGCTGTCAGTTTACACCAGGATCCCACACCAAAATCCTTGGTCATTTGTAGCAAAAACAATGAAAATTAATCACTGGAGACTAGAAATTAAGCATGCAATAGTTTTGGAGAAAGGGGAAACTAATTTACCCCTGATTTTTCCTTATCTGATATTATGAGCTCATATTTGCCATTTATGAACAATGAAATTTTGCTGTTGCTGCCAGTGGATCATAATCCTGCAAAAACCATGAAAAACACTGCTCTACATGCTATCACTTAGTAGATACTTTCTGTTACTACTAGAGCCCAGACCAATGCAAATTAATTGGAGTGGCTTTCCTATGAATATCTTTCTGACTTCCACGATTAATTCAATTGGGATCACTTGCCAGAAGCCTGCTTGTTAAATTCTGAAATCTCATTAAAGCTTGATCATCTGATTGCACAAAGAAAGAATAAAAAATTGTGCCCCTACATATGATATATGTCAAGATAGACAGACAGGTATAATCAGAAGATCATGTAGATGAAGTTGTTGGTGCTGAGTAACTTATTCAGAGAATTACCGTTAGCTATTAGACTTTTGAAATCCTATGATTCGGGGCTAACTGGTAGTTTATGGGACTCAGTGCACACCTCTGCCACTGCTGTGCAATGAAGAAAGGCTCAGGTGTCTATGTACCACTTGTGGGGGAGGTGAGCACTTAACTTTGAGGGCAGGGGTTGCCAGAGTTGTAGCAACAGTGCAGTCTGCTGCCACCTCAGCACAAGCTCCCCAAACAGGAGTAGCTCCCATTTTGATGTCCACTCTGAATTGGCACCTAGGGCTCATGCTGATTGAATACTTAGAAAAAGCACTGAATGTAGGTGCTTTCTTAGTGATATTAGTCAAGAGATGGGAAACAGAAAGAAAAGAGTTAAACCACTCACCAAAAAAATGCCCACTCTTTCCATTCCTTCAACAGAAAATATCTTTCCATTTTGTTGAGAGGACTCTGCTGATGAGAAAGGCAAGAAGTATATGATGAAGTTCACTGTGAAAAACTAGTTCAACTGTACAGATCATACCTTCTACAGTAGAAGGTATGAGATAATTTTTGTTCTTCACTACTACTATCAAAAGATGTGATTATGTTTTCTTACCATCTGCACCTTGTTTAATTCTGGCAACTATAGTTTAATCAATTTTTCTCTTTCAATTACTTATATAATGATAAAGGGAGTTTGGAAAATAGTGGGGATTGTTTCATTTGGGCAGCAATCAGAGAGTTTCTGGAAATATCTGGTCCTTGTTAAAATGATCTTAAAAAGCATTTAATATGAATGAACTTTAGTCATGTCTGTAGATATTTTTTTCAGTGATAACCTCATAGGGTGTATCCACACATGCAAGCACGTGTGCTTGCAGCAGCTCAAATAGAAGCAGTGCAAATTTGAGCCAGGGCTTTTTGCCTCAGTGCACGTTCCCAGACATGCACTTTGGTGTGGGGCAAGGGTGTGCATGCCTCTGAAGCTTCCCCCGCTGAGGCAGATTCCGACCAACCTTCTCTTGGGGTGGAGAAGCCTGCAACCTCTGCTGCAGGGGCAGACTGGACTCCAGTAGAGAGCGAACAGGGTCAGGGGGTCTCCCCAGGTCAGCACCCCCCATGGAGGGGTTCCCAAGCCCCCTCTCCCATCATCAGGGACCAAGGGCAAGGGCAATAGGAAGGGCTTCTCTTCAGCCTCCTCCACAGCTGGGGGTGGAAAGGGCAAGGGCCCTGTCCCCAAGTCTAGACCACCAGTGCCTGAGGGGACCAGGTGCCCTACACCAGCCAGCATACACTCAGCCTGTCCCTGGCCCCAGCCCTGGCCCCACCAACGAGGCCCCCGGGGGGGGGGGGTGAACCGCAGGTATGCACAGGCAGCTGCAGGGAGATCTGAAGCTGGAGGGGGGCCTGGACCCTCCACCACCAGCCCTTCCAGCTCGAGCAGCGGGGCCCCCTTTCTGGGACTTACCCGCAGGCATGGGGTGGAGTGTCAACTGCCTGAGTGGGAGAACCTGCACTTTGAAACCTGGGTGCAGGCCCTGGCTTGGGTAGTGGGGGCCCTCAAGATCATGGCAGCCTGCTGTTCTCATGGCAAGGGGGTCTTTTTCCTTGCCTTGGAGGCTGCCCTGCAAAAAGTGGTGGAGAGGGGGCTCAGGGTTGAGGGTGAGTACATCCTCTTCAAGCCTCTAGAAGAGCTGGGGACCAGGGTGGTCCTCAGCTCCATCCCTCCCTATATTCCCAATTGGGCCCTGCTCCCCCGGCTCCAAACCCTGGGGAGAGTTATCTCCCCAGTGTTGGCCCTCTCACTGGGGTGCCAAGACCCCAGCCTCCGCCATGTGTGCTCTTTCTGTTGCGAGGTTATGATCCTGCTGGTGGTGGAAGTGCAGCTGAAGGCTGAGAGGTGCCTAGCAATTCCTTTTTAGGGGGCTCTGGTGAGGATTTTTTATACCCTGGGGGAACTGCAGTGCTTCTGGCACTATGCCCTGGGGCACTTGCATCCTGAGTGCCCCATGGGCCAGACTGGGAGGGCATCCACAGGTCCCACTGGCAATAGGGGTGCCCCTACCACCAGCACCCCTCTCCCCTCAGGCCTCCCTGGCACCCCAGCCACAACTATGAGCCCCACCATGAGCTCAGGGGATCCTGTCCCCTAACTAAGTTTGGCAGGCACCTGGGGAGGGCAGCAGCAACTGAGGAGAAAGGGAGCAGGGCCCCCTGACCCCTAGTTATGCCCCTGTCATAGCTGCCCCACCTGCCTAACCCTCACCTTCTCTTGCTGGAACCTGTCCACCTGAGGACCACCCCATGGCTGAGTGGGTGCAGGTCCCCTCTGGGAGCAAAGGAAAGAGGAAGGCCCAGGTGCAGCTGGAGTCCTCTGATATGGAGGAATCCTATCCCACTCCCAAGACCACCACATGGGGGGAAGGAGTGGCCCAGCCTTTGGGGGCCTCTCCAGCTGTGCCTGACACTTCACCCCGAGAAAGATCAAATGGGTGATCCCCATGGAGGAGGTTTTGGGGCTTCTAGACAGTCCCAAACAGGAGCCCATGGAGGAAGCCCATCAAGCTGCCCAGGGCCTACCCCGTGAGACCATAGGCAGTGAGGCTGAGGCCTTGACTTACCCAAAGGAAGGCTCAGCACCAGAGCCTCCTTCCTTTGATTTGGAGGATACAGAGGCCCTAGGGTTCACCCCAGTGAGTCCTGAGGGAGGAGGTCCCCTTTCCCAGGGCCCTGAGGCAGACACTGAAGCCACACTGGTGCCTGATGGGTCTTTTCCTTCCCCCTCCCAGAAAAAACTTACCCCCAGCCTGCCCCATCATCCCGCACCAGAGGGGGTCATGGTGGGGTCCCCTAATCAACAGGTCGAACTTGTCAGGGACCCTGCACAGACCTCCTGGGGCTCCAGCTCTACCCCACCATCTTGTGAAGGAGCCCCACCCCCACACTTACTCCCACCCCTGTCCCAAGGGGCTGCAGAGCTCTCCCAATCCCAACCAGAGTCTGGGGTCATAGTGGGCCTGGGGTGTTTAGATGGTGCTTAAGAAGCCTACTGAGCCCCAGGACCAGGAGGAAGACACCTGAGACCCAGCAGGCTCCATGAAGCCTGCAGACCTCTTGGCCCTTGTGGTCCCCAGGGGTGAGCTATTTGCATTTCTTGACCATGACTACACCCACAGGTATGTCAGCAATTTACAGCTAGCCTTGGACCACTAGGGAGATTTTGACAGTGAGGGTGTTGGTGGGGGAAGTCAAGGGTCCCAAAAGTTGCAATGTCTGAATCCATAGGAGGGCCTGCAGTTTCATAGACTCCCTCTGTATACTTGGGAGAGCACTATGCGAGCCAGTGGGCCTCACACCGGACGTTGAGATGCACAAGGCCCCTGCTGAACTGTCTACTCCACACCCCCAGCCATGAGGTCATTTAAGTTTGTGATCCTCAACATCCATGGCTGCAGGTTGGGCAGGGAGTGGAGCCAGATATCCTCGGGAAGATCCTCATGTACTACTCCCTGGTGGATGTCTGGCATGCCTGTCAACCTGCCAACCCCACTGCCTTCACCTATGTGAGGGTGGGAGAGGAGCAGTCATGCCACTCCTGGTTGGACTGGGTTTATATCTCTTTGCTGCACTTTGCCCGGACCCACTCCTCTGGCATCTGGCCAACCCCTTTCAGCTATCACCACCTTGTCTGGGTCCAGGCCATGCTAGGGTCTGCATGTCCAAGGTTGGCCTACTGGCATTTCAGTGCCAATCTGCTGGAGGATGTGGGCTTCAGGGAGGCCTTCTGGGAGTTCTGGCAGGCCTGGTGGGGACAATGGGCAGCTTTTCCCTCAGCTCAGAGATGGTTGGATGTGGGGAAGGCGCGCATCCAGCTTTTTTGCCACAGCTATACTCGGGGGCACACCCAGCAGAGGGAGGTGGTTCAGAAGCAGCTCAAGTGGGAAGTGCTAGAGCTGGAGAGGTTCTTGGCCACTGACCCAACCAATCTGTCCCTCTGTGGAGAGTGTTGGGGGAGGTGGGAAGAGTTTTGTGCTCTGGACGAGCATCGCGCCTGTGCTGCGTTTGTCCGCTTGTGCGTCCAGTTCCTTCAGGAGATGGACCACAGCTCCTGCTTCTTCTATGCCCTGGAGGGGAGGCGGGGGACCAAGAAGTACATCACCTGCCTTCTGGCTGGTTACAGCACGCTCCTCACAGATCCCGGTAAGATGTGCCAGCACGCGCAGGCCTTCTATGAAGAGCTCTTCTCCCTGGATCCGACTGATGCTGAAGCCTGTCAGACCATGTGGAAGGGACTCCCACAGGAAGCTCCTTTCACTCTGGCTGAGTTTTTGGCTGCCCTCCACTTAATGCCTAGCAACAAGGGGCCAGGCATCAACAGGCTGACTGCAGAGTTCTACTGGGCCTTATGGGATGTCCTCATCTTGGACCTTGCCATGGTCTGGGCCAAATCCAAGGGAAGTGGGGAACTCCCCCTGTCATGCCAGAGGGCTGTGCTGACCCTTCTGCAAAAGAAGGGGTATTCCCATGACCTGAAGAATTGGCATCCCATGTCCCTCCTCTGCATGGACAACAAGGTGGCAGTGAAGGCTATCTCACTGCACCTGTGGTCTACGCTGACGGACGTGATCCATTTCGACTAGACATACATGGTGCCTGGACGTTCCATCCTTGACACCCTGTACCTGGTTTGGGACCTCCTGGAGCTAGCACACTGGGAGGGCCAGTCTTTCGGCCTCCTATCCCTGGACCAGATAAGGCATTTGACAGAGTGGATCAAGGGTACCTCACAGGCACACTGAGGGCCTTTGGCTTTGGTCCCCAATTCATGTGGGATCTCCAGGTGCTGTACACCTCTTCAGAGTGTTTGGTCAAGCTCAACTGGACCCCAACGGCGCCCATCCCGTTCAGGACAGGGGTGCATCAAGGCTGCCTGCTGTCAGATCAGCTGTATGCCTTGGCCCTGGAGCCTTTTCTCATTTTCCTGTGGAAGCAGGTGACCAGTGATGATCTGAGAGCCAGAGGTGTGGAGGGTCCTGTCAGCATATGCTGACAACATACTCCTCATGGTCCAGGACTCAGGTGACCTGGCACAGGTGGAGGTCTGCCAGGCATTGTACTCGGCAGCCTCCTCTGCCCAGGTCAACTGGGTTAAGAGCTTTGCCCTGGTGGTGGGTGATGAGTAGGAAGTGGGCTCACTCCTACCCAGGCTCCACCAGATCTGCTGGAGCGCGGGCTCACTGGGGGGGGGTCTACCTGTCCCCCATGGACCCCTCCCTCCTAGAGAACTGGCACCAGCTGGAGGAAAGGGTGGTGGAGTGGCTCCAGGTGTAGCAGGGCTCCTGAGATGTCTCTCCCTGAATGGGAGAGTGCTGGTGCTGAACCAGCTAGTCCTGTCCATGCTCTGGCACTGCTTGCACACCCTGCCTGTGACCCCTGAGGTCCTGGCAGGACTCCAGAGATGGGTGCTGGAGTTTTTCTTGCCGGGACGGCACTGGGTCGCTGCAGAGGTCCTGAGCCTCCCCTTGCGGGAGGGTAGCCAAGGCCTGGTTTGCCTGCACTTCCAGGTCTTACACCTTTAGGCCCTACAGCAACTGCTCTATGGTATTGGTAGCCATGCAGCATGGGGCCACCTGGGGCATGCTTTCCTCTGCCACTTTTGGGGCCTCCGATATAACCTGCAGCTTCTCAGTCTGTGGGCCTTCTCCCTGAAGGACCTATGAGGGCTGCCAGATTTCTATCAGGACCTCCTCTGTGCTTAGAGGCTGGTCTTTGTCTTCAGGTCCCCTTCAACAGTTGCCCAGGGTGCTGACCTGTTCATCGAGCCCCTCCTCTGGAACTCCCAGCTGGAGGTCCTGACAGCAAAGGCTCCCTGGTTGTGACAGAAGTTGATCCTGGCTGGTGTCATCTGTATTGGAGACCTCCTGAACTACAATTGGCATTTGTGGATGGACCCTGCAGCGCTGGCCCCGTGCATGGCACATGTAACCTGCCGTCTGGTCCAGGAGGTGAAATCTACCCTACCTCCTGATGCCCTTTCCTTTGACTAGGTCCTGCACGGTGGTGGGTCCTGCATGGTGGTGGTCCCTGCCCCCCCCACCCATATTTTCCAGTGACGAGTTTGTCGTGGGGCTGGTACCTTGCCTGGCCTCACAGCGCTCCCCACTCCACCACCTGAGGCAGCTGGAGGACACCAGACCAGTCCACTTTTGCACCATCCACTGCCACCACCTCTACATGCTCGTGCATTGCACTGTCCCTCATGCCGCTCTCATGTTCCACCCAGACACACCAAGTGGCAGGAGCTGCTCAATGAGGGTGTGGCTAGGGCACTCCAGTGGCTGATTCTGTACTCCATCCTCATCTCACGAGACACCAGGGACTTCAGCTGGTGGCTCCTCCATGGCGCTGTTGCCATGGACGTGTATGGGATGAGCTTCATGGACACCCTGGTCTCCTGCTCCTTCTGTGGGCGGACGGAGACCATCTGGGCAGCTATCACCTGGAAAATGTTCCCAGTGTGGTGGCCTGCTTTGAACTGTCAAAGCATGTCCTCCTGGCTTCAATTGGCCAGATGAGGCCAGACCAGGCAGGGGTTGGGGGGGCTGGGGGAGTGAGAGGTCACTTCTGTGGCCCTTCTCATCTCCTCCAGCCCCCCACACCCCCTACTTACTTGCAGTGGAGCCTGGGTCCAGCTCCCTGTGTCTGGCATGCTGCCTGCCTTGCATGGGCAGGCAGGGTGCTTCAGCATCAGGGCAAGGGCCAACCATAGAGATGCTCTGGCTGCTACCAGAGTATATCTGTGGGGGACCCAGCCCCCAGGTCCTTCAGGGCACAGTATGGGACTGTGCCCTGCCTGTTTTCTCTGAGGGTTTTTTTGACCCCTGGATATCCAGGGGTCTAATTTTGCCCCGTGCTGGAAATTTGCAGTGCGGGGAACATTTTCTCGTTCCTGCATGTACCTCTTGCAGTGTCTCAAAGGAGTTTGAGATGCTGCAAGAAGCACATGTGGGCTCATTTGAACATGCCTATGTTGTCTAATTTGAGTTAAAAAAAAGGTAGCAAGGACAAAAGCTCCAGTTATTTGAAAATATCCATAAAAGAGTTTTTAATAAAATTGGATGCATTTCAAATGGCAGATTTCAATAAATAAGATGAATATGGCTTCTCAAGTAGTTAGAGATAAAAAGACTCCAGCAGGTTAAAAAAAAAAGAAGAAGGAACCAGTGGAAAATGCATGACACAATGGTGTAATCCTTCAGCTTATTTGGACACACTGGGTGGGTTGCCTGTAAAACATCCTAGCAAGTAAAATGTTGAAACAAATGCCAGTGCATCAAGGTATATTTGCTGTTACAGATTCATGTTCAATAGTCTATGTCTTGTTGTCTTTGAATGCTTCCTTGGTACATTTTTCCTTTATTGTTTTATATTTCTTGAAAATAAATATACTGAAAAATATGAATAGATTTATATTGAAGTTAAATGTCAGTATTAGATTTAGACTGCATGGTTCAATAATCACAAACTATAACTGTTAAAGTTAGGAGATGTTGAAGTGACATTTTTGCTGTGTTGGTCCAGGATATATGCCCCCAGGAAGGCCCGAGGAGGGGTACTATGATACCCAAAAGCTTGCCTATATCTATACCAACCATATCGTTGGTCTAATGGAAGATATCACCCACAAGAATTCTTGTCTCCTGCATAAAGTTAGAAGAGAAATTATTGGGAGCCACTTTTGAGCCCCTTTATTTCCCACCCTAAATGCACAAGTCAGATCTGGCAGATTCTTTTTCTGCAGGTTTAAGACGACATATTCCAGGGGTGATCTTACACCAATATGATCCTCTTTGGAAATACAGACCTAGTTTACAATACAATATTCTGGCAGGAAAACTTTGGGTGTGACTATACTCAAAGTTCTTCTGAAGAAGTAGAACTTCCCCCACCCTATTTCTGTTGTATAAGGTGCTGGTCATGCCTTGCCTTGCTAAAAACCTAGTTCTGTTGCATGCACTTTCTGCTTACTGTAGTGGTCCCTTCAACATGGTGTGCCTTTCTAGGATGTAATTTTTGATCTTCCAGCTGGTGTTGTGTGGAGTTTGCATGTGCATAGATGGTCTCTGGTGGCTTCTTGATGGTGGCCACTACCCACCATCAGAACTTCTGGTTGCAAAGCCAAGGAAGTCTAGAATTAAGCAGGACAGTTTCAACACTTGGGGTTATGCTGCTAGAGTAAAACATAATCTACAAGGGTCTTCTCAGAGCTTTGGGTTGAGAATCACAGAGTTTTTACATTGAGATGTATATTGTGGGCAACTGAGATATGCAAGTCCTTTACCAAGTGCTGGTAGAATGGCATTGTCTTGGAAGATACAACTTTTGCTACACCTTTACTCTAAACTAATAACTGAACAATTCTGAATTCACCAAGTATATTCTTCATTTTTATTTCACCTACTGGACTTTATTTCTTGCTGTTTATTTCTCTTCTTCCTAAGAATTGATCTTTACTACTTGCTGTTCTCTACATCTCAGTCTCTAGTTGCTCATGTATGAAAGGTATTTGTATGTATGGTGGTATTTAACCTGTAACTATTTCTTGTTTTAGTGACGAAAAGCATCCAATAAACTAGACAGACCTCTCCATATCAACATGTTCTTGCAGCTTTTAACATTTATTTGTATTAACCCAATCATCTACAGTGTTTCTCAAACCTTGTAGATTATACTTCCATGGACCCTTGTGATTCTGTAATATGGATAAAAAACAAGAAACACTTTATATCACTGTGCCCATATTGAAGATACATTGCAGAGTTATTCCTTCTCATTCATTTATAATTTCCCTCTCCCTTTTGCTTTCCCATTCCTTCTTCTTGTATATCTTTTAGAAGTTCACAGTATAAAGGCTGGGGTATGTGCAGCCCAGATTGAGAAATCTAGTGCTGTTGTAAATACTGTTGTTTACCTTTTCTCCCCATTAAAACTCCTCTGTAACAACATAGTGTTGTAGCAGCCAAACAGAAGAGTCAGACCTCAAAATTAAGCTGCCCTTTTGTGATGAACAAGCAAGTCTAATTCACAAGTAGTGAAGCAGCATTTCTCATGACTTTTACAGGATTATGATCCACTGGCAGCAACAGCAAAATGTTGCCAAGTTTATAAGACAAGGTTCAGCATCCTATGGCCTATGGGCTGGACTCAGCCCTTAGAGCCATTTAATCTGGCCTGTGGATATGTGACTTCAGTGACATTTGCCAGCAAAGGGGCTTCAGCAGCAATCACTTCTGTGTAGAGAAGCAGCAACAGCAAAGAGTTTTCCCTGTGCTGCTGTGGGTAAAAGCATCAGTGGCAGCTGGGGCCTACTGTCCCTCTTCCCTTCCAGACTGCAACTAGGTCATTTTACCTTACAGCCGAAAAAACATTACCAATCATTGTTATAAGAGGTTATGACAAAGAGAAGTGAGTTCAAGTGAAGTAAAGCTTTGCTATCTTTAGCAAAGTGACAAAATTAAACAGTTGTTACACAACTCTAATGTAGTGTATAATGTAATTTAATATAATATTCCTTGAAATAGACTGAGAACATTTTTATCCCCTCACTATGTTGACTGTCATTCTGCAGTCAGTTTCTTTTTTCACATCACTTCTGCTTTTTCTAACATGTCTAGGCTTTTGGTGAGAGTTGTTAGCATGTGAAAGGTAGACCCAGTGTACTGCCAGCTCTTGAGTTTGTTGGTGATGTTGGAAGTTGTACCTAAAGTTAAGCAGCTGTTCGCTATGTAGCTAATTGGGAAACTTTGGGATCTGTATCTTGCTATTATAGAGCAGTCTCCAGGTGGCATTGTACTGTTTCAGCACTTCCTTTTTTAATTTTCTTCAAGTTTTTCATCTCATTTACTCTGAGGTTGAAATTCCTGCTCATGACCTTGCTGGCTACTGAAGCAATTTGAGCAGAGAATATCTATTATATAAGTTAGAATTGGACTAGAGCAACAGTAGAATGACTCAGTGGAAACTTCTTAGGGGAAACCTCAATGCAAAGAAAAATGAAAAACATATTCCTCTAACAGGTACATTCATTGTTTTAAGGAACTATGCTTGTAAGAGAGCTCTGCCATCTTCAACTTGATAGGAAAAGGGGATATTGGCAGCTTTGTGATCATTGAGGCATATATATATGTGGCAGGCCCATAGTCGCAGCACCTCTGCTGGTGTGCCGTGACTACCTGGGTGCTACCCCAGGGCCTACTTGCCCACCATGACTAGATGTTATTTAAGATTACTTGGAGGTGTTGTTCAGTGCATTCCTCTGGCCCCAGGCACCTCAGCTGGTACATCTTCTGTGGGGCTCCACCTCCCCTATACCTCGACTCCTTCCACTTGGGTGGTCCTTTCTGGTTTTGGTGATGTTGGTGATGGACTGATACTGTTTGCTGTTTTGGCACACCTGCTTGCACGGTTCCCTGCAGGAATGTGGTGAGGTCTTCTTGGCTGACGAATGCACAAATTAACAATAATGAAACAAAAATGTGCTCAGGTGGTACAGGTAAGCAGGGCATTGATGCTACCCACATCTAACACTTTACTTCAGTGTTCTGGGTTTGGTGAGGTGTGCTTCACCTGGCTTCTGCTACTTTTGTGGGTATTCCCCAGGTGAGCTGGGGTGCTAGGCCAGTTGGAGCCTGGCCACATACCCCAGTACTTTGAGAAATGTCTCATCATGCTTGCTAGGGTCCTATGAGATTTCTGTTGCCCTAGTGGTGGATTTTGGGTCTGCACCTGCTCAAATGTGGTGGACATAGTTACAGGGGTGCCGGATGGATTTTCTTCACTGGCAGGTTTCACTGGTTGCTCTTGGACCAATCGTATGGTTGGGATAAAGTGAGAAAAGCTTTCAAATACAGTGCATTCTTCTTCAGGCCTCTGTGTTTTAGGAAAGAGTATGCTCTCTGCACTGTGAAATTTTACCCCATCCCTGTAGAATAGCTCAATGAAATTAGTGTTTTCATGATTGAATGATGCAAGGAAGTGTTGTTTTAGATTTGGACCATAATGGGGAGCCAAAGCTCCCATTATTTTAAGAGGATGCCATGGTAAACTAAGCTTGCTGTGTGGGCCTGGCAGCTGGACAAAGGCTTTGCTGCCAGCAGGGCAGAAATCGTGGAGATAGAAGCTACCCATGGGGAGTGACTATTCTGGGAGCTTGCTGCAAAACAGTAAGCTACACTGGGGGCAAATACCTAGGCAGCCCAGAAGTGAAGAGCTACAAGCAGCTGAGCTAAGCCACCACAGAGAAGGGCAGGCTGATCATCAGGCCAAAATGGAACCCCTGTGGGTGACTTTGAAGATGCATAAGGCCAGTGCCTGAGATCAGGCAGTTAGTCTGGCCCTGCAGGCTGTAGGGAGAGGAGCTCCTGAGTGAGCTGCAGGAGACAGACTGACCAGCACCTAACCAATCCCAGAGAGCTACAGTGGAAGAGCGAAGGGAGACTTAGAGCTTGTGGGGAAACAGTGACACAGTGTGGGGACGATTTGGTTGTATTGCTGTTGTGCTTATGTTTATATTCTGCTTAGGTTAACTGGAGGACTGGCTTGTGGCAATGGAGGAGATGTGGAGGGGTGTCTTGTGTACTTGGTAGCAGGCAGAGCCTAGCCTGGGGTCAGAGATCCAGAGAACTGACACTGGTGTGAGGACTTAGGCTGAAGCTGAGAGTGCTAAGGCCACTGTCAAACAGTCCTTGCTGGGGTCAGGGATCCTGGGGCCTGAGGAATTGAAAGCAGTCTGGTGTGGGGCCAGGAATCCAAGAAGGCTGGGGGGAACTAGGCCAAAGCCATGAGGACTAAGGGCATGGCAGTGAGGTGGAAGCAATAGCAAGCTTAAGCCACAAGGAGCAGAAGCTAAACTAGAGTCAGGGTCCCAGGGAAAGGAGAGAGCCTCGCTAGGACCAAGGGTGTGGCAGGATGATGAGAAATAAGGGCAGGGGCCCAAAGAAATAAGAGAGACTTGCTAAGGCCAGGCTAACTGAACCAGGGCCAGGGCCTCGGCAGGCTGACTGGAGTGTGATGGATGGGTCAGAGGGCCCAGTGGACAACTTAAAGTAACAGCTGTAAGGTATGGGCATAGCTACAGGGGTAGAAGGAGGCTAGGAATTGTCCATAAGGCAACTGGTGCCCTGAGGCACTAATAGGGCCAGGAGGGTCATAGCATAGTGTATAGTGTCAAGGTGGAGCTAGACAGGGCTTACTCTAAGGCTGGCCTCCCACAATAGATAACATCAAGGTGTGGCAGGAGAGGTAGAAAGGGAAGGTATTCTGGGGAGCTGAAGTGAGGACAGAGGTCAAGTGGTCATCAGGGGGCATCATGGCCACCCCTGGGCCCTAATCCTGTCATACAGACCCAAACATGCTGAGAGTTATGTTTTGGAGTCCAGGTTCCAGAGTGACCTGCAAAAGTACCATAGACTTGTGAGTCATGTCTGTTAGACTGCACCTGTGGACGGGCAAAGGAAGCATAAATAACCGCATTTTACAAAAGGGAATGGAAACCCGGAGGTTAAGTGATTTGCCAAAGTTCACAGAATGTCTGTTGCAAAGTTAGGCATTTAATCCAGATTTTCTGAGTCACAGCTCAGTCACAGCCTTAAGCACAAAAATATCTTTCCTCCTCAGTTCCTTAGTAATCACACCATTGGAGACACGTAGGGGGCGCATGTGGGTGCATATGCACCCCCTCCAATTGGCCGACACTGCTGGTGGTGCCTGTGGGTGGTCGCCGCTTGCCATCTCTCCTCCCCTCACCTCTGACACTGCTGGCGGCATCTGCAGGTGGTCCTTGATTGCTGCTGCTTGCTGCCGACACTGCCAGCAGCATCTGTGAGTGGTTTCTGACTGCTGATTGGCGCTCACTACCCCCTGCCCCCGCCACCAGCGTGGCTGCCTGTGGGAGCTCCCTGCTCGCCACTGCCATGCTCCCTCCACTGACACCACTGACACCTGTGGGCAGTCACTGTGCCCCCCCAGCCTCTGGGGCCATGCGGCGTTCATGAATCACACAGTATTTTCTACTTGCAATATCTGGACATTTCCCTTTCCACAGTATACTGATGTCTCAATCCAGACTTCTAATTTTAACAAATATAAGATTGCACTAGTAGAAGCCCCCAAATAGTCATATTTATGTGCCACCTGCTGTCATTTCAAAATATATGCTGTATATGCAGGGGGACTGTGACAGGTGGATGTTTAAATTACTGCTGGGATGGGCTGAGAGAGGTGGTAGTGATGCAACAATTTTCCCCAACACTTGTTATATCACATTTCTAAGTGCTTGTGTTCACTTTCTTAGAAAAATAAACAAGGTGGCTGCAGGTTCATCAGGCTGTCACCCAACACTGAAAGCATTTGAAGCATGAAGATGCACCCTGCGTGGAATACATTTTTGTTGTGTTCTAAATGCTAATCATGTGGGAAATCTGGAAGTTTGAAAATGGAGCTTTAGCTAAATACATCTGATGAAATGCTAGAGAGAGAACTCCATTGAGACTCCGCAATATGCTGTAACAGACTCTTGAGCTTTTAAAGTCCCTTTGCACCAGTTGAGAGGTTGAGAGCAGGGTTCCCAAGGATTCTCCCAGCACCAAAGTGTTTGACTCTATACAACAAGGGATATTTCTTGGATGGGCTGGATTGTTGTGTACTCTGATAATCCTCACTAGTATAGTGGGACCTAGAGAACACTAAAAGCTAGCTACCACTGTTTAAAGCAACTGGTAGAGTTTGTAGAGAATGAATGTCAATAAACTGCTGACATATTTATTACAATTTATTATGATTAATTTGGGGTCATTACAAAATTAAAATTTTAGGAGAACCTTTCAATTATTTTCATACACATAGTCCTTAGAGAGTGGAATTACACACATGCTTAGGTTTAAGGTTAATTATTAAATGAGGTGCTCAGAGCAGTGAAAGATCCTAGAAATCCCTGGCTTTCTCTCAGTAAGTGATAGGCTTAAAAAAACTTCAGGTAGAATGCTGTCTCTTTGACCAGGTTCCTTGGGTGAATGTATGGTCCTTTTGACCATACATTTGTATTACCTATAATTTGATTGAATAAACTGCATAGTATCTGTTAAGACTCTTTTGCAAATTGTAGGTGAAGATGGTGTAGTAAATTGGATTTATTTAAAGGCCAAACAACCAACAGGTGGGTCTTCATCATGATCATCCATGGTAAACAGTGGAGAATAGGACTATGTTTGGTAATGTAAGTATATATTAGAAAGCCTTTTCTACTATATGTCTGTTGTATATAAAACTGGCCTGAGATTTCTGGAAAGATTAGATTTAAAAAACACAAGTGGCCCGACAATTAAATAATATGCTCACTAATCAAGTAATACTATGTAGTCTTGGAAGCTCCCTGAGTGTATTGTTGATCATACAGCTTAAAGCGTATAGTAACATCACTTTCCTTAAATTTTCCAAATCTGCTTGGTATATCAAAGCCACAAATGCTGAGCCTGTCACCATGCCTCTCCTGCCCCTAGTTTTAAATTCATACAATGAATTCTACAAATAGGCCTATTGGAAAATATTTCTGTATGAACAATTGAAAGTCCTTGTGGAATACTATAGTCCATCTGCCCTAAAACCCAGAATTTGTGTTTAAAACCTCCTAGCTCACTTAGCTGCTTATACTTGCTCCTGTTCAATATGTAGGCACTTCAGGCTTCTAGTTAAATCAACTGGAAAACAAATGACAGAAAATCAAGGACTGTTTTAGCAAAGGAATTTCTTGACCTTAAAAACCTTATTCTTAAAACACAACACATTTCAGGCTGAGCAGAGTTGCTCCTAACCTCTTTCTCCTGTAAATCTTTATTGCATGGGGCATTTGTAAGTCTTCACACAGAATAGTACTGCCTCTTAAGAAATGCCTCTGTCTCTGCTTAACTCAGGAGCTAAACTCATTCAACCAGAGATTGTTGTTTTCTACTGCAGCTCCGTGGGAATGGACCAGTAAATGAGCATCAGAATTAAAGCTCCAGATTATAGTCTTGACAGTGTCTGATGTTAGTCTTTTTTTAAAAAAGTAGTGTTATTTATTTCCTGGGCAAGGCAGTTATCTGAATGTTGGGTGGGTTTTTTTCTATATCCAGGCTTATTTTCATTCAGGGTTCCATATTGAGACAGACAGACAAAATATCTTTACATACTTTTTATCTGCTAATGTTTTGTAAGTAAATTCAAGTATCAGTTCTACCAATTTCCTGTTCTGTATAGGAAATTACCATGTTACCAATTTGTGACTAATGAAATGATGATGTGGTCAAATAACTTGGCTAAAAATTATTACTAATAGAGAAAGTCCTTTGAATATGAAAGTTAACATTGAACATGGAATTAATTATCTGGCAACATTTAGACCACTCCCTTACCAAACACAGGAAAAAAGGGAATAAATTCTTTTATGATCACTACAATGATATCTTCTAAATAAAGAGTCAAAGCCAACTTTAAATATGTTCTAGAGACATTTCTTGCACAAAGATGAAAGCAATATAAAGTTGAGGAAAAATTACAACCCTACTGTGTGTGCGTTTAATAGATTGCATATTTTTCAAGTGAGGGCATTACCAATATTATCTCATAAAACTAATGACCTGATGAAAAGGTGGCAGCAACTGATACTTTTATTCAGACCAACCTTTAAGAAAAGGGCATCTTTCATGTTTAAGCAGGCTATGGAAAAAGAAAATATAAATCTGTCTGAATTGACAGTCTCAGCACTCTCTTCTTTCAGTTCAGCCTGTTCAACTCCAAGCTTGGGGCTTGCACATAGGATGCCTACTATGGATTAAGGAGTATCTGAAGTCCCAGGCTGAAGAGTCTGTGAGGCAGGCTACTTGCCAGTGGTAGCATCACACAGACTTGAATGACTGAGGTCTGCTCAGTCATATAGAATTCGGAAGTGATTTGGCTGATTGGGCCCAGGACACAAAATTAAAAAAAAAATGTACTACTATATATACAGTAATTAGATACAAAAGGACTGCATATAAAACTGTGTTTATGGAGTACCTGTGCTAAAACTTTCAGCTTAGAAAAGATAAAAATGCTTCAATTCTGGATGAACTAAGTATGTGGGTACTATATGCAAATTACTACAGTTATGTTTCAAAGTCAGTGTTTTCATATTTGCTTCTCACTTCCATGTGCTTGGGGAGAGCAGGGTCTGAGAGCAAACAGTGGGGAAAGGGTCCTCAGGAGAAGAAGTTCATGGGGTAGAAAACAAGGGGGCTACCTAACTCCCTAGTCGAGATGTACTTTTTCTAGTATAGTTCACTCTGCTCCCAGCCATGTAGCTTGTCAATATAAATTGCTCCACCCCAGAATGATGAAACTGTTTGTATGGGCAAAAGTACAGTTTTGTGGGTACAACTGTACCTAACATAGTTGTACCAGCTTTTGCCTCTCCACCCACCCTTGACTGATCTAGTGCTACCAGTAAAAGTCTCTGGTATAGGCATAAATATATTTCACATCAGATAATTAAAAGCAGTTTTACAGTGTATTCATATAAAGGAGGAAAATTAAGGTTGACTGCATCTTAACTGGGTCATTTTCTAATGTCAAGGGCTTGATTTTGCAATCCAAATAATGTTCTTTTAATACCATTTTCTGTATGTAATTTCTTAGGGTTTTTTTTAACAAAAGCCCCAGAAATTCTATATGGTGGCACAATACTGACAGTCATGTGGTTCATCTACAGTTGAAACCTTTTGATCCACCACACAGACCTGTCAATGGAATAACTAACAACAGTTGCTAGTCTTGAGATGGCCTTGCATTAAATGGAGATGTGCCACTTTCCCACTGTTTTTAGTTAATTGCTGATGGAAAAGGAAGATTCAGGGATTTTGGTTTCCATTTCAAGCTCTGGATACAAATACACTTATCTGGCCTATCCAGTCCTATTTCCCCCTCCTGTCTTGCTCCCAGCTCTCCCTGGCTAGGTACAGACAGTCAAAAAGTCCAAGTCTGAATCAATTCAGTCTTTGCAGGTTGCTGCAGACATTAAACTGAAAAACAACTAGGCAGACATTCACTTTTGATTCAGGAAATGCAGCCACATACCTGCAGTGGCTTAGTCCAGAAGAAGGGTTGTGGGGAGGTTGCTAGAGCATGGCTCTCTGGCACATAGTCAGCATAGGCTGTGTGTTTGCTTCCTCTTCCTGCTGCTCCAGAGGTCGCTGAAAGTTGCAGTCCAGAATTACAGCAGCAAAACTCTTCAGGGTTGTTCATCAGTTCCTCTTCCTGCTTCCAGGTGCCTCTGGGATCTGTAGTCCACAGTTGCAGCAAATGGTATGTTTATAGCAGGGCAGGGCAGCTCTGTACTCGGGGGAAGGGAAGTTTAACCCCCCTCCCTGGCCTCAGATACCAGCTGGGGTTTGTTTGGGTGGTGGGGCAGTCCCTGCCTCCACCCCCAACCCTTCTCTGCTGGAGCAGACAGCAAAGCCCAGCTCAGGGCTGGAAAGCATGCTGGGATGGTGGGGGACTGTGATTTAACTTGAACCAGGAAGGGGTCTGGGACAGAAGTTTCATAAAGAGATTTGACCCAAATCAGTTAAGTCTGGTACTACATTCAGCCAAGTTTATCTTAAACCAGTTTCAGCCATTTTGAAACTGGTGTATGTGCACTAAACTTTTGTTCTGTTACAGGTTTAAACTAGTTTCTGCTCACTTAAACTGGTTTATGTGTAACGTCTGTCCCTAGCCCTTTATCCCAACATACCCCCACAAGCTGCCAGTCCCAGTTGCCTTCTATACTGAGTTACAGTTTGATCCCCTCCCCTACTCCCAGCTCTAGTTGCAGTAAAAATACAGATGAAGAAATGATGTCACACATTTTCACAACTCCACACTGCTAAAAATGACTGCTTAACATGTAAGAACACAGAGGCCTTCTTGCTGAGATAAAATGACAGCCCTATTTCAGTTAAAACACAGCCATCTGTAGTCAGTAAAAGAAGGGAATAAAATCCCTCCTTCTACCACACATCATGTATCATATAATCAGCTATTTATCTCTCTTGGAGTACATACAGTTTGGATTTTTTTAGATCTAGTGTAAGTGTAAAACAATGCAAGGCAATTAACACATTCCCATGATTTATTTTTAGTATACAGCATGCACACGTACATATCACTTGCCATTACTTACAAGTATAAATATAATCAGTTTAAGAATACGTTAGTATAATAAAGAATAAGATATAGCAGGAATTTTTGGAATAGAAGCAGTTAATGCTTTTCTGCAGAAGATTTTTCTTTGGTATCCATTCATTCAAATCTTCATGTATGTACTTGGTACACCATGCTCTGAGGACCATAGGCATTAGGGCTGTGCAAAACAGCATTGTTCCATTTCAATTTCCATTTCATCATTTCAAAGGGACAGTGTGTCATTTTGCTGTTTTGAAGCACCATTCCATTTCATTTCATTTCATCAAAACTGCTTCACTTTTCTGACGCTGTTTCGACACGTTTCAACGTTTCACTTATAGGCTTTAACGGGGAATCATGAAAATGCCTATAACTTTGTCATGTCTTTCCTTATTTAAATGAAAACAGCAGGGATGGTAACTTCAGGGATATAGCTGCAGGGGTTTTTGGAAAACTGCACCTCAAACTGTTCAGAAAAAAAGTAATGTCACTTATAAGAGTGAAGGCACAGGGGGATGAAAACAGCAGGCTTGGTAGGCCCTGCTGAGGCCACAAAGTTTCAAGGAGATAGGTGCAGGGGTTTCTTGGAACCTGCACCTTGAGGTGCTGACAAGCAAAACTCATGTCATGTGTGTGTTAAGGTGGAGTGAGGTGAAAACAGCAGGCATGGTAGCCCCTGCTGAGGCCATGAAGCCTGCCAAGTTTCAAGGAGATAGGTGCAGGTGTTTCAAGGAGATAGGTGCAGGGAAATTGTGCCACTTTTCACAGATGAGCCTATGAACTTCAGTTCATCAACCTCCTGGATATAGAAATACATGGACTCAATATAGACATTTGAGTTATGACACACTACAACCTGCCAGACATCTGACTCCCCAGGTACCTCTCCACTTTTACCTTCTACATCCTCCTTCCCCCTCACCTTAGCCTGTCCCTAACCCCTGGTGCCTTCATTTCCATTTTCACTTAACTGGCTTTCTTGCCTGCATTGCATGCCAGCCTCTGCTTCTTTACTATTCTTTCCATCCAGGAACAGCACACACACCAACTGCTGGTGCTTCATCATCTTGATGAAGGGTTTTTCAACATGAAAGCTGGCATCCCAGACAGCTAAGACGAGCTCACCTGGAGCCTCACAACTCCACTGCAACCAGAAAGCCTCAGGCCTCAAAGATGTGATGGGTCTGGGTTTTCCCTAGCTAGGACTGTGTGTGCATGTGGTGGTAGGAGGTTATAAGGTGCCTCCTACCCACCTTTCACCAGGGAGATCCTCGGTCCTGGCATTTCCTGGGGCTGCTGCTCAACCGGCAGTCCCACCAGGCCTCCCAACCCTGCCAGGATGCAGTTTTAGTGGTTATGCCCAGGACCTGGGGCCGCCTCCTTCCCCATAGCCCCTGTCCATACCTCCAAGTTCAAACTGGTGCAGGAGCTCAGCAGGGACATGTTCTTCCCTTGCTGGCTGCTGATACAGTGAGTGCCCCCTCTAGCTCTGAGAGCAGGGCACTAATTGGTTGTGAAACCCAAGGGTAAAAAAAAAAAAAAGAAGGAAGAGCAGATGGAGGCACTCACTCCATCTACACATGGAGCTTAGGGAACCCCAGGAGCGGGACGTTCACTTTCAGGAAAACCAGCTATTCCACCAAACCAGGTTCCAAGGAGGTGTGGTGGGGTGTCACTACAGCACCAGCAATGCTGAACACCCTGTCATTTGGAACACTGGTCAGTGGACAGGACAGGTGTTCCCAGGCAACCATGGCCAGATCCGACCACATCTCAGTTGTGGCTTGCCCAGTAAGCCAAGGGGCTGCACAGCAGTGGCTCCACATCCTCGGTGAGATAGGCAGCCACCAAAGCCTAAGCGCTACCTGCCTGATGGAGGGGCCTGGTGCATCTGGACCCCACCATGGAAGCCATGTCCTTGGCCCATGTTGGCAGCACCTGTGGTGGAGGAGGAGACTGACTGGTGGATGCATGCTGGTATGGGACAGTGGATCCCCCTCTTCCACATCCCTCTGCCTCTGCCCTTCTGCCTCCCTGATTGTTCACCAGCATCTCTGTCCACTGATCCAAGGTTTTGCTGCCACATACACTGACACTCCCCTTCACTCTCAGGTCACACATGGTGGCCAGCATGTGGATTGTACTTGACTGCAACGGATCAAGCTGTTTCCTGATGCCTTCCTTCAGCCACCTCACCACTGCTTGCACATCTGGTGACAGTGGCTTGCCCTGGCCAGGAGCATTGGTCCCCTGGAACTTCTCCATTTGGTTCTGAGATTCCCTCACTACAGGGATCACCTGGTTAAGGAGGGCATCGGCAGCACTGAGGGTCTCGGTGGCCTTGAGGAAGGGCTTGAGGACCACCAAGTTCTGGGAGATGGTATCCCACTCAGTTCTGTTAAGGGAGCCACTGATCCCAATCTCCCTGAGCAAAGCCATCTCATGGATGGCCTTCTGTTGCTCCACCAGCCTCTCGAGCATGAGGTATGTGGAGTTCCCTGAGTCTCCACATCCTGCATGGTTTTGTGCTGTGGGATGTTCAGCTCTATCTTTTTGTCCTGCAGCATCTTGGCCCCCTTGATGCTGAGGTGGAAGTAGCCTGCCAACTTCCTGCATTTGAAAATGAGCTTGCTGGTGGTGCTGGTGCCATCACCAGCAGCCCTGTCCCCCTTCCAAGGCATCCCTGACAATGAGGTGGAACTTGTGTGCCACATAGCGGATGCCAACAAACTTAGCATCATGGACTGTCTTGACCATATTGGCCCCATTGTTGGTGACCATGAACCCATGGGTGAGCTTACCCTGCCCAATATGCTACCCCTGCACCAAGCGGTTCATGGCCCCCATGATCTCTGCTGCCATGTGGGACTCATCCATCACCTTGATTTGAAAGAGAGCCTACCAACAGCCTTATTGGTTGCACCAGTGCCCCGTGAGGGAGAGGTATGCATGATCTCCACCCTGGCTGCTCCAGATGTCCGAGGTGAAGTGTAAATGAACAGTAGCCATGTTATGCTTATTCCTTCTCAAAGAGAGAAAGTTTTAAAGCTGCTTTAAAAGTAAAATCTAAGTAATAAGCGTGATTTCATAAATCTGCAACCAAAGACCCTTAGCAATCAGGGGAATTACTTTTCATAGAAGTGACTTTTGCATACAGAACAAATTAAGTCATAAGTTGGGTTCAATGGGACAGTAAGTATCTTTATCAATAAACTTTGGGCATGGAAAACTTTTCATTTTGGGTGGTATATAAATGGGATAGATTCATAATATCATTTTGCATATATACACAAGAGACTTACAAACACTTCTGCAGTCCAAAGAACTAGCACAGTTGAATACATTTTTTTGAATACAGGGTCAATATCAGTTATTTGATACTAATGTTCAGCACCATTGATTTCAATGGCTATTGTGCACACACAAAAGGATAGAACCTAGTCTTGAGAGGATTTTAGTATTCTGTTTTCTGTAAGGTCAGTGAGCTTGAGGGTGCTTATCACCTCAATATTAAGCCCTTAATATTTGACAAGAATACTATATAGTGCCATTAAATAGAAGCACAATAGATACAAACCCCTTAAATGAGAGGATTATCGGTTATTAATAGACATACTAAATACAGAGCATGAGAAGTAGGCCTGTGTGAAGTGGCTAGTATTTGCTTTGGATTTGGATTTGGCCAATTCGGGGGACAGTGATTTGATTTGGCCAAATCTGATTTGGAAATCTGGCTGCTGCCGAATCTCTGAGTCAGCCAGGCCCCGTCCATCCCCTGCCCACTCTCCCAGCTTGGCAAAAGCTGCCCCACCTGCCCCAGCCCCTGGCACTTGTTAAAAAAAAAGCTCCGACGCACTAAGTGCTGCCTCCCACTGCCTCATGCTGTGTGGGGGGCTCTGCATGAACCCCCCAACCCCACCCTCACTCACCCAGTCCCCCTATGGGAGCCCCACCCGGGCCAGCTCTGGCCCTTTAAGAAAAAAACAAAATGACCCCCTCCCCCACCCCCCCCCAGACTCACCGTTTCTGCCAGTGGGGGAAAATCCCCACTGCCCCCTGCTGCCCCGCTCCACATGGGGGGCTCTTCATGAGCCCCCAAAGCTCCAAGGCTGCTGCAGGAGTGGTGAGTTCCTGGGCTTCCCTCAGTTTCTTTTTTTCTTAAAGGGCCAGAGCTGGCCCAGGCGGGGAACCCATGGTGGGGGCTGGGGGAGCAGGGGGGGGTTGTGGCAGAGCCGTCCATGCAACGTGGGGCAGTGGGGGGCAGTGGGGATTGCCCCTTGCCTGGCAGCACCCAGTGAGCACTGGTGCTTTTTTTTAAAGTACTGAGCTGGGGTGGGTGGGGGCAGCCATGGAGGGAGGGTCTGGGGGAATGGGAATGGTCAGAGGGGCTGGCAGAAGTCCCCCCATGGTCCCCTCTGCCCTCCCCCAGCCACCCTCCTCTGCCCTTGGTATTTACCAGCATGGAGTCCAGCTGCAGCTCTTTTCCAAAGATTCAGAGAGCTTTGAATCAATTCAGACCTTTAAACTGGTCCCCTGATTCGATTCAGATTTTAAGATTCAGCCACCGAATTGGGCTGAATCTCCTCTGAATTGAATCATCACCCAAAGTTTCACACAGCCCTAATGAGAAGGATGACCACTACTGATCACTGAAGTCTAAGCTAGCACCTGCTGAGAAGGGTAGTCCTACAACCCCTTCTGGCAGCTGGGTAAAGAGCAAAAGCATGCAGTGTGGCAGAAGGCCAACTCTGTTTCTCCCCAAAAACTCTGCTGTGTGACAATTTGGTTAAGATGCGCCCAGCAGACGATACACACCTTACCCTATCAAGAAGGATGCGGATAACCAGGAGAGGGTCCAGAGAAGGGCAACTCGTATGGTCAAGGGCCTGCAGACCAAGCCCTATGAGGAGAGACTAGAGAAACTGGACCTTTTCAGCCTCCGCAAGAGAAGGTTGAGAGGCGACCTTGTGGCTGCCTATAAGTTCATCACGGAGGCACAGAAGGGAATTGGTGAGTATTTATTCACCAAGGCGCCCCCGGGGGTTACAAGAAACAATGGCCACAAGCTAGCAGAGAGCAGATTTAGATTGGACATTAGGAAGAACTTCTTCACAGTTCGAGTGGCCAAGGTCTGGAACGGGCTCCCAAGGGAGGTGGTGCTCTCCCCTACCCTGGGGGTCTTCAAGAGGAGGTTAGATGAGTATCTAGCTGGGGTCATCTAGACCCAGCACTCTTTCCTGCCTATGCAGGGGGTCGGACTCGATGATCTATTGAGGTCCCTTCCGACTCTAACATCTATGAATCTATGAATCTATCTCTTTAGGTAACCTGAGCTGGATACATTCCTGAGGGACGGGGGGAAACCTGCCTCCTCTGCCTACGGGACTGGCATCACATACCTGGGTGAGGGGCTTGGACTCTCTGGGGAGCTAGGAACTGCCAGTCTGCACAGCAACTAGTGATGCATTTCAAATTGGTTGGCTGACAGCCAGCAGGTGCTGGCCTCCATTGGACCAGGTAAATGAGGTCATAAGGGCTATATAAGTTAAGGACTGCCCAGGAGGAGAGGGCAGCAGCCATGAGGAAGACTCAGGGAGAGAGAAGAGCTGGACCATCTGAAACTTGCTCTCTCTCTCAAAACTCATGATCAAGGAACTGCCTGCCTCCAGAGGGAATCTCCACCTGCCTCTGGATGATACTTGTGAGTCAGCTACCTGAGATCTAACTAGATATATACCTTGCAGTAACTCAGATGCATGATCAAAGGCTACCCAGCCATGCCAGTTTGCTCTATGGGATTTCTCTGATATTGCTCTACCCTGTACCCTACTGCAACCCTACCACTTATAACCAATAAAGTTCTCCTTAGTACCTAGCGTGGGAGACTTATTGGGTGTGGGTCTAGGTTATATCTTGGGGTCCCCTTGGTTTGGCTGACTAAGGGAGACCACTACTTGTGCTTCTGACTGACAGAAGCACCCCCAAGTGCTTGAAAGTGAGCCAAGTACCCTCGAGGGCTACTAGGCCTGTGTTTCCCAGGCAGCACAGAGCCAGAATAAAGCCCAGCCCTGGGTGGTGGCAGTGGAACCCCCAGGCTAGTGGGTGTGCTCCAGGAAGGAGTTTGGCCAGATGTGAGGTGCCCCCAGAGAGGCACTCAGAGCCTGGAAGGTGGTTGGGCGCAGTGAGGTGGGTGGCTCAACGCAGGAGAGCACCTCCTACTGGCCTGCCACATACAGTTCCTGCATCCTTTCTGGAAGCCCAATCTAGAAAACAACCTCTTTTTGTAGCTGCTGAAGGGATACATCTTTATGTGTGAAATTCTGGTTCTGTAAACCAAAAATATTGCTCCCATTATATTCAGTAGGGCTATGATTTTACCCTTTGTCTTCTTTCCCATCTGGTGCAAAGCTCCAATTTTGTGGATGACACTAAGTTAAGTGGAATTGCAAACACTCTGAAGGGTAGGGCTAGGATCCAGAATGACCTGAACACTTTGGAAAAATAGTGTGCAATCAACCAGATGAAATTCAACAAAGACAAATGTGAAGTCCTGCACTTGGGACAGAATAATTGCATATGCATATACAGACCGGAGAATGAGTAGCTAGGCTGCAGTCCTGTGGAAAAGGACCAGTGGGTTACAGTAGACCATAAGCTTAATATAAGCCAACAGTATATTTGTATTGCAAAAAAGGCTAACAGTATACTGGGGTATACTAACAGGAGTGTCACTGACAAATCAAGGAAAGTGATTCTTCCACTGCATTCAGGACTGGTGTGTCCTCACCTCGAGTAGTGTGTCCAGTTTGGGGCCCCACACTTCAAGAAGAATATGAACAGATTGGAAAGAATCTAAAACAGAGAAACAGGGTTGTAACCAAACCCTGGGTGTGATCCCTAATTATGCCCCAGACCAGAGCTGCGTCAACAAAGTCTGACTCACTGTTAAGTCTGTGCTAGTAGGCAGCTATTGGGTCCAGCTTCAGATCTGGGTGCTTTGGATGCCAGGGATCTGTGGCAGGGCACTGTTGGTGCCTGCCACTTTAAGACCTAAGCCAAGCAGCTAGCAGGTGCCTGATTGTGGCAGCCATTTTAGATTCAGGGCTGTCTATATAAGCAGAGCATTTTTGCTACTGGCAGGCCAGGCAGCAACATTGCCTGGCTGGAAGACTTCATGGAACATCCTGGAAGTAAGGGAGGATCTGTAGAGGATGGCTAGGAGGCTCCTGGTCCTGGGCATGAACTAAAACTGCACCCTGCTGGGAGTGGGTGGCTTGGTGGGGCTCTCAGTGGTGCGGGAGCCCCCAGGAAATGCCAGGCCAGTGATCACCCCAGTGAAAGGTGAGAAGGGGCACCTTAACCCTAGCCCTCACCTTCAGGTGGGTTTACATAACATGAGAGGTAGTGTGGGCCAGGCATGGCTGAGGCTACCTGAGCCCTGTGTGGTGCAAGACCCCAAGGAGGGAGAGTGAAGGTCAGGCATGGTTGTAGCCACCTGAGCCTTGTGGGGGTGCAAGACCCTGAGGAAAGGTAGTTGCAGGCAGGCATGGTTATGGGCACCTGAGCCCACTGGGAAGGGAAGCCCCATGGCCCCAAGTGAGGGGGTGGTGTGGAACCCTACATGAGGGGGGCAGAGAGGAGAAGCCCTGAGTGAAGGGGGCAGTGTGAAGCCCCGAGTGAAGGGGAGTAGGCCAAGGGATGTTTCTAGATACCTGAGGCTGTAATTTAGGCCAGAGGCTGAGTAAAGGGGGCTCAGCCTGAGAGAGAGGGGTGAGTCCTGAGCCTGGTAAACCTTCCACCACTGGGAGGCCAAGAGTGAGTCAAAAGCAAGATCTAGAGTGAGCACAATGACATGCTGCTCCGGTGGGGTGGGGTGGGGTGGGGAGGGGATGTGAGAGTCCCCATGAGACCCTGGAACACCAGTCATGGTGTGAGTTACCCCAGCTCCCACAACCGGGTGGGTTAACCCCTAGTAGGGCCAGAAAGCAGACCTGGGGCGAGAGTGAGGGGACTAATGCCAGAGGCCTGATATAGAATACCCTTGACTGGTCAATGCTGGGGCCAGGACCAGAAGAGTCAAAATGGCCAGGGGCCCACCATGAGGGAAGCCCAGAGCTGAGGTCCTGGGGTTCCGACTGGCCTTGGAGGTGAGGCCAGGGCCTGTGTGGCCAAAGGTCCCAGGGCACCATGCCCGAGAGGGGAAATAGTTTCAGGGAGCTAGGCAGCCCGAATGAAGGCAGGGTACACCGCCAGAATGGAGGGATCTTAGAGGGGTCCGAACTGGAGGATTCTGGGGCCCAGTGTGGGGCTTGGGAGATTAACATTAGTGGATGCAATCTGTGAGGCGTGGGCTGCGGTGTAGGGGAGGTACGGAGCCGCAGATAGTGGCAGAAAACTGCAGGGATGGTAGCCCCTGGTGAGGCCACAAAGCCTGACAAGTTTCAAGGAGGTAGGTGCAGGGGCTTGGGGGGAACTGCACCTCAAGCTGCGGACAAGCAAAACTTGTGACATGGGTGACACTGTGTGTTAAAGCACAGCAGGGTGAAGGCTGCAGGGATGGTAGCCCCTGCTGCAGCCACGAAACCTGCCAGCTTTCAAGGAGATAGGTGCAGGGCTTCTGGGTTCTGGGGCCCTGCACCTCTAGCTGCTGACAGGCAAAACTCGTGACATGGGTGCTTGTGCAACTGTCTGTCTTGGGGGAGGGGGGGAGAACTACTGCTGGCCTGGCTGCTAAGCTACTGTGTTACCAGTTACCAATTAATCATGATTCACTCAGGGACCAGCTCAATACACAGTACCTAGCTACCACATAATGAGTTAACGAGCAAGAATTAACATGTACAAAACCACAGACTAAGGAGAGGAAATAATCAATACAGACAATCAACTGCCCCAAGGCGGACACAGTCAGTTGCACAAGGACCCATGGCACAAGTTTTGTCTGTCAGTAGCTAGGGGTGCAGGGCCCCAGAATCCCCCTGTACCTATCTCCTTGGCAGCTGGCAGGCTTCGTGGCCTCAGCAGGGGCCATCACCCCTGCAGTTTTCAGCCTGCTGCACCTTAACACACACAGGGTCATCTATGTCGTGAGTTTTGCCTGTCAGTAGCTTGAGGTGCAGTTTCCCCCCAAACCCCAGCACCGATCTTCTTGAAACTTGGCAGGATTTGTTGCCTCAACAGGGGCTACCATCCCTGCAGTTTTCACCTCCCTGTGATGTAACACATACATGTGACATGAGTTTTGCTTTCAAGAATTTGGGGTGCAGTTCCCCCCAAACCACTGTACCAATCTTCTTGAAACTTGGCAGGCTTCATGCTCTCAGCAGATGCTACCACCCTGAAAGTTTAATCCAAATCAGACAAAAAAACCCAAAGTTATATTTAATTGATTCCCCATTATACCCTATGTCCAGATCTCCAAAGCAGCGCCAAAGCTTTTCCGAAGAGGTTAGGAAGTTCCAAATCACTTTGGAAAGTCTAATGAAGCTAGCACTTCGATCCAGACATGCTGCTTTGGATGTCGCAGTGTCCAAAGCTTCTCTGGATCTGAAGCATGGTCCAAAGCCTCACACAGCCCTACTCACTTTACTGGGGTCCAAAAGAAGCTTGTGCCTTGAAAGGGATTAGGGAGAAAAATGTACTGTACTTTAAATAATAACCCAAAGAATCTGTGAAAGAGCTGAGCATAGAAAACCACTTATTATCTTCTATGCCTGGGGTCAGCACACTTTCACTATCAGTGGGATAAATTAACACAGCTCAGTTCTAAGGCAGGACAAAGATGGCTATTGTAGATATTCCACCACTAGATGACACATTCTTGTGAGAAATGTGCTAACAGTAGGACACAAAAACTCTGGTGACAAAATCATATTTTCTGGCTTGCTTGGCAAAGCAGATATATTACCTATTCATGGGTCATAAGCAGCCCATGGACTGTAGGTTACTGACCCATGTTCTAGACCACTGCAGGCATCTCTAAAAGAGAGCCTAAGTCTCCTTGTTCCTGGGCTTTCAAATATCCTGAGGAAAATCTCACATAGAGCTGGTTCCCTGACTTGCCTTAACTTGTCCAGTCTTCCTAACCCCTCTTTGAATGAGTCTTGCCTCTTTTCAGGAAAGCCTCTGTACTGCTGCTTCACAAGCTGTGGATGTCTAGCATAGAGTCAGATCATTCATCCTGTAGAAAGAACTTACAGGACCAATTTTGTTCCTATTGTCTTGGGTTCATCTATAGTTGAGATGATCTCCTTTAGATTTGCTTTGTGGGTGATGATGCATTGCAGAACAGAGGTAGCCTTCTGGTGTAAGCCAGATCACTAAGCTTCATCCTGGGTGTGTGTGTGTTTTATTTCTCTGTTTTTTTGGGTTTTTTTACATCCCATCTTGTATCCTTTAACACAAAAAGGAGGCAGTGGGGCATGTAGTGTGTTTAGTTTTCATACTTGAAGTCTTTGGTTGTCTTAGTGGTAAGGAGGACTGCTGGTATTTCTTTATTTCCAGAAGTGAGCAGATTTTTTTTTCTTCTTTGTGTACATCTTAGGGAAGGAAAAATATTTTGCTCCTCCTTAAAGAGACCAGGGAAGGAAAGGGAACACTGTCTCAGGAGTATTTGTTCTCCCTTGCCCTGTGTGTTCAAGGTTCAGGAGGGATGCTTACCTGAGTCATTAATCCAGTAGTTGCTAAGTGGGATACGTATGGAGAGACTTAGGAGGGCTGCTTCATTCTCTGAGATTGTCTCTGCTGAAGCAAGTATGACAAGTGAAGTGTATTCATTTGCTGAACATATTTTAGATACATTTTCAGAAATATATGGGATTTTAAACAGAAAATAATTCAAGTGGTTTTTATTTGAGGAGATCCACTCTCACTCATATGCATTGTTCGATGTGTCTGACATTCATAGGCATTCCACGTATGGGTTAGAGTTAAATTCAGGTCTTTATTGCTAGCTGTCTGAAAAGCTGGGCAGAGGTGGACAATGCTAGAAAGCCCAAGTGGCTGCAGGAAAGCTTCTCAAGTGCTATGTAGTCAACCAGCTGTTGTTATAAACTTGCTTAGGACCAAGTTGTCTCTGTTTTGTCTGGAAAAAATATATCTGCATTTCAGTCTCTTTAGCAAGTTTATGATGAGTAGGAAGGAGCAAAATATGACCTTCTGAAGATATTTTTATGCGGACACGAATTTGTCAGAATAGTTTCTTGGTGGTTTGAACAGTTATACACAAGTACACGTACCTTGTGACTTTATAATGGTCTTTTTGGAATTAGCCACATGACACTAGGGAATGCATTTCAATATACGTGTCAGAGGTAATGAGCATTCATCCTTAAACAGTGTGGACTGTTCAAGGACTTAGTTTTAGAAGCATTCAGACTCTAGCCAATGAAAACATTATTTATGGAATACAAAAATGCTTGCTGTTGCTGTTTACATGGGAGCAGGAATAATCCTTACATTATTATTGTGAGATTCTGCTTTTTAAGCCAAGTCTAAACTGCTTTTTCTCTCTCAAATCTAATACAGATCAGATTGTAACATTGTTAAAGCTGTAGTTAGCACTAACAAACTTTAGCGAATGCCTTGGGACTGCCCTGAATTTCTTTAGACAAAGAGAAGAAAGTTATTTTCCAGGATATTCAGTACCCTTCCAAAAAAACACTAATATTTCTAAGGAAAGAAATCTGTTTTCTGGGGAAGAGTGTGTGTGTTTGGGGTTGGGGGGTGGGGTGGGGAAGGCCAAGGGAGAGACGTTATTGTACTTTGAGTGGAAAGCTAAAAATCTACAGATTTGGGAAAGTGAACTAAAAATATAATGGGTGGGTTAGCTCTAGCTGTCTGTCTGCATTTTTGTAACACAATGCTATCCATGCATCATAATTGGAGTTGCATCCTTTATCAGCCACATGTACTATCTCTTCAGCAGATTCACTCTGTTATGTGGCTACAGAATGAGGTGTGCAGTTCAGGAATACATTGCAGATGTTCAGGGATTTAAAATAATAGAGGTGCAGAAGAAAATTACAGTAAAGCATGAAAACCTCCAGTTGAAATTCCCACAATCAACTTTTAGAAATGATCCTGGTTTCACAAGAAAAAGCTGTAAAGTTTTACCTTTTAGTCAGAAAATAGGATTTATTCTGAGTGATAATGGAGAAACAGTAATTTCACTTTGCCCAAATAAATATCCCATGTTCCCCATCAAAGTATCTATCTGTCTGCAAATGGAGAAATTATTTTCAAAAGGAAAAACTTCCATGAAAGTGAGTCTCTGTAGAAGTGAGCTGAGATGGGAGTGAAACTTTTTTTTTCTTTAATAGGTTAACAGGAGACTGGAAATTAGAATATAATATCATAGAACTCTGTTTTATGCAATCCCATTCAACACGTCTTACTCCATTTATCTTTCTGTGTGACAATAAACTCTTCTCGTGTTCAGCTGCTTCAGTGCATTTCTGCAGTTGGGGGCACTGTTGTTCTTGTTTCTATCTTAGAAAAACTGCATTGCAGATGAAGGTACCCCAGAAAAATAGGATTTCTGTTTCTTTTTTCTTATTATTATTATTCTTATTTTGATTTTTTTTTTAAGTTCCCTGATGTGATTCTCCAGCAAACAGAGTGTGATCGGAGAATTGCAGTTATCAGCCAAAACTGGCCATCTGAGTACTGGTAGGTGAAAGTCATTTGTATACTTTAAAGGTGAGATCCACAAAAAGAATTGGGTGCTGCAGCATTCAGTGTTTCAATGCCTAACTCTTAGGCTTCCTGCTGCCTATTGGAATCCTCAGCTCTGCATTCATCATGCATATTGCACCAGGGAGAACTGGGTGCTTAAGAATGGAATATTTAAAAGCCAGAAGTTCAGGTAGGGACCTTCTTAAAGCTAGTCAATGGAAAATGCTTGGGACAAGAATGTGACTTAGCCCCATCACTCATAGGAACACACACCTAGGTCCCTCCACTCAGGATTCAAAGCCATGAACCCTCCTGGATGTCTCCTGAATGTAGGTGCTTAAGCCACTTCTTTCCTTCAAAATGCAGCCAGAGAAAGAAGAAGCTGGCATCCTCATTTTATCCCCTTGACTGGTGATTGGATTGAGTTGGGTTCAATTTAATCTGGTGTTGGGTAGCAGAATAAACCTGTATTTCCCACTTTACAGATCATCTGTTCTAGCCATGGGGAAATAGGTTGTTATGATCTGGAACTTCCTTAATTCCTTCTGTTGAAGCTGTTTTATTTTTGCTTGGAATTCAATACCCATCACACCAGAAAGAATATGAAGGAATGTGACTCTGGAGTCTAATTGTTAGGGCACGTTTACTTATTAACTATTCACTGAAACTGGAACATATAACCACTAGACTATAATTGTGCTCTCGCTTTTGTCCATGAAAACTTACTTCATATAAAACAGGGGCAGGCAAAATACAGTCCGTGGGCTGGATCCAGCTGGCCAGGCCATTCTGTCCTGCCCAAGCGGACCCTGTAAAATTTAGAAAACTATTACCTGCCAGTGACTGCCTGCCTAAAAGCTGATAAGGTGCCAGCATCAAGAGTAGCCAGCTGTAGGAAGACCCAGTGGTGGCATCAGCAAGGTCCTGCCTAGCAGAGGCTTCTGGTTTGGCAACTATAGGGCTGTTCCCTCACCCTCCCTCCATCTGTGAGTGGAAACTCAGATAAGAATGGGCAGAGAGAGGGGGTGGGAGGATCACCTGCTCAGCTGGTGCCAGTCCAGCCCAGCCATTACCACAAGGTTCCCGGCTGCATGGCTGGGACTGCAGAATGCAGCAGGAGCCAGCCCAGCCCCCGTGGTTCCTGGCTGGCTTCTGCTGTTCCATGAAGTGTTTGTAGCGGTGTCCTGCATGCACCCACACCCCCTCACACACACCCCACTCCCACACATCCCACACCTATCCATCCTCCCCACAAGCCTCACACAATCCACATACACACCCATACCCTCCCCAACACCCTTACATGCACCCAAACCCCCCACGCCCCTCCATGCCCCCCATATACAAAAATAAGACTTATTTTTAAGCTATTATGCTTACACTTCTATGTACACTATGCAAACACATATAAATCAAGAGAAAATATTTTTAAAAATCAATTAATGTATGTTGTAGTAAATGTTTGATTTTTAGAATATAATTTGTTTTGGTTTTTTTTCTGGTTCCAAGGTAGCAAACCTCCTTGCTAAAAGGACTACTTCTGGAGGCAAAGGGGAGGACTTCCAGTAGCAAAGGTCAGGGGTTAGGGGGCAAAACTTCTGGTTCCAAGATGGTGGCAAAGGAGCAGGGCACCTGTCAAGAGGTGGGGCTAACCTTGTGGCCCTTGACAGCTTGCCAAAACTTGTTAAGTGGCCCTCCAGGTGAAATTATTGCCTGTCCCTGATAGAAAAGCATAACAGTTTCAAATAGATGGAGTGTGAGATCTTCACCCTAATATAAACTATTTAGCCTGGTACAGCATTTACCTGGAAATGCAGAGAAGCAGACCCCTCCAGGGAAAGAAGGGAATCTAGATCAGGTGCCCCAACTTCTGGCTCATGCTATAGCCACTGGATCAAACGTAGGCAACACAACCCAGTTGGCCTGTGTTTCTGTGAAGGTTTACTTGAGAATGTCTATGAGAGGCTGGGGAATACGTAGTCCATGAATCTTGCCTGCTCTGAAAGTTTCCTTAGCTCTGTCAGGATTTAGACAGTTCTGGGCATGCCCAATAGCAGATATCTCTGTGCCTGAGGAAATTTATTGGTGACATTTTAGATATCTGTGAAGTTTAGATACCTTTAGGATTTGGTATTGGTTCAGCAGGGCTCTTGAGGACTCTTTTTTGCATATACACATTATAATAGGTGGTTAAGTGTGACATAAGTGTTAAATACTCCTCTGAATCTATCCCAAAATGCAATATTGAGTCCCTCTTGCAACAGAAATATTTGCTTGGTTCATTCTCTTTCTTTTTAATTTGTTCTCCAGGATATATTTTTTACTTGAAATTCCCACTTGGCAAATATGTTTACAAAACAAAGCGCTTCCAGAAAAGGCAGATTCTTGCCTTGCAAATTAAGCCTTCATTAAACAATGACAACATTTTCCAATATGTGAAAATAATGTAATCTAATTTTTTTCAGGTGTACTTATCACGAGACTTATAACAATTAGTGAATTCAGCTACCTAGGAGAGGGGGCCTTGAGCTGAGATCTTATGCACACCTAAGGTACTACACTAGATTAGAAACATTCTGCCATTACTGTACTTTCTGATGTTCCGATTTGCATATGTGACATGAAATGGATGTACCATGGTTTCAATTGCACTGAAAAAGTATTCACATTCCATGTGATCTATTAAAGTTGCACAGAGAGCAAGGAATTATACAGGGCATTCTTCAAGGGGGAAAAATAGTGCAAATGCTTTTGATAATTGGGTCTTGGGAGATTCAAGTCCTTCAGGAAGAATTTGAGCTTATTTTTATTTAGCAACAGGAAAAATGTATATCAGAAAGGGAAATTCTCATTCTGCTTTCTTCCCCTATTGGATTTGAGAGTCTGAAGTTCTGTAGGGAATAGCACAAATCTATACAAATCCCTGTGTGCTGGATTTGCATTTGCAGCTCTGATTTAGCTGAAAGATGTGTAAAATAAAATAAAAAGAAGAAAGGAAAACAGTTTCCTGTTAGCTACACATTTGCAGAAACTCAAGAGCAGAAATTCGCTATTTCCAAAGTTAGATTTAAATTAATCTTTCTAATTTATCTATAGATTAGGCTTTTTTTTCCCCAGAAAACAGAGTAGGAATAATAGGTTAATCTTAGCTAATCAATTTATCTTCTCCTAAACCACCTCTGCTTCTCCCTCAGTTTTTGAGATCTGGCATCATAAAGATTAATAAAATATTTAATATGGAATTTGATGTCAGTCCTATAAATACATGATTTGCTACAATATTCTGAGAATCATAGCAAGGATCTTGGAAAAGTGAAGAAGCTCCCACCTAAAGATGCATAAGCCTTTGCCCAGAAAAACTTGAATGGTATTTTGAAATAGATCAAGTTATTTATATAATGAGAGAGAGAAACATCATCACATCTTCCTATCGGAAATGGCAGAAAAAATATAGTTTGTTACAATGGAATAAGTTGTTAGTGCTATGAAATAAATATTAAGACAAGCATATGATGCTGAAAACAAAAGAGAAGGGAAGGAGGGGGAATATGCATAGGGGAATGAAGATGGAATCTTCACTATGCAAAGAGGGAACTAGTGTAATACATTACTGACTGGATGTGCAAGATAATACAGCCTGGACACATCCACATGAAATGTTTACTGCATCTGAGTAGTAACAGGGACTCAGGCAGGAGCCCTGTTACTTAGGCAAGGTTGGGCAGGACTGACCCAACAATGAACCCTGCCAGATGGAAGAAATTACACACCCAAGACAGGATCAGGTGATTAGCCTGCCAAGATTGACATAAAGCCAGCAGCGGGGCATTGACTGATTGCCTTCGGGCACTAGAAGATGGACTAGGAGTTACCAAGACTCTAGGGAGAATACAAGGAGTCGGACCTGTGATCTAGAAAGACTCCGGGAGTGCAGGACTTCAGGAGACTCGGCAAGTCAGCTCCAAGGGAGATTACCTCCCCAGGAATCCCAGCTGCACTATTGAGTGCAGGAAGATACTGAGGCACTGGAAGGCAGACCTACTGGGAGCTTAAAGAGAGAGGGATAGCATGCCTCAGATAAGGTGTGGGTGGTAGGAGTTAACCCCAAACCCTGACCCCATCGGGACAGTCAATGCTGAAAACGGTGAGACAAACTGTGGGGGAGCAGCAGGGGGCCACTCCCAGCACAAGGCGCCCGCGAAGTATGAGAGACATGGAGCACACATCCCGCTAATGAGGCAATTAGCGGCAGAGACTATTCACAAAGTTTCTATAAGCTATCTAGCACAGAGATCCCTTGTCTGCCGTACAGCTGTCCCTCACTAATGAGTTAATTGGTGAGATTTCAGTTATTGTACCCTTTTTATTTTGGAAAATAAACTAACACTGTGAGCACTTAACACCTGCGTGGCATTTATTTATTTCCGAACATCAAAGAGCACTGATCTCCTTTCTTTTCTTCTCAATCCAAGTTGTGGCAGGCGAGTACAGAGGAGAGACTAAGCTAAACTTGCCCAACCCACTCACAAGTAATTAGCTCAGCAGTAAATGGCTCACATCTATACGTGCAGTGCTATTAGGCAGGAGTAAACTAATTAACTCTGTAGCCATGCATGTGTAGGCACTGGAGCGGCTGGCTGGGGCACAAGGGTGCTTCAGTGGAGGGAAAGTCTGCTGGCTAGCCCTGCACTGGAGCACCTATGTCCCATCCAGCCCCTCTGTAACAGCTGAGCCAGGCAGGAGCAGCCCTGGGCTTGCAAGCTGACTCCCTAAGGCCCTCTGCCAACTAGGGCTGCTTTGAGCCAGCTCAACGTGCTGCGCTCCCAGTTGTATGCGTAAACGCAGCATCTGGGAAGCAATGAACTCTGGTGCAATAAGCATTGGAGTTTATTGTTTCGACTTACTAACACCTGTAGACATGCCTCATGTCTGGTATTGCTTCCCCCAGTCCTACAGATGCCTTTTCTTGAGTGTTTTGGGGACAATATTACTTTTATGTGAGATGTTATAAAGGTTCCAGAGGCAGGCAACAAAGATTAAGGACTTGGAAGGCAAGTCATACAAGAAGAGCCTAAGGGAGCATGTTCAGCTTGCAGAAAAGGCACTTAAGAGGGGACATGATGGTAGCCTTCAAGTACCTGAAGGGCTGCCATAACGAAGCGGGAAAGTACCTTTTCTCTCTTGCTACAGAGAGGAGGATGTAAACCAATGGTTTGTAGTTTCTCAGTAGATTTAGATTGGATATCTGGAAAAGTTTCTTCATTGTTAGAACTGTGAGACAGTGGAATTGACTGCCTAGGAAAGTTGTGGATGCTTCATCACTGGAGGAGTTCAACAAGAGGTTGGACAGGCATTGGATAGGCATGATCTAGGCATAGTTACGCCTATTTTCTACTATGTGTATTTCCCATGCTTCTGAGCTTTGCTGGTTGCTGTCCTCCCTTTTTAAGTTACATGTCAGGGTGTTTTTAAGGCTTCCCTGAGGCACTGGGTGTTGGCTACAGACAAAACTGGGGACTTCAATTGTGGTGTGTTGATTTTCCTGCTTAGGAGCAAAGCCAGAGGTTCCAGGCCAGAGGGTCTTGCCCCCCTTGCTCAGGGTCAGACTGATCACCATATTTGGATCACTAAGGAATTTTGCCCAATAGTCAGATTGATATGGATGGGTGGGGGTTTTGCCTTCCTCTGTAACAGGGGGTGTGATCCTCTACCTGGGACCTCTTGAGCATATATTGACAACATTTTGTAGAAGCAAGACATTGGCTACTGTGGTTTCCCTGCTTTACCTGTGGCTGGTTAGGGTGTTAGGTCTTTGTGTCAGGGTTGATGGTAGTCTTATGTAGAGTTTAGATTATGGCTGAATGGGAGGGCTGGGGTCAGGATGATCCTGCCTCAGATAGCGGGGTGGATTAGATGGCCTCTGGAGGTCCCTTCCAGTCCTATTTCTCTATGACTCATTTCCTGTGGTGTATGGATTTTATGGAAGTTGCTCTCCATTAATCCAGGTCTTCAGTTCACTTCTGAAGGAATAATGTTATGGAGCTTCTGCTTCTTCTATATATAGTTAGAGCTCACTTGTTCCTCATACTCATGTCAAACCAGAAATATTCTCTCTAGAGCTTTAAGAGGTTTGTCCAGTTGAGTTTTATAAATGATGCTTCCTCTGGAGATTGTAATGCTATTTTGAGGACAGAGATTCCAGATAAAGCTCTTTAAACAATTAATCAACAATCTATAGAAAATATTAATCTTGCCAACTAATCAGCAGTTTTATTTGCAGCCACTCATAATGTAAAATGTTTACCTGTTCAGTAAAGCCTCAGGAATAATTCACTAAAGAAATAGCTTGTTTGCTGTCTTCATGTTCACTGTTCATTCAGTGTCAGTATAAATTTCCAATATGGTTATGGTAGAATCTATAAACTTTCCTGCAAATGCAGAAGAATGAATCGCTAAATAATATTCTTTCATCCATCAATCTACTGTTATGTTCAGAAGATGTACTCTGGTATCTTAAGCGTTGTTAGGGTGTTATTTTCATGAGAAAATCATTCCTGTCACGTCAAATATAAAAATACAGTGTGTCAGTATAAATGTGATAGGTGGTTTTGTTATGAAAGATTTTAAAAAATCATACAGACCTTAATAATTCATCATTTCTAGACTCTAACCATTTTGGTTCTCAGTCTGAACAAACCAGGTAAAGATGTACACAGTCAGACTAGAATGTGGTTCAGAGGTGGCTTAAATTCCATAGAAGGAAGGTGATCCCTGATAAATTAGCATAGGTGGAAAAATATTTTCTCTTTTTATCAGCTAACTGTCTTCGACTAAACTATTCCTCTCCATTTTCAGAGGCCCCAAGACACCTTACAGAATGCTTTAGAGTGTTATTTTACCAACAACCATCTTTCCAGATCACTTGTTACAGGAAGCTGAGTTTAGTCAAACATTTTGACAACAATTAATATTTAATGATCTGATAAGGGTGGTGGCAGGGGAGGGGTGGGGCAGAAGTAAATGGGCTGGATTCTTAGGTGGTGTAAACTGGCATAACTAGCTAATAGAGCTATGCTGATTTGCACCAGCCAAAAATCTGTCCTGTAAAAGGGTTTGTTGCCTTTTAAGGGTCAAGTGGCTTAGGGCTGCCCAGGTAACTGGGAAGAATGAACACCAGACAAGCGTTGGAAAGTCCTTTCAAGAAGAAACATGATAAGAAGCAGAGAGACTAATTGAAAGCTGGTTGTAGTTCTGTGCTTTATACAGGCAGACAAGGTTCTTTACGTGAATATGGTATCTTTTATTAGACCAACTTAAATAGTTGGAAAAAAGTTTTAGCAATTTTTCAGGTTTAAAAAGCCTTCCTCGGGCTGAGGAAGTCTCTGCAGTTGATGTGTGCTCTTCCTTTCTGTATTATAAGGTTGGCTTTTTTCAGTGTTCTGCCCCCTCCCTCTGCTTTTCCTCATGACTTTCTCTCCTGAAATGTTGTTGCAGCAGGTGGTGCTTTTCTCCACCTGCAGCCTGAAAATCTATGCTGAGAAAGTCAACAGCAAAAGGAAAAGTCTGCATCTTTGCTTTCCCTACTGGGTATCTCACTGCAGTTGGAGTTTCTTTTGACTCCAGTTTCTAAGGCAGAAAAGGAGAGGCTACTACGCCAATCAGAAATGTGTTCTCTAGTATGTTTTGAATATTCCCTTCAGCCATATGGTAGAGCATTTTCCTTGTATAAAAAGTTACAATATCCTTTCCTCTTAGTAGGGAGGAATTTGAGGTTGGCAAAACCTTCTGGAAGTACATGAGCCCAGCTAGTGCTGTGGAATTTAGAAGTTATTTCTAAGTAATACTAAACATTTTGAATTAAATGTTTTAGATGAGATTTCTTACACTAAATTTACAACCTCTTAACATGATGCAAGAGTCTAGGCCTTTATAATTATTAAGGCAGTGTTAATGCTCAGATATTAAAAACATCTGCACCTAAACTATGGGAAAACAACATTAATATTATTACTGGTCTGTGGTCTTTTAAAATCTGTAGAAAAGTTGAATGTTCTCTGCTTCTTTTTGCTAATAATAAAAAGTAGGTTAGACCTGCTTGTTCAATCAAAGGATTGTCAAGATGTGGTTTCACAGTGGTTTACATCCCAGTGCTAGAATTCAGTGTAGTTTTACCACATCTTAAATAAGAAATCTTCATATGTATTTTTCATTCTGCCTTTCCACCTGGACTGCTCAGTTAGAGGGATCCCTGTGGAGCTAGTCATATTTCCTCTCTTTCAGTCCCTATCAGTGGGAAAGTGAGAGAAAGATTACAAACATAGGCTTGTGTGTTGTTGGTTTTTTTTGGTTCTCATTGTTTGTTTGTTTGTCTGTCCCACCTCCTCTGCAACTGAAACTCTCAAGGAATTATAGAAGTAGGACATCAAAATGGAAGTAGTGCAAACAGTATGGGTAACACTCCTGTCTGACCAAGATCCTGAATCCAGTAATACGTCCATGCAACACTCCACTAATTTCAACCATCTGCTCAGCTTGTTCAAGCAATTAACATATTATGTATTTATCTTCTTTTCTCACACATAAATTATTTAAGCTTCTGTTTTGTGTGAAAGTTTAAACCATTAGTGTATTGGTGACAATATTAAATGATCTAAAAACGGTTGGGGGGATCAATTTGTTAAGAATTTTCTTTCTTCTTAAAAGTCACAAAATAGACTCTGATATTGTTTGAAAATAGGTTGACATGTTGAAAAGAGAATAGTTCCTTGCTCATGGTGACTAGCTTTTAAAGAAGCTTGGTGGTCTCTGGCTTTCCTTTATCATTAGGAAAGACTATTTTGTTTATGTCTCTTTTAAAGAATTGTCATGAAGTAAACAGAATGGAACAGAAAGGCATAATCTTTCCTGTGGAAATGTATAGAAGTTTATTCCTTGGGAGTTGGATCAACTCCCCAGAGCATCCAAAATTCTTAACAAAAGTCTTAACAATTTAGTGCAAAATAAAAAAGTGAAGAGTCCCATTTCCAGTGTCCTTTCGGATGAGCAGCATCTCTTTTGGGAAGATTAGGAAGTTGTTTTAAAAGAAAGTGTGAATTTTCAGTAGACAAGATTCTTTGGGTAAATGTGATATTTTTTTATTAGACCAACTAAATAGTTGGAACAATTGTTCTTTGCAAGCTTTCAGGCACAAGCACCCTTCTTCAGGCGTAGGGGGAGTCTGCTAGTGTTTTGTGTTCTCCATGGTGGAATAGAAGGCAACATGCAAAATGAAGTTCTGTGAAAATGCAAATCTGTGGCAGTGAGGACCAGAGGACATGGAAGACAATATGTGTGAGATGGGTGGGAAAGGGGGAATATTGATGTGATAGAATGTAGCTGGTAAAACGTAGAAAGGTTACCTGGGGTTATCGGATGGCAGGTAGGTTATGATGTGCCATAAATCCAATGTCTATATTTAATCCATGATTTTTTTGTATTCAGTAGATTTATGAAGTGAAGTTGATAGGCTTGTCTACAAAAGGCATTTTGTAAATTCCCTTTGAGGATTAGAGCAGAGAGACTCGAGAGAGAGTGGTTGTCTGTGAGAAGTGTGCACCACAGGTAATTGAGTATATTCATCTTTGAATCCACACCAAAAAATCTATCATTCTGATACACAGTTATTGTTCGGTTTCTCCTACGTATTTTCCATCAGGGCATTTAGGGCACTGGATGAGAGAGACTATGTTTCTGGAGATGCAGGTGTAAGATGTTGTGGGGTATAGTTGTTGTGGGAATGTTGGACTTGTGTTGGCAGTCTGTTTCCTCCAGGTTCACGTGTCTCTATGTCAAGAGGTTCCATCTGAATAAGATATATAGTAGTATTCACTGAGTGCAGTCCCCTTCAGCACCTACTCTTCTTCAAGTCAGGGTGAGCCAGTACTTTGCATACATTTCAACTTCCACTTTACTTGCACAGCTGAGCTGGTCTTTCTTTCCCATTTCCAATGATTCCTGTTTCTTTTTACAGCTTTAAATATCTGGCAAGCAGTACCACAAGGAATCCCAAACAGTTCACCACAGAATCCTTCTGTTGGCACTTCTCTTAGCCTGTCACATATGATGAGTGTGGCCCTAGCCTCCAGGAGGTGGAGCTGGACCAAGTTGCCCTCTGTATCATCTGCATAGAAATGTTTGGAGGATCCCAGCACTCATGACCAGAACACCCAGTTCCAGTCGTAAGTGGGAGCTAATTAGCACAAGGACCTTTTGTGTGGAGGCTATCTGGAGTATATGTACATGCTGAGCTGTAGGGTCACCATGGCTGGAAATGCTGCTGACTCTGCTGGGGTCCAGCCTAATGAATTATGTGGTAAATCATGTGCCTTTTGACTTTGGACTAATATCATGTTTGAGTACCTGATTCCTAGAAGCAGGTTTCTGTAATGGGAAGGTTTAATCCTTTTATTATATAATAGGTAGAGTGTAGATATATATATAACCTTATATATAGAGAGGCATATATTTTTACAAAAAAAAAATATTGTATATATAATACAGTGCTAAAGTGCTACTTAAAAGTGTGTTTATGGAGTGCCCATGCAAAAACTTCAGCACTTCTAAAAAAAGGTAAGATGTATTAATTCTGGATGAGGTAAGTATATGGACATTATGTTCAAGTGACTACAGCTATGTCTATTTCAAGGTCACTTATTTCAGATTTGTACCACACTTCCGTGTGCTTAGAGAGAGGAGGTCTGACAGTAAGGAGGGGTTAGAAGGGACTGCATGGGGAAAAATTTGAGGTGGGGCAAAGGGGCTCCCTTATTCCTCAGACTTATTTTCCTTGCTCTGAGGTACAAGAGTGCAGAAGTACTGAGGTACAACAGACAGCTCCTAGCCCTGTACTTCTGCACTCTTTATCTCAGCCAGCCCGTCTGCTGCCTGACTGCTGCTCAGGGCTGACCCCCTGAGCCTACTGCCAGCCCGGGACTACTCCACCCTGACTCAGAATGCTGCGGTCCCAGGTACATGTGTAGATGCTGTGCCTGGGAGGAGCTGACTCTAGCACAAACTGTGCCGAAGTTTATTTCTTTGCCTTAATAGCACCCAGTTTCTTCTTATTTCTTGTTTAGGGCTTGCTCTCACAAGCTGCTTCTTGCATAACTGTATCAGTCTCTCTTTAGGTTTTGTCTGTATTTTTCTAAGTGCTTTGGCTGTATGGAAATCACTACTATGGATGATTAAAACAGTAACATGTGGACAGCAACTCAGCAAATACTTATGAGAATTTCAAATCCTGGCATGTGGGAAGCAACTTGTTTCATTATATCAAAAAGTGTTTAAATTCCAAAGGAGATTTTTTTCAGTCTCTTAAAAATGCATTTGGTTGTCACTCTTCAGGATGTCTGCTTTGATTAGGGGACAGTACACAAATATTGAAATGTCACCTGGGTTATTATCACATCCAAGGAATTGCTTATTTCAAAATATCATAAAGAAACAATTTTCCCAGAATCAGACCCCCCCCCCCCAAGATTTTTCATGATTCCAGACCCAGTTACCCCAAATCTGTGGCGAGTACATCCCTGTGTATGAATGACTGTCCTTCAAGGATGATAAAGGTGGGGATCTAGTATTACACAGAATACCATCCTCTCATTTCTAATCAGCGGTGTAATTACAAGGACCTGTGTTCTAGATGGTTGAGGCAGTGAGGGCTGAGCTGGCTGAAGCAGTGGTGATGCTGTAGTTCATATACCCCCATTAAGTGGATGTGTGGTACCCTGAACTCCCCCACTCCCTCATTATGTTACTCTTTCTAATTATGAAGCATTTGGAAGGGAGATGGGAGGGGGGGAAAAAGAGCACACTGCTTAATGTTCATGTTAAAGAAAACCAGTCCCTAGAGATGTTGGTGTGCATCTCTCTCTTCCTGTTCAGTGGTTGGCATAGGCTACTTTTGGTGCAAAATGATACATTGCCTAATGGATAAGGCATTGGCCTCCTAAGCCAGGGATTGTGGGTTCATGTCTCATCTGTTACTTTTTCTCACTATGAGGGTAATAAAACACTAGAATAGGTTTCCCAGAGAGGTGGTGACATCTCCATCCTTGGAGGTTTTCAAGAACTGGCTAGATAAAGCTTTAGCTGGGATGGTCCAGTTGGGGCTAGTCCTGCTTTGAGCAGGAGGTTGGACTAGATAACCTCCTGAGGTCCTTTCCAACCCTAATTTTCTATGATTTGAATATCATAGAAAAACAGAGCTAGAAGGTATTTCCAAGTGCCTTCTAGCACAACCCCCTTCTCAAGGCATGGCCATGGCTTTTTAAACCATTCCAGACAAATATTTGTCTAGCCTGCTCTTAAACTTCTGAGGATGGGGACTCCTCAATTTCTCTTGGTAAACTTGTAGCAACCTCCCCCCCCAGGTTTTTCTTTTTGTTTTAAACTTAAAAATACATTCCATCCCCTTCCCTAAACATTTCTGACTTTCTCTCTGACCTCTCTATCCCTTATAAGTAATTAGAAGTAGTACTAGGTAAACTAAGATAAGCTTTTATACTCCCTTATAGTAACAAGCCCCTTTTATATTGTAAATAGTGTTCTATTATGTTTGTATTGATTTTTACTGTTTTATATTGTATTATATGATTGAGGCCTGTGTCTATAAAGTAATGTCAAGTAATGTTAAGTTTCCATTTTGTATGTTAAGTCTCCATCTTGTGTCCTTGCCCAAGTATAACCTATTGTATAGTATGTTGTAACTGTGACTCATGTCTAACCAGGCTCATGTAAATTGGTTCCTGGATGAATGGGAATGAATGAAGGTGCTTGAGGTACAATGGTAGCAGGCCTCTACTGAATGATCAACTCAACAACTGGACCATTGCCTTGCATTGACTCACCCAGGAACCACAGACCTCACCCAGGGACAGAGACAAGACCCAGCATTTGGAAGACAAAGACCCTACAGAAACCAGCAACTCCACCATTGTGTCCCACCAGACAATGAGGACACCTGGATCTGCAAGTATGCATCTGAGCAGGACTGTCCTTGCCTGGACATGTCCTTCCCATAGGAGATGCAGTAGCCCACCCCTATAAAAGGGGTGGTAGAGTGTGATCTCTTTGGGATGCCCTCTCCATCTGGACCAGCACTACACCACACCACCTATCCACCCAGAGGCCCTGTCAGTGACACCCTCAGGACAACACCTTGCTGGAGAAGACCCCGACTGGCCATCGAGGATCAAATCACAGTCCAGGATAGGTAGCTATCACCCACCTTCCTTCCCCAAGCAAAGGACCTGGACTCTGTCCCCACACACCTCGATTCCAATCCCTCCACCAAGCCTTTCCTCTCCTGCTACCATAGTGTGTGTGTGAGAGAGTGTCTGTGTGTGTGTGGAAACCAATAATTTCATGGGGCTGTATAGTGTGCTGCCTGAATAATAAAACTGTTATTTTGAAACAGTTGGGTTTCTCAGTTCTTTCTGCCTCATTCCCAGCCCTGATCTCCCAGCGTTCTGCCCCACCTTTCAGTCCCAATCTCCCAGCTTTGTGCCTCTGTTTCCAGGCTGTCTCCTCCTTGCCACTGGGCTTTTTCCCTTGCTTCCAGCCCAGCACTAGGTGACCCCGAGTAACCCCGGGGCACATTAACCCTAAGTGACCCCAAGTAACCCCAAAGGCACCTTGACCTCAAGTAACTCCGAGCACCAAGTTACCCCAAATGCCCCCTAGTGTTAACACACAGCCATGAAAGTGAGTTTGTGTATGTGCATATAATTGTGTATGAACCCATAGAGTGTTTTTGTAGTTTGTGTGTGTATATAATTTTGTATCACGCCCTCCTAACAGCGCAATATTGAGATCCCAAGTGTTGATCTGGCACGTGTCAAATCAACAAACTATTCCAGTCTTAACCAGCTTCATAATTTGAAAGTTTTTCCTAATATCTAATCTACATCTCCCTCGATGGAGTTTAAGCTCATTACTACTGGTTGTGTTCCTAGAGGATGCAGAGCAATTGCATATCCATGCAATCCAGCCCAAATATTTCTCTTGTTTTTCTGGTCTACTTCTGAGGTTTCCTTATCTCCCCTAAATTGCTTGCATATTTCTCTTCTAAGTTTTGTTCATAATTTTAATTAAAGGCCATATGATTTGGAAGGCTGGGTTCTGATGGGTGACACACTTTTTGTATGCTGGGGTCCAGCATGACCTGAATTACCAGATGGTACAAAAGCCATGGTTGTAAGAGTTTGTCCTAATCTGGTAAGTGACTGTCTGAACAGTGGAGTCTCTTTAAGGGGACTCCAAAGTGGAATCAGGTGTCATTTGAGACCTCAGTCCTTAAACTGCTTCATCAAATGGGAACCTTCTCCTGAGACACAACGATGCCTTGAATTTCCCATGTAGAGGAAAGCTCTCACATTCTATGTTATTTAAGAAGCACATTTTTTTTATATATTGAATTTATGTGGTATGAGATTATGAAAATGTAGCCCTTCATGTGGATTTAAGAAATACTGGATTTTAGATGTGTGGTATCATGTGATATTTGAAATAGACTGGATTACTCTGTGTGTATGTATGTATGTATTGTACACACATTTGTGGTGCAATACACACACACACACACACACACACACACGTATATGTACATATGTTGGCATTTGTGACCTTGCAAGCCTCATACATATTGATATCTTCGGAAATGCATTGCAGTCATAGATACATAATGTCATAAGCTATTTTTCATGCAACTTTTTGCAATGAGTTTAGCCCACTAAAAGGTATTTCGCTTCATTTAGGATATGACTGTACCTCTGCTCTTACCTCCCTATGCTTTGAATTCACCCTCAATCCTCCCTCCCACACAAGCTCTAGAGAAATCAAAATGTATAACTGATATTAACAGAGCAATATTACTTTTTCCTTCTTTTGATAATCTATGAAGCCATTTTACTATAAAGCTGATAAAAATTTCAGTGTGGGTATAAGTGGTATGTAACACTGAACACCTAATTCATTTGTTTAAATGCAAAGATTTGTTAATGTCAGGCTTTGGCTGAGAGTGATGGAACTAAAATAAACAGCAGAAAAGAATGTAGGAAAAATTGCTTAAATAACAGTAGCAAGTTAATTAAGTGACAGTTTCTGTTACAGTCTCACTTCCCCTGACTACAGCCAGCAGGGTCCTAAGAGAAGAGCAACATGGACCGCCGTTAACACATCAGTGCCATCTAGTGGTTGATTTTATTTTAAATAATTGAAGTAGGTATGATACACATAAAGGACTTCTATTTTTTTTCCCCATTTTATTCCCTTTTACTCCTCCATTAATTTCCCATATAAGATTTTTGGACCTATGAATAAAAGCTGTATCTACTTGTTCCTTGGACCACACTCAAAGGCATTTGGAGGCTCATCTAAAATCCTTCCCCAAAGTACATACACATCTGAAACCTTCTGAAAAAATCTCTTGCTCCAATTCTAAAACACTCTTCCCTCTCACATACCCCATTAAAAAAAACCTATCAGTTCAGCAGGGAAGCTGGAGAATGATGTGAGATGCTCAAAAAGCTGGGAGAGAGTGTATATAGGAGGGTTGGGAGTAGCTTTGTGGCTAACTTATGCTAAGAGAGAAGTGAGGCTGGGCTATGAGTCTGGCTGTTCTGCACTGCACTAATCCTTCACTTAGGCATATGAAATAATTATCCCAGTGGCATCTTACATTGATATTTCACACCTAAGTAATCATTCTCTGCACCCTGCAGGGTTCTTGAAGGTTCAGAAGGTAGTTTAGAAGATCAGGTAACAGACAGCCAATGGAAATGTGCAGGGAGTCTTGCTGCCATAGAAGAAGAAGGTTGAGTGGGGGTGGGGAAAAGAACACCACACAAATGCCCCAAGATATTAGGAGGTCCTAGGTGTTTTGTAGGACAGAAAGATCAGACCTGCAGTACAGTTTGTATGGGATGAGATGGATAAGGGACACCCCCACAATTCTATATGGAATATATGCACCAAAAACAGGAGAAAGAAAATGTTCCTTGCATAAAACATAACATGGCTCTAACATTTTCTTTTCATCTTCCATTTTCCTGTCTTTTGTTAGGGTGAGGGTGGGTCTGAGAACTGCATATTCTGAAAAATGTCTTCAGTAGATGAAACAAATAACAAAGCAGAGCAGAGTTTTTTCTCCAATCTCCAAGGATTCTCCTATAAACTCCTTTATATATCTCAGGCATATGTTTCTATTTTCACTTGATGAGTATAACATTTGTGACATAAGGATGAGTCATTTTCATAACTTTGATTGAAACAAAAAAAATTGACCTCAATCAGTGTTGAACAAGCTGCAGCCTTTAGGCTTGTGGTATCTCCTTCTTGGTCTTTATCACACTGCTTTTCAGTCTGCTCAGAACTCTCCAAAACATGTTAGTATTAAACCATTGTTAGTTTTCCCTCCTGCTAAAATATTTGTATATATCCTGGATCTAAGAGATTCATTCCAGGATAGGCTACTGAAAATCCTATAACATAAAAATTGATGTCTAATTTTATAACAACTAGCAATGAAATCTGTTTTAAACTATGCATTTACATTATATATTTTACTCTCAACCAACAATAAAAAACGTTTTCTATCTGGCCAGTACTATAATATTAAGAAAATAGATATTGTAACTGTGTCATCATAATCACATCTGTTGTTAATAATATAGGACTATTCAACAGTAAATAGCTATGGCCTTCCAAAAGCAGAAGGCCATAAAATCTGGCTCAAGAGCAGAGGAAATTTCTGAGCCTGCAATGAAAGCCTGGAATTCCCCCACATAAAAATCCTAGTGCTTCCAACAGAAGGTGGAGACTCCAGTTCCTACTCCTTATGGCTCAACATTGGTTTCCAGTATTATAAAAAGTTCTCTTCCGATCAATTCACCTAGGGTTAAAATGGCCTAGGGAAGTTAATCCTCCTCTAATGGTTGGAATAGATTCAGTAGCCTATTATCTTATGTGATTTAAAAGAAGGAAAATAAAACCCCTCACCTGTTGTGAAGCAAGGCTATTCCCACGTTCAATAACAGTATCTCCAGCCTAGTTAATCAGTTCTTGTATGAAGTTAGGTAGGAAGTGTACTCCTAACATGGATAAGAAAGTACAGCAAGTAGCTGTCATACATAATTTTTTCCAGTCTAACCTTTTGAACACACTGCTTGGATTAGTAAAGCGATGGAAAAGCTACAACCCAATATTGTTTCTTTCTCTGCCCTGCCCGGGAAGAACCTGCTCCCACATCAGAATACCTGGATGATTCCCTGAATATGTTCACTGTAGTTGTCTGACCTCATTCTTGGGAAATTTAGCTGCCCTTTCTGACTAAATAAGTCAAACCAGACTATGCTGAAACTGGGGCATGATAATGAGTGCCTGGGTGCTAAGACAAGAACATACCATATTACTTCTCCTAATTGCAGCTTAACTTTCTCAGCAGGAGAGCACAGTGTTGGAGTACTTTCATGGGCAGCTGAGATTGACTTGAACTAGACCAGGACCATAATTGAGACTTGCAAGAAAATTTACAAACCTTTTGTTTGTTTTAAATAAATGAGTTTTTAAATGTATGTGTCATAAGTCACTCTATTAACCTCAAATGTTTTAGTTTTGCTCAGTGTTTCACAGGAACTACCACTTTTTATTTTTAGCATATTTCATACCCCAGATATGTTGAAGGTTAGTTCTCTGAGCAAGCTCCTGGACTTAATAAGCAGAATAAATAAAGTAATGGTGTGCCTTAATCTAAAAGCTCTTTGTCTTCAGGTTATGGTCACCTAACTCAAAAATGACATGGAGACACCCACGTGTATGATTTAGATGTATAAAAAAAGCTCTTGCAATTTTATTTTTTTTAAAACAAAGTTTTGGAAAGAATAAAAGCAGTTTTGCATCAAGATACAAGCCACTATTTTGGGAAGTAAGCTTCTTTGCCAGCTGGTTATCCTATAACTGTCTACTGCTGGATTTTATTCTATTGCACCTTCCTCTGGGGCAGATGGTAATGTCTATTGCTGGAGCAGGATCCTGGAGCCTGGCAATTAAGTTTTCTGTTTCATTCACCATATTCAGTAAAGCTCACAAACAAAATTAGATGTTAAACTCTGTTGTTCTGAGTGAGCAAATGCAGGACAGGTTTTCTCTTGTATTCATTTTTTCTGAAGAGCATTATGTGATTAACTTCCATCTGGAGTGCTACCAGATGGCGGCAGAAATGGAATTTTGTTTTAACTTCATGTCCAAATAATAACTCTCCTAGCAGTAAAGTTACTTCTACCCCATGTCACTAATATTTGTATCATGTAGGATCTCAAGAGGCTGGCTGGTTGTTCACATACATTTATTCTGAACAGAATTGTCTTTGCACTGAGTTATTATTTGGGCCAATTCATTTGCCAATGTAGAAGTCACTGCTGGTTAGGGGACTCTAGAGCAAATAGAGTTTAAATCTGAGAGCCTAAAATTATAGAGCCACATTAAGCTGTCATATACACCAGGGTAAATATGGAATAATTTCACTGAGGGTGATGGAAGATTTTCAGATTACACTGTGGTAACTAAGATAAATCTTGCCTTGCCCTATATAAGAACTGCAGTCTTGTTTTGGAAAAAGCTGGCTTTGCTTATACAAAGGGAGCTGCATTCTGCTCCTGGCATTTGCAAAAACTTTTTACTGCCAGTGTTTGCAGAAACCCATCAAAGACCAATTGGATTAAATTAACTGTCCCAGAGACTGTGTTTATGTTGATCTCATTTTTACACTGCAAAACTAATCACCACTAATCTCTCTCTCTCCCCAACCCTCCCCTCCCCCACATTTACTCATTATATTAGGATGCATATAGAACACATTCACTGGGATTCTGTTTAACAACATATGCAGTAGTAGAATAACAGTAAAGGAGAACTATCTCCCTTCTTAACCTTTATTAATTGGTGGATAGGGCCCATAAGTATAGTTGATGCTTTTACCCAAGGCTGAATTCCTAATGCACATGTCATATGTCATTTAGCTAAGTATAAGAGTAAAAGGAAACTTACCTGTGACCCAAGCTTCTAGAAGCTGGCTGTGCAGTTCTGCCTTTCTCACCCTTGATTCACTGGTAGTTGTTGGACTGGATTCCTTCTTGAATGATCCTTTGATTTCTAGCTCTGCTTAATTTTTTCCATTCTGCATGTCTGCCTGAGTGTTGAGTTGTTAACAGCCTGCTTGATGGATAGTAGCTAGGCCACCTGCTCTTGTCGCAGTTTGCTTTTGACTCAAGACCTATGGAGCTAAAGACTGTAAATGTTCAAGTACAAAAAGATGACCTTATATAAGTGGTCACTACTAGTGGTGCTCTGGACTGCTTGGCAGGAGTGGCTAGCTCCATGTTAGCCACAATGCCCTGTTGCTTTTGCATTGGGGAGGTTTATGAACCATACTTTGCTTAGGGATGCCCTAAATATAAATATAACCCATAAGCATTTGAATCTGGAGTAATAACTTCAGCCAATGGCACTTACTCTAGTTGGAAGACAGCAAGCCAGAATCAACTCTGCTGGTAATAAGAATCATTGCTTCAGTCCTACCTGTCAGTTGAATATTTTAAAGAAGCAAGTGGCTCAAGATGCTCCATATGAAGCAAATTCTCCAAAGGCAGAAGACCAATGTGCAGTGTATGTGCGCATATGCATCTCTGTGTGAAAAGGATACCAAGCTACCATGTAGATTATAGGGTGCTGTAGCTGTGTGATGGAGTAACTCCAGCCTAAAAGATTTGTTGTGTCAGTTGCATGAGGAAAACAGAATTCTGAGACAATTGGGAAGATGTTTCCTCTGTGGATTTCTGAAAAACCCAAGTGTGGAGAGGAAAAAAACCAGTCAGAAGGCCAGATCTGGAAGAATGATCTGTTTTCAAAGCCAGACCTTCCTTTTTCATGAATGGATCATACCAGAGGGACTATGCCAGGAGCCATCGAGATCTGAGCCCCTGGAGAGTGTGGGAGGGGGTTTCATGCATTCATTTGACTTTACTAGTTTCTGTCAAGTATGATCCAGAAAATTCCCTTCAAAAGGATCACATTTCGTGGTACAACATATCATCCAAAAACACAACCTTAATTGCTCTTTTCATTTTTCATGTCAGACACACTGATTGATTGGAAGAGAAATATTGTGTTTTAGCCTTCTCTCCTGGGAAGGAAACTTATTCAGTAGGAGAATAAGTCGTTGCAAAGGCTGTGGCCATTAGTGCCTTTTAGCAATGATATGCATTAGCTATTTCTTTTCTTTGAGAAGATATAGCAATTGAGTCTGGAATGACTCATTTGAGTGCTGTTTTCAGAGTTTGTCAACATTGTATTTTAGTGTACTTGTGAGCAGAAGAGATCCTGTTTGTCTGAATGGAATAGGCAGCCTAGAACTTGTTCAGAAAAATAAAGTTCAAATGAGAATGAAGGTTTTCATATCTGACACTTTGGAAGCATACATAACAAATATAGATAAATAATGCGTTTCAGGGTTTCTGTTTTTTGTGTCTATATATCTGTATGCATACGTACCATGGAAGTGTTAGCCCTGTAAACTTTTTCTTGCTTAATGCAAAAATCAACATTCTAGGAGCAAAGAGAAAGAATATGATTCTCTATGTGCAAATGCATGCCTAGTGTTGACAAATATCTTCTGTGGGTTTGCCCTTGACACGTTAACAACAACAAAATTGGAGTTAAAATCCCAAATGCTCTTGTTTTGGTATGCATGTGTGCATTATATACTGATGGATTAACAGCTGGAGATAAAAGATTTTACATTCAGGAGCTACAATAGTTTTGCTGTTGTTTTCAAAGTCAGAAATTCATATTGGAGTTGATTTGTTGTTAATTTATTTCATATCTACAGTATAACCAACAACAGTCATAGGGCGTTGGTTGGAATTTGATAAACATGTGATCCAAAAGCACTCAGAGAAACACTGCCAAGGTCTGAAATTGGACACACATCTTAGAGTTTGTAACGGTTCTTATATGACAGATCTTACAATTTATTTAGGAAGACTTTATCAATAGGGCTGTGTGAAACGGGCCATATTCAATTTGGATTTGGCCTGAATTGGGGACAGTAATTTGATTAGTTGAATCACTGTCCCTGATTCAATTTGGCTGAATCTGAATCTGAAAATTCGATGCTGATTCAGAGAATCAGCAATTCAGCCATAGACACAGCTTTAAATGCTTTTTCTACATACCTTGAGGTACTAGGCACAGCTCGTGAACAGTGCAATGGTGGGGCAGATGGAATGTCCCACAGGAGTGCAGGGGGGCCCCCTATGTGTTCGGCAGTAAACCCGAAAGTGGATTGGAAGTACTTCTGGTCCATGTCCGGGTCTGCTGCCGAGCGTGCAGGCCCCACCCCCAACCCCTGGCTCAGCAATTGGCTGTGAGGGGACCCTGGGTGCCTACCCAGACCCAGGAGGCACCAATTGCTGAGCCGGTGGACATGGAAGTGAACTGGAAGTGCTTCTGGTCCACTTCCAGGTCTGCTGCTAAGTGTGCTGGGGAGCCCCCAGCTCTCCTGTGGGATGCTCCATCTGCCCCAGCATCACAGCATTGATGAGCTGCCTGGTACCTAGAGGTATGTAGAAAAAACATTTAAAGATGTCTCTATGTCCAAATTGCCAAATCTTTCTGAATCTCTCTGAATTGATTCGGAGGGTTCTGATTCAATTCAGAGACATTAAAGGGTCTCCCGATTTGATTCAGATTCAGAGATTCGGCCACCGAATGAGGCCAAATCTCCACTGAATCAAATCAGGGACTGAAGCTTCACACAGCCCCATTTACCAATACTTAAGACTTAATTGGTTTTGCATGAAACACTGGCATTTTAAAACTTCATTTTAAAATTAATTTCCTTCTATGGTTTATTTATTTAATTTTCAGTCCATTTGGCTTATTCAGTTGAAACCATATTTTAGAAGCTCTCAGACTGTAGGGTTTCAAGGCTTAGAGCAGCTTTCAGGTAGATGGATTTCAACCATAGGTGAACCAAGCTAACCCTGTCACATTGCATTGTATGGCAATGTTCTCATTGACTTCACTGCTATTTGGGGTTGCTCCGTATTCCTTTTCAGAGAACAGAAGATGAAAGGGAGAAGAAAAATATTTTCTGCAGGGGTCATCTTTCTACTAATAGAGCATGGGATCTTTATTTTGAACCCCACATCTGAGCTGCTTGCCACTCTGTTCTTCAGCTCTTCCACTGTGTCCAGCTATACCTTCTTTTCTTGTGGTAGCATTATTTTCTCAACATCCTCTTCCTCATGCAGCACTGGCCATGAGTAGGGCCTAGTTTAAATCATGGGCCCAGCTCACTAATATTGTGACCTGCTTGTGGTGGCAGCTGCCAATTTCACGCCATGGCACCTCCCAGTGCCTGATTGCTTCTGTTTGCTGATGGCTGCTGCAGGCTGGAGAAAGTATTCCCCCGCAGGAGCAAAAGCCTAGCAGCTCAGAAGAGGGTGGAAAGGGTTGCAGAAGGGACAGGGGGAGGAGAGAACTTAGGAATGGGTAGGGGAGGTGCTTATCTAGGCAGGAAAACATGGGCATGGGGGATGGAGGTGCCTGGAGGCTGCCTTGGCAGATGGACCTAGCACTGGGTAGGGGAAGGGCTGTTTGATCCACCATGTGTGTGTTCTCAACCCCCAGTGCCCCAGTTTTTTTGCCTGGAGAAGCAAATAGCCCCTTCCCTACCCATTCCCAAGCTCTCTCCTCCCCCATTCCTTTTGCAACCCCTTCTCCCCTCCCCAAGGCTGCTAGGTTTTTACTGCTGGCAGGGGAATGTTTTCCCCATCCTGTAGCAGCCATCTTGTTGCAACAAAATGCCATGATATGGCTGCTTGCAGGGGAACTTTCCACAGTGGCATTTTGTTGCAAATCGGATTTTTTATGAAAATCACTTAATTTGTCACAAAAAATGTGAAATTGCAATTTAAACCAGGCCCTAGCCATAAGTCACAAGTAGAAGTTAAAGTTGGAACTAGTCAGAAATTTTCCAATGAAATGGATGGTCATTGCTCCAACTGGCTTTTTCCAAACAGAGATGTTTCACAGAAATTTCTTGGTTCCATCAAACTGCCTAACTTGCTTATTAGGTGTTTGCTTCAGTGATCCATGCTGGAGCTTTCGGGGCTTCTAGGCTCCCCATTCAGTGACAGTAAGCCTGGAAGGCTTTGGGGCTTGCCTATACCACCGTAGCAGCTGATCCTGCAGAAGATGAGGCTGAGTATACTGTACCCACACCCCATCCCTCTGAGTACAATGACCCAGAATTTTGCCAGTACGTAGGCTTGTTCCTGGCTTGTGCCTAGCAGCTGCTGTCAGATCTCTCAGGCTAAGAGCCCAAGTACCAAATCAAGATGGAAGTTTCAGGACTGCAGCAGGGGAACCCTTGAGTCTGGTAGATCTGTCCAAGGAGCTCCCAAGATGTAGGGCAGTCAGCTGCTCCATTTCTTAAAACACAGTCTCAAATGGGAACATTTTGATTTCTTTGAAACAGACGTGTTCTGGAATTTTCTAGCCTGGGAAAAGCTGAAATGACTAATGTTCCCACCTGAATCTGAGTGAAAATTTCTTTGAAAAATTGGTATCTTTTTTGCAAAAAGACAGTTCTGAGAATTGACCAGCTGTAGTCCATTTTGCTTGGAGAACAGTCATTTTTTTGTAGCTAGGAAATGATCTGTCTCTCTTCTTCAAAGGTCCCATGCTAACAATGAATGTATTACCTTCCAGCATAATTAAGGCTAGACACCTTACACAGAAGGTGAATAAAGGCATAAGGGAAGGCAAAGGAGTGATTTTTTTTGAGATCACACTGAAAATTTAGGGAGTAGCCAGTATCTTATTCTCTTTGCCTTATCTTGAGGCAAAGTCAAATTGCTTACCTACAAAATCATACTCTCTCTCTGAAACGGCTAATCCAGGTAAAAAGCTATAAACATCTGGCTCTACTTTATATGTGTTTTCACATTTATGCTTTAGAGTTTCTGTTATGGACTCCATTTCCCCACTGTTTAAACCTCAAGATCTAACTAGTTCTGCAGTAGGCTGATGTGTCGCACCCTTCTGCTTCCATCTCCATGGCAGTGGGAGGCAACCAGGCTAAGAAGACTGAGAGAGCATCATTCTGCAACAAGTAGAGTATTTTAATGCAGAGTGTCTCCTCTCTTTATTGTATTCATAAAAATGTTCAAGTAAAGCAGTGATGAAGAAGAGTAGCTTTATTAAAAGAGAAATAATAAGTTTGTAATGTTGTTCCAAAGTCTCTACCTGAGATTTCTCAAAAAACCTGAAGGCAGATGATTAAAATAAACATGAAAGTAGCTCTGATTCAGTGTGTTATTTATAATACACAGGGAAAAATTGATCCTAGAGAACATATTTGTTTATGTTAATAGAATAAAATGTCATTTTGTGTTAAGAGTCATGGTATGAGCTGATGTTTGGACTATATTCAGTTCTGTGCAATTGCTAAGGGGTAAATTGTGACACTAGGAATAGACCTGATCAAAGGTTGCAGTTGTCCCAGGGACATTAATTCTTGAAAAACCCCAAGTCACATTTCCTCCTTTGCTTACCCTTCTTGGCAGTAGGCATGGGGTAAATAATTTACTCTTGACTTGCATTATAGTAAATTAATAAGATTCCCTATCCCCATTATCTCCACATATGCATACTGGCTTAGTTTCTCTGGCCAGTGAGTAGGGTCAGGGAGCCAAGGCTCTGCCCATTCTTACCCCACGTTCCATGAGCAGAGCCAAGGGCTTGTTGAGCAGAGCTGTAAGAGTATCAGAAGCTTTTGTTCAATAGTTGAAGCAAAACATCAAATCAAGCAAAGTGTTTGATTTGGAGTTGAGCTGAATTTTTGTTGCTTTAATAAAACCCACCCAAAATATTTCATTTAATTTTTGTATGTTTTACATTTTGCTTGGGGGAGGGGTCGGGGGGATTAGATTTTGGCATAAATTCATAACTAGATTCAGTAGACCTGAAACAACATTATGAATAAGCTATTCTTCCAGCCCAAGATATGGAATGGCCTTACTTATGGTTCTGAGATCTAAATAGCCAAAGTTGTCATGTGAGGGCTTCCCACTCTTATTTCCTTTACTTACTGCTATGTAGCATTACTTAAAGTGAAGGTCTAGTTCAAAGAGTCCTGCTTTTCTCAGCCTGGGGGAATGATAAAGAGACTGGAGGGCAAATGTGCAAGAGAAATGAACTATGCCTGATACTCATTTGCTTTCAAGCCTAATTCAAACCTATATAAATTTAATCTAGAAAGGAGCTGGATTTGTTGAATTATTCAGCAGTACAAAGAATGCAGTGAAAAAATATGAGACCCTCCTTCTTAATATCAAGACCAACAATCTGAAGGTATTAAGTGGAGTAAATATAAAGCCAATGAAAGTAAATAGTACTGTACTTGGTGTTTAGTAAACCTGTTTAATTCTATGTCAGGAAAGGTTACCAAGACTAATACTGCAGCTGGATAGTTTTAAAGAGCCAATAATTTTACAGCCAAGAATGCTTTTGACCTCTTAGCCTAAAGGGAAATAACAATTCAAGAAACTTGCTGATTTGGAAACTCCTTTATTCTCTGTCATACAATATTACACCAATGGCTAAATGTGTTACATTGGATTCAAGGTGTATGAATATTGAAAAATACTGGCCAAAGACAGAACACCAGTACATTGATGCAATGTGGACATTCCTGAGTTCCTACATCTCTTAAAGAAGTGTATTAAAAAAGTTAATGGATTTTGTTATATAATATGAAATAGTTGTAGCATACAGGTTTCTTAATTTTAGATTTCTAATTTTTAACTACTTAAAGATATATCTTCCACATAGGGACAAGCTCAAGAGAGTTAGTTCAGAGAATCATCCACAAAGTGTAATGTTTTGGTCTAGGATGACAATTTTGCATGGCCAGATTTTGCCACAAGATTTCCTGTCTGCGTTACCTGACACATGTCCTAGTCTGGCATTATTATATGATATATAATACAGAGAGTGGGTTTACTGCAGTGCCTTTGTACAGCTACTTCCAGTGAAACCAGGAAGAGAAATGCTTCATTTTTTAAAAGAAAAATAATAATTTTTTTCATGAACTCCAAATTGTTTTAGTTCAATTTGAGTTTTGAGCAATGAGTCATTCCTCATCTTAGTCACATGAGGCCTCTGAATTGTTCCTGTCATTTCAGTTTAGATTTGTTAAGCTTCTATATCTTCTGAGTTCAATGTGGGGTTTGTTTGTTTTTTGGTTTGTGTGTTTGCAACTTCATCAATGTCAGTGCAATTGTGCTTCTGTAAGACTGTGGAAGAATTAAGCAATAATGTGTGTATTGATTTTTATGAATGTCATGATGTTCTTGTGTGAGGATCATACTTTTAAATAGTACTAAAATATTTTTACTGAGGTAGGGATAAAATTTAAAAAAAAATAGTATATACTTCCAAATTCAACCACTAAGGAAAACTTTACATTGGGACCTGAATTTACAGGCCCAGAAGGATTACTCAGGGACAAGTGAGGAAAAAAAGAGTGGGATATGGGTATGGGAAGACACCTGAGCTTTTCAGTAGGGAGCCTTTTCCCTTTATTATGTAATATCTTGTACAGGCAGAGGTCTGGACCAAATGGGAACAAGGATAGCAACGTGGGGAAAACTCATGTCTAGTAGGCTCCTGGAACAGCTACTGTTTTCATTATATTGCAATACTGTTCTGTTTAACATCTCAAAAGATTGTTTCAGTGTTTGTGTGCTCCTCACCCATTTTCTTTCTTTTCAGGGGAGCTCCAAACCTGGGGCAGCCATGACACATGGGGCAGTGCCAGCCTCCTCATTTGTTAATGATGGTGCTGCAATCAGCAGTACCTATTTTTGCACCCTTCTTTCTGCCTCATTCCCCTCTACCCCAGTTACACTGCTGATTCAGAATATAACAAGCACTTGTGAGAGGGGTAATTGGGGCCTTTTGCTTCTTGTCCCTGTCCTAGGTTCACTGATTATCTCTGTTTAAGTCAGTATGGAAAAACAGTGAGTCTGTTGAATATGTATAGAGTCCTGCATCAGTGAGTAATATTGCTGATGCAAAATGGCTACATCAGATATGCTCTAGAAAGAACTATACCTTAAGCTGTTCAAGTGATCTGGATGAAAGCTCTCAGGTTTGTTCTGGTAGAAAATTTTACTTGGAGACTCATGAAGAGACATTCAAATGCCAAGCCCCTGAGGAGCAGCAAGCTTGCAATGCTGACACTGGACAGCTAGGGAGCCCCTATGTATACATCTCAGTGCTCTGCAAGCTCCTTCAGTCTGCCTGGAGACAGAATGGCAGTAGTGCATAGGGCAGCCCTGACTGACCAACCCAGACTGCTCAGAGTTAGCTTGTGTATCCCTACAGCACAATCAGGAGACCTTGAAAGGAGCATGTTTTGCTCCCTGCTTGGCTGGAGCAGTAGAGGTCAGCATACAACACAGTCTTCCTGGGAGCAAGAGACAGGAGCAAAGCTGGAGGACTGTGGTGTGGCTTCTTTCACAAGGGAATGTGTATAGATATTCACTCTTCCAAGAGTGATTTAACTTAGGTTGTTCCCAGGTTTTTTTTTCTCTTGGAACAGCTATTTTTGCTCTTGGAGAAAAATCCTGAATATCTTTACACACATAATTTCTCTTGGGATAGCAGCAACTCTCCCAGGAGAAACTGAATGTCTGTTCTTGACTTTGTAAAAAGAAATGAAAGAGTTAAAAATACTTCTGATATTTTAAGTCCATCAGAAGGCCTAAAACTAAGGTCTTTTGGTGGTTTGTAAGGCCATGCATCTCACAAATTCCAATTCTTTCCCCTTATTTCCAAAAAATGTTCTCAGAGTTGCAAAGCTGTTCCATAACTAGCTGTATGCATGTTTAGACACCTGAAAATTATTACCAGAAATATATGTGTTGTTATGAATTACTCTCCAGTTCAAGAAGTTAGACAATATGGTGGGGGGAAGGGAAGTAACAATATGATTTGATGGTAAGCCATATAAACAAAATAGAAATCATTAGAGCAAATAGTTCCCCAACAGCCCATGGTATAATGGTATTCATTTGTTTCTTTATAAACACATGCATTCTAATCATTCTAAGATCAAGCTTAGTTAGTGGTCAATTTGCTAACTGAAAAAGGGCTATTTAATGATGGAACATGTTCACATGTGTGCTTAAAAATACAAGTACGTACCCACATGCATATAAATGCACAAACATTCTTGTGCAAAGTTGTGAAGCACACTTGGGGACTGGCCAGTGGGTTTGCTTTTCTGGGTGATAGGCAGGGAAGTGGGAGTGAGTGGGGATTGGACAAAGTATTCAGGGGTTGTCACTTGGGGAATCTACTGCTCTTTCTCTGTGGGCTTTTAGTTATTCATTTTAAGCCTTTCTGGATATGGTGGGATATAAATTTAAATAATAATTGATCAACCAGCATTGGGGGTGGTGGTAGATGAAATGTTCAGCTGTTATATATAATCTAATCTTGTCTGTAAAGAACTTCAAGAGCTATCTAGATGGAAGAAGGAATACAATGCTATTACTTTTGTTTCATAGGAAATTCAGTAAGCTTTACTTTTGTTAAGAGTAATTCAGGATTGAGTATGCTATGAAATTCACAAATAGTACGTGTGTTTGCACAAAGGAGCTAGGAAAATGGAACAAAAAACTACAAAAGGGCTATAGCAATATGCAACATGCAGCACTTTAGTATGAAGTCATGTATAACATGTCATGTAATTTATTGTTGCTCTGAATGGCTCAATCTAATGTTCTAAAGTTTTCAAAGATGGATGTAACCAGAAACCCTGAAAACTGCCTACAGAAACATGCAGTTGAAGGTGCAGATTGGGTAAGTGGTAAATTAGGATCAGTGTTTTCCTGCCTGCCTTGCAAATGACACTCACACACACAGGGGGGGATACTTGTGAGCACAGATGCTGAGTGTGCAATTTTTTGGGAGCTGCCATTTTGGCTCAAAAATATTAGTTTTAGCAAGTACTTTTTATATCACTTCCTTAAAGCCATGGCACTGTTTTAAATAATAAAATAACAATGCAAGGACTAAAGGGGAGAGCTGTCACAGCCTAACTGAAAGTTTATTATAGTGCTTATACCATTATCCTAAAACTCTTTTATAGTGTGTCTGTAAATGTGCAAATTAAAAACCCAGAGGTAATTTTGTATTTTATCTGGATGTAAAAAGATTTTAAAATTATCATCTCTTTCATAGTTAAATAACTTTAACCTGTACAGTGACCTTTTAATATGCAAACAGCAGAGCTTTGTTGGATAGAATACATTTTGTTAATTGTAAAACCATAAGTGGAGAAAATCTGAAGAAAACAAGAATTCACTTTGAAGTAATCATAGTTGAAATTTTATATGATAAGGAAAAAGGAAATGTTTTATATTTATGTGCAGGATCTGAAGAATGATTGTCTACTTCTGTTCAAATCTGTGACTCTGCAGCTGTAATCAAAACCAGCAGGAGAATTTCTAACTTACGTCACCAGCAGCAAACTTGGTGAATACATAATGCTTGCCCAGAGACTTAAAGAATTTCAATAGGTTCTTAGGTAACAGGGTTTTTTTGGTTTCTTTTTTTTCTTTTCTTTTTTTCCCTCTGCTTTTAAAATGTTTTGGAAAGAAAAATATAGGCCATAGCCAAAGAATTGAATAATAATTGAACATTCTTTCTCAGTCCTACATTTTAAAGTAAATAATAGAAGTGTAAATTTAATGCACATTAAATTTAAACTAGGAAGCGAGGTTGGGTTGGGTTGGGTTGGGTAGGGTAGGGGGAGGAAAGAGGTGGAGTGGATTTTAGAGGGTGCATTACTTTGCTGTATTTTATTATTTTATTTTGCCTGTATGCATATGTATAATGCAAGCATGCAATGACTTAGTATCTACATTCTTTTGTTAATGAGCCTCAGTCCTGACCTATAACCTTTCTGCTGACTTAGGCCTAGGCTGCAGAGTGGGAACGTGTGTAATTATGAAGTGTTTTTGTGTTGTCTACAATGACAAGCTTGTTTTCCATGTTATGAGCTAACAAAGTTTAAGTTCAGTTCCACAGATGTGAATTAACTTGCTAAGATCCCCTGCCTGTATCAGTTAACTTAATTTACTTATCTCCTCATACAGTCTCAGACCTGCTATTGGTAAAGTTTATGCAAGTTACTACTGACTTCAGTGGAAACAGTTTCAAACCTTAAATTAGAAATGCAGTGTTACTAAGTTACCTCTGCAAACAAAGGTTCACAATATCATCTTAGGTTTTTAATGAGTTGTGTAACATTAGCCACAAAATAGCAGATTTTGGTTCTCAGTATTCAAGGGATACTCACTTGAAGGTAGATACTAACAATTAGTGTAGATGAAGTCTTTTCTTTCTTTTTGTTCATGGACCACTGCAGATGAAAGGTAAGGCAACTGCAGTTAAAATTCATGACTAAGCATGGCAAACTTCCATAGCAATAGCAAGTACTGGGTTTTTCAGATAGCATAAGCTCTGTGGGATCATATGTAAGAGATGATTATAGAATGTTTCAAGCTGTATTTATACAACTCCAGTTGTTTGATGCATGCTAATGTATTTTATAGGCTTCTAAAAAAGCAAGTCCTTCATTTCTCATTTTTTTAGCAGATGATAATTGTTCTCCACAGAGTTGTAATGTTACAAATACAAATTGGTTGTTATGAGGCTGCATTGGTTGTTGTTGTTATTGGGGGTGGTATTTATTTTTTGGGGTTTTTTGGTTGGATTTTAAGATGGAGCATCATGAGATTGAATCCCCTCTCCCTTCCCCTCTCCTTTCCTCCCCCCCGGAAGAAACCCCCTGCTACTTTTGTCTCACTGACTCCTATAACATTTAGCTTCTTTCAGCCATAGATCTTTCTGATTACTGCTTACATAGTAAATTTCTTGACAGGAAGAAAGACAGTCTTGGAATTAAGATTCCAAAGGGCTGCAAGCATGTTATATTTTGACTACTGCATATGGATATATTTAAAGGCTGCAAACTATGCTGTCAGCCAGAAAACACATCATATGAGGAAACTGTTATTTTCTGGCTAAAGTGTTAAAGGTTCTATAGAGGGGCACTTGGAGTTGTAAAGGAAACATCCCTAAAGACACAGTTAGGGTAAGTGACTCAAAAGAGCAGACAATAATGTAAATATTTCTTGAGGTTGTTTTGCTAGAGTGACACTGTTACAGCATTTGTATGCTGTATGCCATAAACAGTTACCATGTACAGTACTGTGTTCCTATGCTCTGAGAAGTGCTGTAAATGATAGAAAATAGATTAAAAGGCATTCTAACAAGCAGGGGAGTTTTGAAAATTATTCAAATATATGTAACCCGGGCGGTACTCCAAGAGGTACCCCCTCCCCAATTGAAGGGATCAAAGCAGGTATACAAGCACTGTGGGAGGTGTAGGGACCCTCCTCCCCCTATGGAGCAGAGCCAGATCACTAATGGGGACTTAACCATATACCTTTTAATGAGAGAATAGTAAGGGGAACATAACCAGTATAAACCAGGGGGTATAAGGGACACTACAATGCCCCAAGGGGGCAGGATTCAATAAAGGTTAAACACTTACAATCATAGACATATTCATCCAGTTGACAAAAGACAGGGTTAACAAAATATAAAACACAAACAGCAGAACAAACAATATTGGTTGGCAAAATATAAAAGGCACAAAATACAAAATGTCAAATAACAAACAACATAGGGCTTAGGTACCTGGAGGGGGTGGGGTGGGAAGAGAGAAGACACAATGACCCCTTTCCACTGGAATAAGAGTTTCTCCCTGTCACTTAACTCCCCCAAGTCAGCCCAGCTAGGATTAGAACTCATCTCTCCCACCTGGTGGTCAGAAATTCTACCACACAGCCACCAATACTGGTACTATGCTAAGCTGCTAGGGGTCTTGACTTTCCAGGACCCCTGGCCCCATGTTGAGCTTCATAGCCTCTTATGGGAGGAGCTGGAAACAGAGCTGGGAACTTCTCAGGTCCCTGCTCAGATCCTTGCTGGTGCTGGGAAGCCTCTCCTGCTGGCCACAGCCTCTTATAGGGGATCCTGAAGCCCAGTGGGGAGCCCCTCCTGCCAGCCGCACACTGCACTACTGAGGGTTCAACTGCTGCCTGCAGGTCCCACTCCTTCAGGTTCTTCTGGGGTAACTGCTCCTGCCCCACTGGCCCAGATCTTGCCAGCTCTTTGAAACTCCTTCCTTGTGGTCCCTCACTGGTCTCCCCTGAATCAGCTGTGCTGTCCCCTTTTATCCCCCTCCAGGTGACCCAAGGGGCCAATCAGTGGACATGGAGGGTGAGTCTCTGGGGCCTGACAGGTGAGGAAAGGGAATCCCAAACTCTCCAATCATCTTTTACCCTTTCAAAAACCCTGGGCTAAATCACTACCAGCTAGCATGTCACATATACAAATATGTTTTCCTACTTTTACTGAAGTAGAATAGGTCAGAGCAGAGGTGGCCAACCTGGGTCAAATATGCCATAAATGGCACAGGCAATCTCTGTGTGTGGTGCACAGCAGACTGGGGAGGGGGCAGGCAGAAGAGAGGCAGATAGAGCTAGGAGCAGAAAGCAGAGCAGCAGACTGGGCAGGCAGCACTGAGCACGGAGCAGAGAACAGAGCAGCAGATTGGGCAGGGGAAGGGGATTGAAGTGGCCCTCAGGGAGTGTGTTGCACATAATTTGTGGCACAGCTGCCAAAAAGGTTGGTCCCCACTGAGTCAGAAGATGAGCACAGGAGCTTAATTATGACTAGAAAACAATCCCAGTCAGGATTCATCTCTGCCTTTGTTACACAGTTTAACAAGATATCTTCCCTTTAATATGGGATTTCCCTGCCCCAGAGCCAGTTTTCTTAGGCTTGCCCCTCCTTAGGTTACATACAAGCATACAATGGAACTGGGGCAAATTACTTTCTGGGCCAGAATCTGCTACCATTACTCAAATGGAGTAGAAGAGCACCACAGGATCCATAGGAAAGCTGACAGACAAAGATACCAATCAAATATGGCAGAATCTGGCTACACGTTGTCCTGGCTTCTTACTCCTTGAGATGTTGTGCTGAGAGTGCCATTTGTAAACAGTCAAATTATTCTTTATAGAAGAGACTTCCTACATAATTCATCTTCATTTTACAGATGGAAAAGAAATGTGGTGTTGGAAGATGACTTTGATCCAGAGCGTAATATTGTACAGTAAGGCTGGTACTGGGTCCTGGGTGACATGCCTATACAAAAGAATCTTTTATCACACTAAGAAAAACAGGCCTATCCCTACAGGGAAGTCCTGGACAGTGAGATTTCAAACATAAAACATTTGTATCAGGTAACTTTAGTAGATTCTGTTTCTGCCATATTTCACGCACTTGTCGGTGAAAAGTCAGTTGGGTTGGAGCCAGAGCCTGTCTTAGGGATGTAATTCAGTTTCCTGTAGCCCTCTTTTGCCTTTGGCTCCCATGTGACAGAAGCCAGAAACTAGGGGTTAAAAGTGGTTGTACTAAAGTATATTGAATATATAAAGAAGCTTTAAGGGGCAAGAGCCTTTTAGAGAGGACTGGGAGAAAAAAAAAAACTGAAGAAAATTATGTGTCCCCACTGCCTCTCTTTTTTTCTAAAAAAATATTACTCCTCACTGGATGACCTTTTCACCCTCTGCAAGTATCAGGAAAGTGTGTTTACAGGAAATAAAGCCCAGAATTCCAAATTATTCAAATAAACTGAATTTCAGAAGAGAGTTCAAGTGCAGCACGAAAGTTTATTGTTAATGTTTTGAAACTGCACCTTTTTGCCATTATTGGCTATAAAAGGAAAGACATGTGCTAAGAGTTTATGTGATAGACTGACAAGAAAACATATTGCTTTTGTCTGAGAGTGGCTCTCTTAAAATGGGAATAGAATACTATAGGAGCAGGGCAGGAAAAATATCCTTTTCAGCATCATACATTTGTGATAACACGAGACGCTTTCCTGCCAAGATATCGCATAACAGTGGCAGGCTACCACTACCTTGTCTCCCCTTGTTAAAAAAGAAATTGAGAGAGAATTCTCTCTTATGAATAAGGTTACAGCTTTGTTATAAATATGCACATTCCACTTGGGCTCATTCCATAGGATGGGTCCCTCTGAAAGGCAAATCCCTTTCACTGCAGCTTACTGGGTAGAGTATTGGCTTGTATTGTCCATCTGCTGTATCAGCTGCTGAGATCTTCTTCTTTCAATTTTGTGAACTTCCTTGGAAGGCCACAGCTTAATACTCCTATGCTACCCCACCCTGCTCAGCCATATTTTTGGCTTAATTTCATCCTACAATACATTAAAACTCATTCCTCTTTTGGCTTCTTCACTTATGTAAGGGCATCACAAGAAGACCTAAGATCCCAAGAAGACCTAAGACCAGATGCTACATTAATGGAAGATTTATGAATTCAACACAATTTAAGTATGCATTGAAAAATCTTTCTGAATTATGCCTACCTATTACTATGTTACTTATTTAAAAGGATTTTTAATAGCATTTTCCTCTCCCCACCCCCACTTTTCCTTTTGTCCTACCATAATGCTAAGGCCAAATCACATCTCCTTGATGAAGTTTGATATACAGCCACATACTGTAACTTTGCATGCCCTTTTATACTTTGTATGAGCAGACTGTACTCTTTCTAAACTACCAATATTGCAAGGTGCCTTAGGAAAAATTACATGGATAACTTTGGGAGCAGGCAGGAATGCAGCTCCCCAGTCTAACTCATGGCACTTTGTAGAAAGTGCCATGAGTTAGACCAATGCTACCAAGCCAAAAAACATTAGGAGGGTGGAGGATTGGCTCCATCTCTGCAGTGTCTCTCCCCTAGCTCAGTCCCCATGCTTGCAGCTTTAGTCCTGTGTCTGGATGGGAGCGGGGCAGAAGACAGGGAAGGGTACTCATTCTGTGGGTTCCCCAGCTGTGCTGGAGTGAGGGGGCAGGTGGATTGGAGCCTCCCTCCACCTTGGCAACTCCCAGAATGAGCTCCCTCTGCTCCCTTTCCTTCCTTCCATTCTGAAAACAGTGCAGAGAGTACCTTGGGCTACCTCAGCAGAGCCCTGCTCCCAGCATGTGCAAACAGAAATGAATGAAGGCACTCTACTTTGAAGCACCTTCATGTAAACCCTCATGCAACCTTCATAGGTGAAGAATCTAAAAAGAGGGATGAGTTTTAATGTTCAGATTATCACAGGATGGGGCCCTTTTAAAGTAGTCTGCAGCTGTGCACTTGTGTTTGGTTGTGGCTGTAGACTACTTTCTGGGGCCAGATTGGGTAAAACTTGTTATGTCCATGTTATGCCCCTTGTGTATCTGAGGAATCTTTATCTTGCTAATGCTGATCTTTAAGAAATTATGGTTGCTTGCAGAAGTTAACCTCCCCCTCCCCCAAAAGGTGCTTTACTTTAAACTTGGTGCATTTCAGCACCGAGCCCCACACATGCCCAGAAGAGGCAAAGCCTTAGTTCAACCCAACTTGTCCAATGCCTGTAAAGACCAGGCACTTTAGTGGGATGTAGAAAAGCAGGGAGACTGGGAAGAGAAAAATTTATGCTCACTCCCTTCCCCTTAGTATCTGGAAGTCAAGTGGCCCCAACAGTAAAGGTGCAGGCCACAGGAGCAGTTGAAATGGAGCAACTGCAGAGCCAGCTCAGAGGCAGCAAACAGAAGAAGCCTCTAGACAGATCTGGGAGCATGGAAAGGAGTAAACCCTCACCTGCAGAGCACTCTCAAGGGGAGGGGAGAAGAATCTTAGCAGGGAAAGGCTGTGTGGCAGAGAGCCCCAGGAGAACACAGAGATGGTCTGGCCTCCTTAAGGTTCCCACTGGGAAATAGGAAATTCCCTTTCCAGGGGTTCTATTTGGAAACACTAAGATGGGGCTGGAACAGCCCAAGCTGTTTATAAACTCAGGGATGGAGTCACTTGATGTTAACTCAGCCTAGGTGTCTCCCCTCAATACAGGACAGATGAGCTATAGCTGGGGACCAGAAATGAGCATTGATAGGCTGGGAATGCAGGGTAGAAAGCCCAAATTGACACAAGCAGTAGTGAGAGGGGAAACCCTGCACTGGAGAGCAATGGAGGCCAGGGGTGAGGAATAGCCAGGCCCACATATTTGCATTTTTCTTTCAAATGGATTGCAGAGGCTTCCTGGGAGTGATCCAGGAAGGAAAGGAGAGCTGCTCCTAGCTGAGATGCCTTAACAGGAGGAGACTGTACTTAAATCTGGAGGACTGTGATGGGGGTACTGGGGTTGGAGGAGCCCCATGTAAGGTCTGTGAGGCCCTGTTACAGGCCATAACTGATTATTTTGGAATATCGGACACAGCCCTGATGGCAGAGTCAGTTTTTCCTTCTTGTGGAGAGAATTCTCCAATTATTATCATCTGCACTGATCCAGACCTGCAGGAAGTGAACCAGGAAAGCCAAGGCTGTGACTGAACTCCAACTAGTTACAAGTATCAAGCACAATAAAAAGTCCTTTTTTAGATATGTGGGGAGCTGGAGGAAAAGCAAGAGTAACATTGGACCCCTGCTAAAACAGATGGGACAACTGATGACCAATGCCCAGTAAAAAGCCAAGCTGCTAAATGGATACTTTGCATCAGTTTCTCACCAGCCCCAAGAGATGCCCCTGACCATTACAGGATGGGAAGGCCTGGGTGAGGGAGATTCCTTACCCTCCATCAATGCTGACCTTGTGAAGGAACACCTTGAGAGGCTGGATACCTTCAAGTCAGCCAGCCCTGACAGTTTACACCCCAGGGTACTCAAGAAGCTGGCGAGCATCATAGCTCAGCTCCTGGCACAGATCTTCCAGAACTCCTGGTGCTCTGGTGAAGTGCCCGAAGACTGGAAGAAGGCCATTGTGGTGCCTATCTTCAAGAAAGGAAGTAAAATGGATCCAGCAAACTACAGGCCCATCAGCCTGACCTCTATCCTGGGGAAGGTCTTAGAAAAGATTATCATAGAGACCATTCTTAACAGATTGCCCGATGGTAACATCCTAAGGGATAGCCAGCATGGGTTTGTTGTGGGTAGGTCTTGCTTGACCAATCTTATTTCCTTTTATGACCAGGTGACCTATCACCTGGACGAGGGAGAAGAGATTAATGTGATATATCTTGACTTTAAATAAAAGAAGCCCTTGATCTGGTATCCCATGATCACCTCTTAGTGAAACTGGCCAACTGTGGCCTCACCTTTACCACGATCTGTTGGCTAGGGAATTGGCTCTGTGGTTGGGCCCAGAGGCTGGTGATTGACAGAAGTCAATTGTCGTGGTGTGATGTGACCAGTGGAGTCCCTCAAGGCTCTGTTCTTGGGCCTATACTATTCAACACCTTCATTAATGATGTGGACATTGGTGTCAGAAATGGACTGGCCAAGTTAATCGATGAAACCAAATTTTGGGGTAAAGTGTCCACACCTGAGGACAGGAGGGTGATCCTTGACAGGCTCAGGAAATGGGTGGATGAGAACCTGATGGTGTTTAACACTGAAAATTGCAAGGTTCTCCACCTTGGGAAGAAAAACCCTCAGCATACTTATAGGCTCAGCACTATGGAAGAAAGAGACTTGGGGGTTATGACTGACCACAAGATGAACATAAGCCTTCAATACTATGCTGCAGCTAGTAAAGTGAGCAAAACGCTGGCTTGCGTCCATAGATGCTTCTTGATCAAATCCCAGGATGTCACTCTCCCATTGTACTTGGCCTTGGTGAGGCCACAGCAGGAGTACTGCATCCAGTTTTGGGCTCCACAATTCAAATAGGATGTGGAGAAGCTTGAGAGAGTGAAGAGGAGAGCTACATGCATGATCAGAGATCAGGAAAACAGACCTTATGATGAGAGGCTGAGAGCTATGGGACTCTTCAGCCTGGAGAAGTGCAGGCTCAGGGGTGATCTGGTGGCTGCCTATAAGTTTATAAGGGGTACTCACCAGGATCTTGGGGAACATTTATTCACCAGAGCACCTCAAGGGATGACAAGGCTCAATGGTCACAAACTCCGCCATGGCCGTTTCATAGATTCATAGATGTTAGGGTCGGAAGGGACCTCAATAGATCATCGAGTCCGACCCCCTGCATATGCAGGAAAGAGTGCTGGGTCTAGATGACCCCAGCTAGATGCTTATCTAACCTCCTCTTGAAAACCCCCAGGGTAGGGGAGAGCACCACCTCCCTTGGGAGCCCATTCCAGACCTTGGCCACTCGAACTGTGAAGAAGTTCTTCCTAATGTCCAATCTAAATCTGCTCTCTGCTAGCTTGTGGCCATTGTTTCTTGTAACCCCCGGGGGTGCCTTGGTGAATAAATACTCACCAATTCCCTTCTGTGCCCCCGTGATGAACTTATAGTCAGCCACAAGGTCGCCTCTCAACCTTCTCTTGCGGAGGCTGAAAAGGTCCAGTTTCTCTAGTCTCTCCTCGTAGGGCTTGGTCTGCAGGCCCTTAACCATACGAGTGGCCCTTCTCTGGACCCTCTCCAGGTTATCCGCATCCCTCTTGAATTGTGGCGCCCAGAATTACACGCAGTACTCCAACTGCGGTCTGACCAGCGCCCAATAGAGGGGAAGTATCACCTCCTTGGACCTATTCATCATGCATCTGCTGATGCACAATAAAGTGTCATTGGCTTTTCTGATGGCTTCGTCACACTGCCGACTCACGTTCATCTTGGAGTCCACTAGGACTCCAAGATCCCTTTCCACCTCTGTGCCACCCAGCAGGTCATTCCCTAGGCTGTAGGTGTGCTGGACGTTTTTCCTCCCTAGGTGCAGCGCTTTGCATTTCTCCTTGTTGAACTGCATTCTGTTGTTTTCTGCCCACTTGTCCAACCTGTCCAGATCTGCTTGCAGCTGTTCCCTGCCCTCTGGCGTGTCCACTTCTCCCCATACCTTTGTGTCATCTGCAAACTTGGACAGAGTAAATTTCACTCCCTTGTCCAAGTCACTGATGAAAGCATTAAAGAGTATCGGTCCAAGGACCAAGCCTTGTGGGACCCCACTGCCCACATCCTTCCAGGTCGAAACTGACCCATCCACCGCGACTCTGAGTGCGACCCTCCAGCCAATTCGCCACCCACCGGACTGTGTAGTCATCCAAGTCACAGCCTCTTAACTTGTTCACCAGTATGGGGTGGGATACCGTATCGAAGGCCTTCCTGAAGTCTAAGTATACGACATCCACCCCTCCTCCTGTGTCCAGGCATTTCGTAACCTGGTCATAAAAAGAAACTAGATTAGTCAGGCATGATCTGCCTGCCATGAACCCGTGCTGGTTTCCCCTTAGCATAATTTGTCCTGCCGGGCTCTCACAAATGTGAGCCTTGATAATTTTTTCAAAGACTTTGCCAAGGATGGAGGTGAGACTGACTGGCCTATAGTTGCCCGGGTCCTCCTTCCTCCCCTTCTTGAAAATGGGGACCACATTGGCCCTTTTCCAGTCATCCAGGACTTGGCCCATGTGCCACGAGCGTTCAAATATTCCCGCCAGTAGCTCTGCAATGATGTCGGCCAGTGCCTTCAGCACCCTCGGATGGAGCTCATCCGGGCCTGCTGACTTAAAGGCATCCAGTTCTTCCAAGTGACTCTGCACCATCTCAGGGTCTACGCATGGAAGTCTGGTGCCTTGCTGCTGCCTCTCTACAACCCCAGTGAGAGACTTGTTGTGCCCCTCGCTTAGGAACACTGAGGTAAAGAACTCGTTGAGGAGTTCAGCCTTGTCTCCCCTGTCCGTCACCAATTGTTTCTGCCCATTTAACAGGGGTCCTATTCCTCCCTGGGCCTTCCTTTTACTCCCTATATCTCTAAAAAACAATTTCTTGTTGTCCTTTACTTGGGATGCCATCCTCAGCTCCATGGTAGCTTTGGCCCACCTAACTGCCTCCCTGCAGGCACGAGCAGAGGAGGTATATTCGTCTTTGGTGATCTCTCCCTGTTTCCACTTTTTATGTGCTCCCCTTTTGGCCCTTAGGCTGCCCTGGATTTCTCTGGTCAGCCAGGGAAGCCTCCTGGCCCCTTTCCCTCTTACCTTGCACGGGGATCGTCTCGCTTTGTGCCCGAAGGATCGTTTCCTTAAGGCACAGCCACCCTTCTTGGGCTCCCATCTCTTCAAAACTCCTACTCTGCAGTGCGTCCTTGACTAATTGCCTGAGTTCATTGAAATCAGCTTTCCTAAAGTCTAGCACTTTCACCCCACTAGTTACCTTACCCACTCGACGTCTTATAGTGAATTCTATTATTAGGTGATCACTGTCCCCCAGATGGCTACCGATCTGTAGGTCCCCTACCATGTCATCCCCTGTTGCCAATACCAGATCCAATATGGCATTCCCCCTAGTGGGACCATGTACCTCCTGTGTCAGGTGGAGGTCCTGTACACAGGTTAGAAACTTGCATGAGTGGTGGGACTTTGCTGTCTGTGTCTCCCAGCAGATGTCCGGGTAGTTTAGGTCCCCCACGACTACCGCCTCTTTAGCTTTTATGGTCTCCGAGAGCTGCCTCAAGAGCCCCGAATCTATTTCTTCCCTTTGATGTGGGGGCCTGTAGCAGACCCCTACCACCAAATCCCTTTCTCCTTGCCCCCCATGTAGCCTAACCCACAATCCTTCTACTTCCTCATCCTTAGATTCCGCTTGATGAGGGTCGATGAATGATGAATCCCACCAGGTTTCCGTTAGCCCTACTAAGTCATAGGTGTTTTGTGCAAGCAGGAGCGCTAGTTCATCCTGCTTGTTTCCCCACGTTCCTAGCATTAGCATATAGGCACTTAAGCCCTGCGACAGGTGCCTTTGCTGCCCCCCCGCTCCGAGTCCCAAGGGGCCCCTTATTTCTTACCTTCTCGTTTCTTACTTGTGCCATAGTGCTGGCCGACCCACGGCTTGCAGGTTCCCAGTGTTCTTTCTTCAAGCTGGGCTGTCCTTGTGGGTGCCACATGGTTTGGTGGTCCACAGCTTCCCCCGCCCTCATCTTCCCCTCCCCCCGACGAGCCTAGTTTAAAGCCCACCGGAGGAGATCCGCCAACCTAGAAGAAAACACACGCTTACCTTTGGGGGACAGGTGAAGCCCATCCCAACTGAGCATGTCCCTCGTCGTGATGTGCGGGTCATTGTCCAGGAAGCAGAAGCCTGCCTCGAGACACCACTGCCGAAGCCACCAGTTGGTCTCTTGGATGCAGTTCTCATGCTGTCTTCCACGTCTGTTCACTGGTAGGATGGAAGAGAATACCACCTGTGCACCGAACTCCCTCAGCACGCCACCCAGAGCACTGTAGTCCGCCATCAGGTGATCGGGGGTTCTCCTGGCCGCATCATTAGTAGCCACATGGACTAGGACCATGGGGTAGTAATCGGTGGGCTTGATCCTGGCCTGGATTACCTCTGTCACATCCAAAATCTTTGCTCCGGGCAGGCAGTATACCTCTCGTGTTGAGGGGTCCTGGTGACAGATGGGCCCTTCCGTACCTCTCAGGATGGAGTCGCCTATGACGAGCACTCATCGCCTCCTCCTCTGGGTCCGCTTGGATCTCTTGACCTGTTCGGAGCATGGACATAAGGAAGAACTTCTTTACTGTCTGAGCCCCCAAGGTCTGGAATAGACTGCTGCCAGAGGTGGTTCAAGCACCTACTTTGAATGCCTTCAAGAGACATTTGGATGTTTATCTTGCTGGGATCCTATGATCCCTGTTGACTTCCTGCCCTTAGGGCAGGGGGCTGGACTTGAAGATCTTCTGAGGTCCCTTCCAGCCCTAATGTCTATGAAATCTATGAAGTCATGGCAGGAGAGTGACCTGAGGAGGTAGTGTACCCCTTTAGGGGTGCATGACACAGGTCGAGCCATATACAAGGGACTTGTCCACATGGGGCTTTTTTGGCACTTTTATCTAATAGCTGATTGAATCAACTTTAGCTAAAAGCACCAAAAAGCCCCTCTGAAGTGCCTGATCTATACAGAAGCTGCAGAGTTGGATCCAAGAAACACGCTGCTGCTTCAGTAAAGTGCATCTTTTTTTTTTTTTTTTTTTTTTAACATCTGCAAGCAGCCTATATATACTGATCATATAAAAGTAAGCTTCATCTATGTGATAGTGCTATTCTGTGATATACCAATCATCTGTGATATTTGTTTGCCTTAAAGAATACAAAGAAACTATAGACTCTCATATGAATGCCAAAAACTTATGATCATGGGTATGTCTTTTTTTTTTCCTCCTACAACTCCAGCGTTCTCCTCTTTGTGCATAGTTTTGCCCAGTGCCTTTCCTAATTGTTGATAAGGAATGGCACATTGACCTCTCCCAAAATATTTAATTAACATATTGCTGATTTCAGAATTGAAGGTTATTCATCCTCAATTCCATAAATCAGTGTAGAAACCTGAATACTATTTTATCCCTGAAACCCAGGTGTTTTTAAGTTGGAAGTCAACACTTCACTGGTCAAACTGTTCTTTGTAAATGTAAATTGTTCTGTGATTTGCCATTCCTTAGCTAACCAGATTTTTCCTTGCCTTGATGTTCCAGGGCTGCCGATTCTGTTTACTTGTATTCTTGTAGCTCATAGATGGCTAAATCAAGGACTGGAACCCTGTTGTACTAGGTGCTGTACAAACACAAAACAGGCAGACACAACAAAAGTTAAACTAGAAGTTTACCAAGTTGTAACAAGCTTGTCTGTTTTTGCTTAAGTGCTGTACATAATGGTACACAACGCTGTATCTATGGCTTAAACTCAATCCAGAGGCACAGGTCATTTTTACTAACAAGGAGTATTTGTGTGTGTGTGTGTGGGGGGGGGGGAAAATGTAGACACATATGTGGATTTCAGAGATCCTGTGTTATTATCAGTGAACTGAAGAAGGCAGCAAAAAGTGGTTCTGTACAGGAAGTCATCTGTAAAACTAACCTCAGTCAAAAACCAAGTCGTTTTTGGCCAACAAAGTTAACAAGGGGATCCAAGGGGCCAGCAGAATGTAGGGACAGCACCTCATCTTTCATATCATTAATTGTTTTAATTAGAGAAATTACCATCTGTCTTTAGCTGTTTGACAAGATGAATAGGACTCCTTCCATTAACTTTGAACTAGAGCATTGGAGAGAAAAACTGCCCCCTCATGATTATGCAGGGGCAATTGCCTTGAATACTGTAATGACTCTGGAACACTCTAACAATACAGTTTTTCTCATCCTCTCTGTATTTGTATCCTCCATATATGTACCCATGACTGGTCTTGGACCCTTGCCTTTCGTTGACAATCCTCTTCATGCAAATGAACTGAAGGGTTTGACAGACTGATGAGGTTAGAGAGAATGGGGCAAATTGCAAGGTGAATATTATAATATAATATTCATAATAAAATAATATGGGGCAAATTGCAGGCTTGTAGTAAATATTAATTTTTCAATGTTGCAAAAACAATTTGTTGGACCATCTAGCAAAGTTTCCTGGTTTGGAGGAAAAGATCCACATTTTCACACTTGAGATGTGCACGACCTGGCAGAAGCTGTGCTTAGATAGAATGAGGGTTTTGCTGATATTTGTTATGGAACTGTGTTTTCAAAATCCTGTTTAAATAAAACTGTGGCGAGTCTCATTTATAATGCAGGTGGTTTGGCCTGTGTGGCTAGTATTACATCTCTATGGAAATATCACTTTTGAAAATAGGACTTCAACTTCTAAGGCATTTAGACATTTTTGAAAACTTGTCTCCAAGTCTCAAACAGGCCTCTTTTAAGCACTGATTTACCATAGCTTGGCTCTGTTCACAGAAGAAGTGTTAGGAACCTTTCTTTTTATTAAATTGTGGTTCAGAGAGACCCATGTGGCTGCGGCAAAGGGTCTATGTTTATTAACATTGAGGATTTCCCCTTTCATTAAAGAATCAGCCACCAGAATGTACCCAGCATGGCTGGATGTATGGTATCTGACCACTGCAGCCTCTGGAACAGAAATACATTGGGAGGGTAGGCAAGGAGAAGGGGATATGCCCGGTTGTTGCTATGGCTTGCAGCCAGGGCAAAGTATAGTAGCTACCATCCTACCCAGAATTCAGGGGCAAAGTTAACTGTGTGTCACCATATAGCTAGCTACCTCTGCTTTTCCCCTCCCAAGCCCTCTGCCCCTTTCATGTTCTCTGTCTGTAGCAGTATCTAGAAGTTACTTAAGATAGTAAATAATTTCCAAAAAATTATGGGTACCCTCATGCCTCCGAGAAACATACATACTGTGGAAGAAGAAAACCCCAGGCCTTAATTTCTGCTGACTTCTTTGAGTTAGTGCACTATTTGCTAATGATTGCTTTTTCCCCCGCCTATTTTGCAATCTGCTCTTTCTCCTGCCCTTTTCCCTTGTTCAGCTGAGTAGGCCTATGAGGTCAATAGGTCAAACCACAGTCTATGCCCTCTTGCAGCTTTCTGGTTCAAACCAGTTTCTTTCACTTGTTATATCTTGCATCATGTGACCTGAATTGAAACATATAAAAGGCTTGCTTCAATTGTCTGTTGGGGGGGGGGGGGGGGGAAGGCATGCGGGACTGATAAGAGCTCTGTCTGTTCGGTGCTCTCCCCTGCAGCTGCTTGTATAATAAAGGTCTCTGACAACTTCATGACCAAACAATAGAGTGAAGCCTGTTTCTTCCACAATTCTTGGTGCCATGACTCAGATGGCAATGCCCGGCTGAGAGTACCGACGGGCTTGCAGACCGTTCCCCTCCAAAGCCCCAGGTGCCAAATCAAAGTAAGAGACATTTTGAGATCTCTACAGGGGTTATCGGTGGAGGACTGCCTGTGCGGGTTGGGGAAACCAGTTCAAGCTTATGCTATCCGAACTTTTGAAATATGAACTTGTCAGACTCTCTAAAGGGTTTGTATGAAACCGGTTTACAATTAAAAGAGTAAAAGGAAAAGTCTAGACTAAGGAATATAGAAACCTGGGGAATAGTGTGAGTGTTTTCCACGGTATCGCTGACCAAGGCTGGGACTAAAGAAATATTCTTGAACCCCATGCCTCAGCGCAGAAGTTCCCTTGTGTGAAAGGAAAGAATGAGAGCCACTGACCAGGTCTGAGACTAAGGTTGGGTCTAGCCGCCCCAAGGCAGGTTATATGTATGAGCATCAAAAGTCGTGTAAGTTTTTAAATAAATGGAATTGGTATACCAGGGATAACCCTCCAAAAAAAAATTTCCTTCGGAAGAAACTTTTGATCTTGATAAACTGATCCACCTCCAAAAAGTTCTAGAGTCCCAAAGTAGCAAGACCCCTCAAACTCAATGGGATGTCTATTTTGACTAGTATGAAGAAGGTAGGAAGAGGCAACAAAAATCCCGGGTAAGGAGTCTTAAGGACTCCCAAGAAAAACTAAAAGCATAAATTAAGCAATTGAAAAGTGGATATAGCCCTGGCCAGGCTAATCTTCCCTCAGCACCTCCTACCCCTTTATATCCCCAACTAACTCATGAGACCGAGACAGAGAACGAGTCTGTAGAAGATATTCTAGAAAGTACTTCTTGTTTGGCCCAACCACCACCTTACCCTGAACACCTTCCACCTGAATTGAAAACTCCACCTTGTAGTCCAGAGGGCACTTCTGCAGGCTCATATTCCCCTGTGGGTTTAAATAACAGTCATCGTAAAAAGGGCCCTATTATTCAAATACTGTTGCACCAATTACAAGGTGCACAAGGCTTGGTAATGGTACATGCCCCTTGGACACCTGGAGATTTAAGAAATCTAGTTAAAGAACTTCCTAACATCAGAGAAAAGCCCCAGAAGTTTAAAGAAGAGCTCCAAACCGTTATTAACTGTTACAACCCTACATGGTCTGATATGAACCAACTTGTGTGCTGTACTTCCTCCTTAAGTCCAACAATGCCTAACAGATGAGGCAGACTGGCCGCAGTGAGACCCTGGTCATAGGACAGATCTTGCAACTGCCCGATGCCATTTGCTAGAAGCCATATCTGTTGCATGTCCTAAGAAAACTGACTGGGCTAAAATTAATAATTGTAAAACAGAATAAAGCAGAGTCTCCAGCAGACTATTTAGACTGACTCGAAGAAGTTTTTGAAAGACACTCAGGAATAAATGAAGCTACCCAAAATGCTCAGGAAGCAATTGCAGCCGCATTTGTCCAAGGCCTACAGCTTAAATTAGGAGACCAATTGCGTAACATCTGTGTGAGCTGACAAACAAAACCATTAAACTAACTAGTTACAGTTGCCAACCATTGTTTAATGTGTCAAGAAAGAAAGAAAGAAAATAATGAAGCCCAGTTAATGGCTTTGCAACTTCAAACTTATCACCCCAGAGGACAAGGACGGGGAAAAGAAAAATTCACGAGGCCGAGGAAGAAGACACGGCTACTGGCAGATGAATGTTTCCTCCATTGACCGTTCTTCCCGTTTTTACTGTGGTCAAACCAGTCATTGGAAAGGATAATGTCCCAACAGACTGCATACCTCTATCCCTTCAACAGGAAACTGCAGATCAACAACATCAATTCTCCCTGCCTCTTCCCCAAAATTCTTTATCTCAATATTAGGACCGCCTGAGGAATAGTAACTTCATCCTTTCACCACTCTTACCCATTGATCAGTCTGGACCCTTTGTAGAATGTACCATAGAGGGGAAAAGGGTAACTTGCCTTGTTGACACAGGGGCCAGCCGTTCCGCTTTGCATCTTTTTGATCTTCCTGATCCACCTTGTAACAGGTATCCGCTCTGGGCCGACCTAAATGTGGCCCGCACACCTGTTCCTGGGGCAACCACCCACCTACTCTCTTGCCATGCCTTGTTGATAATTGATTAATTGGTGTTAATTAGCAGGAGGCTGCCCTTGTACTGCCCCGCTGCTAGGGGGCGCTATCTGCGGCTGTTTCCTCCCCTACACAGGAGTCCACACCTCGCCGATGGAATAGCCATTGTCTCAACTCTATCATTATCTGGCCCCTTGTTCTCTCTGGGCCTTCCTTCCTTTGATGCACACTCCCTCCAGTGCTAGGGCTATCCCCATCCCTATCTCACTCTGTGCCCTCTTCTCCAGGGCCTTATCTACAATGCTGCCCCCTTTCTGGGGCCTCCATGTCTGCACTGGGACTTCTCAATAATGACACCCCCTTTCCTGGGGCTCACCGTGCCCACACTGGGGCTTCTCCATAAGGCTGCCCCCTTTCCTGGGGCTCACTGTGCCCACACTGGGGCTTCTCAGTAAGGCTGTCCCCTCTCTAGGGCCCACCATGCCCACACTGGGGCCTCTCAGTAATTCCCCCCACTCTGGGGCTTCTCAATCATGCCCCTCTCTGGGGCTGGGGGTCTATGCACCCCAAATGCTGCACCCTCACTGGCACTGGGGTCCTCATACTCCACTGTGAGTCCCCTATGAGGCCTCCTCCAACCCCTAATAGCCTCACCCAAACCACCAGTTTTTAAATAACAGCAAAACACAAGCCCCTGGGCTGTAACATAAATTAAAGCTGCCCGGCTAAAATATCAGTCAAACCTACCATGAAACACTCCTTCCCTCAGCAATGTCAAACGCTGCTCCTGTAGTCAGGCCTCCTCTTTCATCCCTGAGAGAGTTCCTTCCCCTTGGGCTACTGGCAGGGAACTGACTCTGGCCCCAGCTCCAGGGTTTATAAGGGAGCCAGGCCCTGCTGCTTCTGGTCAGCTGACCTTCACTGGTTGCCCTGGCAACCCACAGCTGAGCTCCTTAGTCACTGCTAGGGCTCCCTCCCTAGCAGTTTCCCCTCTTTAGGAGCAGGGCACCTCAGTGCTCTGTGACACACCTCTTTCCAATGCTGTAGTTAATGTTGTTGGCATTTCTAACCAAGTAATTTTTCATCCTGTAACTCAACCCTTGTCTATTACTCTTGGTCCTATCTCTGACCACCATGCCTTCCTTTTAAGCCCTTTTACCCCTGTTAATCTTTTAGGTCATGACCTACTTTGTAAACTTAGTTGTACTATTTATTGTACAGCGGATGGAGTTTTCCTTGTAGTGCCAGCAAAAAATGAATGCGCAGTTCTTGCTGCTATGATTAAACCAGCAATCCCACCTATTTCTGCAACAAACCCTGATTTCAAAGAAGAAATCCTTAAACAGATACCCCCTGCCCTATGGTCACAGCATGCTAATGAAGTTGGGCAGATACACACCATTGAACCTGTTAAAATTCATCTGGATCCATGAAAGCAGCTCCCGTGCATTTTCAGTATCCTCTCAGCAAGGAGGTCAGTTAAGAAACCAGGCAAATCGTGTCAGTCATTTCTTCCCTCCGCCAACAAGGTCTCTTGATCCCCCCTTCTAGTCCTTGTAATACTCCAATTCTGCCAGTTAAGAAACCAGGCAAAACTACTTATCACTTTGTGCAAGACCTGCAAGCCGTTAATTCTGTTGTTTTACCTATTTTTCCTGTAGTGCATAACCCAGCTACCATTCTTTTTTGCATCCCACCGGAAGCTTCTTTCTTTACTGTTGTAGATTTGTGTTCTGCTTTTTTTAAAATTCCTATTCATCCAGATAGTTAGTTTTTGTTTGCATTTACTTATAAAGGCTTACAATATACTTAAACTAGACTCCCACAAGGGTATACAGAGTCCCCTTATATCTTTTCACAAATTTTGAAGAAAAATTTAGACGACATTCAGTTAAAAAACTGTTATGTCCTTTTCCAGTATGTCAATGATCTTTGGCTTGCCTCACCTTCGTTTGAAGCGTGTAAAATTGATTCTCTACACCTTTTGACCTGTCTTGCTCTAAAAGGCCGTAAAGCTTCTAAAGAAAAACTTCAGCTCTGCTTACCAAAAGTTAATTATTTAGGCCATGATATTTCCATAGGAGAATGTCACATTTCAACTGCACGAGTTGAAACAATTCTCAAAATCCCTCGGCCCACAATTGTTTCTCAAATGCACACCTACTTAAGCACGGATATTGCTGAATATTGCCGCCAATGGATTTTGGGCTATGGCTCAATTGTAAAACCCTTGCAAAATCTTACCTTAAAGGACACCCCTGAATGTTTGCAGTAGTCTCCAGAAGCTGAAAATGCCTTTTCTGTCATTAAAACTGCCCTTTCACAGACACCCGCACTGAGACTTCCTGATTATTCAAAACCTTTGACACTCTTTTGTCATGAAAAAAATAGCTTTGCTCTGGGAGTACTTACTCAATCCCATTGAGATAAACATCGTCCTATTGCCTACTATAGTACAGCCTTAGATCCCGTAGCAACTGGGTTTCCACCATGCCTTCGGGCAGTTGCTGCTGCTGCTATTCTTGTAGAATCTTCCTCAAATATTGTTTTAGCTTCGCCCTTAACTGTTGCTGTACCCCACTCAGTGGCCGCACTTCTTTTAAAAACCAAAACCCAACACCTTTCAAATGCCCTTTTAACAAAATATGAAATTCTGCTACTTTCTACGGTCCACATTACTTTAATTTGGTGCCCTGTACTTAATCTTGCTTCCTTGTTACCTGCACCTTCTGATGGCGAGCCTCATGACTGCCTCGTTGTTACCGCTCATTTAACTTTACCTTGGGTTGATCTTAAGGACATTCCCATTCCAAATGCTGACCTAGTCTTGTATGTTGATGAATCCTGCGTAAGAAATTCCAAAGGCTCTCTTGTTGCAAGTTACACTGCATGTTCCCAGCACGAGGTACTCGAAAGTAATTTTTTACCTTTTGTCTATTCTGCCCAAATTGCTGAACTTGTTGCCCTCACTTGTGCCTGTACCCTTGCTAAAGGTAAAACTGTTAATATATATACAGATTCTCGTTATGCCTTTATTGTTGTCCATGATTATGGGCAATTATGGTGGGTTTCTTACCTCAAATGGCACACCCATTCATAATAGTTCTTATGTAGCCGCCTTATTAGATGCCCTTCAATTACCTGTTGCTGCTGCTATTATTAAATGTGTTGCTCATCAGTCTTCCCAGGATGAAGTTATGCATGGAAATACTCTGGCTGACTCTGCAGTCAGAGCTGCGGCCCTTTCACCCCCTCACTCTAAACAATTGTTTTTGTCTCATGAGCAGTCTCCTATTGCAACTCTTCATGATGGTGCACTCCTCCAAGATCAGGCCGCCGATTCTGAAAAAGACACCTAGAGACTGCATGGGTGCATACTACACCCTGATCACCTTTGGCACTCCCCGGATGGCTGCCTGGTTGCTCCCAAAGTCTTACTTCCCAACCTTACTCGCATCTACCATGGAGTGGCCCATGTGAGCAAAGGGGAGATGATCGCAGCTATTCAACCTGATTGGTATGCTCCAGATTTTCCTTCCATAGCTCAGCACTACTGCCAGGCTTGTCCTGTGTGTCAAGCCCATAATGTAGGCAAACCTGTTAAAACTAAAAAAGCCACACATCCCCCACCTTGAGGACCATTTGTAAATACTCAGATTGACTTTATACAAATGCCGAAATGTTGTAAATATCATTATGTACTTGTTATAGTTTGTATGTTTTCAAGTTAAATTGAAGCCTATCCTGTGACAAGGGCCGATACTAAAGCTGTCACTAAAATCCATTTAAAAGACCTTATCCCATGATTTGGAATCTCACTTACCATCAATAGTAACAGGAGATCTCACTTTACTGAGCAAATTATGCTAGCAATATGTAAAGCCCTGCAGATTCAACAGAACTTTCACTGCCCTTATCACCCACAGTCAGCAGGTGCTGTAGAAAAACAAAATGAGATACTGAAAAATAAACTAGCAAAAAATCTGTGCTGGGACTGGTTTAAAATGGCCAGACGCTCTACCATTAGCATATATGAGCATGAGATCCACCCCTTCTTTAATCGGAAGACTAAACTCAGCCCACATGAAGTCCTGATGAGGAGACCTATGCGACTTCCATCCTCCCCACCCTTACCACCTTCTCAGATTAACATCCATTTAGCTGATGATCTTGTATTACAATATTGTCAAGCATTAATGAAATGTGTTAAATCCTTTCGTTCACAGGTCCAAGAAGCTTTACCCAGAGAGCCTGAAGAAGTCTGTCATTCCTTACAGCCAGAAAATTGGGTTCATGTAAGAATCCACCAAAGAACTTCAGCTTTAGAACCTCGCTGGAAAGGTCCGTTCCAAGTTCTTCTCATCACTAACACTGCAGTAAAGTGTCAGAGACTATCTACTTAGATCCATGCATCGCACTGCAAAAAGACTGTTCCTCCTGACGAAACCAAGGATTAAAGATTAAGACTCCAAGAAAAGAGTCCATTAATAACCGAACATGGAGTCCCTCCTATTAACTATTTGTATTAGACTTTTAAACCTGGCCTATGGGAATGTGTTTTTGTCTGTAATTAACCAAATTAGGATAGACTTAAATGTCTCTCATTGTTGGATATGTAGTCATGTCCCTATCCACTTTACCGGAGGGATACTCATGATACCAGTACCCTTGAATGTGACCCAAAAGTCAGCTCCTTATTATTCAGCCTTTCATGAAAACGAAACTTGTCAAGATATAAATTGTAACCGAGCTGACTATGTACGACTAGCTTATACGACCCCTGGAAAATTTTGTTAGACTTGTAATGGATCTCATGTTACAGTAGGAGTCAGTAAGTGTGAAGTAGAATTTAAGGTAAATGGTGCTTGGCTCTCTAACGGTTCCTAGATACCCGGTTATTCTCCCATTTCAGCTAAATATTTAAGTTATTATTCAGTATGGATGTTAAAACCAGTTTGTAACTTTTCGGTTACTGCACTAGTTGGTCACTATTTTGTATGTAGAGATAAGGCGTATAAAAATCTTCCTTCTGGTTGGAGAGAAACATGCTATGTCTCTGCAGCATATCCTGCCTTTACTATTAGATCTCACTTACCTAAAGGAAGAATTTGCAATGTTCACAAAATCACAGAAAATCAAAGGTTTTAGGGAATAATGTTCCCCAACTATGGCGCAGGCTCAGCTATGTCTGAAATAAAGAAAGTTGCAGCATCCCTAGAGAAAATAGCTAATACTACTGCCATTAGTTTTCGTGAAATAAGTAAAAAAATGAAAGAAATGAGACAAATGACTCTACAAAACAAACTCACCTTAGATTATATATTAGCTAGCAAAGAAAGTGTGTGTGCTTTAATAAAATCAGAATGCTGTGTTTATATACCAGATGCTTCTAGTGCTATTGAGAACCAGGACAAAATTACTGAAAAAAAAGCTGCTAAGCTGCACCAAACTGATCAATGAAGTCTTTAGGAATGGTTTAGCGGACTTGGGGCCAAATTATTTTACATAGCAATCATGGTCCTCGAGTTTATTCTCTTTCTACAAGTACTCCTTCTGTTGTTACGCAATTGTAACCTTAATGCATCCCGCAAAAGACGCAACAGATATGTCTAACGTGATGCTGAGTCCATTAAAATTAATCTCACAGTTGTTCCAAAGAGCGCACTGAGAGATACTCTACCTAAGAACAAGTTTCACTGTGTCTAGAAAGATGCATAAGTCAGACTGTTCTCCCATTAACTCACTTGCAGTCTGTTACCCAACACATGGTTACAAAATCTCATCGGTTGTACTATAAATACAAAAGTGGGGAATGTGGAAGAAGAAAACCCCAGGCCTTAATTTCTGCTGACTTCTTTGAGTTAGTACACTATTTGCTAATGATCGCTTTTTCCCCACATGTTCTGAAATCTGCTTTCTCCCACCCTTTTCCCTTGTTGAGCTGAGTAAGCCAATGAGGTCAATAGGTCAAACCACAGTCTATGCCCTCTTGCAGTTTTCTAGTTCAAACCAGTTTTTCTTTGACTTGTTATAGCTTGCGTAATGTGACCTGAATTGAAACATATAAAAGGCTTGCTTCAATTGTCTGTGGCGGGGGGCATGCGGGACTGATAAGAGGAAGTTCTGTCTGTTCGGTGCTCTCCCCTGCAGCTGCTTGTATAATAAAGGTCTCTGACAAATTTGTGACCAAACAATAGAGTGAAGCCTCTTTCTTCCACAATACTGAACGCCCCCTGTGGGTCCTGACTAATGTCCTGCACCTTTTCAGGTGAACCAGAGTCCACTGCATCTACAGCACTGTTCTTCCCTCCTTCACCTCCTCTCTTGCCAGCTTTTACCTTACACTATATTGGTTGGGGATCCACAGTAAGAAAGGAAGATGGAGGCATTTCCCCCTACTCCCATCACTCTCCATCCCTGCACAAACTCCATGAGGAATATGTGGAACTCACAAGATGTTGGGGTAAGAGTTGATAATGCCTATCTTTTAGGAACTTCTGGGTTGACTGTAAGAATGATGGTTCTTGACAGTGAGGCTCCTTAGAACAAGGTTTCAAAGGGAGAAGGATTAGAAAGTTGATTCCTTCCTTCTGGAGCCTGGAATGGCATGAAGGAAAAGCAACAGACCTCACTTGTTGTCATTGTAACAATTTAGAAGGCCATTCCACAGAAAAAAATGATCTGGCCTTTTAATTTAAAAGTTCAGACTGTTCAGCCACCATCAGTGCACTAAACATCCCCTTTCATATTTCTGTTTTTGGTAAGTACTTAGTATTCTCTTTGCTCCTTCTCAGACCTGTAATCTTCCAAGAGCCTTGTAATAGCTGTTCTACTAAATCCTTCAGCACACTGTGAAGTTGATTTTTTTTCTGAAATTTGAAAGTAAAGAAATGCATTCCAAGCAATCACCACTGATGACAATAGTTGGCAACAAGCCTGATCTCTATAAATAGAAGGATGTTGGCTCGTAACTCAGTAATTAGAAGCTGAGTTTAGTGATGTCAGGAAGTGTAACCTGTTAAAACTGGAAAATAAACCCTGTGGGGTTACATAATTCATATGAGTCATTTCAGGTTTGTATGGAAGTGACAATATGATCATGTAGATATGGGGGTGATTGACATGCCACAGTGCCTTTCTTCATAGTCAAACAATTAATTGCCGCAAACACTATTTTTCCTTTCAAAGGTAATTTTTAGGATCCAATAGGCTCTGATGGTCCTGTTTGTATAGCAAAGATGTAAGTATGTTGCTTTTCCAAAAAAGTTTGCTTTTCATGTAATGAGAATCATTTGGGCAATTGAAAATCCATTCAAAGAGTACACTGACAGTCAGGGCCTTTAAACTGTAAGATATAAATGCACTGGAGTGCTTTATTAGAAACATTCCCACAGAAAATGACTTAGACACATAATCAGCTCCTATTGTATTTACATTACAAGCCATACTTTCTGGTCTGCCTTCTCTTATTTTCAATACTTTTATGGAAAGCCCCAAATTTTGATCTAATTAAACAGGCAGCTCAAACTTTACCATTTTTAAAGATGTATAAAGAACCTCTGTCCAGGAGCACACTTGTGTAGTGACATACCCTCTAACCCCACACCTAGGTGCAAAGGAAAATGTGATTAGATATACAAAATTTGGGTAGTAGTTATAAAGAATCTAGGCTAGAGTTTTGAAAATAGCTGTCAATGAGTGCATGTAGCACATGGTTCCTTGGGTGAATTTGATATCTTTTATTAGACCAACCCAAATGGTTGGAGAATAGTTATTAAGCAAGCTTTCGGGTTCAAAAACCCTTCGTCAGGCTAAGGAAGCTTCAGCAGTTGGTGTGTGCTCTTCCTGGCTGGAATGAAAAGTCCTTAGACCAACACGGCTACAACCTAAACCCCTGTAGCACATGGCATTTCTGTGCAAGGAGAGCTTGATTTGTTGGCACTAGCTGGGACAGTCTTTCCTGCAAAAAGCCTAAATCTCCCCAGCAAAATTCCTGTGTGATAGGTAGGGCTTCCTCTGTGCTATAAATGGCAGTCTGGGTATACTGAAGCAGTGGGTATGAGAACACAGTAAGTGAAAAGAAGTAGGTTTAAGAGTGCTTTAAATGGGGTGGTGGCTACAGATTATGGTGTATCTGTATCAGAAAAGGTCAGGTACTATAGTACAACAAGAATAAACGATTAGGAGACATGCTTTAAAGACATCTGTACAGTGATAAAGTGCAACATCATTATAATATATCATAGTAACACTGTCTGATCACAGAGAGTGGCCTTCTCACCCTTGCTTGACTTCCAGAGCAAGGTGTCAGCCTGAGGCCATAGTATTATGGCAAATGGGGACTAAAGACTGAGTTAAGACTTAAGTCAAGACAAGGCTTAAAGCTTTTTCTTAAGCCTACAGTTGTGATCCTGGCTACCTCAGAACACTAATATTTTCTCTTTCCTCAATAATAGAAAATCACTTATCTTTGGAATATTCAGTGAGGATGTGTCCAAAATCAAGAGTTAAATCCAAATGCAGCTCCCTTAGGCAAAAAAGTAATTAAAATAGAGCAAACCATTTCAACCTTGTTCTTGTCTAATTGTGGGCTCTGCGAAGCAGTAGCAGTGTAGGTGATGGATCTTAGTTTCATGAGGCTAAAAGAATGTCAGAAGCTGTCCCTTTGGTGTGTGAGTTCATAAAACTCCCACACTCAATCTCATTTCTTCTCTAGAGATACCACAGCTTGTCAAAGCAGGGTGCTGGTGGCTTCCCTTGACAAACAATCCCTCCATTTTAGAGTTCTTCCTTTGTACAGTCAGAGCTATTGAGTTTTATTAACATGTTTAGACATTGCTTCATTCTTCAAATGGACCACAATAAACAAATATTATTTGATTTTCCAGTCTACAAAAGATTTGCCCAAGTTTATTGTACTTTGATATATAACCTTTGCTTTTTCTTCCCCAATTGTATGAACATTTCAATGTGTACTGGTCCATTTCAAAGAGCTCTTTTGAACCTGTGTACAGTTATTATATTTGTTATACTTTCAGAAGCCATCCTTTAGGTGTTTTTGGTGCCCATTTTTAGTATTCCAAGGAAATCTCTACTCACAGAGCTTTCCAAACTGGAAAACCTGTAGCTTCTTTACTGCATGCTTTTAGAACAGATAAAACATTCAGTGAACTATAACTCCTATGGGCTGAAGTTTGATACTTTTATATTATGTAGTACCTTTTTTTTTTATTAATGCTGTTTCCCTGTGGGGTCACAAGGGTGATGTCACTATATGTTTGAACACCATTGTTCAGCTACATAGAAAGGAGGTGTGTCCTCTTCAGCTGGTTTGAAGTTAAAACAAAACTTAGGCAGTTAAAAGATATTGAAAGAGAAAAACCTTGGGGGGTGGAAGAGAAAGAAAATAACATCAAAAGGTTGATTTGAACAGTTACAATAATACAGTTGTCTCTTTGCTTATTAAAACATGACTTTGAATGCAGTTTTTACATACATCTTGTTATACTGATATTCTAAATAGCATTTATATCCTTAAGAGAAGTACAAACAAACAAACAAACAAACAAAAACAAAACATTTTGACATCTTATCAGATAGTTTAGAGAAAGGGGGTGGGAAAAACAAAACAAAAAGCCCCCAAAACAACCCCCCCGCCAAAAAACCAAAATACACATAACCATTAATAAATATCATTTTGCTAACCAAGTGGAATCTAAAACTTTTTTTTTTTGAGAATTACTGCCCTTGTTTCAAATATCAGAACAACTTTCCAGTCCACCCGGATGGAAATGGTCTGGTCTTGGATCCACAGATATTCATATGTATTTAAACTGTGACAACTTAAAACAAACCAAACAAACAAACACAAAACATATAACAAGACAACACAAACAGACAAGACAATTTTTTTGTAATTTTTGCCATGGCTGTGATGAGGAAGATGCTGCTGGTGGTAATGAGGCCCTATGGTTTATCGGTCACCTTTGACTACACTGTGGTTTCTGCAAAACAAACACAAACAAACCTGCCAAGGAAAACTCCTTGCAGTGGCTGATTATTCATATTTACAAAGTACAATGCTGACATGTGCAGTGGCAGTGCACACCTCATTTTCCATTATTGGGGTACTTTTCTTTTATATTGAAAAAGTGGAGCAGTTACCTCCAGGAGGGTGGCCATCCTAAGTTAAGGATTTTTCTGGCCTTTTCCTGCCTCAACATCGGGGTGGGCACTGATCAGCCTGTCCAATGCATGTGTATATATATATATATATATATATATATATATATATATATATATATGTTTGTATGTATTAAAAAAGAAAAACCGGGGGTTTTGCTACAATGCTATTGATCTATTGCTTGGAATGTGATACCACTCAATTTGAGCAAAAAAATAATCAAACAAAATTAGACCTCAATTAGATGCATGTATTTGTCATATCCCTTTTTAAAGATATCTGTTCACTGTTTGAAGGGTTGGAGTATTTTTGAGAAACAAGGGATGGGGTTGCTGATATCTTTGAAGAAGTAGGACAAGCGATGGACAATCCACAACATTAATAAAAAGCCCAGGCCTGAGGAATGGCAGATTATGCCCAAAGGCTTGTTTAATATCTCCTTCAACTAAACAGATGCTCCCACATCGTTTTGACTCCATGGGAAAGGATACATGTACTGATGATTTGTACCATGCATCTATGTATACTGTGCATATATTTCATAAAGATACAGTGTGTTTTTGTTTGTAGGTTTTTTTGGTGATGGTGGTAGTTGTTTTATAATTTCATAGTTGTTAGGGGCTGGAAGAGAGTTTACAGATTATCGGGTCCAGCCTTCCTGCACTTCAGCAGAAAAGACTGCTGGGATCAGATGACCCCAGCAAGATGGGTGTCAAGATGTTTTATGAAGGCTACTCATATATTTAGTATAGGGTTCTGGATATTAATATAATACTTTTAAAATAACTTCAAGAGTCACTTGTCTAAGATTTCCAGACACCATTAGATAACATGGATGGATGAGTGCAACAAACAGATACACCCTAGTGATCATTACAGCAGAGGCCCAGCCTGCACTTCGCTATAGTGTGTTGGTCAAATGATTCCAGATAGATAACTATTAGGCCTGTGTGAGTCGGCAGTGATCTGATCCGGCTTTGGATCCGGCTACTTTGGATGGCAGTGAACCGATCCAATCTGGAGCTCTGGACTGGGTTTCTGTTTCACTCCAGCTGAAGCAACTCCGAAGCTTTGGAGCCGCCTTGGAGATCTGGCCATAGGGTATAATGGGGAATCAATTAAATATCTATAACTTTGTTGTTTTTTATCTGATTTAGATTAAACTTGCAGGGATGGTAGCCTCTGTGGGGTGTATGAAGCCTGCTAAGTTTCAAGATGATCAGTGAAGGGATTTGGGGAGAACTCTACCCCAAATTCTTGAAAGCAAAATTCATGTCATGTGTATGTGTTACACAACAAGGGAGGTGAAATCTGCAGTGGTGGTAGCCCCTGGTGAGGTCACAAAGCCCGACAAATTTCAAGAAGATAGGTGCAGGGGTTCGGGTGGAGCTGCACTTCAAGCTGCAGACAAGCAAAACTCATGACATGGGTGACACTGTGTGTATTAAGGTGCAGCAGGGTGAAAGCTCCAGGGATGGTAGCCCCTGTTGAGGCCATGACGCCTGCCAGCTGTCAAGGAGATCAGTGCAGGGGCATTCTGGGGCCCTGCACCTCTGGCTGCTGACAAGCAAAACTCATGACATGGGTGCCTGTGCAACTGACTGTCTATGTCTTGGGGCAGTAGATTGTCTGTATTGATTATTTCCTCTCCTTAGTCTGGTTTTGTAGGTGTTAATTGATGGTAATTAACTAGCTACATTAGTTAGCAATGGTGTATTGAGCTGGTCTCTGAATGAATCATGATTGATTGGTAACTGATAACACAGTAGCTTAGCAACCAGGCCTGCAGTAGTGTCTCCCATGCCCCAAGACAGAGACAATCAGTTGCACAAGCACCCATGACACAAGTTTTGCTTGTCAGTAGCTAGGGGTACAGGGCCCCAGAAGCCAGAAGCCCTGCACCTATCTCCTTGACAGCTGACAGGCTTTGTGGCCTGAGCAGGAGGCCACCACCCCTGCAGTGTTCAGCTCGCTGCTCCTTAACACACAGTGTCACCCATGTCAGGAGTTTTGCTTGTCTGCAGCTTGAGGTGCAGTTTCCCTTAAACCCCTGCACTGATCTTCTTGAAACTTGTCAGGCTTCATCGCCTCACCAGGGGCTACGATCCCTGCAGTTTTGACCCCCCTTGGTTGTAACACATATAAGTGACATGAGTTTTGGTTTTAAGAATTTGGGGTACAGTTTCCCCAAAACCCCTTCATCTATCTTCTTGAAACTTGGCATGCTTTATGGCCTCATCAGAGAACACCATCCTTGTAGTTTTCGCCTCCCTGTGGTGTAACACACAGACGTGACATGAGTTTTGCTTTCAAAAATTTGGGGTGAAGCTCCCCCCAAACCCCTGCACCAATCTTCTTGAAACATGGCAGGCATCATGCTTTCTGCATAGTCTACCATTCCTGCAAAAACAGCAGAGTTATAGATATTGTATTCTTTCCCCATTGTACGCTATAGCTGGATCTCTGAGGCGGCTCTGAAGCTGCTCCAAAGAAATTCAGAACCACTTTGGAAAGCCTAACGAAGCCAGTGCTTTGATCCAGACATGCTGCTTCGGACAATGAAGCATCTGAAGCTTCTCCGGATCTGAAGCATGGCCCGAAGCCTTGCACAGCCCTAATAAATATCTACCAGGTGAGGGCAATGGTCCTCAACCTTTTTAGGTTTAAGGCACCCCTCAGAAAAGGTCAGTTCTGAGTTTTTCCTTGTTTCTTAATTATTATAGGAAAATAATAGAGGAATTCTTCTGTTGCAAAGAACTCAGAAAAACTGTAACAGGTCAGAATGTTTTTGGTTTTACAGATTCTTATTTGAAACCATTGAGTTTATCTTATAAATCACATGTACGTGTTTGCACATCTAACACTGCTAAAATTGCATAGTACCCTGTGGCACCCTTAAATAGAATTTTGTGGCACCATTTATGGGGTTTTCTTTTTTTTTTTAATAGTTAACCATTTCTAGAAGAGGTACAACTATACTATACATCCCAAGGCATGTGGTCTGTTTTCATTGTTCATTTGGAACTCGCAGGAGTCTCAAAAGAAATTACACAGCATGTCTAGATAATGTGCCAGACTGACCTCAGCAATACTTGATTTAATGTAGAGTTGATTCTGATTCTATGACAACCCTTCCTTATTGCTCTAGAAAGTATTTATTTCCACTAAAATCTATTGATTTATCTACTGATTTCCACTGAAATCAATACAGTTTTTCCGAATTTACTCTGCCTAGAATTACCAAATTGATTTTGCCATTCAGGATTGGATTTCTGGATTATTGTAACCTGCCCTTTACTAACCTTTTAAGATTGCCAAAACAGTTCAACCTCTCCTTTGCCACCACAGCTAATTTCTGACCCAGTATATTCTTTTACCTTTCCTCAAGTCTACACACCGCACTGTAACACTGCAAAGGCCTACATTTTTACATGACATTGAGTGTATCATTCTTTCTAAGACTTGCTGTATTGCAGCACAACTGCCTTCAAATGTAGAAATTGCCATAGTAACTAGTCATTTCTTATTGATTAGATGGATAAAAATTCTCATAATACACAATCACAGTAACTTGCTGGCATATGGCTTCAGGCTACCCCTGTAGCAGTCCTTTACTAATGCATTCTCTCCTTTTGCTATATGTAAAAGATTTTTTTTAATGAATGATATTCCATGAATTAGACAAGGAAGCAGTCGTTTCATTTGTTTTAACCACAATGCACCCTAATTTTAAGTTAAACTTGGAATGTAACACAAAGGAAAGCCTTTATTCTCTTATATTGGTTTGTTATTGGTTCTGAACAAATATTCCATACACACAATGAAATCTGCAAAAAAGAAGATGTTTTTACTTGTTGTGTGACAAGACCAACTATTCTGTACTCTGGTTTTTAATTAATAAATAGATCACCCCTAGAAGAAGTTCCCTACCTTTCCAGCTTCTCTAAGATGCGAAGATATTCATTCTGTTTTGGCATTTCTTTAATAATATAGAGTTTAATGCTCTTGCACATCCCAAAAATTCTGACTGACTTCTGTGGCAGTGCTCTGCATGCTGACTAAGAGCAGGATTAGACCTGTGGTGATTTATAACCACTGACAGCTGTCTTGGTTCATGTACAACTGATGAGCCTTCCATTGTCTATTCTTTCTCACACAAAACTGAAAGATGCTCCAGCTAGCTTATTTTGAAAGACAAGCTTTTTAAGACTTTTGTCAGGAAACTGAAATTGTCTTAAGCACATAGGCAGAATTCTGTATAAAATTAAGTATAACACATCTCTATAATAAGGAGCATTGGTTTATTCAGAACAGCACAAAAATGACTTACCAGTACCATTCAATCGGTCCTCTGCATCAGAAAGTCTGACTTGGAGCTATCCCACTGACTTCAATAGGGCCAAGATTTCACACCCATTCCTGTTGTTTTAGCAGTGTTCTGGGACAACTGAACTAGACTATTGGAAACTTGTAGAGTAGACTGAGGTTTTGTTCAGCTCATTTCAGTTCATGCTTGTTTCCCAAACTATCATGATTCCACATTAGCCCACCTTTCTTCATTCAGTGCTCTTTCACATTAAAAAGACATGTTTTGGAAGATATCTTGTATCATTCAGATACCCCTCATTTAATTCACGGCCCTATTCTGAAAGTTTATTGATAATAAAACCTAGTTAGTAATGGAAAAGGAAGATCAGCTATGGGGACCCAGCATGCTGGAGGGAGTGGGGCTGGTATTTTGGTTTGCCATCCTACCATCAAGAGAAATATTTTAACTATTCTTAGGAAAAATATTTATTTCACTGAAGTTACAAATAAATTAAGCAAGTATTTTGGGAAACTGGAGAGACCTAAACACTAAAGTGGAGGAAGTTCATTCTGCTCTTTTTATTTAAATAGGCCTGGTTTCTAGTGTTATTCTTGAGAGGCTCTTATGGCAGATAGCAGTAAAGTTTGTACTGAAGGTGACGGAAGCCATTCCAAGTACCTATAATCTACCTATCTGTGTACCAAGAGATGGGACAGGTGGGCCCAAATACTCTGTCTGCAATGAGGACAGGAAGAGAGCAAAGGCAGGAAAAAAATAAAGTAAGATGAAGGACTGTGAGTCTAAGTTAATGGATAAAGTTCCTTAAACCAGATTCAAAGAGAGAAGACAGAGAGACTGAGCCAGAATAAGGAAGCACAGGGAGTAGTGGAATGGGGTTCAAAGGCAGATGTGAATATTCAATTTTTTGGCTTCCTATCAAGGATTCCTTCTGTCTGCAAGTTCCAGTACAGGCTAAGTTGCTAGAGGTAGCAGCAAGTGGGGGATTGAATCTGGTAGGAACCTGCCAACAGGAATCTTTCTTGTTCAATATTATAATAATAAATTTATAGTTCTTGAAAAGAGTACTTCTGTCGGGTTGTCTCAGTCATCAGTCCCTTATTAGATGTTTGTATTTCCTTTATCCCATTATTTCTTCAGAACATCACTATAATTTCCTGCTGTGGGCGCTTTTTTTACTGAACTTCACACATTACAAGTATACATGTTTTTCTTCTTACTAGACAGCAAACCCTTTTTGGCCATGTTTGCTTGGACTGAATTATTCTTGAGAGGTTTTCTGCCTCTTGCAAAGGCATAAAAGGAATGGCAGGATTTAAATAAGGGTGGATTTAAATAAAGTTCTCCAGTTCAAGGTAAGAGGCCACCTGTTTTCCCCTGAGCCAGACCTGAAGGAGGGACCTGATACAGTGTCTGGGGATGTGCTGTTATTTTGCTGTTTGCAAAGTATTTAAAGATTCTTCCTAGTGAAAGATGTTCAACAAATGCTACATATTGTTAAAGTGATCAGACACAGAACGTGCAAAATGCCGCAATATGACAGGGCCTGAAAAAAAAATCTCTTTCTAACCCATATCTTTTGTATATACTTTCTCCAGCAAAGTTTTTAAGCAAGGCAGAAATAAAAACATTATTGATTCCTGTACTTTCCACTAAAAGTTGACTTAAAAGCATGCAGCAGTAGATACAAAATAGCTGTAAAAGACAGGTCATGAAGTATATTGGAACAGAAGGTGCTTTTATGCAAGATACTAAAAAAAAAAGCCAACTGTATTATTTTTCCAAGCAAACTATTTCCAAAGAGTTAAATTTCATGGAAGTTACTTATTCCAGTGCTATTGCACATTCCTTAAGGAGGATGTAAGCAGGACTCTTTCCAACTCTGCTGTAAAAATCACTGCATAGAATCTAAATTCATCCCAGTCCTGGCACATGGCTATATAACAATAATAATAAAGTTTGGCCTGAAGTTTCTGTTTTGACTAGGCTTCGCCTAGGGTTATTTCTACTGTAGGACTGCTTAGTTTACACCTGTGCTCTTTGCCTTGCAGCCTAAATCTGTCTTGCCTGAAGGCCATTCCCACTTCCCTTACAGCCATGGTGGAGTTTAATATGTCACTTGTTAAACAACACATCTGTAAGAATAAATTGGGAAGATTCATTTAGTACCTCTTTGTGGAGTCAACACCACCACCTGCTAGCAGGCTGAGGTCACATGAGACTATTACTGAGCTTGCCTCAGGTTTTACAAAATTGAATCATGGGCTTCTACCAAGAAATAATATACTGTTCAGGAAATGGACTTCCTCCGCACTCACTTTCTTAACAACCTTTAATCTGTGATTTAAACACACCGGTTTGTTGTAGGTAAGAAACATTATTCTTTGCTCACATGTGGAAAAACAAGTGTTATTGTTTATCCAGCTGCACAGTGCTGTCTATCACAGCACTTGAATACTGTAGGCATTGTCATACTGTAACTACACCATCCAGTAGTTCCTGGTAGTGCCCAGCAGCAGCTAACTCAGGAAGCTGCAAGAAACCATGTAGTATGCACCTTTAAAGTAATCAAGGGAAATATATTCGCTTCCCTGTTGACAAGGGAAACATATTTCTACCCCCTATCTCTGGCTTGTGCCATTGTCCATATGGTATAATGTAATTATAATTATTTACTTCCATAAATGCTTAGTGCTTATATTAATATCCTTAAATCCCATCTTTCTCTTTTTATGCCACCTAGCTCCCCTTCAAGGGGTGCCTCCAGACGACCATGCATATGCGTCTTGCAGCGTCTCAAACCCCTTTGAGACGCTGCAAGAGGCACGTGTGGAAATAAAAAAACCTTCCCCCTCGATTCAAAGTTAGAACCCTGGATATCCAGTGGTCAATACCCCAGGACAAAAAAGAGGGGACCATGCCCTGAAGCAACTGGAGGCTCAGTCCTCCACAGAGATGCTCTGGTAGAAAGCCAGAACATCTCTATGGCTGGCCCTTGACCCGGTGCTGAAGCACGCTGCCTGCCTGTGTGGGGCAGCAGGCGGCAGTGCAAGCTGCAGGGACCTGGACCTGGCTTTGTGCCAGGTAAGTAGGGGTCTGCGAGGAGGGAAGAGGGGGGAAGGGACCATGGGGGAGCCCCAACTCTCCGCTCATTTCCCCAACTCCCCGTTCTTTCCCCCATCCCCTGTTCATTCCCCCCACCCCTATTCATTCCTCCAGCTCCCTGCTCACTCTCCCAGCCTCCCCCACACTCACCGGCAGTAGCAGCAGCAGTCAGGGCCTCTTGGGGCTTCATGACACAGCCCCCATACACAGAGGGCAGCAGAGCTTGGCCCCAGCTGCCTGGCACCACAGCTGCCGCATCGCGCAGGTGTGGCCCAGCTCAGCAGGGTGCCACACACTGTCTCAGAGCTCTAGCTGCTTGGGCTGAGTGGCACTGAGCCCTGGTTGACAGCTGCAGCACCCCCGAATTTCCAGACAGCGTGCAGTGCATTGCTGGGCTGGGCCATGCCAGCACAATGTGGCAGCAGCAGCACAGGTGCCAGGTGGCCAGGGCCAAGCCCCGCTGCTTCTCACTGCCCCATGCCATGTGGAGGGACTGTGCCATGAGGCCCTGAGTGGCCCTGACTGCTGCTGCTACTGCTGGTAAGCTGCAAGTAGTGTAGGAGGCTGGAGCTGGGTGGAGGAGTGATCAGGAGGCTGGAGTTGACTGGGGAATCCCTGAATTATCTCCAGCCTCCTGATCACTCCTCCGCTTGTCTCTAGCATCCTGCTCATCCTCCTGCTTGTCTCCAGCCTCCAGAGGACTGGAGACAGAGCAGAAGAATGAGCAGGGGGCTGGAGACGAGCAGGAGGCTGGAGATGAGCCCCTGGGGATGAGCTGAAGATGTCCCCCTGCTTGTCTCCAGCCTCCTGCTCATTCTCCTGATCATCTCCAGCCTCCCAAGGCTGGAGACAAACACAAGAATGAGCAGGGGGCTGGAGACCAATGTGGGGGGCTGGATAAAATTCATCCAGAAGTGACTACAGATCTGGAGTCAGGCAGGGTTATTTTGCCCCAAGTGGCACAATTTGCTCCACAACAAAGTGCATGTCCAGGCACATGTGCTGAGGCAAAAATCCCAGGATCAAATTTGTACTGCTTGAGGTAAAATATCCTGGTATTTCTTGTCTTTTCTGTCATAAATGATTTTTTCACCTTGTTTTCCCTTAACATCTTCTTTCAACTTCTATCAATGAAAGAACTCCTGCATCTTTTGGTATTGATTTCTCTAGTTCTCCATTGCTTTTATATCTGTTTTGACTCCAGTGCTAAGCATGTAAAAGCCACTTTGAAATGTCTGAGGGTGTTACTTACTAGAGAGAGACAGAAAATGTTAGAAAATGCAAGACAAAGATAATGGTTTGGGTTATAAAATGTGGGGAAATGGCACAGTGTACTGAAGCATCTGCCATACAAATGTAGGCATATAAACAGAGGGTGCATGTCCATGAGCCTGGAAGCTGCTTTGACACGCTGTAATTACAGCATGTTGGAGCAGACTCGATTAATCGAGTCTGTTGGAACATGCTAATTTCCATGGTCCAGCAGCCTCCTGCGTCTCATGTATCAGCATCCCCATGCTTAAAAATGGTGGCAGGGGCACTTGAACTAAAGTTCATTGAGTGTGCTTTAGTTCAAGTGCCCTCACCACTGTTTTTAAGTGCAGGGATGCTGATACCTGAGATGCAGAAGACATGGTATAAACCGTGTGAGTCCTGGCTTAGTCATAACATTGATTATTCACGCATAGGATGGCTAGAGGTTAGAAGTCTCTGGCACATCTAAACCTCTGACCTTGATGATGTTAGGATAGTACTTAGGAAACTGAGACATGCACAGTTGCAACCTTGTTATATAGCAACAGAGCGGGAAAGTTATGTTAATAAAATTATGTGGTAATAATTAATGGGATTGGTCCAAGAAAGTGATGTTATTGATTGATTGGAATGAATGAGTTGTGATTGGACCACTGCCATGATTAGCAGGTGGCGTGAGGTGGTCACCATAAAATAGGTCTTGACTGTTGCCTCAGCGCGTGCGTGCATGTGTGCAGGGGGAGTGCATGCATCAAGAGGCTGTGTGAGTTGTGTATATGCAGATATATGTGACTGATAGTGTATGACTGGCTGTATGCCTGGGTGTCTGTATGAGTTGGGCGTTGTGGCTAATAGCCTAAAAGAGTTGTATGATGTTGAATTTGCTGCAATGTGGTAGAAGTGAGTGGTAGCCTTGTGTGAAAGGCTGGGGAATATTGGGAGTGAGGGTGCTGAGTGGTGTGTGGGGACAAGGACAAATCCACCAAGATGCATCTGAATTCCACCTGAGATACCTTCATTCCCCCATTTGATGGGTAATGTATCACCCTTCCTCTCAGAAGTCTCTGAGTACTTCACTCACGGAGGAAAGGATAGAAATCCTCTGTCTGACAGGGACCTGACAGTAGGCCCTGTAGCCTGTTTGTCAGTGCTCTTGGCTGCCACTGCTGGTCACAGGCCAGTATTGCTCTCTTTACATATTTGTATATAGTGTTATGTTCAGTGGTTGTTGATTAGTTCATGTTGTTATAATTGTTGATACCTTTGGCTTATAATACAGATTTGCTTATTAACCCTTACCTTGGTGTTTGCTTTCATTAACAGTAGTGGGCCTCAGGGTAGGGCTAGGCCACAGGCCAATACTCTGAGGGATTAACCCTTTCAGGTGCAATCAAATCACAGAACCCTGGCACTGTAAATAAGCGTAACAAACCTCTGTCCACATAATTACCATAGCCCTTGTGCCAGGCCAGTCGTCACTGGAGCATGGTAATTACCATGTGGTGAGAACCGCTCTAATTAAAACAACACCCCTTCCCCCCAGGCCCTGAAGCACATGTAAAAGTGCCCAAAATGACTAAGGCTTGACAGACGGGACTAGAAAGGAAACCCACAAAAAGGAGGAGGAGGTGGTAGAAAGCACTAACACAGTGATTTCTGACTTGAATGTGAACCTTCAGGTTGGTTAAGTTAGCTGGGCAGGCCAAGAATGTACTCAATCAGAGAAATTCCGACCAATTTGCACATGATATTGTATGTATTTGAGATCCATTTATCACAAGTGACCAAATATAATTGATCTGCTACTCAGAGAATTCAAGGGACAGAGGGGTGTTTTTTAAACATAAGATTAAGAAATCAATGATATATTGATTACTTAACTGAACTGAGTAAGCATGTGTGAGGGCACAACATTCTGCATATAATTTTGTGTGGGGGAAAATTACTGTGTCCCAGTCTATTACCTGCTCTGTCCCAACTAATAGCCAGTTGCAGAAAAATAAATGGCAAACTTTACTAATTTTATCATCTGATAAAACTAATATTTACAAAAATGTTAAGGTAGATATGAGAGATGAAATCATCTTTGCAATTATGTCATAATGTTAGATCAACTAGTTCTCTAATTTGGTTGGGGATGCGGGGAGCTCTTTTGGGGATAAGATATCTAACTAAGCAAAACCACATGGAACCAATTAATTCCATAACTAACCAACCAAACATTTTTTCCCCAGCATTATAGTGTTTCAGTGGTAATTATGTGCATAGTATTTAAGATGATCTAAAACCTTTATACTGTCCTGTAACTGTTCTGCAGACATACATAAAGAGTTGTTTCCACTGTAAACTTACATAACATAATAAAGTGAAATATAAGTTGGTTCTGTCATGCTTTGCCAGGTATAAATGTGTGTAATCTTGTATGTATAGATTGAAAACCATATGTAGTATGCACATAGACACTTACGTAGATGTCTTGCTTCCAAGATCATTGAAGGACAAATTCTTTTCTCAGTTATACTGGTGTGACATCATCCCAAATTCAGTGTTGTCCAAGAACATTTTCAGAAAATCAATCAAATGCTTATAGAATATAGATTTTGGTGAAGTTAGGGAACTAAGTTAAATAATAGTTAGGCCAAGTCACTAGATAAGAGAGACAAGAATTCCATCATGCCCGGTATGCAAAGGCCAATAAAGATACCAGGGGTGAAAGTACAAAGAAGGTTAATTGCTAGCAATAAAAGGTGCAAGTGGAATAATTCACGTAACAAGCACCCCTACTACTACTTCTAAGCATCTTTTATACAGGAGTTTTCAAGCCTTCGCAAGCGTGCTTGTTTAATGATTGGTTATAAGTGAGTGACGCAAGAAGTTCTTTACTGAGCATGTCTCTATACCTGTGTTTTAGCCATGTATCTCATTTACATACATGTGTGTTTCATTAGCATACTTTTTCCCCACCTAGGGGTGTGATTTTTAGTATTTTAATGAGCCCTTTAACCCAGTACTCTGTTTCTTCTTTTGTTTTCAAGCCCCCTTTATCTAAGACTGTCTCCTCCTTATCATTGCAGATGGGCATTCTTCACATAGCATTCTCTTCTTCTTCGTCTTCGAGTAGAGGTTTCTAGGTCACTCCTTACAATGTCAGCAACTCTGCCCCCACCCCCAGTCACGTGGTGTGTGACATCAGCAACTCCACCCCCATCCCCAGTCATGTGGTGTGTGACACCACCACCACATGGTCCATGACATCAGAAGGACAACTCATGCAGACCCCCAAAGCCCAACCCCTCATGCTGCAAGAACTGCCCCAGATTACGTGGTACACTTATGAATTATCACCCAGGCCCCCGAAGCAGGCATTAAGAATTTGGATGATGGTATCTTTGTGCCATGGTTTAAATTTGTCCTCAAGCGTTTGAATGCACCACACAGGTGTTAGTGTGGGGGTGGGTGTGGGGGTAGCGGTTACCAGACATGTCTACACAGGAGGCTATGATAAAGGAAGTTTATTACTCTCCTGGTGAAGCTGGCAGTTTTGGCAGAGTGAACACACTTTTTGAAGCCACCAAAAGGCAGAATAAGGTTCTGAAGAGAAGTGGGGTGGCTGCCTGGCTTTCAGATCAGGATGCTTACACCCTACACAAGAAGACATTTTAAAAGAAACAAGAATGTTGTTTCAGATATTGATATGCAATGGCAGGCAGATTTGGTGGATATGCAGCAGTTTTCCAACCACAATCATGGGGTTAAGTTCGTCTTAACAGTGATAGACATATTATCAAAGTATGCCTGGGCTGTGGGTCTAAAAGACAAGTCAGGCGGTGAAATAGCTCAGGCCTTTAAAACCATTTTTACAGAGGGCCGTGTACCTTGAAATTTACAGACTGATTGGGGGAAAGAATTTGTAATAAGTCTTTAAGCAAGCTGTTAAAACAGTATAATATTCACCATTTTGTGATGAATAGTGAAGTGGAAGTGGCAGTGGTAGAGAGGCTTAACAGAACATTAAAATCAAAGCTGTGGAGGTATTTTACAGCCTGCAACACCTTTTGCCATATTGATGTGTTACCAGAGTTTATAATGAGCTACAACCACAGTTTTCACAGAACTATCCACACCAGGCCTGTTGACGTGAATGTCTCAAACTCTCCATGGGTGTGGAAAGCTGTGTACAGGGACTATTGCAGGATAAAACCAGCAGCAGCCGTGTTTAGAAAAGGAGACCAGATGAAGGTGTCTAGGACCAAAGGGAGGTTTGAAAAAGGTTATGAACAAACATTCACCAATGAGATTTTCATAGTGGATGAAGTCCTTAGACATGTGCAGATGCCTGTATACTGCCTAAAAGATTACGCAGACAAACCTATTGAGGGTTTTTTTACCCTGAAGAACTACAAAAAGTGAACCCCAAACAGTACAGAGTTTACAGGGCTGAAAAAGTTCCAGCAATGAAAGGAAAGGGAAGAAAGAAGTGGTTGTTGGTGAAATGGTTGGGGTGGCCATCTAAATTTAACAGCAGGGTGGAAGTCACCCAACTTTGTAACATATAGGGGTACCTCGGTTAGAAGGCCGAGATGTGTGATGGTGACTTTTACATCACTTTGCCCAACAACACTTGCACCAGCATTTTTCCGCAGAACACCAGCTTGAGCTTTACCATACAGCTGGTTAAACCTCTGGATCTGCTGGGGAACTGGGAGATAGGGTTAGCAGAAATACAATACCTGCACAGCTGGAACAACATCAACGAAGACACACCTTTCAAAATCATTTCTGGGACTAAAAAGTGGGGGTACATCCTGCCTCGGGGGTATTATACAACCATCACAGAGTTACTGGATCTTATGAACAATACAATTTCCACCAATCCTACTCCGCCCAAATTAGTTATGCACTATGACCAAAGAATTGGAAAAATGAGACTTAAATCCAAAGATAACTCTTATGGTTTTTAGCATGGTGAGCTAGCCTATATTTTGGGAATGCTACTCAGGGCCTCTGCTAAAAAACCACCCTTCCCAGTGATATTACTGGTCAGTTCAATTTGCTGTATGTCTAGACGGACATTGTGGAACATCAGCTTGTCTGGGAGTTTGTGGTTCCTTTGCTACACTTTGTCCCTGTCCATGGGAGCAACAACGAGTTTGTCACTATCTCATATGACAACCCACATTACGTCCCCATCAGTCAGCACCACATCGACACAATCAGCATTGAAATAAAGATGGATCAGAAGAAACACGTCTCATTTTGCTTTGGTAAGTTGATCGTTAAGCTTCACCTACACCCCCGGAAGACTTTGAGATTTTAAAATAAGTAAAAGCATGATGGTGATGGTAAAAAACTATGGGGACCCTAATTTGTACAGAAATTATTATAAAGCCCAGGCTGGGCATGGTCTTCCCGGATATCAGGGGGTGCCCGTGATGTACGGAGCTTGTGTGGGAGGCATATTTCACAGCCTCTTTAGAAAAGCCGTTCTGCTTTTGAGAAGGGGTGTGGAGATTATTAATCCCCTTGCTAAAAATGCAGTGTAAAACATAGCCAAAGATGTGATTGCTCATGTCTCCCGAGCTGTCCTAGACAAGGTGGTCAAGCCGGCAAAGCAGGAGGGGTCCGGCCTCATTTATATTCAAAGAAAGACCCTTAAAAGAAAGAGAGATGCACCAGACTCTGGAAGTGCAGGACCTCTTCAACCCCTTAAAAAGAAGAGGGTAAGTTGACAGGGCAGCCAGACATGAAAAACCAAGAAGCAGCCTGGGACAAAGAAGGGGCACTCTCGTGGAGGAAACAGAAATATATTTTAACCGCCATGGCCTTTGTTCACTGCAGGTCTGAAGAATGCGCCAAATCTGAACTGGATATGTTTCAAATAGCCCCTACACAGACCTGCATTGAGAAAAGCCTGTATGTTGAGATCCCCCCGCTCTCGGCTATTACCGAGTCCAGCCCCCTTGACTTTTTCATAGCTGGGAATGGCGAAGATTACATGGATTTGAACAATACACTGCTGTACCTTTGCTGCAAGATTGTAAAAGGCGATGGAACTGATCTTGATGCTGGGGCAGTAGTGGGTCTGGTGAATTACCTGCTAGCCTCTGTCTTCAGTCAGCTGGATGTCACTCTGGGAGATCATCTCATAAGCCAGAGCAACAACTGTTACTCTTACCAAGCCTTCATCGAACCGGTTCTCAACAACAGTGATGACACCCTCGCCACCCAATTTTCTGCTGGTCTGTTTTACAAAGATACCCCTGGACATCATGAAACAGCCATGCGGGATGGCGATAATCATGGGTTTCAGAGATGGACAAACCTGACAGACTGGAGCAAAAAGATAGAGCTGCTTGGTCATCTCCATAGCGATATGTTTTTTCAAGAAAAACTGTTGCTGAATGGCATGGATGTGAAAATTAAGCTGACACACAGCAAAGATGCCTTCTGTTTGATGGGCAACTCAGCGGCTGGCCAATGTAAACTAAAAATCACATACGCCTCACTTTTTGTGAAAAAAGTGAAGGTAGCCCTGGGCGTCCGACTGGGCCACATGGAGGCCTTGCTTACTACCAGAGCTAAATACCCTGTAGACCATGTGGGTATGAAAGTGTTTCACATTCCTGCTGGCAGCTGAGTTAGCAACCAGGAGAATCTGTTTCTGGGGCAGTTGCCCAAACTCATCATCATCGGGTTCATGGATAATGATGCCTTTAGCAGGAATTATGCTAAGAACCCCTTTAACTTTAAACATTACAATATTAAGTTTGTGGCCCTGTATGTCAATGGAGAACAAACCCTGACAAAGCCCCTACAACCAGATTTTGAGAACGGTAACTGCATGAGAGAATACATCCAGCTGGTACAGACAGCCAGTAAACATATGAAAGACTGGGCCCTGATAATCAACCGTGAGGCGTTTGATCTGGGGTACACCTTATTTGCCTTTGACCTGTCTCCTGACCAGGAGTGTGCTGATCATTATTCGCTGATTAAAACCGGGAACCTGAGAGCAGAAATACGCTTTGCTGCAGCTTTGCCCAACATGATTAACATGATTGTGTATGGGGTCTTTGACACCGTAATAGAAATAAATCAGAGGAGAAATGTTCTGTTTGACTACATGTGAAGATGGACACCTAACAGCTCATCAGGGTTTTGTCTTCAGACCCTTATGCCAAAGAAACTTTCTTAGATGTTTTCCCCTGTGACTGGCTTCCTAAGACTCGACTGTCTCAAAGGCCCCTGAGCTTGGTGGTCAACACGCACCCACATAATCAACCCGGAGAACACTGGTTGGCTGTTTACCTGGAGGATCGGAACTGCGGAGAATTTTTTGACTTGTATAGTCACCCCCCAAACAGCACTCTCTTTCCTCAAAGCATTATGTTGTTTTTAAACAAGAACGCTACCGACACTGTTTTTCAGATGAAACAGTTACAAGACCCCCAATCTGTCACCTGCAAATACCATTGTGTGTTTTTCCTACACCACTGTCGCAAGGGGCTATCATTTGAACAGATTTTAAAATTGTATTATTTCGACGATTTAGCACAAAATGATAGGGTGGTGATGCATTTTGTAAAAAGTAAATATAAAAATTTCTGTGTGGCTGGGCCTGCTCAAAACATGTTTCAACATGCCCATATATTTCTTGTTATGACTTTCACAAATTCTTTGTCTAAATAAAACACTCAGCTGATGTTTTGTAAATAAAGCTGTTGTTATTTAAATATGTGTGTGCATGTGTTTTCATTCAAAAAATCCTCTGTAGACAAAAACTTTACAGCAGTATAGTTTAATTCAAAGTGTAAAACTTTACATGGAGAGCCAATGGCTTTTAGAGACAGTTTTCTGCTTCTTAGGTGGTGTTGTTGGTGTTTCTTGGTTTGAGGCAGATACTTTCAGCCATTCCAGATGATCATGATTCACAATGTTGTCCATAACAGAAGAAGGTACGTTCAGCTTGGCCATGGCTTTCATAAAGATGTCCCAGCCTTTAGGCGGATGTTTAGTAGTCCCAGCGTGAGTCTGAAGGGTTCTCCGGACCAAGTTGAGCATGTTACTACCCTTGATGAGCATCCCTTTGTAGATGAAACCCCCTTGATCATCCCAAGAAGAAATATCCTTGTGCTGGCTCAGCTTAGTGAGCAGTACTTTAGCATTTTTTCTGTATTGGGCATGCATGTTATCCAATACTTCCTGAACGATTGTGTTGGGGTTTGTGGGAGTTTCTAGGGGTATCCAGCTTCTGGGGGGGGAGGGGTCTGTTGCAGCAGAAATAGGGTTAATTTCCGTGTCCAGATCACCCTGCTTTATGTAGGTCAGGTATTTCTGAAAGCATGGATGCATACATATCCTATTCTGCTAACCCCAGTCTTTGGAGAATATCCCTCATTTCATCATCCAATAAGCGGGTTGCCTTGGTTCTGATATTTTCCTGAGGTGGTGGGGGAGCCCTTACTTGTTCCAGTTCATGTTTGGGCACCAGGTACATTTTTTCTGCGTGCTCCATCACCGGCTAGCCAAAAGCCCTGTAATCAGAGGAAGAGCAAAACTATGTAACCTGGGCGGTACTCCAAGAGGTACCCCCTCTCCAATTGAAGGGATCAAAGCAGGTGCACAAGCAGTGTGGGAGGTGTAGGGACTCTCTTCCCCCTATGGAGCAGAGCCAGACCACCAATGGGGACTTAACCATATACCTTTTAATGAGAGAACAATACTGGGAACATAACCAGTATAAACCAGAGGGTATAGGGGACACTACAATGTCCTGAGGGGGCAGGATTCAACACAGGTTAGACACTTGCAATCATTGAAAAAAGACAGGGTTAACCAAAATGTAAAACACAAACAGCAGAACAAACAATACTGGTTGGTGAAATATAAAAGGCGCAAAATACAAAATGTCAAATGACAAGGAATATAGGGCCTAGGTACCTGGAGGGGGAAAAGACACAATGGCTCCTTTCCACTGCAAGAAGAATTTCCCCCTGTTAGCTCACTCACTCCAAGTCTCCACAGGCAAGACTTGAACTTGGATCTGCTACATAGTAGGCAGAAGCGTTACCACACAGCCGCCAGAGATGGTACTAGTCTAAATTGCTAGGGGTCTTGACCTTCCAGGATGCCTGGCCTCATGTCGAGTTGCCTGGCCTTTTGCTGGAGGAGCTGGAAGCAGGGCTGGGAACCTCTCAGGTCACTGCTCAGATCCTTGCTGGATCTGGGGAGCCTCTCCAGCTGGCTGCAGCCTCTCGTAGGCAATCCTGGATCCCAGTGGGGAGCCTCTTCTGCTGGCCGCATGCCGTGCTCCTGAGGGTCCAACTGCTGCCTGCAGGTCCCACTCCTTCAGGCTCTTCTAGGGCAAATTCTCCTGCCCTGCTGGCTCAGCTCTTCGGCAGCTCTTTGAATCTCCTTCCTTGTGGTCCCTCACTGGTCTCTTTAGAGTCAGCCGCGCTGCCCCTTTTATCCCCCTCCAAGTGACCCAAGAGGCCAATCAGGGGACATGGAGTGTGAGTCTCTGGGGCCTGATTGGTGAGGAAAGGGAATCCCAAGTCCTCCAATCATCTTTGGCCCTTTCAAAACCCCTGGGCCAAATCATTACCAGATTGGTGAGGAAAGGGAATCCCAAGTCCTCCAATCATCTTTTGCACTTTCAAAACCCCTGGGCTAAGTCACTGCCAGCTAGCCCATCACACTTAACAGATGTCTGATAAATCCTCCAGACTGTTTCACCAGCTGTTTCTTTTTTTTTAAGAGGCAATCTTTTGTTACTTAGGTTTTTTATGAGCCCACATCTCTTTCAGCATGTGAATTTGATGCGGTGTCAAAGGGATGTTTCCTTTTAAGGTGTTCAGAGCAATTTTTGAAATGGCCTTTACTAAATCATCAGAGGCCGAGCAGAGTATAGCTTTTCTCTGCTGTGGGGAGGGTTGAAGAAGCAGTTTTAAGACAACCAAATTTCTTTTTACGTAGTTAGACTTGTTCCCCTTCCACTGTCTTGAGAACTAAGAAGAGGCCGCTGCTACATCATCTCTTTTTATTCCCACCTGCTGTTTTTTTAAAAGTGTAAGCATCTGGTTGGTCAGGAGGAAAAAGCCCGGTTCTTAATCTAAAAGCATCCTGGGTAGAAGCATTTAAATCAACCACCAGATACCCGTAAGGTGTTTTAGTGGCATCCTCAAAAGCTTCTAGAAAGAACTGGGCCTTACCCGGGTACATCTGTCGAGCCAAGGGCACTCTCTGTAGCATATCCCTGGGGTTTTTAAATAAAACCATGTATTTTGTGTTAAGGGCAATGGTGCAGCTCCTTTTCCCTTGACAGAAAACATTTTGAACCATATACATAATGCTAAGATTCCGATGGTGCACGTACTTGGTAAAGGCTTTCTCAATTTCACCTCTGTCGCAGGCAGAGTCCATCAAATTATCTACCGCAACCATATTTATTTTATTAGGAGGAAACAAACAGTTGTCATTGAGACTGTCCGGTAGATCTTCCACAAACCTGATAAAAGGATATTTACAAAGCAGTTCTTTATACAAAGGCTGCCAACAGCTATAGCAGCACACGATATTCTCAGGCATAACAGACAACATTCTTTCAGCGTGATCCAAAAGGTTTTTTATAAAGTAACTTTTACCACAGTTGCTAGGGCCTGCCAAAACCACAAAAAAGGGGTGCTTCCATCACATATCCATCTTTAAAAACTATAGGGGAGGCTGTTAAAGTTTTCTGTGAGGATCCTTTTGTCATAAATGACTTTCTGCATTTTTCTCAAGGTTTTGGTTTCTATCATCCACTTGCTTTTGTTCCTGATGATAGAGCGCTGTTGTATCACAATTTTTTAGGGATGTCCCCAGCGGGGTTTGCCTCATAATTTAGAACAAGATCTCTCAAGGTTTCAAAGTTGACTTTTTCACTGTTGGCCACATTCAGGGTAATCCCTTTGACCTTCAAGCAAACCTTTCCCCCGGGCAACTTTTACCCATAGGTTTTCGGACCAGCGAACACAAACTCTAAATAATCACCTAGTGTGGGGTTCCAATCTCCCTTGCGGCTCACAAATATCACAGAATCTGTGTCATGGTACAGACACTGGTCTTGCAAGCTGTCTAATAGCTCATGCAACTCTAAGCGTGTATAAGAGGTGGTGAAACAGGCTATAAAGATGTTTGTGTTACCAGAGACCGTGTTATGCTCTTTGGCATGTTTCCAAGACACACAGGCTGCCTCATCATTAATAAAGTCACAAGATTAAATTTCATAGGTGGGAGAAAAGAGGTAGCCAAAGAGTTCTTTGGGGTCTCTAACGATGCTGGTGTTGGGCAAGTTGGTTCTCTGACCAAATTTACCCCACAAAGAATTTAGAAGCAATTTTGCTATTTGGCGCTTTGCAGGGTTGGGTTTGATATGCTCTCAGTGTAAGGTCATGCCTTCTTTTTGCAAGAAATTGGCCACATATCTCTCTTGTTTTTCTTGCTCAGTACAGCAAGCGGGGTATCCTGAGGCTTCCTGCTTCTGTCGGAGGTGCATTTTTATGTACCATGAAAAAAGGGTGCTAGGCCTTTTGGCAAAATGCCAGACTTCATAGATTTGAGCTACTCTATACCCCTTCGTTATAGCTTTATTCAGTTCTGGTGTGCACCACGTGCCCAGGAGGGCCCTCTCTTCATCAGTGTGGTCACACTTATGCTTTCTTGTTTCTGCAGAGAGGCAGCACAGTGTGAACATAAATTTCCTGTTCACCCTGGTGGGTAGCACAGGGAAAAAAAAGTTTTTTTGGTGTGTACAGTTTCACCCTGACTATTCCAAAATAGCTTGACAAGGGTTAGAAATTGTCATGAATGATTTCAGGGTGTCCAGTTGGGTGTTCCTTCATTTTGTTTATAAAGGGGTAAAGACTGGTAAAATCGTAATAGTCTATTTGTTCGCCGGGTTTAGTTTGGTAATATAGACAGATGGCATTAGTTCTCCCCCCAAAAAGAGCATCTCTAGGCACCAGTGGAGAAGGCAGCAGGGTTTTGTTTAAAAAAATCTACCAGATCCCCATCTGTTTCTAACAGAGCCTTCCACTCATGCTCCCAACTGGTCCTAACGGTAAACCACTCTCTCTTGAGATAATTGGTCTTGTGCAATTCCTGATAATTCAGAAACCCAAAGGTGGTCCCTGTCAACGGGTTCTGGTCTTTCTCATTGTAGCAAGTGATGCAACCGTGGAAAAAATCTGTTAAATTCAAATGCCGTAGGTTCCCCATCAATGTTGACATAGCCGTCTAAAAAATAGGGGCCTACTTGAAATTCCCCACCCTGTAAGGCATGTCGAATTTGAATATTTTCTTTCTCTGAAATGTACATTAGCCACTGGATAGATGGGGTTGAAAATCTCTTTTTCTATCTGTGATAGTTGTCTGTGGGGAGAAATGCTATGGTCTGCAGTTCCAAAAACATAAACCTGTACATGGCCATGCAGATGGAGGCCAGCATGATGTATTGGAAAGGATCTATGCAGCGTACTACGTTTTGGAGTTCACCATCTACTTTCACTTGGTTTACCCACCATGTCATTTTCATAATCTCATCCCTGTAGAGGCAGCAGGCCTCTTTCAAAATGTTTACATCCTGCTGGCAATAATAGGCCAGCTCCTTTTGCATGCCAAAGGTCTTGTCGCGGTTATTCTGATACCATTCTAAAAACTGTCCTTTCTCACCGGACATCATATTTTCAATGCCGTAGTACTCCACCTTTGGGAGAGGCCCCACATAATTTTGGTTTTCTGCCATGTTAAAAAAATGTGGGAAATAACCTTTCATCCTTCAAACTCCATCACCTGTGGAAGTCTGCTAAGTTTCATTGGCAAACAGTTTAAAGAATCAATAAAACAAATGCCTAGCCTGGTCACTTCAATGCACATGAGTTTACCACCCTGAATGCTTAGTTTAATGCCCATTTTTTCCTTCAATAACTGGCTGGTAATGAAGTAACCATCATAGCCTTTGGCATTGTGAGCTATAAAGGTGTAGTCCTTGAACTTTTTATCTATAAAGACATTAATAAAATCAGACAGACACTCTTCACCCTTAAACTCCCAAGTGCTTTCTGGCTTTTTGGGCTTAGCTTTACAAGCCTTTTGGGGGGTTTTGCCTGTGGCTTTCTGAGGTTTTTTTCCCCTGTCTTTAGCTGTCCGTAATTTTCCTATAACACTGTTTGCACTGCCGCCCTTTGCACTCATGCTTTTTGTCCATGTAAGATTTACACTCATCACACAGAGTTTTAGTCAGACATTCAATCCAATTTTTAGAGGCCAGGGCCACACGCCTTTCTAAGCACTCTTTGGAATGACAGAACAGCTTACAATTAGGGCACCTTTGTGTCCTGCTCAAGTTTTCAGCACAGTTTGGGCTCAGGCAAAGACGATGTCCCAGGAGAGAATGGGAGGAAGGACCCCAAATAAGAAAAGAAAGTTATGGGGAACAGAGTAAATGAGAGGAAGAGGGGACAAATGGAAAAAGTAAAATAAGAAAAAAACACTTACCTGCAGCAGGAGCCGCGGCGTGGCAGGAGCAGGAAGAGAAACCCATGCAGCTCGTCAGCTGAGACCGGCCGGTGACGTCACCAGCAATCACTGGCCGGCAAGAATAAAAATGGTGGATGACGGAAGGAAGGGAGAGAGAATGGACTGGAGGAGCGTGTGGATGAGTGACACACGCCGAGAATCTCCCAGGAAGAGTGGAGCTGTGGACAAGGAGTCAGTGGAGGCTCCTGAGGAGGGGTGTGTCGGCAGCGGTGGAGAACGTGACAATAACAGCAAAGACATGCCAGAAGCAGCCTCTGTAGGCTGCAAAGATGGCAGCAACAAAGGTGGTAGGGAAGAGCCTACAAAGACCCACAGTATAACAGGTGGGAGTAGTGGGAATGACGGGGAGGAGGAGGAAGTAACCCCATGAGGAGAGCCTCAGAAGGAGCAACAGGAAGGGCGACAGAAGAGCTGAGCACTTACCCTGAACCCAGAAGGTGGTCAGCCACGTTCAGTCAGACCATGACACACCCAGGCAGGGTCACTCCAGAAAGGAGAGAAGTGGGGAAGCACGGGGTTGGTGGAAAGAGTTGCAAAAGGTAAAGGACTACCTTAAGAGGAGACCACGGGAGTATGACCCAAGCAGGGGTCATACCCCAGGTAGACTCCAGGGAACAAGGCTCCTGGTACCTAAATGAAAGGGGCAGAACAGGGGGATTCCTAGGCTCTTAGCCAGGCAACAGGTGAGTTATCTTATGGTTTTCTTTTGTGGTTTTGTCTTTTATGTTTCCCCGTGTGAAGGGGTTGAGAGAGAGAGAGAATGGGCTTAGGCAAACTGAGTGCTTGGGGCAGGGATCATAGGGCTCTACATTGTGATTTAATCCATGGGACAGGGGTAAGTGTTAACGAAGCCCAGGTTCTACGGTCAGGACCTCCAAGTGTAAAAAAGCCTAGGATGGGAAGCAACTGAAAGGCCCTCAGTTACAACAGGAGGAGAGGGACTTGGCCAAGAAAACAGATCCAACCAGCAAGGTGGCATAAGGATGGGGTGTAGGGGTGGTGGAGCCCCATAAGTGACAGCTGGGCAGACTGTGTGCCACAGAAAGACCCTGAGGAGTCAGCCCCCCACTGGGAACATTCAAAGTCATGGCAGGAAAGATAGGGGCAAATTACTTTGGCAGTGAACAACTACTTGGCTAGTTACGGGAGTCTGCAAGGCGAACACCCCCCATCATGTGGAGCAAGGTGGCACGTGACTGGGTGTTTGAGGTCCAATGATCACAGATGACATCGGAACCTACATGTGTGGCTATAGCTGTACAATGTCTGACAAAGATTGTAATAATTTCTCATGCCAAACACCTTTTTCACATCCCAAATACCATAATAATGTTCACCATGCAGCAGAAGAAAACAGGTGTTGGGGTATCTGGGTGTGTCCTGTGTTTTAAATAAACTCCACCCAAGTTTTTCCTTATGCATCACTATGTGAATGTTAACCTGTTCAAGGTCTTCAAACAAAGGTACTTGATAGAACATAACCTTTTGATTTATAGACATGCCTACTTTCCTACGCAGTTCTTTGGCACCATCTAGCAGTTCGACATCTCTGGCCCCTCTACATTTTGTAACAGCCAATAGACTGCCTGCAAAGCACAGGTTAGTATCATAGGTATTCAAGTCAATTAAATACTTCCTCTTTTTAGCAATGATCTGGAATAGGGGATAGAGCTTATAACTCTATGGCTCCCACCTCCCCGGCCTCTCACAATGACCACAACCAGCTAAAATGTCGAATCGAGTAATATTTCTCTCTGGCTTATTAACAGATTGTTGAACCACTCTAAAAACAGCTCTGGGGTCATCTTATTTAAATTAATAACTCAAGAGTATAAACAGTTTGCCATGCTATCTGCCTGAATACATAACTGGTCATAGTCATTGCCTGTGAATCTCTGGTGGAGTTCTGCTACAATTTCTTCTACCCCTTGGCTTATGGCTTCGTATGCCACGTGTAATGGCACATGATCCAGATTCACAAAATGGAACTCCTCAGTGTACCTCATGCCTCCAAACCTGGCTACAGGCCACTCTTGCCTTCTCACCCACACCATATGTACATCTGGTAAAACATCCTCTGCTGACTCAGGAGACCAGGGAGTGCTTGAGGGTCCTCTAAACTGCCTTCTACACCAGATTTGTTATCCCAACTCTCTGACCCTTCAGGTCTTGGTGGTGAGGGAGGCCTGGGAGGCCTGGGAACATTTGAGGGGCCCTCTAAAGGGCTTCCTAAATCATAGTCACCATCTCCCCTCTCTGGATCTGTGGGTCCTGGTGAAAGGTCAGGTCTGGGAGGCTGGGGTACATTTGAGGCACCCTCGAAAGGCTTTCTAAATCATATTCTTCACCCCCTCTCTCAGGGTCCGTGGGTTCTGGTGAAGGGTCAGGCCTGGGAGGAGGGGAAGCATTTGAGTGGCCTTCTAAAGTGCCAGTACTAGGGGATCTCTTATTTTTTGTCAACCATTGTTTAGCCTTCCCTACACTTCTCTTGAACTAGGCCCTTATTTTTTTCCCTGTGAGCCACTTGCTCATTGGCCACTCATTCTTACCCCCATATTTACCATGACTCCCCCTCTTATGATACAAGCCATGACTGTTGTCCACGTTACACAGACTACCTCCTCTCTGAGTAAAATTTACCCATTTGCTCTGGTAGTAATCATCTTTCAAAGTGCTCCGCACACTCTTTCTGAAATGTATACGCCTGCCAACACCACTTCAAACCCCCCTCTTTTTTCACAATAATCATGATATTTCAAAAAAGGAGAAAGACTCTCCTCTTTCTCTAAATTGTGTGATCAATCAGTCCTGGGTTTCTTATTCACAATGTCCAGATCACCTGTTTTGGGGGTGTGAATCCTTGTCTTTTTACATATGGCCTTCTCAGAGGTATGTGGCTTGTTTTCCTCTGAGGAACCATACCCTTCTGTTCTGTCCCGGTGGTCTTCTGATCCTTGGGTATTATAATCTGCAGGCTGAGCATTTCTGGGTTTTTTTGCTTGTGTTTTCAGAGGTCTCTGTCCAGGCCCCTACTCTTCTTTGGGAGTGGTGCGTGTCATCACATAGGAAATATAAAATTTACACCTCAGCATTGAGAATTCACTTTCCTCACACACACTACAAATTTAAAATTTGCTTAACCCCTACACACAGCTTCTCCTCCCACAAGAAACACATAAAATTTCAAAAGCTGATTTCAGAAAAATTACCTTTTACTACTGGATAAAAACATGACTGTATGTGTTTGTTCTGCTTTTCTATTTTAGAAGAAGAGGTTCTATTTGAAAACAAACAGGTACAAACAGTTTTTATAATTTAATGTGATTATATTAAGACAGCCACAAATAACCCACCATTTAAAAATAATTTTTACCTTGCTGTGGTAAAATTGCATGTGGCTTCCCCACTTGATAAGCTCTCTGTAATACAAATGAAATGATACAATAAGTAAGTCCTCTGTATTAAAATATTAAATAATACATTAAGGAAAATAGTGTATGTATAAAGTAAAATATAACTGTTTTAAAATAGACAATTCCACCCTTTAGTCTTAAAATATGTGAAGATCTGGACACACAGGTCAGCTTTTTTTTTGTTTTTGTTTTAATCTGGTTTATCTTTACTATACACACCTGCCACCCCATACCATACACAATCGGTGAGAATATTTTTATTTTAAATTCAGTCTTTATTTCCAACAAAAACTTTTATAATATTTAATTATTTATTTTATTAAACCTTCTTATAAGAAATGCTTTTTTATCATTTCCTGTGACCATTAAGCCTTGTTGGCCTTATCTTTACAGCAGGCCTTTTGGTAACAGATAACTCCTTTAGTCTTAAAATATGAAGAGCTCTGAACACAATGGTCATGGTTTGTTTGTTTTTTTGTGTGGTCTGGTTTCTCTTTATAACACACACAACCCACCACCCCCATACCAAACAAAAGCTGTAAGAATATATATTTTTAAATTCAGTCTTTTTTTCCATCAAAAACTTTTACAATATTTACTAGTTTATTTTGTTACCCCTTCTCCTAAGAAGGGTTTTTTTTATCATTTCTAGTGACCATTAAGTCTCATTGGTTTTATCTTTACAAAAAAAGTATATGTATGTGATTAGAGATCCAAGACACTAAACCAAATGCTAATCTACATTAGATGTAGAAAACTGTTGATGTGCTTTACAACCTCATAGCTACCAGCCTTCCACCAAGATCAGCAAAAGATATAAACCCCTCCATTTTAAACTGTTTTTGCTAAGCCCTTTTCTTAAGTAGGGTTTTATAATCTCTAGTACCAATTAAGCATTCAATATAGGGTATGAGTGTTTTATCTTCCTCAGTGATCAAATCATGAAGGGCAGCATTAGGATCTCCTGAAGAATACACAGCGTTTAGAAGCTCTCTAACCTGAATTAAATGTTTCCCAATAATTCTGAGAATGTTCCTGGCAAACCCAATGGCTATAACAGCATTGAAAATGCTATCAAGACATGTTTCCTGGCAAAGTTAATGAATTATTTGATTTATGTCTTCATCTAACCAATTCACACATTTGTGGGCTTCTTGACTCACTAGGTCAAATGTGTATCCACAGCATAAGTCAAAAAGTCTCTTCCTCAAGCAGTATTTCATTATGCCATAAAAGGAAACATGAACAAGAGACTTCATGAATACTTTACGTTCACGACTTGTAACAGCATCTGTTGATTCAATGCTTAATTGTCTTCTGAACTCTTCAGCCTCATCTGGTCTTTGTTCTCTGCAGAAGCATATGCTTCCTTCTGGTGTACTGGTGAGTAGGTTTTCTGGAGTCATTAAAAAGTCTTCATCTAACTGCAAAGGCGTTCAAATAAGAGTTAGCTGCTGTTTAATCAGTCCTTAGCTACTTCCAAACTCACAGGTGCCATGAAGTGAACCCACACCACTATCCTTAAAATCCAAGTGCCATCACAACCATGCTCCAAGTCTCTTACTGGTCTCTCCTCTGCAATGACCTCTACTTCACATGCAGGCTCTGGCACCATCTTCCAAATTCTCAACGTCTGCTTCGGGGCCTGGGCCTCCTCCATTTGCCTGTTTATTGGGTCTTCCCAAATAGGGTCATGCATTTCAAAGAGTCTTTGGACTAGGAGCCTGGCCTCCTCCTCAAAACTATTTCTACAGTAATGCTTTCTATGAGACCGTCTTGGGGTTGTAGTGAGTGGGCCTACAGGTGTTGTGAAAGAATCCATATCTGCCTCTGCTTGCCTTAGCATGGTCTCAGATAAACAGAGGGGTCATTTGGGAAAGCAGATAGACCTGGTGGGGCTTGCAGCCTAAATCCCACCCCCTCTACTTGTTCCAATTGGTTTAGCATCATTCTTGGGAGGTCTGAGGCCTCTGAAATCCCAGCCAATTGGTTGGGGGTGGTGGGGTGGGTTGTTAGAGGGGTCACACCACCACCCTGCCACCCCATAGGCCATTCTTGTGCTCTGATCGGGGCTAGAGCAGTCTGGGACCTGATAGGTCATAACTGTACCACGTGGTCTAGGGCGGTTCTTGCAGCATTAGGGGTTGGGCTTTGGGGGTCTGCATGGGCTGTCCTTCTGATGTCATGGACCATGTGGTGGTGGTGTCACACACCATGTGACTGGGGGTGGGGGCGAAGTTGCTGATGTCATGCACCACATGACTGGGGTCAGGGGGCGAGGCTGGTGACACCACGCACCATACAAGGGAAAGGGGTGGGGCTAAGGGGGCAGGACTTCCGGTCCCACCCACCTGTCACATTTGCACTGAAGGGTGGTGAGCCCATATACTACTGCTGCTTGTTGATTAAAATTAATTTACCCTTTTGGTAAGGTAATAGTTCATCTTGGCAGATTTAATATGCTAGGCTAAGTATCTTAGATAATGAGAAGAATATGATGTGGAAAGAATTGTTGTTTTGCATTCAGGGTCTCTGATTTGAAGTGTATCCTGACACTCTGTCAAAGTCTACTCTTATCACTATTTAAACTAACTGATTTAGTGGTACTTTGTTAAGGGGGCATATTGTTTTTAAGATTATTTTCCAATTTTGCCATAACCATGCTGTGTTCCTAACAATGTTAGAAGTTTTTAAAGATTTTCTAAAAGTCCTTTAAATATCAGGATTATTTTCTCTAAATCTCTCAGGGTCTTCAAAATAAAAAGATTTCATTTCAGCCAATTTAGAATGACCGAAATACATTTAAAAATAAGAGAGAAAATGATCAAGTTGGCAACTTCAGTGACAGTCAGAAACTATGGAGAGGAGAGTGGTAAAATAACCTATGTGGAGTGGAACAGAATTCACTGCTATTGATTTGGATTTACTTTGGGCTGGATTTACTTTGGACTGAGTGAGATCAGAATCTGGGCTAAGTAATTAACATACCATTGGTGAAAACGGTGATGTGGTGATGTGGTGATGTAATCAATGGGAACATTAATTAAATCAGCATGTGGTGATGTAATTAATGGGAACATATAACAGTCAGGTCTCATATAATAAGTTGGCAGCTATGCCTGAGGTAACTGCCTTTTATTTGCAAAAAAACACTTGGAATCTTTTAAGTAATCGCATATTTTTTTCCATTTCCACATGGCTCCAGAAAGTACAGTACACTACAAATGCAAATAGAAACAAGGTAAAATCAGACTTCAGTATGTTCAACAGTCACAATTTTTCTAGAAGTTTAGGGGCTACAAACTCCTGAGCAAATGTCAAAACAAAAAGGAATACATTTCAGCTGCAGAAGGAACAGGAAGTAAGAATTGTAATGAAGATTAATACCAAATAGCATATAAAGCAACTAAAATAAATATCTGTAAATAGAAGAGGAAACACTGTAATATAATTCTGCTGACTCGGGGGAGAGTAGTTCCTTGGGTGAATTTGCTAACCATTTCCCATTCTCAGAAGCTTCTTTTCCAGATCTGAAAGGCAGTAAATATGGCTCCAACTGTTCTTGAGATATGTCACAGAGACTGGTGTATTTTGAAGAAAATACTTTCTCTCTCTTCCATGCTGCAAAAATCGGAAAGGCTTATACTACAATGCAATTCTCTGCTCCCAGCTGGGTGATTTAGATAGAAATCAATTGATTCATAAAGGCTGCTGGAAACATAACTCATTTGTATAGTAAAAACATTTGAGAGGGTAGGTATAATGTTCCTGCAAATAAAATCTTCTGCCATGACTAAATGGACACAAACTAGTAGAATTTTTAGTCTGCTTCTCCATAGCTCCTTACTGAACTATTTGTGACTCCAGGTGACCAGTCTGCTGTCCTCTGGGATGTGTTGTGACCACACTTGAGGTTTCACAGGGGATAGACTTCTCATCCTTAAGCGTCTTGTTAATTTATCTGCTTGTCTTACCATGAGGAAGACACACGTTTAGCCTATACCAAAGCTAGTATGAGAGGTGAACCTATAAGCCAAGAAAATTCAGCAGTGCTGGGATCCAGTCAGAGGCCAATCTCTGTGACTGGTTCTGCCCCCAGTGAAGATAATGCAAGTTTTCCCAATGTGCAAAAGAAGGGAGACTGAAAATCAGAGATTAATACTGCTATCAAATCCTTCTGATGGTGGATACAGAGACCACTTACTAAGCCAACAGCTTCTGTTGCACTTTGTCACTAAGATCAGCCTTTAAGTAGATTGTGGGGTAAAAACAATTCATGCAGCCTTTTTGTTGTGAATCTGTGAGAATATTATAGTAAGATTATCACATTGCAGATTAATGAACAAATGCATTTAACACTGTTTTACATGGTAATTAATATATTGATGAAGTGGAGAAAATTAAAAATAAATGTGAATAGCCCAGCATTAAGTCCAAAAGAAAAACTGTGCTGCAGCCTCAAAACCTGATTCTAAATTTACCACAGTGCGGGGTTTTAGAGAGAACAGCTGGTTAGCAGCCATGCTGTAGTGTTTTACATTTAGATCTGAATTAAAAACCCAAACTAAGTTGCCTCCTAGTATCCATATGGCCACATCACAAAATCTCTGCAAATAATGACTGGCACATTTTCTTTAAAAAGAAGTCCAAAATTAAAAGAGCAGGAAATGGTAAGAATTATTACTGTGACTTTTAAAATCTGTAACTCCTGTATTTGAATGCCAGACAGCCTTTGGACTAGGTAAAAGGTACTTTAGGTGCTTTATAAAGTGAAAAACGAAAGCCAGTCTTCCATTGCATTCAGTGTGACTACATGCTTGAGTAAAGGCAAAAAATAGTGAAAAAAGAGCAATTTAAAACATTGGTTTAATTTCAAACACTGTGAAATAGAAGTTTTTCAAGCTTTTTTTTCTTGATTTTAACTTTTTGGCTAGGTCTAGTTGTAACTGAAAGACAAATTCCTTTGCAGAGGATGCCTACATGACAGAAATACAGAAACAGCCTTCATTTAGAGAGCTACAGGGCTAAATTAAAAAATCTCCAGATTTGGAATCAAAGAAGCATTAGGAACACTCATTTTGAGAAAGGGTTTTCCTGGTCTTGAATGTTACTCTGTAGAGTTGCATAGTTTTCATGGAACCCATTGAAGTATGAGGTAACTTTAAAGAAATTGTTTTTGCATTCCCTGAATGTACAACATGTAAATGTCATAGTGACCACAGAAATGCATTATTTCTGTTCACATGCACTTTTATGCATTGCTGAAATAACTTTTGTGATAGGCAAATATATCATTCACCATTCTGTATCTACAGATTGACGATAGAGGCAAAGTTAAACGTTTTTCAGTTTCAGGTAATTCTGTTGATCTTTGTCCTTAGACATAAATACACTTGAGTACATTAGCACAATGCCACCAAAGATGATAACAAGTTTGTTAATGTATCAAATGCAGCTTCATTTCTTTTATTTCTACAAACTACTGCTGCCTATTTCCATTGGATAAATATGATATAGATATGGTGGCAACTCACCAAAATCCAGTGAAAAAGTCAATGCTTTGGCAATATTGCTTCAACATCTTTCCTTGTTTTTCAGAGCCAAAAATCCATCTTACGGTGGAAGGGAGATGAGTCAGAACCATAAGGACTGAGGACCACTTGAGAACATAAACAGGCCAAGCCCTTTCAAAGAATCCAAGGGAAACATCATTTATTGTAGTGAATTATGGATGAATTCACTGACAATCTATTGGTATAGAAGAATCATCCAGAGCAATAGCAGTGTGCTCTCCCATATCAGTAGCACCGTCACTGGGTGGGGGACCAGTGTCTTTAAGCTCACCTGGGCAGCAGTTGACTCCTCCTTTCCAGGTGTTTGACTGATCCTGGAGGGAAGTACGGAAGTCTAACAATAACACTGTTAAACGGTACAGTTGTAATATCAAGATTAAGATATTCTTAGCCGTGAAAAACACCAGCATCTGATTGATTACTCCATAATAGCTCATCAGTATCAAACGTACAACAAAGAAGGGACCATCTTGTATGAAAACACTTATTCCAATGTTCCACAGGTCTGCACTGTGCTTGCAGAGCAGCAAATTGGGGATTCTCATAGATGACTTAGATGTTTTGCAGCCAATATGTTGTACTGTAAATAAAGACATTCTGTGTTACTATAATGATCTAAGTCCAATGAGCAGATCAAAGGTAGATTGGATGATTAATGTACTAAACTTTCAAATCTGGAGAAATGGATTTAAGAGAGTGCATCCAAGTCCCTGGTTTGATTCAACAAAACACTTTCTTAAGGACACATTCATCAAAATTAAGTATATGCTTAAGGAGTTGATGAGTTGGGCCTAAGAACAGGTTTTTATCTCCTGCCAGTTTTTTTTTCTACATCATAAAACCACCATAGAATCTACTATTCATAGAGTTAAAGGCTACAATGGATCATTAGATTGTGTAGTTAGACCTCCTATACAATAGACCTCTAGAAGCATCTCCCAGTGCCTGCACCTGATAACTCATATTTAAAGGCATCCTATCTTGATCTGAAGACATTAAGGAATTCACCACATTTGGGAATATGCTCCTATGGTTACTGGGGCTTCATTGTTAAAAGTCTGCCTGCTTTCAGTGGTGGAAAATGGCCTGTACAGTAGGTGTTAGAGGTCAGGTTTGATATATAGATTTCATAGATTTCATAGACATTAGGGCTGAAAAGGACCTTGGAAGATCATCAAGTCCAGCCCCTGCCTCAGGGGCGGGAAGTCAGCAGGGATCATAGGATCCCAGCAAGATAAATATCCAAATGTCTCTTGAAGGCATTCAAAGTAGGTGCTTGAACCACATCCAGTGGCAGTCTATTCCAGACCTCAGAGGCTCGGACAGTAAAGACGTTCTGCCTTACATCCAGCCTGAAACGGTCATGGAGGAGTTTGTGACCATTTGACCTTGTCATCCCTTGGGGCACTCTGGCAAACAAACCTTCCTCCGATCCTGGTGAGCACCACTTATAAACTTATAGGCAGCCACCAGATCACCCCTGAGCCTGCGATTTTCCAGGCTGAAGAATCCCATAGCTCTCAGCCTCTCATCATAAGGTTTGTTTTCCTGTGTGTGACTCTCCTTTGGACTCTCTCAAGCTTCTCCACATCCTATTTGAATTGTGGAGCCCAAAACTGGATACAATACTCCAGCTGTGGTCTCACCAAGGCCGAGTACAATGGAAGAATGATGTCCTGAGATTTGCTTGAGAAGTATCTATGGATGCAAGCCAGCATTTTGCTCGCTTTACTAGCTGCAGCATCACATTGATTGCTCATCTGCATCTTGTGGTCAATCATGACCAGCAGCGGGAAGGTCAATCTCGGGTCAATCTTGGGAACCAGCAGTGGGAAGGAGAAGAGCCAGGCACACGTGTGTCCCGCACGCATGTGTATCCCCCTTAACCAACTGACTGACTGGAGGTGGCAGCGGCAGCAGCAGCAGCAGAGGAATCGGCAGCGGGGGCAGCAACAGCTGATCCCCCAAAGGTAAGTGGGGCAGAGGGACCCGGCGCAGCTGAGCCAGATCCGGAGGGGAAGCCCCCCGGGTCCCATATAGCTGAGCCGGTAGGGAGCCGTGCTCCCGAGCCACGCAGCACGAACAGAGCGTGCAAACAGGGAGGGTAGGGAGGGGACTGTCCCCCCAGGCCAGAGAGCACCCCCGGGGCTAACCCTTGGGGAGCAGGCTCCGGCGGCAGCGGATCCCCCCAGCGGGGGAGCGTAGGGGGCGGAACTGCTGGCAGGCACTTCCGGGTAGACCGGGGCGCCTGATTGGCCGTTGGAGCAGGGGCGGGTAATTCAAACCATGGGCTTTAAAGCCGTGGGGTGACGTAGTTCCCAGCACTCGGGAACCAGCAGCGGGAAGGAGAGGAGCCAGGCACACGTGTGTCCCGCACGCACGTGTGCCCCCTTAACCAACTGACTGATCGGAGGCGGCGGCGGCAGCAGCAGCAGCAGCAGCAGCAGCAGCAGAGGAATCGGCAGCGGGGGCAGCAACAGCTGATCCCCCAAAGGTAAGTGAGGCGGAGGGACCCGGCGCAGCTGAGCCGGATCCAGAGGGGAAGCCCCCAGGGTCCCATATAGCTGAGCCGGTAGGGAGCCGCGCTCCCGAGCTGCGCAGCGCGAACAGAGCACGCAAACAGGCGCGCTCTGTGAGAGCATGCTGACGTTTGCGCAGGCGTTCATGCCGGCGGGTGGGCCAGGAGGGCCAGGAGTAAGACTCCTGTAGGGGTAGGGTGTAGACACCACACAGGTCTACAAACAGCAGCTCAGAATGGTGTCTACGAGGAGTGCTGCTAGGGCCTCTGCCCAGGGGGACAAGGCTAACCGCGGCTGGTCTGGGGCCTCCACCCAGACTGAGCCCATGGGCCCTGCTGTCCCCCTACCTCCTGGCCTGTGGGGGATTCCCAGCAGGGCTGGGGGGGGCAGAGATTGGGGGCCCCCACACCTGTCCGGCAGGTGCCCGTCTTGGGGCTCTGGAGGTGCAGGTGAGGGAGCTCCGGGAGGAGGTTAGCAGGCTGAGGGGGATAAGGGAGGCAGAGGATGAAATTGACAGATATTTCCTTTCCCTGCAGGACCAGGCACCGAAGGAAGAAGCAGCCCGGGGAATGCCCTCCGCAGCAGAGTGGCAGACGGTCACAGCCAGGACCGGAGCAGCTCGCAGAGAATCGGTACCAGCTTCTCCAGTTTGACTGGAGAACAGGTACGAGGCCCTGGAGATCCTGCAGGAGATGGAAGGGGAGGAGGAAACCCTTGGGCAGGAAGAAACACCACATTCTTCACACTCCAAACAGATCAAGAGATCCAAGAGGACCCAGAGGAGGAGGCGAAGAGTGCTCGTCATAGGCGACTCCATCCTGAGAGGCATGGAAGGGCCCATCTGCCGCCAGGACCCCTCAGCACGAGAGGTATGCTGCCTCCCTGGAGCAAAGGTTCGGGATGTGACGGAGGTAATCCAGGCCAGGATCAAGCCCACCAATTACTACCCCATGGTCCTAGTCCATGTGGGTACTAATGATGCGGCCAGGAGAACCCCCGATCACCTGATGGCGGACTACAGTGCTCTGGGCGGCGTGCTGAAGGAGTTCGGTGCACAGGTGGTATTCTCTTCCATCCTACCAGTGAACGGACATGGAAGACGGCATGAGAACTGCATCCGAGAGACCAACTGGCGGCTTCGGCAGTGGTGTCTCGAGGCAGGCTTCGGCTTCCTGGACAACGACCCGCACATCATGACGAGGGACATGCTCAGCTGGGATGGGCTTCACCTGTCCCCCAAAGGTAAGCGTGTGTTTTCTTCTAGGTTGGCGGATCTCCTCCGGCGGGCTTTAAATTAGGCTCGTCGGGAGGAGGGGAAGATGAGGGCAGGAGAAGCTGTGGACCACCAAACCATGTGGCACCCACAAGGACAGCCCAGCCTGAAGAAAGAGAGCATTGGGAACCTGAAAGCCATGGGGAGGCCAGCGCTACGGCACAGGTAAGAAATGAGAAGGTAAGAATCAAAGGGCCCCTTGGGACTCAGAGCGGGGGGGCAGCAAAGGCACCAGTCGAAGGGCTCAAGTGCCTATATACTAATGCTAGGAGCATGGGAAACAAGCAGGATGAACTAGCACTCCTGCTTGCACTAAACACCTATGACTTAGTGGGGCTAACGGAAACCTGATGGGATTCATCCCATGACTGGGCGGTACATATTGAGGGCTATAGATTGTACAGAAAGGACAGGGTGGGGAAGAAAGGGGGAGGGGTTGCGCTCTATGTCAGTGAGCAATATACATCAACCCTCATCAAGACGGAATCCGAGGATGAGGAAGTAGAAGGATTGTGGGTTAGGCTACATGGGGGGCAAGGAGAAAGGGATTTGGTGGTAGGGGTCTGCTACAGACCCCCACATCAAGGGGAAGAAAGAGATTCGGGACTCCTGAGGCAACTCTCGGAGACCATAAAAGCTAAAGAGGCGGTAGTCATGGGGGACCTAAACTACCCGGACATCTGCTGGGAGACGCAGACAGCAAAGTCCCACCGCTCACACAGGTTTCTAACCTGTATACAGGACCTCCACCTGACACAGGAGGTACATGGTCCCACTAGGGGGAATGCCATACTGGATCTGGTATTGGCAACGGGAGATGACATGGTAGCGGACCTCCAGATCGGTAGCCATCTGGGGAACAGTGATCACCTAATAATAGAATTCACCATAAGACGTCGAGTGGGTAAGGTAACTAGTAGGGTGAAAGTGCTAGACTTTAGGAAAGCTGATTTCAATGAACTCAGGCGATTAGTCAAGGACGCACTGCAGAGTAGATTTGAAGAAATGGAAGCCCAAGAAGGGTGGCTGTGCCTTAAGGAAACGATCCTTCGGGCACAAAGCAAGACGATCCCCGAGCGAGGCAAAGGAGGGAAAGAGGCCAGGAGGCTTCCCTGGCTGACCAGAGAAATCCAGGGCAGCCTAAGGGCCAAAAGGGGAGCACATAAAAAGTGGAAACAGGGAGAGATCACCAAAGACGAATATACCTCCTCTGCTCGTGCTTGTAGGGAGGCAGTTAGGTGGGCCAAAGCTACCATGGAGCTGAGGATGGCATCCCAAGTAAAGGACAACAAGAAATTGTTTTTTAGAGATATAGGGAGTAAAAGGAAGGCCCAGGGAGGAATAGGACCCCTGCTAAATGGGCAGAAACAATTGGTGACAGACAGGGGGGACAAGGCTGAACTCCTCAATGAGTTCTTTGCCTCAGTGTTCCTAAGCGAGGGGCATGACAAGTCTCTCACTGGGGTTGTAGAGAGGCAGCAGCAAGGCACCAGACTTCCATGCGTAGACCCTGAGATGGTGCAGAGTCACTTGGAAGAACTGGATGCCTTTAAGTCGGCAGGCCCAGATGAGCTCCATCCGAGGGTGCTGAAGGCACTGGCCGACATCATTGCAGAGCCACTGGCGGGAATATTTGAACGCTCGTGGCACACGGGCCAAGTCCCGGAGGACTGGAAAAGGGCCAACGTGGTCCCCATTTTCAAAAAGGGGAGGAAGGAGGACCCGGGCAACTATAGGCCAGTCAGTCTCACCTCCATCCTTGGCAAAGTCTTTGAAAAAATTATCAAGGCTCACATTTGTGAGAGCCCGGCAGGACAAATTATGCTGAGGGGAAATCAGCACGGGTTCATGGCAAGCAGATCGTGCCTGACCAATCTAGTTTCTTTTTATGACCAGGTTACGAAACGCCTGGACACAGGAGGAGGGGTGGATGTCGTATACTTAGACTTCAGGAAGGCCTTCGATACGGTATCCCACCCCATACTGGTGAACAAGTTAAGAGGCTGTGACTTGGATGACTACACAGTCCGGTGGGTGGCGAATTGGCTGGAGGGTCGCACCCAGAGAGTCATGGTGGATGGGTCGGTTTCGACCTGGAAGGGTGTGGGCAGTGGGGTCCCGCAGGGTTCGGTCCTTGGACTGATACTCTTTAATGTCTTCATCAGTGACTTTGATGAGGGAGTGAAGTGTACTCTGTCCAAGTTGCAGATGACACAAAGCTATGGGGAGATGTAGACACGCCGGAGGGCAGGGAACAGCTGCAAGCAGATCTGGACAGGTTGGACAAGTGGGCAGAAAACAACAGAATGCAGTTCAACAAGGAGAAATGCAAAGTGCTGCACCTAGGGAGGAAAAATGTCCAGCACACCTACAGCCTACGGAATGACCTGCTGGGTGGCACGGAAGTGGAAAGGGATCTTGGAGTCCTAGTGGACTCCAAGATGAACATGAGTCGGCAGTGTGACGAAGCCATCATAAAAGCCAATGACACTTTATCGTGCATCAGCAGATGCATGATGAATAGGTCCAAGGAGGTGATACTTCCCCTCTATCGGGCGCTGGTCAGACCGCAGTTGGAGTACTGCGTGCAATTCTGGGCGCCGCAATTCAAGAGGGATGCGGATAACCTGGAGAGGGTCCAGAGAAGGGCCACTCGTATGGTCAAGGGCCTGCAGACCAAGCCCTATGAGGAGAGACTAGAGAAACTGGACCTTTTCAGCCTCCGCAAGAGAAGGTTGAGAGGCGACCTTGTGGCCGCCTATAAGTTCATCACGGGGGCACAGAAGGGTGTTGGTGAGTATTTATTCACCAAGGCGCCCCCGGGGGTTACAAGAAATAATGGCCACAAGCTAGCAGACAGCAGATTTAGATTGGACATTAGGAAGAACTTCTTCACAGTTCGAGTGGCCAGGGTCTGGAACGGGCTCCCAAGGGAGGTGGTGCTCTCCCCTACCCTGGGGGTCTTCAAGAGGAGGTTAGATGAGTATCTAGCTGGGGTCATCTAGACCCAGCACTCTTTCCTGCTTATGCAGGGGTTCGGACTCGATGATCTATTGAGGTCCCTTCCGACCCTAACATCTATGAATCTATGAATCTATGACCCCCCTAGCCCCTTTTGTCCATAGTGCTAGCCAGCGTAGCACTGCCAAGCCTATAAGCATGCTGAGGGTTTTTCTTCCCATGGTGGAGAACCTTGCATTTTTCAGTGTTAAACACCATCAGGTTCTCATTTGCCCATTTCCTGAGCCTGTCCAGGTTATCCTGGATCACTCTCCTGTCCTCAGGTGTGGACATTTTACCCCAAAGTTTGGTGTCGTCGGTGAACTTGTCCGGTCCACTTTTGACACCAATGTCCACATTGTTAATGAAGACGTTTAATAGTATAGACCCAAGGACAGAGCCTTGAGGGATCCCACTGGTCACAGCACACGATGACGATTGACTTCCATCAATCACCACCCTCTGGGCCCAGCCATGGAGCCAATTTCCCAGCCAGCGGATCATGGTGGACCCATGGCCGCAGTTGGCCAGTTTTGCTAAGAGGTGATCATGGGATTCCAGATCGAAGGCTTTTTTGAAGTCAAGATATATGACATCAATCTCTTCTCCCTTGTCCAGGTGACAGGTCACCTGGTCATAAAAGGAAATAAGATTGGTCAAGCAAGACCTACCCACAACAAACCCATGCTGGCTATCCCTCAGGATGTTGCTATCAGCCAGTCTGTTAAGAATGGTCTCTTTGATAATCTTTTCTAAGACCTTCCCCAGGATAGAGGTCAGGCTGATGGGCCTGTAGTTTGCTGGATCCATTTTACTTCCTTTCTTGAAGATAGGCACCATATTGGCCTTCTTCCAGTCTTCGGGCACTTCACCGGAGCACCAGGAGTTCTGGAAGATCCATGCCAGGAGCTGAGCTATGATGCTTGCCAGCTCCTTGAGTACCCTGGGGTGTAAATTGTCAGGGCCAACTGAATTGAAGGTATCCAGCCTCGAAAGGTATTCCTTCAGAAGGTTAGCATTGATGGAGGGAATCTCCCTCACCCGAGCCTTCCCATCCCATAATGAGGGACTGGTGAGAAACCGACGCAAAGTACCCATTTAGCAAGATGGCTTTTTCCTGGGTGTCGGTTGTCAGTTGTCCTGTCTGGTCTAGCAGGCATCCAATGTTACCCTTGCTTTTCCTCCATCTCTTCACATATTTAAAAAATAACTTTTTATTGTCCTTGATACTTGTAGGTAGTTGGAGTTCAGTTGCAGCCTTGGCTTTCCCGTTCACTCCCTGCAGGTCTGGACCAGTGCAGAATATTCCTCCTTGTGTAAGGTTTGACCTAGAAACTACTATGCAAAGCCTAAGCAAAAGTGAATGTTGTGTGTCGAATGCCCATCTGCAATGATAAGGGGCAGACAGTCTTAGATAGAGGAAGCTTGAAAACAAAAAAACAGAATCAGAGGTACTGGAGCAAAGAGCTCATTAAAATACTAAAAATCACACCCCGAGGCGGGGAAGATGTATGCTAATGGAACATATATGTACGTTAATGAGATACATAGCTAAAACACAGGTATAGAGACATGCTCAGTAAAGAACTCCTTGCGTCACTCCTTTATAACCAATTAGCAAACAAGGATGCTTATGAAGATTCAACCTCTGGTATATAAGGGGCTCAGTATTGAATGTGCTTGTGCTTGTCTTGGGAGATTATTCCGCTTGCACCTTTTATTGCTAGCAATAAATCATTTTTATACTTTCACCCCTGGTATCTTTATTGGCCTTTGCATACCGGGCACGAACCCAGACTTGGGCTGGGGCCTAACAGTTTTTGGCACCCCAGATGGGACTGCCGTAGATAAGCTTTGCCCGGACTAACTGACGACCAGTTTATCTGCTTCTTCTTATCAAAAGTCAAGCGCGCCCCGGGATTTCTTTTCCCGGTGAGACTTTTGTTTCAGGAGAAGCTGGATCGCTGAGGCGGCAGTAGCCTAACGGTGCAACGCCATAGAGTGAAAGTATCAGTAACAGGCACCTGGGTGAGAGGGTAGAAAGGGCATAAGGCCTACCGTCAGTACGTCTGCCTGGGATTATCTCTGTAAGTATTCTGTCTGGCCCGAGTCCAAGACCAGTGATTTTTCCCCTGTGAGGACAAGGACTAAAAACAGATCCCTGGATCCCAGGTAAGTCGGACGGTCAGAACAGGGTCCTGAAATGGGTACTATTAACAGTAAGGTTAGCAAATGTACCCCCCTCTCTTGTGTATTGAGACATTGGGCAGAGTTTGGTGAGGATGCTATGACTAAGAAGAAAGCTAAACTCTTCTGTGAAACTGCATGGCCACGCTATCAGCTAGATGATAAAGAATATTGGCCTCGGGAGGGAAGTGTTAATTATAATACCATCTTACAATTGATTTTGTTCTGCCGGCAGAATGGTAAATGGGAGGAATTGATGTATGCGCAAGCGTTTATGTCTCTTTGTAGAGATAAAAAAGTTTTGGAGGAATGTGGATTGGGGGAGGGGGTTGGGATCTGTGAGATGGCTGTGGCTCGACCAGCTGCAAATCCTGTCCTGGACTGTCCGGAGCCAGAGGCTCTTCCCCCTGTGTTGCCTTTACCTTATCCTCTTCCTCCTCCTCCTTCTCCTCCTCCTGATTCATCTGATTCCTCGTTGGCATCTGCTCTTCCTGCTTCTTCCCCCCCCTGAGGCAGAAGTTGTAAATACTCCCCGACATAGGGATCTGGAACAGCGCCAACCATGGCCGTCAGGTGTTTGGCAATCTCCAAACTCCCCGACTTCTCCTGATATAAGCCCGGGAGGAGGATGGAGAGTACAGTTAGAAGCAGACTCCGGGGTTAAGGGAAAATATCACAGGGAATCTGATTCTGGCCGTGGGAAGGGAAATGGGGTATTTCCCCTAAGAGAACAAGTGGTACCCGGGCCTCTCGAAGATGACGGTGAGCCAACCTACCGTCGAACCTTTGTGCACATTCCTTTTAATACCTCAGATTTGTATAATTGGAAGAACAATAACCCCAGCTTGAGAGAGAATCCTGAAAAGGTACAGAACCAGTTTAAAATGATTTTCAAAACCCATAACCCAACTTGGGCAGATGTTCAGTCTCTTCTAGATATCTTGTTGACACCAGAGGAAAGGAGAATGGTAGTGAACAAAGCTCGTGAGTACGTGGAAAAGGAAATTATTGCAGGGAACTTGCAAGGAAATAGAGATGATCATGTCCCCATCCAGGAGCCAGATTGGAAACCAGACCAAGATATGACCTCCATCCGTGCCTATCGAGAATATATCCTCCGAGGATTGAGGGATGCTGTGAAAAAACCTCAAAATCTCAGTAAGGTGTATGAGATTCGACAGGAGGCTAATGAGACCCCGAGTGCTTTTTTGGAAAGAATTTACAATACTTTCAGACAATATACTCGTGAGGATCCAGAGGATGCATCGAACGCTCGCATGGTAAATATGATCTTTATGGCTCAGAGTGCACCAGACATTAGAAAGAAGTTGCAGAAGGCAGACGGAGCAACAGGTATGCCTATTTCCCAACTAGTAGACATTGCTTACCAAGTATTTACTAACCGAGAAAGTGTTCAGGAAAAGAAACAGGACAAGAAAGAGGAGAGAAAGATGAAAATGCAGGCAGCCCTAGTGGCAGCTGCAATCACGAGAAAACCTAGAGATGAGGGATCCTGGAGACAGCCGCAGAGACGGGGTCCATTAGAGAAAGATCAATGTGCCTTTTGCAAACGAAAAGGACATTGGAAGCGGGAATGCCCTTATCGAAAAGTTGGGGAAGGTGAAAAGAAGAAAGAGGAGAGCAGTGGATTGTTCGCTTTTGGAAGGGATTCAGATTGAAGGGGACCGGAGGCCCGGGAGGGAAAGATAACCCAGATCCCAGTGTCCCCTGACGAGCCTCTGGTTAAAATGCAACTAGGGGACAGAGATGAATTGGTAGATTTTCTCGTAGATACAGGTGCTGCCCATTCTGTTTTAACTCAAAAACTGAAACCTTTAAGTAAAAAGACTGTGCCGGTGGTAGGGGTTACAGGGAAGGCAGTAACACGATCCTTCCTACAGCCAATGACCTGTAATATTGGGCAGGCCGAAGTTACCCATCAATTCTTGTACATGCCAAACTGCCCCGTTCCCCTTTTAGGGAGAGACCTCCTCTGTAAACTGCAAGCTACGTTGTCGTTCCAGGATGGGCAAATGTTTTTAACAGTGCCCCCTGAAAAGGGGTGGCATTTACAGGCTTGCCTTCTCGGCCTTCTCCAAGAGGAGAGTACACCGGATATTCCTCAACCCCTGCTCGATGCTGTTGTTCCATGGGTATGGGCAGGTCACCGACCTGGGAAGGCTAAAAATGCTGACCCTGTGAAGATTCAACTTTTGCCAGGGGCCCAGCCTCCATGTGTGAAACAATATCGATTGTGGATGGAAGCCAGGAAAGGACTGAAGCCGTTAGTTGAACGGTTCCTGGAGTATGGCCTTCTCCGTGAATGTACATCAGCTTTTAACACACCCATCTTGCCTGTGAAGAAGCCTAAGAGTAATGAATATCGTTTCGTCCAAGACTTGAGAGCTGTAAATAAAGTGGTTGTGAGTATATACCCGGGCGTGCCTAATCCGTACACCTTGCTATCTGCTTTGAACCCAGATCATAATTGGTTTACGGTTATTGATTTAAAAGATGCTTTCTTCTGTATACCGGTAGAGAAGGGATCTCAGGAAATATTTGCATTTGAATGGGAAGACCCAGATACTAGCATTAAGACTCAGTTGTGCTGGACTGTTTTACCCCAAGGATTTAAAAACAGCCCAACGTTATTTGGCAATGCATTAAGCAAGGATTTACGCAGGCTAGAATTGCCACTGTCCTGTGCTCTTTTGCAATATGTAGATGACTTGCTTTTAACAGCCACCACTGAAGCAAGCTGCCTGGAAGGAACAATTTGCCTCCTTAATTTTCTGGGTCAACAAGGGTATCACGTTTCCAGGAAAAAGATGCAGCCCATATCCCAGAAGGTCACATATTTGGGATTTGAATTACAGCCTGGACAGAGAGCCCTGTTGCCTGAAAGAAAAGAAGCTATATGCCGGCTGGCACCCCCAATAACAAAGAAACAACTACGAGGATTTTTAGGTACAGTAGGTTTTTGCAGGATTTGGATTCCAAATTTTGCGGTTATTGCAAAACCTCTATATGAGGCAACACACGGAGATGAAAAGGTACTCGAATGGACTGAAGAGTGTGAGCAAGCATTCTGCCAGTTAAAGCAGGCTGTCATTGAAGCACCCGCCTTAGGACTACCGGACATGAGTAAGCCTTTTTCCCTTTTTGTGCATGACCGAGGTGGGGTAGCCGTGGGAGTCTTAACACAGAAATTGGGTAGCTGGCAACGACCAGTGGCATATTTTTCAAAAAAATTAGACTTTGTGTCATGTGGATGGCCTGCTTGTCTCCGGGCTGTTGCTGCTACCTGTCTGCTAATACAAGAAGCTGAAAAATTAACCCTAGGCCATGAAATGATTGTATATATTCCTCATGCGGTACTTACAGTCTTGGAACAGAAAGGAGGGAACTGGTTAACTCCGGGACGAATGGCTCGATATCAGGCCATCCTCCTAGATAAGCCTGAAATAAAATTAGCCATTTCTCGCAATGTAAATCCAGCAACACTGTTGCCATCTATGGGTGACACACCAGATCTTGTGCATGACTGTTTGCAAACATTGGAAACTGTTTATTCTTCAAGACCAAATTTGAGAGACAGACCTCTTGAAAAAGCTGACCTGGAGTTCTACACTGATGGCAGCTCGAGTATAGAGAATGGAATTCGAAAATCCGGATACGCTATCGTGACTGCACAGAATGTGATAGAAGCAGGACCTTTAAACCCATCTGTTTCAGCTCAAAAGGCTGAACTCATTGCTATGACTCAGGCTTTGCAATTGGCGGCCAACAAAACTGTCAATATTTATACTGACTCTAAATATGTTTTCCTTGTTTTACATGCTCACGGAGCGCTATGGAAAGAGCGAGGTCTACTTGATTCAAAAGGAACAGGCATTAAACATAGCAAGCAGATAAAAGCCCTCCTTAAGGCAGTCTGGGAACCGAAAGAAGTAGAGATAATGCACTGCAAAGCTCATCAAAAGAAAAATGATGATTCTTCCACAAAAGGTAATCGATTTGCTGACGCTACAGCAAAGAAAGCAGCTAAAAAACCTCAGACAGACTTGCTGCCCGAAGTAAGTAATCTGTTACCTCTCCTCCCAGACTTATACCAGCCTGTGACACCACAGTACGGGGAAAGAGACAAACAATTGATAAGAGAGTTTCAAGCAAAGAAGGGGGAGCACGGGTGGCTAGTAGCAAAGGATGGCCGCATTATCATCCCAGCTGCCTGGGTTCATGTGGTAGTGAAGAGAGCTCATCATGGCACCCACTATGGACCCAGGGCCCTGATAAGGTGGATCAGTCACTATGTAACTGGAGTGGGATTAAGAGAGGCTGCCAAGAAGATATCAGAGACATGTGAGGTCTGCCAGAGAAATAACCGAAAAGGAGGGAGAAAAGAAACTTCAGGACATCAGAGAATAGGCAATGGGCCAGGAGAAGAATGGCAGGTGGATTTTACTGAGTTACCCCGGCAACAGGGGATGAGATATCTCCTTGTCTTTGTGGACACTTTCTCTAATTGGGTTGAGTGCTTCCCATGTCGGACTGCCCAAGCCCGAGAGGTGGTCAAGGCACTCCTACAAGAAATTATACCTCGCTTCGGACTTCCAAAAGGAATAGGGTCAGACAATGGCCCACATTTCATTGCACAAATTACTCAAAAGGTTTCTGAGTTCCTGGGAATCAGCTGGCATTTACACACCCCTTGGAGACCCCAGTCCGGTGGAAAAGTGGAACGTATGAATCAGACCTTAAAAAGACACCTTGCAAAGATTTGCCAAGAAGCTCGACTCAAATGGCCAGAGGCCCTACCCTTGGCCCTGTTGCGAGTAAGGGTCGCACCACATTCTAAATTGGGATTAAGCCCATTTGAGATAATGTATGGTAAGCCTTACCCTCTGAGTCTGCCCATGGGTACTGAACAACAGTTACGGGTTTTAGGAGAGGGAATGATTAGAGAATATGTATGGTCTTTGGTTTCTGTTTTGTCTTCCATTCATCAGCAGGTACGGGACGTGCTGCAGACACAGAACCAGTCTCCTACCCCGGAAAATCAATTATTACCTGGAAGTTACGCTCTCGTGAAAGATTGGAACGAGGAACCACTTCGAGCCAGATGGAAGGGCCCGTATAGAGTACTTTTAACGACCCCAACGGCAGCAAAGCTCGAAGGAATCAAGACTTGGATACATTCCAGTCGCCTAAAGCCGGTGGCTGAACCAGAACAAGAAGAAACTCCTGCAAACTCCGGGACCGGAGGCAGAGAACAGTGGAAGGTGGAGCCAATAAGGGACTTAAAATTCCTATTCAAAAGAAAGGAACTTTGAATAATTTGTCAATCTTTGATCAAGTTTTACAAGCCTTATTATGAAATTGTTCAAGGTTTTAGTGTGGGGATATATATAAGTGGGGGACTATTGTAAAAGAGAAAAGCAGAGACATGTTTTCTGTACGGGTTCAGGCAACAGCTAATGCTTCTGAATGTTTCTTAATAGTGAATTGTACCAGTAATTGCTTTAAATTGAACCAAGGTAGAAAAATCTTCTGTAATAAGACCAGTCAAATTGAATGAAGCAATCATAATTAATAATAATTATAAATGCTCCAGATGAGGGAAATGTAAGGTTTGACCTAGAAACTACTATGCAAAGCCTAAGCAAAAGTGAATGTTGTGTGTCGAATGCCCATCTGCAATGATAAGGGGCAGACAGTCTTAGATAGAGGAAGCTTGAAAACAAAAAAACAGAATCAGAGGTACTGGAGCAAAGAGCTCATTAAAATACTAAAAATCACACCCCGAGGCGGGGAAGATATATGCTAATGGAACATATATGTACGTTAATGAGATACATAGCTAAAACACAGGTATAGAGACATGCTCAGTAAAGAACTCCTTGCGTCACTCCTTTATAACCAATTAGCAAACAAGGATGCTTATGAAGATTCAACCTCTGGTATATAAGGGGCTCAGTATTGAATGTGCTTGTGCTTGTCTTGGGAGATTATTCCGCTTGCACCTTTTATTGCTAGCAATAAATCATTTTTATACTTTCACCCCTGGTATCTTTATTGGCCTTTGCATACCGGGCACGAACCCAGACTTGGGCTGGGGCCTAACACTTGGAGGTGGATCCAGTCCTCCATACTTTGTAGGTCTTTCTTTTTAGACAGGAGGTCCACTAATTCCCTGCAGAGCCAAGGGGGCTGCTGTGCCCTTTTGCTGCCTTTCCTCTGAGATGGGATAGACTTTGCTTGTGCATCCAGTATTGCTCCCTTGAGGAGCAACCACTCATCCTAAACTCGCCTCCCTTTTGGATTGTGGTCTCTTAGGGCCTTACTGACAAGCCTCCTGAGATTGTCAAAGTCAGCTTTCCTGAATTCAAAGACTTCTATATTGCTGACTGACTTGCCAGCTTTACGGCAGATGGTGAAGATTATCAACTTGTCCCTGTCACCCAGGTTCCCTTCGATCATTAGGCCACTGGTTAGGTCATCCCCCATTGCCACTACCACATCAAGCAGTGCTTTACCTCTTGTTGGCCTGTAGACTTCTTGAGTCACACATGTGAGAAAGCTTTGTGACCATTCAGATTTCACTGGGCACTCTTCCCATGAGATGTCTGGGTAGTTGAAGTCTCCCATGACAACCATGCACCAGAAGCATGCAGCCTCAGCCAATTCCCTGGTGAACTCCTGGTCAAGCTCTTGATTCTGGGTAAGCGGTCTGTAGTAGACTCCCACCATTGTGTCCCCTGTGCCGTGTTCCCTATGGATTTTATCCCAGAGGGTCTCCAGTCATCCATCCTGGGTGCCTATGTTGGCTTGCAGGGTCACGTAGCTTTCCTTGACATAAAGAGCTACACCCCAGCCCCTTTTTTCCACTTGATCTCTCCCGTATAGGGTATAGCCATCTATACCTGTGGCCCAGTCATGGGTGGAGTCCCACCAGGTCTCTGTTATCCCTGACATCATAATTATTTGTGTTAAGCAGGAGGACAAGTTCCTCCTGTTTATTCCCCAAGCTCCTGGCATTTGTGTACTGGCACGCAAGTGTCCCTTTGGGGGCCCTTGCCTTGCCTACAGATTGTTCCAGGCCTGGGGCGGGGGTGGGCTCCCTTAAGTGCCTTAGCCTGCTGGCTTTGCAAAGGTTGCTCAGTGGGCCAGCAGTGGCAGTAGTCCCCCCATCCCCTGGCGGGCTTAGTTTAAAGCCCAGTGGAGCAGGTCAGCCAGTCTGGCTAAGAAGAGCCTCCACCCCAGCAGAGAGAAGTAGAGGCCATCCCTTCCCAGCAGCTCACTGCCTCTCTCACCAAAGAGTAGACTGTGGTCATGGAAACTTGCTTGACCAATCTCATTTCCTTCTACGCGGTCTTCCTTCTTGTGGTCCTGCTTCACCAATCTCATTTCCTTCTATGACCAGGTGACCTATCGCCTGGCCAAGGGAGAATAGATTGATGTCATATATCTGGACTTCAAAAAAGCCTTCGATCTGGTATCCCATGATCACCTCTTGGCGAAACTGGCCAACTGTGGCCTTGGGTCCACCATGATATGCTGGCTGGGAAATTGGCTATGTGGTCGGACCCAGAGGGTAGTAATTGATGGAAGTCAATCATCATGGTGCCCTGTGACCACTGTGGTCCCTCAAGGCTCTGTCCTTAAACCCATATTGTTCAACATCTTCATTAATGATGTGGACACTGGAGTCAGAAGCGGACTGGCCAAGTTCACTGATGACAACAAAGTTTGGGGCAAAGCATCCACACCAGAAAACAGGAGGGTGATCCAGGCTGACCTGGACAGGCTCAGCAAATGGGCAGATGAGAACCTGATGGTGTTTAACACTGAAAAATGCAAGGTTCTCCACCTTGGGAGGAAAAACCTGCGGCATCCTTATAGGCTCGGCCGTGCTACACTGGTTAGCACTACAGAAGAAAGAGACGTGGGGGTCATCATTGACCACAAGATGAACATGAGCCTGCAATGTGATGCTGTGGCTAGTAAAGCAACCAAAATGCTGGCTTGCATCCATAGATGCTTCTTAAGCAAATCCTGGGACGGCATTCTCCCCTTGTACTCGGCCATGGTGAGGCCGCAGCTGGAGTACTGCATCCAGTTTTGGGTTCCACAATTCAAAAAGGATGTGGAGAACCTTGAGAGAGTGCAGAGGAGAGCCATGCATATGATCAGAGGTCAGGAAAACAGACCTTATGACAACAGACTGAGAGCCATGGGGCTCCTTAGCCTGGAAAAGTGCAGGCTCAGGGATGATCTGATGGCTACCTATAAGTTTATCAGGGGTGACCACCAGTATCTGGGGGAACGTTTGATCACCAGAGCACCCCAAGGGATGACAAGGTCAAATGGTTACAAACTACTGCAAGACCGATTCAGGTTGGACATAAGGAAGAATTTCTTTACTGTCCGAGCCCCCAAGGTCTGGAACAGCCTGCCATCGGAGGTGGTTCAAGCACTTACATAGAATACCTTCAAAAGTAAATTGGATGCTTATCTTGCTGCAATCCTGTGACCCCAGCTGATTTCCTGCCCTTTGGGCAGGGAGCTGGACTCAATGATCTTCCAAGGTCCCTTCCAGCCCTAATGTCTATGAAATCAATTAAATAAGCTGAAGTCTTCACGGTGACACCAGCGCTGCAGTCTTTGGTTTGCTACCTTGATCCTCCTCTCCCTCCTCAGCCCATAGCCTGAAACTGGAAAAGACTATATGCACCATAAGTAAAATCTATATATTATCTTGTCTTACAGGCACAGTATCATTATAATCAATCATTTAAAGTCATCCAGGGAACATTTTTCATAGGGTTAAAGGAGACTCATGCATACTAGTGCTGATAATCCTGTGTTTTTTGGTATCCGTAAATTAACAAGACTGGAGTAATTCACATTTTATGCAAGCACTGTACATGTCTCCTATCAATTATACCTTTATGTACTGTGCAGTTAGCATCTCATGTAGATGCACCCCCTGTCTGATCTCCAGCTCTGATTCCTGATTCCTGTCCAATCTGCTGCTGTGATACCATGATCTACCTTAGTGGCTGCCAGCATAGTCCCAGGAGTTGATTTAACTTCAGAGTTTGTGTAGTTAAGGTTCAGTCAGTGTGTTCCCATTCTAAGGAAGGCACCAGAGAAGATAGTCCTATTTGTTCCAATTCCAGCTTGCTTGGAAGCTTACTGTGTGTTAGAGAAATTGCAGCTCAATCTGAAAAAAAAATCCTTCAAAATCTTATCATAGTCTTTTGTGATGTCAGTCTCTTTCTTCCCAAAGCCTTTGGTATATTCTCTGCTGGGTTTTTTGCGGTTTTTGGGGGGTGTTTTTGTTTGGGGGGTGTTCATTTGCTTGGAGCTGTAAGTGTTCAAAGCCCTGAGGTGTGCAAGCAAAAGAAATGTTTTATTTTATTTTCTCATCTACATGCACATACTAACCTGCAAGATCAAGTGGAAACTGCAACATACTCCAAGTCCAGACAGCAAGAATTGCATACACAAGAACATGGTTATTCCTTTAAAAAATTAAAAAAAAAGGTAAGGAGATGGCCCCTGGGTCTTTAGGACATCACCATTGTAAAGGAATTTGCATGTAACTGTATAGCTGTTGGGTACTTGAAAGCTCTTGGGACACTCCAGGAGAATTATGGAGAAACATGGGACAGTCCTTGCTAAGAACTTCTGCAGTTCTTGATGTGATTCAGCCATGTGTGTAAGAGGATTACCCCAGAGCTTAATATTCTAAACTGATCCGAGCATGGAAACAAATTTTTGGAGCTGTAAGTGTTCAAAGCCCTGAGGTGTGCAAGCAAAAGAAATGTTTTATTTTATTTTCTCATCTACATGGGGGGGGGGGTAGGAGGGGGGAGGGAGGGGGAGGAAGTAGATGCTTTGCCCTTGTAGCTTTTTTTTTTTATCAGGCTGAACCTTCTCTGTTATGTGTTAGGGACCATTTCCTACTGTGAAGCAAATTTGATTGGTAGGTGTAAAGGTTAGTGGAATAATGAAAAGCACCTGGTTTATACATATTTTCAGAGATGAAAACAGAGTCCAGCTCCCCATGATATGTGGGAGTTGCATTATTTGTGAGAAATCAGATAATGTTTATCTGTTAAAAGCTTCCAAAGTTGTGCAAGTCCCTCGTCATCTGCAAATTCACACTGGAAACATTCCCTGTTTTCTACATAAAATAACCAACCGCACAATTTAGATAATAAATAAAGCAAACTATTTAATACAACATCACAGTCAGTAAGTATCTAATTTATGAAAAAGAATTTTATGAACGATTTACTAACACATTTTTACTGATTTACATTTCTCTGTTTTTACATATTTGTACCAATAGTTGGACTAGCTCTAGCTGTAAGTACTGTAACACCACATTACACCATATCTTCACTCAGCCCCATTATTTTATGGGATGTAGTAAGTTTCTATGTTTGTTATATATCAATATCTCCAATAAAACTCATGGGACCTACTTGTGCCCCTTAGGAAGGGCTAGGGCAGGGGTTTTCAACCTTTTTTAATAAGTGTACCCCTTCTGCCTCAAAGTTTCAGCTCATGTACCTCTTTATATATTTTTCTTGTTTTAAAAGGGCGGTGTGTGTGTGTGAAAATTGAGGCCCCCATGGTGAGGGAGGGCTGGGGCTGGGGCAGGGGCAGAGGCAGGCACTGCACAGCCAGGGTAAAGTGTGGGATGGAGCCACAAGAGCAGCTTGTCTGGGGGGTGTGGGGAGGCGGGGCAGGGGAACGTGCCCCCACATCTGTGCATGGGGCAGAGGCAGCTGCTGCTGCAGGCTGGACTATACACCCTGCTGCTGCTGCCCCAAGAGCCATGCGACGCCATGTCCCTCCTGCCCCTGGGTGGGCAGGGGAAAGACACACACACACACATACAAACACACAAAGATGCAGACACAACACACAAAGATGCAGTCACACACAGATACATACATGGACTCACCCCCCCAGCAGGCGAGTGTGTGTGGGGGAAAGGGGTGGGCTAGGGGGGAGGGGAGGGAAGGGGCTGCAGGAAGGGGGCAGATGGACATCCCCACAGTGCAGGAGGGTGTGGGGTAGGGGCAGGAGTGAAGGGTATTTAGACCAGGCTGGGTCCTGGGACACTGGGAGCCTGGTGCCACATCCAGAGGCTGTCAAGGGAGTGGCTGGGGACAGGGTGACTGCTGAAGCCCAGCTGTCCTGCAAGAAGAGCGGTTGCACTGTCAAAGGCACCCCACTGGGCTAGCAGGCCCAGAAGAAGATTAATCAGGCACTAATTCAATTTATAATAACCACTTTCAGGCATCTGCACAAACATTTGCCATCTCTGTCACTGTCTTCACACCCCACGCTGCTGTCTCCACCATGCCTTGCGCCACTTTCCCATGGCCAGTTGCACATGAGGCTCCACCAGCAGCTGACTGGTCTTGCACCCAGGAAATCATGTGCTGCTGGAGGCAGGCAGAGGACACACTCCCTCTCCTCCCACCCCTGCTGTTCAGAGCCTCACAGCTCTGTTGTAAGGGGGTAGAGGCTAATCAGGAGAGCGAGCTGGGGTGGGGAGGCACTGCAGTGTGCTATGTGTGGCTGGTGGCACCCAGCGCATCCCTCCCCCTCCCCAGAGGAGACACTGCTGCTGCACCCCAGGGTGCACTCCATGCTCACCCACCTGCACGTACACCCAACCTTTTTAAGTATCTCTGGGTTTATGCGTACCCCCCAGTTGACAACACTTGGGTTAGGGAAAGTTAGGAATATAATAGAGTCCACTGAATACAGCAGTTATCTCTGATACAACAACTTAAAACAGTGGCTCTCAAGTTTTTTTTTTTTGCTGTAACTCTAAATCTAGGTTGTGATCCCAGCCCCATGCCTCCGTCGCTGACTCACTCATACCCGGTGGTGCCAGCAGAGCCTGGGGCATGCTGGGATCATGGGGGGCAGCAGCAGTGAGAGCCATGTGGACTGTGCACCCTGCAGGTGGTAGAGGAGGAGCGAGGGACTGATTTGGGACCCTTGGGTCACAACCCAAGTTTGGGAGCCACTGACTTAAAATGTACAGAAAGTAACAAAATTTAATGTGAAACAAATATCTTTGAGTAGTTCTCTGCTGCATGTAAAGTATGTACTTCAGGAAATAATATTTACCTTATGTCTTTTATTTCCAAGGTCTCACTAGTGAATTCAAGTATATCTGCTGCAGTTCCCACAAACATAAGAAGCAGCTGTGACAACTGATCACGGGTGATTTCACCACCAATAGGAAGAAGCCATCTCCCAATTATTAGTAGTAGTAGAAAAGTCTGGTGAAGTCCCAGCGTCCACGCACTCTCACACACTGTGGAGAGCTGACTGACAAGAACCTTAGCCTATTTAAAGACCAAAACAAAGAAAAAAATGCTTTAACTACAGGCAATCCCCAGTTAATGCTCTTAATTGGTTCTGGAAAAACTGAGTGTTAAGCAGAACCAAATGCTAAGCAAAACTCATTTCACCATAGGAATGAATGTAACTAGAAATAATTGGTTGCTATCTCTTCTCATTGCCACTGCCACATCCCTTACCCTGCCCCACCTGCCTGCTGGCCACTCCAGCCCCACATGCCAGCTCAGGCCTGGTGCTCCTGCTGCCCCGCCCTGGGCCCACCAGGGTAAGGAGCTCTTGCAGGAAGAACTACTTAGAGATGTTTGACAGTCTGGGCTGCTGCCTGCAAGATTAGTAGAGCTAGGTGGTACACAATAATAAAAGAGAAGTTTACCTCCTTAAAGAGGCAGAGTGTGGCCTGCATTATTATTCTTATATTGCAGCCCGTGGGGCTTGTTTTTCTGTTGTCTTTTATACCGGTGGATCAGGAAGAGGCTAATTGGGGAGGAGGAGGCCTCGTTGGGGCACACACTTATGTAGAACCCAGCACTAGAGGGGTTCATTCACAGGGGCTGGACAGCCCAGCACCAGAGGGGTGCAGTCGCAGGGGCCAGGGGCTCAGTGACAACTGGAGGCCAAGTTAGGACAAGACTTCATCGGTGAGATAATATTTATATACCACCTGTGAGATATAGGACATGGTAAAGGGGAGGTTTTGGAGCCACTCATCTAGCCCAAAATACTTGGGGTATTCCATGAAGCACCAACTTAGAGCAGGACCCAGCAAGGGGTAAAAGAACTTGCAGGGTTTAGTGGGGTCCAATAGGACTGTGACCATGCAGAAACTTGTGGGCAGCCTATTATTTATTTATACCAACAAGACATGGTGGGTGAGAAAAGAAGGTGCCAGCAGGGCAGAATTGACACAGTCATGGAGCCCTAGGAGCATCATGGCCAACCCTGGGGACGCAGCACTGTGACAACTACCCTTTGCAGAGCAAACAGCTTAAAACCCATTGAATTTCATCTTGTCACATTTAGGGAAGAAAAAAATTCCTTCAAACTAAGACTTCTATCAACAAGTTTTATTGCCCAGCACTGTACATCAGTGTCTTTTGATAAGTGTTATTACTTGCAACGATATCCTTTTTGTGTCCACTATGATAGAATTTACCAAATAGACCCAGTTATTTCTTATCATATGCCCCTTTCTAATCATAAGGGAGATGATGGGGATATAGAATAGGGAAAAGTATTCCACCAGCTTAATTAGGTGATGATCTGCTGCCTCGCTTCTGTTATTCTCTTTGGATTGATTGAAGTCTTCTCTGTGGCTGATATTCTGCAGCTTTTGTTCATATCCATTACTGCAAAACTGCAATAAAACAAAACATCAGATGTGAAATACACCATGTGGAGGTAGATTTCTGAGCAGACACCTCTTCCTCCCTTCTGGCATTTTAACTCCAATCTTTCAGTCTTGTGCTTTAGCCACATTTGCAGTATATCCTTGCAGCAACTTCTTATTTACTGCTTGCTAGCTTGAACTTTACAGTTAAAAAAACCCCAGCTAATCTCAACAGCACCATCTATTTTCTAAGACTATTCAAGAAACACCACATCATTCCCAGAGAACTAAACATCTACAAGCCTCTGACTACCACAACTCCAAATATGCTTCGCAACTATGCAGGAAAACTTCAGAAAAACTTAGAAATCATCTTCACATAACCTACTTCAAAAGTAATCAACTGAAGAAGGAAAACAATATATGTTACAACAACCTAAAAGACAGAAATCTGGATATCTTCCCAAACATTATACAATGTATACAAAAAGACTACCCAAGATTTTTTACAACATCCATCCAACCAAAAAGAAGAAATGGAACCAATTACTACAGAAACAACTTTCCCAGCCACAAAACAACCCTCAGAGAAACAACATCAATACTGTACAACATTCCAACCTCATACTTGATGAAACAGAAGGAATTAATCAATCCTCAAATATTATCAATCTCTCCACACACACACTTACCAAAGCTGGAAAATCTGTCCCCTCCAAAGGCCTTAATTTCTATCCTGAAAAATGCCTGAACAAGACACTACAATGTGGAGAAATAGAAGATTTTTTCTAACACCTCTGTATGAAGGAATATTTCCACATCAATGAAAATATTAATGCCAAAAAAGCATGTGTTCTCTTTCAGGTTGGCTCATCTCCTCTGGTGGGCTTTAAACTAGGTTCATCGGAGGAAGGGGAGGACAAGGACAGAGGGATCCATGGAACACTAAACCACGAGATACCCACAAGATCAGCCCAGGTAAGTATCAAAGAACCTATTAGGTAGCAGTGTAAGGACTTTCCAGGGGCAGCCACGAGGGGAATTAAGTGTATATATACAAATGCCAGGAGCATGGGAAACAAGCAGGAGGATCTAGAACTCTTGCTTGCGAGCAATAACTTTGACTTAGTGGGACTAACTGAAACCTGGTGGGACTCAACTCATGACTGGGTGGTAGGAATAGAGGGCTATAGGTTGTACAGGAGAGATAGAGGAGGGAAAAAAGGAGGGGGTGTTTGCTCTCTATGTCAAAGAATAGTACAAATCTTCCCTAATCAAATTGGGATCAGAGGATGGACAAGCAGAGACTCTGTGGGTTAGGATCCAAGGGGGATGGGGGGAAAGGGACTTGGTGGTGGGGGCCTACTACAGGCCTCCGCATCAGGAGGATGAGGTAGATGGGGAATTTTACAGGCATCTCTCAGAGGCTGTGCAGTCTAGAAACATGGTAGTCATGGGGGAACTTAACTAACCAGACATATGCTGGGAGGAAGAGTCAGCTAGATCTAACCACTCACACAGGTTCTTAACCTGTATTCAGGACCTCCACCTAACACAGGAGGTAAGGAGTCCCAGAAAGGGTAACGCCTTGCTTGACTTGGTGCTGGCCACCGGGGATGACCTGGTGGGGGACCTGCAGATTCAAGGCAACCTAGGGGACAGCAATCACCAAATGATAAAATTCACTATCTAGAGAAGGGTGGGCACTATACCTAGCAGGACACAGGTGCTAAACTTTAAAAAGGCTGATGTTAATAGGCTCAGTGAATTGGTTGGCAGGGTACTAGGAACCAAGAACCTAGATGCTTTGTGGGTCCAGGATGGGTGGTCATTCCTTAAGGATACCATTCTTTGGGCTCAGGGTGAGACAATCCCGTGGCAGAGGAAAGGGGGCAAAGGGGCCAGGAATCCCCTTTGGCTAACCAGGGTAATCCAGGATACCTTAAGGGCAAAAAAAGAAACATGCAGGAAGTGGAAGCAGGGGGTAGCTAGCAAGGAGGAGTACACTTCCTTGGCCCGCACCTGCAGGGAATCAGTGAGGAAGGCCAAGGCAGCTCTAGAACTCAGGCTAGCGGCAGGGATTAAGGACAATAAAAAGTAATTCTTTAGGTATGAACACCAACAAGGGGAACATCAGCTGGCCAACGGTCCATGCTGACATGGTAAAAGGACACTTGGAGGGACTGGATGTGTTCAAATCACCAGGACCAGAGGGACTCCACCCATGGGTAATGAAGGAATTAGTGAGTGTCATAGCAGAACCACTAGCAAGGATATATGAGCACTCATGGTGCTCGGGTCAGGTCCTGGAGGATTGGAAGAGGGCCAATGTCATCCCAATCTTTAAGAAGGGGAGGAAGGAGGATCCAGGGAACTATAGACCAGTCAGCCTTACTTCTATCCCTGGGAAAATCCTTGAAAAAATTATCAAGGATCACATCTGTGGGAGCCCGCTGGCTAATGTGATGTGGAGGGGTAACCAACATGGGTTTATAGCAGGCAGGTCCTGCCTGACTAACCTAGTTTCTTTTTATGACAAGGCCACCAAATGTTTAGATGCAGGAGTCAAGGTGGATATTATCTATCTGGACTTCAAAAAGGCCTTTGGCACAGTATCCCATACCATCCTTATGAATAAACTGAGATTTGCCTTGAATGATTATATGGTACACTGGGTAGCAAACTGGCTCAAGGGTCACACTCAGAGAGTAGTGGTGGATGGGTCAGTGTCATCCTGGAAAGATGTGTGCAGTGGAGTCCCTCAGCACTCAGATCTGGGGCCGGCGCTGTTCAACATCTTCATCAGTGATCTGGATTAAGGGGTGGGAAGCACCCTGTCCAAATTCGTGGATGACACAAAAGTATGGGGTGAAGCTAACACCCTGAAGAGGAGGAACCAGATCCAGGCTGACCTAGACAGGGTGAGGAAGTGGGCAGAGAGCAACAGGATGCAATTCAATAAGGACAGGTGCGAGGTGCTGCATCTAGGGAGAAAGAACTGCCATCATACCTATAGGCTGGGGGGTGACCTTCTCAGCACCACTGAGGCAGAAAGAAATCTTGGAGCCACTGTTGACTCCTGGATGAACATGAGTCATCAATGTGATGAAGTAGTTGGCAGAGCCAATCGCACCTTGTCATGCATCCATAGGTGCTTCAAATAGGTCCAGGGAGGTGATTCTCCCTCTCTACGTGGCACTGGTCAGGCTGCAGCTGGAGTACTATGTCCAGTTCTGGATGCCGCAGTTCAAGCAGGACGTGGACAACCTGGAGAGGGTCCAAAGAAGAGGAACTCATCTGATTGGAGACCTTAACCTCTTCAAGAGAAGGCTGAGAGGGGACCTTGTGGTGGCGTACAAGTTCATAAGGGGAGAGCAACATGAAGTAGGCAACTATCTGTTTACCAGGGCACCCCCTGGAACAACAAGGAACAATGGCCATGAGCTACTGAAGAGTAGGTTTAGACTGGACATTAGAAAAAAGTTCTTCATGGTCAGGGCTGCTAGGATCCGGAATGGGCTTCCAAGGGAGGTGGTGCTTGCTTCATCCTTGCAGGTCTTCAAGAGGAGACTGGATAGGCACCTGGCTGGGATCACACTATCCCAGGTTTGGTGACCCTTTTCTTGCCTGCCAGAGGCAGGGGGTCAGACTAGATGGCCCACTGAGGTCCCTTCTGACCCTAAAATCTATGAATCTACAAAAAACTAGCAGATAAAGGAGGAGCTATAATTATCCTTCACCATGAAGACTATATAAAAGAAGTAAGCAGATAATTCGCTGACACTACCTACTATGAAAAACTAGAGGAAGATCCAACTCCCCTTTTCACCTCAAAAGTAAAACCCACCATTACATCATTTCCATCTGAACTACAAGAAAACCTTCAGACCCTGATCCCTCCACTACCCAATCCAGGGACATTTTACATACTTTATAAGATCCACAAACAAGGGAACCCCAGTACACCTATAATTTCCAACCATGGAACCCTAACTGAAGAAACATCAGGTTTCATCAAATCCATTCTAAAGCCTCCTGTCATCCAAAGACTGAGTTTTATCCAAGATACAACAGACTTTCTGTGAAAACTCAAAAACACTGACCACCTTCCCAGCAATACCCTCCGAACCACCATGGATGTCAACAGCTTATATACCAACATCCCAGACCAGATAGCATCCAAGCCTGCCTCACCTCTACAAAAGCAAGATTACAATTCAGAGTACAGACCTCAAGATATTACTGAACTTTTACATTTCATCCTCACATACAACAACTTCAGTTTCAACAACCAACACTTCTTCCAGACCATGGGCACAGCAATAGGCACCAAAATGGCCTTACAATATGCCAACCTTTCTATGGCCCACCTGAAAGAAGAATTCCTTAAGAACTGCACCATCAAATCCATGCTATACTTGAGCTATATAGATGACATCTTCATCATTTGGACTGAAAACCTAGTTTCTGATCGATTTCCATCACAATTTCAACAATCATCACTTCTCTATCAGACTCTCTCTTGAATACTCCAACATCATGATCAATATCTGAAATGGTAAAATACAAACCACCATATACAAGAAACCCATGGACCAACATACATATCTACACAGAACCAGCAATCTCCCTAAACCAGGGGCGGGCAATTATTTCGGGCAGAGGGCCACTTACCCAGTTTTGGCAAGCTGTCAAGGGCTGCATGGTAGCCCCACCCCTTAACAGGTGCCCTGCCTCCTGGTCACCACCTTGGGACCAATGTCTCAATGTCTTGGGACCAATGCCCCAGGGCCAGCACCAGTGGGGCCCAGGGTAAGGCACAGGCTGGCAGGGGTCTGTGGAGCCAGGCTGGGCTGCACCAGCAGGGAGAGGGGGAAGCTGGCCCAGATCCATAGAAACCCTGCTGGCTGGGACCCTCTACCCCTATCACCCTGCTCTGGGCCCTGCTGGTGCTGCCCCTGGGACACTGGTGTGGGCCCTATGCTTTCACGCCCACTCACTCCCAGTGCCCTCCAGCCCCGCAGTACAGGCAGGGGGCATTACACAGCCCTGAGCCCCTTCTCCCTGGCAGGGAAGGAGCTGGTGTGGAGCATGGGGAAAAGTGGCCCCTTGCCCGCCCTGTGGTCAGTGCTCCCTGCTGCAGCTGCTCGCAGCCCACATGGGGCTGTCCTGAGCAGGAAAAGGCAGCCTTATGTGGGCCGGGAGCAGCTGCAGTGTGAGGTGTGGTCATGGGACAGGGGAGGGGCTGCTTTTCTTGTGCTCAGGACCAGCTTGTAACCTGGCCCCATGCCGGCTCCAGGCTTGCCCATCAGGGCTGTGCATGGCAGCAGAAGCTGCAACCCCCACACTTGCCACACTGGGCAGTGTTTGCTGCTGCTGCTGCCCACCTGGAGCTCACACACTGGATAGCCTCAAGGCAGCGATGGCAGCCTCACAGCAGCCCATTGCAGCATGAGCTCTGGGTGGACAGCAGCAGCAAATACTGCCCAGTGCGGCAAGTGTGGGGGGGCTGCAGCTTCTGCCACTGTGGTGCAGCCCTGATGGGTGAGCCCGGAGCCAGGGCAGGGCCAGGTTACAAGCTGGTGCTGAGCACAGGGGAAAAGTGGCCCCTTGCCTGCCCCATGGCTGGCGCCCCGCACTGCAGCTGCTTGCAACCCATGTGGGGCTGCCTGTGCCTGAGCGATCAACTGCACCAGGGAGCACTGGCCATAGGGTGGGGGAGGGGCCACTTTTCCCCGTGCTCCACACCAGCTCCTTCCCTGCCCTTCCCCCTCCCCCTTACCTGAGCTTCCCATGCCAGGGCAGCCACCTAGTCCCAGGCCAGAAGCCTCTGCTATGGCTTCCAGCTGGGGGGGCAGGGCTGGGTGGGTCCTGTTGTTGCAGGAGCCTGCCGTGGATTCCCCTGGGTCCTACTGCCCCTGCATCCTGTCATTTTTGAGAGGAAACAAGGACAGATACATTTTCATTTTCAAAATTTTTTTAGGGACCCCACGGGCTGGATAGAATGGCCTCACAGGCTGAATCTGTCCCACAGGCCGTATTTTACCCACCTCTGCCCTAGACACACCAAAAAGGCTATAATTTACAGACAAGCTCTCCAATACCACCAAATTTCCACTGAAGAGAATACCTGCATTTGTCATTTCATAAATCTCAAAAGGGCTTTCACCCAGCAAGGACACTCCTCCAGAGAGATAGATTGCAATTTTGAAAGAGCCACCAAGGTAGCATGCAAATAATTGCTGCAGTGCAAAAAGAAAATCCCCACAAATTGCACACCATTAGTTATGACATACCATCCTTCCCTGGAACCCTGTATGGAAAATCCTCAAACAACTGCCACCCATACTAGAAGAAGACCCAAGTCTTAAAGAGATCTTTCTAGAACCACCCATCCTAGCCTGTAAACAAGCAACAAACCTTGCTAATCTCATCACCAGAAGCAAACTTCCTATGACTCAGACCACACCAAATGGAACCAGACCATGCCAGGACAAGAATTGTAAAACCTGCCAACATGTCTCCACCAATCCCACAATAATGACACCCAACAACCGAACCATCACCGTTCTTGGACCTTACACCTGCACCTCCAGAAATGTAATGTATCTTGTCCAATGCATCAAATGCCCAGACAGAAAATACCTAGGAGAAACTAAGCAATAACTGCGTACCAGAATGAACACAGTTGTTGTTCGGTGAACCGAAGATCCATTATAGAAAATTATCCATCTACCTATGGGTGTACGCTTCTCACAAGACAATCACTCCCTCTCTGATCTCTCAGTTCTAATCCTCAAAGGGAACTTAAAATACCTTTTGTACATGTGCCTATGAAGTTCACTTCATAAATCTATTGGATATAAAAAATCATGGACTGAATATAGAGACTGGATTTATGACACATTACAAGCCGCATGACATCTAATACACCAGGTAACCTGGCTTTTAGCTGTTGACCTGCATTCCTTCACGCTTTTCCCTCACTCCTCTCCTCCCGTCATCTCTACTCTGTCTTCCAAACTTCCACTCATTTTCATCTTCACAGACATCTGTTTATCCTAGTTTCTTTTCTACCTGGGAGACCTCAGAACAGCATCAGTGCCTGTTTTCCATACTGGGGAAGCCAACACATGGTGGCAGAATCTTAGAGGGAGTGGTGATTTATGGGTGACTGCAGTCCTTTTCAGTAAAATGGAAGCTTTTTTCTAAGATACCTGTCCACTGAAATTTTCCCAACCCTGGTCAGAGTGCTAACAGAAGGATTCCCTTTTGTGGGGACCAATGTGATGGGTAGTTCATGTGCTGCTGTGAATTTCATCTACCGTATCAGCTCTTGCTTACTGAGTCCAGTTTTAGAGTGAAACATCTGCCAAGTTTTGATTTTACTCTGTATATCCAGCCTGTTTGCAACTTCATAAAGCATTCTTGCAGACTTCCTCTGACCAAAATGTAATGGGTAGTGGGCCTGTACATGATCATGATGACAGCTATATTCTAATTTGGGGACAGACTTAACCTATGTTTTTGAGAGGAAGGATTATTTCAAGGCACCTGTTTTTTATCTGGTACTATCTGGGAGAATTTTGTATTCTGGTCATTTTATTTCTACTTTTCCTATCAGCTCCTTCAGAAAAATGAAAGAATAGACTATTTCTTTTTGTTGAGAGACCATTTTTATCTTATAAGCAAAAAAATTTAATTTGTGAGATGTCAGGAATAATTAAGATACACATATGCTGCCATTTATCTCCTTAGAGAAGAACAGCATATATTTGAACTCTCATTGAGTGCATAAGATAAGAGAGTTAATGAAGGTAAAAACCATAAAGGCATTGAACCTCAGAAAACACATCTTCCTTGAATAGAGTAGTCTATATTTATATATTGTTACAGAGCAGTGAACTAATGCTCAGTGGCTTTTTTCCAGCACGGGCCCTGCAGCAGACTATTTTTAAATCTTTCTCACAGTTCCTGAGACTTTTTCCTGTTCCTGTTTCTGACAGACCAAATGATTTACATCTCATCTAGCCACTTCTCTCCCCAGTATCCCATCTATCTATAAACTAGTTCAAGGGACAATTTCCTGCACCTATTAGAATGTTTCTAGACTGTGCTAAGAAACTATATGCAGCACAATGGATACCAGCAAATAGACAACGCATTCCAGCAAATGCTTGTATTTCAGATTCCACATTTTCACTTTAGAATGGAGAATAAGTGAAGTATCTCAGATACTACTGTGTGCAGCACCTATGGAAAAAGCTGACTTCTGATTGTGATTGCTGTAAATAAAAGGAACACCTTCCTCTATAATCTAGAAACTCAGGAAAAAGTGGATTTGTGGATTTGTGAATGTATGTGTCTTAATAGTAAAAGCCTTTTAGGTTAGACGCTGGAGTTACTAAGATTTGCGTTTGTGTGGATGAATTATCTACTGCTCTTGATATAATTATGGAAGTAGCTAAGCATGTCCCCAACATCGACGAAATAGCCAAGCTAACAGACATTGCTGAGCACCACGCAAAAGGAAAACTTTGGAGCAAAGACATCATTTGGCAGGCAGCAAAGAATATCTCTCTTCTCACATGGTGGAAGGGATACTGTAACACCCGGCTGTTGTCCAGGATTGCTCTAAGGATCCTAAGCATTCCACCAACAGCACCTTCTTGTGAATAGAACTGGAAGGCTTTCAGCTCAAAAAAGACAAAAAAAAGAGGAATACACTAACAAATGAATGAATTGTACCACTAAACTTGGTTCTATTTCTCAAAATTTCTTACCTCTGAAGAATCAGTCAGAAGCACAATTTATGAAAAAGGTGCAGTGTGATGATAAGTTGCCCTTGCCCATAGACTCATTAGTAAAAACTTCTCTTAGCAAAAGAGAATGTGGTTCAAGTAGTTCTGAATCACATTTTCCTCAAGTTGATTCTGAAATGGAACTAATAAGTAGTGCAAGTGATTCTACAGATAGTGACAGTGAAACTGGAGGCGCTGCAAGGACCTCAGTGGAAGAGAGTTAAACTCTGTTGAAGTAGATGAGTGGGCAACCATGGCATGTCATGCACAGCTCTTTGGGTGTGTTAAAATTAGTGTGTCAGCAGTTTTCAGTTCGTTCATTTTTTTTCTTAAATTTAAACAAACAATGTAAGGTAAGTACATGCCATTGTTCATTGTCTTTACATTTTTACAAGTAGTCTAATAAAAACAACTTCTTTCCACATAAAGATTTGAATTTGTTTGACTATAACATTTAAACCACATTAAGCATGCTGTATTCAATTTTTTTCCTAATCAAATATTTTAGTTCAAATACTTGTGGCTATTGGAACATAAAATTAACATGGGAATACATTTTTAGTTTTGTTTGCAATATATAATTCAAATAAACATGCTAAATCAGACCATGCTCTATTTAGGGAATTGGAAAATTTTCCAGAAAACCCACATGTCAGAAATCCAGAAAACCCACAGGGGACATGACCCTGAAAAAACTGCAACAATGATAACTTAACCCCCCAAACCGGACCTCTTATATTGGAGTTATAATATGAAACCCCCCACACAGCAGTTTGTCAGTTTAGCTGCACAATTTAGCTTCCAGGACCCAGAACCGGCCATCAGCCTAATACTTGGCATCACCACAGTTCCACTAAGTAGATCAAAGTGGTAAGAACAAGACAGAAATGGTAGCTATTGTTTCCCTAGCCTGTGAAGCAAACTGTATGAACTGTCCTCATGCTCCACCTCCACCATATGGCACTTTGCACCTGGCCTTGTGCCATCTACACCAGCCCAGGAGAGCAGCAACAGTCCAGTGGCAGACTGATGGTGGGGCAGGGAGAGGGGTCCATGGTCCCTGGGCCCTGGCCTGGTGAGATTGCCAGCCGGGCCCTTCACAGTTCTTATTGCACATGTAGCCAGGGCTGGCCAGTCCTATCTGCAAGACCTGTGGTCGTTGATGGCAGCTGTGAGAGACGGTGGTGGCAGCTACATTTGTTGTGTAACCACCTACCCGCTGTGTGGGTTGGATGTTTAGTTACCTGTTCCAGCCAGAAATTTTGGCTGGCACCCCTCCTGCCATGTGCTGGGACTTTAATTTCTTTGTTGGCCAAAACAGGTAACCAAACAGGACCGGGTTGGGAAACTAAGTTTTTCTATGCGAAGGATGGGCAGCAGCGGATAGAGGGGGGAGGGGGCGCAAATGCACTCATTGGCTCCCAGTGCCAGAGGCCCACGGTACGTCATTTCACCAGTCCCTAGGAGCCAGGCGTAGATGCACTATGAGACCTGTCTCTCTTATTTCTTGTTGCTTCCAGCATAAGATGTGGAAGAAAGAAGCAGCAGTCCCCGCTAGTTGAAGGAAAGGGGAAGGGAATGTTTATAATCTTCTCAGTTGTCCCCAGTTAAACTCTCTCTCCTCCAGGCTTAGAAGTTGTCTCTGTTGCTCCTGATCCTGTCAAAGCTGTACCATGGCTAGCAAGGGAGTCCACTGTTGTGCTAGGGCTGAATGCTTTCTGATTTGGGTTACTTTTAAAGATACTTGTGTTTTAATATAGACTTTTCCCCTTCTGCTAGGCTGTTTCTTAAGCATTTGGTCTGAATTGCTCTCCTTAGGGAAGGGACCATGTCCTTTCTGACTATATGTGGGCAAATAGTGGAAAACCATATTTGCAAACTTATTCATTTAACTAAAACTCTTACTTAGATTTACTTCTGCTTGTACCTTGGTTTGTTTTGTTTCTCTTGAATATTTATTAAACTTGAGTTTGTTCATTTGAAAGTCTTGAGGAGAGCCCTTAATTTTACACAGCACATATGCATGTGAATGGGTGTATTTGTGAAAGCTATATTTGCCCAGCCAATCTATACATTATACACATGCAATTACTTAGTGGGAATATGACAAGAAAAAACTGAATAAGTTTCGTAGGCTGACAATAAATGAGGCTTACTGCTTTGCTGTTCAGTCAAGAAGCAACTCAGTAATTCTTGAATATTGGCTCTGTGTACACAGATAAATAAAGTTCTTTGCTATGCAAAAACAGGACAGGAAAAGACTTTAAGTATCCTAATATTTTCTGTGCCAACTTGTGTTTTGTGTTTCTCTTCCTGAAGTGAGATTGGACTTCTCAATAATTTCTTCACATACTCTCATATTTATAATCGTTAAGGCTAAGGATTGAAGTTACACATAAACCCGTTTAAGTGAATGGAAACTGGCTTAAACTTTTAATGGAACAGAAGTTCAGTATACATAAACCACTTTCAAAATGGCCCAAACCAGTTAAAAATAAATCTGGATAGATGTAGTATCAGATTTAACTGATTTAGAGCAAATTGGTTTATGGAAATTCTGGCCCAGATCACTTCCTGGTTTAAATTTAACTCACAGTCCCCCAGCATCCCAGGATGCTCTGCAGCCCTGGGCTGTGCTGTCTGCTGCAGCAGAGCAGGGACTGCCCCACCCTTCTTCTCCCTAGCCTGCTTCCTGCCTGTGCCCATTAGCCCATAGGGACAGGGGAGGGGTGGAATAGACCCCTAGACTGCTCTAGATTGGGTCTACATAGTATGCAAGGGGGAGGGAAAGCCCCCATGGTGGTGGGTTTCACCTCTCCACAGCCCTCCTCTAGCCAGGGGCAACCTGTAGAGATGAGGGAATTCCCTACCTCCCTCTCCCCTGCACAGCTGCTTTCCTTAGCCACTGCCACAGGAGAAAGGGCAAGCAGCTACACGTTTTAGGCAAGCACCTGCGGAGAAGGGGAAGAATTTCTCTTCACTCCCTGAGCCTGCCCTGGGCTATCCCTGAGCCTTACAATGGCTGAAGCAAGCAGCTGTGGGGTTTGGGAGGGAAAGAATTTCCCTCAGCTCCCTGGGGCTTCCCTGGGCTGGAGGACCTTAGGCTGGGGTGGGAGAAAACCTCCAGAGGTGGGGGCTCCCTGGTACCCCCATGCTGGATTGTATGGGCAGGCATCCAGCCTGAAGGGCTCCTTCTCCCTCCCTCCTGTGCCAGTGGCTGAAGCAATCAGCAGCTGGAAAGGGGGAAGGGGGGAATTAGCCTCAGCACCCCAGGGCTTCCTGGGCTTGGGAACCCAAGGTGGGGGAAACCCCCTGAGGTGGAGGCTCCCTCAAGGTGGGCCAGCACCTGGACACGGGGCTCCTCAACCCCCTGTGGGGGGATAGCAGGGGGTTGGGGGCATGTGCTGGGGAGCCAATCAGGGATGGCCCCACTTGGCTGGGCTTGCAATGGCCAGAGAGCTGGGAGATGTGCTCTAGTACCCCTCACCTAATGGCCTGGGTCAGTGCAGGCCTCCCCCTGCCTTTTCCAATTGAAAACTAAGTGGCAGTTCATTTAGTTATCAGTTCAATATATGTAGTTTAGAAGAAGCTGTGTAGATTGAATCAATTCTGCCTTAGGCTTTTTGACTGTCTGTATTAGTCCAAGTTATGCAATTAAGAAACAAAAACTATACCATTTAACTTATGTGACCATTTACACAGATCAGATTACAGAGTTGAACACTCAAATAACCAGTGAGAATTCTCATTTTGACTATGGATGTGCAAAAAAAAATCAAGAATCAAATTCTGTATTTACTCAAATATAAGATGATCCTGAATATAAGATGACCTCCCAATAATTAGATTTTATATATGGAAAAATATAAATGTTATAGAAACTAATTATTGGAGGTTTTCCTTGAAATTGTTTCTCTCCCACTGCCACAGCAAAGAAAATAAATCTGGTGGGGGGTGGGCCAGGTGATACCTTCTCCCCCCTAACTTCTTTCCTCTGCAGCCCTCCCCCACTCCTAACTGTCAGACCCTGCTTGCTCTGAGCACATGTAATGGAGAGGCAAATCTAAAAATGCTACCTTTAAAATAAACATGCCTCTAATAATTTGCATATAGACAAATTACTAGGGGTACCCATAAACTTAGTTCATCTAGAATTGATGCATTTTACCTTTTTTTGAACCTGCTTCAGGTTTTTGCACAGGTACACCATAAACAGACTTTTAAGCAGCACTTCTATACCTACTTATATTATAGCACAAACTTTTTTTTTTATTTTTAAGGAAAATTTTTCATGCCCCAGGTCAAATTAGTCAGATCAGTTCTGAATCCTTTGAATAATTTAAAAACCTCATGTGGCCCTACTACTGGCAAGTATCTTCCACCCCAGACTTTTCAGCCTGGGATTTCAGATACTTCCAGATCCTTTGGCAGGCATCCTATATGCAAGCCCAGAGGCTTGGGGTTCAGATGCCCCCAAATTTTGCTTGCCCTCAGCCGTATGGCAGCAGGAGCAAGCTAGGGAGATGTCTCCCATTTCCATAAAGTCAGCATCTAGTTGAGATCCTCCCACTGGAAGCTGGCCAGTGGCTCTCATAGGAAGTCCTGACTGCAAATAGACAGGGGTGCAGCCTCCACTTCACAAAGCCATTTTTAAGCCACCTACTAGGTCAGGGTACTTCCCCCTGCCACCTTCATGATCATGGTATTTCCCCTGCCAGGTAGTACAAGCTTTTTTCTTTTTTTCCTTTAAAGGAAACATTTTTGTGTTCCAAGTCAAATCAGGCAAATAATTTCCAAACCTGTGAGTCATTCAAGAACCAAATGTAGCCCTACTACCAGCAAACATCTTCCACCCCCACCTGGGGCTTCAGATGCTTCCAAATCCTTTGGTAGGCATCCTACATGCAGGTCCAAGCCCAAAGGCTTGGGGTTCAGATACCCCTGATTTTTGCTTGCCCACAGCTGTATGGCCACAGGAGCAATCTAGGGAGGAGTCTCCCATTTCCATAAAGTGGGCATAAAGGCAAGATCTTCCCACTGGAAGTGAAAATGGGAGACTAAATATGTATTACCTCCACCTGGGTACTACTTCTTGCCAGAAAAATGGTTATCCCCTGCCAGTAGGAAAACCACCTTATCAGTCACAGCGTTTCCCCTGCCTGGTATTCATGATATTAGTCTAAAGCCAAAAGCTTGTGATGTACTACATAATTCATTGGGCTGGGCCCCACCAGTGTCCACGGCATTTCAAACCCCACAGTTCATCACTGCTCAGTATGTGTGCATACTCCAGATACCCCCCAAAATAATCCATATGCTAATTAGTTCCGAATCATGACTGGAACCAGGTATTCTTGTCATGAGTCCTGGGAACCTCCAAAAATGTATATGCGGTTCAGGTGCAGGGCAACCTGGTCTGGCTTTACCTCATGGGGGTGGGGGAAGAAGAGGGCATACAAATCAGATGCAACAGGCTGAGGGATTCTGCGTGAACTGTTTGGGGTCCCATTTGGTGATGTTTGCCACACATTTAAGGCTGGTGAAAAAACAGGAATCACTGTATATGAGGAAGAATGGCATGGCTTAGTTGTAGGAGTGAAGAGGAAATAAAAATGTATTGCCAGTGTTGTGACTCACCATGACTTGAAAAACCATAAATGCTGAGGGGGACTGAGCACAATGGGTACTACCATATATATTGTTCATATGAGTTGTACTTTTGGCTAAGATCAAATGTAGCAGTTTTGGCCCCAAGTGGAGAAGAGCATGGCTGGTTCTGGCTGGTGTTGACCATGTATTGCAGTATCTCCAGGCTCAGTGTCAGTTCCCTGTGAAGAGAGCACCTGCCCATTTTTAATGGCCCCCCAAAATGGTTTCCAACTGTATGTTTGCCCAATATGAGCCATGTGTTTTATAGTCTTGCTCAGCAGTGTTGACTGCATTTAATCAACTTCATAGTTGGTTTCTAATACTGAGCATATGGTGCTTTTGGCAGCAGTTTAATGATAGACAATAAACTTAATGAGGTTTCCATGTATGCAGACCTACTACATACCTCCTAACCAGAAACAAGAGCTGGACCAGGAATTCAACAGGGAACTGGCTGAGGCTGCACGCTCTTGGTGCATGGTTGTCATGGGAGACTTCAACTGCTCAGACATCTCATGGGAAGAGCACTTGGCAAAATCCGATTGGTCACAAAGCTTCCTCACATGCATGGATGAACTCTACCTGACTCAAGAAATCTATGTGCCGATGAGAGGCAAAGTGTTATTGGACCTGGTACTGACCAAAGGGGATGACAGTCAGTGACCTAAGATTCGATGGAAAGCTGGGTGATAGTGAACACAAGCTGATCACCTTTACTATCCATTGCAAAGCTGGCAAGTTAGTCAGTAAAGCAGAAGTCCTCAACTTCAGGAAAGCTGACTTTGACAAGCTCAGGAGGTTCATTGTCGAGGCCCTAAAGGACTACGACTTGACTGGAAGAGGAGTCAAAGAGGAGTGGTTGCTCCTCAAGGGAGCGATCCTGACAGCACAAGGGATGGCCATCCCATCCCAGAGGAAGGGTAGCAAAAGGGCACAGCAACCCCCTTAGCTCAGCAGGGAACTTGAGGACCTCCTACTCCTCAAAAGAGAGACTTATAAAGGATGGAAGGTTGGAATTACCACCAAGGTGGAGTATTCAGCACTGGTCTGTACCTGCAGGGAGTGGATCAGGAAATCCAAGGCTGCAACCAAGCTCCATCTGGCTTCACATATCAAGGATAACAAAAAGTCCTTTTTCAGATATGTAGGGAGTCAGAAAAAAATCATGGGTAACATTGGACCCCTGCTGAACCAAATGAGACAGCTGATAAGTAACACTCAAGGAAAAGGCCAACCTGCTTAATGGGTACTTTATGTTGGTCTTTCATCGGTCCAGTAGGACCACCCTGCCTAGCAAGATGCAGGATAGCCAGAGTGTTATGGCCAGAACCAAAGAAATTAATAAGCAATAAATATGTGCTTCTTAGAGGCATTTGGAACTTTTGTCTAATATAAAGCTTGTATTTTTGTAACCCACAAATGTAACTTGTAACTGTTTGTGGAACTGACTAGGCCTCAAAGACAAAGCTATAGCTGTGAAATTAGCTGACCTAATAGTTCTTTCTTGCTCAGAATTTAGCCTTGATGATGATAAAAACTGGATTCAACTGCCTGGCCTACCCAGCACATTCCAGGAAAGGACATCCCAAAAAAGCATAGTCAGAGAGTTCTAAAGGGGTTGAATTTAGGCGGGGTAATGTTAATTTCAAACCTGAAGATGCTGCATTGCAATTTGCTTATTGGATAAACCCAAGGTTGGGTAGTAACCTTTTATAATAATTTTAACACCTTTTAATCCCATAGGGTAATAGCTATAAAACAAAATTGTGAATGGCCCTGAGGCCAGCAGATTAGCATAAGACTAGGTATAAAAAGCACATGTGTCAGGTGACCAACAGGAAGGAGAGAACAGGATGGAAACTGATGTTCTAAGCGTGGACTCCGGACTCCCGATGTGAGTGAGGATCAGATCCTGATCAAGGAAGCTTCTCTGGTAATCCTTCAGACAGCATCGATCGGGGACACCTGACTTCGCTGGAATCACCTGGTGCGCACCTGGCATTGAGGGATTATTGATAAATTGCCAACCCATGTCTGTCTATTTGTTGTTTTAAACAGCCAGTGGCTGATACCTTCGCAGTGCGTAACTGGCTTGCGACAGACTGATCTATTTATCTGTTGTTATTATCTATTATTATTTACTATTAGTTCTTTAATATTGCATTATTTGCTCATCGCATTTATCTTTCTGTTATCTGTTTGTGTGTGTGTAAGCTATAATAAATTTGCCATTGTTTTACTCCCAACTCTGCCTCCTCGATCCCGAACCAAACAGCCAAGTGGCTAACTTGATTCACTCACAGTGTCCACCTGGCCTGTAACACCAGGGTGAAGGCATATTTATACCCAGCATTGGTGTTGATCTAGTAAAAAATCACCTTGAGAAGCTGGACACCTTCAAGTCAGCTGGTCCTGACAGATTACACCCTAGGGTACTCAAGGAGCTGGTGAGTGTCATAGCTCAACCACTGGCAAAAATATTTGAAAATTCATGGTGCTCAGGTGAAATACCTGAAGACTGGAAGAAGGCCAAGGTGGTACCCATCTTCAAGAAAGGGCACAAAGTAGATCTTGGGAATTACAGGCCAATCAGCATTACCTCAATCCCTGGTAAGATTCTCAAGAAAATTGTCAAGGAGACCCTTCTGGACAAACTGGCTGAGGGCAACATCCTGAGGGATAGCCAGCATGGGTTTGTCATGGGTAGGTCTTGCCCGATCAATCTCATCTATGACAAGGTGACATCACCCAGACAAGCGAGAAGAGATTAATGTCATATACCTGGACTTTAAAAAAGCCTTTGATCTGGTGTCCCATGATCTCCTCATGGAAAAATTGGCCAACTGTGGCCTTGGCTACACCACAGTCCGATGGCTGGGAAACTGGCTCTGAGGTTGGACCCAGAGAGTAGTGGTCGATGGCAGTGAGTCATTATGGCACTCTGTAACCAGTGGCATCCCACAAGGCTCTGTCCTTGGACTGGCTCTCTCCAACATCTTTATCAATGATATGGACATTGGTGTCAGAAGTGCACTGGCTAAGATCACCAAGGACACTGAACTTTGGGTCATAGTGTCCACACCTGAGGACAGGCTAGTGATCCAGGCTGACTTGGATAAGCTTAGTAAGTGGGCAGATACAAACCTGATGTTGTTCAATACTGATAAATGCAAGATACTCCACCTTGGGAAAAAGAACCCACAGCATACTTATAGACTCGGCAGTGTTACAGCACCACTGCTGAAAGAGACTTGGGGGTCATGATTGATGCGATGCTGCAGCTGGTAAAGCAAACAAAACCCTGGCTTGCATCTATAGATGCTTCTCAGGTAAATCTCAGGATGTCATCCTCCCGCTGTACTTGACCTTGGTGAGGTCGCAGCTGGAGTACTGCATCCAGTTCTGGGCTCCACAATTCAAGAAGGATGTCAAGAAGCTTGAGAGAGTCCAGAGGAGAGCCATGCACATGATCAGAGGGCAAGAGAATAGGCCCTATGAAGAGAGGCTAAGAGCCATGGGACTCTTCAGTCTGAGAAAGCGCAGGCTCAGGGGGGACCTGGTAGCTACCTATAAGTACACTAGGGATGTTCATCAGGATCTGGGAGAACATCTGTTCACCAGAGCGCCCCAAGGAAAAACTCCTATAAGACTATTTTAGGCTGGACATAAGAAAAAAATTCTTTACTGCCCAAGCCCAGAAGACCTGGAATAGACTCCCTCCAGATGTGGTGCAGGCACCTACTCTGGACTTATTCAAGAAATGCTTGGATGCTCTTACTGGGGTCCTTTGACCCTAGCTGACTTCCTGCCCCTGGGGCAAGGGGCTGGACTTCATGATCTTCAAGGTCCCTTCCAGCCCTAACGTCTATGAAGTCTATAAAAAAATAAATGTAAGATGAGGAGCCTTTTTTCCCCATGCTGATTGGGGGGGGGGGGGATCTTATCTTATAATCAAGTAAATATGGTAATAAAGTTTCCACATGGAGTCACTTAACTAGCTGTATTCTAGACCCAATAATACAAAAATCAGAGTATCCTCCATTCCCAATGACAGCTGAAGGTTATGAGAGTTTGGAGATCTTAGCAATTTCCTGGATTGTGGGGTGTATATCCGTGGCTACAGGAATGAAATTTCTTTTGGTGATGTCAGGATCTGTTGCTATAAAAATAAATGTAATGTAATTAATGCATTTTGCACTATGATTTCTTTATAGGATTAAACATAAAGAGAAGCTGGGGTGTAAGGTAGGGAAAGGACATTTGTTTAAGTATAGTTTTCTGTACTATGCAAAAAAGGTAGAGAAAGTCATGAAAAATGTGCTTTATTAGCAGTCTGATGTACAAGATTTTGATTAGAAAATTCTAACTGAAAACAAAGAGCAGTGGTTGTCTCTATGAGACTGACGGGTTTCTTTTTAGTGTTCAGTTTAGAGTAGTTTTAAATATTTTGGGGATAATTTTGTAATTTTTTTGTTTTTTACTACATTAGAAGTTTACCTCTCACACAGAGAAGCAGTCTGGTAACCTATGCTAATATGGGCTCCATGTTTGTATTTTGTGGCTACAAATCACTCATCTCCTCCCATTCAGATGTACTTTCAGGAATAAGTTAAACTGTTCATTTGATATACTCCCTCTTTAATTCAGAGTAGCAGTATATCAATAAGGTACAAAATATGCCATGTTTTAACATTATTTTGGGAAATAAACTGCTGCCTTTGACTACAGAATTAGCTTGTTTTCTTTGAGCAGAGTTAACTGTGACAAATGTTCTCAATATCTGCATTACCTGTCCATGAATGTTTAGGAAAATTTGGCAAAGCATGAAGCCAATGAATTCCTGCTGCTGTATTTAGAAAGAGCCTGAGGCATTTTCAGTATAAACACAATTTTGAATATTTGATACTGCTTCTGTGTGATCTAACAATGTTTCAACGTAGAAAATAAGGCAGCCATATTGCTTTAATCTAATTTATGTATTTTTTTCTATTGCTTTCAGTTAATGTGCCTCTCAGGTTCCTTTGAAGAAGTTTTAATGCAACTCATAGAGCCAAATCCTGATCTGAGCTAAGTCCTCTTACTGTCCTCTGGCAGCATTATGGAGACTTGAAGATGCCCTTAGTAGGGAGATGACAGCATGGGAGAATCATCAGCTGATGAAGATCTGGGTTACCTGGTTATTCCATGTTCTGCTCTCATAAAGGGGATGCCAGGGGAGAAGGAACAGTAAGGTTGCTTTAAACTCTGTTGGCAGAGGCTGGGGCTCATGCAGAATTGGCTCTAAGACTGGGGACTAATCTCTACCTAGTGCTGCAGACAGTAGTCATGATTCAGTCCTTACATCTAATATTACTGTAATTCTCATGAATTATGAAAAGACTTAGGGTTAGATCCAAACAAGGGATCTGGACACCTACAATTTAGGGGGAATTCAGAACCCTGTGTTAATTGCCTAGTCTACCCAGACAGTGCCTGGGAAGAATTTGTCACCTAAAATCATTCTGTTCATTGTTTTATCTCTTGGAGTTGGGCACCAAGAAATACAGAAAATAGAGGTGTCTTTGATACCCTGCTCAGTACTGTTGAGAAATATTACCATCCACTTGGGATCCATAGCCCTCTCATGAAAGAATGTTCATTCATCTTTTCTTCCAAACAACAAGCAGAGGACACTTTTTCTTTTAAAACATGTCTGGAGGAGGCAATGTCTCTATTACATACAATATCCTTAGCAGTTAGAGCGCTCACTTAGTATCTGGGAGACCCAGGTGTTGTCTCCTCTTCTGCCTGACTGGATTAAAATCATGTTTTTCCTAATTTCCCTGGACAGTACCTTAACAATAAGGCTTTAGACTAGACTGGGTGCTGCTGCTGTTTATACCTCCCATTTAAATTGTTCTGGGTGTGGAAAACAATGCAAGATTCACTTTGAGAGAGAGACAGCATAAGAGAACCTCACTTTGTAGTCTAATGGTTAGGTCATTTACCTGAGACTGGGGAGCCCTGACTTCCCATTCTGGCTATAAGAACTGTTTATGTGTTTGCATTTCAATAATTGTTTTTTGTAAACAGCTCTTGGAGTTGGATTCAGAACTTCCCTCTCCTACCTGAGTACCATACCCACCAGACTAAAGAATCATGCCCTCTTTCTGGCCTAACAGATCTCAAATTCTCTTCTGCATGGTACAGCAGCTTCAACTGAAGAATACTCCCATCCCAGATGTAACCCTGGGCACAACACTACATGCGCCCTCACCTGAATAATGGGATCCTGAGGTACCCAATAGCCAGTAGCCCTGCCCAGCCCCCCTGGGAAGCTGTTACAGTGCCCCCGAGCGGAGAGCCTCCCCTTACAATCAAGCACCCTTGCAGACAATCCCAGCTCAGGGCTGTCCCTGGGCTTTTGCTAACGGCTCTATTTCAAAACTTTGCTGGGGTTATATCACCCCTCCCACTTCCAACAGGGCTGCTTCCAAAACAGCTTCACTTGCCCTCAGAGCCTACAGTGTCCCCGCTGGGACAAACTCTGTCTCTGCCAGGCAGCCTTTTCCATTCTGCTCAGGTGGGTCCATTTTTTTAAAGGCTGCTACATCCTTCCCTGCATCAAGGTTCGTTGTCCCAGCGAACCTGGCTGGATGCAGTCTCAGTCCCTTAGTACTTCCATGGCGAAGAGATGGAGACCTTGCCGCTGACTCCCGGCACATCGTATGTCAGCTGGGATACTCCTTTCCTTATTCGAATGGGCCGGGGTGTATCAAGCACTATCTCCTTGGAGCTAACTTCTTCAGTGCCATCAGGACTCCAACCCTGACCACGTGGGGACCCCAACTCCTGGTCCTCCTGTTCTGCACCGGTGCTACCTGCAGTAGGATTTGATGAGACTCCTGTCATATTCTGAACCGGGCTACTACTCTCCCTGGGCTGAGGGAAACCCCCTGGGATGGGCCCCACACTGGGGTCCACGGGGTCCTGAGGCTCCAAGTAACACCAGGCAACCCCAGTACCTAGGCCTAGCCCTTCAGAATAGTCCTCTTCAGACTCACTATTGGGCTCATGCCAGTGTCCAGTGAGCTCACGCCCTTCCTGCTTTGCACAACGGATCCGCTGCCATGTGGTACTTTTCTGTGGGGACTCATGAACCCCTTCTCTTGTCAATGGGTGTCCCACCAACTCCCCTAATGGAAGGAGCAAGTTCCTATGCACAGTTTTTTCTGGGCCCCTTCCCCTTTCAGGGTGTATTTTGTAGACTGGTAAATTCCCAAGTTGTCTTTCAATAACGTAAGGAGAGGGCCACCACCTATCAGCAAATCTGTGTTTTCCTACCACCCCAAGGTTCCTCAGCAGCACTCTATCTCTGACCTGTAGGCCTTGTGGACGCACTTAAAGGTCATACCTCTGCTTGTGCCAGGCTGTGTTTTGATGGGCAGCCTCCATTGCCAGCCGATATGCTCGCCGCAGTCTCTCTCTCAGCTTTTAAGCATACTGTCCATATGATTCAGACTCGTCCTGGTCTTTGGCAACCCAAAAGCAGAGTTCTATCAGTAGTCAAGGTTCCCTTCCAAACATGAGTGAGTAGGGGCTGGCTTCGGTGGCATCATTTCTGGTAGTATTGTACGTGTGCACCAAAAAAGCTAGGTGTTGGCTCCAATGATCCTTCTGTTCATTCCTCAGTGTACCCAACATATTAAGAAGAGTCTGGTTAAACCTCTCTGGCTGAGGGTCCCCTTGGGGGTGATAGGGAGTGGTCCGTGACATCCAGATACCAGCCATCTGGGAAATTTCTCTTAATAGGTGACTTTTGAAGTCTTGCCCCTGAGCAGAGTGGATCTGCTCTGGAAGGCTATACACCACAAAGTACTTTTCCCATAGAACCTTTGCCACAGTGGTGGCCCTTTGGTCCCTGGTGGGGTAGGCCTGGGCATACCTGGTAAAGTGATCTGTGACTACTAGTATGTTGCTGATGTTTTTGCGATCAGTTTCAATAGTTAGGAAGTCAATACACACCAGCTCCAAGGGCTTTGAACTGCTAATGGTGTGCAGGTAAGCCGTCCTAGTTGGCAAAGTTTTCCACTGCACACAGCATGCACAAATTTCACATTTCTTTTGGACATCTCTGGCCATCCCAGGCCAATAAAATTAGTCCCAAACCAATGACAGCATGCGCTTGACCCCAAGGTGCCCGAGGTTGTCATGCAATGCTCTCAGTGCCAGTGTCCAGTATTCTTGGGGCAGCACTAGTTGCTTGTGAGTGCCCCCATCCAGGGCAGCTACCATTCGATACAGCACTCCCTCTTTGACCCTCAATCGGGGCCATTCACAAAGGAGGTGTTGGCCACCAAGTGTTTTAGGCTTGAATTCCTTTGACAAGTCCCCTTTTTTCTTTTTTTCTAAAATTTCTTTTATGTCAGGGTCAGCTTCTTGAGCTCGCTGCCATCCCATGGCATTGAGTCGTGGCAGTGGTGATTGATCTAGAGTCACATAACCCACCATGGCCCATGGGACACTGTCCGGTGGCAGGCCCAGCACTTCTGCTGCACAGTCAGGTAGACTCTCTGCCTCAGATGTTTTTCTTTCCTCCAAACCATAGATGTTCTGCACCTCATCCACCATTGCTATTTCTCTCTCCTGCTTATACAGTTGTCACAATAAAGTGTCAGCATCTATGTTTTTCCTCCCTGCTCTATAATGCAAGCTGAACCGGTAATTGGCCAATGCTGCTACCCAACGGTGCCCTATGGCATCCAGCTTGGCACTTGTTAGCACATAGGTCAGTGGATTGTTATCAGTCCACACTCCAAACTGGGTCCCATACAGGTAGTCCTTGAATTTGCCAGACACCGCCCACTTGAGTGCAAGGAACTCTAGCTTATGCGCCGGGTACCGAGTTTCACTGTCGACTAAGCCTCAGCTGGCAAAAGCAGCGGGTTTTAATTTTCCTTGGGGCTCTTGGTATAGCACAGCCCCCAACCCCTCAAGGTTGGCATCCGTATGCAATACAAAGGGCCATTGTGGGTCTGCATAAACTAATACATGTCAAACTCTGGATGAGGGCTCTGAACACCCATTCAAAATTTTCATCCCATCGTGGCCCAAATGACTCTAATGGGTCCTGCAAATCCAAGGGCCTGCCTGCTGTTGCCTTAGACAGAGCTCCTTTACTTTGGATCTGGCTCCTTCTCGTCTGATATTCCTGAGTGAGGTCGTTTAGGGGTTTTGCCAAGCTGGCATAGTTCTGGACAAATCATCTATAGCACCCAGCAAACCCCAAGAATTGCTTAAGTTCCTAAAAGTTCCTTGGCCTTGGCCACATTGCCATGGCATTGATCTTATTGGGGTCTGTACTGACTCCCTCCTGGGACACTATATGTCCAATGTATTTGACTGATGTCTGGCAAAACTGGCACTTGTCCAGGGCAAGCTTAAGCCCAGCAGCTTGCGATCGATCCAGGACTTTCAACAGTCGTTCTTCATGCTTCTTTAACGTCTCCCCGAATACTATGAGGTCATCCAGGTATACCAGCACTTGGGCCATGTTCATATCTCCCACTACCTTTTCCATTAACTGTTGAAATGTAGCGGGGGCACCGGAGATCCCCTGGGGCATCTGCTTGAATTGGTAGAACCCCAGTGGGCAGATGAAAGCTGTTTTTTCTTTATCCTCTTGCGCCAGTGGAATTTGGTAATAACCACTCTGCAGATCAAGCACTGAGAAACACTGGCTTCCCAACAAACAATCAAGGGCATCTTGCACTCAGGGAACAGTGTATTGGTCCACAGTATTGCGGCTGTTGAGGGTTCGATAATCAATGCACATCTGAATTTTGCCAGATTTTTTTCACACTACCACAATTGGGGAGGCATATAGGCTACGTGTCTCAGAGATGATGCCATGGTCCAAAAGTTCCTGGAGGTGCTGCCTCACATCCTCCATCTCTGAAAGGGAAATTCATAGATTCATAGATGTTAGGGTCAGAAGGGACCTCAATAGATCATCGAGTCCGACCCCCTGCATAGGCAGGAAAGAGTGCTGGGTGTAGATGACACCAGCTAGATGCCTATCTAACCTCCTCTTGAAGACCCCCAGGGTAGGGGAGAGCACCACCTCCCTTGGGAGCCCATTCCAGACTTTGGCCACTCTAACTGTGAAGAAGTTCTTCCTAATGTCTAGTCTAAATCTGCTCTCTGCTAGCTTATGGCCATTATTTCTTGTAACCCCCAGGGGCGCCTTGGTGAGTAAAACCTCACCAATTCCCTTCTGTGCCCCCATGATGAACTTATAGGCAGCCACAAGGTCACCTCTCAACCTTCTCTTGTGGCGGCTGAAGAGGTCCAGGTGCCCTAGTCTCTCCTCATAGGGCTTGGCCTGCAAGCCCTTAACCATATGAGTGGCCCTTCTCTGGACCCTCTCCAGGTTATCCACATCCCCCTTGAAGTGCGGCGCCCAAAATTGCACGCAGTATTCCAACTACCATCTGACCAGCGCCTGATAGAGGGGAAGTATCACCTCCTTGGTTCTTTTCGTCATGCATCTGCTGATGCACGATAAAGTGCCATTAGCTTTTCTGATGACTTCGTCACACTGACAACTCACATTCATCTTGGAGTCCACTAGGACTCCAAGATCCCTTTCTGCTTCCGTGCCACCAAGCAGGTCATTTCCTAGGCAGTAGGTATGCTGGACATTTTTCCTCCCTAGGTGCAGCACTTTCCATTTCTCCTTGTTGAATTGTATTCTGTTGTTTTCTGCCCATATTCGTCGGGAACGCTCCTGAAACGGTCGGGTGTCCTGAAGCCGAATAGAATGCTCCACTCCTTTAGCCAGCCCAACATCCCACTCATGCACAGAGAATACGTTTCCTCGAGCACTTAGCTTGTCCTGCAGTTGGGTCTTCCAAGCAGCTGGCATCGGGGAGCTCCCAAAATTGAACCTCGCAGGGTCCACAATCTGGGTTTGCGAAGACTGTGTAGGTGACACAGCTACCTCTGCTTCAACCAGTTCAGCTACACATTGCCCCAGTTTCACTGTCATGTCTTTTCCCGTGGGGTTCACTACTAATACTGTCACTAAAAATGGAGCTTGCCATCCAGTATCGACTACCCCACTGGGAACCAGCATCTGCCTTAAAGGTCCAGAGTTCTTAGGTGGCTCTACCACAGCCAGCTTCTTGTGATGGGTCCGGGCAATGCCCTTAGGGGCAGTGAGTAAAAACTTTCTGCCTCACGCAGGCACCTTTTCAGGAGTCTTGCCTATATAATACAAAGCTCCTAGCCTGACATCAGTTTCAGGGCCGGCTGAGGTCTCAATCTGCTGATACGCTCCAGCGCAAAGGGCATGCATGGGCAAAGATGTTAAGTACTGCTTCCCGGCCTTTTGCCTACAATATCGCGCTAGCACCTGGAATAGACTGGAGTTGGTTCCGACAATTATATTGGCCCCCTGCATCCACTTAGGATCTGGAGACACAAGCGCAGTAACAGCCATAGACTTGCATACCCCGGCCACTTCCTTGGGGAACTCTAGCTGGGCAGTAACATACTCACTGTATGGGTAGACCTCTTGGCTTACGCCACATAGCCCCAGCCCAGTTAGTGATTGCAGTGGTAGATGCTTCAAAAACTTGTCATAGAAAGACTGGAATATGATAGTTACTTGTGACCCACTGTCTAAAACAGCAATATACTTCCGTCCCTTTATCACCATAGGGACCTCTGCCCTAGGCCCCACTAGTCCTGGGGGAAACCGAGCTGGGATTCCAGGACTGTCAGAGCCTGGGGGTAGCTGAGACTCAGGTCGGCTCCTTACCCAGGTCTCGCCACCATTTCCTGGCTCCTCCCTTGTTGCCTGCAGTCACTGCCATACCAAGGGCGGGTTTCCCTGACTTGTACACTGGCGCTTGAAATGTCCATCTTCCCTGCACCTGTAACAAAATTTTTCTTTCCCCTCGGGCTGGCTAGGCCATTGTGACCTGATAGCCGGTGAGCCTTGGGAGGCCCTGGGCTGATTTCCCCATATCACCTGGTCTTGCTGGTGCAGCACAGCTAGTGGCTGTGGAGCATCGTTGTCAAAGTCAGGCGCCATCAGCATCTCAACAACCAATGCTTGTGGTGGGCACGGAGCCACGGCCAATCCCTCGGCTGGCGCTGGTGTTACCGCTTTGATGGAGGCCTTTACAGCTTGTAGGCTTTCAGCTTCCCTGATTTCCCGAAGCAACTGCCCAAATGTAGGGGGATTCTCTCTCCTCCAAGTGAGGTTGAGCTCCCCTACCAGTTGTTCATCATAAAGCATTCCTACCCGGAGCTGCTGCAAGTGAGCCTTGCAAGCCATCTCCTGAGTGAGTCCTCCTTGGGCCACTAGCTGCTGTAACACTCTCTCTGATCGCAGGATGTAAGCCGAGGGTGTTTCCCCTTTTTGTTGGTATGTCTTATTAAATTCCAGGAACAAAGCTTTGGCTTGCACTGATTTTCCGAAGACACAAGACAGAAGTTTGAGACACTGGAGAACCGAAATGTTGGAGTTTTCCTCCTTAATCATTCGGACCACTTCAAAAGCTGGATTTCAGAGACTCTCCAGCAGCCGCCTCCGCTTCTCCTCTTCTGAGACTGCTCACAAGGCCAAAGTCTCCATCATATGGGAATGCCAAGCCTCAAAAGTCTCTTCCCCTGGGAGAAGTGGGTCCTTCTCTGAAAATATGTAGAGCCTCTTGTAGGCAACCGACTCAGGTGATGGCTGGAGTGCCTCCTTCAGGGCTTTTCTCAATGCTTTTGCCCACTCTGGATCTGGCACTCTGGAGCCCACCCCACTCTCACCTGGGGCAGCTGGTACAGGGTCTTCCGCTCCTCTGGAGGGGGGTTCTTCGGATTCCCCTCCAGAGTCTGAGCAAGGCACAGGCCCCCTATCTACTAGAGTTACAGCCCAGACTTCCTCATCTGTGACCTCTAGCACCCAAGGAATTCACAGGGCATCCACTGTGGTTGTCAGTTCACATACTGCCATCTGATGATCCCCTCTTTCATCAGGGCACACTCCACGCACATGACATAGTCTAAGGCATTGATAGGAACCCCTAAGCAGATCCTGAATGGCCTCTGCTGAAAGGCCCTTGGGGATGTTGGTAATCACAATCACCCTCCCTGGGCTCACCTGCAGCTCCATAAACCACTGCAGAAGCTTAGCCATGGCCTTGGCCATAACATTTGAGAACCCTCACACCAACACTCCCACAATGGAATGAAAAATTATTTGGGATAAGCAAATCAAAACAAAAACACAATCCTGCTGCAAGGTGGGGGAGACACTCAGCTATGGGTAAATGGCACCTGTTAAGATGGGTACACTGCCAAGAAATCCCAGATGAGCCCCCACAATGTAACCCTGGGCGTGACACTACATGCACCCTCACCTGAACAATGGGATCCTGGGGTACCCGATAGCCAGTAGCCCTGCCCAGCCCCCCTGGGAAGCTGCTGCAGCGCCCCTGAGTGGAGAGCCTCCCCTTACAATCAAGCACCCTCGCAGACAATTCCAGCTCAGGGCCCTTCCTGGGCTTTTGCTAACAGCTCTATTTCAAAACTTTGCTGGGGTTACATCACCCTTCCCACTTCCAACAGAGCTGCTTCCAAAACAGCTTCACTTGCCCTCAGAGCCTACAGTGTCCCCTCTGGGACAAACTCTGTCTCTCTGCCAGGCAGCCTTTCCCATTCTGCTCAGGTGGGTCCATTTTTTTAAAGGCTGCTACACAGAGTAAACTGGTGATTACAGCACTCTCCAGGGAGATATGTCTGAATCACCTCATGCAGAGGGGATAATTGAACATGGATCTTCCTCATCCTAGGCAAGTGCTCTAAACCCCAGGCTATTGTGTAGAAGCGGGCAAGCACCTCTTTATCTGGTTGAAAAGGAAGTGGTAGCCACCACTGTATGTTACACTCAGGCACAGTCTAATAACACCTTCCAGATTTAGCATTTCAAGGCAGAGCAACTCCTATATTTCAGGAATTTAACTGGAATGAACTGGGCACTAAGCTGCTTGGCTCTGTTAAGTATGTGGTGTTTTGGGGCATGAGAAAAAGCAGAATTTTAGGTACCGGGTCTAATTTATGGTAAAATAGTCAAGCACCCATGGACTTCAAGCACCTTCAAGTTAGGTGGTAGCAGTGCAGAGGATTGCAGTTTTAGGTTTAGGTTGCATCTGACACTTTGCCTTTATTTACACTCTTACTTCAGGGATTTCAAACTGTTCACAAAGGATAGTAAGTCTCCAGTGCCCTTTTCCAGGCAAACAGAGGCCAAGACAGCATTACTTGCTTAAAGTTAAAAAGTGGCTCCACTGTAGAGCTAGAAACAGAATCAAGTTCTAGTTCTATTGTGTCCCAGTCCCATCTCTGTATGTTTATTTAGGTGAGTAGTAGATCTGGATACTGAGGACCTCTATTTATTTACAGAAGGCAAAAGTAAATTAATCTCTGGCCAGTGCAAGGACTGCAAACCATTAATTTCCTACTTTAAATCCTTAAAATAAGGCTGAAGTGGTCGCCCTGTATAAAGGGGCTAATGTAATTCATTCCTAAGTAGAATGATGTTGGCAGTAAACTAATAATATTAAGCAGATCTGTTTCAATTTTTTACTTGCTTGTGGCCATGATACCTGTCTATTACTGGACTGAAACCAACATCTTATTTCATATGCTTATGATAAAATAGCTCTCTGACTGTAATGCCTTTTCTCAGCCTGAGCTGGATTCAAACCAGTAAGCCAGAGTGAAAAGCTGGAACTGATTAACCTTGAGATTTCCTGTCTCAACTCTATAAGCTGAATATAAATGTGACTGGCTTTGGTCTAGTTAGTAAGGAGGTTCATTAAGCCAAAATTAGCAAAACTAATTAAGTATTAAAAAGTGTATTACTAGAGTTGGAATTGTATTAGGAGACCCAAAAAGTAAAATGAATAGTAGAGACAATACTAGAGACTTTTGAAACCATGAGTGAATGAACCAAGAAACATATCAGTTTTCAGGTATGTAAACATAAGAAATACCTGATTCTCATGACCAGTTTCTAGTAGCCACAATGATGGAACTATACTAATCAGGTATAAAAATATTGTTGGTGAAAACCTGTGAAGGAAAAGAAAAGATGGCTTAGTTACAACACTTCTTCAAGCATCACATCATCCCATTTTAGGAGTAGGGCTTTGAGTATATTACCTTTCAATGTGAACTATGTTTTAAGTGTTTTGTGGATTCTGCCATATTGAATATTGCAGAGTAGCTGCAAACAACATCTTTAATGGATGTAATTCTCACTGAATTTCTAATGCAATCAATGCATATGAGTCTTAATGTGACCATCTATACAGACTTCTTTGAACACCTTTCTAAAGCAAAATTATGCTGTTTTCTAATTTATACTTCACTTATGGAATTCTGTGTAGAATGAGTGTTTAGAAATCTCTAGCCAAAAACATCCTTCTTATCTCAAGTTAGTGTAAATTTGGAGTCGCTCTATTGTGGCTTTTATACAAGTGAGATGCTATAAAAGTCATTTGAGAGCAGTATATGTAAATGCAGCCAAGGTAACCAAAACAAATGTTTCCTCATCAAAGATCTTTCAAAAAGGAATAAAACTGCCTATAAGAATATGGGGTCCAATATACACATGTGCAATCCTGTAATCTTGTTCACTGTGAATCTGATTCTCTGGTTCTCTTTCACCTTATGTATTACTTCTCGCTGGTTCAAAGATCTTTGTAATACTTTAGACTCTCTTCCTGACACTACCTTCCAGAGCAGGGCTTGTTTTCCAGGAACATAAAGTGTTTTGTCATACCTTCTACATACATTTTCCTCAATCATTCTCACAGAGTGGAATGCTGCTCTCTCTTTTAAATGGGATTTTATTATGAGAGTTGTTTACATTTTTCAATTAAATCCCTGCCAACAGTTTCTTTATATTATACTTGGTTTTGGACTAAGAGTGAGGTCTTATGTAATTAATTTTCCATCCAACTTGTCTAGTCTATAAACATTATTGAAATTCTTTTGAAATCTAGGTGAGTCTTTCCATTGGCTTCAATACGATTGTGATCAAATCCTAGTTTCCTAACCCTACACCTATTTCAAATGAATGGCAAAATTCCCATCAATTTCTGTGATGTAGGATCAAGTCTTCTGAGGAATTTTACTGGGTTCTCATAAGAGTCATTAGTAAATACTTTAGTCAAATGAAACTGCTTGAAGCAGCCTAACCATTTGGGCTAGGATGATGTTTCAGTAGAATTAAAGCATTTTAGGGATATTATGGAAAATATTAGCCTTATTATTAAATTTACATTGTGAATTATTTCCATAGCATGTTTGTATTTTTTAAAGTAGGACTTTTCTCATAAACTGATCTGATGATCACAGCTTCCCTGTTGCTGAGACTGTAGTCATTCCAGTTGCTTCAGCTAATGCAAGCTCTATCCATTCTTAATATCAGAGACTATATACATCTTCTCAACATGATCAGTTCCTTCTCTTTCTTGGATTTGAAAATGATTAAATGCTTCCTGTTAAAATCTGAATTATTATTATTAGGCTCTGTAATTAATACCCACTGGGTGCATCTACATGTACAACTAGCACATAGCAGTAAACTCTGGCACAGTTTATTGCTTCTGGGTGCAGCATTTATATGTGTGCTTGGGACCACAGTACGTTGAACCAGGGCAGAGCAGTCCCAGCTGGCAGAGGACACAGGGGGTCAGTCTGCCAGCCTGGGCCAGGCTGCTGCACCATAGCTCCACAGTCAAGTTCCACAGTAAAGGGCACATGTAGATGCACCCACTGCAACAAACTGATAAATCTCATTTCACACTATCTGCAGATGGGTGCAGACATGGCTGCATTTCAATTCTGTTCATGTTTTGAATGTTGCAAGGACTATTTTTCCAAACATAGGGGGTAAAAGCTTGGCCTCTCTTAAATTAAAGCTTAAAAACTGGATTGCAATATGATTGGCACAAGGGAAAATTACTGGTATCAGCTTGCTAAACTGACATAAAATGTCCTAATCAAACACCTGATGCAACTGCCTTCAAAAATACTTAGTTGTGCCTGTTTTTATTTTTATTTATTTATTTATTTTACTTCATTCTTTTGTTACTGACTTGTGGCCAGATTATTTAGGAAGGGAACATACAAACTCTAATTTCCACCCAGAAACATGAAGCAGGTGTAGAACAGAAGACTGCCATATTTTATCTTGAACAAAGATTGGCTATTTTTCCTGTAGGAAAAACATTCCAGCTGGCAGACTAGCAGCACTGATCTAATAATGCTGTCTCTAGCCAGTTAAGCTTGGGAGTTTTAGCCTTGACTTTCCTTTCAGAAAAAGCTACCCAGAGGAACTATTCTTTGTCCAAGTTTGGCTGCCACTGTTAATTGCTTGTGCTAAAGCAACCAGAAACTATATCTACAATTTATGGATGTAATACCTGGCTATTCTGGAGATACAGTTTTCAATGTGATGTAAACAGATCAATGACACAAACATGCAGTGACCATGGGTATTTCTATGAACTTAAGTTGTTGATATTGAATTTTGGTATTTATGACTACAGAAAAATCCATTATCCAATGGTGTTGTGAATTAATTTATATCCCTAACATCCAAATGTAATTTCTTTGAAACTCTAAGTACCCCAAATTTTTAGCGATCCTCTGACATATTTGGATAACTTTAGTTTACCTTTAGGAGGATTTAAAGCAGTCTATCCATATAAGCTAAAGGAAGATTTGTACCCTGACTTCTTCAAAAGTTTTCATATTTCCAAAAGATCCTACAGGGTACATCTACACAAGATGCTTACTGTGCAGTTGACTAATTAGCTGCACAGTAAATGCAGCAAGCCCTGGCTCAACATACAGCAATCCCAGGTGCACATGGGAGTTTATTGCCCTGGAGTTTTTACTGTGCATTAATAGGCATGTGTAGACATGCCTATAGTATGCCACTATCAGAGGATCATGGTGCATTAATGACCCCAGTCCATAGCTGAACCAGTGATCATCTTTAATAATCAGATATTTACTAACTGTTATACCACAGTGATGCATGAACCTGCTAGAGGTTATCCTGGAAGCTCTAGGATAGGGGTGGAAAATGTTAGATTTCTACTAGGGCTGTACAAAGCTTTGGTCCCTGATTTGATTTGGCAGACATTCAGCCCAATTTGGTGGCTGAATCTCTGAATCTGAATCAAATCAGAGGACCCTTTAAGCTCTCCAAATCAAATCAGAACCCTCCAAATTGATTCAGAGAAATTTGGAAAGATTCAGAGATTTGGACACAGAGACAGCTTTATGTGTTTTTTCTACATAGCTCTAGGTAGCAGGGGCTCATGATAGCTGCAATGGTGGGGCGCATGGAGTGTGCCACCGAAGCATGGGGGCCCCCAGTGTGCTCAGCATCAAACCCAGAAGTGGACTAGAAGCACTTCCAGTCCACTTCCGGTTCTTCCAGGGAGTGTTCAGGGGGACACCCCAATGTCCTCCCGGCTGAGTGACTGGTGCCTTCTGAGTCTGGGGAGGGGCACCTGGGGTTCCCATGAAGCCAGCATGCTCCCCAGCAGACCAGGAAGTGGACTGGAAGTACTTCTGGTCCACTTCTGGGTTTGCCGCCGAGCATGTGGTGCCCCCCCCCCCCCCCCCGCACTCCTGTGGGATGCTCCATGCACCCCAGCATTGCAGTGATCACAAGCCATGCCTGCTACCTCAAGGTATGTAGAAAAAATTTTTAAAGCTGCCCGTGTCTGAATTGCTGATTCTCTGAATCAGCATTTAATCTTCAGATTCGAATTCAGCTGAATCGAATTAGGCACAACAATCCAAATAAATTAACCAAATCACTGTCACTGATTTGGGCCGAATCCAAATCCGAATTGAATAGGGCCCACTTCACACACCCCTAAATTCTTCCGGAAAGTCAAGCATGCTTCTTTCTGTAGGTTTAATTGCATTGTAGGAATTCACAAATGTAAACTCAAGTAGCAGGTATCTAGTTTCATTTTAGGGATGAACTACCCAAAGCAGAAGCAGAGGCGATGGTGTATCATTGTTGGCACTAATCTGGGTTCTGTGCAAATGCACGTGCTCATCCCTGAGCTATGAATTGTAGGACTGTGGCCCTGGTCATCAAATTTTTATATGCTAGGTAAGCATCCTTGACAGCAGAATGCTTGAATTTACTTGCTCATATTAATCTGTTTTCTTCTTCCCATATAACATGTAGTGGGTATTAAGTATTCAGGCTTGAAGTCTGTACCAATTTCAGTGGAGGCTTCATACTGGTCTTCATACTTGTGCAAGGTTCTGTTCTAGTGCTATATATTGTTGAATCTTCACCTAAATTTGTGTGGGAGTCCTTTGTTCACTTTGAAGTTAGTGGCTAGTTTGCATGACATTGTTCAAGAGAGATTACACAGTATTTGACATAAGCCAGGTTTTTCCTTACAGAGCTTTCAGAATAAAGATGAACCCCAGTTAAGAAATAATACTGCATCAGCAAGGGGTTAGACTGGAGAACCTGATTGTTATCATTAGTATATGGTGAATTTAGTGGCTTCTGATTTTTGTATTTTTAAGGAAATAGCAAAGGTTTCTCAAGTCTGGGACAGTCCTTAAATTTTTACATATGCAGATAGGTTGACATGAATCCAGTCTTCTCCTAATTGTGTTCTGGGTTTTTAGAATTTTGTGTGAAAGGTGTGACAGTACTGGAGAAGAAGGTCCCTTATTTAGTCACAGGCTGTTGTGGAGGATATAACCAATGGAACTGTGCATTTCATCCAGTGACATCCACAATGTGCCTTATCCGTGACCTAGAAGGATGCCCTCAAGCAGTGAGAACTGTTCATTTAGTGACCATTCCATCCTTTTCTCTGCTGGTAATGACAAGGTACCAGTTACCTTTCCATGGTATATTAATAACAGCATATTGTAATGGGGGGAAAAGCACTATGCCAACCATATATTTTTCAAAAAAGGTTCTCCTTAAATATTTCCCATAATTATTCATCACCAATACATAACAACTCAACTCTAACCATGCTTCAAATTAAAATGTTGGATAAGGTAGATTTTTCAAAGTCTCTAATCCTCACTTTCAGTAGTACCTTGGGGATTAGAAACCTAGGTCTCATGATTCTCAATGTCCTTAAGGCCCCCTCTACACATTACAGGTATTGCACAATAAACTGGTTAGTTGTGCAATTACCTTGAGACCAGCTACATGTGCAAAGTACTTATCATGATAAAAAGCTCAAACAAGCTATAAAGTTAAAACTCAAAAATGTGCACTTACTTTATACCTGCTTGCTATCGAGCTTTAATTTGCAGGGTTGTTCCTGTGGCTGGGAGCCCTATCAGCTGTGGGCTCTCAGCCACAGGGGTACACTTTGCCCATTGGCATTGCGAGTCCTACAACTGCTGAGGACTCTAGGTGCTTCCAGGACCCACAGTCCCACAGCTGGGGATGCTGGGTGCCCACAGCATACCTGACCTCCTGGAGCTGGGAGGAGTGGGGTGAAAACTACAGGGATGGTAGCTCCTGCTGAGGCCACTAAGCCTGACAAGTTTCAAAGAGATAGGTGCAGGGATTTCGGGGAAACTGCACCTCAAGTTCTTGAAAGCAAAACTCATGTCACGTATATGTGTTAAGCCACAGTAGGGTCAAAACTGCAGGGATGCATGCTTTGTGGCCCCATAGAAGCCACAAAGCCAGCCAAGTTTCAAGGAGATAGGTGTACGGGTTTGGAGAAAACAGCACCTGAAGCTGCAGACAAGCAAAACTTGTGACATGGGTGACACTGTATGTGTTAAGGTGCAGCAGGGTGAAAGCTGCAGGCCTGCTAACCCCTACTGAGGCCATGAAGCCTGCCAGCTGTCAAAGAGGTAGGTGCAGGGGCTTCTGAGTTCTGGGGCCCTGCCCCTCTGGCTGCTGACAGGCAAAACTCATGTCATGGGTGCTTGTGCAATTGTGTCTGTCTTGGGGCACAGGGGAGTGGGGGGAGAAACTACTGCAGACCTGGCTGCTAGGTCCTGCTGCAGCCACAAAGCCTGCCAGCTGTTAAGGAGATAGGTGCAGGGGGTTCTGGGGCCCTGCACCCCTAGCTGCTGACAGGCAAAACTCGTGACATGGGTGCTTGTGCAAATGACTGTCTCTGTCTTGGAGCAGAAGCAGTTCCTGGCTCTGTATTGATTCTTTCCTCTCCTTAGTCTATGGTTTTGTAGGTGTTAATACTTGCTCATTAACTCATTATCCTCACTAGCTACTGTGTATTGAGCTGGTCCCTGAGTGAATCATGATTGATTGGTAACAGTAGCTTAGCAGCCAGGCCTACAGTAGTCTCCGCCCTCCCCTCCCCCGGTGCCCCAAGACAGGCACAGTTTTGCTTGACAGCAGCCAGAGGTGCAGGGCCCCAGAACCCAGAAGCCTCTACACCCATCTCTTTGACAGCTGGCAGGCTTCATGGCCTCAGTAGAGGCTAGCAGGCCTGCAGCTTTCACCTTGCTGCGCCTTAACACACACAGTGTCAGCCATGTCATGAGTTTTGCTTGTCCACAGCTTAAGGTGCAGTTTCCCCCAAACCCCTACACTTATATCTTTGAAACTTGGCAGGCTTTGTGGCCTCCACAGAGGCTACCATCTCTTCAGTTGTGACCCCACTGTGGCTTAACACTTACACATGACTTGAGTTTTGCTTTCAAGAATTTGGGGTGCAGTTTCCCCCAAACCCCTGCACCCATCTCCTTAAAACTTGGCAGGCTTTGTGATCTCAGCAGGGGCTATCAACCTTGAAGTTTTCACCCCCCTGTGCCTTAACACACACACAGTGTCACCCATGTCATGAGTTTTGCTTGTCAGCAGTTTGAGGTGCAGTTTCTCAGAAACCCCTGCACCTATCTCCTTGAAACTTGGCAGGATTTGTGGCCTCAGAAAGAGCTACCTACCTTTTAGTTTTCACCCCACTGTAGCCTAACACACACACATGACATGAGTTTTGCTTTCAGAAATTTGAGGTGCAGTTTCCCAATAACCCCTGCACCTAGAACCTTGAAATCTGCATGAATCATGCACTTAGAAGAGGCTACTGTTCCTGAAAGTTTCATCTTAATCATCCAAAATACAACAAAGTTATAGATATTTAATTGATTCCCCATTATACCCTATGGCTGAATCTCCGAATCTTTTCCGAATCGATTTGGAAGCTCCAAATCAATTCAGAAAGCCTAAAGCTTCCAGAGATTTAATTCAGATTAATAGATTCAGCCTCCAAATCATCTAAATCATCTCTGAATCTGAATCGTGATCCGAAGCTTTACACAGCCCTACTGTCTTATCTTTTCACACTTCCTGGGGCACCCTTCAAAGGATCTAATGGTATCACAGGGTACCCTGGCACCCTGGTTGGGAATTACTGCCTTAAATGTAACTGCATAGCTTTATACTTTTTAGAATTGCATAGCTGGATGTTCTTTTCTTGCTCCTATATAACAAATACTTTGACACTTATAATCATTAGGTATTATTGTATTATTAAAATGTACAAGGGAAATTAGTACTGTAAGAATATTCAAGTTTAGGTTGTGAAATGTTTGTATGTTTTGTTTCACCATAGTACTTTGAACTTTTATAATACATTTGCAAGATGGTGTTAGCATTTGTGATCCTTTGAGTACCTTACCTTTTACCTATGGATTTGTCTTCCAAAGTTTTTAAAAAATGGACGAGCACAATATGGCAGTTACAAATACCTTATCTCTGTTTTTACAGAGTATTTGGCTTGGCTGCCTTATGTTAATGAATTGCAAAGGATGCGGATTAAAGCTAAATCATCCTTTCTAGATAGATGCTGTCCAGACACCTGTAATGGTCTTGTACTTAGGTGAACTATGGTACACATTTTAAGAATTCTCTTACAATTCATTTTTACCAGAGCATATACAACTCAGTGGCCTCTCTATGAAACAGTCTCTAAATTCACATCCAATTTGATTAGAAATACTTAGTAGAATATACATCATGCTGTGCTGATGATCTTGTGTCTGTTGATACTGTTCTAGAGTAGGCTCAGGGCTGTCACTCCTACAAGCACTACTGCTGAGGAAAAATGCCCAGGAAAGCTGTAGATATTAGTGAGGTTATCAGAGGAGATGGGGGATTGCCTTGGCAATCTGCTTTCTCCACAGTCCACTACTTGGGCTGTGGCCAAGATATCTGCTCCAAGCACAGGCTTGCTATTTCATGAGGTGTTGCTCAAAAAGAGCCCAAAGCTGCTGTCTGTGTAGATGGAGCACCAACACAAAGGAAAAAATGTGCTTTGTCTTGCAGCATAAGAACAAAAAGTTTCTGGCAGGAGACTCTCAAGGTTCCCCATGACACACCCCACAATGTTTGATTTTCAAACAGCCTTTTTCACAAGTTACCTCTTTTAAAAGCCCTTTGGATTTGGCATTGCTGCTGCCAAAGCTCCCCAAGCCCCCAAAATCCCAGAGGCAAACCTGGTGTAGCAGCTGATGCAAAAATCCCTGACCGCTTAACAAAGACAAAGCAGGAGCAACTCCTGGAACAGAACTGAAGAAAGAATCAGCCCTGCTATAAAATAACAGCCCAGTTCAAGTGAGCCTCAGATCTGCAGTAACGTACATGCAAAGAACTAAGAAACCCTCTGGAGGACTTGAGGGAATATGCTCACCATTTGTAGCCCTTCCCCTGCTTAAACTTGAGGGTGAGCCCTGTTTCCAGGCACAGGAGGAGGTTGAGCAGTGCGAGCAGCCAGTACATGGGTTCCTTCTTCACTTCAGTCACTCTCCAAACCCCGATCAGAGAGTGTAAAATAAAGAGCAGCCGTGTAACCAGGGCATTGATTAGCACTAGAAGCTCCATTCTCAGCTTGCGCCCCTCCTCCTCTCCGTTATTCTTCACTGCAGGGGCCCAGTGCCTCTTAGGAGTGATAGGAAGTCGCCCTGCTAATAACTGATATGTGTAAGCAGGACAAGGAGACAGACCTCTTCTCTTGTTCCATCTCAACAAAGGGGCCTGTTATAATAAAAAGAAACAGCATTGCCCCTCCCCCAGACTTCCTGAAAACTCTTTTAAAAAAAAAATCATGCTTCCAAAATACAGTGATTTCCATTACAGGACTCAGCAGCACAGTTCTGCTTCAGCACAGTGAGCCACAGGCATAAAGGATTTCATTTTGCCCCATTCACATCCTTCTCTCAGGGGCTAGAAAAATCAGGGGAATTTACTTCTGTGGTAATTTCCAACTCTACTCTTCATGACTTGCTGCTTCTGTTTCATTTCTATCAAAGGGAAAACAAATCAGAATATTTACCAGTGAAATCATCTTCTGAAATTAGTTGTACAACTCACCTCCATCATATATGATTAGGACTCTGAATTCCCAAAAGGCAGAAGTAAGTCTTTTAAATAATGGTTACATTTGAATAAATAAAGCAACAATTAAAATGTCATTCAGAACATAGAGGTTTAATTCCTGTGTGGAGGAAAAAAAATTTTTTGGTGCTGTTGATGTTGCACAAATTTCAGTGCTGGGTAGCTTTTCTATCTTCCCTGGTAAATATTGTACTGGGTAAAAAAAGTAATTCCTGCAACTGATTTAAGGTTTGAAAGCATATCCGATACAAAACAACAAAGAACTCAAGTTGGAATCTGGTCAGCTGCTCTGCCTTTCCTTCATCATCAGAGAAAAAAGAAAAATACACAAAAGTCTGTGTTATACCATTTATCTCTGAATTACTTGCTTTCATGTGTTCTTTCCGTTTCCAAGGAAATAATTTATAACATATAGTATTCATTAATACCACTTCAGCTTTTCCCACTGTAATGATAACCAATATTTATATTTATACTGTGTAATAAACAAGGTAAGTCTCCTAAATTAAAATTAAATATCTGGACTAAATCATCACTGTAATACTCAAGTTTTATACATGTGCAATCTTAAGGTAGCAAAGTGGAGAATCAGTCCCAGTGTGGGTTTTTTTGGTCCCCAAATGATCTAACCCATGAACTTGGTTTTAGGCAAACTGCTGCACTAAACAAAGGACTCAGCATTGCTCAGCAGCTGTAGTTTTGAAATTATTCCTTCTCTTTTCATTTACTGCAGCATTTTTACAGTAACAGAAGGAAATCCTTTCTGGACATCCTAACTGACCTGGGTTTTTTTGAGAGAAAACATGATTTAGTTAGAACCAGTTTTATAGTTTATATAAGCTACCCAAAGTTTCCAAAATATTCATCCTTTTAATTATATACTCTCTGCCCATCCTGCATCATAGTGAAAAAACAAATACCTAGATTGGGCATGAAAGGAAGGTTAATGATACTTAACCAGTAAAAAAAAAAATCCTTCCCAAGACAAAAGAATCCACTTCCACCACTTAGAGCACCCACTCAGGAAATGCCTGAGTAAATAAATGGGTTTAGAAATTTGCCTTTTGAGGTCAACAAAACTTCAGTGTCAAACTGGAAGGGAAATGAGTATGCGTCAGGGGTCTATCACTGATTATCGCCCTGCTTATAGCCCTTCTACTCTACACTTTAAATCTCAGGGTCCATGGTTTATATTATAAAGGATTTTAACACAAGCAGACCCAAACTCTAAATTAGCAGACCCAAACTCTAAATTAGTTATTACTGAAACCATAAAAGGCACTTCAGTGACTGTAACAGCACAACAGGTAGGTAGAAAAACAAAATTGTAATAATTGAAGTATAAAAATAGTGTTATTACATATTTATTGAAGCTTATTAAATAATCTGTAAGCAAATAATTGTATTCAATATTAGAGACCAGAAGTGTAATATATAATGTTTGATATTTTAGGTGTGCATACTGTAAGTGAACACACACCCCATGCTGTGTTTATAGTTTGTCAGTTTATAGTTTTTCAGAGAAAGAGCTATTATGAATTCAGTGCCAGTACCCCCACCCCAAACCCAGGCAGAGTGCAGATGAGGGCCTAGCCTTGCCCCTTCCACTCCAGCAGGGAGGGGGAAAAAGTCTTGGAGGGTTTTTTCTATTCCCTCCCCTTTGGCAGTGGCTAGCAGGTGCACTCTAGCATCCCCTGGCTTCTGGCTTGAGCCACTGTAGACATGTGGCTACATTTACTGAATCAAAAGTGAATGTGTCCTCATTTGCTTATCAGTTCAGTCTCTGTAGCTTAAACTAACCTGCAAAGACTTAATCAATTTAGCTTTAGGTTTTTTGACAGTTTGTACTTAGCCAAATAGTGACTTCATGCTAGGAGTACCCAAGCATTATGGGGAACCCTGTGCAATTTGGGGTAACTAGTTTTTCAAAATATTTATAAGATCTTCACATCATTTTGTACTTGGAACCATTGTTGTAAGACACAGTGTCCTGAGCTTGTGCTATGTAATTAAGCAGCAGAGTTGGACATTTAACAACCATGCTTTATGAAGTGTTACAAAGCAGGACCTTGCATTAAGTTACATACAAGGTTTATTTCCCTCTGGATTTTTCCCAAACATTTTCACCTCTTCTTTCTGTAAAAGGACAGCTCTCTTTTCTTAAAAAGACAACCCTAGTGTTTCATAATCTATTTTATTTTAAAACACTAAAGGTATCCACCATTTTTGTGGAAGGCCTACATACGTCCAATAACAGTGACACAGATAGGCACACAAGTCCTTTTTTATTACTGCTTCATGTAGTACTACCAAGCCATGATTATATTCCATAACTGATATGTGTTCCTACACCATACTCTTACTTAAGGATTTTAGATTTTTTTGCAATCAGCTCTTTTCTTAACCATAGTTTTATCAGTTCTGGTGCCAAGTAGGCATTCACTATATGTGAACACTCTTCACTGTATGCACCAAAGGTGCATATATCCCCTCTTCGCTTAATACTTGCTTGACACTCCAAGATCTTCTTTTTTGAGTGAAAATGCAGACATTGCATAGCATACCCTAATGCAACAATAGTATTTCATATACTTCCCAAACACAGATCAGCACAGACATACCAAAACTTCTGATTTATATCCTCTAAAGACCAATTCCCCCTGTTGTGGCTCTCCCAATGCCTTGATGGTGTACCCCTCAGTCTTCAAACAATGCTTAAGGATATTGTAAAATAACAAATAAATTGTAGTGTAACTAAGGACAACTGGGAAAGCAGTCCCTGGTGCTGACTTGTTTTAAAATAACAGCTGCTTCCACAGCCACATTGGTAGCTAGAAGTTGCTACTGTCCTGGGTGCTCACCTGCCCTGCAATACCGCTGCAAAAAACACGCACCATAAATAGTTCACATAACACTTTCTTGTACTCAGTGGGTATGTCTACAAATGCCCCTATGGCACCATTGTTACTGTGCTAATACTGTCAGAAGTACTAAATAATGGCACAATAACAGCCCATACTGTGTTGTTTGCACGACACATGGTTATGCTTAGCTGCTACATCACAGTAGTGATGCACTATACTGAGGGAGCACAGTGCTATGGCAGTGTAGCTGTAGCATTGCCATTTTTGCCCATGGATGCTATGTTGCCATAGCATGTTGCTGCGGTGATGTAATGTCGCATGTAGACATGCCCAGTGTGAAACAGGCTTAGCTAACTCTATGCCCAATGCCCTTCAAATGTCATACAGTTCTCCTTATTATCATGGTCCACGTTTGTCTTGAACACTATATTTCAGATACAAGATAAAATAGCTTGGACCCCAATCATTTTTTTGCACAGAACTTCCAGCATACAGGCTCTTGGGGATCTCTAAAAAGGTATAATCCGGGTGTTGGTAGACTTTAAGGAAGAAACACCAATTTCTAGATTTTTTTTCTTTTTTTTACATATTCCCTCTCTCTTTACCACTGGCTCTGACCACCTAGTCCTGCCTTCCCCCTTCCTTTGGCATGTTAACATGTTTATTTGAGCCTGCCTCCTCAGTTCAAACTATACTATGGCGCCTCTGCATCTTTGCAGACACCCTCCTTCAGCATCAGTGACCCTCTTTGTCTAAGGCCTCCAGGTTTATTCCAAAAACTAAGACATCAGGTTCATATCTACTTGCTTGGAATTCATAATTGGATTTTGTCATGTCAGCCAATGGCTGGGCCAACAGGCAATTGTCTTCCACTTCCTCTTCCTCAAAACAGTTTGCTGAAATAGTGTTTCCACTGAAAGGGTCAAAACACCCTTAAAGTTAAAATGAATTCTGGAAATATTGCCTGGGTGGCAAAGAAATCCACTAGTGGCCTTTCCACATTTCCTCCAGATTAAAAAAAAAGTCTCTAACAGGTGGCCCTCTTTCATACCTGGAGGGTGCTTTCAAGTCAGAGCTGAATTGATAAGTAGCTTATGGTTAAGCATACTTCTGGATAGTCAGGGTTGGGAGGTGTTCCTGGCCCTGTCTCAAATGATTGGTGGACACATGCATGGACCATGGTTCATGCCATGTTCTCAAAGCCAGCTGGATGACAGGCAAGGCTAAATAAAGTCCCTGAGCCCAGTCTGTTTTACATTCTTAATGCTGGTTTGTTGGTAGAGGATGCAGAGAGTGTTTGGGTTGTTTATTGGTGTTATGAGTATTAATAATGAATATAAAACCATCTATAAATATTAATCACAATTATTTATCTATTGAATATATTGATAATGTGCTTAAACATATGCTACATAATTTATATAAGTTTATATTGATTATTGTAACATACAGATTATTTTATATATTCATAACATTTCTAATTATTTTGTGATCAGATGGTAATTACATTTTGACATGACTGATTATCATTTCAAATACTCATCCTCATAATGTACCACTAAATGATCTGTGGCTCTCTAGATAAATTTTAAGCATACAGTGGGCAAAGCTGAAGTAGGAACCCTGGGAACATCCAAGCCAGTGAGGAAGCTGGCTACAAGCCTTAGTTTATTGCCAAACACTTTGTTATAAAAACATCCTCCAGAGATGTGGGATTGTAGCAGGGCACTATGGTGCCTGCTACTGAGAAAGCTGGGAAGACTCCTTAGGTGCCGGTTGCTGAGGCAACTAGAGGGAGCTAATGATCCGCACCTGCCTGGCCAGCTGACAAGAAGGGGCAGGGCCTGGCTCCTGTATAAACCACAGGCAGGAGGCCAGGCGGCAGTTCTCTGCCAGCAGCCAGAGAGGAAGGAGCTCCCCGAGCAATGATGTGAGAACCACAGGTACAGCCCAAGCTGGGTAAAGGATGATGGCTATCAGCTGGGTGGCTTTAAGTTATGTTATAGCCTAGGGGTTTGTGTTTTGTTATGTTGTTTATGACCAGAGGTTTGGGTGAGGCTATCAGGGGATGGAGGAGGCCTCATAGGGGACTCTCACTAGTGTGGGGACCCCAGCGCCGGTGAGGGCGCAGTATTTGGGGTGTATAGACCCCAGCCCCAGAGAGGGGCAGCTGAGAAGCCCCAGAGAAGGGGGCATTGTGGAGAAGCCCCAGTGCAGGTGTGGTGATCCCCAGAGGAGGGGGCAGCAGTGTGGTGAAAAGTGGGGAGCAGCATTACTGAGGAGCCCCAAGAGAGGGCGGCATGGTAGAAGAACCCTGAGAGAGGGCGGCATGGTAGAAAAGCCCCAGAGGAGGGCAGCATTACAGAGAAGGCCCTGAGAGAGGGCGTGGAAGGAGGGAGACAGAGAGAGACTGAACAACGTCTATTCCATCCGCGAGGCTTGGGGCATGGTATTGGGGTGGTAGGAGCCATGCATAGCCCATGAGGCTTAGGTACCGGGGTCAGAACCTTATAGGAGATACCCCCAACATACACAATAGGATCGGTAGTCTCCCGCTCGCAGACTAATAACATTAAGACGTGGCAGACAAGATTAGAGTGGGACAGCAGAGGTCCAAGAGGGCTCCAAGGGTGCCCCATGTAAGGCGCAGATGATCCGGAAGATGGTGCTGGGGAGGGCGACCTGTCACAGGGATGAATTTTGGTCTAATAAACAGTGGACACATCTACATGAGATGCACAAATGTGCATTAGTGTAGTTTACTGTGCAGTAAGCATTTGCGACTACACGTGTGAGTGCTTACTGTACATTAAAAACCCTTAATCCCACATAAATTTTCTACCTGCAAATGCAAGTATCAAATGTACATGGGATTAAGGGTTTTTACTGCTCAGTAAGCATGCACACGTGCAGACACAACTCAGGAGCAAGTTTACTCCCAAGTCTGCCCTGCCACTACGGGGCCAGCCTCAGGCCAGTCCCAAGGCTCTGGACTGGGAGCCTCTCTTGCCTCAGGGCTGGGCTGCCTCTATGGCAGCCCCTGCCTACAGGCTTTAAAAGCTTGCAGGCATTTTGAGCCCTGAGGCACTCCAGGCCCTGTGTCCCCCTGGGCAGGTCACAGACTAGCTGTGCCTGCCTGCCTGCACCCCAATGCTGCTGCTTGGCACCGCACTGCCACATGGCTGTGAGGCATTGCCTGTGCCATGCAGCTGCCAGTGCCTTGCTGTGCCCCTGTGCTGAGCACTGCAGACATCTGCCCAGGGCCAGCAATGCAGGGATAGCCACACAGTGGCCCATAGAACTAGTGTAGGACCCACCCTGACATCCTCTTTGCCCAGGCCTGTATCCTCCACCTGGGACCCCAACTGGGCCAAGGAGGAGACTTCGTGGTAACTTTGTGGTGCTGAGGGGCATAGCAGAAGTGCAGTGCCAGATACAAGTGGGGTGGGTGCTCCAACACCTACATCTATGAAGTCTGTTAGGCTGGATTTGGGAGCACAGGCAAAACCAGTCAATGCAGCAGTGCTGCATAAAGATCAAGGCTTTGCGGGCACACTGGGTAGCTGTGACTGACCACAATCATTGGTGCCTATAAGCCCATGCCTCGTTATGTGGCAACTGATGGCCAACCTTGCACCCCGGGACCTGGGCCACAGCTGGGCACAATGTCTAAGCCCTTGCCCTATCCTGGCACCTCCAGTGATACATCACCAGAGGAGCACCTCTTGGATGTGCAGCACCCTATCCTGCCAAGTTCTCCAGCTGTAGTTTCCACCAGCAGCTCAAGGAGCCCTGGCCACCACCTGCCTTGCAAGCTCCACAGCCCCAGACCCAGGTATGAGGCATGGCTAGCCATGACACTGCTAGTCTCCAGCAGGGCCAGCTCTTCCCAGTGGGGGCAGGGGCCAGCAGGGAGCTTGCACAGTGCACACCCCCCCCCCCAATTGGAGGACACTGGCTGGAGCTGGGTGTTGTTGCTGCCAGCCAGGTCTGAGTGGAGCCACTGGACATGCCAGCTCCAGCCATGTGGTAAGGCTTGCACTGGGGGGAGGGCACTCCCAGCCCCTGCCCCTGCCCTTAGCTCCTGTCCATGCTCCCCACCTGGCCTACCTGCACTTCCCTGGCCCTGAGTTCACCCCTCTCCACCATAGCATGCAGGGAAGCAGGAGACCGTGCCAAACTTTATTGAGCAGCCCATGCTCCCAGCTAGGCAGCCATGTTCCTCTCACAGGATGAGGAACACATTGATGCCAGTGGCAATGTCCTCCTCAGCTGCAGGGGGCAGGGACATATAGCACAGATACAGGCAGTCCTCCAGAAGGTTGTGGGGCAGCCTGGGTCTGCCCCCTATGCTGTCATACACACACCCCTTGGCAACAACCCACCACCCTGCAGCAGGCTCACCTGGTTCTGTGGTTCTGAGGTTCTGTGGTTCTTCCACTAACTAGGAGCCCCTGGCCCGCACCCCACCCTTGGTGCCTTACCACCCAGCCCTCCAACCTGGCCCAACCCCACTCGCCCCAGCTCTATGTGGGTGCAGAGCCAGAGCTGCCTACAGTGGTGCCTGGACTGCTCACTGGCCCTACTGGGCCTGGACTCCACTTGTCAGAGGGGGAGCCACTTGCACTGGGGGAACACCACCTGTCATCACCTCTGAGTAAGCTCCCTACCCACTGCACTTGCCACATGTCTGCACCTGCAAGGGAACAGCCAGAGGCCAGGGTGCTCTGCTCCCTTGGCCCTCCCTACCCCGTGACCCCCTACCCTGGGATGGTGCACAAAGGACATTGTACATAGTTTTCACAGGAAAGAAGCTTTTTATTGTTGATGGGTGGGTTGGGTGGTGGAGGGGCTCTGTTTGTTGAGGTGGGAGGGGGCTCTGTTTGTTGGGGAGGAAGTGGGGCTCTAGTTAATGTGAGGAAATAAAATCTTGTTCTTGTAATATGTGTATGCAGTGAGCATGGTGCTGGGGTTTGGGAGGTGGGGTTGGGGTGCATTTCTGGCAGCACTGGTGAGCTAAAGAAGGGAGTTTTGGAGGAGGTGGCTGGTCAGGGCTTCTTGCACCCAATGCCCCAATCCCTGATGGCAGGTGCAAGGCTCTCCTGGGACCTGGGAGGGTGGGGGGGCAGCACAACTGCTACTACCACTGCAGGTGGTGCTTCCACTGCTAGGCATCCTCCACATGCTGCACCTCCTTCACCCAGGCCTCATGGAATTGCTCCCCCCAGGCCTTGCAGATGTTATGCAGCACAGAGGCTGCAATAATGACCTGGGGGAGGTTGTCCTCAGCAAACTTGAGGTAGGCAGTGAGGGAGCACCAGCGGCCCTTGAGGTGGCTGAAGGCGCATTCCACCAGGGTGCAGGTCCAGCCCAGGTAGTGGTTGAAGTGGGCCTGGTGGGGGTCCAGATGGCTCATGTAGGGCTGCATCAGCCAGGGCAGGAGTGGGTAGGCAGTGGGGCTGTGTGAAATTTCAGCAGCAGCCATTTCATTTTGTTTTGTATTCAGACATTTTGGCAGCCGAAACATCAAATCCAAAAGGAAATGCAAGGCTCTGAAACAGCTCTGAAATGGAACAGATCCAGGGAAAGAGGAACTAAGACGGATTAGGGAGAGGAGGGCTGCTCTGATATTGACATCTGTAACTGGCTAGTGACAATGATCTGTCCCTGAGGTCCCTTCCAATACCAATGTTCTGGGGGAGGGACAGAGAAGCACCATAAAAGGCTGTTCGTAAACTGCTTTGTGCCATTTTGCAGCTGTGTCTGCGTAGCAGCAAGAGGAGCAGCAGAGAACAGCATCTGTAAGCTTGCAGCTTGGTAGTGCCTTCCTAACAAGTTCTAGCCAATCCTTTTCTATTTACCCTTGCCTACCCTCTCTATTGTTATCCCTTGCAACCCTTTCTTCCCCCAAAATTCTGTTGTTTGTTCTTCTTTTTCCCCGCCACCAAACAAAAAGAAAGCAGTGCTTTACCTGCCAGTATCTCATCACTGTGCACTGCAGGAAAGCACTACACATACATTATACACACAAACACATTTTTTTCCAGCACATGAAATATGAGGAGTGCTGGAAAGGCAGGTGCCAGGTCTTCTGGCAGGGGAGCCAGAAGGGGCAGAGGGAGAGCTGTAAGTTCCCCTTCCCCCAAACTTAGATGCACCCTATTTCCTACTATCTCTAGGAGGCATGAAGCTTCTGGTGCTAGTGGCAGCAAAGAGGTGGGCCCAGTGCCTGCATCTGCACCCCCTTCAATAACACCAGCCACAACAATAACCCCCAGCACCACCAGCATGACAAGCAGCACCAGTATATCAGTCTCCTCCACCCCCATTTCAGTTCTCAGCCTGTGTTGGGAGAGCAGAGCTGAACAGAAAAGGAGCTGGATTTGGAAGCAGGGAACCTGAGTTCCCTAGCAACAGAAATTCTGGGGCCTGAGGAGGAATCTGAGTTTGTACTCCACTCCTCTCCAAGTTCCCCTAGAGTCAGGTCTCTTTCCCTGGAAGGCAGTTCAGAGGAGGTTGACATTGACGTTGTGGAGGCAAGTGGCTCAGCTGAGTCAGCTCCTCCTGTTGTGCCTCTGCCTCCTGAGAAGTGGGGTCAGGCAGGATCCGCACCCGCACCTCAGAAGCGAGGGGGTCATGTGATATGGGATTATTTTGAGATGAAAGATGATCCCACATATGCTATCTGCCTGCATGGCTGATAGAAGACTAGCTGGGGCAAGGAGATTAAACACTTCAGCACCATGGGGATGCTGATGCATCTCAGGAGGCACCACCCCCTTTCCCTTGCTCCTCCTCAGCCTGGCACCAGTGGGAACATGCACAAAAAGAAGTCCCCCCCCCCCGCCCCTCACTCCAAAGCACCCATCCCAGTGAAGCAGAGGCAGGCCACCCTTAAACAGTGGGGCAAAGGCAGACAGAAAGGGGGGCGCATTGCAAAGGTGAGTGAGATCACCCAGAGCATCAGGGAGATGCTTCCTCTGGATGGCCAGCCCTAGTTGAGCAGTCAGGGTTCAAGCGGCTCATGTTGCTTGTGGCTCCATTCTACCAAGTGCCCTCATGCACCACCTTCAGCAGGATGGTGGTGCCTTCCCTGTATGAGACAGGCAGGGAGTACTTGAGGGAGGAGCTGTGCAAGGCAGCTCCACAGGTGGTGTTGCACTTCACCTTGGACATCTGGAACATCTGGAGTGGAGATCATGCCTACCTCTCTCTCATAGGGCACTGGTGCCATCAGTCAGGCCATCAGTGAGCTCTCCTTCAAGCTGAGGTGAGAGATGAGTCCCACGTGGCAACGGAGATTGTGATGGCCGTAAACTGCATGGTGCAGAGATGGCTCATTGGGCAGGGTGAGCTCACTGAGGGTTCATGGTAACTGACAACAGGGCCAATATAGTCAAGGCAGTCTGCTGTGTGGCACACAAGTTCTACCTCATAGTCAGGGATGACTGGGAGGGGGACAGAGCTGCCGGTGATGGCACCATCACAACCGGTTAGCTCTTTTCAAAATGCAGGAAGGTGGTGGGTCACTTCCACTGGAGCATCAAAGGGGGCAAGATGCTGCAGGACAAACAGGCAGAGCTGAGTGTCCCATAGCACAAAATCATCCAGAATGTGGATATTCAGTGGAATTCCACATACCTCATGCTGGAAAGGCTGGTAAACCAACAGAAGGCCATCCATGAGATGGCCTTGCTCGGGGAGATTGGGATCAGCAGCCCACTTAACAAAACAGCATGGGATACCATCTCCCAGATCTTGGTGGTCCTCAAGCCATTCCTTGAGGCCACCGAGACCATCAATGCTGGCAATTCCTCCTTAGCCAGGTGATCCCCATAGTGATGGCACTTGAGAATCAAATGGAGAAGTTCTAGGGGATCATTGTTCCTGGCTGGGGCAATCTGCTGACACCAGAGGTGCAGGCACTGGTGAAGTGGCTGAGGGAGGGCATCAAGAAATGGCTGGATCCATTGCAGTCCAGTAGGGTCCACTTGCTGGTGGCCATGTGCAACCCAAGGGGTAAAGGGGCACACATGTGGCAGCAAAACCCTGGATCAATGGATGGAGATGCTGGTGAACAGAGTCGGGGAGGCAGAAGGGCACAGGTGGGGGGGGATGTAGAAGAGGGGGATCCATTTTTCCATGCCAGCCCTCCCAGTAGCAGCCAGTCTTCTCCATGGCAGCTGGTGCTAATGTGGGCCAAGGGCATGGCTTCAATGTTGGGGTCCAGAGGCACCAGACCCCAACTGGGCAGGTAACATGGAGGCCCCAGTGGATCCTTATCTCAGTGAGGACATGGAGCCGCTGGACTGTGACCCCTTGGTCTATTGAGCAACCCAGAGCCTGATGTGGCAGGATCTAGCCACGGTTGGCCAGGAACACTGACCAGTGTTCCAAGTGAAAGGGTGTTCACCATTGCTGGGGATGTTGTGACACCCCACCGCACCTCCTTGGATTCTGGTTTGGTGGAGCAGTTGGTGTTCCTCAAGGTGAACCTCCTGCTGCTGGGGTTCCCTGAGGTCCACGTGCAGGAGTGTGTGCCACCCTCCTCACTCCATTTGCACCTATTTCCTTTTTTAATTTTTTTAAAAACCATTTAATGCCCCACTCTCAGAGCTGGAGGTAGCACCCGCTGCATCACCAGCCAGCAGGGGAAGAACATCTCCCCGCTGAGCTCCCATGCCAAGATGAACTTGGAGTTGTGGCCTGAGACTATGGTGAAGGAGGAGGGACCAGGTCCTGGGCATGACCTACAATTGCACCCTGCCAGGGTTGGGAGGCCTGGTGGGACTGCCAGTGGTGCAGCAGCACTAAGAAATGCCAGGACTGAGGACCTCCCTGGTAAAAGGCAGATAGGAGGTGCCTTATAACCTCCAGCCACAACATGCACCCACAGTCCTGGCTATGGAAAGCCCAGACTAGTAAGTTCTTTGAGAGGCCTGAGGCTTGCTGGTTGCAGTGGAGTTGTGAGGCTCCATGTGAGCTTAGCTGCCTGGGATGCCATCTGTGAAGCATTGGCTTTTGGGTTTAAAACCCTTTGTCAGGCTGAGGAAGCATCTGCAGTTCTGTGTGTGCTTTTCTTGGATGGGAGGAATAGTAAAGAAGCTAGAGGCTGGCATGCAATGCAGGCAAGAAAGCCTGTCAATGAAAATGTAAATTGAGGCATCAGGGGGTGAGAGACAGGCTGCGGGGGTTGGGGGGAGGAGTGGGGGGAGGTGGAAGGGGGATATAGCTGGTAAAAGTGGAGACGTACCAGCTACCTGGGGAGTCAGATGTCAGACAGGATGTAGTATGTCATAAATCCAATGTCTATATGGAGTCCATGAGTTTCTGTATCTAGGAGGTTGATGAAGTAAAGTTCACAGGCCTATCTGTGAAAAGTGGTTTGTAAATTACCTTTGAGGATCAGAACTGAGAGACTGGAGACAGAGTGGTTTCCTTGTGACTAATGTGCCCCCACAGGTAGTTGGGTATTCTTGTCTGTAATAGATTCTGGTGTGCATTTTGTGGGGGTACTGGATATATGTTGGCAGCTTTTGCATTTCTTGTCATGGCATGGTCTGGATCCATTTGGTATGTTTTGGGCTATAGGAAGTTGGTTTCTGGTGATGAGGTTAGTGATGTTTGATGCTTATTTGAATTTACAAACCACTTTTCACAGATGGGCCTGTGAACTTCACTTCATCAACCTCCTAGGTACAGAAACTCATGAACTCAAAATAAACATTGGATTTATAACACAATACAACCTGCCTGACATCTGACACTCCAGGTAGCAGGTACCTTTCCACTTTTACCTGCTACATCCCCCTTCCAGCCCCTCACCCCCAGCCTGTATCTCACCCCCTGACACCTCAATTTACATTTTCACTGACTGGCTTTCTTGCCTGCATTGCATGCCAGTTTCTGGCTTCTTTACTATTCCTTCCATGCAGGAAGAGCCCACACACACAAACTGCAGATGCTTCCTCAGCCTGACTAAGTGTTTTTAAACCCGAAAGCTTGCAAAGAAGAATTTCTCCAACTATTCAGTTGGTCTAATAAAAGATATCAGATTGACCCTAAGAACCTTGTCTGGGCTATGTCTTTAGACTAACATGGCTATAACCTACACCCCTTAACACACACAAGTGACACAAGTTTTGCTTTCAGCAGTTTGAGATGCAGTTTCACAAAAAGCCCTGCACCAATCTGCCTGAAACCTGGCAGGCCTCGTGCCCACATGGGGGGCTATGTATGTGGCAGGACAGGTGATACTGAGGGTCGCCATTTAATGCACCACTCTCAGAGCTGGAGGCGGCAGTATAGTTTCTCACCAGCCAGCAAGGGAAGAACATCTTCCTGCTGAGCTCCCTTGCCAGGAAGAACTTGGAGGTATAAGGGCCAGGGCTATATAGGGAATGGGAGGCCCCACGTCATGCTGGGCATTACTTAAAACTGCACCCTGCCACAGTAGAGAGGCCTGGGTGGGACTGCCAGTGGTGCAGCAGCCCCAGGAAATGCCAGGACAGTGAACCTCCCTGGTGAAAGGTGGGTAGGTGGTACCTGATGACCTCCAGCCACCACATAGTCTTGGTTGGGGAAAGCCCAGGTCTGTAAGATCTTTGAGAGACCTGAGGCTTACTGGTTGCAGTGGAGATGTGAGGGTGAGAACAGAGGCTACCATCCCTTCTATTTCCATCCCGCAGCACTTTAAGACACACACAAAGCTACAATCCCACTGAGCTTTAAGACATGCACAAAGTTAAACATCATGAGTTTTGCTTTCAGCAGTTTGAGGTGCAGTTTCCCAGAAACCTCTGCACCTATCTCCTTGAAACTTGGCAGGCTTCATGGACTCAGAGGGGGCATCCCTGCATTTTTTATTCCACTCTGCCTACACATGCACAAGTGACATGAGTTTTGCTTTGAACAGTTTGAGGTACATTTTCCCAGAACCCCCTGCACCTATCTCTTTGAAACTTGGCAGGGATTTCTGGGAACCCCTTTACCTATCTCTTTGAAACTCCCCATTATAGCCTATGGCTGAAACACTGAAACAACGTCAACATTCCAAACCAGTTTTGAAACAGTTTTGGTCGAAACAAAACGGGACAGCGATCTGAAACACCGAAATGAATCACTGTCCCTCCAAAATGCTAAATCTGAACTGAAATGAAACACAGCCATTTTGCACAGCCCTACAAAACACTGAAACAAAACACTGTCCCTCTGAAACACTGAATCCAAAACCAAAATGAAACACAGCCATTTTGGACAGCCCTATGCAGGGTCCCCGATGAGGAGGGGTGGGACAGCCATGGCTTCCCCTACACACATTTTTTTTTCCTTTTGTAGGAAAAAACTTCTTTTGTAGGACTTCTCTGGTTTACAGTTAAAGACTGTATATGCATGCTTGTATGTGTGGTAATTGGTTCATAACCAACAGCATAACATTTGAATGGCCTAGCCACAAAATTCCCATAGCATTTTTTCAGCATTAACCTCACACTTGTGTCCTTTTTTTTTGCTGTAGCAAAAAAAAGCATCTGTAGCATCATTAAGAGATAACACACAGCCTTTTCAGTTTTGCTAAACTGAATGTTTACCTAAGGACATATTGGAGAAATGCTTTCTGTTAGTTGTGGCTCAATGCTTTTTTAGAAGCTGAGCAGATAATCAGCTAGGATGGCTCTTTGTGTGTGTCTAACTGGAATTGCTGTGTTGCTGTGTACAGGATACATGAATTTGTAAATAAAAATATTTCATGGCAGTGAAATATTATAATGCCTATTTAGCAATACTTCCTGTCAACATAATCTGTCCTATTACATGGATACATCTTGAAAGAGTAATACTAGAAGACTGGAGGATTAGAATATACTATTACAGTCATCTGGCATTAGAACTTGGTTCCTTTTGGTTGCACTACTTCATAATATCTTCCAACATGACCGTCAGGTAATCTTTTACCAGCACACATTAGGCTATTTTTCAAAGCATTAGCTTCAACTAAATGTATGCTATAGTTTGTTCGTCCTTTTCTTTAATCATCTATCTGCTGAGATACCTAACAATATCTCAAAACGATGCCAATGATGGACAATTACTTGGCTAGCCTCATATTGCCCAATAAATTATCTGTTCTGGGCAATAGGTAGGTATCATCTACTGTCTCTTGAGTTACAGTAGTTCATTTAAAAATGCACAGAACCTTCTGTTCTTGGAATTAAGTCTTCTTGGAGAAACTCATGGGCTTTCAGAAATGTTAATGATTCCTTTCTTGTATCATTGCATTCATTTCTCTTTATCATCTTCTCATTGTCCTTAGCCACTCTGGAAGCTGTTTATTTAAATGACATTTGCAAATATTCTTTTCCAAGAGGATTCTTAAAAAGAAGAGAAAATTAGTCTGTTTTCTGGATGCTTAGCTGCAAACTGTGAACAATTATGCTAGCTCTAGCAAAAAACAAATGGGTAGTTAACGTATATATTTAAGTGATTGAGTGATTCAGTTTTATACATGAGAAAAACAAAAATCAATCTAATTTTTAAGTAAGAAAAAGCTTGACTCTGAATGATCAAATATGAGAAGAAAGAAAGCCAAATATTTAAAAACAGGATATAGAGTAGAATATACTAGCTAGCAAAATCAGAGAGTGAGGGAAATGGATAAAGGAGTGAAAAAACAGAGTATAAAAAGATTAGCTCTCCAGTTAAGAGCCAATATAATTGCAGAAGCATTAAAATCCCTGTCAGAGATTTACTGAGGACTCTGCCCTGGATTAGAATTTGATATAAAATAACTTAACTGTAGTCATACAATTTCTGTGCCATTTGTAGCAGAGTTAATAGCATATGTTCCTGGAGGATTACAGTCAATGATTAAGGAAATTAGGTTTTGTTTGAATTTAATTTAGTTATATAAAGCTGCTACAATAATTTACGGCTTTGCTATTTTAATATTTAATAACCTAGATCTTAAAAGAATCCTAGATATAGCAGTGTCATTATACATTGAAATATTATCCCCATAAGTCATTTATATTTGCTAGTTGATAAGAATGTTCATCAACTAGATGGGCTCAACAGGAGCTATCTGATAAAGCCAATGCAGTTTTACAGGTGTTGGTGAGAAGGGAGGCTTTCAATGTGTGGTATCTGTTAAGCCATAATTCACTGAAAGGAACTTCACATTCTCAGCTGTAGTAAACAGTCCCTGCAGTGAGGCTCCTCTAATGTTTTTCTTCCTTTCATTTTAAGCATGTGGCTTTGTAAGCATTAAAATGCTGCCCTGTCTCTTTTATAAATCCTCCATTTCTCCCATGCTTTCTCTTCTCCCTTTTCATCTCTTCTGTTTTGTCAGTTCTCTCTAGTTCCCTCATTCTTCCTCCCTCCACTTATTCCCTTCACCTTTTCTTTTTCTTGTCATAATGTTGTCCAAACATTTCATTCCATCCTTCTCTCTCACTGCCTTTCTATAGTCTCTCCCACTTAGCTATTGTCTCTATTGTCCAGGGCCATGCTTCTCAAAAAAGTGACCTCAGGAAGCTGCTGCCTGTCTTGGGACAGTTCCCCAAAATCTGTGCTGAACTGAGGAGACCAGGGCTGTCCTGACACTGATTCCAAATCATACCTTATTTTCAGGGGTGAAAGTACTTGTTATGAAGTGTTCTCAATTATAATGTGTTTTCAGTTATTAGTGGTGAGGGGCTAAAGCTAGCTATAAGCATCCAGCCAGATGTTCGGTGGTTGTAAACTGGTATAGTTCCAGTGACAACAAAATCTGGGCAGCTCCAAAATGATGCATGACAGGAAACATTTTTGATCATATTAAAGAAAAGTTAGTTGGAAGCATGTGCATAATGTAAGACTTTTTGCGATGACACATCCTTCCTGTTAGCTTTATAGTTGTGACAGAAAAATGCTCCAGAGGGATTATTGTTTTTTCTGAGAACCGGACAACAAAACTGTACCCAGAAATTCAGTGACATTCTAAGAGTCATTCTTCCCCATCCCTGGCTCCCTTCATCTCCCCATTTTTGAAAAAAAATGGCTCCAGGCTTATTCAATATTGTATACATCAAATAAGATTTTTGTCATGGTTGGAAGCAGCCCAGTGCCATAACCCTTTTGTTTGGTCATTGCTTCACTCACTGACTGGGCAGATGGTATAGAGTATATCCGTGTATGAAAAATTGTGGAATTAATACTACATAGGGATGAGATCGTGTCACTTCATCTAGCTTTTTAGGAGACTGTAGAGATTAATAGTCTGCCTGACATTTACATCCTTTTAAGGTTAGGAATCCTATTTAGTCTTTCTACATCATTACAAGATCATCTGGTCCCCCTCCTACCCCCTGTTTCTATTTTTTATTTGTCCTGTTATATAAACATTAACATCATCTGGTGGTCATGCCAGAAAATGTTGTTGAATGTTGTGACAATGAAACAATAGATTCCTAATATTCACAGGACTCAGACACTAAACTTCTATTTCAGAAAGTTACAGATATAATGAGAGAAGAAAAGTTAATAAGCTTAAGACCAGAACAGTTTTTAGATTTTCATTTACAGTAGCTCTTCTGACAGAGCAGTGTTAGTGGCGCCTCAGTAAAAATGAGAATATGGAGTGCAATTTCTTTACAATACTAGACTGCATCATTCAGGAAAATTAATAGGAATTACATGGCTATACTGAGCTCTAAGCACAGCTTGCTACAGATCAAATGAAAAATCAGCAAAGAATACATTTAGCTCCTGGATATGGAGGCCAGCTTTATGGCATCCCAAACATGGTTCAGAGCAACCTCAGGGCAGCTCTAAACAATGCCAAATGGCTTTGACTCCAAGAGACTGGTTTACTTTCTGAGACAATTAAAGCTCAGTAACGCTCATTATCCCAGTTATGTCCCAATGCTCTCATGTGCACCCAGGGTTAATGAGGATAATAGTATATTCCCCTCATATAGTCTGTCCATGTTGCTTTTTTTTTAATCCATGGGCTTCTGCATGCTAGAAGAATCTCCAGACAGCTTTCTGGTCTCCTCTTGGGTGGAGTTTGAAGAGGGGCAAGAAAAGGCAGGAGGTCTGGCCAACCGAGAGAAAGACATGCCTCAAAATGAATTAAGTCCATTGCCCAGATTGCTTGCATGTAGGTTTAAAAAAGAATGCAAGTTACTTGGTCTGCTAATGAAATTCATCATTACTTGTAGCAGAAACATAAGATGGGTGTTTTTGCTGAAAGCAAGGCCTCAGTGACTGTCAAGATGCTTAATTATGTTCTTCTATTGCATCTTAGCTGCCACTGTCCTGATAAACAGAACAGAAAGGAATACAGTTTGCCAAAGCTTCTTTGAAGCTAAACATACTAGTTTCCTCCTTGCACTCTTATACAGCTGCAAAACCTTTCCAATGGCAGAAATCTCCACATGTTTGTTGGCTTCAAAATATATTCAATTTTGCAAATAAGCGTCCTCCCAAAGGCTGTAGTTTCTCAACAAACCATCTGCTCAAACATTTTCTGTATCAGGAAAAAGAGAGACTGAGAGCCAGAACATTTTTTGAATGTTTATTTCCAAGTTATTAATACCTGATCTGCCATCCAGAGATTTAGAACATTTTTTCTAAGTAAAACAATATTGTTGAGTTGTCTGACAGCATCAAAAAATGAGTGATCACTAACAATTTTGTTTTTGATAACACCCTCCATGTGGCTAACAATGGCAGCTTGTTTATAAATAATTTAATCTGTTCCTCCTCTTGAGTACTTTATCCCATTGACTACACTTGCTTCATCCTTTATCTGAGACATTTGTCTATGCTGTTCCTGGTGTAGATAATGACTTGAGAGGTAAGAATAAAAGGGACTGTACAGTGTAATAGGCACCTACAAATATCTTCCAGAGCTAGACTCAGCAATGTCACAGCCTGTTTCTAATGGTCTTTAAGCTGCCTTAAAGTTGAATGTCAAGGATGAATGTTTCTGAAGGGAAAAGTCACATAAGGAAAAAACAGTATGGAAACCACTAATGATTCCAGAGTCCTTTATGGAATTTGCTGAGTCTGATAAACATTATTTGAATTAGACATTACATTCTTATTTGACAAGGAAATATTCAGCACCTGAGTAGAGAAAGAAAAAGTAATGACTGAACTTGTATAATTACATGCTGAATTTTTCATATTTAATATATGATCCAGTGTCAATACTAAAGAAATACAATAGTGGGGAGAAAAAGATGATCTCATTAAGAGTTCTTCTCCTAAATTAAAACAATACAAATGAGGTAGATTAGCACCATTGCCTCCAAACTTCATGGGAAATAAATTTAGAATTGCATTGGCTTTAAGGGTTCTACCATAGAGGGGGAAGAGGACAAAACTCATACCATCCGAGTAGTATTTTTTTTATTAACAAACAGTGCCTATTTCTTTGGAAAGTTTCCATGTGACTGCTCAATAAGAGTGTCTCTTAAGTTCTGGAGCATGAACAAAAAGCTTTATCATTCTTTTTTAGCATCCTGAATGATTACCACTCTCCAATACACCCTTTCACAAAAAACCTTGTATTTCCTGTTTTAGAAACTTATGGGTGGGGTTTTCAGAAGCTCACTTTATAGCATTAATGCTGGTTCTAGAATTTTACTATTGCCTTCATAGTGAGGAAAGTTAACCAAAGCTAATCACTTTTGAAAATCCCACATCATAAATGTTATGTTGTATATTTTAATCAAAGAATGATGGCTCCCCTACTATGGAATATAGGATTTGCTGTCAACAGAAGATTATTAATTGGAGGGTACAAATAATTCAGGAGGCTAAAAAGACAAAGCACACTTTGGTGACTCTTTGGAGTATGGTATATAAACTATACTGCTGATAGTCTTTTTCACAGCAGTGATAGCAGTTTTGTGTAGGCCTCTGGTGCATGTTACATTTAAGGTGTGATTAATATGTTAATCACACTCTGAGCACACAGGTCCACTCGCTTCCCTCTTATTGCGTTGTGATCACCAGGACCTCTGCCTCATCTGCTTTCCCTCTTCTCTGCCATGTCTTGATCTTACTATTCTTTGGGAGTATGGATGGTGTCTAGAGGGATGGTTCTACTGATGAGGATCAGTCTTCCGGAGGGCTCCACCACCCCTACACCCTGCCCCTTTCCTCTCAGGTAATGAGTCATCCTTCTCCACTGACAATGAGTATGAGTCACTGGGTTCCCGCTTCTCCCAGTCTGATTTCGTTGCTGATGCCATGAAAGGTTGGTAGCCAGGTCTTTTAGACAGGTCTCTCTCTTGAATGTTACAGCCTAGCTTCCAGCGGTCTTTCTCCTCACAGTGACTGGCAGATCCTGAAGGCTGAGATCTCTACCTGCCAGTCTCTGAAATTCTCAGTTAGGTGGCAGTAGGTCCGAGGTGTATGTCCTCTAACTTAATTAACTATAACTTAGGTGCCCAGGGGATCTAACTTGCCCCTACTAATTCTCCCTTGCCTGGGAGTACTGGATGATAAATAAAAGGAAAAGAGGCTATCCTCCCCTTGTTTGTATTATTTTCTCAGGGGAAGACTCAGAACTCGGGTTCAGAGATTCAGCTCAACTCCCTGTAGCTGGCTCGAACCTGGTAACCATTTATTCAGTCCCTTTGGGCAAATCTCTCATTTGCCCATGCTACCTAAGGTTTCATGAGGCTAACACTGCCTCTGGCATTGGTTCATACCTCTCCTGTTGGACTTGATAACCTTTCACTGGACACTCTCTCCAGATATCCCTGTCCCTCCAACCGGTGTGTCCACCCACAAGTACCCTGTGGTCCGGTGTTACTTATCTTGCTTCATGCATTGAGTTGGTTGTTCACTCATGGTCACAGTTCTCCTGTGTCCCACAAGGATTTGGTTGGCTGAGTCCCTGTTGTGGCAGAGCCCTCTACCCAATCCTGCTGCACTGTCCCTTTTCCCTGGACACTGAACCTCTCTCAGCATCCTCCTTTAAACTCCCTGGGCTTCCTCTCAGCACCAGCCTCCAGGGCATATGTTCCCCAGACCCGAAGTGTGGTTCCAGTTCCCCCTCCCCTTCCCCCTATGCTCCTTTTGGCAAGCCAGGGAATCGCAGCCCATCTGGATCCCACCAGGTAGGTTCCTCTCCCACAGCATTCTTTTTCACCATGTTGAGTAGAGCAGCTTGTCCAGCCCCTGCTGGGGGAATTTTCCCACCCTGGAGCTTGTCCCTAGCATACTGGGGAATTGGGGCTTGCCCAGGTCCTTCCAAGTGAGTTCCCCACCCCTGATGTCTTTCTCCAGCATGCTGAATGTAAAGTCCAGACCCCACCGGGTAAGTTATCCCCCCAGGGCTTGCTGCCAGCATGCTGAGAAGGCACGGCTCATACAGGCCCTGCTGGGTGACTTTACTGCCAGCATGGCCCCTCTTTTGGGGGTCTAGCAGGAGCTATGTAGTAAACAGTAACCAGGTTACACATGCAGCTGTTTTATGGCACCATAAAGTGGAAAACCAATGACAAAGATATTTCACAAAATATGTGGAACATCTTTGTGACTCACTTCTATGGCCCCTCAGTGATAGAGCAGCTACTTAATTTGTGAGATCTTGGAGTCATTATTGACTCCAAGATGAGCATGAGCCACCAGTGTGAGCCTGCAGACAGCAAGGCCAGCCATACCTTGTCATGCATCCAAAGCTGCATCTCAACCAGTCCAGAGAGGTGATACTCCCCCTCTATGTGACTTTGGTCAGGCCGCAGTTGGAGTACTGCATCCAGTACTGGGCACCACACTTTAAGAGGGATGTGGCCAGCCTGGAGAGGGTTCAGAGGAGGGCCACCCACTTGGTGAAAGGGCAGCAGGACAGGCCCTACAAGGAGAGACTGAGGGACCTGAACCTGTTCAGCCTCAGCAAGAGGAGGCTGAGGGGGGACCTGGTGGCTGACTACAAACTCATCAGGGGAGATCAACAGCAAATAAGTAAGCCCTTTTCTCCCCAGCATCACCTGGGGTGACAAGGAACAATGGTAATAAGCTGATGGAGAATAGGTTTAGGTTAGAGATCAGAAGGTAATATTTTACAGTTAGGGTGGTCAAAATCTGGAACCAACTTCCCAGGGAAGTGGTCCTTGCCCCTGTGGTGGGCCAGTAGGGGGCGCTCTTGCATTGAGTCACCCACCTCACTGTGCCCAACCACCTTCCAGGCTCTGAGTGCCTCCCTGGGGGCGCCTCACGTCTGGCCGACCCCCTTCCTGGAGCACACCCACTAGCCTGGGGGTTCCACTGCCACCACCCAGGGCTCTGGACTGATTCTGGCTCTGTGCACCCTGGGAAACACAGGCCTAGTAGCCCTCAAGGGTACTAGATTCACTTCAAGAAGTTGGGATGCTTCCCTCAGTCAGAAGCACAAGTAGTGGTCTCCCTTAATCAGCCGAACCAAGGGGACCCCAAGGCATAATCTAGACCTGCTCCCAATAAGTCTTCCACACTAGGTACAAAGGACAACTTTATTGGTTACAGAGGGTAGGGTTAGAATAGGGTACAGGGTACAGCAATATCAGAGAAAGCCCATAGAGCAAACTCCCCTGGCTATGTAGGCTTTGATCATGCATCTGAGTTACTGCCAGCTAAATATCTAGTTTGATCTCAGGTAGCTGACTCACAAGTATCATCCAGAGGCAGTTGGAGATTCCCTCTGGAAGCAGGCAGTTCCTTGAGCATGAGCTTTGAGAAAGAGAGCAAGTTCCAGATGGTCCAGCTCTTGTCCCTCTCTGAGTCTTCCTCATGGCTGCTGCCCCCTCTTCCTGGGCAGTCCTTAACTTATATAGCCCTTGTGACCTCATTCACCTGGTCCAATGGAGGCCAGCACCTGTTGGCTGGCAGCCAACCATTTTGAAATACATCACTAGTTGCTGGGCAGACTGGCAGTCCCTAGTTCCCCAGGGAGCAAGCCCCTCACCCAGGTATGTGATACCAGTCACGTAGGCAGAGGGAGCAGGTTTCCCCCCTCCCTCAGGAATGTACTCAGCTCAGGTTACCTAAAGAGATAGGGTAAGGTGTGTATCCTCTGCTGGGCCCATCCTAATCAAATTGTCACAGAGCAGAGCTTTTGGGGAGAAACAAAGGTGGCCTTCTGCCACAGCCCCTACCTTGGGCAAATTCAAGAGGAGGTTGGATGATCACCTGTCTGGGGTCTTATGAACCCAGCATTCATTCCTGCCTGTGGCAGGGGGTCAGGCTGGATGATCTGTTCAGGTCCCTCCTGACCCTAGCTACTATGAAACTATGAACTATGAGAAAGCAACAAAGGGTCTGTAGAGGTTGCCTACTGCTCCACAATAAAGTTAATTGTTTAGTTCTTATTCATGTATGCTATACAGAGGCCAACTTTATGGCATCCCAAACATGGTTGTGTTTACTGAACCCAATGGTCACTGCTCAGAAGACATATGTGGAGAATCTTCTAAATCCTACTTACATGCATATTTCAAAAGAAAGATATAGGTGTTTCAAAAGAACAAAATATTAGTCACTGCTACCCATGCATTATAATTTAATAAAAATGTTAAGAGTAGAGATGTCATGGTAAAGCAGATTAAGTAAGGGATGTTTTGCAGGGTCTGGAATATACCATTATAATTTAAAATAATTAGGCCTGGAAAAACTGGCAACAACTTTTACTATAAATATGGATACGCCAGGGAGGTTAGAAAAGATGTCTCCATGGGGGCATTTAAAGGTATTAAAATACATCTGTCAGTACAGTATCTGCATAGCATCCATGGGTGTAGCAATAAAACAATGTTCATATGTAGCTGGGGAAAAAAAACAAATATGAAGGATCTATTCAGAGCATGTGGTTGACTAATCTAGTATAATCTGCATATCTTTTTTTTTTTTTTTTGGCCAGGCATTAATAGTACAGAAGAGGAACATTTCTTAAAATACAGGATAAATGTCACTAAGTCAGTTCCACTGGCTTCACAGATGGTGAATCCAAGTATCTCTATTTCACTTTTTGTGTATATCCAGGACCAAATATTTCATGAGGCCTCAACCTACCTTACATTTGCACTCACACAAATGTGAGTAAACACAACAGTTATGGTAACCTGTGCTTGGATATATTGTAGTTTTACATGCACAGAATCTATAATTTGTGCTGTACACATGAGGGAATCCATCACCGGCAGGTAACACTGTTAAAAAAAAGAAAAGAACACTCAAATGTTTTCATGCACAAAGATATATATGCAAAAATGGTAGGCGTGTTTTAGACTTTGGCACTTAAAATATTGTCATGCTGGTAAAAAAACCAACAAAACAGTTAAAATGAAAAAAATAATGAATTCATTCTAACACGTTATTGTGCAGCAGCACTGAAATGATCAAGGAAGGAAAATAAGGCTTATGTCAAACACATTGATTTACATCAATCATACTCTGAGCAGATATACATTGGGAAATCCCTTGTGTCCATTTGTAATTGGCAGAAAATGGAGTAGGTCTAAAGGCTCAGCACACACTTTTAACATTTAACAAAACGTGACGTCATTTTCAAGGCCAATACTCTGCCTCTGGCAATCATCATCTGGATATCAAACCAAATACCTAGTGCAGTTTTTTTTCTGTGATATCATATCGTGGCATACCTCTTTGCAGCAGTATGATGAGACAGAAACATCACACCACATGTGTATTTATGGTGACATTGCTGAAAGCCTAAATCTGTGACCAATACCTAGATGGGGAATCCCACTGAACTTTGCTTGTACCAATTAGTAGGGCTGTGTAAAATGCCTGTGTTTAATTTTGGTTTGGGATTTGGCATTTCCATGGGACAGTGATTTGTTTCATCATTTTGAATTGCTGTTTTGTTTTGTTTCAGCCAAAACTGTTTCCAGTTTTGACACTGTTTCAACAGTGTTTCAGTGTTTTGGCCATAGGCTATAATGGGGAATGACTAAAATGCCTATAACTTTGTCATTTCTTGCCTGATTCTGATGAAAATTGTAGAAATGCTAGCCCATCCTGAGGGCATGAAGCCTGCCAAGCTTCAAGGATATAGGTTTAGGAGTTTCTGGAAAAATGCACCTCAAGGTGCTGAGAGCAAAACTCATGTCACATGTGTGTGTTAAGGCAGAGTGGGGTGAGAACAGCTGGCATGGTAGCCCCTGCTGAGGCCATGAAGCCTATCATGTTTCAAGAAGATAGATGCAGGGGTTTCTGGGAAACTGCACCTCAAGCTGCTGACAAGCAAAACTCGTGACATGTGTGACTTTGTGTGTGTGTTAAGGTGGAACAGGGTGAAAACAGCAGGCATAGTGGCCCCTGCTGAGGCCATGAAGCCTGCAAGTTTCAAGGAGATAGGTGCACTTTGTCATGGAGTAGGGTCTCTAAAGATGGCCATGATACCCCTAGGGCTCTGTGACCATGTCAGCTCTGCCCTGCAAGTGCCTTCTCTTCCCGCTTGCCACCACATCTTGTTGAAAAAGATAATAGATAGGGAGGCTGCCCTTGAGCTTCAGCTCAGTCATGGTCCTAATGCACCCCACTAAACTCTGTAGGTTCTTGGACCCCTTGCTAGGACCCACTCTAAGTAGGTGCCTCAAGGGGACACCCTAAGCCTCATGGGCTAGATGTGTGGCTCCAACCACCCCTTACCATGCCCCATGCCTTGCAGATAGTATATTGATATTGTTCCTGTAAGGAAGTCTCAGTCTCACTCTACCTTCTATTGTGGACTCTCTATGCCCCTGTCACTGCACCCTCACTGGCGCTGGGGCCCCTACACGACACGGTAGTGTGTCCCAATGATGTCTCCTCCTCCCCTAAAATCTCAGCCTGGCCCACCACTTTAAATAACAGCAGGTAAGCAGCACAGTAGCACTAGCATCTCAGGCAGCCAAACTGTCACAGAGCCTTTCTTTCCTTTCCTGAAGGAGCTTCTTCTCCAGCAGCTCTCCCTGCCAGCCACAGCCCTGGGGTTTAGATGTGCCCAGAGCCCTGCCTTCTTCTGGTCAGTTGACTGCGGATAGGTGCTAGTGGTGTAGGTTGTAGCTGTGTTGGTTTAGGGACATGGCAGACAGGGTTCATAAATTTCATAGAAGTAGGGTCGGAAGAGACCTTGTAGATCATCAAGTCCAACCCCCTGCCCTGGGCAGGAGAGAAAACCAGGCTCAAATGACCCCAGCCAGGTAGTCATCAAGCCTCCTCTTAAAGACCCCCAGGGTAGGAGCCATCACCACTTCCCTTGGAAGTTGGTTCCAGATCCTAGCCACCCTGACTGTGAAGTAGTGCCTTCAGATGTCTAGTCTAAATCTACTCTAACAATTTGCGGCCATTATTCCTTGTTACTCCAGGGGGCACTAGGGGGAACAGGGTCTCTCCGAAACCCTGCTGGTCCCCCCTGGTGAGTTTATAGACAGCCACCAGGTCCCCCCTCAGCCTTCTCTTGTAAAGGCTGAACAGGTTACGGTCCCATAGCCTCTCTTTGTAGGGTCTTGCCCTGCTGTCCCCAGATCATTCAGGTGGCACTCCTCTGGACCCTCTCAATGCTGTCTACATCCCTCCTGAAGTGCGGCATCCAGAACTGAACACAGTTCTTTGGGTAAATCTGATATCTTTTAGTAGACCAACTGAATAGCTGGAGAAATATATCTTAGCAAGCTTTTGGGTTGAAGAACCTTTGTCAGGCTGAGGAAGCACCTGCAGTTGGTGTGTGTAGTCTGCCTGGATGGAAGACAGAGGCTGGCATGCAATGCAGGCAAGAAAGCCAGTCAGTAAAAATGGAAATGGAGGTATCAGGGGGTGAGAGACAGGCTGAGGTCAGGCGGAATGGGGTGTAGCAGGTAGAAGTGGAGAGGTTCCTGTGCAGTCAGTGTGGCAGAGCACCAGTGCTACCTGCCACTTTAAGGGCTAGATCAAGCAGTCAGAAGGTGTTTGATTACAGTGGCCATTTTAGAACTCTGGTTGCCTATATAGACAAGAGCAGTTTGTTGCTGGAAGGGAGGCAAGAAACATTTCCTGGCTGAGCTGCTGCATAGGAACATCTTGCAGGTAGAAGCAGGAGGCTCTGGTCCTGGGCATGAACTAAAACTGCACCCTGCTGGGAGTGGGTGGTCTGGTGGGGCTCCCAGTGGTGCAGGAACCCCAGGAAAATGCCAGGCCAGTTACCACCCCGGTGAAAGGTGGATAGGGGCGCCTTAACCCCAGCCCTCACCTTTGGGTGGGTTATATGATCCATCTAATCCAGGGAAGGTCAGGTGAGCTTCTTGAAGCACCTGAACCTGCTGGGGTGAATGACCTCCCAGGGCCAGGCACGCTTTGTGAAGCACCTGATCCGGGGGACCCTGATCCCCAAGTGCAGGCAGGTGACATAGACCTAACCTGAGGGACCCGACTGGTCAATGCTGGGGCCAGGACCCAGATAGGGGTCAAAAGGGCCAGGGGCTCACCACGAGGGATGCCCATATAGAACAGAGAATCTCAGGGTCCCGATTGGCCTGAGACAGGGCCAGAGCTTAAAGGGAAGCCAAAGGTACCAGGGAAGGGGCCACAGCTAACGGGCTAAGGGGATGGTTGAGTTGGCTGCTTGAGATGCCATTTGCAAGGCTTGGGCCACAGTGTAGGGGTGAAACGGTGCCTCAGATAGCACCCCACCCCCCCAATATCAGGGTGTATAATGGGCAGCCTCCCACCTAATTATCACATCAATATTATTACATCAAGGTGTGGGGTCTGAAATTAGTGCAGGTTTTTGAAAGGCTCTCCAACACCTCCTACATAGTCCCAGAGTTCTATTGAAGGTGAAGTCTGTAATTTATTGTTTCCCTCTTTGGGGGCTGTGCGACAGCATAAAGAAAGAAAGACTCTGCAAAGAAATATATGAACACAAACACACTTTACAAATAGAGAAAGCAAAACAGAAGTACAGATCTATACGAAAAATAACAAGCATCATACCCAGAGAATGTCGTGACAGGAACACAAGTAGACAGAGGTCATAGAAGGGGAGTTATACAAGGTATATTTTTGTACAATTCAACAAGCTTCACTACAGTTGCACAGCAGAAGTAGGTAATGGAAAGTGGGAAAGGTATGTATGACAGATGATAAGAGGTTACAAAGACAGGCATAACAAATGTGAGATTTCTTAAATGTTAAAAAAAAAAAAATGGACATTAGGAAATTTTTTTTCAAAAGCTCCTAAGTGGCTTAAAAGTCCAAGTACATTGCACCAGACCAAGATCTAGCAGGGTAATGTAATCCATATTGCAGCCAGACTGCTTTTGGTGCCTGAGCTGACTTGTTTAAAGCTTGTTCAGCTATCTCTTCACCACACTTAAGGCAGCAATGTAGGCATACCTAAAGTCTTGCTGAAATATTAAAAAGAAACTACCAGCAAGTTGATTTTAAAAATTGGATTTTGGCTCCTCAGTCATGTGAGGTACATCAATAAACTGTAAGGCAGTATTATGTACAGAAACTCTAGTGCAGCATCTGTTGCCTCTGGCAATGGAAGCATAGAGCATGCGAATATAGTACAATCCCTGGGCTAACTATCTCAGGGTATCTGAGTGAGAATGATTTGCACCAAAGAGACATACCATAGGTATTTTAGAAAATCTTCCCCTTTCCTCTTAAGGACTTTGATTGTACCTTTTCATCATGGCTTTTTGGAAAAAGAGGCAAGTGATTGCAAGTTTTGTCATGGAATAACTCTTAATATTTATCAACGTCCAGTTTCCCTGAGAATTACATTATTAGGGTTTATGTTACAGTCTAGGAAGGAGGAAAAAAAAAGCTTTTAGAAGAAGAACAAGGGAATAGCCAATTTGCTCTAAGATGAGCTGATTATGTAAAAAGTGCAAAAAAGCCCCAAAGCCAAACAAAACCAAACCCAAAACCCCTCTGCTGTTAGTTATAGGTTTATTATGAGATGTAGAAAGCCAATGAACATTTCCCCTCTGGAGACTCACTTCATTTACTTTCAGAGGGTTTCTGGGTGCATAAGAATAGTAGGACTGAGCCCTCTGCAGAGAACAGGTAACTCAATTCATATTCAATAATGGCCAGATCCAGTGGTCATTTAAAATGAGGTGGCAGTCCTTTCTTTGACTTCAAAAGTCTTTAGATCAGAAACATTTAATGCAAAGAAAACATTAGTTTTTCATATCTGAAAACATTAAAAGGAATCCAAATGTAAATACAGTGGTTTTGGAAGTATGTAAAATATGATAAATATTTCAATTAACTTTTAAAAATTGAACTTTACCCTTGTAAAGTAATTAAGGAAATCTTTATAGAGAGTCAGTGCTTTTAATTGGCATCATCTCTTTAATCTTTTATGTTAATCAGACTAACACATTTACAAGTCATTGGTGTCTTCCATACAAGTAACTAGTTAAAACTCTTAATTAGATTATGGTGAATGTAGGAAAAAGTATTTTTAAAAATATAATCACAGCTTGTTATGACTAATGCTATATAAATTAGCATAAAGTAGTTCAGACAGTTATCCCTGTGACTTTGCAATTAGGAGCACCTGCTATTAGTCCACTTGCTAAACTTTTATCAATTAATCATTGCTATTTCAAATACAAAAACAAAATTGAGTGTTGTGAATATGGGGAGAGTGATTAATTGTAAATGGCAAATTGCTGACTAGCTCCATTATTACCTTTACTTAAAAGATTTTTAGAAATAAGCATCCATCAGTTTTATGAATGCATAAATTACACTAATGTTCTCAGTATCAGATGGACTTTTTTTTGTCCTACTTACTCAGTAGCAGCTATTCTCAAAGTTACACAAAAAAACTTTCAAAGCATGAAACAATGTCCATGAATATCATTCTGGGCATGATTTTCAAATATCCAGTTTTACTGAGTGCTAATTAAGGCCTGATTAATGAAGGCCTTATCAGTGGAAGGCTTTTCCTGGACTTTAAATGGAAGTTGGATCAGACCCTACATTCTGCTCATTTGCGAGTGCTGTCAGGTTTTCAAGCATCATGTGGTGAAGGGCATTTCAGCTGAAATGTTTTAATAAAAGTCAAAATCAGGAAAATGTATCTCTATGCTGACTAAATAAGGCAATAGCAGAAAGCTAAAAGGCAGTATGTGCTAAAATGCCCATTTTAGTATTGTCAGATTAATTCTGAGATATAGGACAGCCCCTGAAAATCTGGAAATTATCAAGAAATATGGTATTAAATTGCTAGAATTGTTTGTCTTGGTTACTCAGATGAAGTCAGTGCATGATTGAGCAGTTCTGAAATACATTATGTGAAAATCCCCAGTAATAGTTAATATTTCACAAAGCTAAAGGACAAAGATCTAAATAAATGAGGGGAACATTATTGACATCAATCAGAAATGTTAACAGTGGGTGTATAGGCCAGGTGCATTCTGTCTTCTTCATCCCTAGAATACCATGGCTATAATCAAGATCCCCTTCCCAGAAAATTACTTTAGCTTTGGGGCAAACACAGGTGTAGGACAAAGTCGCCGTTTTATACATTTCAGTTGTTACTTTTAATCTTAGAATTGTTCCGCTATCCTTTTGGTCATTCCCAGTTTGGTTCACTTTCTTTCATGATGGTATACAAAAACACAAATGCAGTATGTTGCATGTCTGAGAGTACCTAATGAAACAGGTGTTATGGAATTAATTTCTTTTATGATTAATTAATCCATAAAATATATCAAGTGAATATTTGAATGTGTGAAAGAGACTGGAGTGCAATATATAATGTATTCTGCTAACATGTAAAAATGAGTCTTGATTATATTTCATAATACAATTATATAAAATAATTTAAATATTGTACCCTGATCTTAGATTGAAGGCATGTGAACCACAGAGAAGATACACGATCCAGCAAGTGTTTGGAGCCAGAGGGAAGTTCAGCAATCATTAAAATAAAGGGTAGCCATGTAATGCATAACCATAGTGAGGGAGTCATTAATAGCATCCTCAAGAAACATATCAAGAAGCAAATGTCAGCTTAATGAAATGTAATATTAATCAGAGAGCCCACTTGATTATCTTCTCTGTGATTGATAAAGTGACCAAATGTGTAGTTTCAGCAGACTGCAATGGAAATTACAGAGCACCTAATGAACATCACATTCAAAAGGTTTGGAGATTTTTACTGCCTCTCTTTCTGGCATTTTCTAATCTCCCTCCTTCATAGGCTAGGGATTTTAAACAGGTTTACCCTTTTCCCTGGCTCTCTCTTTTTCCCCTTATCAAATGTACAATAAATTGAATTAATATTTTAAATATTTCATTTTAATGAAATTGTTATGCTCCTGCTCTCTCCCTTCTCAGATCATCCCAAATGAACCAAGTGTTCCAGGAGACTCACAAATTTCTATCTTCTAATTCTGATTTTTATAGTACTACATCCTTTTACACTATAAAATTTCTTCACAAATGTGATTTCATTTAAGTATAATGTTCTAAAATGACTAAACCAAAACTCATGGAAGCCATGGAAGTTTTTTTATTTCACTTCAGTAGACCCTATAGAGCATTATTCAAATAAGAACTATTACTTTTAATAATGATGAGGGCCTTCACTGTAACTACTAATCACATATATGTTTGCTGCAGTTTAGAGAGAGGAATGAGCAGGGGAAATCAAAACAGAACAGATCTGACATGAACCAGAACCTCAGCATGATTTTATTAATTTCACTGGGGCTACATCAGTTTCTGTAAACTGAAAATATAGTTTCATAAGTATAAGAGCCAGCACCCAACTGAAGCTTTACACATGTGTTGCATGTGTAGGTCATGTTGCTGCTCTTACTGGGATGGTCTACTTGCATGATCTGTTTGAATGAAAATAATAGAAGGAAGCATAGAACAAGTAAAAAAAAAAAACCAAAAAAACCCACACTAGTCCTGTGTGGTATTTCTCTCCGTCTGCAGCCAAGTAGTGGTGAGTAAACATCAGATGGTCAATTTGATTCATTTTAGATGTTTATCCAGTCCCTCTCCTGTCTAAACATAAGACAGGAAATATCCTAAAAATAGATTTTTTTCTTAATATTTCCAGCATTTCCTAACTTGGATGTGGTTGGAAATAATGCTAGATTCACTGTTCTTTCATTATTACCATGTACATTCTTTGTCAGAATTCAGAAGAGAAAGGACACCTTAATAAGTATTTCTCAGTGTCACGGGATGGGGTCCCCAAGGATGACCGTGATGCCCCTAGGGCTCCATGACCATGCCAATCTTTCCCAATAGGCACCCTTTCTCTCTCCTGACATGTCTTGATGTAATTATAATAAATAGGGAGGCTGCCCTCAAGTTTGTTGGACACCGTTCTGATGGACCCTGCTGAACCCTGTAGGTTCTTGGACCCCTTTTGGGTCCTGCACAAAATGGTTGCCTCACAGGGCACCCTCAGTCTTATGGGCTAGATGTGTGGTGCCAAACTGCCCCTTTGCCATGCCCCAAGCCTCACAGATGGCATTCACACCTTGTCTCTCTCTGTGCCCCCTGGTGCTGGGCTCTCTGCAGCCCTGTCTCTGCGCCCCCTGGTGCTGGGGTCTGTTCACCCCCTTTTTGCTGTGTCCTCTCTGGCACTGGGGTCCCCACAGCGTACTGGGTCCCCACTGAGGCCTCCTCCTTGCCCAGTAGCCTCAGCCCAATCCACCAGTTTTACAGCAACTAAAATATAAGCCCCCAGGTTATAACATAATATAAATAGGTCAGGGTGTGCTCTGCCCTTTAAAAAGTCAAGTTTCCACCCAGTAATAAGTGCCTTGTAGGGTACCTGTTGAACTCCTGGAGCCCCATTAGCCCTGTATGAGATATATCAGGCAACCACTGCAACCCTGGGTAATTCTTCCCTACAGGCTCCTTCCTCTGGCTGTTGCCAGAGAACTAACTCCTGCTTGTCTCTGCCCTGGGGTTTATGTGCGTCCAGGGCCCTGCCTTCTTCCGGTCAGCTGACTCAGTGCAGGTGCAGGCTAATTTACTCTTTAGCCTGTTGCCATAGTAACCTGCACCTGTGGGGCTTCTGTCTGGTTCTTAGGGCCCTCTCCCTAGGCAGTGTCTGCTCTTAAAGGACCAGGCACCTTAGTGCCCTGTGACACTCAGAGTTTCATTACTTTTCTTAAATTCAGTTAGAGTTTTGGGTAAGAATCCGAGACCGTTGTTGTATCTGAACTAATTCATTCAGTCCTAATTGTCATGGCCCCAGATTTGAAAACCAAGGAGCTAGAGCTGGGTTATTCTCATGTTAATTTAGAGTACAGTAAATACTACTAGTGTAATGCCTTTATGACTGAAAATAGAGTCCTGGAGAAATTAGACTGAATGGCATGACCTTAACATATGCCATCAATGGTATACTTTTTTCAAGAAGTGTTGCCTTACCTGAATACCTGCAATAAAGCAGCATTGCCTTGGATTGTATCCACTTTTTTTTTATAAGAAGTAGCTAGTGAGAGATGGTATGGCAAACTACTGCAGGAAAGTGCGTGGCTGTATGCAGTCAAGGCAGCCTTAACTATACCCTTTCTATAATGAAAGACAAAAATTACAAGTTTGTTGTGCTTGTACTCTACCATAGTTTCATAGTTGGTAGGGTTGGAAGGGACCTGAGCAAATCATCAAGTCCAACCCCCTGCCATGGGCAGGAAAGAATGCTGGGGTCAAATGACCCCAAGTAGGTGTCTATCTAGCCTCTTTTTGAAGACCCCCAGGGTAGAAGTGAGCACCACTTCCCTTGGAAGTTGGTTCCAGATCCTAGCCACCCTGATGTGAAGTAGTGCCTCCTGATATCTAGCCTGAATCTACTCTCTGTCAGCTTATGGCCGTTATTCCTTGATACTCCCAGTAACAAGCAGTAGTGCTCAGGGGAACAGGGACTCTCTCATTGCCTGCTGGTCTCCCTTGGCAAGTTTACAGATGGCCACCAGATCCCCTCTCAGCCTTCTCTTGTGGAGGCTGAACAGGTTCAGGTCTCGTAGCCTCTCCTCATAGGGCCTGCCTGCTGCTCCCTGATCACGTGAATGGCCCATCCTCTGGACCCTCTCAATGTTGTCCACATCCCTCCTGAAGTTTGGCGCCCAGAACTGGATGCAGTACTCCAACTACGGCCTGAACAATGTCATATAGAGGGGAAGGATCACCTCCTTGGACCTGCTCGTGATGCATTTGTGGATGCATGACAAGGTGCGGTTAGCCTTCCTGACTGCATCCCCACATTGTTGGCCCATGTTGATCTTGGAGTCTATAATGACTCCAAGATCTTTTTCTGCCTCTGTGCTGATGAGAAGGGAGTTCCTCAGCCTGTAGGTATGCTGCTGGTTCTTTCTCCCTAGGTGCAGTACCCTGCACTTGTCAGTATCGAAACCCATCTTATTCTCATCCGCCCACCCCTGTAACCTGTCCAGATCCAATTGCAGCCTGTTCCTCCCTTCTAGCGTGCCCACTTCTCCCCACATCTTAGTGTCATCTGCGAATTTGAACAAGGTGCTTTTCACCCCCTTGTTCAAGTCGCTGATGAAGATGTTGAACAGTGTGGGCCTGAGGACCGAGCCCTGGGGGGGGACCCCACTGCCCACATCCCTCCAGGTCGAAAATGACCCATCCATCACCACTCTCTGGGTGCAGCCCTCCAGCCAATTGGCAACCCATCTGACTGTGTAGGCATCAACACCACAATCTCCTAATTTTTTAACAAGAATGGAGTGAGAGACAGTGTCGAAGGCCTTCCTAAAATCCAGAAAGACTATGTCCACCATGACACCTGCATCCAAGGATTTTGTGACCTGGTCATAGAAGGCCACCAGGTTGGTCTGACAGGACCTACCTCTAATGAACACATGTTGGTTGCCCTTAAGCATACACTCCCCTGTAATACCAACAATGCAACAGCTTAATACTCCAGACCAATAGCAGTAACCTGCCCACTATTGCCAAAGGTTTGGGGGAAAAGAATACTTCCAAGGGTTTAAGATCTTTTGGACAAATAATGCCCAAATCAAACTTGCACAAAGCAGGAAGTGCAGAATCATGTTACAGGGACATGGGCATCTTGCAGGGGACAGAGTTAGATGTTGTGTCTCCTGGGTGACTATTGGGGAATAACTGTTGATTTAAGAATTCAGTGCATCTGTGTGAAAGATGCAGTGTGTAAGAGTGAAAAGATAATGAGTGTGGTTGGCTTTATCCTGTTTCCTAGGTTTCTGGTTTTATGCTTGGTACTACTGACACCAGCAAGCAATCTTAACAGTTTTGCTAAAATACTTCATATTTCCAATGACTGGGGTGTGTTTTTTCTTTAGTTCTGGGTTTGATTAATGTGACCTGAAAGGACCATTGATCAAAAGAATAGAGCTTTTTGATAGAGATTTTCCCAGAATAGAGCTGTTTCCCAGGCATCTTCTGATTGACAGGCTTGAGTGGTGAGCTGGGAACCCAAAAGCTAGCATTTCAAGTGTGGGTGCCAGGAAATGAGCTTAATCCTGATTTTACCATTCAGCTGGGACCAGCTCCCAGAGGAGATGCATGGGTGAAAGCCCATCATGCCTCCGAGAACTGAAGACCCCTGGCAGACCATGCCTCCCAGTGTGAAGCCGGGAGACAAGTAAGGACCATGGTGGGTGGGCAGTAGTAGCGACAGAGTGACAGCTGAGTGGAGCCAAGGAGGGTAACACTCCCCTGACCCAGCTTCTACTTTGCTCAGCCCTCCAGGCGACCATGGAAATAGGCATGCTCTGGGCCCAGCGTGGGAGTTCATGCAGAAGGGTGTGTGGTAAGGGCATGAGGCTCTGGGCAGTGAGTCTGAGAACTCAGGTACTTAGTAGTAGATTTGTCTACACCATACAGTGGTGGGGATGCGCTGTATCCTGAAGATTCCCACCTCTTCCCTTGCTGGAGCCCCTCCCACTCGCACCACTGAGGCCTCCACCCAGACAGAGCCCATGGCTACAGCCTCCACCCAGATGGAGCCTATGGCTCCAGGCTGTGGAGGCTGCCTGGCATGGCTTCCAGCAACTGGGAACAGGAGCAAGGGCACCCCCATTTGTGGGGTGTATGCACCCTAGTGATGTCTGGAGTGCCAGGTGGGGGAGCTCTGAGCAGAGGTGAGCAGGCTTCACACCATCAAGTCTCACGAGCAGGAGATTGACATCTACCACCAGGCTCTTCACCACAAGAATGTAGAGGGAAGAGCACTGAAGCCCTTCAGCAGGAAGAAGGACAATGAAGAGACCTACCTGGAATGCCATCTTGGAGTTGCCTGGAAGATGGTAATTTCTGGCCCCAAGGCACACAGAGCCAGGGTTACTCCTCCCCCGGAACTGCATGACAGGTATGTGCTTCTCACAGCACCAGCAGAGTCATCACCAGAAGCACTGGCTCTGGAGGAAGGAAGGCAGCCAAACACCCCAAAGAAGAGCTACAAGGTGGTCATGGTAGGTGACTCACTCCTGAGGGGGACTGAGAGAGCAATCTGCCACTCTGACCTCCTAAACTGTGAGGTCTATTGTCCCTCAGGGGCTCATATCCAGGATGGAGCTGAAAGGATTCCAAAACTCATCCAGCCCTCTGACCACTACCCCATGATCCTCATCCATGTGGGCATGAATGACACAGACAGGAACAATTCTGGCCAGGTCATGAGACACTACAGGGCTCTGGGGGCTGGGCTGAATGGGCTAGGGGCACAGGTAATTTTCTCCTCTGTTCTCCCAGTTATGGGTCATGGGTACAGGAGGGATAGATGCATAGAAGAAGTGAACAGAAGACTCTGGCACTGATGCTACCATGAGGGCTTTGGCTTCTTCAGCCATGGCATGGACTTCAGGGACTGCAGCCTGTTGGGAAGAGAAGACATCCATATCAACCCAAATTACCTGTGCCCCTGGCCCCTTCAGCCCCCAAAGAGGAAGACATTTTTCTTGACTAGAATGGAGGACCTCCTGGATGGGGCTTTAAACTGAGATCACTGGGAGACGGGCCATCAACTACTAGTACAAGCCTGAGAAATGGCAACCTTGAGACCAGCATATCAGGATGCAATAGGAAGCATAGTCCAACACCGGCCAATGGACAGGTTATTCTGCAGCTCACCAGGAAGCCTAGGGCCTCTGATGGCAGGCTTAATTGCCTATACACAAATGCCAGAAGCATGGGAAACAAGCAGGAGGGCCCTCATGCTAACCAACAAGCAGTACAACCTCATAGGGATTACAGGGACCTGGTGGGACTCCACCTATGATTGGCCACAGTTATAGGGGGGTACACCCTGTATAGGAGGGATCATGTTGGAAAGAAGGGTGGAGGAGTTGCTCTCTATATGAAGGAACATTACACTTCCCTAGAAGCAAAGATTTGAAGCAAAGAAGGGTGACTTGAGACCTTCTGGGTCAAGATATGGGGAGAACATGGGGAAGGGGATTTGACTCAAGGAGTTTACTACAGACCTCCAAACCAAGAGCAAGAGCTCAACCAGGAATTCTCTGGAGAACTGGCAGAGGCTGCATGCTCTCTGAGCATGATCATCATGGGTGACTTCAACTACCTTGACACCACATGGGATGAGCACTCAGCAAGATCTGATCACTCACAAAACTTCCTCACTGGAACTGAAGAGCTCTATCTAATGCAAGAAGTCTATGGGCTGACCAAGGGCAAGGCACTCTTAGATTTGGTTCTGGCCAAAGGGAACAATCTAGTGAGCAACCTGAGGATCGAAGGGAAATTTGGCGACAGTGACCATGAGATGATCACTTTCTCCATCCACCATTAGTCAGGAAAATCAGACAGTAGGGCAGAAATTCTTGATTTTAGGAAATCTGACTTCCACAACCTTAGGAGATTAGTTGGTGAGGCCCTGCAGGACTGTGGTCCAATGAGGAAGGAAGTACAAGAAGAATGGCTGTTCCTTAAGGAAGCAATCCTAGGAGCACAAAGGAATTCCATTCCCTTTTTGTAAGAACGGCAGCAAAAGGGCTGGGAGACCCCCTTGGCTCAGTAGGGAAGTCATGGACCTCCTGAAATTAAGAAGAGAAGCTTACAAGATATGAAAGTCAGAAATAACCACCAAAAAGGAGTATTTGGCAATAGCTGACACCTGTAGGGAGCAGATTAGGACAGCAAAGGCACAAACCAAATATAAATTGGCAACCAGAATCAAAGATGACAAAAAGTCCTTCTTTAGATAGGTAGGAAGTTAGAGAATCAATAAGGGAAGCATATAGAGCCCCTGATGAACGATATGGAATAGCTGATAACTGACACTCAGGGCAAAATCAAACTCCTGAATGAATACTTCACATTGGTATTCCACCAGTCCAAGGGTATTCCACCAGTCCTGCTTGATAGGATACAGGAAGACCAAGGTGGGGGTGATAACCTTCCCACAGTTGACAAAGACCTTGTAGGGGAGCACTTGCAGAGACTAAATATCTACAAGTCAGCAGGACCAGATGAACTACACCTGAGAGTGCTAAAAGAACTGGCCAATGTCATGGCAAACTTATTTGAAGACCTGTGGTGCTCGGGAGAGGTCCCAGAAGACTGGAAGAAGACCGGTGTGGTGCCTATCTTTAAGAACGGTAGAAAGAAGGACCTGGGGAATTACAGGCCCATCAGTTTGACCTCAATCCCTGGTAAAATCCTGGAAAAATTATCAAAGAATCCATTACTGATAGGCTAACATAAGGCAATATTCTAAAGGAGAACCAACATGGCTTCGTTACAGGCAGGTCATGCCTGACCAACCTCGTTTCCTTCTACAATTGGGTAACTCACCACCTGGATAGGGGAAACAGGCTGCTGTCATATACTTGGACTTCAAAAAGGCCTTTGACCTAGTTTCCCATGATGTCCCCATGGTAAAATTGGGAAAATGAAGCCCCAGTCCGGTGGCTAGGTAACTGGCTCTGAGGTAAGACCCAGAGAGTATTAACTGATGGAACTTAGTGAACATGGTGGAAGGTGACCAGTGGCATCCCTCAGGGTTCAGTACTTGAACCAGTGCTTTGCAACATGTTCATCAACAATTTGGATTCGGGTATTAAAAGCGAACTGCCAAAGTTGGCTGATGACACCAAACTGTGTCAGAGTGTGGTCACACTCAAGGACAGGCTGGCAATACAGGCCAACCTGGACATGCTTGTGTAACCTAGGCGGCACTCCAAAAGGTACCCCCTCTCCAATTGAAGAGATCAAAGCAGGTGCACAAGCACTGTGGGAGGTTTAGGGACTCTCCTCCCACTATAGAGCACAGCCAGACCACCACGGGGGACTTAACCATATACCTTTTAATGAGAGAACAATACTGGGAACATAACCAGTATAAACCAGAGGGTATAGGGGACACTACAATGTAACCTGGGCGGTACTCCAAGAGGTACCCCCTCTCCAATTGAAGGGATCAAAGCAGGTGCACAAGCAGTGTGGGAGGTGTAGGGACTCTCTTCCCCCTATAGAGCAGAGCCAGACCACCAATGGGGACTTAACCATATACCTTTTAATGAGGGAACAATACTGGGAACATAACAGGCATAAACCAGGCGGTATAGTGGACACTACAATGCCCCAAGGGGGCAGGATTCAACAAAGGTTAGACACTTGCAATCATTGACAAAAGACAGGGTTAACAAAATATAAAACACAAACAGCAGAGCAAACAATACTGGCTGGGGAAATATAAAAAGGCACAAAATACAAAATGTCAAAGGACAAAGAAATATAGGGCCTAGGTACCTGAGAGGGGAGAAAACACAACAGCCCCTTTCTACTGCAAGACGAATTTCTCTTACTCACACAAGCTGGGACTTGAACTTGGATCTCTCAAATGGTGGGCAGAAACACTGTCACACAACCACCAGTGCTGGTACTAGTCCAAGCTGCTAGGGGTCTTGACCTTCCTGGAGCCCTGGCCTCATGTCAAGCTGCCTGGTCTCTGATTGGAGGAGCTGGAAGCAGAGCTGGGAACCCCTCAGGTCACTGCTCAGATCCTTACTGAAGCAGGAAGCCTCTCCTGCTGGCCACAGCCTCTCATAGGGGATCCTGGAGCCCAGCAGGAAGCCTCTCCTGCCAGCCACACGCCGTGCTGCTGAGGGTCCAACTGCTGCCTGCAGGTCCTGCTCCTTCAGGCTCTTCTGGGGCAACTGCTTCCACCCCGCTGGCTCAGCTCTTTGAAGCTCCTTCCTCATGGTCCCTCACTGGTCTCTTCCCTGAGTCAGCCATGCTGCCCCTTTTAGCCCTCTCCAGGTGACCCAAGGGGCCAATCAGGGGACATGAGGGGTGAGTCTCTGGGGCCTGATTGGTGAGGAAAGGGAATCCCAAGTCCTCCAATCATCTTTTGCCCATTCAAAACCCCTGGGCCAAATCATTACCAGGTTGGTGAGGAAAGGGAATCCCAAGTCCTCCAATCATCTTTAGCCCTTTCAAAACCCCTGGGCTAGGTCACTGCCAGCTAGCCTATCACACTTGTAAGGTGGGTGGACCTCAACCTGATCATGTTTAATACAGAGCACCTTACATTTTTCTATCTGGTGGGAAATAAATCACAATAAACTTACAGGCTCGGCAGTGCTACACTTGCCAGCACCACAACTGAACAAGACCTGGATCATAATACACCACAAAATGAACATGAGCCATAGCTGGCAGAGCTAATCAAACACTGGCATGCATCTACCGAGGCATCTCGAGCAAGTCTAAGCATGTCATCCTTCCACTCTACTTGGCCTTGATGAGTCTGCAGCTGGAGTACTGCATCCTGCTCTCCTTCCCAGAAAAAATCCCAGGAAGAAGTAAAGAAATAAATGAGAGTTAGGGTGAGGAATCTTAATGTAGCTAAGAGAAAAAACATGCAAAGCAGTATGAAACACAAAGCTTCCTAAAGAAAGAGTAGGATGCAAAATAATGCATATTTAACTTGTAGGTATGTGACTAGCAGCATTGGCTACAGGATTACGCAAGTGAATATACTTTTTTTTCAGGCTCAAGGCCTATGAGAGAAATCAGGAAATAAAATAATTCTCAAAAGAGTGATAAAATGTTACTGAGATATCAATATTGCCTTTAAAACTGTGCTATCAAACAGATATTGAGAAACAGCAAAAATAACTACATGAAAATATGCCTCAACATTAGTTGCAAAGTCAGACTGGAAAATATTTGTGCCTGAAAAAAAAATATCAACATCTTGAAAACATAGGAAAACAATTTATGGAGGTAATCCTGAAAAATAAATTGAAAACACTATCTAGTAAATATAAGTTAAGCTTAACTTAATTCCTTCTTATTGAAGCTGGTGATTACATTGAAGTGCCCATTTTAAATGACAGTAGGGAAGAGCCCAGGAAAAACTTAACAGAGAAAGTGTTAAAAAAGAAATTAGAGAAAGGCACTCAAAGGAAACTTGCAAAATTATTATGATAAACAAGGAAACAAATATCCTGAGGATTACACACAAAATTTACCCTCACAAAAAATAAAATAAGAGCTGTTTGTTGTAAATCTAATTGAAAGAATGAGGTTTAGCTTGAAATGTTTCCATATTACTAAAGCAAGCTGGACATTGGGCTGATGGAGAACAAATTCATTTCTACATGCTTAAGGTGGCAGCTTTGTGTAACACATCATCACTGCTCATTCTCCTGTGGCTTTTGGACAATTCCCTGCTTGTCTGAGAAGTCTCACTTCTCCATGTTCTAGATCAGGAGAATCCTCCAGCCAAAGGGGTGAAGAGAAGCTGACTATATATATCAAACAGTCAGTGAGTGGCTAGCCATGATGCTAGCTAAATCATTGTGGAGGGCAAGGTTTAGTTTTTAATATTACACAGAATGCAGGAAGTATGAAAAACGGAGAACCTGAAATGAAAACATCCAGGGAGAGGAAAGCATCGGACATTTACAGAACCAGAGCAAAAGGAAAAGTTTCAATTTTGTTTTTTTTTATTTTGCTCACGATTCACTTACGTTTGTGTTTGCTTATTTAGCTATTGTGGTTCTTCATTCTGTGCTCCAAGGGTAGTAATCAGTGATGGTACTTCATAGTCACATGTGACTTCAGTACTCTGTTTTGGTGTAGCTGACAATGTGATCTTGAAAGAGAAACATTACAAATCAGTTTGGGACAGGGAGACAGTGTCAGTGCTGTCTGGGGACAGGGTAGTGGAACTCAGAGCAGGGAAGCCAAAAAAGTGACAGACAAAGTGAGCAAGTTTTACTCATTCTTTAGCAGGAATATGGTAATATTCATTTTCTGGGATTTGTATTAGTACTGGTATATAAGGCCATTCCAGCTGATGCAATACTGAAATGAAATTATTCCAATTTACTAAGAGAAAGAAAGAGAAATGAAAATCTCTCTTGATCTCTTTTTCTCAAGGGAATGTGTCTCCAGTGCTGAGTTTTAACACCAACTAGTCAGAATGGAGGAAAGCAAAATCTTGGGTCGCTTTTCTGTGGTTTCCTCATTTTGGAACCTACAGAGAAGGGTTAAGGGCTGAGTTGCTAATATAACTATTTGTGATGATAAGGAGGGAAGAAGCAAGAGGTTCAGATCCTAGACCTGAAGGCCTTTTAAAAGAGAATAGTTGTTATCATTATTTATACAGACTTACTAACACATTTACTGTTTAGTTATATGATTTCACATTTATAATTATGTTAGTAATTTTACCAGTAATAATGATTACACACCATACTGTGCACAGTAGTATAAGTCCCAGATTCTCCACTGCTTTAAAGTAAATAAATTCCATTGACTTCCATTAAGCTATACTAATTTATATCAGCTGAGGATCTGGCCTGAGGATCAAACAAGAAGAAGCTGAATACTTTCTGCCTTTATAATCCCAATACTCTAGAATGACCCCAATTTACTACGTTGGGATATGGGACTATAAACATAAATACTGATAGTCCCCATACAGACTATGTGGAATGCCACCGAAGTCCTATTTCCAGGATGATTTTTGAAGTCCAGCCTTTACAAGATACCAAAGGAAAAGTTAAATTGTCAAATGAATCCCTTGAAACCTTAATCAAAGACTGGAATGAAAACATGAAAACTTAAAACTCAAAGGGCTTATATGCAAGAGAAAGTCAATATCAAATTTTCTGAAAAATTATTATTTCATATCAGGCTGTTGAAGTGAATTTTCTTTGAAAAAAGGAACTAAAACAAACAAAGTATTATCTTGGGGCTGAATGCTCTCCTTCCCTTCCAGAACATGTGGACAGCCAAAGCAGACACAAGGTAGACAATAGGGCTGTGTGAAGCTTTGGTCGCTGAATCGATTCAGCGAAGATTCGGCCTGATTTGTTGGCCAAATCTCTGAATCTGAATTGAATCAGGAGACCCTTTAATCTCTCTGCATGGAACTGGAACCCTCCTCATTGATTTGGAGAGATTCAATGATTCGGACATAGGCACAGCTTTAAATGTTTTTTCGACATAGCTCACAGTACCAGGCGGCTCATGAATGCTGAGTTGATGGGGTAGATGGAGCGTTCCACGGGAACACATAGGGATCTGCAGCGCACACAGTGGCAGACCCGGAAGTGGACCAGAAGCTCTTTCTGTCCACTTCCAGTTCTGCTGTGGAGTGCGCAGAGGACTCTCCACCCCACCCCCTGGCTTGGCAACTGGTGCCTCCTGGGTCTGGAGGGGGGCTCCTGGGGTCCCCCCCCATTGCCGATCGCCCAGCCAGGGGAGTACAGGTCCCCCCTGCACACACTTCTGTGTGATGCTCCATCCTCCCCACCATCTTAGCATTCGCAAGCTGTGTCTGGTACCTTGAGGTATGTAGAAAAAACCTTTAAAGCTGTGTCTATGTCTGAATTGCTGATTCTCTGAAGCAGCATCAAATCTTCAGATTCAGGTTTGGGTGAGTTGAATCAAGACAGTAATCTGAATTAACGAATTGAATCATTGCTCTCCAAATCATGCTGAATCCAAATTGAATATGGCCCGCTTCACACACCCCTAGTAGACAAATGAATATGGAAGGCAAGGGCTGCAGAATTACAGCTGCCTGCCCCTCCACATGATACTCGACTCCTGTGAGAGCACCTCATTCTTTGCACTCAGGGATCTATAAGAAGTCAGAAGCAGAGCACCCTGTGTGACATGCTTCATTTATGACTACAACAATGTTAATGCTTTCAGAAGTAACCCAGTAACCCTTACTCATAGTTTCTAGGGTCATAAGGGACCTGAACAGATCATCAATTCTGACCCCCTGCCCTGAGCAGGAAAAAGTGCTGGCATCATAATACCCCATCCAGATATCTATCCAACTTCCTCTTGAAGACCCCCAAGATAAGGGAGAGCACCACCTCCCTTGCCAGCCCATTCCAGAGCCTGGCAGCCCTAACCATGAAGTAGTGCATCCTGATATGAAGCCTGAACCTGCTCTCAATCAATATGTGGCCATTATTCCTTGTTATCTGAGGTGGAGCCTCAACTATTTTCTGCTGGTTCCCCCTGGTGAATTTATAGATGGCCCCAGATCCCCTCTCAGTCTTCTCTTGTGGAGGCTGAATAGATTCAGGCCCTTTAGTCTATCTTTGTAGGGCCTGGCCTCCTGCCCCCTGACCATGCAAGTGGCCCTCCTCTGAACCCTCTCAAGGTTAGCCACATCCCTCTTAAAGTGCAGCACCCAGAACTGGATGCAGTACTCCAACTGTGGCCTGACCAGTGCTGCATAGAGAGGAAACAGGTCCTTATAGCAGGTAAAGGGTACACAGTGGAAGGGACACAGTAAGAGGGGATGTTCTAATCAACCTTCCTCTCTGTCTTCCATCTCTGTAAGATCACTTAAGACCCACCCCTTGGAAGTCAGGATGAGGAGGGCATGAGTGACATTAGTAAGTAAGTAATTGGCTATCCACAAAACAATGAAACTGAGGTAACACAAAATGCTGTCAAATGCATAGAATATATAGCCTGGAAAACTAAAGGAACACACTGGGCTAAACTCTTCCAGTACTTTTGTTGTAACTGACATGAATAGCAGGTAAAAAAATCAGCTGGAAATGTAATTTTTCAAGTCAATGCTGTCTTTTTCACACTCTTGTTGCACTGGGACTTATATTCCACAAGTTATCACAATGCTGAATGAATGTCTCTGAGTTTGTGTTTTACTCTGCCTCACTGTTCCTTTTGGTGAGCCAATAAATAAATAAATACAAACACTACCTTAAATATCATCCATAAATCTGACAGCTTGTTTTAGAGAATTTCCTTTATAATTAATGCTCTACCTCAGTTATGCAAAAACAAAATACCCTAACTGGAGAAATGATGGTGGTTAGGCTGTTTGACCCCATTAAAACAAACGAAATCCTCTCCACATGCAGAGATAATATTTTATATTTTGCACCTTCCCATCTAAAATAAGTTCCTAACCATCTTCTATGAATTGCTAGGAACAAGAGATCAAAAGAAAATAAATTAGCAACTTGGAAGACTTTATTCTCTTAGACCTGGATTTTTGCAAGTCTCACGTTCATTTTTGCATCTGCTGAAAAATTACCAGTGTATAGCTTACTGGACCAGAACTTCCTCATCCTAAACTTTCTGATAAATTTCTTAGACTGGGGCTATGAACTGTGGCCCATGGGCCCCTGCAGCTACCTCTCCCACAGCTGTGTGATGGTGGTTGGCTTGTGTGCCACCTGTGGGGGCGAGGGGGCCATGTGGTGCCACTATTGCCCACAAGACAGGGGTGGGGGAAGGCTCCTGGAGGCCTTCCCACACCCGACAGACAGCCCTGTCTGTCCAACAGACACTGTTAATGAGTGGGGAGGAATGGGTTAGGGTTTATAAAGAATCTCAAACCTATGAGTAGCTTTGAGTTATACACAAGAGTTCTGTGACCTGACTGAACTCATACTTTTCTTCTTTTTCAGTGGTGAAGGATCAGCCTAGATCTTGGTGCTTCCAATTTTATTCTCTCACACAACAGAGCAGGCTGGGACATTAAGAGCACAGACAGAACAGCTCCACTGTTGCATCTCATAGCACTTTGCAGGTAGTGATATGAGTTGCAACAATTCCCCAGACCCAACAGAAGTTTGCTGTTGGGTCTGAGAGTTAGGGATTCCAATTGCTTGCTGCCAGCCTGCAGCCTGGGCTCTGTGGCAATGCCACGCCCCGCTCCCATCCCAGACATGTCTTCAGAATGGGAGGGGGGTAAAGAGAGTAAAGGGAGCTGGTTCCCCAGCTGCTGCTGGGGTGAGGGTGGGGGGGGGGGTCCAATCCACCCACCCCACCGTCCCAGCTGAAAAAGCCCCAGACCAAATTCTTTCCACTCCCTTTCCCCTCTCACATTCTGAAAAGAGTGGCAGACTGGGAGCTCCACAGACACGTGCTCTGTTTTGGAGCATGTTTGTTCAAACCCTCATGCAATGAGGGTTCAGATTTTCATGGGATTGGGCCCTTTTAAAGTGGTCTGCAGCCATGCACTTCTGTTCGGTCATGGCTGTAGACCACTTTCTGGGGCCAGATCAGTAGAAAATTGTCACTTCTGTCTGTGCCCTAAATTCACCATAGCAGTCACTTAGTAGCCTTTACTTCTGCTCAGGGGCAGATCCAAGGGGGGCAGGGGTACATTGGTGCACTTGCACCCCGCTTTGATTCCTGGTCCATCCAAAGTTTAAAGCCAACTGCTTAGAAGTTGCAGCAGTACTTATATTCAGGCAGCAATGGAGTCAATTGACTTAATGACTCATTAGAATTTGCTTGATTCCATCTAAACTTTTCAGTCCACAGGTGCTAATGACTCTCTTTGTTTTAAATTGTCTTCAGTGGTTCCACTTCTCCAGCTATCTTTACTTTTGCAATGCTGCTGTCTTGTTAGCTGCTCCTAGTAATGTATCTCTCATTTCATAACCCCACAGACTTTTCTTAACTCTAGCTAAAAACATTAACTCAGGAGAACATTAGCTCAGGTATGGAAATCACTTTCAATGAAGCATTTGAGGCACTGTCCACATGATTTATGTATCTGAAAACCAGATATGCATTTACCTGTAATGACTCCAGGGCTAATGAAACAATATCTTTGGATTATTTTTGCTTGTCTTGTTGTGTTTTTATATATAACTAGCCAATTGCCCATTAAGAATGACAGGGAAGCGGGAGGGGAGGGGATGGGATGGAGTGCTGCCACCTAACACCTCATGCTGCCACTGTTCTTCCTCTTGCAGGGAGTGGGGTGGGGGAGCCAAGGCCAGCGCTGATGGCCCCAGCTCCCCCACTCTCTGACAGACAGACAGACAGACTTAGGCTTTTATAATATTAGAATACATGATATAGCAAATTAATGCACATTCCAATAAAGGTTTTTTTTCAGTCTTAAATGGACTGATATAGCTGTAGGCACCTACTTATTTGTGAAGATTCTAGTTTCTTTTTAACTGGAGAAAAATGCATGCTGTGTTTTGTGATGATGTAATGAATCATCTGCACTCCATTTTCAAAATCATAGATCCTCCCATGCTTCTGCTTAAAAATTCTAAAGACATGTATTTTTGGTTTGGCATCTGATGCTATGCAAAATGAATGCCAAGTGGGCACAAAATATGAATAATCTGTTTCGGAAGAACTTTATGCCCAGTCGGGCTTTATTTTTCATACATGAAAAGGACTATACACAAGACGTGAGCCAATTGGGCCATCAGGGTCTGTGTCCCCAGGTCTGCAAGTGGACCACCAAAATACAGCAAAAACATTGCTTTTAAGGGGCTGTCAGCAGCTTGATATTTGCTGGTCTCCAAAAAAGACAGATTTCTAGATTTCATTTTGTCTGAATTTATAGTGGCTAATCTCCAAATGGGGCATGGTTTAGCCAAAAACTTTTAGCTTTAGTAGAGCTACAGCCAATTTGTTAGGCATAAATTACTGCCACATTTACCTCGAATAACTTACACTCTTAACCTTCCTCAGATGTTTAGCCAACATGACTTCTCTGGCTGCATTTTTAATGTCATTAGAAATATAAGTATAAAATCTATCACTTGAAAACACGGACATCATGTAGATTTGTGAAAATTTCTGGAGAACTTTCAGTCCGTAAATAAACTAATGCATTACACTGTGTTATTCTTCATTTACTAATCAAGCCAAATAACACAGTATCATCACAATTAAAATTGGCAAAGACCTCCTACTGCAGCTTATGTCATCCACCGCTCTGTTTGTAATGCAGAATTGTCTCACTATGTTAGAAATTAATATCAGTTTTTAATATGTGGCTTGACCTTCCTCTAATTTAAGTTATTGGTAAATCATAAGCTTGCATGTGGAGTAGGATTAGCCCCATGTTGTAAACTAAATGCTAGTGTTCCTGTGTTCTACTCTATTTTTTTCATATTACTGTGGTAGCCAAGTCCTGGAATCCATTCTTAGGCAAATCTCCGTTTTACTGTAAAAGAAGCTACACCTGAGAAAGGACTGCAGACTTCGGCCCTGAGTGAGAAAGGGGAAGAAAGAAAGAAAGATTAGAAGCTGTTTATGCAGACAATGGTTTAAAATATAATTTTCAGTCACATTATAGTTTTGGTTGGCTTTTTTATATAGCACTCAAAATTATGATATTAGCAAATTACCTTTTATTATTAATTTATCCTGGCTGAACAAGTTGTATTGATTCTAATTTAAAGTAAATAATATTAATTTCTCATAGAAAAAACATCTATCTAGGATGTTACATAGCTCTTATAACTGTAGAATCTCAGTGCTTCATAATAATTAGATGATTTTATTATTTATTTATTGAACAGGGGAAACAGGAAGAATTAAGTGACTTGTTCAAGGTTACATGAGCCATCTGTAACCTTAAGGAATTGAATTCAATTTAAGGAATTGAGTGCACATCTCTTCAGTCCCTATCCAGCGTCGTCTCTACTCATTCAACCTTCTCTTCTCTCCCTTCAGATTTAGTGGTGATAGAGTGTCCATTTCTACCACCCATGCCTTTCTAGCATTTGAACCATGGGTGTCTCATACCGTGAGTGAGATTTTGGCAACTAGGTCACAAAATCACCTGACTTATTATCATTTCTGTAAAAGTTTAGCTTAGCCTGACTGAGAAAAATGGCTAAGTTGTCTGAGGCTCCATGTTAGATGCCCAAAACTCTGATGTGAGCCTTGGTAACAGTTTGGTGTCTTTGCAAACATGTAGATATGAAAACTGCACCCAAGAACACATCTGCAAAAATAAGAGAGAGAAATATGTTCTGCATCAACTTAAATTCTCAGTTTAACTCTTTTTAATTTCAAAAGGGATGCTATCATAGGCAGTGGAAGGCTGGGGCTTAGCTCCCCCAAACTAATTTTGTGGTGGCCAGTGACAGCAGCAGCACCACGGTGCCACTATCCCTCAGTGCCGCTATCCCTCAGCCCCCCCGTAAGTAATATTTTCTCCCACCATCTGTGGATGTCATTCTAAATATTTCAGCTTCAGAGGTGGCTCAATAACAGTAGGTGGCTCCACCTTATTGCCAGTGGCTGGAAACTGGTTGACATGACGTCCCAAGCCCTTTCTGAATAAGAAATTTTCTGACTATTACCACCAAATAGCTTCAATTAAGTCTTATTTTTTTACCCATTATCCAACTCTCAAATATTGCCAATAAAGAACTCAATAATTCCCTCCCAAGAAGTGACCAATACAGTTTTAAAAAAAGAAATAATATGGAACAACTATTTAATTTTCAAACTATTTTTACAAAAAGATTTTTTTTTACCCTTTGGCAGCTTAAATATCTAATTAAAGCAGTTTCCCAACCTGTGTGTGTCTACATCTCCAAATTAGAAGCTTTGCTAACTAAAAAAAAAATCAAATTACATTTATCAAGCTACTGGTAATGATAGAGGAAAGTGCTCACTGGGCTGAATATAATTAGGGATATCACATTATGGAAATGATCTGAAGAACCCCGTTAAATGTCACCCCTCTTAGCAAAGAAATTGTAGAAGATGAAATGGGAATGGAATTCTGAAAAAGAGATTTGAGTAAATTACTCAGATATGGAGAGAGATGTTCACAGATGTATACTCATGATCTTTAGTTATTTCTCTTAAACTAAGGATAAAAAGAAATCTAACATGTAAACAATATAATACAAAAGCCTGTACTTTGTCTACCAACTGCTCCACAGTACTATATTCCTTTCAGCACCCGGCATCACATTATAATAATATATATTATATTATTATACATTATATTAAACATTATATGATATATATTATATTATTATATATTATATGATAAATAAGACATTGTCAGTATCAAATTTCCTGTTGATTCAGATGCTAGTTCCTTCAGACAAGTGCTGATCACTGGCTCACTGTGAGTTTGGCTGTGCATCCATTTTAGTTAAATTTCTGATCTGTATGGAGGAACACTTGTGTTGGCATGGGTCCTCATTAATTCATTCCAACTTCATTCAGGTCAAACTCGGCACAAGGCATTGCCTGTGTCAAGAATCAGCAACCTACAACTTGTGGGCTAGATCCAGCCCAGAGATGTGGGGCTTCAGTGATGTTCAGAGAATAGGGGTTTGGCTATTGGTACTCTCCCCATGCTGCCGCAGGGAAAAGTGTTGGTGGCCAGCACTTTTTCTATGGTGCCACAAGGAGAAACACTGAATGCAAGTAGATCTTATTGCCCACCTCTAATTTAGGTACATCATTCTGTAGCAAAACCCACAGTTTTTCTTTTTTTTTTAATTTAAAAATATACTCCCTCCCCTTCCCCTAACCATTTCTGACTTTCTCTCTGCCCTCTCTATCCCTTATAAGTGATTACAAGTAGTACTAGTTAAGATGAGCTAAGTTCTTGTATGCTTTTATTGTAATAAGCCCCTTTTTATATTGTAAATAGTGTTATGTTATGTTTGTATTGATTTTTACTGTTTTATATTGTATTATTTTGTATTCCTATCAATATGTTTGTATTGATTTTTATTGTTTCATATTAACATTGTATGATTTAGGCCTGCAATGTGGGTTGGCATGAGTGATGTCAAGTATCCATTTTGTGTGTAGGGTTCCCATCTTGTTCCCATCTTGGCCCCATGCCCTGTTGTAAAAGTATGTTGTAACCTGTGACTCATACCTACCCCTCCTATGTAACTTGGTTCCTGAATGAATGGGGATGAATGAGGGTGCTTGAGAGACAATGGCAGTAGATCTAAAAATAGCTCCCTCTGAATGACCGAACCATCAACTTGAGGACCCAGCCATCACCCTGCATTGACCCTCCCTGCCTCAAGATTTGGAAGACAAAGACTGCTGCAGAAACCAGCCAACATTACAGACACCTGAAACTGCATGTCCTCACCTGGAATGCACATGCTCAGTACACCAGGGGCTGACCCTTGCCTGTGCATGCCCCTTGCCACTAGGGTTATGAAGGTCTGCCCCTATAAAAGGGGTCAGTGAAGACAGACTCAGTAGGATGCCCTTTCCATCTAGACTAGCACCATGACACACCATCTACCCACCCAGAGGCCCTGCTGGCGACCCCCCTCTGGACAACACCTTGCTGGAGAAGACCCTGACAGGCCAATGAGGATCAACTCACAGCCCAGGATAGGTAGCTATCACCCACCTTCCTTCCCCAAGAAAAGGACTTGGACTCTGTTTCTCTTCCCTACATTGACTCCAACCCTTCCACTGAGTCTCTTTCTCCTGGTACCATTGTGTGTGTGTGTGTGTGTAGGAACCAATAACTTAATGGAGCTGTGTAGTGTGTTGTCTGTTTAATAAACCTGTTATTTTGAAACCCCGAGTTGGGTTTTTGTCCGTTTCCTGACGGTTTCCTCCTTGCCACCACTTATCTGCCCCCTGATCTCCCCGCTTTCTGCCTCAGTTTCCAGCCCCAATCTCCCAGCCTTCTGTCTATCTCTTTCCTGGCTGTCTCATCCTTGCCACTGGGGTTTTTTCCCTTGCTCCCACCCCAGCACCAGTGAACTTGAGTAACCCTGGGGCCACTTGACCTTAAGTAACCCCAAGCCTCAGTTCCTCAGCCCAGCTTCTCTCTAGTCTACCAGTTCTAACCCCAATCCTGGCAACTTTCACTCTCTCACCTTAACCTTCCCCCCAGGTATCCCATTCACACACCGTACCATCCAAGTTAGGAACTCACCTGTGTGTATGTGTAGGTGGGTGAACTGGTGAATATATGTCATCATGTGTGTGATATACAAATTAGGGATCCATGTGTGGGTACTGACAACTGATTGTTGTCTAATTTTTGGTGTGGGTAGTGTGTATGTGTTTGAATTGGTGATAGGTATGCATGTGCCTAGGCTGGTAATTTGGATGTGTATGTGCCTGAGTTGGTAGTGTGTGTGTGTATACACCTAATAGATTTGTGTGTTTGTATATGTGCAATTGTGTTACACCCTCTGTCTAACAGCACAATTTTGAGATCCTGAGAGTTGGCCTGACTCCACAGGGCAACAATTCCAATTTGCAGCCAGAAAAGATTGTGTACCATTTACCTATGTGAATCAGGTTACAGAACTGGGACCTAACAGTAATTAAAACATAATTTGCTAAGAAGATTTATCATATCATGTTGATTTGTCATACAGGAAAGAGTCTTATAATCAGATTGGATACTGTACTAGTTTTGAAATCTCCTTGCTATTTATTAGCTGAACACCCATACCAATAAGCTAAGAAGCTCCTTTAGGAAAATTATAGCAATTATTTGATTGCTATTAGCTGGGAAATACACACTAATAAAGAGTTAGCTCTAGTCTTAGTATTTCTTATTTCAGAACTTGTGAAGGCAAACACAGACTGCATTTGCAATTTAGGAATGATTAGATAGTAAAATCATCTGGACAAATTTTATTCTGACTGGTCTTTCACCATGACTGCTTTGTGGCTCTGTTTTGATTTGAGCTGTGCGTGCTGTGGGATTACTTGTCCCTCATATCTGGGGACAGAATTTGGCCCTCTGTTCTTACTCCCCCCCCATGAATTAAATTAATTTTTCTCTTACCGCACTCCACCTAGTGCTTAATGATTCCTAAATACCCTTAGACAGACAAATGCTTTGTAGTATATTGGACTGTCCTAGCTCCAGGAAAAGATGCACAGAAAAAGATCACAAATGCAAACAGTTAGGGGTGATCAAACGTCATATTTGTGATGATACAGGATGTCAGGATGCAATAGATTATGAAAGCATTAAAGATCCTGGCAAATTGAAAGGAAAGTGAAGAATGCATTTAATAGTAAAACACTGAAACCTTATGGAAAAGGGAACAAGGCTGTAATGAAAAGAACATCTGGCTGTAATTGTTGAAACCTGATTGCAAAAGGGGAAACAGAATGATGTTATATTACACTGACTGACATCAAAACCTTGGAAAAATAGACAGTTACAAAAAAATAAAAAAAGTTAAACTGACATAGTAAACAAGCAGCTGCTGGATATGGGGGAAGTGGAAAACTTTCCTACCTCTCTCTGGCATGGACTGGAAAGGAAAAATAAGGGCCTATGCCTAATCTCATGCTCAACAAGTAGTCATCAATGGCTCAATGTCTAGATGGGGGGAGAGATCAGTTGGGTTCCTCAGAGGTCTGTTCTGGGGTCCGTATTGGTCAGTGTCTTCATTAATGATTGGGACAATGGGATTTAATGCACGTTTAGCAGATTTGCAGATGGCACCACATTCAGTGGAGTTGCAGACACTCTGAAGTGATTCTTCTGCTCTATTAAGTAGGGTTACCATACTTCCAGTTCCAAAAAAGAGCACTTGTTGTACACAGGGGTGTAAGGGAATATATGATGGTGAGGGAGAGTGATATGACAGTGCCTTGGTCCTACCCATTCCATTGCCCCTCACTCCCAAGCCACAGACCGCCAGCCTTGCTCTGGCTCCACACTCCTCACCTGGAGACCCTTGGCCCTGCCACTGCCCCTCACTCCCAACCTGCAGTAACCTGTGTTACCAGACTTGCCTGTCACTTTGGGGTGTGCTCATTTATTAGAGGTACATTTCTGGGGTCTCTGTAATTCCATCAATGTGCTGTTTGTGTTACTTGTGTTTCTATATGGAGCTGTATCTCTCTCTTCTGCAAGTTCTCACCTCCAATGGAGCTATCTTGCAGGACTCAGTTTCAATGGGGCTGGGTTCCTCCAACCACGGAATGAGTCAAGCACACATACGCACAAACACACACCCAGAGATCAACAGGATATGCCTGAACCAGGCCAGATTATTCAGCATTGACAGGCTAATACTATCATATGCCTTGAACTCAGTTCATCAGGGCAACAGTGAAATGCAGTCAGACACAAACACACAGGTTAACAGAGCCCAGCTGAGTCTGGCCAGGTTATTCAGCATTGACAGGCTGACACTCTCATGTGCCTGGAACTCAGTTCATCCCTGTATTTCAGCAGGACAATAATAAATGCAGTTAGAAACATATACACACACACACACTAACTGAGTTCATCTGAGCAGACTGGGTTTGATCAGCACTTTCAGCTGATACCCTCATGCACCTCAAAACTCAGCATGTCCCAATCTCTTGCCACAATGGTCCTAGTAGTAACTCCCTTGATGAGCAGACCCCAATGTAGTATTCAGCATTACAGGAATCTTTGGCATAGGTAAAAGAAGCGTTGCTGCAGACCAAATGGGGAGGTAAAGGGGAAGAAAGAGTAAGTGAGGTTCAGAGAGAGAGTATAGCAACCAGCTTGACCATAAAAGTTATTTATTGCCAGGTATATGAACTTATGGTGATACCAGTAGTAATAGCCATACAAGAGAGACAAATAAAACCATTACAATGTTACATTGTTTTAATTAGGTATTTGGGGAAGTCTAGCTCAAGTTTGATTAGCAAAAGTCAGGTTTAGAAAGCTGTGCCTGGAGTAAGAGAACAAAAATCAGGTTCCTGGAGTTAGAGAGAGAGTGATCAGCAAAAGTCCAGTTTAGAAAGCTGTTCTTGGAGTAAGAAAGCCAAAGTCAGGTTTAGAAAGCTGTGCCTGGAGCAAGAGAGTAAAAGTCAGGTTCCTGGAGTCAGAGAGAAAGGGGGGGGGGGGAGAGAGAGAGAGAGAGAGAGTTGGGGTTTTACTACTCCGTGAAGCTTGAACCAGTCAAGATTCCCAGGTGTTGGTTGGAGCTTGCAGACAGCAGAGTTCTGAGCATGATCACAGGGTTTTGCTGACTCACTGGATGGCTGGCTTGCTACCCCACCTAAGCTTGTGAAAGAGGTTGAATTTTCAATAATGGCCATTGCTGTGTGGTCTCCAAGTCAATCCTGCTGTGTAGCAGGAAAGATGTCTAAGGGGTCACTGGACTAGAGCTCATTCTATGCTCCCATACCTGGCTTTTGCCATGGATTTCCCATCTGATTTTGGGCAGTCAACCAGTCTGCCTGGACCTGCTCCATAAAATGAGGTCATGCTTCCAAACCTCACAGGGAGGTCATAGAGACACATTTGTTAATCTTTGTTGGGCTCCAATATTTCAGTGAGAAAGGAAGTGGTTGTTCTGTGAAAAATGTACTTCTACTGGCATTAGTGTATCTCTTGTTCTTTTACATTTTTTCTTTTTTCAGTCTCATGCATGGTTACTGTTTTGTTTCATCTGTGTAATTACTGTGAGGATATTTGGTACATTAGAGCACATATATAATGTTTTAGGAATGATGGATTCCATTGAGTTTGTGTTAGTGGGGAACAGAGAGGTGTTGATTGTTGTATCAGCGGAAATGTGTTAACTAGTTTTCCAGCTATTGTTAAGGCAAGACTTGGTGTGCCTACATGAGATGGTGACTGCGCAGTAGCCTGATACCACAGTACAGTAGTGATGCATGGCAAAAATTGTGACATGATGCTACTCCAAAGTAGTATTAGGTTATTGTGCAGTAGCATCACAAAAAAGGTATTTTCCATTGCTAACGCATAGTAACCCAGGTATAAACAAGTACTAAATAAATTTGCAGTAATGACTGCGCAGTAGCGTTTCATTTAGATTCACCTCCTGTGTCCCATTTGATGTCTATTGAACAGTAGGGAGTTTGCTTCTGATGAGTTGGGCAAGGTTAGGGCATTATTTGAAAGCCAAGATTAGAGGGGATTTATGGTATACTATAATCTACCCTATTCCTGAAATTCTTCCTTCACACTATAATGATCATTACAATTATCACTTGGGTTCAGTAAATGCTGCTGTACAGTAATCAGAAGAACTGAAAAACAAATTTTATTTGTAGAGCAGTAGATGAGGCTGTGCAGGCCTTTGATCTGGCTCTTGCAACCAAGGACCTGAGGGACCATTTCTCAATTCCCAGTAAGGGAGCATTTCCAAATTACAACTTCTATCTTCTATCACTATATTGTCCCTCTTAATGATAAGTACAAATATCAATCAATGCAAAAATCAATTCACATCCATCTACAGTGGAGAGGTTACTAACATGCGACTCTGAAGTGACTCTTTACCACTCAAGTTTCTGGAAGTCTTTCAGGAGGTTTCACTTTCTTCTCAGACCAACAGAGTATCAGCTCCAGTTCCTGATTTGTATTTGGTGGGAAGTTTTTCCTCCTTTATAAACTTGATTCCTTATATTGGCATCTGATTTGACTAGCACTTTTGATAGCTGTGCTCCTACCAGAGTTCATTAGCTACAGACCTCTGAAAGTAATTTCCTCTTTCTGCATAATAGTATTTGTATCTGTGTCCATGGGCACATTTTTTCACATTTTTTTAATACTCTGAACACTTGGAAGCCAAAGCCTAGAGTCCTTTCTGGAGGGTTCCCTGTAAATGTCCTTTAGAAGAACTGATCAGGATCTTCTGTTTATAAAATGCCCACTGGAAGAACACAGGATGCTGCTGCCCATCTTTGACATAATAGCTTAGTATCTTGAGTGCTTGACTGGGAAGTGTGAGTCTGGGTCCTTAGCCTGAGGAGATTTAAGCTCATATACCTCATTCTCCCAGGAGAGTACCTTAATCACTAGGGCTGGGTGAAGGGACTCACCTCTCTTCCTGTTGAAACTTTGCAACTGAGCAGCTAAGAATGCAAGATTCACAGGGCTAGGAGAGCAAGCCAGAGAAAGCATAGGACTTAAAGGTTTGTGTACTCAGCTAGGATAAGGGAGTCCTGGTTTGTCATCCTAGCTCTTGGCACTAGTTATGCCTTTTACTTGAAATAGTTGTAATAGACTGCCAATGTGGGCTCACCAGATTGGCCTGAGCTACTTACCCTGGGCTAGAAACAGTGCCAGTGAACTCTGAGTGCCCCCAAGGGTGGAGCAGGGGAGCCCTGCCCTGTGGAAAAGGAGAAGCCAATCAAAAGAAGGGGTTTTCAATCCCCTCATTCACATGGAAGGAGGATGGCTGGAGTTGGGGGCATGCCACCTTGAGCTCTGGTTGGCTGGTTTGCAAGCCAGGGAGGGACTGCCGCAGGAGATAAAAGCAGCAGCTGAACTGGCGTGTGGGGGCTGCTGACAGTGACTCCACGAAATGACAAAGGAGACCTAGGAAGATCTGGGGTGAGCTGACCCAGCAGAGAGAGCAGAGAGACCCCTCTGAAGAGCCTCAAAGGCCCTGGGAGAAGAAGGCAGCGACAGTTGGCCATGCCTCCAGCCCTGCAGCAGAGAGGGAGCAGCGGCCAGGGCTTGGGGCAGAGAACTGGTGCCCCAAGGCCCCATTGCAGTGTGCTGGACGTGCCAGGCATCCCGGGGGCTAGGGGTGGCAGTCGGCCCCCGACTCCACTGTGGAGAATAAGTACTGGCCAGGAGTGTAGGCGGCATCCTTATCCAGAGCAGGGAGCTGGGCCAGTGAGTTGAGGAAACCCCTTACCTTTCCTGGGGAAGCAGAACAGCAGCAGGCAAGGCACTGGGATCCTCAGGAGCAGCAGAGCGCCAGGACGAGGGTCCCTGGGAGCTCAGGGCACAGGCCAGCACTCGGAGAGGGATTGGCGAGCCACAAGGCATGTGGGGTGCCCAGCCAGTCATCTGGAGCAGGGGTTTAGAGCAACAATCCCTGGGAGCTGCCTGTGCTGCTGACCCTCTGCCACTGACTGCCTCAGAGGGGACTCAGTCCTGTCCCTTATTCTGCAGCTGATTGTCATCAGATGGAGTCCCTGAGCCTTGTGCTTGGGTCATGCTGGTTGCTGCAGGAGCCTACTCTGTTGCTTGTCTTTTTGGTTGCCACGGAGGGTCATCCTTCAGCCTCTTTGTGGGGGTTGGCATTTGATACAATTTGATTGCTGCAGACCAGAAGAGCTTAACCTGTTGCAGTCTGTTGCTTATTGGGAAGCCTGTTGGAGCTGCTGGGAGTGAGCACCTTGCTTCCTTGTGGTAGCGTCTCAGCAGTGGCTGAAAGCTGCCAGTTACCCTACCTGTGGTTCTTGAGTCAAGGGTTGACTAATGCATTCTGGTTTGTTTTGTGATTCTAGTTATGCCATTTAAGTTCACTTGTAAATAACTTTTCCTATTATTCTTGTTTTGTAAATAAAGTGTAAATAGTTAAATCAGTTAAGTGTTAGACCTTCTTGGGACCACGGGCTTCTCTTTCAGGAGCAGGGGCCGGCTGGAAGCCAGGGCGGAAGCCCTGCCCCACTCTCACTACACCATCCCTGATATTGGGCAGGGGTGGCAACTATTGGACTGCCACCCGGGTTACATAGTCATTGGATAAAAAATAATCCTGAGAGACAGGACCACAAAGCAGGACTCTCTTCCTCCCAGAGTGCCTTTCTCATTGAGCTACAGAGGCATGTTCTCTCTTGATGTCTTTCATCTGACTCCATGGATTTTGTATTCCTTGCCACATGGTGGCTCAGCTTCAACAAGAAGTGTAGAGAGGGCCTGGCCCATAGCCTTCTGTTTAGGGTACTGTCTTGGGAGAAAGGGAAAGAACAGATTAAGCATGTAATCATTTTGCTAACACAAAAAAGGATGGATGCTCTGTCTCCTGATCAGTGTCTTTCCATGCACTTGGGCAGTTCTCATGGTAGGTGTCATCTATAAAGCAGACTTTCTAGCTCCCATGGTTATTTCCCACATTAGGTGATGTTTAATAATTTTACTGATCCATAATTTTTATGTCACTTCTCCCTTTATGACCTAGAGGCTGTCCACAACTTTGGTGGACATTTCATTTAAAGGTTTCACATACCAAATGCAGCTATTGCCTAGTAGATTTGAATTGATGGACCATTTGACTTCCATAGGACTCTTCAAAGATTATAGACTGGCTTTTATTACAACTATTGTAAACCCCATTTAAATTCTAACCTATATTCTTACTTTACTAAAATGAGGGGCAATCAAAATTCACTCAGAAATTATTTACATTAGGTTATTCCTCAAATTTACTAATTCAGAATTCCTATTTGTTTAAAAAAATCTGGAAAATGTTTTGGCCTGGCAAATTGGGAATCACTTTTACAAATAAGCTCTAAATATTTTCTTTCAAATTCATTTACTTGATCTCTAAATATGAAGGTGGACCTTCTCAAATTAAAAGGAAACATTCTGTTCCAGGGTTACCTGGAATTATTGTGTCATTATGTGTTGTGTCATAAAACTAGCTTCTTTACAAATTTTACTACTACTAAAGGCATGGATGGGCAAACATTTACACCTATGTAAAAAGTAATGCTACAGAAAATACAAACCAATAAACTGTAGTAACTCTGCCAAGTCTAGCAAATAATTACCCTGGTAGAATTAGGGCTAAAACTCTGGCCATATACAGACATTCATTTTCTTTTGGGAGAGCAAAAATAGCCACTCCGGGAGAAAAAATAACCTGGGAACAAGCAGGGTTGAATAACTCTCAGGAGAGTTTTTCCTTCTAGGATAGCAAATGTCTGTACACATTCTCTTCTGAGAGAAGGAGACAGTGTGTCACTTGTGGACTCTGCTGCTTCAACTGAGTAGCAAGCAGAATACAATCATACATTGTGCTGCAGTGAGACAGGCTGAGCCTGAGCAGTCTGGGTCAACAATTCAGGGCTGCCACTGCTTCCATTCTATCTCCAGACTGAGGGAGCCTGCAGAGCACACTGAATATGACAGGGTCCCCCTGGCTGTGCAGCATCAGCACTACAAGCACTCTGCTCTTCAAGGGCTCAACACTTGAATGTCTGTTCAGGCATCTCTTGGTAAGGTTTTCTGCCAGGAACACAAATCTGGGAGAACTCTTTCTGATCATTTGAATGTGTGTAGGTATCTTCTAGAGCTGTGCGAAGCTTCAGGTGCTGATTTGATTTGGAGGAGAGTCGGCCTGATTTGGTGACCGAATCTCTGAATCCAAATCGAATCGGGAGACCAATTAAAAGGTCTGAATTGATTAGAAACTCTCTGAATCAATTCATAAAAGGTTCAGAGAGCTTCGGAGATTTGGGCAGTCCCCACTCACTGCTGCAGGGAGCTGGACCTGGACTCCATGCTGGTAAGTAGGGGGCAGGGGAGGGGGGGCTGGAGGAAGGGGTAGGGGACCATGGGGGGCAGCCCTGCCAGGTCCCATCCCCTGCCTCCTCCCCCAGCCCCCCCTGGACACCCCAACCACCATCCACTGTCCCAGCCCCATCCCATGGCTGCCCTGCCTGGCCCCACCTCCTGGATCTTTAAAAAAAAGCACCTACTCATCAACTGCTGCCAGGTGGTGGGGGGTGATCCCTGCTGCCCTCCACTGCCCCAAGCTGCATGGGGGGCTCCGCCACAAGCCCCCCTGGCCCCTACCCGCTTTCCTAGCCCCCTGTCATGGCTGCCCTGCCTGTCCCAGCTCTTTAAAAAAAAAAAAGCTCCCACTCACCGGCTGGTGCAGCAGCCTCAGGGCTACTGGGGGCTCATGGCAGGGCCCCCTATGCAGTGGGGGGCAGTGGGGATTTCCCCCCTGCCTGGCAGCAGCCGGTGAGTGTGGGCTTTTTTTTTTTTTTAAAGAGCTGGGAGCTGGGGCCAGGAGAGTGGGCAGGGGATGGGGGCTCATGATAGAGCCCCTCATGCAGCACAGGGCAGTGGGGGCAGTGGGGATTCCCCTCCTCCCCTGCCCACCTGGCAGAATCTGGTGAGTGTCGGGCTTTTTTTTTCCAAAGAGAAGGGAGCTGGGGCTGGGTGGGGCAGCCATTGACAGGGCTGGGAGAGCAGGTGGGGGGTTGGGGCTGATTTGAAGATTCAGCCAATTCGGTGGTGGCCAATCTCTGAATCAGATTCAGCCAAATCAATTTGGGGCAGTGATTTGAATCACCTAATTGAATCACTGTCCCTTGAATCGGCTGAATCTGAATCCGAAGCAAACACTAGGCATTTTGCACAGGCCTAGTGGCTCCTATTAGGGTACACTACACCATTTTAAGTTTTAACTATGTCCACCCTAGGATGGCCATTTACTATGCACAGACAATTACATGCTTCCCCAGACATGTAAATTATACTGCAAAGATGTATAGTTTTGTGTATTTTTTTTAGGTGTGTAATGATGCATATCATGTAACCAAAATCAGGATGAAACTCTTGGACTCATCATCATCTTTTAAAACTGCAGGTCATGGAGTTTTCATTGAGAAACATAGCTAAGCTATCATGCATTAATTATTCAGTTTTCTTATTTCCTTGAATTACAAAGTCATTAGGTATATACTATAGGTGACTCTGTTTCTGTAAAGTGCTTATTATAATAGGACCCTTAGCTGGATTGGGGTTTCTAAATTGTACTATAAATATTAAATAATAATAAATACGAAACTGTTTAATCTTATTTAAGTATTCAAGGTCTGAACTGTTTTTGTTTGCTCATTTCATACATATATAATGCATGTGTTGATGACAGAGTGATATTTTCTTGGTATGTTTATGATTCTAAGTTCTCTCTGGCATTACCCCTTTATTCACTTTCAGTATCATTGTATACAAAGACACTGAATGTAAAAATTAATTTTAAATAAGAAATGTTGAAAACTCCTCCTTTCCCAGCTAGAATCTCTGGGCTAAATTCAGTGTAGATATAAACAGAAATTGATCTCTAATTGACTTAAATAGAAATTGCCCCCACTTATGCCACAGCTGAATTTACTCATGGATACTAAGGGTTTCCTTTTCTTCTGCAATGTATAATGTTCTGGGGGGTATAATTAGGCATGATTTCCACCCCAGTTTTTTCTTGTTAACACCATGTGGTTAGATACTGTACTACCATTTCAGTAATATCTTTTTACTCTGTCCCCTGCTGTCTTTGTTAAATGCCAGCATGACAATTTATGCTTTGCTTGCTTTCAGACTTGATTACTGTAGTATGTTCTGGAAAGAACTGGCTGGGTTCCACACAGATTATAATTTCCGTAGTACCCAAACCAGGGCACTTGTTCAATTTATGTCCATTATAGGACATAATGTCCAAATATGTGTATCCACATTTATGTTTAAATATATGTATATGGAGACTTCCCCTGGAGAAAATGTTCGTTCTCTCTCTCTCTCTCTCTCTCTTTCTCTCTCTCAGAGAAACTCTAAAATTATTTTGGCCATAATTTAAACTATTTCAATGAAGAAATACTGTTCTGATACTTCATAGGAGCTCCACTATGAGTGCCTCATGGCGCTCATTCTGTGCTGGGCTCCCTGGCTAGAGTAGGTGCTGCATGGTACACCACAGACTTCATGTCCTCTGTGATACATCAGGGGAATCCCATGCCTGCATGGAATTATGGGATTATAGAATTATGGTGAGCCTTGCCCATAGCATCTGAAATAAAACTTGCATGGGGCACCATAGCAGCACTTCCAAATAGAAATATTCCAGATTTTGGCCAAAAAAAGAAAATGTTTTGGTTTCAGGTGCTCAGTAGGAGGTTATAGAATGGGCCATATTTAATTCAGATTTGGATTCAGCCCAAATCAGGGACAGTGATTTGATTAGCTGATTTGGATCACTGTCCCTGATTTGATTCAGCTAAATCCAAATTTGAAGATTTGATAATGATTTAGAGAATCTGCGATTCAGCCATAGAGACAGCTTTAAACATTTTTTCTACATGCCTCAAGGTACCAGGTGCAGCTTGTGAATGCTGCGATAGTGGGGCAGATGGAGCATCCGACAAGAGCACAGGGCCCTGCCCCCCCATGTGCTTGGTGGCAAACCCAGAAGTGGATTGGAAGTACTTCCAATCCACTTCTGGGTCCACTGGGAAGCGTGCGGGGGGGGCCCTACACTGCCCCGGCTTGGTGATCAGCCACAGGGGGGACCCCAGGTGCCCCACCCCAGACCCAGGAGGCACCAGTGACTGAGTTGGGGAGGCATGGGGGGGCACCCCCTGCTTGTTCCCCGGCAGAACAGGAAGTGGACCTAAGTGCTTCTGGTCCACTTCCATGTCCACTGCTGAGCACGCTGGGACCCCCTCTCTCCCCATGCCCCTGTGGGAAGCTCCATCTGCCCCACAGTCTCAGCATTCATGAGCTGCCTGGTACATTGAGGTATGTAGAAAAAAAATTTTAAGCTGTGTCTGTCTGAATCTTAAATCTTTTTAAATCTCTCTGAATCAATTTGGAGGGTTCCAATTTGATTCAGAGAGATTAAAGGGTCTCTTGATTCAATTCAGAATCAGAGATTTGGCCAATGAATTGGGCTGAATTTCCACCAAATTGAATCAGCAACTGAAGCTTTGCACAGCCCTTGTTCTCAGGTTCCTAATGAATTCAAACTTTTTCTGTGCATACTGATATTTACAATTTGTTTAGTCAGAAATTCTAATTTTCCACTGAAAAGTGGTTTAGACAAAAAATTTTGATTGGTCCATATTTTCTTTTTGTGTCCATCTTTCACAGTTGCCAACTACATGAAAGTTTACAGGCAATCCATAAATAACCTGCCTGAGAATGCCTTTCTATAAATTCTGTAAGAAAGTTGTGCCATCTGTAACTCATAAAGCAAAACCAGCTCTGCAGAATCAGCTCTGCAAAAGCATGGAGCTACTGAAGCTCTGTGATCAGAAAACAGGCTGGATGCACTTGAAGCACAGATAGAGCACAGCAGCACCACCATCTGGTGTCTAAGTGGAAGCACAAAACCTTGAAAGTAGTTCTTAGAGCTTTGTGGCTCCTCCCCAGCCTCTCCACCCATGTGCTGGTACTGCCTCCTATCTGCCTGTAATACTGCTGGATGGAAGGTAGACAGTATGGGCACTGACAGATGTGGGACAAAAAAACCCAAATGCTCTTTACCGGAAGAAGCAGCACACTAGTTCGACATGGCTCCACAGTGTCTATGTAGATCAGATGCTTCAGCTGGGTTTTTGGCACTTTTATATAATAGCTGATTCAACCAGCTATTTGATAAAGGCACCACAAAGCCCCACTAAAGTGCCTGATTTATACAGATGTTGGGTGAGCTGGGTTCAACTAACATGATGCCTCTTCTGGGTATGTGCTGGGCTTGGTGCAGGGGCATGCAGAGTTTAAAGTAAAGTGTCATTTTTGGAGGTTTTTCTTTTTTTTACAGCTGTAAGTACCCACAGTGGTCTTTCTTTGGAGGATCTTTGCTGGGACAGGGGGAGTGGGGCTTAGGGTAGGAAGAAGTGGGAAGCATGGTGCAGGGTGCAATTGGGGATACTAGGGTTTGTGGGTAAGTAGGGGAGTCCTAGGAAGGGGGCAGCATGGTGTAAAACCATTACTGCCATCAAGTGGTGTTATCAATCAAATAATTTTTAAATTATTTTTATTTATTTATGTATTTATTTTACTGATAATCTCCAAACTTTTTCTTTACTACGGTTTGAACCTGGCCCTTGTCCACTGTCTGGCAGAAAGTTTACATTTAATATCATGTAAAAATATGTCAGTAAAAATGTTTGGTTGTCAGTAAAAACTTTGCAGATGATCAGTAAAAAAAAAAAGAAGAGACTTGGGTTGGCAATCCTGCTGCCTTTACAATGGTTTTTGCTCTCAGCCTAGGATGTAGATTGAATATAAAGAAAGATGGGATTATAAAGGAAATTTAGGCAGTGATATTTTCAAACTTTCCACTTGTATTTATCTGCAATATCAAGTAAAAGAGAGCCTCCCCTCCTTATCCCTCTCTCCCCCCCAGTATTTGTAAAAGGGCAAAAACTGACCCACACAATTTAGGACTGAGGCAAATTGGGGCACATTTACAAAAGGCATGAGACGATAAATAATTTGGCTCCTGAAGTTTTTTTGTAGCCATTAACTGAAGAGAGAATTTTGAATAGAGAACTAATATAGCTGATCTGGTATCAAATTTAAGAAAATATATCATAGCGAAGGAAGGATTCTGGGTATACTGTTTTGAAATCCATATTGCCACTGACTTCAACTTAAATAATATGGTAACAAAGTTTTTATAGGATGTAAAATACTTATAAACATCTTAAGAGAAAGTGACTTAAATTCAAGTATCTGGAAAATGAAGGCACTATGTTGACCTACCACAATTTGTTATAGAGCTAGTGATTTCCTATTCATTTCCTCCAGTACTGGTTGAAAGTGTACTGTATTTAAAAACAGAATTGCTTGTTCTGGGTTAGTTAGAATAATGCATGAAGTATCCAATTACTAAAAAGAAATGCTACAGCTAATTTCCAAACAAGCCAGAAAATGTATTGCCTATGATTGAATGCAGTCACCTTTGTTCACCTGCAGATGTATCTTCAGATATGTACCAATATATGTGCTAGTATGCAAAAGGTCTTAGTAGACTAATATTAGCTGCTTCAAAAATTCAAAGGTAATGCTGAGAAATCAGACTGATGTCGGGTATTCTTTTATAGTCTCTGAACTTGTATATTTGTACTGTGCCATTTCTACTGACATGATGCAAAAGTCCCTTTTTTTTCAAACTAAGATAAAAGAGAGAGAGAAGGTTGAAACAGGAAACTCAATGGGATAGTAATACTATGTACTTTGCAAACTATTCTTTCTAGTAACAGTTGAATGGCACATACCTACTTCTTAAAGTCTCTCAGTTGGCACTACCTTCAATTACTTACTGAAAGTTGCTCAGATTAGCTTGTACATGTCATTGTTTGCATTACACAAAAATGTAAATTAAGTCTGTCAGTCTTTTGATCTGTATGCCAAATCAACATTGCAGTCATTGTAAGTACTTATCAAACTCCCCCTCCTCATATATTACTGATAAAGAGAGAGCAATTTTTGCCCCCTTGCTTGTTTTTAATCACTCTTTGTGTAACATTCCTTTAGAAGTGACATTTATTTGCCAGCTAGAAAAAGTAACCTTGTCAAATGTTGTTCTTAATTATAGATGTTGAGGTTTGTGATGGTTTATATTTTATTTTTCACTTCAGTTCATAATCACTCAGAGAAGAAACAGCATAGAGTAAATATTAGTGCTAGCACTACATTTTCAAAATTTTCCTGCAGTCTGCAATTACTTCAAAATCTCCCTCTCTCTCTTCTGGGTATTAGCCATAACGTTAAACATTCTTCTGAGAAGACAAAAGGTGGGGCAGGCAGACATTCTTTCTAGCTCAAAATACAGTTAAATGCAAACTACCCATATCTGATCTACAGGAGAACATTAAGATGGCACTGTCAGTTTAGTTTAATCAAAAGGAAAAAATATCCTAAAGGCCTCAGGGACCTAAAAAAATATGTTGAATTTTAATTACTATGTAAACATAAAGTGTCAAGACTAAAAATGGATTAAGGGAAAAGACAGTTAAAAAAGAAACACCAATTTCATAACAAAGCCGTGGTGGTCTTCCAATACAGGAATTTTGGAGGCCTTCGTTTCTATAACTTGTTTTGTTAATCTGACACTTTAATATTAGTCACAGGTCCAACTGCACTTATTAAAGTCAATGGTAACACAAACTTATTTTTCTCAAAGGCTGCATTTAATTATTAGACACTAGCTATTAATCCTAGGAATGGTAGGTCTAATGTATCTAGGTTTTATATGTTGCCCATTACTATGATATCTAATGATACCAGATATTGAAGACAACCTAAGACAATAAGTCCCGCCCCCCCTTTTAGATGTATAATTTAGAGCAGAAGAAATGCTGCTGGCTAAATCACCTACATATAATCTCTTTTTCTGACTAATTGCAAGAAAACAGAGACCTGAAGATTTCCAAAAAAGGGTAAAGAACACTTCCCTATTAAAAATGTTCACTTTGTTTCATCCCAAAGTCATTTTATTCCAGAAGTTTCATTGCTAGGAGAAAAGAAAAGAGTTGCTTTGGGGAGAGGCAGGAGGGGGAAGGGAACCAGTGAGGAGTGAGGAAATATACTTTAATAGATTCATTTGTATTCCTCTAGCAGTAGTCTATGATTCATACTTATACTCTGGAATACAATACATAGATGAGTCATAAAGAGAAACAGCCTTTGCATAGGAAATTAAGTTGTCATTTTAATGTACTATTTCTTTTCCAGAAGTTGAAACAAAGAAGGGTTATTGGTAGTTGTGGATAAATCTCCAAAGATTTGGATCATTTATTTGGATAACTCCCTCTTATCTGGGGTCAGATGCTTTATTGTGCAGATCTTCTGAAATTGCAAAACTCTACTTTGATTCTGAGAACTATAAAGTATCCATAATTTCCACTGACTTTAGTAAGAGTTGCAAGCAGTGGCATCTGTCAGGCTCAGATCTTTGGTTTGAAAGTCTCTCAAGAACATCCTATCCTTTCTGATATAACGCCTTGAACTTTAATTTCTCATTAGAACTCAAGCCCTATGAGATCAGCCTTCCTCATAGCATTTAAATGCATTGGGCGCCTGTACATGTGCAGTGAGGCTGCTCCTATGTGCTGTAATTACAGTGCATCAGAGCAGACTTAATTAATCGAATCTTCTGAAGAGTGGTAATTAATGGTGCTAAGAAATGGCAATGGGGGCACTTTAATTAAAACACCCGGAGCTTCATGTGTATCAATGTTCCCATGCTGAAAAATGGCATGCTTAGTTAGAGTGGCTCTTGGAGCTAGTCTAATTAAAGTGCTCCTCCCTCCACCCCCCTGCCCTGACACACTCCCAGACCACATGTATAAACACCCTTATATGTACAACCTGCAATATAATATTAGCACATACAAAATTAGCACATCTAACATCTTGACTTACACATGTCAATGCTAGCAGAACAAACAAGTTGCAAATTTGACAAATACAGTTTGTGCCACATGCAGTTCCATGTGGGGCAATATATCTAATAGGCTGAAACCCTGTGGTTGTCCTTAGTTAAGAAGCTGAATGCAAGATGCCTTCATGGAGAATTTAACTCAAACTGCCTTAAAATATACAGAGAGGGAAACATTTATTGATTTTTATAATTCCCACAAATACTTACACCTGCAAAGCCTGTAAGGAAGTAAAAGACATTTGTCTGTTAACATGTCCTAATATATTTCTTGCAGGATGGGCTGTTGTTGTGTCCTCCTGCACCTCTTCTCCAAAATATCTTTCTAAGACAGGGGGAAGAGGGATGGCCGGCTTACAAGGCTGTTCAGGACCCTCTGATAATTCTGAATTCTAACACCAAAAAATACAGAATTGCAGGGAGGAAGTGTTTGCTGACCCCTGAATAAATTACTCCCTATAGTCTTACCACAGATAAGCCTGACTCAGTGCATCCTAAGATCCATAAGGCTATTGGAAGAGCTGTTTAGTACACTCATATTCAAAGTTTAATATTCAGGAGTCTGAATATCATCTCAGAGTCCAAAGATCATTACATTCTGTACATGAAGATTTTTGTCTGTATTTTGCAAACAAGATTGTACTCATTTTAAAAACAGAGGTGTATGTTATACAATGATAATTTTCTATCTATAAATTTTGATGAGCAAATATTGACATTAAACCCAGTGTGTGTGTGCGCGCACGCAAAATAAAGGTGATTATATTATCTATGTCTCTCAGAGTTTTATACCTCATTAAAGTCGGAATCTGATCCAGCTCCCATTCAAGTCAACAGGAGTTCTGCCAATGAACACAATGATGACAGAATCTGGCCAAGACAGTTTAATCTACATCCTTCAGCTGCTGTTCTCACAGCAAGCATATTGACATTACATTTAAATAGATGTAAATATTCACTTTAATTTCCTAGAGTTTATCTACTTGCTTAAAATTGCATTTGTGATTAAAAAGAGTGAAAAAGATGGATTCATGGCTGACACTGAATTTTAATCACAGTAAGTTTGGAAATAAATAAAGAGAAAAAGTTTTTAAATATTTCATGTAGGTTATATTTCCAGCTGGAATTAACAAGTACTTTTAGAGTACTTTCTTTCTGCTTTGGGTGCTGGGCCGGGACTTCTTGGAGGACGTCTACATCCACTCCTTCCCCTACCGGGCGGCTGAGCAGGCCGCGGTCAGCCTGGCCAACTTCCTGCTGGGCCAGGCCAAGATGGCCACCCTGAAGAGCTGGCGAAACCAGCTCACCAGGACCAGGATGGTCAACGCCCTGCAGCTCTTCTGCCTGCTGGTGCGGGCCCACCTCTCAGACAGTGCCCACCTTCGAGGAATGCTGGGCCCTCGAGGGTGTGCTGTGCTGAGTCGAGGAGGGACGCCTGCTCCTCATCCTGTAACACCACCGGCAGTTCAAGCTGCAGAGACGTGTCCAGCGGTCCGAGGCCTTGGACTTTGTTTCACGCGGGTCGACCACTGAGGCCCCCCATGGGTGTGCCCGCTGGCAGTGTAGCAGAAAGCCCTTGCCTGCATTTGCTCTCCCCTCTTTGGATATGTTTCTCTTTTTCTACCTTTTCTTCCTTCCTCTCTCTTTCACTTTAGGATAAGGAATTGTGTTTTAAAATTTGTGTGTGCGCATTTTGTGTCTCCCCTTGTAGTTTGGTATTTTTATCTATTTGTGTGCCATGGCATTTGTAGCTTATATTTTATACTCCTCACCTTTCAACTTTCAACTGAATGTGTTTAGTTTCATAACTAAATTCTACATTGTAACAATGTTAACAAGGGCAGGAATCAAACTGCCCTTCCTTGTATCAGGCTGGCCCCTGAAAGAGCGAGTGAATCAGTGATTGAATGTGTAACGTGATTGAATGTGTAACACAGTAGCAGCAGACAGCAATTATCACCTGGAAGCTGCAGATCAACCAAGGGAAGAACTCAATAGAAGACAACGTAACAACCAGGAAATCTCTAAACGTCACTGATCAAGGGCTAGAAGCCCTGGCCTGAGTTAATCAATGCCAGAGACCAACTTTTGGGCTGAATATCTCCAGATCGACCACTCCCAGAGCCCTATTCTAAAGTCATCAACAGACTCCCAAACCTGCACGTACATGTGGATGACCCCTGGGGCTGACAGATGCCATCCAGTAGCCACCGGGGGCGGGGGGGGGGAGTCCCACGAGGGTCATTGACCCCTGGATTGGGCAAACCTGAAAACTGGGGAGTCACCAAAGTCTGCCAGGGACAGATAAAAGGCAGTGAAAATTGACCCTCAGTGGCACCCTTTTGATCTCCAACTCGACCAGACCTGTCCAGCCAGAAGGACCAGCCAGCGACCCCCTTCTGGAAGATACCACCACGCTGAAAGAAGCCTTGACTGGCCATTGACGGCAGACTCCAGTGCTTGTAGGATAGGTATACCTGACTCTGTAGCCTGCTACTGTGTGTGTGTATGTGTGTCTGTGTGGGGACCAGCTCCAAGGTTTATGATTACAGTGTTTCAATCTGCCTAATAAACTAGATTTTTAAGGATCGCAAGTTGGACATTTGTAGCCAACAGCAGAACTGTAAATATGTAAATAGTCCTTTTGTTCGCTGTGTTTTTTTAGTCTAGAGTGTACGGGCAGGCCTTGCAGGCCATGAGCCCAGGCCATGTCCGTGAGGCCCAGGTGTTCGGGCCAACCTGTACATACTCTCTACTGGCCCGATTTGTCACCCTCCCTGGAATAAATGCCTCTTAAAAGTCAAAGTCTTTCTTTCAAGATGGCCACCGACAGGTGAAGACCTTCTGAGCTCCTGCAGTTCGGGTGCCTTTTGAGCGTTCCCCGCACTCCGTGCCCCCCTGTTCCTCTCCCCATCCCCCCCAAAAACTTTGCCTCTACCCACCCTGTCCTTGGGGACCCTCTCCCTGCCCCTTCCCCCTGCTTTCTGAGCGTTTTCCCCCTGGACTCTGGAAGCCTTGTTTGCCTCTGCCCCTCCCCCACCCCCACCTGAGTTCTCCCTTTGATTCCTGTTGCCTCCCTCCCCCAGGGCCCCTTTTCTTGGTCCCTGCCATCTCCCCCTGCCTTAGAGCTTGACCTGAGCCCCTGCAGGGTTGTTCTGTCCCCTCCTCAGGCCGATTTTGGGGCGTTTTCAGCCCCCTCCTAGTCCCAGTCCCCGGCGTCAGCCTGAGGCTTTTTATTTTTCCCCTCTCCCTCCCGGGAGAGAGTTTTTCATAGATTTCATAGACATTAGGGCTGGAAGGGACCTCAGAAGAGCATCGAGTCCAGCCCCCTGCCCAAAGGGCAGGAAGTCAGCTGGGGTCATAGGATTTGCTCTTGAAGGTGTTCAATGTAGGCGCTTGAACCACCTCCAGTGTCAGGCTGTTCCAGACCTTGGGGGCTCGGACAGTAAAGAAATTCTTCCTTATGTCCAGCCTGAAATGGTCTTGTAGTAGTTTATTACCATTCGACCTAGTCGTCATCCCTTGGGGCGCTCTGGTGAACAAACGTTCCCCCAGATACTGGTGGTCACCCCTGATAAACTTATAGGTGGCCATCAGATCACCCCTGAGCCTGCGCTTTTCCAGGCTAAAGAGCCCCAGGGCTCTCAGCCTGTCATCGTAGGGTCTGCTTCTCTGACCTCTGATCACACGCGTGGCTCTTCTCTGGACCCTCTCAAGCTTCTCCACATCCTTTTTGAATTGTGGAGCCCAAAACTGGACGCAGTACTCCAGCTGCGGCCTCACCAAGGCCGAGTACAAGGGGAGAATGACGTCCCGGGATTTGCTTGAGAAGCATCTGTGAATGCAAGCCAACGTTTTGGTTGCTTTACTAGCCGCAGCATTGCACTGCAGGCTCATGTTCATCTTGTGGTCAATGATGACCCCCAAGTCTCTTTCTTCCACAGTGCTAGCCAACACAGCACTGCCGAGCCTATAAGGATGCTGCAGGTTTTTCTTCCCAAGGTGGAGAACCTTGCATTTATCGGCGTTGAACACCATCAGATTCTCGTCCGCCCACTTGCTGAGCCTGTCCAGGTCAGCCTGGATCACCCGCCTGTCTTCTGGTGTGGATGCTTTGCCCCAAAGTTTGGTGTCATCGGCGAACTTGGCCAGTCCGCTTCTGACTCCAGTGTCCACATCATTAATGAAGAGGTTGAACAGTATGGGTCCAAGGACAGAGCCTTGGGGGACCCCGCTGGTCACAGGACTCCATGATGAGTGACTTCCATCAATTACTACCCTCTGGGTTCGACCCCGGAGCCAATTTTCCAGCCAGTGGATCGTGGAGGACCCAAGGCGACAATTGGCCAGTTTCTCCAAGAGGTGATCATGGGAAACCAGATCGAAGGCTTTTTTCGATCGAGTTAACCCTCTCCTGCCAGGATGCCTGCCAGAAGCCAAGGCACTTGGCATGGGGATGTCTCTGCAGACCTTCCCCTCAGCCATGGCATGCGAGTGCACGCCCCTCTCCATGTCAGGGTGGAGGACTGCACCGGAGCTCTGGTGGACCTGCTGGGACTCTAGAGCGTTTGGTATGCCTCCCGGGTCAATTCAGTGCCCATTGTCTATTTGAGCTCTCCCAACCTGGTGAGGGAGGTGTGTGCGGCGGGGCTGGAAGTCTCATGGGTGCACCACTCGGTCACGCCCCTGGAGACCCTGGCAGTGTGGGTGGTGGCCTCCAACATGCCCCCCCACCTGTCAGACTGGGACCTCACCAATGCGCTTGAAGGCTATGGTGTCCTCATCAGCCCCTGGCTCAGGCTGACCATAGGGAGTAGGGACCCAAAGCTGAGAGAGATCCTGTCCTTCCGGAGGCTGACCTTTGTCTCGCAAGGGAGGTCCTACGTAGTGTATTTCTCCCAGGGTGGGAATTCCTGCCACTGCTGTGGTGACAGCTGCCACCTAGCTGCCCAGTGCCCATTAGGGCAGTCAGCCGGGGCACCGGCTGCTGCACCCGCCCAGAATGATGGTGCATCCACCTCTGGTGTGGGACCCTCGTCAAGGGGTGGGGTTGGGAGATCTGCCAAGCCCCCCTCCACCCCTGTTCCATCCAAGGGGCTCGACCCCTCTGGCAGTGGCATGCCACCCAGCGGGGGGCCTGGGACATCCTCCCAGGTTTCTCCCACCCCTGTCGTGGCTGATGCCCCGCCTGGTGGAGGGGCTTGGGAGTCCTCCCAGTCCCTTTCTGTCCCAGCTCCACCCAGAATGGCTAGCGTCTCAAGCGCTGGGGCCCCATCAGGTGGAGCACCGAAGACCCCCCCTCCACCTCCCTCCACCCCTGCCCCAACTGAGGTGGTGGACCCGGAGGTGGCAAAACCCAAGCAGCTTGGCCCACCCCCTACAGGGGAGGTGCCAGTTACTTCCAAAAAGGAGAAGAGCAAGGGGCAAAAAGAAGCGTCTAAAGGAGCTCCTGCCCCTTTGGGGCCTGTCTTGGACAGCACCGGGGAAAAGGCAGCCAGGGAACCTGAGCCCACTCTGCCTGCCCCCCTGGAAACCCTGCCACCTCCGGCCATGACTGAGGGTGTCCCAGAGACGTCTGGCAACCCCTTGCCCCCATCCCAGCCAGTGGGGCCTGTGAGCAGCAAGGCAAGGGGAGAGTGCCTGCCTCCCGAGCAGCAGCAGGCACGGGAGACAGTAGGGAGTCTTGCCACCCCACTGCCCACTCCCCTGCCTGCCAAGGCCGATGAGGACGAGGAGATGTAGTGCCTGCCCTCTGAGCGCCTCAAGCGGCCCTGGGAGCGGGATGACATCTGCCCCCCAAAGCGGATGGGGATCGATCTCCCAGAGACGGTCCTCGACCCAGATAGAGAGGGGGGCCTGCTAGGGAGCCTGGCCACTGAGGGCACTCTCACTGGTCTCACCGGGAAGTCCCCTCCCAGAGTACAGCCCCACCGGTTCTCGGTCGGCAATATCCAACTCCTTCTGGAGAAACCCCCCTGGGTGGCCCCCAGCTATGGAGGTCTCCTCAACCTCTTGGACCAGACCAAGGGCCAGAGGAACGTGGCCTAGAGTATCCGGCAATGGTGCCCGGACCCCACGCAGTTTGTCCGTGCCGCTAGCAACGCAGCGAGGCTTATGCACTGGGACCCAGGCACGCGTCAAACATGCCTTCTGGCTTGAGAAGCTGGTGACCCGGGTGAGGGAGGTGTGGGGGGGAGGCGGGCCCGCGGAATAGGGTACGGCAACGCTAGGCCTTTTCCCTGTCTCCGCGGTTTTTGCCCAGTATCTGTCACCTCTCCCACCGGTACCCTGCCTACCCTTTCTCTCTCTTCTCCTGTTCATGGCAGTTATCACAATTGCCTTGCTCAACACCAATGGCTGCAGAGACCCAGTGAAGCGGACGGCCGTCCTAGAGGGCCTGCAGCAATAGCGCCTGGTGATCGCCTTCCTCCAGGAGATGCACAGCGATGTGCACATTCAAGCCGACTGGCACACCGCCTGGAGAGGCTGCTTGTTCCTGAGCCACGGCACCAACCTCAGCGCAGGAGTGGCAACCCTCCTCTCGCCGCAGCTGCAGTACGACTCAGTGGTGGCACGAGAGGTCGTCCCCGGCCGGCTGCTGACCGTCCATGTCACCCTGGCACACCAGAACCTGCTCCTCGTCAATGTCTATGCGCCCACCTATGGGAGAGAGAAGGACGACCTGCTCCTCATGGGCGGGGACTTCAACTGTACCGTCGACACACTGCTAGACCGGACAGGGCCGGAACCGCACCTGCCTTCAGCCCACAAGCTGCAGACCGTGCTGGAGGCAGCGGATCTCATCGATGCCTGGCGGGTCCTCCACGCTGACATGCGTCAGTACACCTGGGCAAAGATGAGTGCCAGTGGGCTCACCACGGCCCGCCTTGACCACTTCTACATCAGCCAGCACCACCTGCCGTTACCGCGCGGCAGCCGCATCATTCCATCGGGCCTCTTGGACCATGCCTTGGTCTGCTGTGAACTGAGCCTGCCTGGCAGACCATGCACGCGGTCCCCTTACTGGTGCCTCAATGTCAGCCTGCTGCAGGACACCCACTTCGGGGACTGCTTTGCCCACCTCTGGAGGAGCTGGGAGGTGGCACGAGCAGACTACTCCTCCTGGCGCCTGTGGTGGGACGTGGGGAAGGTCCAGATACGGGCGTTCTGCCAGCAGTATAGCCAGCTGGTGGTGAGCGAGCTCCGCTGCCGCACTCAGGAGCTGCAGAAGGACGTGGCGGAGTTTGAGGCAGCCCTGCTCCATGTGGGCAATGATGCGGCACTCCTCGAGAGCCTCCACTCCCGCAAGAAATGCCTGCTAGAGCTGGCGGAGGGCGTAGCCCAAAGTGCGCGGGTACATGCCCGCTGCCAGGAGCTGGCAGAGGACAACACCCCAACCGGCTTCTTCTTCAGCCTGGAGAGGCAGCAGGCTGTGGCGAAGACGCTGGACCACCGCAAGACCCCGGAGGGATGGCTGCTCACAGACCCGGGCAAAGTGTGGGAGCATGCCATCACCTTCTATCGGGACTTGTTTGTGGCTGAGCCCATTTGTTCGCGGGCCACTCAGCAGCTGCATCAGGACCTGCCGTGCCTGGGCACTTCGCAGGTCGGGGCCTTGGAGCATGAACTCTCCCTGGCAGAGCTGGAGGCCGCGGTGGGGGGGCTTGCCTTGGGCAGGGCCCCGGGCCTTGACGGCCTGCCCGTGGAATTTTACAGAGCTTTCTGGCCCCTCCTTGGGCCCAGCCTCCTCCACGTCTTCCACGAGAGCCTCACCGACGGGACCCTGTCAACCAGCTGCCGCCAGGCAGTGCTCACCTTGCCCAAGAAGGGGGACCTTGGCTGCCTGAAGAACTGGCGGCCCGGCTCCCTCCTGTGTGCCGACTACAAGATCCTGGCCAAGGCGCTGGCGAACCGTCTCTGCACTGTCATGGCCTCCGTCATCGGGCCCGAGCAGAGCTACCGTGTGCCGGGCAGGACCATCCAGGACAATTTGTTTCTGCTGCGTGACCTGCTCACGGCCCCGGAGCTTTTTGGCTTAGACATCGGGTTGGTCTCCCTGGACCAGGAGAAGGCCTTCGACCACGTCGACCACCGGTACCTGCTCGGCACCCTCGAGGCCTTTGGCTTTGGGCTACTCTTCACTGCGGCGCTCCGGGTCCTGTACCACGATGCCTCCTGCCTGCTCAAGGTGAATGGTGCGCTGTGCTCCCCGTTCCCTGTGCATCGCGGCATACACCAGGGCTGCCCCGTCAGACATGCTGTACGCCCTGGCTGTCGAACCGCTGCTGCACGCTCTGCAATGTCGCCTGACCGGCCTAGCCCTGCCACCGGCACCGGGCCCCACCACCAGCCCCCCGATCCGGCTGACGGCGTACGCAGATGACATGACCATCTTCCTGGGCAGCCAGGAGAACGTGCGGGCCCTGGTGGATTGCAAACGCGCTTACAAGCTCATCGCATCAGCCCGCATCAACTGGGGCCAGAGCAACACCTTCCTGCTCGGGACGTGAGCTGGCACACTGCCTCTGGACCTGCCAGGAGGCCTCGCCTGGCACCGGGAAGGCCTCAAAGCCCTGGGAGTGTTCCTGGGGCTGCCGGCCTTTGCGGCCCACAACTGGGAGGACCTGGAGGAGGGAGTAGAGGCCTGCCTTCAGTGCTGGCGCTGGCGCTTGCCTGCCCTCTCTTACCACGGCCGGGTCCTCGTAATCAACAACCTGGTGGCGGCAACCCTGTGGCACCACTACACGGTACTGGACCCTCCGCTGGAGCTCCTGGAGAGACTGCAGTGGCTCCTGGTGGACTTCCTGTGGGACGGACGCCACTGGCTCCCACGAGCTGCCCTCTATCTGCCCACTGGTGAGGGGCCAAGGCCTGATCGACCTGGCCAGCAGGGTGGCCGCCTACCAGCTGCAGACCCTCCAATGGCTCCTGTACGTCGAAGGCCGCCTCCCGTGGCGGCAGCTGGTGTGCCAATTCCTGCGGTGAGTGGGGGGCCTCGGCTTTGACCAGGAGCTGTTTCTGCTGGACCTCACCTTCCTGAACGGGGCAGTCCTTCCCTCATTCTACCCCAGTATGGTGCGGGCCTTGCGGGTGGCCTTCTATCTCTGTCCCCAGGCCAGGCACCTGCGGTTCCCGCACCTGCTTCAGGAGCCCCTGGTCTACAACCCGGCCCTGCAGCATGTTGCGCCAAGCCTGGCCTCTGCCAGCCTCATGGCAGCTCTCATCGAGGCACGCACCACCCACCTGGAGCACCTCCTGGACCCTGCTCGGTCAGACTGGCTGTCACCCGAAGCCCTGGCTGCCCGGCTGGCACTGCGCTCTGTCCGCACCGCAGGCTGGCTTCTGCGGGCCGTTAGGAAGCAGCGACCGCCCTGGAAGTCTATGTCCAGGCTTGCTGGACACTCCCCGCCGTGGACGCCGCACATGACGCCTTCCCACCACTGCCCGTCATCCCGACGGTACCCGGCGAGCTGGCCGAGTGGCCCAACACGCTGCTCAGGCTCCCAGTGCCCCCCAGGAGCATTACGGGTTGCCCTTTTGGCACCCTGCCCCGCAAGGGCCTCTACGCGTGGGTGGTGCGGACCCGGTATGCCCAGGTGCTGGCCAGCTGCCCTGGCACCAAAACCAGCTTGCCGGGACCGAGATGGTCGACACCCTGCAGCTCTTCTGCCTGCTGGTGCGGGCCCGCCTCTCGCTCAAGTTTGAGCATGCGGTCCTGCGGCGGACGGTGCCCACCTTCGAGGAATGCTGGGCCCTCTAGGGGGCGCTGTGCCGAGTCGAGGCAGGACACCTGCTCCTCGCCCTGTAACACCACCGGCTGCTCAAGCTGCAGAGACGTGTCCAGCGGGCCGAGGCCTTGGACTTTGTTTCACACGGGTCGACCCCTGAGGCCCCCCATGGGTTCCCCCCCCCCCCCCCAGGCCCAGCATCCCAATTCTTTTAAAAAAAAGGCCCCACACTCACCAGCACTTGCCAGGTGGGGGGGCCATCCCCACTGTCCCGTGCTGTGTGGAGGACTCTGCCATGAGCCCCCATCCCCCACCTACTCTCTTAGCCCTGTCAATGGCTGCCTCACCCAGCCCCAGCATCCTGGCTCTTAAAAAAAGTGGCAGAGTCCCCCATGCAGTGTGGTGCACTTGGGGGGAAGCTGGGATTGTCCCCCACGTGACAGCAGTGAGGGAGTGTGGGGCTTAAAAAAAAAAAAAAAAGCACCAGGATGCTGGGGTTGGGTGGGGCAGCCATTGACGGAGCTGGGAGAGTAGGCAGGGGATGGGGGCTTGTGGCAGAGCCCCTCATACAGCGTGGGGCAGTGAGGAGCAGTTTGAATCACTCAGACCCCCACCTGGCAGGAGCCAGCGAGTGGGGGCTTTTTAAAAAAAAAACAAAAAAAAAAAACCAGCCAGGACCCTGGGATCAGGATGGGTAGCCATTGACAGGTTGGGAAAGAGGGCGGGGGATGGGACCTTTTTGATTCAGAGATTTGGCCAATTCAGGGGCAGCCAAAGCTCCAAATCAGATATGGCTGAATCGATTTGGGACAGTGATTTTAATTACTGAATCGAATCACTGTCCCCTGAATCAGCCGAATCCAAATCCCAAGTGAATACTAGCTGCTTCACACAGGCCTAATGTGTACCATGATGCAAAATGTACTCCCTTCTGCCTAGGAGCAGTTCTGCTGTCTGACCACAGACTGAATCAGGACCATGACCCCATTTCCTCTTTTTATAAAACAGTAGCACTTGTCTCATATGATTTTAAAGCAGATGCAAGTATAAAGATCACAACTTCCCCAACCCTTTGTAAGACTAGCATTGGTACTCAGCAATCTATGGACACTCCTAATTGTAAATTGAAACCTATGTACTTTAAGGCAGTGGTGCTCGACCTTTTGGGCCCAGGGGCCAGATGAGCAGTGACAGTTCTACCTGTGCGCCAAATCCAGCTTGTGGTGCTGGCCCAGCTAGGGCCTGATAAAACCTTGTGGGAATGGCTTGCCTGGGGCCTGATCCTGTGAGACTGCATTGGGCCCAGGTCCTGGCTCTGACCCTGGCCCCAGCCCTGAGCATCTGCATTGGGCTCTGGCTTTGCATGGCAGCACTTCTGGAAATAAATAAATAAAGAGAAAAGTGCTAATTGCCACTCCCCCACCACCAAATTTCTGGACCAGTGAGGAGACTTGTGGGATGGATTACATGGTTCAGTGGGCTGGAGGTTGAGCACAGCTGCTTTATTGTATTTTTATAGCAAATCTGGATGTCACAGCATGGGGTCCTGAGGGATGGCCATGATCTCCCCAAGGCCCCCTTCCCATGCCAAGTTGGCCCAAAGGGCACCCTCACTTCTTTCCCACCATGTCTTTGATGGAGATTATATATATGGGAGGCTGCCTTACATTCTCTTGAACACAGTTTGCTGGTGCCGACAGTGCAGCTATGCGGCAGATACCCTCCCCCACATGCTGTGCAGCTGCAAGCCGCACGCCAGAACCTGACAGCTCCACCACAATGTTGTCTAGGACCGCCTGGTGAGGGCCATCCCGGCTGCAGTGGGGGAGGTCTCCATGAACCGCATCATCTCAGGCTGCGAGAGCCAGATGCGTCCTGACATCGTCATCACCAACGAGGGGCCTCCTCATTGAAGAAGATCATGATCGTGGACATTACCATCCCCCTTCAAGAACCAGCACCAAGCCTTCACCGATGCCCAGGCTTGCAAGCAGGAGAAGTATGCCCCGCTGGCCGACATCCTGAGGGGCCGCGGCTATGACGTGACGGTCGACACGCTCATCGTGGTAACGCTTGGAGCCTGGGACCCCAGCAATGAGAACATCCTGCTTGCCTACTGCATCTCCCGCTGCTACGCCAAGCTGATGTGCTGCCTCATGGTGTCTGACACCATCTGTTGGTCCCGTGACATCTACGTGGAACACATCACGGGCCACCGCCAGTACACTGACCCCACTAGACAAACCGCCGCCGAACCAGACCCAGAGGGGACCGCCTAAACTCCCCCTCTGCACCAGATGGGCCTTCACTTCAAGAGGATTCTTCACCAACGGAAGACTCTGTTCCACCCAAAGAAGACCCCCGCAATGAGACTCTATATTGACTGAGACACTTTTTCTTCAAACCACTTCTTCCACCATTGCAGACCATTGTAACGGGTTTGTGTGTATCTATCTTCTTTTTCTTTCAGCGTCACGAACCCCCTCCCTCCCCTTCCCCCCTACCCCTGGGCTTATTTGGATAACATTGTATCTCCTGTAACCTAGTTGCATTCCCCTCCTCACCCCCATCCTTCTATTGTTAGTCCCTCGCTCGGGTGCTATGCATTTCCCTACCGGCTTCGTCAGCTTTCGTGGATTCACAATCCTAAACATTTACTAATAAAAAAGTCAATCTGACCCCATGGACTCCCGGATCCCTTGTGGGTCCCGCTCTGCAATGGGTGCTTCAGGGGCACCCTAGCCTTATAGGCCATGCGTGGCTCCAACCACCTCTTTACCACACCCCAAGCCTTGCAGATGGAGTAGACGTTGTTCAGTCTGGGCCTTGTTTATAATCTGGCCCCCTTGTCCTCTCTGGGCCCTGCCTCTTTCGATCTGTGCCCTCCCTGGCGCTAGGGCTCTCCACGGCCCTGTCCCACTCTGTGCCCCCCTTCTCCAGGGCTTCTCAAAGCGCTGCCCCCCCCTTCTCCGGGGCTCTCCACACCTGCACTGGGGCTTCTCATCAATGCCCCTCTCTCTGGGGCCTCTCAACTGCCCCCTTTCTCAGGCTGGGGTCAGTGCACCCTGACTGCTGCACCCTCACTGGTGCTGGGGTCCCCACACTGCTGTAGACCCCCTATGAGGCCTCCTCCAACCCCTATTAGCCTCACCCAAACCACTGCTTTTAAACAGTAAATGAAACACAAGCCCTTCGGCTATAACTTAAATGGAAGCCGCTTGGCCATAACAACATTCTAGCCTACCCGGGAATACTCCATCCCTCAGCCATGTCAGACGCTGCTCCTTCAGTTAGGCTTCTCCTCTCTTCCCTGAGGGAGCTCCTTCCCCCTTGGCCACTGGTAGGGAACTGCCAGCCTGGCCTCAGCCCTTGAGCTTTATATGGGAGCCAGGCCCTGCCCCTTCTGGTCAGCTGACCTCCTCTGGTTGCCCTGGCAACCCGCAGCTGGGCTCATCCCTCACTGCTAGGGCTCCTTACCTAGCAGTTTTTTCCTTCTTAGGAACAGTGCACCTAAGTGCTCTGCGACATTGGGGAAATGTTTTGCAGTGTGACATCCAGTCATGTGACACTTGCCCCTGCCCCACTTCCTCCCTCACCTTGGGGGCCTCGATCTGCCCCCTGCACACCCATTTCCTCCCCCATCCCTTCCCCCCCTCCCCACAGACTTACTAGCAGGATGCTGGCTACCTGACTGTGCTCCTGGCCACATGCATAGCATCACCTTTAATTTTACAGGTTCCCCTCTGTGCCCCCCACTGCTGATTGGTGGAGGGGCCCCACTTGCAGCTTGCTCCTCAGCAAGGAAGTGAAAGCTGTCATTTTAAACTTGACATCATTTTTGTCTCCCCTGCCATTGATTGGCTAAGGGGCCCTGGAGGCCCAGCTGCTTGATGCCCATCAGCAGGGAGACAAAAACAGCGTCAGGTTTAAAACCATGGCTTTTGCTTCCCTGCAGATGAGGAGCAAGCTGCAAGCTGGACTCCTGGGCCTGGGTCCTTCTGGTCCATGTGTTAATCCACCTATACTCATCCTTTGTCTCAACCCCTGTACTTATTCATTCTCACAAGGCCCATCTCAATTGAGTCCACTCTACACCTCTGGATTTACAAGTGTGCTTTGGTAGCACCTAGTTGGGCCTATATGGGACTGTATTGATGAGAGTTTGGTTGTACAGTCCTTGGAGATGTCATGGTGGTTGGTGGGTAGGCCTTTCTAGTTCCCTTGTTGGATTAGGGTCTCTGTTCCCTGAGCACACATATGGCTTCATTCTGTTATAGCACACTACTGATGTCTGTCCATTGGGCTTGCTCACTAGCTCATATACTGCCTCAGATAAACTTCTTAATGACAATATAGGGGCCACTAAACCTTTAACATAGTTTTTGGCATTGCCCCTGTCTCCTGGACCAGCTTTGTACCCACACCAATTCCCCAGTTCAGAAATCTGTCCAGTGAGATCATAGTACTCCTGAGGTCATAGTACTCCTTTTGTTTTTGTGTGGCTTACTCCTTTTGTTTTTGTGTGGCTGTAGCCTGATGTTTCTGAACAGTTTGGCTAACTGAACTGAAGCATTCTGCCACCTATGTGACATTCCGAGGGGTTGTTAAATTCCTCTGACATATTTATCCCAGAGATTACATCAGTAGGGAGGCAGATCTCCCATCCAAATGGCACCATATATGGTGTATACCCCAGAGAGGACTGTACATTGTTCTGATAGGCCATCATAACATAAAGTAGTACTTCATCCCATATTGTCCGACTGTCCTTGAGAGTTCTTTCCCATCATAAACAATTTTCTTCATTCCTCTTGTCTTTAAAAGACTACAGTCTGTTTCTCATCTACATATTTTATAGTAGGAAGCAATGTAAAGCGGTGTTAAATTAAATGAGAGTCAAGCCCTATTTTGAATTTTTTTGTTTTTATTGCTATCATACCATCTCTCCTATTCTCTTCTTTGAATACTCCATCTTCAATTGCTACATCCTATTCCTAACTTTAAGATCGTTTTTTGGTTTATTCTAGATCAGCTTCCTCCTTCTTTATTCTACTGAAACAGCCCTCAAAAGAATCTTGAAAAACTTGATTCCATCCTCACCAGTTTGATATTTCTGATTTGCCTTTGGATGTTGTGGCTCAGTCCTTTAATTTTTGTCATCCTTCTTTATTTTATGGGTACGCTTACATAGGAGAATAGTGTAGAAATACATGAGCTAGCTCATTTAGATCTATCTTGGGTACTCTAAGCTCTCTCGTTATGGTAGCATGGAGGTAAATGAGCCTGCATTGACTTCCATGTTATTGGGCTAGACCACTTCAGGTACTCAAACTAACTTGCTTAGACACTGCAGTGTAGAAACACACAATGGGTGCATCCACACATGCAAGCACATGCACTTGCAGTAGCTCAAATAGAAATGGTGCAAATCTGAGCCGGGGCTTTTTGCTGCAGCGCACGTGCCTGGACATGCACTTTGTTGTGGAGCAAATTGTGCCACTTGGGGCAAAATAACCCTGCCTGGCTCCTCCTGGATCTGCAGCTAGGGGGAGCTAAAGCCTGGGCCAGCACCTGTGCTGTCTCCAGTAGTATAAAAAGTTGCCCTGTCCTGGCCCCATCCATACAAAAAGTTGCCCTGGCAAGTAGCTCAGGACTACTTGCTCTCAGGAGCTTCTGGGGGAGGATCCTCTGGGAGGAAATTGGCTACGCCCCTTTCTGTCCCAGGCTGCTGCTGCTGTGGCTGGTTGCTGCAAGCTTGGTCTCAGGAGCTTCTGGGGAGAAGATGGCCAGGCCCTTTCCTGTCTCTGGCTATTATTAGCTGCTGGCTTGGTCTCAGAGCTTTTGAAGTAAGTTGGTCTCACCCCTTCCTGCTTTGGGCTGCTGCTGCTGCTGTTGCTGTCCCCGCCAAGGGGGGTCCTCTGCTGCATGCTGCTACCCCTTCAGGGAGAGGCCCACTGCACCGCACCCCAGCTTCTGTACCCCTGTTCCGGCCTGCTGTGCAGTCCGCCGCCAAGTCATGGCCAGGAGACAGCCTGTGGAGGGAGCCTGCACTGCCTGTGGGCCCCTCCTCCACCATCACTGCTGGAGCCTAAAGGAACCTTGCCTGCCCCAGCTGCCTTGGCAGGCCAACCCCACCTTCACCTCCACTTTCACCAGAATCATACCCCGAGTGGCTGAACTGGATGGTTCCTTCCATCACTACTACTGCTGCTGCTGCTGCTGCCATTGTTTCTGCTGCTGTCCCCTCTCAGGAGAGAGGGAGATTCCCTGCTGCACTACCTGACACCACAGCTACACTGGATGACTTCCTAATTGACTGACTGCTCCTACCCTCCCCAACAGCTGCCTCACTGCATCTGATCCTGATTTGTCTTCCTGCCTACTGCTCTGCTGCTGAGTGATCAGCTGTATGCCTGAGGGGCTTCTGGACAGATCTTCCACAAATAAGCCCCTCCACTACTCCAGCCATCTTTTACACCTGCCTCAGCAGCCTTCCCTGTGTCTTTTTTGCCCTTGTGTGGTAAATCCTGTGGTCCACTCCCCCTGCCCTGGTATTTGTTGTATGGCTGAGTAAGCTAGCTCGAGTTTCTCCAGCTTGTGTGTGTGTGTGTGTGTGTGTGTGTGTTTTCCCCCTCCCCCACACATTCTCAAAGCATAGACCTCCTGATTTTTTTCATGTGGGGCTGTGGCTCAGTGAGCAGGCTTCTCCACCCCTTCTTCCCTATCCCCCTTCTGCCCCACAACCCTAGTCTGCCCCTACTAGATTCACCAGCCCCATGGGATATTTTGTTTTTCTTTATTGTCTTCCCTGCCCTCATGTGAAACAGTGACAGGGAAGGAACCTTCTGGGGGGGCAGATGCCCCCACAGAGCTTCCTGCAGCTCCCACTATGGGGGTGGATCCCAGCCAAGCCCCCAAGGGGATGCATGCTGCTGCAGCCTCCACCCCAGAGGCAGAATCCAACCAACCTCTTCCAGGGGTGGAGAAGCCTGAAACCTCTGCTGCAGGGGCAGGTGGGACTCCAGTAGGGAGCCAACAGGGCCAGGGGTTCACCCCTGAACAAGCCACTCCCCAGAAGGGTTCCCAAGCCCCTTCTCCCATCATCAGGGACCAAGGGCAAGGGCAGTGGAAAGGGCTCCTCTTCAGCCTCCTCCACAGCTGGGGGTGGAAAAGGCAAGGGCTCTGCCCTGAATCCTAGACCACCAGCACCTGAGGGGACCAGGTGCACTACACCAGCCCGTACACCCACTCATCCTGTTCCTGGCCCTAGCTCAGGCCCCACCAACATGGCCTCCTGGGGGGGAACCACAGCTATGCACAGACAGCTGTAGGGAGACATGAAGCTGGGTAGCTCAGGCAGCAGGGCCCCCTTTCTGGCACTCACCCACAGGCATGGGGTGGAGTGCCAACTGCCCAAATGGGAGATCCTTCACTTTGAAACCTGGCTGCAGGCCCTGGCTTGGGTAGTGGGGGCCCTAAAGATCATGGTGGCCTTCCACTTTCATGGCAAGGGGGTCTTTTTCCTTGCCTTGGAGGCAGCTGCACAAAAGGTGGTGGAGAGGGTGCCCATGGTGGAGGATGAGTACATCCCCCTCAAGCCTCTAGAAGAGCTGGGGACCAGGGTGGTCCTCAGCTCCATCCCTCCCTATATCCCCAACTGGGTCCTTCTCCCTCAGCTACAAACCCTGAGGAGAGTTATCTCCCCAGTGGTGGCTCTCTCGCTGGGGTGCCGAGACCCTGGCCTCTGCCATGTATACTGTTTCTGTTGCCAGGTCATGATCTAGCTGGCAGTGGGAACACAGCTGGAGGCTGAGCGGATGCCTGGTAATTCCTTATTAGGGGGCCCTGGTGAAGATTTTCTATACACTGGGGGACCTGCAGTGCTTCAGGTGCTGTGACCCGGGGCACTTGCATCATGAGTGCCCTATGGGCCAGGTGGGGAGGGAATCTGTGGGTTCCACTGGAAAAAGGAGTGACCCTACCACCAGTGCCCAACCCCCCCCCAGGCCACCCTGACACCTCATTCATAACTACGAGCCCACCCATGAGCTCAAGGGTCCCTGCCCTCCAACCAAGTCTAGTGGAGGGCACCAGCAACTGGGGGTAGACAGGGAGCAGGTCCCCCCTTCCCCTAGTCATACCCCTGTCATGGCTGCCCCACCCCCCCAACCCTCACCTTCTCTTGCTGGAGCCTGTCCACCTGAGGACCACCCCATGGATGATTGGGTGCAGGTCCCCTCTGGGCGTAAAGGCAAGAGGAAGGCCCAGGCACAGTTGGAGCCCTCTGATGTGGAGGACTCCTTTCCTCCTCCCAAGACCACCACACAGTGGGAAGGAGTAGCCCAGCCTCCAGGGGCCTCCCCAGCTGTGGATGACACCCCACCCCCAGAAAAGATCAAATGGATGATCTCCATGGAGGAGGATTCGGGACTGCTAGATAGTCCCCAGTGAGTTCTGAGGGAGGAGGTCCCCTTTCCCAGGACCCTGAGGCAGACACCAGAGCCACCCCAGTGCCTGCTAGGTCTCTTCCCTCCCCCTCCTAGGAAAACCTCACCTGCAGCCTGCTCCATAGTCCTGCACCAAAGGGGGTTGCAGTGGAATCCCCTAATCAATGGGTTGATCTCATTGGGGACCCTGCACAGACCCCCCCAGGGCTCCAGCTCTACCTCACCATTTTGTGAAGGACCCCCACCCCAACCCTTACCCCCAGCACTGTCCCAGGGGGCTGCACAACTCTCCCAATTCTAACCAGAGTCCAGGGTCTTAGAGGACCGGGGGGTTCAGATGGTGCTGGAACAGCCTTCAGAGCTCCAGGACCAGGAGGAGGATGCCCGAGAACCAGCAGGCTCCATGGAGTCTGCAGACCTCTCAGTCCCAGTGGTCCCAAGGGATGAGCTACTTGCATTTCTTGACTGTGACTATACCGCTGGTCTGCCAGCAAGGTACAGCTAGCCTTGGACCTCTAGGGAGATTTTGACAGTGTCCTTGCCACTGTGAGGGCACTGGTGGGGGAAGGCAAGGGGCCCAAAAGCTGCAACGCCCAGATCTATAGGTGGGCCCACAGTTTCATAGATGCCCTCTATACATATGGGAGGGTGCTATGTGAACCGGTGGGCCCCACACTGGATATTGAGATGTGTGAGGCCCCTGATGAATCATCTACTCCACCTCCCCAGCCATGAGGTCATTTAAGATCATGACCGTCAATGTCCATGGCTGCAGGAAGGACCTCCAGAGGTGCTGGGTGCTCTCCTTCCTTCAGGAGGTGGGGTACCCCATGTTATTCTTGCAGGAGACCCTGACGACTCCAGCCAATGAATCAAATTGACGGGTGGAGTGGGGAGGCAGGGTCTCTTTTAGTCACCTCTCAGCCACCTTATCTGGGGTGGCCACCCTGTTCTCCCTGGGCCTACAGATGGAGGTTCTCCAGGATGTTCAGGTGGTGCTGGGCTGCCTGCTGCACCTCTGGGTCCAGGTGCAGGGGCTGGTCCTGAACCTTCTGAATGTGTGTGCCCCTGCAAAGGACCCGGACTTGGTGGATTTCTTTTGCCAGGTGGCCATATACATCAGCACCCTCAACCCTCGCGAGTGCCTGGTCCTTGGCAGGGACTTCAACATCACCCTAGATGCATAAGACTGGTCAGGCAAGGAGTGGAATCAGGCCACCGTGGGAGTCCTCAGGGAGATCCTGATGGACTACTCCCTGGTGAATGTCTGGCATGCTTGTCACCCCACTGAACCACCTGCCTTCTCTTATGTGAGGGTGGGGGAGGAGCAGGCATGCCACTCCTGGTTAGACTGAGTTTATACCTCTTTGCCACACTTTGACTGGGCCCACTCCTCTGGCATCTGGCTGACCCCTTTCAGTCATCACCACCTTATCTGGGCCCAGGCCATGCTGGGGCCTGGGCATCAGGGGTTGGCCTACTGGAATTTCAATGCCGGCCAGATGGAGGATGTGGGATTCAGGGAGGCTTTCTGGGAGTTCTGGCTGGCCTGGCAGGAGCAATGGGAAGCTTTCCCCTTGGTTCAGAGATGGTGGGATGTGGGGAAGGTGCACATCTAGCTTTTTTGCCACAGCTACACTTGGGGGCACACACGGCAGAGGGAGGCAGTTCGGGAGCAGCTCGAGCGAGAAGTGTTAGAGCTGGAGAGGCACCTGGCCACTGACCCAACCAACCCGTCCCTCTGCAGAGAGAGTAGGGACAGGCAGGAAGAGCTTCGTGCTCTGGATGACCACTGCACCCGCGGTGCCTTTGTCCACTTGCATGTCCAGCTCCTTCGGGAGTTGGACTGCAGCTCCCACTTCTTCTATTCCCTGGAGAGGAGGCAGGGGATCAAGAAGTACATCACCTGCCTTCTGGCAGGTAATGGCACCCCCTCATGGATCCAAGCAAGATGCGCCAGCATGCACAAGCCTTCTATGAAGAGCTCTTCTCCCTAGATCTGACCAATGCCGAGGCCTGTCAGACCCTGTGGGAGGGACTCCCACAGGTCAGTATGGGTGAGCGGGACCAGCTGGAAGCTCCTCTCACTTTGGCTGAGTTTTTGGCCACCCTCCACCTGATGCCTGGCAACAAGGCCCCGGTCATCGACAGGCTGACCTCGGAGTTCTACTGGGCTTTCTGGGACGCCCTCAGCCTGGACCTTGATACAGTCTGGGCCATATCTGAGGGAAGTGGGGAGTTCCCCCTGTCATGCCGTAGGGCTGTGCTGACCCTCCTGCCAAAGAAGAGAGATCCCCATGACCTAAGGAATTGGCATCCCATGTCCCTCCTTTTCACGGACTATAAGGTGGTAGCAAAGGCCATCTCACTGCGCCTGTGATCCATGCTGACAGACGTACACGGTGCCCAGATGTTCCATCTTTGACAACCTGTACCTGATTCAGGACCTCCTGGAGCTAGTGCACTGGGAGGGCCTGTCTTTTGCCCTCTTATCCCTGGACCAGGAGAAGGCGTTTGACAGAGTGGATCATGGGTATCTCACAGGCACGCTTCGGGCCTTTGGCTTTGGGCCCTGCTTTGTGCGGGCTCTCCAGGTGCTGTACACCTCTGCAGAATGTTTGGTCAAGCTCAACTAGACCCTGGTGGAGCCCATCCCATTCAGGAGAGGGGTGCCTGCTGTCAGGCCAGATGTACGCCTTGGCCCCAGAGCCCTTCCTTGTTCTCCTGTGGAAGCAGGTGGTGCGGTTGATTCTCCAGAAGCTGGCAGTGCAACTGGTCCTGTCAGCATATGCTGACAATATACTCTTTATGGTCCAGGACTCAGGTGACCTGGTGTGGGTCAAGGCCTGCCAGAGATTGTACTCAGCGGCCTCCTCTGCCCAGGTTAACTGGGTCAAGAGCTTCGGTCTGGTGGTGGGTGATGGGTGGCAGGTGGGCTCACTCCTACCCATGCTCTGTGGGGTCCACTGTTTTTTTTCTGGCCGGGATGGCACTGGGTTGCTCCAGAGGTCCTGAACCTCCTTGTGGGAGGGCGGCCAGGGCCTGGTTTGCCTGCACAGCCAGTTCTTGGCATTCCACCTTCAGGCACTGCAGTGACTTCTGTATGGTGTTGGCAGCCATGCAGCATGGGGCCACCTGGGGCACACTTTCCTCCGCCACTTCTGGGGGCTCCAATACAATTGGCAGCTCCTCAGGCTGCAGGGTTTCTCCCTGCAGGACCTGCAAGGGATGCTAGATTTCTACCAGGACCTTCTCCAGGCCTAGAGGCTAGTATCTGCCTCCAGATCTCCCACAACAGTTGCCCAGGGTGCCAACCTGCTCATCGAGCCCCTCCTCTGGAACCCCCAGCTGGAGGTGCTGATGACAGAGGCACCCCAGTTGCAACAGAGGTTGATCCTGGCTGGTGTGACCCATATTGGAGACCTCCTGGACTATGATAGGCAGGAGTGGGTGGACCCCTCTGTACTGACCTGGTGCATAGGTCTACCCATGACATGTTCAACCTGCTGTCTGGTCCAGGAGGTGAAATCTGCCCTACCTCCCAATGCCCTTGTCTTTTATTGAGCAGGTCCTACATGGCAGCAGTCCCCGCCCCGCCCCATGTCCTCCAGCCCAGCATTTGTTGTGGGGCTGGTGCCTTACCCAGATTCATGACACTCCCTGCTGCACCACCTGAGCCAGCTGGAAGACACGACTGTTTCATGTTTTGACCTTTTGACCCACATGACACTCCTATTCTGTTTTTTGCCTTTTTTGACCCAAGAATTCTATTGTATCTTTCATCCATTGGCCCCACACAGTAGGGGCTATTAGTTGGCCAGGTGGGCCTTAGAGCCCACAATACTTGAAGGATACAAATAGACAGGAGCTGCTGGGGCCCAGCCACTTGGTACATGGGGACACTACCCCTTGTGACAGCTGGACTGCTGAAGTAGCATCCCAAATCCATTTTTTAAAATACCCCAAATTCCATGTTCTTCCACAATTAAAACAAAAGACCACTCTACACACACACACACACACACACACACACACACACACACATATCTGCAGAGAGAGAGAGACAGCAATCAGTTGGGCAATGCTTTATTGGTATATTTACAATATTAAAGCAATGTGAAAGCTTACCAGCATCTCTATCATCATGATAAAATAAGTTGTAAATATCTACATGTGTTGATGTGTACTTTTGGTTTTCTTCGCACATGATGGGTGTGTGATGGGGGAATGTGGTGTTTGCAGGAAGGGCATGGGAAAGGATGTAGGGTGAGGCATGTGAGTGTGTGTGGAGGGATGTGGGTTGGTGTATAGGTAGGGGCGATTGCTGAGGGGACTGTGGGTGTGGGGGGCCTAGTGAGGGGGCTGCTCTGGAGGGGTGGGTTCCCTGGCCTCAGCAGGGGGTAGCCCCCCCACAGCAAATGGAATGCCCCCCCCACAGGGCCCCAGCTCCCCCCTGGAGGGCCACAGCCCCTATCCCCCACAGGGCCTGAGCCCCCCTGCCCAGGATCCCAGGCACCCAGGAGGGCCACTGCTCCCCCCGCCCAGGGTCCCAGCTCCCCCCCTGGAGGGCCACAGCCCCCCCATCCAAGGTCCCAGGCACCCTGGAGGGCCACAGCCCCCCTGCCCAGACTCCCAGTTCCTCCCTGGAAGGCCATAGCCCTCCACCCCACCCAGGGTCCCAGGCATCCTGGGGGGGCCAAGCCCCACTGCCCAGGGCCCATAACTGACCTTTAGCAGCAGTAGTGGGAGTGGGGCACTCTGAGCCATGGTGGCAGGACCCAGCGTGGCATGTGGGGACCATGCACCAGGCCCAGCTGGGTCCTGGTGGCCCTGGGGCCTCTCTGCCATCTGGCTGGGCTGAGTTATGGTGGCAGGACCCGGTGCGGCATGTGGGGACCTTGTGCTGGACCCAGTCAGGTCCTGCTGGTGCTGAGGATCATCTGACACCTGGCTGGGCTGGGCCCTCGGTGGCAGGACCTGGTGTAGTGTGCAGGGACTGCATGCCGGGCCCAGCCAGGTCCTGCTGCCCTCAAGGCCCCTCTGCCACCTGGCTGGGCCCATGGTGGTAGGAGTGGCATGACACGTGGGGACTGTGTGCTGGGCCCAGCTGGGTCCTGCTGTTCTTCGGGCTCCTCTGCCACCCAGCCAGGCTGGGCCCATGGTGGCAGGACTGGCACAGTGTGCCAGGGCCACATGCCAGACCTAGATGGGTCCTGCTGGCCCTGGGGCGGCTCCTGCTTCCTGGCCAGGCCCCACTTTTTTTTTTGCTTTGGTTTTTTTAGACCCCTGCAACATTTTTTCATTCCCTCACGTGCCTCTTGCCCTACCTCAAACGGGTTTGTGGCACGGCAAGAGGGACGTGCACGTTCATCTGGACACACACAATGTGTGTTTTGTATCTGACCATGTTAAATATCATGCTAATTTGATATAAGGTTATAAACTAAATCAAGTTTTACTTGGAGGAACCTTACCATATTTTCTGTAGGGAAACCTGAAATCTACATTTTAGCATTGCACTGCAAACTTTCCTGTGACATAGGTCGTTATTAGTTTCTGAGCACCTACAAGCCTATAGATCCCATTCTGCAATGTTTCTAACATACAACTATTAGTTTTAAAACATTATCATGTCACTGCAGAGCCTATTAGCTAGAAAATACTAACCTGTGGATCATTTCACAGGTGATGCCTGAATCTTATTAGCGGGTAGGGAAGGTTACACATTTCTTACTCTGTTTTCTAAAGACAGTGAGAAGATGTTATGTGTCTCTATGTAAAATCATTTAATTCAGTATTCTGTATATCTGGTTATAAAGTTGATTGTACAATATACTTGGTTCATGAAAGACAGGTTGTGAAGTTCAATGAATTGAATTAAAATCATGAATAGGAAATGAAATAAAACCATTCCTCCTGAATATACTGAACTACACTTTCTATGACTGAACATTATCCTCTATTACACTTGGAATGAATAATTCAATAAAAAAATTGGATATTTAATATAAAAATTCTTCTGAAAATAAGACAGAATACTTAAACATAGAGTTGCTCAACATTTTTTTGATTACCTAACCTACTAAGGGAATCTATGAATCTTGTGTTACACTATTTATTGACTTGGAAACGCATTTCAACACTATAGTTGTTTATTTACAGCCATGTAAAGTTGAATTCTTTTTAATGAGTCAGTTGCATACAATTATTGCAATCATACTGAAACTGAGCAGTTTTTTTTAGACTGATTTGAAGAACTGAAAGGATTTAACTTTTTGGATGGCAAGAAAAGATTTCTTCTGCTCCATTACTGTCACATAGTCACATATCGTATATTGAAAAGAAGACCTGTGCTCTACTTCATTAAACTGTAAACACTAATTTCCAAGAGAAGACAAATGTACTTAATACAAAGTAGGAAAATCTGTTTTTTTTTCTTGGATGCTAACTCTAACAGTAAATCTGTTTTCTATTTCAATTAATATTTTGCTGAAATCACAACACAGCTCAACAAAATAAGCAATATCCGACTGACAATAGCACAAGGCAACTCTAATTAAGACACGTATTTAATAATGTGCTAGACAAATGATAGAAACAATTACTCTCTGGTAACTAAGTGAAATGAATCAACCTTATTCTGCCCACTTGTTTGTGTTTATAAGGGGAACAATATGGCAACGGATATCAGGAACAAACTTAGTGACTAAACTGAAAATATGAATAGGTGGTTCTGCTACAAATGTTGTCATGAATGGTCGCAATAGCCTTACCTATTCAAATATTTTTGGATCTGACAGGGCGGGAGACATTAGAATACACATATATATTATAAAGATTTAATCAGATTTCAGCCATACAACTGTAAAGTATATTATGGATTTATATGCCTGTTACAAAATAATATGGACTGGGATAAAATATTCATCTTGTATACCCAAATCTAACTAATTGGTTTACACTGTTCAATATGTAAAATTAACACAGCTTTGACAGCAGTCAGTCAAATGGCTGGCAGATAATATATCAAACCCAGAAAATGAATTTGAAATCATAGATCCTGTAAGGAGGAAATACAACATAAAGGAATTAGATGATATGCAAACAACCACATAACGCTTTTAACATGAACAAGAGATGGTCCAAGGTTGTGCAGCAATAGATCTGGCAGGAAAGGAAAACATTCCTTTCCAAAGTCATGGAGAAGCTGCTTGGTATGACTGCACCAATTCATAAAGTAGAAAGCCAAATAATACATACTAATTAGTTACATTATCTGTGGTAATGGCACACGTGGCAGAGAATTTTGATCAGGGTCTTCTGCTGTTTTGCTGTGGCTTCTTCTTTAACACTGCCAAGAAAAAGCGGTACAGATAATCATTACAATAAAAAAACTCACTCATTTATGCATCCACATCATGGAATAATGTAGTGAAGCAGCTGGTCTGAGGTCTTTTTTTGTTAGCGGGTTTGTTTCTTATCTATCCTGACTTCTATTACACCTCACTGGTAGTGTAAAATTGGAGTGAACAATGAGGTTAATCACAAATATTTGCATGGTAGAACATGTATGTATGAAATGTGAAGATAAGTATTTACAACTGAGTTACCTAATTTAAGAAGCAATCCATTAACCTGGATTTAAACATGGGAAGAAAATCTAGTCTACATTTGGACAGCACCTAATACTCCAGAGTTGGTTACATTCCAGTAGTATTGCACCTGTGCAAGGGTTTGACCAGATATGGGGGACTTGTAGGGTCTGTGGGGTTTGATCTAAAGTATGTCAAGATGAAGGAAGCTAGTAGGGGTGTTTGGAGGACAGGGGGGATCAGGGATACAGGTGACATCTGCGGGGGTATTAGGGGGCAGGGGGTGTCCAAAGGTGGTTACTGGGATCCAGGAGGGTTTGGCAGGATCAGGGTGGCTTATGGGGTCCAAGGGAGGGTTGAAGGGGACCGGGACTATTTTTTAGTTCCCTGACCCTGCCTCCACAAACCTACACCCCCAGCCCTCCTGCCTCTCCCTCCAATGAAACTGACTTACTCAGCTCAGGCAGCAGTGAACATTGATAAAAACCAGTGGCACCCAGAGCAGGATGTGCAGTGGGGGACTGGCTGGTCCATGGGGTGGAGGGGGCAAGGGGCCAGGGAGCTAAAAATAGTCCAGTGCTGGGTGGGTGTGTGTGAAAAGTACAGCCCTGGGGCTGGGGCAAGTGGCTGGGCTTTCCCAGCCCCAGAGCTGCACAGGTAACTACTGAAGTTCCATGCCCCAGTCTAACTTAGATCAAGTAAGTCTGATATTACATTGATTCAGGTCTATTTTAGACCGGGTTCCATGATCTTTAAACTGGCCTATGTGTGAAGAATTTTTGTACAGTTATGGGTTTAGATTGATTTTTGATCACTGAGACTGGGTCTGATTGTAAGGTCCACACCAGGGCAAAGTAAGTTGCATCTGTTGGCCATTTTGAACCCAATTTAACCTTCCCCTAATCCCCCCCAAGACTAAGTACAGACAGTCAAAAAGCCCAAGACTGAATCAATTCAATCTTTGCTGGTTAGTTTAATCTGCATAGGTTGGGCTGACAAGCAAGCGAACAGATACTCATGTTTGATTCTGGAAATGCCTCACATGCCTGCAGTGACCCAGGCCAGAAGCCAGGGGGTGCTAGAGAATGCTTCCCTGCTCAGCTGGTCCAGATAGCTTGGGCCAAGGCTAGCTTGCCCACCCTGTGAGAGGGGTGCAAAGCATCCTGGGATGCTGAGGAACTGTGAGTTAATTTTAACCTGGAGGAGATTGGGGACAGAAGTTCAATACGCTGATTTAACCTAAATCAGTTAAGTCTGATACTATCCATCCATCCATCCATCCATCCATCCAGGTTTATCTTAAATCAGTTTTGGCCATTTTGAAAGGGTTTCTGTGCACTGAACTTCTGTTGTGTTACAAATTTGTAATGATTTCCAATCACTTAGGGCACAGACAGAAGTGACAATTTTGCCCAATCTGACCACAGAAATCGGTCTTTAGTTATGACCAAACACAACTGCACAGCTACAGACTGCTTCAGAAATGACCGATTGGGAAAAATCTGAACCCTCATTGTATATAGCACCTTCTGTAGCTTGTGTCTGCACTGCCTGCCAGTCTCCAAGCTGTTTTCAGAATGGGAGGGAGGAAAGGGAGTGGAGGGAGTTCAGGCTGTAGTTTTTTCAGCCCTTAACTGGAGGGCGGGGTGGGTGCGTGCTCCAATTTACCCACCCCACCCTCCTGCACTGGCTGGCAAACCCCTAGAATGAGCTCCCTCTGCTCACTTTCCCCCTCCCATTTTGAAAACAGCAAGAGGATGAGAGAGAGGAGGGTCTGTTGCTAGGGGAAACTAGCTGGAGGCTTGGACCCAACTACTAGATTCCCCCTCGCCCCTAGAACCAACAGTGAACTTCTGTTTGGTCCCAGGGATCATTGTAACTCAGAATGCTTCCTGCAAACTGTGTTCTGAGTTATAGTGGGGAGCTGCACTTCTGTTTGCATCCTTATATTGATTTATGTGTAATTTTTGTCCTTAGCATGAATGTCTGCACTTAGCCAGAGAGCCTATGTGACAGAGTTGTATTAGCTGTAGCCATAGAATATTATTTTAGAGCTCCTAAACTTTGATTATTCAGTACTTAAGAAGTACTCAAATATTAAGTGATGGAGGAGGCAGACAAGGTTCTTTGGGTAAATGTGATATCTTTTATAGTTGGAAAAATTGTTCTTTGCAAACTTTCAGGCACAAACACCATTCTTCAGGCATAGGGAGAGTCTGCTTGTGTTGTATGTGCTCACCTGGGTAGAATAGAAGCCAAACTGCAAAAGGCAGGTCTGTGAAAATGAAAATGTATGGCAGTGAGGATCAGAGGGAATGGGAGACAATACATGTGAGACAAGTAGGTTGGAGGGGAAAGTGGGGGATGTTGAACTGGTGATAGAATGTAGCTGGTAAAATGCAGACAGGTTAGCTGGGGTTATCAGATGTCAGGCAGGGTATAATGTGTCATAAATCAAATGTCTATATTTAGTCTATGATTTTTTTGCATCTGTTGGGTTTATGAAGTGAAGTTTGTAGGCTCATCTACAAAAGATGTTTTGTAAGTTCCCTTTGAGGATTAGAACTGAGATATAGGAGAAATAGTGGATGTCTTGTGAGAAGTGGACACTCACAGGTCATTTGGATACTTTTGTTTTTAATAGATTTTTTGGTGTACATTCATTCTGGTATGAGTGATGGGGGAGGGCATATAAGTACCTAGATATGTAGAATGCCAAACCATAGAGAGAGCAATATAGCTTGAAAGAGTCTTTGTCTAAGTTGGAGTTGTCCAGCTTTAAGATGCATTTGTTCAACCTGAATAAGAGGGCTAGTTAAAGTGCCCTGAAAATTCTTTTTTACAACCTGGTTACCTTATGTAGCAATGAAAATAATAAAGAATATGCAAATAATATTGCCATCTTGAAAGCCAAACTGCTCCCTAAGCACAGATTTCTTCTTCTAAGGAGGGAGCTTTGATGACCTCTTCCTGACTCAAGAAGTCTATGGGCCAACGAGAGGCAAAGCGCTGCTCGACCTGGTACTGGCTACTGGGGATGACCTAGTCGGCGACCTAGTGATCGATGGGAAGCTGGGTGACAGTGACCACGAGCTGATCACCTTCACCATCCGCTGAAAAGCTGGCAAGTCAGTCAGCAACACGGAAGTCCTTGACTTCAGGAAAGCCTACTTTGACAAGCTCAGGAGGCTTGTCAGTGAGGCCCTAAGGGACTGTGACCACAGGGAGAGGGGAGTTCAAGAAGAGTGGTTGCTCCTCAAGGGAGCGATCCTCAATGCACAAACTAAGTCTATTCCATCTCGGAGGAAAGGCAGCAAGAGGGCACAGCAGCCCCCCTGGCTCTACAGGGACCTAGTAGACCTCCTGAGGCTAAAAAGAAAGGCCTACAAAGGATGGAGGATGGGAGTCACCTCCAAGGAGGATTATTCTGCACTGGTCCGGTCCTGTAGGGAGCTGACCAGGAAAGCCAAGGCTGCAACTGAACTCCAGCTAGCTTTGAGCATCAAGGACAATGAAAAGTCCTTTTTCAGATATGTGGGGAGCCGGAGGAAAAGCAGGGGCAACGTTGGACCCCTGCTGAACCAGATGGGGCAACTGACAACTGACACCCAGGAAAAAGCCAACCTATTAAATAGGTACTTTGCGTCAGTCTTTCATCAGCCCCATGGGACGCCCATGCCCGCTACAGGGCCGGGAAGTCCGGGTGAGGGTGATCCCCTGCCCTCCATTAATGCTGACTTTGTGAAGGAACATCTTGAGAAGCTGGATACCTTCAAGTCAGCCGGCCCTGACAATCTTCACCCCAGGGTACTCAAGGAGCTGGTGAGCATCATAGCCCAGCCTCTAGCGCGGATCTTTGAAAACTCTTGGCGCTCTGGTGTAGTGCCCGAAGACTGGAAGAAGGCCAATGTGGTGCTTATCTTCAAGAAAGAGAGGAAAGTGGATCCGGCTAACTATAGGCCCATCAGCCTGACTTCTATCCCAGGGAAGATCTTAGAAAAGTTTATTAAGGAGGCCATCCTTAATGGACTGGCCGACACCAACATCTTAAGGGATAGCCAGCACGGGTTTGTTGCGGGTAGGTCTTGCTTGACCAATCTCATTTCCTTCTACGACCAGGTGACTTATCACCTGGACAAGGGAGATGAGATTGATGTCATATATCTTGACTTCAATAAAGCCTTCGATCTAGTGTCCCATGATCGTCTCTTGGAGAAACTGGCCAATTGTCACCTTGGGTCCTCCACGATCCACTGGCTGGAAAATTGGCTCTGGGGTCGGACCCAGAGGGTAGTAATTGATGGAAGTCACTCATCATGGTGTCCTGTGACCAGCGGGGTCCCCCAAGGCTCTGTCCTTGGACCCATACTGTTCAACCTCTTCATTAATGATGTGGACACTGGAGTCAGAAGCGGACTGGCCAAGTTCGCCGATGACACCAAACTTTGGGGCAAAGCATCCACACCAGAAGACAGGCGGATGATCCAGGCTGACCTGGACAGGCTCAGCAAGTGGGCAGATGAGAATCTGATGGTGTTCAATGCCGATAAATGCAAGGTTCTCCACCTTGGGAAAAAAACCCCACAGCATTCTTATAGGCTCAGCAGTGCTATGTTGGCTAGCACTATGGAAGAAAGAGACTTGGGGGTCATCATTGACCACAAGATGAACATGAGCCTGCAATGCGATGCTGCGGCTAGTAAAGCGACCAAAACGCTGGCTTGCATCCATAGATGCTTCTCAAGCAAATCCCAGGACGTCATTCTCCCCCTGTACTCGGCCTCAGTGAGGCCGCAGCTAGAGTACTGCGTCCAGTTTTGGGCTCCACAATTCAAATAGGATGTGGAGAAGCTTGAGAGAGTCCAGAGAAGAGCCACGCGCATGATCAGAGGTCAGGGAAGCAGACCCTACGATGACAGGCTGAGAGCCCTGGGGCTCCTTAGCCTGGAAAAGCGCAGGCTCAGGGGTGATCTGATGGCCACCTACAAGTTTATCAGGGTTGACCACCAGTATCTGGGGGAACGTTTGTTCACCAAAGCGCCCCAAGGGATGACGAGGTCGAATGGTCACAAACTACTACAAGATCGTTTCAGGCTGGATATAAGGAAGAATTTCTTTACTGTCCGAGCCCCCAAGGTCTGGAACATCCTGCCACCGGAGGTTGTTCAAGCGCCTTCATTGAACACCTTCAAGATGAAACTGGATGCTTATCTTGCTGGGATCCTATGACCTCAGCTGACTTCCTGCCCTTTGGGCGGGAGGCTGGACTTGATGATCTTCCGAGGTCCCTTCCAGCCCTAATGTCTATGAAATCTATGAAATAGGGCTGTGCAAAACTTTGGCAGCCATTTCATTTCAGAGATGTTTTGGCCCATTTTGTTGGCTGAATCCAAATCAAAACAGGAGGCTCTAAAACATCTCCAAAATGAAACAAAAGCATCTGAAATGTTTTGGAAATGTTTCAAAATATTTCAGAGTTTCGGAAGTGGGCTTGTAGGGAAACGGAAACTAAGAAGAGCAAGTGGGAAGGGTGGGGAAGGACTGCTTTGATATTGACATTTGTAGCTGGCCAGTGACTACTATCTTTCCCTGAGTTCCCTCCCAATCACAGTGCTCTGGGGGAGGGATGGAGAAACAATTTATGTCAAGCTCTCCCTCTCTGCCTTTTCTGTCATCTGTGTCTCTCTTGCAGCACGAGCAGCAGAGCACACAGCATCAGAAAGGTTTAGGCTTGCTTAGTAGCAGTAGATACTGGTAGTCTCTTGCTACTAAGTTGTAGCCAATCCTTTCCCACTTACCCTTGCCTACTATCCCTATTGTTATCCCTTTCAACTAATTCTTCCCAAACAATCCCCTTATTTGTTCTTCTTATTTCCCCTCCCCCACAAAAAACAAAGCTGTGTGTGCTTTCCCTGGCAGTGAGTCATCCATTACTGTGCAGGAAAACATAACACATATAAACTATACGCACACTTTCCAGCACACCAAACATGAAGCACGCTGGAAAGGCAGGTGCCAGGTCTTCTGGCAGGGGACCAAGAAGGGGCAGAGGGAGAGCTGTAAGTCCCTCCCCCCCACGCCCAAACTTAGATGCATTCTCTTTTCTAACAAGCACAAGGCTTCTGCTGCTAGTGCCAGCAAGGAGATGGGAGCTATGTCTGCACCTGAACCACCTCCACTAACACCAGAAATATCCACTAGCACCAGCATGACAGTGTCCTCCATCCCAATTTCAGCTCCCAGCGTGAGCTTCCCAGTGCCAGAGGAGTAGCTGGATCTGGAAGCAGGAGAGCTCAGTGCCATAGCCAGGGAAATTTTGGGGAAGGAGGGGGAATCTGAGTTTATGCTCCACACCCCTCAAAGGTCCCCTAGACCAAGGTCTCCTTCTCTGGAAGGCACTTTGGAGGAGGTTGAGGTTGTGGAGGCAAGTGGCTCAGCTGAGTCAGCTCCTCCTGTTGTTGTGCCTCTGCCTGCTGAGGAGGGGGATAAGGCAGGATCCCCACCCACATCCCAAAAGTGAGGGGGTAGTGTAGTGTGGGATCATTCTGAGGCAGCAGATGATCCCACATATGCTATCTGCCAGCACTGCCGAAGCAAGACCAGCTGGGGCAAGGAGGTGAAACACTTCAGCATCATGGGGATGCTGATGCATCTCAAGAGGTACCCCCCCCCCTTTCCCTGGCACCATTGGGAGCATGCCCAAAAGGAAGTCCCCCTCTTGTTTCAAAGCCTCTGTCCCCCAGAAGCAGAGGCAGGCCACCCTGGAACAGAGGAAGAAAGGCAGACCCAAGGCTTGGGGAAATTCTTGCTCTGGATGGCCAGCCCTTCTCTTCAGTTGAGCAGCCAGGGTTCAGGTGGCTCATGGTGCTTGTAGCCACATCATACCATGTACCTGCACACACCACCTTCAGCAGACTGGTGGTACCCACCCTGTATGAGGCATGCAGGGAGTACTTGACAGAGGAGCTATGCAAGGCAGGTCTGCAGGTGGCCTTGCACTTCACCTTAGACATCTGGAGCAGCCGGGGTGGAGATTACGCCTCTCTCTCCCTCACAGGGCACTGGTGCAACCAGTTAGGCCATCAGTGGGCTCTCCTTCAAGCCAAGGTGATAGATGAGTCTCACATGGCAACAGAGATCATGGGGACCATGAACCACATGGTGCAGGGGTGCCTTGTTGGTTGAGCTCACCCACGGGTTCTTGGTCACCGGCAACGGGACCAATATGGTTAAGGCGGTCCGTGATGCCAACTTTGGCATCTGCTGTGTGGCACACAAGCTGCACCTTATTGTCAGGGTGCTAGTGCGGGCACCATCACAACCAGTCAGCTCATTTCAAAATGCAGGAAGGTGGCAGGCTACTTCCACTGGAGGATCAAGGTTGGCAAGCTGCTGTGGGACAAACAGGTAGAGCTGAGCTTCCCACAGCACAAAATCATCCAGGATGTGGAGACTCAGTGGAACTGGACTGCATTGGCCTGCACTGGCCTGCACTGGACTGCATCCTGGCCTGCCTGCCTCTGCCTGCAGCAGCACTGCTGACTTGGGGGAAAGAGAGGGGATGGGGAACACACCAAAATACATGTTTGCCCAGGGTGCCATTTTCCCTAAGGCCAGCTCTGTGTCTGGTCACTGTTCAGGCAGTTCCAAATCCCTCAATGGAGAAACCAAATAGAACAGTATACTGTGTTATTTCAGTGTCCTGAAAATCTTACTATATATTTGTCTGAAAATGTTTTTGTCTCTCCAACTATAAGTTTTTAAGCTGCAGATCTAATTGTTTCCAGCAAGATCAACAAAACAAATCAAATTAAAATGCACAGAATTCAAACAGATACTTTTAAAATTATGCATGTGTAAAATTTCTGTTTTAGAATTTATGGGACAGAGTTGTGTTTGTTTTATTTTAATTTTAGTTCATTTGTACAAATCCAGAAATAAAAAACAATTCAATGGATTTCCCTCAAAAAAAAATTAAACCCATCTGGGGTGATAATAAGAAAAGAACTTTTCAATCTACAAGCAATACATTAAAGTCAGTAACAAACAATCAGAAATATAAGCTGAATTTCATCCTTAGCTATTATATGTGTAGTGTATTATAATAAAAATGGTAGTGACCACAATAGCAATGAAAGCATTTAGCATTTCTTTACAGCTGACAATTGGCCACAGGTGCTCAGCTATTATAAATAACTATTCAGCAGTTTTGCATTAATGTCTAAATTACTATTTTGAACCTGAATTATAAATTGTGCAACCACTAGATCAAATTCAAGAAATTAGCTCTTGTTTACATTTTATTTGTTTTAAAGGAAGAAAATACCAGGAAATCAAACTCTCAAAGTATGTTAATTAAGTTACTTGTTTATGGGAGCAGAATTATGGTTTTACATTGCAGCAATGTGTATGTAGGAAATGAGGTATACAACACCTGTTAACAATATCCACTGTGATGAATGATAGGCCCACAATGTGTTTCTGATTCTTTTTTTAATTATGCTAAGTGGAGGGGGTGGAGATTTATTCTATTTTTTCCAAAACAGGCAATATCATCAACTTAATGTTACGTTTTACATGTTATTAACGTTATAAGATACAGTGTTTAGAATTTGTTTGGATTAGCATGGAAAGAAATATGACTACTTTGCATGCATTATACAAGTAGAAACAAGTGCAGAGCTTTTACTAGTAGCAAAAGAAATAGGAAAGACCATAAAACAGTTTCTCAGCTCCCAGCTTTCAGACACCGATTACTTTATAAATTGTACTCAGGGTGGCTGGGGGAGCAAGCAGGAGATGGGGTCTGTCAGGGGTTCCCCCATGGCCCCTACCCTCTCTTCCAGCCCTCTCCCCCACCCCCTACTTAACAGCACTGAGTCCGGGTCCAGCTCTTTGTGGCAGCAAGTGGGAACTGCCTGAATCTCCAAAGCTCTCTGAATCTTTTCTGACTTGATTTGGACCTTTATATTGGAATCCCGTTTCAATTTGGATTAGGAGATTCAGCCGCCGAATTGGGCCGAATCTCCTCTGAATCAAATCAGCTTCTGAAGCTTCTCACAGCCCTAGTAACAAAGCCTTCTGAAGATTCAGGAAGACTCACATGTTCCTAGGTCATCAAAGAATAAATTAGGGCATAGCCTCCACAAATTGCACAGCTGGAAGAAGCACTTTCATATACGCTTCATACAGACATTGCAGCTAGAACTGGTTTTTTTTTGGGGGGGGGGGAGGGGGGTTAGATCAGGTTCAAAATGGTCCCCCAGTCTAACTCAGTAATTAGATAGATGCGGAGAGCCTGATCTAAAGTAAGCCAGTGTAGGGGGAATGGTGGGAGGGATGTGGAGGCTAGCAGGAGGCTTGGGAGAGGCTAGCAGGATCAGGGTGCTAGCAGGATATGCAGGGGGACTTGGAAGTTTTGCGGGGCTAGCAGGGTCCATGGGAGAGGGCTTGGGCAGATCAGGTGGGGATTAGGAGGGTCCATGGGGAGTTGGGGATATTGGAGCAGGGGGTTGACAGGATTGGAGAGGGTCTCTGATCCCACCAAACCCCCCCAGCTCCCCTGCACCAATGCATACTTCCCTGACCCTGACTTACTACCATCAGCTCCCAGCACCAGCAAACATCAACAAAACTGGCACAGGAGCAGCTTGTAGGGATTGGGAGGTTTGGCAGGCTTGTGGTGGGGAGGGGGAGAGGGTTGATTAATCTGTGGGGATGGAGGGGCAGGGAGGCTGTCTATCTGGGGGTGAAGGGCTGAAGGGTTAAAAAGAGCCTGATGCAGGGCGAGAGTAGGAAAAGCACAGCCCTTGGGCTGGGGCCAGCATCTGGGCATTTCCAGCCCTGGAGCTATGCTTAGAAATTATAGAAGTTCAATTAGATTGGTCACCCTTTTCTTTTTATTGATTTAACCTTCCTGGAACTTCCGTACAGTTTACACTTAGATTGACCTACCTAGGGATCCAAGTGCATGGTCTGCACCTGGACAAACTAAGTTCGGTTGGATGGCCATTTTTTAATGCAATTTAACTTTCCCATAACATCCCCGAATGCCTGTACATACCCACAATATCTGACTCATGGCTTCTCATGAAAAGGATCTTGACAAAATTATTAGTCTAGCTCATTACCTCTGAATATGTTCCCTCACATACCATACCATCCCTAGATACAATTTCTGTTGAGAAGCATTTTTTTTCACAAACTGTTTTTAAAGAGTTATGGGCCATGAAGACTAGAGAATCAATATTCAATTTTTTTACGGATGAAACTACAAGGTTAATGGAGTCGTGTAATCCAATCATGCATGCAAGTAAACTATACCTTGGCTGTGACAGTGAACCACAGACACAATATCAAGAAGTATTATTCCCTATCTTAGAGGGAAAATAGTATTTTGCTTCTATTATAAACTAGCACTGGTATCACAGGTAAAATGCGTGCACATAGAGTACTGGGTGCCTGAACTACAATAATAAGTGACATTGAATTTTACCTGTTACATGAAGAGTTCCTTATGGACATATGTGTAAACATGGCAGAACACCATCCTCACCCATGTGCTGAGGGCAAAGAAGACTGTTACATTCATCACATACTAATTCACACTGTAACTAATTACATTGACTTAGAACAGGGATGTCCAAGATATGACCCATGGGCCAAAACTGGCCCAGGGAACCCTATCACATGGCCCACATGGCTACCTGTGGGTCTTGTGCTGGATCTGCACACTTCAAGTAGTTCACAGAGCTAATCTGGCACATACTGCACATGGTGTGTGGGCCAGTCCAGAGCGCATACTGCATGAAGTGCATGGGGCCAAACTGGCCCTTCATCCTGGATCCAGCATGGGAGGGCCAATCTGCAGGTCTGACAACTTTGATACCCCTGAATTAAGAGAAACACACCCCAGCTTTATACTGTGAGGAACATCAGTCTCCATTTAGACTAATGAAACTAGATTCCATCAAAAGTATGCTATGACTTGTGTACTGTATCTAAATCTCTTATGAAATGCATTAGCAGAAAATAATGTAAGCAGTTTGGCATGTCTGTTCATTCTTGACTGAAATATGCCTCTGGGTCTAGTCCCAGGACTATGAATAATGTGTGGTTCTGCTCACACTAAGTAACCTGGTAAACTTTTCATTGTTTCTAGATAAGAAAAAGGAAAAATCACCAGCATTGAAAGTGGGGTGTACCATCCCTTTTTTCCACTGTACTTTGAGGCCTTAGATAGGGCCTGGATCACATGTATTATGATGTTGATGATTATTTTGGAGAACACTAGAATTTGGGTTGGCTGTAGCTCCTTCAGTGAGACTAATTTCAGACTCTGTCTTGGGTAGAATATCAAATTACATAATACAGATCTCACAGTAGGATTTAGCCCCATTTTTAAAATAAATCCCTGAATGTTCTCATGACATCATATGCTGAAGTTTTGTGTAGTTAAAAAAAAAGAAGTGTTTATATTCTCAATATAAATATATGTGTTGGCCTCAGGCCCTCTGCTCAATGATTTTTATTTTTACTAGGAGCAATATACTCAAACTCTCTAGAGCTCTCCAAATTCATTTTTTACATGCAAGTCCATAATCTTTTTGGAGCAAATATGGACATTAACTCCTCCTTTCAGCTCTTTATAAACATCTGCTTGCACAGCATATATTTCAAATTCAGAGTCCAAGAAAGAAAGTGTTCCCAAGACTGATTACTGAATTATAAGCCTTTTTATTTTAATGTACTCTGCCAAGATCTGTCCATAACCTCAAATGAGTCAGGGAAGAAAAGAGGAAAGGTGATACCAAATAGCTTCATCATAATTCTAATCATATTGCCTACTGATCACAGAATTACCTTATATGTTTAGATTTTAAAAGAAACAATTTAGAGCCAAGTAGGCGTACTTTTTTCCACAAAAATGCTTATTTGCTAACTGAGGTAAGCCAAGGAACAATGGGGACATATGGTTTCTTGCCACTCTCCCCCTCCATTTTACACTTTTTAGTGTCAGGGCAGAAAGAAAGGTGACCCGGGCTTTCAGTGGTCTCATTTCCTGCGCCCCACAGAAGGAGAATGGGTTGGCTCTATGTAGGTTTGTGCTTTGACCCTTCTCTATCAGCTCCTGTTGCCTTGGGACAACTGTGGTCAGGATAAGCTAAATTCAGAGGGAGGAAGGAAAGTTATTTCTGCCCACTGCTGTCTTATAAACTCTTTGGTTTTGTTCCAGTCCCACCTTTTCCCATGCTTGTTTATTTTCCTGGATATTTTAGACTGCTGGGGGCTCTGCTTACTGCCACATTTTGTTTAGAATCTGGAATGGATTTTTCCCATATGGTAAACTGGTGAACACTGTATTGGATTTTTTGCCATCCATCCAGGATTTACATTCTAATTTTTACAAATCTGGCATGTTCAAGAGCAATGAGTGGGTGAAGAAAGAGTCTGATGTGAGTCACTCTAATCCCCTTGGGTGCTTGAACATGGATTGCAAGTACAGAATTGCACAGTGAAGGGGATGTGTCTCTGTCTCTTTTATAGCATGGACTCTCATCACCAATTCTCTTCCTGCCTCTCATTGTGGATAAGGGGATGGGTTGGGATTGCATCTTCCTGTGATCATCTCCAATGGGCCTGTGTTTTCTGAGACATTTCTCTCTTGCCCATCCTCAGGTCTGCCAAATTTGGGGCTAATGCTGTCAGTAATCTGCCAGGTAGTTCAGGGAAGATTTCTTTATTAAAAACTAGCTGAAACCTACAAAACATTTGCAGTTAAATTTTTATTGCAAAATTATTTCTTTAAATACAGGATTTTAAGTTATCCTTTGACCAAATACTTTAATGGAATCAAAACTTCTCACCCTCAAAAAAGCTACATAAAACTGTCCATGTGTAAACACAGGCTTAGGAATATAAATACATTATTATCCATTAACCGGCACCTTACAAGCTGGCATACTCTATTAACTGGTATGCCAGCTTGTAAGGTTAGGTGAAACTGGAAGTGCCCACTGTGGCACTTCTGGTTTCTCCGAGTCCCCATGGCCCAGGGCAAAGCAGCCTGTGCTGACGAGCCCCCACGGCCTGGGACATAGCAGGCTGCATGGGGGCCCACTTCCCTGTCCTGTGGGGCCCACAGGAAGGTCAGTGATGCTGCAGGATGGATGGCGATGCTGTGGGAGGGGCAGCAATGCCCCAGATGTGGTGAGAGAAGCAGCGGCCCAAACAGGCAAGGATGCCTGTTCAGGGCGCTCAATTAACCAGCATATTTTGTTATCTGGCATCCCCCATTCCCAGGAGATGCCAGATAACAGAACTTTTGCTGTACGTATTTTGTTGAAAGTCTGGCCTTGTGACTTGTTTATAGTCATAGAATAAGAAGGCCCTTGTATATGTGACTAAGGGTCCTTGTATACATGAGGAAATTGCCCCTTTTCATGGTTTATTTGCCCTTTTTAATAATTTAATTGCATAACAGTGTGAATGTTTGGCAGCATGTTACAATTAAATTTTGTACTTGTACGTGTACGCAATCGGCGGATTTTGATTTAAATGACTTTTTTTACATAGCAAACTAAAAAACATTCCATACATTTTAGTTTGCTATGTAACAAATTACAGTGATATTCCTCATGTATACAAGGGCCCTATCCAGAGAAAATGGCAGGGACAGTGCACGGGGTGCTGAAAGCCTGGGCATGTTCAGGGAAGCTCGGGCTTGGTGGGCTTCCTGCACCCCATGCACCATCCTTGCCGCCTTCTCGATCAGCCAGCACACCCAGCCACCTTCCTGCCTTCTTCCTGGGGCAGCCAGCACATTCCCAGAAGGCAGCAGGGAAGGTGCATGGGGCACTGGAAGCCCGCCAAGCCCAAGCTTCCCAACCAGCAGTATACAGAACAGGTAAGCAATAAACAGGTAAGCAATAAGGGGCCTTTTGGGCATCAGAGCCAGGGGGCAACAAAAGTGCCAGTCACAGGGCTCAAGTGCCTATACACTAATGATAGGAGCATGGGGAGCAAGCAGGATTAACTAGCACTCCTGCTTGCAGAAAACACGTACAACTTAGTAGGGCTAACAGAATCCTGGTGGGATTCTTCCCACGACTGGGAGGTACACATTGAGGGTCATAAGCTGTACAGAAAGGATAGAGTGGGGAAGAGAGGGGGAGGGGTTGCGCTCTATGTCAATGAGTGATATACATCGACCCTTACCAAAACGGAATCAGAGGAGGAGAAAGTAGAAGGATTGTGGGTTCGGTTACATGGAGGTCAAGGAGAAAGGGATCTGGTGGTAGGGGTCTGCTACAGACCCCCACACCAAGGGGAAGAACTAGATTTGGGGCTCCTGAGGCAGGTCTCAGAGACCATAAAAACTAGGGAGGCGGTAGTCATGGGGGACCTAAACTACCCAGACATCTGCTGGGAGATGCAGACAGCAAAGTCCCACCATTCACACAGGTTCCTATCCTGTGTACAGGACCTCCATCTGATGCAGGAGGTACATGGTCCCACTAGGGGGAATGCCTTACTGGACCTGGTATTGGCAACAGGGGATGACATGGTAGGAGACCTACAGATCGGTGGTCACCTCGGGGACAGTGATAACCAAATAATAGAATTCATCATAAGACGTCGAGTGGGTAAGGTAACTAGTAGGGTGAAAGTGCTAGACTTTAGGAAAGCTGATTTCAATGAACTCAGGCGTTTAGTCAAGGACGCACTGCAAAGTAAGAGTTTTGAAGAGATGGGAGCCCAGGAAGGGTGGCTGTGCCTTAAGCAAATGGAATACTGAGTGCAATTTTGGGCACCGCACTTCAAGAGGGTTGTGGATAACCTGGAGAGGATCCAGAGAAGGGCTAACAGCAGGGGGCGGGCAGGGGCGGGGGCAGGGCCAGTGCTTCATTCTAGCTCTGACTTGCTTGCATATCTGTTTGAAATGTCTCAGGATCTATAATAATAACATGCTTATTCTACCACATCTGATCTGCAAGGACATTCTATCCAGCCCATGGAGCCCCTAAAAAAATTAGAAAATATTTATCTTCTCCTGGCTTCCTGTCAAAGATGACCAGAGCCAGGGGCAGTAGGACCTAGAGGGAGCCTCAGCAGGATGCCACAGCCCAGCCCCGCCCCCCACCCAGCTATTTCCCCACCTTCCTGTCCTGGCACTGCTCTAGCACCACATGGCTTGTGGCTGCATTGCCAAATCATGGGAGCATGGGGCTGTGCCAGTAGGGGTATGTGTGTGTGCGTGTGTGTGTGTGTGTGTGTGTGTAGAGTGTGTGTGTGTGTGTGTGTGTAGAGTGTGTAGAGTGAGTCCAACACACACACCCCATCATATACATGCACCCACACCCCGCCTCGCACTGCCATACATGCAGACCCTCACATCCATGCCCCCACAAAACCCATACCCCACATATCCACACACATACCCACATGCTCCCTCACCCCACACCCACATCTCCCACACCTATCCACCCTCCCACACACCCACACACACACCCTCCCCCCCACAATATACAAGAGTAAGACTTCATTTTAAGTATTATATACAATCACTTCTATGTACACTACGCAAACACAGTAAACCAGACCAAAAATATTTTTTTGAAATCAAATTAATGAATGTTTTAGAAGTTTGTTCCTTAGAATATTAACACAAATAATTATGACATCATAGGGATAACAGAGACCTAGTGGGACTCCACCCATGACTGGACCATGAGAATAGATGACTATATCCTGTACAGGAGAGACAGAGTAGATAAAAGGGGCACAGGTGTAGCTCTCTATGTTAAAGAAAGCTACACATCCCTGCAAGCTGATATTGGAGACCACGGTGGATGACTGGAAACCCTCTGGGTTAAAATCCATGGAGAACACGGCACAGGGGACACAACGGTGGGAGTCTACTACAGACCTCCAACCCAAAGGCAAGAGCTTGACCAGGAGTTCGCCCAGGAACTGGCTGAAGCCGCATGCTCCAGGACCATGGTTGTCATGGGTGACTTCAGCTACCCAGACATCTTGTGAGAGGATCACTCAGCAAAATCTGAGTGGTCGCAAAGCTTCTTATTGTGCATGGATGACCTCTACCTGACTCAAGAAGTCTACGGGCCAACAAGAGGTAAAGCGCTGCTCGACCTGGTACTGGCAACTGGGGATGACCTAATTGGTGACCTAGTGATTGATGGGAAGCTGGGTGACAGCAACCATGAGCTGATCACCTTCACCATCTGCCGTAAAGCTGGCAAGTCAGTCAGCAACACTAAAGTCCTTGACTTCAGGAAAGCTGACTTTGACAAGACCAGGAGGCTTGTCAGTGAGGCCCTAAGGGACCATGACCCCAGGGGGAGGGGAGTTTAGGAAGAGGGGTTGCTCCTTGAGGGAGTGATCCTCAATGCACAAGCTAATTCTATTCCATCTTGGAGGAAAGGCAGCAAGAGGGCACAGAAGCCCCCCTGGCTCTCCAGGGATGTAGCAGAACTTCAGAAGCTAAAAAGAAAGCCCAACAAAGGATGGAGGACAGGATTCACCTCCAAGGAGGAATATTCTGCACTGGTCTGGTCCTACAGGGAGCAAACCAGGAAAGCCAAGGCTGCAACTGAATTCCAACTAGCTTCAAGTATTAAGGACAATAAGAAGTCATTTTTCAGATATGTGGGGAGCTAGAGGAAAAGCAAGGGCAACAATGGACCCCTGCTAAACCAGATGGGACAATTGATGCCCAGGAAAAAGCCAATCTATTAAATGGGTACTTTACATCAGTCTTTCATCAGTCCCATGGGATGCCCATGCCCATGTCCGGGTGAGGGAGATCCCCTGCCCTCCATCAATGCTGATCTCATGAAGGAACACCTTGAGAGGTTGGATATTTTCAAGTCATCTGGTCCTGACAATCTACACCCCAGGGTACTCAAGCAGCTGGCAAGCATCATAGCCCAGCCCCTGGCACAGATCTTTGAGAACTCCTGGTGCTCTGGTGTAGTGCCCAAAGACTGGAAGAAGGCCAATGTGGTGTGTATCTTCAAGAAAGGGAGGAAAGTGGATCCGGCAAACTACAGGCCCATCAGCCTGACCTTTATCCTGGGGAAGGTCATAGAAAAATTTATTAAAGACCCCATCCTTAATGAACTGGCCAATGCCAGCATCCTGAGCGATAGCCAGCATGGGTTTGTTGCGGGTAGGTCTTGCTTGACCAATCTCATTTCCTTTTACAACCAGGTGGCCTATCACCTGGACAAGGGAGAAGAGATTGATTTCATATATCTTGACTTCAAAAAAGCCTTTGATCTGGTATCCCATGATTACCTCTTGGCTAAACTGGCCAACTATGGCCTTGGGTCCACCATGATCTGCTGGCTGGGAAATTGGCTCCGTGGTCAGACCCAGAGGGTGGTAATTGATGGAAGTCAATCGTCATAGTGCCCTGTGACCAGTGGGGTCTCCCAAGGCTCTGTCCTTGGACCCATATTGTTCAACATCTTTATTAATGATGTGGACATTGGAGTCAGAAGAGGACTGGCCAAGTTTGCCAATGACACCAAACTCTGGGGCAAAGCATCCACAACTAAAGGCAAGAGAGTGATCCAGGCTGACCTGGACAGGCTCAGCAAATGGGCAGACTAGAACCTGATGGTGTTTAACACCGAAAAATGCAAGGTTCTCCACCTTGGGAGGAAAAACCTGCAGCATCCTTATAGGCTAGGCAGTGCTACACTGCTTAGCACTATGGAAGAAAGAGAATTGGGAGTCATCATTGATCACAAGATGAACATGAGCCTTCAATGCGATGCTGTGGCTAGTAAAATGAGCAAAACGCTGGCTTACATCCATAGATGCTTCTCAAGCAAATCCCAGGATGTCATCTCCCATTGTACTCGGCCTTGGTGCAAGCACAGCTGGAGTACTGCATCCAGTTTTGGGCTCTACAATTCAAATAGGATGTGGAGAAGCTTGAGAGAGTCCAGAGAAGAGCCACACACATGATCAGAGGTCAGGAAAACAGACCTTACAATGACAGGCTGAGAGCTAAGGGGTTCTTTAGCCTGGAAAAGTGCAGGCTCAGGGCTGATCTGATGGCCACCTATAAGTTTATCAGGGGTGACCACCAGTATCTGGGGGAATGTTTGTTCACCAGAGCACCCCAAAGGATGACGAGGTTGAATGGTTATAAACTACTGCAAGACTGTTTCAGGCTGGACATAAGGAAGAATTTCTTTACTGTCCAAGAACCCAAGGTCTGGAATAGCCTGCCACTGGAGTTGGTTCAAGCACCTACATTGAACACCTTCAAGAGCAATTTGGATGCTTATCTTGCTGGGATCCTATGACCCCAGCTGACTTCCCGCCCCTGGCGCAGAGGGCTGTACTTGATGATCTTCTGAGGTCCCTTCCAGCCCTAATGTCTATGAAATCAATGAAATCTATGAAAATATAACTATATTATATTATATTATATTATATTATATTATATTATATTATATTATATAGGATATCTTGTACCATCTACACTTTTCCCAGAGCCTGACGAAGGGACTTTGATTCCCGAAAGCTTGCAGAAAAGGACAATTTTCTTGCCATTTTCCAGTTGGTCTAATAAAAGGTATAGTTTTGGAACCAAGAATTCTAGTTTTTTGTATGTCTTTTTGTCTCAGACCAACACGGCTACCAAGTACACCCCTGAAACATGGAAGATGCCGAATTTTAGCCGATTTTGGATTTTAAACTTCATTGCAGAACAACAAGGAAGTTTTTTTTGCTTCCCTACCTACCTTCTGAAACATTCAGGGAAGGAATTCTACCAGATGGACACATCAAAGAGCTATTCAACACAGCTCACAAAGACACTCTCATGGACCCAGAAGGACAGACTTCCATCTTCAGCTCCCTCTGTGCAAAAATGAAGTTTATTTCCGACCTATGGGGACTTTTTACCATCTTGTACCATCTACGCTTTTCCCAGAGCCTGATGAAGGGACTTTGATTCCCGAAAGCTTGCAGAAAAGGACAATTATCCTGTCACTTTCCAGTTGGTCTAATAAAAGGTATCATTTTGGAACCAAGAGTTATAGTTTTTAGTATGAAAATATAACGGTATTTTTCTGGTTCCGAGATGGCAAATCCCCTTGATGAAAGGATTACTTCCAGGGGCAAGGGAAGAGACTTCTGGTATCAAAGGTTGGGGATTAGGGGGCGGAACTTCCAGTCACAAGATGGTGACAAGGGGGCGGGGCACTTGTCAAGGGATGGGAAAACCTATGTGTTCTTTGACAGCTTGCCAAAACTCAGGAAGTGGCCCTCCACCTGAAATAATTGCCCATCCCTGGTAAATCTGGAGCACTCTGGTTGTTTCAGTAAGCATTGTGATTGGGTGCTGAGATAACCAGAGTGCTCTGGACAGAAAGAATAAACCTATTATTATTATAGTTTAAGTAGATATCTCCACAGCTAAACATGCTAGAGTGCAAAGCTCATGGCTAGTGTGTCAGTACCAGTGAGCTAAGTAGTGTATCCTAGCTATGGTAACAAAAACTCTATAAAATGGGTAAAATGCTGTAATATATACCCTAGTACATGCACACATATCAGTGGGAGTTCCATGCATGGATGGAAAACAGTGTAATGATTCTAAGTTACTTCAGTGAGACTACTTGTATTAATATTATTCATATGAATATAAGTCATAGCTCTGAGAAACTATTCCTGCAATCATTGTAACAACTTCTCTTTTCATATTTTTAAGACAGCACATTTGCAATAACAAAATTACTGATGTTAAGTCATATCTCAGCTGGTGCATATCTGTGCTTGCACTGATCTCAATGGAGGCTTTCAAATTTACACCATCTCAAGAAGAAATTGGACATAAATATTTATGTCTGTTTTGTGATTTAGTGCAAATATAGTACTAAGAAGTTGGACAATATGTGTAGACTATTTTTATTAGGATGTACAGTAGCAAAATGAATGGTTAGTAAACACATTGTGTTTCCTTTTATTCCAATCCTCTATCCCATCCTTTTATATTGTGAACATGAGTAACCTACAAGCTAAACTAAAACATTTTGTTAATCATACAGAATCATGCGAGTAACAGCTATTCATATTAGTAGCACTTATTTGCATGATCAAATAAAGCACAAGTGTTTGATAGGAAACCACGTATAGTACGGTAATAGTAATGAATAGAATAACTATAGTAATTTATTTTGATAACTTTGATGATGTATTTTGAGGACCTTTATGACAAAACAATTTATTTGCAACTGTCCTACATATTAGTTGGATGTGCCTGGGATTTTTATAGATGTTTCAAGATTTGCCACTGATTCTAGAGACAAGGATTTTTTTTCAGGCGGTATATTTTATAGAATCAACTATATATTTGGAATAAAGTTGGACAAGCATTCAAATCCAAAGCATTCTTCAGGTCTTCTGCTTTGGATTTGAAAGTTGTCTAACTTTATCCCAAGTCTACAGGCTATCCAATAAAAGGTATCTCCCCCCCCTCCCAAAAAAACCCTAAACCCTTGCTTCTCACATAGGTACAACATCACTCTGATATTACCACTGATTCTCAGAAGTTTGCCACTTTTTGAAGGCTGTCTTCATGATTTCCACAAAATGTGCAAAATAGTAAGTACAGTTCATAGGACTTCTTAGGGGCATAGGTTGTAGCCATGTTGGTCTAAGGACAATGCAGACAAGGTTTTTTGGGTAAAGACCCAATACTAAAGAGATCTTCCCAGAACCACCAATCCTAGCCTTTAAGCAATCACTGAACCTCGCCAACCACATCACCAGAAGCAAACTTCCTATGGCCCAAAATACACTGAATGGATCCAGACCATACCATGACAAGAAATGTAAAATCTGCCAGTATATCTCCACCACCGCCACAATAACTACACCCCACAACAGAAATGTAATATATCTCATCCAGTGCACTAAATGCCCTGATGGAAAACATATAGGAAAAACCAAACAACAAATGCGCAACAGAATGAACTCATACCAAAAATCTACCAAAGACAAAAATACCCAGTTACCTGTGGGGGCACATTTCTCACAGAAAACCACTCTCTCTCCAGTCTCTCAGTTCTAATCCTCAAAGGGAATTTACAAAATACCTTTCACAGATGATCCTATGAACTTCACTCCATCAACCTACTGGATACAAAAAAATCATGCACTAAATATAGACTTGGGATTTATGACACATTATAACCTGCCTAACATCTGATACCCCAGGTAACCTCTCTACTATTTACCAGCTATATTCTTATCACCAGGTCTACATCCCCCCTGCCCCCCGCTATTTCTCACCCATTGACTGCCTCAATTTGCATTTTCACTGACTGGCATTCTTGCATGCATACTTGCCCTCTGGTTTCTATTCTCTTCACCCAGGAAGAGCACAGGCAAACTGCAGATGCTTCCTCAGCCTGGTGAAGGGTGTTTGTACTCAAGACCTTGCAAAGACTTTTTTCAATCATTTGAGTTCGTTTAATAAAAGATATTGGATTTACCCAAATAACCTCATCTGCCTCAGACTTCTTAGGTCATATAAAACTGGAAACTGCCCATTACCCACACAAATAGTATGATTTATAGTTTGAGAATCAGTATGTTATATAACCTCCTCTTGCTGCTTAGAAAATCTGACCTCCCTTGACATAAATACACCAATCCGCCTTCCAAAAAAAAGAGAGAAATCTGTCTGAATGAGATTCAGAGAGCTGGATCCTGTGGTGTTTTATAGAATTATTCATTGATAGAATTGCACAGCTCTGGGTAGAATCCATATTGTGAATTATGTATCTAATCTGGTATAGCTGCTTCTCTTACTGTACATAGAAATCCAACCAAGCAAGATTATTTTTCACAACTGCAAATTGCATTCAAGAAAATGTAAAACATGTTATTATTGTAGCAATATATTTTCCACTCTCATTTTGTTAATTTGGTAGGTAGTGAATAGACTTTGACTTGACATTGCAATCCTTGCACACTAAAAATTCCCACTGGTCTCAGTGAACATTTGCAATGTGCAAGAGATAGTGGTTCAAGTCCCATAAATTTAATTAATTCCATTTCTCTTGTTTAATATTGAGGGCCCAATGCTACATTCCTTCTCAGGTAAAACTTTCTTTAAGAGCAAGATTGAGTACAACTTGAATTTTCAGTGGTGAGTTCCTAAGTTTCTTTTATTTTTAATGTAAATGCTCGAATAGTTAGTCAATATCTGCCTGTCTATTCATAAGCAACCACATTAAGTGTTCTTCCTAAGTCTTATGTGGATCCAAACTCATATTGTATACACTAATGAGCAACTGTGTGTATGTGTGTGTAACTATTTGTACACACAATTACCAGATTATTTTCTATAAAAACAGGGTTTGCAGGTGTGACAAAAGATGAAAACAATCTTTGCAGACACAATTATACAATCCACATTTCAAAATTAATTCCAAAGTTTAAAATAATGATGTTATATGTGAAAATTAGTTGCTTTTTTATTTATTAGGCAAGTGACCTAAATTTTGGTTTCTATCTTCCTTTTTCCAAGAGCTGGTATCATCCCAGCCACAAGCAACTCAAGCCATGCACTTTCCAAGGTTTAACATTTACAAATTTTATGGTTTGCAGTTTATCATCAGAATCTTGTTCTGATGTGAGATCTTAAGAATATTTTAAATTGCAAAAGCTTTTCCATTCACCTTTTCTTAAGTACCTTATATACTCGATTCCAAGAGTAAATATGATTTACCCATTTAATATGCGGGGAAAAGGCCCCTCATCTTGGAATCAAGTATAAGGCTGCAGGGCAGGGCAGTTGCTGTGGCTCTGATTCTGGCTCCAACCCAGGGCTCGGGCGAGAGCTACAGTTGCTGCCTGCACCTCTGCAGTCTTGGGCCCCCTTCCTCCTCTTCCTCCATATCACCAAATTCTACAGCCTCTGCTTCCCTGCCTGCCCTCCTACACACTTAACCAGCACTGTACCTACACACCTGGTGGCCCCAGGTGAACTTTTAGTATTCCCCACCCCGCTTCACCAGAGATAATGATAATAATAATAATTGTCACAACCAAATTAAGTAGTGCCCATGTCACAAACAAGTAAAACCATTCAAAACAGTTTTTTTCTGCACTAGGTTAACTAAGGGTTAACAATAATGATAGTAACCGCTTTTTTGCTGCTCATGTCAAAAAGAAATTTATAACTGCGACACTAACATGAAATAGAACTTAGCCTTCTGTGCTGTACATAAATCATTATAATTGGTCAAAGAAAACAGGGAGTAACCCTATGATAACACCCTAGCGAAGACCGCTAGATAATTGGCGATTCTAATTAAATTTATGACGTGGCAAAAAGCAATTGGCTATTACACAAGCAAAACCCATCTTCACTTCCGTGAAGAACAGGAGACCTCCGCGCACACACCTGAAAAAACCTCTGAACGTATGCGTGAGAATAACTGACAAATTGATCGCTTGTCAGTCTCCCCCGTCTCGACCTTATCAGACATAAATCAACGACCTGCCGGCCCGACTTTTTTCTCCGTTTATCTGCCCAACCAAAGAACTCTTATGCAGACCGACCTATGACCTACAAACCTTAAGCTGTAACTAACCAAGTATCTCTGACCTCCGCTATTCACCACCTTGACGGCGTGAGTAAATAATCTTGCTTTGCAACCGATAAGCATCCGCCTAATTAATTCCACTCCAAGCGTCACAAATACCCACCTGACGGCCTTCTAAGGCCCTGGACTCTTATCTGCCCGGTTGGGAGTCAGGGAGAGCTGCTGGCCGGCTGCCCTGGGTCCCGACAATAATAATTTAAAAATTACCATTTTTGAGCCCCCTTTCTGTTTGACTCTGGGCAGCTGCCTGGGTTGCCCATGCCTGTGTCCAGTCCTGCACTTACCTTTGCTTGGGCACCAACAGGCTTCATCTGTACACCCGTCTGGGTGCATGACCCTAGCCCAGATAGGTAGCATTTTATGTCAGTAAAAAATTGTGATGATAAAGTACAAGTTATAAAATGTGAAATGTTAAAACACAGGAAATGGTATAGTTTGAGTTGCTTCTAAGAAGGATGATACCAGTCCTTGAAAAAAGAAAGAAGGAGAAAGGAGGCAGGAAGAAGGCAGCGGCAGTGGGGAGGGTAGATGAGAGAATGGGGTGTATGGGGCCTGAGGCTGCAGGGGGCAGAAACTGCAGAGGGGGTAGCACAACAGGGAGAGTTAGAAGGGAAGTGCAAGTTGTGGTAGGGACAGGCACAAGGGGTGTTGCCCTGTGGTGTCAGTCCAACTCTCAGGATCTCAATATTGCGCTGTTAGACAGGAAGGTGAGACACAATTGCACTTATACAAACACACAGATCAATTAGGTGCATACACACACACACTACCAGCTCAGGCACATACACATCCAAACCAGCCTAAGTATGTGCATACCTATCACCAATTCAAGCACATACACCCCAAAAGTTAGACACAGATCACTAATTCATATATCATGCACACAATACCATATATATACACACACTCATCAGTTCACACACATACAACCCACCTATACATACACACAGGCTTAGGGTACCTGGGGGAAGATTCAGGTGAGAAAGAGAGAGAGTTAAAGTGTAGGGAGTGAAAGTTGCCAGAACCGGGACTAGAACTAGTGGACTACAGAGAAGCTGGCTAAGGAACTGAGGCTTGGGTTTTCTTAAGGTACACTGGGGCTGGAAACTGAGGCAGACAGCTGAGATATTGGGGGAAGGGGGGGACAGATAAGTGGTGGCAAGGAGGAGACAGCCAGGAAAGAAACTGAGGCAGAAACCTGGTTGCTCAGGGGAAAAGGAAAAGGCAGTGGGAATAAGACAGTGGCAAAGAAACATGGGGTTTGGAGGCAGAGAGGAGCTCAGGACAGGTGTTGGAGGTGGCAGTGAGCCAGAAGCAAGAGAGGGAGAAATGAGACAGAAGTTAGAGGGGTGAGGAGCAGAGATTGGAGCAGGGCCAAACCAGAGTAAAGCAAAACCCAACTTAGGAGCCCAAATAACAGTTTTATTAAACAGACAACACACTACACAGCCCCATGAAGTTATTGGTTCACACACCCACACACACACACACACACACACAAGCACTCATAATGGCAGCAGGAGAAAGAGACTCAGTGGAAGGGCTGGAGTCCAGGTAGGGCAGAGAAGCAGAGTCCAAGTCCTTGGTTGAAGAGGGGGTGGTGGGTGATAGCTACCTATCCAGGCTGGAAAGGGGTCCTTGTCCAGTAGGTGTTGTCCAGAGGTGGGTCACCGGCAGGGCCTCTGAGTGGATAGGTGGTGTGGCATGGTGCTGGTCCAGATGGAGAGGGCGTCCCACTGGGTCTGTCTTCACTACCCCTTTTTATAGGGGCAGACCTTGTGTGACTCTAGTGACAAGAGGCATGCCCAAGCAAGGGTCAGCCCCTGGTGTACTAAGCATGTGTGCTCCATGCAGGGATGTGCAGTTTTGGGTGTCTGTAATGGTGAGGCACAATGGTAGAGTTGCTGGTTCTGCAGGGTCTTTTGTCTTTCAAATGCTGGGTTCTTGTCTCTGTTCCTGGGTGAGGTCCATGGTTCCTGAATGAATCAATGCAAGATGATGGCTCAGTAGTTACAAGCCATTCAGTAGAGGCCTGCTACCACTGTATTTCAATCATTCCCAATCACTCTCATTCATCCAGGAACCAATTTACATGGGAGAGGTACATGACTCATACAGTTGCAACCCAGGGGATGCCCGGGCAGAGGACACAAGCTGGAGACTTGACATACAAAATGGAAACTTGACATTACTTTGGTTCACTTACAAACACAGGCCTAAACCATGCAATATCCATATGAAACAATAAAAATCGATACGAAAATGATAATAATACAATATACAACAGAAAGAATCAATATAAACCTAATAATAATGCAATATAAATTAATGGATATCCAAAACCAAAAACTTGCTACCAAAATAAAAATGTTAAAGCTTATCCTAAATCTGAGCTCACTTATGCTTGTCTATAGGGAATAGAGAGGGAGGGAAAGAAAAGCCAGAAATAATTGGGGAAGGGAAGGGAATGCATATCTATCATAGATATAAAACCCCCAGTTTTTCTTTTTTAATACATATATATAACAAGTATTATATATATATGTATGTATGTATGTATGTATGTATGTATGTATTAAAAAATAAAAACTGGGGGTTTTGCTACAGGGGCATGCCCACATATGCAGGCACATGCTCTTACACCAGCTCAAATAGAAGCAGTGCAAATTTGAGCTACCTGATGGGAGCAACAGGCAACTTTCCCCTCAGCTTCAAGATGGTAGGATGTGGGGAAGGTGTGCATCTGGCATTTTTGCCGCAGCTACACTCGGGAGCACACCTGGCAGAGGGAGGTGGTCTGGGAGCAGCTCAAGCAGGAACTGCTAGAACTGGAGAGGTGCCTGGCCACTGACCCAACCAACCCATCCCTTTGCAGAGAGTGTCAGGAGAGGTTGGAAGAGCTTTGTGTTCTGGACAACCATTGCGCCCACGATGTGTTTGTCCATGCACGTGTGCAGCTCCTTTGGGAAATGGACCATGGATCCTGCTTCTTTTATGCCCTGAAGAAGAGGTGAGGGGCCAAGAAGTAAACCACCTACCTTCTGGCAGGTGATGGCATGGCCCTCATTGATCCAAGTGATATGCGCCAAGGTACGCAGGCCTTCTACAAAAAGCTCTTCTCCCTGGATCCAACCGATGTCAAAGCGTGTCAGACCCTGTGAGAGGGACTCCTGCAGGTCAGCATGAGTGACTGGAACTGTCTGGAGGCTCCTCTCACTCTGGCTGCGTTTTTGGTCACCCACCGCCTGTCGTAGTTTGGGCCAAATCTGAGGGAATTGAGGAACTCTCCCTGTTGTTCTGGAGGCCTGTGCTGACCCTCCTGCTGAAGAAGAGGAATCCCCACAACCTGAGGAGCTGGCATCCCATGTCCCTCCTCTGCATGGACTACAAGGTAGCAGTGAAGGCCATCTTGCTGTGCCTGCAGTCCATGCTGAACGACGTGATCCATCTGGACCAGATGTACACGGTGCCCGGACGTTCCATCTTCAACAACCTGTACCTGGTTCAGGACCTCCTGGAGCTAGCACACCAGGAGGGCCTGTCTTTTGCCCTCCTATCCCTGGACCAGGAGAAGGCATTTGACAGAGTGGATCACAGGTACCTCACGGGCATGCTGTGGGCCTTTGGTTTTGGGCCCTGCTTTGTACAGGCTCTACAGGAGATGTATACCTCTGCAGAGTGTTTTCTCAAGCTCAACTGGACCCTCATTCTCCTGCGGAGGCAGATGGCAGGGTTGATGCTTTGAGGGCTGGCGGTGTGGCTGGTCCTGTCAGCATATGCTGATGATGTACTTCTCACGGCCCAGGACTCAGGCAACCTGGTGCAAGTGGAGGCCTGCCAGGCATTGTAATCGGCAGCCTCCTCTGTTCGGGTCAACTGGGTCAAGAGCTTTGGCCTGGCACTGGGTGATGGGTGGCAGGTGGGTTCCACCGCTGGAGCACAGGCTTGCTGCATTACTTGGGGGTCTACCTGCTCCCCACAGACCCCTCCTCACCTGAGAACTGGCACCAGTTGGAGGCAAGGGTGGTGGAGTGGCTCCGGGCATGGGCAGGGCTCCTGAGGTATCTCTCCCTACATGGGAGAGTGCTGGTGCTGAACCAGCTGATCCTTTCCATGCTCTGGCATTGCTTATACACCCTGCCTGTGTCTCCTGAGGTCCTGGCAGGGTTCCAGAGATGGGCACTGGAGTTTTTCTGACCAGGACAGCACTGGGTCACTGCTGAGGTCCTGAGCTTCCCCTTGCAGGAGGGCAACCAAGGTCTGGTTTGCCTCCGCAGCCAGGTCCTGACGTTCCACCTTCAGGCCCTACAGTGACTGCTGTACGGTGTCAGGAGCCACACAACATGGGGCCCCCTGGGGTGTGCCTTCCTCCGCCACTTCCAGGGGTTCCAATATGACTGGTAGCTCCTCAGCCTGCAGGGCTTCTCCCTGTAAGACCTGCGAGGGCTGCCAGATTTCTACCAGGATCTCCTTTGGGCTGAGGTGGCTCTAGTTGTCACCTAGAGCCTGGCAGCACTCGGTCCAAGTGGCCCCAGCTCCCAGACAGTGCGGGGAGCAGTGCTGCACCCATGCCATGGGGCAGCAGCAGCATGGGTGCCAGGTGGCTGGGGCTGATCCCCACTATCTCATGCCATGTGGGGGGGTGGGCTGTGCCATGAGTTCCCATTGACCCCCACGGCCACTGCTACAGCCGGTGAGTGTGGGGCTTTTTTTTTTTCAGTGACAGAGGCTGGGAGCAGGTGGGGCAGGAACTGGGGAGTTGGGGGAGCAAACGGGGGTGGGGCTGAGCAGGGGCGATTGAGGGAACAAGCATGGGCTGGGGCCAGGTGGGGGCTAGCCATAGAGGTGCTTTGGCTACCAAAGTGGAGGACCAGAGCCTCCGGTTGCCTCAGGGCATAGTCTGGGACCGTGCCTTGCTCCGCTGTATTGCAGCGCATTTTGGTTGGGTTTTTTTTGACCCCTGGATATCCAGGGGTCTAATTTTGCCCCCCCACCCCACTCCTGCTGTAAATTTGCAGTGCAGGGAATCTTTTTTTTGTTCCCTCATGTGCCTCTTGCAGCATCTCAAAGGGGTGTGAGACATTGCAAGAGGCACGTGTATACTTGTCTGGACATTCCCAAGAAGAGCAGGCAGTAGGAGGTGCAAGTGTTGGGGGAGACAGGTATCAGGGAGCAAGCTGCTTGACCCTCTCACTGCTCACCTCTACCACCTGCCCACCTACTGCATGCTCCCCTCCCCACCTGCCACCCTGCCACTGCTTTCCTTGAGGCACCAGTGGCAGAGACAAATTTAAGACAGCCCTCCAATAATTAGATTCTATACATGGGAAATTATTGATGATTTATTAATTTTTTTTCCATATGTAGAATCTAATTATTGGGAACTTGTCTTAAATTCAGGATCATCTTGGATTTGGTATCATAAGGCATATGGGTAATAGGAAAAAGTGAGGATGAAAAGCGGATAGGGATTCCTAATAGAATCCTCCTTGTTTTAACAACATTTGATGCACATAGTGATCCCTTGGCTGTCAACTCTTAAGATAACAAATTGATTAAATCCTTGCCCTATGGGATGGGAGTCAGAAAAACATAGATCAGAAAAACATAGGTCTGTATGGGAGTACAACAATTCTGGTTTCATCCCCTTAATAACAAATCCATCCTTACTGACATCAACACTACGGTAGTGCTACATGACTCTTATTAACACATCTCCTGTAGCCTACTTAGATGTATTAACACTGCAATTAATCATTTTCCGGATCCCTTTTTTAAATGTGCACAGCAGTTAGGTATTCTATCCAGGGAACAGTATTTCTCCTTTGTAATGTGCTCCGCTTCTACATTTCTCTGCTTCTTTATAATCTTCAGAGAATCAGGGAAAGATAACATTTAAGTAACCACATGAATTCCAAAATGTCAGAGAAACCTTGTTTTTACAGCAAAACAAGGTATCTCTGCCCTTTCTCGTGAGATGGCCTATCCTGAAATTGTTTGTTATTCTAATTGGCTAGCTCTACTAACTATACAAGTATGGACAAAATCTCATGCCAAGTAGGGACAGATTCTTCTTCTCCACCTGTATAGGTCATCCCCTGAGATCATGTGTACATCAGAAAGCACAGCAAAGAATTGTTCCCTTAATTTTCAGTCAGTACTTAAACAAACCTTCCAATGAATTCCATAGGAATCCTGTGGGAGTAGTGATTTCAGGATATAAGCTACTAGTCATAAAGTTGTGAATTGAATGCAGGGAAACAGACTGCTGAAGGTTAAAAATATACTTTCATAGAAGGGAAAGGCGGAATGCACCTACTATATCAATGATTTCATCATCCTGTCCTTGCAAGAAATGGTCTCCCAGAAGACAATATCAGCAAATACTGAATTGCATATATTTAAACTTTACTGGAAAATGTTAAAAATTATGGTTATTACATGGCTTTGTAGAGTTGGAAAACAATATAGGGAGCTACATGGGTACATAGATTATATATGTTAATAAAATCCAAGACATGCAGTTAGTTATACAGCCAATGTTAGCTTGGGGTAGTATGGTTAGGAAGTTTCAATGCAAAGTTGTGGAAAGAAGACAAAAAAGACTCTATACATGGTAACTGCATCAGTACACAGCTGTTAGGCTGTAAGACATTCTTAGGTAATGATTTTAGCAGGCAGTGTACAGTTGCTGGGCCAGGGAATATTCTAGGGCATTAACAGTCTTTGCAAGCCTATGTTGTGTGTGTATGGGGGTGTTCAGCCCATCCTTGATCTTAGCCAAAAGATACAAATCTGTATTGTCAAGGATTTAAATATAGGTTTATAGAAATCTTATAAATTAGATTAAAGTACATCTTATTCACCTCCTGGGAACCGGTACTTTTTCCTGCCAAAAAATTCTGGTAAAAGAAGTATGAATTTATTTAACTCAATAGTTAAATTTTAGGAGTGATGTAAATGTGCACATATCATCACAGGGGGCCATTAGCATGAACTAAGAATACCTAGAGTCTTTCATTAGGATTGTGCAAAATGTTGCTGAGTGTTTCATTTTGAAGCTGTTTCGATGTGTTTCGAGCTTGAAACAGCAAAATTGAAATGAAATAAAAAGCTTCGAAAGAACTTTGAAACAAAATGAGGGCACTTGAAACATTTTGAGTTTCGAAGCATCCCGGTGGCGGGTGGCAGGGAAGAGTCAGGGCTGTGCTCCAAGTGGCTCTGCAGCCCCATGGAGCTCAGCCTGGTGGCAGGAAGCAGAGTGCAGCCCTGGCTCTGCCCGCCTCCGGCCGCTGGGCTGAGCTCAGTTCCGTGGAGCAGTGGAGCTGATTGGACCACTGGGCCAGATAACAGGAGGCTGCTGCTGCTGCCTGGGGCCAGCAGCAGCATCAGTCTTCCCTGGCGCTTGGTATGGACTGCGCCCAGCACCAGTCCCAGGCAGCAGCAGCAGTCTCCTGTTATCCTATGCAGATCCAGGGGCCCGCACCCCTGGAAGGAGTCTGGTACAGCCCCGCAGCCTTCCTGGGGGTGCAGGCCCCTGGTTCTGCTCCACGGATGACAGGAGGCTGCCGCTGCTGGCAAGTGTCATAAGTTTTGCTTTAAACAGTTTGAGGTTCAGAGAAACCTTTGCACCTATCTCCTTGAAACTTGGCAGGCTTCATGTCCTCAGAAGGGGCAATTCCTGCAATTTTCATCCAAATCGGGCAAGAAATGACAAAATTTTAGGCATTTTCATGATTACCCATTATAGCCTGTGGGCAGAACACTGAAACAGCAAAACAGTTTCGACAAAATTAAATGGGACAGTGCTTCAAAACGAAACAAAACACTGTCCCTTCGAAATGGTGGAATGGACATCAAAATGAAACTATTGTGTTTCACACAGCCCTATTTTTCATCTTTCAACATCTTTGATGTTTTAAGAGTCTAAGCTTGGACAGATGATGCACAAAAGAAAGGAAGATGGATAATTTAGCTGTCCAATGTCCCAGAAGCTCTACATGCTAGCAACTTTATCATTGTAACAAAAAAAATACAGTTATAAATAAATATACCAGAAAATGTCATATTGGGCATTATATGAGGAATGGAGCAGCAAAAATTTGTGAAGTTGACAGAACAATAAGCTGCACAAGGCAGAAGAGATCTTGTAGTGCCTTGTACACCACCAAGTCCATTGGTAGCAGCGTATAAATAAATTATTTAATGTGGGTTGAAATATATCTTTGCATAGCCTATTAGCATGGAGTGAAAATCATGGTGTCATTGAAGTCAATGGGAAAATTCTACTGGGATTTCCCCCAAGATATTAAATAAACAAAGTATCAGTTAGTGCAGTAGAGAAAATTAGGGCTAGTAGGAATGTCCCAAAATAAGAAAAAGGAAAAACATTATACAGATATATAGAAATTGTTTTTTATAAATGTAGCATTAAAATGTGTTTTGAAATATTGTGTTTTTTAAAAAGTACATCCTCATCTGAAATTCCCATCTCCAGTAAGTCCATGCTTTAGATTCTAAACTCTTTACATACAGGACTGTCAATATATTTGACAGCCTTGAATATGTGTAATAACAATTAACCTTCATATTGAAGGCAAGGCATTTCTCTTTTGGACAAACTATCTGAAAATTATGTTTAAATAGTCAAAACTTGGCTTTTCAGTTAATACTATTGTTGCATTCTGTCAGCAGACCAAAGAAGATAGGAATGCAGCTCTGTACAAAGTAAAAGCCAGAAACTATTATTATATCTTAAGAACATAGCAAAGTCTGGGGAAAAAATATAAATTCACTGATTCCATTGTCCCTGCCCTTTTGCCCCTGAATAGGAACATCATTTATGTCAGAGATTTCATATTTTATGTCTTTCATGTATTGGTTGTGAAGTTCTATTGAATTTTTTTGCCACCTTCTCTGTATGATGTTAACCAGCTTTTAGAATTATATATAACAATTTAGGACAGTAAGTGGGTGAACAAATATTTCCAGTTGAAATTATAACGGGATTTTCAATAGGCAGCATGTAATTATCAGAGATGGAAGTTGACTTGGATATTGGAGCTTACCAACCCCTCTCTTGAAAAGAGGACTGTGAGAGTTTTCCGACTTAAAAAGGCCTCAGTCCAGCAAAGCACGTAGATATGTGTGATCTTAAGCAAATGTGTAGTCTCAAGTGAAAGTTCCCTGCATTTTCATGAACATGAAACCGAGGCTGTACAAATGTCTTACAAAAGTATTTGATATTTGCTTGATTTTGTAATATGGAATAGAAATGGCTGCTTTGATTAATCAACAGGACTGCATATACTTAAACTGGTTCAGTGAATTGGGACCATATGCAAACACTATTGAATTTATCCATACAGAGTACACTGGAATGTAAAGATAACGTAAACTAACTGTAAACATGCTAGTCGGTACAACAGAAGTCTAGCCAAGATGGCATGGAGCTGTGGAAAGATTAATTTACCCTGTTTCTCTGCAGGATACCTACACTGTGCAGACTGCAGTGTAGACATTTATAGTGGGGCTTTTTTGGTGCTTTTATCTAATAGCTGATTGAATCAGTTATTAGATAAAAGCACCAAAAAGCCCCACTGAAGTGCCCAAATGCTGTGGACCCAGGTCGAACTAACGATCTTCTGGTAAAGCACAGTTTTGGTTGTTTCTTTTGGGGGGGGGGTGGGGGCGGTTAATGTCTGTAAGCAGTACTGTCTCTACAAAGAAGGGAAACAACATCATCCTTTTGTTACAGAGGAAGAACATGTCCACAGGAGAAACTTCCTACTGTACAGAGCTCTAACATAAGCCCTACATATCACTGAAGATCAGGTGGGAAAAGCTTCCCTATGAATAATCTCTTTTTAGACATCCCAGCATACTGAGAAGTTGAAGAGAAACAAACCAGCATGACCATCCCCTATCACAGTTAACCATGTCACATCTTTTGAAAGTTTTGTGGCGTTCGCCTGCCCAGCAGCAGTGGACCATCCAGGATGCAGGGCTACCTACCTACATAGCCTCAGAGATCAGGTCTCCTGGGTGCCGTGCTGTGGGTTGTCAAGGGACTCCCCCACCCTGCATGGGTGTGCCAGTCCCCGCCCCCCTCCCGATGGGTGCTCTGGGAACCCCCCCTCCTGGATGGGTGCTATGGGTGTGCTGCCCCCCCCCAGTCAGATGGGTGTGCTCCCCGCCACTGTAAGCGGGGATCCCCCGCCCTGGATGTGGCGCTGGCAGGGGTGCTCCCCAGAGGGCGCTGGGATCCCGACCCCGGTGGCACTCGGATTGTGCTGCGTCACGGGACGAAGCCAAGGCCACGGGCGTTGTGCGCTGAGCGGGAGCTGGGCGTTGGGGCGGGGGCGGAGCCCAGGCAGCCGGGGGCGGGGCTGTCTCTGGCGCCGCTGCCCAGGGCAACCGAGACGCAGCGAGGCCGGATGGCGGGCAGCAGCGGCGGGGCTGGAGACCGTGCGCAGGTACGGCGCCCTGACGGGGTTACCCGCGGTGTCTCCGACTGTCGGGCACCTGTCTCGCGCGCAGGGTGGCGGGGAAGGAGCGTGTCTGCCTGTGGGCCCGGCCGGTGGAAGTGAGCGCTTGAAGCGGTGGGAGCAGAAGGGAAGGAAGGTAGAAAGCGGCGCCGGGGAAGAGCTGCGGGATCTCCCGCCGCCAGGAACTCCCGCACTTCTCTAAGCAGGCACGGGGGTGATGGTGCAGCGCCCCCGCATGCCAGCGCGAGGCCCCTCCAGCAAGGAAATGACTAGCGAGGGGCCTCGCAGTTGGGGTTCTTGTGCCCTAACAGTGATTTTACTTCCAAAATAAATTACTAGGTAGGCAGCAAGGCGCTCTCACCTGTTCACTTCTCGGCTTTTAAGTGCTTTATTCTTTTCTTTTCTTTTTTAACGTTGCAACTGCTCTTTTTTTTTTCTTTTTTTTTTTAATGTTGTGATGGGAAACGGGTCCGTGCTGAGCACCTCAGCACCTTCTATTTGTTTCTGAAAGTTTTCCTCCTCCTCTGTTACATGGTTGTTTCTGTGCCAAAGGGTGCTCCACATTTTATCACCATTGCTTAGGGTGCAAATATGTCTTGGTTTATTCAGTTGCTTCTCAGTCTCTTCAGTGAACGCATTGATAAGAAGGAAAAGGAGGCTGTTTCCTTTTAACAAGCAAGGCGTACTCATTGAAAAGATTGCTGTTCGTTTATATAAGTGCTTAGAGCTCTTAATAAGACTTGCTTTTGAATTCTTGCACAAAATGTCCCTACCCTCCTCTTTACTTTTGCATCAGGTCCTCCACTATGGTTGGCACACCATACCCCCAGTGTTTGATTTCACACAGAGCTCTGCAACTGCCTTCATGGAGTGCATACTAGAGGAAGCTTAAAAGTACCAGTTATTTTTCCTAAGAACAATGTTCAGTTAAGTTCAAAATCTCTCCATCAATATTTGTTTCAAATGGTAATGCTGAGAGAAGCTAGGGCTGTTGGCACTGGATTCACAACCCAGTCCTGATACCTTTGTTCCTGGCTAGCACAACCCTCAGATAGAGCACAGCCCCTGCCAGTTGATAATAGGCAAGTTTACTGATACACAGTGATAAGAAATAAAAGCAATGCAGGCAAAGCAAGTACAGCATACATTACCCAAATTCCCCAGTCCCAGAATATACACATAAGGCAAGTGGTCCATCCGTCCGTCCAGTATGTAAACGCCATCTTGAGGTCCTTTGCCAGCAGCCTTGGAGGTCGGGGGCTGATGCCAACCGTTTCCTCCCCCCCATCTCTGTTTTGAAAACTCTTTCTTTTGTATTCTTTCTTCTCTTGGTGACTGCTGATGACTCTTGATCCAGGGTTGTCGCTGGTTGGTCACACAGTGACATGTCCTGTGTTGTCAGCCAAAACCCTATTTTCACAAGCCTATCACATCTCCACTTCCTAATTTGGGGCTTTACTGGTGTCCTCTTAATTTGGTCTGTCTCCCCAAAACCAGAAAGCTTAAGGCTTTTTGAAAGCAGGCACTACAGCCATGGAGCCAGGCCTATCTCTATTATGAAAATAAAGTTTGGATGTTTTCAGTTACCCAGTATGTGTGGTCTTAATATTTTCCTGCCTGGGTTAGACACCCTGTCTACTTCTGAAGGCTGGGAAACCTGTGTGACTGAGACCCAAGATTTTTAGAAATCAATTAACCCTTGTTGCTATAACCATTATAGGTTTTCCTCATTTCATGCTGTACATGCTTTCCTGGAAAATGGTGCATACCTCAAATTCACATAAAGGGAACCCACTTTACAATGTAACAAATAGGGATACATTGCAAGACCTCAACTGTACTGACCCCCAGACCCATTTCTACCACTTTTACAAGACAACTTTGCTACTCGCCAACAGCAGACAGTACACACAAGCACAGGGTGGTGGTGAATGTTTAGCTGATGTGAAGAGAGGGTGGTGAAGGCTTCATTGATGGACCAGGGAGAGGGGTAGGAGATAAGCTAGCGGGACGCTTAGAAGCCATAATGGGGATGGCAAGTACAGAAACACGTGTCCCAGACAACGAGAGAGGAGCACAGATCCACATGGGAGCCTATATTTTTGGTGTGCGCATTACTCCCACAAAGCAGCTGACTTCAGGCTTCCATCACACTGATCGCATAAGAGTGAATTTACCTCGCATATAATCAATTTTTGGTATAAAAAGGGTCATTGCATAAGAGTGAATTTGTACATACAGAACCCACATAAAGCGAGGGAAAGCTGTATTCCAATGAATATATATATTGTCTATAAGCTGGTTTTCAAAATCAAACCTTTAAATACCATTTCCAAGCCAACAAGGACTCAGTACAGGCATTCAGAAAGCCTGAGGCAGAATTGATCTAAGTTGCGCAGTTTTCTGTAAGCAGTATAGTTTCAATCAGTAGCAAACAGGACACACAATTTGCCCTTTGGCAGGGGTGTAAATCTTAGACTGCGTTCCACCATTTTTAAACCTGTCTGTGTGCGCCAAACTTCTGCTATGTTATGGGTATAGACCAGTTTCTGATCATTTATACTGGTAAAAGTATAATGTCTGTACCTGACCATAGTGTTATTTTGCTGATTCACTTGATCCCTTGAGTCTTCCTTTAAAGTGCTGGAAAGTTGCATCTGATCTTCATTTCAGTGGGGGTTGCTGGTTTCAGACATTTAAATGCATTAATGTATTTAAACATAAATATATTTACAATCTCCAAGTTTATGGTGGATGGATCAGACAAGAGATCTTGCCTACATAAAACTATTTACACAGTGTGTTGTAGGACTTTAATGTGACCTGTTTCACTCATTTTGATCTCTTTCACTAAACCTATTCCATTCCTCTAAGCTTCCAGGAGCAGTGTGTAGTGTAAGAGTGATGTTGTAGCTGTCATGGTTCAGAAATTATGAGAGGCAAAGAATATTGGTGTAATGGTCATGGTTATCTTTCAAGCATTTGATCTAAGTTCAACTTTCAGCCAATGTGTACCTTTAGGTACACAGGTATTATGGTGGCTGGTGGTACAAACCAGAAGATTTGTTTCCTTTTTAAAATCTTTTGTTGTGAGAAATCTCTTCCTGTATTAATGCATTGCTAATGCATATTAGTGCATATTCTAGTGCAGGGCTGTTCACATTCCAAGTCACTGGAAACCATGCTCCTCACGAACTATGCACTGTGGGGGCCAGAGCCAAGGACCCTTCTGGGCCACTGCCATGCAGACACCTCTCCCCACCCCAGCCCCTCACTGCACCATGCAGTCAGGTAGCCCCCACCCCTAATTCACCAGACACAGACTCCCCCGCTACCCTGCACCACAAGCTCCTGTATGCTATCTTGCCCCTGGGACAGGTGCAGGAAGCAGAAGCCAGAGGGAAAGCTTGGAGACCCCAACTGAGGATGCACCTGGAAGTGATGGGGAGCAGTGATTGGGTGGGATCCTGGGTACAGATGAATTCATAGATGTTAGGGGCCAGAAGGGACCTCACGAGATTATCAGGTCCAGCCCCCCGAGCGTGGGCAGGAAAGACTGCTGGGGTCAGATTACCCGAACAAGGTGAGCGTCCAGACCTTTTTTGAATACCTCATGGGGTGCACGTTGACCAGCCCTGTTCTAGTGTATTAAAGGATATTTACTAAAGCTGTGTGAAATTTTGCCGCCAGTTTTGTTTCGATGCCGTTTCGACTCATTTTGAGATTGAAACAGCAAAATCAAAACAAAACAGATACAGTTGAAATAGCCTCAAAACAAAATGAGGCAAGTTGAAATGTTTCATCGTCTCGACCCTGTTTCGACAGAATCGAATGGAATAGCTGTTTTGAATCGAAACAGAATGCTTTTCTGTCGAAACATCGAAATGCTGGTCAAAACAGAGTGCTGCTGTTTCTCACAGGCCTAATATTTGCATAATTTCTACAGTATTACTCTTTACATTATTGTCATATGTACAGGCAGTCCTCGGACTTACGACACAATTGGTTCCTGAAAATCGTGTCTTAAGTCGAAATGTTGTAACTCAGAACCAATTCTCATAAGAAACAATGTTATAAATGTGGGATTGGTTCCTGAACCAAGGCCTGATGCACTATTTTCACCAAAAATACCCCATAATTTTGTACTCGATCAGTTATAGATGAGTAATATAGCTGCATGAGTGTATTTATATTGTAAATAGCAATCATATTGATTTGGAAGGACTGCTTTGAGGTGACTTTGCTGGACTTTTTGAAAGGCTCTTGGTTGGACTTTTTGAAGGGTTCTTGGCTAGAGTCTTCTCAGGAGCCTTGGCTGCAGGTTTTTCTAGAGTCCTGTCTGCTTTCCTAAAGAAAGTGTCCAAAGAAGTTTGGACAGATGTTCTCCAGGGAGATGGGCGATGCAGCGAACTTATTCGCTGGCATGGTGTCGCATCGGATCAAGCATTGTAAAGTCGAAACTGACGTCATAAAGTTGAAACAGGGTGTCAATTTATAAATGTTGTAAGTGTGAAATGTTGTAACTGAAAATGTTGCGAGTCGAGGACTGCCCTTACTTAATTTGGTCAGGGAAGTGGCAAAAAGTCAGGGCAGTTCTCTTAATTTAATTGCAATGAAAATATCAACTTTTTGGGCAAAAATGTTGTCAAAGACATATTGAAAGTGTATTTGAAATGTACTACTGAGCTGTTTTTTAATATAAAGTCCTATAACATTATTATATTTTTTTCTGTTCCTCACGTTAGTTCATTTTATATATTTTAGATTAAGCTGGTAGCAGTACTTCCTATTGTTTCTCATGTTTTCTTTTTGTCTTTAAACTTTAAACAACTCTATATTAAATTTCTTAAGTTTCTGCTTTTGGCTGAATCTAAACATTACATTTTATTTGTAAACTCTACAACACAGTATATCTTGTGTTTTTATTTTGCGCTTTTCTCTTTCCTAAGACATTAGCATAATATTGTTATTATTAATATTATTAAACTAAATATTTTTATAATTGTTTGGAATTACAACAAACACAGCTGTGTGTTGCTGTTAGCAGAAAATTTCTTACAGCACTTGAACGCAAACCTACCAATACACAGGATCAACAGTTAGTGGTCTTTTTCCTTTTCTTTTGGTAATTTTATTACTGAAGTATCATTGATTAACTTTTCACAATTGCAAGTAGGTCATTAGTAATACATTTAATTTCGGGATAGATATATGCTTATCCAAAAATCTTGAAGCCTGATCTTCTACATCTCCAGAAATAATTGTTATTAAAAAATACCAGTACTGCTTGTATTTTCTGGATTTTTTATTCCTATTTTTTATTGTTTTTAATACCTACATAAATATCTGAAAACAAGCTTGTTTTCCATATAGACTTTATCCTTTGCATATGACACATCTATTTATTTCTCTTTAGCATGGAGTTGAAATTAATGTACCTATTTTGTTTACTTCCTTATTTATATGATAGTGAGCAAAGTACCATAGCTAAAAATAGAGACTGTTGATTTTAACTTTCTAGGGAGGCTTTTGATAGGAATCTTCTATGCAGGAGGAGTGAACAATATTTCATTGAATCTTAACTGTTCTGTATGGATTTGGGATATAATTATATTTCATAGTTAATTTACCACTAAATTGTATATAAATTAATTATTCTCATGGAACATATTACACACAACTGTGTACCTACACTTTGGCTAGACTTCAGTATTACCCGCTGGCACTGTTTTACCAGAGGATCTCAGGTTTCCCTGCATTTGAGTTATTTGATCTGATCAAAGGTAACTGATGAATCAGTTTATTTGTTAGTATATTTTGAAGACATTTTAACATACATGTAAAGCAGTGTTGCTCAACCTTCTGACCCCACCAGCTGGATCCTGCAGGTGGGGTTTGCACTCGGGGTCAGTCTACAGGTACAATCCGGCACATGGCCTGGCTCCATGCTCTGGATCTGGCCACAAAATAACCCTTCACACTGGCTCACCTCCGTGCCATGTAGCCCTCAGAGTACCCCACAGGTCTAGAAATCTGGCAGTGTGGGAGCGATGACAGCATTAAGTGCCACAGCAATGGAAGAATTCCAGAGCATCAGCTATTACTGTTGCAACTGCTACCCTGTTACCTAATTTCCCAATCCATGAAGATCCCTGTGGGCCAGAAGATATGACTCTACATGCTGAATTTAGCTCTTGGGCTGCAGGTTGAGCACCACTGGTCTAAAACATTTGATAAGTGCTTTTTATTTCTTTTATTATAGTTTTAAACCAGCATAAATTGTTTTGACAGTTTTAAGTCTTTTTATTTACTTTTCTTTAATTTGAGGGCAGAGTTAATTTTCTCAAGAAAACTGACACTAATTTCCACAGGTATATCTTGTGGATACATCAATCTGTAGAAACTCTTTGATATTACTAGTAGAATGCTCTTTACACCAGTGCTAACTTACAAGTTTTGTTCTTATTTAGGAGCATGAGCTTTTGAATATTTGGTGTTTAAACATATAACTGTCTTGCTCAGGTGTTTGACTTCTGAGTATCATAGAAGCTTTGACTGAGGAATTGAAAAAACATACGGGACTCCATTATTTGATTGGCTTTTCAACCTGATGTTGTTATGGCAAGAGTCATTCAAGTGTTTGTGAATAGTGTATTCAAGGGACAGGAAAACTGAAATTTTAAAATTGGAGACAAGCTATTGAATAAAAGTAATACTCTAGTAAGAATATTTTAAATGATGAGCACATTTATCATTTTTAAATTTCAAGTTCTATATGTTCCCTTTTCTTCATATGAAACACTAATTACCATTAGGAACCATATTGTTTACACTGTGATGCTCTGCAATGTAATGGAAATGTGCTCATTCTCTGTCCATAAGGAATGTATGTCAGATTACTACAGATCAGCATCCTAAATAGGATCAAACTACAAATTTGTACAGCTACTGGAATTACAGTTAAAACCCACTAGATAGTGTCAGAAAAATATTATACAGTTTTAGTTTGCCCCCTTACACATACAAGCTTTGGAATGTGAGGTAGCTTTTTCAAACTTTGAAACCTTAGGCCAGGTACAGGAGTTACACTTATTATGTGGTAGGCATGCAGAAAGTGCTCTACAGCCATAACCAAACAGATGGTCAGGGCCCATAGAGCACTGTAAAAATGACAGATAAGATAACCCTGGATGGATGTGGTATCAGACTTCAGCACTGTAGGTTAGTGCTCATTAATGAACATCTGTACCAGACCCCATCGCAACTCACAGTAGGTCACATTTCACTGACATCCCATGGAGCGTTGCGGCTTCCTGCTCACCCCCCCTTGTGGGGCAGTGGTCTAGCCTAGGCCAGAGCTCCTGTCCTTTGCCCAAGCATTGGGCCAGCCCCGCCCCTGGGCAGCCACTGACAAGTCAGAAAGCCTTTGAACCCAGGCCTGCTCATGTCCATCCTCCGGGTAGCATAGATCCATCCACACAAAGAAAACGACCTGCTGCTGAATGTCTTTTATTGCATATTGTCATGGGTGCAGGTGACCAAGTGCCAAATGTGGGTCTATTGCTATTTTGCTTCTGTTCACAGTTAACCTGTCTTAAGAACTGGTTCATCTGCACTGATTTTTGGCAATAGGTAAGTTCCCCAATAGAAGTAAAACATGCACTTGAACTTGCCCCAAATCTACATCAGCACACCTGTATATATTAATATGTAGCATCAGTGCTTTCCAACTTGTCTGGGGATACCAAATGCATGTGAAAAATGTAGATTGTGAGAAGCACTTACATTGCCTGTGCTCAATACAGAATGCGGGACCAGAAATTCCTGAGTCCAGCTTACTGACACAAAGCTTTCAATGGCCCATAAAGAAGAAAAGAGTTTTTTTCTGTTCTCATGTCTTAAAGCTAGTTTCTAATAATCCTGGTCACTTGAGTAATGGTTTGGAACCATGTACACTTGATAGAAAGCTGATTCAGACAGTTTGCTGCAAAGTTTGAGGTATGCTGCTGGGAGTCCCATAGATACATGTCGGGTAAGTAGCTTTTTTTGTCAAGCTCCCACATTGGTTGTTTTAGTACTTCAGTTGTCACTTTTCCGGGCTATATGAATAGTAATATTCAATGGTCTTGCTAGCCTTCATATAGTGTTCCCTTCTTAGAGCAACCCCCCAATAAAAGCAAACAAACAAACAAGAAAACCCTCTGGGACATGGTGTCTATGGTGTTCTCCTTAGGAAAAAAACCTCCCGTTCTTTAGTAGGAGGAAAGGAAAATCTTTTCCTACCTCCTAATCTGGTGCATGAAAAAGCAGTGGTTTGATTTTCTCTTCTGAACCCAGTAGATTTCCTAAAAGGTATACTGAATTTTGCAAGCCACCAGAGAAATAGTGTCACTTTCTTGAAGCCCTACTGAGTAGAGGCTGTCAGGTTATCCCATTTGCCAGCTCACGCCCCAGAAAGGATGATTTAGGATTGCCAGGTATTTAGTACTGTGTTAGTATTCCATTAGTTCTTTTTTTTAATTGCCTAATTAGCTGGCACCCTAACATTACCAGCCAATCGATGGCATTGTGTGTTTGCAGGAGAGGCAGTGGAGCCTCAATCCCATGGCCCAGAACAATACACTATTTACCAAGAAATTGTTAAAAGGTTTAAAAAAATAATTAAATATTTGCGCTCAAGGCAATTACACTTCCAAGAGTGTATTTTCTGAAGTGGTCCAATGACAGTACAGTGAACCTTGGTGGGGGAGTGTTAAGTTTATCATACAGTTTTTCAGCCACATGCAAGTTTTTCAAATGTAGGATCACTTAAATCTGAAATTGGGGTTATTTTTCCCTTGATTTCAAATGGAGCAGGATTAGGTTTTTGTACTGTTTACTCTATAAGGTACCTCTCTACCCTGTCCTTGTTTTGTCTCCTTGCAATGCATGAGAAAAATGGCTTGAGCTGGGTAATCATTAAAAGCAGTTACAAGTATACAAAAATTCTACAGTTTTGGGGAAGGGGGAGAGAGAAGACAGCACATTCAGTGGTGAATGCAGCCATCTAAGGCTTATCAGGTGAAGCTTTCAAGCTTTATACACCTGTAAAGAAAATAAGAATAAGAGCCAGTTATGCATGTGGGTGTAAATTAGGAAGCAAAATCTTGCCTGAAATATTTTAATAGCACTCTACATTTTTCATCTGAAGGCTTTTGTGGGAGGAAAAATAATAAAAAGTAAACTGTATTTCTTGTGTTCAGTACCCACAATCGGGCATTTTATAGTGATTTTGGAGGCATCTGATGTAGTAAGTGGCTGCTTACACTCAGAAGTATTTTGTAATGTCATGATACAAATAGTGTCTTGTTCAAGCCAAGTTTGTATTTGCCCAAGATGTAGGTACGTTCTCAGCTCTGACCCCCAAATTTTCTGAACTTGCCTAGTTCTTTCAAAAATCACTTCTACATATAGAAGGGATAAAGCCTTAAATATGAAATTTCAATTTAGGTGCATGGGTAAGTGTTTGAATTGAAGTGGTGTATCTGAACCTGGAATATGGTTTTGGTTGCAACACTAGAATAGTTCTGCTTATGTCTTTTCTTGAAGGGTTGCAATCCCAGATGATGGAAAATAATGAGAGGAAATAATTTCTACTTATCTCTGTCTTAGACCTCCTTCAGTCTTCTTCCTTTAAAATTTCATTCCTTTCAATTAGGGGTGTGCCGATAAAGATTTTTTGGGTTGATACTGATGGCCGATTATTAACGAGCCATATCAGCCGATACCAATCTGATAGCTGATATGCAGCCCAGCAGGTTGGAGAGCAGTGTCTCACTGGTAAGTCTGGGGCAAAAGGTGGGGGGGGGGCAAATCGAGGCCCCCATGAAGAGGGAGGGAGTGGGGCTGGGGCTGGCATTGCTCAGACAGGGTGGGGCACAGGATGCAGCCATAAATGGCTTGTCCAGGATCACGGGGGGGTGGGGAGGCTCCTGCCACTGGTACACTCTGAGGGAGGTATGGAGGGGCATGTGCCTCCAGGATCTGTGCGTGGGGAGAGGGTGGGCTGCTGCTGTCAGCTGGAGCCTGAGCCAGCACCAGGCTCTTCCTAGCGAGGAGGGGCTGGGCCAGGACTGCTCATGGAGTAGGTGGTGGTGGCGCTGGGAGTGGGGGCTCAAAAGGGTCTATGATGAATTTTGGAGTGGCCACAGCTCACCCCCAGCCTCTCCTCCCAGCGCTGCTGCCGCCTGCTTCACACACAGCCCTAGCCCAACACGCTCACCAGGAAGAGTCTGGCACTGCTCCCAGCCCTAGCCTGCAGTGACCACCTGCCCTTGACCACACAGATTTGGGGGGTATGTGCCCCTCTGTGCCTCCCCCAGGGTGCGCCAGCAGTGGGAGCCATGCTCCCCATCCCCACACCCCCAGACAAGCCGCTCATGGCTCTGTCCCATGCCCTGCCCTGCTCCAGCTGGGCAGTGTCTGCCCTTGCCCCAGCCCCACTCCTTCCCTCACCATAGGGGCCTCAATCTGCCCCCCCCCACACACTTACCAGCTGGACACTGGTCTCCAAGTTGCTGGGCTGCATGAATGCACACTGCATTTATCAGCAGCATTATCAGTCACATCAGCCAAAAAAAGCCAATTGCCGATAATGTCAATTTTGCTTTTATTGGTGCCAATATGATATGAACTAATGTATCAGTTTACCTCTACTTTTGATACCGCATCTGCCATCATGAGTCATCCCAACTTTCTATTTTGCTCAGGTTTGTAAACTACATATCTAGATGTATTTATTTCAAGTACTGAAATAAATTTGTAATAATGAAAATCAACCACTTGATAGTGTGGTACCTTGTGCCTCTTCGCTTGTGACATCTATAATTATATTGAAATTTCCTCAAAACAGAGACTTTGTATACTTCCAGTTATGGTTTGGCGAAAGAAAAGGTGAAAATGAAAAAATGAAATCTAATAAAATTTGGCAAGTACTATTTGGGATTGAAATTCATAACATGCCAGTATTAGAATCCACTACACTATAGGTTTTCAACCTTTTTGAGGTTGAACAAAATAGATCCAAGGACAGAGCCTTGGGTGACCCCACTGGTCACAGGGCACCATGATGATTGACTTCTGTCAACCACCACCCTCTGGGTCTGACCAAGGAGCCAATTTCCCAGCCAGCGGATCGTAGTGGACCCAAGGCCACAGTTGGCCAGTTTTGCCAAGAGGTGATAATGGGATACCAGATTGAAGGCTTTTTTGAAGTCAAGATATATTACATCAATCTCTTCTCCTTTGTCCAGGTGATAAATCACCTGGTCGTAAAAGGAAATGAGATTGGTCAAGCAAGACCTACCCGCAATAAACCCATGCTGGCTGTCCCTCAGGATGTTGCCATCGGCCAGTCCTTTAAGAATGGCCTCCTCAATGATTTTTTCTAAGACCTTCCCCAGGATAAAGGTTAGGCTGATGGGCCTGTAGTTTGCCGGATCCACTTTCCTCCCCTTCTTGAAGATAGGCACTACATTGGCCTTCTTTCAATCATTGGGCACTTCACCAGAGCTCCAGGAGCTCTCAAAGATCCGTGCCAGGGGCTGAGCTATGATGCTAGCTAGCTCCTTGAGTACTCTGGGATATAAATTGTCAGGGCCGGCTGACTTGAAGGTGTCCAGCCTCTCAAGCTGTTTCTTCACAAGGTCAGCATTGATGGAAGGTAAGGAACCACCCTCACTTAGGGGTCCCTGTCCCGTAATGGGCATGGCGTCCTATGGGACTTGTGAAAGACTGACACAAAGTACCCATTTAGCAAGTTGGCTTTTTCCTGGGTGTCAGTCGTTAGTTTTCCCTTTTGGTTTAGCAGGGTTCCAGTATTGCCTTTGTTTTTCTTCCAGCTCCCCACATATCTAAAAAAGGACTTTTTCTTGTCCTTGATACTTGTAGCTAGTTGGAGTTCTATGGCAGCCTTGACTTTCCTGGTTTGCTCCCTGCAGGTCCAGACCAGTGCAGAGTATTCCTCCTTGGAGGTGGATCCTGTCCTCCATCCTTTGTAGGTCTGTCGTTTTAGACGCAGGAGGACCACTAGTTCCCTGGAGATCCAAGGGGGCTGCTGTGCCCTCTTGCGGCCTTGCCTCTGAGACAGAATAGCCTTAGCTTGTGCATCTAGGATCACTCCCTTGAGGAGCAACCACTCTTCCTGGACTCCCCTCCCTTTGGGGTCATGGTCCCTTAGGGCCTCACCGACAAGTCTCCTAAGCTTGTCAAAGTCAGCCCTCCTGAAGTTGAGGACCTCTGTACTGCTAACAGACTTGACAGCTTTTAAGCAGATGCTGAAGGTGATCATCTCATGGTCGCTGTCACTCAGCTTCCCTTCGATCATTGGGTCGCTGATTAAGTCATCCCCAGTTGCTAGTACCAGGTCAAGCAGCGCTTTGCCTCTTGTTGGCTCGTAGATTTTTTGAGTCAGATAGAGCTCATCCAAGCATGTAAGGAAGCTTTGCAACTGCTCGGATTTGGCCAAGTGCTCTTCCCATGAGATGTCCAGGTAGTTGAAGTCCCCCATGACATCTATGGACTGGGAGCATGCAGCCTCAGCCAATTCCCTGGCGAACTCCTGCTCAAACTCTTGATTCTGGGAGGGAGGTCTGTAGTAGACTCCCACCATTGTATCTCCTGTGCCGTGTTCCCCATGGATTTTAACCCAGAGGGTCTATAGTCATCCATCCTGGGTGCTGATGTTGGCTTGTAGGGACGTGTAGCTCTCCTTGACATAGAGAGCTACACCTCTGCCCCTTTTATCCACTCGATCCCTCCTGTATAGGGCATAGCCATCTATACCCGTGGTCCAGTCATAGGTGGAGTCCCACCAGGTCTCCGTTATCCCTATGACATTGTAATTATTTGTGTTAAGCAGGAGGACAAGTTCCTTGTGTTTATTCCCCAAGCTCCTGGCATTGGTGTATAGGCATGCAAGTGTCCCCTTGGGGGCCCTTGTCTTGCCTGCAGCTTGCTCTAGGGCTGGGGCAGGGGAGGCTCCCTTAAGTGCCTTGGCTTGCTGGCTTTGCAAGGGTTGCTCAGTGGGCCAGCAGTGGCGGTAGTCCCCCCGTCACCCAACGGGCTTAGTTTAAAGCCCGGTGGAGCAGGTCAGCCATTCTGGCTGAGAAGAGCCTCCTTCCCAGTGGAGAGAGGTGGTGGCCGTCCCTTCCCAGCAGCTCACTGCCTCTCTCACCAAAGAGTGGACTGTGGTCATGGAAGCCGAAGCCTTCCTGATGACACCAGCACCGCAGCCTTTGGTTCACTACCTGGATCCACCTCTCCCTCCTCAGCCCACTGTGGGGGAGCGGCACAGCCTTGGTGGGAATAGGTAGTTCCTCAGCTCAGACTGGCTGCCTGACATGAGCCCCAGGTGTCAGTGTGGGCTGTGGAGACATGGCTGAGGGGGCCATGGGGCTGGCAATCCCACGTGGGAAGGCCAGCAGTCTTTGGTGCCCACTGCAGTGATGCCTCCTGGCCCACAATCCCAGACCCAATGTCCCTCAGAGAACTATGTAGCTCTCTAACTCCTACGTGAAGTCCCTGGTCTTGATTCAGCACCCCTGAATGTAGGGTGCAAGATCAAAAGCCCCTTACCCCATGCCTGTCCTCCATGGTTTCATGTTTGTTAAGTTAAGGCCCTGTGGTATTTCCCCTGACCCCAAACCCACTTCCAGGTTCGGTTGCCTCATTCTCAACCCCCTCACCCTGCCACCAGCAAAGATTTGCTGTTTTCTATTAATTGGGAAGAGGGACCAAGCTGAGACATAGGCAATGTTCAACAGGTTTTCTTTATTAAACACAGGAAAAGTTTAGCAACCAAAACAGTTTAAACTGAGGCATGTCTCTTCCTTGCACTGCATTCCCCTGCATCCGGGTGTGTGCCCTGGGGGGGTGGAGAGTGGGGTTGGGAAGAGAGAGGGGAAAGATGATGGTGCCTAGGCAGGCTGGGTTGTGGGCAGCAGTGCCCATGAGGCAGGGCCAGAGGAGCCCATGGCAGAAGACCCATGGTCTGGTGCCAGGATGTGGGCATTAGATGCTCTCTGGCCCTACTCCTCTGGGGAGGGCTACCAGTCCACACAGGTGAGAAGGCAGTTGGCCAGGGCTTCACAGCTCTGGACACCCTACCACGATGTGGGGCCAAGGCCACACACATTATCAGGAGGTTCACCCTCTCCCCCATCTCTACATTGTGTATGCTCATGGTTTCAGGCCCAGTCCATAGTTGAAGTGCTTCTTCCAGCAGTCCAGCTGCCCCCTATAGAGCCTCATGAGCCAGGGCAGCTGAGGGTAGGCCAGGCCCCCCTACAGGTATTGTGGGGTGATGATGCCGATGAGGAAGTCAGAGACCCCAGGAGTGTAATGCTGTTTTTCTATCACCCCTGGGAATGGGAAGCTGCACAAGAAGGGGGCATTGTCTTCAAGGGGGCATTGTCTTCATTGGTTGCATGAAGTCGGTTTCTCAGTTGTTCCCCCAATGCCTTGGTTGTGTGTGTGCGTGTGTGCACACACACCCTGGATGCCTGGGTTGTGTGTGCATGTGCTCCCCATACACACACACTTGCACAGAACCCAGGCATCCTGGACACTCTCACATATGCACACAGAACATAGGCATGTGGGGTACATGCATGCACCCACACACACACACCCACACAGAACCCAAGCATCCAGGACACATGCACACTTGGTGGGCGCAGGCTTGTGGCCATGAGGGTGCATAACATGACAAGCTGCTGCTGCATCAGGTCCAGGTGGGTATCTGTGATGTCCTTGCTAGCCAATCGGGTGGTTCAGCCTTTTGGGCTTTGCTCGGGACTCTTTTGCAGCCCAGGGAGCCCCTCCCCTACCTGCTGCCCTTGGGTGTCAGAGCCTGCCTGCACTACCCTCACGCTACCCTCCACCCACCTCCCCCGGGCTAATGTGTTCTGCTTCTTCCTGACCTAACCTTGGGAGCTTAGTAAAGCTTGAAAGTTAGAGCATTTCTGCCTCTTGAACTCCTCTATTTGGCCTCTGTTACTATGTTTAGCTGGTCCTTGTTAGGTTTAGGCCACAGTTCTTCACCTGTAATATAGAACATGCTTTACATTTTTAAGTTGTGAAATAATGTTTAAATGGTACTTATAATGTAAGTGTGCATATTAAAGTACATTATGTTTATGTTTTCCACAGAGACATTTCATTTTAAATTGAATTTAAGTTTATGCCAGTAACTTTGCTTTCTTTATTTCTAATAATCAAGCATTCTGCTTGACTGATTGCAGTTTTCATTTCATAAAAGTGTTTAGTATTGTTTTTAATGAATAAATATGCTATTTTCTGTCTTTATAAAATACTTGTATATACAGTTACATCTTTATTTTTCTAACTGGGTGATGCAGTTTCAATTTCACAATTTGTTTTACTCAAATCACTTCACTTAAATGTCACTGAACATGGGAATGGTTTCTTTTCCCAGTAAATATTTTGTAAACCAATAAAAAAAATAAAGGCAAACAATGGGACATCACTCACTCAACCAGAGACACATTTTAATGTATTTATTATTATTTCATTGTTTTTGTGCTGATAGATTTCATTACTATGTTGCACTTGAGACATTTCAATAGTTGGACTCAGTATAAAGTAAAAAGTTAAGTATAGGGATCAGGAGTAATATTAAACTATGGTATGTTTGAAAGTACAATAATGATGAATGGACAAATGCTTGTGTATCAAGTGAATTTTTGGCATTGGTTGTATCCCACAATCTTGTTTTCTGCAGACTCAATGAGCTGCCCAATTTTACTATTTGCAGGGATAGAATTCAGTCATAGAAGTCAATGGTGCAACCAAGTGGGTTAATATAAGTTTATAGTGGCACTGCTGAGTCTCTTTGGCCATAAGTAGAGTTTAGTAGAGTAATACTTTCAATTTTGGATTGAATTATGGAAGTTGGACATAGAAACTGTACCCCCTTTAGAGACTATTATACCTTTCTTTTTTTGTAACTGAGCATGAACCTTATTTAAGCTACATGTTCCTCTCCCCCTTAAGGCAAAAGAAAAATCCTATGGACTTTAGTAATATAGAATCAAATCTCAGGTATATAAAAATGCACACAATCCAAGCCTGAAAATTATTTGCTTGGTTTCAGTACAGGAATATTCAAACATTCAAACTCCCTTCTTGTCAGTGCAGAGGCAAAAAAGGATCTTGGAATCATTACTGATGCCAAAATGAACATGGGCCGACAGTGTGGGGACGCAGTCAGGAAGGCCAACCGCACCTTGTCGTGCATCCCCAGAGGCATCTCAAGCATGTCCAAGGAGGTGATCCTCCCCTTCTATGCAGCACTGGTCAGGCTGCAGTTGGAGTACTGCATCCAGTTCTAGGCGCCGCACTTCAGGAGGGATGTGGACAGCATGGAGAGGGTCCAGAGGAGAGCCACCTGCATGATCAGGGAACAGCAAGGCAGGCCCTACGAGGAGAGGCTAAGGGACCTGAACCTTTTCAGCCTCCACAAGAGAAGGCTGAGGGGGGATCTAGTGGCCTGTTACAAACTAGTCAGGGGGGACCAGCAGCCATTGGGGGAGTCCCTGTTCCCCCGAGCACTACCAGGAGTGACTAGAAATAACGGTCACAAGCTGGCAGAGGGTAGATTTAGACTAGACATCAGGAGGCGCTACTTCACAGTCAGGACGGGTAGGATCTGGAACCAATTTCCAAGAGAAGTGGTGCTGGCTCCTACCCTGGGGGTCTTTAAGAGGAGGCTAGATGAATACCTTGCTGGGGTCGTTTGACCCCAGTGCTCTTTCCTGCCATGGCTGGGGGTCGGACTTGATGACCTGTCAAGGTCCCTTCCAACCCTACAAACTATGAAACTATGAAACATATTAGTAAATCCTGTATTTTGCATAGCTATTCCATTCTGAAGCTTTGTAACAGTATAACTTCCATTATATAGGACCTTGTATACTTGTATCTGTACGTGATGCTGTACCTAGTTTGATCTTATTTAAGTTTGCATCTGAACATTACTGGTTCCTCTACACTCACTCCTGGTCCATTATCAGCAACAAGCCTGGCTAGTAGTGTAGATAATCTAGCAGGTAAGTGTCAAGTGTAATTATGAATAGTTTCACTGATGACTTTTTGTAAACTTTAATTGACCTCTTCTTTTATTTTCCGAATATTGCCTAACAAAAAAAATACTTTTATGCTAACTTATTCTTTCTAAAATTTCCCCCAAAGTCAAACTCTACTCACAGTAGAGTTAACCACATGCACAATCCTTTGTAGGATTGTGATCAAAGTAGTTTACTCTGCTTGTTTGGCATGAGATACTCCTTCTAACTAAACCTAGTGAAAAATTTCATGTATTGATTGAATTTTCTTACAAGAAGTAAATAGTGTATGTATTCATCATAATATACTTGCTTCAGTTTTTGTTTGAATATGAGAGAACTATATTTAATTTTACAATATAAAATCATCAGTATTAAGTGCACAGTGGCTCATAGCAAACATGTAGAACATGTGTACACATGCATGCACACACAGAGCCAAAATGGCTTATTTTAGGTGTTGTGGAATTTAACACCATATAGAGGATTTATAATAGCCTAAATCTGTGAATTTTCTGTATCTGCATATTTGTTATTTATTAAGGCTGTATGATGCTTTGGGTGCTGATTTGATTTGGAGGAGATTTGGCCCTATTTGGTGGCCAAATCTCCAAATCTGAATCAAATCAGGGAGTTAAAAAATCTGAATTGATTTGAAGCTCTCCGAATCAATTCAGAAAAGATTCAGAGAGCTTCGGAGATTTGGGCAGTCCCCGCTCGCTGCCACAGGGAGCTGGACCCAGACTCAATGCTGGTAAGTAGGGGCTAGGGAGGCTGGAGGAGGGAGGAGGGGACCATGGGGGGACCCCTGCCAGGCCCCATCCCCTGTCTGCTCCCCCAGCCCCCCCTGGGCCCCCCGACCCCTACTCACTCTCTCAGCCCCCCTCCCAGCTGCCCTGCCCAGTCACAGCTCCCGGCTCTTTAAAAAAAAGCCCCCAGTCACCAGCTGCTGCCAAGCGGAGGGGCAATCCCCACTACCTCGCACTGCCTCACACTGCATAGGGGGCTCTGCCATGAGCCCCTGACCCCCACCTGTTCTCTTAGCTCCCCCATGGCTGCTTTGCCTGCCCCAGCTCTCAGTCCTTTAAAAAAAAAAAAGTCCCAACTCACTTCTGCAGTGACCTTGGGGCTTCTGGGGGCTCATGGCAGAGCCCCCCCCCCCCCTAGCACAGGGCAGTGGGGGGCAGCAGGGATCAGCCCCCCTGCCTGGTAGGAGCTAATGAGTCTGGGCTTTTTTTAAAGGGCCAGGAGTTGGGGCAGGTGGGGTAGCCATGGGGGGGGCTGGGAGAGTGGGGGCGGTCTGGGGGCTTGTGGCAGAGCTCCTCATGCAGCAGTGGGGCAGCAGGTGGTGAGTGCTGGCTTTTTTTTTGTTTGTTTTTCTAAGAGCTGGGAGAGGAGGTAGGGCAGCCATTGTGAGCAGGTGGGGATGGGGTCAATTCAGAGATTTGGTCGATTTGGCGGTGGCTGAATCTCTGAATCAGATGCGGCCGAATTGATTTGGGACACTGATTCAAATAATTACTGTCTCCCGAATCAGCCGAATCCGAAGTGAATACTAGCTGCTATTCACAGGCCTATTATTTATACAGATATCTAGTTTTATCTTACATTCCCTATGATATAATACTGAGTTACCAGTTAAACCTGGTTTAAAACAAGTAGATTATTTTTGGGCATCTACGCAATTTCTGTCTATCCCCCAACTTCATTACTGCTTAGTATTGCTGACATAAAATTTCCTTTTTGATGTTTGGTGAATTATACTTTTATGTACATTCTGTAAAATACCTTGGAAATAAAATAAGGTTGTAAAATAGCATACTTTTTATAGGAAGAAGGCCAAGATCAAGATACCGTAACTGGAGAGATTACAGCTTGGAATTTTCTTTCTGAGACCCAAATATGTGTTTTGTCTAAAGAAAATATAGAAGGGGTTCAAAAGTAAGTATGTAATAAATAAAGATAATGCTTATGCTTGTGTTTGGATGAACCAGAAATTTTGTGCATCCTATCTTTAGTTATCTTGATATTGAATATATCAGGTGATAATTGTGATATTTGTCATATGGCACATTAATGTCTTTATAAAAGTCTTATATTAAATCAGATTCTGAAAGTGAAGGCAAGTTTATGAACATGCTGTCCGCAACTCTCACTCTAATAGTCATGATTATATTGAAATTTAATAATCTCATTTGCAAAAGAAATGGATAACATGAGCTGTAATTTGTGAGAGAGAATTATGTTTAAATAACTGGTTAAATCAACTCCAGTAGCATTGATTTATGTATGTGGGCAAAATGGCATATTTCCAAAGAAATATAAGCTCGGTTCATGATGATTTAGTACAATTTTGGGGAGATGTAACTGGATTTCATGGAAATTGTGCAGTAAATGAGACATCTCTTAAATTGGCAATTCCATTCTTTCCCTATATTTCCCAACTCTTTTTATTTCCCTTTCATCAGCTTAGATTTTTGTGCTTATATTTCAAGATGATCTACTGAAATATCTGTTGGTGGGGTTATAGACATGCTTAGTGTATTGGCCTGAGTGACCCATCGATTTAAATGTGAGTAGAGTTAGACCAACAATGAACACTCTTAGAAGTCCCAACTGCTGAGTCTTGATAAAATTTCCAAAAATAGGTTTCAGATTAAAACTGCACTATAACATATACATCTGGAAAAAAAAAGATGTAGGGCATGACAAAATTTAACCCTTAAGAAAGATGTGGAAGTTTGAATGTTAATGATATTTTTGAATGCTAATTAAATAATTATCTAGATAGCAAAGGTGATAATTTATTAGAATTTTTGTATATTATTAGATTCGCAAAGCTTTGCAAGATATAATAACTTCATCCTCATGCACCTCCTGTATATTCCTTTTGTGTTGGAAATTTGTTTCTATAGTTTCCTGGATAATTTTTTTTAAAGGGTTTAAAGTTAGATGGATACCGAGATGCGCTTGTCTGAAGAAGAGGAGCCAGCTTGAGACTTCTGAAAAGAGTGAGGGCCCCACCTCTGACTTGAGATATCCTGTTGTTACTGTTTATTATATATCTAAATATGAATTAAGGAGGCCAGATTAGGGTGTCTAAAGTTGAAAGTATTGACCTTACTTTGTATTTATATGATTTTCTAAGGTACCTAAGTAAGTGAGAAGCTTATAATAATAACTTATTTATAATGAGTGTCTATTATAAGTCCCATAGTAGCAAGTTTTCTAGCAACCTGAAAGTCAGTGGGACTTGTGCTCACAAGTTAGTTCAGGATATTTGAAAATGCATCTCTCAGTGAATAAATGCTTGCTTTACACAACACTCAAAAGATGTGCTTTCTTGCAATATAACCCCTTTCTATTATTTGCTATGAGGAAAAAAGGTCATCTATTGGGACTTATTAGGGAAACCGGAGAAAAAATTTATCCATATATCATTAAATGGATGAAATAGGTTTTTAATTGTTCTTTTCCCTTATCTAATAGATCTCCTACCTGTTATGACAGAGACTGAAATGTATAGTTCAAGTGAGACTAAGATTCACTATAACCCTATAATACATTATGAAAATCTCTCATCTAAGATTAATAATGAAAACTTTAGGGAAAGTCTTTTGTGTTTTTCTTCTCAGTTTATACCATATTTTTATTTAATATCACATGCTTCCAAAAAAGATGTGCTCCTATTATTTTGGAAGGAAGATCTGGGTGAGATAGGAACTTTCTGTTAAGACAAAACAGCAGCCAGGTTAGGCCTCACACCCTTTCAAAGGGTTCTGAAGAGTGAAAATGGTAGCAAACCATTTCCTCTTTCCTCTAAAAAGTTTTTTTTTATGTACTTCCTGTAAATAATAAAGTGTTGTTTACAAGTACAGTGCTCAGCCAATAGGAATTGCAGATTCCTTAGCAGCTGAGAGAGGGTTAGCACTGGCCTCTGTCTGTACTGCTTGCTGGGCCAGAAAGAAATAGAGCCATTTTGATAGCTATTAGAGCACTTGCTTCTATTCCAGTGGTGAAAAATCTGCTTTGGAAGCTGTACAACATGAAAAAGAAAGAAGCCAAACTCAACAGCGACATATATTTTCTAAGCCTTTGCAACAAACACAACTTCGTTCCCCGAGGACTAAACATCTACAATCCTCTGACTACTACACACAACTCCAAATATGCTTCACAGCTATGCAGAAGGATTTCATAGAAAATTAGAAATCATCTACTTCACCTACTCTACTCCAAAAGAGACCAACTCAGGAAGGAAATCACCACATACTACAACTTAAAAGACAGAAATCCAATCATCTTCCCTAACAATATACAATGGATACATAGAGACTACAAAAAACTTTCTACAACATTAATCCTACATAAAAAGAAGAAATGGAACAAATTACTCCAAGAACAAGTTCCCCAGCCACAAAACAACCATCAGAGGAACAACACCAACACCCTACAACATTCCAACCTCAGACTTGATAAAACAAAAAGAGCAACCAACCCACAAATATTATCAGTCTCTCCACACACACGCTTATCAAAACTGAAAAATCTGTCCTTTCTAAAGGCCTAAATTTCTGTCCAGAAAAATACCCTAATAAAATACTTCAATGTGGAGAACCAGAAGAATTCTTCCGACGCCTACGCCTCAAGGAATATTTCCACGACCAAACTGAACCCACTCCCAACAACAACTCATCCTCTGACAACATTCAGGAAAAGATCAATGCCAAAAAAAACCCCAAAAATCAGATTGGACACCTCACAGTGGACAAAACCCTAACCTTGACCACTACATTGGCTGCTTCAGGGAAAGAATGAACAATGAAATAATCAGCAACACGCGCCACCACAACAACCTCTCTCTACCAGAGAAAAGGGCCATAGAATCTTTAAGATCTAACCACCAAATAGTAATAAAACCAGCAGATAAAGGAGGAGCCATAGTCATCTTAAACCGTGAAGACTACATAAAGGAAGCCAAGAGACAGCTCTCTGACACCACCTACTACAAAGAACTACAAGAAGATCCTACACCCCTTTTCACCAGGAAACTCAACAATACCATCAAATCATTTCCATCAAGACTACAAGAAAAACTACAGACCTTGATCCCCCCACTACCTAACCCGGGGACTTTTTACATGCTCCCTAAAATCCACAAACAAGGGAACCCTGGCAGACCTATCATATCCAACCATGGGACCCTAACTGAGGAAATATCAGGTTTTGTTGAATCAATCCTAAAACCGCTCGTCACCCACAGAGCAAGTTTTGTACAAGACACTGCAGACTTTCTACAGAAACTTAAAAACATAGACCATCTTCCCAGCAATGCCCTCCTAGCCACCATGGACATTACCAGCCTATAAACTAACATCCCACACCAGGATGGTATCCAAGCCTGACTTACATATCTACAGGAACAAGATTACAACTCAGAATACAGACCCAAAGATATTACTGACCTTATACGCTTCATCCTCACACACAACAATTTCACTTTTAATAATCAACTTCCTCCAGATGATGGGAACAGCTATGGGCACCAAAATGGCCCCACAGTATGCCAACCTTTTTATAAGCCACCTGGAGAAAGACTTCCTCAAGAACTGCACCATCAAACCTTGTTATACTTAAGATATATCAATGACATCATAATTTGGACTGAAAACCTGCAATCTCTGATTGAGTTCCATCAGAAATTCAACAATCACCATCCTTCCATCCAACTTTCTCTAGAATACTCCAGCACCAACATCTCCTTTTTAGACACAATGATCAGTATCCAGAATGATAAAATACAGACCACGTTATACAAGAAATCCACAGACCAGCATACATATCTGCACAGAACCAGCAATCACCCGAAACACACCAAAAAAGCTGTGATATACAGTCAAGCCGTCAGATACCACCAAATTTGCACTGAAGAGAACACCCAGGATTGCCACCTCACCAATCTCAAAAAGGCTTTCGCCCAACAAGGACACTCCTCCAGAGAGAGAGATCGCATGTTTGAAAGAGCCACCCGGATACCACAGGAAGAACTGCTGCAGTACAGAAGAAAAACCCCCACAAATCGCACACCACTGGTTATGACATAGCACCCCTCCCTTGAACCCATATGGAAAATCCTCAAACAATTGCAGCCCATACTAGAAAGAGACCCTATTCTTAAAAAGATCTTCCCAGAGCCACCCATCCTAGCCTTCAAACAAACACCAAACCTTGCTAACCTCATCACCAGAAGCAAACTTTCTCAAGCCCAGAACACACCAAAAGGATCCAGACTGTGCCATGATAAGAAATGCAAAACCTGCCAACATATCTCTACCACCCCCATAATTACTACCCCCCACAACAGAGCCATCAGCATTCCTGGATCTTACAGCTGCACCTCCAGAAATGTAATATATCTCATCCAATGCCCCAATGGAAAATACGTAGGAGAGACCAAACAACAACTGCGCACCAGAATGAGTGCACACCGAAAATCTATCAAAGACAGAAATGCCACTCTCTGTGCAATCTCTCAGTCCTGATCCTGAAAGGGAACTTACAAAACACTTCCCAGAGATGAGCCTATGCAGTCCACTTCATCAACCTCCTGGACACTAAAAATCATGGACTAGATATAGACATTGGTTTTATGACACATTATAACCTGCCTGACAACTGACTCCCCAAGTATCTCTCCACTATTCATCCCCCTTCTCTCTCTTCCCATCCCCCCCAGCCTGTCTCTCACCCATTGACTCCTCAATCTGCATTTTCATTGACTACCTGTCTTGTATGCATACTGGACCAGCCTATGGCTTCTTTACTTTTCATTCCATCCAGGAAGAGCACACACCAACTGCCGAAACTTCCTTAGCCTGACGAAGGGTTTTTGAACCCAAAAGCTTGCATAATACTTGTTTTCCAACTATTTAAGTTGGTCTAATAAAAGATATCAGATTCACCCAAAGAATCTTGTCTGCCTATGTCCTTAGACCAACACGGCTACAACCTACATCCCTGCTTAAGATGCACTCCAAATTTGGAGGGCTGATTTTGGGGTCATGGTGGAAGATGCTTATGGTATGTGATGTTATATAGATACTTTTATAGCTATATTTTATGCTGTACTTGACTGAAAACACAATGCTTCAAGGACATTTTATGCTCAAGAAAGAAGCACCAGTATTAAAACTTCCGTTTCTAAGCATAATGCATCCTTTCCACGTACAAAAAGTTGAATAGTATGCTATTGTTGGAGATTGAATGCTGGAGTAGGTGGACCATAATTATGACTGTGTGTGGCAATTCCTGTGTTTTATAGTGCTGCCAACTACCAGAGTATCTTACTACCCCCCATAAAAAATCAACACTAGTAACAAAGATGTCTAACATATGTGTATTCTCCCAATCATTATCAAATACAGTTGTTAATTACATAGATTACAGAATATTGAAAAGATGAATATTGCCATTCTTAGTAATACCAGAAGAATCTAATTCCTTAAGAAGTACTGATTGTGAAAGCTTGATGCTGGTAGAAAGTTCAAAAAAGAGGATATGGACTGTGACAGCTGAGAGTTGTGTCTGTGTGGTGAAGGTTCTTGCTTCTGTGAGGATTAGACCAGGTGTTCCTTGTTATTTGTTCATGCATTGTGAGCTGTATGTTGCCGCTAAGAGTTTAATTAAAGTAAAAGATTAGTGAGGCCTTGAAAGTAGTAAGGCCTTGTATATAGTGACACAGTTAAAATTAACCTTAACAGAAAAATGCAAAAGCTTGTACTGCTATTGGTCAGTCTTAAGGAAAGTTTGTAGTGTAAGAGTGTGAGTAGCTGTGAGTCAACAGCGTAGCTCAGAAGTTATAAATTGGCTAGCACATCCACAGAAGAAAGATGCAGCATTGTGAGAGAAGCTACTAATTTAAAGATTAGCTGCTGACCTGGATTCAGTGAGCCAGTGGACCTCGAGGAGCCCAAGGACTGAATACCAGGGTCCTTCCCGGTACCCCTCGGACAGCACAGGTCGGGGACGCTTGACTTCACTGAGCTTTATAGAAGAGGAACTTGTCATACATCAGGAATCAGAGGGGACTGCTGATAAGTTGGTGACGTGAATTGCTATTGTCTGTCATTGTTGTCTTGTTATACTATGCATAGTTGTGTGTTTGTTAAGTCAATAAACCTTTCTTACCTTTTTACTCCCGACCACTCTCTCAATCCCGAACCCTCCCGCTGGCAGCTGGGACAATGGACTGTTTCAAATTGTGTAAAGTTCAGTTAGCCATATGCCACATCCATTTCAGTATATAACTAAGTGTTTTTAACTGTCCTGTATAAACAAAGTTGCCCAAATTTATCATTCAGAAGAGAGGGATATATGTTTTAAACAAAAAATAATGGATTATGTTCTTTATAATGTTATCGAGCAAGCCTCCAATAAATACAACTCCTCTTTTCATATTGTTCAACAAGATAATTCTTGGCAGGGTGAAAAACAGTTGCCTATTGTTAGGACTGTGAGTACTGGTTCTTAAATGGGAAGGAATGGAGAACAGAGAAAAAAAGGCTCCTTTTTTTGTGCGGGTGGGGGAGGAAGTGGAAACTATTATCAGAGGTTGACATCCTTGTTAACAATCTTTTATGCAAGAGGCTAAGACAGTGATTTTCAACCAAGGTGCCAGGGGTGCCAAGGGATGTCATGTAATGTTAAATGTGAAAACGTATTTCACGAGGTAATCCCAGAGACTTCAAAGAAGAATATCCATTGTGTTGTAATATTTCTGAGCTTTTTGCAACAGAAAAAATGCTTTAGTATTTTTCTGTAGTAAAACATTAAGTGAAAACTAATTGCTGACACTTTCTGAGGGGTTTCTCGAGTCTACAAAGATTGAGAAGTACTGAGCTAAAACTGAGTAAGTATGAAATCTAAATTATCTTTAAGACAATGTTGAGGTTATATTGGCAGAACTGTGAACTGAAGTCTTTAGCCCTGTCCCTCACTAATCTAATCATGCGGATAAATAAGGTAAATATATAAAAAATTAAGCCAAATTCTGCTCTATAATTTAGTAGACATATGAACACTAGGGGTGCACTGATAAAGAATTTTAAGGCCAATACTGATTTGATTGCTAATATGCAAGGTTCTCCACCTTGGGAAGAAAAAACAGCAGCATCCCTATATGCTAGGCAGTGCTACACTGGCCAGCACTATGGATGAAAGGGACTTGGGGGTCCTGATTGACCACACGATGAACATGAGCCTTCAATGTGACACTGCGGCTAGTAAAGCAAGCAAAATGCTGGCTTGCATCCATAGATGCTTCTCAAACAAATCCCAGGATGTCATTCTCCCATTGTACTCAGCCTTGGTGAGGCTGCAGCTGGAGTACTGCATCCAGTTTTGGGCTCCACAATTCAAAAAGGATGTAGAGAACCTTGAGAGAGTCCAGAGAAGAGCCACACGCATGATCAAAGATCAGGAAAATAGACCTTACAATGACAGGCTGAGAGTTATGGGGCTATTTAGCCTGGAAAAGCGCAGGCTCAGGGGCAATATGATGGCCACCTATAAGTTTATCAGGGGTGTTCACCAGGCTCTGGGGGAACGATTGTTCACCAGAGCGCCCCAAGGGATGACAAGGTCGAATGGTTATAAACTCCTGCAAGACCATTTCAGGCTGCACATAAGGAAGGATTCCTTCACTGATTGAGCCCCTAAGGTCTGGAATAGCCTGCCACCAGAGGTGGTTCAAGCACTTACCTTGAACGTCTTCAAGAGAAATTTGGATGCTTCTCTTGCTGGGATCTTGTGACCCCAGCTAACTTCCTGCCCTTTGGGCAGGGGGCTGAACTCGGTCTTCCAAGGTCCCTTCTAGCCCTAATGTCTATGAAATCTATGAAAATCCTACACCCCACTTCAGCTGGGCAGTGCCTGCCCCTGCCCCAGGTGCTGCCCCACTCCCTCCCTCACCATGGGGGCCTCAATCTGCCCCTGTTACACACCTTCCCACATCCCTTCCCCATAACCGACTTTCCAAGCTGTTGGGCTGGCTGCGTGCATGCTGTGGCTGCACATATTTATTGGCGACATTATCGGCCACATCAGCCAAAAAATGATGATTGCTGATAATGTCAATTTTCCTTTTATCGGTGCTGATATGATATGGACTGATGTATCGGTGCGCCTCTAATGAATATGGTACAAAACCATAACTTTTCTAAGGATTAACTGTTCCACCCTAAGCCATTAGGTCTTATGGATAGTAAAATAGAAAAGTTTCAGAAGTATCCAAGTGACTTAAAATCTTACATGCTGAGGTCATTTTGGAAATGAAACATCAACTTGCAAGTCCCTTAAGCACTTTCCATAGCCTTAAAATTAATAGCAGCAAGAAGCAAAACTTGTGAATTCAAAACTTGTATACCAATAGGAAATAATAGTAATGGAAGGCTGTCTTTCATAATGGAGAGAAATTATTAAGAGATCCCAGTAGACAAATATTGTAGGTTTGAGAAATTTGCTAATGTCCCTTTGCTTTTGCTTAGTAAAGGTTGAAAAAACCTCCATATGTTTAGTCACGTTGATTGCTAGACAGCTTATGGCAATATAAACTTTGAGAAAAAAATTAGGATCAGGAATTTGAAGGAACCTCTGAGAAAAGAAACTAAAATCAGAAGTGATAATAGAATGCAAATGTCTCTTCAGTGTTACATCTATTAAAAGACTAATAGGTTGATTGGGTGTATTTAAACCTGTTAACAGAAAGAATACTGAAAACAAAGTTGTATTGCTAATCACTATGTACTCCTGGAGTACTTTGTCCAGTGGTTTTTCTTTTTTTTATTTTAAGAAAGAAAGAAAATTGGAAAGATTCAGGTAAGGAAATCAGGCACATGTTTCATTGGCTGAATAATATTGAACAGTTACTGAATTTCACAGTATTTTTGGATTTTTTAAAAAGCTAATTTCCCCATTTATAGAGCTGGGCTGAAATCAGCTTATTTGTTCTATTTTTCAATTTAATTATTTGAAGAATATTAGAATATTATTTTTCTTTGTTCACCAAGTTCTAAGACTATATCATACTCCAAACTTGTGCCTACAGTGATCTACCTTCTGTGCAGTGGTGGCTCCACTCTCTCCATGATCTCATACCCACAACTCCATTGGAATTGCATTGCTAAAGACATGACAGGGAGTCTGTATAGGGTAAAAGCTTCTGCTAGTGAATGGATCAGGAATAATACCTGCAAGGTATGGGCTTGTCTGTAGGGGTAAAAGGAGACCATGAATAGCCCTTAAGGTGACTGGTGCTCTGTAGCACTGATGGGACCAAGGGGGGCCCTGCTTAGGGCATTGAAAAACAAAGACTAGGGTGAGCTGGGTATGGGAGGGAATCACTGGCCAAGGCAGGCTAAGGCTTGATTTTTCATAGATTCATAGATTCATAGATGTTAGGGTCGGAAGGGACCTCAATAGATCATCTAGTCCGACCCCCTGCATAGGCAGGAAAGTGCTGGGTTTAGATGACCCCAGCTAGATGCCTATCTAACCTCCTCTTGAAGACCCCTAGGGTAGGAGAGAGCACCACCTCCCTTGGGAGCCCATTCCAGACTTTGGCCACTCTAACTGTGAAGAAGTTCTTCCTAATGTCTAGTCTAAATCTGCTCTCTGCTAGCTTATGGCCATTATTTCTTGTAACCCCCAGGGGTGCCTTGGTGAGTAAAGCCTCACCAATTCCCTTCTGTGCCCCCATGATGAGCTTATAGACAGCCACAAGATCGCCTCTCAACCTTCTCTTGTGGAGGCTGAAGAGGTCCAGGTGCCCTACTCTCTCCTCATAGGGCTTGTCCTGCAAGCCCTTAACCATACGAGTGACACTTCTCTGGACCTTCTCCAGGTTATCCACATCCCCCTTGAAGTGCGGCGCCCAAAATTGCACGCAGTATTCCAACTGCGGTCTGACCAGCGCCCGACAGAGGGGAAGTATCACCTCTTTGGTTCTGTTCGTCATGCATCTGCTGATGCACAATAAAGTGCCATTAGCTTTTCTGATGACTTCATCACACTGACGACTCATGTTCATCTTGGAGTAGACTCCAAGATCCCTTTCCGCTTCCGTGCCTCCAAGCAGGTCATTTCCTAGGCAGTAGGTATGCTGGACATTTTTCCTCCTTAGGTGCAGCACTTTCCATTTCTCCTTGTTGAATTGCATTCTGTTGTTTTCTGCCCATATGTCCAACCTGTCCAGGTCTGCTTGTAGTTGTTCCCTGCCCTCCAGCATGTCTACTTCTCCCCACAGTTTTGTGTCATCCACAAACTTGGACAGAGTACACTTCACTCCCTTGTCCAAGTCGCCGATGAAAACATTGAAGAGTATCGGTCCAAGTACCGAGCCCTGTGGGACCCCACTGCCCACACCCTTCCAGGTTGATACCGACCCATCCACTACGACTCTCTGGGTACGACCCTCTAGCCAATTCGCCACCCACTGGACTGTGTAGTCATCCAAGTCACAGCCTCTTAACTTGTTCACCAGTATGGGGTGGGATACTGTATCAAAGGCCTTCCTGAAATCTAAGTAAACGACGTCAACCCCTACTCCTGCATCCAGGTGTTTTGTAACCTGGTCATAAAAAGAGACTAGATTAGTCAGGCATGATCTACCTGCTACGAACCCGTGCTGGTTTCCCTTCGGCATAATTTTTCCTGCCGGGCTCTCGCAAATGTGAGCCTTGATAATTTTTTCAAAGATTTTGCCTCAGATGGAGGTGAGACTAACTGGCCTATAGTTGCCTGGGTCCTCCTTCCTCCTCTTCTTGAAAATGGGGACCACATTGGCCCTTTTCCAGTCCTCCGGGACCTGGCCCGTGTGCCATGAGTGTTCAAATATTCCCGCCAGTGGCTGTGCAATGACGTCAGCCAGTGCCTTCAATACCCTTGGATGGAGCTCATCTGGGCCTGCCGACTTGAACGCATCCAGTTCCTCCAAGTGCCTCTGCGCCATCTCAGGGTCTACGCTTGGTAGTCTGGCACCCTGCTGCTGCTTCTCTACAATCCCAGTGAGAGACTTGTCTTGCCCCTCACTTAGGAACACTGAGGCAAAGAACTCATTGAGGAGTTCAGCCTTGTCCCCCCTGTCCATCACCAATTGCTTATGCGCATTTAGTAGAGGTCCTATTCCACCCTGGGCCTTCCTTTTACTCCCTATATATCTAAAAAACAATTTTTTGATTTGTGATTTTGTATCCCCTTTATTTTTGTTATATATTTATTCTGAAGGAGAAATATGGCTTTGTTATTTTATTCCTTCCCAAACTTCACCCTAAAGACAAGAAGAAATACCCTCATATAAAAAAGATGTTCTCAGCTGCATCCATTGATACAAACATTAAGTCACTCGCACCATCTTTTTTTGCAAATGCACATGAATACTTGAATCAAAACAAGGTTTTTTTCCTCAGTCAACATGGAGGAGAACAGATCTTGTCTTAAATTTGAGTACTGGCCCAGGGCAGGGCAGTGGCTTAGCTTTGGGTCCAGGGTTGAAGCTGGAGCTGCTCCACCACTTGCCCTGGGCCACGGTAGCTCATGTAGCAGGGAAGGGGATGCCTGGTAGAGGTAGCATGAGGAAGATTGTGTGTTGGGGATAGAGGGTGTACAGGGGAGACTGCACAGTGGGGAGTTGCATGGGGGAGACCTGCAGTGCATGGGTTGGGGAGAGCATGGGGATGACCATGCAGCTTACCCGCTCTTCCTCCCCTGTTCCTTTCCCTCCCTTTAGCTTTGGCTCTGGCCCTGGAGCTGCCACTGCTGCTTTTGGGCTAGGCTGGGCCAGGGCTGGGGTCACCAGTGCTTACTGTCCTGAAGCTGGAGCCAGAACTTAAATACCACAGAAGATATGCAGGAGTTGCGGGGTAGGTTGTGGGATGGAGCAAGCATAAGGTGGCCATGCACAGGCACAGTGGGGTGGGGCAAGAGTCAGTGGGGACAGGCACAGGGAAAGCAAGGCATGAGGGTCAAGGGGCAGGATTTGGCCCCTTGCCTCCTGCCACTGCTTTTCCCATCACAGTGTTGGAGAGGATAAATTGAAGACAACCCTCCAGTAATTAGATTCTGTATGTGGAAAATTATAACAAATTTAAAATTTTCCACACATAGAATCTAATTATATGGGTGTCATTTTAAATTCAAAGTTGTCTTGGATTTGGATAAATATGGTCATATCTATAAATTATATGTTAACATATTTAATTACTGCTGTTTAAAAATTTGAAGATTTTTTTCCTCTAATGAGCACTAATATATAAATTAGTGTAGCTGAATCCAGTCTCAGGAACATATCTGTGATTGCTAACAGAATAAAGGTGTAACAGTCGTAGCAATATCAAAAGATACCAGTATCTGATCTGCATGATTCTGTATCACTATTAGGTAGTAAAAGTCCTCCATGGGTAATCCTGCTTAATTCAAGGTCAAGTTTAGGGCAAGTTAGCTAACTTGTATTGCTACAGAATCATGGAGATGTGACAGTTAAATAATAAAATTTGCTGCACACTTTCCTTTTAAAGTGATTAAAATATGTTTGTGTCCATACTGTTAGAACATCTTGCTTAATTTTGTACCTAAGAATTTTATTATTCAATTATATCCCACAGAAAACTGGAAGAGTTCCTGAATTTTAAGCAACTAAAAACATCTTTGAAAGAAGCTGTCATACTAGACTACTATCTGTTGGGATTTTGGTGGGCTAAAGAAATGAATTTCAATCTTACTCAACTCTCAGGATTCATGGCTCTATTAAACTTTTTGTTGGAAAACCTCAGCAGTAAGTATAATTTTGAAAATATTTAATTAAATAGAAAATGAGAATGTTCTCTAAACTAATTGTTTTAATAAGTTGTTAATTTTTTATTAGAACTAATTATTGAAAGTCTGATTTTCCTCAGGAGTATCAGTCTGCTGTGCATTGTACATGGATATAACTCTTGTTGAATGCAGTTAAACTTTGGTTAGAGGGTATGACAGTTTGTTCTAACAGACTGTCTCTGTTCTTTGTGCCTTGCACAATGGGACCATGGTCCATGAAGAGTAGGGTGCTGTCTTGATATAAATAATAATATTGATAATAATAGACTAAGAGCAATGAATACTTGAGTTCCAATTCCAGCTCTGTCAGTGACTCTCTGTAGCCTTGGGCACATTTGAGACATTGCTGTTAGAGACATTCAGTTCAACCTGTAACACTAGGCTACAGTACAGTAAGTGAATTACATTCATTTCATCCTTGGAGGTCAGCTTTTAGACAGATTTCTGAATGTCAGCTATGGTGTTTCTGACAAAGTATATAGGCTTGCTACAGATTGATGCATTAAATATACCAGCATCATGCAAAATGAAAAGTGATAAGCACCAGAAGAATCTAAATATCATGGAGTTATGAAGAAATTTGGAGTTGGAATAAAATTTTCAAGGAAGTGCGTGTCCTTGGTCTGTGAAAAACAAAAAAGGCTCATAAGAACATAAAGAGTGCCATGATGAAGCTGGCCAATGGTCAATCCAGCTGAGTAACCTGTAAATGACTGTAGCAGCAGTGTAAGCTTTAGGGCAGTGATGCCCAACCTTTACACCCTATGGGCAAGATAGACAGTGCTGCAGGGTGGGGGACAGGGAGGGGAGAAGGGTCATGGTGGATGCTTGGGCAGGGTAGGGAGTGACCCTGCTGCAAAGCAGATGGGGGGTGGGATGGGGCATAGGGAGTGGCCTGACCATGATCTGGCCGTATGCAGGTGGCCCAACCCTGAGCCAGATGCATGGGGGGGGGGGGAGGAGAAGGAGAGGGGAGGCACTGGGTGACGGGGAAGCAGCTGTGCAGTATCAGTTGGGGCAGGGCTGTATCCAGCTGCATGGAGCTTGGTTATTCGGTGGTGGGGAGGGGTGGTGACGCTCTTCGCCTCCAAATTTTCCACCCCCTGGGGGTCCCTGTGAGCTAGATGCCATGGCTCCATGGGCTGGATTTAGCCTGTGGGATGGGGTTTGAGCACTCTTACTTTAGGGGGAGAACATGGAATGAGGTATATCTAGTGATATATCTCCTGTTTATTCTCCTCTTTGGCATCTAAACTCATTATTTTGAAGAAGCCAGAGAATACATTTCTGAGGCTAGGAACAGATGTACCTGGACAACAGATGTGCCTGTGTCGCCCTGAAATGGACATGTCTCAGGATTGGTGTGTACACACATTGTCCTTTTAACCAGGGTTTGGTGAGCGGCTGAATGCACTGCCACTTTTTCTGCCATTGATTCAAAAATGCAGTCCTGGGTTAACCATTCAAATGCATTTTTTAGTGTTCAGATTTTAGCAGCTAATTTATGTAAAAAAATCATTTTTCTGGACATGCTACAGCCCATGGCAGATCAGGACTTTCCTTACTTTGGGTTGCCACAGGCTGTACTATGTCCAGGTACCTGGACTGAGAGCAATGAGCCTCTGTTTCCTTGCTTGGGAGAAGGAAGCGGTTATATTTAAAGATAGAGAGGACATAAACTGGATGAAGTGATGAAGGAGGGGCAATGTTGGACAAGGAGTATGGAGAGGCATAAAAACTGAAGTGGGGTTGACAGGGTAGAAAGAAAAACTGGGACTGGGAAACTGGAGTTGAGGTGGTGACTAGCTGACAAGAAGACAGGAACTGGGAGCTTGGTGGAGATGGGGACTCATAACCCAGGAATCTGCTGTTGGGTAGGCAAGGAGACTAGGATTGAGAGCTAGGGAGTGAGAAAACGGTGAAGCACCCAAATTATAGAGATTGTCATTGTGTGATTTTTTTTTTTAATGTGTTTCCTTTACAAAGAACTAAAGGTCAGAATCAGCAGAGAATTAAAGCAATAAGGGAAACGAGTCTGTTATTATACCAGTAATAAATATTCACATTTTGATCTCTGGATTCCCGATAGCTTAAATGAACAAATAATTAAAGTATTATTATTATTATTATTGTTGTTGTTGTTGTTATTAAATAATTTTAAAGTGCATACTTGTGGTGGTGAATACATTTCATATAAATAATAATAATTGTGATTTAGCCTCTTTTTTATAAAACTAAAGTTTGAGGGACTGCAGAAGAGATTATGAAACATTCATCATGTTTCTTTTTGCCGTTCTAGTCTTTGCAAATTACAGTGTATGCCCAGTATGTGTATTTTAGTATCAAAATACACAATAACTTACATTGGCTTGCAACAAGCATTAAATTCCAGTGCTGCAAATTTCAGGGAGCATCTTCTTTGCACCCCTCTGCTCCCATGGCAGACAGGTTCCCATATTCATGCTGGATAGCTACACTGCCTCCTGCCCCACAAAAACTCTGAGTCACCCAGAGAAGTGCATTAGGCAGGGGGGATTCTCCCACAGCTGAACTTGTCCAAGTACAGGAAGGGTCCAGCTGCAGGAGAATGCAGCAAGATCTTCACAGGGCTTCCTGACAGCTCGGCACTGGGTGGACTACCAAGGAGTCAGGGCTGTCCCTCCCTCCTTCCTTCCAACAGGAAGGGAGGAAGAGTAGAGCATTGGAAGGTACTGGGGGTCCTCAGGAGCATACAGCTATTCAAATTTTCCCAGGAAAAGAGAGATCTTTGTTATTGGAAGTATTCTCATTTTTTCCTGGAAGATCCTGTTGTAACCTTTGCATAGCCTTGGGTATGTACAGACATTTGATGAGGTTAGATTGAGTTAAAAATGGCCACCCGGTCTAAGGTAAGTCAGGATGGGGAGAGACTAGTGGGGGAGAGGGCTTGGGAGGATTGAGTGGGCAAGCAGGTTCTGGGGGGAGAACAGGAGGGCTATTGGGGTCCATGGGGAGGATCAAGTGTCTGGCAGGGTCCACAGAGGGGACTGAGGAGGCTGGTGGGATTCATGAGGGGAATCAGAGGGGGGCAGGCAGAGTACACAGGAGGGATTATGGGGGTTGAGGAGAAAGTGGGGTCTGCAGGAGTATTGGGGGGCAAATGGGGTCCACACGGGTTGTTGTTGGAATCTAGGAGAGTTTGGCAGGATCAGGGGTTTGTAGGGTCTACAAGGGGCTTGGGGGATGGGGGGAGTTCTCTTCCCCACCCCTTGGGACCAGAGGCTATTTTTAGCTTCCCAACCCCCCCCCCCAACAAACAATTCCTCTTGGGAAACCAGTTCCCTGCACCCCACCCTTCTCCCCACCCTTCCACCCTGACTTACTCCTCAGCTCCTGGCACCAGTGACTGCTGGTACAAATGACTCCAGAAGCGGCTTGTGGCATTTGGGGTGGGGGGAGGAGGGCAGGCTGTCTGGTCTGGCATTGGGGGGAGAGGCCAGGGGCCTAAAAATAGCCTGGTGCTGGGGGGTGGAGCTAAGAAAAGTGCAGCTTTATGGCTGGGGCCAGCAGTTGGGTTTCCCAGCCCTAGGGGTGTGCTAGGAACTGTACAGAAGTTCAATTAGATTGGTCTCACCGCATCCAGTCTAAGTTACACTACTCTGAGGTACATTTAACTTAGATTGGGTTGGTCAGTTTTTTAGACTGATCCAACTGTCCTGAACTTATGTTTAGTTCACACTTAGGTCCACCTAACTAAGGGTCTAAGTGTAAGGCCTGCACCAGGGTGAACCAAGTTAGATCGGGTGGCCATTTTTAATACCAACTAACCTCCCCAAACATCTGTATGTACCCATAATGACAGAATAGGGGATGCCTTCATAGCTGTCACTTCTGTTTCCTTAATCCTCTGGTTATTAATTCAAGTGTAGGTATAGTATGGAAGTAATATTCATTTTCTATTGTATACAATCTTAAGAATTTAAGGAAAACTAGAGTTGTGAGGAAGAAAAACAGACTTCAAAATTGGGTCCCAAAAGTAATTTCTGAAACATAATGTTCTCCAGTTTGCATCCATGTAGCTCATTTTACTTGAAGAGCCTAATCCTAATTGATAATGAGTGAAAGAGAAGGAAATCAAATCCCCAATTTGTTCATGGGCAAGGAATTTCTTGAGAGCAAGTAATATGAAACTTTTTTTCTATGCTTTATATCCTCCACAAACTAGATAGCTGCTATGCTGGTAAATAATGTCTCTATCCAATTCTCTTTGAAGTTTGAGGAAACCTGAATACTATATTATTATACACAGTGTGCACCAAGGATTGTAAAAGTTAAAAGTAACTCAAAGAAATGTACTGGTTGAATGAAAAAGGAAAAACTTTGAAATACTTCCTTAGAATAAGATGATCTCTACCTTTCACTACCTCCTGTGTTTTCATTTGCTGTCCTAATATTCAGTTAGTTCTTTCAAATCTATTATCCAATGAGAGAATTCCTTCTAACTTGTTGTTAATGCCTGCTCTGTAACTGAAGACTTGCCTTATCCAAGAGAGCCATATCCTGATATACAGATTTAGTTGATCTAGTTTTTCATATTATTGATTTCTGTCCCCAGTAACCAAAATTAATAAAAATACCACCAGATGCATCAATTGAAAGAACTTATCCAGGCTTCCACAACAAAAGATATTTCTCATTTCAACATTTATTTCCACAATCACATGCTTCCAAAATTCAGACATGTAGGAGAAAGATCTGTTACACTATGGCATGTCTTAAATGACCAAAGGAGAATTTTTCAAATGGCATACCTAACATTCTTATATGATTTAGGTGCCCAACCTTCCTTTGTGTCATTGTAAACCTCCACTAATTTGATAAGATTAATAAAAGTTTAACTTGGTCTCTATGTTGACTTTTTTACTTCAAGTATAAAGTAAAATTATAATCAAGAAGGATAATTTGTAAATATGTCTAAACAATGAATACACAATTGTATATGATTCTTCTATTTCTTATTTATGTTACAAAGGGGTGTATCAAAGGAATAGAGTACATGAGCAGGAACAGATACATTTTTAAGATATACATATGTATATAGTCTGCATCTAGAATTAGAATCCAACCCTGACTTTCTGTGTATTTAATTATGTAAGATATTTGAATAAGTAAGAGATCAACTCAGAGATTTGAATACATCACTGCTCTTATCCTTACAGTGATTACTGATCATTTTGTAAATGTGAACGCTAATGTTTGAGGTAAAAATAATGGCAAGAAGCAATAATGTTTGTCCAGGAGGTTTTTTTATATTCTACATGGCTTCAAATAGAACTTTTCAAGCCTTGAAAAGTCTTACAACATAATATGCCAAAAAAAACTATCACATTTTTGTTTAGTTTTCTTTTTCTTCTGGATTGCTTTGTAGACAAACATATGACAGTAGAAGACAACGTAAAAGAGCTTGGGAGAACAATGGTTGGAATAGGAGAACCTCATTCAGGAAAAAGTGGTGACTTAGATTTCTTCAGTGTTGATCAAGCCAAGGCTGTAATCAGTTACTTGAAAATCAGGTATTTTTTTTTCCAATTTCAGTTATGTTTGTATTCTTACAATAACATTAAGGGATCTGTCAGTAAAATGAGGTGAAGTGATTTCATTAGACATGTTTGTACTTTGCCACAATCTCCTACACACAAAATGTAAAAAGGGAAAAGAAAAAAAAAACAACCTGAAAAAACTGAAGATCGGGATTCAAATGACAGAAACTAAGGAATTCAGATTTGGATTAACACTCTCTCAGTTCATAGTGCTTGGAAGGTTACCTGTTTTGTTTCTTAGGGCCTTGTTACATGTTGTACTTTGAGTTGCTCAGATGTTGATCAGTGTTAGTGCTAGCTTGAGTTTGGGCAGTTGCACCTTAAGGCTAAAAGGCACCTCTCTGACTGTCCCTGACCTGCATAGCTGTGACTTGCGACTAAAAAGCTGACAAGCAAGGGTCTGACTAGGAGCTACAGTTGTGTGTTTCCACTACAGAGCTAGTGAATCAGGAGAGGCATCTATTTCTGCTCTAGGGGGGGGATGTTGGGGGGGGGGTGTGGGGAGAGATGGGTTGCGGGTAGCAACATGCAGCTAGGAGGCAGAGGGATGGATAATGGGCTGGGGATGGATAATGAAAACAGGAGGTGGAAAGGAAGTTGGGGTAGGGGAAGAGTGGTGAAATGAAAAGTCAGCCACTGAAGGATAAAATAAAGAGAAGTTTAGAAAAATAATTAAAAAAAAATAGAGGAAGTAAATTTAAAGGATATCTTATGTTTTAATAAATCTCACGAGGGTGCTTCCAATCCTAAACTTCTGTGAATCTGTGTAAATTAGGATTTGGGATAGAGGTATAGGGGTGCTCGTAATGCTTTCCAGGGTGGTTGAGAGGTGGGAGCAGTGAGGGAAGTTACTTTTGGGGGAGCCACTGCCTCTGCCCTGGCAAGGAAGCCCCAGCTTATGGGGACCCAATCAAGCCATTTACCTTGTTCTCTCTTCCCCCTTGCCCCCTAGAACCCACTCCTGGACCTGTGACCTGGCTAACTGGCATGTGCTTTGCAGGCTGTTTGCAAGGGATTGCACCCCTGGGGGTGGGAAGGAGAACCCACCCCTAGAGGCAGGAGGGAGAAGTTGGCTTGGTGCCAGACCTGCCCCCAGCAGTAGAGTTCAAGGAGTGAAAAGTTTGTCCACACAGAACAAGAGGGTGGGTGAGGGAACACTGCATCTCGGTATGCTGGGGGACAGCAACTTGAGTGGCTCATCTCTGAGGAGTGGCAACACATTGATGGAATATGAGCTGGGTAATACAGGTCAGAGATAAACCTGCCTTGGAGTGGCACCATTTTAAGCCACCTAAAGAGTCCTTAAAACTAGTTTCAGGTGTTAATGTGTGGGCAATCCAGGGGTTAAGAGCTCAAGGAGCCACCTAAAATTAATGTGTAACATTACACATTACACATTAATGTTACACATTAATTTTACGTGTAAAGTATATTACTGGATAATATAGCAGAAAGTTTTCATTCTTTTTTTGTGAGTGAAAGAGAGTGAGATGGAGAGTGGAGAGTAGAAAGTAATGTTAATGAGTCCATTAAAAAATATAATAGTGTAGAACCCAGTCTGGCAAGATACTAAAACACATACAAAACCTTTAAGCATTTGAGTGCCCCTGTTGCCCTGAGTAAACTTCTCAGGTGCTTGAAGTCACACACTTAAGTCCTCAGGTTCAAGGATATAAGAAATAAATGCTACTCATGAAAATGATGAATTTTGAAGTTATAGGAAGTGCAGTGTTTTTATGGGATAGTCCCATGAATGGATGAAGAAAATGAGTAACACTTTATGTAAAATGGCATTCTGGACAGTAGCAGCATGTTACTTTTCCCAAGCAACCTATACAATGTATCCATCGCTGGCAAAAGAGAAGGGAATATAGTCAGTAGTATCTTTTTATATATAATAGGAAACAAATATAAGTTAGAGCTGGCCTAGCTTTCACCCCTGTGCAAGGGGATGAAAAGGCAGAAAGCACTGTGCCATATCACTGCCATAACTCTGGTGTCAGCACATGATAGATATCATTCTCCCCACAGCTGCTGTATCCACCCACTTTTGGAAGGGGTGGGAGATATTAGAGAGTAGAACTATGCGAAATTTCACTGGCTGTTTTGTTTTGATGCTGTTTCAAGTCGTTTTGAGCTCAAAACAGCAAAATCAAAATGAAGGGCTTCAAAACAGCCTCAAAATGAAATGAGGGCAATCAAAATGTTTTGAAAGTTTCAAAACATTTCAAGTTTCGAAGCTGAAGCTGGGAAGGGAAACAGGCAAGGAGAGGGAGGGGGAAGAGCAGGGAAGGACTGCTCTAATATTGACTGTGTAGCTGGCCAGTGATTGTGATCCTTCCCCAAGGTCCCTTCCAATCTTAGTGCTTTGAGGGAGGGATAGAAAAAACAGCATAAAAAGCAGCATTGTTTGAACTCAGCAGCTTTCTGCCTTGGAGTCAGTTACTGAGCTGTCTTCCAGAAGCTGAGCAGCTTTAGATATCAAAGGTTACCATTCATTTCCTACTTGCTAACCTAGTAAGTGAGATTCAGCAATACCTTTTGCTTTAGTTTCTATACTCTTATTATTATATTCATTGATTGATTCCTTTAAATGTATTCCTCCCCAAAAATCCTTTTTGTTTAGTCTATTTTGATTCTTTTCAAATCTGTGCTTTCTCTTACAGTGTGCTTTCCATACACTGTGCAGGGTAGCACAGCATACTTATATTGCATATTATATAGGAAAACACATACATAAATTTAAATATTTTATTATATTTATTACATAAATACATATATACAAACATACATACATACATTACAAAAATACACATACATACATTTATCTACATATATTACATTAATCAGATAGATAACATTACAGAAGAAGAAAGATTTTCTAGCACACGAAGGCAAAGACAAGACACTATGAAACACACCACGAAGCATGCTGGAAAGGCAGCTAGCAAGCCTTCAGGGAGGGGTGTAAGAGGGAGTGGAGGGAGAGCTTTAAGTTCCCCTTGCCCCCAAACAGAGATTCAGCCTCTTTACTACAACAAGCAGGCATGAGGCTTTCCATTAGTTGTACAGGCAGCAAGGAGAGGGGAGCAATGCCAGTGCCACTGCCTGTGTCTGAGTCTGCATCTCCTGCAAGAGCACCAGCCATAACCCCCCCATCACCATCATGACAACAAGCAACACCAGCAGCATGACAGTCTCCTCCACCTCCATTTCACTTTCAATGCTGAGCCTTTCAGTGTCAGAGGAAGAGCTGGATCTGGATCCAAGTGCCATACCAAAGGAAAGTCTGGGGAACAAGAGGGAATCAACTGAGTTTGTGCTCCACACCCCTCAAGTTCCCTTAGAGCCAGGTCTCCTTCCCCAGAAGGCACTTCAGAAGAGGCTGAGATAGAGGGTGTGGAGGCAAGTGGCTCAGCTGAGTCCACTCCTCCTGCTGCTGTGTCTCTGCCTGCTGAGGGGGCAACTGCAGCATCCACACATACACCCGCACCCCAGAAGACAGTGGGTAGTGTGGTCTGGGATCATTTTGAGCTGGCAGATGATTCCGCATGTGCTGTCTGCCTGCATTGCTGAGCCAAAACCAGCCGGGGCAAGGGAACACAGCACATGAGCACCATGGGGATGCTGATGGATCTCTGCAGGCACCACCCCCTTACTCTTGCTCTTCAGCCTGAAACCAGTGGGAGTGTGCCTAAAGAGAAGTCCCCCACTTTCTCCAAAGCCCCTGTTCCCCCAAAGCAGAGGGAGACCACCCTGGAACAACGGGGGAAAGGCGGACAGAAAGGGGGGCACGTTGCAAGGGCGAGCAAGATCACCCAGAGCATTGGGGAGATGCTTGCAGTGGATGGCCAGCCCTTCTCCTTAGTTGAGCAGCCAGGGTTCAGGCAGCTCATGGCACTTGTGGCCCCATCATACCAAGAGCCTGCATGTACCCCCACATGATAGTGGTGTCCACCCTGTATGAGGCATGCAGGGAGTACTTGAGGGAGGAGATGCTCAAGGCAGCTGGTTTTACATTTCACCTCGGACATCTGGAGTAGCCAGGGTGGAGATCATGCATACATCTCCCTCACAGGTCACTGGTGCAACCAGTCAGGCTGTTGGTGGGCTCTCGTTCAAGTTGAGGTGATAGATGAGTCCCACATGGCAGCAGAGATCATGGGGGCCATGAACCACTTTGTGCAAGGATGGCTTGTTGGGCAGGGAGAGCTCACCCGTGGGTTCATGGTCACCAACAATGGGGCCAATATGTTCAAGGCGGTCCATGATGCCAACTTGGTTGGTATCCGCTGTGTGGCACACAAGTTCCACTTCATTGTCAGGGATGCCTTGGAAAGGGACAGGGCTGCTGGTAATGGCACCAGCACCATTAGCAAGCTCATTTTGAAATGCAGGAAGGTGGCAGGCTACTTCCACTGCAGCATCAAGGGGGCCAAGATGCTGTGGGACAAACAGACAGAGCTGAGCATCCCACAGCACAAAATCATGCAGGATGTGGAGACTCAGTGGAACTCCACATACCTGATACTCAAGAGGCTGGTGGAGCAACAGAAGGCCATCCATGAGATGGCCTTGCTTGGGGAGATTAGGATCAGTGGCCGCCTTAACAGAGATGAGTGGGATACCATCTCCCAGATGTTGGTGGGCTTCAAGCCCTTCCTTGAGGCCACCAAGACCCTCAGTGCTGGCGATGCCCTCCTTAGCCAGGTGATCCATGTAGTGAGGGAACTTGAGAACCAAATGGAGGAGTTCCAAGGGATCAATGTTCCTCGCTGGGGCAAGCCACTGTCACCAGACTTGCAGGCACTGGTGAGGTGGCTGAAGGAGGGCATCAGGAAATGGCTTGATCCCTTGTGGTTCAGTATAGTACATATGCTGGCCATGATGTATGACCCAAGGATGAAGGGCAGCATATGCAGCAGCCAAAGTCTGAATCAGTCGATGGAGGTGCTAGTGAAGAGAGTCAGAGAGGCAGAACAGAAGAGGTGAGGGGACGTGGAAGAGGGGGTCCACTATCCTATGCCAACACATCATCCACCAGCCAGTCTCCTTCTCCACCACAGGTGTTGCGAATGTGAGCCAAGGGCATGGCTTCCATGGTGGGGTCCAGAGGCACCAGACCCCACCATTAGGCAGGTAGTTCTTAGGCCTTGGTGGCTGCCTATCTCACTGAGGACGTGGAGCCCCTGGTGTGTGACCCCTTAGCCTACTGGGCAAGCCACAGTCAGATGTGGCCGGATCTGGCCACGATAGCCTGGGTACACCTGTCCTGTCCAACCACCAGTGTTCCAAGTGAGAGGATGTTCAGCATTGCTGGTGATATAGTGACACCCCACTGCACCTCCTTGGACCCTGGTTTGGTGGAGCAGCTGGTGTTCCTGAAGGTGAACCTCCTGCTGCTGGGGTTCTCCAAGGTCCAGTTGCAGACGGAGTGAATTCCACCCTCCTCACTTCATCTGCACCTATTTCCTTTTTTCATTTTTTTAAACCCATTTAATGCCCTGCTCTCAGAGCTGGAGGGACCACTCACTGCATCACCAGCTGGCAGAGAAAGAATATGTCCCTGCTGAGCTTCCGTACCAGTATGAACTTGGAGGTATGGGCTGGGGCTATGGGGACAGAGAAGGCCCCAGGTCCTGGGCATGACCACTAAAACTGCACTCTGCCAGGGTTGGGAGGCTTGATTGGACTACTGGTGGCACAGCATCCCCAGGAAATTCTAGAACCAAGGATCCCTCTGGTGAAAGGTGGGTAGGAGGCGCCATATCCTCCAGCTACCGTACACACACACACACACACACACACACACACACACACACAGAGTCCTGGCTGGGGAAAGCCCAGACCCATCACATCTTTGACAGGCCTGAGGCTTGCTGGTTGCAGTGGAGTTGTGAGGCTCCAGGTGAGCTCAGCTTAGCTACCTGGGATGCCAGCTTTCCAATTGAAAAACCCTTTGTCAGGCTGAGGAAGCACCAGCAGTTGGTGTGTGTACTGTTCCTGGATGGAAGGAATAGTAAAGAAGCCAGAGGTTGCCATGCAATGCAGGCAAGAAAGCCAGTCAATGAAAATGGAAATGGAGGCATTGGGGGGTCAGGGACAGGCTGGGGTGGGGCGGGAGGGAGGGGGATATAGCAGTGCATATAAAGGTGGAGATGTACATGGGGAGTCAGATGTCTGGCAGGTTGTAGTGTGTCAGAATTCCAATGTCTATATTGGATCCATGAGTTTCTGTATCTACTGCCTAGGAGGCTGATGAAGTGAAGTTCATAGGCTCATCTATGAAAAGTGGTTTTGCTATGGTTTTGCTCTGGTTTTGCTATGGACACAAGTTTTGCTTGTCAGCAGCTTGAGGTGCAGTTTCCCAGAAACCCCTGCACCTATCTCCTTGAATGTTGGCAGGCTTCATGCCTTCAGAAAGGTCTACCATCCCTGCTGTGTAGCGACAAAGTTATAGGCAGTTTTGTGCTTCCACATTATAGCCTGTAGGCAAAATGGCGAAACAGTATTGAAATGCCAAAACAGTTTCAATTAAATGAAATGAAACTCGAAATGAAACACTGTCCTGTCGAAACAGCAAAACAGAAGTCAAAATGAAATCGTGCTGTCTTGCACAGCCATAGTAGAGCGTAACTTCTCAATATATTGGGTACAACACTATATGACAGGTGTAATGGCAAAAGAGACTGCTTCTGGTACACACAAGTATGCAGTCCCTGTGCTTTGGGCTAGGACCTCATGTAATGATGTAGCCCTAAATGGAGCTAATGGGGAATTTGGTAGCTAATTTTTAAATTTTAATTTATTTTGGTCCAAACTGTCAACCTGTCAAAGATTTTTGCAGAAAAACATAGTAGTTTCAACTTTTTGGAGTAGTTGTTCCAGGAAGAAATTATTGCTTAAAATGAAAATGAAACAGACATGTGCAAAAGCAGCCAGCAATGTAGTGGTCATGGCACACATCTGATTTTAGCAAGGGAATTGCACCTGGGTTTCTCCCATTTGATGTGTGCGCCCTCTACTCCTAGGTAAACTGGCTAAACAGAAGTTCTTATTTTTCATGGAAAACTTTACAAGATTTCAGATTCATCCTGACATTATATGGGAAAATATTTGGAATTGTCAATATAAGTATGCAGCTGGGTGCCCAGGGCATAAAGGCAGCGTTGACTTCTGGTTTCCTATGTGATTGTGATTATGGCTGTGCGACTGCTGGCAGGAAGATAGGATTTTTTGCCCTTCCTCCCCCCACCTCCCAAATTGGTACCCAGGGTGGTTGTCCCATTTGCCCTACCCTAGTTATACCACTGTTTGAAATAACAAACAATTTCCTGCCTAGCTCTAGCCCTAAACCTGCAAGGTTCCTTGGCTTTTATTGTGTCTTGTTCACCTTTTTTTGCTTTGTTATTCCTTTCCAGAGGTTTCACATGAGAGTTAAATGTGTTAGGGTGACAATATTTAGATTTTCAGGGAGCATTGAATCTGCAGCTGAATACAAGGCTTTAACCTGTGGCCTAGCAGAGCTGCTGACCACAAAGCAGAATGATAGTTAAGCCAGCCATCTGCTTATGCTAAGTAACCATCTTAACTGTGTCAACCATTTTCTAAGAAAAAGAAGAAAGTGAGTCTGTGTAGGTCTGTGTGCTCTGAACCAGCTACAGGAAGCAACAAGATAAGATACAAGGGTCTGAGGAATGTGGAAGTTGGTACAACATGAGACAGAAAAACAGATTGGAATGTGAAAAACAACATGTAATTGGTAACAGAATCTGAGATGAACATATGAGAAAAGGTGAACAGTGATTGGTGAAGAAGCCTCCAGAAGCTTCCATGTTTTAGTCAAATTTTGCACATTGACCGAAGAAGAGAAGTCAAGATCTTAGACATGCGCTTATAGCAAAAAGACATGTAAATGAGTAAAATGCATAGGACATTCCATGCTAATGAAGCAAACAGTAAACAGAGGCGGAGCTTAAGATGGGAGGAGAAATGGGTGGAACATAGGACAGACAGAGGTAGAATGAATGGTAATGAGCATAAACCAAAGTGTATAAATGTGGGAAAAACTATTGTTCGTTGCTGCTCCCCATGTTCATAGACTGGGTGTCTGTGAGGGAGCTCGCCCGAAGCTGTCTCCATTCTGAATAAAGCTGTTGTGAGCAATGTGTGCTGGAGTTTGCTCCCTGACTGCTCTGGCTAATGAGCAATTGGACCATCGTCTCCCTAGTCGTTGGGTGCCGCATGGAGTTGGGGTCTAACAAAATGTTCTTTGTATGAAAGATCACAATGGGTCTTGGGTAACCATATATTCATACTGATGAGGTCTATGAAGTAAATCTTGTGCAGATGTTAGTGTAGATTACAAACCCATTCCTACTTCATTTGAAATCCCAGAATCAGTGAGAATCGGCTCAGGTCACACAAATTTATCAACAGAATATTCATCTGGCTATCAAGCCTGCTCAAAAGTTTAAAATCTTCTGAAATGGCTGAGTATGCACATGTACTACAGGTGCCTATACATACTGAAGCACATAGCATAGAATAGTTATAAAATCTATTACTTCAGCAAATAATATAATTTCTTTTAAATTATATTGTAACACTCTAGTTTTGTCAAGGCTATTTTCAAAAACATAACTGATTTTTATTACATTTTAATTAATTCAGTATTATAGGATTTTTCTATTTTTCTTTCACTTGATTGATGTTAAATAATAGGGTTATGGGGGTTTTTTCCTTACTCAAAATAATATGCCATGTTTCAGTTCAGATTAAATTTTTACAGTTGAGCTTTAACCCATGAGATTTATAATGGAAATGGGGACAAATGCTTAACTATATTGGTGCAAACTGTGCAGCAGCTATAATGACACCTTCAAGTTTGGTGAAAGGTGACAGTTATCATCTTTTTCATCTTGTCTCCCTGGGCAAACACACATCAACATATCTCTTGACATTTTCTTTCAGAAAAGAGTTGAGCTATGAAAATATGTCAGTGTTAATTACTTTCAGATTCCTACATGACATCATATAAGGTTTTTAAACACTTGCTTACATGAGTAAAGATATTTCCGTGCAATTGTTAGTAATAACAGGCACAAACATATCACTGTTGTTAACAATAGAAACAAGGAAAAAGCATGTTAATGTGCATGTTGGGGGGGGGGGACCTACAGAACTGTTTGAGGATTAATACTGATGTTCTACAGTCTATATGATTTGATTTAAAGACCATTAAATGGAGAATATCTTTTCTTACTGTAGAATTAAGGGTGCCAGGTTAAACATAGCTCTGGTAAAGAATGGATTCCGAGCTGCCAAAAGTAATCATTTATGTTTATAGGAATTTAATAAAATGATCTCTACATAGAACATAATCCTCAACAGAATTCCATAAAGGGTTTGCAGTTATAAAAAGAGGAATTGATTTCAGAGTGTTGTCAGTCTGGCTTCTTTCCCAGCTATTTTAATAAATAAAATAAGACTTAAAACTTATTTTTACTAATGAGTCAAAAATTAGTAATCATTTCTTAAATATCTGTAATGCTCTCAACATATTTTTTGTAATATTTTAGTCAAGATCATTACAGAAGACAAAAAGTATGTACATTTGTGTATTTTTAGTAACTTGTCTGAGTTGCAGATAAGTGATGAAGGCTGTATAAACAGTGAAATTATATCTTAAACTGCAACATAGTAGACATTTTTGCTGATGATTTATAATTAAAATGTACTTCAAATGAATGGATACTGTAGATCAGAGGTTCCCAAACTTTTTCTTATTGGGTACCCCTTTCCAGATTTATGAGCTGCCCATGTACCCCTACCAACATACATTTTATATTTAACCCCTTAAATGCAATTATTATTATAATTAAAATTAAATTCACCACTACACAATTTCTTCACCCCCAGAAATGTTCTGCATACCCCCAGGGGTACATCTACCATAGCTGCAGCCAGGGAGCAGAGGGAAGGGGCCAGCTCTGCCATGGAGTAGAAAGCCCTGCCCAGCCCAGAGAGCATGTTGGGATGCTGGGGAAGTCTGCTTTAATTTAAATCAGGAAGGGGTCTGGGACAGACATTGTATAAACCAGTTTGACCCAAATCAGTTATGTCTGATGCTAGATTCAAACAGGTTCATCTCAAACCAGTTTCATCCATTTTCAAACTGGTTTATGTGCACTGAACATCTGTTCTGTTACAGGTTTAAACCAGTTTCTGATCACTTAAACGAGTTTATGTGTAATGTTTGTCCCTAGTTGAGGTGATCTTTAGCAAGTAGTCATATCATAATGTTGATTATTTCCTGCTCTAACCTTTCAGTAAAACATGCAATGATTTTCTGGCTCTTCCAGTATTTAAAAAACCTTATTATTGCATTCTTATGCAGTGGAACAATTCTCTGCTTTCTACAATGTTATGAAAGAACATGTAACTCAGTTTACATTTTTTCTTTCTTCCTCTAAATCACAAGCCATAGCTTTTAAAAAAGAACTTTTTTTATTCTGGGAATCCAAAATTTTTTTTTAAGGACCTTCTTGTGAGCCATGACCATGTCAGTGCATATTTGCAGGCCCAACTTCTCATGGCAGTAGTATGTGCTGAACACTCCATGTCAGAGCTCCCTCCCTCTACCTCAACCCTGTTGATACAGGGACAGTTCCTATTTCTCTTCTTGCATAACTCATACTGCTAGCAATGAAAAGATATAGTTGTGAAAGCAAATTAAAATTGAATATACCAAATATGTAACTATATGGATCTATTTCTAAAATATCTGTTTCTAGGGGTCTCATAATAAGTTATTACCTTTTTTTTTCCACATTGTTAAGAAGTGTTTATAAAATAATGTTTGTTTTGCTAGCATTAAAATGTTATGCGCCCCCCCCCCCACTTCCCCCATAGGGTCAACTACTTTAAAAGAGATCTCTGTGATGAAAACTAAGTTTTTCACACATTTGTAGTATCTAGCTTACGGTTTAACTTACTTTTGACCATATTCACAAAAGTTAAGCATTTTTTTTAAAGATGTTGGCACTGTGAAAAACATATTTACATTTTTTGCTTATTATCTTAAGAATGTATACTTAATTGATACTCCATACATAAACTGATATTTGTTTACCTAGTAGATAATTGGGGCTGGACAGAAATTTTGATTTTGTTCTATTTTTTATTGAAATTGCTAATTAAACAGAATAAAATACCTTCTACCAATGTCTTAGTGAATGCAAACACACTGCATAGTGTGGAAGGGAAGACAGAGCTGTATAGGAGTCTACACATTAGTGCTTTGAAGGTGATGGAGTGAGTGTTTGTTTCAAAATCAAGTAAGAAAGGACCAGAGCCATTTTGAGTGTTTTTTCATGGTTCCATTTTTTTGTAGTCAGGCATGGAGTAGTTGGGAATCAGTGGTGGCATATGCTACAGGAATGGTCAAACAGGATGAATATGGGTATACATCCAAAGTTACCATTAAAAATGGCATCATGTGCTCCCATCTTTGTTTTCTGTTGAGGGTCAGTAAATTTTCAAACATGTTCGGTGTACTGGCAACCCAGCTTGAAAGTTGAAAGTTGAGTTGGCTTCATTTTCTTGTTATGCTCTCTCTTCAGTAGTGAAGAAAATGTGGGTCACATTATTCCCTGGTAATAATTGCCTCGGGAGTCATTTTTCAGGACACAATATTAAGTTTGCTAAAACTCAGTTTTACAATGACATCTAGTCTAGCCCCTTGCTCAAGGTTAGATCATCCCTCATTAAACCATCCCAGTCAAATGCATGTCTGACCTGCCCTTGAGAATTTCCAGGGATGGAGATTCCACAAGTTCTCTAGGTAGCCTCTTCTAATGTTTGACCACCCTCGTGGTCAGATAGGAGATAGGAAAATCTTTCTAAATTTATTCTGCTGTAGTTTGAGGCAATTGCTCCTAATCCTGCCCCCTGCAGCCACAAAGAAAAAGCTATTTTCATCCTCCATGTAATCACCCTTCAGGTATTTGAAGACTGTTGTCAAACCCTACCTAAGTCTTCTCTTTTCCAGACTAAATAACCTAGTTCTTTCAGCCTTTCCTCATAAGTCGTGTTTCCCAGGCCTCTAATGTGAATGCTTTAAATGTATTATGTGAAATGCTTTAATAACTGAAACTTAACTTCTTTTAATACTGGGGTTTCTTTCTCTTGGAAAAATGTTACTTGCAACTGAAACAGTTTTTTATCATGCTTCCATTCTAAGTGCTAGAGCTACATTTTCTTCTGTTTTTCAGCTTATTACAACACTATAAACTATATGAGTATCTCTTCCACAGTCCCAGGGAAGAACTTGTGATAGGGGATGAGGTAAGTAATTTATATGGATGAAGTTGATTAAGCAGAATTATTTACTACATGGTCCATGGCATCTATTTTTTATAACTCAAAGCAATTTCATGTCAACATTGTTCTACTAAAAAATAGTGATAACTTTTATCAAAATGAGGTGAAGATTAAAAAAAAGTGTATATTTTTTTTCTTGGTTAGGATGGTTGTTAGGTCAAAAAATATTTTATATACTGACATAAGGTGATGTGAACAATTTTCACTAAATAATATTATAATCATTTATCAAAATCATAAAGGTGCCAGAAGTTCTCGAAGATCCATGCCAGGGGCTAAGCATCATAGCTCAGCCTCTGGCACAGATCTTCAAGAACTCCTGGTGCTCTGGTGAAGTGCCTGAAGATTGGAAGAAGGCCAATGTCATGCCTATCTTCAAGAAAGGGAGGAAAGTGGATCTGTCAAACTACAGGCCCATCAGCCTGACCTCTATCTCAGGGAAGGTCTTTGATAATCTTTTCTAAGAGAACGTTCTTGACAGACTAGCCGATGGCAACATCCTGAGGGATAGCCAGCACAGGATTGTTGCTGGTAGGTCTTGCTTGACCAATCTTATTTCCTTTTATGACCAGGTGACCATCACCTGGACAAGGGAGAAGAGACTGATGTCATATATCTTGACTTTAAAAAAGCCTTCTATCTGGTATCCCATGATCACCTCTTAGCAAAACTGGCCAACTGCAGCCTCGGCTTCACCACGATCTGGGGAATTTGGCTCCGTGGTTGGACCCAGAGGGTGGTGGTTGACAGAAGTCAATTGTCATGGTGTGCTGTAACCAGTGGGGTCCCTCAAAGCTCTGTTCTTGGGCCTATACTGTTCAACATCTTCATTAATAATATGGACATTGGTGTCAGAAGTGAACTGGCCAAGTTCGCCAATGACACCAAACTTTGGGGTAAAGCGTCCACACCTGAGGACAGGAGGGCAATCCAGGCTGACCTTGACAGGCTCAGGAAATGGGTGGACAAGAACCTGATGGTGTTTAACACCAAAAAATGCAAGGTTCTCCACCTTCGGAAGAAAAACCTGCAGCATGCTTATAGGCTTGGCAGTGCTACACTGGCTAGCACTACGGACGAAAGGGACTGGGGGGTCATGATTGACCACAAGATGAACATGAGCCATGAATGTGATGCTGCAGCTAGTAAAGTGAGCAAAACACTGGCTTGCATCCATAGATGCTTCTCAAGCAAATCCCGGGACATCATTCTCCCTTTGTACTCGGCCTTGGTGAGTCCGCAGCTGGAGTACTGCATCCAGTTTTGGGCTCCACAAGTCAAAAAGGGTGTGGAGAAGCTTGAGAGAGTGCAGAGGAGAGCCACATGCATGATCAGAGGTCAGGAAAACAGACCTTATGATGAGAGGCTGAGAGCTATGGGACTCTTCAGCCTGGAAAAGTGCAGGCTCAGGGGTGATCTGGCTGCGGCCTATAAGTTTATAAGGGCTGCTTACCATGATCTGGGGGAATGTCTGTTCACCAGAGCACCCCAAGGGGTGATAAGGTCTAATAGTTATAAACTACTGCAAGACCGTTTCAGGCTAGACATAAGGAAGAACTTCTTTACTGTCTGAGCCCCCTGTGCGGGCCGGGAGCGGTCCGAGGCTTTCGGGGGTGGGCTGTGGCCAGCAGCCCTGGCACGTGGGTCGGGGAATGCAGGCCGGCGGACTAGAATTAGGCACGGATGCGTAGCAGTTGATTAAAGGTTATTTTACTTACACCGTAGATGGTCGCGGTGCAGGCAGGAGAAAACTTTGCTTAAGTTGCAGTTACAAAATTCATACGAACAAGACCTGTAGAAAAACTCAAGCCTCTTGAAATAACTCAGAAAGAGCTCTGGATACACACAGACACGAAGTTTGCTAGGCTCCATGGAACGAAAGCGCGCAGGGAAGGGTACATCGAGCAATTAGGCGGCAACGGGGAGAGATTCTTAGTAGTTTCTATTAATACCTTGTTTTCACGTACTGCCACGTTTCTAATATATTAAGCCACTGGGGCTATGTTGAATTTCTGCCAAAAAAAATACACTTTTTCATATTTTAAGTTTTTATTAAGTTGTTGAAGAAGGAAGTTAAAATTTTAACTTTGACATAATCCTCTGTAGAAATAGTTCCTTTTGACTGGTTTGGAAAAAATAATTTTGAATAACCATTATTTCTCTGGTATTTTGGGAACTGTACATTGAACATGTGTAGTTGACAACCAGGCTACCAGTCGGTCCGAGATTTACGTAGAAGTCCACTAGGTGATCATGGACTCCTCGCCGGAATTCTCTCGGATTTCTCCCGGAATTCTTGGAATCGGGGTTCTCAGGATCCTCCTGAGATTCTCGGAGATCTCCAACTTGGGCGGAAACTGCTCAAGCCTCTTATACGGCTAGCAAGCCAATCGCTAGCCGCCACGTGGGAATAATTTAGAAACAGCCAATAGTGGGACACAAATTTGCATGCGAATGGTGGGAACTCCTTTGCACCGGGGTTTTCTCTTTGCAACTGAGAATTGCACCGTGCAAAGAAAGCTGCTCGTGGCGGGAAATAATTCTGCAGTGCCGAAGCACATACAAAATCATACCCTTGTTATGACATCCCCAAGGTCTGGAATAGACTGCTACCGGAGGTTGTTCAAGCACCTACTTTGAACACCTTCAAGAGAAATCTGGATGTTTATCTTGCTGGGATCCTATGATCCCTGCTGACTTCCTGCCCCTGGGGTAGGGGGCTGGACTCAAAGATCTTCCAAGCTCCCTTCCAGCCCTAATGTCTAATGTCAAAAGATTATGTGCAGTAAGCACATAACCACAGTCAAATATACCATATTTATGGTACTGCCCTCAGTATGATTATACTTATTATATGGAAATAGTTTACCTGGGAATGTAGCTCTTTGGAGGTACTTGGTTAATAACAGTGAACAGTCCTGATGGTGAACTTTGTCATGCATGTTTGTCTATAAAAATTGAAATATATAGCAAACATGACATGTATCAATTCAATTTGGCCTTTAATTAAATAGTCAACAAATCTGTTTGTTTCTGCTTGATTATGGAGGATGTATTTTACAATACACTGAAAAGGTTTTGCAGCTTTATTTTATATGAAGAGGTAGTTGGTTATTTTGCTAAAAATCTATTAAGTGCTTAGTTGATAATTATGAATTCAATTAGAGACAATACATCAGTATTTTTTTCTTTACACATAAAGCTGACAGTTTCTTTGTCTACAAAAGGTATTATGCATTTTCTTCCCATGCTTCTTCTGAATGGCTTTAGATCCAAATAAATTATTTGCCTCTTGAAGCGACTCAAACATTTTAGAGAATATACTTATATGTAGATTTGGTTTGGCTCCACTGAAGTCAGTGGCAAAACATCCATTAATTTCAAGGAAGCAGGATTTAACCTTCTTCATTGTATTTTAGTGTATTTAAATTTGTTCAAAAGACTTAAAATTATCTGGGTTTTTTTATAAACTGCTTTTCTGGATGGCTAAGATCAATTCTCTGAGATAATCAGAATGTAGTCTTTCACTAACTATTCTAATTAACAGAGAATAAATGTTGTTCTACTATCTAGTGTCTACCAACCAAAACGACACTATCTATTTCCTTAAGCGTTTGGTGTAATAAGAACAATGGAAAAGAGCACTATGTATCACAAATAAATGTCACCCGCTTTGCCTTGGCTTTTGTCTAGCATCAGGAGACAATTATTCTGGAATAGTCAAAATCCTCCTTAAAATAATTTATGCTACAAAACATTTCAGCAAAAATCACTTCTAGAAAGCTAATCTGCAGAGTACCATGATAAAAAATATCATGCTCATTTTGAGTTTGGACCTTTATCTGGCACTTATATTATGTTCACTTTCGTTTGTAAGTTTAGGTTGTAAAGCCTTCTGGCAGGATTCACCTGTCATACTATATACTGTACAGCTCCAACCACACTGTGATTCTCAATAAATATCCATGTTGTATATTTTAATAGGGTGATGTATTAAATATTAATAATTTCTTTCAAACTATTAAAGAAAGTCATTTTCCCTAAATGCAGGTACCCTCTAAGTATTTGCATAGACGCTGTTATGAGAATTGAGCTCAATATAGGTTTAAAAGTCTCTGGATGAAGCTTCACTATGAACACTGCACATTGTTGCAGTGTTTATTTGGAAAGCACTAAGTGTCCCATTTCTTGTCATCTCCTAAACAAGTAATTACTCTGCCTGCCTATATTAAACTGCTTGTGTAGTTGTATCCCAAGTCAACAATCCTGAATTACTTTTAAAAAGGATCCTTTCAAACTGTTCCCTCCAAGAGACCTACTGATAGAGTCCTTTCATGGTTGTACCCTCTAGCAAAATCTGTGCTCATAGATATCTGAGTTTCAGGTTTTGTATTAGCAAGATAAGGCCCACACATAGTGGTAAGAATTACAACTGCTTACAATAAATAAGAGGATGTCCAGTGTAAAGCTGTCCAACACAAGCAAATGTATACTCCAAATAGGCATCACTAGTTTTGTTTGTTTTGCAGGCAAAGCAAACAAAACAAGTCCAGTCAGCATGAGTCATCCTTTGGTAAATTCCTGCATGGATGTACTGAGGATGGAAAAACTACTTATTCAAGGTGGGAAAATTATTTCTTGGCTTCAGATGTGGAGTTCAGTACTTGCCTAATCCAATCAAATGTGGACCAGTGAAACTATGGAGCTATATATTACTGGACTGCTGTTATGTGATTAGTGTTGTAACAAAATAAACAGTGTTTGCACACACTACTGCTGACAACTGGTACAACAACTGCAAATCCTCTGAATCATTATATTTCTAGGGGAATATGGATTTATTTCAGTATCGTCTCCAAATGGAGACACAGAGACAAATTTGTTATATGAGTTGCTTCAAGTAAGATGACAAGTTTGTGCAAGAACTGGAAATAGTAACTATATTTCATAACTAAAAGTCCAGTATTCTAGGCACTTCACATGATTTTTCAAAGGAACATTGTTTATTATGGCAACAAATCAGAAATCAGAGAATTTTGTAACAGTCCTTTTTAGGGAAGCTGAATTCTTACTTTCAATAAGAACCTTGGAGTATTGAATGATACACCCACTGAAGTTTATTTTTTTCTAATACAAACAGTTGCATAATATTCTTGATCAGAATATCCATTTTGATCTTTCACTGAAGTTAGTGCCAAATCACTATATTATTTCCTGCCTGGAACAAAATCAGGCTAAAAATGAAAGTAACTCAATATTAGATTATGTACAGTATCATTAGTCATTCCAGTAAAAATTTCAATTGTATAAACACATCTCTTAATTAGTGGACCATCACAATCTGATTGATACCGTAGTGTACCTTAGCTTGGTCAAATAGCATAACTGAGCTGACATTTTAGCTTAGTAAAAAGAACAGACAGCATTTGGATAGGTTCAAAATACACATATAAAATACCGTATTTACTTTCATACCCTAAACACCTTTTCCCCAAATATCAGCCCCTGCAGAAATGGCATGCTTCTTCAGCAGGGAAGCTCTTTTCTACCCTGAATAGAAGTGCCCAGCTTTGATTTCTGGTTTGCCAGGCAGCAGCAGCAGCAACATTTCTATTCAGGCAACTGAGGGAGTCAGTTGACCTAATAGCTCAAGATTAGGCTCTGTCCCTTCTTTATGCAACCATAACTGGAAAAGTCTCTTCCACACCTTCATTCTGCCCTCTGAAAAACAAGGTGTGTGTTTTGGGAGTATGTTGTATGCAAGAAACTACAATAGATGCATATTGAAATAGAATTTTACTTCAGTTAAAACATTTTTGGCTAAGGTGCTCCTGTTGTTTAGGAATATAAGCTTAAAATTGAAACCAACCAATTCATGAAGTAGTTACGTTAGATCCATCCTGGCAAGCTTTTAACTAAAAATTGCTAATCTGTTACCAATCTCCCTTCTTCCACTTTATTCCAATTTTATTTCAGCTCTTAAAAGCTGAATATATCTTTTGATGAACATAACACGTGAAATACAGAGGATAAAGCTAGCAACGTAAATCCCTTTGCTTGTTTTTCTAACTAATTTTATGGATGTTTCCTACAATTAATAGCATTCTTGTTGAATTGTGGCTTTCCTACTTAGAAAGAAGTATCGAGTAAGATAATGGATCTTGGCTAAAAAGCTTCATTTATTTCAGTTTAATTGACTGACAAAATGATAGCTCTACAGATTTTCTAGGCTTGAAATTCAGAACTTGGAGGCATGTAAATGTGAGCTTTATTCACATATGTGGCAATTGTACTCACAAATTGACATTTGTTCATGGAAATATATAATGTACACATTAAAATGTATTGCTTATTTACAAATTAGTGCCCTGATTCTGTTGTGAGCATTGTGCCCTTCATAGATAGCTCATGCAGGATCAGATCCTTAGCATGCAGAAGCAAAACTTACACCAACCTAACCTACAGCATTTCTTAAAGAGGAATTACCTTAATAAAATCATTTTTCACCTGTACCAAGTCTGAAGGTTTCACTCGCTACTTTGTGATTTAATGTATCCGTATTAGCCTGTAAATTTCAGTAAGCAAATAGAGTACACACAACATTTTGATGTGCTGGGATTCAAAATTAGCACGTCAGATCTCATAATGAAAGTTTATACTTTTAGCACATGAATCACATAAAAGTTTCTATTATTTACTATTCTGTGTTCACTTAATTTATTTTACTTTGATAGGATGATATATTTTATCATGTATTTTTTTTCAAAACATTTACAAATTGCACCTTATGCTAGAGTACATGTTTTTGTTTTTCTCTGGATTGAATGAGTCTAAAATCTTTTGGGATGATGTCTACTTTGAAACATTTCCTAATAAAAATAATGTATTTGGTAAATATTTTATGCCTAGCTGCTTTAGCCAGTATGATGGAGTAATCTGCTGTTTTATAGCCCAGATGACTAGCTAAGTTTAACTTCTTGCAGTAGTACTGTACAATGTAATTTTCTTTAGAAATGTCATAGTGGGCTGGGTTGCAATAAAAATATCTAAGATTAAGTTTAGTAGCAGTGTACATTCAGTATTATTGCAGTCACTAGATATCACCCACCACAGTTAGAGTTTCCAAACAGTTTCTATTAATACCTTGTTTTCACGTACTGCCACGTTTCTAATATATTAAGCCACTGGGGCTATGTTGAATTTCTGCCAAAAAAAATACACTTTTTCATATTTTAAGTTTTTATTAAGTTGTTGAAGAAGGAAGTTAAAATTTTAACTTTGACATAATCCTCTGTAGAAATAGTTCCTTTTGACTGGTTTGGAAAAAATAATTTTGAATAACCATTATTTCTCTGGTATTTTGGGAACTGTACATTGAACATGTGTAGTTGACATTTCCTTAAATGTATAGATTCATTATTAAGGTGACACTGCCCCAGTAACTAAACTTAAACCTTTCTGTGCATGTGGCCTTGAAATATTTGTGCTTTGAAGAACTACTGAGTTGATTTTCTATGCCATTGGCTTTGTTTTGTAACTTTCACCATGGCAAGCACGTCAGAAGCAATTTGGAAAAAAGGATGTTCAGTAGTTTAGAAATTATGGAAGTTTAAAGCTACTAGCTGTTGTTCAGTTCTTCGCTGAGTGAAGGATTTTTTTGAAGCAGAAGTGACCAATAGCTAAAAAAAAGTTGATACTAAAGTAGGCAATTCATGGACTACGATATTTAGGCCTCTGGCAGATGTTGCACTTAAGATGTGATTAGCTAGTTAATCATGTCTTAAGTAGTAACCCAGCCACATTACTGTAATTAATATTGTGATAAAATAAGAAATAAGCCACAAAATTATTACACAAAATGTGTAATAACTTTGTGACTGGTTCCTGTCATGTTTAAATTACATGTGTGGCCAGGCTGAGCAGGGCTCCCAGGCTTGGGAGCAAAAAGAAGTCCTTGACTTCCACATGCATAGGCAATGCATAGGAGGGGCGTAGGGGAGCACGTGCCCCACTCGTGCCCCACTGGTGCCCCCCCAGACTTGGGAGGCACCTGTCACCCATGTCCATGAGCTGCTGAGACTGGGAGCATTGATCAACTGACTGCCACTCCCAGCCTTGGGGATGCATTACAATATCCAATGTCCCCCCAAGGCTAGGAGCTGTGAGAAGCAGGTGTGCATATGTTCCCAAGGCTGGGAGCAAGGATCATCTTACTGGCTTCTTAATTGCCAGTGCAGGGGTAGCCTGGGATCATGATCCTGGGCTCCCCCTGTACCAGCAATATGATGCAATATGGTATATGCAGTATGGGGATTTGATCCCTGATTCCATAATCATACCTCTTGCCATGCATGTATAGCATGGCAAGAAGTGTGATTGTTGGGATTGTGCATCAGATCCCATGGTGCCTTTAACTGAAGTCCTGCCAGGGGCATTAGTGACACAAGAGGTATTCAGTCTTTGATCTACCTATGGCTGTGATCATAGAGATCTTGAGGGACTTGGGGCTCCTTTTTTAAGTGGAATGAATAGTGGAGGATATCAGCACAATATACTTAGTTCCAGCATGTCACTGATTTAAATTTAATATTTGGGTAAGTTTATATGACAGAAATAAAAATGTTTTTTGTTCTGCAAAGAATTACTTTGGCATATGCAAAGTACAGGTAGAGAGAGCATACTGGAACACCATTTCAATGGAGTCAGATGCTGGATTTCAACAACTGTCTTCAAATTCTGGCAGACAAGATTCTTTGAATAAATCCAATATCTTTTATTAGACCAACTAAAATAGTTGAGAAAATTCTTCTTTAAAGCTTTCAGGTACAAACACCTTTCATCAGGCTGAGGAAGAATCTGCAGTTGGTCTGTGCTTTTTCTGGATGAAATAGAAAAGAAGCCAGAGGCCAATATATATGTGAAAAAGCCAGTCAGTGAAAATGCAAATTGAGGCAGTCAGTGGGTGAAAGACCAGTTGGCGGGGGGGGCAAAGAGGGGGTGAGGGGGAATGTAGACCTGGTGATGAATATAGCGGGTAAATAGGAGGGGTTACCTGGAGTGTCAGATTAATGTATTTTAGGAGTTGGATTTTTCAAACCCTTTACATTGGTCTAACTCTCCTTCCACTGATGTCCATAAGAGTTCTAGTGGCCAGTGGAACTTCAGCATAAGTACTGAGTTCTTTTAAAAACCTCACTGTGCAACCTAACTATGGGTGGTTGAGCCCAATCTATTCGAGTAGGTCGGGGACAAAAGGGTTCGGGCCTTTCCTCCTTCTTCTGTCTCTCCCTCCGTTGACAGAAACACACCGGGGAGGCAGTGAGATAAGAAAAATCACTTTTACTCACTATTCAGGCAACAATCTCGTATAGCTGTGTCTGGAATCTAATTCGCTGATTCCTCGGGAGCTCTTGAGCATACTCGGGTGGTATACCAAATTGTGATGGGGCCGTCCAGGTTTTCGCGGATGCAGGACCTCCGGCGAGGGTGATCAGTCCTCTCCGATATTACGCGGGTTCCCCCCCCCGTTGTTTTGGCGCGCTCTCCTTTTTAACCGGGCAGCATCTGCCCGCCCCCTGCCAATCAGCATGAGCAGGAACGCTGCTAACCGTGCCCATCACTCCTCCTCCCCATGCTATGAGCATGGCTTGCTCTCACGTTGGTGCTTGGTCATATCTTTCTTATTTCTTTACCACATGCCCCCTTGACCAAATGCCAATCTCGAGCATGGTTGGGCTCAAGAACTCCCTTGAAATACAGCATCTAATACAGGTATACAATAAAATACTAAACAATGACTAAGTCTAATCAAGTCTGTCTGGATGCAGCACGACGTTTCTGCCGGGAGGTCATCGCCAATGGGTTCACTCGCAGCGACGAACCTCACGTGTTATGCATCGACGACCTCATGCCGCTTCGGGCTGGAAAACAAAACTCAGGGTTCATTAATAACATGTACTAAACTGTACTGCATCGACTTAGCCAATTATGATGAGCTAAGACGGTGTGCGTGGGTGTGACTGCTTCAAGGGAAACTAGATAGGTGTTTGGGTACTCGCTGGGCTCGAGTACGACACCGGGAACTGGAGTCGGACACTTACTGGTAGCCATGGGAATAGTCAGCCACACTGTTTCTTGGGATGAGTAACATGGCTTCCAGGCCGGACGTGGCACCAGGGTGCGTTCATCCCATAAAGCTTTAGTGGCGTTCATTGCAATTAGTACATCGTTATTGTACTTGGTCCAGTTCTTAAACGATCCATTTTCCCTCAGTCTTAGCTGTTCCTTGTACAGTCCTATCTGGCGCTCCATGACACCATTCGACTGCGGATGGTAAGGTAGATGATGATGCCACTGAATATTGTGCTCCGTCACAAACTGCTCTAAACTTCTGGAGTTAAAAGGTGTTCCTCCATCGGAATGTATGACATGGGGTACTTGCCAATGAGCGAAGGCAAGCTGTAGACATCCCTGAATTATGGGAGCAGTGGTCTTCTTTGTGGGGAGAACGAGGATTTGACGGGTTCCCAGGTCCACAATTACTAATCCCTTATTCAGTGGTTTGGCTCCTGGGAGTGGCCCAAGCAGGTCCACTTGTCACACCTTTCCTGGAGCAAAGTGTGCTGGGTCATAGACGGCTCTTTGGTGCTTGTGATGCACCGGTTTCTCTCGTGCACAAGCGGAGCAGGCTTGGACTATCTTTCTCCATTGTTTTACACTCGGTCCTTCGCTGCCTTCTTCCCTCCAGCGTGCTTGTGCTCTTTTTGCTCCAAGGTGTCCCCAGCGCTCGTGGAGCCAAACGAGAAAAGGATCAATGTCTACAATGTCGGCGACATGTAACTGAGGCACTTCCTTCTCATCCATGGGTCCTTGGTGTGCCAGCAGCTGATCTATAATGGCATGCACAGGATCTGTATTGGGTTGGTGAGACCGTGTGTGTTTAATTAAGGGGTGAACAGAGAAGTGTGACAAAATGGTCTTGACATCGTCCCAGAGAGTCGTGTGCTCCATAGCTTGCGCCTTTCCGGTGACAATCCTGTATATATATTCTGAATCTACGGCTATAACAGGTACCGGAAGCTTCCCGTCATGGTGACGGTAGGCATGTTCAAGAGCTAGTTGGAAACCTCGTAGTTCAGATGCTTGAACTGACTCCTCTGGATGGGACGTTTTGAGCTCGTAGTCATGACAAGGGTCACAATAATATCCATATCCTCCGCCATCGCGGGATGTACCGTCTGAAGCTATCCATGCCGGGGATGTGGTCCCATACAATCACAGGACACTGGAATCGTCTTCAGTGACCGAGAACGTGACATTTTTCCCCCAAACTGCTGTTATGTGTGGATCAACAATTGGTCCAGTTAAGGCACTGCAGCAGAAACAGAAGAGTAGCAGCATCAGAGCGAGCTTCAGCCCAGCGGGCACCCGCCACCTCCACCGCCGCCTCTCTGCGCCAAGCGCGTGTGTGGTGGTGGTGCGGGTTGCCCCCTGTGCATTAGTGACCTGCTTGACAGGCACTATCGGGTGAATTGCGGCCAGGAGAGGGTTAACTGTGTCGGGTGGAAGCACCCGGTACAATTCCTCTCTCTCTGCTGGGAGCGCTGGATACAATCTCTCTCCCTCACAGGGAGGCAGGTTTTCTTTCAGCATCACTCCGGGGGGCGGGGCTGAGGACGATGACACGATGGGCCTGCCTCCTAGGGGAATCCGTGGGCCCTCCTCATGTTCCCCAGCACCATCCTCCAGCAGCAGTTCCACGTGGCCGGCGCCATTTTGGAGCGTTGGCTCGGAGCCCCACGCTGCCTGCTCCAGTGACTCCACGCTCACCGTTTGCAATTGCATTTCTATAGCCTCTCACCCGTCAGTCTCAAGGGTGCAATCATTTATGCTGGTGGGCTTAACGCGGCTAAGTTGTTCCTCCGCGGCTGTATTGGGTAGTCGGTATAGGACCGCGGGGCTAGCAAGGAGACATCCTAGGGCTGTGGGGCTAAGGCCAAACACGACCCATTCCTTAAGTGGCTCCTCGCTACCCTCAGTCGGGCGAATGGAGACATAGCCCCCGATCTCCCCACCTTGCTGGGTGTGATGGTACGCCACGTGGGCCCCTAAATCATCGGCGTCCATGGTCGGAGGTCGGTGATGATTTCGCCACGGACAATGCCAAATTAACTCGTCGGCATCTCCTTTGTTTCCCCTTTTCCCCGAGGATCCCATCCTCATCGCCATGTGCAACCTAACTATGGGTGGTTGAGCCCAATCTATTCGAGTAGGTTGGGGTCAAAAGGGTTCGGGCCTTTCCTCCTTCTTCTGTCTCTCCCTCCTTTGACAGAAACACACCGGGGAGGCAGTGAGATAAGAAAAATCGCTTTTACTCACTATTCAGGCAACAATCTCGTATAGCTGTGTCTGGAATCTAATTCGCCGATTCCTCGGGAGCTCTTGAGCATACTCGGGTGGTATACCAAATCGTGATGGGGCCATCCAGGTTTTCGCGGATGCAGGACCTCCGGCAGGGGTATTCAGTCCTCTCCGATATTACGCGGGTCCCCCCCCCCGTTGTTTTGGCGTGCTCCCCTTTTTAACTGGGCAGCGTCTGCCCGCCCCCTGCCAATCAGCACGAGCGGGAACGCTGCTAACCGCGCCCATCACTCCTCCTCCCCATGCTATGAGCACGGCTTGCTCTCACGTTAGTGTTTGGTCATATCTTTCTTATTTCTTTACCACACCCACCTCAGAGAATGACTGAAGAGGTGTTTTTAAATGTTTTTTACAGAGAAAATTTACATATTTTTGGTGCAACATTGCACAGTGTGCAGCAAGCCATAGAAAATAAGATTCAATCAGGAAAAGAGAATAATTTCAGGACTTTATCCTGGAACATGCTGAGCACTTTGATCCTGATCCAACCAAGCATCTAACTGTCACTTAATTTTGAGCATGTGAGTAATTTTAGTTCAGCAGAATAAAGAACAAAAGCAGTGGTTCTCAACTTTTTGGGGCTTGAGGTACCCCTCACTGGACTCAAGGCACCCTTCATTGAACTTGAGGTGCCCTTCTATAACTTTTGTGAATTGAGTGGCACCCAGTTTCAAAACTACTTTATATATTGCAGTGCTTACACAAAGGATGGGCAGAAAGTGTGGGGGATTGTCCAAACATGGACAAGCCTGAGCCTGGCTTACCTGCAAATCTCCTCACACCTTGTGACACCCTACAATGGATGTGGCAGCACCCACATATTTCCCATCCTGGCACCCTGAATGGGAATCACTGAACTAAAAGCATTCAATCAATGCTTAAATGAGCATAACTGTTTGGCTGCTTTGGGGTCACAGGGGTCAGTACCTTGGAGGATAAAGCCCTAAACCTCCTGGCAGAAAATGTTTTAGAAGTTCATACTGCAAAATTATGCCAACTTTTTGTTGCAGTTATGCAGCTGATGTAACGTAGTATTGCTTCTATGAGAGAGAGAAACATGGTCAAAAGTGTTTGTTGTAAACCGTTTCTAGAACTATTCAGAATTTACTACATAAATAGGTGTGTTTCTGTGATAGTTTTTTTATATAAAAAGCTAGTTGGTTTCTCAGCAATGACATGTTTATTTGCTGAATGCAATCCAGTTAAGAATTTCAGACTAAGACTTGAAGGGTAGACAGTATATAATGACAATCTGAATCTGACTGCTATCGGTATTGCAAGATTCAGGTGACAAAGTGTCATATCATAAGATTATAGCATGTCTTGTGTCAAAAAATTGTTTTTATGTCAATTCAGTCTTCTGTATGTACAGATGTTTATAATTCTCAGTGGAGATTGACAGCATTTTATTGACTATAAGACATTCGCAATGGTTAGGTTGAAGGCAGAGTGTAGGCCATGTATTATGTTTTGTTTTTCTAGTGTTCTTGAATGTGTTACCCTGGCCTTGTTCTTGTGGAATTCATGCTGTTTAACTTAAGTATAACACATAATTAGAGCTACACATTAATTTTGTTTCATAAGGCATTCAGGATTTTGAAATCTGGTTATGTGTTCTAATTCAGCATGCACATCAAACATTCTTAAATTCCCTGCAAAATGGGATGACTTTTCATCCTACTTTACTGGGCATAATAGCTTCAGAGAAGTCTATGTGGCAGGATGCCCCAGAGTCAGGGGACATATGGAGCTCCAGTTGCTTTCTGAGCTACCTGAGATCTAAGAGATTAATCTGCTGAGGGGCCATGACTTGGCAGTTTAGAGTCAGTCCCAGGTAGGCCATTGAGGAAACAAGAGTCTGAAAGCCAGTTTCTTGTCAGTCCACCAAAGAGCAGGTAGAAGATTTGTGAAATCTGTCAAGACCCCCCATCCCCACAACCAAATCCCCCAGTTTGAGTCACTCATTGTCTTTCATTGAATTATGCATTTTGTTTGACTTATTCATTGTAAACCAGCACATAGATATGACATTTGCATGCCTTATATAGGATTGTACCATCAAACAACTATTCAGTGAGGTATAGTCCATTACATCTAGGTCATCCAATTCAGATTCAGCCTAGATCATTCAATACCTGCTGGCTTTTTAATATCTAGTATGAATTTACTTGGAGGATACAACCTAGTTTTCATGGGCACAGTTGTTTTTAACTGGCAATTTGAACTAAGCAGTTATCTCATAAATGGTTTCATGAACACTGTTTATAATGGCAATTATGAATTTGCATAACTATATTTGTGAACTCCTTAATGTGATTTCATTAAGAATATGTGTGACCAACGATGAGCTTGTAGACGTTTGTGGGATGTGAAGTTGCTGTGTTTCCTCATGTGAATATTTGTGCCAAGTTTTGAAAGCCTATAGAAAGTTTGCTGTGAATAAATATTTCCATTTACTTAGACAACAGGCATGCTTTTTTAACTGTAATTGTTTTGTGATAAGTGGACACATTTAATGTGCAAAAATACCGTAATTCATTTCGTTGGTGTTCTGAAGAGAAGACAGACTCTCCATACTTACGATGGAACAAGATTAACCAGTAATTAATCAACGATAAACATTTATTTTGACCCTTTTAAAATCCTTCATAAAACTCATGTGCCTTCTCAATATCACTTTAACATTCAAACTTGTGGATATAGATTACACTGTATTTTACCTTTAAATGCATTTGTTTGCAAAGTATTGAATATTTATTTCAAATAATATTATTTTCATTACAAATAGCTCATCAAAACACAATTAACTAATTAAGTAGTTTGGGATTTTTATAGTGTGGCTAGTAGCTAGTATGTGAATTTACTTATATTTTTACTTTTAATAAACGTTAGCTTGCAAAATGGTTGAAATTTCTGTGAAAAGATAAAAACACTGAAGCCAAAGCCAAAGAATATTAATGTGAGTCATGCCTTTATTTTAAAAAAGCTTTCAAAGTTCAGTAGTGATGATCTATTAACAATCTAGACCTGTCAGGTCTTTAAACTCAGTGAATAATCAAAACATAAAAAAGACAATAGAACTTTTTACAATGAAAGAAAAAGGAGTAGTAGGCAGGAACCAAACAATTCATGTTTAAAATTTGCTTTAGTCTTTAGAGGGGGAAATTTCTCTCTGTTATCTCCTGGCTATTGGTAATAAACTTTTATAGGAAAGGCACTTAGCTCTGAGTTAGGGCTGACTCTTCCTGTATTTGTTGTAATTTATATCAGTCCATCTGTGAAGAATTTTTTCCACCAGTATTCTAATTTTGAACATATTTAGTTACTTCATGCCACTTTGCTGGAGAAGAAGACAGCTAGTAAATTATTTCAACTGTATTGACATTTCAGGTAAGCTACAGAATGGCAGTTCTTTGTATTGAATTTTTTTTCTTTACTATATATATGGAATGTAGGCTTTTTAAAGTTCTAGTTACATAACAGAAGATTAAGGCTGTATACATATATTCAGATAGTGTGGGAGAATTCTCCCTGGTTTGTTCTCCTAGCAGAAAAAACTTACCCAGAGCTGTGTGTACAGACATTTGAATGCTGAGGTCCTCAAGAGTAGAGAGCTTGCAGTGCTGACACTGCAGCTGGGGGATGTCTCTGCACACATCTCAGCAGGCATCCTTAGTCTTTCAGATGTTAGATGACAGCAGTACATTGGGCAGCCCTTTCTGGCTGCCCCAAACTGTGTTTCCCTGTGCGGATTGTGAAGGGTGTGTATTCTGCTCTCTGCTGGAGCAGCAGAGTCCTGTGAGAGAGACAGTATCTCTGGGTGAGAGGGGAGGAGGGGATGCTGGAGGGCTATGTGGTTTCTGAGAGAAACCACAGCAGGTACAGACATTCATGATCCCAGGACAAAATTTCCCGGGAGCAATTTAACCTAGAGTGTTTTCACATTATTTTTCTCCTGGAGCGACCATTTTTCTTCTAGGAGAAAAAGCCTGATCACTCCTGGTTTCTCCTAGGAGAGCAGCAACTCTCTCAGGAGAAAGTAAACATCTGTATATGGATTAAGAAAGCAACTAATTTAAACTGTAATTTTGATTTACAAATATTTTTACTATTTGCTAATTCTTAATTAAGTTGCTGAAATACTTGTGGATCATTTAAGTGACAATTAAAATCTTTCGACTAATTGCATGCATCTTAAGAGTCTTAAGAGGTGCATTGACTTTATATGGACTGTCTGCACAGTGGTGACTTACATAAACCCTGTGGTTCCCTATGCACAGTGCATCCTTGTCTGAATGCACTGTGCATCTGGAAAGCATAACCTGATGTGCATAAGTTGGTGTGGGAGGGTCTGCACTCTTAATACGTGATGGAGCTGTCAAGTTGTTTCTGGTAATGGGATACCTCAAACTGCCCTAATCAGTGGGAGCATCTACACATGCACTTTACTGTGGAGTAGACTCATTAACTCTGCAATAAAGCATCACAATCTACATGTGCACTGGTATTAGGACACAGTAAACAAATTACCCCTGCCATAGGACAGTACTATCTTACAGTGGAGTCATTAAGTGCAATCAAATGCACATGTAGATGGTGACTGTCAGGTGTAAATTACATCTGGTCAACCCAGGCAGCCAGGGGCCAGCCCCCGGCTCCTGCCAGCCCCTCCACTGTCCAACACCACCACCCAGGGCCTGAGGGTGACTCCCTCTGCATGTCCCCTGCCAGCCTGGGGCTGCTCCACCTTGGCTAAGATTGCTGTTGTCCCAGGTGCATGTGTAGACGCTGCACCCAGAAGCAGCATACTCTGGCTCAAATGGCTCAGGAATTTATTGCATCACATTAATTGCACATGTAGAATGCACCCAGGGAGCAGGTAAAGAAAACACATAAGTCATTCTTGCCAGATTCTTACACTTTGATTTCTTACACATAAACTAGTTTTTCAGGGTGCAAAAAAAATATTTTTTTTGTCCATCTGTTCCATTCCCCTCCTTGAATACTGGATTGGGACCAGAATATTGTTACACTAGAGTTGTCTCTGTCTTGCCTTCAGACTCTATTTTGAAACTTGCCTAACCTCAGTTTTGGGGATATTTCTCAAGTTCACAAAGGGGCTTGCAAAATGTTATGGCCCTTGAGGACTGCATGTGGCCCACAGGCTGCCAGTTGAACAGCCATGTATTCAAGGAATGAGAGGATGTTGTTGGAGCCATTAGCCTGTGTTGTCAGAATGCATTTACAGTGCCAGAGAGATTAGTTCCTGATATACCCCAATCACCACCAAAATTATGTATTCAGTATGAATATTTTTAACACAGGATAAAGACACTGTATAGATAGTTACAACAGGTGATAGCCAGGAGGAAAATCTCAGCCTTTTTTATTTCTTCTGTTGCTGCAGGAGCCAAGTAATCCAATTAAGTCTCTTGTTGGCTGACTTAAAACAGACCACTAACTCAGTGGTTCTCAACATTTTTAGACTCAAGGCACTCCTTGCTGGATTCAAGGTACCCATTGGAAAATGTCAACTCTTAGCTTTCACTCATTTTTTGACTGCAGAAAAGAAATAGAGAAATTCTGTTGCAAAGACCTCAGAAAAAGCATAATAGGTCAGCATGTTTTGATACTGTGGATTCCTATTTGAAATCACTGGGTTTATCGTGTGAATTGCGTAGGTATCTGAATCTCTAATTGCACATATTACACAGCACGCCACAGTACATTTAAGAAAATCTCATGATACCCCTGGGTGAAAATTACTGGTGTAACCCACTGGAATAGTATCTCCCTTTATGTCATTGTCATATGCTTGGCTCCTCCCCCCCCCACTTTTTTTTCCTTCTGGAGGAATGAACAGAATCTTTGACTGTCCCAGACATGGGTAGGTGTTTTGTTGCAAAGATAAAATAGCCTGCATAGACATTGTCATGGATATTAGAGCTCTGCAAAGCTTTGGTAGCTGATTTGATTTGGCCGGTTTTGGGGACCGAATCTCTGAATCCAAATCAAATCAGGAGACCAAGTAATAGCTCCAAATCAATTTGGGAAAACTTCAGCCAATTCAGAGATTTGGCCATAGACTAAACAGGCAGCTGACAGCTGCCTCCAGCAGGTAAGTCTGTTGGAGTTGGGGGAGGGGGGAGGGAAGGAGTGTGGGGGAGGGAGGGCTTGGGGCTGGGGCTGAGACAAGCTCCCCAGCTGGGGTGGGGTGCTTTACTCAGGGAGCGGGGCAAGGGAATGTGGGATGCGGGTGTGGCAGCCCTGGGAGCGGGGGCTCTGCCCTGCTGCCACTTGCCCAACCAGGGCGGGGAGGGGGGATGTGGGCACAGCTCACTCCAGATGGAAGGGGACAAGCGGCAGCAGGGCATAGCCCCCATTCCTAGCACTGCTGCACCCGCATCCCATGTCCCCTGTACTGGCTGGCAAGAGGAAGCAGCACAGAGCCTGCACAACTTCCCCTTGCTGGGGCAGAGGCAGGCACAGCCTAAGGAGCTATGGGAGAAGGCCCCATGGCTATGCTGCCTGACCCCACCCCCTATCTGGCCCAGCCTCCAGCAGTTTAAGAAAAAAAAAGCCCTGCACTCACCGGCTCTGGGAGTAGTTATTGGGGCCTCTGAGGCCTTGAGCCGGGGAGTTGAGCCAGGGGTTGGGGAATTGAACCAGCTCTATTCCCCATCCCCGGTTCAATTCCTCAGCTTCTGGGTTGAGTGGAGCTTTTTTTTTTTTTTTTAAGTGCTGGGACAGGCAGGAGATGGGGTCAGGCAGGGCAGCCATGGGGGCTTCTCCTGTGGCTCCCCCTACCCGGGAGAGGCAGGCACAGCCAGAGGAGCTGCATGAGAACCTGCAGCCATCTGGCTGTGCCTGCCTCTCCCCAGCCAAGCGAAACCTCCGAACCTCTCCAAATCAGTGCCGAATCATTCAAAGCCAATTTGACTGAATCAAATGGGGACAGTGATTCGAATCACAGAATCAAATCACTGTCCTCTGAATCGGCTGAATCCGAATCCAAATTGAATACTTCCCTATTCACATAGGCCTAATGGATATTGCTGGACCTCAGATTTCGCCAAAACCCATTTTTAATGGGGTCTATTAAAATTCTGGCAAAATTGTATGGTAGGAATAGTCCTTTTGACCTTAATCACACATTCTACACTACAGCCCTCATGCTGCTATGAAAATATACCAGTAGATATAATGTTATCACTTTTGTAACACAGATATTATAGGGCTTAATTCTCCTTTCATTATTTATTTGTATATGTATTATCGTATTTCCTGGATTTCAGAATTCTTCTATGTGACAGTAGCTTCATTTTCTTTCTATTCTGCTCAAAGAACTGCCTTCTACATAGATTGAGGCTGTGGTGTATTTGAGTATGGTTTTCAAATATGGCCCGGAAATATGTTATAGTGTACAGTGTAGGTTTTAAGGGATAAATATAGATTTGACATATTCTGCTAGGATAAAGCAATACAAATGTGGTTTCAGATTTCACAAAATGTTCTGTGCTGGAGGAGTTTTTGTGAGCTTTAGACTGACAAAAGCTTTTGTTAAAGTTTTGGATGCTGTATATTTGTGATGTCCATTTATCATTTTAATTTTTATCTATTATATATCCAGACCTCTTAGTGCTTCTCCTTTGTTATAACAAAAACACTTTGCTAGTTTTTGTACTCTTCAGGAGATACACTTAAGTGGAAGATTTACCTTTGGGAAATCTTTGGGAAAAGATGTTAAATTAGCAGTGATGATTATTCTTCAAAGGAAGAAATTAATGTAGTTCTGCCCTCACTCATCTTTGTTGCTGGATATTGCATATTTTTAATTTTTAGCATTAGCATTAGTGATCTTGGTTAAAAAGAACTAATGGCTGGAGGCTAAGTTCTGTTTTAGAAACTATTGCCAGAAGTGCATTGTAGTGCCTTCATGTGGGAGTTCTAAACATATCATTACAATCCTGATTTTTTTTAACAGAGAGAGGTAGTTAGCTGTGTTAGGCTAATGTTACTAGACCATACTAAGACCACTTAAAATGTGAGCATCTGTACTATAAGGTTCATTAACGTGCTAAATTGCCTCTGAGCATCTCAACTATGCCACTATAGGCAAGGATTAACTCTGAGCAGTGTTTGCTACCTAGCTTGTTACTTCAGTTTGGTCCACAAAGATTAAATGAGCAATTTTCAGTCCTCCAGCATCCCAGGATGCACTATCCCCCTGAGAAGGGATATAGAATCCAGGTGTCCTGGCTTCTAGCCATGCCCCTGCTTGCCAGCCCTCTAGTGGCAAGTAAGAGCTGTGCAGTCAAGAAATGGTATTAACCCTTAATGTGAGACTGCCCACAGCATGTTTGAACTTTAAAATTGCTTAACATTCCACAGCTTTAGTATGGTCTAAGTGAAATATGCATCTTTTAGTCTGGGTTTTGGGGGTTTTTTAGAATACTCTTTAAGCCCATCTTATATAGTCATATATAAATCTGTGCTAAATTTCCTTTGAGGAATCTTTAATTTCTGTTTAATTTGATTTAAAAAGTCAAGAAATTGTTAAAATAGAAGCTGTGGGGCAAATCCAGCTCACCTTATCCATGAGAATGGTTTTTATCTTTCGTCTTTTTCTGGTGCACTTACAAACTGAACTCTGAATTACTCCTGGTACATTTAATTCATCCCCTTTTCACTGGAACCTTGAAACAGGAAAGCAGAGTCATATTGCTGTATTACCTCACATCAGTTAGTTTAATTTGAATTCCTAGTGTGTTATTCATACCATTTCTATTGCCACATATTTAATCTTTGGTCTTATCAATCCTCAATTCATGGGTAAATAATAAAATGAAAAAAGTACATAAAATTCTTATAAGCATTTGGTCAGCACAAGCACTGCTAGAGCTATGTAGTGCATGGAAAAACAGTGCTTTGGTTTCATAGTTGTAAAGGCCATAGACTTTAAAAGTGATAGTGAAAACACATTGCTACTTCAGCACATTTTTCTGTGATTATTACAAATTACAAATTATTGTATATAATGAATATCAGAGCAACTAAACAATCATACAGCATGGATAGACTTTAATTTTGGATACAAATGACAGATATTAGACAAGCTTAGAAGTCTAATAGACTAGCAGAATCTTAATGTTTGACAAGTACAAGATAAAATGAGAACTTATCTTCTTGTAGATTATTTTTTCTCCTATATAGTACAGTGAACATTACATAAACTAATTCACATGAAGCATACACATTAGAATAAAATTTAAAAGTCTGCAATGATGCAACTTATTTAGGCAAAAGTATTTAAGGACTATAAAATAAATACAGTCCACAAGACCTAGTATATTAAATACAATACACCAGGAGAGTCTGGGTTGCTCTGGGAATTGGTAATGAGCAGGGACTTGAATTTTCCATTCACCATGGAAAAATGCGGTAAAACCTGGATTTTTTTCATTTTAAGGAGAAAAACCTGGATGTTATCCTTTAAAGGAGAAAAACATGAGAAACAGTGGGTTTCCCCTTACAGGCTGGCAGAGTTCCAGTCTGCAAGGGGCTGGGGGCAGCAGGAGGTTGGTGATCAGCAGTGGGTGCCATGTGCATGTGCACATGTAGACATGTACATGGCTGCCAGGCAGCTTAGAGAGCAGCTTCCCACAGGTAAGTCTGGTGGATGAGGGGGAGGACAGGGGAATTGAGGCCCCCATGATGGGGGAGTTGGGCAGGGCTGGGGCTGAGGTTGCTGCAGGTACCCAGCTGGGGCCTGGAGCTGGAATGCATGGCCTCAGGGCTTGAGTGGAGAGCGGGATGGGCCAACAGGCGGCTTGTCCAGGGGGCAGAGGGGATTGGCTCCCTGCCACTGTACACACTCCTGGGGGGGCACAGGGAGTACATGCTGCCCACTGCAGGCTTAGGGCTTCTCACCCTGCTACCCTCCATCTGGGGTCTGTTTGTGCCTGCCACTTTAAGGGCCTGGAGCTGGCAGCTGCCACGTGCCTAATGAGGGCAGCCATCTTAGATTCAGGGCTGCCCATATAAACACGGCAGTTCTGCTGTGAGAGGGCAGGCAACAACATCACCTGGCCGGAGGGCTGCTGATGTTATCTAGAGGTAAGGGAGGAGCTGTAGGGAATGGAAAGGAGCCTCCTGGTCCTGGGTACAACCTAAAACTGCACCCTGCTGGGAGTGGGTGGCCTGGTGGGGCTCTCATTGGTGCAGGAGCCCCCAGGAAATGCCAGGCCAGTTACCACCCCAATGCAAGGTGGGTCGGGGTACCTTAACCCCTAGCCCCCACTACCGGGTGGGTAACCCCATTGTGTGTAGGGCCCAGCGGCCAGACCTCTGGAGAGAGTGAGGGGCTAGAGACTCAGACCTGATCAAAAGAGTACCCTCGACTGGCCCATGCTGGGGCCAGGACCATGATGGTCAAAAGGACCAGGAGCCCACTGCAAGGGATGACCAAGAGCCGAGGGCCTGGGGTCCTGACTGGCCTGGCGGTGGACCAGGGCTGGTAGCCAAAGGTCCCGGGGGGACCAGACCCAAGAGGGAAAAATAGTTTCAGGGAGCTAGATAGCCGAATGAAGGTGAGATAGGCCGCCTGAATGGAGGGATCTTGGAGGGTCCTGATAGAAGGATTCTGGGACCCAGTGTGGGGCCGGTGATAATAAGAACACATAGATGCCATCTGTGAGGCTTGGGCTGTGGTGTAGGGGAGGAAAGGAGCTACAGATAGCGCCCCCCCCCCCCCCCGGCATCAGGGCAGTAAATGGGCAGCCTCCCGCTTATTAACATCTAATTAACTAACATCAAGGTGAGGGTTAGCCCAGGAACAGGGGGGCAGGCCACTCTGAGAACGTCCCTGAAGAGGCCCACTGTTACAGGTCTCCATGGCCCAGTGGGCAGGACCTGGTGCAACAGGGCTGAGTGGGGCAGGGAAGCTTGATGCTGCTGCCAGGAGACCTGCACTGCCATGATGAAGTGCCCCCTGCCTGCCCAGCAGCAACAGGGGTGGCAGTGTGGAGTTGTGCCCAGGGGGGACCTTGCCATGATGGTACAGAGCTCCCAGTGGTGGCACTGAGCTTCCTCTCCCAGACCCGCTCTGCCCTGCCATGCCAGGTCCCACCCATGGGGGTATGGTGGCTCTAGGGGGCAGCAGAGCAGGGAGCCCCAAACCCACAGTGAGCAGCCCATGCCCCCATGACAGACTCCACTCCACTGTGTTCCTTGTGGGAGAGGGAAAACTAGGCTCCACACTCCACTCTGCCATGGCAGCTGGGGCTTGGGTGCTGCTGCAGGGGGCTGCAAACCCAGTTCTCTAGACCTGTATCCCTGGAAGCAGGAACCCACCTCTGACAGGGCTGTGGGTGGGGAGTGAGGTGTAGCAGCAGGGCCCAGGGGGCTATCGTTGGGGAGTGAAGAGTACTAACAGGGCTTAGGAGGCTATGAGTGGGGAGTGAGGGGCACCAGTAAGGCCTGGGGGCCTGTGGGTGGGGAGTGAGGGGCACCATCAGGGGTAGGGGTCTGTGGGTCAGGAGTGAGGGGCAATGGCATGGGCAGGGCACTGGCATATCAGGGCTGCTTAGTGTCACAAAGCAGTGTGTGTATGTGTTGGGGTGGGGGGCTTGGAGGGGGGGACAGCCACAGCTAGATCTGTGTCCTGGTGAGTGAAGGGGCAGGGGAGCTCTGTGATAAACCCCCCCAAATCAAACACCAAAATTTATGGGTATTTAGAATGTTATTTTATTATAGTGATTGAGGCAGTGGTAGGCTGTAGGGGTGTGTGGATTTGACCTATATGTGGGACAGTGATTCGATTAATTGATTTGGATCACTGTCCTGATTCGATTCTGCTGAATCTGAAACTGAAGATTCGATGCTGATTCAGAGAATCAGTGATTTGGTCGTAGACACAGCTTTATATGTTTTTCCTACATACCTCAAGGTACCAGGTGCGGTTCATGAATGCTGCAATTTTGGGGTGAATGGAACATCCCACAGAAGCGTGAGGGGGACCCCAGCGTGCTTGGCAACAAACCTGGAAGTGGGCCAGAAGTAGACTGGAAGCATTTCCAGCCCACTTCTGGGTCCACTGCTGAGCACACAGGGGGGCCCCCTTGTGCCCCCCCCCCATGCTCCCGTGGGACACTCCATTCTGTAGTAGGATTCCAAGTTGCTTTTAAATTGTAAACATATCAATAAAACATTGTGTTCAGTTAATACCTATTTATAATTTCCCATGCCTTTCACCTGTGCATCGAGTCTGTGTGGTCTTTTCTGGCTTTTCCATTGCTTTAGGGAAGAAACAAGCTTCTTAATGGGTTGGACCTTGGTCTATATTCCAGGGGGGGGTCTCTCCTGCCACGTTGTTGCTGGAAAATTATTTTTAATGGAGAGGAAGATGGTCTATCGCATCCCTCCTGGTGCCTTCCTTCAGTCATCCCTGTTGTCCTTGCTCAGGGCTCCACCTCCCCTACACCCCACATAATGCCAACCAAAGATGTTGTTTCCTGGGTCACCAACATTGGTATTACGTGCACTTTGGCATCTTGGCCCTTTGAATTTATGGCGGTGGCACCAGGACGTTATTTGACCTGATTATTCCCTACCACACTTTGCCTTATTTCAGCATCTTGCCGATCTCAGACTGTCCTGTCCCCCAGCGTCCCACTCCTAACTCGAGTTTTATACCTGCCGTGGGTCAGTTGTTCATTGGTCCTTGCCTTATATGGTCTTGCCAGGATCCAGTCTGTGCTGTGGATATCTGATGTCCACGGCATCTCCTCAGTTAAGTGGGGCTGTCTCTGGCTCTGACTATTCAAGAAAGCCCCTTCCTGGGGCAGCCACCACATCCCTGCGCTGGGACTGTGTTCAGGATCTGGCCCCCCTGGGCCAGTTGGGGACCTCACTTCTGGTCCTACTGGCTGATTTCCTGCCAGGCTTTTTATCCCAGCTTCAGGGGTCTGGGCAGTGAATTGGCCCCCGCACACTGCTATAAAGCATGTCCATGCCGACATGGGAGCTAGTCCCGACTCCTCCTGACTCAGCATTTTTTTTTCGTTTTTTTTCTTTGCCACGGCATTCCCATCCACCGCAGTTTCATTTTCGCCATGCTCCAGTTCTGGCACGGTGTCCCACCGGCTCCTCTCCTCATCTGGCTGTGGTAAGTCTTTTCCACATTATATCATAGAATCATAGAAAGCTAGGGTAGGGCAGGCCCTCAGGAGATCATCTAGTCCAACCCCCTGCTCAAAGTAGGACCATCCCCAACTAGATCATCCCAGCCAAAGCTTTGTCTAGCCAGGTTTTGAAAAACTTCAAGGATGGAGCTTCCACCACTTCTCTGGGTAACCTTTTCCAGTGTTTTACTGCCTTCCTAGTGTGAAACTTCTTCCTAATATCTAATGTAAGCTTCCCTTGCTGCAACTTGAGACCATTGCTCCTTGTTCTGTCATCTAAGTCCCCTTTCAGTCTTCTCTTCTCTAGACTAAATAAGCCAAGTTCCCTCAGTCTTTCCTCATAAGCCATGCCCTCCAGCCACTTCACCATTTTTGTCACCCTCCACTAGACTCTCCAATTTGTCCACATCCTTTCTGTAGTAGGGGGCCCAAAAATGAACTCAGTCCTCCAGATGTGGCCTCACCAATGATGAATAGAGGGGAGTACTCATTTCCCTGGCGTACTGGCAACACACCTACCAATGCAGCCCAGTATGCCATTAGCCTTCTTGGCAACAAGGGCACACTGCCGGCTCATATTCAGCTTATTGTCCACTGTAACCCGCAGGTCCTTTTCTGCAGAGCTGCTGCCCAGCCAGTCAACCCCCAGCCTGTACTGGTACAAGGGAAAAACATGTTTTATGGGGTTCTTTAATTAGAGAATTTGTATTTTTTTCCCTTTTAATCATAGAATATGTGTTTTTTAAACAGAGAAAACCAGAATCCCTGGTAATGAGATTCCTTCACTGTTTGTTCACCATTTTGAGTATTGTTACCATTCAACAGATTGTGAAATGAGCTTATCTCAACACACTTTGTAATAGACAAAGGTAACTTAAAGAAACAACTGCTATAATCACTAGCACTAAGTTGTCAATAGAGTACAAAATTTAAAGGCTTTGCTTGATAATGAAGGTGCTCCAAGATCAATCTGTACAGGATAAAACTATTTTTTTTCCAGTTTCTTCTTTTCTCTGGGGAAAGGTGAGGGATAGGTTGGGTGGAAGGCAAAGAAGGATTAGCATCTATGTTCATAAAACAATTGTGGTAAACTAAGCTACCTACAGAGAGTTCAAATAAAGTTGTGCAAGAAGTGTTTAGCAGGTGCAGCCAGTGATAGTTATAGTTATTCCAACATGTAGAGAACCATTTGCAAATCTCATGAAGATTCAGTGGAATAAAACCCCCTGCAGGTTATGTCATTTTACAGACTGGGAGAAACAGCAGCAGTGGCATTATTTTGCGGCCTTATCACTTGTGGGGTGAGTGAATTCTGTTCCCCTCTGCTGACTTAGCTCTTTGCAGAAGTCTCTAATTACTTGGGCTTTTCATGGGAATGGATTTCACCAACTGTTATGACTAACTGGTAAATTACTGAGGATGCAAAGATCTTAGTCTGCCAACCTCATTCACTTTATATAAGATCTTATCACAGAACAGTCCCAACAGTCTTAGTAAGACTGTATTTGGAGTAAGGTCACTCTATTAGGATTGTGAGACAAGGGAGCAAAATTGGATTCTAAGTGATAAATTATTTAGTCACAAAGATGTTCTTGCAAGAATGCAAGTGCCCCTACATTCAGGTTGTCATAGTTCAGCTTTTCTTCAAAGAGTCAAAGTCAAAGGTCTGTCAAACTCCATCAGGCACAGAACATGCTGTAATAGTTTACTCTCGTGCAGCATTCCTGAAGGAGACCTAATATTTAAAACAGTTTTCCTAGTTTTATTTTCTATTTTCAGCATTAAATTAAAGTGCCTATTTAATTTTCAACATTAAGAGGAATGTTGCTGCAGCATTTATGTAATATAGTACAATTCAGAATTATTAATATATGTTTGGAGCATTTAAATTCCTCTTGCATACAGTGAAGTAAATTTCATGTAACAGCAAGTAAATTTAAATTACAGACTGGCAATTAAAGGCTTTCATACATTTGAAAATATTTTAGCCCTGTTTTTTTTCTCTCTTTGATTACTTGGGGGAAGAGAGGGGATTCCCCCTTCTTTGATTATCCATGATCACAGAAGCAGGACTGTATGTCTATTATGGTATATTGTAAAGCAGTGATCTCAAACTCATTTGGCCTCTTGGGCTGGATGGCTGATGCTGGGCTGGTCTATGAGCTAGATCAGGCCCACAGACGCCCTCCCTCTACCCCCTCTGCCTACGTGCCTGATCCAGCGTATGTGGTACCCAACTAGTCTGATCTAACATGCCAGCCTGAGCAAGCACAGCCTGGGACTGGCTATAGCAAACACTGCATGCAGTGTGGACCCAGCCCCCAGTGAGTGCCACAGACAGCACAGAGCTAATCCAGCGCAGTGTGTGGTTCAAGGGGTAGAACCAGGGGCCAGATTATGGGGCTCCATGGACTGAATCTGACCTGTAGGCTAAATGTTTGACACCCCTGTTCTAAAGCATAATTGTGCTAAAATGACATATTAAGATATGTTTGACAATTTTTTTCCCAACCCTGCCACTGGGAAGGACTGCTGATCCAGTCACTAGGTCAAGGACAGTACAAACTTAGTATGGAAGGAAACTGAATACAGAAATAACTTTTGCAATAAGAGTAAGCTATTTAACCTATTTCTAGGTGAAGATGCTAGATTTACACACTACTATGTATCTGAGACAGGAGAGGTAAATGCCAGTGTTATTAAAAATAGAATTCACCACTTCCTTTCTTTAGCTGTATTTAACCTCTGCTCCTTTAATCATCTGCACAACAGGGAAAAGGGATGTGCTAAAACATATTTGTCATGTATGAAGCAATAGAATGTTTTAGCTAGAAGTGACAGTGCCAGTTGGAAATAAACAATGAGGCCAATTTTTTTAATTTAAGTTAATTTTGAGTTACAAGTGATCCTTTTAATTATATTACTCAGGCAGGCTTCTATGTCACAAGCCTTAGGGCTAGAAGTGTAGTTTTGATCCTTTGATTAAAATTGTCAAAGATTTAAAATAGACAAAGTGGCTCACTATTAACATTCGCTTCATTTGTTTTAAATTTTACTCTGCTTTCTCTGGCTCCTGACTCAGCTTTGACTTTCTCTGACCCTGCCCCTGGATCTTCCCTGGAACTTGGCAGCTGGCTCTTTATATTCTCCTGGCTTCTGACTTCAGTTTGCACTCCAGATGACATCTCTAGGATCTCTCTCATTCAGCTCTACTGGGACTGGGTCCTACATTCCCTTCTCTTCTGCCCCAGGCCCTAACCTGATGCCCCTGTAACCTTTACCCCCATCTAGCTGACCTCTTGGTTGCCATTCAGGGTCTACCCACAGACCTGGCTCCCTTCATCCTAACTGAACCCTCACAATGCTAGGGAAAATCACCATGAAGATACCCCTTATCCTTTAGCTCCTGCTCCATCTGTACTGAATGCCAGAAATGTTGTGAAGCTGTTTTCAATGCATGCCCAGTCCCTTTTGACATGCTTATGAGAGTGGCACTGTCGATGCTCACTACCACTCTAATGGTGACCACATGATGTTTTTTCAGTGTATGTTACATGTGAAATGGCTGGAGTATGTTTTACTGTTGGTGATCCTTAGTGCAGTCTGCTGTGGTATAGTTCACAGCTGACTGCTGCATTGGTAGCCTTTGTGAACTGAGTTTGTGGTGTCATTCAAACAAAGGAAGGATACAGGCAGCCCTTTTGCAGGAAAGCAAGGGATGGGCAAGCGATGGTGCAAGGGAATGAAGAGAAAGAGGAATAGAGAGTTAGGAGTCTAGTAAATTTGCCTATCCTCTCTTACCTTGGAATCCTAAGGGATGTTTTTATCCTTAGAATCAGAGAAAAATAGGGCTGGAAGAAACCACAAGAGGACATATAATCCAACCCTTTTTCAAGGATCATCATCTAAACTATCCAGGGGAATGTTTATCTAGGTCTTAAGGGTTAAAATAAACTGTACCCAATTAACCTTTTTTATATGATCTCACCTGATTTCAGAAACTAGGAAGAATTGTGTTAATACTTGGTTGGAAAGCTTCCAAGGAAAACCTTGGCACTCTAGGAAGTGATTTGATGAAGAAGCACATAGTGAACTAGTGCCCCAGTTCGGAGTTAACAGGCACTGCACAGCAATTTTTTTCAAGATATAAAACCTATGTCCTCGTCACTTCCCATTAGCCCAAGTACATAAATTACACAAGAAGGACTATGAACAGATATTACATTTGCCTTAGGAACTGATTTCTCCTGGGACAGTGTGGTTGTTCCTCATGGCCTTGCTGAGAAATTGCCCTGCCAAACACTCTTCAGTCTTTGAGGGTGTGCGTTGCAATGCCATGGGTTTGTTTTAGGATTGAGCACTGCCTTCTCTTCCTGAGCTCCAAGGCAAGTACATTAAGCATTGAGAGTGGTGCCACTTGAGTCAATTCAGGCAATGAAGGTCTTGCTGCTTTTCTACTGAGTCCATAACATGGGTTAATATAATGGCTCACTTAACACCTCATGCCCCAGCCCCCAACCCTTTACAGCACAGCTGTAGAGACTGTGGCCCTCAACTGTAGAGACTGGCTTCATGCCCAGAAGTCAAGAGAAGGCACTGGCCATCATACTGAAGAATACACTGGTTTGCCCACTACTTTCGTAGCCCCCACCTCTGCTTTCCAATCACATAGTCACTGATATGAAGGATAACTATTTTACCAGACTCCTGCCCCAACCCACTGCCTTAGGCTCTGGGTATTCCAAGCAAATAACACTGGCACAGCCCACCATGCCTTAACCATGCTTTACCTAGTTCCTACCACACATGAGGAAGTAGGTGCAATGACACTCCTAAGTGACTAGTCATTAGGAAAAGATAAAGGCACTTTATTGTAATGCATTATTATTGCAATACATTGAAAATGCATGAGCAAGGGAAGAAAGTGAATGGCTTTTACATAATCAATGTGGCCATGTGGTCAGTAAAATCTCCCATGCTAGTGCAATTCCCTCTCTCCCACCCACCCGGGTCATTCAAAGCATGTTGCACAATTATAATTTGTGTGCACATGTGATGTTTTCAAAGCTGCTGCCAGCCCCACTAGTTGAAAACTGCATAAGCATCCAGGAGTGTTGGGGGTCCAGGTGACTACCATCCCCCAAAAGCCATTCAAAATGCAGTGCATTTCAACCACTCACTGAGCCCTGAATGGAAGCACAACATATATATTAGGGCTGTCCGAAGCTTTGCCGGCTGTTTTGTTTCGACAATGTCTCAACTCCTTTTGAGCTCAAAACAGCAAAATTGAAATGAAACAAAGGGCTTCAAAAAGGGCTTCAGCCTTGAAACGAAATGAGGCCAGTCAAAACATTTCAAGTTTTGAAATGTTTCAAATTTTGAAGCAGCAGCCAGGTGGTGGGAGGCAGGGGAGAGCCAGTGCTGCACTCTGAGCGGCTGGGGGAGGCACATCCCCCAGGCGGGCTCAGTTCCTCAGTACTGGATCCTAGGTGGCAGGAGCAGCCTCCTGTCATCTGGCAGACAGATTGGGGGCCCACCCACACCCCTGGATGAGCTGCGGAGGCTCTGCCAGACTCCTTTCGGGGGTGCGGGCCCCTGATCTGCCTGCTGGATCACAGGATGCTGCTCCTGCTCCCCGACTCCTGCTTGTCAGCAGCTTGAGGTGCGGTTTCATAGAAACCCCTGCACCTATCTCCTTGAAACTTGACAGACTTCATATTCTCAGAAGGGGCTACCATCCCAGCAAGTTTAATCAGAATCAGGCAAGAAATGACAAAGTTATAGGCCTTTTCGTGCTTCCCCATTATAGCCTATGGATGAAACTTCGAAACAGCGTCAAAACAGTGAAACCATTTCAATGAAACAGAATGGAACGGTGCTTTCAAAATGAAATGAAACTCAAAACCAAACAGTGTTCCATCAAAACAGAAGTTAAAGCAGAACACTGCTGTTTCACACAGCCCTAATCTTCATGCCAATCCTGTGATTCCTGGGACCAGAAACATAGCCATAGCTTGTCCCATGCAGGATAAATGCAATGTCTCTTGATACCTTAAGTGTGTACCTAATGCATGGTTTCTTTCTGACAACATCCCAAATGAATAATTTCACCCTTCCTAAAGTAATTCTTCTCTACATTCAGATGAATAAGGAACCAACACTTTTTTGCTCTTTTATTTAGAGTTGATTGTCATTGCTTATAGCCTTCAAGAGGTATCTGATTTCAAGTCTTATCTTCTTATGTAAAGCTTATAAGGGATTTGTGACATTAGGTGAAATGCACTGTGTAATACATCAATTATACTTTTACCCATTTTATATTTAGCTGTCAAAATAATTCTCTTGCACAATATATTAATAATGTTTTATTTTTCCCTGATTATAAGTAATTTTAAAAACTGCTTTGTCCCACCCACTCTACATGGTCCTTAATCTGGGTTGAGCATTGGACCTAGGACATTTTAATTTACATTCACTTCAGACAGATTAAGATTTCCCATAGAAAAAGTTTGCAACTCAGTCATCTGATTGCAGAACAACAAGTTTCTCACTGACTTCACTTGGGAACACGTAGGAAGGTAAACATGAATGCAGAAGAAAATTAACATGAGCAATTGTCCTAGATAGAGGACTATTTAAAAGTTTTAAATGATATTGAAAGAAATAGGAATAAGTGAGGAGAAAATGGTGGAGGGTGAACCTGTGTGGTGAACAGGAAGGAATTTTTGGAAAAATACAGGAATGGAAGGACCCTGGCTTCCTTTTTTTCTTTCCCTTAGTCCTATAACTCTTGAAAACAGCCCTTGTGGCTGGATGAAATACTTATACAAGATAATATTTATCAGAAGTCAAATAATAAGCTTTGAATGTGTGCACAAACTGAAAATATTTGTGCATACTGTGTTTTTATATTTCAAGTGAGGTTTTCCTGAGGCTTTTAGCAATTATTGAAAGAAGGAGAAACTTTCTCAGACATAGCTAACCAATAAGGAATACTGAATTACTCTGATATAGTGCTGGATTGCTTATGTATAAATGCATTGAATTATAATGAAGAAATTTCAGGAAAAATTTATAGTATTGCATTTGGATGAAATTTATGCTAACAGGTACGTAAGTACACCAAGCCAACTAAAAATATTTTGAAAGCCTTTCTGAATATTGATATAATGGTCCTATTCCATGTGACTTTCATTAAAAGAGCTAAAGTTCAAGCCCCTTCTTAAAGGGGCTAGATGACAGTGTGTTACTGATGATACTATACATTTTTAACTGCTGGGCATTAACAATTGCAATTGACAGTTAACAATAGCCAGTTCTGGCTGCTGTTGTATAACAAAAGATAAAGGAAAATAAATTTGCTTTCATATTAGACCCAAACCCCATTTTGTGCATACCCAAGTATCCCACACAACATTTTCCCTTAATAGCCTTTATTTAAGAGATGCCCAAAACTGAAATAGTGGAAATGCTAGATGCCAAAATTAATATGCATTGACACTAGTACATAGTAAAGTTTGTAGAACACCTGTCAATGTTTTACTTCTGTCTCGGGCAAGAATTCCTGCTCCTCCCTCTCTCCCTTTTTGCAGCTTGTCTTTTCTTCCCAAATTTTAATAATAAAAAAATCTTCTTTAGACAAATGGTATTGTTTGATATTTGAGTAGCTTTTATTGTTTTGTTTTGCAGAGAGCATAGTAGATGCCCCATGGTAATTTACAAGGGAGAAAAAAATCCATGCTGGTTATGGAAGCCTACAGTATTTGGGTTTTTTCAGGGTTTCTAAAAAATAATATGTGGATCCAACTAAAAATGTTATGTTTCAAAATATTAGTTCATCAGCTATATTGGAAAAGGCTGAAATTGTTCAAATGACCTCAGTAAAACAATTTGGACTACAATTCCCGGAATGCTTATGAAACTGACATGCCTACATGTTCTTAAAAAGTCATAATCCATCATTCTGAAGTTGGATCAATGGATTATGACTTTCTGATGTCAAATCTGTGAATTAAAGCCTTTTTGAGTACAGTTTGCTATCCAATTATTGCTCCTATTCATATATTATAAATCATTACTACTTCACTGAGCAGTCAGCAGTTTCTATTTCCTAACATTCCAAAGTATACTTTTTAGGCTTTGTTTTGTTCCCAGATGCTGCATACTGAGCAATCAAAATTGTGTGTGCTGACCTGGTTGAAAAATAAAACTTCTATCACAGCAAACTGGGTAAGGAACATCCTGTGTTCCTGATTCTTGTAGCTTGTTCTCTCTTTAATTCTTAATATAAAGAGGATTAAATTTAGATTGAAACAGCTCCTATCCCTTACCTGTACAAACAAAAACAGCACAATAAATTAGCACAATAGTTGTCAGTATATATCAGCTCTGTTTGGCAGTTCTCACACCTAAGCTTCTTTCAGGATGGCATTTTTTGATAAAGTAGATCTGCCTCTGATTAAATTTGCTAGTGTGCTAATTTTAGGTCATAATATATGTGAACTAGTTGCTATTACACTGGAGTCCCTTTAAATGAATGTCTTACAGACTAATACATTTAATTCCAGTGTACCAAATGGTAGAATGAACTAGAAAACTGATCTAATGAAAGCTGAAAATGCATTACTGTGATTGTTTTATATATGCCAAATCAAACTGGGTCTTAAAACATAAACATATTAAAAGAATACCTGGCAAGAGACAATGCCTCAAAGTTCAGTTCTGCTTCCATAAAAATCCTGAAATTAAACGTAACCATATCCTGTTAGATCATATTCTTAACAGATTTTCTCAGGCTGTGTGTCTGATCTGTACGTGAATAAGCAAATTTCAGATTCTTCCATCTGAATTTTCTTCGTATTGATGATTCTTCATTAGATGCTACTTTTCCCTTGGAATTGCTAAAAAGAATATGTTTTCTGAAATGGTACAAGTGATCGCTGTGCTGCCAGATGGGCTGCCCACACAGGAGACTTCAAAAAAGAGAGGTAGTGCACTCTGGTGAACATGGGAGTCCCGTATTCTAGTTTTTGGCACTGCAACTAATGTGCTGTTTCAGCTTGGTCCAGCTACTTCATTTCAGTTTTTACTTTGCTTGTCTTGACTATTTATATTTTAATCTGTTGGTAACAAAAACTGTCACAATGCCTTTTTCAAAAGTAGGAGCATTATCTAGCTTTTTGGGGCTAACTTCTTATTTAGGTCATTATTTTATATCTACCTAAATTTATCTTATAGTTTCAGTTGTATATACTAGTCTTCTGTCTTAAAATATTGCAGTGTTTCTTTAGTCCACTATAGCTTGCTTCTCAAGAGGCTGGTAGTAGTTTTTCAGAAAAAAAAAATTAAAATTGACTTGGCTCAATATGGTTTGTTGGCCAAATTATGTTGGAACATTTTAGTTGGAACTGTTTTTAAATAGTCTATTTCACAGTTACCTAAGTCAGGTAAAGGTATGGTGTATGATAGGTGAAACCTAAAATTCAGTCTTTCTGCTTGTGTTTCTTAAATGGTAAAAATTCTGCTCACAGGAAGTCAGTGGTAAGGTTTCATTTCGTTTAATGGGAATGAGATCCAGCTAATTTGTTGACTTCCTGCTTAACACAGTTGACCATTAGATGGAGACATAGAATTTTGTGTGTTAGAGGGTGTACAGATGGTAATCAAATCCACCAACTGCTGCCTGTGTTTTCTGGGCAACTTGCCAACTTACTGGCAGTATGTTGACTGGAAAGCAGACAGTGACACACTTTGATTGAAATACTTGTATGATTATTTTTTTGTTGTAATATTATTGGGGGTTTTTTTAAATGATAAAAGAGATCAAGATGTGTATCTTGATCAAAGAAGGCTGCTGTCTGCTTCCTCATCAGCAACTTCTAATTTATAGAAATCAGATTGCAAAGAAAGTAATCAGCAAAAGGTTTGAGCTCTCTCTTGTTCTAGTCACTGCCAGGAGATGCTGACAAGTGAGAAAATTAAACTCAGAGATGGTGGGGGGAATACATAGTAAAGCACCAATTTAAACTTATTTTTGAAGAATTTAGTTTTAATAATTTAAAGAAAAAGTTAATTGATGTAAAAAATTGAGTTAAAATATTCAAACTAGATACTGTGTTCATTCTAATAGGAGTTGTGAACCTATCTGTGGTGGTCATAGCCTCTTTCAGACTAAAACCATAAGATGAATGTAGTGTAAGTGGACAAGTCCATTTGCCTAGCATTCTAATATTATAAATGCCTAAGTCTGTCTGTCTGTAATACTTTATTCACGCTCTGATTGACTGACAAATAGCCAATCAGAGTGCAAACAAATGTTCCAACAGGAGCTGGCAACAGGTGGAGTGCCGCCATGATGGTGGGAACACAGGGGACAGAGGGGGGGCAAAGGAGAGGACGGAATGGGGGAGGTGAGGCCAGCACTGCCGGCCTTGCCCCCCTTGCCCTGCTTCCTGCAGTTGGCAAGGATGGAGTGGTGGGTGGAGGGAGACCACCAGAGCTGGCCTCAGCCCCCCCTCACTTCTTGCAGGTGACAGTGGCGGTAGCGGTGCAGGGGGGAGCAGGGTTGGGACACTGCAGAGGGGGCCAGGCCACAGCTCTGGCCTCAGCCCGCCCCTCCCCTCTCCATTGTCACCACCTGCAGGGCCCAGGGCCTGATGTGGGTTGGGAGAATAGTGGGAGCGCTGCAGCGGCGGTGGTGGCAGTGGGGTGGGGGGAGCAGTGGGCCCAGGCCCCACACGGGGGGGAGGAGGACTGAGCCTGAGCCAGGGGAGAAGCCAGCCCACCACAGTGTTGGGAGCAGTGGGCCCAGGCCAACCTGGTGGCAGCAGGGGAACAGGAGGAGCGGGCTTGGATCTGACAGGTGAAGGAGGGGGGTGGAGGAGTAGTGGGCCCAGGCCTGTAGGGGAAGAAGCTCACTCCTTCCATCCCCCAGCTGCTGCCATGTCGGGCAGACCTGCTGCTCCCCCCCACCATTGTGGCAGGCCGGCTTCTCCCCGGCTTGGGTCCAGGCCTCCTCCCCTGCTCAGGCCCAGGCCCACTCCTGCTCCCACTGCCCCTCCTCCCCCTGCCAGCTCTGACTTTGCTCCTCCAGTTCCCCCACCACCGCCAGGTTGGCCCAGGCCTGCTGCTCCCCTTACCACAGCGGGCTGGCTTCTCCCCACCCTCAGGCCCAGTCCTCCACTGTATCAGGCCCAGGCCCACTCCCTCCCTCCCCCCACCTCTGCAGAATTTAGGGGGGGAATGGGCCAGGACCCCAAGCAGCAGGAGGTAAAAGGGTAGCAAACCTAGATGCAGGGGTGCATGGGGCTCCTTCCCCACATGCTTCCCCCACCGGTCATTCCTGACAGGCAATTGGCTAATATTTCATTGGAGCAATAATGGTTTTGGATACAAATTTTTAAATAGAACTTCCTAATGACCTCTTAATTCTTCCACAGGGATTTTTGCCCCAGATATCATGTATTAGTATATATGGAAATGCTACGTAGCCAGGTCCTTCAAACGGCACTTGTGCCTATAAATGTTGCAAATAGTAATATGGATGCAATTAGAGGCCATAATCTGAAATTTTGGCCTCTACATATGGCAGAGTCATTTTTAGCTTTTATTATTTACTCCTGCTAATAACTATCAATGCCTGACAGGATTAAGTGCAGCTACACAGGTGCATCATAGAATGTAATGTATTATTCCCGTTTGAGAAAAAATAGGTCAGTGCATGGATGAGTATTTGTGGCTCATATAAAAGAAAAGATAAATGTCATTGATGGGAGTTAAAATCTCATTTATTGTGAAATGCTAGTGTGCCCGTCTGGCTTCAAATGCCCGCTTAGTTCATACCGTAAGGGGGATACATTTGACTGCTTCATGAAACCCCTGAGGTGGTTGTCAGTTGCCTCGAGGACCACCCCCAAACTCGCCTGCCATGACTTTGAATGTTACACCAGTGGAGGGAGTAACCTCAAGAGGACCCTCAGGAGTGATCGCATCACCAGCCGGTTGTTTATGAGGCTCCACCTCCCCTACACCCCAAACCTAATGCCAACCTCCAACGGGGCGCCAAGTCTCAAGGCGACCGTTTCTCCAACGTGGATGTTCCTGAGCTTCGTTGCCTCTTCAAGGCTCTAGGCTATTGTCCCCTCACTTCCCATGAGAGGCATTGAATCAGCTTGGCCCCTGTGTCCTGAGTCCCCTTCTACTGGCAGGTTCTTCTCCTCAGGCCCTTTCGGGTGCCCTTGTACCAATGAATAAAAGAAAGAAGAGAAAAAGAAGAAGAAGAAGAAACCTGAAATTCTGGGGTCGTAGGAGTCGATCCTCTCAGCTCTTGTGCCTGTAAGGTTTTCCCTGATGTCGCTCCCCTGACATCTCCCTTCCTTCTGTGTCCCCAGGCTGTCTTCACAGCCCAATACCTGAGGGTAACTGGGCAGATGGGATTTTAAATCCTTGGGGTCAGTCGCAGTCTCTCTCCATGGGTTTCCGTCCCTGTCTTTCCACTGACTGGAGCTTCCAACACTTTGTTCGACTTTATTTTTTTTCTTGGTGCAGGGAGCACCTGCAGCCTCTGCTGCCACTCCCTGCCTGGGTTGGCTTTGATCAAGCCAGTGCAGCGTGCTACCAGCATGAGGAGCCTCCACTGCCTCTGTCCCTTTCCTTGCTTCTTCGCCAGTGCTTGCCTTTATTCCCACTGGCTGCTGATTCCCTCTGACGTCAGCCGCCAGCCTTAATTGAATAAAGGCGTAGCTTGTAAACTGCGCAGGCTGTCTCCTCCACCCCTCTGGCATTGTCTCCTACAGGTAAGTAACCATTTTTCTTTTTGTATTTGTCTTTGCTGGGTCCTGTGGGCGCAGTTCCCTGGGTGCCTAATCTAGTATGCTAGGCCACAACCCATGCGCTCCCACAGATCCATGGTGAGCCCCACGGCCTGGGTGACATGGATCCAGGGCCAGATCTGGCCTACAGACTAGAGAATGAGCACCCCAATCTAGAATATGTGCTGTGTCATACCCTCCCTGGTATCTACCATCATTAGTACAGAAATACATCCTTGACTGTTCTGTTATAATCCCTTTTTGAATCTGGCTGTTCTATCTTCCTCTGCAGCTTCCTGTGATAATGAATTGTAGCAGTGGAACTGGGAGTGACTTTTGAATACAGCTCAGGGACCCTGTTTTTGTATTCATTCTTGGCTGATGATGAGAGCCAGAGTCTAATATATCACTACCTGAATTACAAGGCATATTTATTTTATTTTACATTTGAGTATCTTTTCATTTTATGCTTATTTTCTAGAACTGAAAAGCATAGCTCCTGTGGTGAAGGTGGTATCAGAATGAATAAATTAATGAATATCTATATTTTTATCTTATCTTCCATTCCAAAATTGGCCATGTTACAGACATTCTGTCCTAATTCCAGGTGTAAGCACTGTCTTCATACTCCTTGTGATAACATTTTCTACATGAGTTCTTGTACACCTGAAGCTATTGACCAATGCACTTAATTGACTTATGAAGAAGGATCCAGATTCCAGTTTAACTTCATTACCTTTACATCTACTTTCTTAAGCTTTTAAAAGTGTTAGTTCACTTTATATTATTATTGAGCTCAGAATTTTTATAACTATAAAAAAATCTAATTCTCTTTGAAAATGTTAAAAATACAGAAGTAAAAATGTAATTAGATCAAGGTTTAATCAGCATATATGAAGGTTGGTATTTTTGTTATCTGTAGGAATGTGTATTTATAATCTACCAAGTCAGTAATATTAAGAGGCAAGGTTTCTGCCTCAATGTTGTAATGATGCTTGGTTGACCTATAAGTTTTTAGAATTTTTTACATAGGACTGAAACTGAAATGTAATGTTTGAGTCTGTGTATAACTGACTTACAGTGATTAGCCAAGTTATTTGCACATTCAGTTCCCAGTATGTCAATAACAACATGTATAACTAATATTCACTTAGAAATCCAGAGGTCTCTATATAAGAAAGTATTGAAAAACAGAGGTTTAAATGTCACATTCTCCACAGCTACTACATATTGTAGTTTATGATTAGTATCATGTAAAAAAAAGTCAGCTGTTTTCTATTTAAAACAATTTAAATTAAATTAGAGATGGTGAGAGATAAGCAGTTAAATGAGTGTTATATAAAACGCCACTGCGGGAGAAAATATTCTATTTAAAAATATTATTGCTTCTTCCTACTCATGATTGACCACAAGATGAACATGAGCCTTCAATGTGATGCTGCAGCTAGTAAAGTGGGCAAAATGCTGGCTTGCATCCATAGATGCTTCTCAAGCAAATCCTGGGACGTCATTCTCCCATTGTACTTGGCCTTGGTGAGGCTGCAGCTGGAGTACTGCATCCAGTTTTGGGCTCCACAATTCAAAAAGGATATGGAGAAGCTTGAGAGGGTGCAGAGAAGAGCCACGAGCATGATCAGAGGTCAGGAAAACAGACCTTATGATGAGAGGCTGAGAGTCATGGGACTCTTCAGCCTAGAAAAGCACAGGCTCAGGGGTGTTCTGGTGGCCACCTATAAGTTTATCAGAGGTGTTCACCAGGATCTGGGGGAACATCTGTTCACCAGAGTGCCCCAAGGGATGACAAGATCAAACAGTCACAAACTCTGCCAAGCCCATTCAGGCTGGACATAAGGAAGAACTTCTTTACTGTCCGAGCCCCCAAGGTTTGGAATAGACTGCCACTGGAGGTGGTTCAAGCACCCACTTTGAACACCTTCAAGACACTTTTGGATATTTATCTTGCTGGGATCCTATGATCCCTGCTGAATTCCTGCCCCTGAGCAGGCGGCTGGACTCGATGACTCGATGATCCTTCAGGGTCCCTTCCAGCCTGAATGTCTATGAATCTATGAATCTAGTATAAACAACATTTTAAAATATCCTCACTTGATGACATGAGTTGATGTTGGTTTCAAGACAAGTCAAAGCAGAATGATATAAATATGCCTTTCCACCAGAAACTGTTTCAAGCTCAACAAAAATTGGGAAATAACTATTTTTCTCAGAAAATAGCCTAGGTCTAGACAGGGAAACAGCCTATAAGGGAATTCTTCCTACACAAAAGCAGCTTCACATTCTTACCAAGCTTGCATCATCCAAGGTGCAACTGGTTTCGGTAGCTAATGAAGAGGAAGTTTATTAGATTTCCAATTATCCTCCTGGACAAGCTACAATCAAACAAAACTCTAACTCCCTTGTGTTGTTACTGTGGCCGTGCTAAGTACAGAGCTATCCACAACTATATACTTATTCAACATACATGATGGGTCATAAAATACAGCTGAAAATAACTCCAAATATCCAACTTCTAACCACTATATGTAGACTCTTGAGAATGAACATATGTATGAGCTTGTCTGTTTTCATTTGTTTACACCAGGCTGTAAAAGAGATCAGGTGCTTCATATAGCCATAAAACAATTACAGCTTTTGAATAAAAAAAAAAGTGGTAGATGTCCTTGACTTTTACAGTACAGGGTGCATCTACAGTGCAATTAATGTAAATGAATAACCTCTGTCATGATTTGTGCTGGTGTTTATTGCTCCTGTGAGCCTAGGACCTCAGCACGTTGAGCTGGGTCAGAGTAGCCCCAGCTGATAGAGTCTGGGGAGTCAGCCTGCCGGCCCATGGCTACTCCTACCTGGCTCAACCTGCTGGGGAGGAGCTGGTTGGGGCACAAGGGTGCTCTAGTGCAAAGCTAGCTGGCAAGCAGTTCCCATACTGAAGCATGCTTTTGCCCCAGCCAGCCTTATCAGCGTCTACATGTGCATTGTGATGCACTAAATAACGCCATTTCAGGATAGTACTTGTGTTTACAAGTACTAACCTATGGTAGAGTTAGTTAGTTTACTGCAACCTACTAGCGCCAGACATGTATATGCTGAGATTAATTAGGAAATTTAGCACTAAACATCACGTGTAGATGCACCCACAGTAGACAGTAGCACAACTGTCAAGAAATATGGATACCTTGACAATCTTCACAATCATGATTTATATTTTAAACTATTTTCTTTTATTAAAATGATGCATGTTGATCAGATATATATAGTTTTTATCTGCATGCTGGAAACACAATAACCCAGGGTAAGATAAATATATGTGAGACTTTTTTTAAAAAGTTACTTAGAAATTTTAGAGGAAATACTTTCACTTCTACATCCTTGAGTCATAAAATGCATGTTAATAACTCAATTTTAATGATAAAACCATGAAAAATAAAAGCTGCTAAAATAGTCTCTACTCAATTTTCTGATAAATTAAATTTGTTTTTCCATTTATGATTAAAATGACCTACAGTAAGATTTTTTTTGAACTAGGTGTTAATTAAAAATATGGAAATGGATTTAAAATACATTTCAGTTCACAGCAGAAGAATAATCACAACTGATTTGTTCTCACAACCATGCCTGTTTTGAGATGTTTTAAAAACACCAAAGTTACTAGTTGTTTTTCTGCATGATTGTTCCCAAGGCAGAATGTGATTCCAGTAAAAACAGTAATTGAATTTACAGTCCATAGGATAAATTGTTATTTGAACAGAAACTTACATATTCAGTGGCAAAGATTATGCATTTTATGTCTAATAATATAGGACAACCTTGTGTCTTTGTCACTTTATAATCTGAATATTTTTCTAGGCCAGCATATTAAAAAATGTCATACAGGACTTTTTAAATCAGTTGAGCAATTTGTACATTCTACTGGCTCATAATCAATATTTAGGTGTCTTTTTTTTCTTTTTAATGCCAACCTTTTAAACAAAGGCCAATTTTTCATGTATCAGCTGGAAATGAATTGACCTAGCTGATAATGGTGGCATTCATGCACCAAGAGGAATTTAGACAGAAGTTGTTTCTTAGTCATTTGATAGTTAAAGGCTCTACATAGTCCCCCATGTGTGTATGTGAATTCATTCATTGCATGTCTTCTCTTGCACAGAGAATTGTATAAGATGGATAGGATAAGAAGAGAAGTATGTACAAGAACTGTGGATGTTAGGCAAAGCCATAACATCTTCTGGAATGCATAGAATAGTGTGAGTTGGGGAAGTCTGTGTCCAATTGAGACCATAAATATACACTTCTCATAATCTAGAAATCCTCCTCCTACAGACTGGTTTAATTAGCAGAAAGGCAATTCCAAATGAACACTGTGAACTCCAGCCTTTGACTTCTAGTTAGTTCAAGTTTCTACTTTGGCTTTTTGCTTAATATGCTCTCTCTGAAGTGGGTACCACCCTCCTTGTATTTATGGACAAAGTCTGTCTATATTTATGTCTGACAAAGTATAGTTGTTCCAATGAATCAGGATTAATTAATCTGCAGCTTCTTGGATTGGTAGAATCAGAAATTAAGAGATCCTAAAATGGTTATGATTACTCGCAGTAGTATGAGTAGTACAGGAAAAGTCAGTAGGGCTGTGCAAAATGGGCCCTATTCAATTTGGATTTGGATTCAGCCTGAATCAGGGACAGTGATTCGATCTGTTGATTTGGATCACTGACCCTGATTCAATTTGGCCAAATCTGAATCTAAAGATTCAACGCTGATTCAGTGAATCAGCGATTTGGACACAGGCACAGCTTTAAAAGTTTTTTCTACATACCTTGAGGTAGCAGCATGGCTCATGATTGCTGCAGTGCTGGGGCTCATGGAGTGTCCCACAGGAGCACGGGGGGGCTCTCCAGCATGCTCAGCAGTGAACCCAGAAGTAGACTGGAAGTATTTCCAGTCCACTTCCAGGTCTGCCAGGGAGCGCACTGGGGGTCTCCCCCCCCAACTTGGTGATTGGGTGCTGGGGGACCCTGGATGTCCCCCTCAGACCCAGGAGGCACCAGGTGCTGAGCTGGGGAGGCACGGGGACCCCCCCCATACGCTCCCCAGTGGACCAGGAAGTGGACTGGAAATGCTTCTAGTCCACTTCTGAGTCTGCTGCTGAGTGCACTGGGGAGACCCCTGTGCTTCTGTGGGATGCTGCACCTGCCCCAGCATCACAGCGTTCAGAGCTCCTGCTACCTAGAGGTATGTAGAAAAAAATATTTAAAGCTGTATCTACATCCAAATCACTGAATCTGTCCAATACTACCCAGACCATGGAGGTCTTGGCCAGCAACCAAGAAGGAGGCCTCCACAATTCAGAGAAGAAACTCAAGCTTCCTTAGTGGAAGGCACCATCTGCAACCCGAGCCCTGTGCCACTGCATTGGTTATAGCTCATGAGCACAACTTGCTTTGTGGCCAGCAGTGACTCCAAGGACACAAGGGTGCAATGGAGTGTAAGGTAGAGAGGAAGGGGGGGTGAGAAGCCTATTACCCAGACTGCAGAGGTCTTGGCCAACAACCAAGAAGGAGGCCTCGATGATTCAGAGGAGAGGGATGGAGGGAGGCATCCTGCACCCCCTTCCCGGTTACTGAATATGTCCCAGCAGAGAGATGGCTGAGTCAAGGGGCCGGGGGGGGAGGGGGGGGGCATGGTTGCAAAGGGCCCCAGGCATACTCCCCTAGGTTCAGAAGAGAAACTCAAGCCTCATCAGCTTCCTTAGTGGAAGGAAGCCTCAGCTTCTGCCACTGCAGTGGTCTGGCTCCCCAGGAGGAGGGTGAGAAGCTTGCTTTGTGGCCAGCAATGACTGCAAAGTTAAAAGCGTGCAACAGAGAGGTGTAAGGCACAGGGCAAGTGCTGATGCTCACACCAAAGCCTGTAAAGAATCCTCAGCTTCTGCCACTGCAGTGGTTCTGGCTCCCAAGGAGAAGGGTGGGAAGCAGGCAGGTTTTCCCCGCCAAGCAAAAAGCTTTCCAGATTCCAAGGTTACAAGGGTACAACAGAGAGGTGCAAGGCAGAGGGCTAGTGGGGCGAAGAGGTCTTGGCCAGCAACCAAAAAGAAGGCCTCCACAATTCAGAGGAGAAACTCAAGCCTCAGCTGCCTTAGTTGAAGGCACCCCCTGTGATCTGAGCCCTCTGCCACTGCAGTGGTCATAGCTCCTAAGCACCGCTTGCTTTGTGGCCAGCAATGATTCCAAAGGTACAAGGGAAGAAAGCCTCCACAATTCAAGTATTACATAAAGGGGAAGCCTCACTAGTACTTGTGGCCAGCAACCAGGAGGAGGAAGTAATACAAGTTCAGGAACCAGGTTCAGGAACTAGGAGGTGGGCATTTTCTTCACACCGCCCCCCAATGGGGAAAGAGGCAGGGAGGTTGGGTGCATAATCACCTGCCATACACTCAGTATTTGCTTTCTCATCATAAGGAATCAAACTGTAATTCTTCCTTGAAGGTCAATTGCTGTTGTAGTCTTGCTGTTCTCGGGTGGATTCTTCTTGTTTTGCTTTTATCGTTCTGCATTCTTCACCCAGTCACCAGCTGACGTCCTTTTCCACAGACACTCTCACCCATTCTCTCACACATACAGCATACAAAGATTGACAACTTATGTCAAGCTACAGAGCAATACAAAATAGAATTTCTTAAGGCAATGCAAAACTCAAGAAAAAACATAAGTTTAAAAGCAATAGGCAAAAAGTCTACTTGTATAACACTACTACCTGGATCCTGGGAGGGAATTTGCTGGATGTGTTAGCCAGCATCCAAGAAGAAACCCTCCACATTTGTGGCCAGCAGCAATCCTCTAATTACAGTTCTATAATATGCTGATTAGCAAACAGGGCCACCAACCAGGATGAGGGTGAGAATAATATGAAATGCATCTACAGAATTTGTGCAACTCTTACCATACTCAAGCTGATGCTCGGGCCAAAGCCTGCAAAGAAAGCCTCCACAATTCAAGTATTACACAAAGAAGAAGACACAGCAGTACTTGTGACCAGCAACCAAGAGGAGGAAGTAAGACAAGTTCAGGTACCAGGAGGTGGGCATTTCCTTCACGCAACCACCATGGGGAAAGAGGCAGGGAGGGTGGGTGCATATTCACCTGCCTTACATTCAGTATCTGCTTTCCCATCCTAAGGAACTGAACTGTAATTATAAGTCTATATATAACAGAAGTATATATAACATAAGTCTATATCATACATTGGCTACATATATATGGTGGAGGCCCAGGATGTGTGTGATGTGTGCAGGGTGATAAGGCAGATCTACCTGCTTTGAAATGTTGTGATAAGGAATTGAACCACTACACTCATTATTGACCATTACTAAATCAAAATTAATATTACTCTTACTATACACTCTTATTAATACTATAAGTCTATATCAGGCAGGATGAAAGTCAACTATGATTATTATGCATAATAGTTCAGTTGTTGAAGAAATGAACCCTGAAGGAAGTGTTGTCATCTTCATTTTCTCTTTCTTTCTCCCTTTCACTTTCTGCCTCTTGTCACACCAACATGAATCGATCAGCCTGTGGCTAGCAGTGGAAGGGGATCTAAAAACCAGAGGGAGGGAAGATTAAAAGAGCCTAGGAATTTGTATTGGTGCCTCTTGTACACCTCAAGTGCACCCTTCACACCCCTAAAATTCCACCAGCCCTGTTTACAATAAATTTGAACTAAACAATGCATCCTGTCCCTGCCAACCAGAGCTGACTGACCCTATCAGGATGTAGAGCCAATGGCATACCAATGGCGGCGTGGCTGCCCTGGCATGGACACAAAGTGGGCACCATTGGCAGGTGTGAAGGGGGCACCAACACTCCATGCTGCTGGCCAGAGTCGTCCCAGAAGGGGTCTTGTCTGGGGCAGGCACACATGGCAGCAAAGGTGGCAGCATCCCATCCTTGTCCCCCAGGTCCCAGACATCTACGTTATGCCACTGGTGCAGGGCCTTGGGCAAATTAACCCCGCCACCATGCAGAGCGGAGTTGGCAAGTGTCTGTATGCGAGGCTGGCAATGGTGCTGAGGAGTCACCCTGTCCACTCGGCCTGTTTCTGTGGGGACCTCAAAGTGCTGTGCCCAGGGTAGTCACTTGTATTTATGCCCTGCGAGGGATGACCCTCAGGGCACAGACAAGTGACAGGTGTCATTTACCAAAGGTGGCGTGTAGCACATCACCATGTCCTCTTTTCATTTGCACTCAAAGCTTCATTGCACACCACTTGATCAGCCTGCAGTCTTCTTGAACCCTGAATTTGCATTGCTGTGCCCTCCAGGGGCCAGTGTTGTGACTGGGATGAGTGCTTCTCTGACCCCACTGTGCTGTCATCCGTCACCCACCTCAAACCTCCCTTAGCAATACAGCAAACATGCACCCTGACCTCTGCTCCCCCAATTTATAGTACTTGAGCGGGGCAACCTCCTCCCCCCCCCCCCCCAACCCTCATTTTGGTGTGGGAAAAAAACAAAAGAGTCTCGTGCCAAGCTGGAAAAGAGCATGAAAAGAAAGTGGGAAAGTCTGCAAAATCCCTGGCTTTGTGTACAAGCAAATCAGGTCTTAAACCCCACACCGCCCTGCCATCTGCAGCCTCGCTTTGGTGTTCCAAAGCAAAGGACACAGTGCCTGGCACCTGGCTGGAAAGGAGTGCAAAGAGAATCCTGTAAAACACATTTTCAAAGTTTCTGTCTAGGGGAAATGCAAGAACAGGTTGTGAAGAGTGAGCCAAAAATGAGCATGAAGGCTTGAGCCCCTGACTTTGCAAAGTGGCTGGTGGCTTGCAAAAAAGCAAGCCAGGCTGCTGGGGGGTGACACACCAGCCAGCCTTTGGAAAATGCCAGCACTTCTGTGTTGCGACCCACCCAGGCAGCACCCTGTTTGTCTTTGGAGCCCCCCTGTGTACCTGTGCAGGAGAAATTGCCAACCCCTCCCTCCCCTCCCAGTACCATGCAGGAAGAGCAGGAAAAATGAACAGAGGAAAATGAACCCAAACAATGAATGAAATCCACCTATGCAACCAAGCAGTATAAGGGTAGATATGGACACAGGAAGCCAGGAAACCATGAGGTTTTATTGTTTGCAACACAGTATTACAAACAGTTACTTATGTTTCTTTGCCTTCACCCCACCATAACCCTGAACTGCCCCCATCTCCCTGAAATGCAGTGGCACCCTCCTGGCCCAGCTGGCAGTCATATGGCCTTCCCATGACCCCACTGAGTTAGGGGGGAACATGCTCAGCTGTAATTCTCTGCTTGTCTTGCACAGAGGCAAGATGAGCAGACCAACTTTTCCCTTTTGGGTGTCGTACCTATTTATTTAGGTAGTTCTGCACACTCTGAAAGGCATCCTTGAAAGTGTCATCTGGCCTCTGTAATGCAGCATGGGACTCATCAACTATGTCTTTCAAATTCTGTATGGTGTCTTGCACTTGCTCAAGGATGGCATCCTCCTTAAGTAGAGACTCATGGAGTTCATCCCTCCAGGCATCTTTGCATTGTGCTCTGGCTAATGAGGACTCTGCCAAAACCTTGAGTGAGGTTTCGTGGGACCATCTCAGCTTACTGCAAAAATCTCTGCAGCACTCTGCTGAAGTGTGAGTGGGGCACCGTTCTCGGTGACTATAGGTTGTGGTGGCTGATAAAGAAAAAAGCAATGGTTGCCTTCCCCCGCAAGACAAGGAAAGTACACACTCCCCCCACCACCATTCAGTGAACAAAATGCCAGCAGGCATGGAAACAGACCCTGCAACACTGGGGCACCACCCATACTGCCCAAATTTATGAGTACTCGCTCCAGGAACACGTCCATGACTGCCATTTCCCGTGCTAGCTACAAACAATTAATGAAAGCAAATAACTAGCTATCAAACCCAGCCTGCACCACCACTGAAAGAACATGGCAACCCACCTACAGCAACACATGAATTTCTTCTCGTGCCCCTGGCCCCCCAAACCCAATGAGCATGAACCCGGGCATTGCCTGGCAGTGGCAAGAGGCACATTAGAAGAGACTTACCAGGTCCAGCATGTTCTTGGGTCTCAGTAACAGTAGAAGATGTATGAGATGCATGGGTTTCTTCCTGACCATCCACCTCCTCTGCTTCAACATCCGTGCTACTCCATGGAATGGAGGGGCTAAGTGGCACTAAGTGTAAGGTGACCAACAGTTCTTCCTGTCACTCATCAGGGAGCAGTTTCCGTACAGCTGAGACATGCTCATGGTTTCACCCTCAGGAGGGGCTCCTCCTCCTCCTCTTTCTCCTCCTTCTTCAGCCCAACCCCAGTGCTGAAAGTCTCCAAACCCGGGTTCTTTCCCACATCCTTGGAGAGAATGATGGACAGCTTGTCATAGAAGGGGGCAATTGTGCAACCTGCCTCAGAACAAGAGTGGCTCACATGTTTGGCTCTGCAAAATGCTGATTTCAGGGACTTGATCTTGCACCAGACCTAGGTCCAGTCATGATTGTGCCCTCGTGCCTGCATGCCTTTTGTGATCTTGACATAAACAGGCTTATTCCTCCTACTTTCCAGCCTGTCTGTGATCCTTTGCAATGAACAAATGTCGATGAAGTCCTCCAGTTCTTCTCAGGTCCAGTTGGGTCCATAGGTGTTGGGGGTATCAGCCTCCTGGGCCATCAGCTCCATACTGCTGGCCTTGGCTTTCTGAGACATGGCAAAGCAGTTCATGGTCAACAGCACAAGCAATTTGTGAAAGGGGGCTGGCAAATTTGCAGGGGGCAACTTTATACCTTTTTAGATATGTGGGGAGCCAGAGGAAAAGCAAGGGCAGCATTGGATCCCTGCTAAACCAGATGGGACAACTGACAACTGATGCCCAGGAAAAAGCCAACTTGCTAAATGGGTATCTTGCATTGGTCTTTCACCAGTCCCAAGGGATGCCCCTGCCCATTACAGGATGGGAAGGCCTGGGTGAGGGAGATTCTTTACCCTCCATCAATGCTGTCTTTGTGAAGGAACACCTTGAGAGGTTGGATACCTTCAAGTCAGTCGGCCCTGACAGTTTACACCCAGGGTACGCAAGGAGCTGGCAAGCATCATAGCTCAGCCCTTGGCACAGATCTTCAAGAACTCCTGGAGCTCTGGTGAAGTGCCCAAAGTTCGGAAAAAGACCAATATGGTGCCTATTTTCAAGAAAAGGAGAAAAGTGGATCCGGCAAACTACAGGTCCATCAGCCTGACCTCTATCCCAGGGAAGGTCTTAGAAAAGATTATCAAAGAAACCATTCTTAACAGACTGGCTGATGGCAACATTCTGAGGGATAGCCACCACGGGTTTGTTGTGGGTAGGTCTTGCTTGACCAATCTTATTTCCTTTATGACCAGGTGACCTATCACCTGGACAAGGGAGAGGAGATTGATGTCATAGATTCATAGATGTTAGGGTCGGAAGGGACCTCAATAGATCATCGAGTCCGACCCCCTGCATAGGCAGGAAAGAGTGTTGGGTCTAGATGACCCCAGCTAGATGCATGTCCAACCTCCTCTTGAAGACCCCCAGGGTAGGGGAGAGCACCACCTCCCTTGGGAGCCCATTCCAGACCTTGGCCACTCGAACTGTGAAGAAGTTCTTCCTAATGTCCAGTCTAATGTGTCCAGATGTCATATATCTTGACTTTAAAAAAGCCTTCGATCTGGTATCCTATGATTACCTCTTAGCAAAACTCGCCAACTGCGACCTCAGCTTCACCATGATCTGCTGGCTGTGGAATTGGCTCCATGGTCAGACGGTGGTGGTTCACAGAAGTCAATCATCGTGGTGCACTGTGGCCAGTGCAGTCCCTCAAGGCTGTGTCCCTGGGCTATATTATTCAACATCTTCATTAATGATGTGGACATTTGAGTCAAAATTGGACTGGCCAAGTTCACCGACAACACCAAACTTTAGGGTAAAGCATCCACACCTGAGGACAGGAGGGCAATCCAGGCTGACTGTGACAGGCTCAGGAAATGGGCAAATGAGAACCTGATGGTGTTTAACACTGAAAAATGCAAGGTTCTCCACCTTAGAAAGAAAAACCCATAGCCTGCTTATAGGCTTGGCAGTACTACACTGGCTACCACTATGAGGGACTTGGGGGTCATGATTGACCACAAGATCAACATGAACCATCAATGTGATGCTGCAGCTAGTAAAGTGAGCAAAACACTGGCTTGCATCCATAGATGCTTCTCAAGCAAATCTCAGGACGTCATTCTCCACTTGTACTTGGCCTTGGTGAGGCTGCAGCTGGAGCACTGTGTCCAGTTTTGGGCCCCACAATTCAAAAAGGATGTAGAGAAGCTTGAGAGAATCCAGAGGAGAGCCACATGCATGATCAGAGATCAGGAAAACAGACCTTATGATGAGAGGCTGAGGCCTATGGGACTCTTCAGCCTGGAAAAGCACAGGCTCAGGGGTGATCTGATGGCTGCCGATAAGTTTGTAAGAGGTACTCACCAGGAACTGGGGGAACGTCTGTTCACCAGAGTGCCCCAAGGGATGACAAGGTCGAACAGTCACAATCTCCTCCATGACCATTTCAGGCTGGACATAAGGAAGAACTTCTTTACTGTCCGAGCCCCCAAGGTCTGGAATAGACTACCACCAGAGGTGGTTCAAGCACCTCCATTGAATGCCTTCAAGAGACATTTGGATGTTTATTTTGCTGGGATCCTATGACCCCTGCTGACTTCCTGCCCATGGGGCAGGGGCTGGACTTGATGATCTTCCAAGGTCCCTTCCAGCCCTAATGTCTATGGAATCTATGAAATCTATGAAATACTCAGGGTGTGCTTGCATGAGTGTCTGGGAAAATTCCAAGGATTGTGAAGTAATTATCTGTAAGTGTCAAAACACCCAAAGGTAATGAAGCACCCAGTTAAGAACAAAAAAGACTTTGTGACAAAGTAAATAAGGCCATTGTACATTGGGATGGCTGCTCAATGGCCCGGAATGTTGCAAAAATTGATACCTACCTGCCTGCTTGTGCAAAATAATTTTATTACAGAAGCACAGCCTGTTTTCCCTAAAGTGGCAAAAATTTTTAATAGCCAGGAGAGGAGTACGCAAAACATTTTTTATTTTCAAGCTTGATTACATCAGAACACCAGTGTCTGCAAAGCTCAGGATGAAAGGATGTGCAAAAGCCCCAGTGCCCCAAGGTGCTGGGGTGAAGTGTTGAAAAAGCAGCTACACCAAGTTCCAGAGAGGCCACTGCTGATGGAGAGGGGCAAAATGGAAAAAGAGGATGAAATATGTGACATGATGGAGGACATGGAGCAGGATGAGGACATGAAGGACATAGAACAGGAGGAGGAGGAGGAGGTGGCAGTACTGCTTCTGCAAATGCTATTTACCTGGGGATTACTGAGAAGGATAGGAACTGTGCTACAGTGTTCAGTGGCAAGTTGTGTTCCTGCTTTAACAGCATTAAGGACAATAATAATAATAAGATACAGGTACCCAGAGGACTTGGAACACACAGAGGAAAGCGAAGAAGTGGAATTTGACTGGGCTCTGTTGAGAAACCTGAGGAGAACCAGAATCCGCGTAGTGTGGGCCCATGACAGCAGCTCAGGCTAGTAGGAACGAATCGTGATGACCACTTGAAATGACCAACAGTGGCTGGGGATGTTCAGAATGAAAAGAGAGATGTTCTATCATATCCTTTCGATCCTGGGGCCACACATCACGAGGCAGGACACTAACATGCCTCAGGCCATCCCACCAGACAAGAGGGTTGCAATTGCCATCATGAAACTGGCCAGCCCACCCAGCCTCCGCTATATTGCCAACCAGTTTGGCCTGGTTACCTGCATGGTCAGGCTGGCATGCCAGCTGCTTAAGGAGATCACTGCAAACAAAGCTGTCTGGCGAATCCACAGCAAGTCATAGATGGCTTTAGTAAGAAGGCATTCCCAAAGTGTGTGGGGGCTTTATATGGCACTTACATCCCAGTGCTATGCCCTGCAGGGAGGGGGAGGACTTTCACAAACAGGAAAGGATATGCCTCCATGATCCTGCAAGCCATGGCAGACCACTGGGGCTGGTTCATGGACATTTATATTGGGTGAGCCGGCAGCACGCATGATGCGTGCATGTTCAGAAACTCCCCTCTGCCTGCCCTCATGGAGAAACGAGACTACGCACCCGGCATGGAGGAGTCAGTGATCCACAGTGTCATCATTCCCCCAGTTATATTAGTGGACGCTGCCTACCCCCTAAAGCCCTGGCTCACAAAGCCTCATGGAGGGAGTGTCACTGACCCACAGAAGCTGGTTTTTAAATACCACCTCAGCAGTTGCAGGATGGCCGTGGAATGTGCGTTTGGTCAACTGAAAGGACAATGGATGGTACTTATGTGTTAGCTCGAGATGGAGCAAGACAATATAACAGCCTTTATTGTAGCAGCCTGCATGCTGCACAATATCTGTGAGATCCATAGAAAGGTTTTCAAGGACCCATGGGAAGAAGAAGTGCAACAGGCAGTGGCAAGACAACAGAGATGTAGGGCAGCAGCAGCAGCACAGGGACCGAGGAGATATCCTCAAGGAGAGGCTGGTTGGATGGCCCTTGTGCATGATTGTCTGGCAGGATATATTGCTGACAGCAACACCTAGTGCTTTGTTCTAAAATAAATTAATTTTTTACACTTTAAATCTGTGTTTGTTTAGAGGGGTGTGTGGTGTTGTGGATGGGGGTGGAAGGGAGGATAGTTAGGGGAAGGGGGAGGAAATCTGGACTGGGCTAGGGTTTTGCTCCTTCCAGACTGTGAGCAGTTTGGGGGAGGGGGGCATTATGCACCATCACCCACATGTGAATGATCCCCTCCCACACACATGGGTGAGAAGGATAACTATTATAGCTCTAGGCTGGGGGGGGGGGGGGGGGGGGCGGAGACCAAGCCGAACATCAAGCCACTTTTTTAAAAACATTCCAAAAACTTTTATAAACCAGTTCATAACACACCTCCAAAAGCCATATGTGGCACTACACAAACAGATTAACAGTGTACCTGGGCAGGGAATGGGAGGGTTCCAATGGGAGCCCCCATTGGAAACTGGATGAAGATCAATGAGCTTGGGAATGCTGGGAAATGTAGTCCAAAAAATGGAAAAAAAGCCAGAAGACCTCACCACCACCAACATAGACAGCAATCGCCAATCAACCGGGTGGCAACAAACACCCACCCACCACCTCTTATGATATCATAGCAGTTATCATAGCAGCTATAGTAAATGAAAGAAAAAACACATATATTTGTAACATGGTGGGATGTGAAGGGAAAGGAATGGGAGGGGAGGATTCATGTTGCTTATCCTTGGGATGGGGTCTTTGGGATCACATACTGACAGAGACAGACCAGACCAAACAAGCATAGGTGGATGCAAGTGACAAGGATTTTGGGGTGACCATGACCGTGCCCAGGGAAGACTCCCAATGAGAGTCAGAACTGCCCAGTAAGAGTCCAGGGGTGGGGACTGGGGAGTCTGGGTGGTTTACATGTGCCTCCTGCTGTTTAGGAAAGACATTCTAGGGAGTAAATTGGTATTTGACTCCCCCTACTGAATTCTGCGGGGAACAACACACAGGGGTTTAACTCACTCAAAAGTGCCATGTTGTGCAAACACAAACGCTGTCATGCAAACAGAAATGCACCGCACCAAAAAAAAGCCACATTAATTTTTTGGGTGGTCTACAGTAGTGCCTATGTTGTTTACACACGCCCTAAGTTGAGCAAACTTTTGTAACATTTAACTGTGTTTTGTTCAGTAACAACTATCCTTCCCCTTGTAGACTGAGTGGAAGTTACATCTGTCCACAGCCTTAGGAGTTTATGGAGTGCAATAATGTTATTATTAAAAATCATGAGTCAGACTCCTAGAAATAATGAAACTGCCTTAATAATATTTTGGTGGCTTTTTATTTGCTGCCTTGTTTTGACCCTTTAAGATTTATGTTTTTGATTTTTTCCCTGCAACCATAGAAGCTAGTCTTATTTTTTTTAATCAAAGCTGCGATTCTCATGAAATCCCACAAGTCCATGAAAGCTGGCAACATAGCGAACACAATATGAATTGAGAATGTCTGTTTCAAGGTAAATCACTTACTGATGTGCCCTTAATGTGGAAGCACACTGGTGATCTTTTTGATGTTGTCTCCATAATGTCTGTAACATCTCAGAACTGACAACATTAATTGAAGGCCTGGTAATAATAAATATAGTGTGCTGTAGTCCAGTAAAATTAAGGCATGTATTAATTTTATTTTGCTGCAGAAACTCTGACAGTTCCTGTGTGTAATAGGTGCTTTGAACAGAGATACCTCTAGAGATGGGTTTAGTTGCTTCCTGCAGATGTGCCCTTTTCTAGTTGGCCAATCACTAAAATTGGCAGCAATTGCTGGAGTAGCAAGAAAATCCTGCTTGTTGGCTAAAAGAAGAGTGCTTCATATCATTACTTATACAGTAAAAGGATATATAAAAGGTTAAACTTGGAGAGAAAATATTTTATAATTGTGACACTGTGTTTTCTTACAGTAATTTATGGGCAAAATGTAGGAAAGGAAGAACACAAACTATAAATAATATGCCATATGTAAACTTAAAGGCTGCAGCAAATTCTTTTTACTTAAAAATTGATATTGATGTTCATTAATATAAATTACTGCATTTCAGATGACCCTGATGTCCTTGAGGCCAGATGTCACTGACTGATTTACAGCTTCTGGGCAGGGGGAAATGGGGAAGGGAATAGAGGGAGTGATCTCATTTTGTCAATGTAGTTATGGTACCAAATTACTAAAAAATAGAGGTTTGGGACCTGATTAATAACTGACATGGAAGTTACAATTGAATCAAGGTATTTTCTTATTGCTCAGCTCACATATTCAAGAAATCTGCTTTTCAAGTGGATTAATATAAAATCTAAAATTAAGAAAAGGAGCTTAAAATACAGTGTGGATTACTGAATTATTGTATCTTTCATATGCCAGTAGTTGTCTTCTTGTGGTCCAGATTCCACCACTGAATGTGCATATACAAGCTCTGTCTAAAGTCAGTAGCTGCTGAAATACATGTGCCTATGATAAAATTAGTACCTGTGTTTAAGATAGATGGGTATTTAATTAGTATTGGTCCTTCATTAATACTGGTGTTTAAGGTAGAATTCAGATCAGTTTATACAATTAAATATTTTCATTCTAAGAGCAAGTCCTGGTATTCTATTCTCACTAAATTGATCCTTTATTTGTAAGAAGTTTTGAGTGGCCAATAACAATCTTCAGTCTTTGAGTTTCCAATATTTTACTGCTATAAAGTGGTATAATAAAAGTGGTTGTAGAACTAGTGACTTCCATATAGGCCTTGCGTTCTTATGGAATTTAGTGTTTGATTTAATGCAAGTTAAGCCATAAAGGGCACGTTTTATGCACGCGTTTGTTGATCATTAAAACTGAGAATATATGCTTCTGATCATCAGATAGTCATTCCTATTCTACCGTATGAAATGCAGACATATAACAAAATACTTCTACCAATCACTTTTTACACCAACAACTGAAGCTCAGAAGATTTGTAGAACTGAAATTAAGCTTGTTTAGAGTAGATAGACAGTTGTGTAGATCCTACAGGAAGTATATGGGCTCACAAAAAAAAACTTAAATTATTTTAGGCCACATACAAACACTCAGTTCTAGCAATGGAAAATGTCCACTGTTAGAAGGGATTATGAGAGAGGGAGTAGTAGAGATGACCAGTCTGCAACTGACCCCTCTCCCCTGCTCCTTGCACCCTCCTGAACATCAGGACCCCAGTGTGAGAAGCAGGAGGAGAGCCTGCCTCCCCCACCCCCTCCAGGCTACAGGAGGAGCTGGAGCATCTGTTCCTTCATGTCTTCTATAGACTGGGGTGACCCTGGTCAATGGAAGGCAGGAAGCTTTTTCCCCAGCTCTGTTCCTTCTGGTCCTCAAGAAGAGTTAAGCCATGGAAAATTGTTCAGGTGTTGAGTCTCCTGGGAAAAGCTCTCCTGGGAATTATTTCTACTTTGTGGTAGAGTTATTTTTCTCCCAGGACAGCCATTTTTGCCCTGAGAGAAAAGGCTGGAATGTCTGCACTTGTTTGGTTTCTACTGGGAGAACAGTGATTTTGCTGGTAGAAACTGAATATCTGTACATGGCCTTAGTCTCTTCTGGTATCATGTGGTGTACAATTTAAAAATTAACAGTTATTTCATATATGGGGTGGTGGGGAAGGAGGAAGAATAATTTCTTAAATTTGGCTGTCATTCTCATATGACCAGATCCAAATGCCATTGAAAACTCAGCTATATAGACTTTAGATCAAGCCCATGCCTAAAATTTTAGAATATTTTTCAACAATTTTGGAAATTTAATTAAGTAATGCTTATTATTTACCTTTAGTAAGACTTCCTAAAGAAAATTAATGTTTTAACTACGTGGACAGGAGTGCAATCCTGTAGATAGTATGTAGGATGGAAAAATTGTTTAAAGTTTCTTTAGGATATGCAAAGCTGAAGCAAGTACAGCTTTGGGCCAAAAGATTCCATGTTCTCATTGGAAAAAAAAACAAGCAATTATAAACCGTAGTTCCTAATTTTCTGCAAGCGTATTAGTAAATCGAAACTGACCTTGACCTTAGCTTCTGCTAATTTTGTAACACTGACATTTTTCCCCTAGTAAACTGTTTCACTTTCTACTGCATAAGAAAATCCTACAGAGTTTTCCAAATACTTGAATTATAATGTAAGTAAATAGCTGGTTTTAATCTCAGTGATATGTTGAGAGTCATTCTATGCTATGATTATTAAGCTATACCAAACAGCTATGCACATAACAATGAAAATCTCACGTATGTTATTAAAAGTAAAACTATCAATGTGTGCTTGTCTTATGCTACAGAAATGTAAATAGTAAAATACAGTGTAGATAAAGTGTGCAATAATGGTAACTCAAACCAAATTAAAGTAACAGATAACATCAGGGGAGAGGAGGATACAATGGTGTGTTGGTAACTCATGCAAAGGCAATTTTATAACAGCCACTAATTCTGTAGAACTCATTTATTACAAAGTCTTACAATCCATTTTCCTGCCTTTATTTTGTTTAGAAATATTCCTTTTCTCTATTTTATTGTTTCTGCTCTGTCTTAATTTGTACAAAGGGAGTTTGTTAATTCTCACCAAAAAATATGATGCTATACACATGGAACAATGTTCCTTCCTTTTATGGTGTGGCGGCGAAGTGCCCCCACAGGCTCTCGAGGGAGAGAAAGGAGGACCCGCAGACCCCAGACCCCGAGAGCAAGCCCCCAGAGGGGCATACGTACCTGCTGAAGAGCAGCGGGAGCAGGAGCCACGCTCGCGGCTGCAGCCGCGCGAACCGCCATTACGCCGGCTGTGGCAACAACTGTTCCTGGCACGGGGAACAGCTGAGCCAATCCCAGCAGCCGTAGCGGCAGCTGCGGGAAAGTTTTAAAACGCCGGCAGAACAGGGAGAGAGAGGAAGTCAGAGAGAGAGAGCACGGGTGGGCTGCTCATGCTGCGAGCTCGGGCACGGAGAGGAGAGGACCCAGCCTGCGGGTCTCAAGCAGGCAGCTTAGCAGAGAGCTGTAAGCCTTCTACGGGAGGCAGAGCAGAAGGCAGACAGAGAGTGCAAGCCGAGGCACTCTCTCAGTCTCCTGAAGCAGCTGACGTTCAGGAGGCAGGGGAGCACTCTGCTGCTGGTAGGAGAGGGGAGACAGCGGAGGCTCCAAGAGGGAGCTGGAATCAGGGGAATCACCCTGCAGCTCCTCCTAACTTGGAGGAGTATTTCCTGTAAAAGAGGAGAAAGGAGAAATCGCTCCCAGAAGGAGGGAGAACGACCGGGAACCGGAGAACCGGTCTGAGGCTGTCATACAAGGCCTGGAAACATCTTGAACGCATCACCCAGCAGTTGGCGCGTGGATGGGGTGTAGGGGAGGCGGAGCCCTGTGGACCACCGGGTCAGATGACCGTGAGTAACACCATCTATTGGGAGGCCCCACCCAGGATAAAGATCTCCACTGTAGACCCCTCTTAAGGTATATATTTACATCCAAGTCATGGCAGGTGAGTTGAGGGGAGGGGCAACACCCCAATAGACCAGGCGGAGCGGGGCGCAGGCTCCACATATGGCTTGTCTAGTTTTGTTCAACCTCCACTAGAAAAAGACTTCAGTGAAAAATAGCTACATATGGGTAATATTTAAACATCATTCTCAATCCTTTGGTCTGCTGAGCTCCTAACTGGTACAGCTCAAGGAAGGAGGCAAAGTACTTATACCAGTTTCACCAAATTAACTTCTACTATAAGTTAAAACAGCCACTGGACTATTGTAAGATTTGAATGGTTCCCTAGGGACCATTATACTATCTGGAGATTGGCAGAGGTGGTTTATTTATTGGCAGAGATGGTTTTATTTCATAGTTTATTTCTGCTATCTCCCATTATCTTTATATCCTCACCTCATCCCCTCTTCATCCTGACACATTCTCTGTGCTTGTATGGCCAGACTAGAATTTCCCTAGACTGAAGAAATACTCATCATTCCCATTAGGGATGATCTAAAATCCCTTTATACTACCTGCACCACAGCATGGGGTAAGGATATGACTCATTATTTTTAAGATAATTGCAACACCATCCTATAAAAGTGTTTCTCAAGTTTCAAAAATGACATGAAGTAAGGAGGATACTTTGAACAACATGTCTTTGTCATAGTGTATAACACTCAGAATATTAAAAATCTCTGGGATTTAAAAAGTAGGACAAATATTTCAGTATTGGTCAGTAGAAATAGTTTGCCTGAAACATTTTCATGGACTTCAGAAAGTTTAGAACTTTTTTTTAGGAAAACTAACAATTTTTGAAACAGTATAATACTTACCCTGTCTCCTTGTCTGTTTTTCAATAGATTTTACTACAGAATTATTGGTGGTAACATGAGGTTTTGTTCAAAGGAAATCCAAAGACTTAATTGTAGTTTTTAAAGGAAAGTATTGCATCAGAAGGATTAATTTAAATACATTTGTTGGCTCTGTACTGTCACCACAGTTCATTCATTCTGATTTTTCCCTGGACTTGTTAAAAATGGAACATATAGGAAGGAACAATTCATAATGGCACTTTTAAGTCACTGTATTTTGGGTTTAAAGTATAGCACTGCTCATAAAATAGTTATTACTAAACAAAAAGCTCCATAATCTATGTAGCAATTTTAGGCACTTTTAAAAATACCTTTTTGCTGAATTTTATGAATGTTCTGACTTATAAAAGAAGCTCTTTCTCCTGTCATTCTGTTATAATTTAACAATCCAAGAGTTAAGACACAGAACAGATAAGTAAAGAATAATTATTTTCTAAAGGGAAACTGTGAGGCAAAAAGAATGTTCTAAAAACAGCTTTCCATGAAAATATCATCTATGTAACAAAAATGCATTTCATGATTAAATATGAATATTTTTCAAACTGACCTACTTTTTAAAGACTGGTTTATGCAGAAAATAGCTTATTCCAATGAAAAATACCGTTTTAGAGGAGTTGAATCCATTTGCAAGCTAAGATTCAATTCAGAAAAATACTTTATATTTTTTTTAATTAGGAAAAAATTGAAAGATGTTCATTTTGAAAATTGCCAAGATGTTAAAAATGCAGTGAAATCTAAAAGTAAAAATCATTTAGCAGTGAACAAAATTAATTCTACTAAGAAAGCACCACAAAATTCAATTTTGTTTTTAGCAGTGTTAGATTGATATTGTACCCATGGGGCGTGTCCAGATGAGCGCGCACGTGCCTCTAGCATCATCTTAAAGCCAGTCAGAGCATCTCTGTGGTTGGCCTTTGCCCCGGTGCTGAAGCTCTTCGCCTACCCATGTGGGGCAGGCAGCGTGCCAGCTGCAGGGAGCAGCCCCACCTGGTCCCATCCCTCACCTGGCCCCCAAGCCCATAGCTTCTCCCACCCAGCCCCAGCCCCCACCTGCCCCCAAGCCCCCCCATCACTGCCCCACCCAGACTCCTCCTTTTGCTGCCCCCAAGCCCCCCAATCCCTGCTCCACCTGGCCCCAGATGCCCCCTGAGACCTCCCCCCCCCCGATTGCTGCCCCACTTGGTCTCAGCATCCTGGCAATTAAAAAAAAAACAACAAACATTCACCAGCAGTAGCAGCTGCCATTGGGGTCACTGGGACCTCGTAGCAGAGCCCCCAGCAGCACAGGTCCAGGTGACAGCCACAGCGGCCCCAGCTGCAGGACACCCTGCCAACCAGAGTCCCCACAGCCCCTGCTACTGCTGGTGAGTATGAGGCTTTTGTTTTTAGTGCTGGTAGGATGGGACTGGGTGGGGCAGCCACTGGGGGGGCTGCAGGAGCTAGTGGGGGATGGTGCCAGGGGGGCAGCAATCTGGAAGGGCTGGGGGAGAAAGCGGGGGTTGGGCATGTGGGCCCTGCAGGGGGGATAACCACTGCAGGAGCCATATGACCCCTGTTGTGGGGGCTGTAATCCCTGTTGGACAGCTGTGGCCCCTGTGGGGGGTGGTTGTAACCCCTGTAGAGGACTGTAGCCCTGTGGTGGGAAGTCCATGTGCTGTGCAGGAGGGCTGCACCCTGCAGTGGGCAGGGGACCTACCCCTCCTGAGCAGGCCCCCTCCACAGTCCCTCCACAATCCACCCACACCTACCCACACACCCCACAACTCCCCACATCCCTCCACAACCACCCAAATCCCCCACCCCACTTCCCATCCCCCTTCTGCAAACCCCACATTCCCCCAGCACACACCCTGCATGCCCAGCTGCCAGACAGGATGAGACCTGCTTGCAGGAGCTGTGGCTGCAGGGGCAGTTGTCCCCACATGCTAGTTAGTGAAGGGGTCACAGGAAGCTCTAACTGCTCTATGGTAAGAAAACCAAAGGCAAACAGCAAGACATATAGGTATTTAGAATGCATCTTATTATGATGATGGAGACACTGGTAGGCTTCCAAATTGCTTTAACACTGTAGCTTTATCAATAAAACATTTCCCAACTGATCACTCTCTCTCTCTCCAGTGGTCTTTTGTTTTAATTGTGGAGGAACATGGATTTTGGGGTATTTTACAGAGTGACTTTGGGAATTTTTTATCAGGGATTTTTCAGTTTTCAAATAAGGAAAACCAGAATTCCTGCTAGGGAGGCAAGTGGCAGGACCCAGGCAGAGGAGCCTGCTCAGAACTGGCACTTTGGACCCAGATGGAGGTGACTGACCTCCTGGCCAATTGGAACCAGGAGGACATGCTTTGGCAGTTCAAAGCAGGCCGCCACACTCGGAACATCTTTTGGACAATAGCTGACTAGATGGCCGGGCAGGGAGCATACATAGCAGTAGTGCCACACAAAGGTCAAATCTGCAGCCACAGCCCACTGGCAGCTGGCCCAGAGGGGCAGATGTCTCTACTGGCTGTCCTGTACCCATCCAGGCCTGGCAGGTGTGCAGCAACCCCCCACTGCTAGACTGCTGCAGTGGGTAGAGGGTACAGGGAACTCTCAGGGCTGCTTCAGCTGTCCAGCTGGCACAAGGGGTAGTGTCCCCAGGTACCAATTATCTGGGCCCCAGGAGCTCCTAAGAGTGAGTGCCCTGAGCTACTTCACAGGGCAGCTTTTTGTATTGATGGGAACAGCACAGGTGTTGGCCCCAGGCTCTAGCTCCCCCTGGCTGCAGACCCAGGAGGAGCCAGGCATGGTTATTTTGCCCCAAGTGGCACAATTTGCCCCACACCAAAGTGCATATCCTGGCATGTGCACTGAGGCAAAAAGCCCTGGCTCAAATTTGCATCACTTCTATTTGATCTGCTGCAATTGTCAATAATGGATGCACCCATTGTCAATAATATGACAATGCAATTCTGGGCCATGTCCACACATGCAGGCATGTGTGCTTGCAGCAGCTCAAATAGTGCAAATTTGAGCCAGTGCTTTTTGCCTCAGCAGACGTGCCCGGACATGTACTTTGTTGTGGAGCAAATTGTTCCAACTGGGGCAAAATAACCATGCCTGGCTTCTCCCAGATCTGCATCCAGGGGGAACCACCTGTGCTGCCCTCAGCAGTATAAAAAACTTCCCTGGAAGCAGCTCAAGGCTACTTGCCCTCAAGGCTACTTGTCCTTTCTTCCCTGAGAAAGGAGCCTCTGGGAGGAAGTTGGTCATGTCCTTTCCTATCCCAGGCTGTTGTTGTTGCTGGTTGCTACAACCTTGGTCTCAGGAGCTTCTGGGGAGAATACACCCAGGCCCTTCTTGCCTCTGGCTACTGCTAGCTGCTGGCTTCATCTCAGAACTTTTGGGGGTAAGTTGGCCACATCCCTTCCTGCCTTGGGCTGGAGCTACTGCTGTTGCTGCCCCCCCACCACAAGGGGGTGTGGTCCTTCACTGTATGTCACTGCACTCCCTCAGGGAGGAGCCCACCGCACCCCAACTTCTACAGTCCTGTTCCGGCCTACTGCCCAGCCCACTGCCAAGCCATGGTCGAGGAACAGCCTCAGGAGGGAGCCTGTGCTCTCTGTGGGCCCCTCCCCAACCATCACTGCCAGAGCCTAAAGGTGCCTTGCTTGCCCCAGCTGCCTTGGCAGGCCACCCCCTGCCTTCACCTCCACTTTCACCTGAAGCACACCCTGAGTGGCTGAGCTGGACAACCTCTACCACCACTACTGCTGCTGCTGCTGCTGCTGCCACCCCCTCTCAGGAGAGAGGGAGATTCCTTGCTGCACCACCTGAAACCACACCTGCACTAGATCACTCCCTAATTGAGTGATTGCTCCTGCCCTTCCCCACAGCTGCCTCACTGCATCTGATCCTGCTGTTTTTCCTGCCTATTGCTCTGTTGCTGGGTGCCTGGCTGGAGGCCTGAGGGGCTTCTGGACTGATCTTCAACAATCAAAGCCCTTCCACTGCTCCAGCCATCCTTTACATCTGCCTCAGCAGCTTTCCCTGTGTATTTTTGCCCATGTGTGGTAAGTCCTGTGGTCCACTCCCCCTGCCCTGGTGTTTGTTATGTGGCTAAGTAAGCCAGCTCAAGTTTCCCCAGCCCTTGTATGTCAGTTCCATCTCTCCCACATTCTCCAAGTATAGCCTTTCCCACTTTCTTTCCTGTGGGGCTGTAGCTCAGTGAGCTTCGGCCCCCTTCCTCCCTACCCCACTTTTCCCCAACAACCCCAGCCTGCCCCATTAGATTCACCAGCCCCACTCTACATATGGGGGGGGGGGGAGGGTCATGGTTTTCCCCTGTCTGGTGTGAAACAATGGCAGGGCAAGAACCTTCTGGCGGGGAGGAAGATGCCCCCACAAAACTTCCTGCAGCCCCCACTGTGGGGACAAATCCCATCCAAGCCCCCAAAGGGATGCATGCCCCTGCGGACCTCACCCTGGAGGCTGAATCCAAACAACCTCCTCCAGGGGCAGAGAAGCCTGAGACCTCTGCTGCGGCGGCAGGTGAGACTCTGGCAAGGACCCAGCAGGGCCAGGGGGTCTCCCTTGCCCAGGCCCCTCCCAGAGGAGTTCCCAAGCCCCCTTCCCCACCATCAAGGACCAAGGGCAAGGGAAGTGGGAAGGGCTCCTCTTCAGGCTCCTCTACAGCTGGGGGTGGGAATGGCAAGGGTCCCATCCACAAGCCTAGACCACCAGCACCTGAAGGGACCAGGTGTGCCACAGCAACCAGCACACCCACGCAGCCTGTCCCTGACCCTAACCCCAGCCCCACCAGTGTAGCCCCCCAGTTATGCAAAGGCAGCTGTGGGGAGAACCACAGCTGTGTGGCCTGGACCCTCCACCACTGGCCCTTCCAGCACAGGCAGCAGGGCCCCCTTTCCAGCACTCACCCATAGGCATGGGGTGAAGTGCCAACTGCCCAAACCCTGGGGAGAATTATCTCCCCAGTGGTAGCCAACCACCACTGGGGTGCCAAGACCCCAGCATCCACCACATGTGCTCATTCTGTCATCAGGTCATGATCCAGCTGGTGGCAGAAGCATGGCTGGAGGCTGGAGGCCAAGGGCAGCCTCATAATTCCTTTTCAGGGGGCCCTAGTGAGGATTTTCTACGTGTTGTGGGACCTGCGGTGCTTCCAGTGCCCTGGTCCAGGGCTCTTGCATCATGATTGCCCCATGGGCCAGGTGGGGAGGGTATCCATAGGGTCCACTGGCAAGAGGGGTGCCCCTACCACCAGCTCCCCTCTTCACTGAGGCCCCCCTGGCATCCCAGTCACAACTACCAGCTCCTCTGTGAGCTCAGGGGACCCCACCCCCCAACCAAGTTTGGCAGAATCCCAGGAAGGGGGGCAGCACCTGGGAGATGAGATGGAGCAGGAACCCCCTGCTCTTGGCCATGCCCCCCCTGTACCTGCCCCACCACCCCAGCCCTCACCTTCTCCTAGTGGAGCCTGTCCACCTGAGGACCACCCCATGGCTGAGTGGGTGCAGGTCCCCTACAGGCACAAAGCTAAGAAAAAGGCCTGGGTGCAGCTAGAGCCCTTTGCCCACCCCCCCACCCCTCAGACCATTACATACAGAGAAGGCACAGTTCAGCTTCTTGGGGCCTCCCCAGTTGTGCCTGACACCTCACCCATGGGAAATATTAAAAGGGTTGTACCAGTAGAGGAGGCTTTGGGGATGCTGGACACTCCCAAACAGGGGCCCATGCAGGAAGCCCCTCACTCTACTGTCCAAAGCTTGCTCCCTGAAACCACAGGCACTGATGCTGAAGCCAACCCAGAAGAAGGTCTGGCAGCAGAGCCCTCCCCCTCTGATAATCTGGGGAAGACATAGGCCCTCGGACTGTCCCCAGTGAGCCCTGAGGAGGGAGATCCCCTTTCCCAGGACCCTGAGGCAGACACCAAAGCCACCCTGGTGCCTGATGGGACTCTTCCCTCCCCCTCCCAGAAAATTCTCACTTCCACCCTGCCCCGTGGTCCTGCACCAGATGCGGTCTGGTTTGGGCCCCCTGATCAACAAGCTGATCTTGTCAGGAACCCTGCACAGACCTGCCAGGACTCCAGCTCTACCCAACCCCCATCCTTACCCTGACCTCTGTCCCAAGGGGCTGCAGACCTCTCCCAATCCAAACCAGAGTCTGGGGTCTTAGTGGACCGGGGGTTCAGACAGTACCTACACCAGGCATTGAGATGCGTGAGACCCTTGCTGAAACATCTACTCCATCCCCGCCCCCCCCCCCCCCGCCACCAGCCATGAGGTCATTTAAGATTGTAACCCTCAATGTCCACGATTGCAGGAAGGGTTTCTGGTGATGCTGGGTGCTCTCCTTCCTTCAGGAGGGGGGTTACCCTGTGGTATTCTTGCAGGAGACCCTGATGACTCCAGCTGACAGATCTAATTGGCAGCTGGAGTGGGGAGGCAAGGACTTTTTTAGTCACCTCTCGGCCACCTCTTGAGAGGCGGCCACCCTCTTGTCCCCAAGCCTGCAGCTGGAGGTTCTCTAGGACATTGAGGTGGTGCCAGGACACCTGCTGCACCTGTGGGTCCAAGTGCAGGGGCTGGTCCTGAATCTTCTGAACGTGTACACCCCTGCGAGGGACCCGGAGTAGGCAGATTTTTTTCTGCCAGGTGGCCACTTACATTGGCACCCTCAACCCTCGTGAGTGCCTGGTCCTTGGCGGGGACTTTAATGTCACCCTAAACACGCAAGACCAGTTGGACAGGGAATGGAACCAGGCTGCTGTGGACATCCTCGGGGAGATCCTGACAGACTACTCCCTGGTGGACATGCCTTTCAACATATTGACCCCCCGCCTTCATCTATGTGAGGGTGGGGAGAAGCAGGCATGCCACTCCCGGTTGAACCAGGTTTATATCTTTTTGCCACACTTTGCCTGAGCCCACTCCTCTGGCATCCAGCCATCCCCTTTTAGTGATCACCACCTTGTCTGGGCCCAGGCTACACTAGGGCCTGGGCATCTGGGGTGAGCCTACCGGCATGTCAAGGCCAGTCTGCTGGAGGATGTGGGCTTCAGGGAGGCCTTCCAGGAGTTCTGTCTGGCCTGGTGGGAGCAACAGGCAGCTTTCCTCTTAGCTCAGAGATGGTGGGACATGGGGTAGGTGCACATCTGGCTTTTTTGCCACAGCTACACTTGGGGGCACACCTGGGAAAGGGAGGCAGTCTGGGAGCATCTCAAGCTGGAAGTGCTAGAGCTGAAAGGTGCCTGCCCACAGACCCAACCAGCCCATCCCTCTGTGGAGAGTGTTGAGAGAGGTGGCAAAAGCTTCATGCTCTGGAGGAATTGATCAATTGGCAGGCAGAAAGGCAGACAGATCAGTTGGGAAATGTTTTCTTGATATATTGACAATTTTGAAGCAATTTGGAAGCGTACCAGTGGCTCTATCATCATAATAAAATACATTCTAAAATATCTATGTGCTTTGGTTTTGGTTTTATTATCATAGAAAAATCAGAGCTCCCCCTTACCCCTTCACTAACCAGGATGTGGGGAAAGCTGCACCTGCAGCCACAGCTCCCACCAGCAGGTCCCATCCTGTCTGGCAGCTGGGTATGCAGGGTGTGAGATGTGGGAGGGATATGGGGTTTGCAGGAGGGGGGTGGGAAAGGGGGTGGGGGTGGGGTTCATGGGTGAGCATGGGGTGTGGGTATAGGAGGGATGTGGAGTTTGTGAAGGGGTGAGGGGATGTGCGTTGTTATGGGGGGCTATGAGGGTGTGGGATTTGTGGCAGGGCTTGAGGGGGGTCCACTACATGCCTGCCCCCTGCCTACCCCCTGTGACATGCAGCCCCCAGCACTGGCAGCAGCAGCAGCCAGCCGGGCCATCTGGGCCATGGCTTGCTGCAGAGCTGTGCACAGCCCTGCAGCAGCACAGCACAGCCTGACCCAGGGTCTGTACATGGTGAATTGACCTGGCATGGCACACCCTGCTAGCACATGGCTTTGAACAGGACTGGGATGGCTCCTGCCACCATGCACAGCATCTCTCCACATGTCACGCTGAGCAGGGCCAGTTTGGGTCCTGTTTCCATGTGTCCCATGCACCATCCCCATGTGCTAGCCACCTCTATTGAGGCAGGACCTGACTCAGCCCAATGCCCAGCCCCTTTGCAAGGTGCCAGGTCCCTGGGTGACAGCAAGAGTAGCCCAGTTCTGCCTGAAACCACATGGCTGCAGGCCTGGCTGGACCAGTCCCATGCTATGTGGCACAGGTGGTACTGGGTCTGAGGTGGCCAGGGCTGCACTGCATTGTGGGGGGCTCTGCCAGCAGTGGGTCCTGAGTGCCCCATGGCTGCTGCTGCAGGTGGGGAGGGCTGTATGCCTTGCGAGGGGCAGGCAGGGGACCTGCTTCCCCAGCCATCCCCCACACACACCCACAGTCCCACATCACACACAATCCCTCCACGTCCCTACTTACCTAGGATGGCACCTGGGTCCAGATCACTGCTGCAGCCTAGCCCTGCTCCTATTTGCCCCATTATGCTGGGACAGCAGGGGAAGGAGGCAGGCATAGAGATGCTCTGGCTGGGTGCCAGAGCATCTTTTTGGAGGACCCAGCCTCCATTTGCTTCAGGGCAGAGCATGCCCTGTATCACTTTTTCTTCTGGGGTTTTTTTTTATACCAGGATTTCCCAGTATCAAATTTAGAGTCTGTGCTGCAAATATAAAGTGCAGGGAACATTTTTAGTTTCCAGCATGCCTCTTGTGGCATCTTAAACTGCTTTGAGATGCTGCAACAAGCGTGTGCACACTTGTTTGGACACACCCATGCAATATGTGGCACCGCAAATATGTCTGCAGTGCCATATACCACACAGTCCGGTGTTCTCTGCATTGCAAGGGTGCACTGTTCACGTGTGTGGTGCTCCACTTTTTTTTTCTGCGGGTTTTTTTTTACTCCTGGATATCCAGGGGTCAAAAAAATAAAAAGATAAAAACTGGGAAAAATAAACAGAGCAGTACATGCACAGGCAGCACACAGCTGAAAAGTAGAGCCAGGCTGCCTGGAGCCATGCTGCAGCTGCTGGCCAGGCTCCATAGGCAGAATTACCACAGCTGCAGCCCTGGAAGGCCCCCAGGACCCCAAGTAAGGCTGATGGGGCCAGCACTGTGCTGACCCCAGCCTCCCCTACCACCCCCGAGGTACCTTGTCACTTGCCGAAGTGTGCCTAGCATGGGTGTTCCCCAGGGATAGGTAGCTATGTGCTGCTTCTACTTGTCCCTGGGGAACCAAATGTCCATGCTCATCTGGACATACCCATGGTGTCCTGGAAATATGCTAGGGGAAAGGGATTTTTGTGTTTGGTAACTTTACTGAACCTGAAGAAGAATGCTTTCCAACTACCCCAACCCTGTGATTCGTGCAATAAAACACACCAGCCACAAATAACCTTGCTTCTTGGAATTTTGTTTTTGATTTTTCTGTTAGCCAGCAAACTCAAAATGAATAACTGCTTTTCACTTTTGTAACTATTAGGCTGCTGGAAGATGTTAATTTATATGCATGATTGGGGTCTGATTAATTTTATCCTGGATCCCAAAAATCATGTCCTGCCATGTCAGATGTCCAGTTCTGGGGACCTGGGATTGCACACACTGGTACCTTTAAAGCCATGCTATGAAGCCCAGCATCAGGGACCAGTGACACGGGCTGCACAGTATGGCTGGAAATGTGCTGGCACCTTCAAAAATCTTGCTGTGCAACCCACATGTGGGGCTATGTGATGATATGATAAAGGGTTGAACATGTAGCATATTACAATTTTGCAGAGGAGTCTTTCTGATTGTTAAATATCCATATTTCTATTTTTATTTAAAAGTCCTGGAAATCTTCCTAATGTCCTTCAGGTTTGGGGTTTTTAAGTCTTGTTTTAATACCAGCTACATTTTGGGTCATATTTGAGCAAACAATATATATTAAATTTGGTGAAAAATGGAGCATAATTTCCAGAATACTTTTAGAAATACAAGATTAGGAAAGTATTTGTAATTTAACAAAACCATACAGCACTGTAGTACTGGGAAACCTGGAAAACCAACACCTGTTTCCAAGTAAACTGTCCAGTTCCATTTTAAAGAGGGCTCTGGAAAATACATGCCAGGGTTTAAGGGTAATCTGTAATAGAGGTTGTTAAGTTTTCCAGTGTGAAGCACCTGGATAGCAAGAAAAGGTGCTATTTTTGCTGTGAACCAAACATTTTATTTCCTTTCAAAAGTCAGTAGCAGAGCTATGAACAATAATTAAACCCTATGTTACAAATGTGTTGGGGTTTTTTTTGTCCCGACAGAATGTGATTGAACTTGTCAAATCTGCAGATACCTCTTCCCCTGCTCCACTAGAAGAAGGTCTTTCTTACAATATATATTCATCATTTATAGCAATGCCTCCAGCTGCAGAACTAGAAACAGAGGTAAAGTTTTTTTTAATAGCTGTTTCATTATGAGCCACCTACATCTAACTTTTTCACATTAAAGCACCAACTAAATCACCAATTTCATTCCTTATTTGTGCAATCAAGATACTGGATGCATTCATATTTACATTGAATGAAGTTACTGTTATTGTATTAATTAGACAGCAAGGGAGGGTATATGGAGTAATTTAGTTGGTATTCCTAAGCATCTCCCTCTAAGCAATCGCATTACCTTTGTATTGTGCTCTCTGTGTCTTTGCCAATGAAAAGAAAATTCTGAAGTTCACTTCCAAAGCAGCACTTTTAAAATGCCAGCTCAGTATTTGGCTGTTGTGTTATGGGGCTGGCATAATTTTGATGCTGTACCTAACAGTAGAATGTTTAAGTTGACTCAATTTGTATGGCATTTATTGTTAGGAAATTGATCAAGAGTATTATCCAGAAGAACCCCAACCAGAGGAGGAATCCCTAAAAGTAGATCCATTGACTGGTTTCACCACTGAAGATGTTAAATCTGTACTGGGTCAGATCACAAATGAAATTATTGGCAGCCTGCAGGTACTAGTACTACAAATATATTCAGTAATTCTAACTTTGGCTAATTGGCTAACCCCTACTTCAATGACTGTAAACTATACTTACACCATATGGGCAAAAGAACCCATTCATATGCTGTAGGAATGTGATTTATCAGCTATAAGTAGCTTGCAGATTAGTCACCCCATGAGATAAGATCCAAAAAATAGATTAAGTGGCATAACAACATATGTTTCCACAATTACTATGGATTTTGGAAAGCATGAGCTAAATCCTGCTCTCATTGATACAAATGATAAAATTCCCTTAAATGCACTGTGAGAACACATGCAGTGTTGTACATGTACAGTAAACATTTTCAAACGTGACACTTTGCAATGTATATCAAGTATTTACGGCACAGACAGAAATGACAGTTTTTGCCTGATGTGGCCTCTGAAAGCACTCTAGTCTATTACCATGACCAAGCAGAAGTGCATGGTTCCAAAGCGCTTTAAAAGGGCCCAATCCCACAATTGCATGAGGGTTCAGATGAAGACATTTCAAAACATAGCATCTTCAGTAACTTGTCTGCACTGCCTACTACTGGTTTTTTAGGGGGACCAATCAGGGGGGAAAAGGGAGAGGGGGGAGTTTGGTCTGGGGGTTTTTCAGCCCACACTGGAGGGTGAGGTGGGTTGATCCACCCACCCCACACTCCAGTGTGGACTGGAGAACCCATAGAATGAGCTCTGCTCCCTTTTCCCCCTCCCATTCTGAAAACATCCCAGGCTGGGAGGAAGGAAGGGCCATTGCTAGGGGAAACCAGCTGCAGGTTTGAAGCCAGCAGCTAGATTCTCCTCACCCCTGGAACCAATAGTGAACTTCTGTTTGGTCTGAGGGATTGTTATAACTCAACACATTCCCTGCAAAGTGTTCTGAATTACAGCAGGGAGCTGCACTTGTGTATGCACCCTTAGGGTACGTTCAGACATGTGTGGAAGTTTGGTTCCCTGGGGACAAGTAGCAGTGGCACACCTTACGCCACCACTACTTGTCCCCGGGGAAAGCCTGTGCCATGCAAACTTTGGTGCACACCAGGTTGCCCTGGGTGGGGTAGGGGAGGCTGAGGCCAGCACTGGACTGGCCCCAGCAGCCTGTCCTGGGGGCCTCCCAGGGCTGCAGCCATGGCAATTCTGCTGCATGGAGCCTGCCCAGCACCCGCAGCACAGCTCAAGGCAGCCTGGCTCTGCTTTTCAGCAGCGCACAGTGGCCGAGCATGCATTGCACCCATTTTTTTCCTGTGATTTTTTTTTTTTTTGATCCCTGAATGGTCCCAGCTCCACCCTGGAGGGTCATAGCCCCCATCCCCCACAGAACCCCAGCCCCCCTGCCCAGGGCCCATAACTAACTTTTAAAAGCAGCAGTGGGGGGACCATGCGCTGAGCCCAGCCTGGCCATGCCGGTCCTGGGGCTGTTCTTGCCGCCCAGCCGGGCTGGTCTTGTGGCAGCAGGACCTGGCACAGCACACGGGGACTGTGTGCCAGGCTCAACCAGGTCCTGGGCCCCCTCTGTAGCCCAGCCGGGCTGGGCCCATGGTGACAGGACCCAGTGTGGCATGCAGGGAACATTTGCCAGACCCAGCTGGGTCCTGGGGCCCCTCTGCAGCCTGGCCAGGCTGGGCCCAGATCCCTGTGGCTCGCTAGTCTGGCTTTGCACCAGAGTGGGTCGCATGGCTCTGGGAGGCATGCACAGGAGCCACACCTCCCAGAGCCCTGTGACCCTCTCTGGTGCAAAGCCAGACTAGTGAGCCACATGGGACTGGATCAGGTCCTCACCCACCCCCACCCCCCACAGGCACAGGGGGCAGAGGCAGGAGCTGGCCCTGGGGCCTGGCCCATACTGACAGGACCTGGTGCAGCACATGGTTCCCTCATGCCGCACTGTCCTGCCACCCGGCCAAGCCCTTCCTATAGCAGCAGGACTGGGCCCAGTGTGTGGGGACCGCATGGAGCTGAGCCAGGTCCTACTGGCCCTGGGGCTGCTCATGCAGTGGCATGAGCAGTTCCAAGGCCGGCAGGACCCGGCTCGGCTCCACACGGTCCCCACGCACCAAGCTGGGCCAGGGAGCATGAGCCACCTGCAGCTGGCAGGACACAGCTCGGCTCCACACAGTCCTGTGGGCCAGGCTGGGCCAGGCATCACGAGCATGCTGGGTGGTGAGGATGCTGTCAAAATCTCCCCAGCAGTTCAAGGCTAGCTGTACCTTGCTGGAGGACCGGCGGGTGTAGTCACGGTCAAGAAATGCATGTAGCTCACCCCTGGGGACCACTGGGACTGAGAGGTCTGCAGGCTCCATGGAGCCTGCTGGTTCTCGGGTGTCCTCCTGGTCCTGGGGCTCAACGGGCTCCTTAGGCACCATCTGAACACCCCAGTCCGCTACAACCCTGGACTCTGGTTGGGATTGGGAGAGCTCTGTAACCCCTTGGGACTGGGGAGGGGCTCCTTCACAAGATGGTAGAGTAGAGCTGGAGTTCTGGGGGGCTTTGTGCAGGGTCCTCAACAAGATCACCTTGATGCTCAGGGGACCCAACCCCGACCCACTCTGGTGAGGGACCATAGGGCAGGCTGGAGGTGAGGAATTTCTGGTAAGTGGAGGGAAGAGACCCATTAGGCAGCCTGGGTGGCTTTGGTGTCTGCCTCAGGGTCCTGGGAAAGGGGACCTCCCTCCCCAGGGCTCACTGGGGAAAGCCCCAGGGCCCCTGTCTCCCCCAGATCAGAGGGGAAGGGCTCTGCTGCCAGACCTTCTTCTGAGTCAGCCTCAACACCCATGGTCTCAGTGGGTAGGCCCTGACTAGTGGTGTGAGGGGCTTTCTGCATGGGCTCCTGTTTGGGAGTGTCCAGCAGCCCTGAAGCCTCCTTTACTGGGATAACCCATTTAATCTTCCATGGGGGTGGAGTGTTGGGCACATCTGGGGAGGCCCCCAGAAGCTGAACTGTTCCTTCTCCCCATGTGATGGTTGGGGGGGAGCGGTCCTCTACATCAGAGGGCTCCAGCTGCACTCAGGCCTTTCTCTTGGCTTTGCACCTGGAGGGGACCTGCACCCACTTAGCCATAGGGCAGTCCTCAGGTGGACAGGCTCCAGTAGAAGGTAAGGGTTGGGGCAGTGGGGCAGTTACAGTGGTGGCATGGCCAGGGAGTGGGGGGGCCCTCTCCCTCTCCTTCCCCAGCCGCTGCTCCCCTCCACAGAACTCTACTATATTTGGTTGGGGGGCTGGGTCCCCCGAGCTCACAGGGGGGCTGGTAGTTGTGGCTGGGATACCAGGGGGGCCCAAGTGGGGAGGGGCACTGGTGGTAGGGGCACCCCTTTTGTCAGTGGGACCTGCAGACACCCTGTTTGCCTGACCCATGCAACAGCCACAGGGCATGGCACCGGAAGCACCACAGGTCTCCCAGCATATAGAAAATCCTCACTAGGACCCCTTGAAAAGTAATTATGAGCCTGCCCTCAGCCTCCAGCCATGCTCCCACTGCCAACTGGATCATGACCTGACGACAGCATGCATGCACATGGCTGAGGCTGGGGTATTGGCACCCCAGTGAGAGGGCCACAACCAGAGAGATAACTCTCCTTAGGGTTTGGAGATGAGGGAGCAGGGCCCAATTGGGGATATAAAGTGGGACAGAGCTGAGGACCACTCTGGTCAGCAGCTCTTCTAGGGGCTCGAGGGGGGTGTACTCACCCTCCAACATGAGCCCCCTCTCCACCACCTTTTATGCGGCAGCCTCCAAGGCAAGGAAAATGACCCCCTTGCCATGAAAGTGGGAGGCCGCCACAATCTTGGGGAGCCCCACTACCAGAGCCAGGGCCTGCACCCAGGTCTCAAAATGCAGGGTCTCCCACCTGGGCAGTTGGCACTTTACCCCGTGCCTATGGGTGAGTGCCAGGAAGGGGGCCCTGCTGCCCAAGCTGGAAGAGTCAATAGCAGAGGGTCCAGGTCCCACAGCTGCCTGTGCCTAGCTGTGGTTACCCCCCTGCAGGGCCGCATTGATGGGGCCAGTGCTAGAGTCAGGGACAAGGTGAGTGGAAGTGCCAGTTGGTGTGGTGCACCTGGTCTCTTCAGGTGCTGGTGGTCTAGACATGGGGGTGGGGCCCTTGGGTTCTCTGCCAGAAGGGGCCTGACCAGGGGAGAGCCCCTGGCCCTGCTGGCTCCCCACAATAGAGGTCTCAGGCTTCTCTACCCATGGAGGAGGTTGTGTGGACTCTGCCTCTGGGGTGGGGGCTGCAAGGGCATGAATCTCCTTGGGGGCTTGGCTGGGATCTGCCCCCATAGTGGGGGCTGCAGGAAGTTCTGTGGAGGAATCTTCCCCCCCGCTCAAGGGTCCTTCCCTGCCATTGCTTCATATCTGGGAGGGGAAACCAAAAAAGGAACCCAAATGTACAGTGGGGCTAGTGAGTTTAATAGGGGCAGCCTAAGGTCGTGAGGGAAATATGGGGGAAGGCGAAGGGAGCTGAAGCTCACTGAGCTACATCCTTGCAGGAAAAAAGCTGGGAGGGCTATGCTTGGGGAATGTGGGGAAGGGGGAACACATACACACACAAGGGCTGGGGAGACTCAAGCTGGCTTACTCAGTCACACAAAAAACACCACAGCAGGAGGAGTGGACCACAGGTAAAACATACAGGGAAGGCTGCTGAGACAGATGTATAAGATGGCTGGAGTGGTGGAGGGGCTTTGTTTGTTGAAAATCAGTTCAGGAGCCCCTCAGGCCTCCAGTCAAGCATTCAGCAGCAGAGCAATAGGCAGGAAAAATAAAGCAGGATCAGATGCGGTGAAGCAGCTGTCGGGGAGGGCAGGAGCAATCAGTCAATTAAGGAGTAATCCAGTGCAGGTTTGGTGTTGAGTGGTGCAAGGTGGTGCAGCAGGGTATCTCCCTCTCTCCTGAGAGGTGGCAGCAGTAATGATAGGAGCCATTCAGTTCAGGCACTCGGTGTTCTTCTGGAGAGAGTGGAGGTGAAGGTGGGAGTTGGCCTACCAAGGCAGCTGGGGCAGGCAAAACACCTTTAGGCTCAAGCAGTGATGGTGGGGGAGAGGCCAACAGGCAGTACAGGCTCCCTCCCCAAGCTGTCCCCCAACCTCAGCTTGGCAGCAGGCTGAGCAGCAGGCCAGAAGCAGGGGTGCAGAAGCTGGGGTGCGGTGCAGTGCTTTGGGCTGCTCCCCAAGGGGGAGCAGCAACATGCAGCAAAGGATCACCCCCCATGGGCGGGGGCAGCAACAGTAGCAGCAGCAGCCCAAGGCAGGAAGGGGTGTGGCCAACTTACTCCCAAAAGCTCAGAGACCAAACCAGTAGCTAGCAGTAGTCAGAGGCAGGAAAGGGCCTGACCATCTTCTCCCCAGAAGCTCCTGAGACCAAGCTTGCAGCAACCAATAATAGCAACAGCAGCAGCAGCCTGGGACAGGAAGGAGTGTGGCCAACTTCCTTACAGAGGCTTCTCCTTTAGAAGCTCCTGAGAACAAGTTGTCTTGAGCTGCTTGCTAGGGCAGCTTTTTATACTGATAGAGCCAGCACAGGGCAGGTTGTTATACTGCTGGGGCCAGCACAGGTGCTGGCCCCAGGCTTTAGCTCCCCCTGGCTGCAGATCTGGGAGGAGCCAGGCAGGGTAATTTTGCCCCAAGTGGCACACTTTGTTCCACAACAAAGTGCATGTCCAGGCACATGCACTGAGGCAAAAAGCCCTGGCTCAAATTTGCACTGCTTCTATTTGAGGTGCTGCAAGCGCACATGCCTGCATGTGTGGACACGCCCCAGAATTGCATTTTCATATTATTACTGATGAAGAGTTTATTAAAATGTGTTACAACCCTTGGACCTTACATTATAAATCTTACATTAAAATTTGAACACTGAAAAATTGCAGCATTCTGGAGTCCCTATGTATAATATATATTCAGAATTATGTCTGTAGTTAAGAAAGACAACTAGCATCTCATAAATTTGTGTTTTACTGTTTATTTCCAATAATATTTTATAAATGCCAATAGTAACTTAGTAAAATGTATTACACTAGAAACCAAATCTCTGCAGCAAAAAAACACAGTGGCAATAACCAAACCCCAGATCAATTTTTTTTTCTGATTTTGTGTTTATTGGTAAAGTCTGTCGTAGAGTACAGACAAATTAGCCTATCTCCCAACACAAGGTTATAAGAAAAATGGCTGTCCCAATATCACTTCCTGTTCATGGCAGATATACCATAGATTGGAAGTGTGCATAGTAATATGATAATGTGTTATCACATAAATACAGCCTGGAACACCATAATGTCTGCAAAACAGGAAGGTGTATGTAGGATAATGTCTGTCTTAATGCAGTACAGTATTTCAAAACCACAAAGACAATGTGCAGCACAAGATAGCTCCATTGTAACCACTTTTTTTCTGATTTTCTTCACAGACTGAGATAAATGAAAAGCTGCAAATGCAGGAAGATGCTTACACTGAGAGAATAGACAAATTAACAAAGACCTAAATAGCTAGATGAGAAGGGTGGCACTGAGTTTTACAGAATCCACAAAACAGAAGACAACAACTGCATTAATTTAATTATGTTGAACATAGATAGCTATTGACTTAAAGTGTATTTAAGAGGTGTTAATCCAAATGATTAGTTCATACTTAGTAAAACAAAAGACAGGGAATTGGAGTATGGACGTAGTTTGAAAAGTGGAGTTTGACTCTTAACTAGCAATGACAATAAATGTTCACATTTTTCAGTAAAACTAGTGTTTTGTCTTCCTCCTACTGCAAAATGGTATTTAAAGTATGTCACCTCACTTAATCTGTTATATTTTCATCAAATTTTTCAAAATAGAAATATGAAAAGAGAGAGAACATTATATGAAGACCTCACACACATCATAAGGACAAAATGTTATTAATGAGTAATGACACGCTCAAATTACAATGCTGCTCTTAAATTCAGATTGTTTCCTAAACTTGTGAAAATGTAATATTTTAATATTTCTTCATATGCATCACATTGCAATTACATCCATACAGGATTGGATTCTACTATTCCTACTTCTCTGACTCATTTTAGTGGGAGTTTTCCCTAAACACAAGAAATCCTTCCATTCAAGCTGCATTTGATACTTCTGTGTACATTAGCACTGGTCTGTATTTTGTTGGGTATTGTATACATGTTATTCAGTCCAAAATGAGACTTAGCAAATAAATGGCAACAGGAGGCCGGGTTAATAATGCATTATGTTTTGGAATTGTGAAACACTTTCATTTTCATATTACAGAGCCCTGAGCATTTGAAAGCATTTGGATAAATATGAGGTATACTTCTAAACACAAACCTTAGGTGAAATGTTCAATGGGTTATTGAAAATAGAACATTTTATTCAGTAAAACTGTTTACTGCATATTTGTTTCTCATAACATATTGAGCAAAACTTTAATTTTCTTTAATTCTCATTTTTCTGGTAAAAATACACATTAATTGAAAACTTGTCTAAAACTGGTTATAAAGAAAAATGGTTAGGAAGGTTACCTAAAGAATGTTGTTGCCATTGTTTCACTTTAATACATATGAACTTGCTTTGTACAGAACAGAGAACACAACCAGAAGGTGGCATTATTCATCAACTAGAATTTCCAAAATAAACATCCAATCAAAACAACTAGGTGGGAGTTGGTGGATAGTATACTGGAGAACATATTCCAAATTGGTTCTTTATGACCTTTTAAAGTAACTATTCATAATTTTGTGGACAGAATTTTTTTTTATGTATTACTCATCTACCTAATCCAATTCTTTACCAATATATCAGTCAAGAAAAGGTGAACTCTATGACAACTGATTACAGCTGATTATGTTTATGCTTCTGATTTTTATCACCCTTGGCTTCTCTTCCTTCTTTATCTACAGAACTAGTCAGTGAATGCATGAGGCCTTGCATCCAGCTCTAAAAGCAAACACAAAAACACAAAAAATAACTCATAAGGATTTTTGTATGAAAATTATTTTAAAATCTTCTTGAAATATCCTCATATTCCAATAAGTAAATTACTTTTTCATACAAAATCTTAAAATTAAAAATGTCAGTGTTTTTGAGATTCTGGCTTGAAAGCAGGTCTTATAAATTAAACTTACCTCTTAATTAGGAAAGGGTATCTTTTATTGTGAAGTGTTATGCTAGTATGCAAAGTTGGTAGCTAGTAGAGCTGTGTGAAATGTGATAGCAATGTAAAAACCATCATCATCTTGCTGAAGTGTTACATGAAATGGCCTGATGTTCTTTTGCATAAAGACCAACATTAAACAATACCTAGTTATCCTTCTCATATTCCATATTCTATAGAGTTCTTGGGAGCTTTATAAAGCACTATGAAAATGGGAAGTATACTAGAAGCACTAAGAATTTTACGGTGATATATTAACACAAAGACTTAGTATAAATGCAAATAGCTGAGGAACCAACTAAAACTTCTGAATCAGTTTAAATTTTGTAGGCTGTATTCCAACACATGCAAAACAGTGAGTTAAGAACAGACATCATGTAGTTCTTTACATCATGTGGTATTAAAATAGTTCAGACAGGTTCCTGCACGGAAGAGTTTCAATCTACCATAAATTGGACATGGTGTTAAGGGGGGAAAAAGAGTAGAAAGACATTTGGTTTTGTCTTCACTGCCAACAAAGATGTGCATTTGATGTGAAATAATTAAGGTGTATTAACTATTCCTAATTAAAGTCCTAATGGAGATAAAGGCTAGGGACAGAAGTTTACAGATAAACTGGTTTAAGTTATCAGAAACTGGTTTAAACCTGTAATGGAACAGAAGTTCAGTGCACATAAACCAGTTTTAAAATGGCTGAAACTGGTTAAGATAAACCTGGTTGAATGTAGTATCAGACTTAATTGATTTAGCTCAAACCAGTTTATGAAATTTCTGTCCCAGGCCCCTTACTGGTTCAAGTTAGATCACAGTCCCCCAGCATGCTTTGCAGCCCTGGGCTGAGCTCTGCTCCAGAGAACAGGGTTGGCTCTGTCTCTCTGCTCCATAGCTGGAGCATTGAAGGCTGGCTGACAAGGGGGTGGGGTGGGGTGGGAAACCCTGCTGGGGACTGCAACTGGGTCTGTCTGGGGGTCGGGGGCAGCCCCTGCCAGACTTTTCCCTGCTGAATCAGAAGTGGGGGCATGGGGGGGTCAACAGCCTGCGAGGGACTGCTTGGGCTGGTGTGAGCAAAGAAAGCGAGGAACTACATTTACATTAGAAAATGATAAAAGGCCAGCAGACTCCACACCTGCCCTGCCCACCTCTGGAAGAGACTGAGGCAGTCAAGCATTTCCTGAATCAGAAGTGAATGTCTGTTCACTTGTTTCTCAGTTTAACCTCTGCAGCTTAGACTAACCTGCAAAGACTGAATCAATTCAGCCTTGGGCTTTTTGACTGTATTTAGCCAAAGTGTTATAGTTTCTTCTGCAAGGAAATCTAGGCAAAGTATTGTGATGACATCTTCTATTGTCCCTGTGAAAAAAAACTACAGTACCTCCCTTTCAATCAGAATTTTGTTGAAGGAGAGTTGACATTAATTATTTATGTTAGAACAAGGCTGTCCAACAGGTACAGGTTTCCCTCGCTTTATGATGTACATGCATTCCTGGAAAACAGTGCATAACTTGAATTCACATAAAAGGAACCCACTTTAAAATGTAACAAATAGGGATACATTCCAAGACCTCAACTTTACTGACCCTCAGACCCATTTCTACCACTTTTACAAGACAATTTTGGTACTCACCAACAGCAGACAGTACACACAAGCACAGGCCACTATCATAATGGAGATGGCAACTACAGAAACATGTGTCACAGACAATGAGCCAGAAGCACAGACCCACACAGGAGACTATAGTTTAGTGTGTGTTACTCACACAGTGCACCGCACAAAGCACCTGACTGTGGGCTTCCATCACACTGATGGCATAAGAGTGCAGTTCATGAGGGATTCGTTTACACCCTTCCCACCCCCCCACCCCCGCCCAGTTTCTACTCACGTGCTTCTTCCCTCATCACTCTGTCTGTGGCTTTGTTTCCAGCCCCTGTCCCAAGTGGTGGGACAGAGCAGGATAGCTTGGCGTAGCCTGTGGCACTGGACAACCATGCAGTCTGATACAGTGTGGGAGTGCCCCTGGCCAGGGAGCTGAAGGTGGTCTGGAATGCCCGGATGTGCACACATTGGAACAGGGAGGAGCGTGTGGGGTGCAGCATGGTGGAGAGCATCTGTGTGCATGATGCAGAAAGGGGGGGAAGTGCCTGTAAGCTCCGGAGCCCATGGTTATGCTGGTGTGGCCCATATGCCATGCCACCTGCTAGTACTCACCGCTGACAACTCACTGCAGCCATTCCATAGACCCCACTTGCCCTGCTCTGATCCAGAGGCACACCCCCCCTCCGCATGCCCTGCTGATGCTCACCCAGCCAGGGTGAAGCTGCTGCTCATCCACAGGCAGCACAGGGGCTCAGTGTCATGCCAGCCTCACACTGGCTGGGCAATGCAGCAGTAAGGCATGGCTGGGGCATGTGCCACCTAAAAACTCACTGCAGCCCCTCTATAGCTCCTGCTCCACTGGCTGCCCCACCCTGATCCAGAGGCATATGTCCCCCTCCCTGGCATGCCCTGCCAATACTTGCCCAGCCGGGGTGAAGCCACTGCTTGTTTGGAGGCAGCACAGGGGTTCAGTCTTGTGCTGGCCGTGTACCGGCTGGGCAAGCAGCAGGGGAGGGGGAGGCATAGCCCCCACTCCCAGTACCTTCTGCCTTTTGTCCAGCACAGCCCCGGCCCTGCCACCCTGCGCAGATCCTGGGGAACATGCCCCTGCCCCATGTCCTCCTGGACTGGTGGCAGGAGCAGCGGTGAGAGCTACTGGACAAGCCACCAAACAAGCAGCTCCCAGACCGGCAGTGCGCAATGGCACGAGCTGTCCCACCCCACTTGCCCCAGCCCGGGTCCCAGCCCCAATCCCTTCCTCACTGTGTAGGCATTGATCTGACCCCCCCCCCTTTTCTCCCCACTCTGCCCACTACAACAGCCTTACCAGCTGAAGGCAGCTGTGTCTAGAGTCAAGGACTGCTGCCTGTTTAGTCTATGGATTAATCTCCAAAGCGGTGCCCTATCTTTTCTGAATAGATTCAGAGGCTTCCAGTTCGATTCAGATCTTTTAATTGATGTCCTCATTTGATTTGGATTCAGAGATTCAGCCACCAAATCGGGCCGAATCTCCTCCAAATTGAATCGGCTACCAAAGCTTTGCACAACCCTATTGGACAACCTCGTATTAGAAGAACACATTTTTTGCAGTGAAAACAGCCTTTTAGTGGAGCAGACTGGATAGTTAAGTAAATGAAGAAATAATTTGAAGAAGGGAAAAAAAACTGTTCCAAGAATAAGAGGCTAGCTTTAAAAATGTGGGGAAAGTACATAAGGAGAAATAATAGTTTCTGTCATCTATTAACATTGTCTTTTCATGAGCTTCTCTTATCAAAACTTTATTCCACTGCACCAAACCTGGACTTATATTTGAAACTCATCACCATTATTAAACATATCAAAAAAGTTATCAGCCATTTCATACAGACATGACATTCTAATTTTCACAAGTGGGCAAAATGGGTGTCCCTGCAAAAATCCATTCCCTTTCTGGCCACAGAATACATGGTATGTGCAAACTCAACACTTGTACATGCAGATCAGACAATTAAACAGAAATGTACATTTGAGTAGCCATTTCTAAGTTCAGGTACAATTTTTTTCCCAGGTGCATGCATAAAACTTATCTGACAAGTTTTATTCCAAGTGTAATACATTTTTATTACAGTGTTTTAATAGGTTGCACTAGTTGTGCAATCACCTACAAACCCTCCTCTATATATTACCCCAGTGCTGTGATTTTTCAGAATTTATTTTTGAGCTTTTAGGCATCTTCTGTCTCAAGATTTTTACATTCTCGGTGGTTTAAACTGTCTACCTCTCTTTCTGCCCCTATTTTATATACATTACTTTAATATTTACACCCAACACTGCCCCATGGGATCCCTCTTTATTTCCATGAGATTTGCAGAAATCATTGCTACTGAACCACAGCATTTCTGATGCTAAAACTTTTTTTCTGCATACTACTGCCTTAAACCTTGGATGTAACTCAGAAACTCACAGTACAGCTCAAGAGAGTGTGTGCAAAAATGGATTTAAACTACTTTTGTATTCCTCTGAGGTATAGTCCCTCTCTTAAACTTCTCTTGGGCCAAAGGAACTCTGCATCATTGCCATACTCACCCATAGTTTGGCTGAAAAAATGAATGTTAACCTGTTTATAATGAATTAATTAAGCACTAAAATATAGAACTTGTATGAGTAATACTTGAGCCAGCAACAAATAAGCAACTAAAAAATGAATGTTACTTAGCTCCATATTATTTGATGGTATTACTTCAGGTGTGCCCTCTATATAGCAAGCTTCAAATAAAGCAGTTTGGTAGCCAGTTTACACCTACATGACATTTAAAAATTAAACTTTAGTTGCAGTGACTCATTTAATTCTCCCATTAAATTGACATAGCCCCATTTGGATGCAGAAAATTAAACAGAGCATTGAATTTGTAATAAAATAAAAAGAACAGAATGTGCAATATTTTCAGGGCAGGAGCAACTTTGAATATAGTATCCTTTTCACATTATAGAGTTCTGGTCTCCCCCTTTAAAGTTTGTCCTGACATTGATATAATAATGAATCCACTAAAATATTTTTGTATTCATGTAAACTTATGTACCCACAGTATTGACTATGTCAGCCGGCAATTAGATTTGTTTGCATAGGTACACAGCTGATAAAAAAATCATTGCAGTCATTTGCTGCAAACATCCTCTCAAGGAGAGGTGAAGGGAGGATGCAAGGTAAGAAATTCAGTGCGCAAAGAAAACAAGGTCTTGCTTATTTTGTAGTTGAATATAGTTAGGAACAAATTTGAAGTAGCTTCAGAGCAAGAGTTTGTATAAAATATCTAAACAAATTCCAAATGTATGTCTACTCTGGGAAAGATGTAAAATTACAAGTAACAACAAATCTTTAGCCCTAATTGCTGAAGATGGAGAGACTGGAGGTATGAGAACACATCCAAGACCATCTCTAATGTTTCTCCATGGTAGGTGATTTCAATTCAATGGTTACAGTAGGCTACATGGCCCTTTTCACAAATTTATCCAGGTATGGCCTCCTGGAATTTTGCCTCCCTCGGCATATGCATACACTTAGTAGAGTAAAACCATATCAAGTTCCATTGCTGAGGGGACTCTCTAGCAGATGGCTGGCATACTAGTTTCCCAACAAGATAAAATCTAAATGTTTTAAACTATTATTTGAGCAGAAAAAGCCAGTCTCTTAACTTGGGGACTTGGGGCACCAACTCAGGCCTAATCTGCCTTGCAGCAATACTTAAAACTTTCTTGGTTAAACTTGCTGTCAGTTATGCCTACCAAACTCCTTCAGAATTGTGGGAGGCTATGTGAAGACCAATATATGTAATTCTTTTGGCAAGACAGTCATACCCTCTGCAGCCAGATCTCTCTGTACATAATAGTTTGTATTTGACCACAGTTATACTACTGCAATGTATCTCTTATTTGGACAGTAACATTTTCTTCCTAGATTTTTTCAGGGTCTCTAACAGGATTCTTGCTTTAAACTTTTTTCATTCCAGCTATGTATAACTTTTCCTTCAAGACTGTAAATAAGCACTGCAGTTGGAAAGGAGACCAGCTTTCCAACTTCTCAGGCTCAAGTTTACCTGGTTTAAGGCCTGACACTTTTGCAGTTTTATTGGTCATTTTGCTTGGTCTAGTACAAGACAAATGAAAATCCATCAGGTTCCAGACATATCTTGTGCATAAGGCATATACTAACTACAGGTAAGAGAAATCTTGAATGGATCCATTATATTAAATCTGAGTTTTTACTAGCTTTGTACTACCAGCCCTATCCCTAAGATGTTGTCTTGTATCTAATTTAAATTTTAATCTCCCAAAGATAAGCCCTGTCACCTCTCAAATGCTGTACCTACCAGTGGTGCTATATAAATAATAATATATTTCTGTCGTTTACAGGGAAAAAAGTATTCTCTCTGCTTTCTGGCAGACCTCAATGTGGGTATTCCACTCTCCCTAACATTCTGAATTGTGGCCCTTTCCACAGTATACAAGTCAAGAACCACCATGTAAATCCAAGCAAAACACTTTGACTATTTTCCAAAGAAACATTCTCAATTCCTTTTTCTGCCAGATTCATGTTACGGATGATGATAAACTTTTCCAAGTCTCCTTGACCTCTTCCCCAGAATGGTAAAATATTTTTCACTGATTATGGGGAATTTGTAAAGGATTAATACATTTTGCAGATCTAACAAGCGAGTCAGTAAAACCAAACCCATCTAAGTTTATTGGCATCCTTTCATCTATGAGAGATGGTGGATATTGCAACCTATGACATAGATGGTTTGCAGTGTCTCATGAGTGAATAATCCAATCCAAGATTTGCATGAACTTTTCTCTTCATGACTCTCCAGCTGTTGGAGCCAATTCCTGTTATGGGCTTTAATGCCATTGTGGAGCTGATGGCGCCAGTTGTTCCAATTGCTTGCCATTGGCTAGGATCAATTCCAAATGCCTTCATATCTTGCTTGCATGTATCTTTGTAGTGAAGCTTGGGGCACCTTGTTGTTCTTATTCCCTCCAATAGTTCCCCATATAGCACGTCCTTGGGTATATGTCCATCTTCCAATCTGCTCAGATGGCCTAGCCAGCTTAGTCACCTCTGTCTGAGTAGGGCTGTCACACTTGGTAAATTTGCCCTTTGAAGAACCTCTGTGTTGGTAACTTTTTCTTGCCATTTAATGTTGAGTATGCAGCATAAGCGACACAGGTGGAAGCTGTTTAACCTTTTCTCTTGATGTGCATAAGTTGTCCATATTTCCCTGCCATACATGGGAGTGCTGAGTATGCAAACTTTGTACACTAGCATTTTGGTCTTAACGGTAAGTTTTGAGTTGTTCCATACTCTTTTAATTAGTCTGCTGAAGGTAGTGGTAGCCTTTCCAATGCGAACATTAACTTCTTCATCCAGTGCGAGGTTGGTGGTCACTGTAGAACCTAGATAGCTGAACTTCTGGATTACTTCTAGCTGGTTCTCATTAATGTAATTGATGGATCTTGTGGAACTCCCTGTCCTAGTACATCTGTTTTCTTTACTCTGATAGTGACAGCAAATGCCTGACAACCTAAGTGCTGCACTGCAAAGAAGCATTTTGTTCATTTACTGGGAAAAACTGGATTTGTTGCATTTGTAGCATTTCACAGCATTAATAAATAGTCTGCATACTATTTTACCAAAACAATGCAGTTTAACAACACTGCCTCAGACTTTGGGCTCAACACTTATTCCACGGAAGCTGAGAATTCTCAGTGCTGGCTTTGTCAGAACTAGTGATTTTTCAAATGAGTAGCTTGAAAACTGCAAGATTTTACTTACTACTATTCCTCCTCACACAAATGCATAACAATGCCTACTTTTTAAAGAGCTAACTACAATGACTTGAAATTTAGGAACATTTTTTTTTTATTTTATAGAAATCATTTTTTATTTTAAAGTATTTAAAGAAGCCAACACCTCTCCCTTGAGGATTGGCCCTTGCTCTGGGCCCACTGGAACAGTCCTCTACCCTCCTGGGGCATTCGTCTGCCATGGCTTGATGGAAAAGTTCAATTACAATACACTCCATAGGAAGCAGAAGGCTCTACCAGCAGGGATGCTCCCACAGTTGCAAAAATAGTCCAACAAGACCTCTGTGAGGCAGGAATCACCTGGGTCTCATCCTGGGCTTCAGCACCATTCAAACTTCCACTCCCCATTTCCCACAGTTCTGGAGGACTGTTTCTCAAAAAGGCTGTGTTTCCCAGAGGGGCCCTTTTGGGTGGTGGACCAGACTAGGACAGTCTATTGTAGGGCCAGAAAAGGTTCCCCAACCCCTTCCCAGGCTACTGGGTTCATTTGCCCCCTATCCTGAAAGGAGCTGGTAAGTGAATTATCCTTACTTTTCAGGCCTTCTGTCTTGCCCTGGGCTATCTTCAGAGGGTAATGTCAGGGACAGATTGTTCACCATCCATTTCTGGTTGCCGTTGTCACTCATTCTGATGCCAGTGTGGTGGCTTGGGTTTTGGGGGCTGCAGGAAAGGGGGCAAGTGGGGAGTTCTAATCAATCTGGGAGTCTCTTCTTGTAAGGAGTGACCTAGAAACCACTATGCAAAGACGAAGCAGAAGAGAATGTTATGTGATGAATGCCCATCTGCAATGATAAGGAGGAGACAGTCTTAGATAAAGGAGGCTTGAAAACAAAATAAGAAACAGAGGACTGGGTTATAGGGCTCATTAAAATACTAAAAATCACACCCGTAGGTGGGGAAAAAGTATGCTAATGAAACATACATGTATGTAAATGAGATACATGGCTAAAACACAGGTATAGAGACATGCTCAGTAAAGAACTCCTTGCGTCACTCCTTTATCAGCAAACAAGGATGCTTATGGAGGTTCAAAAACTCCGGTATAAAAGATGTTTAGAAATAGTAATCTGGTGTGCTTGTTACGTAAAATTATTCCGCTCGCACCTTTTATTGCTAGCAATAAACCTTCTTTGTACTTTCACCCCTGGTATCTTTATTGGCCTTTGCATACCGGGCACGATCCCAAACTTGAGCTGGGGCTCAACAGTTTTTGGCGACCCAGACGGGACAACCTTAGATAAGGTTTTGCCCGCTCTAGCTGACGACCAGATGGCCGCTCCTCCAAAGCAAATGTCAGGCACGCCCTGGGATCTCTTTTCCCGGGACTTTTGCTTCAGGGGAAGCTGGATTGCTGAGGCGGCAGTAGCCTAATGGTGCAACGCCATAGAGTGAAAGTACCAGTAACAGGCACCTGGGTGAGAGGGTAGAAAGGGCATAAGGCCTACCGTCAGTACGCCTGCCTGGGATTATCTCTGTAAGTATTCTGTCTGGCCCGAGTCCAAGACCAGTGATTTTTCCCCTGTGAGGACGAGGACTAAGAACAGATCCCTGGATCCCAGGTAAGTCGAACGGTCAGAACCAGGAAGGCAGCCCTGAGATGGGTACTATTAACAGTAAGGTTAGGAAATGTACCCCCCTCTCTTGTGTATTGGGACATTGGGCAGAGTTCAGTGGGGATCCTATGACTAAGAAGAAAGCTAAATTCTTCTGTGAAACTGCGTGGCCATGCTATAAATTAGATGATCAAGAACATTGGCCTCCGGAGGGAAGTGTTAATTATAATACCATCTTACAATTGATTTTGTTCTGCCGGCAGAATGGTAAATGGGAGGAATTGATGTATGCGCAAGCGTTTATGTCTCTCTGTAGGGATAGAAAGGTTTTGGATAAATGTGGATTGGGGGAGGGGGTTGGGATCTGTAAGGTGGCAGTGGCTCAACCAACTGCAAATCCTGTCCTGGAATGTCCAGAGCCGGAGGCTCCCCTCCCTTTGCCACTTCCACCTTATCCTCTTCCTTTCCCCCCTCCTCCTCCTCATTCGTCTGATTCCTCGTTGGCATCTGCTCTTCCTGCTTCCTCCCCCCCCCCTCCCCGAGGCGGAGGTTGAGAACAAGTGGTACCCGGGCCTCTCGAAGATGACGGTGAGCCAACCTACCGTCGAACCTTTGTGCACATTCCTTTCACTACCTCAGATTTGTATAACTGGCGGAACAATACCCCCAGCTTGAGAGAGACTGCTGAAAAGGTACGAAACCTGTTTAAAACAATTTTCAAAACCCATAACCCAACCTGGGCAGATGTTCAGTCTCTTTTAGATGTCCTGTTGACACCAGAGGAAAGGAGGATGGTAGTAAACAAAGCCCGTAAGTATGTGGAAAAGGAAATTACTGCAGGGCGCCTGCAAGGAAATAAGGACAATCATGTCCCCACCCAGGAGCCAGATTGAAAACCAGACCAAGATATGACCTCCATCCGCGCCTATCGAGACTATATCCTCCAAGGATTGAGAGATGCTGTGAAAAAACCTCAGAATCTCAGTAAGGTGTATGAGGTTCGACAGGAGACGAATGAGACCCCGAGTGCTTTCTTGGAAAGAATTTACACTACTTTCAGACAATACACTTGCGAGGACCCGGAGGACGCATCGAACGCTCGCATGGTAAATATGATCTTCATAGGTCAGAGTGCACCGGACATTATGAAGAAATTGCAGAAGACAGACGGAGCAACAGGGGCCCAGCCTCCATGTGTGAAACAATATCCAATGCGGATGGAAGCCAGGAAAGGACTGAAGCCGTTAGTTGAACGGTTCCTGGAGTATGGCCTTCTCCGTGAATGCACATCAGCTTTTAACACACCCATCTTGCCTGTGAAGAAGCCTAAGAGTGACGAATATTGTTTTGTCCAAGACCTGAGAGCTGTAAATAAAGTGGTCGTGAGTATACACCCGGTTGTTCCCAACCCATACACCCTGCTGTCTGCCTTGAACCCAGCTCATAACTGGTTTATGGTTATTGATTTAAAAGATGCTTTCTTCTGTATACCGGTAGAGAGGGGATCTCAGGAAATATTTGCATTTGAATGGGAAGACCCAGATACTAGCATTAAGACTCAGTTTTGCTGGACTGTCTTACCCCAAGGGTTTAAAAACAGCCCAACCCTATTCAGCACTGCATTAAGCAAGGATTTACGTAGGCTAAAACTGCCACTGTCCTGTGCTCTTTTGCAATATGTGGATGACTTGCTTTTAACAGCCACCACTGAAGCAAGCTGCCTGGAGGGAAAATTTGCCTCCTTAATTTTTTGGGACAGGAAGGATACCGAGTATCCAGAAGTAAGATGCAATCAATGTCCCAGAAGGTAACATATTTGGGATTTGAACTACAGCCTGGTCAGAGAGCCCTGTTGCCTGAAAGAAAAGAAGCTATATGCCGGCTAGCACCCCCAAAAACGAAGAAACAACTACGGGGCTTCTTAGGTACAGTAGGTTTTTGCAGGATTTGGATTCCAAATTTTGGGGTTATTGCAGAACCTCTGTATGGAGCTACACAAGGTGATGAAAAGGTGCTCGAATGGACTGAAGAGTGTGAGCAAGCATTCTGCCAGTTAAAGCAGGCTCTTATTGAAGCACCCGCCTTAGGACTACCGGACATGAGTAAGCCTTTTTCCCTTTTTGTGCATGACCAAAGTGGGGTGGCCGTGAGAGTATTAACACAGAAATTGGGTAGCTGGCAACGACCAGTGGCATATTTTTCTAAGCAATTAGACTTTGTGTCATCCGGATGGCCTGCTTGTCTCCAGGCTGTTGCTGCCACCTGTCTGCTAATACAAGAAGCTGAAAAGTTAACCCTAGGCCATGAAATGACTGTATATGTGCCTCACGCTGTGCTTACAGTCCTGGAGCAGAAAGGAGGGAACTGGTTAACCCCGGGACGAATGGCTCGATATCAGGCCATCCTCCTAGATAAGCCTGAAATAAAATTGGCCATTTCTCGCACTGTAAATTCAGCAACACTGTTGCCACCTATGGCTGACACACCAGATCTTGTACATGATTGCCTGCAAACATTGGAAGCTGTTTACTCCTCAAGACCAAACCTGAGAGACCAACCTCTTAAAAATGCTGAACTGGAATTCTACATGGATGGCAGCTCGAATATGGAAAATAGAATTCAAAAATCCGGATACACTATCATGACTACACAGAATGTGATAGAAACAGGACCTTTAAACCCATCTGTTTCAGCTCAAAAGGCTGAACTCATTGTCAGCAAATCAGCAAATCAAGTTTTACAGCCCTTATCATGAAATTGTTCAAGTTTTTATTGTGGGGCGCCCTGATCTGTCCACTCCTTCTCATAGGAGGGGAAAACCTTTTACAACAAAAATTTGACCCTCAAGAAAATGTCTGGATTTATCTGGCCCGGAAATTTTTAAATAGAATGGACTTCTGCTTAGTGGGAGGGATCAATGCTCACCTAGTTTTTACCTCATGCTTAATCGCAGTACCAACCCCTTTGAAAATTTTACAAAATTATACTATGCTGAAAGATGTAGAGAAGGAAAGTACATATTAGGATATATATAAGTGGGGGACTATTGTAAAAGAGAAAAGCAGAAACATGTTTTCCGTACGGGTTCAGACAACAGCTAATGCTTCTGAATATTTCCTAATGGTTAATTGTACTAATAATTGCTTTAAGTTGAACCAAGGTAAAAAAATCCTCTATAATAAGACCAGTCAAATATCCTATGTATACACACATACCGTCCTTCCTCGAGGATGGTTTCTAGCCTGCGGGAGAATAATATATTCATACCTTCCAGCGAATGCTACTGGGGGACCATGCACCATTGCCCGGGTAACTGCAGCTCTTCCAAAAAAATCTGACCTAATGCACACTAAACAAACCCCTCTCGATGAGAGGTTTAAACGAGCATACACTATTCTCACTGCCGATTGTGATAAGAATGATTCCCCTGGACTATTATCTAAGGCTAAATACATAGCATTAGCTGCATCTATGGTGGGGGTTCCGGGTCTCGCTGTAAGTAATAGCAGAAATCTTAATACAGTGGCCTGTGTTCTAGCAAAAGGACTAAATGCTACATCTTGAGCGCTTTCAGCCCTAAATGCTGAACAAAAACAATTAAGGGACGCTGTCTTAGAGAATAGAGCCGCTATTGATTATCTCTTATTACGACACAATCTTGGGTGTAAAACTTTAAAAGGAATGTGTTGTTTCAACCTCACTGATAATTCTGTGCTAATTGAAGACAAAATTGGTGCATTACAACAATTGGCACAGACGTTAAAAGAATCATCTGGCTTAGACTTTTCCTGGTTAAATTCCTGGCTTCCCAATTTTAGATGGTTAAAACAGTTATTTAGTATGGTTATCTTGTTTTGTGTTATAGGGATTATGGTTTGTTGCTGTATCCAATGTTTACCTGTTTTTTTATCTATCTTCAGGCCTAAGATAAATCAAATGATTTTACAAACAAAGAAAGCTGATGATATTAGATTTGTGTTAAGCCAAATTGAATGGAGCAATCATAATAATAATAATTAAAAATGCTCCAGAGGGGGGAATGTAAGGAGTGACCTAGAAACCGCTATGCAAAGATGAAGCAGAAGAGAATGTTATGTTATGTTAGGCTCAACATTCTGATGGACAATCTCTCCTGATGTCCCCTTATTCTTCTACAAATTCATTTGAAGAAATGAATTAATATTAGTGTATATTATTTTGGCCCCAAATCAGCCTTTTGGCTTGAAAGTTCATATTTCAAAAATATGTTGTAATTTAATCTAAATTCTGAAGTTTTTCATCTAATTCAAGTGTTCAATAGGTTGCTTAAATTTACAATAAAAAATTCTAAAATAAAAAAAATTATTAAAATATATCTGCAGAGAGCAAATTTTTCAGAAGAGATAAATGACCATAGATACATAGACTTCAATGAGATTTGCATCAGCTGGGAACCCAGCACTATGTGCTTTCAACCAACCCCTGTGTTCCATGTACAATATAGATATGATGCCAGATTTTCCCTTGAAGTCAGTGGACTTACACTGATATGGCACAATGCAGGGCCATGCAAAGATACCTAAGCTACGCTTGTTCAGAGTTAGATCAAGTGCTAGTAGCAGTATAGCCTCATTAGTGGGGCACTTCTCCCAGATTGATTAGCCGCACTATGAAATATTGTATATAAGACAGGCAGTGCGCTATTCCCTCTGGACCTAACTATACTGTCTGAAAGATGATTTAGAGATAGTTTATGTATCTCTACAAGGCCGTGCATTGTGCTGTGTATACATGCCCCTAAATTCCTACCTTGCAAAATCTCCATTGAAAATAAGGTTTATGAAGACCTTAGAGTCACTGAATTCTCTTCTAGAGTCACATCAGAGTCACTGAATTAACTATCTAGCTCAGATGCCAAAACTAGCAGCAGCACAGACTTCAACTTAGGTTGCAAAACCTGCTCAAAAAGCTAGGTAAATGCTTGAATAGGATGCTCTGGGCTTCCCGCTATACTGATACTGCTAATTTATAGCTAACTCAGGTGTATCTATGGACCTCTTCACATTACCTTTTCTCCCTGATGAATGTGTTAAACACAGCATAAATGGATACACATACACCCAATTTCAGGCACTATCATTTGGCAAACCAGCCATAAAAAAGTTCTACATATAAAATAGAACAACTTTATGGCTGGTTTGTATGGAGCCTTAAATTGAATGTGTAGCAGGTCAGGGCTGGGTCCAACAGTCAGCTGATTGTTGGCTTTGACCAGGGACCACACTGGATTCTCTAACCAGCCTCAGCACAATTCAAGCACTCAGCTGATTGTAATCCTGCCAGGGACTGCACCAGGGTCTCAAACCAATCTCGGATCTATAGGCACCAGGCTTTCAATTTGCCAGTGGTAGGGAAACCCACAATCATGATCCCGGGCTCCTGTACAGTGGCAAGTAGAAAGGGTGTGATTGAGATCTGAACCCAGATCCAAATTTGAGCCTCCCACCATGCACACTGCTTTGTATAGCCTTTTCAAATGAATATGTGCCATGTTAAATACACCAAATGAGTGCTTTATCTGAGTAACAATAGAACTACAAGATTTAGTTCATCACTCTTAAATCAGAAATTCTACTGTTATCCAAGCTTATAACAAGTTATCCAAGCTTATAACAAGCTCAAAATGTGTGTTTTGCATCACTGAAAAAATTCTGATAGAAAAGATCATTATTCCTATGCTTTGTGTCAACAATCAGTAGTGAACCTTTGGATTTATTAGTTCCCAATTTTGCACCTATCTTAAATCATTGCAATATAATAAGAACAAACTCTGTATAGTGCACTGTCAATAAAATCTAATATTGAGAAGATTACTGATTGTCTAGTGCAAATTGAGAGCATGGTAAATGATTTAGAGAGCAAGTGTCAAACGTTAAAGCTATCTAATGCCTTCTAATGTAGGTTGATACTCATAAATCTAAGATAAATGACCTGTAAAACCACTTAAAAAGAAATAATACTCATTTAATCAGGCTTCCAGGGGAAACAGGGGGAAGACTAGGAGAGAAATGCATATAGAATTATTAAATCCTTTCAAACTCAATACTTCATTGATAACAGCAAGAGTAAATGTCTCATCAAATCTAATCTTGATAAGCAGCTCTAGGCAACCCATCTAACCCATCATTGTGAAACTACTAAATTATAAGCACCATTTGAAAAAAAATAATGAACTGACCAAAGGGCAACCCTTTTACAGCTCTAATTAACTTTCCCTTTTCCAGAGTCAATATCAGAATATGATACAAAGTGAAGTTATTTGATTAGCACTTTGTTTATTGCAGGGGTGGGGTATTGGATTGGCTGTTGGTGATTTGACTAAATATTTTTTTGGAGGGCAGAAGGGACATCTTAATGATATGCTCTTCAGTGGGAACAGTGTTCTATCACTTTCTGGGGAAGTAGGGGCTGTTTTTAGAATTAAAGGACCATCTACTTATTGATAGATGCTATCAATGTAATTTATAAGCCCTTGATATAACAATTTGAGTCCTGGATTTTAATATTGTTTTCTAGACTTCAAACTGAAGAAAATTCTGTTTCCTTTCCTGAGAACATAATAAACTTCATGTTTCCAATTCCACTTGGAGTTCAGATTATGGAAGGAAAATCTGGCTATTTTTTTTATTACTAAGTACAAGCCTTATTCTTAAATTGTTGCCCATTCAAAACTTCCACTAATTTCAATGAGAGGTTTAATGATTCATTGATTGCAGAAGCAAGTCAGCAAGTTAATCAACCTTCTGTTTCTCCTTTTTGCTTTGCTATTATCCTGAATGCAACATCAATAGCAGGGTTGAGACCTTAGAACTTTTGTTAAGGCAACTGCAGCAATACAGTTATCAAAGGAGAAGTGCCTTTCTATGATAAGTGTGGGCCAAACTATGTTTTGACTCGTATATGAAACTAAAGTAATTCTGTTGACCTCAATGGACTTGCTCACCATTTATATCAGTGTATATTAGACCAGAATTGAATCCTGTGAGTATAATATGCAAGAAGTTTACGTTAGGGTGACAGTATTTGGATCTGGGGGAGCATTGGATTTGCAGCTGAATAAAGGCATGACCTGTGACTTAGCAAGCTGCTGACCACAAGTCAGAATACTATATTAAAAGCAACATTGCAAGAAGCTCAGGCAAGCAGATTTTGCTTATGAATGCTTATGCTTAGCCAGCTATTTGCTTATGCTAAGTAACTATGTTAAGTGTGTCAACCATTTTCTAAAAAAGCATCAAGTGAGCCTGTGTGAGTCTGCGTGCTGTGAATGAGGTGAAACCTTAGGAATGTGGAAGATGGTACAACATAGAACTGAAAAACAGACTGGAATGTGAAAGACAACACAGAATTGGTAACAGAATCTGAAATAAACATATGTGAAAACGTAAATGGTGATTAGTGAAGAAGCCTCCAGAAGCGTTGGTGGAAGTCCAAGTGACCGAGAGAAGCAGGAGTCAAGGTCTTAGACATGTGCTTATAGCAAAAAGACATATAAATTAATTAAAGGCATAGGCAATTCCACGTTAATGAAACAAACAGTAAACAGAGATGGAGCTTGAAAGGGGAGGAAATATGGGTGGAACAAAGGAGGAGCGAGGGTGGAGTAAATGTTAATGAGCATGAACCAAGGTGTATAAATGTGGAAAGAACTATTGTTCAGGGCTGGTCCCCTGTTTGTTGGTTGCTGGGATCTTTGCCTGAAGCTGTCTCCATTCTGAATAAAGCTGTTGTAAGCAATGTGTGCTGGTGTTTGCTCCCTTCTTGCTCTGGCTAATGAGTAACAGGATCCATGAGCAATTGGATCATTGTCTCCCTAGTCATTGGGCACCACATGGATTTGGGATCTACTTTAGATTTTTGAAAATAACATGGACATGTGAATTCTTTCTGCTAATTTTGCAAAATATAAACTTCTTTGGTTTTCTATAAAATATAAATAAAATCCAAGTAATATATCTGGTCCAGTCATAACCCATTTATATTACAGAAATAATCATGAGTTGACATAGTTGTGGCCAAATTGTTATACCAAGGTGTGACCACCGAGTCTCGAGTAATCGGTCTTGTGCTACCTTGGCTCACGCACGGAGAGGTGTACGCCCTGAAGCCTCCCGGAAAATGCCGTGCTGGGGTGTTCCCTCCGCGGGAGGCTTTCCCCTATCTTTCCTGCCACGACTTGAATGTTTCTCAGTGTGGGGAGTGGCTATCCCAAGGATTTTCCATGGCATGGATGTCCCGGTGGTCACTAGTGGGGCTCTGCCACCCCTACACCCCGTCCTCACACCACCTCGATGAGTTGTCCCATGCTCACAATCATGTATCTCTTCCTCTGCTACCGTAGAGCCTCATGACTTGATGCCTATTCAGGATACTGGCATCTGAGGCCGATTGACTTATTCCGTCCTGTGTTGTGTTCGCCGGTCTTACTCGTGGGGTCCGTAATATCCTAGGAGTAGCTTACCCCTGACCTTAGCTTGGTGGGCCGTCTTATGAATTTCTCACTGCCTCTCCCCTTCCTCAACCCCTTCTCCTACTCCTCAACCCCTTCGCTTGGGAAAACTCAAAAGAAACATACAAAAAGAAAGAACAAAAAGCAACTCCCTTCCCAGGCCTCTTACATCAGAGACCCTGGGTGCCGAGCTCTCTACAGCTTGGCTATGAGCTAACCTCTGCTTGGGTCCTCTCCTCTCCTCCTTCTCCTGTCTCTATAAGCCCTGGGCTATGTTGTTCCTCTGCTCCCTGGAGCATTCCTATCTGGAGGCTTCTCCATTCCCTGCTGGGTGGCCGGGTCTCCCTCACACTCAGGATTGACCCCTGAGTTCTGGGCAGGCCCTCTGGCTGCTTCCGCTAGAGCTCTCTCGACGGGTAGAGCTCCTCCTCCCTCCGTCCCTCACTACTCCCACCTGTGGCGATGATTTCTGTGCGTTCTCCACTGTTTCCTCTGCTGCTTAAACTCTTGCAGGCTGGTACAGGCTGCATCCCGCTTGCCTCCAGTACTGGCGGTCTGATCCCGGCTGCTGTTGCCGCGGCAGGTGTTAGGAGCCTCCTTTGGCTCCCCTTTCACAGCTCTTTCTTCCTGTTGATAATCCCGGAAGGGACCTGACGTCCCCACACTCCCCAGGTCCTTCTTCTCCTTCCTTTCTCCTCATCTGTCCGGCTCTTTTATCCCCGCCAGATACAGGTTCCTCATGATGTCATTGGCCGGCCTCAACTGAATAAAGGCGTGGCTAATGAGCTGCGTGGGCTTCTCCCTTTGTTTCTGTTGTGTCACAGCTCCTGTTGAAGGTAAGTAGTTTTTCCTTGTTTTTGTCCGGGGTCCTTTCCCCCATTCTCTCCCAGGACATATGGTTTTTTCTTGCTTGTGCTGACAGGAAAAAAACCCACATTGTACCATGGTTGAGGCTACATCAAGTTATACAAGTATGTTTGACAGTTGTTTTTGTAGTATAGATTTGGCTCTAACCTACAAATGTATGCTGATTGTAAAACTGTTAGAAATTATGCTGTTAGTCAGCATAGTCTCTAACAACAACCTCATTGGGCAAATTCTGCCTTCACTTAAGTGGGTGCAAATTGCAGTAACTGCAATTGGCATTGATACGCCACTGTGACAGAGAGTAAATTTATTAAAGTAAATGTGTTATTGTGGCACTGTAGGTATCTCCCTGCTCCCTGGGTCAGGCCCCCCACTCACCTGCCATGACTTGATGGAACTTGTAACTAAAAGGAAGGGTTCAGTGGTGTTCTCATCCCTGGCCCAGAGACAGGGTTACTCACAGACTCGTTGCAGTTGGTCCTGGGGCTCCACCTTCCCTACACCCCATCCACTCACCAACCATCAGCACTATTGGGCTTCTGTGCCAGCTTCTCATATCCAGTTGATGAATCTCTAACTCCCCAGCCTCCACTAGAAGTGCAGGCTTGAGGCTGCAGCCTGCCTTTTACTCCTGTTCCTTATCCTGGCTCTGCCCCAGTGCTGGGTTTATGTCTGGAGGTCACACCGCAGGCACAGAGCTAAATATGTCCAGCCTGGGGTTTAGGGGTGGTGGCTGACCCCAAGCCCCTTCCCATGGAGCTTGGGGTAGGAACACCTCACATGGCTCCTAACTGCTGCCCCCACCCATTCTCGACAAGGCAGCATCATGTGGGGGTTTGGATCGGCCAGGTTGCTCTTCAGTGAGCTCGACGTCTCACCTCATGTCCCACCAGCTTCTGCCAGGGTTTTAAAATCTTCTGCAGTGGTGGTCACAGCTGACATCATCAGCCAGTCACCACCCAGCTTGAATGACAGCTGCTTGAAAAGTGGACACAACACCAGCTTGCGTGGCTCTTTCCCATTCCTGGTCTGCCTCCCTGGTAATTTTTCTGTGGGGCCAGGGTCCCTGAGCCCTCCACCAGGGCTGCTGGGGTTTGTCCCCAGAGCTTCTGACCCCTGAGGGCAGTCCCCATCACCACAGTTATGGTATATGTTTCAGAAGCCTGTTAATTCTGAAAACTGATTCATTTTCAGCCCCTACTACAGGACTATTGGGATTGGAAGTTTCTATTCACACCCTTCCATATAGCTAAGAACAACAGATATAGAGGCTTTTGAGAGATGGAATTAAATTTAATCAGTTTTAAAAGCTGTTGAATTTAAATGTATCTTTAAATAAACAAAAAGTAAGGTTTGAGTGTTGTTGTAACTGTGATGGCTCAGGAAATGTATGATATGCAAGCATAAGTAAATCTAGGGTTTTGAAAAGGTGGGTGAAGGTAGTATGGTGTACTGTCACTTATAACACAATATATATTTTTCTCCAGTTAAGAGAAGCTAGAAGATGTATTAATATGCTAGAGGTACAATGCTTTACTATTCAGTTTAAGATCAAAGTAAAAATATATATATAACTTTATTGAAGAGGTGCACTGATACATCGGGCCCATACTGTATTGGCACCAATATAAAGAAAATTGACAGTATTGACAATTGGCTTTTTTTGGCTGATGTGGCCAATAATGTCCCTGATAAATGCCCCGTGCATGTGCACAGCTGCAGCTCAGCATGCAGACATCCAGGAGTGCAACCTGGCAGTGCAGAGTGCAGCCAGGTCCAGCTGGTGAGTCTATTGTGAGGGAAAGGGTGTGGGAGGGCAGATTGAGGCCCCTGCAGTGAGGGAAGGAGTGGGGCTGGGGCTCAGATAGGGCAGGCGCTGCACAGCTGGGGTGGGGTGCGGGATGGAGCCTTGAGTGGCTCGTGCACAGGGTGCAGTGGGGGAGTGGCTTATGCCACTGCACACACTTTGGGAGAGCATGGGGGGCATGTGCCCCTTTATCTGCATGTGAGACTAGGGCAGGCTGTTGCTGCAGGCAGTGCCAAGCTTTTCCAAGTGGGAGGGAGGGGGGTTGGGCCAGGGCTGCATTCAAGGCAGGTGGCAGCAGCACTGGGAGGGGTTGGTTGCAGGCCCCTTCCGTGTATCTCCCCCCCAGCACCACCACCACCCACCCCTAGGGCAGCCCAACCCTAGTCCCCTCACTGGGAAGAGATCAGCACTGCTCCAGCTCTAGCCCATAGCAGCAACCTGCCTTCACCCTGCACACAGATCCAGGGGTACGTGCCCCCCAACCCTTCCTGGGGTGCATGTAGCCACCCCCCACCCCACCTTCTAGGCAAGCTGCTTGTGGCTCTGCCCCACACTCTGCCTTAGCTGTGACTGCCCCCACCCCCGCCCCAGCCACACTCCCTCTCTCACTGTGGGGGCCTCAATCTGCCCCCTGCCTTGCTCTTTCCTTCCTGCCTTGCCCCTTCCTCCACAACAGATTTATAAGCCAGATACTGCTCTCCAAGCTGCCCAGCTGCATATCAGCAATCTGATCGGTATCAGCCAATATGGCTCATTAAAAATCATCCATCAGTATCATCCCAAAAAATCTCTATTGGTGCACCCCTATTTTATTGGAATAAGCACTAATTTCCTAGTTTATGTATTAGGTTTAGAAAACACAACAAACTAGGCAAATATAGTCCAAAGATATTGTTTTATTAGCCCTGTAGTCATTATAGTTAAACATACATCTCTTATGCAGATTTGTAAAACAAAATCTAGTCTTCTTTAGCATCTTGACAGTGCATCCAACACTTCACTGCCAAGTCACTTGCATACCTGAGTTAATGTTCACCTGAGTTAATATGACCACACATGCATTAAGGTTTTTCGCTATAACTAAAAACAGTGTGCAGGGCTGTGAAACAGAAGATAAATATTAGTTTACCAGGAGGAGCTAACAGCTAGAAAAATTGCAGAAGAACATATAATTTGATTAATGGAACATCAAGACCATTAAAAAGGAGAGATGGTCATTGACAACTGTGGAGTGAAGAAATTAGCAGGAATCAGGTACATTATAATAAGCCATGAAGGCAATTGACTCCTCCAGCGCTGCTTGAATAGAAATGCTATTGCCTCTCCCAGGCAGCTGGATAGAGGTTAACCATTGATGGAGCCATGATAGTTTTTATATTCAGTGGGGACTTGCTGCTCTATAAATACGTTGCCTTAAAATGCTTGTCACTCCCCAAAACTAAGAGTATAAAGGGGATTCTAATACCTGAATCTTCATCCACAGAAAGACAGACAGAAATACACACACTTTGCAGACACGCATATACTTTGCAGTTATAATTAAATTAAATCCTTCTATTTGGAAGTGAACATGTCATGTGAGCTCTCTCCAAGTTATTTCTTTCCAGCTGATCACTAAGAGCCCAACCATGCAAACTATTGAGTACCTCTTGTTAAATGCCAAAGACGTTCTACTTCTTTCAAGTTCCAGATGTCACAGATTGCCCTCTAGGGAGCTGCTTGAGACCACAGCGGCCTTGACTGGTCATTGAAAGTATCAGGAGTTTTGCTCCCAAGAGTGGGACTTTACCTTTTGTTGGGAAGACCTAGAGAAATCCCAAGTTTCAGGCAGCAAAGCAGACAGTCTTTTCAGTAAATGGATTACTGGGGCAAAGGCCACCCTGTCAAAGGTTATTTGGTCCCCCTCCAAAGGTTTAAGCAGTTCCCAGGTCCCAATCCAGCTCACTTCAAGGAAAATACTATCCTTTCTCATCTCATTCTCTTCTGCTGAAATCCCAAGCTATAAATGCCTTTAAAAGAAAAAGGAGTTTTGCTTTAGGAAAAAAAAGACCATTCAAATTATTCATGATTTATATCAAGAAGGGACCTTTCCATCTTTCAACTAGCAAAAAAAAGGGGGAAGTTTTATCTTCCTCAAAATCATTTGAGAATCTTGTAATTTTTTTTATAGTAGGATAACTTTTTTGCAAATACTCAATATTCAGCAAAATAATGACTATTACATAATTTAAGCACAATACAATACCATGAGGCTAATAAATGGTTTCCTGGTTCTACAGAAAATTTAACAAATCATAATAGCGTTTATTGGGACTAGGCCAGGCACAAATGTCAAAGCTGCTTTTGAAAATGAGTCACAGCCAGAAATACTTTTGTGAACTAAAATAATTTCTGTTAATGTCAGAGGTGCATTTACTTACTTTAGTTTTCAGCCTTGATCTCATGTTGATCCTACAGCTCTGAATAAAATCAACTAGGAGAGAGAGTCTACTGCAGGTGTTCCAGATGTAAATGTGAAGAGGGGCATTTAAGATGAGTGTTCTCTTGAAATGTTATTTTAAAATTATGCAGATTATATTCAAGAATGACTTGATACTTCCCCATTGTATGTTTTTAAGGGAATAAAATGATGCTATGCTATTAAGTGTTTTATTAACATTTCTAATCACAGCTCCTTTACTTAGAAAATAATTGTTTCATTGTGTGCTGAAAAGCTGCCTGTAAACAACTGGCAAAGGATATACTTCTTTGTGTTCCCCATAGAAAAAATACCAAATCCAACTGATTAATCAAAGGAGACATTCTTTGATGGAGGGAACCTTATCAAAATTTATTAAAGATACTGAATAAACCATGAGCAATCAAAGTTCATAATCTGAATTTCTGCTGCATTCTTTCAAATACAGTAACTACTGTGTAAACCTTCAAGGTAACTGATAAATCAGGAAATAAGATGTATTTAATCTTTTTTCAGTGCTACATATCCCAGACACACAATCTTGATTCAGATCTTAGTCACCCCAGTGTAACTCTGTTGCCTATTAGAGTCACTCTGCAATTCCTCTGGAGTGAGTGATATTGGAACCAAACCCATAGGCTTTTTTATTGGTAATTCAAAAACCAGATTCCTGTTCTTTCTACCTGTGTTGTATTAAGTTCTACACCTTGCTTAAATCCCAGGGGGAAAAGAAGTAGTCTGCCATGTAGTGGTGATGCAGTAGAGATTAATGATAATCTAGGTATGGCCCAAAGGCTAAATGAATAGGTTTTCTTAGTTTTCAGTATGGACGATAATGCTGAACATGATATGTAAATGCAGGATGGCTAACTAGAATAAAACTATGGAAATGAAAAGTAGCATAAGAGAGGTGGAAGCAAAATTATTAATTTAATGCATTAAGGTTGTGTGGGGCAGATTGTCTCCATCCCAGAATTCTAAAAGAATGTGCACATGAAATAATAAAGGGGTACCAAGTCTTTTAAATAAACCTATTGGTAGCAAATGTAGTACCTATAATAAGGAAGAAATTATATGGGATCTAAAGGAATGAAGTAATAAAAATGGGATGAAATTCAATAGTCCAAAGTGTAACAAAAATAGATAGTCCTTGGATGTAGCAACTGAAATATTTCCAAGTAAAGAGAAATATGTACTAGTGCACAAAGGCACAGATGAGACCTTGCTTAGAAAGCTGTGTACAGCTCTGGTCATATCTTCAAGAGAAGAGAATTGATGTTCCAAATGAAGCACAGAAAGGGTGAATTATAATAGGTAAAGAGAAATAGAAGACCTAACTTTTTGGAAGTGGCTAAAAAGTTTTGGTTATTTAGCCTAAGCTGAGAATGATATGATTGCTTATTAAAGCACCCCAGGAGGTTAAACACCAACATGGAAAAAGAACTATTTAAACTAAAAGATAATGTTGGTCAGAGAATACATGAGTTTGCACTGGCCTTGAATAAATTAAGGTTGGAAATTAGAAGGTTTCTACCTATGGGTGCTGTGAGGTTATGGAAAAGTTTTCCAGTTGGAGGAATGGGAGTAAAAGTCCATGGGTGCGTCCAGATGAGCATGCATGTGCAGTTTGCAGTGCCACAAACCCATCTACGGCACCACAAACTGCACAAACTATACATGCAGGTGTTCAGCATGCTGATAATTTTCAGCATGCTTGGGGGGGGGGGCGGGGGGGGAGAGTTTGACACCGGGTGTTCCAGAGTGGGAAGTATTCCAGAGACGAGCCTATGAACTCCACTTCATCAACCTCCTGGATACTAAAAATCATGGACTGAATACAGATATTGGATTTATGACACATTATATATATTATATCACATTATATATGACACATTTATGACATATTATATCCCTAACACCTAGTTAGGGAACTTCTAGTGGGACTAAACGTCTTCAAATCAGCAAGTCCTGATGATCTCCACCCCAGAGTGCTGAAGGAATTAGCAGAGGGCATTGCAGGATCCCTGGCATGGCTTTACAAGCACTCATGGTGCTCTGGCCAGGTGACAGAGGACTGGAAAAGGGCCAATGTGGTCCCCATTTTCAAAAAAGGAAGGAAGGAGGACCCAGGAAACTATAGGCCCATTAGTCTTACCTCGGTCCTGGGGAAGCTCTTTGAGAAAATTATCCAGGTGCATATCTGTGAGGGACCAGCAGGGGAGATTATACTTAGGGGCAACCAACATGGGTTCATTCAAGGCAGGTCCTGTCAGACCAACCTGGTGGCTTTCTACAACCAGGTCACAAAAGTCTTAGACACAGGTGTCACGGTGGACATAGTCTTTCTGGACTTTAGGAAGCTCTTCGGCACTCTCTCTCACCCCATTCTCATTAAAATATTAGTTGACTGTGGTGTTGATGCCTACACAGTCAGATGGGCTGCTAACTGGTTGGAGGGCCGCACCCAGAGAGTGGTGGTGGACGGGTCATTTTCAACCTGGAGGGATGTGGGCAGTGGGGTTCCCTAGGGCTCAGTCTTTGGGCCTGCACTGTTCAACATCTTCATCAGTGACTTGAACAAGGGGATGAAAAGCACCTTGTTCAAATTCACAGATGACGCTATGATGCGGGGAGAAGTGGGCACACTAGAAGAGAGGGACAGGATGCAATTAGATCTGGACAGGTTACAGGGGTGGGCGGATGAGAACAGGATGGGTTTCAATACTGAAAAGTGCAAGGTATTGCGCCTGGGGAGGAAGAACCAGCAGCATACCTACAGGCTAGGAAACTCCCTTCTTGTTAGCACAGAGGCAGAAAAGGATCTTGGAGTCATTATTGACTCCAAGATGAATATGGGCCAACAATGTGGGGACGAAGTCAGGAAGGCTAACCGCACCTTGTCATGCATCCATAGATGCATCATGAGCAGGTCCAAAGAAGTGATCCTCCCCGTCTATGCGACACTGGTTAGGCTGCAGTTGGAGTACTGCATCCAAGTCTGGGTGCTGCACTTCAGGAGGGATGTGGCCAGCATCGAGAGGGTCCAGAGGAGGGCCACTCGCATGATCAGGGGGCAGCAAGGCAGACCCTACGAGGGGAGACTATGGGACCTGAACCTGTTCAGCCTCCACAAGAGAAGGTTGAGAGGGTATCTGGTGGCAATCTATAAACTAACCAAGGGGGACCATCAGGCAATGGGAGAGTCCCTGTTCCCCCAAACACTACCAGGAGTAACAAGGAATAATGGCCAAGTTGATGGAGAGTAGATTCAAGCTAGATGTCAGGAGGCACTACTTCACAGTCAGGGTGGCTAGGATCTGGAACCAACTTCCAAGGGAAGTGGTGCTTACTCCTACCCTGGGGGTCTTCAAAAGGAGGCTAGATAGACACCTACTTGGGGTCATTTGACCCCAGCATTCTTTCCTGCCCATGGCAGGGGGTCAGACGTGATGATCTGCTCAGGTCCCTTCCGACCCTACCAACTATGAAACTATAACCTGCCTGACATCTGACTCCCCAGGTACCTCTCCACTATTCATCCCCCTTCTCTCCCACCCACCCAGCCTGTCTCTCACCCAATGACTCCTCAGTCTACATCTTCACTGACTGCCTATCTTGTATACGTATCAGCCCAGCTGCCGGCTTCTTTACTTTTAATTCCATCCAGGAAGAGCACACACCAACTGCTGAAACTTCCTCAGCCTGACGAAGGGTTTTTGAACCCGAAAGATTGCTTGAAATTTTTTTTCCAACTATTTAAGTTGATCTAATAAAAGATATCAGATTCACCCAAAGAACCTTATCTGCCTATGTCCTTAGACCAACACAGCTACAACCTACACCCCTAAGTCATCATTTAGACTTTCCAGATTTCCCTTAATAATTTTTTAACTATGCCTTGATACCTTTAGCTCTTTGGTTAAACATATGGAGTTGTGGTGGGACAGTAGGGATCGCTACTACATTGAGCCACCCACCTCACTGTGCCTGGCCCAAAACCACACTTTAGTTGTCTCCCCTGGGAAGCCTAAGCTGGCCAAGCCCCTGTGGCAGGCCAGTAGGGGGTACTCCTGCATTGAGCCCCCACCTCACTGCACCCGACTCCAGGCTCCGAGTAGTCCCTGGGGGTGCCTCACATCTGGCCAACCCCCTTCCTGGAGCACACCTGCAGGCCTGGGGGTAACACCACCACCACCCAGAGTCTGAACTGATCTGGGAACTGCACCCTCTGGGAAACACAGGTCTAGTGGTCCTTGAGGGTACTTGACCCACTGCAAAAACGTGGGGTGCTTCCCTCAGTCTGAAGCACAAATAATGGGCTCCCTTAGTCAGCTGAACCAAGGGGACCCCAAGGCATAATCTAGACCCTCTCCAAATAAGTCTCCCTCGCTATGTACAGGAGAACTCTATTGGTTACAAAGAGTAGGTTTGGAATAAGGTACAGGGTAGAGCAGTACCAGAGAAATACCTTAGAGCAACCAGTGGCATAGTAGCCTTTGATCATACATCTGAGTTACTGAACGCTATATATCTAGTTAGATCTCAGGTAGCTTACTCACAAGTATCATCCAGAGGCAGGTGGAGATTCCATCTGGAGGCAAACAGTTAATTGATCATGAGTTTCAAGACAGAGATAGAGTTTCAGATGGTCCAGCGTCTCTCTGAGTTTTCATCATGGCTACTACTCCTCATCCTGGGCAGGCTTTCACTTATATAGCCCTTATGACCTCATTTACCTGATCCAATGAAGACCAGCAACTGTTGGCTGCCAGCCAACCAATTTGAAATACATCACTAGTTGCCGGGTAGACTGGCAGGGTCTTTAGCCCCCTCCCAGTCATGTTGACATCGCTTAGAACAATAGGGAGCTTAAGCCCCCCACCCAGGTATATGATTCAAGTCACATAGGTAGAAAGAGCAGGTTTCCCCCCTCCCTCAGGAATGTATCCAGCTCAGGTTACAACTCAGGATTACCTGAAGCAGATGGGACCAGAGGAGTCTGCCTTCCACAGTGACCATGATAACCAAATTGTCAGATAGTAGAGTTTGGGGAGACAGAGATGGTATTCTGCCATGCCCCCTTCCTGGAGAATACCTGCAAGCCTGGGTTAATTGCTGCCACCACCTGGACTCTGGTCTCTGTTAGGGCTCTGTGCATCCCAGGGTACACAGACCCTGCAGATCTTGGGGGTGCTTAGCCCACCGTGTTATTTTGGGGTGCTTCTTTTAGCCTGAAGAATTCAAAAGTAGCCCTGTACTGGAGGAAAGTAAAAAGCCATGACCACCTTAGCCAGCTGAGCAAAAGGAGCTATAAAGGCTTGTCTCTCACCTCTCCCCTCAGAGATTCACAGACAGGTATGCTGCAACTGATAGATTTTTTTTGATTAAAGAGGGGGAGAACAGGAAAGAGGTTCAGGACCGAGAAATCTTTAAAAAATACATCTTGAGCAAAATAGAATATTTTGAGCCTTACATCAAATATTGAGTTCAGTGACCCTTTTAATTCACGTCTAAATTACTTAGATCTAACTTCCTAACTAGTCTACAGGCATACTCACTGATTCATACAGATTGCAGCCTGAAGGTCCCTGCTTGAGTCTGTTCCAAGATGCCTACCAGAGGAAGAGAGCCCACCCCCAACCAGCTGGCCTGACCCCTAAATAACTTTTGTGACCTCATCACCTGTTTCCAGAAACAGGCATTATTTGAACCCTGCTGACACAGGCCAATCATTTCCAAAGTGGTAAACAACCTCTCGTGAGGTGACCAGAGTCACCAAACTCATTCCATAGGTTCCTTGGAGGGAAACTTAAGACAAAGGGTCTGGACACAACAAAGAGGGGATGGAATGTCCCAGACCCTGGGACAGAGAGGGGAGGATTTCTTTACAGGGGTTGAGAAGAGAGTATTCCATGTAAATCTCCCTCAGATGTTTAGATGAGGCCATCCCTTTGTGGAGCTGACAGGTATATTGTTATCTATATGCTTTTAATGTAGACAGAAACTGAAGTAATCTGTTATAGTCATTTTTACAAGTGTCTTGTGTCAGGCATTTATAGCATAGTTAGCATTCCTTAATGCCTGGCATGGGGATTTGGGGCCCCATTTCCTCAGTATCATTTTTCCTTCCAATTTTATTCCTCCCTTTTCTCCACCTTTCTTCTTCTCCTAAATTTCTTTTCTCTCCTTCTTCCCCACCATCACTTCCCACATATCCAATTTGGGACACAGATAGCATGGGATTTTTTTTTCTTTTCCTTTCTTCTATGCAGTGTGGAAGGACAGAAAATACAAGGTGGCATTCCACAAGGGTTGCATTTACCCCACTGGCTTATGCTGACTCAGTGGATTTGTGTACCACATAGTCCTTACATTACTAAGGACAAGGGTGAAATGTCTTGACACCAGTCCCTGATTCAGAGCCAAAGTTTGATACCCTTTTTCATGTTTCATAGTTTCCTAGTTGGTAGGGTCAGAAGGGACCTGAGCAGATCATCAAGTCCAACCCCCAGCCATGGCAGGAAAAAGTACTGGGGTCAAACAACCCCAGTGAGGTGTTCATTTAACCTCCTCTTAAAGACCCCCAGGGTAGGAGCCAGCACCACTTCTCTTGGAAGTTGGTTCCAGATCCTAGCCGCCGTGACTGTGAAGTAGCACCTCCTGAAGTCTAGTCTGAATCTACCCTCTGCCAGCTTGTGACCATTATTTCTAGTCACTCCTGGTAGTGCTCAGGGGAACAGGGGCTCCCCCAGTACCTGCTGGTTCCCTCTGACTAGTTTGTAACAGGCCACTAGATCCCCCCTCAGCCTTCTCTTGTGGAGCCTGAACAGGTTCAGGTCCCTTAGCCTCTCCTTGTAGGGCCTGCCCTGCTGCCCCCTAATCATGTGGGTGGCTCTCCTCTGAACCCTTTCAATGCTGTCTACATCACTTCTGAAGTGCGGTGCCCAGAACTGGACACAGTACTCCAACTGTGGCCGGACCAGTGCCGCATAGAGGGGAAGGATCACCTCCTTGGACCTGCTCGAGATGCATCTGTGGATGTATGACAAGGTACGGTTGACTTTCCTGACCGTGTCCCCACACTGTCAGCCCATGTTCATTTTGGCATCAATAATGATTCCAAGATCCTTTTCTGCCTCTGCACTGACAAGAAGGGAGTTCCCCAGCCTGTAGGTATGCTGCTGGTTCTTCCTCCCCAGGTGCAGCACCTTGCACTTGTTAGTATTGAAACCCATCCTGTTCTCATCTGCTCACCCCTGTAACCTGTCTAGGTCCAATTGCAGCCTATTCCTCCCTTCTAGTGTGCCCACATCCCCCCACATCTTACTGTCATCACCAAATTTGAATAGGGTGCTTTTTACCCCCTCGTCCAAGTCACTGATGAAGATGTTGAACAGCATGGGTCTGAGGACCAAGCCCTGGGGGACTCCACTGCCCACATCCCTCCAGGTCGAAAATGATCCATCCACCACCACTCTCTGGGTGCGGCCCTCCACCCAGTTAGCAACCCATTTGACTGTGTAGGTGTCAACGCCACAGTCCCCTAGTTTTTTAATGAAAATGGGGTGAGAGACAGTGTTGAAGGCCTTCTTGAAGTCCAGAAAGACTACATCCACTGCTACCCCTGCGTCTAAGGATTCTGTGACCTGGTCATAGAAGACCACCAGGTTGGTCTGACAGGACCTGCCTCTAATGTAGAGAGTGATCAAGGAACACATCTGTGGGGAGCCTGCAGGGGAGATCATGCTCAGGGGCAATCAGCATGGCTTCAACAAAGGCAGGTCCTCCCAGACCAACCTGATTGCCTTTTATGACTAAGTAACTAAATCCTTGGATGATGGTGTCGCTGTGGACATAGTCTTTCTAGACTTTAAGAAGGCCTTTGATGCTGTCTCTCACCCCATCCTCATCAATAAATTAAGTGACTGTGGCATCGATGCCTGCACAGTTGGATGGGTAAAAAATTGGCTGATGGGGCACACCCAGAGAGTAGTGGTGGATGGGTTGTACTCAACCTAGCGAGATGTGAGCAGTGGGATACCCCAGGGCTCGGTCCTCAGGCCTGCACTGTTTAACATCTTCATCAGTGACTTGGACGAGGGGGTGGAAAGCACGCTGTCCAAGTTTGCTGATGACACTAAGATGTGGGGCAAGGTGGACACCCTTGAAAGGAGAAAGAGGCTGCAACTAGATTTAGACAGACTACAAAAGTGGGCAGATGAGAATAGGATGGGGTTCAAAGTAGACAAATGCAGGGTGCTGCACCTTGGGAGAAGGAATCCACAGCATACATACAGGCTGCGGAGTTCTCTTCTTGGAAGCATAGAGGCGGAAAGGGATCTTGGAGTCATTATTGACTCCAAGATGAACATGAGCCGCCAATGCCAGACTGCAGCCAACAAGGCCAGCCATACCTTGTCATGCATCCAAAGGTGCATCTCAAGCCGGTCCAGAGAGGTAATACTCCCCCTCTATGCGTCTTTGGTCAGGCCGCAATTGGAGTACTGCATCCAATACTGGGCACCGCACTTCAAAAGGGATGTGGCCAGCCTGGAGAGGGTTCAGAGGAGGGCCACCCACTTGGTGAGAGGGCAGCAGGACAGGCCCTGTGAGGAGAGACTGAAGGACCTGAACCTGTTGAGCCTCAGCAAGAGGAGGCTGAGGGGGGACCTGGTGGCTGCCTGCAAGCTCAACAGGGGGGATCAACAGCAAATAGGCAGAGCCCTTTTGTCCCTAGCACCACCTGGGGTGACAAGGAACAATGGTCATAAGCTGATGGAGAATAGGTTTAGGTTAGAGATCAGAAGGCAATATTTTACAGTTAGGGTAGCCAAAATCTGGAACCAACTTCCCAGGGAAGTGGTCCTCGCCCCTACCTTGGGCAAGTTCAAGAGGAGGTTGGACAATCACCTGTCTGGGGTCTTGTCAACCCAGCATTCATTCCTGCCTGTGGCAGGGGGTCAGGCTAGATGATCTGTTCAGGTCCCTCCTGACCCTAGCTACTATGAAACTGTGAAACTACTATAATGAACCCATGTTGGTTGCCCCTAAGCATAACCTCCCCTGCTGGCCCCTCATGGACATGCGCCAGGATAATTCTCAAAAAGCTTACCCAGGATCAGGGTAAGACTAACTGGCCTATAGTTCCCTGGGTCTATGTTGAAGGGTGTCTAACTAAGCACAATGTGTTTGTTTGATTGTAAGAGATGAACCCAAATGTTCTGAGTCTCCATTTAAGAAAAAAATATATATATCAGATAAGACAAGGTGACAACTTCTGGGATGTGTCCCCATGAGCACACACATGCATTTCTCAGGGGACAAATAGCAGTGGAGCATATTTGTGCTGCTGCTATCTTTCCTTAGGCATGGCCCTGCATGTGTACTCTGGTGCACAGCAAATTGCCCCAGATGGAATAGGAGAGACTGGGGCCAGCATCTGAGCTGGCCCCAACAGCGTTACCTGGCTTCTGGGGCAGCAGCGGTAGCATTCCAGGCATTCACAGCCTGGTCGGCAGCCAAGCATGGCCCTGGCCAGCCAGGCTCCCTTTCTGGCAGCACACGCTACTGCCACATGTGCCATGCTGGGTTTTTTTGCAGTATTTTTTTTTACACCAGAATTTCCTGGTGTCAAAAAAACCCACCACACTGCATTTTAGCAGCACAGCAAATATGTTCATGTTCACCACATACAGTTTGCAGCACCACAAACTGCACATACACGTTCATAGGGATGTGCCTCTGGTGTGTTTATTCTTAGAACTTTTCCCTTTTTTAATGAAATGTTTTGTTTTTAGAATTGTGCCTTTATACTTAAATATTTAAATATCCATGGACAATTCAAGATTGATGTACTAACTGAACATAAATAGGGAAATCAAATAGTGTGAAATTATTAGGTGTTAAATTACCAATATTTGTTTCAGGCAATTAACATTAAGCCATGTACAGTAACAACAGACTATGTATAAAGAACTGACACTTTAATTGACAGGCTGTTTAAGCTGTCTGGGAGGAGTATTGCTGTCATTCATCTCTGCTCTTTAGGTCTTTGTTGGAAGGAAATACTAAACCATCCTCCTATCTCAAACTTTCATGTTTCTAGATTTGTGAAGGGGCTGCAACTAGATCACAACAGAAAAGAGAACATAAGACAAAAAGAAAATAGTATGTTATGTTATGTGCTTGTAGTAGATGAATGTTCTCCTCTTCAGAAGCATAAATAATTTAGTGCTCTAATTTAAATAGAATTTATATGATGACATTTGCTTTTTGCCACATTATTAACATGTTTTTTATTCATAATTGAATTGTGAAATAATGTTCAGAGAGCTTATGCAAGGGGTGGGGAATAAGGGTTCAACTGTACTGGGCCCACAAGTTGGGGGCCCTCCAAATAGTGAGAATTTTGTTTCTTAATGGACAGAAAAATAATTGATAGAATAATAATTGCATGTAAAATTTCTGTAAATAAAGTGCAAGTATAATTGCTGGAAAGTGTCTAAAAACTTATTAATTCAGCTCATAAATACAAGCAAAGAGATGATCAATACAAAATTAAGGAATGCACAGAAACATAAGCAAAGACAGCAGATATCAGATCTACTTCCTAATGGGAGGTTTGGAGGACTCCCTACGTAATGGGAGTGTATTGGGCCTCTAAATCTAACTGATAGGCCCTGAATACTCATGCTTACATCAACCATATGAAATATGTCTAAAGGTTTATGTCTTGTAAAAATTCAATCTACCAATGTCTATGAGCATTGGAGGCAGTCTTTATCAGCAAATATTAACAAAGTTTCAATATAAAAATATGTTTAAATAAAAACCATTTGATTTTCCTGGCATTTGCAGAAGAATCCAACAAGACATGATAGGCACAACAACATTACTAAGAAGTTCATCCCCACTCCAGGAAGGAATAATCATATGGGAATGTAACTCCATGCAACTAAGGGATTAGACCAATGCGTCTCAGCTGTGGTACAGTGAGATCCTTTTAGGAGTCCCACTGCCGCTGCCACCAGATGGAACTGCCCCACTGCACCTGTTTCTGGAAGATGTCATCAGAAGCTGGACTAGAAAGTATCTGTGGTAAGAAGGACTAGCAGGAGGGGCTGCCATAAAGCTCCTGTTGAGGCTCCTGTTCCTGGCCTGCTGGAGAGCCTACATCAGCAATGCCACTACTGTGGACAGGACACAATAAGTGCCGTTCCTGCCTCTGCACATCCTGGTGGGTGAGGGGTGCCTCGTGAGCTTCATACATCAAGGCAAAAGTTGGGGGGCATATCTCCCTTGCATGGTGTTACCACTCAGCTCTGTGTTCTTGGGGAACCCTGGCACAGTACCCAGCCTGTCTGACTCGCAAAGGACTCACCCCCCTCCCACCTCAACAAGAACTGATTAGAGGAAAGACTTACAACAGACAATGAAGATGCAGTGGGAGGCACATCTAAAGCGCTCCAGACAAGGGTGATAAAAGCAAAGCATCTCCCCTGGTTTCATTTGCATCGGAGATGGAACTGGATGACAACTCATTTAAATGGGAAATGGAACAGGCATGCACCTTCATTACCATTCAGGATGGAGAACAGAGATTCCAAGGCAAGGACTGCACTGAATTCTGGGACCAGAGATGCAGGGGAGCACTGCATGATGGGGGATCCCTGCTCCAAATGCTAATCAACCCACATCTGCACACACCCAGATCAGCATTTATCAGACCAATTCTAGGAATGAGTCCTTTATTGGTACCCAAAACACTGAATCTTCCTGTCTGTATTGTGAGCTCCCTCAGAGTAATGCCACCCATAGCCAGCAGTGATCAGTTCCTATTATCCAGCATATAAGCCATTGTTTACCCATAAACAAACCTAGTGTTGTCCCTTGAGCCATTGTTAGTTCTCTACAAAAACCCCTATCCAAGCTCAAGTTTCTGTCCTGGTGCTTGGATCCAAAAGCTGCACCAGTTCCACTCCTTTTCTGCCTGGAATCTCTCCACTGATCATGCTCAGAACTCTGCTGTCTGCAAGCTCCAACAAACACCTGGGAACCTCAACTGGTTCAAGCTTCACTGAGTGGTGCGACCCCAACTCTCTCTCTCTCCCTCTCTCTGACTTCAGGAACCTGACTTTTACTCTTTTGCTCCAGGCACAGCTTTCTAAACCTAACTTTTGCATTCTTACTCCAGGAACAGATTTCTAAACTGGAGTTTTGCTAATCACTCTCTTTCTCTCTCTGACTCCAGGAACCTGACTTTTATTCTCTTACTCCAGGCACAGCTTTCTAAACCTGACTTTTGCTAATGAAACTTGAGCTAGACTTTCCCAAATACCTAACTGAAACTATGTAATGCTGTAATTGTTTTATTTGTCTCTCTTGTATGGCTATTACTACTGGTATCATCATAAGTTCATATACCTGGCAATAAATAACTTTTATGGTCAAGCTGGTTGCTATACTCTCTCTCTGAACCTCACTTACTCTTTCTTCCCCTTGACCTCCCCATTTGCTCTGCAGCAACGCTTCTTTTACCAAAGCCAAAGATCCCTGTAATTCCCAATACTACAGTGGGGCATGCTCATCAAGGGAGTTACTACTAGGACCATTGTGACAAGAGACTGGGACATGCTGAGTTTTGAGGCGCATGAGGGTATCAGCTGAAAGTACTGATCGGACCCAGCCTGCTCAGACATACTCTGCTAGCGCGTGTGTGTGTAACTGCATTTATTATAGTCCTGCTGAAATAAGGGATGAACTGAGTTCCAGGCACATGAGAGTGTCAGCCTGTCAATGCTGAATAACCCAGCCTGATTCAGCTGGGCTCTGTTAACCTGTGTGCTTGTGTCTGACTGCATTTTATTGTTGCCCTGATGAACTGAGTTCAAGGCATATGAGGGTGTTAGCCTGTCAATGCTGCATAATCCGGCCTGCCTCAGGCATGTCCTGTTAATCTGTGTGTGCATGTGCATACATGTGTTTGACTGATTCGGTGGTTGGAGGAACGCAGTCCCATTGAACCTGAGTCCTGCAAGATAGCTCCACTGTGGGTGAGGACTTGCAGAAGGGAGAGATACAGCTCTATATAGAAACACAAGTAACATAAACAGCACATTGATAGAATTACAGAAACCCCAGAAATGTGACCCTAATAAATAAGCACACCCTAAAGTGATGGGCAAATTTGGTAACAATGGTCAAAGGAGGGGTTGTCAGAGACTACCAAGCAGGCCTCGCTAAGCCAGGCATGTGAGTTCCATACCTGCCCCGGATCCCAGGCTAAATGGCTGACTCAGATTGGTTGCTGAAAGTGCCACTCACCCCTTTTCAACATACCTGCAGCCTTAGGATGCAGGCATGCTTTCACACAGCCTCAGTCTGTTCTGGCAAGCCTCATGTTCACTGTTCTCCCTGGCTCTTCTGACCCAGTGTTGCCTTTTCCTAACCCTGATCTTGGATCTCCCTGAAATTTGGTGCTGGTTCTGCTCTCTGTGGTTATTTTGACATTCTGACTTGGCTTGACTTCCTTGACCCTAGATATACCTAGATTTCTAAAAGGCTTTAGAAAATTAAAAGATTGTTGGCTCAGCTGCTTTACAGTTCAGTGAGTGGGAAACTGGCTACAGGGTAGGACCCAGAAAGCTTTCATGAATGGATCTGTGTCGTCCTGGCACAAAGTGGCCAGTGGTGTCCCTCAGGGGTCCATGCTTGGACCAGTGCTTTTCAAAATATTTATCAATGATTTGGATGGGGGAATAAAAAGCTCACTGGCCAAGTTCGCGGACAACACCATGTTATGGAGCAATGTAGTCACGTCAGAATATAGGTTGCAGATACAGGCAGACCTTGACAGGCTCAAGAGTTGGGCAGACCAGAACCAGATGAAGTTTAACATTTCTAAGCACAAGGAGAAAATCATCAAGGAGCACATCTGTAAGGGGCCATCAGGGGAAATCATGCTCAGGGGCAACCAGCATGGGTTCATCAAAGGCAGGTCCCGCCTGACCAACCTGATTGTCTTTTATGACCAAGTAACTAAATCCTTGGATGATGGTGTCGCCATGGACGTAGTCTTTCTAGACTTTAAGAAGGCCTTTGATGCTGTCTCTCACTCCATTCTCATTAATAAATTAAGCGACTGTGGCATTGATGCCTACACAGTTGGATGGGTAAAAAACTGGCTGATGGGGCGCACCCAGAGAGTAGTGGTGGACGGGTCGTACTCAACCTGGCAAGATGTGAGCAGTGGGGTCCCCCAGGGCTCTGTCCTTGGGCCTGCACTGTTTAACATCTTCATCAGCGACTTGGACAAGGGGGTTGAAAGCACATTGTCCAAGCTTGCTGATGACACTAAGATGTGGGGCGAGGTGGGCACACTTGAAAGGAGAGAGAGGCTGCAACTAGATTTAGACAGACTACAAAAGTGGGCAGACGAGAATAGGATGGGGTTCAACATAGACAAATGCAGGGTGCTGCACCTTGGGAGAAGCAATCTACAGCATACATACAGGCTGGGGAGTTCCCCTCTTGAAAGCACAGAGGCGGAAAGGGATCTTGGAGTCATTATTGACTCCAAGATGAACATGAGCCGCCAATGCCAGACTGCAGCCAGCAAGGCCAGCCATACCTTGTCATGCATCCAAAGTTGCATCTCAAGCCGGTCCAGAGAGGTGATGCTCCCCCTCTATGCAACATTGGTCAGGCCGCAGTTGGAGTACTGTGTCCAGTACTGGATGCCGCACTTTAAAAGGGATGTAGCCAGCCTGGAGAGAGTTCAGACGAGGACTACCCACTTGGTGTGAGGGCAGCAGGACAGGCCCTATGAGAAGAGACTGAGGGACCTGAACCTATTCAGCTTCAGCAAGAGGAGGCTGAAGAGGGACCCGGTGGCTGCCCACAAACTCATCAGGGGAGATCAGGTAAGCCATACGAGGAAAGGCTGAGGGACCTGGGCCTCTTTAGCCTGAAGAAAAGGTTGAAAGGGGACTTGATAGTGGCTTACCGCTATATCAGAGGAGTGCATCAGGAGCTTACCGCTATATCTGAAGAGTGCATCAAGTGAACAACTGTTCACTAGGACACCCCCAGAGAAGACCAGGACCAGGACCAATGGATACAAACTTGTGGAAGGCAACTTCAGGCTTAATACCAGGAAAAACTCCTTCACAGTAAGGGTGTCCAGACTGTGGAATAAATTTGCCCCAGAGGTGGTGCAATCACCTACCCTGGAGGTTTTCAAGAGGAGACCGGGCAGTCACCTCGCCGGGGTCACCTATCCCCAGTTGTCTTTCTGCCTAGTGGGGGGCGGGGGGGGGAGGTTGGATCCGATGATCTGCAAGGTCCCTTCCAGTCATCCCTGATCTTGGATTTTCCCTGAAACTGGGCACCAGTTCTCTGACCCCTGACTCCTGACCTTGGCTTACATCTTGGACCATGTCTCTTGGATCTCCCCTCTCAACTCTGGTAATCTGTGCTCCCATCCTGCTAACCTGCTAGTTGTCCCCTAGGACCTATCCACAGGCTTGGCCATCTATGCCCTTGACAAACCCTCACAGGGGCTGTCTTAGCTCACATCCACAGAGGGTGCCACTAAATTCAGAAAGGTTGTCTAAACAAGTTGAGAACCACTCAGTTAGTAAAAAATGTAAAGAGTACTAGAAGCAGGCAGCTTAGACAGTCAACCTGTAGCCAAGCTCAAACATGGTACAAAATAAAATGAAGAATCAGGTGAATTGAGAGGGAGCTCTTGACCTGTAGTTTGGAGAGTAAAAAGCCCATAAAAGGGTTCATAGAAGAGGAGAGAATTTAACTTGAATAGGTCTAGCACTACCCCCTTTCTGGCAGCCAACAGACTATCCCAGCAGAGGACTTAGGGCCTGAACCTAAGAAAGATTTATGTGACTAAAGGATAGGTGTTGTAGTGCCAAAATGTGGTGCTTGGAGTGGGATACAGAACCCTTGATTTGGCCTCTCCCATCTTTTGGCAGTGCTAAAGTAAAGGTAGGCATAGATTCATAGATGTTAGCGTCGGAAGGGACCTCAATAGATCATCGAGCCGACCCCCTGCATAGGCAGGAAAGAGTGCCGGGTTTAGATGACCCCAGCTAGATGCCTATCTAACCTCCTCTTGAAGACCCCCAGGGTAGGGGAGAGCACCACCTCCCTTGGGAGCCTGTTCCAGACCTTGGCTACTTGAACTGTGAAGAAGTTCTTCCTAATGTCTAGTCTAAATCTGCTCTCTGCTAGCTTATGGCCATTATTTCTTGTAACCCCCAGGGGCGCCTTGGTGAGTAAAGCCTCACCAATTCCCTTCTGTGCCCCTATGATGAACTTATAGGCAGCCACAAGGTCGCCTCTCAACCTTCTCTTGCGGAGGCTGAGGAGGTCCAGGTGCCCCAGTCTCTCCTCATAGGGCTTGGCCTGCAAGCCCTTAACCATACATGTGGCCCTTCTCTGGACCCTCTCCAGGTTATCCACATCCCCCTTGCAGTTCGGCGCCCAAAATTGCACACAGTATTCCAACTGCGGTCTGACCAGGGCCCGATAGAGGGGAAGTATCACCTCCTTGGTTCTGTTCGTCATGCATCTGCTGATGCACGATAAAGTGCCATTAGCTTTTCTGATGACTTCGTCACACTGACAACTCATGTTCATCTTGGAGTCCACTAGGACTCCAAGATCCCTTTCTGCTTCCATGCCACCAAGCATGTCATTTCCTAGGCAGTAGGTATGCTGGACATTTTTCCTCCCTAGGTGCAGCACTTTCCATTTCTCCTTGTTGAATTGCATTGTGTTGTTTTCCACCCATATGTCCAACCTGTCCAGGTCTGCTTGTAGTTGTTCCCTGCCCTCCGGTGTGTCCACTTCTCCCCACAGTTTTGTGTCACCCACAAACTTGGACAGAGTACACTTCACTCCCTTGTCCAAGTCGCTGATGAAGACATTGAAGAGTATCAGTCCAAGGACCGAGCCCTGCGGGACCCCACTGCCCACACCCTTCCAGGTCGATGCCGACCCATCCACTACGACTCTCTGGGTACGACCCTCTAGCCAATTCGCCACCCACTGGACTGTGTAGTCATCCAAGTCACAGCCTCTTAACTTGTTCACCAGTATGGGGTGGGATACCGTATCAAAGGCCTTCCTGAAGTCTAAGTAAACGACGTCAACCCCTACTCCTGCATCCAGGTGTTTTGTAACCTGGTCATAAAAAGAGACTAGATTAGTCAGGCATGATCTACCTGCTACAGACCCATGCTGGTTTCCCCTCAGCATAATTTTTCCTGCCGGGCTCTCGCAAATGTGAGCCTTGATAATTTTTTCAAAGACTTTGCCAAGGATGGAGGTGAAACTGACTGGCCTATAGTTGCCTGGGTCCTCCTTCCTCTCCTTCTTGAAAATGGGGACCACATTGGCCCTTTTCCAGTCCTCCGGGACCTGGCCCGTGCACCATGAGTGTTCAAATATTCCCGCCAGTAGCTGAGCAATGACGTCAGCCAGTGTCTTCAGTACCCTCAGATGGAGCTCATCCAGGCCTGCCGACTTAAATGCATCCAGTTCCTCCAAGTGCCTCTGCACCATCTCAGGGTCTATGCATGTTAGTCTGGCATCCTGCAGCTGCCTCTCTACAATCCCAGTGACAGCCTTGTCTTGCTCCTGCCTTAGGAACACTGAGGCAAAGAACTCATTGAGGAGTTCAGCCTTGTCCCCCCTGTCCGTCACCAATTGCTTATGCCCATTTAGTAGAGGTCCTATTCCACCCTGGGCCTTCCTTTTACTCCCTATATATCTAAAGAACAATTTTTTGTTATCCTTAACTTGGGATGCCATCCTCAGCTCCATGGTAGCTTTGGCCTGTCTAACTGCCTCCCTACAAGCGCGAGCAGAGGAGGTATACTCCTCTTTAGTAATCTCTCCCCGTTTCCACTTTTTATATGCCCCCCTTTTAGCCCGTAGACTGCTCTGGATTTCTCTGGTCAGCCAAGGAAGCCTCTTGGCCCCTTTCCCCCTTTTTCTCCCGCATCTCGTAATGGAATCCAAAACAGCCAGTGCACTGAGCAAGAGCACTAAATGAACACATGAAATACAGCAGCTCAGGGCCAGTCAACAGGAAAAGTTGAGCACAGGAGTGTGTCATCACATCTGACCCTGCTCTAAGGCTCACTTGGGGTGCAGAGGCACCTCTGTTCAGTTAGGATTGGCAACTGGAACCCTCTGAAGGTAACTGCTGTACAACCTTTCTTGTAATGGCTGAGCAGATTTTGCTCCTTTCTTTTAAAACCCAACTGCCAGATACCAAGGTGGTGTCAGTGTCCCCTAAGCCTTGCATTTAGAGCATTTTTCCAGGGAAGCAAAAGACTTCAGTGCGCTGCTGCACCTATGGGAATTCAAATCCATAGCTCCCACCCCCCAGAAGAATGCTCTGATTGCCTAGTTATATGGCCAGATGAGAGCACTCTCTATCCCTCCTGTTGAAATGGGGCCATGGTGCAGAAAAGACCCATTGGACTAGAAAAAGGCAGTACAAGAGAGAACCTGACTATCACCTTATGATCTGGGCATTCAGCTAGGAGTGGGAATTCTGGGGTGCCAGTCCTTTCTCCCTGGATCATTTGTGTATTTTATCCAGTAGCTGTTTAATATATAATGCACAAATAATTCTGGGAGTAGGGGGCAGAACTGATGCTTCTTCTCTCCCAGTGAGAGGATATTTTACTTTCTCTTTAAATATTTGTTCATGTTCTTTAAATAAAAAGAATTAAAAAACAACATTCCTTCAGGTAAACCCCTGGAGTATACATTGCTGCTAAATGAAAGGAATTTAACTTAAATATCTCATTCTAATAAGGTAACACATTACAACAAAGGAAAGAGCTACTTCGTTTTAAATTTAAAAAAAAAAAAACCCTTTCATAGGGAGTTAATGACAGATTAATATACATGTTAAAACCTGAACAATATCCTCTGAGGAAGCGTTTCTCAGTACAAATGCAAAATAAGTACAGCAGTGAAAAAAAGCCAACAGTACATTGTACAGAATCATTTATTAGGTCTCTATTAAGTGATCATTTTCATGAAACTCGCATTAATTTATTATTGAACCATTTCCTTTTATCTTCTGGCTGCATGCATTTGTGTGAAACAGTGGTCCCCCTTCCAATTCCCTCCTGTGCGGAAGAGTACTTTGCCTCTGTGGCAAGCAAATAGAGAGGGGCCTGAGCCATATTCTCACATTCAAGTGCCTGCCTTAATTGTTGTGAGGCAGTCATTGAATTTTGAATCACCTAATCCAAATTCATCTTTCTCTGCAATTTGGGGTTGGATCAAAATGGGAAGGTGACAGTCACTGAGCTGGACATGGCTAAGATCTTGAAAAAACAGTTGTTCTTAACTCTATCACTGAATTTAAACACCTTTTAGCCGGAGCCTAAATTCTAGCCTTGACTAAGCCTCAGGGTATGTCTACGTGAGCTGCAACCACTATGGCATCCGCATATCCTAGCTAGCTTTAAAGTGGCTAGTTTGCATACTGCTGGAAATGTAGCTACAGCAGCATGAAATTCATGAAATTGTTTTTGTCCCCCCTCCCTTCACTTCCCATGTTGACTTATGCCACTGGTTTTATGCTGTTGTGGTTACACTGTTAGCCTGCTAGTTGAAAACTAGCTTGGGTATGTTTATGCAAACTGCAGACACTGCAGTATAGTATAGATTTACCCTCTTACTTACCCTGAACTTCATTCCTAAATCTATTTTTCATCTAGATCAAGATCTAAATTCAGTTTCCATGACTGTTCCTGGAATCAAGATCTAAATTCAGTTTCCATGACTGTTCCTGGAATCACTTCATACAGGACAATTAACAAAACAAGATGACCCAACACCTAATAAAAAGTTGGCTGACTACTCAAAGACTATTCTTAAACCTCCTGCTAGCCACAGGTGGGTGGTAAAGGCATAGGATATAGCTCTGGAGAGCTCAGAAAGTTGAGCATTTCTTTCCCCAATTGTCCCCATGTGGTCTGTACCCATCTGCCCTGCCAGCATGTCCTGTAGACCTCAGTGAATGCCAGCAAAGGCACATCAATGTAAAAAGAGAATTGCAAAACTGTCAAGCACATCAAATAAAATGCATCAAACAAACTGATCTGAAAGTCCTTTGTTATTTTCAGAGCACTTTCCCAGCTTCACACCTTTGCTTTTTTCATAACCCAATATAAAATTCAAAATGTTTTATTTCAGTGCAGTTATATGAATGTAATATATCAAACCTAGCACTGAACCTTACTGCTAATGCTATGAGAACATGAAATAATTTAGTCATAAGTATCCAGAAAAATCAAATACGGTGTTGTTCAACCTCTTTTCCCCCACTTTTCTTAATCATTTTAAGAATACACTTTTCCCAAATTAATTTAGAACACTTTTACCTATTGCATGAGGGCCTGATTACTTTATGTGCTGGGTACGCTCAGCTTCCATGGACTGTGGCTGAAGGTGAAAATACTTGGAGTATCTTGCATGCTGCTGGAAGTGTAGCTACAGCAGCATGAAGGTCAGCTTGGGCTTAACTGCCTAAATGTTTACCCATTTCTCAGGTAGGTGTTGTCAGTTATGCTGAGTTTTTTATTCTGCTGTGGTTACACTGCTTGCAGCAACTAGCCTATATCTTGCTTAGCTGTTCAACATGCCAGGATCTGTTTTATGTATCATATGCTGAGTAGTAACACAAAGGGACCCTGCACTGACTTATAGATTCATAGATGTTAGGGTCGGAAGGGACCTCAATAGATCATCGAGTCCGACCCCCTGCATAAGCAGGAAAGAGTGCTGGGTCTACATGACCCCAGCTAGATACTCATCCAACCTCCTCTTGAAAACCCCCAGGGTAGGGGAGAGCACCACCTCCCTTGGGAGCCCGTTCCAGACCTTGGCTACTTGAACTGTGAAGAAGTTCTTCCTAATGTCCAATCTAAATCTGCTCTCTGCTAGCTTGTGGCCATTATTTCTTGTAACCCCCGGGGGCGCCTTGGTGAATAAATACTCACCAATTCCCTTCTGTGCCCCCGTGGTGAACTTATAGGCAGCCACAAGATCGCCTCTCAACCTTCTCTTGAGGAGGCTGAAAAGGTCCAGTTTCTCTAGTCTCTCCTCGTAGGGCTTGGTCTGCAAGCCCTTAACCATACGAGTGGCCCTTCTCTGGACCCTCTCCAGGTTATCCGCATCCTTCTTGAAGTGTGGCGCCTAGAATTGCACGCAGTACTCCAACTGCGGTCTGACCAGCGCCCGATAGAGGGGAAGTATCACCTCCTTGGACCTATTCGTCATGCATCTGCTGATGCACGATAAAGTGCCATTGGCTTTTTTGATGGCTTCGTCACACTGCCAGCTCACGTTCATCTTGGAGTCCACTAGGACTCCAAGATCCCTTTCCACCTCTGTGCCACCCAGCAGGTCATTCCCTAGGCTGTAGGTGTGCTGGACATTTTTCCTCCCTAGGTGCAGCACTTTGCATTTCTCCTTGTTGAACTGCAGCCTGTTGTTTTCTGCCCACTTGTCCAACTTATCCAGGTCTGCCTGCAGCTGTTCCCTGCCCTCCGGCGTGTCCACTTCTCCCCATAGCTTTGTGTCATCTGCAAACTTGGACAGAGTACATTTGACTCCCTCGTCCAAGTCACTGATGAAGACATTAAAGAGTATCAGTCCAAGGACCGAGCCCTGCGGGACCCCACTGCCCACACCCTTCCAGGTCAAGACCGACCCATCCACCATGACTCTCTGGGTGCGGCCCTCTAGCCAATTCTCCACCCACCGGACTGTGTAGTCATCCAAGTCACAGCCTCTTAACTTGTTCACCAGTATGGGGTGGGATACCGTATCAAAGGCCTTCCTGAAGTCTAAGTATACGACATCCACCCCTCCTCCTGTGTCCAGGCATTTTGTAACCTGGTCATAGAAAGAGACTAGATTGGTCAGGCACGATCTGCCCGCCACAAACCCGTGCTGGTTTCCCCTCAGCATAATTTGCCCTGCTGGGCTCTCACAAATGTGAGCCTTGATAATTTTTTCAAAGACTTTGCCAAGGATGGAGGTGAGACTGACTGGTCTATAGTTGCCCGGGTCCTCCTTGCTCCCCTTTTTGAAAATGGGGACCACGTTAGCCCTTTTCCAGTCCTCCGGGACTTGGCCCGTGCGCCACGAGCATTCGAATATTCCCGCCAGTGGCTCTGCAATGATGTCGGCCAGTGCCTTCAGCACCCTCGGATGGAGCTCATCCGGGCCTGCCGACTTAAAGGCTTGTCAAGACATGGGTTGGTTTTTTTTAAAGAGAACTATTTACAGAGGTGCTGCAACCACAGATAGTTCTCCAGTCCCATCTATACAGACTGACTTCTTGGCATATTCTCCCAACCCTTTCCCTCCAAGTTCTAGGCAGGTTGTTTTATCTTTCCTGTTAACAAGTGTGTGTGCATGTGTGCATGCACGTGCACATGTGCTTTGTACCAGCCATTGTACATTTACTGGAGCCAGAGGTCACAAGTACATACCCCATCAAACAGACATGGTCTTTCCCACTAACCCATCACAGCCTGCTAGGCCATAAATTCTTTCAAATATGCTAATCTTCAAACCAATTGCCCATGTTATGTTTATATGACTGCTGCTGGTGAGGGACTTGCTTCCATGATGCTGCTTCAGTATGTTATATAACATCCTCTTGTTGCTCTGTGACTTGCATTCAGCCACCTGATGGCAGAGACTAAATCCTCATGGTATTGGCCTTAGCCCCATCTATCGGTGTGCCAGCTGTAGGCTGCTATTTCAGTTGTCTTTAGTTTAATCTCCTCTAGTGTTCTGGATCTTGGGCTGCTGTCTTTTGTCATTGCTTTGTGTGCCTATTTGATGGTTCTCTTTAGAGCTGCTGTGCTGTGCATACGTAGATCCAGATCTATGGTTTCTTTGTTGTGGTGGGCCCTCCTGCCTAGATTGGTGTTCTAAGGACTTCTGTATGCTGTCCATTGTTTCTTTGATAGGCTGCAGTCAACTGTCTTTCATGGAAAGCAGAGTCTTGCTTTTTTGACCCACCAGTGTCTATGATAGACTACTGTACAGGCCCTGGGAGAAGATACTGTAACAGCCAAACAGTACACACCTTCCTTTCTGTTTTGTCTTTGCAAAGGGCCTCTCGACATTTTTGTTGCTGACTCTGCCTTCTCCTTGCCTTGTGAGTACCATAAGGAAAACATTTTGTTCTCAAATTCTCATTTGGCACACATTTGTTTAAATTCTGTTACAACGTATTGTGGTTCACTGTCTAAGCTTAGAATGTCAGTTATGCCAGTCCATGCAAAATGTGTTTTTATTTTCTGATCGCACTATCTGGAGCCTGAGTGTGCTCCAGATAGTCCACCACCTAGGTACTGAAATGGTATTCTGTTCTGACCAGGTAGTTCAGTCAGTAAGGATAAGCTGATCTGTTCTGATTTCATGAGACTAGCTACCTATAAATGAGCTAGACCATGTACAAGAAGCAGGACAGATAGCCACATTAGTGTGGTGTCCAGCCTGAGCTAATTGATCCTGTTCAGAAGGGGCAGGGAAGAAGGTGATGGAGGGTAGAAATTCAGGAAAGTTTTATGAAATATGGATAAAAAAGAAAATGTCAAGGATGAGATAAAGGAAGCAGGAAATAACAAGGCCTATTAATTCCAGACCATGATGCTCAGAGGTAAAAGACTGCCACTGATGTTATAATGCTTCCAAAGATGAAAGACTGAGGGTTAAATCCTGCCTTCAGTTGCATCAGCATAATTCCAGAGTTACTGAACTGAAACCAGTTATATTATCAGTTATTACTAATTTGGTTTAGGATTATCCAGCAGAATGCAGCAAAGCAAATAATTGGGTAAATGTATATCTTTAGTATGTCAATGAAAGTTTTAAGTTGTGATAGGGAGAAGCCAAGCCAGGAACAATTAGCTTGTCTTGGAGAATTCTGGTATTATAAACTAAAGGATATAAAATTGCGTCCAATGTAAATATTGACTTGACTCAAGATGAACTAGTAAAATATTTAATGAAGCTGAAAATACTGCATCTGGGATAACTGTTTATTATAAAATATGAAACAGTTGAGTAAAACTGGCTTGAAGATGAAGATGGTTATTAGGTCTTAGGTTTGGAAAAAATGGGTTTCATGAAAGAAGGTGCATAAGGATAATGGGAGCTGTTTTGTAACACATGGAATTAATTACAGTAATATGATAATGAATAATATAAATTAATGACAAACTGTTGTTATGAAAAATAGGGGTATGTGTAGAAAAAACAGGGACCCTAAATTGAAGCAGTAGCTTTTTAAAAACAACACTTCAATTTAGGGCCCTTTAAACCCCCATGTCCTGCACACACCTGAACTTACCAGCCTCTCTGGTGGCAAGGGTGAGCTGCCAGTAGGCAGAGTGGTCCCTGGGCTGCAGCGGGGGGGTGGCGGTGCTTTTCTCCGCAGCAGCGGACCCCCAGCGGCAACCGCCTGCAGGCACCTGGCTCAGGCGGTCCCAGGAGGCACCACAGCCACAGATGAAAGCATGGGGCCCCGGCACAGCTCAAGCAGGCAGGCAAACTCCAGGGGAAAAAAAAAGGATTTTGGGCAGAGCCTGCCTTCCTGAAGAGCCCCTGAGCTGCTTGGAGCCTGGTGCTTTGCTCCATGGCTCCAAGGAGTTTTAGTTTTCTGCACGCCAAGTCATCTAAGGTGTATTACACTGCTGAATTTGCTACAGTGACTGGAATTCCTGCACAATACACCACTAACATGTGCAAATACCAATGCCATTAAAGCGGTGCAAAAGCATTTAACCCGCTTTAAAGTGTCATGCACACATGCCCCTTGTTTCGTCTACACATGGCCTGGGATACTGAGAGTAGACTTAGGAGACTGAGTTATGGAGGGACAAATTCTTCATGTGTCCAAAATAACTCTATTGACTTGGATGGAATTACTCTGAGCTTACTTCAGTATAAAATGAGAGAGGGAAGTTTACCCCTTAGGCCGTATGAAGACTAGATGTTAAGAAAATTTAAGACTGAGAAATATTGACTTACCTTTTGTTCTAGTATAATTCTCTTGATGATTGAGAATAAGTGACATCTAACTTTATCCTTCAACAAGGAACACATTAGTGAGATATGGCCTATTGTGCAGTGTCTAGAGAAAAGCCTTGCACAATGTTGTAAAGAAAATAATCAGTGAGTCTCCATTAAACTGGAAATAGGAAGAGGTTGCATTGCCATTTTTAAATGTTTACCTAAGTTAAATTCTCATTTAAGAGTACACTATTATCAGAATTCTGTTGTAAAATACAATGTAACTAGGTTTTGGCCTGGAATCACCTACTAAAAGACTAATATTACATGAGCTTGGTTACTGACAATGCTAGGGAAAAGAGGAAAAAGATTGAACTTAATAGCTAAGAAGTATTTTATAATAAGCTTTATTCCACCTCAGTAGTGCATGATGAACGCACAGAGACCTACTAAATAAAATATATGTATTCATTTTATTCTTGTGTAATGTCCCTAAAGCACCTTCAGCGTGTTAGTTAAAAAAATACACAGAAGTTAAATAAACCAGCTTCAAACAGTAGCTCCCAAACTGCTAATATCTTGGCTGTCACTTCATGCATAGATCAGCTATTGATCTGAAATGACCCAAATTAACAAGCAAAACAAGTATAAACTACATGAAAGGAATGCCCCATGAATCCAGACAATAATAGAAAAATGCTAAACCCTATAGATGGGCCTTGTGCCCTGTCCTGCTCTGCCCCACCCCTCACCAACTTTGGACTCCAAGAGAACCCTAATGACAATGGTGGGTGCACTAAGTAGAAAAGCTCTGCCCCCAGGTCCATAAATCTTTACCCGTGAACCAAACATGATCATGTTAACTTTTCTCAGTTCTCATATCAGGGCAGAACATAAGAAGGCCTTTCAAAAGACTGGGTCACAAAAAAAAACTGGGTAAAGTGTAACCACCATCCTTTTAAATTAGACTTGGAAATCAACAGACAACCAGGATAGGAATTTGGGGACAGGTGTTATGCATTCATAGCAAACTGCCCTACAAAATAGTTGCAGCTGCATTTTGCATTAGCAAAATTTACAGGTGTAATTCAAGTAAAAATGTATGTGGAACACATTGTTCATTCAGTCTGGAGGCATAGAGTCAGACACCACCTCAGGCAGTCTCTTTACTTGCGAAGCCATTGAAGCTATCATGCCACACTGGTATGGGAAAGGTACAGGTAGCAGGGTCAAGGAGACAGCTGCAAACTGGAACACCTGTATGTTCCCTCTCATAAAGATTTCTATCAATGGAGATTTCCCAGAAAAGCATAAGTCCAATTTGCATTGGCAAGACCTGGCTGCCTGCTGCACCCTCCCTCTGGGAGGAGAGGGAGTAGTGAGGCAATACCCTTCCACCTGTTACCCCCACCAGGATGTCTTTTTAAAGGGCCAGGGTGCCACGAGCCTGACATTGAGGAGTCCCTCTGATACTGAGATCAGAACATCCCAGACCTTTAAAAAAACAAGCTTGCAGCAGTAAGTCCTACCTGAATACCCACCTGCTTTTTAAAAGTTCCTGGGCACCAAAAGCCCTATGTTAGGAGGGTCTCCCCGATGTCAAGCTTACAGTGCCCCCACCATGGAACACTGGGGATAGGGGATCTCCGCCATCCCCAGCTATAAGTGCCAGGTGCCTCTTCAAATGGGCATGTACAGCTCAGAAGGGGAGAAGTTCCCCTACCCTCTTTAAACTTGGATATCTTGATCTGGGGAATGGATGGGGAGCACAAGTGACTCCTCCCTTTCCAGTCTCTGGGACAGGAGGGGACAGTGGGCAATGCTCCCTACTTGTTCAGATGTCCCCAGTTTGAGAGACATGCAGGGAACGTTCCCCAGCCCCCTGATTCCTCCCACTCTCAGAAAGAGTTCAGCTGTTGCTGTTTCCTATGCCTTCTCCAGGCTGGGGTGACCCCACTCTCAGGAAGGTTCAGGGAGCATTTCCCCTGTGCTGGATTCCTCCAGTTCCAGGAAGAGCAAAGTGGTTAGGAAGCATACAAGCATTTGTTCCTGTGTATGAAACTCATTCCTATGTTGAATGAGGAAAATCTTTCTACTGAATTAGGCAGAAAAAATTAAATAAATGCTTGTACACTCTTAGTTTCTACCAGGAGAGTGAAAACTGAATACCTCTACATGACCAGGCTTAGGTGCCTTAATGATGATTGTATCAGGGTTGGGAGTGGATTTCACTAGCACATAAATAGAATAGTAAGCACTAAACAAAAGTAACATATAATGCAGAGTCTCTGTTTTTTATAGTCCTGTGCTCCACAGTTAAAACTAGTCTCAGCCTCAGTAGAACATATAAGTACTGACCTATCATTTAAATACAAAACAGGCAAAGATATTATAAAACACAAGTTGCTTACATAGATCACAAAGTGATGTTTAAATACACTTTCCACAACATGTCTCAATATGTTCATCTACCAGCCATCGTTCCCAAAATAATGTTGGACTCGCAAATTCTTTGAGAGGCTCAATTTAAAACACAATGGCACCCTCAAAGTCAAAGCTGGACCAGAAGGAGAATGTTGCTACAAGTGGGAACTATAACATGTAGTTGTCAGAACTGGCCTATGGAGTTACTCTCAGCCAAGATCCAATCTGGCTATGGATAGCAACAACAGAGCATAATCACTATAGAAATACATGAAGATTGAATAGGAATGGTTTTCCAGAAGTAGGGGTTGACCTTTAGAGGTCATCTAGTTCAACTCCTTGCCTGAGGCAGGATCATCCTTATCCATACCATCCTATACAATCCATAATCTGAACTTGACATGGGTGCCTATACATATGCTCTGAGATAAGGGGAGGGGAGCACCTGTTGAGAGCCACTCTAATTAAAACACCAACAGCGTCACGTGTATTCAGTGGTCTACATTTCAAACAAGCCTTAGTTAAAGCACCCCCACTGCCATTTTGAAATGTGGGACGCCAAACACATGAAACGCCCCCAGCATTCCAATTAGAAGGTTCCAGCAGACTCAATTAATTGAGTCACCATTTGTGAGTCCAGCATTATTTTCAGAATGATGGCCAGTCGATTAATTGAGTCTTCTCCATCATTTTCTAATTAGAACACACTGGAGCATATGTATAGGCACCCCATAAGACTACCGTTAATCCTGACACAATACAGACATAATACTGTAACCTGCCACAGGTAAAGCAAGGAAACCATGGCAACCAATGCCCTGCTTCTATAAAAGGTTGTCAATATATGCTTAGGAGATCCAGGTAGAAGACCACCACCCCAGCTACAGAGGAAGATAAAAAAACCCAAAACCCTCCAAAGGCCATGCCAGTTTGACCATAAGATAAAATTCCTTCCAGCTGGGCCCCAAATGTAGCAATCAGCCTGACCCTGACCTGCATCCTTGCTTTTAACCAATTCACTTCACCCAGCCAATGTGGCTATTCTTCTATATTTATATTGTGACAATAGACATTCAGACTATTACATGTTCAGTTTTAAAATATGAATATGAAATTGAATGACCATTTTTTCATTTTCCTATTTCAGAAACAGGTACCAAAGACTCTGTGCAATGCAGACTGCACAGGATGCACCACAGCTTCTACTGGTGTAAATCAGCCTTACTCTAAAAGGCCTAATATATTTATGAAGAAACAAACAATACACATATGGTTATGTGCCATGTGATCAAGAACCTTATTACATAAGATATTTTGGAAAATAGAATACTTTCTCCATAATGTAATATGGAATATTAATAGCTCTCTGACTGGGTGTACTGGAGCTGTTATGAATAAACTGATGAAATACAGAAATTCAAATGATTCAAGGAAGGAAAGTCACCTCTTCATCCACTGTTGATAGGAGTCAATCAGGAAGGATTCAGTTCACATCAATACATTGGGGTGTTGCTGTTTGTCCAACACTAGCAAGGAAAAAGTCTCATCTGAAATCCTCCCATTTGCATGTTTACAATTACTTTAAATGTTTATTTTTTGCCATGAGAATCTGGTGTTAAAAGGAAAATACGCTGAAGGCTTAAACATGTAAAACCCTTCTTTAAAGTTTGTCTAAAACTAACTTGCCCTTGTTGTGGGATAATTCCCTTAAATATTGTCAAAGTAAGAAACTTGGCACGAGAGGAATTCTTGAAGCTGTATGTTTATTTGTGGGTATAGCTAATAAACAGTCTGTAACAGAGCCCACTGTCCCTGGAGAATGGAATTTACTGTCATGTATACTCCAGAAGGAAACAAAGTTCTAGTTCTAGTCAATGTTCCCCAAGGCCAGCTGCCTCAGAGCTCCAGTGCCAGCTTTTGACTGTTCACAATTCACTTTGCTATGAGCGGAAAGTATGCCATCAAAGACTCATTTTATGATTTTTAAATATTAAAAAACAGAAAGAATTCTGGTCTGTATGAAACACCTAGAAAATTCAGACAATTTTTTCTGTTGTCCTGCTCTACCTGAAAAGCTCTGCCCTGCTCTGCTTGTTCTGTCTTAATTTTTGTCTTACTTTATTTTTCTAGATCTAGTGATTGGAAAATCAAACTGAGGATCTGCAGGTTGTCCATTTAAAAACTTGGAAAATGCTGCACAATGTAAGAGAGCAGACACCTTATTTATTGTGAATCTATCTTGTGAAAAGCTGTAAAATGAGATAGAGATTATAGATTCATAGATCTTAAGAGTAGTGCTGAACTTTCTTTGTATTATCAAGTAATTATCAGTACATTTTAAAATAGAAAAATAATTATGTATTTTTCTTGTTTTTGCCAAGACTTTATTGGGTAATCTTTTCTCGCTCATGTTGGTATAAAACCTCTGACACTGTATTGCAGGGGTAGGCAACTCTGGCACAGGTGCCAAAACATGGCACTTGAAGGCATTTTGCTTGGCACGTGTGACTCGGGGCAGATGGTGGGGATGTTTCCCTGTGAGGTCAGGCCAGTGCTCAGGATCTCAATATCATACTGTTAGGCAGGAGGGCATGGTGTACAATTGCACATACACACACACACACACAAATAAATTAGGCACACACACGCGCACACACTAACAACTCAGGTACACACAAATCCAAAATTACCAGCCTAGGCACATGCACACCTATCACCAATTCAAGCACCTACACACTATCCACACCAAAAGTTGGACAAAAATCGATTGTCAATATCCACACACCCAATACACATATCACTAATTCGTACATCACATACACAATGACATTGTATATATATATATATATATATATATATATATATATATTCACTAGTTCAAACACAAACCACCCACCTACACAAATGTGAATTCCTAACTTGGATGGTACAGTATGTCTGATTGTGTTTGGGGTACTTGGGATACCTGGGGGAAGGTTAAGGTGAGAGAGAACGTGTAAGGAGTGAAAGTTGCCGGAACCAGGATTAGAACAGGTAGACTAGACAGAAGTTGGCTGAGGAACTGAGGCTTGGGGTTATTTAAGGTCAAGTGGCCCCAGGGTTACTCAAGGTCACTGGTACAAGGGAAAAAGCCCAATGGCAAGGAGGAGACAGCCAGGAAAGAGAGAGAGAGAGGCAGAAAGCTGGGAGCTCAGGGGGCAGATAAGTGGTGGCAAGGAAGAAACAGTTAGGAAACAGATAAAAACCCAACTCAGGGTTTCAAAATAACAGGTTTATTAAACAGACAACACACTACACAGCCCCATGAAGTTATTGGTTCCCACACACACACACACACACACACACACACACACAATGGTAACAGGAGAAAGAGACTCAGTGGAAGGGTTGGAGTCCAGGTAGGAAAGAGAAACAGAGTCCAAGTCCTTTGTTTAGGAAGGAAGGTGGGTGATAGCTACCTATCCTGGGCTGTGAGTTGATCCTCAATGGCCAGTCAGGGTCTTCTCCAGTAAGGTGTTGTCCAGAGGGGGGTTGCCGACAAGGCCTCTGGGTAGGTAGGTGGTGTGGCATGGTGCTGGTCCAGATGGAGAGGGCATCCCACTGGGTATGTCTTCATTACTCCTTTTTATGGGTCAGACTACCTATGACCCTGGTGGCAGGGGCGTGCTCAGGCAAGAGTCAGCCCCTGGTGTACTGAGCATGTGCACTCCTAGGTAAGGGCATGCAGTTTCAGGTGTCTGTGATGGTGGGTTGACTTATTTCTGCAGCAGTCTTTGTCTTCCAAATCTTGAGGCAGGGAGGATCAATGCAGGGTGATGGCTGGGTCATCGAGTTGATGGTTCAGTCATTCAGAGGGAGCTATTTTTAGACCTACTGCCATTGTCTCTCAAGCACCCATTCATTCAGGAACCAAGTTACATAGGAGGGGTAGGTATGAGTCATAGGTTACAACATACTTACACAACAGGGCATGGGAACAAGATGGGAACAGGATGGGAACCTGACACACAAAATGGATACTTGACATGACTCATGCCAACCCACATTGCAGGCCTAATCATACAATGTTAATATGAAACAATAACAATCAATGCACAAATGATAGGAATACAATATAAAACAGTAAAAATCAATACAAACATAACAGAACACTATTTACAATATAAAGAGGGACTTATTACAATAATAGCATACAAGAACTTAGCTTAGCTTAACTAGTACTACTTGTAATCACTTATAAGGGATAGAGAAAAAAAGTCAGAAATGGTTAGGGGAAGGGGAGGGAATGTATTTTTCTTTTTTAAAAAGAAAAACTGGGGGTTTTGCTACAGAGGAGGGTCCACAGCTGCACTGCCACAACAAAGATTGGGTACCTTGTGGCTCCCCCACCATTTGCCCCTGGTACACCAACATCTTACAAGTCGAGGTTGAAGGTGTTTTTGGCACTCTGTCCAAAAACATAGCTGACCCCTGCTGTATTGGTTTACTATGAATACTATGATAGAGTTGTGTAAATTTGAGAAGAATCAGATCTATATTTTTTATATGTTTAGTGACAGAAAAATGGAACATAAACCAACATTTAAATGGTAGATGATTTCTAAAAAGCATGTGCTATTTAAACCACAGATTCATGGAGAAAGTCATTAATTTTCAGCCAAAGATTAATTGCTAAAATAGCAGTATTTTAATGCCATCCCCACAGCCTGTATCACAGATGAATCAGAATTGTGCTATTTGTGGCTGTGCTGTGGCAACAGAGCTTATAATATTGTTCTGTTGCTGTTATTTATACGTTGGTCATGAGCCTGAATGGTCTTGGCCTTTTATTTTTTCCACAGTCTTGGATGACAACAAAAACTTTCTTCACAATAGCATGATCAAAGCTCAGGGAAGAGCACAACACCGATAATAGATCAAGTCCCCCAAGCACATTGCCAAAATCTCAGTTTTAGGCCAGGTACAGACATTACAAATAAACTGCTATAAGTGATCAGAAACCAGTCTAAAGCTGTAACAGAACAGAAGTTCAGCACACACAAACTGGTTTAAAAATAGCAGAACCCGGTATAAAATAGACCTGGATAAATGTAGTATCAGATTCAATTGCTTCAGGTTAGACCAATCTACAGAATTTCTGCACCAGGTCCCCTCCCAGCTCAACTTAGGTGTGGCATCACAGACTCTTTTGCAGCACCCTGCTAGCCCTCCTTCACAGGGAGGCACACTGGAACTCAGCTCAGGCTCAGCTGCTCCATTTGAGCAACCAGTAGGTGCTGCCTCTGAGGTCTCTAGCTCTCAGCCTCAAGCAGGACAGAGGCAGGGGAGAGAGGGGTTTATGAGCTTCTGGGGAGAAATGGAGCCTTGGGAAGGACTTAGAAGATTCCCTCCCTCCCCGGAGCAAGTGCTGGGTTCCTGGCTAAAGCTGCTTTCCCTGCAGCTGCAGGGCTCCAGTACTGTGGGAGCGGTGTGAGAGGGGGTGGAGAGGGGAGAGGAGGGAGAATCATGCCCTTGTAGCTGCAGGGAAAGCATCTTCAGCTGGGAACTTGGCACTGGCTCCAAGGAGGGGCAGGCTGGGAATCCTCTGAGCCCTTCCCAGAGTCACTCCATTGCATGGTCCCAGGGCTCATACAGAATCAGGACAGGGGCAGGACAGTTTTTGCCCTGCTGACTTTGGCTGGGAATGCAGGGTGTTCTGCTGATATTGCCTGCCCCCATCCCCTCACACCTCTGTCCTGCTTACAGAGAACTCCCATGCCTCCACCCCAGACAAAGCCCAGGGAACCCATGCTGCCATGAAAGGGGGTGAGCATGCCTCCCTCTGCTGGCTGCCTGCAGCTGACAGCTGCCTGACAGATGACAGGATGGGGGGGGGTAGGAGTTTGCCCAGCAGCCAATCAGGGGTGGCCTACTCAGTTGTATTCGACTGCTCTCGGCAGTTTCTGGCATGCTGAGAAGTGTATAGGAATGCCCCCAAGCTGCTGGTCTTGGCCAGTGCAGGCAGCCTTTGTGCCCCCCCCCCCTTGTCCTCCCCCTCCTCAAAAGGTCAAACTTGTGCTCTGTTCACACTCTCTAAGTAGTCCACTTAGATAAACCTGCATAACTAACTCAAATCCACCTTGGGATTTTTTAATATCTGTATCTAGCCTTAAAGTAGCTCTGAGCAGAGAATGTCATAATCTCAATATCTAGGCAGGCACAATGATTCTTGATTATTCTACCTCAGTGGAGCTGTTGTGGATTAATTCACAAACTTAAGAAATTAAAATGACTTGCGGAAGAAAAGTCATCTCCTCATCCAATGTTCATAGAGGTGAATTAGGAAGAATTTCTAAAGTTATGGGTTACTTTTTCCATTTTATTTAAAGAATCTAGGGATCCTAAACACATGCAGAGAAGTTGCTGTGACATGCTGTAATTACACAGCATCAGAGCAAACTCAATTAATAGTCTGCTGGAGCGCCATAGTTACCATGCTTCAGCAGACTCCAGCGTCATATGTATCAGTGTCCCCATGCTGAAAAATGGAGGCAGTGCACTTTAAACTAAAGCTTGTTTGATAAGCTTGAGTTCAAAGCACCCTGCCACCATTTTTCATCATGGGAATGCTGATACACATGACACTCTGGGTGCTTTATTTAGCGCAGCTGTGGGAGCTGACCTAATTAAAATGCCCCCCACCCTGTCTCCCAGATCACATCTATAAATGCCATAGAGTCTCTCCATTCTTGTCCAAAGACAATGAGGCCACGCTGCAGGAGATGGTGAGAATCATAAGCCACACACAGACAGGCAGTTTCTACTGGGACAGTTGCTGCTCTCCCAGTAAAAACCACAAGTACAGAGACGTTCAGGATTTTTCTGCCAGAGCAAAAGTGGCTGCTCTGAGGGAAAAAAAAAAAAACCAACCTGGGAGCAACCAGGGTTAAATTGCTCCCAAACCAAGCGAGTTTACAGAGCACACTGAGATGTGTATGCAGGGGCCTCCTGGCAGTGCAGCATCAGCACAGTTAGATTTCTGGCCCTCAGGGGCTCAGCATTTGAGTATCTGTTCAGGGATGTCTGGGTAAACTTTTCTACCAGGAAAACAAACCCCAGGGGAATTCTTGCAGATCATTTGAATGTGTGTAGGAATCCATAGCTATTTAGAAGCTGAAGCAACTCTCAATAAGTTGCAAGCTCTAAAGTTATCAGTCTCATAATCCCTTTCCCTCCACACTGACTTTATTTTGGTCATGACAAGAGTTGTGAAGCATGGGATTCTTCACAGATAATTGACTGGTGGTATAAACATTATGGTTACATTTGGGGAACTATGAGAAAAACTCTCATCATCCCTGTTCCTCAGCCTTCCTTCCCTCATTCACATTTGGAAAAACTATCATTCTGCTTTTTCTGATAGTAGTCATTGATTCTTCCCACCTTAAATATATTATTCTATATTTTGAAGATTTCTGAATTGCATGTAAGACTGAGATTGTCATGTGGTAGCCTTGCTTCTGAAGCCAGAAAATAAGCTCATTGCCGTATGAAGTATTAAAGGATCTACAAATATTTGCAAGGAAAGAATTCAATGCCTTCAACAGATTATCTTTTTGTTTGTATCCCGTAAGCCTCAAATTCTTAACTTTGTTCCTATTCCCTAGTCTATCAAATGTGTAATACCAGATGTTTATCATCATTCAGTAAGGCCAACAATATGTCAATAGCAACAGCTATGTCCTTCTGATCAGCTACTTGTATATTGAGCCCTTGCAGCTTAATAGCCTGAACTTTCAATCAGTGTTGTTCAGAAAGTGTGTACATAGTCTACTACTAGAAGCTGCTTCTCAGGATCTCCATATATCCTGCTACCAAGCTATGAAGAACATTCAGACCAATATCACTAACTCATGGATGGAAGCAAAAATTGTTTTTACTCTCACCATACCTTCACATTGTGACTGAATTAACTAGACAGCTTACCAGGAGAATACCTGTATCTTCTGTGGCACACAACTGCTAGCTATATCACTACAGGCTGCCATAGAAGCCCTGTTAACCACTATTAATCTAAAAATGGTCCTTCACGTGCTTTGGTATTTCGAGATCTGCTCTTGCCTCCTCCTACAGCCTTTCTCCAAAGTTTGGCTCTGCAAAAACATAACGGCATTTGATAAATAAATAAATTAATTAATTAAAACTTGAAACAGAAACAAACTGTATAAATAGGAATTAATAAAATTAGGAACAGATGCTGAAACAACATAACTCTAATGACAGCTGTCTTTTTAGTGCTTTTCCAACACTAATCAGAATGCCAGGTTGACAGTTGGTATTCTTAGAAACATATGCATATGATGTGTCATTGGCACTGCCTGTTCAACTTAGGACAGACATTCACATTTTCGTACAAACACTTTTTAGAAAGCTTTGGTTAGTTGCTAAGATGTAAATTACTTGGAAAGACCTGGCATACATGATGCCCAACTAGAAGCAGCCTTGGTGTGACTGAGTATTTTTTCCACACTTGGTAAACTGTATGCATACCATCTGGTCAGTGTGAAAATCCCCACCCCCTTAGTTGAATTTTGTGTAGATCATGCTGTACTGTGTTGTGAATTTAGCTACAATAATACTAGATATTTTTGTCATACAAAATCTGCATCAGATCCTCAGTTGAAAAAAAAATCAAAATAACTCAATTGAAATCAATGAAGCTTGGACAATTTACAATAAGGCTCTTGCCTATATCTGTATCCAGAAAGATACAACCAAGTTTATTGTTTATTTATTAGTACTGCTATTTTTCAATAGGGCTTTTGGTTATAATTGAACATGATGTTCCTTGCAGAGGTAAATGATCAAGGATCATTCCCTTTACAGAGTGTAACAAGGGGACCAGCAAGGTGAGTGTCTAGTCTCTTCTTGCAGATTTCCAGAGTAGGTGATTACACCACCCCTGGAAGGTGGTTATTCCACAGTCTGGACACCCTGACCATGAAGTTTTTCCTAATGTTGAGCCTGAATCGATCTTCCAGGAGTTTGTGGCTGTTACTCCTGGTTTTCCCCTCAGGTGCCCTGGTGAACAATTGCTTGCTGAGCCCTTGATGTACTTCCCTAGTGTAGCGGTAAGCTGCTACCAGGTCCCCTCTCAGCCTTCTTTTCCTCAGGCTGAAGAGTCCCAGATCCCTCAGCCTTTGCTCATATGGCTTGTTTTTTAAGACTCTGATCATACAGGTGGCTCTTCTTTGGACTCTCTCAAGCTTGTCTACATACTTGTTAAAGTGCAGTGCCCAGAACTGGATCAGTACTCTAGCTGTGGTCTCACCAGTGCTGAATAGACAGGAAGAATCACCTCCTTAGTTTTGCTGGAGAGTATTATTTGCTGCCAGAGTATCATTTGCCCTACTGGCTAGAGCATTGCACTGCCAGTTCATATTCATACTCTGATCTATTATTACCCCCAAGTCCCTTTCATTCATGGTGTTAGTAAGTTGGGTGCCACCAAGCCTGTAGCTGTGTTGGGGGTTGCTCATCCTGAGGTAGAGCACTGTACATTTCTTGACATTGAACTTCATCAGATTCCAATCTGCTCAACTTGCTAACCAGTCTAGGTCCACCTGTATCTGTAAGCTTATCTTCAAGCGTGACTACACACCCCTGTAACTTGGTGTTGTCCGCAAACTTGGCCAGTGAGCTCTTCACCCCCACATCTGAATCGTTAATAAAGAAGTTGAAAAGTAATGAACTTAGCACTGACCCCTGCGGGACACTGCTGCCCACTTCTCGCCAGGATGACACATCCGTTCACTATGACTCTCTGGGTTCTATCCTACAGCCAGTTTCTCACCCACCTGACTGTCTTGGAGTTAAGCCCACAATCCTCCAATTTTCTCATGAGGATATTGTGGGATACTAGATCAAAGGCCTTTTGGAAGTCAAGTTATACAATGTCAACCTGCTCTCTCATGTCCAGATGGTGAATTACCTGGTCATAGAAGATGAGGTTGGTAAGGCAAGACCTGTCCGTGATGAAGCCATGCTGACTGTCATTCAAAATCTTACCTTCTGCAAGATTATTGCAGATAGACCCCTTGATGAACTTTTCTAGGATTTTCCCTAGGATGAAAGTTAGGCTGATTGACTTATAGTTACCCAGGTCCTCCCTCCTGCCCTTCTTCTGGATGGGCACAACATTGGCCCTTTTCCAGTCCTCAGAGACTTCTCCAGAGTGCCACAAGCTGTGGAAGAGTTTCACCAGGGGTTCCACAATGACTTCAGCCAGCTCCTTCAGCACTCTCGGATGAAGACCATCCAGTCCCCTGCTGACTTGTATATGTCAATTTTTTTTTAAATTGGTCATACACCAATTCTACTGCAATAGTAGGAAAGCAATTATTCCTACTGTGCTCATGCTCTACTGAGTTTCCCTCTTGTAATGTCAAGCCTCCATCTTATCCCCAGGCCTGGTTGTGTAACATATGACTCATACTACCCCTCCTATGTAACTTGGTTCCTGAATGAATGGGGATTAATGAAGGTGCTTGAGAGACAATGGCAGTAGGTCTAAAAATATCTCCCTCTGAACAACCAAACCATCAACACCAATATCTGGACCAAGAACCCAACCCTTGGAACCACCCTCAGCATTCAAGAAACAAAAAATGAGGCAACCCACCATTGTGCCAACCTGCACATGCTCAGTAAGAACAGGGCTGACCTTGTCTGGACAGGCCCTCCCATAGGAGATCAGAGGTAGTTTGCCCCATAAAAAGGGGTAGGACACCTGCTGGACAATGACCCCTTTCCTGGATAGGTAGCTATGACCCCCTACCCCTTCCTCAACCAAGGACTTGGACTCTGTTTCTCTTCCCTACCTGGACTCAAACCCTTCCACTGAGCCTCTTTCTTCTGAGAGAGCCTGGAGAGAGAGAGAGAGAGAGAGAGAGAGACCTGTAGCAGCTCATCCCCTGCCTCAGGTTCCCTGTGCCTGCTCAGGACAGCTCTGTGCAGGCTGCGAGTGGCTGCAGTAGGGAGCACCAGCCACGGGGTGAGTGAGGGGCCACTTCTCCCTGCGCTCCACACCAGCTCCTTCCCTGCCTGTGAGCAGGGGGTTGGGGCTGGGGGGCACTGGGAGTGAGCAGGCAGGCAGCACAGGTCCCACACCAGTGTCCCAGGCCAGTGCCAGCAGGACCCAATGAAGGGCAGCAGGGGTACAGGGTCCTGGCTAGCAGGGGCTCTATAGACCCAGGCCAGCTCCCCCCTCTCCCTGCTGGTGCAGCCCAGCCCAGCCCAGCTCCACAGACCCCTGCCAGCCTGCGCCCTGCTCTTGGCCCCACCAGTGCTGGCCCTGGGACATTGGTCCCAAGACATTGGGACATTGGTCCCAAAATGGTGACCAGAGGTTGGGGCACCTGTCAAGGGGTGGAGCACCTATCAAGGGGGGGGGGGGGACGACTACCCATCTGGTCCTCAACAGCTTGCCAAAACTGGGTAAGTGGCCCTCAGCCCAAAATAATTGCCAGCCTCTGCCTTAGGTGCAGTTATGATGCAGTTGTGTGATCTGGGAGCCATTTCTAACTAAAGCAACACAATCTGCCTATGGATAAAAGGAGAAAACTTGCCATCCCTCTGCTCATGGCGGAAGAGGTGGGAAAGAGAATGGGGCTTGGGTTGGCATTGATAGGGCAGGGTCAATGAACTTCATATAGAGCCAGGAGTGCTCCTCCAGGCTGTGCACATTTTGGCAGTGCTGTTTAAAGTACAAATTAGCCTCAAGGGTCCCAGAATATTAGATTTGCAGGTGGCAAGGTCCTTAAGTGAGGTTGCGAGATATTACAGATAAAAATGCCACATCCACATCTATATAATTATGGTTTCATGTTCATCATGAAGTGTAACATTAATGTAACATTTTGGACAAGACCTGATCCAAACTGAAGTAAAAAAATTCAAAGTTATGTTTCTGAAAAAACTGTGATGGCTACACTGCTTGGGTATGCTATGGAATTAAAGGTAACACCATACCCAGTAGAGAAAAATGTTTCATATGAGCAAACAGACTAAATTATAGTTGCCTGGAGAGCCATAACTCTTGAGTTTCCTGACTGGTGTGTTGGCAAAATGGGAACTCAGTATTATTTTAAATAATAAAAGCACTAAAAGTTATTTAGGGCCTAATTCTAATACCCTTAATAAGCTGGAACTCCCATGAAAATCAATGACAGCTTTTACTGAGTATGGAAGAATAAAAGCATCAGGATTTGGCCCTAGATTTTTGTTTGTTTTTTTTTGTAGAGGCAGGAATAAGTGCTACACTGGTTTCTTCTTCTACATGTAATTTGCCTATAGAGTACCTAATGAGCATATCCTATATTTCCTCCAGGTTCACTAAGAATATCTTGCACAATTTATGAGCAAAGCATTCACTCACCCCTGGCCCATCTTAAATGATTTCTTTTCCTAAAGAAAAACCATCTAGGGTTTTGGAGAATAAGAACAATCAAAATATCCCCACTAGAAATTCCTCCCCAAATCTTCTAGTTCCCATCATGAGATAAAATAGAGATTCCACCCACAAATATGGTGGATCGCTAGAGAGAATCTCAGGGTTAGCAGGACACTCAGTAAAGGGCCTAAGCCTGTAAAATTCCTCCAAAAACTGATCTCATATATATGAATGACAGACAGACACAGACAGACAGGTCCCAGGCAGGCTGGCTCTACATATAATTCCAAGCTGGAGCTCCTTGCAAAAAAGGAAGAATATCTAGTCCTTTCTTTCATCCTTTTTTGAGACTACACTGTGGAGTGACATTGGAACTGGCAGTAGATAACATCAGCCCAATTTTTAAAGGATTTTGCTATTGAGACTTTCTCTATTTCTAGCTAAAATCCCATGTGTTGCTGGATTTTGATTTAATTAGTTATTAACCTAGCCTAATGTATCTGGGCATAATTTTGCACTTCTGAAATATAAGGCATTTCTTGGTCTCTTTTTAAAATCAAGCCTTTAGTTAAACTTGTCTGCATTGTTATTCATGAGCAAGAAAAATCGCAAGGTTGGAATAGGTTTCATCCATAGGTTGCAGAGCACAGGGTGCTCTTATGTTTGTACAGCTCCACGCATAATGGGTTCCTGAAAGATAAAAATCTCTAATTGGCACCAAAATATAAATTTCAAAGAATAAGAGTAGAGAGGTGAATGCACAAGACATTAAACTGTTTTATTCTGCATTGCACTCTGCATTGTGCTTTTAATATTAGGGTTAAAGGTCCCTGTTATACTATGAACTATTATTTCTTTTCAGTGAAGACCATAGGCAAGACTCTGGAAATAGAAAACAGATAACTGAAAAAAAAAAAAAAATCAAAGAAGAAAAAAAAAAACATGCCCTGGACTCAATTTTAATTTCTGTCATATTTTTGTCTCACAAAAATGGGCCTATCTAGGACATAAGGCTACTTAATAAACCCTGCAACTTAGTGACTTTGTTAATTTACACTAAAAAGCTTGTGCAAAGAGTTTTCAAGATTCCAGATCATGTAGGTTCAAAATTCTAATTTTTATTTTAGTCTTTGGGAATATTTGAATTTAAAAAACAAAGGCACTGAATTGCATTTCTAAAGACTTAAACCAACTCAGGTTTCCTGAAAACAGACAGGCTCTGTTCAAAAGGTTCCCAAATCAGCAAGCCTTTTGACCAGCACAGTGAATGCTTGTATTTTCAAAGTAAATCCCAAGCCTCAAACTTTGCATGGGCTGGGATTTTGTGATACTGAAAGTCCTCTTGGTGCCCCCTGATTGTGCTTTCATTAGTCACATTTTCTGTTGACCTGCCAACATTTTTACTAGGAATCCTACATCCCTGTGAAGAAAATCCAAATGACATATTTGTGTGTATTCATACAGTACCAAACAGAAACAATTTTGGATTCATTTTTCTGTTTATGCTTGTTCAGGTTTACCAATTTAGAGAGAGGTCATTGTTTAAAGCAGTAGCTTTTGGGGGCAAATCTGGGGTTGGGGGGGCGGTATAGTGCCGCACTCACAACCTGCTTCCACCATGAACCTCACCATGCCTGTGTCTCCATTTCCTCATGCCTGGGACCACTGCAATGTTCAAGGTATGGCTGGAGCCATAGGCTAGAGTGGGACACCCAGGGGGGCATGAAGCAGGGAGCAGGTGAGGGAGGGAGGACGGACCCATCCATTGCTATTGCTGTCCCCAGCTGACGCAGGGGCAGGGGAAGTCCCAGGACTGTTTCTTCCTTGCCCCAAAAAAGCACCTGGGTTGGTGGCTATGTCAGGGTCAAGCCTTTGCTCCTTCCCCCTCCATGGTGTTTCTACCACTGGCCCAGGAGATCTAGCTGCAGGGAGTGCTGTGGAAGGCTGAGGATGGTAACATCAGGAAATGATCCTCCCTCTTCCAGTGTCTTCCCCTGAACCACAAGGGGCACCTGGGGGGTGGGCAGGGAGCAGAAGAATCTTGAAGTGGGAAACCACCCACTGCCACCTCCAGCCCTGCCCAGCATTCCTCACAGCTCCTTCCCTCAGGTGGAGCTCCCAGGCCAGTGAGAGAAACTCAGTGTAGTGGGAGGGAGCAGGAACCTAGCACCCTGTGCTGCTGTTCTGCCACAGCCCAGACCTAGAGCAAAGCAGGAACAGTCCCCACCTCTAGGTCAGCTGGGGACAGTAGCAGCAGGGACCCTGCTCCCTGATGGAAGGGGGAACCCACCCACTGTTGCTGCCACTGTCCCCAGCCAAGGTTGACACTGCTGCTAACTAAAACTCCCAGTAGAAGCAGGGCAAGGAGAGCCCTGTGGCACCCCCATCTTGGCAGCAGTGAACAGGTCTGTCCTTTCCGCACCCAGAGGCAACCTCTGCTGGAGTGAGAGGGGAATGGGAGGGCAGAAGAGGTGCCTGCACCAAAGGGGAGGGAGTACCAAGAGCTGGGGAGAGTCTTAACTGCTTCAGGGATTCAGAAAAGTTCCTGGAAGCTGTTGCTGTGACACAGTCTGCCCATAAAGGGAAAGAGGGGCCTGCAACCTCCCTGTAGCACCAGTGACAACTCTTCCACCGTGCTTTCAAATTCCTAGATCCACCCACACTAGTACTTGTGACAGGGGGCCTCCCGGGGCCGATCTCCACGGCCCGACCCCTGTCTGGTGGGCAACCGCCAGCCTTCGATGTTAATTGATTCAATTAATATGTCAATACAGCAAGAGGCTACCCATTGTAATGCCCCGATGCCAGGGGCGCTCTGCGGCTCTGACCTCCCCTAATACCGCAGCCCAAGCCTCGCAGATGGCATCTAGGTTTTCATCTCTTCCAGCCCCCACGCTGGGCCCCAGACTCATCCAAACAGGACCCCTCTATGATCCCTCCTAATCAGGCAGCCTCTCTGCCTTCATCCGGGCTACTAGTCCCCCCGAAGCCCTTTTCCCCTCTCGGGTGTGGTCCCCCCGGGACCTTCGGCTAACTGGCCCTGGCCCACCTCCAGGCCAGTTGGGACCCCAGGCCCCTGGCTCTTGGGCGTCCCTTGCGGTGGGCCCCTAGCCCTTTTGACCCTCTCTGGTCCTGGCCCCAACATAATATCCTCGACTGGCCCATCTCATCGGGTCGGGTCTCTAGCCCCTCACTCTCTCTTCGGGCTCATTGCACTGCTCCCCCCTTTCTCCCAGGGTTCACTGCAGCATCACACCCAGTAATCATTCCCTCTCTCGGGGTCCACCCTCTGGGCCCTTCCACAAACATAGGGTTACCCACCCGGTGGTGGGAGCTAGGGGTTAAGGCACCCCGACCCACCTTTCACCAGGGTAGTAACTGGCCTGGCCACCGAGAGCCCCACCAGACCACCCACTCCCAGCAGGGTGCAGTTTCAGGTCATGCCCAAGACCAGGAGCCTCCTAACAATCCCCTTTACCTCCGGGTCATTCACAGCAGCCCTCCGGCCAGGCAATGTTGCTGCCTAACCTCCAGCAGCCAAACTGCCCTGCTTATAAAGGCAGCACTTGTCTCTAAAATGGCTGCCCTAATCAGGCACCTGGAGGCTGCCAGCTCCAGGCCCTTAAAGTGGCAGGCACACACAGTGCACTGACACAGTACTTAACCTCTTGACATGGGCCAAATCCAGCTCCTAGAGCACAGGTGGGCAACATATAGCCCACAGGCTGGATATGGCCCACCAGGCACTTTCATCTGGCCTGTGGGCACCCACCAACAAATTGTACCCTGCCCAGCTCTTCTGCCAATGAGGGTGGGAGTGAGACACCCATATTTACACCCCTCGATATACCCTATTGTGCATCGCTCCCACCCTCGTGGGCAAAAGGGCCTGACCCAGCCAGCAGCAGCTTCTGGGTGGGGCTGCTGCTGCCACTACTACAGCTCCATTGTGTGGGGACCTGCTCGGCTTCCCTGGTATCCCACTCACTCTGGGGAGCAGGTAGGGAAGGGGTGAGGTGGGGTGGGGACGGGGGAAAGCTACAACTGGGTTAGGGCAGGGAGCATGGGGCTGGTGTTGGGGCTGGTGGCAGTGTGGCAGCCACACCCAGACAGGCAGCAAAGAGCAGGGAGTTTGGCTGGGCAGGGTGTGGATGTGAGGGAGGGCGGGGTGTGTGGGGGACCCTCACATACTCCTCCACATGGCACTCAGCCCCCACTGCTGGTAACAACAGTAGACAGGGGTGCTCATGCCCACTGCAGGTGCTGGTATCCGGCAGCATGCAGCTCTGGCCAGTGCTACACATAGGGGTGAGTAGTGCAGCCTGCCTGGCCTGCCTCTATTGCAGGGGCTCCATGCAGTGTGCCTGCAGCTCCTGCACTCATGTGGCACCGGAGGAAGCCCCACACTGGAGCTGGCTGCCTTCCCCACCCCCTGTGATGCAGGTCCTGGGACTCCATGGGGAAGCAGGGACTGGAGCTCTCCTCCACTTCTAGTGGAGTCCCAGGACCTACACTTTAGGGGGCAGGGAAGGCATCCAGATTCAGTGCAGGACTTCCCCTGATGCCACATGAGCGCCAGATCTTCAGGCATGCTGCACAGAGCCCTTGTGATAGAGGTGGGTGGGGCAGACTGCGCTCCTTGCCCTCACACGCAGTGCTGGCCAGAGCCATGTGCTGCCAGGCACCAATGCCTGTGTGGGGCATGAGCACCCTGAGCACTCCCACCTGCTGCCAGTGCCAGCAGCAGGGGCTGCACATCATGTGGAAGGGTTTGTGAGGGGTTCCCATACCCCCAACCCTCCCTCACACCACACAAACCTCACACACCCACACCCTACCCCCACAGCCCCCCCACATATACATACCCCCAACATACCCTATGACCCGACACATACACAGCCACACCCCCTCACAAGCCCCCCCACACCCCACCATACTCCTGCCCCACACACCACTATACACACATACCTCCACCCCCAACCACACCCCGCACACACAATATACAAGAGTACGTTTATTTTTTAGTTTTTATGCAATCCCCTCTATATACACTATACAAACAAAAATCATGACAAATATTTTTTGTAGTAAAAATAAAATATGTTATAGCAGACTTTTAGTGTATGATTTGGTTTTTTTTTCTGGTTCCTAGACAGCAACCCTCCTGTCCCAAAAGGAGTATTTCAAGGGGGTGGCAAAGGTCAGGGGTTACGGGGCGGGACTTCCAGTCCCAATACAGCAACCAGGTGACAGAGCAACTGTCAAAGGGTGGGACTACTCATGCAGCCCTCATCTCACCAAAACTCATTAAGTGGCCCTCCAGCCCAAATAACTGCCCACCCCTGCCCTAGAGCCATGCCATCTGGCCCATGTGGAGTCCTGTGGGCCAAATGGTATAGCTCTGAGTGCCAATGTGCTAGATCATTCCACTCCCAGACCAAAAACATGTGGTTGGACCACCATGTGTGGTTGCTCTATGACCAGATCCAGTGCATGGATCTGTGGATTACACCCATGGACCAGTTCTGCATGCCAGCCCCATACTAGATTGACCCCATGAATGACCCCACCCTCAGGATCTGGCCCACAGATTGGCCCTGCACCACTCATCTGACCGATGGGGTTGAGCACTACTGGCTTAAAACACTGAAATAACATAGGAAGTCAATATTATTTATCAAAATACCTTTATAATCTACACAATTTATCCAGGAAAAAATATTTTGTTTATTTTATGTCACCTATGGGTAGAGTGGGATTTTTATCATTTTGTTTTGTTGGGGACAAAATGTTGCTAAATATTTTACTGATAGCACCACATCTTGCCTAACTCCACATCAGAATTTAATTTGCATATAGGAAGTATCAGGGCACATCTGATGTTCCATTAATTCAAAACAACTGTAAGGACCCTCATACTGAGGCAGTTTTAAAGTGGCTGGGTTAGTATTCAAACCAAGCTGTTAAAGATTCTGCCTTTTCTGACTGAAGTATATCAAGTAACAAAATAAAATATGATCCTAGGATAAGAAATTCTAAATCTACAAATACCTACAATGGGTTCCTTGTGTATGTAATCAGGCAGCAGCAAAATTAAGAGGGTTAGAAGCAAAAGGAAGGGCAGCCTTAAACTTTTTCTTTTTAAAGCCCTTGTTTAGAGCTGTAGCTCAGCTGAGTGGAGACACCTGGTGTTTGTTGTTGCAAATTCACTAACAATACATCAAAGGTTCAGAAGACAAAAGTGTGACACATTTTTAAGTGGGCTATATAGAAGGGGCACATCACAACATAGCTGGAAAATTAATCTGCCCGTACTAAGGTCTGCCACAAACCTAATGTATTTCTGTTGTGTTCTCAGCATAATTATAAAGGCAGTCTGAACAGATATGTGGTTTTATGCACTTGTACAGGATGTATTTAAGAAAAACTTGCCTCATTCTGTCAGGTGTTAAATCAAAGTACTAACTTTTGTGTAATGACTGTTTTGTAACACTTAATAAGTAGCTTGTGTAACACAGTTCCAAGAGGAAAGGAAGAAAAGTTTATACAAGGCCAAAGGAATATTAAAGTTTCACTACAGAAGAAATATTGTGGCTGCCAAGGCCTGATTAGTCATAAAATCCACAGCATTATCATCATTCATCACTACCTTCTTTTTAATGACCAAACTAAAAAGAGACATCAAAGTTGAAAAAAAGGGGAGGTTCAGTAAATGTAGGACAAATATAAGATCCCAAAATACTTTGATAGAACCCTAACCAAAAAAAAAAAGGAAAATCATTTGAATGAATCACAAAACATATGTTATGTTTTGCTCTAAAAGCCATGAAGTTTATGCAGTGCTCTATTATGGTAACTGCTTGGCTTTTCATGCATTCCTAAATTACCATGTAATCTAAAACCTTGTTTTCAGCTGCTCTGTATTGGAAAGTCCCTTGCAATAATCAGGATGATTACAGGCTAGTGCAGAAAACAAAACTTGTTTATATTATTGCAAAAATAAAATTGTAATTTGTCAGACATCCTACCTTCTCCAGGAGAAAAACAAAAAATTGCCTCTTTTTTTCCCCTTCCTGAAAATATTTTAAACGAGTATTTAATTTTGGCCACACTGCAACTTTAAAACACATGGATAGTTGGTGTAAAAATATGTTTCTTTCCTGTAGGGACTTGACTCTAATTGGTGTGCCAAAACTATCTCACAGAGATTTCATTGTCTTATCTACTTACATCATCTTAATGCGATTTTATTTTACTTTGTCAAAGTCATATTAATGTAAATGTGTTCTTGATAGCAAACAGAGTTCTTTTTTATGCAAAACAGGATTCAGCTGACTCTAATAAAACAGCTTGCAATCCATTAGACTATAACTGTAATGTATTTAGTTTGTTTCCCGAATAAAGACTGTGTCAGAAAGCTGTATAAGGAGATTTGTCTTGTTTTTCCATAATAATCGCTTGGGTGGGGTTACATTATGATCTTTAAATGAATAGTATCACTTAGAACAAACACTTCATATATCTTTTATCTTCCCCTACATACAGTTCTGAGTTTCCTTTGAAAATGCAAAGCTACTTTTCCAGATAAGTCATCAAAATGTTTCCGAAGTATTTTAATTGCCATATTAACTATATCTTGAATACAAAGATAGATTGGTTACATTCTTTGTGCAGAAATCCTGCCAATGTGTAGCAACTGGCAACAAATTAATTTCTTTTGAAACCATGAAAAATATGTTTTTCTATGCAAAGTTTAAAAAAAGGGTAGATACTTTTTAAAAAAGGTTACTCATTCTGGATGGGTAATCTGTAAGCAAAGAACATAGGATTAAATGTACTTTCTCTCTTTTTTTAGCATCTACGTTATAGCCCTCTGTTAATGTATTCAGTTAATTAAGGATTGCAGTGACCTTGTGGCAATTTTTGAAATCTAGGAATTTTTTTTCCGCCTCCCCCAAAGAGTCTAAAATAATCTGTTTCAGGTCAAAGTCTGTTTATGTCAGCAATGTTCATACTACATAACTAAAATGTTTTAATAAATTTATCAACTGGAAAATATTGCAAACATTTCATTTCCTTTGATACAGACACAAAAAACCCTCTGCCTTCATTGCAAATTCTTGCTCATATGAATCACTCTGAGTAATATTTGCTTTAACTTTCGTGTGGTTCTACAAACAGCCTTTATATGGCCAGACTTCAAAGCTAGTAGAAATAAAGGTTAGAAATGTGATAGGAGTAATCTATTATTAGGCATGAAACATTAAACCACTTTTAGTTATAAGCCTTAAAACCTGAATAATCTGGGTTTTTAACTTGCTGCATATTTACTGTATTTTTACTTCCTTAGACATTTATCATGGAGAGATTGTTTTTAACAGAAATATTTTCCGTAGGAGTATGAACCACAATTGGGTTTAAATTTTCCTAATATTTAATTTAGAAAAACTGTAATATTATAACAGGATTCTTGTGTGTCAAAGCAGAAATACCCTGTTTGGTGTTTCTTGCAGAGTAAAATGAATCTGTTACCAGCATGCTGACCTGAAAGGCAGGTTTGAGTAAAACAGGCATGGGAGAAAGGAAGGGGGAGGGGAGAGTGAGATAAAATCTCGTTCTTTAAATAGCAGGGGGGAAAAACGCAGAGGAATGTCACAACCCACCACTGACATTAAATAACAAAATAAGGCAAATGTGTATTTGAGTAAGAATTTTTTTTTTAAAATGTATTCGCTTCAGCCATAGCTGTGTACATGGCAGGAATGTTAATTGTTAAAATCTGCAGTGTAGCATTTCTTGTAAGCAAAAGAGTTGTATTTGATATGAGTTCATGTTTGCCTCTTCCCTCCCCCTTGTATATTTACAGTGAAAAGAATGTACTAATGTTCTGAAATGAGTCAGATGTCACAGGGAGAACTTTATAGAATTAGGGAACTTTAAACTGTTTGACTGATATGAGCGTGTAGGGACAAAACTTAACATTGGTAACATTTTGTTCTTGATTAAATTTGTGCACTAATACAGTAGATTAAAAATAAGTCCAACAGTTGAAAACACATTACAGCTCAAGCACAGCAGGTCAGCCAGAAATAAACTATCACTCAAAATCCAGAATTTAAAATTCTTGTGAGTCTTGGAAAAACAGGGTTACAGCTTTGAAGCAAAGTCCAAAAGCCTGCTCCTGCTGAAGCCAATGGGACCTTTGTCATTGACTTCAGTGGATACAGGCTCATGGTTACCCTTTTTTCATTTTATTTTGTCAGTAGAAAGTCTAGTAATGTCATAATGTTTTACCTAGTCACATTTTGGTTGGTTAGATGTAATTCTGCTATGTTTTCTCAGATACCATATGAGCAGATTTAACTGAGAGGTACACCAGCTGAGAGGTGGATTAGAAATACTGTTGCATCAGCTCATGCAAAGGTATACATTATGGCCCCAACTCTTCCAAGTATGTCAGATGGGTCACTGCCTGAAAGGTCTGGTCCCATAAGGAGACTTTGCAGGTAGGTACCCTCAGCCACACATTTAGTGGCCCAAACTGTCCAGGATCAAATTTTTACAATGTAAAAGCATGTGAACAGATAGTATTAAATTGGGGTCTACATGTTCCAGCACTTCACTGTGTGTCTGACAACTTTCTCTCACAAAAGTTCAAGTGGCAGTTGCCACTGGGGTTTCATCCATGTCATCAGATTTCACAAGTTTTGCTTTAAATGTTGTGGTTTGAAGTCATAACTCAGTCAAAATGGATGCAGTTCACCTGACTTGACACTGAAACCAGAGTCAACTACAAATTACACCTGACTTGAATACACCTGTAGAAGCCATCTTAGACCCATGGTTGAGATTCAGCCCACGTTTGGGAGTAAGCCTTACGAACTTCAGCAAACCTTTTGACAGACCTGTACAGAACCTTGACTCTGTAGTCCAAGGTGAACCCAAACTAGCTTCCAGTTGGTTCTAAGCTGTTATTAACATCTTTTTCTGTACAGGACTTACACTGAGCTGTGGTTCACTTCAGGTATTTACATCAGGGTCTTTGAAGTGATCTGGAACAGACCCACATATTGTATCAATTTAAAAAAGCATCAACTACTTTTTTAGTCTCCTCCTCTCCTTCCATAGTGCCCAGTTTCAGGCCAGTCTGGTTTAATACGTTAACTGTTACAAATGCTGACATTCTGATACTTTGCAAGTTTGCACATTCACAGAAAGCATGTGTGCACAAAGCCGTAACAGTTGCTGTCTAAAAAGTAATAGCTCTAGCAAGCAACTGGGAAGGATGTTAATATTGCCAGGGAGGGTGAAAACATAATTGAAACTGTTTATTTTAGGGCATGTGGGACTGAACAAGGTGATAGTTTCTGAGCAACAATTATCCATAATTCACTTGTCCTGGCCTTATAGACTTATTTGCTCTACAAATTTGCTTAGTTGAAAAAATGTAAACAGCAAGTGCTGCATGGAGTGAGCCATTAAACATTAACCTATTGTAGACTTAAAAACCTGTCTTATTATATTTAAAATATACAAGGGAAATGATACCAAACTGCTGACTGAAATTAAGACTGGCTGTGAAGAAGAGTGCAGTATTTTGCCTTTCAGTTCTAAAATTTTTAAAGGTGCCTTTGAAACTCTTGGCCCTAGAGAGAAATTTTGCATCATTAACAACTTTCACTGCAAAAGAATTTTTGACTTACATTGAATTTTCTCCATCCTTATCATCCTCTAGATTCCTTCCTGAAGAGGGCATATTCTGCCAGGCTCACACAGTGAGTAGGAGGTGGTGCCATGAGCAGTTCTGTTGATTTGTGGCACAAGGCATAAAATGAGCAGGGTCAGCCCCTTTATTCTCCCTTTTCTCAAAGGCCCCTAAAAAACAGCAAACTGTTTATTATATATTCAATTTAATCAATTATTTAAGAAACTTTCAGAGATGAGGCATACAGGTGGGCCTGAATGTATACACCGGGATTTTAATGTGGATGAAGGGCAGTAAGTACCCAACTCCTGCTAAATTCGCTCTTGAGACTCCCTTAAATTCCTTTGCTAATCCCAACTATAGACCTTATCTTCTCAGTTGAAAGGGTGGTTGGAGCCCTGTGTGTGATCACACTTGCTACCATCTTAAGGGATGTCATATTCTTCCTGTTCTCTGCCTGGTAATCTGAGGCACAGGGCAATGATTATCCTTCATTTAGTGAAAGATGATAAAATACAGAGGAAGGATGAGAGAAAGTTCTGTGGAGAAAGGAAAGATGTAAAAAGGAGCAGGCAGGTGGGAGGAAAAAAGACCAAATCCTGCTATTCCCCACACTTTTCTCTACTCACCATTCCTTTAGGTCCATTATCTTCACCACTGTTTGCACTTCCATTTCCTCATCTTTTCTTTTCTATCCTACTCCTTCCCTTCCAGGCCCCCCATGTCTTTATGATTTAAAATGTACACTTGCTATTCTTACCTCTAGCCCATGAGTGTCTCTGTCAGTGCCTCTGCTATCTGAATGTCATTGGAGTTTACAAACTGTGTAGGTACAGAGTTTCCACTATATCTAGTGCTATGGAGTTCTTGTTTACAACATATAAATAGTAATCCAATGAGAAAGGCATCCGTGAGAGAAAATGTAATTTCAGTAGGGCAATTTTCTTTAAAAACTTTTAGCACTAAAAGATAGATACCCAATATCCAGTCCAACACAGATGTCACACAATCATGGCAGCTGCTTTTCTTAGTCTAGATGTTGCCCTGTGGGGTTAAGCCAATGCTCAGGATCTCAATATTGTGCTTTTAGACAGGAAGGCATGGTGTACAATTGCACATGCACACATACAAAATATCAATTAGGTGCATACACATACATTAGGTGCATGCACACACACTAGGCGCATACACCCCCACAAGGCATGCGCACACACACTACTAACTCAGGCACATACATATCCAAAATTACCAGCCTAGGCACATGCACACCTATCACTTATTCAAGCACCTACACATTATACTCACCAAAAGTTAAACAAAAATCAATTGTCAATGCCCACACACCCAATACACATACACGGATCACTAATTTGTATATCACACACACGATGAAATATACATATATGTATCAGGAGAGAAGGCAGTGGAGACAAGGCAATAGAAGTGGCAGAGATCAGGGGAAAAGGCAGTGGGGATAAGGCAATAGCAGTGGCAGAGATCAGAGGAAAAGGCAGTGGGGATAAGGTAATAGCAGTGGCAGAGATCAGGGGAAAAGGCAATAGGGATGAGACAATAGCAAAGAAACAGGGGTTTGCAGGAAGAAAGGAGCTCAGGACAGCTGGAGCCACAGGAGCATGGGACAGGTGTTGGAAGTGGCAGTGAGCCAGAAGCAGGAGAGGGACAAATGAGACAGAAGTTAGGCGAGGAGCAGAGATTGGAGCAGGGCCAGACTGTAGTAAGGCAAAACCCAACTCAGGGGTCCAAATAACAGTTTTATTAAATGAACACCATACTGTACAGCTTGGTTCCTACACACACAAGCACTCCCACACACACTCATGCACACACAATGGCAGTAGGGGTTAAAGAGGCTTGGTGCAGGGGCTCATGTCCAGGAGGAGAGACGGAGAGAGGGTCCAAACCCTTGGTTGAAGAGAGGATGTGGGAGATAGCTACCTATCCAGGCTGGGAGGGGGTCCTTGATGGCCAGTCGGGGTCTTTCTCTAGCAGGTGTTGTCCAGAGCGGGGGGGTCGCTGGCAGGGTCTCTGGGTTGATAGGCAGTGTGACATAGAGCAGGTCTGGTCCAGGTGAAGATGGCATCCCCAGGAGTCAGTCTTCACTGCCCCTTTTTATGGGGCAGACTACCTATGATCTCCTATGGGGAGGGCCTGTCCAGGCAAGGTCAGTCCTGTCCCAGAGGGACCCAGGTGTTCTTGCTGAGCATGTGCAGCCTTGGCACAATGGTGGGTTGCCTCATCTTTTGTTTCTTGAATGCCGAGGGAGGTTCCACTGGCTGGGTCATTGGTCCAGGTATTGGTTTGATGGTGGGGTGATTTAGTAGGGGGTCCTGCTATCATTGTGTTTCACTCATCCATTCACTCTTTTGTTTCAGGCATTCAAGGAAAACCAATTTACATGGGAGAGATTACAGAATTGCAACATACTTATACAACAGGGCATAGGGACAAGATGGTAACAAGATGGGAATGGATACTTGACATCACTTTACAGACACAGGCCTAAATCATCCAATATTAATATGAAACAATAAAAATCAACGCACAAATGATAAGAACACAACATAATACAATATAAAGCAGTAAAAATCAACACAAACATAACAGAACACTATTTACAATATATAAAAAAGGGGCTTATTACAATAATAGTATACAAGAACTTCGCTTACCTAGTACTACTTGTAATCACTTATAAGGAATAGAGAGGGCAGAGAGAAAGTCAGAAATGGTTGGGAAAGGGGAGGGAATGTATTTTTAAATTTAAAAAAAGAAAAACTGGGGGTTTTGCTACATAGACACCACCTAAGTAATTAAACAGGCAATTTGTCTCCTTCAGTTTGCCAAAGTTAACATTATATGAGGCATTCAGACTAGACTATCCTCCATTTCAAAGAGAGGGAATGACAGGAAAGTATTCTCCATGAGGTCTTCTCAGTTTTAGAACCTGCTCCTCCACCTTGGTCTGAAGTAGCCTGAGTGTGTGGACCTTGAGGGCAGAGTGTATGGAGTATCCTTTGATTTGTGGCCAGATTCTGACTCTCTTTTTCATGTTGCACAGCCATTGACTTCAGTAGGGCCAGCAAAGAATACCATTGACTTCAGTGAGATTGCTCCTGGAGTAGATCTGGTGGAAAAGCATGTGTATGGATTTTTTATGGCATTTTTAAAACCTGGTGGGAAAGGATTTTTATAGATTTTTTTTAAATCAATTTTTATCACTGTTCTTCTCTGAGAAAGTTTGACAATTTTTATAAAGGATGAACTTTTCAGCTGAAAACTAGTTTTGATCCAAAAAAAATTGATAAAGCCTCAGCATTTCCTGTGTAAGATAGGCACTGTCTGTACAAAAAAAAAAAAAAATCCCTCCACAAAAAGTTCTGTGTATCACTTCAACTTCAGTGTCCTTCAGATAACAATTTGAACAGAAATTGTTTAACTTTTTCTCCTGGAATGAGGTTATTTCGTCTCAGATTGAGTAGCAGTGTCAAAATCCAGCACTAAGGCTTTCAGAATGATGAAATTTGCTGGAAACTATTTGGGTGCAAAGAATTATTTTGTTGGAGGCCATGGTTTTTTGGGGAGAAGTGGGGAAATTAGCTGCAGTTTCAGTTTTGTTTAATTGCTCAGCTACTAAGGATAATAAGACAGGTGCCTTCTTGTGTATTTTAAATTTCTAATAAAATATACAAATAAGTAAACAGTTCTTGGCTTTGCAACCATATCAGCTCTGTAAATCAGTATGAACATGGATTACCAGATAATACATGGGTAATTCTAAGGTTTTTCTCATTAAACTTTTTGTTTAAATATGACTTTTTAATGTCTATTATTGAATGTCTGTGTTGGCTCTGTGAAGTCCTTCCTGGAGCTTTTAGCAACTATATTTACAGTTGTGTTGCACATAATTAAACAACCAACAATACTTAACAAAGAAATAAATAACATCAATAAAGTAGTAAATAATTATATGCAGGCAAATGCCAAAGCCATTATCCATCAGGCAACATCTGTGAGAATTAGTTTTGATTAATCAATAATGTTATACAATAGGAGTAGAAATGCTGATCAGGGCTCTGGGAGAATCACCGACATTTCTAAACAGCAAGCTTTGTTATTTTTAAGCAGGACTTTCAGAAGGAACCTTAATTAAATGTAGCATCCTACCACTACTCCCTCAGCAATAGCACTTTCCAAAGCACACTAAGCACTAGTAACTAATCTATGCTCAATGAAAGCCCCCATATATATTTGTCATGTCATATCAATGGCATGATTATATTGATATACCAGAAACTCCCCTTGGTGAAGATGTAGCTTATACTGGCAAAAAAGAATTCTTAGTAGCTTAAAATCATTTCCTGAATGAAAACAACTTAACCAACAAAAGGACTTTTTTGCTAATATAAGAGGGTCTATGTCAGGACTTTTGCTAGCATAGCTGTGCTGGTGTGAAGTATAAAAAAATCATATGCTGAACAAACAGAGCTCTGCTAGGAAATTGTGTAAGTGCAGAATGAGCCTAAGTGCAACACTGATCTACAATCTAAAGGAATTTTAATTGAGACAACAGCAAAAAATGCCCCACAAAATTAAAATGTTCCTACATACAGCAGTAGTTAGCCACTATGATTAAGGGCTATGCCCTGAGGGCAGCCCAAGAACTCATCTATATCAGTCAGCCACTTTTCTACCACCAGTTCTAGAGCTAGGTGGGTGATGGTGAAGTTACACATTACAGTTAGACCATACTAAGGACACTTAAATATGAATGTCTGCGCAGTAAAGCTCATTAACTCATGCTAAGTGCCCCCTGAGCATCTCAAAATTGTACTACCTCAAGTAAGGGCTAACTCTGGATCATGCTACCTAACTCCCATTACAGTAACTTCAGGCTGCTCCACATAGGTAAAACAAGCAATTTGCAGTCCTCCAGCACCTCAAGATACATTGCTCCCAGCTTCTCACCACCCCACACACACCTAGAGCAGGGATAGGGATAGAGGGATAGAGTCCAGGTGTCCTGGCACTTAGCCATGCCCCTGCTTGCCAGACCTCTAGTGGTAAGTCAGAGCTCTGCAGGCATAAAATGATAACATTTAACGTGTGACTGCTCACAGTGCATTCTAATTTAACACTGCTTAACGTTCCACTGCTTTAGTATAGTCTAACCATAACATATAACTTCACACTTAGGCACTTGTTACACCGTACACGGCGAGCAGCATAAATGTTGGTCAGTGCTAGTGCTAGTGTTAGCTTGGAGTTTGGAGCAGTTGCACCCTTAGTCTATAAATCTTCTCTGGCTGTCCCCTGCCTGCACAGCTGTGGTTTGCCACTAGAGGCTTTGTGAGCTGGAGCAGACCTAGGGTCTGTAGCTATGAATTGCCTATAGAGGGCTGGTGAGCCAGGACAGACTTCTATTCCTGCTCTTTGGGCAGGGCTTTGAAAGATCCTGGAATACTGGAGGACTTCAATTTAGGCTGCACATCTGTGGGGAGTGGCCACACCTTAATGGAACAGGAGCTGGGTAGTGCGAATCCAGGACATGCCCCAGAGTGGCATAAATTTGAGCCAAATGATGAGTGCTTAAAACCACTTTAAGGCAATAATATGCAAACAGTCCAGGGGTTAAGAGCTCCAGGAGCCACCCAAAATTACTGTGTAAAAAGAAGGTCAGTCTCTGGCTTAAGTTAAAGCTGCCTCAAAGCAACATTAAGTTGATCCAGTTTGTCATAGTCACCTAGGGTACATCCCCATGAGCATGCACGTGCAATTTGCAGTGCTGCAAAGCTGTTTGAGGCACAGCAAACTGCACACAGCACATGTGCACCCATGCACTGTGCTGCAGATTTGTAGCACAGTGGGTTTTTTGACACTGGGAGACCCTGGTTTCAAAAAAACCTCTGCTAAAAAAACATGGTGTGGCTCGCATGGCAGCAGCGTGCACCATCAGAAACGAGAGCTTGGCCAGCCAGTGCCATGTTCTGGCTGCCAGCTAGGCTCTGAGTGGCCAGATTGGCACTGCTGCTGCCCCAGGAGGCCCCCAGGACTCCAGGTAAGGCCACTGGGGCCAGAACATGTCCTGGCCCCAGCCTCCCCTACCCCACCTGGGTCCCTTTGTTGCACACCAGAGTGCACATGCAGGGGCATGCCCAAGGACAAAAAGCAGCACATATTTGTGCCACTGCTATTTGTCCCATGGGAAATGAACGCCCCAGCCCGTCCTATAATTCCACACCAGAGGGGGTCAGGGTGGGGTCCCCTGACTGACAGGATGATTTTTTCGGGAACCCTGCGTAGATCCCCTGGGGTTCCAGCTCTCCCCTGCTATCTTGTGAGGGAGTCCCACCCACACCCTTACCCCCAGCCCCATCCAAAGGGGATGCAGGGCTCTCCCAATCTCAACCAGAGTCCAGGGTCTTAGCAGATTGGGGGGTTCAGATGGTACCTAAGGAACCCGCTGAGCCCCAGGACCAGGAGGACAACGCCCAAGAACTGATGGGCTCTGATGAGCCTGCGGATCTCTTGGTCCTGGTGGTCCCCAGGGGTGAGCTACATTTCTCGACTGTGAGTACACCTGGCAGTCCGCCAGCAAGGTACAGCTTGCCTTGGACTGCTGGGAAGATTTTGACAGTGTCCTCAACACTGTGAAGGTGCTGGCAGGGGAAGGCAAGGGGCCCAAGCTCTGCAACACCCAGATCTATAGGCAAGCCCACAGTTTCATAGATGTTCTCTATGCTTACAGGAAGGGTGGTGCGCGAGCCAGTGGGCCCCATGCCAGGCATTGAGATAAGCAAGGCCCCTGCCAAACCATCTACTCCACCCACCCAGCCATGAACTCATTTAAGATCACAACCCTCAATGTCCACAGCTACAGGAAGGATCTCTGGAGTTGCCGGGTGCCCTCCTTCCTTCAGAAGGGGGGGGGGGTACCTTTCTTGCAGGAGACCCTAACAACTCTGGCCAATGAACCTAACTGGCAGCTGGAGTGGGGAGACAGGATCTTTTTTAGTCACCTCTCAGCCACCTCTTGTAGTCGCACCCTGTTCTCCCCAGGCCTGCAGTTAAAGGTTCTCTAGGACATTGAGGTAGTGCCAGCCCGCCTGTGCACCTCCAGGTCCAAGTGCAGGGCTAGTCCTGAACCTTCTGAATGTGTACACCCCTGCGAGGGACCCAGAGTTGGCAGAATTTTTCTGCCAGGAAGCCACTTACATCAGCACCCTCAACTCTTGTGAGTGCCTGGTCCTTAGCAGGGACTTTAATGTCGCCCTGGAGATGTGGGATTGGTCAGGCAGTCAGCAGAACCAGGCCACCATGGGTATCCTCAGAGAGATCCTGACAGAATACTCTCTGATGGAGGTCTGGCATGTCTGTCACCCTGACAGCTGCCCCCCCTCCCCCCCCCGCCACCTTCACCTATGTGAGGATGGGGGATGAACAGTCCACTCTTGGTTGGACCGAATTTATATCTCATTGCCACACTTTGCCCAGGCCCACTCCTGTGGTGTCCAGTCAGCCCCCTTCAGCAATCACCTTTGTCTGGGCCCAGGTTATGCTGGGGCCTAGGCATCTGGAGTCAGCCTATTGGCATTTTAATGCCAGTCTGCTGGAGGATGTGGACTTCAGAGAGGCCTGCTGGGAGTTCTGGCTGGCCTGGAAGAAGCAATGGGCAGCTTTCTCCTTGGCTCAGAGATGGTGGGATGTGGGAAAGGTGAGCATCCAGCTTTTTTGCCACAGCTACACTCACGGGCACACATGGCACAGGGAGGTGGTCTGGGAGCAGCTCGAGCAGGAAGCACTTCCTGCTTCAGCTGGACAGGTGCTTAGCTGCCAATCCAACCAACCCATCCCTCTGCAGAGAGTGTCAGGAGAGGCAGGAAGAGCTTTGCACTCCGGACAACCACTGCCCTCCTCCTGATGCCTGGCGATGAAGCACCAGGGATTGACAGACTGACCACAGAGTTCTACCTGGCCTTCTGGGACATGCTGAGCCTGGACTCTGCTGCAGTCTGGGCCAAATCTGAGGGAAGTGAGGTGCTCCTCTTGTCATTCCGGAGGGCCATGCTGACCCTCCTGATGAAGAAGGGGGATCCCCTCAACCTGAGGAACTGGCATCCCGTGTTTCTCCTCTGCACAGACTACAAGGTAGCAATGAAGGCCATCTTGCTGCACCTGCAATCTGTGCTGATGGACATGATCCATCTCAACCAGACGTACATGGTGCCCAGATGTTCCATTTTTGACAACCTGTACCTGGTTCGGAACCTCCTGGAGCTAGCGTCCTGGGAGGGCCTGTCTTTTGCCCTCCTGTCCCACTGTGGGCTTTTGGCTTTGGGCCCCATTTTGTGCAGGCTGTCCAGGTGCTGTACGTCTCTGCAAAGTGTTTGGTCAAGCTCAACTGGACCTTGACAGAGCCCATCCCATTCAGGTACAGGGTACATCAAGGCTGACCAGTCAGGTTAGCTGTACACCTTGGCCCTGAAGCCCTTCCATATCCTCCTGCAGAGGTGGGGTAGGTTCTCCAGGAGCCAGCAGTATGGCTGGTCCTGTCAGCATATGTCAACGACACGCTTCTTGCAGCCCAGGACCTGGGCGACCTGGCATGGGTGGAAGTCTGCCAGGTGTTGTATTCAGCAGCCTCCTCTGTCCAAGTCAACTGGGTCAAGAGTTTTGACCTGATGGTGGATGATGGGTGGCAGGCAGGCTCACTCCCCCCCTCCCCAACACTCCAAGGGATCTGCTGGAGTGTGGCTTGCTGCTCTACCTAGGTGTCTACCTGTCTCCCATGGGACCCTCCCCACTGGAGAACTGGCACCAGCTGGAGGCAAGGATAGTGGAGCAGCTCCAGGCATGGGCGGGACCACTGCAGTGCCTTTCCCTACATGGGAGGGCACTGGTGTTCAACCAGCTGGTCCTATCCATAGTCTGGCACCACTTCCACATGCTGTTTGTCTCCTCCCAAGGTCCTGGCTGGGCTCCAAAGACAGGCACTGGAGTTTTTCTGGCCAGGACAGCACTGGGTCGCTGCAGAGGTCCTGAGCCTCCCCTTGTGGGAGGGTGGCCAGGTCCTGGTTCACCTGTGCAGCCAGGTCCTGATGTTCCACCTTCAGGCCCTGCAGCAACTGCTATACGGCATCAGTAGTCATGAGGCATGGAGCCACCTGGGGCATGCCACCATTCCACCATTTCCAGGGACTCCAGTACAACTAGCAGCTCCTCGGCCTGCAGGGCTTCTCCTTGAAGGACCTGCAAGGGCTGCCAGAGTTTTACCAGGACCTCCTCCAGGTCCTCTGCAATGCTCACCCAGGGGCTTGTTGAGACCCTCTTCTGAGACCCCCAGCTAGAGTTGCCAATGGTGCAGGCACCCCGCTTGTGACACAGTCTGGCCCTGAGTGATGTCACCCATATCGGAGACCTCCTGGACTATAATAGGCAGGCGTGGGTGGATCCTGCTTTGCTAGCCCAATGCATGGGATTACCCACAATGAGTGCAACTTGCCACCTAGTCCAGGGGGTGAAATCTGCCTTACCTCACAATGCCCTTGCCTTTGTCTGCCAGGTCCCACATGATGGCATTTTCCCTGCCCTCCCTCCCCCCCACCCCCCCAGCCCCATCCTCCAGCCCAACATAGTTTGTCATAGGGCCAGCACCTCGCCTGGCCTTGCAGTGCTCTCCATTTCAACACCTGAGTGAGCTGGAGGACAGGAAACTAGCCCGCTTCTCCCCCATACGTCACTGCCACCACTACACACTTGTGTGTGATCCCTCCCAGATACCAAGTGGTGAGACCTGCTTGGCAAGGAAATAGCTTGGGTGCCCCAGTGGCTGAGCCTGTATTCCACCTTCATCCCACGAGCCACTGGTGGCCTCAGCTGGTGGCTCCTCCATGGAGTCATTGCCACAGGCATGTATGTGGCAAGCCTTAGCTTTATCAACACCCTGGCCTCCTCCCCCTTCTGAGGGCAGAGGGAGACCCTGGGGCACATGACACTTAAGTGTGCCAGGCTGCAGTCCCTCCACCTCCAACTCTGGAACCTCCTTCTAAGGTTCTGGATGAACTTTACCCCCGCCCCTTTCTATTTTAGGATACCCCATCCATGGCCCCACCAAGTCCCAGGACCTCCTGGTCAACCTCTTCCTGACCCTTGCCAAGTGAGCCCTTTACTTAACCAGGAAGAAGGTTGCTTTCCTCTCACTGGTCCACGCATGCCTCTGAGAGGAGCACCACTGGACAGCATCCACCAGCTCCTTGGACACCTTTGAGGACCAGTGGGTATGGCCCAGATGGCTCTGTTCCATGTCCCCCTCAGAAGAACTCATTTTCATATTTTGACCCCCACATCACCCCTGTCCTGTTTTTTGCCTTTGTTGTTCCAAGAATTTAGTTATTCTGTTCATCCATTAGCCCCTGTACAGTAAGGGCTACTAGTTAGCTGGGTAGGCCTTAGAGCTCATGGTAATTGAACGGACAATGTAGCAGGGTGATATTCAACCCTGTTCCTTAGTAGGGTTAGTCCCTCAAGAGGGGAGGGGAGCCAGGTCACAGAAAGGGCATAGACACTGGCATGAGGCACAGCTGTGCCTTGTCACATGCCAGGAGATGGGCACAATAGATCAGAGTCTTGGGCTACAAGGGGAAGGACTTCAGGTGCAGCAGATTGCCCCCAGGGGTGCATGAAGAAACATGGAAGAGAAAGAAGCCAGCACTGCCGAGAACAGCCAGGACTTGGAGACGGAGCAACAGAGCCTCACGCGCTGGATGAGATAAACCGTGGCACTATCCCCACGCTCCCTGACAAGCCATGAGGTGATCACTTACCTGGTGAGTTGGATGGAGAAAATACTTTAGAGGACTGGGATAGATAGCAGAGACCTGCAAAGGAAAGAAGAAACAAGAGGAAAGGTCGAGACAGATCCTCCCTGGTGGCAACATAAGATAGAGGAGAAGTGGAGCCATGAGCCATGAGAGAAACAGCCTTGGCAGTGATTGTAACTGAGAAACCAAATAAAACCAATTTTTGTTTTGTTTAATATCAGAGTGATTAATTGCATGATCTCTCAGGGCCTAACATCTTTCTTTATTCTCTCAACAACTGAGGCATAGCAGGTGAGTCCCTGCTGGGGAGAATTCATTGATCTACCCTACCCTGGCCACAGAAAAATAGACAGCAGCTTCTGGGGACCAGCCAATTGGTGTCTGGGGACACTAGCCCCTTGTGGTAGGTGGACAGCTGAAGCAGCCCTAACTGAGAGTTTCCTGCACACTACCCACTGCAGCAGTCTGGCAGTGGGGGCTACTGCCTAGCTATGACCTGCTGCGCACCTGCAACAGCATGTGGCCCCAAGGCTGCGCACTTGCCAAAACTGTATAGGGACTGCATGGCCACAGCAGAGGCACCTGCACCTCTGGGCCAGCTGCCAGTGGGCTGTGGATGCACAGTTGGCCTTTGTGCAGCACTACTGCTATATGTGCCAGAGCCCTACCATCCAGGCAACTATCACCTGGAAGATCTTCTCAGTGTGGTGGTCTAGAGGTTGGCCACCTTCAGCTGGGTCCTGGGTGCCAGCCCTGAGCAGGCTCCTCTGCCTGGGTCCTGCTACTTGCCTCCCTAGCAGGAATTCTGGTGTTTACTCTTTAAAATACCCCCAAATCCATGTTCTTCCACAATTAAAACAAAAGATCACTATATAAATATATATATCTGTGTGTGTGTGTATATATATATATATAGAGAGAGAGAGAGAGAGAGAGAGAGAGAGAGAAATTGATCAGTTGGGCAATGTTTTATTGATATATTTACAATTTTAAAGCAATTTGGAAGCCTACTAGTGTCTCTATCATCATAATAAAATAAATTCTAAATATCTGTATGTTTGATGTTTGCTTTTAGTTTTCTTATCATAGAACAGTTAGAGCTACCCCTGACCCCTTTACTAGTCAGGATGTGAGGACAGCTGTCCTTACAGCCACAGCTCCTGCCAGCATGTCTGACCCTGTCTGGCAGCTGGGAACAATGGGTGTGTGATGGGGGATGTGGAGTTTGCAGAAGGAGGGTGGGAAGAGGTGTGGGGGGATGCGGCAGGGCCTGAGGTGTGTGGGTAGGTATGGGGGACTGGTGGGGGGGACTGTGGGTGTGAGGGGACTGTTTGGGGGGGATGCTCAGGAGGGGTGGGTGCCCTGCCCCACACAGGGCACAGCACCCCACAGGGTGCAGTCCCCCCTGCAGGGCCCATAACTCCCCCGCTGAGCCACAGCCCCCCCTGCAGGGCCCCAGCTCCACCCCATAGGGCCCACATGCCCCCCCCCCGCATGTCCCAGCCCCCCCTCACAGCCCACAGCTCACACAGCAGCAGTGGCCATTGGGGTGCTCGCAGCCTCCTAGCACAGCCCCCTCACACAGTTCAGGGCAGCACATTTCAGCCCCAGCTGCCTGACACCCAGTGCTTGCCTGTGCCAGATTGTGTGGGCCCAGCCCAGCTTGACACAATGCTGTGCACCTTCAGGCAGCCCCAGGCCACTCAAGCTGTCACCCGGGGCACCGCACTGCTCGCAGGGACTGGGTGTCGTGCCACGCCGGGTCCTGCTTCCAGCAGCAGTCCTGTGCTGTGTGCATGGAGAAAGTGCATGGTGGGGCCCAGCCTGGTATGGCCCACTAGCGCACCTTTGCACAGGACTGAGAGGCACAGCTCCAGGACACACGGCTTCTGTGCAAAGAAGTGCTAGCTGTGTGGCCTGGGCTAAGTCAGGGTTGCCCAGTTGGGCATCTCTTTCATGAGGCTGTGCATCGCCACCTGAGCCTCATGGAAAACACCCACAGCTGGCCCAACCTGACTCAGCCTGGACCACACAGCTAGCACTTCTTTGCACAGGAGCCATGCCTCCTGGAGTCACACCTCCCAGTCCTGGCCTGGCCTACTAGTGCACAGCTTTCCTGGTCCTGTCCAAAGTCATGTGTCACCAGACCAGGCCAGGTCCTTTCAGCGTGTACAGAGCCCGGGTCACACAGTACAGCATCACCACTGGCTGTGCCTGCAGCCAGGCCACAGCCGCGCTGGCTGCTGCCACTGGCACTGTGGGCGGGGGGAAGGCATGTGGCAGACCCCACTTGAGCCCCTCCACAAACCCACCCACAGACTGCACATCCCCCTGCCACTCTCTACGCCCCCCAACATCTCCCTCGCCACTCCTCACACCCCCTGACATCCCCCCCACCACTCTTCACAGTCCCCCATCCCCCTGTCACTCCTCACACCCACCCACACCCATAAACCCCCTGACTCCCACATTCCTACTTAGCCATGACAGCACCTGGGTCCCAATCCTTGATGTGCTTCTGCTTGTCCCAGCATGCTAAGGGTTCTTGCCCTGCATGCTGGGGCAGCAGGAGCACCATAGAGACACTCTGGCCAGAAACCAGAATGTCTCTCTGGAGCACCACCTCCCAGGTTACTTTAGAGCACAGTCAGAGACTGTGCTCTGCCCTGCTTTTTTCCTCCAGGTTTTATTTTGATACTTGGATATCCAGGTATCAAATTTTGATCCCATGCTGCAAATATGCAAAACAGGGAACGTTTTTTGTTCCCAGCATGCATCTTGTAGCATGTCAAACTCCTTTGAGATGCTGCAAGAGGCACATGCGCACTCTTCTGGACATGCCCCTAGAGGCTAATATCTAGCCCTCTTGTCTGGAGTTCAGTATATGCTATTCATTCCTACTGCTACTCTGACATACTCATGACATGCTTCTGACTTGGGGACTGAGGACGGGGTAGTGTAGAAACAACTTCATCTAGGCACTCCAACAGTCCCCTACACAATTACTTTTGCACTGGTGAAGCAGTGCAAAGGGACCTTAGCAAGGGCTGGAACTTAGCACTGTCTATCCAAACTACTTGTATGTAAAATCATCTTTGACTACTATAGGGGGGAATATTTTGGAATTGTAGAACACATGTAACAAGCAGAAATGCTACATTATTTAAATTCCTTTCAGTCATCAGCAGTTCACTCCCCTCAAAGTAGTTCCACTCATACAATACAGGTATCCAGTTCCCATAACAATGAAATTATTCCATTCAGATATAATAAAATAGCACCAGTTGTCATCTGTTTTTGTGGTGACAATCCTGTTCATGCTCCCAATGAAAACCAGACAAGATAGTGCCTTCCATTATTTTAGAAATGTGCTACCATAGTTTCTTTGGCCCAGGTAAATCATAAACAGCCAATAAGCCCTCAAACTACTCTTGAGAAAGGCAGGAAGAAGATTTTCCTCAGTATTTTTTTAAATAAATATGGTTGTGATTTTTAATTTCCTACATATATTCTACTGCTTCTTTGGAATCACACCAATTTATTATCTTTTTAAAGTCAGAAATATCCCTGGTTCTCCTTTGAGGATACTATCTGATTTGAGAGAGGTATTAGAACCTCAAAGAAACTTTCGGTAATAAGGGATCTCTTCCTAAGAACTACAGAAGGTAAAATTGTTGTCTGATAAACTCCATGGTTTTTTAATGGACTTGCACATTCTTAATCAGTGTCCAATTGGCATAGAGGTTCTAGTCCAACAGGTCAGTCTAACTTCTCATTTAATCTCGTGTTAACAGAAGAACAAGTCAAAAGGATGCAGGAATGGCTACAGTCCCTGCTTCCAGTCTCCTTCTGCCCCCTCCCACACTGGGGCAGGCAGACTGTGCCATGGGATTAGCAGCCAGGAACATTTTTAAGTCCCCAAATCAAGTAAGAATTTCAGCACCCCCCAACCCTGCTTCTGCCTCTGCACAGAGACATGCCACCTCCCATCTCCTTCCCCCCACCCACCTGCTGCTGTTCCTGGCCCTGTGCTCCCAGGAGCAAGGGGAGCTCCAAAGCCATTCCTGATTTCTCCAGCCTGACTGCATAGGAACTAGGCTCAGCCTGGGACAATGGCAGTGGAGGCAAGTGGGAGTGTTCCTCCTCCCTGTGCTGAACCCAGTCTCCATGGAGCCTAGCTGGAGTGAGACAGAAGCTCCCCTCACTCCTGGAACAGTGGGAACAACAGCAGCTGGTGGAGGAAGGAATGGAATAAGAGAGGAGGGGAAGGGATGGAGACATATCTCTGAGCATGAACGGTAAGGTAGGGGAGCATTTCTTACCTTCTTTGGGGACTCAATAAAAGTCCCTGGTTGTCTTTTCTGACATGAGGTCAGAAAGGGGGATATAGCATGCCACTGCACCCACTCTGAATCTGCCTCTGGGGAGGAAATATAATTTCAGATCTAGACTCTTCAAGGTACATATTCAGAATCCCAGATAAAGTACGAGTGGTTTGTTCTGTCTGAAGCTGATCAATAGCTCTTTCTTAACATCTCAATGAACACGAAAATCCACTGTTATCGATTCCATCATTAATGAAATAATATTACCTCTCAATTATGAGAAACGAGCAAAAATGGAAATAGAAGACTAAACCAAAGAACTACAATTATATTTGAAGGAGGTGAACAATTTAATAAGCATGATGAGCATGTAAGAATTATTTTAATTCAATGCAATTACCTTTTTGAGATAGAAAAAGACAATGTCAAAACAAGGCTCATGCCAAGAGAAACAGGCACATTAAAATAGTTAAGTTGAAAGTAGTAATACTGAGGATGACTGAAGTAAGGTGCCCTCACTTTTTTGTGAGATGTACAAGTAATCAGAAGGCAATGAAAAAACAATCCTCTCTATTTGAAAACCAAAACACATAACAGTTCAATCCAAAGGCCTATCAGAGGAAGAAACCGGGAGAGAAATCTTTTTGTTTGATAATTGCTGACAGCACAACAAAACCCCAGGGTTTCCCTACCCATTTCTAAACTTGCAGGCACTAATAAACCTTTGTGATAACATTAACATTCCTTATAGTCTCTGTGGACTCATTGTCCTCATGAAAATCTCATTATATTCAGTGAACTTGAGATATATTTATGGGCATTTAAAAGTATGTCCTAATTATCAGTTATGCTACATATTTATGACACCTTTACAATACAGGTATTCCTTATTGTTTCTTACGTGCATTGTGACTTCCCAATTAATGATCTGGATCCATTGTGCAAGGCACTGCACAGGCAAATAAGAAAAAAAACTAGTCCTGGTCATTGTTGCATTGTCTTCAGGTCTCGATGTGTCGATTACCTGTTTGGCTAGCATGTATTGTTTGGTTTTTTTTAAGTAGATCTATTGCTTAATTAGTAAAGTCCATTGGTTTGGAAAAAAATGGAGAAATTACTATATAAGGTTTCTATGTTATGTTTTCTGGGGTACCTATCCTTGTTAAATGCCCCTCAGAGATAGAAAGAAGATAAAAATAAAAAACAATGGGTATCCAATGCATTCCTGTTGACTATGGACTTGACCCTTCACTCATTAAACATATTGGGAATTTTACCATTTACCTCTGTGGGCATTGACTCAGACCCTAAGTTGTGCTAAACATCCTCCGTAATTTCTGTGCCACCTTATGCCGAAACATATCGTTTGCAAATGCTAAATGTTGCCTGGTATGAAATTCTGAAAATGAGTTATATAAAAATAATTCCTCCAAAATTAAAGTTATTTAGGGAGGACAAGGAATTTCCTATCTGTGTGAAATGGGAAAGTGCATCAGTATTCCAAAGGTGAGAGAGTAGTTTTTAAATACTTTGCTAAACTCATTCTTAGCATAATTCCACTTGCTTCAGAGATTAGGGGAATATAGTTATATTAAGAATGAATTTGGAGAAATATAATAGAAAAGAAAGCTGTAGGTGAGATAAAGATATTGCAGTTATATCATATATTAATTGTACATTTACATAGGTCTAAGATTTTCTCTTTCTAGAGCTAGACTATACAAAGGTTTGAGAGTTGATTCTAATAGGAAGAGAAAAGATCATCAGTTTTTCTGTTTTTCTGTTAATGTACAAAGAAGGTGCGTCTACACATGCCATTAATGCACAACAATAAACTGTAGAGTGTATTGCTCCAGGGAAGCTCCTGGGAACAGTGTTCACACACACACCTGAACTGCAGCACATTGAGCTGGGTCACAACAGCTGGCTGGCAGGGGGTCCAAGAGGTCAGTCTGCCAGTCTAGGGAAGTTCCAACTGGGCTCAATGTGCTGCAGAGGGGCTGGCTGGGGCACGAGGGTGCTTCACTACAGGGCTGGCCGGCAGGTACCCCCTGCACTGAAGTACCCTTGTGCCCCAGCCAGCCAGGTCAGTGTCTACATGGAAAAAACACTGCAGCAGGGTAGGAATGTATTCGTTTCTTGTACCCTAATGGGGCGCAAGTATAGATGCTGAGATGTTTACTGTGGAGCTAATTAGTCAGTTCCACAGTAAATATCTCATACAGACGTTCCCAGAATGTATAAAATGTCCTTTTTCTTTGAACACAGTAGGACCAAATGATAGGAAGTAATTTCTTTGCTCACAAACTTCAAGCTTCTCTTCACACCCAGCACTCTATTTAAAAAGTTCTCTGTCTTTCTCTGGGAACTGCACTTGTAGCTTCAGGCTTCTGTCTCCTGGATTTTTACTTAGATTTGCTTAGTAAAGTAACCCACAAATTACTCCTGAAGACCAGCACACGCATATGAGCAGTGGCGTTCATTGTCAATTCTGCCACAAAACAAGGAGCATTTCTTTCTCCTTCAGTTTGACTGAAGTTGATTTAGAAGATGGTTCTTTATGGATATTCATGGTTAAAACATCTATGTGCTGGGAACCATCCAACTTTCAACATAACATTTCATGTATAGCTAGACCAAGGTTTTCAACTTTTGGAGGTACAACCTGGGATACTCTCTCTGGATGCATAATATTCAGAGCAAGCAAATACTCAGTACTTTTAAATAAAGCAGGCCTCTGACATGTCTCAGGTGCAGGGCTGGATGAATGCATAGGCAAACTAGGCACATGCCTAGGTCCCTAAGTGAAGAAGGGGCCCAGCTGTGCTTATTCTACATATTATAGTTATTATTCTACATATTATAATTATTGCGTGAAAAAAGTAGGGACCCACGAGTTTGTTTGCCTCCAGCCCACTAAAGCGTTAATCCAGCCCTGCTCAAGTGAAGCATTCAAACATCACTAGTCACGATGAAATTCATGGCCTAAACCCTTTCTATCATTTTTCTTATGTTAAAGTTACTGATTTAAAGATGCCTTTCCAGTGGATTTCCAAAATAAATAAGGTTTATTTTGCTAGGGGATTTCTAGTCAGCATTGCTTTTTGAATATCCTGTCCAGGGCTTTCTTTTAAGGCATGCACATAGGATTATTCAATGACAGTGTTTCAGGATATCCAGAGCAATTAAAATAAACCAGGCTAGGTATAATGAAGAAGAGCCACAGCATCTGTCTCTCAAGAGGATTTAAAAAATCCATCATCCCCAGAGTCTTGGTTCCATAATAGTGAAACCTCAAAGATTCTTGCATTCTGGAAAAGTGCCCAAAGTCATCCTCAGTAAGAACAGAATGAGTGAGAAAAAGGAAAACAGATTTTTTTCCTTTTGTATTGGAACTTTGTGCATCCCATGCAGGTAATGACTAGATGACTTAACATTTTTAACAGGGCTGGATTTACAAAACAACTTCCTTTACTTCCAGTAGTTTAATCTGATATGCTTACATGAACCAGTAGAAGGAAAACTGATTTCTGCAATCTCTGATACTAATTAGGTAAGTGATGCATTTAGAAACCTATTTAAAATAGCCAGCCATGTCTACCCAATTCTAATTATGGTTTAGTGAAAGGGACAATGACAATCAGTCAGTTGTCTTGCCAACATTATGATTGTCATAGTCAGGTAAAAAAAAGACGTATTAGATTTCCAAGTCCAGCCCCTTGTAAGTGTAAATGATAATTTTATGATAATCTTCCGGGCAGATCAGATAGTATTTTTCACTTAATTTTTGTTAACCCTTTGCTTTGGCCAGGTGCTGTAGTCCTCCTTTCAAGCAAAACTTATAGGAAGGTCACTATGTAGGGTGCTAAAGAAGGATAGTAAAGGTCACTTCTTAAGTGACCTTAGATCTCAGTTCTTAATTTGTAAAATGGGAATAAAAGCACATCTCTCTCTCAGGGATTGTCTGCACATTTAATGACTGAATGTTGGTAGACCCTACAGATATGGGAGCCATATAAATGCCAGAGATAGAAACTTGATCTAAAGTTTGTATGAGAATGAAAATAAGACAGTCAGTTGCAACCAGTTTCATGCTATCTGTCCAGAAATAGCATAGGCTTTGATATATACAATTCATATTAATATCCCTTTGCCATGGGTTTGAGTAGAAAACAAAAGCAATTTGAAAACAGCACACAGATTGTTCTTGCAGTGAAAGCTCAAATTTCCTCTACCTTCTTTCTGCTATCTCTTGGGATCTCTGGTTGAAAATTGTGATTCCTATTAGGAGTACATTTTTTACTTTGCATGTGTCTTCTATCAGAACCGGCACCATGAAATCTAAAAGGGTCAGCAGGGGAATTCATGTGTTCCTATTTTTTTACTTAATTTATTCCAAATGAGGTTATTAATGTGTTTAATATTTTAAATGATACTGGATTCCAATCATGTGTCCTGTCTGATGCATAGAAAAAAAAAAATCTCTTCACCACAGCAGTCCACAAGGCCAAGAAATTATAAAATACAACTTAAGCTTTGTCTGTTATTACAAACAAAACCAGGTTGACATTGGTTGACAGACTGAGATCCAGCCACAATTAGTCTTTTGGTCAACCAAGGTTACCTGTTGTAAAAAAGACGAGTCAAACCCTCCTGTAGAACTGCATTCAACCAAGCAGTATTACAGAAGGTGTTTTAAGATGGCTGGCTCTGTTCTTGCCAGTGGAATAGCTAGTTTCAATATGGGTTGAAAGGGGTAAAGAAGAAAGCTATGTTTGAAATTCAATGCATTTTGAAGTGTACAGACATGCCATTAATTTGGAAAAAAAGGGAAAACATTCTAAAATAGGAAAATCCTTTACCTGCCATAGTTCAGAGAATACCTTACAAGGATTCAAATACCTGCAGCTACATCCCTGTTACATACAGCCTGTGAGCTAAGGGCCTAATTTTGTAACTGTTATACATGTTCATGTGAGCAAAGTGGAGATTACTTTGGTGAATAAGCAATACTGAAAGTGCATAAGGCTTGCTGATCTTTTCCCTTGAGTAGCACTTATTTTTACTATTTGATGTGTAAAGCCTCTGGGAGAGTGTCTCCAAATACTAGATGCATATAAGACCAAATAAAAGACATAGCAATTACTTAAAGAAAGCATAAATAATGCAGTGACCAGCTCACAAATGTATGGAGATATAAATCCCAGCTGATCAGTTTTGGTATATGTACTCATGGAATGCCTTACAGCTATTATCCACAGTAAGAGAGAGATGGGGCATTGTCCCTATCTAGTGGCTTGCTGGGATATGTAGGCCTTAAATGCTACAAGCAAAACAGCATGGTTTTAGGATCTGATCCAAACTCCATGTAATCCAGAGGAGGTTCTCCATTTGCTTTGCAGTGCTTTGGGTCAGGCCTTAGTGATGCAGAAGCAGAGTTCAAAATCTTGTTGCAGACAGGCTGGGATAGTTCTTATGCCGGAATGTAAAGTGTTATACGCTCAAATACTGCAAGCAGCAGTTTCTTGTGATACCTTTTCACAATGGATTGAGAAAGCACATCTCACCCAAGTTTTATCAGTGCCTGAACACAACTCTGCCCTCTCTAGATTCAAAACTATGCAGTCCAAGTGGGGACTCATTGCTGACAACTTTTCCAGGAATAGATTAGTTTCCTGGTGTAATCAGGGGGTCTAGAAGACTTGAAAACAGGAGTAAATCATGCCCAGTACCCAAAGGGTCAGCAGCCCTGACTCCTGATGGAGATTTCATGGAGAAATACAGCCCGGATTTGAAAGGGCTAGTGACGCAATCACTAAAGGGGTTCAAAACAGTGTCATGAAAACCTCTTCCCAGTCTCTCCCTGTGAGGTCAAGTGAGATAAGAGGAAAATCCACACTTGGATCTTGACTCTACAAACAAAGCACCTCACATTTTCCTTTCAAAGTTGCTTCCCTTTCCAGAACTCTGCCTCCCTACTTACAGACATCTAGGCACTCTAACAGAGTCTATCTGATTTATAAATATCAAGCAAAATTTCCTTTTGCTCTAAAGAGATCTCACTATAGCTAAGATGTGTTAAGTCAAAAGAGGTCAATTAGTTCACTTAAACAGATTTAAACCTAACATACTGCAAATAGTCACTCATTCTGACCACTGACTTAAGTAAATATGGCACAGCATTCTTAGGATAGTATTTGCAACTCTAAACTGTGTCTATTGCAGAAGAATTTCATTAAGAAGAGTTTGAGGTAAATTATTTGATAGAAGATGAATGCAAAATGGTCGATGTACATATTTCCTGTGCATCATTTAGAAAATGAAATGACATTTGGAGCCCAAACAGATGCACTTCCTTTCTGTATGCTATGAATAAAAATGTTTGGTTGCATTTATTATTGTTTCCATTGAAGAGGTTTTATTCTGGGTTTTGTGAAAGAGTGACTATTTTCAGCAGGAAAATGAATATGTTTTCTGTAGTTATATAGGCAAAAAAAGATAGTCTCAGATAGCTGATTGGATAGTGATGGTATTCTAGCTTTGAAATGACAATTTGGTTCTTGTAATTCAAGGTAAAATGAACTTGGAGGCCTTAGCTCTGTCTCTTTTTCACAGTCATCCACACTAAGGCCACACATAAGGCATAATTTTACATAACTAGCACTCTGTGCTCTGAGCCATTATATAAGTCATACCTGATTGAATATCACAATTTCAAAACTGCTGTCTAATCACATTTTTTCAGGCTGTGTGAACAAAATAATGTTATTATAATTACACAAAGTGTGTGTGTGTGTGTATAAATATATCTGTAATATTAAAATTAATGACATTTAGATGATGCTATAGCTATTTATTAGCTGTGTGGTATTAACAAGGTATAACAAAGTTATTTGATACCATTTGAAATCCCACTTGTATTTTCATATCCCTCTTGCAAGTAATTCAGAGACTTGATTTTTATGAGTTATGGCTCTGATGTCACTTGTGTTTTTGCCCATAATAGGTCCCTCTGGAGCAAAAATCATCAAACTAAATTAATAACATCTAAAATGTGTACCTTGGTTAATAGCTAGTCAGGTGGAAACCTCATGGATCTTATTTAGCTGGCTGATCTTCTTGTGCTATTGTAAGAAACCCAGCTTCAAGCAGAGACTGGGGAGACTGCCCCATCTTAATTTTTTAAATAGAGCTAAGTTAACAGCTTAGTGAACTGTTGAGAACCTGCCCGCCCCCCAGGAGTTCACCTATTTTAAAAGGTAACATAGCCCTTGTTTTGGGCCATGTCAAGATCTGAACACCCAGCCCTTTTGCTAAGTTATACATTTTCACAGAAACCAGTCCACTGTTGCCAACTTCTCATTATCTTATCCTGAATCTCAGTGGTTTGTTTTTTCCTCAAGACTCAGCTTCTAAAGTCATGTGAATCTCAGTTTTTCTTTTTCCATTTATTTTCTTAGGTACATATGCAAATATCTTGGTTGCAGAGACAAGTTTGAAAACCTGCTTCCCACAGGGTCAAAAATTGGAAGGTAAATTAAAAGGACCCAGCTAGATTAATACTGTATATTGAATTTTATTATTTTTCAGTCAATCTGTTGGAGTTCCTCAGGGGTGGCCTTCTGTCTCTTGGATGCTTAATGTTTGTGGTGAGGAATATTGTGATCTGAACTGCCTCACTTACTTATGTGGACTTTTGATCCACCCTAAGCATGGAGATCTTCATTGACTTCAAATCAGATAAAAAGGCCTGATCCAAAGTTCTTTGAAGGCATCTGGTTTCACCTCAGGAGCAGGACTGTGAAACCAAAGTGTTTTCCACAAAGCTACTCTGTAACCTAAATCCTTCAGAGAGAAATGCTCTAAATAGAAAATAAATAAATGAAATATAGCTTCACCACAGTTTTCCCCAACCCCCATGCATGCAAATACAGAAGGTTTAGGAATGGATCCTGGTTGGGTTTCATTCCAAAAATAAAAATGGGTTTAGAAGACTTCAGTTTAAATTGTTTCCTGTCTCCTAACCTTCCTAACCACAAATATTTTTAATTGTAAGCCACGAAAATAAAGTTATTTAATAAATTAACACTCTGAATGCTTTTCTGTTCAACTTTGGCTGTTTATTGGAAACAGTCTTATTTTGGTTTTTATGTATTTGGTTCCAGCTACTACTCGGTCTGTTCCCTATCTTATTTCCTTCTTGTAATCTACAGATCTGCAGTTGCTATCATTGCTGTTTTATAGTTTTGCATTACTTTATTGACTCATTGCATTGTAGCTTTTTTCTCCTTCCACTGAAAACAGCCTTTATGTGAAGCATAAGTAAAAGCCTGGAATGTCCAAAGGAAAGCACAGAAACATTACAACATTTTGCAAATTTGTTTCGGCCAGAGAAAGTTGTAAAATAGTCATAAAAAGAAACTTAGCCAGTACCTGTAGGACAAAAGCCAACTTTTGATTATATGTGGGATTTAAATTCCTGCTGTAAACAAACTGTATTTTAATTGCATAGAATTTGAAAAAAAGTCTACACAATTTATGTCAGAAAAATGATGAATATATATACTCTTGTTACTGGGAATAAATGTTCTTCTGCACTGTGACAGATGCTATTGATACCACACTTGAAATGCTAAAGACATTTTAAACTTAGGCAGGATGTCTGCAGACATGAGAACAAATAGAGTTTGTTAAAGAGACACTGTCACTATCAGTACAGGTCACGGTCTTCCTCCTAGTTTCCCTTCTTCTCTAGAGGTGGAGTATATTGCTCTGGATTCCCCCAGCACAACAATCCAACTGTAGTAGCCAGTAGCATGTTGGAGGGAAAAATGAAAATCTCAATCAACCATGAATCTAGTCCTATCCCTTTCCGACCTCTTCCTCCCCTCCACCCCCCCCCAGTTTAGTTCCTGCTTCCTGCCACATATTGCTACAAGTCACGCAGGTGCCGATAGCATAGGGATATGCTAGCTGGGCCACAATTTATCACTAAACGTACTGGAAGAGTTAGAGGCAAACGTTTTCACTTACTGGTGTGGGTGACCGAGCTTGGGATCCAGGAAGGGGTCGGCTGGGTTGTAGCCACAAACCCAGCACGTAGATGGGTACTTGCGACCCCTGGAGTAGAATTAGGCACAAACGCGTACTGGTTCAAACAAAGATGACTTTACTTACATTGTCACGATGTACAGCATAGGAAGAAAGTTACAGACTTCAAACTTCTGTTCCAATCAAACCAAGGAGCTCTTATAAGATGAGATATCTTTAAACGGGGTAACTAGAGCATGCAGGACACAGGGGTACGTCGGGGTGGGGGGGTCGTCGACGGGGAGTCATCGCGGGTAATCAGACCGCCAGGTTCCACTCCGAGATGAGCATGGAGTTCTCCAACCTGGGCGGAAATGACTCCAACCCTTTATACGGCTAGCGAGCCAATTGCCAGCCGCCACATAGGAATAATTTGAAACCGGCCAATCAGAGTATGTGCATTTGCATATGAGCGGCGGGAACTTTTCCACGCCGGGGCTCTCCACCATGCCGAGAATTCCCCTGTCTCACCGTGCCTTGTGCTAGAAAGTTCCACTGTACCGAGGCACTCAACTAATCAGTTCTGACATGCCCCCTTGCCGATGGTACAGCTGGAATTTGAAGCACATGCACGCCGTCTAACTCGTCACTCCTCTCAGGGAACCGGTTATATACAAAAACATACAACACAAAAAGTTCATCCTCAATGGATTGAATCAGATAGTAACCAATACAAACACAGACACACATAAGAACGTTGGTCACAAAAAGTTCAATCACGAGGAGTTCAATAGGTGTCATGGCGAAGTCACACGTCAGACCTCTGCGTCTTCTCTTCCTCTCTCTGGGTCCGCCTCTGACATGTATCTCGAACCTCGGACAAAAAAAACTGCAAAGAAAGAATTCTTTGAACAATTAATTAACTTATATTACACTGTTTATATGGAGTCGCGCACGTAACGGGACAGCTAATCAAATACCCTTCGCGGCTTCCCACTCTCTCCCAAGCACACGATACAAGTGCTCAGACACGATTCAGCTCTGGACAATTCTCACACACCCGCAGATGCACCGTCTCGAATGACGATCCACAAGCAGACGCTGCGTGATCTTGTCCGTGCTCAGTGAGATGAGAACGTCCCAGACTCGTCGTCTGGCTCCCCCGGACACTGGAAACCTAATTCATAGGCCAGTTGCCATTGGCCCTCGTCTCCCAGGATCCGTAGCTGTCGCTTTGAGAGCCTAGAACGTAGCAGAAGGAATCCGAACATGATCCTTTCCTCTGGCGTTCTTTGCGGCGGTTGCCATACTTGCTCCGAGTCGCTTGAAGTCCCCGTGTCCGACTTCATGAGCGCCTGTAACCGTGGAAGCTGTCGTAGAAGATTACATGCAGGTTGACCAGCTAGTGGGTTGAGGAGGATTTGAAGGATGGTGGCATTCCTTCCTCCATAAACCTCAACACGGGCTTCTACGTTATTGGAAGTCACTGGAACAGTCCCAGGGTTTCTCAGGTGGCAGTGAGGCCACAGTCCTCGCTGCTGGGGCGGTGTTAGTCCCAGTGCGTGCACTTGGGAGTTCCAGGAACCATATGAGCTTCCTATTATCGCCAGTAGAATCTGTTCTGCATTGACCCTCGACGGGCGACTGTCGTGCCATGCATGGGATTTGTAATCGACCTGACCCGTGACAAGCGCTGGAAGAGGAATGGGCCAGTGAGCATTGCACGGCACTAGGTCCACATCAGTGGCGTGTCCTCCACTCCACGAGGCTTGTCGGGTTAGGAAACTAGCCTCTTCTAAATCTAGCAGGTCAGAGCCGAATTCCACGACCAGACGTCCTAGCCATATAGCCAAGGTCTCATCAGGCTTTATCTTCGATCCTCTGCACAATTCCTGTAGTTCAGTCCAAGTACGGGTATGATAGGTTGTGCAGACTGCATCCTGCACACCAATCACTCGGCTGCTTGCTGCTGCTGGACAAGCTGCTGTCAGAGCTGCTGCTGCATCTGGTAGGAGGGATGGATGTAACTCTCCACTCGATGCCCCCTCCCCGTAGTAAGGAGGCGGGGCTGCCAGGAGCGACGTCACCTCGGTGGGCGGGGTTGCTGGGTGGATTCCCACCAATTCTCCCGAAGCTCCACCCTTCTCTTCCGGTTTCTCCGGGCAGCTTGCTCCTTCCTCGGCGCCATCTTGGAGTGGCGTTGAGTCAGGGCTTTTCTCCACTGCCACTTCTCTACCCTCCTGCACGGCCGCGAGCAGTCGGGCCTCCAAATCTGCATTCTCCCACAGCAAAGCTGTTACGGCACGGAATAGCACATTCAACATTTTCCCCTTGTCTCTCGGGCCTGTCTCAGCGCAGCCTCTCAACCCAAACGCCAGTGGGGGACTGAACCGGTCGGTCATCATCGGTTCTCCACCCTCCCACGCCAGTCGCATGCAGCGGGCAAATTCCTGGCTGAGGGTCGGGCTCACTTCGCTCGACTCGAATCTGGCGAAGGGTATGGTGCTCCCTTCCTCCCGGGGCCTGAACAAGACCCGCTCGCTGCCCATCACACACCGGAACACTTTGGGGTGCAGATGTGCTTCCCATTCCTCCAAGTCCTCTTCTTCCCCTTTCAGCGAAAGATAGCCGCTGACAAACCTTCCACCTATTTCGGCCACCTGGTGATAGGCGATGTGGGCGCCTAGCTCCACAGCATTCGACACATGGCGTCTCCCACTACGCCAGGGACAGCTTCTAACTAACTCTAACTCCATCGCATCTTCTCCAAATCCCGATTCCGATCCCAATCCTGTTAATTGGGATCCCGTTCGTGACGCCACGTGGGTGACCGAGCTTGGGATCCGTGAAGGGGTCGGCTGGGTTGTAGCCACAAACCCAGCACATAGATGGGTACTTGCGACCACTGGAGTAGAATTAGGCACAAACGCATACTGATTCAAACAAAGATGACTTTACTTACACTGTCACGATGTACAGCATAGGAAGAAAGTTACAGACTTCAACCTTCTGTTCCAATCAAACCGAGGAGCTCTTATAAGACAAGATATCTTTAAACTGGGTAACTCGAGCATGCAGGACACAGGGGTACGTCGGGGGGGGGGGGGTCATTGACGGGGAGTCGTCGCGGGTGATCAGACCGTCAGGTTCCACTCCGAGACGAGCACAGAGTTCTCCAACCTGGGCAGAAACGACTCCAACCCTTTATACGGCTAGCGAGCCAATTGCCAGCTGCCACGTAGGAATAATTTGAAACCGGCCAGAGTATGCACATTTGCATATGAGTGGCGGGAACTTTTCCATGCCAGGGCTCTCCACCGTGCCGAGAATTCCCGTCTCACCGTGCCTTGTGCTAGAAAGTTCCAGTGTACCGAGGCACTCAACTAATCAGTTCTGACAACTGGGAGCTATTCATAATTACAAATGAAAGTAATGGCAGCCTGCTTGAGGAGTAAGATATTATTCAACATGTGTAAGGGTTACAATCTGCCTGGATAGAAAGTATTGCAAGTTCAGAGAGGAATGTTAATTTTCAAGTTGATGGTGTCCCTTTAAGAAAGCCTCCCACTTTGGCAATGCTTTCAACATTTTGATGGTATAATAGATGGCTTTTTAGTCTGAAACAATCAGAAGAGAATGCCAGAGGGATCCATGAAAAAATGAGGACTGCAAAATATTTTGATATTTTTATTCCAGTATTTTATTGGTGTATGCATACATTCGTGTACAATGTGACTATTTGTACACAGTAAGCTTACTATACAATGCAATACATTAAAATGTTGGTGCCTAAACTGGCATTTAGGACCTGGGTGTTGAAAGATGCTTGTGATGTCGGTTGCTTTATGGGTGGTAGCACTTGCCGGCAAGGTAGCCCCTCCCCTCGACTTTCCTGCCATGACTTTGCTGTTAAATTCTCACAAGAGGGTTTCAGTGGAGATCTTCCCAGGGGGGCTCCCCGACACAGCTGTACACAGTTGTTAGGTGCGATGTTCCACAGAGCTCCGCCTCCCCTACACCCCGTCCACTTGCCAACCAGTCACATGCTGGTCGGATGTTAGCCTCGGTCTTTGCGGGCTTGCCCCACAGTAGGCCTCAGGTGGAGGGAAGGGCACACAGCTGAACAACTTAGCCGCCTCGTGTCCCTTCTCTCTCTATTCCTTGGATTTCCCTACTTTCCTTTAGTTGCTTTTCTCCCTATCCTCTTCAGAAATAATATTCTCCTGGGGAGGAGCGGGATGCAGAGCCACCTCCCCTTCCCCAGCGGTTTCCAGAGGACTCCGAACCCCTCCCCTGCTCTACTTCTTCTAGGGGAAGCACTGGTCTCTCCTGGCCCGCCTCCAGCAGGGAGCTGCTGTGCTTCCCCTGCTCTGCTTTGGTCAGGGGCTCAAAGGTTGCCCCTGCCTCGCTTGCCGGTACTGTAAGGGCTACAGCATGCCTCTTCCCAGCAGAAGCCTCAGCACGCCGGACATGCTGCCAGCCAACTCTCTCTCCCTCTGGCTCCCCCTCTCCGCGGGTCCTGTCGGGGCTTTTAAACATTCCCACAGCGGCCATGCCAGCTGCCGCAATTGGGCCGGCTGCCTTCTGCATGGGGAACAGCCGCTTAAACAGCTGGCATAAAGCTGGCTTGTGTGGCCGCGGCTGCCGCCACAGTCCCGGTTCCTGCACCGCCAAATCTGCCGGAGGCAAGTTCCCCCCTTGGGGGGTCTGTTTCTGGGCTTTGTGTTCCTTGCAGTTTTCCCCTCACCTCCTCTTGAGCCCATGGTGGCACATTGCCACCACAGACCTCCCCCCTTAAGTCGCCTTGTGGCGCTGGACTCTGTGCGTGGTGTTTTGTACAGTTTAGTGTTCCTCATCATGGATGTGACACAGCTCTTCTTCAGGCTGGTCTGGACTCCCCTATTTGGTTAGAAAATCAGCCACAAAATTATCCTTGCCCGGGCGATGTATCACTGTAAATTTGAAAGGTTATAATGCCAAGGCCCAGCGAGTGATTCTGGCGTTTGCACTTTGTTTTTTTGTTAACTATTGTAATGGGGCGTGATCCGTCACCACTATGAACTCTCTTCCATTAGGTAATATTTGAAGTACTCTATGGCCCAGCGTATTGCAAGGCATTCCCTTTCAACCATGGCATACCTGGTCTCAGTGTGGCTGAGCTTCTGGCTGGCAAAGGCAATCGGGCGTTCTTCATCTTCTCCTTTCTGCAGTAATACTGCCCCAGAACGTGTCCTGATGTGTCCATCTGTAAAATAAAAGGAGCATTAAAATTAGGGGCATGCATCATAATGTCATGGCATATCGCCTCCTTCAAGTTTCAGAAGCTTCTTCTCATCTCTGGGGTCCACTTCAGGGCTGCCGCGGAGGCTCCGGCCAACACATCCATGAGTGGTGCGGAAAGGCTTGCAAAATATGGTATAAACCGGCGATAATAATTAATGAGCCCCAAGAAGAAACGTTGCTGTCTGCGCGTTTGTGGTGCCTGGAATTGCTTTATGGCTATAATCTTAGCGGTGAGGGGTTGTATCATTTCTTGACCTACCCGAAACCCTAGGTAAGCCATCTCTCTTTCCGCTAGTTTGCATTTCCTGGGGTTGGCTGTTAGTCCCGCTATTTGGAGCTCTTCCAGGATAGCCCTCAGGACTTCGAGGTGTTGCTCCCAATTGGGGGTAAATATGATGATATCATCTATATAGGCCATTGCATGTGGTGCCAGCAATGTATCCATTAGCCTCTGGAAGGTGGCAGCTGCACCCTTGAGACCAAAGGGCATCCGTACGAACTCAAATAAGCCCCAAGGGGTTCCAAATGCAGTCTTGGCACAATCCAACGGGCGCAAGGGGATTTGCCAATACCCTTTGGCAAGGTTGAGAGTTGATATATATTGCGCTTCACTGATCCTTTAAATGAGGTGGGTAACTTACGGCATCGAGAAAGTGTCAAAGGTTGTCAGGGCATTCAGTTTCCTAAAATCTATGCATAGGCAAAGTGACCCATTAGGTTTAGCTACTGGCACAATGGGGCTATGCCATAGGCTTCGTGAGGGTCAAATAATCCCCTGCATTTTTGCTATCTCCTGCTGTATTTTCTGCTGCCACCGCTGGGGTATCGGCCGCCACCTTTCCCTGACCAGTGTGTCTGGAGGCGTTCTGATCTCATGTTGAATCCCTGTCACCTGCCCCGGGGTTTCTTGGAACACCGCTCGGAACTTCTGTATTAAGGCTAACAGCTCCCGTCATTGTTGACTGTCCAGTTCTTTACTTACTTGCACGGCCTCTTCCCCTGCGGGTCTGCTCAATCCAGGATACAGAGGTCCTAGCTCCTCCTCTTTCTTATCTTCTTGTGCCATCCACCCCTGTGGGGTTTTCCACTCCTTCAGTAAGTTCATGTGGTAGATTTGGTGTCCCCGGCGATGGTCCGGTTTGAGTAATTCATAATCAACCGGCCCCACTTGGCGTACTACTGTAAATGGACCCTGCCACATCGCGAGTTGCTTGCTTGAGGCGGTAGGAATCGACACCAGAACACTGTCCCTGGGCTGGAAGGGTCGGACTCTTGCCCTTTTATTATAATGGGTTTCCTGTCACTCCTGGGTGTTCCTCACATTCTGGCCTGCGATCCGTTTGACCTTCTGGATCCAATCCTGCAATCATGGCGGTATCTTTCCGCGGATACTCCTAGTCCCATCGGCCGTTCCCATTCCTCCCTGACGACCTGTAACAACCCCCTGGGACTGTGGCCATACACTAACTGGAACAGGGAGTATTGTGTTGACTCTTGGGGGGCATCCCGCAGGGCAAACAACAAGGGCCTGAGGATGGAATCCCACCGCCAGGGATCTTCTTGTGAGCAGCGCCTGGGCAATCACTTGATTGTGCTATTCAGTCTCTCCACCAGACCGTTCATTTGGGGATGGTAAACTGAGGTCTTCAACTGATGGTGATGCTGAGGGTTTTACAAAGGGCCTTCATCACTCCAGACATAAAATTTGCCCCTGGTCTGTAAGTATTTCTTGGGGTAAGCCCACCCGTGCTATCCACCTGAGCAGTTCTTTTGCCACTCTTGTTGCTGTAATTGACCTCAGCAGAACCACTTCCGGGAACCAAGTGACATAGTCCACCAAAACCAAAATGTATTGATAGCCATTATGTGGCTTCAGGAGAGGGCCTACTATGTCCAGTGTGACTCTGGAAAATGGGGTTTCTATTATTGGCATGGGGTGCAAGGTCCACTCTTGAGCCCTTTGGCACTGTGGGCAGGCGGCCTTCCACCTTTCCACATCCTTGTGCAGAAGGGGCCAAAAAAATTCTTGGATCAGCCTAGCCCTGGTCTTAAAGCATCCCAAATGACCTCCCATTGTGGAGTCATGAGCCAATCTCCATATGGCATGCTGGAACGAGGCCGGGACTACCAACTGCCTCCCTTTCAAGGTGCCCCCCTTGCTCCGTTGCACCCGATACCCCCAATTACCTCAAACCCGTCGTGCCTCCTTGACATTCCCTCTTCAGGGTTTTTGGCCCTCAGCTGCTGGAGTTCCAGGTCCTCCTGTTGGGCCTGGCGGAACTGGGCTGCACTCACTAGCGACTCCAAATTAATGCTGCCTGATGATCCCCCGCTGGAAGGTGCGGGGCTTTCACCAGCCCAGCCTTCTCCCCTTCTGAGCCGCTTTCTCTCTTCCTCTGTAGCCTGCACCCTTTCAAGCACAGTGAAGAATGGCCCCCATTCTCTCCCCAGGATCATCTCACACGCTAAGGATGGGGCCAGTCCTACCCGCAACTCGCCACAGAATTCCATCACCTTAATCAGCAAATAACAGCTCTGGAACCTCATCTCCCCACCTAGCATACAGGACATTGTGATGAAGCCAGCATCCTCCCTCCTTGTCGGTGGGGCGAGATCAGCCTGGAGTAAAGATTGGGAACACCCTGTATCCAGAGTCGCCCGAATGGCCTTGCCCCCTATCCAAGCAGTGACTACAGGGCAGTTCCACCCTCCTTCTTGAGTAGTGAACCCAAAGCTGCAGTCCATGGGTTCTCCCTTTACCATTTCTTTGCCCTTCTCCCGGGGCAGAAGATATCCTGCTGGCCAGTGGCTCAACTCACTTAGGCCCATCCCGCAGTCTCGGGAGATGTGCCCCGTCCGCCCACAACGATAACATACCACCCTTTCGGGGGCCCTGTTCTCAGACCTGACCACTGCTCCCCTTCATTTGGTAGGCTCTCCTTCGAGACCTGTAAGCCTCGTCCACTTCCTCTTTCCTTTTTGGAGTTAGCGAAAGCCTCTGCCAAGCGTAGGGCTTCCTCACTGGTCTGCGGTTGGTGCCTCTGCACCCACCTCTGGGTGTCTTCTTCTAAGTCCCAGAGGAACTGCTCTAGCAAGATTTGGTCCAACACCCCCTCGCGGTCAAACTTGCCCACTGGTAACCACTTACGAAGCGAGTCCCATAAGGATTGTAATAAGCCCTGGGGTCGCTTAGCTTCTCTTGGCTTTTGGGCCTGAAATGTCTGCCTGTAACTTTCTGGGGAGATCTCCAGCCGATAGAGTATTGCCGCTTTGATGGCCTCATAGTCCCGGGTCTCCTCTCGTGACAGGGTCCGGTAGGCGGCTTGGGCCTGATCAATCACCAATGCATCTAGCTGGTGGCCCCACTGACTACGATCCAGCTCCATCTGGATAGCAGTCCTCTCAAAGGCCTCTATATAAGCTTCAGGGTCATCATCCCTTGTCATGCGGGGCATCTTGAAAAAAGCAGCATTACGCTGCATCCATTCTTGCTGGTGGGCTCCCTGCAATTGTTACAGCTCCAGCACTTGCCCAATAGCTTGAATGGCCTGAGTAAGCAACTCGGCATGAGCTATCACCGACGGTTGCATCTTAGAGATTCTGACCCAGACGTGACCCGTCCTGTTGGTGCCGAAAAGTTCCCAGCCAGTGCATCGCTGTGATGTCGGTTGCCTTATTGGTGGTACCACTTGCTGGCAAGGTATCCCCTCCCCTTGACTCGCCTGCCATGACTTTGGTGTTAAATTCTTACGAGAGGGTTTCAGTGGAGATCTTCCCAGAGGGGCTCCCCGACACGGCTGTACTCACAGTTGTTAGGCGCGATGTTCCACGGGGCTTCGCCTCCCCTACACCCCATCCACTCGCCAACCGGTCACGTGCTGGTCGGATGCTAGCCTCGGTCTTTGCAGGCTTGCCCCGTAGTAGGCCTCAGGCGGAGGGAAGAGCACGCAGCTGAACAACTTAGCCGCCTCGTGTCCCTTCTCTCTCTATTCCTTGGATTTCCCTACTTTCCTTTAGTTGCTTTTCTCCCTATCCTCTTCAGAAATAATATTCTCCTGGGGAGGAGCGGGATGCGGAGCCACCTCCCCTTCCCCAGCGGTTTCCAGAGAACTCCGAACCCCTCCCCTGCTCTACTTCTTCTAGGGGAAGCACTGGTCTCTCCTGGCCTGCCTCCAGCAGGGAGCTGCTGTGCTTCCCCTGCTCTGCCTCGGTCAGGGGCTCAAAGGTTGCCCCTGCCTCGCTTGCCGGTACTGCATGGGCTACAGCATGCCTCTTCCCAGCGGAAGCCTCAGCACGCCAGACGTGCTGCCAGCCAACTCTCTCTCCCTCTGGCTCCCCCTCCCCATGGGTCCTGTCAGGGCTTTTAAACGTTCCCACAGTGGCCATGCCGGCTGCCGCAATTGGGCCGGCTGCCTTCCACGTGGGGAACAGCTGCTTAAATAGCCAGCGTAAAGCTGGCTCGTGTGGCCGCAGCTATGGCTGTGGCTGCTGCCGCGGTCCTGGTTCCTGCACCGCCGAATCTGCCGGAGGTAAGTTCCCTTCTCGGGGGGTCTGTTTCCAGGCTTTGTGCTCCCCGCAGTATTCCCTTGCCTCCTCTCAAGCCCGTGGTGGCACGTCGCTGCCACAATGCTGAACACTCAACTCCTGTTAATGAACTCTCAGCTTCTGTTAAAGCCAGCATTGGTCCAGTGTTTGGATACTTGGTATCCACTGAGCTTTTGAAATCTGAACTTCCCCAAAATTTTAAGATGTAGGATTTTAGGTCTCGAGTACAACCTTTTCTTTGCAAGAGCTAAATTATACCTAGCGACCAATTTATAAGGCACTGTATTCTTAAGTAAGGAGCACACCAATGATTAATGACACTTGGCCTGTGTGTGAGAACTGTGTCAATACAATTTATCCAAGCTTGACTTCCTCATGATACCACTTTCTATACCTCAGTGCTGCTGAAGCTAACGTACACCCTGGAGACTTGAAACAAGGGCAAACACTGAATTTCCATTGGCCAAATGAGGTTCCCCCACCTAAACAAACCCACCTAGGGCCTCATTTAGTGCCTGTTGAATTCAGTGAGAGTTTTGCCACCAGTTCCCTGGGAGCAGGATGGGGGCAGAAAAAAAGCAATGCAGATGATCCCCAGCATTGCTTGAGGGAAACTTAATAAACAAACCAGGAATGTAGAACAAGATTCTATGCTGTCCTGCATTTGTATACTCAGTTAATCCAAAAGTGACAGAGGAACTCAGCCATGAATAGAGAGTTGGGGTTTTGTTCCAGTGCTTACAAATTACTTTGTTCATTAAAGAAATATGGGGATGGGGGAAAAGGAACTCAGGCTGCTTTAAATAATATGGGCAAATAACCAAATAGAAACCTGTTTGTGCCTGCAATGCTGTAACAATTGTTCATGGATATTTTATCAATATGAGAATATAACCTCAGTAAATCTGCCAAGGTCACTGAGACCTAAGGTGAACTGCAGCGTAAATGCAATAACTCAGGATAGAAGTTCTCTGTGGGCAAAATTAACTTATATTTGTCAAGGATACTAAAAACATGTCTGACATATTATCTCCATATTCTCCTCCTTTGAAAAAGGTCCTCACCTTTTGAGGTGGTTATATTCACTAGCAACAAGTACTGGGTTCTAATGGAAAGAGTATCACCTGTGTACTGTTCAAACAAGAGAGGCTTCTGTTCTGCTACATTGTCCAGCTGTATTAAACTCCTACTTACATGTGAGGGGGATGAAAGTATACTACTTACATATTTTGATAATTTGAGATGTGTCCATCCAAATGATCAAAACTAAAGGCCCTCTTAAATCACCTCATCTAAGCTTTTCTACTATTTGTCATGATCCATTCAGATCTTCTGCAGACCTTCGAAGCCTGAGAGAACTGATAAAATTTCCAGTGTCACTATATCAGACCAAGCGAAGAGTTAAACAATATTCAAGAACTTCTTGCTGAAAATGGCCTACCGATTTCTGAGAGAACCAAAAGCCTGTTAGCTTGAGCACTGAAGGTGTTATACGAGGAGAAGGGAGTCAGAGGTAAGTGAAACCAAACGATATGGAGGTGACAGGTTAAAGCCGACACCCTGAATTTCTCCCAAAAATGAATCGGAAGCTAAAATATATTATGGCGTAAGGCCAGAGTGCTTCTTGGGAGAAACGCCACTTAACAAGTAAGCAGTTAGATTTGAACTACTTCCAAGCATTTTCAAGGTGAAGACCCATGTAGAGTACTTTACAGCTGTCCAAGCTAGATGAGTTAAAGGCAGGAATCGGTGACATGGTTCATAGTTCTAAACAAAAAGTTTGGAAAAGTTTGCAAAGTTAATGAGCACTTTTGCTATCTAGGTACTTATTTTGCCTCTATTACTACAGTATCTAAGTTCATCATACTCATTAATGAATACATCCTCACAACTTCATGCTGAAGTTGCCAAATAACCCCATTTTACAGGTGGGAACAGAGGCATGGAGAAAATGAATGACTTGCTCAAAGCCATTCTGGAAGTATATGAGAATGGAATTCAGGTCTCCTACAAGTCCCTGCCAAGTGCCATAGCCATAGATTGTCTTTCCTTCCCTGAATTTTATCAGGTCTGGGGAAGAAGCATTTTTGGCAGTTGGCCTTCAGATACCAGAGGAAATCCTATCTATCAAAGAAATCACAATGGATCCAGGTCTAGTCTCTCTAATGGAGCAAAGGAAAGATTCCCCTCTTTGGAAAGGCTTATTTCCAATTAAGTCTTGTGTTTAAAGGGTCTGATCATTAAACTGAAGACCTTCCTTTTGTTTTGCACCTCTGTAGATAAATCTGCTCATTGCAGACCCAAACATTTTGACCCCCAGCCTGAGTGAGACACTTACTGATGCCTGGGTCAGATGGCTGAAAGGTGGTGGTCTTGAGTGGCAGTCATAAAGGATTGAATTTGGTGGTGAGTTAGAACAGAGTCATGAATCAGTTGCAGTACTGGTGGGATAAATAATATGGATAAATATTTGAACATAAAGTTTCTTATGGAAGTACTGGGATATTATATTGAAGAGCTATATGCTGCATTTTACTTTTATTGAATAGTTTGGCTTACAAGTGTACCTACTGTAAATGAAGTGGATGACAACACAGCATCTTGGGCACCTACACCCAGTGCATAATGCCTAATTAGCATGTGTCAGAAAAAAAAACAATTAATTAGCACCCTTCAGCAGCCTCATCATCTTGTGTATTCTGTGTCCTAATGCTTAAAATGGTGGCAATGGCTAACTAATGCTTATTGAATGAACTTTAGTTAAAGCACCCCCACCACCATTTTGAAGCATGGGACACTGAATTCACGAGACACTGTGGGCACTTTAATTAGATCAGGTCCCTAGAGCCACTCTAATCAAAGTGCCTCCCACCCACCTCGGAGCATGTGTAAAGACACCCCTTGCGTCTGTGTCATTCTTCTCCCTAACCTATTCTTGGAAGCCAGACTTTTCTACTTCATCATCAGCTGAGACAATTCACATCAACATTACAAAGGTGTTTGGGCAAGGTATAAATAATACTGTATCTTGCTGAAACTGCAGAGGAATTCAGGTGGACATAATACCCTCCCCCAATACCTTCACCCAACACAACTGTCATGTGCCTCCTCACCAGGGATTTTTCTCTTATAAAAAAAATCCTCAATTTTCAGACAGAAAAAAAAATATATATTATTGTTTCATTTTAATCATGGAAAAATGTGGATTTTGGGTTACTTTTTTAAATCAGAGAAAGCCAGGATCCATGCTCCTCACAATGTGCCATGCCGCCCCACACACCTGTGTTGTGTCCCTCATCTCTCAAGGTCCTATGCCACCCCATGCCTCACCAGGTGGATTTCTTAGGCTTCATCTGACTGTATTTTCACTTGATACCCAATTCTAAGATTTGTTTTCTCCATGTGGAACAGGTGAAAAAAAGCTCATCTTGGAATTGAGTAAATACAGTAGTAATCATATTGGCAATCATATCTGGAACCCAAAGGCTGCACTTACTTTTCACACAATTTTATACTTGGGGCTGAACACCTAGGTTTATAATCCTGTTTTCCTATTTCTTTTTTTCTTTGATTGATCAACAAAAAGTATTTATTATTGCAAGTTAACAAAAATAATAGACAGTAATTGATCAGCTGCAGCTATGTCTTCAAGTTTCTTTCAAAGTCAAGTGAGACCCCCAATACAACAAAACCCTTCAGTGCCATGCTAAGCTGTTAATGTAGGCTATCTTTGGACAGATGAGAGCCACCTACTAAAACCACCCACATCGATTTCTTCAGTACTCTGTGATGGAAGATTAATATTCATAGTTCCAGTTGTTGGCACAAACATTACATTAAATTTTATCAAAACCATGTACTACATATGCCCAACATATGATTTTAAACATGAAATGCTTATTTCTATACCAAATGTAATTAAAAGCATCAAGCATTTGTCCTCACAAAGGATCCAGTCCTGCAAGCACATATGCCCATGCTTAACTTTATGAATGGAATAAGGACTGTAAAGTTAAGCCCATATATAATTGTTTGCAAAGTCAGGGTTTGCAAATTTTGCCTCGTGGGCTTCAACGGACAAGCATCATAAGCACTTTTCAAGATAATTTTCCTCTTTAAAAGATTGTTTCTCAGCTTTGAAAAAAGTCCTGGTCCACTTAAAAAAAAATTCCACTCTCCATAATTCAGGAAGAAAGAGACTTCCTCCATGTTTAGTTAATTGAATTCCCAGTCTGTATCAAACAGAGATACAGAGAAGTTTACTATTAATAAACATGCTGGGCTCTCTCCCAAAGATAAAGATATTCTTGCCCTCAACAGCTTGCAGTATAAAAAAAGTCCCATTGTCGATCATTTGTAGGACAGTGGCAACCACAAGACTCATGTTGGATCAAGGCCCTGACTCATGTCAGATCACGGTGCTGCAGAAACACACAGGCTCCTGCCCCCTAAAAAACTTGCGATGAAAATAAATAAATAAATAAATAAATAAATAAATAAAATTGTGAATTATTGAAAAACATCATTTTTAACAGACTCCTCCTTATGCTGCTCAGCATTTTTTAAAACATGGCAGCTCGGAAAGTGATAAGCACCTTAAAATAATAGTCTGCAGCGAGAGTGCCTCATTTACAGCTAGGGTCGCCACAATAAACAAACCCTATAATAAAGTAGGAGCAAAACCAGGCAAGGGACCAAAAGCAAAACCAAGGTGCTACACAAGCTCCGAGCACTAGAGGTCGCAGGGAAAGCATTGACCCGAGTCACCCGGCTGATTCCTACCCTGAAGCAATAGACTTGTTGCTGCCTCACGTTAGCAGCAGCCTGGGCTATGGTATATCATGATGTACATATTAATGATGGGTATGACGGCAGGAGTAAGGACAGAGGTTTGATTGTTTTTCCCCCCTCTTCCATGGCTGCGATGGATTTGCTGGGAGGAGGGGCACGCTGGCAAAAGAATCCTTGCCTGTAGATGCTGCCCAGGACTAAGAGTACCTGCTGACCTTGTTGGGGGCTGCGTTGGCTTGGGGCGGGGGCTCATCTCGAGAATCATTAGAGGGGGGTCGCTCAGCCACAGATTTTCCGGGTCACAACAATGGCTGGATCCTCTGTGCAGACACAGCCCTGCCCAGTCCTATAGGAGCTAGAGCAGGGTGATTATGATCACTGCATTAATTCTGCAAGGCATCCCCCCCCCCCCCCCAATCTCTTACGCGTTTCTTTTTTCTTCTTCTTTTTCTTCCCCCGATTGCGCACACTGACGTGTCTGACATTTTGATGGAGATTACTGGACAATTTGCTTCCTTGCTCTGATCTCTGGTATCGCCGGAAAAATAAGAGGTTCCTAGCAGGGGGGAAAATAGGGGGTGGAGGAGGAGAGGGGAAAACGGGAGGGGGGAGCGGGAGACAACAGAACCTGCTTGAATTCCCAGTCTTTATCAAGCAATTCACTCACCATTAAAAGAGAGCTGCAATTGCAGATTCAAGCCACATGCGGTAGTGTGTAGCAATTAGTAGATAAACTGCTGACTGAAGTACTAAAACATGAAGTATTATTGAAGTCAAGGTCAAAAATGCTTCAGTTGTCTTGGAAAAAAATAGGTGGGGGAAGGGAAGGCGGGACATTTGCACTTTCCAGTGACGCTCCAATCCCTGCCCACTAGACTTTTTATGACAGCGTTTATTACAGCTGAAGCTTCCCTAATTATTTCACTCCTGGTTTTGTAAGTAACCTAATCCTCCAGTTACTTTATGAAAAGGTTCAGAGACATTGACTAACCTGCCCCACCCCCCCAAGTACACACACCCCTTATTCTTCAAGAAAACAGATAACAAGGCGATCCAGGCTTCTTTTTTGCAAGAAAAGCAATAATAGAGAGGCGTGTGGGTGCAGTTTACTGTATCTCTGAATAGGAAACACACTAGAAATGGTTGGGAATATAAACACTAAACAAAAAACCCCCTCTTAATTTCCCTTTTCTACTCAGTAAGGCCCTTCTACAGGCTCTGGTAGATACACAGAACAGTTGCTTTCGTGCTGTCCTGGATGGATTGTCTTTCTACACCATTCAATCTGTTTATGAGTATTTACTTTACATTAGGAGAGAGCTCCTGCACTGCAGGAGTTTGGTGCTTTCCCCTGGGTGTCAGTGTCTGAAGCCTTACATCTGCTCTGTGATTGATGGAGCCTTGAATACACGTTATTACTCTTTCACAAGCAGAAATCAAACAGGCTATTAACTACATTACTTCAAAGAACAGTTTCAATACAATCTATTTATCTTAATTGAAACTTTCTTTGTATGGATATTTGCAGAGGAGATAATTTACAGGTGCGGAATAGGCATCGCATTAGGAAAAGGTAAAGCAGGAAAGGATTTACAACGGGATATATTTTTGTTAAATGCCCATTATAAAAAACAACAAACCCTGAACGCCAGCTTTTATTTGAGGTAGGGTTTTTTCTGGGGAGGGGATCTGTCTTTATGGCCGAGTTCTGGCTTTATGCAGCGTGAATCTAATTACAGAACTGCAGCTCTTCACAACTATCCACTGCAATTGTTAACATCAGAAAACCCTAATCACAGATTTTTCCCCCCTACAAGGATTACGCAGTATGCAGTACACTGGAGCGCCTACCTTTCCCAGACAGTGATACAGTGTTTCCAATTAGCTAAAAGTATCTTCTAGACACTTTAAGACCACAGCGTCAAACAAAACAGAAGTTGCTCAGCTGCTGTAAAACGTTGTGCATTAAGAGGAAAAAGGTTAATATACAATAGAGGAATGCCCGGAGGCTTTCTATTGAGGTTTCCTGCATAAATGCTGCTGCATTGCTTATACAGGAAACTGACTCAGAGTCAATCTTAAATATGATCTTGTCAAAATACTGCAACCCAAGTTCTCTAAAACAAGCGCACTTCAACTACACTAGCTGTTTACCAGAACAATGCACAGCCTAATACACATATCAATCACATCTCATGTTAAAAGCAATCTTTAAATGCCTTCTGGCCACCTATGGGCACACTATGTAAAGATGACTGAAGTAGGTTGATCTAATTAAATGCATTATGTATTTACTACCTTATAAAGTCAAAAGAAAAAAGTGGACTGTAATTTCATTCTGTAACCACATATTCTCTAGACTATAACGTTAAGATGAAATTTCAAGAAAAGTTCATTAAAGAATGATGCCCACAGATCATCTAACTTACTTATGCTGAATGAGAAAAGAACAGCATAAATTGTTGTTATGGAGCCTCCTACATCTGGCTGAGTTGTAATATTACTTTAAATTATTAAAATAGTTTTCGACAGCTTCCAGTTCTTTGGCATGGGCTTTTATTTCTTGCTGTAATCGGAAGACCTGCCATTTTCTTTCGTTTATCTCTCTGTATACAGAAACAAGCTGGATCTTGCTTTTATTCCTTCCCTATGTTTTTTTTAAGTGTAGGGTTCAGATAAGTGCTCTAATTCGCATTAAAATGAGGACATGCATTATGAATATCTATAGGGATGGCTCTACTGTAAAGCCTCCAGTCGCTGAGGATCTGCATGTGTCCCCACTACTCCGCTTCCACACTATTAACTTCAGCCACGTGAATATAAATTTCATTAAAGTAATCCTGTTTCAACTAGACGCTGTGGCTAGAGGTGAAACGTTGCGAAAGCGTTAAAAATAGCTTACTAGTAATTTCAACATCCTGTAATTTTATCACAGATCAGGTTTCAACTGTCATACTGTACAGACCTTACTCCCCATATCTCACATGTTTACTCTGTACCGTGCCAGTCCTACTGGGGTCGGCTTGGTGCCAATATGACAAAACTGGGGGACAGAGGGAGACAGAGAGGCAAGAGTGCACCATTTTCCAGCCACCCTGAGAAACTGCATGTGAAAGCTGGCAGTGAAGACCCAGGCTGCTGGATCGGTGCTGGGCTTTGCTATTTGATTGCAGTGGTCGCTGTGCCTTTCCCTTGTTCTGTCGTTCTTAAGTTTCTCAGTGTTTGCATAATAACCCGACATGCAAACCTCGCAATGCTTCAGGGCTCCAGAACAATAAATATACACATTTAAAGCCTTTATTGTCTCACGGTTCATGCCCTTGGTTTTAAACAGCTTCATTTCTAGTTGTATTTAACTAGTTTCCAAATGGATTCCCCCCCACCCCCCGCCCCTTCTCCCCCTCCACCCAGTTCCAAACTGTTACAAGGTAGCTCCGGCTCTCTAGTGTGTGAGTGAGGGTATGCGTTTAAGTCAGTATTCCTGTAGCACTTGGTTATATAAACGCATTATAATTTGAGAGCGCCCTTGGCACAGATCAGCATTGTAAACACGTACGAGTGTATATACTTCAAAATTAAAGAATGCACACGCAGATCTGGGAGCAGCCTGAATTTAAATTCCGACCAGCCCACTGCTCTCATGTATTGATTTCTCATGCATCGGTTATTGTTCCCATCCCTAAATGCAGTAGCTGTCAGTTCAATAGTATTTGCAAAAATCCCGCGATTGGGGGGGATGTGCCTCTGTCCCTGTGTGTGTGCTCACTTATCCCCCTCTTTTTTGCTGAGTCCCTTTTTTTTTTTTGCAAAGCGAACAAATGCATTAATATTTATATGTTTATATAATCGATAACCCACTTTCTTCCTTTTCCCAGAGAAAAAAAGAGGCATCCAACAGCTAATGTAACAGATTAAGTTCCTTGGAAATATGGCAGTGAGGGAACGCAATGTAACTATCAAACAAATCTGCATGCTAATAAAAGCAAATCTGCTAAAGAGAATTAGAAAGAAGAGCAGCGCCCCTGAATCTCTGCAGGAAATGTTCTTTATATTAGACATATACAAGCAGGTCCTGTCAGATCCCCAGCGGAGCCGGGCAGCCTTTGTACCCATGAAAAATGGAAGGGTGACCCTGTGCATCCCCCGGGCGGCTTTCCAGGAATGAAACCAGGTTCCCGAGTAGGCAGCAGCGTTGCAAGATTTTTGCGGGCTTACGATCCCAGTTTTGTCTTGATCTATTTGCCTCTGTCCTCCGCTCCGGCTCAACCCCCACCCACCCTGCCAATTTGATCGGGGAGCAATTGGGCGGAAATCCCGCCCTCCCCCCTCCCGATTTCACTCTTCTGGGAAATTGGGGTTCAGGAGAAATATTGGGCTGCTTTTTCGCTCATTTTGGGGAAGCTGGAGAGGCGCGGTTGGGGTTTTATATTGAGGCTCCGGGCTGGCTGGTGGAGGAGAGAGCTTTCCCCTGCCAGGACCTGATGCAATCCATTCAAGCCAACAAGTTTGGAGAGAATGTTGAGTTCAATCAATTCAGAACGTCGAGATGGAGCCCAACTCGGTCCAGGTATCGTCTGCTCCGCGCCCCCCGCCCCCGCCCCGGGGCCCCGCCAGCCTCGCATGGACCCCACAAACTTTCCAACAAACTTTGCCCCTCTGCACCCCGAAAAGGCATCCCCCCGCTTTTTAAATTCCTCCACTGATCACACAAATTGGTATTATCATAAGGTGATGGCGATTTTTTTCCCCTAGAGATCTTTACTCCTCATCCTGGGAGATCTCATTCCCACCTCTAGTCCGTGTATGATCTAGCTGAGTGTCTCTAGCATTTTTTTATTATGATGATATCCTATTTCTTTTATTGAATTGATTTTTATTTTTTTTCCCTGCAGTGGGTCGGTTCTCCGTGTGGTTTGCACGGACCTTACATTTTCTACAAGGCTTTTCAGTTCCACCTTGAAGGCAGACCAAGAATTTTGTCCCTTGGCGACTTCTTCTTTGTAAGATGTAAGCCAGAGGATCCGATTTGCATAGCGGAGCTCCAGCTGTTGTGGGAAGAGAGGACTAGCAGGCAACTTTTATCCAGCTCCAAACTTTATTTTCTCCCAGAAGATACTCCCCAGGGCAGAAATAGTGACCACGGCGAGGTGGTAAACATATCTCTCTCTGTATGTGTGTGTCTGTGTCTGTGTCTCTGCGTGAGACTGGATTTTTTTTTTCCTGCTTGTAATGTTTATTAAAGGACAGGATTGAAATGTTCCCTTCTGCAGACAACGTGAAGCATGTTAAAGGGGTAGTGCCACTACCAGAGACTAGAGCTGCTTCCCATTGTAAGAGTTTGCAAGGCAGCTTCACACACAGGGGGTGCGAATCACCCTGGGGGGCGTTCAGCAAAGATTAAATAACTTGTTTGGGGGGGTGGGGGATTATTTTTAATGATCCATTTTTACCCCTTGCTGCTGCTGTTTGAACGTCACATGCTTTGCTGCGTATGTGTGTGTGTGTTTATCCCTCCTAATTTCAGTGCTTGGTCTGGGATTTTTTTTTCTTGTGGATTTAGATATTGTTCACATTTTTTTAGTATGCGATATGTTTAAGAGGGCGGAAATTACGAAATGGAGGCTGAGTGAGATCAAAAGCTATTGAGCTGGCAAAGACGTGTTGAATAAAGTGATAAATGACAGGTACTGGAATAATACATTCAAATAACTTGCAGATATGCCTGGGCGTATTTCAAAGCACTCATGTAACCAGCACAAATACGTTAAGCATTAACAACTATCTCTCTTTACCAATACATTTTGCTTGATGTGCTAGTTTAAAATTACTATGAAAAAGTGGACATTTTCCAGGTTAATGTTGAAATCAAACCAAACCTTGTATCGTTTCCCTGGCTTGCACCCAGGAGAGCCCCAGTGCCTTGCACCCGGGAAAGTTTGATTAGAAGTGCCCCAGAAGTGCAAAGCCAAGGGACATCAGATCGCCTGGAACCCAGAGCCTACGTTTACAGTGTATTCTTCCAGCTCTGTAATTTCATGTATGACCGCAATTCTGCTGGCTACTCCAGTCAGCTGACTGCACTGTTACTGAGGAACTATTTTTGTGTGCTGTACAAACAGCGCTATGTTTATGCGGAGAGATGGGCAGTGCAGAAATGATCAGAAGAGCCAGATGTGGCTGCAACAATATTTCAGTGCAAACACGGGGGGCTGGAAGCCTTCCTCCTTTCCACAATAAGCCCCCATACAATCTGAACTGCCAGTTCCTTCAACACTCCGTAGTCTGATGGAGTTAATTGTAGGGGGGGGTTTCTCAACCCCCCCTTCCTCCAGAAGTATCAAGTTACTCATTCCTATTACAGCTCCTTAATTACTGTAGCCTGTCAAACATTTGCCCTGGATGCTGCTTCTTCTGAAACAAGTCCCTAGTTCTTGATGTCCTACTTTTTTGTAAATTGTCCATCTTTCCTGATGTCAGAGTTGACATTTTGGAGCATGGAGAGGTTATTGAAAAATATGAACAGGTTGACCTCTCCTCTGCTGAGAGCTCTTCTGTCCCCTCCCCCTGTCCAACTTTCCTGTGCAGCTGTCTCTCTTCCCCTCCCCCTCCCTATTTCTTATTATTTGCTTTTCAAATTTATTACTTCAACATGGTCTGTGATCTGGAAAAGGGAAGGATTAAATATCCAGAAAAGACTACAAGAATAATAGACATTCTCCTAAACCAGACAGGAAATCGTTGAGGATTGTATTAGATATTTTGTGGGAAGTTCTTTTGACAATATAGTTGAATGTGCATTGTTTGTTTGTTTTTTAACTCCCCTCTGTCACAGTGTCACTCTGCTCACTCTGCTTGCAATTTCAAGTGGGAACCCTTTTCTTAAGAATAAGGAGATGACAGTGAAAGACAGATGCTTTAAAATTGCTGATGATTAATATTTAACAGCAAAAGCTGCATGTATATGAGTGCTTTACATGCAAGAGTTTTGAAAGGGAGGGAGTGAGGAAGGGGACAAATCATTTTAATATACCTTAATGATCAGCTCATGTTACTATGGTATGAACATCAGAGAAAATTAATCCTACCATTATAAAGAAGAACATTCCCTCTATACAGTAATTCTCAGCTGCATATACATTCCTAATAACATGCATGATTTGATTTTTTTTTTTAAATACAAAGTGTGTTAGTAATTAGCTGAATGATTATACTTGTGTATTTCATTGGGGCTTTAAGTGATGTCATTCTGAATTATTCAACCATATGAAAACAATTTTCGTTTGAGATAATGGCATGCCTTGAAATTATGCAAATGATTATTGCATTGTATAGAATAATTATGACAAATGCAAAGCAGGTAGAAAGTTTCCTAATACAGTTCTGTTTTACACCCCGGTGATGTCATTTCCCCTCTGGCCTAAGTTAGTCATTCATTAGCAGAGTAGCAGCAGCAGAAACAGCAACAGCGATACTTCTTTGGCAGAGAGCCTACAGAAACTAGTATTGAGAGCCAGGGCCTAGAGAGGGCAACCTAACACTCCCATTAAGAAATGTACTTTGTTTTCACTTACTCCATTAACTTGTTTATATACATTGAAATGATTTTTTTATCATGGATTTTAAAAAGCTTTGAATGATAAAAATGTTGTTCAGAAACACGTAGCTAAAAGACAAAAGGCTTTGTGCAGATTGGCACTCGGTTACTTAAAGAAAACATTTTTCATTCTTTACTAACATATAAAACAATCATTTCAAGTACCTAAGCCTAAGTAATAATTCTTCTATGTAAATGACATCAATATCTGTTCCTAAAGCATAAGCAGAGCTGGGTTTAGATCCAAGATGTTTTGTAATCCTTTGCCCATTTTCTCTATATAGAAATGCAGTTCTTGAGTTACAGGTAATTTATAATTATAGTAAAGACATTCTTCTTGGCTATGGCTTTAAACTCCTCCATTTGTATTGAAGAAAACTAGGATAGAGTGAGATTGAGCTTTTATGTGTATTGTAAATCTGCTGTGTCAAAGGTTTTCTGTGATGTCAAAGGTCAACAGAGGCACTTGCTGTGAGTAAAATTGTTGATTAGCAGAGCAACTGGTCTTATCGTAGACTTTTGATCAAGCCAGTGAGAGGTTTAACCATTGTCACTGGCAGATATCTTTACTGGTCTGATGATTAGTAGCACCAGCTTTTTGTAAATGTTGTGTTCTCACTATTAATGAATAATTTCTCACAGTTGCGGTATTCAGTCAGTGACTGCTCAGAAGGGGAAATAACAAAGTAGGTGTGTAATGGTTCTGTTACTCAGAAATTTCTGATGGCATGTTTTATCTGATTGCCAAATGTCTGAGCTAATCAGAGATAAGTGTAAATATAAGTCTTTTTATAGCCAGTTGAATTCATCATCCATATTTAAATATAACCCTCTGTGCTGTTAAAACTGGATGTCACTGTGCACTTGAGCCTCAGTCCAGGAAAACACTTATGCTTAAAATTAAGCATGTGCTTAAGTGTTGTCCTATTGCAGGTGCTTCTCATTCTCTTAAAATTCACTGTATGCCTAAAAGGCACATCAGAGCTCCTTCAGACCATTAAGCAAATGAAAGTAAAGTTGAGATTGTGAGCACCCGTCAAGTGCAGGATCAGGATCTTAATGGGTTTAAAGTGAAGGTATTAATGACACAAAATTAACCAAACAACAGAGTTGAACACATGGAACCCCATTTACATGCATGGAAATAAGAATAGAACAGAGCCCTCTGTCAGGGTTATGTCGATTTATGCCAAGAGTGATTCTTGTTTACTTAGTAAAAATTACCCATTTATTTTGAGAGGAGGCAACATTCCCGAAGACACAGTTCTCCAACAGTGTCATGAAATTCAGCACACAGGCACTCCCTGTAGGTCTGAATTCTAGGACTCTGCCTTTCCTACTGAGGTGCCAGATGTGGTGAGAGCTCAGCTGAATATCATCTATCTCCCCTGTAGAGGAGCTGTGCATTCGGAAGGATGCTACTATCATTGTGGTTTTTGAAATTGTAGTACCCTCCCTTCAGCATGCAAAAAAGCCGCGGGAGGGCCAACATTAGACAGAAAGGAGGGATGTGGTGCTCCCACTCATCTAATGGGGCAGGAAAGTGAGGTTCGCCTTCTGGTGTAGTAAAAGTTGTTTTCATTCTCCAGGTCTGTGGGTGTCCCAGGGTCCATAAGGAAAGGCTTTAGATCCAGAGGGTGGTCCATGACTCATGATCAGGGACACCTTAAACTGCCTCCACTGCCTAATTTTGGGCTTGGGTGTATACTGAGCAGCAGCAGGAGGGTAGAACGCACTTCTCAGTGTTGACACGGGGGCAACACTGGATGTTCTCGAAGTTCCCTTCAGGAGTCATGTTGTCACAAGCTCTTAAGCCTCCTCTGTCCCACTACCGTTATTTTACAGCCTGGTCCAGCACAGCCCTTAAGCACATACTCAACTACTGCCATTATGAATACCTGTGTAGTTGTCTAGTTGAATATCATGCTTAAAGTGAAGTGCATGCTCCAGTACTTCCCCGACCCTGTACTTTAAGAAGAGATGGGCGCACCAGTTGGGAACTAACATAAGATAATGCTGCCAGATTGATGTAATTTTATGGGGCATCAGGAGGGAATAGTCTCACTGGGTTTGCTGAGAACTGATGCCATATGAGCAGCCCTCCTATTTTCTCAAACCCCTTCCTCCCACCAGGCACCTCCCAAACTGGCACCTCCCAAACTGGCCCCGGGCTCAATCCACTCAACCCAGTCAGCACAAAGCTCCAAACCCATGAGCTCGTATACTGTAGACTTAGAGAAAATGGGGGTTGATGCTGTACCAACTTATGACCACCCCACTCAGCAACCCAACAGCATTGTAGCTGAGGTTTCCCATAGATTTTTCTGCTCATTTAATTCTCTTCATTGCAGTAAGCTGAGGGGGCAATATGACTCTATAAAATTACTGACCTTTGCTGAAGCAATTCTGGAATGGAATGCTTGTTAGCAACTTGTATTTTCATGTTTTTAAAGCTGTCAGCACTAATTAGGCTATACTTTAAAAAACATATCAAAATCAGTGCTCATTAAATCTAGGGACGGTATTTGATATGAAGTGTACACTCTAAAAAATTAATTTACTTAGGATGACATGTCATTCTTTTAACTACGTTGTTATTAATTTTACTTGCTTGGCTTATCCTATTAGCGATAAAATGCTTTAAGTGCATTTATGAAAATCTAGTTTAAATCAATGTTTACTTCAAATAAATCTATTTTACCTTGTTTTAGAATGATCTTGTCCCCCTTACACTTTTTTAAATTTGACTCCATAAAATGTGTAATGTGTAATTACCAGAGTCAGAATGTTTAGGAGAGCAGCATATTCCTAGTTCATTCATTCAGTTAGGAGCCTGTTCTTACAGTGTTTCTCAAGTTGGGCAGTATCTTATTCCTCAGAGAACCATACTGATGTCAAAAGGACTACTCTCCTGAGGAATGCTACTCAAGTGAATAAAGATAGCCCTTAATCTGGCCCCTAAATATTTGTTGCAGTCTCACGTACATGGTCAGGTATTTCTACCTTTCTTGAGAAATCTGCCACTCTGCTTGCACAGTAATAGATTTTTCAAGATATATAGGGATTTGTGCCCTCTTACTTGAAATTAGAATTGAGTCCTTTCCTTAGATGCCAAAATGTGTATCTTATACCCAGGTCTGTCAAACACAGTAATGACAACACATTTCAAACATGCAGATTATGATTATTAAAGGGTGCTTTAAAAATCATGCTAATAGCATCAATTTCCAATGTACACTTGCTCAAATTAATTCAGCTTTGAAAATCAAGCGCAGTGTAATAGCAGCATTAGAGATCTGACATTTGTCATAAAATATCATGGTTTTGGTAATTGCATAGCCACTCTTTATATTTTTATCTCTCTCACCACCAGTAACATATATCGGCAAAGAAAGAGAGCAATGACATTACTCAGGGAAGCCACATGTTGCTAGCCATTAGCCTGCAGTCTGGTGTCCATGGTCACTTAAACAGATTTTTTCCCCTTTATCTTCATTTTTCAGAGTATTCAGACTGTAAAATGCACCCACTGCTCTCTACAGTTGCTGTTCCCAGTCTGATCAGTGGCACAAAACATTAAACTCTTGTCTTTTGAGAATAATAGGCTTTACATGGTACACCCTCAAGCATGTTGAGATACTGTGCAGGCTGGAAAATAAAAATGTTCTAATTGTGTCTTTTAAATAAGCATAGGAGTGAATTAATTAGACTATATTTTGTCTTTAGTTGCTTAGTTACACAATAGTATTCCTAAGCACAAGTAAGATAAATTGGCTCTTTTTGTGCTGCTTGTCCCTTAATCATAATTACTGTATTGCTCAGGAGAGTAACACATACATAGATTTTGCATTTTTAATAATATTCAAACAATATGCATATGATATAGAAAGTATGTTCTGGTTCAAGCTCTTATATGCTTTTATTCAGGAAGAAGTTTTACTATTATGGGAGTAATATTTGTATTAGTTGCTCAGAGATGTAGTTCTGGGAAATACATAATTGAAATATTCTTGAAATGCTTATTCTGGCCCTTTCATTCGTATTCAAAATAACAATGCCTTTAGTCTCAGAACAGTCATACATACTTGATTTAAGAGCTTTTTCTTTGCGTGTGTGTGGGTTCACACCCAGTTTTAACCCTGCAGAAACTAGACATATGTGTGATTCATAGTGTCATATCAAGTTGAGCTTTTTATTTTGTAGCTAAAATGTAGTCAGAAGGTCAGAAGAACATCGGCATTTTATGGCATTAATCCGGTGACCTTAATGTTTGGCAGGCATCCATGTTTCTATGTGAAGGTGCCAGGGTTATAGATAATAAAAGTTTGTTTTCATTTTGGGGATATTTTAGCCTTTCTGGACAATGTGTAGTCTCTCCTTCCTGGGGGGACTGCTATGGGTAAGCAAAGAACTTAATTTCTGTCTACCTTGTTTAATGTTGGCTGTAAACAATGGGCAGATTGATATAGATATTGAACAATGGAAGATTCTGGCAAGAAACCCACTGTACACGCTCAGTAGATGTATGTGAAAATTGGCTCCATTGTTCTGTTGTATGAAAAGCAAGTAAATTATTTACAGATATTTGCTAATTAAAGCACATATTGTTTTACCAGCACAATAGAACACAATACAACAAAAGACAAAAGAATAGACTTGCATAATTTAAACCTACTAATGCAATGTACTCCTTGTTAAGAAAAATATAATTATGTAATCTGCAAGGAAGGCTCTTCATACTGTAACTGTAGTAGGCAAAATTACCAACGAATTGCCTGTCAACTTGCCTAAAGTAAAACAACTACTTGAGGTCTGTAAGCCATCTGATGGGAAAATGTTTTGACTGAAACCTATTTTTATCCTTAGTGAGAACTTCTATCTGCACAGGCAGATATAAATTCAATTTGAACCTCCATTCAGAAAAAAATAGGAGTTGCTATAGAAATCAGAAATCTAAGTGTTTGTGCTCTTCCTTCTAAACACCTTTCCTACCTAGCCACACACCACATTTCCTAGTATCCCACAAAGACCCAGCACCACTCCACTACTTATTTTATATGATTTATTTTGGAAATACTAAATCATGAAGAGGAGGCTGTATAAATAGTTATTAATACAAAAGGGACTGAATCCTTCATCCTTTTTATTATTTTACTTGTATCCTTTGTTTTGGCTCCTCACCTTGTTTTTGGTTCCTGACAGGTTGAGAAGGACATCATGGGTCCTAGTGCCTTTAGACTTTGTGTTTTGACCTTCATTAAGTTTCTAACAAATGTATAAAGTAAATACAACCCAGTACGCAAATTTGGAAAAGGGAACAACACCAGTCACCTGAATGTAATGAGATCATTATAGCTCTTTAAAATAATTGTTTGAAGATTACAGATTAAAGAGCCTGTTTTGACCCTTCTAAATTCTAGCCTGTGTCACTTAAACTCCCATGTCATACATATTTTCATTCAGGCTTTATTCTATTCAGTATTCCTAAGTACTTGAATGAAGAATGGTGGGCATATAAGTGTTGTTTTGATATGTGTATGTAGGATTTTACTCCTAGTACACATGCATCTTAAGGGTGACTGATGTGTTATTAGATGCTAAAGGAGAAGAGCAAGCTGCCCAAATGCCCTCCCAATGGGTTGCATATGTCCTAGAATAGGAGTGTGTGTCAGGAAGTGGGAGAGACGTTTGTGGATGCTGAACCCGAATAAGGACTTTGAATGGAAGGTGGAAATGAAAGCCTTAGCTGGCACTTAAGGCAGAGGATTGGGGATTCAGGAGGTCTAGGTAGGTCTGTCACCATGGGCAAATCATTTAAACTCTCAGTTACCCCATCTGCAAAAGGAAATAGGTCCTTTATCATGTAGTTGTCAGGCTTAATTTGATAATGTTCAAAAAGTGCTTTTGATGGAAGTTGCTGCAGGTGACTAAAGGAATGCTAGCCATGGATCTAGCCAAATTTTTCTAATGTAGTGCTACAAGTGCTACCTCATTTGTAGCCCCAGAAGTTGCAGGTCTGACATCCTTTCCTGCTAGGGTCACTTCATGTTACCAGTAGATGCAAAAAGAATCCAGCTTGGAGCATCTTATTCTTCTTAAAAAGCAGAACTTTTCTGGAACAAAGCTATAAACTGCTAATTATTGTATAGCCCTACAGTCCTAAAAGGTATTCCCCTAAGATGGCCACAATAAATAAGTGTAAAGAAAAAGAAAAGGGTAGATGCCTTTTATAGTATAAAAACTGCTCGAGAACAAAATACTATAAACATGTTCCTTATGCCTTTATCTACTAGTAAGGTCATTGGAGAAAGGAAGGTAGGAAGGTCTTGTGGTTGTGGTTATAGGCTATGACACAGGTGCTCAACCTTTAGCCCATGGGCCAAATCAAATCCATGGAGCTCCTCATGGCTCTAGTAGTTTGGCAGTGGGGAAGTGGTGGCAGCATTAATTGTCATGGCTTTCAGAGCCATGGCAATTAATGCTGCTGATGCTTCCCTACCACCAAATTTCCAGACCTGTGCGGAGCCTTGAATGCCAGGTGATGCAGCCCCAAATTGGATCATGCTAGCATGTGGGATGCTCCAGGGCTGGATCTGGTGTGCAGGGCCAAGCCAGTACATGGGGTGGTTCTAAGCCTGCATCCAGTGTGTGGGCCTGGGACACAACCGGATTTGGTGTACAGACTGGGCCAGCGTACCCAATCTAGGGTGGCCACCGGTGCATCCCTGAGTTCCGGACAGCCTGCAGGCCCTCTCGGCCAATCAGCAGCAAGGGGCACAGCTACCACCTCCCTGCCTTCCTCCCTCCCTGGCTGGCTCAGAACCCCTCTCCTCCTGGCGCTGCACTGCCCTATCTCGAGGCACAACCAATAGAATCATGAGTACAAATGACTGACATGCATTTCCACCAATTAACTGAAAAACAGGACTTTTTTCTGTTTGTTTCTGCTTCAGCAATGTTCTTGGTTCAGGAATGGACAGGTTACAAAGGGTTTAAAAAAAGGATGGTCTGGTAAAAAGCAGGAGCAATAGCCACCCTAACCAGATCACTCCAGCAGACTGACCTCATGCATTGATCCTATGCTGGATCAACCCTGCCTGTGGGATCCAGCCCGCAGACTGGTCCCACACCATTCATCTGGCCCACAGGGACAGAAGTTTGAGCACCACTGGGCTGTAACACAAGGAAACCTGGGTTCAATTCCTGATTACACTTCAGACTTCAGGTGTGACTTTTGGCAAGTAATTTAGTGTCATAGTGGGGAAGATGGTATTTCACTTGCTCATAGGAATACTGACCTGAAGTCCTCGGATGCTATGGCTTTATGGACAGTAAGCATTAGTAGCTCAAGAGGAACCTGCATGCACCTGATTTCTCACAGATTTCAGCTTGTTTTTATATGAACATGAACTTGATCCTTTAAGATACTTCCACTTCTTTCTCCCTTCCCTTGTGGAAATACAATGCAGCTCTCCGTACTAGCCAAGTGATTTAAGATGTGCACCAGATTCTAGGGGCAAGAACAACCATTTTGTGTAATTTGCATGAGGGTCATGTAGTATCACTTTTCATCCAAATCACAGAAAAATAAAAAATACATGGGGTGTAAAGAAAGAAGATAATAGAACTCTTTATGTCTAAGTGAAATATACAGTTCTATTATCCATAGTGAATGTAGTCCATAATAGTCAAATTGTGTTTTGTGCTCCTGTGGGTGAATGTGTTTTCATCAACAATGTACGAGGTTGTAAAATATGCATCCCTAGCTATCTGCTGTGGTAAAGGTTTCAATAAAAAAGACTGAAGATGTTTTCTAATGCAAATTAAACTGATCAGATAAATGAAATACAGTGTCTCCTATAATTGTCAGCAACAGTTTTTACAGTATGTCTCCTGTTTCTCTAGGCCACATATTTGATGTTAGTAGATTAGTAATTCAGTAGACAGCCAAGCAGGTGTTTAAATCACTCCTGACCTCCAGAATTCCTTAAATGACCCTTGGAAGCACTGAAGTGAAAATATTCTCAATTTTCCTAGTTATCAGCACCAACTGAGAATTTGTGGTGTTTTACGCCTCTTTAAAATCAAGTTGTGCAGTCATCCCAAGCTGTCCTATAGAAACTGCATTCTAAGAGTTAATATTTCTTTTAAAAATAATTATTGGCTTTAAACTGATCTAAGTACTGGACCTCTTTCTTTGAATATAAGCATTCCAACCATCTGCTGAGTCAGGCAATATAGGGTACTCTGCTTTCAAGTAGGCTGTAACAGTTGCTTAGACAACAGTGACATAATATTTAAGCATAATGGTTCTGAAAAAAGGTACTGTCCTTTTTTCCTGAATCTCTCTGAAAATGATAATCTGACATCATTGGTTTAGTTAAAGTAGAATAGGAGGTGGACTATTAGAATCAATATCTTTTTCTAAACCCTCTGCCCTCTAATTGCCTAACTTGATAGTTGAAAAGATTTTACTTTACTCTGAGTCCTATAAATGTATTAAAATTATAGGTTGACTGCATACTAAATTTTAGTGGAACAAAAGAAAAGTGGCTGTTTTTGTAGGCAGTTATTCAAGATTTAGACACCTTTGTGGACAGGGAATACATTCCTAATGACTGGTCAACATGGTTAAAGGGGGCAGCTGAAAGAAACCTAATTCCAAAGAGATACTGAAATTGGTGCTTATGTCTTTCTACCACAAACCTGAGTTTTCTGTATCTGGAAAAAAACCCTGTAAATGTTCCTTTCATTAAAGACTTACCATGCAATAGAGACCTCATAAACATATCATTTCAGAGCATAGTTAATACGATATGAGTTGGATTTTTCTTCTAATACTGTATGCTACTTGGGTGGTTTTTCATATGTGGAGATGTAATTGTGGGTGACATAAATGGTATACAGCAGATTTCTTTAATCTTCTGAAGGTTTGATAGTCATGTGTCGCTGTATACCTGGTTTTTATTTATTTAATATTCGTGTTCCTTTATCATATTTTTAAAGACTTTCTCCATAAATAAAGGGTTATTCAAATAAGTGAACAATAATCGATGTCCAGTAGTTAAGAGGGATTCACTGCATTAGTGATTCTGAAACGTGTGGGTTTTCTGAGGGAGCTACACCCCCAAGAGATTATTCATTTGGCTATAACATCACAGAATGAACTCTACTGTCATTATTTGTATTATGCTAACTAAACTGCCCTGAAGAAATAATTCAGTTTACTTTTTCTTCCTTCCTCCAAAGATGCATGTTCTAGTTTAGTTTTTAATGTACTACTGTATCTAGCTCATTTGGGACACCTGTCAGAGTAAAAGGTGCTATGTCAAACAAGAGATTTTACACAATGAATACTGGGGTGCCTGACCCTGGGGGAGAGGGTTGTTTGTTTAGAAACCAAGATACTCCCATCTGGTTGCATCAGGCTCTGGACAGGCTGTTGCCATGCAGCTGGATCAGGTCCTGGCTGGGCCATTGACACATGGCTGCATTGATTCTGCTGCATGGGAACAGAGCCCAATCGCTCTGTGTAGGGCTGGCCCAGCCACAGGATAATCCAGCCCCTGAGGCTTGGAAATATGGTTGCGGAGAAGTGGTGGCAGTGTTAATTGCTACCGCTCCCCTATTGCAAAAGTTCTGGACCCAGGAGGAGACCCGCAGGCTGGATTACATAGCTCTGAAGTCTGGATCTGGCCTGTGGGCTGGGATTTGAGTACCCCTGATAAGGAAAAGGGAGTATGAATAAAATTAATTGTTATTGTTGTTGGTTTGTATTATACTAGTCTCTAGGAGGCCTACTCCAGGCAAGGAGCCTCCTCTGTTAGGTGCTGTAATCACAGAAAAATGCTTCCTGTCCTCGGGAGTTTACAATCTAATTGTCTGTATGAGTGGAACCCTGAGCTTGTTTGTAGTGCTACCAGAGCCCTTTAAGATCTCCCTCCCCCTCTATTTTTCAGTGCTTTTTTGGTATAAGAAGCCGTCTTCTTGCAGTCAACAGTACTTAAGTTCATTAGCTATATCAGACTCTAATTTGAATTATTTAGTAGTGGAACACATCAATAGTATGATGATGGAAAAAACTAGGACTTAAGTACTTTTTCAGCAATCTCAAACAGGATAAATATTTCTTATTGTGTTAATTAAAGCTGTGGTTTCAGGTCATTTAGCACTTAGAACATCCAGTTCAGCTGTTCTGGTCTTATCCATTTGGGTGAAATCAGTGAAACCACTTTTACGGGTAGTTTGCCATCATGAGTAAAGGTTGCAGCAGTTGACTCTTGGCTGATGCTGTCATTTCATGTGTATAGGTAATGACATGAATTTACAAGGAACCTAATCCAAAGCCTGTTGACGTCAATGAACATTTACTTTACTGGCTTTGAATCAGGCTGAAAGCAAATGGGGTTAAGGAGAAACAATCAATAGCAAGAGGGTGCATGTCTAAATTATACATCTGTTTTGAAGAGAATGCTACCCCAAAACAGAAAGATATGCTTGGTTTCAGCATTAAAGCATGAAATGACTTTGCCATTAATTAGCAGAATAAATATTGTGATGTTTATTGCTTGTTCATTGTTTAGCTTGCCAAATAAGCCCGACCTGAAGAAATGTCATGAAAATATAGAGAAATATGTTTCTTATTTTCCTTTTTAAAAATTAAGTCAAACGTGAAAGCTAATTATCACAAGCAGCCCGACAAGGGAACTGAGATACTTGAATAGAAGTTTGGAACCTATGTAATTTAAGTACATAGAAAAAATGCAGGAAAGTCAAAGTCGAAACCAAAACTGGGCCCAGATCTCTATCTTTATATTTCAAAGATAAAGTAGTTGTTTGCACTTTTCTTCATTGAACAGCTTTCAAATGGTTACAAATAGGCTTTGAAGTTCACAGCAAACGTAAGCTGATGTGGGACATTCACACCTCTGAGGCACTATTGCATCAGCGTCTAGAGCTGTAGACTCAGAAACCCTGCCCTGATCATGAAGGACATCATTACAAATTGGCATTTGTTTACATTGCTAAAATTCAAACCTGTAACTTGCTGCCACTGCAACTCTGCCAGGAGTGGAAGTTCTTGGGCAGGCAGGATTTGGGGATTTTTCAGCACCATGCTTCCTATCCCATCATTGCTCCACTGCACAGATAATATTTGTTTACTTTATTCTTTCTTGTCATGTAGACAAAGCCAAAGTGAAGGGCTTTGAACTTCCTAACATTTGAACTCATCTTTCATACACCTGAAGATTTAAATATTCCTCCTTAAAAGTTGCCAAAATATCTTCCATCTAACAGTGCGGCTCACCCCCTCCCCCCGAAACTATTTTTTCAAAATCTGTCCTTTTCCAAATAAAAATATTCTCAGTGCAGCTAAGGAAATGCTGTAGCCACCAATATAAATGTTGTTTCCCTTGGTTTATATTAAATTAACTGCCTGGCAAACATAAATTCAACAACAAAAAGAAGACCTGAACTTCAGTTGTGGGTTTATGAGCCCACACAAAGGACTTTATTCCCATTTCATACGTTGTCGGATTGTTTGGTAGCACCAAGCTCTGAAATGGTTTGGATTAGTAGAGGGACACATTCTGTCATTCTCAATTCTTCAAACACCCAGATGGAAATTTTACTTGAAGAACTCAAGAATGTAAATCATAGTTCTTACCCATTTCATAATGCAAGAAGCCTCATTAGGCTGCTTCAGTGCATTGTTTCATTCCAGCATTCTGTCACCAGCAATGGCCATAATAAGCTAGAGGTCCCTTTGCATAGCAGGGAAGGCATTAGCACAGGGGTGGGCAAAATGCGGCCTATGGGCTGGATACAGCCCACCAGGCCATTCTATCCGGCCCATGGGGCCCCCAAAAAATTTAGAAAATTGATATTAATCTGCCCCTGGCTGCCTGTCATGCAGCCCTCAATGGCTTGCCAAAACTCAGTAAGCGGCCCTCCGCCCGAAATAATTGCCCGCTCCTGGATTAGCATTTTCAGAGGAGATATATGCACAGACTAGTGTCCTGAATAGAGCAAGGGGGAAAAAGCTCTACAAGCCTTGGAAAATGCTGTTAAACCAATGTAACCTTTTGTCCCCTAAGAGTAAGTGCCATTTTGGTGGCACTGCAGGTAGAGAAGAGCCACTCAGTGACATCAGAAGATAGAGCTTCTAGCAGAAATTTCAGCAGGGCTGTCCTTTCCCTGCTAAGAGGAAGCAGGAAGCTGATGCAAGTGAATGGTGGTGGCCGATGGCAGTCTGGTTCCTGCAGCAACCAGCAGGAAGGAAATGCTGACTGGTAGTAAAGACAAAATGTCCTTGTGGGGGCAGAGCCTTTTTCCCCTGATGAATCTCCAAGAGCTGAGTGGCTTGAAGGCTGGACCACTTGGTAGCCCTTAGGGAGCACTAGGAGGAAAACCCTGTCACATTTTTGAGATCTTGCACCTCATCCCTAGGTGCTTTATGGCATCCACCATTCTTGATTCAGGAAGCACTTAATTCCATACTTAAAGCATTTGGGTAGTCCCAGTGAAACCTGTGGAACTGTTAAAGGTAGTACTTTCCAAAACGTAAGGAAGATTCCTATCTTCTTTTAGTCACTTCAGTAACCTTAGGCACCTTTCTTTTTTGAGAAGTCCATCCTAGGTGCTTAAAGTGACACAAGTGTTTAAATATCTTCCTGAATCCATGCTGTGTGGATTATAGGTGACATTTTCAAGTGTTTGGTTTGGATCAAACCGAAGGTGACCAAAGGTGAGTTACTGTTAACTCTCAACAGAATGATACCAACACTGGGCATTTTGAAACTCACACCCTGAGTCAGGGGTTGGCAGCATATGCCCTGTGGGCCAGATCCAGCTCACAGAGCCACTGGATCTGGTTAGCGGATCCAGAAGTTTCTGCATCTACCTTAACCTGTGCTGAGGCTGAGCAATTGGAAGCTGAGCCCAAACTTACCAGATAGCAGGGGACTGATCCAGGACTGGGCAGATTTCAGGTATGCCTGGATTGCAGCCAGAATGCCAGGGGAGGAGAAGCAGCAGCAGTGTGGACGCAGTTTCTGGCTGCCCGACCCCTGTGCTGTACCTGGAAAGAAGGGGGCTGGGAAAAGTGGCACCAGCACAGCTCCCAGGTCCCGGCATGAGCACAGGCAAAGCCGACACCACACAGCCTGCTCTGGACTGGAGCCAGGTTGTTGTGACACATAGTTTGAAAAAGTTACTGGCCACTACCCTAAGTCATTACTTATAGACAAAGGGGAAATAATTGTAGGCAAAATCAACCAAGTAGTTTAGAAGTCCCACTCACCTCCAAAGCTTGTTGTGCCCAAGTCATTTAAGTGCTTTGGACATTTCCATTCACTGCATTTAAGTGCAATTTGTTTTTTTTTCTTCTCTTCACCCAGATTCGAAATCAGACCTGCTTTATTTCATTGGCTACCACAGTAATAGCTACTTTTTGTTATTGTTTATTTATATACTTATGAGTTAAACTGATTAAAAGAACCCTTCTGTGTTTACCTTTTGAATTGTTTAGATGCCCCAACAGTTTTTACAGCCCTAATACAGTGCTCATTTGCAAAGTACTAATATGATCACAGGATAATTTTTATATTTTTTTTCCTGGCCATTCATATTACTGTAGTGATGGCCAATAGAAAGTACGTTGGTGATCTTAGCTGTTGCTGTGTGGTCGCTTTGCTACCACATAGAACTTTAAATGTGAAATTGTGATTTATGCTCTTCTGTGTTTCCTCATGGTTATATCTGCTATAATATTCTGCCTGCTTATCAAGCTTCCGATGAAATCCTGGCATGTTAAAAGGAGGCTTGCTGGTGAATCTGTAGCAAAACACATGAACTGTTTTTCAATCATTTTACTTGGGTTTATGATTCCTGTATATACCATATATGTGTTTAAAGGTTGTATTCTCAAAAACAAGTTTATTCATTGATGATATAATAGTGATTGTACTTTTCTTTTGGTTAATAAATTGTTTGCTTGGCTTACTTTGTATGACAGCCAAAGTTAGTCATACCTATTCTTGGAAAGGATATGAAGAAACTAGTAATTGAAATCATAATCATTTGATTATAAAAGCTATTTTAAAAATAACATTTGAACCAAAAACTTGTTTGATCTTAAAGTCAGATAACAGCTGCTAAATAAAATCTTCCTATTACTGAACTTTAGAAATTGTTATACATTATGATTGTATTCAACATCCTAAACAGAAGACCCCATCCAGAAGCTAAGTCTGTCTTCATGCAGATTGATTTTTTTTTCACTCTGACATTTAATAATCACCATGTAATAGCTATAAAATGCATAGCAACTACAAATCTTTTATTTCCAGTGAATGGTGTAATTAAATTGGGTGAAGCCATCTATTAAAATTGTACTTTGTACTATGCAGCATTGTTTACAAAGTATTGACATTTGTCATAAACAGAAATTTAAAACATTGTCTTTACTGTTTGTTCAGTGGTAGCTTCTATTCAGCACAATGATCAAAGATATTCAACACAATGATAAAGAAGATTCCATTACAAAAAATTCCATTCCATTGTCTTACTTAATATATAAGCATGCCTTTTATTTTTAACCAAATATTTGTTATTGCACTAAATGCAATAGAAGGTGACTGCCTGTAAAGCAATTTTGTGTCATATATGGAAAAGTGAAATATCAGATATGCCTTTCACCAAAGCTACCATAGATTTTGCATTGTGTGTAACTTAAAATAGTAAACCTACTTTTGTTTGCTGTTGAGCAGTATTTTATTTCCTGAGGAATGCACACAGCAAAAAAAACAAAACAAAAACCAACCCCCTCTCCCCATCAGAATCAGGCATTTCTCTTCGTACACTAACTCCAAGAATTTGTTTCCTTTTTTCAAATAGCTTTATTTATTTTGGAGAAAAATGATTGGTTTGTAAATTTACAGTGACTATAGCCGTGTTTTCACTAGAAATGTTTGGAGTGAAAGGTTCATTGTAAGTCAGTTCAAGTTAAAACATCAACTGTTTCAAATATTTAACTTAAAAATCTAGAGTTTATCTTGCTTTGCTAGGAGCTGTTTTATTATTCTTTTTTTCTGAAGCCTTCTTCAGCTCTGCTCCCATAGTCAGCTGTAAAACATTCTGCTTATTCATCACAACTGAGAAGAGTTGATTGTTTCCTGGAAGGACAGAAATTCAGCAATTAGAGATATTTAATTCAACTATATGTTCTGCAGGCTAAACTAAGTTTTAAAAATACGTTCTAAGAAAACAGTTTAGAGAAGAAAAAAATTACAGTTCTTTTCTGATCTTGAAAAAGGTTTTAATAAACATAAGAATGTGCAAGTTTCTTTTGGTAGGAAACACATAACATTTATGTAGTGTTTCTTTTAGTATTACATCACAATTTTATTTAATTTTGAAGACAAAAGTTAAATTTAATATTTGTGTGTAATCCAAGGGAAAAATATACCATAAACACAGGAATTTTCTGGTGAGTCAAAGCTCCAAGAATCTAAGATTTACTTAGTCCATTTATTTGAGGACTAACTATAACTGTTAGTCATTAAGTCATGAATTTTTACATTTTCAACTAATTGCACCCTAAAAGCAAGCTTTCACCCAAGCCATTGGGTACTACAGAAAGAATATGCTTTGACAATCTACATTTAAAATCCCTTTTAGGATTACTGCTTTAATGTTCTTGGATGTTTTTTGTCACATGTATTTGCTCCAAGTAAACAACTAATAGTGACACTAAAATGGTATGCAAATTACATGAATTATCAGCTATTATGTATCACAGGAAAAATTAATCTGCCAACAGCAAGATAAACTTTTCCAATAACATGTCAAAGAGGCAGCATTACAAGTTTATCATTCATCATAGAGCCACGCGTAATGCACTGTGTTCTTGTTTAACTACATTCTGCAGGATGAAGTTATTGCTGTTTCAGAGAAGGTAACTGTGAAGCTTGAAGACTTGGCAAAATGGGCACAATCAGATTTCTCCAAATGGAAGAGTGGTTTCCGAGCTGACCCAGTCAAACCCACGGAACTAGGCAAGAATGGACAGAAGGAATCCTTGATGAGATACAGACAGTCCACACTCAATAGTGGCCTGAACTTCAAAGACATTCTGAAGGAAAAGGCTGATCTTGGTAAATATATTTTCCTTTTCTAAAACTGGTGTGCATACTTGCATATACCTGTCTTTCTAAGGACAATGAGCCCAATACTTCTATATTCATTTAGGTTAAATTAGCATAAACTCTGACACCACTTCTGTACCACAAGTTTACTGGGCCTGGCAGTGATGCCCTCAAGCCCACCATGCTACTGCAGGGAACAGTCAGTTTGTGGTATAGATACAACCAAAGGGTATGTCTACATTGCCAGCTGAAGTGCAGTGTAGAGATATGCAAACTAGCTTTGAATGACCTGATTTTGGTACTGGAAGCAATTTAGCTGCAGCAGCACAGAGCTTGGTATGGGCTAGTGTACCCTGCTTCTTGTCTCCTTTATGGCTGGCTCAGGTAACTCAATGCTGTATTGCAGTTTGTCATGTACATGCACCCTAACACTTAATGCCGTTAGGTTCCTGTTATGAAGTCACTAACAAAGCTAATTTGCAAGGGCTTCCTGCAGAAGCTTTGTAGACATTGGGATCAAGCATCAGCTGTGCATCATGTGAGATTGAGTCTGATTCCCCCTTTGTAGACTTGTAGAAGAAAGAGATGCCAGTAACTTATTACATCATACTGGTCATCTCCTTGGTGATGCATGACCATCGCCTATCACTATAGCTTGCCCAGTCTTTGTCTAGGATAGCATTAGATGTTTGAAGTAATAAGGTTTCAACCATTTGCTTGGAGATTAGTTTACAGCTTAATGCATTTTACTGTAGGTCTATACTAATATGTGGCTAACACTTTATAAAACCCAGTTTAATTAATCTTATACCTTTATGCCACAGTTTGGTGTTGCCACCCAGTAGATCTGTTCCTCCTTGCTCACTTCCTTCCCAAAAATGGTGAGGTATGGGAACATATGTGGATAACTTTTCTGCTGTGTGGGAGTCTCCAATGCTATGGTTGCCAGCAGATTTGCATCCTTCATTGCCATAAATACTCCCAGTCCTACAAGAGGGTCATTGTGCACCTACCTGAGGTTTCTTTGACTATCATTGAACTCTATGGGTGGAGAGATCTGCCCACATACGGGTTTAAGGTGTAGGTGGGCACAGAACTTGGGTCTAATACTCCAACTTTATAGGAGTTGTATAGGTACAACTTTCATTGTCTGTAATGGGACATAATCTTACACAAGGAGTGGAAGATGACAGGGCCAATTTCCATATATAACCCATGACAGCTTGATTAGGAGTCTAACATGCAGCCCAATGGAAAGTAAAATATATTTTGAAGTATAGTCTAATGATTTTGCTTAGATTGGTAAGTTTAAAGACTGAATGATTTCAGGTTTAGCACATAACTGATAAAAGGTAAGAAATTAAACATTAAATCTCATATTTTGTCAATTTCATAGGTAGAAGTTTCCTTATCAACATAAGATGTTGATAGAGGGCCATGTTCTTAGCTGTGTAAATGGCAGATATCCATTGAATTTATTTACATCACCTGAGGATCTGCCTTGTAGAATTCCTTTTGCATCTCAGCTTTCCTGTATAATGACATGTGAAAGGGGTTGTATGATGTGGTATCTGAGATTAGCAGACCAGGGACCGGCCTTGATGACCCAGGAAGGCACTTGCAGCCCTATGTTCTTATGTAAATGATGAAAGGATTTTGTCCATCTTATGTTACATCATCAAATATATAGGATGGAAGTTTAAAGTGCAATGGTAAGTTGATCTTTTTGGTCTTACATCTACTCTAAGATTTACACAACTTTTATTGATTTTTTTTTTTTTCTTGTTGCAATTACACTATTTCTGGCATTTCACTGCTGTTCTCCATTTACAATACATTTCTTTGCATATGTTTGGTGTGTCAAAAGACTCTTAATGTTTTTGAAACAGAACTTTTGTGCCTTAATGTGTGTTTGTTTTGTTTTGTTTTAAACAAACAAACAAAAATCCTTTGCAGTAAGTTATAAAACCAGTATTATTTACCCAGGAGCAAAAGAAAATTATCTTGAAACCTAGTATGCAGAGTTCAGAGTTGAATGTCAAGCCTTTGAAAATAGAGTTTATATTGCAAATGCATACAGAATCTCAACTATAACAGTATAATTTTGATAACCCGTATTGCATTGCGTGTAGTTTTCTTTTCGTTTGTAAATCAGGCTGTGGCTCATGTCTGTACAAAATTAAATTTTGACTGTTGTCTGGTGGGGTTTTTTTAATGTTCTCATTGTGACTGGTTATGATTGGTATAAACCCAAGGGTACAAGGCGACATTTAGCTGGTTAACCTCGTTGCTTTAAAGAATAGGTCTAGCCTGCGAAAGGTAGTCAAGGAAACTTGCTACTGTTTGTTTTGTTTAAATCCAATATTCAAATTATTTTTGTCAATGTTGTTGGAGCAAGAGATCAAATGAATTAAATGCCTTTTGCTTTCCTGGCCAGGAAATAACTTGAAGGAATTAAATTTTTCTTGCTAAGGAAACAGCTATGTTTGGCAGTGCCAGGAAAGAAAGCCATAGGCCATCTTCTCCCCCTATTTGGTTTGACTTGGATCAGGGTTTAATTGCCATTAATTGAAAGGGTGCTTTGATCTAAGCTGGCTTGCTAGCAATGTGTCAGTGACAGGGGGCAGTGTCAGAGCCATTAACAATGTTGGACTGCCCACCTGTCTAGGGCAGTCTGCCCTCTTGACTCTCCTGCCATGCCTTTGTTGTATTTAAATAGTTGCTTATAGGTGGGAGGCTGTCCATTTTATGCCCTGATGCCAAGGGCATAATACACAGTTCTGACCTCCATTTTACCGTGTCCCATGCCTCGCAGATGGCATCCAAAAGACCACTTCCAACTCCCCCGGCCCCATTGCTGGGCTGTACTTGACCACTGGCTCAAACTTGGCCTCAGGCATCCTTGGACATACCTTGGCCTGGCCTCTGGCCCAATTTGGCCTCAGGTGTCCATAGATGTGCCTGGGCCACATGCTTCCCTCACTGGGGCCTCTACTCTGGCCAGCCTACGTATAGTCCTTCAGGCTCCACAGACCCTACTCTACGCGGTCTCTGGCAGAGAATTTGCCCCCTCACTGGGGGCTTTTGGGCCCTACACCCCTTGGGTCTTAGGTGTCTGTTGACATACCTGGACCCCTAACTCAGCCAATGGCCCACTCATTCAGGTATCTGTCAACCTGCCTGAACCCTGCCTCAGGTCGCACTCAATGGATCTGGGCCGTGTGCTTTTCTGTTGGGGTGTGCTCCCCTAGCCTTTCCCCTCCACAGGGTCACCCACAAGGCAGTGAGGGATGAGGCTTTCTTGCGCCCCATCCTTGCCTTTCACTAGGGAGACATAGATGTAGCATTTCCTAGGCACTGCCCAACCTCAAGCAGCCGCACCACACCATCCAACCCCAGTAGTTTGTAGTTTTAGGTCATTCCCCAGGACCAGGAATCTCCTCCATCCTCATAGTTCCTACCCTTGACGTCCAGGTGTTCTGGTAGCAACAGGACTCCTGCTAGGTGATGTTCATCCTTCAGCTCCCCAATTGCAACTGGCAGCCCTGCTCCTTGGGTCTGGTCTTATACCCTGGCTACCTAGCCCTACACCAGTCAGGTAGCCTTTTGACTGCCATGTGACTGCCTGATTGGGTCTGCTCCCACCTGCAGGCTGGTCTTCAGCCTGCTTAAGCCTTTAAAGTGGCAGGCACCAAAGGTGCCCTGCCATAGTGTCCTCTAAACTGACTTTGTCTCAGTTGTATATGACCACAATTAAATTTTGTTATGCAGATAAGTCCAGTTTTAAAGTGGGGTGATCTTGAGCTGTTGATCTATCTGTGCCGTCTCTGCTCTGTTGTCAAAATGGCACATTTGCTGAACACTATATAGACATGTTCATGGAACTCCTCTAACCTTCAGCATCACACCCATGCAACAAATTCAGCTGCACAGTACATACAGTGCTCAAAAATCTGCTAGCTTTAACTATGGCTATTAGTGTTCAAACATGATCTCTCAGACCACTAGGGACAGGGTCTTTTTTTCTTAAACCATGTTGTAAAGTTTTTTTTTATAGACAGCACAGGGTACACTGATTGTAAGTTTCATAGTTTATTCCAAACTTTATGGGAAATATGTCATTGAATAATTCTGTGAAACAAATCCTGTCTACATAAGTCTGCTAGCAACACCCATGTTTAACCGTGGATGTAGGTTAACAAATTTCTGAATCTTGTGTTGACAAGGCCTAGATAAACCATTTGATTTCCTGGCACTGTTTGCCTTGGGGAAACATACATTTCCTTTATGGAGAAATCCTATAGGACTAAATAGAAAAATGATATAACTATCCTCCAGTGTATATTTGAACCATCCTGTTGAATTTAATAGAAAATTATACCTCTCCTAAGGAATTCCAGGAATGGCTCAAATAAACCATGCAGAAAGAATATCATTCAAATTCAATAGGCTTTTAGAGAAATTTCTAGAGAAACTGAGATATTTATATAGAAGCACATTGTTGCATCAATATTAAATTATGTAGGACTTCTCCTCAAAGATCATATGTAAAAAAAAATATATATATATTAAAATATTAAAATCTTATTTTTCTGAGGTGCAAGGTTTTCAGCATCGAAAATGATTTTTTCTATGTTTTGGGGCATTTATGTTATACATTCTGTCCCCATTTACAAATATGTCAGCATTGAATGCTAGTGGTTAATGTCTTCAGTCTATTTATAGCTTTCAGAATATTTCTTTCAAATGTTGATAAAAAAATAAAGAGTAACAACAATGCAGCATATAAAAATAGAGTTGTTAGGAATGTATTATTCATAATGAACATGAGAACCTGTTTTTCCAGAAGAATTGGTCTGATTAAATCATTCACTACAAGGGCCTCTAGTTATTTATTTTTGTCTTTAGAATTATTTAGGGGATTTTTCTCTGTAACAAATGAACTTGCATAACCATATTTGGTAAACCGGTTGGACATTGCTGAATGAAGAATTATTTCATTTTGCAAACATTTTAGCAACTATGTTGTGTAAACACTATCAGTTAAACATAGAAAAGTTGCATATTTGTATTCCTTGAGCTATAGTTAAAAAAAAACCCAAATTATTTTATATAACATTGCTTCTTACAGAGTTCCTTTAAGTGAAGTATGAAAGCTGCAGTGTAAGCTTTATTGGCCTATAAATATGTCATTATAGTTGGACTACATTTATATGCTTTGTATTGTTGTTTAAGCCAAGAAAATATGTCTCTACAGGTTGACTTTTTATTGAAACCCTTTGAGGCATACAACAGAATGTATTTTAGGCCAAGGTTATTAAAACAGCATTTTCATTTTTGCAGCAGACTCGTTGTCAATTATGCTGCCACAAACTGTCTGTGGATAGGCAGTTATGAATGGCTTCATCTCTAAATGTGTCTTTAGAAAAATAAATAAAAGATAAAGGAGTCAGAGCTGAAACTGAGAGGAGAGATGAGGGGTGGGGATGACTGAATTTAGTGCTTGGGGGCTACATTTCTTGGGGTTCACCCATTCTGTGGAACTGCCTGTGTTTAGTTAAGAAATGGCCTTCTTTCCCACCTCTTCTGCAGTTGCTATATTGAACACACAGAGTTTTCTTTGTGGAGGTGGGGACTGGGTGCTGAATCATGGGTGACTTGTCTGGCAGATAGTCTTCTTGGACCACCTGTTCAGTTACAATTGACTGATTTGACTCTCTTGAGCATTTCATGACAAAGCTTTGGCTTCTGGTGTTATACTTAATATTGCCACTGTTTTATACAAGGTTTATGTGTGGTTTGGGTGGCTATATTGTAAGCTGCCTTCATCCAGTGGAATTGCAATTAGAAAGCATCATCAAGTTCTGTTGGCTAAGATGTTTTCTACCACAACCTGGGCCTGTATTTTGGCTTATTAGCCTTGACCTCTGAATGCAGATTTGGAGAAACTGAAATTGATTTTCACTATTTTTAAGTAATATATTTAGAGGTTCACCGATACATCAGTCCAGTATCGGATCGGTACCAATATAAAGCAAATTGAATGTATCAGAAATTGGTCTGATGTGGCTGATAGTTTGGCCAATAAATGCCCATGCATGTGCGCAGCCACAGCACAGCATGTAGGTGGCGAGGAACACAGCCCAGCAGCTTGGAGAGCTGCATCCAGCTGGTAAGTCTGTTGTGGTCAAAGGGGAAGGGAAGGGGCATAGGGGGGGCAGATCAAGGCCCTCGTGGTAAGGGAGGGAGTGGGGCGCAGGGGCTGCCCAGCCAGGGTGGGGTGGAGCGTGGATGGAGTTGCAGCTCGTCTAGGGGATGCGTGGTGGGGGGAGTGGCTCCTACCACCGTGTGAACCCCAGGAGGGTACAGGGGGCATATGCCCCGAGCTCTGCGAAGCAGGGTGGGGGTACAGCTGTGGGCTGGGGCCTGGTGGGAGGCTGGGCCAGGCTATACATGGGCTGGGCAACAGCAACGATAGAAGGAGGGCTATGGGTGAGTGGGGGGCTGCAGCAAATCCAAATTTTGCCATAGCCCCTTCCATAGCTCCCTTCTCAGCACCACTGCTACTGCTGCCCACCCTGAGCGCAACCCTGGCCCAACTCCCCTCCCCACCTCCCACATCGGTGCACCCCTAAATCTATTCTTGTATGTTCCTTGTACATAATGATGAGGAAGATTTTAACGTACTTGCTGCTCCTAGGAGCATCAGGTACTGCTGTAAATGAAACTTTTCTTTTAGTAACCATCATGTACTCATACATGTAGGATGAGGGTTAAAAGAGCATATTTTTTGTTTTTTCTCCTCTTTTGCTTTTCTACCAGTTCTTTAACAGTTTTGTCTTGTAAACACTTGGGCACTGACTTCAGTGGAGTTAAACTAGCATAACAGTGGAGTAACTCAGTGGGGATTGACCCCTGCCTGCCTTTTCTTTACCCATCTCTTTGTTTGCAAAGGGACATTTTAGGAACTTGTGTTTTCAAGTAAATCCTTTTACTTATAGATCAATCAGGCCTTCACCATCCTGGCTATTATGAGCTGAGAGCTGATATCTCATTTGGTTATAGGGACACCTAGATTTTCATTCTTGAGGACTCTCAAACTAACATGAATTCTCTTTGTTATCATTTATCATATTCGTTGAATTCAGAATCTTCTTGTTTAGCTCATCATGATAATTTTCTGACCAACTAATTATTACCCTTTCAGTATATTGCTATTCCTTTGGATTTTTTGCTGCAATCCACAATTTTTTCTCTTTATTTGACTTTTGTGTTCCTGTCTCTGTAATTCTTATGACATACCTTCTCAGTATTGGTAAGCCTTACCTGATAATCCCATTGCGTTATTTCCGTTTTCTACTCAGTGCCACCCGTGCCAAAGCTCACCTTATTTTACCTTCTTTTGTGGATCAAAGTGAGATCTTGTTACTTAAGCAGCCCTATTGATATAGTCACTTTTCAGTGGATAAGGGTGATTATTACCATGGCTTGTCTAAGGTGCTCAGAGGAGCCTGAATACAGAAAGATGGCTCTTTGGGGAAAGAGCAGACCTTATTTGATGTCTTGTATTATGAATTTATAAAACATCTAGCACATGAAGCATCTAGCACATGCTGCTCTATAAATAACAGTAGCTACAAACTAGAGTTCAGCATCTATGGATCAGTAAATGGAAATACTGAAGGTTAGGCCTTTTTTATTTAGTATGTTTTACTGCATTCCACATTAGGGATGCTAAGGCATGAAATGGTCTGATACCTTTTCCCAAGGCACATAAAAGATACAATTCTGAAAGACAGAGTGAACTCCTGTTGAAGTCAATATGAACTGAGGTAACATAGCATTTGGGAGTCATGCAGATTGTCCAAACCTCCTCCCCTTCATTTATTTATTTATTCATGTACATAGTTAGTTAGTTATTCATTTGTTCATTCAGTTATTTATTTGTTCTTGTCTGCTGAACCATAATGTCTTAAGTTGTGTTTTTTTAACTCTGTGCATTTTCCCCAGTCTTCATTTAGGATTGGCTGGTTATGGATGCCTTTTAAATGCTGAAAAGTGGTGTTGTGGTTAGGAATGATATGCCTTCAGTGTTCTACAATTCTTTACTGCCTTTTTTCCTAGATAACACTAGCAGTGTATGGCTCTCCGTTGATTCTCTTCTCCTCCCCTCAGACTTGTTCACTTGCTCTGTCTGTCCAGCCACTGGTTTTCCTCTCTGAAACTTCTTTGGCAACAATCTGAGATTTGGGGAGATTGACAGGGTTTGGAGGCTATGTTTGGCCACCTGGCCATTTAATTCCCTGGGTCACTACCTTGTCCAAGGCATGTTTTGATGATTTAAGTGCTGTTAATTTCTTCCTTTCTCCAGGGACAGAATACTTCATAATGTTTGAAGCTTATGGTGGCAACAAAAGCATTTTAAAATACAGCCCTGGCTGGCTATGGAAGCCCTCCTTTCACCACTGGTTTGTGTTGAGTCTCTTCTACTTGTGGCCACAAGTTTTTGGGAGAGGAGTTTTACCACAACACATTTGATGTCCTTTAGAGTTATTTCAATCTGGTAGCTAATGTATCTAGATACCAAATGGCTTGGTGTTTTTGTCTTTTAATTTAATTGCCATGTCTTTGTCAGGAAATGTAAGCAAAAATCAAGACTACTGCTCATTAGGTAGACCCTAAGAGACAACAGATTTTCCTTTGTTGTTTCATGCAGCAACAGTAAGCTAATATTATCAAAACTGAGCTGATATCAGTTGCCATTGTGTCAGCATTTTTATATCAGTATGAGAGTGCAATTTCTTGGTAGTATAGAGTACAGCTATTTGCATTTATGTCCATTCAAAACATTAGGGAAAATCAGTATTGCTAAATGGGAAATCACAAGGAGCCAAATTCTAGTCCTAGTGAAGTCAGTGAGGCTGAATTTTGCTTGGAGGTCTGCTAAAGCTGAAGTTGCACTTGTTTGTACCAAGAGCGGACTTTTACCAAAAACTTCAATGGGAGCAGAGCTGGCCCAAAATCCTCACAAGAAATTACAAACTCTTCAAGTATTACAATAAAATGCAGTATAAAAGCCAGGAGCTTTTATACAGTGACAGTGTCCCTGTAAAATACTTTGACAAGTTTTAGCTTGCTCTCTGTCTGTTTTTAGCACCAAGATTGACCTTGCCTGGGACTGTAATAACCTGCATACATCTGCTATCCAGAATTTTTCCCTTGTAGTCATTGTTGGATCTCACATGTAATTCTTACTGACCATGAGATTTTGTTCCAGTAACTGAAAACTTGTGCTTTCTGATGCAGAACTCGCATGGTCTGAATCTTATTTATCCAAATGTGTGCCTTTTCTTTTGATCTTCTAAGGGGTGCTTTTTCCTCTCCAGCCCTCTAGTTTCCCCTGCTGACATCTTTTTTTTGGGTCCCTCATGGATCAGATTTGGGACTTCTATTGTTTTGTGTTTCTGTGATTTTTTTTTTTTTTTTTTTTGACCAACCAGCATTGATTAGGGAAGTGAGCAAGCTTTCTATGCAAAAGTTACCTTTTACAACTGTCTTTTCTTACAGAGCCAAAGGCACTGTATCATTTCCATTCAGATAGCCAAATCTGAACATCTATATAAAGTATCAGTATTGTTGGGTGGATGTGCTAACATCCTTTTTTCATTTTGCCTGGCTATTTTCCTTTGTAGATATTCTGCTTTGTTAGGCTACATAACTTGGAGTTGTGCGATCATCTTTGACTCCAAGCTCTCTGTTAATCAGGCTATGAAACTGTCTTAATACCAATTTATGAATCATTCTAGACTGTAACCTCTGCTGTCTTGCTAAGATGCAAAGGCTCATATGTACTCTGATGACATTGTGGCCACAGCATGTAATTCCTTTTCTGAAGGTAAGGAGAAGAGCCAGACACAGCTTATTCAGAACCTCACTTCTAAATTGCTCTTCAAAGCCAGGAGTTCAAAACAAATTACTCCCATGCCCAGAGAGATTGACTGTCCTTGGGTGAGAAAAGCAGATTGTTTTTAAATGTCTTTTTCTTACATGTCCAGTACTCGAAGGTTGGCTTATCATCAGGTGTTCCTGAACATCCTAGCCCAAACTCTACCTGCTCTGCTGCTGAAGAACTATTAATTGTTCTTTAAACTAGAAACACACAATTTGAATTAAATAATTTACTTGCTATTCTTCTCACCTTTATTTCCAGAGTAAACTCTGAGGGGTTCTAAGGCTAGTTACTTGCTATAGAGATATACAATCTGTAGGAAATAAAATCATATCAGGTAATCAGATTTTGGAAATAAAGATAAATCCAACATGCACACCATCACTTCAACACAAGATGTCATTACTCCTGCTGAGAAACGGATGCCTTTTACAGAGCTGGAACGACAAGTTACTAAAAGTTAACCCCCACCACACTTCTCCATACCCACACACACATACACATATAACACTCACCATCATTTCTCATTTTAGGAGAAGACCAAGCAAGTTTCTTGTGTAAAAGTGGTCCAGTATTCAATCTTTTATGGACTGCATGGTCTTACCCCATCGATGCTTCCCCATATACCTTCCTTGTGTATGTACAGCTTGGGGAGTTAGCTTGCTAATACCTGCTTTTTCTCCTCACATCCTCCCTTTCCCATCAACTGTGGTTTGCCTAACATCTGCAGTGAGCCAGTGAGCAGGAATGGGTCAGGAGTCCATGATTCTGTCATGAATGACCCCAGAGTGACTGAATTAGTGGGAGCCAACCAGTAAAGTTGCCTCCCTCTGACTGCAGAGAGTCAAAATTTTCTGCAGTGTACACGATTCTTATTCACATTACAAAGAGGTATACTCATTCACACTGAGAGGACAAAGGACCTACATTGGTAGCCCTGCTAGATGAACTTTTAAGACTCCTTTTATTAGTCCTGTGATTTCATAATCTCTTTTAGTTAATTTGGATTATACTTGTCATCTTACACTTGATACTAGCAGGAAGTGGAAGTTATTGATAGTTCAGATTTCTTTGTTTACCTAGGAGATTAATTAATCTGAATACAATATGTGTGTGATATGTGAAATAGCATGTATTATAATTGGATGGCTTAGTGCTGGAAATCAGTGTTGCATAAACTTTACTTCATTTAGCAAAATCTGTACCATGTAAAATTAGCTCTTCCTTAATTTTATTGCTGATAGTAATTTGCTAGTAAAAATAAATCCTCAACATTATGAACATTCAGCCTGTATCTCTCTAGCTGACTGTTACATTGTGAAGGACAAATACTTACAACCATAAAAAGGCTTTTGTTTTGTGACTAATTATTATTTTAAAGGGAGTATATTTCAGCAGCTCATGAAACACAAAGGTGAATTCTCCCATCTGTGGCGTGTTGTGTAATTGATATAAGAAGAAGCTGAAATTCAAAATCGGTTCGTACAGAAACACACAGTTGACTTTTCTAAACATTTAAATATGTATATCACACCCTCATTTTAAGATGCTGGTTAATGACTTTATGAATGCTGGTAGTCAGAGCATTACATGTAGTTTGAGAAATGTGTCTGGATATGCTTGCTAAGCAGTATTATTCTGACAGTGTACTAAAGGCCATCTTCAATTTGACTGTGCTCTACTTTGTTATGCTGTGAAAGAAAAAGATAATTCAGCAGAGCATTGTGTTGTTGGGTAGAGACACCACACTTCAGAATACAAATATTACTAAGGATAAATGAATCATTAAAAGAAAAGTAGCATAAAATATCTGATGAATGAACTCCAGGATTCTATGCTGGAATACATTTAGCATTCATGGACAGTACCATAATACGTGAACTAATGGTATCGGTTCTACATTCAGATGCCAAAAACATTTATGGACTCAGAATAATTGTGAATTACAAGGATATAAATACATAGAGGGGGATTTGGGGATATCATAATAAACCGTGAGAAAGATGCTAGAGTGGTTTCTAATGTTACCAGAACCTTGAGATATATTTACAACCTTGTTCACACTCCTACAGTTTTAGGGGGCAATTTGCCTTTCAATGCAGGCTTATGATTCCCATTAGTGCCAAAGGGAGTTATGCATGTGTACCTAGGGTAGGATAGATCCCTGCATGTTATACAGACTGAGGATTGTATTACAAATCTAAAATATAATTAAAACATGAAATAGTTTATCTTGTCCTCCTCTGGGCTCCTTCATATCTTGTTCTTCTCCTCTGAGTGATAAAGGGAGCATAGGCAGAGTGTGACAGGACAGTTGCTGATTTCCTGAACACTTTATCCACAGCTGCATCACTTTTTCTCTCTTTATTATTGAAAAACAAAAAATCCCAAACCCAGATGTCCTCACCTCAGGTTTATTTAGCATACAACATAATGAATTTTAAAAGCATGTTTTAAATACCTGGGAAAAGATGGACCTGTCAGCATTTCTAGAAACAGGGAGGCATCACAATCACTATATCAAAGTTGTGCCTGACAAGAGCTATTAATTACTATCTTGAAAAACTGAAGCCACCATTCAGCATGATAGCTAAGCACATGCCCAACCTTAAGTGTGTGCACTAGATTCACCTGTATATGTATATAGGCATGTGCTTATATACCTTGTTGAATGGGGGCTGTGCCAGATCCGTTTTGGCAATATTGTCATGTTACATGTATGAATATTAGGATGATTAGTGTTCCACAAGTAAGGCCATGTAACAAATAGTAACCAGTTGCACATATTTATTACCTCTGGAGTATGTATAAAAATGTGCACCAATTATTTACATATGTATAAGATCTTCTCCAAAATGTGTACAACTTATAAAATAATCCCAAGACTGAAATAATAATGATGAGTGTAATCATAAAGTGATAACCGTGATATATTTATTAAATAATCTCCTATCTGTAGAAACTTCCCCAGCAAAATATGCCCACATCTACTGAGTTCAGTTTGTGTTCCACCTCTGTTGGAAAATCACCTCTAATAAACAGTAGGGCTGTGCAAAGCTTTGGTCGCTGATTCTATTCGGCGGACATTTGGATGAATCTGCAAATCCAAATTGTATCAGGAGACCCTTTAATCTCTCTGAATTGAATCAGAACCCTCCAAATCTGTTTGGAGAAATTCAGAGAGATTCAATGATTTGGACATAGACACAGCTTTAAATGTTTTTTCTACATACCTCAAGGTACCAGGCAGCTCATGAACGCTGAGATGGTGCAGATGGAGAGTCCCACATGAGTGCGGGGGGGTCCCAGTTCACTTGGTGATAGACCTGGAAGTGGACCAAGCATGCGGAGGGCCCCTCATACTAAGTTGGATGCTCCATCTGGCCCACCATTTCAGCATTCACAAGCCTCACCTGGTACCTCGAGGTACATAGAAAAAACATTTAAAGCTGTGTCTATGGCCGAATCACTGATTTTCCAAATCAGCATTGAATGCTCAGATTTGGATTCAGCCAAATCGAATCATGGACAGTGATCCAAATCAACGAATCAAATCACTCTCCCCCAAATCGGGCCAAATCTGAATCTGAATCAAATACGACCCGCTTTGCACACCCCTAATAAACAGTCAGTTATTGCTTGGTTCCTTGATTGGGCAGGTGTGCCGGTCCTTTTACTAAGGACAGATTACAGAGCATATAGGTATGAAATATCACAAACATTTTTCAAAAATCAGAAGCTACATGGAAGCACAAACCAGTTCACCTGTCAAGTCCTGGCAGTATGTGACCCTCATTCCTCTCCAAAGCCTTTCCAAAATAAACTGTGCTGCATTACAGGGTCCCATCTCTCTTATAAGTTCTCTGCAGAATATGTGTGCTGAACAAAACGCAGACAAATAAAGTACTGTCAGGAGTTCCACATTCTTTAGTACTATCAAGAGTCCTTGAGTACTTGATGCCATGAAGGTATGCAATCCCAATTTCTTGTGAAATAGTCATTCCCTCTGCCCTCACTTGCTGACATGTGGGATCTCAATCTTTGGTTTCCCTGAATTTCTGGCCCTTCTGGGAACCCTGCAGACCATGCAAACACAGCTTTGCAGTCTGGATCCAGCCAGAAGGTCATAAGTTTGACTTACCCTGAATAGACAATTTGGGGAGCTCAAAAGAGCATTTGCACTAATTAACAGGACTAATGAAAACTGGTTGTCTACTTGTTTGACTTAGCCTCTCTGCAGATCATCTACAGCAGTGGTTCCCAACCTTGGGTTGCACCGTTCAGGCTGGATCCAGCCTGCAAATCTGTTTTTGCATGGTCTGCAGAGTTCCCAGAAGGGCCAGAAATTTGGAGGCAGGGCAAGCAGAGGCATGTCACTGCCACTATTACTTGCCCTGCTAATGCCTTGTCAGCATCTGAGCTGCCTGAATTTGGCCCCGGGGCCAGGGTGAGTTTTTCACCTCTGGTCTATTCTATGCTTTGGCTTCCCTTTTAATTGGAGCAAATACAACCAAAGGTTGTTGCTATTGTGAGGTCATGAGATAATTAGTTATTTGTTTTTCATTACTGACGGCTGTTATTTGATATTTCAGACAAGCTATATGTGAACTCCTACTGGAAACCTATATTTGGCATGTGCATACATAGTTAAAATTAGCTCATATCCACTGTCACTGTTTTTCTTTCATAACAAATAAAAGTTTTTAAAATTAAAAACGAATTACAGCGTTCTAAAAAAATCTGCTTAAATCCAAAGGAATCTGTAAAGTTTTAGATTCATCTGACAGCATGCAGAATCAATTCTGTATTTAAAAGTTACTAAATCCATTAGTAACACTTAGCTTCCTATATTCACCAAAGTAGATTTTTAGTATGGTACACAAAGGAAATAGAAACAAGAGTCCAGTTGGATTTATGTTCCTATTAGGATCCTATTCAGATACACAAAAATGTAGTACTATATATTTTGTTTTGTGGTAGAGTGTTCAAAATGAACCAAATAATTTTGGCAGTTCAAATGCAGAAACTAAAAATAATTTAATTTGCAATATTTATACTAGCATCTGGCCTCAGGAATTGAATGCTCCATTCTTTAAATAGCTTCACTCTAGGTCTTGAATACGTTGTGACTAGAACATTACCCTACAGTCATACACCTTGTTTACATATATGTATAACAAGGTAAAAGAATTCACAGTACTTCAAAACATCAGTACTAGCTTCCCTCACCCCAAAATAATTTTCAAAATGCCACAATATAATTAAAGGATATTTTGGAAGTGCTTTTTGAATGTATTTCTCTCATCTGGCTTTTGGATATATATTTTATTATCACATATATTAAACCAGAAGGAAAATCTTTGAAGAAAATGGGTGTGTCTACGCATGAATTTAAACAGGCTTAAATTTAATGCTCATTAAACTAATGTGGATGAAGCAGGTTTTGGCAGGTGTCTACACATGGTGGAATTTGGGACTGACTTTAGTCCCAGGTCACTTCAGCCCTGCCGTGTACCCCTGTGGCCACCGTTGGGAGCTCCAGCCTCCGGACACATGGCTGCCACCAATTGGCAGCCATGCTGAAGCCGCAGCTACCTGCCAGCATTTGGCAGCCGTCTTGGAAACACACCCCTGCCCTCTGATCCCTGGCTAGCCCCTTCCCTTCCCAGAAGCCACGTGACTAGCACAGGGGCAACATGCAACAGCTCCCTCCTTGCCTCCCTGCACCAGGGCTGCCTCTGACCCTGCCAGCAATGCCCAGTCCCCCACTGCTCCAGCCTGGCCCCTGCCAGCAATGACCAGCACTCTGCACTCCTGCTGGCCCTGCTGGCCCCAGCAGGCACTTCCCCCCCCGAGCCCAGCCCTTCGGAGAGCCACCCACACACCAGTGGGGTCCAGGACACCAACTGCGGGAGGCCTTGGCTTACTCCCTCCTCCTGCACTTCCTGCTCCAGCTTGCCTACCCCACTGCCCACACCCTCCTACCCCCTGCCACCCCCAGCACCACTCTCAGGACATGCACGTGGTTGAAACAAAAAAAAATTATTAATCTCACAACACCCACCCCATCCCTTCCTCCTCCCCCCTCAACAAACAGTGCCCACCCACCAAAAATAAAAAACCTGCTTACAAGTGGCAAGCTATATAGAGAGCAGCCCAGCCCTGAGGGAGGAGAGCTGCCCAGTCAGGAGCCAGGACTGTGTTTCCTGCGTTAATGCAGAGTAACACATCTACATGTGCACCAATCCACGTTAACTAGTTCTACTTTAATTTGGTACTTGGTTTTGAGCAGGTATCAAAATTAGGTGAACATAGCCTAAAATTACCATTTCTAAACCACATTAAGGGTGCACATATGTAGACACACACTCCGAATGTGGCTTAATTGAGCTAATCTGCATTAAATGACCATGTGTAGACGTGCCCAGTGTGTGCAATTCCAGAAGCCCAACAATAATAGAATACAAACTTACATATACTTTGGCTTTTTTCTACCAGCAAATTCATTTGGCTTCAATTTTTTTTTTGCCACTGGGAAGTGTTATTCATACAGAGGAAATAATGACTAGTTGATGTGAAGATGAAGAAATATGGTAAACCTGTATGTTAAACAGGTAAATACTATAAACGGGTGGTTAATGTTCAGCAGCTTTCAGTCTGCAGGGACAAAGTATCTTTTATGGTTTTATGATGCTTGCTCAGTCTTGCTTTAGGAGGAATTATATCTTTGGAATTACGTATTTTGGACTTGCTACTGTTTAGAATGCTAAGCTTTACACAGATTTAGAATATCCTTATTTAAAGGCTGCTGGTGAACATAAAACCAGACTAATATTCTTATTGCTATTTTTCTCATTAAAATGTCTTGAGATGAACCCAAAGCAGAGGAAAAAATACCCAGTTTTTAAACCTTAATCCAGAATCCATTTGTATGAGTCACTAAAATAAACCACTGAGTGGCTTGGCTAAAAGGCTTCATTTACAAAGAGAATGTTCTGTTAAAATGTTGGAACACTTATTATGTTTCTCCAACTATTTGGAGGTTGTCCTGGGCTATTGTAAGGCACCACAGGTCAGATCCTTTGGTTCTTACTTGCACAAGATTCCAATTACTACAGTAGATTTTTCAATTTGAATTAGGGCTATAGAGATGTTCAGGTAGTTGGGTGGTACTCAGACGACTCCAGCTAGGTGCTTGTCCAGTCTCCTCTTGAAGACCCCCAAGGTAGGGGAGAGCACTACCTCCCTTGGAAACCTATTCCAGATTCTGACAACCCTTATTGTGAAGAAGTTCTTTCTAATGTCCAACCTAAATCTGCTTTACATCAATCTGTGGCCATTGTTCCTAGTTATTCCAGGGGGTGCCCTAATAAATAAAGCATCTCCTATTCCTTGCTGCCCTCCCCTGATGAATTTATAGGCAGCCACAAGATCATCTCTCAGCCTTCTCTTGCGAAGGCTGAAGAGATCTAGGTCCCTCAGTCTCTTCTTGTAGTGCCTTGCCTGCAGGCCTCTGACCATATGAGTGGCCCTCCTCTGAACCCTCTCAAGATTCTCTGCATCCCTCCTGAAGTGCAGCACCCATAACTGGATGATGTACTCCAACTGTGGCCTGACCAGTGCTGCATAGAGGGAAAGCATCACCTCCCTGGACTGGTATGTCATGCATCTGCTAATGCATGATAATGTGTAGTTAGCCTTGTTGATCACTTTGTCACGTTGATGACTCATGTTCATCTTGGAGTCAACTATGACTCCAAGATCCCTTTCTGCTGCTGTGCTGCTGAGAAGGTCATCCTCCAGCCTGTAAGTGTGTTGGCGGTTCTTTTTGTCCAGGTGCAGAACTTTGCACTTTTCTTTGTTGAACTGCATCTTATCCTATTTCATTCTGCCCATTTTCCCAACCTTTCCAGATCTGCCTGGATCCATTCACTACCCTCTGGTGTGTTATGTTAACTTTGCCCCATAATTTGGTATCATCTATGAACTTGGACAGGGTGCTCTGTATGCCCTCATCCAAGTCACTGATAAAGTCATTGAATAGCACCGGTCCAAGGACCTAGCCTTGTGGGACTCCACTGTTCACATCTCTCCAGGTCAATATCAACCTATCCACCACCACTCTCTGGGTATGACCCCTAAGCCAATTTGCCACCCACCTGACCATGTAATCAACTTCATCATAGCCCATCAGTTTATTTACGAGAATGGAATGCGATACTGTATCAAAGGCCTTCTTAAAATCTAGGTAGATGACATCTACCTCGATTCCTGTGTTATAAGCATTTTGTGACCTGGTCATTAAAAGAAACAAGATTAGTCAGGCAGGATCTACCTGCAATGAACTTGTGTTGATTTCCTTTCAGCATTATTTCCCCTGCTGGGCTCCCACAAATGTGATCCTTAATGATTTTTTCCAGAGTTTTCCAAAGGATAGAGGTGAGACTAACTGATATATAGTTTCCTGGTTCCTTCCTACTCTTCTGCTTGAAAATAGGGACCACATTGGCCCTTTTCCAGTCCTCTGGGACCCGACTGGAGCAGCATGAGTGCTTGAACAGCTGTGCCAGTGGCTCTGCTATGACACTGGCCAATTCCTTCAGCACCCTTGGATGAAGTTCATCCAAGCCCACTGATCTGAACACATCTAGCCCCTCCAAGTGCCCCATTACTAAATCTATGCTAACAGTTGGTGGGCTGGTGTCCCTCCTGTGTCTATCTGTGGAACAATTGGGAGATTTGTCTTGGTCTGGTCTAGGAATACAGATGCAAAGAACTCATTGAGGAGCTCAGCTTTGTCGCGCCCCCCTCCCCGCCCCCCCCCATCATCAATTGCCCTAGTTTGTCCTATAGGGGTCCTATACTATCCTGCACCTTCCTTTTGCTCCCTATATACCTGAAGAAGGACTTTTTGTTGTCCTTAATTTTTATTGCCAGCCTAAATTCTAATTCTTCTTTGGCCTTCCTAACTGATTCCCTGCAAGTGCAAGCCAGGGAGGTACACTCCTTCTTGGTAGCTACCCACTTTTCCCACAGCCTGTATACCTCTTTCTTTGCCTTTAGGCTTTCCTGGACTTCTCTGTTCAGCCAAGAGGGCTTCTTGGTGCCCTTGCCCCCTTTTATGTACAATGGGATTGTCCCCTTCTGCGCCCATAGGATCGCTCCCTAGAGGAATAACCACCCTTCCTGGACCCCCTTTTCACCAATGCTCTTGAGCTTTAATGCCTCACTAACTAATTAACTAATCAAATTCTTCTTGAGCATCAAAAGCATGTATTTATACATTATATATTATACTCCTCTACCACCTCTTCCAGGCCTTTTGAATACAAAAGGGGTTGCTTTTTAATAGGGACAAAGAACTGATTTTAATATTAGGGGTGCACCGATAGAGATTTTTTGGGCTGATACCAATAGCTGATTTTTAAGGAGCCATATCAGCCAATACTGATCCAATTGCTGACATGTGGCCCGGGAGCATGGAAAGCAGCATTCGGCTGGTAAGTTTGTTGTGGGAGAAGGAGTGGAGGGAGGGAAGGGGCTTGGGGGCACAAATCAAGGCCCCCATGGTGAGGTGGGGAATGGGGCAGGGGCAGGTGCTGCCCAACCAGGGCAGGGTAGGGCATGGGACAGAGCTGCAAGTGGCTCATCTGGGGGCTGTGTGGAGGAGGGGGGTATCTCTCACTGCTGTGCGCGCCCCTGGGGGAGGTACAGGAAGTGTGTGCCCCCAGATCAGTGCATAGGGGGAGGGTGGGCTGCTGCTGTGAGCTGGGCCCGCTGTGAGCTGGGGCAGGCAGCAGCAGTGCTGGGAGGCGGGGCTGTGGGGCTACAGTGAATTTTGAGGTGGCTGCAGCTCCCCCTGCCCCATAGCCCCCTCCCAGTGCCACCACTGCTTGCTCCGAGTACAGCCCAGCCCCCCCGCCAGGAAGAGCCCGGCACCAGCCCCATCCCAGCCCTTGCCCCACACACCAATCCAAGGAAACATGCCCTCCATTCCTCCTCTGGGGGTGCCTGCAGCAGCAAGAGCTGCCCCCCCCACTCCCTGCAGCCCTTGGATGAGCCACTTGTGGCTCTGTCCCATGTCCTGCCCCACCTTGGCTGGGCAGCACCTGCCCCAGCCCCATTCCCTGCCTCACTGTGGGGGCCTCAGTCTGCCCCCCCCCCCCCTTTCCCCACAACAGATTTACCAGCCCAACACTGCCGGGCTGCATTCCTGGCCGCCTGCATGCTTCACTGTGTGCATGCACGGGACATTTATCAGTGACTTTGGCCACATCAGCCAAAAAAAGCTGATTGCTGATACTGTCAATTTTCCTTATATTGGTGCAATATGGGATTCAATATGGTCCAATATGGGACAGATGTATCGGTGCACCTCTAGTTAATATACCATATTTTCTCACATATAACAAACCCCAGAATAGATGTACGTTCTTTTTGAAACAATAAAGAGAAAAAGATTTTTTCAGAGTTATGGTTGCATAGAGCCACGACAACCTAGACTTTGGTTAATTAACCCTCTCTTTCCTGCTTAACTAAGTCAGAAACTCTATCTGGTGCTGAAGACTGGTCTCCGTGGGTAAATCTATGATTTTGAACAGAAGTAAAGAATTTCCAGGGCTGTGAAATAGGATGAGAGAGACTCAGAGCATCTTACAGACAGCAAAAATGCCCTTAGAAAGATTAGCTTCATTAGTGTGTGTTGATCTTATCTTCAGGCATAAGTTGATCTTAGTGGAACATAAAGCCATTAAAAAGGAAAGACACATGGTAATACCACTAGAGGGAAGAACAATGAGCTATTAAGTCAACTGACTCCCTTAGTTGCCTAAATAATAACGCAACAACTGCTACACTGTGCAGCAGGAATCAAAAGAGGGTGCTTCTATCCCAGGCAGAAAATCAGTTTCCCTGATAGTATATGCACTTCAAATTTGGGGGACTGATTTTGGAGGAAAAGGTGCATGTGATAAAATATGGTATAGTGCATATCCCCTCCACTCTCACATTTCATAACCAAATCAAAGGTAAGTAATAAATGGGTTATATTTTTTTTACCCATAGAATGTTTGTTTAGTGTTTTCTGTAGAGCAACGCACAGTCATGCAGGCTCACACACACAATGAAACTGAATTTTGATTTCCTGAGAGGTCTGAAATGATTTCTAATCTTTCCAGAACTGTCATCTTCTGCTGTATAAATAAAGCGTTCCACTTTTACCAAGGCTGTCAAAGTATTTGGTGTATGAATGTTTTTCTTAAATAAGCACTTCATTCTCTACTTTCTAGGAAAATGATGTAATTGATTATCTTATTTGAAGAAAGAGATAACAATGGTTCCAGGAATTACATGGCCTGATATGTCTAGGCCATGTAAACATTTTGAATAGGCATGTCAAAGAATGTTGCACATACCTGGCCAGGCATGGAATAATTTTGAACAGAATAGTATTTAAAATTTCATGTACATCAGGGATTTTTGGTTGGAAATATACTGAAGGTTAGCTAAAAGACTGACAAGTGAAATGTAGAGAATGTTCTATTCTGCATTTCAGTGTATCCTTTTCTATAGTGTTTTTTTCACACAAGCTTCTTATGAAATGGTTTTTTTCAACATGCCTACAAACTATGAATAAATATTCATATATAAAATTCAGGCCCTTTGGCCCTATTCTGCAAAGTTCTGAGTTCCTCAAGCAAGATGCACAAAGCTTGGAAGTCACCCATACATTTTGAGCCTTCAACACTCTACAAAGCACCACAATGTCAGCCAAAATCCCTTACCCAATAAGTGAAGGAATCATGGAACCAGCTAAGGGGCTATGGTAACCCTAAGTGCTCTTCCTACCACGTGAGGAGAAGAAATATCAAGTATTTTAAGGTTAATGACATTGTGGCTGTTGGTTGGTCAAGTACCACGAACAAAGACTGCTCTTGGAAAGTGTACAAAATCCTGATACTGAGCAGGAGATCATCAACTAGAAAGTCTTGTTAATCTAAATGAAAGGGACTTCAATTTGATTTGGATTCAAAGTGGGTCTTGTTACAGAAGATTCTCAACTACACATTGCTCCTTAAACAGGCTGGACCTTCATTCAGCTTTATGAAGGCCACCTCAAAGCAGTTTCTCTCAGAATGTGCCTTACAGCAACTCACTCTGAAGTTGGTTGTCTCTGTACCTGTTTCACCAGAAGAGTGAGTGTGTTTCAGATACACAGAGCTCAAAGCCCCTACACAACTTTCTATGTAAAGAAGGCAGTGCTAGTACTAAACTCAAAATTAATTGCCAAAAGGGTCTCCAGCTTTTATTTAGAACACTTAGCCAGCATATCTCTTCTTTTTGTTTGTTTGTTTTTCCTCCTGAAATGAAACTTGGCACCAAGAATGAAACTTAGCATACAGTTGTATCCAGGATTTTGCTTTATTACATTGTTAGGACCAAACCATTCATATTGTTGCTCCATCCATTTCTAGTTATAATCAAGCATTCTAAAGGTCAGGCTACCACTTTAAGATGGTGCACTAGAGTGTATCTTACTGTGTTACCCAATGGCTAGGACACCTCTTCTTGGAATATCAAGGATCTTGGGTGCCATGTTCTACTTGCTTCAGAAATGTACCAGGGAAAAAAATCTGCACATAGCAATAAAGATTAATCCACTGACTTCTGACAAAATTTTTTCTTGATCCTAGCAGCTAGATAAATCAAAAGTTTGTGAGAGAAGTCCCAATTCAGCTAGAACAGGGGTGGGCAAAATGTGGCCCGCGGGCTGGATGTAGCCAACCAGGCAATTCTATCTGGCCCGTGGGGCCCCTAAAAAATTTAGAAAGTTAATACTTATCTGCCCCTGGCTGCCTGTCGTGCGGCCCTCGATGCCTTACCAAAACTCAGTAAGTGGCCCTCTGCCCAAAATAATTGCCCACCCGTGAGCTAGAACCTCTCATTCTCACCATCCAGTGCTTTGCAGTCACCTATGGTAGGATCCAGGCCGACACAAAAGGGAACAAGAAAGAATGTTTACTTATCCTACAGTAGCTGTTGATGTTCTAGATTTTGTAGTCAATACAGCTGTGCTGATTGCTTCCTCTAGCTGTATTTTGAAGTCCTCCATTGCCACAGGCTTTGAATTGTAAGGGAACACACTGGTTTGCCCTCTGTGCTCTTTTATGGGAGCATGAGACAGCACAGACTAAATACACTGTGGGTGTGTCTACATGTGTCTTTAATGCACAGTGGCCTATTTTACTGTGCATTAATACGTTGCATTAAAAAAGCGTGATTATACTAATGCACAGTAAAATAGACTTGAGTCACTTAACAACTGTGTGGATTCGTTACTGCACATTAATGTTCATTTGTTTAGTACCTCACATTGGAGGTACTAGATTTCACATGTATTAGAAAAAGCACCTTAATGCACGTATAGCTGTGTCCTGATGGTTGCAAATACTGTAATTTCATCTATGAGGTATGTATTCGCTATATAGTGGGATCCACATTAAGTACAGTATCTCAAAGAACCACAGTTACTGTAGAATAAGTGACTGTTCTTTGTCATGTGCTATCCTTTCTGAACTCTGTGGAAGATCACGTATTAGCTGACTAGTGACGAGAATTACTAGACTGCTACAAAATACAGTTATTTCATAGAATCATTTAAAAATATTTTATTGGAGAAGACAGGCAGACATGAATCTCATCCAGGTTTTTCCTTTAAAACTAGCTGAACTGAGGATCTGTGCCAAAGGTGCTTTTATTTCCTCAAGGCACTGTCTTCAGAAGGTTAGATTGCTCCAAACAAGAGTTGACTTTATAATTCCACCAGCCTTACTTCATTTTTAAAAAGTGGGATTTTTAAAGTAAGTCCTGAATCTAGATTCTTACATACAGGATTATTTTACTAGTGATGGCCCAGAAACTAGCAATGATTATATAAATAAGGACAAAGAAAAATCTGAATTGACTGTAAGGTGAATTGAAGTTGAATAATTCCAGAACTTCAGCTGGGAAAAGAAGAAAAGATCACTGAATTCTAAAACAGACTTCAACATAGACAAAGAAAATGTTATTTTAGCGTAGATTAAGCCTATGCCTAAAATATAGAAGGATTATTGTGTCTGTTCAAGATGTAATTTCATGCCTGAGAATTTACATTGAAGGAAAACTGGTCTGGATCACATTAGCAAGGGTCCTGTTTTACTGTCAGTTTAATTAAATGGAAACTGCTGGCAAGGAGACTGGAGTAGGTTTATAGAAGCAATACTATTTTGTATGTTGGAACAGGAAACTGTTCGGTCTTCCAGTTTGAAAGGGACACAAAAATGAAACCTGTGATTCATTCTTGTTTACAAACTCCCAGCTAGTTTACAGTGACCTTAGTGAAAAATTAACTACAATTACAAGTTATACATAGAGAGCTTTACAATAGCTGAAGACTTCATAGTTATGAAAATGTTGATCTTTAATAGAGAGGTTAGAATGTAAAAGTTTTTTCTAGATAGCACATTGATCTTCAAAAGCGCACACTTTCCCCTTTTTATTTAATTTGAATAAGTTGACAAGATGTGTAGTGGGTGTTCTGTTTGCTTGTTGCAATCTTGTTGTTAGGCAAAAAAAAATCCCTTTAAGAACAGTGATTTATCTGTTGACTGTGTTTGGCATGCTTCCTTTGGGCTTTGATTTTTAAGAGAAACATATTTGATTACTTTAATAGGCAAAACACCAAACCTGACTTGTAGAAAAAAACATGTTTTCTTTTCCTTTTTTGTGTTCTGTTTACTGTATTTTCACATTCTGTGTTGTAATTGTACAGTAATTTCCAGTTAGAGGGAACAATAGTGGAACAGGGCTGCAGACTGCTCCTTCCAGCCTAATCATTTGAGAGCCAGTTGTTCTGAATGACTCAGAAATGTGACTGAAAATTAATGTTTATGCCTTTTAAAAGCCACTCTTTGACACAGACTCAGATTACATCAAATGCTTTTTCTCCTTATAAAATTATTTATATAACTGACTTGTATATACCTTTTATTTATATTAATTTTTTTATATCTGTTGGAAATTCTCAGTAAAACTTATGAACTTAAAAGGTGATCTGCAAAGGAGAAAACTTGGCCTGTGCCTCTTTCCCCGTTTTTTCTTTTTTCAGATGTATAAAAAAAGGCCTGAAGAGGAGTTTTTCTTCCTTCACTTCTTTGCTGCTTGTTTTTCACATTGGAAATTGAGTTCTTGTTTATCTCCTCTATGGTGACTGGAGACCTAGTGAAATGATGACATCACAAAGTAAAGGAGAATAAAAGTTGAACATTTGAGACAGAAAAGATTTTAGTAAGCTCAATAAAAACATTGCTTTTTAACTCTGATCTCTAATGACAACTAGACAGAATATAATTTTTGATTCAACATTCTTCAAATATGATGTCAAGATAAACAATATGCATTTTTGAGCTCCACAAGAAAGACAAATAGAAAATTAAATATTTTAAAAACACAATAACAAAACAACCCACCCCAAAAAATTCTTATAAGCAGAGGAAAGGACAGTTATATTTTTTTTCCCTAAAAAAAATCCTTTGCAGGTCACTTTTTTTTCAATAGTGTGAAGAAATAAAATGAAAGGGTTTATGATGAAATTTGGAAAAGTGCTTGGTGTTAACTTAAACCTTTTTTGTCTGCTTTTATCACCAGTGTAAGGAGAATTTGTGTTTAATATTGGCTTCAATAGGTGCATACTTTTGCATTGTATCTATAGTTAGTTCCACTGAAATAAACAAGATTCCACATGAAAACAAGGTTAGGAAAGGCATTATATGAGCACAGCAAAAGGGAGAGCAAGAAACACCTTGGAATAACAGACTCTCTCCCATCTTCAGGAGCTATAGCCTCCTTATTCAACAGTTCCACACACTCCAACACCAGCACCCAACATGTCCCTACAACTGCACCAGCAGCTCGAGGTGCAGAGGTGAAAAACTTCCATTTTTTTTCCAAGGACTCAGATCAGCTGGTTAGTTGTTCCTTGAGCTGGCTAGTGTCCAAGGCTAAGTATAGACAGTCAAAAAGCCCAAGGCTGAATAAATTCAATCTTCGCAGGTTAGTCTAAGCTGTGTAAATTGAACCGATAAGCAAGTGAACATTCACTTTTGATTCCAGAAATGCAGTCATGGGCCTGCAGTGGCCCAGGCCAGAAGATGGGCGGTACTAGCATGCCTCCCTGCTCTGCTGGAGCAGACTGGGCCAAAGCTAGCTCACTCACCCTTAGAGATGAGGTGGTTGTGGTTGTGGGGGAAGTGCACAAAGCATTCTGGGATGTTGGGGGACTGTGAGTTAACTTGACTCTGGAGGAGATCTGGGACAGAGGTTTAATAAACAAACTTAACCTACATCAGTAAAATCTCATACTACATCCATCTATGTTTATCTTAAACTGGTTTTGGGCATTTTCAAAGCAGTTTACGTGCACTGAACTTCTGGGCTAAGTACAGACATTCCGGAGGTTAAATTGGATTCAGAATGGCCACCTGATTTAAACTTAGCTTGTCCCACTGTCAACCTTACACTTACAGATCTGGTCTCAGTGACAATCAATCAGTCTAAACCTGTAACTTGGGTTGCATGGACACAAACTAATCTAAAAATTGCAGAACTCAGTTTAAGATAAACCTAGATCTGTGTAGCATCAGACTGGTTAAACTGGTACATAGAACTTCTATCCAGTTTCCCCTCTGCAGCCCTGGAGCTGGTAAAACACAACCACTGGCCCCAGCCCCAGGGCTGCTCTTTTCACTTTCCCCTTCTCTGCACTGATCTATTTCTTGCCCCCTGGCCTCTCACTTCCCCCCAGCCAGCACTCTCAACTCCAATCCTACAAGCTGCTCTGGGTGCAGCCGCTTTTATCAGTGTTCACCAGTGCCAGAGCCGAACAAGTAAGTTCCAATGCGGGGGAGGGGTGGGAGGGATGGGGGCTTTCTAAGAGACTCCCCACCCCACCCACAGGTTGCATCTCTCCTCCACCTGCAGGATGCAACTGCCCCCCCTACCCCTTGCAGGTCACACCTACGCTCCCAATTCTTGCAGGTTGTTCCTGTCCGCCTTATCCCATCCACAAGTTGCACCTCCTCCCCCACACCACCTCCAAGTCACCCCTGCTCCCCTTGCCCCTTGTGGGTCACGTTTGCTCCTCCTACACATAGCATGTTGCGCCTGCTCCCCCACCTCACCTGCAGGTCATGCCTGCCCCTCTATCCCCACCTGCAGGTCTCACCTCCTTCTCCCATGGGTTGTTGTGTGTGCTCCCTCTATGTCTCGTGGGTCATGCCTACTACCCCCACCTCACCCACAGGTCATGCCTGCCCCCCGCACCTGTGGGTTGAACCTGCCCCACCCCACCCCACCAGTGGGTGACACCTGCCTCCCCTACCCCACCTATGTATTATGCCTGCCCCCCTACCCCACCCACAGGCCACATCTCCCCCCAGCCCCTGGCAAACCCCTGATCCCCTCTAGTCTGCTAGACCCCAAATACCCTAGCTAGCCCCAACCATCCTGACTTGCCTGATATTAGGCAGCCTTTTTTAATCGATTTAACCTCCTCCTAACACTCCTGATTGTCTGTACTTAGTTCTGTTGTGTTACAGATTTGAACTGGTTTCTAATCACTTATACTGGTTTAGGTGCAATTTCTGTCCTTAGCCCAAGGGTACACAAAACCTGGGACTGTATAGCATTTCCTGTAAAAATCAAGAAGGACGATCCATGTAAGCAGGGATATACTGATCCTATTTAAACATGGAAAAGGAGATAAAAGTCTCTCTCTCTGTCTCTGTGTATATATATATATATATATATATATATATATATATATATAGTGGTCTTTTGTTTTAATTGTGGAGGACCATGGATTTCAGGGTATTTTACAGAGTGACTTTGAGAATTTTTATCAGGGATTTTTCAGTTTTCAAATATGGAACACCAGAATTCCTACTAGGGAGGCCAGTAACAGGACCGTGCCTGCTCAGAGCTAGCACCTTGGACTCAGCTGGAGATGGCTGACCTCCTGGCCAATTGGGGCCAGGAGGACATGCTTTGACAGTTCAAAGCACGCCACCACACTGGAAACATCTTCTGGGTGATAGCTGCCCAGATGGCCAGGCACGGACACACATGGCTGTAGTGGCACACAAAGGCCAACCCTGCAGCCACAGCCCACTGGCAGCTGGCCCAGAGGAGCAGATGCCTCTACTGGCTGTGCGTTCCCATCTGGGTCTGACAGGTGCACAGCAGGTCACAGCCAGGCAGCAGCCTCCACTGCCACACTGCTGCAGTGGGTAGAGGGTGCAGGGAACTCTCAGGGCTGCTTCAGCAGTCCAGCTGGCAGAAAGGGTAGTGTCCTCAGGTACTAATTGGCTGGGCCCCAGAAGCTCCTGAGAGTGAGTAGCCCTGAGCTACTTGCCAGTGCAGTTTTTTGTACTGTTGGGGCCAGGACAGGGCACCTTTTTATACTGCTGGGGATAGTACAGGTGCTGGCCCCAGGCTCTAGCTCCCCCAGGCTGCAAATCAGGGAAGAGCCAGGCAAGGTTATTTTGCCCCAAGTGGCACAATTTGCTCCACAACAAAGTGCATGTCCGAGCATGTGTGCCAAGGCAAAAAGCCCTGGCTCAAATTTTCACCGCTTCTATTTGAGCTGCTGCAAGTGCATGTGCTTGCATGTGTGGACACACCCATTGTATCAGTGGTGGTGCTAAGTGTCCTGGGCCCAATCCAAAGATCACTAAAGGAGCCTTTCTGTTGACTTTAGTATGTTTGGATCAAGCTGTCACTCTAACTCCAACCCCACTTTCAAGAACCATGTTACCCTGGACTTGCTGAAAATTCCTTACCAATTGTAATGCTAATGTATCTATTATAACACAAAGTGCGATAATTCCTTTATGTAGGACAGATTGTTGTGTTGAAGATCTACAGGAAGATTAAGCTCTTAATGGAGAAACTGCCTTTTAATCTTTGGCACTGATACAGTTTATATTTATTCTTGATATTTTACCTAGAAAGGAGAAAGGCTACCAGCCATAATAATGTTGGGAATCAATGCCAGTTAAACGTTTTAGTCACCAGAAACAAAATGAAATTCTCTTACAGATAGTTTATTTTGATTTTTCTTTCCTTTCCTACTTCATAACAGTATTTCAAATAATTATGTTGATTTACAATTACAGGTATTTTAATATTTGTAGGATGCTCTGTCCAAGCAATGCCAGCTTATTGTTTCTGCCCCTATCCAATTATACAGTTTGAGTTTAGACAAGCAATAATGCTGTAACAGAAATATCCATCATAAAGGATTGAATTTCATGAAGTACAGTATAAAAATACTTATAGCATCAATCTAAAAGTCACTTTTTGGTAAGAAAATTACTACTTGGTTTGTCTTTTAAAGAAAGGAGAAAATAGGAGACTTTTCTGAATCTTTCCCTAAGCCTAATATGGAGCCACAGCCCAATGACAGCAAAAGGGAACATTTTGATGGCAAGCAGAGTATGATAGAACAGAGTAATTATTTCCACTAGAAAATGAGGATCCTGCTTTATTTGTACAATAACACAAAGTCATTATTTGGCTACACCACTGTAAAGAAACAATAAAGATCATATTTAATTTAAGTATCATCTCCCAAGTGATTTCTTGTTTTCTTTCAAGAACTTTGGCTACTAAAACAAATTTAAATTGCTGATATAGTTTCCCACTGCTTTTTTTTTCCCAGAGGAATGGAAAGATTCTCCCCTCCTCCTTAGCCCCCTCACATGTAGACCTCTGGTATTCCAGAAATTTGACTTTGTTTGTAGGGAATGGCTCATTTTTCTGTAATGTAATATGAAGCATTCTTGTGTTTGGATACCATGAAGTAGAGAATGTAATGTTCCAGCTTACCATGATAAGGATATGATCTGGTTAAGATAGAAACACTAAAGGAAATTAGTTATTGTACTTTTTTTAAAACATATTGTTTGTGTAACAGTTTCATTTGGAATAATTTTGAGTAATCTTGGAGTACATTTTAAGATTTTTTTTGACCCAGATAAAAAGTGCAGCTTTAAGATATTTCTCCTAAAATAAATTTCAGACCACCTCATTTATAGTCAGCATGCCTTGATTACTTGCAGACATACTGGAAATTTACATGCGCTTTTCTCCATTATAAAACACTGATCTGTTCATATCATTAGTTCCCTCATGACTAGAGTTTGGCAGCAAGCCAAGGCAGTCTAAATCTGTAGCTGTAAATCGTGAGTTGAAATAGCAGAAAGTGGATTTGTAACTTAAAAAGTGTAAACAGTTTGGAAAATGAAGTAATTTTAGAGTATGATTGATTGCCTTGAGATTGTACTTTAAATTAGCCTAGGGTCTCTAGTGCAGATATATTCACTAACTGCTTATTATACATTTTCACTTTTCGGTGGAATAATAGCATTGTTTGTAGGCTTCTAAACAATATATGCTTCTCCTAGAGTGACCTTTTAGGAAATGAATAGTTTTATTGTAAGTCTATTACTTTGCCTGAAACAACATTTTTGAGTTATTAATTTGACTTGTCCTATAAATAAAGGATTCAAAATGCAAAGCAGCTGCATTACACTGCATATAGTTTGTCAAACTTGTACTTAAACATCACCATTTGAGATTGATAATGCACAGCATAAATAGTTTTTTTTGTGGTAAATTAGTAATGTTTTGTGTAGCCCATGGTTACTGAAGATTAGTCCTTGAATATTATAGTAGCAAAAATTATGATTACTTTAGCACAAGTGATTAGTTAAGATTCTGGGGACTGGCATATCACAATCACTTGCTTTAAGGACCCTAGTTCATTTAATTGCATAGTTAAGTGTCAGAAATGCACTGGCTGGAGAGTTTCCGGATAAAGAAACATAAGAGTCTTACCATTACTGCTCTTGCACACACATCCTTTTCAGTTCTACATGGATCTTTTGTGTGTTACTAGTCATACCTGCCACCATGGGTCCTTTCGTAAGGAAAGAAACGTAACAGAAACTGTACATCTATACAGCACCCAGCTAAATGGGTTCCCAATCCTGACTGGATTTTTCAATTTGCCTTGTTAACATAAATACTAGCAGCTACTGCATGCAGTGATAACAGTGGGGACACAGTGCTGATGACATTGAATTAGTAGTATTCCATGATGTAAATGAAAGATGCATAACTCAACCCTCTTGTTTGAATTGCATTAAATACTGCAATATGTAGGTTGTGACACACAAAAAAATACGGCTTATAGAACATAGGCATTGTGTTGGGAGAGATAGGTGGGTGTTAGAACCTCCTCTTATTCATGATTCAGCACTGGAGTACATGGAGAAAAAATAGGTTTTTAGCCTTCTGACGTTATAATTCATGATAATATTGTTTTAAACACACTGGTGACTGTAGGCTAAGAACTGAACCTGTTGCATAGGGGAAATTAGAACAGATAGAAAAAAGATGATCAGGAAAGGCCTATTTTTGGAATACATTAAATCATATTCTAAAACTTTATAGAGAAAAAATCATTTTTTACTATATTGAGGTAGGAAGGAGAATGGTGAAAGGAACCTCTTTTTCTTTTGCCACAGGAGCTACAATCAGACACAGTACACAGCTCCATGGTGCCTTGTCCAAGCCAGGCAGCCAGCTGGTGCCTTTGCACTCCATGGCTTCATAAAGGCATGTGCCATTTGAGTTCAGAGTGCAGTATAATCTGCTAGCATAGACTAACTGAAGCATTGCTGCTATTTTTCCAAAGTAGTTATAAAGAGGTAGGCTCCCACGTACTTTTATGTATCATCAGTCACCTGCACAGCCCAGCACCTAGTGTCTCAAGGTTCCTTAATGTGGAGCGTCCTCAGTTTAAACTTTAGAGTATGCATGTGACATAACAAAATTATGTATATATAACATATATATAAGATATACATGTGCATGCCTAAATGTTAAATTCATTGCAATTCATGGTTGCATAAAAATATTTGAAAAGTGTAACATGCTTCATTTAAAGCAGACATAAGCACCTATCATAAATACTTACAACTATTTAAAGTAAAAATGTAAAGAAGTGATTAGAGTTGCAATCTTTCATCTTGTCACTTGTAGATCAATTTCTGAGATCCAGCAGAGTGCAGAGTTTAGTCCTTTGGTTCTGTCAAGCAATTGATAGCTAGTCTCCTGAGACCTGTCTCTGTTCTCCCTGCCTATCATTGGTCCTGCCATTTTCATGACAGCTTTACTCGCATTGTCCTCCCTTGTCTTCTGCACTTTTAACTCAAGGGTTTGCAGTTATACTTGTGAAAGAAGTAGGGTTTAGATGGGCAGAAGACTGGGAGCCAGGACCTGATGAAAGCTAATTCAGTTCTGTCATTGACTCACTCTTGTGGCCTAGGGCAAGTCACAGCTTCTCTGACCCTGTTATTTAATTTGTCAAATAGGGAAAATAATACTTATCTGTCTAACTATTCTCAGGGATGCCTGAGGATTAATTAGTGTCTATTAAATGTTTTGAAATAGACTGCACTACCTACTATTCAAGAACACTTCAAGCTAGTATATCAGTGGCTCTCAACCTATTCAGGTTCAAGGCATCCCTTGTTAGACTCAAGGCACCCTTCAGAAAATACCAGCTCTTAGTTTTCACTCATTTTCTTAATACAAAAAAAATATTAAAGCGATTCTTGTGTTAGAAAGATTTCAGAAAGACCACAATGGATTAGGATGTTTTTAACATGATAAGTTCCTCTTTGAAATCTCTGGGTTTATCTTGTGAATCATGTTTGCATACCTAGGGTAAGTACAGACCGTCAAAAAGCCAGAAGCTGAATCGATTCAATCTTTTCTTAGTCTAAACTGCATAATTTGAACCAATACGCAAGTGAACAGATATTCACTTTTGATTCCAGAAATTCAGCCACATGCTTGCAGTGGCCCAGGCCAGAAGCTGGGAGGTGATAGAGCACACCTCCCTGCTTGGCTAGGGCAGACAGCTCTAGCCAAGTATAGCCTGCCCACCCTGCAAAGCGGGAGGGTTGTGGGGGAGGTGCAAATATCCTGGGATGCTGAGGGACTGTAATTTAACTTGAATCTGGAGGGGATCTGGGACAGAAGTTTAATAAACCTATTTAACCTAAATCAGTTAAGTTTGATACTACATTCATCCAGGTTTATCTTAAACTAGTTTCAGCCATTTTGAAAGCTGTTTATGTGTACTTAACTTCTGTTGTTTTCCAAATTTGAACTGGTTTCTGATCACTTATACTGATTTATGTGTAATTTCTGTCTCTAGCCCCAATGGTGCTTACACTGGAGGCAACCTGCAGCAACCTTGAAAGGATCTCAAGGAACCCTAGGATGCTGTGGCACCCTGGTTATAAATCACTGTAGTAGATAGTATGTTGAGCATGTTTTCAACTCTCTGGCCTGCTTCTCTGCTGGCAATCTGACCTCATTCTTGCATGAGTGTAGTACAGCCAGCCTGACTTTTTGCTATCTTTGCAAGCAAACAGGCAACCATTCACCAGACCCTCCTGGGCAAATTTTACTGGAGGCCTTCTCCCTGGCTGATGGCTTTGGAGAAACAGTTTGACTAAAGCATGGAGTAGGAGGACATTCATCCAGATGTGACTTCTAGCTAACCATTGCTGTCTTTCGTCTACAGGCATTACATGTTCTGGAATCCTTTTCTTTCCCTGCCTTAAAACATAGCATGTATAGAATCTTCTATTTGCCGCCTTTACTGACAATGCAGATACTATAATGTTGCCTTTGTCTAGGGAAATTGTATCCTAGTTCTCTGTAGAGGACTGGTAATTGGATAAGAGTCTTCAGAGTCTGATATCCAAGAAGTCTCTGAAAGAGTGGCACTCTGTTATGGCGAGTGTGGTAAAGGCCAAAAGACATTGGGCCCTTCCTTTTTTAAAAGGTTGTATTCCTTTCTTAAAAGCCTGCTCTAAACTGCCTCTGTTCACCTTCCAATCTAGATAAACTACACTTGCTAGTAAGACCCAAATGGCAAAATCTGCTTTTGATTAGAATAACAAATTGTAGAGTAGGCATCTCTTCTAAGGTATACTAAAGTCATTGAAAAGGTGTCCAATGATTTCATTAGACTCTAGATTAGGGCACAAAGTCTTTCCCTGACCATTTCCATCTCTAGCTATTTTTTTGTTCTATAGCAAGATCCTTATTCACTATGACTTCTGCCGTTCTCTTCAAGATACCATTGATAGTCCAATTTGGAGTGCCTAAGTCATGCTTTTCTTGATTTTGGGGATCTTTGTTAGTTTTCTCAATGAGAGCAGGACTTGGTTAAAGCCAACTTGACAGAGGTTATTTTTTCCAGTTGTGCATCATACTTCTCTCATGGGATGACTAGTATCCAACTAGATGGGAAAATCTATTTGAAGTTTTCTGAGTGAAATTTTTTTAATTTTAATATTAATTGATTTTCTTTACACTTCACCAGATCTTCAGTTAACGTTTCCAGACTTCCCATTGGACATTCTGACTTTCCTTTTCCAGTTTCCATTTTCATTGGAAATATCCCTTAAAAATAAAACAGAGAGCTGTTTACAAAGGTTAAGTTTAACAGTCAAGAGGAGGCAAAACAGAAATTTTCTTTGTCTCACACCCAAACCCTCCCAGCATGTTCTTTTCTCCTCCTGAAATGCCCCCTACGTTGAAGAATGGAGGGTGTCTGGTGGAGATTCTGTCCCCAGTGGGTTTATGTCTTTGGAAAGTTCTTTTCTGAATGACCTATCCTGGACACACAGGAGGTCCCTGGCTCATCCAAGCTCTAATGTCCTGGGTCCTACTCAAGTCCCTTTTCCTGTGTTCATTGAATTGCCTGTCACTGGATCTAATAAAACAGAGATTATGTTAACCACCTATTTTGTGTTCCTTCTTTTTGTTTTCATTACTTCAAGATAGGCCATTTCTTGAGCAATAAAGTCAGACTAAATGGTCACAACAGTCCCCTCCAGGCTTAAACTCTATGGTTACATCCAGACAAGCATGGCCTTGCAGTGTGTGGTGCTGCAAACACATCTGCAACGCCACATACTGCACAGTTAGGTGTTCTCTGCACTGTAAGGGCATGCTGCCGGTGTGCACTGCTACGTTGGTTTTTTTTCTGTGGGTTTTTTTTGATCCTTGGGGTCAAAAAAATCCACAGGAAAAAAAAAACAGAGCAGAGCAGCGCATGCATAGGCAGCACACACCGCTGAAAAGTGGAGCCAGGCTACCTGAAGTCATGCTGAAGCTGCCAGCCAGACTGCCTGGCAAGATCACCACTGCTGCAGCCCCAGGAGGCCACCAGGACCCCAGGTAAGGCCTCTGGGCCCAGCCCAGTGCTGGCCACAGTCTCCCCTACTGCCCCTGGGGTAACTTGCCATGCGCCAAAGCACACATGGCACGGGTGTTCCCCAGGACAAGTAGCTGCAGTGCAAGATGTGCCACTGCTACTTGTCCCTGGGGATCCAAACATCCACATTCGTCTGGATGTGGCCTGTGGGTGCAAACAAGCATTCACTGCACCCAGTCTCAGTTTAGACAGCTTACTTTAAGCCACTTAAACCTAGACTGAGAGCAGTGCATGTGGCCATTTGCCACTGCTGGAAGTGGTATGGGCATCCCAGTAACTCAGGGTGGGGGGAGGGGCTGGTGAGTGAGTAAGGGAGGTTGCCTAATTGGAGTGAGGGAGCTAAAAGCCCAATCACTTTTGGGGGCAGGGAATAGGAACAGCATAACCCTGGAGCTGGGGTGAGTGGCTGGCGCTTCCAAGCCCAGAGGCTGTGCTGTGACCATGTGCTGGATTCACTAGATTAGGTTAACCCTTTTTCAGTCTAAGTTAATGCATTTCCTGAACTAACTTAGACTGGGCACACCATTTTTTGGCTTATTTAAAGCTCCTGAGCATCCAGAAAAGTGGAAATTTAGATTGACCTATCAATCTAAATGTGATGCTTCTACATAGGCTTATGAATGTGTCATCTTTCTTCTCACATACTTCTCTTTCTGAATCAACATTTCTCATACACATTTTCACTCATTTCTGGAGGAGGGGCAACAAACTCAGGTCAGGGATAAGAAGCAGACACTTGATGCATAAGGATTGGCTGGTAAATACCAAATATTAAAAAAAACAATTAACAAGCAGAAAAATCTACTTATTGTTCTTTTTAAAAAAATCCATGTTACTAGTACTAAATGGGCATGTCTACATATGCATTAGGTCCAGAACCATTTTAATCACGAGTAAATGCTCCTAGGCAGGTATCCACATGTGCAAGGAAGCAGCAGCAGATTTGCTGCTAATGGCAGAAAACTGCTTCTGCTTCCTGGGGCCCTGCAATGGGTGCTAGCCTAGGGACTAGCAGGGAGCACTGGGCCAGGAGACAGCTGTCTCCTGGTGGGGGCTGACACATTGCACCCTGCCCTGGGGGCGCTGTGTGGTGCTGGGTCGGGAACAATGTCCCCCTGCCCTGGCAGCAGTGAGCTCCTGGCTCCAACTCTCCAGTCATGGGCAGGGGCTTGGAAAGAGCTGCAGGTGGTAGGGCAGGTCCCAACCCCAAACCCCAATAAGGATCTCCCATTGCTGGCCCCATGGTCACAGAGCTGGTACTGAGAGATAAAGATTTCTCAGCCTGAGCCTCTCGAATGCAGAGCTGGCACTGGGAGATCCTTACTGGGGCAGTGGCCTGGGACCTGTCCCTCCCCTGTGACCTCAGAGCTGGGGTTTTGGAACTCCCTGCTACCAGGGCAAAGGGACATAGTTCCCTCCTAGGCTCGGGTAGCAGAGCCCACACTGGCAGCAGGCAGCTCCTGATGGCAGGAAGCAAACTCCCACCCCCTGGTGGCCAGCTGACCAGAAGCAGATTTGCTCCCAGTCAGACATCTATACAAGCACTACTGCACAGTAACTAATCACAAATAAATTTGCTACTTGTATTTGCAGGTAGCAAATTTACTCATGATTAGCAAGGTTTACTACACAGTAAGCGTGTGTATGTGTAGTTGCGCACACTTACTTACGTAGCATCTCACGTAGATGCATCTAGTATATATTTCACTATGGCTTTAAGAGTAGAAACGTGTAATTTCACTGGAAAAAATAGCATGGGTTTATCTATACAATATTTTTAACAGAGTTTTTACTTCCTAGCTATTTTTTTTCCTTTTCTTTGATTGGCTTCCAAAAATGTTATTAACATGTTGTAAAACAAATATAAGGGAATACTGAAGCTTATTAAAAATTGCTTCTTTTGTTCATATCTGGCAGTTGACAAATTGTCTTCTGCTGTATCTTACCTGTTCTGGTGTGAAAGGTTACCAGAGAAAATGGCTGCAAATAAATTGCTATTGAATGTTGTTGAAGATTAAGCATACTGCTTCTCTATTAAGGCTCTCTTTTAAAGCTTTCTATTCATACTCTTCCCTGCATGTCTCTCTAACACTTGTCTGTTACATTATGTTTGGCGCACAAGGAAACATTAAATAGAAAAGAAACGCCTGACTGTGGTGTTACTAAACCCTATTATCCTTCTGTCACATGTCCACCAGGAAAAGGTACAATTTTGGTCCATATTGATGATGATTTCTGAAGCTTTTGCTAACTGTCTTCAGAGAGGATTTCTAGAAACAAATGAAAGTGAAAAGGATATTTTTTACACTTTGAAAATCTTAAATGTAATAAGACAGTAAAATGTAATTATTCTTACTTCTCCTTGTGTCAAAGAAATCAGCATTACAGTTAGGGAGCTGAGGGTTAAATTGAGCTTGTTATTTTTATACAGGCCCAGATACTGCTTATGTGTTGTAAATTGTTAAGAGTAGATAATGCGGTTTTTATGTATACTCAATACACTACAAGAATTAACAGGGTTGTGATTTCATTAAGGGTTTCAGAGAGGGCATAAATGTCAACAGCAAAGCTTAACTGTTTAAATCACTGGACTCTTTCCACACACCACCCTTCAAGTCATGTTTCTGAGAATGGCAGGTAACTGTACTTGCTATAAGAGGCCAAAATTCCACTGAATTTTTAGAATGATAGTGAAAGGGCCCTTGCAGGAAAAAACAAAGATAAGGCTTTTGACTCATACTTTTGGGGGTAATGGAAAATGAAGACATTTATTTCTGCCTTATAGGAAAAGGTCCTGATAACAGTGTCTTGTAACTAATGCTGTGTGTGTGTGTGTGTGTCCTGATAACAGTGTCTTGTAACTAATGCTCTGTGTGTGTGTGTGTGTGTGATTCAGTTAGTCCCCTATTGGGCTTAAGAACTTGGGTTTAACTAAACATGTCTTCTAGACAAAGCATCAAGTCTTGTTCCAAAGACTTGATTGCAAACATGGAGAATCTCTCACTTCTTTGGTAGTTTATTTCAGTAGTTAATTGTGATTAACCATTGGATAAAATGCTTCGCAGATTTGCATTCACTAAATAAGTAAATAAAATTGGATGAAAAACTGTGTGCCTATTTTTTATTTGAATTTGCCTTGCCATTGGTTATTGTTATGCCTTTAGTCTTTTTCACCTCCAGTGTTTTTTTGGTATGCACATCTTGGAAAAAAAATGAAACATAAAGTTAAAAAAATTAAAGGTCAAAGTATGGCCCACTTCTCAAAATATTTGCACATGTAAATAAATTTTAAGCACATGAGTAATCCCATTGAAGTCAGTGGAGCTATTCACATATGTAAGGTTATTAACTGATTGCAGGATCAGGCTTTTAGTGTGGTTGTAGGTTGGATGGTGTGCACAGGCTACTGAAAATGGTGTAGTTAAACTGCACTTTATGAATTGAATTCAGCTACAAAATGCTGGTTGAGTTATGTCTGTGAGAATGATAACACTTATTATCTGTCTGTTCATTGTGTAAATCCTACCTCAGAAAGAAATATAGCATGTTTGAATTCAGTTGAAGTAAAATATATTATTATTTTATTTCATTATTAAAAGGTATTTTTACTGTTTGTTTGCTAAAATCACAGCAGCTGCTGTGTTAGGGCATTAGATTATTTAAAAGCAAATACAGAAAAATAAAGCCATAGAGAGAACAATTGGCTTGTCTGATGTGACTTGATTCCTCTTTTTGGCCTTGTCATATTCCAAATTATATTTTAACCCTTTACTTTTTCTTGTTTTAATTTGCAGTAGAATTGAAGCTTTTTATCAGTAACCAAGACAACCAAGATAAAGATTTATTTCAAAGCTGATGCATGTACAACTTAAATGTTCCACATTTTGCAGAACCTACATCCGAAAGGGGACAGCAGGCCTTTGCTTAGTTTTATAATCACTCTCCATTTCCCCATCTACATTCTTTAGACAGCTAATAAGGCAGTTTACAAAATCTTTTGTATCATAAAGAATGATTTCCTGAAGTGATCCATCACCTTAAGGATGTGGGTTGACCCAGTTCCAACACTGGTGCCATAACTTTAAAAATAGAAAGAAAACAAATCTTTCATTTTTGAGGAAGAGGTCATACCTTTGTGATCTTTTGGGGGTGAAAGGAAATGACAGAAACCCATTTTCAAATTTAGCTAATTCAAAAGAGATATGGCCAAATTTTATGCTCCTCAGCTTCTGCTGTGGCACTTACTAACTATTCAGCGGGATATCAAAGCAGAGCTTTGAAAAATATCAGACAAGGAGAAGAAAGAGAGTCTCTCCCAGGTAGTAGTGGAGAACATTAAAAAGGAGACAAAATAAAATTCTGTAAAGTGAAGCCAAGATTTCCATGGGCAAGGAAATCGAATTTTGAAAACGACTGTTTAAAAAAAAAAAGACAGAAATTATGGTGCTCAGTGTGTGACTTGTATGTATCAAGAGAGTCCCTGGCAATTGTCTATGATGGGGAGTGTTGGGAGCCTTGAGTCAGTCGCATTTCATCAGCCAAATTTACCTCTGAATCCACCCCTTAGAGAATTGTATTTTTTTCTGCTGAAAGTGTGTTTAGCCCCAATTCTCTGACTTCCTTTGGAAATAGAATAGGTGGCTGACAGATATGGCACTGGACTAGGAATCATGGAAACTTGGGGGAATATCATTGCCCCATTGAAATGAATGACAGAACTCCCACTAAGATTTCACCCCTGAATTTTGCACTTAGCTCTACCATTGATTTGGTTGGTGACCTTAAAACATTCTCCTAGTCTTAGCCTCTCTTTCTATACAGTGGGAGAAATCATATTTATTCATCTTTGCAAGGCATTTTGAGATGTATAGTTGCAAAGTGTTCTATAAAACCTGAGTATTATGATTGTCAGTCAGGCTTTTTGGAGGCTGAAAAACCTCATAAACCTGCCTCCTAAGATACAAATGGATTCTGGGAGAGCAAAGCAGGATCTGTGGCTATGAACTCCTGGATCAGGATGTAAAGAGGAATGAAAGTGTCTGATTGGAAACTTTTGCAGTATTATATTTCTTTCATCTTCTACAAAAAATGAATGTATTATTTGAATCCAAAATGATTTAATGAGATAAACATTATAGAAGATTTAATTAAATGGATCCACTGTCAGTCATTGATCAATATATTCAATTTTTCACTCTGTTAAATAGGACTAGAACAAATCAGATCCAAATCACTAGCTACAAAGTAATGTTCTTCAACTATAGGCTTTAAAGTACGTATTAGATGGTGCTGGGTTTTTTATAGGACTCCATTACTATGGGATTGAACAGTAGTTTCAATCTTCAGAAGATTTGTATGTATTCTCTTTCATTTCAGATGTTAAAACTAATTTTAGGAACTCTCTGAACTGCTCATGTACTTCTGGCATTGTGACAAAAAACAGAATGTTGTGGAAGTGACATGAGACACTGTGAACTAGTCCTCTGTCCTTGCCAGGAAAAAAAAGCTGGCACATCCAGAAAGATTGTGTATGCATTTTGTGTTGTATATTAGTAATATGGTCTTTCTATTTGCTACCATTTTAAAAACAAAATAGGACAGTTGAACATTAATAGGATATTTACTCTAATGGGCATCTTGTTAATATCACCATTCTCTGGTAAAAACAGCAATAATCACTTTATTCCATGTACTATACCAAATTGCTTCTGTTCTTGATTGCATTAACATTCAAATCAAGGGGAATTTCTTAAAATAGGGACATGTAACATGGGTCTTGTCAACAAAGCAATATCCCTGTTGTGTTGATAATTTACCCAAATTTATTTAAACCTGAAAACAAAGATTTGCAAGTTCATCTAGCAGGGTTAACTAATTAATTCATACATTAATATTTTAAAAGCACTGTAATTAATTAGCTAGCCAAGGCACACCAAGCAGCATTACAAGAACAAATGAATCTAGCAGGAATTAAATGTTATTTTGAAAATTAAGATCTCTTTTTCAATGGCACTTTTCTCAGTGATCACATCAGTGCACCGTAGCATGCAAAATAGACTCCACCCTCAGAACACTGCTACTTGGTGCTTCCAGGTATGAAGCAAAAATCAGGGCTGCTTAGGATAAAGGGAAATGGCTGCTAGCCTCAAGACTACCAGAATGGATAGTCTTACAACCTTGCTGATAATCATTCTCCCACAAGGGCTGTTTCACACTGAGGCTGTTTGGATTGTGATCACATGGTCAGAGATTACAAATGGATGGGGGTAAATTCATAGATTCATTGATATTAGGGCTGGAAGGGACCTCACGAGATCATTGGGTCCAGATCCCCCGCACTTGGGCAGGAAAAACTGCTGGGGTCAGATGACTCCAGCAAGGTATGCATTGAGTCATTTTTTAAAGATCTCCAGAGTAGGTGATTGCACCACCTCTGGGGCGAGTCTCCTCATAAAAGGGCTTGGGAAGGAAAGGTTGTTCTTATTTACCTGGTTATCCTCTATAAAACTGCACACTAGTTACAAGCTTTTTCTTCTCCCTCACTTGGGCTGTTTCTTGCAGTATTACTGCTTTTTCATAACTAACTGTTAGTTGTTTATCTCTGTTGGATGGCTACGTTATGCCTTTTGGATTGCATTGCAAAGGGCAGGATCAAGCAGTATATATCCCCCCATTGGGAGTCATTGGTTTTGGCTATATAGCTCAGGTGTGTCTCCATTTCCCATACATGTGCTGGTATTTCTAATGATACCAAAAGCCCTTGCCAAAGGGGATGAAATAACAATAGGTGGAGGATGTTGTCCTCATTTTAAGGGCTGGATGCTTGAAGATTCATTACTAGGGACCTACCTAACTCATGGCGAGAGAAAGCAATTTTTGCGGCTTGCTCATGGCCCAAAGAACCAATTTTGCAGTTATTTCACAGTGGCCCCACCCCTCGGCGCTGATTGGCAGGGAGCCCCCACCCCTTGGCCTTGATTGTCAGAGAGGCCTCAGGGAGATGGGAGACAAGATGGTGGCCAGCATTTTGACTGCTGGCTGCCTTTTGTGCAGCCCCACCCCTCAGCACTGATTGGTGGAGAGGCCCAAGGGGGCAGCAGCCATCTTGGCCGCACCTTTCATGCCACCCTTGCAGCTGGCACCGTCCCTTCCTGGGCAGGCTGTGGGGCTGGGCCACAGCAGTAGTAAGGACCAATAGCTCCTCACTAGCATTTTATTTTTTTTTTCCCACTGATTTCCTAGGAAATCACATCCAATGCCATTTTCCATGGAGATTGTTGTTGTTCACAAAACTGCAATTTAAGTAGGTCCCTATTCATTAACACTCACTGGGATAAAGTTTTATTCTGTTTTGCAAGATGGCCACTGCAAAATGTTGGGCTTTCACTTTGTGGGAGGCATATGTTATCATTCACAGTTCCTAAAGGGGCATCAGGTAGTTGGATCCATCTGCTCTGGGTGTCATGGTACTCCAATGGAAACCTATCGTTTTAATTGTCTTTGGTGGCAGCTGACATCTTAAACTGAGATCCTAGTCAGTTTGCACATTTTAGGAATGCAGGCTAGCATTTTTTCATCAAATCAAGAAAGTCAGGAACTCGGCTCTCACTGAAATTTGTGGCCTCATTCATTTGAGTAGCCTTTTACTTACTAAAAATATCCAGCCTTTTCATCAATTACCAGAGTCTCTGCTTTTTGTTGGTAATATGGCTATAGTAAAGTATACACAAAATCATAAATAAAAAAAATAAGATCTGTATGTCACCCATGAGGCCTTCCTACATACAATCATCTATGAAAGAAGGCAGCATCAGCAGTGCTGTTTGCATTTTCCTTTGCAGTTTATCCAAGGGGTGGGATGGGGGGCACAAAGCTTGATGGTCAAAACCTTGCATTTTTCTTTATTTTCACTGTGTATTCACAATAACTCCCTTGTTCAATTTGCAACCTATAAACCAATGCATCGTCCCACTTTATTTAGTTCCCTTGGTACTTTCATTGCTTATCTTATGAAGATCTGTGTTAACATTTATCAAAACAAATGGCAAGCCTGGGACCTTTTAAGTAGTTTTTTAGTTAATAAAACCAATCTTCTAGTTCTGTTATGTTAAAAGTACATTATCTTTTTATTACGCACTCTCTACAGCTTTGTCTGTTTTCTGTCTTGGCAATTTCATGACTGCTCCAGTTGATTGCTATATAGAGAATTGCAAAATCATTAAGGGTGGGGTTTTACCATCTGACTTACAGTACAAACCATTTCTCAAAATAACCACAACAGTGCAAGGCTGATGTGTAATTTACGTCACAGTATGTTTTTATGAAATAGTTTGTGGCGTATTCATATAGATTTAGGACCAAATCTCTCTGTCTCTCTCTTTTTAATCGAGCTTTTTACTTTTTAATATTTTCCACTCCTTGTCTTGGCTTGCCTCCAATTTAACAGCTTCAGTGAGAAAAAAATAACTGATCTTTTTTTCAGCTGTTTAACTGCGAGTGTATTTTGTTCTTTGATGTATACATTTGTGCTAACTTAACTGCCTTGGGAGAAATTTAGATTTGTGGTAGTAGGATACATTGCACAAAGCTGGAACAGAGAATTGAAAAAGTTGATGCACAAGTTCAGAATTTTAAACACCAATTGAAGCTATTTAGTCTTATGCACTAGCACATTTCCCTTTTACAAATGTCTTTCTGTATAATGTCTTGTAATTAAAACAGGAAATCATTGAGTAACTGTAAGATGAATAAGAGCACTTAAACTGAAAAGAAAATTACCTTCTGAGAAATTATATTCACAATTTTTTTTGCTTCACATTATAATGTTGGTAATAATAGTAACAGATATATGTACTCTTATCTGTATCATTGTTCTGCTTATGTTTTCTGAAATAAAAAATCATTTTTAGTAATATAAAAAATAAATGGACAGAAAATGGGAAATGCTTAATTATGAAAAATATTCTGTGTCACAACAGAGTAGCAATTAAATTGAAACTTCAATATAATTATCAATAACAGTAAAATCTGGAGCAGTGCCAGGGACATAAAGTTGGTGCTCAGCCTTTGCTTGGTTGCTAGGAGCACAGTGAAAGTATAAAGCTTAGAGAAAGGAATGTCTAATATAATAAAGTAACAGAAGGTAGCATAAATCATTGTGAAAGCAGTTCATATTGACATTATTTTATTTAAATTGGGTTGAAAGTAGACATTTAATTGTACAAAGCAGTAAATTAATATTTCTTCTGAAAAATAACTATACGTTTTCTGAGAGGAAATGGAAAATTTGTGTTTCGAACATGAGCCTAATACATATTTGGAATCTTTTAAGCAAAAAAATCTTTAAATGTTTGTTTCTGTTGGCATCAAAATGCATTTTCACTAATACGATTAAAAGAACTAAAGGGCAAAATACTTGGCAGATTTTGCTGTTGAGGTAATTAGGTGCAGGAAGGAACATGCATACTTTTTCCATCAAGCTCTATAACATCCTGGTGTGAAGGTCTTTTTAAAGAAAAAAAATGCTTGCTGCTGTTAGAAGTAGATTGTGGTGGTTAGCTATAGCCATTATAATCTGATGTTTCTGAAACAAGCAGACAAAGAGCAACTTATATTTCTGTGTTTCTCTCTTCTTTCTGTAAGTAGTGCTTCATCTGAAAGGGTTTGTCAGGAAGTCTTGCTTTTAGCATTTTTTATCTTGAATTACATATTAAAAATGGTTGTACTAATTTAGAAAGCTGCATAGATTCACCGCGTTTGACATTTCATGCATCTCTTACTGACAAAGACAATTTGGAGAATATGCTGTTCAGCATGAATGCCAAACCTTGCCAATCCCACCCCCCCTCCTCCCCAAACCCCCCAACAAAAGAAACTATGTGGATTATATCCATAGATATACAGTTAGTGTTCTCCAAGCATGGGTGGAACCTCACATTGTAATTACAGTTTCTTTATAGAAACCTGTTTTGAACTTGAATTATATATAAATAAATGAAATATTGACATTGAAAGAGGTTGTTAAAACATGTAATTATGATATAAGCATGGGATTAGTATAATTTCAGTTGAGCTTTACAAGCAATGTACTCTTTGTATTATCTTTTTCTATGTACAGAGCTTGTTGAAGGTAAAACGACTTTCAGTAATTTAGCATCTTCTATTCTGTAAGCTCATAATGAAATATTTTTTAAATTACATTATTTTTCCTTATTTTAATAGAAAGTGAGAAGCTTGGTTAACATTTCAGCTTCTAATAACTGGAAACTTTATAATTTTAATTTAGATAAAATTCAGCAATATACGCAACCACAATCAAATGGTATTTTCTGTATTTTGTTACAGTAAAAATCATCTAGGGGGGAGGTCTGTATTTTGCTACTTTGATTTTCTTTCTCATGTGGGTGTGGTTGAGAGAAGTCTTTGTTCCAGGAACACTCTGTTTGTCTTTCACTAAACAAATATGCAGTTTATCCATTCTTTATTCTTTCTTAGATTTATCTGTTCAGCCTATTGTGAACAGGCAAAGAAAAAATGAATTATAAAGCATTTATTGGAATCACTTATTGCATGGCTAACTTTGCATACAGGTTTGTTTACACCGTTATGGATTGCAATAAGAAGCAAAAAAATAGTTAAAGCAACAAATATGTAGACGAATGATCCTGCAAATAGCGATCTGGCTTTAGTTTATGACATTGGCTTAAGATAAAATGTCATTCATCAAACACAGAATAGTATATAGAATTCTGTCTAGTGACTTATGACACATCTTAGTGGAAACAAATGGTTTGTTACAAAGGCTTATGGGAGACACATTTATATGCACCTTGGTACAAAGGCTGACCACATCCTGGCATAAGAAATGTGCTGCCTGATCAACAGAATCAATTTACCAATGCATACATGAAGGTAGAAGCAGTAAGTAACAAGCATACAGTAGAGCTGAGGGATGGATCATAAGCTTGTTTCTCCCTTGAATGGTTCTGGTCTCTGATCCAGTTTCAGGATTTCTTACTAATGAAGAGAGAATTATACACACTCACATGTATAGCAAAGAGTTATTTCACAATCAAATGTGATCGCAGAGGGTCATGGGATAGATAGTTGGTAAAAATATTTTGACCACATCCTAGTTGACCTAAAGAAGTTTGGCTGCAGTAACTCAGCCATTCCTAGAAAAATATTTAAATAATGTTTACCAAAAGATATCATCCATATACATTGAGAAAGGGATTGTTTTGCCTTCTGTTTAAACTGGACGGACAGGGGAAGTCTCAATACTTATCAAACTGACTGCTTTCAAGAACTGTTGTAAAAATAGTACTTTCAGTTCAACACTTTATATTTATTTTCCAAATAATACTTAAATTTATAACTCTGAAATTTCAAAGATGGTCTAGGTATGTTGGTATACAATTTTCCCATTGATACTTTAAGAGAGCACATTTTGTCATTTAAAAAATATTCTGTATATTGTTTCTCTGTTTTCAAGGATCAATTAAAATTAATATTACCTCTTAACATGGTACAACACTGAAATTAAAAAGGATTTTTGCCTTTGACTTTGGTTAGGCCAGGATTTCAGCCAACATTCTTTCCAATTATTTGAAGTGTAATCCTACTTTAAGAGGAAGAAAGGTTATTAAAATATTGGTAGTGGGATTAAATATTTGATTATAGTATCTTTGACAGAAATAGAGACTAGGTTACTTAGTAATCAGGCAATAGCCTAGCAAGTGTAAACTACAGACCTATACATACCTCCATAGATGTGCAGAGAAAAATTAATCTAGGTACCCAACATGAGGATCTAAATGAACACAAATAGAAATACAGAATCTCAGTTTTGGCCTGATACCCTGATATCAGGGCTGATAAAAGTCATGCTACCACCTTCTCTTGTTGTTATGTTCTGTCTTCTGCTGTCACATTTCCCATTGGTAATCATATGATGAAATTTTGTTGTGATATTTCAAAGTTAGATGCCTTTATTTTATATTGTTTAAAACTCAACAGAATAAAAGGAAGTTTTTTTCTGGATTTTTTTGGATTTGCAGTTGGGAAGCCATTTAAAAGTTCATTTAACTGTAGTATACTATGTATTTTGTCGTGTGTTGCCTATTCACACAAGAATTTCTGTCTGGGATTGCTTAGGGTCATAAACATTGCCAGAGTGAAATCAGTCTATGATCTATCTACTCCAGTATCCTCTCTCTAATAGTGGTTACTATTAGATATTTTAAAGGAAAGGCCAAATAATCATTACCTTCCCTCTAACCCCCACCCCCGCAAACAGCAGTGAAAAAACCCTCTCCTCTCCAGACATACGGAGTGTATAATTATCATGAAAAAAAATTTAAATAGTGTGCAGACTAGTTTAGTAAAGTGACATTGGAAACTGAAGATTAACTATCATGAAATCTTTCTATTAAAGCATTTACGGCAGATTTCATGAAATAGAGAGGCCACTTTATGTAAGCTAGAGTAGGGATCAACAACCTACAGCCCATGGGCAGGATCTGGCATGAGGAGCCATAAAATCCAGCTCACAGACATGGGGTGTTGGTGGCATTTGATGGTGGGGGGCTTTGGCAGCAGTTGCTTTCCCTGACTGCTATGAGGAAAAGTGTTGGGTGTGGGCACTTCCATCATTTTTCTCTGCAACAGTATGAGGAAAGTGGTTGAGTCCTCCCACTCTCCAACCAACCCATCAGCATCTAACACAAACAGGGTCAGTCCAGCCTGCAGCCTTAAAATGTTGCTGACCACTGAGCTAGAGCATAGATATTGTCATCCTTACTTAAGCTGTAGTACCTTACTGCAAGGGAGTAAGATTAGGGCTCTTGTGAATAATGGTGGTAGAAATGGCCTGAAGTCGGTAAAGCAAAGGTGTCTTAATATGTCATTCTGAGGGTTTTTTGTTTGGTTTTCCCTGCTTTTGAAAAATACTTTCTTATTGAAGATAAAATTTTAATGAGCAGACTTGATCCTGCTCCAGTTTAAGTCAATGGGACTTTGCTATTGACTTAATTGAAAACAAGATAAGGCCCCCAAATTGTTTACTATGTTTCTTCCTATTGAGCTACAACTTCATTTGTACTGTTTATATTACCTCTGGGACAAAATAGAATGTACTTTAAAGGGTTTTTTGGGTTTTTTTGCAGGTGAAGAAGATGAAGATTCAAGTCTCTTGATCCTTAGTTATCCACAATACTGTCGATATCGTTCCATGCTAAAGCGTCTTCAAGACAAGCCATCCTCAGTATTAACAGACCAGTTTGTTTTAGCTCTTGGTGGCATTGCAGTAACAAGCAAGAGCCCCCAAATCTTTTACTGTCGGGATACATTTGATCACCCAACTCTTATAGAAAATGAAAGCATATGTGATGAATTTGGTGAGTCATTTTACAGTTACCTGCTTTTTATTGCAAAAATAAAAGGTTGGGGGTTTTTTGCCCCATTTTAGTGTTTACATATTTACAAATGAAAAATGTTGATAATGTGAACCGTGTAAAGAGCAATGCTATTTACATTTAAAGTGCTAAATTAGCAAATGTGCTTTCCACCATCAAGATTTCTGAGACTGAAGGCTGATGTAATGGGCTTCTAGGTAGTTATAATCTCCATTTTACAACTTCTGTTTATCAGATCCAAAGTTGCTGTTATTTGGGTGGAGTAAATAGCACAATTATTCAGCGTAAGTTAAAGGGACATATATTAACATTTGAAATTACTTGCCTTAATATTTTATCTATAATTTAGGCCTTTCCTTAAGGACTCAAGCTTTATGAATTTTGCTTTGTGTTTGTTTGTTTGTTTGTTTGTTTTTAAAGTGATCATTGCTGTAGCCTACTAAGCAGTGCAAAACAGAATTCTAAGATTTGCTGTGAGACCCTGTGGCAGCCCACCTTCAGGTGCTTGCCACTTTAAGGGCTAAGTCAGGCAGCCAGCAGGTGCCTGATTGCAGCAGCCATTTTAGAATACAGGCTAGCTATATAAAGACAGCAGTTTGCTGCTGGGAGCAGGCAGAGACATAGAACATCTAGCAGGTAAGACCAAGTGGCTCTTGGTCCTGGGCATGATCTAAAACTGCACCCTACCAGGAAAGGGTGGCCTGGTAGGGCTCCTAATGGTGTAGAAGCCCCCAAGAAATGCCAGGCCAGTTACTGCTCCAGTGAAAGGCAGGTAGGGGTGCCTTAACCCCAGCCCCCACCATCTGGTGAGTAATTCTGAGAGCTGTGGGAGTAGTGGGGCCAGGTATGCTCATGTGTAGGCACCTGAGCCCAGCAGGAATGTGAGATCCTAGCAACCCCAGAGTGGGTAGCGTGGGGAGCATAGTGTGAGGCCCTGCACAGAGTAGGGCTGAATCGGGAGTAGGCCTGAAAGGCTGTACATGTGAGGGGGCTGAGTAGGGCTGAACGGGGAGTAAGCCTGAAGGCCAGTGCAAGGGCCAGCCCTGTGAGAAGCTAGTTGCAAATATGAGGAGGAGACCCCAGGGTGGGGCGTGGTGTAGAGTTGTCCAGTGAGGGGCTTGGGGCAGAATTAGCCCCGGGTTTGGCACAAGGCTGGGCCATGTAGAGTTGGGCAACTTGCAGGAACTGAAGGACTGCATGGTGAGGCCAGCATGCAAGTAGTGAAGCCTGGTGGCCCAAGATGGGCTGCTCAAGAGGAGCAAGAGCAGTGGAGTGTGGCCCAGTAATGGGCAGTATACCAGAGGCCTCCAATTTTGGACTGGATTTGCTCCGGTCTCGGACCAGGGAGTAATCTTAATCTGAATGCCATCTGTGAGGCATGGACTGCGGTGTAGGGGAGGTTCAGAGCCATAGATAGCACCCCGTGGCATCAGGGCTGGGAAGGGGCAGCCTCCCGCATTATACCACCAGTTTATGGGAACACCAAAGTTGTGGCAGGCGAGACTGTGTGGGCTGCCCCATAGAGACAAGTAGGCAGGCCGGCATGAGACCTTGCCCTGAGCATGCCCCATGTCACAGACTCATTGTAAAACTTTTTATTGTGAAACCACATCTCTTACAGCCACACTTACAAACCAGAAGAAACATTAATTACATGTGTATTGTTGGCCACCTCAGAATGACTGACTGTCAGTTCAACAGGAATTTTGCCAAGGCCAGAAACTTAATTTTGCTGGTGCTCTTACAAAACACTCCTGAATTAGCTGACATGGGCTCATTGGGCACAGACAGAAGTTAAGTTTGTCAGGTAATTGGCCCCCTGAAAGTGCTCAACAGCCATACCATGACACAAGTGCACAGCTACAAAGTGCTTTAAAAGTGGCCAATCATGCAATACATTAATCCTCAACAAATGAGGGATCAGATGAAGGTGCTCTACTTCAAAGTTCCTTAGGGAACGTGTGTTCCCTAGGATTAATTTGTGGCTTGATCGGGCCCGGGATGATGCAGCCCAGCCCCGACCCACCCCTGGGGCTGTGTTCAGGAAGGGAGAGGTGAGAGGAGAGGGAGGCCAGGGCCTGGAGCTTCTCCACAGGATCCCATTCCTGCTGCTACACTTTGATGAGGGCAGAGGTGGCCAGCTGCAGCAGGGAGGAGGGGAGCCTTGCAGGAAGAAACTCCGGCCCTCGCACCATTGTGCCAAAGGGTCCCAGAGAGCACCCAGCCCCACCCTGGCTGGGCCATGCTGCCCCTGTCTGCCCAGCCCCCTGAGCCCACACAGCCCGTGGTAGGGGCTCCCCAGCAGAATGTGCCCAAAAGCAGCAGGTCTGGGTAACTCAGGGTTTGGCTCTTCTTGTGGGCATTTCCTCTCTGCCAGCCTCAGCATCACTCCAGCCTCCTCTGCCAGGGCAGCCACAACCCTGCCAGCCACATCTGCCCTGTGCAGCCTCCACACACCAGCACTCCAGCACTACTAGGGCCCCAGTGATGGAAGCATGGGGTGTGGTGTCTGGACAGGCAGATAGGGGCAAAGAGGAGCCAAGGAGACAGGGGTGGTGTAGGGTGCTGGGGATTGGCCGGTGCAGGAGCCCTGAGCCATCACCAGGTCCACGCTGGGAATGAGGGTGCCCTGGGGTCAGGGGATGGAGCTTGTGACTTCAGGGATCATGCCCCAGGCCCTGTTGTGGGCTCCCACCATGGACTGGGTGTGGCTGGAGTGCTTCCACCCCAGCCCTGCTCCCCTAGCCCTACCAGGGCTAATCACTCCCCCTCCTCTCTCTTCACAGCTTTGGGGGCAGTGCTGACAGCACTGGAACTGGGGGGCAGAACAGGGGGAATGGGGCAGGTCCTTGGCTGCAGGCAGACTTGATTCCCCAACCCTGCTCCCCAACAGGCTAATTCATGATGCTTTATGTAAAGTGCTATGAATTAGAGCAGGGGCCTACACATCTGTCAGCAGCCATTGTCACTCTCACTTGGCAGTGCTAATTAACCTGCCTCAAGCACCACATGGGGCAGCGTGTCTGAACCAATGGGGTGATTAAAGGTACCATTGCTTAACATGGTTGATTTATCCTATAGGGGTGGGCAAAATGCGGCCCATGGGCCAGATGTGGCCCGCCCGGCCATTCTATCTGGCCCGTGGGGCCCCTAAAAATTTTAGAAAATTAATATTTATCTGCCCCTGGCTGCCTGTCGTTCAGCCCTCGATGGTTTGCCAAAACAGAAGAGTAAGCAGCCCTCTGCCCAAAATAATTGCCTGCCCCTGCTATAGATATAGCCTGAGACTGTTAGATGTCCAGCACTCATGTCAGATTTACAAAATGCCAGAGAGCACACTATTAAATTTGTAGCAGCATGCATATTAAGGTACTTTTAGTATTCAGTCCAGTGTAGTTTCTCTAGTAGCTTACCTATTCTATGATAATTTAATTATATTAACCACATCAGCATTCAAATGAATGTAGCAGCTAATGGCAATAAATAGTACCAGTTAATATTGAGCATTTACAGCTTTAATGTATGATATTTATAAATCTATGTAAAGTAACTCATTTCTTTTAGGAAGACAATATCTGTTTATTCATTTAGCTTATAATAATTTTTTTTAGGAACATCCTGTGGGATTTTAAAAATCCCTGTTTCCAAAAACCCTAATTGTTAGTTTTATATAAATCAAGCCTTCATTCTTTAAGGTAGGTATTGTTATTCTGGAAGCTGGAAATCCACTCTGATATCTGGAATAAGGTGTTTTATATAGCAGTGCAGAATTGTTCTACTGCAACACCAAGGATGTCCACCTGTAGAGCCAAACTCTGCAGCCCCTAATGAATAGGAGAAATCCTTTCTCATGTGTATGTCAACATTGACACCCATTATTTCACATCATTAAAACTATGTGCTTGAATTTAGGAATTCAGGACTGGGCCCTACACAGCAACCTAAATTGGCCAAAACCAGAGCTTTTTGAATGTATGGAGTGGAAATGCAGATTGCTGTTGGGGAAAGATAGAGTGAATGAAATGGCTTGTAAGTCTGGTCCAATAGCAAAGTAGTATCATCTTGATTTTTATTTACAGTGAGAGATTCTATACACAATATAAAGTTTGGGTTTAATTAACTATCCTTCTTACATTGGAAAGGTTATTTTAGGCTTGAAGGAATTTGATGAGCATACCATCTGTTTTCTGTGCAGTATTTTATTCAGGGTCATTCCTTGATTGCAGTTTTATTGAAATAGTTGGGCCTATAATGTAACTATATCATGCAGTATTAGAATAGGTGAGTCAAAGAGATCTGATGCAATGAAGGAACCACATTTAGTGAACTATAGCTTGTGTCTTCGTTCATTCTCTGAAAGCTAACAGTGCCATTCTATGAACCTTTGTAAGACAATTATCTCATTATCAAACCAGAGCCAGAGCAATCTTTGCCCCAAATTAATTATGTGTATTTGAAAATTGGTTTAGTTTAACAAATATGATTTTTAATATGTATATGTATGTATATAACTATGAAACAAAAAACACCTTTGTAAATATATTTTACAAAAATAATGTGGGGAAATTTGCAATGCTGTTATGTTTGGGTGGTGACAAACAGACTTAAATATTATCTTTTTCCTACATTATGAAATGTATGGTGTCAATTATATTAACCTTTTTACCATGCAACAGACAAAGTGCTATTTTATCCTTTTCTTTCCTGCCAGGACACTAAAATGAACAACGCTTTGTTATGCAAACAGTTTACATTGATATCATGCAGATTGATGTCACATGTATAAAGTGACGACTGCTAAATCTAAACAGAGGCAGGGTGATACAGTAGATAAATGGATTACTATAAGGCACTGGTATTTATCAGTCAAATCTGAGGAGAACTGTGACTACAGAAATGTGATTAAAATTCTTAAAAGGTGCTTTTAAAAATCCAGGCACATTTAATTTGAGGGTCTTCTATGTTTTGTACTGGAAAAGATGTATGAAGAAAAGGGTTGAAAACATCTAGGTACAGGTACAGTCCTGCATGTTTCCTATTCCTGTTTCTATTCCTGTATGTTTTCTATGTCTGAATATCCACAATTACAAAGGAAGGGATGCAAAATATTTGGGAAGATGTATCAAACTCACAGCTCCTTAGAAACCCTCTTGTGTGCTCTGATCTGTGATGTGCATGCCAGGACTGCTTCAGTTATTGCGCTGCTCAGTAAAATATTACGCTTACTCTGGGAACTGCAGCACCTTGTAGTATGTAACAAATGAGATACCAAAACAGCTTGACAAAGAACCTCATTCACTATAGCATGTGAACTGCTATACTTGTTAGATGGTTTTAATAGAGAGAAATGTTTTTCCATGAAGCTGGCTCCCAGTTTTTATTATGCATTTTTAACAGGAACATTTTGTTCTGCTATGACCTTTTCTTCTCCTTTTTTGTTCAGTGGGTTAAAAAAAAGCATCAACACAGGGCCGGGGGGGGGGGGGAGTGGAAGGCAATCGTGTCACAGTGTTATTCATGAAAAAATGAAGGCAGGAACTTTTTCTCTCCAAGGCAGCTCAACTGCATCTGTCAATCGCCAGAGGCTTGGGCAGAAGACAGCTTAGGCCATGGCCCTGCATAGAATTGTACCAGGATGGCCCCCATATTTCCATAGAGCTTCTTTCAGAAATGAGATCACAGCACACTGTTTTATTTACAGAAATGACTACAATTGTGGTAATTAATTACTACAGTTGCAGTTGATACTGGGTGAGTTTGCATTTTCATCTACAAGGTCCCAAGGCTGATTGACAGGGACCTAATTCCTACTTTATTTGTAGTTTTGCGAATTTCATGGAAACAACGAAATCCAGAAATGCCTGCAAAATCTACAAAATCAATTAAAAATAAATAAATAAAATGCTGGCTTCCCAGTGTGAGCTAGTGGTCCTGGCTACTGGGAGCGGAAGGCACCAGATGATGGGGTGGCATGAAGGGCAGCAGACAAGATGGCAGCTGCCCACTTGTCCTGCCCTCCCCCTGCTGGGACCTCTCCACCAATCAGTGCTAAGGGGTGGCGCCGCACAAAGGACAGCCAGCAATCAATATGGTGGCTACCCCCTTTCCCCTTCTCCCCCTGTTGGGGCCTCTCTGCCAATTAGTGCTGAGGAGTGGCAAAGCTTTTGTTTGTCACTGCCTGCAGTGGAAAATGCCTGTTAATTCATCCAGTTGTCTTGAAGGGTTCCCCTCCCACAAGCAAATATGTTTTAAAATTGTGAGCTTGCATGTGTACAGGAAACAGAAGGCACTGAACTGTGTTCACCTCTTTTCAATACCCAAAGCAAATGGAAACAGTGGGAGCTAAAGGGCGTATCTCCTCTTCCACCCACTCCCCAGTCAGATCAGTTAGATATGCTTGCAGACAAGCATTACCCGGGAGGGCAATAAAATGCAGTATAGTAGTTCTTGGTTAGGAACAAAAGAAGTAAGAAATTCTAAACCTGCCCAGAAGGCAGAAGCAGCACAGTCAACAGACTAGACTCCTATCTATGAAAGCTTTTAGGTCCACTAGGCGTTTAGGCAGACAATCATCAGCTAATCATACTATGAACCATTGTTAGTGTCATTGTTACAGCCATCATTCCCTATTCCAGAGTTGTCCAACTTCCTGGCGCCTGGGGACCACACACCACATGAGCCACACAAGGTACAAGTTACAAACCAAGGGCTGCTTGCCATGTGGGCAGCCACTACCCAGGGCTTTACTCTGCCATTCCGGCATCTTAGCGTGCCCTCCCACTGCGCACACAGCACAGGTATAATGGCTCTTCCCACAGCTTGCAGCCATGTAGGCAGCCTGGCTCTGCACTCCCCTCTTCTTCTGGCCACAGAGGCAGTAAGTCCTCCCGGCTGCCCATGCACAATAACCACCTCCCCTCCCAGCCACACACCCACCTGAAGTGTGCTTGCCTTTCTCATGGGCAGCACAAACAGCCTAGCCCGTTCCTCTACTGTGTGCACAGCCTGGGCACCTCAGTTTCTTCCTGCTGTTATGACCCACTCCCAGGATAGGGGGCAGGAAGTAGAAGCTGGAGGAGGGTAGGGGAGCCTGAAGAACCTGGCTACCAAGGCTGCAGCAGCAGCCAGGGATGGTGGGCAGTGGTGGCTGTGTTGGGAGCCCTTGGGCCTCATGCTAACTCTTTTGGGATCACAGGTGGCCTATAGGCTTCCTGTTAGACAATGCTGCCCTAGACTGTAAGCAGAACTATGGACTGCAGCAAGATCTAAGAAGAATGCTTTTTTATCATATCATTTTATTTCTATACATGCATGACTAAACTATATGTAAATAATCACTCCCCTTCAAATGCCCATGCCAATTGGTCTGTAAAAGCAAAAAAAAAAAAAAAAAAAAATTAAAATTGAACAAAAAGAAACAAGACAAAAACCTGGAAGGAAAATGTCTTAGTGAGTGACTGATTTAGCTTAAACAGAAGTTTGTTGGCAAAGAAATGTTACAAACAGCAAATGATTCATTCTTTGGTGGCTGTAATTGAATAACTTTTGTAAATATGTGGGATTTACATTCATTGTTATGTGAGTATGCACATGGAAAAAGAAAAGACATGAAAAAAATGAGTCCTATTAATTTTCATTCTGCAATGCACAGTATTAGCCATAGGCAAAACTGTTTTTTAGAGACATCAGTTATTGCTTTATTGAAAATGGGAGTATGGGGGTCACTGTATAGAAACTTGTAACGGTACAACTAGTGTTGTATGTGTCCGTAGCACAATTGTCTGAACAAATCAGCTAACAATGAATATTCTTCCCCTGCCAGATATACCCATTTTAGACCTTGGAGTTGCTCCCATTAAGCACTGATGATGGTGAAACAGAAGTAGAGTCTGTCTGTGCATATGGATAGATGCCTAACTACCCCTTTGTGTGAGCTGTTTTCAGACTCAGAAAGGAAGTTGCAGCAAATAAACATACAGTGGGATGTGTTCTGTTGCATCTATTGGGCATCTAAGTGGACTTAGTCATCTACGTTCAATTCAATTTCCCTCTGTTCGCATCCCTGAAAATCCATTAATGCATCTACTTTTGTAACACCGCATCATCAGTCCCTTAAGACAGAGTCACAAACACACAGTGAGGAAAACAAGGTCCCACCCAGCTTTTATATTGTCGGTTTTTTAGGGTCTTTAAGAACTTAACATAGAATTACACTTATGCATCTAATAGTGGATTCATTTGCATGTAAAAATGGGCCTCCATCCTCTGAAAACTTGTCCTCAGAGAGCTTTCTTAGTCTGGTTTCATGTGAAAGCAGTGATCATCAGCAAGCAAGAAAATTAAAATGTAGGGGCATAAGCTTTAAAAGCCAAGATACCAAATGTTCAGGTGGTGTAGATCATTCCAGCTGTATTCATTTGGCTAGAGGAGACATTGGCACAACAGGTTTTGTAAACTTGATATGCAAGATAATAATATAGCCTAGGTATTAGGGGTTAACAGAAAGGCCATCCTTTGTTTTTTAAGGATACATCTATCCTTCTGAATTTCTTTCAGGAGCATCCCTGTTAAGCATGCCCCTGTCCAATTACACTCATTTGCATGTATCCAACCTAGAAATGAGGCAGCAAAGCCGTTCTAAGAGCACCCTCTCATCTTAAGGCTCTTGATCTCTCTATCTTTGTCATGCTTACGTGTGTTCATGGGAGTACTCTCTCAGTGGCTTCACTCCCAGGTGTGCTCAAGAGTAGTACAGCTGTAAATGCTGTTAAGGAGTATGGACATATGCAACACGCGCTTACTTTACATAGAAACAGAGTGTGAAGGAAGGCTGGATGACATATTTCTCCTTTATTTTTTAAATATATTTAGTAAATCTTAAATCATTCTGGATTATTTTTATAGCACACTGGGCCATTTAAAAAGCTGTGTGATCCATTGGGTACAATAAACACTTTCTTTTTGAGGCAAATAAGTTAAACATTTTACTTGTGTCTGTAAAGGCCAATCTTTTACTAAACACTCATAACAAAAAGTGAGAGGGTTGTATCATGTTGTAGTATTACTACCATTTTTCCCCTGAAAAAATGAAACTTATATTCTTTTTAACCATAAAAAGAAAAACGCACAGAAAAAAAACAGCTTTTTGAAAAATGATGTGTAAAATCACTCAAGTACCCACTTCCCCCCAATCCCAGTGAAAACCCAGCAGTATATTGCTTACATTAGGAAAAATCATCTGCTTAACAAAACCCAAATATTTCTTCCAAACAATGTATAAAGCAGATTCTCCCCCTTCTTTGGCTGGCAAGAGTTAGAATGGCTGTAGAGGCAGCCTGACCACCACCTGGGACTATGGGGTAATGAGATGGTCTCTGGTCTTAAAAGGAGATGTCTAGCTGATCTGTGGCCAAAGAGGCTGGGGCTGCGTTAAGAGGTGTAAAGCTGAACTTGGGTGTAAAGCAGAAGGGGGAGGCTGTGGGGGATATCTAATGTTCCATAAAGAATGGGTAGAGTGAAAGCAAACTACTGCAGACATTACACTGGTGCCATTAGTACTGGTATAGCTGAAATTCTGTCTTTGCTTTCATTATGTGTCTCAGCTTCCAGAGGTTTGTGACTCAGATAAAATCAACTGTTTAGGAAAAACTGGCATGTAAAATTAGATTCTTTTTAGGGGGGAGGAGGAAACACATCACAGTGTAATGAAACATATGGTGTCCTGTTGGTGACACTTTGTTATTCCTTAACTCAAAAGTGGCTTTCTCTTTAAGCCATCCCTAATACTACGGTTGTAATTCGTACTAAAGTTTGGATTTTGTGTTATAAATAGAATATCAAAGTTATTGCTTTGGCTACTTACACACACAGAGCAACTCCCCCCCCCCCTCCCCCCGGAATGTAGCACAACCAGAATTGAAACTTGGACCCCTTCACTCCTAGTTCTTCAGTCTCAGAAGCATTCTTCCCTTTGTCTTTGTACCTGTTCCCTTCTTCAGAGAGGTACCTGGGGTGATGTTCCTTTCCTTTTGTCATCTTCAGTTCCCTTCTTTTTGTCATCAACCCTCAAATTAAGCTGAATGGTCCCCTCACCATTAGTCAATAACTACTGCTTATGGCTCATGAATGAGTGTTATTCCTAATTCAAAAATACCTGGTAGAATACTGGCACAGACTGGATTTATGCCAGTGTGTACTAATGAGACGTCTCTGTTGTGCATGATCAGCATTAACTGTTGGGAAGATTGACTAGGGAAGGATGCTTATCATACATCGATTGTGAGTCAATCAGCAGAGTTCTATTGAAGCTATTAGTGCTATTTCTATTTAATTAGTGATAACTGTAATCAAGAGGAAGATTTTCTTCAACATGCCCCAAATTCTGTTCTTTCTTGGAACTGCATCAAGTACCAGAATGTGTAGGTAGACTTGACAAGTTCAGCAGATGGAATCTTCTTTTTTACCTAGCAAGCTCGCTAGGCTTTACTACATAGCATTATTTGCTCTTTTAAAAGTAGTGTGGCAGTGTTCTATGCTTGTCCTTTAGAAAACTAATTGCGTTGGCATCAACAAATAATCCTAGGATAATATAATGATGTATATGCTTGATGTAAAGTGGTATTTTTGTTTCTCCTTGTATATCTGACAGAAAAAAATAAAATGGCTTTGATTTTGTATTTTTCCCACTGCTTTTTCACTACTGAAACCTCCTTGACTTCAGTTGCAGTATTCCAGGCCTACCTGTGTTGGGGCTTGAACCATATCACACTCTAGTCAATGATAATAAGGACTTGTAGTAGTGATGGTATCTTTTATTAGACCAACAAGACTTTTGCAAAATAATTTCTTTAATTGCAAGCTTTCAAGTACAAACACCCTTCATCAGACATTGGAGAAAAGACTGTAAAAGTTCTCCTGGGTAGAAATGAAAGTTCATATTTCATAGGATTTCACAGAGGAATCAATAGATGGAAAACTCCTCTGGGCAGTCAGTTCATAGCTGGTACGAAGCCTCTTACCCCCTGTGAGAATCTGTGATGATGCAAATTACCTTGAAAGAAAGGCAGGAGCAGGATCTCAGGTTTCAGGTAGTAACAGTTGCTTCCTGCTTAGAAAAATATGAAGATTTAATTTTTTAGAATTGGCTAAAATTCTATATCTTCTGTGTGTCAAGATAGTGCGATGCCTTTATACTCCCAGTGCTCCATAAAGGTGGCTCTGTAAAGGTTGTGTGACTGGTACAGCAAGACTTAGTGTTCTAGTGTCACTCCTTTTGCATAGCCCTTTGACTGTGCATCTGCATCTACACTTTGAGGTAATGGGGCCAGAGAGCTTAGCAACTTGCAGGATTCCATCCTTCCCCCCTAAAAAGAATGCAGGTTTAATTTTCAAGTTTCTGAGGAGTCAGTATTAACAGTGAAAAAATGTGTTCAATGGATTTTGAAAAATATATTCTTCAATGTTATTTAAAACCTATTTCTTTTTTCCCACCAATTTTTAATATCCCCAAGTGCATGTTATCAGGAGACTGTATTCTAATTCAGTATGATACTATAGCAGGAAAGTCGCTAGTATCCCACTGCTAAGGCTAGAACACTTTATGCATTTATATACATTCCTGAAAATGTGATATGTGTGTGTGAGTGATATGGGTCTTTGTAAGCACGGATGCTGGGACCTCCTCAGATGAAGCTTTACAGTGGCATCCTCAGCAGTCTGAAAAATATGCAAATTTTTGTCAAAGCTCCAGGTAGAGTTGCTGCTTAGCTAAATACTTCAATTTTTAACTTTCTCAAAACAAAAACAAAACAGGACATAGCTAGAGGGGAACTAATGATTAGTGCATAATAGGGTTATATACAATATAAATAAATAGATGTAACTCCCCTCCTCCCCCCGAACATAACTCTTGATTTTTAAGATGAAAATCTGGAAACATTTTGAATTCTTGGTCAGACCTTTTTCTTATTTTGTTAATCCAGCTGTAGAGTAAGTTATTAATGATCCCCAGATGTTGTTTATAATGATTGATTTTTCAGTTGTGAAATAATACTTACAGTTTTTTTAAAACAATTGATATTTTCTAGCATGCTCTGCAGCATTTGAATAAAACGTCTGAAGGCAGAGCTGTTTATATGCACAACATAATTGCTTCTGTTAAGTGATTTCTTCATTCTTAACATTTTTAGCTGTAATTGCTTTTTCCCCATACATCTAAAAATAAATATTTTCAAGTTTTGCCTTCTGTCACTCATTGTAATGTATAAAATATTTGTGTACTCAAAGCAAAAAGCACTGATATGGGCCATATTCTGGCCCAAAATATCTCTGTCCATTTCAGCACATGTTATTTAACATTTCCACCAGTATAGCTGAGAGCAGAATCCAACCCAGTGTTAACAACAAATTGTTAGGTAAACATAAGCAACCTGTGGTAAACTAAAACAATGTAGCTTTATATCCATGTCAACTCATTAGAGACAAATGCTACATTTTCCTTCATTTTAGTAGCTGTTTCAATAGCAACTATATCTTTGACCACAATGAATAATCAGGTAGATTCATTTTTTTACCAACAAAATCTCCTTTAAAGAGCACTCTGTACTCTGCATTTGCTTTTGACCAGACTATTTCTTTAGGATTATGTGCTCCCACTCCTCAGTAAAACCTATTGAAATGGTAGATGCCTTTTCTAATCTCCTTGCCTTTCTTTCTTTTAACTTTAACCATTGTTTAGAGTGTAGTAGGCTACACCATGCACACACAAGCCCTGCCTCATTCTTGCAGCATCTAGTAAATATTCATTAGGGCACTGAACAGTGTAACATATGTATATCAGTTCACTGTATGAAAGTTAGCATGGGCCAAAATACACTTCATAAAGTGTGCATTGAGTAAGGCAGAGATTTGTGTGATCCCTTAATAATCCAGTGCCTACTTTACTTTCATGATAGTGCATACTTTACCATATGCAATCAGTGAGGCACACCTCCAAATCAGTGCTTTAGCCTCATGTCATCTTGAAAGGTAAAAACTGCGCAGATTCTAAGGCATGAGGGGAAAAACTCTCCCCTGCAGGTCACTTAAGGAGGTTGTATCTATACCTACTTCTATTTTTAAATTAAAAAGAGAATGTCAAAAATCCATTATAAAACAAGCTATGTTGAAGAAATGGATCATTAAGCATTTACAAATCAGTAATATCAAAAGGTTAAGTGAGGCAACCTTATCTCTGTTCCTTGTGGATAATACAATGTAATAGCATGATCATTTACTGTAATATAGCATGCTATGTTTTTATCCTGCAGAGACCCTGGAGGAGGTCTGTGACAAAGCCAGTATGAACCATAGTTCCAGACTGTTGTATTAAACACAACACTATCCTTTTCTTCCTTTCTATAAGGAATATGTGACAGTGTGGTATGGTTTAAGAGTATGACTACTTTGAGTTTAGGATAATGGCAATGCCAGCAATAATTCTAGGAAGGAAGGATTAGTGGGTCACATGCTTGATAGATTTACTTCATCTCCTGAATAGAAGTCTTCTCATATGTAATACCTGTGTGTACTCATTTTTTGGTACCTGTTAATTAAGTGGTCATAGATACAGCCTGAAAAATTGCTGATCCCTATATTTGATTTTCATTGTATTGCTATTAAGATCCATTTCTTCAATAAGGTAACCGGCAAACTGAGTTAAGTTCATGGTAATTCTGAGAACAAAATCAATCCTAGATGTTTGCAATTTTAAAGCTATCTTTTTTATATGTATTCTTTAGAACATCCTTATTTAAATGTTTCTCCAGTTTCAGTCCATCCTCTAGACCACCAGGCATGCCAGAACTCTTAAGCTTTGTCTTTGAAGAGTTTTCAATCAATCAGAATACCAAATTTACATTGTTACATTCCCTGAGGTGTGCAAACCTTGGAATCACTAATTATTGTGAATAGAAAAGAACTTAGCAGCCAGTTTAAGTGCCAACATTCCAAAGGCCAGTACAATGGAAAAGAGAAGTGGTTTATGTCAGAATATGGTCACATTCCTCTGATTAAACCCACTCAAAAAGACAACATTGTAATATTTTCCAGTGACTATTTATCATGAATTACATCAGCCTTAGTTTAAATTGCTATTATTTCTCCTTAATGCTTCTTGGTGCCTGCATAATTTACAGCACTGGCAGCTGTGGGGCTATGAAATAACCTTTCACAACCACCACACAATAGTAAAGAACATGGAGTTTTTGTTGTTAATTATTATGAGATTCCTTTAACTTTTTACAAAGTGACATAAAATATTGTTGAAGTATTTATGGTTAAAGCTACTTTTACATGGATCTATTTTGCTTCTGGCTAGTTCTTAACTAAAGCAGTCATTTGTGGTTATTATGCCTTGGGAGATATTATGTCAGAACTGGTTTAAGAGTATTATTATGTATCACATGTCATACATTACATGCCAGCACTTGAGGCTGTCTTTCAATAAAACAAATGTAATTTTAGCTAATGGTCTTTTAGGTATAGGCCCTTTTTAAACTTACCTGAGTTTATTTGCAGGTATACTAAAAAGTTTGTCCACTTTAGTAACTTCACTTTGGCTTTGGATGGAATTTCCAAAACATTTGTCATTATTTTAATCAGACTTGTAGTAATGCATCTAAAAAGTGACTAGTTTTCCCAATAACAAGGTTAATGTACCTGGAATTGATACCCACTACTCTATTTACTACTTTTTAGAACAAGGGTTTATGGATTCCTTAATAGGTAATGCTAATAGTAGTAACCCAGGTTACTGAGTTGCTGAATGATGACATTTCAGTTTTGTAAGCCTCCTCATTGTGTATCTTAAAGAAGTAATTCATACATTCTAGATAATCCGTAGGTGAAGGGTGGTATAAATTAAAGGTTACAGGCAGGTCTTAAGTTTCCTTAAAGCTACATTTCAAGTATAGAAAATGCAAACTTATACAAAGCAAACTCTGAATTAATATGCTATTCCCTTTAGTTCCAAATACTATGCATATTTTCCAGTGCTTACTTATTTAAAGCAAGACATTAAGCATCCAGCGTGTGCCAGAAAGTTTACAAAGAATGAAAACACATGAATGACTCATGTGAACATTTTCTGATTTTTTTTTAACATGTAATTAGTTAATTACTGTTAGCCAAAATAATTTGGATGATTTTTTTCCTGTCTTTGTTTCAGCACCATAAAAATGATCAAAGGCTTTATTTGTCTCTAGAGTGGTAACATTTAGCTCCTTGGTGCTACTAATTTTGGTGACTCTATTGTTGGCAGTGATGCCATGGTGGGCAAAAAATCAGTCTCTGTCCCGACACAAATGGTCAAGGTGAAAAATCAGTTCAGTAATGTAAACATCATAACATAAGGAAAGAGTATTTAATGTATTATTTAGCTAAAATTAACAAGGAAAATGTGGCTTATGAAACTTGGATATATTTACATATATCATGTAAGAATTTTTAATATTAGACTACATGCCTGGGTGCCCTAGAAATGAGTTGGTAACCTAGATTTAGAGTTCTTAAGTTCTTATTATCAAAGGGAATCACAAGCCAATTGCAAGTGAAAAGGGAATCTCTCATTATATAAGAATGTAACAAATGTTTCCTTTTAATGAATGAATATTAGGTATTTAGAAAGCAGAAAAAAGATGGTAAAGTAAAAGACAAAACTGAAGTTTTGGAGATTTTAATAAAGACTGAAGTTAGTAGTGAAAAGGTCAAAGTTCCATTTGCTGAGCCACGCATTTTGGCAAGGTTTCAGAGCTTGCAGTACTGACTGTGTGACTGTGATGTGTGTTAATGAACAGTTGTGGCACTTAACCAAAATCATGGGCTTGCACATGAATATACATAGATGTGAGAAAAGACTCCCCCCTTCCCTCCCTCCTTTTTGCTATAGTGTGACCAGTAGAAGGACTAAACAATTAAAAGAAATATTTGAATGGTACATTGTTAAGTCAGATAGTTGGACTATAAAGAAAACTAGTTATGAATAATTGAATACTGCTGATTAGTTAAATATAGTGATTCAAAATTGTTTTTAGCTACAGATGTTACGCCATTTTAGAATCTTAGACTAAATAATGTCAGATCTTGTTTGCTTTTTTAGTATGTTATTCATTTATTGGGAAATTCAAAATGTAAAACAGCTGGGAGACAGCTTCATGTTTGCAAAGTAATCTTTAAAATGTGTACATTTCAGACCTACTCTTCAATAATTGTTTAGAAATGCCTGAGTTGTATATTATAGTTCATAACATTCTATAAACATACTCTAGCATGAATATGACAAAGAAATATGAAATGGGAAAATGGGATAATATTAAAACTAAATTCAATTTCTTATAGTCTTTATAAAACAGCCAACTGGTTTCTCAATTCAGCAGTTTGTAACCTTCAATAATGTGCATTCAGATTGTCCAGAAGACGCATAAAATATCAGAAGAAGAATGAATCTTTTTGTTTAATTATCTCTGTAATGTTTATATCAAAATGAAGGAGTTAATTTATCTAAGAGTTTCAATGCATGAGTTAGAGCTGTACAAAACCAATCATGTAGAAATAATAGACTACCAGTGGAAGTGCTGTACTACTGCAATTTTAATAGCTCTTCAGTTCTACTCAACAATTAGTCCATACATTTTATAGCTAGGCCTTTAAGAAACTGGCATACTCAGCAAAATCACAGTAATTGGGAGATGATGCAATGTAGAGACAAGTCAGAGGAAGAAAATTAATAGCAAACGTTACTAGTTTTTATCATTTTAAATAACCCAACAATAAAGTCTGCAGATCATTATTTCTATAGATTTTTTAATTTTGTGAGACGGCTTTTGTAGTTTTTAATGGTATTTTGCAAAATATCGATTTAGCACTTTAAAAAGTTGTGATTCAGGCTTCTTTGTCTGATATTAGGTGAAGGCCTGACCCACATACTAGCAAAATCAATACGAATAATTTCACTGATATCAGTGGGCTTTGAATGGGGCACTTTGTCTCAGCTCCCTTTAGCCCATTATAAAGCTGAGCAGACAGGATCATGAAGAATATCAGTATTCTAACAAGTTAATAATTTAAGATAATCTATTTTTGCTTCTTCTCACTGAAAATATTTATGCTACCTGAACTTTACCTGGGCATTCTAACAACCTCTTTCCAGTAATGGTCTATGGATACCTCATTCTTTCTCTTTCCCTGGATCTCCTGAGCATATTTTAACAATACTTGCAGAAGCAGGATGCTAGCTGCCATTGTCCCCCTGCTTTACCTGTGGCAGGTTAGGGTTCTATGCTTTGTAGTTGCATGACAGGGTTGATTGTGTAGTTTTAGCAACAGATTGACAAGGCTTTGTATGTGATGGTTTGGCAGTGGTTAGGCAGGTGGTTGTACTAGATATGGGGTGCTTGACCCCTGTCCCATGGGCCAGATTTAGCTTCTGGAGTCATGTCATCCAGTTCCCCACAAGTCCAAAAATTTGGTGGCAGGTCTGTCAAAATTCCACGCCTGTGGGAAGCCCTAAGGGTTGTATAACCTGTCCCGCACACTAATCGTACTCCTAATACCAGTGCGCAGAACTGGGCAGGGGTAGACAGCGCCCTATCCTAACATGCAGGGCTGACACAGGACCTGATCCCATCATGCAGGTCTGGGTGGAGGCAATGCAGGGCCTGATCCTGGCATGCAGGACTGGGTGGGGGTGGTGCAGGACCCAATTCCAGTGTGCAAGGCTGGCTGGGGGCAGCACAGGATGCTAAAGCCCAATCCCAACTTGCATGATACCAGCATGTATCCAGTGCCCAGGGCCCAATTCCAGCATGTGGAGCCAGCACAGGGGGTCTGATACTGGCACACACGGACAGTGCAGGGCTCAATTCAGGGCATGTTGGGGCCAGTCGAAGCCACATTGACCTGATTTGGGCCATGGCTACTGACCTCATGCTACTCAAATGGCCTGTGGGGCTAAAAAGCCGAGTACCACTGTACTGGATGACCTCTGCAGCCCTGATTTTCTCTAATTCTATGATTCTGTCATTTTGCTTCTATAGATATGCAGTTATATTTTATTAGCCATATAAAATGTGTAAAAAATTATGTCCTTTTGACTATTTGGTTCTCCTTACATCCTTTGTAATGCAAGAGGCAGGGATTTCTTAGGGTGATATGTTTTATTGGACCAGCTGAGGAAGATTGTCTTACATTTGAAAGGTTGTCCAACTTTATTTCAACTATGTAGTCGATCCAATAAAAGATATCACCCTAAGAAATCCTTACCTCTCACATAATTTCTGGACCATCATGGCTACAGTATCACTCTTACACTATCCTTTGCAATGGTGTTTTAAGAACTGGTAGTCCATAAAGGAGCAAATACCAATGGAGCAATGGGAATTTTGATGCTTGCTTCAGTGGAAACCAGACTCAGTCTTAGTGCATGTAGCTTTCTTTACCTTAAGTCTTTAACTGATCCTGTGACACAGACAGTTATATTGATCATTATGGTTGTGAATGGGACCTGGAAATAATAATAGATAATGAAATGAACATGAAATGAATGTAATAAACATGAGTTCTCAGTGGATATGAGGCCAAACTCACCATAAACAAAATAATATTGAATAGACATTACCACCAGAGCTGTGCAAAGCTTCAGTCCCAGATTCAATTTGGCCCAATTCGATGGCTGAATCTCTGAATCTGAATCAAATCAGAGGACCCTTTAATCTCTTTGAACTGAATTGGAACACTCCAAATCGATTCATACAGATTCAGCGATTTGGGCATAGACACGGCTTTAAATGTTTTTTCTACATACCTCTAGGTAGCAGATGGCTCATGAATACTATGATGCTGGGGTGCACGGGGGGCTCCCCAATGCACTTGGCAGCAGACCCAGAAGTGGACCAGAAGCACTTCCGGTCCACTTCTGGGTCTGCCAGGGAGCATTCTGGAGGGGACCCTGTGCCCCCCTGGCACGATGACTGGTGCCTCCTGGGTCTGGGGAGGGGCATCTAGGGTCCCCCTGCAGCTGATCACTGAGCCAAGGGGGCCCCCCAGTGTACTCCCCATAGCACCCAGAAGTACTTCCAGTCCATTTCCAGGTTTGCTGCCAAGCACTTGGAGGACTTCCCTTCCCACCCCCCCACCCCCGCCCCCAGCCACACTCCAGTGAGATGCTCCATCTGCCCCAGCATTGCAGCATTCACAAGCCACACTGGTACCTCAAGGCATGTAGAAAAAACATTTAAAGCTGTGTCCGAATCGCTGGTTCTTCTAATCAGCATTGAATCTTCGGATTCGGCCAAATCAAATCAGGGACAGTGATCCGAATCAACAAATGGAAGCACTGTCCCTGATTCAGGCTGAATCCAAATTGAATAGAGCCTGCTTCATGCACCCCTAATTAATACCACATACAGTGCTAGAGAAAACATTACTGGAATACAGAGTTTAGTTCTGGTGTCCACACTTTAAAAATGATCTTGAGAAATTACAGAAGGGTTAAGAAAAGAGCTACAAAAATGATTCAGGGTCTGGAAAAGTTGCCTTGAAGTCATTTAACTTCTTTAAGAGCTGGCTCTACTTTGAAACAGACAAAGTTCAATCCATTTATTTTAGCCGGAAAAAAAAGAAGAGTTGTATTGATCACAGTCTATAAGTACCTGCAGGAAATCAGGATTTGTGACAGCCAAGCACACTTTAGTTAAGCAAAGAAAGACAAAACAAGATCCAGTTGAAGACAGGTAGACTCAGGCCAGAAATAAGGTGCAATTTTTACTAGTGAGATTAATTAAACCTCACAGAAACCTACCGTTGGAAGGATGAGTAGATTCTCCATCCCTTGAAATTTTTAGATCAAGAGTGAATTTCTTTTTAGTAGATATGAGCTTGCTCAACCAGAAAATATGAGTTGATGAGTGAACCACTGGGAGAAGTTCTAGGACCAGTGTTCTGCAGGAGGTCAGACAAGATTAGTCTATTGTAGTGGTCCCATCTGATCTTAAAATCCATTAATATGTTAATAGATTTGAGTGGTAAGACTGCATAATTATAGTAGCATTTGGGGCCCCAATCAGGACCAGACTGTACCAAACACTGTATTTCATACCCTATGACCACATCCAGATGAGCGTGAATGTTTGGTTCCCCGGGGACAAGTAGCAATGGTGCACCTTGCGCCACCACTGTTTGTCCCCAGGGAATGCCCAGGCCACACACACACACTTTGGCGAATGGCAAGTTAACCCAGGTGGGGTATGGGAGGCTGGGGCCAGCACTGGGCTGGCCCCAGCAGCCTTACCTGGGGTTCTGGGTTCCTACTGGGGCTACAGCAGTGGTGATTCTCCCACACGGAGCCTGGCCAGAAGCCTCAGCATGGCTCCAAATAGCCCGGTTCTGCTTTTGAGGGGCACACACTGCCTGTGCGTGTGCTGCTCCGCTTTTTTTTTTTCTGAGGGTTTTTTTTTACCCCTGGATATCCAGGGGTCAGAAAAACCTACCAAAAAAAAAAGCAGACCAGCACACTCACAGGCAGCACTCCCTTTCAGTGCAGATAACATCTGAATGTGTATATGTGATGCCGCAGACTTGTTTGCAGCGCCACATACCGCAAGGTCACGCTCATCTGGATGTGGCCTAAAAGCGTGCTGTAAAGAGCTTACAGTCTAACTAGATTATGTAAGTGTATGAATTTACCTCTTCCTATAGATGGGGAACAGAGGTATGGGAAGACTAAATGATTTGCCTAAGGTCATGCAGGAAATTGGTAGAAGAGCTGAGGACTGAACCCCAGTCACCTGGGTCCACATCTACTGCCTAAATCAAAAAACCTTTGTTCCTGTTCTTCATCGAGTACCATTCAGGTTCTCCCTGCCCCGCCCCCCCCCCGGCAGACCTTTTTATTTATTTATTTTTTGAGTGAAATTTGCTGTCCATCTAGAGTCCATTGTGAACTGTTGTTGTCTACTGTGCTGGGTTCCCTTCCATGTTTGACTTTCCAGAGGGTGAACTAAGGTCTTCCCTGCTTGCTTCTGGGGAGGAGGTTTCAGACTTCTGGATATTAAACCTAAGGCATTTCATATCTCTGTGAGCTGGGTCCACTGTTGTGCATTGGAGAATTAACTGAGCTCTGTCCTTCTTCAGACATAAAAAACTTTGACTGGTAATCTGTGATAAGAAGCATCTTGGTTGGCTTTTAGCTTCCCAGAGGGTAGATGTACCTAGTAGTGCATTAGGTAGTGTTATAGTGAGTGCTATAATTGTCTTCCTGGTTTTTTTTAGTTAAATTAGGATTTTAAAATGTAACTTGTTAGCAGATTATTTAAATATGTTGACTAATACACACTCCAAAGTCATATATAGCCTTAATAAAACTCTTTATAGAGCTTTTAGACACATCTCTAGTTACTTGAAGTTTTGCTTAATTGTTTTAAAGAACATGCTAATTAACTGCGTGTTAGCAACAAGTGAATAAGAAAAGAGGAGGAATTTGATTTGAAACAGGCCATTTGTAACCATGGAAAGGGTAAGAAGGAAACCAAAAGGAGCAAAGGTAATAATTTTGTCAGGGATGATGACAATGACAGGATTCTGTTAGATGGTTTTTATTCCTGTTGAAATATACTAAAATGAGCATATAGATTATGTTATAATAAGGAATATATAAGGAATATAATTTTATCAATAAAAAATCAGAGTTTGAAAAACAGGAAAAAATGTTTATTAAAATACTTCAGTTCTTCCTGGATCCTTTGGGGCATGCAGCTCAGAGTAATATGTTCCAGTATTAGCAATGCAGTTATCCTCGGTAGATTATATTACACTGATTTTGCAATGAACCATAATCATTTGCCTGATTTACCAAAAATGATAGCTCTTTAGGTTTTTCCTTTTTTGTGGGGATTATTATGAGATACACAACACACATGTATTCAGCATAATTGTACAGGTATGTTTAGTTATGGCAGCCTGGGGATGGTGAAGTGTTATAAAACAAAAACCAAAAAAGAAAAATTACCTAGTTGCAAATCTTTGTAGTTGTTTAGTTTAGAAGTTTGAGTCAATTTATAGAAGTCTGTGTTTACTGTCTTTGGAGGCTGATCATGACATCGGAATGTATTTGTGGGGGAAAAAAGAAACCTATAAAATGAAATCTGCATTAACTGGTAAGAGCATTTGGCATCCTCATCTCTTTGAAATGGAGCAAAGGCGTATACTTGCCAGTGCTATTTTGAGTGTATAAGATAGCTGGCTGATATGTTTAGTAAGTTGTAAAACTAAATGTAACAATAGAGAAATCTGAATCCCATCATGACTTAGAAAATGAAGATATAAAATGCATGTGTCAAGTATGCACTCAGACAGAGTAACAGCAAGCAGATTAACAAGACCTGAAGTTTTTTTTTATCTTGTGAATGAATCTTTATTATAGGATAAGGCTACTTAAGATATTTTTTGTGATGTGTACTGTACATGAGTAATATTTGTGACTCATTTAGTCCCTGACATACTGCAACTATCAACATTCCCAACCATGAGAGTTGCCCTTTATAAAAAGAAATATCCTATTTTGGGGATGATGAAGGCCTCGGTTTTAAAGAATTTCCTTTTATAAAGTGCTCAGACAATTAATGCCTCATGCATGTATTCACAATAGTTGCCTAGCAACCATCAAGAAAGATTCAGGAGAGCAAAGGAGGCTGAGATGAATGAATGGAAACATCAGCTCCCATTTCAGGTGAGTTAAAGGAGGTTTTAGGGCTCTCCTGCCTATTTGCATTGGAAACAAGTATCCATGCAAACACGCAAATAAGATGGTGTTGAGGTAACAAGTACATGCTTCTACTGGCATTTTCATTCAAATATAGAAATAATCTAAACAATGTGTGGTATTTCAGCCAGAAACAGATAAATGAGGCCTAAATTTGTTTAGCTTTTTTGGTTTCTCAGGCCTAGACCCCAAGTGTAGCAACAACAAGATAATTCCTCCTCTGTTATAGGGAATGGGATATAACACCCTTGTTCCACAATTTTCCTAACATCTGGAGAACCCTCACACTTTTAAAGTTTCTTGGGAACCCACAGAGGCATTCAAATCCACTCTATAAATCATGGACTTCTTCCTCAACCCTAGCTCCTGCTCTTCTTTCTTCACTGATTCCCTATGTGGATGCTTTACTCTTCCTCCCATCTTAACTCTGGCATTATTTTTTGTGGCTAATATATTATGAACCCACAGAGTAAAATTGGAAAAATGGTTGGAAAAGTCTCACTTATTTTTTTTTCAACAGATACTGCCATATTTGTTTATTTTCCCCCAGGAAAATTTAAATTATATATTTATTTTGGGTTGGTGTAACCCAAAACAAAATATCTCAGTTGTCCAACTGAATCTCAGAGCCCAGTGCTGTCCCAGCCTCAGTCCACAGTGGCAGCCCACCCTGCCTGGGGCACAGATCCAAGGGGAACAATATATATATTTAATGAATATATTAATAATGCATTTAATGTTAATTAGTGTAGCCTGCCTTATATCACATAATTGGTAACATTAAAAACAAGAAAAAAAATATAAAGGGGTACATGAGCTGAAACTTTGAGACAGTGGAGTGCACTTGTTAAAAAAGGTGGAAAACCCCTGATGTAAGGCATCTTGAGAGTTACATGAACATGGTGTATTATAGAAGATGAAGTCTAACCAAGGAGCTCAAGTTGTAAGGGACCTAGAGCACTCAATCTACAATTAAGAAAGCACAACAACAACTCAGAAGGATTCAGATTAGTGTTGGATCAAGCTGAAACAAAACAGTTGAAATATTTTTTTATGAACTGTCAAACACAGTATTTTGACATTTCCAAACAACAATTTTTGGAACTTTCCATTAATAGTTTTTATCCTGAATTAGGATGAAAACAAATCTCAAAGAAATTTCCCATCGGACAGAATTTCCTGGTTTTGATCAGCTTTACCATAAAGACAAATTTTAAGGAATAGATTCTGAACCACTTGTGTAAATCTATGACAGTAAATTATTCTACTTTTACTCTGATATAATTTAGATCAGAATCTGATATTAACAAATTAACATATCTTTGGTCCAATTCTGCTCCCATGCTACCTGAAAACTGATTCTTAGATGTTAGTAAGAAGTTATTTGCATCATGGTAGTGTGCTGGGGATCAATATAAATCACTAGTTTACCAGCTGTAGCAGTTTGAGATATCGACTGCTAAAAGTTAGAATTGACATATATAGGGTATAGGTGGAAAAGGAAATGCAAGATGGTAACCAAAATAAAGTGAGTTTAGAAAGTGGAGAATCTCATCCTTTGCATTGGTTAAAAAAAACCAAACCATTTACTGGCCCTGATGGTTGATAGGTTATCAAACATAAAATGTCACTGATCCTATAGCAGATTTTCTTATTTTTTGGCACTGATTGATGACTAAATATAGTCAGTTTGGACAAGCATGATTAATGTTCATTTTCAGCTTTACTAGAAAATTCCAATGTAAGTCCATAGTCAAATTCAGAACTTAAAATTGTTGCATAAACTGAATAATTTTTTTATACCAAAAAAGCACTGGATTAAAAAAAACTTTGCCTTTCCAAAATCACTAATTGTCATTATCCCAACATGCAGACAGTACTGTGATGTTAGTGATATTTACCTGTCATGTATTTGTGGGGATGGGATTTGGAAGGGGGATATCTGTTTTTAATGGTTGTGTTTCTTAGATTTAACATCTTTTCAAATTTTTAGTAAGTCTTTTCTTTTTTTTAAAATACAGTTCAATTTAAAAGAAAAAGCCATACATATTTCTAGCAGGCTATGTTTAATTTCAAGATGGTGCCCTTTGCTAAGAAGATAATCAAATATAATGTGTTCCACGACCTCTTCATATGCCTGACTGCAGAAAGCTTGTGTAACAGTTTATTATTATAAAATTAGTATAGCGTAGCATAGAACAAACCGGGACCATAGCCAGATGAAATAGACAATGAATAGTTATATAAGGTTTTGAAGCATGTGTAGTAGAACACAAGCAACCCTGTGTTTTCTTCTCAATTGTCTGCTGTTTGTTAATGTTTTCCTTTCAACGTGATTGCATCTCAATTTAATAGCACTTTCCATTTCAGAGTTTACAGTGCCAGCATTGACATAGTTACATCCCCTTTCCACTACAAATACTTCATGTATATGTTAAAACAGAACTAGGTGTGGCTAGTTACTGGGTTTTTCAAAAGATATACACTCATAAAAATTAAGGGATTGTGTAATGGTTAATTTGGTGTTAACAAATTTTAAAAGTGTGTTTCACCAATAATTGCAACGTTTCACTCTGTGAAAAGTGTGACATTATAATTCTTGTTGAACAGTTTCCTACCTCTCCTCTCTATGTTTTCATGGCAGGGTATTATTTTGCAATCAAGATAAAAGCATTATTTATTTAAGTTCTAAAATATTACATTGTTAGATGTTTTAAGCTGCAGATCAATCTCTTGTTTTATAAAAGCATTTTATTGATTTTATTTTTAATCTGTTTTAGAATTTTAACTTAAGTTCCACATGACAGATTGCACACAATTATAGAGGCAGAGAGGTGTTTAGCTGTTCCTTTAAAGGAAATAATGCATCTCTACTTGATCCATGGGGCAATCCTGCCTCCAGATTTTACAGAGTCTATCAGAGAGTGCACCTTTTGCATTGTTAGATCCTGACCCTTCACTTTGTTCAAGAGCATTACCTTTGCTCCTTTACTCTTGCTCTGGGCCCTGGCTTCAGGTACAAGTTGAAAGGAACAGAATGAACATGAAATGAAATCAAAATAGTAAAGTCAATAATTAATATCCTTGCTTTTTGGATCAATCTGTTATGATCTTGGAATGTGAATTATAGGCACAAATTGTTAAGAGCTGGTGTCCACTTATAATATACACTTATAATTTGTGTGCCTGGATGGATAAAAGAATATGTATTCCCTTCTACTCTTATTTATTGTGACTGGTCTTTAAAGGTTTGCAAGAGAATCAAGTTCCTAAAACTCATTGGAATTTAGTGTCTTGCAGCCTTAAACCCCTTTGAACATTTTAAATTTAAAAAATGCTTTGGGAATTCCATTTTCCAAACAAAAAGCTAGCATATAACATTGTAGTCTCCAACAAAACTAGTAGGGTGGGAGACATTCAGAAATTAAACATAAAGCTTGAAACCTCAGATTAATGGTAGGACTAATATGCTCACAACAGTAAATGAGGACAGTGTTGGTAATCTCCCTAAAGTCTTGAATGACATTATCCTTAAAGCAGTTTGTTCACGTAAAACAGAACTCTTACATAACATTTCAATTTTAATTTATGAATGTTTGGGATGGGAATGAGTTCCATTCCTACCCAAAAAGAAAATACCGTTCTGGTTGCCCAAAGTAATGTCATATAATGTCATAGAAATGTAAATTTGAATTGTTCACATTCTCAGAGGTCGTTAATACTGAGACTTGGAATGCAAATCAGTCAGATAAGAAATATAACATATGCCTCTGCTCTGTCTGCAGCTGTGGTCAGTGAAATTTCCATAGTTTCATAGTAGTTTGGGGTTCGAAGGGACCTGAACAGATCATCTAGTCTGACCTGACCCCCCCCCCCAACTGCCAGGAGCACACGCTGGGATCATATGACCCCAGACAGGAGTTCGTCCAACTTCCATTTGAATATACCCAAGGTAGGAGTGAGGATCACTTCCCTAGGAAGTTGGTTCCAGATCCTAGCCACCCTAACAGTGAAATAGTGCCTCCTAATCCGTAACCTGAACCTATTCTCCAGCAGCTTCTGGCCATTGTTCCTCGTCACCCCAGGTGCTGCTGGGGGGAATAGGGCCCTTCCTATTTGCTGCTGATCTCCCGTAACGAGTTTGTAGGCAGCCACCAAATCCCCCCTCAGTCTCCGCTTGCTGAGGTTGAACAGGTTCAGGTCCCTCAGCCTCTTGTCGTAGGGCCTGCCCTGTTGCCCTCCAACCAAGCAAGTGGCCCTCCTCTGAACCCTCTCAAGGCAGGCCACATCCTTCTTAAGTGTGGTTCCCAGAACTGGACATAGTACTCCAATTGTGGCCTGATCAATGTTGTGTAGAGGTGGAGTTTCACCTCTCTGGACCGGCTTGAGATGCATCTTTGGATGCATGACAAGGTATGGCTAGCCTTGCTGGCTGTGGTCTGGCATTGGCGGCTCATGTTCATCTTGGAGTCAATAATGACTCCAAGTTCCCTTTCTGCTTCTGTGATCACAAGGGGGGAGCTCCCCAGATTGTATGTATGCTGTAGATTCCTTCTCCCCAGGTGTAGCATTCTGCATTTATCTACATTGAATGCCATCCTATTACCATCCACCCACTTCTGTAGTCTGTCTAAATCCAATTGCAGCCTCTCTCTCCCTTTGAGTGTGCCTACCTCGCCTCACATCTTGGTGTCATCAGCAAACTTGGACAACATGTTTTCCACCCCCATGTCCAAGTCGCTGATGAAAATGTCGAACAGTGTGGGCCCCAGGAGCAAGCCCTGGGAGACCCCACTATTCACATTCCACCAAGTCAAGTATGACCCATCCGCCACCACTTTGGCACCCCATCAGCCAATTTTTGACCCATCCAACTGTGTAGGCATCAATGCCACAGTCACTCGATTTATTAATGAGAATGCGGTAAGAGAGTCAAAGGCCTTCTTAAAGTCCAGAAAGACTACGTCCACGGTGACACCATCATCCAGGGATTTAGTTACCTGGTCATAAAAGGCCATCAGGTTGGTCTGGCAGGACCTGCCTTTGATGAACCCATGTTGATTTCCCCTGGGCATAATCTCCCGTGCTGGCCCCTCACAGATGCAATCCTTGATAATTATTTCAAGGATTTTCCCCAAGACTGATGTGAGGTTTATGGGCCTGTAGTTTCCTGGGTCCTCCTTTCTCCCTTTCTTATAAATGGGCATCATTTATTCAGATTCCAATCTCCGGGCACCTGGCCTGTGGACCATGATCGCTCGTACAGCCAGGCCAAGGGCACAGCAATGACCCCTGCCAGCTCTTTCAAAACCTGCGGGTGGAGGGTATCAGGGTCCATAGATTTAAAAACATCCAGCCCTTTCAGAAGATCCCTAACTATATCTGCGCACTTCTTTATTATTCACTTCTCACTAGGGATGCATACAGATATTTGGGGAGGTTAGGGGGAGATTAGATTTAGTTAAAATGGCCATCCAATCTAAGGTAAATTGGGATCGGGGGGGAGATATTGGGCCTTGGAGGGACTGGGGGGCAGGTGGGGTCCATGAGAGGGATTAGGGGACAGGCAGTGTTCATGGGAGGATCAGGAAATTGGGGAGCAAGTGGCATCCATGAGGCAATTGAGGGGGAAGATAGGGTCTGCAGGAGGGATTGGTCAAATTGTGGGGGTTAGCAGGGTCTGTGGAGATCATCTGGGAATGCAGGGGGGAAAGCAGGTTTGTTGAGGGATGGGGTGGCAAGCGGGTTCCATGGGTGGAATCATGGGAACAGGCGGCATCTCCAGGGGGTATCTCAGGTCCAGGAGTAATTAGGGGGATCATGGGGACTCATAGGTTCTGCAGGGGAAGGATGGGGGTGCTCTCTTTTCTACTCCCAGGACCATGGATTATTTTTAGCACCCTGATGCCTGACACCCAAAATAACAACCCCTCCATGCTGTCTGCCCCTCCCTCAACCCGGAGGTACTTGCTTAGCTCCTAGCACTGGGAGCGGCTTGCATGAAGGGGGCTTTGGCAGGTGAGGGGGCACTGTCCATTACCCCCTCGAAAACCCACCTCCTCCCAGCTTTGGTTCCTGCTCACCACCCACGCTTTAAGGGGCAGCCACATTTCTATTCAGGCAGCGCTGAGAGAGTTAATTGACTTCATGACTCATTGTTATCTCCTTGATTCCATTTCACAGGTGTTAATGACTCTCTATCCTTTTCAGTGGTCTTGATGTTCCACTATTCAAACTATCCTTTATTCTGCAATTTTGCTGTCTGATAGCCATTTCTGGTAATATCTCTTCTATTTTACAATATAGCTGACTGCATTTAGCTCTAGCTAAAAACCTTAATGCAGGTGTGATAATATTAACTCTGGTATCGAAATGACTGACAGTGAAGTATTGGAGGAACTGTTAAGATGCTCAGGAAGGTTAGATTTTGTTTTATGAATCTGGAAAGGAGATGTACATTTTACTATAATAACTACAGGACTAATGACACAATTTCCTTTTGACTATTTTGACTATTTTTTGCTAGTTTGTTGTGTTTTTTATAAAACTTTATATATAATGTAGCAATTTAGTGTACATTCCAATAGTTACATTTGTTTTTGCTTTGAGCTTAAACTAAATAATACAATGTTAGCCCCCTAGCATATTAATAAAGCTTCTAGTTTCTCTTTAACTAGAAAAAGTGTGTGTTGTGTTATATGTAATGAAGCACCCCTCTTTTCAGAAACTTAGATCCACCCATGGCCATGGAAATCCAAGTTGCTGGATTTGCCATGGAGGTACTTGCAGCTGCTTGAAGCCATGGAAAACTAAGTATACAAAAGTTTCTAGCATTTGTAACACTTGCATGTGTGATTTTCGTCAGTTCTCTTCAACTAAGCTGTCAGACTGCATAGGATGGAGGATTACAAAGAAAAAGCCAGTGCCTACATGAAGTGGAGTTTACGAATCATGTGCTAGTCTTCTTTCTATCAGAAGGCCCAGGAAGATAATAAAAATACTGGTTGAGGACCTTTATGGCACGTAAGAGTGGTCAGTGAAAAGCCCATTGCATGTTTCACTAGTATAGGGGTGGCCAGAGTTACTCACCCTGGGAGCCACATCTGATCCTCCACCGAAGTTCGAGAGTGGAGAGGAGTTGGGGGGGGGGGGTGCTGAAGCAACCTGGAGTGGAGGTGACCCCTCCCTCCCTCCCCACACTGCCGAGTGACTCCAGTTTTCCCCACAGGGAGTGTGCCCCAGGGTAAGCGGCATGGTTGCAGCCCCCACCCCAGCAGTCTGGTGCCTGAGCCAGCAGTCCCAGACAGAGAGAAGGAGGGAGGAGGGTGGGCTCAGGGTGCACTCCCCACAGGGAAAGCCAGAGCAGCTGGAGGTGCCAGGCTGCACTGTCCCCCAGAGCCACCTTGGGGAGAAGTGGGTGGGACTTTGGCCAATTTTCAGAGAGCGACAAGTACTATGCCAGTGAGTTGCATGTAGCTCGCAAGCTGTGGTTTGGCCAACGTGGTACTAGTATTAATTCTAGTCTTTGGATAAATGGCAATTTCTAATAAGGTAATTAGAATGAGTATATCCCATTTTTTATTATAGTAGGACCTCAGGGCTCTTATTGAGATCAAGGTACCATTGTATAAGGCACTGTATGAACATTTGATATACAGTCTTAACCTTGAAGAGCCTTGAAGTTTCAATGAACTTCACCTAGAGTCTTCAAAGATTGTAGGAGTCCACACACATGGGGTTCATCACAGGATTGGTGCTTGGATGCCTGCCTACATTTCCAATCCAGTTCCACTTGCTATGTATTCTTGCCTATGCTAATGATGTTGTATAGCGTTGCTATACACTGCTAAACAAATATGTCATTTTACCTCAGAGGCAACTGGACATCAATAGTGGAAAAAAATATTCCTATACCTATAGTTTGTGTGATGACAAATGTTAAAAATGATAAAAAGATTATGAAAATATCAGATTTTGTCATTTAAATAATTTGTCTTTTAAATGTTCTCTTTTTCATTTCCCAGGTTATATTTTTTTAATTGCCATATGTACTTTTTGTGGCATTTGAGTCTTGTCATATTAAGAAGAGAGAGGCTTGTAACAGTTTTGACAAATTTCCATATTCCATTGTGTCAATAATATTACAAGTGGTTTGTAAATTCTTTTTCCTAAAAAAAAGAAAAAATACTCCAGTCTGTTTTTGTAACCATGTATAATAATTATGAAGGACATTTGTTTGGGAGAAAGAAGTTGAGAAAGATGAGGGTTTTTAAATTGCACAACTTCTTTCACAAAAACAGAACAGGCAACGTCATGTGTTTCTAAAGAGCACACTGTTAATTTTATACTAACATTATTTTAAGAATGCTGATGATACACAGGAAAGAAGTGAATAATTCTTATTGCAAAACTCTGCTGGCTTGTTATATTTAAAATGGTAAGATTTAATCAGCCCTGAAGTGGTGTTCAGAAAAACAGGACAAAAAAACTGACTGAAGCAATAGTGATTTATCAAAGCAGCACTCAAATAAAATAAAGACTTGGCACTCTTACATAGCATAGGCTGGAAAATGCATTTTTGTTTTCATGTCTTCTTTCTTTCCTCTTGTGCCCTGATTGGTTCATTTTAATACCAGCGTTATTTACATTTGAGGGATGGGCCTGTTACGCAGGAAATTGTCCAAACCCTTACAGCTGTATTTTAAATTGAAATTTTTTTTACTAAGTGATTGCACAGCTTTAATTTAGTAATATATTATTAAATTTATAGTTTCAGGCTGTAAGAGTTCTTTTTCTTTATGTAAAATGAAACTGGACACCTATGAAGATATATGCTATATATACACCTGGCTCTGTATATTAAATCTTTACATATGTTGTCCATTTTCAGAAACAAGTAAACTACTTCTTTTGAAAACTCAACTTCTCTTCCATATTAGGGAATGCTATAGACTCCTATGTTCCCTAGTTTCATATAATACTGAACCAATTTGCACGTCAGTCTATTTTTAGTTATGAATAAATCTGATAGCATGCAGTAAGTAGAGTGATTTCTTTTCAGAGATGCTAACTCATAAAACCAATGTGCCATATACTGCATTTATAATGGTAAACATAAACTAAGTATCACATTTCAAACAAAGAATTGAAATTTCTGTAAGGTAAGAACATTCCCCGTCTTCCTTATAAGAAATATTATACATATAATAAATCAAATAATCTGAAATTCGATTAAATTGTGTGTTTTTTACTCTTGAGAATGTTCTTTTTTGCATATTACTAATAGGATTGTACATTATGTATATGAGTATACTAAAGATTTTTCTTTCTCTGGCTAATCTGCATGTCGCACATTTAACACTAGAGGGCAACTGAGAGTTTTCTTTAAACTAACAAAGCTAGAGGTGGTTTTAATATCAAGTAAGTGTTTAAACTTGGTGAGGATTTATTTCCCTGTCTGGAGATTTCTACATGTGTAACCTCTGGGTTTCCATTGACAGCAGATAATAATCCAAATAAAGTTTCTTCTGAGGAAAAATATAGACAGGGTGGTTCAGAAGGCTGCGTTTGCCCAAATAAGGATATTTTGGAGACCCCATGTGCTAGATAATGATCAACTGACAGTTGGTCATGAGTTAATAATGCTGGATGCTGAAATATTCATACCATGTGGTATACAACAGTTCTGCGGATAGAGACAAACACAGCTATAATTAGACATCAGAAACACAAGGAAGTGTATAAATTGTTTAATGGTAGCTCAGTTAAATTCACTCAAATAACTTCCTATAAACTAATATCAACTATAAAAGAGTAGTACACGCCCTTCTTTATGTTTAATAAAGAATTTACTCTGTGTGGTTAATATGTAAATAATATGCTTCCATTTCTTAGATATTAATGTTCAAGACCTTATATACCAAATGCAGGCCTGATTCTTACCTCTTTATACGTTTGGAGAAATTAGAATGTCATTAGTGGGTTTAAACTAGTGGAAAACCTGTGTGGGGGAGAGTAGTAGTGGTATTTAAAACCATAATCCTTTTAATTGGCATACTAAAGATTATTGACACTTTTTACACCATTACACATCTGAAAAAGCTTCAAATGGAGAAAAATGCAGCTTTATTAACATAGGGCATTGTAAGCACATTATCCCAGTGCTCACCTGAACCCCAAGTTTGAAACTCAGGGAATTCAGGCTCCAATTTAAGGTCTCTCTCTTGCTATTCAGAGTCTTCACAGCATCAGCCATAGGTACCTGAAAAATCATTTCTTGCTCACTTACCATTGTCTTCCATGACAACTGCATCCACTGGCACCATGAAATCGCCAATAAATAGGGAATGTTTCTAAGTCTGGGAGGTCAATATTAACAGGAACTTAGATTGTCTTTTTGAAACCAGTCTCTGAAATGATATGTATGACCATGGACTCACCTCTAACTTGGGTTTCCCTCAATAAATCCATTATGCACTCACACCCATGGTATGTGGATTTAGGATCATAGGATCATAGTTATTGATCTTACTTATTCACTTATCAACATACAGGATGCATCTACACGAGATGTTATATCACTGTAGTAACAAACTATGGCAATGTAGCATCAGCAGGTACTAGCCTGTAACATCATGGGCTCAAAAATGAACCATGTGCTGCCAGGACTACACAGTAGTGGTGGGTACTGCACAGTCATTTAGTACTTGCTAAACCAAGTACTAAGTGACTGTGCAGTACCAACTGCGCAGCAAGGGGCATATGTAGACACGCCTAATGACACAAATACATTAAACCCTTATATACTAATCATTATCACCTGCCTACAAGAAAGGAAGGAAGCGGGAGAAACAAGGATTGTTATTTCTAATTCTGGATACTTGCAGAGGTTCTATGGGGAGGGAACTATATGCATATCTAGTTTTATAGGGAGCTTAAAAAGAAAGGTTGTCTGAGAGAGAAAAGGAAAAATGGTAGTTCCATTATCACATATTCAGAAAAGTAGATGTGTTTTTAAAAACAAACCTACTAGAGCCAGAGACTAATAGTGATTGTTATTCCAGATAATAACATCATAGATGAGTGCAGTATTACACCGCTGGATTTTTAAAAACACCGGCTTAATTCCACTCCCACTAATGTCAGTGGAAACCACAGTGACTTCACTGGAATAGGGTTTAAGCCAAGGCTGAATGCTTTTAAAAGTTCAAACGTTGCAGTTTTCACCTGAATTTCTTCACTTATGTTCCTGGAAATCACATGAAGATGTCGAGGATTTACTGGGCTCTTGGCTTATACCCTCATGCAGCAAATTATAATGATTTCTAAGTGCAACGGTAGAGTAAAAAAAATGGTGTAAAAATGAAATCATAGCATTTTTATGATTAAAATATAGTAGTTGTACTTTCCAAAATACTTTGACATAAATAGGTAGTATTTGTGGCTTAGCTAACAACTATGTCATTTCCTTGTATGAGCTGTAAGGTGTTTGTGGCTTCATAGCTACAATTATCAATTCCAAAATCAAAGATTTCTGGAAACTTTCCCTTTTACACCCATCTATTTTATGAATGTCTATCTACAAAATTTAGGTTCTGAAACTGTGTCCAGTTTTTAGTTCTGTTAACATATCTGATCTGTTTAATTTGGCTATCTGTGTGGGTGCGATTGGTTATTAGGCCTGTGTAAAGTGGCTAGTATTTGCTTTGGATTCGGCGGATTCAGGGGACAGTGATTCAATTTGGTGATTCGAATCACTATCCTGATTCGATTCATCTGAATGTTCAAATCAGCCAGGCCACTCCAGGCCCATCCCCTGCCCCTCTCCCAGCCTAGCAATGGGTGCCCTGCCCATCCCAGCTCCCAGCACTTGCGGGGAAAAAAAGTCCCGGCTCAGTAGGTGCTGCCGGGCAGGGGGTGATCCCCACTGCCCCACGCTGTGTGGGGGGCTCTGCACGAGCCCCTGAACACCCTCCCCCCACCCCCCCAGCCCCCTTACGGGTGCCCTGCATGGGCCAGCTCCAGCCCTTTAAGAAAAAAAAAGAATAAAGAAACTCTGGGACTCGCTGCTCCTGCTGGTGGGGGGCTCTGCAGGAGCCCCTGAAGCCCCAAGGCTGTACCATGAGCAGTGAGTCCCGGGGCTTTTCTCAGCTTTTTTTTTTTTCTTAAAGGGCCAGAGCCCCAGCAGGCGGAGCAGCTGTGAGGGGGCTGGGGGAACAGGGGGGGTCGAAGGGGCTTGTGCAGAGCCCCCCATGTAGCTTGGGGGGGTGGCAGGCAGTGGGGATCGCCCCCTGCCCAGCAGCACCTGGTGAGCACCAGGGTTTTTTTAAAATACCGAGCTGGGGTGGGCAGGGGCAGCCATGGGGGTGATGGGGGAGTGGGCGGGGGTCAGGGGGCTGGCAGGGGTCCCCCCATGGTCCCCTCCCCCCTCCCCCAGCCCCCACTCTCCTACCCTTGTACTTACCAGCTCAGAGTGGCTGCAGCTCCCTGCTCCAGCCACTGAGGGCTGCCCGAATCATCAAAGCTCTCTGAATCTTTGCTGAAAATTCAGAGATCTTTGAATCAGTTCGGACCTTTAAATTGGTCCCCTGATTCAATTCGGATTCAGCGATTTGGCCACCAAATCGGGCCGAATCTCCACCAAATTGAATCACCACCTGAAGCTTCGCACAGCCCTATCTATTGTATTTTCAAGGTATGTAGGTCACATCTCCGTACATTGGATAGTGCTGACTCTGCTAGAGAGCAATTTAACAAATGCTAGCTTTTGCTGGAATTAGAAATGTTGCTGGGAAAAAAAACTCTTTAACATCTGCTGTGGGTTCTTGTTTTACTTTTATTTTCTAAAGGTTTATAATGAAAGTTTGATATGGAGAACTTCTAATGGAAGTTGATATTGGTGCATTGTGTGTTTTGCTAAATTTTGATGATATTGGCTGACTTGTAGTATGGGTTTGTACTCCATTCTGACTTCTTACTGCTGTGTTTGCAGCCCTTTTGATTATTACATAATCCACTTGTGCTTGTTCATCCTTTTGCCCTGTTTTTTTTTAACCCAGAATATTCTAAAAAGCCAGTTTTTGTTAGCTTTTCTAGTGCTGTGATCTACGTACATTTCTAACCAATGCCAGCTTCAGAATACTTTATAAATTGGATCCAACATTGAGAGCTGCCCGTTGAATATTATGGGTATGCAAAATAAGGGTCAGTTTTACTTTGAGAGGAAATAAAAATTTCAATTACATGGGATATGTGCTCTGTCACAGCCCAGTCATGTCCTCCTTTAAAATCTATGATAATAGATTTTGGGGATGGGGGGGATGATCCCCACTGCCCTTAGTCTCAAAGGGCACTCTTACACATACTCTAATACGTTCTGATTAGAACGTGTCAGAGCAGACTCAATTAATTGAGTCTTCTGGAGCATTCTAATCAGAACATTCCAGCGTTTTGTGTATTCTGCATCCTGCATTTCAAAATGGCAAGCTTTAGTTTAAGTGCCACCCACCACCTTGGGAGTCACTCTAATTAAAATGCCCACCACCCCCACCCTGGAACACATGTATAGGCACCCAAAAGTAGTCCTATTGACTTAGATGTCTGATTCAGTTCAGTAAGGCTCTTAAATATTTGTGTTCACCTTAATCATTTGGTCAGTGGAACTCAGTGGTAGTCAGTGGAACTACTTATGTGCAAGTTAGGCATGTGCCTCAGGGCTTCACTGAATTAAGGCCTTAACCCTTGAAGTCCGTCTTCTTATTCTGAGTACAGACAGTCCTCTGACTTACGACACGGTTGGTTCCTGAAAACCGCATCTTAAGTCAAAACGTTGTAACTCGTACCCGATTTTCCCATAGGAAAATATGTTATAAATGGGGGATTGATTCCTGAACCAAAGCCTGATACCCTATTTTCACCAAAAATAACCCAGAATTTTGTACTCAATCAATTATAGATGAACAATATAGCTACATTAATGCATTTATATTGTAAATAGCAATCGTATTGATTTGGGAGGACTTCTTTGAGGTGACTTTGCTGGCCTTTTGGAAGGGCTCTTGGTTGGACTTTTTGAAAGGTTCTTGGCTGGAGTCTTCCCAGGAGTCTTGGCTGCAGGTTTTTCTGGAGTCTTGTCTACTTTCTTAAAGAAAGTGTCCAAGAAAGTTTGGACAGATGTTCTCCAAGGAGATGGGCGACACAGAAAACTTGTTCGTTGGCATAGTGTTGCATCCGATCAAGAGTTGTAAAGTTGAAACTGACATCAGAAAGTTGAAACAGGGTATCAATTTATAAACGTTGTAGGTGAAAAATGTTGTAATTCAAAATGTGGTAAGTCGAGGACTGCCTGTATTCCAAGACTGTACTCCCCTCTTTCCTAGGCTCATAGAGTAAAGCTAAAAGGGACCCTGAAACCATCTGGTCTGACTTCTTGTTTTGAGCTGTTTACATTTCTTACTGTAAAGGATATTCTCCAATTCTCAAATCTTTTTGTGGCTCTTTTCTGTACCTTCAATTTTTCAACATGCATTTGCAAATGTAGACAGCAAGACTATATTCAGTAATCCAACATAGGTCTCACCAGTGGTGGTAAACTAACTTTTTTCTTCTATTCACGTCTCTTCTGTTTATATATTTAGGGACTGCATTAGTCTGTAGCCACAGCACTACATTGCTGATATTGGTTTGCTTGTCCAGTCTTACCCTTAGACCTTTCCCAGAGTTGCTGCTCCCATGATATGGTCCCCCATTCCACAGCTAAGGTCTGTATTCTTTTTTCCTAGATGTATAACTTGGTATTTGGCTGTATTAAAAAGCATGTTGTTTGGATGGCCCTGATTACCAAATTATCCAGATTACTCTGTATGCCTGCTTTATTCTCATTATTTACCATTCTGCTAATCTTTGTTATCTTCAGATTTTATTAGCAATAATCTACTATATGAAAAATTGGAAAAAGGCACAGCCTGTTACCAGTTAATGTGGAATTCCACTAGAAAATCCCCATTCAATGATGATTCCACATTGAGGACCACTTTTTGAGATCTGTTAGCTGTTTATTAAATCAATTTACATTGCAGAGTGCTAATTTTTTAATGAGTGATTTTTCTTAACCAGATGTCTCTCTGTCTTCTGTATATTACATTTATACAGTTACTCTCATCCTTCAAACTTGTCACCTCACGTAAGAATGAAACCAGGCTTGTTTGACAAGACTTATTTTCCATAAACCCTTGTTGATTGGCATTAATTATACTGCTACCCTTTAACTCTTTATTAATTGAATTCCCTCTCAGATCTTCCATTATTTTACCTTGCAGTGATGTCACAGTTACCAGCCTATGGCTACCTAGATAATCCTGCTTCTCCTCTTTGAATATTACCAAAATATTAGCACTCCTGTCATCTACTATTTACTTTGTATTCAGGGTTTATTAAAAATGAATGTGATCAAACTGGTGATTTCATAGCCAACTCTTACAAACTGATAGATACAAATTATTTGAACCTACTGTTTTAAAAATGTTTACTCCTACTTATGTTTAAAATTCTCCTGGGTTACCAATGGATTGGAAAGCACTTCATCATCATGTGTGATACATGAACATCATCCTGCTTCTTTTGAAATCCAGAGCATATACTTAGTGAATATTTCTGCCTTGTCTGTGACATTATTAACAATTTTATCATCACCATCTAGCTTCTACTAATGCTAGGCTCAGCCATTAATTTTTCCTTGATGTCTTTTTGTGTTTCTATACTTCATGACTTCTACTTTATACTTATTTCTACATACTTCTCTTTCTCGCTATTTCCTTTTTAAAAAGTGTACTTGTCCAAAAGGTAGAAACATGTCCTTGTAGTACAAGTTTTAAATTCTAAACACTTCTAAGGAAAAAAATAATCTGATGTTATGATTCATAAATATAATCTTAATCTATACTTTGTCCTGCATTGTCTTCAGTGGAAATCAAGAAGATTCAGTCAGTTTCAAAATCAGGCTCTTATTTATTTGGTATATTTGCAATACATCCAGTGTTTATGTTTAAAAATAATAACAGTAATTAAATAGTACTCTTGTAACAGAATGACATTTATTTTTTGTGATAGTCCAGAGAAAAGCCAAAACAAAATCAGTCTGCAGCAAGTTGTATGTCTCCACATTAATCCATACAAAAGTGTCTGTCTAACTTATTTCCAAATGAGGAATGTTTTCTTTAGAGAAGTAGGAAATCGATTTTCCCCACGTTTAGAAAAGAATATCTCATTTCCAAAACAAAACCTTTAGAAATGGTTACAGAAGTATACTCTGTATACTTATGAGTTAGTAAATTGTTCAGATATTTAGTGCACCTCTCTGTGTACAATACAGTTTTCCAATGTACTCTGACATGTTCAATTATACACCTACAGAGCATATAAGTTACAGAAAAGAATAAGAAAGTACGTTGATTAAGAAAATACATGGGAAAAATGTTCAATAGGAAACTCAGACTTGAGATATTTATAGTACACATTGGGATATCAGCGTGAAGATAAAGGCACACAAAATGATACTGACTGGCATTTATAATGATACCAGTAAGTTTTCAAAATACTACTATAAAGTGAACAGTAATTCTAAAGTTATATTTGGTAGGTTTAATATTAACCTTCACTAACTGTTTCCACACTGAAAAAGTAGATGTCACTGTTGATTTTCATAGGGATACAATGGGTTCTGCTTGCTATGCATAGAAACACTTTCCCCAAATTACTAAGAGTTTTTAAACAAGAATCTGACCTGATCTTTCTACCCCATCTGGACAGTTATGCAATAATTCCTGATCTTCCTTTGCTTCTTTCATGTTGTCCTCTCAACACAGCTCTGTGCTATTCACTCATTGTCCCATATCTCCTCACTGCATAGATTAAGCTCATCAAAAAATCGGTAAGTATGGAGAGAGAGCTTTCTGGAGGCTGGAGCCATTGAATAAAATTTTAAAGAATTAAATGTAAAATATGTTATTGTTAATGGGAGGAGAAGGATCTGAGGATGAGATGAAAGAAATTAAAGGAGACCAAAGAGAAGAGGGAATTAAGGAAACAATTAAAACTCCAAAATAGCATCGGAGATCACCTAACCATGGGAGAGATTTGAGACCCTGCCTGAGTATAACAAAATGCCTATTCATAACTTTCATATATGTAAGGATGGTAGACATGTATAGGATGGTAGACATTTCCTCTGGTGAGGGGTGAATGTTAAGGGACCCTTCTTCAGTAAAGTGGTTTGCTAGCTATGAATTTCAGATATGTAATAATGACCCATAATAATATTTGTTAGGCATCTCTTTGGATGAAGTTGTTTGTGACTGGTGATCTCATTCAGAAAAGATGGTTATCTTATGGATTTTCTGGGATCTGTGGCTTGGCATTGTCCTCCCTACCTCTAAGTTGAATTCAAGGCCTATTTATGTACCACGTTTGGCATGGTGCTGCCACTTAAATTGTTATGTGTTCTTGGATTTGATGCACTGCGCTGTTCTCACCCTTCCGAGCTCTCAAGCTTCCCAGTCTTTCAAGGGCCCCACAGAACTCAATGGTTCTAAGCTGGAGCAAAACATTTATATTATCTGGGTTCCAGATTCATTATGGAGAAAACAGGGAGGGGCACAAAGAATTGCTACAGTGGAAGGGGATTCTGTTTGGAGAAGATGGGAATCAACCAAGAGAAAATGCTGGCAGTTCTAGCAGGCACTCACAACGAGCAGCAGAACAACTTCCCCTCACACTTGTAAGCCCTTCTCAAGCTTGTCCCCTCTGGCTCAGCTTCTTGCTCCTCTAGGGACAAGAGTTCTTTCTTACCCCAGATTTATCATAACACTTCCCCAAACTTTCAAATCTCAGCTATTTCGTGGACCTTGTCTTTTTTGTCATATTTAAATTCAGCCCTAGGACCAGGTACACACATTACACTTCTATTGGCATGTGATTGGAAACTGGTATATACCCATAACAGCACAGAAGTTCGGCACACAAAACCAGTCTATACCCATAACAGAACAGAAGTAGAGCACGCGCAGACGGATTTAAAATGGCAGAACCCGCTCTATAAGAGTTGCATGCCCCCCTGGGCAATATGTGTTCTGTTCACTACCAATCTAAACTACACTGCTTACTGAAAACTGTATAGCTTAGATCAATTCTGCCTTCAGCTATTTTAATGTCTGTACTTAGTCCAGATGTCCAACTAATTCCCTGCTCAGTACAAAGTCAGGTGGTTTCTGTATGGGTCATAGTTGATCATCTTTGCTTTAGGCAAAAATATTGCTTCTTCTCCTCCTCCAAGTTACTTCACAAAACAGCAACAAGGAAATAATTTTTAAAAGATCTAGAAGCTGTATGGCAATATCAGATAGAGGCATATTAGAAATACAAAGCAGCTATCCAAGTACATTCCTTTTATAGGGAAATATGGTTATAGGCTTATAGGCTTCTTTTTGTTCTTTTAAGTGTTTCTGAGAAACTGTAAACCATACAGGTCAGGATCATATCAGGAAATAGTTGTGCAGATCAGAGAGCCCTGAAAAGGGCAGGGGCTTTGATCATGGGCATTACAATTTCTTAGACATTTGCTAGAATAAATAATGTAGAATGATCAAGAAAAAGGTACATGTTTAAAGTATTAGAACTGGGGTGTTTACTTACATGGTTTGTTGAGTAGCCAACAAAGTCCACGGTTATTTTAGACTTAGCGTGAGTAAGTAATCCAGGTATAACAAATGAGGTAATACATTCCACTCTCATTAAAGGCTTTTGACTACAACCCTGATTTTGTCAAATTGCCAATGAAGCTGGACTTTAACTGTGTGAAGCCCACTTTTTAACACCTTCCCTGTAACAACATGTCTTTCATGTCTGTCAAAATATATAAATGTGTAGAACAATATTATAGTAAAGCTTCAATTAGTTGGACTTGTGGCAGTAATCACTGTACAGAAAATTTAAACTGTAAGACAAGACTCAGTCATTCCAACAGGAAGGCTGTCATCATCTGTCTTACATATGCGATCCACATGATGCTATGAGATCCCTACAGTGTCATGCGGAAGAATAGACTTATAGTATATTATAGGATAGACTTTTATAGTATAAGGATAGACTTATATAGTATATTACTTTGGCTTGTGTAAGCCTCAGAATGTTAATGTAGCATCATAAATGTACCACGGCTCTGTTGTGTAAATATATAAGAAACTGTTCTTGAGGGCATAGGATTTACTGGATATTTTATAATGGCCCCAAAGTTCAAATATTTTATTTTATATTGCCTTTTAGCAAAGATCCCAGGCAGGCCCAGAAGTATCTCAAATATGAGTAGCCAAACACTGAAGGAGCTGTCAGGATCCCCAAATCAGGCATTTGTCCACCTGATATGTTCCTCGCCTGGCTTGCTCTGATAGTCATTCTAAAATCACACCTACTGGCTCAGGTTCCACATAAACAGGGACAAGTGTGGTTTCACCTCATTCAGTGGTTAGAGCACTCAGCATGTGGGAGACCTGGGTCCAATTCTCTCATCTGTGTGAAAGGATCTGAGGCTCACTTTCCCCCCGCCACATTAATGCTCTAACAATCAGGCTGCTGGGTGTGCTGGGATGGAACACGCGCCTGTTGAAGCTGTCCTACTTTGCCAAAAATAATTAAGCATTCATTGGGACAAAGAGAGAGAGCATGCTTCAAGAACCTAGTGGTTGGACATTAACCTGGGAAAGTGGGTACATGGGTTCTAGCCCCTTTCATACTATTCCAGTATTTTGCATTCAGTATTCATTGGAGCAGGACTGGGAACTATGTCATACTCTCTGGTTCAATGAGTATCAAGGCACCCTCTTTTTCCTTGGTTCTTTTGCATTTTTTAAGCAACATGTAGCCTTGCTTTGACTCAGGAACTCTGAGGCCCAAATTCTTACAGATGTAAACTGAAGTCAGTAGAGCACATTGCCAATTTACAGGAGCAAGTAGTTCGTCTTTGTAACTCCTCTTTGTTCCACTCGCAATTCTGCATTTGGTTTGGAAACATTAGGGCTATGTGCCATTTTGCTTATGTGATTCTCACTGGGCATGTCTACACGAGATGCCACTGTGCATTTATTTAGTACTTGTATAAGCAAGTACTAAATAAATGTGCAATAACTGGAGTTACTGCGCAGTAGCACCAGCGAATGCCTTTTAAGTGATGCTAATGTACAGTAGTGTCTCAGCACATTTTTGCCACACAATGCTGCTGCATAGTAGTATTGGGCTACTATGCAATCTGCATCTTGAGTAGACATGCCCACTGTGATGCTTTTTTCCATACATCAGCCCCTTTATCTCTTCTTGCACATGGAAAATGTGGTTCCATATCTGACCAAATCCCTATAAATAAATTTCCCTGAGAATTCACAGCTGAGCAGGCAATAAAAAGTTTTCCAGAATAGGAAGCATTATTAAGATATATTTGTCATTGTGGCTTGTGTAACTGTTAATATTAATGACATTTCCATTTCATACTCTTTCACCTAATCAAGAACACAGGACTTTACCACCAGGCAGTAATAGCTGAAAAACAAACTTCATATGGTAAACATAGCATTTTCTAATCAGTCAGACAGGTTTCTGTTTTCTTTTCTTTCTTTTTTTAACAAGAATTTTGCATTTTAATCTTTCTCCATCTTCATCTTCCTGTTTTCTGTGATCGTTGTTCAGTCTCCTTTCATAGAAGTAACCAGTATCACTAAAGCCATTATTATGACTCTATTCCAAGACCATCTAAGAAGAGTGGGAATATATGAGGAAGATTAATGGTAAAACAACAGACAGTGACTTCACTCAAAAAAATAAAGAAATTGTCACAGTCCCATGGTAGAGTCTTCACTCAAAAAAAGAGAACTAGCATAACCCAGTGAGGAAAGAGGTCCCCTACATCTCAGTTAACTAGCAGCATGAAAGGTAATGGATCTAAGGGCCTTTTTACTAGTCTTTTACTCAAAGGCCTAACTGGCCAGTTCTGTGCCCTGGGTGGTGGCAGTGCAAATCCAGGGGCAGCAACCAGAGGTTTGCAGCTGCAGGAGGACCTCCTTTTTTGTACATGTGTTGAGTGGTCAAAAAACCACACACTTTTTGGTTGCAAAAAGGGAAGCGGCATCTCCCCCCAACAGCAGTGAGCCTCCAGCCTCTGCTTGTGCACCAGGTGTCACCACTGCTCTACTACCCAGCCCCTGCTGCCAGAACCAGAGTTAAAGCTGCTGCAGGGATGGTGCAAGGTGCAGAGGGGAGTGAGAGGGATGGAAAAGTGAGATGCCCCTCCAGCTCCATTCTGACCTGACCCCTGATTTAAGTGATGACCCCCCCCCCCCCGGCAGTGCCCAGGGCTTGTATCCTACTCATCATTACACTTATTGCCTTTACTTCAGCTGTTGCCCATTAGCAAACTAGAAATTAGCCCATACTTATTACATTTTACAGCTGGGTGTGTTTTATCAGGTCATACCTGAAATGTTTGACAGAACTCAGCAGGTGAAGTAGCATTCTCCAGTGCAAACTTTTCCTGTTCTATTTCAGATTGCTATCTGAACAATTTTAACTGTGAAGATAACTTTCTTTATGTTTACATGTGAATATTTACATCTTTACATCTATCTATATGAATGCTTTGTGCCTATATGACTACACTGAACAGACTATTAATCTTGGAATAAACTTTAATCCTCATGACCCAGGTCCTGATTTGGTCAGATATTTATGTCCCTAACTCTTAAGCACAAGTTGTCCTATTACCTTTAATGTGGCTATTCACATGCTTACAATTCACTTAATTTGCTGACTCATGATCTAGATTAGTATGTTTGCACCGCTCAAATGGTGCACAGGTCTTTTGCAAGTTTCTTCACACAGCTTTCAACCTTAGGAGCAGAGAACATGGTGCTTTGGAATCGTTTCTAGTCAGGTAGTGATGATGACTTATAGACGGAGACTAGACTGACATGGTGGAATACATTTCACCTGTGATTCCAAGTGTGCAAATGTTAAAGATCTTATTTAAAGATCTTCACAGAGCTTCCAAATGGCAAAAACCATCTCATCTTGATACTGGGATGTATGTAGTAAAGTTTTGGCCTTGGGCTCTTCATTCTGGGTTCAAGAAAATGTGCTTTTGGTGGTGCACACCATGCTATTTCCATGGGCAGTTCAGTAGCTGAATTTTTCCTCCTTTGTCTTAAATACTTGAGGAGAAAGAACATTGGGTTAGTGGGTGTAAAGGAATGTGTTATCAAATGTTGAGGGAAAAAAAAGAGGAAGACTGATAGTATGTCCAGCTTCTCAGGTTCCTTTGCAGACATATTGATTATGAAAAAACAAATAAGCATCAACATTTTTTTCTACAGGCCTTTGAAGTTTTTACTTAAATTTGCTTTGTCCATATTCTCCTTCTGGGAATGGTCAAGTTATCAGGCCAAACTAATCCAGCAGTTCACAGAAAATGACTTTTTCATGAGCTTGCAAGAATTCATGACAAGGGTTCTTGTCTAGGAAAAGAAGAAATATCACATAACTTATCAGATCAATCAACAAGTCAGTACATTTTGAGTATCCAATATTCTTAGGAAACTGTTCATGATCAATCTGTAGAGTATTTCAAAATTACAATAACCATAATTATGAATAAGAAATTCAAGGACACTGCAATTTGCTTAGGAATATGTCAGGTGCATATTTAACATTAAACATTAAATCAGGTGCATGATTTGTTATAAATTATTCACTCAGCGCTAGTCAAATACCACAACTCAAAGCACAAAATGGATATAATTGAAATGTAAATTGTTTTAGAACAATACCCTTATTTGTATAGTTTGGAGAGCAAAATATTAATGGCTGTTTCAAGTGTGAGTGGAAATATTTCAAATGTTTTCTATTATGGAGTGAATATTAGAGGCAAGTTCCTTCTACTAAGCTAGTCCGAGTAAAAGAGTTTATCATTTGTCAGTATTAACTTATATAATTGTTTTAATTAATTGTGTATCCAATTTGAATTGGATGTAAAGTGCTCCTATGTCATATGGGGGGCAGTCCTAGACTGTTCTGGAAAGAGCTGTTTTCAGCTGCAACTCCTTAGCAACTGAAAGAATGCAGAAAGGCTGATTTCATAATGGTTTTGTGCCAGTTCTGCCATCTATTGCTCCAAATCAAACAGTATTTATATGCAAGTTCAATATACCTAGAATTTAGTAACAAATGCCCTTTTTGCTTTTAAAGCTTTTAGCTAAACATAGGAGTGCTTTCTAGTATGATACAAAGTACAATGCCAAAACTCAGTATAACAAGTATTGAGACTTGAACTGGTTTTGCATATTTCTTTCCTAAAAAGTAATTCAAGTTAAAGAACATAAAAGCCAATTTCATCACTGTTAATCTAAAGACTCCAGTAGACCTACAGAAGAGATTAATTTGGCTCAGAAATTCTAGTCATTACCATTTTTGTGTGTGGGCCAGGCTGTGATAAATTAAGGAAACATTTCAATTTTACACTGTATCTTTTTTTTTCTTTTAGCAAGAACACCTTGGCTCCAGGATAGGATTTGTGAAACTCAATATTGCATCCAAATAACGTGTAAGGGGTCAGAATCAACAAAACAATTAAGATGGAACCACAAGCTACATTTATAAATAAAGTAGGATAGTGTGTCAGTAGCTGGCAGTCTGGCAGCAAAAGCTCAAGTCCTAAGAGCGCATCCCACACACTGTGCTAGTCACTCATCTATGTTTATATGAGTAATAGAGCAGCTGGGGGAGGGGATTTGTAAGCACAGAGCAAATACTCTTAGTGCTCATTTTGTGTGAGACTGACATCCACACCAAGTCGAGACTTTCAGGGATGTAGTGTGCATTCACATGCTGTAGCATTCATGAGTACAGATATAAATCAGGCAGATGTTTGTCGACTGGAATGGGTAATAATTTTCTTTATCTCTTTGTTTGATTTTGCATGTTAGCCTCAGATGACAATTTCAGAATTGCTTTCTGTAGTACATTCCTACAAACAGAATGTGCGTCAGTGGATTTAAAAAAAAATTTTTTTTAGTGTGTCAACGCTATAACAGAAATTGATGGTTTTTGGACTTTTGGTTTTAAAACTATGGCTGCTATTTTTTTTCTAAACAGACCAAATATGCCACTGTTATTCAAAGTATAAAATCAAATTAGCACCCTTTATTGTGTTTGCAAACTAATTAAAATGTAAAATGTCCTGAAACCACTGGCTTACTGTGTGACAAATGTAAGATTAGAAGCAATTAGAAGGCACTCAAGAGGTTTGTGGTGTGCAGATTTCTGACGTTGCTCTAGTCATCCCTTGAAGTAATGAAAACAATGGTTACCTAGAAATTAAATGTTTAAAGCAAATTATCTTCTTCAGGATAGTCATTAGTTAATGATCGTTTATCATTTTTAATGTTGTAGTAGTATGGGGCTGATTTTGATTTGAAAGCATATGCAGGACATTTAATATTGAACAAATCATCTGCTTACCTTATATTTCTATGTGTGTGTCATAATTGGTATTGTGATATAATTATTGAAGAAGGCTTTTGATTTCCACCCCTCCCCCCTTTCATGACCCATATACTAGTTTTCTAAATATAGCTCAGAATGGTTAGGATTTATTTGGTATGGTATTTCAGAGCTATCTTATCAAAACATCTTAAGTACCGGATAAAACTGTATTTAGATGGATTGTATCTAGTTAGTATGCATTATGAAACATCAGTCAATTATTCTGATACTTTTTTACTTCTAGAAATATTTGGTATTGGCATTTAATAAAAGAACTTTGGTAGGAATGTCATTGTATATTAAAACTCCTTAAAGTTGTAAGGAATGTTAATACTTCAAAACTTCTGAAAGCAAATGTTTTCCAAAGTTGTTTTTTTTTTAAATCTTTCAGATTAAAAAAAACAAGTGCATTGCTCCAAGTAATGTCAAGTTTTCCATTAATATGCTGTTTTGTTCTTTTTTGCACTAGGAAGATACAAATGTACTTTCAGTGTCCTTTGGAGCCCTGTGTTTGACTTTCTGTTAATTAGATATGTAAAAGTAGAATACCTTAGCCTTAGGGGATATGATATAGAGAAGTATAATATATCAAGATATAACCCTTGGAGGATGAGAACCTCATAATGAGCATTTACTACAGACAGATGTGTACATTTCTGTGACTGATAGTTTTGGAATGATTTATTATGCTTTCAGCTGTTAAAAGTCCATGTATAAGAAAATGTGCTCAAATTGTTCTCCATTAATTTTCAGCACCAAACCTTAAAGGCAGACCACGCAAAAAGAAGCCATACCCACAGAGAAGAGATTCATTAAATGGCGTTAAGGATTCCAACAATAATTCTGAAAGCAAAGCTGTTGCCAAGGTAAATCACTTAGTAATATTCCTTTCACTACACTCTTGTCTTTAGAGACAGTTCTGCCTTTGTTTCCCAGCATACAGTTTCAAATTTAGAGTATAACTTTTTAATGTAAACAAATGAAGAATCTTTTCTGTAGTTCTATTTTTTCACTTCAGACTGTTAGAAATTACCAACAACAATAATCACATAAAACCTGAGGGTATGGGCTTGTTTGGAAAAGGGCAGTGATTAAGCTTTTATGGCATCTAGTTTTTATATTCTATGACACACAAACATAGTTTACAACAGTGCCTTCATATTAAAAATAAACCAGTAGAGCCATTCTCAGGGTTACAATGTACTTCTAATTATAAGTCTGAAGATAAACAGAGTATGAAATGGGAACTGCCTCTAAATAATGGTTTCCAAGAAGCACAAAAAAAGTATGGTAGAGGAATGTTTAATGCTGTGACTTATAAGAAAGACAAGGAAGGAAACTCAGAGTAAAAACTAAAAAAAAAATTGGATTGGATCTTAATACATACCCTAGACAGTTCAGGGGTCTTTGAACAGTGCCTCTTCTTATATAGTGTATGTGCTATAGTACTTAGCTACATAGTGTGAAAGAAGGTTGGGTTGTCAGTTTGTATTTTTAGACTTCTCTTAGCCTTCTGTGGGTTTGAGTCCATTTCCTGAAATTATTTTAAAATGAACTTTCTAAAGTTGAATTTACTTTCCATTTTGTATGTTGTGCATGTATTTGAAATAGGAATGTTCTTTTCTCTTTTAAAAAATAATTTACAGTAACAAATCCTTCAGGACATTAATGGAAAGTTTAATTTGAAAGCAAATTGTCAGGCCAAGGTGTAAGATACAAAGATAGAAAACTAGCAGGGGGAGAGAGAGAGAGAGATTCACAGGCTCTTATCTATTACAGATTTCTGTCACAGTGATAGTTGTATGCATTGAGCAAACATTTTACATAGATTTAACCAACTCCTCAAGTTAACTATTTCAGAAAATTCTAGGGATATACTTCTGAAAAGTATTGTTATTGTTGTGAATAACCCTTTGGGAAATACAGTGAATCTCTTTAGATCAATCCAAGTTTTTATTGTTTTGCATGTGAATGTGCTAGGGAGATTGAGGTTAAAGAGGTCAGGTGGAAGTGTCAAGTTCCCGGTTTCTCATATGAGGACTCCAGCATTTCAGTTATGCTGAAATTGGCACATGCATTAATGGAAACAAAAAAACCCAGAAATTAAAGATGAAATTCTGTCCTTAAGTCAGTGTGACACTCATTTATGTGCCCTTAGTGCTCAGTAGGCATCTACAATATTGTCTGCTGATCTCTTCTTATACAACTATTGCTAGAAGATGCTGAATCCTGGCATGTTAACTTTCAGGTTCCTGCAAGGTATTACAAAATTTGTCATAATTTTGTAACTAGAGCATGTAAGAATATTCAAAGTCTGCAAGATACAAATATTTCAAATGGACGGAATTCCCTGTTTTCCAAGTTAAAGCACTGTACATAGGCACACTAGAATAGAGTACCATACAAGTAGTTATGATCTATGTAGTACATGTAAATAGTGTTCAAACCCCACTTTGTTAACACAGCTTATTGTCTATACTAGCTGTGTATGTTTTGGGTGCTCTTACTAGTCAAATGTTAGAACATTCCTAAAATTTGGCCTGTTTATCTAGTCATACTGTGTTCATCATTATACAGACATCAAAAATATTAATTATCTAGGCTGGTTTAATTTAATTATAAATAATAAAAGTGTTCATGATATAAGGTATGTTGTGCACACCTTACTAATGCATGAAGTCCCACTGACTGATATAGGACTCTTCATATGATTTAGGGTTGCAGGACTGAGTGAATATTTTATGTAGCACCAGAGGAGACACCAAATATATAAGAATCATTCAAACACAAGGTGATTGTACTTTATGCTGCTTGAGTCCCACCTAAATGTTGTCTTGTTTTTCTGTGGAGAGAACTGAGATATACATAGTCTCTCCACATTATTGTGGGTGGCTGCATGGATTTTAGATATAGTTCCGTGTTGGGCTTCCCTTCTCCTCATTCTGTCATTGACCTACTCCTGACAGCAGTGAATGTCAGATCACTCTAAACCAATGCTTAAAATGGTTTAACTGATAATGTAGATGAATCGAAACCATAGGAGTGCTTTAGTCACTCCTATACATATTTTCTCAACTGGTTTTGCCCTCTCAGCATTTTCTTATAACTAGCGTGCCATTTTCAGTACCCAGTCATGGCATTCCATTGCTAACAACCCTAATTAACAATAGGCCAGTTTCCAAGTGAAGACTGCTTGATTGGTAGAGGCAGAATGGTCTGTCATCTGTCTTGTTACTGAAGTCCTACAGGTGAGGTGAGGTTCAAATGGAGGCATATGGAAAAAGGGTTGAGATTTTGAACACTGTTGTTTTGATCCTGTCAGGATTATGTACAAAACGAACACAGATTGTGAAATAATAATCACGAGCTATATTTCAAGTTCTTTGCTGTCAATCAGCAACTAAAAAACGTTGTAAGCCATTATGGTTCTAGTTTTCATGAAGCTTGTTTGCCTTAACTACGAGCAAATAATTTTGCGGGCTCTTACTATTACTTGACACACAAAGGCATTTGAGTTGCTTTCAGTATTTCTGAATAAATTCCAGTTCAGGAAGCCTTTTAAAAATGCCCTGTTACCATCCTAGTACTTGAATGTGTTGTATGGGGAATGTGCATAGCCACCTGTGTGTCTACACTTGTTTTTGAGCTCCCTGCCAGCTATTGTGGCCCCTTTATACCATATGAAAGATATACCAAGGGCAAGATATTATCCTGGTTTGGGAATCATAGAAATGAACTGGGAGGGACCTCAAGAGTAACCTAATACAGACCCCTTCACTGAAGTAGCATCAAGTGTGCAAGAAAAAAAATCACACTTTCTTTTATATGAACAGTGGCCTGTGGAATCCTGAGGCTCTAACACTTCCTATGTCACCCCTACTAGGCTGATTTGCATGACTTCCAGGTTATGTAAACCACACCTCAGCTAAAGCTGCACTTCTGCTTTTTTCTGGCCTTTTCCCACCAAATAAGTTCCCATTCAAAGAATCTAAAAATGGGTCGTAAGACTTGTTAAAGTACTCTGATCTACAAGTTCTAAGAGGAGAAGTGATTCGCTTGTTAAACATGGAAATTGTTCCATAAATTAATGTACTCATTATGTCTCCTAGTGAAAATACTAAAATAAATATTTTGCTTCATTTATATGGCAAGAGCTTGGATATTAATTTAAGTTACTGGCATATGCTCTTCCAAAGACAACAGGTGACCTGGCATATTCTCTGACCTGAAGATTTGTACTTGGAACCTCCAACATTATCTGATTAAAACTTTTAATATAGTTCTTTTGGGAACCATCAAATATATATATGGTTTCCTGTAAAAGAAAGCATTATGTATATAAATATATGCTCCCCGTGGTCAATATTTGAGACATCACCCTTCACTTGCCAGTACTAAATATGCATAAATAGGTATTTCTCATTGTTAACATAGATAAACATCCCCATTCCTTACATTTAGCTTCTTTTTACTTAGCTCTGCCATGTTTGAAATATTGTCAATTTCGTAGTTGGGCACTTTATGATTAGGCTGGGATTCCCAAAGTGGCCCGTGTGAGTTAGGAGCCCAGGAGCTGTTGGCAGTTCCTTTGAAAATCTTAGCTTTACTGATAAATGAATGAGCAAGGGAGATGTCTAGAGTTCTCTTGAATATACTCCAAACGATTAAAAGAATTTCCCAGGGCCAGCCATTATTAGTGCATGCAACTGACTGACTATTAAATGGTTCAATTGGGGTAAATTTCCCAGGGATCTGAAAAACAATTAAGAGTTTCCTGGATCTAGCTGAGGGCTGGGGTCAGATATACAGATGATAATACCTCCAGGTAAGTGCGGGGTGATTCCACCCTGACACCCAGTATAAATGTGGTCTGAGGGAATGGGTTCAGCTGTAGGTAAGGGTTTGAAGGTTGGTGGAAGGAATGGGGAGGTATGCCTACATTGACTCTGTAAACGTCTGTCCATATCCTCATTGAAAGTTCAATTTTGGATGTGTCATCTGTGGCAAATTTATAATAAAAAGACTTTAAACTCCTACAAAAGAAATTTGAACCTTTTTTTTGTTTAAAAATCACGGAAGCACTACTGAGCAGAATGTTATAGAGGAAGTGGCCAAGCAGGGCTCAATCCAGTGTTTAGAGCACTTTCCAAGTGTTTATGCCTTCTTGGAAGTAAAAGGAAAAGAAAAAAAAGCCAGAACTATGCAAGCTACAACTGAGCTGGGTGTAAGATTGTATTTGCAGAGATAAGACCTCTGGGTCAGTTTCTGATCTCAGTTAGAGCAATCTTCCACTGACTTTAGTAGAATTATGCTGGATTTACATTGGTACTAACAAGAACAAAATTTGGGCCTCTGAATCTTACTCATCCACTTGTATCAGTATTCTTTCATATTGTCTGTCACATGGTAGGGAAAGTCCAGAAATGAAGCTTGTGTCTTGAACACTAAAACAATGAAACTCTGAAAATGTCATCAAAGGCTAATCTAATAAACCACTACGCCAGGTCCTTCCTTGCCGGTTTGTTTTTGTTTTTTTTTTGATACTGTGAGTTTAGCAGGTGCTTTAACCTCTTCAGAATGTACAAGGGAGAGAGGGAAACTGGGATTCATCATTTGTAATATTTTTTGTTTATTTGTCTTTTTTCTTTGTGTTCTCTTGCCTGCTCTATAGAGAATAACTCCCTTCCCCGTTAACTGATTTGTATGTATCCTTAATTTTCTATCACCCTCTGTTAAAAATGGAATTATTAAAAATGAACAGATAGCCTTTTTTCTAGCAAGTGTGGTTTAAAAATGAGAAATTGTTCCCAAGCTGAAAGAGTCCACTTCAAATTTTAGCCTGCAAAAAATTTATGACTCAAATTAAAAACCCTAGAAATTATTGAAATGGTGGTTTCATATTGGAAGCTTTAGCACAGCCTTCTGTATAGCATTGAACATTATGACAATGCAATATAAAACTTTATCTGGGAAAGCCTTTAAATAATTTGCTAAGGACCCAGAGTAAAAAAAAAAAAGGATTAAAGCCCTAAATCTAAATAAATAAATAAAAAGACCTGATGCAATGGAAAGGATTTCTGCTAGGTCAATGGAAAGGTTTGTTTTCATTTCACTGGGGTTTGGATGAAGCCCTTTATAGGAATTTCATCAGTAAATGTAAATAGAACTAAAAGACTAAACATATGTGGTACTATTCCTTGAGAACATTCCTGGCAAGAAACTATCTAGAAAAAATACACAAAAACTTGTGAAGGGATAGGTGATGAAGAAAAATCATAAAAGAAGATGCATTTGTTATCTTGGATGCCTCTCTCTTGCAGAATCTAAAAAAAAAAGCTATTTCCTATGGTTTTCACATGGGGATTTTTTTACGGAGATGGGGAGTATATTGGGAATAGCCAGCACTTTCTCTTTCTATTCTTCAAGTCCCGGTTTTTCATTCCTTCTCCACATAAGAAGAATGGAGCATCCAGCCCTAACTCATTGATTTTTACAGTGTTAAAACATCAGAAAAAGGACCTCCCTCTGTCTTCTTAAACATAGAAGAATTTGTAAGATAACTTCATTTGAAATAAGTAAAATACATCCTGGCTTGTCTCTTCTCTTGGATATTTGCTCTTTGGCTTCAAAGAACTTACTTTCAAAATGTAAACAAGAATGTACAATGCGCCCATTTCACAGGTGGGAAAACTGAGTAACCACAGTCAGGGGTATAGAATGAGTCACTGCTAGGCACAGTGATTAAACCCCAAGAGTTCTTGGTTCCTAGTCCAGCATTTGTTCTACTGGCCCATTGTTTTCCCTATAGACATTGAAATAAAATATTGTGTACTATAAGAGTCTTTCCTCCCCTTTTTTAGCATGCAGAAGTTTTCCATTTTGGTTGTGAAACCATTGGAAAGACTCTTATAGTACATACCACTGTTGAGAGAACAGTGTGTACCCAAAATATATCATGTAACCATCTGACCCTCCTCTAGACTGAGTACTTTTTATTGCTAGTGTTCACTGGAAATGTATTGATCACACATTATAAAATAACATGGTTGGACAGCTTTTAAAAGCAGTTTTTAATGTTCTTCTATGCTTATTATTTTTATACATGAACTACCGAAGGTTTGAAATTTAATTTGACTCAATGGGGGAATGGGGCTATCTGCAGAAGGACTGTAAGGTTAGATCTCTTAGTTTCTATTATTTTGAATGCTGAAGAGAACTATCATGGTTCCAATCTTTCCCTTTTTTATTGGGGCCACTGGGGCTGAGGGGTGCCAGGCTCCGGGTGACAGGTGGAGCTGCCCCAGCTCCTAGACAGTGTGTGGCACCCTGCCAAGCCATGCGGCAGGTGCCACACAGGTGCCAGGCGGTGAGGGGGGTGATCCCCACTGCCCCCCACTGCCCCATGCTGCATGGGGGGACTGCCACAAGCCCTCAGAGGCCCTGATCCCTGCAGCCAGAGCCAGTGAGTGCAGGGCTTTTTTTTTTTTAAGTGTTGGGAGGCTGGGCCAGGTGGGGGATGGAGCCAAGCAGGGCAGCCATGGGGCTTCTCCCGTGACCCCTCTGTCTGTGCCTCTGCCCCAGTGGGGGGAGCCATGGGAGCTATGCCCTGCTGCCTCTTGCCCAGCTGGCGTGGCGGGGGATGCGATGAAGGCACGGCTTACTCTGGGTGGCAGCATGGCATAGCCCCTGCTCCCAGTGCTACTGCACCCACATCAGCGCTGGGAGTGGGGGCTCTACCCTGCTGCCACTTGCTAGCCAGTACAGAGGGCACGTATGGGATGTGGGTGCGGCAGCACTGGGAGCAGGGGCTCTGCCCTGCTGCCACTTGTCCCCTTCTGCCTGGAGTGAGCTGCACTCACATCCCGCCCCCGCCCTCCCCAGCTGGGCAAGTGGCGACAGGGCAGAGCCCCTGCTCCCAGCGCTGACGTGCCCACATCCTGCACTCTCCCCCGCCCCCCTTCCCAAGTAATGTGCCCCCTGGCCTGGCTGGGCAGCTTGCCCCAGCCGCAGCTCCAATACCTCCCGCCCCCATGGCTCTTCTCTCCCTCTTCCCCCAACCCCAGCAGACTTACCAGCTGGAGGCAGCTGTCAGCTCCCTGTTTAATCTATGGCCGAAGCTTTTCTGAAGCTTTTCTGAATTGATTCGGACATTTTAAATCAATTTGGAGCTTTTAATTGGTCTCCCAATTCGCTTTGGATTTGGAGATTCGTTCCCTGAATCAGGCCGAATCTCCTCCAAATCAAATCAGCTACCAAAGCTTCGCACAACCCTGTTATTAGACATCCTATTAACGAGTGTATGTGAGGGATGAAAGCTGCCTGTACACAGCAATAGATAGTCATAAAAATACAGATCTGGAGAACATTACAGTTATAACAGTTTAAAGATGTGGCTACTTAAAAATTTTATGACTCAGATTCAGAACAAGATATGAGTCCTATAAATAGCTCTCTTTGTTTCTCCTTAAGTGTAGTTGCATGGTTTGGCCTTCATATTTAATACAGTGTTTATCTCTTGAATTAAAATGAAAGGTTAGCCAATTATCCAGATTTGACATGAAATCTTTTTACTTAACAGGTAAAATGTGAGGCCAGGTCAGCTTTTCCCAAACCCAAGAATAACAACGGCAACTGTAAAAAAAGTTCAAGTGAAGATAAATCAAAGGTTGCTGTAGGTGAAGAATGCAAAGCTGATGAGCAAGCTTTCCTTGTGGCACTTTATAAATACATGAAAGAAAGGAAAACACCAATTGAACGAATACCCTATTTAGGTTTTAAGCAGAGTAAGTATAATTTTTCCCACTTTTTGTTGACATTTTAGAACTGTTTGGCTTCTTTGTGGAAAGCATTCACACACTGAGACTATTTTAAAACCTTATGGTTTTGTGACTGAGTTTATATCCACACATTTTCCAGTCAAGGCATGTTACTGTCTCTCATGCCTAGATTTGCATCTCTTCTTTCTGGGGTAGTTGCTTCTGGATATTTATAGGTTTAAATCCACTGATTATGACTAGAAATAGGCTAGTTGAAAACTCTCTCTAGTTTTCTTTTTTGTAAATCTGCAGTGTCTGTAGTGCCTTTCTTCTGAGTTAATAATATGATGTAGCTTTATTGTGGCCAGATGTTTCTTGTGAAAGGACAAATATTAAAGGAAGACATTTAAAGGTGGTCAAGAAAGGCACAAAAGGGATCATATTTTTAAGTCTAAACATGTGTTTATAGTTAATAAATTACTGACTTCAGAGAATGTAAAAATAGACGGTATCTGTTTAACCCAGAATACAATGTTTAGAATTACTTTGGCAAATATAGTTTTTAGTGCCACAATTTGTAAAGCAGTTGTAGGTGAAGAGGATGTGGATGTAACTAAATTTTACATAAATATTGCAAAGTAAGGGGAGCTCTGTCAGAGTTTACAGAAAAAGCTGTAAATGTTTTTTTTTTCTTGTGTATAGGTTGAATGATATTTAAATTATGTAAAGGGAAAACTCATGGTTTGAAATATTATTTACTCTAACTTATCTCTCAGATTAAAACCATGTGTTATTTTGATGAAGAATGTCAAACCTGTATGTTTTACATAACAATTTACATACCTAATAGCAATTGGCACTGATTGCAACAGGCCTCTAGCAGCCATTATAAACTTATATAACTCCAAATGATTACAGTGTTTGTCTGAAAACCGGCTGCTTGAAATGGAAGTAAAATTAATGTACTATGAACAGCTTTGTTGCATTATGCATTGATTCAGATTAAATCAAGGCCTAAGCAAAGCTCTTGATAGTTTTGAAATGGTACAAGGTTCAATGAGGCTTTCAGCATGTTTTGTGTTGAAGACAGCCTTTTTATTTTCATTTTATTCTGCCTTCTCCAAACAAGGAGGCACTGTAGGCTCAAAAGATAAGAAAAGACACTGTTTCCAAAACGCTCAATCCAGGGAAAAATCATCCCATAACATTTAACTAAAATATATATTTCAGTTTGCTTTATATTCATTATAGTAGGTGAGTCCAATTGTGCAAATGGTAAAGTACAAAATTAAATTTGCTCAGAGGAGTAAAAGTGTTTGCAGGACTGGATTCTATATTTGTCCAGCATGATATGTGTAAACATTGCCAATATAAATACCATTAGTGGGAAGAACCAGTGTATACACTACAACACAGAATTCCCTGGTGGGGGAATAAATTATGTCCTCTCTGATCTGCAGCATTATTGCTGATTCCAGCTTGAAATATTTGTAGTATGCCCACTGAGAGTCCCCGTTTGTTGGTGAAATACTGTGTAGGCCTTTAGTATAGTGTTGCCATCAATTATTTTTCTATAAATAAATAAATAAAGAGCAAAGACAACAAATTATGGCCCTTTTGGGTAGCAGGCAGAAGGTGTGGAATGAGTCATTACTCAAAAAGGAAAATCAGTGGCTCTTACAAAATTTTGTTAAAAGTCTTGCTTGTGTTCTCCCTCCAGATAGTCTTGCCAGTCCTTTTATAACACATCCTGAGCAGGGTGTGGCTGCCCACTGGAAAACAAAAAGAATAATGACAATCCTACCATTGCCATTATTCAGTCTCTCCACCATTGTCCTTCCCTACAATCAAATTTTGGCTATATGGTATATGGCAATTCTGATGCATTGGGACAAACACATTACCTATACACTTATCCCCCAGCATTGGTGCCTTCAGACAGGGCCAGTTAGAACTTGGCTGACTTCATTGATTATAGAGACTATTTATTACATGGGCTGCAATAAATATATGATATTGTATCTTCATTGTGGCCATTCTACATGAGTCATGCTTCAGTGCTTGCTTTCTGTTAACAAAATAAGTTTTTAAAAAAAATAAGAGCATTCTTTCCAATGGCTTCTATACTAGTTATTACTATCAACATTATAGAAGCAAGCAAAGCACAGCTTTATTTCTTATAAGAAAAGTGGAAAGAGCACAATAACTCTAAATAAAAAGGTATTTTTTAATTCCTTAGATTAATCTAAATGGGTTCCCTTTCACGTAGTTTATATATATATATATATATATATATATATATATATATATATATATATTGTCCTAGGTAATATTTACTCTTCAGATTATGTATATATCTTTTTGAAAGTTGTTTCACAACAGCTTTTTCAAGGGCTGTGAACATTTTTTCTATTTTCTTTATTTTAAAAACTGTTTAATTTACATTTCTTTGAAATATATTGGTTAATGCAATGCTTATCTAAATACTTATTGTCCCTCTAACAGTTAACCTTTGGACTATGTTTCAAGCTGCTCAAAAACTGGGAGGATATGAAACAGTAAGTGTTTAAGTAACTTAAATGAAATAATTGTGCAATCTAACTTTCCCGTTAGAAAAAATGTAAAACCAAACAATCATTTACTGCATTTTAGAATAGCTGTACACATTGTGGGTTTATTGGGCCATTTTTGGAAATGGTCCCAATTAGTTCCAGGTTTGGCAAAATTGTAAACTTATCATAAAAAAACAAGTGGAAAACATATGTAACTCTTCCCTGTCAAGGAAATTAGTTGGGTCTGTAATTTTTTCCCATGTTGAGAAAGGGCTATTATTGTACAACAAGCCAAGATCGCATAAAAGAAATTTCACTTGGCAACATCCCTGACATCTGTTCATGTCTAATATGGGAAATGTATTAAAGGCTTTCAAAAGTAATCAATATTGGCCATTAAAGAATAGTATGTTGCAGTATATTCTCTTATTCCAAGTGTTAAAGATCCTTATTAGACAAGGGTCAGTACCACATAAACAGGAAGTTATCAAAGTAATTCAGAAAAGTCTCTGACACTTTTTATCAGCTAACCATATCTGACAAGAGAAGTTTATTTTTAGCTCACAGGAAAATTTGATGGCCGTGGATTTTACAGCATGTATTTTGAACCAATAAAATATTAGAGCCACAAAGATAGATTAAAATCTTGAAATGAGAAGAAAGAACTGCATTAGTATGGCACATGGAGATGACATCTGTAATAAAAACCAATTGACATAAGATGTCGTCATTGGAAATATTTTCTTTGCACACAATGATCAGATTAAGTTGCTCAGTTCCTGCTGCAGTTGGATGAAATAAATTATTTTTGCTTTGTTTACAAAGTACTCTGGGATGTAGCTGTGCTGCAGAGAAATGACAAGAACACAAAATCAAGAAACAAAATATCATTTGAATCACAATAATAGCTATTATTTCTTTCCACAGAGTAAAGCATATTGTCCTATAAATTAATAATGTGGCTTTATTACAGAGGGTGTGGCAGAGATTTGGTGTAATCGGAGATCTAGCATTCACAACAAAGATGTATTATTTGGCTTTTATGATTTGATTTGGCTCCTAAGATTTATATGCCTTAATATGCAACATATTTGTATTCCTATATGGAAGGACATGCATGTGTGTGTGCATAAATGCACAAGGACCTGCTAGAACAATACTTTCTGCAGTAATTATGAGCTAAGTGTGATTGCATTGAGTTGTAAAGTGCATAAACTTGATCCAGAGCAGAAGAGAAGGCAGTGAAAGAATTTGCATAGGAGAGTGACATGTTCAGAAAGCTCAGGGAGGCAGATACTTTTTACAGCAGTGTTTTGGGTATAATTGAAGGTAATGAGGATAAAGCAGGGAGAACAAAAAGGAGGAGTTTGCAGTAGAGAAGCAAGGGACAAGCCTGGGTTTAGTGCCAGCATGACAGAAAAAAGGATGGATTTAGAGATGTTAAAGAGGGCAAACTGGGAGGATTTGAGGAAATCCTAACTGAATAGAGAGGAAGGGAAGAGTTGACTGGGAGCTTAAGGTTGTAAGCCTGGGTGGGAGGTAAGATAGTGGGTTTACCAGCAGTAGTAGAAGACAGTAAAAGAAAACGGGATCTGAGGAGAAAGGTATAAAGAGTATTAGGGTTCAGTGCAAGTTAGTGTCAGGAAATCCATGACTCAAATCTCTTCTTGTTAGTGGAGAAACGTCTTCTGAGAATTGAGGCTTTTGTCACCTCCCAAAGAAATGTGCTAATTGGATTTATTCAATGATAAAGTAAATGATAGTGTCCATTGGCCAGACAAGAGGTATAATCATGGAAGTTAACAATTGATCTTCACTGGATCTACAAAATAAATATACCTTACCCCAGTTTGGTGTAAATTTGGGGGATCAGATTTTAATTTTGGAGTAAGTTCCATTGAAATCAACAGGCCTGATTTAATTCCTTTTAAGGTTCATGGGAGTTGCAATTCCATACAGCACAGTTGAATTTGGTCTAGAAGAGGTGAGGATTAAGGCTGTGCAAAGCTTCGGTCCCTGAGTCGATTAGACCGAGATTTGGCCCGATTTGGTGACCGAATCTCCGAATCCAAATCGAATCAGGAGACCCTTTAATATCTCTGAATTGAATCGGAACCCTCGAAATCAATTCGGAGATTTGGACATAGACACAGCTTTAAATGTTTTTTCTACATACCTCTAGGTAGCAGGCAGCTCATGAATGCTGCAATGCTGGGGCACATGAAGCATCCCACAAGAGTGCAGGGGGCTCCCCAGTGTGCTCGGCAACCAACCCGGGACTGAACCAGAAGCACTTCTGGTCCATTTCCAGGTCTGCCAGGGAGCGTGCTGAGAAGCCCCCCTGCACCCTTCGGCTCAGCAACTGGTGCCTCCCGGGTCTGGGGAGGCACCCAGGGTCCCCCCCATGGCCAGTTGCTGAGCCAGGGAGGTGTGGGGGAGCCCCCCTGCATGCTCCGTGGCAGACCCAGAAGTGGACCGGAAGTTCTTCTGGTCCACTTCTGGCTTTGCTGCCAAGCATGTGGAAGGCCCCCCTGCACTCCTGTGGGATGCTCCATCCATCCCAGCATTGCAGTGTTCACGAGCTGCATTGGTACCTTGAGGTATGTAGAAAAAAACATTTAAAACTGTGTCTATGTCCAAATTGGTGATTCATAGTTTCATAGTTGTTAGGGTTGGAAGGGACCTGAGCAGATCATCAAGTCCAACCCCCTGCCATGGGCAGGAATGAATGCTGTGATCAAATGACCCCGGCTAGGTGATTATCTAGCTGCCTTTTGAAGACCCCCAGGGTGGGAGCGAGCACCACTTCCCTTGGAAGCTGGTTCCAGATCCTAGCCGCCCTAACTGTGAAGTAGTCCCTCTTGATGTCTAGCCTGAACCTACTCTCAATCAACTTGTGGCTGTTAGGATCTTAGTGACCACAGTGGAAGCTTAATAACAAATCCAACAAAAGTTTGCCTAGTTTTTCAGAAATTGGAGCCATCTCTTGGAAACCAATGGACTCTGTTACACACAGACAAAGATTTAAATTGCTTTCTGAAATCAATCATAACAATAATAATAACAGAACACTTTCCATAGCACTCCTGCCTGAGAATCTTAGAGCAAAAAACAAACATTAATTAAAGCGTCATAATGCCTGTGAGTGAAAGGTAAAGCAGTGTCAGTGTCTAATTAGTTAAATGCCTCTCTGCAGCTCTGTTACCTCAGGCCGTGATCTTGTCAGTCTTCCTGAGGGTCATGATAGGGAAGTTCTTACATGAGAGACAACCCAAGAAAATTGAAGTGTTGAAGGAGTGGCATTTAGTGACAGAGTAAGTGGCATCTTTCCATTTGAGTCAGCACTAAACCAACACTTCAGCATATGTGCACAGGACATGGTGAGGCTGGAGAGACCTATATTCAAATTTGTAGAAAGTAAAGTGGCAGAATTTCTGAAGTATCCAAGTCTCATTTTCAGAAGTCACTTAAATATTTAGAAGTTTTTGCCTTATTGAAAGCTGTGGAAACTTAGGGTCCTAAAAGTGAGAGCTACAAAAAGACTTAAGTGACCCTTAACTCCTACTTTAGTTTCCTGAATCCAAAATTGCAATCTGGAACATCCCCCCCCCTCCCCCCCAGTCAGCTGCTACATTAAACTGGAGACACACAAAATTTGTAGGTATCTCAGTTGTCAATATTAAAATTTGTCAGGTACCTAAACACCCAGAAATGCCTCAGTATTGAAGGGAGTGCCTATAGATGTGCAGTGAGGCTGCTCATGCCAGTCGGCTGCTTCTGGATGCAGTGTCTACATGTGTGCCCAGGATGGCAGCACTTTGAGCCAGGGTGGAGCTGCCCTGGGCTGCCAGGGGACTCGGGGGTCAGCCCTGGGCTCTGGGTGGCAGCATTGAGCAACAGAGGGGCTGGCTGGGGCACAGGAGTGTTAAAGTGCAGGGCTAGGTGTCAGACAACCCCCGCACTTTGGCACCTTCATGCCCCATCCAGCCCCCATCACTGTCTTCACGTGCATTTTGGTGGAGCTAAGTATTCCACCTTGAGCTAGTACTGTCCCCGACAATACTATCTTACAACAGAGTTAATTAATTTTCTACCTAATTTTTCACCTAATACCAGTGTACGTGTAGATGGTGATGCTTTACTGTGGAGCTAATTAGTCAACTCCACAGTAAAGCACATGTGTAGATGCACCTACTATGCTCACATCACTTGAAGGGCTCAGTCAAGTAGGTATATTCAAAGCCTATCTAACAGATCAATCTCTATATGAAATATGGGAGTAGAGATAAACAGGCGTGTCTCCTTTTATGTAATAAGAGGATGTGGGAGACCTGGGCTATGTTCCCAGGCATGCCTGAGGGAACTGAAACTCACATATCCAATCTCCTAGGAGAGTATCGTAACCACCAAGCTGTAGGCTATTTTCTAGTTAAAGGCTCTTTGGTACATAGTGGAACAGTGTTAACAGGTGTTAATACACAGATACACACATCAGAATAGCATATAGTTTGGTAGTTAGGACATTCTTGTGGCAGTTTTGGCTTTAAATCCCACCAGGAAAAAGAGGGGTTTGAATCTAGTTCTCCCACAGCCTGAGTAAGAACTGCCAGCAAGGATATTAGATAAATGGGGAGCAGTGGCAACACTTTCTCTTCTGGCCATATTTTGAAGGAAAGTATTGATCCATGCTCAGTGTTCAAAACAAAAGGCATAGGCTGGCCCAGGGATGAGTATTCAAACTGAGGCAGGTTCCTCCTAATATTGCTAAAGGTTGCTCCTAATATTGCTAAAGAGCCTTAAGGTACCTGAAGCCAAGAGAGCAGTGCTATTCAAAACCCCTGACTTCAGCATGTCCTATTGACTTATCTCCATGCTGAGCACATTAGTTGTTTTGTGTCCTATTTTGTGAGTGAATGAGTTGCCAATGGGGATTATTATGCAAAAGGCCTTTTAAATTCTTTTAAAACAGAAGCATCAATTTGTCAATTAAAAGCTGTTCTAAAAATGTTCCTTTCCTTTTATGTAATGTCATTGATTTTTTGTTGCCAGCCTAAGGCATTGGTGTGATTGGTCACTGTCTAACATTGTTCTCATAATTACTTGATTAAATGTTTACTTCATATTCATGGATAGACCAGTCATTGACTTCATTTTAAATTATTTTTTCCAGGAGCGATGTTAGGGAGTTCTGAAAAGCTGGAGTTCCTGAAATGCCAGCAGCAGGAAAAATAATGTTTAGTACATTTCAGACAAAATGTATGGCTTGTGCTAGGTTGCTAGGAGTAGGTCTGCTGGAAAATGAGAGAAAGTCCAGGTTACAGGATTTCTTAAAATATTTTAACCTTTACCAGAGGCCTGGAGCACCACAGAAATTTTGGATGCTTAAAACTGTCTCATAATATGGGTTAATCCTGCAGGCCACTGCATAGCAAGGGGCTCAGTAGCCCCTTTCAGTCATTCCTTGCACTCTGCAACCTTCACAATGTGTTGTATGGAAGTTGGTAGGATAATGTCTTGACCTTCTTCTAAGCAGAACATTCATAATTTGCTGCCTTCTATAGCTCATGGCGATGGACTATATTTTTCCAAGTGCATATACACTTCTGCCTGGTACTGTAGCCTAAGTAAAGTGTTTGTATGTACATTATCCCTTTTTGTATGTGCAATCCAGTCTGCCTATATCAAGCTTTTATGCAGGAGTCTCAGGCATGCTCATAAGTGCACATGCATATGTGCATGCTATATTTTGGAAATTAATTTTTAAATTCAAATAGGTAAAGTGAAAGTGAATGCATAGATGCATGCTATGTGAGCTCAGAGTGGTAGAATGGAGGAAACATGTAGGGAGTTTGCAAAAGAGAAGAGCACTTTTAAATTAAATATAGCACTGGAGATGGAAGCGATTGATTGATTGATTGATTGATTGATTGATTGATTGATTGATTGATTGATTAATATGGTGCCCTCCCCAACAAAGGCTCAGGACAGGTACAATAAGGGAAGAAAATATCTTATAAAATAGGAAAATGAACAAGAGAACAAAACATAAAAGCAACTACAGTATCAAGATAAAATAGAACCCCCATAAACAATCATAGAATTACAGAATCATAGAGAAGCAGAGCTAGAAGGGACTCCATAGGTCATCTAGTGCAACCCCCAGAATCTTTCCTATTGAAATCACCCTAGACAAATCCATTCTCTAACCTCCTAGCAAAACTAATGTCAACCCTGAGACAACCCTGGCACAAGACATACCATAATCTGCCACAGGAATAGCAGGGGGACCATGGCAGGCAGCATCCTGCTGCTCTAAATCTTGTTAATATATGCTCAGGATATCCCAGGAAGAAGGCCATGTCCCCCCTCACTACAGAGGAAGGCAAAAACCCCTACAGTCCATACCAGTCTGATTTTTCCACATAGTAAAATTCCTTTTTGACCGCAAATATGGCAGTCAGTCTGACCCTGACTGGGGAGGCAAGACCCTCTAGTCAGGAACCTCCCAACAGAAGTGCTGGCACATCCTAGCCAAAATCCCCAGCCATGGCTGCAGCCAGTGCCATTGAGAAAGTCTTTAAAAAAACCCAGATACATGTCGCAGTAGGGAAAGGGGGAAGGGAATTCCCTCCCAGCCCCAAGCAGCAAAACCCAGAAGCATGGGAAATACCCATAGCAGAATATAGGCATAGCAATGTTCAGTCATGACCAATGGCTGTCCAGTCTCTTCTTGAACACCTTCAGTGATACAGTCCATAACTTCCCTAGGCAATTTATTCCACTGCCTCACTGTTTTAACAGTGAAAAAGTTTTTCCTGAACCCTCTCTAACTTTTCCACATCCTTTTTAAAATGTAAAGCCCAAAACTGCAAACACTAGATGAGGCCTAACCAACACTCTAGATGAGGGTTAACCAGTGCTGAATGGAGAGGCATCTTCACCTCCTGTGTCTTGTACTTAATTCTTCTATCGATTATGTAACCCAAAACCGCTTTCACTTTTTTTGTGCAACTGTATCACATTACAGGCTTATATTGAATCTCTGATCTACCAAGACTCCCAGAACCTTCTCCATAGCGCTGCCATCCAGGCAAACATCACCCATTTTGTATTCGTATTTTTTATTTAAGTTCCTGAGGGGTAGCACCTTGCATTTGTCTGTATTAAACTTTATCCTATTAGCTTTAGCCCAGCTTTCCAATTTGTTGATGGCCTTCTGAATTGCATTCCCACCCTCCAACATGTCCAAAATCCTTCCCAGTTTCACATTGCCTGTAAAATCATTCAAGATGCTTTCTATGCCAACATTCATATAATTAATAAGCATGTTGAACAGCACTAGGCTCAGGACAGAATCCTGTGGGACTCCACTCAAAACCTCCTGCTATTCTGTCATGGATCCATGGATCTCCTTTGCTTGGAGCTGTTGAGCCAGTTGTCTATCTACCTTATAGTAGTTTTGTCCAGCCCACATTTCTCCAATTTGTTTCTGAGAAGGTCATGTGGGACCTTGTCAAAGCCTTGCTGAAGTCCAGATGCACTATATCCACAGACTTCCAGATTTCCCTTCATCCATCCAAGTAGTTGCTCAGTTAAAGAAAAAAGATTAAGTTTGTTTGGCATGAATTGGTTGTAATAATTCCAAGCTGACTGCTTGTGATCAGCCTTTCCTTCTCCAGATGCTTGCAGATGGATTTCCTTAAGTTATGCTCCAATAACTTCCCAGGTATGGAGGTTCCCCAGGTACTGGTTTGTAGCTCCCCAGATCCTCCTGTTTGCCTTTTTTAAAGAGTTACACTACATTGGCCCTTTCCCAGTCTTCTGGTACCTCACCAGTCTCCCATGACTTCGTGAATATCATTGCCACGGGCTCCACAATCTCCTTTGTCAGTTCCTTCGGTACCTTAGGATGAAGTTCATCAGGCCTTTCTGACTTGAATTCATTTAGACCTATCAGAAGTTCTCTGACTGTCTCTTTTGTTAACTCATTCCTCAGCTTGTCCCTTTCCTTATCCAAATAATCCTTATTAGGTATGTGGCTGCAACTTAATTTTTTTTATGAAGACTGAGCCAAGTAGGTGTTGAGTAGCTCCTCCTTCTTTACATTGTCTGTTAAGAGTTCCCTCTGGCTATTTAGCAATGGACCCACAGCTTCCTTAGTCTTTTTTTTTCTGGCTAAAATACTTATAGAACCTCTTCTTGTTGTCTTTGACCTCCCTTGTCAGGTGCAGCTCGTTCTTTATCTCTGTCTTCCTGGTTTTGTCCCTGCAAGTTCTTGCTATTTCCTGGTTGGCTTCTTTGGTGACTTGCCCATTTTTCCATTACCTGTATGATTTTCTTTTGCATTTGGCACATCTTAGAAACTTACTGTAGAGCCACATTGTTCTCTTGCCATTCTTCTTGTGCTGAACCTAGCTTTGTTTGTTAAATTTCTGCACAGATAAGAAGGGCTTATAACTTCTAAAAGATGTCTAGGCTTGGGTTCTTAGCAAGCCTGAAGAGTGGGTGAAGTTCCAAATCTTAGGAGTGACTTCTAAGAATGACCTTCCATGCATTTTTCCAGCAGACTTGGTTCATTGATGCTACTTGCAGGAGGTTGCACTTGGCTGACTGTAGGGATCATGATGGGGAATAAGGAAGAAGGTGGCCCCTGGTACATCAGGCCCAGGCAGTTTAGGGCCTTATAGATGTGGATTACTGAATATGTGATTTTGTGGATTCCATAAAATCGGACATTGCCTGCAAAATCTGGGCAATGCCCAAGAAATCCACAGGAAAAAAAAAATTACAGAAAATAAAATTCTGGCTCCCCAGAGAGAACAGCAATCCTCAGGGTGCTGCGGCAGCCTACCTGGGTGGGGAAGGTAAGAGGAAAGGGTGGCTGTTCAAAGGGCTGCTGGCAAGATAGCTGCCTGCCACCCCCCCCACCTCTTGCTGCTGATTGGCTGTGAGGGCTGCCTGTCATGTGGCCACACCCCTCTCTACCAATCAGCAGCTCTCTCCAGCAATCAGCAGCAAGGGGTGGGGCTGCATGTCAGACAGTCCTCGCAGCCAATCAGTGGTGAGGAATGGGACCACTGGGGCCCCTCAGCCAGTCAGAGGCATGGGAGGGGAGGCATTGCACTCCACCTATGAAATTACTTCTGGGCCCCGTGTTCTGCCCACAGAATCAGTGGGTAGCAGCTGTAAATTAGGTAGGTCCCTACTTATAGGTCAATACTTGCACCATTGAAAATGAGTAGCAATTTTGGTACTCCAAGACTTCTGGCCTCAGGTGTAAGGTTTATCGAGAATGTGAATGGAAGCTAGAACAAAAAACAGAGAAGAGATTTTAACCAGTAGGTCAACATCAATCTCTGAAGCATTCAGAATTGGGGCATGTCAAATGGATGCACTTGTTAAGGCCCCTGAACCTTCCCCTTGTGGGGGCTCTCATTCAAAGCCAAAATGCCTTGAGCTCACTGTAGCTTAATCCCCATCAAAACTTAAGGCCATTTTGCTTCTAGATGAGAGCTTCCACAAGAACGTTTCATGCACTGTTAACTAATGCACATCATAGGTGCTGACTTTTCTTTTTGCCAGGGAGGGCCTAAGATGATGGACATGTAGAAAGTTTTGTACATCTCAGGTGACAACCCTCTTCCTGAGTTGGGGTCAGGGCCCTCAGGCCCCCACATATTTGGCACTTCTGCTGCACATCCAACCTTTGCTTACTACCCCTGAAATTCCCTGAAGTCCCTATATTGTCATGCCATTAATCAAGAGCCCATTTGAAATTTTCTCAGTGTTGAGATAGGGGTTGCTAATCACCAGGGATCCTGGTTTTCTCTGATTTAAAAAAAAATCTCCAATTTTGGAATATCAAAAAGTAAACCAAAATTCATATTTTCCATGATTAAAATGAAACACCACTTTATAGATATAGATGTATAAAGTTATGTTTAATTTTAATCATGGAAAAATGTGGATTTGGGGTTACTTTTTTGTATCCCAAAATTGGGGATTTTTTTTATCAGAGAAAACCAGGATCTCTGCTCATCACTATGCAGGGAATATTGTAGCTGGACAATTATCATGGAAAAAAACATTGCTAAGCAGGGTCCTTTCCCATGCTATGTAAGGACGTTCATCACTAGAGGGAGGCAGAAGTTAGACTTCAGGGAAGAAAGGAAGTTTTGATGTTTGATCTGAGCAATATGAATGTTAAATTTGAATATGACCTTATCCTGAATAATAGTAGTGGCTATTTTAAAGATTTCTACAATATAGTATCTTGTTCAGTGAGTTTAAGGATATTATTATGTCATTTATTCTTTTGACATTTTAAAGTTTGTTAGGTATAAAAATCTAAACTTTCAAGAGCCAGGGGAGCTTACCACTATATTATGTTCAAATAGCTATACAAACTTAAAGAGAATGTCAAGTTTAACTGTAATATAAGAGGGTACAACTCCACTGATATCAGTGGAACTCTGACCATTTATGGAAGACTAAACTTAATTTAGATATATATCATTTAGTTGACTTTTTATGTAAACCATATTATTTTTGTGTGGGTGCAGTGTTAGAATGGTATAGGCAACTCACTATGGCCCCAAAAGCATGATGTCATGCCTTTCTCAAGACTGAGGTCAAAGGCTACCCCCAGTCAATGGGTACCTGGTCATCTGGTCTAAGGAATCAGAGGCAGCTAGATGTAATAACAGCTACAGCACTACCTTGTATGCCACTGAATACAAAAACAGGCATGTCCGAAACAGTGTATTACAATGGGCCCATCTAGGCTTCAGCAGGCCATGCTATTTTTAATAATGTAGATGAAACAAAAAAATATTGTAAAAGATCTCAATTTTAAGGTTAAATTTCAAAAGTGTCTGTGAGACTCTGGAGCCTAAACTCCATTGGGCATGTCCACACATGCAAACATGTGTGCTTGCAACAGCTCAAATAGAAGTGGTGCAAATTTGAGCCAGGGCTTTTTGCCTCAGTGCTTGTGCTTGGACATGAACTTTGTTATGGAGCAAATTGTGCCACTTGAGGCAAAATAAACCTGCCTGGCTCCTCCCAGATCTGCAGCTAGGGGGAGCTAGAGCCCGGGGCCAGCACCTGTGCTATCCCCACCAGTATAAAAAGCTGCCCTGTCCTGGCCCCATCAGTACAAAAGCTCAGGGCTACCTGCTCTCAGAAGCTTCTGGCTGTGACCTGTGCACCTGCCAGACCCAGATGGGGACTGCAGAGCCAGTAGAGGCATCTGCCCTTCTGGGCCAGCTGCCAGTGGGCTGTGGCTGCAGAGTTGGCCTTTGTGCAGCACTACTGCCATGTGTGCCCCCTGGCCGGCCATCTGGGAAGCTATCATCCGGAAGATGTTCCCAGTGTGGTGGCCTGCTTTGAACTATCAAAACATGTCCTTCTGGCCCCATTTGTCCAGGAGGTCAGCCACAGCCAGCTGGGTCCAAGGTGCCAGCTCTGAGTAGGCAGGGTTCTGCCACCAGCCTCCCTAGCAGGAATTTTGGTGTTCCCTATTAGAAAACTGAAAAATCCCTGATAAAAAAAATCCCAAAGTCACTCTGTAAAATACCCCAAAATCCATGTTCGTCCACAATTAAAACAAAAGACCACTATAAAGAGAGAGAGAGAGAGCAATCAGTTGGGCAGTGTTTTATTGATATATCTACAGTGTTAAAGCAGTGTGGAACCCTACCAGTGTCTCTATCATAATAATAAAGTGAACTCGAAATACATGTTTCATGAATTCATTAATATGTGAATATATATTTTGCTGCCCTCCCACAGGGGCTACAGCCCCCCAATAGGGGCCAAATGGCCCCCGCAGAGGCTACCACCCCCCTTCAAGACCCACATGCCCCATCTAAGGAAGGGATTGGGGGCCTCAGAGGGAGAGGTGGGAATGGGGCCAAGCAGGGCAGGGATTGGGGGCCTCGGGGGAGCAGGCATGGGTGGGGCCGGGCAGGGCAGGGCTTGAGTGGGTTGGGGGACAGGTGGGGGATGGGTCCAGGCAGGGCAGGGATGGTGGGGGTTGGGGGGCAGGCAGGGAATGGGGCCAGGAAGAGAAGGGCTGGGGGAGCTGGGGGAGTGGGTGGAGCCAGCAGGGGTCCCCCCCATAGTCCCCTCCCCCCTTCTCCAGCCCCCCCCCCCCGATGCCTTGCTTACTGGCACTGGAGCCCTGATGCTGCAGCATGCTGCCTGGCAGGCCACATTCTTCAGCACTAGGGCAAGGGGCCAAATACAGCCCTGCCCCACTGTTTTAGACTCCATTTTTTTTAGACCCGTCGCCTAATTTTCTCCCCATGCTGTAAGTTTGCAGTTCAGGGAACATTTTTTCATTCCCACATGTGCCTCTTGCCCCATCTCAAAGAGGTTTGAGATGGGGCAAGAGGCATGTGTGCGCTCGTCTGGACGTGCCCACTGAGTTCATTCAATGAGACTTAATTTCTTAAACACATAAATTGCTTTTGAATATGGAACTTAGGTCCTTCAGTCATTCAAACACTGTTGAAACTGTAACCTTTTAATTGCTGATTCTTAGACCACATTCAAATGAGTGCAACACATCTACGGCACCACATACCACACATTTAGCTGTTCTCCATGCTGCAAGGTAGCAGTGTGGGGGATTTTCTGACTCTGGGAGATCCTGGGTTAAAAAAACCCCAGGCCAAGAAACAAAACAAGACAAAACAAAACAAACCAGTAGTGCACATGGAGGCAGCATGCGCCACCCAAAACTGGAGCCTGGCTGGCTGGAGCCTTGGTCTAGCTCAGAGACCAGGCTCCAAGCAGCAGGATCACCACTGCTGCAGCTCCACTACGGCCCAGGACCCCAGGTAAGGTTGCTGGGACCAGCCCAGTCCTGGCTCCAGCCTCTCCTACCCCACCCAGAGTAACCTGCCACATGCCAGAGGGCGCGTGGCACAGGCGTTCCCTGGGGACAGGTAGCAGCAGTACAAGGTGTGCCACTGCTTCTTGTCCCCAGGAAAACAAATATCCACACCTGTGTGGACATGGCCTTAATGTTTTAATTTCTGTCTCTAAATAGTTTAAGCACCCTTTACCAAGCCACTATACATTGGCCCCCAGTTCTGTGGTGCAGCTGAGATGAACTTAGCAGAAAACACAAGGCAGGAAGAGGGGGCACAGATTTTTATTTTTATTTTTTTATTTTTTTGCATCTTTGCATTCTTTGAATCCCTGATGCCCCTGGAGCTGTATGGGCTACTCTAATTTAAGCTAACTGCAACAGCCCCAAGGGGCCACTATAGTGCCCATATTAGCGGAGTGCAAGTCTCTCTCTCCATGCTTCTTTTCTCCTATACATCCACAACATTTCCCTAGGCTAGAGCGAAGTGGAAAAGGGCCAGCTATGCTGTCCAGGGATTTCTGTATGCCAGAACCCAGAGCTGACAGCTAACCTGAAGGTTATTTTGTGCTGTTGAAGTGGCACAAAGCATCTTTATCTGGCTTGCTCATCAAGTGGATCCTGTTCTTGTTGAAGCCAGTGGCAAAGCTTACACTAATATCAACTGTAGCAAGAGCAGGCCTTTCCAGGGCAACTCAGATTGTGAACACATTCATGCTCACGTGGGAAGACTAACCTGGTCAAGTCTGACTTGTGACTTCAGTACCATTGAGCTATGGTTTAGTAGTGATAACAGACAGCAATGGTCATAAACAAGGTGATATAAGAATCTGAATAGTATTGATTTAGGAATAAACTGTGTCCTGAGACGAATGTGTGTCTTCTGTTTAAATCATCCAGGCATCCAGAATATGTCACTTAATTGAATATGTCACTTAATTATTTGCTCCCTTGCCTGTTAGCTTTGGGTGAGGAAGAAAAGAAAATATTAAATTAATAAATGCAGTCAGTTTCTTGGGCACAAATGTCCCCTGTGTTTAAAAAAAAGGATGATTTTGAAGATGTCATTTAAATGTAGTTTTTCCAAGTATATGTTGGTATTGTTACAAGTTCAAATTACTGATAGATAAAATGCTATTTTAAATTTACCTGCAGCAAAAAGTAGATAATGGTGATTTCTAAGGGGAACTAGACTAATGATAAACTTCAGAAATCCCTCATAGAAATTATAGCATTACCAAATAACATATCTCCAACTACGCTTTTGCTTTAGGAGCACATTTTCTGCAAAGGAAGGGCTTTCCTTTTATGTAAAGGAAAAGGCACCCTTTGACCAGCAATATTTAACTACTCTACCCATCTCTTCTTCTTTAGATTAAAATTACAGACCCTAGATTGCAAGTTGTGATATTTGTTTTCTTCTGATTGCTGCCTTTAGCTGCTTAGTGAACTCCATTGACAGCTCTGTGGGTAACTTTGAAGAAGCCTCTGGGTTTGAATATATTAAGATCCACAGCATTTCACAGAAAAAGGACACAATTCTCCCATAATTGTCCCAGACTTTTCCCCACAGTTTTCTACTGGCTCTTTTTATGATCTGCATACAAAAGAGGGTGATCAATTATGTTTGTCTTGTTCCTGTTTTTCTTCCTGTTTTAAATATAGTAGAATATAGAAAATAATGAACTGGTATTCAGAAACAGTTCTTTTGCCAGGTCTTCCATCTGTTATTCTGTATAATCCTAATTTCTGTATGAAAAAACAAAACCATGGCATGCAACTCAATACATTACAAGATGTTTATTTTCATCGACTTGGTCCAATAAAATACATAGCTCAAATATTAACACTGGAACATATTAAGATTTCATTACCATTTGATCTATATATTTTACTGACATAAATGGATAAAAATAAACAGCTTGTAACATATAGAGTTATAGACTCTGCTTTTGTGGATTTAGAGTCTGTGGTGGATTTGGATTTTGCAGCAGATTTATTTTCTCTAATTCAGTTAAAATAACTACGTAATCATTATTTGTGCGTAGTTCTAGTTTCATTTTCATAATTTACCGTGGGACTTGTCTGCATAACTTCTGATGGTTAATGACCCTATATTGATTGAGATTCTCTTTTTGCAAGACTGAATTGCTAGCGATTTGATAATGAACTTGTTGTAAGACTCCATTTTAGAATAAAGGAAACAGATGAATATAATATAATCTTCTAAAAACATAGACACACTATACATTCTATGGGGGCTTTTATACTGTTTGTAGAACATGCCGTTCTGAAAGTGTCACACATGCATTTGTTGCTGTGAACTCAAATGCTGTAGAATCTGTAAAGATGCAAGATTAAATTTTCCATTGCCATTTTTACAGATAACAGCCCGTCGACAATGGAAACATATTTATGATGAATTAGGTGGTAACCCTGGAAGCACAAGTGCTGCTACATGTACTCGCAGACATTATGAAAGGTAAGATAACAAATCTGAAATGCTCGTTTAATAGAGAAAAAATTAATTTGGAGAGCCTTCAAAGCTATTTTGTAAAGAATTAGGAAAAGAGAGAAGGAGAAAGGGGGGGAGGGAAGAGAGAGAGAGAGAGAGAAGGCGAGCTCTTAAAGGCATATTTCTCCAACTATTTAGTCCTATAATCCACTGTAATTTAAACCAGAGTGTGTTTCTCCAAAGGCAAAACAAATAAAACAAACATCTGATTTCTTTTTTGGTTTTTACTTTAATTTTACCATACCATTTTTTTAGCAAGGAAACTCCAAAACTGAACAAAATATAGCAAATGAAAAATAATAATAGACAACTAATTCAGACAAATATTTGTACACCATGATTATCCAGAATACAAATTAAGCAAGTAGTAATCAAAATAATGGGGTGATCCACATTGTAGAATGTCATTAATGCATTCTTATTCCTTAATAGTCTGTTCTTTCCTTCCTGCCCTAAAGCTGCTGTCAAACAATTCTCTTTTTCAGCAGCCATTACTGCTGGTTAGAACTTCTGATTTCTTATTCTTCCCATGTAGACAATAGGGACGTGCAAAGCTTCGGTCCCTGATTCGATTCAGTGGAGATTCGGCCCGATTCGGTGGCTGCATCTCTGAATCTAAATCGAATCAGAGGACCCTTTAATCTCTCCAAATCAAATTGGAGCCCTCTGAATCGATTCAGAGAGATTTGGAAAGATTTGCCGATTCAGACATAAAGACAGCTTTAAATGTTTTTTCTACATACCTCTATGTGCTCAGCAGCAAACCTGGACTGGAAGTACTTCCAGTCCACTTCTGGATCTGCTGTGGAGTGCGCTGGGCCCCTTACCCCCCCCCGCGCCCTCCCAGATCGGTGACTGGTGCTTCCTGGGTTTGGGGGGGGCACCCGGGGTCCCTCTGCGGCTGATTGCCGAACCAGGGGGACATGGGGGGGATCCCCTGCATGCTCCCTGGTAGACCCAGAAGTGGACAGGAAGTCCTTCCAGTCCGGGTTCTCTGCTGAGCACATGGAGGGCCCCCCGCGCACTCCTGTGGGATGTTTCATCTGCCCTAGCATCACAGGGATCACAAGCCGCACCTGCTACCTCAAGGTATGTAGAAAAAACTTTTAAAGCTGTGTCTGTGTCTGAATCACTGATTCTCCGAATCAGCATCGAATCTTCAGGTTCAGATTTTGCCTAATCAAATCAGTGACAGTGATCTGAATCAACTAATTGAATCACTGTCCCTGATTCAGGCCAAATCCAAATCAAATATGGCCTGCTTCGCACACTCCTAGTAGACAATGGCTTCCTGGGCTTGTGATGCTAATGTACAGTAAATAAAACACTGTAGCAGGAATCTTTTAAAATTTAAGAAAGTATTGTTAAGAAAATCCTTTGAATTTCTGTGTACACCTACATTTATGCTCATACAGAAATCTAATCTCATTTTCCAGAGCATAAACTGGTTGCCAGTTGGGGTCAGGAAGGCATTTGGTTTTACATAAACACAGGATTGTCCAAAGCTAAATGAAGTATAAGTTTCTCAATTTCCTCCAATGTCATAGCCTCACTTATAGAAATTGCATCATATTTGATAGGGGGAAATGTCTAACGTTAAATTCTAGCAGTAGTACCTAGCATAAGACCCTTGATTCACAGCAAAGAAGCTGCTTCACTGCCACCATAAAAGTCAAGGAATTCCAGAGACTTGTCCAAATAAGTGATGAGATGCTCTCTGCATCAGGCTGGTTTTTATTTTCAAACATTCCTAATAAATGTTATATACATGTAATTGACTTATCAGGCTGTGTGCTATTCCAAGCTGACAATAGTGCCCATAACTGTAAACTCAACAGCTTCAATGCCTGGGCCAGCTGATCTGATTGAATTTGGCAGTCTAGGATTTCCCATACTCAATGAGGTCTTGTTTCTTTGACAAGGAAGTCCCAGAAGCATGAGTACTGAAACATCAGTTGGCATTGGTTTAGCAGAGATAGAGACCCATTGGGCTTTATGAGAATCTGTTCTTATCATGGAAAAGATGAATGAACAAAATGCAAACACCCCTTTCTTCCTTGTTAGTTGTTTATTATGTTACGTTTAAAGCCATATAAACGTTCTTATTTTGAGACATAGAGATTTATTTTAATGTCTTTTCTGAGCACTTAACGTGAGGATATAGTATAAGTTGCATCTAAATCTGTCCTTGTGTCTCTCTGCTATAAATTATAAAAAGGTGTTTTCTCGCTAAAAATACCCCATTGAAGTGTCTGTAGTATGTTTCTGCAACCCAGAAAGTCTTTTAAACCCAAAAAGTATCAGGGCACTGTGTAGCTTTGCTACCAATCCAGTAGCAAAGTAGGCTTGGAGAATTGGCCTTAAATGTAACCTTGACTCCCAACTCCTTCATATTTTAAATCATTTGGATTTGAATTTATGGAGTCAGAATTGTTTCCTATAATTGCAGTTTTCAGTTAGATCCAAAACCAGAAAAGCCATATTTTCCAATTGCATTCTAAATTGTGCAAAAAGATGGCATTTGCAATAGAAATCTTGTCACATTTTTTCACCAGTAAATCTGAATCTTAACCCTTAAGAATGAACTTCAATCTCTTTCCTTTAACAAAACTCAATTGACAGATAATTCATGGTACATTGAAGAGATTTAGAATATCAGCTGCTTTGTTTCCACCTCAGGAAGAATATATTAAGTTTTAAGCATGAAAAAGATAAAATTGTGTTTTGTTTCCATTGGTAATTCTGAGTACAGCACCTGTAAATGTAATGCTCATTTATAGCCAAAGAATTTGAGTGACATTTAATCTAAAACTAATGCTGTGCTACAAGAATAGATCAGAATACATGTATGTTTTTAGCTTGAAAGTAAACTGTGAAGCTTAATCTGGAAATTGACTTAAGAAGTAAGTGCTGAATGGCCACTCAATATTTTTCCATATTTGAAGTCAACTGGCTTTTTCCTGTTTACTAGGAACAGAGGCCACAATTGCCTGATGTGTCTCATTCTACTGACAGTCAGTTTAGCCTAGAAGTACTGTCCTAAACCCAGAAATTATGGGGAATTGTGTTACATTTGACTAGTTTCCCTTAAATAACGTGGGGATGGGGGCATAGCATATATGCATGTATACCCAAGCTACCTCTAAACAAGATAACTTGGAAACTATAAACAGTTTAGTTACAGTAACACAATGCTCTTCACCCCATTGAATTAGCTCAGGTGATGTGCTGCATTAATGCAAATCAGTGCCATAACAAGGGGGCTGTGAGTGGGTTGACTGCCCCAGGCACCGAAGTGAAGGGGCGCCAACAGGTGCTGGCCAGCCAGGGCGGGGCATGGGACAGAGCCATGAACCGCTTGTTGGGGGGGGGGGGCACAGGGATGGGGGAAGGGCAGCTCCCACCACTGTGTGCAGTCTCAAGCAAGCATGGAGGGGGGGCATGTGCTCCCCCAGACCTGTGTACAGGGCAAGGGGGGGCTGTTGCTGTAGGCTTTGCCCCAGGCACCAAACTTCATTGCTATGGCACTGACGCAAATATACTGTTTCTGGTACCCAAACTAGCTCATTTAGGTTAGGGGCAGACATTCAAAAACCCTGAGCATGAATTGATTCAATCTTTGCACATTAGTCTAACCTGGCTAGGCTGAACTGGTTTGTAACTGGAAAGACATTCTCTCTGGATCAGTGGTTACCAACCAGAGGATCTTGATTCACTGGTAGATCTTGGAGCCTCTTGCAGTAGATTTTGGAGCCTCCTGGAGTCTATCCGAGGCTGGGATGGGGGACCAAGTGCCCATGTGCATGCACCCAGCCCAGCAGATCAGTCCGTGGGAGAGGGAAGGGGCGGGGACTAAATCGAGGCCCCTGTGGTGAGGGACAGTGCCACAGAGGCAGGAAAAGGGGTAAGTTGAGTAGGGCCCCATCTGGGTGGGACTTACCTGCTGGGGAGATGCACTCCCAAATAATTTTTTCTCCTCTGCCTCAATCTGCCCCCCCTCCCCACAGACTTATCTGCTGGGTGTGGGGAGGAGGTGGGGTGACGGTTCATGGTAGGTCTTGGGTTGCTTTTAAATGCCAAAGGTGATCTCCTACTTAAGTTGGAGACCACTGCTGTGGACTGAGGAAATTTAGGCACATGCCTGCAGTGGCTCAGGCTAGAAGTTGGGGGGTGCTAGAGCAGTACAGCAATGAGCTAAGGACGGGGCATGGCCAGGCCCCGGCAGGACCTCTGATTAGGGGGGTCTGCCTGCACCATCCCAAGCTTTTCCCCACTCGCTGTTCCAGGGGCGGGAGTGTTGCCAGCCCCCAGCCTCAGGCTAGCACACTGAGGCAAGGGAGGGGGTGCAGTGTATGCATCTGTTGATGACATGGAGCTTTTCAATCTTCCTTCCTGCTTCTTTATACTGTCTGCAGCAAAGTGACAGGCAAGCAAGCCAACATGGAGCTGATACCATTGTTTATCACCTCATCAGCAAAACAATAGCCTCTCTCCATTAGTTCAAACTCTCCTTAAACAGCTTACCAACTGTTGATTAGCTCCAAAATGCCATAAGCAGTCACTGTTCTGTCTGCCTGTCCCAGTGAAATTGGAAACACACACAGAACCACGCTCGGCATTAGCTAGCATACCCCATGCCTGGGGTCTGTGGGTCTGTGGTCTGTGCTGTGGGAGTTGGGAGGGAAGGAAGGAGGGGGAGATTCCTGCTTGAGCATTGGGGGGGGGAGAGTGGCGGAGGGCACAGGGAAGCCAGGCAGACCCTGCTCTGTCTGCAGTCTCTGCCAGAGCTCCAGCCATGGAGCAGAGGGGAAGGGCCATTCCTGTTGTGGAGCAGAAAGCCCCACCTAGCCCAGAGAGCATGCCAGGATGCTGGGGGAGTTTGGTTTATCTTAAACTAGCAAGGGGTCTGGGACAGACATTGCATTAACCTGTTTGAGCCAAATCAGTTAAGTCTGATACTGCATTCAACCAAGTTTATCTCAAACCAGTTTCAGCCATTTTCAAACTGACTTATGTGCACTGAATATCTGTTCTGTTACAGGTTTCTGATCACTTAAACCAGTTTATGTGTAATGTCTGTCCCTAGCCTTAGAGTTATCTTGATTACCTCTCCAAGGTATTGAATTGTGCCATGCAGACATACACAAAGAAACTTGTAGCTATTTACACTGGCTTTGAACATTGAAAAAATTGTATTGAATGACCTTCAAATGATATAATTTGTAAACTGTGAAATAAAATAGCATTGACATGGTATTGTCTCACTTTCTTGAAGCTAACTCGGTGTGTCAGGCCACCTGCTAGGTAGAGTTTCAGAAAGTTTTGAATTGATTCTAGGGGAAAGAGCAGTATTTTCTGATCATCCAGGAGAGCTGTCTTTCAGAGTAGGTGCTAAAAATCTGAGTGGGCAGGCAGTGGAGTCCAAGGCCTCACCTGAAACCCACAGGCATTCAGGATAACCCGATTTTTCGTAACCTACAGCAAATTATGAGGGCTTGTAGCTGTAGAATTTTGTGGACACGAGTCTGGATTAAATTGTATGGCTGCCAATTTAAGGATTCAGTAGCCCACAGCTTGGAATGAAGACTCCTAAAGCTGTCACCTGAATATTACACACAGTTTGCTGTGACTGAGACGGCTCGCTTTTATCACTGAGATGTCTGCTTTGTTTTTGTAGAAGAGGAAGAAAGATTTAGTATGCATTATCATCCCATTTATTTTTCATGTAATATGGTTCATGTTCCCAGTAAATGTTTTCATTTTAAATCAAGGCGAGGTTGCCAATGTTCCAGTAAGTGTTATTTGTGTATTAGTTAGACTACTTTTGTTTTATTAATGAGTGTAGTAATGAAAGTGCAGGTTGCTGAATAGAATCAATGGATGTTTTTATTTAAAGCATAGCAGGAATCATATAATGCCAATGAATGCGTTATTGTTGCTGTAGGTCTGACTGGTCTGAACCTGCCTCTGATTGGTTTAAATCAAATAGGCCAAAGCACTTCATAAAAATGTCTTTGTCAGCCTAGTTTTGCTTCAAAACCTATTCATCTCTGTCAGGTTTTAATATTAGTACCAGGCTTTTGGCCATAGTCCATTAGTACAGTACTTAATTGCTCATGTTACAGATGATTACCAATATAAAAAGCATTAATGTTTTCCCATCGTGGTGCTGTTGCTGTGTAGATGATTCAAACCCATACAAAGCTTATGAGTTGTTGTTATTTTGGTCATACTCTTTTTTTTTCTTTTTTTCAAATTCTTTAATGCTTTTGCCTTGGGTGATCACAGAAAGTAAGTATGTATGTGTTATTGACATTAACTGGTTCAAACTGAACCTTTCCTCCCCAGGCTTTCAGAAATTCTTACAGCTCATTGTCAGGATCTTTCATCTCTATCTTTTATCAGCACAAGAAACAATCGGAAATGGCTACTTTTCTACGAAGCACTGTTCTTCACAGTGAATTCTACTAATAATGCAGATGTGGTTTTCACACATAGGGTTCGAGGTTTCTTTTGCTTTTAAACAAACTACGGATCTGACAGCTTTAATTTGGTCTTATAAAAAATGGGCCCTTTTTCCAAAATGCTCATATAAATTGAATGAATACATACATGCTACAGGGGTTTAGGTTGTAGCCGTGTTGGTCTAAGGATATAGGCAGACAAGGTTCCTTGGGTGAATTTGATATCTTTTATTAGACCAACCCAAATGGTTGGAGAATAGTTATTAAGCAAGCTTTCGGGTTCAAAAACCCTTCGTCAGGCTAAGGACGCTGCAGCAGTTGGTGTGTGCTCTTCCTGGATGGAATGAAAAGTAAACAAGCCAGGGGCTGGGCTGGGCTGGGCTGGGCTGGGCAGTCAGTTGCCAGGCAGATTGTAATGTATCAAAAATCCAATGTCTATGTTTAGTCCCTGATCTCTAGTATCCAGCAGGTTGATAAAATGGAGCTCATAGGCTCGTCTCTGGGATGTGTTGTGTAAATTTCCCTTGAGGATCAGGACTGAGAGATTGGAGAGAGAGTGGCCCTCCTGTGAGAAATGTGCCCCCACCGGTAATTGGGTGTTTCTGTCTTTGATAGATTTCCGGTGTGCATTCATTCTGGTGCGCAATTGTTGTCTGGTCTCTCCTACGTATCTTCCATCAGGGCATTTGGTGCATTGGATGAGGTATACTACATTCCTGGAGGTGCAGCTGTAAGATCCAGGGATGCTGATGGCTCTGTTGTGGGGTGTAGTAATAGTGGGGGTGGTGGAGATGTGGGGACAGGTTTTGCATTTCTTGTCCTGGCACGGTCTGGATCCTTTTGGTGTGTTCTGGGGCTGAGGAAGTTTGCTTCTTGTGATGAGGTTGGCGAGGTTCGGTGCTTGTCTGAAGGCTAGGATGGGTGGCTCTGGGAAGATTTTTTTAAGAATAGGGTCTTTTTCTAATATGGGTTGCAATTTTTTGAGGATTTTCCGTATAGGTTCAAGGGATGGGTGATAGGTCATAACCAGCGGTGTGCGATTTGTGGGTGTTTTTCTTCTGTACTGCAGCAGTTCTTCACGTGGTATCCAGGTGGCTCTTTCAAACGTGCGATCTATCTCTCTGGAGGAGTGTCCTTGCTGGGTGAAAGCCTTTTTAAGATTGGTGAGGTGGCAATCCCGGGTGTTCTCTTCAGTACAGATGCGGTGGTATCTGAGGGCTTGGCTGTATATCACAGCTTTTTTGGTGTGTTTCGGGTGATTGCTGGTTTTGTGCAGATATGTGTGTTGGTCTGTGGGTTTCTTGTATACTGTGGTCTGTATTTTACCCTTCTGGATACTGATCATTGTGTCTAAAAAGGGGATGTTGGTGCTGGAGTATTCTAAAGAAAGTCAGATGGAGGGATGGTGACTGTTGAATTTCTGGTGGAACTCAATTAGAGATTCCTGGTTCTCACTCCAAATGATGAAGATGTCATCGATATATCATAAGTACAGCAAGGGTTTGATGGTGCAGTTCTTGAGGAAGTCTTCTTCCAGGTGGCTCATAAAAAGGTTGGCATCCTGTGGGGCCATTTTAGTGCCCATAGCTGTTCCCATCGTCTGGAGGAAGTGTTGATTATTAAAAGTGAAATTGTTGTGTGTGAGGGTGAAGTGTATAAGCTCAGTGATATCTTTGGGTCTGTATTCTGGGTTGTAATCTTGTTCCTGTAGATATGTAAGGCAGGCATGGATGCCATCCTGGTGTGGGATGTTGGTGTATAGGCTGGTAACGTCCTAGGAGTGTGTTGCTGGGAAGGTGGTCTATGTTTTTAAGTTTCCGTAGCAAGTCTGTGGTGTTTTGGACAAAACTTGCTCTGTGGGTGACAAGCGGTTTTAGGATGGATTCAACAAAACCTGATATTTCTTCAGTTAGGGTCCCATGGTTGGATATAATAGGTCTGCCAGGGTTCCCTTGTTTGTGGATTTTAGGGAGCATGTAAAAAGCCCCTGGGTTAGGTAGTGGGGGGATCAAGGTCTGTAGTTTTTCTTGTAATCTCGGTGGAAATGATTTGATGGTATTGTTGAGTTTTTTGGTGAAAAGGGGAGTAGGATCTTCTTGTAGTTCTTTGTAGTAGGTGGTGTCAGAGAGCTGTCTCTTGGCTTCCTTTATGTAATCCTCACGGTTTAGGATGACTATGGCTCCTCCTTTATCTGCTGGTTTTATTACTATTTGGTGGTTAGATCTTAGAGATTCTATGGCCTTTTTCTCTGGTAGAGAGAGGTTGTTGTGGTGGCGCGTGTTGCTGATTATTTCATTGTTCATTCTTTCCCTGAAGTAGTCAATGTAGCAGTCAAGGTTAGGGTTTCGTCCACTGCGAGGTGTCCAATCTGATGTTTTTTTCGGTTTTTTGGCATTGATCTTTTCTTGAATGTTGTCAGAGGATGAGTTGTCGTTGGGAGTGGGTTCAGTGTGGTCGTGGAAATATTCTTTGAGGCGCAGGCGTCGGAAGAATTCTTCTAGTTCTCCACATTGAAGTATTTTATTAGGGTATTTTTCTGGACAGAAATTTAGGCCTTTAGAAAGGACAGATTTTTCAGTTTTGGTAAGCGTGTGTGTGGAGAGATTGATAATATTTGCGGGTTGGTTGCTGCTTGCAGTTCCATCAAGTCTGAGGTTGGAAGGTCGTAAGGTGTTGGTGTTGTTCCTCTGATGGTTGTTTTGTGGCTGGGGAGCTTGTTCTTGGAGTAATTTGTCCCATTTCTTCTTTTTATGTAGGATGAATGCTGTAGAAAGTTTTTCGTAGTCTCTTTGTATCTGCTGTATATTGTCAGGGAACATGCCTGGATTTCTATCTTTTAAGTTGTTGTAGTGTATGACGATTTCCTTCCTGAGTTGGTCTCTTTTGGAGTAGAGTAGGTGAAGTAGATGATTTCTAATTTTCTCTGAAGTTCTTATGCATAGCTGTGCAGCATATTTGGAGTTGTGTGTAGTAGTCAGGGGATTGTAGATGTTTAGTCCTCAGGGAATGAAGTTGTGTTTCTTGCAAAGGCTTAGAAAATATATGTCGCTGTTGAGTCTGGCTTCTTTCTTTTTCATGTTGTACAGTTTCCATTTCAGACGGCTGAATTCGATATCTTCCATGTTGCAGGGGTTTAGGTTGTAGCCATGTTGGTCTAAGGATATAGACAGACAAGGTTCCTTGGGTGAATTTGATATCTTTTATTAGACCAACCCAAATGGTTGGAGAATAGTTATTAAGCAAGCTTTTGGGTTCAAAAACCACCAAATAGTAATAAAACCAGCAGATAAAGGAGGAGCCATAGTCATCCTAAACCGTGAGGATTACATAAAGGAAGCCAAGAGACAGCTCTCTGACACCACCTACTACAAAGAACTACAAGAAGATCCTACTCCCCTTTTCACCAAAAAACTCAACAATACCATCAAATCATTTCCACCGAGATTACAAGAAAACCTACAGACCTTGATCCCCCCACTACCTAACCCAGGGGCTTTTTACATGCTCCCTAAAATCCACAAACAAGGGAACCCTGGCAGACCTATCATATCCAACCATGGGACCCTAACTGAAGAAATATCAGGTTTTGTTGAATCCATCCTAAAACCGCTTGTCACCCACAGAGCAAGTTTTGTCCAAGACACCACAGACTTGCTACGGAAACTTAAAAACATAGACCACCTTCCCAGCAACACACTCCTAGCCACCATGGACGTTACCAGCCTATACACCAACATCCCACACCAGGATGGCATCCATGCCTGCCTTACATATCTACAGGAACAAGATTACAACCCAGAATACAGACCCAAAGATATCACTGAGCTTATACACTTCACCCTCACACACAACAATTTCACTTTTAATAATCAACACTTCCTCCAGACGATGGGAACAGCTATGGGCACTAAAATGGCCCCACAGGATGCCAACCTTTTTATGAGCCACCTGGAAGAAGACTTCCTCAAGAACTGCACCATCAAACCCTTGCTGTACTTATGATATATCGATGACATCTTCATCATTTGGAGTGAGAACCAGGAATCTCTAATTGAGTTCCACCAGAAATTCAACAGTCACCATCCCTCCATCCGACTTTCTTTAGAATACTCCAGCACCAACATCCCCTTTTTAGACACAATGATCAGTATCCAGAAGGGTAAAATACAGACCACAGTATACAAGAAACCCACAGACCAACACACATATCTGCACAAAACCAGCAATCACCCGAAACACACCAAAAAAGCTGTGATATACAGCCAAGCCCTCAGATACCACCGCATCTGTACTGAAGAGAACACCCGGGATTGCCACCTCACCAATCTTAAAAAGGCTTTCACCCAGCAAGGACACTGCTCCAGAGAGGTAGATCGCACGTTTGAAAGAGCCACCTGGATACCACGTGAAGAACTGCTGCAGTACAGAAGAAAAACACCCACAAATCGCACACCGCTGGTTATGACCTATCACCCATCCCTTGAACCTATACGGAAAATCCTCAAAAAATTGCAACCCATATTAGAAAAAGACCCTATTCTTAAAAAAAATCTTCCCAGAGCCACCCATCCTAGCCTTCAGACAAGCACCGAACCTCGCCAACCTCATCACAAGAAGCAAACTTCCTCAGCCCCAGAACACACCAAAAGGATCCAGACTGTGCCAGGACAAGAAATGCAAAACCTGCCCCCACATCTCCACCACCTCCACTATTACTACACCCCACAACAGAGCCATCAGCATCCCTGGATCTTACAGCTGCACCTCCAGGAATGTAGTATACCTCATCCAATGCACCAAATGCCCTGATGGAAGATACGTAGGAGAGACCAGACAACAACTGCGCACCAGAATGAACGCACACCGGAAATCCATCAAAGACAGAAACACCCAATTACCGGTGGGGGCACATTTCTCACAGGAGGGCCACTCTCTCTCCAATCTCTCAGTCCTGATCCTCAAGGGAAATTTACACAACACATCCCAGAGACGAGCCTATGAGCTCCATTTCATCAACCTGCTGGATACTAGAGATCAGGGACTAAACATAGACATTGGATTTTTGATACATTACAATCTGCCTGGCAACTGACTGCCCAGCCCAGCCCAGCCCAGCCCCTGGCTTGTTTACTTTTCATTCCATCCAGGAAGAGCACACACCAACTGCTGCAGCGTCCTTAGCCTGACGAAGGGTTTTTGAACCCGAAAGCTTGCTTAATAACTATTCTCCAACCATTTGGGTTGGTCTAATAAAAGATATCAAATTCACCCAAGGAACCTTGTCTGCCTACATACATACTATGAATTTATCATCGGCATTACCAAAAAAAACCCAAACCCGTGTGACATTCAGAAGCTCAAAATGCAATGAAAAAATAAAATATGAGGAAATAAAAACCTTATGGGACCATATAGGTGTGTATACACAACTTGGTTTTCCCTATAGCAATCTCTACAGAAATTACATGCACATGCAATTTGAGAAATTCTGGAATAGATAATCATATGATACTCTGACTTTTTCACATGCTTTTATGAGCAGTGAAATAGTTAACAAGGGTGACGCTTGAAGTACCATCATTGACAGATGAATTAGCATCAGTTATACTTGTTTCACATTTGGAAAGTGTTCTCTGGAACCATAACAGCTAGAGATTTTTTTTTTTTTTTTAATGAAAGCTGAGACTCTGGAAAAGAATTGAGAGGTCAGTTCACACACCCCTAATTAGCTCTTCTTGCTCCAAAAGGAAAGATGTACTCAATATTTTGAGAAATAGGGTATTAACTTTGCAATCTAGTTTTTTATGCTGTTTTTGTCACAATAGTATCTGACCACCTGTAACACATGCTAGATTAACATACTTATGCAAAAAAAAAATGTGTGAGATATTAGAATTTAGCATGGGTTAGGGAGAATGGCCTAAACTAGGGATAGCATGAGATAGGGAGGAGGACCCGAGAGGGTTTTTCCTTCCAAATTTAATTCACAAAAACTAAATAAAAAAACCCATCTTATTCTACCAGAAACATATCAGGTTAAACTAAGGCCTTTAAATGCTTTCTTTTTAACTGCTGTAAAGCTTTCATGACCTAAGGATATTGTGAAGTAATTCAATATGTAAGAGCATTTAGCATTCCATGCAAATGCTGTGTGGTTTTCCTGAAGTACAGTGTTTAGATAACTTGGTAAAGTGTGGACATTTCAACAGAATTCTGTCAGAAAGAGCAGCTAGTCCTCTAGCTTGAAAAATCTAGCATCTACATAGAAATGTTTATAGATGTCTTTAAAACAAGTAATTAATAGAAGGTTTGGGTTTACATTGTTAAGTGTGAAAACATCCCAAGGCAAAAATTAATAATGTGTTCTGTCATGCTGTAAACTACAGCTAGCTTTTTGTTTAACACCCCCCCCTCCAAAAAAAATGCCAAACAGCCAATTTTCTTGTCATATGAACTTTGTGGTTTTATTTTTGTTTTCATCCTTCTATTTTCCTCTAAGTAACAGCCTCTGAGAAAGCTTGCAAGTTACGAATTGTATCCATAGATTTCCATCAGGCATAAACTTAAACTTAAAGGATATATTAGGTGTTTTAGCCCCTTTTCTTTTTGATAAATAACAAGAGGTTTCTACTTATAATTTTCTGTCCTCTGGGCTTTATCATTTAGATTAAATAACTGTACTCTCAAGCATGCCACTGAACAAACATCTTTTTAATTATGTGAGTAACAGATGCTTTAACAAAGGAACTATTGAAAATTCAAAAAGCATGTCCCCTCACCAAAAAAATAAAAAAATAAAGTATCAGATGACAAAAGAATGCAATTGTTTACCATTAAAGTAGCTCCTTAGCCATCTATTCAAAACATCTGAGAACACTGTGTTTTTGCAAAACTTATTTGAGACTTGTTTTGCAGCTTTGGAGACTTACTGCCCAGCATTAAAGTCAATAGGAACAGTTTACAAGTTAGTGTATCTGATAGGAGAACTATCTTTCCCAGTGTTTAAGGACAGATTGCTTAATGTGTGAAGAGGGAAGATGTTCATCTCATCCGTTGTGCCTCCGGCCCCTACCCAAAAGGGCAAGTGAACATGCCTAAGATGTGGTTTTCATTTTGTGTACCTCCCTAAGAGATTGTATTGCCCCAAGTGGGGGTGTGCAGAGCAGAGGCCTAGCCAATAGGGCTTTGTGAACCTTCAGTCCCTGATTCAGTTTGGCAGAGATTCGGCCCGATTCAGCGGCTGAATCTCCAAATCTGAATCAAATCAGAGGATCCTTTAATCTCTCCAAAACGAATCGGAACCATCCAAATCAATTTGGAGAGATTCGGAAAGATTCAGCGATTCTGACATAGAGACAACTGTAAATGTTTTTTCTACGTACCTTTAGGTAGCAGGGGCTTGTGAATGCTGCGATGCTGGGATGCATAGAATGTCCCACAGGAGCATGGGGGGCTTTCCAGTGCACTTGGCAGCAGACCCAGAAGTGGACCAGAGCCACTTTCAGGTCTGCTGGGGAGCACGCTGGGCCCCCCCCCCCCATGCCTCCTAGCTCAGTGACTGGTGCCTCCCGGGTCTGGGGGGGCACCTGGGGTCCCCCTGTGGCCAATCGCTAAGCCAGGGGGGCATTGGGGGGCGGACCAGCACACTCCCCAGCAGACCCGGAAATGGACTAGAAGTACTTCTGGTCCACTTCCAGGTTCACCACTGAGCACATGAGGGGCCCCCCTGAACTCCTGTGGGATGCTCTGTCTCCCCAGCATCACAACATTCATGAGCTGCTCTGCTACCTCAAGGTTGTCTGGAAAAAAACATTTAAAGCTGTGTCTATGTCCAAGTTGCTGATTCTCCAAATCAGAATCAAATCTTCAGATATGGATTCGGCTGAATCGAATCAGGGACAGCGATCCGAATCAACGAATTGAATCACTGTCCCCGATTCAGGCCGAATCCTAATCGAATAGGGCCTGCTTTGCACACGCCTAATAGCCAATCAGGTCCATGCCTTGGGCAGCATCAGCTACTGCAGTGTCAATCAGCTACCCCTGCAGTCTCAACTATTTTTATAACTTTCAACAAAGGCAACACCTAAAACTGCTGCCCCAGTTGCCCTCCTTTAGTTACACTACTGAAGCAGAGATTGACCCAAGGTGTCCTCTACCTTTTCCACCTTACTTTAGTGTGAGGTGGACACAGTAGAGGGAGGAACCTCTACCATTCTAAAGGGAGTTCATTCCCTGCCCTCCAGGAGCTAGAAAATGAGCTCCTTTCTGACTCATTCCTTTCTTGAGTTCTTCTGTCAGAAAGTGGCTCAGGTCCCTTCTTTCCTAATGCAGAGGTGTCCCTAAATGGCTGCATTTATCCTTCATCTCTCCAGCTGCATGCAGTGGAGGAGGGTACATCTTCCAAAGCAAAAGGGGCAGGATTAGAGGGACCACCTATTGCAAAACTGTGTTCCACAACATGTCCCGAGTCTCACAGGCAGGCAACCATTGAAGAAGGCAGTCAGTAATTGAAGATCAACAATTGTGTGGTTCCATTAGCTAAACACATTTCTGTTTATTGGGGAAACAGACATTCACAGCAAAAGCAAAGGTGATTTCTGGCAAGTAGCCTGGGGAATGACCCTCTTCCATAATCACTGTGACTCCATCGGCCATTCCCTCTCCCCTTCCATTGAGTGGTGTCTACAAAGAGGATTTGGCTTTCCACAGACATGTGGGTCTACAAGATTGAGCTCCTAAACTTCTATCTTCAGGCCATTCAGTTCAATCAACACCTGTGTTTGTACTATCACTATTTTCCAGTATACTTAAAACTAAATATATTTGAATTCTCCTATACCTGTACAGTTCCCATCTTTCAGCAGTGTGAGTATTCTCATTACCCAGTTGCATGTCGAGCAGGCTGTAAGGCATGTTGTTGATGAAAAGATGAAAGAGCCATTTTGTTAAGATTGTTGGTTGTAGCTGTGTTGGTCTAAGGACATAGGCAGACAGGGTTCTTTGGGTAAATGTGACATCTTTTTTTAGACCAACTAAATAGTTGGAAAATTGTTCTTTGCAAGCTTTGGAGTACAAACACCCTTCTTCAGGCACAGGGAGAGTTTGCTGTTGCTTTGTGTGCTCTCCCATTTCATTAAGGGAAGACAGTTATTTGGGAACAAAATTGAACTCAAATATATTTTTTCTTTGCTGATAAAATACATGCCAGTTTTGTACTTCAGACAAATGACCCTATTGCTATTGTACACTATACAAAGAAGTGCATGCTTGCTTTAGTAACCCCTGGATTATACAACACACTACAAATGAAATCAGGCTTTTTTGGAATATGTTACTGATTTCCCAAATATATTTTATTTCCCTACTCTAGAAACAAAGAATGGACCTCAGGTTTTGGCTATTCTCCTACCCCTGCCTCTTCTGAATAGATGTCCTCAGCCATTGGATACTTGGGTCAAAATTCCTCTCTGTTCCTAGAAAGCTTATAACTATCCTGTGACAAAACCTCCAGCTGAAGTGGTGGCTTGCTCCTCTGCCATTGGTGATAGCGCTACTTCATATGTTTCCCTTTATAAGGGCATAATTTTTTTTTTTAAAGCATCAAACACCTTTCAGTGAGACCACGGAGAGTCCAATCGAAAAAATGCATATTTTGTCAATGGCTTCCAAAGGGAGTGCTTCTTAACATTTTTAGAGTCAAGACACCTCTTGTTAGACTCAAGCCACTCCTTGGAAAATACCAGCTCTTTGTTTTCACTTGTTTTTTCCACTACATAAAAATAATAGAGCAATTCTGTTGCAAAAGACTCCAATACCACAGTGGGTCAGAATGTTTTTAATACTATGGATTCCCATTAAAAATCACTAGGTTTATCTTGTGAATTATGTTTGCACACTTGAGTTTGTCTTGTGAGCCATGTTTGTTAACACCTTATGGCATCTCACAGCACCCTTGCAAAGATCTCCAGACATCCCAGGGTGTTGTGGCACCTTGGTTGGAAATCACTGTCCTAAGGGATAGAATCAGGTCAGAGGAATTCAGAGCTGGCAGTGTTAAGTATTATTGTGTTTTTAGGTCCTTCACTATAGTATAAGCTTAATGAATGTATTGTGTAGAATGACAAATAGGTAGTATTAAATTTTTAAAAATCTAATATCTGAACTCAGATCCATGTTCTGTACCCTGTTGGTATTGTTAATGATGGGATGGGAGTTTTATTTTAGGAAGACAGCAGTTGCTGTAATAAATCAGACAGATGGTCCCTGGTGTCCAGTATGTCTTGCCTCTGTGAGCAGCTCTGAGCAGGTGCTTCAGTAGAAGGTGCAAAAATCTCTATATTGGACTTATGTGGAATAACCTGCCCAAAAGGGAAGCTTCTTTGATTGCTTTATTCTCTGAATGAAACATGATGTTTTATGTATCTACTCAGAATTTTTAAATTATCTCTAATGTAACCATGAATACTCTTGTAATCTATATAAATGTCAAAGCCTTTTTTGAATCTTAGTAAGCCTTGGGCCTCAGTTACATCCAGTGGCAATGAGTTCCACAAGTACATAACATACTGTTCAAATGTCTTTCTTTTTCTGCCTTTGAATTTCCATCTTCAAATCTCTTAACCAAAAATTAAACTACTGGCAGTATATAAATGATGCATTAAATCATTTCAAAAATATACAGAGTTTCCATTTTTTTACATTAGTATGTTGAGTCTGGAGCACTTGAGAAAACAATATGATGTTGAGTGGGAGACATTAGGAGACACATTTTGTGCTGCCAAAGAAAGAATGAAAAAAAATTAATACAGAAGTGAACTATGTAGAAACAGTGGCAGTTGTGAATTCATCACTCCAAACTGCCTTCCTGCCCTTAACTCACCTTATGCAGCCTGTGGATAGAGCATCATGCACTGTACATATGGTCACTGCAATACCCATGCATGGTAGGGAGAATTAAAGAGGGAACTTGGCATGCTTAGCATTGAATTTCCTTTCTCTATCTGGGTTTGTCAGACCTTTTACATTACTGTAAGAATTATTTTTGTCTATAAGTAGAGATGCATTCATACATCCTGTGAAGCAGTCTGGCAAAAAAGTCAGTCATTCTGTACAGTCGGTATTTGAAAATGTAGTGGATACTGGTTCATATTCGATTTTACCTTATTTTTTCTATGGTTGGGAAAAATGTTGACTAATCAAGATTAAGGGCTTTTTTGTCTTTTATGAAATGCTAATGATGCAGACATGTTTGATATACCGTGAAATACATTTCTCTAATTTGAAGTTTCTGCTTTTTGTCGGGAAAGAGATGCAGTCCCTGGAGGATTTTAGAATTTGTAAATATAAAATTATCTGCTTCAGTGTTTTTCAGAAAAAAGGTTGGCAGAAAGCCAGATTACTTGCATTACTGTAATAGATTTGCTGACCTCTGACATTTGTTGCAGAGAAGTACATTGAATTTTTCATAATATGAGACGATGCAGATCTAAAAACTCAGTACACTCTGCACCATTACTTAATTCAAGACTTAGAAAAGCAAAATCTCTTTAGAATAGCAATTTATACGTGATTAAACTTAATATCACCAATTGTAATAAATCAGGATTAGTATAGTCCTGATTTGTTAATCTAACTTGTATTGATTTTAAGTTGTCTTTATTTAAAAAAAAAAAAGTCTTGCTTTTCACAGTGACTGAATTTAATAAGAAGCTCTGTGATAGCAGAGACGCAAAGACTCCCCTACTGTTTCTGCCCTTGGCTGGAAAATGTTATTCTTGTTTTATTCCAAGAAAAAAAACCTCATGCTGCTAAAAATCTGCTGCCTGTGGAAAGATTTTTTTAATACACTGCTGCTTAAATTTTCTGTTTATGTTAATTGACTTATAAATAATACATTTTATTAATCTTAATATTGGAATCTTGATCATGATAAAGACCCTATTATTTGCTCTGCTTTAGAGGCAAATATCCTTTAGAGCACAAAATATTCCTTTAATTTTTCTTATAAATAGTTGGTACTTCCCCCAGAAAACACAGCTCTGCTTCCAAGCAACTGAAAATATGCCTGTTGTTCCCAAATTTTAATGTATTCTAGGTATTCAGTTGTATTTTTGAATGTTGTCTTTACCCACACTTGTATAAGGATTGATTAAATCTTAGCTGTGCTGCAAATATTTAACAAAAATCATGTGCTAGTTTCGAACATGTTACATTCTGCTAAGCTATTTGTATAATAGAGAACCACATTCTTCCTGTGTTGGGCAATGATGACCTTAAATTGGCTAAGTACATTATGTGTTGATGGCATATTAGCTGCATGTTTAAAATGTTCTGAAAACTATATTAGCTTTATTACTCTTGTACTATAAAAACGTCTAATAATCAAATGATAAGATCATATCCTGTGGGTAATTGTGTTGTACCATGACAGGATAACTGAAAAAACATTCAGTGAAAATTGTAACAAACGGAAATCTCTATATGAAGCAGCAATTGTTCATGGTGTTAGGCTTCATGTTAATCCCTAGAGCCTCACAGTGCATATTCATGCATACTTCCTTTTTTCTCTCCCCCACCCTCTAAAAATTATCTTTGTACTCTAGAGAAGCAGCCGAGCATTGGCCTTTATTTAAAAAGAAAAAAAAATCCTAGAACAAGCCATCCTTGTGTTTTGATTCAGTTTTACCTTAGTCATGCCTCTTTCCAGATACAAGAAACATTTAATTCCAGATTTCCTGCTGTTGGCTCTAGGCCTTTGACCAGCTATGTGAAATGTATTTTTACTGCTGTCTTATTGCCAACTGCTGAGCTCAGTGAAAAATAACTAAAATGAAAATGTTTTACTCCCACATGAACTCTAAAGATTATAACAGGAAATTTAAGCCATGGTTACTAATTAGTACCAAATCTAATGAGTTCTGGTGTGGTGTATTGCAACAAAGAGGAGAAGCTTTTTGTCAGAAATTACCATAAAAGGATCCATAGAAAGAATGCTAACAGTGATTAATCTTGTCAGTCCCAGCCTTGTTCCCATTTCTGCTTTAACCAGAAGGTTAATCACACAGTATCTTTTATTAAAAGGACCACTAGTGGTACAGTATGATCTTTATCTCATTTAGAGCTAGGAACAGCTATTGAAACATTTACTGATGGAATATGTAGATTTCAAAAGGATGGCATGTTCCCATGGAAACAAAACAAAGTCAAACAATCCAGTTGCAGGGCTAGCAATTATTGCAATAAAATGTGTTTTTATTAAATGTAATTTTAAATATTTACACATGGCAGAAAGATATAAATATTGCCCTGTATGAAACCAAAACTTACCTCTCTCGTATAAAGTCCCAAGCAGTGCACATAGCACAGGGAGATGTTAAGTGGTTCATGAATATTTGTGCTTGATAAATGAAATTTGGCCACCTCAAGTATGAACAAGATTATTTTTTTCTTATTCTGCTTAGTTATGTTTTTTATTATATAAACATTAACTGTAATATTACAGTGGGAAGCAGGTATTTGGCAACTATATATTATTTTGCTAAGTCTGCACAGAGGGAGCAGTTTCCAGTTTTAGCAGCTGTAACATGTTTAAACTCAGTTTGTAATGGGATCTGAAGATGAATATTCCCTGTGGGCTCTGCTTAGCTTCATTACTGGAGCGCTGCCAAATTCAGGGCTAGAAAGTATTATTCACGCCTCTTTGCACATACCATGTCAGAGCATGCTCAGTTAATGAATTTTGTTTCTAATATGGCATAAATTAGCTTTATATTTTAACATAATTTATGTTGTATTTTATTAAAATGTGAAATATTATGATCACAAGCAATCTAATTTCTGTTCTCTGAAGTCCAAACCGTGTTTGAACATCTAAGTATTTAAATCAAAATTGCATGGTTAGAAACAGATTCTAGGATAACAAACGAATATCTGAACCAAAGAGTTTTTTGCCTTGGAGTCTTAGATTAAAGATAATTAAGGATTCCCAGTATTTGAACAGATTTATGTTGTTTATAAGCAAAGTACATTTTCTTCATAGAGTCAACTTGTCTTTTTTTTATAGACAAATTATGTTTGCTGCATTAAAGTTCATATTTTTAAAGTCAGAGCCTTGCATTAATCCCACAGTGAGTCATTAATCATACCAAATGCATTATAAAAACTTTAATCACTGAAGTTGAAACTGAGATTGTAATGCAATCCATCCCTTTTAATTACATCAGTTATTTTTCCTTTCAGATCAAGAGCTACATTGAGAAGAAAAAACAGATAGATTAAAACTCACACTGTTTGATGTGTGTTTTTTTTTTAAAACGATTTTATACACTTTGTTCAAGAAAGTTCCACAATTAAAATTCTTTCATTTTTAAATCCCCTTAATTTTCTTTGCTGTCCCTTCATTAGCAGCTCCCCCAAATCTCTTGTCCTTCTATAGGCAAAAATAACCTAGTGCAAGGGTCAACGTAACTTTCACTTTACAGATCTATCAGAAAGAGCTAGTATAACTCTTCTGCACCAATCCTTATAAGTTGGGGAAAATCATGTCTCCTCTCCTCTCTACCAAGTTTCCAGTCTTCAGACAAATTTATATACAACCCAAATGTGTCCTACCAGACTGCAAGTACCTATATGTGCTATCAAGTTTTTCTTCATCTTTATCCTGTGTTACTGGCATTCACTCCATAAGATTGTGAGTAGGCAGAGAAAATTAAAAGAAAAGGTTGACTATGAAATCAACCTAAAACACTGTAGGCTAGATCCTCAGATGGTATATCAATGTAGCTTCATAAACCAACACAGCTCTATTGATATCAATGAAGCCACATCAATTTATACCAACTGTGGATCTTGCCAGGTAAGTTGATTTATCATACTTGAGCTTAAATATTTAGGGCAAGTTTACAAAATTGCTTTTATGTCATAGAAAAAATTGATTTATTAAATAAACTGTTCATAGCTGATACATTTTTCTTCTTTGCTAGAATTGCAAAAACTGATCAATTGTTTGTTCCTTAATCCTTTAGATTAATCCTGCCATATGAAAGATTTATTAAAGGAGAAGAAGATAAGCCACTGCCTCCATTGAAACCTCGGAAGCAGGATATCAGTTCCCAGGAGGGGGAAACTAAAACAAAAGTGGCTGGAACAAAACGCATCAAAAATGAAAACCAAAAGAGTAAGAAAGAAAAAGATAATGCACAGAAACCCCAAGATGCAGCTGAGGTTAGTTGCTTTCCCTCTTTGTAACTTTTCAATTAAAAATGTATTGTTTGAATCACTTAAAATCCAGTGATAAAATATATCATTTAAACTTGAGAATTACAAAAATAATTGGCTTTTCAGTTTGCTCAGTAGCTGAAATCCAATTGTGATGTCCCTGTGTGTTGTGATTATGCTGGACTATAAACAGGGACCAGTGAGTTCCATACTGTGTAGAAGTGGTAGCAGGATACCAAGACTGGATGTAAGAGGTGCAGTTTCTGTTCATTGTATTATGAAGTGGTCACCATTAAAAAGTCAACAATTGCCAACAGGAAGCTATGCAGCTACCACAGTTATTTCCTAATTTAAGTACAGGGTTAGAGGACCTGTAATACCATTGATAATGCTGTGGTAAGTATTACCAAATTTTAATAGCAACTTCTATAGCAGCACTATTACACAAATGGATGCATTCTCATTTCTATTTTAAAAAAAAGTTTTCCTGGATTTTAAATAGGTCTAAAAATCTGCTTTGGATTGAAACCAAAAATAAAAGGGGCACAGCTCTTATAGTAACTATTCAGACAAATTACCCAATAAAGTCAATGGGAATCTTCTATAGTCCTCTATTCTTCAAGCTGCTTCACATTGACAGATTCCCCTGCCAAGACTTGGTACCATAGGTAGGGCTCAATACAGAGCCCATCCCTTGTGGAGTTGCGTATTAGGGCTGTGCAAAGCTTCAGTCGCTGATTCGTTTCAGAGTAGATTTGGCTCGATTCGGCAGCAGAATCTCCGAACCTGAATTGAATCAGGAGTCCCATTAATCTCTCCAAATCAAATCAGAAGCTTCTGATTTGATTCAGAGAGATTCGACAATTTGTCCATAGACACAGCTTTATATGTTTTTTCTACTTACCTCAAGGTACCAGGCGCAGCTTGTGAACACTGAGATAGTGGGGCGGATGGAGCATTCCACGGGAGCACAGGGAGGGCGGGAGCCGTGAGTTTGGCAGCAGACCTGGAAGTAGACCAGAAGTACTTCCAGTCCACTTCTGGGTCCACTGTGGAGCATGTGGGGGACCCCCACCCCCCACACTCCTGTGAGATGCTCCATCCACCCTACCATCTCAGCGTTCACGAGCTATGCCTGGTACCTCAAGGTAAGTCGACAAAACATATAAAGCTGTGTCCATGGCCAAATTGCTGATTCTCCAGATCAGAATCTGAATCTTCAGATTCAGTGTCTGCTGAATTGAATTGGGACAGTGATCCAAATCAGCGAATTGAATTATTGTCCCCCAAATCAGGCTGAATACAAATCCAAATCAAATATGGCCCACTTCACACACCCCTATTCCTTATATGATTAGGGCCTATAAGAAGATGGGCCTGTAATAAGATAGACCTAAGGACTCAGTTGAACTCATATATATATGGAAATAATGCTGTCTACTAATGTGCACATTACATTGAATTTTCAGAATCTGTAGAGTGACAAAAAAAAATCAATGGGGCTTGTGCACTTACATTACTTAAGAACTTTCTTTTGAAACACACGCCTATTCTCAAGCATGCAATGCTGTTGAAATGTACTACACATTGCAAAATGTACTGTGACAGACAAGTATAGTGTGAAAATAAGCATTTAAAAAACATTTATAACATCCATTATGTAGTCAACAGACCATAGTAGTTCCTCTGATGCCATTACTGTCTGGCACATGTATATGAACTGTATTTAAGTGGTTTGAAAAATCTGTTTTGATACAGCTACCAAGAATTCTTCTTTCTGTGGCTTAAAAATAGTGAAGTTGATAAATCTCCATGTAGCTGAGACCTCAAATGCAAGGCTTCAAATAGAGTAAATTGTTATAATTATGTTAACTCCCTTTGCCAACCCCCCACACTTCCCCTCCAATTCCCCCTCTCCAAAACTCAGATTTACAATGGGACCAAGAAGAAACTACCTGGTTTAGAATACGTATTTAAAATGACTTGATCCACAGAGCATAAAAGTCTGAACATATCAACCCTTCACAGAGAGACCTTCCCTTTTATTTTAATGTTAAAGGAGGAAACTTTGTAGACAAACTTCACTACAAGTTAAAAATACATAAAGGAGAGAGTACACACAAACCTGCTTAAGCAACTGCAGGGTTGTGACACAAATTGCCTAAAGCAATGAAATTCAGAGTTAAGGCTTGCATTCCATTCCTCATTTATCCCTTTGTGCTTACTTAGTTATTATTGCTGGGGTCTCGGATCAGTGAGTTATGTTACATACCATATGTACTGCTAAGCACAACGTAACAAGCCAGCAATAGAGTGTCAGTCTTAACTTTGAATTTCTTTGCTTTTGTTCGTTTGTACTCAAACTTCCTGCTACTTAAACTGAAGTTATTTTTGTGTGGAGAAAGAGTTCTTAGTACTACATATCAAAAACCTGCTGAAAAGCAGCAGAGTACAGACATTAAAATGCACAGTAAGAGTTGTTATCTACTGTAATATTTTATCTCCTGTATCAAAATTATTCTCTCCTGTCTGATTATAACTTGGATGTTTTTAATACTAACAGAGAAACCCAACAGCCAATACTATTTATGAAGCAGTACTGGGGGACATCATCCCCCATAAACATGTGCAGATTGGCTGTGTACATATGCTAATTATCCTTAGGCTGGATGGGCCGAATACCCAATGTGGGTACTGAAGGAGGACACTTGTTTATAGCAGCTCTGCTCAAGATTTAGCACCTGGAGCCCTTGTACATCCTGTTTTTCTCCCAGCTGTCAATAAACAGTGCATCCACATTGTGCAAAATGGGGAGGACTCCCTTTCCATGATATTCTTAAGGGACCCACTATTAGGTGGATAAATTATTTAATAGACTTCATCTTTAGAATCTGGTCAGAGTCAATACAACTGCACAGATTCTAGGTAACTACTTAAATGAAGGGTTTTCCACATCAGGAGTCACTAGCATGTCCATAGCTACAAAGGCAATCTGTGCTGTTTAGATGGTGAGAGTTTTAGGCCAGAGGCTCCTAAATCATGCCCCCGGGATCTGACATGGGAAAGGAAAGCTTAGCTGTACTTAAAGCTCATGGAGAGCCAAGTTTAGCTATAATGGTGTCCAAGGCTAGAGAAGCAGGAGGGATGGAGAAAGAATTAGAGTAGGAGGCTTTGCATCAGTTGCAGGCATGTTGAATGTTAATGAGAAAATATGGTATGTTAGGGCCCTGTTATAGGCCGCATTCTGGGTGTAATTTTGGCTAGGGGAGGGGCCAAGTAGCACATCTTAAGGTGTTGGGAAGCCTGGGTTCCCTGGAGACCCAAAACAGGTTCAGAGGTTCTGCATAGACAGTAGGGCTGTGCAAAATTTTGCCAGCTGTTTCAATTCGACACTGTTTTGAATAATTTCAAGCTCGAAACAGTGAAATCAAATCAAAATGAAGGGCTTCAAAACAGCCTCAAAACAAAATAAAACTAGTCAAAACATTTCAAAACTTTTGAAATGTTTCAAAAGTTTCAAAACATCTCAAGTTTCAAAGCCAGCAGTGAGAGACAGGGGAGAACCAGGGCACCAGCAGTGAGCACGGCCATAGCTCTCCCCATCTCCCGCTGCCAGAAGCCGATAACAGTGCGGGAGAAGGGAACTGATCCTGGCTCAGTTCCCCAGCTCAGCTCTGTGATCCAGTGGGGGGAGACGTGGGCGGTGGAGAGTCAGCCCAGCTGCGCTCACTCCCACCCCCCCGCACTGCGATTGGGTGGGGCAGAGAGTCAGCCCAGCTCAGCTCACTCCTACCCCTGCTCTGCAATCGGGTGGTGGGGTAGAGAGTCAGCCCAGCTCAGCTCACTCCCACCCCCACACTGCAGTTGTGGGGAAGTGGAGAGTCAGCCCAGCTGTGCTCACTTCCACCCCTCACGTTGCGATTAGGAGCAGGGGAAGAGAGTCAACCCAGCTGTGCTCATTTTCACCCCCCGCGCTGCAGTCGGGGGTGGGGGGCAGAGAGTCAGCCCAGCTGGGCTCCTCCCACCCCCCCCAACACTGCAATCGGGAGTAGGGGCAGAGAGTCAGCCCAGCTGGGCTCACTTCCACCCCCCGCACTGCAATCGGGAGAGGGGACGGAGAGTCAGCCCAGCTGGGCTCACTCCCACTCCCCACACTGTGATCGGGGGAGGAGGTGGAGCCTTTCCATTTCGACGGAATGGAACAGAACAGCTGTTTTGACTAGAAATGAAATTCAAAACAGAACGCTGTTGCATTGAACCATTGAAACTGAAGGCGCAATGGAATGGTGCCATTTCGCACAGCCCTAATACACAGCTCTGCTAACTTGAATATCCCTTTGGATCTTCCTGATCTGGGGGAAGTTAAACTCCACCATATCAGGAGGCTGGCTTTCTGATAGGAAGGCAGTGTTCTGGGGCAGAATTTGGTTTTAATTTATTTGTAACATCAAAGTCAGTATGGTCTGAGTGCAATCCTTCCAACTGCACTTTCACCACTCGCCTGGATAGAAGTGGGAGTTACACATAGACATCCCTAGGAAAAGACAGAGTTAATGTGTTACAGTTTAACTCAGTTTTATTCTCTTCTTTGTTCTGTTAAAGTCCAGTTGCCCAGTGTAACCAAATACAGGACAAAATGTTATTAGCCTCCAACAGAGCACTTCTTTAAAATAGCAAAAACTTCAATCAAACTATTGCTTAGCAGAAACAAAGAGCAGAATGTAGAGTTATTAAATATGATTTGTCCTTTTTTCCTGCTTTGCTCATCTGTCTGGTATTTTCCTGTAATTGTATAAGCTCAAGAGACCAGTGATAGTACTTTGTGAAGGACTAATGATGGTATTTGGATTGAAAAAGGCAGCTATTAGTTAAAAAAAATTGTTACAATGACTAACAGACACTGTAACTAATAGAAAAACCCAACACAGGAATATTTAAAAGCAGCTGTGAAGAAATAAATCTTTAAGATAGTTGTAATTTTTTACATACGTTCCTCCCTCACATGACAGACCATAATGCAGCATTTAGATAATAACTTTCTTGATGCATCTTATCTTTACAACTAAGAAAGAAAGAAAAAATAATATTATTAAAGGGCTCACACAATGCTGCTGTTTTATGACTTTCTTCTGCTAAGGCATGTCAGAGGTGAATGACAGCAATTTTGAAAAGGGTTGTCAGTCACCTGTATCACAAATGCAACATTATAATGACCTTCAGGGTCACAGTTCATTTGTCTACATAATGGAATGAATAGTGTGAATTGTGCACACATGCTTTATTAATGGAGAAGCATAAAGAGCTGCAGTTTCATTGAATATAACTTATAAAAGCTGCGTTTGTAATACTACACACACACACTCACTCTGAATGTTGACAACTTACTTTTAATCTTTTAATTAAAAATTATGTCCTAGTTAAACTAACTGTGATTTGCAGATTTGCAAAGATCCATAATATTTCATTTATATAATTTTGATATTTTAATGTAGAACCAAATGCGACTGATCCATTCTGTAATCACTGAAGGGATTATATTGGAAATCTAGTCATTATAAGAAATGCTAACCAGGACTCATTTATAGCTTCTTAAGGTGGATTTGGCTATTGAGGGAAGGTTTTATATCTTTCTCAATTGTGTTGTGAAAACCACTATTATCCTTTCAGATAATTGATTTTTAAAACAAGACAACTGCAGCATTAAATTAACTGGTCAAATCACCAGCTGATCCAATTCTTTTAAAGCAGGTTACAAACTTCTGCTATCTGGATGCTTCTTATTTAGACACGAACACAGAGATAGGTATATTTCATGTTTCTGGGCCACTTTGTTTCTGGGAGTTCTTTGCTTAAGTCTGATATGTGGTATTAAAGCTTTCACATTTCAGCAGGATGAGTGACAAGTATATTTCCAAAAAGCAGCCACTGTTTACCTGTATTTCATTTTATAAACAATCAGTCAACACATACCACATTCTTATTGTTGTCTATTGAAATATTTTATTAGGTCTCATCAGACCAAGAGAAGGATCAAGAAATTTCAGACCAGAAAGGTTTATCTGAGCCTCCTGAAGTGGGAGAGATGAAGAAGCATGTTGAAGGGCACCAGCCTCTCTTACCAGAGGCAGCAGGGCTGGGCTCCCTGGAGAAGGAGGACTTGATGGAAAGTACTTCAAACAACGATACAGCCCAGGAGGATGTTCAGCACTCATCCTCATTTTCTACTATTGCTGTACCCCCTGAACAAGACACCACATTGGATGCCACTGTCAACAAGCAGTTACACACCCCACCAAATGCCCTGGATGACACAAAGCCAGAACAAAGGGCACATGGTTTTACAGACAGCTTAGAAAAGGAGCCTCCAGAAACACCCATTCATGGTTTCCCTGCAATACAAGTACAGTTACCAAGTCAAAACGACATGGAAGATGATAAATTGCCAGAGATGGCTGATTACATTGCAAACTGCACGGTGAAAGTGGATCAGTTAGGAAATGAAGATATACATAATGCACTAAAGCAAACCCCTAAAGTTCTCGTGGTACAGAATTTTGATATGTTCAAAGAAAAGGAGCTGCCCGGTTCCGTTCATGATGATCCCAGTTTTAGTTACACACCACTACTCTATTCGAAGGGTAATCCAGGCATCATGTCACCACTGGCAAAGAAAAAACTTCTGTCTCAGGTCAGTGGGGCAGCTCTGTCATGTAGCTATCCTTATGGTTCACCTCCACCTTTGATTAGCAAAAAGAAATTAAACAATAGAGATGAACTATCTTCAAGTACAGCACAGGCTCCCCACACTCCCAATTCTGATTCTGTAGCAGTTAATAGACCATCAGTAATACAACACGTACAGAGTTTTAAAAGCAAGATTTCAGAAGAAAGGAAATCTATTAATGAAGTATTTAGGCATGACATATTAAGCAAACCAGATCCTCAGCGTTGTGATTTTTCTAAACATCACCTCAACTCTCTTGCTGAATCGTACATACCGAAGCTAGATCTCCAGGACTCCAAAGATAAAATGAGTGAGAAAAGGGTACTGCAGCATTCCCATGTGCCCAGTTTCTTGGCAGATTTTTATTCATCTCCTCATCTGCACAGTCTTTATAGGCATACAGAACACCACCTTAATAATGAACAGACATCAAAGTACCTCCCCCGGGACATGTTCAGAGATTCGGAAAATATTTCTACTTTTACTCAACACAAACACCAAGACAAGCTACATTTAAATTATCACCCATCTTTGCATCAGCAAGAAAAAAAGACTGTAGTGGAAGCCTCTTCAGATGATCAGCCAACAGACTTGAGTCTTCCAAAGAGCATACACAAACAGACTGTTAAGGCTCCTGGATCCAGCCTCCCCCATTCATCAGTGGGGCAGCAAGAAAGCAAAAGTATTTCCCAGTTCCAAGTTGCAAGCAGCCAGGCTTTGAGCATAGACTGTAATCCCAAAGCCTGCCGCGTTTCTCCAATGACCATGGCAGCATCTAAAAAGCATGGTGAATCCCTTCACAGATCCGGAAAGCAGCAGAATCAGAGGCTTGAGAATTTGAGAAAGATGGAGGGGATGGTCCATCCCGTTATGAGCCGCAAAACTAGCCCCCAAACCATTGGAGCAGCTCGGCCTTTGAAACGGAGCCCGGAGGATTTGGACAAGGTCATTATTGAAAAAAAAATCCGAGCTGTCTCTCCTCTGCACTTACCCAAGGAGGCATCTACAAAAGAAAAGACTGCCGATCATGAGGGCGAAGGCAGCAAATCAGTGCACGGTCTTCATTCTGGCAGCATGTTGGAAAGCCACAAATTTCCCCTTTCCAGCCCTATCTTCACAGGCTTGTACCCAGGAACCCTGTGTGCAGGGCTGAACAATCGCCTCCCAGCTGGATACTCTCATCCTTTGCAGTACTTGAAAAATCAGACCGTGCTTTCCCCCCTAATGCAGCCTTTGGCTCTTCATTCCTTCATGGTGCAAAGACAATTTCTTACATCCCCTGCAAATTCTCAGCACCTCTATAGACACTTAGCTGCAGCAACACCTGTAGGAAGTTCATATGGTGACCTTTTGCACAACAGCATTTATCCTTTAGCTGCTATAAATCCTCAAGCTGCCTTTCCACCTTCTCAGCTGTCTTCTGTACATCCTAGCACAAAACTGTAAAGCCCCCTTAAAAGTGTCTGAAAAAAATGTTAAGTTAGCTACATTCCTTTCCCTGTGATAATGTCTTGCAGAATTAGAAATCAGTATTTTTGTTAACCAGTATGCAGTCTCATCCCACCTAGCTAGGTGCTTCATACTTAACCGACACTCCTACTTTTTGGTTCTTAATTCTGGCTTCCACATCTATTTCCCAAACCATTTCATTTGGCATACTAGTTTTCTGAGAGGATTCACATATCTGGAGAGCAAAAGATTAGAGCAAGCCAATGGAATTTTAGGACTTGAACCTGGTCTCGCTGAGGTCAGCATCAACATTTGTAGTTGTATTGAGTGAGCATAGAATCAGGGCCATTAGCATGTTTCAAAACAGGCAAGAACTCGTGATGAATCTGAAAAGGAGAACAAGGCAGGAAATGCATACAGTCATTAGATGTGCTTTTTTTTGGAGGGAGTGGGAGGTAATTTTTCCTGACTTAAACGTTCAATCAATGCAATTAAGTATAGTCAAATTGCAATAGATTTTTTTTCCTTTTAACACTATTAGAACAGAAAAGTAAACACTGTTTAATTTGACTGTACATACCCTCTTCATAAACTACCAGTGTCGCATTCAGTAACATAATTTATAACGTAATTAAGTTTTGTTTGTCCAGTATATTCTGCGTCTTTTTTTTTTTTTAATTAAACAAGATCCTTTTATCTGCAACTTTTTAAAAGTCTGTGGCTGTCCTAGTTTTTTTGTATATGTTTGTAATTTTTCCAGTTCTTATATTTTTGAGCAGCTTTTTTGTCTGTGTTTGGCAACATTATTGTTTACAAACTGAGGCAACTGGTTCAGATGAATCTTAACCGACATAAACATACTGTAGATAATACAATGGTGCAATGATGCAAACAAAGTTCCTTTTTCTCTGGTCTGATCCTGAAAGGTGCTGAGCACCTGCCACTCTCACTGGTGTTGTTGTGATGGCTCCTACAGTGCTTTACTGACCACAGAAATTTTACTTTGCCATACCATGGTCTGTGAATTTCTTCAGAATTATATACTTACCAGTTCCTAGGCTATGAAACCCTCCTGCATACCAGAGAAATTTTAAATAACAAAACCTCACTGGCAACAAGCTGCTGAATAACAAGTGCATCCAGAAGACAGATTTGTGGTTTCATAGATTTCATAGACATTAGGGCTGGAAGGGACCTCGGAAGATCATCGAGTCCAGCCCCCCGCCCAAAGGGCAGGACGTCAGCTGGGGTCATAGGATCCCAGCAAGATAAGCATCCAGTGAGAATACATCAAGAATTTCAAATATTAAAACACGAACAGCATTTATTTTAATTACAGGTTTTATGGGTCCTTTACCTCAAAACAGAGATGGGCTAGTGATGGACTCCTCTACTAAAAAGCAGCCCAAAGTTCAGGTTCAGTGTGAACAATGGGTCACTAAGCCAGCCCAATCTTTGTCATTCATAGAAAGCAGAATTCACTTGCATGTAGAGATCTAATACAGTGGAAACCCCATTCATGGTGCTAGATTCTTAGCTGGGGTACATCTTCATGGCTACCTGCAATCAAGGGAGGTTCTTTGCCCTAGCTGTAAATCTAGTCCATTGCCTCTCAAAGGGATATATGACCTATGAACCTTTTGCAGTGGGCCCTCTGTACACATGCTGGGAACTAGTCTGTGTCCCTGAGAATAATTTCTGAATGTTAAAAGTCTATGAGTGAAGGCACTGGGTTTTCATAACAAAAGACCTTTCCTATGGCTGTATGTTCACTTTGAAGGACATTACTACCCTGAAGCTAAAAAAAAAATGGATATGGAGTAGTGTAACGGTGGTATCTGACACTGTGAAAAATAGTTATGATTTGAACATCTCAATTACAATATAGATACAAAGTAATCAAAGCTGTTAAAAACAAGAATGGAAACTACTAAGTAATACCTTGCATGCTATGCATCTCATTATAATTTCCCATGATATGAAGCCAAATATGATATATAATATAGCATATGTAATATCCAAAGGTGGAAACCAGAATAATATAGTCATCAACTGTTCCCGTGTCTTCAATTAAATACTTTATATTCCCGTGGTAAAACTGTATTTAACTGATTGATAAACAGGCTAATAGAATTTACAAAATGAATGTGCTAATGCAGTTTTCTACAGTTCTACAAACTGTAGAGAAAATGAAATTATGAATTTGATTGCTCAGAGGCCATGGCATAGAGGGCATCTCTAGTAAAGTTGCACTAGACCTGAATCACATAAGAGTCAAGGGTTATGGGGAAAGTAAACACAAATAATATGCCTGCCATTTAACCAGCAAACCAAACACTTCATGCCCTTGTTTAGGATAACTTGCACACCCTGGAATCATGCATTTGTTTACAAGTCTCTGATTTCACTTTTGATTACGTCATTTTGGAATTTGATCACAGCATTTTAAAACAATGATAACACAGTGCAGAACTGGGAGAGTTTCTTCATTTGTTCCATGAGGAAACTAGCTGTTTCTGTGTGGGGAAGCTCATAATATGCTGGGGAAAACATCAGGACAAATAAAAAGAAATGATGGCATAAACCCCCCAATAGAAGCAGTGCATTATTTGTTTAAAAACTCTTAACAGAAATCTTGGAAATCTTTCAAAAGACTATTTAATTCTCTATTGGCTGAGGACTACTTTTTAAAAATGTCTTAAATGGGGCTTTGTTTGCATTGTTTGAGTTCAAGGGGCCTTATTATTGAATACAATTGCACAAGCCTTTCTTTGTGCAATCAAACCTTTGTCATTGGTAGGTTTGCAAAGGAAACTGTGGAATCTAATTGGCAATAGAGTCATAAAACTATTTACCAAGAACCAGTTCTAGAAAATGTTGCAATTCAAATGTACTATGCTCAGGATTCATTTGAGATTCTAAAGGTTGTGAGATTTAAAAAAAAATACCCAGCAAAAACATCCATGAAACTTCTGGTTACAGATGGAGTTTGACTTTAGGAAACAGAAACTAAAAATAGAACCTAACTGAATTTCTTAATAAAATATAGTTCTGGAAAAGATTAACATTTGTAAAGACTGCTTTTTGCAACAGATCTGTTTTATTTATTTAGTTTCTTGACAAGTTAAGTTCCCATTTGTATCAGAGCATACAAAGTCATTTGTTCAGACTATTGACTTTACAACTTAATGAATTGGTGCATGAGTCCTTCAGTACTGTATCTTACTTTGTTGATGTGTCTAATGGAAGTTTCTAGGTGGTCACAAAACCATTTTCTGTCATGTGCCTTCAAAGAGAACAGTTCATTTCTGTTTACTCATTGTTCTATATGGTCACCTTTCTGGTAGTGGGCAACCAAGTCACTGATCTGATTTTACAACTGTCATGACTTTAATGAGAAATGCAAAGTATTTCATGTACACGAGGCCCACTACATTGAAACAACTGTCAGCACTTACAAAGATGTTTGCTGTAAATGTGGTTGATATTTCACTTGTTTTCCCCCTACCCCATAGTTTTAAATATATTCTAATAATGGCAGCATACTCTACTAGCTGTTCATACTTTTTTAACTTTCTTTTGTTGTAAATATTGTATACTTTTTGTGATTCAAGTTATGTAGCCTATATGCTCTGTAAGGTGATTATTTGTATATAGCAAAAAGGCCCAGTAATATTATATAGTTTCCTGTTTAAAAGGTTATTGAGTAACCTTTGCATTAGTTTAAACACTACCAGACATAAAGCTGAGCCAACTATAAACACTCAATTTTTGTATGTTTTCCAAATTGTACTTATTAATGCTTTTGATACTGTATTATGTGCCAATAGTTTCCCAATCACATAGCAGGCAAAAGATATTTTGTACTTTTTGATCCACTGTAATATTTAATAAAAAATGTTACTATCTGTCCCCTTTTGTGTTTGATTACTAGTTCTGTAAACAGCTCTTATCACAAGGGATTACATATTATCCTCTCTGACCTTTCAACCCTTTTATATTGGCTTCTCTAGAGAAAATATCCCTCCCTGCAAATGATTAGTTTAAAGAAATGCAAGTTTGCTTGGGGAGGAGGAGATAGGCCTCCCCAGTGTCCCTCTGTGTCCTCTTATTAAAATGTGGCTATGGTCAGGCTAACTATAAAAATAGCCTTTGACTTGATAACCTTCATGCTCAGCCAGTGGCTTCCATAGAAAATTTACTCCATTTGCACCTCAGAGCAGGATTTCTCCAACTGCCAGAACTGCAGACTCAGGCTGGAATCTGTTCTTGGCTCAACCAAGAATAACGATTTCAGAGTCAGAACCGAGCCAGAGATTTTGTTGATCACAGTAAACAACTTCTAACTAAAACTCACATTAGTTATATTCCCAGCTGATGCCATGAATCTTGGTGGGTCTCTAAGAAAACTCTCTTAATGAAAAATGCCAGTACATGGTTATATTCCCATCCTTGCTGGCTGGGAAGATCATTTCCTTCAGTGTATTTACAGAACGTATTTCTATCCCAGCTATATACCAAATCTCATCAGCATTAAGAGCAAATACACCCCAGTGCTTTTGGCCATTTGTATGGTCCTGCTCAAAGCTTTTTCTAATCATTATGCTTACAGTTTATTAGCTTAAATGATTTCATGAGCCTTAGAACTGGGGTACATTTCACTCTGTGTACATAAGACACTTCTCCCTTGTCCCCCCACCCTGCCCCAGCCCTGTAAATTCCCAGCAACTAGCAAAAATGAGCTTCTGAGTACTGATGCTGCTTCATGCTAGGGATTCAGTATCATTTGCTGTGTGCCACTGTATGGTTAAAGCCATTTGGAACAATAAATGATGCTTTGTAGTCAAGGAGCTCCTTGCATCTTAGGACATAAAAGCATGTTGCAAAGAAATCAGTTGAGCCTCAGTCATCTACCCTATGAGCAGTTTTAATCAAAGTAACTTCCCACCCAAAGGAAGTAATAGAATGTCCAACACAGGGGGAGAATTGGTGTCTCATCTCATCTTCAACACCACTGAACAATACTGACTAAGCTGATGTCACCATCAGATGAGGCAGCCAGGTATACACTGTAATTAAAAAAAAATTGCAGAAAACCATTACCATTTGTAGGAAGATGAGAGAAAATGCCAGAAAGGATAAGGAGGCCAGACCTTCAGCTTGTGTAAATCAGTGTTCCACTAAATGAAAAGAGCTTTGCCAACATGCTAAGAGTCGGACCATGCTATGAATTTCTGGCAAGAGTGACAGGCCAATAGTAATGCAGAGATATCTTTAACATATGAAAAGTTAGCATTTTATATATTGCATCATCTGGCCTGAAGTGGAAAGGACCTTCCACAACTCTCCCTACAGGACATACAGATGGAGCAGCAATTCAGAAGGAGTTGTACATTTCATTCATGTGATGATGGGGCTTTCAGGTCAATTAAGAACAAGGCAGTGTGAAGAAACCTACTGGGGATAGGCCAAGGCTACATGCTCCCCACACCAACAGCTTTGTGGACAGAGGCTGCTCTGTTTTCCCCATAAGCTGATGCTGAGATCATATCTTACCTGCAGATTGGAAGCCCTGTATCCACACTGTGATGCTCACAAAGCTACTGAAGCTTCATATGAGGAAGGGTGAATTTCACTACAGCACACACTAGCAAAGAGGCTTACAGTGTTTAAATAATAAGATGCATGCGTACACGTGTGCACGCGCACACACACATGCATACAACTTTGCCACAGAGCTAAATCTTATGTCTGAGTTTGGCCTACTCTGGCCCTCTGGCATCTACACAGAAAAACCCTTTATCATGGGGCTGGAGATGTTTAAAACTAGACTAGTTTACTCAGCTGGGAGTATAGAGCCCCCCTCTACACATGTAGGTAAAGACACAATTGGATTTTGGGCACAGTTGGGACTAGGAACTCCGTCAGCTGCAGGGACTTTTGGTCCCAGCTGCATGTATGGCACAGCCAGGACTGAGAGCCCCATCAATTGCAGGACTGCATTGGCTGTAATTTCCCAGCCCTGGGGGTGATTACAGCCAACCTCACTCCCAACCTTCAGACCCCCATCCCTGATGCTGCCCCTCACTCCTGACCCACAGTCCCTGACACCCCCCCCCCCATAGGCTATGCTGGTGCCCCTCAGTCCCAACTCACAGCCCCCCCCATCCCTGCTGCTGCCCCTCATTCATGACCTGCTGACCCCTGGCCCTGCCGGTGCCCCTCACTCCCTACCCACAGTCCCCTCCCTCCTGGGCCAAGCTATGCCCCTCATTCCCAACCCGCAGCCCCCTGATGCTGCCAGTACCTCACACTTCTGGCCCACAACCCTCTGCCCCCTAGTGCCCCTCACTCCCCACCCACTGCCCCCCAGCCCTGCCACTGCCCCTCACTCCTGACCTGCAGCCCCCCTGCTTCCCCCAGCCCTACTGGAGGGGCCCTCCAGCTGCCCCCATCCTAACTAGGCCAGAATGCAGCAGCTCTGGCTCATGCAGGCAGCAGCACAATGAGTGTGGCCTCAGCACAAGCTGGAGAGAAGAAGAGGAACCTGTAGCTCCACCTCCCCGCCCCCAGGTTGAGGCTGATGTGCTGCGCCAGGTGACCTGGCTATGTCCCCACCTCCCAGTAATGTCTCTCAGGTGCCCTATCCCTGCAAGCATGGGAACCAGCCCCTGATGCCACTAGCCCAGCTGTGCAGCTCTCTACTGTCCCCAAAAGGCCCCTCCACCCCCTTCCCCCACTGGACGGGCAGATGCTTCCCCTCTCCCCCTGTGCCCTGCCACAACCCTTGCACCTAGACACCATTCCCCAGTGCTGGCAGGTACCCCTCCCACACCAATACCCTCCACCACTCCACCCCCACCCAGACAGTCCTCCAGCCCTGGCCCTCCAACCGCTGGCCCCCACAGACTTACCTGGATCTAGCTGCTGGGACTGCTCCCACCACCCTGCCTGACTGCATGCTAGCCACAAGCACCTTCACACACAGAGCACATGATGCTCCTGCCTTCACTTGCCCTCCCCCTGCTCCCCACAGCGGGGCAGATCAAAATCCCGGACATTGGTTCAGACTTCAAAAACCCACCTGGACAGATATCAAAGGACCCAAAAAGAGGGCATGTCCAGGCAAGGGTGACTGGTGCCTCTTGAGTCTGGGGGGCAAAATTTGTGGGTGGGCCCAGAAGCGGGTCAAAAGCCCCATATCCACTCCAAACTGCAGACCACTGCATGGAGCCCCGTGGCTGGAATTTCTGGTCGGAACACATGTAAAGCTACCTCCACCCCCTGGGCAGGGGAGTGGGCCCAAACCTCAACCGCAGCTGCCATGTGCCCTGCAGGAGGAGCTATGGCCTCCTCGCCCAGCTCTGTGGGTCCGTGGTCACTTCCAGTCCAAGGGTTAGCTTAGAGGCCCCTCATAATGTGAGGCCCTAAACTGCAGCTTTCTTAGCTTGTGCCTAAATCTGGCACTACCTATACTTCTGTGCCAATCTCACTGTGCCCCCCCCTTACCAGTCGCCTGTGTGTCTGGGAAAACCCGGACATATGGTAACCCTATCTAAAAACCTCTCCCACAATTCCTCATAAAGGAAAGAGTCAAACTCTTGCAATTGCCTAAAAGACTCTAGAATGTCTGGGATACAACCCCAGATACACCTGAATACAAAAACAGGGAAGACAAAGGAACAGTTCACTGAGTGAAGGTTCACATGCAAGCTACACAAATGTGGGTTATCTGTGGATATGTAACAAACACCTATGATTGTCCACATAGATTAAAGACAGGGTTTTTCAAAGCAGCCTAAAGGAGAACAGCACCAAAATCCCATTTATTCCCTTAGGCATCTTTGAAAATACCAGTGTAAGTGATTAACTACTAATCATTCTGTAAATCTGCATTAAAGCTGGTAACACCATTCAGATGCTAGCTCTCAATCATGTGTTTTAGTTCAAAGACTATTTATCTCTCGAAGAGAGGTAGAGTATAATTAAAGCGTGGGGTAATTTTAGCAGATACACATCAAATATTAAAATGTTATGTCTATGGATCCTGGCCTTTATACTAGCTGGATTTCTGTTCAATGTCATTTTGTTTTCATTTCCATTCTTGCTAACCCATTCTCATTTTCAAATCACCTTTTGCTTTTCTTGGTGAGTCAAGGGCTCACTTCTACCTGATGCTTGGAACTCATGGAAAGGGTTTTATTTATTATACACAAAATATATCAGTGAGGAAGACCATTTTGGACCAACAAGTTAGAACTTTTCACGTACTGTACACAATAGAAATGTGAACTGACTGTATAGAAACATACTCCAGTAAACTTCTCTACTAACAAGCCAGTAGTAGAGCGCTACATTTGTGTATTTCTTACAGTCCTGCCACTAGTAAAGCTCTGTTTTTGCAGCAAAATTGGCAGGCTTAATTCACACGACAGAGGGAGCTGAGATGACAGCAAAGATTCTGAGCCTGACTAAAGACTTGTTTATGCTCAGAGGCAGGGGTGGATCCAAGAAGGTGAAGTGGCATGGGCACACCCCCACTTTTGTGAAAGCAGCGACCAGGGACTTTTTCTTAAGTCCCAGAAGCAAATATGAGTTCCCTTCCACTCTGGGCTCAGTGGCACATCCCCTTTCCTCCCCCCTCTTCCCTGCTCACCAGTGCCTCTGTGCCTGGCTGCCCTGGGGTCAGAGGTGGAGTCTAAATGTTCCAGAGCCACTCCTACCAGCTCCAGCAGGGCTCCACATGGAGCTGGGCTAAGCCAGGGACAGAGTTAGCAGTGGGTCAGTGCCTGCCCAGTCCTCCCCCCTACCCCGCAGTGTTCTCTGCTAGTCTGGGAGCAGGCATTGAGGGGTGGGGAGGGATGGGGAGAGAAAGGAAACCCACCTGCATGCTGCTGGCACTGCTATCTGTAGTTGAGCCTGGCTTCATGTGCAACCAGCTGGAGCCAGACAGGAGCAGCTCTGGAGCCCTTTCCCCTGCATGACCCCAGATGCCCCCAAAGGTCAGCGGTAGTGGAGGAGTGGGGGAATGGGAAGGGAGGTAAGGAAAGGAATGTGTGCTAAGCATGGAGTGGAAGGAAGATAATTTCTACCTGAGGGACTTTGAGGTCCTGGCTACTGTTCCTGTGGTGCAGTCTGCCCAGCCTGGTTGTGGGGGAGGGGAGGAAGCTGGGAGCCACGGTGTAGCCAGCCCTGCAGTGCAGGTTGCTGCTCCCATACCCCACTTTCCCCAAATCCTGGATCTACCCATGCTCAGAGTTGCAGCAATTTCTCTAAAGGGGTGCTTTAAAAACATGCAAAACAGGTTTAGCTTGTTTCCATTTAGCATAGTGTTTGGAATAGGAGTAAGTAAAAATAAAATAACAACTACTCCAGGTTTGCATCTCTAAGTAAGTCATCACAAGTTCATGTGGTGCCAAGGTCTGAATACAAAGCAAATGATAAAAGTTGGAACCTGAAAAATAATGTATATATTAAAAATAATATTTAAAAATAATAACTCACCACCTTCTCAACATTAAAGGCAGACTGTCCAGTGGTTTGAGCCTGGTCCTCAGATTCCAAGTGTAGGCCAGAATTTTCCACAGAACCATAGTGGGATAAAGTGTTTTGCCCATGACCTTGCAGCAAGTCAGCTTCCCCTCTGTAAGCACTAGGTAATCAATGTCTTCTCAAATGAGAAATTCTACAGAAATCCATTATTATTATTACAGTTCTTTGCATCTTCTTTTCAGGATTGTTACCTGTTGTAGAACGTATTTAACATTGTTCTGTGTTTTCATAACGAGGGGGTTAAAACTGAGAGGGAGGAAAGTATACCAGTAAGCACAAGGGAAGCTATTCAAGAATCCTGGAAAACCCTTCCTTACAGTATCAAACAGTTAGGTTAGCCGTTACCAAAGCAGAAAATGTTTCTGTTTTTCTCCATTTTCTTCTCCTCTTCTCCTCTCACTTTCCATGCATGTCAAATCTCTTCATGCTGCTGACACTAACTAATAGCCCTAACCTTTTGAATTTAAAGCTGAGCCTTTCTGTGCTACACCTGTCACTTTGTTGCTCTTTTGCCACTGTGAATAGGTCCTTGTGGTGCCAGCACTTTTCCTTTGGTGGCAGATAGGAGGTGCTGCTTGGGGGTGCTGGTTATCCAGTTAAAAAAAAAAAAAAGGTTTGGAACAGCTAGTTCAAAAAGCACAGACAGAACATTTTTCCCACCATTACTCAGCGTGCAGCTTGCATGCGGTATACTTTTTTTAATTCAGTTTTAGATTTCCATAAACTGTCTTCAAAAGCATTCCCTAAAAATACTATGGTAATAATGGGTGTGAAAAATCCCTGGCTTACATGACCAAGGAACTGAAGAGCCAGGTCTACAAAATGCTTTAGGTGTGGCAGGGTCTAACTTTTGGGCATCTTGCTTCCTAATGGAATCCATAGCCCTGGATTAGCTGCTGAGACTCCTTATACTGTGTGTGGGGAGTAAATCCACCCTCTGCAATTCCACAGTTCCTTGCTTCTGACTTTTGAGCTTCCATACTGCACTTTCTGTCATTCCTGTCTCTTCTGCCAGCAGTTAAAAGTCGAACAGAAGAATGGACAATTCAGGTATTCTATAGATGAATTTCTAAAAAGGTTCTGCTTGAGAAACAGGAATTATAGTGTGGATAACTTTGTGGAAACCTACAGGGTACTGTATAGATGCAAACAGTGCTCAGATTGGTTAAGGGTAACCTCAGGGTTGACCCTAAATATCAGTGACCACCTACTCTTAAAGGCTTTTGAAAGTATAACAGATTTTCAAAAACAGATGTCTAATATGAGTTCCTGGATCCATATTTAAAGTATTAAATATGTTTGGATTGCTTTACAAAATGCTGCCCGCTCTGTTTACACTGATGTAAATGGGAATTATGGGTACTCAGCAATTTTGAAAATAAATCTAAAGTTATTTAGGACTAGATACTACATATGGCCTTAGCAGCCTAAGTTCAAACACCCATTTTAAAAATCATGGTATAAGTCTATGTGTCCTAGCATATGGCTCCCTGGTACTATTAGGGGCATCCAAGGTCTTCACAAGATTTTTATTTACAATCTAGACATGACAACACAGTTACAGAACATCATTAGGGAACAGTGTTAGAGCTGGATTCATAACCTAGTTCACAGGATAGTTTAGAAGCATGATTTCTTTTATTATTGTGTATTCAGTATATCAACAAACATAGTTGTTAAGTAGGGCAACATAAAATCTCAAGCTAAAATTCAGGTTTGTTTGGGCACCCCCCTATTTACCTTACAGGATAATCTGACATTGAATTGTTTGGTCATTTCACTAATTTGCTTGTTTATTTCAGTTCAACATAGCAGGACTACCTGCTACCTGGTCCTTATGCTACTGAAACCATGCATAATATTCCTAATTTGGACTTCTTCAGTGAAATCTTATGATCTTCACAATGGAAGGACATTTCACTGGCTAGAGACTATTCTGCTATGTACTGGTCCTGGAGAATTCAAATTCAGGAACCACTGCCCCTCCTGGGCCAATCAACAGAATGTCTCAGGGCTAGAGGAAGGGTCTTCTCCAGAGATAAGCTGAAGTATGCTCTAGGAAGCCTATGTATGTGCATCAAGGCTGCTCCGACATGCTGTAATTACAGCATGTCAGAGCAGAGTTGATTAATTAACTCTGTTAGAGCATGGTAATTACTGTGTTCCAACAGACTCCAGTGTCACGTGTATCAGCAGCCCTGCACTGAAAAACGACAGCAGGGGTGCTTTAACTAAAGCTCATGTGGGAACACTGATACTTATGATGCTCTGGGAACTTTAATTAGAGCAGCTCTTGGAGCCACTCTAATTAAAGTGCCCCACCTCCTCTCCCCTGCCTGCCAGAGCATGTGTATAAATTTCCCTAGAGTCTAGTTCAAGAGGCCAGCCTGGAATAGCCCCAGTTTCTATTTCTGAAGACAAGCCTTTCTTTTCCAGGCTGTTCAGTGGTTGGTGCCCATGAGCCCATGAAATGATTTCCAGCAAATGTTGCTGAGAATATTTCTGTTCCTGGCACTGGTTTCTTGCAGTCGGTCATCATAGTACATGTGATCTTTATTGTCCCTTTAATATATTTTATGAAGCAAGGACTTCATTCCCAGGGGGTCCCTAAAAGGTGAGGAGCCTCTCATCTCTCTTAGGCAAATATCAAGAAAACAAAGTGCAAAAAGAGGAAAAGAGCAAATGTCAAGGAGAGCTGGTAATAAAGTCCCTTGATGAAAGCCTTTTCCTGTCCTATTCCATATTCCTTTTGTAATGTTGAATGATGGGGAGGAGCAGCGAGGCTTTCCCAGGCTGGGGCAGAATTCCTAATTGGTGTAGGAATCCAACTAAATAGGCAGGAAATCATTCAGGCAGCAATTGTATCCATCCCAGTATAAGGTAATCAGTGCTGTGGTATGTAGCCTTGATATTGCCCTTCTGCCCCAAAGAGCACCTCAGGAGCAGAATTTTTCAAATGAAAGAGCATTTAAAAAATAATGGAGAAACCACCCAGGCACCCAAATTCTTTCTCACAAATATATGACCCTGCAAGTTCACCAGGCACTGTCCTACAACACAGCAGGAGAAGAGGACATCAGAGACACAAGGGCTACTGGCAGCCCTAGGGTTGAAAAAGCAGATGCAGAAAAGCTGTGCTCTCTCCTGTGGCCTGGAAGCAGGGATACTTTCCCACCTAGTGCCCCTGCATAGGGGTCTGGTATTGAGCCTGCACAGTGGAGCGTGGATGACCCAATCTCGGTGATAACTGGTCCTTGTTTTCTTCTAGCTCTTCTATTTATCTTGCATTAATGGAAATTCTTGTATTTATTTTTAAAATGTTACATACTCCATCTAGTGTCTTACCTGAGGAATGAGCCTTTTAAATGGGTTAGGAAGGCCCCTGTATGTGCCACTCAGTGCCATTTTAGACAGTATTTATGTGAATCCTTATATATGACATTTTTCCTGCATTACCTGTGAGTATTTTAGCACTTGTTTGCAAAAGACAGTGCCTGCAAGCTGCTTTGACTGCTGATCTTTTTATGGGGGGAAAATAATTTCACAAGTTAATTAGAAATGTATTGTAAATGTTCCCTCCTATGCTACTGTTGTGTAACAGGATGCGGATATTTCCTGTCTCTTTTTGTGCATGAGTAAATAATATCATGAGTCCCAGGCAGCCTTTGAGCTCTATTGTCCTAGGTGCTATACAGACGTGACAAAAGGAAGTACCTGCCACAAGTAACCAAGAATAACCAAACAGTGTTGATCTGGAGCTACAGTAACAGACTGTAGAAAAAATTATTTTTCTCTGCTGAGACATAACTTCATAACTCGGCCTCTGTTTTTCTGTCCTTTGCAACATCAGAGATTGGCCACAGTGAGATGCAGAATAATAGGAGGGGCAAACTAGTGTTTAGTGGTACTGAGGAGCCTCTCAAATGTCTGGCTGTTGCATCTTGCTCAATCCTGCAATTAAACTGATCACTATATTTGGGCTCAGGATGGAATTTTCCCTCAGGTCAAATTGGCAGAACCTATTGTCATCTCCTGTAGCTTGGAACATAGTCACTTGATACAATCAGTTGGGCATATAACACCTAACAAATCTCTGACGGTGTCCTTATTCTCTTCTGGTCTCTACCTTAGTACACTGCTGTTTTTGAGGTTCTTGTACTGATGGTTTTAATACTGTTGTAGGATGTTTTGCTATTTGCCATGTTCCAAAGGGAGGGAGCGGACCAGATATGTTTCTGGGTCCTCCGAGAATAAACATCTGCTCCAGAACTGCCTGCCTGGACATGGTGACTAGCAGCCTTTCCAGTTTTTTAAATCCTTTTTCAAAGGAGAAGTTAAGCCTGCAGGTGCACCTCAGCTAAATTGAATGTGGACACTGGCAGACAGCACTATCCAATCAACAGGGAGGTAAGAGGCCTGGTTCTGCCACTGCCTGGCTCTGTAACTTTGCCCACCTGATTGAAGCCACCTGTACTTTGATTTCCGCTTCTGTAAAATGCTTTGTAAAATGCTTTGTGATTGAGGAAGAAAAGTTGGGTGGGGAGGGATGTGAGGAACAAAATGCCAAAAATAATCATATTAAAAATAATGTTAAGGAGGCACCTGAACTGCTTTAATTTTTCCTGCAGAGAAAAAATCAGAATAACATAATATTGTGTCTATCCAGAGCAAACAGTTTCATTTTACCAATGACCACAAAAACTAGACTGTCTTCCTCTTAATTGCATAATGGCTGGACTGCTTTACAGTAGTCTTTATGGTTATAAACACAAATATGTTTCACAAAGTCTTGATTAGACAATTAGCACATTCAAGGCAATAATTCCCTGCTCCTTCTTAAGAATGCAGTCCTGAAAGATACTGATACCTGCATGCAATGTTTAGTACCCATTGTCGGGACCCAGGGTAGCCGGCCAGCAGCTCTCCCTGACTCCCACCCGGGCAGATAAGGGTCCGGGGCCTTAGAAGGCCATCAGGCGGGTACTTGTGATGCTTGGAGTAGAATTAATTAGGCGGACGCTTATCGGTTGCAAAGCAAGATTATTTACTCACGCCATCAAGGTGGTGAATAGCGGAGGTCAGAGATACTTGGTTAGTTACAGCTTAAGGTTCGAAGGTCGGTCTGCATAAAAGTTCTTTGGTCGGGCAGATAAATGGAGAAAAAATTGGGCCGGCAGGTCGTTGATTTACATCTGATAGGGTCGAGACAGGGGAGACTGACAAGCGATCAATTTGTCAGTTATTCTCACGCATACGTTCAGAGGTTTTTTCAGGTGTGTGCGCGGAGGTCTCCCGTTCTTCACGGAAGTGAAGACGGGTTTTATTTGTGTAATAGCCAATTGCTTTTCGCCACGTCATAAATTTAATTAGAATCGCCAATTATTTAGCGATCTTTGCTAGGGTGTTATCTCACAGGGTTACTCCCTGTTTTCTCTGACCAGTTATAATGATTTATGTACAGCACAGAAGGCTAAGTTCTATTTCATGTTAGTGTCGCAGTTATAAATTTCCTTTTGACATGCGCAGCAAAAAAAAAGCGGTTACTATCATTATTGTTAACCCTTAGTTAACCTAGTGTAGAAAAAAACTGTTTTGAATGGTTTTACTTGTTTGTGACATGGGCACTACTTAATTTGGTTGTGACACCCATGATGTTATGTGGCAGCCATAGTACATAGCATTAACATGTCTCCATATGCAGCTTTTATCTGACCACATCATGAAGTCAGATCACTTGCTTACAAAGAATAAAAGCAATGTGGTGACAAATTGTCATGCAATGACATCAGAGATGTTGATGTATGAAACAACTGATAAAACCAGTTTTCTCTGGATCAGATTTCTGAGAATCTCTGTGCCAAGAATAGAAGATATGAAGCTAGTATCTGTATAGAGCAAAAGTAGCTTAGGTGCCTTCTGTAAACAGTACACATTTTACTCCTCTTTTTTAAGATTTGCTTTAAAAAAAATAAAAGCTTTTAATATTCTTGAAAAAGTAATTTCACCACAGAGTACTTTGAAAGCTCCTGCAACTATAGAGACATTACTCTGATGTTGGGACTTATACAGTGCCTTTTCAACACTTCCTTGGTGATGCTATTAATACTCCAGTAAAGAAGATGGATATCAACAACCTTATTTACAGATGGTAAAACTGAGGCAGTGAAACAACATACCCTGAGTCAAGTGCCAAATCATGGGATGTGAATGGAAGACATCTGGACTTTCACGCTCAAGTTCATGTCACTGCTGTCTCCAGTCCTGTGATTCAGGAAGCATCCCTGCTCTTTGTCAGAATATTTGGAAATCACTCATGTTCCTGTGGGATTCTTTGATTAAAACAGAAGGCAACAATGCTTCTATGACTACATGAAGTCACTTGGCACTAGTTGTTTGTGATTAGTTCCTGAAACTAATCCCAACCATCAAATATATGTTGCACTGATATTTATACAGAGAAACCTGATGTCTGGTGTCATAATTATGAGAGATGCTGTTAAGTCAAGTGCCAAATTTGTTCTGTCTTAAAATAGCTAGGGTGGGAATTCTAAATATTTGTTTATTAATTCAGCTCCTCCCCCCCCCATCAAAAAGCAAACAATAGCACCAGTTGTTTTAGGGCCTCCAGGCTAACAAAGACTGATTAATGAACTTATTCCCCAGAGCTGTGAGGACACTATTTTTGCCAATCTACTAGTAAGAATGTAAATTAAACACAATGATGAATAGTTGAGCTCTGTAAATAACACAAGAAGGGAAAGCATGTTTGCAACTGTAAGGAGGAACAAAGTCAGAAAGAGTGCAATTTAAGTTTCAAGAAACTGAAAGAATATGGGGAAAAGAATTAAAAAATGATCCAGTATAGTGCCAATATATCTAAGGCACTTTACATTGCCTGAGGATATGACATCAAGTGAAGAGGCTATCACAATATTGCAATAACAAATTTGTTGAGAAGCATCGTTGATATGTATTCAATTTTCGGACACTTGCGTGTCCTCAGTCCCCTTCTCGGCCAGTCCCAGCTCCACGGGAAGATATAAATGTGGTGTTTTCTGCAATTCTTTGTCAACTAAAATATAACCATGCAATGACTCTGAAACACAGGGGGAGGAGGGTAGGGCCAGAGGTATAACAGCCAGGGTCTGAGCCCTGGGCAACTGTGAAGGAATGGCTTCAGGGGCTGAGCCAGCTATGATAGCTGCTGTTCATGAACCCCTCTCCATCTCTGCCAAGTGAATACCTGGGACTGGTGCTGGTAAATCATAGCATGCAATAGCATATTTCAAAGAACATCAGCAGCTACTGTAAGGTAACATCTTGTCCTTGCCTAGTGGTTATCTATATAAAGCTTTATATGGCCCACTATTATTGATCATATAAGCAGGCAATGGATATCTAAGTCTCAATGGAATGTGGGTTGAAGCACTGCTTTTCTGAAGCCTGACCCCTAATGTAACACTTGGTAACTGTTTATATTAAAGACCAAATAGCAGCTCTATCAATATCTGAAATTCATATTTTTGCAAAAGTGGTCTCTGATGCTGCCTCAGACCAAGAAGAATGATTTTTAATCTGTATGAATAGAATGTGACTAGCTTATTTAAAGCATAGATTAATACATTCAGAAATCCATCTTGATAATCCTTGAGAGGAAATTGCTGTCCCCTTACCTCAGTTTTAGGATTGGCTACCAATAATCTAGAAGATGATCAGAAAGATTTAGTCCTGTGCAAATAAAAAAAAATGAAAAAACCCCCCAATGTACACTATTTTAGCCATATCTAGAGTTTACTGTGTTTTTTTCTAAATGGTTAGCATATAGTTTGGGAGGGCAGGGGAATGCACTCGTGAATGTATTGATAAATGTAAAATTCCAACACACACTTTGAACAAAAAATAGGATGAGGCCTAAATGAAACAAATGTATCTCTATGAAAAATTGTGTCAGAAGTCCTGCTGTGACAGCATTCCTTTTTCCAATCTTCTTGTAGAAGTGAGAGCTACTAAATATGAAGTTTTCATGAAAGGTATAATATAGAGTACGTGGCCATTGGTTTAAATGTTGATTTCATTAGACTAACCAGCACAACATTTCAACCCCCCGCACTGTTGTGGGTCTGTGGTAGACACCATATCTGCCACGTGGGTGATCTGGGTTTGATTCCCAGACATCCCAACTATGGCCATTGAGGTACCAGACATCTGGACTCAATCCAGCCTTTGGATTCTGTTTCAATGGTGTAAAGGGAGGATGGAAGATCTGGACAGCTTCCACTGTTCCATACTTTTGTCTAGGCTTATGCATTGAAGGTCCAGGTGACTTCTCATGCATATACCATGATCCCAAAGGATCGACAGTTGCCTACTACAACATTTAGCTTCCCATGACCAAGGAGAATCCCTACTTGGTGAAAATCCTGTTGCACTCATTTTAGGAAGTAAAGATGCTGTTCAGTTTCCTGTGAAAATATTGTACATAGTGTACAGCTCCAGTAGCTTAATGCACTATTCAGGAAAGAAGAAAGTCCACAATGCCTACAGTGAATGGTGTGACCTAAAATTCCCATCCTTTTATATTTAGCTCTATATTTCCATTAATAGATGCCTTTCTGGTATTAATCAATATGTATTAAACATGTATCAAACATGATTTTTTTCTATATCATTTACATAGCAAGTATCCATCTGTTCACAGTCCATTCTTGCCTGTAGCCTGGTGACTATTTTGCCATCTTCTGCTTTAGCAGATTTGAGTTCAAATCCCCTGAGGCAGTGAGCTCAGGTGTTCCTTATTCTGGGTAGGTGCTTCATGAGCAAAAGAGGGGGAGGGGGAAGGTGGTTTAGGCAAGTTTTATGTCTATGGATATGTTCGTTTACAACAAAGCATAACTGCATTTGGGTGCTTCTGGGTCAGCACTGCAGTGCTTCTGAGCACCTGCCATAGGGATAAATCTATTTGCATAGGGCAAAACTGTAGCATTTAGCTGTGAACATGATTCAGGCAGTTATGTAAGGGCAACAAAACATCACTGAGTGACTTAGGGGGCTAAAAAGCTGTGCATCTGACCAGTGAAATAGAATTCTGTCCCTAGAGACCTTAATTTTGTTATTTTTCTCTGCCTTTCATACCTGGCCAATTTAGATGGGTTCTACCTTCTTATGGCCCCTAGCTCTTTCCATACCTTGCCTAGGGAATCCAAGCACCAAATTCAGGCTGAGGATTCCAGTAGGGGGCAGATTGCCTGGAGTCATGTAGTGGGTGGGATATAAAATGCTTAACTTTGCAGTGCATTTGAGGAGCTAGATCTTGGGCACATCTACATGAGATGCTGACTGAGCAGTAGCTGAAAAATACTGCACAATAGCACATCACAGCATGGACAGTGCTAATATGATTCTGTGCAATATTATTGGGCTACTGCATAGTAGCGTCACCTAAAATATGTTTGCCAGCACTACTGTGCAGTAACTCTGACTACTGTTCATTTATATAGTACTTGATTATATAAGTACTAAATAAATGCACAGTAGCAACTGTGCAGTAGTGTCTCATGTAGATGTGCCCCTTGAGGAGCTAGATGGCTGGATCAAGGACCACCAAAAAATCCATTATAGACCAGAAAACTGCATCCAGGTCACCAAAGCCCCAGGCTGGCAACATAACTTGCCTCTCTTTTCCCTCCACAGTACCTGATGGAAAAATACTTACAACATAGCCCATTGCATTGTCTTTGATCCACACTATGGCAAGTGAACAAATCACACTGTTCTTTTTATTTAATGAAAAGGCCCTGCAGCTGAGGTAATTTGGATGTAGTGGGATAATTTGAATGCTAGTAAACACCCACACACTATGAATTTCAATACTCTAAAAATATCAGTGAATTGACACAGCATCCATATGAGGCAGAACAGTGAGTAGTACAGCACTGTCCCCTTTTTATGAAGAGAAACTGAGGCACAAATAGATTATGGATGACTTGCCTATTGTCATATCATTGCTTGAAATAGCAAGAGAACAGTGGAATGCCTGATTTCAATGTGGGCCTTATGCCACTAGACAGTGCCTCCTCACTTTTGGAAGTACAAATAGTAGTCAGGGGAACAGTGGGTACATTTACTGAGCAGTTGACTAATTAACTGTGCAGTAAACTTTATGCATGCACCCCTATTAGGCTGGAGTAAATGAATTAACTCTGCGGCAGGATAATACTGTGGAGTAAAAACTCCACAGTGGACATGTAGATGCTGCTCCAGCTGACTGGGGCACAAGAGTGCTTTGGTGTGGGGGCTGCCTGATGGCTAGCCACACACTGAAACACCCTTGTGCCCCAACCAGCCCCTCCACAGCATGTTGAGCTGGGAAGAGCAGGTCCAGGCTGGCAGGCTGACCTCCTGGGCCCCCTGTCAGTGGGGAGCTGCTTCAGTCCAGCTCAACATGCTGCACATGAATAAACTCCAGTGCCTATTGCTCCAGAGTTTATTGCTCCCAGATGCATGATCAAACAGCATGCCTGGGAGCAATAAACTCCGGCACAATAAACTTCAGTGTTTATGCATGCACATTAATTGCACTTCTAGATATGCCCAGTATTTGTAAATTGGGAAAGGAACCAATTTGTGGAGTGATGTTTTTATTCAATTAAAATATTACAAACACTAGCACTAGTACTGGAGTACTGTGTCCAGTTCTGAGTACCCCACTTCAAGAGGGATGTGGACAACATTGAGAGGGTCCAGAGGAGGGCCACCCGCATGATCCAGGGACAGCAGAGCAGACCCTACAATGAGAGGCTACAGGACCTGAACCTGTTCAGCCTTCACAAGAGAAGGCTGAGGGGGGAACCTTGTGACCATCTATAAACTCACTAGGGGGGGTCCAGAAGGGTTTGGGGGAGACCTTGTTTCCCCTAGCGCCCCCTGGGATAACAAGGAATAACGGCCACAAGTTGTTGGAGAGTAGGTTTAGATTAGACATCCATAGGAACTACTTCACAGTTAGGGCGGCTAGGATCTGGAACCAACTTCCAAGGGAAGTGGCGCTGGCTCCGACCCTGGGGGTCTTTAAGAAGCGGCTCAATGCCTACCTGGCTGGGGTCACTTGAGCCCAGTTTCCCTCCTGCCCAGGCAGGGGGTCGGACTTGAAGATCTACAAGGTCCCTTCCGACCCTACTTCTATGATTCTATGATTCGATGAAGTATAACACAACATGAATGAGAAGTTCATTAGAACAAATGGCTTTGCACTATTAATATTGATGCATATTTGTTGGCAGCACAGGTTAAAGGTACATTTTTTATTCCACCTCAAAGTGAGACTAGGAGGCTTTATCATTTGTGAAAGGTGGCTACTATTGGGAGATTTTTATTTTTTTTTGTCTGAAATGAAGTTTTAGAATCCTCCATTGCCTCAGAACTATTGCATGTCTCATTACTTTTTGTATCCTATCCTAAGCCCATTATATTCCACCCAGACCCTCCCCTTTCTTTCTTGTGTTACTTAGTCACCAGACTTTTCAATGCTAAAGTCTCTGAAGGGTTCCCCTTTCCATTTGTCTGTACAATAACTAGCTCACTAGGTCACACACAGGGTTGAGGCATCTAGGTACTCTTGCAATATTTAAACACAAGGAATTGTTTGTAGGCTGTGTTTCCCCACATTAACCAACAGCCAAGCTCCCAGCTGTGGCTGTAGCACAGAGCATAACATGTTCCTTCTTCCTTGTCCCAACTTTCACTAGGCAAGCTGTGCTTTGTTGTGCTGTGGTGCAGGCAGGTGGTCAGCTAGTCCAAGGTCTGCAGCAGCAGGAGCAGGGGTGAGTGGGGATAAGTGGAGTCCTGAGGGGTTTGGGGCATAGTGCAGCCACGCAGCTGCAGGCAGCTGATGTCAGCCACTCCTGGGGCTGCTGCAGCAGGGGCTGGGGTGAGTGGGGACAAGTTGTGTGATGCCTCGGGGCTCTGCTTGTCCCCACTCACCCCAGCCCCTACTGCAGCAGACATGGAAGCAGCCGACACCACCTGTCTGCACTACGGCACAGCACAGCCCTGGGGCTGGGGTGACTGGGGACAAGCAGAGCCCCAGGGGATTCGGGGTGCAGTGCAGCCCAGTGACTGCAAGCAGCTGTTGCTGGCTGCTCTTGGAGCTGCTGCAGCAGGGGTTGGGGTGAGTGGGGAGAAGTGGAGGGGCTGCAGCAGGGAGCAAAGTGGAGAAAACTGTAAGTGGGTGCAGGGTGCGGGGAGGGGGGCATGGCTTTTGCTGATATGTGCACCCCGGGAGGGCTGTGGGCTAGGGGGCTGTGCCGGGCTCTTCCTGGGGGGTGCATACTCCTGGATCTGCATACGGGATGAGAGCAGACTGCCACTGCAGGCTGGGGCCAGCAGTGGCACCAGGCTTTTCCCAGCGCACAGCGGCAGTGCCGGAAGGGAAGATTGGGGGGTCTATGACGAATTTTGGGGTGGCAGCAGCTCCCCTCCCAGTGCTGTCACCTGCCCTAAGCACCGAGAAGAGCCCGGTGCCACTGCCGGCTTCAGTCTGCAGCGGCAGCCTGCTCTCATCTTGCATGCAGATCCGGGGCCATATGCCCCCTGGGAAGAGCCTGGCACAGCAATCCTCCTGTGGTGCGCATAGCAGCAAGAGCCACGCCCCCCCTCCCTGCCCTGCACCCCCTGACAGTTCCCTCCACTTTGCTCCCTGCTGCAGCCCCAGGAGCAGCTGATGACCTGCACCGCACCTCTCCCCCTGCCCCTTCACTAGTCCCACCCTTACTTCTTCCCTCCCTCACCACCATGGGAACATATCCCTATTTCTTACATTGTAAACTGAGTTCCCTTTATGTGAATTTGATTTATGCACAGTTTTCTGGGAACACATGTACCACATAAATCAAAGGAAATCTACAAAATTGGATCAATTTATTAATTGCAACTTAAATACCTGGAACTGTGTTGCTCTAAAGCTTGATCGTGCACCAGTTATACCAATGAACTCAATGTTGTTGGTCTCCAGGTTAGGCTGCTGCTTGCCCTGCTTATCCTGTGGCTCTAATGTGAAGGGGTAGATATTTGTCAATGAAGGATTTGTGTATCTCTGTTGTACTGTGAAAACAGCTAGGCTGATGCTGCAGTGCAGACTGATAGACTCTACACAATGATTCTAGTTTTGAGAGCTTGCAAAAAATACTTCTTCTCCAAATGCCCACAGAACTCTGAAATGAGAACTAAAGCCATTTGTTTCTAATTATGTTTGGCACGCGCTTACACACACATACAACTAAGGAATAAAGCATGAGATTTGTGCTTGTGATTAAAGCAGTTGACTTCCTAAGCAAGAGGCAATGGTTTCAGCATATCCCCAAGTAGGCAGGGAACAAATGGGCTGAAAAAAAAGGGGAAAAAGTTATCTTTGCCTTAGCTATACAATATTATTCATTACAAAGCAAAAGGCAAAACAGTTAGTGCATAACTTAAGGTAGCCTAGGGCTGGTCTATGAAAGCCAATTGTTTCTTTTAAAATGTATGCTGTTTTTTCTGATCTAATGTAAATAGAACAAAAGCCCAACACACACTGCACTGAACGTGCAATGTATGCATATTCACGACCATGTCATTGCCTATGAAACAAAGCATCTTCTACTGGTTTGTATCAAGTCTATTGGCTTTAGCTTGAAGTCAACAGAAATGTGATAATGAGCTCCAATGATGTTAGAGGATGAGTAGGAGTTGTTTTGTATTACTATAGATTTTTTTAAAATATATTTTTCTCAGCAAGATAATGTTAATGCCCATCAGGGCAGACACACTCACGCAAACCCATATGGTTTTTACTGAGCTGCTATATTATACTTGCATGTTTCAAGAAAACTTTGTTTCTTGTGAAAGATGCCAGATTTCCAGCCATAAAACCCACAGTGCACCACATACAGGGCATTAGGGTACATTTCCCCTGCTACTTTTCTTTTCTTCAGCAGAAGTGAGACAAGGCTGCTGTCTGAGCAAAGAGGCAAGTTTACACTCCAGCCCATTCACTTTTTAGCCTCCTACTGGACAATTTTGCCAAGGATATCAGTAGTAGGAATTCTGGGCAACATGTGAATCAAGGGACTGGTACAGGATCCAATTCCCATTGACTTCATGGTTTTGACATGCACAGTATGTTGCAGGCTTCAGGCTTTGACCCAAGACTGACAATGATCCATATCAGTGGGATCCATCTCCTAGTCCATATGCTGGCTCATGTATATTTGTGTATATTTAAGCAGAAGTTGCCTCTTATTCCTACTGTCTATTCTTATTCCTGCTTAGCTGGGGTGATTGAAAATACTGCTTCTTGCTTATATAAGATCAACCAGCTGAGTTGGAGGTCTCAGTTCAGTTCCCAAGGGAAAATACTGAACAAGCTTAATATATTTGTAGTCAGTGAATTAAATATACATTCTGCAAACAATAAGGTCAAGAGTTGCGACTGGTGCAAATTGTGCTGGCTCAAGTGTGGCCAATGGAGCTGGATACAGAGAGGTCTCTGAGGTCAGAGATCCTGTCACTTTATACCAACTGACGAGCTGGGACCAAGAATGACATTAACAATCTCATTAGACCAACCGCTATTTATATGCCAAATTTCAAGCTAACTTAAACACATGTCAAAAGGAAATAGGCACATGTGCCACCTCTAAAGAAGAAACAAAAAACAAACACATTAGTCCATAACTAGAGGGAAATATTTTTCATTCTGCTGAACATTGTGTTCCAGTTAAAAATATTTTGGAATAGGAGAAGGGTGAATGAAATCCATTTTCCCTGCATTGGGCTTAATCAGACAGTGTGAACATCAGGTACAGGAGTACAGAGAAGTTATACACACTAAAGCCACTGAACAAACTATTGTATGCAGCTCCCTGCAGTTGTGATGGAAGAATAGCTGGGGGCCTGATCTATTGCTATTTGCATTCTCAGTGGAGGGCACTGGACCTGTATCACTCCCTATTCTTATCAAAGCTTTCTGAGTGGGCCTACTTGGAACCCAAATGGAGACCCTTTTCACTGCCCAATGAAGGCACCCCTTTTGGCTGTTCAGCCCATAATCCTCTGATATAGAGTTTATGGCCTTCAGAGGTGCAAAGACCTTGGAAGTTACTTTGTGTTTAATGCCCCAAGTATACAGCTAAATAAAACTTGTAGACACAGTCCAATCCTTTGTTGGTGTAAACGTGGTACCACCACTACAGTCAATGGGATTACATCACTATTACAGGTCTCTCAGTGCTGTTCTGATGGGAGAGAGGGAACTGGTGCTTCTCATTTTCTTGTGAGGAAGAACAAACTTTGTGGCAGATATCAAGGATGTCAGGAACCCTAATAATCAGCCTGACCTGGTCTGATTTGCCAATTGGGGTGTACCAGCTGGCTAAGCCTGGTACCTACCTGGGGACTGAAAGGGGCAGCAGGGCCCTATTTAACCTGTCACAACGGTTTCAAAGTCACTTAATGCAAATGCATTCAGTGAGCTAGCAGCCTGATTTCCTAAAGCCTGTTTACGCTGCTTACTTCTGACCCGAGCAGTAGATCAGTCTGCTCATGCCCTGGTTGTACAACACAAGAGAGAATGTCATGGCTGAGAACCTACAGCAGAGACAGCTGCCTACTGCCAGAATCAGTCACTTCTGTGGAGTGGAGACTAGACCTGGTCCTTCTCAGCTTTCCCTACTGGGTGGCTTAGGCAGCTTCCCCGCTCAATTGCTAGCTTGTGAGGATGTTATTCTTAGGAACCTACCCCTTGCCTGATTTGTATATGGAGTACAGGTGCCAAGGATTTTAGTAGATAGCAGGACACCTAAAAGTTCGACATTGGTCTGAGTCTGAGTCATTTTGTGGATCTATCTATTAGTAAGTAAGGAGAGTTATTTACTTGACTTTCATTTACATGTTTTGTTCAGTTAGGTCAAATTTTAGCTCCAGTGTTTACTATTTTGGTTGCATTAACAAAAAACACAAGAATGTGTTGCAATCACATAATATTCATCTGGCACATAACCAAGAGAAATAGCAATGATCTTGACGGTCCTTTTTAAAACAGCTGAGAAACCAGCTAAAACAAATTAACTACCTTGCAAGATTCTGTGGTCCATAAAATTCTTCCCCAGGCTCCATGGTTTTAAAATAACATGAAAGAAATACTTTCCATAAAAAGTAGTTAACTAGCATACAGATTTTTTAAGTTGTAATTTTGAGTGTTACACCAGAACAGACTAGTTATACAAGCATTAAAGTATACATTAAAGAAGGCTGATAATGACACCAAATTACAGAGCCACAATACAAAAGTTTCAATACACAGATAGCAATAGCTGTTAACACTGTTATTAATGATGACCTACAGGATTGGGAAAAAAATCTATTGGTCTTTGTGGTAAATGAGAAAAACCTGTAATTGATGTTCCTGTATCTCTTATCTCCTGTTCCCAACCCAAGAATATAAAGAGAGAACAGCAGGGAATTCAGCTTGATTTTTACTTTGACTATAAATATTGTCTTATATGCTCTATTTTTGCTGGAAGATTTTTTTTCTTGGAGACCCACAAAAACTAAGTGGATGTTTTCTCAGTCCTCAGCTAGACAGACATAATATTGAATAATCAGTAAGAGCTTTTCCTTTAAACTTGTTAGTATCTGAATTTAACAAGAGCAACCAAAAAAGCATTAAAACACTGCATAAAAACTGGATCTTCTCACAGTTACTCGGGTTTCACTCCTGTGTTGATGATGTTTTTATCTTGTTTATTTTCTAGTCATCCATCATATTTTAGAAAATGCAGCCTAGATAAAATCTATTTTTTATGTTAAAAACAAACAAGCTGTAGAGTAGCAAAAATTGGTCTGCATGCACATACAGTGGTGTGTTGGTTGGTTGTTTTAATGATGTTCACTGCATGTCTCAAACTTTACATACACAGTAATTTCACACCTACCTTCAAAACAATATAATTAGCAAAGAAATGAGAATAATGTTGAAGATACAGTGATGAAGAATGTCTTTTATTCAAAGTTTGTTTAACGTTATTCCAACCATGCAGTTGGTCCAATAAAAGATATCACTCTACCCTAAAATCATGACCTGGATGAGGAAGTAAAAAGTGCAATGATTGTTTGTGGATGATACCAAACTGTGGGGACAAGCAGGCACATCCAAGGACAGGACAAAGATCTAGGATGACCTTGAGAGGCTGGTCCTACGGGCTGAATGCAATCAGATGAGGTTCAACAGAAACAAGTGCTGGGTCCTTCATCTGGATAGGAAGAACTCTCACCATATCTATACAATGGGTGATGGTCCACTGGCTGGCTCTGAATCTGAAAGGGACCTAGGGGTGACAATTGACCAGAGGATGACTACGAGCCACCAGTGTGATGAAGTCGCCAACAGTCTCTGGCTGTTCCCCTGTCGGTGTAGACACCACAGCGAGTGCAGCGAGCATTGGGCTTGCCTGGGGCAATGTTGGCTGCTAGTCCTCTGGCGTGTGAGACTCCCCCTCCGGCAGCTGGTGACCAGGGCCTGCATGTGGTCCTGGCCCTGCTCCAGGCAGCTCTGGCTCTGTACCTAGGGAGAAAGGTGGGGCTGGGCCCAGGCTGGGGGCTGAGTGGCACTGGACCGGGGGCAGGGGCTGCTACCAGTGGCAGCATACGACTTCTCCCAGGCCCAGGCAGGGGCCTGCTGTGGGGCAGAGGATGGCTGCCAGGGGGCAGTTAGTGCTAGGGTCAGGGGCCAGGCAGTGGCCAGCACATATGCAACCTCCAGGGTTAGAATGGTGCCCAGCAGCCAGCAGTCATTGCCTGTGGCCTGCACTGCCTGGCCCAGGATGGCATTCTGTGTGAGAAGCCTGTGCCCACCTAACTGCAGGGGCACAGGTCCTTAATAAAATTTTGCACTATCTCCCACCTCCCTGTGTGTTGTCAGGGGGAACTCGGGTCCAGGGGAGTGAGGGCAGGCCAGGTGGGGAGGAAGGGCAGGGGCAGAGGCAGGGAGGGAAGGGCCCTCCCCCTAGTGTGGCTAATGGCTCCACTTGGTCCTGCCTGGCAGCAATGGCACGGGGCTCTAAGCGGTGTCCTCCAATGGTGGGATGTGGCATGCAGGTGCCCATGCAGGGGACCCCTCAAAGGGAGAAGCTGGTGCTGCTGGTGGCTGGTGGTGTCATGGCCAGCCATGCCTCATGGCTGACCTTGGGGCTGTGGAGCTGGTAAGGCATGCCCTGGCCAGGGCTCCCCAAGCTGCTGGTGGAGACTGCAGCCAGGAAGCTCGGTGGGGCAAGGTGCTGGATGCCTGGGGGGCCCTCCTCCAGTGACATAACCGGAGGTGCTAGGCTGGAGCAGGATCTTGGGCAGGCTGCCCATGCTGCTGTAGACAGCATGGCTGCAGCCTGGGTCCTGGGGCACAAGGATGGCTGTCAGTTGCTGCATAAAAGGCATGGATTTATGAGCACTGCTGGACCAACAACTGTGGTTGGTCATGGTGACCCACTATGCCCACAAGGCCTTGACCTTTATGCAGCACTGCTGTACCAACTGGTTATGCCCACACTCCCACATTCAGCCTGACAGTGCCTCATAGATGTGGGTGTTGGAGTGCCTGCCCCTTTTGAACTGATGTTGCACTTCCACCTCACCCCACAGTGCCACGAGGTCACTAGTCTCCTCCTTGGTCCAGTTGGGACCCTGGGTGTGAGCATAAGCCTGAGTGAGGAGGACAAAGTCATTGTGGGTCCCATGCCATCTATCAGGGCCCCCACACAGCTGTCCCTGTCCTGCCAGGCCTGGGCAGATGGCTGTAGCACCTGGACATGGCACATGTCTGGTAGCCATGTGACAGAGGCAATGCTGGCCTGGACAGTATTGTCTTGGCAGTCATGTAACACTGCAGTGTCAGTCAGTGGCATTGGGGTGCAGGCAGGCTGGTGTGGCTAGCCTGTGGCCTGCCCAAGGGGACATGGGGGGGGGGGACAAAGGGGCCTGGAATGCCCTCAGGCTCCTTCGTGGTGTGCCCCAGGTCTCAAAATGCCTTTTAAAGCCTGAGGCAGGTGCTTCCATAGAGACAACTCAGCCCTGGGGCAGGAGAAGCTCCTATCCCAGACCCTCAGGGGTAACCAGAGGCCAGCCCACTAGTGGCAGGGCAGACCCAGGAGCAAACTTTCTCATGGGTTACATCTACACATTTGTTTTGGTGCAGTAACTATTCCAACGTAAATTTGCTACCTACATTTGCAGGTAGCAAATTTACATGGGATTAAGGGTTTTTACTAAGCAGTAAGCATTCATGCATGTAGACATGTGTGCTTAGTGCTCAGTAAACTAGGCTACTGAACATATAGACATCTCATGTAGACACGCCTAATGAGACAGTATAGTCTACCCACAAAAGCAAATAATGTTGAAGATGTTAGCACACTTGTTAACACACATCCATCTCATCAAGGTACTGAGGAAGGGGAAGTGGGGGGATAAATGTTGATGATAATAGACTGTACCTTTAATATACCATCAAGTGGTCATTCTGCAGGACCACATGGCTTAACCCAAACATTTTGAGAGGTTTGAAGACAAAATACTTTAAAAACTGTGATAGGAGGCTTTGCAACTTTTAGTTTTTTTGCTGCAAGAAGAATTTCTTTGACTTCAATGAGAAGTGCAGACAGTTAGCATTTCTTTCCAGCATTCATTAACTTGCAGTGTAGAAATTGTCTGTGAAGAGAGCAATGCATTTCTTGGTGCACCCACACCAAGTTCTTGGGAAGCAGAGTATGTTTTAGTTTTAAGTCAGAATATTCAACCCCAGAAATTTCAGACTTATGGCTTTATTTTTTGCTCCTATTTCACAGCACCTGCTCTACTGTGATAGAACAGTTTTCACTTACCCTCATGCCATTAGTACTTCCATTCATCTGTATTGGAGTCTTTAGGCACAAGAGGGAGGGAGAGAAAATAAGTCATGTTTTATAATACCTCTCAAAGGTTTAACTACAAGATGTGCCACACATGTCTGGTTGTTCTCCAATATAAAATGTCATGCTTTGTTTCATTCTTTTAGAAAGTCATTACTATCTCCAAAAACAAAGTCCCCGGTTAAGTGTCAGTAGAGATGTACAATAATGTTCATCATTTGCAGCTACAGATTTTGTAAGCCATCCAGTGGCCTAATTGGGGAGATGGGGGGGGGGGGGGGCGGAGAAGGGGAGTGGGGCAACTGCTCTGGGTGTTGACTTGGGGATGGGGAGGAAGTGGGGGCAGGGGGTGAAAAAAGCAGCTGCTGCTGGCAGCTGCCCCTTCACAATCACAAACAAGAAGTTATCACTTCCTCTTTGCCCTGACATCTAGCCATGTCCCTACACTGCTGAAGCCAGTCATATGGCATCAATTTGTTTGTCTTTGTTTTTGGCAGGGCGGAAGGAGTTTAGTTTTGAATCATTAGCAACTGAAAATAAGGCATCATAGGGTTCTGAATCTAAGTACCCAAATGTGCAGAACTCATGAGTTTGTTGCTTCCATCTCTTGACTTTTTAAAGGTGCTGTAAATAGATTGGTCAAATGCCCTTTCATTACAGCCAAATGCTTTGGGCAGACCACAATAAAAAGTATAAGCATTTTAAACCACACCACAGATTCAGTGCAACAGCATTGCTGAGTATGAGGTTCAAAAATGTATTTCATAGGACATAAAATGTGCTCTTGTAAGGGTCCCAAATCCTCCTCTGACTTTGCCTCTACATTGCCACACTCTTGACCTCTCAAATCTCTTGAGTAAAGTGAAAATCCTGTTTGTTTTAACTGTTAAAGGAGGGCCATTCCAGTACCTGCAGAACCCCCACCTTGTTTTGATCAGACTGCTAATCAACTATTTACTAATGCCTTTGTAGTAAAATATTAGACTTAACACTTGGCAATTTTAAAGGATGATTTTTTTCTGTCTGATCATGTTTCCAAATAATTCCATTTTGAATATATTTGTCCATGTGATGGTCACTAACTGCCTTCAAGGTTTTGCAGTCATAGAGATCATATCATAATCACAAAATCATATTTACCAAGAAAATTCACAGTTAAAAAAACAAGCAAACCTGCCTATTACAAGATGAATAGGCTGTCTGTTGAATATCATAGGAGAACATTTTCTATTCTGTGTAGCCTGATCAAATCAAAAAGTCTTTCCAAAACAGCTCATCAATGCTTCATCAGAGAAATAATATGGAACTGGTTTTCTTCAGTAATTTGTGCAATCTTGCTTCAGCCAAATTTCTAAGTCTCTCTATACATGATAGCGGTTCTTATGATTTGTTGATTTTTTCATGTTTATCTAGTATTGAACACCATTCTGGACTAAAGCAAGCTCTCTGTAGCTAAACAACTTTGCAACAGCAGCAATAAACAAAATATATTCAGGAGGAATAGAGAAATTAATCTCACTTCACACATTTTCCCCATAAAAGCCGGAGTGAAAAATGGCAAGTTGCAAGAATTTTCCTTTCTAGAGTAATGAAAGGAAATTTTCAAATTTTTTTTGCATTGGCTGAGCATGCAAAAGCAAAAGGTGAACTCTCATGGATTCCTGGCCATATTACAAGATATATCACAGCATCGTTGCTTAGCAGTTCTTCCTCCGAATAGCTGCAGTTGCATGAAGTTTTTGCTGAAGACGTGGCCTCTGATACACTGTCAATTTTAACAAAATGTTACCAGCAAACAACTGATGTTTCACATGTTTTTCCCAATTCTTAATTTCTTGATAATGTAGTCTACTTACGTGGTCTAACCTTTAAAGCCAACTCACAGTTTGGCACTTTTTTGTCTTGCTTCACTTGTGCAAAACTCAGGCTGCTTCAGGCTGTCAAATCAATAGCTGAGAAATAGTCCAAGTTAGACTGTTAGGATAAGGTTCTGGTTTAATTAAACTTTTTGAATAATGATAAATACGAAACCTGCCACCCTATACACAACATATTAAATACAAGGAATATGATTACTTGTTTCCAATTTTATTTGGCAAGTATTTTCATTGTATGGTGTTACACTTCCATGGAAGCAATCTAGAATGCTTTACTTGCCTCTAACCAGCAGATACAGAACCGTTTTGACCACAAGATGGCATTGTGTACATGGCCCTTCTTTGAAGAAACAGAAAAACCATCAGTAAAAGATTTCATGAGGTGTTTCCTAACACACTTCATCTTTTAATTCTTTCAAGAAAGCATCACCCAAGAGTCAAACTAAAAAAGATGGTGGTGGGTGATACCTGCTGTAGCTAAGTGTTGGTATGTTTTTAAATTTTAAGCTCTTCTTTTTCAGGAGTTAATAATCTAGTTATAAAACTGTACCCATTAACCAATTGGACAGCAAGCTAGGGGCTCAGGTTGGGAAAGAAGGGCTCTGATTTTTTACAAACTTATTACTGTTTTGGAATTAGTGAAAGGTCATCATTTGATTTGCTGCAGTGAAGTTACTTACGAAAGCAAGAAGGCCAACAATGCTAGCTACAGTGAGAGATGGAGCGGATAACTTGTTTACACAGGGTTCTGTATTGTGCCTTATAGAAATGTTAGCCTACAGATAGGTCTAACTGAAATCAGAAGACATACAGAAGACATCTCAAGAGCCTGGAAAAGTACATCAATGAATGGTGCCTTCACAAGATCCTTCGGATTAACTGGGAGGATAGATGCACAAACATCAGCATCTTGGCCGAAGCAAATTCCAACACCATTAAGGCCATGATCATCCAAAACCAACTTCTCTGGACAGGTCATGTTGTTTGCATGCCTGACTCCTGCCTTCCAAAGAGAATCTTTTTCTCACAGCTGAAAGAAGGTCAGCAAAGTAGCGGAGGGTAAAAAAAGGACTTCAAAGATACCCGGAAGGTAAACATGAAGAGGTGTAACATTAACATAAACACTTGAGAGGCCTTTGCTCAGGGCTGACCAGAATGGAGGAAGGCTCTTTGGGAGGGACCTCAACATTTTGAAACAGCTTGTCGACAGGCAGAAAAGAGAAACAGGCGAAAAGAACATCAGAACATCCAATGCAGCAACACAGTGCCCATCCCCCCTGGAAACGCCTGTCTTCACTGCGACAAGACATGTGGGTCTAGAATTGGGCTATGGAGCCACTGGCAGACTTTGAATTAAGATGCTTGGAAAACTATATTACTCATTTGCAAGTGACAGCCCATCTAACTGAAATAAAAGGCATAAAAGAAAGAAATAAAAACACTTAAAAACTGAGATATTTTTCTCCCTCTCTATCTTTGGTAAAACACATGGAGATCAATCACGTTTGGACAAAATCAGCTCTGAACCAGGTCTCAGTGTAAACATGATGGTAACACTATTGCTAATACCACATCTCTTCTCAAATGACCTTCTAAAAGTCCAATGACAAAATTCCCATTGACTTGAGCACTAAAGGAATGGGCCCTTGAAACAGGAGTTGGAGGTGGGGGCTGTATTGCAAGTGTAGTTAGAAAAAAAGGTATAAATGATTTCTCTGCACTAGGTTCTTGTTTTAGAACCTAAAATTGATGGCATGATACAAGCAATCACTTTAAAATTACTACAATCAGACAAAGGAGCCGTACAAGTTGTGTGTATTCTTTACCAGCATTGCCCCTGCACCATGGTTTCCAGGCTTACTGTTAAATTGGATAAACTGAATCTGACAATCCTCACTTCTCCCTAGGAAATGTTTGCTTTTGGGCATTGGAGACAGAAGAGTCTCTCTGTCTGAGGAGAAAAATGAACCATTGCTCCTATTTTCCATTGACTTTAATGTGAATTTTTGGTGCAACATTTGGCTTACCCCCCAAACCAATTTCTTGACCCATGTTAGCTCTACCCAGAAGTAGCATCTGTTTTTCATGTTAAAGTTGGCTTTGTTTTTACAACTGGATTGATTAAGGGGTAAGAAAGAAATGGTTTATCCAGATTCCTATGTTGTTTTACTCAACTGCTTGTCAGTAGCACCTAGCTCATTAAAGAACAGCTTACCCACAAATTCTATAACATGGTTTGAAACACTTGTACCAGGCTTACCTTTTTGGAGCTTGGGTTGAGTCCCAGGATTGAGGGTCTGCTGTTTGATTGGTGGAGCCCACCCACCAATCTGGAGGCAGCACAAGGGAAGCAATATCCCACCCTTTTCTGAAGGGAGGGGGCAAGGAGCAGATGGACCTGAATCAGAATTGCGCCAGCCAGGTCCAAAGAACTTTGGGGGTGGAGCCCCTGAAGTTCCCCCTGAAAAATATAAAAGGGGAGCATGCTCGGCATGCTGGAGAGAGACAACAAGGGACAGCAAGTAGAGAGGAGCTACAGAGATGGCTGTCCTCGGGACCCTGCTTGAGTTTCAGCGATGCATGAATCGGTGCACTGGGATCAGGCTCTAGGAGCCACTTGAGGCAGCTTGAGCCTGCAAACCTGGCAAGCGCCTGGGCAGTCGGTATACAGATCGGCACACAGAGAGCTGGCCCGGGGAGCCGCTTGAGGCTGCTCGGGCCCCACACAGTGTGCGGATCAGCATACGGAGAATCCACTCTGGGTGCAGCTCGCAGCTGCTCAAGTTAGCCCTGGCCCTAGGCTGAATGACTGAAGCCCCACAGTGTGGCTCTGCCTTTGACTAAAAGACCCCCAGTGCTCAGAGCAGGGCCCAGGAAAGGGAGGACCCCCGCTGTGGGACCGGGGAACCAGAGCCTGTAAGGTTTCGGCTCCCAGGAGAGAGAGAGCCCTGGGCTGCCCAGTGCGGGGCACCAGGCCATTGAGGAGAGCCGAAGGCACTGCTCAAGAGAGGCTCTCGTAGGATAAGTCACCAGGGGACGAGCCTTGGCTGCTTCAGAGAGGAAGCGTGAGTTGCTGGGGAAGTGGGCCCCACAGGGGAGGCAGGCACAGGACAGGAGGGTCTGCTGCCTCCAGCCTCCATTGTGGGAGAGGCGTGTTCACATCCCAGGGCCTTAAAGTGGAGGGGCTCCAAGGAAACCCCTCTGGGAGGTTCTGAGTGCGCTCCTTATTTTGGGTAACTGTTGTTGTGTCAAGGTCTATATAGCTATGGGTATTCTTTAAGGAAGTTTATATGGTTTATATGTTCTTAATGTGTTTGTAACAGCGTCGAAGCTGAGACTCTGTTACTAAGATAGGGTAGAAGCTGCTGGAGATTAGAACATCCGGGAAATGGGAAATGTAATACCCCAGGCAGCCAATGAGGACCCAGAAAAGAGAAATAAAGAGAGGGAGGAAATTTCCCAAGGTTGCCTCCGGGCACTTACAGATTGAGGGAGGCGGGTGAGGAGCCCTGCGACCAGGAATACAAAGAGAGTCCAGGAGACAGGGACTCAATCTCAGATGATGACGGGATAGTGAGGGATCGATACGGCCATGGATCGCTTCCTACCTGGAAAGACAGCCGCTGCGGTGAGTCATAGAAACAGAGCAGCAGCATGGGAAAAACCTGCAGCTCCAGGGCACAGCGTGGTGGGATTCCACGAGCATGAGGAAAAAAGAGAGAGAGAGAGAGAGAGAGGGTGGGGGAACACCTGATCCTGCCCTGAAGGCAAGGGACCCCAATCCCTCACCGGAGAGTGAAGGGAGGTGTGGGGACAGAAAACGAAAGTAAAAAAAGAAAAGAGAACTGTGACTGAGCCGCGTGTCACATGCCAATTAGCGGCTGATTGTCCAGATAACAAGTAGTCCTTACCGTGGGAGACAGACGGCGAGGACCCACGTGGCTAACTCCTTTTTTTTTGCCTGATGTTCCTAGAGAGCATAACAGGCTACTAATAATAAAGCACTCTGGACTAAGATCTGGCCAGCGTGTTCCTTACCGTGGTACCGACGTGTAACAACTCTTCCTCCCCCAGAATTTGCATTTAGATCAAGTCGTGGCAGGCGGGAATTGTGGGAGCTACAAGAGAAGCAGGTACCCAGGACGGGCACGCTGACAGTGTTAATATGTAGGTCTAGGAAATATTAACTTATTTGGGTTATGTAAATTGAGTTCCCGTATGTGTTCATAGTGTTGTAATCTTAACTATCTTGTTCAATGTATTTATTATTATATATGTTGTAAGTTATATGGTTTATGTGAATTGTGGGGTATTATATGTAGCGATATATGCTAAGCTTTATTGTATATTTCATGTTTTATCTTAAGTATTTATTATAGTAATAAATTGTATATAGTTAAGCAATCAGTCTCAGCCTGGCTCTGTAGAGACTGGAGAGAGGGAGCTGCTCTAGTAGCTGGCCCCTCCATCAGCACCTTGTCTGACCCCCACCACTGTCATTGAAGGACAGGGCACGCCCCCTTGGGTGTACCCGGGCTACACAATGAAATGCATGCATCATTGCCTAAGGGAAGGGAACTCATCCATAAGATATTAGAAAGAGATTTGCCACTAATCACAACTTGTTTACTTTACACAGTTTTGTGTAAAGATTTCCAGGTTTGGGTCTATGAGAAGAAGCAGTTGAACAGTTTTTGATACCCAATGCTCTGATACCATTCTGTGCTCTGTTTAGTTTTCTAGCATCTTCACCACCACAGTATCTTGTACCTCGATTTTTAACGGTTACTCTGCTCCATGCCACAAGACTGACAAAATTACCTTAATCCCATTTTGAAAAGTGATTTAGCTATTTAGGCACCTGAATTTGCAATACTTGGGTGTCTTAATCCTTTACCTCCTCCCCAAGTACTGCTCTGATCCTATGCCTCCAGATATATCTGGTCTTGGGGACCCAGAATGGGAACAGAGGAGCTGGAACCTCTAGCTGCACAGAGCAGAGCTGGGGCAGGATGCTGCTGCAAGAGGTGTCAGGTGTCAATATAGCTTTATATGGTGAACAAAAATCCAAATCCCTGAATTTGATGGCAGCTACAGAACCAGGGAAGTGTCACCAACAAAAGCCAAGTTAACATCTGAAACCTCTTCTTGCAGCAGTATCCTTCTCTACTGTGCTCCACTTCAAGCCATTTGGACACCTCCCTTACCGAACGCCCAGGACTCATGTGCCACACACAGCAGCCCCCCATGCCACTTGGGGCACCCATGCTATGGGTTGGCCAACCCTGGCTTAATAATAATTAGGATCTTGTGGCAACCCCAACTTTTATCATCATTGTTTTAACTCTGATTTCCAAATGGAGAATTCCATAACTGAGACATTAATGTGATTGTGCATTTTTCTTGACAGAAATGATGCACTGTAATATATGCTTTCTTAAAAAAAATCTGACAAGATTTCTCTCCTCATGAATTTCAGCAGATGCCACTGTGGAATAACTTGAGCTTTCTTGCCAAGCCCAGGAACTGCTTGCATTATTAGATAGATAAGTTTGTTGTTTACTGAAAAGAACAAACTACTTACCTCTCTGAACTACAATCACTGTTCACTGTAAGTACATTTAGGTCTTGTATTTACTGGGCAAAAATGAGAGAGATGTTTGGGAAATAAAGACTTAAGCAAAGAGCTCTGTCAGCAAAGAGTTCTATCAGCTGTATCCTGTTTTTTAATATGAAACTAAAGAATGATATAGAGAATTACAAGGCTGATGACTAGGAATAGAGAGAGAAAATTTCAGGCATTTGAAGCTTAATACTTGCCAGAAAATTCCAACCTTACTGTTGACAGGCTTTTACCAGTAAATATCAGTTTACACAGGAAGCCCTACTTATGCTTAAGGAACCAAGGGTTAACCTGAGCCCCAGATGGACTGAAATGTACTTCACTAACAGTCAATTCATCTGTAATTCAAAAAGTCTGACTGCTAATTTCTTGTTTTCTTTTAATTAACGATCTACATTATGAATTGTAAATAGCCCATTTCAGCATCGATAGCAACACCCCCCCCCCATGGGAAATGTTACCCCATAGCTTAAATTTGAATATACACTTTCACTTAGTATTTACCCATACCTTACCCTTATGCTATTACATGATTACAAATCCATTAACTAATCATGTATGACAACTTGTTTATCAAAAGGAGCTAGTATTTTACATCTCCTGTGTGGAAAAGAAAATATTTTAACAAATAATTATTCAACTGCTACAATCATAGAACATTGAATTAAGTGCTTTGAAGATCTCTGTCAAGACAATCTTGATGAAATCAAAGAAAATTTTCTTTGGCAGAACATATGAATGAAAATGCCAGAAGGGAATCCAGTTCTGTAAGATGCAGTCTTATTCAAATAAGACATTAAATGCAAATCAGTTATTGAAGTGTAGTATTCTGACTGAAGTACAGGGTAGTTGTGAATGGAAAAGATATTTGTTTTCAATTTCAATTTACCAAACTGAAATCACACACAATATGATTATAAGGCTATTCCTGTGCTAATAGGACAAAGAAATTTTATCACCTTAAAGGGAGTGGCTCATTTACTTCCTGTAAATCTAAGGAATTAAGGAAGTTTTATATGTATAACTCCAGTTTCTTAGTTTACCCCATCTGTAAAAATTATTAAACCATTGTGTAAGGATGATGTTTAGTATTTATCGGACCCTGAATTACTCTGTTTAAGAAATGGGCTCCTGAAACAGGCAGAGCACCCCCCACTCTCTGCAGGCAGCATGGCTGGAGCCGAGCCTGTGGGGGGCGGAGAAGAATGCTGCTGGGCAGGCAAGACAGCCCTTATCCTCCCCATGCACAAATCTTGGGGGACATGTGCCCTCCTATGTTCCCTTCCCTGGAAGTGTGCACAGCAGTGGGGAGCCAGCCCCCTATACATCCCTGGACAAGCTGCTCGTGGCTCTGTCCCACTTCCTCAGCCAGGTCCTGTGGCTGTGGATTCCCACCTTGGCTAGGCAGCACCCTGAGCCACAGCCACCAACCCTGTCCTACTCCCTTGCTCACTGTGGCTGCCTCAATCTGCCTCCAAGGCCCCCCCACATCACCTATGTCCCCTCCCCCCACGCACCATAGACTTACCTGCAAGCAGCTGGGGGAACTGCTCTCCACTGCTGGCTGGCTATATTGCTGGCCACATGCATATGCTCGCGCACACACACGCGCATGGTGCCCCCTGCATCCCACTCCTCCCAGCCCCAACCAGCCCCTTGCAGGCTGGAACTCTGCATGGTTTACTGAATTTTTCTCCTTTAAAGGAGCAAATGGAAAACCTGGATCCCTGGCATTTATAAAGTGTTTAAAGATCCACAGCTGTTATAATGAGACTACAACAGACTTGAAATTTGTTCTGTTCAGAACATCTATCTGGAATTAGCCAACACAGGGTGGCAGGAGGGGTTCAGGGTTGTGAATCTTGATGGAAGCAAGGCATCTTTCTGGATCTCATTCATAAGAGCTTAAGATGCGCCATTGTCTACACTTCCTATTGGCCAGATTAAGCCAGCACACCAACTTTTGTGAATCTCATTCTTAGACATCTAATTCTCCTCCTGCATTTTATGAGATGCCTGGGTGCCTAACTTTGCTGCATTTGCTACATCCAAACATATATGGACACGCTCATGTCTTGTGGATCTAGCTCTCTCACTCCAAAGCCAGCAATGAGCTAAACAGCCTAACTCTCTTCCAGGAAGGACTGTCCTGGTGAAGTCATCAACAGTACAGGCTATGTAAGACACAGGGACCGACCACAAATGGCACTTATTGCATATGATGGTTTTATCTCTGCTGACTCTCAGATTCCAACTTGGGTGCTTTAGAGTTATGTCAGATGATATTTTATTTATTTTTCTTCTTAGTCCAACACTAAAAATCAGTATCCTTGTAATTATTGTCCATTAGTCTTTCAGCATGAGATGTAGCTAGCTATTCAACAATGCCTTGAAGATAGTTGTTGGTGTCAAACAAACCAAGTGGATTTTCAGAAGGACAGCAAAAGCTGACTGGTGTAGGACCAAATTAAGCAACAAAATAAGATCCATAGTATAAGGAAATAACCAAGGATAGACAGACATGTATGTCATAGAAAATGCTAAATATTGTTAGCTAGAAATAAATAGGACTGTCTACAGTTTCACCTCCACTTAATGCATCTCAGATACCTTCACTCCTGAACTCTTTGGCTCTGGCCCCCTACTTTTGACTCTGTGTTGTGCCTTTCCTTTTAGCTTTCATGTACTGGTATGTCAGTCACTCCCAATTCTGGGCACACAATATTCAAAGGAGTGCTTACCATATTTGGCCCCAGGAATGGCTTGAATTGCAGCTCAGTCTTGAATGTCATAAAACTCTTTTCAAGTAGCTGGATGGACACAAAATAATTTTGATTTCAAACTGAATTATCTCTAACTTTTCTCATTTAAAGCAGGTGCTAAAGAGAAAGCAGGGGCTGAAGAGAAATATAAACACACATTGATCTTGGTAAATGTGTTGCAAAATTCCTCACTTGATAACTAGGGCAGCAACAATTTCAGTAGAAATTATACCCTGGCTGCCTAGAGCAATGTCTGTGTGCCAATTTCACGGAACCTTTCCTGGGCATGCTGTCTGACATAGAATAAACTTGTTAACAGGCAAAGAAAATAGTTATTTGACCTAAGGACTATTTTCCATGTTAGCAGGTTCATCAACACAAACTGAAATCCATAAGAATAAAGGAGAAGGCTGAAACAGCGCACTATGAATCAATGTAGTTGAAAAAGATATTTAGATAGAGAATGGCCTACAAGGTAACTAAAGATGGTCACTGCATACTCAGGCAAGGTTCTTTGAGTAGATGTGATATCTTTCATTAGAGTGAGTAGTTGGAAAAAAGTTCTTAGCAAGCTTTTGGGTGTAATCACCCTTCTTCAGGCATAGGGAGTCTCTACTGTTCTGAGACTCCAGGGAATGAGAGTCTCATCCTTGGGATCTCAGAACAGCAGAGACTCCCTATGCCTGAAGAAGGGTGATTGCACCCAAAATCTTGCTAAGAACTTTTTTCCAACTACTCAGTTGGTCTAATAAAAAAAATGAAAATCACATCTACTCAAAGAACCTTGCCTACCTGTCTTTAGACCAACATGGCAACAACCAAAAACCCAGTCACTGCATACTCCACCCCTCATAGGGAGTGTGATGTATGCTCTTCAAGTAATAGTGCTCTTCTACATGTTCATGCATCCCTTATCTCTCCCTTCTTCATTTGCAAATATTTGACAGAGGAGGTGGGATGCTAAGAAAGTGGTTGCAACACTCCAGCTACCTTCTACGACACTCCTTCTGTTAGCTTGTGGGGGAGGCAAAGATGATACACAGTGGAGGGAAAGATGATATGCAGTAGGCCTGTGTGAGTAGGCAGCTATTTGATCCAGCTTCAGATCCGGCCGCTTCAGATGCCAGCAATCCGATCTGGAGCTCCGGACTGGGTTTCTGCTTCGATCCAGCCAAAGCAGCTCTGAAGCTTCAGAGCTGCCTCAGAGATCTGGCCATAGGGTATAATGGGGAATCAATTAAATATCTATAACTTTGTTGCTTTTTGTCTGATTTGGATGAAACTTGTAGGGGTGGTAGCCTCTGCTGAGAGCATGATGCCTGCCAAGAATCAAGAAGATCGGTGCAGAGGTTCAGGGGGAACTTCACCCCAAATTCTTGAAAGCAAAACTTATGTCACATGTATGTGTTACACCACAGGGGGTGAAAACTGCAGGGCTTGTGGTCCCTGTTGAGGCCACAAAACCTGGTAAGTTTCAAGAAGATCGGTGCAAGGGTTTGGGGGAAACTGCACCTCAAGCTGCAGACAAGCAAAACTCATGACATGAGTGACACTGTTTGTGTTAAGGCACAGCAGGTTAAAAGCAGCAGGGATGGTGGCCTCTGCTGTGGCCACGAAGCCAGATAGGTGCAGGGGGTTCTGGGTCCCTGCACCTCTGGCTGCTGACAGGCAAAACTCGTGACATGTGTGCTTGTGCAACTGACTGTCTCTGTCTTGGGATCAGGGGGTGGGGGGAGAGACACTACTGAAGGCCTGGCTGCTAACCTACTGTGTTACCAGTTACCAATCGATCATGATTCACTCAGGGACCAGCTCAATACACAGTAGCTAGCTAATTTAGCCAGTTAATTAGCAACAATTAATACCTACAAAATCACAAACTAATGTTACCAAATTTGCCCATTACTTTGGGGTGTGCTCATTTATTAGGGATAGTTTCTAGGGTCTTGGTGATTCTGTCAATGTGCTGCTTGTGTTACTATACAGAGCTGTATCTCTCCCTTCTGCAAGCCCTCACCCCCAGTGGAGCTATCTTGCAGGACTCAATCTCAATGGGACTGGGTTCCTCCAGCCACCAAATCAGTCATACACACAAACACACACAAATTAACGTGACACGCCTGATCTGGCCGAGCTGATCAGCATGGACAGGCTGACACCCTCATATGCCAAGAATCAGTTCATAAGAGCAACAATAAAATGCAGTCAAACACAAGCACACAGGTAAACAGAATCCCTCTGAATCTGGCTGGGTGTCCAGTTGACACCCTCATGGGCCAGCATTCAGTTCATAAGGACACGTCTGAGTCGAACTGGGTCAATCAGCCTGTACAAGCTGATCCCCTTATGTGTTTCAAACTCAGCACGTCCCAATCTTTGGCCTCTTGATGAACAGACCCCACAATATTTTTGGGCTTCACAGGGATCTTTAGCTTAGGTAAAAGAAGCGTTGCTGCAGAGCACAGGAGGAAAGAGAAGCCTAGAAGGAAAAATATACCCAATTACTACCAGTTTGACTATAAAAGTTATTTATTGCTAAGCATATGAAATATATAATAGTACTAGTAGTAATAGACATGCAAAAGAAAAACAAACACAAACAATGACAATACTACCCTGGTTTCACTAAGTATTTGGGGAAACTTAGCTCAAGCTTAACTAATACAGTTCAGGTTCAGAAGTTTATGCCTAGAGAGAAGAGGGAGAGAGGGCGAACGCTGGGATCTCACCTAGTCCAAGGTACTAAGGCTGCAAAGCTGACAGGCACAGTCCGTAGCACAATCCTTGAAGAGAGAGACGATCTGCTCTTCCAGCGCCCCAAGAACAACAGGGGATGGTGTCAGCACAGGAGTTTTCTTCTTCTCTTCTTCCTTCTTCTTCTTTCCTCTTCTTGAAGCGCACACACTTTTTACAGATTTTTATACCCTCAGTTCAGCTGCTTCGAAGCACCCTCAGTAGTGTAAATCATTGTCTTTTCTATTGACAAGGGGTTATCTGGTTTGGAACATCTCAGGAAACTGATTGATTATCAGGAAACACTTAAGATTAGGGAGTAACCCAAATACTTGGGAGCCAGCTTGAAATTCCTATGCATGGCAGATATACTGATGGGATATCTCATGGTTTCTTCAGGAACAATAGATAGCTTGCAGCATCAGGATTTTGGATTTTTACTTGTTGTGCACAAGCCTCAGCTTAGCATGACTTTTCCAGATTTTACTATAGTCTTTTAACAGACTTAAAGCAATTATTGGGGTGCTCATAACCTTTTGTGGAGAGGACTCCCACCAGTCATCTTGGGAAAGGTATGACAACACCTGTGATTAGGGTTCCAACGGGCTGGACGTTGTGATGAACCCTTAACCATTGTTCAAATGTTGCCCATACCCGCTCTGACTCGGTCTCTTGCCTCAGCATTTCCTAACCCAGCAACCAAGTTTTTAGTCAATCAAGTTTAAATAGGCCTCCCGTAGTGGGACCGGGGAATGTACGGCCAGAGATGCCTATTAAACTTAGAGGTGTGTGTGTGTCTGGGGGGGGGAAAAGTCCTTAGCAAATCCAGATTAGAACTGGTCTGATAAATGCTGAGCTGGGTGTGTGTGAACATGGGTTGATTAACATTTGGAGCACAGATTCCCCATCATGCAGTGCTCCCCGGCTTCTCTGGTCCTAGAATTCACTGCAGTTTCTGCTTCAGGCTTTCTGTTCTCCATCTCTCATGTAAATGAATGGTCATCTGGTTCCATCTCGGATGTAAATGAGACCTAGGGCAGTTGGTTCACTCTTGTCACCCTTATCTTGAGGGTCTTACGTGTGTCTCTCACTGCATCTTAATCAGTTTCGTTTAGGTAGAGGAGGGGAGGGGTGAGTCCTTTGTGAGTCAGACAGACTGCATCCTGTGCCAGGGTTGCCCAAGAACATACAGCTGAGACGTAACACTAAGGAGATGAAAGAATCAATACAGACAATCAACTGCCCCAAGACAGAGACAGTCAGTTGCACAAGCACCCATGTCACAAGTTTTGTCTATCAGCAGCTAGGGGTGCAGGGCTCCAGAACCCAGAACCCCTGCACCGATCTCCTCGACAACTGGTAGGCTTCGTGGCCACAGCAGGGGCCACCATTCCTGTAGCTTTCACCCTGCTGCGCCTTAACACACACAGTTTCACCCATGTCACGAGTTTTGCTTGTCTGCAGCTTGAGGTGCAGTTCCCCCCAAACCCCTGCACCAATCTTCTTGAAACTTATCAGGCTTCGTGGCCTCAACAGGGACCACGAGCCCTGCAGTTTTCACCCCCCTGTGGTGTAACACATACACGTGACAAGAGTTTTGCTTTCAAGAATTTGGGGTACAGTTCCCCCCACACCCCTGCACCGATCTTCTTGAAACTTGGCAGGCTTCATGCTCTCAGCAGAAGCTACCAACCCTGCACGTTTCATCCACTCCAGACAAGAAACAACAAAGTTATAGATATTTCATTGATTCCCTATTATACTCTATGGTCAAAATGCCGAATCAGGTCTGAATCTTTTCCAAAGCGAATTGGAAGCTCCGAATCAATTTGGAAAGCCTAAAGCTTCCAGTGATTCGATTCAGATTCATAGATTCAGCCTCCAAATCATCTCTGAATCCAAATCATGATCCGAAGCTTTGCACAGTCCTAATATGCAGAGTCCATCTAGATTAGAACAAGTCTACTTGTGGGCAAGTAATCTTCAATTCTTCTTTGAAAGGCATCAGCATATCCCCTCTCATTGAATGGTTAAAGTAGAAATGCTGTAAAGATAGTGGCACCTGGATTCATAATCAAGGAAAGACTGAAGAACCACCTTTCTCAGTCTAACATCTTATCTGGATGTCAGGTCTAAAGGATAACATCTAGCATAAGTGCAACTAAAACTGCAGATCACCAGCCCACATATTTTGATTAGTGGGACATGTCTTCTTAAAAGCTACAGGTACTATATTGGCTCTAATCTTATCCCCTTAGGGAAAAGGACTGATGCTAACTTAACCTAAATAAAAACAAAGCTTAATTCACCCAGAAATTGATTCTGCAGTAACCTCTTGGCCCTTTTTACTACCTGAATAAGACAGATTAATAGAGTGTCTGAATTTGTTTCCCTAAGTAATTGGTTAGTATGTATGTTGTTGCCTTTTTTTCCCCCTTTCATCTCAGATATGATGCAATCTCAACTTCAGTGCCCTATGTGGTCTCAGGAAAAATAAAAGTCAATTTATTAATTCAGGTAATGAAAAGGTAATTTGAAATTCATTAAATAATCATTTTTAGATTTAAAAAATGAGAAAAATGTATGAAAAACACACAAATTGTAAGTCAGCCATTACTGCTAGTGACTCACTAACCTTCCTTGCCAAACTATCAATTATGAAAGCAAATTTAATGGACAAATAGAAAGTGAACATCAACCACAGGCTCAAATGGTTGTTTCATGGACAGATAAAAATCAAGCAGAGGTCTCAAGAGAGCAAAGAGGATTTTACTGAGGATAAGAAACAGATCGTGAGTAAAGAATAACGTGATAAAATGCTCAGAAGAAACGCAGATATCAGACAATATTGGGCATCAATTCTATCCTTTTCGAGGAAAATGGAGTTTCTTGAGTAGAACCCTTTCCTCTTGAATGTAGTGGGCATGTCCCTTATAGCCTTTTTTCTTACAACAGGGAGAGATTGCTGATCTTAAACATTTGTGAGAGAGGTCCCTGAAAAGGAACGGGAAAAAAGGGGTAGAAAGAGGGAAGATTTTCAACTGCTGTACAAGCTACTATTTCCTAATTTTGGGGGAAGGAAATAAGAAAACAAAGAAAGGATCTAAGACAGGCTGTCCCCAAAAGGGTAGGAAAGGGAATGGAAGAAACTGAACTGCAGCTCTCAAGCATTAGATCAAAGCTGAGGACACATTTGTGGTCCAGATGCCAAGGTCTCTGGCAGGACCCCTGCCAGGAGGCCAGGGCTTGCTTCCCCTTAGCAATTTATACAGTTTCTTCTGATTTGCTGGCCAGGAATTTTATATTATTTAATTAAGCCTTTGGGTAAAGGACAGAGATTGAGAATGGGTATTATCTTCCACCCCAAATGTCAATACCATAATCATCATCCTGGTCAACTGAAAAGCACCTAAAGATCTGACAGTAGTTTTGAGGATTATTTTAAAACAGTTTAATAACAGTCTTTCAAGTGACGAGTCTGCCTTCTTTAATAGTTGGTTTTGGAGTTTTTTTCCTCTCATCTCTGGTGGAAGCACCAAGTGAAACACAAGAGATACCACTGAAACCACAGTTCAGGTAGAGATGCAAGAGGTATCAAGCTGCTGTGTTTGTTTGTCACATTCCATCCAATCTAGGATAGGGTATATATATATATATTATAAATAGGATTTATATTTATAATTTTTTATACACTTGCCCTATACACATATATGTATATATACACATGTACATATATACACACATACACATCTAAGCTAAATGGAGACATTTGTGGGGGGATTATGGGGAGGTTAGATTGGGTTAGAAATGGCCACCCAATCTAATTTAGTTCACTCAAGTGCAGACTTTACACTTAGACTTAGTCTCAGTGACTGGAAAGAGACTAGTCTAAAAATGGCAGAACCCAGTCTAAGATAGATCTAGATCGATGTACACTTAAACTTAACTGAGCTATGTTAGACCCATGCATGGAACTCCATTAATTACCTGCACAGCTCCAAGGCTAGGAAAGCTCAGATGCTGGCTCCAACCCTGGGGCTGCACTTCTGTACCCACCACCCTGGCACCAAACTATTTTTAGCTGCTCCCCCCCCCCCGCCATGGACCAACCAGTGACCCCCTACCCCCCCCCTCTGTAAGCCACTCTGGGTGCTGGACTTATCAGTGTTCACCACTGCTGAAAGCCAAGCAAGTATCGGGAGGGGAGGGGCAAAAGGGAAGGGGTTATAGGTTTGGCGGGGGGGGTTAAAAGTAGCCCATTGTCTCCCTAAGACCCCCCACCCCCCAAATAAGCTCCTCCTGATCTTGCCAAACTTCTTGGACCCAAGCATCTACCCCTCCATACCCCACAATTACTCCTACAGATGCTGCCTGCCCCTCCACCACTCAACCTCCCCTGCAGTTTCATAGATTCATAGATGTAGGGTTGGAAGGGATCTTGTAGATCTTCTAGTCCGACTCCCTGCCCTGGGCAGGAGAGAAAACTGGGCTCAAATGACCTTGGCCAGGTAAACATCGAGCCTTCTCTTAAGATAGGAGCCATCACCACTTCCCTTGGAAGTTGGTTCCAGATCCTAGCCGCCCTGACTGTAAAGTAGTGCCTTCTAATGTCTAGTCTAAACCTACTGTCTAGCAACTTATGGCTGTTATTCCTTGTTACTCTGGGAAGTGCTCGGGGGAACAAGGTCTCTCCCAAACCCCGCTGGTCCCCCCTAGTAAGTTTATAGACAGCCACCAGGTCCCCTCATAGCCTTCTCTTGCGAAGGCTGAACAGGTCAAGGTCTCGTAGCCTCTCCTCATAGGGTCTGCCCTGCTGTCCCTGGATCATGTGAGTGGCGCTCCTTTGGACCCTCTCAATGCTGTCCACATGCCTCCTGAAGTGCGGTGCCCAGAACTAGATGCAGTACTCCAACTGCAGCCCGACCAGTGTTGCAAAGAGGGGGAGGATCACCTCCTTGGCCCTGCTTGTGATGCATCTGTGGATGCAGGACAAGGTACGGTCAGCCTTACTGACCGTGTTCTCGCATTGTCGGCCCATGTTCATCTTGGGGTCAATAATGACTCCAAGATCTTTCTGCCACTGTGCTTTTGAGAAGGGAGTTCCCCAGTCTATAGGTATGCTGCTGGGTCCTACTGCCCAAGTGCAGCACCCTGCACTTGTCAGTATTGAATCCCATCCTATTTTCATTTGCCTACCCCTTTAACCTGTCCTTCCCTTCTAGCGTGCCCACCTCACCCCAAATGTTGGTGTCATCTGTGAATTTAAACAGGCTGTTCTTCACCCCATTGTCCAAGTTGCTAATAAAGAAATTGAACAGTATGGGCCTGAGGACCGAGCCCTGGGGGACCCCACTGCCCACTTCCCTCCAGGTCGAAAATGGTCCACCACCATTCTCTGAGTGTGACCCCTCAGCCAATTTGCAATACCTCTGACTGTGTAGGCATCAGTGCCACAGTCGCCTAGCTTTTTAATGAGACTAGGGTGGGAGACAGTGTCAAAGGCCTTCCTGAAGTCCAGAAAGACTACATCCACCGCAAAACCTGCATCCAGTGATTTTGTGACCTGATCATAGAAGGCAATCAGGTTGGTCTGACAGGACCTGCCCCCAATAAAACCATGCTGGTTGTCCTTGAGCATCATCCCTGCTGCTGGCCCATCACAGATGTGCTCCTTGATAATCTTCTCAAAGAGCTTCCCCAGGATTGAAGTAAGACTAACGGGCCTATAGTTGCCTGGGTCCTCCCTCTTCCCTTTTTTTTTTTAAAGATGGGGACCACACTGGCCCTCTTCCAGTCATCCAGCACCTGGCCAGAGCACCACAAGTGCTCGTAAAGCCACGCCAGGGGCCCCGCGATAACCCCTGCTAATTCCCTCAACACCCTGGGGTAGAGAGCATCTGGACCTGCTGATTTGAACACATCCAGCCTCTCCAGAAGTTCTTTAACCCGGTCCTCCCTGACCCTAGGCTTGGCAGATTTTCTCCCAAGTCCATCCTGAATCTTGGTAGGGGAGTTCTGGTCCCTGCACAAGAAAAAGGGGGCAAAGAAATTGTTAAAGAGGTCTGCTTTCTCCTCTGGTGCAACCACCAGATTGCCAAGCATATCCTGCAGGGGCCCCACATTACCTGGGGCCTTCTTCATTTTCCCTATGTATTTAAAAAAGGACTGTTTGTTATCCTTGATCCTTGATGCTAGTCTAGTTCCGTATCTGCCTTAGCTTTCCTAACAGCCCCCTACAGACCCAAGCGGTGGAGGTATACTCCTTTTTGGTGATAGCCCCTCCCTTCCACTGGGTGTACACCTCCTTGTTGGCAATCAGGTATTCATGAATGCCCTTGGCGAGCCAGGGGGGCTTTTGGGCACTCTTGCCCCCTTTGCTTCTTGTTGGGATTGTCACCCCTTGGGGTCTGAGTATCATCTCCTTAAGGAACAACCACTCATCTTGGGCACCAAGTTCCCCTACTCTCCAGGACCCTAGTGCCTCCCCCACTAATCACCTCAGCTCATTGAAGTTGGCCCTCTTAAAGTCTAAGGCTACTGCCTTGCTGCAGGCTCTTGACATCCTGCGCTGGATGGTGAATTCCAGCAAGTGATGATCACTATCACCCAGGTGGTCAAGGACATGGAGTCCCCTCACCAGGTCATCGCCTGTGGCCAGGACCAGGTCCAGCAAGGCATTCTCCCTGGTAGGACTGTGCACCTCCTGGGTTAAGAGGAGGTCCTGTATCTCACCCAGGAACCTCTGTGAGCAGTCAGACCTGGCTGACTGCTCCTCCCAGCAGATGTCCAAGTAATTTAGATCACCCATGAAAACTACATCCCTTGCCTTAAGTTTCTGTCTGCCTCCCTCCTGATTGCTGCTGCAGATGCCTCCTGCCCCACATCCCTCCTGCAGATCCCTGATCTTCCCCCAAGCCTGCTTGACACCCCTACCCCCAACCCCCCCTGCTAACTCCCTCCAATCCCAACTTACCTTAGATCGGGTGGCCATTTTTAACATACCCTAACTTCCTCCTAACCTCCCTGAATGTCTGCACTTAGCCACATACACATATATACGCACATACATATGTAAACATACACACACAAGTACACACATATAGGACAAATGTTGCCTTTAACCACTTTAAATGAGGGATAACTGCCACTTGGAAGCACATGTCACCAGCTATAATCTGTTAAATTTTGCATGATCCTGTACCAATACAAGTTAGTTAAATGACCCTAACTTTGAATGAACGAAACAGAGTGGATTTTTGCAGCATTTTTACTACACTATACTACTATTACTACAGCATTGTAAGTTACACCTGTTAAAAGTAACAGCTTAAATGGGTACCTTTGATATTGACATAATTGGTATGTTGGTTTATACTACTAGAAACCCCGTTTAGGGGGAGCAAATATTTTTATTTTCTCCTGACAATCTGTTGAAGTGGTGCAAGAGAAGACCAAATTAATTAGCAGGTTGAAAAACGTACGCCAGTAGAAGAACGTAATTGTTCTTTTGGAGAATGATCCCAGAATGTCAAATGGTGAAATTTCCTCACCAGCTTTTCTATATCTCTGTTCATGAAAATAACCTACATCCTCAGAAAATGTTGCTTTTTACTTAACCAGGAGAAGCTGAGTCTTCACTGTCACCACACTAAAACTACCAAGAGCTTGCAAGTAGCAGATTACCATAGCTTCACTTGGTTAGTACTGTTTCAAGGACTGTCAAAGCAGCAGTTTTACGCTAAGCCAGCTACACTTGTTTAAAGCTAAGGCCTTTTATTTCCTGATACAAAGCACCTGTTGCAGAAGCAAAACAGGGCAAGAACAGAGCATATGATAGACTGCTATAATGAATACTCTCAGAAATCTCTTATATACACTGAACTTTTACAGCTTTTCCTGTGCTGTCCAAAGGTTCGAAGAGTGATTCTCCACAAAGTGAGCACTCATTTCAAGGCCTATCTATACTGCTTCTCCAGTGCACTTGAAGATGCTAAGAAACACAGGCACTGACTCTGTGAGTACTTCGGGGCTCAAGCACCCACCAAAACATTTAGCAGGTGCTCAGCACCCACAAGCCATGGCCGTTTTGGTTTTACAGCAGCAGGAGCCTCGTCAATTGCAGAGAAAACTGACCATTCAGGACCAGCTCTGGGGCTTCGGAACAAGATTTGGAACACTTACATAGTAAGCAGGACAATAAAACATGGCACAATATGACAGCAACAGAGAAGGTAGGGCACTGATTTTCACCCCCTCATTACAAAAGCAAAAGGGACATTAATTTAAATAGTGATAAATGAATAAAAATGACAAGAATTATTGAAGACACACACAGCACAATTAGACTATTAAATTTATGTTGATTAGATAATATCGTGGCTAAGTACTTTAGCAGGATTAAAGAATGATTGGACATTTGTAAGAATACTAAAAGTTACAACAGTAAATATTTTTAAAAATCCTAGAATTTTGGAAGTCTACAAAGCATCATGTATAAACTAACCTCTAAGTAGTGCAGATAAGAAAGCAATATAACTTGTCTACAGGTTATGCCATATGTCATTCTTCATGAGTTGCTCACCTTTCTTCTAAAGCAGATGGCCTTGCTCACCTTTCTTCTAAAGCAGATGGCCTTGCTCACCATCATAGACCACCTCCCGGACCAGACGAAAACTGCAGTGTGGCAGCTTCTTGTGTGTCTTTGTTTATTGATTTTATTTTGAGGGAAGTTTATAGGAACCTCTACAAAGTAAACAGTCTTAACATTATAAAAAGACATTTCACTAGTTACTATGTTTTTCCCTTTGGGAAGTACATAAAGAACATTTAAAAAGCTATCTTGATATTAAAATGTTGAAAGACTTTTTTTCCCCATGAAAAGCAATTTATTTTGATGTCTTCCAGACAGATTTTTATGTGAATATATAATGTAATACACATATGGGAAGATCTCAACATAACCACTTGGTAATAGCTGTATTAAGAGATCATCATATCTTATTTTGATATGCTCCCTTAAAGAAAACCGCAGCAACTTTAGCTGCAACATGATTTTCATTAAATCACCCATCTACATTGCCTCGCTTTGGCATTATCAATCATTGTTTGTTTCCCCCCCCCCCCCCCCGGTTCAAAGAACTCATAAATCAATCAAATATTCTAAAATTAAAATGTCTAATAACTCCCTGTAATTTTATTACTGTTCTTTTATGATAATTGGACAAATAATATACCTTATTTGAACACTGCCATTGGCTTTAAATTAGCAAACCAACATACAGGGTGCCACCTAGAAGAAAACAGTGATTTTTTCCTCTTTAAATCTAGGGACAAAATATTTAATGGTGGTTTGAGTAAAATTGGTGGTTCGCAAATATACTTAACATATATGTCTGGCAGACTATGCTCAGACTGACTGAATTATTTATAGTACTTATTTAGTCAGTGTGATACAAGATATCCTAAAGAATAAAGCAAGCAGTTGGAGAGCAGAAGAAACATATTAATATTTGCATATGCTTATGTAAGAGAAATATCAGGTGACATAATATGTCCAATTATATTTTCATAAATACTCTCCTTCTACATTTTGGATCTATTTAGCTATTAGAGCTGCAATTAACATTAGCTACTATATATTGCTATCTTCTTTGATTATTAAATTGAAGCATTTACTATAGTCAGGGCTAGCCTAAGGGAGTGCACTCAGTGGACATTATAAAATGTGTTATCTAGCAAAGGGAAATAAACCATAAGTTAGTTGTTTTCTTACAGAAGTCATGAACATATTTATAATCCTAATATTTCATAATTGTATTCCAGTTTAAAGATTATACCAATTATTTTATGCCAGAAGTGTTTTATCCAAAATGTACTTTATTTGAAATACAGATTTTAGCAACAGACTTTGTTAACCTTTCATAAAATACATTAGCTTTCATATCTATATCTTTCTATTAAAGTAACTGAGTTAGATTATAAATTAACTGTGAACACTTAAGCAGTATTTCTAAGTACATACAAACAAAAATAAAACATACTAAGTATTAATACAATTAGTACAGATAAAACTAAATTACAACAGAAGTAAAAATGTAAACACATTAAGCTGATGTCCAAGATAAATTTTCAAATTTTAGTTCCATCTACATCAAGATAAAACAACTAAGACATTAGATACAGTACAAAACTTTACAGAGCCAACAGTGCAAGTATTGCAGTAAAGACACCCTTCATCTTCTACTATGTTGCTATTAACCTAAAGTTTGTACCATCAATTGCATCTAAAGGGTAGTTCACAGGACAAGGAATGTATGTTGACTGTTTCTAGCACCTGTGTTTCCAACCTCTAAGTCACAAAGGTTTTTGTTTTTTTCAAATTGCATTTTTAACAAAATTGTACCAATTTGTTCTCTACTGGGATAAAAAAAATTAACTTCTAAAGCAAACAGCTCATGTCCATTGAAAGATACTGCTGAGATAATGCGAGTGTGATTAACAAATTAGATGCATAAAACCTCTAGTTTTTCCTTTTCATTGTGCTACATTCAAAAAGTTTTAGTAATGTATTAAAAAGAAAATACCAAGTGCTTTCAAATGAGTTAGCTCTTTTTCTCCCATTCAGTAGAATCCATTTAAAAGACACCCTGATAGGAAGCACATGGGCTTGATGGCCAAAGCTTATACAGAGAATGACAAGTTCAAGGACTCTGGATAAACTGCACTGCCTGGTGCTATCTGGCAAGTCTAGTCACAGCAGGAAACCTTTTTGAATTGGTATTTGTTAAAATAAAATCTAACTTACCATTTTTACAAGCATTCTATATTACTAATCTTTTTTCAAGCTATGAAGTAAAAGAAAATATCAGAATTAATTCCTATGAGTCCCATAATTGAGAAGATGGCTTAATTGACATGTTTCTTTTAGTACTGGAGTGACAAGAGAATTTCATTATCTTCAGTAAGGCAAGGGTGTCACACAAGGCCTGTGGGCTCAATTCAGCCCATGCAGACTCCCCATTCAGCCCACTGGGCCACTGCACATTTGGGGGCATGGTCTCCTGCAGAGTTTAGGGCCCTTTGGCCATGGCTGTCAGTGGTGAGCTTGGCTTGCTGCCACTGCCCCCAGATCATTGTTGCAGACCTGGGCCTCCTTCCCTCAGACTTCTTGTCATCACTGGACACCATACTGCTGCTGCAGTGGCATGGTGGCCACCCCTGTGCTCTGGGATGGATCCGGACCAAATGGAGCTCCATGGTTTGTCTCCAGCCTGGACCCCAAGTGTGTTTGATGCCCCTGCATTAAGGGGTCAGACTTCTGTAATACTACCCCTCTGCTAGTCTGCACAATTTATTCCTCATGAACAAACCCAAAACAACAATATCATTACAAAAGCTTCAGCATTTACCTTATGCTACATACATAGAGCTTCACAGCTTGGGAAATAACCTAATGCAAACTGAAACAGTCCCGTACCAAACATCAACCAAAGCTGACATTAAAAAATATAACTGTATTCATAAAGCATCACCTTCTTCCTTCTAAGAGGATTTGAGGTGCTGAGCAACTTATTAAAAACAAAAGGCAATAATAAAAAGTCCTTGTTATATTTCAAACCATTTGAGTGAAACACAGAAACACGCAAGAGAAAAGAGGAAGGCAAACCTTCTAATATCTAAATGTACACGTTTAATGAACAAAAAAGTGCAACTTTTCAGCAACAAAATACTATAGCCTGTCATTGTGCAGAAGGCAAATCAATAAAGATCTGCCAGATCTAGATTTCTAAGGTCAAAGTATGTTGGCAGCATGAAAAGAATGTACATGGGGAAAAAGGATACTAGATTTGGAATTGCTGGGCAGACAGGTCATGGCTTCCCTCCTTTAGACAAGGGACTGGGGTCTTCAGAAAAGAAGACAGACAGACAGATATTTGGAACACACTCTAAGTGCTGAAAACCTACAGAGAAAAATGACAGTGGAGCCAAATGCTGGTGAAACAAGTATCAATACATTTTTATAAGAATCCATCCTCCTCTTCCATGGTGGGCAGATAACCCTGACCCATTGCTAAGAAGCTGGTAACATGGGGAGACTGCTTAAGCAAGAGTGAGGATAGTTCTTAGTTTGGCCAGAACAGTGAAGAAGAGCAACAGTGTTGCTTTTTTGCTACTGTTGAAGCCTGACAGAAGCACTCTCATGAGGATTTAATTTTAAACAGTCCCTAAAACTAAGAAAGGGGGTAGGGCTGGGAACTGGCACTCTATCAAATATATTATTACATGCTTTAGACTTACAGACAACTTGGAAGCAGGGGATTTTAAGATGCTTATGCACCACACTTTAAAGCAAAAGAGTTCTTTATGGCAGGCAGCTACTGATCATAGCAGATTAGAGAATAGGAATATCAGACCCCAAAGCATCTCTAGTATGAAAAAAGAAAAAAGGTATTATCCTATGGGACTGAAACTAGGAGATAAATGCTGGCAGTACTGAAGTACTCCTGGACTTTGGAAAGGTAGATCATAATTTCCCAACAAAAACATTAATATTAGACCTTATTCTGACAAGTAATAAGGAACTGATCACCAAAGGGGAAAAACAGTGATTGATGAGAGGTAAATGATCATTATCTGGTTCTTTGTTATGTATGAACACATTAAAGAACCCACTTCGCAATTTAAGAGGGTCAGCTTCCCTAAGCTAAAAATAGTTAGAGTCAAAATTGACTGAGGTGTTCTTGGGTGACTGGTTCCTTTAAGGGGAATGGACCCAGCTCTCTGTGACAGCTCAGCTCCCACCTTGGCCTGGTGAGAGGCATTTGATACTAAAAAAGGTTTGAAAATTAGTTAACATGGGAGATCATGTATAACAGGGACGGAAAAGCCTCAAACATGTAAATGAAAGGAGATGCAGGAAACCTGGAGACTCCCAGAGGCTCCTGACATAAAGGAACAAAAAATTAAAGAGTAACCTATGGACCAAAACAGCCCTGGCCTTAGATAAAAAGGATAAACATTCATATTACAATATATGACCTGTGAAGGACTATTGAATATTGTCTTTAGCCCAATCCAAGATGACTTCAAATTTAAGATAACCCCCAATAATCATATTCTATATATGGAAAATGTATCAATACGTTATCATTTTCCATGTGTAGAATCTAATTATTGGAGGGTCACTTAAATTAGTCTCCCCCACCAGTGTAGCAGGGAAAGCAGCAGCTAGGGCAAAGTGGAAGACGGGGTTGGTCAAGCATGGCAGCTGTGGCCCCTGCCCTGCCAGGCAGCAACAGCTGAGGTAATGGTGGCCCCAGCCTGTGGGGCATGTAAAAACGATAGCAACAACTGCCTGCCCTCCACCTTGTACTTGGATCCAAGATGAGGAGCTTCATTGAACTTTGTCTTGCATTTGAGTAAATATGTTAATCGTAAGCTTTAAACCAGCAATTTTCAACCAGGGTGCTGTGGCATTTTTGGGTGGCATAGCATTTTTAAGGGTGCTACACATAGCACTGTTAGGTGTGCAAACACCTACACACAATTCACAAGATAAATGCAGAGATTTCCAACAGGAATCCATACTGTCAAAAAAATACTCTGATCTGTTGCAGTCTTTCTGAGTTCTTTGAATCTAATAAGGCTGAGAACCACTGCCTTAAATAGAACAGTTGTGGATTAAATACTACCTGAAGTGTCTTCAAACCAAGAGAGTTTTATTTACCTTTGGTTTTCCAAGAAAGAATAAGAGCCTTAAATGAACATAAGTCTTAATACTTGTCCACCTGGATCTGCTGAGATAGGAAAAGCCTGTGACAAGAGAAATGAAACAGCACATGCTTGTAGCATTCTAGCTGGGAAGCACTCTGGAATGGCAAGTTTGTGACTGGAAAGTATCAGTAGTTGCCTAAATAAAACTGCAACGTTAGAAAAATACTTTGCTAGATATAGCAATGCCACAATTCCTCAGTCACAAAACAGTAGTTTACTTTAGTTAAAGAATTAACCTGGTACACGCGATGTGAAAAACAAAAGAAGAAAGTGAAGTTGATGACAATAACTATTAAGATAGCAGCAGCTGACACTAGATACATTTGGAAGGCTTGCCTATGATGGCTCTACACTTGACTCAGTGAATCAGCAAATCATTTCCAGTCCTATGTTCCTAAATGAATACATTTAACAAACCTTTGCACGTTGGAGTCTTCCCAGGTGACTGGAAGGAAACAGTGTCATACATTATGAGTTTCTATTTCTCTGGGGAACTAAGGGAATAGAGATAAGGGACTCAAAAGATGGAAATATAATTAAGGCAGACCAATACAGGCTCACAGAAAACAGATCTTGTCTAACAAGTTGCATATCTACCTTTGATATTACAAGTTTGGTTGATAATGGGTGACTGCACTGATGTAATGCATTTAATTCTCCAATGTGTGTGAAATGGCCACCCCATTCTGATTAAAATACTGGCACTATAAATCAATACGGACATATTCAGTGAACCAACTGGCTGCTCTTAAAATACAATGTTAATTGGGAACCATCAATAGTGGGACCTCAGATAGGTCAGTTCTCAATCCACCATTTCCTCAAAATTTTTAATCTTCAAAGAAAGTGTAGAAGTGACTGGTAGTAAGCTGGCAAAGCTTGACTGACTAGTCAAGGATGAGACAGGTAGGTTATAAAGAGCAATCTGAATCACTTCAGGAGATGGTACAAAATGTAATACAGCTAAACGTAAGTTATACATCTATCTAGGAAAAAAAGTAGGCCAATTATAGGATGAGGAACGACACTCTTGAATATAGTGACTTGGGAGGCAACCTGGGTCATGAACGTTATTTCTCAGTGCAATGCTCTGGCAAAGAGCAAAAACATGATCCATACAGGAACAAAAAATAGAGACCACATACATGCACACAAATATTTAGATCATTACAGGAATATTACTTCCAGTTTTGCATGTCCACACTTCAAAAAAGATGTTTAAATAGTTGATAAGTTCAAGGAAGAATTCTAAGAACAATTATGGCTTTGAAAGAAAAAGGTTCCTTGCAATAAGATATTTAAGGAATTCAATATATTAAGCAGAGCCATACCCAGGCATTTTGGTACTCAGTGCAGGTCATGTACAGAGTGCCTCCTTACATGCTACTACATAATATTACTTCAATTTGATTTTGCACCCCTCTGTGTGAGGGCACCCAGTGCCTGTGCACCACAAGCAGAACCCTAGCTAAGGTAATGATATTGAGCTTATGAAAGATAAGGTTAAAAGGAAACTCAACTGTGATCTAACTGCCTACCTACAAGAAAAAATATTAGCAGAGGGGTCTGTATTAGGAGACAAAAGTATAACAACATGTAAAAGCTGGAGGTTGAAGCTCAAAAAATTCAAAACTTAATGTGAAAAATGTACACAGGAGTAATTCACCTTTGAAACAGCTCATGACAGGAGGTATTGATGAATTCTATCACACTTGGCATCTTTAAAAATCAATATTAAAAGCTGGCTTAAAGATACACTGCAGTGCAAAACAACTTTACTGAGCTTAATGGAGAAATTGCTGAGTGAAATTCAATGGCCTGATGAATTCCAGAATAAATAATCTTTAGTGTTCCTTTGACCTTAAAAATCTTAGAAATATATCTTGGAATACAGTAACTTAATAGAGGTGATGTGGTAAAAAAAATGAAAAATGTACTTTTTATTCCAACAGTTTAAGACTTGAAGGCAAAGGAGCTGCCAATACGTCACAGAGAATTTTCCTATAACCTATTTCTAAATGGAATATAGGGCTGGAAAGGATCTCAGTATATTACTAAGTCCAACCCCTGCTCAAGCCAGGATCATTCCAGTCCGAACCATTCCAGCCAACTATTGTCCCTACCTGCTCTTAAAAACTTCCAAGGATTGAGACTGCACAAATCCCTAAGTAACATGCTCATTTATAAGTTTTAAAATTATCTCCATTATCCAGCCTAAATTTCCCTTCTTGTATTTAAGACCATTACTTCTTGCCCTGCCCCTGCAGCCACATGGTCCATTACCATCTTCCTTATAATCACACTTCATGTATTTGCTTCTGCATTTTATTTCTGTATTTTTCTTCCCTTATTTTTTCTACAGTATTTGCAGTCCACTTTTCCGAGGGTGTCCAATTTACACCAATCATGTATTTGTTCTTTTCTTTCTCTGCCCGTTATTTATTTCCCACCTACAAACAATCCTTTGCAATTTGTTAGAAGGTTGAGCACAGCTACCATAGACAAAAATAGGGTCCTGATTAAATATAAAATGAGCAGAAGCTTTCTAGAAACCAAAGGCCCCCAGCCTGCAAAGGGATTTGCATATAAAAACCCGTACTTTAACACACATGCTTTCCAATAAATTAATACAGAATAAGGTTTTTGCTTGCAGAACCCTTTGCAAGGCTACAGCAAAGAGGATATGTATGAGGATAAAAATACAAAATTGAGAAACTATAAATATCTGAGCTTGTAGTACTTTAAAACTGTATCAAGATTTTTAAAAACTTAATAAATGGCATCATGTAGCACAGCAGATTAAGACCAGCTATAAACCAGGATAATTCATAACTGTATAAAGGCATCTAACACTAACTGCTTCTATTAGTAAAACAAATAATCTGATTTTCTCATGTACTAAAATCCAGCATATAAAACAAAGCTATCCATGAACACAGAGATGGGCAATTAGGGTCTTCAGCTAGTGAGTTCAATATTCCAGATCTCTACCCAGGATTAAATATTCCTTTTCTTAAAAAAAGATCAGTAATTCACAACTCGTCAAGGTCAATGGAATATTAGACTGGCATTACTATAATACTTTAAGCCCTTGCCTTCTAACCTCAGAGGCAGTGGTTTACTGCAGACTGGTCTTGTCTGCAACTGAGTGATATGTATGCATAAATTACTGGTATGACTTTCAGAACAGAATCCATAGTTATCTGAGGTTTGACAAATGCATCCCCTTACCTAGGTGCTGACCATTTCCAGGGAGGAAATGTAGTGTCTTGCACTCTAACCATCAGAAAGAGAAGATCTTCCTATCTACTGGTGTCCTGCAGCAGTCCCAGTGAATTTCCTGCTCACAGAATTCTAAACTTGCCACAAGTAGTCAATAGACCACAAAGGAGTTGTCTGACTTCACTATATTCACATGTTGTCTCAAGGAGTTAAAGAACACAAGGGAGAAACCCCTAACTGCATTCTAGTACAAGGTCCTGCATACAATTATTCTGTCTACCACTAGCTGCTATGGAGTAGTATGAAATATATCTTTTTGACATGGAGGGTTTTCATGTATCCCTTATGTTATAAAAGTGACAACAAATTGAACACCTTACTCTTAAAAACTTCTTTCTGTGTATAGTAATTGATTTTTAGTAAATATTTCCCATCTTAAATAGGATTTTTTTAATGTGTTACTGGTATAGAACCAGCAGCCACACTAACAAATTAGACTATTATGTGCTATCAGAACTAACAAGCCAGCTGTAATAATCCTGGCCTATTCTGACAGCATATCAAGCACAAGGAACCTCATAGATTGCAGATTGAGTTGGCAGGATTGTTTAAAAACGAACCAACTCCTAAAAAACTTAACTGATGAACTTGGTGACTGCATATCAGACCTGCTAAGACAAACCTGAAATCAGTTTCCGAGCATGATCATGGTTTTCCTTCCTCTGTACACCCAAAAAGTCTTCTTTGCTAGGGAATTTCTTCGGATCTTAGCTATGAAAAACAAAGCTAAGATTTCAAAAAAATTCAAGGCCAAATAAGAGACTTTTGCCAATCAACCACATTTATTAACTTAATGCTAAAAATTATTTTTAATGGCCACAAAGTTCTAGCAAAAGGTTTGCATCACTGATGAACATCAATTGCTCTTTTATATTCTGAGCATATTTTTAAACTAAGGGCATGGACAGACATGCATCTGAAACACTCCAAATCCTAGAGCACTTTAAATTCAGCACCGCATGAGATAGATGTCACCTCTATTTTCCACCTCTCCAGGGGGCTGGAGAGCAGGAATTCCTGCACGCCTCTCTCCCTGTCTGCCCCACCTCCCCTAGTGACCCATGGGGATGGCTAATGGAGCACCATGGGATGCCAAAAGACAGATGGAATATGCAGATATTTCAGGAAGCATTTAAAAGGTGTTCCTTGTTTTTTTAAGGTCATATTTGAAATACTTTGGCCATTTTTTAAATGCTTCTTCAGCCACACGTCTCTAACTTTGCTGTTTGGAGCACCTCAAACAGCATGTTTGTCTAGGGCTTAAATGTTACATTTGTGACTCCATCCAGGATCTAGGGTCTAGCATTTCTTTCACAGGTTTCTTCCTAGGAGCTGGTACTGGTTTGGCTTCAAACTCTCTTTCAGTAACTGAAAAGAAGGGATTTTCACTGTCAGGTAGGCTGCTTTTTCCACAAGGTCCCAGTTTGCGAGGAGCAGCAACGGGCTTCTGCAAGTGATGCATTACGGAAGATAACTTGGAATCAAAAGAAGAAGAGGTCCTATGTGTAATGGCAGACTTCTTCCCAAAGTTCTCCTTGTCCAACTGGTCTGTGTTCATCTGTGTTTTTGAGCTGTATGGTGGCTTATCAGTTGGCAGCAGTGGAGCTCTTCTTTTCTTCCCTTTGCTATCATTAGGACTAGTAGTTTCACATGGAAGTACAATACTTTTCTGGACAAGCATCTGGTGAGCACCAGCAAATATGGGGGCCCACAGAGAAGGTACAGACTCTTTCTGCTGGCCGATCAGGAACTCTCCATCAGTTTCCTCAATTTTTCTTTGTATAATGTCAACTAAGCCCTTGTGTTTCTTTGGTGAATCAATGCCTATAATTTTAGAAGTTGGTTGAACACTGATTGAATTAGTATACAACAACTTCATTCATACCAGCTTGGTTATCAGTCTTATGAATATAGAAAACAGAGTATCATTTTCCCCAAATTCTGGAGAGCCAAAAATGGAAAAGATGGTATACATTTAAATGCAGAAGACTAGAAGCTTCCTATGACAGCATCAGGAATACCAGCATTTAACTGTTGTGAACATCAAGTGCTCTATTTATTTTCGTTCAAAGAGAGCGTGTCTACATGTGATATTAATGAGGCACAATAAACTCTGGTGCAGTTCACGCTGGAATTTATTGCTCTCAGGTGCACGTGTAAATGCAAACTGCAGCATATTGATCTGAGGCAGTACAGTCCCAGCAGGCAAGGGAAACTGGGGTAGGGGGTGGTGTCTGCTTGCCAGCCTGGAGCTCCACCCCACAAGCTCATCATGCTGCACAGGGGCTGGCTGGGGCATGAAGGTGCTACAGTGCAGGGCTAGCAAGCACTGGACACCATCTACATGCGTGTTGCAGTGGAGTAAACAACTTCACCATAGGATAGTACTTGTATATTATCCTATGGTGGAGTTAGTACTAGTACTATCCTATGGGAGAGTTAATTAGTTTACTCCAGGCTAAAAGGGGTGTATGTGTAGATGGTGAGGCTTTACTGTGGAGCTAATTAGTCAACTCTGCAGTAAAGCATGTTGTGTAGATGCACCCAGGGAAGATTATCTTTTTACTTTTGCTCAATGAGAAAATTAGGAGAACTGATTCTATACATTTAATTGTTCAATTCTTTGAATATTTCATTTTAGAAAAGTGCATAGAATACATGGATCAATTTAAAAAAGTCAAAACTGCCAAATATTCTTGCACCTCTACCCCACCAAAAAGGGCATTTTTTACCTTCAAGTCTTGTGTTCAAATACTTGAAGATAGCTTTGACCCATTTCCTTTCCTCTCATTATTCTCCCAACCACCACCACATAATTTACAGTGTACAGAACAAACTACGTTCAATGTATGTTGATTTGTCCATTTGTGTAATCATTGGCATTTGTCCTAAACCCTGGATCAAAAAGAGTAGGAGGATCATGCATGTCTCACAGGCCCTATATCCATAGATGCTGGATTTGTAGCGACGAATGCTATAATTGGTCATAAAAATGAACTTAAGTTTTAAGTGTGGTTTCAAATTTAAGTCCAGATTCTTCAATTAACTCTCTAATATATGCAGGTATATGCAACAGTACTTCATCACATTGCCTACACAGGACTCATCTATAGTTGATTTACTGCTTTTCTTCTCTGTATTCATGGTTAAAAAGGAATTACTTTTACATTGTTCAATACACTGATGCATTATAACTCAATGACTAGCATGTCAATTTGGGAATCTTTGCAACTTACCTCTCCTGCTGCAAGCAACCAGGCGTATATACTCGCACATTATTTCCCGAACAATGTCACATGAGACTCAGTGAAATAAAGCAACCTACTTCTAGACTGCAAACACTCGTTTCTAACATATATATACAAGTAATCTTCTGGCATTATATTTTACTGTGCAAAAGTAGGGGTAAGAACATTAGCATAGCTCAGATGCATTTAAGGAAGATTTTTTTCACATACCCTAGTCTTAATGTTGTTGTCATAGACTGAACAGTTTGTTAAGTTATAAATAGTTCTTACAAAACTTGGAAAAACAGTGAATTAATTTAATGTAACTAGTTCTGGGCATTATTGGTTTGCAGTCTGAACTATTTAAAACTCCTACATTTTAATTCTTTGGGTTTTAAGTTATTCCTGTAGTGAACGTTTATTTCAAGTAATAGCTTTTTTTTGTCTGAACGTTTTAAGGGCTCCCTAATTATAGCTCAGACTGCATTTTTTGGTTCAAGGTATGAAAACGTATTATTTTTTGCTATTATTAATTCATATATAATACAAACTTCTTGGTATGCAATGATGTTGCTCTGCTTCATTATCTGAAATCGCCCTTGAAAAATTCAGTGTTTCAACATCAACACCAGAAGCCATTTGAATACAGATAATGTTGTTTCAGTTACCCTGCAAAACTTGAAAAGACAAATCCTACTTACTTATATCATGGTAGACTGAGGTTGCCTCTTTTGTCAAGAACAAAGGTGGTTTCTGTGGTGACATAATCTCAATTTTCATTAATTATTCGCAACAATGTTTCCAATGGCCTGGGAGGGAATATAGAACAATGATTAGAATTTATACACTTCATCTTTTGAAAAATTTGAAGTAATTAGGTTATATTTTCAAACTTCCTCCAAACAGGCAAATCTAGGCAGTAAATGTTTGGTCCCACCAGGTAAGCTCTTCCTAACCCTTACCACAAGGTAACAAACAGATATTAAACTAATCTCAGCAATATTACCAGACTATAATGCTAAACCTTCATGTATGCCCCCAAATCCCCAAACAGGGGACTTTGCAAGATTTTGAGAATTTAAATTAAGAAAACTGTAACAGGGAAACCTATCCCTGTTACCAGAAGATAGGTTGGTCCCTTTAAGACCAGAACTTTCTGGGCACAGCCTGCTGGCAGGGAAGGGGTTAAAAGCTGAGCCTGGCCAGCTAGTCAGGTGACTGGAAGGGGCAGGCCAGAACTATAAAAACCCTGGGCTTGGCAGCAGTAGAGGGGCAGTGGCCAAAGGGGAAAGAAGTTGTGTATGGGAGCTCCCCAAAGAGGCTTGGCTGCTGGTCTGACTGCTGTAAGGAGGGAACTGCTGTTGATCCTCAGAGAAGTGGTAGCAGTGCCACTGGGAGGAGCATCACAGGCAATGAAGAAGCAGAAGCACCAAGCCACAAAGAAAATATAAGCTGGCATTGCTGCCTTCTTCAATTTCTATTTTTTTTGTTATGGCTAGAACTCACTAACTGACTACACACACACACACACACACACACACATATATATATATATATATATATATACACATACACTTTGGTTGATTGATAAATTGGTGGTTTGTGGATGAGGCTGTAGGGGTGGAGGAGGCCTCAGTAGCACCTTAGATGCAGTCATAAAAGGCCAAGGTGGCCTGGTACACCAGGTGTACAGTTGTGTGCTTTTGGGCTGGGACAGTGGGGGTTTGAGACCACTGCCTAGCTTTGAACTTGCGGCCCCTGGGCTGTGGGGCCAATAGATGGGCCTCTAGGCCAGAGAGTTGGGTCTCTGTATTGGAGGCAAAAAGGAGGGCCACAAGCCCCAAGACCAAGGAGCTAGAGGCTCAGAGTTGAACCCTATCTGGTGGGTTTAGACTGGAAGGCCTAGCTAGAGAAATACAGGGGTCAAGGCCCATGGTGGCTGAGAACCCCAACATAAAAATACAATAGGCATTCTCCTGCTTACAAGAACATCTGTATAAAATTTCCATCAAGATGTGGCAGGTAAGTAAAAGTGGGACACGAGAAACATTAAAGGACTTCAAGGGCGCCCCTCGTAGATCACAGATAGCAAGCAAAAAGATGCCGCTGGGGAGGGCAACCTGTTACAGAAACCTTAGGGAAACAGTAAGTCAGGAGCATATGAATCCAAAATACAGCAAATTCAATGCTGTCCATCACTTGTTACATACAGTTTTGCCTGTAAAGTTTCTTTTCCTTCCCCCAACTATCAGAACACAAAGGGCTACCTAACTTAACTAAATCCAAGGAAACTTCTTTTTTATTAGATTTTTACTTTAAGGAAAATAGAATACACCCATAAAAGTACGTTGTATAGGCTGATTATTCTAATTTTTCTGACCATATTTTGAGAACATTTTAAAACCAGAAGCAAGCATTTGAATGCCAAGTTGCCCAATTTTTCCTACGTCAAAAGAAAATGGCTCATCCAAGGCAACCTACCCTGGTATTCTACCTACAATGAATAAAAATTAGTCTGTTTGCCCCCTGCCCCACCATTAATTTATGGAGGATATTCTAGTTTTTAATTTCTGTGTCTTCCTAATTGATACTGTTTATCATTGTAACACAGAGAAAGTTATAAAAAAAAAAGAAAAACTTCAAATTACAAACACACAATTTCCATATCCTTAGTTGACTGATTTGAAAGATATAGATCCTGATTTAACACACTGATGTTATGCATTTATTTAACTCCATTTCCCCATGACCAGCCACCAATTTTTATAACTTACCCATTAAAAGATATTAGATGCATTTACATATTTTGTTGTGTAGTCTGTAACCACTTTATGTGTATTTAAAAAAAAATCTTCAAATATATCTTCAAACTACTGCATCAGGAAAATGTTAATTAATCCCCCTGTGCACTTCATATTATAATACCCTGAGTTCAGTCTAATCAACACATATAATTTCAGTAAGATTTCACTGTCCAATGCATATAAATCAGTCTTATACTAGTGCAAAAACAGTGTAGTCAAAGGATTTAAGCCAAAGCCAAAAAAGAGAGAACTTCCTTTCAAAATACAAATATTTTACTATTGAAAACACTAAGACCAGAGAACAGAACAACAATTTCTGTATTGCACCCTGTAACAGGGGCTCAGGAGGGAGCCCTGTTACTGAGGCAGGATCAGGCAAGATTGACCCAACGATGCCCCCCGCCAGGTGGAGGTAATCACTTACCCAGGGCAGGGCAGGGCAGGGCAGGGCAGGGTGGATTAGTCTGCCATGGACAGTATATATCCGGCAGCGGGGCATATGCATTTTGCCTCTGGGCATAAGAGAAAAGTGCAGGGCAACTGAAGCCCCAGATGGAGAGAGTGAGAGATGAGTAACCCACCTGGTGACCTGGGAAAGTGTCAAGATCGCAGGACTCAAGACAAGCTACTTACCTTGAGGTTCCCGCCACTCTGGTGAGTGTGGGAAGAGCCGGGGTTCCATTGAACTGCTTGGCGGGGGAACCCCGAGTAGAGAGAGACCCCCCTGGATGATGGGCAGACAGGGGGATCGCATGTAAGCCCTGGCCTTGACCCCAGGACTTCTACAATGCCAAGAGTGGCAGCGTGAGAGGCGGAGAAGCATCCGAGACTGCTCCCAGATGCGAGAGACATGGGGAACGCACCTCACTAACAAGACAATTAGCAGTAAGAATGGGAAGTGCTACATTGTATCTGTGAGGCATCTGGCCCTGAGCTAACTTATTGGCAGCTCAGATGCACCTCACTAATGAAGTAATTAGCAAAGCTACTGTTACTGAGCCATTCCTCCACTAGAAAATAAAAACTACACTGTGAGCATGTGTTATCTGGGTGGCGTCATTGATTCTTAGCTCTAAAAGGACACTGATACATTCTACATTTTCTTTCGATCCAAGTCGTGGCAGGCGAGTTCAGAAGAAGGTGGAGCTAGGATCACTCACCCGCTCACACACCCATCTTCTCATTTAACCCTTGGGCACAAAAGCTGCACCTGCCACTGAGAAGGTACCAGTGAAACTGAGTCATCTTTGATTTCTCAGTTCTATAAAATGAAGAATTCCAACACTGCACAAGAACTAAGTGTTCAGTGGTATCATAATCACATCCAGTTAAGTCCAAGTCATTACAGAACCTTTTCTATTTGCAAGGATTGATCAAATATTGTTTCCAATACACTGTTCAGGCCTTCCATCAAGTCAGCACTCAAAATCTCCTCTAATTATTCTTACCAAAAAGATGCTGTTTTCAGGATTCTATAAGAGTATTTCTTTATTTACTACAAATGAGGGAAGGATGGTGAGATTCCACCAACACTTGGAAAGGTACTGGTGTTCCAAAGAAGTTAACTAGACCAATCACTTCTGACCAATCACTTCAGGATCCCCTTCCCCACTTTTCCTTGCTCCTGCCCCAACACGCACCATTAAGTAGTCCAAACTTCTATTCTGACTTCCTAAGGAATTCCATACTGGACATTTCTGGGCACATTAGAATTAATAAAAGAAGTTAAAGATTACAGAGGACTGAGCCATAGTACAATAAACTCATCAGGCAAATACTTCTATCTTTCCTGTTATAAATGACAGGATTGTGATGAAATTTCAGTTCAGATTGTTTAATGTTTCATTTGATGTTACATAATAACCACTTGGAGGACAATGCTGCCAAAACTGCTTACTTATTAAAATCATTGAAATGCTGCCAAAAAGCTTCCATCCACTTATGAAGTTCTTCCCTATTGTCAGCTGCAAAAATTTGAGTCACAGCCTCTCCAGCCACAGGATTAATAATAGAAAAATTATGAGTTTTCTTGGAATCCTTATGCACAGCACGGATTGTGTTTTCCTAAGAATGATGATAAAATAGACAGACTAGTAATCAATTATTGCTGCACCGAGTCACAAATCTTCTGCTCAGCATTAGTAGCAGGTATGTACCACAGCTGACATGACACTTGTCAACTGGTCTGTTAATCCAATACAAATTTACTTTTTTATCAAATGTAAACAGAATAAAGGCAATATGAATTATTTTCTCATATATTAAAGGTGAGAGAAGGAAGTAACATAAAAGATAAAGGAATAGAACAGAACTGATACAGAAGAGATAAGAAGTTACATTGGGTATACATGCTGTAAGCACTTATTCCATAAAAAAGTCATCCCATGAGGCTCATCTTTCTTCAGATTAGTTTGGTAACTAGTTTAATACAAGTTATTCCATTTCTCTGACTTGAATTTCTGGTCAACTGCATTCAATAAAGATTATTTAGTTTTCCTACTTTTGTGCTGGAAGCCACTTTTGACTGCAGTTACATATTCTAATTTGATATCTATTTTAGTTTAGTTTCAGTAAAAGCAGGTCACTTTCCTAATACCATAATAATAGAAGCTTAAAAAGGAAGTGACCCAATCCAAGTTTAAAGAAATGTTGTAGAAGAAATGTTGTACCCACACATCTGTACTGGAACAAGTTTCCAACATTCCAACATTCAGAAATTTAAACTTTGAATTCAAACCCACAATTCTTATTATTTTGTTATCCTGACAATAATCAAGTTGCTACTTCAAAAACATATACATTTGTATAAGTGCTTTATTTAATGAGTTCTAGCTAGACTTGATTAAAATACTCTATCCTGAACTATGTTACAGCATTACTCTATCCAAGGCTTTATTCACTTTTCGGGGACGTGACTAAATTCGTTTTATCATCTAAAGTAGACTGAATTCTATTTTAATCATATCTGTGTCCCCTGATATGGTGTTACTACAGTGAAACATAGTACTTTCTGCAATCTGACTGAACAAAAGCCAGGTTACCTTAAGTACTTTTTCAGTGTAAGATATGGTAATATTTTAAAAATTCAAAATCTTGTGATGTTCATGGTATAATATCCTAACACAGACCTTGATAGTAGAGCCACTTTTTATTGCACACACACATTCAATGAAATTAAATAAAGCCATTAACTACCTCATTTAAAGGGATGTGGGGAAGAGAAAGAGAGAGGAGAGAGAGAGAAGACATTCTCTTATTTACACATATATCACTTCAAAACTGATTGAACAAGTCATTGTGGTTCACTCCACAGAACCCATTTCAACCTAATGTCAAACACCTGTTAGAAATATCAAATGTATACCTACAGAAATTAAGCTACATACTTTGTCCTGTGGGGATAAATCTAGTGCTAATACTCTGAAAAACAATTATTCTACAGAACATTCTCCAGATTTTTAAATGCATTACTGAGGTAACTATATGAAATACTAACAGCTGCTTGAAGCATATCTGATGGATTTGCTCATTTAAATTCTTCTGTCTAAAAATAGGAGATAAAGTAATTCATCCATAAGTGCTGTATATCCCATTAACTTGGGTAACCATAGATACCAGCCAAAAATTAAATCAAATAGATTAACATTTGACAGGTAAGAACTTCAAGCATACCATAGACAGAAGTTTATTTAATGATGTTTGCTGCAAGTTTTACCCCACAAATATGTTATCATTCAAAGGAGATAAATCCTCATGCAACAATCTATACCTAACACTTGAATATTTCAGAAATGATATAAGATATCATTAGAGTAATGGGCTGATGAGCTTACTAAGCAGCAAGGCATTACACAACATGCCTCTCTTCATTAACAAAAAATTATAATATAAAGTACTATGTTATAATACAACAGTGCCCTGACCTTTGACAGCATTATAGCAGTTGAATCAACTATGCTTACAGCTACTGTAAAAAAATAAATAAATAAAAGTCAGAACCAGCATGTTGATTAAGCTCAGTGTTTCTACTGTAGGCAGCCTTGTGGAATTGTCATTGCTCCTTTTCTGAGATGAGGGCAGTGCTCTGATCTAAGTGCATAAGAAGAATTTTTGGAGGGGTGCAATACTAAAGAGAATGGATAGATTTCATAAATTAAAACTTCAAATTCCCTCTTCCACTGCCCCAATCCCAAGCATCTCTGCCTGATAATACCCACCCCTCCACTCTGTCCCACAGGAAACTTCACTTTGGTTAAGTTAGCGTAGGCAAACTTTTCCAGCTGCGAGCCAGAATGACCCACCCTAGGTCAGAGGGGGTCAGCCCTGGCACTTGTCCCTATGGAGACATGAAGGGAGTATCTGCAATCAAAGCCCCTGCCCCCAAATTTTGCTGAAACCCCATGGGTCAGATCCAGTGGTAGGGTGGGCCAGATTTGATCCACAGGCTGTAGATTGCTGGCCCCTGTGTTAGGTAGTTCAAATAAAAGGAACCTTCCACTGAAGAGAAGTGGGACCAGTTCCTCCAAACAGTCATTCCTGCCCCCTCCCCTCTCAAAGAACAATGGAGTTGAAAAAGGCATATTTCAAAATAACCAAAGCTACTTACAATTCTGAAATCAAGATCACACATTCAATAGTTTAGAAAACAACTCTATATACTATGATTATGATTAAACAAAGCTTACCACTTACGACAAGCTGCTTTTAAATCACTTTAGCCCCAATTCAAAACAAAACAGTCTATTTGCATGATGTCATGTTTCCATCTTTGTTTCAGATTGGCAAAGAGGTATCATTAGACTTAAAACAGTGCTGTTCAAACTTGTTAATAGCAAAGATCACATCTTCCTCATGAGCCCATGGCTACTCTGCCTCTGGCTTGCATCATCATCATATGAATTACATCCCCACCCATATGTAATTATATAGCATCCATGTGTGAACTACAGCAAGTACAGAACTAAGTAGAAGAGCTATATTGGGAAACATATGTATTTTTAGAAGTCTTTAATTTAATACAGCAGCCAGAAAGAAGAGGAAGGAGCCAGCACCACACAACCAGCCAACCTTCCAAGGAGCACCAGCGGGCTATGAAGCATAGTTTCATAACCACTCAATTTCAACATTTGTGTTACAGGGCTCACCAAGTGGGATCTGGATATTATAACTGCTTCCCATTCACAAATCCACAAATTCTTTTAAGCAATTGTAGATCTGGCTTAAGCAATATTACTTGGGATATTATAAAGAGAGTAGATCTGCAAACAGTTAGCTGATCTGTGCCTTCCCGACATAATTACAACTTTTTTGTACATCTTGCCTACCCCTTTATTCAGGTAGGAAGACAATAGATGCTATATAGAGGTGACACAGAACATGGCCACAGTCAAGGCTGCAAAAAAGGAATCAACCCCTCTAGAATGATTATAAGCTTTTTAACCCTGAGATCTCAAAGTGTGGTTACCTTTTCAGAAGGACAAGGAAATTGCTGTGTGTTAAAAAATAATTCAATTTCTGAAATAGAAGGAGATATGAAAAGGACTGGATAAACACCCACCAAAAAACAGCAGTCAGCCACAGGTAGTGAAAAAAAAATTGTTGCCTCAGGCTAAACACCTTATGTAGATTTATAACAATCTCAGCTTGCAGGAAATAATGTTGGTAGGCGGAAAATAAGGGATTCAAAAGATGGTGCTCTACTGTCAACAAAATTGCCCCTCTCAAATCATGCAAACACTGTCACTTTGTATAAAAATAAGGGCGACTGCAACAACTACAGAGGTATCTCGCTACGTATAGCAGGAAAAGCCTTTGCAAGGGTCATCTTGGTGTGCCTACAACAGCTGGCGAGTTGTGTCTACCTGGAATCTCAGTGCGGATTCAGGACTGGAAGATCAACCCTAGACATGATATTCTCCCTGCGTCAACTTCAAAAAAAATGCAGAGAGAAAAACCGACTATTCAAAGATTTAACCAAAGCATTTCACACTGTCAGCACAGCAGGTCGACTTGCAGTCCTACAAAATGCCCACCAATTCTGTTAAGTGTTATATGTTCCTTCTATGACAACATGAAAGCAACTGTTCAGTTTGATTGGTCTACATTGGACAGCTTTGAGATGAAAAGTGGAGTGAAGCAAGGATGTGTTCTTGCCCCTACACTCTTTGGAATCTTCTTCTTGGTACTCCTGAACTGTATGTTTAAAGATATGGTAAGGTGGAGTGTATCTTCACACAAGATCAGATAGGAAACTCTTCAACCTGTCACAACTCAAGGCAAAGACTAAAGTTAGAAAGATGCTTATCAAGGAGCTTCTATGCACCAATGATGCTGCCCTTACAGCCCACAATGAAGACCTACTATAAGAACTCAAGGATCGCCTTTCAAGAGTTTGTCAGGCATTTGCTCTCACTATCAGCATAAAGAAAACAGTTGTACTAGGACAGGGAGTTCCACAAAATCCATCAATTACCCTTAATGAGAACCAGCTAGTAGTCCAAAAGTTCAGCTATCTAGGTTCTACAGTGACCACCAACCTCTCACTGGATGAAGAAGTTAATGTTCACATAGGAAAGGTTTCCACCACCTTCAGCAGACTAACTAAAAGAGTATGGAACAACTGAAAGCTTACCATCAAGACTAAAATGCTAGTGTACAAAGCTTGTGTACTCTGCACTCTCATGTATCGTGGGGAAACATGGACAACTTACACATATCAAGAAAAATGGTTAAATAGCTTCTACCTGCACTGTTTACACTGCATACTCAACGTTAAACTGAAGTACCTCCACATTGGTAACTTTCTTGCAAAGGGCAAATTTACCAAGTGTGACAGCCCTACTCAGACAGAGATGACTGCACTGGCTAGGCCATCTGAGCAGATTGGAAGATAGACGTATACCCAATGACATGCTATACGGGAAACTATTGGAGGGAACAAGAACAACAGGATGCCCTAAGCTTTGTTATAAAGACACATGCAAGTGAGGCATGAAGGCATTTGGAATTGATCCTGATCCATGGGAAACCTTGGCGAGCAATTGGAATAAGTGGCATAATTTTCTCCACCAGGGCATTAAAGCCCATGACAGGAATTGGTTCCAACAGCTTGAAAAGAAAAGAGTCTGTAGGAAGCAAGCAGCTCCCAAACCACCCAACCATGACACACACATTTGCAGCCACTGCCACAGATGATGCAATCTTAGATTGAACTATTCAGTCACATGAGACACTGCAAACCATGTACATCACAGGCTGCAATAACCACTGTTTCACAGATGAAAGGATGCCATTGATTAATAAAAAATTCCACTCTTGAAATGGAAGGAGATATAAAAAGTGTTGGATAAACAGCCACCAAAAAGTAGTAGCCAGCCTCAGGTAGTGAAACAAAATTGCCTCAAACTTAATACTTTATGTAGACTTATAACAATCTCAGTTTACAGAAAATGATGTTCGTAGGTGGAAAATAAGGGAGTCAGAAGATGTTTGTTTACAAAGGAACATGTCACTCATCTAGGCAGCAGAGGGTGGCAAGGGGAAGCCAGAAGGGCTAGCAAGGCCCCCTGCCCCCTCCCAAAACTGGGGACTGCCCATTTGGGGAAAAGGCAGAGAGTGGTGGTTGCTCTTCCCCTCAACTCCATGTTTTCCACCCCTCATACCTTCCTAGGACTGGGGCCACCCCAGCCTGAGGAAGACATGGAGCCTTCTTCCCCAGCTCCACTCATCCTAGTCCCTGTCGGGGCCAAGGGGCTGTGGCCAGCAGCCCAGGCACGTGGGCCGAGGAAGTTGGCACGGCGAACTAGAATTAGGCACAGACGCGTGGAGGTCGATTAAAGATTATTTTACTTACGCCGTAGATGGTCGCGGTGCAGGCAGGAAAACTTGCTTGAGTTGCAGTTACAGACAAACACAAGTGGAGTTTGCTAGGCTCCACCAAAGACACACGAGCGGAGTTTGCTAGGCTCCGCAAAACAAACACGATGAGAGCTCTCTGAACAGATACGAGAGTCCAAGCTGTGACTCTCAATGAGCGCACAGGGCAGGGGTACATCGAGGGATCGGTTGGTGACGGGGAGAGACTCTTGATGGGTGATCAAACCATCGGTCGGCTCCGAGACATGCGCAGAGTTTGCTAGGCTCTACCACGTGGCCCAGAGTTCTCCATGAGATGGATGCGGAGTCCTCCTAAATGAGGTCCTCCCCGGAGATCTCCGACCTGGGCAAAAACTGCTCAAGCCTCTTATATGGCTAGCAAGCCAATCACTAGCCGCCATGTGGGAATAATTTAGAAACAGCCAATAATGGGGAACAAATTTGCATGCGAGTGGCGGGAACTCCTTTGCACCGGGGTTTTCTCTCTGCAGCTGAGAACTGCACCGTGCAAAGAAAGCTCCATGTGGCAGGAAATAATTCTGCAGTGCCGAAGTGCACACACAATCATGGGTCATGACAGTCCCGAGTAAAAATTAAGCCAGGGGAATATGGTTAGAGGTGCAGTCTTCCAGGAGAAACTGTCCCAAAGTGATTTAACCCTGGTTGTTGCCATGTTATTTTTGTTATCTCTTGGGGTGGTCATTTTTGCTCAAAAAATAAAAAAGCTTCAATGTCTGTACACTCTTGATTTTTACCATGAGAACAGCAATTCAGGTAGAAACTGAATGGCTGTACCTGGCTGTTGTATTCAAACAGAAACTGTAACTCCTGTTAAGCCTGTGTTACAAAAACATCTCTGTTCAACAATGTTAGTACTTCAATCATATGAAGTTGAAGGAATGACTCTGATGTTAATGACCCCTTCAAGTTTTATTTCAAAGGAGAGAGGAATAATTCTATGGAAATTAATATCTATAGATAGTTTTCTGTGAGGTCTGGCCACTTTAAGAGAAGCTATTTCTGAAAGGATAAGAAAAATCAACTCCCACACAAAAAATAAAAAATGCTATACATCTGAGCCACTGGAGCAGATTTTTAGCTAGATCATTACTTCAAGATGTTTTCTCTCAATTTTGTTTAAATTGTAATTGCATAACTAAGAGGCATGTTATAAATGAGTACTACAGGCTTCAGTTCTGTGTATTTAATAATTTGTTATGAAAGAAAGTCCTAGTACAGTAAAGAAATGTTTATTGGTGTTAGAAACTTTCCAGCTTTACTAGTAAGGCACTCAAACGTGCATACAAATTTGATTTTCCTTTAATATAAAATAAACAAGAATGCATTCTCTAACAATATGACATTTCCATGAGACAAAACTTGGATGTATGGATTTTACATGCACCCATTCTTCAGAAGCCACATGAAAATACATTTTAGTAAGTAGGAATAACAATAACTTAGAAGATAAAACAGAAATCACTTTAATAGAGCTTCTTTTTATTAGATCTTTAAAAAAAAACTTCTGAAAACTAGGAAATACAATCTGGGTCATGTCCTAAAATGATGACCTATGATTAAAAATTTTAAATATGGCTTAAAAGTCTCTACAATTTTTTTCATATACTTTAATTTTAAATATGCAAATTGTTCAATATTTTAATTATTTACCTATAGACACATTCAATTCTAAATAGAACATCTTCAAAGTAGCATAGAAATGGCATTTATGATACCACCATAAAGTACTAATTTACAAACCATGCAGAAGGAATTTATTATGGCTTTGTACAAAACTTTGAATCATTATTAGCAAAAGCATTTAATTTTAGTAAGCTAATAAATATGCCAGAATGACAGTTTCAGACTAAAAATGATGCCAAATAAAATGATGCAAAATTTTTAAAGTTTGTTTGCAGAAATCCTGTCATTTCAGAGATAACACTATTAGACTAGTGCCAAGATACTCTGCAGAATTTCATGGCCTTTCATCTATAACTTTAAAACTATGAAATTAAAGTTACTATTCTTCCTAAAAAAACACATTTTAATAACCTTTCTTTTCACTCTTTTTTCTATCCTTTAGCATGTAAATTGAGTTAACCAACTTCTAGTATAAGAGATGTAGCTTATGTCCATTGTTAAGAAATTAAATGCCACTCACTAGAACATAAGGGGCGCGTACACAGATGCAAGCATGTGCGCTTGCAGCAGCTCAAATACAAGTGGTGCAAATTTGAGTCAGAGCTTTTTGCTTCAGAGCAGGTGCTCGGACACGCACTTTGTTGTGGAACAAATTGTGCCAATAGGGGCAAAATAACCCTGCCTGGCTCCTCCTGGATCTTCAGCCAGGGGGAGCTAGAGTCCAGGGCCAGCACCTGTGTTATCCCCAGCAGTATAAAAACCTACCCTGTCCTGGCCCCAGCAGTATAAAAAGCTGCCCTGGCAAGTAGCTCAGCGCTACTAGCTCTCAGGAGCTTGTGGGGCCCAGCCAATTGGTACCTGGGGACACTACCCCTTATGCCAGCTGGACTGCTGAAACAGCCCTGAGAGTTTCCTGCACCCTCTACCCACTGCAGCAGTGTGGCAGTGGGGGCTGCTATCTGGCTGTGACCTGCTGTGCACTTGCCAGACTCGGATGGGGAGTGCAGAGCCAGTAGAGGCATCTGCCCTTCTGGGCCAGCTGCCAGTGGACTGCAGTTGCAGGGTTGGCCTTTGTGCGGCACTACTGCCATTTGTGCCCGCTGCCCGGCCATCTGGGCAGCTATCACCCGGAAGATGTTCCGGGTGTGGTGGTCTGCTTTGAACTATCAAAGCATGTCCTCCTGGCTCAATTTGTCCAGGAGGTCAGCCACAGCCAGATGGGTGCAAGGTGCCAGCTCTGAGCAGGCAGAGTCCTGCCACTGGCCTCCCTAGCAGGAATTTTGGTGTTCCCTATTGGAAAACTGAAAAATCCCTGATAAAAAAAATCCCAAAGTCACTCTGTAAAATACCCCAAAATCCATGTTCGTCCACAATTAAAACAAAAGACCACTATAAAGACAGAGGCCAAGAGAGAGACAGTGATCAGTTGGACAATGTTTTATTGATATATGTTACAGTGTTAAGTCTCTCATAATAATAATAAAGTGAACTCTAAATACAGGTTTCATGAATTCATGAATACAAGTTTTGCTGCACTCCCACAGGGCAATGGCCCCCACACTAGGGGTTTGGCCCCCCCAACAGGGAGTTCAGCCCTGATACAAGGGGTACGGGCCCCCAACAGGGAGTTCAGCCCTGATACAAGGGTACATCCCCCCAGAGGGGGCCAAATGGCCCCCACAGGAGCTACCGCCCCCCTTGCAAGGCCCACCTGCCCCACCCAATTGCTGCCCCCCCCCCCCGGCCCCAGCCCCCACCATTTGCTGCAGCCCTCCCAATGGCCTCCGGTTGCCTCAGGGCATGGGCAGGGACCATGCCCTGCCCAGCTTTTTTAAACATCGATGTTTTTTTAGACCCCTGGATATCCAGGGGTCTAATTTTCTCCCTGCGCTACAAGTTTGTAGCGTGGGGAATATTTTTCTGTTCCCGCACGTGACTGTTACCCTGCCTCAAATGGGTTTAAGGTGGGGCAAGGAGAACATGCATACTTGTGTGGCCGCGCCCAAAGGTTGCCATTATTAGGCCACTGTTTACCAGTATTCACCTTAAGAGAGCTGTTTCCCCAGCCTTGGAGTAAGATACCAGATGACAACATATCAAGATAAGAATATGCTAATGTTTTACCAGTTACCACTGAGTGTCAATTGTTCATGAAAAGACAACAAAAAAAGCCAGCTTTATTTTACCTGATGATGAAGAAATCCCATCACCACATCGTCAGTCATGCAGGATGGTTGAACAACTAAACAGCAGCACATGCTTCCATACAAAGGAAGCCAGAAAGAAGATTCCTCTGAAAAAGTCACAACCATTGCCCATAAAGCCAGACAGTGATTTGTATATATTTTAACCTAAGAAACTTAGTAAACTAAGAGATAGAGCTCTTCACATAAAGCAAAGACTGAAAATAGGAGTTTCTTAGTATTGAACTTAACTGCGTACATTTTCATGCGTACATTTTGATTTTCACCAGGGTTGACTGTAGTTTTAGGAATAGGTTAGACAAGGACTTGTTATGGGATGGTTTGGACAGGAATGATCCTGCCTCAGACAGGGGCTTGGACTAGATGACATCAGGACATTCCTTCCAGCCCTACTTTTCTGTGATTCTATGATTTTGCAGGGCTGAACAGTCTAAAAACAGACGGGAGAGGCACTACTTTATATAGCTGTCAAGCCAATTTGTTTTCAGGTATTTTATGACAGTCTTTATCCAACATAAGGATTATTCAAGTGAAGCTTGTTGGCCTAATTCTCAAGATCATTATCAGAGCCTTTTCTGGTGGCACCATTACCAGTACAGCTATCATATTCTATCATACCAAGCAATACATTTGCTATCATATGGTCCTTCAACACAGTAGCTATTTTAACAAGAGATGATATATTTTTCCAGCAGCTCAGCCACTTCATTCCAAAGTACTATCAGAACTCTGAGCTGAGCTGCCATGAAAATTCTGATGACCTACTGCTATTTAATGATTTGTTCTAGCACTTCATTTAAACACTCATTCTGACTGTGCCTCACCTTTATTACCCTAGAGAGGCAAGTATACCGCAACACTCCCTGTGATGAAAAGCAATACAAGCACTATTTAACTATTCTCTCTCATAGTTGAATGCACTAGGTTGCAGAACACCTCCTCTTCCTCCTCAAAGCTCCTTTAGAAAGTGAGATGTGTTCTTGTTGTTTCCTTTTAAATTCCCTTGGTCTTCTAAGTGTAAGTACCTTTTATCTGCCCTGGTGAATGCTCAGCTCTGTCCTGAACTTTGGATATTCATTTCCTGAGGGATACACTACAGCTTAAATAATCTTTGGAACAAAGCAATTTAACTGTACGATTTTTCTAACTTTCGTTTTTTGGTTAAAGCAGGGCTGTCCAATTTCCATACAAACCCTGGGCCCAACACTACATGGGCAACACATTGTGGGAGCTGCCCCTGGGCAGTGCACAGATCTGACCAGGCCAGTGGGTCATGAAAGTGATGTACAGACACCTACCCCACAGACAACTGGACATCAGCCTCTGGGACCCATGGTCCACATGCTGGCCCTGCATGCAGCCTGCAGGCCGCCAGTCAAACATCCCTGGTCTGGAGCACCGTTTGGCAACAGCTCAGGTCCAAGGTTACACAAACATAGCTCCTACCACCAAAACTCTCTGACTCTGGGCTGGATCCAATGGCTCTGCAGGCTGGATCTGGCCCACAAACCATAGGTTGCTGAGTCCTGAGTTAGTGGCTCACATGTCCTCTGCAACTACTATAGCATATTTATTTTTCTTTGACAATCATAGAGATTCCATTTTTTCTGCACTTTTGATTAGCTTCCTTTTTAAAAAGAGTAAGTTTCTAAAGGTTAGTATCATAATGCTAAGTTCTAGTGTGCCCCTTTGTGAGCAGGGTTGACCTTAACTGTGCTTTGATTACTATTCCTTAGAAGGTCAAGTAAATTATTTCTTAAGCCAACTTTTGTCTGTCACTTAAAATTACATTTATAGCTACAATTTTAAGAAACCACCATATACAGTCTCTAAGCCTCTACCATTATGACATATGACCAATTTATAAATGTGTACTTAAACCCTTGTTGCTATTTTATAATATTAGAAGCAATTACATTTAAAATGTGATGTTCTTTATATCTTATTCCTGACCACAAGATGAGTGTAATACTATTAAACATTATATGATTTCTCTTTCTATTTAGCATAGAAATAAATGCTGTTTCTTCTGCACTCAGAAATTTCTTCTGAGATACCAAGGAAACTGTCAGGCATACTACTATTCCCCACAGTTCTCAAAATATATATATATATATATTTTTTTTTTAAAGATTTATCTTTTGAAGTTTAGGTCCACTGAACAGCTAGCAAGTCAGGTTTCATAAATCCCTAATTACAGCCAAACTATTGTGTCAATTGTTGGATGACACAAAAATGAATTGATTTCATTCAACAGAAAAAGGAGGGAAGATTCCAAAATGCTGATATTTGTCAAGAAAAGACTGTTTATACAATGAAGTGAAGAATGACATGCATTTATAAGTATTTTAAGCTATTATACCTAAGCCTGCTAAAAAACAAGATCTTACTTTTTGTGAAACAAATTTTGGGCAAAGTTACGTGTTTACAAATACACCAAATAAATCTGTACAAATTAAAGCAAAATACAATTCTGGGAAATGTGTTTGATGGAACATATGTTTAAAACTAGGTCCTTGCTAGTAATTAATTTTACATGCAGCCATATTTTCAGCAGCTTCCATGTTGTAATCCAGAGCCATGGATGGCACTCATTTCTAGTTTGGGAGTTGGGAGTGTATGTGCTTTCCAGCCCTGTAGTTGGAGAGCTACACAGGAGAGCATTCCAGCCAAGGGGCACTTGATGTCTGCTCCCTAGGCCACCCCAGCCCTTAGGGATTGATAGCCTGCTCTCTCCATTGCCAGGGAAAGGGACAGACTGTGAAATAGGCAGCTGTTGAAAAGCAGCAGCTGCTACAGTTTCTTGCCTGAGGAGAGTACAGAGAACTGCTGTCCTCACCCCATATACTCCTTGCCCCTGGCACTGATGGGGGTCACTCTGTCAGGGCTGGAACTGTCCCACAGCTCTGGGAGGGCTTTCCACCCCATGCACTCTGTTTCTGTTATTACCCCACTCCTTTTCTCTCAGCACAAACGTAATACCTGTTCATGGTCTAGGTCTGCTGTTGCTTCTTGTAGTTTCTTGTGCTCTCTCAAATCTGGAATCTACTTGGCAACAAGCTTGGGACTAAGGAGATCTACAACTAGGCCTAAAATGATCTAGTAGAGGTATGAATCACTTCTCTGTTAGCTCAAGTAGCAAGAAAAAATAAGCATTCAGAAATTTTTTATAAGTTTTTTAATTTCACTTTATCTTTTCTTTCCTTAAATTGGTGAATTGGTGGACAAAGCACATTTTAAATATTTCTGCTTGGCTTTTCTCAGGCAGTTATTAAAAAGAGTCTAGGCATTCCTGTAGATAATACTTTTAGGCACTGTGAAATGATTAGGTGCCATGCAACACCTATAAAATGGCCATAGTGTTCAGTAAGTTGCTGAGAGTGAACATTCTTATTTTTACTGCAACTAGGCAAGACATTTTTGTCCATTTCACAAAGATTTTTGAGATTCCAGAATTTTTTCTTATTCTTATCTGTACCCAGGACTTTTCACAATTTTTAAAGTAAGAGAACACGAAAAGTCATTTTCCTGAAAAAATAACTTCTAACCTGCTCTGACTTTTACCATTTGGGGCATTTCCCTCTGTCACAGGATGGGGTCCCCAGGGATGGCCGTGACGCTCCTAAGGCTCCGTGACCGTGCCAGTGTTGCCCAATGGGCACCCTTTTCCTCGTCTACCACGTCTTGCTGGTAATTATAATATAGGGAGGATGCCCTCGAGTTTTTGTTTGGACATGGTCCTGATGGACCCTGCTGAACCCTGTGGGTTCTTGGACCGCTCAAAATGGATGCCTCACAGGCATCCTGAGCCTTATGGGCTAGATGTGGCTCCAAAACCACCCCTTCACCATGCCCCAAGCCTCACAGATGGTAATTACATGTTACCTCTCTGAGGCCATAGTCTAGTTCAGCCTCTTGTCATTGTTGGGCTCTCCACAGCCCTGTCTCTGCGCCCACACTGGCATTGGGCCCTCCGCAGCCCTGTCTCTGCACCCACACTGGCACTGGGCCCTCCGCAGCCTTGTCTCTGCACCCACACTGGCACTGGAGTCTGCTCACACCCTTTGTCACTGCGCCCCCTGGTGCTGGGGTCTGCTCACCCCCTTTGTCACCATGCCCTCTGGTGCCGAGGTCCCCACACTGTAGTGGGCCCCCAATGAGGCCTTCTCCTTCCCCGATCCACTGGTTTACAAACAGCAACCAAAATATGAGCCCCTAGGTTATAACATGATACAAACAGTTCAGGGTGTGCTCTCTCCCTTTAAAGGAGTCAAACTTCCCCCCAGCACTAAGTGCCTTGTAGGCCAGGGTACCTGGTGAGCTCCTGGGGCTGCATTAGGCCTATATGCAGCATATCAGGTGGCCACCAGTGTCTCTGGGCAATTGTTCCCTGGAGGTTCCTTCCCCCAGCTGCCGCCAGAGAACTAACCCCTGCTGGTCTCAGCCCTGGGGTTTATATGTGCCCAGTGCCCTGCCTTCTTCCAGCCAGCTGACTGGGTACAGGTGCAGGCTAATTCCCTTGTTAGCCTGCTGCCATAGTAGCCTGCACCTGTGGGGTTTCTGTCTGGCTCTCAGGGCCCTCTCCCTAGGCAGTTTCTGCTCTTAAAGGAGCAGGCACTTTAGTACCTTGCAACACCCTCCAAATAATGTGGACCAGTTTATAATATTTATATTGCTTGAGTATAACACTCTGAATCACTGACTGAGGGATTTTAATTGCAGCACCTGTTGCTATGGGTATTCTCTTTTCTATGTATTTTGTATTTTTTTCCTTGGAGCAAATATATTTTTCTTTAACATATTTTAATGATGTATGGCCCGCAAGTCAACATGATTCAAAAAATATTTTGTTCTTAGCCTTGTCCATTTTCTAATGTAATTCTAAGGGCCTATTTAAAACAAACAATAAAGCTATACAGTACATTATGCATTGCTCTTGCCTTTGTAGATGGCACTACACCATGCTTCCTACAGGGCTTAAATACTGTTTTGGAACTCTGATATGTGACAACCTGGTTCTGATTATATAGGCAAGACCAAGCTGTGGACTAATATAGGGGACTGACAGCACAGATGGACTTTTTGACATCTTCTGCTTACAAACTGATGAATGCTATTTTTGTTTTGTTTGTCTTTGGGTGGGGGAGGGAAGAAGGAAAAGAGTCACAATTACAATTCAGCATAGGGCATAAGGAACAACTCATGGCGTGCCCACAAAATTTACAGAGGTCATTTAACCTTTTTTTGTTCCAAATTCACTTCAGACAGATTCACAGATTTACAACCCAGAGGTACAATATGTATTCTACTTGGCTAATGAGTTAAAACTAAGTTCACAGACAACTGCTTAATACAACTCACCCCTCACCCTGAGATCACTAGTCAATACTTAAAATACATTCAGTGCAGAATAACACTGGGTACGTCTACACTGGGACAGTGGCAATTTGAGCCAGGGTGGAGCAATTTATGTCAGGGCTGCTCCTGCCTTGCTCTGCCATGGACTCCAGTTCGTGGTGTTTGGCAGCAGAGAGGTTTGCTGTGGCATGAGGGTGCTGAAAGTGCAGACCCATGGGCTAGGCAGCAGGCAGGAGTCTGGACCCTTGCTGCCCGGACTGACCAGGTACAATTTATGCCTGAGGTTAGCATCTACATGCGTGTTTAATTACAATTAATTACTCCGGCAGTACTATCTTATGGCAGTGATAATTAGTTTACTGTGGCCTAATACCATTGCACATGTAGATAGTGATGCTTTACTCCACAGCTAATTAGTCTACTGCACAGTAAAGTACATGTGTAGATGCGTCCACTGTTCAGTAACAGGAAGAAAGGGCAGAAGGCAAGGTTAGACTAAATTGCTTAATTTAAAAAGTTTTAAAGTTCTACCACTTCTACTTTCTTTAAAATACGACATTATTTTTAATTGGTAGTTTTCCTAATAGCATGGTGGAAATACACAGTAAGAAAATAAGTCAAAGCTTTACAGAGAAAGCACATGCTGTCCTACCTCAAACCTACCAAAGGAGAAGGCCAAAAGCAGCAATATACTTTGCAAGGAGTTTGTTTTTCCAGTGCTGGTACTCACTCAGCTCAGTGACTGAGGAGAAAATTAAATATTATGCTGACATCACACGTGTTCAGTATTTATGCTACATGGCAAAGCAAAGATGATGACTCACTCAGATCTAAACACAAGTTTTCTCAGCATTTACAAGATACTCCCATATTCTGTTGGGAACAATTTAATTAATAAATACTAAATACCAAATGTAATATATAATTAAGTCATCTGTGAATGTACTGTTTGAACTGTATAGAAAAGTTCAGTTTTTTTTTCACAGATAAAATGATTTTTCTCTCCCAATTTTTAAGTGGCTTGGTTTTTAAAGCATGAATTACAGCAACAGCTTTGCCAAAAAAAAGCTACTTTACTTTAAAAATATGCTTCACAGTAATATTTTCTTACTAAAACATAATCATTCTTTTAAGCCAACTTCAATAAAATTTCCAAAAATCTTATCAAACATAACTATCCAAAAGTAACAGTTTTTCAAATGTAATGAGTTAATTCACATCGCTGACAGAATTTTGCCTGTGTATTTGAGAGAATTAGCCCACTGATTTAAATAGACTTTATAAATATAGCAGATAGTACTTTGTTATGTGCCACTTGTGGAACAGCATTTTGCATTTCTCTAGTAGCTTTCTATCTACCATATTTACTCAAATACAAGACAAAGCCACCCGTCCCATACATACAAGTGAATTGCATTAAATACGCTGTTTTTCTTTGAACTGCTGCTAAAAGCAGCATGTTCTCAGTGTAACAGGGAGCTGGTGACTCTGTTACGAAGGAGAAAAGAGAGCGAGAAACTTACCAGGCATGTGGCAGGACCAGCTGGCGAGATGATGTCGTTCCGCCGGTGCTGGGAATACTCGTTGCATCATAGACCAGAAAATTTGTAAATTACTAATTAGTGAGCTCTTATAAGAGGAGTGGGACTTAACTTGCTGCTTTTCCCCAGAAGGGGGAGGAGCCGAAGCCGAGAGAGGAAGTTTGAGCGACAGAGCCAATTCCTGTGCAGAGGCATGGGAGCGAAAGCATTCCCCAAGGGCAGCAGCAGTTGAATCAGCCTGGAGCACCGTGAGTAGAGCCTGTTGGAAACTCTGCAGGACAGGCACCCAATATTGATTAGAGACTTTTTTGTTGTAATGTCAAGTTTCCATTTTGTGTCCTCTGACTGGGCATCCCGTGGGTTGCAACTATATGATTCATGTATCCCTCCCATGTAAATTGGTTCCTGGATGAATGAGTGATTGGGCATGATTGAAATACAATGGTAGCAGGCCTCTACTGAATGGCCTGTAACGACCAGGCCATCACCACACATTGATTCATCCAGGAACCACGGGCCTCACCCAGGAACAGAGACAAGAACCCAGCATTTGAAAGACAAAAGACCCTGCAGAACCAGCAACTCTCCCATTGTACCCCACCTTTACAGACACCCGAAACTGCACATCCCTGCATGGAGCACACATGCTCAGTATGCCAGGGGCTGACCCTTGCCTGGGCATGCCTCCTGTCACTAGGGTCACACAAGGTCTGCCTCTATAAAAAGGGGCAGTGAAGACAGATCCCGTGGGGTGCCCTCTCCATCTGGACCAGCACCATGCCACACTGCCTATCCACCCAGAGGCCCTGCCAGCGACCCCCCCCCCCCCACCCCCTTTCTGGACAACACTTACTGGACAAGGACCCCTTTCCAGCCTGGACAGGTAGTTATCACCTCCCACCCCCTCTTCAACCAAGGACTTGGACTCTGCTTCTCTTCCCTACGTGGACTCCAGCTCTTCCACTGAGTCTCTTTTTCCTGCTGCCATTGTGAGTGCTTTTGTGTGTGTGTGTGTGTGTGTGTGTGTGTGTGCGCGCGCGCACGTGCGTGCGTGTGTGAACCAGTAACTTCATGGGGTTGTGTAGTGTGTCGTCTGTGTAATAAAACTGTTATCGGGACCCCTAAGTTGGGTTTTGCTTTACTATGGTTTGGCCCTGCTCCAATCTCTGCTCCTCGCCCCTCTAACTTCTGTCTCATTTCTCCCTCTCCTGCTTCTAGCTCACTGCCACCTCCAACACCTGTCCTGAGCTCCTCTCTGCCTCCAAACTCCGTTTCTTTGCCACTGTTTTATCCCCACTGCCTTTTCCTTTTCCCCTGAGCAACCAGGTTTCTGCCTCAGTTTCTTTCCTGGCTGTCTCCTCCTTGCCACCACTTATCTGCGCCCCCCCCCCCAACATCTCAGCTGTCTGCCTCAGTTTCCAGCCCCAGTCTACCTTAAGTAAACCCAAGCCTCAGTTCCTCAGCCAGCTTCTCTGTAGTCCACCAGTTCTAATCCCAGTTCTGGCAACTCTCACTCCCTACACTTTAACTCTCTCTCTCTCACCTGAACCTTTCCCCAAGTATTCCAGGTACCCCAAGCACACACATACACACTGTACCATCCAAGTTAGGAACTTACCTGTGTGTATGTGTAGGTGGGCTGTATGTGTGTGAACTGGTGAATGTGTGTGTATGGCATTATGTGCATGATATATGAATTAGTGATGTGTCTAACTTTTGGGGTGTATAGCGCATGTGCTTGAATTGGTGATAGGTATGCATGTGCCTAGGCTGGTTTGGATGTATATGTGCCTGAGCTGGTAGTGTGTGTATGTATGCACCTAATTGATTTGTGTGTTTGTATATGTGCAATTGTGTCACACCCTCCTGTCTAACAGCACAATATTGAGATCCTGAGAGTTGGCTTGACCCCACAGGGCTACATCATCGTAATAAAATAAATCCTAAATAGCTATATGTTTTGATGCTTGCTTTTGTTTTCCTTATCACAGGGTGGGTGTTTGTGTGGGTGGGTGTGGAGGGATGCAGGTCAGTGTGTGGGTAGGTGTGGGAGGACTGTGTGATGGGGACTGTGTTGGGGGGTGCTTTGGAGGGGTGGGTCCCCTACCCCCCGCAGAGTGCACTCCCCGGCACAGCACATGGACTGCCCTGCCTGTAGCGTCCCAGACCCCCCCCCCCCCAGCACACCTCCCACAGGGCTGACAGCCCCCTGCCTGATCCCAGCCCCCTGCTGCTCCCCTACCTTGTCTAGCCTCCTGCTCATTCCCCTGCTCCTCTCCGGTCCTCAGCTTTTTCCCCTGCTCTTCTCCAGCCCCTGAGGCTGGAGAGAAGCAAGGGAATGAGCCAGGGGCTGAAGACCAGTGGGGTAGCAAGCAGGAGGCTGGAAATGAGGGGGGAGGGACAAGCAAGGGGCTGGGGACCAGCAGGGGAGGAAGGGAGTCTGGAGTACCAGCCCTCAGGGAGCAGGAGATGAACAGGGGAACAAGCACAGGGCTTGAGACAAGCAGGGGGCTGGAGACGAGCAACGGAATGAGCAGGGAGCTAGAGATGAGCCATGGAAGGAGCAGGGAGCTGGAGAAAAGCAGGGGAGTGATTGGGAGGCTAGAGATGATTGAGGGATTTCCCTTGCTCAGCTCCAGCCTCCTGATCACACCCCTGCCAGACTCCAGCCTCAAACACCACCCGCAGTTTACCAGCAGTAGCAGCGATTGGGGTGCTCAGGGCCTTGTGGCACAACCCCCCTGCCCCTTCCCACACAGCGTTGGGGAGCAGAGCTCAGCCCTGGTTGCCTGGCACCCGCACAGCCACTGCTACATTGTACAGGTGTGGCCAGGCTTGGCAGGGTACCACGTGCTGTCAGACCACTCGGGGATGCCGCAGTTGTCACCCAGGGTTCAGCACCACTCAGCCTGAGCGGCCCCAAACTGCCAGACTGTGTGAGGCACCACATGGTGCCCTGCCAATTTGGGCTGCACCTGTGCGATGCAGCAACATGGGTGCCAGGCAGTCGGGGCTGAGCCTTGCTGCCCCCCGCTATGCAGGGGGGCTGTGCAATGTGGTCCTGAGAGGCCCCGACAGCCGCTGCTGCAGCCGGTGAGTGCGGTCTGTGGGGACGGGGCCAGTTAGGGCAGCAAGTGGGGGGGCTGTGGCGGGGTTGGGGGAATGAGCAGGGGCTACGGAAGTTATTGGGAGTGAGGGGGGGGCTGGGGCTAGGCGGAGCCCCCCTATGGTCCCCTCCCCCCCCTCCAGTTCCTCCACCCGCTACTTACTTAGCACAGAGCCTGGATCCAGGTCCCTGCAGCCTGCACAGGCAGGCACAGTGCTTCAGCACCGGGGCAAGGGCCAGCCATAGAGATGCTCTGGCTGGCTACCAGAGCATCTCTGTGGAGGACCGAAGCTCTAGTTGCCTCAGGGCATGGTCTGGGACTATGCCCTGCCCCACTTTTCCTGCCCCCCCCCCCGAGTATTTTTAGATACTTGGATCTCCAGGTATTGGATTTTGAGCCCATGCTGCAAATTTGTACCATGGGGAACATTTTTTTGTTTCCAGTGTGCATCTTGCAGAGTCTCAAAGAGTTTGAGACACTGCAAGAGGCATGTGCACACTCACATGGATGTGCTCTAAGACTGCAAGAAAAGCACTTAGGATGTCTATACACATGCTCTGATACGTTCTAGTTAGAATGCTCTAGCATTGCCGCAGTCACATGTCTAAGCCCCTGTGGGTTTAAAAATAGCCTCTGGGGCACTTTAACTAAAGCTCATCAAATGAGCTGACAAAGCACACTGACAAAACATGGAAGCTTAGAAGTTGAGACTAAATATGTCTGGCAGTTTATATGATTTTTGAGATAAGAGCTAAAATATATGTGAGCTTTGGAGGTAGAAGAGGCCTAGACAGCTGAAGTTTACAAAGAACAAGTATAGGCTGAGAAGTTCTTGTTTGAACTGTGTTTTAAATTATTTTTTGCATTAGATACTACAGTTTTTTTTTGGTTTGGTTCTTATTTTATAGTTCTTTCAAGGTGCAAAGAGTACACAGATGTAAATATCCAAGAAGTACCCACATTAAGATAAGCTAAATAAAAATAGGAACTCAAGATGGGCTCTCCAAAATTATTCAATCCTGCTTTTAAAAAACATTTGTCCCTGACATAGAAAAGCTATTGTTAAATATATCAGTGATATCAATTAACCCTATTCAAATTTGTTTCATGATATACAGCAAAAGATAGCACAAACAAAATTTAATTCATGACCATTCAATAAAAAAGGTTTTGGTGGAGATTATTTAAATAATTTTAAATTTTGTTCAAATTATTATTAGGTTTTTAACGAGTAATGGGACAGAAGTGAAGAGGGGTGGATAGGGTTTAAAGAAGCTGATCTGTTAATGTCAAGTTGTTAATAGAACAGATAATATAAATTCAATTTTGAAAGTAGCACCTGAGCCATAGTAACACTTAATTGCTCAAAGTTACAGTACTTGAGAAGAAAGTTAATAACAGGACCTCAGGATAGGTGTATAAGATCAGTGTTACTTTTAAATATTCAAGTCCTGAAATAAGAGTTTAAACAAGTATTGATTTTTTTTCTACAGCCCTCCATCCCACCCCCTTCCCTTAACCCAGAATCTTTCCTCCCACAGAACCAGATAGGAAAGAGAACCTCTCAGGACAGAAACACTCCCACCACAGTTAATCTGCTTTATTGGGAAAGTGTTCACCATACTCATGGAGTCCCCATATCTCTTGCTGCCTCACGCCTCCTTGCTAGGACCTCCTTTAGGTCCTGCACCAACCCATGCCTTGCATGAAGGCAAAAGTCCCAGCACGGGTCCCGCCAAGGTGGCACAGAAGCCAGGGAACCCCCAGCATCCCATACCTCCACACAAGAATGTGCACTAATCCATGTCTCTGCTAGGGAATTCCTGGCTCCCCTTTCCTCCATGCTGGGGCCCAGGCTGGGTCCTGTGCTGACTCAGAGGCATGGGTCAGTGCTTATGCTGACACAGAGGCACAGGGCAGTGTCCATGGCTCCTTGTTAGTACAAGTGGGCCTCTGCTTCATGCAGATGCACAAGTCAGCACAGGTTGTGGAGTGGCTTGGCATGAGAGTTGGAGAATTCCCCCCACACCACCTTGCTGGAACTAGTGCTGGCCCATGTTACACAAAGAGGCATAGGTCAGTACAGGTCTCAGTGCAGAGGTATGGGGAACCAGGAATTCCCTGGCTCCTGAGCCACTCTACATTGGGACTTATGTTGGTCCATGTAGCATGGTTCAGCATGGGTCCCAGTGTGAAGGCACAGAATCACGTAGGTCCCAGCACAAAGGTGTGGGGCACCAGAGACTCCCCAGGTTCAATGCCTACATGCAGGGATCCATGTGGGTGTTCCCTGGTTTTAGAGATGTGCCCTTGAGATTCTGGGGTGGGTCTCCACAAGCAGGGAACTGTGAATTTCCCTGCACCTCTCTGTAAGCTGGGGAAGTTGAGCATGTGCTCCAGGAGATTAAGGGGCCCAATCCTACCCTCAAGTCCCCAGAACATTACTATACCTTCTTATCATCTTATCCACTACTGTCCTTAAAATAAATGTGAGATAAGTGCTAGCTTGCTGTTTCAGTAGGGTTTCTAGACAGTTGAATAATGGCTCAAATAAAAATTGTCTCATTTCTGATAATGAGAACTCAAGAACTGAAATAGTAGGGGGGTCACCCTACAGATTTGCTGTCAATGATGTCTATGTGCACATGTAACCTAGTAGTAAGAACAGCATAACTAAGAATCAGTCTATCAAGGAAAGATGCATAAGTTTCATCACAGAACTGACAGTATGTTAAATAAAGCGCACATTCAGGAAGAACAGTCCTATATAATGTGAAAGGTCCACATCAGAGGGACTATTAGATCATAGTCTTCTTACAAGTCTGCTATATAAATCATTTTTTTAAAAACTATAAATGCAAGTGTTAATATTAAAACTATTAAAGTTTCTAACAGCTTCTCATCCATAAATCCCATTGCAATCAATAGAAGCATAATACCATGAAATTCCACACACAAAAAATAAAAGGCCACTTCTATTTTGGTACCTAAAAGCATATTTGAGAACCTTACTTAAAATCCCTAGAGTTAAAAACTTCAGCCAGAATACTCAACCGCTATTATGAGCCATTTGCTGGTTATACTACAAGCTGAATATTCATTTTCATGCATAGGTTAATTATTATACAGCTTTGAACTGTGTTTTGGCTATGGGAGGAAACATGGTCATATTTTTAAAAACAGAATCAGGCCTCAAGGCTGGAGTAGATTCATAGATTCATAGATGTTAGGGTCGGAAGGGACCTCAATAGATCATCGAGTCCGACCCCCTGCATAAGCAGGAAAGAGTGCTGGGTCTAGATGACCCCAGCTAGATGCTCATCTAACCTCCTCTTGAAGACGCCCAGGGTAGGGGAGAGCACCACCTCCCTTGGGAGCCCGTTCCAGACCCTGGCCACTCGAACTGTGAAGAAGTTCTTCCTAATGTCCAATCTAAATCTGCTCTCTGCTAGCTTGTGGCCATTATTTCTTGTAACCCCCGGGGGCGCCTTGATGAATAAATACTCACCAATACCCTTCTGTGCCCCTGTGATGAACTTATAGGCGGCCACAAGGTCGCCTCTCAACCTTCTCTTGCGGAGGCTGAAAAGATCCAGTTTCTCTAGTCTCTCCTCGTAGGGGTTGATCTGCAGGCCCTTAACCATACAAGTGGCCCTTCTCTGGACCCTCTCCAGGTTATCCGCATCCCTCTTGAACTGCAGCGCACAGAATTGCATGCAGTACTCCAACTGTGGTCTGACCAGCGCCCGATAGAGGGGAAGTATCACCTCCTTGGACCTATTTGTCATGCATCTGCTGATGCACAATAAAGTGCCATTGGCTTTTTTGATGGCTTCGTCACACTGCTGACTCATGTTCATCTTGGAGTCCATTAGGACTCCAAGATTCCTTTCCACTTCCGTGCCACCCAGCAGGTCATTCCCTAGGCTGTAGGTGTGCTGGACATTTTTCCTCCCTAGATGCAGCACTTCGCATTTCTCCTTGTTGAACTGCATTCTGTTGTTTTCTGCCCACTTGTCCAACCTGTCCAGGTCTGCTTGCAGCTGTTCCCTGCCCTCCGGCGTGTCCGCTTCTCCCCATAGCTTTGTGTCATCTGCAAACTTGGACAGAGTACATTTGACTCCCTCGTCCAAGTCACTGATGAAGACATTAAAGAGTATCGGTCCAAGGACTGAGCCCTGCGGGACCCCACTGCCCACACCCTTCCAGGTCGAAACTGACCCATCCACCACGACTCTCTGGGTGCAACCCTCCAGCCAATTCGCCACCCACCGGACTGTGTAGTCTCCAAGTCACAGCCTCTTAACTTGTTCACCAGTATGGGGTGGGATACCGTATTGAAGGCCTTCCTGAAGTCTAAGTATACGACATCCACCCCTCCTCCTGTGTCCAGGCATTTCGTAACCTGGTCATAAAAAGAAACTATATTGGTCAGGCACGATCTGCCTGCCATGAACCCGTGCTGATTTCCCCTCAGCATAATTTGTCCTGCCGGGCTCTCACAAATGTGAGCCTTGATAATTTTTTCAAAGACTTTGCCAAGGATGGAGGTGAGACTGACTGGCCTATAGTTACCTGGGTCCTCCTTCCTCCCCTTCTTGAAAATGGGGACCACGTTGGCCCTTTTCCAGTCCTCCGGGACTTGGCCCGTGAGCCACGAGCATTCAAATATTCCCGCCAGTGGCTCTGCAATGATGTCGGCCAGTGCCTTCAGCACCCTCGGATGGAGCTCATCCGGGCCTGCCGACTTATAGGCATCCAGTTCTTCCAAGTGACTCTGCGCCGTCTCAGGGTCTACGCATGGAAGTCTGGCACCTTGCTGCTGCCTCTCTACAACCCCAGCGAGAGACTTGTCTTGCCCCTCACTTAGGAACACTGAGGCAAAGAACTCGTTGAGGAGTTCAGCCTTGTCCCCCCTGTCCGTCACCAATTGTTTCTGCCCATTTAGCAGGGGTCCTATTCCTCCCTGGGCCTTCCTTTTACTCCCTATATATCTAAAAAACAATTTCTTGTTGTCTTTTACTTGGGTTGCCATCCTCAGCTCCATGGTAGCTTTGGCCTGTCTAACTGCCTCCCTGCAGGCACGAGCAGAGGAGGTATATTCATCTTTGGTGATCTCTCCCTGTTTCCACTTTTTATGTGCTCCCCTTTTGCCCCTTAGGCTGCCCTGGATTTCTGTGGTCAGCCAGGGAAGCCTCCTGGCCCCTTTTCCTCTTTTGCCTTGCTCGGGGATCATCTTGCTTTGTGCCCGAAGGATCGTTTCCTTAAGGCACAGCCGCCCTTCTTGGGCTTCCATTTCTTCAAATCTCCTACTCTGCAGTGCGTCCTTGACTAATCGCCTGAGTTCATTGAAATCAGCTTTCCTAAAGTCTAGCACTTTCACCCTACTAGTTACCTTACCCACTCGACGTCTTATGGTGTATTCTATTATTAGGTGATCACTGTCCCCCAGATGGCTACCGATCTGGAGGTCCGCTACCATGTCATCTCCCGTTGCCAATACCAGATCCAGTATGGCATTCCCCCTAGTGGGACCATGTACCTCCTGTGTCAGGTGGAGGTCCTGTACACAGGTTAGAAACCTGTGTGAGCGGTGGGACTTTGCTGTCTGTGTCTCCCAGCAGATGTCCGGGTAGTTTAGGTCCCCCACGACTACCGCCTCTTTAGCTTTTATGGTCTCCGAGAGTTGCCTCAGGAGTCCCGAATCTCTTTCTTCCCCTTGATGTGGGGGTCTGTAGCAGACCCCTACCACCAAATCCCTTTCTCCTTGCCCCCCATGTAGCCTAACCCACAATCCTTCTACTTCCTCATCCTTGGATTCCGTCTTGATGAGGGTTGATGTATATTGCTCACTGACATAGAGCGCAACCCCTTCCCCTTTCTTCCCCACCCTGTCCTTTCTGTACAATCTATAGCCCTCAATATGTACTGCCCAATCATGGGATGAATCCCACCAGGTTTCCGTTAGCCCCACTAAGTCATAGGTGTTTAGTGCAAGCAGGAGCGCTAGTTCATCCTGCTTGTTTCCCATGCTCCTAGCATTAGTATATAGGCACTTGAGCCCTGCGACTGGTGCCTTTGCTGCCCCCCCGCTCCGAGTCCCAAGGGGCCCTTTGATTCTTACATTCTCATTTCTTACCTGTGCCGTAGTGCTGGCCTCCCCATGGCTTTCAGGAGTACATAGTCTGAATTCATGCCTACATTCTGATTTATCATTTAAAATGCAAATTTTATTTTACACAGGCAAGTACAGAAATACTTATTTCTTGGTAAATGCCTAAAGGTTTACAAGATAGCTTATACAACAGCAAATTAAAAAAAAAAAATCAAGAAAAATATTAACTTACAGTATGCGTGGGTCAGTGAACAAAAAGGATTCAGAGTTGTCTTCTGGCAGAGATTTGAATTTCTTCCCAGTAACTTTGCCAATTGATGTTTTGAGTTTCTTGGCTAGCTTTTTAGGAGTGTTTGTTACAGATGAAGACTCATCCATACAGCAACTATATACTTCAATCTTCAGCTGGAAGTCAGGTCCTGCTTCTGAAAAACAAGTTTTTCAGAACATCTGTAAACTAGCTGAGTGTATAGCACAGGTATTCTCTTACTCAGATTTGTATCCAACAACATATCTTGATAACCAAGACAGAAAATTCCATTACTTTCCAAAATAAAAATCATATGTAAGAACAAAATCAAAGACCATAAAACACACATGATAAACATAAGAAATCCAAAGATGAAACTTGAGTGTGTTATGGAGATATACTGTTAAGGCATTCAAACCCATGTGGACATTGGTATCAGAAGCGGACTGGCCAAGTTTGCCGATGACACCAAACCCTGGGGTAAAGCATCCACACCTGAAGACAGGAGGGTGATCCAGGCTGACCTTGACAGGCTCAGGAAATGGGCGGATGAGAACCTGATGGTGTTTAACACTGAAAAATGCAAGGTTCTCCACCTTGGGAAGAAAAACCTGCAGCATTCTTATAGGCTCGGCAGTGCTACTTTGGCTAGTGCTACAGATGAAAGGGACTTGGGGGTCATAGTTTCATAGTTGGTAGGGTTGGAAGGGACCTAAGTAGATCATCAAGTCTGACCCCCTGCCATGGGCAGGAAAGAATGCTGGGGTCAAATGACCCCAGCTAGGTGATTATCCAGCCTTTTGAAGACCCCCAGGGTAGGAGAGAGCACCACTTCCCTTGGAAGTTGGTTCCAGATCCTAGCCGCTCTGTGAAGTCGTGCCTCCTAATATCTAGCCTGAATCTACTCTCAGTCAACTTATGGCCATTATTCCTTGTTACTCCTGGTAGGGCTCGGAGGAACAGGGACTCTCCTATAGCCTGGTGGTCCCCCTTGGCCAGTTTGTAGACGGCCACCAGATCCCCTCTCGGTCTTCTCTTGTGGAGGCTGAACAGGTTCAGGCCCCATGGCCTTCCCTTGTAGGGTCTGCCTTGCTGCCCTCTGATCATGCGAGTGGCCCTCCTCTGGACCCTCTCGATGCTGCCCACATCCCTCCTGAAGTGCAGCGCCCAGAACTGGATGCAGTACTCCAACTGTGGCCTGACCAGTGTCGCATAGAGGGGAAGGATCACCTCCTTGGCCCTCCTCATGATGCATCTGTGGATGCATGACAAGATGCAGTTAGCCTTCCTGACCGCGTCCCTACACTGGCGGCCCATGTTCATTTTGGAATCAATAATAATTTCAAGATCCTTTTCTGCCTCTGTGCTGATGAGAAGGGAGTTCCCCAGCCTATAGGTATGCTGCTGGTTCTTCCTCCCCAGGTGCAGTACCTTGCAGTTGTCTATATTGAAACCCATCCAGTTCTCATCCACCCACCCCTGTAACCTGTCCAGATCTAGTTGTAGCCTGTCCCTTTCCTGCAGCATGCCCACTTCTGCCCAGATCTTAGTGTCATCTGCAAATTTGAACAAGGTGCTTTTCACCCCCTCATCCAAGTTGCTGATGAAGATGTTGAACAGTGCAGGCCTGTGGACCGAGCCCTGGGGGACCCCACTGTCCAAATCTCTCCAGGTTGAAAAAAACCCATCCACCACCACTCTGGCTGTGGCCCTCCAGCCAATTTGTGACCCATCTGACTGTATAGGCATTGATGCCACAGTCGCCTAATTTCTTAATGAGTATGGGGTGAGAGACAGTGTCAAAGGCCTTCCTAAAGTCCAGAAAGACTACGTCCACCGTGACATGTGTCCAAGGATTTTGTGACTTGGTTGTAAAAGGCCACCAGGTTGGTCTGACAGGACCTGCCTCAAATGAACCCATGTTGGTTGCCCCTAAGCATGATCACCCCTGCTGGTCCCTCGCAGATGTGCTCCTGGATAATTTTCTCAAAGAGCTTCCCTAGGACTGAGGTAAGTCTAATGGGCCTGTAGTATCCTGGGTACTCCTTCCTCCCTTTTTTAAAAATGGGAACCACATTGGCCCTTTTCCAGTCCTCTGGCACCTCACCAGAGCACCATGAGTGCTCGTAAAGCTGTGCCAGGGGTCCCAAAATGACCTCTGCTAATTCCCTCAGCACTCTGGGGTGGAGATCATCAGGACCTTCTGATTTGAACACGTCTAGTCCCACCAGAAGTTCTCTGACTAGGTTCTCAGTGACCTTGGGCCTGGCAGCACCTCCCCTGGGTCCATCGGGGATCCCAGTGGGGAGGATGCCCTGGTCCCTGCTCAAAAAAATGGAGGCAAAGAAATTGTTAAAGAGGTTAGCTTTGTCATCTGGTGTAATCACCAGATTTCCTAGCTTGTCCTGCAGAGGCCCTACGTTACCTGGTACCTTCTTTTTAACCCCTATGTATTTAAAAAAGGACTTCTTGTTATCCTTGATCCAGGTCGCTAGTCCCAGTTCCATCTCCGCCTTAGCCTTCCTAACAGCCCCTTTACAGTCTTGAGAAATGGAGGTATAGTCCTCCTTGGTGATGGCCCTCCCTTCTATTGGGTGTATGCCTCCTTTTTAGCTTTGAGACGTTCCTGGATGCTTTTGGTGAGCCACAGGGGCTTTTTGAGCACTCTTGCCCCCTTTGATCCACGTTGGGATTGTCGCCCTTTGAGCTTGGAGGATCATCTCCTTAAGGAATCACCACTCTTCTTGGACTCCCAACTCCCCTCCCCTCTGGGACCTCAGTGCCTCCCCGACTAGTCTCCTTACCTCATTGAAATCTGCCCTCCTGAAGTCTAGGGCTGTTGCCTTGCTGCAGGCCTTTGACACTGCGCTGGATGGTGAATTCCAGTAGGCGATGATCACTATTGCCCAGATGGTCGAGAACCCACAGTCCACTCACCAGGTCGTCTCCCGTGGCCAGGACCAGGTCCAACAAGGCATTTCCCCTGGTGGGACTGTGCACCTCCTGGGTTAGCTGGAGGTCCTGTAACTTGGCTAGGAACCTACATGAGCAGTCAGACCTGGCTGACTGCTCTTCCCAGCACATGTCCAGATAGTTTAGGTCACCCATGATGACCATGTCCCTTGACTTAACTGCCTCCGTGAGCTGACCTGAGAATTCCTGGTCCAGATCTTCTCCCTGGCTGGGATGGCCTGTAGTAAACCCCCACCGTTAAGTTCCTTTCCCCCCGACCCCCTTGTATTCGGACCCAGAGCACTTCAGTCTGCCCCTCCTCTGACCCAGTATTGTTTGTTGAGGATGTGTATTGCTCTTTGATGTAGAGCGCCACACCCCCACCTTTCCTCCCTATTCTATCTCTCCTGTACAGCCTATAGCCCTTGATGTTTACGGCCCAATCATGCGTAGGGTCCCACCAAGTTTCAGTGAGCCCCACTATGTCATGACTGACCACAAGATGAACATGAGTCTGCAATGTGATACTGCTGCTAGTAAAGCAAGCAAAATGCTTGCTTGCATCCACAGATGCTTCTCAAGTAAATCCCAGGACATCATCCTCCCATTGTACTTGGCCTTGGTGAAGCCACAGCTGGAGTATTACATCCAGTTTTGGGCTCCACAATTCAAAAAGGATGTGAAGAAGCTTGAGAGGGTGCAGAGGAGAACCATGCGCATGATCAGAGGTCAGGAAAGTAGACCTTATGAAGAGAGGTTGACAGCCCTGGGACTCTTCAGCCTGGAAAAGCACAGGCTCAGGGGTGATCTGGTTGCCACATATAAGTTCATCAGGGGTGCTTACCAGGATCTGGGGGAACATCTGTTCACCAGAGCGCCCCAAGGGATGACAAGGTCAAATGGTCACAAACTCCTCCATGACCATTTCAGGCTGGACATAAGGAAGAACTTCTTTACTGTCCGAGTCCCCAAGATTTGGACTAGACTGCCACCAGAGGTGGTTCAAGCACCTGCTCTGAATGCCTTCAAAAGACATATGGGTGTTTATTTTGCTGGGATCCTATGATCTCTGCTGACTTCCTGCCCCTGGGCACGGGGCTGGACTCGATGCTCTTCCGAGGTCCCTTCTAGCCCTAATGTCTATGAAATCGATGAAACAAACTTAAATATGCCCTGTAGTGATGCTGTACAATAATTATACAATACATATATGGTGGTCATAGTCCCAAATTAATTTAAACGGTTTTAAAGACATTAGATCATGTTTTCCTCATTGTGCTACTACAGAAACACTGCTTCCTCAACTGCAAGCACCACTTGTCACTCATGGCATCCACAGCCCATACCTTACCCTGTGTCCCTTCCCACCAAGCACTCATTAATTGCTTCTGTCCTCAAGGTGAAACATCAAAACCTTAAGTGTGACCTCAGATTTCAGGTACAAATGCCACCACAGGTGCAGCAATAAAGAATAAGCACTTGATCTTTTTGAAGCATAAGTTTGTATGCAAGGTTGTAAAGAATTAAATAAGTGCTACAGAAAAGGTTTTATGTGGATTTAATAGGTAGTTTGTTGCAGAACATGCATGTATTTGGGTTACATGGTTGGGTTAAAGCCCACAAAATGGTATGGACAAGTAGCAATTTCCCTGATATTGAGTCCACTGGCTTTGGATTAATCAAGTGTATTTGCCATTAATGTCAAGTGTGGGTTTTTTTGTGAGAGGCACATTACAAATGTTCAGTTTTAAGTTTCCACTGCTGAAACTCTTGAGATTAGATTCTAGGGCAGTGGTGGGCACTTAGTTTGGCTGGAAGGACACTCAATCAGTTTTGGTGTCTTTGAAGGCCACACCTCTCTCTCTCCCTCCCCATGCCTCCCTCCCTCCCTCCCTCCCAGAGCTGTAGCAAGCTCCAATTTTTTTCTCTCCCTCTGTCCCCCTCTCCCTGAAACTACAGCATGCCCCATCCCCATCCCTCTTTCCTCCTCCCTTCCTCCCCGGAGCTATAGCACACCCTAATCCTCTCTTCCCACCCCCAGAGGTAACATGCCCTGATCCTCTCTCTCTCTCCCTGCCTCCCCAGAGATGCAGCATGCCCTGATCCTCTCTCTCTCTCCTTCCCTTACCCTCTCCCCCACCCCCTCCTACTCAGAGCTATAGCACACCCCAATCCCAATCCCCATCTAGAACTTGCCAGCCTCATCCACAGCTTATACCACCAACCACCCAAAGCAGCAGAAGCAGCCCCAGGTAGGTACCACCATCAGCTGTAGACGTGCCACGCAGGTAGGGATTGTGGTACCCACCCAGGTCCACAGCTGATGCCACCGTATCAGCACTGAGCAAAAGCCATCCTGCCTATCTGACACTACATGGCAGCCAGAGCCTCTGGCTACCCCCAGGCCAGACCCCATGGTGGCGACTTGCCCACAGGCCGGATACAATCAGTTGGAGGGTTGGATCTGGCCTGAGGACCATATTTTGCCCAACCCTGTATCTAAGGCATAAAAAGAAAATACTCCAAATGCTAAAAAAGCAACACTATCATTGTTATTCATTAGAAAGTTTCAAATAAAAAAATAGCACTGTGTGTGACAGCTATGTAGAGTCTATGTTGATAGAAAGTGAATTGAATAATCAGTAAAAATAAAAATAGGTATAGCAAAATAAATTCAGTGGTTTAAGACATCCTAGATTTTTACACATGAACAGTGATTCTGAATTAATTCTCCAACAACCTAGTGTTCTCCAGTCTAGCTTTATCTGTAGCAACAGCAGTTGAATGGATTGGAGAACTATTTCAAGTTGTTTGTCAACCATTGCTCAACTAAGAAGTTGGTTTGAAATGATAAAATCGTTTTATAAATAGGTCATATGCTTTATAAAGAAGACAAATCTTGAGCCCTTGACAAATCAGCCAGATCTCTGGCTTTGCTACAGGCCTTATCAGGGATCTGTATTATCTGTTCTCATGTCATTTAAGTGGTGGAATTCAATCTTTATTCTGTATATTCATTTGAACAGGTGGCAAAGATGTTTTTCAAGTCATTTTAGAAATTCCTTCCCTTTTTGGCTGCCCAGTTTACCAGCTCTTGAATTTGTTTTTACAAGAATCTTCCAGAAAAAATATAGGCCAAATTTTTAATATCTAAACAAGCAGGAAATGTGGATAAGTGCTTCTCAGGCCTTATTTATACATTATAAAGAGGATGAAAAGGCCTACACCTACATTTTCCCCTCTTTTGCAGGTCACCTTTAACAGACAGTGAAAAGCATTCTGTCCAGTTCCCTTAAGCCTGAGGGACGGAGGATCACAAAAAAATGTATCAAAAGGTAAAAATGAGGAAGATAATCTAGAGTGCCATGAGGCAGATGAGTTATGGGATCCTGATCTATTGATGGAATCAATGTTTATCATCTAACTGTTGTTCTGCAAATTACTTTCAGTGTTCATGCATTAAATCTGACTCCCTCTTCTTAACTGCCCTGTGTTTTAAATTACAAAATACTCCAAAATGACACAAAGGAAAAGACATATATGTCAAGTGATCTAGTTAAAAAAAGAGTCATTATATACTCAAGGAATCTGGGGAAAAAAAGGACCCATTACTCACTGAAATCAACACAAGGACTTAGATTAAACTTAAGGGACATTAGATTGGAGCCCATGTGCACATCCTACCAGGCTTCTTTCATAACACAAACTAACATCTTCATCATTCAAAAACTGATACTCACAACATGGTTACATTTTCAAAACTATCCTCAATAGCCACATCTGTATCAAAAACCTTAGCTCCCATTTGAATGAGCAAAAATTGCATAGCGCTGTGATCCTAGAACCACAGAAATGTTTAAGCAGAGATATTACATATCACAATGTGAAATGTTTCTGGCAAACAAAAGCTGAAATGAGTTTCACTGAAATTTCACTTGACTCTCTTAACATGGCATCATAAAATTCAAGTAGTCATAAATTATACATTCCAGAGTGTTACAGGAGGCAAACTACCAAAGCTGCTGCATCAATAGAGCAACATTTGCATAGGGAAAAATTAATTTCAACCTCTGCTCAAGTGTTCCTTTTAGTAACCATCTATGTTTGCTACTACTTTCAAAACCTTTGGTAAAAAAAAGTAATTGTACTCACTATCCTTGAATATTTAAAAGTAAAATATCTAATTACCAAAGGTTATATTGTATTATGAATACATTACATATAGGATTGGAGTATTTTGCCATGCTTAGCCCCTTTGACCTGCCCAAAAATCAAAGTGAAATCCATGCCAGGTGATAGCTAGAACAAATTTAGGGTTAATTTCCATGATAGAGCAAAGTGCATGTATTTCAAGACTCTCCAATAATCCACTTGGTACCAGACAAAACTTTCATTTTAATTTCTCTCTGCCAAGAGATCTCCCTGTAAAGTCTCTTTCAGATGCAGGCAAAAAATACTATAATATGTTTAACAAGACATTTCTCTGCTATTAGTCCAATTAGTGGTGGCACTTTTCTATTTCTTCCTCTGGAGTTTGTATCTCTCATTCTAGTCCCTCCAACCTCCATCTACAGCAGTCAGAGTCTCATTCAATTCAATTACATCTATGCTTATCCACAGGAGTCCTTCCACAGTGACAACAGTTCCACTGAATACAACTAGTCATAAGCTCTCTCAAACTGCTACCACTATCAACTTCACGGTAAGGGTTACTATGCAGTAGTACAGTTAAAAACAAGATGATATATGCTTCTGAATGATTCCTGCAAAAGAATGACTGAAAACACAAGTCTAAGGTACATGCCCTGTATAACCTTTTGACAAACATTGCTTGCATATATTTGAAAAGAAAAAAACAGCTAAATTCTTACATACTTTCTTTATTGTTGAAGTGATCATAGTCTTTCCACATTAATGGTACTTGGATATCTACAAAGAAAAGAAAAAACTAAGTTACAAGAGACACTGTAGATGTGTGGTCCAACTAATATAGATTATTTCTGGTCTGTTTTCCTGTTCATCTGTTTCTGGAGGAAAATTGAACCTACCATTCTGTCCAATAAAATAACATAACTAATGCAATCACTAGAGTTAAGCCAAAAGAAACTTCCTAGTTTACATAGTCCAATATAAAGGGTCACTTTCCTTTAGAATGCTCTTTATTCCAGGATAGTTTATCATCTTATATAGGAGTATCTGGAATAATATTTCAGAGTGGCTGCTGTAACATGAAACTGTGTGATAGTGAAAGAAATTATAAAGAAAAGACTTAAGTAAAAGCTTTGTGGGTTTGCACTGGGAGCTTCTTGGCTTGCTGCCAGAAAGAAACCCCCATATTTTGAGAGACAGAGCAAGTGAGCACGCATTAGAGATCTTTGCATGACAAATACTTATTCTTGTTTTGTCAGACACTTAGCAAATACCATTTGTAATCGTATACCAAGGTTATCACCTCAGCAGGCATAAAGATTACTTTCGTAATTTTTTTGGTAAGGGGAAAGATTTATTTCAATATCATAACAGCACATTAAAGCAATTAAGCTTCCCTTAGTCTTTTAAGTCACTCATGATATTAACTACTAATGGAGCTGGTATTTCTTTAAACAAACATCTTAATTTATCTACACAATCAGTACAATATTCAATTACACATCTTCAACTTTGACACCGCAGGCTTTAGTGCTATTACTTACAGCTTATTCTTCAAAGGTCATATGACAATAACTTTATAATTTTAAGAAAGTTGGATTCTAAAGTACAATCAACAGCTTTCTGAAAAGCCTGCAATATATTAAGTGGCATAGGATGGCAGCAGTGAACAGCACACAGTAAAAATCTTCAAACTTAGTTTTTCATACAGGAACTTTTCTAGCTGTGAAGCTGTTCTCCACATATGGAATACAGAAAAAAAGGCATAGATAATTTGCTTAGAGGCAATTAATACTGATAGTTCTGCAACAAATCCCATTAGTCATGTATTCCCAGAAGGATTTTTCATCCAAGGTTGCACATTTGGGGGGTTATATTTGAACAACTGTATAAAATAGTCACTCCTGTTTCAGGACCTGTATCACATTCAACAAAGTCTGTGTTTAGAAAAGGTTAAGGTATAGTTCTACTATGAAAAGTAGCACTGTATTAAGCTATTTCAAACACAGAGCTTCCTAGCTCATTCATTTTAATTACAGACATGAGACCTCTGAATTTTTTACAGTGGGTGACCAATACCTTGGGCAATATATCACCATTTTAGATGGCTGCAGCTTCCTAAAATCAATACCAAATACTTCAATCCAATCCAATTTCAGAAACCGCCTTTCATTTTGAGTTTCATTTATTCATTTACTCGAGTCATAGCTACATCTACAAATAGCTGAAAGTTTTTAAAATAGAGAGAGTATTTTTGTCCACAGTTAACCCAAACAGCTATAAAATCTCTCAGACTTAGAAGTATTCATCTATGATCAAAGACCAAGAACAGAATAGTTAAGCCCTAAAAGTTCTCAATAGTATAAATGTGAAAATAAGGAGTTTTAATAGGAATCTTTTCACAGTTTTGTACATAGCAGGTTGTGAATGACAGCTAACAATTACGCGTGTTAGATTAAAGGTTTTTGTTTGCTTCTTTTGAAATCAGGCAAAATGAAAAATTTACAACTTCATCTGAAAGAGTCATCGGGATATAAATACGTAATTACTTGAACAATTTTAATATAATACTAGTAAATCAGTTTCAGTCCATCCTTCAGCTAGAATTTATCAAAAATGTAGATCAATTTTCACACATCTTAATTTCAGTTACAATTAGCTGTAAATCCATGTGGACTTAAATTGGATATTTAAATTGGATACATTCATGTACTATAATCAATCAATTTTAAATCCAATGATTCCTTTTGACATTTTATTTATTAGAACTTTATAAAACAGAAAACTTTAAATTACAGTTATGCTTATTGATCAACATTTAATTTATTGTCTCCTGACAGAGTAAGAGGTAAAACGCATAAATTATGTAATGTTTTCACACAAGTGGGGGTTCAATGTGTGAAAATTAGAGCAAGAAAATTTATGGATAAGGAATGTACTTCCCAACTCCATGCTTGAAATAATGCTGCCAGACTAATGAGTGCACAGCATGAGTACCCTAGCAGCCAGACAAAATCATTAAAGAATTCCATTAATACTAGGTGATGGAAAAACAGCAGATGTCACACTTTCATCACAAAAAGTCAGTCGTGTCAGATCTCCCCACACCCTTAACTAACTTTTAAATGATCCCTGCTATAAGAAAAACCTTGCTTTCTGTTTTTATTGATCCTTTAACAATGTCTTAAAAAACACTGTTGATTCGTAAAAGATCTGCACTCTTACCATCATCAGCCATACAGTAAAAGGGAACTCGAGTTGTAATATTAAGTTGATGCAGATGGCCCAACTCGTACAAAAACTTGCTTAACAAAAACCTAGAATGAAGGAGTTTAAAAATGTTTTAGGCGCATGAACTTCTGGTTTCAGAAAGACTCATACATATTTACAGCACTTGGAATTGCATTACATTTGGAATCTAATGTTTGCATTTCCTTAGAGTTTCCTTTATTGTGCTCAAACTATCTGAAAAAAATTAAAAAGCATCATTTGGTTGTAGACAAATGAAGGCAAAACCTTGTGCTATGACAACCCAATGTTATAGAAATGAGAACTACCAATGTCATACGATCCTACAGATTTTACTAGGAATGGATGTGGAAAATGAAGATGTAACTGTGGCATAAGATGGAAGACCTACGCCTGTTTAATCTAATACGAATAACAGTAGCAGCAAAACTGTGATAACTTGGATTGCTAATCTCTGCTGAAACCAATAACCAGGCTGTTGAGGTTCCCAGATAAACTAAAATCTGTGCTAATGCAACGTCACCACCATTGTTATCTGTGCTAGCTATGATTCAATTTTGTGCATCACATCCCCTTTTTTAAGTCCTTCATTTTTTATATTCCTTCATTTATATTTCCCCTTCCCTCCTTTTTCCCCCATTCCTTCCTCTTACAAATGCTCTTGAAATTTGTCGCAGTCTCCCAGGAGTATGTGTTCCTGTGGCCGACTGGTGCCACCTTAGTCAGGGGGGGCACGTGACTAGTCAGTCACTGGGGGGGATCCTCCCCGCAGCCAATCTCATCGACAGGGGGGTCTCCCACAGCCGACTGCAAAGCGGCTGTAGTGCTCCCACTCCCCAGCTGGCACTTGTGGTGGGGGGGCACCAGCGCTCCCGCGTGCCCCCGTGCCCGTCACCTAACCGGCAAACGCGGCCTGTCAGAGGGTGCACTGGTGCTCTCAGGGGGTGCACATGAACCCCCACGCACCACCACTGTGTGTTCTCCACTTTCAGATCACCCATCCCTTTTCTAGACACTGCTCCCCACCCACCTGTGGCCCCATCCCATCCACCCAGCTAAGAGCACCCTGCCTGTGGGGGGCCACTTAGGGAGTTTTGGTGCACTGTTGCAGGGTGTGTGAGGAGAGACGAGAGGGTGTTGTCCCAGTGCGGTGGGGGTAGGGGGGTGGCTCACCTGGCACACAATAGCACACTAAAATTCTCTAGCTTGCCCTCCAGCCCAAATAATTGCCCAAACGCTGACCAAGACGTATGGGGCTAGAGTGGGCATTATCAACCAATTACATCTTCTGGATCCTATACAACAGTGGGACCAAAACATTTTGACAAGCATGCCACAAATTCACCCCTCCTCTCCCTGCAGAGCCAGTTTGATCCCACTCTCTTACATCATCTGCTCCTCTGCTTTCTGCATCCTACCCAACCAGCTCTTTTCCTTTCTGCTCCCCACCCTATCTTCCCTGCCTGATCAGCTGCTCTGCTTTCTGCTCCACACGCTGTGCTCCCTGCCCAATTGCTGCTCTGCTTTCTGCTTATGGCACAAGTTGGCCACCTCTGCTGTAGAAGATGGGTCATAAGGGGTCAAGAGCAAGAGTAAAACATAAATATATAAGTAACATAAATCCTATGAAGTTTCAAAGTAACTTAGGCACTTTAAAAAGTATTCCAAATATTTAAAAATTTTGCCTTTTAACATGTAGAGTATTTAGTAAGATATATATGAAATTATTTCCTAATAGGAAAGACCTTCAAAACAATATCAAGATAGTGGGTAGAACTGTCAAATGTAGCTAAAATGACACTGGAGCACACTGCTATTGAAAGTCAATCAGATTTATGTCTCTAAGTTACCTAGGTACTTTCAGACACCTGGCCCAATTTGGTAAGGTCAGAGATGCTATACTGATATGATACATGCTGTAAAGCCAGAGAGGTTTTAAGACAATTTATTCGGCTTTTTCTTTATTTTCATAATATGATATAAAGATTATACCATTGTGTACCTGATATGGCAACTCTTCCTTTGCACACTGCATGCTATTTATGGTGAACAACTGAATTCCTGCTCAAAAAGAAAAACAACACAGAAATGTTAGGGAAAATGTGTCTTTATTTCTAAAAAACAACCCTTTGAAAATCAGTAGTTTTTTTTCAAAAATAGGTTTAATATATGTTCAATTCAAATGCCTTCCTTTAAAGATAACTTTGGCTACCATTGGATTTAGAGGTCTTCAGATAAAGTAGTTAGATTCTACATATTCTTGAAGGAAGATCCATTAACTTAGATAAGTTTTCAAGGTAATATTTTTGAAAATATAGATTCTCTCTCTGCTGCATTTAACAACTCCAGAAAAATCAAGCATACACACAGGGGGAGCCACTACAATTAACTTTCGCACTTCTGTTATTAGACATAAGGGATGACTATTGCTTCTTCAACTAACAGAAGTCATTATGTTAAATTTTCAATATTTCAATTTATTTATGTCAACTGAGATCTTGTGAGAATTCCAGACCAATAAAGTGAAAGAAAATTAAATGAATACAACCTCTAGAAAGAACAAACAGTAGCATGTTCCATATCCACATGCAATTTCTCCTATCACTTGTCCAAATTAAAATTGAATTAGAATTTCTAGCTAAGTGCAAAAGTACTAATTTTAAAAATTAGCATTTATGATGATGGTAGATCTAAGCGTAAATAAAATTGTCTCCTTAACTAGCTTACCCCCCAATAAAAAACAACAACATTTCTATATGTGGAGTGTTAACAGAAGTTTGATGCTATAGATACAATTCATTAGAGCTAAGCACATATTTGTAGAGTTTCTGCACCAAGCTGATATAGAATACTTCATTAAAACAATAATCTGAGAGAAATAGTAACTCTGTACCACTCTTCTCAATACTGCATACAAGTTCTATTCCACTCTGCAGAGAAACATTATGCAAATAAGCTTTTTATGCTTTAGCTCCCTCAGGAGTTAAAATTGGGGGATAGTTTCAACAAAGCTGATTTTTCTTCACGTTAATGGAGTTGTATACTTTGATTACATGGATGTAGTTGAGTACATTGGCCAGCAGAGGGTACCAATTAACCACTGTGTTTCTACTATTAAAGTAAATTTAGAGGAAAAGACTGAAAGCAAAAAAATAAGGGCATCCTTAGTTGTGAGGAATATTCTTACAAGGTTTTCCATGCGTTGTTCATCCAGATACACGCTGACAACTCTGGACATATTCACTGTAATCAACAAAACATTCCCATGGGGGCTACGTGCTAAATGCTAATACATAAATCCATAATACCATCCAGTTGAAAACCAAATTATCTGAATTTTCATTTCTGACAGAATAAAAGATAGTTTCAAATGAAATTATAAAGTGAAGATTTGGACTGGAACATTAATGCAGTGATAAAGTTTTGGGATTTTATTTGGATCTAATTATCTGAGGATAAATTGTAATGTAACAGTACCAATTTACCTTTTTGAAAAAAAAAAAAAAAAAACCCCCAAAAATAAAACCCCAAACATACAATCTGTCAGGGTATGCACAGCTATACCTCAGAATACTGTTATTCTGTTGTTATTCGTTACTACTGTTACATTTGTCCAATCCTATAACGGTTAAGCAGACCTAACCATAATGACATTAAACGTGAACAAAATAGATTTATAATTACAGTGGTTTAGTTCTGCTGATACCAATACAGAAGCCGACAGACATAAGTTATATTCTAAAAAAAGAGATACATGCTCCTGAGCAGCAAGAATCCCCACCACAGACCTTTTTGAATGGATGAATACCAAGAGTCTCAGTTTGCAATAGAAAACTCCCGACTTCTGCTAACCATCCTTCATTTGCACATGTGATTGGCTCTTTTTGTTTCTGGAGCTCTGTCCTGTAGACAAGTATACGATCATTGCAAACCATCAGGTTTTTAACTACTTGCAAAATTTGATTTTTTTGAGTGCTCACTGTAAGCAGCTTACAAATTCCTTCTCGCATGTGGATTTCAAAGTTGATCTTTTCTTGAATGCTGCATTCCTAGGTGTCAAGATACATACAATATTGTTTTTAAAAAAAAAAAAGGTACCAAACATAAAACTGATTAACAGCACAGAAATCTTATTAAGTATTTTTAGCAGGCACTGTTTACCACATCATAGGAAGTGTTTGGTACCCCAAGTCCTGTGTTGAGTTGTTTGGTCTACTGAAATATTTAAAATTAGTATCTTTCATATACAATGCAGAATATAAAAAAGTACAAAGATGTAGAGAATCAGATGCTGAGCCAAAATAAGCTATTGACAGTGACTTACTGAATCACCGGAAGGGCATGAAACATGTATGTGCTCAGTCACCACTTTTAGAAAATGATAGGGGTGAGATTTTAGGGGCCGATACCAATCCAATTTCCGATACACAGTCCTGCAGCTTGAAGAGCTACGTCCAGCTGGTCTGTTGTGGTAGAAGGGAAGTGGGGGTGGAGGGGGCAGATCAACGCCCCTGTGGTGAGGGAAGAGTGGGGCTGGCGCTGGGCCAGGCACTGCCCAACTGGGGGGTGGGGCACCGGATAGAGCTATGGCTTGTTTGCAGGGTGGAGGGAGCTTCTGTGACTCTACGGAAACATCGCACACGCAAAAGGGTGAAAAAGATTTGAAAACAAACACATTTCAGTTTTCCTTCTTTGGTCATCTTACAAAAAGAGGTATAAAAATCAGTTAACTCAACTTTTGCTCTATATTCTTATACAATCAATTAACACCTGAAAATGAAAAATGTTTTAAAAAGTGCCATCTTTTTTATTTGTAATTGGATGCAAATTTAATGCTAGTTAAAGTGAACTGAAAGCCAAAGGTCAACTAGCAATTATAGTTTAAAGATCAACCATTAAAGGTAACAGAAGATTTTTCATCCAAAAGGATGAAATAAAATGTTCCTTTACCTATGTTCACTGAAATGCAACAGCCAATAATGTTGCCTTGGCAGTCCAGAAATATAGGGCATACTTTCTTATATGTATAGATCAGAAAATTAAAATATTAATTAATGTAAGTATGGAGAATGTCAATTCATATAAATATGGAGAATGATTATTAAGAGAAGGTAACTCTCACTAGGGTGTAGGCTAAGACACGGCCAGAGGGACCTGCTATTGCAATACCAATATTACCAAGGGCTACTAGGGCCAGCAGTTAGCAGCTGACAGCAGTGAACATAACCAAGCTGCTTCTTTCTTTATTACCACCGCTACAGACCCTTGTTTTTCCCTTCCCTTTGGGTTATTAGTTGCATAACTTTACATTGCCAGAGAGCAGGTGACTCAGCTGTAAATCAGGTTTGAGTGGTGTGGCTTGACTATAGCCAAATGTGGGGCCATGAGTACTTCTGGATTTCGAAACAGAGACAAATCTGTTGCAGAAACATTGCCTGGCTGAAAGGTTACATGAAACATCTTGGAGGTAAGGGCAGGAGCTTAGGGGGATGGTTTGGAGGCTCCTGGTCCTGGGCATGACCTAAAACTGCACACTGCCAGGAGTGGGTGGCCTGGTGGGGCTCCCAGTGGTGTGGGAGTCCCCAGGAAATACCAGGTCAGTTATCACCCTAGTGAAAGGTGGGTTGGGGTGCCTTAACCTCTAGCCCCCACAACACTGGGTACAAGGGGACTTGTACTATGGCCACCTGAGCCCAAAGAGGGTGTAAGACCCAGGTGGGGCCAGGCCTGGCTACAGCTACCTGAGGCCCCACTGGGGAAGGAAGCCCCATGGCCCCAGTGAGAGGGGGTGGAAATGTGGAGTCCCAGTGAGGGGAAAACCAGAGGGCTGGGAGCCCAATGTGAGTGTGTACAGAGTTGCCATGGGAGGAGCCAGGGCAAGCTTGGCCCCGGTTAGGTAATCGGCTGGCCACTACCCTGGTGACGGCCATGGGAGAGGCCCAAAAAATGGTACGTCTGCCACCCAAGGCGTGTGCTAGGTAAAACCTATGGCTGAAGGGGCCCGCTCCGAAAGGGAGCAAGGCAGTACAAATTGTTGATGCGTGAAGGAGACCTTATGGGGGGGGGGGGGGGGGCCCTGAGAGGCCCTAGTAAGAAGAGTGCGGTATGAATGTGTGCGTGTCTGAGACCTGACAGCAAGGGCAATTTCATTTGCCTGCCACTAGCAAGAATTCAGTGAAGACAGATGAGGACAGGCTGTCCCAGTCTCTGTTTGTTTGTTCTTTGCACCAGTGCTGCTCAAACTTTCTGTCTCACAGGCCAGATGGCAGTCCCCAATCTGTCTACTGGCCAGATCCTGCCCAAGGATCCACTCCAAATATGGAGTACAGCTGACCCCAATCTGGCTGTACAAGGGTAGAAAGGGTGCATGGCCTGGCCCCAAACCAGCTGCCTGAGGCTTGGGAATTTGGCAGAAGGGGAAGGGGGGCAGTATTGATTGCCACTGCTCTCTCACCACTGGATTTCCAGAGCCAAGGGGAGCTCCACAGGACAAAATTTCTGTGGGCCAGATGTTGAGAACCCCCCTGCTCTACATCAGTGGCTCCCCTTCTATTTTAGACTCGAGGCACCCTCAGATAATATCAGCTCTTAATTTTCACTTGATTTTTTGACAATAGAAAAATAGAGCAACTCTTGTTGCAATGAACTCTGAGAGGCCCCAGTTTATCTTGCGAATCACATCTGCACACTTAACCCTGTTAAGAGGGCTAACCCCACGACACCCTTCAGCGGATCTCAAGTGCCCCAGGCTCTACACCCTTCTCTTTTCTGCAACTCCCGTTTCCTCGCACAGCTCATGATCGCCGCTTTTAAGTGCTTATCCTGGCACAGGAGGCAGAAACAGGGAAATCCCAGCGCCTGGTCCCACCCCTACACACGCAGGTAGGAGGGTGCTGGCTGGGTACCCAGCTCTCATAGAAAACACCTTGCCCCTGGCCCTGCCCTGTCGTCGCCAGCGTTCCGGCCGCAGGAACGAGGGAGGCAGCGGGCAGCTTGGCTCGGGCGAGGCGGGTCCCGGCACAGACCAACTGCAAACCGCCTCCAGCCACAGCAACAACAGGAGCGGAGCGCTCCCCCCGCCAGAGGCCCAGCCTGCCCTGCCCCGCCCCCGACGCCTTCGGTTGCCGGGCAACCACCAGTCCCTTCCCAGCCGTGTTTAAATCCTGCCGCGTGACGCCATTGGCTGCGCGCGCGGGGCGGTGGGAGGGTCCCCTTCCCCCGCCTTGGCCGTGCCCTGCCTGTGCCGGGCTGGGGCCCCAGGCCCGATCCACCCGCCGCGGGATGGGCAGCGCGTTCCTTACCGGCTCCTCCAGCTCTGGGCAGGCCCAGGCCACGCGGCCCCGCCGCATCGCGCCCACCGCAGTCTTCGAAACTGCCGCCGCCCCCGGCGCACCTCTGCCAAACTGCACTTCAGCCCCGCCCCGGCCCTGCTGTAGGCAGGCGCTGGCAGCGCAGGCCCCGCTGGCAGCGCAGGCCCCGCCCCGCGCGGAGCGCTCAGCCTGAGACTCGCCCGACTCTTGCTGATCAAAGCCCCGGCTCCGCGCAGCGGCGCCCCTTGATGCAAAGCCGCAAGGCCTGGGGGCTCCAAGCGCCGAGGGGAAAGCGGCTGTTTCCTTTCCAGATCCCGCGGGCGGGTCGCACCCGGGAGCCTGGCGGTGGGAATGAATACCTTGAGGAAGCGACGGTGCAGCATCGCGGAGCGGGTGGTGCTTTGCGACATCGGATCGGAGACAGGAAGGCTGGACGGGACCGGAGGGGTCATCGCCCCACTCGAGGCTCTGTCGAGTCTGGTCTTAAGAACCTCCAAGGAGGGAGACTCCACCGCGTCTCGGACCCTGTGTAACCTGTTGCAGGGCCTCACAACTCTGGTGACGAACCTAAACCTCCCTTGCTGCAACTTGAGACCATTGCTCCTAGTTCTGTCATCTGCCACCACAGAGCAGTCCAGCTCCATCCTCTTTGGAACCACCCTGCAGGGAGTTGAAGGCTGCTATTAAGTCACCTCTGTCTCTCCTTCTCCAGATTAAATAAACCCAAATCCCTCGGCCTGTCTTCACCAGTCATGTCCCCCAGCCCCTGAACCATTTTCGTTGCCCTCAGCTGGACTACAATTTGTCCACATCCTTTCTGCAGTGGAGGGCCCAGATCAAACCATCAGACCTGGTCAAAGCTATTACAACTGATAGGAACCAACTCAAACTTGTCCAAACCAGTTCAAACCAGGTGGAACTGGTCAGTACTGTTCAAAACAGTAGGAACTGGTTTAAACTGGCCAGAACAGGTCAGAACCGGATCAAACCACGCAAAACCAGTTCAAAGCACTTGGGACCTGTTCAGGCCCGTCAGAATCGATCGGAGCAGGTTCAAACCAGTCAGAACCAGTTGGAATCTGTCAAAACCAGTCAGAACGGGTACAAGCCAACCGGAACCAGTTGGAACAGGTTCAAGTTAGTCAAAACTGGTCAGAAGTGGTCAAAACCATTTGGAACTGGTTGAAACCAGGCAGAACCTTTCAAAACAGGTTCAAACCAGTTGGAACAAGTTCACAGGCGATTGGTGCCTCCTGAGTTGGGGGGGGGGCACTTGCCCCCTCAGTGGACAGTCAGCAACCAGGGGAACGTCCCCCCACAGCTGATCCTGCAGATTGGGGGGGGAGTCCCCCTGGGGCCAATTCCGCTGACCCACAAGTGGCAACAGCGTGCCACTGGCACTTCCAGGTGCACATGATTGGCTGTGGGGAGACCACTTCTCCTGGTGTCTGCATTCCCCAGCTGGCACTCTGAGGGGGGCACTGGCACTCTTGCCTGCCCCCCTCCCCCCCCCCCCACCTGGGAACATGGGCTGACAGGGGGTGCATCAGCACTCTCGGGGTGCACGTGCATCCCTGTGCACCACTATGCATGGCCACTGAACAGGTTCCAACAGGTTGGAACCGATCAAACCAGTTCTAACCAATTCAAAACAGTTCAAACCGGTCAGAACTAGTTCAAGCTGGTCAAAACTGCTCTGAACTGGTTGAAACTATCTGGAAACTTTCAGAACAGGTTCAAACTAGTCAGAATCAGTTGATACCAGTTTTAACCAATTCAAATGGTTCAAACCGTCAGAACCAGCAACCTATGTACCCTACATCTTGCACCTTCAGCATAGAGCTCCTCCACAGCAAGTCGTTCAGGCAGCTCTTCTAATCCATTCCCTCCAGTGCAGGTTTCCCCATATTAAGAAACCTCAGAATCGCTTGCTCCCAGAAACATTGGTGAATTTAGATGGATAGATACCTCAAGAGGGCACTAAAATGGTTATTCCAGAAATAATGCCAATGCGTGGATATGATAAATCACTGCAAGTACAAGTTATGGTATCACAAACCATTCCATGCATTCAGTATTCCTGAAACATATTTTCCTGCAGTATAGACAACCCCTGGAAATCCCAGGCAGCCTTCCAAGAATTTTACATTGCTAATTGGATTTTATAGCCCAAATCTTGTTTGGCAAATCCTAGCTTTAATGAGCCCCAAAATGTGGTTCTGTTCATAGAATAAATGGGACTATACCCCCAGCCTTTACACATTTAACTGATATTGACTTGAATTGAAAACCGGAAGAAATCAATGGGGGGGGGGAGGTAATCTCAGTATAACTGGGTCCTAATTAATGTGAATATTTATTCTTCTTAAGTCAAATAGCCATTTTAAGTAGCTCATGCATCAAGATTTATCTTTAGTGTTCCACATTTTCAGTTTTTATTAAAAAAAAAAAATTGGGAATTTTTCAGGGTTTATTTTCCAAACATAAAAATTGGGTTGAAATCAGGATAAAAGGAAGAAAAGAAAAAAATTGGGGAAAATAATATGTTCCCGTGGTGGTGAGGAAGGGAGAGAGTAAGGCTGGGACTAGGGAAGGGGTGGAGGGTGCGTGCAGCCCATCCCTCCATTCCCAGGGCTGCAGCACGGAGCAAAGCGGAGGGAACTGTCAGCAGGTGTAGGACAGGGCAGGGCAGGGTAGCTGTTGCTGCTATGTGCACCCCAGGAGGGGGGCAGGCTGTGGGGCTGCACCGGGCTATTCCTAGGGTGGGGGCGCTTGCCCCCAGATCTGCATGCAGGATGAGAGCAGGTTGCCTTTGTAGGCTGGGGCAGGCAGCAGCACCAGGCTCTTCCTGGTGCTCGGGGTGGGCAGCAGCCTGCTCTCAACCAGCATGCAGATCTCGTCCAGCATGCAAGAACGGCCCAGTGCAGCCCTTCCAGGGCTCACAGAACAGCAAGAGCCACACACACCCCCCCTGCGCCCTGCACCCATTGATTTACCTCTGCAGCTGGCGACTGCCGTTCCTGGGGCTGCTGCAGCAGGGACTGGGGTGAGTAGGAACAAATGGAGTCCCGAGGGGTGCGGTGCAGCTTGTACCCACTCACCCCAGCCCCTGCTGCAGCAGCCCTGGAAGCAGCCAACACCACCTGCCTGCACCACAGCACGGCGCAGTCCAGGGGCTGGGGGGAGAGTTGAGCAGCTGACGTGGAGTGGGGGAGACCCGACCCTGGCACCAGCACTGGCACCTCCTGCTACGCCTATGGTCAGAGGCGGGAGCCCCATGACCCCGGAAAGCGGCTCCAGCCTTGCAGGCCCATGCAGAATGGCCGGGTGCAGCGCCCGCAGGGAGCAGGGCCAGGCTCTTCTGCCTCCCTTCCTGGCGGGGCTTGCAGCTCCCCAGCACCTGGGCCAGGGCCGCAGCTGGAGCTGCAAGGCCTGGGTTCAGAGCAGAGAGCCCCAGCAGCCCGCAGGCAGCAGTTCCAGCCAACCTCCCCTGACCCTTGTGCGGCCACCACCCCCTTCTCTGCGTGTGGCAGCTACCACACCCCTTCCCCACCATGTCCATCTGGAAACCTGTGCCTTGGGTAACTGGCACATTTAGCTTACCGGCACCCCAGCTATTCTCCACTCGTGCCATTTAACAGGGATTTTACTGTACCCGGTAAAATTGAGTGAACTAAAAAACGGGTGTAAATCAGTAAAAACCAAATAACTTCAGTAAAAAAATCAGGGAATTTGTTGGTCAGTTTCAGTAAAAACTGAAATCGTGAAACACTATCTTATATTAAAATATTGCAAAGTTTAATCTTTTATTTACCTACACCTACTTCTTTCTATTTAAAGTCCTTAGTTTTTCTATAGATCAAATTTTTATTGTTCATTTAATCTGAAAATTTTTCAATTAAAAAAATAAAACACATCAGCAAAAATCTGTAACACAAGCACCCTTCTGTTTCTTTAAGTAAATATGGAATTAAAGTTTTTAAATTCTATTTGTAGATGTGTCTTTACAGGGCAAAGTAGGTTTTTTTATTGAAAATTTTGCTTAACTTTGACTATATTGGCTTGCTGTGGAGAGAGGGGCACAAGTTCTGAATGAGGGCTGGATTCACACCATCTATGATAGCCCCTAGATTCATGGGTCAGCAGCAGACTAGTCTTGTCCCTAGCCTAATTTTAATGCGAATAGGCAATTCCAGGATGCAGGAATAATTAAGAGCAAACAACCTAGCCATGCCGTCTTCCCCAGGTTATGACTCCATGAGGAGGGACTTGAGGGTTTGTGGTACAGAACTGCCATGCTGGCTCTATGTGAAAAGCAAAGTCCCAAGCAATCAGTAAAACCAGCCTTTTGGCTGCTTGGTGTTGGTAATACTGGAGCATTCAGAGCAGCCCGTGAGGAACCAGAATTAGGCCTGACTGAATAGTAGAGATCTAAATTACTTTCCTGCTTGACTACTGCACTGGCATATTCTTTTAAATGTTAGGCCCATCATTTTAGTTTAGCAGGTACAAAATGTCTACGCCTACTCTTGATAGCCTTGCAATATTTTTCTTAATTTCTTGGTTCCTACAGCTTGTTACACCTACTCATTGAATATCATAACAGTTTTCCAGTAGAAACATGTTCAAATCATATTTAAATATTCTGCTTAATGGAAACATGTCAGATACAAATCTCTGTACACACAAAAGGTTTTACAAGGCTTATAATAATCTGAGGGGGGTTTTATTATTTCTTTTAAAATGGAAAAGAGGACCATTATCATGGATTACCATTCCATAACACCATTTTAAATATGATAAAGGCACAAACTTATCACTAAAGCAATTTAATGTTTTTTCTTCCACTTCTTATTAAGATAAAGATTAAGATAAAGGGCGAAACTGTCAGCCCTCACAACTAATATTTTTTTATTTAATTCATTTGAAGTTAGTGAGATTCTTTTCACTGACCGGAGGAGGCAACAAATAAAGGCGGGGGGTGGAGTGCACGTTACCTACAGAACAGACTGACATAGGTACCTTCTTTCCACTGCCCTGTGTGAATCTTCATCTTGAGCTGGACAGACTTCTATGAGTGTAAAATTAATGCTTAAATAAAAGACAGTTGACTGGCTTAATCCAAACAAAGTAGCAATATTGGCTAAGGAAGAACACTGAGGCTTTGTTGTCTCCATTATCAAGAATGTTTGTCCACCTTTTTTCAAGATGTTTACAAGGTTGACGTGCTCTGCAAGTTGCGTCTGGGCTTCCGGTGGCATAGTTAGCTAGGGACACCTTTCAGTGAAGGGCTTTTCTATTATATTTATGGCAACATCAATAAATAAATTTATTAGATTATTTTAATAAACCATTTTGGTAGCATTTGCCATTTATATTCTTGTAGTATTTCTCACACAAATATTAGGAAACCAAAAACAGCACAAGACATGTAGTTATTAGAATTCATTTTTCTCCTTCCATAGAGTATCCAGAAACTGGAACTATTCAAGATGCCTTGGCGTTAAGCACATACTTAAGAGCTTTGCTAAACCAAGATTAGAGTACACAGCACTGTAATAAGTACATATGGGATAACTGCATTAAGATTATATTTTGCAATGGAAATATGAACTCACCAAAAATCTGTTCCCATATACATTTGAAAAATAATGTACAGTTTCTACGTCAAATTCAAATGCAATAAAAAACAAATTAGCTACATCTGTTTGGTGTTGAATTGCAGTTTGACATACCTCTGGGCACATTAGACTACTGCAAAGTAAAGCATCACCATTTTCAAGTGTGCTGGACTTACTGTGCATTAAATTAGTAGAATGTTCTGTTTGCTAGTACCAGCACATATAGGCACTAGATAGATGGCACATTAGGTTATGCACAGTAGCACATGTGGAGATGCTGATAGCCCAGGCAGCAGGGGGCCACTGCTGCCTGGCTAATCTCCAATGTGGGGGTAGCTGTGCTAGCTGCAGAGGCAGCTGTCTCCCAGCCCCATGCACATTAGGACCTGTCCCAACATGCACGGTGCCTGGAGAGCTGTGCCGGCTGCAGAGGCAGCTCTCTCCTCATCCCAAAGTGCACAGGACAGGGAGAGGTAGGCTGGCTGCACAGGGCCAAGAGACAGATGCCCCTGCAGCTGGCACAGCTCTTTCAGCTCCATGCACATCAGGACCATTCCCATGTGCATGGGGCTGGGAGAAAGCTGCACCTGCAGCTGGCATAGCTCTTCCAACACCATGCACATCAAAACTGGCTCCTGTGCCCTTCTGCCAGCCCCCAGGCTGGCACCTGGTAGAGTCTAGAGCTCCCCCTGGCAGCTGCAGGGGAGAAAAGCATGGCAGGTGCAGGCCTGGACTGGGCTGCTCCTGTTGAGCACAAATCTGCACCCAACAGGGTGCACATGTAGATGTGTCCCTGGCCACATATTATTGAACCTTATTTTACTGCACAGTAACCTTACTATGCATTAATTGCACATGTAGACACACACTCCATGTACTAAAGTTGCTCATACAAATAATAAGTTATCTACCTTATAGGTGCTATGGTTCACTAAGAAGTGTTCACCTCAAGCACTTTAGGATATATTCACATGGCCCAGTGCAGTGCTATGCAGAGATAACCCAAGCTAGTTCCTTCAGCTGGCTCTGATGCTGGAAATGGTAGTTATTTACCCCAAATGGAACTCCAAAGGGAGTTCTAAATGTTTTCATACTCCCTGCTGTGGAGTTGTCAGCCAAGGTCCAATTGGATCTAGGGTGCCCAGAGCTTTCAGAATCCCAGGTCCTGGGCAGAGCCTGGAAAATCTAGCATAGCTATATATCCTGGAGCTATGGAACTTGTAATACTAAGGTCCTGAACCTAAGGCAGTCTGCCTGGCGGGTTTGCCCCAGAACCATGACTCTTGAATTCTACCAGGCAGATTGCTTCTGGGCTAGGGGCCCTGGATGCTGTAGATCTTTGATTGACTGCTTAACAGGCAGACTGATTAACAGCCAAGGAACTGGAACTTTCAAGGGTCATATATATTTGATGCTTACTTGCCAGGGGGGGAATCTCCCAAGACTGGAAATCATGGCTTCCAGATTCCCTGGCCTCACTCACTGGGAATTAAGAGAGGCTTCCATCAGAACCTGGTTTGGATTGGACAAAAATTCACTGAACCCATGATATTTCTAACTAAACATTTCAGGCTTGATGAACATGCATTTTCCAACAAGCCTGTGTTGTGTCAGAAAACTTGCAACGGGCACAAACTGTAACTAATAGAGAAGCTCTTTTAATAGACAGATGGTTCAGTGAACATGCTACTAAGGATCTGAGGGAAGGACCCTTTAACTATAATAAGATCCTAGGAAGGAAAGGGCTTCCAGATGCCAGAAGGAGGTCCTTTAAGAATTTTACAACTGTAGGATGGGAAATGTGGCATGATTCTAGCCTGAAGAGGACTGATCTGCTATTGTTGCTAAGTTCACCTCACACAGCTGCTAAATAGGCCCAAATTCTTATAGGGATTGCTGGTAATCCAAAATAAGAGGAAATAAGGTCTTTACAGAAGGGGCATCTGTACTGTCTAAATAATGTCTCTTCTACTTGGCAGTCTATATCACTCCACTGGAACCTTTCCAGTTTTGTACTAATAAATTTTGGATGTCAGTGCAGAGGCTTCGTACAGTAGTAGATATTAGGCTAGTATTTGCTTTGGATTCAGATTCAGCCGATTCTGGGGACAGTGATTCGATTCGGCCTCATCCCCCGTCTGCTCTCCCAGCCCCATCAATGGCTGTCCTGGCTCTTTAAAAAAAAAAAAAAAGCCCTGCATTTATCGGCTGCTACCAGCAGGGGGGCCACCCCCACTGCCCCCCACTGCCCCGTGCTGTGTGAGGGGGATCCGGCATGAGCCTGCAGAGGCCCTGATGGCTGCTGCAGCAGCTGTTGGGTGCAAGGCTTTTTTTTTTTTAAGCGTCAGGATGCTGGGACTGGGCAGGGTATTGCAGCCAAAATTAGAGTCTGGGTCTACGTATAAGGATGAAGACACTATGGAAGACACATAGCACAAATGGAAAGTGGGTCACCAAAACTGTGAGTGACCTTGCCTCATGAAAGATGATGTAAGACCCCTGAAAGAGGTGTCGTGTGAAGATTTTGGAGCTGAGTGCAGAGCCACCTAGGTGCATAAAGGGTGTGTGTGGGCAGAGCTTGGCATGCGTGTCTGGGGCTGTGTGTGGTTTGGGGCATATCTGTGGGTGAATGTGTGGCTGAGGTTTTGGGTCTGTGTGTCTGAGGGCACATATGTGTGTATGTGGTCAAGGGAGTGCGATTGATTGAGGTCTGTATTGGAGATTGACTGGGGTGTGAGAGCATAGGAAGAGACTGACTGAAGGAGAAGATAGGCCAGAGGCGGGCAATTATTTTGGGCAGAGAGCCGTTTACTGAGTTTTGGCAAGCCATTGAGGGCTGCATGACAGGCAGCCCAGGGCAGATTAATATTAATTTTCTACATTTTTTAGGGGCCCCGTGGGCCAGATAGAATGGCTTGGTGGGCCTCATCTGGGCCCCAGGCTGCATTTTGCCCACCCCTGAGATAGGCACTCCGTGGATGCTGTGCTGTGTATACTCCAGAGGCTTGAAGGTCTCCTTGTGGTTGCTCCCCTCTGGCTCGGCTTCTTTATCAAAGTAAATAGAGTTGGCTCCCCAGATTTTTCCTCCCTGGGTGTATGTGTCTTTGACAAAGAGCAGCCCTTTTACTTTATTAGTATGTATCGCCTCAATCCCTCCACTCCTTCTTCTGTCTTTTTATCAGTTAAGCACCCTTGTTAGAAAGGCAGCAAGGTGGGAGATAAGCCACCACTGACCTGTACTAGAGGATGGCCAGCTGATGACCAATCAGACGGCGGCAGAGATAAATAAAATTACTCTTGCTCCTCTAATATATTCCACCCCTTCCTCCCTGTTATAGTTAATTGATTAATGTTTATTGATTAGTTGTGGTTAATATTACTTGTTAAATGTTGTTAGTTGCTCTTGTTATTAATAAACCATGTTATTTGTTTCAGTGCTAATTGAGTCTGTGTGGTAGTTAAGCCAGCTTCATTTAATTGCCTGGTAAATTGGGTAGTGATAGATATACCCTGGTTTACCAGCTAATTGTCTCAGGGCCAAGAAACACCTCCTTTTACATGAGTAAACAGTATAAGGTACAGCCCATTGAGTGACCTTATTTAATTAGGTGCTTAATTAAGTTCCCATGTAACAGGGGCAGCCATTGATGGGGCTGAGAGCGGGAGGAGGATGAGGGCTCATGGCACAGCTCCCCACACAGCACCTGGGGCTCTGCGCCACATCCAAATTCTTCATACCACCTCCCAGAAAACACAATACATCCTGGGGTTGGCTCCTGCATCCCTGGATCAGGCCCTGCACCATCTCTGCATGAAAACCCAATGTGCTATCTGACCCACAAGGCTCCCCAAAGGTGCACAAATTTGGCAGCAGGGGAGTAGCAAGTATTGCTACTACTGCCCTGCTGCCACATTTTCAGATCCCTGGGAATCCCTGTGGGCTGGATGGCATGGCTCTCAGGTCAGCTTTGGCCAGCAGACCAGGGCTTGAGCAATCCCAGTCTATTCTATGGTGAATAGTTTGAATATCTGCTGCCCTCTTCTATGAAACCATTTCATTTTGAAAGCCTGGGAAATGCAAAACTAGTCTGAAAGCAGTCCAGGTGTGCTCCCCACTTGAGTGTAGAATAATCTGCCACCAACACATTGGTAGGTAGCAGTGGGAAAAATCATATTCATAAACACACATGGAGGGGTCTTTTTATCACTTTAATGACAAAATGATTTCCTAGAGGACCTGTGCTCACAGAAACCCAGATGCTGCCTGTTTGGGATAAAGCATATTTCACTTACCCTTGCACACTGGATAGGTGAAAGAGTGCATTAGACCACAAAGAATCTGAGACAGCCCCTTACAAATGTCTGAGGCTGAGCCTGCTGCTAGTTGATCACACCTGCTGTGGTACTGCATCTATCCAATAGCAGATAAGCTCTTGTAGAATCAAGCATTGCTCCTATGAATGCTATTATTTGACTCAGTAACAGTGATTTTTCCTTCTTGATACTGGGTCTCAGGTGGATGAAAAATCTTGGCATCAGGTGAAAGAAAACATTGACCTGCTCTGGTGATCTTCCTTAGATGAGCCAAACATCATGTTCTCAATTATCTGTATGCCTTGTTTCTCATATGAGGCAAATTCTCAACTGCCAAGTCCTTGTTGAAAACATATGGAGCTCTTTGAAAATAAAAGGACAGAAGTTTGTCCCGATAGCTGGAATTTCCCATTTGGAATCTAAGGGTGCTTATACACAAGTGTGGAGGCTGATCCCAGGGGTGTAGGTTGTAGCCGTGTTGGTCTAAGGACCTAGGCAGACAAGATTCCTTGGGTGAATTTGATATCTTTTATTAGACCAACCCAAATAGTTGGAGAATGGTTATTAAGCAAGCTTTCGAGGTTCATCCCATGCACTGTAATTGCAGTGCGTTAGAGCAGACTTCATTAATCCATTAATCCATTAATCACTCAAGCACCCTGTCCTGGGGTTAGTGAGAAGTGGGACTGGGAAGCTGCGCCAGCGGGGCTTGGCACAGAAAGAAACACTAAAATAAAGAAAGAAATGCAAAATAACCACTTATCTGCAGGAGCGATGCCAGAAGACAGAAGAGAAAAGCCCATGCGGTTTACAAGCTATGCCTTTATACAATTAAGGCCAGCAGGTGATGTCATAAAGACACACCAGCCGGCAGGGATAAAAGCGGCTGCCAGCAGTAGGGAGGAGAGAGCCAGTGAGGAGATGTATAAAGTGGTGGTGAGCCAGTGAGGAGATGCCAAGTGGCGGCCTGGTCAATTTGGCGAATGCAAAGAAGAAGTGAAAAACAACCTCAGGGAAGGGGAGGTCTTCCCACTTGAACGCCCCAGGTATCAGGTCAGGGAGCTGAGCTAAGGCCAGAAGGAAGAGAGGGACCCCGCAGGACCAGCATCAGGGGAGAACTGCCAAGTTCAGGCAGGAGGGCTAGGAAAGCCAACCGGTAGGATACCGGATAGGAAGACCCCTTTTGGTTCCTTTTTTCTTTATTTCCTTTTGTTCGTTTTATTTCTTTACCCCTGCTCGACAGGGGCACCCTTAAGGCCCAAGAAGAGATCCAACTGGCTCAAAGTGGATCTCAGGCCCAGAGTTTGGGCTGGCTAAGTATCCTTCCCCAAGGAGAAAAGGGGATACCACAGAGCACAAGGAACAGCCACACTGGAGTGGCAGCCGAGTCAATATCTGGCACCCTGCCGGAGGTTGGTGTAAGGCTGGGGTGTAGGGGAGGTGGAGCCCCACGAACATTCCGCAAGTGGATTGGTCATCCCTGAGGGGCGTTTAGAGGCTGAACCCCACACTGATGTAACATTCAAAGACGTGGAAGGTGAATTTGGGGGAAGGCCAGTGGGACAACCGAAACCCACCTTGGGGAACCCACGAACCTAGAGAGTGTACACCTTCTGCTGTCCAGGCCAAGGCAGCCCATGACCGGGCATTCAAAGCCAGGCGGACACAAATTTGCCACACTACCACTTGGTGTCTTCCCCAATGAACTTCTTTAATGACACAAGGGGGAACTCACCCCCAGTGTTCCACCCTTCCCGGGGCTCAATCACAGTGCCCATGGTTTGGGGAGCTTTCACTGCTTCCCCAGCCGCCCAATGTCCGGGTGCTCCCTGTGCATGCTGGTTCCCCCCATTACCGGCACAGAGAGCCTCCGCCACCTCCCTGGCTCTCCCCTCCCTACTGCTGGCAGCCACTTTTATCCCTGGCAGCTGGTGCATCCTTATGATGTCACCCGCCGGCCTTAATTGCATAAAGGCGCAGCTTGTAAACCATGTGGGCTTTTCTCTTCTGTCTTCTGGCATTGCTCCTCCTGCAGGTAAGTGGTTATTTTGCATTTCTTTTTTATTTTAGTGTTTCTTCCCATGCTGAGCCCTGCGGGTGGGGCTTCCCAGTCCCGCTTCTCACTATCCCAGGACACACCCTCACACTCCAGCAGCCTTCTGCATCTTCTGTATCAGCTTCCCTGCACTTCAAAGTGGTCATGGGGATGCTTGAACTAAAGTTCATCAAATGAGCTTAGTTCAAGCACCTCCACCGCCATCTTGAAGCACATCTTGAAGCACTGATACATGAGACACTGCGGTCAGGGTTCAAATTACACCTAAGACTCTTGGGTGGTGGATGTCTGTGGCGGTGGCAGCTGGAAGGAGCTGCTACCACCACCACCTGGGCTGCTTAGGAAGGTGCAAGGTGGGCTGGCAGCTGATTGGCCTGCAGGGAGGTTCTTGTCTCTTATGTGGGGGCCCAGCCCCCACCCCCAAACTCCCCTGTAATTTGAACTCTCGCTGTGTTGCTTTAATTAAAGCAGCACTTGGGGCCACACTAATTAAAGCACCACCCCCTTACATCTCTGGACCATGTGCAAAAGTGCCCTCAGGTATTTTCTGTGTGCTGGATTAACTGATATTTGAAAGGATGAGATTACTGAGCCCAGAGTTACAAACCATTCTTGGGAATCTAAGAAGGGGGTTGCACATCCTTATGGTTACTTTCTTTTGTCTTAAATCTAGGACTGAATGTCAATACCTTCTTCTTCAAAACTGGAAAAAAATTAACCGTAATCCTTATTTCCCCTGAACATCTTCCAATGCTCTGAGATTTAGAAGTGAGTCCATTTCTTGATGCAACGCTACCTCATTAGAAGGCCAGGGTCATTGAATATAATCTCTAAAATGCAGAGATCTGAGGTGATTTAAGGTCTTCTGAAACAAAAAGTGGTGGTCGTTAAAAACAGAATGGAGAAAAGGACGTTTTCTGCCTCAAAATGGATTGAGGGTGAGTCATTGTAGGGGACAAGACATAGGGTGGCCTTGGTTGAAATCTTTTCTTTTCCTAAAGTAATTTAGGTGATCTCACATGATTATTATTAGGTAGAGGGCATATGTTTGCAGTAACCTTGTGGTCTGGCCTACTTTCTTGTAAGTGCCAGGGGTGTAGACAACCAAGGAGTAGAGTAGCTCACAAATATTTTAAGGAGTGCAGATCTTCACTAGTCTTTGGGCTGAACAAATCACAGCCTCCCCTGTCACTGTACTCTGTTGGAAGTTCCTAAAACCTGTAACCAAGAGGACCCATGAATGGCAATGGATACAGGCATAATCTTGCTATGCTGTCTGGCACTCACACAACCAGCAAAGTATGTTCATCAACTGACCTGCAAAAATAAATGGCCATTTCTTCCCAGCGTAATGATAGGGAGCACCTGTAGAAACTAGGCAGGCACAGCCCCACGCCCAGTAGTATATCTGCAGGGGAGGAAGGTAGAATGATGACCCCACTCCACCCCAGGAAGTTTTGTCATGGGAGGCACAGCCCTGTACCTGGAGGGTAGGGGGAGAAAACATGGTACCAGGAGAGTCCCCCAGGAGCCCATACTACTGCCTGTCACTCAACAATAGCACCTGCCACTGGAGTGAGGAGAGCCAGGAAGATAAGACTTCTCCCCTACTTCCTTCTCCCCACCCCCCCTGCTCTGTGCTGGTCAGCATAATTTCCACCCCTACCTCCAACCCTCCATCTCTGCCCCAAGCACTGAAAGAGCTGACTATACCTCTGGTCTTGAAGCAGTGTTTAAAAAAAGTGCAATTCCATCCCCTGAATTAGAATTCAGGCAGGCATATTGGGCTCAACAATTACCAATGCACATTTATTAACTCAATCAAGAGAAGTTTCCCTGATGAATTCACCTTTCTTTTAGGATCTTTGTCTTTTTTATTTGGTAGCCCATGCTTTTTGGATCAGGTCATGAAAAACAGCTATGACCAAAGAGCTAGTGATTGGAAGGGTGGAGGAGTGTTTGAAGACATTTGTAAATGCCTGATTATCTTTTTGGAAGTGAACAACACAGACAACAGGTATGAAGACATTCTGCTGGCTCTCCTCACTGCTCATTAATTGGCATGACAAACCTTCAGTCACTATTGCATGCACTAAGTTAAGCAGTTTTTTGCAATTTATCCTGAAGTCTCACTACAGATTTCAAGTGCATCTGTCAATTGATGCTAAAGTCTCAAAAGATCTTCTAAACATATGTTTCAATCAAATAAATGGGCTTGTAGAGAGGCTGAACAGAGCTGCTGGAATTAGCTAATAGGTCTGTACAAAGCACTTTGGATTCGGATTTGGCTGATTCGGGGACCAGTGATTCGATTCAGTGTCACTGCCGACTCAGACAAATCTCTGAATTGGCTCCATCCCTCGCCTGCTCTCCCAGCCCCATCAATGGCTGTCCCACCTGGCCCCAGCTCCCAGATCTTAAAAAAAAAAAAAAGCCCATTGTCCCCCACTGCCCCACAGTGCATGGGGGGGGGGGCTCTGCCACAATCCCCCATCCCCCACCCACTCTCTCAGCCCCAGCTCCCAGATCTTTAAAAAAAAATTGTAGTCCGGGTACACCCTTGGGGTATGCCCTGTCCTCAGTTGGAAGGGTTGGGGTGGTCAGGTGAGAGTGCTGTGAGAAGGGTGTGTCATTGGAGGATAATTCCCTCTTTCCTCTATAGAGCCAGGCGAATACAAACTCTAAACTATATACAGATTTTTTATTGTTTACCCAACAATAAAATAGCTATTAATATACAATACAATAAGAATATTTACAAATCAATAAGGGTCATAAAAGAAACAAATATATTCAATAACCACGGATAAATACACTTAGACAAATAAACACAAATATCTATCAATAAATTCACACATCAACTAAATAACCCAAACCCAATCATCTTAATATCATTACAACACATCAATACATATACATATCAATATCTATAACTATCTCTAAAACATAACTGGGTCTTACATGGGAGGTGCAAGTCTTCCCTCCCTTTTCTACACACTCTATTGGGTGAGACCGTTCATCATTTCCTCAGGGTGGAGAACCTGGCACCTCCCCTGTTCCTGCTGGGGGGAAAAATGGGGACCCGTTTCCCAGGTATTCACAAGTTCAAAGATCCACCTGGAAGGGATCTCCCTGAGTCATGGGTGCCCTGTTGTGCCACCCTGGTCCCTGCTCTTTGGGTCCTCTGTCAGGGTCTGGACTGCCTGATATGCAGGTTCCGATGCCTGCTCTCACCTTCTGCTGTTCGTTGGGGCTTGAGCCACCTAGCGCAGGTCCCAAAACCCAAATCTCACCTTCTGCCTTCAAACCCAAGCAGCCTGGCGTCACTCCAGGGTTTAGAACACCGTGCACCACCATGTGCACCAGGTGGCCCACTGGTCCTCCGGGGTTGCAGGCTTGAGCCACTGCTTGCGGCTCCCAAAGCCTGGGCTCTGTGCGCTGAAATGTGCAATGTGATGCCCAGCCACCTACTGGGGTTGCAGGCTCAAGCCACTACTTGTGGCTCCCAACCCTGGGCTCTGTGCACCGAACTGCATACCATGATGGGCCTAAGTGGTCTCACACCGCTCCTAGGGCTATGTCTCCATGCACAAACCCTGTGCACCGTCAATAGCCTGAGTGGTCTTGCACCGCTCCCAAGGCTGCTCCTCCAGTGGCGGCTTCAGGAGCCTGGGGTCTGTTGTTTGCTGGGGAGGAGCTCCCCAGCTTTTCTCAGCTTCATTCTTCTTAAGTCCCTCACTGCATCTCCCCAGCATGCTAAGCACGCTGTCCTTTTATACACTTCAGGGGCCCTGCCCCTGAAGTCCGGCAGACCTACTGTGCCGCAGTTTACAATCAGGTCGTGGAGCTCTTTTCCCCTTCCCCCTGGGAAAAGACGCGGTGCCCACTCTCCCAAGCTTGTTTCTGATTGGTGGTTTGGCTCCACCAATCAGAAGTGCGAATTCCCGAGCCCCAAGATAAGTTGGAGCTTGGTTGGGTGAGTCTGTCACACACACACACACACACACACACACACACACACACACAAAACCCCCACTCACCGGCTGGTGCCAGGCAGGAGGGCAATCCCCACTGCCTCCTGCTGCCCCACTCTGCATGGGGGGACTCTGTCTAGCAATTTCAATGCTAGAGTGGGCAGGGACTCTGCGCTATGGAAAGGAAGGGGTGGTAAAAATCAATTAAAATGAAATTCTTCTCCTTAACAAGTTTGGAACATGATCTCATCATCACAAAATCTTTATTCAGCCAAAGCAACCAATGGAAGACCTTATGGATGCACCCCTAATCAAAACGCTGGCACCTGATTGACTGTGTTATACTGTGTCCTGGACCGCCACAATGTTCATATCACTACAGCTATGACCAATGCAGAACACTGCTGGACACATCATTGTTTGATATGGCTTCTGAGGTACGGGAAATAATTACCAGAGCCAGGACTGGCCAAGGGCTTGTTGAAAGAGGAAGATCCTCACCTGCATTCTCCTAAATTGGCTCAGTTGACATTCTATCCAAGTCCCAGTGTGGCTTCAATCACTCAGAGGTAAAAAAATATATGATCTTTTTTGCTAGACAGCTGCAAAAGAAGTGCTGTGAGCACCAAGATCTTTATATGTCCTTCATTTACCTGATGCCTACAGAAGAGCCTAATGGGATTTGGATGCCTGCCAGAATTTGTTGCCATTATCAGATTTCTTCAGGATGATATGACAGCAACTCTCCTAAGCAATGACTCAAAAACAGACCCCTTCACTACTGGAACTAGAATCAAGCAAGGATGTGTGACTGCACCACTTCTCTTTGCCATCTTTATTGAAGCTATTCTGTTTCGCATTGGTGATAGACTTCCATCTGAAGTCAGCATTCAGTATCTCATGGATGCGAATCTCTTTAATATCAACTAGTTACATTCCAAATCCAATATAAAGAACACCTCCATCACTGATCTCCAGTACACTGATGACTGTATGGTGTGTGCCCACTCAATTTAAGAGATCCAGGTCACTCGTGATTGCTTCTGGGAAGTATGTGAAATGCTTGGGCTCACTATCAACTTCATGAAAACCAAGATACTTTACCAATCCTCCTGTAAATCAACCAACTGCTACTTCATATATTACAATCAGAAAGCAATCCTTGAAGAATGCTGAGCATTTCCCCTGCTTGGGGGTAAAATCTGCCAGTGCTGCCTTTGGATGTCTCCAAACGATCAAATGTCTTTGGATGTCTTCAATATCCAAGACATCAGGAACCAAACCAAACTTCTCATCTACCAGGCTGTTGTCACCCTTATCCTGTTATATGGGTATGAACTTTGGACTTTTTGGAAACACCTGAAAGTGCTGAAATGTTACCATCAGCAACGCCTTCAGAAAATCATTCATACAAAATGGAAGGATATAAGAATGAATGCTAGTGTTCTGGCTTAAGCAATAAGGCTGTGTGAGGCTTCAGACTGTGCTTCAGATCTGGAGAAGCTTCAGACGCTTCAGTGTCTGAAGCAGTATGTCCAAATCAAAGCACTGGCTTTTTTAGGCTTTCCAAAGCAGTTTGGAGCTTCTGAAGTGATTTGGAAAAGCTTCGGAGCCACTTTGGAGATCCAGCTGTAGGGTATAATGGGGAATCAATGAAATATCTATAACTTTGTTGTTTTTTTGTCTGATTTGGATTAAATTTGAGAGTTGGTAGCCTCTGCTGAGAGCACGAAGCCTGCCAAGTTTCAAGAAGATCAATGGAGGGGTTTGGGAGGAACTGCACCCCAAATTCTTGAAAGGAAACTCATGTCACATCCGTGTTACACCACAGGGGGGTGAAAACTGCAGGGGTGGTATCCCCTGGTGAGGCCATGAAGCCTGACAAGTTTCAAGGTGATAGGTGTAGGGGTTTGGGGGGAACTGCATCCCAAATTCTTGAAAGCAAAACTCATGTCACATGTATGTGTTACATCACAGGAGGGTGAAAACTGCAGGGGTTGTGACCCCTGGCGAGAGTATGAAGCCTGCCAAGTTTCAAGAAGATCGGTGCAGGGGTTTAGGGGGAACTGCACCTCAAGCTGCTGACAGGCAAAACTCATGACATAGATGACCCTGGTGTGTTAAGGTGCAGTGGGCTGAAAACTGCAGGAGTGGTGGCCTCTGCTTAGGCCATGAAGCCTGCCAAGTTTCAAGGAGGTAAGTGCAGGGGTTTGGGGGAAATTGCACCTCAAGCTGTGGACAAACAAAACTCGTGACATGGGTGACACTGTGTGTGCTAAGGTGCAGCAGGGTGAAAGCTGCAGGGATGGTAGCCCCTGCTATGGCCATGAAGCCTGCCAGCTGTCAAGGAGATAGGTGCAGGGGGGTTCTGGGTCTCTGCACCTCTGGCTGCTGACAGGCAAAACTCGTGACATGTGTGCTTGTGCAACTATGTCTGTCTTGGGGTGGGGAACTATTGCAGGCCTGGCTGCTAAGCTACTGTGTTGTCAGTTACCAATCAATCATGATTCACTCAGGGACTAGCTCAAGACAGGGTTGCTAGCTAATGTAACCAGTTAATTGGCAGCAATTAACACCTACAAAACCACAGACTAAGGAGAGAAAAGAATCAATATAGACAATCAACTGTCCCAAGACAGAGACAGTTGTACAAGCACCCATGTCATGAGTTTTGTCTGTCAGCAGCTAGAGGTGCAGGGCCCCAGAACCCCTACACTTATCTTTTCAACAGCTGGCAGGCTTCAAGGCCACAGCAGGGGCCACCATTCCTGCAGCTTTCATCCTGCTGCACCTTAATACACACACTGCCACCCATGTCACGATTAAAATGAAACGCCACTATATAGAAAAAGAGATCAGGGAAATGTTTTATTGATATATTTACAATTTTAAAGCAAATTGGAAGCCTACCAGTGCCTCCATCACAATAATAAAATAAATTCTAAATATCTTACACTTTGGCATTTGCTTTTTTTTTTTATCATAGAAAAATCAGAGCTCCCTCTACCCCCTTCATTCACCAGGATGTGGAGATAGCTGCAGCTGGACCCACAGCTGCTTTCTGGTGCTGGACAGCATTGTAATGCTGATGCCCTTCCCCCCTCACTCCCAACCCACATCCCCACTTGTGCCCCTCACTCCTGACCCACAGCCCCTTCCTGCCCCCGCTGGCTCCCTCCTGACAGCAGCTCTTTCCCAGCATCAGGACATGGATCCAGCTGCAGCTGTCCCACCCGCTGCTTTGTAGCTCTGAGTAATGCCACCCCTTGCTGTTCTGTTTCCTGTGCCAGTACCCAAGCCCCAGCAAACCCTATGTTGTTCCTGGGAAGCTCTTGACTGGGGTTCAGGAACTGGGCTGGGCATGCCCCTTACCTTCCAAGCCAGCCTTCCTCTGCGCAGGCTGGTCTAGAGGGTCAGGAGGGCTCCTGGGCTGGCTCTGGTGGCCTCTCCTGCCTCCATGTGGCCCTCATACCATCAGGCTGGGCCGGCTCCTGCCTCCACGTGGCAGGCATGTGGAGTCAGAAGCCAATCCAGCCTGATGGTGCAGGGCTCCTGCCTGCAGTGCCAGGAGTACGGGGTGGCAGCCGAAGCTGGCCTGGTTTTGCCTGAAGGCACATGCCACTGGATTGGGCCGGCTCCATGAGCTACGTGTAACCTCCACAACTCAGATGGCATCATGGCTGAGGAGCTCTGCCTACATTGGGCCATGAGAGCCCCGAGGGCCCGCTGCTGGTACTGGTGGCGGGGGCTGTGAGCTGTGGGAGAGCCTGGGAGGGGACCCATCCCTACCACACAGTCCCTCCCACACAGTCCCCCCACACCCACACAGCTCATAGTTCCTCCACTGTCACATAGTCCCCTCACCCCCACATTCCTGCTTACCAGGGACAAAGCCTGGGTCCCAGACAGCTCAGAGCCACTGCTGCCAGCCATACCCTGCTTCTATTTCCTCCAGCATGGTGAGGCAGCATGCCAGAGCAGCAGGGGCATGCAGCAGGCATAGAGATGCTCTGCCTGGGTGCTAGAGCGTGTCGTCGAAGGACCCAGCCTCTAGTTGCTTTGGGGCATGCTGTAGAATCAAACCATGCATCATTTTTACCAGTATGTTTTCTTTTGCTTCCTCAGTAGCAAACTTAGTGTCTGCGCTGCAAATATGCAGCTCAGGGAACATTTTTTAGTTCATTGTGTGCCTTCTGTAGCATCTCAAACTGCTTTGAGATGCCAAAACAGACATGCTAGCTTGGGTGGATGCAGCTGTTACGTCATAAGGATGCCTGACAACCAGCTCCCGAAACGCTCAGCTCACCAATGGTCATCAGCTTAGTGGCAGACAAAAGAAGAGATTCAAGGACACCTTGAAAGCCAATCTGAAGATGTGCAATATTAACATCAATACCTGGAAGATTCGAGAACTGAACTGTTCCCAATGGCACTATGGTGTACGATGAGGCATAGTTCATTTTGAGCAAACTCACCTTACTATGGAGGCAGATAGACAAGAGAAACAAGAGGAAAGAGCTGTGTCCCAACATCACCCAACATCATTCTTTCCTCCCAGAACTCTTCCCACATCTGCAATCAGACATGCAGATCTTGGATCAGCCTCTTCAGTCAACTACAGACTTACCAATAACTTCCCTATTTACTGGAAGACTGTCATTCTCATAGCAAGGAACTGCCCTTCCATTATACTGGTGGGTATGAAAGGAAAGAGAAGAGAAGAGAAAGAGAAAAATCATTAAGATAAAAGTTACATACGAGTATGGAAGTAACAATTCTTAATGAGAAATAATAAAGGACATCTTTTTTAAAAATCAGCATAACTCTTTGCACTTGGAAATTAATTTTATAGGTTTTAAATCTGCAGTCTTTATTCACAGAAACTTCAGTTACAGTTCTGCAGTTTCCCAGGAGAGTATATATGAAGAAGATATTGGGTAGTTCAGCAAAATTTATATTTCTAAAGGAATCCACCCATCAGCAAAATTTGTTTTTAATGTTGAGGATTGACTGTTAGTTTTTCAATTTAAAAGGTTTCCAGTCTGTTTTTTCACTACACCTTCCCTACTAAATCAGAACTTTAATACAGTTTTCCTCTTCCACTCATTATTAGAAATAAAACTGTACTTTTTGATGCTTGTGTTCATTCCAGAGTTAAAAAAGCCATATGGAGTTAGAGGATGCAATGTGTGTTTTTCATGATGTTTCTGTTTATTTGTTCTATTTTATTTACTGTGCAAGAGTCTGGAGAGATTTTGTTTTTATTTGCTGAGGGTTGGGGCGGGGTGTTTGTCTGTTTATTTAGGATGAAACACAAGTGTGAAATAATTTCCCCCTGTGAAACATCCTCTCAAGAGAATCCAAATTGAAACAAGAACCATTTTTGCTGAATCACTCTGATATTAGATCAAGTTTGTGCACTAAAATATATGAGCTATTGAAATGGGGCTTTTTGAAGCAGAGGGATATAAAAGCAGACAAATTCTGAAGAAAGACTCTACATATGAAATGAAATCCTGGTCCTGCTGGGGTTAATAATAGAACACACACTTTGATATATTCAGGTTTCTACTGTATGAATAAGCAGACTATTTCTTTGCTATTTTTTGGGTAACCATTAGAAGTCAAGCCATAGAAATGGGATACATGTGGACTATATCAGATTGTGTATTTATGCTCTCCTTAGTGCCAAGTGGGAATTACCACCTACTAATGCTTTTATTTTTGTTTTGCAAAGAACCTTTCTACTCACAGTTATTAGAAAGCAGACATTAATAGGGAGGACTAGTGATTACTTTTTCATTGTGGTTGGTTTATCAGAGATTTCTACGGCCCTAACTGTTCAATTCCATGCCATCGAAATAATTTTGCCGTTTCGCCCATAGGATATAATGGGGAAAGTTAAAACAGCCTGTAACTTTGTCATTTCTGGCCTGATTTTGGTGAAACTTGCAGGAATGGTAGCCACTGTGGAGGGCATGAAGCCTGTCAAGTTTCAAGGAGATAGGTGCAGGGGATTTGTAGAAACTGCACCCCAAAGTCTTGAAAACAAAACTCCTGTCACTTGTATGTGTTAAGCCACAGCAGGGTCAAAACTGCAGGCCTGCTAGCCCCTGCTGAGGCCACAAAGTTTGCCAAGTTTCAAGGAGATAGGTGCAGGGGGATTCTGGGTTCTGGGTCCCTGCACCTCCGGCTGTTGACAAGCAAAACTCATGACATGGGTGCTTGTGGAACTTTGTCTGTCTTGGGGCAGAGAGGGGTGGAAACTACTGCAAGCCTGGCTGCTAGGCCCTGCTGTGGCCATGAAGCCTGCCAGCTGTGTCTGTCTTAGGGCACAGGGGGGTGAAAAAAACTACTGCAGGCCTGCCAGGCCCTGCTGCAGCCACAAAGCCTCCCAGCTGTCAAGGAGATAGGTGCAGGGGGATTCTGCATTCTGGGGCCCTGCACCTCTGGTCACAGGCAGGCAAAACTCATGACATGGGTGGGTGACACTATGTATTCAGGTGTGCCTGTCCTCGTGGTGGGGCCTCTGCACAACATGGGAGTGTGCCCCAGTGAGGCTTCCTCCTCCCCTACAGCCTCGGTCCAGTCCACCACTGTAAATGACAGCAGATGAAAACAATGTAGGTGACTCAGCAGTCAGCACCAGCAGCATCAAAGGTAGCCAAACAGAACTGTCACACAGAGCCTTTCTTGTTATAAAGGAATCGACAGCAAGAAGTAAAGATGTTGTGTTGGATATATGTTACTCGTGGTATGTGATGACTTATCTTGTGTTGTTATGTTTATATGTTTGTTATGAAAAAAAAAAACAGAATAGAGAAATATATCTTAGGAAGCCTTCAGGTTGAAAAACCCTTTGTCAGGCTGACGAACTACCTGCACTTGGTGTGTCTCCTCCTCCTGGATGGAAGGAATAGGCAAGAAGCCAAAGGCTGGCCTAGTGCGCAATGCAGGCAACAAACCCAGTCAGTGAAAATGGAAATGGAGGCATCAGGGGGTGAGGGAAAGGCTGGCTTGGGGGGGGGGGGGGGGGGGCGAGGGGAAGGGGGATGTAGCAGTGCAGGTAAAAGTGCAGAGGTACCTGAGGGGTCAGATGTTTGGCAGGTCTCAGTGTGCCAGAATTCCACTGTGTATATTAAGTCTATGAGTTTTTATACCTACTACCTAGGAGGCTGTTGAAGTATAATTCATAGGCCCAGCTCTGAAAAGTGGTTTGTACATTCAAACAAGCACCTAACCTCATCACCAGAACTGAAGCCAACTTCCTCTAGCTCAAAACACAAAACCTGCCAACTATCTCCAGTACCCCCACAAACTGCACACCAGAATCTATCAAAGACAACAAAACCCAACTACCTGTGGGGGCACATTCCTCACCAAAAAATCACTCTGCCTTCAGTCTCTCAAGCCTGATCCTGAGAGGGAACAAATTAAAAACCACTTTTCACAGCTGGGCCTATGAACTTCACTTCTTCAGCCTCGTAGGTACAGAAACTCATAGACTCAATATAGGCACTGGATTTGTGACACACTGCAACCTGCTGGACATCTGACTTCCCAGGTACCTCTGCAGTTTTGCCTGCACTGCCACAGCCTCCTTTCCCCCTCTGCCCCACCCCAGCTTGTCCCTCACCCCCTGACACCTCCATTTCCATTTTCACTGACTGTCTTTCTTACCTGCATTGCTTGCCAGGCCAGCCTCTGACTTCTTTACTATTCCTTCCATGCAGGACCAGGAGACACAAAAACTGCAGGTACTTCCTCACCCTGACAAAGAGTTTTTCAATGCAAAAGCTGGCATCCTGGGCAGCTAAGCTGAGCTCATTGGGAGCCTCACAACTGCACTGCAACCAGGCCTGTCAAAAACGTGACAGGGCTCTGGAGGCGCAGGTGAGGGAGCTCCGGGAGGAGGTTAGCAGGTTGAGGGGTATCAGGGAGGCGGAGGATGAAATTGACGGCTATTTCTTTTCCCTGCAGGACCAGGCACCTAAGGAAGAAGCAGCCCGGGGAATGCCCTCCACAGCAGAGTGGCAGACGGTCACATCCAGGACCGGAGTTGCTCGCAGCGAACAGGTACCAGTTCCTCCAGTCCAACTGGAGAACAGGTACAAGGCCCTGGCGACCCTGCAGGAGATGAAAGGAGAGGAGGAAACCCTTGGGCAGGAAGCAACACCACACTCTCCACGCTCCGAACAGGTCAAGAGATCCAAGCGGACCCAGAGGAGGAGGCGACGAGTGCTCATCATAGGCGACTCCATCCTGAGAGGTACGGAATGGCCCATCTGTCGCCAGGACCCCTCAACACAAGAGGTCTACTGCCTGCCCAGAGCAAAGATTTGGGATGTGACGGAAGTAATCCAGGCCAGGATCAAGCCCAACGATTACTACCCCATGGTCCTAGTCCATGTGGGTACTAATGATGCGGCCAGGAGAACCCCCGATCACCTGATGGCGGACTACAGTGCTCTGGGCGGTGTGCTGAGGGTGTTCGGTGCACAGGTGGTATTCTCTTCCATCCTACCAGTGAACGGATGTGGAAGACGGCATGAGAACTGCATCCGAGAGACCAACTGGCGGCTTCAGCAGTGGTGTCTCGAGGCAGGCTTTGGCTTCCTGAACAACGACCCGCACATCACGACGAGGGACATGCTCAGTTGCGATGGGCTTCACCTGTCCCCCAAAGGTAAGCATGTGTTTTCTTCTAGGTTGGCGGATCTCCTCCGGCAGGCTTTAAACTAGGCTCGTTGTGGGGAGGGGAAGATGAGGGCGGGAGAAGCTGTGGACCACCAAACCTTGTGGCACCCACAAGGACAGCACAGCCTGAAGAAGAACATTGGGAACCTGCAAGCCATGGGGTGTCCAGCACTACAGCACATGTAAGCAATGAGAAGGTAAGAAATAAGGGGCCCCTTGGGATTCAGAGCGGGGGGGGGCAGCAAAGGCACCAGTCGCAGCTCAAGTGCCTATATACTAGTGCTAGGAGCATGGGGAACAAGCAGGATGAACTAGAGCTCCTGCTTGCACAAAACAACTATGACTTAGTAGGGCTAACGGAAACCTGGTGGGATTCGTCCCACGACTGGGCGGTACATATTGAGGGTTATAGACTGTACAGAAAGGACAGGGTGGGAAAGAAAGGGGAAGGGGTTGTGCTCTATGTCAGCGAGCATTATACATCAACCCTCATCAAGACGGAATCCAAGGATGAGGAAGTAGAAGGATTGTGGGTTAGGCTACATGGGGGGCAAGGAGAAAGGGATTTGGTGGTAGGGGTCTGCTACAGACCCCCACATCAAGGGAAAGAACTAGATTTGAGGCTCCTGGGCAGCTCCCAGAGACCATAAAAGCTAAAGAGGCGGTAGTCGTGGGGGACCTAAACTACCCAGACATCTGCTGGGAGACGCAGACGGCAAAGTCCCACTGCTCACGCAGGTTTCTAACCTGTGTACGGGACCTCCACCTGACTCAGGAGGTACACGGTCCCACTAGGGGGAATGCCATACTGGATCTGGTATTGGCAACAGGGGATGACATGGTAGGGGACCTCCAGATCGGTAGCCATCTGGGGGACAGTGATCACCTAATAATAGAATTCACCATAAGACGTCGAGTGGCTAAGGTAACTAGTAGGGTGAAAGTGCTAGACTTTAGGAAAGCTGATTTCAATGAACTCAGGCGATTAGTCAAGGACGCACTGCAGAGTAGGAGATTTGAAGAAATGGAAGCCCAAGAAGGGTGGCTGTGCCTTAAGGAAACGATCCTTCGGGCACAAAGCAAGATGATCCCCAAGCAAGGTAAAAGAGGAAAACGGGCCAGGAGGCTTCCCTGGCTGACCACAGAAATCCAGGGCAGCCTAAGGGGCAAAAGGGGAGCACATAAAAAGTGGAAACAGGGAGAGATCACCAAAGATGAATATACCTCCTCTGCTCGTGCCTGCAGGGAGGCAGTTAGACAGGCCAAAGCTACCATGGAGCTGAGGATGGCAACCCAAGTAAAAGACAACAAGAAATTGTTTTTTAGATATATAGGGAGTAAAAGGAAGGCCCAGGGAGGAATAGGACCCCTGCTAAATGGGCAGAAACAATTGGTGACGGACAGGGGGGACAAGGCTGAACTCCTCAACGAGTTCTTTGCCTCAGTGTTCCTAAGAGAGGGGCATGACAAGTCTCTCACTGGGGTTGTAGAGAGGCAGCAGCAAGGTGCCAGACTACCATGCGTAGACCCTGAGATGGTGCAGAGTCACTTGGAAGAACTGGATGCCTTTAAGTCGGCAGGCCCGGATGAGCTCCATCCGAGGGTGCTGAAGGCACTGGCCGACATCATTGCAGAGCCACTGGCGGGAATATTTGAACGCTCGTGGCGCATGGGCAAAGTCCCGGAGGACTGGAAAAGGGCCAATGTGGTCCCCATTTTCAAGAAGGGGAGGAAGGAGGACCCGGGCAACTATAGGCCAGTCAGTCTCACCTCCATCCTTGGCAAAATCTTTGAAAAAATTATCAAGGCTCACATTTTCGAGAGCCCGGCAGGACAAATTATGCTGAGGGGAAACCAGCACGGGTTCGTAGCAGGCAGATCGTGCCTGACTAATCTAGTCTCTTTTTATGACCGGATTACGAAACGCCTGGACACAGGAGGAGAGGTGGATGTCGTATACTTAGACTTCAGGAAGGCCTTCGATACGGTATCCCACCCCATACTGGTGAACAAGTTAAGAGGCTGTGACTTGGATGACTACACAGTCCGGTGGGTGGTGAATTGGCTAGAGGGTCGCACCCAGAGAGTCGTGGTGGATGGGTCAGTTTCGACCTGGAAGGGTGTGGGCAGTGGGGTCCCGCAGGGCTCAGTCCTTGGACCAATACTCTTTAATGTCTTCATCAGTGACCTGGACGAGGGAGTCAAATGTACTCTGTCCAAGTTTGCAGATGACACAAAGCTATGGGGAGAAGTGGACACGCCGGAGGGCAGGGAACAGCTGCAAGCAGACCTGGACAGGTTGGACAAGTGGGCAGAAAACAACAGAATGCAGTTCAACAAGGAGAAATGCAAAGTGCTGCACCTAGGGAGGAAAAATGTCCAGCACACCTACAGCCTAGGGAATGACCTGCTGGGTGGCACGGAAGTGGAAAGGGATCTTGGAGTCCTAGTGGACTCCAAGATGAACGTGAGTTGGCAGTGTGACGAAGCCATCAGAAAAGCCAATGGCACTTTATCGTGCATCAGCAGATGCATGACGAATAGATCCAAGGAGGTGATACTTCCCCTCTATCAGGTGCTGGTTAGACCGCAGTTGGAGTACTGCATGCAATTCTGGGCGCCGCACTTCAAGAGGGATGCAGATAACCTGGAGAGGGTGCAGAGAAGGGCCACTCATATGGTTAAGGGCCTGCAGACCAAGCCCTATGAGGAGAGACTAGAGAACCTGGACCTTTTCAGCCTCCGCAAGAGAAGGTTGAGAGGCGAACTTGTGGCTGCCTATAAGTTCATCACAGGGCACATAAGGGAATTGGTGAAGTTTTATTCACCAAGGCGCCCCCGGGAGTTACAAGAAATAATGGCCACAAGCTAGCAGAGAGCAGATTTAGATTGGACATTAGGAAGAACTTCTTCACGGTTCGAGTGGTCAAGGTCTGGAACGGGCTCCCAAGGGAGGTGGTGCTCTCCCCTACCCTGGGGGTCTTCAAGAGGAGGTTAGATGAGCATCTAGCTGGGGTCATCTAGGCCCAGTACTGTTTCCTGCCTATGCAGGGGGTCGGACTCGATGATCTATTGAGGTCCCTTCCGACCCTAACATCTATGAATCTATGAATCTAGGTCTGGGCTTTCCCCAGCCAGGACTGTGTGCGTGATTGCATTATCTGGAGGTTATGGCGCCTCCTACCCACCTTTCACCAGGGGATCATTGGTTCTGGCATTTACAGGGCTGCTGTGTCACCAGCAGTCCCACCAGACCTCCCAACCCTGGCAGGGTGCAGTTTTAGTGTCATACCCAAGACCTGGGACCTCCTCCTTCCCCATAGCCCCAGGCCATACCTCCAAGTTTGCCCTGGCAGGGGATATGTTCTTTCCCTGCTGGCTAGTGATGTGGTGAGTGATCCCTCCAGCTGAGAGCAGGGCATTACCTGGTTTTTAAAAAAAGGAAAAAAGAAAATAGTTATGGATGGAGTGAGGAGACTGGCATTCAGTCCATCTGCATCTGGAGCTTGGGGAATGCCAGCAGTGGGAGGTTCAGCTTCTGGAACACCAGCTGCTGCACCACATCAGCATCCAAGCAGGTGCAGTGGGGTGTCACAACATCCCCAGCGATGCTGAACACCCTCTCACTCTGAACATTGTTCCTGGCCCAGGTGTTCCTGGGCAACTGTGGCCAAATCTGGCCACACCTGGCTGCGGCTTGCCCAGTAGGCCAAGGGGTCACACAGCAGCAGCTCCATGTCCTCAGCAAGATAGGCAGCCACCTATGTGGCAGCCACCTAGGTGCAGCCACCTATGTGGTATGAGTGCTACCTGCCTGATGCTGGGGTCTGGTGGCTCTGGACCCCACCATAGAAGCCATGCCCTTAGCCCATATTGGCAACACCTGTGGTGGAGGAGAAGACTGGCTCATGGATGGTGTGCTAGCATGAGACAGTGGATCGCCTTGTTCCACATCCCCCCACCTCCGCCATTCTGCCTCCATGACTTTCTTTACTAGCACCTCCATTCACTGATTCAGCATTTGGCCATAATGCCCTTCACCCTTGGGTCACACGTGATGGCCAGCATATGTACTATACTGAACCACAAGGTTTCAAGACATTTCCTGATGCCCTCCTTCAGCCGCCTCACCAGTGCCTGCATGTCCGGTGAGTGGCTTGCCACAGCCAGGAACACTGATCCCCTGGAAGCTCTCCATTTGGCTCTGATGTTCCCTCACTACAGGGATCATCTGGCTAAGGAGGGCATTGGCAGCACTGAGGGTCTTGGTGCCCTCGAGGAAGGGCTTGAGGACCACCAAGATCTGGGAGATGTTATCTCACTCAGCTCTGTTCAGAGGGCCACTGATCCCAATCTCCCTGAGCAAGGCCATCTCATGGATGGCCTTCTGTTGCTCCACCAGCCTCTCGAGCATCAGGTAAGTGGAGTTCCACCAAGTCTCCACATACTGCATGATTTTGTGTTGTGGGATGTTCAGCTCTTTCTGTTTATCCCACAGCATCTTGCCCCCCTTGATGCTCCAGTGGAAGTAGCCTGCCACCTTCTTGCATTTTGAAGTTAGCTTGCTGGTGGTACTGGTGCCATCACCAGCAGCCCTGCTGCCTCCAAGGTGATCCCTGACAACAAAGTGCAACTTGTGTGCTACACAGCGGATGCCAACGAACATGGCATCGCGGACCACCTTGACCATATTGGCCCCATTGTCGATGACCATGAGCCCACGGGTCAGCTTGCCCTGCCCATGGGTGCACTCCCACTTTCCCACACTGTTCCAGGGTGGCCTGTCTCTGCTTTGTGGGGGACAAGGGCGTTGGAGTGAGCGGGGGACTTTCCTTTGGGCATGCTTCCATTAGTGCCAGGCTGAGAAGGAACAAGGGCAAGGAGGTGGTGCCTGTGGAGATGCATCAGTATCCCCGTGGTGCTCATATGTTTTTTTCCCTTGCCCCAGCTGGTTTTGACTTGGCAGTGCAGGCAGATAGCATACGTGGGATCGTCTGCCAGCTCAAAATGATCCCAGACCACACTACCCATTCGCTTCTGGGGTGTGGGTGCATCTGTGAATGCTGCTGCACTTTTCCTCTCCTCAGCAGGGAGAGGCACAGCAAAAGGAGGAGAAGACTCAGCTGTGCCGCTTGCCTCCACCTGTACATCAGCCTCCTCCGAAGTGCCTTCTGGGGAAGGAGGCCTGGCTCAAAGGGAAACTTGAGGGGTGTTGAGCACAAACTCAGGTGATCCCCCCTCCTTCCCCAGAATTTCCCTTGCTAGAGCACTCAGATCCAGATCCAGCACCCATTCTTCTGGCACTGGAAGGCTCAGCATGGGAAGTGAAATAGGGGTGGAGTAGGCTGCTGTGCTGGTGCTGCTGGTTGTGGTTGTTGTTGTGGTGAGGGTCACAGGCAGTGGCAGTGGCACTGCTCCTTGATGCTTGTAGCAGCCTCATCCCTTTTAGCTGGAGGAAAGAGGCTCCATCTCAGTTTGGTGGGAGGCAGGGGGAATTTACAGCTCTCCCTCTACCCGCTCTCCACCTCTCCCTGAAGGTTGACCAGTGTGGCCACCTGCCTTTCCATCACGCTTCATGGTGAGTTTCATGTCTTCCTTTTGTACAAATATATAAATGTATTTGCATTCCTATATAAATTTAAAAATGTAGGTGTGGTACAGTGAAGAAATTTATAAAACTGATGGAAATACATCTTTCTCCCTATATAAATCTAATAGCATAGGTGTGGTGCAGTGAAGAAATGTATGAAAACCAATAGAAATATATCTGTGTCTGTATATAAATTCTATAGTGTAGATGTGGTGCAGTGAAGCAATGTATACAAATAGAAATGTCTTTCTTTCTATATAAATGAAAAAATGTAGGTGTGGTGCAGTTGTGGTGGTGAGATGCCCCCACAGGCTCTCGAGGGAGAGAGAGGAGAGCCCACGGACCCCAGACCCCGAGAGCAAGCCCCCAGAGGGGCGTACGTACCTTCAGGAGAACAGCAGGAGCAGGAGCCGCGTTCGCGGCCACAGCCATGCGAACCCGCATTACGCCGGCTGTGGCTTCAGCTGTTTTCGATAAGGGGAACAGCTGAGCCAATCCCAGCAGCCGTATCGGCCGCTGCGGGAGGATTAAAAAATGCCGGTGGAGCGGGGAGGGAAAGAGCCGGAGAGAGAGAGAGCACGGGCTGGCAGCTCGTGAGGCGAGCTCCGGCATGAGAAGGGGACGACCCAGCCTGCAAGGCTTCAGCAGGCAGCCCACGAAAGGGCTTTAAGCCTTCTGCTGGAGGCAGAGCAGGAGGCAGGCAAGGAGGGCAAGTGGAGGCACTCTTGCAGCCACTGACAGGAGCTTACACTCAGGAGGCAAGGGAGCTCCCTGCTGGTGGTAAGGGAGAGAAAACAGCAGAGAATCTGGGTGGGAGCTGGCATAAGAGGGATAACCCTGCAGCTCCTCCTGATTCGGAGGAAAATTTTCTATAAAAAAAAAGAGATCTTCCCCAAGATGGAAGGGAGAGCGACCGGAACCCTGGGAACCAGTCCAAGGCCGTCGTACGAGGCCAGGAAACATCTGTAATGCATCATCCAGCGGCTGGCGTGTGGACGGGGTGCAGGGGAGGCGAAGCCCTGTGGAACACCGTGTCGAACAACCGTGAGTACCATCGTCTATCGGGAGGCCCCATCCGTGCTAAGATCTCCACTGTAGACCCCTCTTAAAATGCGTTTAACATCCAAGTCGTGGCAGGCGAGTTGAGGGGAGGAGCAAGCCCCGATAGACTGGGAGGTGAGAGGAGCGCAAGCCCCACAGAAGTGAAGATATATATGAAACCAATAGAAATATATCTTTCTCCCTGTATAAATTCAATAGCATAGGTTTCATAGTTTCATAGTTTCTAGGGTTGGAAGGGACCTAAACAGATCATCAAGTCTGACCCCCTGCCCTGGGCAGGAATGAGTTCTGGGATCATAATACCCCAGCCAGATAACTATCCAACCTCCTCGTGTAAGACCCCCAAGGTAGGGGAGAGCACCACCTCCCTTGGGAACCCATTGCAGAGCCTGGCAGTCCTAACTGATATCAAGCCTGAACCTGCTGTCAATCAATTTGTGGTCATTATTCATTGTTATCTCGGGTGGTGCCGAGGGGAACAGAGCCTCACCTATTTTCTGCTCATCCCACCTGGTGAGTTTATAGTTGGCCACCAGATCCCCTCTCTCAGTCTTCTCTTGTGGAGGCTGAATAGATTCAGTATTGGGAGCATTTGCATTTAGTCTATCTTTGTAGGGCCTGGCCTGCTGCCCCCTGACCATGTGAGTGGCCCTCCTCTGGACCCTCTCAAGGCTAGCCACTTCCCTCTTGAACTGCGGCGCCCAGAACTGGACACAGTACTCCAACTGCAACTTGACCAGTGCCACATAAAGGGGAAGGATCACCTCCCTGGACCTGCTTGTGATGCATCTGTAGATGCATGACAAGGTGCAGTTAGCCTTTCTGATCGCTTCCTCGCTTTAGCAGCTCATGTCCATCCTGGAGCCAACAATGACTCCAAGATCCCTTTCAGTCACTGTGTTGTTGAGAAGGGTGTTACCCAGCCTATAAGTATATTGCAGGTTCCTTCTCCCTCGATGCAGCACCTTGCACTTGTCTGTGTTGAATTCCATTCTATTCTCATCCATCCTCCTCTGTAACCTGTCTAGATGTAGTTGGATTCTGTCCCTCCCCTCCAGTGTGCCCACTTTTCCCCACATCTTTGTGTCATCAGCGATTTTGGACGGCGTGCTTTCCATGCCTGCCTCCAAATTGCTGATAAAGATGTTGAATAGTGAAAGTGTGGTGCAATGAAGAAATGTATGAAAACCAATAGAAATATATCTGTCTCTATATATAAATACATTAGTGTAGGTGTGGTGCAGTGCAGAAATGTATACAAACAAATAGAAATAGGTCTTTCTCCCTATATAAATTAAAAAATGTAGGTGTGGTGCAGTGAAGACATTTGTGAAACTGATAGTAATATATTTTTCTCCCTATATGAATTCAATAGTGTAGGTGTGGTACAGTGAAGAAATGTATGAAAACCAATAGAAATATATCTGTCTCTGTATATAAATTCAAAAATGTAGGTGTGGTGTAGTGAAGAAATGTATGAAACCAATAGAAATATATCTTTCTCCCTATATAAATTCTATAGCGTATGTGTGGTATAAAGAATGAATGTATAAAAACAAATATAAATATATCTTTCTTCCTATATAAAAGCTATAATGTATGATGTATGGTATGCTGCAAAGCTTTAAATGTATAGAAATAAAATAGAAATGTATTTCCCTTCCTATATAAATAAAATTCTATAGTAATCCTATCCAATATCAGTATAAAATTCAAAAGAATAAATCAATGAATATAATAATAAAATAAAAGCGCCTAGAAGAAAAAGGTATTCTGAAATCCCTCTTGCTAGGGTAGCAAGCAGGGAATCCTGTAGAAAATTAGTGCTGCTAGTTATAGTGATCTGATGGTGTGCTGCTAGAACACACAGCTCAGTAAGCAGAAAGCAGGGGAGTTCAAAAAATGCTGGCTTTTATGCAGTTTTTCCATCCCTCCCCCAGAGCACTGGGGTTGGAAGGGACCTCAGGGAAGGGTGACAGTCACTGGCCAACTAGACAGTCAATAATAAGAGCACTCCTTCCCCCTCGCCCCAACCTTTCCCCCTCCTCCCCCTCCCTCTTTTTATTTTACTTTCTCTTTCCCTGCAGGCAAGTCATTGAAGGCAAGCCCCAGCTTCATGGTCAAAACTCAAAACATTTTTAATTTTTTGAAACATTTCATAGATTTCATAGACATTAGAGCTGGAAGGGACCTCGGAATATCATCGAGTCCAGCCCCCTGCCCAAAGGGCAGGAAGTCAGCTGGGGTCATAGGATCCCAGCAAGATAAGCATCCAGTTTGCTCTTGAAGGTGTTCAATGTAGGCGCTTGAACCACCTCCGGTGGCAGGCTGTTCCACACCATGGGGGCTCGGACAGTAAAGAAATTCTTCCTTATGTCCAGCCTGAAATGGTCTTGTAGTAGTTTATTACCATTCGACCTAGTCGTCATCCCTTGGGGCGCTCTGGTGAACAAACGTTCCCCCAGATACTGGTGGTCGCCCCTGATAAACTTATAGGTGGCCATCAGATCACCCCTGAGCCTGCGCTTTTCCAGGCTAAAAAGCCCCAGGGCTCTCAGCCTGTCATCATAGGGTCTGCTTCCCTGACCTCTGATCATGCGTGTGGCTCTTCTCTGGACTCTCTCAAGCTTCTCCACATCCTGTTTGAATTGTGGAGCCCAAAACTGGATGCAATACTCCAGCTGCGGCCTCACCAAGGCCGAGTACGAGGGGAGAATGACATCCCGGGATTTGCTTGAGAAGCATCTACGGATGCAAGCCAGCGTTTTGGTCGCTTTACTAGCTGCAGCATCGCACTGCAGGCTCATGTTCATCTTGTGGTCAATGATGACCCCCAAGTCTCTTTCTTGCATAGTGCTAGCCAACGAAGCACTGCTGAGCCTATAAGGATGCTGCGGGTTTTTCTTCCCAAGGTGGAGAACCTTGCATTTATCGGCGTTGAACACCATCAGATTCTCGTCTGCCCACTTGCTGAGCCTGTCCAGGTCAGCCTGGATCACCCACCTGTCTTCTGGCGTGGATGCTTTGCCCCAAAGTTTGGTGTCATCGGCGAACTTGGCCAGTCCACTTCTGACTCCAGTGTCCACATCATTATTCATAGAGTCATAGATGTTAGGGTCGGAAGGGACCTCAATAGGTCATCGAGTCCGACCCCCTGCATAAGCAGGAAAGAGTGCTGGGTCTAGATGACTCCAGCTAGATACTCATCTAACCTCCTCTTGAAGACCCCCAGGGTAGGGGAGAGCACCACCTCCCTTGGGAGCCCGTTCCAGACCTTGGCCACTCTAACTGTGAAGAAGTTCTTCCTAATGTCCAATCTAATCTTCCTAATGTCCAAACTAGGAAGTGTTTCAAATGCAAACACTGTACAAGTGAACTGTTTGTAACTGAACTGGTTGAACAGAACTGGTTTAAGCAAAAGAATTTTGTCAACATTAGCTATTACTGCTTCAGTTCAAGAACCATTACCGGTTCGTTGTGTCTATACTAGTGATTTTCCAGCCCCTTTCCATTGCAACAGCATCTGGATATATACATCCCATAGTTCCTAGCACTTCTTCCAGAAGTAATGTATTCTGGCAAAAGACCATCAGTGTTATGGGGGGTGGGGGCAGTAATAGGAAGACTTCATTCAACCCTTTCAGTTTTTTTATGCCTGCAATAGAACCAAAATTATTTAGATTGAATAAACTCCCAGGCCAACTGAACATATGATCTATTTCAAACATATTTCCACCTAATTTAAATTTGTGGTCTAAATATTTTGGCATACAGATGAGGTGGTAAGTAGATATTAGATCACCTGCCAAAAAGAATCCTAAGTAGCATTAGTCCCATTTTTATCAGGGCAAGTGAAGCACAAAGAATGTAGATAACTTGCTTGAAATCAGTAAGACAGTCTGGAATTCTGATTTCCTAGTACTGTACAGGATACAGCCCTCCTAAGATTCAGCTGAATAGATTACCCTTCTCTGTATGCCTGAGGAGCTTGTACATACCTCTCCTTAGAAGGGGCATTGTGTTTTTTAACTTTATATATTACTCAGTAAGATGAGAGGAAACTGCATCTTGGTCTTTTCTCATACATTTTCTCTCTCAAGGGATTTTCCATGTCCTAAGTACAAGGCACATCTACATACTGGCTGTATCTAGACAAGATGCTTAATGCACAGTAGACTGATTAGATTAGACATTTAAATTAGACATTGGGAAAAATTTCTTTACAGTCAGGGTTGCCAAAATCTGGAATGAGCTTCCAAGGGAGGTGGTGCTCTCCCCTACCTTGGAGGTCTTTAATAGGAGACTAGACAATCACCTAGCTGGGGTCATCTGACTCCAGCACTCTTTGCTGCCTAGGGCAGGAGGTTGGACTCAATGATCTACTGAGGTCCCTTGTGACCCTAAAAATCTATTAAATCTATGACTCACTACACATTACAACAGCACAGCAAAAATGTACTATTAGGCTAATGCGCAGTAGTATTAGTCTACTGTGCATTAGCCATCACAAAAAAGCATGGTATCACGCTAATGCACAGTAGGGCAGCCTACTGTGCATTTATTTAGTACTTCCTTTTGCAAGTACTACATTTAATGTGCAGTAGGCACTATGTATTAATGAACATGTAGATGCACCCACTGTTTCATAAAATATGACTGGAAAATATGTCTTAATCTGCCACAATAGTAATTTATTTAAACAAGTGCAAGATCTTCAAAATGCAAACCATCTTCATGACTAAAGCCTCTTTTATCCTTCTCATTCCTTTTTTATCTCCTGGAAATATTTCTACAGCCTTCTCAGAAGCCATTAACACTGAGGCTTCATGAACATCATCCACTGCAGGTCACACTACACAGGTCATCTTTTAAAAAAAAAGGGCTCATTCTTTATTTTTTACTTAGAAACTGTCTAGAATTTTTTTTACTTTTTTACTGTCATGAAACAGTAATTATCCACAGGACAAAAGCTAACCATAGTCATCTCCAGAAAGGGGCTACCTATGGGAATAGTAATTACTTCTGAGAGACCACAGAAGGGCTGGATGCTGCTGATGTACTTGGCCTGACAAAATACTAGTGGATTAATAGCAGTCCTGCTGTACGCTGCCTCTTTGTTGCCTTGACAACAGAACTCATTTGAAACAAAAAGAGATTTCAATTTTTCAGTAAATTGCCTTTAAATGATCAGATCCAAGCTTTTTAAAAAAATAATTAACTTAAATGCACAATTTACGCTTTCCCTAACTAACAGCCTGTGGTGGACTAAACAGCATTGAACAGCAATGTAGAGACAGTATGTACAATAATATCCTTTCCTTTTCTGTTGTTCACTGGACAGCCAACCCTTTCCTCAACTATCAGACCAGAAAGGCTGGACAAATTCTTTATCCTACTTGAAGCTGGACTACAGCATACTGGAACTGTGATAGCAGTGCTTGCAGTTCCAACATGCTTGCAGTGCCGCCACTAGCATGCCCTGTCCACCTGGGCACCCCCATGGGACATATTTGCCCACCATGATTTGTTATTTTACCTGGAGGTGTTGCTCAGTGCTTTTCCTCTGACCCCAGGCACCTCAGCCAGCACTACTTCTGTGGGGCTCCTTTTTCCCTACATCCCACCCCCCTCCACTCAGGTCCTTCAGTCTTATTGATATCTTGGATGGGCCACAAGCACTGCACACCCCCTCAGAACGCCTGCCCTTGTGGCTGTCAGCAGGAATGAGGTTAGGCCTTTTCAACCAATGAACACACAACTTAACAATATTGGAACTGAAAGTGCTTGAACAATGCTCCCTGCATCTAACACTTTCCTTCAGAGTTCTGAGATTTGCATGACATGCTTCACACAGCTCTCATGCTCCCCCACTGTAGATATACCCCAGGCAGGCTGATGTTTTAGACTGGCTGGCGCCCATCCATGTACCACAGCACTCCACAATATATTCCCTCATGCCCAGGTGGGCCCCATGAGACTGGTTCTTCCCTATCAGGGAATTCATAGTTTCATAGTTTCTAGGGTCAGCAGGGACCTGAACAGATCATCAAGTCTGACCCCCTTCCCTGGGCAGGAATGAGTGCTGGGATCATAATACCCCAGCCAGATACCTATCCAACCTCCTCTTGAAGACCCCCAAGATAGGGGAGAGCACCACCTCCCTTGGGAACCCATTCCAGAGCCTGGCAGCCCTAACCATAAAGTAATGCCTCCTGATATCAAGCCTGAACCTACTCTTAATCAATTTGTGGCTGTTATTCTTTGTTATCCCAGGTGGTGCCTGGGGGAACAGAGACTTACCTATTTTCTATTGGTCCCCCCAGTGAGTTTATAGATGACCACTGGATCCCCTCTCAGTCTTCTCTTGTGGAGGCTGAATAGATTCAGGCCCTTTAGTCTATCTTTGTAGGGTCTGGCCTGCTGCCCCCTGACCATGTGAGTGGCCCTCCTCTGGACCCTCTCAAGGTTAGCCACATCCCTCTTGAACTGCGGTGCCCAAAACTGGACGCAGTACTCCAACTGTGGCCTGACCAGCGTTGCATAGAGAGGAAGGATCACCTCCCTGGACCTGCTTGTGATGCATTTGTAGATGCACGAGGTGCAGTTAGCCTTACTGATTGCTTCCTCGGATTGGCAGCTAATGTCCATTCTGGAGTCAACAATGACTCCAAGATCCCTTTCAGTCACTGTGTTGTTGAGAAGGGTGTTCCCCAGCCTGTAAGTATGTTGCAGGTTCCTTCTCCCTAGATGCAGCACCTTGCACTTGTCTGGGTCTGCAATCTGGGTCTGGTCTGCAATCACTCACTTACAGGAGACAGAGTCAAGGGGTACCACACAGGTTCTTCCTGTTGGTGGGTCCCACCGGTCAGTATCGGGTGGGCCCTCCTCCCATCCCAGCCGCCCTCAGTGTACCTGTTGGCGGCACGGTGAGTAGGTGGGTGCTGGATCAGCTCCACACTTTTTGGCCTGCCTGTCACCACTCCCACACTGACACCTGGTCTCTCTCTCACAGGTGCTTGGTTGTCTTCAATGTTCTTCAGTCTGGGTGGTCTGAGCTCTGGCAGCCTTACCAAACAGCCAGCTTCCCCAGGGGCATGCTGGTTACACTCCAATGCAGGGAGAGTCTCCAGCAGCATGTCTAGTGCTCGCTCTTTCTCTCTTCCCTAGGATATAGCTGGTGAGCTCTTCTTATCCATGGAACTTTTCAGGGCCAGACCAATCCGCAGGCCCTCTTCCAGCTACATGGTGCTAGCCAATCTGCCTGCAGACCAGCCACCTGGATGTCGATGTTGTGATGGGTAGGTCATGGGTCTGTCACACATACAACAATAAAAGGAACACTGAGGTACATTGTATGCATATAGTATACATAAGCAAAAAGCTGGAAGGGACCCCAATGGTACTTACTATTATAACAGAGGTGATTAATAGTATTTAACTAATTAATAATAATTCATATTAATTCCATGGACAGAATCCTTAAGTTTTCACTTGGATTTTACTGAGTCATTTCTTAGGCAAATTCCTACTTAACATCTAGATTAAATTCAGTAAAAATCTCACAATTTAACCCAATATTAATAACAGTCAAGAATCAATAACACAGTTACCATGTGCATAGATCACTCTCATTAAAAGTGAACAAAAATATTGACTTTTTCTACTCATACTTCCAGTTTTCATCTGTGCATCTATATAAAGGTTAGCAACAGAAACCTCTTTGGCTTGAGTCTTATACTGGTAGGAGTCCTAAGTAATCAGGAAATTCACTGACCTTACAGTAGCGTAAAACTAGTGTGACACCAGTATTGGGCCCATTACCCATAGTTTGAGCTTATAGTGAAAATATATTTCTCATGCATTTATTAAAAATTAATGACTGTAATGTTATATTAAAATAGAGATCTCTGCAGATTCCAGTCTACCTGCACTTGTATAGGCAAAAATAATATAGTACAGGCAAGAGATCTTGAAAGAAAATCTTAACATTCTTTAATTCTCTCCTTATTTTCTATCCCTTTTTCAAAAATCAAACCACCAATCAAATGCAAGACAAAGAGATCACAATGAACCTGATTTTTTAAAATCTCTCATACTATTTACAACACAACTGCAGCATTATGAATCTGACAGTGAAAGTGATTATAAACAAAAGTGAAACTAACATTTATTTTCATTGTTCAGGTGCAAAGAAATTCAAAAGTAAACAAACAACATAATGTGTTAAAATGAAATAAGGATTGTTTCTAATCTAATTTAATAATCTTTAATAATGTAGCAATAAAATCGAAATGGAATGGATTTGAGTTTTTAAATACGTTGCTAAACTGAGACTCCTTAAAAGAAGAGAATCATCCATCAGCTTCCACAAAAATCAGGCATTCTGAGACTGACCTGTAACAGGTGTTGATCACGCCCTTAGGAACCCTAAGCATCCTTAACTTCCATTCAACACCTCACATTGTTTGAAATCTATTCTACTCTGCTTCACTTGTCTCGCTTTTATCTTTGGAAGTCTTACTGTAAAGTGCCTGAAGAGATCATGAATGAAAAGTGCATAAGAATACACTGAATAATGTCCTCCTATCCCTTGGAAACTCAAGGATGAGTCATAAACTGTAGCTATGTGAATAGTGCCAGATTCATAGATTCATAGACATTAGGGCTGGAAGGGACCAGGGGCAGGAAGTCAGCTAGGGTCAAAGGATCCCAGCAAGATAAGCGTCCAAATGTTTCTTAAAAGAGTCCAGAGTAGGTGCTTGCACCACCTCTTGAAGGAATCTATTCTAGGCCTTGGGAGCTCAGACAGTAAAGAAGTTTTTCCTTATGTCCAGCCTAAAATGGTCTTGGAGGAGTTTATGACAATTGGACCTTGTCATCCCTTGGGGCACTCTGGTGAACAGGCATCCCCCCAGATCCTGATGCACACCCCTTATATACTTATAGGCTGCCACCAGGTCACCCCTGAGCCTGTGCTTTTCCAGGCTGAAGAGTTCCATGGCTCAGCCTCTCTTCATAAGGCTTGTTCTTTTGCCCTCTGATCATGCACGTGGCTCTCCTCTGGACTCTCTCAAGCTTCTCTACACCCTTCTTGAATTGTGGAGCCCAGAATTGGATGCAGTACTCCAGCTGTGGCCCCACCACGGCCGAGTACAATGGGAGGATGACATCCTGAGATTTGCTTGAGAAGCATCTATGGATGCAAGCCAGAGTTTTGTTCACTTTACCAGCTGCAACATCGCATTGGTGGTTCATGTTCACCTTGTGGTCAATCATGACCCCCAAGTTCCTTTCAGCCGTGGTGCTAGTGAGCATAGCATTGCCAAGCTGATGAGCGTGATGTGGGGTTTTTTTCCCCCCCGAGGCGGAGTACTTTGCATTTATCTTTATTGAATGTCATCAGGTTTTTATCCACCCACTTTCTAAGCCTATCAAGGTCAGCCTGGATCACCAGCCTATCCTGTGGATGCTGTACCCCAAAGTTTGGTGTCATTAGCAAACTTGGCCAGTTCATTTCTGACATGAGTGTCAACATCATTAATAAAGACGTTAAAGAGTACAGGTCCAAGGACAGAGCCTAGGAGGACACCACCGGTTACGGAGCACCACGATGATTCACTTCTATCAACTACCACTCTCTGGGTCTGACCTTGGAGCTAATTTCCCAGCCATTGGACTGTGATGTAGCCGAGGCCACAGTTGGCCAATTTTTCCATGAGGAGATCATGGGACATCAAATCAAAGACCTTTTTAAAGTCCAGATATATGACGTCAATTTCTTCTCTCTTGTCCAGGTGATATGTCACCTGGTCATAGAAGGAAATGAGATTGGTCAGGCAAGACCTACCTGCAACAAACTCATGCTGGCTGTCCCTCAGAATGGTGCCATCAGCCAGCTTGTCTAGAATGGTCTCTTTAGTAATTTTTTCCAAAATCTTTCCAGGGATCGAGGTCAAGCTGATTGGCCTATAGCTCCCCGGATCTACTTGCCTCCCTTTCTTGAAGATAGGCACCACATTGGCCTTCTTCCAATCTTTGAGTACTTCACCTGAGTGCCATGAGTTCTCGAATATCCTTGCCAGTGGCTGGGCTATGATGCCTGACAGCTCCTTAAGTACTCTGCAGTGCAAGCTGTCAGGACCAAGTGACTTGAAGGTGTCCAGCCTCTCAAGGTGTTCCTTTAAGAGGTCTAAACTGAAGCTGGATATAAATTCACCCTCACCCTGGCTACCCCACATCATGTTGGGCAGGGCATTCCCTTTGAGCTAGTAAAAAACCAACACAAAGTACCCATTAAGCAGTTTGGCTTTTTCCTGGGTGTCAGTTGTCCCATTTGGTTTAGCAGGGGTCCAATGTTACCCTTGCTTTTCTTCTGACTCCCCACATATCTGAAAAAGGACTTTTTATTGTCCTTGATATATGTAGCCATTTGGAGTTCAGTTGCAGCCTTGGCTTTCCTGGTTCGCTCCCTACAGGTATGGACCAGTGCAGAATACTTCTCTTTAGTGGTGATTCCTGTCTTCTATCCTTTATAAGCCTCTCTTTTTAGACATAGGAGGTCCATGACATCCCTGCTGAGCCAAAGGGGTTGCTGTGCCCTTTTGCTACCTTTCCTCTGAGATGGGATGGACATCCCTTGCGGTTTCAGGATCACTCCCTTAAGGAACAACCACTCATTTTGGACTCCCCTCCCTGTTGAGTCATGGCCCCTTAGAGCCTTACTAACAAGCTTCCTAAACTTATCAAAGTCAGCTTTCCTAAAGTCAAGGACTTCTGCATTGCTGACTGACTTGCTAGCTTTGCGATGGATAGTAAAAGTGATCAGCTCGTTGTCACTGTCTCCCAGCTTTCCTTCAATTTTTAGGTCACTGACTAGACCATTCCTTTTGGCCAGTACCAGTTCCAGCAGCACTTTACCTCTTGTCGATCCATAGATTTCTTGAGTTAGATAGAGCTCATCCATGCACATGAGGAAGCTTTGTGACTGTTCGGATTTGGCCAAGTGCTCTTCCCATGAGATGTCCAGGTAGTTGAAGTCTCCCATGACAACCATGCACTGAGAGCATGCAGCTTCAGCCAGTGCCCTGGCAAATTCCTGGTCGAGCTCTTGTTCCTGATTAGGAGGTCCATAGTAGGCTCCTACCACTGTGTCCCCTGTGCCACGTTCCCCACATATTTTAACCCAGAAGGTCTCCAATCATCCTCTGTGGGTACCAATGTCAGAATGCAGGGATGTCTACCTTTCCTTGACATAGAGGGCTACACCCCCACCCCTTTTTTCCACATAGTCTCTCCTGTACAGGGTAAGTCTCTCCTGTACAGGGTATAGCTGTCTACATCTTTGGCCCAGTCATAGGTGGAGTCCCACCAGGTCTCCATTATCCCGATAAGATCATAGTCATTCTCGGTTAGCAGGAGGACCAGTTCCTCCTGTTTGTTCCCTAAGCTCCTGGCATTGGTATACAGACCTGTAAGTGTCCCGTTGGAAGTCCTAGGCTTCCTTGCACTCCCAGGACACCATTCCAGGGCTGGGGTAGGAGTGATTTCTTTGAGCGCCCTAACCTGCTGGTTTTGCAGTAGTTGCCTGGTGGGCTTGCTATGGTGGTAGTCCACCCATCCCCTGGAGGGCTTTGTTTACAGCCCAGCCAAGCAGGTCAGCCAATCAGGTTGAGAAGAGCTTCCTCTCCAGTGAAGTGACGTGGAAGCTATCTCTTCCCAGCAGATCACTGCCTCTCTCACCAAAGAACAGACTGATTGTGGAAGCAGAAGCCTTCACAATGACACCAGCACTGCAGTTTTCAGTTGACTACCTCAATCTGTCTCTCCCTCCTCAGTCCATGACCCGTAACCAGGAGGATCGAGGAAAAGACCACCTGCACCAACCCCCTAATCCCCACTCCCAGAGCCCAGTAGCCACTCATGACCCAGCTGGGATCGCTCTGAGCCGTGTCATTCGTGCCCACATGTATAAGGAGTATAGGGGTTGTGGTCAGAGGACCAGATAAACTTGGGGACCCTTTCAGCTATGTCCCTGATATGGGCCCCCAGGAGGCAGCAGACATCCCAGGCTAAGGGGTTGGGGTATAAGATTTCTCCCTTAGTCCCTCTCAGGAGGGAGTCTCCTACAACATGCACTCTGCGTTTCATCTTAGGGAAGTAGGGATGGTAGCTGTTAGTGTTCCTCCCTTGCCTGCAGGAGCTGGCAGCTCTGCAGGCTCTACTGGGGCTGCAACAGGTTCATATCTGTTGCAGAGCTCCAGAGGGGAGGGGACCCTGGTGCAGTGGGCCTTGGAGAATTGCCAGGAATTCTGGCAATTCCTGATTTAATTTGCAGTAGATGAAATTCAAGCATGCAGAGAATGAGGTATATTCTACTCTGCAAAATGCACACAACTTGGCATACTGTATTAAGGAGAGACTAATCACCCCATCCCTGCCAATATGGCACAAGGACTAGAGCACTGAACATACAGATGTGACTGGAAATAGGCAACTAAGAAATGAGTGCTAAATCCCAGTCAGCAAAGCTATTCAAGAATGTGCTAACTATAAGCATTTGAGTAAGCCCTGTGAAAATCAGAGAGGAGGACAGGAGCAACAGACATTGGAGAGCTGCAGCCTTATACCCAGCCTAACACAACTCTACTGGTGCTGTGCAGGTCAGATGGCCAGTGGCTCCTTGAAAGCCACATCTTCCTTTCTTAATTCCAGGATGGTTCCTATTATACCTAAAAGGGCTGTGTGAAGCTTCCGTCCCTGATTCGATTCAGCAGAGATTCAGCCCAGTTCAGTGGCTGAATCTCCAAATTGATTCAAGAGACCCTTTAATCTCTCCAGATTGAATCGGAACCCTCCGAATTGATTTGGAGAGATTCAAAAAGATTCGGCGATTTGGATATAGACACAGCTTTAAATGTTTTTTCTACATACCTCAAGGTACCAGGCGGCTCATGAATGCTATGATACTGGGGCAGATGAAGCACCACACAGAAGTATGGGGCCCCCCCAGCGCACTCGGCAGCAGACCTGGAAGTGGACTAGAAACACTTCTAGTCCACTTCCAGGTCCACTGGGGAGTGCGCTGTGGGGCCCCTGCACCCTCCCAGCTCAGTGACTGGTGCCTTCTGGGTTTGGGGGGACACCCAGGGTCTCCCCGTGGCTGATTGCCAAGCCACGGGGTGCAGGGAGGCCCCCCTGTGCACTTGGTGGTGGACCCAGAAGTGGACCAGAAGTACTTTTGCGCTCAGCCCCCCTGCATTCGGCCAGAAGTGGACTGGCCCCCCTGCACTCCTGTGGGACGATCCATCTGCCCCAGCATCGCAGCGTTCACGAGCTGTTCCTGGTACCTTGGGGTATGTAGAAAAAACATTTAAAGCTGCGTCTATGGCTGAATTGCTGATTCTCCGAATCAGCATCGAATCTTCAGTAAAAGGCCAGACTGCTACGTTTTGACAATGTAATGCAAGGTAAATGGTAGGGCTGAGCGAAACAGCACCATTCCATTTCGACTTGCATTTTGAGGCTTCAATGGAACAGCATTTCATTTTGAATTTCATTTCTATTCGAAACTACTGTTTCATTTCGTTTCATTGAAACAGTGACGCTGTTTCAACGTTTCGCCCATAGGCTATAATGGGGAAGCTCGAAACAGGCTCTCTCATCCAGCAGACAGATTGGGGGCCTGCAACCCTGGGAGGGCTGTGGGGCCTGTGTCTTTCCTCCCAGGGTTGCGGGCCTCCGATCTGCCTCCAGATGAGGGAGGGAAGCCGGGTGCTGGGGAGGGAAGTCAGGAGGGAAAGAAACTGAGCCCAGCTGACCTGAGTTCCCTAGCCCGATTGTTGCCTTCCCCAGGCTGATCCTAGTGTTAGGAAAGGAAACTCAGCTCAGCTGGGCTGAGTTGCCTTCCTCAGCCTGATCATAGTGCTGGGGAGGGAAACTAAGCCTGGGCTCAGTTCCTTTCCCCTGCACTGCGATTGGCTTCTCGCAGCCGGGCCATGGGAGGTGGGGAGAGGCAGGGCTGTGCTCCCACCTGTCTGAGCCACGTGGGGCCGTGGAGCCTCTGGGAGTGCAGCCCTGGTTCTCCCCTGCCTCCCACCACCTGGCTGCTGGCTGCTTCGAAACTTTCAAAATGTTTTGACTAGCCTTGTTTTGTTTCAAAGCTGTTTTGAAGCCCTTCGTTTCGTTTTGATTTTGCTGTTTCAAACTCTAAATGAGTCGAAACAGCGTTGAAACAAAACAGCCAGTGAAATTTCGCACAGCCCTATTAAATAGTGCATACATGATATTTCAGCATGGGTAGTAAGCCACAGACTTAAGGGATTAGATGATGCTCTAAGATGCAATAAAAATAATTTTCTTTGATATATCATCTATAGAATCATTTATGGGGTTGTCTTAATCACATCAAAGGCATTTATCAATGTGCTTCCAACATCTAGAGCTATGCTTATATAATTTACTTATTAAAGAGAAGTGCTATAACAGTGTTAAATATTCCAGTATTCCCCTGTCCCAAATTTAAAAATACCATAGCATGGTAAAATAAACATCTCTCACACTACCATTTAGAAGAGTGACATTTCCCTATTACCCCAACAGACATACACCTCTGGGCTAGCCTTAATGTTATTTCCTAAGATTTGCAACAATGTGTATAATGGTCAAGAATACCCAAACAAATTTTAAAACCTTATCTTTTATTGAAAGGGTCCATTTCCAATAACAGAGCTAGATCTAGAATTTAGAAAAGGGAGGGGGAGAGTGCAGATGGTGAGGTGCATAATCACATACAAAACAACACTTAATTTTCTCTAATTAAAAATAAACTAGAGGCTTTATTAGTATGCCAGGGGCCTAGGGCTGTATTGTTCAATCTAGAAGTGAAGTAAAAACAAATATAACTTCATTGGTATGAGTTAAAAATGATCTGCAGCGCTGTAAAATAGGAGCAGCTAACAGACAGCAGCACTTCAGAACAAAGAATAGCTTGACTGGTGGAACATCAAATCCATTTTAAAAAGAGACGGTCATTAACACCTGTAGAAGTAAGAGTTTAGAAGGGATCAGGTAGATTATAATATGCCATGAAGTCAATTGACTCAGCACTGCCTGACTAGAAATGCCTCTGCCAGGCAGTTAGTTTTAAACTTTGGGTGAAGCAGGAATCAAAGTGGGGTGCAAGTGCACTAGTACACCCCTCCACCTCCCCAATCCCTCTCTGAAGTTCTGATCATGCAGATGAAAGCCACACGGGCAGAAGAGTATATCAGTATGAATGCTGTTATAGAATCTGGGCCTTCCTTGTCACAAAAAAAAAAAAATCCTCCTTTAGTTACTGACTACTAATACATTCGCTACTAAAAATTTGCAAGGTCTACTGTGTCTTTGTGAGCTTATTCTGCCATATGAGCAACATATGGCAGAGCTCTCCAAGAGCAAAGAATCATTTATTAAAATGTTCTTTCTCCAGCCCATCAAATTAAGAAAAAAATTACAGTAGTCTCATATAATGTAAATAGAAAAGGAAGGGATTTCCTGGGTCATCAAGTCTAGTCCCCTGCTCTTATGAGCAACTACATTATATAATCCTGTTAAAAAATTTGTCATGTCCCATCTTAAAAACAACTAAATGTTTTATGCCCTCACTATTCCAACTGTAAGTCTGTTGTAGAATCCCTGATATCTGGAGACCACCTTCTAATTTCCAACCTTAAAGTATCCATTGCTGGTTTATGCCCATTTGTTCTTGTGCCAGCATTGCACTTTATCTTAAATAGCTTTTTCTCTATCCCTTGCTACAGACTTATGTGCACTATATTGCTTGCAAAGATGTTATGACATATTAAATAAACATGATATAAAATCAACAGATACTAAACAGCATAGCATAGGTCCAAGTCAAAGGAACAAAGTTAATATCAGATAGGCAATGTAAACCCAATGGAGTTACAGTGCAGATGCAAAACACAGTTATTATGGAGTCAGACCAGCTGGCTGCTTGGGAAGTAGGCACCAGTAGTGACTAGGTGGTAGGGAAGCTATTTTGAAATTGAGCAAATGACTGTCCCAGGTTTGGACCAAGGGAGCAGCCATACATGTTCCACATAGTGACATTCCTACACAGTAAAGTTTCTACATAGTTTTTTCAAAAACCGATTTAGCTTTGGATTCAAGTAGGGCTGTCCAAATAGCCTGTGATGGTTTAAATTACCACCCCTGGACTCCCACCCAGCCACTGCTACCCCATTGTCTGGCTGGGGACTCCAGGCTCCCCTTCCTCCTGGTTTCCCCTTCCCACCCCAGGAGGCAGGGTAGTACAACATTCAGTGCCAGGTTAGCCCACAGCCTGTGATGCCTGAGTGGTGTGGTGCAGTGGGGGACCTCAGGCATAGGAAGCCACAGGTGAGTCAGGTGCTTGGATACACAGCGCAGCTGGGGTGTGTGGGTAGCAGCAAAGAGGCTGAGGTGCCCAGTACAGCAGGGAGGCTTGGGGAGCAGCAGCAAGGGGGGTGCTTCGTACAGCAGCATAGCACCTGGGAACATGGTGTAGCAGGGGAGGTACAGTGGGAAGACATCCTGCATGCAGTGCAAGTGGGGATACCTGGGCATGGGGTGCAGCCACACTAGGCCGTGCAGTACAGCGTGGGGGTGGCATGTAGCCTCAAGGGCCCACACCCCACACTGGGCGGTCCCCAGCTACTTCAAAGTTGAACACTGTGGTTCAAGTACTTTACGTTGCAAAGCTGCGTCACAAGCCTACTCCACTTCTACTGAGCCCTAAAGTAGTAAATGTCACCAATGCACACCCAAGAGAAACACATGGGTTCCCTGTTAACTTCCCCATAGTCCGCTATTCTTATACGATTATTGCCAAGAATTGTATCAGGTTGGCTTGGATGTGACCTGGCTCTCTCAGTTCCAAGCATCCTTCCCACCTGAGAACACAATCGTGGCTAGCAAAGGGGCATTTCGCTTGCAGGCTAGGCTGTTTGCAAGATCTGGAGCACTGCTGGTGAAACTTGGCCCCTACTGAACTCAGGGGCAAAATCCCTATGAAGTCAGACAAGACAAATCATAGAAAATTAAGATTGGAAGAGACCTCAGGAGGTGATCTAGTCCAACCTCTGCTCACCCAACTAGTTCATCCCAGCCAAAGTTTTGTCTAACCAGGTTTTGAAAACCCCCAAGGATGGAGAGTTCACAACCTCTCTGGGTAACCTGTTCCCGTGTTTCACTACCCTCCAAGCAAGCAAATGCTTCCTAATATCTATCCTAAATTTCCCTTGCTGCAACTTGACACTGAGCTGCACCAAACCCACTGCAATGCAAAAGGCCCAAGCCCTTCCCTCCCCATCCCTTCGCCTCTTTGAAGAGCTTGTTCCTGCCTCCTAGCAGCGCCTAGGTGACGAAACCGGGGCTCATTCATGACCAGGTTCCCCTTGTCTTTCTCCTCCCCTCGCCGGGCTGCTTTGCCTGCCCCGGTGCAGCGGGGCCCGCGCGGCTCCGGCTCCGCGCCCCGAGCTCCCCGCCCCCGGCTCCTCCCTGCGCCCGCTCCGCGCCGTGGTGCGCGGGGAGGTGGGACGGCGCCGGGCTCAGCGTGATTTACGGCTCTGCTGAAAACGGCTTTACCCGTAGCATTAGCCCCGGCCGCGGTAGCGGCAACAAGTCAGGTAAGTGGTGCTCGCTGCAGCGGGGGAAGGCGACGCGCCTGCTGCAATCTGGGCGTGCGTTTGCCAATGCAGGGAAGCGTGCGGGGCAGATGGACGGAGCCCGCAGCCCTGGCACAACTAGGGCCAGGCCGCCTGCCCTGCTGAATGGGGCTGTGCTGAGACAGGCACCGGCGGGCTGGACCTCGGCCAAGCCTGTGCAGAAATAGTGACCTTGTCTCGCTGAGCCCGGCGTGCCCTCTGCCTGACTGCTGACCCCCTGTGTACACCCCACCTTTGTCTCCTCAAGCCTGCCAGGGTACGAAACTCCCAGCCCAGTCCTGGCACCTCTCTGCATCCCGATCTATACACATCAGTAGGAAATTTTGCATCTGTTGTCTTGCATGAAAGGGTTAGGTCTTCTTGCTTGCTGCTCCACATAACTAATGCAGCCATCTCCCTGGCCTTGATCTGTCAGAAACAGGAATAACAAATGAATGTCAGAAAAAAAGCATAGTAAGATATTAATTTCTGAGTGCACAGCACTACAAACTAAACCTTTCACATCACTTTCTTGTACAGTCTGCTAAACAAGTTCTTTAGGGTCGTGCTTCAGCTTCTCTAGTGAGCATATAGCAACTTCCCTAGTTTTGCAATAACAAAAAATCTTTGTAACTATTTTGTTGTGTCACTTTGGGATGAGACGTCTCTGGTTGCTTTTCCCAGAAGCAGGCTTGAAAATTAGTTTAAAGGCTTGTTCAGGGTTTCCCTCCATGGATTGTATTAGTGGAATATGTGCACTTATTTTTTTTCATTAAGAGATAAGGGCTTCTTTTAAAACAACCTTCAAATGAATCCATCTTTTCTTTCTTACAGGAATCTAAGAGTAATGCAACAGAACACTTTTGAAGAAAGCAGATATTCCTGGCAAGAATCTTTTGAAAATGTCGGTATCTGTATGCCATTTCGTTGCCCACGGTGTGGTGACCACACCAGATTCAGAAGCCTGTCTTCTCTGAGGGCACATCTGGAGTATAATCATAGTTACGAGGACAGAAGTCTTTTGACAAAATGCAACCTACTCTCCTCCCTCAAAGATGCAGATTTGCTTTCTTCCTCAGAGACCTCAACTCAAGGAAAACTGGGGAAAGCCAGCAATGCAATAAAACAAAAACCAGCCTACATAAATTTTTGTGATGCATCACATGAGAACACAAAAAATAGAAAATTGCTGGAGGTGGAAGCTGAAAGGCCTGTCTCTTTTGTCGCAAGTTACATGCCAGCAAACTCCCCTGATGAGCAAATTTCTAAACCCGGGATTCCCACAACAGACTCAAAAGCACCTTTTGAGGCACATGTAAGAGAAAAGTTTAATATGATGGTGGAAGCTGTAGATAAAACAATAGAGAAGAGAATTGACAGGCTTACCAAAGAGTTGGCCCAAAAAACTGCTGAACTGCTGGAAGTTCGGGCAGCTTTTGTGCAGCTGTCTCAGAAGAAACAGGAAGTTCAAAGGCGAGAGAGGGCCTTGAACAGACAGGTAGATGTTGCAGTTGAGATGATTGCAGTGCTGAAACGACGTCTCACAGAGTCCGAGGAAGAACTTCACAGGAAAGAAGAGTAAGTAGAAAGGCAAAAGAAGCAGTGTTAATGGCTTTGTATGTGCTTGGAGAACAGATGTAATATAAGAAAATATCTAGATGGAAAAAATATTTACGGGTAATGCTACTTTACTGGTTATGAAAGAATGTAAATGAGGGTGGGTCTGGTGTTTCTTGAGTTGTAAGCAACCTGATGCTTCTATTGACAGAAAAGTGCATTCTTCAGCAAAATGGGTTTCCTATTAGAAAGCAGTGCTTTTTGGTCACAAGAACCCTTCTGTCAGTACTACATTACAGTGCTAGCTTAGGAAGCACCTCAAGAAATACTACCCTCAGTAACATCAGCATAATGTGAATGACTACAGTGGGATGGCACGGGTATAAATGATATTAATAACTGACTGAACCTGAGGCTATAGCTACAACTTGCAATGTAGTATGTACTGATACCCAAGCTGGGTAATGAAATATCATCCTGGTAAATCAGTCCTGTGGATTGTTGCACTACCATGGCTATTACTACTTCTGGTACCAGAGCTAGGTCAAGTCGGAGTTAGCTTGACTATCTCCTACGTGCCACTACATTGTGTGGTGTGGACATCCTCTAACTGATATGTTCTAGCACATAACATTTTAAAAAATATGGGTTTAATAGGTGATAGGTGGAAATCCTCTTAAACCTGTTGAATACTATTCTCTGAGTAGTCCTACTGAAGACAGTGGGCCTATTTTTTGGAGGAAGATACTGTCAGTGTGAGCATTATCATTTGCCTCTGTCCAAGGGCCAAATCATGCCCTGTGTTGTCCTACAGTAGAATTTTGCAGCAAGGCAGCGTTATAAGGTAGTGCTCAATAGAACCCATATAGAAAGATTTTATTGGGAATTGGATCCATAAAAACAGATCTGTTTATTACTAGAACCAGAAGCATATTCTACACTCATTTTTACAAGCCCAGTCCTTCTAAAAATATCTTCATGATGCATCTATAAATAATGTACCAGGTTACTACATTTTTAATGTTTGAACTAATTCCTTTTATTTAGCATTCTCCGAAACATTTTCGGGCAGTTTGGAGTAACAACATTATTTTTAGGAAAATGCATATTTTTGATAATATAATGTGATTTCATTAGCTTAAAAATAAATTGTGTTGAACACCAGCGGACATACCAGTAAAAGACATAAGATCTCAAACAAGGGAGTTGGTGTGGGAGCTAGTATTCCCTAGCCTAAAAAAGAAGGGATGAAAATCCCCCAAACTCCCTCCTACAAAGAGAGCATGATGATAACTCCTGGTGCAACGTTACAAGAGTAATGGAGTAAGAGATCACAGAAGTGACTGGATACATAAGTTATGGGATGTATATTATCCTTGAGGGGTTCTTCATGGAATTTCTATCTGATATTTCCCCTGAAAGAGCTATGGAAGACAAGAGTTGAGGACTAAAGATGTAGCTGAATATGTTGGTAGAGTTCAGACAGTATCTGAAAACATGATGATGGTAGGAAGATGAAGGTACCTTAAATGTTCAAGGATTACAGACCACTACTAAACAAGGAGATCTGGAGCAACAGATGGCCCACAGAAGAATGCGTCCACAAGTATAAGACGGAGAAGACACCGTCTAGTGGAACAGAAACACAGTTGAGCAACTGCTCTCTAATTTCTGCTAAAGAGAGGAGAGACTGGATTCCAAGGAAGAGGAAGATCCTATATAGGGGACTGCTAAAAAGAACGGAAAGCAAGATGAACTGCTTACAGAAGAATGAAAAGCCTGAGGCTCACACCTGAGCCTGAGGTCTGTTTGATCAGGAACTTGTGACTAAGATGAATTGTCAAGCCTGTCACCAGAAATGAAACAATGTGCTGTCCTCTGGGAGCACCCAAGATGTAAAGGGTCCAGCTGGAAGTAGGGAAAAGTCTGCTTCATGATATCAGAAATGGCAGTGCCAGATTCTTGCTGACCTGGAAAAAGATACTCAAAGAAACGAAGGCTTAGAAAATCTTTAGTGAAATTTGTTGGATAAATGAAGGAAGGACAAGATAATGGGAACTGAGATTTGGTGCTGAAAGGAAAGCTTTGAAATTCCTTACCACAAGGAAGCATTCTTAGAAAGAGGACTCTTCCTAATGGACTGATTTCCCCTGAGTTATTGGGGTGCGTACCTGATGAATGTTTGAGAACCTTAGATATACAAATCTTCCACTCTTTTTTTTTTTTTTTTTAATATTGAAGGAATTGATGATTCTAAATGTGGTGCCACCCTGTCAACCAATTCATGAAAGATGGCAACAATTTCTGACGGGAAAAGAAGCAGAAGACACTCTCTCATTTTGATCTGGAGAAGTGAGGACATCCACAGTAGATTCATTTAATTGTGATCTTCCTTTTGTGTCAGCAACTACTATTGAAGATTTGCCTCCTTCATAATAGATCAATCCAGAAATACAACACAAGGAGCCAAGGGAAATTGAGGCTGACTAGAATATTGTGTTCAACATGGGTTCAGGTAGAAATGAACAGACCAATAGAACCAACTCCGCCAGAGAGCAATTGATCTGTCCATCCAAGATCCATCGTCAGATCCACCTCTTAAGCTTAGCCAAAAGGAAGAAATTGTTAAAGATTCCAAATGCCTTTCCAAGCAGGATTCATCAGTTGGAACTCACAAAAGAAGTGAAATTGTTAATCACTGAATGATTATGTATACTGCACACAGCAATGTTCAGTAGAGATACACCATCTAGCTTTAAATGAGCTAGCTTGACTAGATTGGGATCAGTCTAGCCATGGTATCATTAAGTCTGTGGGAGCTAATTTCCCATCTCTTAAACAACACTGATGGTCCTGTGTCCCTAAATTTCCCTGCTTTCTTGATGGAGTAAGCTAGCCTGTGTGGAATTCCATATAGCCGTAGCTAGACTGCTTCTGGCATCTGAACCAATGTGGGTATTTGACAGTACATTGCAGCCTTGCAGTCTACATATAGCCAAGGAGACACCAGGATGCCACCATGAAAAAAGCAACTATATTACTTGGTAAGTGGCATTACCAGGATATATCAGGAAAAATATTTGCCATAGAGGCAGGGAAGTATTAGTGCCACTGTACAAGATCCTGAGGAGATCTCATCTGGAGTATTGCATACAGTTCTGGTCACCTGTGTTCAGGAATAATAAATCCAAATTGAAACGGAGGCAGATGGAAGAGGACAACTAGATGAATAAGATGCTGCTTTGCAACAAAGATTAAAACAGCTTGGCTTGTTAAGGTTTAGCAAACCAAAGGCTAAGTAGGGATATAATTACTTTATGTAAATATATCAATGGTGTAAGAACTAGGAAGTGAGAAAAGGTAAGGGATAGTGTTGACAGAAGAACAAGCGGGCATAAACTGGTCAGGGGTAAATTGAGGCTGGAAATAAGAGACTGTAAGTGGAGAATTATAACAGCCTGAAACAGACTTCCAATAAGGGTAGCAGGGCAATGTCAGAGGTACAGCTGGAATATCATATAACTGTGTGGTCAGGCCTTGACCCTAGACTAGAGGGTCTCAATCCAGGGGATCAGGAATAAACAAGGTCAGGGAAGCAAGGGTCCCAACTGCAGTCATGGGATCAGGAGCAGGTACATGCTGAGGTCTCTAAGGGACTGGGATGTGGGCATCGCCTTGGGTAGAACTAAGGGCGAATTCAGGGGTAGGGGAAAATGTGGGGCTCAGCAGCAGTATTCACCCCTGGGGCTCCAGAGCTGGGTGAACACAGTGGTTCTGGCAGGAGCCCGAATTGACCAGCTAGTGAGCTCAGAGAGCTCCTTGCCCAGGTGCAGCCCTCCTAAGAGCCCATGCCAGCCAACCAGGAGCTCAGAGAGCTAATTGCACATGTACCGCACAACTGAAGGGCCCTCCCTCCTTTCCTGGATCCACCATCTCCATCCTGGAGATGATCTAGCTCTTGCCAAAATCAGTGGGAGTGCTGCCATTGTCTGTGTTTGGCCCAACGTTTTGTGTTCTTTCAAGAACAAGTAGTTCCATTAACCTCAATGAGAGCAGTGTCAGACTGGAAAAATAGCAAAATTATAAAGTTTGGGTTAACACCCCACTGGCCTGCATGCGAGCAGTTTATACCTCTTTAAATGCTGTTTTAGGCTGTCAACACACTCAGGCCTTGTCTACATACAGATTTTGTATTGTATAGCTATTTACTCCTTTGGATTCTTTTGTGTATTTATTGCATCTTTTCTTCTTAAAAAAAACAAAAACCCAATAGAGTTATGCAACTACAACTTCTAGTGTGGACATAGATGTATCAGAATAAATTGCTTTTTCAGTTGTGTATTATTCCCCTCACAGGAATAGCTTTGCCAAACTAAAGTACTTTTACCTTGGTATAATAATAGGGATAAAATGACTTAACCATAACTGTAACAGTAGTTAACAGTAATATGGTAACATGATTAACAGTACACTAGTTTTGTGCCTAGATAGACATTACTGCAGATGTCACTGCTCTGGTTATTCTGTTCACAGTTAAAAAAGCCAAGAGGGCAGAAACTTTTATTTTGAAAATGAAAAATTAATATTCTAGTGCACTAGATACATTTTAATATTTAATGTTTGATGAAGAAGAAAAAGACTCAGTGTGAACACTGTGATTTTGAGAATAATGCAGAACCTGCACACAGGAAATACCCATTGAATGTGCTAGCAAGAAGACAACAGAAGCTAAGTGAAACAATGAACTCAACTTAAAAGGAGCATCTAGAGACTTCTTTCTGGAAAATAAGGGGTTGCATTGATATAGTAAAAAAAATAATCAAGCAGATGAGGTTTGAGTTCAATGAATCTAAACAGGATGGCATGTAAAGTAAGGAGACTTTTGGCTGGCCCTAATTTCAGGATTTGAAAACACTTAAAAGATTAGGTAAATAATCTAATAAGTAACTGTCTGCCTTTATCATTGTTATGCCTAAGAACAACAGACATTCTGTAGGAATGCTTTCTTTACAAAAGTCTAAGTTTTCTATGAAGAATTTCTTTTTTGCTTTGTTTTCTTTTGACCATGCTCTTATACCAAAGCCAGAAATGTTTAACATTGTAAGCCATAAGGATGCTCTTGAAGGGCCATATGTTTAGCAGTTCGAGAAAATTGCCATTGGCTTTGCCCCATACCCCATGTAGGTAGGTTTTTTTACTCACAAAGGAGAACAATTGCTGTAGATTAAAAGACACTTATTTTGGAGTAATGTGTTTGCACAAGAGGCTACTCAAGAATAGCTATTATGGTATAGCCTATTTTGGAATGGCACTGCCAAACAATTTGCCCTACAGGCAAGGCCTCAGAGCAGTTGGTGGTTTTCACACTGTGCTCTGTGGAACCCTTGGGTTCCATGATAGATTATCAGGGGTTCTAAAAAGAGATTGGGGGCAGAATAGGCTCGGAGGTGGCATGCTGCCATTTGCCAGGCTGGGTCACACAGCTCTGCATCAGTCTTAAGGATAGAGGTAAGGGTTCTGCAGCAGAAGTTATATGAAAGGGTTCCATGACTAGGATGTTTGAAAACCACTGCCTTAAGGTATAATTGTAACTTGCCAGTCCAGGACAGGTTACAAAGCATCATCCTCATGCCCCTAAGTAGCAGACTGGTACAGTTGATGTTAATGTGCTGTCAGCAGCACAGAACCTCTTCTTTCCAAATGCCTTTTTGGGGTTCCAAATAACATAAAGGGAACAAGGAAGAATCAAAGCCATTATTGCACAAAAAATGTTGAACAAAAAGGATGATAGAGTGCAAAGCCCTTATTCTTACTCCTAAAGAGTTATTCCTGTTGATGGCCCCACCATCATTCATAAATTTTATGAATAACCATTCATGAATATATCCATTCACCAATGGTAGAGGTCCTGGGTGTTAGAGACCAATGTAACTCATACTTCTGTACAAATTGTAATGTTCTTCCAGTTATTTTCAGCTGCAAAATAAAAACAACAGTCTTTGCCAGTCAGTACAGTAAATTAATAGTGGTAATCTGTAGGGGTGCACCGATAAAAGATTTTTCTTGGCCGATACCGACAGCTGATTTTTCACCAGGCATATCAGCCAATACCAATCTGATAACTGATTTACAGAAATGCAGCCAGGCAGTGTGGAGAGCAGTGTCCTGCAGGTAAATCTGTGGAGGGGAAGGAGCATGGGGGGAGCAGATTAAGTCTCCCTTGGTGAGGGCAGGGTGGGGGCAAGGTGGTGAATGGGACCCTGGGGCTAGGGCGAGGAGCAGGACAGAGCCTTGGGGGCTTGCCCAGGGGATCAGCGTCCCAACACTTAAAAATTGGGTGCTCCCACACCGCTATTTTTAAGTGCTAGGTTGCTTTTATTCAGTGTGGAGCCAAGTGGGACAAGGGGGGACGTGGGCTTCCCACTGTGGACTCGGGTCTCTTCACCCTGCTGTCTTTGTGGTGGCTGCTGCGCACTGGCTGCACCACACCCCCTACCTGTCCAGCAGCTGGAGAGACAGCTCGCTGCCACCGCTGCGATTGGATGGGCAAGGGGCACACCATCAGTGCACAGCTCCTGGGGCAAAAGCAGCAGGGTGAGGCAGACTGCCCTTGCCCCGCTCAGCTCTGCTCCAGGTAAAAGCATTCTGGCACTTAAAAATGGTTGTGGCAGCACTTTAACTAAAGCTCATTCGATGAGCTTCAGTTCAAGCACCCCTGCCACCACTTTTAAGTGCTGGGACACTGATCCTCTAGACAAGGCACTTGTGGCCCTGTCCCACTCCCCTGGTGTTCCATTCACCACCCTGCCTCAGCCCCAGCACCTCCCCCCTGCATGCCTGCCCTCACCATGGGGGTCTCGATCTGCCCTTTCCCCTCCACAGACTTACCTACAGGGCACTGCTGTCTACTCTGCCTAGCTGTATTCCTGGCCAGTGCATAAGTGTGGCAGTGCATGTATGTGGCATCTGGAGACCCTGGCTGAAGACCCTGTATTTACCAGTACGTTATTGGCTACACCAGCCAAAAAAAGCTGATAGCCGATAATGTTAATTTTCCTTTTATTGGTGCCAATCCCATATGGCACCAATATATCAGTGGACCTCTAGTAATCTGCCTTAAAGTGATAATACCAACTCTGCTGATAAAATGCCATTAGGGCCGCAATCTTAATTACTAACTATACCTAAATACTTATACAATGCTTACCACCAAGCTAAGAATGTAGCCTGCTAATCTTTAAAAAAACAAAATCAAAGTTTGCTGCATTACAAATGTAACATTTTTTGTCTTAAAGTAACATGAAGGTTTTCTTTTATTTTGGACAAAATTGTTCAAAATATAATTGTTTAATAGGATGGAGTGCTTAGATCCTGAACCTGAATGTTTGCAAGATATGAAGGTGCTTTCATAATGTATTGTAAATAACCTTGAGAATATGATGTATTTATTTTCAGGTACAGTCAAGATGGCTGACTGAAAAATATTATCTTCCTATGAATAGTCTTTAAAGAAAGAGGAATATCGTCACTGTCATACTTGAGATACCACAAACTCTGCTTCTGCTAAAACATATGGTGGTTGTCAGCTGAAAATCATGTAGAAAACCAAGAGAACTGCAATATGCCCAATCCTAATACCAATAGAAAATAAGAAATCTGTTATTGGTACAAGTACATTTACAAGACAAGAAAAAATCCAAATGCTAAAAAACTCAGAGGAATGACTCTGACTTAATCTTTCCATCTGATTCCTTGCTTACTAAGACTCATGCAGGTTGGATGAACTAGCCACTGTGACTGAGGTCCACAGAGATTCCAAGTTCCATTGAGTATAAGTCTCCCTGCTCAGAAGAGTCTGAAGCAAGGCTTGGTATTATACATTTAAAGGCACAAACAGTAGCAGGAGCAGCTTACATTTTTGAGGAAGGGAGTGGTAAGAATTGTTAGGGTGTATTGAACAGAAGGGGTAAAAGGGCAGTTTAGTGTTGGAGAGTGAAGATAGGATAGAAATGAAATCAAGAAGAGAAGGGTTCAGGGAGATTTGAAAAAAATTTTGGAACATTGAACATGTGCAGAATGTACTAATACTCTTTGGAAGGGATTGTACCCCAGCTTTGAATTGGCCTTTAACAAATGTTTCCCATTTCACCTTTACATTGCTGAAGAGGCTGTTTGGTTTGGAAACTTAGTGCAACTTGATGTGTACTCTCTATTGTAGCACTCTAAAGAGAGGCCTAAAATTAGGGAGGTTTGCTACAGACTTCTGTAGAAGTAGTATTTGACCCAGAGAGAATATCAGTTAGTTTGCAAAGTAAATAGCACAATGTGGAAATCCAACATAAGTAATGTAAACTGTCAGTTCTCAACCGGGGGTCACAAGCAAGTTTCAGGAGGTCTGCTGAGCCTGGAGCAGGTGCCTCAACCCCCTGGGCCTGAGGCAAGTCCTGAAGAAGGGGCAGACCTGCCCCACCTGACCCCACAGCTTCCATCTTGCAGATGATGCTGTGGGCAGACAAGCAAGGCTCTGTGCTATTGCTTCTCAGGTGAATGGGATCCCAAGGCTACACACAGCTGAGTCCTGCCCACTGTACCTGGGGCCATGGAGTTGTTATAGCATGCTGGGGGTGGGATGGGGGTTCAGGAAGAAAAAGGTTGAGAACCCCTGATGTAAACAATACTGGTTAGCATAGGCACTGTATGAAAACAAAATAAAAGAGGCAAGACTTAAGAGCAAAGAGGCAAGGCTTTTAATAATGGATTTTAAAAATATATCTGAAGCAAGAAGGTCTGTGCAAGCTGTAAGTTCATACAAACTGCAGGGTGTGACAAGAGCAATAAAAAAGACAAAGTGGGTTCTGTGGATCAGCCTTCTTGATTATGGGTGACAGAAAAAAGAATCCCAAGGGAACTTTTTTTAGTTAATCAAGAGTAAACAATGACAAAGGGAGAGGTCTCTAAGGAAAAAATAGTTGGAACAGCTAGAGAAACTTAATAGTAGCAAATCCTTCAGGGCTTTATGTTGTTCCTCAGGGAATTGAAATAAAAAATAAAAATTCTAAATATAAATAAATAATGCAAATGGAGCTAGGCTATTAACAGCAGTATGTCATTTACCTTTGTGATATGGGAGCTATGGCTGAGGTTTGGGGGTGGCCACTAGTGTTCAAATCTTTACAGATATTGTAGGAAGTATAGAGTGATGAGGGTCACTTCAGTCTGGAGAAAAAGTAATTGCCAGTATAATCATTAAAGGAAGGTTAATAAGCTGTGTGAATGAATCCAAACTAGCAAGGACAAAGAGCATGGTAATTCTACTAGTACTAATGGCTTCCCTAAATTTAGGTATCCTTAAAATTAATAATTTATACATTTATTAATGATTAATTATTAATTAATAACAAATATTAATTATTAATTAACAGTAATTATTAATGAATTCCCTAAATTTAGGCTTCCCTAAATGTGGCAGAATTCCATCTCAGTCTCTCCCAAAACTGCCATCTGACAATTTGGTTACCATGGTGTCACAGACTGGCTAGGCGCTGTGAGTGTATTAGCCATTAGGCTGCTGGGTTCAGGATCAAGGAGGCGAGTTGGGAGTGAAGTAAAGGCAATTTTACTTATAGCTTAGCATACAGCAGTTAACAGAAAGTGCAATAATAAAAAGCTAATAGTAAATAACAACAACAGATAGACAAAATGACAAAGAGTTCCCACATGGGATTGGTAATTTATCAGCAGTCCCTGTATGCCAGGTGCACACCAAGTTGTTCCAGTGAAGTCAGACATCCCCGATCAACGCTGTCCGAGGGGTCACCGGGAAGGTTCCTAGGTCAGGATCTGGTCCTCACTCACACTGGGAGTCCAGGGTTCAGGCTTGGTACAGCAATGGTCCTTCTCCTTCATGCTGGTCACTTGACATATGTGCTTCTTTATACCTTATTTTATGCTAATCTGTTAGCTCAGAGCCACTCACAGTCTTGCCCTACAGCTGTTACCCTATGAGATTAAAAAGTGTTAGAAATTATCATAAAAGGTTATTGCCTAAACTTGGACTCACCCAATAAGCAAATCACACCACATCACTTTGGGGTTTGAGATTAGCATTTACTCTGCCCAAGTTCAACCCCTTGGTTTCTTCCTCTTTTTTCAGCTCCTCCTTGGATTTACGAAACGTGCTAATTATATTTTGTGGTCAGGGTTTGGCGTTATGGCTGAACCTTAAGTAAGAACCATTAGATTAGCTGATGTTTGCAGTTTTATTGTTGGGGCCCAGTTAATCTCATGATCAGTGCAGACCATTAGTTTCAACACTTTGGTTAAACTTATGACAGACAAGTTACATTTGTGGATTACAAACCTGCAAGCTTTGCATTAGCTAATATTAACTGTCAGACAATTACCAGATGTCTCCAAGAGCATATATTTATTGATTTAACCCCTCTGGTTCTGGCTGTCACATATGGTCATTGCAGAGGGCAGGCACCCCGGCCCCATCTACTTCAGGTAATAACCCTGAGTTGTAACCTGAGCTGGATACATTCCTGAGGGAGGGGGGCACCTGCTCTCTTTGCCTACATGAGTGGCTTCACACCTGGGTGTAGGGCCTTGACCTCCCTTTTGTTCTGGGCAGTGACATTATGGCTGGGAGGTGGGGCTAGAGACTGTCAGTCTACCCAGCGATGCATTTCAAATTGGTTGTCTGGCAACCAACAAATGCTGGACTTCATTGGATCAGGTAAATTAGTTCATAAGATCTATATAAGTTAAGGACTGCCCAGGAGATGGGGCAGCAGCCATGATGAAGACTGGACCATCCAAAACTTACTCTCTTGAAACTCATGAACTTCTTGCCTCCAGAAGGAATCTCCATCTATCTCTGGATGATACTTGTGAGTAAGCTATTTGAGATCTAACTAGATATGTAGCTTACAGTAACTCAGATGCGTGATCAAAGGCTACCATGCCACTTTGCTCTAAGGATTATTCTTTGATATTGCTCCACCCTGTACCCTATTCCAAACCTACTCCTTGTAATCAATAAAGTTCTCTGTACCTAGTGTGGGAGAGTTATTGGGAGAGGGTCTAGATTATGCCTTGGGGTCCCCTTGGTCCGGCTGACTAAGGGAGAACACTGTTGGTGCTTCAGACTAAGGGAAGCACCCCAAGTTCTTGCAGTGGGTCGAGTACCCTCAAGGACTACTAGGCCTATGTTTCCAAGGGGGCACATGGCCAAGATCAGTCCAGACCCTGGGTGGTGGCAGCATTATCCCCCAGCTTGTAGGTGTGCTCTAGGACAGGGGCCGGCCAGATGTGAGGTGTCCCCAGGGAGGCACTTGGAGCCTGGAAGGTGGTCGGGCATAGTGAGGTGGGTGGCTCAGGGCACCCCCTACTGGCCCGCCACAGGCTACATAAAGGAAAATAGCATAGAATTTACCATACTCAATAAGATCATTTGCTTGTCTACCTTGGCATTCAGATTTTGACAGTGAAATGCAAAAATAAGTTCTGCCTGTATTCCCTAACTGTATATATAGGAAAAGGGAGAATTCCTTCCTGATCTGTCCTTTCTAACCCAGCTGAAGTAGGCGTATCTTGAATCAGGAGGTTAACATACAAGTTGATTATGTACAACTATAAGGAATTAAGACTTTTTTTAGATAAAACGTAATAAAGTGCAGGGAGAAATGTTTGAGTTCTCTTAAACAAACTAAGCTTTAGAAGATGTTATCTCTCTAATTTTTCTTTATCTTTTTTTTTTAACACTCGTCTCCAATTATATTTTTCCCACGAGCTAATTTTTTGTCATTAGGCAAATATGAGTTTTGCCCTATATCCCATACTCCAAGTTTTGAATGAAGCTAAAGCAAATAAGGCTGCGTCTACATACCAGCAATCTCAGTTTATTAATTGTTTATTATTAGGGGCAAGTCCTGGCATGATCTGAGTTGCTCCTAAACCCATACCTCCTAAATGTGGAGTGTTCATTTTATACCTACATGCTGTCTACTCAGAACTCCTACAACATGCTTTTTCTTCACCTCTACCCTTTCCCTTCACTTCTTATATAGGGAGAGAAAATGTTTATCCTGGCTTACACTTGTCTGAATCACAACAGTCTTGTTCTAGCTACTGGCTCCTTGCAAGTTCAGGGAGGATAAAAGTTAAAATGCAACTTCGTGACCCTTATAACTGGCTATTAAGACATAGCCTGCATTAGATGCTGAAAATAAAGTGGGAAGGCAAAATACCGAACACATAGGTGCTGTGTTACCTCTCAGCTCCGTGTTCTTGTGGAACCCTGGCACAGGATGCAGCCTGTCTGACTCACAAAGAATTTCCTCCCCTCGGCCCCCGCTCTACCTAAGCAAGAACTGATTATGAAAGACAATGAAGATGCAGTGGGAGATGCACCTAAAGCCCTCCAGATAAGGGAGCAACTCTCTAGGTCTCATTTGCATCCGAGATGGAACCAGATGACAATTCATTTACATGGGAGATGGAGAACAGAAAGCCCCAAGCAAAGACTGCAGTGAATTCTGGGATCAGAGAAGCAGCGGAGCACTGCATGATGGGGAATCTGTGCTCCAAATGCTAATCAATGCACATTTTCACACACCCAGCTCAGCATTTATCAGACCAATTCTAATCTGGATTTACAAAGGACTTGTCATCCTCCCCACCTACACACACACCCCTCATCTAACTAGAACTAAGCAGAAATAAAGTTTAATAGGCATCTTGGGCCGTACATTCCCTGGTCCCACTATGGGAGGCCTATTTAAACTTGGTTGCCAGGTTAGGGAATGCTGAAGCAAGAGACCAAGTCAGAGGGGGTATGGGCAACATTTGAACAATGGTTAAGGGTTCATCACAGCGTCAAGCCCGTTGGAGCCCTGACCACAAATGCAGTCATACTTTTCCTGGGGTGACTGGTGGAAGTCCTCCCCACAAAGTTTATGAACACTTCAAGTAATCAATCCCTTTTAGTAAGATCTGGAAAAGTCATGCTAAGCTGAGGCTTATTCTTAACAGGTAAAACTACAAATTCTGATGCTGCAAGCTATCTATTGTTTCTGAAGAAACAATGAGGTATCCCATCCAGTACATCTGCTATCCGTAAGAATTTCAAGCTGGCTCCGAAGTGTCTGGTTACTCCTTAAAAACTTATGTTTTTTTCTGGTTGTTAATCAGTTTCTTGAGATGTTCCAAACCAGATAACCCCTTGTCAATAGAAAAGACAATTATTTACGCTATTAAAAGAATGCTTTGAAGAAGCTGAACTGAGGGTATAAAAATCTGTAAAAAAACCCGCAAAGTCATGCTTCAAGAGGAGAAATCTTTCTGACGCCATCCGCTGTTGTTCCTGAGAAGCTGGAAGAAACATAGAATCTCCTGTAACTTTGAAGTTAAGAACTGTGCTAGAATAACTTTAAGTCCATGCTATAGAGTTAAGAGTTGTACTTTAGAACTAAGATTGTAGAGTAATACTCTGTCAGTGTGAAATCTAGGTGACTATGTAAAGGAGGCTTTTTGATAGTGATTATTAGTGTGATAAGGGAAACAGATGTCTGGAAAAAACCCTTTAGCTGCTTGTTTGAGGCAGGGGAAACCCTGCAGGTTAGAGAGATGGGTAATGAAGAAGGAAAAATATACCCATTTATTACCAGTTTGACTATAAAAGTTATTTATTGTTAAGTATATGAAATATATAATGGTACTAGTAGTAATAGACATGCAAAGGAAAACAAACACAGACAATTACAATACTACTCTGGTTTCACTAAGTATTTGGGGAAACTTAGCTCAAGCTTAACTAATACAGTTCAGGTTCAGAAATCTATGGCTAGAGAGAAAAGAGAGAGAGCGAGAGCTGGGATCTCACCAGCCCAAGGTACTCAGGTTCCAGTGCTGACAGGTAAAGTTCTTAGCACAATCCTTGAGGGGAGATGATCTATTTCTTCCAGCGTCTCAGGAACAACAGCGGATGGTGTCGGAGTGATTTCTCTTCCTGAAGCACAACTTTGCTGCTTTTTTTACAGATTTTTATACCCTCAGTTTAGCTTCTTCAAAGCATTCTTTTATTAGTGTAAATTATTGTCTTTTCTATTGACAAGGGGTTATCTGGTTTGGAACATCTCAAGAAACTCATTTACAACCAGAAAAAACATAAGTTTTTAAGGAGTAACCAGACACTTTGGAGCCAGCTTGAAATTCTTATGGATAGCAGATGTACTGGATGAGATACCTCATTGTTTCTTCAGAAACAATAGATAGCTTGCAGCATCAGGGTTTGTAGTTTTACGTGTTGTGAATAAGCCTCAGCTTAGCATGACTTTTCCAGATCTTACTAAAAGGGATTGATTACTTGAAGTGTTCATAAACTTTGTGGGGAGGACTTCCACCAGTCACCCCAGGAAAAGTATGACTGCATTTGTGGTCAGGGCTCCAACGGACTTGATGCTGTGATGAACCCTTAACCATTGTTCAAATGTTGCCCATACCTCCTCTAACTTGGTCTCTTGCTTCAGCTTTCCCTAACCCAGCAACCAAGTGTTAGTCAATCAAGATTAAATAGGCTTCCCATAGTGGGACCGGGGAATGTATGGCCCAATATGCCTATTAAACTTTACTTCTGCTTAGTTCTGGTTAGATGAGGTTGGGGTGGGGCGGGGGGGAACAACAAGTCCTCTGTAAATCCAGATTAGAATTGGTCTGATAAATGCTGAGCTGGGTGTGTGTAAATGTGGGTTGATTAGCATTTGGAGCACAGATTCCCCATCATGCAGTGCTCCGCTGCTTCTCTGATCCCAGAATTCACTGCAGTCTTTGCTTGGGGCTTTCTGTTCTCCATCTCCTATGTAAATGAATTGTCATCTGGTTCCATCTCGGATGCAAATGAGACATAGAGAGTTGCTCCCTTATCTGGAGGGCTTTAGGTGTGTCTCCCACTGCATCTTGTCTTTCGTAATCAGTTCTTGCTCAGGGAGAGGAGGGCAGGGGGGAAGGAAACTCTTTGAGTCAGACAGACTGCGTCCTGTGCCAGGGTTCCACAAAAACACGGAGCTGAGAGGTAGCAGCTGGAGCACACAGGACTCACACACTTAGAAATCACTATTAAGAAGAGGAGGTTGCAATGGCTTGGCTATGTTAGGAGCATGGGAGGAAAACAATATCCCCAAGAATATTTTGTACAGAGAGTTTTGAGATGGCTCCAGAAAGCAGGGTTGCCCTCTATGGTGGTATCATGACATATGCAAAAATGATATGAAGTCATTCAGCATAAATGTAGAAGGCTGGGAAGAGTATGCAGAATCCCATCTGATCTGGAGGGAACAACTGGCATTGGATGCAGCTAAACATGAAGTGGCTTTGATCCAGAGGATAGAAGCAAAGCGAGAAAAAAGAAGGCAGCATTCTGTAAACTGGACTCCTTCTCAGACAACACATGGATCTATGAAACTTGTAACAAGCTGTATCACTCTCAACTTGAATTTGTCAGCCACAAGTGGATTCATCAGGCACATGACTTATGCATACACCATGATCCAGAGGATTGATGATTGCCTGTATAGAGAATCAGGATAAAATAAAACTATTTGGGAACATATAATTTAGTTAATTTAAACCAAATCTATCAAATTACACTGGCAGGATTCAAGGACAAATTTTATTTTTTTTTTCTATTTCTGCTCACACCCCCAGTTTGAGTGTCAAACTGGTGTATATTTAAATATGGAAAAAGGCACCACTTTTTCACCTGAAAAACATTAAGGAAACAGATATTTTGGAATGTACTAAAAGTTGCTTTTGCAAAATTTCTCCAGCTATCTCAGATGGAAATTATGGTTATTTCTTAAATTATATGAAAGATTCTGGTCTTTTATTTGGCATTCTTTTATTTATTTAACGTTACTTATACTGCATACAGATATCTTCCTTTGATGCAATAAACATTTTCAGTGCTGATGGCCAGGAGCTGGTGTGGTAAATGTCCTTTTAGGAGAAGAAGCCACCTAAGTGGCAACATTTTCCTAAATCTCTTTATCATTTACGCATTGTAATTGTAAAGTGCAGCCAAAGGAGGGGACATTCTTTGGGAGCACTCTGCCCTAAAGACATGAATGAACATGGAGAAAGGAGAGGTCTGTGCTGTAGTAATCTCCTGAAAAGCACGGTGGCTGAGCCATCCCTCAAAGAATGTTCTAGTACTGAAGTATGTGGCATAACAGGGCATCTTTTTTGTCCCTTGTGGGTGGTTTAATCTCCAACCTGGCTAACAGTTGAACAAAAGGAATTTCTTAAAGAGCCTCTTGTAATCCCATAGATTTTTTTTCAAGTTTTTAGTTTTCTTCCTTTCCAATGATTTACAGGAAAAAAAAACTTAGAAACATGACAGCAAAGAGGAAGAACAAATCACCATCCCTCCTTTGCATTGTTGTCCTCATGAAATTTGTTGATGGCACAAAGTTGGCAGTCATCAGCAATACAGAGATGAATCCGAATATCGAGGAGGAAAGATTGGTTGACCTTGAGAACTAGAAAACTAAAAATGAAAGAAATTCAATAGCTCTAAGGGCAAGGTCAGGCACTGAGAGAATAGTAACAAGAGTTTCTATTATAAGCTAGGTGTTCGTCATTTGTAGACAGTGGCAGACTAGAAAACCTGAGTGTATTAGTCAATTAGAGGATAGTCATATAAAAGGCAGGTGCATTCCTAGGATATATCTGGAAAGGAATTGGCAGTAGAAAGGAGAAGCTATTAATTTCATTATACAAGGCTTTGGTGAGAATAACATACACTATATATCATCTGCAATTGTGTAGGTTTTTGTTAACTGAAACAGGTGCAGAAAGAGGCCCTAGGATGATCAGAGGAATTAAGCACCTATTTTACAGAAGAACGCTAATAAATGTTTAATTTGTTTAGCCAAGCAAAACAAAGGCTGGGAGGTGATATGACTGCTGCTTATAAATACACCAAGGGATAAATACACTTGGGAGAGAAAAGATAAGCAAAAGGACAATGTAGGCACAAAAAGAGTGGCAATTAGAACCAGGGACTGGGATTCAGGTGGCAATCTAACCACCAGGAACTGGGATTCTGGAACAGTTGTCCATTAGGAAGAGTGGGCGTAGAAGCCTAACTTATTTTTAAGATGGAACTTGATACATTAATTAAAGGGTTTATATGGTATGATTGTTATATTTTGGGACAATGACATGGAAGGGAATTTCAAGTGCTATATTCCTATTCTTTTTCTTACCAGTACCATCCTGAGCTGCATTCCAGTACAAAAATGGTACTTTCAATATTTTTGTCTTAACAGAGAAGTTGTTACCTTTAACCACTTCCTAGAAGAAGCAGCTGAGAAAGAGTTCCGTGGAAAAGCCAGACTCCAGCACTTCATTGAGAATCTCTTGCAGCGTGTTGATCTGGCAGAAAGACAATTAGAATACTATCAAAATCAACAGATTACATGCAACTACAGTAATGTCAATGAACATGTGGTAAGCTAGTGAGGTCGTCTCATTAATTATATTCTAGTTCACTGCTCCAGGGAAAGTTATTGAATGTGAATGTTAATAGATTCAGCAAGACTGAATAATTGAGAATCCAGTCTTATTTGTGAAGTGTTTTTATTTCTGTGTACTTAAAGGTATAAGAAGTCTCTCTATGTGTTTGGCATAATATATACTATGTTCAGCAAAATAAGTAGTAAATGGGACACTTGACACACTTGTGTTGCCTATACATGTGCTCTGACACATTTTATATAGAATGTGTCGGAGCTGGAACATTCTGATTAGAATGCTCCAGTGTGCTGCAGTGTTATATGTATTCAGTGTCACACGTTTCATAATGCCGGCAGGGGCACTTTAACTAAAACTCGTTGAGTGAGCATTAGTTGAAGTACCCCTTGCCGCCATTTTGAAATGTGGGACACAGAATATACATGACACTCTGGCGTTTTAATTAGAACACCTGTCCAGGAGCCACTGTAATTAAAATGCTGCCCCCTCACCCCAACCCCAGAGCACGTGTATAGATACCCTTGGATTCTAAGCTTAATTGAACTTTATCTGTAACTTTGAAACTCAATGTAATGCATAATGGTGAAAACACATTTAAACATAGTGAACACATAGTAAATTAGATGGGATGATTAAGGAGGGTGGGGGAAGGAAGGATGTTTTACATAGATTATCTGTGATATTCACAACTGTCACACACAAGCTGAGCTACAGCTGACTTGCTGTTGTTGGAACTAAGAACACAAGACACTATTTCAAGCTAGTATCTGAAGCCACACAGAGCAGGAATAAAGGCCTTTCTATTCTTAGAATCATAGAAGCATAGAATAGAAGGACTGGAAGGGACCTGTAAGATCATTGCGTCCAGTCCCCTGCCATGGGCAGGAGGTAATTGGGCTCAAACAAGTTCTACGAGATGCTTGTCCAGCCTCCTCTTGAAAACCTCCAGGGATGGTGACTGCATCACCTCTGCTGGGAGTGTGTTCCAGATTTTAGTTACCCTTTGGACAAGAATTTTTTCCTTATGTCTATCCTAAATTTTTCCTCAACTAGCCTGTGCCCTTTGGACCTTGTCCTCCCAAGGGGTGCCTTTCTGAAGAATCGTTCCCCTAGATCTTGGTGTTTGCCCCTGACATACTTGTAGGTGGCTATCAAGTTACCTCTCAGTCTTCTCTTACACAGAGTGAACAGACACAGTTGCCAGAGTCTCTCTTTATAGGGCCGATCTCCTGGGCCCCTGATCACGTGGGTGGCCCTTCTCTGTACTCTTTCAAGCTTATCCACATCCTTCTTGAAGTGCGGTGCCCAGAACTAGACATAGTACTCCAGCTGTGGCCTCTCCAATGCTGAATAGAGGGGAAGGAGCAGCTTCCTGGATCTACTGGCTACACTTTGGCTGATGCACACTAGAGTTCTATTTATCCTGTTGGCGACTTCATCACACTGATGACTCGTATTCATTCTTTGGTCGATTGTCACCCCCAGGTCCCTTTCAGATGAAGTGCCAGCCAGTGGACCACCACCCATTGTATAGTTGTGAAGGTTCTTCCTACCCAGATGAGGGACCCAGCACTTATCCCTATTGATCTCATTCATCTGATTGCATTCATCCCATAGGACCAGCCTGTCAAGATCATCCTGGATATTTGCCCCGTCCTCAGATGTGCCCACATTTCCCCACCACTTGGTGTCATCTGCAAATGTAATCATTGTGCTTTCCACTCCCTCATCCAGGTCATTGATAAAGATGTTAAAGAGCATGGGCCCAAGCACTGATCCCTGGGACGATCACTGGAGACGGCCCTTCAGGATGAGGCCACCCCATCAATTACCACTTACTGGGATCAGCTGCTGAGCCAGTTGCAACCCACCTCACCGTAGCCAGGTCTAGGCCAGTACACCCAAATTTAATTGAGAGAATCTCATGGGAAACAGTATCAAAGGCCTTGCTGAAGTCTAGGTAGGTGATGTGTACTTCATGTCCCATGTCCAGCTGGTTAGTTACCTGGTCATAAAAGGACACCAGATTTGTTAGGCAAGACTTCCCCCCCAACAAAGCCATGCTGGTTCATTCTCAGCACCCCACCAGTTACGAGCTTGTGGTTGATGGCCTCCTTGATGATTTTTTCAAAGATTTTTCCCAGGATTGAAGTCAGACTGATCAGTATAGTTAGCAGGGTTGTCCCTTTTCCCTTTCTTAAGGATGGGCACCACATCAGCCTTATTCCATTCATTCAGGACCACTCCTGAGTTCCATGACTCTTCAAACAGTCTTGCCAGAGGCACCGCTCTGACTTCGGCCAGTTCTTTCAGGACTCTCGGGTGCAGGTCATCTGGCCCAGCCTACTTGAAAACATCCAAATGTTCTAAGAGTACCTTCACCTGTTCAGGGCTGATTTTATGTGGACTACTGTCATCGCCATATTCTCTGGGTCTCTGGACAGGTGATGAGTTCACGACTGATTTAAAAAATACTGATGCGAAGTAAGAATTAAGGAGCTCTGCCTTTTTGCAGGGATCAGCTGTGGGCTTCCCTTCCGTATTCAGTAGGGGACCCACAGTGGAGCTTGATTCTTTTTCTTGCTCCCTATGTACCTATAGAAGGACTTTTTGTTGTCTTTTATTTCAGTTTCCAGCTTGATCTTGATGCATGCCTTGGCTTGCCTTGTCTCATACCTGCAGGCCCTGGCTATCTGAATGTACTCTTCTCTTGATGCTGAACTATTTTTCCATTGCATGTATACTTCTTTTTTCTTTTTGAGAAGTTCCCTCATGTCGCTGTTGAGCCAGGCGGGTCTCTTGGTCCCTTTCCCTCCTTTTGACTGCATGGGGATGGCCTCTTTTTGAGCAATGAGAATTGCCTCCTTAAGGAAGTGGCACCATTCCTGAACTCCCAAGTTGCCCAGTCGCTGGTTGCAAAGGGCCTTTCCAACTAGACTCCTGAGTTTACCAGAGTTTGCCCTTCTGAAGTCAAGGACTTCTGTTCTGCTGGTAGAATTCCCAGCCTTTTGGTGGATGGTGAATCTAATCAAATCATGGTCATTGTCACCCAGAGTACCTCCAATCTTCAGGTTGCCTACCATGTCTTCGCTTTTGGTCAGCACCAAGTCCAGAGGGGCTTTCCCCCTAGTCAACTCCTCCACAGCCTGTGACAGATGGTCTAAAATTGCCAAGAAGTTTGTTGACCTGCTGGAGCTGGCTGAATGGTCTTCCCAAGAGATGTCAAGGTAGTTGAAGTCACCCATGACAATCAAGTCTTTAGTGCTGGCTGCTTTGGTCAGTTCTCTGTAGAATGTCTTATCGCGCTCCTCTTCTTGGTAGGGAGGCCTATAGTAGACTCCCACTATTAGGTCCCCTTCTCCTGATCCCCCTTGCATTTTGACTCAGAGGGTCACAAGAGACTTCCTCATGCAATCAAATGTGACCTGAGGGGAGGGGTACTACTCTTTCACATAGAAGGCTACCCCTCTCCATCCTTCTTCCTAACACAGTCCTTCCTGTAGATCCTGTAGCCCTCAGTATCCACTGCCCAATCATATGTATCATCCCATCAAGTCTCCATCAACCCAATGATGTCAAAATCCTTGTCTGCCAGAACGAGTACCAGTTTGTCCTGTTTATTGCCCATGCTTCTGGTGTTCCCATAAAGACAGCTGAGTTCACCCCTAGTCATCCCAGGTTTTCTGTCCGTCTGCAAGTGTCTTGGGCATTGATAATCATTTGGATGTCCCCTACGTGAATACCCTCCTCTGGGCCATCTTGGCCAGAGGATTTATGCCCAGTAGTGGAATCTACCCCCACTACCCTGGGCTTGTCTAGTTTAAAGCCCTTCTCCACAAGTCTGTGACTCTTGTGGAAAAGAGCTTCTTCCCTCTGCCTGTGAGGTGGATACCATCTCTTGCATGCAGACCAGTGCTGATGAACTGCATACCAAGGTTGAAGAATCCAAAACCAACTCAGTGACACCATCTCTGAAGCTTTTGGTTGACTTCCTCAATGCATTCCTCCCTCTGACGGCCACAGCCTCTAACTGGGAGGATTGAGGAGAAGACCACTTGTGCTCCTAGTTCCTTGAGCTTCACCCCCCTAGTCTTGTAGTTGCTCATTATTCTCCTGGGGGACATAGAGCATGGGATAGTAGTCCTTAGGACGGACCAGCTTTGGGATCCTGTCCATTACATCTTGGATCCTGGCATCTGGAAGGCAGCAGACCTCTCGAGCAAGGGGGTCTGGGTGACAGATGGCTTCTTCTGTTCCTTGCAGCAGGGAGTCTCCCACAACAATCACCCTTTGTTACTTCTTCGGTGGGGGTGGCTGTTCCCCTCGTTCTCGATGCGGAGGATGCAGATGCCTCCTCCGATGATGGTATCAGGGCTGCGTAGTTGTTGTGTAAGGCTGTCAGTGGAGCAGCTGGTGCACGTTGTGGCTTTGGGCCAATTTTCACTCTCCATCACTGGGGGCATCGTGCTGAAGCTCACTCTTCTGCCTGATCTCTGTGGCATTCTTCTCCAGGTACAAAGTCTGTCAGTAGGCATTGATGTCCTTCTCATGATCCCTGATGGAGTTCCCTCATCCGGTCTGCCAGAGTCTCCACCAGTGAACACATCCCACAAGTAGGAGTGCCTGGAGCCCAGATCCCAGCCCCCAGCAGATGCACCAGGTAGCCTCCACAGCCTGGAGTCAAGGGCTCCATCTGCATGGAGGCCAGGACCATGTACCCTGTCCGGGGAAGGATCCCCAAGGTACCAGGTGGGGGAGGTCTGTCCAGCTCAGGAAGCCTTGAGGTGTAGTGCATGCTACATGCGCATGCATATAGTGCTATATGCATGCTATATGCGCATGCATATTACAGCGTGGTCCCTGTTTGCATGGATCCTTAGGTGCTTTATTGAGTAGAAGACCTGGTGGGTACGATTACCCCCACATGGCCCTCTTCAGCAGCTGATGCTGTTGCTGTGGCCTGTCAGATAGGCTCGCGTAGCTGCCTACAGGGGGGTCCCCCTGGCTTCCCATTTTTTCAGGCAGTTGGGGGATTCCCTGAGTCCCCAGGTCTCCCTGGAGGGGGTGGGGGTTAACCCTTGTCCCCTTAACCCAAGTTCCAGCATTGGGGGATCTATCCCATGGCATGTGTGCTTTGGCTGCCTGGGGTTACAACAGGCATGGGGTATGCCATGCCTCTCTGCCCGGGGGGCAACTCAGGGCTGAAAGCCTGTTGGTGGCCCCTCTGTGCACCCCCCCCGCACAAACAGAGCTGACCCTGGGGGGTGCGGGGCCTGGGAAAAATCAGGCTGTGTGGGGCCCCTTTAACACTGCGCAGTGCCATGGTACCCCTGTAAAGGGGGGAGGGGTCTCTGTGCTTCTTCTGCAGCATGGGGCTGAGCCACCAGTTCCAGGCGGGGCTTGCAGAAAGAGCCACAGCCACTCTGCCTGGCTCTGCGGGGCCCCCCCAAAGCATAGGGCCTGGAGTGGTTGCCTTGATTCTCTGTACCCTCGGGCGGGCTCTGCGTTTAAAGTCCTGTGCTAACTCATGCACCAGGCCCAGAGCACACCTGTTTGTGCGGGTCCCAGCGGGGCTGGGTTAAATAAGGGCTGAGCGGGGCATGGCTCTCTTCAGCTCCACTCAGCTGCCCCGACCATTATCTGTCCACTTGCTGCAGTCCTCCTCTTACCTCCTGGCTCCTCACCAAGGGTAATGGGTTTTGGGGGTCTGCCTGAGGGTCCGCCAGGGGTCTACGGCACTCATGGGTGCAACGGACATCCATCCGTGCATCTCCTCCTAGGAGCTGGTCCCAACGTAGACGTACAGCGAGCCAGTGGGCATGTTGCTAGTGGGCATGTCTACATGTCCAGCGGTCTGTGCAGTTGTTACTGCACAGTCATTGCTTAACCAAGTACTAAATGACTGTGAAGTAACCAGCGTTACTGCATAGTCCTGTTGCCACATGGTTATTTTTAGACGCTACTGCCCAGTAATGTCGCTGTCATGGTTCGTGCCTAGCAATGCTACAGAGCTATAGCAACCAGCTATGGCACAGCAGCTCGTTGCTACTGCAGCATAGTGTCTCACATAGAGGCACCCACAATGACTCAGTCGTTTCCATCTAATATGTTACATTTGTATAGCAAGCTTCATCCACAAACCTTCTAGAGAACATTTCAGGCTTAAAATAATACAAGGTGTAAATTTTACTACACCTAATTTTTTATTTCATCCATCATGGAGATGCAGTCACATGTGAGGTGCAAGGCAGCCATTGTTTGACAGTGCACAGTGCTAAACAGCAGCTTATGGACAAAAAGGCAAAACTCACCATAACTATTTGAAATAGGAGAATCTTTAGATAGGTTGAGAAGATAAAACTGAGGTTAGTTTGATATGGAAACCAAGGTTGAAACCAAGTTCTTTAAAGAGGACAAGTAGTAAGGAGCTTAATTTCAAATCATTCCTGAAAGAGGCAACCTCAGTAGCATCTTTAGCACACTGGATTATTGTTTCAAAACTGTCTTTTAGGTTGTAAACAGACATCTTATTTGACACAGCATTGATTATCCTGGTATGTGACTCAGATTAAAACTAGTGTGGCAGTGCCTTATGCGTGTGCCACTGTTCCAAGCTACATTACTACTTCTTTACCAGTAAATGGCCAGCTAGAGTAAAGAGCCTGACAAGTTTGTCACTGGAATGAACCACAATATCTGTTCAGAAGTATAATGGGCTATAATGGGGAAAAGCATTAGTGCGTTTTATCTGGCATGCTTTAGAGGGACTTGAAGCAGGATAATGGATGTGTACATCAGACAAAAGACTTTCTCCTGGGACACATGCAATGTCTGTTCATTGCCTTAGCAGATAGTGACAACTACTGAATAATCTTGGTATGCCTTTGAGATTACTCATCCAGGTACTGATTAGCCTCACCCTCTTGAGTTCATGAGATTATAAAAACCTAAGGTGATATGGCTGCAAGCACTTGCATCCTAGTAGGATGAAAGATGTTGTTAAGGAAATCCAAGAGTAAAGCATGAAAAATACAGCAGAAAATAACGTTTATAGGAACAATATTTTTGCAAGCATGTCAGACAGCTATGTATCTAATCACTGACTATGCATATTCTATTATCCTTTTAGGCAGGGGACACAACACATTTCACATGTTATCTTAAAGGCTGCATCATCCCCAAAATTCTTTTCTTCCTGGTTATTTTCCTTTTAAATAGGTATTGGAAACAACTTTGGGGCATCTGATGGCTTTTGGCCATGTTTGATAAGTCTGATTTCAGTGTTTTAGCCCAGGTCTCAGTGAACTGATAAACAATAGTGATTAGTAAACAGCACAAAATGGGATTATAGCTGAGCTTGAACTATAATTGCCCCCTCCTCTGTAAGCAACTTTGATAGAATGGTCAAGAAAAGAAGGAACATTATTAAGAAAAACTTTCTTACTAGGAGGGTAGTAAAATACTGGCTCAGGTTGCCCAGAAAGGTTGTTGAATCTCCATCCTTGGAGATTTAAGACCCAGCTAGACAAAGCCTTAGTTGGAATGATCTAATTGGGGATGGTCCTTATTTGAGCAGGGGGTTGGTCTAAATGACCTCCTGAGGTCCCTTCCAACCCTAATTTTCTATGATTTTCTATGGATATGGAAAATGCGAATTAGGAAAATTTAGTCTGTCATTGCCAACATTTCAAGCAGTCTCCTAGGGCTGTCAACCAGGCACTAAAGTACATATTATATTTTTTTAAAGAAAAAGTCAAGGTCAAATTAATAAATGCTAAAGGCTGCTAGTGTTCATGGATGTTGGGAAGTGTAGCATCATATCAAACACCATCCTAGAGAGTCCACAGACAAAAGGACATGACCAAAGACCCTTAGTCCCATTGTGAACTGAGAAACTATAAAAAGGCAGGAAACTGGTGAAATGCTACCTGGGTTATATAACCAACCAGAAGGGTGTTTTCCTGCAGTTTTCTTAGCTGTAGTCCTATACAGGCCTCAAACCACAAAGCATTGTTCTGTATGCAGAGTTTAAATGGATGGAGAGGAAAGCAGAATTAATGGAACTTTTTGTTATTCTCTGTGATTTTTAAACTTTAGTCTGTGGGGATTTTTTGTCTCAAAATCCTTGCCAAGCAGAATGAGGGTTTGGGGTTTTCTTTTGCCTGCAGTTTGAGAGGACATTGTCTGAAATTATTTGCCAACAGGTCAGGAAGAGTGTATACCTGAGTAAATATGTTAGTCTTCTGTGCTGCCAGAGACTTGAAGACCCAGTCCTTACTGAAACCAAACTCCCCTTGACTTGAAGGAGTCGTGCCTGAGTAAGGATTGCAAGTCAGGGCTCAAAGTAACTGCATAGAGGACTATCAGAGGGAGAACAATGGGTGTAACAATTCAGAAACTGAACAGCCCTGTTAAATGACTGAAATCTGATTATTAGATTTCATTAAAAGCCACTTCCACTGCACCAGGTCAGATACTTGCCCTGGTAAAGTTTGTTTGTGCCAACCCAGGGGTGCAAAACAGCCTTAATCAGCTACCTAGGAATTACCCTGAAGTAGGGAAATCCCTGTCTGATTTTGAGTTGGCTACATTGGTGACCCCCAATGAAGAGAGGATAGGCAGGTGGTCCATGCTTTGAGAATTCCCTAATACAAAATGAACCCTTGAGGAATTGCAGCCAGACAGCTTGTAACAGCTTTGAGGCTGCCATTTTGTCAAAAACTAAACCAGTTGCACCTGGGAGTTTTGAGGGAAGGATGAAAGAGGAAGAAGTGGTAAAAATCAAGTGTTGTTCCCCTCCTTCCATACACTGAATGCTACTCAAGGCAAGCTAAGAACCTAAGCCAGAGATCTTAATTGTTCCTGTCAATGAAGTACATTTTGGCAAAAGTAAAGGCTGTAAGGGAAAATTTAATTAATGCGGTTTACTCTTGCACTATAGCTTATTAATTATCTTGAACACAATAATTATCTCTTACTGTATCTACACTGTTTAATCCAATGTAAAATAGCTACATTCAGCCCACACTATTCTACTTTAGCAATTTACTTTGATTATAGTTACAATAAGAAATTGAAAAAAAAATCTTACCCACGAGTTTAAAAAAAGATTTAATAAGTTGAAAGCATAATCAGTATAATCAGCCCTAAAAAGGCAAAGAACTTTCCTCCTAATATTTTGTCCAGTAAAATAAGAGAAAGAAATATAGTTTTCTACATACATTGCACATGTAAAATTGTTATTAGCCATCTTCATCGTATCTCCAATCCAACCTTTCTATCTGGTCTGTTCCAAATATTCTCTACAGGCGACTGCTTCTAGTGTTGGCATTGCCAGATCTTGTGGGGTGCATTGTGGTGCTACAGGGCATCTCAGGAGATGACCCATGGTTTGCTTCTCTTGACAAACATTGGTCGGTTGCATAGAGGCCATGTGATTTCATGACAAAGTTGCATCTGCCGAGACCCACTCTCAATCTGTTCATGCTTTGCCATGTGTGCCATTTGTCTTTGCCATGTGTGCCATTTGTAATTGGAGCCAGATGCTAACTCCTCACTGGGGGGGGTTTTCTCATTGCCTCCATTCAACAGGGGTGGGTTTTAGGTAGCCTGTTATAATTATGCTTGTATCATTTAAGGCAGTGTCAATATGTTTACTGTGACTTGAGAGTCCTGAGGTGGTGCAGGCATATTCAGCCATAGAGAAACAAAGTGCTAAGGCAGTAGTGGATAGATGTGCTCCTCACTTGAAATTTGTGAGCTTTTGCGGAATGTTGTTTCATATGTTGACGTTGGCTTTGGTATTTAATATGTGCTTTTTGTAAGTGTTCAATCTAGTGTTACCCCTAAGCAGACCGGGTGTTTCTGATGTTCAAGACTCTGGTCACTGCAGGTGACATTCAAGTGTTATTCCACATCCTGTTTCCTCAGACGCAAAGCACAGATTTGGGTTCTGCTAGGTTTCAGTTTCAGGAAATTATTTAGGTAATAATCTGATATCTTGTTCAGTGCTTTCTCCTGGATCGTCTCTGTATCCTCAAAATTCTTCTGCTATGTGGTAGTGTGGAGATTGTCAGCATAAATGAAACGCTGACATTTAGCAGGAAGTGTCTGATCATGTAGATGTTGAATAAAAGTGGGATGAGCACACTGCCTTATGGTAAGCTTTTGAGAGTGCCACCTACTTTTCTGGCCATACATGTAGAAGCGCCTGTTCTCCATGAGGCTACAGATGGTCTGGCTTAGATCCGAGTTGTTAGTCATAAAGTAGTTTGTGGATCATGATGCAGTGTTACAGTATCATATGCAGCAGATAGGTCAACAAAATCTGTGCTGGTGATCAACTTTTGTTAGAAACCATCTTCGATATACTGTGTGAGGTTTAGTAGTTGGCCTGTTGCTGTTAGTAAGCATTTTTAAAACACTCTTTCACTGGCCCCTTATTTAAAATGTTAGTTTAAAAATGTGAGTGACTGACCTAAAGTAGACAGCTGGAAGATAATGTCATAACTTCAAGATAACTGGATTGGGAAGATACAGAGCCACATCTCAACTTTGCCAAAGTAAATTTTCCATAGAAATGTGCTATGATATAACTATAGTGTCTGTAGCACTGATTCTCAACCAGGGTGCTGGGACACCCTGGGGTACCACCAGATCTTTTTAAGAGTGCCGAGAGCTGTGAGGAAATAAGTGAGGTGCAAGATAAACAGATAAACCGAACAGATAAAAGCAGGCTCAGGCTTGTCCCTGCCTGGATGATCCTCATGTCCACTGCCGGGCCCCTCTGCAAGGAAGCAAGCTATAGCTTTTGAAACCGGAGGCCACTGAATTCACAAAAAGTTATGGAGGGGTGCCTGAAGTCCATTGAGGGATGCCTTGAGTTCAGAAAGGTTGAGCACCACTAGACTAGGCAAAAGAACACTTCTGAAATTATACAGTGTATCCCTTATAACCCCTTAGTATTCAATTCTCTCACATTTTTATTCTCTTATTCCTGTTTTCAGTAATATATCAATTTTGTCTTGTTCTGAGACTCAGTCATGGACTTATTCTTTCTCATTTGATATCTTCTCTGAATAAATATTCCCTTTTATACCTTTTCTCTCCTTTTGTTTATTTTTCTTGCCCTTGTTTCAAGTTAAAATTGCTTCCTCTCATTTATAAGTTAGCTGATCTACCTCTGCATTTTTCTGTCCTTAAGTATTGTAATTGGAGGACAGTCTGACACAAAATGGCCATATGACTCAAAAGAGATATTCTTTAAAAAAAGAAACCTTTCATTTGTTTTTTGTAGATGCACATACATTTTATAGATATGCACATACATTTTATAGATATAAAGTAATTTATGAGACAGTGGATAACAGTGACATTTAGCAAGTTTATATTAATGTGAATAATATATTTTTGTTTCTTTCCAGCTTACAGACTTCTCATTAAATAAGAAACCCAGATGCCTGTATGTATGTTATTTCATTTTTCTTGTATTTGAATATTTTAACATGCTTGCATTTCTGCTTTTGTTGTCTAAGCTTTATCCTGAGCCCATTACTCTGATATCCATGGTCTTTGGATGAAGTCCTGTATTTTAATATTATATATATTTTATTTAACATAACAAAGGAAATCCAGATGTTTTACAAAATGAAAAATTAAACAATATGTTCCTAAAGAAATAGATTCCTTTGGTGTCAAATAAATTACCACTTCCTGATTGACCACACGAGGTACTCACAAAGTTTGATAAACCAGCAGTTGAATCTAGGCAATGAACATATGCTGAGTTCTGGATGAAAATGTCTTTAACATTCTGTTATGAACATCCTCAAGGGAGTTCTATACATGCCATTTTCTGTGTAAAAGGAACATTGTCAACTTAAAACCACATATAAACAACTACATACCCTGATCAACAGGATCAACAGTGTGTCATTGCAAATATCTTAAAGTATCAAAACAGTATAAAAATGTAGCTTAATTTCACATTGTTTTTGGTGCTTTGTTGTTGTTGTTGTTTGTTTGTTTTTTTGTTTGGGGGGGGTTGCATTTCTAAACTTGAATAATCCCTTTTGTGTCTTCCAGGTAGGCATGGTGGGAATTGTTATTTAACCCTGTTGGAGTTTGTGCCTTTAAAAAGAAAAAATTCTGTCTAATCAGTTAGTAAAAACTATTGAAGTGATTGGAAGTGGGAAAAATAAATAAACATGATTGGCCAAATTCATTACTGGGCTGTGTGAATGTAACTGCTGAAGTCAGTGGAGTTGCAAGCACTTTTGCCTGCATTAAACTAGGCCTAATATATCTTATTTCTGCAATCATGCATACTTTACTGAAATCACATATGGATAAGTGATGTGGAAATGGAAAATTGAAGAGACATTTGGCAGGACATGGCTCTTTTCACTGACGCTAACTGGTTTAAATCTAGTGCAATATGATGAAGTCCAGAAATTACCCCCATCTGCTGGGAAATTAAAATGTCTATCTAACTACTTATTAGACAGCTGTCCCAAGAAAACTATCAGAACTGGTGCAACCTTGTAGACTGAATCAACAGACAGACTGAAGTACATGTAGAGTGCATTCCTATAAAACAGACTTAAAGCAGTGTGGAGAAGCTTCTGCTGGTGTTGCTACATCTATTCTGTGGATGAAAAGAAAATTTGTTTTGAAAGCATTGAATTAGCTTAATTTGTAAAGTCATGGCACATTTAAACAGGATTGCCATATCAGCTGAGTTGCCATGCTGAGCCTGAATATAACCGTAACCCAAATATATTTACAATTTAATGCAACTTCAACAACAACATAATGTTCCATTTCTGTAGGTTTTAATTTAAAAATATATTTTGGGTCATCATTTGGCCTCGCAAGAGAACCAGGTTTGAATCCTACCACCACTCTAAAGTGATGATCCTTAGTTGACATTAATTACACCCACTGGGATTATGACTGCTGATACTAGGTGAGGATTTACCACCTGATCTAAAAGTGCACTGATACTGAAAAGGCTAAACAGAGAATAACATTTCTTATAGATTATCTAAATGCATCTTTCCTATAACAACTTTTTCTGTACTACTTCAACATCTAGCTGTGTAAATTAGTTCATAAAAGTAGATAAACTCATTTAACATGTTTAAAAGATATTTTGACTTCTGCCAGCAACTCCTTGGTGGATCTTCAGCTAGTATAAATCATCATCATTCCATTGAGGTTGGCAGAACTATGCCAGTTTACATCAGCTCAGGACATGTTTCTGGTCTCTCATTTCATCCATTGTTCTCACCACTTATTTGACCACCAAGTTGTGGCAAGCAGACACAGCTTGCTGGGTGCAGTGATCTCTGTTCATATCTCTTGCTTCAGAGTGAGGAGGAGGTGTCCATTTTAGAAATGTGTTCTTCAGGTATTCCTTATAAAGACTAAGGGATTTCTTTTCTCCTTCAGGGACACCTGCATGAAATCATCCAGAGTAATCAATAAAAGAAAACTATTAAGAGTAGAAAATAGAATTAAAATCAAAGAAACTATTTGCTAACATAACTACAATCTAAGCAAGGCAGGCATCCTCAGTTTAGGTACTTACAACTCTTAAAAGCAATCTCCTCTCTGACCAATCAGCTTCTTGTACTGATTGAATACTAACTACTGTAAGCACAGATGTCCATTATCAGTATCGTATCCAGACCTACATGCATGCTGCAGAATTCTTAATCCAGGGTTTCTACCTGGTTTTCCAAACCAGTTTTTTTTTCCCAGTTTCCTACAGACACAAGAAAGTGTGGGCTTAATAGCCACTTAGAAGTGGCCTGTTGAGGATGCAGAGGCCTTCAACAATGCTTAACACGTAACTTTCAAAGACTTAGGAACCCAGTTAGATACTACACTTTAAAGAGGCTGCATATTTCTCCCAAATCAGTTTCATATGTAAATCCAAATATGTTAAAAAGTCATTGTGCCCATCTCTGCTTGAAAAGACGTTCCCGAGCCGCTTTTTGCTCGGGTGGCTGACCGGGTTTGCCCCGGTCTTGCAAGAGGGCCCCAGAGGGTGCCTCGGGTGACTTTGGTGGACCCCTGAGACTCGCCTGCCTCAACTTTGAATGGACCTTCAGTGGTGGGGGTCCCCTTCTACACAGCCTCCAGGGTCATCACGCCTTCGACAGGCACTCACGGGGCTCCAACCTCCCCTACACCCTGGCCAAACGCCACCTTCTGCTGCGGATCTCTCAGCTTCTTCTTACCAGCCCCGTCTTGTCTCTTCCCCAGTCCCCGACCAGCTTGTCTCGGTGACCTAAGCTGGGCTCCGGTCTGAGGGCTACGAGACCCGAGGTCCCGTTGCCCCTGCGGACTCTCTCTCCGGCTTCCCTGCCGGCTCTCTCACCGGTTCCTTCACCGGCTTCCCTGCCAGCTGTCTCACCGGTTCCTTCACCGGCTTCCCTGCCGACTCTCTCAGCGGTTCCTTCACTGGCTTCCCTGCTGGCTCTCCCACCAGTTCCTTCACCGGCTTCCCTGGCAACTCTCCCACTGGTTCCTTCACCGGCTTCCCTGCCGGCTCTCCCACCGGTTCCTTCACCAGCTTCTTCACTGGCTTCCCTGCCGCCTCTCTCACCAGCTTCTACCCTGGCTTCCCTGCTGGCTCTTTCATTGTCTCCACAGCTGGTTCCCTCCCCAGGTCTCCTACCGGCTCTCTCGTCGGCTTCGCAGCTGGAGTCTTTGTAGCTGCAGCTCTCACCGCTTTCGCCACTTCCCTTGCTACAGCAGCTTTCCCTGCCCGAGGCAGACAAACCCCGCAGGTGCACTCTCCCTACCTCGTGCCTCCCTGCGGGCTCCATGGTCTTCTGCTGTCCGCCTCCTGTGCCCCCGGGGCCGCACTTTATTCCTGCCGGGTGGTGTCTCTCGCTGACGTCACCCGGTCTCAGCTGGATACGAGAACGCACAGGTAGTTTCCCGGCATGCGCTCCCCTGCTGCCCCCGGCTCCTGCAAGGGGTAAGTATGGGCTCTCTTTCTCTTTGGTTTTGGGCCGGGGTTTCCCCATAGCCCCGGCGTCCCTGGGACAGTCATTAATCAGGTCTTTGAAAACGATGAGAATATTGTGAAGAATCATGAGATTTTTAAAATGTAAAAAAGTTGTGTTTCTTTTGTTTACTTTTGAATGTGGTCGCCAGGTCTCAGTTTGGTTACCTATGCAAAACGTCTCTATATAACCCTGCAGGCTAGAAATGTGTTTCAAAATGAAAGCTGAGATTGTCACAATCACTTGCTTCCAGGAAGCAGGAGTAAAACCACATCACAAGACTTTTGCTCAAATTGTGAAATATGACAGCACTGGATTTTCTGTATTTTGCGTCATAATAGGCAAAAATAGCATTTTCTTATTTTCTGTTGTTATTAAATTAGGGTCCAGACATTGTGTCACATTCCCATTTAATTGAAATGAGATTTAGGCACAAATCTCCTTTAGATATTTTCCTTTGAGAATCTCAGGCATGCTACATACTATCTTTAATAACATTATTTGGTACAGTAATAAATTAATTAGAATTACATGTTGGGATAGTCCTGTAGCCTGCTTGTCTTGAGAATAAATTATTTAACTTCTTCATGATAGTTAATAAGTACAGAGTAGCATATCTTTTAACTTCAGTAGTTAATTGGTTGCAATATATAGTTCCATCTGTGTAAGCTCTTAAACCAAGAGTCCCAGCAGTGCTTCTTTTTAAGGGCAAGCTTTCACACTAAACAACCTTTAAAGGAAAAGAGGATTATTTGTACAGATTTATTTTACTGGTAGTTTTCTGTGCCCTTCTTGCTATCATAGAGTTTTAAATTGAATCCCATTGTGCATTAATTTTGAGAGCAGATCTCACATCAAACAAAATATTGGGACATGTTAAAACATCAAATATTTGCAGCTAATGATCTAAAAACTGAAATTCATACATGAAAAGCGCAGCCTGCGATATGGAATGGTGATTAAGTTGGCAATGTAGCTTTGAATTCCATGAATGTGGTGGTTTGAATTTTGTGCTCTTAAAGAATTGCAGCTTTTTTAAAATGGTCTCTATTAAATATGCAATACCATTTAAGTCCCTGTACAAGTAGTACTACAGATATGCTATGAGAATTCCAGAAACAATAAGATATGGAAAATAGTAGCCTTCTGGGAACCCTTAAACATAAATTTGTATGTCAAACCAGCTGTTCTTTGCTTTAATTGTAGTATTTGGGTAGATGTACTGGTGCCTTAGATTAATAGTATTTATTTTTATATTATAAATAACTGCTTTTATGTTATAAATAATTGCTATAAAACATCTCAAGGTGATGTAAAAAGGAAATAGTCAAAATTGTATTTAACTAAAACTTGGAAGTCTTGTATTTTCAGTTCAAGTTAAAATTTCAAGTTAGACAGCAAGATTCTGTTCTCAGTTACACTGATGTCGGTCTGAAATAACACCACTCAAATCAATCCGTTTCAATAAGGTTACCCCAAACACAGACATGTTTTCATTTCTGGCTGAAACTCTTATGGTTTCATTGTATCAAAGGTCTGCATTAGTGAGCACCACAGTGAAAATATGGCTGGTCCTCACCACGAACGTAACATACACTGAAGCAGATGTAACATAGCCACCTTATAGCATGTCAGTAGGCACAAACCAGTGGGCTTGCACCCAGCACCACAATGAGGTGGTTACATAACACCTACATAGGATAATGTGGAGCAGCTGTGCTTCACTGTGGTGCTCCTTAAAGCAGACCTTTGATGGTGCAGACATATTTTTTCCTACACCAATCTCTCTCCTCTTATCTCAACTTTCAGAACATAAATTAACCAAAAGCATAATTTCAAAACTAACATTTCTCTCAATAGTCAGCTAGTCAGGAGGCCAGGTACTTGAATTTCACTGAAGTCTATCTGCCAGTTTGAAAATAAAAGGCAGACTGTGGTGTTACAACAACCAGAGAGCTCAGTTTCAATACCAGAATCCCAGCATCCTCTCTCCACTGCTGCAGCATTAAATGTCATTGTTTTCAAAGCAAGGTGAAATATGCCCTTTGCAGAGAGCCAGCATTCATCCTCTGCATTGTATCATTCCTTTAAACTTCAAATCAAGGTGTGCCTTGTTCAGCAAGGTAGCAAATTTCACCTTAAATCAGTGATTTTCAACTGGGGTGCCCATGACACTCTGAGATATCACCAAAGCCTTTGAAGGCTGCTGAGAGGTGTGAGGAGATAAGCAGATAAGTGTCCCTGCCTGGTCAGTCCCCCACACCCATTGTCTGGCCCCTCTGTAAAGAGGTAAACATTTGGGTTCTACTCAATTCACAGAAGTTTATAGAGGGGTACCTCCAATCCAGTGAGGGGTGCTATGCGTCCAAAAAGGTTGAGAATCACTGCCTTAATTGAATCAACCAACATTGTAACATGTTCATCGACAGTACGTGTTCATTGATACTGCGTGCAATGATGCACGTACGCTTCTTCTGTTAAAGAAATTAACATTATTTCTTATTTGCATGGGGTAATGACCATTCTGCTTGCAATTCTGCTTCCTATTTGCAGTTGTTACATGACGTCCTCCAGTGCAAAAGAACAGTAGCTCTAAGAATGCTATTTTTACCACCCAAAAATTGATCGATGCCACACAACCTCTTAAAAAATCAGGCCATTTGATGCATATACAAAACAAGGCTGATTTTTTTATTATTATTATTTCAGAAGCCGAGGAAGTCAGCACACTTCATATAATGTCCCTGAAACAAAGCCTCATTCCCTTCAAAAAGGCAGAATGGTCCTGAAGAAAACCAAGGATGACAGAAACAGCATCCAACCCATTAAAATTATGTATGAAGCTGGTGACGGTTCAAGAGAATTATGGAGGCCACAGAGAAAAGGTGAACCAGTGAGTGCTGCTAGAAAAGTGAATGCAAAATCCAAGATGGGCAAAAAAAGCAAACCACTATAGTAAGAGTTAATATTATGTAATACCGTAGTAGTTAGGCTTCAACAAATCAGATATTGAATAAAGTCTGTTAGATGAGCCTTGTACTTTTTCATATTCATTAGTCATAACACATTAATTACATATATATAATATATAAAGAATGGAATATTTATTTAGTAACTTCAGTTTTGGCTCAGTAAGAGAAGTAACATTTATTTATTTCAATTAACATTTGTTTTTCCTATTTATGTACTATTTATTGCAAGAGGCTATTTAAAATGACTATAGTACCTTGCTGTACACTACTATGGATGTATGTTTTATAACCAGAGATTTTGGTGTCAGCATGTGGCTTAATAATCTATTTTTATATTTTATGTTTTTGCTTAAGTTTGGAAGAATCCACTTAATCAGCACGCTAATATTCAGTCTTAATTAGAATGATTGCCAGGGAACATGTTCAATGACTAAACACTCTGTATATACAAACATAGTTGTGAAAAGTCTACATTAGTGCTGTCCTTAAGGTTGTTCAGAGCAGTAGGTTGGCATTTGCAGTCCTGAATTTTCTGTTGTACAACCTTGTTGGGAATATTTCATGGTACTCCCATTTTTTATTTTATTAGCTAAACAAATTTGTCTTCTGAGGTCCAAACTCTCTGCTCATATTACTTGATGCAGTTTCACTGGCTTCAATGCTGCTTTGAAATGCTGTTCACTTTATATTTTTCAGTACTGTTATAACAGCTCTTGCCATAACAAATCAGCAGGAATAGAACCTGGGGTCTAGTACCTAAAACCATAAGCTGCTGGGTAGCATTAATAGATTCTTAACCTCTGTGGACCAGCAACTTTAGGGGGAGATAATTTACCCTATATGCCAGCAACTTGAGCAGAAGATGTTACACTATACGCCAGTGTGTTCAAATCAGGTGCTTGTTTTTAGACAAGTAATACTTACCAGCACAGTGTCTGGAATAAGTATGTCTTAACTGAGGTGATAATTTAGGCTCCAGTCCTTCATAGTTTCATATATAATGAATAATCTTTAAAAATGGTAACTGTCCTATGGATTTCAGGTGAACATATTGGAGCACTGTGTGCAGCTAGAAAAGGTTGTGGGATTAGAACTTCATGGAATGTCTGTTTCCTTTGGTTTGTGCCAGTTAAAATGAGTTCCAATTTGTCATGTTTGTCAGACTGAATTTTCTGTGTTACTCAGACTACGTATATTTTTAGTAACATTAATCTTTATGTCATGTTTACAAATATTAACATCCTGTTGATATAATTGACAAAAATAGTTTCTCAAGCAAAAGAAGGAATAGATGAGTCAAGTATTTGTAATTTATTTTTCAAATATTCATAAGAAATGTAAATTGTCCTTGTGGAAGGTGGTTTTTACAGTATGTGTATAAAGATTTTGTGGAAAATTTTTCTTGTTTTTATAATTATGACTATAATCTGAATTAAGTGATTATTTAAAAGAAAATATAACACTATCACAATTTCTTGCAATAAGCATTAGATTTGCAGTATATTTAAAATAAAAAGTGACCAATAAGCAGGTAACAACAAATGTCATATGTCCCAGAAGGCATCTTCATGAAGAATGAAAATATTAAGTCCTTGCTTTTATTCTAAATATTGTATAAGAAATAATCCTATGTCTAGTTAAACATTCACAACACTGCTTCAACTGAAATTAACAGTTTAAAAACAATTCAGGTATTTAATTTTTAATGACGTTAAAATTTGTTTTAATATTTCATTGTCAGTTTGGACAGTATGTCATGCTAGACTGGTAGAAAGGATTTGCTAATTGTATTGAATATTCTTTTTGTCAGTTAATATAGGATAAAAACTTATTTTGCAATTCAGATGGTCTAACTTTATTTTTATCTTCCTATTGCTTCCCACAGTTGGCTTTTTTGACATAAATGAAAAAAAATACAGCTAATACAGTGTGATCTTTAAAAACAACTTAAGTAATACATTAACTTATTTCTTTATTAAGTCAGAAGTGAAGTAACCTTTATATTTTCAAATATATTGCCTACTCTTTTCGATAAGGAGTTAAGTGTAACTATTCAGAATTCGTGAATAAGATGCTTACTTTCTATTTTATTTTTGTCATCTCAAAGTGATCGTTTAAATAATCTGTATATCTTTTTTAATGGCATGGTCTTTATCCTCCCAGATCCTAAATTATTGAAGTTATTTGCTGCAAGAATGTCAAGTTCATCAGTTACAAAGCAGTTGGAATGTACTGTTATCCCAGAAAAACATTTTACAAATATAAAAACTCTAATAATAAAGATATATTTCTCAGTTACTGTGTTAATGAGCTATGTAATACAATGCTAGAAATATTTTCCCAATAATTAGTCTGACAAACGTGGGCCCTAACCTTCTAATAAAATTATTTTTTCTTTAAAAAGAAATAGTTCTTTTGACAGATAAAAACACCTTTGGGAGAAGCTGATATAAAATATTGGAGGAAACCAGAAACTTCTGATATCTTCAATTCTGAATGTTATTAACTAGTTATTCTACAAATCAAATGGTTCCTGCTTTGGAATTTCATGTAATTCTATGGATTTGATTTTAGATTAATGTCGAATCATCTATATCCACCAGAGATACAGGATATCAATCATATTCATCATTTTATGGTACTGTTAACATTATAAAAAATAGTTACATTAAAAAAAAACAAGAAAAATTCTCTTATGCAGTATGTGCAATGTAATTGTATTTTGGTTGTGATTTTTGCCTGTTCTTTATTTTGGAACATAAAAATTGTAAATTTACAAATACTTTTTTTATATAGAAAAAAATATCTAAAGCTAAGAACTCTTAGACTGGGAACTTGAATGGCCTGTCCAGATGAGCAAGCATGTGCCTGTTGCAGCCTCGCAAAGCAGTTTGAGATGGCACAAGAGGCATGCTGGGAATGAAAAAATGTTCCCCATGCTGCATATTTGCAGTGCCGATTCCAGTTTTGATACCAGGAAATCCAGGTATCAAAAAAGAAAACACCCTGGAAAAAAGCCTCACACTCAACACCTGGAGGCTGAGTCTATGGCTACCTCTAATACACTGCCTCAGTGTGCTGGGGAAAATAGGGACAGGGCATGACTGCAGCAGTGAATTGACCCAGTCTCTGTCCCAGGTAAGCAGGGACTGGGGGTGGAGAGGATTGTGGGGGTAGGGAGCTGCTTGGGAGTGGTGGATTCCCCCACATGGCACATAGCCCACCCCACAGCAGCAGCAGCCATGGTGGCTGTTGGGCTGCTGGCAGAGCCCAACCTGGCACTGCCTGCACGTGCCCCACACACCTTCATAGATTCATAGAATCATAGAAGTAGGGTCGGAAGGGACCTTGTAGATCTTCAAGTCCCACCCCCTGCCTGGGCAGGAGGAAAACTGGGCTCAAATGCCCCAGCCAGGTAGGCATCAAGCCGCTTCTTAAAGACCCCCAGGGTAGGAGCCAGCACCACTTCCCTTGGAAGTTGGTTCCAGATCGTAACTGCCCTAACTGTGAAGTAGTTCTTACGGATGTCTTATCTAACTTGTCCTACTCTCCAACAACTTTTGACTGTTATTCCTTGTTATCCCGAGGGGCGCTAGGGGAAACAAGGTCTCCCCCAAACCCTTCTGGTCCCCCCTAGTGAGTTTATAGATGGTCACCAGGTGCCCCCTCAGCCTTCTCTTGTGAAGGCTGAACTGCTTCAGGTCCCATGGCCTCTCATTGTAGGGTCTGCCCTGCTGTCCCCAGATCATGCAGGTGGCCCTCCTCTGGACCCTCTCAATGTTGTCCACATCCCTCTTGAAGTGGGGTGCCCAGAACTGGACACACTACTCCAGCTATGGCCTGACCAGTGTCATGTAGAGGGGGAGGATCACCTCCTTGGCCCTACTTGAGATGCAACTGTGGATGTACGATAAGGTCCGGTTAGCCCTGGTGACCAAGATCTCGCATTGTCGGCCCATGTTCATCTTGGAGTCAATAATGACTCCAAGATCCCTTTCTGCCTCTATGCTCTCAAGAAGGGAGTTTCCCATCTTATAAGTGTGCTGCTGGTCAGTATTGAACCTGCACTTCTCAGTATTGAAACGCATCCTGTCTTTGTTAGCCCACCCCTGCAACCTATCCAGGTCTTGCTGCAGTCTTTCCCTCCCTACTAGCGTGCCCACCTCACCCCAAATTTTGGTATCATCAGTAAATTTAAACAGGTTGCTTTTCACCCCGTCGTCCAAATTGCTGATAAAGAAATTGAACAGCACGGGCCCAAGGGCCAAGCCCTGGGGGACTCCGCTGCCCACTTCCCCCCAGGTCGAATATGACCAGTCCACCACCACCCTCTGAGTACGACCCTTCAGCCAATTTGCAATCTATCTGACTGTAGGCATCAATGCCACAGTCGTCTAGTTTTTTAATGAGGATGGGGCGGTCGACAGTGTCAAAGGCCTTGCTGAAGTCCAGAAAGACTACATCCACGGTGACACCTGCATCCAATGCTTTTGTGACCTGATCGTAAAAGGCAATCAGGTTGGTCTGACATGACCTGCCCCTAATGAAACCATGCTGGTTGCTCTTGAGCATCATCCCCGATGCCGGCCCATCACAGTTGTGCTCCTTGATGATTTTCTCAAAGAGTTTCCCCAGGATTGAGGTAAGACTGACAGGCCTATAGTTGCCTGGGTCCTCCCTTCTCCCATTTTTAAAGATGGTGACCACATTGGCTATCTTCCAATCACCTGGCACCTGGCCCGAGCACCACGAGCACTCGTAAAGCTGTACCAGGGTCCCAGCAATAACCCCTGCTAGCTCCCTCAACACCCTGGGGTGGAGAGCATCTGGACCTGCTGATTTGAACATGTCCAGCCCCTCCAAAAGCACTCTAACCCAGTCCTCCTCAACCTTAGGTTTGGAGGCGTTCCCCTCGAGTCCGTCTTGAATCATGCTGGGGGAGTCCCGGTCTCTGCACCTTCAGGCCAGGCTGGCTTCATGCAGGCAGCACCCAGCCCAGTGCAAGGGTGCATGGCCTCTGTGTGTGGTGCCGGGATCTTGGGTGACAGCAGGAATGGCTCAGTTCTGGCCAAGGGTGTGCACGAGTGAGCTGGGTTGGTGCAGCGTGATATCACACAGGTGGTGCTGGGTTGGGGCTATGCCAGTACCTTGGTTGGCTGCTGCTGCTTCAGGGTGGGCTGTGGGCCATGGGCCATGCAGGGGGACCAACCCCTCCTGAGCAGTCCCACCCACCCCCACACACACAGTCCCGCCCAACAAATCCATCGACAAACCCCACACCCCAAACCACCCCTACAAAACCCCCACCCACAAACCCCACACCCCCAAACCACTGCACAAGCCCCACAGCCAACCCCCATACCCCTTCCCCCACAAACCCCACATCCTCCCACAGAGCTCATGCCAGCATGCCTGTTGTCCCCAAAGGACAGTGAGTTCGTGCCCAGTGCGCTTGTGCCAATAAACACAGAGGGGTGAAGGATCCAACTTAGTCTTTATTTCTGCGCAGAAAGTGGTGCTTGGCAATCGTTCGCAAAGCAAGCACCCACACCCCAGTGGGCGTCTGCCTTATATAGCTACGTAACAGGTTAAACTTGCTGATGTGATGAAATGTATAGCAAGCCCAGCAAGTAACCCCCCTTCCAGCTCCCCCCCAAGTAACCCCCCTTCCAGCTCCGGAACTTTGTTGATACAGCTTTCGTTCTAGCGAGGCCAGCAATTAAACAACTAAGCAACAAGCGATCTCCCCCAGCCTAAACAACCTAATCTATGCCCTTGGTTAGATAAAATACTTTTTCAAAACATACAAAGCTGTTCCCGAAGTAGAAAATGCATAGTAAAAGTTCAGGGGTGTTCATCAAATCCCCCCTTCGAGGCTATGGCCCTTATGGAAAAGGCCCATAGTCCTCAACTATCTTTCTCATCTCCAGAAATCTCTTCGCTTCCTCCTGATTGTTTTGGATCGGGTTTGTAACTGATGATTTTACAAACGTCACGCGGTGAATGGGGGAAGAAATTGATTTCTCGAGTACCTCACAACACATTGGTGCACACTGTATCCCACAACAGATTATCAAGAAAATACTTATACTTGCCACAATTAATAGGAAAATTTGCTTAAGCCATGAAAAATTAGGAAGCCAAGAAGTAAGCCATGAGAAGTTGAACCCTTCCCCTTGCTTAATGTGGGACAGAACCTTTTTTAACTTCTGCACTTTTGACTCTATCAACTCGGAGTTATCTGTCAAATTAAAACAACACATTCCCTTGAACTCTTCACATCCGTGGTTATGCCTTAGCAACAGGTAATCTATGGCTGCTCTATTTTGCAGAGTAGCTCCTCTTAGTTCTTTCATTTCAATATTGAGGGCAGCTAGGGCCTGTGAAGTTGTATTTAGGCCCTTTGCCAGGGCACAGGCCACCTTACCAAGCTGCCTCTCGGCGTCCACTGCTAGGCCTGGCACCCCTACTAGGAAAACTGCTAAGGACACTACCTCGGCCTCGCTCAGGAGGTCTACGTCACTATCACAGGATTCATCTAGCACCTTCAAACCCCTCCGGTGACGCTTACTAGAGGTCTTAGGCATACCTGGTAGCCAGACAGTCATTCGGCCTAGAACACAAGGGCCTCCTGTGGCATTGGCTGGGATATATGAATAGGCAGTCTTCCCACAAAGGAGGAACCACCCCCAGGGTAATATAACATGAATGTAGTTGCAAGATACATTAGTCATGTCTGAGCAATTGAAAATTTTCGTTTCTTTGGTTAGGCTTTTGCAAGCTTGGGTACAGTTCACAAAATTGGCACAGCTGGTGTTACCAGGGGAGGTGACTGTCAACAAATCTATTTCAAAGGTACTAGCGTTTCTTTCTGTGGTAATGGTTCCCCACATGGAGTTGTTAGTGTAATTGATTGGACCTCCTATTCCCCCAGATGTGAACCAAGTCTGATTCTGGAGTGCTTCCATTGGAGTGGGCACCCCTATAAGGCATGATGTGAAAACATCATCAACTGATATTCCACCTGCCAAACAAAAATGAGTGACATTTAATACATCCTTTGCCAAATGAACCCACACATTTTGACTCTTATCAAACCTTTGATGCACCAACCCCTAGACTCTAAAAACATTACGCCTGTGCAAAGAACTACTTTCCACATGGTTGACGTTTAAACAGAAATTTAAGTCCTTCTACTGGCTCTGCTGTCCAACGGTGTCCGTTTGTGTCGGCTTCCGGTGCGACACTCTCAGCAACTTCTCCTGCAGGTGGTACTTCTGGTGCAGCCTTCACCTGAGTGTAGTGTATCCATGGCTTTACCCCCTGAACTTTTACTGCAGCGTGAGTGGTGAGAATCACAGGATACGGTCCCTTCCACCTGGGCTGAAGCGGCTCGTCTTTCCACGTCCGGACCAGCACTTCGTCTCTGATCTGGAACTTGTGGACTGGTGTATCTAGAGGGAGTGGAAGTCGTTCCTGGACATACCTGTGGAGAGAAGACAATACAGCAGACAAAGAATACAAATAATCTTTTACCCAGCCTTCCCCTTTTACATGCATTTGACTCCCAGGCGTCACCACTGGATTCTTAGGATATGGCTTGCCATACATTAATTCAAATGGACTAACTCCCAATTTAGCTCTAGGGGCTATGCGCAGAGCTTCGGGCCATTTCAATTGAGTCTCCTGGCAAAGTTTAGCCAGCTGTCTTTTTAGAGTCTGATTCATTCGTTCCACCTGTCCACTTGACTGCGGTCTCCATGCTGTGTGAAGGTCCCATTGTATCCCCAGAGCCCGGGAAACTGCCTGGGTCACTTCTGACACAAAGTGTGGCCCTCGATCCGAGGCTAATCCCTCTGGGATTCCGAATCGTGGAATCATTTCTTTTAGCATCACCCGGACCACTTCTTTTGCTTGGTTGGTTCGGCACGGGAAGGCCTCAGTCCATCCAGTCAGTGTGTCCACGAGCACTAACAGGTATTTGTAGTGTCTCTTCCTGGGAACTTCAGAGAAATCTATCTGCCAACATTCTCCTGCTAATAGTCCTTGCCTTCCTGCTCCTGGCGGAGGTTTAGGGGAAATCTTAGGATTGTTGGCACAACAGACAGGGCATCTACGCACTATTTGTTCTGCTGTTTTTCTCATCTTAGGCCCCACTACAATTCTTTGGAGACCTTGGGTCATGGCGCCAGCTCCCATATGGGTGCTCTGGTGGTACTCTTGGAGCACTTTGCTAAGAATCAGTTTTGGCATCAGGACTTGTCCCTCAGGCAAAACCCACCATCCATCTTGTTGTTCTTTGCTTCCCAATTTCTCTGCGAGTTGGTTCTCTTTTTCAGTATATTTGGGAGGTTCCTCAGGTAACACTACCTGAGGCATCAATGCCAACATTTGAGTCTCCTGAACTTGTCCTCTAGTTGCCTTCTTCGCTGCAGCATCTGCTCGTCGATTTCCTTTAATAACGTCAGCATCTCCCTTTTGGTGGGCCTTACAGTGCACCACAGCTACCTCTAGTGGTTCCATCACGGCTTCAAGTAATTTCAGGATCTCTGTTCCGTGCTTTACTGGGCTTTTACTTGCCATTAAGAGTCCTCTTTCTTTCCATATAGCTCCGTGGGCGTGTAAGACTCCAAAGGTGTACTTCGAATCCGTGTATATAGTGGCTATCTTTCCTTTTGCCAAATGGAGAGCTCGGGTCAGCGCAATAAGCTCAGCTTTCTGTGCAGAGGTATTTGGAGGCAAGGCGTTTGCTTCCACGGTATCCCATGGTGTAACCACGGTGTATCCCGCCTTTCGGGTTCCATTGTCCATGAAGCTGCTTCCATCTGTGTAGAATTCAAGGTCTGCATTAGGTAGTGGGGCATCTTTAAGATCCGGCCGGCTAGCATACACACTCTCAATAGTTTCAATGCAATCATGCTGTAATCCTTCGTTCTGTTCCAATGGCATCAACGTAGCTGGGTTCAAAGTACTAGAGGTTTGCAACTGGATGTCTCCTTGATCCAGGAGAGTCGCCTGGTACTTAGCCATTCGTCCAGGGAAAAGCCAGGTTCCCCCCTTTGCATTCATCACCGTCAACACTGAATGTGGGGTATACACAGTTATTGGTTGTCCTAAAGTAAGTTTCTTAGATTCCTTTACCAGCATAGCGGTAGCTGCCACTGCTCGCAGTCAGGCCGACCATCCCAAACTAGTGGGATCCAGTTGTTTGGAGAAGTAGGCCACTGCTCTTTTCCAGCTACCTAAGTACTGGGTCAGCACTCCTGATGCTACTCCTTGGCATTAATGTACATAAAGTTGAAATGGTTTACTCAGATCGGGTAGGCCCAGGGCCGGCGCTGTCATAAGGGCCTGTTTGATAGTGTCAAAGCTCTTTCGGCATTCTGCCATCCATTGCAAATCTCCCTCACTACCAGTAGTGGCCTCATAAAGAGCCTTGGCTATTAGTCCAGAATTGGGGATCCAGATCTGGCAGAATCCTGCCATACCTAAAAAGCCTTGCAACTGTCTCTTGGTCTTTGGGACTGCCATCCGATACATGGCCTCTTTTCTTTCAGGGCCCAACATCCTCTGGCCTTGTGAGATGTCAAATCCCAAATATCGTACCCTTTTTTCTGTTATCTGGGCTTTCTTTCGAGATACTTGGTATCCAACCTGTCCCAGGAAGTTTAGTAAACTTACGGTCAGCAGGTGGCACTCTTCCCTCGTTTTTGCTGCAATTAACAAATCGTCCACATACTGTAACAGGGTTCCTGATGTCCCTTTGTCCCACTTCTGAAGGTCGGTACTTAAGGCAGTGCTGAAAGTAATGGGACTGTTCTTAAAACCCTGAGGCAAAACTGTCCAGCACAATTGGGTTTTTCTCCTAGTATTTGGGTCTTCCCACTCGAATGCAAAAATCTCTTGGCTTTCTCTTTCAAGTGGGATGCAAAAGAAGGCATCTTTCAGGTCCAGGACTGTAAACCACTGTTCCTCTGCAGACAAAGTAGTCAGCAAAGTATAAGGGTCCTTCACCACCGGATGAAGGGTCACCATGACCTTGTTCACAGCTCTGAGATCCTGCACAAAACGATACTCATTACTGTGGGGTTTTTTTACAGGCAAAATGGGGGAATTGAAAGATGATTGACACTCCCGAAGTAAACCATATTTAAGGAATCTCTTTATCAATGGTTCCAGGCCTTTCCAAGCTTCTATTTTCAATCGATACTGTGGCACCCTGGGCGGGGTAATTCCCGGCTTTAAATCAAGCCGGCAGGCACTCAGGCATATACAGGAACTGATGAGACACTTTCTTTCCTCCCAATTTGCATTCCATGGGTGGCACAAAAGGACGATACGTCTGCTGGCCAGTGGCTCCAATTATGGGGATCTTGGTTTTTGATAAGGGTCCTTTAAAATTGGTTACAACTGAATGAGTGGCTCCACTATCTACTAGAAAGTCAGTAAGTTCTCCCCCTACTTGCATTTTAACCAAAAAGCAGCTATGCCACTTCCAGAAGTCCCGCACATGCACCCCCTACGCATTGCTACTGCATGCCCCCCTAAAGCAGCCTGTGCAGGGGAGACTGGCCTAGAAAAGAAGGGGTTTACTCAACCCAGTCCCTGAGTCCCAGTTGAGGGCTTTCCAGGAATGGGATGGGGATCACTGGGGCCTGGGCACAGGCACAATGAGGATAACACCAAGGGCTTGCACTGCAGGTGGAACAGCTACAGTTGAACTCGTGTCCTGGTGCTGGGATGGAGCTAATGCCAGGAAGGAGCTAGTGAGGGCAGGGAGGGGCTATGGGTCAGGAGTGAGGGCCACTCCTGACCCATAGCCAGGAGGGCTCAGTTGGGATTGAATATATCAGTGCGGCTCAGCACCCCATATCCCGGTGAAAGAAGGGGGCAGGGGCAGCTCTGATTTTTTTATGATTAAAAAATGCAAATGCCAAAGTTATTTAGAATTCATTTTATGATGATGATAGAGGCACTACAGGCTTCCCAACTGCGAGGCTTTCAATTTGGAATGCTTCCAAATTGCTTTAAAATTGTAAATGCATCAATAAAAAGTTCCCCAACTGATATCTCTATATATAATGCTGTTTCATTTTAATAGCAGAAGAACATGGATTATGGGTATTTTAATGAGGGGATTTGAGTTTCTTATCAGAGAATTTGCAATTTTTAAACAGGAAACACTAGGATCTCTGCTGGTGAGGCAAGTGGCAAGACACAGGCAGAGGAGTCTGCCCTGGGGACCCCTCTGGAGGGTAGACAAGGAGGTTGACCTCCTGGCCATTTGGGGCCAAGAGGACACTCTTCAACAGCTCAAAGTGGGCCACTAAAATGAGCACATCTTCTGGGCAATTGCTGCCCAGATGGCAGAATGGGGGCACCAGAAGACCTGACAGCAGTGCTGTCCAAAGGCCAACTTTCACCCACTGCCCACTGGCAGCTGGCCCAGAGGTGCAGTGCCTGTACCACAGTCTGGGTGGCCATGCAGTCCCCACCTGGGTCTGGCAAGCAATCATAGATTCATAGATTGTAGAGTCAGAAGGGACCACAATGGATCATCGTGTCTGACCCCCTGCCCCTGGCAGGAAAGAGGACTGAGGTCAGATGACCCCAGCCAGGTGACTATCTAGCCTCCTCTTGAAGACCTCCAAGCTAAGTGATAGCACCACCTCTCTTGGAAACCCATTCCAGATCCTGGCCACCCTTACCGTGAAAAATTTCTTTGTAATATCTAACCTAAATCCACTCTCAACTAGTTTACACCCATTATTCCTAGTCACTCCCTGGGGCGCCTTAGTAAACAGCACTTCCCCTATTCCCCGTTGACCTCCCCTAATAAATTTATACATGGCCGCAAGATCTCCCCTCAGCTGTCTCTTGTGAAGACTGAGGAGATTCAGCTCTCTCAACCTCCCACCGTAGGGTCTATCACGAAGGCCACTAATCATGCAAGTGGCCCTCCTCTGGACCTTCTCGAGATTCCCTGTGTCCCTCTTGAAGTGTGGCGCCCAAAACTGGACACAGTACTCCAACTGCAGCCTGACCAGTGCCGCATAGAGGGGGAGCATCACCTCCTTTGTTCTATTAGTCATGCACCTGCTAATGCTTGACAAGGTGCGATTGGCCTTGTTGATGGTCTCGTTACACTGCCGGCTCATGTTCCTCTTGGAGTCAATTCTGACTCCAAGATCTGTCTCTACCTCCGAGCTGCTGAGAAGGACACTCCCCAACCTATAGGTGTGCTGGTGGTTCCTCCTTCCCAGGTGGAGTACCTTACATTTATCTTTATTAAATTGCATCCTATTTCTCTCTGCCCATTGATCCAACCTGTCCAGGTCAGCCTGAACCTGCCCTTCGGTGTACTAACTTTGCCCCATAACTTGGTATCATCAGCGAACTTGGAGAGGGTGCAAATCACTCGTCCAAATCACTGATGAAGATATTGAATAATATCAGTCCGAAGACCGAACCCTGTGGGACCCCACTGCCCACCTCTCCCTCCAGGCCGAGAAGGAACCATCCACCACCACTCTCTGGGTGTGGTACCTAAGCCAGTTGGCCACCCACCTGACCACGCCACAGTCTGCTAGCTTCCCAATGAGGATGGGGTGTGAAACTATGTCGAAGGCCTTCCTAAAGTCCAGGAAGATGACGTCAGCCTCGGCTCCCAGGTCCAGGCAGTGTGTGACCGGGTCATAGAAGGCTACAAGGTTTGTCAGGCAAGATCTACCTGTGACAAACCCGTACTGGTTTCCCCTCAGCATCGTTTCCCCTGCTGGGCCTGCACAAATATGTTCTTTGATTATTTTCTCTAGCATTTTCCCAGGAATAAAGGTAAGACTGACTGGTCTAAAGTTACCCGGCTCATCCCTTCTCCCTTTCTTGAAAATGGGCACCACATTGGCCCTTCTCCAGTCCTCAGGGACCTGGCCAGAGCACCACGAGTGCTCAAACAGCTGTGCCAGCGGCTCAGCTATGACACTGGCCAATTCTTTCAGCAGCCGTGGATGGAGGTCAGCCGGGCCTGCTGACTTGTACCCATCCAGCTCCTCCAGGAGCTCCTTAACTGTTTCAGAACTAACCGTAGGCGGACTGGTGCCATGTGGACATCCATCAATGATTGAGGTGGGGGAATTGGCTTGGTCGGTACATAGAAATACTGAAGCGAAGAACTCATTGAAGAGCTCTGCTTTTTTCCCTGTGTCAACCACCAACTGTCCTGATTTGTCCTGCAGGGGCCCTATGTTGCTCTGAGATTTCTTTTTGCCTCCTATATACCTGATGAAGGACTTTTTATTGTTCTTGATTGTTGAAGCCAGCCTGAGCTCAAGCCTTGTCTTGGCCTGTCTAACTGATTCCCTGCAATAGCATGCCAGGGAGATATATTCCTCCTTGGTGGCTGCTCCCCTCTTCCATTGCCTATACATCGCTTTCTTTGTCCCCAGACTCTCCTGGAGTTCCCTGTTCAGCCAAGGGGGCTTTTTTGCCCCCTTACCTCCCTTTCTACATAATGGTATAGACTCCTTTTGAGCCCCAAGGATCACTCCCTTGAGATACCTCCAACCCTCCTGGACCCCCATATGCTCTATGTTCTTTAGTTGCATCCCTTACTAACTAACCTTCTAAGCTTACTAAAGTTGGCCCTTCTGAAGTCCAACACCTTAGCCCCACTTGTTACTTTACCCACCCTTCGCTGGATAGTGAACTCGACCAAGCAATGGTCACTATCTCCCAGGCTACCATTAACTCGCATGTTCCCCACGAGATCATCCCCCATTGCTAAGACCAGGTCAAGCAAGGCACTACCCCTGGTGAGACTAGACACCACCTGGGTTAGGTGGAGGTGCTGCACACAGTGTAAGAACCTCCATGAGCGGCTTGTTTTGGCTGTCTGCTCCTCCCAGCAGATATCTGGGTAGTTTAGATCTCCCATGACCAATCAGCCATGGGGCCACAGGTCCAAGAGGGCAGATGATGTTGCAGGTGGCAGCAGGTCACAGCCAGGCAGTAGCCCCCACTGCCAGACTGCTCCAAGCTAGGGCTGCTTCAGCAGTCCAGCTGTCAGAAAGGGTAGTGTCCCCAGATACCAAATGGCTGGACCTCAGAAGCTCCTGTCTATTTGTGTTACCTAAATGCCATGGGCTCAAGGCCCACCCAACTAACTAGTGGCCCCTATGGTGTGGGGCCAATGAATCAATAACACAAGTAATACTTTGGGACAACTAAAGCAAAAACAGGATAGGAGTGATGTGGCGGGGTCAAAGGTTCAAAATGTGAAAATAAGTGCTCCAGAGGGCAGAGACCCCTGAGGCCAAACCAACCGGCCCTCAAAGGCATCCAGGGAGCTAGTGGACACTGCCCACTGGTGCTCTACCCGGAAAAGTGCATGGACAAATGAAAGGCAAGTGGCCCCGCAGACTCTGGACACCTTCCTGGCCATAGCCTCCTTCCTGGTTAAGTACAGGACCCACATGGCCAGGGCCAGGAGGAGGTGGACCAGGAGGTCCCAGGTCATGGGGCCATGGATGGGATGGCCAAAAACAAAAAGGTGGGGGGTGAAATTAAAACAGAACCTCAAGAGAAGGTTTTGGAGGTGGAGGTGGAGGGGCTGCAGCCTGGCACATTCGAGGATCATTTGCACCAGGGTCTCCCTCTGCCCGCAGAAAGGATGAGAGACTGGGTTGTCTGTAAAGCTCACCACATACACACCTGTGGCGACACCTTCATGCAGGAGCCACCAGCTGAGATCCCCAGCTTGAGGAATGAGGGTGGAGTACAGACTCAGCCACTGGGGTGCCCCAGCCATGCCCCTACCGAGCAGGTCCTGCCACTTGGTGTCTGGACGGGACACAAGAGTGGCATGATGGGTTGTGTGGTGCATGTGTGTGTAGAGGTGGCAGTGATGGATGGTAGAAAAGTGGACCTATCTGGTGTCCTCCAGCCAGCTCAGGTGGTGGAGTGGGGAGCGTAGAGCACCATGAGGCCAGGAGAGGTGCTGGCCCCATGAAAAATTCCGGTGGGCTGGAGGACATGGAGAGGGGCAGGGACCACCACCACACAGGACCTGTTCAACAAAGGCAAGGGCTTTGGGAGGAAGAGCAGTTTTCATCTCCTGGACCAGACAGCAGGTCGCACATGTTGAGGGTAGACCCATGTACCAGGCCAGTGCAGCGGGGTCCACCCACTCCTGCCTATCATAGACCAGGAGGTCTCCGATATGGGGTGACACCACCCAGGATCAAACTCTGTCACAACCAGGGCACCTCTGCTGTCGGTATCTCCAGCTGAGAGTTCCAAAGGGGCTAGAAGAGCAGGTCAGCAGCCTGGGCTACTGTTGCAGGGGACCTGGAGGCAGAGACCAGCCTCCAGGCCCAGAGGAGCTCCTAGTACAAATCTGGCAGCCCTCACAGGTCTTGCAGGGAGATGCCCTTCAGGCCAAGGACCTGCCAGTTATATCAGAGCCCCCAGAAGTGGCAGAGGAAGGCACACCCCAGGTGGCCCCATGCGATAGGTGAAGGCAGCGGGGTCAGTAGGATGACAAGCACGCCAGACATCCACCAGGGAGTAGTTCATCAAGATCTCCCCAAGGACACCCATGGTGGCCTGGTTCCGCTCCCTGCCTGACTGGTCTTGCATGTCTAGGTTGATCCAGTTGACCCGGGAAGAGGAGGTCACTGAGTACAATGCCTGGCAGGCCTCCACCTGTGCTGGGTCACCTGAGTCCTGGAGCACAAGGAGTATGTTGTCAGCATATGCTGACATGACCAGCTGCATGGCCAGCTTCTGGAGCAACAACCCTGCCACCTGCTTCTGCAGGAGAACAAGGAAGAGCTCCAGGGCCAAGATGTACAGCTGGCCTGACAGTGAGCAGCCTTGACATACCCCTCTCCTGAATGGGATGGGCTCCATCAGGGTCCAGTTGAGCTTGACAAAACACTCTGCAGAGGCGTACAGCACCTGGAGAGCCTGCACAAAGTGGGGCCCGAAGTCAAAGGCCAGCAGCATGACCGTGAAGTACCCGTGATCCACTCTGTCAAACGCCTTCTCCTGGTCCAGGGATAGGAGGGCAAAAGACAGGCCCTCCTGGCGTGCTAGCTCCAGGAGGTCCTGAACCAGGTACAGGTTATCAAAGATGGAATTCTGGGCACCGTGTATGTCTGGTCTGGATGGATCACCTCCGTCAGCATGGCCCATAGGCACAGCAAGATGGCCTTCGCTGTCAGCTTGTAGTCCATGCCAAGGAAGGACACGGGATGCCAGTTCCTCAGGTTGTGGGGAATCCCCCTTCTTCAGCAGGAGAGTCAGCATGGCCATCCAGCACAACAGGGGGAGCTCCCCACTTCCCTTGGATTTGGCCCAGACCGAGGCAAAGTCCAGGCCGAGGACATCCCAGAAGGCCCAATAGAACTCCATGGTCAGCCTGTCGATGCCCGGTACCTTGTTGCCAGGCATCAGACAGAGAGCAGCCGAAAACTCAGCCAGAGTGGGATGAGCCTCCAGCCAGTCCCAGTCACTCACACTGTCCTGTGGGAGTCCCTCCAACATGGTCTGAAAGGCTTCAGCATTAGTTGCATCCAGGGAGAAGAACTCTTCATAGAAGGCCTGCACATGCTGGCGCATCTCACCTGGATCCGTGAGGGGGGTGTCATCACCCACCAGAAGGCAAGTGATATACTTCTTGGACCCCCCCCCCCCCGCCTCCTCTTCAGGGCATAGAAGAAGCAGGAGTTGTGGTCCATCTCCCAAAGGAACTGGGTGAGCGAGCAGACAAACACACCGCTGGTGCAGTGGTGATCAAGAGCATGAACCTTATCCCACCTCTCCCAACACTCTTCACAGAGGGACGGGTTGGTTGAGCTGGTGGCCAGGCACCTCTCCAGCTCTAGCACTACCCACTCAAGCTGCTCCTGAACTGCCTCCCTCTGCTGGGTGTGCTCCTGAGTGTAGCCATGGCAAAAAAGCCAGATGTGCACCTTCCCCACATCCCACCATCTATAAGCCAAGGGGAAAGCTGCCCATTGCTCCTGCCAGGCCAGCCAGAACTCCCAGAAGGCCTCCCTGAAGCCCACATCCTCCAGCAGACTGGCATTGTAATGCCAGTAGCGGACCCCAGACACCCAGGCCCTAGTGTGGCCTGAGCCCAGACAAAGTGGTGGTCACTGAAAGGGGTCGGCCGGATGCTGAGGAGTGGGCCCAGGCAAAGTGTGGCAAGGAGATATAAACCCGGTCCAACCAGGAATGGCATACCTGCTCTGCTCCCACCCTCACATAGGTGATGGCAGGGGGGTCGATAGGGTGACAGGCAAGCCAGACATCCACCAGTGAGTAGTCCATCAAGATCTCCCTGAGGATGCCCACAGCAGTCTGGTTCCACTTCCTGCCTGATCTGTCTCGCATGTCTAGGGTGATGTTAAAGTCCATGCCAAAGACCAGGCACTTGCAAGGGATGAGGGTGCAGATATATGTGGCCTCCTGGTGGAAAATATCCACCAACTCTGGGTACCTCACAGGGGTGTACACGTTCAGAAGGTTCAGGACCACCCTCTGCACCTGGACCCAGAGATGCAGCAGGTGGTCCGGAAGCACCCCAATGTCCTGGAGAACCTCCAGCTGCAGACCTGGGAAAAACACCCTGCAAGAGGTGGCTAAGAGGTGACTAAAAAAGACCGTGCCTCCCCACTCCACCCGCCAATTAGGCTCACCAGCTGGAGTTGTCAGGGTCTTGTGCAAGAATCCCATGAGGTACCCTCTCTTCTGAAGGAAGGAGAGCACCTGGCATCTCTGGAGACCCTTGCTGCAGCCGTGGACATTGAGGGTCATGATCTTAAATGACCTCATGACTGAGGGGGTGGAGTAGGTGGTTCAGCAGGGGCCTTGTGCATCTCAATGCCCGGTGTGGGGTCCGCCGGCTTGTGTAGTGCTCTCCCATATGTATAGAGGATGTCTGTGAAACTGCAGGCCCGCCTATAGTTCCAGGCATTGCAGCTTTTGGGTCCCTTGCCTTCCCCCACCAAAGCCCTCACAGTGGCAAGAATGCTGTCAAAATTTCCCCAGAGGTCCAAGGCAAGCTGTACCTTGCTGGCAGACTGGCAGGTGTAGTCACAGTCAAAAAATGCAAGTAGTTCACCCTTGGGGACCACTGGGACTGAGAGGTCTGCAGGCTCCATGGAGCCTGCTGGTTTTCAGGCACCCTCCTCCTAGTCCTAAGGCCTTCCTTTTGCCTTTGCACCCAGAAAGGACCTACACCCACTGAAGCATGGGGTGGTCCTCAGGAAGACAGGCTCCAGTAGGAGAAGGTGAGGGTTCCGGTGGTGGGACAGCTATGATGGGGGCATGACTAGGGGCAGGGGAAACCTGCTCCCTCTCTCCCCTTGGTTGCTGCTGCCCTCTTCAGGACTCTGGCAAACTTGCGAAGTCCCCAGTTCTTCTAGAGGCTTGAGGGGGACATACTCACCCTCCACCACAAGCCCCCTCTCCACCACCTTTTGTGCAGAGGCCTCTGATGAAAGGAAAAAGGCCCCCTTGCCATGAAAGCAGGAGGCCGCCTTGATCCTGGGGGCCCCCACTACCCAAGCCAGGGCCTGCACCAAGGTCTCAAAGTGCAGGTTCTCCCACTTGGGCAGTTGGCACTTCACCCCATGCCTGTGGGTGAGTGCAGGAAAGGGGGCCACCCTGCCCAAGCTGGAAGGGCTGGTGGTGGAGGGTCCAGGCCCCCCAGCTTTGGGTCTCTGCACAGCTGCCTGTGTATAGCTGAGGTTCCCACCCCCCAAGGGGCTGTGTTGGTGGGGCCAGGGCTAGGGACAGGGACAGGCTGAGTGGGTGTGCTGGCTAGTGTAGCACATCTGGTCCCCTCAGGCACTGGTGGTCTAGGTTTGGGGGCAGGACCCTTGCCCTTCCCATGCCCAGCTGTGGAGGAGGTTGAAGAGGAGACCTTCTCACTGCCCTTGTGACCTTGATGGTGGGAGAGGGAGCTTGGGAACCCCTCCAGGGCAGGACCTGGCCAGGGGAGAACCCCTGGCCCTGTTGGCTCCCTACCAGAGTCCCACCTGCCTCCTCAGCAGAGGTTGGAGGCTTCTCCACCCCTGGAGGAGGTTGGTCAGACCCTGCTTCTGGGGTGGACGCTGCAGGCGCATGCATCCCCTTGGGGGCTTGGTTGGAATCCACCCCCATAGTCAGGGCTACAGGAAGCTCTGTTGGGGCATCTGCCCCCCCCACCCCTGAAGGTTTCTGCCTGCCATTGTTTTACATGAGGGCAGGGAAGGCAATAAAGAAAAATATCCAATGAGGCTGGTGAATGTAGTAGAGGCAAGCTGGGGTTGTGGGGGAGAATGGGGGTAGGGAGGAAGGGGGCTGAAGCTTCGCTGATCTACAGCCACATGTTAAAAAAACCAGGAAGGCAATGCTTGGAGAATGTGGGGGAGGAGGAACACACACACACACACACACACACACACACACACACACACACACACACACACACACACACACAGTGGGAAACTTGAGCTGCCTTACTCATCCATGCAACAAACACCAGAGCAGGGGAAGTGGAACACAGGACTTAACACACAAGGGCAAGGACACACAGGGAAGGCTGCTGAGGCAGATGTAAAAGATGGCTGGAGCAGTGGAGGGGCTTTGTTTGTTGAAGATCTGTCCAGGAGCCCCTCAGGCCTCCAGCCAGTTGCTCAGCATCAGAGCAGTAGGCAGGAAGACAAAGCAGGATCAGATGCAGTGAGGTTGCTGTAGGAGAGGGCAGAAGCAGTCAGTCAGTTAGGGAGTAATCCAGTGCAGGTGTGGTGTCAGGTGGTGCAGGGTGGTGCAGCAGGGAATCTCCCTCTCTCCTGAGAAGGGGCAGTGGCAGAACAACTGCAGCAGCAACAGCCGCAGTGATGGTAGGAGCCATCCAGTTCAGTCACTCGGGGTGTGTTTTAGGTGAAAGTGGAGGTGAAGGTGGGGGTTGGCCTGCCAAGGCAGCTGTGGCAGGCAAGGCATCTCTAGGCTCTGGCAATGCTGGTGAGGGAAGGGCCCACAGGCATCGCAGGCTCCCTCCCCAGGCTGTCCCCCACCCGCAGCTTGCCGGTGGGCTGGGCAGGGGCGCAGAAGCTGGGGTGCAGTACTGGGGTGCAGTGCAATGTGCACCTCCCCGAGCGGGGATAGGAGCGTGCAGCAGATGATCCCCTCTGGTGGGGGCAGGCAGTAACAGCAGCAGCAGTAGCAGCCCAAGGCAGGAAAGGGATGTGGCCAACTTCCTCCCAGAGGCTCCTCCCCCAGAAGCTTCTGAGGGCAAGTAGCCCTAAGGTGCTTGTCAGCGCACCTTTTATACCCAGCTCCCTCTGGCTGAAGATGCAGGGGAAGCTGGACAGATTCAGTTTGCCCCAAGTAGCACATTTTGCCCCACACCAAAGTGCATGTTGAGGCACGTATGCTGAGGCACAAATCTCCGGCACAAGTTTGTGCCACTTGTATTTGAACTGCTGCAAGCACACATGTCTACATGTGTCAATGTGCCTAAAGAGTTTAAGTGATTTAGGTGTTCAAATCCAACTGAAATGTAATAGGAGCTGGATCACTAACTCTTCTATACCCTTTGAAACTCCCAGTGTGATGTCCTATCACTCCTATAACTTCAAATGAATAAATAGATGTTTAAATCTCAAAACAGTGTACTCTAAAGTAGGACCTGATGGGTAAGGTTTCAGCTTAAACCTAAATGTTCTACCTGCCATGTAACATTACAAGCCAGAAAAGAGCAGAATCTAATGAAAACCTTGACAAAACCTTAATTGCTGCAGATTGGAGAAGCTCCACTATAATTTTGATGTGTTCCCACTCATTTAAGAGGCAACCTGTTTTTCAAGTACTTGATGGCATTTGATCCCTCTGTCTCTCCACAATTTAACAATATCTCCTATGTGAGGAAATCTAAACATGCTTATTTTGTTTCCAGTAGAGTTACTGGAAATATTCAAACTGATATTTGTACTCAAGGGAATAGTAGGTGCTCTTATTGATGCCCAAGTCAAATTACCACTTCTGTTTTTTCTAATCATCTATTACAAAGGTAGCCAACTTCTTGAATACACTTGAGCAAAATCCTGCTATTCTGTCCCTTTATTCTGCGTCGCAAAATGGTTACTGCTGTTTGTTCTTGCATTAGCCTAATACTGATTATTTCCATACATCCTGTCTGAAGTACCTGGAGTGGACTATTTTAGTGCTTTGGACATAAGCACTAGGGTCTGGTTTTTGTTTTGTTTTGTTTTGTTTTTTATCTCAGAAGTGATCTTACAGATTCAATAGGCTCGTATAAATAGAAACTGTTGTAATATGAACAATATATCCAGTCTTATTTCATTGCTAATGCCAGATTCTGTTTGGCTTAAACATATTTCAATCTTGTTCTTCCTTCTTAGATAGGTGATATAGACAAACAATTCATGTTAAATTAAGTTGGTGGTCTAGCAAAATCCCTCTCCACACGCCCCATCTTAGTTTACCCATTCTAAATTGATTTTAATTGTATATAAAATAATTTAGTAAAAAAATAGGCATTATATTCCAGTTTCATTGAAACAATATGCAGGTGGAATGAGTTATCTTAACTTGATGAATGAAAATCAACACTCCATGAATAAGAACTAACTTTCAGAGATCTAACTGAATTGCTCATACAAATTCCAGATATCACTGCCCACTGGTACACCAAAGGGATAATGAAATCCTTATTTAAAGCAATAGTGGCAGCAGGAACTTCAAGTGCTCATTGCATGGTACAAATTTATTAGACCTTTGTCTAGCCACTGGCAGCTGTTAAATTAATGACAGTGTTGGGATCTGAGAAATTTTATGCCCCATCCCAAAAATCACACTTCCTGCCATAGCAGAGGTGCATGAGCTATAAAATTTTTCAGGTCCCAACTGCACAACTGCTGGGGACAAACATAGATTGGGCAGAGGCTTGTTGTGTCCCAGCCCTGGGACTACCCTCTATCTGACCCTGGGCCTGCCTACATATGCACATTAGTTAATGCACATTAAATCTAGTACCTCCTTTATGAGGGTGTCTGTACATGAACCAGGAGGCTGCTCTGACATGTTTTCATTACAGCACATTGGAGCAGATTCAATTAATCAAGTCTGCTGAAGCATGGTAATTACTGTGCTCCAGCCAGACCCCGTGTCTTGTGTATCAGTGTCCCTGAGCTTCAAAATGGTGGCTGTGCTATAACTAAAGCTCATTTGATGAGCTTTAGATAAAGTGCCCCCCCTCCCCCACCATTTTGAAGCACGGGGTGCTGATACATGGGATGCTCTGGTGCGCTTTAATTAGAGCAGCTCTAAAAGCCCCCTTGCTTCCCAAACTCCTGGAGCACATGTAAAAATTCCCTGAGGTACTAGGAAAATGCACATTAGCCTGGCTAATTAACTAAAGAGCATGCAAATTAACTAAGGAGCATGCTTTTCTAAGTGGCAATGTGCATTAGCCTAGTTTAATGTGCATTGAGTAAAAATCATGGTTTTTAAGTGATGCTTTAGTGCACATTAAAATAGGAAAATGTGCATTAAAGTGCATGGTGTAGATGCACCCAGCCTGACAGTCAGGTGAGCATCAGGATTAGGCATGGGGCAACCCTGCATCCCAGTTTGGCAACCCTGTCTCCCAGTTTGGGATATGGAGCTGCCACCAGCCTGAGCCTCAGGGATCTAGACCCAGGGCTGTCCCAAGCCAATGCCAACAATCAGCTGTCCAGGGCAGCTCCCACTCTGGTACATATGATATGTGTTGAATTGAAGGCACCATATAAAACAGCCACAGAGTTATTCTACAGTGGAAGTGGGACATGTTTTTGGTTGGTGTGCCATTTTAGAGTACCATAGATTACCTGAACATATGGCATTTTGCAGTTTATGTTAACTCATTAATCATGCTATAAATGTAATATCTTCCAGGGTCCACAGTACTGCTTGTTGCCCAAGTCCTAAATTCGAAAAGAACTGGATAATCTGTTGCACTAATACTCTAAGTCCCTGTTCATTAAGTTAGTAGAGGTCTAAGTATTTATTTCACAAACACAGACTTTAGGGAAAAAGTATCAAAATTATGCCCCGAATTCCAGCCACATTTTCTAAAAAAACAAATTACATGAGAAAAGATAAGCTTTTTCTATAGCTCTGGGGCCTTGTCACAGACTTCAGTAGGCTTTAGATAAGCCAAGAAATGGATTTCGGTTTTGGGGGTTGGGGGTTTGTTTTTTTTTAAAAAAAAAAGCCAACTAAACCAGGCAATCTGGATTTGCTCTACTAGAGCTTCAGTTAAGTCACATGCAGCAGAACTGTTCTAGGTGATGATGTGTAGCCCTATCTAACCTATGATACTCATTTGCAGTCTCAGTGAGGGTTTGGTAGGTCTTCTCTACTCAAGTTTGGATTGTGTTGCTCCCTGAGGCTTTCCAAAATATTGGGGCTGATTCAGGAACTGGCTACTCAAAGTGAAAAAAGCAATATTTGGCCTGTATTGAAGAAGGTAATTAACACCTCAAAAACAGCTAAATAAATGCCATGGTATCATATGGTATCTGAATCTAAATCAAGTATGATTCATGTTGATTTCAGTAGGCATAGCTCCCATGCTAAGAAAATGGCAGAAGGGAGCTTTGAACTAAGGAACATTGAACTTGTTTTATTTCAAAGCGCACCATCGATATTTTCTCAGTGCAGAGACGCACTGCACCACTGATACACATGATGCATGAGGCTGCCAGAGCATGTCAACTTACATGCTCCAGCAAACGCGATTAATTGAGTCTGCTCCAATGCACTGGATTTCTGTGTGTGTAAGTGTGCATGGATTACACAGGTGTGTAAGTGCCCTAAGAGATCGCTGGTACAACTGTTGCCCTCTATGGCCATATCCACATGAGTGAACATGTGTCTGTTGCAGCATCTCAAAGCAGTTTGAGAGGCCTCAGGAGGCATCCCATGAACTGAAAATATTATGCAGCATGGACACTAGCTTTGATACCAAGGAATTCTGGTATCAAAAGAAACACCGGAAAAAAGCAGCATAGGGCGCAGGTCCTGGGCATACACCAAAGCAACTGGAGCCTGGGTCCTTCAAGAAGATGCTCTAGCACCTGGCCAGAGCATCTCTATGCTTGCCACATGCCCCCGCTGCTTTGGCATGCTGCCTCAGTATGCTGGAGGAAATAGAAGTGGGGTATGGCTGGCAGCAGTGGCTTGGAGCTGCCTGGGACCCAGGGTCTGTTCCTGGTAAGCAAGGACATGGGGGTTAGGGGGTTGTCTGGGAGGGATGGGCCCCCCACCTGCTCCCCGCATGGCTCACAGCCTCCACCACCAGTGACAGCAGCCAGCACCAGGCCCTTGTGGTGCTCATGGCCCACTGTAGGCAGAGCCCCCTGGTGGTGCATGATGCCACCTGAGTCCTGGGAACTACACATGGAGCCAATCTGGTCTGCTAGCATGCACCTTCAGGCAAAGCCAGTCTGGCTCCTGCCACCACCCAGCATTCCCAGCACTGCAGGCAAGATGTGCTTGCACTTGTGGATGTGGCCTATGGACGTGTCCAGATGAATGCACACATGGTATGTGGTGCCCTAGACCCATCTATGGCACCACAAACTGCATGCGCTACACATGCAGGCATTTGTTGCACTGCTAATTTGCAGCACAGCAGGCTTTTTTTATACCAGAAGATCCTGGTGTTAAAAAAACCTGTGCCTGGAAAAGCAAGGCAGCACACCCGGCAGCAGTGTGCAGTGCCCAAAACCTGAGCCTTGTCAGCCAAAGCCACACTTCAGCTGTTAGCCAGGCTCCATGCGCTGGATCACTGCCCCTGGAACCCCCAGGACCACAGGTAAGGCTGCCAGGGCCAGCCCAGATGCTGGTCCCAGTCTTCTTGACCCCAGTAGTATATAGACTCACTGCCCTTCAATGCAAATATAACAGATGGGCAGAATCAAAATTCTGCCCCTTAGCCCCACCCTCTCCCCTTATATGGTGTGTGACATCACTAGCCCCACCCCTGACCTCAGTCATGTGGTGCGTGACCTCACCAGCCCTGCCCCGACCCTAGTCACATGGTGTGTGACATCACCAACCCCACCCCCTCCCCCAGTCCTGTGGTGCATGACATCAGCAACTCTGCCCTCACCCCCAGTCACATGGTGTGTGACACCACCACCAAATGGTCCATGTCATCAGAAGGACAGCCCATGCAGATCCCCAAAGCCCACCCCCTCATGCTGCAAGACCCGCCCTAGACCACATGGTACAGTTATGACCTATCAGGTCTGAAACTGCTGTAGCCCCCCAGAGCGACGCCTTAGTTTGCTCGAGACCATGCAAGCAGGGGAAGACATGGAGGAGATTCAGGAGTGTGAGATGGGTGCTAAGTCTACCAAAACAAGACCAGGGACCATGACAAAACTTGAGCTGCCCATATCAGAACTGCCTATGGAGAGCGTGGACAACTCTGTCTCAAGGGACTCTGCTGAGGTAACTAATTTGGATGAATTTTGTGGCGGTGATTTTCTTGTAACTGTCTGGGCTATGTTAATAACAATGTTTTTGCAGGTAGACAGCACCTTCATAGAAAGCTTTCAAAACATGCACGTTGGCACCCTGCCAAAAGCAAAGGTCTTTTGTGTGAACTGTTTTTGTTTGTGTTCAAAAGAGAGCAGTTCACGACCAAAGACTGATGCAACATTTTTGTCCAAAGACAATGACCGTTAACCCCGGCTTTGAGCCTGTGGAGATTACTGAGCAGGGCTATGAGCCCATGGAGATCACCAAGCAGGGGTGTACTGGGGGATTATTTTCAAATATGAAAGTATCCCACCTCCCTGTTCAGAAGAAGGTTTCTTGCATAACCTGGTTTTGAACAACCTATCAAAATTTTGGACATCTGTTCAAGACAAGGCTGAAGACCTCTATTAATATTGTATTTCTTACCTGCTTAATAAACCTTGTTTTACCATGGTTTAAATTTGTCCTCAAGCATTTGAATGCATGAGACAGGTGTTAGCGTGGGGTGGGGTGGGGGACAGCGGTTACCAGACATGTCTACACAGGAAGCTATGTTAAAGGAAGTTTATTACTCTCCTGGTGAAGCTGGCAGTTTTGGTAGGGTGAACACGCTTTTTGAAGCTGCCAAAAGGCAGAATAAGGTTCTGAACAGAAGCAGGGTGGCCACCTGGCTTTCAGATCAGGACACTTACACCCTACACAAACCAGTGAGAAGACGTTTTAAAAGAAACAAGACCGCTGTTTCAGATATTGATGCGCAATGGCCGTCAGATTTGGTGGATATGCAGCAGTTTTCCAAGCACAATCATGGGGTTAAGTTCATCTTAAAAAGTGATAGACATATTATCAAAGTATGCCTGGGCTCTGGGTCTAAAAGAAAAGTCAGGCAGTGAAATAGCTTGGGCCTTTGAAACCATTTTTACAGAGGGCTGTGTACCTCAAAAATTACAGACTGATTTGGGGAAAGAATTTTTAAATAAGTCTTTAAGCAAACTGTTAAAACAGTATACTATTCACCATTTTGTGATGAATAGTGAAGTGAAAGCAGCAGTAGTAGAGAGGTTTAACAAGAACATTAAAATCAAAGATTTTGCAGCCTGCAACAACTTTCGCTACATTGATGCATTACCAGAGTTTATAAAGAGCTACAACCACAGTTTTCACAGAACTACCCACACCAGGCCTGTTGATGTGAACTTCTCAAACTCTCCATGGGTGTGGAAAACCATGTACAGGGACTATTTCAAAATAAAACCAGCAGCACCCGTGTTTAGAAAAGGAGACCACATGAGGGTGTCTAGGACCAAAGGGAGATTTGAAAAAGGTTATGAACAAACATTCACCAATGAGATTTTCATAGTGAATGAAGTCTTTAGACACATGCAGATGCCTGTATGCTGCCTAAAAGATTACAAAGACAAACCTATCAAGGGTTCTTTTTACCTTGAAGAACTAGAAAAAGTGAACCCCAAACAGGACAGATTTTACAGGGTTGAAAATATTCTAGCAACAAAAGGAAAAGGAAGAAAGAAGCGGTTGTTGGTGAAATGGTTGGGGTGGCCGGCTAAATTTAACAGCTGGGTGGAAGCCTCCCAAGTTTGTAACATATAGGGGTACCTCAGTTAGAAGGCCATGTGTGATAGCGGCTTTTACATCACTTTGCCCAGCAATACTTGTGCCAGGATTTTTCCACAGAACACTAGCTCAAACTTTATCATACACCTGGTTAAACCTCTGGATCTGCTGGGGAACTGGGAGATAGGATTAGCAGAAATACAATACCTGCACAGCTGGAACAGCATCAACAAAGACACCCCTTTCAAAATCATTTCTGGGACTAAAAAATGGGAGTACCTCCTGCCTCGGGGGTATTATACAACCATCACAGAGTTACTGGGTCTTCTGAACAATACAATTACCATCCAACCTACTCCTCCTGAATTAGTTATGCACTATGACCAAGTGATCGGAAAAGTGAGACTTAAAGCCGAAAATAACTCTTATGCTTTTTATACGTGTGGTAAGCTAGCCTATATTTTGGGAATGCTACCCAGGTCCTCTGTTAAAAAAACACCCTTCCCAGCTGATATTACTGGTGGGTTCAATTCACTGTATGTCTACATGAACATTGTGGAAAATCAGCTTGTCGGGGAGTTTTCGGTTCCTTTGCTATGTTGCATCCCTGTCCATGTGAGCAACAATGAGTTTGTCACCATCAACCCTCATTATGTTCCCATTAGTCAGCACCACATTGACACAATCAGCATTGAAATAAAGACGGATCAGAACAAACACATCTCATTTCGCTTTGGTAAGGTGATCATTAAGCTTCACCTACGCCCCTAGAAGACTTTGAGATTTTAAAATAAGTAAAAGCACAATGGTGATGGTAAAAAAAATGGGGACCCTAACTTGTACAGAAATTATTATAAAACCCAGATCGGGATATCAGGGGGTGCCCATGATGTATGGGGCTGGTGTGGGAGGCATATTTCACAGCCTCTTTAGAAAAGCCATTCCACTTTTGAGAAGGGGTCTGGAGATTATTAAGCCCCATGCTAAAAATGTGGCATAAAACAGACAAAGATGTGATTGGTCACATTTCCTGAGCTGTCCTGGATAAGGTGTTCAAGCCGGCAAAGCAAGAAGGGTCTGGCCTTGTGTATATTCAAAGAAAAAGCCTTAAAAGAAAGAGAGACGCACCAGACTCCGTACGTGCAGGACCTCCTCAAACCCTTAAAAAGAAGAGGGTAAGTTGACGGGGCAACCATACATGAAAAACTAAGAAGCAGCCTGGGAGAAAGAAGGGGCATTCTCCTGGAGGAATCAGAAATATATTTTACCGCCATGGCCTTTGTTCACTGTGGGTCTGAAGAATGAGCCAAATCTGAATTGGATGTGTTTCAAATAGCCCCTACACAGACCTGCATTGAGAAAAGCCTGTTTGTTGAGATCCCCCCACTCTCAGCTATTACCGAGTCCAGCCCCCTTGACTTTTTCATAGCTGGGAATGGCGAAGATTACATGGATTTGAACAACACGCTGCTGTACCTTTGCTGCAAGATTGTAAAAGGCGATGGAACTGATCTTGTTGCCGGGGCAGCGGTTGGTCTGGTGAATTACCTGTTAGCCTCTGTCTTCAATCAGCTGGATGTCACGCTGGGAGATCATCTCATAACCCAGAGCAACAACTGTTACCCCTACCAAGCCTTCATCGAATCGGTTCTCAGCTACAGCAATGACACCCTCGCCACCTAATTTTCTGCCTGCCTGTTCTACAAAGATACCCCTGAACATCATGAAACAGTCGTGTGGGATGATGATAATCATGCGTTTCAGAGATGGGCAAACCTGACAGACTGGAGCAAAAAGATAGAGCTGCTTGGTCATCTCCATAGCGATTTGTTTTTTCAAGAAAAACTATTGCTGAATGGCATGGATGTGAAAATTAAACTGACACACAGCAAAGATGCTTTCTGTTTGATGGGCAACTCAGCGGCTGGCCAATGTAAACTAAAAATCACATCTGTCTCACTTTTTGTGAAAAAAGTGAAGGTAGCCCCAGGCCTCCAACTGGGCCACGTGGAGGCCTTGCTTATGGCCAACATTAAATAGCCCATAGACCGCATGAGTATGGAAGTGTTTATCATTTCTGCCAACAGCCAAGTTAGCAACCAGGAGAATCTGTTTCTGTGGCAGTTGCCCAAATTCATCATCACTGGGTTCGTGGATAATGATGCCTTTAGTGGGAATTATGCTAAGAACCCCTTTAACTTTAAACATTACAATATTAATTTTGTGGCCCTCTACGTCAATGGAGAACAAACCCCGACAAAGCCCCTACAACCAGATTTTGTGAATAGTAACTGCGTGAGAGAATACATGCAGCTGGTACAGACAGCCAGTAAACATATGAAAGACTGGGCCCTGATAATCAACCGTGAGAAGTTTACCCTAGAGTATACCTTATTTGCCTTTGACCTGTCTCTTGACCAGGAGTGTGCTGATCATTATTTGCTGATTAAAACCGGGACCCTTGTTGAGCCCCAGCTCAAGTCTGGGATCGTGCCCGGTATGCAAGGGCCAATAAAGATACCAGGGGTGAAAGTACAAAGAAGGTTTATTGCTAGCAATAAAAGATGCAAGCAGAATAATTCACGTAACAAGCACACCAGATCACTATTTCTAAGCATCTTTTATACAGGAGTTTTCAATACCTTCGCAAGCGTGCTTCTTTAATGATTGGTTATAAGTGAGTGACGCAAGAAGTTCTTTACTGAGCATGTCTCTATACCTGTGTTTTAGCCATGTATCTCATTTACATATATATGTGTTTCATTAGCATACTTCTTCCCCACCTAGGGGTGTGACTTTTAGTATTTTAATGAGCCCTTTAACCCAGTACTCTGTTTCTTCTTTTGTTTTCAAGCCTCCTTTATCTAGGACTGTCTCCTCCTTATCATTGCAGATGGGCATTTTTCACATAGCATCCTCTTCTACTTCGTCTTCGAGTAGAGGTTTCTAGGTCACTCCTTACATTTCCCCCCTTTGGAGCATTTTAAATTATTATTATAATTGCTCCATGCAATTTGGCTTAACACAAATCTAGTATCATCAGCTTTCTTTGTTTGTAAAATCATTTGATTTACCTTAGGCCTGAAGATAGATATAAAAACAGGTAAACATTGGATACAGCAACAAACCATAATCCTTATAACACAAAACAAGACAACTATACTAAATAACTGTCTCAACCATCTAAAATTGGGAAGCCAGGAATTTAACCAGGAAAAGTCTAAGCCAGATGATTCTTTTAACGTCTGTGCCGATTGTTGTAAGGCACCAATTTTGTCTTCAATTAGCACAGAATTATCAGTGAGGTTGAAACAACACATTCTTTTTAAAGTTTCACACCCAAGATTGTGTCATAATAAGAGATAATCAATAGCGGCTCTATTCTTTAAGACAGCATCCCTTAATTGTTTTTGTTCAGCATTCAGGGCTGAAAGAGCTCGAGATGTAGCATTTAGTCCTTTTGCTAGAACACAGGCCACTGCATTAAGATTTCTACTATTACTTACAGTGAGGCCCGGAACCCCCACCATAGATACAGCTAATGCTACGTATTCAGCCTTAGATAACAGTCCAGGGGAATCATTCTCATCGCAATCAGTGGTGAGAGTAGTGTATGCCCACTTATACCTCCCACCAAGAGGAGTTTGTTCAGTGTGCATTAAGTCAGATTTCCTTAGAAGAGCTGCAGTTACCCGGGCAATGGTGCATGGTCCTCCAGTAGCGTTCGCTGGCAGGTATGAATATATTATTCTCCAGCAGGCTAGAAACCATCCTTGAGGAAGGACGGTATGTGCGTATGCATAGGATATTTGACTGGTCTCATTACAGAGGACATTTTTACCTTGGTTCAATTTAAGGCAATTACCGGTACAATTAACCATTAGGAAACATTCGGAAGCATTAGCTGTTGCCTGAACCCGTAAGGAGAACATGTCTCTGCTTTTCTCTTTTACAATAGTCCCCCACTTATATATATCCTGATATGTACTTTCCTTATCTACATCTTTCAACATAGTATAATTTTGTAAAATTTTCAAAGGGGTTGGTATTGTGATTAAGCATGAGGTAAAAACCAGGTGAGCATTGATCCCTCCCGCTAAGCAGAAGTCCATTCTATTTAAAATTTCCCGGGCCAGATAAATCCAGACATTTTCCTGAGGGTCAAATTTTTGTTGTAAAAGGTTTTCCCCTCTTATGAGAAGGAGTGGACAGATCAGGAAGCCCCACAATAAAACCTTGACCAATTTCATGATAAGGGCTGTAAAACTTGATCAAAGATTGACAAATTATTTAAAGTTCCTTTCTTTTGAATAGGAATTTTAAGTCTCTTATTGGCTCCACCTTCCACTGTTCTCTGCCTCCAGTCCCAGAGTCTGCAGGGGTTCCTTCTTGTTCTGGTCCAGCCACCGGCTTTAGGTGACTGGAATGTATCCAAGTCTTGATTCTCTCGAGCTTTGCTGCCGTCGGGGTCGTCAAGCGTACCCTATATGGGCCCTTCCATCTGTCTCGAAGTGGTTCCTCGTTCCAGTCTTTCACAAGGGCGTAACTCCCAGGTAATAGTCGGTTTTCCGGGGCAGGAGACTGATCCTGTGACTGCAGCACGTCCCGTACCTGTTCAGGCAGCAAGTCTGTCTGAGGTCTTTTAGCTGCTCTCTTTGTCGTAGCGTTAGCAAATCGATTATCTTTTGTGGAGGGGTCGTTCCCTTTCTGATGTGCCTTACAATGCATTACCGCTACCTCCTTCGGTTCCCAGACTGCCTTGAGGAATGCTTTTATTTGCTTGCTATGCTTAATGCTTGCTCCTTTAGCATTAAGTAGACCCCGCTCTTTCCACAGCGCTCCGTGAGCATGTAAAACAAGGAAAACATATTTAGAATCAGTATAAATATTGACAGTTTTGTTGGCCACCAATTGCAAAGCTCGAGTCATAGCAATGAGTTCAGCCTTTTGAGCTGAAACAGATGGGTTTAAAGGTCCTGTCTCTATCACATTTTGTGTAGTCACGATAGCGTATCCGGATTTTTGAATTTTATTCTCCATACTCAAGCTGCCATCCGTGTAGAATTTCAGTTTAGCATTGTCAAGGGGTTGGTCTCTCAGGTTTGGTCTTGAGGAGTAAACAGCTTCCAATGTTTGCAGGCAATCATGTACAAGATCTGGTGTGTCAGCCATAGGTGGCAACAGTGTTGCTGGATTTACAGTGCGAGAAATGGCCAATTTTATTTCAGGCTTATCAAGGAGGATGGCCTGATATCGAGCCATTCGTCCCGGGGTTAACCGGTTCCCTCCTTTCTGCTCCAGGACTGTAAGCAGTGCGTGAGGCACATATACAGTCATTTTATGGCCTAGGGTTAACTTTTCAGCTTCTTGTATTAGCAGACAGGTGGCAGCAACGGCCAGGAGACAAGCAGGCCATCTGGATGACACAAGGTCTAATTGCTTAGAAAAATATGCCACTGGTCGTTGCCAGCTACCTCATTTTTGTGTTAATACTCCAACGGCCACCCCCCTTTGGTCATGCACGAAAAGGGAAAAAGGCTTACTCATGTCCGGTAGTCCTAAGGCAGGTGCTTCAATAAGAGCCTGCTTTAACTGGCAGAATGTTTGTTCATACTCTTTAGTCCATTCGAGCACCTTTTTATCACCTTGTGTAGCTCCATACAGAGGTTTTGCAATAACTCCAAAATTTGGAATCCAAATCCTGCAAAAACGTACTGTACCTAAGAAGCCCCGTAGTTGCTTCTTTGTTTTTGGGGGTGTTAGCTGGCATATAGCTTCTTTTCTTTCAGGCAACAGGGCTCTCTGACCAGGCTGTAGTTCAAATCCCAAATATGTTACCTTCTGGGACATTGGTTGTATCTTATTTTTGGACACCCAATATCTTTCTTGTCCCAGAAAATTAAGGAGGCAGATTGTTCCCTCCAGGCAGCTTGCTTCAGTGGTGGCTGTTAAAAGCAAGTCATCCACATATTGCAAAAGGGCACATGACAGTGGCAGTTTTAGCCTACGTAAATCCTTGCTTAACGCAGTGCCGAATAGGGTTGGGCTGTTTTTAAACCCTTGGGGTAAGACAGTCCAGCAAAACGGAGTCTTAATGCTAGTATCTGGGTCTTCCCATTCAAATGCAAATATTTCCTGAGATTGCCTCTCTACCGGTATACAGAAGAAAGCATCTTTTAAATCAATAACCGTGAACCAGTTATGAGCTGGGTTCAAGGCAGACAGCAGGGTGTATGGGTTGGGGACAACCGGGTGTATACTCACGACCACTTTATTTACAGCTCTCAGGTCTTGAACAAAATGATATTCGTCACTCTTAGGCTTCTTCACGGGCAAGATGGGTGTGTTAAAAGCTGATGTGCATTCACGGAGAAGGCCATACTCCAGGAACCGTTCAACTAAGGGCTTCAGTCCTTTCCTGGCTTCCATCCGCATTGGATATTGTTTCACGCATGGAGGCTGGGCCCCTGGCAAAAGTTGAATCTTTACAGGGTCAGCATTTTTAGCCTTTCCGGGTCGGTGACCTGCCCATACCCATGGAACAACAGCATCAAGCAGGGGTTGAGGAATATCCGGTGTACTTTCCTCTCGGAGAAGGCCGAGAAGGCAAGCCTGCAGGTGCCACCCCTTTTCAGGAGGCACCGTTAGGAACATTTGCCCATCCTGAAATGACAACGTAGCTTGCAGTTTACAGAGGAGGTCTCTCCCTAAAAGGGGAATGGGGCAGTCTGGCATATACAAGAATTGATGGGTGACTTCGGCCTGCCCAAGATTACAGGCCATTGGCTGTAGGAAGGGTCGTGTTACTGCCTTCCCTGTGACCCCTATCACTGGCACAGTCTTTTTACTTAAAGGTTTCAGTTTTTGAGTTAAGACGGAATGAGTAGCACCTGTATCGACAAGAAATTCTACCAATTCATCTCTGTCCCCTAGTTTCATTTTAACCAGAGGCTCGTCAGGGGACACCTGGATCTGGGTTATCTTTCCCTCCTGGGCCTCCGGTCCCCTTCAATCTGAATCCCCTCCAAAAGCAAACAGTCCACTGCTCTCCTCTATTTTCTTTTCACCTTCACCTAATTTCCGATTGGGGCATTCCTGCTTCCAGTGTCCCTTTTGTTTGCAATAGGCACACTGATCTTTCTCTAATGGACCCCGCCTCTGAGGCTGTCTCCGGGATCCCTCATTTCTGGGTTTTCCCGTGATTGCAGCCGCCACTAGGGCTGCCTGCATTTTCATCTTTCTCTCCTCTTTCTTGTCCTGTTTCTTTTCCTGAACACTTTCTTGGTTAGTAAATACTTTGTAAGCAATGTCTACTAGTTGGGAAACAGGCATACCTGTTGCTCCGTCTGTCTTCTGCAATTTCTTCCTAATGTCCGGTGCACTCTGACCTATGAAGAACATATTTACCATGCGAGCGTTCAATGCATCCTCCGGGTCCTCGCGAGTGTATTGTCTGAAAGTAGTGTAAATTCTTTCCAGGAAGGCACTCGGGGTCTCATTCGTCTCCTGTCGAACCTCATACACCTTACTGAGATTCTGAGGTTTTTTCACAGCACCTCTCAATCCTCGGAGGATATATTCTCGATAGGCGCGGATGGAGGTCATATCTTGGTCTGGGTTCCAATCTGGCTCCTCGGTGGGGACATGATTGTCCCTATTTCCTTGCAGGCGCCCTGCGGTAATTTCCTTTTCCACGTACTCACGGGCTTTGTTTACTACCATCCTCCTTTCCTCTGGTGTCAACAGGACATCTAAAAGAGACTGAACATCTGCCCAGGTTGGGTTATTCATAGATTCATAGATTCATAGATGTTAGGGTCGGAAGGGACCTCAATAGATCATTGAGTCTGACCCCCTGCATAAGCAGGAAAGAGTGCTGGGTCTAGATGACCCCAGCTAGATGCTCATCTAACCTCCTCTTGAAGACCCCCAGGGTAGGGGAGAGCACCACCTCCCTTGGGAGCCCGTTCCAGACCCTGGCCACTCGAACTGTGAAGAAGTTCTTCCTAATGTCCAATCTAAATCTGCTCTCTGCTAGCTTGTGGCCATTATTTCTTGTAACCCCCGGGGGTGCCTTGGTGAATAAATACTCGCCAATTCCCTTCTGTGCCCCCGTGATGAACTTATAGGCAGCCACAAGGTCGCCTCTCAACCTTCTCTTGTGGAGGCTGAAAAGATCCAGTTTCTCTAGTCTCTCCTCATAGGGCTTGGTCTGCAGGCCCTTAACCATATGAGTGGCCCTTCTCTGGACTCTCTCCAGGTTATCCGCATCCCTCTTGAATTGTGGCGCCCAGAATTGCACGCAGTACTCCAACTGCGGTCTGACCAGTGCCCGATAGAGGGGAAGTATCACCTCCTTGGACCTATTCGTCATGCATCTGCTGATGCATGATAAAGTGCCATTGGCTTTTTTGATGGCTTCGTCACACTGCCGACTCATGTTTATCGTGGAGTCCACTAGGACTCCAAGATCCCTTTCCACTTCCGTGCCACCCAGCAGGTCATTCCCTAGGCTGTAGGTGTGCTGGACATTTTTCCTCCCTAGGTGCAGCACTTTGCATTTCTCCTTGTTGAACTGCATTCTGTTGTTTTCTGCCCACTTGTCCAACTTGTCCAGGTCGTTCCCTGCCCTCCGGTGTGTCCACATCTCCCCATAGCTTTGTGTCATCTGCAAACTTGGACAGAGTACATCTCACTCCCTCGTCCAAGTCACTGATGAAGACATTAAAGAATATCGGTCCAAGGACCGAGCCCTGCGGGACCCCACTGCCCACACCCTTCCAGGTCGAAACCGACCCATCCACCACGACTCTCTGGGTGCAACCCTCCAGCCAATTCGCCACCCACCGGACTGTGTAGTCATCCAAGTCACAGCCTCTTAACTTGTTCACCAGTATGGGGTGGGATACCATATCGAAGGCCTTCCTGAAGTCTAAGTATACGACATCCACCCCTCCTCCTGTGTCCAGGCGTTTCATAACCTGGTCATAAAAAGAAACTAGATTGGTCAGGCACGATCTTCCTGCCATGAACCCGTGCTGATTTCCCCTCAGCGTAATTTGTCCTGCCGGGCTGTCACAAATGTGAGCCTTGATAATTTTTTCAAAGACTTTGCCAAGGATGGAGGTGAGACTGACAGGTCTATAGTTGCCCGGGTCCTCCTTCCTCCCCTTTTTGAAAATGGGGACCACGTTGGCCCTTTTCCAGTCCTCCGGGACTTGGCCCGTGCGCCACGAGCTTTCAAATATTCCTGCCAGTGGCTCTGCAATGATGTCGGCCAGTGCCTTCAGCACCCTTGGACGGAGCTCATCCGGGCCTGCCGACTTAAAGGCATCCAGTTCTTCCAAATGACTCTGCACCATTTCAGGGTCTACGCATGGAAGTCTGGCACCTTGCTGCTTCCTCTCTACAACCCCAGTGAGAGACTTGTCGTGCCCCTCGCTTAGGAACACTGAGGCAAAGAACTCATTGAGGAGTTCAGCCTTGTCCCCCCGTCCGTCACCAATTGTTTCTGCCCATTTAGCAGGGGTCCTATTCCTCCCTGGGCCTTCCTTTTACTCCCTATATATCTAAAAAACAATTTCTTGTTGTCTTTTACTTGGGTTGCCATCCTTAGCTCCATGGTAGCTTTGGCCCGTCTAACTGCCTCCCTAGAAGCACGAGCAGAGGAGGTATATTCATCTTTGGTGATCTCTCCCTGTTTCCACTTTTTATGTGCTCCCCTTTTGTCCCTTAGGCTGCTCTGGATTTCTGTGGTCAGCCAGGGAAGCCTCCTGGCCCGTTTCCCTCTTTTGCCTCGCTCAGTGATCGTCTTGCTTTGTGCCTGAAGGATCGTTTCCTTAAGGCACAGCCACCCTTCTTGGGCTTCCATCTCTTCAAATCTCCTACTCTGCAGTGCATCCTTGACTAATCACCTGAGTTCACTGAAATCAGCTTTCCTAAAGTCTAGCACTTTCAACCTACTAGTTACCTTACCCACTCGCCATCTTATGGCGAATTCTATTATTAGGTGATCACTGTCCCCCAGATGGCTACCCATCTGGAGGTCCGCTACCATGTCATCTCCCGTTGCCAATACCAGATCCAGTATGGCATTCCCCCTAGTGGGACCGTGTACCTCCTGAGTCAGGTGGAGGTCCCGTACACAGGTTAGAAACCTGCGTGAGCAGTGGGACTTTGCTGTCTGTGTCTCCCAGCAGATGTCCGGGTAGTTTAGGTCCCCCATGACTACCGCCTCTTTAGCTTTTATGGTCTCCGAGATTTGCCTCAGGAGCCCCGAATCTCTTTCTTCCCCTTCATGTGGGGGTCTGTAGCAGACCCCTACCACCAAATCCCTTTCTTCTTGCCCCCCATGTAGCCTAACCCACAATCCTTCTACTTCCTCATCCTTGGATTCCATCTTGATGAGGGTTGATGTATAATGCTCGCTGACATAGAGCGCAACCCCTCCCCCTTTCTTCCCCATCCTGTCCTTTCTGTACAGTCTATAACCCTCAATATGTCCTGGAAAGTCATGGGATGAATCCCACCAGGTTTCCGTTAGCCCCACTAAGTCATAGGTGTTTAGTGCAAGCAGGAGCGCTAGTTCATCCTGCTTGTTTCCCATGCTCCTAGCATTAGTATATAGGCACTTGAGCCCTGCGACTGGTGCCTTTGCTGCCCCCGCTCCGAGTCCCAAGGGGCCCTTTGATTCTTACCTTCTCATTTCTTACCTGTGCCGTAGTGCTGGCCTCCCCATGGCTTTCAGGTTCCCAATGCTCTCTTTCTTCAGGCTGGGCTGTCCTTGTGGGTGCCACATGGTTTGGTGGTGCACAGCTTCCCCCGCCCTCATCTTCCCCTCCCCCCGGCGAGCCTAGTTTAAAGCCCGCTGGAGGAGATCCGCCAACCTAGAAGAAAACACACGCTTACCTTTGGGGGACAGGTGAAGCCCGTCCCAGCTGAGCGTGTCCCTCATCGTGATGTGCGGGTCGTTGTCCAGGAAGCCGAGGCCTGCCTCGAGACACCACTGCCGAAGCCGCCAGTTGGTCTCTCGGATACAGTTCTCATGCCGTCTTCCATGTCCATTCACTGGTAGGATGGAAGAGAAAACCACCTGTGCACCGAACTCCTTCAGCACACTGCCCAGAGCACTGTAGTCCGCCATCAGGTGATCGGGGGTTCTCCTGGCCGCATCATTAGTACCCACATGGACTAGGACCATGGGGTAGTAATCGGTGGGCTTGATCCTGGCCTGGATTACCTCCGTCACATCCCAAATCTTTGCTCCAGGGAGGCAGCATACCTCTTGTGCTGAGGGGTCCTGGCAACAGATGGGCCCTTCCATACCTCTCAGGATGGAGTCTCCTATGACGAGCACTCATCGCCTCCTCCTCTGGGTCCTCTTGGATCTCTTGATCTGTTTGGAGTGTGAAGAATGTGGTGTTTCTTGCTGCCCAAGGGTTTCCTCCTCCCCTTCCATCTCCTGCAGGATCGCCAGGGCCTCGTACTTGTTCTCCAGTCGAACTGGAGAAGCTGGTACCGATTCTCTGTGAGCTGCTCCGGTCCTGGCTGTAACCGTCTGCCACTCTGCTGCGGAGGGCATTCCCCGGGCTGTTTCTTCCTTCGGTGCCTGGTCCTGCAGGGAAAGGAAATATCTGTCAATTTCATCCTCCGCCTCCCAGATTCCCCTCAGCCTGCTAACCTCCTCCTGGAGCTCCCTCACCTGCGCCTCCAGAGCCCCAAGGCGGGCACCTGCTGGACAGGTGTGGGGGCCCCCAATCTCTGCCCCCCCGGCCCTGCTGGGGATCCCCCACAGGCCAGGAGGTAGGGGGACATCAGCTCCCCCATGGGCTCAGTCTGGGTGGAGGCCTCAGACCAGCCCCGGTTAGCCTTGTCCCCCTGGGCAGAGGCCCTAGCAGCACTCCTCGTAGACACCATTCTGAGCTGCTGATTTAGATCTGTGTGGTGTCTACTCCCTACCCCTACAGGAGTCTCACTCCTGGCCCTCCCGGCCCGCCCGCTGGCGCGAACGTCTGCGCAAACGCCGGCGCGATCTCACAGAGCATGCCTGTTTGCGTGCTCTGTTCGCGCTGCGTGGCTCGGGAGCGTGGCTCCCTACCGGCTCAGCTATATGGGACCCGGGGGGCTTCCCCTCTGGATCCGGCTCAGCTGCGCTGGGTCCCTCCGCCCCACTTACCTTCGGGGGATCAGCTGCTGCTGCCCCCGCTGCCGATTCCTCTGCTGCTGCTGCTGCCGCCACCGCCGCCGCCTCCGGTCAGTCAGTTGGTTAAGGGGGCACACGTGCGTGCGGGACACACGTGTGCCTGGCTCCTCTCCTTCCCGCTGCTGGTTCCCGAGTGCTGGGAACTACGTCACCCTGCGGCTTTAAAGCCCGCGGTTTGAATTACCCGCCCCTGCTCCAACGGCCAATCAGGCGCCCCGGTCTACCCGGAAGTGCCTGCTGGCAGTTCCGCCCCCTACACTCCCCTGTTGGGGGGATCCGCTGCCGCTGGAGCCTGCTCCCCAAGGGTTAGCCCCGGGGGTGCTCCCTGGCCTGGGGGGACAGTCCCCTCCCTAGCCCTCCCTGTTTGCGTGCTCTGTTCTTGCTGCGCGGCTCAGGAGTGCGGCTCCCTACTGGCTCAGCTATATGGGACCCGGGGGGCTTCCCCTCCAGATCCGGCTCAGCTGTGCCGGGTCCCTTCGCCCCACTTACCTTCAGGGGATCAGCTGTTGCTGTCCCCGCTGCCAATTCCTCCTCCGCTGCTGCTGCTGCCGCCGCCGCCGCCTCCGGTCAGTCAGTTGGTTAAGGGGGCACACGTGCGTGCGGGACACACATGTGCCTGGCTCCTCTCCTTCCCGCTGCTGGTTCCCGAGTGCCCGAGGTTATGGGTTTTGAAAATCATTTCAAACAGGTTTTGTACCTTTTTAGGATCCTCTCTCAAGCTGGGGGTATTGTTCCGCCAGTTATATAAATCTGAGGTAGTGAAAGGAACGTGCACAAAGGTTCAACGGTAGGTTGGCTCACCATCATCTTCGACTGGCCCGGGTACCACTTGTTCTCTTAGGGGAAATACCCCATTTCCCTTCCCACGGCCAGGATCAGATTCCCTGTGATGTTTTCCCTTAACCCCGGAGTCTGCTCCTAACTGTATTCTCTACCCACCTCCCGGGGTTATATCAGGAGAAGTCAGGGGTTTTGGAGATTGCCAAGCACCCAACGGCCATGGTCGATGCTGTTTCAGATCTCTGGGTCGGGGAGTGTTCTCAACCTCCGCCTCGGCGGGGGAGGAAGGAAGAAGAGCGGATGCCAACAAGGAATCAGACGAATGAGGAGGAGGAGGGGGAAGAGGAGGAGGATAAGGTAGAGGTGGCAAAGGGAGTGGAACCTCCAGCTCCGGACATTCCAGGACAGGATTTTCAGTTGGTTGAGCCACTGCCACCTTACAGATCCCAACCCCCTCCCCCAATCCACATTTATCCAAAACCTTTCTATCCCTACAGAGAGACATAAACGCTTGCGCATACATCAATTCCTCCCATTTACCATTCTGCCGGCAGAACAAAATCAATTGTAAGATGGTATTATAATTAACATTTCCCTCCAGAGGCCAATGTTCTTGATCATCTAGCTTATAGCGTGGCCACACAGTTTCATAGAAGAATTTAGCTTTCTTCTTAGTCATAGGATCTCCACCGAACTCTGCCTAATGTCCCAATACACAAGAGAGGGGGCACATTTCCTAAGCTTACTGTTAATGGTACCCATCTCAGGGCTGCCTTCCCGGTTCTGACCGGTCGACTTACCTAGGATCCAGGGATCTGTTCTTAGTCCTCGTCCTCACAGGGGAAAAATCACTGGTCTTGGACTTGGGCCAGACAGAATACTTACAGAGATAATCCCAGGCAGGCGTACTGATGGTAGGCCTTATGCCCTTTCTACCCTCTCACCCAAGTGCCTGTTACTGGTACTTTCACTCTATGGCGTTGCACCCTTAGGCTACTGCCGCCTCAGCGATCCAGCTCCCCCTGAAGCAAAAGTCTTACCGGGAAAAGAGATCCCGGGGCACGCCTGACATTCATTCCAGAGGAGTGGCTCTCTGGTCATCAGGTAGTCCGGGCAAAGCCTTATCTAAGGCAGTCCCGTCTGGGATGCCAAAAACTGTTGAGCCCCAGCTCAAGTCTGGGATCGTGCCCGGTATGCAAAGGCCAATAAAGATACCAGGGGTGAAAGTACAAAGAAGGTTTATTGCTAGCAATAAAAGGTGCAAGCAGAATAATTCACGTAACAAGCACACCAGATCACTATTTCTAAGCATCTTTTATACAGGAGTTTTCAATGCCTTCGCAAGCGTGCTTCTTTAATGATTGGTTATAAGTGAGTGACGCAAGAAGTTCTTTACTGAGCATGTCTCTATACCTGTGTTTTAGCCATGTATCTCATTTACATACATGTGTGTTTCATTAGCATACTTCTTCCCCACCTAGGGGTGTGACTTTTAGTATTTTAATGAGCCCTTTAACCCAGTACTCTGTTTCTTCTTTTGTTTTCAAGCCTCCTTTATCTAGGACTGTCTCCTCCTTATCATTGCAGATGGGCATTTTTCACATAGCATTCTCTTCTGCTTCGTCTTCGAGTAGAGGTTTCTAGGTCACTCCTTACACCCTGAGAGCAGAAATACACTTTGCTGCGGCTTTGCCCACCACGGTTAACATGATCATGTACAGGGTCTTTGACAATGTCATAGAAATAAATCAGAGGAGAAATGTCCTGTTTGACTACATGTGAAGATGGACACTGAACAGCTCAACAGGGTTTTATCCTCAGACCCTTATGACAAAGAAACTTTCTTAGACATTTTCCCCTGCAACTGGCTTCCTAAGACTCAACTGTCTCAAAGGCCCCTGAGCTTGGTGGTCAGCACGCACCTACATAATCAACCCAGAGAACACTGCTTAGTTGTTTACCTGGAGGATCAGAACCGCTGGGAATATTATGACTTGTATAGTCACCCCACAAACAGCGCTTTCTTTCCTCAAAGCATTATGTTGTTTTTAAACAAGAACACTACCGACACTTTTTCAGATGAAACAGTTAGAAGACCCCTGATCTGTCACCTGTGGATACCACTATGTGTTTTTCCTGCACCACCGTTGCAAGGGGCTATCCTTTGAACAGATTTTATAATTCTATTATTTTGACCATTTAGCACAAATGATAGGGTGGTGATGCTTTTTGTAAAAAGTAAATATAAAAATTTCCGTGTGGCCGGGCCTGCTCAAAACATGTTTCAACATGCCCAGACACGTATTTCTTGCTATGAGTTTCACGAACACTTTGTCTAAATAAAATACTCAGCTGATGCTGTGTAAATAAAGCTGTTGCTGTTTAAACGCACGTGTGTGTTTTCATTTAAAAAATCCTCTGTAGACAAAAACTTTATAGCAGTATAGAATAGTTTAATTCAAAGCATAAAACTTTACACGGAGAGCCAATGGCTTTTAGAGACAGTTTTTCACTTCTTAGGCAGTGCTGTTGGTGTTTCTTGGTCTGAGGCAGATACTTTCAGGCATTCCAGATGATCATGATTCACGGTGTTGCCCATAACAGAAGATGGTACGTTCAGCTCAGCCATGACTTTCATAGAGATGTCCCAGCCTTTAGGTGGACATTTACTAGTCCTGGCATGAGTCTAAAGGGTTCTCCGGATCAAGTCAAGCATGTTAGAACCCTTGACGAGCATCCGTTTGTAGACAAAACCCCCTTGATCATCCCAAAAAGAAATATCCTTGTGCTGGCTCAGCTTAGTGAGCAGTACTTTATCATTTTTCCTGTATCAGGCATGTACATTATCCAATACTTCCTGAACAATGGTGTCAGGGTTCGTGGGAGTTTCTAGAAGGTTTCTGGCTTCTAGGGGGGTCTGTTCTGGCAGAAACAGTGTTAATTTCCCTCTGTCCAGATCATCCTGCTTTACATAGGTCAGGTATTTCTGAAGCACACAGTTTAGCCTTATAATATTCTGCTAAACCTGGCCTTTGGAGAATATCCCTCATTTCAGCATCCAAAAGCGGGTTGCCTCAGTTCTGATATTTTCTTGAGGTGGTGGGGGAGCCCTTAATTGTTCCAGCTCATGTTTGGGCACCAGGTACATTTTTTCTGCATGCTCCATCACCAGCTAGCCAAAAGCCCTGTAATCGGAGGGAGAGCAAAACTTAACAGATTAATCCCCTAGACAGTTTCACCAGCTGCTTCTTTTTTTTTTAAGAGACAATCTTTTGTTACTTAGGTTTTTTATGATCCCATGTCTCTTTTTCAGCACACAAATTTGATGTGGTGTGAAAGGGATGTTTCCTTTCAAGGTGTTCAGAGCAATTTCTGAAATGGCCATTACTAAATTGTTAAACACCGAGCTTTTCTCTGCTGTGGGGAGGATTGAAGTAGCAGTTTTAAGAAAGCCAAATTTATTTTTATGCAGTTAGACTTGTTTCCCATCCACCTTCTCGAGAGCTAAGAAGAGGCCGCTGCTATATCATCTGTTTTTATTCCCACCCTCTGTTTTTTTAAAGTGTAAGCAGCCAGTTGGTTGGGAGCAAAATGCCTGGTTCTTAATCTAAAAGCGTCCGGGGTAGAAGCATTTAAATCAACCACCAGATACCGTAAGGTGTTTTAGTGGCATCCTCAAAAGCTTCTAGAAAGAACTGGGCCTTACTCGGGTACATCTGCCGCACCAGGGACACTCTCTGTAGCATATCCCTGGGGTTTTTAAACAAAACCATGTATTTTGTGTTAAGGGCAATGGTGCAGCTCCTTTTCCCTTGACAGAAAATATTTTGAACCATATACATAATGCTAAGATTCCGATGGTGCACGTACTTGGTAAAGGCTTTCTCAATTTCACCGCTGTCGCAGGCAGAGTCCATCAAATTATCTACCGCAACCATATTTATTTTATTAGGAGGAAACAAACAGTTGTCATTGAGACTGTCCGGCAGATCTTCCACAAACCTGATAAAAGGATATTTACAAAGCAGTTCTTTATACAAAGGCTGCCAACAGCTATAGCAGCACACGATATTCTCAGGCATAACAGACAACATTCTATCAGCGTGATCCAAAAGTTTTTTTATAAAGTAACTTTTACCACAGTTGCTAGGGCCTGCCAAAATCACAGAAAAGGGGTGCTTCAATCACATATCCATCTTTAAAAACCATAGGGGAGGCTGTTAAAGTTTTCTGTGAGGACCCTTTTGTCATAAACAACTTCCTGTGTTTTTCTCAAGGTTTTGGTTTCTATCATCCACTTGCTTTTGTTCCTGATGATAGAGCGCTGTTGTATCACGATTGTTTTCGGGATGTCCCCAGCAGGGTTTGCCCCATAATCTAGAACAAGATCTCTCAAGGTTTCAAAGTTGATTTTTTCACTGTTGGCCACATTCAGGGTAATCCCTTTGACCTTCAAGCAAACCTTTCCCCGAGACAACTTGTACCTATAGGTTTTTGGACTGGCTGACACAAACGCTATGATGTGTTCATCTGGTGGGATTTCGCTGGTGAGCTCACCTAAATAATCGCCTAGCAGGGGGTTCCAATCTACCTTGCAGCTCACAAATATCACGGAATCTGTGTCATGGTACAGACACTGGTCTTGCAAGCTGTCTAACAGCTCATACAACTCTAAGCATGCATAAGCGGTGGTGAAATAGGATATACAGATGTTTGAATTACCAGAGACAGTGTAACGCTCTTTGGCATGCTTCCAAAACATGCAGGCTGCCTCATCATCAATAAAGTCGCAAGATGAAATTTCATAGGTGGGAGAAAAGAGGTAGCCAAAGAGTTCTTCGGGGGGTCTCTCACGATGCTGGTGTTGGGCAAGTTGGTTCTCTGACCAAATTTACCCCACAAAGAATTTAGAAACAATTTTGCTATTTGCCGCTTTGCGGGGTTGGGTTTGATATGCTCTGGGCGTGAGGTCATGCCTTCTTTTTGCAAGAAATTGGCCACATATCTCTCTTGTTTTTCTTGGTCGGTACACTAGGCTGGGTAGCTCAAGGCTTCCTGCTTCTGTCGGAGGTGAATTTTTATATACCATGAAAAAAGGGTGCTAGATCTCTCAGCAAAATGCCAGACTTCATAGATTTGAGCTATTCTGTACCCCTTGGTTATAGCTTTATTCAGTTCTGGTGTGCACCACGTGCCCAGGAGGGCCCTCTCTTCATCAGTGTGGTCGCACTTTGCTGTCTTGTTTCCACGCAGAGGCAGCACAGCATGAACATAAGTTTCCCATTCACCCTGATGGGTAGCACAGGGAAAAAAAGTTTCGCACTGAGTACAGTTTCACCTTGGCTATTCCAAAATAGCTTGACAGGGGTTGGAAATTGTCACGAATGATTTCAGGGTGTCCGGTTGGTTATTCCTTTGTTTTGTTTATGAAGGGGTAAAGAGTGGTAAAATCACAATAGTGTATTTGTTCTCTGGGTTTAGTTTGGTAATATAGACAGAAGGCATTAGTTCTCCCTACAAAAAGAGCATCCCTAGGCACCAGTGGAGAAGGCACCAGCTTAAAAAATCTGCCAGCTCCCCATCCATTTCTAACAGAGTCCTCCTCTCATGTTCCCAAATGGTCCTAATGGTAAACCCCTCTCTCTTCATATAATCAGTCTTGTGCAATGCCTAGTTATTCAGAAACCCAAAGATGGTTCCTGTCAATGGGTTATGGTCTTTCTCATTGTAGCAAGTGATCCAACCGTGGAAAAAACATCCGTTAAATTCAAACGCCATAGGTTCTGCATCAATGTTGGCATAGCCATCTAAAAAATAGGGGCCTACCCGAAATTCCCCACCCTGGAAGAATTTGAATATTTTCATTCTCCAAAATGTACATTAGCCACTGGATAGATGAGGCTGAAAACCTTTTTTTCTATCTGTGATAGTTGTCTGGGGGGAGAAGCGCTATGGTCTGCGGTTCCAAAAACATAAACCTGTACATGGCCATGCAGACGGAAGCCAGCGTGATGTATTGGAAAGGATCAATGGAGCGATCTGTTTTGGAGTTCACCATCTACTTTCACTCAGTCTACCCGCCATGTCATTTTCGTAATCTCATTGCTGTAGAGCCAGTAGGCCTCTTTCAAAATGTTTATGTCCTGCTGGCAATAATAGGCCAGCTCCTTTTGCATGTCAAAGGTCTTATTGTGGTTATTCTGATACCATTCTAAGAACTGTCCTTTCTCACCAAACATCATATTTTCAGCAGCATAGTACTCCACCTTTGGGAGAGGCCCCACATAATTTTGGTTTTCTGCAATGTTAAAAAAATGTGGGAAATTTGCTTCCTTCAAAACCCATCGCCCATGGAAGTTTCATTGGCAAAAAGTTTAAAGTATCTTTGAAATGGATGCCTAGTCTGGTCAGTTCAATGCACATGAGTTTACTACCCTGGGTGATTCATTTCACCTTCATTTTTTCCTTCAATAACTGGCTGACAATGAAGTAACCATCATAGCCATTGGCATTGTGAGCAATGAAGGTGTAGTCCTTGAACTTTTTATCCATAAAAACCTTAATAAAATCAGACAGACACTCTTCACCCTTAAACTCCCAAGTGCTTTCTGGCTTCTTGGGCTTAGCTTTACAAGCCTGTTGGGGGTTTTTGCCTGTGGCTTTCTGAGGTTTTTTTCCCCCCCATCTTTAGTTCCATTGCAAAAATGTAGTTGGGCACATGCATCCCCGTCTCCTGCACACATTCAAAATCATAAAAAATGTACCCCTCACCTTCTTCATGCTCTTTAATCTGGCACATGAAGCACCAGTGCTTGTTTACATCTGTGATTTTCCCATAACACTGTTTGCACTGCCTCCCTTTGCACTCATGGTTTTTGTTCACGTAAGATTTACACTCATCACACAGAGTTTTAGTCAGACATTCGATCCGCTATTCAGAGGCCAGGGCAACATGCCTTTCTAAGCACTCTTTGGAACAATAGAACAGCTTACAATTAGAGCACCTCTGTGTCCTGCCCACGTTTTCAGCGCAGTTCGGGGTCAGGCAAAGATGACATCAGAACCTGCACGCGTGGCTATGGATATACACCATCTGACAAAGATTGCAATAATTTCTCATGCCAAACATCTTTTTCACATCCAAAATACCGTAATTATTTTCACCATGCAGCAGAAGAAAACAGATGTTGAGGTATCTGGGTGTGTCCTGTGTTCTAAATAAACTCCACCCATTTTTTTCCTTATGCACCACTCTGTGAATGTTAACCTGTTCAAGGTCTTCAAACAGAGGTACTTGATGGAGCATAACCTTTTGATATATAGACATGCCTAATTTCCGTCTTTGGAAGGAAGTTCTTTGGTACCATCTAGCAGTTGGGCATCTCTGACCCCTCTACATTTTATAACAGCCAATAGACTGCCTGCAAAGCACAGGTTAGTATCATAGGTATTCAAGTCAATTAAATAATTCCTCTTTTTAGCAATGATCTGGGAATAGGGGATAGAGATTATAACTCTGCGGCTCCCACCGCCATGGCCTCTCACAATGACCACAACCAGCCAAAATGTCGAATTGAGCAATATTTCTCTCTGGCTTTGTAACAGGTTACTGAACCACTCTAAAAACAGCTCTAGGGTCATCTGGTTTAAATTAATAGATCAAGAGTATAAACAGTTTGCCATGCTATCTGCCTGAATATGTAACTGGACATAGTCATTGCCTGTGAATCTCTGGTGAAGTTCTGCTACAATTCCTCCTACCCCTCTGCTTATGGCTTTGTATGCCATGCATAATGGCACACACTCCAGATTCACAAAACGGAACTCCTCTGTGTGCCTCATGCCTCCAAACCTGGCTACAGACCACTCTTGCCTTCTCACCCACACCATAAGTACGTCCAGTAAAACATCCTCTGCTCAGGAGACCAGGGGACATTTGAGGAGTCCTCTAAACTGTCTTCTGCACCAGATTTGCTATTCCAACTCTCTGACATTTCAGGTCTTGGTGGTGGGGCAGGTCTGGGAGGCTGGGGAACATTTGAGGGACATATAGGTATTTAGAATTCATTTTATTATGATGATAGAGACACTGGTAGGCTTCCAAATTGCTTTAACACTGTAGATAGATCAATAAAACATTGCCCAACTGATTGCTGTCTCTCTGTCTCTCTCTCTTGCTCTCTCTCTTTCTATAGTCAGCCTTTGTTTTAATTGTGGAGGAACATAGATTTTGGGGTATTTTACAGAGTGACTTTGGGATTTTTTTTATCATGAATTTTTCAGTTTTCAAATAGGGAACACTAGGATTCCTACTAGGGAGGAAGGTGGCAGGACCCAGGCAGAGGAACCTGCTCAGAGCTGCCACCTTGGACCCAGGTGGAGGTGGCTGGCCTCCTGGCCATTTGGGGCCAGGAGGCCATGCTTTGACAGTTCAAAGCAGGCCACCACACTGGGACCATCTTCCGGGTGACAGCTGCCCAGATGGCTGGGCAGGGGCACACATGGCAGTAGTGCCGCACAAAGGCCAACTCTGCAACCACAGCCCACTTGCAGCTGGCTCAGAGGGACGGATGCCTCTACTAGCTGTGCAGTCCCCATCCAGGTCTGGAGGTGCACAGAAGTCCCCACTGCCAGACTGCTGCAGTGGGTAGAGGATGCAGGGAACTCTCAGGGCTGCTTCAGCAGTCCAGCTGGCACAAGGAGTAGTGTCACAAGTTACCAACTGGCTGGGGCCCATGTTGCCTCTCAGCTGTGTGTTCTTGGGGAACCCTGGCACAGGACGCAGTCTGTCTGACTCACAAAGAATCTCCCCTCCACACCTAAATAAAACTGATTAAGACGCAGTGAGAGACACACCTAAGACCCTCCAGACAAGGGTGACAACCATGAAACAACTGCCCTAGGTCTCATTTGCATCCGAGATGGAACCATATGACAACTTATTTACATGGGAGATGGAGAACACAACACCTGAAGCAGAGACTGCAGTGAATTCTGGGATCAGAGAAGCAGGGGAGCACTGCATGATGGGGAATCTGTGCTCCAAATGCTAATCAACCCATGTTTACACACACTCAGCTCAGCATTTATCAGACCAGTTCTAACCTGGATTTACAAAGGACTCCCCCCACCACACACACCCACCTGCCCACACCTCTAAGCAGAAGTAAACTTGAATAGGCATCTCGGGCCGTACATTCCCCAGTCCCACTATGGGAGGCCTATTTAAACTTGATTGGTTAAAACTCAGTTGCCAGGTTAGGGAATGCTGAGGAAAAGAGATCGAGTCAGAGGGAGTATGGGCAACATTTGAACAATGGTAAAGGGGTTCATCACAGCATCCAGCCTGCTGGAGCCCTGACCACAAGTGTTGTCATACTTTTCCCGAGACGACTGGTGGAAGTCCTCTCCACAAAAGGTTATGAACACCCCAATAATTGCCTTAAGTCTGTTAAAAGACTATAGTAAGATCTGGAAAAGTCATACTAAGCTGAGGCTTGTGCACAACAAGTAAAAATCCAAAATCCTGATGCTGCAAGCTATCTATTGTTTCTGAAGAAACCATGAGATATCCCATCAGTATATCTGCTATCCATAGGAATTTCAAGCTGGCTCCCGAGTATCTGGTTACTCCCTAACTTTATGTGTTTCCTGATTATCAATCAGTTTCTTGAGATGTTCCAAACCAGATAACCCCTTGTCAATAGAAAAGACAATGATTTACACTATTGAGAATGCTTTGAAGAAGCTGAACTGAGGGTATAAAAATCTGTAAAAAAAAGCAGCAGTGTGTGTGCTTCAAGAAGAAAAAATCTCTCTGATACCACCCACTGTTCATCTCGAGAGGCTGGAGGAAACATATTGTCTCCCTTCAAGGATTGTGCTACGAACTTTACCTGTCAGCTTTGCAACTCGAGTACCTTGGACTGGTGAAATCCCAGTGCTCTCTCTCTCTCTTTTCTCTCCAGGCATAAATTTCTGAACCCGAACTGTACTAGTTAAGTTTGAGCTAAGTTTCTCCAAATACTTAGTGAAACCAGGGTATTATTGTAGTTTTTGTGTTTGTTTTTCCTTTGCATGTCTATTACTATTAGTACCATTATATATTTCATATACTTAGCAATAAATAACTTTTATAGTCAAACTGGTAGTAACTGGGTACATTTTTCCTTCTCTACTTCTCCTTCCTCACTTGCTCTGCAGCAATGCTTCTTTTACCTAAACTAAAGATCCCTGGTAAGCCCCAAAATACTGTGGGGTCTCCTCATCAAGGGGCTAAAGACTGGAACATTCTGAGTTTGAAACACATAAGGGGGTCAGCTTGTACAGGCTGATTGACCCAGTTTGGCTCAGACATGCCCTAATGAACTGAATGCTGGCCCATGAGGGTGTCAGCTGGACACCCAGCCGGATTCAGAAGTATTCTGTTCACCTGTGTGCTTGTGTCTGACTGCAGTTTCTTGTTGCTCTGATGAACTGATTCTTGGCATATGAGAGTGTCAGCCTGTCCATGCTGATCAACCTGGCCGGGTCAGGTGTGTCACGTTAATCTGTGTGTGTTTGTGCGTGTATGACTGATTTGGTGACTGGAGAAACCCAGCCCCATTGAAACTGAGTCCTCCAAGATAGCTCCATTGGGGGTGAGGATTTGCAGAAGGGAGATATACAGCTCCGTATAGAAACACAAATCACACAAGCAGCATATTGATAGAATTACCAAGACCCTAGAAACGTGTCCCTAATAAATGAGCACACTTCAAAGTAATGGGCAAATCTGGTAACACCCAGAAGCTCCTGTCTATTTGTCCATTTGAAATTGCCATGGGCTCTAAGGCCCAACCAGTAAATTAGTACTACTCACTACATGGGGCCTAATGGATGAATGGAACAACTGATTTCATGGGACAACTAAGGAAAAAGCAGGATAGGAGTGATATGGGGGTTAAAGGATTAAAATGTGAAGAAAAGTTCTCCAGACTGGGACACTGAGCAGAGGCCCCTGGGCCACACCCACTGGTCCTCAAAGGCATCCAAGGAGCTAGTGGATGCCATCCACTGGTGCTCTGCCCAGAAATGTGCATGGACAAGTGAAAGAAAAATGGCCCCACAGTCTCTGGGCACCTTCCTGGCCAGAGTCCTCTTCCTGGTCAAGTACAGGGCCCACTTAGCCAGGGCCAGGAGGAGGTTGACCAGGAGGTCCTGGGACTTGGGGAGGATGTGGATGGGGTAACCAAAAACAAAAAGGTTGGGGGGTGTAATTCAATCAGAACATCAGGAGAAGATTCTGGAGATGGAGGTGGAGGGGCTACAGCCTGAGACACTCAAGAGTCATGTGTGCTAGGGTCTCTCTCTTCCCACAGAAGGGGCAGGAGACTGGGGTCTCTGTGAAGCTCACCACATACATGCCCATGGTGACAGCTCCATTGAGAAGCCACCAGCTGAAGTCCCCAGTGGCTCATGGGACGAGCTTGGAGTACAGACTCAGATACTGGGGTGCCCCAGTCACACCCTCACCGAGCAGATCCTGCCTCTTGGTGTCTGGGTGGGATGCGAGGGCAGCATGATGGATTGTATGGCACACAAGCATGTAGAGCTGGCAGTGATGGACGGTGAAAAAGCAGACTAGTCTGGTGTCCTCCAGCTGGCTTAGGTGGTGGAGTGGGGAGAGCCATGAGGCCAGACAAGGCTCTGGCCCCACAACAAACTCTGGTGGCCTGGAGGACACAGGGGAGCGGGGACCGCCAACACACAGAACCTGGTCAACAAAGGAAGAGCATCAGGAGGTAGGGCAGATTTCACCTCCTGGACCAGACAGCAGGTTGCATGTGTTGTGGGTAGACCCATGCACTAGGCCAGCACAGCAGGGTCCACCCATTCCTGCCTATCATAGTCCATGAGATCTCTGATACAGGAGACACCAGCCAGGATCAACCTCTGTCGCAACTGAGGCACTTCTGCTGTCGGCACCTCCAGCTGGGGATTCCAGAGGAGGGGCTCGATGAGCAGGTCGGTGCCCTGGGTGAGTGTTGCTGGGGACCTGGAGGTGGAGACTAGCCTCCAGGCCTGGAGAAGGTCCTGGTATAACTCTGGCAGCCCTCACAGGTCCTACAGGGAGAAGCCTAACAGGCTGAGGAGCTGCCAATTGTATTGGAGCCCCCAAAAGTGGCAGAGGAAGGCACGGCCCAGGTAGCCACATGCCACTTGGCTACTGACACCATATAGCAGTTGCTGCAGGGCCTGAAGGCAGAACATCAGGACCTGGCTGAACAGGCAAACCAGGCCCTGGCTGCCCTCCCGTAAAGAGAGGCTCAGGACCTCTGCAGTGACCCAGTGTTGTCCTGGCCATAAAAACTCCAGCACCCATCTCTAGAGCCCTTCCAGGAACTCAGGGGGCACAGAGCATGGACAGGACCAGCTGGTTCAGCACCAGCACTCTCCCACTCAGGGAGAGACATCTCAGGAGCCATACCCATGCCCAAAGCTGCTCCACCACACTTGCCTCCAGCTAGTGTCAGTTCTCCAGTGGGGAAGTCTGTGGGGAACAGGTAGACCCCCAGGTAGAGCAGTGAGCCTGCACTCCAGTAGGTTCTGTGGAGAACAGGTGGCTGTGAGCTCAACTTCCACCAGTCACCAACAATCAGGCCAAAGCTCTTGACCCAGGTGACCCAGACAAAGGAAGCTGCCGAGTACAATGCCTGGGAGGCCTCCACCTGCACCAGATTCCCTGAGTCCTGGACTGTGAGGAGTGCATTGGTGGGACCAGCCACACCACCGGCTCCTGGAGCATCAATCCCACTACCCACCTCCGCAGAAGGACAAGAAAGGGCTCAAGGGCCAAGGCAGCCTTGATGCGCCCCTCTCCTGAATGGGATGGGCTCCATCAGGGTCCAGTTGAGCTTGACCAAACACTCTGCAGAGGCATACAGCACCTGGAGAGCCTGCACAAAGCTGAGACAAAAGCCAAAGGCTCACAGCATGCCTGTGAGGTACCCATGATCCACTCTGTCAAATGCCTTCTCCTGGTCCAAGGGTAGGAGGGCAAAAGACAGGCCCTCCCAGCATGCAACTTCCAGGTAGTCCCAAACCAGGTACAGGTTGTCCAAGATGAAATGCCCAGGCTGACTGTGTACATCTGGTTGGGATGGATCACATCTGTCAGCATGGACTGCAGGTGCAGCAAGGTGCCTTCACTGCCAGATTGTAGTCCAGGCAGAGGAGGGACATGGGATGCCAGTCCCTCAGGTCACAGGGATCTCCCTTCTTTGGGTGGAGCAACAGCATGGACCCCCGGCACAACAGGGAAAGAACCTGGTAGGCCTGGTAGAACTCCATGGTCAGCCTGTCGATGCCCCGTGCCTTGTTGCCAGGCATCAGGTGGAGGACAGCCGAAAACTTGGCCAGCATGAGAAGAGCCTCCAGCTGGTCCAGGTTGCCCATGTTGACCTGCGGGAATCCCTCCCACAGGGTCTGACAGGCTTCAGCATCAGTTGGGTAAAGGGAGAAGAGCTCTTTGTAGAAAGCCCACGCATGCCAGCAGATCTCACCTAGATCCATGAGGGGGGTTCTGTCACCTGCCAGATTGCAGGTGATGTACTTCTTGGCCCCCCACCTCCTCTCCAGGGCATAGAAGAAGCAGGACCTGTGGTCCTCCTCCCAAAGGAGCTGAACACATGAGTAGACAAATGCTCCGTGGCTGCGGTGGTTGTCCAGAGCATGAAGCTCTTCCTGCCTCTCCCAACACTCTCTAGAGGTATAAGTTGGTTGGGTCAGTGGTCAGGTGCCTCTCCAGCTCTAGCACTTCCTGCTTGAGTTGCTCCTGGACCACTTCCCTCTGCCGGGTGTGCCCCCGAGTGTAGCTGCAGCAAAAAAGATGGATGCTTACCTTCCCCACATCCCACCATCTCTGAGCCAAGGGGAAAGCTGCCTTTTGCTCCCACCAGGCCAGCCAGAACTCCTAGATGGCCTCCCTGAAGCCCACTTCCTCCAGCAGACTGGCACTGAAATGCCAGTAGGCCAACCCCAGATGCCCAAGCCCCAGCATGGCCTGGGCCCAGACAAGGTGGTGATCACTGAAAGGGGTCAGCTGGATGCCAAAGGAGTGGGCCCAGGCAAAGTGCAGCAAAGAGATATAAACCTGGTCTAACTGGGAGTGGCATAGCTGCTCCTCCCCTACCCTCACATAGGTGAAGGCAAGGGGTTCGGTGGGGTGACAGACACGCCAGATGTCCACCAGGGAGTAGCACATCAGGATCTCCCTGAGGATGCCCCTGGCAGCCTGGTTCCACTCCTTGCCTGACCAGTCTCAAGCATCTAGGGTGATGTTAAAGTCCCCGCCAAGGACAAGGCACTTGCGAGGGTTGAGGGTGTCGATGTATGTGGCCACCTGGCAGAAGAAATCCACCAAATCTGGGTCCCTCATGGGGGCGTACACTTTCAAAAGGTTCAGGACCAGCCCCTGCACCTGGACCCAGAGGTGCAGCAGGCAGCCCGGCACCACCTCAGTGTCCTGGGGAACCTCTGGCTGCAGGTCTGGGGAGAACAGGGTGGCCACCTCGCAAGAGGTGGCCAAGAGGTGACTAAAAAAGACCCTGCCTCCCCACTCCACCTGCCAATTAGGCTCACCGGCTGAAGTCATCAGGGTCTTATGCAAGAATTCCAGAGGGTACCTTCCCTCCTGAAGGAAGGAGAGCACCGGGGATCTCTGGAGACCCTTGCTACAGCTGTGGACATTGAGGGTCACGATCTTAAATGACCTCATGGCTGGTGGGGTGGAGTAGGTGGTTCAGCAGGGGCCTTGCACATCTCAATGCCCGGTGTGGGGCCCACCGGCTCATGTAGTACTCTCCCATACATATAGAGGGTGTCTATGAAACTGCGGGCCCACCTATAGATCCAGGTGTTGCAGCTTTGGGGCCCCTTGCCTTCCCCTGCAAGTGCCCTCACAGTGGCAAGGATGTTGTCAAAATTTCCCCAGCAGCCCAAGGCAAGCTGTACCTTGCAGGCAGACCACCAGGTGTAGTCACGGTCAAGAAATGCAAGTAGTTCACCCCTGGGGACCGCTGGGACTGACAGGTCTGCAAGCTCCATGGAGTCTGCTGGTTCTCAGGCATCCTCCTCCTGGTCCTGGGGCTCAGTGGGCTCCTTAGGCACCGTCTGAACCCTCCAGTCTCCTAAGACCCTGGACTCGGGTTGGGATTGGGAGAGCTCTGCAGCCCCTTGGGACAGGGGTGGGGGGTAAGGGTGTGGGTGGGGCTCCTTCACAAGTTGGTAGGGTAGAGCTGGGGCCCCAAGGGGTCTGTGCAGGGTCCCCAGCAAGATTGGTCTGTTGATTAGGGGACCCCACAACAACCCCCTCTGGTGTGGGACTATGGGGCAGGCTTGAGGTGAGGTTTTTCTGGGAGTGGGAGGAAAATGAGCCATCTGACACAGGGGTGATTTCAGTGTCTGCCTCAGGGTCCTGGAAAAGGGGACCTCCTCCCTCAGGACTCACCAGGGTGAACCGCAGGGCCTCTGTATCCCCCAGATCATCAGAGGGAGGAGATCTACTACCAGGACTTTCTTTGCGTAGGCTGACACCTCTTCCTCGGCACCTGTGGTCTCAGGGGGTAGGCCCTGGTCAGCAGAATGAGGGGCTTCCTCCATGAGCTCCTGTTTGGGACTGTCTAGCATCCGCAAAACCTCCTACATAGGATCACCTGTTTGATCTTTCTCAAGGGTCTGGTGTCAGGCACAGCTAAAGAGGCCCCCAAGGGCTGGGCCACTCTTTCCCCGCATGTGCTGGTCTTGGGAGGGGGAAAGGAGTCCTCCACATCAGAGTCCATCTGCACCGGGGCCTTTCTCTTGCCTTTGTGCCAAGAGGACCTGCACCCACTCAAGCATGGGGTGATCCTTAGGTAGACAGGTTCCAGTAGGAGAAAGTGAGTGTTCCAGGGATGGGTCAGCTATGATGGGGGCATGACTAAGGGCAGGGGGCCCTGCCCTCTCCGGGATTCCACCAATTTTGGTTGCAGGGTGGGGACCCTTGAGCTCACAGGGGTCTTATAGTTGTGGCTGGGGTGCCAGCGGGGCCTGAGGGGGGAGGAGTGCTGGTGGTAGGGGCACTACTCTTGCCAGTGGGGCCTGCAGATGCCCTCCCCGCCCGGCCAATGGGGCACTCATGATGCAAGTGCCCCAGGGCATGGCACCAGAAGCAGTGCAGGTCCCCTATTAAATAGAAAATCCTCACCAGGCCCCCCTTTTAAGGAATATCCAGGAACCCCTCAGCCTCCAGCTGTGCTCCTGCTGCCAACTGGATCACAACCTGGTGACAGAAAGAGCGCACGTGGTGGAGGCCAGGGTCTTGGCATCCCAGTGAGAGGACCACCACCAGGGAGATAACTCTCCCCAGGGTTTGGAGCTGGGAGAACAGGACCCAATTAGGATATAGGGAGGGACAGAGCTGAGGGCTACCCTGGTCCCCAGCTCTTCTAGAGGCTTGAGCACAAAATACTCACCTTCTACCACAAGCCTCCTCTCCACCACCTTTTGTGCAGAGGCCTATGAGGCAAGGAAAAAGGCCCCCTTGCCATGAAAGCAGGAGGCTGCCTTGATCTTGGGGGCCCCCACTACCCAAGCCAGGGCCTGCACCAAGGTCTCAAAGTGCAGGTTCTCCCACTTGGACAGTTGGCACTTCACCCCGTGCTTGTGGGTGAGTGCAGGAAAGGGGGCCACCCTGCCCAAGCTGGAAGGGCTGGTGGTGGAGGGTCCAGGCCCCCCAGCTTTGGGTCTCTGCACAGCTGCCTGTATATAGCTGAGGTTCCCACCCCCCAAGGGGCTGTGTTGGTGGGGCCAGGGACAGGGACAGGGACAGGCTGAGTGGGTGTGCTGGCTGGTGTAGCACATCTGGTCCCCTCAGGCACTGGTGGTCTAGGTTTGGGGGCAGGGCCCTTGCCCTTCCCATGCACATCTGTGGAGGAGGTTGAAAAGGAGCCCTTCTCACTGCCCTTGTGTCCTTGATGGTGGGAGAGGGGGCTTGGGAACCCTTCCGGGGCAGGACCTGGCCAGGGGAGAACCCCTGGCTCTGTTGACTCCCTACCAGAGTCCCACCTGCCTCCTCAGCAGAGGTTGGAGGCTTCTCCACCCCTGGAGGAGGTTGGTCAGACCCTGCTTCTGGGGTGGAGGCTGCAGGCACATGCATCCCCTTGGGGCCTTGGTTGGAATCCACCCCCATAGTCAGGGCTACAGGAAGCTCTGTTGGGGCATCTGTCCCCCCCCCCCCCCCCCCCCCAAGGTTCCTGCCTGCCATTGTTTCACATGAGGGCAGGGAAAGCAATAAAGAAAAACAAACTATCCAATGGGGCTGGTGAATCTAGTAGGTGCAGGTTGGGGTTGTGGAGGAGAACAGGGGTAGGGAGAAAGGGGGCTGAAGCTTCACTGATCTACAGCACCATGGGGAAAAAAGGGGAGGGCTATGCTTTGAGAACGTAGGGGAGGGGGTGTCTGCCTCAGGGTCCTGGAAAAGGGAACCTCCTCCCTCAGGACTCACAAGGGTGAACCCCAGGGCCTCTGCATCCCCCAGCTCATCAGAGGGAGGAGGGTCCACTGCTCACACACACACACACAGTGGGAAACTTGAGCTGCCTTACTCATCCATGCAACAAACACCAGAGCAGGGGAAGTGGAACACAGGACTTAACACACAAGGGCAAGGACACACAGGGAAGGCTGCTGAGGCAGATGTAAAAGATGGCTGGAGCAGTGGAGGGGCTTTGTTTGTTAAAGATCTGTCCCGGAGCTCCTCAGACCTCCAGCCAGGTGCTCAGCAGCAGAGCAGTAGGCAGGAAGACAAAGCAGGATCAGATGCAGTGAGGTTGCTGTAGGGGAGGGCAGAAGCAGTCAGTCAATTAGGGAGTAATCCAGTGTAGGTGTGGTGTCAGGTGGCGCAGGGTGGTGCAGCAGGGAATCTCCCTCTCTCCTGAGAAGGGGCAGTGGCAGAACAACGGCAGCAGCAACAGCAGCAGTGATGGTAGGAGCCATCCAGTTCAGTCACTCGGGGTGTGTTTTAGGTGAAAGTGGAGGTGAAGGTGGGGGTTGGCCTGCCAAGGCAGCTGGGGCAGGCAAGGCATCTCTAGGCTCTGGCAATGCTGGTGGGGGAGGGGCCCACAGGCATTGCAAGCTCCCTCCCCAGGATGACCACCAACCACAGCTTGCCAGCAGGCTGGAGCAGGGGTGCAGAAGCTCAGGTACAGTGCTGCGGTGCTATGTTGGGGTGTGGTGCTGTGCAGTGGGCCCCTCCCCAAGCAGGGATAGCAGCATGCAGCAGAGGATCCTCTCCGTTGGTGGTGGGGCAGCAACAGCAGCAGCCCAAGTCAGGAAGGGGTGCGGCCAACTTACTCCAAAAGCTCTGAGACCAAGCCAGCAGCTAACAGTAGCCAGAGGTAGGAAAGGGCCTAGTCATCTTCTCCTCAGAAGCTCCTGAGGCCAAGCTTGCAGCAACCAGCAACAGCAGTATCAGCCTGGGACAGGAAGGAGTGTGGTCAACTTCCTCCCAGAGTTTCCTCCCCCAGAAGCTCCTGAGAGTAAGTAGCTCTGAGCTACTTGCCAGGGCAGCTTTTTGTACTGATGGGGCCAAGACAGGGCAGCCTTTTATACTGCTTGAGCCAGCACACATGCTGGCCCCAGGCTCTAGCTCCCCCTGGCTGAAGATCCTGGAAGGTTATTTTGCCCCAAGTGGCACAACTTGCGTCACACCAAGGTGCATGTCTGGGCACATGCACTGAGCCAAAAAGGCCCAGCTCAAATTTGCACCACTTCTATTTGAGCAGCTGTAAGCATAAATGCCTGTCCTATGGGTCCTGGGAACGTGTGTTCCCAGGACCCAGCTCAGCTTCAGACATCTTAATTTAAGCTCCCTGAACCTGACCTTGGTCCAACATGTGTTGGCATTCACTGCTTGCTGGGAGAGGCATGGGCAGCTGGAGGTAAATCAGGAGGGATTTGTGGGAAGTCTGGGCAGAGGTGGAGGCAGGGGCAGGGGCTAGCAAGTCCAAGGGGGTTGGCAGGTCCACAGGAGGTGTAATCATGGGTGGGGGGGATAGCCCAGTGAATTTGGGGGTAAGAACTGCATGGACCTAGAGCTTTCCCTGGGGCTGTGCTGTCAACACATGTAAGCATTCACTAGGCCAGGATCAGGGGTAGATCTGAGCTGGTGCAGTCAAACCTTTCTTTGATTCCTGGTCCACTCAAACAAAGTGGTTTAAAACAAAGTGCTTGGCAGTTTTGGCAGCATTTCTATTCTGGAAGCAGTGAGGAAGTCACTTGATTTCATGGTTCATAATCGGCCTGATACCTTCTAAACTTTTCGTTCTACAGGTGTTAATGATCCTCTCTCCTTTTTAACTGTCCTGAAGTTCAACTAATCAAACTAACCTTTCTTTTGCATTTCTGCTTCTGTTAGCTGCTCTTGGTGATGTAACTCCTATTTCACAGCCCCACAGACTTTTTTAAATTCCAGATAAAAACACTGATTCAGAGATGGAAATAACTTTCAGTGAGGTACTGAATGCACAGTCAAGATGCTCACCTCATTGTGAAGCTGAGCCTGCAACACCACATACTGCCTTGGGAAGTGCATTGGCTGTGCCTATACCTGGAATGAAGAGCACCAAGAGTTGGGAGTCTCACTGCTCCCAGTCCTCAATGCCAGCCATGTTACCATGACCCAGTGACCCACATGAAAACTCTTAGGAATGGTTCCTGAAGGACGTCATCTGAACCAAGTACGCTGGTGACCTGAGAGTGGAATCAGAGCAAGGTCTTTCTTCATACCCAGCAGGAGTTTCACTCAGTTTGAGGGCTGGTGCTTCATCCACCACACCTGCCTCAACGGTGCTGTCCAGTACTGTAACTGTTACAATAGGCCCCAACACTGCAGCTACAAGACAAAGACCTACCCCCATGTGCTATGTGCCTGAAAGCTCCATGCCAGAGCGTGGCAGCTGAGCCACAATACTGTCCAGGGCTGACTGGCCCAGGCCATCCCAGCCTCAGCGGGGACCATGTCCATCAACTGTACCAACCCAGACCGTGAGAGCCAGCTGCACCCGGACATCATTGTGATCAACAAAGACAGCAAGCATGTCATGATGGTAGATGTTACCATTCCCTTTGAGAACTGGCAGAAAGCCTTTGTTGAGGCCTGCAAAAGGAAGCATAAAGAAGTACCAGCCACTGGAGGACATCCTGCAGATCCTGGGGGTATGACACTATGGTCAAGACACTGCTCGTTGGGGTGCTTGGAGCATGGGACCCCAGCGATGAGAACATCATGTGTGCCTGCTGTGTATCCCACTGCTACACCAAGCTGATGCAGTGCCTCATGGTGTCTGATACCATCCGCTGGTCCAGGGACATCTACAAGGAGCATATCATGGGACAGCAACAGTATGTGGACCCCACCCAACTGCCAACTGGAAGCAACTCAGAAAGGACTGCCTGACTACCCGCTGCTGCTACACCTAAAGGATTCAAAGGACTTTCCAAATCCTGGACTCTTTCTTACCCCAAGAACTGTATCCTGCATCTCTCTATCTAGTGGCCATCTATAAACTGGCCAAGGGACACCAGCAGGCAATGGGAGAGTCCCTGTTACCCCCGAGCACTACTGGGCGTAATAAGGAATAATAGCCATAAGTTGATGGAGAGTAGATTCAGGCTAGATATCAGGAGACACTACTTCACAGTCAGGGCAGCTAGGATCTGGAACCAAGTTCCAAGGGAAGTGGTGCTCACTCCTGCCCTGTGGGTCTTTAAAAGGAGGCTGGATAGACACCTTGCCAGGGTCATTTGACCCCAGTATTCTTTCCTGCCCATGGCAGGGGGTTGGACTTGATGATCTGCTCAGGTCCCTTCCGATCCTACCAACTATAAAGCTATGAAACTATTTGTAACTCTGGGTGTGCACACAAAACACCTCCCTACTTGAATACATTATCGTTGTGTGTGGTCTCTTGTATATTCTCTACTATATAAGTATCGAACCCTCTCCCCCACCTGCCCCTGCTTCCCACCTCTTTACCCTCAGGCTTAGTTGGCGGCATGTTCCTTATGTAACTTAGTTGCATTCAAACCCCTACCCCCACCTGCTACCATGTAGCCCCTTGCTCAGGCCCACTGTATTTCCTTATGCCTTAAAATTTTGTCATCTTGAACTTTAATATTTTTGGCACCAAGGGGAATGTGTCAGGGCTAGCTCTGGCCCTCCTGGTGCTGGCCTAGTACTGCAGTATCTCCAGGCCTGGTGCCTGTTCCCTGCAGAATAAACACCTGCCTGTTTTTTTAAGAGCCACACACACACACACACACACACACACACACACACACACACACACACAGAGTTCCTATCAGTATGTTGCCATATGTTTTATAGTCATGCTCAGTGTTGGCTGCATTTAATCAATTTTATACTTGGTTTTCATTACTGACCACATGCTGCTTTTGGCAGCAGTTTAATGATAGACAATGTATTTACTGAGGTTACCTTGTTTGTGAATGTATGACAAGGGGCTCCCCACTGCCCGCCCCCCACCCCCACACCCCTTCCCCCTCACCATATTGCTTGGGGGGAAAAACCTCATCCTATGTTCAGGTAAATACCATAATCCCTTACCTGTTCTGCCATTATTCTAGGCTGTTTGCCTCCTTCCCTATCTTTGCTACCAACTGTGCTCATCATCTGATAGCTGCCCCTATTTGAGAAGACAGAAATAAAAAAGATATTAGATACTTCAGCCTTCTCTGCATCATCAATGTCCAAAGAAACAATAGGTCTGAGTCTGATCTCATTTATGCTAATAAAAAATTGGAGGTACCACACTGAAAATAATAGAGCAAAAACAAGCATGAGTTCAGAATTAACCCCAATTAGGCACTGGCATGACCTGATTTGAAACTGAAATAAATCTGAAGTCAAAATAAAAAAAGAAGTTAGCAAGTTTATTTCCCCAAGTCCCTTTGCCACTAGGTGGTGATAGCTGATAATGAATTGATGCAGAATTTAGATATTTTCTCCAACTTTTACTCTCCCCTGATATCTTCTATTTCTTTTTTAATCCCTTCAAATATGTTCCACAGTCTTCAGATTCACTGTTTAGAACTGTATAATCTCTGTTTTGGTTTAAAAAAAAAGTTAAAGGATTTTGATGACTCCTGAATAACTAGAAATAGTATTCAATTAAAAGCAGAACATGAATCTGAATAAAGGAGAAAAGCAATAAATGATGTAGCATTGTGGATCATTTGCTGCAATAGGAAATTAATAAAAAAAAACAGTATTTCAGACATCTCAGAACCTCATAAATGAAAAAATTGCTTAATATTTCTTTACCTCTTTTATCTCTCTCAGACAGAATAAAGAAGCTAGATGTACGTGTAACTTACCAGCTGAGACTATCTTCCAAGACAGAAAGTATGGTCCCATCTATGCGTTACAGGTATCACACAATTAACTGGCTAATTGCACAATCACTTTAAGACCAGCTACACATGCAAAGTAGCTATCACACACTATAAAGCTCCAGTCAGAGTTAGACCTCAAAAACATGTACTAACTTTATAGCTGCTTGTTATCAAGCTTTAATTTGTATGTGTAGCAGGGTCTCCCCTGCAGCTGGGAGTCCTGTCAGTTGACTGGGCTCCCACCCCCAGGGATGCATCATACCCAGTGTGAAACCCCTGGACCCTGGGAATCACGGCTGCCATCATCCCCAAGGCTCTGGGCTGCATGAAACCCTGGCCCACACAAGGCTTTCAGTTCCAGCTGGGCCACCACACAGACAGAACCAAGAGTCCCACAACTGATAGGGCTCCTAGTCATGCCTCATGTGTTGCCTCCTAATCATGCCTCATCAATTGCAGTCCTGGCTGTTCCTGGCCCCCATGGCTGGAAGCAAAGGGGGCTCCCAGCTTTAGGAGTCTACTTCTTGCCAGTGTAGGGGGAGCCCCAAATTGGCTCCCCTCCACCAGTAATAAGGCACAATTGGATCTAATGAGCAGTTCCGCAATCTTGCCTCCTGTCATGCACGTGTGACATGGCAGGAGGTACAACTGTGTGGATCATGCAGTAGATCCAATCGTTCCTTTACCTGCATGTATAGAGAGGCCTATAAGAGCCATACTGGCAAGGGAGTAGAGCATAGCCATGCTTAGCAGCTGCTCAGCTGGGGTGACATTCTGTTGGGGCAATAGCTAGCTGGCATAAATTAGAGAAGCTCCTAACTGCTCTGATGCCCAGTACAGATCAGATCAACTATTCCCCTAATGGCTGCCTCCCCCGCATCCTTTTTGTGGGCCCAATAGGTACTGCTTTTCTGATTAAACAAATATATTGGTATTTTAGTCCTCCCTAAACATAATTAAAGATTGTTATTCCCATTAGAGGGATTCAATCTATTTGGAAAAGAATGAAATGATTCAATTCTAAGAAATGTAAAAGGACTAATGTACTGTGGAAAGGTTAATTACTAAACTCCAAATGACCTTTTGCTTTGACTGTATGCCTATCTACCACATAATTCACCAAGACGATAGCTATTTCTGCCTTTTTTAAAGGATGTTTGTGAATGGCTTGTAAGGAGACTTACAACTCCCACAAGGGCACCTGGAACCTAGCCTGGAATAGTCTCTTCATGAGGAGGAAAGAGTTTTGAGCCTATGAAGAAAGGGGAATGACTATGAGGAGTGGGTAAAGGCTGGTATGTAATGGAGAAGGGTCATACCACAGAAACAGCAGTAGAAAGGTCTGATATCCACCTTCAACATGAGAATGGGACAAACAGTATGGATGGCCCTGAGAAGGTCAGGAAGCAGCAGGGAATGACTTATATTCACTCCTCTCCCCAGTCTGTGTTGGGTCACCATCAAATGATGCAGGTTGTCTGGCAAGATCATGGCAGATCTCTTACCTATTTCTGTGGAGTGAATTAACTGGCTACGCATGAGAATCAGAATTTTAGCTAAATACCTTGTGTAGAAGTCAAAATTTTATCCAGCTCTAATCACCACTTCTAAGCTTGGAAGAGCAATTCTGGTGACATTTGCGGCAGATACAAGCAAGGTATATGAGCAGGTACTGTTTGCTTGGACACTTGCCTTTTTGGAGGAACATAGGCACCCCTCATGTTACTGTATGATCCTTAATTAAGCGGCTTCTAGTTCTCCGCTCCATAACTATGTCTCTTTAACTGTAATCCTCTATGCCTTTTTCACTTCTCTCCAGTTCCCAATTCTCTGATACAAAAGTGCAGAATGATTATGATGACTAAGCTCACCTGGCTAGATTATAAAGATTGATGGGTGTGATTTCAGGACCAGTTCTGGTTGCTCCTTTTATCCACAATCTGTATCAATGTAATTATGTATCCAAGCCAGATAAAGAGCTACTTACCCTCTGGCAAAACTCTTCATGACAATGAAATTACAGGTGCAAATACATTGCAGTTGCTGCCCCTCAGAGAGAGATTCCTCAGAAGTTAGAAAATGTCCTAAAAATGTTTTCAATTTGCTGGCCTAGCTTCTTTTCAACTCTGCGACAAAACAAAAGGCTGGCATTGCCTTACTTTACTGAAGTTATTTTTTTCTAATCCTAAAACAGCACTGCATGGCTAAGGTGACCAAACACTGGGGAGTAATGACAAGTAAACAGAATGCACGGAAAGCATTTAAAAGTTTGAGAGCAAACTACAGGCTAGAATTTGTCTGCATGTAACATTAGGCAAGTAATTTTGCATTAAAAAAATTAATATAAATCAATTTAATCAAATAAAGTGCCAGTTTGAATAGTTGGCCTAGTTACAATCCTAGCATGAAAATCATACCAATGAAATTTCAGATTGATAGGTTTCAGTTAGGTCAAGCTGGAGAGAAAGAAACATAGCCATATATTGGAGACTTCTTTTGGGTTTAACTATGGAATGGACTAGCATTGTTCTTCTTTTACTGTTATAATGACTAAAATCTCACTCATGCACCTTGTTTAGATTATCTGCACTTTGGTTTCCCACTAAAGTAACTTGTGTTAACACTCATAACTTCACCTGTCCTTTAAGTACTTTACTAAGAACATCACAAGTACTTCTCAGTTTGCTCAAGGACTTTTACACAGGCAGGAGCAACAAATCAGTACTCCTTGGAGAACCGTGTAATGGCTTTTTTTTCTTTTACAAGCATCCTGCTTATGTATAGACAATGTGATGCAAAGTAAAAAATGTTACTAAATTGAAAGAAAGCAACCTATGTTAGTACTTAAGCAATTGAAAGACTAAAAATAAAATATTTTTAGAATGAATGACACTGACTGGCTCACATCTCTACAAAGCAACTGGGAATAGGAGTCACATGCGGCTATGATGAGAGACAGCTTATGCAAGCATGCAACTCCTGGGTACCTCTGTTTGGCACAGGAAAGCTGTACTCTCTGATGTGTTACAGTAAATTTTACTTTATTTGGTTTATATTTGTTGTTCAGCAGCTTTCATTAGCACAATTCAAGCTACCTTTTTCACTTACTTGCTCTTCAATCCTTCCCTTTGTACCCATATTTTAAGATTATACATACTGATGGAAAAATTACCAGTTATATTCATGGCACTTCAGAAATAAAAAGGAACCACAATCCAGCGTAAATTACTAGTTGGACAAGAACTTCAGCTTGTTCCAAGCCAACTCAGGCTTCAGGTCAGCAATAGATAACCAAAAATTAGCCCCAGAAAAGACACTGACTTAATCCATTATTTTAGGCCTCAGGTGCCTCTACACTAATGCTCGTAGTATGGGGTGTAAGCAGGAGGAACTGTGTCTCCTGATTGCAAGTAAGAACCTAGACTTAGTAGGTCCCACAGAAACCTGGTGGGACCCTACCTATGACTGGGCAGTGGGCATTCGGGGGTACACCCTATATAGAAGAGACAGGACAGAGAGGAAAGGTGCGGGGGTTGCGCTCTATGTCAAAGAGCACCTCACATCATCAAGAATTAGCTTCGGGTTAGAGGAGGGTCGAGCAGAGACACTATGGGTCAAACTACAAGGGGGGGAGTCGCAAAAGGGACCTTACGGTGGGTGTCTACTACAGACCACCCAACCAGGGGGAAGAGCTAGACCAGGACTTCTCCAGTCAGCTTATGGAGGCAGTTAGGTCAAGGGATGTTATTGTCATGGGTGACCTAAACTACCCAGACATTTGCTGGGAGGAGCAGACAGCCAGGTTTGAGCGCTCGCGTAGGTTCCTGGCTGTATTACAGGACCTTCACCTTATCCAGGAAGTGCACAGCCCCACTAGGGGTAATGCCTTGCTGGACCTGGTCCTGGCCATGGGGGATGACCTGGTGAGGGGACTGCAGGTCCTTGACCACCTGGGCAATAGCAATCATCACCTGCTGGATTTCATTATCCAACACAGGGTGTCTAGGGCTCACACAAAGGCTAAAGCCCTTGACTTCAGAAGGGCCAACTTAAATGAGCTTAGGAGACTAGTGGGGGATGCGCTAAGGGCCCAGAAGGTAGAGGAAATGGGAGTCCATGAGGGATGGTCATATCTTAAGGGGGCGATCCTCCAGGCCCAAAGGATAACAGTCCCTGAGAGAAGAAGGCGGGTAGGAGTGCTCAAACCCCCTTGGCTCAGCAAGGGCATATAGGAATGCCTGAGGACTAAAAGGGGGGTGTACAACCAGTGAAAGGGAGGAGCTATCACCAAGAAGGAGTACTCCTCCTCAGCCTGGGAGTGTAGGAGGGCTATTAGGAAGGCCAAGTCAGAGATGGAACTCAGGCTAGCGTCCAGGATTAAGGACAACCAAAAGTCCTTTTTCAAGTACATTGGGAGCAAGAAGAGGGCACCAGGCAATGTAGGGTCCCTGCAAGACACAAACCGTAATCTGATGGCCACGCCAGACAAGAAAGCTGATATTTTTAACAGTTTCTTTGCCTCTGTTTTCTTGAACAGGGACCAGGATATCTCACCTACCAGAGGTAGGGACAATCTTGGGGATAGCTGTATCAAGACCTTAGTCAGTGCAGATGTAGTGCAGGATCTTCTGGAAGGGCTAGACATTTTAAAATCTGCAGGTCCAGATGCCCTCCACCCAAGGGTGTTGAGGGAGCTGGCAGGGGTCATCGCAGAGCCCTTGGCCTGGCTGTATGAGCATTCGTGGTCATCTGGCCAGGTGCTGGGGGATTGGAAACTGGCTAATGTGGTCCCTATTTTCAAGAAGGGGAGGAAGGAGCACCCAAGTAACTATAGGCCTGTAAGCCTCACCTCGGTGCTCGGGAAGATCTTGGAAAGAATCATCAAGGAACACATCTGTGGGGGGCCTGCAGGGGAGATCATGCTCAGGGGCAATCAGCATGGGTTCATCAAAGGCAGGTCCTGTCAGATCAACCTGATTGCCTTTTATGCCCAAGTAATTAAATCCTTGGATGATGGTGTTGCCGTGGACATAGCACGCTGTCCAAGTTTGCTGATGACACTATGATGTGGGGCGAGGTGGACACACTTGAAGGGACAGAGAGGCTGCAACTAGATTTAGACAGACTACAAAGGTGGGCAGATAAGAATAGGATGGGGTTCATCGTAGACAAATGCAGGGTGCTGCACCTTGGGAGAAGGAATCCACAGCATACATACAGGCTGGGGAGTTCCCTCCTTGAAAGCACAGAGGCGGAAAGGGATCTCGGAGTCATTATTGACTCCAAGATGAACATGAGCTGCCAATGCCAGACCGCAGCCAGCAAGGTCAGCCATACCTTGTCATGCATCCAAAGGTGCATCTCAAGCTGGTCCAGAGAGGTGATACTTCCCCTCTAGGTGACTTTGGTCAGGCCGCAGTTGGAGTACTGCATCCAGTACTGGGCACCACACTTCAAAAGGGATGTGGCCAGCCTGGAGAGGGTTCAGAGGAGGGCCACCCGCTTGGTGAGAGGGTAGCAGGACAGGCCGTTCGAGGAGAGACTGAAGGACCTGAACCTGTTCAGCCTCAGCAAGAGGAGGCTGAGGGGGGACCTAGTGGCTGTCTACAAGCTTATCAAGGGGGATCAACAGCATATAGGCAGAGCCCTTTTCTCCCTAGCACCACCTGGGGTGACAAGGAACAATGGTAATAAGCTGATGGAGAATAGGTTTAGGTTGGAGATCAGAAGGCAATATTTTACAGTTAGGGTGGCCAAAATCTGGAACCAACTTCCCAGGGAAGTGGTCCTCGCCCCTACCTTCAGCAAATTCAAGAGGAGGTTGGATGATCACCTGTCTGGGGTCTTGTGAACCCAGCATTCATTCCTGCCTGTGGCAGGGGGTCAGGCTAGATGATCTGTTCAGGTCCCTCCTGACCCTAGCTACTATGAAACTATTTTCGCCCTGCCCTGTGAATTAATTCTAACCCTAATCTAAGCCTGAAGTAGCAAACCGGCCCTAATATTTGCTAATACTAACACTAGCCAGGCCTACAAACCTGTTACCAATGCCAGAACAACTCTAAGATCACAAATGAGCCCCGTCACTGACCCTACAAAATAACTGTCACAACCCAAAGTTGTGATTTTTTGTTTGTGTGTGCTTCGGCACTGCTAAATTATTTTCCCGCTAAATTGCAGCTTCTTTGCACGGTAGAGTTTTCTGCTGCAGAAGAGAACCCCGGTGCAACGGAGAATTTCCCGCCAATTTGAAGCTTTCTTTGCATGGTACATTTCTTTTCGCATCTAAGAAATGCTCGGTGCAAGGAGTTCCCGCCATTTGTATGAGAATGTGTGCCACATTATTGGCCAGTTCTAAAATATGCACATGTGGCGGCTAGCGATTGGCTTGCTAGCCGTATAAAGAGCTTGGGTGGTTTCCGCCCAAGTTGGAGAGAAATTGGAGAACTCTGAGGAGAACCCCCGCAAGGGAGGACTCCACGAACACCAGGAGGAGGAGACTTCACGCTGTGTGAAGATCTCTAAGCGCTGCGGATCCTCACAGACCCAACGCATTTCTTAAAAGGCAATAGAGGCCTGACCGAACCCACGGAGCTTCAACAACTCCATGGGAAAGTACGAATACCAGCCTCTAGCCTCTCCCCATCGCCGATAGATTCCTAGACGTATCCCTTCATGCACAAGAAACTACCGAACCCACGGAGCTTCAACAACTCCATGGGAAAGAACGAACTTGTCGTAGTCCTCTAACGAGGATTTAAGCGGAGCTGTGCCTGGAAACTGTCCAGCCTACACCATGACCACCTTTGGTGTAAGCAAACAATCTTTAAATCAACCACTACGCGTCCATGACTAATTCTAGCTCGCCGCGGTCTTCTCCGACCCCGCGTGCCCGGGCTGCTGGCCACAGCCCGCGTGCGCAAAGACGGGCCCGGATCGCTCCCGGCCCGCACAATAACTACATTCTATTTTATAGAAAGAGCTTTATCAATAGGTGCCAAATTTAAATCTAGCATAATCCCATGAACTGGCCTTAACAAAAACATTTAGAGCAATGGTACTCAACCAGCATGCTGCCGCACTCTGGAGTGCTTTGAGATCCTTTCAAGGGTGCTGCTTGTAACACTGTTTCATCTGCAAACATGATTCACAAGATAAACTCAAAAATTTCAAATAGGAATCCACAGTGTCCAAACATTCTGACCTGTTGTGGTCTTTCTGAGTTCTTTGCAATAGAAGAATTGCTCTGTTATTTTTCTGTAGTGGAAGACCAAGTAAAAATTGAGAGAACTGGTATTTTTCAGGAAGTGTCTGAAGCCTAAAGAGACTCAGAACCATTGCTCTAAATTGATATCAACCACACTAGTAAACCTATCCAAGAACTGATTCCAGCTCCATCCCAAGCCAGACACATTCCACAAGCCTGTCCCAGTCCTGTGCTCAAGTCAAGCCCTCAAACTTCCCACAAGCCAACCTCTCAACTGACACCAACTCAAATCTTACCCTGGAATCTCAAGCCAGCTCCAAAACTACAGCTTTATAACATAAACCAATTCCAACCTTAAAGTAAGGGCCAGTCCACAATTTTTTGGGGTCCCCAGCAAGGCATAGCTTTGGGGCCTCGTGATGCAAAGTAGACATCAGCAGCAGAGGGATGGTGAGTGCTGAGGTGGATTAAAGCGTACTGGGGCCTTCGGCAAGCACAAAATTGAAGGGCCCCTCCCCCCATGTGAGCTGGGCTTCAGTAGGGAAAAGGGGCCCCTTCCCCTCCTAGTGCTAGCAGGGGAGGCTGTGTGGACTCTGCCAGGCTGTGGGGCACATGCCTGCCATTTGTCCCTGCTCCCCACCCCCACTACAGTCAAATGTATACATATACATGGCAGACAAGGTTCTTTGGGTAAATCTGGTATCTTTTATTAGACCAACTAAATAGCTGGAAACATGTTTCTACCGGGTTTTAGGGTTTAAAAACCCTTGATCAGACTGAGGAAGCATCTGCAGTTGGCGTGTGCTCTTCCTTGATGAAACGAATAGTAAAGAAACTAGGGGCTGGGCTGCATGCAAGCCAGTCAGTCAAAATATAAATTGAGGAGTCAGTGAGTGAGAGAATCAGTGGGTGAGTCAGTTGGTTTTGTAGAATCAATCCTTCAGTCGCTTGTTACCAAAAGAGCAAGTTTTGTCCAAGACACTACAGACTTTCTATGGAAACCTAAAAACATAGACCACCTTTCCAGCAACACCCTCCTAGCCACCATGGATGTTACCAGCTTATATACAAACATCCCACACCAGGTCAGCATCCAAGCCTTCTTTACATGCCTACAAGAGCAAGATGACAACTCTGAGTACAGACCCAAAGATATTACTGAAAGTGTATGCTTCATCCTCACACACAACAATTTCACAATTTCCAGGGAAGTAATTTTACCTAATCTATATAACAAAGAGCAACTCAGAACAACTCTCAAAAACACAGCTACTAAGTGTAGCTACTAAGTGTTAGTACATCCCTGGACTAAACATAGACATTGGATTTATGACACATTATAAGCTGCCTGACATCTAACTCCCCAGGTACATCTCTACTTTTCCCTGCTACATTCATCTCTCCCCTCCCCGCCCCCAACCTGTCTCTCACCCACTGGCTCCTCAATTTACATGTTCATTGACTGTCCTTCTTGTTGCAACCCAGCCTCTGGCCTCGTTACACAGCAACTGCAGATGCTTCCCCAGCCTGACCAAGGGCTTTTAAGCTTAAAAGCTTGTTAAGAAAAATGTTTACAACTATTTAGTTTGTCCAATAAAAGATATCACACACAGACCCTGCCCCCAACAGACAGCTCTCTGCCCTCTCGCCACCCCGCCGTCCCTGCAGCCACCCATGGCTCAGTCTCACTCCCCCCACCTCCCATTACACTCATGTGCAAGAAGCTGCTCCTGGCATCCCAAGCAGCCCCACAGATGTGGAAAGCTGGGCTCAGCTGGGCCTGTCAGGGAGCAGGTAAGGCAGGGCCTCCTAGCCCGGCTCAGCCCCCTCCCCCACAAGCTCAGTGCCACCATCCCACAGGCATGGCAGGGCTCTTCAGGCACCCCAGCCCTGCCCTCCATCCCTCAGCTCCATTGGTGGAGGAGGGGGTCCTGCTTCCGGCTACCAGGAAAGCAAATGTGAAAGCTGCAGTTTTAAACTTGGCACTGAAAATGGGCACAGAATTTAAAACTGTGGCTTTTACTCCCCTGATGGGGAGGGTGCCACCACATGGGGCCCCTTGCCAGTGGGGCCCTCTGCAGCTGCAAGTTTCACAGGCATGGATGGGCCAGCCCTGCCTAGAGTCAGTCACAATAGGCCAGTAAACTGATTTCAGCTTCAACTCTAATTTGGCTCAGAAATGAATTGTGGGACTACAACTTTGCATTTCAGCCGCCTTTGCTGACAAGTCAACTTAACCACCCCAACTACATCCCTTATCAAAAATAAAAAAATTCAGCTTCAACCATGTACAGTGAGGCCATAAACGGGCACTATTTTGCTTAGCACACTCACAATGAAGAAACAATGTGACATCTAATAAAGCCTTCTTTGCCTCTAAATATTTTCTGTCAGTACAAGAATTTTTATTAATGATATACAGAAGGATGACCAGGAGCAAAATCTCTGATTTATGATAACAAAATAGTGTGCCTGTTTTGTAAGTATATCATCCCTAATTTGTAAAGATTTTAAGTGAATGACTGGAGGTAAACTTTCCCAAAATAATGGTAAAAAGAGAGCTATATATTTGATAAAGTTTGAATGTTCAGTATAACTGTTAATATTAACATAAATTTGGCATTAATTATTGCTCATTATGAAAAAAGGCTACAGGGTTCTCTGAGAATGGGATTTAGCTTGCCCACTTTTTTTTTAATACCATAATCAGTATGAAGTCTCAGCACCTGAAATATGAAAACAGCGTGAATGATCACTCTTCTACAGGAGAGAATTATCCATAGCTGTCCAAAGGCTGGCCCGGCTTTCATATATTTGTTTATGTATTCACTCAAACTATGAGTCACTTTATATTATCATGTATCTAACTTGCTGAAAAACAGAGGTTTTGTTAATGGTGCTTAAGCTAACTGCAGGTATTCTGGATTTATTGTGTGTGGGATTGTTGCAGGGCACTAAGGTGTGCCTGCTCCTTTAAGGGCAGGAAGCACCTAGAGACAGGGCCCTAGGAGCCAACTAGAACCCCCACAGGTGCAGGTTGCTGTGGCAGCGGGCAAATGAAGGAATTAGCCTGCACCTGCACCCAGTCAGCTGACCAGAGGAGCAGCCTGTGACACTGATCTTGCTGGTGGAAGGGGAGGTCCCCCCCTGAGAGTGCTGGTGCACCCTCTGATCGGCCGCACTCGCCACTTAGGCAATGGGCAGGGGGGGCAGGCAGGAGCACCAGTGCCTCCCCTGCAAGTGTTGGCTGATCATTGCAGCTGCTCCCAGAAGTGGCCAGAGCCGCTCCCAGAAGCAGCTGCAGTGATTGGCCGTGGGGGAACTCTGTCTGGGCAGCAATATCTGCTATGGGGGACCTCCCCTTCCACCAGCAAGATCAGTGTCACAGGCCGGCTAGGCACTATGAGTGTATCAGCCATGAGGCTGCTGGGTTTGGGATCGAGGAGGTGAGTCGGGAGTGAAGTAAAGGCAAATTTACTTTAATAAAGAGCTAATAGTGAATGATAACAACAGATAGACAGAATCTAAGCACCTACATTGAACACCTTCAAGAGTCAATTGGATGCTTATATTGCTGGGATCCTATGACCCCAGCTGACTTTCTGCCCTTTGGGCAGGGGGCTAGACTTGATGATCTTCCAAGGCCCCTTCCAGCCCTAATGTCTATGAAATCTATGAAATCTAAGAATAACAAAGAGTTTCCACATGGGGTTGGCAACTTTTCAGCAGTCCCTGTATGACAGGTGCATGCCAAATTGTTCCAGCGAAGTCAGGTGTCCCCAATCAATGCTGTCTGAAGGGTCACCAGGAAGATCCCTTGGTCAGGATCCGGTCCTCACCCACACTGGGAGTCCGGGGTCCAGGCTTGGTACAGCGATGGTCCTTCTGTCCTGTCCTTCATGCTGGTCACCTGACATACATGCTTCTTTGTACCTTATCTTATGCTAATTTGTTGGCTTTAGAGCCACTCACTATCTTGCCCTATAGCTGTTACCCTACGGGATCAGAAGGTGTTAGAAATTACCATGAAAGTTTACCTTCCAAACTCAGGTTCACCCAATAAGCAAATTATACCACACTACTTTGAGGTTTGAAATTAGCATTACTCTGCCCTTAGTTTCTAATTCCTGGATTCCTTGAAATGTGCTAATTATATTAGGTGGTCAGATCTTGTTATGGCTTGACCTTTAAAAAACCTGTTAGAGCAGCTAATCTTGTAGCTCTGCTTATTTTGGGGGCTCAGTGGTCCCATGATCACTGCAAATAGTTAGATTCAATACTTTGGTTAAATTGTGACAGACAAATTCCACTTGGAGGTTGCAAACTTACAAGCTTTGCATTAACTAATCTTAACTGCTTATACAATTGCTGAATGCCTCCAAGAGCATATATTTATCACTCATGATAGTGATATCTCTCTCTGCTTCTGGCTACCATAGATCAGCTTCAGGGATGGGCAGTGAAATCTGCTGTGAGGACTGCCCGCCCCATGGAGCAAGACTGGTTGCAGGGAGGGCATGTGCCCCCCGACTAAGGCGGCCCCAGTCACCCATGGGAAGAAGGCAGGGGCCTGGGCATGTATAAGCCCCAGGGCTGGGACTAGAGAGTTAGTTCCTGTAAGCAGTCAAGGGGGAAGGAGCTCTCATAGGGAAAGCTACTTGGAAATGCTTGACTGCCTGTTCTGCTGCTGGTAGGATTAAGGGGCTATAGGAGCTCATAAGTACTTGTGGGTGGGAGGCACATTATACTGAGAGAGAAGCTTCCCTTATAAAAAGGGATAGAGTGTAGACCCCAGAGTATTGTTGTGTTGTAGCCCAGGGACTTGTGTTTTCTGTTGTTATTTATACCAGTGGACTGGCCTGAGGATATTGGGGAGGAGGAGGCCTCATTGGGGCACACTACACTGTGGTGAGCCCAGCACCCGTAAGGGCATGGCAGCGGCGACCGGGGAGCTCCCACAAGCAGCCATGGCGGTGTCAGGAGCAGGGATGGGCTGAGCAGGGAGCTCCTGCAGGCAGCCACAGCGATGTCAGCAGTGGGGGAGGGGGGTGCTTGCCACTCCCCCCCACCCACTGCCGACACCGTTGTGGTGCCTGTGGAAGCTCCCCGCTAGGCCTGTCCCCACCACTGACACCACTGCAGCTGCCTGCAGGAGCTCCCTGCTCACCACCACCATGTCCCCACTGCCAACACTGCTGCTGCTGCCTGTGGGTGGTCACCATGCCCCACCAGTGTCTGGGGGCATGCTACATTCATGGATGTTAGACAACGTTTCGGGCACAAAGTGCTAATTCAGTTCTGCCCAAAAGCTTGTCTAACATCTCTCCCAACTCTATAGTCAGTCCAATAAAAGATACCACCAAAAAAAGTCCTTGCTTCTCACATATTTTCAAGAGCAGGCTGTTCAACTGGCAGCCCATGTGTTGCATGCCCCTGAAGGGTTAGCAAGCAACCCACAGATTCTGGGTCCAGGTACCACTCCCTACTAGTCTAGCTGCTGCTGGAGCCCCCAGCTTCTACTGGGGCCAAGGCCAAGGGAGCCTGAGGCTGAGTGGCTCAGAAGTATAGCATGGGAGTGCCAGCTTGTGGAGGCTCCTATATGGCATGACATAGAGGGCACAGGTGCATTGGCATAGTACAAGGGAGGGAGCTATCTATGTGGAGGGGAACACACCTTCTAGCATGGCATTTTGCCCATATGGCGTAGAGTCCTGGGGATATGCAGCCCAAGCAAAGTATGGCCAGGAGCCAGTCTTGTTTAACACTCAGAAGTTGGACAGCCCTGTCCTAGACTATCATGACTATAACAACACTCCAACCTTACCACTTCTATGAAACACATTTAAACTGAGCATGGAAAAACACTTCACAGTGAGAAAGCCGTGTGGCCTCAAGCTAGGCAGCTAGATTCAGGAAAGGTGGATTGTATGTCCAATTCTACAGTTGGCCTACTGGGTGACCTTAAGCAAATCACATCACTTCTCCAGGCCTCAGTTTCCCCATCTGTATAGTTCCTCCATGAAACACTGAAACATACTGTTGTTATTGTTTTTAAACACATATTTAGTCTTATTATTGTCCTATGAAGTACTGTAGGTAACTGTAAGGGATTAGGCCACTTTACAGATAGATAAAATGAAACATAATTGTTAATTTAAAGTTAACTACTATAATATGTAAGGAATGAGAATATAGAAGTCATTCTCAGTATCTTACTCTACCCATGACAAAGCACTCAGAGGAGTATAAGGGACCTGACTTTGTAGCTGCCTTCTCTTTTTAATGCGTTCACAGATTTTAAAGAAATCAGAAGCTTATATTTATTAACCTGTGTAAGCACTTCCAATTTTAAAAGCCTATGTCCATTCCAGTAATTCACAACAAACTGCCAACAGCTAGTAGATTGTTGTAGAGATTTACACTTATAAGTGACTGGAGATTGAGGCCTAATTCTCTTCTTATTTTACCTTGTGTAATCAGCAGTAATGTCACTGAAGTCAATACAGATACAATGGTGTATTAAGAATGGCAGCTAGAGCTTGATAGGGGTTTTTGTACAGCTTTAGAGAGATATGTGTATTCAGAAACTAATGAAAACATTAAGCGGGCAGTAAAGACTTCCACTAGGAAAGTAATATGACTTTTCTATGATCTTAGCTAATGGGAATAAATGTAATTAGGGTGCATTTAGATGTGTTTAATAGTTACCCATTAGGCTATTTGCAATCTGTAAAGTAATATGCCCCAAGTGTTATAGACGTTGTATGAGTTCACTAGTACCATAACAGGACCAAATGTATCACAAGCTGAAATTCCTTCTTACTTTGACAAGAGCTGCTCTGAAACCTTCTATACAGTAATAGAAAACAGGGCTTTGAGATTTTATAAGATTTTAGAGGACAAGAGAATTCCCTAGTCAACAGTCTATTAATTAGATTTACATATACCCACAAACATCTATCCATTTACATACACATGCAAACACACAAATGGACAGTCATAATCCATAGATTTATAAAAATGGTTACAGGTAACCTGGAGAGAAAAAAAAAAAAAAGAGGTAATTTCCCTCACAAACTCTGGCACTCTTCAAGGTGTGTTGCTTCTATGTATTCAGGTCCTGGGAAGATCATTCCCCTTCAGTCCAGGAGATAATTACTCAGCAGTCTTCTTTGGCCCTCACCAGTACTTTAGCTGGCCCTCTTACATCCCTTCCTACAGAATAAAAGGAAGAGAAGTGGCCAACCATCCCTCAATTTGCTCACTAGCCAAAAATCAGCCAGATAAAAACTTCAACAGAGTGGCACTTGAAGACATCAAAGAACATACATAGACAATATACCTTCAATGAAACATCAGCTACTAATATGTCAGTAAGGGCTCCTTTTTTCTTTGAATCCTTGTAAGCATTTTTTCCAGTCACTCCTGAAGATTCACAATGCACAGACCTAGTCTTTCTTAGTGAAAGCCTCTCTATATTCAGGTGTAAAGTTATCCCATGAAACAATGGTGTAAGTCAGTGGTTGTCAACCGGAAGTATACATACCCCTAGGGGTACTTAAAAAGGTTGTAGGAGGTATGCAGAATGAACATAGCCCTCCTCTCAGTGCTGCTGCTGCCTGCCCTGAGCACAGCCCGGCCCAGCCCTCCAGAGGGAAGAGCCTGGCACTGCTCTGGCCCCAGCCCGCAGCAGCAGCCTGTCCTGCCCTGCCCTACATGCAGATCCGGGGGTTGCACACCCCCCTTGTCCTCCTGGAAACTTATTTTTTATATATATATATATATATATATATATATATATATATAGCCTGGGTGTACACGGGTTTGTACTTCCCTCTCCAATTGAGGGAATTATTGTCAGGGTAGTGTGCTGTGGAGGGACACAACAGCCCAGCGACTGCCTCCGTCCCCTATAGAGTCAGGTCCAGTCAATCAATTATTTAACTATATAGAGATTTATTATTACAACAAAACCATTAAAGGGTAAGGACATAGATTATATATATATGTACAAATTTACAAAACAATAAACCCTATTTTATACACACACACACACACACACACACACACACACCCAGTTATCATTTAAAATACAGATGAACAATAGAACAAACCAGACCAAAGGATATTGATTGGGCAACCTTATATCTCTATTCATATACAGACTATTACTTCAAATTATTCACATAAACTCATAAACTGTAAGGCAGTCCGCAAATATAATCAGCAGTTCTTAGACTACCTGGATGCCTTCCAGGGCAGGGGCCCCACTCCCAAGGTACCACTGCAGGAAAGGAGGTGGGGGGAAAGAAAAAGGAAAGGAAGACCCCAAAGACTCCTAAGCTCCCCTGCTATCACCCAGGAGTGGCCCACATGGTGTCCCTTTGAAACCCTCATAGATTCATAGATGTTAGGGTCGGAAGGGACCTCAATAGATCATCGAGTCTGACCCCCTGCATAGGCAGGAAAGAGTGCTGGGTTTAGATGACCCCAGCTAGATGCCTATCTAACCTCCTCTTGAAGACCCTCAGGGTAGGGGAGAGCACCACCTCCCTTGGGAGCCCATTCCAGACTTTGGCCACTCTAACTGTGAAGTTCTTCCTAATGTCTAGTCTAAATCTGCTCTCTGCTAGCTTGTGGCCATTATTTCTTGTAACCCCCAGGGGTGCCTTGGTGAGTAAAACCTCACCAATTCCCTTCTGTGCCCCCATGATGAACTTATAGGCAGCCACAAGGTTGCCTCTCAACCTTCTCTTGCGGAGGCTGAAGAGGTCCAGGTGCCCCTAGTCTCTCCTTATAAGGCTTGGCCTGCAAGCCCTTAACCATATGAGTGGCCCTTCTCTGGACCCTCTCTAGGTTATCCACATCCCTCTTGAAGTGCGGCGCCCAAAATTGAACGCAGTATTCCAACTGCGGTCTGACCAGCGCCCGATAGAGGGGAAGTATCACCTCCTTGGATCTGTTCATCATGCATCTGCTGATGCATGATGAAGTGCCATTGGCTTTTCTGATGGCTTCATCACACTGCCGACTCACGTTCATCTTGGAGTCCACTAGCAGGTCATTTCCTAGGCAGTAGGTATGCTGGACATTTTTCCTCCCTAGGTGCAGCACTTTGCATTTCTCCTTGTTGAATTGCATTCCATTGTTTTCCACCCATATGTCCAACCTGTCCAGGTCTGCTTGTAGTTGTTCCCTGCCCTCCGGTGTGTCCATGTGTCCCCACAGTTTTGTGTCATCCACAAACTTGGACAGAGTACACTTCACTCCCTTGTCCAAGTCGCTGATGAAAACATTTAAGAGTATCGGTCCAAGGACCGAGTCCTTCAGGACCCCACTGCCCACACCCTTCCACGTTGATACTGACCCATCCACTAGGACTCTCTGGGTACAACCCTCTAGCCAATTTGCCACCTACCGGACTGTGTAGTCATCCAAGTCACAGCCTTTTAACTTGTTCACCAGTATGGTGTGGGATACTGTATCTAAGGCCTTCCTGAAGTCTAGGTAAACGACGTCAACCCCTACTCCTGCGTCCAGGTGTTTTGTAACCTGGTCATAAAAAGAGACTAGATTAGTCAGGCATGATCTACCTGCTACGAACCCGTGCTGGTTTCCCCTCAGCATAATTTTTCCTGCCGGGCTCTCGCAAATGTGAGCCTTGATAATTTTTTCACAGACTTTGCCAAGGATGGAGGTGAGATGGCCTGGCCTATAGTTGCCTGGGTCCTCCTTCCTCCCCTTCTTGAAAATGGGGACCACATTGGCCCTTTTCCAGTCCTCCAGAACCTGGCCCATGTGCCATGAGTGTTCATGAGGGGTCCTTCCCCTGTGGGGACCCTCTCTCCAGAGTAACTTACTACTCCACAGTCCTGGAGGGTTGCCTCTTGTTCTCCAAGTCAAGCTCTGTTCCCCACTGGGTTTTCCTGCTGTCTGAATCTACTGCCGCCGTCTTGGCTTAGGGCCACATACACTGCTGTGTGTAGTGGGTGCTTCACCTTGTGCTAGGGGTTGGAGGCATGGAAAGCCTTGTGCAGCACCAGGGCTTGATCTGTTCCTGGACCCTCTAGGCAGCGTTGTCTGTGCTAAGCTGCTGCCCTGTGTCAGCAGCTGTAGACCTGAGCCACCTCAAGTAGCTCACAGGGTCTCTCACCCTCCATGCAGCATCTCCTTCCCTGGCTCCCAGCCTTATTCTGGGGGTTGAGGACCTGAGCCACCCCAGGGGCTCCAAAGATCCTGCTGTGTGCACCGTGTCTCTGGCTGCATGCCAGAGGTTGAAACCCGAGCCACCTCATGCAGCTCCCAGGGTCTGGATGCCGTGCGCCATGCTGCGCACCAAGAGCCTAACCGCTGGAGCCATGTCATGCTCCCCACTGATAGAAGTCTTCAGGGGTTCTTCCTGGGCTACTGCTTCACCCTGCTGAGCAGCTCTCCTCAGCTCTTCTAAGCCCCGCTCTTCTCTCTTCTCTGTCCCCAACACATCTACTCCTCATGCTGGGCACACAGCTCCTTTTATGCGCTCCAGGGCTCTGCCCCTGAAGTCTTCTGGACCTGACAGTTTGCAGTCTTCAATCAGGTCCAGGGGAGCTCTTCTCCCCCTCCCCTCAGGAAAGGAGCATGATGTTATTTCTCTTGCTGCTTCCTGATTGGTGGATGGGTTCCACCAATCAAAACAGCAGGATCTGAAGCCTGGAACTCAACCCAAACTCTGAAAGGTAAGCCTGCTACATACATACACACACACACATATATATATATATATATATATATATATATATATATATATATATATATATATAAACGATGATATATATATTTCATGCATATATTAAGAATGCATTTAATGTTAATTAGTGTAACCTGCCTTATATCACATAATTGGTAACATTAAAAACAATATAAAGGGGTACATGAGCTGAAACTTTGAGACAAAAGGGGTATACTTGTTTAAAAAGGTTGAAAACCCCTGGTGTAAGTAATAATGTCTGTGGCCTCAGCTCTAGTCAAGATTCTTTTCTATAACCTGGAATCTGTTCCCCTGCCATCCAGTGGCAAGACTCTGTAATAGCATCCTACAGTCTGCTACTCTGTGGCAAATTGGTAATCATTAGGGCTGTGCAAAACAACACCATTTCATTTCAACTTCTGGTTTGCCATTTTGAAGGGACATTGTTTCTTTTTGATGTTTTGGTTTTTTTCAAAGCACTGTTCCATTTTGTTTTGTCCAAACTTTTGCTGTTTTGACACTGTTTCGATGTTTCACCCATGGGCTATAATGGGGGATCACAAAACTGCCTATACCTTTGCCATTTATTGCCTGATTCAAATGAAAACAGCAGGGAGAGTAGCCCCTGCTAAGGTCACAAAGTCTGTCAAGTTTAAGGAGATAGGTTCAGGGGTTTCTGGGAAACTGCATCTCAAGCTGCTGACAAGCAAAATTCATGTCACGTGTGTGTTAAGGTGTAGCAGGATGAAAATAGCAGGCATGGTAGCCCCTTTGGAGGCCATGAAGCTTGCCAGGCTTCAAGGATTTGGTGCAGGGGTTTCTGGGAAACTGCACCTGAAGCTGCTGACAAGCAAAAGTTGTGATGTGTGACTTCATGTGTGTGTTAAGGCACACCCTCATTGGCACTGGGGCCTCTACATGGTGTGGTAGTGTGCCCCAATGAGATCTCCTCCTCCCCTACAGCCTGTCTGGTCCACCACTTTAAATAACATCAGGTAAGTAAGCAGCACAGTAGCACTGGCAGCATCTCAGGCAGCCAAACTGTCACAGAGCCTTTCTTTCCTTTCTTACAGGAGCTTCTTCTCCAGCAGCTGCCAGAGAACTCTCCCTGCCAGCCCCAGCCCTGGGGCTTAGATCTGCCCAGGGCTCTGCCTCCTTCCTGTCAGCTGACAGGAGACAGGTGCTAGGGGTGTTGGTCTAAGGACATGGTACTGGCACACAAGGTTCTTTGGATCAATATGGTATCTTTTAGTAGACCAACTGAATAGTTAGAGAAATATATCTTAGCAAGGTTTCTGGTTAAAAAACCCTTCATCATGCTGAGGAAGCATCTGGAGTTCATGTGTGTGCTGTTCCTGGATGGAAGGAATAGTAAAGAAGCCAGAGGCTGGCATGCAATGCAGGCAAGAAAGCCAGTCAGTGAAAATGGAAATGGAGGCATTCAGGGGGTGAGGAACAGGCTGGGGTGGGGGGAAAGGGGATGCAGCAGTGCAGGTGAAAGTGGAGAGGTACCTGGGGAGTCAGATGTCTGGCAGGTTGGAGTGTGTCAGAATTCCAATGTCTATATTGAGTCCATGAGTTTCTGTACCTAGGAGGTTGATGAAGAGCAGTTCATAGGCTCATCTGTAAAAAGTGATTTGTAAATTCAAACAAGCACTGAAGCTCGCTAACCTCATCACCAGAAGCAAACTTCCTACAGCCCAAAACACACCGAATGGATCCATGCTATGTCATGACAAGACATGCAAAACCTGCCAACAATATCTCCAGTATAGAGATATCTTCAGAATACAACACATATCTCCATCAGGGCACCAAGTGTCCTAATGGAAAATATGTAGGACACACCCTTTCCCCAAAAATTAGCCTCCCAGAATAGAAGCATGGAGATGCTATAAGATGGCTATTTCTTTTCTTTTGCTTCCCTCCAGCAACTGCATGGAAGGAGGTGCAGAGTCCAGCTGCAGATCCAGAGGGGCTGCAGTGATCTGGTTGTATTTCCTTTTATTCCTTTTCCACCCTAAAGTTTAAAATCAACTGCTAGGCAGCAGCAGTGGTATTTCTATTCAGCCAGTGCTGAAGGACTCAAATGACTTAATGACTCATTATAATCTACCTGATTCCTGCCAATCCCTCTACTTTACAGGTGTTAATGATGATGTCACCTTTTTCATAGGATTATAGGAAAGCAGGGCAGGAAGAGACCTCATGATGTCATCTAGTTCAGACTCCTGCTGAAAGCAGGAACATGATGGTCTTGATGCTTCATTAATCAAGCCAACCTTTCTTTGGCAATTTTGCTATCTGTTAACCATTCCCAGTATCTCTCCTGTTTTACAGGCTTGCAGAATGTTTTTATCTTTTCAGAATCCTAGATCTCCCCATGGAGTCCACTCCTTAGGAGCAGCTACAGCTTCAGCTTTTGGCTGCTCAGCCAAGAGCAATTGATAGTACAGCAGTGAAAGGGTTAAAACTGTCATTTGCAACTCAGCAGGAAAGGAAGGGTGAGTGAGCTGAAGACTAGCTTCTGTCACCTCTCTATATGGCCATGACTCTGGAAAAAATCTTTTTTCTTTATTCTGCCTTCCCAAAAGCAAGGCAGGTGTCTGATTTGGGGGCATGTAGTATGTGAGAAAATATGGTACTTAAGCAAAACCTACCTTTGCCATGTTATATCTCTCATTAAAATCTTGAGCACCACCCAGAAGTGCTTGTCAGTGTTGGGATCATTTACCTCCTAGCTGAAAACTAGGCATGTTTCTCGCTGCTGGGTGCCCACAGCGGGAACCCTTATCACCAATATGGATATTAAATTGGAGTTTAGATGGGCATATACTGAAGTTACATCTAATCTTAGAAGTAATCCCAAAGAAAAGACCAACTATAGTGACTGTGGAAGGACCATACTTCTGAAACTGTAATCACTTATATAGATGATGCCCACAAATCACTTAGAAACTGTAAAGTACCATATAGCTGCCAAGTGTTGTTTTTCTAATGCAGCTCCTGTATCCTTTTAGTGAAACTTATAACTTCATATTTTGGGTTAGTCAAACCAGTAATTTTCCTCACAACTAAATTTGTATTATTTTTTTTGATCCCTGAAATTTTCTTTTATTTAGTAGCTTCCATGTTCCCCATCTCTAGCCTATTTCTAATGCTGTCATAGGTCTTCACATTTGTGCAGGGACATATAGCAGAGATTTCAGTCTTTAGAAGGACATTTCATATTTATAGCTCTGGACCAAGGACCTGCAAATCTAGGTGGCATTAGAAAGCCAAACCACAGTCTAAAGTTTGCAAGTGGGTCTTGTCAAAATACCTAAACTCCCAATTGAACCATTCCAGCTGTTGACACATACAAGATCCTAATCCATTTCAAAATGGTGCAGGTTCTCACTCTCATTCTATCATATGTCAGTTGCTATTGCTGCTCTGTGTACTACTGGACAACCATTTTAAGATGCACTTTCAGAGAGAAATTACTGTTACTAGTTGAAATCTGCAAAACATTTGCAATTAATTTTTTATTGCAGAAGTATTTCTTTAAATACAGGATTTTTAGTTATCCTTTGACTGAATACTTTAATGGAATCCAAACTTCTTACTCTCAAAAGTCTACATAAAGCCGTCCATGTGTAAATACAGGCTTAGGAATATAAATACTTATTTTGTCAAAAGTCTGATCTTGTGACTTGTTGATAATCACAGAATAAGAGGGCCCTTGTACACACGACTAAGGAACCTTGTACACATGAGAAAATTTCCCCTTTTAATGGTTTCATTGCCCTTTTTAACTATTTAATTGTGTAACATGTACACTTTCAGTGGCATGTTACAATTAAATTTTGTAACAGTGTACATGTTTGGCAGCATATTTAAATTTAAATGACTTTTTATGTAGCAAACTAAAATACATCCCATGGATTTTATTTTTCTATATAACAAATTACAGCGATATTCCTCACATGTACAAGGGCCCTATCCGGAGAAGGCAATGGGGACAGTGCACAGGGCACTGGAAGCCCGGGCATGCTTGGGTTAACTGGGGCTTGGTGGGCTTCCAGTGCTCTGTGCACCATCCCTGCCACCTTCTCTGCCTGCCAGCACACCCAGTTACCCTCCTGTCACCTTCCCAGGGCCACCAGTAACAAAGCAGTCAGCACCAATGTGAGCTAAACTGGGGCAGCTGGCACTGATGACAGATGGAAATTGGTGCTGATTACTGGTACCAGAACAGCCAGTCCTGGTGGAGTCAAGAGGATGGCTGACTGAGCCAGTGTGTTACCAGCACTCCAGAGCAAACGGTACCCAAGTCAGGCTCAGTAGTGTCCTTAGAGCACGATTCATGAAGCCACTTCAACCTGTTCATAGGCAAAGGACCTGCCTCTTGTTTTGCCAAGGAGTCATGTCATTTCCTGCAAGGACTTCAGTTTAACCACTCTGCCAAACTGAGGCTGATGTCTTACAGGATGGGGCTTTGAAGTTAAGCAGACCCCAACCTAAGAGAAGTGCTCCTAGAATGAGGCAGTACTTGTCCAGGAGGGTGTGCTAGATCTGGATATCACTGAATGGTCCAACAAAAGCATATTCTCTGGCTTTTAAAAGTCCTCTTAGTGAGGAATTTAGAGATGGAACATTTGTTGATCAGGAACTCCTTCAGACAAAAAAAAAATGTATCTAAGATTTTCATTGCTTCCTACAGTGATTCACAAACTTTTTGAGAAAATGTGTCACTCTTAACCCTCAAAATTTCTCACTGTCCACTATCGACTCTTATTATTAAGTCTTCAGATGAGAAATGAGTGGAAATAATGTAATCTCCAGGCCTTAGCCTCAGGTACCAGTTTGGGAACCTCAATTTTACTATCTCTATTTTAATAAATGGAAAATACTAAGAGCCAGGAAACATGGGGGTTGGACATTTAAAAATTTACTATCAGGAAAAAGCCTTGGAGAAGGAAGAAAAGTAGTTCTCCCAAAATACAATGCATCAAAATTAAGCTAGTGGGTAAAAACCCAACTATCTTAATTAGTAATTCTGATTTTTACAAATGCTGTAATAAACAGAACTTAAAAAAGCATTAAAACTGATAACTAGCTTCATCTCAAGACCACAGAAACTTGAAAGAACCACATGGGAGTGAGACGTGAGCTGCCAAGACAGTGAGCAGCCTGTAAGCATTGGGAGACCCACAACACCAAGACTTACCAGAAGGCATGTTGGCAGCACAGTCTTAGGAAACCCCGACGCTGCTGCTGTTGCTGTGCTTTATCAGTGCGTGCCGGCTCCAGCTGGTGGGGAGTGCAATGGAGCATGTCATAAAGATGCACCTGGCCCCTACGGAGAAATCACCTGGAGGAGGAAGCATAGTGGGGAAGAAGCTGGTTACAGCTTGCCCCAGGAGGGGCAGATCAAAGGACCTGACTGCAGTTCCTGCATATAAAGATTTGAAGGAGTCTTCGAATTTACCTACAAGACAATGAATGAGAGACCTGGACCTGCTCCTGAGCCAGTCAAGCAGTGAAGACCCCTCGCCATCCTGTGGTGGGAAGGAAGACAACTAACCATGAGTTGTTTCAGGTGAGGAGAAAGGATTCCCCCACATCCCTCAAAGAACATGTAGATTCTTGATCCATTATTAATTTAGTGAGGAGTGAAAACCCATCCAGGGGAATAGGACTTTGAATAGAAGAAACCTGACAGCCCAAAGGACTGAATTAAATTGGGGATTTTGGCTTATGCTAAATATGCACTGTAGCCGGCTTGTCTTTTGGAGCTTGTGTTGAGTCCCAGGCTTGAAATCTTTCTGTTTTGATTGGTGGAGCTCATTCACCAATCAGGAGGCAGCAAGAGAAGTTAAGTCACACCCCTTTCCTGAGGGGAGGGGGAGAGGAGGTTTTGGGCCCCCCCTCGGCCTGATTGAAGACTGCAACACTCAGGTCCAGAAAACTTCAGGGGCAGAGCCCTGGAGCATATAAAAGGAGCTGCCCAGCATGAGGGGAACACATCCAGGACAGAGAAGAGAGAAGAGTGGGGCTTAGAAGAGCTGAGGAGAGCTGCTCAGCAGGGCGAAGCAGTAGACTAGAAGTGCCCCTGAAGACTTCCATCAGCAGGGAACAGTGGATGGCTCCAGCAGCTAGGCTCTCGGTGCGCAGCACGGCACATGGTGTCCAGACCCTGGGAGCTGCATGAGGCGGCTCAGGTCTGCAACCTCTCGCGTGGTGTGCAGGATGGTGCACAGAGTAGGACCTTTGGATCACTTGGGCGGCTCAGGTCCTCAACCCCCAGCATGAGGCTGGGAGCTCAGTGCAGGAGGCGTTGCACGGAGGGTCCAGGAGTGGACTGAGCCTAGTCCTGCACAAGGCAGCCCAGGCCTCCGACCCATAGCAAAAGGTTGAGTCCAGAGAGCCAAACAGTGATCGGGCTACTAAGCCAACAGGCAGGGACAAGCCAGAGGCCCCAGAAGCCCTGCGTCCTGGAGCCCTGTTCCAGGGGACAGCAACCCCCTGCCAAAGCCCACGACAGGTGAGACAGCAACCTGGCGCAGAGGAGGAGGTCCACCCTTCAGGCCTGGGACCCATGAGTTGCAGGGAAAAGAGGATTCCCACAGGGGAGGGGGAGTCCCCCCCCAGTTAGTTAAGGGCTCCTGAAAGGGGAGGTCCCACTGGGAGGGCCCCCCTAAAGTTACCAGCTTCTTTGTAGGGCTTGGGAGAAGCCCAAGGGCATTGGGGGTTTCCTCTCAGGATTAAGTTTATCTTTGGAGTTCTTGCGCTGTAAGTGGTGGACTCTCATGTTGTAAATTAGTAGATGAGTAGAGTCCTAGGGCTCTGCTGGGACCTCCTGTTGCTATTATTTCACCTGTTGTTTATTTGTATTTATTTCTGGCTTATTGATTGTTCACCCATACTTATCTATAGTTTATCTGTTGGCTATCTATGTTTATTTTGGGGTTTATCTGTTTCAGATCAGATACTTACCTGTGACTTACCCATATCTAGAGCACTGATATAAGGTTTTATGGCAGTTACCCAGAGGGTATTATGTTATTTGTTTAGATATCATATATATATATATATATATATATATATATATATATATATATATATATATAGTACATATGTTTATATTCATGTTTCTTTTCCCTGTGATAGGTTAATGTAAACAAATATGTATATAGTTAGTCTCCTGACTGTCCTGGCCTGGTTGTATAGGGATGGAGGGAAACTGAGCGGTCTGCAGTTCCCCCACAGCACACCTGCCAGCTAACAATCCCCTTCAATTGGAGAAGGGGTGTATATATCCGAGTTACCTAGGCTACAGCACCAAGTACTTGGGGGTATTTGATGGTGTATTTGTGACACTAATAACCAGATTAATACCAATAACATTGGTTTGGCAATAGGACAGGGTGCAAGGGGAAGCAGAGCCCTGAGGAACACCGCTTGATTAAACAATTAACATCACAGTAGGATAGGAAATCTCCCTCCTCTTTAATGTGAAACATCAAGGTGTGGTGGGAGAGACAAGGGTTTGCACTATTAGCAGTGTGCATCTGGGGTCAAACTGTCCAGTCTTAAAGCTGGGTGCACTGAAGACCACACCTCAAGACGTAGATGTCAGACTAAGGTAACGCACGGACGTTTACAAACCAATGACAACTGGGGCCACATGCCCCCTTCCCCCCATAGTATGAGAATTCAAAGACATTCCAGAGATCAAAGGATCCTATTGGGAAAAGGATTACACGTGGGACACATCAAGCTGCCCTTAATTTTTCTTTGCTTAGAAAACAGAAGAAAAATTAAATCACATTAACTGGGGAATGTCAGCAGGCTTGAGAGATTATAAAAAGGACCATTTGACCTGGAGAAAGTGCCAGAAGAAATGTGTTGGGAGCTGAATTTTTCCTCTCATTTAAAGAGCCAAACCTGGGAGCTTGAAAATCTGGGTTATTGGTTCAATGCATATTTAGAGTCCTGAATTAGTCATCTATGTAACCAGCCAATGCATCATATCACATTTTAATAAGATATATTAATATATTTTTGTGATTCAGTGCTAATTACATCAAATACTGTTAATATATCATTTGACACAATATTGTAAAAATATTTGCAGTGTATTAGTTGTAGTTGTAGCAAGTGATGCATTTAGCTAATTTTATGCAATCAAATTAGAATTAAAAAGAGGATGTTTCATAATCTCCCTTGTTTTCCACCAGAAAACAAATCAGGAAATTCATTAAATGAAATGTATTGTGAAATGCTAAGCATGGAAAAATTAATCTAGTACTAGGCTGTTCATTTAAATTTACTTTCTTATAAATCCTGTTACATTTAAATATTTCAAATTTACTACTGAGTAGAACTGCCTGTTGGCCAGCTCTACCTCCTATTGAAGTCAACGGGAATATTACTATTGGAGAGTTGGAATGAACCCAGTGTGGTGGGCCAATAGGGGGTGCTCCTGCATTGAGCCACCCACCTCACTGTGCCCAACCACCTTCCAGGCTCCAAGTGCTTCCTTGGGGGCACCTCACATCCATCCAACCCCCTTTCTGGAACACACTCGCAAGCCTGGGGGTAACATCACCACCACCCAGAGTCTGGACTGATCTGGGACCTGCGCCTTCTGGGAAACACAGGACTAGTAGTTCTTGAGGGTACCTGACCCACTGCAAGAACTTGGGGTGCTTCCCTCAGTCTGAAGCACAAATAGTGGTCTCCCTTAGTCAGCCGAACCAAGGGGACTGCAAGGCATAATCTAGACTGTCTTCCAATAAGTCTCCCATGCTAGGTACAAAGGAGAACTTTATTGGTTACAAGGAGTAGGTTTGGAATAGGGTACAGGGTAGAGCAATATCAGAGAAGTACCTTAGAGCAAACAGTGGCATGGTAGCCTTTGATCATGCATCTGAGTTACTGAAAGCTATATATCTAGTTAGATCTCAGGGAGCTTACTCACAAGTATCATCCAGAGGCAGGTGGAGATTCCCTCTGGAGGCAAACAGTTCATTGATCATGAGTTGAGAAAGAGAGAGAGAGAGAGTTTCAGATAGTTCAGCTCCTCTCTGACTTCTCATCATGGCTACCACCCCTCCTCCTGGGCAGTCCTTAACTTATATAGACCTTATGATGTCATTTACCTGATCCAATGAAGGCCAGCAACTGTTGGCTGCCAGTCAACCAATTTGAAATGCATCACTGGTTGCCAGGTAGACTGGCAGTGTCTTTAGCCCCCTCCCAGTCATGGTGGCATTGCTGAGAAAAATAGGGAGCTTAAGCCCCCCACCCAGGTATGTGATGCCAGTCACATAGGCTGAGGGTTTCCCCTCTCCCTCAGGAATGTATCCAGCTCAGGTTACAACTCAGGGTTACTCAGGGTTGTCTGGTTCTTTGAAGACTAATAGATTTGTGAAAATCATTTGTAATATAGAAGATTCCCCATCATGATCCGTGGGGTGCTCTGTGTTTATAAAGAGTTTACTGATCAGATCTTGGTGGTGCTTATCACTTTCAAGTGCTAAATAGGATTAAAAGAAAGCTGGAAATAAATTAAAGGATGTTACTTGAAAGCCCTTGTTGTAATTGCCAGTGGACTGTAAAGTGACTGTAAATAGGAGGGGAGCTGATGCAACAAGGAACTGGAAAGAAGTATGAGGTAACTCATTATTATTTAAAATTTATATTGTGGTAGCACCTTTAAGTGTCAGCCATATCAGGACCCATTGTGACAAAACATGAACAAAGATATGGTAAATAGTACCCTACACCACAGAGGCATGAGACAATCCCTTCATTGAGTTTTGGTCCACTCTATGGAAAAAACTTGAGAACCTATTATCTAACTCATATGCTATGGAAACTTAATTCAAATATCAAAGAAAATACACCTGCTATTTATAGGTAACATTTGTTCTCTTTTTTTAATAAAAAAAAATTCATTAATGAAAATTTAAGTACCATTTTCCTTTTTTAAACAATAATACTCAGTAGGGCTGTGCTAAGCTTCAGTCCCTGATTTGATTCAGTGGAGATTCGGCCTGATTTGTTGGCCGAATCTCCAAATCCAAATTGAATAGGGAAACCCTTTAATCTCTCCGAATTGAATCGGAACCCTCCAAAATGATTTGGAGAGATTCGGAAAGATTCAGAGGTTTGGACATAGAGACAGCTTTAAATGTTTTTTCTACATACCTCTAGGTAGCAGGGGCTAATGAGTGCTGTGATGCTGGGGTGCGTGGGGCATCCCACAGAAGTACAGGGGACTCCCCAGAGTGCTCAGCAGCAGACCTGGCAGTGGACTAGAAACACTTCTGGTCTACTTCTGGGTGTGCCAGGGAACATATCAGGGCCCCCACCCCTGCACCCTGGCACCCCTGCTCTGGGTCCGTGACTGGGGCCTCCTGGGTTTGGGGGTGGCACCCAGGGTCCCCCTCTGGTGAATCGCTGAGCCGGGGTGGCCCCAGGGGGGCCCCCTGAGCACTCTCCAGCAGACCCGGAAGTGGACTGGAAGTACTTCTGGTCCAATTCTGGGTTCACCGCTGAGCACATGGAGGGCCCCTCCGCACTCCTGTGGGACCCTCCATATGCCCCAGCATCGCAGCAAACATGAGCTGCATCTGGTACCTCAAGGTATGTAGAAAGAACTTTTAAAGCTGTCTCTATGTTTGAATCACTGATTCTCCAAATCGGCATCAAATCTTCAGATTTGAATTTGGCCGAATCAAATCAGGGACAGTGATCTGAATCAACAAATCGAATCACTGTCCCTGATTCAGGCCAAATCTGAATCCAAATTGAATATGGGCCACTGCGCACACCCCTAATGCTCAGCATTTATATTCTACTTTAAGTGCCTGATCCAAAACCCAATAACTACAAGGGGAAAAAAAGTGCCCAAAGATTTCATCAGGCTTTGGATCATGTTCTAAATTTTTATACATGTCCTGTTTAGTCTTCATGATATCATTGCAAAATAGGTCCATGGACAGGTAAGTACTGGAAGGTTAAGTGATATGTCAGAATGGAAAGTGGAAGAGCTAGTAATAAGAATGAGGAACTCATGGTGCCCAAGCCCATGCTTATATGACAAAACCAGTCTGTTTGACATCTTTTCATTCAGTGAGAAACTCAATGAAGCTTTACAATAATTTAAATTATTTGCATTTCATCAATATTGCTAACATTCATTTTAATACAGTTAAATCAAAGCACCATTTAATTTAATTTTAATAAGATAGTTATGTTAACTAAATATCAATTGATTGCTAAAAATAATCACATTGTGAAATAAATATGTAAGAAATAAATCTTGTTGCCAGGCCATTAATGTAAAATTACATAAATAATAGATGCCTAATTAGATCCTCACTAATGAAGCGCTCTAAGTATTTATCAACATTCATGTAGATGAGTGGTGCCTTATGTTGAGATAGGCCTGAACCTTGGGTCTCGACACAATGCATTTTGGGGAACTGAGATCTACATTTTTCAGCTGGGGGCACTTCTGTAGGTGCCACACGTTAACTCTTTCATGACAACATAGCAGAAAGAACTTTATATTGTCATTTTCATTGCCATGATTTGTGTCTGGGGTACAAAGTCAGTCACTGAGAGATAAATTTCCTTTGCAAAATTACTAAAGAGGCCTATTTTACTGTAATATTTTCCATCCATCTGTATGAAGCAATGTTACTGACACATTTTTTGAGAACAGCTTTCAGAGTTGTTTTAATAGATTTTAAGCCTGTCTGTCTCACTTCCTGCACAGCAGAAGCCAAAGAACCTCACCCTGTAATTTCTGTATCAGGCCATAATTTCTCTGCTTAAATTGTAATGGTTCTTTATTTATAAAGACATAAAATCTTGATGTAGAGATTTCAGGTGCAGAGAATACTACCATGTCCACAGGGAAAATATTTCAATGGGTAAGTCACCTCCCTTTGCACCTTTTTTTCTACATCTGAATTTGTTTAAGTTCAACTACTGCCAACTACTGCATTTGTTTATGCCTTTTGCTGCTAGATTAAAAAGCTGTCTACTATCTGAAAAGAATAAATTATTCCTGGAACTACATTTTATTAAAGTAAAATAAATTGAGAGTCAAGTGATCAAATTAGTCTGTATTCAGAAAAAAGCACCCACACACACACTTAATTTCTGTGTTGGTCATTCATTCAGATCCTTGAACTCAGCACCACTTAAAACTCCAACTTCTGCACCCCTTTCATCTAATGTTCTGAATTCTCTTTCATGAAGGACAGGAATTCTTCCCTTCTCTCCCAGACTGATTTTAATTGGGACACAATATTAACTCAGGAAGCTAGCCACATTTTGTTAAAATAAAATCAGGTCACCAATTGGAATTCTCTTCTTCAAATCCCTTCCTAAAACTCATGTCTACAGGAAATCCATTTTCTTCTTTCCACCTTTTACCTCATAAACAATTGTCCTGTGTCTTATTTGTGTTAGGTCATAGGATCTCTGAAATGGAAAATGTTTTATTTATAACAGTCTTTACAAAGCACATGCTGAAACAATCCAGCTTTGGTCTGATGGGGGCTGGAGGCTTCAGCAGCATATCAGCAGTGGTTGGGGAGGAGGGAAGGGAGTGCCTGAACCAGTGCTGAGGCCAAGCAGCTGGGAGCTAGCTGTATGTGTGCCACTGCTGCTTCTCTCCATTCCCCACTCCCTAGCTGCATGGGCACAGCTTCCACATAGTAAGAAGCTGCACCGGGGTCAAACAATTGGAAACTGCATTCACACTGCTGCTGTTTTTCCCAACCCCAGATCTCCACTATATGGAAGCAGGGGATGGGAAGAAATTGCATCAGTGCAGGCACAGCTCATCACTGCTCAGCCCTGGCACAGGCCCAAGCAAAGCTCCATGGGCTGGATCCAGTGGCTCCATGGGCCATATGTTGCCAACCCCGATGCATGTCATTCAAAGCTTTGCAAACAACAGTGGTATATGTAAATGTAGTCTAAAGTCTGTCTTCATCTCTAGCAATGAAGAGCAGGTGTAAAGATGGCCTAAGTGGCAAGCTGATAATTCTGAGTTTGAGCAGTGTGAGTTATTGTAGATAATCCTACATTTCTCTCCCCCTTGCAGCCAGTACAGAGGAGATGATAGGGCTGCTGCATCTGTATATCAATATTTGATATATATGCTTTTGTGCTACCAGAGAGCCCTCTTGCCTTACTTCTATCACCAGCATGTTGCATTTTCACTGAGATATATAACTTACATAATTAATTTAATGTTTGATTTTATTGAGAGAGAGACAACAAAACTTGTTTCTTTTGTACACCAGGCAATTCTTGAACTTTACACAATATGGCAACTCAGTAAGATATATTAGACATTATCTACTGTTTTTCTTCATTGCTTCACTCTGAAAGGAAAAACATCTTGCTATGGATCAAATATTTAAATTGGTGACATGAAGTAGATCAATTTATGTTATGACGGATGTTTGAAAGAGTTTCAGCAAAAGTTATAAAACATGAGAAATCAGGGATGCAAGTGGAAGGAGGAGGCTTGTAAATGAAGAGTGTTCTAGAGAGCTCCCTGTTTTAGGAGGTCATAGGCCTGTGACAAGAGTGCATTGGCCAGGAAATGAGTAAGGGCTTTCTTCCCGTCACATGATTTGTCAAGTGTTTAAAAGGAAGGGTGTGACCTTTCTCCAAGAAGGAAAGAAATGGGGAGAAAAAGTTTTGGGATCCCTGCAGCCTGCTTTGGTTAGGCGAATAGATTTGCTTTGTATTATATTGAGCATTTTGTCTCCCGTAAAAAAAAACTGTATCCTGAAGCAAGGGCCTGGAAGAGACTCAAGACCCTCATCCTTTGCTGAGCTGGGGAAAGAGACCACCCATTTTAACAACACTGTAAACACTGCCCTACAGAATATTCCTCTCTACACATAAAAAGTTCTAATGCTTTCTCTTGTACTTTAATGGGGAGGCATCTATCACCCATGATCTCTTGCTTCTCCTGTCTCATGAAATAACTACCAGAAAAAATCTTCACTCAGATACAGGCCACAAGTCCCCGTGCTTTCAGTGAGAGCTGTGGGTGCTTTTTTTTTAAGTAACCTATAAATCATAAATTATCCATGCTCTTTTGATATTCTCCCTGTCTGTAGATACAGAGCAAAATCACATGCACTTTTAAATAAACCCAAAAGCAAGGTGAATATCTCTTCAGAATTTGAAATGTTTATCCTTACTCAGATACATTTACACACCTATGATGAGATGCTAATTCATTCAGCAATGAGAAACTCCAGGTCATAGCCTACTAAGTGTACTTTTCTACTAATGAACAGTAACCTTAGAAATGATTTGGCAAAATATCTGAAAAGGACTGAGCCAGACTGTCAACTGATGCAAATTCACAAAGTTCCACTTACTGCAGAGTTCAATCAGTTTGCATCAGCAGAGCAACTGGCCCTTAACATTCATTCGTGTGTATTTCCCAAGGGACCTTCTTTGACCCTACAGTTCTGTTGACCTCCTGCATCCTGCTCACTCACAAATACAAAGCAGAAAGCAGGACAAGGGAGACAATCAAACAAGTGAGCACATGTATTCTTAATTTCAATAAAACCAGCAACCTGTACTTGTTTATGTTGTATTATAGAGATTAGGAGCTGGGATTTTAAAGGATGGAGTGTTTTTTTTGGAAGATTATTTTTCCAGGGAACATGTTAAAATATATGCAAGGTTGGTTATCTCAGGCCTTGCAACCCATGATGTTCTTTTAAAGCACCTAATAAAATCTAGTGCCCATACTAATCAAATTACACAGTATGCATAAAGCCAGTTAGATCTAAGTAGCGATTTTTAAGATCAGAAAACAGTCAGTATGATATACCAAATCTGCTCCATGGAACTTTCACATGACAAGCTTTCAGGCTGAAAAACACTTTGTCAGGCTGAGGAAGTACCTCTGACTCCACAGGTACCTCTGCACTTTTATCTGCACTCCTACATCCCCCTTCCCCCCCTCCGCTGCCCCACCCAGCCTGTCCCTGAGCCCCTGACACCTCCATTTCCATTTTCACTGACTGGCTTTCTTGCTTGCATTGAGTGCCAGGCCAGCCTCTGGCTTTTTTACTATTCCTTCCATCCAGGACCAGGAGACATGCCAACTGCAGGTACTTCCTCATCCTGGCAAAGGGTTTTTCAACCTGAAAGTTTCCTAAGATATATTTCTCTAACTATTCCGTTTTTTTTCATAATAAACATATAAACATAAAAACACAAGATAAGGCATCACACACACCATGAGTGACATATATCCAACACAACATGTTTACTTCTTGCTGTCAATTCCTTTATAACAAGAAAGGCTCTGTGACAGTTCTGTTTGGCTACCTTAGATGCTGCTGGTGCTGACTGCTGAGTCACCTCCATTATTTTTACCTGCTGCCGTTTACAGTGGTGGACTAGACCGAGGCTGTAGAAGAGGAGAAGACCTCACTGGGGCACACTGCCATATCGTGCAGAGGCTCCAGTGCCAGGAAGGGTGCACCTGAAAACAAATACACACACACACACATACATAAACACACATAGAGTCACACAGTGAGAGTGCACCCAACAGGCATGCACTAGGCATTCCTACTTGAGAGGAAAGAAGGGCCTGAGTTCCGTTTGGCTACCTTAGACTCTGCTGGTGTTACTGGTGTTGACTGCTGAGTCACCTATGTTATTTTTACCTGCTGCTGTTTACACTGGTGTACTGAGCTGAGGCTGTAGGGGAGGAGGAGACCTCACTGGGGCACACTGCCATGTTGTGCAGAGGCCCCAGTGCCAGGAAGGGTGCACCTGAACACACACACAGTGTCACCCACCCATGTCACGAGTTTTGCCTGCCTGTGGCCAGAGGTGCAGGGCCCCAGAGTCCCCCTGCACCTAGCTCCTTGACAGCTGGCAGGCTTCATGGCTGCATCAGTTCCTGGCATACCTGCAGTAGTTTTTTTCACCCCCCTGTGCCCTAAGACAGGCACAGCTGGCAGGCTTCTTGGCCACATCAGGGTGTAGCAGTTTTTTCCCCACCCCCTCTGCCCCAGGACAGACATAGTTGCACAAGCACCCATATCACAAGTTTTGCCTGTCAACAGCCAGGGGTGCAGAGCCCCAGAACCCAGAGTCCCCCTGCACCTCTCTCCTTGACAGCTGGCAGGCTGCAGCTTTCACTGTGCTGTGCCTTAACACACACAGTGTCACCCATGTCACAAGTTTTGCTTGTCTGCAGCTGGAGATGCAGTTTCCCCAGACCACCTGCACCTATCTCCTTGAAACTTGGCAGGCTTTGTGGCCTCAGCAGGGGTAGGAGGCCTGGAGTTTTGACCCTGCTGTGGCTTAACACATACAAGTGACAGGAGCTTTGTTCTCAAGAATTTAGGGGCAGTTTCCCTGAACCCCCTGCACCTTGGCAGGCTTCATGCCATCACAAGGGGCTACCATTCCTGCAAGTTTCATCGAAATCAGGCAGGAAATGACAAAGTTAGAGGCTGTTTTGACCTTCTCCATTATATCCTATGGGTGAAATGTTGAAACAGGCTTGGAATGGTGAAACTGTTTTGATGGAACGGAACGGAACGGAACAGCCCTTTTGAATCAAAACAAAATTCGAAATGGAATGCTGTTCCATCAAAATGTCAAACCACTGGTCAAAATGGAACACTTCCACTTCGCACAACCCTAGTAGGCAGCGTCCACTAATATAATCGGGGGAACAGTGACACCACGGATCACTGTCTCCTCCATGCCGGGTGCATAACATCCTTTCTCCATGAGGCCAAGCAGAGGGGAGTTTTTGAACACGTGCACATCATGCACGCTTCCAGCCCACCTGGTATAAATGTTCATGAACCAGCCCCGGTGGTCCACCAGAGCTTGCAGGATCATGGAGGCATATCCTTTCCTGTTTGTGAAAGTCCTCTCCCTGCCCGCAGGGCACAGCACTGGGATATGAATGCTGTCTAAAGCACCCACGTAGTTTGGGAACCCTTTCTCATTAAAGCCATCTATGACTTGCTATGGATTCACCAGGTGGATACTTTTGTTTGCAGCAATCTCCTTAAGACACTGGTATACCTCACGAGTTGCCAGCCCGACCATGCAGGCAGCCATGCTGAACTGGTTTCCTGCCGGGGCAGGGGGTCGGACACGATGATCCATTGTGGTCCCTTCTGACTCTACAATTTATGAATCTATGGTTCACGATGTAGCAGAGGCTGAATGGGCTGGCCAATTTCTTGATGGCCATTGCAACTCTCTTGTCTTGTGGGATGGTCCAACTCATGTTAGTGTCCTGCCCCATGATGTGGGGCCCCAGCATCAAGACAATATGATACAATGTCTCCCATTTCATTTGGAACATCTCCAACCACTGCTGGTCATTCCAAGTTGTCAGCACAATTTGCTTCCATGAGTCTGAGCTGCTCTTGTGGGCCCACACCATGCAGATTCTGGTCCTCCTCAGGTTTTTCAACAGAGCCCAGTCAAATTCCACTTCTTCGCTTTCCCCTGTGTCTTCCAAGTCCTCTGGGTACCTGTATCTTATTATTATTATTGTCATTAATGCTGTTAAAGCAGGAACACAACTTGCCACTGAACACTGTAACACCGTTCCTATCCTTCTCAAAAGTTGCAGCAGTAATCCCCAGGTAAACAGCATTTGCAGAAGCAGTACTGCCACCTCTTCCTCCTCCTCCTCCTTCTGCTAACCCATGTCCTCCATATTCTCCATGTCAGAGGACTCTTCACTGCATTGTTCTCCATTGTCAAGTATTTCATCCTCATTCTCCATTTTGCCCCTCTCCATCAGCAACGGCTTCTCACCTGTCTGCACCAAGCCAGGGGCAGGGACTGTAGGGTGTTGCATGCTCTGAAACTTGGTGTAGCTTCTTTTTCAACACTTCATCCCAGCACTCTGGGGCATTGGGGCTTTTGCGCATCCTTTCATCCTGAGCTTAACAGTCACTGGTGTTCTGAAGTAATCAAGCTTGCAAACAAAACATGTTTTACCTACTCCTCTCCTGGTAACGTAGGCTACTCAAAACTTTTGCCACTTCAGGGAAAATAGGCTGTGCTTCTGTAATAAAATGATTTTGCACAAGCAGATAGGTAGGTAGGTATCGATTTTTGCAACATTCTGGGCCATTGAGCAGCCATCCCAAAGTACAATGGCCCTATTTACTACATCACGAGGTCTCTTTTGTTGTTAAACTGGGTGCTTCATCACCTTTAGGTGTTTTGACACTTACAGGTAATGACTTCACAACCCTTGGAATTTTCCCAGACCCTCATGCAAGCACAGCCTGAGTATAAAGGCACCCTCCCTTCCCCCAAAAAATTGCCAGTCCCCTTTCACAAATCACTTGTGTTGTTGACCACACCAGCGGGGGGATGCACTTTCCTCCTTTTGGGGGGAAGGCAACCATTGCTTTTTACTTTGTTTATCACCCATGGCCACCTGGAACAGCACCCTGCTCACACCACAGCAGAGCGCTGCAGAGATTTTTGCAGCAAGCAGAGACAGTCCCGTGAAACCTCACTAGAAGTTTTGGCAGACTCCTCAGTAACCAGAGTGGAATGTGCAGATGCCTGGTGGGATGAACTCCATGAGTCACTGCATAAGGATGATGCTATCCTCAAGTAAGTGCAATTTCAGAGATGTGGTCAATGAGTCCCGTGTTGAATTACAGAGGTCACAGGACACTTTTAATGATGCCTTTCAGAGCGTGCAAAAGTACCTCTTAAATAAATGGGTACCACGCTCGAAAGGGAAAAGTCAATCCGCTCATCTTGCCTCCGTGCAATATGAGTGGAGAATTACAGCCGACCCTGTTCCCCCTAACTCAGTAGGGTCATAGGAGGGCTGTATGACTGCCAGAAGGGCCAGGAAGGCACCACTGCATTTCAGGGAGACAAGGGCAGTTGCGGGTCATGGTGGGGTGAAGGCAAAGAAGCACAAGTAACTATAATAGTGTGTTGCAAACAATAAAACCTCATGGTTTCCTAGCTTCCTGTGTCTGCCTTCATATCCACCCTTACACTGCTTGGTTGCGAAGGTAGATTTCGTTCATTGTTTGGGTTAATTTCTCTGTTAGTTTTTCCTGCTGCTTCCTGCATGGTGCTGGGGGGGAGGGGTTGGCAATCTGTCTTGTACAGGTACACAGGCGGGCTCCAGAGGTAAACAGCAGGGTTGCCTGGGTGGGTTGCAACACAAGTGCTGGCCTGCACACCAGTATTTTGTAAAGGCAGTGTCCACTCTGCAAAATCACTTTTGAGGCCATACTTACTTACTGCTTCTGATTTCACCTCCTTCAGTTTGGAGAAGGGAAGTGGTGTGTCACCCTCCAGAAGCCTGGCTTTCTTTTTTGCAAGCCACCAGCCACTTTGCAAAGTCACCCACAGGGGCCCATGTCTTCCCAGGCTCTTTGGCTCACCCTTCACAACCCTTGTATTTTCCCTAGATGGAACCTTTGAAAATGTGCTTTTTCAAGATTCTTTTCGCACTCTTTTCCAGCCAGATGCCAGGCACTGTCTCCTTTGTTTTGGAACATCAAAGTGAGGCCATGGGTTGGGGGCGGCCTGGGGTTTAAGACTTACTTTGCTTGCACACAAAATCAGGGACTTTGCAAAATTTTCTGCCTTCTTTTTGTGCTCTTTTCCAGCCTGGTGCCAGAGTGTCTGGGTTTTTTTTCCACACCAAAATGAGGCTGCTGGTGGAGGGAGGGGATTGCTCTGCTGAAGCACTATAAATTGGAGGAGCAGGTTGGGGTCCACATTCACTGTTTCAAGGGATGTTTGAGGCAGGTGAGGGATGACAGCACAGTGGGGGCAGAGAAGGACTCATTCCAGTCACAAGACTTGCCCCTGGGGGGCACAGGAATGCAGCTTCAAGTGCTATTTGATGCCCACACCTCTGCAACATGTGACTCATAAGAGGACATAGCAATGTGCTACACGCCACCTTTGGTAAGTGACACCTGACACTTATCTGTACCCTGAGGGTGGCAGGGTTGTCCCTAGGGTGGGTGTGAATACAAGCAACCAACCCAGGCACAGCACTTTGGGGGCCGCACAGAGACAGGTGGAATGGACAAGGTGACTCAGTGCTGCTGCCAGCCTCATATCTGAATGCTCGCCAACTTCCCACTGCTGCCACGGCACATGGGATCGACTCTGCATGGGGTGGGGGCTAATTTGCCCAAGGCCCTGCACCAGTGGTGTATCATGGATCTCCAGGGCCCGAGGGACAAACTCTGGGGCACATGGGAGCAAGGGCAGCAGCACCCTGACAAGCTGCCTTCTGCAGTGGTTTTGGCAGTGGGGTGTTAAGGAAGGGGCGAGAAGCATGGAGTGGTGGCACCTGCTTTGTGTCTGTGCCAGGGTGGTTGCACCGCCTGCCACTGTCAGTACACCACTGCCCTGCACCCTGATAGGGTCATCTCTGGTTGGGGGAGATGCATTGTTTAGTTCAAAGTTTTTGTAAACAGGGTTGGTGGAATTTTATGGGCATGAAGGAAGGTACGCGAGGTGCACAAGAGGCACCACTACAAATTCTGATGCTCTTTCTATCCTCCCTCCCTCTGGTTTTTAGATCCCCTTCCACTTCTAGCTGCAGGCTGATCAATCCTTGTTGGTGTCTCAAGAGGCAGAAAGAGAAAGGAAGAAAGAGAAGATGAAGAAAATGACAACACTTCCTTTAGGATTCTCTCAAGAACTGAACTATAATATAATAACAGTTAATACTAATCATAGGAGTCAATAATACTATTAATTCCAATAGTAATGTATTAATAAGAGTTTGTAGTAATATTAATGATGATTTATTAATGGTCAATAATAATTGTAACAGTTAAATTCCTTATCATAGCATTTCAAAGCAAGTAGATCTGCCTTATCACCCTGCACATATCTCACACATCCTGGGCCTCCACCATAGATATGTAGCCAGTGTATGATATAGACTTATGTTATATAGACTTATAATTACAGTTTGATTCCATATGATCATATGAGAAAGAAGACAGTGAGCATAAGGGCAGGTGATTTTGTGCCCTCCCTGCCTTTTCCCCCGGGGGGGTGGGGGGCGGGAAGGTAATGCTCACCTCCTGGTTCAAGCTCCTTCCTAGGTCCTTCTGTTCTCATGGAGAAGAAATGTATACCATTCTGCTTTACATACTACCCTTATTGAAATTGTATTACTTCCTCCTTCTGGTTGCTGGCCACAAGAACTGCTGAGGCTTCTCTTCTGTATACTACTTGAATAGTGGAGGCTTTCTTCACAGGCTTTGGCCTGAGCATCAGCTCAAGTATAGTAAGAGTTGCACAAGTCTGCAGATCCATTTCATATTATTCTACCCCTCCTCCTGGTTGGTGGCCCTGTTTGCTAATGAGCATATTATGGAATTGTAATTAGAGGATTGTTGCTGGCCACAAATGTGGAGGCTTACTTCTTGGTTGCTAGCCAAAACCTCCAGCAAATTCCCTCCTGGGGTCTGGGTAGCAGGCCCAGGTCTGTGGGCTCTTCGCCCCACTTCCCTACCTCTGCCTTACACCTCTTCATTGCACCCTTGTAACTTTGGAATCATTGCTGGCCACAAAGGAAGCTGTGCTCAGGAGCTATGACCACTACAGCGGCAGAGGGCTCAGGGCACAGGTGGGGCTTTCCACAAAGGAAGCTGAGACTTGAGTTTCTTTTCTGGATTACAGAGGCTTTCTTCTTGGTTGCTGGCCAAGACCTCCAGGGTCCATGTAGTAGGCTCTTCATCCCACTTGCTCACCTCTGCCTTACATCTCTCCATTACACCTTGTAACTTTGGAATCATTGCTGGCCACAAGGCAAGCTGTGTTCATGAGCTATGACCACTGCAGTGGCAGAAGCTGAGGCTTAAGTTTCTTTTCTGAATTATGAAGGATTTCTTCTTGATTGCTGGCCAAGACCACTGGGGTCCATGTAATAGGCTCTTTGCCTCACTTGCCCATCTCTACCTTAAACCTTGCAGAGGCTTTCTTCTTGGTTGCTGGCCAAGACCTCCAGGGTCTGGGTAGTAAGCTTTTCACCCCACTTGGCCACCTCTGCCTTACACCTTTCCATTGCACCATTGTAACTTTGGAATCATTGCTGGCCACAAAGGAAGTCGAGCTTTCTTCACTGGCTTTGTCCCAAGCATCAGCTCAATTTCCACAAGTTCTGTAGGCCCATTTCATAGTCTTCTCACCCTCCTCCTGGTTACTGGCCATGTCCCAGAAAATTTAGACTGGGGTACATGTGTTTTGACACCCACCCACCACTCTGTCTCCTTGAGGCTTCTGTTTCCTTGAGTTTTTTCTCTGACTTGCAGAAGGAAGGGCTTTTAACTACTTTATTCAGGGGTTCAGAGATACAAAAAGGTTGACCGCTTACAAAACAGAGACAAAAAGGGTACCATCAAACCAAGAACTCCATGTCATTTCATTCACATCACACCATGACAGACACCTTCACTACATTCCACATCGTGTCGTACATGCTAGTTATGCGGTCGGAACGTTGGCCACACAGTCATATCTATAAAGAATTCCTACCCTGCTCCATCCAAACATACACGTGACAACACCTTCAACTTCCCACACAAAAAGAAAGCAAAAAAGCAGCCTGGTAAGGGCCCAGGGCACAGCACAAGCTGAAAGTCATAGTCCAACACTGAGCCTGCCCGGTCGCCCAGACTGGTCATGACACCAGAGCTTGTATTTGAGAAGGCCGTCCTCCACATGGCACATCACTCCTTCAAGGGCCCAGTGTGTCTCAAAGGTGGGCACTGCCCGCTGGACCACAGCGTACTCAAACTCCAGTGAGAGGTGTGCCTGTACCAGGAGGCGGAAAAGCTGCACGGCATCTTCTGAGCCAGTCCCGGAAAGCCAGTTTTGGTGGTTCTTGAGGACGGCCATCTTGCCCTGACCCAGTAAAAAGTTGGCTAGGCAGACGGAGCCCTTCTCAGCCACCCTGTATGGGTAGGAGCACATGTAGGTGGCCTCCAAGAGGCTCCTGCCCAGCGCTCACAGCAGCAGCTCAAGCATGACAAAGAGCAGCTGCAGGCGGCAACATTCAAGAAAGGCATGAAAGAGGGTCTCCTCAACAACCCCCGGGCACAAGGAGCAGGCCGTCGAGGTGGCTGGGTCAAAGTGGGACGCAAACCTGCCAGTGGCTAGGATGCCATGCAGCAACCACCACTGCAGGTCACCAGTCTTCTTGGTGGTTGGTGGCTTAGACAATGTGCATCACGCCCGGTAGGCTGATGGGGAATCTGGCGGCCCCAGGCCCCATCACCACGGTATATGGGGGCAACCCGCCAGCACTTGGGCATGGTGGACATGAACCACCCAGGCATATAGGCTTCGACATGACAGAAAAGCAAAGGGGCAACCCGTGTCACTGTCAGGAGGCACAGGGAGTGTCAGCAGGGTGCCAGGTCCATCGGCCAGCTCACCGGCCATGGCCGGGGTGACTAGCAGTGCAGGAAAAACCTCGCTTGGGACATCTATGGTGTGGGGGACCTGGTCCACCCAGAGATGGCCATCCAGGGTGGCTGCTGCCTCCAGTGGGGTGGAAGGTGGCCTGCCAGGCTCGTACCATGCCATGGTAGAAAGCTGGAAGCACTGACCAGTTCAAAAGTGTGAGGTCCAACAGGAAGAGCTCCCCGGTCAAAACCGAGGGCCCCCATCCTCTGCAGAAACCAGCATGCCAGTTGTTGCCAAGGTAGGTGCTCCTCATGTACAGGAGTCATTGAAGGGCCTGCAGATGGAAGGCGACCACCTTGCTTGCAAAGTCAACCAAACTCTGGCCCCACTCAGCTACAGGTGGGCAAAGGACAGCTCGTGGGAGCCAGTTGCACCCATCCCAGAAATAATCGACCAGGAGGCACTGGAGTCTCTTGAGTAGGTCCTGTGGTGGATCAAGTCTGTTGCACTGGTGCCACAAGGTCACCACCTCCAGGTTGTTCATGATGAGGACACGTTCACAATAGGAGAGGCTGGGTAGGTACCTCTGGGTATGGTGCACCTTCCTCGAGGCTGTCCCAGTTGCACGCCTTGAAGGTCGATAGCCCTAGGAACATGCCCAGGACCTTAAGGCCCTCGCAGCACCAGGTAAGGCCTCCTGGCAAATCGGGGGGGGGGGGGTGTCACACTGATCCACATGCCAAGCAGCTGGGTATCACTCTGGGCCCAGTTGATACGAGCTAAGGAGGCATATTCATAGGCTTGCTGGCAGTCTGTCAGAGCCTCCACGTCTTCCTGGGTGTTAAGGAAGATGGTAAGTGGGAGAGGGTTGGGGCCCAGTCCCAGCCCCTCCGCTGGATGACACTCTCATGCCAGAAACTCCAGCCCCCTCAGATGGAATAGGGGTGGAAGGAGATCAGGAAAAACTCCCGGCCTCACTGGGTGGGGCCTGTGTCCCAGAGGTGGATGCGCCATCTGTTGGTGCCGCTGTAATCACCAATGTTCTGGCCACTCTCTCCCATGGGCACTGGGCTGCTAGGTGGGAAGATCTACCACACTGGAAACACGTAGTCTCCCCAAAAGAAAAACAGATCACAAACCTCCACCCTTTGAACATGAGGCTCAAGGACTGAGGCAGAGACCATGGACCCTCCCTGAGAAGCATGAAAACTGGTCTTCCAAAAGACAGGACATGGCTCAGTTTTGAGTTCCTACTTCCTATCATCAGTCGGCGAAAGGGACTTGTAAGAACCCCATAGGGCTTGAGTTCCTTGGCCAGCTCCCAATCGGCCACATGCGGGGGCACATTAGAAATCACCACCCTCACTTCTGGGGTATCTAGGGGCGTGACAAAATAGTGTGTGCCCGCAATGTCCAGGCCCTCTGCACACACCCTATTAACTAGGGTGGAATCGCTCAGGTAAATCATTGGGACCATGTTAACACGACCTGCGTAACATATGTTACACTGTCCTAGGAGACTAGCAAGGCCATCTACGCAGAGCTCGATGCCGATGTAGGGAGGGGTGTGAACCCTTAAGCCATGGGTAATGGGGAGGTTCTGAGAGGCATCCCCATGCCAGCTGCTGGGTGTAGGAGCAGCCATTCCTGCTAGGACAGGGTTAATTTCAAGCTGTAACTGAAAAAATGGGGGGGAAAAAAGTTTATACTAACTAAAAAGATAAGTGTCTGGGAATGCATTCATAAAACTCTAGATGGGAGGGGGAAAGGGGCAGAGAGAAAAAAAAAAAAAAAAGGGGGGGCATTTGAAACAGCGAAAAAAGAAAACAAAGGGGGGGGAAAAAGGGGGTAAAGGGCACCCCTTGGAAAGCAAGCTATTGGAAAAAATAACTCCCACAACAAACAAGCAGAAAAGAAAGAAAGGAAAAGAGACAGTAAGAAAAACAGGCTGCAACTCACAGACAAAGAACTCAACTCACAGACAAAGAGACCCGAAGTACAGGGGGGAAGGGACAGGGAGGAGAGAAAAAGGAGAAAAAATGCTGCAAAAATGCAAGAAAAGAATCAGAAAGTGAGCTAAACAGAAGCTAGAGACCTTTAGACAGGTGGGAGTCAGAAAAGAAAAGAGATAGGAAGCTGGGGAGTCTTATGCACAGGATCACCCCACGCAGCTCCAAGCGAGCCTTGTCCAGTACGTTCAGAAAGGAAGGAAGGAAGGCAGATGTTAAATAAATAAGAATAACAGAAAGTAGTTTAAACAAGAGAACATATTTAAAAAAAAATAAGGATAAGAGAAAGTAGAAGGTCCCCCCCACACCTGAAGGGGCCCCTCTCCCTCCCTCCCTCCCTCCCTCCGCTTTGTGGCCAGCAAAGATTCCAAAGTTACAATGTAATAGAGATTAGCATGGCTCAACTCAGCCAGCCAGCTAAGTCAGGCCGTACATCTCCACCTGAGGGGGCCCCTAGGGGACTGTACCCGGGGCTCCCTCCCTCCCTAACTAAGCTTTGTGGGTGGGTTTATTTAGTGTTCTTTCTTGCAAGAAATGCTGGCTGCACACTGGCACTGGTTAAGCATTTGACCTCCCTCCATCCGATAACAGTCCACCCTGCAACTTTTCAGCAATGCCATGACCCCATAAAAGTTGCACAGTTATCATCGAACCAAAAAGCACCCTACCCACCCCCCATTGGAAATGCATGCCATATAGGCCAAAAGTAAAACACTGCTGGGACACGGCCAGTAACCAGGAAGGGCCAGTAACCAGGCTGGCTGCCTGCCTGCCTCCCTCTTGCCCTCACACCATATAGCCCTCCATCCATCCATATCATATCAATGGATTAGGATTACTCAAGGGACCTTGGGTGCATATTGTGAATTGGTGTTTTATCCTATTGTATTTTGTTTGCTGGCAGTGGCTTTACTGTAAAAAAATGTATTCACCAGTTGACTACCAACGGCATTGTTGAGTAAAACAAAAATGTGTATACTGTTTTAGCTTTATTGTGATTTCTCAATTGAATTCATTGCAATTCAATTTATTATGAAAAAATAAGGATAAGGAACACAAAATTCTGATTTTTACTTGGTCCTGCTTGATTTTAGGGCATGGACCTGGGAGTGGGGGAGCGGTTTGCAGCTGGCCAGGGGTGGGAGTGCATACAGGACCTTCACTTAACACAGGAAGTATACAGTACCACTAGCGGGGATGGCTACAGGGGGATGACCTGGTAGGGGAGCTGCAGAGTTGTGGTCACCTTGGAGACAGTGACCATCAATTAATTAAATTTCCATTTAAAACATATATCATTGTACAGTAAAATCTCTGTTATTCGGTACTTAACCAACCGAAATACTCCATTAACCAGAGTTTCTGGCCAGACACGGGGAGGGGCAGAGGAAAGCTCACACATGGCAGCTGCCGACGCCACCCACCACCCTGAGCTGCTGCTGCTTTGCATGCAGCCACCACCACACCCCTCACCCCTCAGCTTTGCTGGCTAGATGCGGGGGCGGGGGCAGGGAAAATCTCACACATATGCAACCAGATATCTTATCCTTTTATCCTTCTCCTTACCTGGATACTCTGCCTAGGTACTCCCCCCTCCCCTGAAAAATCTGTGGGAGGGAGCTCCTGCTTTCTGCTCCAGCAGTGCTTAACTGCTACAGAACCTAACCTTAGTTGTTAACTTCCTTCTTCCCATGAAGAAGTAGCTTCTAATCTAGCAGATGCTGCTATGCAGTATAGTCCTGTCTGCTTTAAGAAGTCTTGAAAGGTGTCCAGGCTCCTAACTGCAAGGATGAACATATGCCTGCAGACGTATTTGGTGGGGAGGAAAGGAAAAGAGGAAGCCAACAACATGCGACTCCCCAACTCCCCATTTACTACCAAGTACTCTTTGCAAAATAGTTTGAGAACCCACTGATCTACAGATTATATACTGGACTCAGAGCATGTTAGGATTGAGTTTGGGGCATTTACACAGTGTTATTATCACTTAGTTATATATAATACTAAGAGTTACTTTAACATTTAATAGGAAATTAAATTTAATTTAAGGAACTTTCAGGAGCTTAGGACACTATATTATAATTTACAAATTAACTTCTATTTTGAGGTTTTCCATTATAAACAGAATAAAATTAACTTGGCAGAGAATTTCATTTTTCAGGTACAAATAGTTTGGGAAAAAAAGAAAACTGATAGCAACAAAGTTATTGTGAGCGTACAAGATGTCAAATGAATTAAATTGATTCATTCTTAAATTTAACTGGCAGGATTTAATGGTTCACACTGAGACCATGAATAAGTATTTTGTTCAATGAATGACTACAATTTAATGACTGTTGATGTCAGTGTATTTTGCCCAGGGTAAAATTTGATATATGAATTATTCACTGCTGGATGGAATGAATGGAACCATGTTCATACACTGAATGCTAACTGTGGTTATTTGACATGACGGGGCACAGTTGATGCTGACAAAGGACAATGGTTAATTTACAATGTGGTACTGGGGTTCAGTCATTCTAGTTAAGATCTTTATAGAAAGCATGGCACTTTTTGTCATGTACTTCACATTAAGATGGATTCTGTGTGCCAAAAAACACTGAAGCATAGCGTCACCTTTAAAAATGTTCGCTTGTTCAAAGAAAAAAAAAACACTTTCCTGTCTTCTTTGGTTGACACATTGCTCCAAAGAAAATGTGTTTAAGAGCAACTTAAAAATAAATGGAGGGCTACATCCATATATCACTTGAGACCCTTGTCATAGATGTGATAGTTGATAGCTACTAGAACTTCCTTGATAGGGAAAGATTTGGCAGTCTCTCACACAACAGAATCTTGGACTGGAAATAATAGTACTTTTACCTAAACTTTTATTTACAAAGATTAGAGAGAAGGGAACTGGGCAAGAGTTCTGTATTGGCATGTTTTCAACAAGCAATCAAGTAAGACATTTTCCCAGACTTCTTAAAATGCTGTTGCTTGAGTGAAAACCATCTGCAACCTGGAAAGATGCAATGAAATTCAGTTTAATCTGATGACTAGGACCCCAAATTTACTTACAAATAACAACAACAACTACATTTGCCTTTACTTTACAGGTCCCAGCTGCACCATTACTTACTATGCATATCTCTGACCCTGAAATGTTTCCTGTTGCTTTTTATTTATGTGATTTAAAAATAGGGGTAGATGAAAGCTGTTCTTTTTTTTACCATTTTTTCTATAAAATTTCACAAGCAACTATTCAGTTTCATCATCTTGCAGCCCATTTTAACTTTCCATGTGTGAATGAGTCGAGTCACTACACTGTAAGTACAGAAGGCCTGAGTCAGTAACCAAACAACGTCCACTTCCTAGTGCATAGCTTTACTGACATCCCACCAAATATCCTGCAGGCCTAGCTATTATGATGATAAAATCATCATACCACCTAGAAAAAAGCAGCTAAAAACATAAGCCATAAAGAAAATTTCTGTCTGCTTTGGTGCTTGGTAGCACAAGCAGGGAGAAAAAACCCACAGGAAAATAATTGTACAAGGATGAAGCATGTTGGGGCAGGAAGTAGGTCTCCTTTAATATACAGATTATATTGTAGAAAAATAATTATCTGGGGTCACAGCCGAGGTCCATTTAAAGTGCTTAATTTCTAAGTTCAAGTATTATCCTGTCCTCTGCAAACAGTGGCATGAGACCTGTGCTCATCACAACTATAAACACCCTATCCTAGGTGCATCTACACAAGGTGCTTTACTGTGGAGTAAGAGTCCGTGTCTACCTGTGCAGATGCTTACTGCACAGCAATTTGCTCTAATCATGAGTAAATTTGCTGCTTGTAAATACAAATAACAAATTTACTTGCAATTAGTTACTGCACAGTAACACATGTGTAGATGCTAACCAGGAGCAAATTTGCTCCTGGTCAGCCCCAACACAAGGGGGCCATCTGCAGCTTAGCCCCAGGGCCCCGGACTGGGAGCTTCTTGAGCTCCATAGCAGGGGTGGCTCTTTGCCTGATCCAGACCCAGGAACTTAAAAGCCTGTGGGGATCCCAAGGCCCTCGGCCACCTGCAGCCAGGCCTGTGCAAAGCAGCTAGTATTCACTTTGGATTTCGCCGATTCAGGGGACATGACTTGATTCAGTGATTCGAATCACTGTCACTAATGGATCTGGCCGAATCTGATTCGGAGATTCAGCCACTGTCTAATTGGCCAAATCTACTAATCAAATAGGCCCCATCCCCTGTCCACTATCACAGACCCGTCAATGGCTGTGCTGCCCGACCCCAGCATCCCAGAGCTTTAAAAAAAAAAGCCTCATGCTCACCAGCTACTGCCAGGTGAGGGGGCAATCCCTGATGCCCCCCACTGCCCCATGCTGCATGGGGGACCTCTGCCATGAGCCCCCAGAAGTGTCCATGGCCACTGCAGTGGGCCGGTGAGTGTGGGGCTTTTTTTCCCCAAAGCATTGGGACACTGGGGTCAGGCAGAGCAGCCATTTATGGGGATGGGAGAGTGGGTGGGGGATGGGGACTCACGGAAGAGCCCCCCATGCATCACAGGGCAGTGGGGGGAAGTGGGGATCACCCCGTCACCTGTCAGGAGCTGGTGAGTGAGGAGCTTTTCTTCTTTTTTTTTTCTTTTTTTTTTTTAAGAGCTGGGACACTGGAGCCAGGTGGGGCAGCCATTGATGGGGCTCGGAAAGCAGGCAGGGGATGGGGCCTGGCGGGGGTCCCCCTGCCCATTACTTACTGTCATGGAGCCAGGGTCCTAATGAATCTCCTAATCTTTCTCTGAATCTTTTCTGAATTGATTTGGGGCTTTGAATCAATTTGAACTTTTTTATTGGTCTCCTGATTCGATTTGGATTTGGGGATTTGGCTACCCAGTCGGGCCAAAACTCCTCTGAATAGAATCAGCACCCAAAGCTTCTCTTAACCCTACCTGCAGCCTGCTGCAGGACACTGCATTACACAGCAGAAGCCCCAAGCCAGCCACAGCAGCCTGCCCAGGCCAGGCTGGCCATGGCACCACTGGCTACCAGCAGATCCAGCTTCTCATCAGAGGGGGCCCCTGTCCAGGCATCTGAACATGGTGCCACTGCACCCCAGGACACTGCCAGGAGCTTCACATCCTCACAGTCAGTGGAGACTGACTCAGGCCACCAGGATTATCTAGCCTCCTTTTGAAGACTCCCAGGGTAGGAGCGAGCACCACTTCCCTTGGAAGTTGGTTCCAGATCCTAGCCACCCTGACTGTGAAGTAGTGCCTCCTGATATCTAGCCTGAATCTACTCTCAGTCAACTTATGGCCGTTATTCCTTGTTACTACCAGTAGTGCTTGGGGGAACAGGGACTCTCCCATTGCCTGCTGGTCCCCCTCAGTGAGTTTATAGATGGCCACCAGATCCCCTCTCAGCCTTCTCTTGTGGAAGCTGAACAGGTTCAGGTCCTGTAGCCTCCCCTTGTAGGGCCTGCCTTGCTGCCCTCTGATCATGTGAGTGGCCCTCCTCTGGACCCTCTCAATGCTGGCCACATCCCTCCTGAAGTGTGGTGCCCAGAACTGGACACAGTACTCCAACTGTGGCCTGACCAGTGTTGCATAGAGGGGGAGGATCACCTCCTTGGACCTGCTCATGATGCACGTGTGGATGCATGACAAGGTACGGTTAGCCTTCCTGACAGCATCCTCACATTGACAGCCCATGTTCATCTTGCAGTCAATAATGACTGAAAGATCCTTTTCTGCCTCTGTGCTGATGAGGAGTTCCCTAGCCTGTAGGTATGCTGCTGGTTCTTCCTCCCCAGGTGCAATACCTTGCAGTTATCAGTATGAAATCCATCCTGTTCTCATCCACTCACCCCTGTAACCTGTCCAATTCTAGTTGCAGCCTGTACCTCTCCTCTAGCATGCCCACTTCTCCCCACATCTTAGTGTCATCCGCAAATTTGAACAAGGTGCTTTTCACCCTCTCGTCCATGTCACTGATGAAGATGTTGAACAATGCGGGCCTGAGGACCGAGCCCTGGGGAACCCCACTGCCCATATCCCTTCACGTCAAAAATGACCTGACCACCACCACTCTCTGGGTGCAGCCCTCCAGCCAATTTGAGACCCATCTGACTTTGTAGGCATTGACACCACAGTCGCCTAATTTTTTAATGAGAATGTCTACCATGACACCTGCATCCAAGGATTTTGTGACCTGGTTGTAGAAGGTCACCAGGTTGGTCTGACAGGACCTGCCTCTAATGAACCCATGTTGGTTGCCCCTAAGCATAATCTCTCCTGCTGGTCCCTTGCAGATGTGCTCCTGGATAATTTTCTCAAAGAGCTTCCCCAGTACTGAGGTAAGACTAACAGGCCTATAGTTTCCTGGGTCCTCCTTCCTCCCTTTTTTGAGACTGGGGACCACATTGGCCCTTTTCCAGTCCTCTGGCACCTTGCCAGAGTACCATGAGTGCTCGTAAAAGTGTGCCAGGGGTCCTGCAATGACCTGCAATGACCTCTGCTAATTCCCTCAGCACTCTGGGGTGCAGATCATCAGGGCCTGCTGATTAGTCTTACCAGAAGTTCCCTGACTAGGTCCTCACTGACCCTGGGCCTGGCTGCACCTCCCCTGGTTCCATCGGGGATCTCAGTGTGTGTGTTTTGGGGGGTAGGGGGGGTGACCCGGTCCCTGCACAGAAAAATGGAGGCAAATAAATTGTTAAAGAGGTTAGCTTTGTCATCTGGTGAGACCACCAGATTTCCTAGCATGTCTCGCAGAGGCCCCGCGTTACCCGGTACCTTCTTTTTACCCCCCATGTATTTAAAAAAAGACTTCTTGTTATATCTGATCTGGGTTCCGTCTCTGCCTAGGCCTTCCTAACAGCCCCCCTACAATCTCAAGCAATGGAGGTATAATCCTCCTTGGTGATGGCCCCTCCGTTCCATTGGGTATATGCCTCCTTTTTAGCTTTGAGATGTTCCTGGATGCTTTTAGTGAGCCATGGGGGCTTTTGACCACTCTTGTCCCCTTTGATCCACATTGGGATTGTCACTTTTTGGGCTTAGAGGATCGTCTTCTTAAGGAACAACCACTCTTCCTGGACTCCCAACTCCCCTCCCCTCCAGGACCTCAGTGCCTCCCAAACTAGTCTCCTTACCTCATTGAAATCCACCCTCCTGAAGTCCAGGGCTGCTGCCTTGCTGCAGGCCTTTGACACCCTGTGCTGGATGGTGAATTCCAGTAGGCGATGATCACTATCACCCAGGCTGGGCAGACCTGGCACTAAAGTTAGACACTCATGGACGACTGGTGCCTCCACAATCTCGTGTGTTAATGCATTTGCAGGTATCAAATTTAGGTGTGATTAGCCTAATTTTACTCCCGTAATGCATATTAAATTAAATTAATGCAGATTAACGTGTCTTGTGTTGGTACACCCTATTTGTAGTAATGTTGTACTAATGCTTTTATATTAAATTGTCAGCTCCAAGGTATACATGCATCTTGACCAAACTGTTGCCCATTATATGTGTGCTTTTCTCTTCAAGAACAAAGTACTATATATTTTATTTTTGCAGCTTTTTTTAATTGAAGTTTAGCAATTTTAGCTGCCTGCCAGTGCAGCTTTGCCATTTGACCGATTGTGGCATGGCATGATGTGATGTGGCTGAATTCCTGTTTTCAGGTAAACTGCATGAAGTCTCTGCAAATTAACTGAGGTACAGTGCCTGAAAAGTTGGGATACTGTGCCTGCTGAAAAGTTCCATTGCTTTGTCTTGGATGGTCACTATGGGAATGCCTGACAGGTGGCTTAGTTCTCAGAAGTTTGAATAATAGTCTACAATAATGAGGTTATGTGTATATTTTGCATCAAAAGGATTTATTCTTACTTTGCTCCTGTTTCTTTTGGGAATAAAAAGTGTTCTTATTACCTCTTTTTTGTCTATAATCTGATTCCCCCTTTACACAACTGATTACAACTGGCGTCTCTGGCTTTCTGGATATGGTTTTTATACAAAAATGGCTCTAGTATATTCCAGAGAGAGTTTCTTTTTTCCAGTAACGTAGGTATTCTAATTGTGTTGCCTTATATACAATGTTATATTGCGTGTTCAGTTTGTTTTGACAGATTTAGTACTCTTGAGAGGAAGGTGGGGTTTCTTCTGGCCATTCTAGAAGAAAGACGGATTTGAACACTTGTAAATCTTGACTTGTGTACACTGTTTGCAAATGATTTTCAGCTCATCCCATGAGACTGATGCATACCTAGCTTGGTTCATGCTTTCCATGTCTTTCAGCAATTTCCATATTTCTGCAAGGTATAGGATCTCCTCTCCTTGTGCAGGGACCATATTTTTATGCTAAGGCTCTAGATAAATCAGCTTTTTGCATCTCAGCTCCATTCACGTAGGGTACATCCAAAGCTACAGCACTGCAGTTTCAAGAGCCTTCACTAAAGACATTTTGTTGCCATTAGCCATTCCTTTAAAAAACATTTTGTAGTAGTTTATGGCCATTTTCTATGAATGGTTACCCATCCTTGCACACGCTGACTGATTTTTTCCAACATAAACATAATTCAGAGATATTCCTTTTCAGTATTCATGCATATTTATCCTGTTGGTGATAACTAATCTCAGTGCAAAAGCTACAGTTTGCCCCTTTCAAGCAAGTGATGCTCCAAACTCCTGTTCTTCAAACCCCCTGAAAGGTCTCCTCCCAACTACTGAAGTGTTCCTTCCAGAATCTTAGTGCAGGTTCAGGGCATCAACAGACACAACTGACAATCTTCACAGCTCATCAGCTGCAGGAAAAATGCCAGAAACAACATAAACCTCTCTATACAACCTTCTTTGACTATACAGAAGCCCTCAACATTGTCAACCAAGAAGCTCTATGGAGGATCTTTCTGCGGTACTGATAGCCACAGAAATCATCATCATTCTTCACCTGCTCAACAACAGTATGTGAGCAGTGGGTTGCAGTAACAGATCTATCACAGATCACTTTGGGGTTAAGACTGGAGTTAGGCAAGGCTGCATCATCACTCCAACATTCTTTTCAATATTCCTTACTGGGCATTTAAGTGAACATTTAAGTGCAACTAAATTTCATGTGCATTAAGCTAATGTACATTAAACGATTTTTGGCAGCTGTCTATATCTGCAGGGACCTGGGACTAAAGTTAGTCCCAAGTCTCTGGACTTAGCACTAAAGTTAGTCCTGAGTCCCTGTAGCCCTGCCATGTGCCCCTGAGGCCACTGGGGGGAGCTCCAGCCTCTGGCCACATGGCTGCCAGCACTTGGCAGCCATGTTGAAGCCAGAGCCAACTGGTGGCAACTGGCACCCATCTGGGAAAATCTAATCCCTGGCCAGCCTCTTCCCTGCCCAGGAGCCACGTCCCCAGCAGCAGGTCCCTCCTTGACCACCCTGCCTGGCCACGCCAGGGCTGCTCCAGCCCCTGCCCCTGTCAGCAATGCCCAGAGCCCTACTGTGCCAACCTGACCCCTGCCAAGCACTCTTGATGACAAGCACTCTGTGCTTCTGCTGGCCATGGTGCTGGCCTCAGCTGGCTACCCCCCCCCCCACCTAGACACCAGGGCAGCCACACACCCACCAGTGGGGACCAGGGCACTGACTGCAGAAGGCCTGTCCAAACCCCTCCTCCTACACTCCCTGCTCCAGTCCATATGTCCCAGTGCCCACACACCTCCTACCCCCTGCTGACCCCCAGCACCACTCTCAGGACATGCACATAGGTGAAATGAAAAAACTTCATTAACCTCGCAACACCCATCCCCATCCCCCCCCCAAACAAACAGAACCCCACTCCCCTCCCCCCTCAACCAACAGAGCCCCTCCACCACCCTCCCCATCCACCAACAATAAAAAACCCACTTACAAATGAGAAACTATATACAAGGTGAAAACTACTTACAATATTTTGGGTCTTCAAGCCCAGAGTGGGGAGCCATGAGAGGGGGCCTAAGGGGCAGGTCCCCAGCACCCCAACCCCTGGATGTTCTCTGGGGCTGGGCTTAGGCCAGCCCCCTGGTGGTAGGGCAGGCCCAGCACTAAAATTAGTGCCAGGTTGCATCTGCATGTGTGTTAATACACATTAACTAATTGTGCCTAAATTTGATACCTGCATTTGCAGGTATCAAATTTAGGCATGATTAGTCTAAGTTAATGTACATTAAGGGCACACATGTGTAGATGTGCACCCGTAATGCACATTAACTTAGGTAAATGCACATTAATGCATCTCATGTAGACACACCCACTGTGATGCTACATCTGACCACCAGCAAACCTCCAGTAGGAGTTGAGCTGAATTACTGAATGGATGGTTAAGCTGTTTAATCTCAAACAACTCTGAGCCAAAACTAAGAACACCATGTCCTCAGTCATCAACCTCCAATATACTGATGATGCTGTAGTGTGTGCTCACTTGGAAGCAGACCTTCAGGCAATTATCAATGTCTTTACTGAGGCAGACAAGATAATGGGACTGGTGCTTAACATTCAGAAGACTAAGGTCCCCCCATCAGCAAACCTTAATGAGCAGTCCCCAGCTCCAGCAAATCAGATTTACAATGAGACTTTGGAGAACATTGAGTATTCCCCATGCCTCAGAAGCCATCTCTTGCAGAAGGCTGACATCAATAAAGAAAACCACTGTTGCCTCAAATGTGCAAGTGCAGCCTTCAGATACCTGAGGAAATGGGTGTGTGGAGAATAGAGCTGTGTGAAATTTCACCGCCCATTTTGTTTCAATGCTGTTTTGAGCTGTTTCAACCTTAAAACAGCAAAGTCAAAACAAAACAGGCAGACTCGAAACAGGGTTGAAATAAAACAGGGCAGGTTGAATTTCAACTGGGTTTCAACCAGGATGCTGAGGCTTGCCTTTAATGGTTTCCCTGCAGGGAAAGAGAAAGTAAGGTAAGGGGAAGGAGGGGGAGGAGGGGGGAAGATGTGGTGGGAGGAGCTGGCCAGTGACTGTCACCCTTCCCTGAGGTCCCTTCCAACCCCAGTGCTCTGGGGGAGGGACAGAAAAACTGCATAAAAGCCAACATTTTTTGTACTGCCGTGCTTTCTGCTCTGGGGTAACTTACTGAGCTGTCTGTTCTACCAGCGCCCTGTCAAACCACTACAGCTAGCAGCACTGATTTTCTAAAGTATTCCCCACTTGCTACCCTAACAAGAGGGATTTCAGAATACCTTTTTCTTGTAGGTGCTTTTATTTTATTACTATATTCATTGAATTATTCTTTTGAATTTTATACTTATATTGGATAGGATTACTATAGAATGTAATTTATATAGGAATTTACTATACATATTTGTTTTTATATGTTCATTCTTTGCACCAAACCTACGCTATTGAATTTATATACAGAGATGTCTTTCTATTGCTTTCATAAATTTCTTGACTGTACCACACCTACACCTAGATTTCTGAATTTATATACAGAGGCAGATCTATTTCCATCACTTTTATAAATGTTTTGACTGCACCACACGTATGCCTAGGTTTCTGAATTTATACACAGAGACAGATATAGTTCTATAGCTTTCACAAATTTCTTGGCTGCACCACACCTACATTTTTGAGTTTATATATGGAGATAGATATATTTCCATCGCTTTCATAAGTGTCTTGACTGCACCACACCTACGCCTAGATTTCTGAATTGATATACAGACACAGATATATTTCTGTCGCTTCCATAAATTTTTTGACTGAACCACACCTATGCCTAGATTTCTAAATTTATATTCAGAGACAGATACATTTCTATCACTTTCATAAGTTTGTTGACTGCACCACACCTACATTTTTGAGTAGACACTCGTGGTTCTATCAGACCAAATACCTTCACACACCACCTTCAGTAGGATGGTGGTGCCATCCCTGTATGAGGCATGCATGGAGTACTTGAGGCAGGAGCTGTGCAAGACAGGTCTGCAGGTGGCCTTGCACTTCACCTCAGACATCTGGAGCAGCTGGGGTGGAGATCATGCCTACCTTTCCCTCACAGGGCACTGGTGTGACCAGTCAGGCCATCAGTGGGCTCTCCTTCAAGCCAAGGTGATAGATGAGTCCCACACAGCAACAGAGATCATGGAAGCCATGAACCACTTGGTGCAGGGGTGGCTTACTGGGCACAGTGAGCTCAGTTGTGGGTTCATGGTCACCGACAATGGGGCCAATATGGTCAAGGCGGTCCGTGATGCCAAGTTTGTTGGCATCCGCTGTGTAGCACACAAGTTGCACTTTGTTGTTAGGGATACCTTGGAGGGGGACAGGGCTGTCGGTGATGGCACTGCCACTACCAGCAAGCTAATTTCAAAATGCAGGAAGGTGGCAATCTACTTCCACCAGAGCATCAAGCGGGGCAAGATGCTGTGGGATAAACAAGAATCACTGAACATCCCACAGCACAAAATCATGCAGGATGTGGAGACTCGGTGGAATGCCACATACCTGATGCTTGACAGACTGGTGGAGTAACAGATGGCCATCCATGAGAAGCCTTGATCAGGGAGATTGGGATCAATGGCCCCCTGTAGAGAGGTGAGTGGGATACCATCTCCCAGATCTAGGTGGTCCTCAAGCCCTTCCTCAAGGCCACTGAGAGCCTCTGTGCTGCTGATGCCCTCCTTAGACAGGTGATCCCCATAGTGAGGGAACTTCAAAGCCAAATGAAGAGCTTCCAGGGGATCAATATTCCTCGGCGGGGCAGTCCACTGTCACCAGATGTGTAGGCACTGGTGAGGCAGCTGAAGGAAGGCATCAAGAAATGGCTTGATCCCTTGCAATCCAGTGTAGTCCATGTGCTGGCTGCCATGTGTGACCCATAGATTCATAGGTTCATAGATTCATAGAAGTAGGATCAGAAGGTACCTTGTAGATCATCAAGTCCGACCCCCTGCCCTGGGCAGGAGAGAAAACCGGGCTCAAATGACCCCAGCCAGGTAGACGTCAAGCCTCTTCTTAAAGACCCCCAGGGTAGGAGCCATCACCCCTTCCGTTGGAAGTTGGTTCCAGATCCTAGCAACCCTGACTGAAGTAGTGCCTTCGGATGTCTAGTGTAAACCTACTTTCTAACAATTTGTGGCCATTATTCCTTGTTACCCTGGGGGGCTCTAGGGGGAACAGGGTCTCTCCCAAACCCTGCTGGTCCCCCCCTAGTGAGTTTATAGATGGCCACCAGGTCCCCCCTCAGCCTTCTCTTGTGAAGGCTGAACGGGTTAACGTCCCGTAGCCTCTCCTCATAGGGTCTGCCCTGCTGTCCCCGGATCATGCGGGTGGCCCTCCTTTGGGCCCTCTCAATGCTGTCCAGCCTTCCTGAAGTGCAGCGCGCAGAACTAAACACAGTACTCCAACTGCGGCCTGACCAGTGTCGCATAGAGGGGGAGGATCACCTCCTTGGCCCTGCTTGAGATGCATGTGTGGATGGATGCATGACAAGGTACGGTTAGCCCTACTGACCATGACCTCGCATTGTCAGCCCATGTTCATCTTGGGGTCAATAATGACTCCAAGAACTCTTTCTGCCACCGTGCTCTTGAGAAGGGAGTTTCCCAGCTTATAAGTATGCTGCTGGTTCCTACTGCCCAAGTGCAGCACCCTGCACTTGTCAGTATTGAAACCCATCCTGTTTTCATTAGCCCACCCCTGTAACCTGTCCAGGTCCTGCTGTAATCTGTCCTTCCCTACTAGCATGCCCACCTCACCCCAAATCTTGGTATCATCAGCAAATTTAAATCAGGCTGCTTTTTACCCCATTGTCCAACTCACTAATAAAGAAATTGAACAGTGCAGGCCCAAGGACTGAGCCCGGGGGAACTCCACTGCCCACTTCCCTCCAGGTCAAAAAAGACCCGTCCACCACTACCCTCCAAGTATGACCCTTCAGCCAATTTGCAATCCATCTGACTGTGTAGGCATCAATGCCACAGTCACCTAGTTTTTTGATGAGAATGGGATGGGAGACAGTGTCAAAGGCCTTGCTGAAGTCCAGAAAGATTACATCCACCACGGCACCTGCATCCAGTGCTTTTGTGACCTGATCGTAGAAGGCAATTAGGTTGGTCTGCCAGGACCTGCCCCTAATGAAACCGTGCTGGTTGCCCTTGAGCACCATCCCTGCTGCTGGCCCAACACAGATGTGCTCCTTAAAAATCTTCTCAAAGAGTTTCCCCAGGATTGAAGTAAGACTAATGGGCCTATAGTTGCCCGGGTCCTCCCTCTTCCCTTTTTTGAATATGGGGACCATGTTGTCTTTCTTCCAGTCATCTGTCACCTGGCCAGAGCACCCTGAGTGCTCGTAAAGCTGTGCCAGGGGCCCTGCAATATCTCCTGCCAATTCCCTCAATACCCTGGGGTGGAGAGCGTGTGGACCTGCTGATTTGAACACATCCAGCTCCTCCAGAAGCTCTCTAACCCAGTCCTTCCAAACCTTAGGCCTGACAGCATTTCTCCTGAGTCCATCTGGAATCTTGGTCAGGGAGTCCTGGTCCCTGCACAAGAAAATGGAGGCGAAGAATTCGTTAAAGACATCTGCTTTCTCCTCTGGTGCAACCACCAGATTGCCTAGCATATCCTGCAGAGGCTCCACATTACCCAGTGCCTTCTTCCTTCTCCCTATATATTTAAAAAAGGACTTTTTATTATCTTTGATCCTTGATTTCATAGACATTAGGGCTGGAAGGGACCTCGGAAGATCATCGAGTCCAGCCCCCTGCCCAAAGGGCAGGAAGTCAGCTGGGGTCATAGGATCCCAGCAAGATAAGCATCCAGTTTCATCTTGAAGGTGTTCAATGAAGGCGCTTGAACCACCTCCGGTGGCAGGCTGTTCCAGACCTTGGGGGCTCGGACAGTAAAGAAATTCTTCCTTATGTCCAGCCTGAAACGATCTTGTAGTAGTTTGTGACCATTCGACCTCGTCATCCCTTGGGGCGCTATGGTGAACAAATGTTCCCCCAGATACTGGTGGTCACCGCTGATAAACTTGTAGGTAGCCATCAGATCACCCCTGAGCCTGCGCTTTTCCAGGGTAAAGAGCCCCAGGGCTCTCAGCCTGTCATCATAGGGTCTGCTTCCCTGACCTCTGATCATGCGCATGGCTCTTCTCTGGACTCTCTCAAGCTTCTCCACATCCTTTTTGAATTGTGGAGCCCAAAACTGGACACAGTACTCCAGCTGCGGCCTCACTAAGGCCGAGTACAGGGGGAGAATGACGTCCCGGGATTTGCTTGAGAAGCATCTATGGATGCAAGCCAGCGTTTTGGTCGCTTTACTAGCCGCAGCATCGCACTGCAGGCTCATGTTCATCTTGTGGTCAGTGATGACCCCCAAGTCTCTTTCTTCCATAGTGCTAGCCAACATAGCACTGCCGAGCCTATAAGGATGCTGCGGGTTTTTTTTCCCCCAAGGTGGAGAACCTTGCATTTATCGGCGTTGAACACCATCAGATTCTCATCCGCCCACTTGCTGAGCCTGTCCAGGTCAGCCTGGATCACCCGCCTGTCTTCTGGCATGGATGCTTTGCCCCAAAGTTTGGTGTCATCGGTGAACTTGGCCAGTCCGCTTCTGACTCCAGTGTCCACATCATTAATGAAGATGTTGAACAGTATGGGTCCAAGGACAGAACCTTGGGGGACCCCACTGGTCACAGGACACCACGATGAGTGACTTCCATCAATTACTACCCTCTGGGTCCGACCCCGGAGCCAATTTTCCAGCCAGTGGATCGTGGAGGACCCAAGGAGACAATTGGCCAGTTTCTCCAAGAGGCAATCATGGGACACCAGATTGAAGGCTTTTTTGAAGTCAAGATATATGACATCAATCTCTTCTCCCTTGTCCAGGTGATAGGTCACCTGGTCGTAGAAGGAAATGAGATTGATCAAGCAAGACCTACCCGCAACAAACCCGCGGGATGCTAGCCCTACCTCCATATCTACCTTAGCTTTTCTAACAGCCCCCCTACAGACCTGAGCGGTGGAGGTATACTCCTCTTTGATGATAGTCCCTCCCTTCCACCAGCTGTACACCTCCTTTTTGGCAATCAGGCATTCATGAATGCCCTTGGTGAGCCGGGGGGCTTTTGGGCACTCTTGCCCCCCTTGCTTCTTGTTGGGATTGTCACCCCTTGGGCTCTGAGTATCGTCTCCTTAAGGAACAACCACTCATGTTGGGCACTGAGTTCCCCTACTCTCCAGGACCCCAGTGCCTCTCCCACCCAAGGGTGAAGAGCACCATATGCAGCAGCCAAATGCTGAATCAGTGCACAGAGGCACTGATAAAGAAAGTCATGGAGGCAGAATGGTGGAGGTGGGGGGACTTGAAACAGGGAGATCCAATGTCTCCTGATAGCATGCTATCCACGAGCCAGTCTTGTCCTCCACCACAGGTGCTGCCAATATGGGCTAAGGGCATGGTGGGGTCCAGAGCCACCAGACCCCAGCATCAGACAGGTAGCACTCACACATTGGTGGCTACCTATCTTGCCAAGGATGTGGAGCCACTTCTGTGTGACCCCTTGGCCTACTGGGCAAGCCACAGCCAGGTGTGGCCGGATTTGGCCACAGTTGCCTGGGAACACCTGTCCTGTCCACTGACCAGTGTTCCAAGTGAGAGGGTGTTCAGCATCACTGGGGATGTAGTGACACCCCACTGCACCTGCTTGGATGCTGGTTTGGTGGAACAGCTGGTGTTCCTGAAGGTGAACCTCCTGCTGCTGGGGTTCCCTGAACTCCAGGTGCAGATGGACTGAATGCCACCCTCCTCACTCTGTCCACACCTATTTCCTTTTTCTAAAAAAACAGGTAATGCCCCACTCTTAGCTGGAGGGGGCACTAACTGCATCACCAGCCAGCAGGGGAAGAACATGTCCCTGCTGAGCTTGTTCCCCTGCTAAGACAAACTCGGAGATATGGACGGGGGCTATGGGGAAGGAGGAGGCCCCAGGTCCTGGGCATAACCACTAAAACTGCACCCTGCCAGGGTAAGAAGGCCCGGTGAGATTGCTGGTGGTGTGGCAGCCCTGTAAATGCCAGGACCAATGATCCCCTGGTGAAAGGTGGGTATCAGGCACCATAACCTCCATCTAATGCATGCATGCACACAGTCCTGGCTATGGAAAGCCCAGACCTGTCACATCTTTGACAGCCCTGACGCATGCTGGCTGCAGTGCAGTTGTGAGGCTCCTGGATGGAAGGAATAGTAAAGAAGCCAGAGGCTGGCCTGGTGTACAATGCAGGCAAGAAAGCCAGTCAGTGAAAATGGAAATGGAGGCATCAGGGGGTGAGGGACAGGCTGGGGTGGGGAGAGAGGGGGGAAGGGGGATATAGCAGTGTAGGCAAAAGTGCAGAGGTACCTGGGAAGTCAGACATCCAGCAGGTTGCAGTGTGTCAGAATTCTACTGACTATACTGAATCTATGAGTTTCTGTACCAATGAGGCTGAAGAAGTGAAGTTCATAGGCCCAGCTGTGAAAAGTGGTTTGTAATTTGTTCCCTGTCAGGATCAGGCCTGAGAGACTGGAGACAGAGTGTTTTTTTGGTGAGGAACGTGCCCCCACTAGTAGTTGAGTTGTGTTGTCTTTGATAGATTCTGGTGTGCAGTTTGTGGGCGTACTGGAGATAGTTGGCAGGTTTTGTGTTTTGAGCTATAGGAAGTTGGCTTCAGTTTTGCCGATGAGGTTAGGTGCTTGCTTGAATGTACAAACCACTTTTCAGAGCTGGGCCTGTAGCAGGCCAGTAGAGGGTGGTCTTGCATTGAGCCACACACCTCACTGTACCCAACCACCTTCCAGGCTCCAAGTGCCTCCCTGGGGGTGCCTCACATTTGGCTGACCCCCTTCCTGGAGCACACTCACTAGCCTGGGGGTAGTACTGCCACCACCCAAGGATGGGCTTGATTCTGGCTCTGCACCCCCTGGGAAACACAGGCCTAGTAGCCCTCAAGAGAACTTGACTCACTTCAAGAACTTGGGGTGCTTCCCTCAGTCAAAAGCACAAGTAGTGGTCTCCCTTAGTCAGCAGAACCAAGGGGACCCCAAGGCATAATCTAGACCCACTCCCAATAAGTCTCCCATTCTAGGTACAAAGGAGAGCTTTATTGTTTACAAGGAGTAGGTTTGGAATAGGGTACAGGGTTGAGCAGTATCAGAGAAGTACCTTAGAGCAAACAGGGTGGCTGAAGTAGCCTTTGATTGTGCATCTGAGTTACTGCAAGCTATATATCTAGTTAGATCTCAAGGAGCTTACTCACAAGTACCATCCAGAGGCAGGTGGAGACTCCCTCTGGAGGGAGGCAGTTCATTGATCATGAGTTTTGAGAGAGAGAGCAAGTTTCAGATGGTCCATCTCATCTCATCTCTCTCCCTCCCTCTCTCTCCTTCTCTCTCCCTCCCCCCTCTCCCCGTCTCCCCCCCTCCCTCTCTCCCTCTCCCCCGTCCCCCTCTCTCCCCCCTTCCCCCTCTCTCCCCCTCCCCTCCTCCCTCTCTCTCTCTCCCCCTCTCTCTCTCTCTCCCCCCTCCCCCTCTCTCTCTCCCCCTCTCTCTCTCTCCCCCTCTCTCTGTCTCTCCTCTTCTCTCCCCTCTCTCCCTCTCCCTCTCTCCCCCTCTCTCTGTCTCTCCTCTTCTCTCCCCCCTCCCTCTCTCCCTCCCCCCCTCCCCCTCCTTCTCTCTCCCCCTCTCTCTGTCTCTCCCCCTCTCTCTGTCTCCTCCCTCTCTCTCCCCCCTCTCTCTCTCCCCCCTCTCCCCCTCTCTCTCCCCTCTCTCTCTCCCCCTTCTCCCCCTCTCTCTCTCCCCCCTTCCCCCTCTCTCTCTCTGCCCCTCTCTCTCTCTGCCCCTTTCTCTCTTTCTCTCTCCCCCTCCCCCCTCTCTCTCTGAGTTTCCCTCATGCCTGCTGCCCCCTCCTCCTGGGCAGTCTTTAACTTATATAGCCCTTATGACCTCATTCACCTGGTCACCAGGAGGCCAGCACCTGTTGGTTGTCAGCCAACAAATTTGAAATGCAACACTGTTTGCTGGGCAGACTGGTAGTCTCTAGCCCACCAGAGTGCCCAAGCCCCTCACCCAGGTATGTGATGCCAGTCCCGTAGGCAGAGGGGGCAGGTTTCCCCCTGTCCCTCAGGAATGTATCCAGCTCAGGTTACCTAAAGAGATAGGGTAAGGTGTGTATCCCCTGCTGGGCCCATCCTAACCAAATTGTCACAAAGCAGAATTTTTGGGGAGAAACAGAGGTGGCCTTCTACCACAGGGCCTATGAACTGCACTTCATCAGCCTCATAGGTAGTAGGTACAGAAACGCATGGATTCAATATACATAGCGGAATTCTGGCACACTGCGACCTGCCAGAAATCTGACTCTCCAGGTACCTCTGCACTTTTACCTGCACTGTTACATTCTCTTTCCCCCCCCACCCCACCCTAGCCTTTCCCTCATCCCCTGATGCCTATATTTCCATTTTCACTAACTGGCTTTCTTGCCTGCATTGTGTGCCAGGTCAGCCTTTGGCTTCTTTACTATTCCTTCCATCCAGGACCAGAAGACACACCAACTGCAGGTACTTCCTCAGCCTGACAAACATTTTTTCAACCTGAAAGCTTCCTAAGATATATTTCTCTAAATATTCCAGTTTTTTTCGTAATAAACATATAAATATAAAAACACAAGATAAGCCATCACACACACCACGAGTAACATATATCCAACACAACATCTTTATTTCTTGCTGTCAATTCCTTTATAACAAGAAAGGCTCTGTGGCAGCTCTGTTTGGCTACCTCAGATGCTGCTGGTACTATTGGTGTTTTCACCCCCCTGTGCCCTAAGACAGACACAGCTGGCAGGCTTCGTGCCCACAGCAGGACCTAGCAGCTAGGCCTGCAGTAGTTTCCTCCCCTCCCCGCCCCCCCACCCCAAGACAAACACAGTTGCACAAGCACCTATGTCACAAGTTTTGCCTGTCAACAGCCAGAGGTGCTTTTGAACTGCCTCCACCTATCTCCTTGAAACTTAGCAGGCTTTGTGGCCTCCACAGGGGTAGCAGGCCTGCAGTTTTGACCCCGCTGTGGCTTAACACATATAAATGACAGAAGCTTTGCTCTCAAGATTTTGGGGTGCAATGTCCCCGAACTCCCTGCACTGATCTCCTTGAAACTTGGCAGGTTTCATGCCCTCAAAATGGGTTACCAGTCCTACAATTCACATCAAAATCAGGCCAGAAATGACAAAGTTATAGCCTATTTTGACCTTCCCCATTATATCCCATGGGCAAAATGCTGAAACAGGCTCAAGATGCGAAACTGTTTCGACGGAACAACATGGAATAGTCGTTTCAACTCAAAACAAAATTCAAAATGGAATGCTGTTCCATTGAACCGTCAAAACCCTGGTTGAAATGGAACGCTTCCGTTTTGCACAGCCCTACTGGAAAAGTACCATCAATACAGCCTGTGGAAGATCCTTTGAATCCAGTGGGAAGACAGACACAGCAACATTAGTGCTCTCTCATAAGCAAACATCATGAGCATCAAGGTTATGATTGTCCAACATCAACTTTGCTGATCCGGCCATGTCATGTCCAATTCCAGACTCCCAAAGCAAGTTTTATTCTCCCAGCTGAGTCAAGGTGTATGCTCAAGAGGAGGGAAGAGAAAGCATTTCAAGGACCTTCTTAAAGTCAACTTGAAAAAAATGCAACATTGACATTAACTTGTAGGACCACCCTAAATTGAGGAAGAGTCTGCTGCAAGAATCTCTGTACTTTGAAACATTACAAGGACAACAGGAGATGGAAAAGCGGGACTAGCAAAACAGTGTGTCATAGACTGCACCAGTAAATGAGAGCCACCCACTCCACATGGAAACATGGCCTTGTCAGCCATCCTTAGACCCACAGATAAGTCAATCGTGGAAGACAATCATCCTCGACTATAAGAGGTTGCCAATTTTTCTTCTAACATGATGTTGTATAGCTGCTGCCTCATTTATTTTTAAGGATGGAAACATTAATCACTAGGCTCCTGGATGTGTGTAAGGTCTGTGACTTGTTGAGATAGCCATGTGCATATTGCTGCTTTGTCCAATTGCTAATTTCAGGGGAATGCACGTGTCTGGGAAGCTGCAAACAAAATTTTGTCCAACCATTTTAAAATCCTAACTGTTCCCAAATTGATTTAACAACTTAGGTTTGGGCATCTGCTATATTGATACTTCCTTTTGGAGGTTAGCTCATAGCTGTTGGGAAGTCAGAAAAGGCCCCATGTTATTGATTACTGCAGTCAGTTGCAGTTTATTTTCTGCATATCCTGTTGGTATGCCTTGCTGGAGGCATTGATATTCTCCAGCTGCAGTCTTGATCTCAATCGTATTGATCTCAACCATCCATACCCATAATGTAATGAGATAATGTCTTTCTTACCCAGTTACAGGTGTGTAGGTTGTAGCCGTGTTGGTCTAAGGACATAGGCAGACAAGATTCTTTGGGTGAATCCGATATCTTTTATTAGACCAACTTAAATAGTTGGAAAAATATTATTAAGCAAGCTTTTGGGTTCAAAAACCTTTCGTCAGGCTAAGGAAGTTTCAGCAGTTGGTGTGTGCTCGTCCTGGATGGAATGTTTTCTTTGTGTAAAGAATGTTTTCTTTGTGTAAAGAAGCCAGTCTGGGTTAACCCAGAGGGTTTCCCGCCACTCGTAGCTTTCTTTGCAGGTTGCATTTCTTAGTTGCAAAAAGAGAAATGCATGCTGCAAGGAGTTCCCGCCATTCGTATTCAAATTTGCGTCCCACTATTGGCCAGTTCTAAATTATTCCCACGTGGCGGCTAGCGATTGGCCTGCTAGCCGTATAAGAGACTTGAGCGGTTTCCGCCCAAGTTGGAGGACTTCACGACTATCAGGAGGAGGAGAACTTCACGTCTTGTGAAGATCTCTAAGTGCTGTGGAGCCTATCAGACCCAGCGTGTATCTCAAGAAGGCTATAGGGGTCTGATCAGCCTCTCGCCTCTCCCCGTCACTGCCTGATCCCTCGACGTACCCTTCCCTGCGCGCAAGTTCCACGGAGCCTAGCAAACTTCATGTGAGTCTATTCAGAGCTCTTTGCTTCGAGTACTTTCTTCGGTTGACATGATGGGCTCGCGGTTTAGAGCTCTCAACCGGATTGGGCTAGAAGGTTCATGGGAAGGAACTCTAGTCTGCCTCTCTTCTTTCCTGTCTGTAACTGCAACTCAAGCAAGTTTTCCTGCCTGCACCGCGACCATCTTTGGTGTAAGTAAAATAATCTTAAATCAACTGCTAAGCGTCCGTGCCTAATTCTAGCGTGCCGCCTGCCTTCCCGGGCTGCTGGCCACAGCCCGCTGCGCAAAAAAAAAAACCCTGAGGGCCTCAGACTGCTCCCAGCCCACACATTTAACACTGAAAAATACAAGGTTCTCCACCTTGGGAGGAAAAACCTGCAGCATGCTTATAGGCTCGGCAGTGCTATGCTGGCTAGCACTACAGAAGAAAGAGACTTAGGAGTCATCATTGACCACAAGATGAACATGAGCCTTCAATGCAATGCTGTGGCTAATAAAGTGACCAAAATACTGGCTTGCATCCATAGATGCTTCTCAAGCAAATCCTGGGACATCATTCTCCCCTTGTACTTGGCCTTGGTGAGGCCATAGCTGGAGTACTGCATCCAGTTTTGGGCTCCACAATTCAAAAAGGATGTGGAGAAGCTTGAGAGAGTCCAGAGGAGAGCCACACACATGATCAGAGGTCAGGAAAACAGACCTTATGACGACAGGCTGAGAGCTATGGGGCTCTTTAGCCTGGAAAAGCGCAGACTCAGGGGTGATCTGATGGCCACCTATAAGTTTATCAGGGGTGACCACCAGTACCTGGGGAAATGCTTTTTCACCAGAGTGCCCCAAGGGATGATGAGGTTGAACGGTTATAAACTATGGCAAGACCATTTCAGGCTGGACATAAGGAGGAATTTCTTTACTGTCCGAGCCCCCAAGGTCTGGAACAGCCTGCCATCAGAGGTGGTTCTAGCACCTACATTGAACACCTTCAAGAGACATTTGGATGCTTATCTTGCTGGGATCCTATGACTCCAGCTGGCTTACTGCTCTTTGGGTGGGGGGCTGGACTTGATGATCTTCCGAGGTCCCTTCCAGCCCTAATGTCTATGAAATCTATGAAACCTTTTTTCCTTCTAGCTAAAGGCACTTGCTCAGTTATCAGACTACTTTATAGCCCACTTTAATATGAAAATAAACTGTGCTAATTCAAATATCTTGATGCTCATATATACAATTATATGATTGGAGGGTATCCAAAGAAGAGCCAAATAAATCTTCTTTGGCTCTTTAGAAGAGAAGTGCTTGTGACTGTATGAAACCTATAATCAAGAGACTGCTAAACTTCAGGTATGCTGCTATCTTACCCATTGCTATTTTCTTCTCATCGCTATATTACAGATGGAAGAATACTTACTGAATTTTTCTCCTTCTGCCACCATATTTTACTTAGTAGATGTTTATACAATATCACAAGACAAATTTTCACACAAATTGCTTTGTCCTTTTTAATGCTGAGAGGATTCTGAATTGCATCATGTGAAGGACTTTTTACTTTGGCTTACACATCATATTTTGAAAAGTTTAATAAAATGTAACAGAGCTGGATTTTTTGCTTGTTACTGTCCCTATTTTATACATAGCTTGTCATAAACATAGCTATTAGCTTCTAGCCATTAGTCTCATTTCCAGTAGGAGAAAAAAAAAAGGGGGGGGGGGGTCGGGAGAGAGAGAGAGAGATCTCCACTGTTTGCTTTCTAATCCATCTGATTTCAGGTATATGATTGATGAATAATATCCTGTTCCAAAATGCCAAAGAATGCAATAATTGCACATATTAAAGATTAGTGATGCTGTGGGCTGCAGGATTGCTAAGCAGCAATTCAACAGCATCCTCTTGAAGTAGAAGCATGATGAACTATGCTATTCGCTGCTGTTTCCGACTCCTACTGATGATGATAACTATCCTCCTACAAGGTGCACCATTAAATGAAATGTTAAAAGAATGCTAAAACAGTACTCTTTGCAATACAGAGTTTAGTGCCTGCCTCCTACTGATCATTCAACAAAGAGGCCATTTGAAAAGGAGAGGGTATGACTATTATCTTAAACATGCCAGCCTCCAATAATACAATAGTCATCACTAATGGGTTAGATTTTTGAATATATGTATGAAAACTGCATTTGTTTGCCTAATTTTTTTCATTATGTTGCATAGGATTAACTTCCTTTCATCTTAAAACTGTCTATTGGAATCACTTGGATTTGGAGTCAAATAAATTTTTACTTTGAGGTAAACCGAACAAAATCACATAATAATATTAAAAATGTTTATTGGCTGCCTCATTTTGGAGTGGCACCTACAATAAATGACATCATCAGCAATAATACTGTTTGGAATAGCCATGATATACTTCATATTTTAGTCATACTAGATTTTGTTGTTGTATGTTTGATTCCAGGCTATCTTTAACCCTTTTGTTACCCATTTACAACAGCTCAGCCATCCAGCGACCGAGTCAATTTAGCTCTTATAGAGATTCCAACTGATTGTAAGTTCCTATGTGTAATAACAGACTAAATATCCAGACTTACAGAATATTACAAAGGAGTTACATTAATAAGCAAATATAGATTTCATAGACATTAGGACTGGAAGGGACCTCGGAAGATCATCAAGTCCAGCCCCCCACCCGAAGGCAGGAAGTCCACTGGGGTCATAGGATCCCAGCAAGATAAACATCCAGATTTCTCCTGAAGGCATCCAAAGTAGGTGCTTGAACCACCTCCAATGGCAGGCTATTCCAGGCCTTGGGGGCTCAGACAGTAAATAAGTTCTTCCTTATGTCCAACCAGAAACGGTCTTGTAGGAGTTTATAACCGTTTGACCTTGCCATCCCTTGGGGTGCTCTGGTGAACAAACGTTCCCCCAGATCCTGGTGAATACCCCTTATAGACTTATAGGTGTGTGGAGCCTGCGTCCTGCTCTGCCTGGTCTATTGGGGTGTTGCCCCTCCCCTCAACTCGCCTGCCACGACTTGGATGTAAATATATACTTTAAGAGGGGTCTACAGTGGAGATCTTTATCCTGGGTGGGGCCTCCCAATAGACGGTGTTACTCACGGTCGTCTGACGTGGTGGTCCATGGGGCTCTGCCTCCCCTACACCCCGTCCACACGCCAACCGCTGGGTGATGAGTCCCAGATGTTTCCAGGCCTCGTATGACGGCCTCAGACCGGTTTCCCAGTTCCCGGTCGTTCTACCTCCCTTCTGGGAGCGATTTCTCTTTTCTCTTCTTTTATAGGAAATACTCCTCCGCGTTAGGGGGAGCTGGAGGGTGCTTCCCCTGATTCCAGCTCCCTCTTGGAGCCTCCGCTGTCTCCCCTCTCCTACCAACAGCAGGACACTCCCCTGCCTCCAGAGCGTCAGCCGCTCCAGGAGACTGAGAGAGTGCCTCAGCTTGCACTCTCTGTCTGCCTGCTGCTCTGCCTCCTGTAGAACGCTTACAGCTCTTAGCTAAGCTGCCTGCTTGAGACCCGCAGGCTGGGTCCTCTTCTCACTGTGCCTGAGCTTGCAGCACGAGCAACCCACTCGTACTCTCTCTCTCCGGCTTCACCTGATTTCCTGTTCTGCTCGTGTTTTTAAACTTTCCTGCAGCTGCTACGGCCGCTGGGATAGGCTCAGCTGTTCCCCGCGCCGGGAACAGCTGTTGCCACAACCGACGTAATGGCGGTTCGCGCTGCTCCTGCTCCCGCTGCTCTTCAGCAGGTACGTACACCCCCCTGGGGGCTTGCTCTCGGGGTCTGGGGTCTGCAGGTCCTCCTTTCTCTCCCTCAAGAGCCTGTGGGGGCACTTTGCCGCCACAAGGTGGCCATCAGATTGTTATGTCTCAGCTCTGTGTTCTTGGGCAACCCTGGCACAGGATGCAGTCTGTCTGACTCACAAAGGACTCACCCCCATCCCTCCCCTCCTCTACCTAAACGAAACTGATTAAGATGCAGTGGGAGACACACCTAAGACCCTCCAGATAAGGGTGACAAGAGTGAACAACTGCCCTAGGTCTCATTTACATCTGAGATGGAACCAGATGACCATTCATTTACATGAGAGATGGAGAACAGAAAGCCTGAAGCAGAGACTGCAGTGAATTCTGGGACCAGAGAAGCAGGGGAGCACTGCATGATGGGGAATCTGTGCTTCAAATGTTAATCAACCTATGTTCACACACACCCAGCTCAGCATTTATCAGACCAGTTCTAATCTGGATTTACTAAGGACTTTTCCCCCCCAGACACACACACACAGCTCTAAGTTTAATAGGCATCTCGGGCCGTACATTCCCCGGTCCCACTATGGGAGGCCTATTTAAACTTGATTGACTAAAACTCGGTTGCCGGGTTAGGGAATGCTGAGGCAAGAGACCGAGTCAGAGTGGGTATGGGCAACATTTGAACAATGGTTAAGGGTTCATCACAGCATCCAGCCTGCTGGAGCCCTAATCTCAGGTGTTGTCATATCTTTCCCGAGACGACTGGTGGGAGTCCTCTCCACAAAAGGTTATGAGCACCCCAATAATTGTCTTAAGTCTGTTAAAAGACTATAGTAAGATCTGGACAAGTCATACTAAGCTGAGGCTTGTGCACAACAAGTAAAAATCCAAAATCCTGATGCTGCAAGCTATCTATTGTTCCTGAAGAAACCATGAGATATCCCATCAGTATATCTGCCATGCATAGGAATTTCAAGCTGGCTCCCAAGTATTTGGGTTACTCCCTAATCTTAAGTGTTTCCTGGTTATCAATCAGTTTCTTGAGATGTTCCAAACCAGATAACCCCTTGTCAATAGAAAAGACAATGATTTACACTACTGAGGGTGCTTCGAAGCAGCTGAACTGAGGGTATAAAAATCTGTAAAAAGTGTGTGCGCTTCAAGAAGAAGAAGAAGAAGAAGAAGAAGAAAAGGAAAGGAGAGGAAAAGGAAAGAAGGAGAAAACTCCTGTGCTGACACCATCCCCTGTCGTTCTTGGGACGCTGGAAGAACAGATCATCTCTCTCTTCAAGGATTGTGCTACGCCTGTCAGCTTTGCAGCCTGAGTACCGTGGACTAGGTGAGATCCCATCGCTCGCTCGCTCTCTCTCTCTCTCTCTCTTCTCTCCAGACATAAACTTCTGAACCTGAACTGTATTAGTTAAGCTTGAGCTAAGTTCCCCCAAATACTTAGTGAAACCAGGGTAGTATTGTCATTGTTTGTGTTTGTTTTTCTTTTGCATGTCTATTACTACTAGTACTATTATATATTTCATATGCTTAGCAATAAATAACTTTTATAGTCAAACTGGTAGTAATTGGGTATATTTTTCCTTCTCTGCTTCTCTTTCCTCCTGTGCTCTGCAGCAACGCTTCTTTTACCTATGCTAAAGATCCCTGTGCAGCCCAAAAATATTGTGGGGTCTGCTCATCAAGAGGCCAAAGAGATTGGGACGTGCTGAGTTTGAAACACATAAGGGGATCAGCTTGTACAGGCTGATTGACCCAGTTTGACTCAGACATGTCCTTATGAACTGAATGCTGGCCCATGAGGGTGTCAGCTGGACACCCAGCCGGATTCAGAGGGATTCTGTTCACCTGTGTGCTTGTGTCTGACTGCATTTTATTGTTGCTCTTATGAACTGATTCTTGGCATATGAGGGTGTCAGCCTGTCCATGCTGATCAGCCTGGCCAGGTCAGGCGTGTCACGTTAATTTGTGTGTGTTTGTGTGTATGACTGATTCATAGATTCATAGATGTTAGGGTCGGAAGGGACCTCAATAGATCATTGAGTCCGACACCCTGCATAAGCAGGAAAGAGTGCTGGGTCTAGATGACCCCAGCTAGATGCTCATCTAACCTCCTCTTGAAGACCCCCAGGGTAGGGGAGAGCACCACCTCCCTTGGGAGCCCATTCCAGACCCTGGCCACTCGAACTGTGAAGAAGTGTTTTCTAATGTCCAATCTAAATCTGCTCTCTGCTAGCTTGTGGCCATTATTTCTTGTAACCCCTGGGGGCGCCTTGGTGAATAAATACTCACCAATACCCTTCTGTGCCCCCGTGATAAACTTATAGGTGGCCACAAGGTCGCCTCTCAACCTTCTCTTGCGGAGGCTGAAAAGATCCAGTTTCTCTAGTCTCTCCTCGTAGGGCTTGGTCTGCAGGCCCTTAACCATACGAGTGGCCCTTCTCTGGACCCTCTCCAGGTTATCCGCATCCCTCTTGAATTGCGGCGCCCAGAATTGCACGCAGTACTCCAACTGCGGTCTGACAAGCACCCGATAGAGGGGAAGTATCACCTCCTTGGTGACTGGAGGAACCCAGTCCCATTGAGATTGAGTCCTGCAAGATAGCTCCATTGGGGGTGAGGGCTTGCAGAAGGGAGAGATACAGCTCCGTATAGTAACACAAGCAGCACATTGACAGAATCACCAAGACCCTAGAAACTATCCCTAATAAATGAGCACACCCCAAAGTAATGGGCAAATTTGGTAACACAGCCCTCAAGCCCCAGCCCTCAGCCCCCTTTGGTAAGTGTCCCATGCCGGACCTAGGAGGTGTGCTCATAGACCGAAGCGGTGCACTCATGGACTGTTACTCCTTAGAAGGAACATTGCCTTCAGGCACCACCAACAGTGTCAGCGGTGCCTTTTCATATGGGGTGCACCGCCATGCTCAGGGGGTGCATGTGCACCCATGTGCGCCTGCTCTGCGTCACCAATGACTGGGTCCCCTGCAGCTCAGGGGCTACTTGGCCTACTGGCAGCTTGCTCCCCAGCTGCAGGAGAGGTGGGTAGGTTCCACCAAATGAAAAAACAAGCAAACAAGGATCAGGCACCTGCTGAAGGCAGTAGCGAGGGACTCAATCCTTTTTTTCTGCGGACCCTGCTCACCTCTCCCATGGCTGGAGTGTGAGCTGACAGCTGCATCAATTAAAGTCATTTAACCCCCCCCCCCCAAAGTCTTGCACATGTTCATTGTGATACCATCAAGTCACACAAAGTGACATTTTCATCACCTGTACATGTTAATGGCATCATGTGTAGAAGCACCCTAAGTCCAGATAGCTAGATACCTACCTCATGCTTAGACTTTGTTTAGATTCACAAAATAGGCATTACCACTCACAGAGCCAAGTCCACTAAATATGCTCAAAGCACAACTAACTCCAGAATACTCAATAGCCCATTGGTTAAGGGTTTTGCTTGAAAAGTGTAAGATGGGGGTTCAGATCCTCTCAGGTAGAGAAAGGACTTGAACTCACCATTCCCACACCCTGTCCATGGGTTTATTGGTAGGATGACCATATGGGACTCTGTGAAATCCAGGACATTGCACCCCTCCCCCACTCCTGCAGGCTATCAAGGGCCATTAATGACTTATTGTTCTTACTTCACAGGTGTTAACAATAACCAGTGAAGTAACAATTAGTGTTACTGGGTATTTTGCTGTCTGCTAGGGCTTCCCATGTCACAGCTCCTGTCCTTCTACCTCCACATCCCATGCCCAGGATGCTCATTTTAATTTTCACCACACAGTTGAGAGCAGCCTCTGAAATCTAGGAAGGTCCTGACCAATTTGGGATTCATGGTAACCCTATTTATTGGGCACCTCAGCTCCCTTCCCTGGGAGCCCTTTTAGTTTCCTGTGTGTCAGCTAATTATTCTTCTCAGCTGCCCAGCCCTCCTACGCAGCCTGCAATAATGTTTGACTGCCTGCAGCTGGGCTGTAGCCTCTGGCACATGCAGCCTGCTACAGCCTGTCTATACAGCCTGCTACAGAGACCTAAGTCATGCTTTACAAAACTGGGAAGGGGATAGTTTCTTTTAAAACAACAACTGGAGACTGCAAAACTGGAAGCAGCAGCATCAAACTAGGGAACTCACTCCAAAGAAAGAGAGGAAAGACTGTGGTGCTGAGGAAGCAGCTTGACTACTGGTTTATGTTCAATGGAGTTTCCTGTGAGGTAAGTGGATTGAAGGTGACAAATAGACCTATGAGGCAAGCATACCCAGGAAAATAAAGAACTATGCTAAGCTTTAAAGACTATTTAAGCTGAACAATTTCCAACCCACTACAGTACCTAACTCTAGAAGTCTGAATCTTAAAGCTAGGAATTAAGTTATATCTCAGGGGGGCAGAACATAAGTTGTACTACTCTCCTCAACCTATCCTATAACTTGCTTAGGTATAGGTGTCTCTGAATGCTGTATTTTGGAGGCTTTATATTCCCCTGTACACTTACATTTGGGTTATGAATTCCATTAGGTTACAGAGCACCTAAAAGTGAATACCTAAGAGGGTGCTGAACATTGCAACACCCAAGTCAGCCTTGTGAATCTAGCTTGAAGCAGTTCAAACAATGTGGACTCAATATTTGCTTTGGAGCTTGAACAGTTATTTGTTGAAGTGTTTCCTGCAGTGTTCTAAGTTAAGTGGTTACTTCCAGTATGCCCAAATACATGTTCAGGACTTCTAATGAACAAAGCTAAATACAATCTCTGCCTCAAAAGCCAGAGTGAGGTAAATGAGCAGATGTGAGGCAGAACCCTCCAATGGGAGCAAGATGTTATGGGGGCCTGTAGGACCTGGCATTTTGCTACTGGGAAGAGAAAAAAATATATTTTAGACAGGATTTCACTTTGGAAATCTGAGGGACTAGAGTTGATTTACATGAACAGCAGTAACTATGTTCACAGTTACCCTGTAGTAAGTGAAATCTAAGATGATAACTTTAGCCCTATTTCAGTAAGGGTTAAACTCCCTGCTTTAGCTCTCACTGGGCATGTCTACCAGGTGTGGCTGGTGAACTTGGACTGGTGGGGCAGGTGGAGAGTCACTCAGGAGCAGCTGGCAGGGGACAGGGGTGGTTTGCAGCCAGCTGAGAGCAGGGCAGGGTGAAGGGACTGGTTTGCAGCCAGCCGGGCACTCCAGCCGGGAGTGTGGAGGCTGCAAACCCCCCCGCTCCCATGTGCCACTCCACCCACCCACCCACCAGTCTGAGTTCACCAGCTGTGCCTGATGTCTACATGAGAGGTTTACCACAAAGCTGACTAATTAGATCCACAGTAAAGTGTCAGCATCTACACAGGTGGCTCTATTATGCCACGGTAAACTAATAAATGTTCTGTATCCTGTGGGAGCATTATTTAGTGTACCACCATGCATGTATAGATGCTGGCAGGGACACAAGGGTGCTTCCAGATGGAGCCTGCCTGCTAGCTAGCCCTGCACTGAAGTACCCTTGTACCCCAGCCAGCCCCTCCACAGCACATTGAGCCATGTTGGAGCAGTGCTGGGATGGCATGCTGACCTGGTAGGGCTGCTCTGACCTACCTCAACATGCGGTGGTCCTGGGTGTTTGTTCAAATGCAGTACACAGGAACAATACACTCTGGCACATTATATACCAGAGTTTATTGTTTTGAATTAATTGCATCTGCAAGGGGCTGGCTGGGGTACAAGGGTACTTCAATAGATAGCTTGCAGCATCAGGATTTTGGATTTTTACTTGTTGTGCACAAGCCTCAGCTTAGTTTGACTTGTCCAGATCTTACTATAGTCTTTTAACAGACTTAAGACAATTATTGGGGTGCTCATAACCTTTTGTGGAGAGGACTCCCACCAGTCGTCTCGGGAAAGATATGACAACACCTGAGATTAGGGCTCCAGCAGGCTGGATGCTGTGATGAACCCTTAACCATTGTTCAAATGTTGCCCATACCCACTCTGACGCGGTCTCTTGCCTCAGCATTCCCTAACCCGGCAACCGAGTTTTAGTCAATCAAGTTTAAATAGGCCTCCCATAGTGGGACCGGGGAATGTACGGCCCGAGATGCCTATTAAACTTAGAGCTGTGTGTGTGTGTCTGGGGGGGAAAAGTCCTTAGTAAATCCAGATTAGAACTGGTCTGATAAATGCTGAGCTGGGTGTGTGTGAACATGGGTTGATTAACATTTGAAGCACAGATTCCCCATCATGCAGTGCTCCCCTGCTTCTCTGGTCCCAGAATTCACTGCAGTCTCTGCTTCAGGCTTTCTGTTCTCCATCTCTCATGTAAATGAATGGTCATCTGGTTCCATCTCGGATGTAAATGAGACCTAGGGCAGTTGTTCACTCTTGTCACCCTTATCTGGAGGGTCTTAGGTGTGTCTCCCACTGCATCTTAATCAGTTTCGTTTAGGTAGAGGAGGGGAGGGATGGGGGTGAGTCCTTTGTGAGTCAGACAGACTGCATCCTGTGCCAGGGTTGCCCAAGAACACAGAGCTGAGACGTAACAGCTGGAGGCTGGGGGCCAGGGCTGGGGGCCAGAGGCTGGGGCTGGAGGCAGGGGCTGGAGCCAGAGGCTGGGGCTGGAGGCTGGGGTAGGCTCTGCGGCTCCAGGGAACTGCTCCACTCCCCTTCTTCACCTCAGTGAGCAAGGAGGCATGTGGCGTCAGGGCTGGGGAGTGGAGTACTTCTCCAGAGCCGGTGGAGCCCACACCAGCCCCCAGCCCCAGCCTCCATCCCTGCCTTGCCTCACCTGGAAGAGGAGACGCTGCCTGCCCCGAGTGAGGATCCGCCGGCTCCTGGGAACTGCTCCACTCCCTGGCCCTGACACCATGAGCCTTCTCACTCACCGAGGCAATGTGGGGGTGCGGAGCAGTTCCCCAGAGCCAGAAGAGCCCACACCAGGCCCCTGCCTTGCTGAGAGCTTACCTTAAGCTCCTCTCCTGGTGCGTGGTCTTGCAAAGGCTGTGCGCGGCCAGAATTTTAGTTTTACGTGGCCACGCACATGCATACCTTAGAGAGAACGTTGTATGCGGGTGATCGCCACTCACCACCCCTACCCTGCTCGCCGCCAAAGGCAGAAGTGGCAACGGACCTGATCCTCTTTTTCTTTTTTTTTGGCAGAAGTTACTCATGGCTGGGAGTAAGCTGCCAGCAGGCTGAGTTCATCCTGAGCTGCGTGGGGCCCCGGTCCTTCCCTCTGCAGTGGCGGTACCCTATGGGGCCACCTGGCAGACTGCTAGTGAGCCAAGTGCTACTGCAGCTCAGAGGCAGCACCTGGCTAGATTCAACTGTTCCCCAAGCCTGCCTGCTAGAAGCCTGCTGCATGCTGCTTCCAGTAGGATTGGTCTGGGTGTTGCCTCGAAGCTGAGGCAGCACCTAGCCTGATAGCAGCCAACCCCATCAGCCCTGAGGGGTGCTGCCACTGCAGAGGAAAGGACCAGGGCCCCCTGCAGCTCAGGGGCCACTCAGTTTGCCAGCAGCTCACCACCTTCCCCCTCCTCCCCAAGCCACGGGCAGGCTCTGGCTCTGAAAAAAAAGAAAAGAAAAAAAGCAAAAAAAAGGGGGGAAAAAGGCCTGTAACATGATGGAAAATCTGAAACAGTTTCATTCTCAGGGTTTTATTCTATGCCCCACCATTTCAATTTAGAGTGCATAGAATAAAACCCTGGGGATTAAACCCCCATCATGTGTACAAGTGCCCTTAGTGACTAACAAAGTATGTAGAAACCCAAGTGCTCCTAGTGAATATACCCCTCCAGAGCTTCTTTATAAATAAAAAATTTGTTAGGAAGGCACATGCTCATATTTTTCCTTTGTGGGTCATCTTTATCATATGCCTTTGTTTTATAAATATATAGCCCATTATAGATTGCAAAATTATCTGCAACATGAAAGCTGCTGTATTTACATTTCTATACACTTTATTAAGAAATTGATTGAAATTTAGTAAGTTGATTAAAAGGTTAATTGCATGTAATAGAAATCTATTGACTTCAGTGGGCTTTAGATAAGACTAGTAACCCTGAAAGTATTTTTGTCATATCGAGCATTTTGTTTCAGGTTAAAGAATATCTAAAAACACCTTTCTTTTTTTCACACACTACAGTTTCACTTTACAAGCAGTATTTCAAATACATAACCCTTTACTTCTTTAATGGAGCAAAGCAGATTTTTTTCAGTTCATTTACAGTATTTTAACTGCAATCATGACATTTTCAAATCTATCCATCCATTTACACAGGTTATCAGATTGTTTTAGTACCAGACTGAGAAAAAAGTGCATCAAGTCAGCCAACTTCTGCCTGAGTTGTTAATTTAATTCTCTTGAGTGTAAAAATGCAATATATTTTTTGCAATGATTCTGTATAATGATTATAGTAGTTTAGAATTTTTTTCTAGCTTATGAGTCCAGACTATGAATATGTCCATATTTGCCTTAATAACAAAACTATATTTATTTTACCTGTGAATCTATAATATTGTTGTGTAAAAAATATATGTTATTTTTAAACTTTCCTTGTTTGTTGTCTGTTCATGTATAGGAGAGAACACTTACAGGTATAACATCACAGAAAAGAACATATACACCATGTCCAGACAACTTTGGCCATGAACACTGTATAGAGATCCCAGGGTCAAAAAAACTGGTGCAGAAAAAATGCAGGGTGCTGCTGCTACTTCTCCCTGGGGAACCAAACATCCGTGCTTGTCCGGACATGGCCAAATAGTCTATTCAATGTGGGCCAACCTTTTTTGGTAGGAGTTCCAGAAATGAACCCTGCATCCTCCCCAAGTGCCACCCTGATCCCCTCCCCCAGCCCAATCTGCTGCTTTCTGCTCCCTGCCCAATCCGCCACTGTGCTGCCTGCTGTTACATGCCAGTACAACCATTGCATCTTCATGCATGTACTGTAATTTACATGTACATACTAGATAGCTATGACCCTGGCCATCTCTAGAAGCAATCACACATGCCTCAAAAGCTTCCCCAAAGTCTTTAGGAGCACACAAATGAGTTTGCATGCACATTAGGTGAGAATTTTTTTGAGAAGCACATCTGTTGTGACTTGCTTTGAAAATTTAGTTCTGTGCCTTACATTTGAATCATTTGAAAAAACAGAACGTCATTGAATTCCAGGTCATGAAGAGTCCATTCCTTCAGTGCTTACTCAAGGAAAACTCACATTTTATACAATGGACGTTTGTTAGAGTAAGGTCACAAGATCAGTACTAAACTAAAGAAAATAAGAAATAGCAAGCAGCTTGCATTTCATGTATCTTTTCCGTTTCTTATCATACCGTAAGAAACAATAGTTTAACTCTCTTCATGCTTGTATATTTTTCTTCTTCTATGGCATTCTGTCAATTCAAAGTTACTAACTGGATCATCTAATTCATTTACTGTCTTTTCTCTTCCTGCAAATTTGTAAAGACAACATGTTTAGCAGCACTGTGCTACTTTATAGATTATTTTTAAAAAATTTAGTTTGCTTCTTTTCTTATCATCAAGTACTTGAGCCTTCTTCTCTTTCTAATGAGAATGTTGGAACATCGCACTTTCTGCTTCCCAACTTCTTTATTTTCCTTGCTTCTTGCTGCCTCTATCACAGGCCTTTCTCTACCTCACCACCTCCTCTTTCTCATTTCACACACAACTGTCTGGAATATGAATGCCAAAACATACAGATATACAAACTTTTCTCAGAACATTACTGTGTCTATTTTAATAGATGACTTATGTATATGTGGTAAAGTTGTGTGGGGGAAATATAAAGAATTTTCACACTTTCAGGAATCTTATATAATGTTGATATTTTTAGGAATCCAAATGATATGTTTAAGCACACTGCTTCACAGTATAACTTCTACTTTTGTTTGAATTTTACTTGTCTGTTTTTCAGTAATAACATCAAAAGATACTATAAATGTTATTCACATTGCAGGATGTGAAAAAAAATCCAAAATTCATCTTCACAGTAGTACTCATGAATATGTAAGGGGTTTATATTTCCACTAATATAAAGGAAAATTTTATTGCTGTTGATGTACATGACAAGTTCTCGGTTGCAAATTTAAGTTGGTTTAAACGGTGTTTTGTTCACAGAATACATTATTTGGATACAGTAGCTATATGAAGAGCCAATGCTGACTACGAAGACAGCATTACACCATTAAAGGAGGTAAGTTTACAAGTGTAATTTCAGACAAAGCGATGGCAATAGGGAAGAAAAGGGGGGAAAACAAGCTTTAATTCAGGCATTTGCAAACTATTTTCAGCAGAAAGGATTTCCTTCTATTTTCTGAATAAAATATTTTTATTTTACAGATGGAAGAGACATGGCCTGGAAAATATTAATAGAGTTGTGATTTGGGCTTGTTATGACACAGCAATATGAAGGGATGATTTTCTGAAGCTCGGCATTCAGCTTCAGAGCATGTCCACTTGTCAAACTACCATCCAAATTGCATGATCAGTAAATCTAGCTCCTGCCATTTGTAATTACTGGAGTTCAACTGCCAAAACAATAGCTTCTGATGTTCTTTATTTCCAAGGAGCCTTTTCTCACCTCCTTCCCCCCATAGCAACACGCTACGGGGATGACAACAAGAATATGGCAGTAAAATCATCTGTGCCTTTTGCCGCATGAAACCCACAGATGGAGCTCAATTATCCTCAAAAGCCAAAAAGAAAAGAAAGGTCACAGCTCTTAAGAATATGAACAAAGAGAAATCACAGACAGCATTATTCTGCCCTGTAAAACATATTTGTGGTATGAACTGAAAGGTCATACTGGTGGGATAGTTTTGAAGGTGGGAGTAATATTTTCTAAAGGTGAGATAGTTTTTAGATGTGATATAGGGAATATGTCTATATGCAGATACAGTAGTGGGAAAGGCTAACATTCTACATTTTTCCATGAAGAAAGGTAAGCAAGCAGTAACCCTATTTCTAGTACCTCTGAATATATGATGGACAGCTAGCAGGAGAACAAGATGAATAGCATCTCTGTCCTGCAAACATTTATACATGGGCTTAACTTTATTTATGCAAGTTGTCCCATTCTTGAATGTGCCTAAGTGTTTGCAGAATCAGGGCTCTAGTAATTTTTAAAATCATATCAAAGTATTGTGCCTGAAAACATCCAATATGAATTTAAAAACCTATGGACAGTCCTCACTGTAGGCCTAAATGTTTCAAAGCCACTGTATACTTTAGAACAAGACTGTCAAACATGAAGCCTGTAAAAGCTCTCTAGCTGGTCCACTGGGCTGCTGGACAGGCCAACAGAAGTTGGGGGCATGGCTGGGAAAGTGGCCTGCCACATAATCCAGGGCCTTTGGTCCCTACTGGACATGGCAGTCAGTGGCAGGAGGGCAAGCAAGGGCTGATACAGTCTTGGTCCCCCTCTCACCATTTTGCCCAGGCAACTACTGTGGTCCTACCTCTTCTGATACTGACCCAATGCCAACCCTGCTGATGAAGTCGCTGTTATTGCATGCCGCACACTACAGCTGGAGCTGCTATTGCAGAACACAGTACATGCCAGAAGCAGTAACTCTGGCTTCAGCATGAGGAACATAGGAGCTGGAGCTACCACTGCATTTCCTGTGCCTTGTGCCAGAGACACCACAGCTGCCACTACCAGCACTGCTGCTGCCATGTGCTCTGGGCTGGATCCAGTCCACAAGGAGCTCTGCAGTATGTATCCTGCTCAAGACACAAGGTGAGTTTGACACCACTGTTCTAGAATATGATTAGTCCAGACTCATGAAGTTTGTTGCCATAAGAGCCATTTGAATAGAACAGCCATTGGATAACAGGGAGAACCCAATATCTCAAAGTGACAAAACTTATCACTGTTAAATCTGTAACAAAGGGCATTTATACACATCTGCTGGGAGGTGGGGGGGGGGGCTTTAATTAGAGGGGCTCCAAGAGCCATTCTAATTAAAACACCCAGAGTGTCAGATGTGTGGTAGAATATCATCCCTGTCTCTCTCCAAAACTCTGCTACCTGACAATTTGGTTACCATGGTCACTCCTCTGCCTCATCTCTTCATGTGACCCTGAGATGGATACATTCCTGAGGGGGGGGGGATAACCTGCTCCCTCTGCCTACATTACTGGCATCACATACCTGGGTGAGGGGCTTGGGCTCCCTATTGTTCTGAGCAATGCCAGTCTACCCAGCAACCACTGATGCATTTCAAATTGGTTGGCTGGCAGCCAACAGTTGCTGGCCTCCACTGGGCCAGGTAAATGAGGTCATAAGATATATAAGTTAAGGACTGCCCAGGAGGATGGGAAGTCACCATGGTGAAAACACAGAGAGAGAAGCTGGACCATCTGAAACTTGCTCTCTCTCTTGAAACTCATGATCAATGAACTGCCTCCCTCCAAAGAGAATCTCCACCTGCCTCTTGATGATACTCGTGAGTAAGCTACCTGAGATCTAGCTAGACACATAGCTGGCAATAACTCAGATACATGATCAAAGGCTACCCAGCCATGCCAGTTTGCTCTATGGGATTTCTCTGATATTGCTCAACCCTGTATCTGATTCCAAACCTACTCCTTGTAACCAATAAAGTTCTCCTTTGTACCTAACATGGGAGACTTACTGGGATTGGGTCTAGATTATGCCTTGCTGTCCCCTTGGTTCTGCTGGCTAAGGGAGACCACTATTTGTGCGTCAGACTGAGGGAAGCACCCCAAGTTCTTGGAGTGGGTCGAGTACCCTCAAGGACTACTAGGCCTGTGTTTCCCAGGGTCACAGTGCCAGGATCAGTCCAGACCCTGGGTGGTGGCAGCATTACCTCCAGGCTAGCAGGTGTGCTCCAGGAAGGGGGTTGGCTAGACATGAGGCACCCCCAGGGAGGCACTCAGACCCTGGAAGGCAGTCAGACGCAGTGAGGTGAGTGGCTTGACACAGGAGCACCCCCTACTGGCCCTCCACAAGGTGTATCAGCATCCCCGTGCTGAAAAATGGTGGTGGGAGCACTTTAACTAAAGCTCATTGAATGAGTTTTAGTTAAAGCACCCCTGCTGCCATTTTTTAGCACAAAGGTGCTGATACACATGATGATGGAGGCTGCTGGAGCACATAATTACCATGCTCCAGCAAACTTGATTAATTGCTGTAATTATCATGCATCAGAGCAGCCTTGATGCATGTGTATAGGTGTCCTATGTTTCTCTGTTGATCTGGATCTTGATGCATGTATGAGTTATCCCACTAGATCTAAAAGGTCTCTACAATAAATTTTGTTGATTATTACATTTTTGGATATTACAGCTTCTTCAAATTACTTGAAAAGCATTCACTGTCTAGCAATGAGCTTTTTGTGTGGCTATAGAAGAGAATATGAGTGCAACCCCGGATGTGATGGGACAGACCCTGCAAGCTGTAAGTTCTTGAGGTGCAGCAGCAGCAGGCAAGTCACCAAAATGAGTGGATGTGGTGTAATTGGATGACATTTTGTATGCAGAAGATAACCAAGGATGATGAACCCAAGGCTTTCATTGAAGCTTTTGAGAGGACAGCCATACTGGTCAGGTTAGAACAGGCACTATGGGCCAGTTATTTGGGGAGCCCTCCTAGTGGGGAAGACCCAGGCTGTGTATCACTCTTTGCTGAGGGAGGACTGTGGCAGGCACGGAGCAATAAGAGAAGACTAACCCTGAGTGAGTGAGAAGCAGAGTTGGTGGGAGGCCATGCTGAGCTGGGAGCACAGTAAAAGTGAAACCATGGCAGAAAAAAACACCACACTAAGAGAAAAGGAAAAAAAGGAATGATGGATCTGGGAGGAGCTGGGACTGGCTCCCGTGTCGGCATGGGCACGCTGTATGGCAGCGTGCCGGCACCGATTTACGGCTGGCCCCTTGAAGCTGGGATAAAAGGCCTGGTGGACAAGCAGCATGGGGGACTGGAAGTGGGTTCCCCGGTGGGCTCAGAGTGGCCTGGAGCAGAACACAGCCCCACTAAGGGTAAGTGGTTGCTGCCCCAGGAAGGGACCTTCAAAGATAAGCTGAGCTGTGGAAGGGTAAGTGACTTACCTGAAGCAACGCTGTAGACTCCAGATATCTCCAGTCAAGATTGGACCCAGCAGAAACCTGAGGAGAAAAGGAGAGACAGGAATCTGAACCATGGCAAGTACAGATCCAAGAGAGAGACAGAGATGCTGGGGAGCAAGGTAACCTGGGGTTGGGAAGGAGTTTGGGCTGGACCAAGTATGGCCTGAGAAAACCCGGATGAGACAATGTCCAAATCTGACCAGTATAATTCAAAGAGCCAGAATATCGGAGCCTATACCGGACCAGATCTAGAAAACAGGAAATAGCACCTTTGGTTGGCATTAGGTGAGGTGTAGGGGAGGTGGAGCCCCTAAGTAGGAAGACAGAAGGGAACACTGAAGGAAGGCATCAGGAAAGGCTGGACATGCCATCTTCCTCTCAATTAAACTAATTTATTCCAGAAAGACATGGCAGGTGAGAACCCCTTGGGGGACCTTCCGGAATCTAACCCAGTACCAAGATGTCTTTTCCTCAAGTGACAGCGAAACTGGAAAAACCCATAGGAACAAGGCACATTGGTTAGCGGCATGGGAGGCTACAAGAATGCATATCACTAAGACCGAGTCAAGACTGTGATCCTTCATTGATTGGAATTTACTCCAGAGCATTACCACTGACTTTTCAGAGCAAAAAAAGAGAAAGAAGACAAAAGACCAAAAACACTCCTACAGTTACTGAAAGACCTTTTGAACAAATGGGGACCGCCCTACTGTGATGGCAGAAGTGGCAGGCAAAACACTGAGACACAGGATGTGCACAGACCCTAATAAGAATGGGTTTGATACCCAAGCACATCAAAGAATGGTGAAAACCAGTGTGCATGAGATTTATACATGGAGAGGTAGAGTGTTATAAGAGAGGATATATTACAATGAAGGTTGGCAACCAAAGGGGGAAGTTAAAGGTTGGGTTTGCACTGAACCTTGATGCTGACATGATTATAGGAAGAGATTGGGCCCTGTTGGACGAGGTACTCAGCAAGGTTAAAGAGGCAGAGCAAGCCCAAAAGGGGTGGCCCCAAGTTGAGGGCTGGGTAGCTAGCAAGGGTGATACCTCATCATCGGAAGAAGACCCAGAGATACAGGTGAATACTGAGGTGCCTGGACCTTGGTTTAAATTAGCCCAAGAGAAGGAACAAGAATTTGACAAGGTACGAGAGGGAAAGCTGTCCCAAGTGGATGAGTGGATTACACAGCCAGAGTTAATCGTAAGTAACCCACATTTTGAAATTCACAATGGGTTATTGTACAGGGTCAGTCAAGCCACCAGGAAAGAGGGGTGGACTCGCCAATTGTTGGTGCCCTGCACATACCGAAAGGCCCTTTGGGACCAGGCGTATGCCTCCCCTATGGGTGGACACTTTGGGATGGACCCAAATATCGTGGCCCAAATATCACGATGGTTCTTCTGGCCTGGGATACAGGAGGAGGTATCATGATGGTGTGAGGCTTGTGAGGAATGTCAGAAGGCACAGGAGAGAATGTCCCTAAGCTGTTGTTGCAGAGTATGCCAATTTATTGGTACCCACTTTGAGAGGGTTGCACTAGATGTAGTTGGGCCATTGCCGAAGAGTGGGTCAGGGAATCAATTTGTGTTAGTATTGACAGATTATGCTACACGTTACCTGGATGCGATACCCCTGAGGGCAGTTACAGCCCACTGTATTTCAGATGAGTTATTAAAATGGATATCTCAGGTGGGAGTTCCCCGGGAAATCCTAAATGACCAGGGATCTAACCTTATGGCTGGGGTAATGAGAGCCACCTGTCAGGTGCTCGGGGTTAAGCAACTTAGAACCATGGTGTATCACCCCCAAACCAATGGGTTAGTAGAGCGCTTGAATGGGACCATCAAACGGATGTTGCGTCACTGCACTCAGGTAGAACCATGAAGGTGGGATCTACTACTTACACCTGTGATGTTTGTGCTGTAGGATACACCACTAGCATCAACAGGTTTTTTCACCTTTTGAATTTGTATTTGGCCACTGCCCATGAGGATTGTTACACAGCTTGAGAGAAGAATGGGAAGAAACAGGGGAAAGGAGTGAAAGTGCACCAAAACATAGACAAGACCTAGTTCACATGTTAAGACAGGCCATCCAAGTGGCACAGGAAAACATGAAATGAGCACAGGAAAAGCAGAAAACAGAATATGACAAAAAGACCCAAGAACATGGGTTTCAGGTTGGGGAAAAGGTGCTGGTGTGCTCTTGACATCTGCCAGTAAGCTGCTTACCAAATGGCAAGGACCCTTCAAGGTTGTTCCGCAGGCAGGGCCTGTGGACTATGAAGCCGCTGACCAGGTCACAAGAAAGAAAAGCAAATCTGTGATGTGAACCTATTAAGAAAATGGCAAGAACCTGAAGGGTGGATGTTGAGTCCCAAAGAAAGGCAGGAAGATTTGGGGCCATAAATGGGGGAAGGTCTCAGAGGGGCAGCAAATAAGATACCCATAAAAGTTGGGGATAATTTAAGTTCAGAACAACAAGTGGACATAGAGCAGCTGATAGGGAGGTATCAGGAGATGTTTAGTGAAAAACCTGGCAAGGCCAGAGGTATTGAACATAGGATAGATAAGCCAAAGGCGGGGGGGATGGTAAGAGAGAAGTGGAGGTCCATTTCACACCACCTACAAGTTGTAGTTAAACAAGAGGTGGAGAAATGTGGGAGCAAGGAATTATAGCTCCTTCATGTAGCCCATGTCACAGCCCTATAGTGGCAGTACCCAAGAAAAATGGGTCCCTGAGACTCTGTATAGACTTCCTCAAAGTCAACAGTACAGCCATTTTTGATGCATTCTCCATGCCACAGATTGAGGAGCTCCTTCAGAGAACTTGGCGAATACAATATATCTCCACCATTGATCATGCCAAAGGCTACTGAAAGATCCCAATGGCAACAAGAGATCAACCTAAAATGGCCTTTAGAATGCCATGGGGTCTGTTCGAATTTAAATGCATACCATTTGGGCTTCATGAGGAGGCAGCCACATTTCATTGCCTGACAGATGACCTCCTGGCAGCACATGTGGCCTATACTGCATCCTATATAGATGATATCATAATAGTCTCACACAGTGGGCTTTGGCACTGCAACTGTTTAAATTTTCTATTAATCATAGGCCCAGTAGGACCAATAAGGTGGCGGACCCTTTATCTCAGTGTGCAGAGCTAGCACAGAGAGATACAAGGAGAACATGGAAAATACCGCCACAAGGCAACTTTGGCAGGGAGATGTGTGGCAGCAGAGCTCAATCGGCCATGGCCGCAGCCAGGCTGAGGCTCCCTGACGGCAACCCAGAAGTATATCGGGCACGTCCAGGGATGCTGGCCCCAGGTCAAGCCCAGCTGATAAGGACCCACCAGAAGTAGGAGTTTTGGTCCCCTAAACAGCATGCATCTCAGGATATGAGAGCTATTGACATAAAGACTCTTTATCTCCTAGTCTTTATCTGACACTCTCCAGCTTGGTTCATGTGAAGTTACTAGCTTAATTCAGGTGAAGTTCCACAGATATTTCTTCTTTTAAGTCCTTGGACATTACAATGGTGAGGTGTAAGACACATGGCAGAGAGGAAGTGTAGCCTTTATTTAGCATAAGCCATGGGTAAGTTATTGCCAGGCTTGGCCATTTTCAAGAGGCTCAAGCCAAAGCTCCGAAGTGTAGCTAAAGCAGAAGGCCTCAAAAGCCTGTATCTAAGTGACCATAGTTTGAAACTTTGCAAATGTAGCAACTAGCTTGGTTAGAAAAGCAAAGAAAACTATGCACATGTTTAATTAAACAGAGCTCAAAGCCTAAAAGAAAAGATTATAAAAAAAAAAAAATACATCAAATAATCCAAATACTCTGTACCATAACTTTATATTAAATTAATTAAAAATAAATATATATGTTACGGTGACGAAGCAGTTTCAGTGCTCCATCACTTTAAGGCCTGGAGCAGTCAGCTGCCAGGTGTCTGACAAGGGTGGCCACTTTGGAGAGCTCTGGTATAAGAGCAGAGCAGTCTGTGTTGAGCAGCCAAGGAGGCAACATTGGGCTGAGCTGCTCCTGGAACACCTCGGACATAAGGGTAAGGCTATGGGGAAGGAGGAGGCCTCACCTGAAACTGTACCCTGCCAGGATAGGGAGGCCTGGTGGTCCTGCCCTTGGTGGGGCAGGGCCTCTTAAATGCTAGGTTCGAGGACCATCCCAGTGTAAGGTGGGTGGGGCACCTTAACCCCTTCCCCCACCTTTGGGTGGGCTTTGGAAGTAGTTCAGGGCCAGGCATACAGAGTAACTGCACCTGAGCCATGTGGGATGGTAGACCCTGGAGGTGGGCCAGGCACAGCAGGAGAGTGCTACCTGGGCCTGAAGAGGTGTTTTACCTCAAGCCCTGAGTGAGGGGGCAGAGTGCTGGGCCAGGCACAGCAAGTGGGGTGCCACCTGAGCCTATGGGGGTGGTCAACCCTGAGTCTGAATGGTAGGGCAGAGTAGTGTGGCCCTCAGAGAGGGTGGAGTAGTGAGGCCCAGAGTTTGGGGCAGTGTTGTGAGAGGCAGCTGAGTTGTTAGGTGCAGTTGTGAGACCTCAGAGATGAGGAGGCAGTTAAGCAGCTTGAGTAGGAGGGGAGAGTTATGAGGGGTACAGCTGTGAGGCCCTGGGGTAAAGGAGGCACTTGACAAGGCCCGATGCAAGCCACTTGACTAGGGGCCAGGTGCTAAGCTGGATATGGAAGGCCTGGTGTGTACACCATTAGGGAAGCCAGGTGGTAGGCCTGGAAACATCTGCAAGGGCACTGGGACTTTGAACTCTGGTGGGGAGTGAGAGTCCCATGTGAGACTCTGGAGCTGAAGTCCCAGTGCTACTTAGCTGAAGGAAACATCTGTGAGGCACGGGATACACGTAGAGGTGGTTGGAGTGTATACATCAGGCCCTTGTCATCAGGGAGGATTGAAGGGCAGCCTCCACCTACTAACATCAAAACAATAGGACATCAAGGTGTGGCAGGAGAAAGAGGCGGGCAATTTGCCCAAGGACAGAAAAATGGGCTGATCTCCCAACTGGGCCGTGGGTTGGCTCCTTTTGTCACAGTAACCAAATGTATTAAATGTTATTTTGCTATAATAAATATATTTTTGTTAAAATGCTTAAATAAGCATTAAAACAAAGCAGCCCTGTCAGACCATAAACTGGTGTTAAACCAGTGTTAACAGCATTCCACAATGAGAAGGGAAATAAAATAAGAAAGCCTTCCTTTGTTCCCTTTGCTTTCTCAATATAAGTCCCAACTGTAGGGGAAGGAATACAAATAACTAATAACAAATGCTGAGTTAGCAATGCAAGATTACAACTGGAATCACAAGACTAAGTGTCCAAACATTGCAAAAGCCAACTGAACTAGCTCAAGATGGATACAGACAGGTAAGACAGATATTCTGGTGGTTAAAGATTCCCCATTTTATTAGGGAACAGTACACAAAGAGGAACTCTGGACCACAGGATAACCTATGGGTGACCCCCAGCCAGGAAAGCACCTATGCAACAGTGGAACGAAGCCTATATGCATGCATAATGATATGATAACAATAGTTGCCACTAATTATAATAGGCAAAACAACAATAAAAGTGGAGCAATGATATTCAGCAAAGGAAATGGAGATTGGCCATGACATAGGCAAAACAAGGGGAAGAAATTAAAATATGGGGCAGGGTATATAGTTTATATGTTACTTCCCACTAAGCTCTGTGCATGCACCCCTCCTGCCCAGGTCAAGACAGCTGTCCTGAGTATTGGAGGTGATTGTCCTGTACTCTCATTAAAGAGAACATTTCCTTGTGTAAATCCACCTCTGTGTTCTGTGCAGTCTTCTTTGAAGGCATAGGATGGGTTGGCATCATGAACACCAACTAATTAACATCTTCCAGGTCTGCAAGAAATAGGAATCTGGTTTAATCCAGTTGCAAAAGTTTCAGTGAAACAAACAAACAAAAATTAAATAAAACCAATCAGGATCATTCATTAAAATATTAAAACCAGCCGCCTATAAATATTGGGCATAGGCTGAAGGAAAATTTGAACTTCTACACTTATAAACTTTTACTTTTGGACTTCTAAATTTGAACTTCTCTGGAGCTCAGCAAACCAACTCAGGTCCCCAGGGGAACCAAAAACTTTGGCCAGGAGATCCCTTTCTTCCCTAAATCCAAAAATATATAAACATTGTCTTTATTTATCCAAATAAGTCTTTGCTATTTGTCGGGACCCAGGGCAGCCGGCCAGCAGCTCTCCCTGACTCCCACCCAGGCAGATAAGGGTCTGGGGCCTTAGAAGGCCGTCAGGCGGGTACTTGTGATGCTTGGAGTGGAATTAATTAGGCGGACGCTTATCGGTTGCAAAGCAAGATTATTTACTTACACCGTTAAGGTGGTGAATAGCGGAGGTCAGAGATACTTGGTTAGTTACAGCTTAAGGTTCGTAGGTCGTATGTCGGTCTGCATAAGAGTTCATCGGTCGGGCAGAGAAATGGAGAAAAAAGTCGGGCCGGCAGGTCGTTGATTTACGTCTGATTAGGTCGAGACGTGGGAGACTGACAAGTGATCAATTTGTCAGTTATTCTCACGCATACGTTGAGAGGTTTTTCAGGTGTGTGTGCAGAGGTCTCCTGTTCTTCACGGAAGTGAAGACGGGTTTTATTTGTGTAATAGCCAATTGCTTTTCGCCATGTCATAAATTTAATTAGAATCGCCAATTATCTAGCGGTCTTCGCTAGGGTATTATCATGGGGTTAACTCCTTGTTTTCTTTGACCAATTATAATGATTTATGTACAGCACAGAAGGCTAAGTTTTATCTCTGTTTGTGGCGCAGCAATAAATTTCTTTTTGACATGCGCAGCAAAAAAAAGCGGTTACTATCATTATTGTTAACCCTTAGTTAACCTAGTGCAGAAAAAAACTGTTTTGAATGGTTTTACTTGTTTGTGACATGGGCACTACTTAATTTGGTTGTGACACTATTGCATATCTGAAATGATTTCACTGGTCAATAAATCTCTTCTCACCCACAGAAGTCCAGTTTTGGGGCCCCAACTACAGAAAGGGTGTGGACAAATTGGAGATAGTCCAGTGGAGGGCAATGAAAATTGTTAGGGGGCTGGGGCACATGACTTATGAGGTCTTAAGTATGTGGGGGCCTGAGGGACCAAACCTGAGGAAAATTATGTAATTTTTCTATATTATTTTATGTTGTAAAAGATGGGTTCAGTTATGTTAAGCATGTTGGATGTAAGGTAACGTGCTTAGGAGCGATGACTGAGGCCCTGAGTTAGTACCAGGCATCCGGGTTTTCTGTTCACTGGAAAAATGCATATTTTCTCCTTCAACATAGAAAAATGCAGGAAACCATGGGTTTCTCCTTGCAGGCTGGCAAAATTCCAACCTGCAAGGTGCTGCTTGGGGCTGGAGGGAATGGGGAGGGTGATCAGAGGCAGGGGACACCGCATACATGTGCACGCACACATGCATGTGGCAGTCAAGCAGCAGTGGAGAACAGCTCCCACAGCTCTCTCAAGGTAGGTCTATGGGGAAGTGGGGAAGGGTGCACAGGCAATGCTTCTTGTAGGTGGGGGGAGACAGGCAACACATCGGCATGACTGAATCAGGGGGAGGGAACAGCCGATGCAGTGGGAGAGCCAAAGTGATGTGGCAGGGGAGGCACATACCCCCCAAGATATCTGCATCCACAGCAGGGCACGGGCTGCAGCCAGGCCAGACCAGCTCTGGACTGGAGATGCCTCCGTGGGCCAGTGAGCGGGATGCAGTGCAGGAGGGAGTGCTGTGCTGCCATGGCCACTGAGCTGAGGCATGACAGAAGAGGTGGCACAGAGTTGTGCCCCTGCTGCTGCCAGGCGGGCAGAGGGTGCCTCACTGTGGGCAGAGGGTGCCTCACTATGGGCAGCCATGGTGGCATGGCACTCCCTCCCACACTGAGTCATGCCTGCTGGGCTGTGGAGGTGGCTCCTACCTGGAGCTGGTCTGACCCAGCTGCAGCCCCGCAGCCTGCTGTGGGCACAGAAACCTTGGGGGCAGCATTTGCCCCACACACCCCTGCTGTGTCACCTGTGCCCCCTCTCATCTCTCTACACATCACCTGTGCCCACACATACCCTTCCAACTCACCACATTCCTCACACACTGCTAAAATTGTACTGTTCATTTTGTTCAACCCCATGCTCTTCTGAAATACATCTGGTGTTGTTGTTAAATACATCTGATGTTGTCAGTAAGGGACAACCAACTGAATGGGTCACCAAAATCAATTTTTCTAAGTGGGTTGTTTTTTTAAGTCATCCTGGGTTTCAGTTAAACCAAAACCCACAGCAGTTTTCATTTTTATCAAACTTACAGTAATAATTGTCATCTTTTGCGTGGCTTGACATGTTTAAAAAGTTTTCAGTATCTCTTACTTCCCCTTCAGAGACACCTTTATTTTCACTTAAATAAAAATCCTTAACATTTTCACTTTTATCCAAATTTGAGCATTCACTGTTTTTCCACTGCTTGGTTCTATGTCTCGTCATTAGACCTAAACTGTTGTTCTACTGCTGGAGAAATCAATTTATAAAAATTATTTGCAAGTATTTTTTTTCTTTTTGCGCTTCCTGCAGCTTTTTTCTTTTCACATCCAACTTTTTTTTGGACCCCATGTCAAAAACAAAAGTTATTTCCTGTCAGCAATTAAAAATGTAGTAAATCTGCTATAAATTTTTAATTTGTCGTGTGTCTCAGTGATTTGACAAAATATTTATTTTGCAATATAAAAAATTACAATTTGCTTACCAATAGTAAAATAGCATGAAATTTAATAACTTTAATCAAGCACATGGAACATGCAGTTATTTGTTAGATAAGTACAATAGTGTTTCACTGGCTCTCACAACAATAACAACAATAACTAGTAGCTACATACATAGTAATGGAGTGTCGTCAATATTGAAATGGAAAAAATTGCTACCGAACCTTCAAAATTCTATGACATTGATCATTAAATTTCACAATAGGCAGCATACAGGAGTAAGTAAATGTTTTATGCCTCTGTGCAGTGGGGGTAACACTGGTCTTCTGGGTTCACTAATTGTCAACTTAATGATATGTTCAGAAAATAAATTTAATAATATATTTATTTGTGTGCAGAGTGTAGTTAACTTAATACGATATCTTTATATTGTAAAAGTCATTACATTCTGGCTATTTAAAATTAAATATGCAGATATACTTTTTGTTACAAAACATTACATCCATTTGATTTGGCAGCCCCCCTGCAAGGGCACTTGGTACCAGTGTACTGTTAGTATAGCCTTGTTACAGTAATGCTGTGGACACTCTTGTCTGGGGAATGGGCAGCGAGCCTTTTCCCAGTGCTTCACTTCTTTCCCATAAATGACTGGGAGGGGAGTGGATCAGCAGGAAAATTCAAGCATGCAGGCCCAGGAGGACAAGCTAAATGTAATGGTTTAGTCAGTCTCCAACAAAGGAAGCTCTAGTACAGTTTCCTCTAGGGTGCCAGGAGTTTCTTTGCTCAATAGATAGAAACTTTTAAATATTTTATTTCAAGTCAGATCACAATTGCTTTTGCTATAGTTTGTCCTTTCTTTAATTCTTTTACTGTAACATTAAACCATGACTTTCAGAATTTGAGTAATTTATTGGAATTGATGGAAGTTCACCAAATGATTCATCCATGTTATGCAGGAAGTCAGGCTAGAGTAATATAACCAGCCTTTCTGGCCTTAATCTTTATTCATTTCCATCACAAATGTATAGAATAGGACAGTATAAAATAGTCATGTTATATAAACTCTAATGGAAAATCAATATCCTTCATTCACTGAAAACAATGTGTATTTAATAACTCTAAGCTCATTGTGAAATCCTGTTATATTTTTCTACAAATGTACATTCTACAAACTAAAACAGACTAGAAAGTCAATATGGAAAAGTTGTTGTATTGTTGGTATTGTGCTACTGTATTAGCTATCTAGTACTTTTGTCCAGACAGATATATAGATATAGATAGATATAGATATAGATTCAGTTTAAATGTGAGAGAGCCATAACACAAAGCAATGTTAAAAGAAATTAGAAAAGGGAACAGAAGTTTGCTTATCTTTGGACATAGATAGTAATAAAACTGCATATAGCCTAACCATGTGAGGAAACTGAATTCAGACAAACTGCAATGCTAAATGAGACAAGAACATCAATTATGTGCAACAGACCTCTTATTATATGGCATTCTGATTACCTTAAATTATATTTTTAACAGACATCCATTTTTATTTTTGCCTCTAAAACAGGTGAAGTTCCTTTCAAGTATTGACGTCAGCTAGCCTAATCAATTGTTCCTTTAATAGCTCAACTGCCACTACAGCCACAAATGCTATAAAAGAGCAAAGTACTCAGTACATAATGGGGATTAGTTTTTGTCATTGCTGCAGCATATATACATGGACTATGTCTCTTATTGAAAAGTAATTGATATTGATTTTGTGCAGTTGAGGTCCCTCCCTCCCATTCACCAGGATTTATTTTTAAAAGGAAGATGAAGACATTATGATTCACATGGAAAATACATCTTTTTTTTCTCTTTTTTAAAATTTGCAGTGAATCTGAGTACTCACAACACATGCTGGATTAACCTTGAGAATGATAGTCCTCTCTCTACATAAGAGCTGTGACCCAGACAGCAAGAAAGCAGGCTTCTCCATACTGCCCTGCCATTGCTCCTCAATCATAACTAAAAAGAACTATCCAAAAAAACAACAAAGTACTTTAGTTTTAATTTCTATTATGTCCTCCTTATGCCTATTGAGACTACCAACCATAGTGCCAAGCAGTGCTAGTAGTGGTTCATTATAAACAGCTTCCCACTAGAGACTGGACTGAGGCCACCAGCCCATTTATCATAGACCATGTAACAGTCATCATTGGGTAACTCTTGGCTGTTTGATGGTCTTGACCACATCACAATTTTCTCTGTTGATTATCCTTTGTTCTATGCACCTTTCTCCTAGCTCTCATAGGAATTCTGGATTCAAGGACTTTTTAGTTTTAAAAAGTACCCATAACTTGGGGTTTGTGTGGGTGGATGCAAATGTGTATAACTGGTAACAATGTCATGGAAAACCTTGAGTACTTCCAAACTAAACAATCAACTGCATGAGAAACTAATAGAAAGAAAGAAAGACTTTGACTTTTAAGAAGCATTTATTCCAGGGAGGGTGACAAATCGGGGCCAGTAGAGATTATGTACAAGTTGGCCCGAAGATTTGGGCCTCATGGACAAGGCCTGGGCTCATGGCCTGCAAGGCCTGCCCATACACATTAGACAAAAAACAAAAACACAAAGAACAAAAGGAGTATTTACACATATACATATATACAGTTCTGCCACTGGGGACACCTGGGGGGGCAGGAAGTTGGCCAGGCTGACTGCGGCCCACTCAGCTGACCAGTACGGGGTGGAGTAGATGTAGGTGTCCTCTGAGAAGTCCCGGCCCAGTGCCTGCAGCAGCACCTTGAGGGCTGCAAAGAGTGGCCGTAGCCGGGTGCAGTCGAGGAAGGCATGGAAAATGTCCTTGTCCAGCACCCCCGGGCAGAAGGGGCAGGCTGCCGAGGCCACCAGGTGACGCACAAAGGTGCTAGTGGCCAGGATGCCGTGCACCAGTCACCACTGGAGGTTGCCGGTCTTCTTGGCGGTGGGCACCTTTTACAGCGTGCGCCACAGAGGGGTGCCGGGCCATGCCAGGTGCTGCCTCCACACGGTGTCAGGATGGCCGGTCAGCACCTGGGTATGCTGGGTGCGGACCACCTATACGTAGAGTCCATTCTGGGGCAGTGTGCCAAAGGGGCAGCCCGTATTACTGCTGGGGAGCCTAAGCAGCATGTTGGGCCAGTCAGCCAGCTCACTGGCCACCGCTGGGATGACCAGCAGTGGTGGGAAGGCATCACTCATGGTGTCCGTGGTGGGGAGGGCCTGGTGAACCTAGAGGTAGCCGTCCACGGCGGTCACTGCTTCTGTCGGGAGGGCGGCCCTAACAGCCTGTAGAAGCCAGCCCATGGTGCGGATGGAGCACAGTGCCAGCCAGGCAGCCAGGGCTTTGGCTGACAGCCAGTCCGACTGAGCAGGGTCCAGGAGGTGCCCCAGGCAGGTGGCATGCACCTTGATGAGAGCAGCCATGAGGCTGGCGGAGGCCAAGCTTGGCAGAACATGCTGCAGGGCCGGGTTGTGGACCAGGGGCTCCTGAAGCAGTTGCAGGAAACACAGGCACCTGGCTTGGGGACAGAGAGGGAAGGTAGCCCACCAGGCCCGCACCATGCTGTGGTAGAACGGGGGAAGGACCTCCCCATTCAGGAAGGTGAGGTCCAGCATAAACAGTTCCCAGTCAAAGCCAAGGCCCCCCCACTCACTGCAGGAACCGGCATGCCAGCTGCCACCACGGGAGGTGGTCCTCAGCATACAGGAGCCACTGGAGGGCTTGCAGGTGGTAGGCAGCTACCCTGCTGGCCAGGTCAATCACGCCCTGGCCCCCCTCACTGGTGGGCAGGTAAAGGGCAGCTTGTGGGAGCCAGTGGCATCCGTCCCAGAGGAAGTCCACTAGGAGCCGCTGCAGTCTCTCAAGTAGCTCCAGCAGAGGGTCCAGCACCACACAGCGGTGCCACAGGGTCACCGCCACCAGGTTGTTGGTGATGAGGACCCAGCCACGGTAGGAGAGGGCAGGCAAGTGCCAGTACCAGTGCTGCAGGCGGGCTTCCACTCCCTCCGCCAGGTCCTCCCAGTTGAGGACTGCAAAGGCAGGTGGCCCCAAGAACATTCCCAGGGCTTTGAGGCCTTCTTGGTGCCAGGCGAGGCCCCCTGGCAGGTCCAGAGGTGGTTTGCCGGCCCACGTCCCGAGCAGGAGTGTGTCACTCTTGCCCCAGTTGATGCGGGCCGGTGCAGCAATCTCATAGATGCATTAGCAGTCCACCAGGGCCTGTACATCCTCCTGACTGCCCAGGAAAACTGTCACATCATCTGCATATGCTGTCAGCTGGATGGGGGGGCCAGTGGTTGGGCCTGGTGCCAGTAGCACAGCTAAGCCAGTCAGGCAACGTTGCAGAGTGTGCAGCAGCAATTCAATGGCCAAGGCGTACAGCATGCCCGACAGGGGGCAGCCCTGGTGTATGCCACGATGCACCGGGAATGGGGAGCACAGCATGCCATTCACCTTGAGCAGGCTGGAGGCATCATGGTACAGGACCCGGAGCGCTGCGATGAAAAGTGGCCCGAAGCCTAAAGCCTCAAGGGTGCTGAGCAGGTACCGGTGGTCAACGCAATCGAAGGCCTTCTCCTGGTCCAGGGAGACCAAGCCAACGTCCAGGCCAAAAAGCTCCACAGCCGTGAGCAGGTCACGCAGCAGAAACAGGTTGTCCTGGATGGTCCTGCCCGGGACACAGTAGCTCTGCTCGGGCCCAATGATGGAGGCCATGACAGTGCAGAGATGGTTCACCAGCGCCTTCACCAGGATCTTATAGTCAGCACACAGAAGGGAGATGGGCCGCCAGTTCTTAAGGCAGTCGAGGTCCCCCTTCTTGGGCAGCAAGGTGAGCACTGCCTGGCGGCAGCTGGTCAGCAGGGTCCTGTCAGTGAGGATCTCACGGAGGACACAGAGGAGGCTGGGCCCAAGGAAGGGCCAGATGGCTTTGTAAAATTCCACGGGCAGTTTGTCAAGGCCTGGGGCCCTGCCCTAGGCAAGCACCCCCACAGCAGCCTTGAGATCTGCCAGGGAGAGTTCGTGCTCCAGGGCTTCTACCTGTGAAGCACTGAGGTGCAGCAGTTCCTTATGCAGCTGCTAAGTGTCCTCCGAACAAATGGGGTCAGCCGCAAACAAGTCCCGATAGAAGGCAACAGCATGCCCCCGCACTTTGCCTGGGTCCGTGAACAGCTGTCTCTCCAGGGTCTTGAGATGGTCCAGTGTCTTTGCCGTAGCCTGACGCCTCTCTAGGCCGAAGAAGAAGCCAGTCGGGGTGTCGGCCTCTACCAGCTCCTGGCAGCAGGCACGTACTCGCACACCATGGGCCACACCCTCTGCCAGCTCCCACAGACATTTCTTCTGGGACTGGAGGCTCTTGAGGAGTGCCGCGTCATTGCCCGCATGGAGCAGGGCTGCCTCAAGCTCCGCCATGTCCTCCTCCAGCTCCTGGATGTAGTGGCAGATCTTGCTTGCTGCCAGCTGGAATACTGCTGGCAGAATGTCCGGATCTGTATCTTCCCCATGTCCCACTACAGCTGCCAGGAGGAGAAGTCTGCTCGCATAGTCTCCCAGCTCCTCCAGAGGTGGGCGAAGCAGTCCCTGAAAAGGGTGTCCTGCAGCAGGCTGATGTTGAGACACCAGTAAGGGTGCGTGCTCTGCCAGGCAGGCTCAGTTCACAGCAGACCAGGGCATGGTCCGAGAGGCTCGATGGGATGATGTGGCTGCTGCGTAGTAACAGCAGATGGTGCTGGCCAATGTAGAGGTGGTCAAGGCAGGCCATGGCGATCCCACTGGCACTCATCTTTGCCCAGGTGTATTGGTGCACATCAACATGGAGGACCCACCAGGCATCGACAAGATCCACTGCCTCCAGCATGGTCCACAACTTGTGGGCTGAAGGAAGGTGCGGTTCCAGCCCCGTCCAGTCTAGCAGCGCATCAACGATGCAGTTGAAATCCTCGCCCATGAGAAGTAGGCCATCGTTCTCACTGGCGTCACGCAGGAGGTCACCCAGGGTCTCTAAGAAGGCTACCCTCTCTCTCCTGTTGGTGGGCACGTAGATGTTGACAAGGAGCAAGCTCTGGTGTGCCAGGGTGACGTGGACAGTCAGCAGCCGGCCGGGGACAACCTCTTGTGCCACCGCCGAGTCGTACTGCAGCTGCGGTGAGAGGAGGGTCACCACTCCTGCACTGAGGTTGGTGCCACGGCTCAGAAACAAGCGATCTCTCCAGTCAGCGTGCCAGTCAGCTTGAACATGCACGTTACTGTGCATCTCCTGAAGGAAGGCAATCGCCAGCCACTTCTGCCACAAGCCCTCCAGGATGACTGTCCGCTTCACCAGGTCTCTGCAGCCGTTGGTGTTTAGCGAGGCAATTGTGGTAACCGCCATGAGCAGGAGAATAGAGAGGAAGGATAGGCAGGATAAAGGTGAGAGACAAGGTGACAGAGCCAGGCAAAAACCACAGAGACAGGGGAAGGCCTATCTTTGCCCTACCCTATTCCGCAGATCCGCCTTGGCCCCACACCTCCCTCAACCACATCACCAGCTTCTCAAGCTGGAAGACATGTTGACGCATGCCTGGGTCCCAGCGCATAAGCCTCACCGCATCACTGGTGGCACAGACAAACTGCACAGCGTCCGGGCACCATTGCCGGATACTCTCTGCCATGTTCCCCTGGCCCTTGGTCTGCTCTAAGAGATCGAGGAGGCCTCCGTAGCTGGGGGCCATCAGGTGGGGGTTCTCCAGCAGGAGCTGGATGTTGCCGACTGAGAACCAGCGGGGCTTCACTCTGGGAGAGGACCTACCAGTGAGGCCAATGAAAGTGACCTCAATGGCCAGGCTCCCTAACAGGCTCCCCTCAGTATCTGGGTCAAGGAACATCTCCGGAAGATCTATCCCCATCTGCTTTGGGGGGCAAATGTCATCCCGCTTCCAGGACCGCTTGCGGTACTCAGAGGGCAAGCACTCCATCTCCTCCTTGTTGGTCTCGGTAGCCAGGGGAGTGAGCAGGGTGGTGGCAGGCCCCTCTGCTGTCTCCTGTGCCTGATGCTGGGCAGGCAGGCACTCTCTCCCTGCCTTGCCTCTCACAAGCCCCATGAGCTGGGATAGGAATGAAGAGTTGCCAGATGTTACTGGGACACCCTCAGTCATGGCCTGAGGTGGTGGGGTTTCTGGGGGGGCAGGCAGGGTGGGGTCAGGTTCCCTGGCTGCATTTTCCCCAGCACTGTCAGAGGCGGGCCCCAAAGGGACAGGGGCTCCTTTAGAAGCTCCCTTTTGCCTCTTGCTCTTGCTCTTGGCTTTTTTGGGGGCAGGTGTCACCTCCCTCAAAGGGGGTGGGCCAGCCTGCTTGGGGTTCACCACCTCTGGGTCCACCACCTCGACTGAGGCAGGGGTGGATGGAGGTGGAGGGGAGGTCTCAGTTGTTCCACCTGATGGGGCTCCAGCGCCTAAGATGCTAGCCACCCCAGGTGGAACTGGGACAGGGAGGGACTGGGAGGACATCCCAGCCCCTCCACCAGGTGAAACCCCACACTGGGGGGGCAGCCCCATGAGGCAGGGGGAGGGTGGAGGGAGGCTGAGAGGGGGCCATGGTCACCTGACCTGGTGGGGTGCCAGAGCTTGGGGCACCAGCTGTCCCAGAGGGGACCGGGGCAAGAGGGGACTGGGAGGAGTCTCCAGCCCCTCCACCGGGTGGGGCATCAGCCCCAAGAGGGGCGGGAGGACCCTGGGAGGACATCCCAGGCCCCCCACTGGGTGGTATGCTCACACCAGAGGGGTCAATCCCCCCAGATGGAGCAGGGTGAAGGGGGGCTGGGAGGAGCCCCCAACCCCACCCTTTGATGAGGTTCCCAAGCCAGAGGTGGATGTGCCATCCCCCTGTGTGGGTGCAGAAGCTGGTGCCCCGGCTGCCTGCCCCAGTGGGCACTGGGCAGCAAGGTGGGAGCTGTTGCCTCAGCGGTGGCATGCATTCCCGCCCTGGGAGAGGTAGACCACATAGGGCCTCCCATCCACCACAACGGTCGTGGAGAGAGGCAGGGTCTGGGTGCCACCCATGACGAGCATGAACACCTGCCTCTGAAAGGACAGGACATGCATGAGCCTTGGGTCCCTGCTCCCCATGGTCAGCCTGCACCAGGGGCTGGTAAGGACACCATAGCGCTCGAGAGCTTGGGTGAGGTCCCAGTCTGGCAGGTGTGAGGGAAAGTTGGATGCCACCACCCGCACTGCCAGGGTCTCCAGGGGCATAACCAAGTAGTGGACACCCGAGATTTCCAGCCCCGCCATGCACACCTCCCTCACCAGGCTGGGAGAGCTCAAGTACATGATGGGCACAGAGTTTACCCGGGAGGTGTACCGGACACTCCGGCATTCCAGCAGGTCTGCCAGAGCTCTGGCGCAGTCCTCCACCCTGACATGGAGAGGGGCATGCATCTGCAGGCCATGGCTGAGGGGAAGGTCCGCAGAGACATCCCCATGCCAAGTGCCCTGGCTGCTGGCAACCATCCTGGGCAGGAGACGGTTAACTCTCCCACAGAGGCTGCTACAGGGGGAAAAAAAGCCTCAGACTGAAGCTGGGGACTGGGAGGGGGCTGAAACAGCCCCAAAATCAGCCTTAGGGGGCAGAGAACAACCCTGCAGGGGCTGAAGGCAAGCCCTAAGGCAGGAGGAGATGGCAGAGACCAAGGTAAGGTGCTCTGGAGGAGGCAGGCAGCAGGAATCAAAGGGAGAGCACAGGCAGGGGTGGGGGAGGGGCAGAGGCAAACTAGGCTGCCAGAGCCCGGGGAAAAAGCTCAGAAAGCGGGGGAAAGGGGCAGAGAAGGGATCCCCATGCACAGGCTGGAGAGAGGCAAGGTTTGGGTGCAGGGAGTGGAGGGGAACACGCAGAAGGGACCTGAGTTGCAGGAACTCAGAAGGGCTTCACCTGCCCGCGGCCAGTTTGAAAGAAAGAAAGAAAAGCATCGTTTAAGTAGTACTCACAGAAGTCCCCAAAGGGAAATCTATCACAAAAGTCGGAATTACACTGAAAGCTACTCTGCTTATTATGACAAAAGTTCAGTCCTGGTTTTTGTTTTCAAGTGCTAAGAATGTTTCTACCAGGATCAGTTTCATTTTCTAGTATTGTAAAAACACTCGAGGCTAAGAATAAACTGGCAACTAACAGAAATTCCACCAGGTCAATGTGTCATGTGCTCGCCAATATATTCTACTTTTCCAGGAGTTTGCAGAGCTGTGTAAAATAATTCTAAGTTGGGGACAGATGCGACTGAGTTTTAACAACATTTCTTGACCGGCTACAGGCACTTTAAATGTGTTCCATTTTTAACAAAATATCTTAAATAGCTGCAGAAATCATGTTCTTTTTAACACATTCTAAAAGTTCTATTTATCAGTCAGGATGAGTAAGTTGTATATGCAATGCATATCTGGCTCAGCCAAGCAATGGGCAAACAGCAAACTGAACACCTACATCTTATTCAGACATTTCACACACAAGCAGTGGTTTGAAAAATCACATGGAAATGGGCTCTCTCCAGGAAAGTTTGTTTGCGTCTGGGCTACAAATATTACAAGAACAGTTCAGTATTTTGATATTTCTACTTACATGACAACTAGCGAGAAATTAAAAAAAAAATGAAATTGAAAACTCATTTAAAAGTCTTTTTTTTTACCTTTTTAAAATGTCCAAAATCACAAAACCTTCAAGAGATTTCAGGCTTATTCTGACCAAAGGTTGGCTTTCTGGTTTTCAGTCATGTTCCTGGTCAGAGCATGGGCATTCACTTTGATACTATTTTTAACTGAATCTAAAGCAAACCTTCTAGCATTTGTACCTATGAAATTGCAATGCCTTTTCATTCTTATGTAATTTTCCTGTACATTTCTGTAACTTCTATGTACACAGTTCTACACAGCTGCTACACAGGAAACACACGCTTGACCTTATTCACCCCAATACCATAGGCAGTCATAATACACAAAAGAGTAACATTAAGACAGAGAGGGTTCTACTCTGATAGCATTTTACACCCAATGTGTTCTGATGTAAATTACAACACAAAAGGCAGAATTACATGGAAATGAGGCCCGCTCAGTTTTCTTATGACCTGAAGTTGAAATCATGATGATAGTTAACCCTTACCTAAGTCAACTCAATCTTTTGCCTAGACATACCCAAGCTGCTACTCTTTCCTGTTGTTTTCCTTAATCTGAAATAAAAATCACATTTATTTAAAAGCAAGGGTGTCAAACTCATCTGGCCCTGTAGGCCAGACTAGGCCCATACAGAACACCCTCCTACTCTCCACCCTTTTCCCCCACCATCCACATGCCTGATCCCACACAAGTAACATGCACCTGGGCAGGTCCAGGATGTCAGTCTGAGCAGCCCAGGACTGGCCCCAGCAAATGCCATGGGTGGTGCATATCCCAAGTACTGCACATGGGGATAGTCTGACACAGCACCAGGGGCCAAATTATGGGGCTCTGTGGGCTGGATGTGACTCACGGGCCATATGTTTGACACCTCTGATTTAAAGTATATGGAAATATAACCTGGCTTCTAGTAGTATTGATGCCATACAGGACACTGGATTTCATGGTGACTTCTTCATAAAATGAAAAAGATAAGAGAAATTTCATTTCCTTCAAACAAATATTCTACAAGCTGTGTAAACCTTCCTTAGTATAAAAAAATATATAAATAAAGAAGTTAGGGGTTTTTTTCCTTTGAAATATTTAGACAAAAAATATAAATATTATTTTGTTTTCTAAGAGTCTTGCCCTACATAGAGTAGATTTTGCTTTTTTTCATTATCTTCAGTAGTACATTGTATGTAAGGCAGAATAGTGAGAGAGCCCATCTCACTATTCTGCATTACAAACTCATGGAGCATATAATCCTGAATAAAATAGAAAACATTGATCCCCAGCTCCCAAAAGAATAAGCTAGCTTTCAGGAAAACTGGTGTATCACTGACTAAGTTACATTACTTACATCTGACACACAAAACAAATTTGAAATGAGGCAGAAAACAGGAATGGTCTTTATTGACCTTACAGCCACCTCCTATAACACTGTATGGCACCAAGGCCTCAAATATAAACCACAGTCCATGATACCTGATTGCAACCTATGCACTTTCATCATGAGCATGATCTCCAGCAGATCATTCAAACTCTTTACCAGCCAAGGAGAAAAAAGCAGAGTGTGACAGGGGGGCTAACACGCCCTGCCACCAGAACAAAAAAGGAAAACAAAGAGAAACTTAAACAGGGCAGATCCCAGACAGGGAAGGGAAGCATGGCAAACCCGAGCAGGAGAAATGCCAAACCAGCAGCAATTTGCACTATCAGCCGGAGGGGCAGCTAATTGCAAAAAAGCGGCTAATTGCAAAGTGCCACAACGAATGCAGCTGATCAGCATGGGGAATTTAAGGGATGCTTACAAGGCAGTCAGTGTCAATTCCAAAGAAAGAAACCCAAGGAGGAGATGGGGAGAGCACAGAGAGTAACCACCAGAGGGGGATCAGCCCCAGGACTCAAGGAAGAGTCCCAGCAGTCCACTAACACGTGGAGGTCAGGTAAGAAAGTGACGATGATGTCCCAGTCAGTGAATCCAATCCTGGAGGGTGCAGTGAACCACTCCAGGAACCTAGAAGAAAAGCAAAGAAGGCTTTATAGTAAGTCAGGAAGAAATCTCCAGACCCAGCCCTAAGAGTCTAGGGTGGGATTCAAACTGGGGAGCAGACGGCTTGGGATCCATGCGGGAAAGAATGGGGCAAGTGGCCAGGGTGAGAAGAGGATGTATAGAACCAGGAGTGGACTAGATAACCAGAGAAACAGAGCTCCCAGAGATGAAGATTGATAATCGCAATTATAGAACACCTGGTGAGGGTAGGGCAGGGGATGGGGATGGTCAAGCCCTGTGAAGAGGAGCCAGGACCCTGAGTCAACAACAGCTATTTTATCTCCTAGGATCATTTCTATCTTTTATCCTCCTTGTCCATCAAAGTCGAGGCAGGAGAGCTCTAAGAGAACACTTGATCCTAGTCTGAGACTATGATTCAACTCCAGGAAAACTCAGCATCAACCCTCACACAGAGTATGAACTCCGAAGAATGGAGTCCCCCCAGGATCAGTGCTAGCATCAGTACTTTTCAATGTATATACCTCAGACTTCCTGCATACATCTAAGTGATACATGTACATTAACAATGTTGCCATAGTAGCCCAAGGAATAGTTGTGACAGAACTAGAAAAAATAGTGAGTACTGATGTGAAACTCACTGCTGACAATCTCCACAAGTGGCACTTAAAGTTGAGCATCCATAAATCAGTATCATCACTCTTCCACCAGGACAATCATTAAGCCAAGAGCATGCTGAATATCAAAGTAGGCAACCACATCCTTCCCCATGAGCATACCTTAACCTACCTAGGAGTGACATTCGACTGTTCCCTCAGTTGACACACAGATGTACTCTTGAGCTTTAGTCCAAGTGATATAAGAAAACAGATCCTAGCTGTGGCAGGGCACTGGGGTGTGTCTGCCCCTTTAAGTGTACAAGCAGCCAGAGAGGTGGCTTGCAGGTGGCAGAGAGGGATGATTGGAGAGTTGCCTGACTAGTAGAGGGCCAGGCTGGAGCTATATAATCCCAAGGCCCTGGCTGGCTAGGCAGTTCAGCCCTGGGAGCCATGCAATGAGGAGCTCCTGGCAGCAGGCCTCCTGAACTTGCAGTGAATGGAGTAAGCCGCTCTGCAATCCTGGGAGCAGGGAAGCTTACCTGGAGAGTGAAAGACTGAGTTTTTACAGGCAAGAGGCCTTTATTTTGTTACCCAACTCAGAGAGAGTTGGGGTGTTTGCTAGAGTGGTGAGATGCCTTTTAGTGCACTGGTGTTTTAACCTGGAGTCCTGCTGGGGTTGGCTGCAGGCTTACCCTGAGAACTGGTAGCCCAGAAGGGGTTGGGAGCCTGGCTTAGCAGAGAATGGGACACAGTAGGAGTCCCATGAGTATAGTGAAAGGCTAAGACTTGGACTACTGGGTCCACAAGCTCAGAGAAGGGCTGACAGTTGGACCACAGGGTCCATGAGTCCAAGAGGGGCTGCAAGCCAGACCAGAGAATCCGAGAGCCCAGAGGAGGAGTAGAAGTCAGACTACAGGATCCCCAAGACCCCAGAGAGGGACTGCATGTGGGACCAGGGGTTCTGGGACCCCTCAGAAGGGACTGAGCATAAGACCAGAAAGCCTGAGAGCCCAGAAAGTGACTATATGTGTGATCAAAGGGTCCTGGAGCCCAGAGACAGGTTGTGCAGGTGACCAGGGGGTCCGAGAACCAGAGAGAGGGACTGAAAGTAGTGAGGAGCCCAGAAAACGAGCAAAATAGAAGGAACATTAAATGACATCATTAAATGATAACACCTGTGAGGCTTGGGGCATGGTGTAGGGGTGGAACAGAGCCATGCAATTAAGGCTTCAGGTGCCCTGCAGAGGCATGGGCAGGTCAAGGAGGCCTATTGAGCTTGAGCGCTGAGTTGAGACAATTGGGGATCCAAGAGAGACCTGGTGGTGATTTCTACTGATGCTGGCTCATTCTAAGGCCTGTGGGCAGCCTCCTTTATCTAATCTTTAAATAAGAACAATCATGGCAAGTGAGTGATTAAGGGAGGTTTACCATAAGGACAGAGCTGAGCAGGGACCACATAACCACCGGGGGCATCATGGCCACCCCTGTGGCATGGACCTGCCACGCTAACATCATTACTGGCAACAGAGGCAAGAAATGATGAAATCACCTGTTCCATCAACTTTGCAAACACATGAAGGCTTAAGAGGTATGAAAGTTGTAAATCATTTATACATAAAGCCCACAAGCTCCTGGAAGAGGTTGGGGATGCTGAACCAAACCTATAGGCAGAAACAGAGTGAATTGACCACCGGGAAAGTTCAGACCTATTCCCAAATAGTTTTATACCAAAACCAAACGAGTCCCTCATTGGGCGCAAACTTGACAGAGAAGCATAGGTCAAGCTAAACTGATTGAGATCTGGATATGGATGCTTCAAAGCAACACTTCAGAAGATGAACATCATGGACAGCCTCCTGTGTGAATGCAGTATCCAATAAACACTACAGCACTTAATTGAAAGCTGCAATCTTTACAAAAGCCCAAACGAGGCAGATGGAGTCCACACATTGAGTGATAATACCAGACAGTGGCCATAGATTTGGAAGTTGATATCTGACGCCACACAAGAGAAAGAGCAATACATTTTCTCATGTTCCCAGCTACCACTATTTACATGAATATAAATAAACTTGCAAAGAAACAGACTTGCAAGATCGGATAGTACAATGGAGTTCAGCATGTCTAAAACAGACTGTCACTAACAGAAAATGACTAACACACCAATTTTCTATCACAAATAGGCCACTCTTTATGAAACCAATATGTGTGCCCATTACAGTACTGTGATACACTCCCTACTAACTTCTCCATTATAAACCCTTAACACTAGAGATCAAAATTCAGTTGTAAAATGCATGCAGCTATACCTTGGCAGATGAGGAAATCTCACCCTAACTTGCATGGATTTGTTTTGTTAAATTTCAGAATGACATTTCATGAGTCAAAGAATTGCTGTTGAAAAGCCGCATTGTTATCCTTTTAAAGTATTTAATAATGCTGATTAACATTGTCAAAGGTGCCTAATTCCCATTAAATTTCTAAGTCACATAAGGCAATTTTACAAGTGCTCCAGGTTTGGGGAGAGTGGTGCTTTAATTAGAGTAGCTCTGAGACCTTCTCTAGTTAAAGCACCACTGTGTCTTGTGTATCAGCATCTCCACACTTCAAAATGGCAATAAGCTTTAGTTCAAGCATGCCTGCTGACATTTTGAAGTGCAGGGATGCTGATACATAAGACACAGGAGGCTACTGGAGCCTGGGTAATTGGCATGCCCCAGCAGACTCAATTAATCAGAATTCCAGAACACAGGAGAAGCCTCCACACTCACGTATAGGCACCAATAAGTATTTTGAAAGTTTTGTCTACTAATACATCTTTTCCTTCATTGCATTATTTGATAACATTACATTATAAATAGTTTATATCTATGTGGAATAGTGTTGCCATAAACTGGAACCATACTTTTATAATGTATTAATGCCAGATATATAAAAAAAAATGTCAAATAAATAGCTATTATACTTACCTCTATTACAAGCCAAAGATCTCCATGGTTAAATGCAGTTTAAATAATACACACACACATACGCACACACACACACATATATACACATACACACAGAGAGATATATACATATATGCAAAAGGAGCAGTAGTATATTCTAAATGACATCTTTCAGATTTAGGGACAAAAGAAAAATAATCTATGTTTCTATCAAGTAGTACATTATTTGTTCCTCCCTCTGTAGGGAACTGTATCTTTAAGACTTGTTGCAAGAGCCAGCTGGAACCAGCTGTTTTGCTGTCAGGAAGCTCATATTACATGACCTTGGCTGGTCAGAACTTAAACATTGTGAATGAAGGAGACCTCTGCCAGACTTCTGAGCTCCAAATGCTTACTGAACACCATGTGGTACTAGGAGGAAAACAAACAAAAAAAACCTGTGGATCAGTTAAAGCTCTTTCAAGGCTGAGGTTTGGGTTGTAGCCATGTTGGTCTAAGGACATAGGCAGACAAGGTTCCTTGGGTGAATTTGATATCTTTTATTAGACCAACCCAAATGTTTGGAGAATAGTTATTAAGCGAGCTTTCGGGTTCAAAAACCCTTCGTCAGGCTAAGGAAGCTTCAGCAGTTGGTGTGCGCTCTTCCTGGATGGAAAAGTCTTTCAACGCTGACATCTTTCTGAAATTAAGCAGATAAATGGAGAAGGACACAGTCATTTTGTATATGCAGGCATTAGGTACTAGCAAGAAGGAAGACAGTTGGAAAGTAGCCTTATTTCTGATAATGGCTGGATCTAAAACACTTGATGACTTCAATAGTTTTCAGTTCCCTCAGCAGTAAAGGCTAACTATTAAACTGTATTACAGAAATTTGAGAAGTACAGCACTGCATGGAAAAATGAAGCAAAAAAGGTTTTCAGTACATTTTTTAACACAATACAAAAGGAAGACAAAAGCATAAATTAGTTTGACTGAGCTAAGGTTAAAAGGCCAATCATGCAATTTTGGCTCACTAAGGACCCCCACTACACATTACATTTATGCTGCAATTAACATGTTAATCACAGCATAAATGGCAAGGGTGCTACACATGCACCCAATCTGAGGCACCATAAAATGGCAAACCAGCCATTAAAACAGTCCACATATAATATAAACCGTTCTTATGACTGGTTTGAATGGCACTTTAAATTGAATATATGGCATGTCTGGGGATGCCACAGAGCCAAGACTGACAATCAACTGATTGTCAGCCCCTGAAACCACACTGGGGTCTCAAACTGGTCCTGGGCCTACATTGGATCACACCAGGCTGTGGGTGTTCAACTTTCAATTTGCTTGTGCAAGGGGGAGCCCAGGATCATAAAGCAAGTAAAAAGTGTGTGATTTGGATCCGATCCCTGATCCCAAAATTGAGCCTGCTGCTATCTATGAACATGTGACATGGCAGGAAGCACAATTGTTGGAATCAGGGACCCCACAGTGCCTTTGAATGTACATATGCAGGGGCCCGAGTCCCAAAGAAAAGACCAGAATCAAGACTGCAATCTGAGATAAAACATTCAGAGAGAAACTACTGGAAGAAACCATGATACTTTACTATCATCTCACTTCCCTGAAATGGAAGATACTCCAGCTAAACAGGTGAATATGCATGTCAAATCAATTTTCATTAAGGCAAGATACATATGACATAGTGATAGACATCAACAAAGATCTGAGAATGGACCATAATTTAATGGGTATGACTTCAAGCAGACTGCAATGAAGTACATGTTTAGACACACAACTGCAATTCCCATTGGTCCAAACCTAATGGCTTGGAGAAAGACAGTATCCAAATAATAAAGCATCTACTGAAAAAAGCTGAGGGATGAGACTGATCGATATTTAGCACTGCTGAATTCAAGAATTGCATCAATATAGCATCTATGATCACCTACTGATGTTTTATTCAACAGAATACTGAAAATATGAATTGAAACAGCTGTCATAGTTGCTGAGACCTTGCAGAGATACAAAGAGACAAAAGACAAAACAAAAAGCCTCACAATTCAGAGTCCCACAAGCTGCCAACATTTCATGAAAATGACATTATGCAGATCTAGGTTGGGGAATAATTGCAGCAAACAGCAGTGGTGTCAGAAATGGTATGTAGTCCTACCATTATATGGAGTTGTCACCCAAGACAGACACATAGTGTGAAGGAAATCCAGAGGAGACTGAGCTAGCTGTCTAATCTGAAAAGGTCCTAGAGAGGTAACAAGACAACATGGACTCTGGACCAAAACCAGGATATGACACAACCAGAACTGGTGGACTTATCAGTCCCTCACATCAAAGCCCGACAAATCCACATAATCACACCCAACATCTAAGATTCGAATGGAACATTATTAATTGTTAGGTTGCTTAAATGTATTTGACATTCTGTAATATGTTACTATTGACTGCAAACTGTTGTTATGCTATGCTCAGCTAAGGAAAGGTGCAAGGACTTACAACTTGAGGAGACCCCTGAAATAGCTAGTTGAAACTGACTGTTGTTTAGTGTAATAGCTGATATTTTACAATCCTGATCAATTAACCCAGATACTGAATGAAATGGATCTATGTCCACCCCTTGGCTGAAAGTGATTACAGAGCAACAGATCAGCAACTCTGCCAATCAGCATGAATGTAGTCTACAGTGAGTAGAGGCCTTAGAGATGTAAAGGTGCAATACAGAGAAAACAGGTATATAGCTGTATACATGACAGATAATCCTGCGTTTTTTCTATAAATCCTTTCCTCATGTGGCCTTAAAAATTTACTTTGTGTTAAATCACATTGTAAAATCAAAGGAATAAATTAATTTATCTAAGTTTAGGGAACATGCATTTGTCCTTTATATGTTAATATAACATGATTTTTCATAGTTGTATGAAATGTTATTTTTCATTTCATTGTATTGTTTTATTAAAAACTGGCAATAAACTACTACTAATAGTTTATATAAGCAATGAGCATTTGTTTTGGAAAAACATATTTAATAAGCAATCATTCAAACATAACAGGTTTCTAGAATAAAAACGAAAGCTTTTTAAAGAGCTAAGCTATTGCACTTTGACAAAGCACTATTACATACATATAATATAAAAAGTCAAATCAAGTAAAATATTGCCTTTTCTTATTATTAGAATGTGATGGCTACTTACTAAGAAAAAAGAAAGATAACTAAATGCCTTTGAAAATTAAAAAAAGAAAAGAATTTGGGAGCCAGTAAGGAAAAATAAACTGCATAGATTATCTAAGAGGGAACTGCAGCCCACCTGTGAAGAACTAAGTACATATTTTGGCAAAAGGTGACAGAAGACAGCCATGTTAAGGCTGTTGAAAGACTTTCAGATTTCATTCTGAGCTACAGGTTCAAAGTAACCACAAACCAAAAAAGCAATTGCACCTGAAACCACTGTTTCGCACTGCATCCACATGAAATCAGAAATTTGCCTAATTCTCTATTTTGCTTAGCTTGCCAAAAGGGTTGTGAATCTCAATATACATGGAATTTTGCTGGTTTGGGGGGGTCTTCTTGGGAAAGTTTTCCTAAACTAAAGTCATCATACATCGACTATACCAGGATTTCTACATTACCAACAGAAGCATAAAGCAAACCATACCAATGAATGCCACAATATAAAGGCCTGAGCTTCAAACACCAGCACCAGGACTCTTCAGGGTGTAAGTCAGTTAAGTCCTATTCTACGTTCAACCAGGTTTATCTTAAAACAGTTTCAGCCATTTTGCAACTGGTTTGTGTGCACTGAGCTTCTGTTCTGTTACAGGTTTAAACCAGTTTCTGATCACTTAAACCAGTTTATGTGTAACTTCTGTCCCTTGCCCAAGAGACACCAGTCATTCTAGACCACAAATTCATCTTGTCTGGCAACAGTGTCTCAAAGATGCTAAGTTGCTCCCTACTGTCTCTGAAATCCAAAGCAGTGTAGCCACTTCTGCCCAGCACTGCAGTTGGGTTAATTAACAGGGTGCAGGCTAACTTGCATCAGCACTAAGCCAGGTACAGCAAGTCTGTGGTCTACACACAGCCCCAAGTACCTATTAGAGAGGTATCCTTGGCACTTTTGCCACCAATAGGCTACATGGGAAAGGCAACCTGCTGACTGAAGAAGCTGGGCCCTAATTGGAATTTACAGCTTTCAGCCAAATGGCCAATCCAGGGCTTTAGAAGAAAAAAGAATTGCTACTGGCCAAATGCCAGCATGTATGAAATTGCCTTAAATATTCAATTCCAAATACATATATTGTATGGCACAAAACAAGCATATAAGGAAATGAATGAAGTCTATTTTTGAAAGTACTGTTTCAGGTACATTAAGAAATCTAACATACGTGTTACTTAGCTTTTCAGAGTGCTTGCGTTTCAGCGTCTAGTGTAATTGTATCAGCCTCTTGCTTCAAGCCTCTTTCTGGCTTTCCTGCTACTTAATTTGTTTTCCTCTGCAGTCATATATTTAGACATCTCTTGTGCTTATGCTGGTTGTTGAAATACTGGAAACACATCATACTGAAGTATTTTAGTGAGTCACCAGTAGCTCCTGGTTGCAGCTTTTACTTGCATGGTAAATGCCAAATCCATGTTTAGTACCATTTGTTTTAATGATTTCATATTTCTAAGCTAGCAATTGCTTAGTACAGAAATAGTAAAAACTGAGAATTTCTGCTGCTAAAAGCAACCATTTGCTAGTTTTTCAGAAAACTTCTGACACAGACCTTTGGCATTGAAGATAGCTCACAAAGAAGGCAAAGTGTTGTCTGGAAAATAATACAAGAAACTGAATATAAAACTAGCTGCAAGACAAAAAGCAGTGAGTCATTATCAGGGGTGTTGCAACAAAATGGGAAGAGGTATCCCAATGGGATCTGCACTGGGGCAAGGATTATTCTGCCTCTTTATCAGTGGCATTATTTATTCCATATGGGTTATCAGGGAAATATACAAATTTGGCAATCATATGTGAATGGCAAGGAGCTAAAAGGTATATCCTACCTATCACACAGAACATATATAAGTAAGGATGGCTTTTCTAGACCCTCTGTACCCTGTCTGAAGTTGGAGGGACTGTCACAAAAAAGTAAGAGGCACCATCCACTTAAATGCCTTCAGAGTTCTGAACATCAGCACTGAAAGAGATATTAAAACTTAACTGTTGCAGGAAACTAGTGTGTGTAAAACAGAGGAATAAAATATGCCTGCACTGTAGTGTAGTAGAGAGATACCAATGCTAGCTTTCATTGTGCTATCTTGAGTATCAGAAACAGGGCACATCCACATGAAACATTACTGAGGAGCTGCCTAATTAGCTCCATAGTAAAGTCTCAGCATCTACACATGCCGACCTATTAGGCCACAGTACATTAATTAACTCCACCATAGGTTACTACTTGTAAACACAAGTACTGTCTTATGGCAGTATTCTTCAGTGCACAGCAATGCACATGTAGATGCTGACGGGGCTGACTGGGGCATGAGGGTGCTTCAGTTTGGGGGCAGCCTGCCAGCTAGCCCCACACTGGAAAACCTTCATGCTCCAGCCAGCCCCTCAGTGGCATGGTGAGTCACATTGGAGCAGCTCCGGGATGGCAGACAGACTCCCCCTGGGACTCCTGCCAGCTGAGGCTACTCCGACCCAGCTCAATGTGCTGCGGTCCCAGGTGCACATGTAAATATGGCTCCCAGGAGCAATACACTCCAGCATGATATGTGCTGGAGTTCATTGTGCCACATTAATTTCACATGTAGATGCACCCACAGTATATCTACAACAGTACAGAGTTCTGCATGGGATAATTTACCCTGCTCAGACATTGATGCCAAGCAGGGCACAGAGATCCCAGAGACATCTCTGTCTCTATTCTACAGAAAGATAACTGTACAGGGAAGTAACTGCTGGTATGAGAATGGTGGTGAGCCAATTGGAGTGGACAAACCTGAAGGTGAACTGGGCAAGTAAACCATTCAAGCCCCTGCAGCATGCTGACTCAGGAAAGGGAAGTTAAAGCTCCTGAAAGAAGGAGTGTGAAAAACAGTGTAGAAAAAATAAGGAGCTGTCCCTCACACCTCTGTTCTGTTCTAGAAGCAAATATAAACTAAAACTTTTTTAACTGTTCAGGAACGTTGTTATTTTTCTTTTGCCTCTAAACATTGGGCTTTTATACACGTTCTCTGGGAGGTGAAGGAGCGGTGCTTTAATTAAAGCACCTGGAGTGTCACGTATATCAGCATTCCCACACTGAAAAATGGCAGCGGGAGTGCTTTAACTAAAGCTCATCAAGAGAGCTTTAGTTAAAGCACCCCCACTGTCATTTTCAGTGCATGGGCCAGAAACACATGATGCTGGAGACTACTAGAGAGCAGTAATTACCACGCTTCAACAGACTCAGTTAATTGAGTCTGATCTGATGCACCATAATTACAGCGTGGTGAAGCAGCCTTGATGCATGTGTATATAGGCTCCCATTGGGTCCAACTAAAATGTTATCTTGCAGGTGCTATGTGTAATACCACACATAAGCTATATTATATAGGTCTGAGAACTGGTAAACTATTTGCTGCAGGGATACTGTAATGAAGGAAATAATTTTGTCGACCTTTATCATGTTTTTTTATCCACGGGTCATGGGAGCTGCACAATACTATGTCTTCACAGACTGAGAAACCAAATTACTTAATTTTGAGGAAGTAATACCTGAAAACAATAGGCCTTTTACTTTACTCAAGTGAGTAGCTTAAATGACTTCACATGCATTAAATTACACACACACAAGCTTTTACAAAACTGGGGCCTTAACTCTATCATTGAAGCACTGCTTTCTTTGTTTTCAACACAGGCAAGCATAGAACAACTGTAAATATCACTTTAAAACAGCCACTTAGAAAATCACATGAATTAAGTTTTAGTGACTTCAAGGAACAGGGAAATATGATAAGTTTGGAGTGCTCTCATTTAAAACATTTGTTTTAATTTTACTTCCAGTAACATACAATAGTTAACCAGAAGTTTTAATACATATAGTAAAACAGAAGCACATTTTAAAATCTCTTAAAATGCCATGATTTACTGTAAAGTTATAACCATTAAGCTCACTTACATCTGGTTGCTTGTTTCAAGTCTGTTTTCCCAGTTTACAATATCAGGTCAACAGACTCTTAAATGAATGAGTAATATGTCTGGATTTTTTCCTCATAACACTAAACCTCAGAATGGGAGCAGTCAGAAGGAAATGCTGATCAGAGGACAGAAGGCCAATTTCAGCTCTACTTTTTTATTCCTTTCCCACCGCCCAGTTTATGCTTTCCCTCCAAAACTTGTGCTTCCCCTTCCCCGATCCAGCATCTACCAGTGTTCTCAAACACTACCTCTATTTAAAAGAATGCTTTTTCTTGATGTCCAGTATATTAAAATATTGCTGTGATTCAAATCTCCTTTTCAACAGTGACCCCAACAGTGTTAAGACAAAATTATTTCTCAACTTCATGGAATGTGCATATGAGGTCACTTTTGAGATTTTTTAAGAGAGTACATTGATGAAGTGGGAGTATGTACTGTATTGCTTTTTAGCATATGCTGGAACCATAAGTGGAACACTGGAGTCTTACTGACAGAGTTGTAGGCAGCATGAAGGTAGAAAGGAATGCATAGAAATGTTTCCCTTATTCCTATGTTTTTCAGGGTTTGGATGAATGGGACATCCTGCTACTAACCAAAACATTTTGCATTCTATTTGCCAGCAAAACCTAAGGATAATACAGCAATTTAGCAAGCATGAAAAATAAAGCCAGTTCTAAGTATTTTGTTTGATTTTTTTCAATAAAAATAGACAACCAGAGAAGTATAACCATTACCAGGATCAGTAGAGTCAAACAAAACTGATTATTTTCTGTCTGAATGGGAGCGCCTACACATGTGCCCAACTGGGCAGTTGCTGCACAGTCTTGGCAGTACATGGGTCATTTCCAACCCTACTGCGCAGTAGCTTGTTGCTACTAAACAGTAGCATTGGCATGATGGTTTGTGCCCGCCAATGCTACAGCAATGTAGCATCTCGTTTAGACACTCCCAATGTCACACATTGTACCACTGTGGAGTACAATATAAATGTCATATGTGGATGTGGAAAGATAATTGGTGAATCATTATGAAAAGCACAGAGAACAGAATTATCTTTTTGTAAATTCTAGATAATATATTTTTCTTTGTGTTGAACATCTTTGAAATTGCTCCAATGTATACATTTCACATCATAATGTCAAGACAAAGCAAATGGCTCCTCAAATGTCTCTTCAGAGATGTACTGATCCCTTTGTCTCTCAAGTTTATTACTTGTTTACCTCTTCCAGCACTGCCTCCCCTCCTCTCCATACCTTTTGTTTTGTATTCAAATCGCTAATTGATACACTGCTCTGTGCACGTGTTTTCATAGCATCTGATTAGGGATAGGTACAAACATTCAGTTTCTACTGGGAGAATTGCTGTTCTTCCAGTAGAAACCTAAAGAAGGGAGATGTTCAGTCTTCTTCTCCCAGAGAAAAAAAATGGCTGTTCCAGGAGAAATTTAACCTGGGAACAAGTGGAGTTAAATTTTTCCAAGGAGAGTTTTTCCTAGAAGACAGAATGTCTATACTCTTTCCCCCAGTTTAGGCTTTTCTGCAGACCAGGAGAAACCAGAGAGGCTGGGAGCTCAGTATGCAGAGGTTTTCCCTAATCTGGCTTGTGGCTTGTGGTTGGACTTCCCCTTGCTGCCTGCACCACCCAGATGACCTGGAGCAGTGTAGGACAAGGCAGGCTCCTGTGCAACAGCAGCAAGGCTCAGGAGCTTTGCTCCCATCGTGAAGTGCCCTTGCCTTACCACACATTGCTATGGGTCAGCCCAGTGAAGAAAGGGACAAGACAGACTACTGCGCCCCTGCCACAAGGCTCCTGGAGAATTGCTATAGTGGTTGAGTGCTCTCCTCTCCCCCTGCACTTCTCGAGGTCAGCCCAGGATGCAGGGAATACTGCTACTCTCCTGCCAGGGAAAACTGGGAGGATTCCCAGCATAAGATAATATACCCCACTCCTACCAATCAGCTGATTGGCAGGATGGGCAGGGGAGCATTCTCCCAGGACTGGAGAGAATGCAAGAGTACTATTTTGCAGCTGCTGCTTTTCAGTAGCTTGCTTGCTTTCTTGTGGTAGAACAGCCTGTCAAGTAATGGGCTCCTCCTAGGGGAAGGGAGAAGTGGCCCAGGGAGCAGCCCTCTCATGCACCCTGGCTGATAGGGCTCAAGAAACATCTGTACAATTTGGCTCCTGTGCTATTTTTCTACTAGAAAAAAGATTTGGAATTTCTGGAAAAAATGAATGTCTGTATGCAGCCAAAGTGAGCTTAGGCTAATAAAAGTTCCTGCTATACATATCTGAGCCAGTTAGTCTATAAGATGCAACTTGACCCTGACTTTTACCAGTTAATTAGGTTAGAAGCTCCCAGTTTCTGTCACATGCAGGAAAAATGAACAGTCTGAACAACTAAATCTTTAATAGTTGTAAATGATGTGTGTGGAAGCAACATGAACTGAAAATTGTATTCCCTCAGGGCTGAATCATTGCAGTGTGCTCTATTTGGGATACCCTGGAAAACCACCTGGAATCATCAGTCAGAGCAGAATGCAGTGGACCTGTCTGTCATTAAGTCAAGTGAGTCAGCAGAAGGACTAGAAGTGTGAACTACACTAGCTTCTTGTATGCTGTCAGCTGCTGTTCATTCTATACGCTTTCATCTAGAAATCCTTATATGTTGAGCACCTAGATATCTATGATACCACCAATCTGAATATCTCTATTTAAAAGGTAACCTAAGGACTAAGCAGTCTCTTGAATAAGCCTGGTTGAAAAATTTCAAATGGGAACTTTTCTTTGAAAGGTGTTCAACTAAAGAAAATTGTAGAAAGTTGCTACTTCCTGTGGAGACATTCTTTATTTTATTTTTAGAAAATAATTCAAATGGATTTTTTTGTGATTTTTTTCTTCTGACGAAGGCAAGCGTCTGTGGAGCAGAACTCCAATTTCTGTTCAGATGTACTATTGAGATCAATGGAGGGATTTTGTTGGGAACTAAGATCATATGTTTTATTAGATGGTTCCCTGCTATTGAACTCCTCTTGGCTTTTTTACTTTAGCATGAGTTGACTTGTTGTGGACAAGTATTATTTGTAATGAATAGTTTGACCAATTCTATATATAAAGAGAAGGAGAAGTGTACCTATCTCGGGATTCTTGGTCAGAAGGATATGGAACTGAGGAGCTCTCTACCATGTGCTGTGTCTCTGAGGGGCTGTGATCCGATGGGTAAATACCTAATGATCATAGAAGAGAACTGAATTTGGGGAAACAATAATGACAGAAGCATTGTTATTCACAGTAACAGAGATTGACTAAACAATCATTTCCAAGTACGTCCTCCCCCTACTCCCCCAAATACAGCATTTATCTTCATTAAATGGAATAACAAGTACAGGACAATGACAAGGAGTTGGTTTCCACACATATCCTTTTTTGGCAGACTAGCTACTTGCACAGTCAACCTGTAATATTCCATATATTTGCCTAAAATTAATATTTAGTTATTAATACTCCCAAAAAGAACACATGCATGAGAAAAATAAGGTCACAAAACAACTAGAAACATTAATACCCTACCTAGCTGTTGTAATTATTCCGGACATAATTGATGAGGCTTTTTAAGATTTATCAGTTGAAGTAATTGGCAAATTGGTAGCGCACCCTAATCATCAGAGTTCAAAGTTTTCTGTACAAAGCCAAAAAAAAATGTAGCTATTTTTCCTAGGGGAGCAGATATGACACGTGCACTGGAGTAATTTTCTCAGAGTATATTTATTTTTTACTTCCTCAAAAGCAGATTTACATCCAAGAACTACTTTTCCTCCAGAGTAAATGCTGTGTATCATACATTTTCTTCCAGAGCAGAGGCATAACAATTGAGTACCCAGAGCAGCGGGAGGAACAGCGGGTCAGGATGGAGGTGAGTGGAAGGAAAGGCTTACCTCCCTGAGCTACTGCTTCTGTAGTAAATTCAGCTCCACTAACGCAGACTCCCTGGGAGCTGACCCTGGTTCCCCATTTGCTCCCTCAACATCCCCTCTCCCCCAGTACAAACATATTGGGTGCAGGGCTTCCCTGTTGTGTCAAAGACTCCCAGAGGGCAATTCTGGCACCCCTCCTCTGCTCCCTCAGTCAGTACCTGGGGCTGATGCCCCACTCATCATGCCCTAGTTACATTGCTGCTCCAGAGTAAATTGAGATGACTCCATAGAAAGTATCCGGTGTGTCACACCCTTAGGAATAACTTTCTTTACTGATAAAACTTTGCTTACTACCCTTTGAGTTGTCAACTGTGGTTGAATGGTTTCAGGAAGGACCCAAACAGGAGAGCATGGCTATTTTGCCTTTCCATATAGCTAACCAGGAAGTAGTATTTGTTAGATGGGAAAATGTGCCATGTGCAAAATGAAATGAGGAGAGATCCCAGTGTACAAAAGATTGAGAAAAAAGTATCTAATTCATTTCTTGCAAACTAGTAACTCAGAAACGGGCATTTCTTTTTAGGACTAGCTTTAATCAGTTCCACTTAGAAGTGCAACAGACCTCATATTACAGAATATTTCTGGTAATATTCAGTTTTATAAATTAAACCATAAAACAGGTGTTCTCAAATAAATTATTGGCTGATGTTATTTAGGAATAGAACAATAGGAATAATGTCCTTTCACATATTTCACCTAGCATGTCCTCCAATCCTGTGATCTAACACATGATGTTTTGAACTACTGGTCTTTAAGTAGTCTCTTCATTCAGATTTTTACTGTTTCCGATCCCCCACTCCTCCTCCCCCCCCCCCCCCAAAAAAAATAATTCCCAGTCCTTTCCAAACCACTATGTCAGTATGGATGCTGTGTCTTCAAGCATGAACTGTCTGCTAGCCTCTGAGTCAGCTATGTCCAAGGAGCCACAGCTGTCTTGGCACCAACCCAGAAACTTTTCCCCTAAGTTTAATTGTACATTGTGATCTAAATAGCCAGCCCAACCTGATGCATTTCCTACAATGGTTTAAGGAAACTGTATTTCTCTCCATGAGGTCTTCAGTTAGGAAAACATCTTAAGGTCATCATCCAAAACCATTCAGACAGTAATACAAATAAACACCAATTGAAAAAAGAGACATGTAGTCAGAAAAAAACCTTTTTGTGACTAGACTATCACTTTCAGTAGCATCATGCTCTGGAATTTAAGGTTTGACTATTATTCTGAAAAACAATATGAAAGAGGTAACATATAATCAGAGAATGAATTCTTATTCTGCTGTGTAACAGCTTCCTATTACTCAAAGCATTATTTTAACAAAACTGTAAAAAGCAGATTCAAGTGAAATTGTGAGTCAAGAGGCTATCCAAGATGCTAACTGCGCAGTAATTAAGTAATACTGTGCAGTAGTGCATCCCAGCACCAACAATGCTAATATACTACTGCACAGTATTATTAGGCTGCTAAGCAGTAGCATCACTAAAAAGGAGTTCACCAGTGCTACTGCAGAGTAACTCCAGTTATTGCGCATTTATCTAGTACTTGATTATACAATTACTAAATAAATGTGCAGCAACATCTTGTGTAGATGCACCCAAGAAGCCTCTTTCTCAAATTTAAATGCAGTAAAGTATTTGGAAATCAGCTATATTAATGATAATACAAAGTAGCAATTTAATCCACTGTTTAATTTCTATTTCATCAAATCAATACAATAATTTTTGTGCCTTTTGTTCTTTTCAGGAAAATAACAACCATGGTACAACATATACTATCTATGCAAAAAACTGTACATGTACTGCTCTTCCAAAGAAAAAAGCAAATCTTGAGCACTCTAGCTCTGTAAAGGGAAACAGCGTAGTTCAATAATTTGACTTGCAGAACTGTTGCTATATTCTTATATTGCAACACAATTGGCAGTATTCACCACATTTTGAAAAAAACAGATAATTACTACATCATCATCAAAACTGCCAAATATTAAGACTGAGAAAAATTTAGTACTTAGGGGCAGATGATGAGGACGATAAAATAGGAAGCATATTTACATTTGTCATCCAAAATACTTCCACATGCAAAGTGTAAAAAAATGCACATGATACTAAACTCTCTTGTTTTACATCTAAAAAAGAATAAAAGACACGGGATGTATCCCATCCTCTGTGTAACATATACAGCTTATGTGATAGATGCTCTGACCTTACAAACCAAAACTGAACACTCATTAGTAAGACACTGTAATATTAGCCTCACATGACGACTTCTGATGATGCAAACATGATGCTGTCTGTACTAGAATAATGAAGTGAAGCCCTCTCCTATTCTTGTTCTTTCAGTTAAGGGACCAGGGCCCTGATTGCATTGTACTATACTAGTTACAGGTTTTTTGCCCTAAGTCTGGAATGACTAGCTCTAGAACAGGGCGAGGGAGGTGGGCAAAATATGGCCAGTGGGCTGGATCCAGCCTGCCAACTGATCATATCCAGCCCATGGGTTGGCAGTCACAAAGTCATAGGATCCAGCCTGTGGGAAGCTGGTGGTTCCAGCTACTGCATTGTTCCAGGCAGGCAGGCACATCCCAACGCTGTCCACAGCTTACACCAGCTCCCACCCTGCATGCTGGAAACAGCACCAGGTGAGCGTTGGCATCAGGTGTGGACACTGCCTGCAGGTTCCCACTGGTGATTGCAGAAACTGCCAAGAACCACAGCTGAGACACTGATGCAGCAACATCACCTGTAGAACTGGGGGGATGCCCTGATTCCAGGCAGAAACCTGCAGGCAGTGTCTACAGCTGATGCTAATGCTGACCCAGTACTGCTTTCAGTGTGTGGGCTGGGACCTGGTGTAAGCTGCAGGAATGTGCTGTAGGTGTGGGGTGGATGGGGACAGAGAGGAAGAGAGGGACGGGAAGACAGAGAGACAGAAAGAGGCGGCCCTGCCCACAATGAGCAGCAGCAGCCAGTGCTGTGCATCAGGCAAAAGCAGGACACAGAGGTAGGCACACACACTGCTGCCTGGACCCTTGTGGCTCCAGCTGCCCAGAGCCCATGCTGGGGCTTCTTTGTGGCCCCTCCCTGCTGCCACCACCCTGCAGGCCTGGTGTGACCCAGAAGTGGCATGGTGTGGTGGTGGCAGTGAGGAGGAGCTACAAGGCAACCCTGGCACAGGTTCTGGGTGGCTGCTGCCAGAGACCCAGCAGTGGCGAGTGCACTGACTGTCACGTCCTGCTTTTGCCTGGCACTCAGCACTGGCTACTGCTGCTCATCATGGTCAGGGCCACCTCTTTGTCTCTCCCTCCCTCTCTTCCTTTCCTCTTCCCCTGCTGAACTGTCCCACACTTATAGCATGTCCCCACAACTTACACCAGCTCCCAGCCTGGGCACTGGAAGCATCGCTGAGTGGATGCTGGCATCAGCTGTGGATGCAGCTGGCAGTTGGCCTCTCCTTGGGGTAGATGGGAGGGCCAGAGACTGAACTTGCTGAAGCTGCCATCCACGCCCATGCCAGCTGCCAGCTCTTCCCCCCCGCCCACCTACATATTGAGATTGGGTGAGCCGTTGCATGGGGGCAGGGCTTCTGACCCAGCTTGCAATGGCTCCCCAAAACTCCCTAAGTGGCCCATGGGCCCAAATAATTGTCCACCCCTGCTCTAGGAGGATATATCTAGGGTAAAAGAGCCTATATCTAGGGTAAAAGCCCTATTGTGGCATTGAGCTGGAATTATATCCCCTATAAAATCCCTCTTTACTGCCAGAATAAAGAATATGACTGTGTAACATGACTTTGTAATAACCCTTTCACTGCTGGCAGCCAACACAATTTAGAGACGCCTTCAAACTTCCTTTAGGTATACCTTAGCACCATCTCCATACATAGACAAGTGTATATATGTAGGACAGAACCAGCATGCACCATCTCCATGTACTCTTTAGCCATTAACTTATTTCCAGGATATCCTGAACCTGAAAGAGTAGGCGATGTTAAAGTAATGAGACAAGACTATAATGAGAGGAATAATGAGACAAGGTTATTCTGGATCTAAGGATGAAACTCATTCTTGGAGTAGCTTGATTTAGATACCAGAGATGAAGAAATTTGGCCCTGAGAGCTGAAACCCAGGTTTTCTATTTAAACAGTTTTACTAGTGCTAAAGAAAAAGAATTAAGATTCAACAGGAAATCAATCTACATAGAGCCTCAAATAAAACAGATTCCACACCAGGGTGGAGAGCAGGTTTTCAGGCTGGCTGGCCCTCATTTATTTGTTTAAAGACTGTCCTGACAGTAAGGCCTGTGAGAAATCTTTTCCTAGCAAGTCTGTTGTTAGGAGACTCTGCCAGATTACAAAGGTGTGCAATAGAGTAGCAAATATTTTCTGTTCGTTTTATCCAAAAATATTTGCAATACATGTGTTCACCCAGTAGCAAATGGCAAGATCTTTCATATCTTAAATCGGTAGTTAAAATGAAAGCCCTTCTGTGCGTATAGCTGTAAACAGATTTCCATGCAGGTTGGCAGTAAAAGGAAAAGAGGCACTTGAAAGAGAGGTGCTAATTTGCCTTCCCTTAAACTAAAGCAGTTTTGAGTTACAACCACTGGGACAGCCACACGCCTGGTTGTACATTGTTCAAATGCAGTGCATATCGCAAAAGTAAAAGCTTGCATATGGTATAAATGAAATACAAAACCTTTATTGTCTCTTTCTCACTAGCCCTGCTGGATCATAGTAAAATAAGTGTAAAAGCAATGAAGAAAACTTTGAACAGAACTGCCGAGTATTATTGAGGCTCAACATTAAGTCCATAGGAATGAAAGGACACCTAAAGCCGGATGGTAAGGTAGCAAGTATAGTCTTAATTACTACTGCCTACTACAGGGTGTAGCATAAAACAAAATTCACGTATAAAAAGCCATCAGGCTTCAGGTGTGCTTTCATTCCTGTAGACTTAATGTTGAACCTGGATAATACACAGCAGTTCTATTCAAAGTTTTCTTCATTGTTTTTAATTCTTATAGGTGCAAGGTGATTCCTACTGCTTCAGTTTAGTCACTAAAGGTATGTGAAGAGGTTACACTTAGATCAAGGGTGGGCAAAATATGGCCTGCGTGCTGGATTTTCAGCCCTGAGTGGTCCAGGCATGGGGAGCAGGCTGGGCCATGGCACATGCAGCCAGTCCCACCATCCCCAGGTGCCCAGCAGGGCTGGGGCAGCACAACAGCCAGACTCACTTCCCAACAGCCTCTGCCATGGCAGTTCCCTCCAGCTGCTGCTGCCAGTCTCCACCACCACCACTGGACCCAGCCCCACCGCCTGGACATCCCAACCCATCTTCGTCTATACTATTCCATGGTCCTCAACCATGTGGACATGAATGATGTGGTCAGGAGCAGTCCGCACCACATCATGAGTGATTACAGGGCTCTGGGGACCAGGCTTAGGAAGTTGAGGGCACAGGTAGTCTTCCCATACATCCTTCCAGTCAGCGGTCACCATCAACATCAAGATGCCTGCATCAGGGAAGTCAACCTGCAGCTCCAGAGTTGGTGCCATCATGTGGGTTTTGGCTTCTACAACCATGATCCACATTTCCATGACAGAGGCATCCTGGGACAAGATGGTCTTTACCTCTCTTCTAAAGATAAGAGTCTGTTCTCTTACAGGTTGGCTGATCTCCTCCGAAGGGCTTTAAAGTAGGTTCGTCGGGGGACGGGGAAGCAGAGGATAAGGAGAACCAAGGATCAGCGAGCCACAAACAATGCAAGAGTGCCCAAAAGCTTCCCTGGCTCACCAAGGACGTCCGGGAATGCCTGGTTGCCAAAAAGGCAGCGTACACCTGGTGGAAGGGGAGGGCTATCTCCAAAGAAGAGTATACCTCCACTGCTCGGGCCTATAGGGGGGCTGTTAGGAAAGCTAAGGCGGACATAGAACTAGGACTAGCATCAAAGATCAAAGATAATAAAAAGTCCTTTTTCAAATATATAGGGAGGACGAAGAAGGCACTGGGAAACGTGGGGCCCCTGCAAGATGCGCTATGCAATCTGGTGGTTGCGCCAGAGGAGAAGGCAGACCTCTTTAACAAATTCTTTGCCTCCATTTTCTTGTGCAGGGACTGGGACCGTGTTCCAAGATGGACTCAAGAGGAACGCCTCAAGACCTAAGGTTGAGGAAGACCAGGTTAGAGTGCTTCTGAAGGGGCTGGACGTGTTCAAGTCAGCAGGTCCAGATGCTCTCCACCCCAGGGTGTTGAGGGAGCTAGCAGGGGTTACTGCTGGGCCCTTGGCACGGCTTTACGAGCACACGTAGTGCTTGGGCCAGGTGCCAGATGATTGGAAGATAGCCAATGTGGTCCCCATCTTTAAGAAAGGGCGGAGGGAGGACCCGGGCAACTATAGGCCCATCAGTCTTACCTCAATCCTGGGGAAACTCTTTGAGAAGATCATCAAGGAGCACATCTGTGATGGGCCGGCATCGGGGATGATGCTCAAGAGCAACCAGCACGGTTTCATTAGGGGCAGGTCATGTCAGACCAACCTGATTGCCTTTTACGATCAGATCACAAAAGCATTGGATGCAGGTGTCGCCATGGATGTAGTCTTTCTAGACTTCAGCAAGGCCTTTGACACTGTCAACCACCGCATCCTCATTAAAAAACTAGGTGACTATGGCATCGATGCCTACACAGTCAGATGGATTGCTAATTGGCTGAAGGGTCATACTCAGAGGGTGGTGGTGGACGGGCCATATTCAACCTGGGGGGAAGTGGGTAGTGGAGTCCCCCAAGGCTCAGTCCTTGGGCCCGCACTGTTAAATTTCTTTATCAGCGATTTGGACGACGGGGTGAAAAGCAACCTGTTCAAATTTGCTGATGATACCAAAATTTGGGGTGAGGTGGGCACGCTAGTAGGGAGGGAAAGACTGCAGAAAGACCTGGATAGGTTGCAAGGGTGGGCTAACAAAAACAAGATGTGTTTCAATACAGACAAGTGCAGGGTGCTGCACTTGGGCAGTAGTAGCTGGCAGCACACTTATAAGATGGGAAACTCCCTTCCTGAGAGCACGGAGGCAGAAAGGGATCTTGGAGTCATCATTGACTCCAAGATGAACATGGGCCGACAATGCGAGGTCACAGTCGGCAGAGCTAACCGGACCCTATCGTGCATCCACGGGTGCATCTCAAGTAGGGCCAAGGAGGTGATCCTCCCCCTCTACACAACACTGGTCACGCCGCAGCTGTAGTACTGTGTCCAGTTCTGGGCACCCCACTTCAAGAGGGATGTGGACATTGAGAGGGTCCAGAGGAGGGCCACCCGCATGATCTAGGGACAGCAGGGCAGACCCTACAATGAGAGGCTACGGGACCTGAACCTGTTCAGCCTTCACAAGAGAAGGCTGAGGGGGGAACCTTGTGACCGTCTATAAACTCACTAGGGGGGACCAGAAGGTTTTGGGGAAGACCTTGTTTCCCCTAGCGCCCCCCGGGATAACAAGGAATAACGGCCACAAGTTGTTGGAGAGTAGGTTTAGATTAGACATCTGTAGGTACTACTTCACAGTTAGGGCAGCTAGGATCTGGAACCAACTTCCAAGGGAAATGGTGCTGGCTCCTACCCTGGGGGTCTTTAAGAAGCGGCTCGATGCCTACCTGGCTAGGGGCACTTGAGCCCAGTTTCCCTCCTGCCCAGGCAGGGGGTCGGACTTGAAGATCTACAAGGTCCCTTCCGACCCTACTTCTATGATTCTGTGATTCACTGGATCAGTCCAGGTAAGCACTAAGGTAAGCACTAAGGGGCCCAACAGACATCAGGACAGGGGGGTACCAAGGGCACCCATCAGGGGGCTTAAATGCGTCTACACTAATGGTAGGAGCATGAGGAACAAGCAGGAAGAATTTGCACTCCTGCTTGCAAGCAACACCTTCGACCCACTTGGACTAATTGAAATCTGGTGGGACCCTACTCATGATTGGGCAGTAGGCATTGAGGGTTACAGGTTGTAGAGATGGGATAGAGTGGGGAAAAAGTGGGGTGGGGTGTTGCTATCTATGTTAAGGAACAATATACATCCTCTATACTCAAGATGGGATCAGAGGAGGGCCAAACTGAGGTACTGTGAATCAGGATACATGGGGATCAGGGGGAAAGGGACTTGGTAGTGTAGGTCTACTATAGACCGCCACACCAGGAGGATGAGCTAGACTTGGAATTCTCCAGACAGTTCTCAGAGGCCATATGGTTGAGAGATATGGTTGTCATGGGTGACCTAAACTACCCTGACATCTGCTGGGAGCAGTCAGCCAAATCTAACCACTCACATAGGTTCTTAACCTGCATACAGGACCTCCACCTAACACAGGAGGTATACAATCCCACTAGGCAAAATGCCTTGCTGGACTTGGTGTTAGCTACAAGGGATGACCCAGTGGGGAATCTGCAGGTACAAGGCAACCTAGGGGATAGTGACCATTGATTAATTTAATTCACTATCCAGTGAATGGTGGGTAAACTAACCAGCAGGGCTGAAGAGCTAGACTTCAGAAAGGCTAACTTCAATGTGCTCAGAAGATTAGTTAGTGCAGCATTAAAGCTCAAGAGTATTGGCGAAATGGGGGGTCTAGGAAGAGTGGCTGTTCCTCAAGGGAGCAATCCTATGGGTGCAGAAGGAGACAATCCCAATGCACATAAAAGGGAGCACAGGGGCCAAGAAGCCCTCTTGGCTGAATAGGTAAGTCCAGGAAAGCCTAAGGGCAAAGAAAGAGGTGTACAGGCTGTGGAAACAGGGGGTAGCTACCAAGGAGGAGTATACCTCCCTGGCTTGCACTTGCAGGGAATCAGTTAGGAAGGCCAAAGCAGGATTAGAACTTAGGCTGGCAACAAAAAATAAGGACAACAAAAAGTCCTCCTTCAGGTATGTAGGGGGCAAAAGGAAGGTGCAGGGTAGCATAGGACTCCTACAGGACAAACTAGGGCAATTGGTGACAGAGAGGGGGGACAAAGCTGAGCTCTTCAATGAGTTCTTTGCATCTGTATTCCTAGACACAGACCAAGACAAATATTCCAATTGGATCATAGACAGACACAGGAGAGACACTAGTCCACCAACTGTTAGCACAGACTTAGTGAAGGGGCACTTGGAGAGGCTAGATATGATGAAATCAGTGGGCCCAGATGAACTTTATCCAAGGGTGCTGAAGGAATTAGCCAGTGTCATAGCAGAGCCATTGGTATGACTGTTTGAGCAGTCATGGTACTCCAGTGAGGTCCCAGAGGACTGGAAAAGGGCCAATGTGGTCCCTATTTTCAAGACATGGGGCAGGGAGGAACAGGGAAATATAGACCAGTTAGTCTCATCTCTATCCTTGGAAAAACTCTGGAAAAAATCATTAAGGATCACATTTGTGGGAGCCCAGCAGGGAAAATAATGGTGAAAGGAAATCAGCATGGATTCATTGCAGGTAGACACTGCCTGCCTAACCTTGTTTCTTTTTATGACCAGGTCACAAAATGCTTAAATGCAGGAGTTGAGGTAGATGTCATCTACCTAGACTTTACAAAGACCTTCGATGCGGTATCACATTCTGTTCTCGTAAATAAACTGACAGGCTGTGATGTAGATGTTTACATGGTCAGGTGGGTGGCAAATTGGCTTAGGGGTTGCACGCAGAGGGTGCGTCCAGACGAGTGCACGCATGCCTCTTGCCCCATCTCAAACCCCTTTGAGACGGGGCAAGAGGCATGTGTGGGAAGGAAAAATGTTCCCAGCACTGCAAACCTGAATATCCAGGGGTCAAAAAAAAATGGAGTTTAAAAAAGCGGGACAGGACATGGTCCCGGACCGTGCCCTGAGGTAACCGGAGGCTCGGTCCTCCACTGAGATGCTCTGGCTGCCAGAGCATCTTGATGGTTGGCAGCCTCGCCCTGGTGCTGAAATGCACGGCCTGCCAGACAGCGTGTTCAGCACCAGGGCTCCAGTGCCTGTAAGTAAGGAGTCAAGGGGGCTGGAGGAGGGGTGAGGGGATGATGGGGGATACCTCTGATGGCCCTGTCCACTCCCCCAGCCCCCCCCGACCACTGCCCTGCCCAGCCCCACCCCCTGCCTGTCCCCCCAACCCCCCAATAACTTTCTTGCCTGGCCCTGCCCCCACCTGCCCCCATCACTTCCCTGACCAGCCCCAGCTTCTGCCTGCCCTCCTGAGGCCCCCAATCCCTGCCCTCCCCAGCATCCCCAATTTAAAAAAAAAACAAAACCCAGCACTTACCGGCAGTCTGGCTGCCACCTGTCACTGGGGCCCTGCCCACACAGTGCAAGGCAGAGAGACAGCCAGAGCAGCCCCAGCCCGGGCCCCCCTGCCCCCCACTGCCCTGTGCTGCCTGGGGGGGCTCTGCCAAGAGGCTCCAGAGCCCCCCCAGCCCCTGCTTCTAGGGTAAGTAGAGGCTTTTTTTTTTGCTTTCTTTTTCTTTCAAGTGATGGGGGCCTGGAGGTGTGAGTGGGGGCTGGGGCTGGGCGGGGCAGCCATTGGGAGGTCTGGGAGAGCAGGTAGTGGGGCTGGGTGGGGCAGCCATCAGGGGGATTACAGCAGCTGGCAGGGGATGGCACCAGGTGGGGCAGCAATCGAGGGGTTGGAGTGGGGCATGTAGGCCTTTCGGGGGGGGGGTGGTAGCCCCTGCAGGCCTTCAGCCCCTGTTGGGGGGCCATAGCCCTTGTGTGGGGGCTGAATCCCCATAACCCCTGTGTGGGGGGTCGTATCCCCTGTGGGAGGGCAGCAAAATGTATATTCATGAATTCATGAAACATTTATTTAGAGTTCACTTTATTATTATGATTAGAGACATGCTTTAACACTGTAGATATATCAATAAAACATTGTCCAACTGATCACTGTCTCTGTCTTGTTCTCTCTCTCTCGTTATAGTGGTCTGTTGTTTTACTTGTGGAGGAACATGGATTTGTGGGTATTTTACAGAGTGACTTTGGGATTTTTTTTATCAGGGATTTTTCAGTTTTCCAATAGGGAACACCAGAATTCCTGCTAGGGAGGCCAGTGGCAGGACCCTGCCTGCTCAGAGCTGGCACCTTGGACCCAGCTGGCTATGGCTGACCTCCTGGCCAAATTGGGCCAGGAGGACATGTTTTGACAGTTCAAAGCAGGCCACCACACCAGGAACATCCTCCAGGTGATAGCTGCCCAGATGGCTGGGCAGGGGCACACATGGAAGTAGTGCCACACAAAAGGCCAACTCTGCAGCCAGAGCCCACTGGCAGCTGGCCCAGAGGGGGCAGATGCCTCTACTGGCTGTGCAGTCCCCATCTGGGTCTGGCAGATGTGCAGCAGGTCACAGCTGGGCAGCAGCCCCCACAGTCAAACTGCTGAAGTGGGTAAAAAGTGCAGGGAACTCTCAGGGCTGCTTCAGCAGTCCAGCTAGCACAAGGGGTAGTGTCCCCAGGTACCAAATGGCTGGGCCCCAGAAGCTCCTGAGAGGTAGTAGCTCTGAGCTACTTGCCAGGGCAGCTTTTTATACTGCTGGGGATAGCACAGGTGCTGGCCCTGGGCTCTAGCCCCCCCTGGCTGCAGATCCGGGAGGAGCCAGGCAGGGTTATTTTGCCCCAAGTGGCGCAATTTGCTCTTCAACAAAACGCATGTCTGAGCATGTCCACTAAGGCAAAAAGCCCCAGCTCAAGTTTGCACCACTTATATTTGAGCTGCTACAAGCACATGTGCTTACTTGTGTGGACGTGTCCAGAGAGTGGTGGTGGATGGGTTGATATCGACCTGGAAAGATGTGGGCAGTGGAGTTCCGCAAGGCTCAGTCCGTGGACCGGTGCTATTCAGTGTCTTCATCAGTGACTTGGACGAGGGCATATAGAGCACCCTGTCCAAGTTTACAGATGATATCAAATTATGGGGCAAAGTTAACACACCAGAGGGTAGGGAATGGATCCAGGCAGATCTGGACAGGTTGAAAAAATGGGCAGAACGAAATAGGATGCAGTTCAACAAAAACAAGTGCAAAATGCTGCACCTAGGCAAAAAGAACCACCAACACACTTACAGACCAGGGGATGACCTTCTCAGCAGCACAGCAGCAGAAAGGGATCTTGAAGTCATAGTTGACTCTAAGATGAACATGAGTTGTCAATGTGACAAAGTGATCAACAAGACTAACCGCACTTTATCATGCATAAGCAGATGTATGACGAACTGGTCCAGGGAGGTGATGCTTCCCCTCTATGTAGCACTGGTCAGGCCGCAGTTGGAGTACTGCATCCAGTTTTGGGTGCCGCACTTCAAGAGGGATGTGGAGAATCTTGAGAGGGTTCAGAGGAGGGTACTTGTATGGTCAGAGGCCTGCAGGCAAAGCTCTATGAGGAGAGGCTGAGGGACCTAGATGTCTTCAGCCTTTGCAAGAAAAGGCTGACAAGTGATCTTGTGGCTGCCTATAAAGTCATCAGGAGAGGGCAACAGGGAATAGGAGATGCTCTATTTACTAGGGCACCCCCTGGAGTAACTAGGAACACTGGCCACAAATTGATGTAGAGCAGATTTAGGTGGGACATTAGAAAGAACTTCTTCACAGTAAGGGTTGCCAGAATTTGGCATGGGCTTCCAAGGGAGGTGGTGCTCTCCCCTACTGTCTGGGGGTCTTCAAGAGGAGACTGGACAAGCATCTAGCTGCGGTCATCTGACCCCAACACTCTTTCCTGCCCAGGGCAGGGGGTCAAACTCAATAACCTACTGAGGTCCCTTCCGACCCTAACATCTATGAATCTATGAACCTGTCTACCCCACTCCCATTGCCGGAGATGCCAGATGCAACAGGTGGGCAGGGTCTCCCTGGAGACTAGCCCAGGACCCATACAGGCAGGGCACGCTCAGCCAAGTATGCTCAGCCAGGCAGATAGGATGGGGCCATGAGGGGCAGGCAGGCAGGGCCAGGGCCGGGATCAAGATTGCAGGGTGGTTATAATGTGGGGCCAGGGCCTGGGGAAGAAGCGCAATCCACCCCCACATGCCCCAGCCCATGACACTGGTACCCATCGCAGGGGTTTGCAGGGAACAGATTTATTTTCCCTGGCTTAAAAGCCTGGTTTCTTTTCTTTAAAAAGAAATAATGTAAAATATTCTCTGGTGAATCAATCTGTTCCTGTATACTTGAAACATGTGCTTTTTCAACAGGAAGAGGTAAAAGATATAAGTACTTTTGTAAAAGTAGCTTTTGTTTAATTGAGTGACATGTTTAATGACAGAGTATAAAAGTAGCCTTTGTCTATGACAATGGACTAAGCTCGCAGCTGGTGTAAATCAGTTCTGCCAGTTTACACTACTCGACAACCTGATCAAAGATTTTCAGACAGGAAAAGTAGGTTTATTTTTCCGTGGACTGTTTTGATAAGACCTGCTGCTATTCCCTTTAGCCTGGTCTCATTCTAGCTTGAAATCAATGACATTTTGGCCATTGATCTTAGTAAATGCAAAAGTGGTCTTTTTTGTTCTCTCCATCATATTAGAACTGAGTGAAGAGTATTTTGAATTAGTGTGGGATGGGAAAAAGTAAGAACCTTTTTGAAATGACATATCCTGAGTTCCCCAAAGCTGTCTAGGTCAGCCCAAAGTCTAGCCAGATTGTGTGCTCATCCCTAGTATTTACATTGACAGAGGAAGCAGGACTGAAACAGCTGCAAATGATTATGCTTGTGACCCTTTCAGAGTGAAGCACTGTACTCAAGGATGCTTTAGTTCATACTGTACAGTGCAATGGCTAATGTTCACTTCTGTTTAAAAACAGCCACATGAAACTTATTTCATTATGACTAATATATATTAAATTAAATTAGTTTTAAAAGAGTCCTTGGAAATCTCTCTCCTCTGAATGCTTCCTCTGCCAGAAGAATATCTGTCTTATATGTACAGTGGTTTTCATTTTTCCTGATGCACCTATAATGGATAACATAGGAAAAGGTAGAATCAGTCTGAACACAATGGATGAGGCCCTGGCCTTTCCCAGTGTTTCTCCTGAACCTCTAGGGCTATGTGAAGAAGCTAAGAACCAGCTCTTATGTATTCTCTTGGCCTGAATGAGTCCCAGGTGGATGTAGATATGGCTTTATGCCACCCTCATCCAGCAGTGCTGGAACAAGGAGTATGTTAAGGATGTTTTAGCAACACAAACATGAGAGGCCAGAGCACAATTAGCCAACATTCCCCAGCTGGCACAGCAAAAAGAAGCCAGCCACAGATTTTTTTCACTTTCACACAAACTACTGTATTTTATAGAACTAAAAATATGACTGATATTGAAGAAAAGATCAAATTTTATTTATTTCTATCCTTGGGAATAATGAAAAGAATTAATGGAACAGAATATTGCTGGAGCACAATAGTTTCTGCTGTTTCCATTTTTTTTCTCTCTTTATGGACTTGTTAACATCATTTAGAGCTAAATCCAGGATCCACAGAACAAAGCTTGGAACAGAAGTGGTTTGTTTTGTGTAAAAAAAGTTTAATACGTCTGTTACTGGATTCAAGATGAAAGAAGGAGGGACAATATTCTCGTTGCAGACCTTTTTCATGGACTTAGAAGAACAAACACTTAAACAATATCACTTAATTATTACAATATTATAGATACGTACTTTAATAAGGAAAATGGAAATTATACATAATTTAACTCCAGTTACTCTGATTATTGAAGTTAAAAGTTTTCCTCTAGGGGATTTAATAATTGAGAAAGCAGATTGGTAGAAAATGGCATAAAGTATTATAGTACTCTCTTTGAGAATACAGTATGTACTATACTGAATAATAAAAAACTGGAAGAGACTTTTTAAAATTTGCCTTTATACTTTTATTAACAGTTATTTAGGTATGCCACAGGAAAAATATAAAGGCAAATAAGTCATAGAGTAAGTGGTTTAGAGACCATTTTATTACCAGAGTCTCAGTGGAAAGGTGGAATCTAAAAAACACTTACAGAGTTTGAAAAATTAATAGAATAAATTACAAAAATAAGTTGGGAAAAGCTTTCACCTCCCAAATGAAAAGGGAAAAATAAAATGAAATAATAATGTATATTAGAAAGTTCATCTCCAATTGCTTACAATCTGATGGAAACTCATTATGAATTGATACTTTCCTTCAATATTTAAGTGCACAGAATTACAGGGACCTTCACGCTGCTCGTGTAGGAGCTTAGAGCCCCATATCATGCATAGACGTATATGCCATTATCTTTATAGACCATGTATAGTAGGGGTATGCAAGCAGTCCCTATTCGATTCAGATTCAGATTCGGCCTGAATCAGGGACAGTGATTCAATTTGTTGATTTGGATCACTGTCCCTGATTCGATTCAGCCAAATCCGAATCTGAAGATTTGGTGTTGATTCAGAGAATCTGTGATTCAGACACAGACACAGCTATAAAAGTTTTTTCAACATACCTTGAGGTAGCAGGCACAGCTCATGATCGCTGTGATGCTGGGGCACATGGAGCATCCCACAGGAGTGCAAGGGGGCCCTCCATGTGCTCAGCAGCGAACCCAGAAGTACTTCCAGTCCACTTCCAGGTCTTCTGGGGAGCATGCTGGGGAGGCCCCCAGCACCCCCCCCCGGCTCAGGAATCAGCCACAGGGGGACCCCAGGTGCCCCCCCCCCAGACCCAGGAAGCAGCAGTCATTGAGCTGGGGGGGGGGCACAAGGGAGCCCCCCAGCACACTCCCTGGTGGACCTAGAAGTGGACTGTAAGTGTTTCTGATCCACTTCTGGGTCTGCTGCCGAGTGCGCTGGGGAGCCCCCCACGTTTCTGTCGGGTGCTCCATACACCCCAGCATTGCAGCACTGACAAGCCCCTGCTACCTAGTTGTATGTAGAAAAAACATTTAAGCTGTCTCTATGTCCAAATCTCCAAATATTTCCGAATCTCTCCAAATTGATTCGGAGGGTTCTGATTCAATTCAGAGAGATTGAAGCGTCCTCTGATTCAATTCAGATTTGGAGATTCAACCACCAAATCGGGCCAAATGGCTGCCGAATTGAATCAGAGACCGAAGCTTCGCACAGCCCTAATATAATGTATAGCCGTACTTCATCTTTGCAGGATTGGAGCCATAGTTTGGCATTGTTCAAAAACAGAGAATATTTGTCCAAATGTTATATATGCTACCAAATTATCAATGAAATGAAGAATGGTATGGCTCTACCAAAGCAGTTTGGAGTATACAGTACCAAAATAGCAAATGCTGAGCCTCAAAAAAATAACTAAATGCTTATTTACCAGCAAAAGATATTGTCATAGGATTTAGAAGTTTCAGTCACCCTCGAGGATTTTAACACTTAACGCTAGTCTGAAGAGTTACTCACTAATGCCAATGGAAACAGCATTAAACCATAATGACTGGCTATGCAGTATATGGCATGTGGCAGAAATGGAATGTTGCAATTTAGGCATTCTAGTACACATTGAAAATCTTTAAAGCTGTGTAGAAAACTTGTATAAGTTTCATAGCAAACTCCTCTAACCCTGCAGGAAAAAAGATGATAGTGAAACGGACTGATGAACAATATTAAAAGAAGCTGGATAAATTTAATTTGATCTGTTTAAAAGAATGAGGGTGCATCTACATGTGCAATTAGGGCAAATAAATAAACTCCAGTGCAGTTCACGCTGGAGTTTATTTCTCCTGGGCATAGCATTTAAATGTGCACTCAGGACCGCAGCACATTGAGCCAGGGCAGAGCAGCTCAGGCCTAGCAAGGGAGCCAGGGGGTCAACCCTGGGCTCTGGGTGGCATTGTTAGGAGGCAGAGGGGTTGGTTGGGGCAAGCAGGTGCTACAGTGCAGGTTTAGCCAGCAGTCAGCTCCTGCACTGTAGCACCCTTGTGCCCCAGCCAGCCCCAGTTACCGTTTACATGTGCACTGCAGTGGCATAAATTACTCTGCAATAGGATAGTACTTGTCCCAGACAGTACCATCCTATGGCAGAGTTAATTAATTTACTGCACCCTAATACAGTTGCATGTGGAGATGGTGATGTTTTATTGTGGATCTAATTAGTCAATTCCACATAAGGCATGCATGTAGATGCACCCTGAATGAATGTCACATCTGCAGAATGTTCTTTTAACTGCACATTTGAATCGTAGACTACGTAAGCAGTTTGGTGTTGATAATGTTGATTATAGAATTGGCATGTAATTTATTAATGTCTGTGCTGCATCATTTGGAACTGTGGTTGTCTATTTCAGTTCCATTTGGGGAAAACAAACAAGGGCTGTTATTGAAGAAAAAAAAAAACTCGACAAAAATGCACAAGTTGAATTTAACTTGGCAAAGTCATTTGATTTGATTTTTTTAAACACAAGAAAATGACAAATTATATGCTTTACACAGAGTTGCAGAGCTATGAAATAGGATTACAGGCCAAAACAGGCAGGCTGTGCATCTTGGCTAGCAGATCCTGCATCTGTTCAGGGAGTTGGACTCAATGACCCCTGAAGTCCCTTTCCAACTCTATGATCCTATGCCTATGACTAGAAGATATCAACAAATAACAAGCAGTAGCCTGTCCCACCTCTTACACAGGACATCTGATCAATGGATATTCATCGGGTACAGATCCACAACTCAACAGATCTTTGGCATACCTATAAGTGCTTCAATTCCCTTCAATTCCCTGCACAGACCATTTCTGAACATTATAGTAATTATTATCCACATTGATTGTTTTGTCTGCTCCCACCTTAAACAAATCTATGGAATCTACTTAAACAAGTCTACTGAATCACTGATGTACAGTTACTCTATCATACAGACCCATATATTTCTGTTCTTTCCTGGAATGCCTACAATACCAGTACTCTAGTCCTAATCACAATTTCATCCTGTCTGTGTAATCTCCATAATATCCTGGTGTACGACCTGCACCATCAGTACTAGTTCTTCCGTGTTGCTGCCCAAACTCCTAGCAATAGTATACAAACATCTCATTTGCTTCTCCCTGACCTCATCCAATTTCCTAGCTTCATTATGTGGATTTCTTTTATTAAGTGTAATGATCACCTGGCTGTTGCTTTCATCAGAATTAGTATTTTCTTCTTGTTTTCCATACCTCTGCACTTTGGGGTCCTTTTATCCATCAGCATAACCTCATTTGCCTAATTTTTCCTCTTTCTGTGTATTCAAACCAGGCATGGAGATTACACTAAAGATCTTCAAGGGGAGTCTATCTATCAGACAGAGTCCTATTTCCATGAATGCCTTCTGGGGTGCATCCAGATGAGTGCGCACATGCAGTATGCAGCACCACAGGCTCATCTGTGGCTCTGCACACTGCACCAGGAGGCATTCCCTACGCTCCTAATTAGTAGTGCGGGGATTTTTTGTTTTGACAACGGGAGATCCTGGTGTCAAAAAAACCTGTGCTAGAAAAAAGCAAGGTGATGCACATGGCGGCAGAATGAGCCATCCAAAACCAGAGCCTGGCCAGCCAGAGCTATGTTCCAGCTTCTGGCCAGGCTCCCTGCTGCCAGATTGCCACTGCTAGAGCCCTAGGAGGTCCCCCAGACTCCAGGTAAGGCTGCTGGGGCCAGACCAGGTGTTGGCCCCAGCTGCCCCTAACCCACCCAGGGCAACTTGCTATGCACCAGAGCACGTGCTGTTCACCAGAGCACACCTATGTGCTGCTGTCATTTATCCCCAGGAAAACATACATGCATACTCATCTGGATCTGCCCTTGGGGGTTAAACAACCTCAAACTTTCCATGACACCAGTCTCTAAACTATCTGTTGACCTTCTCGGATCATCTTGGGTCAACTAGTGTTGATTTTCTTGTCATTTCTTTGCCCTTCTTCTCCTAGGAATAGAAAAATTGTACTGAAGATCACCTGAGACTTTGTACCTCAGAATATCTTCCCAACTTGGTACAGTCATTCCTGATTAGTTCCAATGGGGATCTGGCCATGTCATCTATCCTGACATGAAGGACAGTCAACAGAGATTACTACCGCTCACATCAGTATCCTTTTCAACCCCAAGTGCACATCTTGTACTTGTAGCCTTACTCCTGACACATACCTAGGACTACTGGATTCATGGTGGAAGTGGGTTGCTCTGTGGCTCCTTTAATCTTGCAGGTTCCCACATGCACCCCCTGCTGCTGACTGGTGGAGGGGCCCCACTTGTGGCCTGCTGTTTTTGCCTCCCTGCCAGTCAGCAACGGTGAGGAGGCACAAAGAGTGCCATGTTTAAAGTGGTGGTTTTGGCTTCCCTGCCATTCAGGAGCAAACTGCAAGAGGGGCCCTTCCACCAATCAGTAGTGGGAGGCATGTGGAGGAACCTGCAAGATTAAAGGAGCCACAGAGCAGCCCACTCCCACCATGAATCTGGTAGGTCCTACACATAGCACACCCTTCTGGTGTCAAGCTTCTAGCTTTTTTAGTAAAGAGTCTCCAAGCATATAGATCTGCCTCTTCTAGTGTTGATGTAACTCAGGATCTCACTGCCCTCAATTGGCAAATAGCATATGCAAACATTTTTTTTCTGCTTTTCATTTTTCAGAGCAATATTTTGTGTTCACATGATAGGTGCAGAAGTGTTCACATGATAGGTGCAGGAACCATTGGGCTACAGAATATTAACATAATGTTGAAAAGAGATCATTTAGCTTTCAGAATTAGGAAATAAGAAGTGCCATACTGGGTCAGACCAATGTTTCATTTAGTGCAGTATTCTCTATCTGACTGGCAGGAATGGATGTTATCAAGGGAAAGCATTAAAATGCATATCTCTAGAGTGATCTAATCCCCTATCCAATATCTACCCTCACATATATCATTATTGGTTTAGAGATGTCAGAGGCAAAATCTCCAACAATTCTGTTCAATAGCCATTAATAGATCTATCATCCATGAATTTATCCAAACCCTTTTTGAACCTGGCTATGCTATCTGCCTAAACCACCTCCTATGGCAATGAATTCCACAAGTTAAAACATACGTTGCATAAAAAATGACTTTTTCTTGTTAGTTTTAAACCTGTCACCTATTAAAATCAGTGTGTGCTCCCTAGTTTTAATATTCTGGGACTTGCCAAAAAACAGTTCCCTGCTCACTTGGCCAGCACCTTTCATTATTTTATAGATCATGATCAGCCCCTCAGCCTTCTCCTTTCCAAATTGAAGAGTCCTAGCTTTTTTAGTCTCTCCTGGTATGGCAACTGCTCCATGCCCCAATTATTTTGGTTGCCCTTCTCTGTACCTTTGCTAACTCTACTACATCCTTTTAGAGACGTGGGAAACAGAGCTGTACACAATTACTTTTCATCTGTGCATTAGCACAGAAGCAATGCAGGATGGTCCCAAGGAACATTGGCCAGAAATTATCTACAAGAATACAAGTTTACGTGATTTTGGGGTTGGGAGTGGTGTGGAAGATTAACAGTTCATAGTTTTCCAAAACTGTCTATTTTTTCAAAGCACAGATGTAACATGCATCTTATTTGTCAGAAGCATAAATACATTCCAATTTTCATTCATTTTTACTTCAGTAACATTTGCTTAATAAATCATTTGCATAATTCCCTTTGTAGGGGGTATCTCTAAGTAACAACAGAAACAATGATTGTGGTAAATTCATTATCTTGTATAACTCCATTTTCCTTAGTAATCTCCACATTACCCTGGCAATAGTAGAAGCTGAATCACAACCTCTCCTGGTATTGTTATTAACACACTAAAATTTTTTTTCATAAGCATTTGGTTTTCTGTACAATGAATTCAGAAAATTAAAGCATGAACTACGTCTCTACACCCAGCCTGGGTGAGAGGTGAGCACAAGTTCAAAAACAGTAAACACTTATGGGTCCTTCTGCTTTACATCCAATTTATGGGTTCTGTCCTAGATACATGCCTGCCTTTAGGCTGCTTTATAGCTTCTCAAATGTTCAGTACACAGGAAAGGCCTCTCAGATGTCTCTGTGAGCTACACTCATCAGTACACTATGGTGGCTTTGCACCACTTTAGTAACACAGTCTGGCTTTAAACACTGTTAATTCAGATTTACAGCTACTCTGCATCACCAAATAGTTAAAAACAACCAGAGATTATGGGCAACTCTTGTCCATCTGGTTTGTTAATTTAGCTTGAATCTTCCATAATAGTTTAGCCTATAGTCCACGTACTCCTAGCTTTACATCTTTATTTTTTAAAAGCACAAATGGCTCTGATTTTAAAAAGCAAAAAAATAACATAATGAAAGCTGCATTAATACAGGAATGAGTTTGCATCTGTACTTGACATTGAATGGATATTGGCATTAATGTTCAGTTTATGCTAGAATACTATGGTGATGGGCCCAGAATAATTACTTTAAAATAGATAAAATGCATGAAAGAAGTGATAATAAGCATAGAATGTTTTCTATACTATGAAACAACTGCAGGAAAGCATTTCATTCAGTGCAATGTATGATCTTTAGATTAGTGCAACAAGTCAACCATTTCTATACAAAGTAATTGCAAAGATTAATAAATTCTGATAAATATATTTTTAAATAGGTAAATAACTAATTGAAAATTAATGGACAACCTGTTCTGTGTGAGTAGGCTTGGGAGAATTTGATTTTTATTTTTTAATGTTTGACAGCTAAAAATGATGCTCATTTTTAGGGTTGTTGGTTGTAGCCATGTTGGTCTAAGGACATAGGCAGGCCAGGTTCTTTAGGTAGATGTGGGCAGACAAGGTTCTTTGGGTGAATCTGATATCTTTCATTAGACCAACTTAAATAGTTGGAAAAAATATTCTTTGCAAGCTTTCAGGCACAAATTCCCTTCATCAAGCATAGGAAACCTCTGCTGGTGTTATGTGTTCTTCAAGGTAGAAAAAAAGCTAATTTTCATCATGCATATCTGCAGAGAACCAGCAGTCACCCTAAACACATCAAAAAAGCTGTAATATACAGCCAAGCTCTCCGATACCACCAAATCTGCAATGAGGAGAATACCTGCAATCATCACCTCACACAGGGCTTTCACCTTAGAGATCAGAAGGCAATATTTTACAGTTAGGGTGGCCACAATCTGGAACCAACTTCCCAGGGAAGTGGTCCTCGCCCCTACCTTGGGCAAATTCAAGAGGACATTGGACGATCACCTGTCTGGGGTCTTGTGAACCCAGCATTCATTACCAGAAACCCAGGTAAGCAACAGACACCCAGGTAAGCAACAATAGGCACAGCAGTCCTGGGAGCAGGGAGGAGGTACATGCACTCTAAGGAGGCCTCACATGTCTGTACACTAATGCACATAGTATGGGGGGCAAGCAGGAGGAACATTGCCTTCTGATTGCAGGGAAAAATCCAGACTTAGTGGGGCTCACAGAAACCTGGTGGGATCCTACTCACAACTGGGTGGTGGGCATTCAGGGATACACTCTATATAGAAGGCACAAGACTGGGAGGAAAGGCGTGGGGGGGTGGGGTCACCCTCTATGTCAAAGAGCAACTCACATCTTCAAGAATTAGCTTTGGGGTGGAAGAAGGTCAGGCAGAGGGAATATGGGTCAAACTTCAAGGGGGGCAAGGCGAAAGGGATCTTACGGTGGGTGTCTACTATAGACCACCCTGCCAAGGGGTTGAGATGGACCAGGATTTCTCAGTACAGCTTATGGAGGCAGTTGGGTCTAGGGATGTTGTTGTCATGGGGTACCTAAACTACCCAGATATCTGCTGGGAGGAGCAGTCAGCCAGGTCTGAACATTTGCGTAGGTTCCTAGCTGAAATACAAGACCTTCACCTTATCCAGGTGGTGCACAGCCCCACTAGGGGAGATGCCTTCCTGGACCTGGTCTTGGCCACTGAGGATGACCTGGTGAGGGGACTGCAGGTCCTTGACCACCTGGGTGACAGTGATCATCGCCTGCTGGAATTCACCATCCAGTGCAGGGTGTTGAGGGCTTACACCAAGACTAAAGCCCCTGACTTCAGAAGGGCCAACTTCAACCAACTTAGGAGATTAGTGGGGGAGGCACTGAGGGCCCAAAAGGTAGAAGATATGGGAATCCATGAGGGATGGTCATACCTTAAGGGGACAGTCCTCCAGGCTCAGAGTGTGACAATCCCTGAGAGAAAGAAGGGAGTAAGAGTGCTCTGAAACCCCCTTGGCTCAGCAAAGACATTTAAGAATGCCTGAGGGCCAAAAGGGAGGTGTACACCTGGTGGAAGAGAGGGGCTATCACCAAGGAGGAATACTCCTCCTTGGCCCGTGAGTGTAGGATGGCCATTAGGAAGCCCAAGGCGGGGGTGGAGCTCAGGCTAGCGACCAGGATTAAGGACAAAAAAAAGTCCTTCTTCATATACATTGGGAGTAAGAAGCAGGCACCGGGTAATGTAGGGCCCCTGTTAGACTCAAATGGTAATCTTGTGGCTACGTCAGACGAGAAAGCCGAAATCTTTAACAAGTTCTTTCCCTCTGTTTTCTTGGACAGGGAACAGGACAGCTGTCCCACCACAGGTAGGGGCAATCTTGAGGATAGCACTGCCAGGCCTCAGGTCTGTACAGAAGTAGTTAGGGATCTTCTGGAAGGGCTAGATGTTTTCAAATCTGTGGGCCCTGATGCCCTCCACCCACAGGTGTTGAGGTTGCTGGCGGGGGTCATTGCTGTGCCCCTGGCCCGGCTGTACGAGTGATCGTGGTCCACGGGCCAGGTGCCCAGAGATTGGAAACTAGCTAATGTGGTCCCCATCTATAAGAAAGGGAGGAAGGAGGACCCGGGAAACTATAGGCCCATAAGCCTCACATCGGTCTTGGGGAAAATCCTTGAAAAAATCATTAAGGAGCACATCTGTGAGGGGCCAGCAGGGGAGATCATGCCCAGAGGAAATCAACATGGATTCATCAAAGGCAGGTCCTGCCAGACCAACCTGATGGCCTTTTATGACCAGGTAACTAAATCCCTGGATGATGGTGTCGCTGTGGACATAGTCTTTTTGGACTTTAAGAAGGCCTTTGACACTGTCTCTCACCCCATTCTCATTAATAAACTGAGCGACTGTGGCATTGATGCCTACACAGTTGGATGGGTCAAAAATTGGCTGATGGGGTGCACCCAGAGAGTGGTGGTGGACAGGTCGTACTCGACCTGGTGGGATGTGAACAGTGGAGTACCCCAGGGCTCGGTCCTGGGGCCTACCTTGTTCAACATCTTCATCAGCGACTTGGATGAGGGAGTGGAAAACACGTTGTCCAAGTTTGCTGATGACACCAAGATGTGGGGAGAGGTAGGCACACTCAAAGGGAGAGAGAGGCTGCAATTAGACTTAGACTACACAGGTGAGCGGATGGTAATAGGACGGGGTTAAATGTAGATAAATGCAGGGTGCTGCACCTGGGGAGAAGGAATCCACAGCATACATACAAGCTGGGGAGCTTCCCCCTTGTGAGCACAGAGGTGGAAAGGGATCTTGGAATCATTATTGACTCCAAGAGGAATGTGAGCCACCAATGCCAGACCACAGCGAGCAAAGCCAACCACACCTTGCTGTGCATCCAAAGATGCATCTCAAGCCAGTCCAGAGAGGTGATATTCCCCCTCTACGTGACATTGGTCCAGCCTCAACTGGAGTACTGCATCCAGTTCTGGGCACCGCACTTTAAGAAGGATGTGGCCTGCCTTGAGAGGGTTCAGAGGGTCACCCATTTGGTTGGAGGGCAACAGGGCAGGCACTATGAGGAGAGACTGAGGGACCTGAACCTGTTCAGCCCCAGCAAGCAGAGGCTGAGGGGGGATTTGGTGGCTGCCTACAAACTCGTTAGGGGAGATCAGCAGCAAATAGGAAGAGCCCAATTCTCCCCAGCAGCACCTGGGGTGACGAGGAACAATGGCCAGAAGCTGCTAGAGAATAGGTTCAGTTTAGAGATTAGGAGGCACTATTTCACTGTCAGGGTAGCTAGGATCTGGAACCAACTTCCTAGGGAAGTGGTCCTCGCTCCTACCTTGGGTAAATTAAAAAAGAGGTTGGATGAACACCTGTCTGGGGTCATGTGGTCCCAGCATGTGCTCCAACCAGTGGCGGTGGGTTAGACTAGATCTGTTCAGGTCCCTTCTGACCCTAGCTACTTTGAAACTATGAAACTGTGAAACTATTCCTGCTTGTGGCAAGGGGTCAGGCTAGATGATCTGTTCAGGTCCCTCCTGACCCTAGCTACTATGAGACTATGAAACTAAAGGACTTTCACCCAACAAGGACACTCGTCCAGAGAGATACATTGTACTTTTGAAAGAGCCACCCGGATACTACGTGAAAAATTACTGCAGTACAAAAAGAAAATCTCCATGAATCACACAACATTAGTTATGACATGTCATCCTTCCCTGGAACCTATATGGAAAATTCTCAAACATTGCAACCCATACTAAAAGAAGACCCAATTCTTAAAGAGATCTTTCCAGAACCACCCATCCTAGCCTTTAAACAAGCACCGAACCTTGTTAACCTCATCACCAGAAGCAAACTTCCTATGGCCCAAACCACACTGAATGGATACAGATCATGCCAGGACAAGAAATGTAACAACAAACCTGCCACCAGTCCCACAATAACCACACCCCACAACAGAACCATCACTGTTCCTGGATCTTACACCCGCACCTCCAGATATGTAATATATCTCATCCAGTGCACCAAGTGCCCTGATAGAAAATATGTAGAAGTAACCAAACAACAACTGCATATCAGAATGAATGCACACTGAAAATCCATCAAAGACAAATATCTAATTACCTGTCGGTGCATACTTTTCAAAAGACAATCACTCCCTCTCTGACCTCTCCATTCTAATCCGCAAAGGGAATTTACAAAACACCTTTCATAGATGAGCCTACAAACTTCAGTTCATAAATCTACTGGATATGAAACAATCATGAACTAAATATAGTTATTGGATTTATGGCACATTACATCCTGCTTGCCATCTGATAACCTGCCTGCAGCTGACCAGCTACATTCTTTCACACTTCCCTTCTTTCCCCAACCTCCCCTCCTATCTCTACCCATTGTCACCCAAACTACCACTCACATTTTCACAGACCTGCAGGTTGAAAATGAGCTTCTTAACTGCCTTGAAGAACACATAACACCAGCAGTCTCCCTATACCTGAAGAAAGGTGTTTGTGCCCGAAAGCTTACAAAGAACATTTTTTTCAAACTATTTAGTTGGTCTAATAAAAGATATCACGCTTATTTTTAAGCATTCGTTTGATTTTTTTTATTGACTTACATTTTCAGGATTGCACAAAATTAAAGGGTGGAGCAGGTGCGTGCATAAGCACACACACGCATACGTGCATGAGCTCCCTTCCTCTCCTCCCTCCCAACACACAGCAGGTGAGGAGAAAGTTGCTCTGCTGCTAGGTTGTCAGCTTTCTGCTCAGCCCCTGATTAATTGAGTCTGCTCTAATGCGCTGTAATTACAGCATGTCGGAGCCAGCCACCTTAATGCACATGTATAGGCACCCCTTGAGTGCAGGGTGGACATGTGTGTGTGTAAGTTGTGCAGTCTTTTATAAGTTTTCACACACTGTTAAGTACAGTGTCAAGCTTTTTAGCATGACAACTTCTGAACTATACACAAGTTCAGAACTTTTTAGCGTGACAATTTCTGAACTATACACAGTATTCTACTGGGGTGTATACCATAGCATGTGCAGTAGTTCTGAGCACTTTGAAGTTGGCACAATGTGCCAGCTACCCATGCACAGATTTTACTGCTGACCTATTGAATGTGATGTTTATAGGTGAAGAAGCATGCTCTTGGCTTGACCATTGTTCAGGTGGAAGAGTGAAAATACTGATTTACTGATGCTCCCTGTAGCAGGGCACTAAGATGCCTGCTACTTGGAGAGCCGGAATAACTCCTCAGGTGCCGGTTGATGAGGCAACTAGAGGGAACTAATGACCCACACTGGCCTAGCCAGATGACAAGAAGGGGCAGGGCCTGGCTCCTATATAAATCACAGGCAGGAGGGAGTTCCCTGCTGGCAGACAAGGAGGAAGGAGCTCTGCCTGTGTGAGCAGAGGGAAGAGGCCTGAATGTATCAGCAGTGAGACTGGTAAAGGATGGAGCACCCTAGGGGTGGCTGGATTAATGTTATAGCCGGACAGCTGGAGTTTGTGTTGTAGCCCAGGGGCTTGTGTTTTGCTTGCTGGTTGTAACTGGTGGTTTGGGTGAGGCTAAGAGGGGATGGAGGAGGCCTCATAGGTGACCTGCAGCAGCGTGGGAACCCTAGCCTCAGAGAGAGAGGGGGCAGTGAGAAGCCCCAGAGAGAGGGGGCAGCGAGAAGCCCCAGAGTGGGGCAGCGATTGCAAAGCACCAGAGGGCACAGAGAGAGACGGGGCAGCTGAGGGCCCGAGTGCCAGAGAGGGCGCGGAGAGAGAGATGGGGCTGCAGAGAGCCCAAGTGCCAGAGAGGGCACAAAGAGAGAGAGCCAGGGCTGCGGAGAGCCCGAGCACCAGAAAGGGCGCAGAGAGAGAGAGAGATGGGGTTGTGGAGAGCCCGAGCACCAGAGAGGATGCAGAGAGAGACCGAACGACATCAGTTACATCTGCGAGGCTTGGGGGGTGGTACAGGGGTGGTTGGAGCCATGCATAGCCCATAAGGCTGGGGTGTACAGAATACCCAATACAGGAACAGGACAAGTGATAACAGGAGAACCGTGGCCAAGAGTACGAAGGGCAGCCTCCCTATAAAATACATAGGACATTAAAGCCGTGGCGGGCGAGAATCTGAGGGTGCTTGTCGGCAGCTTGGCACGGTAAAGGAGGCGGCAGGGGATAGCACAGCAACCCTGACCGCCCTCCCGTTACAGTGGTGCATTGGCCAGGAAAGCTCAGCCGTGTGCAAACAAGGAAGGAGAATGAACCTGTGGGTAAGAATAGAACCGAAGAAGGATTTATAGAAAGGGAGGGGGGCCACAGCTCGTGAGGTAGGGTGGAAGGAGGAAGCCCATTGCCAGGAGTCTCACAGAGTAAGACTGAGACCCCATCCCAGAAAGGTAGGAAGCATGGGAGACCAGAGACAGGAAAATTTCAACTGGCAACTAAGGATGGATGAGATAGAGGAGAAGATGACTCAGTTCGAGTGGGAGCTAGGAATAGCAAAAGCCCAAAAAGAGAGAACAGAGGTGCAGGTTGCTGCATTAGAGCTACAAGTATAGTCTGGCAAGAAAGAGGGAGGATCAAAAGAAATCAGGTGCCTAGTGGTGATAGAAGCAGGAAAGACACAGACAATTGAACAGCTCATTTCTCAGGAGGCTCAGAGGAGCTGGGAGAGGGAAGAGAGATTGAAAAAACTGCAGGAAGAAATGATAGTGGGGGGGCAAGGTCTCTGGAAGCCAGCACCAAACAGGCAGAAGAACAAAAGGAGGTGCTATGGAAATTAGAAGTAGCCAGAGGCCTAAGAGGAGTCCTCCAAAAGCAAGTCCATAGCCAGGAGGACCGGATAGGAGAATTGCAGGAGGAGCTAGAGAGCTGGCAACAGAAAAGTACGTGTGCAGAAGATCTGGCACAGGAATTGCAGGAAAAGCTGGTCAAAAGCCATACCCAGGCGGAAGAGACAGACAAGATACTCATGAGAGAGATGGAACAGATGAAAAATTTTAGGATGAATTATGAGATGTTGGATAAGCAAAGGCTGTCCCTGGAAGGGGAGCTAAAAACCAAGGAGAGAGAGAATGACCGGTTACAGACCCAGTTAAGGAGTGTGGAGGGGTAAAAAGATAAACTTGGGCAACAGGTACAGTCCCTTAAAACCTTCTAGAAGATAGCCTAGCTAAGGAAGAGTGGACAAGGGTAGAGAATGAGCAGTTACAGCTGGAAGTGCAAATGATGAGGCAAGAAATCCAGGGGTTGGAGACTGAGGGAAAAAGATTACAAGAAGCAAATGACCAGATGGCTATAAAGATCCAAGACCTGGGGGAGGCTGAGAGGTCAGACAAAAGACTGGTAACAAACCTCGCAGGAGCAGGCCAGAAACCTCAAACCTTAAATACTGTGGACAGAACATGGGAAGGGTTGGAGGCTCTGGGAACCCAACTAGCAGAGCACCTGGGGGACGCCAAGTATGAACATCAAGAACAGTATCAAGAGATAGAAATATTGAAGGGGTCCTTGAAGGAGGCAGAGGCACTGTTAGAAATCACTCGATCAAGAACTATGGAGTATCTTGAGCCAACAAAGTTCCCCAGAGACCTAGGCCCAGAGGATCCTAGGGAGGAGGCTGGAACAGGACAGTCCAGAAGAAACAACGGGGAGGAAAAATCCACAGGGGAGAACTCGGTGACCCTACAAAAGCAGTCCCTGCTGGCAATCTTAGAGTACTGGAACTGGAGATGGGACCAATGGCAGAGTCACCATGCAAAGGAGATGAGCCAGCTAAAACATCAGCTGAAGGAACTGTTCCGACTACAAGCCAAGGGAAACAGTACAGCATCAAGTAGGGGGCAGCCAAGGGAAGTAGACCTGGTAGAGGCAGGGAAGCATGAACAGATGACCCCAAGGAGGGAGCCCTCCTGCTTAATTTGCCAGGACTGTACACAGGCAGCCCAGGGCCTGGGGCAATATGGGTCAAAGATGGGCCCTGTAAAAAGGGAACCAGGTGAGCCCAACAAAGAAAATGGGGCCAAATGGAAACAGACAAGGAAGAGGGAACTACCACCTAAAGGGGGATCAAAATCTGAGAAGAGAACTCAGATTTATGTAAATGGCCCCCCTAGACAGGTCAGGTGGTGGATGTTAAGAAGCCGCATTGAAGAAAAAGTTGGGAGCGTAGCATATATGAAGGTGTATAAGGGACCGGGAGGAAGGTCCACCGGCAAGGGTAAGGTAGAGTTCTGGAGAGAAGATATCCAGAAAGCATTGAGGAGGCAGTGGGAGATCTGGGGGAAGCTTCAGGATCTCCAGAAAGGCATAAGGAGACAAGAAACCCCACAACTCGCCCTGGGAAAGAGACCAGGGTATACAGGGATGGAATATAGATGGGCCAGAGGGGAGAGGGAGAAAAACCACTGAGAGTCAGGCCGAAGCTCGACCAACAGAGAGTGTAACCTACCAAGGTTGGCTAGTGTGGGGGGACTGCCCGTGGTGGGGCACATCCCATAAAATCCCACATGGTGCGCCTTGGGTAAAAGGCAGGTAAGAGGCGCCTTAAAACCTCCGCCTCTGCATGCTGTAGGGGTTGAAGAACAAGAGCCTGAACTTGAGAGAACTGAGACAGAAGATGTGCAGCAGATAAGAACCAAGACCCGGCCCACTGAGTTGGAATCTTAAGTGGGGATGTGTGTAGCAGGGCACTAAGGTGCCTGCTACTTGGAGAGCCAGGATAACTCCAGTGAGACTGGTAAAGGATGGAGCACCCTAGGGGTGGCTATATTAATGTTATAGCCGGACAGGTGGAGTTTGTGTTGTAGCCCAGGGGCTTGTGTTTTGCTTGCTGGTTGTAACTGGTGGTTTGAGTGAGGCTAAGAGGGGACCTGCAGCAGCGTGGGAACCCTAGCCTGAGAGAGAGAGGGGGCAGCGAGAGGCCCCAGAGAGGGGGCAGCAATTGCCAAGTGCTAGAGAGGGCACAGAGAGGGACAGGGCCACGGAGGGCCCGAGTGCCAGAGAGGCCCCAGAGAGGGGCAGCAATTGCCAAGCACTGGAGAGGGCGCAGAGAGAGCTTGGACCACGGAGAGCCCGGGCACCGGAGAAGGCGCAGAGAGAGCCGGGGCCGCAGAGAGCCCGGGTGCTGGAGAGGGCGCAGAGAGAGTCGGGGCCGCAGAGAGCCCGGGCGCCGGAGAGGGCGCAGAGAGAGACAGCCAGGGCTGCGGAAAGCCTGAGCGGCAGAGAGGGACCGAACAACGTCAGTTACATCTGCAAGGCTTGGGGCATGGTACAGGGATGGTTGGTGCCACGCATAGCCCATAAGGCTAAGGTGTACAGAACACCCAATACAGGAACAGGACGAGTGATAACAGGAGAACCATGGCCAAGAGTAAGAAGGGCAGCATCCCTATAAAATACATAGGACATCAAAGTCGTGGTGGGCGAGAATCTGAGGGTGCTTGTCGGCAGCTTGGCATGGTAAAGGAGGCGGCAGGGGAGAGCATGGCGCCCCTGACCGCCCTCCTGTTACACGCCCCAATGACCTCATGCCTCTCAAACACCACCCTCCAACTCCATGCCATTGTCTTGGAATGAAGCATAGGTGAAGCAGAGAATGAAGCAGTAATTGCCCTATACCGGAGTGGGCAAAATACGGCTTGCAGGCTGAATCTGGCCTGCCAGGCCATTCTAGCTGGTCTACAGGGTCCCTAAAAAATTTAGAAAATTAATATTTAGCTGCCCCTGGCTGCCTGTCAAAGATGACAGGACACAGGGGCAGTAGGACCCAGGGAAAGCCACCAGCAGGACCAAGCTGCTGTAGAGGCAAGTCTGGCCCGACTCCGCACCTCCCCCAGCTCCAGCCCCCACCGACCCCAAGCCAGAACACCCTGCCTGGCAGAAGCTTTTGGCCTGGGGCTGTTCCAGCCTCCCTCTGCTGAGGAAAATTCAAATAAGAAGGGGAGAGGGAGGCAGGGGAGGACTGCGGGTGATCCCCTCAGACCTTAGGGTCAGGGCAGGCCAGCTCCTGCAGTCCAAGCACTGCAGCCAGGCACCATGTGATGCCAGAGGGAACAGCGGTGGCAGACATGGGCAGGAAAGCTGGGAAGTGGCTATAGCAGGTGGGGGGGAAGGGACAGCAAGCAGGTGCGTGAAGCACAGCAGCAGCCAGGCAGGAGCATGAGGCCCACACTGATGCACCGAGGCCAGGGCCAGTAGGGGCCAAAAGCATAGTGGTAGAAATGCAGGGCCCAGGCTGCCCCTCCCTGCTGGTGCAGCCTGGCCCAGCTCCATAGAGTCCCCACTGGCCAGCGCCTGTTGCTGCACTCTGTGTGCCTACTCACATCCTGGGCACACAGCAAGGCTAGGGTGGCTCCACAGTGGGACTGCCTTTCTAGGCAGCCTGGGACATGGCAGTTCCTTTGCTGCTGCTGTTGTCACTGGCTCCAGCCCTTCATTACAGGCAGGGACCAGCACATGCACCCCCAACGTCACGCATCCTGCGTCGGCTCCAGGCTGCCCATCTAGGCTCAGTAGCAGCAGTGCTGGACAAACTGCTGCTCAGCATGGTGGGAAAAGCGGCCCCTCCCACTCCCACTCACTGTAGCTTTCTAATTCAGCGGCACAGGGCCTTCCCTCCATCTCCACCCCGTCTGACCTGCCTTGTGTGGCAGCAGTGACAGCATGGAGCAGCCACAGGCCAGCTGAGAGGTGGCAGTGATGAAGCTGCAGAGCAACAGTTTTTGCCTGGCACCACCATTGCTACTGCTGCTGCTCACCCTGGACGGGTGAGCCAAGAGCAAGCACAGGGCGTGCAGGGTCAGGGCTCTGGGCTCTGGTTCCCACTGCTACTGCGGGGTTGGGGGCAGCAGCAGCAACCAGAAGGAGCTTCCCCAGGTCTGCTGCATGCCCGGGGGCAGCAGGACACACCATGGCTGGGCAGTGTGGAGCAGACATGGGGCACGCTGGGGCTGTGTGCTGTTGGTGGCAGCAGGGAGGCACCATGGGCATGTGGGCTCTGGGCTGTTGTAGGGTGGGGGCAGGTGCTGGCCAGCTCAGGGGGGCTCCCATGCACACCCCATATACCATCAAACCCTCCTCCACAAGCCCCACAACCACACCCTGCTCCACACACAATCACACACCCCACAAATACTCTACCCACACATACACAACAGTGCACCTCTGGGGGTAGCCCCACTCACTGGTTCATGCAGTAACCCCACTACACACATGCACCCACACACACACTCCCCCTGCCACACTCCCCCTCCACACACCCCAAATCCACCCACAAACCCCATACCCAACCACCCACATATCCCAACAAACCCCCCACACTCACCCACCCAAACCCCCACATTCCTCCACACCCCACACAATATACAAGAGTAAGACTTCATTTTGAGCTATTATGCAATCACTTCTATATATACAGCACAAACACACAAATCAAGACAATTTTTTATAATTAAGTTAAAATATATTATTATGGATGTTTAATTTTTTAGTATATAATTTGGGGGTTCTCCAGTTCTAAGATGGCAAACCCTCTTCCCAAAAGGAGTACCTCCAGGGCAAGGGGAGGGACTTCCAGTGGAAAAGGTCAGAAGTTAGGGGTGGGACTTACGGTCCCTAGATGTTAACTAGGGGGCGGGGGGAAGTGCTTGTCAAGGGGTGGGGCTACCCGTGTGGCCCTCGACAGCTCAGCAAAACTCATTAAGCAGCCCTCAAACGGAAATAATTGCCTGCCCCTACCCTATACTGCTGGTGGGGGCTTATCCATCTGTTACATTGAGTAGGGCCATAACTCTGATTAATTGACAACTGGCTGCCCCACCCCTCAAGGTCACTTTGCTTTCCTGAGAGAGGCCAGGGTGTTGATGTGGAATCACTTAATGCAAAACGGCACCCAAACAGCTCCCAAAAGACACAGAAAGCTTTTCAAACCTCACAGCCAAAGTGTAACCAACAGTCATAACTGTGAGTTTTCACTGGCGCAATCACCGCAGTACCCTTTCGCACAGCACCTACCATTGAGCATTGCTGGAGGTAAGGCCTAGCAGGAACATGAAAACTTCCCCCTAGCAAACCCTGCTCCTGACTCCCTCCCTCTGCCCCTCTCCTCCTGAAGCCTCTGGGCCCAGACCCTTGGATTCCCAGGCTTCCCAGCTCCCACAGCAGGAAGGTGGAACCCAAGTGCCCATGTCCAGGTATTCCTAGCTGAGAGGTGGAATGCAGGCATTCCGTGACATGGCCACTGCTGGGTTGTGAGCAGCTGTGCAGCTTCTGGCACCAGGCAAGGGAAAGGGTCCAGACAGAGGAGTTACCATAGGTGCCTCAGTGTCTCCCTTATTTGCATACTCTGCAGTTGTGCATGGGAGGCCCAGTCATGGAATCCAAGATGCTGGATCCAGGATGGTCAGCCAGACAACTGCAGGGCTCAGGGGACACGTTTGTAGATAACACCAGCAAATGCAGATCAATTCAGACTCCTGAACGGACAGGTTGGCAAATGCTTGCCTCCACACTGCCGCAGCACTTGAACAAGCCATCCAGGCCCAGCAATGGATTGTGAAGGTCCAAGAATGAGGTCTATAGATGTCCAACCACACACTGAGGGAGGCCATGCTCATGGCTATAGAGCTGAGTGTTGCACCGCTAGGATAAGGAGTTTTTGCACAGGGTCAAAGACCTATTGGGATCCAGCTATGACACCCCTGAGTGGCATCAGTGCCACCTCCTGCGGGGAGATCATTGCCCTCCCAGGCAGTAGTGGTGGGGCAGACTGGTGTTTACCTCCCCTCTCCCAAAATGGAAAGTCCTGCTCCAGGGAGCTCCTTCCTGGGATGACATGCATGAGAGTCCCAAGTGAGGGAGTCTTAGATAGCAGCTATGAGTAAATTCTTCACACCACACATTGACTGGTAGATGCTACGGTGTGGGGGGGCCCTGGAACAGGAGATTTGGTGCATGGGAGCCCCTGTCTCATGGTCCAAGAAGCCAGAAAGGCACCTGGAGTGGCCCACTCCAGGAAGTAGCGATGCACGAAGGGAGAGGGACCAGGCTGCCTGAGGCCCAATGTCAGGGCTGGCATTGATTCTGTCTGCCTTCCAGGGCAAACTTGCTACTTCCAGACTCTGGCCAGCCCTGGAAGAATGCAAGATCACTCAGAAGGGCACAGTGTACACTCCTGGCCTGGAGCTTGCTGTGGAGAAATGGTGCAGCCTCTGTAAGGATAGGCAGCCCAGGGCAGCCCCCTGGGCTTGAGTCCAAGTTCTGGAGTGGGCAATGTTTCACAGTTTTCCTTTATCATGCACACAAAAAAGTATGGCAGCTGCAACATTTAATTAAACCGGGGGCATTGCTCCTGTTGTCCCAAGTTTCATGTTTAAATTGAGCTCCCATGGCTTTCCACCTTCCCTCCTCCCCACCTCAACATCATAACCACCTCGTGCAGCCAGGGTCTTTTCTCAGTCTCTCAGTGTTAACAGAGAAGATGGTTTCAAGTTCCAGAACAGTCAATGTTCCACAGTTTTGTTTAATAAACACACTAAAAGTTGGCAGCTTCAACATTTGATTAAAATGAGGCAAGTACCTTCCTTGGGCTGCATTCCCCTGCAGCCTGGTGTGTGCCCCTGACAAGGGCTGGGGAGGGGGAGGAATGGGGATGGTGCCCAGGCACCTTGGGTTGTGGGCAGCAGTGCCCAGGATGCAGAGGCAGAAGAGCTTGGGGCTGGAGACCCATGGCTTAGTTAGTACCAGGCTGGGGGCACTTGAAGCCCTCCAGTCATACTCATCTGGGGAGGACTCCCAGTCCACATTGTTGGTCATGGCTTCATGGATCCTGACAGCCTGCCGCTGTGCACAGCCAGGGCCACCAGCATTGGTGGGAGGAGGGCACAGAAGTATAGGCATCCAAGACGCAGACGCATGCACACACACACACAACCCAGGCATCGAGGACGCATCCCCACACACAGAACTCAGGCATCTGGAACACAGGCACAATCCCCCCAAACTCAGATATCCAAGATAGATAACACATACACAGAACCCAGACATCCAGGACACACACAGAGAAGCCAGGTGTCCAGGATGCATGCGTGATCACACAGACACACACAGAACCCAAAAGTCTGGGGCACATGTGCACACATACACCCTCACACACAGAACCTAGGAGCCCAGGATACACACACATAGACATACACAAACACACACAGAACCCAGGTATCTGAGGCCCACACACACACACACACACACACGCGCGCGCGCGCGCACAGAACCCAGGCTCAGCCGTTCATCTCTGCTTGAGACAGCAGCCTAAGGAGCCCGCAGGGCACTCTGGGAAATGTGCATGAGAGGCAGGCATTCTCCCCATATTTCTTGGGACACAGGGACAATACAAGCAACTGCTTTATAGCTGACAGCATTCCTCTTTGGTTCTTCAAACATCTAGGAGTCAGTAGGCATGTCTACATGAGACGCTTAACTGTGCATTAGCATAGTTTACTGTGAAGTGTGCATGTGCGTCTACACATGCACATGCTTATTATGCAGTAAACCTTCCAAAACCTGAGTAAATTTGTTACCTACAAATGCAACTAGCAAATTTACTCAAAATTAGTAATGGCACACTAGCACTTATGTAGACACCTGACCAGAAGCAAAATCTGCTCCTGGTCAACCATTCACCGGGGGGTGGGAGATAGCTCAGGAGCAGTAAAAAATCTACCTGCTACAGGCTATGTCTACATGAGATACTTTACTAACAGCATCACTGTCTACACATGCAGGCACTTAGTGTGCAGTAAATTAGTCTACTGTTCAGTAAATTTACTACCTGCATATTCAAATAGAAAATATACTGAGCAGTATATAGCACAGTAAAGCCAAATAGCATTAATTGTATGTGTAGACGTACCCACAGAAATCTAGAACCTAAGTCACCAGTCAGGTTCCAAGCTCAAGCTTCAGCTCAGGCCTGCTTCATACCTCATTTGTTTTGTGACTCCTAACAGCTTGCTGAATGATTATTGAAGGTAGCTCTTCAAGGTTAGATTTTACAGTTCTGGCAGTAAATCACCTGGAAATCATACATAAACCTGCCTAACACATTCAGCAGAACAGATGTTGATCTTTCTAACAAATGTCTGAGGAAATGATGGCACTAGTGTTTTGAAGCATATCTGGTATGTTCAAAAGTCCAGAAATTTTTGGAATCTCCATGTGTTGTGAACATAGTTTATCATTGAGATTATATGAAATATGCAAATCCTGTTAACTTTTGAGATTCAATTAAAAAACAGAGAAAAATAGTACAGGCCTTTTTTTTAAATTGTAACTACATTTTATAACAACATAGAGATCTAGCTATAATGTCTATTACTAGGTGACATACAGCAAGTGGACCAGTTCTATCAAACTATATTGATTTGAAATTTTGCTATTCACAAGAATAGCACTCTTCACTAGAAATTCAACTTGGACTACCAGATCTATATATCCCATTTATGCTCTAGAAGAACTATAAGGCAATTGGAGCCCTGGCAAAATGGTGCCTCTCCTTCAGAATATCATAAGGAAAGAGAAATCTGCTAAAGATCCGCTGACTGAGGACTCAGCAGTCCCAGCTCCATCTGTTTATTTGAAAAGATGGAGAAAAGATTACTTCTGGTCTGTTTAGAGGTGATTTTCTTCCAAGTTGATCTCTGTTTTCTGCCAGTCTCAGACCAGCAGGCTATGAAGAACTGGTACATAAAGCAAAAATTGGCCCCATTGACCAAATGAAGAATATAGTTTGGAAAATTAATACTCCTCAAAACAGAAAAGGGACAGAAGTAGTGATCTGGACAACCTGTTTCTGTGCATAATAGATGGAATTTTATTTTATCTAGTGGACTACTGAAATGCAGCTTACAACCAACTCTGAGTTACCTGACAACAGACTAGGAGTGACCTGCCCTCCACCCCCTGCAAAAGTATGTAAATACCCCTCTTATAGGAATCTGATTGCCCTGCAGATATGTGCTGATGTTTACCTATTCCTATAATGGTGGCACAATTGGAGCTGGCCACCAAACTCCTTTAAGCTCCTTTGAACATCAGGAGTAACCTCCAATACTGACTCCTTTTGTAAATATAGGCTAGTTACTTAAGGCTACATTTTCAGAAGGCTGAGTTCCTGAACTGAGGGATCTCAAATTAGTGGACCCTCTAGCACTCTCCTTCTTCATGTACAAAAGAAAATAAAACTTATTCTTCCTATTCGGTTGTTGTGAAATTCAGTTAGGACCTAATCCTGCTCCAGGTGAACTTCATGGGAGTTTTGTCACAGGCTTAAATGGGAACAGATTCAAGAGTAGCAAAACCCCCAGTTTGTTTGTTTTTTTAATTTTAAAATGCATTCCCTCCCATTCCCCAACCATTTCTGACTTTTTCTCTCCCTCTCTATTCCCTATAGATAAGTATAAGTGAGCTCAGACTTAGGATAAGCTTTAAACATTTTTATTTTGGTAGTAAGTTTTTGGTTTTGGATATCCATTGTTGAATATTGTATAATTATTAGGTTTGTATTGATTTTTACTGTTGTATATTGTATTATTATCATTTTTGTATTCATTTTTATTGTTTCATATGGATGTTGTATGGTTTAGGCCTGTGTTTGTAAGTGAACCAAAGTCATGTCAAGTTTCCATTTTATATGTCAAGCCTCCATCTTCTGTCCTCTGCCTGGGCATCCCAAGTTGCAACTGTATGAGTCACGTACCCCTCCCATGTAACTGGTTCCCGGATGAATGAGAATGATTGGGAATGATTGAAATACAATAGTAGCAGGCCTCTACTGAATGGCCTGTAATGACTGGGCCATCATCTCGCATTGATTCTTCCAGGAACCACAGACCTCACCCAGGAACAGAGACAAGAACCCAGCATTTGAAAGACAAAAGACCCTGCAAAACCAGCAACTCTCTCCATTACAGATACCCAAAACTACACATCCCTGCATGAAGAACACATGCTCAGTATGCCAGGGGCTGACCCTTGCCTGGGCATCCCTCTGTCACTAGGGTCACACAAGGTCTGCCCCTATAAAAAGGGGCAGTGAAGACAGATCCAGTGGGATGCCCTCTCCTTCTGGACCAGCACCATGCCACACCACCTATCCACCCAGAGGTCCTGCCGGCGACCCCCCTCTGGACAACACCTACTGGACAAGGACCCCTTTCCAGCCTGGATAGGTAGATATTACCTGCACACTTCCTCCTACAATTTGTACTCTCTCTCTCTCTCTCTCTCTCTCTCTCTCTCTCTCTCTCTCTCTGTCTTTCTCCTCCTGGACTTCAGTGGACTTCAGGCTCTGCACCAAGCCTCTCTAACCCCTGCTGCCATTGTGTGTGTGTGTTTGGGAGGGTGCAAAGGAACCAATAAGACATTGTGTCACCATCTCCCCTGTTCAATAAAAACACTGTCATTTGCAACCCCGAGTTGGGTCATGTTTTACTGAATCCCAGTCCCTTCCTTATCTTAAATTCCAGCCACATTCTTGCTCTCTCTCTCTCAGCTCCAGCCCCCACCCCTCTCCAATAGTTTCCCGGACTCCTCTCAATTCCTACTGCCTTTTCCCTGCGACTTTCTGCTGCCTTTCTCTGCTTTCCTGCTGCCCCTGATGTCTTTCAATCTCTCCTGCCGCTTTTCCTGTGGTTTTCTGCTGTCCCCCTGCTCCCCACGCTCCTACTGCCTTTTCCCTGTGACTTTCTGCTGCCTTTCTCTGCTTTCCCGCTGCCTTTCAGTCTCTCCTGCTGCTTTTCCTGTGATTTTCTGCTGTCTGTCTATCTGTTTTCAGGCTTCCCTCGCACCTTCTGTAATCATTTCCCACCCTCCCCTCAGCTTCCCAGCTCCTCGTGGCTGTCCTGCAATTTTTCTCCAGCAGCTGGAGCTTTTCTGCAGTTCCCAGCACCTACTGCCACTCCCTGCAACTTCTCTAGCTGCCCCGGAGCCATCCTCTGGCTACCCACACCCAGAGCCCTTCTTTAACACCCACGCTTTCCCTTAGTCCCATTTTCTCTCTCCCCACCTAGCTTTTCAGCTCCCCCGTAGCTCTGGCTCCAGTCCCAGCCTCTGTGCCGACATCCTTCCCCTAGTCTGTAGGCTTTGGGCATTGTCTTTTAATCAATTAAGATCAATTAACCTAAAGTTACCCCCAGCCTCAGTTCTTCAGCCCAGGCCCCTCTAGTCTACCAGTTCTAATCCTGGTCCCACTGACTTTCACTCCCAGCAACTTTCACTCCCTACACTTCTACTTTCTTAGCTTAACCTTTCCCCAGGTATCTCAAGTACACCAAGCACATACATACATACACATCACAACACCCAACTTAGGAATTCACTTGTGTGTATGTGTAGGTGGGTGGTATGTGTGTGAATACACATATATATACATATATAGATATCATTGTGTGTGTGTGTGTGTGTGGTATATGAATTAGTAATCCACGTATGTGTATTGGATGTGCAGGTGTTGGTAACTGGTAACTGATTCTGTCTAAATTTGGTGTGTGTAGTGTGTATGGGCTTAAACTGGTGATAGGTGTGCATGAACTAAACTGGTTATTTTGAACATGTGTGTATCTGAGTTGCTAGTGAGAGAGACAGAGAGAGAGACAGAGAGAGAGAGAGAGAGTGTGTGCGCGCGCGTGTGCGTGTATGGCATTGTGTGCATGATATACAAATTAGTGATCTGTATCTAACTTTTGGGGTGTATAGTGTATGTGCTTGCATTGGTGATAGGTATGCATGTGCCTAGGCTGGTTTTGATGTGTATGTGCCTGAGCTGGTAGTGTGCGTGTGTATGCACCTAATTGATCTGTGTGTTTGTATATGTGCAATTGTGTCACACCCTCCTGTCTAACAGTGCAATATTGAGATCCTGAGAGGTGGCCTGACCCCACAGGGCAACACAAGCTCTGATTGTTTGTAAAGTATTTGAAGCTGAAAGTAACAGATATTATTATATTTTTATAGTAGATTATACAAATGCAGAGTTAATGGGACATGTGGACAGACAGAGTAAACAAGATAGCTACTACTAATGACAAAGAAGCCTGCTCTATATTTCTAAAGACTGAACAAGGTACCTTTATAAAAGCAAATTGCATCCAGAAAGAACTAAACTGTGTATCATGTCTTTATTTGATCTGGGTAGCATATATCAGTGTAGACTCTAAAATGTATACGTATTACTTAAAATTGCCATTCTGTTGCTTTGGAGTTGGATGGACAATGCACAGCTGAATTACCTGAGAAGACTAGAAAAGAAAAGGAAAGGAAGACCAGCTCTAAAAAACATTAATAATTGATCTTCTCCTGTCTGTAATCTTTTATTTATTTATTTATTTTTTAAAGGGCAGTAATTTTTATTTAGATTCTATAGGAATAAACAGTGCTTATTCCCAGCCTGAATTTACAATTACATTTGCTTGCTTCTAGGTAGTTGTTAGTTTTTTAGTTTACCAAAAGAGGGTGCTGTTTCCTTAAATGTTTTACACAGTAGAAACTACAGCTTACATTATAGCCCAGGGCTCACAGCACAAAGCTTTCTTAAGGGTTGAAGTTCAAACGGAAGGTGCAAGAGCAACAGATTTGTTGAACAAAGTTATTAATAAATCATATTTGTCATAAAAGTAACTCACTTGTTTGGTTAAGCATTTGTAGGCAGGCTAGCAACAGGAACAAAAGAAATGACCTCTGCCTTCCTGCATATTTAAAATTATCCCCAGAAGCTTCAGTTTCTCATAGTTTTCATGCCTTATGCTTACAATATCTAAAGACCTCTGTGGCCTGAAACAAAGAAGAAATTGTTAACAAACAGTTGTTAACTTTCCTTCTCAATATTGTGATGCTGAGTAAAATCTCATGGACAAAGGGCAGATCTGTTTACAGAGGATCCAAAAAATTCTAAACTTTTAAACCTTCACACAAATTTAACCCTTTATGTCTTCATTGAGCTCAAACAAAGACCTCAAGATATGTGGATCCTTTTCTAAACTTCGCAGTTGGCAGGTAAGTGGATTAGCATGAAATATACTGTTAATGTACTGATCAACTCTTTACCAACACATGGACACAACTTCATGGCCCTGAACAATAACCATAGTTATGCATTTAAAATGGAAGCTGCTATAGACAGTCCTGTGAACTATCCTTTGTAAATTGCAAAGGAACATAATTCAGTCTGTAGCCCAGCCTTTGATGCAACTCGAGCAGGACCCTTAATTTTCATCAGATAGTATTAATGACTGTCAGTTCCACATAGAATGTCTCAGCATTTGTTTTTATTTACTGGTTAAACATCATACACTTTATCAATCAAAAAAAATCAGGAATCCAGAAGTAGCTCCCAAATATATCAAATCAAAGACTAAGAGGATTCACAACTCTTTTAATTTAATCTTCAACCAGTCACTTGGTTTGCTTCCCTCTCAAATCACATGTGATATCACATTGTGCCATTGTGATATAATATCACTGGAAAGAGAAATTACTAAAAGCAAACCACAGTGTGGGGGGTGGGAACAGAACCAGCAGTCATGTACTTGAATCCAACTTGTTTTCTCCCAGCATAAGAGATGTCTGAGGTCAGGCGTATTTAAGTTTCACATTTTTAAAGTGAAAAATGTAATTCATGTGTGTAAGGAGGACGCTGGTGTGTCACCTGGAGCCGAGCTGTCTCCCTATAGATGGTAGTGTTTCATCTTTCAAGAAATCATCTGCCATGCCTTTGATGTTATGGGAAATGGACATTAGAACACTCTTGGGGAAACAAAGGGTTAGTGAGGGATCACAGCATCGGCTGGTTTTCACAAGGCTTCACCATCGTCATACCCTGCCCTAACTACTCCATATGTCCTGGGTGCATTGGTACTGGCCTCTGATGTTGGTACTCTAGTCTCGGTCTTAAGGACCGTTGATAGGAATCTCCCTCCTCCTCTGGCTGCTTGCCCCATTCTTCCCTGCATAGGTCCCAAGCCAGCTACTCTTGCTTCTAGTCCCACCCTTTCCTTCAGGGTTAGGATGGACTCTCTCCCTCTTGGGTAGGAATCTTGTCCATGTCTTCACTCCCTCCAAGGCTCCCAGAGTGGTTAACTTCACCCCCCAGAGAAGGACTGATGGCTGAGCAACTTCCTCCATTCCTGCGCTGCCTGTCCACAGCAGGGCAGACTCTTCACTGGATCCCTCTAGGTAAGTTGAGGAATAGAGGCTTTCCTTGGAGCTCTGGGGTTGGTCCTCTGTCTCAGTCTCTCCTGCCTTCTGCCTCTCCTCTTCTTTTCTTCCCTCCTGCCACCCCCAGAATGCCTTCTCGGCATCCCTTAAATTTTCCTCTTGCTCAGCTGGGTCCACCGTGGTAGCCTCCCATTCACTGCCGGCCTGACCTAGCTGTTTTCCCTCTCCCCCTCCAACGTGGTTTTTCTTTCTCCTTTTTCCTGCATTGCTCTCCCCCTCTTGGGCTTGAGCCCCCAGCAGCTGGATTTGCCATGGCAGATTTGATCTGCTGCAGCCCCAGCTAGTTCCTTCAATTGCTTGGATTGCTGCGTTTCTCCCACCTGGGCTTGCCACACTGTTCCCTGGCTCACTAGGTAAGTTCATATTTCTCTGTTATTCCCAAGCCAGGGTGACTGAGACATCCTGTCACAATATGGAAAGAGCTAAGGATAGCAAAGTGGACATTTGAGACTTTTATTCCTTTTGTATAAATTTATATATATACAGGTTTCCCTCGCCTTATACTGTACATGCGTTCCTGGAAAACAGCGCATAACTCAAATTCACATAAATGGAACCCACATCACAATGTAACAAATAGGGATAGGATACATTCCAAGACCTCGACTGTAGTGACCCCCCAGACCCATTTCTACCACTTTTACAAGACAATTTTGGTACAACACAGTACACACAAGCACAGGGCACTATCATAAAGGGGATGGCAACTACAGAAAGACGTGTCACAGACAACAAGCAAGGAGCACAGATCCACACAGGAGACTATATTTTGGTTTGTGTCACTCCCACAATGCACCACACAATGCAGCTGACTGTGAGCTTCCACCACACTGATCACATAAGAGTGAATTTACCTCTCATATAATGAATTTTCGGTATAAGACGGGTCATCGCATGAGGCTAAATTCGTACATACAGAACCCACATAAAGTGAGGGAAAACTGCACACAAAAACATTTTGAAGCTTTGAAGGACACTATCCTCACAGGAAATTGAAAGCATTGTAATTAAAAAACTAAGTAAACATACATGATGCAAAGAAAAATGCAGTTTTTATAACTAAATAGATTACAATTTGTTTACTATTGGTATGAATATACAGGAAATACTTTGGAAAATCTTCTTCCTCATTTGGTTTGCCCAGTTTCCTAGAACTGGAAACTTCTTGGTCTAATTCTGCCTTCCCCCATCTGCTCTCAGTTTCTTCCTTGTACTAAGGAAAACATCAGAAAACAGAGACAAAAGCAGTACCAGGATGGATCCGGGTTTTGGCAAAGTGTGGTGAAAGAGACACAAGCTGCACTCCAGGGGTAGCTATATCCCTACTCCCAGACTCCTTTTCCCAACAACTGGTGTGGACAAGCCACAATATGGGCACACTTATATCAGATGCTACATTGCCGTAGCAATGAGTGATGGCGACATAGCATCATCAGGCATGAACCATGACAATCTACTGCGCAGAAAGGTGGGAAAAGATCCATGCGCTGCTGGGACTGTGCAGTAACAGTGGACAGAACTTGCTAACTGCACAGAAAGCAAGTACTAAATGACTGCGCAGTAACAACTGCGCAGTCAGTCACACATGTAGATGTGCCCTATGGGAGCCTCCAGGGACATTTTAAAGTTCCCAAGCACATAAGAATCCCCTCTTCCCACTCAGGGTCAAGTCCTGTCTCCAGGACAGCAGGAAAAGCAGCAGCAGCAGCTAGGAGAGGAGGGGAAGGAGAGGGGAGGATATATCACTGAGAACAGAGGAGAAGGGCAAATCTTCACATGTACTGGGGACTTCAAAAAGTTTCCAGAGGCTCATGCAGCATGGTCCATTCTGAAAGACAGGTGCAGCTGTGCCACTGTCCCCTCCTCCCCTCCCCGGATCTGCCCCCAAGTATTGGTGCTAGCATTGGATAATCCAGGAAATCAACTTCTACCTAATACATTGTTTCAGTGCAGTCATTTCCAAATCATTCTTTTCATATTAAATAACTTTAAGATGAAGAAAAAGGGGAATACTTCAAGCTGTTATTCTCCTAGGGAGAATGTCTGGAACCTTCAGTGTTGCCTTCCTTTAGAAATGGTCTCTCAATCCACATAACATATTTTGGGATATTATGTTGTTCATGCTTTGCCTTTATTAACCATAGGTGTTCACAGACTACATGAAAGGCAGACGTGTGCAAAACAGGCCGTATTCAATTTGGATTTGGCCTGAAACAGGAACAGTGATTCAATTAGTTGATTTGGATCACTGTCCCTGATTCAATTCGGCCAAATCCAAATCTGAAGATTCGATGCTGATTCAGAGACATCAGTCTACTGCCAGAAACAGGAGAGGAACCACCGGCTGAGCTGCTTCTCAGCAGGGCTGTGTGAAGCTTTGCTGGCTGTTTCATTTTGACGCTGTTTCAACTCATTTTGAGCTCAAAACAGCGAAATAGAAACAAAACATTAGGCTTTGAAACAGCCTCAAAATGAAATGAGGACAGTCAAAATGTTTCAAAAGTTTTGAAATGTTTCGAGTTTTGAAGCTGAAGCTGGGCTTGTCTGCAGGGAAATAGAAAGTAAGGAGAGAGAGGGGGAAGAGGGGAGCTGTGTTACAGCAGCTCAGCAGCATCAGACAATAAAGCCTACTAGCCCTGGTCTTCTTAAGGATTTCCTACTTGCTAGCCTAGGTTAGCCTAGCAAGAGGGATTTCAGAATACCTTTTTGGCTTTTTCTTTCTTCCACGTGCTTTTATTTTATTATTATATTCATTGATTTATTCTTTTCAATTTTATAATTATATTGGATAGGATTACTATAGAATATAATTTATATAGGAAGGCAAATACAGTTATATTTTATTTCTATACATTTATATTTGCAGCATACATACATTATTAAATTTTTATAGGAAGAAAGATATATTTATATTTTTATATACATTTCTACTTTGCACCACACACACATTATTGAATTTATATAGGAGGAAAGACATATTCATTCATTCATATTTCTTTTTTATACATTTCCATTTTGTGCCACACTCACTCACATTATTGAATTTATATAGATGAAAGACATATTCTATTCTTCATATTTATTGTTATCCATTTCCACTTTGCACCACACACCCATGTTAATCAATTTATAGTACTGAATTTATATAAGGGAAAGGCATATTCTATCCTTCATATTGCTATAAAATTCCACTTTGCACCACACACTCATGTTACTGCATTTATATAGGGGAAAGACATTCTATTCTTCATATTTGTTGTTATACATTTCCACTTTGCACCACACACACACATGTTACTGAATTTATACACTCATGTTACTTAATTTATATAACGGAAAGACATATTCTATTCTTCATTCATATTTGTTGTCATACATGTCTACTTTGCACCACACACAGATTATTGAATTTATACAGGAACACAAATAAATGTATATATTTATAGAAAAGCAAGACATGAAACATACCATGAAGCATGGTGGAAAGGCAGGTGGTCACAAGCCTTCAGGGAGGGGCAGAAGACGAGGTAGAGGGAGAGGTGTAAGCCCCCCCCCCAACTGAGAAGCAGCCTCTTTCCTCCAGCTAGAAGCAATGAGGCTTCCACAAGAAGCAAGGAGAGGGCAGCAGTGCCAGTGCCATTGCCTGTGCCTGAGACTGCATCCCCTACATAAGCACCAGCCATAACCCAACCCCCCGCAACCCCCATGACAACAACAAGCAACATCACCAGCATCACAATCTCCTCCACCCCCATTTCACTTCCCTAGCTGAGCCTGCCAATGCCAAAGGAAAAGCTGGAGCTGAAGCTGGATCGCAGTGCCCTAGCAAGGGAAATTTTGGGGAAGGAGGGGGAATCATCTGAGTTTGTGCTCCACACCCTTCAAGTTTCCCCTAGAGCCAGGTCTCCTTCCCCAGAAGGCACGTTGGAGGAGGAGATCGGGATCAGTGGCCCACTGAACAGAGCTGAGTGGGATACCATCTTCCAGACCTTGGTGGTCCTCAAGCCCTTCCTCAAGGCTGACAAGACCCTGAGCGCTGGCAATGTCCTCCTTAGCCAGGTAATCCCCACAGTGAGGGCACTTTAGAGTCAAATGGAGAGCTTCCAGGGGATCAATGTTCCTGGCTGGGGCAAGCTGCTGTCACCAGATGTCCAGGAGGCTGAAGAATGGCACCAGGAAACAGCTTGATCCCTTGTGGTCCAGTACAGTCCACATGCTGGCCACCATGTGTGACCCAAGGGTGAAGGGCAGCATATGCAGCAGTCAAAGCCTGAATCAGTGGAGGAGGTGCTGGTGAAGAGAGTCAGGGAGGAGAACGGTGGAGGTGGGGGGACGTGGAAGAGAGGGATCCACTGTGCTATGCTAGCATGCCATCCACCAGCCAGTCTCCTCCTCGGCACTGCCAATGTGGGCCAAGGGCATGGCTTCCATGGTGGGGTCCAGAGGCACCAGACCCCACCATCAGGCAGGTAGTGCTCAGGCCTTGGTGGCTGCCTATCTCACTGAGGACATGGAGCTGCTGTTATATGACCCCTTGGCCTACTGGGCAAGCCACAGCCAGATGTAGCTGGATCTGGCCACGGTTGCCTACAAACACCTGTCCTGTCCATCAACCAGTGTTCCAAGCAAGAGAGTGTTCAGCCCCACTACACCTGCTTGGATCCTGGTTTGGTGGAGCAGCTGGCGTTCCTCAAGGTGAACCTCCAGCTGCTGGGGTTCCCCAAGCTCCAGGTGCAGATGGAGTGAATGCCATCCTCCTCACTCCATCCACAACTATTTCCTTTAAAAAAAAACAGTTAATGCCCCACTCTCAGAGCTGGAGGGAGCACTCACTGCATCACCAGCCAGCAGGGGAAGAACATGTCCCTACTGAGCTTCCATGCCAAGATGAGCTTGGAGGTATAGGTTGGGGCTATGGGGAAGGAGGAGGCCCCAGGTCCTGGGTATGACCACTAAAACTGCACCCTGCCAGGGTCGGGGAGGTCTGGTAGGACTGCTAGTGGTGAGGCAGCCCGTAAATGCTAGGACCAAGGATCCCCCTGGTGAAAGGCAGGTAGGAGGTGCCATAACCTCCAGCTACCACACACATGCACAGAGTCCTGGCTGGGTAAAGCCCAGACCCATCATGTCTTTGACAGGCCTGAGACTTGCTGATTTCAGTGGAGCTGCGAGGCTCCAGGTGAGCTCAGCTTAGCTGCCTTGGATGCCAGCTTTTGGGTTGAAAAACCCTTTGTTAGGCTGAGGAAGCACCTGCAGTTGGTGTCTGTGTGCTGTTCCTGGGTGGAAGTAATAGTAAAGAAGCCAGAGACTGGCATGCAATGCAGGCAAGGAAGCCAGTCAGTGAAAATGGAAATGGAGGTGTCAGGGGGTGAAGGACAGGCAGGGGCAGGGGGAAGGGAGATGTAGTAGCGCAGTTAGAAGTGGAGAGGTACCTGGGGAGTCAGATGTCTGGCACGTGGTAGTGTGTCAGAGTTCTACTACATCAAAAGCTTTGTTATCCGGCACCCATGGGGAATAGAGGGTGCTGGATAACAAAATATGCTAGTTAACTGAAAGGCCCAAGCAGGCATCTTTGCCTGTTCAGGCCACCACCTCTCCCACCGCATCCGGGGTATCACCACCCTGCCAAAATGCAACCCCTCCCGCAGGCCCCATGGGACAGGGAGGTGGGCCCCACACAGGCTGCTATGCCCCAGGCCATGAGGGCTCGGCAGCACAGGCTGCTTTTCCCCAGGCCATGGGGGCTCAGCAAAACTGGAAGTGCCACAGTGGGTACTTCCAGTTTCGCTTTTACCTTACAAGCTGGCAGGCTGGTTAATAGAGCATGCTGGGTAGTACAGTGCTGGATAACACAGCTTTTACTGTATATTGAGTCCATGAGTTTCTGTACTTAGGAGGCTAATGAAGTGAAGTTCATAGGCCTGGCTGTGAAAAGTGGTTTGTAATTTGTTCCCTCTCAGGATCAGGTGTGAGAGACTGGAGACAGAGTGTTTTTTTTGGTGAGAAATGTGTCCCCACTGGTAGTTGGGTATTGTTGTCTTTGATAGATTCTGATGTGAAGTTTATGGGGGTACTGGAGATTGTTGGCAGGTTTTGTGTTTTTAGCTGTAGGAAGTTGGCTTCAGTTCTAGTGATAAGGCTAGGATAACAAGGTTCGGTGCTTGTTTGAATTTACAAATCACTTTTCAGAGCCGGGCCTATGAACTTCACTTCATTGGCCTCCTAGAAACTCATGGGCTCAATATAGACACTGACAGTGGAATTCTGACACACCGCATCCTGCCAGACATCTGACTCCCCAGGTACCTCTCCACTTTTACCTGTGCTGCTACATCCCTCTCCCCCCGCCCTGCCCTCCCCAACCTGTCCCTCACCCCATGACGCCTCCATTTCCATTTTCACTGACTGGCTTTCTTGCCTGAATTGCATGACAGCCTCTGGCTTCTTTACTATTCCTTCCATCCAGGAACAGCACACAGATGCATCAACTGCAGGTGCTTACTCAGCATGACAAAGGGTTTTTCAACCCGAAAGCTTGCTAAGATATATTTCTCTAACTATTCAGGGTTGGTTTTTTTAATAATAAACATATAAGCACAAAAACACAACATAACCGATCACACACCAAAAGTAACACATTGTTTATATATCAAACACAACATCTGTACTTCTTCCATTCAATTCCTTTATAAAAAGAAAGGCTCTGTGACAGTTTGACTGCCTGAGATGCTGCTAGTGCTACTGTGCTGCTGCTCGCTAAGTTATTATTTTACCTGTTGTCATTTAAAGTGGTGGACCAGGATGAGGCTGTAGGAAAGGATGAGAACTTATTGGGGCACACTACCATGTTGTGTAGATGCCCCAGCGCCAGTGAGGGCGCACCTAAACACAGACAGTGTCACCCACCCATGTCACGTGTCTTGCCTGTCAGCAGCCTGAGGTGCAGTTTCCCAAAACCCCCTGCACTTATCTCCTTGAAACTTAGCAGGCTTTGTGGCTGCAGAATGGGTTACTGTCCCTGCAAGTTTCATCCAAATAAGGCAAGAAATGTCAAAGTTATAGGCAGTTTTGTGCTTCCCCATTATAGCCTATGTGTGAAACATCAAAACAGCATTGAAACACCAAAATAGTTTCAACTAAATGAAATGGAACAGCGGTTTTGAAACAAAATAGAACTCAAAACAAAACACTGTCCCTTCAAGGCATCAAAATGGAAGTCAAAATGGAACAGTGCCGTTTCGCAGAGCCCTACTGTTCAGTACAACTCAGAAGTTAGGGAGGAGCTATGGGGGTGGCAAGAGGCTCCTGGTCCTGGGCATGACTGGAAATTACACCCTGCCAGGGAAGGGTGATCTGCTGTGATTGTCGTGGTGGGACAGCCCCCCAGAAATGCTAGACCAGTTACCTCCCTGGTGAAAGGCAGGTAGCAGAGCCTGATAACCTCAGCCCCCACATCCCTGGTGGGTAGTGCGATCTGGACAGGGGGGAGCTGAGGCTCACTGCAAGCACTAAGGCAGGGCCCAAGCCCATGTGCAGGGTCCTGTGGTAGTGCCTAGGCTCACAGATGAGCCTGAGGTTGCAATGGAGCTGGGAGTAAGGCTCCAGAGGGGTGGGGCCCTGACCCTTAAGGAGCAATGGAAGGGAGCTCCCAGGTGAGGGGATAAGGGTTTAACTTAGAGAGGACAGTGGAACAGGGCTTGGAGCCCTAGTCCCATAGTCAGGGGCTTGGAGCCTGGTGCAAGGAGGCTGGGGCCTAGAGAGAGCGGCTTGGAGCCCAAGAATGGGGTTTGGAGCCAGAGAGAGGCTTGGATCCTGGAGATGGATCTTGGAGCCCGAGCACAGGGTTCGGAGCCTGGAGATGGGGCTAGTAGGCCCAGAGATGGGGTCTGGGGCCCAGTGTGGGGCCTGTGGGCCCCGAGTGTGTGTGTACTGAGTTGTGATAAGGCCGGGTGTTAGGCCATGGAACATCTATGGGACATGGGACATGATAAGGGGAGGTCAGAGTCATGTACAGGCCTTGTCACCAGGGAAGATAAATGGCAGCCTCCCACCTGAGTAACATTTTTGTAATTATAAACATCAAGGTAGGGCAGATGAGGAGACGGGCAGTTTGCCCAAAGACAAGTGGGTGGGTCTACGTTTGAGACCGGCCCTGGGATGCCCACTTGTTACACTTAAATACTTCATTGTCATGTTTTTCCTTTCCTGAGGGACTGGAAAGAAAGACATCAGCAAAGGAAGAGTATGGAAACCAATCTGTGTAGAAGGGAAAAACTATATAAAGATGGAAGAGGTGGGAAAGGGAGAAGCTAGGAAATGAATTCAGATGTAATCTCAGACACCTGTCACTATGTTATCTTTGTGGCTAGCAGTATCTGGAGCAGTAGGAAGAAAAGTAGCATTAGCAGCAGAGGGCCCATGATGTTAAAGAATGTTTGAGAAAGGGGAGTTGATAGATAAGGGGACTGGTTGGAAAGGTAACCACAGAGATGGACTGATCAGCCAAATTCAAGTGGAGCAAGGAGACGGTTAAATGCAAGGATTGTGTCTGTCACCTAATTCCCTCCACCCACTCACAAAAGCTTCAAGAGACTTGGAGAAAAAGTAACTCTTACTGGTATGAGTGTTCTAGTCACTGAGTCATGCAGGAAACTATTGATATTAGTAAACTAACATTAAATCAGAAACTTTGAGATCAGACCTCACTACTTGGCAGAAGAATAAATATTCACCGCTGGGGACTCTGTCTGCTGTTATTGTGGAACTTTTTCATTCATACTGTGTGTCTAGCAGGCTTGCCACAAATGTTTTTGTTTCAAGTGCATTTCAGGTGAATCTCCTATATCCCACTCCACTCCTTTCAAGACTCCTGTGTTTTTGTTGCCTCATTATTGCAGCACAGACTCCTCCTCATGTCTAGAAAGAGTTAAATCTGTGTTGGGGAATTAACAGACAAAGAATGTCTATGTTTTCCTAGGGTGTCAGTAGGCATTTGGATTTGGAGCCTGTTCAGCAACTAACAGAAAAGTAGGAACCAGAGAAATACCTGCAAGAACATAATTCATTATTTTCAACCTCTCGGTTGTGATTCCAACCAGTCATTCTGGAACCCTGTGCCTCTAGTTCAAAAGTAGTCAAAGTTAGATTCTCCGGTGTAGCAGAGAACCAGCGGATGAGATTTGAAAAATCCCTTCCAATTCCAGTTCCTACTCAACAATAGAAGAGAAGAAAGAACAGGAGGTATATTTGTCACTTAAGTAAAATGCTATAAAGATTGCTTGGCTGAGTCTTGTTGCCAGCAGGCTTCCCAGACATGGTAGATGCACTCAAGCATCAACAGTCTAAACTGGTCCAGACTTATTCAAACCAATCTAAACTGGTCCAAACCAGCCCACACCATAACTTATCTGATTGGCACAAGCACTGAGGGAATTTATACACGTGCTCTGGGAGTGGAGGGGAGGGACACTTTATAATTAAGGTGCCCAGATGGTCACGTGCAACAGTGTCCCCACACTGAAAAATGATGGTGGAGGCACTTTAACTAAAGCCCATCAAATAGGCTTTCTTTAAAGCGCCCCCCCTGCCATTTTTCAGTGCAGGGGTGCACATGATTCTGGAGTCTGCTGGAGCACGGTAAGTACCATGCACCAGCAGACTGAATTTATCAAGTTTGCTTCAACACGCTGTAATTACAGCATGACAGAGTAGACTCTATACACATGTATAAGTGCCCTAAATGACCAATTGCCATAGCCTGGGTTCCGGGGCCCTGACACTACCATGTGCAGCAGACTAAAGCAGCTTAGACAAAACCAGTTTAGACTGGTTCAATCTAGTCCAAACAGTCTTATCTGGACCAAACAGTCCAAAGCAGACCAAACTGTAGCTGACAATGCTTTTCTGATTGACACAGGCAATAGATGTCCAATTGCCTTAAACCAGGCTTACAGACCCTGTTGCAGCCACATAGGGCAGACTATGTTCAAACTCATCTAAACAGCTCTAAACTGCTTCAAACTAGTCTAAACTCAAAACAGTTCAAACCAAGTTGACCATAGGAACCAACTTCTATTTTTGCTTGGGATGTGGGGGGCATAGTTGATCAACATGTGGAAAATGTTATGCATTTCAGGTGACAGCCCTCTTCCCAAAGGGAGCCAGGGCTCTTGGGCCACCACATACTTGGCACCTCTGAGTTAGACCCAGTTCAGCCCAATCTAAACTGCTTCACACTGGTCCAAACTAGATCTGACGATGCTTTTATGATTGCAATGTGCACTAGATGCCCAATTGACATAATGCAGGTTCTAGGGCCCTGATATCACCCTGTGGGGCAGACCCTGGCAGTTTAGACCAAATTAGCCCAAACCAGTCCACACAGGTCCAGACTGGACCACAACGGTTCACAATGGAACTGACAATACTTTTCTGATTAGATGCCCAATTGCAACCCAACTGCATGATTCTGAAGTAGTGAAATTGGGGCACTCACCTCAGAGAGAGAGATGAGTTCTGGTCTGTGATCTCAAGTCTATGTAGATATTTCACCTGAAACAGTCACTGCAGAAGGGGCATAAACACTTTAATGCTGACACCAGAAGCTCCAACCTCCTCATGCATTTCAGTATTACTGGGGGTGGGATTGAAGAGAGTCCAGCAGAGGGCAATGAAAATGGTTAGGGGGCTGGGGCACATGGCTTATGAGGACAGGCTGAAGGAACCAGACTCAGAAGAGTAGACTGAGGGGGGATTTAATAGCAGCCTTCAGCTACCTGAAGGGTGGTTTGAAAGAGGATGGAACTAAACTGTTCTCAGCAGTGGCAGATGACAGAACAAGGAGCAACAAGGGTAGTTTAGGTTAGATATTAGGGAACAGGCTCTCATGAGGAGGGTAGTAAAACACTGGAACAGGTTACCAAGAGAAGTTGTGGAATCTCCATCCTTTGAGGTTTTTACAACTCAGCTACAGAAGTCTCAGCTGGGATGATCTAGTTGGGGATGGTCCTGCTTTGAGCAGGGGGTTGCACTAGATGACATCCTGAGGTCCCTTCCTTCCCTAATTTTCTATGATTCTGTGACCCCAGTACCTTGTGATGTGGCACAAAATGGGGCAATAGGTAGTGATGCAACTGACTGAAGCTATATGAGACAGTAATTTAACCTTGCTACAGAAAGCACCAATCCTGTTTGCTCTCTGTGGTCTACACCATGTATTTGCTTAGGAAATAATGCAAACCCATAGTATCCCCATCTCCTCCTGCCCTGGGTCTCATTTGGCTCCCTGCTCCCCCTTCCCCACTCCCCAATCCTAGAGCACCTCGCTTCTGAGCTGCAGCCAGTCCTATGTCCCTGTAGCTGGAGGTAAAGAGGCCTTCTGGGACATCAAATCTAGTCCCCTCTATTGTTGGGCAACCATTTACCTGAGGAAGCTCCAAAATTATTACTTCACTCCCTCACACGTTAACTACAAAGCCATGCCGTTCCAGGACCTAGATCTCTGCAATGTCTTAGTAGATGCTCCAAGCTATACAACTCCATGCTATCCCATCTCTGGGCTCCTCACCCCACAGCTCTGTCTAGACACATCTACCAGAGCACTGCTACCACAATAAATGCCACAGTGGGCAAAGAAAAAGAAACTCTCATCCAACTTTGTGATTCCAGTTTACTGGGGGTCTGGGTGGTATATACACCTTGCTGATCTCTTCTGCTTACATTTTATTGCTGCATTAGCCTATTGGTCAAACAGCTTTCCACCTCAGGTCACACTGAACACAAATATAAGCTACTTTGTACGAGCTCTGAAGGTCTATCTGGTTCAAGTGAATCACAGAAGCATGTTCCCTTCCACTTTTGTTGCTGCTCAGACCAGCATCATTAGACTACAGTTCATCAGAAGGACACATTCTTAAGAACTGCGCAACTTCTGCAATGCCTGCCAAATCAAGGAAGCTAGTCATACTAAGGAAGGACACTTGTGACCCTGTCCCTCTTCCTGAACTAACTAGCCAGGACTTGCATTGTGTACTACATAACAGCAACAAATAAGAACTTCCCTAGTTGTAACCCAGTGATGCCTAGAAGCTTCAAAACCATGAGAATGGAGAACAAATATTCTGCTAATTCTCTAAATTGAAAGTTTAAAAACTGATAGTGATATAAAAATTATGTGCCCTGGGGAAAAATAAACATTGGCAACTAGTGGTAAAAAAAGAACTAAAGAATCATCTTTATTTGATATGCTAAACTCCTCCAGATTTTCATGAAAGATGTTAGGGGCTGCTTAATATATTTGCAATAGTTAAAAAATTGTGACAAGCCTGTCCTTATGCAAGCAAATCAGACACTATACTCAGTGCATCCACTCCAACGTATTCCTGGCTGACTTGCTGAAAACTATTCTTACAATGGATCAGTATCCAAGAGAAAACTGCTCCCTTCTCTTTCATTAAAAAATAAAGTGATGATCATTTCTAATTCAGAGTGCTGCAGGGTCTGGAAGATGAGATGGAAGGGGAGGAAGATGGTGATGGTTATTTCTCACTGGAATGAAATGTATTTTTTTTCAGCTTCCAGACCAAAACTTGCTGAGGAAAAAAAAGGGTGAAGAATACAATGATTCACTGTCATCGGGTAAGGACTAACCAACCAAAGCTCTGGATCAGCCAAGAACCTTTGGCAAGGGGAGGATTTTATGACCTGAGATACTGCCTCATCCCCTGGGTTGATCAATTTTAGAGTTTTCCATCAAACAAGTACTGCCTGGCTGGACCACAGGCACACACAAACTGAAAAACCTGTATACTGCATCCTGTTACTGATTACTGCCAGTAGTAGGTTCATGTAGGCTGGGAAGAAAAGTCTTAAAGAAACCCAAAGTCTCATGTACAGTTAAAATATGTTTTATCAGTCAGCGGTTTGATGAGTTATTTCAAGGTAATGATAAAGGGCAATGAAAATACTGAAAATAGAAGGATGACAAAATTCCTTTACTCAGTTTAAAAATAAAGCAGAAGGGTATTTCAGGAATCACTTCCTTTGGGTACAGGATAACACCATACTTCTATGGTTCCATAAAAACCAAGAAAAGAAAATACCTGGCCTTTTACTTGTTTAAAACATCATAAAAATCTTTATCTAATAATTAATCTTTGCAGTGCCCCTGTGATAGTTGTATTCACTCTATATTAAACACACACACACACACACACACAAACCCCAACAACAATTAAGCACTCAGATTCCAGAATGATGAGAGAATTATAAAGAGCTTAGGTAGAGAGGTCACTCCACCTTACAATTAGTTGATTGATTTTCCCAAGTATATACTGTGAATCAATTGCAAAGCTAGGACATAGGCTGAAGTCACTGAACTCTTCTTCCCAGTCTTAATCCTCTTCACCACATTGTCTGTCAGATGGTTTTGTTTGGAGAAATTGTTTAGCTAAGCTCATTTAGTCTTCAAGCCAAAAATGTGCATAAACCAGTCAATGGCAGATGTATACCAATTTACATTAAGACAGGTTAAAACAGCTATAATTTGCTGTTAGTTTTGCAAGAAAGACAAAAGCCTGTGGGTATATGAATTTCAAACATTTTGTTTGAAACAACACTATTCTGGTTTTTCCTCCTTCCAGACTTTTTTTCTTAATCCACTTCAAAATTGTTACTTTCAGGTTTGGGCTGGTGTAGGTCTGCATTTGATCCTTTATTCCTGCTGGCATTCCTGGCACTTGAGTTAAGTAAAGCCATAGAGATAGGAGTGATTTGCCTGGAAGCAGGGAAAAGATCAACATGGGATTGTTCAGAGCCCTTATTAGCCATGTCTACACGTACTGATTTAAGGCACATTAGCCATTTTAATGGCACTTTAAGGGCACGGGTCTACACTGTACATTAAGTTTAGGTACACGTAAAAGCATGTGTAGATGTGCCCATTGCCTCCATACCAGCTTGACTAGCCTTAAAAATCTGTCAGGCCTGGGCCATGCTTCCCCATGCAACAAAGATGATCTATTGCTCTCCACAGGATCTGGGACCTCATTCAAATCCAACAGTAAACTAAGAACTGTCCAAAAAAGCTTAGAATCTAAACATGAACAGGACTTTGGATACAAAGCACTAAGGATGTTGCCTCATTTTATTTTTTTTAACAGAGAGAAAGGATGACCCTACAATGCTACCCTAAACTTGCTACATTCTGGCTACAATGCTACCCTAAACTTGGTAAACCTGGCTTCAACTCCTTACTCAGCTCAAATATCCTATATGACTGTAGGCAAAGCACATAATATAGTACTGAGATGCAGAGTAAATTGGTCTACTGAGTTCCACACCACTGCCACTAGACTGCTACTAGTACCCAAGCAAGCTCAGGAATCTAATACAACACTGCAGTCACTATTGTGGCTACAGAATAGGCATTCCCTTGGTTTAGAGAATCCCTGTGCCTTAGTTCCCCATATATAAAAGGAAGATAACTGCATTTCCATATCTCATCATAAGCATAAATTAATTCAATATTGTAAAATATGCAGGCACCATGTTTTTTGGAAAGTACTAGAGAAGGAGTCTTTCAATGAATATGGGAAAGAATTCGCACTTTATAATCTTTCAAAATATTTTAACAATGCCATTATTTTGTGTCCAGAACTTTGACAACTAAATCTGATTGAGGCCACCCAGTCAATCCAGGATTGGTTTTAAATTATATAATGAATGTATTACAATTATGAGAGATCGTAACACTTCCTCATCTATCTCTATAGTCATTTCAGTATTTCCTTATGCCTCCAAACTTTTCAAAATTATGGCATCCTAGACATCACACTCATAGACAACAGATTAAATGATTTTCCATTTCTTTTGTTTCTTTTCTTTTGCTTCTTCCTGAACTGTATGTACTTCATATGCTCTGGGATTTGAATGCCAAGTCTTGACAATGACCAGCAAGATAATATCAACCAAGACAGCAATGACACACCCTTGTAGTTCCACTTATAAAAGGTCATGATCATATGAGACACTAGTCAATCATATCATCAGATAAAAAACCCCAATGCTGGGACCTGGTGATAAACATTTGTTTCCAAACAATATAGTTTATTACATGACTAATGTTCATGTGATCTCAAAATAAGTAACATAATATTAAAAACAACAACATTTTTTTATCACAGTATTAGGAATATTGCATTCAGGAGAAAGATGTATACTAAAGTTGATCACAGGATTTAGACTGCTCTTTCTGTTATATCTAACCAGAAATGGTGTATAAAATAGTAATTTAATTTTTATGCACAGGTAATTGATAATTTAAGACAAGTTTATAAAGTGTGCTTCTCTAGTATAAAGGCAAAGCCCATTTCAGAACTATAAGCCAACTCTGTAGACAAGCAAGCTGGGATTGTGCAATTCATCTCATGCTTTTGACATTTTTACTCTATGGAATAGCAGGGGGGGGGGGTTCTTTTAAAGGTAAGTGAGCTAAGCGTTCAAACTATTTTCACACTGGTACCTACAGCTGAACTGTTGCGATTGTCAGCCCCATCTCCATATTGAGAAACAGAATTAATGGCGCAGATTTTGTTCAAGAAAAAGCAACCAGCCCACTAAGGACTGCAGCCTTGTGGCACATAGGATACTTGTCACAAGGCAAAAAGGTAGTCCACACTCAAAAAATGCTGTGCTGCCTAAGTATTTTCTAGTCTGTCTCCTCTCCACCACATTTAGAGCAAATTAAAACTGGAGTAGAAAATAGAGGAAGGATGATTAATTTTTTTGGTGCATGGGCCTACAACTCAGGAAACTTGGAGCCAGTTCCCAGATTCAAGTGCCACAGACTTCCTGTGTTGCCTTTGTCAAATCATTCAGTCTCTCTATGCCTCAGTTCCTTATCTGCAAAAATGGGGTAATGACATTTCCTTGCTTCAAAAAGGGGGAAGGGGACAGATTGAAGTGACTTGACATCTCTGTGAGGCTATGATATGGATGTTCATAGATTCATAGATGTTAGGGGCTGGAAAGGACCTTACAAGATCATCAGGGTCCAACCCCCTGCACTTGGGCAGGAAAGACTGCTGGGGTCAGAGAACCCCAGGAAGGTGTTCATACCCAGTTAATTATATATACAGTAGAATAAAGAATATAACAAGTTCATACCCTCATACCCTCCAAACAAGACCATTCACAAAAAGCAGGCATCTGGACACATTTAAAAGACTGACAGGTCTACTGAGAGGAACACAAGGGCACACCCACTCCTTGGAGGTGTTGCATTTGATTCTTTGATTTAGCTGAAATACATGCACAACTGTATGTGGCTTATTCTATCATTTTGGTAAGTGGAGGGAAAAACAGACTGTGTGAATGATGATCACTCCCCTCCCAGGATATTCTTGGAGACTGGCACTCTAGAGTTCTTTAAAAACATTAAAGGGGAAAGCAGCATGACCTATGGAGGCATCAGTCCTGCTTCTCTGAAAGAAGGGAGAAGGTTAATTGGTCACTTCCCAACAGTACTGCCTAAACTGACTGGGTAACACATTTTGTTCCCTGAAGATATTAAGACCAGATGGGGAATATCTGGTCTCCCCCAAGAGCAAGCCACAATGCTGGAGGAGACAGGTATTTAGAAAAGTGACCTGGCACAAAGATGCGTTCCTCTACCCAAAGTCCTGTGTGGATTTATCTAAGCTACTCACCCATGTTAACTGTTTACCCTTAATTGTCTTTAACTACAGAGAACATATTACTCTAAAATTTCATTTCATTCTATTACAAGCTGCAATGGAACTAAAGTCATCCCCTGACTAAGTTTGCCTTGTCTTAAAAGTGTACTCTGTGAAAGTATACTGGGATCTGTGGCTTCTAAGGTCCAATAGGAGAACAAGTTCTCAAAACTAAACTCTGTCCCCCCAAGAAGAAATGGTGGATTGTGGAAAGAAATGTGACACACATCTGTCCATCTGTTTGCAGTGCCATTTTGTCATGACTCCATCTCACTTGTAGCATCTACAGCATTTCTTTACCGCTGGCCACTTTCATCAAATAAAATGCAGGTAAAAAATATTATATACAAGCCAGTACTGTGTATCATTCATCAATTATGAGAAAGGTTTCAGTACAGTGGGAAAGGGTCATTTTACAAGTGCTGCAGAATCTATGAACAGATAAAAGTTACATTCAGCCCTAAGTACTGAAGAATACACATAAAAGGAAACCTCCCAGAAAGATGGCAGAAAGATCAAACTAAGGCAAAAAGAAGGAAGGCAGAAATGGAGACTCAAGCAAATATTGCTTTAAAGCAGAGCTGTTTTCCAGCACATCCTCCATGCTGTATATTTGCCAACACTCCATCTTGGCAACCAAGCATCTTGTTTTGTGACACCCTTCACCATCTATTTTAAAAAGCTTCTAAGCCTAATCAGTGGCTGGCAACAAGAACCCCAGTGAAGTGTGATATAAAAAAGGATCCTTCCTGAAATGTGAGCCTCTTCCCTTTCTCATTTTAAATGTGTAAGAGGGAAGGCCTCTGGTCACAAACTTAATTGCAGAAGCATATTGTTTTAAACTGAAGAGGGATTTCTCCACTGAACCAGTCATTTTATTTCTAACTAAAAAATGTTGGCTACTTCAGAAAATGCACAGCAGGAACATTAATGTAGAAACTAACATCGCACAAAGTCATACAAAACAAATGCATGTACAAATGCATGTGCATACGAGGACCATGGGCAAATGCTATGATTTTGCTGAAATACATGCACAGTTACAAATTTCCAATTTCAGTTTACTCCATTACTCTGCATAAGAAAAAGAGCAAGATACTTTGTAGGTCTTATAGGCCTGATCACGGTGCAAGAATCACCAATGATGAACTCCTACATTTTGGGAGGCCTGTACATCTTTTCTCACTGCTTTCATGACGGCTTTTGCTCCATCCTGGCAACCCCAGAAGAGTGTTTCTTTGACACAGCACCTACCCAATACACAGAAACAAAGTTAAACAAATCTCTCCCATGATCACATATCCCACATACATTCTCCCTTCCCCCATCCTGCACCCAAAGCCTCAAGTGTTAGAGGCTGCAAGTCTGCTTTAGCCTCTGGCAAGCACTCTGAAATGAACATTTTCATAGAATCCAGAAAAAAGCAAAAATGAAGAGTTTTGACCAGCTTCTTCAAATATATACATTTGTTTTAGTCATATCCATTAAATACATGTATAATAGAAGATGTTGTAACTACATGATAAGCATTTCCTAGTAAGGTATTTTATAAAACATCATGTAAATAAATGCAATTAGAATACTAAAATTATTTGTTCCTATTAGAAATTATCTTAGAGTACATATTCTGTATGCATTTAGTACAGAAATTCTAGAAGCACAGAGGGATTTGGATGTTTACCAGGTTTGTTTACTAGGGAAGTTGCTGCAAAATTATGCTGTAGAACCAAGCTATTATTAAAAGAGGGAGAGGGGAAAAGAGAGGCTGCCTGCCCTTATGGTTGCAAACATGTAAACCAAGTATAAATCAATGTACTGTCTGTCTTCCTTAATCTGCAGAAAGGAAATAGTTGCTAAGAGATGTAAACTAATCTCCTTCATCTTAAATGGAAAAATTTTTGAAAACCAAAGATAAATTTAAACATCAGTGTTTCACTGTTAATTATTTTAACGAGACACCTAGTTAATGTGCTTGTTCAAAGCCCACGATTATGAATTCTCAAAGTGAATTCTCAAAGAACTGAACTATATTTTTTCAGCCCCAGAATGGGTATGTAAGACATACAGCACATTTGTAAAGATTATTCTGTAAAGAATGCCTAATCAAATTCAGCAACAGCAATGAGAAATGCACTTTTTATTATCAACAGATAGGATATGCAAAGGTTTCAGGTGATCTATACACCAAAAAGTATTGTTTGAATGTCATAAAGAAACACGCATAAAGCACCCCTAAATGGTGCTGGCTGTAGATGGTCTGTTTTGACAACAGAAATAACAAGTCTAGTTGGATGATTGAAGAACCAGTGGTATCATGGATTCACAAGGCCTACCGCCTCAGCAGTGCACTGAGATGTTCATTGGAAGCCTGCTCCTTGGTGTCATCTGCAGATTTGCTGAGGGTGCATTCTATGTCATCTTCCAGGTCATTGATGAAAATATTGAACAGAACCAGCCCCAGAACTGGCACCTGGGACCCTCCACTTGATACTGGCTGCCAACTAGACACCAAGCCATTGATTACTACCCTTTGAGCCCAATGCTCCAGCCAGTTTTCTATCCACCTTGCATTCCATTCATCCAGCCCATACTACCTTAGCTTGCCTGCAAGAATGTTGTGGGAGACAGTATCAAAAGCCTTGTTAAAATCAAGGTATACCACATCCCTCATCCATAAAGCTAGTTAACTCATCATAGAAGGCAATCAGGTTGGTCAGGCATGACTTGCCCTCAGTGAATCCATGCCAGCTGTTCCTTATCACCATCTTTTTCTCCAAGTGCTTAGAAATGGATTCCTTGAGGGCCTGCTCCATGATTTTTCTAGGGACTAAGGTGAGGTTGACGGGCCTATAGTTTCCTGGATCCTCCTTTTTCCCTTTCTTAAATACGGGCACTATATTTGCCCTTTTCCAAACATCCAGGGCTTCTCCTGATTGCCATGCATTTTCTAAGATGATGCCCAGTGGCTGTGCAATCACATCAGCCAACTCCCTCAGTACCCTTGGGTGTATCCCTAACTGGCCCCATATGTCCAGCTTTTCTAAATAGTCCCTAACCTGTTCTTTCACCAGTGCTGGCTGCTCACCTCCTCCCCAAACTGTGCTGCCAGGTACAGTAGTCTGGGAGCTGACATTGCCTGTGAAGAGTAAGGTGAAAAAGGCATGGAGTACTTCAGCCTTTTCTGCATCCTCTGTCACTAGGTTGCTTCCCCCATTCAGTAAGGGACCCATCCTACATGCTGTGTCTTCTTTTCCTGCTTCCTTTATTGAAAAAGTACCAGAATCTGGCTGTTTTTCTATGCTACAAACAGCATTAGATTACCAAAACAATTTTAAAATGCAAGCCAGGCTATTTACACTGCATGTCCCGCCCCTAAAAGAGATTTAGCCAATTAAGGTGGTAGGGGTGGAGCTATATTATACATTAAGTATGGGTGTTAGTATTGCATGTAGCCTTATGCAGTCATTCTGTGTAATCTCTTGGGTGCAATGAGTGAGACAGGATTTAACAGAAACCTGACTCATTCAGTCATCAAGTTCACAGAGAGAGTCCAAAAGTTATTAAGGAATACTTCTCATGCACTGTTCACTGACCATTCTGTTTGCTAAATGAGGCAAGGATCCTCCAAACAGATTCAAAGTCTTATTTATTTAGATTGCATCATTATCATCACTACTATTATTACTAAAGTACCTTGGAGCCTTGTGGTAAGCACTGCACACAAAAGTGACAATCCCAGCCCCAAAGCGTTTACAGTCTTAAGATGAAAGGGAACAGTTCAATAGAGACAGCAGGGAAAGTACAAGGAGCAAGTGAGAATGGAGGGGGACTAAGGATATACAGACAACTTTAACCATGTCATTGTCATGTCCTGACTTCCAAGTGCTTCAGTGTCCATTCTTGATGTTCTTTAACAGTTTCCTGTCCATGGACTAATTCAGTAGCAAGCATGTAAAGTTACATATGCTGATGAAGGAATAATAAAAAGTACAAAAGTTTGATCTAGTCCAGGGGTGGGAAAAATATGGCCTGTGAGGAGGGAGGCCATTCTATCCAGCCTGTGGGGCCCCTAAAAAAATGTAGAAAATTAATATTCATCTGCCCTTTGTTCCTGTCCGGTAGCCAGTAGGCTCTCACAACAGCAAAGCCCTCCCGGCCCTGCCCCCCTGCCGGCCTGGAAGCACATGGCTGCCCCTCACCAGAACCTCAGGTAAAGGGGGTGGGAAAAGGGCAGGGGCAGACCCCAGGGAGGGAAGGAGCATGGGGGGGGGGGGAAGCAGTCCCTCCCCCACCCCGTGCCCTGCGCTGCAGCTGCTGGCATCCCACCTGGGGCTGCCTGTGCCTGCTCCGGACAGCCCTGTGTGGGCTGAGAGCAGCTGCAGCAGGGAGCACCGGCCACAGGGTGGGGGAGGGGCCGCTTTCCCCCCCATGTGCTCAGCTTCTCCCTGGGCTCCTTCCCTTCTCCTTCTCAGTGCTGAGGAAAGCGGCCCCTCACCCACCCCATGACCCACGCGGGGCTGTCCAGAGCAGGCACAGGCAGCCTGAGGCAGGCTGCAAGCAGCTGCAGTGTGGGGCACCAGGCATGGGGCGGGGAGGGGCTGCTTCCCCCCCAGCGCTCAGCACCACCCTGTAACCCGGCCCTGCTGCCAGCCTGGGATCCATGCCAGCTCCAGGCTCACCCATCGGGGCTGCGTGGGCTGCGAGCGCCTGCAGCAGGGAGCGCCAGCCATGGGGCATGTGAGGTGCCACTTTTCCCCATGCTCAGCACAAGCTTTTTCCCTGCCAGTGAGCACGGGGCCCACACTGGTGTCCCAGGGCCAGTGCTGGCGGGGCCCATAGCAAGGTGGCAGGAGTACAGGGTCCCGGCTGGCAGGGACTCTATGGAGCTGGGCCAGCTCCCTCCTCTCCCTGCTGGTGCAGCTCAGCCTGGTTCCACAGACCCCTGCCAGTCTGCACTCTGCTTTGGGCCCCACCAGTTCTGGCCCTGGGACATTCGTCCCAAGATGGTGGCCAGGGGCCAGGCACCCGTCAAGGGGCAGGGCTACCCATGCAGCCCTCGACAACCTGCCAAAACTGGGTAAATGGCCCTCTGCCCAAAATAATTGCCCACCCCTGATCTAGTCCCATATGGAATGCTTTCTTGAACCTCTTCAGTGTAGAAATAGAGCTCAGGTACATCAGAGAAAAATAGTTTCGCAAAAAAATTCCAGAAATGTTTTGTTAAAAAAGAGTTCAGAGTAGATTCTCTTTGTTTGCTGTTATTTTTTTCAAATATTTGTTTTTATTAAAACACTTTCATTCAATTAAAACTAAGTTTTTGCTTAATGAAAAGTTACAATATACAATTTTATTTTTCTGTAGAAATTTTGAAAAAGTCTATTTAAAAAGCTGATGAAAGTGTGTGAAGGAGGAGTTAGGGGTGGTAAACAAAAAATATATATATATTGAAAAAAATTCAGCCAGCTCTGGCCTGCTCCACATGGGCAAGAGATGCAGGGGTTTGTGTTTGTTTGTTTGTTCTGTTTTTTTCTAAATTCTGAATTGTGCATAAACCCAATGATATTTAACATAGGTTCCTGCTACAGGGCCCTGCCCTATTACTGGGGTTTTGGGGGAGACTGAACAGCCCCATACCCCAAAAGCACCTCTGCACACCCACCCCAGACCTGAGAGAACTCACCAGAGACTGGGGAATCAGGTCCTGGGACGTAATGAGTCCCTCAGCAAGGCAGCTGACTCAGGTCGGGGGAGTAAGAGAGTTACCCATGTGAGCCCAGAGTAGGAAGGATAAAAGACACTGAAAACAGCCTCAAGCAGCTGCACCTGGCCAGGAAGCAGGCTGCCTGGAGCCTAGAGTTACCAGGGGTTAGGCAGCCACCAGAAAGCACAGAGCAGGACTCTTCTCTGATTGCTTGATCATTTGTTTTGCTGTACAAGCCTGCAGGCTCTGCAAAGCCTCTGAAAGAGACAACCAGGAGGTGAAGCCTGTAAGAACCACTGGAGGACAGCTGAGTGCTAACTTATTTGTTTAACTTCTTTTGTTTGTTTTGCATCACTACCAAGTTGGGGCAGCCTCTGAGTATTATCTACTAGCCTGGCTGCAGCAGAGGCAAGGGCCCTGAATGGTGAGTCCTTGGCCAAAGCCAGCAGCAAAAGTAAAACTGGTCAGCTCAGCTAGTGACCAAACATACCCTGCTGTCAGCTGCCCGGACTCTGCCCATAGCAGCCTACAGCTCCATATACTAATACTGTTTGAGAAGTCAATATTCTTTGACTAGAGTGAGAAGTAAAACTAGGTCACAGCATCTCTGGTGTTTGAGACCACATGGAGAAATAGTAAGAAGGAAGATAAACTGGTAATAAAGAAATATTTGGCTGTTACTGGTAAAGCCACCATGATGTTGCAGAAAATATTGATGAGAAAGGGGAATTGAAAATATGGAGAGACCCTTGGAAATTTTTTTCTAAAAATGGCATCCAACCAGCAGTGACAGATAGCTCTCTTCAATTAACTGTACAATCACTTGAAATCAGAAAAAAAGTATTCAGAAATTGCTAGCCTTAGCATGTTCATAATGGATATGTTAGCACAAGATACTGTATCCAGTATAGAATCTTGAAACCTCCACTTTCCCCTCAAACTCTTGGAACTTTTCAGTCTCACCTAAATCCAAAATCCACAGCTCTATCCTATCATTTTAATGGTGCTGAACCAGAGCCCCAGCAAATAACTATATTAAACTCAGAAAGCACTCACAGCTTGGACAGCCAAGAAAACAGCAGCCAATGTACAAATATCAGATGTATATTATCTCTGTATACAAAAGGAAAGTTAGCTGTACAAGGTATTTCCCATTATGCTAAGACAAGGATAGAAAGTACCTGAAAAATAGGGTACATAGTCCAAAATGTGATCCAAATTTCTGCCCAGAGTATATTGTATCCCCAAAACATCAGTAGGCATGCATACGTTAAACTTAACAGAAACTGGAAATATGTAACTGTTGCTCTTCTTTCAGAATAAATGTAAGACAAAAAGACATGGCACATCAGGCAGAAGGCAGGGTAGACTTGTACCTTATACCCCTCTTCTCACAGATGGGCACAAGTCACCATTCAAAAATCAAAGTTCTACAGGTGGAGGACGTGCCCGTTGATACACTTCCCACCTGCCCCCCACCCCCTAGTGCCAGGGTGTATAGTGTCAGCTCTCTCTCCTCCTCTCATTCAGTCCACAAGTTCTTGATCGCTGAAGCCACGATTGGATGGGTTCTTTTTATTATCAATAACTGGCATCTCACCAGCTCAATTAATGGCCCGCTACAGCCAATTAACATGGAAATGCATTTTCTGAGCTCCTCCAAGCTCTATAGACCCTGCCGGTCACCAGAAGAGACAGGTAATATAGTTTCAGACCCTTCCTCTAGCAGCACAGAGTAACATGCAGTGAAGGGGACTGCTGCAGATCACTGTTTAGGAATATTTTCCAGTTGGAATTGGAGAAAAGAGATCAGCTTGAAATGAAAGAAGAGTAATGAGAGAAGAGTAGCTGAAGTAAGGCAATGGAGGATGGTGTAAATGGTGCAGACCGAGAAATAAAATTTCTCAAAAGTGAGCTAGATCACTAGAGGGGTGGGGACGGTGGTGGGGGAGTAATAATTTGCTGTACCATGTGTGGAAAAGCATCCTCTAATTGGCTTGCCTACCCTTAGCGCCACTTCCTAGAGTAGATCAGCAAGCCATGGTGGCTGCTGGAGGCAAACAACTCTCTACCCTCTCTTGAGTAACTAGATTCAAATACCACTGGAAAGGTAGGGCAGAAGGAAGTAGAAAGAGCCCAGCAGTTCAGACCAGCTTTGTTCTCTCCTCACTTCCTGTGAGCAAATGGATAGCTACTCCACTCTTCCTCCTTCCTTGAATCGAATCACCCTGGGAGGTGGCCTGGGAGGTGTCCAAGGATGGAAGTAGGAGAAGGGGCCCTTCTGCAACTGCCTCTCCAAGACAGAGATGGAGAAAAGGTTCAGAAGGAGCAAAGATGATGTTGGTAGGGAGAAAGTATATGAGTGGACAGATGTGAAGCTGTATAGACAGAATGGATGGAGTTGATGAAGGCAACAAGGGCCACATTTAATTTGCAGGCTGAGGTGGAATTAATTACTTATCAGCAGGGATCCTGGTTTTTTCTGATATAAAAATCACAAATTCTCTGATATAAAACCCCAAATCCGTTATTAAAATTAAAGTGCCCCCCCCCCCAGCTCTCCCTGGTGCTGCTGGTGCCCCTCACTCCCCCCAACAGCTTCCTCTGCCCTCCTGATGCCCCTCACTCCCCCAACAACAGGCCTCCAGCCCCACATACACAGGTACAGACATGCAGGCACAGACAGGCAGACACACACGCACGCACGCACAGATACTGACATCCACCCCAGCAGGTAAGTGTGTGGGGGGGGGGGGAAGGGTCAGGGCGAGCATATCAGGAAGGGGGTGGGAAGTGTGCTTCTGTGCTTGTTCCCAGGAGCAGGGCCAGGGAGGACGGGCAGGGCCCTCTGTGGGGCCGTACACACACCAGCCGCCCAGACTGACAGGGGGGTTGCACACAACAGCCACCACTGCAACTCTGCCACTGTGCCCCACACTGCCGGCTGCACAGTTTCATGGACAAGTGGCGGGCGGCACAGCAGCAGTGGTGCAGTGGCAGCCACTGCGCGCGGGCCGTAAATGTGCTACCCAGCCAGCTGGCCAAGGGTGACGGCAGCAGGGCCGCATGGCTCTGTGGTGGTGCAGAGTGGTGGCTGTGGCAGTTGCGTGCCAGCCAGGGGACAGGGAGGGGCTCACACACAGTGGCTGCCACTGCTGCTACTTGCCTATGAAGCTGTGCTTATATGGACACAGCCACCACGTAAGAGCCCCCTGTCCACAGGCATGGCTCTCCAGACAAGTGGCAGCAGTGGTGCAAGGTGGTGGTGGCTTCCGTTTGCGAAACCCCCCCATCTCTGCCAGCCAGCACACAGTCACCACTACCACCACCATCCTGCGCCGCTGCTGCAGCTAGTCTAAGGAGCTGTGCTCACGGATGGCGGGGCTTGCAAGTGGTGGCTGTGGCCACCACACCCCCATTGCCACCCTGTGGCCTGCTGCACAGCGCTGCAGGCACAGCTCCACAGGAAAGAGGCAGCAGTGGCAGCCACCACATGAGAGCCATCCCCCAGCCGGCACACAGCCACCACAGCCATCACCCCTCACCACCAGAGATCCATAGCCATAGAGCCATGCAGCTGGTTGTGGGGCAGCAGCAGCAGTGCAATAGTGTAGCAAAACCCCGTTTTTGTTTTTTTCATTTATTTGAAAATGCATTCCCTCCCCTTTCCCCAACCATTTCTGACTTTTTCTCTCCCTCTCTATTCCCTATAGATAAATAAGTGAGCTCAGACTTAGGATAAGCTTTAAACATTTTTATTTTGGTAGCAAGTTTTTGGTTTTGGATATCCACCATTTTATACTGTATAATTATTGGGTTTGTATTGATTCTTACTGTTGTATATTGTATTATTATCATTTTCATATTTATTTTTATAATTTCATATGGATATTGTATGGTTTAGGCCTGTGTTTGTAAGTGAACCAAAGTCATGTCAAGTTTCCATTTTATATGTCAAGCCTCCATCTTCTGTCCTCTGCCTGGGCATCCCATGTTGCAGCTGTATGAGTCGCATACCCCTCCCATGTAAATTGGTTCCTAGATGAATGAGAATGATTGGGAACGATTGAAATACAATGATAGCAGGCCTCTACTGAATGGCCTGTAATGACTGGGCCATCACCTTGCATTGATTCTTCCAGGAACCATGGACCTCACCCAGGAACAGAGACAAGAACCCAGCATTTGGAAGACAAAAGACCCTGCAAAACCAGCAACTCTCTCCATTACAGACACCCGAAACTGCATATCCCTGCATGGAGCACACATGCTCAGTACACCAGGGGCTGACCCTTGCCTGGGCATCCCTCTGTCACTAGGGTCACACAAGGTCTGCCCCTATAAAAAGGGGCAGTGAAGACAGACCCAGTGGGACGCCCTCTCCATCTGGACCAGCACCATGCCACACCACCTATCCACCCAGAGGCCCTGCCGGCGACCCCCCTCTGGACAACACCTACTGGACAAGGACCCCTTTCCAGCCTGGATAGGTAGATAATACCTGCACACCTCCTTCTACAATTTGGACTCTCTCTCTGTCTCTCCTGGACTCCTCCTGGACTTCAGTGGACTTCAGCCCCTGCACCAAGACTCTCTAACCCCTGCTGCCATTGTGTGTGTGTGTTTGGGTGGGTGCAAGGGAACCAATAAGACATTGTGTCACCATCTCCCCTGTTGGGACAAAAACACTGTCATTTGCAACCCCAAGTTGGGTCATGTTTACTGAATCCCAGTCCCTTCCTTATCTTAAATTCCAGCCTCATTCTCTCTCTCTCTCTCAGCTCCAGCCCCCACCCCTCTCCAATAGTTTCCCGATCTCCTCTCAATTCCTACTGCCTTTTCCCTGCGACTTTCTGCTGCCTTTCTCTGCTTTCCTGCTGCCCCTGCCGCCTTTCAATCTCTCCTGTTGCTTTTCCTGGTGTTTTCTCCTGTCCCCGTGCTCCCCACGCTCCTACTGCCTTTTCCCTGTGACTTTCTGCTGCCTTTCTCTGCTTTCCCGCTGCCCCTGCTGCCTTTCAATCTCTCCTGCTGCTTTTCCTGTGATTTTCTGCTGTCCATCTATCTGTTTTCAGGCTTCCCCCGCACCTTCTGTAGTCATTCCTCCCCCTGCCCAGCTTCCCAGCTCCTCGTGGCTGTCCTGCAGTTTTTCTCCAGCTCCCAGCACCTACTGCTGCTCCCTGCAACTAGCTGCCCTGGAGCCATCCTCTGGCTCCCCACATTCAGAGCTCATCTTTAACACCCACATTTTCCCTTAGTCCCATTTTCCCTCTCCCCACCTACCTTTTCAGCTCCCCCATAGCTCTGGCTCCAGTCCCAGCCTCTGTGCTGGCATCAGGTCCCTGTTCTGTAGGCTTTGGGCATTGTCTTTTAATCAATTAAGATCAATTAACCTAAAGTTACCCCCAAACCTCAGTTCTTCAGCCCAGGCCCCTCTAGTCTACCAGTTCTAATCCCAGCCCCAATGACTTTCATTTCCAGCAACTTTCACTCCCTACACTTCTACTTTCTTAACTTAACCTTTCCCCACGTATCCCAAGTACACCATGCACATACATACATACACATTACAACACCCAACTTAGGAACTCACTTGTGTGTATGTGTAGGTGGGTGGTATGTGTGTAAATACACATATACATACATATATAGATATCATTGTGTGTGTGTGGCATATGAATTAGTAATCCGCGTATGTGTATTGGATGTGCAGGTGTTGGTAACTGGTAACTGATTCTGTCTAAATTTGGTGTGTGTAGTGTGTATGGGCTTAAACTGGTGATAGGTGTGCATGAACCTAAACTGGTTATTTTAAACATGTGTGTATCTGAGTTGCTAGTGTGAGAGTGAGTGTGTGTGTATACATATATACATATACATATAGCTATATATGGCATTGTGTGCAGGATATACGAATTAGTGATCTGTATCTAACTTTTAGGGTGTATAGTGTATGTGCTTGAATTTGTGATAGGTATACATGTGCCTAGGCTGGTTTGGATGTGTATGTGCCTGAGCTGGTAGTGTGCATGTATATGCACCTAATTGATTTGTGTGTTTGTATATGTGCTATTGTGTCACACCCTCCTGTCTAACAGTGCAATATTGAGATCCTGAGAGGTGGCCTGACCCCACAGGGCAACAATAGCAGCCATTGCATGAGAGCCACCCCACCCCCGCCAGTCAGCTGGCCACGTGGCACACATGCAGCTCACACACGGCGGCCACCACCACTGCCGTGCCCCATGCTGCTTGCCTCCAAAGCCGTGGGGCCAGCTACAAAAAGGCAACATGGGGTGTGATGGTGGCAGCTACCATGTGCAAACCCACCCAACCGGTCGGCATGTATGTGGCCTGCAGAGGGCACCCGTGCCTCACCCCTGGCCCTGTTCCTGGTAGCAGGCTGAGGTCGGGGGCAGGGAGGCACTGTGGTGTGCTGCCTGGGGCCAGCAGTGGCCCCCACTCCCATACCCCCCAGCCACCTTCCCCCATAGCCCTGCCCCACAACCCCCACTTACCTCTAGGCTCCAGGGACAAAGGGCGACTCTGAGTCTGAGTCTGAGCCTGAGCCTGAGCCAAGCCAAGCCTTGGATGACTCAGAGCCTCAGGCCCCACCCTTCCCCCTCTCCCTCTCCCTCCAGGCAGGGTTGGGGGTTTCCAACTGTGCCAGCCTGCAAGAGCTCTTTGCAAAAGTGGAGAATCCACAGATTTCTTTGCTAAAAAGGGGAAATCTGCGTTCTCTCCGATTAAAAACAGGGAATCCATGGTTTTCTTCATTTTTCCATGGGAAATGGAAGACCTGGATCCCTGCTTGTCAGAGGGACAGGTGGAGGTAGGCAGACCACTTTAGGCACAGTGGCAGATAGATAAGAATATGGGGAGGAGACCAAAGGAAATAGGAGAGTTTAAGATTTAGGTAACAAGTAGATTATTCTGATTTATTCTGAGAGAGCTACATGACACACTGAAAAATTCCTTTATATGCTCTGAATACAGGGTTTAAATTTGAAAATACAGCAAGCAGTAGAAGCTTTACTGTTTTGTTACTACTGATCTGAATACCTAGACACCTGTGCTATTTGGATTGTACTGGTGATAAGGGAACTAGATATTGGTACCAGAAAATCAGAATTCTAAGTCACGTATAAAGACTAGGGAAATAATAACAGGGCTGGCTGAGGACTGAACACCCAATTTCTTGAAAATGTTCAAAATTTCAGTCCTGTTTTTGTTTTGAACTATTTGACACTCTCATTTTCTGTGATTTTTCTTCCAACTTCAAATTATTGCAATTGCTACTGTAAGGCCACTTACTGAAATGTTGTTTTTTGTTAAATGGGACTTTTATTATTATTTTTACATGTCAATGAAAATATTACAAAAATATTAAGGTGCTGCATTTTAGCAAAAAGAATATTATTCAATAGCATAGACAGAAAATTTTTCATGGAAAAAGCATTTTTAAGAAAATATTTTCTGACAAGACAGCCTTAGTTCAGAATATTTTGAGCATAGATTCATAGATTGATAGATGTAGGGTTGGAAGGGACCTAAGTAGATCTTCAAGTCCGACCCCCTGCCCTGGGCACAAGAGGATACTGGGCTCATATGACCCCAGCTAGGTAATTATCAAGCCCCCAAGGTAGAAGCCAGCACCGCTTCCCTTGGAAGTTGGTTCCAGATCCTGGCCACCCTGACTGTGAAGTAGTGCCTTCTAATGTCCAGCCTGAACCTACTCTCAAACAACTTATGGCTATTATTTCTTGTTACTCCAGGAGGTGCTTGGGGGAACAGGGTCTCTCCCATTCCCCGCTGGTGCCCCCTGGTAAGTTTATAGATGGCCACCAGGTCCCCTCTCAGCCTTCTCTTGTGAAGGCTGAACAGGTTGAGGTGCCATAGCCTCTCCTCGTAGGGTCTGCCCTGCTGTCCCCTGATCATGCGAGTAGCCCTCCTCTGGACCCTCTCAATGCTGGCCACATCCCTCCTAAAGTGTGGTGCCCAGAACTGGATGCAGTACTCCAACTGTGGCCTGACCAGTGTCACAAAAAGGGGAAAGATCACCTCCTTGGCCCTGCTTGTGATGCATCTGTGGACACACGAGAAGGTGTGGTTAGTCTTACTGACCGTGTCCTCACATTGGAGGCCCATGTTCATTTTAGAATCAATAATGACTCCAAGATCTCTTTCTGCCACTGTGCTTTTGAGAAGGGAGTTCCCCAGCCTATAGGTATGCTGCTGGTTCTTACTGCCCAAGTGCAGTACCCTGCACTTGTAAGTATTGAATCCTGTCCTACTCACATTCACCCACCCCTGTAACCTGTCCAGGTCCTGTTGTAATCTGTCCCTCCCTTCCAGCGTGCCCACCATGCCCCAAATCTTGGTGTCATCAGTGAATTTGAACAGGGTGCTTTTCTCTCCCTTGTCCAAGTTGCTAATAAAGACATTGAACAGTATGGGCCTGAGAACCAAGCCCTGGGGGACCCCACTGCCCACATCCTTCCAGGTCGAATATGACCCATCCACCACCACTCTCTGGGTGCCTCCCCTTAGCCAATTTGTGGCCCATCTAACTGTGTAGGCATCAGTGCCACAGTTGCCTAGCTTTTTAATGAGAATGGGGTGGGAGACAGTGTCAAAGGCCTTCCTGAAGTCCAGAAAGACTACATCCACCGCAAGACCTGCATCCAATGATTTTGCGACCTGATCATAAAAGGCAATCAGGTTGGTCTGACAGGATCTACCCCAATGAACCCATGCTGGTTGACCCTGAGCATCAACCCCCCTGCTGGTCCTTCACAGATGTGCTCCTGGATAATCTTCTCAAAGAGCTTCCCGAGGATCAAAGTAAGACTCATGGACCTATAGTTGCCTCTTTGGTGATAGCCCCTCCCTTCCACTGGGTGTACGCAGCTCAAGTTAATAGCTGTTTAGCATCAAATTCTGCCTTGTTACACCTTCAAAGCACTTGTCACACCAGCTGAAGTCCATGGGTGTGTCCAGACAAGCCCACATGTGCCTCTTGCCACATCTCAAAGCAGTTTGAGAAACAGCAAGAGGCATGCTGGGAACAAAAACACATTCCCCATGCTGCAAATATGCAGCACAGACTCAACCCCCTCAGCTACTCCCCCCACCCAAAAAAAGCAGGGCAGGGCATAGTCCAGGACCATACCCTGAGGCAACCGGAGGCTCAGGTCTTTCAAAGAGATGCTCTGGTACCCAGCCAGAGCATCTCTATGCCTGCTTCTTGCCCTGAGGCTGCAGCACAATGCCTGCCCATGCAGGGCAAACAGTGATGCAGGCTTCAGCGACTTGGACCCGGGCTCCATTCCAGATAAATAGTGGGTGAGGAGAGCTGCAGGGGTGGGGTGTTGTGAGGGTGTACGGGACCATAGGGGGGCAGTTCAGGAGGGGTGAGTCCCCTACCCACCACCCCCAGGGCCCACATGCCCCCATGTGTGGCCCCAGCCTCCCCTCATGGCACACATCTCACCGGCAGCAGCAGCAGCCATCAGGGCACTCAGGGGGCCTCCTGGCACAGTACCCCCCCAGCACAGTGCAGGGCAGCATGGTACCGCCTGTGTCATATCGTGCAGGCCCAGCCCGGCCCAGCTCAGCATGGTACTGTGCACCTTCAGGCAGCTCTAGGCCACTCAGGATGTCACCCAAGGCCCCGCACTGCTCATGGGGACCGCCTGTTTTGCTGGGTCAGGTCCTGCATGCACGGACCTGACCCAGGTCCAATGGCACATGGGGCCTATGCACATAGGACCCAGCCTGGCATAACAGGCAGTCCCTGCAAGTGGTGTGGGGCCCTGGGTGACAGCCCCAGTGGCCTGGAGTTGCCTGAAGGCACATAGCCCCGTGCCAAGCTGGTCAGTGCCCATGCAAAATGGCACTGGCAGCACTGGCTGCCAGGTGGCCGGGACTAAGCCACGCTGCACCACACAGGGGGACTGTGCCAGGAAGCCCCAAGAATCCTGATGGCTACTGCTGATGAGCTGTAGGTTGTGTGGAGAGGCAGGGGACCCATCCTTCCTGAGCAGCCCCCACCACACAGTCCCCACACAATCCCTCACACCCACCCACAGTCCCCCCACAATCCCTCCACGCACCCCATACCCCCCCATCCTTCTACACTAACCCACACTCCCCCGTACCCCTTCCCACCCACCTCCTGCAAACCCCACATCCCCCCAGCACACACTCATTCTGCCCAGCTGCCAGACAGGATGAGACCTAATGGCAGGAGTTGTGGCTGCTGGGTCACCTGTCCCAACATCCTAGTTAGTGAAGGGGTCAGGGGGAGCTCTAACTGTTCTATGATTAGAAAACCAAAAGCAAACATCAAAACATATAGATATTTAGAATTTATTTTATTATGATGATAGAAACACTGGTAGGCTTCCAAATTGCTTTAATGTTGTAAACATATCAGTAAAACACTGTCCAAAGGATCTCTCTCTCACACACAGACAGACAGACAGACAGACAGACAGACAGACAGACAGACAGACAGACAGACAGATAGATAGATAGATAGATAGATAGATAGATAGTGGCCTTTTGTTTTAATTGTGGAAGAACATGGATTTGGGGGCATTTTAAAGAGTGAATTTGGGATTTTTTTATCACAGATTTTGCAGTTTTTAAATAGGGAACACCAAGATTACTGTTAATGAGGCAACTGGCATGACCAGGCAGAGGAGCCTCCCCAGGGCTGGCACCCAGGACCCAGCTGGAGGTGGCTGACCTCCTGGCCACTTGGGGCCCCTCTGTGGTGGGAACTCCTGGCCACCTGGGGCCAGGAAAACATGCTTTGACAGTTCAAAGTAGGTCACCACACTGAGAACATCTTCTGGGTAATAGCTGCCCAGATGGCAGGGCGGCGGCACACATAGCAATAGTGCTGCGCAAAGGCCAACTGTGCAGCCCCAGCCCACTGGCAGCTGGTCCAGAGGTGCAGATGCCTCTGCTGCAGCTATGCAGTCCCCATCTGGGTCTGGCAGACACACAGCCTTGCGGCCACATGCTGTCACAGGTGGCAGCAGGTCATAGCCAGGCAGCAGCCCCCACTGCCAGATCGCTGCAGTGGGTAGAGGGTGCACAGAACTCTCAGTTAAGGCTGTTTCAGCAGTCCAGCTGGCACAAGGGGCTTAGAGTCCCCAGATGCCAATTGGCCAGGCCCCAGAAGTTCCTATGTTGATAGGATTAGTTAGGGAGCATTGCAGAGGAAGCTAGACTATTTCTAGGACCCAGGCTTGCTAGAAATACTGGTAGGAACTCATACGGTTTGATCTGGTAGTCCCACTTTAGCCCCTAATCATAATCAAGATGGCCATCACACATGCACAGCCATTCCCATCTCAGTGAGCATTCAATGTGTTAATATTTACATGACAGTCATGCCCAGAGACACTGTTTAGAAGCTGGGACCTGTTATGGGAAGCGATATAACACACAGTGTTCTGGAGAATATATAATATAGGAAGATAAACAATGCATGAGCTTGGAGGCAGACAAAGATAACTCAGTATGCTATGTGCTTTTCATTTTGTAATTCATAAATGAATATCAGCTTTCCAACTGCCACTCAACCTAGAGGTTAAATGTTGTCTGTTTTCTTGCTAATGCTGTTCTTTTATAATAACAAGCTGTTCCCAAAGCCTCATATTTACAGATTAAGACAACCAAAGTACTGTATATGGTTTTCCACAACATTCATTCAGTAGTTGCAATTAAAATAGGACAATTCAGACCCTTGTGCATTTCCCCACAAAATGACAAAACTGCAGTTGTTACTATTAATATATACAACCTACATGAAAGAGTTAACACAGCCACTTTGTTTTCTTCACTGTAGTACAGTAGTTTTCTGATCCCTTGCTGTAGAGGTCCTGGCAGTTACCAATATTTCTTTCAGACACTGTTTCTCCAGACACTCACACTCCATTCATCTGTACAATAAAAAAGAAATTCAGTGGGCCAGATTCATTCACTGGGCTTATACCAGGAAGGAACTGATATTGAGATTTAGGGGTTGGTTTTATCAAATTGTGAGATGGGAAGGATTTGAAACATCTGCAGAAGAATGGATCTCCGTTCTCACAGGTGGCAGTCACATTCCTGTTTTGGTCCTAAATAAATACTGTAGTTAGGATATCAACTGAAAACTGGTGCCTTAGTTACTCAATAGTGCCGAAATCTAAATGTTCAATTTAACACAATATCAAAGGTTTAGCACTGCTCTACCACCTTCTTCACAATTTTATATTTTTACAGGTGTTCTTTAATTATACCCTAATGTTATGTCCATTTTGCAAATGATGAATTATAAAATAAAAGAAATGGAGGCTGGGGAAACCTCAGATGGTGGAAAGCTGATGTAGGCATCTTACACTATCTCTTCCTGGACCCCAGCTTGCCTAGAAAGCTGTTGGAGTTGTAACAGAGTTGGGAGCTTGACCAAACTACACAGTACACTCAGTTCTTTCTAACATAATAGCACCTTGGAGGACAATGCAACTTAGCACATATTTGAGCAGCCTCAGGGCTGCTTAAGCTTGTATCAAATGATTGGTTCAAACCTCAGCATGAAAAAGTTTTAAATGGTGCATAGCCTGCTTCCCCCTGCCCAACTCTCCATTGGCTGCATTAAAAAATGATCAGATCTGAAAAGTTGACCCTTATGACAACAGGCTTCTTTGTCATATCGTTGAGAGACAAGGTTGAGAATACTACTCAGATCTTCCAATTTTTATTCCTCTGTTTTGACCACTAAAAGCCACTTTCAGTCATACTGAAAGACAACATTTCAGTAATTATCTGCTTTCAAACAGAAGTTTTCCCATGTTTAAATATTATTTCTATCCATATAAGGGTGTGGGTTGTAGCCATGTTGGTCTAAGGACATAAGTAGACATGGTTCTTTGGGTGAATCTGATATATTTTATTAGACCAAATTAAATAGTTGGAATTTTTTTTTTCCAGCAAGCTTTTGGGTTTAAAAACCCCTCGTCAGGCTGAGGAAGTCTCTGCAGTTGGTGTGTGCTCTTCCTGGATGGAATGAATAGTAAAGAAGCCAGAGGCTGGGCTGGTATGCATACAAGACAGGCAGTCAGTGAAGATGTAGACTGAATCATCAGTAGGTGAGAGACAGGCTGGGTGGGAGGGGAAGGGGGATGAATGTAGCAGGTAAATAGTGGAGGAGGCACCTGGGGAGTCAGATGTCAGGCAGGTTATAATGTGTCATAAAACCAATGTCTATATTTAGTCCATGATTTTTTGCATCCAGGAGGCTGATGAAGTGAAGTTCATAGGCTCATCTGTGAGAAGGGTTTTGTAAGCTCCCTTTGAGGATTAGAACTGAGAGACTGGAAAGAGAGTGGTTTTCTTGTGAGAAATGTGCCCCCACAGGTAATTGGGTATTTTTGTCTTTGATAGATTTGCAGTGTGCATTCATTCTGGTGTGCAGTTGTTGTTTGGTCTCTCCTATGTATTTTCCATCAGGGCATCTGGTGCACTGGATGTGATGTATAATATTTCTGCAGGTGCAGCTGTAAGATGCAGGAATGCTGATGGCTCTGTTGTGGAGTGTAGTAATTGTGGGGGGGGGGGGGGTGGAGATGTGTTGGCAGGTTTTACATTTCTTGTCATGGCACGGTCTGGATCCATTCAGTGTGTTCTGGGCCTTAGGAAGTTTGCTTCTGGTGATAAGGTTAGCGAGACTATGAAAAATTGTCTACAACATTCATCCAACATAAAAAGAAGAAATAGAACAAATTACTCCAGGAACAACTTTCCCAGCCACAAAACAACCATCAGAGGAACACCACCAACACCTTACAACATTCCAACCTCAGACTTAATGAAACTGAAAGCAGCAACCAACCCTAAAATATCATCACTCTCTCCACACACGTGCTTATCAAAACTGAAAAATTTGTCATTTCTAAAGGCCTACATTTATATCCAGAAAAATACCCTAATAAAATACTTCAACGTGGAGAACCAAAAGTATTCTTCTGATGCCTCTGGCCCAAGAAATATTTCCATAACCAATATGAATCCACTTCCAACAACAACTCATCCTCTGACAACATTGAGGAAAGGATCAACCCTCCAAAACCCCCCAAAAATCAGATTGGACACCTCACAGTGGGCAAAACTCTAACCTTGACCACTGAATTGACTGCTTCAGGGAAAGAATGAACAATTAAATAATCAACAACACATGCCACCATAACAACCTCTCTACCAGAAAGAAAGGTCATAGAATCTTTAAGATCTAACCACCAAATAGTAATAAAACCAGCAGATAAAGGAGAAGCCACAGTCATCGGAAACCATGAAGACGACATAAAGGAAGCCAACAGACAACTCTCTGACACCACCTACTACAGAGAACTACAAAAAGATCCTACTCCCCTTTTCACCATGAAACTCAAAAATACCATCAAATCATTTCCATAAGAACTACAAGAAAAACTGCAGGCCTCAATCCCCACCACTACCCAACCTAGGGACTTTTTACATGCTTCCTAAAATCTACAAACAAGGGAACCCTGGCAGACCTATCATATCCAACCATGGAACCCTAACTGAGGAAATATCAGGTATCGTGAAAACAATCCTAAAACCGCTTGTCACCCAAACAGCAAGTTTTGTCCAAGACACTACAGACTTTCTACAGAAACTTCAAAACATAGACCACCTTCCCAACAACACCCTCCTAGCCACCATGGATGTTACCAGCTTATATACCAACATCCCACACCAAGATGGCATCCAAGTCTGCCTTACATGCCTATGAGAGCAAGATGACAACTCAGAATACAGACCCAAAGGTATTACTGACCTTATACACTTCATCCTCACACACAATTTCACTTTTAATAACCAACACTTCCTTCAAACCATCGGCACAGCTATGGCCACCAAAATGGCCCCATTGTATGCCAACATTTTTATAAGCCACCTAGAAAAAGAATTCTTCAAGGACTGCACCATCAAACACTTGCTATAATTAAGATATATCAATGACATCTTTATCATTTGGACTGAAAACCTGCAATCTCTGATTGAGTTCCATCAGAAATTCAACAATCATCATCCCTCCATCTGACTATCTCTTGAATACTCCAGCACCCACATCGTTTTAGACATGATGATCAGTATCCAGAATAGTAAAATATAGCCCATGTTATACAAGAAACCCACAAACCAACATACATATCTGCACAGAACCAGCAATCACTCTAAATACACCAAGAAAGATGTGATATACAGCCAAAACCTCAGATACCACCGAATTTGCAGAGGCTGAACACCCGGGATTGCCACCTCACCAATCTTAAAAAGGCCTGCACTCACCAAGGACACTCTTCCAGAGAGATAGGTCGCACATCTGAAAGAGCCACCCAGATACCACATGAAGAATTACTGCAGTACAGAAGAAACCTCCCCCCCACAAATCGCACACTTCTGGTTATGACAGGGATGGGCAAAATGCAGCCCACGGGCCAGATGCAACCTGCCAGACCATTCTATCCAGCCCACATTGCCCCTCAAAATTTAGAAAATGAATATTTATCTGCCCCTGGCTGCCTGTCATGTGGCCCTTGATGGCTTGCCAAAACTCAGTAAGTGGCCCTCCACCTAAAATAATTGTCTGCTCCTGGGTTATGAGATATCACCCCTTCCTCAAACCCATACAGAAAATCCTCAAACAATTGCAACCCATACTAGAAAGAGACCCTATTCTTAAAGAGATCTTCCCAGAGCCACCCATCCTAGCCTTCAAACAAGCACTGAACCTCACTAACCTCATCACCAGAAGCAAACTTCCTAAGGCCCAGAACATACCAACTGGATCCAGACCATACCATAACAAGAAATGCAAAACCTGCCAACACATCTCCACCACCTCCACAATTACTACACCCCACAACAGAGCCATCAGCATTCCTGCATCTTACAGCTGCACCTGCAGAAATGTTATACATCACATCCAGTGCACCAGATGCCCTGATGGAAAATACATAGGAGAGACCAAACAACTGCACACCAGAATGAATGCACACTGCAAATCTATCAAAGACAAAAATACCCAATTACCTGTGGGGGCACATTTCTCACAAGAAAACCACTCTCTTTCCAGTCTCTCAGTTCTAATCCTCAAAGGGAGCTTACAAAACCCTTCTCACAGATGAGCCTATGAACTTCACTTCATCAGCCTCCTGGATGCAAAAAATCATGGACTAAATATAGACATTGGTTTTATGACACATTATAACCTGCCTGACATCTGACTCCCCAGGTGCCTCCTCCACTATTTACCTGCTACATTCATCCCTCTTCTCCCTTCCCTGACTTCCCCTCTCCCTCCCCCTCCCACCCAGCCTCTCTCACCCACTGACAACTCAATTTACATCTTCACTAACTGCCTGTCTTGCATGCATACCAGCTCAGCCTCTGGCTTCTTTACTATTCGTTCCATCCAGGAAGAGCACACACCAACTGCAGAGGCTTCCTCAGCCTGAAAAATGGTTTTTAAACCCAAAAGCTTGCTGAAAAAAAAAAAATTCCAACTATTTAATTTGGTCTAATAAAAGATATCAGTTTCACCCAAAGAACCTTTTCATTTCTATCCATAACACTTGATGATCATTTGCCTCTGACATAATTTCACTAGTCCGATATCAGCAAAATCTCTGATATTAATCTTTTTAGGCACTTGCATTTTAGGGTCTATAATGCTCCTAAATGGCCTCACTATAAAGTCAAGATTCTATTATACCAAGAAAGTGAAAAAAAATCTAACAATCCTCTTTATCTACTTTGAGAGAGACCTCTGGTTGGTCTCAAACAATCACGAGTCAAAAAAATCCTAGGCATTCCTGCATTTGGTGCTTTTCCAATAAGTTTCCCATCGGCAACCTGTATATCTTCTGCCAATAACACTTAACCAAAAAAAGATACAGGTTTTATAATTCATTTCTCATGCTCACTGGTGCTTTATTCTTTTGTTCAGTTTTAGGTACACCATACTGGAGCCTCATTATAAAATAGGATTTGTTATTACCAGGGATCCTGGTTCTCTCTGATTAAAAAGTGCAAATTCTCTGATTAAAAACCCAAAATCCATGATAAAAATTGAAGGCCCCCCACAGCCCCTCCCAGTGCTGCTGGTGCCCTGCACTCCCTCCCCAACAGTCTCAACAGCCCTCCTGATGCCCCTCGCAACAGTCCCCCAGACATACAAACACAGACACTGACACCCACCCCAGCAGGTAAGTGAGTGTGGGGGGAAGAGGCAGGACAGGGCGGGGGAAAGGGAAGGTGCTAGGGGGGTAGATCAAGAAGGTGGGGAGTGTACCCCTGTGGCCACTCCCAGGAGCAGGGCTGGGGGGGTGAGGGCAGGGGTGCCACTCTGTGGGCCACACACATGCCAGCCAGCCTGACAGGAGGTTCATACACGGAGGCCGCCACCGCAACTCTGCCACTGCACCCTGCCCTACCATCCCACGGCCACATGAATGGCTTTGTGGGCAAGTGGCGCAGGGCACAGCAGCAGCAGTTCAGTGGCAACCACCGTGGGCAGGCCGCATATGTGCTGCCTGGCCAGGGGGTAAAACAGGAGGCTTGCATTCAGCAGCATGCCCCACAACCAGCTGCATGGCTCCACGGTGGCATCTGCATGCAGAGTGGGGGGTGCTTAGCGGGCAAGCACTGCCACTGCAGAGCCATGCCCTTCGCCCCTAGATACTAGAGGTAAGTGGGGTTTGGGGGCTGTGGGGCAGGGCTGGGGAAGATGGTTGGGGGCTGAGGGAGAGGCAGGAGGTTTTGTATGCAGTGGCTATCACCACTGGGATGGGCAGCCCCACAGGCAAGCAGCAGTGGCCACCCATGCCAGCGGTGACTGCCTCTATCTCCAAAACCTCCCACTGCTGCCGCGGAGCCATGGTTAGAGCTGTGCAGCTGGAGGCCAGCTGCACAGCTCCAGGCATGACTCTATGGTGGCAGGGGGAGGTATTTGAGGCAGTGGCCGTCACCGCCATAATGCGCCTCCAGGTAAAGGGCAGCACCGAGTGCAAGCCCAAAACCCCCCTCCCCCCTGCCCCCATCCCTCACCATGGCTGCAGAGCCAGCCGCAGATCTGTGCTCCACCCGCATGCTAGCCTCCCTCTCCCCTTCCCCTGGACAGCTGGCCGGGAGGCATATGTGCGGCCTGCACATGGCAGGCACCACCACACTGCACCCTGCATCACTTGCTCGCAAAGCCCCCCGCAGAGGGGCAACCCTGCCCTCACGCCGTAGCCCTGCTCCCAGCTGCAATGTGCCGCCTGGGACTGGCAGCGCCCCCACTCCCTCAGCCCCCCAAACCATCTTCTCCAGCCCTGCCCCACAGCCCCACTTACCTCCATGCTCCAGGAAGAAGGGTGAGTGTGAGCCTGAGCCCAGCCTTGGCTGCCTCAGAGGCTCAGGCTCTGCCCTCTCCCCTCTCCCTCCCCCTCCAGCCAGGGCTGGAGGTTTCCCGCCCTTTTTGCAATTGGCCCTTGGAGGCTGGAGCTGTACCAGCCTGCAAGAGCTCTTTGCAAAAGTGGAGAATCCATGAATTTCTCTGCTAAAAAGAGAAAACCACATTTTCTCCAATAAAAACAGGGAATCCATGGTTTTCCCCATTTTTCTGTGGGAAACAAAAAACCTGGATCCCTGGTTATTACCTTTCTGTAATTGTATACCTAAATAATAAATTGTATACCTAAATAATAAATTGTATACCTAATTTGTTTCACATAGAGTCCTTTCCTGTTTCCTTAACTATTCATTTTCTTGGAGCATTTTAAAAGACACTGACTGATCTCCTTTGAATCAGTAGTAAATGTTCTGGAACTGGCAAAGAATATGAAGTTAACTCCAGCCAGCATGTATGCTAGTCACATGTTTCTCTTTGACTCTGTATTAACGAAGTCCTGTAACCACCTCCACCCCCACCACCCCCAGGCAGGTGTATGTGGGAGCAAGTCCTCTGGTTCAGGGTATGAAAGTAATGGCAGTCTACAATTGCAGAATAAAAAAAGGATTACTGCCCCTGGCCTCTGCAAAAGTGGCAGTGAAGATAAGGATGTAGTATACACCACTATTTCTGTACATCTACCAGAAAATTATGCTAAAGAAAGCAGATACTGCACCCTTCATGAAAGCAGACAGTAACCATATTCCCTTGTATTCCCTGGTGCTCTGGGAAGCATTATGCCTCATCTTAGAATGAACTAATGGGTTCAGAATACTCCCCGCACTTGAACAAAGGACATACTCACAGTTGTTCTCACCCTTGCAAAGCTTTATTTAAGGATACTCGCAGAGGCAGGCGATAGGACAGAGCAGAGAGGACAGTCTCTTCACATCAGCCCTAGGCAGCAGCCGCCACCCTGCATAGTTTCCCTGGCCCCGGAGTGTCCCGATCCTGGGGGTCCAATAGCCTGCGCCGGGGCTCTGTGCAAGTCAGAACTTTTGCCAGAGCTGAGGAACCCCTTGTAATTCAAGAATGTACAGCTTATATAGTCTGGAGTAAATAACATCATCTCAAACTAAGAATCTGGGGATGAATCGTGATCCAACACACCTGGTGTTTACCACATTCCACTGTATTACAACATTCTACTATCTAGGTTCATGGTTCGGTCACGATCACAGAGCAGGAGGCCACATGCCATTTCGCTGGCCTACTATGGAATCAGCATGCAAAACTCTTGCTATTAGCATTAGCAAAGCTCTTACTATTACATGCCTATGCAAGACACTAAGGCTGTGCTAAGCTTCAGTCACTGATTCGATTTGGAGGAGATTTGGCAAGATTCAGTGGCCGAACCTCTGAATCCAAATTGAATCAGGAGACCTATTATGGGAGGATCGCTCAGCAAAATCTGAGCGGTCGCAAAGCTTCCTCTCGTGAGTGGATGACCTCTACCTGACTCAAGAAGTCTATGGGCCAATGAGAGGCAAAACGCTGCTCGACCTGGTACTGGCTACTGGGGATGACCTAGTCGGCGACCTAGTGATCGATGGGAAGCTGGGTGACAGCGACCACGAGCTGATCACCTTCACCATCTGCCGAAAAGCTGGCAAGTCAGTCAGCAACACGGAAGTCCTTGACATCAGGAAAGCCAACTTTGATAAACTCAGGAGACTTGTCAGTGAGGCCCTAAGGGACCATGACCCCAGGGAGAGGGGAGTTCAAGAAGAGTGGTTGCTCCTCAAGGAAGCGATCTTCAATGCACAAGCTAAGTCTATTCCATCTCGGAGGAAAGGCAGCAAGAGGGCACAGCAGCCCCCCTGGCTCTCCAGGGACCTAGCAGACCTCCTGAGGCTAAAAAGAAAGGCCTACAAAGGATGGAGGATGGGAGTCACCTCCAAGGAGGATTATTCTGCACTGGTCCGGTCCTGCAGGGAGCATACCAGGAAAGCCAAGGCTGCAACTGAACTCCAACTAGCTTCGAGCATCAAGGACAATAAGAAGTCCTTTTTCAGATATGTGGGGAGCCGGAGGAAAAGCAGGGGCAACATTGGACCCCTGCTGAGCCAGATGGGGCAACTGACAACTGACGCCCAGGAAAAAGCCAATCTATTAAATAGGTACTTTGCGTCGGTCTTTCATCAGTCCCATGGGACGCTCATGCCTGCTACGGGACAGGGAAGTCCAGGTGAGGGTGATCCCCTGCCCTCCATTAATGCTGACCTCGTGAAGGAACATCTTGAGAAGCTGGATACCTTCAAGTCAGCCGGCCTTGACAATCTACACCCCAGGGTACTCAAGGAGCTGGTGAGCATCATAGCCCAGCCTCTAGCACGGATCTTTGAAAACTCTTGGCGCTCTGGTGTAGTGCCCGAAGACTGGAAGAAGGCCAATGTGGTGCCTATCTTCAAAAAAAGGAAGGAAAGCGGATCTGGCTAACTATAGGCCCATCAGCCTGACTTCTATCCCGGGGAAGATCTTAGAAAAGTTTATTAAAGAGGCCATCCTTAATGGACTGGCCGACACCAACATCTTAAGGGATAGCCAGCACGGGTTTCTTGCGGGTAGGTCTTGCTTGACCAATCTCATTTCCTTCTACGACCAGGTGACCTATCACCTGGACAAGAGAGAAGAGATTGATGTCATATATCTTGACTTCAAAAAAGCCTTCAATCTGGTATCCCATGATCACCTCTTGGTGAAACTGGCCAATTGTCGCCTTGGGTCCACCACGATCCACTGGCTGGAAAATTGGCTCTGTGATCGGACCCAGAGGGTAGTAATTGATGGAAGTCACTCATCATGGTGTCCTGTGACCAGTGGGGTCCCCCAAGGCTCTGTTCTTGGACCCATATTGTTCAACATCTTCATTAATGATGTGGACACTGGAGTCAGAAGTGGACTGGCCAAGTTCGCCGATGACATCAAACTTTGGGGCAAAGCATCCACACCAGAAGACAGGCGGGTGATCCAGGCTGACCTAGACAGGCTCAGCAAGTGGGCGGACGAGAATCTGATGGTGTTCAACGCCGATAAATGCAAGGTTCTCCACCTTGGGAAGAAAAACCCGCAGCCTCCTTATAGGCTCAGCAGTGCTATGCTGGCTAGCACTACGGAAGAAAGAGACTTGGGGGTCATCATTGACCACAAGATGAATATGAGCCTGCAATGCAATGCTGTGGCTAGTAAAGCGACCAAAACGCTGGCTTGCATCCATAGATGCTTCTCAAGCAAATCCCGGGACGTCATTCTCCCCTTGTACTCGGCCTTGGTGAGGCCGCAGCTGGAGTACTGCGCCCAGTTTTGGGCTCCACAATTCAAAAAGGATGTGGAGAAGCTTGAGAGAGTCCAGAGAAGAGCCACGCACATGATCAGAGGTCAGGGAAGCAGACCCTACGATGACAGGCTGAGAGCCCTGGGGCTCTTTAGCCTGGAAAAGCGCAGGCTCAGGGGTGATCTGATGGCCACCTACAAGTTTATCAGGGGTGACCACCAGTATCTGGGGGAACGTTTGTTCACCAGAGCGCCCCAAGGGATGATGACTAGGTCGAACGGTCATAAACTACTACAAGACCATTTCAGGCTGGACATAAGGAAGAATTTCTTTACTGTCCGAGCCCCCAAGGTCTGGAACAGCCTGCCACCAGAGGTGGTTCAAGCGCCTACATTGAACACCTTCAAGAGCAAACTGGATGCTTATCTTGCTGGGATCCTATGACCCCAGCTGACCTCCTGCCCTTTGGGCAGGGGGCTGGACTCGATGATCTTCCGAGGTCCCTTCCAGCCCTAATGTCTATGAAATCTATGATTAATCTCTCCAAATCAAATCCGAAGCCTCCAATTTGATTCAGAGAGAGTCAATAATTTGGCCATAGGCACAGCTTTAAATGTTTGTTCTACATACCTCAAGGTACCAGGCACGGCTCATGAACACTGAGATGGTGGGGTGGATGGAGTGTCCCATGGGAGCGTGGTGGGGGCAGTCCCCCGTACACTTGACAGTGGGCCTGCAAGTGGATTGGAAATACTTCCAGTCCACTTCTGGATCCTCCTTGGAGCATGTAGGGGACCCCAGCAACTGGTACCTCCTGGGTCTGGGGGAGGCACCCAGAGTTCCCCCATGGCCAATTGCCGAGCCAGGGAGGTGCAGCCCCCCCCACGTGCTTGGTGGCGGACCTGGAAGTGGACTGGAAGTCCAGTCCACTTCCAGGTCCGCCACCAAGTATGCAGAGAGGCCCCCTGAGCTCCTGTGGGATGCTCCATCCACCCCACCATCTCAGCATTCAAGAGCTGTGCCTGGTACCTCAAGGTATGTAGAAAAAATATATAAAGCTGTGTCTATGGCCGAATCACTGATTTTCCAAATCAGAATCAAATCTTCAGATTCGGACAAATTGAATTGGGGCAGTGATCTGTATCAGCAAATTGAATCACTGTCCCCCAAATTGGGCTGAATCCAAATCCATATCAAATACGGCCCGTTTCACACACCCCTACAAGACACATAGTCTTCCTTATCTCCAATCTTGATATCTCTAAGCTATCCTGAGTAGAAACTGTATAGCAATTGGCTCAATAACTACTTTCTATGTTTAATTTTGTATTTCACCTTTACTTTGGGTAGGCTTTATTTTCTACCTATTCCATGGGTAGGTAGCAAACCACCACTTTCATGACCGACGTTCATTTTCTATAACAAGGGAAGGAAGAAGAACTGAAGAGTCCCTGAAGTTCACTAAGAATTTCACTATTCAATTTAACTTACTGAGACACTAGTCACCATAATGTTTACTACAATATATATTCTAAGATAAATAAAGTAGTAACAAAATTTCAGCAGCTAATAAAACAAAACATCTTGAACCAGCTAGTTTTATTTATAATGAATAATGTAAAACTTTCCCCTCACAAATGCAAATCACAAGAGCAGAAAAAGAAGAGGTATAAGATTGAGTGATGACATGGACCTTATAGCTGGGAAGGCAAACACTCAGGTTGTTGAATGAGTTGTGCAAGTTTTGTGGTTTGGTCCTGAAGGCTGTGGCCAGGCCCCTGGTTCCAGTTCCCCACCACAAACCACCAGTAACTCCTCATAAGGCAAACAACCTTAAATAACATTAAAACAAGGGCTCACAGACTTGGACACCCAGCACCAGCATGGTTCTTCAAACAAAGCAGCATATATATGGCAAACAACAGAACCACCTTGAATGGAAGGCTTGAGAGAACATAGAGGTTTCCTCTGACACCCTTCCTTTCCCATAGGCTGCTCTGTTTCATTATTCTCTTTACTAGGAATACGGTTCAGTTGCCTTCCTGCCTCAGAAGATATAGGCTACTTATTAATATTTGAAATACTGTAGCATCCAGGAGCCTCATTCTGACTAGAAACCCACTGTGTTCAGCACTGTACAAACAGAGAACAAGAGATGGTCTTTGCTCCAAATAATTTACAAATAAATTATAAAGGTAGATGAATACAGACAGACACATGGGATAATACGGGGAAATATTGGAATAATATTGGCCAGTGCAGTAGGTAGTGATATTAGCATACCAGTCATATTGTCTTTAAAATACTCTGAGCTACAAGAGGAACTCCTTCATGCCCTAGATGTCCCGGAAGTCTCCTGTCCCAATATCTAAATTGATGCTGTTTCCTTTTGAAAGGGAAACTTGAGCCAGTGTGCTTCATAACTCTAATGCTCCACTTTGGGGCTCTAGCATGTATGAATCACCCATCACACTCCTTAGAGCCTGCAAAGATGTTTTGTGCAAGGTAGCATAGTCCATTTGGAAAATGGTATCAAGTTACTCCACAAGTAATGTTGACTAAGAGTGTACATTCAGGGACTTATTATGAAGTAGTCAGTGCACCCTCAGTTCACACATTACCCTACTGCACCAGTAACTTCTCCATGTGGATAAGTCAACAGAAGCAATACCATATTCAGTATATACATGGAAAGTGCTGACAGTCCTCAACAATCTTGCACTTTGTTTCTACATACAGAATTTCCCCCAAGGTCCTATTTGGCCCAGTACTTCAGCCCTTACATAAGTGAGTAGTCTCACTGAAATCAATGGCTATTCACATCAAAAAGGGGTGATGGATTTGGTTCAATGTTTCATAACTTCCAGACTATGAAGAGATAAATAGGAAGCTTACAACTTTTTCTCTCCGTCACTGGCACTCCTAATGCCATGATCAACATATTATCTGGCCTCCAGCAGACCAAAACATTCTAGGTAGGGATAGACATTCAAGAAGCCTGAGCCTGAATTGATTCAACCTTTGCAGGTTAGTCTAACCTGGGTAGGCTGAACTGGTTTCCAACCATACAGACAGTCTCTCTGGCCTGAGGAAATTCAGGAACATGCCTGCAGTGGCTCAGGCAAGAAGCTGGGGAGTGCTAGAGCAGGCCTGCATTACCTTCCAGTGGTGAGCTGAGGGGGGCATGGCCAGGGCCAGGCAGGAGGCTCTGATTAGGAAGGGGTATAAACCCCCACCCTGCCTGCACCATCACAGGCTTTTCCCTGCTTCCTGCTCAAGGGGCAGGAGTGTTGCCAGCCTGCAGCACCAGGCTAGCACTCTGAGGCAAGAGGGGGGTGAAGTGTATGCATCTCTTGATGATACAGATCTTTTCATTCTCCCTCCCTGCTTCTGTATACTGTCTGCAGCAAAATGACAGGCAAGCAAGCCGGGGGGAGGAAAGGGGACTGATAACAGTGTTTATCACCCCTATCTCAGCGTTTATTGCCCCATTAAGAAAACAACAGAGACACATTACTAGGCACAGACCCAGCATGTGGTCTGCTGGCTAATACACAGACACCTTCTCAGCAAGGCAGAGGAGAGGGGGGAATTTGTGCTTAACAGAGAGTGGGGTATGGGGAGCAAATAGCTCTTCTCAAACAGCATTTCCAAGGAAGGACATTAAGCTACCTGTTGATCAGCTCCAAAAAGCCTGTCTGCCTTGATTGTCTCCCAACAGCATGAGTGTAGCCAGCATGTAGTCTGCTAGCTAGCTAATGCAGAGGTGTCTATGTAAGGCAGAGGGGCAGGAAGAACAATCCCTTCTTAGCAGGGAGAAGCCAGACAGATGCAGAGGGGAGGTGCCAACCCTGCTGTGGAGCAGAGAGCCCCTCCCAGCCCAGAGAGCATGCCAGGATGCTGGGGGTGTCTGGTTTATCCTAAACCAGCAAGGGGTCTAGGACAGACATTGCATAAACCGGTTTGAGCCAAATCAGACTACATTCAACCAGGTTTATCTGAAGCCAGTTTCAGCCATTTTCAAACTGGTTAGTGTGCATTGAACATCTGTTCTGTTACAGGTTTAAATCAGTTTCTGATCATTGAAACCAGTTTGTGTGTAATGTCTGTCCCTAGCCTCTGGATCAGTGTTCTCATGTGCTCGCACAGCTCTAAGTAACATGTGTCCAAGGAATGAGAGAAATATTCAAAAAAGAATAATCCTGGGTAAAAGGAGAAGAGGGATCCTCCAGGACTTCTGTCATCCCTTTTTCCCCCCACTTGTCCCCAGAAAACCTGTACTTTGGGACATAGTCACTTAGGGCACTGACAGAAATGACATTTGCCATATGATCAGCCCCTTGAAAGCACTTTACAGCTATGCCCTGACAGAAGTGCCCTGCAGAGCACTTTAAAAGTGCCCAATGGCATGACAAATTAACGCTCATGTAATGAGAGTTCAGGTGAAGGTGCTCTGTCTGTCCCTGTGAGTGACTGGGGCTGGACTGATGCATCCCAGTCCCACACCTGGGGCTGTCTGCAGTAAGGGAAGGGGGAGAAGGGAACAGGGAGGGAGCTGCGGGCTGGGGTCTGCTCAGACTGAGCTGGGGGGGGGGGGGGGAAGGTGGATTGGAGGTCCCCCTCCCAGGCAGCAAGTTCCAATCCACCTGCCCCCCTCCCCACTCCAGGTAGGCTAAGCAAACCCCATCCCACAGCTCCTTCCCCCTCCCTTCCTACAGACAGCACCAGAGCTGGAGGGGGGGCGCGAAAGGGAGAGGCTGCAGACAGGCAGCTCCTCCTGGATCAGCTCTAAAGTGCAGCTTGATTCCTCCCCACCCCCCAACTCCCCTAACCAAACAGTGAATGTCAGTACCTTTAAGCACCATGAGAGCCAAGGGAACTGCAGCTACTGAGAAGGTATGCCTACTGCAATCAGTGGCATGCTGGCAGCACATATGGACATACTCCAACTAGCTTTAATGTACTGAGCGTAGATACCAAGCATTGTAATCAAGGCAGCCTGGACTTCAGCCATTAAAAGCCAGTACCTGGGGTACCAGATAAGCTTTTGAAGTCTGGACTGAAGCCCAGCCTGTTGCAATCACATTGCTGTGAGTGTCTGAACTAGACAGACATAGGGATGTGAACTCAGGCTCAGGCTATCTGTAAGCCTGTGACGTGACTGCTAGAAACTGGGAAGGCAGGACAGGGGATGAATCTCTCTACACATGGCATATATATTTACTTTTCCTTAAAAGTTCTGCTACTTGCCTCTATGACAGATAGGCTCCTGGGCTAGATGGACCTTTGGTTGGACTCCAGTCCAGCAGACTTTATATACATATTACAGCATATAAACATATGCCTATGTGTGGTGCAGTGTAGACATATCCAGAGAGGACACAGTTGAGACAGCATGAAGAGACAGGGAGTTATATACATGCCTGAAATCACTTTAAAGTGCTTTACAAATCAGTTCAATCAGTGTGGGTTACCCTATAGTTCAGAGTAAATTATTAACTTTTCAGAAGGAGTGAAGAAACTACCACTCCACTTTTAAATAATGAAAATGCTAAAAAACCTACACTTAACATATCTAAAACTGCAGCAACTCACCCACCAGCACCCACTCTTCTTGTCAGCAGGCTTTTTTCAGCTTTGCCTATTATTTGTATTGAGCCAGAGATGTTTAATGTTTGCTGGATTTATCTGTTCAATTGATCCTCTAACTGCTTTAAGAAGCACCACGTGTTACAACATGTACATGTGCCACTGACCACTTTACCAGCACTATTTTGATCTAAAGAAGGAAGAACACACCTTGGAGATTTCAGACTGCTTTGGTTTCACCACCTCTGCATGTATAGCTGTAAAAGTCTGCTTTAAGATTGACATCAGCTTTTATTCATGTCTGAGACTTCACCATGGCATATATGTTTATTTTTCTAAAAATCTAGCAGTGAGGTCTAAGTTCTGCAGAAATTTAAGGAGTCAGGGCATAATGCAAGAAAAATATGTTTCTAAAGTGTCCTGCAAACACTTTGGGTGGTGAATTTTTAAAGGGCTGAAGCTAAAACAACCTACTTGTGGGTGCAATTTGTGCTTACAATTTTGCACCCACCAACTGAGTCGTGGAGGTGAACTGGACTGTTTCTACCTCTTGACTACCAGTTTTGTACCCACAATCAGACTGCTGTAGGTGCAAAAAAATTGCAAAATCAAACTTCACGGCTGCGAATTATAGTAGGGGTTCTTTGCAATTCTGTACATGAAGAGTTTTGAACCAGCTGTCTTTCCATTTCTTACACAAGAAGCTGGTATTTTACAAATGCATATTTTAAAATCAGATAATTTACAATGAGCATCAGAGATTTCAATTAATTGTTCTGAAATCAATATATATGAAAACCCTCCTTTCTGAAATTAGCAAAACAAAGATAGATTTAAGGTCATTTTTAAAAAATTTAAAAACAGAATAAGAAAAATGTCTTTAAATAGTGCCTTTGCTATCTGTCAATTAGCACTATTGCATTGCTGTCAGCTCACTCTTCCTTTAGTTCCAGCTTTTCTCCATCCTACGTAGATCCATACAAATCAATTGTCTTTTCCAAACATGTGGTAACCACTGAAAAGTGAAATTAATAAAGCGCTAGAAAAGCTGATTCATAAAGCTGACACTCCTGTACCACTCTGGGTTTTCTCCCCTCCAGCTAGTCATTTTGAGATGGGAAAGCAGGGTATAAGATTATCTAGTTGCAGCTGTCATTCCTGACAACATGCATCTCAATGCTGGAAGGAACTTTAGGTTTAAACTGAAATGCTACCACAAAAGGTTCCTTGGCTCCTGTCAATATGTGCACCTTGGATGGAAAGCTACCACTGAGGGCAGTGTGTCCAACATACAGAGCCTGCCACAAAATGAAGTCCTTCATAAAAAAGCTCATCTCATTCTCAATAACAAGGAGACAAGATGAGACCATCAGTCTCAATTGTGAAGACAGTGTTTTCCTCCCATATTATTCTGTCTGTCATGTACCCTTCAGGTTCCAAAGGAATCCCTGTCTCATACATCATTATTCTCCACAGAGGTTGAAAGCCTTCAGGGGGTTCCTTCCTGCCTAGTGTACGACCCTTGATGTTTGAGTACCTTCAGTGACAGAAGCCTCTCCCTGATACAAGGAGATTATCTGCATACTAATTAAACCTCCAAGCACTGAAGACTTAAAAAAAGTCCTGCAAGTAAATATGAGCCAAGTTCTAATTAATGCCTTAAGCCCTGATTCAGCAAAGTACTTAAGTACTGAGTTAACTTTAAGCACAAGGGTAGTTTCACTAAAGCCAAATGTAGCATCTAAGAGGCAAAGTATATTGGCCCAGTATAATACTCTTTGAAGTTCACCATAACATTCACAATCAAAATTGTCTTTAGTTTGCTTCATGCAGTATTTCTTAATTAAAGTGATAAAATGTTTACTTGCTCAATCCAGCTATGGCCTAAGTACTGTATCTGTGTTCAGCACCTCTCGTGACCTCACCAGGGCAGGATTGAGCTCACAGAAAAGGGCCACTATTCTGAAAAGCTTTCTGTTGACACAACTGCAAGAACTGTGACAGAAAGCAGAGCCCCTAACTGAATCTCGGCCCTGCTGCAGCTGCAAAAGGCCCAAATTCTTCCAAAATGGAGATTGACAGAGTAAGAATGTAACTGTGACTGTCTGATAAAGAGCAGTACAGTACTAAACCAACACTTCCTGACTGAGGTTTGCTGTAAAAGTTGTCATGTCGGTTCAACAGTACCAACTACTGAGCATTCTCAACTCCCACCGACTTCATAGAAGTTGTGTGCGCTTAACATCTCCAGAGATCAGCACGTAAAGAAAGAAGTTGGCATATGTTAGCTAATATGAGTCTTCTGGCTAGGATTTGCAGAACAGTAAAACCACATAAAAGTTAGCTGAAGTATCATTAAGGCTGCACATGAAAAGCAAGGAAATTTAGAAAAGGATAAAATCCTAGCTTACAGTACACTATAAATAAGAAACCCCTCAAAACAAATGACAGTGCCATGAGTGTAAGACTCAGTACCAGATTTCTAGATTAACTCTGAATGTCCTTGCTTTCATTGGTTTAAGAGGCCTATTGTTGCTCCCATATTTTTCTAATTGTGAATATAAAAAAAAAAATCTTTATCTTTCATAGTCCTTAAAGTCTGTTATATAAATACATAATTATGGCTTCTTTCAACTGGGTATAAATTTACTGGATAGTTCATAACAGCTGCACTGGAACTATTAGAGTTTATCATTTAAAAACCTAATTAAGGGCTTCTTAATTAGCAGATCCTTCAGTCACTAGATTGTAAGAGATCCTTGGCAGCCACTGCATGATACAAATCTGCATGAAATTTTTCCCTAAAAACAGGATATGTACAAATCAACTGTCATTCAGAGCCTCCAAAAGTACATTAATTGTCCCCATGGGTAAACCTATTTGCAAATCCTAGAATTTAAATCTGCAGAATAATTTTTGTATGCATATACACAGTCTCGTGAACAAATGCAACTTTCTCTTTGCAAGCATGTCACAGAACTTGCATACATATCTGCAGACCACTTAACAATTTGGACTTTTGGCCAAACTCAGAAGCAATGTGAACAGAGGTGCAGGTTCCATGTTGAAAGATTCAAGGGGGGCACCCAAGTAGGGAGAAGCTACTTGAGATGAAAGGGAGAGAGACACTTTTTTTGTGTCAGCCCCTCACTCTGCACTCCACAAACATTATTTGCATTACTCTGGTGCTTAGAAGCTCAGTTCATGAGCCAAGACACCATTGGGCTAGACAAAGGACAAACGCTGAACAAGGAGATAATTAAGTATAAGACAAGAGACAAAAAGATTGATACAGGCACGTGGGGGAATAGAAGAAAACAATGAGACAGTACTGATCACCATGACAGGTACTGGTCTCAGTGCATTAACAGCCTAACCACTGGCAATTTTATAGGAATCATGGCAGAGGGGAGTTTTCAAGAGGATAATGCTGTAGCTCATAGGTGTTTATGAGTTCTTTCTTGCAAGCATGAAAGGTATTTTGGGAGAAAATATACAGGTACTTGTTAGAAAACATAGTAATTGGGCAAGGGAGACTGGCATTCTGAGCCAGCAGATGGCAGAAGTAAATATAGTGATGGTGAATTGAATTGTTGGGGCTCGAGTCCCGAGTGAGTTGGGGCTTGAGTCCTGAGTGAGCACACATGTGCCTCCAGCACACATGTGCCCCCTGTACTCACCAGTGGCGGCAGAGGCAGCGGCGGCAGCAGCAGATCCTCAAAAGGTAAGTGGGGCAGGGAAGCCAGCACAGCTGTAGAAGATCCGGAGGAGAAGCCCCCTGGATCCCTCTTAACTGAGCCAGCAGGGAGCTGCACGCCCAAGCTGCGTGCAAGCAGAGCACGAAAACAGGCCCGCTCCGTAAGGGCATGCTGGCATTTGCGCTGGCATTCGCACAAGGCAGGCGTGCAGCAGTAACCCGGAAGGAGCCTCCAGCAAAAGAGGAAGACTCACAGCTCCACAGACATGGTAGCGACGCGGAGCGCAACTGCTAGGGGTCCTGCCCTGGTGGCACCACCTACCCTGGGCTCCTCTGAGGCTTCCACCCAGCCAGAGCTCATGGTGGGGTCAGCATCCCCCTGCCCCCCTGTCTGTGGGGGTGGCCTGGTGGGGACCCAGGGGCCTGTGGTGGGAGAGGGGTCTTGTGGCTCCCTCACCTGCCCCTCCTGTGCCCAACTTCAGGCCCTGGAGGAGCAGGTGGGGGAGTTCCAGGCTGAGGTAAGCAGGCTACAGGGGATCAGGACTGCAGAGAACGAGATTGACACCTATTTCCATTCACTGCAGGACCAGTTTTCCTGCATACAGACCCCACAGGAGAGACGCACAGCAGAGGAGTGGCAGAAGGTGCCCACCAGAACCAGGGCTGCTCAGGCTAGCGTGGTGGAGGCTCCCTAGGTACAACTTGGGAACAGATATGAGGCCCTGGCACCCTTGGAGGAGAAGGACGAAGAGGATGTCTCCAGGGGGGACGGTGCCACTCCACACATGACACAGACAGCACAGAGAGGGAGCACCAAGAGGAAGAAACGCCACGTCCTTGTCATCGGAGATTCCATCCTGAGGGGAACGGAGGGTCCCATCTGCTGACCTGACCCCATGGCATGGGAGATCTGCTACCTGCCTGGGGCTTGGATTCAGGATGTCACAGAGAGGATCCCAGCCTTCATTCAACCCTTGGACCAGTACCCCATGGTCCTAATCCACATGGGAATGAATGACATGGCCAGGAGCAACCCAGATCACATCATGAAGGACTACAAAGCCTTGGGGGCCAAGCTCAAGGAGATGGGGGCACAGGTGATATTCTCCTCTATTCTCCCAGTAAGTAGACACGGATGGCGACACAAGGCCTGCAACAGTGAGGTTAACCAGCAGTTTCAGAGTTGGTGCTACCAGGCAGGCCTCGGGTTCCTGGACAACGACCCGCATTTTTGCACAGGCAGCATGCTCAGGTGGGATGGGTTTCATCGATCCCCTAAAGGCAAGCATGTCTTTTCTTCGAGGTTGGCTGATCTCATACGGCATGCTTTAAACTAGCTTTGCCGGGGAAAGGGGCCACAGGAAAACACGAGGACATCTCCCAGCCAAGACAGGTGACGGGCACAGGAAGTACCCAGGTAAGTGACAAGGGTCCGGATAGTCCTAGGAATTGGGGGGGAGGTGCATGTACTGATAGGAGGCCTTAAATGCCTTTACACTAATGCTGAAAGTATGGGGAATAAGCAGAAGGAACTTGCCCTCCGGACAGCTAGTAGAAACCCAGACATAGTAGGGCTCACTGAAACCTGGTGGGATTCAACCCACAATTGGGCAATAAACATTAGGGGCTACAGACTATATAGGCAAGACAGAACGGGGAGGAAAAGTGGGGGTGTGGTGCTCTACGTCAAAGAGCAATACATGCCCTCAACTAACAGGATAGGGTCAGAGGAGGGGCAGACTGAAGTGGTCTGGGTCAAAATACAAGGGGGTCACGGGGAAAGGGACTTAACAGTGGGGGTCTACTACAGACCACCCAACCAGGGGGAAAAGCTGGACCAGGAATTCTCGGGTCAGCTCGCAGAGGCAGTTAAGTCAAAGAATGTGGTCATCATGGGTGATCTAAACTACCTGGACATCTGCGAGGAGGAGCAGTCAGCCAGGTCTGACTGCTCATGTAGGTTCCTTGCAAGACCGCCACCTAACCCAGGAGGTGCACAGTCCCACCAGGGGGAATTCCCTGCTGGACCTGGTCATGGGCCCAGGCGATGACCTGGGGAGGGGACTCCAGGTTCTTGACCACCTGGGCGATAGTTATCATCGTCTACTAGAATTCCCCATCCAGCACACGGTGCCAAGGGCCTGCAGCAAGGCAGTAGCCCTTGACTTCAGGATGGCCAACTTCAATGAGTTGAGGAGATTGGTAGGAGAGGCATTGTGGTCCTGGAGAGTAGGGGAACTAAGTGTTCAGATGAGTGGTCGTTCTTTAAGGAGACGATCCTCTGAGCCCAAGGGGTGACAGTCCCAACGCAAGTCAAAGGGGGCAAGAGTGTTCAAAAGCCCCCTTGGCTCACCAAAGGCATTCAGGAACACCTGAAAGCCAAAAAGGAGATGTGCATCCAGTGGAAGGGAGGGGCTATCACCAAAGAGGATTATAACTCCATTGCTTGATTCTGTAGGGAGGCTGTTAGGAAGGCTAAGGCGTTGATGAAACTAGGGCTAGCAACAAGGATCAAGGACAACAAAAAGTCCTTTTTTAAATACACAAGGAGTAAAAAGAAAGCACCAGGCAATGTGAGGACAGTGCAGAATATGCTTGGCAATCTGGTGGTTGCACCAGATGAAAAAGCAGACTTTTTAAACAAATTCTTTACCTCCATTTTTCTGAGCAGGAACCTGGATATCTCCCCCACTGGGATTCAGGACAGATTCAGGAGAGACTCTGCCAGGCCTAGGGTCAGGGAGGACCAAGTTAGGGAACTTTTGGAGGGGCTGGATGTGTTCAAACCAGCAGGTCCACACGCTCTCCACCCCAGTGTGCTGACGGAATTGGCTGGGGCCATCGCGGCACCCCTGGCATGGCTTTATGATCAGGTCACAAAATCCTTGGATGCAGGTCTCACGGTGGATGTAGTTTTTCTGGACTTCAGGAAGGCCTTTGACACTGTCTCCCACCCCATTCTCATTAAAAAGCTAGGCAACTGTGGCACTGATGCCTACACAGTCAAATGAGTCACAAATTGGCTAGGGGGCTGCACCCAGAGAGTGGTGGTGGATAGGTCATATTCGACCTGGAGGGATGTGGGCAATGGAGTCCCCCAGGGCTTGGTCCTCAGGCCCATACTGTTCAATTTCTTTATTAGTGACTTGGACAAGGGGGTGAAAAGCACCCTGTTCAAATTCACTGATGACACCAAGATTTGGGGCATGGTGGGCACGGTGGAAGGGAGGGACAGGATACAACTGGACCTGGACAGGTTACAGGGGTGGGTGAATGTGAGTAGGATGGGATTCAGTACTGACAAGTGCAGGGTGCTGCACTTGGGCAGTAAGAACCAGCAGCATACCTATAGTCTGGGGAACTCCCTATTCGAAAGCACAGTGGCAGAAAGAGATCTTGGAGTCATTATTGATTCTAAAATGAACATGGGCCGACAATGTGAGGACATGGTCAGTAAGGCTAACTGCACCTTCTCATGTATCCACAGATGCATCATGAGCAGGTCCAAGGAAGTGATTCGCCCCCTCTATGTGTGACACTGGTCAGGCCACAGTTGCATTACTGCATCCAGTTCTGGGTGCCACACTTCAGGAGGGATGTGGCCAGCATCGAGAGTGTCTAAAGGAGGGCCACTCGCATGATCAGGGGGGCAGCAGGGCAGACTTTACAAGGAGAGGCTATGGGACCTGAACCTGTTCAGCCTTCACAAGAGAAGGCTGATAGAGGATCTAGTGGCCATTCTATAAACTTACCAGGGGGGACCAGCAGGGAATGGATGAGCACTGCCCAGAGTAACAAGGAATAACGGCCACGAGTTGATTGAGAGTAGGTTCAGGCTAGACATCAGGAGGCACTACTTCACAGTCAGGGTGGCCAGGAACTAGAACCAGTTTCCAAGGGAAGTGGTGCTGGCTCCTACCTTAAGGGTCTTTAAAAGGACACTTGATAATTACCTAGCTGGGGTCAAATGAGCTTAAACTTAGCAGGGGTCATATGAACCCAGTACTCATTCCTGCCCAGGGCAGGGGGTCAGACTTGATGATCTGCTCAGGTCCCTTCCGCCCCTACATCTATGAACCTATGAATGAGAGATAGGATATTGCCCAAGAAAGACTGTACAACAGCCCACACTTGTAGGGAGCATATTAGAAAGGCTAAAGTGGCAAGTGAATTTAAGTTAGCAATGGAAATCAAGGACAACAAGAAGTCCTTCTTTAGGTATGTAGGGAACAGAAGGAAAACAAACAGGAGTGTGGGGCCATTGGTGAACAACTCAGGACAGCTGGTTACCGACACTCAGGAGAAAACAGAACTCCTGAATGACTACTTTGCTTTGGTATTTCACTGGGCCAAGGGGGGGGGGGGGGGGAAATCACTCCAGATAAGGCATAGAATAGGCATAGTAGGAAGGCGATCATTCCCACCATTGACATTGGAACTTGTGCATAATCAGTTAAAAAAAATTAGACATATATAGAAGTCAGCAGGACCAGACGAACTTCATCCAAGAGTACTGAAAGAACTGCCTAAAGTCATCATGGAACCCCTGATGAAACTTGCCCAAAACTCATGGCACTCCAGAGAGGTGCCCGAGGACTGGAAGAGGGCCAATGTTGTGCCCATCTTCAAGAATGGGAGGAGACAGGACCTGGGTATCTATAGGCCAATTAGCTTAGCTTCTATCACAGGGAAAATCCTGGAAAAATTCATTAAGGAGTCTATGTATCATAGGCTTCCAGAAGGTAGCCATGCTGGCTGTCTTGCAGGCAGGTCTTGTTTTATCAACTTCATTTTCTTCTACGACCAGGTGACTCACTGCATAGATAAGAGAGAGGAGGTTGATATCGTATACCTTGACTCCCAAAAGGCATTTTGATCTGGTATCCCACGATGATCTCACAGGAAAATTGAAGGATTGTGGGCTTAACCGCATGACAGTTAGATGGGTAGGAACATAGCTGCAGGGTAGGACCTGGAGAGTTCTAATGCATGGATCTGTGTTGTCCTGGCAAGAAGTGGCCAGTGGTGTCCCCCAGGGGTCGGTGCTTGGTCCTGGTCTTTTCAACATCTTTATCAATGATTTGGATGTAGGGGTGACGAGCTCACTGGCCAAGTTCGTGAACAACACCAAGTTATGTGGGAGCGTGGTCACGCTTGGAGAGGCTGCAGATACAGGTGGACCTAGACAGGCTGGCAAGTTGGGCAGGTTGGAACCAGATGAAGTTCAACATTGAGAAATGTAAAGTGCTCTACCTGGGGACGAACAATCTCCAACATACCTACAGGCTTGGCAGTGCCAAACTGACCAGCACCATAACTGAAAGGGACCTAGGGGTAATAATAGACCACAGTATGAATATGAGCCTTCAGTGCAATGCTGTAGCCAGCAGGGCAAATAATACTGTGGCATACATCAATCGATGCATCTCAAGCAAAACTAAGGAAGTTATTCTTCCGCTTTACTCATAATTGGTGAGACTGCAGCTGGAGTACTGCATCCAGTTCTGGGCACTGCACTTCAACAAGGATGTGGTAAAGCTTGAGAGAGTTCAGAGAAGGGCCATCCATATGATCAGAGACTTGCACTGCAAGCCATACGACAAAAGGCTGATGGACCTGGGAATCTTCAGCCTAAAAAAGAGAAGGCTGAGAGAGGACTTGGTAACAGCTTACCTCTGCTTCAGGGGAATACATCAGGGGCTCAGGAAACAACTATTCACCAGGGCGCCCTTGGGGAAAACCAGGAGTAATGGCCACAAACTCCTGGAAGACTGTTTCAGGCTTAACACTAGGAAAAACTTCTTCACAGTTAGCATATCCAGACTGTGGAACAGGCTCCCTCCAGAGGTAGTGCAATTACCTACCCTAGAAATCTTCAAGAGGAGACTGGACAGTCACCTTGTTGGGGTCACCTGACCCCCAGTTGTCTTTCTTGCCTAGTGCAGTGGGGCTGGACTGAATGATCTTGTGAGGTCCCTTCCAGCCCTTACAATCTATGAATCTATGCTATTGATAGGCCATGAAGGCCATTGAGAGTGAAGATAGAAAGGGATATAAAGAGAAGAATGATGCGAAAAGGATGGACTAGGGCAGTAGTACTAAACTTTTTTAGCCCAAGCCTACATGAATGGTGCAGGGTTGCTCCCTGTGTGCTGGGATCAAGCCCTGCACTGCCCCCATGCACCAGGACTGGGGCTCCATGCCACCTCCACCCAGCCCCATGTACTGGGATCAGGGCCCACATTACCTGCATACCACATTTAGCATGCAGTGCCACAGTCTGTGGGGATGCCCACAGTCATGGGGAGCTCTGCGGGCTGGATGAACCAGTGCCAGGGGCCAGATCTGGGCAGCACAAGCCCAGCACAGGGACAGCACACAGCAGCACTCTCCTCACCACCTTTGCCTCCCCATGCTATGGCTGCTCTAGCCTCTGCCCCTGGCACCAACAACCAGTGCCCTGGGCTCCTGCTGGCCTACTGCACCAAGTGCCACCTGTCCCACTGCCATCTCACCTCTCCTGGTTCCCTCACACACAGTGACTGCCTGCCAGGCTGCTACATGCTATCCCAGGACTGCTGCTACGCACCTGCCACCTGCACCCCATCTACCTGACCAGACCCACCAGGGACACTGGCAATGGGCTCCAGGATGCCACCACCTAAGGCCACCCTCACCCTCCTGGGCCTCTACCCTGCTGCCTCTGGGCCCACTGAGCCAACCAGTACTAGTTTCGGCACATCATCCAGCACACCTGGGATGATGAGCAGTGGGTAGAGGCCTCCTGAATGACCTGGACCACCTTCTGGGATCTTCTGGAGCAGCTCTGGACCAACCTAGAGCAGCAGAACACCAGCATGCGGCCGCCCCTCCCTGCAGACACCCACCTGGCCCTCACCCTGCTCAAGGTGGTTACACCCACCAGCTTATGGTATGTTGGCCATCTGTTTGGCATGGGCAAGGCCACTGCCATGGAGGCCATTCTGGAGGTGTGTAGCACCCTCCAGGACATGCTGGACAACACCATCCTCTGCATGCGTGAGTCCCCCCCCCCCCCTCCAGGTGGTGGCGGAGTTCCATGCCCTGGGATTCCCCCAGTGCATTGGGGGCCTGGATGCATGCCTCTCTGTCACCTGCCCACTCCATGGAGACTGCCCCTACTACAGCCACTCGCTTACTAACACAGTAAACTATGCCACTGCACAGTTAAGTGTCTCATGTAGACACACCCAACGTGTGTTCACATTTGCTTCTTGTCCATGCCAGTTCCCAAGAAGTACATTAGTAGATCAGGAGATAGGCAGAGCAACTAGAACATGTGTTTGCAGCCCGGGCAACTGAAGATCCACAGCCCTTCAGCTCCTGGATTATTCACATTCATGATCTTAGATTTTCAATATAGTTGCTGCCCATAGAGTAGGATTCTAATGGTCTTACCCCTCACTTCTAGACTGAATGGTGTACAGAGCACTAGAGTAACTGTGCTTAGACAGGGAGGGAATGCCTTGCATCACTTCCTAGTGTTATGTCTAAGTACAAGGCCAGAGAAACATCTAAACCAATACGTTTCTACCTTTTTAAGATTTGAGGCACCCCTCAATAGACTGGAGGCACCTCTTGAAAATGCCAGAACTTAGTTTTTACTTGTTTTTTTACTACAATTATTTTATTTCAATGTACTCAGAAAGACCACAACAGGTCAGGATGTTTAACATTACAGATTCATAGTTGAAGTCTCTGGTTTATCATGCGAATAATTTCTGCACACCTAATAGTGCTAACATTGTGTGGCACCGCATGACACCTTTGAAATGATTCCAAGACACTCAAGGGTGCCAGGTCTCCCTGGATGAGAATCCCTAGCCTAAATCTCAGGTTGGAAGATTGACACCTTTTCATTAGATGTTCACCTGATAGCAACTGCATTACAACAGGTCAAATTTGAGGCCTGTCAGCCTTGATGGCATTGCTTTAAATATTGCAGTGACAAAATAGTATGTTGTATTTACTGCAAGATAATATAAATCACCTATTGAAAATCTGTATCATTAATGCTATTGCTTTCCAGTGGTAGATGGCTGCAATAATGGATTAGCCTCGCCATCTCATCCTCCCACTGGAAAACAATATATACAGTACTGATCAATAATCTGATCCAAGTTACTTATAAGGTGTCAGATGTAAGTATCTCCCTCTCTAAGAGGTTTAGGGACCAGATATTTTTGCAAAATTTAGGTCAGACATTTAGTCATTTTATATAAATTAGTATAGTCCAGGGCAGCATAACAAGATCCACCCATATATAGTTATAAGGAATATTTAAATACACAATTAGATAGGCTTCTTAAACGCACATAATTTTGCTGGATCGTTTGTTTAAAATATTTCATTTATCAAGTACAATTTTCTTTAGAAAAGAAGAAAAAAAATGGAGAAGGTATGTTTTACCTCATATTAAAAAGTGGCTACTAACTGGTACTTCACGCCGAAATCTACTTGCCCAGATGCTACTGTATCATTTTAAATTTCTTATAATCATTTTATTGAAGCTATTTGAACAATTCCATTCCCCTGTTATTTTCCAAGCATCTCAACCCATCCGGAAGAACAGAAAATGCAAAAGTTAATGGAAGTAAAAGTCAAAACTAAACACTACACAAAGAAAAGCAAATTCCTAAATGAAAAATTGATTACTCAGTACCTGTCTACTGCCAACTTCTTCATTGTCAGTGAAAATTAGCTCCGTCTTTAAGTACTTTGATCAGCTTGTACATAAGCAGTTTATAATGCAGCAAGCAAGAAAATTAGTAAGTAGAGAAATAATATAACTCTGGTGCTGCTGTCATAGCTGTCTCCTGAGTCCAAAATACTAGAGTCAATGAAGTTATGCCAGGGGTTATTTGCTTCCTAATACTTTGTAGTTCTCCCAGAAAATTTCAGCATTATGGCATCATTGGGGACCAGTCAAATTTTTGTAAAAAACTTTTGAGGGATTTATAACTTGGCCTTTATTATCTGCTTCAAGCTAATACTTGACATAACAATACTCCTGCCCCCCCTCCCCCCTGCAAAAAAAAAAAATCATGGAACTAAATTTGATTAGAATTGGTTTATTTTTGTATTGTTCAAAGCAGGTGTTTGGGGGGCATTTCAGATGTTTTACTGCATTCTCTTTAGGTCTAATTATTATTTCAATCTAAATATTGCATAGTATTAGCATACACCAAAAAATCAGTGATGTAACTAGAAGTTTTGGCACTCTGGGCAGAGATGCCCAAGAACCAGGGGCTGAAAGCAGACCAAGTGCTAGAGAGCACCAAAGTATCTGTGACAGGGAGCTTTCCTGGGGCTAGATCTTGAGTTAGCCCACCCACCTGGCTAGGGCAGTTTGCCCTGACTAGTCTGCTATGACTTGAAAGTTATGATGATATATTAAAGCAGGAGGCTGCCCATTCATTGCCCTGATGCCATGGGGCACTATCCATGGCTCTGTACCTCCCATACACTGTAGCCCATGCCTTGCAGATGGCATCCAGATTATTATTGCTCCCCTGTCTGAGGCCATAGCAAACTCAGTCCTTTGTTAGCCTCATTCACCCACACTCACTCACGCTGCCCCCCTCTCACAGGGGCTTCTTGCACTCTGCCCAATACTGGGCCACTCTCTACTGCTCTTACTCCCTTTGAGCAACCCCCTTGGGTCATCAGGCTTTATTACTCACAGTCCAGCATGCAGCAACTTCAGATCCCACTAGTTCACCTACTCTACGTGGTGTCACCTTGTGCCTCTGTCCCAAACCCCTCACTGGGCAACTAGTTTCTACTCACACACTTGGGGTTAGCCCACGTACTACCCTTCAAACCAGCCCTTTCAGCCCTACGTAGTACGCCCCTGGTGCAGCCCTTCAAGCCGACCTCTACGGTCTTACTCTGCACCCCACTGCCACAGTCCTTCAGGTGCCCCAATTGCACCCTACTCTGAGTGGGCCAACACAAAAAACTACCCACTCTCAGGCCTCCAAGGTCTTACACCCCTGTTGGGCTCAGGTGCTTCCTCATAAGCATGCCTGGCCCCTACTACAACTCTCTACACTACCCACCAGATGGTGGGGGCCAGAGTTAAGGTGCCCCTACCCAACTTTCACTGGCGGGAGGGGGGGGGGGGAGGGGGGGGCAGTACCTGGTCTGGTATTTCTTGGGGGTTGTCTCACCACAGACATTCCCGCCAGACCCCTCTTCACCAGCAGGCTACAGTTTCAGGTCATGCAAAGGACCAGGAACCTCCAGCCACCCCCATAGTTCCTGCCCTTACCTCTAAGCTGTTCTAGGAGCAGTAGCTCAGCCGGCTGATGTTACTTCCTCAGCTGCTAGCAACAGACTGCTACCCTAGCCTGTGTGTGCTGGGTCCTAAAATGGCCGCCCTAATCAAGCACCTGCTGGCTGCCTGCCTCCAGCCCTTAAAGTGGAAAGCACCCCAAAGATGCATTGCCACAGAATCTTATAGCACATAAGCAGCACCCTCTGCTGCCACCACAGGACAGGCTACCCAGAGCAACCATTCTGGCACCTTCTTGTACCAGTGCCCAGGGCTAGTGTCCAACTTGCCCACCCCTAGTTACACTAGTGTCAAAGATGACTATATTATAATAGATTTTTAAAAATCACTACTATATTATAATAGATAAATAATAGATAATATATATTAAAAAAAACCAAAAAATCACTACTTCATTACAGGTTATGGTCACATATTTGGATCTGGCTACCTTTATGTTCTTGAATAAGTCTTATGATCTCTATGTTCCATTTTTATCTACTTATAAAAGCAGAAATATTTTATTCATTGGCTATTAGTAGGACCTATTCAGATGATCAGTTTAGGAGAAAGTCAGTGCCAGGGTAGTTTGGAGACAGCAGGTGCTGACATATCTGAGCTCTAACTGAAGACCATTCAGTTTTGGGGTTTTATTAGAATATTACTTTTTTAACAATCCATGTGGTGATTTGTCAACATTCTCTTAAATTCATTGGGTTAGGATTTTGTTTTTGGATTGGTTGTGTTTTTGGTTTTTTACTGAGTCCCAAATGCAACAGACATAGGAAGTCTCAAATAATTCAGAGTATAATCCTGGCTACAAGAAACTCAAAGCTCCTATTGAGCACACCCCCACAACCATGCACATGCTGTTTGCAGCATCTCAAAGCAGTCTGAGGCACCACAAACCACACACAGCATATACCCACCATTAATTAGCATTGTGGCTGTGGAGGGGTTTGACATCGGGAGATCCCAGTATCAAAAACACCAAACCACGCTGGCTGAAAAAAGTGGTGCAGCATGCGGAGCAGCAGCATGCACCACAGAAAGGGAGCCTGGCTTGTCAGAGCCATGCTCTGGCTGCTGGCCAGGCTCCAAGCAGCTGGACTGCAGCTGGTGCTGCTCTGGGAGGCTCCCAGGACCTCAGGTAAGGCTGCTTGGGCCAGCACAGGTGCTGGCCCCTGTGGCGGGCCAGTATGGGGTGCTCCTGTGCAGAGCCACCCACCTCACTGTGTCCCAACCACCTTCCAGGCTCTGAGTGCCTCCCAGGGGGCACCTCATGTCTAGCCAACCCCCTTCCTGGATCACACCTGCTAGCCTGGAAGTAGTGCTGCCACCACCCAGGGTCAGGTCTGATCCTGGCATTGTGCCCCCTAGGAAACACAGACCTAATAGTCTCTAAGGGTGCTCAACCCACTTCAAGAATTTGGGGTGCTTCCCTCAGTGTGAAGCACAAACAATGGTCTCCCTCAATTAGTCGAGCCAAGGGGACCCCAAGGTATAATCTAGACCCATTCCCAATAAGTCTCCCACAATAGGTACAAAGGAGAACTTTATTAGTTACAAGAAGTAGGTTTGGAATAGGGTACAGGGTTGAGCAGTATCAGAGAAATCCCATAGAGCAAACAGGGTGGCTGGGGTAGCCTTTGATCACACATCTGAGATACTGCAAGCTATATAACTAGTTAGATCTCAAGTAGCTTACTCATAAGTATCATCCAGAGGCAGGTAGAGATTCCCTCTGGAGGCAGGCAGTTCATTGATCATGAGTTAAGAGAGAGCAAATTTCAGATGGTCCAGCTCTTTTCTCTCCGAGTTTTGATCATGGCTACTCCCCTCCTCCTGGGCACTGCTTAACTTATATAGCCCTTATGACCTCATTTACCTGGTCTAATGGAGGCCAGCACCTGTTGGCTGCCAGCCAACCAATTTGAAATGCATCACTGGTTGCTGGGAAAACTGGCAGGGTCTCTAGAATAATAGGGAGCCCAAGCCCCTCACCCAGGTATGTGATGTCAGTCACATAGGCAGAGGGAGCAGGTTTCCCCCCTCCCTCAGGAATGTATCCTACTCAGGGTACCTAAAGAGATAGGATGTCTGCCATCTGCAGGGCCTATGTTAACCAAATTGTCACAGAGCAGAGTTTTTGGGGAGAGACAGAGGTGGCATTCTGCCACAGCCCCAGCTTCCCCTACCCAACCCAGGACATTTTGCCACATGTGCAGGGGCAACCCCATGCCAGCCCCACATACAGGGGCATATGCCATTGCTATTTTTGCCATGGCAACCGCATGCCCTTTCATGTGGGGATGCACCCGCTGACTTCAAAGTAACTAGGATTTTAACTTTTTCATCCTAATGAAACAGCTTGACATGGTGAAACACTAAAGCCAAAAATCTTGTTTCTCTACCTCACAAACTGTACTCCAGAATGGATGTGTTTACTATCCCTCAGGCAGTGAAATCCAATATTCTGCTTCCCACAGTTCACTTTTGTCTTATTGCTACAATCAGTTCCTAGACTTTTTACTAAGACATGCCAAAAAAAAACACCACCACCTCAACACAGATAAACTAAGTCCTGAACTGAAATACCCATACAAAAATATTACAGCTACTTACCACCTTTCAGTATATAATAATCACACTATACAATTTTGTATATCTGCCTACTATTCATGAACATTACACCAAACAGATAGATACTCATAGTTTATGTAAGAGCGTTTCTCCACAAATCCTAAGCCACCTATTTATGTACATATCCATGTACATTGTAATGATACTATACCAATATCTGTGTGAACACAGACAAATAATATCCAAATACATGTTTTAATACACATTACTTTTTTATGCCAGCTGTATTTAACTTTGTACCATTATTACTCCTTATATGGGTATGCATTCTTGTATGCCCACCGACATTCTATAGGACATGCTTAAGTATGTATCTGCCTAAATGTACACATTTAGAAACACATTTAGGTTAAATATTTATAGATAACATTCATAAAATGTTAAAATATATCATCATTACAGAACTATGCTACACCCCTGCAACACAGACACACCATCAACAATACTAGAACTAGCTGAGGGCAAGAACAACTTGTTCAATGACTCTTTGCCATCTCAGAAAATGCCATGATGGTTCATTGAGTGTTACTCTAAGGAATCAAAACATGGGGAACACACCCATCCCCATACCAAGAGACTCTTGCCACAGAAGTGTTATTGGCAGTTTTAAAGAAAACAGCAGCCTGTTTATCTCAGCTGATCTTCACACAAGTGTCTTCAGTTATGCCACCATTGTGTAATGGTTTGTTCTTTGTCTGGGGTTATGCTGAAATCTATGGCAGAAAAGAAAATTAGTTCTTTCCTTTGAACTTCACCGCCCATGTTTACATCAAATTACTTTTGTGCAAGCAGGCATTCTACTTACTCTAAAAACTGCAGTAAATATATATCTAAAACTCCCAGCATAAACACAACTGCTTTAATAGAAGGCTGCAAATGTACCTCATACAAATCAAATTCCATATCATCACCACCTAACACACAGTATGCCAGCTCCCCTTCTAAAAATAACACCCTATTAATAATAATTGCATATAACTAGCAGCATAGCAAGGATCTCTATAACTCCCTTTGCTGAAGTGTGCATCAGCACATCTAGAGATTCAGTGAGACAGCTGCATTTAATTTGCAAAGCTTTTACCATGATTCCTCTCCTTTCCTTCCATTTGATGTGTAACCCAGGCAGTACTCCAAGATGTACCCCCTCTCCAACTGAAGGGATCAGAGCAGGTGCACAAGCATTGTGGGAGGTGTAGAGATCCTCCTCCCCTTACAGAGCAGAGCCAGATCACTAATGGGGACTTAACCATATACCTTTTAATGAGAGAACAGTAGTAGAAACATAACAGGTATAAACCAGGGGGCATAGGGGACACTACAACACCCTGAGGGGACAGGATTCAATAAAGGTTAGACACTTACAATCATAGACATATTCATCCTGTTGACAAAAGACACGGCTAACAAAGTATAAAACACAAACAGCAGAACAAACAATACTGGTTGGCAAAATATAAAAGGCACAAAATATAAAACATCAAATAACAAGAATTATAAGACCTAGGTACCAGGGCAGGGGACACAATGACCCGCTTCCACTGCAACAAAAATTTCTCCCTGTCACTTCACTCATCCCAAGTGGGAGTTGAACTTGGATCTCCCATGTGGTAGGCAGAAACTCTACCACACAGACACCAATGCTGGTACTGCTAGGGGTCTTGACCTTCCAGGAGCCCCAGCCTCAAATCAAGCTTCCTCATCTTTTTGGAGACCTGGGAACCTCTCAGGTCACTGCTCAGATCCTTGCTGGAGCTGGAGAACCTCTCCTGCTGGCCACAGCCTCTTGTAGGGGATCCTGGAGCCCAGCGGGGAGCCTCTCCTGCTGGCTGCATGCCGCACTGCTGAGGGTCTGCAGGTCCCATTTCTTCAGGTTCTCCTGAGGCAACTGCTCCCACTCCGCTGGCCCAGCTCTTCGATACTCCTTCCTTGTGGTCCCTCGCTGGTCTCCCCTGAGTCAGCTGTGCTGCCTCTTTTATCCCCCTCCAGGTGACCCAAGGGGCCAATCAGGGGACATGGAGGGTGAGGCTCTGGGGCTTGATTGGTGAGGAAAGGGAATTCCAAGCCCTCTAATCATCTTTTACCCTTTCAAAACCCCTGGGCTAAATCACTACCAACTAGCCCATAACAGATGTTTTAGGGCTTGAGCCCACTCCCACCGAAGTCAATGGTAGAAATCTGATGTAAGTGATGTCCTGCATCTGTACAGTAAATTAAAAGCTAAGGCCATTGTGACAGGGTGCCTGAAGCACCCTGCCATGGACAGAATGAGAAAGAAACAAAAGGAAAAAACTTACCCTGAGGAGCAGGAAGAGCCATGGCAAACCTGGAGACATCAAACGCCATGCTCAAAACAACCAGGGGAGTCAGCTGGGGCCACAGCAGATCAAAGGCTGTCGCGGCAAACCCAGCCGCCAGGGTTCAAACCTGAAAAGAGGAAAGTGGCATGGGAAGAGAACAAAGAGAAAAAAAAGAGAGAAACCACACCGGAGAGCAAAGGAAGAACAGCTGGGTTAGGCAGGCAGTGAATAGGAAGCTGCCATGGCAGACCCACTTGGAGAGAGGGAGATTTAAGGGATGCAGAGAGAGCATCCTGGGGTCAGAGGAAGGGAGGAAGAAGAGAAGATAAGAAAACAGGCGAGGGGAGGAGATTGACTGAGGAGCCAAAGTAAAAGCTCTGGCCTCGCAACTTACCTGACAAGACCCAGGGGGGAATTGGAGCCGATGGAGAGGCTTGAGTGACTGGTGAGTTCAGTACCGGCGGGTGAAGAGAACCACTCTGGGGACCTAGGAGAAGAAGATGACATAGGCAAAGTTACTCCCCAGAGAGGGGAGGAGGAAGAGAGAGTGGGTCCCAGCCACAGGAGGGTGACGGGGGGAACCAGAAGAGAGAGAAACAACTGTCTTGGGTCCCATGCAGGGAAGAACAGAGCAAACAGCCACTTAGACAAGGACCCTAGTCAAGGGCCCTTTGAACAGGAATAGGAATATCAATCTTACAGGCAATCAACAATGCCCAGAACATCAGGTGTAGTGAGGGCAGGGGATGGGAATGGTGGAGCCCTGTAAAGAATCGCCGACATCTTGAGTCCATAACTATTCTCAGTTGTCTCCCAGAAGTGTCTAAGCGTATCTCCCATAACACCAAAGGCATGGCAGACAATCTACAATGATGAGACACTACTATTCCAGCTGGGAGGTAACATGATTCTGGGCAGCACGTCAACCCCCTTACAACCATGATTCAGCAAGGCACTTAAACACGTGTCTAGTTTTAAGTACATAGTAGTCTCACTGGAGTTGATGCCATTGTTCATATATTTAAATTAGACATGCTCCTAAGTACTTTACTGCTGAACTGGGGTCTAAACCTTGAGAAAGCCTGAATGTGATGGGTTCATGAGTAGCGTATGTTGACTTGGTTATTTGGATGTTTAATATAATAAAAAGTGTCTCTGGCTCAGATCAAGTTTAGTTGAGTAAAGCAAGGGACTCTGGGGGAGGGAGGGAACAAAAAAACAAACAGGCAGGGAAAAATGGCTACAGGAAAGCCCCACAATAATTGGAGATCAAAAGAACTCTCACAGATTTAAAAATAACTTTTCTCTTCTCAGCAGCTTCTTCAGGGAATCAAGCTGCCAAGGTTAGCACTAAGAGATGGTAAAATTTTAATTAAGACAGACAGACAGACATCTTGACTCTTCTTAAAAATTCTCTTCTTCCTCTCAATCTTTGTTCCTGGTGTTAAAATAAACACTAGGTGTGAAGCAGCAAGAATTCGATTTGGATTTGGCCAATTTGGAGGGACAGTGATTCAATTCTGTGATTCAAATCACTGTCCTGATTTAATTCAGTTGATTTGAATCCAAAGATTTGGTGCTGATCCAGAGATTCAGCGATAGACTAAACAGGCAGCAGCCCTCGACCACGCTGGACACAGCTGCCTCCAGCTAGTAAGTCTTTTGTGGTGGGCAGAGGGGGGGAAGTGGTGTGGGGGCGGAGGTAGATCAACACCCCCACAATGAGAGATTAGGACTGGGGCTAGGACAAGCTGCCCAGTTGGGGGGGAGAGGTTGCAGGACTCAGGGAGTGGGGGTCCTGCCACTGCGCGCTGCCAGTTCAGGAGGGCATAGGAGCCAGTGTGTGCCCCCTGGACCTGCACGGCACGGCACGGCACGGGCTGGGCCAGGCTGCGCTCCATGGGGCAGGTGGAGCCAGGGTTGCACTCCGGGCACCTAGCCCCAGCTGCAGCCTGAAGCACAGCACTGGCTTTGCCCACCCTGCAGAGTGCAGTGGAGTGGGGGCTATAGGGAGGCTGCAGCCACCCTAAAATTCCCCATAGCCCCTGCCACCGGCCCCTCCCCAATCCAGGTGCACACGCCTGCCCCCAATGCCCTGCCACTGCTCACCCAGCCAGGGCACAGCAAAGCAAACCCATGGCTTCTCCCAGAGGTGCAGGAAGGCTGGAGTGACTTCCACCGTGGTGCACCACTTGTCTCAGGCAGCGCAGTGGCACTGTCCCATGCCTCCCCACCCCTATTAGGTAAGTGGCGGGAAGGCATAGCCCCTATTCCCAGAGCCTTCTACCATGCATCTGGAGTGCAGCCTGGCCCAGTCCACCCCATGCAGTTCTGGGAGTACATGCTGGCTCCCATGCCCTCCTGGACCAGCGGTGTGCAGTGGCAAAAGCCCCTGTCCCCGAGTCCTGTGCCCCCCTGTGTCCCCAGCTGGGCAACTTGTCCTAGCCCCAGCCCCAATCCCTCACTTGTTGTGGGGGCATTGATCTTCCCCCCACACGCCCCTTTCCTCCCCCTTCCACCCACCACAACAGACTTACCAGCTGGAGGCAGCTGTGCCCAGCATGGTCAATGACTGCTGCCTATTTAACTCTATGGTGAAATCTCTCCAAATCTATTCAGAGGCTTCCGATTTGATTCAAACCTTTTAATAGGTCTCCCAATTCAATTCGACTTTGGAGATTCAGCCACCAAATTGGGCTAAATCTCCTCCAAATTGAATCGGCTACCAAAGCTTCGCACAGCCCTAATAAACACTTTAATTTTTGGAAGGCAGTCTGATGATGACTGTCTAGCCCTAGTCACAGATTTCTCAAGGGAAGAATTGCATGTACTCAAGCTGTACTGGACTTATTGGCTAAGGATGCTTTCTACACAAGATCCTGCAGTCCAGAGCCAGGTCTCAGAGTGGGAGAACTGCAGAATCCATCCTTGTATAGATTAAGGGATGAGACCCAGCACCAGAGGGCTGCTCTCAGAAAGACTGGAGATAGGGCAGAGCTGCAACTACCTCCTGTAACTTTGACACTGAGTACCTGCAGTGAGTTTCTTGGTTATAGAATGGGACTTGCCCACATCCTGAAGGGAGGCTGCTTATAAGACACCACTGGTATTTGGTAGGGTTGTGCAAAGCTTCAGTCCCTGATTCCATTTGGCAGAGATTGGCCTGATTCAGTGGCTGAATCTCTCAATCTGATTCAAATCAAGAGACCCTTTAATCCCTCCAAATCAAATCGGAACCCTCCAAATCAATTTGGAGAAATTTAGAAAGATTCAGTGGTTCAGACATAGACACAGCTTTAAATCTTTTTTCTACATACTTCAAGGTACCAGGCAGCTCATGAATGCTGTAATGCCGGGGCAGATGGAGCATCCCAATTCTGGTCCACTTCCGGGTCCACCAAGGCGCATGCTGGGGGGGCCCCCCGTGCCCCCCCTGCTTGGTGACTGGTGCCTCCTGGGTCAGGGGGACACCCAGGTTCCCCCCACAGACAATCACTGAGCCAGGGGGACCCCCCCAGCACATTCCCCGGTGGACCCAAAAGTGGACTGGAAGTACTTCCAGTTCACTTCTGGGTCACCATGGGCCCACCCCCGCCCCCCCCCCACACACTCCTGTGGGACTCTCCATCCGCCCCATCATAGTATTCATAAACTGTGCCTGGTACTTCGAAGTATGTAGAAAAAACATTTAAAGCTGTGTCTATGGCCGAATTGCTGATTCTCTGAATCAGCATTGAATCTTCAGATTTGGATTTGGCCAAATTGAATTGGGGACGGTGATCCAAATCAATGAATCAAATCACTGTCCTCGATTCGGGCCGAATCTGAATTGAATATGGCTCATTTCACACACCTCCGGTATTTGGGACTTATAAGTGCTCCTGTATGAAATATTGTATTTTTAGTAATACACACACACAATTAATACTATTATTATATATAATATCACAGGAATAGAAAAACCCAAGAGGCAAGACTGATTTTCAGTGCATTTCCATTATTTTCATAGAATTGATCTGGACTGCCCACTATAGACATTTCTTCCAAGAACCCCTCCAAAGCAGCTTCAGATTAAATACAGAATGGACCAAAGACCCTAATTGGCAAGAGACTCTAGACCACACAGAATTTAGTCCTTTTCAAAACAAGGAGAGAAGGGGGCAGGGGAGATTACTGAAAGATTGGATAATACACAGTCAAGCAGACGAGCATGCTAAATTCAAGAGCTGGAAGCAACAATGGGCATGAGGACAGTAACTCTTTCAGTTTCAACCTGACACAGCTATGCCTTTTGAAAACAATAGCATGAAACCACAGAAGCAAGTCTTCTGAGAAGGGATAACAGCCTGTTTTGTCCTCCTGGGCCCAATGGTGCTGATAGAACATAGGAAAGTAGGGCTGGAATGGACCTCATGAGGTCATCTAATCCAGCCCCCTGCTCAAGGCAGGATCAGGCTGACTACATCAACCCAGTCAAGCATCTGTCTAACCTGCTTTTGAAAGTTTCCAAACATGGAGAATCAACAGCTTCTCTAAGAAGCCTGTTCCAATGCCTAACCACCCTCATAGTCAGAAACTTCCTCTTAATTTCTAGTCTAAATTTCCTCTGATGCAGCTTGAGGTCATTGTTCCTAGCCCTGTCTCCTGCAGCCACAGAGAAAAACCTATCTCCAACCCGTCTACAAATCACTCTTCAGGTATTTAAGACTATTATCAAATCCCCCATCACTTCTCTCCTCTCCAGGCTAAATAAGCCTAGTCTTTTCAGCCTTTTCTCATAAGTCTCATTTCCTAGGCCATTAATCATTTTGAGGCATGTTATGAGTCACCATCAACCAGACCACCAGACCACCCTTGCTTCCTCAATATACTACTGCTCCTCAACTCCAGATCTTGGAGGTCTGAAGGACTCCTATGTCAGAGACAATGACAATAGCAGGAAAAACATCTCTTTCTCAAAGGAGCATAGGACTGGAAGGGACCTCCTAGGACATCAAGTCCAGTCACCTGCATTTACCAAAAATTTGTGCAAAGGGTCCTCAAGGGCATTATTCAATTCCTTTTGCACACAATAACTGCAAAGCTTGTTATAAAAACTCTAGAGTGCCACAGGTGAAAAACCAGGCAGACTAGGGCACTTTAATGACTGCCCACTGCAATAGCAGAAAATTATATTAAAATGTGCTTAGATGATCTTAGGCGTGGACAATACCCTATGCTACAAAGGAAGATACAAAAACACCAATGGTTCTTCCCAAGCTGATCTGAGGAAGAAAAATTCTTTCTGACCCCAAATCTGATATACAATCTTGTATATGCAAGCCAGACTCACCAAATAAGCACCTGAGAAGTTTCTAACAGCTATTAGAAGGATCATTTTATTTGCATGTACATTTTGAAAGCTGAGCAGCATAGAATGCAGGCGGCAGGATATTCACACTTCAAAGCTCTTTCCTCAGTGACAACCACTATCCTTATCTCCTGGTGACAAGCTAGAGTATGTATTATTTGATTGCTCCCACTCAAATCCATCTCTGCAAAGGTCCCTCTGTGGTATGTGCTTTGTACATCAAGATGCTGAGTTCACATGTTAGAAAAAAAAAGCCTCCATAGTTAGGAGCTAGATCATCTTCCCACTTACTATTGATTTCACCAGGGAATCTCAGCTGATGTCTATGAAAGCACATTGCTATGGAAGTGAGGAAGTTGACAGCATGTTCATGCTGCAGACTGCAGTGCCGTGTAGATGTATACAAGCTTGCAGTGTAGACACAACCAAGCTAATATGAAACAAAGAAGCTCTGGTCCTGGAAGAAGTCTAGTTGAAGTGGCACAGAGATTCACATAGGCTAGGGACAGACATTCAAAAAGCCAGAGCCTGAACTGATTCGACCTTTGCAGGTTAGTCTAACCTGCCTAGGCTGAACCGATTTGTAACCGGACAAACATGCTTTCTGTACTGAGGCAATGCGGGCACATGCCTGCAGTTGCTCAGGCCAGGGGCCAGGGGGCTCTAGAGTGGCCTTCGTCTGCAGGGAAGCTGTGGGGGAGTGTGGCCAACCCAGGCTGAACTGGCTAGAGAAGGGTTTAATTCCCCCTGTCCCTGTGCCACCAGCAGGGACCGGAGCTGGGTCTGCCCGGCACTCCCCCCTCGCTCCCTGCCCATAATAGGCCCCTGGCTGTCCCCTTCACCAGAGACCAGAAGGAGGAGGAATAACCCTGTTCCTGCCCGGCCGTGCCTCCTCCTTGCTGCTGCAGCAGCAGGCGGCAAGACCCTTATTGGGGGAAGCAGCCCCTGTCATACTGCAGGGGAGCATTAGCCCCTTGCCATCGTTGAGGGGCTGCACTGTGGGGCCGTCAGAGCTGTGGCTTGTTGCATGAGGCAACACTGGGGTTCCAAGTGGTCCAGAGCCCTGCAAGCCCCCTGCAGCACTCCACAGCGCAGCCCCTCTTGAGAAGGGGCTCACACTCCGAGAAGCCAGGCGCAGCCCTCACCACTGTTCTGTGCTGGGGCAAGCCCAGTCCTGGCAGGAGGGGGTTACTCAGCCACTGGCACCAAAGCACAGTTTGTCCAACTGGGCTGCAGCTGCCATTGCTCTGTGCTGGGGCCAGTGGCTGAATAAGCCCCCTCCAGCCAGGAGGGAGCTAGCCCCTACATTTAGTAGGATGTTATCTGATTTCTTTATGCTAAATGCATTCTCTTTTCCTTATTTTGAAAATCCCAAACAAATTAAGTGACATTATTATACTAATGCAGACAGTGTTGGAGACATTAGAACCACTGCTATATATTGATAACAATCAGGATGCAAGTCTCTGGTATTACACTGATTTGTAAGTGAATAACCTGCTTATGAATCAGATCTGACATGATGAGAAGGGTAACTGTATATTCTACAACCCATATTGGTTACTTTGGTGGTGTTTCATACTCATAAGGTTTTTCTGGCCAATTTAAAAACCCATAGCTTTAAGCACTTCCAAAACTGAAAATAATGTGAGCATACAATGGTAGTAACAGCTGTGGTGATATAGAGCATGCTCTAGAAAATGAGCAAAATGAAGTAAGAGAGATTTTTCCAGATTGTGGCTGCACAGAGCAGGGACAGAGTCTAGTCTTGAGCTAACTCACCCTCCTTTTCTGATTTAGGCTAACAGGAGCAGCTAGCACATAGTAAAATTGCCTATAAAGGAGTGGGCTTGATTAGTGGAACATTAAGACCATTAAAAAGGAACGACGATCATCAACACCTGTGGTGTGATAAACAACAAGATCATAGGAAAGTATGCCATCAGAAGGCCATCTAAGTCTAGCCCTCTGCTCAACACAGGATTATCCCTGACTAAACTATTTTAGCCAAGTGTCTGTCCAACTTGTTCTTGAAAACTTCCAAGGATAGAGATTCCACAATTTTTCTAGGTAGCCTGTTCTATTGCTTGCCCACCCACATAGCCAGAAAGTTCCTCCTAATTGCCAACCTTAATTTCCTCTGCTGCAGCTTGAGGCCATTGCTCCTAGTCCCATCATCTGCAGCCAGAGAAAAGAGCTCATTTCCATCCTTTCTTAATTGACCTTGAGGTATTTGAAGACTGGTATCAAATCCTCCTCAGTCTTTTCTTCTCGAGGCTAAATAACCCTAGTTCTTTTAGCCTTTCTTCTTAAGTCATACTTCCTAGGCCCCAAAACATTTTTGTTGCCCTTTCCAAACTGTCCACATCTTTCTTGAAGTGTGGGGCCTAGAACTAGACACAGTATACCAAGTGAAGCCTCACAAGTGAGGAAGAGAGAAGAAGAATCACATTTGTAAGGGACATTCCTGTTAATACAACCCAATATAGCATTGCCTTTTTTTTTTTTGGCAAAAGTTGGCCTTTTTTGCAAAACTGATGTCTCATGTTCAGTGTATGGTCCAGTGTAAGCCCCTGGTCCTTCTCTGCAGTACTGCAGTCTAGCCAATTATTCCCTGACTGTGTGCATGCAATTACTCCATCCCAAGTGCAGGACTTTACATTTGAACTTGTTGAATCTCATATTATTGTGGACTGGTTTTTCAGTCAAATTCAGGATGTTCTGGATGCTAGTCTTACCCTTCAAAGCTTAGGTAAACCCAACATAGTGCCTGTAATGGGTTGCCACCTCAGGGCCTTGTCTACCAGACTTTGCTTCCAAAGCTTCTCTCAGAAAGCTTTAACAACAAATAAATCGAGTAAACAAACAAAGAAACAAAAAGAGCTTACTGTCCCAGACACTGGGAAAGGTCCACTGTGGCTCTAGACATCCTACAGGCTTGCCCTCCTCATAGCCCAGACATCTATCTCTGGTGCTTCTTCTCCGCACTGCACTCTGGTTCCCTCAATAGCTTTCAACAGCTACAGCTCCTCAGCCAGGCTGGCCGTCTCCTCTTAAGGCAACAGGCTTAATTACAGTGTCATCTGAAAATCTGCTAAACATGCAACTCAATCCCATCATCCAAATTATGTATTGCCTTAGATTCTTAATGAAAATATCATGACAGACCATGTTAAAAGCCCTGCTAAAGTCCAGGTTTAACACTCCCCTCCCCCCATCCACAAAGCCTTGTCATAGAAGGAAATCAGGTTGGCCAGGCATGACTTGTTCTTGGTGAAGCCACGCTGGCTCTTCCTGATCACCTTGTTCTCCTCTATGTGCTTCACAATAGATTCACTGAGGAACTGCTCTATGATCTTTCCAGATCAGGCTGACTTGTCTATAATTCCCTGGATCCTCCATTTTTTCTTTTTTAAATATGGGCACTTTATTTGCCTTCTTCCAAGCATCCAGGACCTCACCAGACTCCCATGAATTCTCAAAGAGGATAGTTAGTTAATGGTTCTGAAATTACCTCAGTCAATTCCTTCACTTCCCTAGGTGCGTTCCATCTAGCCCTGCTGACTTGAAAGCATCTAGCTGCTCTAAGTATTCCCTAAACTGTTCTTCTACTAACATAAGCTGTTTGTCTCCTTCTCCATCTTTGCCTCCAACTGCATGTGTCACCTGATAACTAATCCTATTTGTGAGACTGAAGTAAAAAGGGATTAAGCCTTCTCTGCCTCATTTGTAACTAGATTGCCTTCCGCATTCCTAAGGGATCTCTGGTTTCTTTGGTCTTCTTCTTCCTCTTGACCTACTTGCAGAATTTTGTTGCCTTTTATGTCCTCTGCCAGGTGCATCTAAAATTCCTTATTTTTGTCTCTGAATGCCTATACAATACCCTTATGCTCTTCCCTAGTACTATGATCAAGTTTCCAATTTTGAAGGATTCCCTTTCGAGTTTCAACTGTTTGAAGACATTGCTGTCTTGCCCAGCTGGCCTTCTGCTGTACTTAACCATTCTTCTATTGCATCAACATAACTTACTTATACACCTTTAAAAGGGCCTCCTTAAAGTACAGCCAGCTATCTTAGATTTCTTTTTCCCTTAAATTTGCTTCTCGAAGATCCTGTTCACCAGTGCCCTAAGTTTGTTAACGGGCTATTAAGTCATAGTAATGCTGCTGTACTGTGAAGCAGGAATCAAAGAAGGGTGCTTCTATCCAGGCAGAAAATCAGCTTCCCTGCTTAATGCAACATCCCCATTTTTGTGGAGGAAAATATGTGTTGTATGTAATAAAATACTAGGGGTGGGGTGCTGTGTGCATGCACATATCTACCTCTAACCCCAAATATAATTTTAGTGATCTACTCAATGAATTAAGAAAAGATTAACTCTCCAAAAGGCTCTATCCTCACAAACTACATCATGATCAGCAATTAAAGATCAAATCCATACAACCTTTTGTCATTTTTTTTCATTTTACAAGAGTAATAATACATGCAGAGAGGATTGACTGATTTTGTATGAAAAACATCAGCTGTATCTTTGGCTATCAACTCCTCATAGCTAGTCATTGATTAATCTCTGGAAAGTCCTCTGCATTTCTTAGAAACATGGGGTTGGACGGGACCTCAAGAGCACATTTAATGCACCAAGATGGGATTATCCCCAGCTGACATTTCTCTAATACATTCTTAAAAACCTCCAACTTCAACAAGAAGAAATGCAAAACTCTAGAACTCTTGGTTCAGAGATAATACCTTTTATTATATTTTTCTGTGATTTCTTAGTTGGTCTAATAAAAGGTATCATCTCTGAACTAAGAGTTCTAGAGTTTTGCATTTCTTTTTGTCTAAGACCAACACAGATACCAAACACATCCCTCCAATTTCAACAGGACTGCTAAAGGGTCCTGTTCTGCAAAGTTCTGAGAGTCTCCTATGAGGAATGCAACCACCCTCTTATTGCCCGTTAAACTTCTAAAGACTTATGTATGCTCAGTGTCACAGAAGTTCAAAACACATGGGAATTAAATTTACCACCAATTCTAAGTAAGCATCGTTTTGAGTTACTTAAAACAAACCTTTGGCCAGTGTGTACAGAACTTCCAGGAGATGGCAAATCCTGTCTGTCCATCCTGCTTTTTATAATGATCAGATTTCCCTGTCTGTATTGTCTCAGAGTGGAAGGGGTGTTCCAGTTGCTTGCATCACACTAGTTCTTTTTCATCTTCCCTTTTGCCTGCTATTGCAGTAGCAGGTCTTTCACAGAAGTGGTGAGGGGGTACATGCACAAGGTAAATGCTTCAAGACAGTTTTCTTGTTTGCTGAATATGTATAACTCTCTGAAGCCTCACCAAAATGGACTAAATTATCTGGCAAGCAAGTTACTGAGGGGCAGGGGGGGCAGTTCTTTAAAGGAAACTATTCTTTTGGTGGTTAAAGAAGGTGGGTGGAGTGTAGGAGTCAGAGTACATGCATGACTGCACATTTTGAAGGGAAGAGAAAGAAAGCATTTAGTCCATGTGAGCCAGAACCATGAGCACTTGCCCATGTACTGTGGAACAAACTAGGATTGAAGTCTGAAGCAAGATTTCTTGATTTTTATGGCACTCCACAACTTCACACTTAAAATTCTACAACAATCTTAATTAATTTTCAAATTTTTTTCTGATATTTTGGCACTGAATGTGAATATGAAAAACAATTTGCAGAGCAACCTCGATGTTAATCTGTTTGTCATCATATTCAGACTTGACACTGTCCTCATCTTCTGAGTTCTCTTGTATTTCAAATTTGTATACTGAAAATGCCTACCTGTACTATGAGTCGGGAGGACACAGAGGAGGTTTGGACAGTCAGGCGGGGGGGGGGGGGGTAATTGGGGTTTTTGATAAGATGTAAAAAGCTGTTCAAGTACATGAGATAAGCACAGTATCTAGCTGTTCTAAAATGAGCAATGGTGAAATAAAATGACAATTGTCAAAATTGTTAACTCTCTGCTTCAGAAAGAAAATTGCCCTTTTGCAGATGACACCTTTCAGAGCTTTTGTTCCAGCTTGTGTGAAGATTCTGAAAACAATAGTGCCTTGGCTTATATGTAGGCAAGTTTCTTTAGGTAAATCTGATATATTTTATTAGACCAACTCAAATAGTTGGAAAAAAACTTCTTTGCAAGCTTTCGGGTACAAACATCCTTTGTCAGGCTGAGGAAGCATCTGCAGCCAACTGTAGATGCTTCCTCCGCCTGATGAAGGGTGTTTGTGCCTGAAAGCTTGCAAAGAAGAATTTTGATTAGAGTTGGTCTAATAAAAGATATCAGATTTAAGTAAATAACTTTGTTTGCCTATGTCCTTAGACCAACATGGCTACAACCTATACCCTTGGCTTATATGTAATATTTTTAAGGTTTTCTCTGCAACAGCCGTGGGACTTTTGAGTCTAAACTTTTTATTTTAAAAGTACTAGCAAGGGGTGAGTTTCTGCAAATCCTATGGCTTCAGAATGCATCCATCTCATCTGTCCATGTGGGTATTCAATGCCCCCATCCCCACAGACTCTGTACACCCATCCCAACCTTCATGTTTATAAATGCCATTCTCTCAGCATCCCTCTGTCAATGATAGTAATAAAAAAATGATTTTTTGTGAGAACAAAGAAAGTAAGGACAGGGTTACTAGAGGTCCAACTGTTGCTATGTTGCACAAAACATAAGGGAATCACCTGTGGTAAAATGGGTTTTGCCCAAAACCTTAGATAGTTTCACCTGACAGCTAATCATGTATTGTATGAGCAGTGAATTAACTAAGATTTTAACCTGGGCAACCAAGACCTAGCAGCAAATTTTTGAACAGAAGAATTTTGTTTGTTAGTGACCACAACTGATAACATAGCTGGTGCTGTGGCCATCCTTTCTAATTTCAGGGACCTTTTAAATAAAGTTCCACTCCAGAAACCAAGCATGAAAGGATGGGAATGAAAAGTCTTTGATAGATAAGATATTACAAGAGACTGTCAGCATCTTGGTAGGAGAATGAAATAACACTCTGGATACTGTCATTGAAAACAATAATGAAAGAGTACACCATTTTCTTTACTGAAGTACTATCAAATCTATGGTACTGCCACACAACATATTTTTTCGTCCAAAGGTGCCAATTTCAAACTATGACTATTGATCTCTATCTAACACTCAAAATTAACTGCACCACAGAGGAAAAGTGGCACCAAATCGTTTGAGAACATCAAACAGTAAAAATCCAATGGGGTCAAATCAAGGTCAGGGTTTGATGAGTAGGGTGTCATAAATTTAATCCATTTTGTCTAACATAACATATAGAGTCGGGATTGGGTTTTTTTCCTAATGCATTTTTTTAAACTAACTTCACTCTAAAGTATTCCAGCGCCAGACTTCAACTTTTTCATTATTGTTTTTCCATGACTGGAGAGATTAGTTGAAATGGACTGAAATGCAGATGGCAACTATGCCTGTGTTTATTTCCTAATGAGTCATAGGATTCTTTTTTGCTTTCCTTCACATCATTTCAGAATATAAAACATTTATCTTGAGGGAGGCTTGAGAAACCAAAATGCACTGTTAAAAGCCCCATTCCAGCAATACACTTAAGCACATACAAATCTTCAATCATGTAAGAAGTCTCATTGACTTAAACTCAAATTCAGTCATGACTGGTAAATCATTACCATGAATTTGTAAATCTGCAGCCTACATGGAATTAGATTTTTCAAAAGCAATTACATGGTGTAGGAACCTATGTCTCATTTTCAAAAGTGACGCATACACTTAGAGTGGGATGCAATAAAAGGCTTAGGTAGAATTGAGCACCTAAATCCAAAATTAGAAGAAAACTAAAAAAAAACCCCACTCAGCTGCTGGGTAACCCTGAATGTGCCTAAACTCACTAGTCACTCCCCTGTTTGTCTTTAAGCTCCCCAAGTGTAGAGTTCTACTTCTGCCCAGACCCAAAATTGCTCCAGGTTAAGCAACTTGGCCTAACTCACAAAAGAAGCACAATCTGAATGTAGAAACTAGGCATTCCTTGGCCTAAGTTTTCTAAAGGATCTAAGCAGGTAGGATCTGAGACCAACTACCACATGCTGAGAGGATTAAGTTTCTAATAGAATACAGTTGTGACCACTTTTATTTAAAACCATGAGAAAGAGATGGAGATGATAGGGTGTCATGATCATTAAAACAGACTAATGGTTAGAAAACTCATGCAGGAAGTGGGAGTGCTAGTTTCAAAGCAGCAGGACTTTATGAGGTTAGTCTTGGTGTCAATAGATTGACTATTACTTTGAGAACGCCCACAGATCAGGTAAGGTCCTGGGAGAAGACTGGAAAAGGGCAACTATTGTGCCCATCTTAAAAAAAAAGAAGAAAACAAGGAAGATCTAAGGAATTACAGACTACTCAGTCTAACTTCAATACCTGGAATGAAGCATATCCTAAAACAATAGATTTGTAAGCACTTAGGCCACATCCACACAAGCTAGCACGTGTCTTTTAAGCATCTCAAAGCAGTTTGAGATGCCGCAGGAGGCATGCCACGAGCTAAAACAAAATGTTCCCCATACTACATATTTGCAGCATGGATTCTAAGTTTGGTACTGGGGAATCCCAGTATCAAAAGAAAATGTGCTGGAAAAAATTGGAGGCTGGGTCCTCCAAGGAGACACTAGTCCCCAGTCGGAGCATCTCTATGCCTGCTGCATGCCCCCGCTGCTCCAGCATGCTGCCTCAGAATGCTGGAGGAAATAGAAGTGGGACATAGCTAGCAGCAGTGGCTCAGAGCTGGCTGGGACTCAGGCTCCCCGGCATCCAGGGTCTGCATTGGGCCCAGGTACAGCAGCAGGACCAGGCAGGATGCCTTGCAGCTATGCAAGGGGGCCAGCTGCATGTGTGTCCTGGATATGGAGGTGTCCCGTTCTCAGCTCCAGGCCAGCAGTAGAGTCAGGAGGACCCAGAGGCTGCAGCAGGGACCATGGGCGATCCAGGTAAAAGGGACATTGGGGTGAGGGGGGCACTGGGGGTGGAGGGACCGTGTGCTGTGTGGGTGGGGGACTGTGTGGGATGGGTGGGTCCCTGGCCTACCCGCCCGCCCACCCCCCCTCCCATAGCACACAGTGCCTGCTGCCAGGGGTAGCAGTCAACAGCAAGCCCTCGGGGTGCTCATGGCCCACTGGAGCCAGAGTCCCAAGACAAGGTTACACATGGAGCATGGAGCCAAACTCGCCTGCTGGAACATGCCCTGAAGCAGAACCAGGCCGACTTCTGCCACCACCTGGAGCTCCTAGTACTGCAGGCAGGAGCTGCATGCCATTGGGCTAGGCAAGGTCCTGCCTCCACATGGTTTACATGCCACCAGGCCAGGCCGGCTCCTGCCTCCACTTGGTGGGCACGTGGAAGCAAGAGCAAGCCTGGCCCAACAGCATGTGGCTCCTGCCAGGGGCCCCAGGTGGCAGCAGGAACTGGCCCAGTCCTGCTTGGAGACATGCATCAGTGGGCCAGGCCAGCTCTGTGCACCATGTGTATGCCTCGGAACTCAGGCAGTGCCACACCTCTGCCTGCAGTGGGGCATGAGGGCCCCGAGGACCCACTGCTGGCTGCTGCCACCAGCAGCGGAGATTGTGCACCATAGGCGGGGGACAGGTGGGTGTGGTGTGGCCCTCCCCACAAACTCCACACCCACAAACCCTACCAACTCACCCCCGCAGTCTACCCACAAGCCCCATACCCATGAATGCCCCCACAATCTACCTACAAACCCCCGCCCCCACAGACCCCTCCCACAAATCCCACATGCACAAATCCTCGCACAACCCCCCCATACCCCTCCACAAACTCCCCCAAATCACCCCACAAACCCCACTCACAGTCCCCCCCATGAACCCCACATCCTCCCCCACAAAACTCACACCCTGCATACCAGCCACCAAATTGGACAGGACCTGCTGGCATGTGCCACCGCTGCAGGGGCAACTGCCACACTGCAGCCCTGCCCAATGCCTACACTGATGCTGGGACATGAGGGGTGGGGGGGTGCCCCTCATGCCCCTCTACCCCCCTGGCCTGGGGGGGCCTCCTGGTTCCAGGAGCCACTTGGGGAGGGTGATGGGCTAGGGGGAGGGATGGAGGTGGCAACAGCAATGGGTGATGGCCAGTGGGGAACTGAGGTGGCAGTGGTGTCTACATGTGTATGTGAAGGGCCAGGGGTGGCACCAGGGCTGTTGGAGAGAGAGAGAGAAATGGGGAGAAGTGGGGGAGCACTCCAGGAAGGTGCGATCACCAGAGCCAGGCTTGGGGCCCCCCGGGCCCCTAGAGCAGCCTGTGCTAGGGGAGCCCAGACTGGAAGGGAAGGGGTTTACTCAGCCTGGTTCCTGAGCCCCAGTCAAGGGCTTCCCAGGAATGGTGTAGGGATCACTGGGGCCTCAGCACAGGTACAAGGAGCAGAACAGCAAGGGCTGGCACTATTCAGAGACACAAAGCAGCAGGTGGGACAGCTGCAGCTAATATGTCCTGGTGCTAGGAGGGAGCTGCTGTGGGTCAGAAGTGAGGGCCACTGGCAGGTCTGTGGGTTGAGAGTGAGAAGCATGGGCAGGGGCAGAGCACCAGCATATGACTACTGCTCAGTGCCACAAAGCAACTGTGGGTCTAGCTGCAGCTGTCCCCACATCCTGGTAAGTGAAGGGGCAGAGTGACCTCTGATTTTTCTATGATAAAAAAAAACTAAAAGCAAATGCCAAAGTGTATAGATATTTAGAATTGGGGGGGGGGGGGGAGTTAATAATGATACAGGCACTCTTAGGCTTCCAAATTGCTTTAAAATTGAAAATATATCAAGAAAACATTGCTCAACTGATCTCTGTCTATATAGTGATGTTTCATTTTAATCATGAAAAAACAGATTTGGGGCATTTTCATGAGAGAATTTGGGGGGTTTTAATCAGAGCATTTGCTATGTTTAAACAGGGAACACCAAGATCCCTGCTGGTGAGGCAAGCAGCAGCACCCAGGCAGAGGAGCCTGCCCAGGACTGGCACTGGGGACCCAGCCGGAGGGCAGATGAGGTAGCTGACTTCCTGGCCATTTGGGGTCAGGAGAACACACTCTGACAGTTCAAAGCAAGCCACTGCAATGAGCACATCTTCTGGGTGACAGCTGCCCAGATGGCAGAGTGCGGGCACAGAAATACATGACAGCAATGCTGCCCAAAGGCCAGCTATGCAGCCACAGCCCATTGGCAGCTGGCCCAGTGGTGCAGGAGGCTCTACTGCAGTCATAGATAGAGGAAGAAAATATTATTTGGTGGGACTGAGCGCATGTCTCAGCACAAGAACTACAACTCCCATTGTGCTCTGTGCGGTACAATGCATGCACAGTTAGCCTCTTCTTTAGCTGCACAGAGCTGAGTGAGCATGGAAAACTGACCTGGCTGCATGCTGAGCAGCGCCATGGTGCTGTTGCTGTTGCCGTTGCCACAAAATTTGTTTGGGGGGGATAAACCCACACAAGCCCTGAGCTTCTACCACCTATGGCTGCAGTGCCCGTACCACAGCCCAGGTGGCCATGCAATCCCCATCTGGGTCTGGCAGGCATGCTGCCATGGATCCACAAGTCCAAGGGGGCAAATGCTGTCACAGGTGAAAGCAGCCCTCACTACCAAACTGCTGCAGTGGGTAGAGGGTCCAAGGACCACTTTAGGTTAGGGCTGATTCAGCAGTCCAGCTGGCACAAGGGGCTAGTGTCCCCAGATACCAACTAGCTGAACATCAGAAGCTCCTGTCTATTTGTAACTTCCAGAGATTGTGGGCCCTAAGGCCCACCTAGTTAACTAATAGGCCCCACTGTGTAGGGTCAAAGGCTGAAAGATATAACTATTTTTTTTTTTCTTGTGGGACAACTAAGGAAGAAATGGGATGGGGTGATGTGGGGGTCAAAGGTTCAAAACATGAAAAGAAGTTCTCTGGAGGGGAACACCAAGCAGAGTAGCCCAGGCCACACCCACCAGTCCTCAAAGGCATCCAAGGAGCCGCTGGATGCCGCCCACAGGTGCTATGCCCAAAAACATGCAGTCTCTGGGCACCTTCCCAGCCAGAGCCTCCTTCCTGGTCAAGTACAGGGCCCACTTCACATGGGCCAGGAGAAGGTTGACCAGGAGGTCCTGGGACTTGGTAGGGCCATGGATGGGGTGACCAAAAACAAAAAGGTGGGGGGTGAAATTCAACCACAACCTCAGGAGAAGGTTCTGGAGGTGGAGGGGCTTCAGCCTGGTGCACTCAAGGGTCATGTGTGCCAGAGTCTCCCTCTGCCTGCAGAAGGGGCAGGAGACCGAGCTGTCTGTGAAGCTCACCATATACACACCCGTGATGATGGCTACATGGAGGAGCCACCAGCTGAAGTCCCCAGTGGCTCGTAGGATGAGGGTGGAGTACAGACTCAGCCACTGCAGTGCCCCAGCCACACCCTTGCTGAGCAGGTCCTGCCACTTGCTTTATAGGCAGGATGCAAGGGAGGCATGATGGATCATGCGGCACATGAGCGTGTAGAGGTGGCAGCGATGAATGATAGAAAAGCAGACCTGTCTGGTGTCCTCCAGCCAGCTCCGCTGGTGGCACAGGGAGTGCTGCACAGCCAGGTAAGTTGCTGACCTCACAACAAACTCTGGTGGGCTGGAGGACATGGGGGCGGGCAGGGACCACCACAGCACAGGACCTGGTCAACAAGGGCAAGGGCATCGGAAGGTAGGTTAGATTTCACCTCCTAGACCAGACGGCAGGTTGCACATTTCGTGGGTAGACCCATGTGCCAGGCCAGTACAGAGGCGTCCACCCATTCCTGCCTATGGTAGTCCAGGAGGTCTCTGACATGTGTGACACCAGCCAGCATCAACCTCTGTCACAACCAGGGCACCTCTGCCATTGGCACCCCCAGCTGGGGGTTCCAGAGGAGGGGTTCGATGAGCAGGTCAGCACCCTGGGCGAGTGTTGCAGGGGACCTGGAGGTGGAGACCCACCTCCAGGCCCGGAGGAGGTTCTGGTAGAACTCTGGCAGCCCTCAAAGGTCCTGCAGGAAGCAGCCCCACAGGCCAAGGAGCCGCCAGTCATATTGGAACCCACAAAGTGGCCCCATGCTGCGTGGCTACTGATACCGTATAGCAGTTGCTGCAGAGCCTGAAGGCGGAACATCAGGACCTTGCTACGCAGGCAAACCAGGCCCTGGCTGCCCTCCTGCAAGGGGAGACTCACGACCTCTGCAGCACCCAGTGCCGTCCTGTCCAGAAAAACTCCAGCAACAATCTCTGGAGCCCTGCCAGGAACTCAGGGGGCACAGAGCATGATCAGGACCAGCTGGTTCTGCACCAGCACTAGCCCTGCCCATGTCTGGAGCCGTTCCACCACCCTTGCCTCTGGCTGGTGCCAGTTCTCTGGTGGGTAGGGGTCTGTGGGAGGCAGGTAGACCCCCAAGTACAGCAGTGAGCCCAGGCTCCAGCAGATCCCATGGAGAGCATGTGGGAGTGAGCCCACCTACCACCCATCACACATTGCCAGGCAAAAACTCTTGACCCAGTTGACCCAGGCAAAGAAGGATGCTGATACAACACCTGGCAGTCCTCCACCTGCACCAGGTCACCTGAGTCCTGGACCGTGAGGAGTATGTCGTCGATGTATGCTAACAGGACCAGCCGCATCACTGGCTCCCGGAGCATCAACTCCACCACCCGCCTCCGCAGGAGGACAAAGAAGGGCTCCAGGGCCAAGGCGTACAGCTGGCCTGACAGCAGGCAGCCTTGACACATCCCTCTCCTGAATGGGATGGGCTCCATCAGGGTTCAGTTGAGCTTGACCAAACACTTTGCAGAGACGTACAGCACCTGGAGAGCCTGCACAAAGCAGGAACCAAAGCCAAAGGCCCGCAGCATGCCTGTGAGGTACTCGTGATCCACTCTGTCAAATGCCTTCTCCTGGTCCAGAGACAGGATGTCAAAAGACAGGCCCTCCCCCGGTGCACTAGCGCCAGGAGATCCTGAATCAGGTACAGGTTGTTGAAGATGGAACGTCCAGGCACCATGTTGTACATCTGGTCAGGATGGATCACATCCGTCAGCACGGACCACAGGCAGAGTAAGACAGCCTTCACTGCCATCTTGTAGTCTGTGTACAGGAGGAACGTGGGACACCAGTTCCTTAGGTAAGGGGGAGCCCTCTTCTTCAGCAGGAGGGTCAGCACAGCCTTCCAGCATGACAGGAGAAGTTCCCAACTTCCCTCAGATTCAGCCCAGACTGTAGCAAAGTCCAGGCTGAGGACATCCCAGAAGGCCTGGTAGAACTCCATCTTGTTGCCAGACATCATACCGAGGGCAGCTGAATACTCAGCCAGGGTGAGAGGAGCCTCCAGCCAGTCCCTGTTGCCCTCCCACAGAGTCTGACAGGCTTTGGCATCGGTCAGATCCAGGGAAAAGAGCTCTTCGTAGAAGGCCCACGTGCACCAGCACATCTCACCTGGACCAATGAGGGGGGTGCCATCACCTGCCAGAAGGCAGGTGATGTACTTCTTGGCCCCCCACCTCCTCTCTCCAGGGCACAGAAGAAACAGGAGCTGTGGTCCATCTCTCACATGAGCTGGACCAGAACTAGCCCCAGTTCAGAGCTAGCCCCTGCACTTGGACCAGGAGGTGCAGTCCAAGGTGAGCTGTACATTGCTGGCAGACCGCCGAGTGTACACACGGTCAAGAAATGCAAGTAGCTCATCCCTGGGGACCACCGAGAATGAGAGGTCCGCAGGCTCCATGGAGCCTGCCGGTTCTCAAGCATCCTCCTCCTGGTCCTGAGGCTCAGCGGGCTCTTTAGGCACTGCCTGAACCCCCTGGTCCGCTGAGACCCCAGACTCTGGTTGGGATTGGGAGAGCTCCGCAGCCCCTTGGGACAGGTGTGGAGCTCCTTCACAAGATGGTTGAGTAGAGCTGGGGAAGGAGCCCAAGGGGCAGGAGCCCGGGGGGCAGTCTGCACAGAGTCCCCAACAAGATCAGCCTGTTGATTAGGGGACCCCACCCTGACCCCCTCAGGTGCAGGACCATGGGGCAGACCGGAAGTGAGGTTTTTCTGGGAGGGAGAGAGTAGAGACCCATCAGGCATAGGGGTGGCTTTGGTGTCTGCTTCAGGGTCCTGGAAAAGGGGATTTCCCTCCTCAGGACTCACCAGGGTGAGCCCCAGGGCCCCTTTCTCCCCCAGATCATCAGAGGGGGAGGGTTCCACTGTCAGGCCTTCCTTTAGGTTGGCCAAGACCTTAGCCTCAGTGCCCATGGTCTCAGGCAGTAGGCCTTGGCCAGCAGAGTTAGGGGCTTTCTCCATAGGCTCCAGTTTGGGACTGCCCAGCAGCCCCAAGACCTCCTCCATGGGGATCACCTGTTTGACCTTTTCCAGAGGTGCAGTGTCAGGTACAGATGGGAAGGGCCCTGGAAGCTGCTCCTTTCCCACGTGTGGTGATCTTGGGAGTGGGGGAGGAGTCCTCCATGTCGGAGGGCTCCAGCTGTGCCCAGGCATTCCTCTTGGCTTTGGGGATGGAGGAGACCTGCACCCACTTGGTCATGGGGTGGTCCTCAAGTGGACCTCAGGTGGAAGGTGAGGGTTGGGCTGTTACAGCGGGGGCATGACTAGGGGAATGGGGGCCCCACTCCTTCTCTCCCTTTGGCTGCTGCTGCTCTCCCTATGACCCTGCCAAACTTGGTTTGGGGGCAGGGTCCCCTGAGCTCACAGGGGGGCTGGATGATGTGGCTGGGGTGCCAGGGAGGCCTGAGGGGGAAAGGATGCCAGTGGCAAGGGCACCCCTCTGGCCAGTGGGACCTGTGGATGCCCTCTCCTCCTGGCCCATGGGACATTCGTGACCTAAGTGGCCTGCGGCACAGCACTGGAAGCATCGCAGGCCCCCCAGAATATAGAAAACCCTCACCAGGGCCCCCTGAAAAGGAATCATGAAGCATCCCTCAGCTTCCAGCTGCATTCCTCCTGCCAGCTGGATCATAACCTGGAGATGGAAAGAGCGCATATGGTGAAGGCCAAGGTCTCGGCACCCCAGCAAGAGGGCCACCACTAGGGAGATAACTCTCCCCAGGGTTTGGAGCTGGGGAGCAGGGCCCAATTGGGGATATAGGGAGGGAGGGAGCTGAGGACCACCAGCTCTTCTAGGGGCCTGAGAGGGACATAGTAGCCCTCCACCATGAGCCCCCTCTCCACCACCTTTTGTGCGGCAGCCTCCAAGGCAAGTAAAAAGACCCCCCTTGCCTTGAAAGGAGGCTGCCACAATCTTGGGGGCCCTCACTACCCAAGCCAGGGCCTGCACCCAGGTCTCAAAGTGCAGGTTCTCCCACTTGGGCAGTTGGCAATTCACCCCATACCTGTGGGTGAGTGCCGGAAAGGGGGCCTCACCACCTGAGCTGGAAAGGCCAGTGGTGGGGGGTCCAGGCCCCGCAGCTTCAGGTCGCACTGCAGGTGCCTGTGCATAGCTGCGGTTCCCCCACTGGGAGGCTACATTGGTGGGGCCAAGGCTAGGGCCAGGGACAAGCTGAGTGAGTGTGCTGACTGATATAGTATACCTGGTCCCCTCAGGCACCAGTGGTCTAGGCTTGGGGGTGGGCCCCTTGTGCTTTCCACCCCAGCTGTGGAGGAGTCTGAAGAGGAGCCCTTCCCACTGCCCTTGGTCCCTGATGGTATCAGGAGCCCAATTCAGCATGTACAGCCTGGAGCTCACCATGGGTCTAGAAATGGGGGAGCAATGCAACCGCTCTACTGCTAAATTTCTGAACCCATAGGGAGCCCCACAGACTCAGTGATACAGAACCACATTCTGGATCTGGTCCACAGGCCAGGGGTTGAGCATCCCTGGCTTAGAGGGTCCTAAACACATATCCAAATATTGTTCTCATGTTTTCTCCCTTGACAGGAAAGCATACAGAATCATATAGCATGTAGTTTGAACCACTTTTCTTGTAGCATAATCACAGACAGTAGACATTTACAGGACTGTTAAATGGAGAACTTTGATCTACTGTTGCCTATACTTTTTAAGCACTAAAAATCTAGTTTGCCTTTAAAATAGTAGGAAATTAAATGTACAGTATACTAATGGGATGCTAAAGGCTAGGTTATAATAAGTACTGTACAAGGTGGGAGGCAAAGAAGGAACCTTCCATTTGCATCTTCAAATAGTAACTGATCACAGCCGTAGCATCTTTTGATCCCTGTGTGAAGGCAATGCTCAAAGATGGCATTACCAGCAACAGTGGAGGCAGGGGGGGCAGAGCAAAGGCAGTGTACTGTGTGTGTGAGGATAGCTGATGATGTGCTTTCGTGGACTGGCCTCAAAAGAGGACATGCTACTGATATAGTTAGTAAAAATAGGCCTTATTTCACCCAAATGTTAAAGATCTGGGTGTAGGAGCTAAAGAATCAGGATTTGTAAGCCTCATTTACGAGGTGTGCGCCATTTGGATAGTAACTGGGTTAATTAGAACAAGATAACATGACTTGTCACCTAAAAATGCATATAAAAACTGTGAAGACTGTCTTGGAACCATGAAGATCTTATGGATTCACAAAAACGTGTCTGCTTTCCATAGACATTTTTGCTTTTCTTTGAAAAAACAAAACAAAACAGGATTTAATATGAAAAATAACAATATGAAAAATAACAAATCCTTGGTGCCCAAAGACAGATTTAACTCAGATGCCTCATTTCCATTATCTTCTATAAGCCCTGGTCTCCAACTCCTGTGATGCATATCAGCTTACAAAGGGAGACCAAGGTTAAATCACAGAAGATGTAGTCTAGCCCTACCTAAAATAATCTGGAAAAAAAATACATTTCTGAATCAAAGTTTTCATTTTCCTTTTGTCCCCATCATTCTCTTCCCAATTTGAAACTTTTTACAGGCAGGAAAAATATTTTCATTTGGTTCAACTTAACAAATGTAATTCTTTGTTAAGTGCCACAGCACCAACCTACAGTACAGATCACAATGATTTCAAAGTTACAAAAGAAACATTTTCAGAAGTCAGTAAGCACTTCTTTATTTTTAAGGAAGCCACATTTTAAACCGTAAGTTTCTCCTTTGTCAAGTGCAGAAGGATCTTAATAAAACCTTCCAGGAAGAAAACCCTTGCGCTAACAAATTAAAAAAATTATCTAGTATGTAAATTAAAATGGATTGGATTTAGATGCAATTTTGAGCCAGATGAACAATCAAATAAATAGAACCAGTCATCTGTAAATTAATTAAAAGAGCAACAATTCCTTGATTAGAAAGTAGGTAAATTAATTTATTTATTTATTTAAGAGTTCTAATATGGCTTGTTTGTAAACTCATAAAATTCTAACAAAACTATAATTAAAAACACACATTAGTTTGTCTTTAGGGACTGTTTTTTTAAAAAACAAGAACCCAGAGTTAGGCTCCTAAATTAGTGGCCTAATTTTTAACAGGAGCAAATAAACACCAGCTCCAGTTCACTACAGGAAGGGATCTGTCAGGTACTGAACAAATCTGGCAGATCTGTAAATCTGGCTGCTGGTTTAAGACCCTAATATTACAGTTCAATTAAAAAAAAAAAAAGCCTGAGTACCTTGTGATATAGAGAGCACTGATTAAACCTAAGAATTTACCATAGAAACAAGAGAACTAGCCTTTGGAGTAACATAAAGGAAAAATGTGAGGAGCAGTTTGAATCACACCTGCAGTTCTCTTTCTTGTAACGCACATATCCACTAGGGCTGCTCAAGAAGGGTTTAGTTTTCACTCATTTGAAATAAAACATTTCGTTCTTCCTCTCCCCCATCTCCCTGGTATAAGTCTTGCACATGCCCAAATAGTTGTATATAAGATGCAAAGGTTACTACAGAAAGTTATTATAAAATGCTCTGTATTATCAATCATGTAGACTCCTACATTGATTTCCATATCAAGATACTTAGTTCTTGATAAGCAATAGCCTAGCCTATCAGGAAGCTGGAGGAGAACATGCTACTGGTTTGAATAAACAGTCTAAAGGTCATTTCAGATGTGAGCTTTGGCACTAAAAGTTCAATAGCCACCCACAGGTGTCACCATTAAATTCAAGGTAGTATACTGTATTCAATGAAAAAATGGCATTTCAATGGGTCCAGTGGCCATTCCCACAAAGCAATTTATCAGAGGGCATTTGTGGTGGAGCAAGGAAAATTTCCTGAGGCCCTCCTCAGAGAATTTATAGTGCTGTTGAAAGAATAAGGAATAGGGTTAGCAGCAGAAGTAGCAATGACTCTAGCCCCCAAACACTGCAGGCTTCCCCTCCAATGCCTGGTCAGATCATGGGAATGCCACTGGACATTAAGTTCATCTACTTTGATTTCCTGTGCTTCCCCGAGTGTCTGGGACTGTCCCTAAAGGGATTTTTCACAGCAGAGAGGAAGAATGTAGAAGGGACCTTGGCCAGATCAATAACATAGATTTTTCTAGCATTGCTATATAGGCTGAAGTGTGAAAAGGTATATTCCCTGACAGATATAGTTATACCAGCAAAAACCCCTTATATGAATGCAGCATTGCCAAAAAATCCCACTGTATTTTCACAGGTATAGCTTGTTCTGCTCCACTGAATTAGCCCCACTAACCTAGTACAAAGTGTGGTTTTGCCAGTATAGCGGTGCCCACACTAGGGGCTCATTGCCAATAAAGCGTACCAATACTCCTGCTCTGGTAAAGCAGTCACGCTGTAGATATAACTGCCACACACTAACTGGGCACATCTACACATGCCACTAATGTGCAGTAATAAACTCTGGAGCTTATTACTTTGAAGTTTATTGCTCCCAGGAAGCTTCCAAGTACACCATGTGTGCCTGGACCATAGAACATTGAGCCATGTCAGAGCAGCCTCAGCCAGCAGGAGCCCCAGAGGGTCAGCATACCAACCCAGGACTGTTCCAACCAGGCTCGATGCACTGTGGAAGGCCTGGGTGGGGCATGAGGGTGCTTCAATGCAGGGCTAGCTGGCAGGAAGCCTCCTCACTGAAGCACCCTTATGCCCCAGCCAGCCAGGTCAGCATCTGTATGTGCACCGCTGCACACAAAATAATTCCACAGCAGGATAGTACTTGCAAATTCGCATACTGCCTTGCTGCAAAGTTGATTAATTTCCTCTGCCCTAATAAGGAGCTTATTAGCCAGCTCTGCAATAAACAACTCGTGTTGATGCATCCACTGTTCTTCAGGCTGGAGAGCAGGGAGCCAGATAAATGCTGAATCAATGTTCTTTTTGCATTTTCTTTTGCTGAGACACTTGTCTTTTACCTACAGAGGGTCACTGCACCATGGATGCAGCACCTACCTTCCCTACCCCACATTTTCTTGTATCTTATGGAGGAATCCATGAAATCAGGCTTAACTACACTATCATATTGTCACAATGCGTTTGCATTACTAATGTTCAAGATCAAACCAGTGAACCAGGGCAGGAAACGGCAAGCAGTTTGAAGGCAGTTCACTGGCCATTTTGCAGGTCAGTTTGCCTCCCTCTCCCCCTTTGAGGGGAAAGCCTTTCACCTTGGTGTGAGGAAGCAGGAAAAAAGGAACCCTTTGGGGCCTAGGAACAGTAAACAGGCCAGCTTTCAGGTGACTTTGCTAGAGAAGGTGTGCTTGGAAGAAGGGCAGTAAGAGGCAGATCAAGAGACCCAGGAAAAGTGGCTGGAGAACATCACATGCAGAGGCAGTGGCAGAGCCACTGCCACTGCCTCTGCGTGCACCAGTGAGGTTTCTGTCTAGGTAGGACTGCTCACATTGAGGCCTCCACCCAGGTCTAGGTTTGGCGCTGTAGGGACTGCAGATTGCAGGTTCCTTCTGGTGACATCCAGATGGGGGAGTGCTTGTGGTGTGAGCAGTGCCTCCTGGTGCTGTCTCTCAGGGAACAGGCAAGAGAGCTACAGGAGGAGGTTTCGAGGCTCTGAAGCATCCTTCACCATAAGGAGTTCATCGACTGGAGGAGACCTAGCACTGCCTCTGGCAATTCTTCCTTTGCATCCTGGAGAGAAGAGAGAGGATATGGACATGGAAAGTAGAAGCTGGAAGCTTGTGACCTCTGGCAGCAAGCAGAAATCTTCATCTCTACCTGCAGTAGTCTACCTGGAGAACAGATATGGAGCCTGGGCAACAGAAGGCAAGGAGCATGTTCCACTGGTGGAATGTTCCATAAACCAGGCCTCCCCAAGGTGGGAAGGATCAAGATCACTGCCACCAGGAGGAAGTGATGGGTGGTTGTATTTAGAGACTCCCTTCTGCTGGGGATGGAGGGAGCCATCTGCTGATCTGATGTCTCAGGAAGTCTGCTGCTTGCCCAGAGCCAAGATATCCTGGAGGGTTTTATCTAGACTCATTCAGCCCTCTGACTACTACCCCATGCTGCTCATCCATGTGGGTACCAATGATACTGCCAGGGGAGACTCTGAGAAGATCAAGTGACTACAGGGTTCTGGGTGCAAGGCTAAAGGGGATGGGGGGAGGGGAGGGCTCAGGTGGTGTTCCCAATAGATCAGGGGGTTAGGGGCAGGACTTCTGGTCCCAATATGGCAATCAGGGGTGCACCTGTCAAGGGGCAGGGCTACTCATGTGACCCTTGACATCTCCCCAAATTTGGTAAGCAGCCCTCCACCCAAAATAATTGCCCACCCCTACATTAAGGAGTTTAAAGAGCATCTTCACAGACAGGCTTGCTAACCTAGTGAGGAGGGCTTTAAAATTAGGGTTTGCCAGGGGATAGAGATCAAAGCCCTGAGGTAAGTGGGGAAGTGGGTGACCTGGAGGAAGAGAAAGCAGGAGGGGGCAACAGGGGAGTTATTATTATTTTTCCTGAGAAATCAGGGCAATCAACTGTACATGAATGCAGAGCCTGGGAAACAAGCAGAAAGAATTAGAAGTCCTTGCATAGTTGCAGAACTATGACATGACTGGAATAACAGACTTGGTGGGATAGCTCCCATGACTGGATCATTGTCATGCATGGGTACAAACTGTTCAGGAAGGATGGGCAGAGGAAAAGAGAAAGAGAAGTTGCACCTTATGTAAAAGAGCCATATGATTGCTCAAAGCTCCAGTATGAAACTGGAGATAGGCCTGTTGAGAGTCTGTGGGTTAGGGTCCAAACGGGAGAGCAACAAGGGTGATGTTGTGGTGGGGGTCTGCTATAGACTGCCAAATCAGAAGGAAGTGGTTTGGCAGTGGATAAGGCTTTCTTCAAACAGCTAATGGAAGCTTCCCAAACACAGACCCTGGTTCTCATGGGGGATTTCAATCACCTTGACATCTGCTGGGAGGGCAATACAGCAGCGCACAGGAAATCCAGAAAGTTTTTGGACAGTGTTGGGGACAACTGCCTGGTGCAAGTGCTGGAGCTGCCAACTAGGAGCCATGCTCTTCTTGACCTGCTGCTCACAACAGGGAAGAACTGGTGGTGAATGTACTAGCAGATGGCAACTTGGGCAGTAGTGACCACAAGATGATTGAGTTCAGGATCCTGAGGAAAGGAAGGATGGAGAGCAGCAGAGTAAGGGCTCTGGACTTCAAAAAAGCAGACTTCAACTAGCTCAGATAACTCATGGGCAGGATCCCCTGGGAAGCCAGTCTCGGGGGAAGAAAAGTCCAGGATAGCTGGCTGTACCTTAAAGAACCCTTACTGAGTGCAGGAACAAACCACCCCACTGTGCAAGAAGACTAGCAAGTATGGCAGAAGACCAGCTTGGCTTAGTAGGGAACTCAGTATATAAAAATATCACAAAAAGGAGGCTTATAAGAAGTGTAAACTTGGACAACCAATTAGGGAGAAGTATAAGAGTATTGCTCAGGCATGCAGGGATGAAGTCAGGAATGCCAAAGTACAATTGAAGTTGCAGCTAGCAAGGGATGTGAAGAGCAACAAAAAGGGTTTCTACAAGTATGTCAGTTACAAGAGGAAAAAAATCAGGGAAAGTGTGGGTCCCTTACTGAATAGGGGAGGCAACTTAGTGACAGAGGATGCAAAAAAGGCAGAAGTGCTCAATGCCTTTTTCACCTCACTCTTCACAGGCAAGGTCAGCTCCCAGACTACTGCCCCTGGCAGCACAGTTTGGGGAGGAGGTGAGCGGTCAACCATGGTGAAAGAACAGGTTAGGGACTATTTAGAAAAGCTGGACATATACACGTCCATGTGGCAGGAGGGGATGCACCCAAGGGTGTCGAGGGAGTTCGCTGATGTGATTGCAGAGCCACTGGCCATCATCTTTGAAAACTCATGGAGATCAAGAGCAGTCCTAGATGATTGGAAAAGGGCAAACATAATGCTCATATTTAAGAAAGGGAAAAAGGAGGATCCAGGGAACTACAGACTGATCAGCCTTACCTCAGTCCCTGAAAAAATCATAGGGCAGATCCTCAAGAAATCCATTTCTAAGTACTTGGAGAAGGTGATCATGAAGGGTCAGCATGGATTCACCAAGGGCAAGTCATACCTGACCAACCTGATTGCTTTCTATGATGAGATGACTGGCTCTGTGGATGCAGGGAGACCAATGGATGTGGAATACCTTGATTTTAACAAGGCTTTTGATATGGTCTCCCACAACATTCTCAGGCAAGCTAAGGAAGTTCAGACTGGATGAATGGACTGTAAAGTAGATAAAAAAAAAACTGGCTGGAACATCAGGCTCAGAGGATAATAATCAAAGACTCGATGCCTGTCTCACAGCCGGTATCAAGAGGAGTCCCACAGGAGTCAGTCCTGGGGCCGGTTTTGTTCAGTATCTTCATCAATGACCTGGAAGATGACAACTCTGTCATCTTTCTTTTGGCCCAGTCTTCCAATTTGTCTAAGTCTCTCTGAATCCTAGCCCTACGTTCCAGGATATCTACTATTTCCCCCAGCTTGGTGTCCTCTGCAAAGTTGCTGAGGGTGCACTCGCAGATGACTGCCATGATTGTGACAATCTTCAAAAAAGGAGATAAGTCTGACTGTAGAAAATACAGAGGGATTGCCTTGCTGTCCACCACAGGAAAGATCATTGCAAGAACCCTCCTGAACCATCTTTTTCTGCTTGCTAAAAGAGCTCCTCCCAGATTCTCAGTGTGGGTTTAGGGCATCAAGAGGCACAACTGACATGATCTTCACAGCTTGCCAGCTGCAGAAGAAATGCCGGAAACAACATAAGCCCCTCTACATGGCCTTCCTTGACCTCATGAAAACTTTCGACTGTCAGCCGAGAAGTGTTGTTGAGAATCCTTCTGAAGTACAGATGCCCACCAGAAATGGTCACCATTCTCTGCCTGCTCCGTGATGACATACAAGAGGTGGTTCTCAGGAATTAATCTATCACAGATCCCTTTGAGGTTAAAACAGGAGATTAGCAAAGCTGCATCATCGCTCCAACACTCTTCTCAATAGTCCTTGCCATGATGCGACATCTGACCACCAACAACTTTCAGCTGGAGTGGAACTAAACTACTGAATGGATGGTAAACTGTTTAATCTCAGCTGACTTCAAGCCAAAACGATGACCACCTCAACCTCAATCACTGAGCTCCAATAAAGACTGACACTGATTAAGAAAATCAAACTTCACCTCAAAATGTGCAAGTGCAGCCTTTGGATGACTGAAGAAACAGGTGTTCAAAGATTAGGACATCAGATACAAAACCAAGCTCATAGTTAGTGAAGCGGTTGTGATCCCCACCGTGCTGTACAGAGCTGAGACATGTACAACATACAGGAAATATCTAAAGTTGCTAAACAAGTACCATCAATGCTGCCTGCAGAAGATCTTCCAAATCCAGTGGGAAGAGAGATGCTTGCATCCTCCTGCAAGCAGATATCATGAGTATGGAGGCAATGATCATCCAACATCAACTTTGTTGGGCTGGCCATGTCATCTGGATGTCCAACTTCAGAGTCTACAGAAAGGAGTAGGATGAACCACACAAGGGTAATATAGTAAAAATTCAGTTTGTAACAATCATGAAAGCAACCACACAAGAAACAGCAGGTGTATGCTCTATGCAGTAAGGAAAAAGGAAGAATTCCTCATTGCCACAATACAAGAAGTTTATTCTTCTGAGGACTGGACAATCATCCTGGACACCATTGGTACCTTTTAAATTAGATACAGGGGAACATGATTGCAACCAATTATTGGGTTGTGAATATGTAAAACTCTAAGTTTGATTAAGAGAACAGATGCCATTGAATGACTGGAATGCAAGAACATAGAAGAGTTTCATGATGTGTTTTAAGCGTAGGGACACTGTCAACTGAGTACTAGATAGAATTAAGAACCAAATACTCCCACCATGCATGCTGCAAGAAATGTTTCCCTTGTACTAAGGGAGAAACTGAAAAAAGAATTAGATTAAGTAACATGGGCATAATAGAAAAAGTAAAGCAACCAACTGCTTAGGTTCATTCACTGATCATAATAGGAAAAAAAAAAAAAAAAAAAAAAAAGAAAGATGGATCCTAAGCAAATGAACAGGTACATCAAAAGGGAGCATTTCCCCATTCTTACCAGGGAAGAGGTTTTTGGCAACATGGCAGAAGCTAAATATTTCTCAACTTTGGATGCCTCTGTAGCAACTCCATGGCCACAGGGCAGCTATAACCATGCAACCCCTGCCTAGCCCAGGCTTAGTTGCAGCCCTTCCCTTGAATCTCTCCTGCCATGCCTTGATCTTAGTGAAGATTATAAAAGGGAGGCTGCCTGTGATCTCTACATAAGCCTGAACCTGTGTTGATTCTATTGGCAACACGTAGGGGGTGCATGTGCACCCCCTGCATTGACAGTGCACCCCCTGAAAGAATTGCCACCAATGCTGCCAGCAGTGCCTGCAGGCGGTTGCCACTCACCACCCTCCCCCCTCACCACTGATGGCATCTGCAGGCAGTTGCCAATCGCTCCTGGCTGATGCCAGCAACATCTGTGGGTGATTGCCAAGTGTCAGTCACCATTCACCCCACCCCACTCTCCCCTCCGCCACTGCCATCACCTGAAGGCGGTCACCGTGCCCCCCCCACCCCTCCCCCATCCTCCAGGGGCACACGTTGACCCTCACTGGGCTCCCAGAGTCTCCTTAGTAACAGTCATGATCCCCAGATCAGCAGGCCCTCTCAGCCTGCCTGTGCCCCTGCTGGGCACTGATCACCCTAGGGGAGCCTCGTATGGCTCCTTAACTTCTCCTATACCATTTCATATTTCATAGATTTTTCATAGACATTAGGGCTGGAAGGGACCTCGGAAGATCATCGAGTCCAGCCCCCCGCCCAAGGGCAGGAAGTCAGCTGGGGTCATAGGATCCCAGCAAGATAAGCATCCAGTTTCATCTTGAAGGTGTTCAATGAAGGCGCTTGAACAACCTCCAGTGGCAGGCTGTTCCAGACCTTGGGGGCTCGGACAGTAAAGAAATTCTTCCTTATGTCCAGCCTGAAACAATCTTGTAGTAGTTTGTGACCATTTGACCTCGTCATCCCTTGGGGCGCTCTGGTGAACAAACGTTCCCCCAGATACTGGTGGTCACCCCGATAAACTTGTAGGTGGCCATCAGATCACCCCTGAGCCTGCGCTTTTCCAGGCTAAAGAGCCCCAGGGCTCTCAGCCTGTCATCGTAGGGTCTGCTTCCCTGACCTCTGATCATGCGCATGGTCCCTGGGTGTTACCATCTGATGATATCTGGCCCTTCTGGGCAGTGGGCCCCGGCCTCCTTTTTCTGGCCCCTGTGGCCATACACTCAGTCAACTCCAAGCTTGACAGCTGCTCAGGCCTTGAGCCTGCACCTGGCAGGGCTCAGGGGTATTGTGTGTAAGGTGGCCATCATAGAGGTCAGTCAGGTTGTCCTCGGTCCTCTATTGATATGAAACCGGACGCCTTTATGTCCTCTATTTTTCTCTTCAAGAGGCTCTATTTATGTCCTTCAAGAGAAAAACAGAGGACATAAAGCCATCCAGTTTTGTATCAAGAGAGGACAGAGTAGCAAAAAACCAGAATGTCTTCTATGATGGTCACCCTAATTGTGTGCCCTCCCCCTACCTCCCTGAGGCACTAATGGTACCTCCTTAACCAGAGCAACATAAGCATAAGCCCCTGGGCTATAACATAACAGTAAGAATGGAAACAGCCCTCTGTCCCTTTAAGAGGGCAAACCTTTATTCCCTAATACAACATGCCTCCTAGCCTGGGTACCTTGTGAGCTCCCTGATCCTCACCAGTCATGTAGGCAGCAAAGTTGGTAGTCACCTTACCTGGGTGGCTCTCCTGGGCAGGAACTCCTTCTCCTACAGCTGCCAGGGAAAGAACCCCCCAACTGGCTCAGGCTCTGGGCTTATATATCTCCAGCCTAAGCTCTCATCTGGTCATGTGCCTCATTAGTTCCCTTCCCCACCTGCAAACAGCCTCACAGGCTGCCAGCTCCCTTAAAGGAGCAGGTACACCCCGTGTACTGCTACAGCTTCTTCTGTGTTTTGGCAAGTTCCCCTACAAAAGAATAGTACTAGCTTATATACCTTCAATATGCCCTTTGGAAGGTATTGCTTTTGTAGGCTTCCTTTTGGACTCTGTTGTGCATCTGAAGTATTTCATAGAAAGTTGCAACAATTTATTGAAGGTCTTGATAGACCTATGGTTTATATTGATGATGTATTAGTTTGGGGAAATACTATGGAAGAACATGACTTGAGGTTAAGAAAGTCACTAGAAAGAGCTTGCAGAGGAGGTTTCAAATGGAACAAACAAAAATGCAAATTCAGGGTCAAAGAAATAACATATTTGGGATAACATTAATAAATGACATAGAAGAAGATGCTGTAAAGGCTTGTACAATGTGCCTAAAGTACACATCAGCGCAAAGAAAAAAAGCCCACAATCGTCATGGAAGACCCCGTAGCTCCATGGTATAAAGTTGGCATTGACTTATTCATATATGCAGGAAAAAAATTATACATTATTATTCTCACTATCTTGAAATTGCATTGCTCGAAGGCATGATGGCAAACTGTCATAACTCGCATCAAATCAATTTTTGCTAGACCCGGGATTCTACAAATTGTGAGAATAGACAACGGACCTCAATTAAACTGTCTTGAGTTTAAAGAGTTTGCAAACAAATATGGATTCTGTTACAACCCTTCACATCCTAAATACCCACAATCCAATGGTCTGGTGGAAAATGGAGTACAAATAGTGAAGAAACTGTTGAAAAAAGCTACAAATTCACACACCATTGTTTACCTGTCACACTTAAATTACAGGGCAACACTCATGAAACATGGATTGTTCCCAGCAGAAACGCTGTTTAACAGGAAACTCAAAACTAGGCTGCCAAATCTTGTGCATAATGCTCATCAGAATGAAAAGCAAGCCATGAAAACATTTTTTAAAATTCTACAAACTGAAAAAAATGGTACCAAGACAGGGGTTTTCCAAGGAGTTATCATAAACGCACAACAAAGATATGGTGCTTATTTCATATGGACAAACGTGGAAACAAAAAGCACTAGTTTCCCATCAAGTAGTTCCCAGATCCTATAAAGTAGTCACACCAGAAGGACAGGCGTTAAGAAGGAATAGACAACACTTGCAGCTTGTAAAGTAGAAAAAAAGAAACTGCATCATGAGATTCACCAAAGGAAACAGAGCTAACATCAAAGCAACAGAGGAGATTGAAAATGACACAGAAGCAGAGATATCTGAACAAGGAAGCCAACCAAGAACTAAACCAATAAAGATTTAAAATTCAAAGAAACTGAGAAGATCACTTAGAGCTAAAAAGCCAACATGAACACTAAGGAGACCTGTTAAAACGTGCTTTAACTATGGGTTGAACTAAACTGCCAATGTTAGTATTATGCTACAAATAGAGGGGGGAGATGTGTGGATACCTTTTAAAAGTGTTATGTATAAATTGTCACATTTGCTCAGGGATTGCAGGAGAGAACAGCAGAACTGTAGGCAGGGTACTGCTCTCTAAAAAAAAAACACCAAAAAAAAAACAAACGGCTTTTTCGTTCTATAAGCTTAACTTCTTGGTCTTTTGAGAACACCACAGGCAAAACTTTTTTTGCCATTCCATTAAGTTTATAACCAGAGATCCTGGTTTCCCCTGATAAAAAATAGCAAGTTCTCTGATAAAAACCCCAAAATCTGTGATTAAAATAAAAGGCCACTACATATGTAGGTGTTAGTTGAAACTAATGTTTTCTTGATATATTTACAATTTTAAAGCAATTTGGAAGCCTACCAGTGCCTCAATCACAATAATAAAATAAATTCTACATACCTATACATTTTGGTATTTGATTTTGGATTTATCGTGGAAAAATCAGTGCTCCCCCTGCCCCCTCAGCTCACTAGGATGCAGGCCCAGACCCTTCACTCCCCATCCACAGCCTCTTGGTGCCCCTCATTCCCCACCCTCCCACAACCCCCTGGTCCTGCTGGTGCTACTCACTCCCCACCTCAGGCCTCCCAGCCCTGCTGGTGTCCCTCACCCCTCACACCCACAGCCCACAGTCCCCCCTGCCAAAGGGGGCCCCCAGCTGCCAGGGCTAGGGGGCAAGGACCCAGGTCTTCAGCCTGCTGCAGGCTCAGGTGGGGGTGGGACTGACTCCCTGGAAATGCATGCTGTCCTGGAGATCCATGCATGGGATGGGGGCAAGTGCGCGCTGCCTGCTGTGAGCTCAGGCTGCCCTCCCTTAGGGCCTCTGTAGCCCAGTGGGTGTGACCCGGCACTGCAGGGAACAGCAGGGCTGCACAGAGAAGCTTGTTGCCACTGCGAGCACCATGCTGCCCTGGCGAAGTGTCCCCTGCCTGTGCCTCTGCAGCAAGGGGCAACGGCATGGGGTTGTGCCCTTTGCTGCTGCCACACGGTCATGGGATGCCTTGCCACATGAGCAGGGGAGCTTGTAGCTGTTACAACCCAAAGTTGTGGTTTGTTGTTTGTGTGTGCGCTTCGGCAACACTAAATTATGTTCCCGCTAAAATTACAGCTTCCTTGCACGATCGAGTTCTCTGCCACAGGAGAGAACTCCGGTGCAACAGGGAATTTCCCGCCAGATTTGCAGCTTCTTTGCATGGTGCATTTCTTTTGCATCTCAGAGATGCACGGTGCAAAGGAGTTCCCGCCATTTGTATTTAGATTCGCGCCACATTATTGGCTGGTTCTAAATGTAGGCATACGTGGCCGCTAGCTATTGGCTTGCTAGCCGTACAAAAGGCTTGGGTAGCTTCCGCCCAAGCCGGAGAGAGAGGAAAACTGGAGAGATACAGAACTCGCCAGGAGGAGGAACTTCGCGCTGCGTGAAGATCTCCAAGCGATGTGGACCCTTGCGGACCCAACGTGCCTTTCTTAAGCAGGCAACAGAGGTCTAAACAGCCTCTAGCCTCTCCCTGTCGCCGAGTGCAATCCTAGACATATCCCTATCCTATATGCCCAATTTTCGAACCCACGGAGTCTTAACAGCTCCGGGGGACCTGGGAACTGAATAAAACCCACGGAAATTCAGCCACTCCGTGAGGAAAGAATTGCCGAACCCGCGGAGCCTAAACCACTCCGGGGCCAAAGAACCGAGTTTGTCAGAGTCCTCCAACGAGGATTTAAGCGGAGCTGCACCTGGAAAACTGTCCAGCCTACACTGCGACCATCTTTGGTGTAAATAAATAATCTTTTCAATCAACCACTACGCCTCCGTAACTAATTCTAGCTGGCACGTACCTTACCGCCCCGCGGTTTTCTCCGGCCCCGCGTGCCCGGGCTGCTGGCCACAGCCCGTGTGCGCAAAGACGGGCCCGGCTCACCCCCGGCCCGCACAGTAGCGACAACGAGCTTCCTGCATAGCCCTGCTGCTCCCTGCAGTGCCAGGTCATACCCACTGGAATGCAGGTCCCTCCTGCCCCCTCCAAGACTGTGTGCAGCACTAGGGAGCCAGACCTATTCCTCCCACCCCCTGGACGAGCTGCCTGTAGCCCCATCCCACTCCCCACTGGGGCCCTGTGGCCATGCATTGAAACCCTGGGCCCCAAGACCCACACGCCACCTGGCTGGCAGCAGCCCCAGCCCTGCTCAACTTCCTCCCTCACTCTCTATGGGGGCCTCTTTCCTCCCCCCACTTAGCTGCTGGGGCTGCTCTCCAGGCTGCCTGGTGGCCACATACCTATACATGTACATGGAGCCCCTTGCCTGACCACCCTCCTGCCACTCCCCGCCAGCCTCTTGCAGGTTGGAACTCTGCCAGCCAGCAGAGAGCTCTTTGCAAAACTGCAAAATCTGTGGGTTTCTTCGTTAAAATGATAAATCCATGTTTTCCTTAGGAAAAGGGGGAAATCCACATTTCTCACTGTTTTTCCATGGAAAATGGAAAACCCAGAACCGTTTATAACTACAAAATGCTTTTCTATTAAAAAGCTTTTGATTTTACTTGATTTTCTGTAGTCAGTCCTGTAGCTCCTGCCCACAAAACAGGCTATCTAAATCAATGGGACTACTGACGTAAGTAAAGGCTGTGTGATCATACTGCCCAATGGTGGGCTTTCACCCCAAAAGTCCCACTCCTATCTGTGGTAGAAGCTTATCTCTATTGATCTAGGTGTCATCAACCTCTGGAGCTCATCACCTGTCTGAGTGGCTTTTTTTTTTTTCTTTCTACTTTTCTTCCTTTCTTACTCTATCTTCTACACCAAGACAGCTTTAGCACCTTGGCTAACAAGCCAAAGTCCACCATGACATCTTGCTGGCCCCTCCCACACATCTGCGATCTTGCCTGCCATGACTTATTGTTACGGGAGAAAATAGAATGCCGGGGCATGTGGGTCTTGACGCTTTGGCTCTTGCAATTTGTCTTAGTGTAGTGAGGGCTCCACCAACCCCTACACCCTCGCCCATTCCAGCAGGTGGTAATTCAGTTGTCTCCACAATCTGCCTTTGAGCAGTACAAAAAATGCTCCTTGGGTCTCTAGGCCTGGCCAATCAGTATCCCCGATGGGCCCGGTTGTACCTCACCCAGCTGGAACCTGGCACAGACCTGCCAGAAATCCTAGCCAGTCTTTTTCCTGGCTTATTGTCCTGATAGTTGTAAATGCACTATCTGGGGGTGACTTTCCTCTCACCCTAATGAAAAGGAGAACAAAAAACAAATTGGCACTTTTCTGCCTCTATAGTCCCAACTTCGTGGTACCCTTTTCTTTCAGCCCTGCTATTAGGGTCTTTACGGTACCTTTTAACCGCCTTGCAGCAGTTTCTGTTTCTCTCCCGCCTTTCCTTCAGGGTTCCCTCCCCGGCAGCTCCTCCACAGAGTTGCTTCCCTTAAGCCTGGTCTCCCTTGCTTCCTCAGTGCCTCCAGCTCTCCCTGCTGACTCGCTGCTTGAGTCAGTCACTTTCAGTTTTGTGCGTCCCTCTTCTGCCTGCTCCGTGTCTCCTTTTATTCTGGAGTTTCAGCCGATTCCCCCTCCCCTCCTGAAACACTGAGTGAAGAAGGAGCCCTGCGGAGTTCTTGGAATACAGGTGGGGCCATTTTACTCCTCTGGGGCTCTTCTCTTCCTCACACATACCCTAAATTTTCTACATATTTTATGGTAACTGACATCAAGAACATTTCACATGAAAAACATGCTTTAATCGTGTCAGAAGTCAATAGGCCCACTTCTAACAAAAGTACAGAGTTAGAGGCAGGCCTCATTCTTCTACCAAGAGTTAAAACAGAACCACAATGATCTTGGATTTTTGACAGCATTTTAGAAAAGTGGAAATTCCATTTGATGGAGCCCCAATTCTTAATTCCTTATAGGCAAATCTGCCTATAAAAGGTGCCAAGATATGTTCATCTCAAACTTTGACACTGACTATATTCAAGAAGGCTACTAAGATGAAAATCCAGTTGTTAGAAAGATGGGTGCTATTTATTTAGAACACCAAATCTAAATATTTTCTTCACATCAAGGCCCAAACTTTATTACTCTAATAAAAATATAGCCTGTGATCCTGCTCCTGCTGAAAACAATAGAAAGAACCCTCATTAACTTCAGTGGATCAGAATTTTATCCTACCAGTTTTACATTAATACGCCCAAAGGGGTAACTATCCAAATCCATAGCATATGCAGAACTAGGTTATAATGAAATCAGGAAATTGGCCAGAGTGACTGTTTGTAGACCTTTCTGTGCTCTAAAAATTAGGTTCCACTGATTTGATAAGTGTATTACACTGCAATGCTGTCCCTCCCAATCTCACAGACGGAAAGGTATATCTATGTCAATATAACCTCTTATATTAAAAGTTCAATACTTAATTCAAGCATCATATACGTATCTGTACAAGCCTACTTGAGTTTGTGAAGTGGGTGGAGAATATACTGCACACTTCCTGCACTGAAGCTTGCAACAGAACTACCCTTTATTTATACTCACAAACATCCCTTTAGTACTTCTGCTGTACTAAAAAAATTTTTTTTTTAAATCACCTCATTGTACAATGACACCACAGACATAAAGACCATGTTTCTCCTACACAGTCAAAATGACTCAGACAAAACTGTACTATATTTAGGGGACTGATATTCTGTGTGTTACGCTGATGTTCACACAAGCACCCCTTAGAATGCCTTAAACAGTAAATTTCTGAATCAAGCACTCAGTGCCTCCGTACTAGATCTGCCACCAGTACAGATTATAATAAAGGTGGACTGAGGTAGTGGTGTTTAAATCCTGATCCACTTCATGTTCGAGTACAGCTGAGTTAGAGACTAAATCACAGTAAGAGGTTTATGTTCATCTTCAGAAATATCTAGTGACTTGTTACTGTGATATTTCAATTCCAAACACTAGAAATTTGGTGAGATTAACTGCCCTTGTGAGAGTCCTCAGACCCCTGACATCAATAGGACTATTTAGAAGAGATTTAAAGGTAACACAATCAAGCCCTTTCCATGCTTCTCCAAAGGGAAGAACAGGAGGTAAATAAAAAGAAAGGCTACTAGACCAGATCCTCAAATAGATTAAGGAATACACTGTCATTGACTTTAATGGAGGTATGACCATCCACACGGGCTGTGGATGAAGTCTGTTACTGTCAAACTTTACTCTTTAAAAACAACATAATAGTTTTAATAAATGTTCATATATGCTAGAGGGAGTTCTAAAAAAGTATTCAGCATTGGTCAAATACTGCTCTCACTAAAGTCAGTCGTCTCACTCCCAATGACTCTTGTGGGCAGCAGTTAGACAATTTTCGAGTACTTTTGCAAATCATTCCTTAGTAGAGGTAATTTCTGCTTTTTCTATGTACTCCATGGGAACTTGAAGTAAGGCAATATCAGTTGAATCAAGCCCAAACTCTTTTTTGGAGCAGCTCAGCTTCCACTGAGGACAGAGTTGTTCCACAAGTGTATTGGAGGGATGTCATTACTTAGAAGTAATAATGACTCATTGATTAAATGAACTTCGCTGCTTCTTCCTTTTGCCAGTTGCCTCAGAAAAGGTCATTGTTTTTAAAAACATTTTCTTTGCTGAATAATCTTCACTAAACAGTTCATGATCTGTTGCCCATTCACAAACATTTCATTACTAACATAAATGGAAGCTGTTTTCAGTGGTCAAATCACCCATTTCTGATACCCACTTGCATAAGAATAACTCTTAAAATTAGGTTTCTGTAAATAATGTCCACACACAAGTTCTGTATTCACTTAAGAGTATTGTACTGGTCTATTTAATCTTTTATCCATTTAAATTGTGCATAATTGGAAACTCTTGGGCTCAAGTTTTTGCAACATAAAAGGATGCTTTTTCCAGGTATAAAAAGTCCACTATCTTGTATTCATGTATTTGTGTCCCAAGGGAAATCCCACCGGTCAGATATTTGTTTTAGCCCTGAATTGGATCAAAAAAATTTAAAAAGTTAATTTTTTCATGGAATGTAAAATTCCTAAAAATATCTTTTTCATAGTCTTATAGCAGTAACATCCTGGCAGAGACCTCATAAAATTATTTACTCCAACCCTCTGTACCAACACAGGAGCAAATATGCCTTAACAATTCCTATCCGATATTTCTTTAATCTGTTCTGAAAACCCATAATGAAGATTCTATGACTTTTCTACGTAGCCAACACCAGTGCTTCACTACCCTTATAGTTAGAAAGTTTCTTTGTGATATCCAACCCAAATTTTCTTTGCTGCAAATTAAACTGATTTCTTGTAGTCCTGTTCACACTGAAGAAAAATTGATCACCAGTTCTTTTGCATGTTGGTAAACTGCTGACATGATCCACCACAGGCTTCTCTTTTCTGGATTAAACCAACTCAGTTCCTTCACCCTCTCATTAATCTGCTCTCTGCTGGACTTCTCCAGTTTGTTTCCATCTTTTTTAAAGCGTGGTTCCCAAAACAATACTAGTGAACTCAGCTGAAGTATTGTCTGAACAGTGTGGAATAATAATCACCTCCATGTCTTTTAACTATTCAAGTTAAACTACACCAAACACATGCCAGAATAAGAATAGATTTTTTTTGAGCATCAGCATCACCTTATTGGTCTATATTCAGTTTTTGATCCACTGTAACATCACATCATTTTCTGATATCCTGCTAATTATTCCCAGTTGTATTTGTGTGTTTTATTGCTCTCTCTTTAGCACATTCTACTAGCCTTTGTTGAATTTCATCTTGTTGATTACTGATCAACATGATCACTTCTCCAGTTTATCAAAATAATTTAGAATTCTCATCCTATGTTCCAGAGCAACCCCTCACAAATTTATAACCGTGTAAGCTTCTTATTTATTCCAAGATCCAAGTTATTAATGAAAACATTGAATAGAATCAAGCCCAGGACAAGCTCCTGCAAGACCTACTCAAAATGCCTCCAGTTTGACAGTGAACCGCTGAAAACTACCTGCTGAGTATGGTTTTCCAACCAGTTGTGTATCCTCCTCCTGGCAATTTCATCTAAGCTATATCTTCCTAAGTTTTTAGTGAGAATGCCATGTGAGGTAACATTAAAAGCCTTACTTATCACATTTACCGATTCCCTCACACCCACTAGACCAGTTAACCTGTCAAAACAGAAAAATAGATTGGTCTCTTATTATTAGGTCTTGACAAATCTACATGGGTTGTTACATATCACTTTATTATTTTCCAAGTGCTTACAAATTGATTGTTTAATAATTTGATTTACTCAGTCTCAAAATTATAAACTGCAATTCCCCAGATTCTCCTTTTTCATCTTTTTATACAATAAGTACCATATTTGTCCTTTTTCAGTCTTCTGGGATTACTCCCATTCTCCACTGAGTTCTCAAAGATGGTGGTAATTGTTCAGAGACTACTCAGACTAGCTCTTTAAGCCCTCTTGGGTGACTTTCATCTGTTCTCACCAACACAAATACATCCAATTTATCTCCATATTTTCAACCTGTTCTTACCTATTCCAGCCTTCAAGCATCTGATCACCACAATCTTTTTTTTTTGAAGACTCAGTCAGATATGCATTGAATACTTCAGCCTCCTGTGTCATGTTTGCCATCCTTTCCTCTTAAGTAATGGTCCTGCACTTTCTTTTGTCTTCCTTTCACTTCTTATGTAGTTACAGAAAACAATTTTGCTATCTTCATGTCCTTTGCTAGATGTAACTAATTGATCTAGCCTTTCTGATGTGTTTACATGCTTGTGCTATTCCTTTATATTCCTTTATTGTATGTCCTTGTTTCCAATGTTCATATAATTCCTTTCTAATTTTCAGGTCCTGTAAGAATTCCAAATGCAGCCATAATTGTCTCTTAGTAAACTTCCTGTCTTTCCATTGTGCAGTATTTTTTTTTCAGGTGAACTTTTAACATTAGACTCTTTCTGAGAATACCAGCTTTCTTACACTGTTATCCTCAAGATTTTCTTCCCAAGAGAAACTATCTACCACTACCCAGTCTACTTTTTTAACACAATAATATTTATTCTGCAATTTTGCTTTTTCCTTTTATGTGAATAGTGGCCTATAAGTGGATCAATTTCACTCAAATTAGGTTTCATAGTCAAATTTTCTATCAGTTTCTCCCTGTTAAGTCCAAATCAAATCTAAAATAGGTGATTCCCTAGTAACTTCCTCTACCTTCTGAAACACTTGTTCCAGATGCTTTTCAAGAATTTGATGGACTGTCTGTTCATATTGCTTTTCCAACAGTTATCAGGGCAATTACAGTCTCCATTGTGATCTTTCACTGTTCTTTAGTTTAGAGGCTTCCACTGGTTGCTCAAAAACCACCTCTTATTCCTGATTATGTGGTACATAAAAAACCCCCACCATAACACCACTTTCCCATTTCTGACTTCACTCAGAGGCATTCAACAAGTCCACATCTCTATGAGCTCAGTGAAATCAGAGTTGTGTACTAAACTGTGAATATGTATTAAGACTTAAAGCTTTTCTGGTGTATTACATCTCAGATGGTCAGCAGGTTAGCTTGCTGGTCTTCTTATGACCCAATAGCAAATCTCCCTTTTCTCCTAGATTCCAGTCCTATAACCAAAAGCATTTTGACAAAAAGACTCCCAGGCTTTCATCACTGGCCCACAGGACTGTAATGTCAGATGTTTGCACCTTGTATGAAGTTCAGTTCCCTTGACAGGTTTCCTCCTATCATGTGGTATGCTCCCTAGCAGCAGGGCAGCCTCCTCTCCACAGAGCTAGTGAGCATGTTCAGAACATGGACTGGACTTAGACATACTGCACTCAACTCCACAAGCACTAGTTTCTGGACTGGAAACAGCACAAACATTGTTTTGAGTCGGTTTGATATTAGACTGTGTCTGCCTAACATGTATAATGCTTTCATTCTTTTCATTCATGGGCTCCCAGAGAAAAAACATGGTATACCATAAACATTAGTCCAAGGGACACTGCGATACACCCTAATTGATAGAGCCTTATAAAGGTCCCCTGATTGGCTCTTTGGGTCACCTGGAGAGGGATAAAAGGGGCAGCATGGCTGACTCAGGCGAGACCAGTGAGGGACCACAAGGAAGGAGCTTCAAAGAGCTGGCAAGAGCTGGGCCAGCAGGGTGGGAGCAGTTGCCCCAGAAGAACCTGAAGGAGTGGGACCTGCAGGCAGCAGTTGGACCCTGAGCAGCGCAGCGTGCAGCTGGCAGGAGGGGCTCCCCACTGGGCTCCAGGATCCCCTATGAGAGGCTGTGGCCAGCAGGAGAGGCTTCCCAGCACCAGCAAGGATCTGAGCAGCAACCCAAGAGGTTCCCAGCTCGGCTTCCAGCTCCTCCAATAAGAGGCCAGGCAGCTTGACATGAGGCCAGGGCTCCGGGAAGGTCAAGACCCCTAGCAGCTTGAAGCAGTACCAACACTGGTGGTTGTGTGGTAAAGTTTCTGCCCACCATGTGGGAGATCTGAATTCAAGTCCCCGCTGGGGTGACTTGGGGTGAATGAAGTAACAGGAAGAAATCCTTGTTGCAGTGGAAAGGGGTGATTGTGTTTTCCCGCTTTCCCCACCTCCAGGTACCTAGGCCCTATATACCTTGTTATTTGACATTTTGTGCCTTTTATATTTCACCAACCGGTATTGTTTGTTCTGCTGTTTGTGTTTTATATTTTGTTAACCCTGTCTTTTGTCAATGATCGTGTCTAACCTTTGTTGAATCCTGCCCCCCTCGGAGTGTTATACTGTCCCCTATACCGCCTGGTTTATGCCTGTTATGTTCCCAGTACTGTTCTCTCATTAAAAGGTATATGGTTAAGGCCCCATTGGTAGTCTGGCTCCGCTTTATAGGGGGAGGAGAGTCCCTACACTTCCCACAGCGCTTGTGCACCTGCTCTGATCCCTTCAACTGGGGAGGGGATACCTCTTGGAGTACCGCCCGGGTTACAATATCACAATAGCATCTAGAAAGAACAGTGGTGACAAAAAAATGTTACTCTATAGTAAAGTGTTTGCTACAAGTATTTTGGTTCGACACACTATTCAAAACAGTTGACAAATTTAGAAATAAATTAGTCATTGTGACCTATTGCATGAAGAGATCAACACACTGATTCACATGCACTTAAGATATATTGCCTAAGTAATTCAGTTCTTTTATGCCTAATTCATAGAATAAATCACTACACACAAGCACAATATTTGTTTTCTGGTAGTTTTCATGGTTTTTCACATGACAGGAAGTGATTCTATAATCAGGATCACTGTCAGAACATTCTCTTGAGCTAATTGGATAGCACCTGGTCACAATGACATTAGTCATCTACTCCAGCATCTGACGAGAAGGAACCAAGACTACTGTGCATCTATTCCTGAGGATATGATAGGAACAAACTGAAGTGTGTACCATTTCCCATTATAATCATTATCATACAAAGTGATGCAAACTCCCATTTTCTGTTTTTGTTAAAAAAAAAAAAAAAAGAGAGATGATTAATTGCTTTGTACAAGCTACAAAAGACACAATGTACCAGTGGTATCCTTCAAAATTTTGCTACACCAGTCAAGAGAGGGTGCTGCTGAGCACTTATCTCTTTGCAGAGGAGCTCCTAGAGCTACAGCAGTGGCATGAGCTACTGCTGCCTTGATGCGAGCTCCCACAAGATGGACCACTACACTACAGTAGCACAGTCTGCTGTACCATGTAGAGTGGATATACCCCAGACTCTGAGCCACAGTGGCCAACTTCTCAAACAAGAATAGCTCCTCCAGTTTTGGTCACTGTTTCCTAAAAAAGGGAATTTCTCAGATTTTAACAGACCCTCCAAACCACCACATTTAAGGTCAGAATAACTGAAGCAAATGCACAGAAATAAGACTGGCTGAAAAAGCAGAACCCCTCAACGTGAAACAGTTCTGGTGCAGCTTCAGAGCCTGAGGCAGATATTAATAGGTAAAAGTAGTCATAGTTTCAGTGACAGCTTGTACTGGTATCCTCCTTACTTAATGATACAATTGTTACATCCAACTGTACCCTTATATATCAATATCCCACACTCTAAAAGAGTAGTTCTCCTGGAACCACCCAAGGCAGCTGAAATTGGAGACTCACCAGGCTGCTGAAATAGAACCTCACATACAGAACCTACTCTAAGTACGGCGAAGTCTGGAGTGGTTGCAGCCCCCCCCCGCATTAGCCCTACTTCTGTAGGCCCCCACGGTGAGGGAGGGAATGCCCCTGCAGTGAAGGAGGGAGCGAGGCTGGGGCTGCCCAGATGGAGTGAAGTGCAGGACAGATCATGGCTACCTCTCCCTCGCAGGGCACTGGTGCAATCAGTCAGGCCATCGGTGGGCTCTCCTTCAAGTGGAGGTGATGGATCAGTCCCACACTGCAAGGTAGATCATAGTGATCTCCCACATAGTGAGGGGTGGCTCATTGGGCAGGGCAAGCTCACCCACGGGGTCATGGTCATGGTCATTGACAATGGGGCCAATATGGTCAAGGCGGTGCATGATGCCAGACTAACGACCCCTTGGCCTATTGGGCAACCCACTTCTCACAGACGAGCCTATGAACTTCACTTCAACCACCTTCTGGATACAAAAACTCATGAACTCAATATAAACATTGGATTTATGACACACTATAACCTGCCTGACATCTGACTCCCCAGGTACCTCTCCACTTTCACCTGCTACATCCCCTATAACCCCCCCCGCCCCCCCCCCAGCATGTCCCTCACCCCTGACTCCTCAATTTACATTTTCATTGACTGGCTTTCTTGCCTGAAATGCATGCCACCCTCTGGCTTCTTCACTATTCATTCCATCCAGGAAGAGCACACACACAGCAACTAGATGCTTCCTCAGCCTGATGAAGGGTTTTTAAACCTGAAAGCATACTAAGATATATTTCTCCAACTATTCAGGTGTGGGTAGGTCTTGCTTGACCAATCTCATCTCCTTCTATGACCAGGTGACATATCACTTGGACAAGGGAGAAGAGATTGACGTCATATCTGGACTTTAAAAAAGCTTGTTCTCCTCGTGGAAAAGTTGCCAACTGTGGCCCTGGCTTCACTACAGTCCAATGGCTAAGAAATTGGCTCCGAGGTTGGACTCAGCGAGTCCGACCTCAGACAATGGTAGTGAATTATCATGGTTCTCCACAACCAGTGGCATCCCCCAAGGCTCTGTCCTTGGACCGGTTCTTTTTAACATCTTTATCAATGATGTGGACATTGGTGTCAGAAGTGCACTGGCTAAGTTCACTGATCACACTAAACTTTGGGGCACAGTGTCCACACCGGAGGACAGGCTAGTGATCCAGGCTGACCTGGATAAACTTAGTAAGTGGGCGGATACAAACCTGATGACTTTCAATATAGATAAATGTAAGGTGCCTCACCTCAGGAGAAAAAAACCCACAGCATGCTTATAGGCTTGGCAGTGCTACACTTGCTAGCATCAGGGCTGAAAGAGACTTGGGGGTCATGACTGACCACAAGATGAACATGAGCCACCAATGTGATGTCGCAGCTGGCAAAGCAAACAATACTCTGGCTTGCATCCATAGTTGCTTCTCAAGTAAATCTCAGGATGTCATCCTCCCGCTGTACTCAACCTTGGTGAGACCACAGCTGGAGTACTGCATCCAATTCTGGGCTCCACAATTCAAGAACAATGTTGAGAAGCTTGAGAGAGTCCAGAGAAGAGCCACACACATGATCAGAGGGCAAGAGAACAGGCCTTATGAAGACAGGCTAAGAGCCATAGGACTCTTCAGCCTGGAAAAGCACAGGCTCAGGAGGGACCTGGTAGCTGCCTATAAGTATATAAGGGGTGTACATCAGGATCTGGGAAAATGTCTATTCACCAGAGCGCCTCAAGGAAAAATAAGGACCAACAGTCAAACTCCTCCAAGACCATTTTAGGCTGGACATAAGGAAAAATTTCTTTACCATCTGAGCCCTCAAGACCTGGAATAGACTCCCTCCAGAGGTGGTGCAGGCACCTACTCTGGACTCATTCAAGAAGCATTTGGATGCTTATCTTACTGGGATCCTTTGACCCCAGCCAACTTCCTGCCCCTGGGGCAGGGAACTGGACTTGATGATCTTCGAGGTCCCTTCCAACCCTAACGTCTATGAAAACTATAATAAAAATATATCAGAGGTACCCTCGACTGGCTCGTGCTGGGGCCAGCACCAGGACCCAAAAGGAGGTCAAAGGGCCAGGGGTGCACCACGAGGAATGCCCAGAGCTAAAGGCTCAGGATTCCAACTGGCCTGAAGGTGGGGCCAGGGCCTAAGGGGGAGCTAAATGTCCCAGAGAGGGGACCACAGCTGGAGGGGGTGAAAGATGCAATGTGTGAGGCATGGGCCACACTGTTAGGGGCGGTACAGAGCTGCAGAATGGATGTCACTCCAAGACACCTAAATGGGCAGCCTCCTGCCTGGGAAATATCTGAATCAGTTTTCTATCAAGGCATGGCAGGAAAAGAGGGGCAGGCAGTTGGCCCGGAAACAGGTGAGCAGGCAGAGATCTAACCAGCACCAGGAAGACCCCTGTTACAGGCTACCATCCCTGCTGTTTTCATCCTGCTCTGCCATAACACGCACACAAAGTCACACATGTAACAAGTGTTGCTTTGAACAGTTTGAGGTACAACTTCCCAGAAACCCCTACACCTGTCTCCTAGTAACTCGTCGGGCTTCATCCCTGCAGTTTTCATCCAAATCTGACAAAAATTGACAGTTATAGGTATTTCAGTGATTTCCCATCATAGGCTATGGCCGAATCACCATATCTCTCTGAATGAGCGCCAAATCTTTCTAAGCCAATTCGGCCAAATCGATTTGGGACGGTAACCCAAATCAAACCGCTGTCCTCCGAATCAACCGAATCCGAATCAAATACTTCCCTATTCACACAGGCCTAATAATTATGTAACATTGCAGTTTACCTTACATCATCTCTAGAAAAGGAATTTTAGCTTATTAAATTGAATGACATATATATGTAACCCGGGTGGCGGCCCAGTAGTTGCCACCCCTGCCCAGTATCAGGGATGGTGTGGTAAGAGTGGGGCAGGGCTTCCAGTCAGCACCAATTTACTTTCCAGCTGGCCCCTGCTCCCCACAGAGCAGCCCATGGTCCCAAGAAGGTCTAACACTTAACTGATTTAACTTTTTGCACTTTATTTACAAAACAAGAATAAAAGGAAAGATTATTTACAAGTGAACTTAAATGGCATAACTAGAATCACAAAACAAACCAGAATGCATTAGCGAACCCTTGACTCAAGAACCACAGGTAGGGTAACTGGCAGCTTTCAGCCACTGCTGAGATGCTACCACAAGGAAGCAAGGTGCTCACTCCCAGCAGCTCCCGCCGGCTTCCCAATAAAAGTGACAGACTGCAACAGGTTAAGCTCTTCTGGTCGGCAGCAATCAAGTTGTATCAAATCCCAACCCCTCAAAGAGGCTGAAGGGCGACCCTCTGTGGCAACCAAAAAGTCAAGCAACAGAGTAGGCTCCTGCAGCAATCGGCATAACCCAAAACGCAGAGCTCAGGGACCCCATCCGAAAACAATCAGCAGCAAAATAAGGGACAGGACTGAGTCCCCTCTGGGGCAGTCAGTGGCAGAGGGTCAGCAGCATAGACAGCTCTCAGGGCTCATTGCTCTAAACCCCTGCTCCAGATGACTGGCTGGGCAACCCACACAGCTCACCGCTTGCCAATCCCACTCCGAGCACCGGCCTGTGCCCCAAGCCTCCTGGGGACCCTCGTCCTGGTGCTCTGCTGCTCCTCAGGATCCCAGTGCCTTGCCTGCTGCTGTCTCACTTCCCCAGGGAAGATAAGGGGTTTCCTCAACTCACCGGCCAGCTCCCCGCTCTGGATAAGGATGCCGCCTACACTCCTGGCCAGTGCTTCTTCTCCTTAGTGGAGTCGGGGGCCGACTGCCACCCCTAGCCTCCGGGATGCCTGGCACGTCCAGCACACTGCAATGGGGCCTTGGGGCACCAGCTCTTTGCCCCAAGCCCTGGCCACTGCTCCCTCTCTGCTGCAGGGCTGGAGGCATGGCCGACTGCCACTGCCTTCTTCTCCCAGGGCCTTCAAAGCTCTTCAGAGGGGTCTCTCTGCTCCCTCTGCTGGGTCAGCTCACCCCAGCTCTTCTTAGGCCTCCTGCATTGTTCCCCAGAGTCAGTCAGTAGCCCCCATTCCAGTTCGGCTGCTGCTTTTATCCCCTCCGGCAGTCCCTCCCTGGCTTGCAAACCAGCCAACCAGGGTTCAGGGTGGCAGGCCCCCCACTCCGGCCATCCCCCTTCCATGCGAATGAGGGGATTGAAAACCCCTTCTTTTGATTGGCTTCTCCTTTTCCATAGGGCAGGGCTCCCCTGCTCCACCCCTGGGGTTGCTCAGAGTTCACTGGCACTGTTTCTAACCCAGGGTAAGTATCTCAAGCCAATCTGGTGAGCCCACATTGGAAGTCTGTTACATATATAAATAATCAGTTAAAGTATGCCTGAATTTTGATAAAGCAGGTAATTCGACATATTTGATAAAAGTACAAGGAACAGACTCAAATGGAATAGTAAAGCCCCAGTCAATGATGAGTTGATAAACACTACTCTTCTGTTTACAGTTGAATTGAAGCTAGATTTATTTTCTTCAAAAGATACCATCTGTAATTCCCTGTTATTAGACAGGACATGACTCAGATCAGCTACTTTTATCTTTAGGAGAGACATTTGTACTAAAGACCCCATTAATTATTCTGACAGTATAAAGGGGTCTTCAAGTGAGGGTTAATACCACTTTAATTATACTGATAAAATTAAAGCAAGCTAAAACCCTACAGTGAATGCAGGTATAGGTGTTCTATACTGATATGGCTATTCCCAGGCAGAAAGGGGGAACAGATATACCACTATAAAGTACTTGTATGCTGATACTGCTTCACCCCCACTTATAAATTGTATGGGTATCATTGTTTCAGTAAAAACAAACAAACAAAAAACCTCAAAAAATCATGCCATGTAGTTACTTAGATGGTAAGCTTTCTTTGGCAAGTACCTTTTCTCACATGTGTGTCCAAAGCCTAGCACAAAGGATACATGATCCCAGAATGTGGTTTCCAGACACTATTGTAATAATAGTAACAATGATCTGACCTAGAAATATCATGGTCTCTAATCCATCAAGTCCAACTTTCATAACTGACAGTAGAAGTTGTACATAAAAAAAACTAAGGGTAGACTATGCCCCAATTAACTTTTAAGGGAAAAATCACATGTGTGCAGGGGGGACATGCATTTCAATTAGGCACATTCAGGCGCACACATGCATGGAGTATCGCTGCGATCTAAGCAAGCTGTGAACCACCCAGATGCAAATGATCCAGGTTTTGTATTTCTCCCCCTCATAAAGAGATGTGGCTTGCTTTATTTTTAATATAAGCAAGTGTGTACACAACTACCAATGAGAGATGGAATAAAGCTTTCAGCCAATCGTTGAAACTGCTATTGTTCTCTGGAATGTATACAGGAGATATAGTTCTTAATTTATGGCTGCCTGGTGGATATGTGAATTATTCTCCTTCAGAAAGAATTCTAATTATTCTCTTGAAAATATGTTTGGGTTAGATTAAACATGAGCATTTTAAATACTTGTCTTGTGTAATCTACTCTGCACTTACATACTGTTCTTACTAGGCTTGTAAGTGTACTGTGGCATGGGTAGAACTGTAAATGTTTATTATGAAGTTGGGAAAAAGTTTTCAGTTCCAGTCCAAGTTGAGCATTTCAGTCAGTGCTTGGAATTTACCCTGTACTCCACGCTAACAATGTCATCCAAGTTGTAGAAAATGTCATTACTGGTACAACATTTAAAAGGGAATCAGTTACTTTAAAACTGTGCCACTGAGTGAAACATGCTGGTTATATAATACTAGTGAATCGCCCATCAAGAATGATGTGGGGGTCGGGGATGGAGGAGGGTGGAGCTTGCTAACCCTAACCATAACACCCCGCCCCCACCCACACACACTGCCGCCACCTCCCAGCAGCCGGGGGCGGGAGGGGGGAAGCTTGCCCCGCCATCCCCTCCATCCCCCTCTGCCAGCACCCTGTGCCGACACCACCTCCAAGAAGCAGGGCCAGGGGAGGGCCCTGCTTCTAGCTAGCAGCGCTGGCCTCGCTCCCTTGCTCCGTCCCCTCCATCTCTGCTGTCATGGCTGCACCGCCACCACTGCCTCCTGTCCATAGCGCTTCTGAAACATTTTAACTGGTTGTTTCAGTACACAATCAGAGTGCTCCAAGAGTGTTACAGACAGACAAACAGACGGACTAAGCTTTTATTATATTCAAATTATTCTAGGTAGAGCTGGTAGTGCCCCCTCTCATTACAGTCACCTGCCACTTTTAGTTATATCATCTGTTTTCATTTGCTTATAACTTTGCCAAGCTCACTGTTTTGAGTTAGTTTTGTATGCATACAGAACTAGCATCTGAATACCCACACCTGGATAAGGGCCCCATTGTGCTAGATGCTGTTAAAACTCACAGTCTCCGTTCTGAAAATATCTGAAACAAAAAGCAAAATGGGAAGGGTTAAGAAAGTATCCAAAAGCATATGCAATGTGTGCCACAGTTCTAGGTACATATAAATGTGTACTTGGGCCAAATTTCTTGAATACCACGTGCCCCCTAGTGAGACCCCCACCTTGTTTTTGGGAAGGCAAAATGAAGAAAAAAAAAGATTTTTCTAGAGTTATGGCTTCATACAGCCAGGGCAGAACCTAATCTTCAGCTCACTCGCTCTCCACTTCCTGCTCAGGCAAAAGCTACAGTTTCAACATTTTCACACCTGAACTGTCAGAAGATCTTGACTGCTCAACCACAAGCTGAAGCTGCAGCTGAACACTGGATTGTATGGACAGATGCAGGACTTTTGAAAAAAGATAAAAATAATCTGCAGGCCCGTGAAATAGGAGAAGGGCAACCAGGCATTGCTAAATTGCAAATTCTTTAGCACAATTGCCAAAGAACACAGATTGATTAATGGAAAGTCAGAACCATTAAAAGGGAGAATCAGGCATTAATACCTGTTGAGTGGAAAGCAATTACCAGGAAACAAATAAGTAGATTCTAATGAGCCATGAAATCAGTTGACTCCCCCCTCCCCCACCCACTCCCAGTGCTGCCTGAATAGAAACACTACTGCTGCTATTCCCGGGAGAAATTCAGTTTCCTTGCTTAAAATGTACCCCAATTTTAGAAGGCTAATTTTGGGAGAAAAGTGTTTGTGGTATGCTAGTAAATATGGTATGATCCTATCAAGTTCCTTTCAGTAGCAGAAAATACAACATATGAAAGTAAAGCCCAGAATCTGATGTTACCTTTCAAGTAAAAATATTTCAACTGATAACCTTCCCTAAACATCTAAACTGAACCAAACCATATAACTGAACTGTACTGATATGTATGTGTGTATGTATGTATACAAATACAAACACACACCAATTTTTTCCACATCCTGTACCATTTATACATAATATGAGAAGGGCATGGAAAAGGAACATTAGTATATTTGATATGCATATTTTTAGATCTTGTTAACATGTTAAATTTAACCACACAGCCTGGACTGTGAAGCTAGTTAAATGGCTTTTAATTCCATTTTATATTTTATTTGTTTCTGAACTTAGTAAATAGGGGATTTTTGTTTGTATTAAAAGAGGAAACCAAGCAAATACAATACTAAACTTTCCATAGAACAGAGAAGCATAAAGTTGCCCAAGATACCACAGAACATGTTTAAGCAAAATGGATACTCACTAGTTAAGTAATGGGCGGAAACTAGTTTAAGTCTCCTTAAAAATCAGGTACTGCAATATCAGGCAATATCCCTCCCTAGGCAACCCAGTTAGAAATAGATACCTGGTCCTACAGAGTCAAAAGCAGCTGGACTCATTTGAGTCACATCAGTACTGTATGTACTGTTGGCTGTAGCAACTGGCATGTCTTGACAACATTAGCCTCATGGCTTGGGCAGCCATTTTTTTTTCTTCTTATTCAGCAACTTAAACCTACATTTTGCCTTTATACCGAAGAGCAGCCATGGTAAACAAAGGAGATGTTCTGCAACAACACAGTAACAGAATTTCCATATCTGTTAATATGACTGAATTCTTACTGCTGTGCGCAGAATATTATATTTTAAGAGTTCTGTTAAATATCCAGTAATCATATATGTAACATTGATTAGCTTACAACCAAGTTTTTTAAAATTGTAACATTTATTAGTACTATTGTTGGCCATATGAAAGAAATCTCAAATATGTGGCTTAAATACATAAATTATTATCCTGTACAAGCAAGATGCAGAGCAGGGTGACACCTTAAAGGGTGCCTGTACACATGCAGGATGCCTGCTCCAACATGTTCTAAATAGAATGCATTGGAGCAGACTCACTCCAGCAGCCTCACTGTCACATGTATTCAGAATCCCTGCATTTCAAAATGGCAACAAGGGCACTTTAACTAAAGCACCCCGCCACCGTTTTAAAGCATGGATGTTGAATACACAAGACACTGCAGGCATTTTAATTGGAGCAGCTCCCAAGAGCTGCTCTAAATAAAATGCCTCCCACCCTGAAGCATGTATATAGACACCCTTAGAGACTAACTGATTCAAAAAGAGGCATGAGCTTTTGTAGGCAGCAGCCTGCCTTTAATGGACTACTAGAAAAAAAAAAGTTATATAGAAGGGAAGAAGACAGGGGGAGGGGATACTGCTAACAGATGTACTCCTTTAGTGCTCCTGCTTTGTCTTGTACAGAAAGAAAAATTAATTCAAAACAACAGCAATAAATAATAAGAGGCAAGCCAGCAAGGTAGGGTTCACCCGGGATTTTCTGGATATTCCCTTTGACCACTAGGCTAAAGTCTGCTGTCAAAAAAAACACACAGGCAATTTTCACTGACTTCTAAGAAAAGGGAAGAAGTAGCAGCAGAGATGCATCGGTTTCCTGTTAAAAGAGAGGTAACTAGACAATGTGCTGGATTGACACAGTGGTGCTGCTTAACAGAATGAAGAAGAACCTGCCTTATGTCACTGGTAACAAGGCATTTCACTATAAATCTTCCCAGACATTTACTTTAAATAAAAAAAAGAAAAAAAAAAATCCTTGTTACTGGTATAATGTGCTTGAATGAAATTTCACTACTGACACAATAGGCCAAAATCAAACCAGATGCGAATATGCGCATCTCTCCACTCCTGTCAGTTGATTCCCCCGTCAGTGCAGAATTAAGCCGAAATGGTTTTACTTCAGCTGGTTCTTTCTGGAGGAAAAAAAAAAAAAATGGCCAATTCAGAAAAAGTAATTACTGGGTTTGGTATTTGTTGGGTTTACTGATGGGATGTTTTCCCCAAGGTCAAAAGGCAATATTTCAACTCTGGCTGACTGAACGAAATAAGCATAATGGATTAATACACATTACCTTGTTGCCTTATTCTTGATGGACTATTTCAAACTGGTATAGCTGCCTTCCTTAAACTTACCTCAAGGACTTTGAGGATTTGTTTTCTTATAGGTTTTTAGTGGAACTCAGGTGATGAGGATTTGTACTGTTTGCTTTGGTAATCTCCAATATAGAGATTCTGTTGTTTCCTTTACTAGTTACATGACAAAGTGGGCTAAATAATGAAGAAAAATTAATCACACAAAAGGAAAACTAGGAAATAGAATTTCTTCCTCATTTTCTGCACAGATTACAAAACTGGGTATACAAAACCCGGTTTTAGAATCAAGCTGGTTCAGAAAATAATTACTGAAACCCCAGTGGTAAAGAGTTCATTTCCTTCTCCTTTCATGTCGAAGAGGAAACTTTCTATGAGTTTACTGTAATGCAGCGTTTGTCTGTAGCAGCAGCAGATTGACCTTATCCAGCCACAAACAGAAATGTAGGCAGCCCACTCAATCACTAGTTCACTATTAGGAAATTACATGGGAGGAAAGACACAACAAAAAATTCAAAGGGAAAAAGAAAGACATCAGAAGCAGTGGGAATGAGTGTGCATGCTTAAATATGAAGCTAGTACGGAAGAAAATGCACCCATACCAATAAACATGCAAATTCTCAGCAGGCTTAAGTTACCATAACTCTCACCTCAACAGGGCCACATCAATTTATATCCATTGAGAACACAAAAGAAGTTAAGACCAATGGTTACAGAAGCATTCAGTCATTTTGAATGCCCATTTTATCTTCAAATACAATGTGAAGTAGCAGTGTGCTGCCAATTCACACTTAACCTTACCTCACTCCAACATCTCCAAGCAGACAAACTCTAAACAGGCTTCTAAAGGTAAAAGCATCCTAAATGAGACTATTTAAAACTAGTCTCTTCAGAAAATTCCTTCTATGTTGTAGGAGTGTGCGAGAAGCACAGCCTGAGCCCATAGGCAAACAATGTTCTTTGGGTAAATGTGATATCTTTCATTATGCCAACTAAATAGTTGGAAATTTTGTTCTTTGCAAGCTTTCGGGCAAAGACACCCTTCAGGCTGAGCTCATGGCACCCACTGGGGCTCCTTGCGTTCCTCCATTCATTCCATCTAGCTCCCTGTGTGCTGCTTTTTTATGTGCCCCCACTACCTTAAGCAAATTAGTACAAGTATCATGTCTCCATTTGCTTGTGCTCCCACCTCCCGTATCTTTGTTTTCCAAGCCTGGGAGTTAATATCTCAAGATATTAAACTCTGTAGAGATGTTGGGCAGTGTTGGACAGGAAGCAAAGTTAGGCCAGAAAGTGTTCCTGGCTGTGTTGATGTGTACATGATTCTACACCTGGTCAACGCTGCTAGGTCTGCTTACCAGATGCAAGGGCCTATTTTTCTCATTCCAGTTTTCCAGTGTTCACCAAACATCAATTGGTACCTGCCCATGCGTGCCGAGATTGTTCCTTAAAATTTGGAAATCTGATTGGCTGCAGTGTTCAGAAGTCAGTGCATCATATCTAAGCAAGCAAATGGCACTGGGCAGAGCAAGACACTGCTTCAACATGGGGGGGGGGGCAAAGTGGGGCACGTGCCCTCCCTGAGATTGGCCACCACCAAAGCCAACAGCCTGCTCATCACCCGCCATTTGCCACCCCCCCCCCCACACACCACTGCCGTCACCACGATCACCTGCAGGCAGTCCCCACTCACTGCCATCATGCCCCCACCACCAACACCACTGCCTGTGGGTGGTCACTGTACCCGCCCCCCGCCTGAGGAGGCACATGTCGTTTATGCGTTGTTTTGCTTGGTCAGAAAGGGTTCCTCAGTATATCTGAACGGGGCGCCCTTCGGTAGGAGGCTGACATTGCATGTACATGCTAAAGACACAACCTCACCCTTGGGTCCATAGGGAGCTTGTGGGCACATCAGTTGCAATCAGCAAACTGCAGAAGTACACATTGTGTGAAGCTACAGGAAAGGCTGCAGTTCAGCAAAGCACTTTTAGGTAGTGGAAGCGTGCACGAGCATTCTCTGTCAATTCCATGGGACATACTTAAAAATTCTACCAATCTGGGACCTTAACTCGCATAGGGCTTCCTCGACCCCCTGAGCAACCCTGCTCTATACAAAACAGGAAGGCTCAGAGACCCTTGTATCACAAACCACCATGACTTATAAGGACAGAATTTTCCCCTGAGTGTTTTCATTACATGTAACAATCTTTTCCAGTAGCCACAGTACTAACTTTTATGTAACTGATTTATGCTAACCTGAACTCCTGTGAACATTGTCTGTAAAACAGCCTGGAGTGGCTCTTTAAATTCTTAGACTCTGGAAAGTGGGGGAAAAGAAATCCAGCTGCTCTTATAAAAATTCAAAACATGAAGATCTCTGACTCCCTGAGGAAAGCAGAGAAATGTAAAAATATTTTTACTCAGGTGTGAGCAGGTGGAGACCAACCCTAATGAATAATTTTTCAGGACAGTATCCCACCCTGTCCTTATCTACCCCAGCAAATAACACAATACTGAACAGCAGAAAACATTTTCTAGCAACAATAGAGGCTGAATAAGTTATCTGAGATATTCAGACCACAGGCCCTGGCAAAAAAGTTACCCAAGGCTAGTACATCTTCAATCTTTCACCTGTTGGCCTCAATAAAGGGCTCTTAATGAAGGTAGAACAGAACCCCGATTACTCAAAAGCTAAACTGCACATACTGCAACAATTTTCTGCTCTGCATTTTTAATGAATTAGCTTAGGTCATCTTTCCCCCTTTCTGTTTACATTATCTACAAACTTTTGTGCAGTTGATCGTATCAGCAGGAATATATGTAAAGAAAGCAAAATTGAAAGCTGCACACAAGACTTGTCAGAGTTTATATTTGCTCATGAATATTTGTGCTGAAAGTCTCTGTGCTTTAATCCAAACAGGAAATAGAAACAATACCATATGGTCTAAGAACCATAAGAACCACTAAGAACCTTCCAAGCTAACCATGTTAATACTGATGGCTTACAGAAGATGGTTCACAATCAATCCACAAAATGACTGAATAGTTTTGAATACTAATAGATGTTGGAAAATTGTGATATGTTCACAGATATACCACAAACTTGCTTCATGGGAAAATTTATTCATGGTGAATTATTCACTCAGCTCATATAATTACTCTTTCCTTTTCATCTCACCCTATTGAGAAATGGGAGAGAAAGTTTATATAAAGGAAGAAAGTATGTAACATTTTGAGTAAGAAGTGTACTAAAGATGCAAGTTTCAGAGATTGATTGTTCAGTTTGAGATTACTCAGAAATCTCTTGAACAGTTTGCAAAAATAAGCAAACATCTCATGTAATCTGCCATAGTATGGAGAATTGTACAAAAAAATAATAATGCCCATATTTTATAACTACAGAAGTTGGACATGAGATGCAAGAGAGAAAGATATGCCTTTTATATAGCTTAACCTGAATGACTAGGGTAAAATTCTCATTAACAGCAAGGCCCCTTTACACCACTATGACAGTATAAAAAGGTCCTTATAATTGGTGTAAATGTAATTTTCTTCAGCTAGGTAAGGGGAAATGAGAACTGGATACATACAGTGCAGCTGTCCAGGATAATCTGGACCCTAGCAAACAAAATTAAGGAAAAAATGCACCCTGGAAAATCTGATCATACAGAACAGTTTTGGAATTTGGTTTTCAATTCTCTGAGAGGAGCCTAAGGGTACACAATATGTTTGGAAAGGACTCATTTTCAAAACATCAATTAAAATAAAAATCAAGTTAGTGTCTAAGTCAAATGCCAGGAGAAAAAAAAGCATTCAGACTGCACCATCCAGGAAAGAAATAAAGACAATAAAAATTGGGTGTCAGCTACATTCTGAAGATGTGAAATTCTGAAGCGACCCACATGATCTGTCATCTATATGGACTGTTACCTTACTGAAGTGTCATCTATATGACTGCCATCCTACTGTCACCTACATGACTTTTCTTACCTCTACACGTGCAGGTCAAGGTGCAATGGAGTCTAGCATGTGATCCATACAATCATGCCTCCTGACATACCACATGTGCATGGCAGGAGGAGTGATTGTGTGAATTGCACATTAGATACCATCACATCATCTTGTCAACACAGGGAGAGCCAGATCCCTGCTGCGGGGTGACTGGGGCACCTTGAAGCTGGGAGCCCCATCAATTGATATGACTCTCAGCTGCAGGGCATGCACTACCACAGCTGAGAGCCAATGTCAGCTGTGAGTTCCCAGGCTCAGATGTGCACAGGGGCCCCCACAGCTGGGAGCTCTGATTAGTTGACAGGGGGACACAGGCCACACATGCAAATTAAGACTGGATAGAAACCAGCTACAAAGTTATTACACATTTTCCAGCAATAACTTTATAGCTTGTTGGGCCTTTTTGGAGGTGCCACAGTTAATTTGCATACCTAGCCAGTCTAAATGAACTGTGCCATTAACAAGGTAATTTTAGAATACATGTAACGTGTACAGGGGACCCGAGTAAATTCTCCGTACTAACTCCAAAAGACAATGCAATAAGAAAACCCACCAGTGCCTTGTAAGAAGGCCGGGGCCCCAGGGATGGCCATGTTGCCCCTGGTGGCTTCATGGCCATGCCCTGCTCTGCCCCTACAGCACCTTCCCATCTCACCTGCCATGCCCTGATGATATTATAATAAATATGATGGCTGCCCACAGATTTTTGCAATGCCTCAGTCCAACTGGACCCCACCAGCCTCTACCTGTGGCCAGGCCTCTCACCAGGCTTCACTGGTCCTTAGGCCCGTTGCTGGGCCTTACTCCATAACTGTGCCACTGGAGGGTACCTCAAACCTTAAGAGCTAGTTGTATGGCTCAAAATCCTCTTGTACACCATGCCCCATGCCTTGCAGGTGCTTCCATCATCACTGTTGGGTCTTTGGCCTCCACCCCTTTACTTTAGCTAGGTCTTCTAGCCTGGGCGCACTGAGGTGCTAGCTCTGATTCCTCCCTTCCATTTACTAGGTCTCCAGGCCCCTGTGTGCTCATGCCCCTCTTGAGTGTTGGGCCCCTGGCCCCTACTTGCTTGTGCCCCTCTTGGGCACCAGACCCCTGACCCCTGTTTGCTCTGTGCCTCGCACAATGCCTGCTCTGGGCTCAACACTCACTAGGGCCTTGAGCCTGGCCATGGCAGACAAGGGGGTCCTGGCAAGGCTAAAGACATTTGTGTGCCCCTCAGGCACTAATGGGACCTGTTTACCTCCCCCCTTACAGTCCCAACCTAAACCTCCAGTGTAGATACAACATAAATACAAGCCCCCCTCCCCACAGGCTATAACAAATAACAGCAGAAACAGCCCTCTGCCCCTGTAAGAGGGCAAACTTTCTTTCACCCCTTGTGCCAGTGTACCTCCCAGCATGGGCTCCTTGTGAGCTCCACAAGCCCCAGTGTTCCTGCAGGCAGCAAAGCCTGCCATGTAGTGTCCCTGGGTTGCTGGAGCTCCTGGGCAGGAGCTCTTGACTCTGCCACTGACAGGGCTAAACTGGCTTGCAAACCCAAGCCCAAGGTTTGTATGCACCCAGGACCCTGCCTATGTCTGGCCAGCAGGCCGTTTGCAGGTGCCTGCTAATTGCCCAGTGGCCTGTTGCCTCAGCAACCTGCAACTACTGTGCTCTGCCTAGCCTGCAGTGCTCCCTGGATGGGCTGCCTTCATCTTAAAAAGTAACAGGGAGCCCCAGGCTCTCTGTTACATGCCTCTAGATGCTCTATCGTCAGTTCACAGAGTACAGGGCAACCTGTACACCAACCACAGATTCATTTTCACCTTGCCTCGGGATTCACATAAGATCTGAGCACTCTGCCCTCAGTAAGGTTTAGAAATGGGAGATGTTCTGAACTTTAAGAGCCAGGCACAAGGAAAGACTTAGTGGGTGCATCTACATGTGCAAATAATCTGGGAGAAGTTTACTCTTGAGGTAAAACAACTGGACAGTAAACTCTCCCAGGTATGTAGCTACATGTACAGGGATGCAGAAGCAGATTTCCTGCTCCTAGCAATGGACTGCTTCTGCTCCCTGCAGCTCTGCAATGGGCCCCTCCAGCAGCCAGGGGGAGCTCCAGGCTCCCCCTGGGTGCTAGCCCAGGAGATAGCTGTCCCTTGGCAGGGGCTGGAACATTGCTCCCTGCCACCAGGAGCTGCCTGGTGCTGGGCCAGACTCTGCCACTGGAGCCTGGGCAGGGAGCTCCCAGCCCCTGCTCCACAATCGTGAAGCCTGAGCTAGGACATCCTCATCTCCCAGAGCCAGCTCTGCAGTTTCAGGACCAGCACTGGGAGATTCGTTTCCCAGCCCCGGCCCAGTGATCAGAGTGGGGGCAGGGAGTTCCCTGCTGCTGAGGCAGGAAGACATTGTTCCCTACCCCCTCAAGCTGCTAAGCTGCCGGGGCGGGCTCTGCCATTGGAGCCTGGGTGGGGACAATCTCCCACCCCCTGCTGCCCGGGAGAACATTTGCTCCCAGTCATGCATCTACACGTGCACTACTGTGCAGCAAGTAATTTCAAGTAAAATCTGCTACGTGCATTTACAGGTAGCAAATTTACTCACAATTAGAACCAATTACTGTGCAGTAAGTGTCTGCATGTGTAGTTGCAGATTGTGGTAATTAGCTCTACTGCACACTAAAGCTAGTTGTGTAGATGCACCTAGTTCCCTCCAAGTTAGTCATCAAAGTACCTAACTTTTAGGCAACTGCCCCCTTGCATGGAATCTAAAAAACCTGAAGTTACACATCTAGACTCAATATCCAGTGCATCAGAAGAGTTGGATACCTTAGAAAGATGATCCAAAAAACCTGCACACTGAGCAGGGGGCAGCCTAAGCTAACCAACAGAAAAACCTTAAGCACAGCCTGGGCATCTTTACACATGCAAGCGTCACAGCGTTGAGTGCTTTGAGAAGTGCTCAGCGCTGCATCCCTTGCAGTTGTATAAGTGACAAAATGTGAATCAGCACTGAGAAAATGGCGGTGACATGCTTCTGAACTAAGGTACATCAGAGGTGCTTTAGTTCAAAAGCGCACCACTGCCATTTTCTGTGCACTGATGTGCATTTTGCCACTTACGCAACAGCACACACAGCGCAGCACAGTTGGCCACAGCTTGCGTGCGGAACAGACTCAATTAACCAAGTCTGCTCCAGAGCAGCAGATTCTAGTGCATCACGGGACAGAAAAAATGTGTGTATAAATACCCAGGGACACTTTACCCACCTTGGGATTTAGAGCTTGGAATTTGCTTCTCAGGGCAGATGCCTACAAGTATTCTTTCAAAGGGCAGGACTCACTCCTTTTAAAACACTGATGGAGAAAGAGGAAGAAAATATGGTGGTGCTACTCCCATCTGCCTTTTAAAAAATAATGTACTAATTAAAGTATATATCCAGCAAGGTCAAGACTTGGGTTCAGTTCCTTCCTCAAGCTTACAAGATTCAAACTCACATTTCTACTCCCACTTGCTTCAGCAGAAGTGCCTCAATCATGTGGAGAGACTACTCCTTTCAAGCCTGAGCCACTGTGCAGCAAGGCATGCAAAATCCTAGGATCCAGCCCCTGCTCCCTGGACTGCTCCTACATTTTATGTCAAACACTCATTAGATAAAAACAGAAATAATCTCAGTTTGTGTTTCTGAATCACTGATTGTGCTTGCTATGCATTGTGCTGAATTCAACACTGTCAGTGCATGGTAGACATGCTACAAGTACATCTAATGGATCAGGTTCCTCAATGGACATAAGATTCATAGATTGTTAGGGGCTGGAAGGGACCATGCAGATCATCATGTCCAGTCCCCCCCTCCCCCAGTTCTAGGCAGGAGGACAACTGGAGTTAAGTGACCCCAGCGAGGTGATTGTTCAGTCTCCTCTTGAAAGCCTCCAGGGTAGATGACTGCACCACCTCTGGAGCAAGTTTATTCCACAGTCTGGACACCCTGGCTGTGAAGGAGTTTTTCCTAGTATTAAGCCTGAAGCGGCCTTCCAGAAGTTTATATCCATTGGTCCTGGTCTTCCCCCAGGGGTGCCCTAGTGAATAGTTGTTCACCAAGCTCCTGATGTACCCCTCTGATACAGCAGTAAGCTGCTATCAAGTCCTCTCTCAACCTTCTCTTCTTTAGGCTAAAGAGGCCCAGGTCCATCAGCTTTTCCTCATATGGCTTGCCTTGCAAGTCCCTGATCATACGGGTGGCTCTTTTCTGGACCCTCTCAAGTTGTTCCACATCCTTATTGAAGTGCAGTGCCCAGAACTGGACACAGTACTCCAACTGCGGTCTCGCCAGTGCCGAGTACAGCAGGAATATCATTTCCTTAGATTTACACAAGATGCATCGGTTGATGCATGCTAGTGTGTTATTTGCCCTGCTGACCACCGCCTCACACTAATGGCTCATATTCATGCAATGGTTAATCAATATCAGGAAAAACTCCTTCACAGTCAGGGTGTCCAGACCATAGAGTAAACTCCATCCAGAAGTGGTGCAGTCACCTACCCTGGAGGCTTTCAAGAAGAGACTGGACAGTCACCTTGCTGGGGTCACTTAACCTCAGTTGTCTTCCTGCCTAGAACAGAGGGGGCTGGACCTGATGATCTGCAAGATCCCTTCCCTAGGGTCCCTTTCAGCCATGGTGCAAGTCAAGCTGTCACCACCGAGCCTGTATGTTGAGGGTTGTTTGCCCACAAATGGAGCACCATACACTTGGAAGTGTTAAACTTCATCTGGTTCCAGTTCACCCAGTTCTGCCTGTATCTGCAACCTATCATCTGACATAATCACACTGCCCCATAACTTGGTGTCATCCACAAACTTGGCCAGCGAGCTTTTCACTCCACCATCCAAATCATTGATAAAGATGTTGAAGAGCATCGGTCCAAGCACAGACCCCTGAGGGACACCACTGGCCACTTCGCGCCAGGATGACACAGATCTGTTCATGAGAACTCTCTGGGTCCTACCCTGTAGCCCATTTCCCACCCACTGAACTGTCAAGCAGCTGAGCCCACAACCTTCCAGTTTCCCCGCAAGGATATGATGGGATAGTAGATCAAAAGCCTTTTGGAAGTCTAGGTATATAATATCACCCTTGTCTCCTGTGTCCAGGTGGTGAGAGACCTGATCATAGAATGAGATGAGATTGGTAAAACAAGACCTACCCACAACAAAGCCATGCTAGCTGTCATTCAGAATCTTACCTTCTGCAAGTGTATTGCACATAGATTCTTTAATGAGCTTTTCCAGTATTCTCCCTGGGATAGAGATGAGACTGACTGGCCTATAGGTGCCCAGGTCCTCCCTCTTCCCCTTCTTGAAGATGGGCACAATGTTGGCCCTCTTCCAATCCTCAAGGATTTCCCCTGTGTGCCATGAATACTCAAAGCTTTGCCTGGGGTTCCACGATGACCTCAGCCAGCTCCTTCAGCACTCTTGGATGAAGTCCATCCGGTCCTGCTGACTTCAATGTCTAGCTTTTCTAGTTGGTATTGCACCCGCTCAGGATCCACAGCGGGGAGGCTGTCATTCCCAGCATGCCCCTTATGAGCCTTATCTCGCTTGTTTTTCCCGTTGGTCCAGTAAAATACCGAAGCAAAGTGTACATAGCTGCTCCTCTGCCTGTTTTCTGGATCCCAGTGACCAGGACAATTGTTTGTATGTGCAGAAGAACTACAGATGTCTATAGAGCTTTCGGGTCAAATGTTGCTTTAGTCTGCAGGGTTTCTGGTTTTTCATTTTGGACTTAGCCTGCCTAAATGCCATCTTAAGTGCCTAAGTCCATGTTTGGATCTGGCTCTGAGTCAAGATGCAAAGAGCAATGGCTGCACCAACTGACTACCAGTGCCTCTACAATTTATGCTACAGGTCTAAGGTCCTGTGAGAGAAAATATTAGTGATTATGTCATTAAAAATTGTATCATAACCTAGACACAAAATGAGGCTAAACTAATGTTGCAGAAACAACCTCAATTTTGATACTTCTCAGCTTCTGAGCACTAAACTTTGCAATCTGAACATTATTAACCCTTTTTGAATGAAATTTATTATATACAATTCATTCCCAGTCAGACTAATAATTTTGTTTTAAATATCAAACCAAGTATATAGCAAAATATTTAGTTCACTTAAATGTGACAGTTTGGGGAATAGATCTAAGTAAATGTTTGGATTCTTTATTGTTGATAGCAGCATTTATGCTTGTAACTTTCAGTGTTGAATAAAACTTAACATTTTTTGACAGGAGCAGACCACAGTAGTGAATCTGAAATAAGGATGATCCCCTTTAACAACTATCCCCTCTGAAAATAATTAAAACAAAAGAGATCAAGCCATAGGAAGATGGTTTCCCCAGTTTTGCCTCTAAAGGGGCCACTCGATCAGAACTGTGAACCTAGTCAGCAAGTTACCTGAGAAAAGGTTTTGAAATATTAATGATGAGCAACATCTGGGGCTGCCCCTGCACTCTCAGGCCATGTACACACAAGAGTAGACATTTGGTTCCCTGGGGACAACTAGCAGCAACGCACCTTGTGCCGCTGTTAGTCTCCAGGGAATGTCTGTGCCACGTGCCCTCTGGTGCATGGCAGGTTACCCTGGATGGGGTAGGGGAGGCTGAGGCCTGCACTATGTTGGTCCCAGCATCCTTACCTGGGGTCCTGGGGGCATCCTGGAGCTGCAGTGGTGATCCTTTTGCTCAAAGCCTGGCTGGAGCTGGAGTGTGACTCTGGCCAGCCAGGCTCCGGTTTTGAGTGGCATGTACTGCCCCTGCGTGCACTGCCCCACTTCTTTTTGCACAGGTTTTTATGACCCCTTGCTGCTGCTCCCTTTCAGTGTGGAGAACAGTTGAACGTGCAGTGTCTGCAGCGCCACATACTGCATGGCCACGCTCATCTGGATGTGGCCTCAGGGGTCAAACATAGGGGATAGGGGTGTGCGAAGGGCCCTATTCAATTCAGATTCATTCCAAAGCAGGGACAGTGATTCAATTCATTGATTTGGATCACTGTCCCCGATTAGATTCAGCCAAATCCGAATCTGAAGATTCGATGCTGATTCAGAGAATCAGCGACTCAGACATAGACACAGCTTTAAAAGTTTTCCTACATACCTTGAGGTAGCAGGCACAGCTTGTGATTGCTGGAATGCTGTGGTGCATGGAGCATCCCACAGGAGTGCAGGGGGGCCCTCCACATGCTCAGCAGCAAACCTGCACCCCCGCCCCGGCCTGGTGATCAACCACAGGTACCCCCCCCCTCCAGACCCAGGAGGCACCAGTCACTGAGCCGGGGGCGGGATTGGGGGGGGGGAGGGGGAGGGGGCCGCCAGCGCACTCCCCAGCAGACCCGTAAGTGGCTCTGGTCCACTTCTGGGTCTGCTGCTGAGAGTGCTGGGACGACCCCCACACTCCTGTGGGATGCTCCACGCGCCCCAGCATCGCAGCACTGACGAGCCCCTGCTACCTAGAGGTATGCCGAAAAAACATTTAAAGCCATCTCTATGTCTGAATCAGTTAGGACGGTTCTGATTTGATTCGGAGAGATGAAAGGGTCCTCCGCTTCGATTCAGATTCAAAGATTTGGCCACAAATCGAGCTGAATCTCCACCAAATCTAATTAGGGACTGAAGCTTCGCACAGCCCTAATAAGGGGCACCAATATACATGCTCTAAGCCTGCTACTTGTTTAATCATCAATTAGCGTGCTCTAGCAGCCTCGACATCTCATGTATTCAGTGTCCCCATGCTTCAAAATGGTGGAGGAGGGTGTTTTAGCCAAAGCTCATTGAATGAGCTTCAGTTAAAGTGTCCCCGCCGCCATTTTGAAACATAGGTTGCTGACTATACAAGATGCTTTGGGTGCTTAAATTAGAGCGAGTCCCAAGAGCTACTCTAATTTAAGTGCTTCCACACCAAAGCACGTGTGAAGATGCCCAAGGTGACCATATAGGACAATATAAAACCTAAGACACTGCCTGTCCTCCTGCCTCCACCACTGCTGTGGGGAGTCAATGGCCCATTAAGGACCCATTGTTCTTCACTTCTCAGATGTTAACAATCACCTATGAAGTAACAATTAGTGTTAGCCATCATTCCACTAATCAAGCTAACTTATTTTAAGGCAACTTTGCTGTCTGCTAGGGCTTCCTATTTCACAGCTCCTGCCACTGCCTCCATGCCCCACCCAGGGTACTCATTTTAATTTTCACTGGCCAGCAGGGACTGGCCTCCAAAATCCAGGACTGTCCCAAACAAACTTGGACATATGGTCACCCTACCAAAACATCACTAGGAAGGAGAAGGAAGAGTAGAAGAGGGGACTACCAACTTGATCCAGCCAACATAGTGTTCCTTTCAACCACTAAAACAGCTAAGTAACATACAACTCTGATGACCAAGCATAACACTAAGGGCAGTTAATTCTCATATAAATAAAAAATAAACAGAACAATAGTCATTTCCACAAAAAGCAATGAATCCACAGAATATGTGACTGAGCACATGGTTCACCTAGGAAAAGGGTAATTGGTAGCTTGGTCCCTAAAAAGGCCATCATGGAACACTCAGTCCAGAATAAAATGATAGCATCAGTCAAAAGTCAGCAGGAAACCTTTTACAACTTTTGTATTCTTTCTTAAGTTGTAACATTCTGTGAAATATGGGGCATTTTTCTTTGAATCAGCTAACCAGCTAAAACAGCAGTGATAAAGTAGCCACAGATCTAGAAGGCCATTATACACTGTTATGTTTCTGTAGGAGGGTAGAGGATGTTGCCCTCACGTTTGTCTGGGGAGGACTCACCTGCTATGATTTATGATGGGAGAAAAAATAGAATTAATACCTCCCCCAATGAAGTACCCGATAAATGCAGTTAGATTGTTGGCTGGTTACAAAGATTCCTTTTTATTGAACAATTCCCTCAGATACATATACCAAAATAAGTGCCTGTCTCTTTAAGCAGCTCTCTGACACTTTTCTTGTGTCCCAGAGGCAGCTCCTGAACCCTGCTCTTTACTCCTCCAGGTTTCGTACACCCATTCCCCCGTCAGTGTCCCAGCAAACACCTTCTCCCCTGTAAGTAAGGATTCCTCTCTCATCTTTCTTGGTGTCAGGAGGGGAGGAGAGAATCCAGCTGTACCTTGCTCACCAGTCCTTGTCCTCTTTGCCTGGCTGGGCATCCCCTGTTTTGGTTGTGGCTCATCCCGGGTCATGCTGCCCAATCCTCCACATAGCCGCTCTTCTCTTCATACCCCTGGGGGTAGCTACTCATTCTGAGAAGTTTCCTTTTATCCCCACCGCCTCCCCTTCCTCCCTCCCCTCCCCCCCCGGCCGCTTTGCGGGTTTGCCCGCAAAAATTTAAGTAATCACCAGTGTCGGCTTTTCCTCAGCTGCATTATGATTTTTTTTCCTTCTGTTGTTTATAATAAAAGATCTCCTTAAGTTTTACTCTTTACCTTCCTGGTTTTCAAACTATTTGTGTATATGGACAAAAGATTTTTAGGAATACCTTATCTTTTACTGCATTAATCATTATTCTCTCACTCTCAGGCTTATAACCACTTTAACTAAAGCCTTTCACCTCCACCTGTCTTGTGCAATCTCCTTCTACCTTGGTGCATCTTCATCTATCCCTTCCAGATCAGTTTTTGTTATCTTCCCATTGTTGCCTTGGTCTACCTCCAGTTTTGATACCCTCCACCTCAGCTTCCAATCTACCTCACATGCTTTCTGTCATCAGTTTTCGTGATATGCCCTGCCCATTTTATTCTCTGTGCTCTCATCTTGCTCCAGACATCGGGTCTTTTGTAAAAGTCCAAAAGCTCTTGATTATGTCTTCTCCTCCATACTCCATTTTCTTGTGCTACACCAAATATTTACCTTAAGCACTTAGTTTTCATATACTTTCAGTCTTTTTTCCATTTGCCTTTGCCTTTCCAAAGACATTCCCACTTTGATTTAGTGAAGTGGCCAACATGTCTCCTAAACCCCAAGAGCTAAGTCAATGATAGTCTGGCCTCCCAAGCCAAACAGACAGAAGGGTAGAGACCAAACTAAGAGAAATACCCTAGTCCTCCAGGACGGGTTTTGAAAATGAGGCCAACAACCTCATCCCATTAAAAAAAAACTATTATTATGAAACACAAACTAAAGTCTTGGGCATCATTATATAACACACTAATAATCTGATGTAGAAGTGTCAACTCTCATAGATCAACTTTCTGCTGACCCTCACTTATATGATCTCTATAGCTGTTGTTATCAGCAGGCTTGGCATGATTTGATTTTTATCGATAAACTAGATAAACATAGATTTCACACCACACTCACAGACTAATGGAAAAACATTTCCATCAGTAATAATCAACATTTATAGAAAGGGGACTGTAACAGGGAACCCTGGCCCCTGTCACTAGACAGTAGAGAAAGAAAGATAGAGGGGTTGAAGAGGAAAACAATGGGTGACCTAATGACTTGTCTATTAAGCAATAAGCTGCTCATTCACAGGTGCTGAAAGCAGCTGGAGATAACAGGCTTGTAACTTCCCATGTCGCTTGCTAGCGCACTTTGCTCTTTCTGGCCTTTCAGGCGCACCGGTCTCCTTTCTGGTCAACAGCTTGTCATCTGGGCAAATGCCTTGGAGCGCCCCCAGGGGTTCTTATCTGCCACATCTTGTTGGTATAGGTTATCATCAGGAGGATGTTTTTAAGTCCTGCCTCCCCTGGTTCCCTCCTCCGGTCTTCCTGTCCGGTTTCCCATTTTGGGGCTCCACCTCCCCTACACCCCACCTTACACCAACCACAGATGTTAATTCCAGGCCACAACTAAGAAAAAGTCCACTCATCACAGTAAGAGATTTAGCCAGGTTCCAGCCTGGTGGCAGCAGGGTCTTGCCCAGGCCAGGCCAGACTAGGCTGGCTAAACGCAAGGAGACTAAGGGTAGCTACCACCTCTCCCTGTGTTTCCAGAGCTCTGGGAGTGCTGTTGCCCTCCTCTTATGGTCCCTGCCTACCCAGCTCTTTCCTTATGAATAAACAAAATGATTTAAAGCAGGTATGATTTACTGATTTATGGATATTTACTTCTTATATTTTGACATTTGGTTTTTATAGTTTTTAACAGTATATAGTCAATACTAAATTGTCTGCTCCCTGCACCCTTAATTTTGTGCAATCCTGAAAATTAAAGTCGATAAAAATCAAAATAAATGCTTAAAAATAAACATCGATTTATTTATTTTATTTATTTTACTATGCCTTCATCGCACTACAAACACTTATAATGGAGCTAGGATAAGTTAAATTACCTGCTACAAATCACATATATTTAACCATCCAACTGCTTCACTCTACTGGCAGATATTGCATTGAAAACTATTCATAACAAACTGAATGAGCAATAATATCTTTATAATCCACACACCTAAATACATCTATAATCCATACACATAAAAGGCCTAGTTTTCTATATGGCTGTAACTTCTAGGATATTCTTTTAAAACTATGATCAGTCATCTGTGGAGTGAACTGTGAACTTGAGAAGCTTGAATTATGCAGCCAAGCACCAAAGCATATCCATGTGCTGCTTGGATTCAAAAGGAAAATACTGTGAAAACAGAACTTCAAGGACTAGGACATGTTGCATGCTTCTCAATAATTCTGAGACTTTACAAAGGGCCGTCACCCCTAATGGCATTGCATAGGCTATATATCAGGATAGAATCTGGCCTCAAATGTTCAGTTATGATTACACGTTACCTTCCTTAGGAAGGTAACGTGCAATTAGGAAGGTAACATGCATTAACCTTCCTCAGGAAGATACAGACACTACATATTTCCAGCCAGCTGAACCAGTTAACCACTTGTTAGACTACTGAAAAAGCTACTGACCTAAATACAACCAGAAAAACATTTTTCCCCTATATTTTAGCTCTGAAAGTACTAACTCTACTTCTTGTATCTGTGAACATGCTACCCCAGAACAACTGTATGTTCTCAAAACATCACTGTAAACCTTCCTTATAGCCAATAGTTTTCAGGCATCCAAATAACCCAGTCATCACCCACTCAGTACTAACTAGCACAGACAATGAAACCCTGCTGTTTTTTTCTCTTCATAAATTACAGAGAGTGTGTAGAGTTGCAAATCAGATATTTTTTTCAAACCATTCATTACACAGCTCAGGAAAAGCCACATCACTTGCTTTCTCTCTCTTAGCCAAAGCCAACATCAGACATTCTTTATACAACTTCCTCTTGCAGCCTTTTTGGCTGTATATTCCTATGGAGCAGTGTTTCTCAACCCACGGGTTCTGACCCAAAAGTGGATTGCAAGAATATATGAAAGGGTCAAGAACTTTAAAAATGGATTCTCCTTTAAAGGAGAAAAAAAATGCAGGAAACCATGGGTTTTCCCTTGCAGGCTGGCAGAGTTCCAGCCTGAGAGGGACTGCTTGGGCCCCCTGCCCCCATTCCCCAAACACACTCCACCCTTCCCCACACACCCACCTCCTTCCCCACACAGTGGGAGGCTGGAGTCTGGGGGTGGGGATCAGTGGGTCAGGACTGGCCATTGACATTTACAAATGGGTCCCAATACAAAAAAGGTTTAGAACCACTGCTTTAGGATGAGAAAAGTGAAAATCTAGAGTCCTAGGAGCACCTTTAGCACAGACTAAGAAAATAAGTACCTCCTGCATTCTAGCCTTTCCACCCCACTGGCTTCTGAGAGGGCCAAATGGTTGCTCTGCTTTAAAGAAAAACATACTGAATCTACCTGATTCAGCACAACCTGAGAGCTCATCTAGGGAGAAGTACTTCTTACCACATACCAGGCTGAAAATTGTATATCTGAGATTAGATATCCACTCCGAATCCCCATCAGTTACCACCTTACCAAAGGGGTTACACACACATGCTACGATCTCTTTTTAATAGAAAGAACTTTCCTTTCAACCCAGTTTGAAAACCAGCTTTAAGTCTCTTATTCTAGGCACTCACATTCTGTGTGTCACTTTACATTTTGAATATGTAGGCTATTATTTATTGAATTTATTAATAGTCATTCAGGTCCCTACCCACATTCTCATCTTTCTGTTTCTCTTCTCTCTCCACTCTATTCCTTCTTTTCTTTTACTTTTTTTTTTTTTTGGTTTACTTAAATTTAGTAATTCAAGCCACAAATAAATTTAAGGTTCACAGTTGCAAAAAAATAAACATGAAGTAAGTTCATTGACTTCTGTAAGTTACTCTGGATTTATACAGGTATGAGAAACAATGGAATTTGCCACTTACAGTTTATTAAAAATAATAGTTATTTCTGTGCTCAGCAGCAATAAGCTTACTTGTTCTTGTGGGCCTAACCCAATACCCACTGAACTCAATGGAATGACTCCCATTGACTTTATGAAACACTAGTTCAGTCCCTAAACCTGCTAATGAAGTTCTTCAAGCACTGATACTATTCACATGTTACATTTTAAACTTCATAATTGTATGGCATTCACTATTAACTATGTAAGCACTGTCTTTTACAATCATATGGTTTTCAGTTGCACAACATGAAAAAATACTGGTTTTATTTTAGTGTAATCAAAAGAATCAACTTTAAATATAAGACCTTTAGAAAACAGAGACCCACCTTTAAATGCAAAGAACAAATATTTGCATTACCTATTTATATTAAAATATGCAGAAATTTCTAAAGTATTCGGCCAACTTATAAATTTTTATAACTTCTTCAAATTGTTAACATTTTTTTTAACACACAGCATTATTTCAGCTTTGTAAAGAGCTCAATAACAATCTTTCTGGTCTGGAAAAAGGGAAAGAACATTATAATAAAGAATGCAGAATAAATAAAAATAAAACAGTACAAGCCGTACATCCATGCATACAAAGACAACTTTCATGGTGAGTTATAAGCAATTATAACAACACAATGTGCTGCATGTTGATTCCACCAGTGAAAAGAATTTCTCTAGTTATTGAAGACTTTCCTGGCAGAGTTTCAGAAAAAAAAAAAATCTCACATTCTCCCAAACTGACTTCTGTGCAATGCAAGTCATGCACATTTTAAACACCAATGAATAATGCTGCCATTCTTCTATGAACTGTTAACAGCTGTAGAAACTATTATAGCCTGCTTAAAAACATGTCTCTGTAGTCAATACTCTCCAGACACTTAGCAATACTAAAGCTATTCCTGGGGCTGAACTAGAATTACTATGTGAATACAAAGTTTAATTTATGTTGAAATGAAACAACAAACATCTGATCTTTCCTTTTTTTAAATAGCCATTCATATAAACACAAGCATCAGTGGCATAACTAGAAAGCGATGTACTAAATTTACAGACATTTGACAGAAAGGAGACCACCCACCTTCAAGAAGAAAAGATTTGCCAGGGATTGCAAGATCGCTGGAGAGAATGCCTGGTGCTTTCCTGCCTGCCTAACTTCTTCTTCAGTCCCATGAGGAAAATGTCTCAAATCAAATTTTTCAAGTTCTCTGAAAGACAGAAGAGTGATCATCAATCTAACACTGTATCTTGGCCTTGTTCACTGCCAGCTGCTCAAAGGTTTGGTGGGTTGTCCAATAATTGCTTCAGAGTCATCCAATCACATGCATGTTCTGCCACATATCGAAGCATGTGTAGGAGCAGGAGACATGCTGGAGCTTTCTTTGGCAACTCTTGAAGGATGATTTGGAAAAGATGGAAAAAGACATAGGTAAGACAGGCAGAAACGAAGACAAATATGAAAATCCTTGTATACTCTATACATCATTAAATTTGTGTAGTAGCTTGGCGTACTTAGAATCCAGTTTTAGCTTGTCATGCAGCTAAGTCCCCCATTGTTCTACCCTCCCTGGTCAACTCCTGAAATTCAAGAAATATAAACAAATAAATCAGATCTGTAATTCCCATCATATCTGGGGAAAAAAAGATCACTTTGAAAAGTAACGATAACAAACCATATACAGTTTTCTAAAGGAAAACTGCATACCACACAGAAATGTTATTTATCTTAAAATCTGCTCAGTACTTTTGTCCATGCAGATCATGTGTGTACCTCACAAGCATGAGCCCAGAACCATTTTAACCAAGTGTCTGTTAGAACTGTGCATGACACTTATACACTCTTGTGCTCCCTAGAGTGAGGACATAAAAAAAAGGTACTGCAGCCACATTTCCTATTCAGTCCCTCTACTCAGATAAGGCCTCCAGAAAAGGATCCCAAATCAGTGTAGAAGGAGGGTGGGTGGTAGGTAAGACCCATGTAAACATATGCATCCTGAAGAATGCTGGTTACTGTAAGTAACCTCATTTTCTTTTTCAACCCATTGCCTGCAGAGATCCCACCGTAGGTGAGCAACCAGCAGATATGCTTCAAAGAAGCTGAAAATAGGCAGTCTTTGTCTAAATAAGAACTGGAGAAGAGGCCTGCTAAACAGGGCATCTGGTATAGAAGCTGTGACAATGTACCAGTGGTTGGTAAATGTACGCACCAAATCCAAGTTACAAGTTAAAAATAAATAAATAAATAAATAAATAACCCTCCAGAAATAAGCCACAGAATGCGACAAAGGCCCAAGAGTAGTCTGCCCTAACATAGAAAAGGCAGTTGGTTTATAAAGCATGAAAACTTAGTGTATGTGCCACTTTAAAAAACAGCCTGCCCTTGGAATTTTTATCAAACTGCAGTTAGCCAATAGGTCCTTCACTTGTAGATGCATCTGAACTAGACCCTCACAGAATTCAGAGACTAATTGAAAGACTGGTCAGATATTATACAGCAGCCAAATGAACTTCAACAGCCCACTTGCTTTAAAGGCAGTAGGGACAATAGTGGACATCAAGAGCTGAATATGATTCTGAACAGACCATAAAGAAAAATACTTCCATACCATTTGATATGTCCTTCTGATACAGTTCTGTGCAAAAGAGTTTGATATGCATCAGAAAGTCCTGTATCCCTTCCCGTCCTAGAACTCAGCAAGCTGGTCTCTGAGCTGCTAAATGTAGAGGCTCTGGATCTGAATGTAGCACTAGGCCTCAGTTCTGTGCAAGACATCCTGTAATCTTGTAATGCAAAGACATGGCTCAGGTACATTAGGGTGGCACATCAGAACTGACATCAGTGATGGCTGATACTATCATTTTCACCTGAGATTTTTCCTGGCATATCTTCTTTAATGGAATGGAAGAAAGGGCTTGAACTGGGTTCTCTCTCAAAAAAAATAAAAATAAATAAAGTGCATATGCTCTGAATAACACATTTATTCCTCTAATTTTTCGCAATAAACCTTTTAAACTAGGTAATAGCTACAAGGATGTCTAGGGACACTCTGGGCTCTGACTTGCTGCTATAGGGGACAAGAAGGAACTGAGTGGCAGCTGGGACTGTTTTGTCATTTGTGTCTTCATTGTACAGGGCCTGAGGGTGTACAGGCACAGGAGCAGCCCAGTGAATGCTGCTGGCTAAAACATTCTGTGCTCACATGCACATGACACATGCAGCTACATGGACAAATGCTCAAAGGAAAAAACAAACAGTTAAGGCTGGGTTTCAATGAGAAATGAACACCTACAGCTCCTTTTGACTGCTCAGTACTGCTGAGCTGAGAAAGGACCAGATCACTGGCAAGTCAATGAATGGGCACTCAGAAGCTCTAGGTTCAGTTCTGAGTGTTGCCCCAATTCATTTGCAACCTCAAGCAACCCATCAAGTCTCTCTCCGTCTCTTCTATAAAATGGGCATAACAATGCCTTTCTTCTACCCATTGTTCATCTATATGACGATTTAGATCAAAGCTCTTCAAAGTCAGAAATATCTATTACAGTGTGTTTGTGCAGTGCCTACAGAAGGTAGCCCTTGATTTCAGTTGGGTGCAACTGCAATACAAATAGACTGTAATGAAAATGATAAAAATCAGGCTCTTAGAGCTAGCCTTTCATTTACACAAAATTCCTAGCACACTAGGGCACTACAAAATGGTCAGTCCAAATCCTTCTGAGGCAGGAGCTGCAGCCCAGCTCTCTTTCTCCCGCCACATTTAAGGTAGCTCCACTTAGCAAAGTAATATAATTTAAGGTCCCAATTCAGAAATATGGTTATTCCCATACTTAAATCCATCCCTCATCAGGAATTCACTTAAACACATGCTTAAATGCCTCCTTAACTACAGATGCTTCCCTAAAGCAAAACCATAGCGAGTCTTTATATGGGACATATAGAATTCCTGTATTTAGTTTTAATATTAAATATTAATAATAAAAATCTATATCTATCAATCTGAGCGAGAGCAAGCATACCGAAGCAGCTGTATGTTTGCTTATCTTTCAACACTGAAGGATTGGTCCTCAACATACTCCCAGGCAAAACAGACTGGAAAGAGACTTCTTATGCATCTCGTACTACTCAGCAGCTAATTATTTTTCTTTCAAATGTTCTGTTTTTATTTCCTTTCAACATTTATGTTGGAATAGTTTTTGTATTAGAGGTTATCCACATCTGAGTTTATCATATCTGGGATATCATATCATCATAACAGTAAACAGATTCACAAGTCAACAAGCATTATGTATTTATATGTCATTTGTCATTGTAGTAGTAGAAGTTTATTTACAGCTTTTGCCAAAACAATAAATGTAATAAAATAAGATTTATATAATTTATATTTTTTGCTAACAACATACAGTAAGATTATACATTCTACCAGTTTACAGTAAAAAAGAACATAGTTTGTCATTATAGCAGAGGGTTATGTATGTCTGTATATATATTTACACATGGCTAGCACCACCACTAATACTGTACAGATTGACTAGTAACACCATGTTGCTACCACACACAGTCTCTTTGTCCATAGCCACTGCCTTTTGTAACAAACTGCAATAATACTGGTAGTAGTAATCTATGAAGCTGTTACTACATAGATAATATCACACAGTGGTTATCATCTGCAAGAAACAGTCATTATAAAAATTTGAGCTTTAAAATTATGTTGTAAAATGATACATTAACTAATTTATATAATAATAGTCCATATTTTACAGAAATTCCTTTAAAGACAAGACACTAGGATCAAAACAAAAATCATACAAAACATACAAGGAAGGGGTGTACGAGACATGAAGTAGTTGTGTTGTGCTGAAACAGGTATCTCTTTATTCTTGAGAAGGAAAATGGGCTGGAACCTCTGCCAGGACCAGGGTATGCCTCATACAACTGAGAAAGAGTGGGCAAAGAAATCACTAAGCTTTCTCCGTCATACTTGTGCCTGTGCTGGCCAGAAGCCACTACAGCCCTGAGATCATTTAGAGCAGCCTCAGGTTTTTCCTATCCTGCACTACGTTGCCCAGGGCCCTAAGAGATCACATCAGCTCTGGTCATTTTCTCTGCATAAAAATATCCTGGTTGCTTACTGCCCTTTTCTTCTAAGATAAGAAAAGAGATGTCAAAGAATCATTACACCATCTTTATGCCCTCTGGGGTCTTCCCCTACATTACAGAAATCCTGAGGAAGCCAGTTCCACCAGCTGTCAATCCATGGAGAAGTTTCAACAACTAAGCTGTGAAAGTGTATGGGGCAGTGAAAGGTGTATGATACCCTTAACTAATCCTTTTCTTGTTACTAAGTACTTGAGGTTTCTGAGTTACATGAAAGAACAATCCCTTTATTTTCTCTCAGAAATATTAGCAGGTCCTTAATATGATGATTTTTGGTACTGGAATGTGTATTAAGACCACTGTAGCTAGAACCAGAGCAATGTTTCATAAACACCAGAGGTAATTCAGCATACCCAGTCAGGAAGTGATGTCACCCAGACTGAATCTACATAAGAATGGTAGAAGCCATTCTCTCTCTGGAAAGTATCATTTTGTGTGCCATTTTCATCTCCAAGAGAAAATGTTAGATTACAGATGGTCATTACAAGCTGAAAGGCTGTTTTTCAGTGCAATGGATAAGTGAATTAGACCCAGAGAATCCATGGAAGGTCTGATCAGATTGGACACATTCACAAGCAGCAGGGGAAGAATCTCAAGATAACCACACAAACCTGAAATAACTCCCAAAAAGTCTGGCACTACAAACATTTCTTCCAGTCAAATTCTTTTTTTAGTACTTCTGTCTTGCTCAATTCAATTCATGATCACTTTTCTATTTTCCTCCAACTACAATCAGCAGTCTCCCATGATCCTATCAATGACACCCATTGTGTGTATTGCTCTGGGTCTCAGCAACACACACCCTCTTTCTCCCACTGCAACTCTCTCTTCTCCCTGGTCTACCATATTGTTTCATCACCCTAAAACAGGTTTTCCAGATACTGCGGGCCATCAGGTTCTTAACAACTGGAAATCTGTGTGGCCTAGGACATATATTGTATTCACGTGTACTCCAGTGCTTCACAAATCACCAAAGAACATAGGATTTGTATACTATAGTTGATATTAGTATACAACTATTATATACTATAGTTGATATTAAAAGATTAAATGAAAAATGAAAGAAGCAAGTGTGTAAGAAACAGACATACAAAAATAGATATTAGGTTTCAGCAAGCATTTCAAATGCTGTCTTCAAGGCTGACACACTGGATAACAGTTTCTTTCCAGTTCTTAAAACCATATCCAGCATTGGATGCTGCCAGTAGTCTTTGCAGTCATCCTAGGTGATATGGTTTTAAAAGGTGATGACAGTGTGATAAGTATACAGCAGTTTTCCAGGCTTTGTATTTTGCTCTCTGCAAAGAAGATGGCTATAAATTTGCAGCTGAATAGCTACTATGCCAACAAAAACAGGCCCACACTAACCAGAGCGACTAGGTTTTTTTCTGTAATTTCCATCTGTGCGGGCCAGGCCCCGATCCCGCCCTCGTCGCCATGCGCAGCGGTGATTCCGATCCCATTCTGGCCGCCATGGGCAAGCCAGGGGCGAACCGGGGTCGTACCGGACCTGTCTCCGGTGCACGCGGGCTGTGGCCGGCAGCCCGGACACGCGGGGTGGGAGAGCGCCACGGAGCGGTTTAGCACACGCGAGTTAGAATTAGTTACGGAGGCGTAATAGTTGATTGAAAAGATTGTTTACTTACACCCAAAGATGGTGTTGGTGTAGGCTGGACAAGTTTCCAGGCACAGCTCCTGCTTGAACCCTCGTTGGAGGCCTCTGACAAATCGATTGCTCCCACGGAGTTTGCTAGGCTCCGCGGGTCCGGTTAAGTTGGGTTCGAAAAGCTTCCCCGGAGTTATTCAGGCTCCACAGGTCCGATAAGTTTTTCCCCCGGAGTTTGCTAGGCTCCGCAGGGTCCGAAATTATAGGAAAGGGATACGTCTAGGATTGCACTCGGCGACGGGGAGAGGCGAGAAGCGAAAGCTCCGTAGGCTCGGTTCTACTGCCTCTCTTGCCTGCTTAGGGGAGGCGCGTCGGGTCCGCGAGGGTCCACACAGAATCTTCACACAGAATCTCTCTCTCTCTTCTTCCCTCCTCCGGCTTGGGCGGAAACTACCCAAGCCTTTTGTACGGCTAGCAAGCCAATCGCTAGCCACCACGTGTGCCTAAATTAGGAATCGGCCAATAACATGGCGCGGATCCCAATACAAATGGCGGGAACTTCTTTGCAACGTGTATCACTACAGTGCAAGAAAGAAATGCACACTGCAAAGAAGCTGCAATCTGGCGGGAAATCCCCCGCTGCACCAGAGTTCTCTCTAGCAGCAGAGAACTCTACCGTGCAAAGAAAGCGACAAATTTGGTGGGAAATAATTTAGCGGTGCCGAAGCGCGCACACAAACAAAAAAATCACAACTTTGGATTGTGACACCATCCACTCTCCAAAGCTTCTGGGTATCTACTTCTCTCTCTCTCTAAATCACATCTGTTGAGATGCTAAGGTAACAGCAAACCTATTATCCCACAGGTTCATTTTACAGTATACTGGTTCACAGTTTCCTCCGGAAATCTAATGTTCATCGGAGTATACATGGAACAATAACCCAAGCTTTCCTCCATGGCCCCTTGTGCCAGTTCTAAGGCAGAGAAGATGAGGGAGGGACAGGATTTGGGGTGTCCTCACAACAGCTAAGCATCCTCCCTTGTACCATTGATCTCTGCAAGATCTCTGTGTACTACTGTGCAGGACTAGGGAGCCAGGCAGAAACACACAAGAGGCAGGAGACAGGGAGGAGACAAACTGGCAAAAACTGCTGCATACTTCCACCAGCCACTGCTGTCAAACCCTTGAGGCATAAGAAGCAGAGGCTATTATTGAAGGAAGGCTACAGTAGGGGACAGACAGCAGCAGTCTGCACTAAACATTCTGGTAAAACAAACCAGTAAGAGAAAGCTCGTGATCAGGGACCTTAAGGCAAGTTAAAGCTATCTTTTCACCCCAATTACGAGTTGAGCAAGAATCTATACCACTCTTAATCTTATATGTGGTATTTGGATTCCCTGAAAGCGCTGAGTGATTTAGAATTGCACAAAGCAGACCAGAAGCTAATCAATACAGAATTGGTACACAAGTTTCTCATGTGTCCAAGCATATCACCTGTTGGCAGATTCAGAGAACTGGGATTTCTCATGAGCTCTGTTCATTTCATCTACTTCACCTAGTCAAGCAAATTTAGCCACAAGCTATCCTCTCAGCTCATGAATTCTGATCCGCAGGACAATCAGTAATTTTAACTATTTAAATTACAATAGTGCCTAATGACCCAGCTGTGCTGGGTCTGTACAAACAGACAGTAAGAAACAGACCGTTTCCCAAACAGCCTAAAATGTAAAAAAATAAAACAGATAAAGAGTGGAAGAAAGTGCCATTATCCTCCTACACTCAGCTGGGGATCTGAGACACAAACTGACTCTCTCAAAGTAATTTCTTCAGAGTCACACAGGAAGGTTTTTTGTGACAGCACCAGGAACTAAGTCATTTCTCTGAAACCAACCTCCAGTATCTTAATCTACAGACCATCATTTTCCCTCAACTGGACAAGAACATTATCTTGAACATCACTAGCTCAATATGAAATCAAGAAGGAACTCAAAGTGGAAAGGGAAGTTGCCTGAGGTAGTGAAATTGTTAAAAGGACATTTCATCCTGATGAAACTACTACCCAGTGGATGCTTCTACATGAGATGTTTACTGCTGAGCTGCCTAATTAGCTTGGCAGTAAAATCTCAGAGTCTACATATGTGGCCCTATTAGGCTGCAGTAAACTAATAAACATTGCCATAGGATAGATAGTACTTGTAAACACAAGAACTGTCCTGTGGTGGCGTTTAGTGCGCCACAATGCACCTGTAGATGACACTGACAGGGCTGGCTGCCTGCTAGCAAGCCCCACACTAAAGCACCATCATGCCGCAGCCAGCCCCTCTGCAGCACGCTGAGATTGTTCAGAGCAACCCTGGGCTGGCAGGCTGATGCCCTGGGGCTCCCTGCCAGCCAGGGCTGCTCCAGCCCACCTCAACATGCTCCGGTCCCAGATGCAGATACAAACATGGTGCCCAAGAGTAATAGGCTCCAGAGCAAGCTGCGCCATAGTTTATTACATCGCAGTAATAGAGTAGACTCTCCCAGTATTTCTAATTATTCCCAATGTAATATCTAATATGTATTATGACAACAATTGCATTTGAATTTTTAAGAATCTGTACAAAGTTTGAGCAGGTGCACAAAAAGTGTGATCATGGGGGGGGGGGGGGGGGGGGGGCAGGGGCTGTGCACTTACCAAGAGTATGCACATAATTTAAACAAAGCTCATTTTTTAGGCTATATTATCAGTGCTATAGCATAAACAGCAACAAAACTGATTAGCTCCCCTCATTATCAAGGTTTCTAATGGTCAATTTTGAGGCCAATATGAGAAGCCTTTAAAAAATTAGGAAAGCCAGTTATTTTCAGAGTTGATACCACAGCATTAAGGGCACTAGGGATTTAACAAATATTGATTACATTGTCAGCCCAACCCCATTTTCACGGCTAATAATAACCCTGGACAGCTACTGCCCCTTCACTGTTTCTGGCTTTAAAGGGAGTATACAATTACAAACTAGACCTTTACAGTTATAGAGAGTATGCAGTTAACCAACATACAACTAACTTATAAAGCAGTCAATGCAGCACTTATACAGATAATTGATGTTTGTTGGTTATCAGTATTCCTCCTGGATAGTTGATACTAACTTTGTTTACTTAGGTAAGTGACTACTTCAGTTCTCCTATGAAATACAAGAACTTTTACAACTCTCACCTATGCCTGATGAAGGATGAGCATGCACAAAAGCTTGCAAATAAATAAAATAATTTGTTTGCAAATATCTGGTTTGATCTAATAAGAGATATCACCTCTTCCACGCATTTTGATTCAGTTACTTTACACACTATGAAACCTAGGTCCCAAAGGAACAAAAATATAAATGCCACGTTCTACTACTTTCATTTTGTATGTGTAATGATGTCAACAGGATTTCTATTTCTGGCTTTTGGCCAGGATATGACCTTCAAGACAGGCATTTTATAACATACACTGTTACTCTGGGACTCTTACTTGTACAAGCAAAACTCTGTATCCATCTACACTAAGAAAATGTGTCTAACTACCAATTTTGTATTGAGGGGTACAGGGGTGGAAATGGGATTTGCAAAAGTAAAAACGTGCCTTTGCCAAGTCAAGGAAAGAAATTTTAGAGTCAAAGCTTTTCTGAAAATTTGGTGTTAAACTGAATTCCTCCATAGATTAACTTCTGTCCTCAAAAGATTTAAAATAAGGGATGAATCTCTCTCCAAGTGTCCACTAAACAGATAAACCATTTTTCTTCTGTGATGAGGGGCATAATGTTATGAAAATGAGAAGCATAAGATACTATGGAGGAAAGTCAGTTTAATCTGGCTAAGAATTTTTCAGGTTCTTCCCATAAATTCTAATCCACTGTATAATTTTAGTGGCATAAAAATATTTTTATCCCATAAATAAATCAATTTTTCTCTTTTTGAATCAAATCCATTTCCATTTGCAGTTATAAATCATCCCTTTCCAGTAAAATAACACGAATTCACACACTGATATTGAAATAAGATAACAAAAATAAAAGTAATGAATCAAACATTTTTGATTCATATAAAATAAAATTTAGTGAGTACAAAGCAAGGCAATGGACCAAGGCTGTTCTAACAGCCTTGAGGACCTGGAGGATCCAGGCAACTATAGGAGGACCCAGGCAACTATAGGCCAGTCAGTCTCACCTCCATCCTTGGCAAAGTCTTTGAAAAAATTATCAACGCTCACATTTGTGAGAGCCCGGCAGGAAAAATTATGCTGAGGGGAAACCAGCATGGGTTCGTAGCAGGTAGATCATGCCTGACTAATCTAGTCTCTTTTTATGACCAGGTTACAAAACACCTGGATGCAGGAGTAGGGGTTGACGTCGTTTACTTAGACTTCAGGAAGGCCTTCAATACGGTATCCCACACCTTACTGGTGAACAAGTTAAGAGGCCATGACTTGAATGACTACACAGTCCGGTGGGTGGCGAATTGGCTAGAGGGTCGCACCCAGTGGATGGGTCAGTATTGACCTGGAAGGGTGTGGGCAGTGGAGTCCCGCAGGGCTCGGTCCTAGGACCGATACTCTTCACTGTCTTCATCAGCGACTTGGACGAGGGAGTGAAGTGTACTCTGACCAAGTTTGCGGATGACACAAAAATGCGGGGAGAAGTAGACACGCCAGAGGGCAGGGAACAACTACAAGCAGACCTGGACAGGTTGGACAAATGGGCAGAAAACAACAGAATGCAATTCAACAAGGAGAAATGCAAAGTGCTGCACCGAGGGAGGAAAAACGTCCAGCATACCTACTGCCTAGAAAATGACCAGCTTGGTGGAACGGAAGCAGAAAGGGATCTTGGAGTCCTAGTGGACTCCAAGATGAACATGAGTCATCAGTGTGACAAAGCCATCAGAAAAGCTAATGGCACTTTATCGTGCATCAGCAGATGCATGACGAACAGATCCAAGGAGGTGATACTTCCCCTCTATCGGGCGCTGGTCAGACCGCAGTTGGAATACTGCGTTCAATTTTGGGCGCCACACTTCAAGAGAGATGTGCATAACCTGGAGAGGGTCCAGAGAAGGGCCGCTCGTATGGTTAAGGGCTTGCAGGCCAAGCCCTATGAGGAGAGACTGGGGCACCTGGACCTCTTCAGCCTCCGCAAGAGAAGGTTGAGAGGCGACCTTGTGGCTGTCTATAAGTTCATCACGGGGGCACAGAAGGGAATTGGTGAGGTTTTATTCACCAAGGCGCCCCCGGGGGTTACAAGAAATAATGGCCACAAGCTAGCAGAGAGCAGATTTAAACTGGACATTAGGAAGAACTTCTTCACAGTTAGAGTGGCCAAGGTCTGGAATGGGCTCCCAAGGGAGGTGGTGCTCTCCCCTACCCTGGGGGTCTTCAAGAGGAGGTTAGATAGGCATCTAGCTAGGGTCATCTAGACCCAGCACTCTTTCCTGCCTATGCAGGGGGTCGGACTCGATGATCTATTGGGATCCCTTCCAACCCTAGCATCTATGACCTTACACCAGAAGGTTTGGCAGACTAAGGAACAAGGGGCTTCCCCACTACCACTGTTCTCCCTGATGGCACACCAAGCACAGTTTAGGCAGGCTGCAGGATCTGTGCCATATCTATATAATCTGTAAAAACAATTAATGACAGATTCACCTTTTGTAAATCATCTGACGTTATTATACAAACATGCATGTGCATACACGCCCCTCTCATTCTGCATATGTGCATCTTTTCATGATGTCAATAGGGTTTCTGCTTCTGACTTTAGGCCACCAGAAGCTAAACCAGGGAGGCGTTTTCAATCCCACACTGTCAATTTTAAGTCTCAGATTTCCAAGCGTCTGCCTAACAAATGATCCATTCTATTGACCCACACAATGGTGCTTCATGTCAGCCCCAAATACAGGGATTACAGTTCTCAGTGGATCAGATTCTGATTTCATTTTTACTGGTGTAAAACTGCAGCCATCCCACCAATGTCAGCAGAGTTGCTCTGGATTCACACCTGCATGAACAAGAACTGAATCTGGCTTGGTAACTATTTCACTAAGGCAAATGGTGTCAGCAGCTATTGGGTCTGTCAATAACAAGCGTGGACGGGAGGGTTTGCATGTTGATATGTTGCCAGTTCCACTCACATATGTTATCACTCTTGTGGTCAGAATGGGAATTCTTTTAATGCTGTGCGAAGCTTCGGTCCCCAATTCGGCAGAGATTCCACATGATTTAGTGGCCAAATCTCCAAATAAGAATTGAATCAGAGGACCCTTTAATCTCTCCAAATCGAATCAGAACCCTCCGAATCAACTTGACAGACACAGCTTCAAATGTTTTTTTCACATACCTCTAGGGTACCAGGCGGCTTGTGACTGCTGCAATGCTGGGGCACATGGAGTGTCCCAAAGAAGCACAGGGGGCTCCCCAGGGTGTTCAGCAGCAGACCCAGAAGTGGACCAGAAGCACTGCCAGTCCACTTCTGGGTCCACCAGACAGCACGCTAGGCCCCCTGTTCCCTCCTGGCTCAGCAACTGGTGCCTCCTGGGTCTGAGGGGGACACCCGCCGAGCTGGGGGACACGGGGAGCCCCCCCCCCGCGCACTCCCCAGCAGACCCAGAAGTGGACCAGAACTGCTTCCGGGTTCACCACTGAGCACATGGGGGACCCCCTCCATGCTTCTGTGGGACACTCCTTCCGCCCCAGCACCACAGCGTTCACAAGCCGCGCTGGTACCTCGAGGTATGTAGAAAAAAACAAAAACATTTAAAAGCTGTGTCTATGTCCGAATTGCTGATTCTCCAAATCAGCGTCGAATCTTCAGCTTTGGATTTGGCCAAATTGAATCAGGGGCAGTGATCCGAATTGAATCACTGTCCCCAATTTGGGCTGAATCCGAATCGAGTAGGACCAGCTTTGCACACCCCTAAATTCTATGGTATCCCTCCAATACCTTCATTTTTAATGGACGTTGTTTCAGGGACAGACCAAGGCAAGTTATTTATCCCTCTTAATTAAGGTATGTTCCAGTTTAGCCACAAGTCCCAGATTTTGAAGGCTGGTCCTGGCCAGTTGGTGAAAATTAAAACAAGAGTCCCAGAATTGCAAGGCACAGTCCAGCAGGGAAGCAGAGTGGCATGATGCATCAGACAGCTCCATCTCCCAGCTGGAATGTGCCTGCACCCCTGCCTGCCAGCCTTTGCCACTGCCTGTAGTAGCACCACTGACTTAGGGGGGGGCAGTATCCCGATTTCCTTATGGTCACCCTACTCTTAATATATTTCATTTACAAGCAACACGCAAAAGTGGAGAGCAGCAAATGAGAGAGAAAATTATTTATCAGAATTTACATAAAATAAAAAAAAGACTAACCAGACCAAAAAAAAAAAAATGTTCAAAATGTGCCATATTTTAGCATTAAATAAAACTAGAAGAGCTTTCCTTTCTCTAATTACTCTTATACATGCATACTTGTATCATAAGTAACCCATTGCTTCCAGCAATTATTCAGGTCTCAAAGGTTGTAGACAAGTTTTTTCTACAATTATTTGTTCAGTGGACCTCAAAGTAGCTATGAGATTCACAGTGCTCTATCCCAGCTTACTCAGAGCCCTTCGTGACAAAGCCAAAATTGAACCTTCCATAGTTAGCGACAAATCAACTGACCAAGTTAATTTACCATGAGCTCTCTCTCCATTCCAGAATTAATAATGCAGGTATGACTCCAAACTAGGAGTTTCTATGGTGACTCTTGAAATCACATCTGCAACTAAAACTATTAATGTCAGTGTATTCTGACCCCTGTCATGTGACCAGGGTATTGCAATACTGTCCCAGGTCAGATGACCAATGGCAGGAAAAAAGAGTCTCTAACCAGCACTCCTAGCTATCACTCATTTAGTATGAACATAATGATCACCAGCTCATTACTGGGCATTTTTGTTACCTTCCAGTACAACATCTAGCCAATAAAGGTCTCCACAATTTTCAGAGCTCAAGAAAAGAAGGGCTTCATGAGTCCAGAGACCAGATTCAGAAACAAACTGGAGCTGTGCCCAAGAGCTGGAAGGGCAAGGGTCAGAACCAATGTGTTCTCTACTGCAGCATCAGGATCCAGGGTGCATGAAACACTTAATATCCCTGTTCTGTATTATCCACAATGCCAGGTTAGGAACTAGTATTTGGATCACTAATTGTATTTGTGCCTAATGTACTCATAACTTCTATTTCTGCTACCTCTAATAAGCCAGCTCCTAGTTAGGAAAAGTGTGATGGTGTGTGAGCATACCAAGACCTACAACCAGAAAAGCTGAATGTCTGGAGTACCTACAGCACTCACCACCAAGTACCCGATACAACCAATACATTGTTAAAAGCTTAGAAGACTGGAGGACTGCAATGCCACACTCTGCACTAGGATTGGATGCAAGTTTCTGATACCTTATGTTCTACTGCCTTAACCTGGTACAAATAAGACTACGGAAAGAGAAGGCAAAACTTTACCATGCATTGTACAATGCAAGTTATACATGACTGCACAAATATAAGACAGTGAAGAACTGACACCCTCAAAGCTGCAGAGAAACCAATTCTAACAAAAAGTGCTGAATTTAACCAATCTCTGCTGACTAGTAACTTATTCTGGGAGAAAGACCTGCCATATTCCAATGCAGTGGTTGCTCATGAGAATGCATACCTTTCATTTTTTCCTTATAGAATTTGTGCCTGTATACCCCAAGCCGGAGATACTCTTTCTGCTATGGGGCATATTTTTCAAATAAGCCATGTATTTGTCAGATATTGAATCTCAATAAGAGTCAGGTCTACAGAATAAAAGGGGCCCCGATTCTTTTCTGGTGCAAATCAAAAGTAACTAGACTGAAATATAAATATCTACACTGGCGTACATTTGGTAGAATGTGGAAGAGAACCAGATCATTATTTCTAAAGCAAGATACCCTCACCTCAACCAAATCGGTAACAAGAGTCCATGATTTAAAGATTATAATTCTCATAGAGAAGCTCTGTTAAAAAAAACCAACAATAACAACATTAAATGTTGGCAAGTACTCCAAATTCTGAAAGGGGCATAGGAGTCAGCAGTCACATACCTCTCTCAAATAATGTAATGTAACACCAGAACCTCACTGTTTTTATGTTACCATTTGTACATTTATATAAAACTTCATACACAGCAAAAAATAAATAAATAATATTCCAAAATGTAGAGAAATGGTGGGAAAACCACAGTAGAATATTACTGTTTGCATTTAGTTTTAACAAGGTAGATATACATACATAAATTAAACATTGAAAAATAAATATATTGAAACAGACTTTTACATCATACAAATTTTAGTTCATGTTCATAAATGTTTCAGGGTTTAGAGTCCTATTTGAATTCTATAATGGTTAAATAGTTTTACTATGTGCATAAAATACAAATAGTTTCAAACCTCCAATGAGCTGCACTGTGACTAGCTACTGAAATCAATAGGGCTCATGGTCTGTGCCCACATGCCAAGTCTGTGCCCATGCACAGCACCCTGCAGGATTGGGTCTGTTTGCTACAATAAACATGTAAATGAGAGGAGGAGTACATCTATGCCAACTTCTGAGAAAGGAAACCAAGTAGTTTTCCTGCTGGTAAAGCACCAACTCCTAAGAGGCTCTCTCTTCTAAGGGGGGAAAAAAACCATCCCAAAACAAAAAAAATATTCCATCTAAGAATTAAAAAAGAGAGAGAGAGAATCCCTACCAGTTCATTTTTCAATCATTTTCAAGAGGATGTGAGAATTAGATTCCTTTTATTAGAAAGCTACAAAATATATTTAATGTATTAGGTTCTGATCCAGCAAAGACTCACATACGTGCTCCACTTGACCCAAAATGAACTGTCCCACTAAAGCTGAAGAGAGTTTCCTCATTGAAGAAGGGCTCAGTGAGATTGGCCCATAGGCTGGTACTAGAATCTGGTTTCTCTGGGATGTTTTCTAGTCAGTTTGCAAAGTCAAAATCCCAAGAGCTGGCAATACTATCAGTCCCACAATCAGAGGCCAACTTGAATCAATCCAGGGCCCAAGGGTGGGATGTGCATGAGCATGTGTCTGCTGCCCCACTCTCCCCTCTCTGCTTCCTTCTCCTAGTCCCTGTCACTCCCTAAGCCCAACTACCTTTTCACTGCTGTACAGAATCTCTGCAGCAGATGCAGTTAACTGTAAACTTTCCTTGTTTTCTAAGAAATAAGAAACAATCTGGGGAAAATGGAAGTGGGCAGAAATTCCCTGAAACAGTTTTCACGCTGCCTCCTGCCCACCCTTCTCTTCCCTCGTCAGTGAGACTGCTCTCTGCCTTCTCTGATATCACTTCTCCTTTGGTAAATATCCTAGTGTAATTTAATGTTTCACTCAGTTCTAATTAGTTGCATCTGTTTTTAATACCCACTAACTAGACTCCAGCACTTTCACATTATCCTTCTTATTTTAATAATCGATTGACTGCCAGCTTAAAATACAATGCAAAATTATCTGAGCAATTCTCAATATTTAAATGTGGATGACTGCAAAGTGAAACCATCACGGTCCTGTGTACACCTAACTCCAAACCTTTGCTTCCTAGTGTATCCTCCTTAAACAGACACTTCAGAAGTCTCTCCTCCCGTATCCTTGGGGTACACTGAGTCTGACAGGCATGCAGGGTGAGACCACTATGCCTATGTAACATTGACAAATGTTAGTTAAAAAGTACCCAATGTATACAATTATTTTCCCCTCTATTTAATAACTACACAAAACACTCAAATATTTATCACCTAAAACATTAAAAGGCATTTCCCTGAGCCATTAACCAAATTTAATCACAGTTAAATGTTATCACTTAACTCCTTTTCTCTAGGGAACAAGAGCTTTCTGAAAAATAAATATGGAAACAATACAAATATGGTATTTTCAGGCAACCCTCTCTTAGACATTGCTTGCTCTTTTTATCTCAAATTTAACCCAAACCAAATAGCCTCATACAGATCCTTGGTCAAACAAATATAACCCCAAGTTGAAATCCACAAAGTTAGACCATCTGAAAGACAGCCTCTTAAAGTACAAAGCATTAGACACACTGCTACATATTTGGTTTGCAACCACTATTTTGCACAGCACAATCCATGGTAATTCTGCAATGAAATCAAGAATAAGCAAAGGAACCTCTGGACCTGTGATCCACTGCAAACCTCTCCCAGTTTTTGCATCCTACAAGAGTATTGCTGGATTGCAGGTGTTGAACATTTTCTCTCAGTGTATGCCCAGGAGAAACAAAATTGTGACTGCAAGTACTGCCACATGAACTATAAAACAAGTTTTTGCAAGTGCCCAGTGGACTTCTCACAACATCGAGAGCACAGGTTGGCAACCTTTCACTAATAGCAAGTTGAATTAACACAGCTCGATCTTAACGCAAGCCTAACAAGTCAGCCCCCCATTGAGATGAATAGGGTTGGCCTGCTATCTGGATTCAAAATGGAACTAATCTTCTCTTCTGTCTGGGTGGGATTTATTTTTTTAAAAAGTGTCCAAACAGGCACTCTTTCTACCAAGTCCCTGAGCACTCCACTGGACTCTCCAATACCTGGATGGTCCCATCCTACCTCCCAAAAGTCCCTCAACACTCCTGACCACATTCCTGGGCCCTCAGCTGTTTCTGCTAGCTCCAATCCTGCCCATCTGCTTACTAATGGAGAGAGAGATAACATCTCTTTGCAGGCTAGATCCAACCCACAGGCTGTAGGTTGCCAACCCCCCCCCCCCAACCTAAAGCAAAATCTTTCACCTGAAAACGCAATGTAGGTTGAAGAAAAGGGCCAACAAAATTGCTTTTCCCTCAGCTTACTTGCTTTCATAAACATATGGTCTCTTATAAACTAGCAGCCTCATTCTACAACATCACAGCCACAAAGCATTTAGATACTGATATTAATTAGCAAGATAAGGACTAGGTGAAAGGCCCACCAAATGAGGCTGGGGAATAAACTTAATGTTAAGAAAGCTGGATCAGGAAACTGCATATATGACCTGATTGTTATCTGTGGGCTTGTAGGCAGCTATCAGTAGAAAATACTGTTATCTCAGGTTGTTCCTTCCTCTCTGGAGTAGTAACCAGCACCACAGTTGAACATGTTGCCCCAAGATTTGCCAGTCTGTCATACACAACACTGACAGGATGGAGTCTGGGCCCTCTGCTTAACCAATACAGTTTCATCCCCACTGTTATGGTGTAAGCTCACAGGCCAGGTTTTTCCCAGAGGATATATATTGGTTTTAATGTCTATAAACTCCTGATGCAAAAAAAATTACTATAATCAAGTGGTATCTTTATCCTGCAGCAATGTAGCTACTGTGTCAATTATTGTGAGAAATAAATTCAATGTTTTGTCAATAGTAAGTACCAGGATCTAAGTTAAAAATAGGTTGTATAAATAAGTCTATTTATAGAAAATGTCTCCTGTACATTTTATTGCTTTTCAATGTACCTACATAAACTAAATAACTCTTTGATCTAACCACCACCAGTGAGAGAGACAGAAGGACAAACTCAAAAGCAGAAATTAAATAATTTTACCGTGTCTACTACTGCCAATTAAAAAACTGAACAAATCTCTCTCATATTATGGTGTGCAGTAATTATAAAATGAACAAATTTAATTAGCTGAATTCCCATTTGTTTCCAATTACCATTGTATGAAGAGTGTATCTGTACAAGTTCCTATTGACAGGTATATGTTGATGATTATGACACTAATAGGAGGAAAGGAGAATATGGCCTTTTATAGACAAAAAGTGTTCATATTGCTTTTTCAAGATCAGCTGCAGGATTCTCCAATTCTGATAGTTTCTAACACTCAAATTGCTTCTAATCGTATAGTAAAAGTAAGCCTCAATGAAAAATACCACCTCACTAGTTCCAAGGATGTAGTGTAGGGCTAGGCTGCAAGGTTAAAAAATGAACCATCTAATCAATCCCCAATCTCTCTCATTAGATATATCTGCACCTAGCTGTATTCTTTGGTGCAAAAGCATTCTACAGTAGCCTACCTCCCATCAGGGTAGATCCAAGGTGGGGGGTGCACTTGCACCCACTTTGATTCTTGATCTACTCAAAGTTTAAAACCAACTGCCTAGCAGTAGCAGCAGCATTTCTAGTCAGGCATTGCTGACAGAGTCAATGGACTTCATGGCTCATTATAATCTACCTGATCTCTTCTAAACTCTTCATTCCTTTCTTCTTTTGAATGGTCTTGGTACTCCACCAGTCAAGCTATCCTTTATTCTGAAATTCTGCTGTCTGTTAGATGCTTCATCACCAGGAGCAGCTATTTCACAGCCCTGTATACTGTTTTTAACTCATCCCAATTAAGTTATATTTGTTTTTACCTCAGTACAACCCTAGACTCTTAGCATATTAGTAAAGCTCCTAATTTATTTTTAATTGAAGAAAAATGTGTTGTTTCATATGTGATAATGCATCTCACCGTCTGCACCCTCTCCCCTTTTCAAAATTCTAGATCCACCCATGCCTACCATATTTTCTTTGTTTGGTAATACGGGTTTCCAACCCCACATGACTTTTCCTATTGGCAGAGGAAAACTTCAGCCCACTATATTAGTTAAGTTCTTCTCCATTTTCACTCATGCAGCTGTTATATTAGCTTACCTCTATGAACCACTGGCTATAAAGTTTCAAAATGTACAGGTATCAATTTCCTCCTAAAATGAAATAATTTCTTTAACTTCATTGTAGAAATTAATTACAAAAGCTAAATACATTGGGTGCAATTTTCCTTCCATTCAGAAATTTTAAAAAGGGCAAGAGTTTCATGAGTGCTCAGCATCCAGCAGCTGCTGCTGTGACAATTAAAGCCAGACTTTCAGACCTGGACCTGCCCCCTGCAACCATTACTTGTGAAAGCAGACCTCACTCATGCAACTAGATCCCTTACAATCCTGGTCTACTAATTTACAGTGATATCCACAAGAATAATGATTGGAAAAAAATCAGTTTTTTCTCCAGAAAGTACTTCTTGGGTGCAATTTCTCTCAGCATTTTCTTTACATGTTGGATTTAATTAATCTCAACCAGGGCAGAGTGAGTCCTACTTATGGAAGTCCTCCCATATACCCTGTAGAATAACTCTATATTATCCAATCCCCTATTAAGTTTTATACTTACATATCAAATTTATGGTCATCTAAAGTAATATGAACAGCCTAAAAAGGACACAGAAAAAAAAACTGGAAGTTCAACTGAAGATTCTTTCCATAGAAACAGGGGTGTTTTTCCTTTTCTGTTTTGTCAACTGTCACAGCCACAGAAAGCATCACCTGCAAAAACCTGCATATCAAATTGTAGCTTTGATGGCACTGCTGTGCCACTTGTTGCAGGTAAAGACATCACACCAACTGCTGGACATCCTCTTCCTGAAAACAGGATATAATAGGGTTAATGAGGAAATAAACAAAGGCCACTGCTAAAGAGACATTTAAATGGTTTTCCTTCAGCATTAGTCCTAGAAAGCCAGACTGGGCAAATTAATTGACAGGACTTGATTATCTTGTTGTCCATCACAACAGTCTAGCAACCCTCTCATGCATCAGACATTAGGTGCAATTCTGATCTCACTTAACTCATGACTTCTGCTGGGGTATTCCAGGAAAGTAATTGGCACAAAACTCACAAGATCAGTGAGAGCTATTAGTCTTCCAAAATTACGTCCTAGGGGCTATGTACTGTACTACCTTCCATCATCTGAACCATGACAACTCCTGTTCCACTAGGATCAGTAGCAAACTCTTGCTAGCGATTAAAGTTATGCCTTAATTTAAGAGGCCACAAGCAAACGCGAGTGTACTCAAGTGTGAATTAAGTGGTTAATGGCATGCAGGATGCATGTCAGCGAGCAAACAGTCTAGGTGGGTGGGAGTCTAGTGTGTATGTAGATCTGTTTGAAATTTGGTATATGAACCAAAATTGTTCCCATTTGATTTCAGCACAGCTGCAACTGCTCACAATTTGATCTCCTCTTGGTGTTTCTAGTGATATACAAAATTCTCAGGTTAATAATTGAATAGACATTCTTTTATATAAACCATCACTGAAAGGCCAAAAACAGTATCAATATGTTGCTTATTGTCTCTCTTTTTATAGTCTTATCCCAATTTGAATCATGTTTGGCTAGTGTTCAGTTATCTGCTGGTGGCTATAACAGGAAGTATTCTAGCAGGTATCTGTAGAAGTGTGATTGCTGAGAATGCGAATATCCAAATAACTGTCTGCATGAGTTAATATGTCTATGATTTTTTTTTTTTCAATCTATCTTTTCAATAACCCTGCTCTTAGTAGTAGCAACAACACTAGCTTTTACGTGTCCATAATTAAGCTGTTTGGTGGTCCCAAAGAACAAAGATGAGCAGGAAGGGAGACTGAGCATATTCTCCAAATCCTCTTGGCTTCTAACAATGCCATATGCCGATCAACGTTTTCAGGAATGGCCTAACCGATTGCTACGTGGCATTTTATAAATATACAAGAGAGGAAGAATCAAGATCCAGTAATATCCGTCTTCAAACTTCCCAAAGACAGAAGGAAAAATGATTTTCTACAAATTGTAAGAACTCAGGCAGATAATTAAACTCACAAACCATAACCACAACTTGGACATGGTGGTAATGAACTAAGTTTACATTGTGAATATGATTTAATTAAATTTATCATACAGTTTACCTGAAGACATCTGGAGATTGGGAGGGAGGAGCCCTTCTTTTATATACTCTTTAAGAGTTTGGTTGAACCTCTCTACTAGTCCATCCATTTGAGGATAAGTGGATGTTTGCAGTATTTTAACCTGGAGTATCTCTCACACATCCACCATTACTCATGATATAAAATTACTTCCCTGGGTCATAAAGAGCCCTTTGGGCAGGCCCAGTCTGGAAAAAAACCATTAAGGACCTCTTTTGCTACCTTTGCAACAGTCACCAACCTAATGGGGTCCATTCTGGGTACCTTGTGGCATAGTCCAGTATAACCAACATGTACTATTATCTCCCACTGCTTTTGGGCAAAGACCCCATGATGCCAGCAGTGATTCTCTCAAAATGTGTTTCAATTAGTGGAAGGCAAACTAGTGGGGCTATGGGAGGCCTTCCAGGGGTGACTATCTGGCATGCAGGACACAGTCTACAATAGTCTGCAACCCCATAGCATACTCCAGGTTAAGAGAATCTTTCCAGTAATCTGAGCTCTGTTTTATCCCACCCAAGAGACCCCCCCCCCATAAGAAGCTCATGGGCTATTCTTAATAGGGCCCTCCTGTACAGCCTTGAGACTAGGAGTTGCTAAACTTCTTCTCCATCTACTTTCCCCTCACTTGATTGTATATAATAAATCATTCCTTACCAGAAACCAAGGTGTTAATGTTGCCAGTTCAAGGAAAGACCTGCCAGAGCTGTTGGGGGGGGGGGGGGGGGGCTGGTCGGTATCCATGGAAACCCTGGCCACACACTGTTACAGCCTGCTGCTGCTGGGGTCTCCATGGAAACCAGCCACAGTAACACAGGGGGCTGCTGGAAAATGGCATCCAGCTGCTGGCCAGATCCACCACGTTGCTCACCCCTGCTCTAAGGCCGCTGGCCCCAGTCTCAGCCTCCACTCACTCAAACTAAAGCCAGAGCAGAGCCAGGCCCAGGCCCTATCTGCTGTGGCTTCAGCACCTCAGTTTCCACCCCCTTCATCAAGCCCCTAGCCTGAAGTGTGCTCCAGGGCACTCAGCTGTATGGCCTCCAAACCACCTCTGTAAGCAACCCCCAGACATCCAGCATCTACAGATTATTAACAGAAACATGACCCCACTGGGCAAAACGAAACAAAGACCAACCAAGACCTTTAACTCATCTGGGTACATACCACCAGGGATAGGCTCCACAACCCCACCTCTCCTTATGGACCTCAGCTCCCAATGTTCTATAGGAAAGCTCTTCTCCCCCCAACACTCAGGACAAGAGTACCCATTCACCCTGAAAGCAAACTGCCAGCCCCACCCCTGCTGGTCTCCTGATTCTTGCATCTCAGCCCTAGCACAGGGGTTTCTCATTATCCAATCTATAGCCTCATTTGCCTTTGGGCTAATCCACAGGGGTTTGAGCAGACTCCTGGGTCAATTGCTCCTCATTAAGCAGCTTAATCTCTTAGTTTACTCCTGGTCTAGGGCTCAATCTGCAAAGCCTATCTCTAGGCATCTTATGAAGTGGACAGCCCTGCTCCTCTAGTTTCTGACCATTTACTGCTGCATGCATTCCTCTTTTCTTCCCTTGCAGCCTCCACTGATCAAAGACTTTTTTCTCTACTGGGCTTTGATGAGGTGGAGCCCCCTGCCCTGCTCTGAAGCCAAGCTCAAACCGAGTCCTTTCCCTTCCAGGCCTTGTGGACTCTTCACTCACCCTTCAGCCCTTCCCTAACAGGGCTCGAGTTCCCTGTGACAGGGAAGTATCACCTTCTTCAGAAGTACAGGACCTCTGCCCCAACTATAGGTGAGAGTTCAACTGAGGTGCACTAGAAATTCTCCTGTACCTGGGTTTTGTTCATAAACCAGGGTCCAACCAATCATAATGCTAGGGTCAGGAATGATTTTTTTCCCCCCTGTAAATTAGATTAGCAAATTCCATTTGGGTTATTTGCACAAGCCTGCAGCACAGTTCCCTTCTAAGGTCATCTGAGCATATTTTAATGTCATTCCATACTATTCTAGTGGCAGGACACTGTGTCCTTGTCTTCCCTCTCCCTTACCTGCAGCACAGTGTTGGGTTTTTGTTTTAGAGGATGCTTTGTGGCTCTGGTATGCAAGAGGGGCCAGAACAGATGATCTTGTGGACAGGGGGCTAAACTTGATGGGAGTCTAGCAGAGGGCTAGACTTCATGGCCAAAAGACCCCCTTCCAGTCCTGCGTTTCAACCTTAAAGGTCATCTAATCTAACATCCTGCAGATATGGCTGCTTTTCCCAAACCATCCAAGACTAAAACATCCAAGAGACCTCTCCAGCCTCTCCTTAAAACCCTCCCGAGGAAGAGAGTCCACAGTTTCCCTAAGCAGCTCATTTCATTGCCGTATTGTTCTTACAGTTAATAATTTCTTCCTGACATTTAAACTAAATGTGTACTCCTGAAGTTTAAACTCATAGCCTTGTGCCCTGCCCTCTGGCAATGAGAACAACTTTTCTCCTCCTTCTTCATGGAAGCCTTTCAATACTCTATATTTGTATTTATAGATTTAAAATACAAGGATTAATCTCTTATTTCACACCGAAGTGGACAACCTCCAGAACACATGCCAAAAGTGGCAAGGGTAGCCTCTGTATGTGGTACACCACACATGGGGGAGGAAGCAGGAAACACAGTGACAGATAGAGCAGGGTACAGAAGGCAGAGCAACAGATCAGACAAAGCAGAGCAGCAGGTCAGGCAGGGAGCATAGGACAGGGGAGCAGAAAGCAGAGCAACAGATTGGATAATGGAAGGGACCAGCGCAGCACTGGGAGCTTATCTTGTTACACACCTTCCAAAAAGATTGGCCCTCAGCGTTTCACACCAAAACATTTTACAGCATTGTTTAGGTAGACTATTCATACTCCTCTACCAGAGGTTGGCAACCTTTTGCCCCTACTGCCCAGAGCTTACAATCCAGGCCCCTGCATCAGGCCACAAATCTGTCCCCTGGAGAGCTCAAGCTGCCTGCACTTACCCTCATTGCAGATAACCAGCCCTTCTGTAGTGCAGGCATGTGAGAGCAGCGAGGAGGGCTATGAATGAGGGTGTTATGGAAAGGATAGGTGGCGACTCAACACAGCTGCATTTTGCCTGATCACCTGTGCTGCCTTGGGCCAGGTCAGATCTCCCCCAGCCAAAGGCAAACTCTTCCTGGACTGTTTCTGGTTCACCAGCTATAGGCTGCCAACCCATTCTGCATAAAGTAATCTGTAATAGTACAAGGCAGTAAAACAAACATGCTCAGTGAAAACATGTACACTTTGAGCCACATTCTATTCCACCTATTAGGCGCGTAAATGGATTTAGGTGCCTAAATGTAATACTAGTCCACCCTGCTCAAGTCCCAAAAACAGATTAACATATCTACTTTTGTAACACACCGTCACCTTACCTTTAAGACCGAGTCATAAAAAGCACCAACACACCCCTTTTGCACTACTGTTTTTCAGGGACTCAAGCAAGGTAGAACAGAATCACACTTAAGCACCTAAACCCCCGTATGTGCGTATAAACTGGAACAGGATCTGGCCCTTCATGTTCACTATCAATCAGAATGACTTTAATATCACCTTTTTTTAACACTAGGGGTGCGCCAATAAAAACATTTTTGACTGATACCAATGGCTGATTATTAACCAACCATATTGGCTGATAACAATTGGATAGCTGAGGGGTTTCCAACCGGGGGTACGCATACCCCTGGGGGTACTTTGGAAGGCCCCAGGAGGTACGTGGCAGCAGCACAGAGAGAAGTCGGCAGCACTTCTGGTGTCACCGGCGGCACTCCCAGCTTTGCTGCCATGCAGGAGACCCCCACTTGTTGACTGGCTGCCAGGGGACCCCCCTTGCCCCTCGCTCACTGACTGGCTGCTGGGGGACTCCCCACTTCTCGACCAGCCGCTGGGGGTACCCCAACCAAAAAAGGTTGAAAACCCCTGCAATAGCTGATATGCAGCCTGGCAGCTTGGAGAGCAGCATCTGGCCAATAAGTCTGTGATGGGGGAAGCATGGGGTTGGGCAGATTGAGACCCCCACATTGAGGAACAGGCACTCCCCAGGGTGGAGCAGGGCACAGGACAGAGCCACAGGTGGGTGGGTCATCCAGAGGACACGGGATGGAGGTGGGGGCAGCTCCCTGCTGCTGTGCGCAACCCGGGATGGGGCAGGGGGATCATGTGCACCATGGATTTGCACGCAAGGCAAGGCAGGCTACCTGCTGTGGGCTCAGGACTGTGCCAGCCTCTTCCTGGCATGGGGGCTGGGCCAGAGCTGAGCTTGGGGCAGGCAACGGCGCTGGGAGGGGGAGCTATGAGGTGGGCTACAGCCACCCCAAAATTAGCTATAGCTACCCCTCTCCCAGCACTTCCGTTGCCCACCCAGGCCGTACCCCCATCAGGAAGAGGACAGCGCAGCCCCCAGCTCCAAGCCCACAGAAGGCTGCCCATCCCATACAGAAATCCAGGGTGGGAGGATATGCCCCTCATGCCTCCTCCAGGGGTGCACACAACAGCAGGGAAACTGCCCCCCTTCCCTGCCCCCCATGGCCGAGCTGCCCGTGGCACAGTCCCATGTCCCATGCCACCCCAGTTGGGCAGCTCCTGCCCCTGCCTCACTCCCTCCCTCACCATGGGGGCCTTGCTCTGCCCCCCACCTTCCCACTCACAGACATACCAGCCAGATGCTGGTCTCCAAGCACCAAGCTGCATTCCTGACCACGTGCATGCTGCAGCTGCACGTCAGAAAATGCTCAAAAGATCCCAGGTAGAGGACCGTGCCCCACTACAGGAAGGCGATAGGTGACATTATCGGCTATACTGGCTAAAAAAGCCAACTCCCAACAATGTCAATTTTCCTTTTATCAGTGTTGATCCAATATGGACCTAAACACGGGTGCACCTCTAATTAACACAGGTGTTGTCCCTTGTCTGACCAGACAAAGTGGGTACAGTAAAATTAGGATTCGTTTTGTGTAAGATTATAGGACAATGCCCCTTGTGCTGCACTAGTTTAGGGGTGGGCCAAAGGTTTGCCTCCCTTTCAGCAATACATAGGCACTCCAGAAGTCAGCATTTGGAACCCACATACTTGTTTACTGATTAGCTGCAGTTACAGAGAAGCAAACAGTTCAGCCAGCATAACACAAGTGTCAGAGACTTTATTAAAGGGAAAGAAAACAAAATGCTTTGTGTACTGAGAATCAGATACCCTGGAGGGGAGATAAACATGTTAAAGAAGGAAGTAATAAACTATGGTCCTTTTGCTATAAATGTGATAAACTCAGTAAAATAGATGTGTGATAACAGGCCATGAGGGATTAACAACACACTGTACAGATCTGGGGCCACTTAAGGCTGCCATCCGGAAGGGGCTAAATTGGGAAAAAATGGATGAAGAAGTAGTTCAAGGGGCAGTGCTGCCTTCTGAGCCCCCTTCTGCTTTTTCTAGGGTTACAATCATAGACTCAGAGAGAAGCGGGGCTACAAAGCTACAAAGCTCAAGGTCAGTTAATCCAACCCCCAGCCTGAGCTAGGATCATCCCTATGCAAACCATCCTACTCAATCCATAATCTAAACTGTACATAAGCATCCCATCAACACTAACACAACACACACATAACACCCTAACCTGCCGCAGGTAAAGCAGGCGAACCATAGCAGCCAACCTCCTGCTTCTATGAAATGTTGTCAGTAAATGCTCAAAAGATCCCAGGTAGAGGACCATGCCTGGCTACAGGAAGGCAAAAACCCCCACAACCTGTACCAATCAGGCCTGGGCCAACTGCCCCAGATATGATTGCGTGGCCATCAGTCTGACCCTGGGCAGAGGGGCCGGACCCTCTCGCCAGAACCCCGTGGCTTTGGCCCCAGAAGCACTGGCACATTCCAGGCAAAGCCCCCAGCCTTGGCTGCAGTCAATGCCCGCTGCCTCTGAGGGAGGCTTAAACTGACCCTGACACCTGTAGCAGAAAAGGGCGGAGGATGAAAAGGGCAACCAGCAGAGGCTAGAAACACGGGAAATACTAAAGTAGGCAGAGCTGGACCTGAATCATCCCTGGCCAGCGGTTGCCCATCGTCTTCTTGAACACCTCATTGGTGGAGGATGCACAGCTTCCCCGGGCGGCCTGCACCACCCCGCGCTGCTCTCACAGCGCAGCAACCGCTCGGGAAGCCCCAACTAAGCCCGCGAGGATGCAGAGACCGGCCTGGGTCTGCGCGGCGAGACAGACACACACATAAGTGGCGCTTTCCCTTTCGCGCCTCTTCGCGGCAGCCGGTCGGGGCTGTGGAGACTGCGGCCGCGCCACGCGGAGCAGACGCCAGCCCCCAGCTGCCCGCGGCTCGAAGCGAGGAGGACGCAGCCCGCGCCGCGGTGCCGCGCCGGCGCGCTGTTCACGGTGCCGCGAGCCGGGCTGCGAGGGGCCTGCACACCGCAGTGCAAACAGGCCTGGGGCGCCCGGCTGCTCCCGCGACGCAGCCCGAGGACAAGCCCAGGGGAAAGCACCCGCGGTACCTCAGGCACCAGCCACAGCGCGAGACACGCGACGACGGTAGTGCCAACGTGTCCGCCCCGGGGCCGCTGGAAGCTGTAGTCCCCCCTCAGCCCCGCCCTCCCCTCCCGCTGCGGCGGAGGCAAAACTACGATCCCCAGGAGGCCGCGCGGATCATGAGCATGCGCAGGGCGGCCGGGCCGAGGCTGTAGCAGCCGGGCAGCGGCAGCGGTGGGCGCGCAGCGGTGATGCCCCGGGACAACATGGCCTCGCTGATCCAGCGAGTGGCGCGGCAGGCCCGCCTCACCTTCCGCGGCTCGGCGCCGGGGCCCGGCTTCGGCGAGAACCTGCACCGGCTACAGCAGCTGCTGAACGAGGTGCGGGCCGAGGATCTGCGCCTGGCGCCGCGCGGGCCGGCGGCCGTGCCGATGCCGATGCCGGGGCCGGGGGCGGCGGCGGCGGCGGCGGCGCCGCCCGTCAGCTACATGCACATCTGCGAGACCGAGAGCTTCAGTATGGGCGTGTTCCTGCTGCGGAGCGGGGCCTGCATCCCGCTGCACGACCACCCGGGCATGAACGGCATGCTGAAGGTGCTGTACGGCACCCTGCGCATCGCCTGCCTTGACCCGCTGCCACCCGCGGCCGCGCCTCCTTCCCCCGGCCCGGCCGGGCCTCGCCGCCGCGCCCTGCTCCGTTCGCGCCAGCTCTACACGCCAGCGTCGCCGCCCTGCCTGCTCACGCCGCACTCCGACAACCTGCACCAGATCGACGCCGTGGACGGGCCCGCTGCCTTCCTTGACATCCTGGCGCCGCCCTACGACCCCGAACACGGCCGGGACTGCCACTACTACCGTCTTCTCGAGGCACCGCCCCCGGGCGCCGACCCGCCTGCGCTGCCTCGCGAGGTGTGGCTGCTTGAGACCCCGCAAGCCGCGGATTTCTGGTGTGGGGGGGAGCCCTACCCCGGCCCCAAGGTCTCCCCTTGAAGCTGGTGCTGCCCCCAGTGTGTCTGGCTGCCGCCCCCCACTCGGGGATCAGGGCCTCTGTCCTCTCCCTCAGCCGCCAGAACAGCAGCAGGAAGCCAACAGAAGATTCACTGGGGAGGCCTGGCAGGGAATCTGGCTCCTGCCCTGGATCTCTGGCTGTCCAAACGCCATAGTGACCAGTCCCCACCCCCTTTGAAGTAATAATAGCCACAAAGCCAGGCCCTGCTCCCCGAATGCAGAAAGCCACTTTCAGCCCCTACCCCAGGACAGGCCAATGTGTTGGGAGATGTGTTTGCATGCGCTTTTCACAGTTTCATTTCATCTGTTCAGCTCTCTGGCCCCAAACATGAAGTGTCTGTCAGGTGGGGAGGATGAGCAGCATTTCCAGCCTCTGTGACGAATGCATAATTGCAGCAGAAACAGCTTCCCACGCGTGACCCCTGCCTTGGTGGAGTGGACTCACCGAGGGTGGAAATCTTTCTTTTTTTCTGCAACTGATGCACACAGACACATATCAAGGAGAGCAGTGTCTGGGGCAGATTACGGCACCTTTTCCCCACCTATGTCACCAGAAGTCTACCAGCAAATCAATGCTCGACTCTGGGAACCAGGATGGATGAGATACACTACGTGATCTCCTGTGCTTCCTCAGGGCCATAAGAGAGTGCTGCTTTGGTGGTAGCTGTGTCTTGCTCTCCCAGCTAACAAATAAACGATATCCAGCCAGTACTACCCCTGTGAACACGGATTGTATCTGCTGGAAAACTACACGTAGGAGACTCTTTACCTCTGGGCACTTGCCTCCTAGGAGTGGAGGCCAATAAAGTGATCAAGTGTATTTATTTGCTTTTGACAGATGCGGTGATAAGGAAGAGGCTCTCTCTAAACTTACACACAACTGAATGTTAAAAAAAAAATACCAGTATCCTGTCTCACTACTTAGAGCTACTTTTGTGCAGGGAAAAAGGGTCATAAAGTTGGGAGAATAGATGCAATAAGAAACATTTCATTTTTCTATAAGGCATGTTAATAGTAGAGAGCCCTGAAAACTAAGTGGTATTTCTGGCCTCTAATATCATTAACAATATTTTCTCAAACACTGTTTACTTTGTAAGTAGTAATGAATTTGTGCTGCTGCCTCACCTTATTAAGCTAATGGGCAAGGGAGGGGACAGGGGAGTCTTCTGTCATGGGTCTGTTGGGGATTGTCTCTCTGAAATGAGTTTCAAGAGCTGTATGGAATTAGCAAGAAACAAAACAACCTGAGCCAGGAAATGCTACTAGAACAATAACTAACCATTTCTGGGATTACAGTTAGTGAAATTAAGGTCTGCCATACTGTTGAGACATGGCTGGGTTAAGAATTACTTTTAAAAGATTTCTTAACACATTAATCTTTTGCTGTTGAAGCTGAAAATTCCTAAATGTCTTTGCTATTTCTGGTTGCATATCTTTTTTCAGTTTGGATAAAAAGAATAGATTAGTCAGCTTCTAATCAAGTTCATTTTGAAGTTCTCATGCAGCAGTGTTTTGGGTGTAAACTGTGGGAGAATGTTTTTGTTAATTTTTCATTGCACATAGGTCTCATGGAAACTCTTCTGGGATGTTGGGTTCTAAAAAATACACAATCCCTAAATTTGAAATTGAATTTGACCGATATCATATCTTTACGTAAGGCTTAGTTTTATACGTATGATACTTACTTTAAGCTTTTTAAGCCTTGTGGTTTCCCTCTTTCTACTGTTTATAAAAATTACTTTTTCATAAGTGTTTTAATAAATATAGTATAGAAAAATGCAGTGAATTTTGCCTTGCTATAGTGTACACAGTCTTAAGGTGTAGTTTGCCCATGGTGTTGGGGGTATGCCTTTCTAGCAAGGGTCATTCTACTATTGAAATATTCTACTATTGTTTTCTACTACTGAAATATTCTGTTTATACTGCAAGAAAAGGTTTTGTAATGTGCCTGCATATCTTAATGCACACTTTGTACCAGAGACCCAAATGTGGGTAGCCTTGACTCTTCTGGTCTTGAAGCAGTGACTTGAACAGAAAAAATATTGACTTACCAACCTCACAAATGATGTACCAACCTGATCCAGAAATTTTTCCATCACACTTATTATTTCTTCTTTGCTTTTTGTATTTGTAAAAGCAGATTTTGTTTTTCCCTGTATAGCTGCTTATACATGAGAATTTTAAACTAATCCTGATGTGGCTTTAATCTTCAAGGGTTATTTTCCATTGTCTGCAAAAGATTGGACGTGAATTATATTAAGCATTATATATGCAAATCTTTAATTCTTTCTAGAGCATAAGGTGAAAATTATTTTATGCAGTTCGCATTTATTTTTCTGGCACTTCAAAGTGTCAGATATTTCTACAGCTGTGTTGCCTACTTTTCCTGGAATTCCGTTGCAGTTTACAGTTGTGCAGTAGGTTCCAGCATTCTTCATCTTATTACTTAACTGTAGTACAGTTCTTTAGCACATTACTGCATGTGATTCAAACTCTGCTCTTTAACACTAACGAAGACCTTAATCGTTTTTCAGACTTCAGTATGTGAAATAGTAGTGCAAGCACCTCTACTAGAAAAACAAACTGCTACAAAAAGCATTTTTATCTAACCTATTTTAACTTCCTAGGTGTCTCAATTATTTGAATTTGAAGCTAGCCAGCATGTTTAATAGGATGTGACTTTAATGCATCTTTAGTATAGAGGACAGCAGCAGTCCCCCATCCTCACAGGATGATGTAAGAATGATCACAGCAAAACGTTTACTATATCAGGGTTAAAAGGACCAGTATTAAAACAGGTCACAGTACCAGGAAGAAACCAAATACAACCTAAGATGCATTAAAGAAAAGTCTGTACAACTTTTTGTCCAAACCTTTGTATATTTAGAAATTAATCATAAATTTGGAAGGGACCTCAAGGGTCAAAACTTATTGCAGATGTTCCTGATATCTGTAAACAGAAGGTTTAAGTCAGCATTATTGTTCTTTCTCTCTGCAGTCTGGTTGTTGTGTTTTCATAACAGCAAAAATGATTGTTACTGTTCAGCTATAGAATAAATGCAGGATATCTCGACACTGGCTTATGATTTTTTGCTTTGACAGTTGTGATAGAGTTGGGAACTCAGATTAAAAGATTCATTTGCTTTTGTCTATTATTACACACAGCATAGTTGCCTTTTAAAAGTGACCTTTAAGTCAATTTATGCACAATTTATATATTAGTTTCAGCCTCTCATGTTGGCACCATGAATGCTATGCCAGTATGAAATTGTCCTGCCATATCCTGGTTTGTAAGATTTTCATGTGGTCCTGTACTCAAGATTCTGTCCAGCCAGATCCAAAACTAAGTCAAATATGCTTTAAAATTGGTTTGACAGCAGCAGCCTGTAAGATAGTCCACTGATATAGATGCAGTGAGCTGTGTGGTACATTTAAGATGCTCTAACCACTGCTATAGCTGCAGTCATTTAGGAAGCTATGTTTCCTAATCTGCGCTATTCTGAGCATCTATGTTAAATCTGTCATTAAAAGTTCACCTGTGTCTTGGAAGCCAAATGTATACGGCATGAGATGACACTGCTGAAATGCTCTAAGAGATGAAAAATGATGAAAAATGATTTCCTCCTCTGGACATACAACATGGAACCATAAATGCAGGTACCTATATTTTCACAGCTCTGTAGCAAAGACTGATCTAATTGCTGTATAAATTTAGGTAAACATGCAATTACCTTTATTTACAGTAAAATTGGCCCAGTATTTCAGGTGAATAACAGGAGCTCCAAAGGAATGGGAGCAGGGCAACATCTGAAAAAAACACACTACCCATTCTAATGAAGATCTTTAGCCTTTTTGTTTTCTGAGGTGTTGAACAGCCAGAAGCTGTACTGAATGGAAAAATGCATACAAGCAGTCCTTCCTTCCTTTTAGCAAGGTTTTCTTTTTAAAAGAAAGTTGCATCCAGCCTTCCTATTTCACTGCCATGCTCTGAAGCTTTGGCCCCATTTCTACCTGAATTTTAAAAGCTTTACTAAGCTTTCAGTGAGGAAGGAAAGATTTGTAGACACCACTTTAACCTGCTCTAAGCCAATTCAGGTCATGCTTAACTTTGCAGAACTACTGACAGCTCTAAGTCTACATTCTTTTGCAGCCAGTAAAATACACAACAGCAAAGCATTAAATATGAACAGAGATGTAAAATTCCACATGTTGCCTTAGTTCACTTGAACCCAGTGAAGGCAGGGTAACCTATTCAACACTGTGCATTGAAGCTAAAATAAGGGTTTCGGCAGTGAAAAGTGCCTACTAATTTAGGGGGTCAGAGTTAATACTAGCAAGACTTAACCCCTGCTAGTTTGGTACCAAATGCATAGAGGAGACACTTGCATAAATATTTCCTTCAGGTAAATTAAATATGGCTATCCATGGGAGCTGTGGGTTCTCAGTGCTTCTTAGGTTCAGCTTTAAGCAGGTCTGTACAATGCAAAAAAACCCCATGACTATTCTTAAATGTGGGTTTTTTTCTGCAAAGGTCCAGATCAAGACTGTTCATTATTTGCAAGAATACTACTGCATAGTGAAGACCTGCTTCCACACTTACTCTGCAACTGTAGATAACAAAGAGCTGGGGTCTGCCTTGAACAATAAGGGCTTGCCTCATTTAATTAAAACAGGTGCTCGAGAGGTTCTTACCTTCTGGAAAGAACGTGCAGCAAACCAGGACAATATATTATGTGCCATTTCATAAGAGGGGTTTCCACATGCATTTCCTAGGTGTTAGGTGTTGCATTTTATAGAAGTGAATGTGCCACAACAGCTTTGCATTTTCTGAACAAGCCACAAAGCCATTCCTTAACTCAAGAAGAAGCTCCAATTAGGTGCAAGATGTATTCCCCAGCTGAAATTAAGTGCAAGTCCAGGGAGACATTTGCTTGCCACAGCTGCTAAAGCACTTGGGCTTTAATTTTTTTGTTTTCAGGCTTCTGATCCTATAAAACTTTGTGCTCTTTGCTTTTATCCAAGTGACTGGGGGGAGGGTCACATTAGGATCTAGAGAGTTAAGGCAAGCAGGTGCTGGAAGGAAGAAGCATGGAATGGGGTGGGCCCTTCCTTGCCCACAGCTGCCCCAACTGCACTTGTGAGGTTGCCAATGCACCAGGGACAGAGGTCTGGTGAGTGTCCCCCACAGGTGCTAGGCAGACCAGGTTCTTTGGGTAAATCTGATATCTTTTATTAGGCCAACTAAAATAGTTGGAAAAATTCTTTGCAAACTTTCGGGTACAAACACCCTGCTTAAGTCCTTATACCAACATGTCTACAACCAACACCCCACAGGTGCTGGGTGCCAATATTGCCTCTGAACAGCAGCCGCTAGAGCCATCTCTGGCAGAGCGCCTCAGCTCAGCGCGGGTGTGATTTTCCTGCCTTCAAGGAGGCTTCCCCAGGAGAAACCTAGTGAAAGCTTCACCAACAGGCATGCCCCTGCCCTGCCCTTGCCCGCTCTAGCCGCCCTCCCCTCCCCTGGTGCTGGCCCCGGGCTTCACCCTCCACAAATCACGGTGTGTCCCACCCTGGTTGGGAGGCTGCCCGGGGAAATCCCTGCGGCCCAGGGGCTGTTCCTGTACTGGGCAGCGCTGAGGAGCAGTTCCCTGGCTGTGCCCTCCCCGCGGCCTCGCCGCCCCCACCCCATCCCGGGGATCCCTGTCTCCCAAGCCGGGGCAGCAGAGGGGCTGGTAGCGAGCAGAGAAACGCTGCAAGGCCCGGGCCTCCGAGTGAAAAGTGTTTATTTACAGGCTGTGGAGAACAAGCCCGGTCTCCCTCCGCGGGCTGCTGGTCAGGGCAGACGAGCGCGCCGGCAGTCGCCACGTCCCGTCCGTGTCTTCGGGGAGGAGCCCGAGGGCGGTACAAAAATAGAGCGTCTAAAACCCGCGTGTGAACAGCAGGGACGTGCGGGCCGCGCATGTACATGCGGACACGGGCCCGTGGTCCCCTGGGATGTGGACACCAGGCATGCACCTCCTCTATGTACAACCGCTGCCCGGCCCGGCCCTCCCCGCGGGCACGGCCGGGAGCATCTGCGCTGGACTTAGCGGGCGCCGCCACATAGCGCTGCCCGGGCAAAGCCGTCCCGGCTGGTCTCCGCAGGCCGGGGGCTATAAAGTGCACAGCGCCTCCCTCCCGGCCCCCGCTCCGCCCGCGGGGCCGTCAGGGCGTCCGGGTCCTGGAGGCGCAGGGGGGCAAGCTGGCCGGGCCGTGTGGCGGGGGCGCGGGGGCCGAGGCCGGCCCGGGGCCCGAGGCGGCCGCCCCCTTCCTCTCCTTCTGGCGCAGGTGGATCTTGGTGTGGCGCTTCCTCTCGTCGCTGCGCGCGAACTTCCTGCCGCAGAAGTCGCAGGCGAAGGGCTTCTCGCCCGTGTGCGTGCGGATGTGCGTGGTGAGGTGGTCGCTGCGGCTGAAGTTGCGCATGCATATGCGGCACTGGAAGGGCTTGTGGCCCGTGTGGATGCGGATGTGCCGCGTCAGCTCGTCCGAGCGCGAGAAGCGGCGGTCGCAGCCCTCGGCCGGGCACGGGTAGGGCCGCTCGTGCACCGGCGTCTTGCTGGGCCGGTTCGGGTACTTGCGGGGCCGCAGGATGGGCCGCAGCGGCAGGTGGTGCGGGCTGTACGCGCTGGCGGGCAGCCGCGCGCCCTCCCCGCCGCCGCCCGCGCCCGCCGCGCCGCCCTGGGGCGCCCCCATGGTGAAGTTGCGGATGGTGGAGAGCGGCGTGAGCGGCGGCGGGACCCGGAGGGAGTCGAGCGGGCAGGGGAAGGGCTTGCGCTCGGGCGCCGCGTGCAGTTCGCGCTGGCACTGCGCGGGCGGGAAGAAGCCCGCGTAGTCCGGCAGCACGGTGAAGAGCCCCGCGTCCGCCGCCGCCGCCTTCGGGGACGGGTAGGACGGGGGCGGCGGGAAGGGCAGCGCGGCTGCGGACGAGGCGGGTAGGAAGGCGGACGGGTCCTGCTGGTACAGCTCCCCGCAGGCCGAATAGGGCGGCGGCGAGTAGAGGTGCTCCAGGTCGGCGGGCTGCCCCTGCGCCATGGGGCAGCCGAGGGCGCCGCCGGGCGGCAGCGGGTTGGGCGAGGCTGATGAGGCGGCGGAGGACGAGGAGGACGAGGGCGTGCTGACCCCCTGCAGGATGCCAGCGCTCACGATGTTGATGATGCCCTCGGGGTAGCAGCCGGCGCCGGGGTACTGCTGGTCGATGGAGAACTTGCCCATGTAAGTGAAAGTCTGATTGCGGGAGGCAGAGACCGTCGGGGCAAAGCTGCTGGCGTAGGGCAGGTCCAGAGCCCGCTTCTCGCTCATGTCCACGTTGATCATGCCATCTGAGGGGAACAGAAAGGTCCATCAGCACCCGCCACCCTCCGCTCGACCGGAGCCCCCGAGGGGCCGGGGCTGAGCCCTGCGGGGGCCGGGGCTGAGCCCTGCGGGGCCCGGCGCCACATGCCTCCCCGGCCTCGGGGCTCCGCGCTTGATCTGAGCAACGGCTTGGTTCCTTACAGCGTTCCCGGGCAGAGGGGCCTCGGGGCGCCCGCGAGCCGCCCGGGCACGGCAGAGCCGGCGGCTGCCTTCTGCCCCCGGGATTTCTCGGGGGCCCGCGCCGCCCCGAGCCAGCGACATCTCTACTAGTTCTCGCCTAGTTTTCTGTCCGTTGTGCCTAAAGCAGCTCCCGAGCCCCGCGCGACAAGCCCGAGGCGGCACATGCGGAACGGGAAGGGGGCTGCTGCTTACCTCCCGGCGCCCCGCTCATCTGCTCGAACGGTCCTCCCAAGTCCGCATTGGGGAAGATCGTGACCGAGGTTGGCAGGGTGGCGGCCAGGTCATCCACAGGGTAAATGTTTTCGGAGAGCTGATGCACAAACCCGCTGAGAGTTACAGGGATTTTGTCTACAGTCTTGGCCGTCATCATTTGCTCAGGAGGCGCGCGCGGAGGAGCTCTCCCTGCCCGTGGTGCCAACGATGCCGGAGTGAGGGCTGCCTTTTCCCTCCACTGGAAAAAAAAACAAAAACCCAAATCGGCTTGTTACGAAGCGGCCCGTGCCGCCGCCGCGGGCACTGCCCTGTGCGGCTCCGGGACGCACTGTGGTGTTGTGGGCACAGCCGGGGGCCCGCGTCGCGCTCGTAATCAATTGCAGCCCACGGGAAGCGTGGCGGGAAGTATTTATGGGGCGGCCCTGAATGCCCGGGACGTCACTGCCCATATAAGGACTGAGGAACGGGGCCGGGCGGAATCACTGAGAGGCACGCGGGACCCCTGTGCAGGCTGCGCGGGGCCGGCCCGGCCCGTCCTGGGCAGGACTGGGCTGAGCTGGGCGGCCGGGCGCCCGCATCGCTTTTATCAAGGGGCAACAAGCGCAGTCAACGGAACTCGGAAAAGCCCGTGGGAGGCGCCGCGGCGTGTTCCGGTTGTGGGCCCTGCCCGAATAAGGCGCGGATCCGGCGCGGCGCCCCGCCCCACGCCTTTTTAGGCCTCGTTCCGGAAAATCAAACTTCGGAACTAGCCGAGCTGAGCCGCTCAGAGCCTGGCCGCCCCGACCGCTTCTTGGCAGCCGCGACCGCAACGCGGCTGAGCAGAAAATAGCCGCGTTCACGGAATCGCACTTCTGTTTTCTGAATTACGGGTGGAAAGAGGCCGCGCAGCCGCCACTTCTGTTGGAAAGTGTCTGATCTATATATACATATATTGTGTATGTGTGTGTACGTGTGTGTGCACACATGGAGCTGCAGCGAGGGGAAGGAGCGAGGCTTGGTGGGCCCCCCTGGGCCGCAGCCCCGTGCCCGGGCCCCGTGTTGTCTGGGGCTGGCGCCTGGGAACGCAGATGTGGGCGCAGGCACCCCCGCTCCCCGCCCCCTCCACGCGCCACGCGTGCCAGAAGCTGCGTTTCCCACGCTCGGACGTTTCCGCGGTGACCCGCTGTTGCACTGGTGTCTGCACAACGGGACCGGCTGGCAGGGGCCGGGCGCGCCCCAGGGCTGAGCCCCTGGGCAGCGCCCAGAGCAGCAGGGAGCCGGGCGCCTTTCCGCTCGCGTGCCGGGCCGCAGGGATCCGTGACCGCCAGAAGACCCGTGCCCAGGCGGGCGGCGCGGCGCAGGCTCCTCGCGGGGCGTCACTGCGCTGGCATCTGCAACCCGGGTTCGCCCTGAAGTCTCTCCTGCCTCGGCTCCAGCGCCGCGCTGCGGAGACGGCGCCAACCGCGGGGCTGAGCTGGGGCGGCGACCGCTCTTGCGCCCAGCCCGAGCGCGCTGCCCAGGCCGCAGGAGGGGCGTGCCCGGACCTGGCGCCCGTCTGCGGAGCTCCCTCGTGGGTGCAAACGCTGCGCTAGGGCGTCGGGCGGGAGCAGGTGCGAAGGCGACGTGGGACTTTGACAGCCGAGATCCCACCGGGACGGATCCGGTGTCTGCCTCCTCCCACCGGGGCTCCCCGCGCCGGAGCGCCCCCCCCTCCCCCCGGGGGCTGCGGCGTGGGACTGGAGGCAAGTCTCTGCTTGAGTCCCGGAGGCGGCCGTCCAGTTACGCAGATGCCGCCTGGCGCTGCGGGGCTCCGGTTCCGCGGGTCCGGCCCACGGCTCCGCGCACCACAGCCAGGGGCCAGCGCGGGGGCCCCGGAGGGACGAGAGCTGCCCGCGGGAGACCAGAGGCCGCCGCGAAGCCTCGCCTCGCCGACCAGCCGCGGCCGCCTCGCCGCTCCGTGCCCTCAGAGCTGCCCCTGGTCGTGGGCAGAGGCGCCCGCAGGCGCTTGGCGTCCTCCGGCATGGGGGGCTCCGAGGGGTCTCCCCAGCGCCCGCCGCTCCCCATCAGCGGCCCGGCACCGCCGCGGCCCCCGAGGACAAGGAATAAAGGGCTCTTGGTTCCTAAGACGGAGCAGGGAAGCTTTCCGGCGGCTTTCTAGTCTCACATCCTTGGCGTTTCCACCCCCGATTCCGAGCCCTCCTCCCTCAGCCGGCCCGGGGCCTGCTGCAGCAGCCGTGACCTCGAGGCGGAAAGAAGAAAGATAGGCAGGCAGAAGGACATGAGCTCCCGAGGGCTGTGCTCCAGTGGAGGGGCTAGGTCCTGCCCCATGCCTGGGAATTTCATACCACAATTAGAAATCCAGGCCCCCGCCTTTGACTACAGCTGGGCAGTTAGAGGTTTTCCACTACCCTCATCTCTGCCCCTGGTAAAGGCACCATGTTGTCTCTTGCAGCAGCTCTAATTCTTCTACCTGCTTCCCCCATAGAACCTTCTAGCTGCTCAGCCCAACACTAACTCTCCCCCTCAACCTTGTTTTGGGAGGAGATTATTCTCAGTGCAACAACACCCCTTCCTAGTCTGTCTCTTACACCCCTAACCTCACTGATTAGACCATTTACAGCAGCAGCTTGATCTGTGTTTCCCAAATTCGCTCTGGATGCTGTCCAGTTCAGTCTTCACCCCTCACTGAAACTGCTCTGAATCACACTTCTAACAATCTTCTCTGGCTCTCACAGCCCCAACTCTATTCTCACTCTTCAGTGCTCATGCACAGCTTTAACAAATTTTGTCTTCTCCTGGTTTTCACTGATCATTCCTTCAGGATTTACTTAGCTAGGTCCTCTTCTTTCTCCTACACTTCCTTGGGTTAGGGGTCCATTCAGCTTTTCCCTTTTTACCTAGGTGCCCTCAGCTGGCTGGGGCCAGCTTTTCCCCAGTGCCCTCAGCTCCTTTGGTTTCTTGGGGTCCATTCTCTATCAACTCCTTTCCCATTAAGGTGATTAAAACTGAGCTCATTTACATTCCAGTACTTCTGATTGTACTAAAATAACTTTGCTTGCATGTTTAGTACTTTATTTTATGTTCAAGTTGATCATCCATACATTACTCCCAAGCACTGTGCCAGGCTTTATGGCCTGTCTCTACATCCTTCTACAGAGGAGGGTTCAGTACTATATTATTTCTGAGAGTATGTTACCATACTATGGTCTGAGCACTTATGTTACTTTTATCATTTTTTGTTACATGACTCATTTCTTTCTTCTCCTACAAAAGCAACACTTTAGAGAGCCTCATAGACTATAGAGACTAGCAAATGTTCTGTATAATAAAACACCAAAAACCAAACAGGAAAGGATTTACCTACTGGGAGGGGAGAGATCCATCATGAGAGAATATTTGTCTCTCAAAGTAGCCTTAAAACTTAAAGATGAACAAATCACTACCCTACTCCATCTAACTTTTCATTCCTATTTGACTGTCATCTAACTTTCAGTGTGCACAGACTTTACTACATTACCATGTGTATCAAAGCCACTGATTCTATAACTCATGGAACTCAAACTCCTTGTTTCTTGTAGCGTCACAAAATGACTCCATTTACTAACATCCTCATATCATTAGGACTTCTGTTTCCAAGCCACTTTTTTCCAAAGTTTGATTTTCCAGAACGAGACCTTAAGTTCTACATAGATAGAGATAGACAAGGTTCTTTGGGCAACTCTAATATCTTTTATTAGACCAACTTAAATAGTTGGAAAACAACTTTTAAGCAAGCCTGTGGGTTCAAAAACCCTTCGTTGGGCTAAGGAAGTTTCAGCAGTTGGTATGTGCTCTTCCTGGATGGAATGAAAAATAAAGAAGCCAGAGGCTGGGCTGGTATGCATACAAGATAGGCAGTCTTGAATGCATACCAGCCCAGCCTCTGGCTTCTTTACTTCTCATTCCATCCAGAAAGAGCACACACACCAACTGCTGAAACTTTCTTAGCCTGACGAAGGGTTTTTGAACCCGCAGGCTTGCTTAAAAGTTGTTTTCCAACTATTTAAGTTGGTCTAATAAAAGATATCAGAGTCGCCCAAAGAACCTTGTCTGCCTATGTCCTTAGACCAACACAGCTACAACCTACACCTCTGTAACATGGATAAAGATGCTCTCAGAATTCATTAGCTCTCATCTCATTGTGTTACGTTTTTAAAGTCAGGATTTTACTAGTTTTCCAGTCACTATAGTCTCTAAGCTAGACAGGATTTTAATTAAAAATGTAAATCCATTGTGGCATTTGTTACACAAAGAAAAACAAAGGGTATAAATCTGTTTGCAGATCATCTTGAAAGTATGTATAACAATTAATCTGTATACATGTAGTGCTTAGATTTAACTATCTGTTTTGTAGCTGTCTCAGTTTTACATGAGACAGCTGAAAAGAAAACATACAGAATTCTGATTACTTAGATTTAAACATTTCAGCTTAGTTTAAAAACTAAGTTGTAACATTTATTTCAGAGATGTGTTTTTAGAATTTTGAATGGGAAGCAGCCATTTTATACCCTTTTCAGTTAAAAGTGTATAATAAAATGAAATACAAGTAGAATGATATGCCATTGCTAACTGCCAGATAGAGAAATGTATTACTATGTACTGAGTATACCTAGTATTGTTTGGGAAAAGTCATGTTGAATGAATCTTAAAAATAGTAGGTGACTATCTCCTTTGAGTGACATCCACTGTTACTGTCACATGCCACAAACATACATCTTAGGTTCCAGCAATACTAAATGTTTCTCTAAAATTTATTTGCATAATTTAATAGAAACATGTGAGCAGTAACAAATTATTATATTGCCAAATTAATTAAACCAAATTATAATGCAAGCTCACAAGGGGGGAAAAATGTCACATTCCATGTTAAACTTCACTGTTTCCTGATTCCAGTTGGCAAATCAACTTTGTGACCTTAGCATTTTAAGGGGTTAATCTTTTGAACAGAAAAACATTATCAAATTGAACCTATCTGGTGTCTAACAACTTACAAAAATGGATATTACTTGACTGCAGGTTAATATAAATAGTCATCTTAAAGAGAGTATGTTATGTTAGACTTTCAGCCCTTATACAGCCAGGTGACTCTCAATGGTAGTTTTGCCTGAAAAGGGAATCCAGGGTCCAGCACAAGGAAAGCTGTGTTCAGGAAGACTTTGATAAATACATTCCAATAATTATTTCATGCCACTACCATTCTTGCTGTATACATTTTATACAATGTATTTCAACCTTTTGATCCCTGTTTTGCTCATCATATGAATTAGCAAGGTATACACTGTGCAACTTTTACTGACATCAGTGAGCTTTATACACAAAACAGTCCCACTGAAGCTCGTGGGTCTACTCATGTGATTAAAAGTTCTCAGGTACAGATACTCAGCTGGTGTAAATTGCAATAATTCCATTTACATGAAGGGAAGATCTGCTTCTTAGCAGGGTGATGCATATGCAACAGTGTAGTTCCTTTACTGTAGTTTATTACTTTCATGACTCCACTGTTGGGTCACTTAACTGCCATATTTTCCTCATATACAAACACACCCCAGAATATGATGCACACCTTGTTTGTGAAGGACAGAAGGAAAAAAAAATATTTCATTGGAATGAATGAGTGAGTGAGTGAGTGAGTAGCAGCAGTAGCTAAGAAGGCAAGCCAAGTCCACTCTATTTATTTTTTAATTTTATAATTTTTTTTGCTTCCTGAGGATTGCTGCAGATTTTTCTTGCAAGTTTTACCAGTAAGCATCCAAACCCACTCTTACCTTTTTTCTCATATATAATGTGAACTCCAGTTACCAGAAATTGGGTTTTTTGGAGGAAAAAGATGCATCATATGTGAGTATATGTGGTATGCAAAAGCCACAGCCTGATCCCAAACCTGCTGAAATCAATTGAGCTATTCCACTAATTTAACTGGTCTTCAGGCTAGATCCACAAAAAACAGCAAGCTCTCACTCTCGCGCACACGCACTACTCTAGCACTATTAATGTCCCACAATTAAAGATTAAAAATCCTTCATTCCAAGGAAAATCAAGACTAAAAGAGTGCACCACTAAATGAGCGGGCAAAGAATCAGAAAGATTACCACCACCCTTTTATTTATTCTACTTCTATTTCCAATTTCTTTCCCTTTTTGAAAACTGGGCCTTTCAATTGTTCATTTACTACTTTACGAAAGCACTAATGTTATAGTAGATCTCTTTGTGTAATTCTATAATGTCACAAGTACTTAAGTCAGAAGATATGGAAATTTTATTGTTCTCATCTCCACAACTGTATTTAAGAGCAACTGAAGAAGAAAGGCAATTCATTTTCAATAAATGGCAGCATTGTTCAGCCAGCTGTGTCTCGGAAAACAGCAGATTATTAAAATTGTAGGTGGTAGGTTTATCACACCATTAGGTCCTAAAACACAAGGACCTCTGCTATTAGGGCATTAGATCAGCCTGCTTGTGCTGCTTTAGCAGCACAGGGGCCCCTGAAGCATTGATCAATCAAAAAGATGTGCCCAAAATCCTCTCGTGGCTTCTTGATATCAAGTAAGTTACACTGTCAACAGGGGCATGTTTGTATGTGCATATTAATATGCTTATAGCTCTGGAGTTTATTGCTCTTGGGCACGTCTTCACATGTGTCCAGGACCACAGCATGTTGAGCCGCAGCTCCAGCTGGCAAGGGGTGGCCAGCATGCTAGTCCAGGGTTGCTGCCCCCCCGCCACTCGATGTGCTGCAGATGAGCTGGCTGGGGCACAAGGGTTCTTCAGTACAGGGCTAGCCAGGAGGCATCCCCCTGCACTGAAACACCCTTGTGCCCCAGCCTGCTGCCTTGGCTTTTACATGTGTATTGCTGTGGAGTTTGTGTGTATGAGTACGATTCTGCTGTGGAGTAAATTAGTTTATTCCAGCCTAATAAGGGTGTATGTGTAAACATGTGACATTTACTGCACAGCTGATCAGTCAACTGCACAGTAAATGTCTCGTAGATGCACCCATGGAGAACCAGTAAATCTTGTCATAAGGTTTGGCTAGATCCTTCGAATCATTTTCCTTTAGAAAGAAAAGTCTGTCTTTCAGACAAATTTTAGGATTTCACAAATCAGAGTAGAGGAGAGGTTTGGTATCAACTAACTTAAGGGGGAAAAAAACAGTTTACTAGTACCTCCTGTTTTATGCCTGCCCTCTAAGGACATTCTGGCTGTGATGCTTTGATCAACTTTACCCCTTGATAACTGGTAAAGGAGTAAGCTTCTCAGAGGAGTATAACTTGCCCTTCCCTATGCTCCCAACGTATGCTTTTAAGTTTATTTGCAGAGCTGAGTATGTGCTGTTGATGCTGTGAATACACAAAACTTTCAACTGCTTTAAAAGGGAAGAAGGAATTGCTGCTTAGGAGCAGGTATTTACTCTCAGGATGTAACTTACATCTGTCTACTACCGCCCTGTAAGTGAAGCAAATCTCTGCAACTTTACCCTTGATGAAACAGGGTTACCTTTACAACAGTTCTGCTCCACATAGACTACTATAGGACCACGTAGTTGTAACAGTTACATCAGAAGAGCTTATACTGGTCTCGTTTGATACCAGTCTAACTGCTAGGTCAGTTTAAGTCCTGATATACCAATACTCATCTAAAGTAGACTTGACATATATTTGAACCTGAAAAAAATATGATTAAAAACTGTTCACATGCTAAGAGAAATTATATGGTTAAATAATGAAGGGGAGGGAGTCACATTTTACTCTTAATTATGGTACCTTAAAACCATACTGTGTTTTTCATCTGAAGCTGCATGTTGTCTTAGGATGAATGCCTCTAAATTGGAGGTAAATAAATGACATTATTGTACAAATTTGACTCAGAAGAGTGTTAATGGCATCCTGTGGGGTTATTTAAATGTCAATAATCTTTTATAATTCAAGCTATAGAAATTAAACAACCCCTTGTGCAATCAAGAAATTACTAGTTTAAATTTGTATAATTATAAACAAGTATAGTGAAAAGAGAATTCAGTAAAATAAAGGAAATAAAAACATCTAAATCATATTAAATTTAAAGTTTCATTAGACAATACATTCTCTCCTTATTAAAACATATAACACTTCCTTGATGTTATAGTACACTATTTCTATCATTAATATTAAATTTGAAAATCATACTTTTTCTTAACCTCAGGAAAATACATTATTCTATGTAATACATGTGGAATATTATCCACTGCAAAGAGCTGATTAGTCTGTATGTATACCATTGCCCTCTGCTGGATAGAGTCAGAGCTGTACCATAGAATGGCACAGTCAAATATTGTTTGTTCATTACGAGGATCCCTTTGAGTCTCAAATGAATGGGTTTGTTTTAGAAACACAAAGGAAGTCTGAAGTTCTCAACAGTTGTTCCATAGGGTTGGAAAGTACCTTGAGGTTCATTCAGTCCAACTCCCTGACAAATGCAGAATTCCTTCCCCCCCCCCCCAATAATAAGCATCTATCCAATCTGTTCTTGAACACCACCAAGGAAGAAGATACCACAACTTCCCCAGGCAGCTTGTTCTAATTTTCTACTCTTCTTACAGTTAAGGAGATTTCCCTGATACTGGATCCAAATCTTTACTGAAGTTTAAACCCATTCACTGCCTTGTGTTTTGTTCTTTATGGCATAAGAAGAACAGTGTTTCTCCTTAAGGAAGCCTTTCACATATTTGAAAACTGCTATTATGACCCTTTTGATTGCCTTTTCTCCAAAAGAAGAGCATCTGATTTACCTAACTTTTGTCTCTGGATCCTCTCCAGTTCCTACACATCCTTTTAAAACAAACAAACAAACAAACAAAAAACCACAAAATGCCCAAAACTGGACACAATACTCAAGCTAAGGTCTAGCCAGCAGCTATGTCCTGTGTTTTACATATATTGCTTTCTTCTCCCTACCTTTCTCCCATCTTCATTCTCCCCACCCTGCCTCTTCCTCTCCCTGTAAATCCTCTCTCCCCCATCAACCCTTATCTTTGCCACTCCTGCCAGCTATCTATATTTGGAATAGTGTGGGGAACAAGCTGTTTCTGTGACTTTTCTTTGAAAAGAAACTCTCTCAGACAGTTTTCCTTCAGCGAGTACACATCAATAAGAAAGTAGACCAGAAAAGCCAAATGGCATTATCCAGGAAATAGCCTGTTTTACATACACCTTATTTTACATCTTCAGTTTATGTTAACCCAGACAAGCCACCACAGGTTGCTGGGTTGTGACATCTCTAGACTGTATTTTTAACTATATTTAGTTGTCAAAATGTTCATTAATCAGAAAGTTAGAGCTTTCTTACAAGTATGTATCAGACTGTGAAACTTGCAGCAATTTCATTACTCTGGATATTTAAATTATAGTGGACAAAAGTGCTAGTAAGTGAACTGGAGGAACCAATTTTACATTGGCAGAAAGTGACCTACAAGGATTTTCCATCCTCTTTCCATGATTATATATGATTAACTTTCTCCTTACAAACCAAATAAGAAATGATCAAAGGGGAAGGATGTCATCATAGCTCTGCACTTTTTTGCGCCTGCTAGCAGAACCAAACCTACCTGCCTGGTTGAATGTAAAAAAAAATCCTATTTCTGCATGCAAATATTAAATATTGTTTTATTAAAATTATACACAGAAAGATGTAGAAGACTTATAGTTGCTATGCCAAAGACAGCATGAAGCAGTGAGATTGTTACAGGAAAATAGTGCTACTATATGGGAAATAGACAATAAGGATCCTAAACAGTGCTCTAACATGGATAACAGCATTCAGTTTTATAAACTAGGTGTCAGAAAGAGCCAACATTCCATTCCTTACTTGTCTCTGCAGTATCTGTCTACACATTGCTCTGCAAAGGCAAAACCTCACATTTGTGAACATAGAAAAAACTAAGTCTTAAAATCAGCAATTCACAAAATTAGGAGTGATGGATTTCACTAACATTCAGTTACCCTGAAGAGGTTCAGACTGAGGAGTCACAAGATGCTAAGTAGAGTTGGGGTCCAAAATAGTTGGGAGCTGCTACACTAGACTATCTGCCAAATATTCCTGTGGACTGCTATCTTTTATTTCTTGGCTCAAGACTGCTGGTGGCAATGTTGTGCATTCTGTAAAAACAAATACATTTACATTTCATAGTGAATTTAATGTGGGAAAATAGATTTATTACTTCATATGTGGCCACTTTAAACCACCACAAAACCAGCCTATGACAAAGACCTATATTTTATTTTGAAGCATCCTTAAATATTGGATAGGCATGTACAAATCAGGATTTTTCCACATGCATGTAAAATACTGATGCATGTGCAGAGCCTTGACTTGTGGTTTGATATCAAAGTACTAACTAGTTAGTTTTTACTAACTAAAAAGCCTGCAAAGCTGTTGGAAATCTGGGCCAGACCAAAGATTAAACACAAGCATAAATAAAAGTTGAGTTTTTTTAAAGTTTTTTTTTCCCCATGACCAGTGCTTTCTGTGCTCTTTAAACGCTCTTAAATGTCCCCTGAAGCTTCCTTAGCCTGACGAAGGGTTTTTGAACCCGAAAGCTTGCTTAATAACTATTCTCCAACCATTTGGGTTGGTCTAATAAAAGATATCAAATTCACCCAAGGAACCTTGTCTGCCCTTTTCACTACTAATTTTATAGTATTATTCAAAGAGAGTTCAGGGATCTAACATCTGCTTTAGTTACAGAGGTGCAACATTTAGTTATTTAAGCATATAAATTTATGCCCTGGGTCATGTACAGAACTTCCCAAGGCTCTCTCACTTAAGTTCCAGTATGATCAAAAGACTAGGCATTTCTCCCTCCTATCTCACAGCAGGACCTGATAAGGTCAGGGGAGGATACAGAGAAGGGCTGCAATGGTAAATCTGCACCTTCCTTTCAGATTGGATCATACCACAGGAACCTCTGGGATTTTATTAAAGCCCCAAAGTGCATAAGAATTCCCTCCTCCACTTCACCTGTGTGTTCAAAGGCATGCACACTCCCCTTCTCTTCTCCCACTATCCCACCCAGCACTGCTGCTTTCCCCACTGTTCCAGGAGTGAGGGAAGCTTCAAAGCCTCTCCTGCCTGCTCTAGTTCAGTTGTATAAGAGCAGTGATGGGTGTGGGGGTTCCCCCTCCCTGCACCTGCTTCTGGGGCCTGGGCAGGGTGGGGGAACCCCCCCCCCCCCCCCTTATGGCTGCTGCTGAAGCTGTGCCCAACCCCCACACAGCCCAGCTGGAGCAGGCAGAAGTAGCTTTGAATGTCACCCCACTGGGACAGCAGAGAAAGCAGCAGCAGCAGGTGGGGGAGCTGGGAAGGGGAGGGTAGAGGATGTGTCTTTGAGCACAGAGGGGAAGGGTGGGGTGGGTTTCTTACTTGCCTTGGGGACTTTTTTCTTTTTCTCTTTTTTTTTTTTTTTTAAGTCCCCAGAAGCTCCTATGGTGCAGTCTATCCACAGTGGTGGGTTAGGGTTGAGGAGGAAGGAGGCTGGGAGTAGGGGGTACAGCCAACCCTACAGCACAGGGGCTGCTCCTGCACCCCACTTCGCCAAAACCTGGATCTGCCCCTGGATAGGGTAGCATGTTACGAGCATGCCTAAGCCCAAATAAAGCAGAAGGCAAAGTGGACCTCTTCATTAATTCAGTAAGCTGTTGTTGGAGTACTCTCCTGAAGTATGGGTTCAAATACTTTCTCTACAAGTTTGGATTTCAAACCAGCTCCCTCACCTTGTAGGGCAGGGATCTAGCAAGTGGGGTATTGTGCATGTATGAGAGGAGAGAGAGAGAGACAGACAAAGAGTACACACACACACACTATACCCCGCTTGCTCTATATATATGGGGAAAGAAGTAGCTCTTCATTTCTCCTGTAAGTTTTCCAATATATTCTTTGAGCTGGTGAGAGACTCCATAGTCCAGTGCAAGGATATTCACCTCAGATATACGCAAGTCAGATTCACATCCCTGATTACTATAAGCAACATTCGTTGAGGATAGTGCCAATGTTAGATTCATTCTAGATGTTCAAGAAAGGACAGTCACTGCTCTGATAACCTCACAGTCAAAAAGCGTAGACAAGTAGGTGGAGGTTAGAGAAGGAAGAACAGCACAGGTCGGTTTTATTTAGTATGCTAGAAAAACTATGAGACTAATTGCTGAACATGAATTCATCTTCTGCAGTCTTAAGGACCCTTTTGAAACTTTAACTTAAGCAACTGTTGCATCATAGAAATCTGTTGGCTGATTCGGATTAATCAAAATACTGAATCTTGCACTGTCATATGCTTCTTTTCACCAGTGAAAAAGCAGAGGATATAGAATGGCAAGGCAAGTTGACCAGTGTTTAGAAATACCAACTCCTAAAGTGTTTCTGATCAGTACACCCTTTACAATATACTTTAAAGTTGACAACACATTATAAAAAACACTTAATGTTGCAGAATGATTGAAATGCTGCTTCCTCCTGCCAGCCTCATTACAGGGCGGGAGCAAATAAATGTATGGAGAATACTACTTTAGCATCTAAGGAGTTTTTTCTGGTTTCTAAATCTAGTAAAGAGTCATTGTATATTTTGACAGAAGAATAAATCAAAATTTAAAAAAGTGAATGCAAAATTATATTGCTGTCAATAATTTAATTTACACAAAATAGCATTGTGACAAGGTAATTGTTATATATGATGCTGCATTCAGTATAATATTTGGGAATGCATTATAGAAAGTCAACATTTAACTACTAAAATCAACTTACATAATCAAAGCCGTCAGAGAATTCTTACAGTTTTACTTTAATTTGAATTTAATTTACTATAGAGGTGTCATTCTTACAGCAGCTTACAATAGTTAATCATTACTGCATTCCCATTATAAAATACTATTTTCAAAGGTTTAACTTGGCCTTAAGAACTCAGAGCCCTGAAACATATTGTTTTTATTTAAAAGCCTACTATAGACATTTTTTTTTTTTACTTTTCTTCTTGTGCAAACAACATAGTTCCTCTTCAGTGCTCATTTTAAGGCATTACTAGTAGGGACCATGTGACTTTAGTGAAAGAATGGTCATTTTTTAGTAAATTCACCATGGTAGCAAGAAACTTCATTTTAGTAAACTGCCAATTTTTATGCCAACTGCACTTATCTCTATTTCCATTTCTATTCTGTTCTCTCTATATTCTCAGACTATCCCCATCACTGAAGTAACTAAATACATTGCACTATGATATGACTATCTTCTGTCATATGTGGCTTATTTTCACTCATCCTCTCACCAGGGAGAGAACTCTGTGCATAAATGTAGTATTTTGTTTTGGTAGAGTTTTGTTGTGGGGCTTGATGTTTTCTTTTACTTTATTCAAGGTACATGCTGCTCTGCATTTATGATGGGGAAAGCAAACCATGCTGCCTTGCACTCAGAGCAAAAGAGGCACCTATAGTTCTCCTATGCACTGTAATTACAGCAGATTGGAGCAGACTCAATTAATCAAGTCTGCTGAAGCGTGTTAATTACTGTGCTTCAGCAGCTTCCAGCATTGTGTATCAGTTTCCCCATGCTTAAAAATGGCAGTGGGAACCTTTTATCTCAAGTTCATTTGTCAAGCTTTAGGTAAAGCACCCCTACCACTATGTTCATCAGCCTCCCTGTGCTTAAAAAAGATGCTCTGGGTGCTTTAATTAGAGCAGCTCTCCAAAAGAGGCAAACCAAAAATTCAAGTTATTCTGGTTAGAAGAAACTTGCAATGGAGGGAAGTGTCTTTGGTGCAATTCTTTTATTTATATGAAAATAAAACCCCTACTTTCCCCGAAAACAGGAGGAACCAACCCACCAGGAGACAGTCGCCTTGCTCATAGCTTAGTCTTCTAGTCAGCTCCACTACTCAAAAGCTCATTGTACTGGTCCATCACAACATGCACCATGCTTGTTCATACTGTTAAGCTTTGTCTCTTCCTCTGTGCTGTTTTCTCTTATTTTTAACCCAAGCATGTGCACACTCATTTACTTTCACACACAGAGTTACAGGGTGGCCAACTACTTCATGTTAAGTAAATTTGGTCCACTGTCCTTGAGAGTCTACAACTGCTTTACAGACAGATCTGATTAGGAAGGTGGAATAGCCTCAGATAAATGAACAGAAAAATAAGCTGCGGACTGAGATACCTGGGATCTGACTAGAAGTGTCTGGCAAGAGCTGTAGGCATTTGAGGAAAGCTGAAAAGGCAGGAGAGCAGCAAAAGGGTTGCTAATTATAGAATCATAGAAAGATAGGGCTGGAGGGGACCTACAGAGATAATCTAGTCCAACCTCCTGCTCAAGATAGGAATAATATGCAAGTTGAAGAGGGCTAACAGCTAGGAGAGTATGTATAGGTGTTTGCCTAAAGAATTCTTCAAGCTGGGATGGGCTGAAGTCCTGAGGAGAAGTGAGTGGCTTCCCCACTCATCTAAGCCAGAAAGCTCGAGAAGATTAAGCAGGAGTTTCTTGCTAATCTGCCAGAGGCACAGAACAGTGAAAGGAAAATGATGGACGAACTACTCAATACAGTAACCAGGGACCTCTTGCTGCGAAGAACAGCAAAGAACTCTAGCAGGAAAGGTTGGGTTGACTGTCAGACAAGAGGGAATGAAGAAGAGCAAAGGAAATGGCAAAAGATGCCAAAAAAATGGAAAAATCTGTGACAACAATTCTTGTGTTTTATACGAACTATGTAGGCTGTGTGGATGAATGTGTTGGGTTTTAAGAGTTGTTATACTGTGTGTGAGAATAAGCTGCCTCAGATACAGGAAATGGTAGGCCTAACAAAAAGTATCTGATTAAATCCTTGAGGGCCAGAGGAAAGAAAACAGATGGCATTCCACTAACATTTCAACTGCCACAAGAAAGAACTTGACAGAGATAGAAGTCACATACTTCACAATTCCCAAAGCTTTTCTGCTTGTATAGTTCAATAGCTCCGTGCAGCTGCTTCCCGGCCCCAGGGGCAGGGGGCAAGGAGGCATGGAAGCTGGGCATGCTGTATGTCTCAATCATCTGCAAAGGGGAGGGCAGGCGGGAACAAACCCCCCAAAACACCAAACATTCTTGATCCTGCTGTCCTCTCTAGCTACTGTCTCTACTCTCTTTCATCTCTCTGCTCACTGAATGTACTGTTTACTGTCACTGTCTGGTGTTCCTTCCTATTGCCTTCCTAAACCCTCCCTAGTCTGGCTTCTACTTCTTGTACTCAATTGAAATCTCTCTCAAAGTTTCACATGTCCTCTCTGGACAAATCAGTAATCCACTCTTTCACACTGACCTGTCAGTTACCTTTCATGAAGGGCATAGTCTATTATATCAAATCTTGTCCTCCATTGGCTTCCATTACTATTCTCTCCTAGTTCTCCTCTCTGATCACTCCTTCAGCATGTACTTCAAAAGATCCTCCTTTCCTTCACATAAAACTAGTGCAGAGTTTTGCAGGTCTTGGCACTTCTCATCTTCTACATGCCTGTACCAGCTAAACTAATCTGGAAACTATCATCTCAGTGGTGACTATTCATAACTATAAACCTCTACTCCAAATGCATTTCCTCCAGTCCAAACTAAAATCTCCACCTCTGGATATTAAGCCATGTTGAGCCTAGGACATGTTAGACAAAAAACAAACAAACAAAAACAAAAAAACCATACACATACCACTTTTAACTACCTACTCCCCATGTCTTCACTGCTTCCCTCTTTTCCTATCACTGTGGCCAATGCCAGTATCCTACCTGCCAGTCAGGCCCACAATCTGGGCATCAACCTTGGTTTATGCCTCTTGAGGCCTTTACATCCAGTTCTTAATCTGTCTGGTTCTTTCTGTACAAGTATGAAAGATACGACTCTTCCTATCCATCCACACAGCTAATACTGTCATCCATGCTTTCATCATCTTGCATCTGACTGCAACATTCTTGTTTTTGGCCTTGACAAATGGAATCTTGCCATTCATAATGATGCTGCAAAGATAAATTTTATTAGCTCATTGCTTTGACCATGCTCTCTCCCCCTTTGCAAGTTACCACTACCTTCCCCTTCTGAATTACAACAGTTACTTGTCCTCAAGGCCAATCTCTCTCTTCCAATATCATAAAATTGATTCATGCCTTAAAACAGCTCATGACACCGGTCACTATCACCCACTTTTAACATGATTTTGCTGTCTGCTAGCTGCTCCTGGTCTCTTTAATTCAAAGCCTCTTTAGCACAGGTTTTTTTGGTCTTGAAAATTAAATCCACCCCTAGATATCAGTGAAGGAACAGCTAAGGATTCAGCAGAAAAGGGAGGGCAAGTTAGCTGAAGTTAGGTTCTGTCCTTCTTCTTAACAACCATATCTCTGGGAAAATCTTTTCCCTTCATTCTGCCTTTCAAAAACAAGGTGCATATTATATTTGGGAGCATGTTGTATGCAAGAAAAATATGGAAATATAAAATTAGTAAACAGTGACTAAATAATATCCCTTTTCACCTGGTAAACAATGAAGTGATCAATCTTTTCCAGTGTCAGTCTTGCACTGGATCAAAACAGCATGACTTGAATCTTGATTACCTCAGAAGAACAACTAATTCCTTCCTAATAAGTATCTTAGATAATTCTGTTCTTGAGCAGTGTACATTAAAAAAAAAAAATCCAGTAGAAGTCTGAAAACTCACCACCCTGTTTCCATCATTTTCCAGACCCACTGGTTCAGATTTTGCAGCTGCAGTTACCAGACAAATAAAGAACCAATCCTGACTTGGACCCATCAGAACTCAGCAACTCAGACTCTTGGTCTTGAAACAGTTTTCTAATAATCCCTATATTTCTTTTGCTGAAAAGCTACTATGGCATGTAGCTGTTATACGACTTTTGTTTCTGCATGCAGGATACTTTGTTCAATGAAAACCAATTACGTATAAAAGTATTTATCTAAACGGGCCACATCTTTATAGCAAATGTCTATGCCCTGAATATGTAAGACAACCACGTAGGCAGTGCCAGGAAAAGTATTAGCTATAATGAAATCCAAATCACTTATATACCATGTCACCTTCTCAGTTGTCTTGCTCAAAATTCCAGGAGCTCAATTTTTCCTATTTTGGGCAGATGCACTTTCTTCACTCAGTCTCTATTTGAAATCATGTATATGCTTTGGTTTGGGATTTCCTACACTTTAGTCTTTAATGTGCCTGATCCAACAGCTTTCTCTGGTCTAATATCCATTTGAGCCATTCCAACACATTTCAAGATCCTATTACATATCCAATAGCCAAACTCCCATTATAATTGTTTTAGCTCATCCTTGCTTCCCCAAGCTCAGTCCGCTCAGTGTGGTCCTCTTCATTTCCTGAACTGAGATACGCCTTCCCTAGACACTTGTAATGCTCCATCTTAGACAGCCTTATATTTCTAAGAGTCCTCCTTTTTATGGCCAGCTTTTTCAAAGCACTTAACCAAACCAATTCTATTACTTCTTGCATTATTGCTAATTTCCTTTGCTTTACAAATAGAAAATTATCACCTTTTCTAATTGTTCAATAATAATATAAAAGGGGCTTCTAATTTGATTTAAGTCATGCTTCTTGTGTGTGTTTTTGGAAAAATAAGGTTGCCACCTGTGATACTAGACTTTTGGAAATAGAAAAAGAAAAAAAAATCTATTTTGAAGGCATCCACGAAGTATAAGGTTCTGTTGATACAGTTTATTTAAGAAAAAGTAATTACATGTAGGTTAAATAGAATTTGATGACAGACTGACTCCACAATATCGGATCTGTGGCACGGATCAAGACAGACAACATTAAGAAAACTTGGCTGAACCTCTGAGGGAATCTTCAGAAGTCTCCTCTTTCCTTCATGAGGGTATTAATCTGAATACAAACAAGACTGATACCTCAATAAGTGGAACACTTAATACACCTTGATCACATGTATCTTTTTTTTATTATTATTATTATTACTACAGCCACCGACTTTCTTTTCCAAAAACAAACAGACTCCAATATGAAACTTTCAAGCTGTTACTATTTAGCTCATCTGGATAAATTGTGTGTGTAAAAGAGGACAGACAAGTAGAAGATGAAAATATAAAGCCACTCAAAACAAACTTAGATTATGCACAACTTTTATCCATTAGTGAGTGTGATGTGTGTCAGGCAAACAACTTTTTAGTATTTTCTTTTGTACTGGGAGTCAGTTCTATCACTTTGCCCTTTAGTAGAAAAAATCAATGGAGCCCATTTTTCTCTATGCAATATTTCCTTGCATGCATCTCACCTGGCAAGTTTTTTCCTTTCACCTAGGTAACTGAATAGTTTTCCTGGGTTCACACCCACTTCATTCAACAGCACTGCAAGTGTTACAGTGATGTCAGTGGCTCTCTCTACTGGCTTACAGCCAGCATCCCACACATTTCCTCTGCAGCAAAAATGCCTTAGTTCTTACCCATTGCCTTTCAAGTAGATAGTAAAAGAGTAAGTCACAAAGAGCTTTGTTTTTAAACTTTAATTCTCCTTCAGAAACATTTGAAACAAATGGGAACTCATTTTTAAGGGTCCACTAGTAGCAATGAACAAAGGAGTGAAACCTCATAGTTCTTGGTGCTGTAAAAAAAAGGGGGGGCAGGGGGGAAGACTGAAGGCCTTCAGACACATGCAGTTACATATTCATGAACAGAAATTTTGCATGTGTTATAACCATACAGTAGGTGCATCACTATTTCTTCGACTCATTCAGGCGAGCACTTCTAAGGGGCTCTGCACTTAACTTGCTTTGAATTATTTAATCTGTCACATTTCTAAAGCACTACATTTTTCAGCAAGCACATTGAGGCAAAAATCAGGAAGGATGACAAAAAGAAAAACAAACAACCCCCCCCCCACACACACACCTTTTGAATCCTGGATGAAGTTTTTAAATCTTAAAAACAACCAAGCAGAACACCAAAAGCACCACACAACACTTACTGGTATTTTACTGCTACTTGATATGCAGGTCTGGGCATTCCACCTCCCACATTATGTAAGACTGTAGACTTTGACACCTGATACAGGTATGGGGACTGATTCCACCACCTTAATTTACTAAGCAATAAGCATAAACATTCACACCCTCAAAACCAAGTGCTGGTAAATTACACAAGTAACAATATATCATACATGACAGAATGGACCAAATCTACCTACTTCATAACTACATCAGACCCTAGAGGAGTTACACTACAAATTAATAATCCTTTATTTGTTAGTGGAACTAAATGGGGGGGGGGGGGGGGGAAGTAAAGCCATAATGCATAAGGAATCTGGAAGAACAAGAACTAGTATTTGAAGTACTAAAGCATTAAGGATCATGGATATGACAGGAGAAAAAGATCTTGATATTAGTGCTTGAAAAGAATCAGGCAGCCATTTAGATCAGTACTTCTTCCCCTGGATCAGGGGTGGGCAAAATACAGCCTGTGGGCCAGATCTGACCCACCAGTCCATTCTGGCTGGCCTGTGTGGCCTCAAAAATTAATTTTCTAAAATGTTTGATTTGCCCCTGGCTGCTCAGCCATAAGGAGCAGAACGGGCTGCAGGTAGCAGCATGGCAGCGGGGGAGGCTGTGGGGAGCAGCGCGGGATGTGGTGACAGCCGAGGGAAGTGACGAGCAAGCATGCAGGAGGGAATGCAGAGAAATGGCAGTGGGAGGCAGGAACACAGAGCCTATGCAGGTGCCCTGAGACCAGCAGGGACCCAGGGTGGGGCAACAGGAGCGCAGAGCCTGGGCATGGAGTCTGCCTGGCTACATCGCATGAGGCTCACATGCAGTCTGCTAGAGCCGCATGCGATAGAGACGGCAGTCTGGCCCCATCTCTCTCTCCCACCCCACCCACCATAACCCCACACCCTCCCACAGCCCCCACCCCAACCACATACCCCACACACTCCCCACCATATACCACTTCCTTACTGTTCACACACAACATACAGTAGAACTGTATTTTGAGCCAGTATGTAGTCACCTCTACATAGGCTTTGTAAACACATAAATCAGTACAAAAATATTTTTTAAATAAAATTAAAAATAAGTTATAGTAGATGTGTGTGTGGGGGGGGGGGGTTTGTATATAATTTGGGGGGTTTTCTGGTTTCAAGATTGCAGCACCCTTCCTCCCAAAAGGAGTGCTTCCAGGGTAAGGGGAGGGACCTCCAGTGGCAAAAGTCAGGGTTGGGGGCAGGGCTACCCATGCAACCCTTGACAGCTCCCCAAAACTCAGTAAGTGGCCCTCCACCTGAAGTTATTGCCCTCCCCTGTTCTAGATGTTGACATTGGTATGAAAGAAAAATGAATCATCCTCTGAATTAATAAGTGAAGGAGACAGAAAAGAGTAATTTCTGAAGAGCACAGTGAATAGGTCAGAGAACAGAAATAAGTCCAAGATGCGGAGAAAGGGAAAACCCATAAGATAATAAAGATCCAGAAAGGTTTAGTGTTGAATTTAGAAATAATTGGCAAACCAGCAAAGACCAGGTGGAAGGAACAGAAGATGGTCTCCTGATATAGGTGAAGAGATGATCCACTTCAGTTCAAAAAAGAGACAAAGCATAATGTCTTGAAAGTCGAAATGATTATGGTAGTGATATTGAAAACAAAGGGAGATAATAGCACAATAAAAAAATCCCACAAAGTAATGGTTAATGTTGGACTTGTGCATGTGATTTTTCAGAGAAGGTACTACATTTGTCTGTTGCATTTTTCAAATTGACAGAAGTGAAAAAAGTGTGGGAACCTGACAACAGGGATAAAAGTGAGATATGGAAGAAGACTGGATGCAACTGACAGTGTTTGGGCTCACTGATCTTATTAATGTTATAAGGAAATCACTACAGAGGCACTGAGTTAAATAGAATAATGAGAATATATAGACGAGTTTAAGGAAGACATAATATGAATAAAGGCCATAACAAGAAGCTATAGATTTAGCTTCACGGAAGCAAGACTCAAAATTATTTCAGAGAGGAAGGATAAGACAGAGGAGATATTGGGGCCCATCAACACCAGTGACATCTTTGTCAAATCTTTGTTCCACATGCAAACCTAATTTGGGAGAAGGCCAGAAACAATTCTCCTGATGGAGAAAAAGGCTTCTCTCTCATTAATTCCTTGGGGCAGAAGCATTTTTAAGGAGCTGCCAATCATGGCAAACAAACTGAAAAGCCAGATAATTTTCTAAAACATCCACCTTTCTTAGAGAAAGGTTTAAGTTGGCTGTGTACAATCCAACTGCTGCTTTTAATCTTTCAGCAACAATAAATGGTTGCTTTATTACTTTGGAAGTCATTTTGAGCCAATGAATAGTACCCATAGTCTTTGTAAAAACAAGTTTTCTTTTGATCTACAATTTCCTAAGGTTTAGTAACGGACAAAGGATTTTTCTGGTATATTTGATAATATACTTGCTAGAGTTTAGGCTTACAGCCAATGTGAAACCAGCGAGCTACTCATTTAGACAAATCCGAGCATTACGTTTTGATGGTTATGGGCTGTCAGAGAAAAAAAAAATCTATTTATAAGGATAAAACCTTGAAACAGAAAATAAAGTGAAAATGTATTTTTTTTTTAAAAATCACATAAAATAACCTTGAGGTTATATTAGCAATACTACTTTTATATTTTGACACGTATACAGTATGAACCATCAAGCAGGAAGTGTGGATAAAGAGATACATTGTCTGTACTGATGCTTGAACTTTAGATGCAAAAACAAAAAGTACTTCAGAGAGTTTTTTCAGTAATAAATGAAAACTAAGAAAAAAAGTTTGACAGGCAGGGAACAGAGTTTTCACATAACAAAGGATTGTTTTTCCTTGTTCCACAAATATGGAGTTACTAGTTTTGTTTTCCTCAAATACGGCTTGTACTGCAAGATAAAATATACACCTTAGAGATGGAAATGAATCTACTCCGCAATATTTTTGATTGGTTGGAACAAATGTTAAAGGAGTTTAACTTTACTAGTAATAGTTTTTCCACACTTAGAAATTGGTCCTCACAAACCTCAAAAATGGTTTTCAAGTTACTTTAGGATGAGATTAAGGTGCACTGTCTATACTGTTGCCTTGCTGAACCCAGAACTGCCATTGAGAAACAAGATCTATCACTCACTCCTTCTCCACATGTACCCAAGTCTGGTAATTAGTCAACTTAGAGATCCTGGCAGGCATAAGAGACCACCTGGGAATAGTGCTGGACCTCTCTAAAACTGTGCTCACTGTCTAGTTTTCAGGCTTGGATACAGTTTTCCAGACTTCTTCTACTCAGTGGTGATCCAAGACAGGGAAGCAGTATAGACAAAGGCCATTTATTAAGACAAGTAAAACATATATGTGCAGGCTCATGAGCATATCTGAAATTTGTTTCCTTAAAACATTTGAACAATCTAAATAAAAACATAATAGGTTAGCTTTACTTCTACCATCAGTATCTACAAGTTTCCTGAAAGCTTTCCTGGATACCTCAGTCACATTTTATGCCCAATATGTCTTGCCTCTTGCAAGTTCACATATGCATGACAAACTTTAGAAACTGTATTTTAAAATTAAAAGGGTATAAGCAGCAGAGTGCTTTAATTATCTTGCTGTGGCTCTAGGAGTGCAAGTTCAGTTCTCACTCCTGATTCACACCAAAGGCCACCCATTAATAGCTGCAACAAATTGAGTATCTGGTCATTCAAACCAGGATGTCGAAGGTGACTTGATGTGATGTTAGCCACATCACTCCCTTTTGAGTGATTAGCTCCAGAAACCCCTGGACCTACATTAGCTCGATAAGACATTTAGGCCCAGGCAGAACTTTAACTTGACTTTAAGGTAAAATACCTATTTTGTTTTAAAGGCATATTTATAGCAAAAACAGAAATGTTAAACAACTGTCACAAAAGAAACCTCCCATAGTCAAAGAGCCAAAACTGAGCTTGGTATCACTGAGGCAGGTAGGCTGTTATTCACATTTCTCACTCTAGTTTACCATTCCCCAAGAAAGAAAATATGAAAATTCAGTTCCTGGAAAACAAACAAAACAAAAATAAAGAATTTCCTGTCCTTCTCCTAGACTTTGGATACCAGATCTCCCTTCTATTGGTATTCTTGTAGTTTAAGTGATAACCCAGAAATTTACATCTCAGTTCCTGCAACAGTTGTCTAATCAAAATCCAGAGCTCTTCTTTATTACAGCTTTGATTACTTAGTACGGGTATGTGAAATGGGCTGTATTCAATTCAGATTTGGATTCAGCCCAAATCAGGGACAGTGATTCGTTTCATTGATTCGGATCACTGTCCCAATTCGATTCGGCAGAATCCGAATCTGAAGATTTGATGCTGATTCAGAGAATCAGCAATTCGGCCATAGACACAGCTTTAAATGTTTTTTCTACATACCTCAAGGTACCAGGCGTGGGTATGCTGCAATGGTGGGGCAGATGAGAGTCCCACAGGAGCGTGCGGGGACCCCTCACATGCTTAGCAGTGAACCCAGAAGTAGACCAGAAGTAGTTCCAGTCCACTTCTGGATCTACCACTGAGCGCATGGGGGACCCCCTTCCCACACCCCCTGACTTGGCGATCAGCTGTGGGGGGACCTCAGGTGCCCCCCCAGACCCAGAAGGCAGCAGTCGCTGAGCCAGGGGGCGGAGAAGGGGGTCCCCCATGCACTCCCTGGTGGACCCGCAAGTGCTTCTGGTCCACTTCTGGGTCCGCTGCCAAGCGCACTGGGGACGCCCCTGCGCTCCTGTGGTATGCTCCATCCGCCCCAGCATCTCAGCATTCACGAGCCGCTTGGTACCTTGAGGTATGTAGAAAAAACATTTAAAACTGCATCTATGTCCGCATCATCAAATCTTTCCAAATCGATTCGGAGGGTTCCGATTCAAGTCAGGGAGATTAAAGGGTCTCCCGATTTGATTTGGATTCAGAGATTCGGCTGCTGAATCTCCTCTGAATCGAATCAGTGACCGAAGTTTCGCATAGCCCGATTATTTTAGGCTGTTCCAGTTTTATCAAGTGAAAGAGAGCTTCTCCATTCTTCTTATTGCCTTTATATTAAGCACCTATTATTCCCAATAAAGGTAATAATTACAACTCTCAATAATGCAGACCCAGTAAATATTTCCCTACATACATATAACTGTACAAGTGCCTTAGTACAGGAGATGGACATGATAGACATGTCCACATATGCAGGCAGCAGCTCAAATAACAGTGGCACAAATTTATCCCAGAGATTTGTGCCTCAGCATGCATGCCTGAATAGTGAATACACACTTTGGCGTGGTGCAAGTTGTGCCACTTTGGGCAAACTAACCTTTCCCAGCTCCTCCCAGGTCTGCTGCCAGGTGGAGCTAGAAGCTGGGGCCAGCACCTATGCTGGCCCCTGCTGTATAAAAACCTGCCCTGGTGAGCAGCTCAGGCCTACTTGTCGTCTGGAGCTTCTGAGGCCCAGCCAGTTGGTATCTGGGGACACTACCCCCTGGACAGCTGAAGCAACCCTAACCTAGAGTGGCCCCTGCACCCTTTACCCACTGCAGCAGTCTGGCAGTGGGTGCTGCTGCCTGTCTGTGACCTGCTGCCACCTGCGACAGCATCTGCTCCCTTGGACCTGCAGTCCTAAAGCTGCGAGCCTGCCAGACCCAGGTGGGGACTGCACAGCCACCTAGGCTGTGATACAGGGACTGCAGCTGAGCTTCCTGCACTACTGGGCCAGCTGCCAGTGAACCGTGGCTTTACAGTTGGCCTTCAGGTGGCACTGCTGCCATGTCTTCTGGTGCCCCCATTCTGCCATCTGGGCAGCTATTGCCCAGAAGACGTGTTCCTTGCAACGGCCCACTTTGAACTGTCAATGCATGTCCTCTTGGCCCCAAATGGCCAGGAGGTTAGCTACCTTATCTACCCTCCAACTGGGTTCCTGGTGCTGGCCCTGGGCAGGCTTCTCTGCCTGGGCCCCACCACTTGCCTCACTAGCAGAGATGCTGGTGCTCCCAGTTTAAAAATTGCAAAATTCTCAGCTTAGAAACCCAAGTTCTCTCATTAAAATAATGGAAATCGATGTTCTTTCACAATTGAAATGAAACACCATTATATACAGCGAGATCAGTTGGGCAACGTTTTATTGACATATTTACAATTTTAAACTAATTTGGAAGCCTACCAGTGCCTCTATCATAATTAAAAAAAAAACAAATTCCATATATCTATACACTTTGGCATTTGTTTTGGGGGGGGGGGGGGTTTAATCCTAGAAAAATCAGAGCTGCCCCTGCCCCCCTTTGCTCAATAGGATATGAGTAGCACTTATATGCTGGTGCCCTGCCCCTACTCTTGCCCCTCACTCCCAACCCAGAGCCCCGCCAGTGCCCCTTACTCCTGACCCGCAGTCCCTGCCTGTCCCCACTTCCGGCCTCAGTTCCATCCCAGCACCAGGACATGAGTCCAGTTGCAGCTATTCCACTGGCTGCTTTGTGGCTCTGACCAGTGCCAACCCTTACTGTTCTTCTCCCTGCACCTGTGCCCAGGCTTCAGCAATCCCCATGCCATTCCTGAGAAGCCCTCAACTGGGGCTCAGGGACTGAGCTGGGCAAGCCCCTTCCCTTCCAGGCCAGTCTCCCCCTGCACAGACTGCTCTGCAGGCAGCAGGGGGGCTCAAAGCCCAGCTCTGGTGACCTTTCCTACCTGAAGCATTCCCTCATCCCCAACCCTGACCCCTCTCACACACATACACCCCTGCTGCCCCCCCCAATGCTTTCTGGGACCAGGATCATCCCCAGGCTGGAGCTGCATGACCCAGCACTGGTGCAGGCACAGGGAAGGACTGCAGCATGGCAGTTGCCCCTGCAGCCATGGCTCCTGCCAGCAGGTCCCATCCTGTTTGGTGGCTGGGCATGCAGGGTGTGAGATTTTGGTGGGGTGGGGGGATGTGGAGGTTTGTCGATGTAGAAGGACTGTGTGGTAGGGGGACTGCTTGGGAGGGGTGGGTCCCCAGCTCAACTGCGCATGGCACACAGCCCCCCCCCCCAGCAGCAGCAGTGGCTGTCAGGGCACTGTTGGCAGAGACCCCCAGCGGCATGGTGCTGCTTCAGACCTGGGGCTGCACATGGTGCTGGTCCAGCCACTGGCATACACCCTCAAGCTGGACTGGGCCGTTCTTGCTGTCGCCCATGGCTCCTAGTACCACATGCAGGAGCCACATGCCCTCAGGCCAGGCTGGGTCCTGCCTCCCTGTGACCCACGTGCATGTGGCTCCTGGATGCGGTGCTGGGAGCCACAGGTGACAGCATGAGTGGCCCATTCCCTTCTAATGGCGTGCGCAAGCAGTTGGGCCAGCACGACGTGCAGCCACTGGGTCTGAGGCAGCATTGTCCTGCCAGGGGTCTCTGCTTGCAGTGGGCCATGAGCACCATGACAGCCATTGCTGCTGTGGGGGTTCTGTGCACCAAGCGGGGGGTGGGTAGGGGACCCACCCCTCCTGAGCAATCCCTCCCACTCCCACGTCCCTGCTTATCTGGGACAGCATCTGGGTCCAAACCACTGCTGCAGCCTTACCCCACTCCTATTTGCCTCAGCACGCTGAGGCAGTGTGCTGGAGCAGCGGGGGCACAGGGCAGCCAGAGATGCTCTGGCCAGGTGCCTGAGCATCTCCATGGAGGACCTAGCCTCTGCGCCACTTATCTCTGGTGGAATTTTTTTTTTTTTTTTTTTATACCAGGATTTCCTGGTATCAAATTTAGAGTTCACACTGCAAATATACAACACAGGGAACTTTTTTGTTCCTAGCGTGCCTCTTGTGGCCTCTCAAACTGCTTTGAGAGGCCACAACAGGCACATGCTCGTTTGTCTGGACATGGTCGACATGATCAGTCTCCTTACTTAGAAGGAAAGAGAAATAGGGCTGGAAGGAACTTCCAGAGGTCATCTAGTCCAGCTCCCTGCCTATTCAAATCATCCCATACAACCGTTGTCTAAAATCTCTACATAAGACTACCCTCAAGCCTGACACAATATAGACCTAACACACTAACCTGCCACAGGTAAAGCAGGGGAACCACAGCAGCCAAAGTCCTGCTTCTATAAAAGGTTGTCACTATAGGCTCAAGAGGTCTCACTAATTCTTTTAAATCACCATGAAAAATCATAGCAGTTTCAAGTAATGTATACGCCCAAACTCTGTACAAGTAAGATTTCTAGGCAGAAATTCATTCTTCATTTTATGTTTCCCTACAGACAAAGTGTGCCTATAGATGTGCTAGAAGGCTGCTCCAACACACTGCAATTACAGAGCATTTCATAGATTCATAGATTATAGAGTCAGAAGGGACCCAGTGGATCATCGTGTCTGACCCCCTGCCCCTGTCAGGAAAGAAGACCGAGGTCAGACGACCCCAGCCGGGTGATTGTCAAGCCTCCTCTTGAAGACCTCCAAGTTAGGTGATAGCACCACCACTCTTGGAAGCCCATTCCAGACTCTGGCCACCCTTATTGTAAAAAAAATCCTTCCTGATGTCTAACCTAAATCTACTCTCCACTAGTCTGCATCCATTATGCCTAGTTACACCCTGGGGTGTGCTGGTAAACAGCACATCCCCAATTCCCTGCTGTCCTTCCCTGATAAATTTATAGGCGGCTACAAGGTCTCCCCTCAGCCATCCTTTGTATAGGCTGAAGAGATCCAGATCTTGCAACCTCTTCTCATAGGGTCTTTCACAGAGACCACTAGTCATGCAAGTGGCCCTCCTCTGAATCTTCTCCAGATCCTCTGTGTCCCTCTTGAAGTGCGGTGCCCGGAACTGGACACAGTACTCCAGCTGCGGCCTGATTAATGCCACATAGAGGGGGAGCATCAAACCCCTCGATCCGTTGGTCACGCATCTGCTAATACATGACAAGGTGTAATTGGCTTTGTTGATGGCCTCGTTACACCGCCAGCTCATGTTCATCTTGGAGTCAGCTATGACTCCAAGATCTCTCTCAGCCTCTGAGCTGCTGAGGAGGACATCCCCCAACCTGTAGGGGTGCTGGGGATTACTCCTTCCTAGGTGGAGTACCTTACATTTATCTTTGTTGAATTACATCCTATTATGTTCCGCCCACTGATCTAACCTGTCCAGGTAGGCCTGTATCTGCTCCCTGCCCTCTGGTGTATTAACTTTGTGGATGATACCAAATTATGGGGCAAACTTGGAGAGGGTGCTCATCACACCCTCATCCAAATCACTGATGAAAATATTAAACAACACCGGGCCAAGGACCTAACCCTGTGGGACCCCACTGCACACCTCCTTCCAGGCCGAGAATGACCCGTCAATCACCACTCTCTAGGTGCGGTCCGTAAGCCAGTTAGCCACCCACCTGACTACGTAGGCATCCACTCCACAGCTTGTTAGCTTCCCTATGAGAACAGCATGCAAAACTGTGTCGAAGGCCTTCCTAAAATCCAGGTAGATGACATCGGTCTCAGCTCCTGTGTCAAAGCAGTGTGTGACCTGGTCATTTCATCGTTTCATAGTTGATAGGGTTGGAAGGGACCTGAGCAGATCATTAAGTCCGACCCCCTGCCATGGCAGGAAAGTGTACTGGGGTCAAACGACCCTGGCAAGATGTTCATCCAGCCTCTTCTTAAAGACCCCCAGGGTAGGAGCCAGCACCACTTCTCTTGGAAGTTGGTTCCAGATCCTAGCCGACCTGACTGAAGTAGCGCCTCCTGATATCTAGCCTGAATCTACCCTCTGCCAGCTTGTGACTTATTTCTTGTCACTCCTGGTAGTGCTCGGAGGAACAGGGACTCTCCCAATGCCTGCTGGTCCCCCCTGACTAGTTTGCAATGGCCACTAGATCCCCCCCCTCAGCCTTCTCTTGTGGAGACTGAACAGGTTCAGGTCCCTTAGCCTCTCCTCGTAGGGCCTGCTCTGCTGACTCCTGATCATGCAGGTGTCCCTTCTCTGGACCCTCTCCATGTTGTCCACATCCCTCCCGAAGTGCGGTGCCCAGAACTGGACACAGTACTCCAACTGCGGCCTGACCAGTGTCGCATAGAGGGGGAGGATCAGCTCCTTGGACCCGCTTGTCATGCATCTACAGATGCATCTCAAGGTACGGTTGGCCTTCCTGACTGCGTCCCCAGTCAGCCCATGTTCATTTTGGCATCAATAATGACTCCAAGATCCTTTTCTGCCTCTGCACTAATGAGAAAGGAGTTCCCCAGCCTGTAGGTATGCTGCTGGTTTTTCCTCCCCAGATGCAGTACTTTGCACTTGTCGGTGTTGAAACCCATCTTGTTCTCATCTGCCCACCCCTGTAACTAGTCTAGGTCTGATTGCAGCCTATTCCTCCCTTCTAGTGTGCCCACTTCTCCCCACATCTTAGTGTCATCTGCGAATTTGAAAAGGGTGCTTTTCACCCTCTCATCCAAGTCGCTGATGAAGATGTTGAACAGTGCGGGCCCAAGGACTGAGCCCTGCGGAACCCCACTGCCCACATCCCTCCAGGCCGAATAAGACCCGTCCACCCCCACTCTCTGGGTGCGGCCCTCCAGCCAACTAGCGACCCATTTGACTGTGGAGGTGTCAATGCCACAGTCTCCTAGTTTTTTTAACAAGAATGGGGTGAGAGACAGTGTCAAAGGCCTTCCTAAAGCCCAGAAAGACTACGTCCACTGCTACACCTGCATCTAAGGATTTTGTGACCTGGTCATAGAAGGCCACCAGGTTGGCCTGACAGGACCTGCCTCTAATGAACCCATGTTGGTTGCCCCTAAGCATAACCTCCCCTGCTGGCCCCTCACGGACATGCACCAGGATAATTCTCTCAAAAAGCTTACCCAGGATCGAGGTAAGACCAACTGGCCTATAATTCCCTGGGCCCTTCTTCCTCCCTTTTTTGAAAATGGGAACCACATTGGCCCTTTTCCAGTCCTCTGGCACCATGCCAGAGCACAATGAGTGCTCGTAAAGCCATGCCAGGGGTCCCGCAATGACCTCAGCTAATTCCCTCAGCACTCTGGGGTGGAGATCGTCAGGACCTGCCGATTTAAATACGTCCAGTCCCTCCAGAAGTTCTCTGACTAGGTCCTCACTGACCCTAAGCCTGGGTGCACCTCCCCTGGGTCCTATGGGGGTTCTAGTGGAGAGGGTGACCCAATTCCTGCTCAGAAAAATGGAGGCAAAGAAATTGTTAAATAGGTTAGCTTTGCAGTCTGGTGCAACCACCAGGTTTCCTAACATGTCCTGCAGAGGCCCCACGTTACCCGGTACCTTCTTTTTACTTGCTATGTATTTAAAAAAGGACATCTTGTTGTCCTTGATCTGTATAGCTAGTCCCAGTTCCATCTCCGCCTTGGCCTTCCTGACCGCCCCCCCACAGCCCTGAGCAACCGAAGTATAGTCCTCCCTGGTGATGGCCCCCTCCCTTCCATTGGGTGTACGCCTCCTTTTTAGCTAGAAGACGTTCCCGTATGCTTTTGGTGAGCCATGGGAGCTTTTGCACCCTCTTGCCCCCTTTGATTTGTGTTGGGATTACCTCCCTTTGGGCTTGAAGGATCGTCTCCTTAAGGAACGACCACTCTTCTTGGACACCCAATTCCCCTCCCCTCCGGGACCTCATTGCCTCCCCGAATATTCTCCTTACCTCATTGAAATCCACCCTCCTAAAGCCCAGGACTGCTGCCTTGCTGCAGGCCTTTGCCACCTTGTACTGGATGGTGAATTCCAGCAGGCGATGATCACTGTCGCCCAGGTGGTCGAGCATCCGCAGACCCCTCACTAGGTTATTGCCCATGGCCAGGACCAGATCCAACAAGGCGTCTCCCCTGGTGGGGCTGTGCTGACCTAAAGTTACCTGGCTCCTCCCTTTTCCCCTTCTTAAAAGTGGGCACTGCGTTGGCATTTTTCCAGTCCTCAGGGACCTGGCCAGAACACCATGAGAGCTCAAACAGCTGTGCCAGTAGCTCAGCAATGACACTGGCCAATTCCCTCAGCACCCATGGATGGAGGTCATCCGGGCTGGCTGACTTGTACCCATCCAGCCCTTCCAAGTGCTCTTTAACTAAGTCAGCACAAACCTTTGGTGGTCTGGTGCCTTTTGGACATCTGTCCATGCTCAAGGTTGGGGGATTATCTTGGTCAGTATTGAGGAATACTGAAGTGAAGAACTCATTGAAGAGATCTGCCTTTTTCTCTGCATCGACCATCAACTGTCCCGATTTGTCCTGCAGGGGCCCTATGCTACTCTGCGCTTTCTTTTTGCTCACTATGTATCTGTAGAAGGACTTTGGAGCAGACTCAATTGAGTCTGCTGGAGCATGCTGATTAGCATGCTCCAGCCAACCTCCACATCTTGTATATCAGTGTCCCTGCATTTCAAAAATGGTGGTGGAGCCACTTTAACTAAAGTTTGCCAAATTAACTTTAGTTAAAGTGCCCCCAGCACCATTTCAAGGTGCTTGAAACTGAGATGCTGCAGGTGCTTTAATCAGAGTAGCTCTGAGAGCTCCCTCTACACCTCCAGGGCATGTGTAAAAATGCCTTAGGTTTCCACTTTATTTTGCTTTGCTGAGAGATACATGTAGTGGCAAGTTTTCTAGAACAAATTCATGCCAGGTGTGTCTACATGTGCAATTAACATACAGTAGGGTTACTGCACCCGGGAACATATCCAGAGCTGCTCCTGTCCTACTCTATTCCCCTGTACCAGCCAAGGGGAGCTCCAGGCTCCTCTGGGTGCCAGCCTTGGAGCTGGCAGGGGACATAGGGGTCAATCCTGATGTGCACAGGGCTGGGAGAGCTGTGGGGCTGTACAGACAACTGTTTCCCAGCCCTATGCACAATTGGGACCCATCCGCATATGCACAGGGCTAGGAGAGCTGTGGCAGTGCAAGGGGGTACATGCAGATGTGCATGGAACCGGGAGACAGCTGCCTCTGAAGCCAAACAGCTCCTGCCGCATGGTGGCTTAGCCAGGCAGCAGTGGCCCTCTGCTGCCTGGACTGATCAGGAGCAAAATTGCTCCCGGTCAGCATCTACACATGTGGTAGTATGCAGTAACTACTGTGCAGTTAATCTACTACCTGTATTTACAGGTAGTAGCCAACCATGCAGTAGATTAATTTACTGGACACTAAATGCCTTGCACATGTAGATAGTGATGATTTACTGAATAGTAGACTAGTGTACTGCACAGTGAAGCATCTCATGTAAACACACCCACCTTGGCTCATGGTCTCCTGAGCATTTAGGAGCCCACCTTTACAACATGGGATATTCATTATGTCCCATTGGTCTAGCAGAATTTTATATTATAGGCATAATGGTGATGGCACAGACAGAAAGCAAGAACTCTCTTATTCAGCAGAGAAAGGAACAACCATGTCTGATTCCTTGGCTTCAGCACTCTCCGATGCAAGTCTTTTCTATTCACTGTGGAAAGAGGAACAAATCTCTTCTGTGTACCTGCCTTATAATGAGCTACAAAACCCCTCCTTTCGTGTAAAACAAATAAAGACAGTGTAAAGCACTGTTTACATAGTAAGAACAGCAACTCCTATAGTCCAGTACAGTACAGTGGTTTGCTTTCCAGCTATGCACAGGGTACGTCAAATCAAGCTCCATCACAAATGTATCAAAATTATGGTAAGAATATCCTAAAAGGTCAAGTTATTCTGCTCTAAGTAGCATGAATAAAGTCTGTACAGTAACTCTTTTAAGCATATCACCATGGACAATAGTACACCCTTTAAATTTTGGCTCTCGATCTTTTCCCCAAAACTACAGTTTCATTTTTGCGTTACTATGACCACTACTGTAATAATTTTGTCTCCCCTCTATCACAATGATATTACTTCAGATATTAGTGTATAACTTGATTAGGTAGAGGGTATTGAGGACTACTACTACAAAGAAGGAAGATAACACTGAGATAAAGCATAAAAAAGCCATATTTTTCTGGTGATGGTTGTAGGACAGATAGGGATCTGACCTGCAGTTCTAGTTATTCCCAGTCCCCTTCACATCCCATCTCTCACTTGCCATGACTTTGATGTTATTTGTTGTCGGAGGGAAGGCTCTTTGGGGCCAGCAGCAGCCCATGGGTAACCTGGTCTCTTTGGCCAGACTAGGCTCCCACCTGGGTTTTTTGCCCCCTCCCCGCCCCCCCATGCTTTCCCCTTTAAAGGGAGAGCTCTGGTAGATTTCTGAGCGTTTATCATCAGGGCTTCAGTTGTCACAGCATACGCCCCTTTTCTCTCCAACTGCACCCTCCACCTTGACCTTCGGATTAAGACCTCAGCTCCCAAGTCTCAGCCCTGCCTTGATGGTATCCTCTCCTGGGGGTTTAGTCTCACTATGCCAGCCTCTGCCTCTCATCTTAGGACTAACTTCTGGCCCCTACAACAAGGGAGTGCACCCCAACACCTGTGTTCGTGGCATCCTCCTCCCCTGTGGCCACAATCCAGTCCGAGTCTCAAGTTTTAAATGCAACAACAATAACAACATAAGCCAACCACTTCTTAACAGAAACAGTCTCCCTCCCTTGGGGTAAGTGTTGCCTACAGGCCCTACTTTCATCAGAGCCTTCTCACATCCAGCTCCCCTATACAGCTTGGGTGCCTGCTTGCTCACCACCAGCACCTCCTCCTCTTACTGCAAGCAGGGCCTGCTTCCCTACATACTCAGAGACTGGGCTTATGTTCCCCAGCCATCCTACTTTTAGCCATGTGACTGGATCTTCTGCCCGCCAGGTGCCACTAACTGCATCAATCGCCACCTGGCCTTTTTAGTCCCTGACTCAGTCCACCTATGTCCCTGCTGTTTTGCCACCCTTCCTGGTAACAGGGGCACGGGCACCCTATTACAATGGCACTCTGGGAGTATGAAGCTTGTTATTTAAGACAAATATTGAAAAGTATATGAGAAATGTCTCTACATTTGATGGTAACAACTGAAATCAACAGAATTGAACAGATGTAATATTGGTTTAGGAATGGATTCAGGCTCACTAGTATATAAAATCTTGGTGCCCTCTTCTCTATACCACCATTATTCTAGCTATTAGTGCTAGTCAAGGCAATGCCGCGCATAACCAGTGCCCCTTTTTCAAGGACTCTAAATCCTCTTGTTCACAGCCTTCCCTCCATACCCACAAAACTGTAGCATTTCTATGTTCCTGAGGATGAGGAGGAACCCACAACTAACCACTTTCCCTGGTAACTGCCACAATATTTATAAGGAAAGAGATGCAGCACCTCAGGAAACTAGGTCATTAATGTCTGCAAGTGTAGACAGAACTCCTTGGATTGTAACCTTGCCAGTTGAAATTCTTTATCTAGACATACTACATCTGAGCAAACCCTAGCCTTGGGGAGTATAAGCAGGCTTCTGCTAAGAGCAGATACTAGCTTGCATATGATACTGACAAAGAACTCTGAATCCTCACTTGCAAAAATAAAACTGCCATAATATTAGAGTATTTATCTATTGTTATTCCTTATTTCTAAGCCTCATACTAACATACTGGAAATGGTATAACCAATTGCTAACCAGTAGTAATAAAGGGTCTGTAAAAATTTTGCCTAATTTTCAATCAATAATTCTTAAAGTAAACAGATTTTTGTATGCCTGAAAAACCTCATAAAAATTATAAAAATAAAAAAATAATAAAAAAATGCAACTATTAGGAATAAATGCTAAATCCCTTTAGCCAGGGATACATTTTTTGTTAAGTTCAATTAACATTTCTAGGTTGGTTTGATTTTTTTTTTTTAAATAATTAAACTGTGAAGGTCATTACAAAACTAACATGAAAGCTCATCTCCTAGAATTTTTAACCTGCAAGTTTGTCACAATTAATTTAAAATTTCATGCCACAATATCTTCAGGAAATAAGGCTTTCAAAGACTGAAAAGGGGATTGGACTAGATCACCTCCTGAGGTCAAAACTTTCTATGATTCTATGAGTCCACATCCAGAATGTGGATTGCAAAAGTAGCCTATATTTAGTATTACTTTTTTAAAGAAGGAGTACCTCAATAAATGCTCCTTGTGGCCATTGTGATAATATTTATTCTAGCTTGTACCATTAGTGTAAAAAACGGCGCTTGTACTGGCAGACACATAAGCCTTTATCTCCATGTGTGTGATAGTCCTTTGACAAAGCAGAATTGGCCTGGTTGATTAGGAATACGTGTCAGACGCAGATAATGGGGGAATCCCTTTCAATGGTGACACAACTTTAGCAGCCATAATGAGACCAATTTAATGAGCCTCCTATTTTACAAGCGATATTAATTGCAGTCCTGTCACATAAAGCATAAAGTCAAGATAAAATAGGTAAAATGTTGGGAAATTGGATTTTGTTCCATTTTTGTCCCCAATTACAAATTTGCTTGCAAGATCATGAATCTGCTTATTTCAGCTTTCCATGCTAGCTTAGAAGAATATGTATTGTTATGTAGCCATCTGAACACTAGGAGAATTTCATTATTTTTACAACTTGTCACAGACATTCTGATTTTCATTTTGTGTCACAGTACTCTCTCACTAACATTTGGGTTTAGTAAAATGCAAGGAGAACTGCCAAAAAAGGTAGATTGCATTCCAATTCATGATTTTTTCACATGTACAGTTTCATGAGCTCTTAACCAGTAATGTTATGATTGTACACTTTTTTATGCAAATGCTGACTTTATACTGTACATCACTGGGACTATTTTTTTTTTTTTTATACACTTACAGTTAATACTGCTGGCTCCAACTTTGCACAGAAGACTCCTCATGTAAAGACCGTTCTTTATAATACAGAATATGTTCTTGCTCACTCTTTCACATGTATTTACTAACCCTGCCAGGAAGGATTATTTTCTATCAATTTAAGAATGGTAAAACATTCTGGAAATCATCCTTTTGCTTTTTTTACTATGATCATATAGTAACAAAGTTTACATTAAGTGGAAATGAATCTAGTAACCTGCTTCTAGCTTTGATCTACAGTACAACAGTAGGAGAATTGAAGACAAGGTGGCATTTAATATGCTCCCCATTTGTCAAGATGCAATGGGAGAAATATCCAGGTGAAATAATATTTTTCCTTTCCAGGTTACTGAAAGCCAAGAATCCGACCCTTTACACAAATTTTCATAGCAAACTCTTTTCCTATAGGATCCACAGGTAAATGCTACAAGATGCTACAAAGAGTTGGATGCATGTATATTGCTTTCCCAACATATCTGAAGTGCCATGAGATAATATAAAATCAGATATTCTATGAACTTCTCATTTTACTCAGGCTGAGTAATAAATCATAATCAACTTGTAAACATCTTAGAATTCTAGGAACAGCATCCTGGCAATACAGACGTCCTAAAAGCAAGATTCTGTCTACCAAGCAGGGTGGATTAAAAAAAAAAAAAATCAATGCTTTTTTTTTTTAATTAAAAAAAAATCTGATTAATTTTTTTTAAATGATCAATAATACTAAATTCCTCTTGTTTAAAAAAACAACAGTTAGAATTAAATCTCATACATTTACAGTCTCAGAAAAATGAATTAATGGTTCTGTCACACGCACACAATCACCTACCAATCAAACATAGGCATTCAGTTTTTCATCTCATGAAAATGGCTCTAGTGCATCTGTCCAGCCTAACTAACAACTCTTGCTTCTTGAAAGTTCTGGCCTTTCAGTTTCTGTTTCTCAGCAGACTAAAGTCACAGGTTCAAAGACACAGGCTGGATAGGATTGTTGGTGTTCCGTGCTTATGTGGTGGTGGAACTGGGCCAGCCAAAGCAGAGGAGTTAGTTAAGACACTTACCGTATTTTCTCGCATATAGTCCACGGGTTACATAAGTTCTTACAAACATGACGGATGGGTACGGGCTATACAAAGGGTGCGGGCTATGCAGAGCCATTTATGCAAAATGCAAGTGTAGCAGAAGTTAATAAGTGCATTAGTAATTGTTTGAATAGTATTTCCAGGTTATACGACATACTGGACAATGACGATATGAGTGCTATAGCTGGTCCACCCAACACCGATGGAAAGAAGTCGAATTCATTAAATTGACTGAATTATAAATACAAGTGTATATAGTTTGTTTCAATTTATAAATAAAAGATATGGATTGTTAAATGTACTGGTATTTTTTAAACTGTTAATGTAGCTCAAAAAGTAAAGTAAGACGCCAGATAGGAAAAGCAGGGAAGTGTTGCTTAACTACTGGCTAAAGGTGCACTATCACAACTTTAATAGTAAAAAACTTATGCTACAAAAATAACCCCCACACTTTTTATTGCAAAATGTTAAAAAACAGTTTTTAATGAAAATTAAAAACATAAATGTCTGAATAACATTCAAACCCAATTGGGCGCCTCTTCTTTGCTGGCTGGAAAACCTTCAAGGTCCGTATCTTAACTTGATTCGCCGAAATACGCGTCTACAAAAGTAGCGTCATCAAGTTCATCAGCATAGTCTTCAGACTCGGTGTAGTCTGACTCCCCACCCGATGCGCTATCCAGGATTCCGGCTTTAAAGAAGCCGTTGATTATACAGCTTGGTTTCACAGCTCTCCAGGCCGCAACGATCCAGTTACAAACTTCTGTATAGGTGGCTCGTCACTGTTTTCCAGACAGGGTGAATGAATGAACACCCTGGCTCATCCATTTTTCCCACTCCTTTCTCATGAAACATTTGAATGAATGGTTGACAGAGATATCCAATGGTTGGAGCTTACAGATTAGTCCTCCAGGGATGACAGCAATATGCGCTCTGGTTTTATTTATTTGTTTCTGAACACTAGAGTGCTTACGCGCTGCCATCGCATCAAAAACTAGCAAAGATTTAGGCACGAAAAACCCACCTTGCTGTGTTCGAAAACAGCGTTCTGTCCATTCTTTCATTACGTCCTCGTTCATCCACCCTTTCGTATTGCAAATAAATGCAAGTCCATTTGGGATCTTTTCTCGAGGCATCGTTACCCGTTTGAAAATAACCATTGGTTTTAACTTTACTCCACCTCACGGTGCATGCTAGCACAACTGTGAAATTTGTTCGTTCATGGCCCATTGTTGATATTGCAATCATCTTTTTACCACATTGATCAACTGTATGGGTTGCTGGGACGTCGAATGAAATTGGCACTTCGGCCATGTTAATTATGTCTTCAGGACATAAATTATGCACTCTGCAATCCTTATGCAAAAAAAAAAAAAAATTGCAAAATTTTGTTAATTTTTCTTCCCAGTCATCCGGCAGTTTTTGTCCTACGGTAGTTTGTGAACAACCAGCTAAATTATTTCTGTGCATAAATTTATGTACCCAATTGCATCCACCCCCAAAGTCTGTTATTTTCATCTCATTTGCCATCATGCGGGCCTTCTGCCGTATAGCAATGGCTGACACAACTTTGTTGTTTTCTCATTGCGTAACGACCCACTCTTTCAGGTTAGCTTCTAGAGTTGGCCATTTACAGTGCTTACCCTCTGTGAGTGCACTTTCCTTGGATTCAGAGTTTTCAAAATGTCTTCTTCTTTTCGCCATTCTCACACCGATTTTTCATCCACAGAGAATTCTCGACCAGCTGCGTGATTGCCATGTTTCTTGGTGTAATCGATAACGGACAACTTGAAGAAGTCGAATGTGTACGATTTTCTCTTGGGCATTTTCAAATGAAGTCTGCAAGGGTAGGATCGAAACCTGCAGTAGTCGTGGAATTACCCCGGGAATTGCGTAAGTCCAGATTTAAAAGAGACTTCACATGTCTTTTGCAGTCTGAATACTCACAACAACCTACCACAAGGTCATTCGTTTCAGCTTCATATGTTGCTTACTAATTAAGGCATGTGGACAACAACCGATTTCACTTATTTTATTACTGTATTCTACCATTAACTATACTAAAATTAAGTTAGAAATGCTGTTATCTATAATACATTCTACGTGTAGCTAAAACTATACATGAAATTAGTGAGATAGGGAGGTTGGGAAAATTCGTAGGCAGTCGGTCGTCTTTACTGACTGAAGTTTCTAAACACACTTGAGCAGATGTTACAAATTGACAGTAATAATTAGCGCTCAAATGGTGAACATTCTGGTAATAATTAACAACTAAACGTTACTGTATAAAGGCCTGTAGTAGGCAGAGCACCTCTCAGGCTTAATAGGCTTAAAACCGCCCCTGGTACTGACACTATCAGGTGCAGGGAATACACAGGTGCAGTCTATACATGGACTATTTGCCGAAAAGACAATTTTCCGCGTGTTATACATTGGTGCAGGTTATATCAGTGTGCGAGCTATATGTGAGAAAATACAGTACTTAAAGACAGAGAGACAATGTAGGAAAGGACGGAGGCGGAGGAAAGGAACAGTGGAGTGGACTGGAAAGAAAAAGGGAAAACATTATTCAGTATTACACACACAGCTTCCTATATCCCCTCACACTTTTGCCACAGAAAAACTGTCATGGCTTCTGGACATAAGAGAGACCCTACCTAGGAATATTTTGAAGAAATTCCTTCCCTGTGTAAAAAAGGAAAATGTGTCAAGTGTAAGCAGTGCAAAAAGGAGATGCAGGGCCTAGGTGCAAGAATAAAACGTCATAACGAAAACTGCTTATTAGGAGAAAATGCTGTGAATGAAAATGTGGATATGTCTGAAGAACAATGTGGATCAACTGGTTAGTAAATTAAATAATTCACTTTGCAATGCATCGTTCTTCAAAACTCTCTCTATGCCTTGTAGTACAAGTGTGATTTAACAAGTAAATTCCCAAGCTGTTTGCTATGGAACAAACAAACAAACAAACAAACAAACAAGGAACAGCATCATGGCCCCAGACCATAATGGTGATGCCATAAGTTTATTCCCCATTTTACTTCAGCATAACTCAGCTTTTCCAAGGGAACCCCATCCTATACTTGTTTTCTCAAAAAACAGACGTGCCAGTCAGTTCAATGGGGCTTACTCCCAAATTAAGTGCACTATAAATGCAGTCAGTCTTAGCTTTTTTGGTAATTTGGAATCAGATCTGTATCCTTGCTGACAAAAATGTAAATGATTAACTGAATAATAGAGTGAAAAGAACTGAGAATAATGACTGTTCAAAAATCATTTTTGTTTCAGCATCCCATTTAAGCATAAGAGAGACTTTGACTGTCTATCTGCAACAAGTACAGTGTCATCCTTTGGTACTTTTAGCAGCAGTGCTGCAACTAAACCTATTTCAGACAGCAAAATATCAGTAGCAAGCAAAAGATTTCAATCATCCAGTAAAACCACCGCCATGGATGGGTTTGTAGTAAGGACCAGCAAGTACCAACATGACACCATAGGTGACAAGATTGCTTTGTTCATTTATGACACAAATTCTCTTTTTCACGTTGTTAACATTAAACACTTCATTGACAAGGTTGAGTCCTTACGACCAGGCTGCACTCTACCTGGCAGAGCAGACGTTGGTGGAAGGTTGCTAGAGAAGTACTTTGACCAGTGTGCAAGAAATACTGAGGGGAAATTTGCCAGTTTAAGCCTTGATGGGTGGAGCAATGTACACAATGATCCAGTAATATGTGCCTGTGTGACAACAGAAGATGGGGTTGCATGTCTTTCAGAAACAATAGATACATTGGGAAATGCCCACACAGCAGAACATTTAAAGGAAGTGGCAGTGAAAGCTGTAATAAACTGTGAACAAAAACTCAAGTGTCACATGCGCAGTTTTGTCACAGACAATGCTGCAAACATGGCAAAGATGAGAAGATACTTAGAAGAAGAAATGGAAGGATGCTCCTTAATAACATATGGCTGCAGTACCCATTTAATGCATCTTTTAGCCAAAGACTTAAGTACTTCTCCAAGAATAAAAGAAAATGTTGAAGTTGCAAAATGCTTCCATAACAACCATTTTGCTTCAGCTTCACTGAAGAGAGCAGGAGGATCCAAACTAATTCTCCCTCAAGATGTTCAATGGAATTCTGTGGTTGATTGTTTTGAACGATGTATTAAGAACTGGCCTATTCTCATACAAATTTGTGAAGAAAACCATGATAAAACAGATGGCAGTATCTCATCCAAAATATCTACATTGGATTAAAGAGAAATGTAGAGGATATGCTCAGTATACTGAAGCCTATATCCATAGCCTTAAACAGCTTCAGAGATGGTTGCTGCATTGCTGATGCTGTTGAAATTTGGAAGGCACTTCAAGATACATTGAAGAAACAAATACCTAACCAGAAAGTTAAACTGCAGGCAGTAAAGTAGTGAATGGATCAAGCACTAATGCCACCTCATTTTCTTGCAAACACTCAACACCCCAGATATAAAGGTAGATGCCTAACTTCTGAAGATGATGATGCTGCCATGTCATGGGCATTTCAAAAATCACTCCTCAGTTACGCCAGTCATAACAAATTTCAGGGCTGGAGAGGAACCATTTAAACAGTACATGTTTACTGATGATGTTTTGAACAGAGTCACTCTCCTGAATTGGTGGAAATCATTAGCCAGGCACCTTGAAACAGAGTTCCTTCGGCTGCGAAGACAACTTTTCACAGCAGTAGGTTCCTCTGCAGGCACAGAGAGAATATTTTCAATCGTTTGGTATTATTCACTCAAAGCTAAGAAATCACCTGGGAGGTGAAAAAAGAGGAAACTTCGTATTTCTGTTTCAGTCTATGAATAAAAATGACAGTGGGAGTAGGGGAGATGAGATCTAGTAATTGAAATTTTAAGGACAGCATACGTTTAGTGTTGTAATGACTTGTCTGTTAGAGTTAATAACATTTGAAATTTTTTTTAAAAGAGTTTAAAAGGACAAATGTTGTAAAATGCTGTATTGAGTTGCAAATTAATGTTTTAGCGATCAGATTTGTGCCATTGTTTAAGAAATGTGAGAAGAAGTATCAGTGCGAAACTGGATTTAAAGCAATGATTTAAATCAGGGTTTTTGCTTGGTGATTTAAAATCACCTTGATTTATAATCAGTCCAACCTGCTACCAAGAAAGAAATCCATTCTTTAATTTATGAGCCACAAATCTTTTTGTACATGTCCCAAATCCATGTTTGGTCCTAATCCATCATTTCTTAGTAAAGTTAATGGTAAATCTGTCTAGGTAAGACTGCAGGACCTTTGCCTTGGATGCAAGATTTTAAATTAATATAAAAATTGTGCAAAAGATATTGCCAACTACCCCACTGTTAGTTAATCTTGGAGGAAGCTGTATGTTATTCCAGATTATAGCAGAATAATTTATAGTCATGGAATTCAAAATAATGATATAGCATTGTATGTATTGACCTATCTCATCATCAGTTCATGAACAGCTGCACCAATTCCACAGTGATCTTATGTACTAAATAACAATAGAACATTACAAAACTACAAAGACTTGTCCTGTCCATTTAACCAGCATGTCACATGGAAACGAAACAGAATACAATCCTGTCAAAGGTCCACCCACAAACTCCACCTATACTGTAGAAATAGGCATTTCAGTTCTGTGTGTTCCTGCTTCCAAGCTAGTTCACATGAAAACAACTCAAATATTTCGGAGATTGTTGGATCTAATCCTCTAAAAAGTTGCTGTTTAAAATAAACAAACAAAACACTTTCCAACACCTGGATTTTTCATTCTTGTTAGAAATTAATGCAATACAAAAAGGTGTTCTACTTGGTATAAAATGTAGGTTAATACTAAATAATAAAGATGAATAATCCCCCTTGAGGACAAAATTATAGGTCTTGAACCTTCAAAATTTTAGAAGTAAATGTAAAACCCAAGCACATTCATTTCTGCAACCACAACAACTGTTTGCTAATAAACCCCTCAAAGCTTTTGGAACTGTACTTTTGAAGTTTAATACTATCCATCTTCTCAGTTCATCCCTCATGACTGCATTTGTAATGCATGGAGAACACACACATGCACACTAATCTTAAGAGTTGGCAGGGCATCCATGAAATTTGTGTAAAAGCAGAAGGCAAAACAACATCTAAAATGAATGATAATTTTTATATCATGATCTCTTCAAACCTCTTACTTGGATAAAAATGTTATATTTCTATTTTGGTATCTGAGGTACAAGGCAGAAGCGGTACCAAAAGTAGAAATAGAAAAAAGGAAGGAGCATTGAGTAATTCATAAAACTATTAATTTAAAGAGGGATTTTTTCCCCCAGACAGAATGAATAAAAAAAAAAATAGAGGAATAGCACTGACTGAGCAAGAAAGTGTTCCTGAAACAAAGTCCCATATCATAAATAATTGAATTAGACCAAATAGGAAAAATTCAAGTGCCAGAAGTCCCAAAATATATATTTAAGTGCTTAATTTTATAATTGAACTTACTCCACACTGGCAAACATGACAGACTTGGAACAGTTTTCTTAAATGAAAAGAATTTCGTTTACAGCTGAGTTTTCCCAAATCTGCTCATCTTTAGCCTGCTTGAGAATTCATAGACAAATTAATCACACAAGTAGCTCTGCATTCCTATCTTGGAATTATAAACTCCAATTGAATTAGAAATTAAAAATGGTATCTGGCTACAAAGCTGGGGAAAGTAAATTGTTTTAAAGATAAAATTATGCATAAATAGTACCTTTAAGAAGGGCCTGATCCTGTTATATACTGAACAACCTAAGCTCTCAATTAAGTTAATGGTAACTAAGTGCATAGCAGCTCACAGGAGGTACTACCTGTTTTGTAGGATCAACCTCTAAGAACAGGACCAAGAAGACTAGACCTGAAGTCCTTGGGAGTTATGCCCAAGAATTTTTTCAGATATTCCTAGATCAATTAGAAGGGAACTTGCTTAAAACACCAATTACAAACAAAAAGCATCAAACATTCATATTTTTCACCACTAGTCTAACGAAAGTTAGCTTTGTCTGAACCTGCAATCTTTGCTCTAGCCCAGATTCTGTCACCTTTACTAAAAGGTAAAGGTAAGTCTGCTTTCAGAATAAAGGGCCGCTAATTATATGTAAAGGCACTTGTTCTTTTAGTTCCAAAGTAGTTTTTGCCAGAGTAATGTCTACGGGTCCACAGGTTTTGACCAAACATGTCTATGAGGTTTGACCAAAAGTACCAGCTTATAGCTATAAAGAAAAGTCACTTTCAGGTTTTTACAATTAAATAACAGTATTTAAAGACTACTCTGGGACATCTGTGTAAGCACACTGTGGTCTTTAGAAATACATCCTGCAAAAGTACTGTTTAAATGCAGGATTTAGAACAGGACCAGAGATTATCTAGTGAGCACAGTCAAACCCTTTCTGCCAACAAAACAGTTAAGAAAACCTGTAATGTTAGATTCAGATGACTGTTTTCTAATTACAATTATAGACTTACTTAGTAGTACTGAAGCAAGAAAAAAGCTTACCCAGAACCCGCTGAAAAGCCAAGGCAAAGGATTTTGATAGTAGCCGTAAAGTACAATGGTTGGTGCAGATTTACAAACCTTTTCATTAAAAACAAACCCACATCTTGGACAGCACATAGGAATCTTTTCCTCAAGTTTGTATGATCTGAGTTCAAGAGGGGAGGACAATTCTCTGCATCTATGCTGTTAAGAAACTACCAATAAGATCTCTTCTTTTTTATTATAATGGGTTGACATTAGTACGGCATTGACATTGTCATGTTAATCAGCCAAATTCAAGCCCCGTATTTGCTTGAACTGGTTTAGTGAAGACATGTTAAAATTAAGGACAAGAGAACTCTATCACAGGCAAAAGCTATTCTAAAAAAAGTGACCAGGGGGTAATTCTCTGAATCAGATCAGTTGTGATTACCATACATAAATTATTAAAGTATTCCTCCCCACTCAGAAAAAACTAATTATTGGAATTGGTAAAAAATGCAGACAATTTAAATAATGGTACTAATATTTTCTTTGGAAAAAGGATTTTTTTTTTTAATTTGAAAAGAATCACAGGACATGGTAATTTGAAAGATCAAGACCTTCAAAGTTATGAAGAAAGAAATTCAATTATTTGATTACAGCTGCAAGAAGCAGACCAAGGTTTCAAATATAACAAACAAATCCATCAAAAAAAAAGGCAGGGCAGAGTGGCACCTTACAGACTAATTCAGAGAGGCATAAGCTTTTGTAAATAACGGCTTGCTTTATCAGATGCTATGAAAGTCAGCTCTTGCTTACAAAAGCTTATGCCTCTGAATTAGTCTATAAAGTGCCACTGTCCATCATAGGCAGACAAGGTTCCTTGGGTGAATTTGATATCTTTTATTAGACCAACCCAAATGGTTGGAGAATAGTTATTAAGCAAGCTTTCAGGTTCAAAAACCCTTCGTCAGGCTAAGGAAGTTTCAGCAGTTGGTGTGTGCTCTAAGCAAGCTGTTGATTACAAAAGCTGGTGTCTACGAATTGGTCCATAACAGCAATTCTCAGCCAGGATGCCAGAACCCCCTGGGATGCCTTGAGATTCTTGCAAGTATGCCATGGGGTGCCACACAATGTTAGCACTCTAAAGTGTGCAAACATGTTTTTTAAAATCAGAGATTTCAAACAGTTCTGTCCTGCTATGGTCCGAGTTCTTTGCAACAGAAGACTTGCTCTATCATTTTTTCTGTAGTCAAAAGAAAATAAACAAGACTGCTGACAGAGGTTTATTCAAAGGTGCAATGGGATCTGAACCCTGATCTCAACAATCACACCCTCTGGCCATGTCATGCATGCACGGCAGGACCCACAATTCTGGCATTGGAGATCAGATCCCAGTAGCACCCTACTTGCCAATGCAGGGTGAGCCTGGGAACATGACCCCAGGCTCCCTCTGCACCAGCAAGTTGAAAGCCAGGTGCACACTGATTATGGTTAGTTCTTGGGCCCTCACTGGAGCTATTTGGAGCCCTGGTGCAATCCTGAAGCCAGCCAACAATCAGCTGATTGATGGCTGGCAAAAACCACACCAAGGCCAGTTACAGCCTTGCTGTGGTCCTGAATCCAGCTCACATCCAGCTGAGTACTGGCCAGCAGGGACCATGCTGGGTCCAGTTGGAGACCCCAGTGCAGGCGTAACCCTGCCACATTCAGTTTAAGGCAATGTGGGAACCAGCCATAAAAATATTACACATTTTTGTGTAATATTTTTGTAGCTGGTTTCCCTTTTTTGATGCTATTAATTCCCTGAATGTGTGTAGCTTAATATTTAATATAATATCTGCCAGAAGCCTAAGAGCTGGCATTTTCTGAGGGATGCCTCGAGTTCAATAAGGTATCTTGAGTTTAAGAAGGTTGAAAACCACCTGTCTATAAAAGATGCTACTCCATCCTGACCATCATAGCATCTGACAAAGTAAGTTGCTGCTTACAAAATCTTACATCACTAAATTATTTAGTCTGTAAGGTGCCACTCTATCCTGCATTCTTCCTTACTTCAGACTAACATAGTTAACTAAATCCCTCAAAGTTTGTAAGGTTCAGTTTGAAAGTCAAACTGTTATCCCTTCCATAGTCCAACTTTTTACAGCTCAAATCGAGCAAAACACCTGAGATAATGCCTTACTTCAAGCATGTGAAGATTCTTACTAAAGTCTGGCACGTGTTCAAAGTTATTCATGGGCTAAAGTGCTTGGTGGGCCAGGGACACAAGCATTTGTAAATGGTGTTATGATCATTTGGAATAAAGGGGTTAAATATAGCTTTTATATAGAAACCAACTTGTGCAGACGCTCTGGATGTTGCACATGTCTTACATACAGAGAGATGCATGAAGGTAGATTCTAAGTTGATAAAACAGGGAAACATCTGTCAAATCAAATGATGAATTAATGAAGAATTTTCCTTCAGAGGGGCAAGGCCCAGCAGTATTTGAAAATATTGGACCAGACCAAATAGTAGTTAGAGGGCTTTCATTAATCTCTTCACTCTTTTTTATAGTGTCCCCATCATTCTTATTTTTAATATGAGCACATCTTAATGTGTTCTGAGAAACTACTATGCTCATATTATAGCAAGCTAGAGCAGATAGTCACCTCTAAGGCTATATTGTTTATGTGATAGCTAGCTGCAACTACAGTATGTTATCTTTGAGCATTTTGGATAGGATGGAATATAAATCTAATAAACAAACAAATTGACTGTTCGGGAGGCCTCAAATGCCTCTACAAAAACGCTCGTAGTATGGGAACTTACCCTCCTGCTAGCTAACACCAAGCCAGACATAGTGGGGCTCACAGAAACATGGTGGGACCCAACACACGACTGGGTGGTGAATATCAAGGGCTATAGGCTGTATAGGAGGGACAGGACAGGGAGGAAAGGTGGGGGTGTAGCACTCTACATCAAGGAGGAATACACATCCGCATCTAGTAGCACAAGGTCAGATGAGGGGCGCACTGAAGTGCTCTGGGTTAGAATACAAGGGAGTCGAGGGGAAAGGGACTTAACAGCGGGGGTCTACTACAGGCCACCCAACCAAGGGGAGGACCTAGACCAGGAATTCTTAAGTCAGCTCATGGAGGTAGTTAGGTCAAAAGGCATAGTCATCATGGGTGACCTGAACTTTCCAGACATCTGCTGGGAAAAGCAGTCAGACCTGGCTGACTGCTCACGTGGGTTCCTAGCTGAGATACAGGACCTCCATCTAACTCAGGAGGTGCACAGCCCCACCGGGGAGATGACTTGTTGGATCTGGTCCTGGCAACAGGCAATGACCTCATGAGGGGTCTGCGGGTGCTCGACCACCTGGGCGACAGTGATCATCACCTGCTGGAATTCACCATCCAGCGCAAGGTGGCAAAAACCTGCAGCAAGGCAGCAGCCCTGGACTTTAGGAGGGCGGATTTCAATGAGTTAAGAAGAATAGTTGGGAAAGTACTGAGGTCCCAGAGGGGAGGGGAGTTGGGTGTCCAAGAAGAGTGGTCGTTCCTTAAGGAGACGATCCTCCTTGCCCAAAGGGAGGTAATCCCAACAAGGGTAAAAAGGGGGCAAGAGGAAACAAAAGCCCCATGGCTCACCAAAGGCAGACAAGAACGTCTCCTAGCTAAAAGGGAGGCGTACACCCAATGGAAGGGAGGGGGCCATCACCAGGGAGGACTATACTTCGGTTGCTCAGGGCTGCAGGGGGGTGGTCAGGAAGGCTAAGGCGGAGATGGAACTGGGACTAGCTACCTGGATTAAGGACAACAAGAAGTCCTTTTTTTAAATACATAGGGGGCAAAAAGAAGGTACCGGGTAATGTGGGGCCTCTGCAAGACATGCTAGGAAATCTGGTTGTCGCACCAGACAACAAGGCTAACCTATTTAATGATTTCTTTGCCTCCATTTTCCTGAGCAGGGATCAGATCAGCCCGTCCGCCAGGATCCCCCCAGGCCCCGGGGGAGGTACACCCAGGCCTAAGATCAGTGAGGACCTAGTCAGGGAACTTCTGGAGGGACTGGATGTATTTAAAATCAGCAGGTCCTGACAATCTCCACCCCAGAGTGCTGAGGGAATTAGCAGAGGTCATTGCGGGACCCCTGGCACAGCTTTATGAGCACTCTGGTGGCTCCGGTGTGGTGCCAGAGAACTGGAACAGGGCCAATGTGGTTCCCATTTTCAAAAAAGGGAGGAAGGAGGACCCAGAAAACTATAGGCCAGTTAGTCTTACCTCAATCGAGGGGAAGCTTTTTGAGAGAATTATCATGGTGCATGTCGACGAGGGGCCAGCAGGGGAGGTTATGCTTAGGGGCAACCAACATGGGTTCATTAGAGGCAGATCCTGTCAGACCAACCCGGTCGCCTTCTATGACCAGGTCACAAAATCCTTAGATGCAGAGGTAGCAGTGGACGTAGTCTTTCTGGACTTCAGGAAGGCCTTCGACACTGTCTCTCACTCCAGTCTCATTAAAAAACTAGGAGACTGTGGCATTGACACCTCCACAGTCAAATGGGTCACTAACTGGCTGGAGGGCCGCACCCAGAGAGTGGTGGTGGACGGATCATTTTCGACCTGGAGGGATGTGGGCAGTGGGGTCCCCCAGGGCTCGGTCCTCAGCCCCACGCTGTTCAACGTCTTCATCAGTGACTTGGACGAGGGGGTAAAAAGCACCCTATTCAAATTTGCCGATGACACTAAGATGGGGGGGGGGGGGATGTGGGCACACTAGAAGGGAGGAATAAGCTGCAATTGGACCTAGACAGGTTACAGGGATGGGCGGATGAGAACAGGATGGGTTTCAAGGCGAAGATGGAACTGGGACAACAAGAAGTGGGGACACGGTCAGGAAGGCCAACCGTACCTTGTCATGCATCCACAGATGCATCTCGAGCAGGTCCAAGGAGGTGATCCTCCCCCTCTATGCGGCACTGGTCAGGCTGCAGTTGGAGTACTGCGTCCAGTTCTGGGTGCCACACTTCAGGAGGGATGTGGACAGCATTGAGAGGGTTCAGAGGAGGGCCACCCGCATGATCAGGGGGCAGCAGGGCAGGACCTACGAAGAGAGACTAAGGGACCTGAACTTGTTCAGCCTCCACAAGAGAAGGCTGAGGGGGGATCTAGTGGCCTGTTACAAACTAGTCAGGGGGGACCAGCAGGTATTGGGGGGAGTCCCTGTTCCCCAGAGCAGTACCAGGAGTGACTAGAAATAACGGTCACAAGCTAGCAGAGGGTCAATTCAGACTAGACTTCAGGAGGTGCTACTTCACAGTCAGGGCAGCTAGGATCTGGAACCAGCTTCCAAGAGAAGTGGTGCTGGCTCCTACCCTGGGGGTCTTTATAGAGGAGGTTAGACGAACACCTTGCTGGGGTCGTTTGACCCCAGTGCTCTTTCCTGCCACGGCAGGGGGTCGGAGTAGATGATCTGCCAAGGTCCCTTCTGACCCTACAAACTATGAAACTATTTCAAAATAAACATGTATCTGAAAGGAGACTTGAGCTCCACCAATGCAGAGAAAATTAAGCATAAAATATAATAGAAGGATATAGACAGACTTTTAGCTTTTGAATTCAAATGCTGGCTTGTGTTAGTCCTTAAATTATATTTAAATATTGCATGCTGTGCTCTGATGTATATCAATACAACTCATGATGGCGGCCTTCAACTCATAAGTACAGGAAACCCTCACTATTCATGGGTTCAGCATTCACAGTTTTAAATATTTGCGAATGCTGAATCCGCTTCTTAAATACACTTAATGGAGCTCCTCTGGAGCTCCCGCCATTCATGAACACAGTGCCTTATTCGCAGATTTTGCCATTCACGGGGGATATGAGAACGTACCCCCCGCAAATGGCGAGGGTCACCTGTATGACCTAATTATGCTACCATATGCCATCAGGAAATCCAGACCGTTTTTTCAGAAACAATTTTGCTTTTCATGTCCCTTTCAGAGAGAACTTACTTCTTCATTATATTTAAATTACTAAGTGTGTAAGAGCTAAACAATACACCCATTACATATTGTATAGAGCATAATTCAAAGCTTGGCTTAATTAAAAGCACCACTATTAAAAGAAAACAGTTGGGAACCAAATGGCAGAAAAAGGGGTTGATGCTAACTAATCCAGTAGAATGTAGCATCACCTGACCCCTGCGTATTTTGACAAATAGATGCCTCTGGAAGATAACAAATGATATCCTTAGCACTGAAAACATCATGAACAGCATGACTTAAGTGGAGAAAACCTAAATGTAACCTGCAAAGGGAATGCCACTTTTTGTTCATGTCTTACAAGGTCACTGATGTACTACCACAGACCTTAGAAAAATATAATGCTGCACAACTGATGTAAAAGAGCTCTCTTAATCTCTTCTTTCACATGTATAAGTAATTAACACTGCAAGTAAATGTCATATCTCCAGCAAATAGATCATTTAAAATCATTTATGGACAGCACAATGTATTTTAATGGTATTTTTTTAAAAGGTCAGAAAAAGCAAGCATAAAGAGGTAAAAAGGAGACCAATAGCTCATCTAAATGATATTGGTGTATTCAAATAGTTTAAAAGTAGCTTAATAACACAACTCAGTTAAAAATTAATGCCTTGCTGGCAAGAAAGGAAACTGTAAGCAATCTGACTAGTATGTCATATTTTGTTTTTTTCTCTCAGCTTCTTCCCTGAGGCAAAGTGTATGCAGAATAGTCTGACAAGGTTCCTTGGGTGAATTTGATATCTTTTATTAGACCAACCCAAATGGTTGGAGAATAGTTATTAAGCAAGCTTTCGGGTTCAAAAACCCTTCGTCAGGCTAAGGAAGCTGCAGCAGTTGGTGTGTGCTCTTCCTGGATGGAATGAAAAGTAAACAAGCCAGGGGCTGGGCTGGGCTGGGCTGGGCAGTCAGTTGCCAGGCAGACTGTAATGTATCAAAAATCCAATGTCTATGTTTAGTCCCTGATCTCTAGTATCCAGCAGGTTGATGAAATGGAGCTCATAGGCTCGTCTCTGGGAAGTGTTGTGTAAGTTTCCCTTGAGGAGCAGGACTGAGAGATTGGAGAGTGGCCCTCCTGTGAGAAATGTGCCCCCACCGGTAATTGGGTGTTTCTGTCTTTGATGGATTTCCGGTGTGCGTTCATTCTGGTGTGCAGTTGTTGTTTGGTCTCTCCTACATATCTTCCATCAGGGCATTTGGTGCATTGGATGAGGTATACTACATTCCTGGAGGTGCAGCTGTAAGATCCTGGGATGCTGATGGCTCTGTTACTACACCCCACAACAGAGCCAGTCCTGCTCCTCAAGGGAAACTTACACAACACATCCCAGAGACGAGCCTATGAGCTCCATTTCATTAACCTGCTGGATACTAGAGATCAGGGACTAAACACAGACATTGGATTTTTGATACATTACAATCTGCCTGGCAACTGACTCCCCATCCCAGCCCAGCCCCTGGCTTGTTTACTTTTCATTCCATCCAGGAAGAGCACACACCAACTGCTGCAGCGTCCTTAGCCTGACGAAGGGTTTTTGAATCCGAAAGCTTGCTTAATAACTATTCTCCAACCATTTGGGTTGGTCTAATAAAAGATATCAAATTCACCCAAGGAACCTTGTCTGCCTATATCCTTAGACCAACACGGCTACAACCTAAACCCCTACAAAATAGTCTCACATTTTGGAAGGGTTTTAGGGGTTTTTTCCCCTTCAAAATTCTTTTGACTTTGCAAAGAAGTATAACTGTATGATAAATATACTTGTATTACAATTAATATTAATCATAAAGCATGTCTATGCTGAGTCTCCCTATCAAGTCCCTTAATATAAAAGGGACCTCTATTTGTCACATTAATAAGAATCTGGAAGTAACAGTGGAAGCAGAACCAGGTGTATCTAAGGCAGGGGCGGGCAATTATTTTGGGCAGAGGGCCGCTTACTGAGTTTTGGCAAGCCATCGAGGGCCGCATGACAGGCAGCCCAGGGCAGATTAATATTAATTTTCTAAATATTTTAGGGGCCCCACGGGCCAGATAGAATGGCCTGGCGGGCCGCATTCAGCCCCCGGGCTGCATTTTGCCCACCCCGATCTAAGGGAATTGTTAGGCTTATGTGAAGCAGCAAGTATTTGATTCGGATTCAACTGATTCAAGGGACAGTGATTCAATTCGGTGATTTGAACCACTGTCCCGATTTGATTTGGTGATTCAGCCACTGAATCAGCTCCTGAAGCCATTCCCAGGGCTGCACCGTGCTCCGCCTGTCCCCTCACACCTGCACTCTGCCTGTCCCCACTCACCCCAGCTCCTGGGCTGCACCATGCCAAGGTGCAGGCAGCTGGTGTCAGCTACTCCCGGGGCCACTGCAACAAGGGCTGGGGAGAGTGGCAGCAAGCAGAGTCCTGGGCGGTGTGGGACGCAGTGCAGCTTGTCCGCACTCACCCTAGCCTCTGCTGCAATGGCTCCAGGAGCGACCAGCAGAAGCTGTAACAGGAACAGTCAGTGGGTGTGGGGGGGTGCGGAGTGTGCCTCTTGCTGCTCTGTGCAGGAGAGCTGTGGGCTGGGGGGCTCTGTTGGGCTCTTCCTGGGGATGTCTGTCCCCAGATCTGCGCATGGGATGACAGCAGGCTGCCGCTGCAGGATAGGGCCAGTGGCGGCACCAGGCTGATTCTTCCTGGAGCTTGGGGCAGATGCACTGAGTGCCAGAAACAGCCCAGTGCCCCCGGATCTGGATGCGGGATGACAGCAAGCTGCCACTGCAGGCTGAGGCCAGTGGCAGCACTGGGCTGTTCCCAGTGCTCACGGCAGGCACACCAAGTGCCAGGAAGAGTCAGCCTGGTGCAGCCTGCCCCAGCCTGCAGCAGCAGCCTGCTGTCATCCTGTGTCAAGATCCAGGCGTACTGGGCTGTTCCCTATGTCTTTCTACAATCTCCCATGGCAATGCATTCTGAGTTAACTATATGCTGTGTATAAGAGTACTTCCTCTTGTTTGCTTTAAACCTGCCTCCTGGTCATTTCAGGGAGTGATCCTAGTTCTTCTATTATGGAACTTGATGAGTAACCATTCCCTACTCATTTTATCCCCACCTTATGATTGTATAAGCCGCTATCATGTATCCTCCTTCACCCTTCTCTTTTCCAAACTGAAGAATCCTAGCCTTTCCAGTCTCTCCTGGTATAGCAGCTCCATACTCCCAATCATCTTTGTTACCTATCTCTGTAACTTTTCTAATTCCACTAGTGCTAGATTAGAATTCAGTATTGCATACATACAGGATCATAGGAAAGCAGGGCTGAAAGGGACCTCATAGGATCATCTAGTCTAGCATTCTGCTCAAGGCAGGATTGTTCCCAACTAAACTATCCTAATCAAGTGTCTGTTCACTCTTGAACATTTCCAAGAATGAAGATTCCACAGTTTCTCTAGGTACCCTGTTCCAATGCTTGAACACTCGCATAGTCAGAAAGCTCTTCCTAATCTCCAACCTAAACGATGTTTTTACATTTGACATGCCAGAGTTTGTGCACATTCCAATTTTTATGACCTCCCCACTAAGGGGTTGATCAATCCAAAACATTTGCTCTTCTGCACTTGAGACCTTTCCCCAGTTTCTGTCCCCTACAAAGAATAACATGGTGCAATAATATGTTTTTATTCTATATCTGTTGGATTTTCAAACATAATATTGAAAAAGAATATTTCCTTAATTTAATTTGTAGGAAACAATATCTGGTATTAGGGGTGCACCAATAAAGATTTTGGGGGCCGATACCGATAGCCAATATTTAAGGAGGCATATCAGCTGATACCAATCTGATTTCCAATACAGCTGCATGCAGCTGGTAAATCTGTTGTGGTGGAAGGGGGGCGGGTGGCAAATCAATGCCCGCCACAGTGAGGGAGGGGGCAGGGAGGAGTGGAGCGTGGGATGGAGCCACAGCTTGTGGGGGGGGGCAGCTCCTGCCGCTGCTTGCACCCCAGGAGGGCACCGGGGGGGGGGGGGGGGGGGACACGTACCCTGGATCTGCGTGGGGCAGGCAGGAGGGCTGCAGCTGTGGGCTGTAGCTGGGTTGCACCAGGCTCTTCTTGGTGGGGCCTGGGCTCAGGAAGGGGCTATAGAGGGGGCTGCAGCCACCCCAAATTTTGCCATAGCCCTGCTCCTGGTGCCACCATACATCCAGTGTAGCCCCAGCTCTTCCAAGCACATGGGTGGAAGCAGGGCATGGAGCCAGGGCTGTACTAGACGTGCAGTATCAGTGGTGCTACAGCAAAATTTGGGGTGGATGCGGCCCCCTCCATAGCCCCCTTTCTGAGACCAGCCCCCACCAAGAAGAGCCCGGTGCAGCCCCATCTCCAGCCTGCAGCTGCAGGCCGCCTGCCCACCCCACACAGATCCGGGGGCACACGCCCCGCTCCATGCCCTCCCAGGGTACAAGCAGTGGCGGGAGCCACACCACCCCTCAACGAGCCACGACTCCATCCCATGCCCTGCCCAGGCAATGTCTGGCCCTGCCCCTTCCCTCACCGTGAGGGGCATTGTTCTGCCCCCCATGCCCCTCTCTTTCCCCCTTCCCCTTCTACCACACCAAACTTTGCAGCTGCACTCAGCTCTCCACACTGTCAGGCTCTGTTCCTTGCTGTCTGAGTTCTGTGCTTCAGCTGCACGCACACACGCACAAACATTTATTAGCCAAATTCTCGGCCGCACCAGGCCAGCTTCTGATACAGCAAACTTTCTTTATATCAGTATCAATCTGATATTGGACCAAAGTATCAGTGCACCTCTATCTGATATACTTTAGAAAAAACTACATATACCACATAAGTAATAACATATCCCTGATCTTGCAAATGCCTACACACAAGTAACTTTACTTACCTGAGAAGTAACTTTGGACACAGCAAAATCTTTCATGTACACAAAATTACTTATTTGCATGCTTCTGAATCAGGATCATAATAGGGATGAAGATCCTACAAAGATTTTCATAGGATCATGGAAAAGTAGAGCTGGAAGAGACCTCCAAAGATCATCTTGTTCAACACCCTACTTAAGGCAGGATCATTCCTATCCAAACCCCAATAAAAGTCCTCAACTAACCCGTGGTGGCCAACCTGCAGCATCACCTGGCCTCGGCATGCAAAATATAGAGGTTGAAGCAGGAAGCACAGCAGCAGATGGGGCAGGTTGCAGAAATCAGAGCACAAGATTGACCAAGGGGCACAAAGCAGGGAAAATAAAGCAGAACAGTAGTTCAACCAGGGAAGAGGACTGGAGCAGAACTTAGGGAAAGTGTAGGGCTTTATTTGTGGCACATCTGCCAAAAAGGTTGGCCTCCACTGGTCTAATCTGTTACTAAAACTACACAATCAACCCAATCACACAGCTAATAGGTATGTAGTCCAAAGACACTGAAAGCACCCTAACCTGTTACACGTAAAGTAGGAGGATGAGGGCCGTCAGTGCCCCACCACTAAGAAGGTTGTTAAAATACACCTGAAAGTTTAAAAAAAAATGGCCACACTCCCTGCAACAGAGAAAGGCAAAAATCTCCCACAGTCTGTACCAATCTGACCACGGGATTAAATGTCTTTCTGATTCCAAATGTGGTAAATCAATTTAACTGTGAACAGAGGGGCAAGATCCTCTAGCAAGAATATCCGGGTTTTAGTCCAAGCAGGAGCATTGGTACACCCCAGTCAAAATCCCCAGCTTTGGCTGCAGCCAACACTCAGTGCTTCCAAGGAAGGTGAAAAAACCCCCAACATCACCTGTAGTAACAGATGGGAAAAAAAATTCCCTCCTGGCCCTACATGGCAACCAAAAAAACCCAGAAGCATGGGGGAAAAACAAAAACCCTCCCTTCTGTTCTGCAACTTGTGGAAAGCAAACATAACTCCATACATCACACCCTCTAACTGGACTCCCATAACTCTTCTTTCTGTAACCCCTTCATAAACTTCTCAAATGCAATAATCTTCTGTCATCACTAAGCCAATTGTGGAGCTGTGCTTCATTCTCCTGCTGTTGAGCATGGTCCTCTCAAATATTCACCTACTCTAGGCTGCAGAACTCTTCTCAGTATCTCCCAGTGATCTGGTGGGGGGAGGGGGAAGAGGGGGGAGAAGACTCCTTGGCTTCCAAAATACACAAGTAATCATGGAGACTACTTGCATGAGTAACATTTATCATATGCCTAAGTCTTAAAACTAACACAATTATCTTTAAAAAATTTGTATAAATCACAAAAACCTTATCTTTAGGCCTGTGCAAAGCGGCTAGTATTCTGTTTGGATTCAGATTCGGCCAATTTTGGGGACAGTGATTCAAAACACTGTCCCAAATTGATTTGGCCGAATCCGATTTGAAGATTCGGCCACAGTCAGATTAGCCAAATCTCCGAATCGGATCTATTCCTGTCCCGCTCTCAACGGCTGCCCTGCCTGCTCTCCCAGCTCCTGGCTCTTTGAAAAAAAGTCCACACTCACCAGCTTCTGCCAGGCCGGGGGTGGGGGGGGGCAATCCCTGCTGCCCCCCACCACTCCACACTGCATGGGAGGCTCTGCTATGAGTCTCCCAACCCCCACCCACTCTCCCAGCCCCCTCCACCCCCAACACCTGCCCCAGCTCCTGGCCTTTAAAACGACAAGAGCCCCAACTCACCAGCTCCTGCCAGGTGGGGGGGGCAATCCCCACTGCCCCACAATGCCATGCGCTGCATGGGGGGGCTCTGCCATGAGCCCCCAGAAGCCCCAAGACCACTGCAGCAGCCAGGGTTTTGTTTGTTGGTTTGTTTTAAAGGGCCAGGATCTGGGGTGGGCAGGGCTGCCATGGGGGGGCTGGGAGAGTAGACGGGGGTTGGGGAGGGTTTGTGGCGGAGCCCTCTACACAGCATGGAGCAGCAGGGCGCAGTGGGGAATTGCCCCCCTGCCTGGAAGCCTAGGTGAGTGGGAGCTTTTTTTTTAAGAACCAGGGCTGGGCAGGGGTCGGAGCCTGACAGGGTTCCCCCCCATGGTCTCCTCCCCACTCCTCCAGCCCCGCCGTCCCCTGCCTCCTACTTACCAGCATGGAGTCTGGGCCCAGCTCCCTGCTGCAGCCAGCGGGGACTGCCCAAAAATCACCAAAGCTCTCCGAATATTCCAAATCGATTCGGAGAGCTTTGAATCAATTCAGACCTTTTAACTGGTCTCCTGATTTGATTCAGATTCAGAGATTTGGCCACCAAATCTCCTCCGAATTGAATCAGCACCTGAAGCTTCACACAGCCTTATTCTTCATTTGTAGCTCCTTTTATAAATCCTATTTTTTGGTAAGCACTAATATTACAAGGTCATTTTTTATCCTAAATGTTATCCAGTTCTATAGTCTTTACACAACTTTCTTTATTCTCTCATCTTTTGGAATTAAAAGGAAAAGAAGTTAAAACAAAAGCTGATTTGTAAACACAGATCATGAAATATGAAGAACCGTGGGACCAACTGACCACTTCAGTGATTATGAAAATTGTAAACTATTTAAAGAGAGTATTTTTCACTGCTCTTCATTAGAGTCTGATTACCTCAACCATTAACATTTGGCTCTTATTATGATGATTGTGAAATACCATTCACACTAATGGACAAAGAAAGTTGACGTAGTTATCTTGATTAACTCATCAATAATAATTTGGAATAATTTTTCTTCATTCTCTGAGTGAATCACTCACATGTCCTTTAATAATGTGCACTGTGGTATAGTAAATTATCATTAATATTATCTGCCTTTGGGAGCTTGATTCTGCTTCAAAGCATTGCTCAAAGAGATTTCCAGTACGAACTCTACGTATATAAAAAAGTGATATTAGAAAACAATGACTTCTTTTTAACTCTGTGAAATGCACTATAACAAATAATCTGGACATTATACAAATAAGCTCAACAATCTTTAAGCCATGAACATGTACAACATTGTTCCCCATATATTTTTACATTTTCCTGCAAGATAAATGCAATGTAATTCTTTTTCTTAAAATAAATAAATAAAATAAAGGTGCAACAATCAAAGGGAAATACAGTAAAGAATAAAACCAAATGTATCCCTGTGTGCAAGCTGGACCAAAACAAAACAAATAAAAACAAGAAACATCTTTTTAAAAGTTGTTTATGGATCTGATCCTGGGACACCTCATATGAACAAACAGGTCCAGAATCATAAAGAGTTAAGTCTTACCTCTATACAGTAAGGCCCCCTCCCTCCCCACCAAAGACAGGCCCGTCCTCACCTTTTCCTTTGTCGTGTCACTCCTTGGTCTCTATTGCAGGTCACAGCCTGAAATAGTTTTTTTTGTGGTTTACTGAGCATTGAACGTTTAATAGATTATTTTTCACTAAGGTCTCTCATACAGGCATTTAATTTCTCTTGGGAATTTCGCTGTTTTCCCAGGAAAAAGCATGTGTATAGATGGTAAGACTTTTCTCTCCCAGAATAAAAATGGCTGCTCCAGGAGAAAAATAACCTGAGCATACCCAGGGTTAAATCACTTCCAAGAAGGTTTCTCCTAAAAGAATGGATATCTATATATGCTGACAGCACAGGCTGATCATGGGTAGTCTGCGTTACCCAATCAGGGCTCTCCTATGCACTGATGTAATCTGTTGCCAGGCAGACTAAGGGAACCTATAGAGCAGAGGCAGGCAGAATATGGCCCGTGGGCCACATCCAGCCTGCCAGGCAATTTCATCTGGGCTCAGGGGCCCACCAACTAATTGTACCCTGCCCAGCCCACACTCCTTGCTCACACCCTCATGGGCAGAAGGACCTGGCCCAGCCAGCATACAGCTTCTGGGTGGGGCCACTGCTCCCAGTGCTGCAGCCAATGGGGGACCTACTCAGCTTCCCTGGTGTCATGCTTGCTCCAGGCACCAGGTAGGAAAGCGGCAAGGCCAAGAGTAGGGAGGAGCTGCAACTGGGCAGAAGCACAGCATGGGGCTGAGGCTGGCAGAAGCACAGAGCCCGTGTTCATGGGGGTGGCGGGAGTTTGGAACTTGGGTGGACGGGGGGGTGTGAGGACCCCCCTCACACACTCCCCCCCACATGGCATGCAGCCTCTGCTAGTGGCAGCAGCAGGTGGGGGTGCTTGGAGCACTTGTGGTCCACACAGGTGCTGCCACCCAATGGCACACAGCTCCAGCCCGCACTGCACATGGTGGCAAGAAGCACAGCCCAGCCAGCTTACCTCTACCGTGCAGGACTCCATGCAATGTATATGCAGCTTCTGCACTCATGCACTACCGGGAGAAGCCCTGTGCTGGAGCCAGCTGCCTTCACCACTCCCTGCTGTGGAGGTCCTAGGACTCCACTGTTAAGCAGAGGGTGGGGCTCTCCTCCACTCCCAGCAGAGTCTCAGGACCTGCACATCAGGAGGTGGCAAAGGCAGCCAGCTCCAGTGCGGGGCTTCCCCTGGTGGCATGCAAGTGTGGGAGCTGCATCTGTGCTGCATGGAGCACCGCATGACAGAGATGGGCCAGCCGTGCTGCACTCCTTGCCACCACATGCAGCACTGGCCAGAACCATGTGCCGCTGGGCTGCAGCGCCTGCATTGGCCACAAGTGCCCCGAGTGCCCCTGCCTGTTGCTCCTGCCAGCATTGGAGGGGGCTGTGCATCATGGAGGGGAGTCTGGGGGGTCCTCACACCCCTCCACTCTCCCTCACACCCTACAACAGCCACATATCCACACCTCACCCCGACAACTCCCCACACACACACACACACACACACACACCATATTGCACCCCTACACATGCAGTCACAGCCCCTCAGGAACTACTTCACAGTCAGGGCAGCTAGGATCTGGAACCAACTTCCAAGGGAAGTGGTGCTGGCTCCTACCCTGGAGGTCTTTAAGAAGCGGCTTGATGCCTACCTGGCTGGGGTCGTTTGAGCCCAGTTTTCTTCCTGCCCAGGCAGGGGGTTGGACCTGAAGGTCTACAAGGTCCCTTCCAACTCTACTTCTATGATTCTATGAACCCCCCCCACATTACACCCCACTACACACACACCCCCAACCACACCCCACAACTCCCATACACAATATACAATAGTAAGACTTTATTTTTGAGTTATTATGCAATCACCTCTATATACTACACAAACAAATCCGGACAAAAATATTTTTTATAAAATTAAAATATGTTATAGTAGGTGTTTGACTTAGCATATTATTTGGGGTTTTTTCTGGTTCCAAGATGGCAACCCTCCCCTCCCAAGAGGAGTACTTCTGGGAGGCAAGCAGAGGGACTTTTGGTGGCAAAGGTCAGGCGCTAGGGGTGGGACTTCCAGTCCCAATATGGCGACCAGGGGATGAAGCACTTGTCAAGGGGTGGAGCTACCCTTGTGGTCCTTGATGGCAAACCAAAACTCCTTAAGTGGCCCTCCAGCCAAAATAATTGCCCAACCCTGCTATAGAGCATACTGAGATGCATACCCAGCCCCTACTGTCCTCCAACTGCACAACTCTCCACTCTTCAGGGACTCCGTATTCAAAATGTCTGTATGTGGCTCTGGGTAAGTTTTTCTACCACAAGGACAAACCTGGGAGAATTCTCCCAGATTATTTGAATATGTGTACACAGCCTAAGGAACAGATGCATTAGTACATACACCTATAAAGGCCCTCTGTAGCCCACTCCCACAGGTTCTGCTGTCTTTCAGCCTTGAAATCAGTATCACTACTCCAAGCTTACATTGCTGTAACAGAGACCCAGGGTGGATTTGCTTTACATCAAATCTATTTAAATCATGATTTAAATCATTGGACAGGAAGCCTTGATCAAAAAAGTGCCTTCTTGTTGTTTGATATAACCTTAATACATATTATTCAAAACTCAGAGATAGATGTAGGTTTCAGTTTTTAGAAGGAACACCCTACACATTTGAAAGCAATGATTTATTTTTTATACTTCTGCAGTTTAGTTTTGCATCTACTTCAGAAAACTGAATTATGACATTAAAAATTGTTTTAATCGACGAAAACAAGCTTGTGTATTTTGGATAGTTTTCTTCAACAAACGCATACATTTTAACAGAAGAAGCATATGTATGTTTTAATTTAACTATTTTAGTTATGTGAAATGTGTTTTTAACAAAAAAAAATTAAATAGATTATTGCAGCCAGGTCAACATGAGAATCTTAAAGTACTGTGTTATGCAGCAGTCTTCACCTTCCTCTTCCTGTTTATTCATAAAATGGAAAAGACAGACAAGCTTTCCTGCTTTTTTCAGTTCCCAAGCAATTTTTCAATTTAGAATGAATTAGCCCAAAGGAACAAAATATTCTTTCTACACCTGCAGAAGAAGCTACTGCTATTAAAAACTGGATTATCACTTCAATAATCTCTGATGAACTCAGGTGCTTAAGTGACTTCTACCAGGTCACTGGTGTGACTTTCTTTAAAAATTAGCAAACAACATTTATTGTAGTTGCTATTATGGATGGAAGATTGGTGGATGCCCATGTCATAGCTAACTCCTCTTCTTCAGCAGTTAAGGACTGACCCTGGTACTGACTATTGAGAATATTGGCAAGAAAATGAGCTGGAGGTAGTACTTGATCCATTCTTTTTTTAATACCTGTAATTTAACTCTGTCATTGTGTATTTTTCTTTTCAAGGTCTCACTCAGTTCCTTCCAAATTTCAACAGCATCAGCAATAAAACAGTGATGTCCCTGCACTTCGTTCAAGGCTACAGAAATGGGCTTCAGAATAGTCAGCATACGTTCTACATTTCTCTTTAATCCAATGTCAAGAACTTTGGCTATGATAGTTCCATCTATTTTGTCATGATTTTGTTCACAAGTTGTCATTAGATTAGACCAGTTCTCAATATATCGCTCAGAGCAGTCCACTACAGAGTTCCATCACACATCTTGTGGGAGTGTTAGTTTGGTTCCTCTTGCTTTCTTTAGAACAGCTGCTGCAAAGTGGTTGTTATGGAAGTATTTTGCAATTTCAACAACAACATTAGCTTTATTACTGGAGCACTGAAATCTTTGGCTAAGAGGTGCATCAAATGAGTGCTGCAGCCATATGTTATTAGCTTAGCACTTCTTCTAGATTTTTTCTTATCTTTGATACATTTGCAGCATTGTCTGTGACAGCTGCGTACTAGACATTTGAATTTTTTTCACAGTTTGTTATAGTGCTACTTCTTGTATGTATCCTGCTACGTGGGCATTTCCTGCTGTATCAATTGTTTCTGTAAGGTAGATAGTCCCTGCTTCTGTTGTTACACAAGCACATATTACTGGACCATTGTGGACATTACTCCATCCATCAAGACTCAGGTTAGTAAATTTTCCCCTCTAGACTTTTTATACACTGTTCAATTCCTCTCTCATACACTTTATATACTATTTGAGACAATATTGCTGGATAATTAGAAGTTATAATCCCTATTCCATGATAATATCTTTGAGCTTTAACAAAGCTTTAATTAAAGCTATCTTTATAAAAGGTATATTTTTTAAAGCCTCTTAAAAAATAAAAATATGATTAAATAAAAAACATCTGATTTAAGTTTTAAAAATTTGATTTTAATTTTTTTAAACCATGATTTTTTTACCCACCCTGCAGACTACCACAGTACATCTGATCTAGAAACTTGCCTTTTCTTTTTCAAGAAGGACAGCACACCAATCCAAAATTGGGTCAGTGCTTTGAATTATTTAAATTCATGTTTAGATGCATCAAGTACCCTTATCTTGGGGGGGGGGGAGGGGGGGGGGAGATGTGGTATTTTTTATTAGGCCAACTAAATAGTTGGAAAAACTGTTCTTTGCAAGCTTTCAGGTACAGATACCCTTCTCCAAACATAGGGAGAGTCTGCTCTCTCATATTTTTTTGTAATTTGAGAGTATTCAGGCATGCGTGTTAAAATGTTTTAACTTAAATGAATGATTTTAAGTATTGTTGGCACACTGAATCATTTCAGTGTTAGTTCACTAAGTATACGAGATGAAGCCCAGAGGAAACAAGTGATGTACATACTTTCAGGTTGGTGAGGCCACAGCTGGAGTACTGCGTCCAGTTCTGGGCATCACACTTCAAGAAGGACGTGGACAAGCTTGAAAGGGTGCAGAGAAGGGCCACCCGCATGATCAAAGGCCTGGGGGATGGGCCCTACGAGGAGAGACTTCAGGATTTAGGACTGTTCAGCCTGAGCAAAAGAGGACTGAGGGGCAACTTGATAGCCACCTACAAATATGTCAAGGGAGAACACCAGGACCTAGGTGAATATCTTTTCAGAACACCACCCGCACCCCCCTCCCCAGGAAGACGTAGACCAATAGACACAAGCCAGTCGAGGAAAGTTTCGGCTGGACATAAGGAAAAACTTCTTTTCTGTATGGGTAACTAGAATCTGGAACACGCTCCTGGCAGAGGTGGTGCAGTCGCCATCTCTGGTGGTCTTTAAGAGGAGGCTGGACAAATACCTCACTGAGCTTGTTTGAGCCCAATTACCTCCTGCCCATGGCAAGGGACCGGACTTGATCTTATAGGTCCCTTCTGGTCCTTCTTTCTATAAATTTTAGCAAGAGTATCCTTGGAGTTTTCCATCTCAGCTCTACATGCGATGTTACCCAATGAAATATTCTATTCTCCTTCCTCCCCTCAAAAATCTGTCCACCAGTTACTTACCATCAGTCCTTCTGCCCATTCTTCCTGATCAGTTATTTCCACCTCCACCTTTTTCCACCACCTGAAAGGAAGCTCCCTACCTCATACTTATTCCCTCAAACCCCAGGGAGTACAGCAGTTGTGCCTGGGTGCTCGGCGAGGGCACAGTAGTTTTTGTGATAGAAAAAAGTCGAGAGAATCCATCCCTCTCCCTCCTCATACACACACCAGCAGAATGGCTCGTTTCTATCTGGCACCAAAACTTTTTTTTTTCTGTCAACTGCAACAGGGTCCCATCCCAGGGGTGGTCATGAGACCCCTGGAGCCCTCCCTCCCCCCTCTCCTCCCACTCCCTTAGCCCTTATCACCACTACTTTCTTTAGGTAATCTCACCTTCAACTTGCCAGCCACATCTTGATGCAATTTTGCTTTTTAGGAAAAGGGAGGTTGCCCCAGGGCTCCCCAAGCAATCATGGACATAGACCTTAAAGTGACAAGCAGTGACACCTAATTACATAGCCTCCTCATCTCCCCTTTTAGCCAAGCCCAAGCCCCACAGGTGTTACTGGTCCTTGGTTGTTAAGCATCCTTATCCCATCCAGTCAATTTCTCAGCCATGGGGCTTCAGCCCCAGTGACAACTCCAGTCAGTGCAGGCCTCTAAACCTGGAATGGTCTTCACTACTGTTGGGGCTTCCAGCCCTGATGCCTTTAAGTATCCCAGCCCCTCCTGGGCTTGGGCCTCTGTACCTTAGACAATTTCAATCCCTCTTGGGCTTGGGCCTGCATTCTCTGCCTCACCTGGGCTCAGGCCTCATTACCTCCACCAGATTCCACCCTTTGTGGGCTATGGACTCCTGCTCATACTTGTCCTTGCCCCCCACAGCCACATGCGCCTGCCCCTACTTGTCCTTGTGGGCTACCCTGGCCCTGCACACTCTCATTACTCTGTACCCATGGCCCTGCTCCTCGGCCTTGGCCCCACTCCCTTGGGCCAGTTGAGACCTCCACTGCTCCTACTGTCTCAATCCCTAAACCACCAGTCTTATATAACCCAGCTCAGGTGTTAGTCAGGAGCCTTGCTGCAACTGCTCTGCTCAGGAGCTATTCTCTCCATGGCTTCCAGGTCAGACTGCCTGCCCAGCTCAGGCCCCGGGCTTACACCAGAGGTAGGCAAAATACAGCCCGTGAGTTAGAATGGCATAGCAGGCTGGATCCATCTGGCCCACAGGGCCCCTAAATATTAATTTTCTAAATGTTTTATCTACCCCTGGCTGCCTGGCAAAGATGACAAGGGACAGAGGGAGTAGGACTGAGGGGGACCTGGCAGCAGGACCCAAACAGCCACATCAGCAAGGCCTGCCTGGCCCTGCCCCAGCTCGCCCCTGCCCCCCCCCCCCCTTCACAAGCTTCTGGCCTGGGACCCTGGGGCTGTTCCTGCCTCCCTCCACTGGAGAGGGAAATTCAGATAAGAAAAGGTGGAGTGGGGAGGCAGGGGAGGACTGCAAGTGATCACCCCAGTCCTCAGGGCTGGACTGGGATGGCTCCTGCAGTCCTGGTGCTGTAGCTGGGAACCACATGGTGCCAAAGCAGCAGGCCTGGGGGTGGGGTGGAGGGGAACAGTGGTGATGGGCAGGAAAGCAGGGAAATGGCGGAAGCAGACAGCAGGGGAGTGACAGCAAGTGGGCACATGGGAGTGCAGTGACACCTGGGTGGGAGCTGGTGCATGGGGGCCAGCACCGGCAGGGGCCCAAAGCAGGGCAGCAGGAGCATGGGGTGCAGGCTGGGAGGGATTCTATGGAACCAGGCTGAGCTGCACCAGCAGGGAGAGGTGGGAGCCAGTTTGGCCCCATGGAGTCCTTGCCAGCCCACGCCCCATGCTCCTGCCACCCCACTTTGGGCCCCCACCAGTGCTGGCCCCAGTGCACCAGTGGGGGCTCTCCACTCCACCCAGCTGTCACTGTGCTTCCACATGCCTGCTCACTGCTACTCTCCCACTGTCTGCCCCTGCCATTTCCCCGCTTTCCTGCCCACTGCCTGTGGTCTCGGCTGTCCAGCTGTGACAGAGCCAGAGTGGCAAGGGGTTGAGTGGGTGGAGAAGTGGCAGGAGAAGGGCAGTGGTGGTCACCAATTTTAGGCCAGGGAGTGCGGGATGAGCTGCACCAGGAGGAGATGCCTATGTGGTTCTTAAGCCATGCTTATTTCTGGTTGGAGCTGGCTTGGGCAGTTGACATCATTGCAGAATGCCACCCAGCTGGGATAAAAGCTGGCACCACTGGGAGAGACAGTGGGAGAGCGGAGGAGATGGCCAGCGGGGAAGGTGCTCTCCATGCCAAGAGCAGGCAGTGCTGGTGTGCAACTGAGCATCCAGCTTCAAGGGAGAGAGGTCCTCAGCAGGGGAGAGGACCCGGAACAGCATAAGGAGACAGCCCAAGCCGCAGGCACTGGGGCTGTGAGGGAGGAGGGGATGCTAGCTTACTCCCTTGGCCTTTTCTCTCCCCCACCCCTTTTTAAGTGCCGGGATTCCTTGTTTTTTTCTTTTTCTTTTCGGCTAGGGCATGGGCAACACTCCAGGAAGACAAGAGCAGCCTCAGACCTATGGCAAGCAGCCGGATGGCTGTGAAGAAGCACCAGGAGGTCTGGGCAAGCCATCCACCCCTGGGGTACAGTGACAGGGAAGAGCCAGTTCACAGTCCAGGTGGTGTGAAGGGCAAGGATTGATGTGACCAGAGGGCAAGCCACACAAAGAACAAGTGGCTTGTCCTGGAGGCTGGTGTATGGAAGGGGTGTAGGGGAGGAAGAGCCCCATGGATACCCATCAAGAGGCACAACACTGGGCACACATGCTAAGGTGGCATGCAAGCACATATTTGAGACCAGGTGGGCACACCCACCCCTGGCTTATACCCTTCAAGCCCAGCCTCTTTTGGGTCATGTGGTTCCCTTGATTGATCTCTTCCTCACCTGCAACCTACCTTCTCTTAAAGTAGCAGGAGCACCAAGATCCCTGCTATAGCAACTACTGCATTTACTCTTTTTGTCAAACATTGTTCCTTCAATAATATAATTCTGAGAAGTGGCATATATTATTCTCATTACCATAAAATACCCCAAACTCTAAGAGTTCCCCAATTCATTAACATATCCATAGTAAAATATTTAATAGAGGGCATCATTGAGAATATAGAAAGGAATGAACATCTGGTTGATAGTAAGGATTAATTGTAAAGTAAATGGCAATATGGACACTTGTGGATAAATGAAGAACATAATGAAATATTTGAACATTTTTCTATCTGTGTGAGCAGCAAGTAATCCATGTAAAACCCCACTCATAGGTACTGTAATATATATACAACATAAATATTAAATACTATTTTATAGTTACTGTAGGGAACAAATCTTCCTGCATTTTACAGCTTAAACCATTTATTTACTCTTCTCTCCCTCTTATGGAGTAACTATAAGTATGAAGAATCATGATTACTTAGTGGGGAGGTTGATTTTTTGGCAGGTGGAATAACAACAGCTCCATTGAGAATATTCCCACTTGCAGAAAAGTTATTGATACAGATATTGGAAGTCACCAGTAAAACTCATACAATTTACACTCAATTCATATACCTATCAGATGACAGGACTTGTATTATGCAAGTTTGTCCCATCCACCTTGAGTGATGTCTCATACTGTAGATAAGATGACAATTCTCAAAGCACAGGGAGGATGAAAACAGAAAAAAGGCTTTATATAGTCATCACAGACATATTTTATAATATGAAGGGACAGCACCCATAGTGCAGCACTTCCATGAAGTTGTCTTTATTGATTCATGAAGTTCCCTTGATTTTTCTGGGACTTAAGGCCAAGGGCAGATCCAGAGGGGGTGGAATGGTGACAAATGGAAAGTTAGTATTTAGTACCTATATCCTTAGGGTTTTTGCACTCCTTACCTTGGTTTATACTGCAGAGAAGAAAACAGAGATTTAAACGCGAGTTTATAGTTATATTTATATTATCTGTAACACTAATAAAAGTTTAAATGTGGGACAGTCAAGTTTTTGCATTCCTGTGTTGCAGTTCTGATTAATACTGTATTTTTAAGTAATATCAAGGGCACCTGTTAGCTGATCCAAGACTCACTGAAGTACACGGCTGTCTTATCATTGATTCAAAGGGCTTGATATCATGTCCTTAAAGATATACAAGGGTAGAAAAAGAACACCTGTTTGTATATTCTAATAAAACATGTTAATTACTATATACTGCTTACATGTAATATTGAAAATATTTTAAAGATATTTTTAAAATTCATCCTCTTTTGGCTTTAAATTTTAAATACAATTGGTTGCTAATTATTTACTTGTTATGCATTCTCTTCTAACCCCTTGTAATGAGCTCAGTGCTGAGACAGTGAAACCACGCCCCCTCCATCCTCCTCAGCCACTGCTCAGGCCCCCACTTTGTTGCCCCCTTTGGCCTCTCAGGGTCCCACCCTGTTATCTCACCTGCCACACCTGGATGTTACTAATTGACAGGAAGGCTGCCCCTAGAGGGCAAAAAGGGTTCTGGATGGTCAGCTTACCCCCCAGCTGTGTCCCACTTTACTCTGGCTGAGTTCCTCAGTCTGGAGTCCACTCTCCCAGGACTGCAAGTTCCTGCGCCCCAGCTCTGACCACACCCTTGCAGTTTTGGGGCCCCTGCTCAGCCTCTCATGGGCTCCAAGCCCCTCAGCCCCTGGTTTATCCTCTGTGGGCTCTCAGCTTGCACCCTCAGTCTCTACTGTGCCTTGCCTCTTGTGGGCTCTGTGCTGTCATTGCAGTCTGTCACCAAAGTCCTCCTGCCAACAACAGCGCCTAGGATCTACGGTGTTCCTGGGCACCTTTTTCAAAGGCCTTCTCCATCCACCCCTATAGCCACAATCCATTCCTCTAGTATAAATGAAAACCAAAACATGAGCACCCACTCCAAAACCAAAGGTTCTTCTCCCGGGGTTTATCTTGCCGTGTGGAACCCCTTGCCCAGTGGGTTTGAGGTACTCATCTGTTCCTGGTTCAGGATGAAAGGCTTCCTCCAACACCACTGCAGCTCAGAGTCCTTCCTTGGGGCCACCTGGCCTGACTTTTCCTGGAGCTCTGTCCTCTTGCATCGTTTACAGCCAGACAGCCTCCACTGGCTTAGGCCTGAAGCTTATAAGTCTCTTCCTGGCTCATCTGATCTCCCACTTCCTCCCCAGGTCTGCCAGTCACTGCTTAGGCTTGGGATAGGTGACCATTTTGCTTCAGGTGTCTCTGCCCATGTTAGCTTGTTCCAGGGGTTGGAGAGAGCCAACCTGACCCCTGGGCTCCCTCTCACCTTTAGTAATGGGATAGGGGCCCTGCTATACCCCTATCTTTTCTTTTCTAAAACACTCTGCAAAATGCAGAGGTCCAGAATGTCAGTCAATTACTTTGCAGCAATATCATTTCTGGACTGCAGCATTTTTCAGATGCCTCCATAGACTTAGTCCTTGAACACTGCACATTTTCCAGACTTTTAAACTAAACTTGCCTCTCTTTGACATCAAGCTCATATGTAAACCCTCTTATTTACAAATTTTATAGGTATTTATTTTAAAATTTTCCCTCTTGTCCCTAACAAACTATTGCTCTGCATTTAAAAAGCAAAGGACTTACTCTATATCCAGGCCCTTCTTAAAAATTCATGTGTCATAAAAGAAGTGCTTGATTTTCATGATTATTTTATGTGAACAACTAGAGAGTACCCTTTCACTCATCACCCAAGATTAGGTAATGGCACTGATGATCGAGAGTGTGTGCAACATTAACTTTTGACATTTGACGGTCAGAATGAACAGAGGCTGCTGATATAGCTCTCCTTCCCTGTTCCATCACACAAGTATGTTCTTGTGTATTGCATGCAGACGGGAGCCATTTATGTACTGATGGACTGAAGATAAATTAATGAGCCAACTTGAGGATTTCAACAGTTACGTTATATGGTCATAAAATGTGCTGTTAGAAGCCATGCAAATAACTACATAAAAAAACCCCCACAGGACTGGAGTGCATGTAAAATTCTGTAAAAATACTGAGCCATGTAGCTACAATAAATCAGCATGGAGCCAATGCAGATACTGGAGCTATGTTGATTTATGCCACTTGAGGATCCAGTCACCATACAGAACTACGTATCTTCACTAAACTAGTTATAAAAAAAATCCTTCTCCCCAAATTCCCCTGGATGTGCACTGTCTTCCTGGCATCCTCATAATTTGATGTTTAATGTAATCATAGAATCAGAGAACATAGGGATCATCCAAGAAGTCATCAAGTCCATTCCCCTCATTCAAGGTAGGATCAACTATACATGTGAGAATTAATATTTGTTATATTCTAACTTAATATGTTTGGTACCAATAGTCAACCTGCTCACTCTCCCTTTCTCTGTGGTGTTATTTTAATACAGGGCTGTCCAATTGGCAGCATGCAGCCCACAAGATGTTCATCTAGCCTCCTCTTAAAAACCCCCAGGGTAGGAGCCAGCACCACTTCTCTCAGAAGTTGGTTCCAGATCCTAGCCACCCTGACAATGAAGTAGCACCTCCTGATGTCTAGTCTGAATCTACACTCTGCCAACTTGTGACCATTATTTCTAGTCACTCCTGGCAGTGCTCAGGGGAACAGGGACTCCCTCAATGCCTGCTGGTCCCCTCTGACTAGTTTGCAAATGGCCACCAGATCCCCCCTCAGCCTTCTCTTGTGGAGGCCGAACAGGTTCAGGTCCCTTAGCCTCTCCTCGTATAGACTGCCCTGCTGCTTCCTGATCATGAGTGGTCATCCTCTGGACCCTCTCCATGTTGTCCACATCCCTTCTGAAGTGCGGTGCCCAGAACTGGACGCAGTACTCCAACTGCGGCCTGACCAGTGTCACATAGAGGGGGAGGATCACCTCTTTGGACCTGCTTGAGATGCATCTGTGGATGCATGACAAGTTACGGTTGGCCTTCCTGACCGCGTCCCCACAGTTGGCCCATGTTCATTTTGGCATCAATAATGACTCCAAGATCCTTTTCTGCCTCTGCACTAATGAGAAGGGAGTTCCCCAGCCTGTAGGTATGCTGCTGCTTCTTCCTCTCCCCCTCCCCTCCCGGGGTGCAGTACCCTGCACTTGTCAGTGTTGAAACCCATCCTGTTCTCATCTGCCCACCCCTGTAACCTGTCTAGGTCCAATTGCAGCCTATTCCTCCCTTCTAGTGTGCCCACTTCCCTCCCCCCCCCTTAGTGTCATCTGCAAATTTGAACAGGGTGCTTTTCACCCCCTCGTCCAAGTTGCTGATGAAGACGTTGAACAGCACAGCCCGAGGACCGAACCCTGCGGAACCCCACTGCCCACATCCCTCCAGGTCGAATAAGACCCATCCACCACCACTGTCTGGGTGCAACCCTTCAGCCAGTTAGTGACTCAATTGATTGTATAGGTGTCAACGCTGGTCTGTAAGACCAGCAACAGCAAAATATTGGCTTTTGGTGAGGGGATGGGGTAGAACAGAATGTTAGTAGATACTTCAGGGGTGGGCAAAATACGGCTCGTGGGCCGGAGCCAGCCTGTGAAGCCATTCTATCCGGCCCACAGGGCCCCTAAAAAGTTTAGAAAATGAATATTGATATGTCCTTGGTTCCTGTCAAAAATGACAAACCAGGGGCAATAGGACCCAGGGGAAGCCTGGCAGGCTTCCGCAACAGCAGGGCCTGCCTGGCCCCGCCCCCCCCAGCCAGAAGCTCCAGCAGGGGCTTCTGGCCAGGGACCATGTGAGTGCACCGTGCCAGAAACTCAGGTAAGAGGAGGGGGACACCGGGCAGGGAAGGAGCCTGGGGAAAAGTAGCCCCTTGCCTGCCCTGTGGCCAGCACCCACTAGCAGCCTGCATGAGGCTGCCGGTGCCTGCTCAGGACAGCCCCACATGGGCTGCGAATGGCTGCAGCAGGGAGCGCAGGCCATGGGGTGGGGGAGGGGCTGCTTTTCCCCCCACACACAGTACCAGGTTGTTACCTGCCGGTGAGCATGGGGTCAGGGCTTCACGCTGCCTGCCACTTGTACCACGGGGCTGGGGGGATAGTGGGAGTGAGTGGGTGCATGGGGCCCACACCCATGTCCTGGAGCCAGCACCCATGGGGCCCAGAGCAGAGTGGTGGGAGTACAGGGTCCCGGCCGGCGGGGACTCTATGGAGCTGGGCAAGCTCCCACCCTCTCCCTGCTGGTGCAGACCAGCCTGGCTTCACAGACCCCTGACAGCCTGCACCCCACTCCTGGCCCCACCAGTGCTGGCCCTGAGACATTGGTCTCAAGACATTGGGACACTGGTCACAAGATGGTGACCAGGGGGTGGGGCACCTGTCAAGGGGTGGGGCTACCCATGTGGCCCTCAACAGCTTGCCAAAACTGGGTAAGCAGCCCTCTGCCCAAAACAGTTGCCCGCCCCCCGAGATACTTTGAATACTATTTCATTATCATGCAATAGTGCAAAGTCAGCAGATGTCACTGATTCAAGAGGCAGAAAGCATTAATATATAGGCTACTAGTTAACTTTGAACATCACAAATGTGCCTTCTCACTTCCCCCAAACACCTCAGTGGTTGCTATTATTATATTAGTGTAGCTTAAGTACCAAAGTAACTCGTGTGCCCTGCTAAACTCCTTTTAAGCTATACCATATACCACATCTATTTTCCTATCCTGGAATGCTTGTCTTTTGTTGTCATCCCTCTTATGTTTCTGTATGCATGGGGCAGCTGAGGAGAAGGCACATTGGGCCTTGAGATGGAGAACACAATAGTGATGGCATGTTTCTTAGTGTAACTGTAGATAATTATTTATAGAGAATTGTCTCTGAGTACCTAGCACCTCTTCTGTTTTTTTAGGATTTTAGGCAGTCTTGTTGTGTTATCCATCCGGCTATTTTGGTGCCACAATACCCATACCCATATCTCTATATCGAAGTACATAATAAGCAAGCATGCAATACAAGTGTCTTTCCACGATGTTATTCAGAATCACTATCCATACAAGAAGCTTAGCTGTCACATTTTCAAGTCTGCTTGTCAGGATACAGCTGGTACAAGTCTATGTGAGTGTATTGAGCTTGTCATTAAATGACTGCTGGGACTGTGAATTGCAAATAATTTAAGTATCACCCTAAAATCATAGCAGTGACAGCCGTCCTGTGGGAGGGTCTGTAAACCCAGGACAGCCCACAGCCACAGTAAACAGCAGGATGTCTGAAGTGACCACTGCTTCATCCTCCCACATATCTTATTCAGCTACCTTCTTTTGATTACATGAAATACTACTGCAACATAATGAAAAATGTTGATCCAGAAGAGAAATATGACACTCAATATATTATTTAAAGTAAAATAAAGTCCTGAAAAGTTGTTTTTCAAACAACTTTCTAAATGGAAAGAAATATATCTTTTGGTTGTTAGGTACATCGAGAGAGAGAGAGACAATCTGCAAAATTTCTAATGTTCTTCATAATATTCAAAGAAGTGTAAACTACCTGATTAGGCAACAAATCTGTTTTATTCCCTTGTTCATCTAGCATCACTTTACCTCATTGTATTCAACAAAGGGAGACACTAAAGCAACTGCATTTAAGTAACACAGTAAGCCAATAGCATTGGGAATAGTGTTTGGTTTAGAAAAAGGAGTTAAAGGAAACAGAACTACCAGACAGCACAGAATTAAATATCAACATTGTGCACCTGGAAGACCTTTGGAAATAAGAGTGCTGTGGCATGACTTCAGTGGATAGTATATACACAGAATTCAGAATCTGAACTGCCATTATTTTTTAGCTAACTTTTTTCCAAGCTACATGAAAAATCAACATCTAGTTAATATATTTCTGAATAAAACAGAACTTCTGCTGCTAAACTTCAAGCAAAGTCAATGTATGAATATGTCAGGTTTTTCCCCTGTGAAAAACACCCCAAAAATCTTTTTAAGAGAGCCGATTCTGCTGTTAAACCCACGTAACTTCACTGACTTCAGTGAGGTTAATTTCTAATTTACATAAGTGTGAGATTGGAATCGGGACCACACTTAACAATCCAGTTAAATTCTGGAAAGGAGAAAAGCCACTGCAATCTTCAGAAGAAATGCAAACAAAGCCTCAGCAGCAGGCCTTTATTACTTTGACTAATCAGAGAGAACCACCTGCAGGAATAGCCCTTTTTCTGTTTACTCCCAGCAGAACCTTCCAAATGATGATTAATCACTGAATAAACTGAAGAACTGACAACAACATAATGACAGAGAGAAAGCAGAGATGGGTCTAAGCAGTGGGTGCATGTGGTCCAAGCATGGGTGGGTGGAATGGCCAAAGAAGATGGATGACCCTGTAAATGCTTGACACTTAAGTGTCTTATATTTAACAGAAAGACTGCTATACTAGAGCTACTGCCAAATTCAAGCAAATAATGGTACACTTGTCAAGTTGACGCAATTTCTTCAGTTGTCAAAAACAAGGTAGAGGAGAAACTTCCTAAGAAACTAATTAATGAGTCTCTTAATTGGAATGCTATGCCCATATGATAGCAGAAATAAAGGATACCGTGAATGACAGGCTAATACATTAAAGGGGAAGGCATTGTGAATGTATTACTGATTATAGCCACAGATTATCCTACCTATGTCCCCACTAATTTGAAAAATTATGAATCATAGGGTTCAAACAGGGCTCAGATGAGTCAATTATACTAAGCAGTGATATCAAAAGCTCATATTTTCTACACTAAGGAATCAAGCATGCTATGCCTAACAACAAACAAAAATCGCTGCATTACGCATTCTCAGTTGACCAAGTCATTAGCAACATGGAAGAATATTTCTCCAAGTTTTCAGTATTTTTAGGTTGTTCTCATCTCCATGGAATCCCTTCTGATAGATGTTTATTAGCAGGGAAAAAACATTTGTAGGGAATGATATATTGTTTTGCAGCAGTCTGCCGATTTTGGTTCTAATTTTGTCAGTTTAGGGTAACATTAAGCGCTTACAATTAATACTAGCAAAACAAGACAACTCTAATTATTTTCCAAATTTTTCCATTAAATACGTCTAAGTGAACAAAAATGCTTCCAAAGGATTCAAAGAAAAAAATAGCCAACTCAAATATGAGGAATAGAAATAATAATTCTTTTTTTTCAATGTCTGACTGAGTCTGAATTTCTTATTTTATTTTCTTCCTTTGTTTCCCTGAAACCAGAAACAAAGCAAAACAAAACAAACTAAAAATCAAAAAGGAAGGAAGAAATAAAACAACTTCTAATTTAATCCAATTAGAACATTTTCATTTGGAATGACTTAAAATAGGCAAATTTCACTTGACAAAACTGTGAAAAATGTGCGTGTTCATAAAGCATTCTTGCCTTTGAGGAAAAAAAAATCACAATTCTTCAACTAACCTACAATATAGTAAGTTAGACTTAATCTACATCCCATGGTGCTGATTGGTATTTTGCCAGTGACTACAAAAAGGTAAAGATCAGGACACTATAAAGAGGATTATTATACTGGTGCCTTTACACTTAAACTGTCAGTACACATATACCATATTTCTACTGCCAATGGTTTATGACCCAGCTGTGACCTATTATTTACTATATTCCTCTGTGTAATAGGTTTCAGCTAGAAAGTACAGTTTAGTATTATTTTTTAATATTTGGATTTTCCAGCTTTTTAAAATAAACAGATATAGTTGCTTTGTAGCTCAATGTTCTTTTTAAAACCCCATTTAAACTCTTTGGGATAGGGACAATCAATCATCATGTTAGGATTTATCAGAATGAAACCCCAAAATTTAAACAAGTGGCCTTCCTCAAGTGTTCTTCCTTAGTCAGCAATGCATTCAACACTTTCTGTGGAAAATACTCTCTTCTCCCCAAACTATCTATCAGTTCGATAGCTTCCCCACAACATCTATCAAACCTTCAAGTCATATTTCTCCTTCTCCAACTTTACATGCTGTTTCTATAGTTAACTCCTCACAGTCATGTTTATAGCAGATTAGTAATCCTGGAGGGTCTTTTGGCAATGGCGTTAAAGATGGGTTAGCCTGAGACCTTGGCTGTGGATGGGGTTTAGGGCCAATTCACAGATGTTCCACAGGGAATTGGCCAGCTTCTGGTTCCTGAAAAAAATTATATGGATTGCTGCCAGTCTCCTTTAATTGGTGTAAGGAGAGAAAGTTCAGATGAAGGAGAGAGGGTTGCTGGTTGTGGCTGTGTTGTTCTAAGGCCATATAGGTAGACAAGGTTCTTTGGGTAAATGTGACATCTTTTATTAAACCAACTAAATAGTTGGAAAATTGTTCTTTGCAAATTTTCAGGCACAAATGCCCTTCATCAGGCATAGGAGTGGACTTCTCATAGCTTCCTAGGAAAGGGCTTTCCTTTCATTGGTGAAAACAGGACTCCTTCCTAACTCTGGACTGGATATTACTCATTGCAGTAGCAACAGTTTGGCCCTATGTTCCCTTTATAAATCATCACTTTTAACATATATATATATACACACATATATAGTCAAGTGTTTGGACTAAGGGACTATGGTATGTATTGTATATGTATCAGGAGGACTTGGCAAGGCAATAGGAGGAAGGAAATTTCAGCTGATAAATGGACACTTTCCTGTCAGCTGAATTTCAGCTTTTCATTTTAAAATGTGAAATAACTTTCTAAATGATTGCCCAATGCCAAACTGTTATTCCAAATCTGCAGACAGAAAGCCTAAAACAGAAAGACAAATCCTGGCCCCATAACAGGGTCCTGATCCCTATAACCTGAGTAGCTGAGCTGGAGCATTCTCTCCTTCCAAATCCCTCTCCAAGAGAAAGTTGCTTCAAAATCACTTTTGAAAAGCCTATCAGGCACCTATCAGCATTCTTATTGAATTTACATATACGTAGATCTGAGAATATGGATAAACGTGAAAAACTAAATGTGGCGGTTTATCCCTTGAAGAAACAGAGAGAAGTTACTGAGGTTAAAATTCACTTATCATGGAGTAATAATCATGCACAATATTTGAGCGCCAACTGCTTTGTAGTAAGTCCCTGCTTCTGTTTAACTCGCTGTAATATGTTTGACTTAACCCAGTTTTACATGTCTAACTTTTAGATGGTTGGGCCTCAGTGAGGTGTCTAGGCTCCTCATGCAAGGTGTGGTAAGTCAGGTGCCTCAAAATGGAATTCACAACAGCCAAAAAAAAAAAAAAATGGGGAGTCACCTAATGTAGGAAAGGCTGAAGAGGGTAGTCTCAACTCCCTCTGACATTTAGGGGCATAATTCTGGGCTCAATTTACATCCAAAGCCCTCTCTGGAGTTTGACACTAAGCAAGAAGGAGTCTGACTTCATAGCCTATTGGTCCTGAAACTCAGCTAGGAGAGAGAAAACTGAGGTCTAGTCATGGTTTATCCATTTTACATTAGACAGTTAATTTATTTTACATTAAATATTTACAGGATAAAAAGCAGAAGTAATTCTGAGGATTTGAATTGGAACCCAAGATTTCACATCTAGATGAGTAACCAACACTAAGCTACAAAACAGGCATTCTCTTGATTGCTCTCCTTTGGGCCTCAAGACATGAGTTTCTTTTGACCAAGCTTTCACAGCAAGTGCAGAAGGTACTTCTACCCAAACTATTCTATACCATGAGTGTTAGCATATTTTCTTGCAAGGTGGAGATGTCTAAATCTCCTCACAGTGAGTAAGGCCTAGAACCCACATGTCTCCCACTTCCTGGAGAAATGCTCCAGCCACTAGGCTATTATACAAGATGTGGTAGGCAAAGTTGATACCACCACCATGTTTTCACTGGAAATAGGGTATACTTTACTGGTTAGACATCTACCCTCAGAAGACGAATCCATACTCTGGATTCCAAATGGACAGAGGGGCCTGATGGACAGTTGTGATTCAGGCACCAAAGCCCCTTAGTACAGACACTTGACAATGCCGTGTTTCTGTAGCAGTTCCCTGTTTTCCGAACCGTTCTTAAGTGCTCCCTAATATCGGGTGCCATTATTATTATCTCTTTGCCCAGATATTAGCAACCAGATAATATTTGCTTACTACTTGGTCTTCTCACTGAGGACATGATTCCTTTATGGCATAAATTGCTTTATGAATTTGGCCGCTGATACTCTTCTGTACAGAGATATGATAAGTCTTCTAATATTATACTGCTACCTTCTACATGCTTGTCTGTATCTTCTCCTAAATAGCTCCCACTTACAACAGCATTGTTTAATCTTCTCTTCAAACTCCTTTTCCAATGTTTCCAAATCTGTATTATCTTAAGAATGGCTCTTTTATTAGAATCACCAGGAGAAAAATCCATACTACTTCATAGCACTAGAGTTTACAAGAAGACTTTTTTTTTTCCAATTTTTGTTTATATCCCACTTAAAGAGTTTAATGTCATCAACTTTTTTTTTATTTTTTTTTAAGTTTGATTGTTTTGGTTCTATATACTTTCTGGTTCCAAATAGAACCAAGCCTGCCATCTAAAGCTTTTCTCCCTCTACTTATTCCTACATTGTTCTGTATTATAGTTCTGTAACTGAAAATTAAGGAAGTTTTAGTAGCACAGAAAAGTAATTTTGTTTTAAACTGATTGGAAATAGAGAGGCAATGCATCCTGTGAGTGGGGTAGACAGAAGGGGGTGTCTTACTCTATTACTTCCTTCATTTTCTTTGGAAACTCCTTTCAGGACTCTTCTGAAAACAAACATCCCAAGTGGTGAGGAAGTAGAAGCTCAGATGTTGAGAAATACAGACAGTGCATTTTACCTTACGTGTTTAAAACATCTTGCGCTGTTTGTTTGTTACAATGGATTGAAGATTGATGTCTTTTTAGGATAATACTTCAAGGAACTACATATGCAAAAAGTGCCAGTTCCTTTTCAGTTACTTCTCTGCATGTGCCAGGATATTGGTGGAAAAAAAAAAAAAAATCAGCAAATTTGGAGTGTTAATGTTCAACCAGGTACAGTAAAGAATGCAAAGCACTGAGAGATAGATCAGCTTGACAGTTCCACTCCTCCAGCTTATTTAGCCATGTATGTATGTTCCTTGTAAGTTGCCTTGTCTAATTAGCTGCTGAGGTGTTCCATCTTCATCCCTAGATGCATCATTGCTGATGGTAAGTAGAAGAAATCACTGCTGTGGACTATGACAGAGCAATGCTTGATTGTACTACAAGATGCCCCATGGATGGGGACCAGACAATTTTAACTAATAATTAACTTTCCAGCTCTTAACATCACTGAAAGAGAAGAACTGACGGTAAGACAGATACTTGGGTAAGATCTGAAACTTAATGAAAAAGGAATGGGTTGCCTTGTTTGTTTTAAAAAGGGCTGATTACAGTAGGCACCACTACTACAGCAACTGTATAACTCAGAAACATGAATGAAGATGGGATTCCTCTTAAAATAGATTTTTAAAAGGCTCAGCTTTTTAAAAGGCCATAGCACACACTTTTTAAAACATAATTCACAAATAAAGCTTCTCTCAAATCAGCAAAATCTATTACTTCATATGCAGCCTAGATTCACAGTTTAATTCATGTGCCATAGAGTTACTCATGAGAAGGGCAGAAACGATTCTGTGAAAAACAACAGCAAGGAGGTAGTAGATGGAACTCACAGAAAGCTGCAGAAATAAGCCTGAAATATGATGTCCTCCATATACTAAACACATTTGGTGTGCTCTCCTCACTGTAAACAACTTGAGTACACTCAATGAGTCCTTGAAATGATGTCAAAGTTTAATACCCAGATGTGCAATGATTTATTGGAGTTCCACTGCAATTCTGCCATCTTTTTTTTTTTTTTTGATCATCTAGAACCCCTCTTAACAGTAACTGCATGTGCCAGTTTCACAGTTAAAATTAATAAACTCATTATCTTGACATTAGTTATCTTCTTGATCCTTCCTCTCTTAATTTTTCCCTTTGAGAAAATGTTATTAAAGGAGGTCATGGTGAATCTTCTTTGGGATTACCTTGAAATTCTCAGATTTCCAGAATGTATTTCAGTTTGTTTTTAGACTCATCACTGGTACAGAAGAAGTGCTGGTTTCATTAGTCAGTAATTGGCTTTTTACTGATAGACATTGATCAATGGCCTAACTCAGATCCCATTATGCTGATTTAATACTTCAGTGTGATTGACATGAATAGAAGTACCTCTGATATATACTAATCAAAGTGAGGTTATAATAGTCTCAAGTATCTATGCTGAAGCCTGCATAGCTATCTTTTTACTACTGACTACTGTCACTAGTATGACTTTTAGACCAGGGAGAAGTAGATGAAGTATCTCTTGAAGGGTTCCACTTTTTTCTCACAGAGAAATCAAATGATAGTTCACCTACCACCCAGGTGGTTTACTTATCCCATGACTCTAGTATATCAACATTACTGTTCAGAAAGTACTGCTATGAGACCATGGGGCTATTAGTGAAGTAATGTGGGCTAAACTACTATCAATAGGATATTTAAACTTTTCATGTCTTTTCATTATTTCTAGACAGGGAAATCTCAATACTCTCTTGTCTGGAGCTTCAATAAGGAGTAGCCATCTAAGGGTTAAGCTGGGAAAGATAAAAGTAATTACAGAACAAAAAACCCCCACAAACTTCGTTAAGAGACCATTATTAAAATTACAAAGCAAAATTTTTCAAAATTAGGAAATGCCAAAGTAATTTGCTTGTGCAATTTTAACTCAACCCTTTTTGTATATGCATTAGGTTACATTTTTTAGTAATAAGATCACATATTTTTTCCCCACAGGTCCCCTACCTCATTCAGTACATAGAAGAGACACTACATCATTAAAGAGGAGCTATTCACTATAGTATTTTCTCATCATTATTCAATGTGTATTCTCTCTCTCTCCTGAAGACATAACTAAATTTCTCCATGGACTTTTCTATGGTGCTTATGACAACATTATCAGAGGGCTTCACAAACAATTAAATTTATCTTCAAAGTATACAGTGAGGATATTAACCTTCTTCCACAGATACAGATCTGAGGCACACAGAGAAATAAAAACATCTGTTAATTTTGGGTGCCTATTTTGAGTTGACCAGGATTGATTTTTCAGTATGTTTAGTTTTGTGTAGCACTTCATATGTTCAGAGGACTGTTCCAAATTACTACAATTGCAGTTCTGAGTGCTCTGCACTTCTACAAATCAAACAAAGGTCTCACCTTGGATACCCAAAAACTAAGGCACGCATAACTCACTACCTCCATAAAACATTTGATTTAAGCAATTGACATAGTATCACTCAAGAACTCGGTGATAGAAGGCAAAGACAGATTCCATTTCTCCAAGACAGTCTGAAAGATTCCAGTTCTACCTTAACCATAAAACTATCATTTCTCTTATTGTCACACCTGACAAGTTCAACAACAAATGAATCAAGAACCTTAGAGACAACATTCTTCTTTACTACACAACCCTAACCATCCCCTACAACTCCTCCCTTACCTCCAGTTAGTACTACCAGCCCTACAACCAAACAATGCTATTGCCTACCTTCTAGGCAGAAGAATGACCTGTTTATATGGGCAGCCCTAGATCCAAAATGGCTGCCCTCATCAGGCACCTGCTGGCTGCCAGCTTCAGGCCTTTAAAGTGGCAGGCACAAACAGTGCCCTGCCACAATGCATTTACATCCCAGTTACGCATACTTTATAAGCTGTAGGAAATATAACATATTTTCTCTTTTCATGGGTGTCATGCATGTGCAGCTTGGCTGCATGTAGGAACTAAGAGGTCAAGCTCAAAATATTTGGTATGAATGGAATATGCTCAGCAGCTACAGTGTGCTCAGTCAAGATGGCATCTTCAGATTCTTTAGCTGTCAAACTCTAGCAAATCTGGAATAAGCATGTACAAACTGAAGTTTGTTCAAAGTCATATAAGTTGGCCAAATTTGGGGAGATTCTTCCATGAGTACCACAAAAGTGCTTCCGTGAAACAAAGGTTACTCCTCTGTCAACTATCAAAACTCCATTCCAAAGCAATAAAGAGCTAGACCAGTCCAAATAAAGCCCCCTATATATATATCTATATATATTCGTATATAGATATATATATATATACACACACACACACAAGAAAAAACAATTTAGCTTTGTTCTTAGATTTGTTTTGGCTGTAATTTAAAAATAAATAAAAGAGTCGTGTGGAAAATGTCAACCAAATGGCAGTAGTATAAGAGTGATATTTAACCCAAATAAGTTTGACAAAATCATATGCAACTGAAAATGGCTTTTTACAGGTGACATATGACACCTATACTTCATAGTCTGCAGTGGCTACTAATTCATATGTGAGCACAGTTCAAAGTACTGTTTTTAATCTTAAGAATATACACTTAGGGGATGAGCATGCATGTGCCTCTTGCCCCACCTCAAACCCCTTTGAGGGAGGGGAACAGGCATGTTCAGGAACAAAAAAACATTCCCTGCACTGCAAACTTGCAGCACGGGGAGAAAATTAGACCCCTGGATATCCAGGGGTCTAAAAAAATTAAGTTTAAAAAAGCGAAGCAGGGGGGCTTGGGAGGCTGGGGCAACTGGAGGCTGGGTCCTCATGGAGATGCTCTGGCTGCCAGAGCACCTCTGTGGTTGTCCCTAGCCCTGGTGCAGATACACGAGGCCCACCAGGCCGTGTGTTTCACCACCAGGGCTCTGGTGCTGGTAAGGAGTCAGGGGGCCTGGAGGAGGGGAGAGGGGAAAATGGGGGGGACCCCCGATGGCCCCATCCACTCCCCCAGCCCCCCGAACCCTGCCAGGGCCAGCTTGATGCCCCTGACCCCTGCTAGGCCCGGCCCCTCCCCCTGCCAACCCCCTGAGGCCCCTGACCCCTGCCGGGGCTGACCCCTCCCCCCGCCAACCCCCCGAGACCCCCTCCCCCTGCCCTGGCCAGCCCCTCCCCTGCCAGCGCCCCTGAGCCCCCACCCTTCCCGGGTCCAGCTCCTACCCCCGCCAGCCCCCCGAGACCCCTCCCCCCTGCCCCCTGCCGGGTCTGGACCCTCCCCCTGCCAACCCCCTCCAAAGCCCCTGACCCCTGCCAGGGCTGGACCTTCCCCCCACCAACCCCTGCTGGGGCTGGCCCCTCCCCCTGCCAACCCCCACCAAGGCCCCTGCCAACCCCCCCAAGGCCCCCAACCCCTGCCCTGGCTGGCCCCTCCCCCTTCCAGTGCCCCCAAACCCTCAACCCCTGCCAGGCCCAGCCCCTCCCCCCGCCAGTCCCCCTGAGGCCCCCAACCCCTGCTGGGCCTGGCCCCTCCCCCCACCAGTGCCCCCAAGCCCCCTGACCCCTGCCCTGGCCTGCCCCATCCTCCCAAGCCCCCCAGATCCCTGCCCCCCCACCCTACAGCTTAAAAAACAAAACAAAACAAAATAAAAAAAAAACCCGGCACTTACCTGCAGTTCAGCTGCAGTCTGGCTAACTGGGGCCCTGCCTGCACAGTGTGGGGCAGGCTGACAGCCCCAGCAGCTGCAGCTCAGGCCCTGCTGCCCCGCTGCTGCCCTGTGCTACCCGGGGGGCTCTGCCAGGAGCCCCTGCAGCCCCCCCCCCACCCCTGCTTCAAAGGTAAGCAGAGGCTTTTTTTCCCCTTTTTTTCTGTTTTTTTTCCCTGTGTTTTGTGATGGTGCCTGAGATGGTGGGGTTAGGTCTGGGGGTGCAAGTTGCGGGGTGAGGCTGGGTGGGGAAGCCATTGGGGGGAGTCTGGGGGAGTGGGGGGGGCTGGGTGGGACAGCCATTGGGGGGGCTGCAGCAACTGGTGGGGGATGGGGCCAGGAGGCAGCAGTTGGGAGAGGCATGTGGGCCTTGCTGGGGGGGATAGCCCCTGCGGGGGCCATTTGGCCCCCATTGGGGGTGTACCCCTTGTGTGGGGGCTGAATCCCCAGTTAGGGGGCCGAACTCCTTGTTTGGGGCCTAACCCTCTGTTGGGGGGGCCAACCCCCTTCTTTGGGGGCTGTACCACCTGTTTGGGGGTTGAAACCCCTGTTGGGGGGGCAAACCCTTTGTTTGGAGGCTGAACCCCTTGTTTGGGGGCTGTACCCCTTGTTTGGGGGCTGTACCCCATGTTGAGGGGCTGAACCCCTTGTTTGGGGGTTGAACCCCATGTTGGGGGGCCAGACCCCCTGCTGGGGGGCCAAACCCCTTGTGTGGGGGCCATCTCCTTGTGGGAGTGCAGCAAAACGTGTATTCATGAATTCATGAAACATGTATTTAGAGTTCACTTTGTTATTATGATAAGAGATTTGCTTTACCACTGTAGATATATCAATAAAACATTGTCCAACTGATCGCTGTCTCTGTCTTGCTCTCTCTCGTTATAGTGGTCTTTTGTTTTACTTGTGGAGGAACATGGATTTAGGGGTAGTTTACAGAGTGTCTTTGGGATTTTTTTTATCAGGGATTTTTCAGTTTTCCAATAGGGAGGCCAGTGGCAGGACCCTGCCTGCTCAGAGCTGGCACCTTGGACCCAGCTGGCTGTGGCTGACCTCCTGGCCAAATGGGGCCAGGAGGACATCTTTGACAGTTCAAAGCAGGCCACCACACCCAGAACATCTTCCAGGCGATAGCTGCCCAGATGGCCAGGCAGGGGTCACACATGGCAGTAGTGCCATACAGAGGCTAACCCTGCAACCACAGTTCACTGGCAGGTGGCCCAGAGGGGCAGATGCCTCTACTAGATGTGCAGTCCCCATCTAGGTCTGGCAGGTGCGCAGCAGGTCACAGCCAGGCAGCAGCCCCCACTGCCAGACCCCTACAGTGGGTAGAGGGTGCAGAGAACTCTCAGGGCTGCTTCAGCAGTCCAGCTGGCACAAGGGGTAGTGTCCCCAGGTACCAATTGGCTGGGCTCCAGAAGTTCCTGAAAGCTAGTATCCCTAAGCCATTTGCCAGGGCGGCTTTTTATACTGCTGGAGCCAGGACAGGGCAGCTTTTTATACTGCTGGAGATAGCACAGGTGCTGGTCCCAGGCTCTAGCTCCCCCTGGCTGCAGATCCGGGAGGGGCCAAGCAGGGTTATTTTGCCCCAAGTGGCACAATTTGCTCCACACCAAAGTGCATGTCCTAGCATGTGCGCTGAAGCAAAAAGCCTCAGCTCAAATTTGCACCGCTTCTATTTGAGCTGCTGCAAGCGCACGTGCTTGCATGTGTGGACGTGCCCTTGGGTCCAAGGTTACCTTATAAACCATTTCTTTCTTGGTAGTGCATCCCAACAACTGTTTCAGCTGGCACTTCAACTTCCATCAGTTCCCAGATATAAGCATATAAGGAGCAGATGTTGAGCCTTCCCAGTGAGGAGACCTTATCCCTGGAACTCACATCCAACTTTGGTCAGATGAAGCCTAAGTGTATTGATTCTCAGTTTACATGTAATAGTCCATTTATTACACAAGATTTTCACTGTGACAGTGTTTCATAGGAGTTCTCAAGACTTTTTGCCAGGTGGAGTTATTGTTACCTTTTTTCAAATTAATCCTTTAATTGACACTGAGAAAAAGTTGTTGTGTAATTTACATGTAGATGTGCTTTGTGGGCACTGGAATAGCTATTTATAATTGGATCGCTTACTTTTTATTTCTCTCATTCCTTTAAACATACATTTTAACTTCAGGAAACTTTCCATTTTAAAAGGTGAAATTCCATCACAGTATACTAGAAAAACCATTGGCTGTCAAAATAAAACAGACGTCATAGTCACAGGACAACTAGATCAACCAAATGCAAGAGACATAAGACTGCAGCACATTTTTACTTTTTGGTAGTTAGTGGAGTATTTCTGTATTAAATTTAATAGGGATTCAATAGAGGATGCCAGATATTTTTGGTTTCTGCAGATAAGGTCCCTTCCCACGGGGGAAAAAAATAAATCTAGCATTCCTGTTGCTCGTGTAAGGAAATTATTGAGGAACATGACTGAACTGCAGTCCTATACTAGTAATGACTAGGTAGTCATCATTTTTAAAAACAATGCCACAAAAGCTATTTCAACGCTGTCACTCTTAAGAATAATTAGTTTCCATCAAAGCAACAGATTATCTGTTCATGTTGTCCACTGGGTCATTACAATGAGCAACCAATACAGATAAATGGTATCTAATCTTTTCTGCTCTTCTATTGGACTGATTGATGGTTATAACATCTCCAATATTATAAGGCAGAAAAATTATGCTGACATTTAGAAGCAAAAGCACAGAAAGATAAAACTATGTACAAAGCACATCCAACACCATAAAAAAGAAAGAAAAAAGAAATAGCTGAAGACAAATAGAACAGAAAACAGAATGGCAATTAGGCCCAAGGAGAATTATAGAAGGGAAAAGCTATACCTTGTGGGTGGCAAGCAGTTCAATTAATAATATTACAAGAAGGGAAATCCAGGCATTTCCAGGAGACATTATTAAAAGCCATAATGACTTAACTTTCTTTACATGTTATGCTTTAAAACAGAGGTGGGCAAAATATGGCATGGGGCCAGATCCGGCCCTCCAGATCATTCTATCTGGCCCATGGGGCCCCTAAAAAATTTAGAAAATTTAATATTTATTTGCTCCTGGCTGCCTGTCAAAGATGACAGGGGCCAGGGGCAGTAGGACCCAGGGGAAGCTGGCAGCAGGACCCAGCAGCTTGGAGGGGCTTGGAGGCCTCCTCCAAGCCCCTCCAACCAAAAGCCCCTGCCTAGCAGAGGCTTCTGGCCTGGGACTGTGGGGCTGTTCCTGCTACCCTGCACTGGAGAGGGAAATGTGGCCCTCAACAGCTTGCCAAAACTTGGTAAGTGGCCCTCCACCAAAAATAATTTCCAGTCCCTGCTTTAAAAGAAGACAAAAGGATTTCTATGGTATTGATTTTTTCCTGAATTCAGCTGACGTTCAGACATAAGAAATAACATAATGAGAGTTGGCCATGTAGCAAACAAGAAGGTATTGCAGTTACCAACACTGGTATTTGCTAGCTTCAATATATTATTGTCTTTGGCAGTTCAGAATTTGTTCATATTGCTTGACAGATATTTTAAACCACAAAATATGTTTTAAACTAGAAATTGTAAGATAATTCATTCATCTACTGCATACAGCTGACCACTATTACAACATTAGAAACATTAACCAACTTGAACCTGTAAGGCTGCATACAGACATTACACTTAGATTGTTCTAAGTGATCAGAAATCTATCTAAACCTGTAACAGTATAGAAGTTTGGCATGCATATTTTGGTCTAAAAATGGCAAAAGTAGTCCAAGATAGACCTTGTTTGAGGTACACTCAAATCAGATCTATCCAGGTTAGACTGGTACATCAAACTTCTGTACTGATTCCCTACCATTTCAAGATAAATCCCAGCCTTCATTGCAGCCCCCACTACTATTTCCTTTCAGGGAGGCATGCTAGCACTTGGCCTGCTTTCTGCTAATCCAGCTGAGAGCCCAGCAGGCCCCACCCCTGAACTCTTCCAGAACCAACCCAAAACAGCCCCTCTCCCCAGCCCTGCCTCCTGCCTCTGGCTATCTGTCAGCAGCAGATAGGCAGCAGAGGGAAGAGAGGCATCTGTGTCCACTACATGAGCCCCATGCCTGGGCACCTGAGTCCTCAAGCTGTGCCCCCACCCAGTCATGAAGCATCCCATGATGTACACACAGACCTGACACTGAGCCCAGGAGAACTCCCATGCTGGTGCACAGCCCCACAGGCCATGATCCTGGCTCCCATACACCCACTCAGGAACCCCCATGCCCCTGTGCTCAGGCATAGCCCCATGGAGCCAAACCCTGGCTCCCACACACCACATTTCAGGGGCCATAGCCAGGTACCCTGCCACTCAGACCCTGTCATGTACTCCCCAGGCAGGAGCCGGTGGAAGCAGCTTGCCTCTGGTGGGTTGGGGTGGCAGGGGCAGAACAGCAGGACTGGAGGAGGCAGCTCTGTGACCTCTGTGGCTCAGCCACTGCTGGCAGGTACTCAGGCCATGTGCACCTGGGGTGCTGCAAAGGTTTTTCAGCCCACAGCTACAGGGTCCTGGACTACTGGGGCCAGGGGTGGGGGGCATTGAGCATCCAAGCCAGGGCAAGCAGAGGGATGCCCCTGGAAACTTCAGGAGCAGGTAGGGTGTGCCCAGCTGGCTCCATGTTGCAGGTAGTAGACACGGGAAATTTCCAGGCTGGGGCATAGGAAATTGCCAGAATCACAGGCTATCTGCTGGAAGCCCCTTTAAAGTTTGAGGTTGTCAGGGTGGCCTGGTCAGTGGAGCCCTGGTTACTCTGGAGCAGGGGCTGCACCCAGCTACAGTGAGATGGAGAGCCATGTGCTGGGATCTGCATCCATCCATCCATCCATCCATCCATCCATCCATCCACCCCCTTGCAGCCAGACTCTTACCCACCAATGGATGCTAAGACCCCACAAGCACTGCCACAGATCATGAATGAGCCTGTCCCAGAGGCAGGTTGGGTACTGGAGGAGGATGCTCCTCCACTACCCAACCCTGGTCACACAACTGAGACTACAAGGAGATAAGGGATCTCGTTACCATCTGGGGTGAGGAGGAGATCCAGCACTGGACCAAGGATGTCTTCAAGTCCATTGCCTAGCAGATGCAAGAGTGGGCTTAGAACAGGGACTGGGTGCAGTGTCATGCGAAGACAAAATGGATGAAGGTCCAGTATAAGCATACGTATGATGCCAACAAGAAGTCCAAAGCCAGGAGGAAGACCATGCCCTTCTACAAGAAGCTGTCCCACTTGCTTACTGCGGACAGGGGTGTCGAGAACCCATACACCTATGGCACCACCAGTGGTGGGGGAGGAGTCTTCAGGAGGGACCCCACCAGAGGAGTAGATGCATGGAGGTCCCAGGACTAGGGAACAGTTGGGTGCCCAGGAGGTGAAGGGATTCCCAGGGCAAGAGTTCAGCTGCTGGAGATTGCCCCCAAGGAGTCCACCCCATTGGTGCTGGTCCCTGCATCATCACAGGCTGTGGGAGCTGAGCTCCATTTGCAGCTGGACCTGAGCTCCTTTAACATCTTCTCAGGCATGGCTGAAAGCATGGAGCACAGCACACAGGAGCAGGGAGAAAGCTCTGATTGAGACCTAGGACACATGGCAATTAAGATCCAGGACCTGGAGTCCAAGCCCATGCCTGCCATCACAAAGGAGTTGCCCCCACCCCAGTACTTGACCCCACAAACCTCAGCCAAGCATGCAGGTCCTGGGATACCATTCCTCAGACAACTGCCACAGGTGTTCTGCTCCCACTCCTCCAACACTTTGCTGCTCCCCTTCCAGATGTGCAGTCCCCTCCCCATTCCGCAGGCCTTCCACTACTAGTGTAGCAGCAGCTGCTGCAGCACAAACCACAGGACACACAGCCATCCCTCCCCGCACTTCTGTTGACAAGTCAGGCTCTGAACAAGGATGCCATGCAACCCAGGACAGTATGGTTCACCCACACTTCATGTGGCCATGACAGGGACCCAGGTACCATGGGAAACACAAAGTCCCTGAAAGGAAGCAGGGGGAAGGAAGGAGGAGCAGGAGGACCTGTAATTGCTACAGGCCATCCCCATGGTCACAGCCCTCTCCCAGGCTGTTGTGGCTGAGAAGCCCAGAAGGGGTTGGGGCGGGGGTATGCAGGGATGTAGGGGCATGGGGAGAGGGTGAATTGCTCTGCCCTTACCACTCAAAGCACAGGGCCCCAGGCCACTAAATGTTCAAAAATGTTTCTGTCTCAAAATGTTTCAGCACTGGGTAGACCAGACACTCCCTCTCCTTCCCTTCTTCCTCCCATCCTGGACCACAACCAAGGTGCCAGGCCCCCCACTCCCTGGCCTTGGGTGGTTAGCAGCCCTACTCTCATTCTACAAGAACATAAATCTGCCTCATTCACATCTCCTTGCCCTACCTCTTAGGACCATGCTCAGCTCCTGGGAGAAGTGAAGCATCCTCCCCAATGGCCAGAGCACTGGTGCTGAAACAACTCTCCCTCCCCTTTGCACTCACAAAAAGGCAGTAAAAGAACTCTGCAGACAAAGTGTCAAAACCAGGAATGAGTGCTGACCTTTAGTGCCCTACCCCAGTTGGCAATGCCACAGGACCAAGTGGCAGAGAGGACACTGAGGTCAGGGACAGGAGATAACACACAGCTATCTAGGAGAACAACTGGAGTTGCAGCACAGCAGGAACGAGAAAAATTCCCCCTTGTCAAACAATCCCTCTCTCTCCTTCCTTTCCTCCCAGTCCAAGAAAGGCACAGATGCGATGGCAGGAGTCCTGCATGTGAACCGTTATCTCAGCTGAACTGTTATCCCACTGCCCAGGTGACTCCCAAGTTGCGGACCTGGAAAGACTTGCAAATGGCACTCCTTCACTTTTCCACCTCCTCTCTGATGCTATCAGAGAGAGAGGGATAGTGTATGGCTACTAGGTGACTTCGAGTCTCACGGCACAGACAGACACTGTACCAACCTTTCATGGCAACTCCCATGCCCCCTCCTGCAATCACAGCCCCATCCTGGTCCTAGACCATACCCCTCTCACCCAGCCCTTGAAAGCAAAGTAACCGCCAACCCCAGCCCCTCCTAAAGTATTAAAAGTAGAAGAACAGTGCTGGAAAGCCAAGAGCAGCATACAACTGTAGCAAAACCACCAGTTTTTTGTTTTTTGTTTTTAATGCATTCTCTCCCCTTCCCCAACCATTTCTGACTTTTCCTTTCCCTCTCTATTCCCTATAGATAACTATAAGTGAGCTAAGACATAGGATAAGCTTCAGCATCTTATTTTGGTAGCAAGTTGTACTTGTTTTGTTTTTTTCTCCTTCTTTATATTGTATAATTATTATATTTATATTGATATTTACTGTTCTATATTACTGTTTTACTGGTACTGTATGATTTAGGCCTACATATGTAAGTTAGCATAAGTCATGTCAAGTCTCCATCCTGTCCTCGGGCCCGGTTGTGTAACCCATGACTCACGCCTACCCCTCCTATGTAACTTGGTTCCTGAATGAATGGGGATGAATGAGGATGCTTGAGAAACAATGGCAGTAGGTCTAAAAACAGCTCCCTCTGAATGACCAAACCATAAACACCAATACCTGGACCAATGACCCAGCCCTTGGAACCACCCTCAGCATTCAAGAAACAAAAGATGAGGCAACCCACCATTGTGCCAAGGCTGCATATGCTCAGTAAGAACACCTGGGTCCCTCTGGGACAGGACTGACCTTGCCTGGACAGGCCCTCCCCATAGGAGATCAGAGGTAGTCTGCCCCATAAAAAGGGTAGTGAAGACTGACTCCTTGGGACGCCCTCTCCATCTGGACCAGCACCATGCCACACCACCTATCCACCCAGAGGCCCTGCTGGTGAGCTCCCTCTGGACAACACCTACTGGACAAGGACCCCTTCCAGCCTGGATAGGCAGCTATCACCCCCCCACCCTCTCTTCAACCAAGGACTTGGACTCTGCTTCTCTTCCCTACCTGAACTCCAGCCCTTCCACTGAGTGTCTTTCTCCTGCTGCCATTGTGAGTGCTTGTGTGTGTGTGTGTGTGTGTGTGTGTCTGTGTACCAATAACTTCATGGGCTGTTTAGTGTGTCTGTTTAATAAAACTGCTATTTGGACCCCTAAGTTGGGTTTTGCTTTACTATGGTTTGGCCCTGCTTCAATCTCTGCTCCTCACCCCTCTAACTTCTGTCTCATTTCTCCCTCTCCTGCTTCCTCCAACACCTGTCCTGAGCTCCTCTCTGCCTCCAAACCCCCTGTTTCTTTGCCCCACTGCCTTTGCCTTTTCCCCTGAGCAATCAGGTTTCTGCCTCAGTTTCTTTCCTGGCTGTCTCCTCCTTGCCACCACTTATCTGCCCGCCCCCCCAATATCTCACTGCCTTTTCCCCTGAGCAATCAGGTTTCTGCCTCAGTTTCTTTCCTGGCTGTCTCCTCCTTGCCACCACTTATCTGCCCCCCGCCCCAATATCTCAGCTGTCTGCCTCAGTTTCCAGCCCCAGTCTACCTTAAGTAAACCCAAGCCTCAGTTCCTCAGTGAGCTTCTTTGTAGTCCACCGGCTGTAGTCCCAGTTCTGGCAACTTTCACTCCCGACACTTTAACTCTCTCTCTCTCACCTGAACCTTCCCCCAAGTATCCCAGGACCCCAAGCACACACATACACACTGCATCATCCAAGTTAGGAACTTACCTGTGTGTATGTATAGGTGGGTTGTATGTGTGTGAACTGGTGAGTGTGTATATATATGTCATTGTGTGCATGGTATACGAATTAGTGATCTGTGTCTAACTTTTGGGGTGTATAGTGTATGTGCCTGATCTGGTAGTGTGTGTGTATGCGCCTAATTGATTTGTCTTGTTTGTGTGTCTGTATATGTGTAATTGTGTCACACCCTCCTGTCTAACAGCACAATATTGAGATCCTGAGAGTTGGCCTGACCCCACAGGGCAACACAACAAGACTCTTCTTAGGCAGCAGGATTCTGGGGAACCTCTCCTTGGGTCAGGTCATGGGTTCAGCAGCATGTGAATAGTGGTGATGATCATGCAGGGGTTTAGGTTGTAGCCGTGTTGGTCTAAGGACATAGGCAGACAAGGTTCCTTGGGTGAATTTGATATCTTTTATTAGACCAACCCAAATAGTTGGAGAATAGTTATTAAGCAAGCTTTTGGGTTCAAAAACCCTTCATCAGGCTAAGGAAGTTTCAGCAGTTGGTGTATGCTCTTCCTGGATCATGAACTCATCCACAGGTGTCAGCTCATCATAGCGAAACCACGGGTAGTACGCAAGGCAGATCCTCACATTGAATGGCAATCCAGGATTCCCTGGCATGGCATCAAAGCAGATGGCCCTTCTCCGGCTGTTGAGCACCTCCCAGGGGACCATGTCCTGCAGCAGAAGCAGGGCATGTTGGCTGGCTCTCCCCTGGAAGTAGTGGTAAATCTCATCCCTCCAGGCCCAGCTGACTCTCATCAGAAAAAAGTAGGGAGAAAAGTACTGCTCCTGCACAGACACAGTACTGAAATGCTTCTCCTTTCAGGAAAGGATGGGGGGGAAGCGGGCAATGTAAGAGCTCTGCTGGCATTCCCAAAACTGGCCAGTCCCTGCCCACTCCAGGAATGCAGGACCCTGGGTCCCAGGACCCTCTGAGGGAAGAGAGCACATGCCCACCACAGAGCCTAGAGAGTGACCCAGGCCCTCTCTTCCCAGCAACCCATCCCAATACCTCTGCAAGGCCTGCATCCCACCCACAACACAGCCAGGACCGCAGTCTCCACTGTGTCAGGTGGAGAACAGCGGTGTGGATCCTGGCTTTAGGTTGGGGAAGGGTCCAGACAGGGGACTTACTATAGCTACCTTGCTGTCTCTGCATAAGTGGCCAGGCAACTGTTGGGAGGGTCCCAGATTTCCACCCTTATACTTCATTTTATCAGCAAAAGTTTCAACCTCACGCAAAAGTTCTGTCCCTCCCTTGTTTAACTACAGAGACACCATCTGTGCAAGGGAAGACAATGCCAGGAGATGCAATGCTGGAACAAGGCCAGAGGGGTGCACAGCTGCAGACTGTATGAGAGATGGCTGTAGGAGGTGTTGCAGAAGCAATGAGGAGATGCTGCAAACCTTGGTTGCCACCTCTGAGCACACAGAGCTGACTCCTGGCACCAGAAACTACGGGACCAATAGGAGGAGAGACTCCAGATGTGGAGGAGGGACATACTCAGGCTGGGGGACGCCTACACGTGGGCTGTCAAGGTGCAGGAATGGGAGCTTTACATGGCCAGCTGCTATTTCAAGGAGGCATCCCATGCCTCTGTGGAGCTGGCAGAGTTGCAGTGCCAGGAGAAGGAATGTATGGACAGAGTCCTGGACCACTTTGTGTCCACCTACAACACTCCTGACTGATGCCAATGCTACTTCCTGCAGAGAGTCCATAGTCCTCCATGCCAGTGTCTCTAGTGGGTTATGGAATAGAGAATGGGCAACTATTATAAGCATTCAAATATTACATTCAATATGACATCCCCCCGTGCCCATTAGGCAGTTTGATTACAATTGCATTTCACTACTAAGCCTTGCAAACTTATTGCAGTGATTCCATGATACCATACACAAAATTAATTTTCCTAAAATGATTAACCCAAACAATCCAATGATGCTTATTATAACATATATCACCCATTTTCCCAAAAATATAGTCTTTATGATGTTCCATAGTTGTTGTCCTATCGATCCTATTTCGTGTATAGTAGGTTTAACACCATTCCCCACTGCATTTCCAATCATGGCTAGTCCTTCTAACAACGAAGCAGATGGTGCATTGAGGATCTTGCTGGCGTTGAGTAATTTCAGGTAAGTAATGTGTTCTCCATAGTCCTTTGACAACATCACTAATTGTCCAGTTTCCAAGTTAAACGATATACGAGTCAAATTTAATTCCTGCAAGTCAATGTCCCACGCAGATAGTTGGAAATGCACCTTATTCTCCTCAGTCGTGCTCCAATGATCTGCGGCGATTCATGGAATGCCTGTTTTTGACCAAAGTACTACCCCCCAAACTGGAGTGTAGAGCATTAATTTTTGGCTCTATTATGCACACACATTTCCTTGCAAATGTGTCTCTCCAAAACTGAGCTCCAGGCTCACAGGGTGACACTTGAAGGATATTATATTTTATTTCCATTATTTCCCCTGTATCTCTCCAGAACTGACCCTCTTGCTTACAGGGCTGGAGCTGAGGAATATCATATCCCATTTCTGCTATTTCATAATACTGGGTTGCTTCATCTTGGGGAGTTAAGTCAAAAGCATGATCATAGTTTGATATGTTTACCTGAACAGTTTTGGTGTAGATTTTGCATTTGCAATCAGCACATTGCACAATATGGCTTTGATTCCATGCTTCCAATTCAGAACATTTATCATTTAATTTTACTTGGTTGGTGTTTACTTGCGTGCAATTATGCTTGGTACACCGCATGGTGGGTAATGTACCTGTATGTTTTCCTCCAATGCGGGTATGTACTGTCCAACCCGTTAGTGGGTTCACTAAACAGAGCCATTGTACACTTCCCTGATTTTCGTGACTAAATATCATAGTTATTTGACTATGACATTCTACATGAGGTATATGTCCAGCATCTGTAAATTTCTTTAAATTCGTTACAATAAGTTGTTCAAAGGTACTGGATTCATGAAATTGTGTACAGGTGATGAACTGTAATCTAGCTTTGATTTTTCTCATGTTAGAATTAGTGATATTTTCATTTTGTTCAGTTAATGTTATGAAATTTTGCATTCTTTGTGTAATGTTTTTTGTAATGGTCACGTGTAGTGGCAAATCCTAAAAGTGACATGAATTCAGGTTTTAAGGTTTCTTCCCATTCTCAATTTTGATTTTGCTGTGCCCATTCTGTTCAGATTGACCTGCGCTTTCTTTGTGGCTGCGTGCAGTTAATGTTATATGTAATGCGCATGGCAGCGCGGGAATATTCAGGATATTTTAAATGCCAGGCTACTGCGCTTTGTTTTTGGTGCGGTGGATCCCTTATAATTAAGAGATAAGGTAATATCCCTTTTCTAGTATGTACTATAGTTCGGCACCAAGTGCTAGTGGTAAGCCGGCCACTGTTCTGGGCAGTGTTAGGTTTCCAGAAAAGTTTATTCCACTTACATTGGATGATACCATAGGGGTCTATTGTAGCATTTTCAAATAACCCTACTGGGATAATAGTTAATTTTACCCCAAATATACTCTTTTCTGGGTGTGTTCTCACAAAACCCCATGGTGTTGGATAGTACTCAGTTTCGTTTATCCCTGCTTCTGTTCATTTAATGCCATACGGATATGGTTCATTAATTATATTACAAGGATTTAACAATTTGGAGGGGTTCCATGGTCCTTCCCAAGGAATATTACATTTAAGGGAATAACCTGGTATTGTGAGATTCCATACGTCGGTGTCATGGCGGGGTCCTTCAGGAGGGCCGTGATCTCCTCAAGGCCCTCTCTCCGCGCTAATTCGGCCCAAGGGCACAAATGTAATAGGGAGGCTGCCTCGCATCTCCTCGGGCTCGTAAACTCCTGGACCCCTCGTAGGTCTCCCCGTACGATGGGTGCTACTCAAGCACCCTAGCCTTGTGGGCCACACGTGGCTCCTACCACCCCTAATACCATGCCCCAAGCCTGGCTGATGTACCTGACGTTGGTGTGTCCTTCTCTATATAGTCTGCCCCTATCTGGGGTCTTCTCTCACAAGGCACTCCCCTCTTCAGGGCTTGCCATGCCCTCCTTGGGCTTCCTAAAATGCTGCCCCCCTTCTCTGGGGCTTTCTCTAACACTGCCCCTCTTCTCTGGGGCCTCTTCTAAAAGTGTTGTCCCACTCAGGGACCCTTGTCCACTTTGGGACTCTTACCTCGAGCCTCCGGTCTTTCAGGCCCACCGCGCTGCTTCCCCTCTTGCAGGACGCTGTGCTGCTATCCCCTTTACTTGGGGACCACCGCAGCACCCTGTCCTTCTCTTGGGGAGCTGTGCTGCTAACCCTTTCTGTCTGGGTCCACCGCAGCACCCTGCCCCTGTCCTGGGTTTTTTCCTGCAGCACTAGCCGATTACCGGGCTCGCTACGCCCGTCCTGGGCTTCTCAATCTGGCCCCTCTTGGGCCTCTCACATATTGCCCCTCTCGGGCTCCTCACATATTGCCCCTCTCGGGCTCCTTGAGCCCGCCTTGGGCTTCCTAGTAGTGCCGCCCCCTCTTTGGGGCTCGCCACGCCCACGCTCGGGCTTCCTAGCAGTGCCCCCTCCTGGGGCTCGTTGTGCTCACGCTGGGCCTTCTCAAAACGCCCCTCTCTGGGGCTGGGGTCTATGCACCCCGCACACAACCCAGGGTCTCAGTTCCCCGCCCGCAACCCACTGGTTGCACTCAATTGCGCCTCCACTGGCGCGCAAGCTGCGCCTTCACTGGCGCTAGGGGACCCCGCCCCTATGGGGACCCTATGAGGCCTCCTCCAACCCCTACAGCCTCACCCAAGCCTCCGGTCGTAAAATACACAAACGCAAACTCAAGCTGCCTGGCTATAACTAAACTCAAAGCCCTATGGCTCCAACAACATTGCTCCATATCAGCGGTACTTGCTGCTAGGCTCCTCTCCGCATCCTCACTCCCGGAGCTCCTGCCTCCCTGGCTGCTGGCAGGCAACCACCAGCCTGGCCTTGACTCTTAGCTTTACAGGAGCCAGGCCCTGCCCCCTACAGGCAGCTGATTCTTATTAGTCACCCTGGCAACCCACAGCTTTCCCCTCTTTAGGAGCAGGGCAGCGAGGTGCGCCGCAACAGTCAGCATTATATCCCAGAATTACGTTGGGTGGTCTAGGTACTGGTCTGCATAATGTTGCGTTGGTTAGCCACATCCAGTTTTCATCTCTGGGATCATTTTCATTCTTGATCTCTCACTGCAGCCACTTCAATCCTTGACACCTATAACAAAATTAAATGATCGCTTAGGTCCTTGTGAGACCTAGCTTCGTGAGGTTAACCAACTTTGATGTACTAATATTGTTTGATTTTCCTCAGTTAAACAAAAATAAGTGTTGGGATGTTTCCCCAGTTGATCAATTGCACCTTTTGTTATTTTTTCTTCTTTGGGTAAGTGTATCCACACTTTATCACCTTTTTTATACTTATATGTCCACACTGGAAATTCTTTCCTTTTGTGTTTCAACCACATGGTTTTATCATTATTGCACTGAATTAAGGTTACATGCAATACTGCATCCCAGTTTTTAAAGGAAATTGATTTCAAATTTGTTTTCAGTTGTGTCTTTAAAATACCAATGTGTCTCTCCACAACCCCATTAGATTGTGGATGGTAAGGAGTGTGCACATGGTGTTCTATATTATTAATTTGGGCTTTTTCTTGATTTCTTCCTCCTGCACTATGATTCCTGTTTAATCAGCCACCTCCCAGGGTGTCTGCCCCACCAGTGGTAGTAACCAGGCTTTTACTCCTGGGGTTTTCAGTACATTTGATGCTACCTCTAGCGACATCCTGTTGCAAATTACTTGTTCAGGAGTGCTGATAAACAAACAATCATTCCTTAATCTCTGTTGTACCCCTCTTAGGGTGTTTGGGGGTGCTGTCCAATGGGCAAAACTAATTCCCCATATTATGTACCTGATGTTATTCATACCCCCTTCTAAATTTTGGAGAAAGTTTAGAGCTCCCAAGTGATTTTTTACCCCAGTGGCAATTAATCTAGCTAAGGTTATGGGATACATGCCTCCCGGAATTATATTCATGATATTTATGAGAATTGCCCCCTTACTCCATCCCGTATTTCTCATTAGTGGGAGGGCCTCCTCCGGACTTAATAGGGTCCCTATTCCATTTTCTTCCTCTATAATCCTTCCTAGCCACACACAGCAATTTTTATTAGTACATCGTACCGTTCTCCTAGCCATATCCTCTATTTCCTCCCTGTTCCTTTCTCTATAGGTATTCTGCCTAACTGCAGGATTTGTCCCTTGTTGTTTCCAAGTGGTAGTTACTATAGGGTATGCCTCTGGTATTGGCTCTGCTTTACCTTTAGCTACTTCTCCTACCTCATAGTCAGCTTTTAATTCTTTCAATGCTGCTATAACTTCTCCATACGGGGGTGGAGCGGATGGAGCAATTGGAGAGGGTGCAGTAGGTTGCACAGATATTTTACTTGGTTTCTCCCCATGCTCCCCTGTTTCATTCACTTTACTCTGGTTCATAACCAATTTTAAAGCATTATTCTCTGCCACTAAATTTTCTACCTCATGCAATAACTGAATGATTCCCCGAGATGCCTCTCCTAAGAGGGACAGATAATTAGGTTTTTTCAAAGGACCTCCTGATGCTTGTTTCCAACTTACTTCTAACTCTCTTAGTATCTCTCCTGCCCGTGAACGTGTTATCTCCCTTGCTAGTGGCAATTTTATCTGATCGTAAACTCCTTTCCCTAACACCTTTCGCATTATCTCTCGAAAACCTCCCTCTTCTTTTCTACTTTCTTTCTTCCTACACACTTTTATTTCTGGCTTTATTTCCTTGTTTTCTAAGCGCCAATCTTGCGGACCATATGATTTCTGAATTTCTCCCATACAGCATCTTAAACTTCCTTGTGTAAACACAAAACTATACGTGATTGTTTCATCCTCATTATTAAGAACCCTTATGTTTACCTTCCAAGTTCCCTCATTATCATTGTGGAATGTGCAAAGCTGCAACACATTCACCCCATTTTGAAATGGGCAGCCAGCATATCCTGTTCGTGATGTCATGTCTCTAGTGGGTTATGGAATAGAGAAGATCCCACACAACTTACTGATTCGTTTGATGCACTGGCTGGGGGAGTAGTTAGTTGATTGCACGATTTCACAATGATTGCACACTTAATTCATACAACACAATTTTATTTTAAAATTCTTTGCTACGCATATAACACTGCTTAGCTTTAAGAAATACCACAAACATTAACACAATAACTACATATATCAGAAACAATGCTCCAAATGCACTTCCTTCCCAAACAATGCTATAAGAATTAGTATTACAAAAACAACTACAATTACAACTCAAAGTTAAATTTGAATCAATACTATCATTTTTTATAATATACTTACAATCCTAGAATTCCAAGAAACCAAATCCCCAGGTATACCTTCATTCTTTAGCTATGGTTTTAAGGTTGATCTCAGCAGTGGTAGGAATGAGCCTCCTTCCTTCAGTCCCCTTTGGACGCTCCTAGGCTTCAGCGTGAACTAAGAAATTCATGTTCACGGAGGGGGTGGTTCAGGCGATCAGTCTGATCTGGCCTACACTTGTGATTCTTCCTTCGTTGTTCTGCAAGTGAGGTTACCTCCAAATTGGGACTGTAGGTTACAGTTTTTTTTGAGTGAGTTGCCGTCTTGGGCCCCTCCTACCCAAACCTGTCACTACTCCCAAATTTGGGCTCGGATCTTGCTCAACAGATTTCTGCTGGGTTCAGTTTCTTTTGTTGACTATTTTCATAGATTCATAGATGTTAGGGTCGGAAGGGACCTCAATAGATCATCGAGTCCGACCCCCTGCATAAGCAGGAAAGAGTGCCGGGTCTAGATGACCCCAGCTAGATGCTCATCTAACCTCCTCTTGAAGACCCCCAGGGTAGGGGAGAGCACCACCTCCCTTGGGAGCCCGTTCCAGACCTTGGCCACTCGAACTGTGAAGAAGTTCTTCCTAATGTCCAATCTAAATCTGCTCTCTGCTAGCTTGTGGCCATTATTTCTTGTAACTCCCGGGGATGCCTTGGTGAATAAATACTCACCAATACCCTTCTGTGCCCCTGTGATGAACTTATAGGCGGCCACAAGGTCGCCTCTCAACCTTCTCTTGCGGAGGCTGAAAAGATCCAGTTTCTCTAGTCTCTCCTCGTGGGGCTTGGTATGCAGGCCCTTGACCATACGAGCGGCCCTTCTCTGGACCCTCTCCAGGTTATCCGCATCCCTCTTGAATTGCGGCGCCCAGAATTGCACGCAGTACTCCAACTGCGGTCTGACCAGTGCCCGATAGAGGGGAAGTATCACCTCCTTGGACCTATTCGTCAAGCATCTGCTGATGCACGATAAAGTGCCATTGGCTTTTTTGATGGCTTCGTCACACTGCCAGCTCATGTTCATCTTGGAGTCCACTAGGACTCCAAGATCCCTTTCCACTTCCGTGCCACCCAGCAGGTCATTCCCTAGGCTGTAGGTGTGCTGGACATTTTTCCTCCCTAGGTGCAGCACTTTGCATTTCTCCTTGTTGAACTGCATTCTGTTGTTTTCTGCCCACTTGTCCAACCTGTCCAGATCTGCTTGCAGCTGTTCCCTGCCTTCTGGCGTGTCCACATCTCCCCATAGCTTTGTGTCATCTGCAAACTTGGACAGAGTACATTTGACTCCCTCGTCCAAGTCACTGATGAAGACATTAAAGATTATCGGTGCCAGGACCGAGCCCTGCGGGACCCCACTGCCCACACCCTTCCAGGTCGAAATCGACCCATCCACCACGACTCTCTGGGTGCGACCCTCCAGCCAATTCGCCACCCACCGGACTGTGTAGTCATCCAAGTCACAGCCTCTTAACTTGTTCACCAGTATGGGGTGGGATACCGTATCGAAGGCCTTCCTGAAGTCTAAGTATATGACATCCACCCCTCCTCCTGTGTCCAGGCGTTTCGTAACCTGGTCATAAAAAGAAACTAGATTGGTCAGGCACGATCTGCCTGCCACGAACCCGTGCTGATTTCCCCTCAGCATAATTTGCCCTGCCAGGGTCTCACAAATGTGAGCCTTGATAATTTTTTCAAAGACTTTGCCAAGGATGGAGGTGAGACTGACTGGCCTATAGTTGCCCGGGTCCTCCTTCCTCCCCTTTTTGAAAATGGGGACCACGTTGGCCCTTTTCCAGTCCTCCGGGACTTGGCCCGTGCGCCACGAGCGTTCAAATATTCCCGCCAGTGGCTCTGCAATGATGTCGGCCAGTGCCTTCAGCACCCTCGGATGGAGCTCATCCGGGCCTGCCGACTTAAAGGCATCCAGTTCTTCCAAGTGACTCTGCACCATCTCAGGGTCTACGCATGGAAGTCTGGCGCCTTGCTGCTGCCTCTCTACAACCCCAGTGAGAGACTTGTCTTGCCCCTCGCTTAGGAACACTGAGGCAAAGAACTCATTGAGGAGTTCAGCCTTGTCCCCCCTGTCCGTCACCAATTGTTTCTGCCCATTTAGCAGGGGTCCTATTCCTCCCTGGGCCTTCCTTTTACTCCCTATATATCTAAAAAACAATTTCTTGTTGTCTTTTACTTGGGTTGCCATCCTCAGCTCCATGATAGCTTTGGCAGCTTTAATTACTTTAGGGAACTTCCACACCACTGCAGTGACCTTTTCTTTCCAATTTTTTCAAAGGCCCTAGGGTTTGATCTCTCGGGATGTTTGCTTAAGGGTCATTTTTAGGTTAACTTTGTTAAAGGCCTCTAAAGATAAAATTCAAGAGTTAAGACTTTGAGCAAAGTCAGGACCTTCCGCACGTAAGCCAAAACAATGGCCTAGATAAGAAGATGAATCTGGTCTTTTTCCTAAACTGGCTAATGGGCAACTATTATAAGCATTCAAATATTACATTCAATATGACAGCCAGGAATGGTGAGAGAGGCTGCCATCCAGCCCCTCATGACATGCTGTGCTCTGCTTCAGACTCTTCACAGGGCTGACAGGAATAGGGATCCTATGGGAGGGACCTGTGGATGCCAGCTGGGGAGGAACAGTCCCTACCACACCTTGACTGGGAGCTACCAGAGTGGGAGGGGAACCTGGACAAGAGAAGTAGTGCAAGGAAGCCACTGACCCAAGGTCCAGGGAAGCAGAAAAGCCCCTGGAATTGCATGTACCTTTGGGTCCTCTCCAGCAGGCAGCAGTGAGCGAAGGGAGTGGGGTGCCTGGGCCCCAGTGCCAGGGCCATCGGGGCACCATCCTCCTCTCAAAACTGATCCTCTCATCCCCAGCCCTGGCAGTCACTCCATGTATGCAGTTCCCCCAAGTGGGTCTAGGACAGTCCCAAAGGGGTAGAGAAGCACTCAGGAGCAGGGGGAGAGCACAACCCACAAGCCTACTGGGCATTAGCGTTATAGAGGTCTTTTCTTTTGTATGATGTATTACACTGGTTTTGAATTGTATACAAGGGAAATTCCTTGTATATTATGTTGCTGTATTTTAATTTCTCCTCAGAATTGTCCTTCAGGTTATCAAATAACATATTCATAATTTCCAACTTTGAGGTATTGAGTGTAACAACTGTTCCCCTTAAAGGTTCAAATGACAGTTTTGTAGTTTCTTTAATACTTCAGCTACACATGGAAAATCATTTACAAGAATCCACCGGCACTAAAGACAACATTATGCCTTAGACAGAGATGGTCCAAAGAATTCCACATCAGTGGGATATTTAGAAGTGAATATGTAAATGTCAAGACAAAAAACAAGTTCTATTTCTGCTCCATAATTATCAGTCTTTAACTTAAAACAAGTCAATCAACCAGATCTAAAGAATCAAACCGAATGACAAACATTTGATTGCTAAATGAAGCTTTAAGGAGTAAATTATGGATATAATTCTGTCTTTGTTTCTGTCTAAGCTTTTGAAGGAGGGTGAGCAGATTGGCAGCAAGTACATAGGGATTCCTAAAATATTCTACCTATAAAAGGCAGAGTATAAGAGCAGCCTACTCAGTAGATTCCTCTGTAGTGTCCCAATTATTATTTGGATTTATAACACACACTATCCAGAAAGGCTGTTCCACCCTCAACCAACTGATAGATGTTAGCATGATGTGTGTGCAGAAGACTGTAGAGCTGGGTTGCCAATCTAAGACAATACTACAAACTTTTTATTGATGTATGTTTTTACTGACATACGTTTTACACAATGTAAAGGTAACCTTTCTGCCAGCTCCTGAACAAGAGCCAGTTCAAATTTAAAGGTTTAACAGCAACCAGAGTAAAAATATTTGGTTGTCAGTAATAATTTGCAGATTGTCAGTAAAACGAATCTTAAATTTGCAACCCTGCTTAACTGCAGCAGTGGTTTTGCACCATGCTGTGACCTCAGGGATTCCCTACTCAGCCTACCAACCTGATACCCCGACCACACCTTGTATCATGCTGCCCCCCAGCCCATCCCTAGCCTTATGCCTGCTGGCCCTGCTCCCCCATACTGGCATGGACCCACAAAGAAGGACTACTGTCTGCCTACCTGCCACCCATCCCTGTTACATGCAGGCAAATGGATGCAGCAGTACCACCTGGCTGAGAGGGGAGAGGAGGAGGGAGCTACAGAGACTCTGATGAGCCACAAAACACTGACAAGAGCTCCCTTCAAGATGCTGTACTACTGCCTAGATACCAGGTGGTGCTGCTCTGCTTTGTCTGTCCTTCAGTGCTGCATCCAGCTTTACTGCAAGGGAGACTCAATCAAGCTCCGGTAGCTACATTAAAAAAAAACAAAAAACCCTTCCCCATGCCCCACTCCCCCCCCCCCGGCAATTAAAAAAAAAAACAAACAAACCCTGACAACTCCATTTCTGTTACAGATTTTATGTACAGGAACTTCTAGCCTTGTTTTTTATTGAGTATCTGTAAATTTACAGACAGTTGGCAATCCTCTTAATGAGCATGTTCGTTAGGTTTTACCCTAGGGTTTGAGAAAGCTACAGCTGCATCCTGCCTGTTATCTAAATTGGTATGTAGAATACAATAATAAAGTGGGAAGGTTATTTGTGTCATCTCTTCTCTCTACCTGATGGTACAAAACTGGCAAAATGTTATGTCATGGTTTTATATTAGAATAATTTATATAGAGCCTGATTCTTTCACATACAACAGCATAACTTAATTGACTAAAGTGGAATCATTCCAGATTTATATCACTGCAGGTCAGAGAGAAATTAGGACCAGAGTCAGGAGCACTGCAGTTTATTCTGCCTTCAGCTGAATAGTTAGTTGTCAAAAGGGTACAGTGCGGAATGAATTCTGTGAACTGCTATTTAACTACGTGACCAATCCAACTCTCTCAAGATTGCCATTCCTGCCTTCAGAAAGCACTGTGTGTACTGGCATTTGTAAAATGGCCAAATGGATTCACTTGTAATTCATCCCATGGGTAGTTTGATTTCTCCATTTAAAGTCACACTTCAAAGCAGTAATTAAGAACATACTGTAAACATAACTCTCGCCATCAAGCTAATTCCATAATTTAAAGAAAAATCAAACTTCCTTGTTTAAAACCAGATGAGAAGTATATTCAAGAGAGCTTCCCTCTAACTTTCTGCCTACGCAGCCCAAAGGAACATAAGTGTTAACTGCTGAGAATAGCTCAGGGGAGAAAGAATTCTGAAGCTCTGAATTCATGCACACAAAACAAAACTTGACTTTTCAAATAGAAAAGGTATAAATATTTTTAAGACTAGGAAATTACAAGCCTGACTAACAAAGCGACATGAGGCAAAGGTTGCATTAGAACAATCAATTTATTAGTAAAGGGAAACTGAAATCCTTAGAAGGAACACATAGGATTGTCCACCTCAGGAAAGTTGAGTGAATATGTGCCATTTGGCACAGTTTAGCTGATTTCAGTTTAGCTCATTTCAAAGACAAAATGTTTGTTCTTCAGAAACGTCTCTGAGCTAAGAGTAAAAGATGTTCCTGATAGGCATGGGCAGATTTAGGGTTTTGAAATGGGGGGGTGCAGATGGTGTGGCACATCATCACCAGGGATCTGGGTTTTCCGTTTCCTCCAGAAAAACACAGATTTTCCCCTTTAAAAGAGAAAAAGCCTTGATTTTCCTCTTTGAAGCAGGAAACTGCCGCTTTCTCCTTGCAGGCTGGCAGAGCTCCAGCCTGCAATATGCTGCCTGGGGCTAATGGGAGCAGAGGGAGGGTGAGAGGCAGGGCTGGTCTCTTCTCCTCCAGGCTGGGGCTGGGACTTGGGTGGTGCCTCCTGAGTTCCTTTTGCTTTTGAGTAAGGGGCTTGGAGCCTGGAGCTCTGGGCCTGGGGTGGTGGCAGCATAGGCACCCAGGAGTGGAAAAGCAGCAACACAGACAGCAGGTATGGGGCATGGCAGGCTGTGTTCCCCACGGGAGCTGCTGCTGCCAGTGATGTGCATGTATGCACACATACCCCCCCTGCCCCATGTACCCCCCATACCTCACACATATACACCCCTCCCCACACACCCACCTGGTACACCTGGAGGTTGGGAGAAAGTGAGTGGGGAGCAAGTAGGGGCTGCAGGTCACGAGTGAGGGGCACTGGCAGGGCTGTGGCTTGGGAGTGAGGGATAACAGCATGGGTAGCGGCAGGGCAATGGCATGTCAGGGCTGCTTCATGCCACAAGGCAGGGGGTGGGGCAGCTGCAATCCTGGTGCAGGGAGGAAGCAAGTGGGGGGTAGGCAGGGGCTGTGGCTTGGGCATGAGTGGCACTGGCATACCAGGGCTGTTCAGCACCAAAAAGCAGCAGGGGGGGGGGACAGCTGCAGTTGGACTCACATCCTGTTGAGGAAAGGGAACAGGGGGAGCCCTGATTTTCCATGATAAAAAACACCCAAAATATGGAGGTATTTAGAAGTTATTTTATTATAATGAATGAGGCACTGGGAGACGTCTAAGTTGCTTTAAAATGGTAAATATATCAATAAAACATTATGTTCAACTGATACCTATATACATAGAAGTGTTTCATTGTAATTGCAGAAAAATGTGTATTTTGGGTTTTTAAATCAGAGAATTTTGGATTTTTTAACAGAAAAACCAGGGTCCCTGATCATCACATACAACAGAACACATCTTTTTCTCCGGTTAAAGAGAAACTAAAAGCTTTACTAATATACTAGGGTGATAGCACTATATTATTCAGTTTAAGAGGAAGGTAAAAATAAATGTAACTATAAGAATGTGCACTGATTTATTAGTTATACATAAAGTTTTTAGAAAAACACAGGAAATTAGACAAAATAGTTAAAATAGACAAAAGACATTGCCATTAGTCTCACAGTCATTATCGTTAAATGTACATCTCAATCAGATTCATAAAACAAAATCTAACCTTCTTGAGTATCTTGACAGTGCCTCCAATATTTTGGTACCATTCCTTTCTACATCTGAGCAACACCTGAGTTAAAGTTTTTAGATACAACTAAAAACAGTCTTCAGGGCTGCGAAATAAGAGACACACATTATCAGGAATGTCTAATAGACAGCTAAATTGCAGAAGAAAGGACTAGTTGAATAGTGGAACAAGATCATTAAAAAGGATAGAGGGTCATTAACACCTGTGGAGTGGAGAGAGATAAGTGGGAATCAGGGAGATAAGGATGCATGAAATCAGTTGACTCTCTCTGTCCTGCCTGAATAGAAATGCTGTTGCCTCTCCCAGGCAGTTGGTTTCAAAGTTTGGGTAGAGCAGGGATCAAAGAGGAATGCAACTGCACCACTGCAGCCCTTCCCTCTCCATCTGCCTCTGCTGACAGGACCTAATTAGCAGAATCAGACACAGATACTGCTATGAAGTGTGACTTTAAATGGAGAAATCAAACTATGCATGGGATTAATTGCAAGTGAATCCATTTCGCCATTTTACAGATGCTGGTACACACAGCGTTTTCTGAAGGCAGGAATGGCGATCTTGAGAGAGTTGGATTGGTCACGTAGTTAAATACCAATTTATTAGAGGCAGGATATTTCTTCTCTTGCCATTAACAAACAAAAGGCAATCCAAGCAGATAAAAGGCAACAGCTGGGACATGTGGCATAGCTCACAAAAGCAGTGGATTTTGAGATTAAGGAAAGGGCAACACAGGACCAGAGACTTCCATGGCAAGCCATACGCAGAGAGGCCAAGGGATCTGGGACTCTTCATCTTCAAAAAAAGAAGGCTGAGAGGGGACTTGGTAGCAGGTTACCGCTACATTAGAGGTGTACATCAAGGGCTCGGTGAACAAGTGTTCACCAGGGCACCTCCACCTAACCCACGAGGTTAAGTGCCTTCTGGCACACTGAGGGATAACTTCAGAGAAGTCAAAGGGCTGCATGGGTAGAGCCAGCCTCCACCCCAGCAGCTGGGTCCAGGTTCAGAAGGTGCACAGTCCCACCAGGGGAAATGCCTTGCTGGACCTGATCCTGGCCACAGGCAATGACCTGGTGAGGGGACTGCGGGTTCTCAACCACCTGGGCAATAGTGATCATCGCCTACTGGAATTCACTGTCCAGTGCAGGGTGTCAAAGGCCTGCAGCAAGGCAGTAGCCCTTGACTTCAGGAGGGCCAATTTCAATGAGTTAAGGAGATTAGTCAGAGAGGCACTGAGGGAGTTGGGAGTCCAAGACGAGTGGTCATTCCTTAAGGAGACAATCCTCCAAGCCCAAAGGGTGACAGTCCCAACATGAATCAAAGGGGGCAAGAAGGCTCAAAAGCCCCCATGGCTCACCAAAGGCATTCAGGAACATCTGAAAGCTAAAAAGGAGGTGTACACCTGGTGGAAGGGAGGGGCTATCACCAAGGAGGATTATATCTCCGTTGCTCGAGACTGTAGCAGGTCTGTTAGGAAGGCTAAGGCAGAGACAGAACTAGGACTAGTGACCAGGATCAAAGACAACATGAAGTCCTTTTTTAAATACATAGGGAGTAAAAAGAAGGCACCGGGTAACGTGGGGCCCCTGCAGGACACGCTTACCAATCTGGTGGTTGCACCAGATGATAAAGCTGACCTCTTTAACAAATTCTTTGCCTCCATTTTTCTGAGCAGGGACTGGGATACCCTCCCACCAGGATTCCGGACGGACTCAGAAGAGGCACCGACAGGCCTAGAGTCAGAGAGGACCTAGTTAGGGTACTTCTGGTGGGCCTGGACGTGTTTAAAATCAGAAGGTCCAGATGATCTCCACCCCAGGGTACTGAGGGAATTGGCAGGGGTCATTGTGGGACCCCTGGTACAGCTTTACAAGCACTCATGGTTCTCTGGCCAGGTGCCAGAGGACTGGAAAAGGGCCAATGTGGTCCCCATTTTCAAAAAAGGGAGGAAGGAGGACCCAGGAAACTACAGGCTCATTAGTCTCACCTTGGTCCTGGGGAAGCTCTTTGAGAAAATTATCCAGAAGCACATCTGCGAGGGACCAGCAGGGGAGATTAGGTTTAAGGACAACCAACATGGGTTCATTAGGGGCAGGTCCTGTCAGACCAACCTGGTTGCCTTTTACGACCAGGTCACAAAATCCTTGGACGCAGGTGTCGCGGTGGACATAGTCTTTCTGGACTTTAGGAAAGCCTTCAACACTGTCTCTCACCCCATTCTCATTAGAAAAATTAGGCGACTGTGGCGTTGATGCCTACACAGTCAGATGGGTTGCAAATTGACTAGAGGGTCACACCCAGAGAGTGGTGGTAGATGGGTCATTTTCAACCTGGAGGGATGTGGGCAGTGGGGTACGCCAGGGCTCGGTCCTCAGGCCCACACTGTTCAACATCTTCATCAGTGAGTTGGATGAGGGGGTGAAAAGCACCTTGTTCAAATTCACGGATGACACTAAGATGTGGGGAGAAGTGGGCACGATAGAAGGGAGGGACAGGCTACAACTAGATCTGGACAGATTACAGAGGTGGACAGATGACAATGGTATGGAATTCAATACTGACAAGTGCAGGGTAATGCACCTAGGGAGAAAGAACCAGCAGCATACCTACAGGTTGGGGAGCTCCCTTCTTGTCAGCACAGAGGCAGAAAAGGATCTTGGAGTCATTATTGATTCCAAGATGAACATGGGCTGCCAGTGTGAGGACATGGTCAGTAAGGCTAACCGCACCTTGTTATGCATCCACAGATGCATCACGAGCAGGTCCATGGAGGTGATCCTCCCCCTCTATGCAACATTGGTCAGGCTGCAGTTGGAGTACTGCATCCAGTTCTGGGCACTGCACTTCAGGAGGGATATGGACAGCATTGAGAGGGTCCAGAGGAGGGCCACTCGCATGGTCAGGGGGCAGCAGGGCAGGCCCTATGAAGAGAGGCTACGGGACCTGAACCTGTTTAGTCTCCAGAAGAGAAGGCTGAGAGGGGATCTGGTGACTGTCTATAAACTTACCAGGCGGCACCTGCTGGGAAAAGGAGAGTCTCTGTTCCCCTGAGCACTACCAGGAGTAAGTAGGAATAATGGCCACAAGTTGATTGAGAGTAGGTTCAGGATAGACATCGTGAAGCACTACTTCACAGTCAGGGCAGCTAGGATCTGGAACCAACTTCCAAAGGAAGTGGTGCTCGCTCCTACCCTTGGGGTCTTCAAAAGGAGGTTAGATAATCACCTAGCTGGGGTCTTTTGACCCCAGCATTCTTTCCTGCCCATGGCAGGAGGTCAGATTTGATGATCTGCTCAGGTCCCTCCTGACCCTACCTACTATGAAACTATGAAACCCTTGGGGAAAACTAGGAGTAATGGTCACAAACTCCTGGAAGACCATTTCAGGCTTAGCATTATGAAAAACTACTTCACAACTAGGGTGCCCAGACTGTGAAATAAGCTCCCTCCAGAGGTGGTACAATTGCCTACCCTGGAAGTCTTCAAAAGGAGACTGGATGGTCACCTTGCTGGGGTCACCTGACCCCAGTTGTCTTTCTTGCTTGTGCAGGGGGCTGGACCCGATGATTTTTTGAGGTGCCTTCCAGCCTTACAATCTATTAATCTATCAATCCTGCTATGAGAGACTGTCACTTTCCACTCCATAGCTAAGTACAGACAGTCTTACTGCCTGCGGCTGACTCGATTCAGTCTTTCAAGTTACTTTAAACTGCACTCATTACATTGAAACACAAGTGAACAAACATTTATCTTTGATTCTGATAATGCAGCCACATGCCTGCAGTGGCTCAGGCCAGAAGCTGTGGAGCACTAGAGCACAGCTTTTTGTCTGTTTGTTCACTTCCTCTTCCTGCTGCCCCCAAGGTCTCTGGGATTTGCAGTGCAAAATTACAGCAGCAGGACTCCGCAGGGTTGTTAATCACTTCCTCTTCCAGCTTCCAGGTACTTCTGGGATTTGCAGTCCACAGTTGCAGCTAGCAGTAAGTTTGAGCAAGGGAAAGGGTGTTTAACCCTGCTCCCTGGCCCCAGGCCCCAGCCAGGTTTTGTCTGAGTGGGGCAGTCCCCACCCTCTGCAGACTGGGCTGCATCCCCAGCTGGGCTTGCCCCACCCCTGTCAGCTAGCCCTCACTCCTCCAGCTAGGGAACAGAGGAGCAGGGCCAGCCCTGCTCTCTGGAGCAGACAGCATAGCCCAGCCCAGCCCAGGGCTGGAAAGCATGCTGGGGGACTGCGATTTAACCTGAACCAGGAAAGGGTCTGGGACCGAAATTTCATAAACCAGTTTGACTCAAATCAGTTAAGTCTGATACTACATTCAACCAGGTTTATCTTAAACCAGTTTCAGCCATTTTGAAACTGGTTTATGTGCACTGAGTTTCTGTTCTGTTACAGCTTTAAACCAGTTTCTGATGACTTAAACCGGTTTATGTGTAACTTCTGTCCCTAGCCCATGTGTTCTGGGATGTAATGACAGGAATCGTCTCCTTCCACATTGATATCACCATTTCTACAACTATGTTTCACAGGTATAGCTTGAAAAGAAAATTAACTGGCCTGGACACCAAATTATCTGAGAATTTAGAGGAGGACTTCAGAAAAGTACTAGGTGCCTAGGACTCATGAACAAGCAGCCTGGGCCTCAGTTCTGATTATCTATTAGAATTAATATTTTCCTAGTAAAAATGGCATATAATTACCTAGCACACAAAAAAGTAAGTAATTGTAGAAGTTCTGCAAGAGTTGAACAGACCCAGGGGATCAGGGGGAAACACAACCAAAACTTTTTCATGCAAAATTGAAGAGCTTACCCAGCTCCTTTCATACACTGAAAGAGACTACATGAAAATGGCTTCAACTAAGAATATATGATCTTAATCACACAGAGTAGATTTTGGAAAATATGCAAGCGAAATTCTCTGCAATTTCTATGTTTTTTTCTAATACAACCTCCCGAATCCTAACACCATTTCCTTTTAACTAAGCCTCCACTCCTTCAAAAAAAAATCCTGCCCAGGCACACGCATCGAAGGTCTGGGTGGCCCTCATGCATACACCATGATCCAGGAGGATTGACAGTTGCCACCATCCTTTTAACTATGAGTACTGAGACAGAATATGAAAAGGTCAACAACAGCTTCTATTGACAGTTTATACAAACAAATCTTCCTACCATTCCACATAATTACTAACGAGAAGAAAACTTACAAACAGTTATAAATATGGGATTTTATTATTTCCTTTTCAGATTACAGTAGATATATACACTGATGCCACTGTTAGCTGCAAAGTAGTTGGCTACATATTATTTTGACAGTATTGTTGAAAGATGCATAAGCAAAGGAAGAAATAAGAAAAAAATCTTTTTATAGCTAGTTCATTTTTATTGGAAAGTCTAAGAATGTTAAATTATTTTCCATCCAGCTCCTATAGAACCAGGATCTAGTTTAAGTTGGTAATATATGGCCTAACCCTGGAAGATGTTTCCAGTTTCTATTGAACAAAATGGGAACTGAGTGCGCTCAGCAAAACAAAAAAAAAGGACTCACAGCATTACAGGAATGAGTTCCAAAGTTGCAACTAACCAGGAGAAGTGGAACAATCTCTCCAGTAGCTACCACCAGAACATCTCAGATCTACCAGTATTTTAAAGAGAGCATTTCTGTTATTTTCAAAATAAAATAGGGCCCAAGAGTTATATCAAAATTAGGAGGACTTTGAAAGACTTCCTTGGTAAAATAAACTCTGTTGTGTGTGAATTCAGCTCTGGTCATTGTTCCTAAGCTCAATATTTCCTTTACAGAATGAAGATTTTCAGTGTTTTTCAGAGCTGTCATCTCAGATTCAAAATTCCATACAAAATTACACATATTTTTAAAAGAAAATCAATTGGAAAGAGAGGTAATATATCTGGCAGCAGTATCAGAAGGTACCATATCAATTTATAGCAAAAGATAATTAGGAAATAGAATCTTGTGCTCCTAAGTTATTGGACAAGGTTATTAAATTCAAGTTAAACTAAATTTAAGTTACTCACTGTGTATGCATTAAAACCCTGGTGAGTACTGGGAATCTAGATATTAGGCTCTTCACTGTAGGTGCAAGAGCAAAATGTTTTTAAAAGTGAAAAAATAATTAAAAATAAACAGAGAAAGGATGATGTGAAATAAAACTTTGACTGAAATGTTCCTAAAATGTTTACCAGAGTGGTCTGCTTTATAAGGACCTGGAAGTCTAGGAGCTGTCAGCCCAGTTTAACTATGGATATGGGAAAGGGTGTATATTTTCTACAATAAAAAGTTGAGAAAGCTCATACTGGATAGTTGTAGGAAGAAAGCTGATATCAATAACCGGCACAGGAACATGGATATAGGGACAGCCCAGCTGTCCAGCCTTTGAGCTTTGAAGTTTGTGGGTGCATCTACACATGCATATTAACGCAACACAATAAATTCTGGTGCAGTTTGTGCTGGAGTTTATTGCTCCTGGATGCAACGTTTACATGTGCACCCAGGACCACAGCATGTTGAGCTGGGGCAGTGCACCCCAGCTGGCATGGGGGCCCAGAGGTCTGCCTGCCAGCTCGGGACTGCTCCAACCTGGCTCAATGTGCTGTGGAAGGGCTGGCTGGGGCACCTTTGTGCTTCAGTGCGGGTTTAGTCAGAATTTTTCCTAGTACCCTCATGCCCCAGCCAGCCCTGTCAGCATCTACACATGTGTTGTGGCAGAATAAATAACTGCCATAGGATAGGCAGACAGAAATACCCAATTACCGGTGGGGGCATATTTCTCACAGGAGGGCCACTCTCTCTCCAATCTCTCAGTCCTGATCCTCAAGGGAAACTTACACAACACTTCCCAGAGATGAGCCTATGAGCTCCATTTCATTAACCTCCTGGATACTAGAGATCATGGACTAAACATAGACATTGGATTTTTGATACATTATAATCTGCCTGGCAACTGACTCCCCAGCCCAGCCCAGCCCAGCCCCTGGCTTGTTTACTTTTCATTCCATCCAGGAAGAGCACACACCAACTGCTGCAGCTTCCTTAGCCTGACGAAGGGTTTTTGAACCCGAAAGCTTGCCTAATAACTTTTCTCCAACTATTTGGGTTGGTCTATGTGACAGGGGGCTCCTCGGGGCCGATCTCCCCGGCCCGCCCCCTGTCTGGTGGGCAACCACCAGCCTATCTCGCCTGCCACGCCTTTGATGATAATGGATTCAATCAGATGTCAATTAAACGGGAGGCTGCCCATCTAGTGCCCCGATGCCAGGGGGCGCCCTCTGCTGCTCCTATCCTCCCCAATACCGCAGCCCAAGCCTCGCAGATGGCATCTTGGTGTTCACATAATCACCGGCCCCCAAACTGGGCCCCAGAATCATCCACACAGGACCCCTCTACAATCCTCTCCTATCAGGCGGCCACTCCGCCATCATCCACTAGCCCTCCCCCCCCCAGCTACTTTCCCCTCTCGGGCATGGTCCCCCCGGGACCTTCGGCTTCTTGCCCTGGCCCACCTCCAGGCCAGTCGGAACCCCAGGCCCCCGGCTCTTGGGCGTCCCTCACGGTGGGCCCCTGGCCCTTTTGACCCTTCAAGTCCTGGCCCCAGCTTGGGCCACTTGAGGGTACTCCCTCCTTTGGGCTGGGTCTCTAGCCCCTCACTCTGTCTCCTCGGGCCTCACCGTGCCACTACTCCCTTTCTCCTAGGGGCAACCGCAGCACCACACCCTGTACTCCATACACTCTCTCGGGGTCCGCCCTCTGGGCCCCTCCAAACATAGGGTTACCCACCCGGTGGTGGGAGCTAGGGGTTAAGGCACCCCGACCCGCCTTTCACCGGGGTGATCACTGGCCTGGTATTTCCTGGGGGCTCCTGCACCACTGAGAGCCACACCAGACCACCCACTCCCGGCAGGGTGCAGTTTCAGGTCATGCCCAGGACCAGGAGCCTCCTTACCAACCCCTTGCAGCTCCACCCTGTGCTCTGCCACACACCTCCCCCCTTAAATCATCGCCGCCCCCTCACACTGGGGCTCATCGCCATCCCCTCACACTGGGGCTCCTCGTCGTTGCCCCCCTCACACTGGGGCCTCACACTACTGCCCCCTCACACCGGGGCTACGCAACCCACTGGTTGCACCTATCATCGCCCCCTTCCTGGGGCCTCTCATCACTGCCCCCTCTCTTGGGGCGTCTCACCACTGCCCCCTCTCTTGGGGCCGCCCCCTCACTGGGGCCGGGGTTTATACCCCCTGTATGCAACCCACTGGTTGCAAGTGGCAGGCACACAGTGCACTGCCACAGTCTAATAAAAGATATCAAATTCACCCAAGGAACCTTGTCTGCCTATGCCATAGGATAGTACTTGTATCTAGTAGTACTAACCTACAGCGGAGTTAATTTGTTTACTCCAACCTAATAGCTACACATATTGTTTAAGCTACTAGTTTTGTTTTGTGTTAGTATTTGTTTTAATTAGTAAATTGTACCCTGTAGAATGGCCTGAATCTTTGGTGTGGCATCAGCCTCACTGGGGGAAAGGCCAGCAGCCCTGCAGTATCCTTTTTCCAAAATATTTTTTTATATTTTAGTAGCACAGAGAGGATCCAACTGAAACTGAGGCCCCTTTATGCTAAGTACTGAACAAACACATAGAGACAGACTCCATGCCATACCAGTATGATCTAAATAGACAAAAGAGATAGGGTAAGGGAAAACAGGAGGCAGAAAGAGGTAAAGTACAATCACAGAAAAATAGGAGTGGAGGTGACATCAGGAGGTTTAGTCCAACCCTCTGTTCCAGGAAGGACAATCCCTGTCTAAACTATCCTAGACAAGTGTTTGTCTAGCCTGGTCTTGAAAACTTATAAGGAAGTGATTTGTTCAAACGCCGGTAAGCAGAGCAATAAAACTCACTGTTCTTAATTCCAGAACACTGCCTCATGCCCTATACCATGGTCTCTCTCAAAATATGGTCTGGTAGCTTTATGGAAAGAATAAAAATTATTTAGGGCTAAATTCTGGCTTTGGATATGGTATACTACCAGGATATTATGTTAACTTCAAGAAGCCATAGTGATTAGTTGCCTACACCAAGCCAAAATTTGCCCAGTGCTTTAACCAATCCCCTTTATGCTTATTTTTCATTCAAGCTTCTTCTATGCTTCCCAATTCCCAAATACCACTCATGTGAGGCTACTTTTGTAACTGGCACCAAACCTAAGCAAAACTGAAATAGTGCTAGTTCAAAGGAGAAAACACTTCACTAAATGGAACAAAAATAATTAAATCTGTTGTAACACATCTGAGGTTATTTCAATTCAAGTCTGTGGTGGGCTTTTTTCTTTTCTTGCAATAGGAGTGCCCTAATCCCAAATAATTTGATTTTTTTCTAGTCTAAGTTATGTGGAAACAACTTATTTCTTATTCTAAAATAAAATCATCCATACACAACTTGAAAAGAAGAGTTTCAGTTATAACTGATTGAGTTGACTTTGGTTCCACTGACTGTGTAAACAAGTCCTTCCAAGATGCTGACCTTTCTCACTGAGGGTTTTTGCCCTCCAGTCATCAAAGCAGTACAAAGCTTTGAAGTTCCTCTGTGCTTGTGACAGACTCTAGCTATGAAAAAAATTAATTCTGGCCATAGTGATTAAAGTTTCTGTTACCTCCAGATTGGACTATTATTCAGTGCATCTGCAACTGCCAATAGAACCAACTAAGAGACTCTGAGCTGTGTATGGTGTGATGGCTCTCCTCCTCAGTAAAATCAGAAAATGACAATTCACCACTCCAACACTTCAGAAGTTCACAGTGCTAATTCAAGGCCTTGGTCTCTAAATCTATCTAGTCAATCTAAGTCTAGCTACATCAGAGTATTCTTAACAGAAACAATTCATATGAGGAAGTCCATCTAATCAATCTAAATTCAGCTACATCAGAGTATTCTTAACAGAAATAATTCATATGACAGAGGCTTGCATATATTGCTCTTGACCAGATCACAAACTAGTTTAATGACCAAGTAACTCAGTACTAGAACTTACCATCAAATCTCCAAACTTAAGGCCACATTGATGCAACAGTGTCCAGCCCAAGTAGCTGGGGTATTTGGCAACATAGGGAATGGGAAGGGATCCTCTCTGAAAAAGGTATGGAGGGTTCCATTTTGTCCACTGAAGCTACTCTTCTCCTAACCTGCCTGCTATGCTGCACAGGAGAGTTCAGGGAAGATCTGAGTAGCAATGTGTTCTCTGATTTATTTGTGGCTCACTTGTATTTGCACTGGTGGGCAAAAAGTCTGGTGGGGGTGGTCATTAGGGCTGTGTGAAGCTTTGGTCACTGATTCAATTTGGGGGATATTTGGCCCGATTCAGCAGCTGAATCTCCAAATCTGAATCTAATCAGGAGACCCTTTAATCTCTCCAAATCGAATTGGAACCCTCCAAATCAATTCTGAGAGATCCGATGATTTGGACACAGACACAGCTTTAAATGTTTTTTCTACATACCTCCAGGTACCAGGTGGCTTGTGAATATTCGCTGAGATGTTGGGGTGGATGGAGCCTCCCACAGGAACACAAGGGGATCCCCAGGGTACTCAGCAGTGGACCCAGAAGTGGACCAGAAGCACTTCCTGGTCAGCCGGGGAGTGCACAGGGCCACACACTCCTCAGCTCAGCAACTGATGCCTCCTGGGTCTGGGGGGCACCCAGGGCCTCCCCACAGCTGATCACCAAGCCCCAGGGACCCTAGGGGGGTCCCCCACATGCTCAGCGGTGGACCTGGAAGTGGTCACTTCCAGACCCACTGGCAAGCATGTGGGGGGGTACCCCTGCACTCCTGTGGGATGCTCCATCTGCCCCACTATTGCAACATTCACAAGCCATGCCTGGTACCTCGAGGTACATAGAAAAAACATTTAAAGGTGTGTCTATGGCCGAATCACTGATTCTCCAAATCAGCACTGAATCTTCAGATTTGTATTCAGCCGAATCAAATCAGGGACAGTGATCTGAATCAACGAATCAAATCACTGTCCCTGATTTGGGCCTGTCCCAGAGGTACAAACATGGGGGCTACGCACCCCCAAAAAGAGAAACCCCTAAATCAAAGGATGCTCACCCACTCTAGGAGTCTGGACTCCAGATGAGCAACACCAACAGGAGAAAACCGTGCAGTTCGTCAGCCACACCTATATACAGCTAAAGCTGACGGGTGACATCACTGACAATCGCTGGCCAGCTAGGATAAAACCTGGCACCAGCTGGGAGCAGAGGAGGGCAGGAAAGGCAGCAGAGGCTGCGGAGGCTCTCCATGCCAGTGGCAGGCAACGCCGGCGAAAAGGGGGAAGTCCCAATCAGACAGGGACACCCCAGGCAGCAATGGCTGCAACAAGCCTCCATGCCAGTCACGGGCAGTACTGGCTTGTGGGAGGAAACCCTGCTCAGGGAAGAGCAGGGGGAAGCCCTGGAGATGTAAGAAACTCCCTGCACCGGGCACTCAAAGACTGGGTCAAGGGAGAAGAGTTGACCCAGAGAGAAGTGGAGGAAGAGCAGCCAAGATAGAGAATGGAACAGCATTGGAGGAAGCTGCCAAGCACAGACTCCAGGGCAGGCAGTATATCAAGGCAATCCAGCCTGACCTCTTTGTTTTTTTCTTTAGCAGCCTTTGCATTCCTTTTTGTGTCCTTCCATTCATTGCCTTCTGACCTGTGCTTATTTTTCTTTTGACATTTACCTTGTTTGTTGGTTTATTTTTCATTCTTTGATAACCTGATGCTGGGAGGTCCAAGCGACAACTTAATCACAAGAGCTGCCCACTCACAAGAGCCAACAAGGAGCCAGCGCTGAGCGGGAGAGACCCGTATGACAGAGGAACACCCAACGGACCCGTAGTCCACTAAGGTGGCTGGAGAAGACCCGACACTTGAAAGCGTGTGATGGATAAGGACTAGCACAACCAGAAGGCAAGCCACATCAAGATCAGGTGGCCTGTCAGAGGCTGGCTTATGGCAGGGGTGTAGGGGAGGTGGACCCCCACATCCATCAGGAGGAACAGCCAATCTTGAGGGATTGCCAACAGGAGACCCCACCACTGAAGATACATTCAAAGTTGTGGCAGGTGAGTTCTGGGGTCCTCTCCAGGGTGATTGGGGTCCCTGTCTGAGGTTGCACAAAGCCTCCCCATGCTTGTCACCAGGCGCACACACCAAGGTGGCATGTGAACAAATATTCAAAGCAAGGCGGGCACAGGGCCAAATCTGAATTGAATACAGCTCATTTTGCACATCCCTAGTGGTCATCCCTACATAATCATTCCAAATATTGCTGCCCCTTCTGCAACCTTTACACAGCAGAACAACACATATAGAACTATAGGGGGAGAGGGGACTTCTGCACCCTGAGGGAGGGACAAGTGTCACCTCTTAGTGGAAATTAGTTTTGTGTTGTTTTAGATTATAGTCTATTTGCTTATTTCTTTCTAATTTTTCAATTTTAACAGCATTAAAGAGCAGTGGAGCCAGATTTCCTGTCTGCTTCTGTTTACTACAGTAATGTATAATGAGCATTAGTAGGAAGCAGGGACAAATCCTGCTTCTGTTGCCACAAAAATGTGCTTGATGGGGAAACCAGTATGGCTCCAATGCACAAGGAGGGGTAAGATTCTAGAAGGTGCAGAGTTTAGCACCCAAGAGAGCCTTCTGTGCAGCTGGAAGGAGCTTAGCTAGGGAATATGCCACTGTGAGGTTCCTCCTGTCCACCCATACAATGGAAAGGAGGACAGCCAGGGTTAGGGAGCCTCTACTTATTCTTCTTTGGCTGTATAGCCAAGAAGCAATTGTGTCTTAACTCATTTCTCAAAAGTTTGTGCATGGTAAAATACTTGGATTTATTTTAAAATTATAATGCTCAGATTTAAATAAGGTGCAGATCCACACATATGCATGCACAATATAAAACTGACATGACATTTGTGCTGTCATGTTTTCCTGGAAGACGGCAGGAAACTTTTGTCAGTTTCTTCATTTATATATTGAAAATTACCAACAAGTTACACTGAATTGAACAAGGTCCCAGATACGTGCTACAAACCAATGGAACTTCATCCACATTCACTAGGCTGAAGTTTAGAACAAAGCAGCATACTCAAATTCAGGCAAAGTTCTTTGAGTAGATGTGATATCTTTTATTAGACCAACTGAGTAGTTGGAAAAAAGTTCTTAGCAAGCTTGTGGGTGCAATCATCCTTCTTCATAAGGAGTCTCTGTTGTTCTGAGACTCCAAGGAATGAGAAAATCTAAAAGTGTGACGAGATGTCAGTGAGAATGTAAATAGGTAGAAATACGTTCTCACTGACATCCTGTTACACTTTCAGCTTCTCTCATTCCTTGGAGTCTCAGAACAGTAGAGACTCCCTATGCCTAAAGAACGGTGATTGCACCCAAAAGCTTGCTAAGAACTTTTTTCCAACTACTCAGTTGGTCTAATAAAATATATCACGTCTACTCAAAGAACCTTGCTTGCCTGTGTCCTTAAACCAACATGGCTATAACCAAAAACCAAGCATATTTAATTCAGAATTCCTTGTTTTTGTAAACTTAAATCAGACATGTACAACTATTTTCAAGTAGGATTTTATATTTAAAAATAATCCATGCACACACAGGCTAGTACCAAAGCATAGCTTCTTAAACAATTAGTATCATATTCTCTTTACAACTGTGAAGCTCTCCCAAATGGAAGCCCAACATTTTGTTATGAAGTGGACTGCTGTTAAGGGAAACCACCTATTGTTTTAAAATAACTTTAATATCAATGAAAGGTAGTTTTGCTCAAGTCTCCTTTGCACTCTCTATGTAAAGGGACATAGCATAGCCTACACCTTCTATTTAGAGAGTCAAAAAACCTTCAGTGTGGGAAAATTGAGCTATTATATATGTATGTATGTATGTATGTATGTATGTTTATATCTCTCTCCATAAAAGAAACTTCCAGTATTGTCTGGTGTAGATCAAAAAATAATAAAGCCATTATATGATTTTTTTCCACACATTTCAGCCTATATATTGTCTAATATAATTTCACCATTGTCTCATCAAGATTAACATTAAATCAAACTATGAATTATTCATGAGGTATGAATAAATGGGATTAGCCTTTCTAGCACTCAGTCTGTAAATCGCATCTACTGGATAAATGCCTTTTTTATGTCTGAACACTAGAAATAATGACCTGGCTTGCAGCATTGCTAGATTAGATCTTGTTAGGGTGATATTTTTAGATGAACGCAGGTCTTATCAACAAACAGGATGTCAGTTCTGCCATCATTCCTAGCTTCCAATACTTGCCCTCTCCATCCCCAAACTGCTGCTTCATTTCTAGTAGCCATGGTACCTGGAGCTCAAATGATTTGTTGAAATTGACTCATTATCTACTGTGTTGTAACAGCAGTTAGAAACTGAATGACATTCAATTAAAATGATATTAGCAGCTCAGGAGTGATTTTGTTTAATTTACTCCTACTCAGATGTAAAAACATTAGTGACTTTTTTAATTGGACCTCATAATGTCTAACTCCTACTCAAATGCAATGAAATTAAAGACTTTGGTGGCTAAATACCGCTTAATTTACTCCTACCCATCTATAATGACATTAAAGATGCTTTAGGGTAGATATTGTTTCCAATCATTTTTATTCAAAAGAAATCTGAGCTTATAGGTACTATTATTAAGCATATAATAAAATCATACAAGAAATGTATCTATACAGTAGGGGATAGATGGTTACTAGTAATATTAAAAAGTAATCATTCATTTTTAATGCAGGGATATTAAAAAGTAATATATTAAACACAAGAATTTGCAAAGTTTTCAGTTGTTCACAATCTGTTCAAGGGCAGGGTTTTTTTTTATTGTGTGTCTGTTTTTATGTGAAACTTTTTCGATGAAGTGTTTCTTTTGCATTGATCTAGAAATCTTTATTTAGTATTTATATGATGCATCTATGCTTACTTTCATTATTATAGAAATACACAGTGAGCATATATGCCAGCAGTGCAATTCATTTTGTTTAGTAACTATGTTGTAGTATAACTTAATCAGCGTAATACACTATTTTGAGGTGGTAGGTACATGATTTTCTGTCACAATTATATTACATTGTCTTCCTTTTACAGTTGACTCATCTCAGAACAAAAATAATGGCTAACTGTTTCCCACTGGTCCAGTTTTGTAATACTGTACTGATGCATAGTAAGCTTTCTGTTGGGTCAAATACTATATACTTCCCAATTTCACACAAATGTCCCTTGGTGTTCTACAGTACCCTTTTAAAAGTCAAGTTCAATAAAAATTCCTTCCTTTCCTAGCAGCACTTTTAATTATTAAAATGGAAAAAAAATTAAATCTTGTTTGTACTTTATCATTTAGATAATTATTTAGGCTATTATTATTTAGGCCAGGGCAAGACAGTAATTGGTCACTGACAAGGGAGTGAAATGTACTCTGTCCAAGTTTGCAGATGACTCAAAGCTATGGGGAGAAGTGGACACGCCGGAGGGCAGGGAACAGCTGCAAGCAGACCTGGACAGGTTGGACAAGTGGGCAGAAAACAACAGAATGCAGTTCAACAAGGAGAAATGCAAAGTGCTGTACCTAGGGAGGAAAAATGTCCAGCACACCTACAGCCTAGGGAATGACCTGCTGGGTGGCACGGAAGTGGAAAGGGACCTTGGAGTCCTAGTGGACTCCAAAATGAACATGAGCTGGCAGTGTGATGAAGCCATCAGAAAAGCCAATGGCACTTTATCGTGCATCAGCAGATGCATGACGAATAGATCCAAGGAGGTGATACTTCCCCTCTATCGGGCGCTGGTCAGACCGCAGTTGGAGTACTGCGTGCAATTCTCGGCGCCACACTTCAAGAGGGATGCGGATAACCTGGAGAGAGTCCAGAGAAGGGCCACTCATACGGTTAAGGGCTTGCAGACCAAGCCCCACGAGGAGAGACTAGAGAACCTGGACCTTTTCAGCCTCCGCAAGAGAAGGTTGAGAGGTGACCTTGTGGCTGCCTATAAGTTCATCATAGGGGCACAGAAGGGAATTGGTGAGGATTTATTCACCAAGGCGCCCCCGGGAGTTACAAGAAATAATGGCCACAAGCTAGCAGAGAGCAGATTTAGATTGGACATTAGGAAGAACTTCTTCACAGTTCGAGTGGCCAAGGTCTGGAACGGGCTCCCAAGGGAGGTGGTGCTCTCCCCTAACCTGGGGGTCTTCAAGAGGAGGTTAGATAGGCATCTAGCTGGGGTCATCTAGACCCAGCACTCTTTCCTGCCTATGCAGGGGGTCGGACTCGATGATCTATTGAGGTCCCTTCCGACCCTAACATCTATGAATCTATGAATCTATGAATAGCAAAATGAGTTCTCTTTCTCCTGTGCCTTCAAGCAACAGCTGGCTATAAAGGTCACTAAATCAGCAAGACTTGGTGTAAGTTACAGTTGCAGTTGGTGCTAGCAACCCCTTGTGCCTTATACTCTGTCCTACTTCTTCCACAAGACCCCTTGGAGCCGTTGTGAAATCTGACCACGGCACTCGCATTTCGCACTCTGACCCTAATCACTAAACAATATGCTGGTTTAGGCCTGCCAATGTTGCAAGCAAGTAATTACATTTGTTACTGTAATTTTCTTTTTTTTTCTAATTAAAAGATTTGTCATGATGTTTGTAATCCCCTCCTCCTCCTTTTAAAAATGTATCTGGAATTGAATGTCTTGACAGCGTCTCCTGAATTACAGAGTACACCTTCATAAGTACTTTATCCGAACAGGTACTTAGTACTCTGATCCTGAACCAGCAAAATATGTAAGCAATTGCTTAGTTTTTTAGCATATGAATGTTCCAGTTGGCACCAATGGAATTACTTGCATACTTAAATTTAAACATGAAGTTCATTGTTTGGCTGGAGCTGGACCAACATGCTCATATTTTACACTATCAAGGTATACAGAAAATATACAATAGAAATATAATAACAGTAACAGTTAATGTAATGGTACTGTTAGTGTAACTCTCTATAACTAAGCTTGACTTTAGTATATGGGACTTATATAAGTGGTTCTCAACCTTGTTAGACTTAAGGTACCCCTCAGAAAATCCCAGCTGCTAGCTTTCACTTTTTTGTTGACTATGGAAAAATAAGGAGAGCAATTCTTGTAAAGAAGTCAGACAGACCATAAAAGTTCAACCTGTTTTTGGCAGTATTTGAAATCTCTGGGTTTATCATGAGCCTGCAATCCGATGCTGCAGCTAGTAAAGCGACCAAAATGCTGGCTTGCATCCATAGATGCTTCTCAAGCAAATCCTGGGACGTCATTCTCCCCTTGTACTCAGCCTTGGTGAGGCCGCAGCTGGAGTACTGCGTCCAGTTTTGGGCTCCACAATTCAAAAAGGATGTGGAGAAGTTTGAGAGAGTCCAGAGAAGAGCCACGCGCATGATCAGAGGTCAGGGAAGCAGACCCTACGATGACAGGCTGAGAGCCCTGGGGCTCTTTAGCCTGGAAAAGCGCAGGTTCAGGGGTGATCTGATGGCCACCTATAAGTTTATCAGGGGTGACCACCAGTATCTGGGGGAACGTTTGTTCACCAGACAGCCCCAAGGGATGACGACTAGGTCGAACGGTCATAAACTACTACAAGACCGTTTCAGGCTGGACATAAGGAAGAATTTACTGTCTGAGCCCCCAAGGTCTGGAACAGCCTGCCACCGGAGGTGGTTCAAGCACCTACATTGAACACCTTCAAGAGCAAACTGGATGCTTATCTTGCTGGGATCCTATGACCCCAGGTGACTTCCTGCCCTTTGGGCAGGGGGCTGGACTCGATGATCTTCCGAGGTCCCTTCCAGCCCTAATGTCTATGAAATCTTGTGAATCAGGTGCATCTAATTCCACATCCTACAGTGCTAATATTGAATGTCACCTCATATCGCCCTTAAAAGGATCTGTTACCCTGGTTGAGAATCACTGCTTTAAATAGTTTGGGAGCCCTCTAGTGGGCCTCTGTTTTATATTGTATTGCATAAATCACCAGATACCAAAGAGAAACAAAATGTACATGTAGACTGGCCTTGTATGTTTGTATATAGTTAGAAAACGTGTATTCATGTATTCTTGATATTGTACACAGAACAGCACAGTTACAATCTCTTCATGAGACAGAGCAATTTAGCTGTCAGTAGTTTATCCATTAACAGAGTATGAAGGTAATTCTAGCAAATAAATCCTTGCCAAATCCCTAGCATATTGGTTGCAGATTTTATTAAGATAGAGGGGTTGATAGGAACATAAACCCCAAGGGCACTTTTACACATGCTCTGAGGGTGGGGCACTTTAATTAAAGCAGCTCTCGGAGCGCTGCAGTGACTCATGTATCAGTTCCCTGTGCTTCAAAATGACGGTGGAGTCACTTGAACTATAGCTCATTCAACTAGTTTTAGTTAAAGTGCCCCAGTTGCTATTTTGAAGCGCGGGGATGCTGAAATATGAGACACGGAGGCTGGCTGGCTGGAGTTCAGTAATTACAATGCTCCAGCAGACTTGATTAATTGAGTCTTCTCTAACATGCTGTAATTACAGTGCATCCAAGCAGCCTTGCAGCACATCTACAGGCATTCTAAGCTTTTAACTTCCTGTTGTTCGTCATATACTTGCATTTTCCCTTCTTTTATTTCTCTCTCCCTTTAAATCAATCTCTGGACACACTGTTACCTCACAACATGATGAAATCAGAGATAGCCCAGCTGCTATAGTGAGTAGCCTGGCAATAAATAATTGTAGAGATAGAGAATGCAAACACTGAGATCTAAAAATGAAAGGAGGCAAAAGTGAAACAAAGTACATGACAAAGAAAAGGAGTAGGAAAGAGTGATTTGTGTTTTCACTGGTTCAGACATTCCAGTGCTAGTGTCAGTTAAGGCTGAATTAGAGATACATAAAAATATGTTGGGTACTTTTTATAAGGTTCCACAGTTTGGAAGCCATGTGGACTGTTAACCATATCCAGCTTTGAAACTATTACATATATAATGAAAATAATCGGATACTATCAATACATAGCAAGCACTTAAACTTAAATTTCAAGTCAAGTCAGTACCGGGGTCACTGCGACTATGGAGGTGGCACCTTAGATGTTGTAACAACCCTCCAAGGTTAGTTGAGTTGTTTTGTATCATTGGTGATTCTTCGGGCACAGTGACCTGAAGGCGCCCATCTCCTCTCCAAGTATGGATGGCAGTTGACTCGCAGGAAGCTCATCCACCCTTTGACAGGTCTTGTTTTTAGTCTTGCTGGGTGTCCGCACCTCTCCTCACCCTGGCTAGCCCAGGCAATGGCGCCAGTTTAGTCACCAACCTCACTGTAACAGCGTCGCAGCCGCAATGCGGTTACTATGACGAGGGAGCAGCTGCCGGAGATGAAGACATCCGGGAAATGGAGAACCCCAGGCAGCCAATGAGGACCCAGGAAAGAGAAATAAAGAGGGGAGGAAACTTCCCAAGGTTGCCTTCGGGCACGCACTCGTGGAGAGGAACGAGAAGGGACGCCTATGGCGACAGATACAGAGAGAATCCAGGAGGCAGGGATGCACCCCCAGACGGAGCTGGGAACTTTGGGGATCAAGACGTCCTTCCCTGGATTGAGTCCTACCTTGAGAAGACAGCCTCTGCGGTGAGTCATAAACGGAGCGGCGGCGCGGCAACCCTGCAGCTCCGAGGGCTCAGCGTGTGGGGATTCCCCGAGCGAGGGGAGAGAAGAGTAAAGACAGAGGCAGAGAGGAAGAGGGCAAAGGAGCCCCAAGCCTGCCCGGCAGCCACGGGAACCTTGATCCCGCACCGGAAGGTGAAGGGAAGCAGAGAAGCCAGAAAGTGAAAGGAAAGAAAGAAGGGAAATTGACGAAGCCACACTTTGCAAGCTGGCACAAACCGGGACTGGGGAATCCCGGTGTCGGCGTTAATCAGCCGCTAACAAGGCAATTAGCGGCTGATCATGAAGTAACAAAAGAACAAGTAGCCCTGCTTTGCTCGCAGAAAGCAGACGGTGAGAACCCCACAGCAATCCCCGGGGGATTGATGCTCCGAGAGAGAGAGAGAGCCAGGCTAACGTTAATAAAGCACTTGGAACTACGATCTGACCAGCGTGTTCTTTACCGCAGTACCGGTATCTAACAACTCTTCCTCCCCCCCAAATTTGCATTTAGATCAAGTCGTGGCAGGCGGGAATTGGGGGAGCTACAAGAGAAACGGGTACCCAGGACGGGCACGCTGACACTCACCATGGAACAGGCTGTACTGGTTTACATAATATCAGATAGCAGGCCAAGAGAGGCCTGGCCTGACAAGGAAATTTAAATTTACCTTCAAGAATTTGAGAAGTTCCCATTGAAGTCTGTAGTATTTTGGAAGTCAACAGGATTACTCACACACTTAAATTTAAGCACATCATTAAATGCTTTCCTGAATTAGTACATGGATTGTCTGGAGAGTTGATCAAAATATTTCACATGTAAAACAAATTGTAGAACGTACACCTCCTCTTGAAAAATAAATCTGTAACAACAACTGTGTTAAAGAAAGGCAATTTGAAATGATCAAACTAAACAAGACAGAATTCAGTTGGAGGTACTCTCCCACTCCAATGAAAAGTTCATGATCTATTGAAGGGCAAACCAAAATAGTCCTAATCTTGTCTCACTTTACTTGATTATCTAAATCCTCTTTCAAACATGGCTGCATTTACAGACTTCATATTTTCCATGGCTACCTTGCACTTTTTCTTGCTTAGCATTTAATATGTCTTTTTATACAAAACATTTGGAGTTTTTTGTTTAAAAAATGGGAAAGAATTATTCTGCAATAGACACAATGGAAATTTTAATAAACAGCACCCTCAAGAGGATTGGAACTCCTTTCCTTTAACATTTGAGACAATTTTTTAGTTGCTAGGCTACAGAGTCTTTAGTTACAGCCAGAAGTTTCCAAGGATTAAATAATATGATTAACTATACACACATCATGTGCTGCCCTAGAAATCAGCTACTGAGATATTTGTGACAAATATTGGTATTTTGACTCTCAGCTGTATCTACCACAATATTTTACTGTGCTCTTCATCAGAGGACAGGCACAATTAAAAAGAAAAATAATCCATGTTACTTGAGCATGTGAGGGGAACATATTTTGTTCTCTCTTGTATTTGCCATTTTAAAGGAAGGAATTGTGGGAAAGCTAATGCAGAGGAAAAAGATCTTATATTTTGTTCTGAAGGTGGTGAGATACATGGTCATTCTAATAACTTTTGGAGGGACATTCCATAACTGCCAGCCAAGTGCCAAGAAGACCCCAGTCTATACACCTTCAAGTTTCAAAGTGAAGTTATTTTCAGTGTTTCTAAGGAGCTCAGTTGTGATGACTTGGTAAGAAGAGGCAGTTTCTGAGGCCACACAGGTTGCACCAATTAAAAATCCTGAAAAGCAAGATTGGAAATACATATGTACTAAAATACGTGGAAGCACCAGAAAGGAGATTTATAACTAGGGACCTACTCAAATTGCAATTGCTTGGATATGATATAAATTGTGAAATCAGGCGATCTCTGTAAAACCCATAGGAGAAAAAAAACCCATATTAAAAACAAAATGCTGGCTCCCCAGTGGAAGCCAGCAGTCCTTCCAGCCGTGCAGCCTGGCACAAAAGGGGCTGCCAACACAAAGGCAAGCAGGCAAGATGGCTGCCGCCCCACCCCTCACTGATGATTAGCTGACAGGGATGCCTGTGCAGCCCTGCCCCTTTCCACTAATCAGCACCAGGGCCCCTCAGCCAATCAGATACATGGGGAGGCCCACCATGATAAGCCTATGAAAACGGTGGCTGGCCCCACAATCTGCCCTCAAAATCGGCTGCCCACATCCTTGAGTTGGGTAGACCCCTATTTATAATGTATAGCAGTAGAGAGCATCGAGATCATCTGAAGTGACTACATTCACTGTCCAGCAATACCCTTGCAACAGCACATAGCTCTTGCTATATCACTGCTGGCATGATTTTCCTGCATGTTAGTCCACTAAAGGAGCAGGATTTATTAGATTTATATGTCCCCATCTCCAAAAGAGGTTTAGGACAACTTATAATAAAAACTAGATAAATTATACAGACAGATAAAAGTATTAAAATAATATGCAATAGAACAAACTCCTCAAAAAATGCTTGCAAACTCAAATCACCTGCTGAAAGCCTTTCCAAATGAAAACATCCTATAATGCTTCTAAGACATACAAAAAACTAAAATTATTGGTTCCAAAATGATACCTTTTATTAGACCAACTGGAAAATGGCAAGAAAATTGTCTTTTTCTGCAAGCTTTCGGGATCAAACTCCCTTCGTCAGGCTCTGGGAAAAGTGTAGATGGTACAAGATGGTAAAAAGTCTCCATAGGCAGGAAATAAAATTCATTTTTGCACAGAGGGAGCTGAAGATGGAAGGCTGTCCCTCTGGGTCCATGAGAGTGTCTTTGTGAGCTACTCACAAAGACACTCACAAAGTGTCTCACAAAGTGCTCACAATGTGCTCTTTGTCTCACAAAGACACTCACAAAGTGCTCACAAAGACACTCCCATGGACCCAGAGGGACAGCCTTCCATCTTCAGCTCCCTCTGTGCAAAAATGAAGTCTATTTCCTATCTATGGGGACGTTTTACCATTTTGCACCATTTACCTTTTTCCCAGAGCCTGACAAAGGGACTTTGATCCTGAAAGCTTGCAGAAAAGGACAATTTTTTTGCCATTTTCCAGTTGGTCTAATAGGTATCATTTTGGAACCAAGAGTTCTAGTTTTTTGTATGTCTTTTTGTCTCTGACCAACACAGCTACCAAGTACACCCCTTATAATGCTTCTGGAAGATAACCAAGCTCAGGCTCTGATGAACCAGAGAACTGGTCCAGAACTAAGGTGTGACTGCTGATAACAAACTCCCATGTGTTTTCACTATACAGACTTGGTACATTTTGGTATGTTTGCAGGAGGTGGTTCTGGACTGACCTTAGGGAATGTGATGCACCATAAAGGGGAAGGTGGTCACTTAGGTATGTAGGGTCCAGTCTATTCTGGGTTTTATAGGTCAAAACCAGCACAGGAAATTGTGCCTGGATTTCTAGGAATACAATCTCACTAACACAGCAGTGATTATTAATTTATGCAACAGTTATTTACAGAGAGACAGAATTTATTACCACTTGGAAAGTTTTTCTGTAATGTTTAATGTTTCACCTGGAGAATGAAAACACTTTAATATTTACTTAAACTATGTGTCCCAAGAACAACGGGACTAGAGGGAGCCCCCGGCCCAGGGCCAGGGGAAACACTCACTTATGCTCCACAGGAGGGGGGAGCAGCGGCGGCGTGCAGGCCGGGGAGCCACCCGCGCGGCTCGTTAGCCGCGCTTTCATACAGCTGTGGCGGAGCGACATCAGAGAGAGGCGCCGCTCAGGGGAAATAAAACGCGGCCCCGAAGACAGAGGGGGCGTGCGGCGGGAGGACGTGGAAACCGGGAGGAAGCCCGGAAGTGGAACCAGGCCCCTGCAAGGGGCCTTTGCCATGGGCCAAACAGGCTGCAGCCACGCCGGGAGCAACGGAGGCTGGGAGAGCCGCGCCGCCGTGGAAGAGCGGCAAAATTGACGAGGGGGCCGGCAGAAGCTCCAAGGAGGAGCCCAGAGAGAGGGCCAGCTGGAACCACCGGTGAGGTAACTGGGAACGAGTGGGCAGAGGCTCCGGGGAGGAGCCTAGAGCGGGAGCCGGCGGGAACTCCGGTGAGGATGACCCGGAGGTGTATATTGAGGCCTTTGAACGGCATGCCCTCGTGGCAGGGTTGGATAAGAGATCCTGGGCCAGCCAGCTGGGGGCCTTAGTAGTGGGCAAGGCCCAAGCCGCATACCGGGCCCTGTCAAGGGAGGATGCCCTGGACTACGAGTCTGTAAAGGAAGCCATCTTAAAGCGCTTAGAGATCAACCCCGAGCACTACCGGCGCTGATTCCGAGCTAAGAAGGGCCACGAGATAAGACAGCCGAGAGTGTTGTTACAACAGTTGCGCGACTTGCTGGATAAGTGGGTGAGCCCAGCGGGGCATGACCGAGAGGCACTAGCCGACCAGATCGTCCTGGAGCAGTTCCAGAACGACTTAGAGGAGCGGACGCAATGATGGGTCCGGCAGCATACCCCACAGAATTGTGAGGAAGCTCTGAGGTTGGCTGAAGCTTTCTCTGCCTCGGAGGCGTACTACCCCAGGGAGAGAAGGAGCCAGGGACCCTCAGTGGCAGCCCCACGAGAACTGGAGCACAGGCGTCCGCCCGACCGAGGGACTCCTAGGGATACGGTATGTTTCCGGTGCGGGCAGAAGGGCCATTTTTCCAGAGAATGCCCACGGCAGGCCGCGGAACGGTGGGCCCCGGATAACCGAACAAAAGCCCTAGCGGAGCGGTGGCAAGGTCAAGGCCTCGGCGAGCCTATGGACTGCAGTTATGCGGTCGGCGGAGGGAACGTGGCGTGGAAGCGCCCGGTTGTCACAGCTGGGGTGGAAGGCCGCCCCGTGCAAGCTACTTTGGATTCGGGATGTGCTCAATCCCTCGTCAGGGAAGATTTGATACCACCGTACGGTCAGGGGGCAGCTTCCCCTGTGAGAATTGCCTGCCTCCATGGGGATGCGAAGCGGACCGAGTGCCAATGGGTCCGCCTACAGGTAATGGAGCATCAGGGAGAACTCCTGGTGGGCGCGGTGCCCCGGTTAGCCTGTGAAATGCTCCTGGGGCACGACTGGGCACCGATATATGACGTCCTAGACAGGGTAAGGGACGCAGAAGGGGCCCGAAAAAGGATCCAGAGCCGAGAGGGCTGGTTGGGCGAGCTGGAAGAAGGCGAGGGGCCAACCGATGAGGCGAATATGTTGGACCTCGACAACCTCATGAGTAGTCTCCTGTTCCGTGACGCCCAGGAGAAGGATCCGGAGATTGGGACGCTTTGAGAACAGGCCCAAGGTACCCAGAGGGCCTCTACGTCGACACCGGAAGGACGAGCCCACTTTGAGGTAAGGGATCAACTCCTGCACCGCCTACAGGGGGACAGGGGGGAGGAGGTCGAGGGCCCGCAGCTAGTGGTGCCCGCCCCATTCCGCCAGGCTATTTGGCAGTTGGCGCATGTGAGCCCCGCAGGGGGGCATCTGGGCCGAGACAAAACCTTTGCGAAGGTGAACAGATGGTTTTTTTGGCCCGGGATGAGGGAGGAAGTAGCCCGCTGGTGTGCGGCCTGCCCCATTTGTCAAAAGACAAGAACCGAACGCCCTCCTCAGGCCCCCCTCCAATCCATGCCTGTCATTACCACCCTGTTCACGAGGATCGCATTAGACGTCGTGGGTCCTGTGCCCCGCAGTACCTCGGGTCACCGATATATTCTAGTTATCGTGGACTATGCCACTCGATACCTGGAGGCAACCCCCCTGCGAATGGTAACGGTACCGTGTATCGCGGAGGAACTAATAAATTGGATAGCCCGAGTAGGGATCCCACAAGAAATCCTGACAGACCAAGGGAAAAATTTCATGTCTGGGGTTTTAAGATCGGTATGCCGGACCCTTCAGATAAAGCAGCTCCGCACCTCGGTCTACCATCCCCAGACCAACGGGCTGGTAGAACGCCTTAACGGGACCATAAAACGGGCATTGCGCCGGTGCATACAGGGGGATCCCCGGAAATGGAACCTCCTCCTCCCCCTAATACTATTCACTCTCAGGGACACCCCCCAAGAATCCACAAAGTTCTCACCATTCGAGCTGGTATTGGGGCATCACCCGCGGAGCCTATTACAGGTCCTAAGAGAAGAATGGGAGTGAGAAGAAGGACCCTCCCAGGAGCCGAAGACATACCAGCAGACGTTCCAACAGAGGATCAGATTGGCCCGAGATCTGGCCCACGAGAACCTCAGGGAAGCCCAAACCTGCCAAAAGGGCCAGTACGATCGCCGGGCCAAGGAGCGAGAAGTCGAACCGGGGCAGAGGGTCCTGGTATTGCTCCCCACGTCCACCAGTAAGCTCCTAACGCAGTGGCAAGGGCCGTTCGAGATCCTCCGCCGGGTGGGGCCCATAGATTATGAGGTTCACAGACCCGGACACCTCCGGGAGAAGCAGATCTATCATGTGAACCTCCTGCGGGAATGGCGGGATCCCGAAGGATGGGCAGCCTTTTCCGAGGCTGAGGACGAAGAACTAGGACCCCAAAGGCCGGAGAGAGGGATGGAGCCCGCTTCAGAAAATACCCCAGTCAGGCTGGGGGAGGAACTAACTCTGGCACAACAGCGAGAGGCCCGAACCCTGATAGATAAATTCAGAGGGGTCTTTCGTGAAGAGCCTGGCTGGGTTCGGAATACGTGCCACGCCATCAAAACACCCCCTGGGGCAATAGTGAGGGAGAGATGGCGGCCCATTCCCCACCATCTCTGGGAAACGGTCCGCAAAGAAGTTAGGTCCATGTTGCAACTAGGAGTTATCCAGCCTTCCAGAAGTCCCTGGAGAAGCCCATTGGTACCTGTGCGTAAGCCGGACGGATCATTAAGACTGTGCGTGGACTACCGGCGCTTGAATGCCATGGCGGTCTTTGATGCATTCCCCATGCCTATCGTGGCAGAGCTGGTAGAAAGGATAGGAGATGCGCGGTATATATTAACCCTTGACATGGCCAAGGGATATTGGCAGATTCCGGTAGCCAAGAGAGATCGGCAGAAGATGGCATTCGGCACCCCGTGGGGGCTGTACGAATTTGTTAGGATGCCTTTTGGATTGCACGGCGCCGCCGCAAAATTCCAACATTTGATGGATCAAATCCTGGCGCCCCACACCGAATATGCAGCCGCGTATATAGATGACATCATCATATACACCCGGACTTGGGAACAACACCTGGGAGTCCTTCGGGCCGTCCTCGCAGAGTTGAGACGCGTCGGCCTAACTGCAAATCCTCGAAAGTGCACTTTTGCGCAGAAAGAAACAAAATATTTGGGATTCTTGGTCGGCAGGGGCACAATTAAACCTTTGGCCGACAAAGTAGAAATTATCCGAAACTTTACGGCCCCACAAGATTGTCGCCAGTTACGGTCCTTCCTGGGACTAACCAACTATTATAGGCGATTTGTGCCCCATTTCGCAGAATTAGCAGCACCCCTGTCGGGGGCTCTCAAAGGGCGGAAAACGGGAGTAGTCAGGTGGTCGGAGGAGATGATACAAAGTTTTGAAAATTTGAAGAGGGCATTATGCGAAGAAGTCATAATTCATACCCCTGACTTCCAAAAACCCTTTATCTTGCAGACAGACGCCTCAGAGACGGCGGTGGGTGCAGTCCTCACCCAAGAAGGGGGGGGGGGGGGGGAAAGACCTGTGGCATATGCGAATCGCAAGCTACTACCGGCAGAAAAAAGGTACGCCACTATTGAGCGTGAGTGCCTGGCAATTCGGTGGGCGGTGGATTACTTCAGGTAAGAATTTACACTAGCGACAGACCACGCCCCACTGAAGTGGCTAAGTACGGCCAAGTCCGATAATGCTCGGATCACCCGGTGGGAATTAGCGCTCCAACCGTATAAGTTCCGCTTCACATACCGACCCGGGAAAACCAACACCGTGGCGGACTTCTTGTCTAGGTGTGGAAATGAAGACCAGGCCGGGGACCAAAAGGATCCGGGGAAAGGGTGGACCAACTCTACAGGTACAACCCGCAGGGGAAGCAAAGCAGCGCCCCAAGGCATCTTAAGGGGGGGGGCTATGTCCCAGGGACAACGGGACTAGAGGGAGCCCCCGGCCCAGGGCCAGGGGAAACACTCACTTATGCTCCACAGGAGGGGGGAGCAGCGGCGGCGTGCAGGCCGGGGAACCACCCGCGCGGCTCGTTAGCCGCGCTTTCATACGGCTGGGGTGGAGCAACGTCAGAGAGAGGCGCTGCTCAGGGGAAATAAAACACGGCCCCGAAGACAGAGGGGGCATGCGGCGGAAGGACGTGGAACCCGGGAGGAAGCCCGGGAGTGGAACCAGGCCCCTGCAAGGGGCCTTTGCCATGGGCCGAACAGGCTGCAGCCGCGCCGGGAGCGACGGAGGCTGGGAGAGCCGCGCCGCTGTGGAAGAGCGGCGAAATTGACAAGGGGGCCGGCAGAAGCTCCGAGGAGGAGCCCAGAGAGAGGGCCAGCTGGAACCACCGGTGAGGTAACTGGGGACGAGCGGGCAGAGGCTCCGGGGAGGAGCCCAGAGCGGGAGCCAGCGGGAACTCCGGTGAAGGAACCGGACTGGAGTCAGTGGAAACTCCGGTGAGGGAACCGGGAGAGAGCCGGTGGGAATCCCGGTGAGGGAATCAGGGAAGACCAGGCAGAGACGCCGGCAGGGCGTCGGGGAAGAGGGCCACAAGGGGCAGAGAGGCCCCTCGATGCCCAGTCCTCGTTCGGGGACAAGGAACCAAAGGTCCACGACCAAAGGTGGCGTTGGCCAGGGTGTAGGGGAGGTCAGAGCCCCGTGTGAGCCCGCCCAGGGGCGCTTCAGCACTGGAGGCCGCAGTGAGGGGGACCCCCCTGCTGCAGGCCCGGCCGCGACCGCGGTCGGCGAGTTCCGGGGATTCCCCAGTGAGAGCGGGGTAGGCCCAGTTAGCCAACCGCGCAAGAGTTGCCCGAGAGCACCTTCTGGAGCAGAGGCGGGCACACTATGTTTACACACATTCTTACTAAGAAAAAACAAATTACAATAATTAATAATTACACTTATTTTACTGAACTGTTTTTTAAAGACCTCATCTTGGCCTCTATTTTTGCTGGTTCAATTTGCATATAAAGTTAAATTGCATGTGCGCACACTGTCATTTTGATTTACTGTTTCTATTATTACAGAATTGTTGTTACTATTATTATTATTATTATTATTATTATTATTAACAGCAGCAACATTCTTCTGTGCTTATCACTATGGTATCTGGGCATCTTGCACAGATTACATGGAGACCCCCAATGTTTGACTGAGAAACCAAACACCACGCTCACTTTCAGCTTTAGCAGTTTCCTAAAACATCAGCCTGATCAGATTTATTTATTTATTAGATTTACATACTGCCCTTCCCAACAAAAGTTCAGGGTGGCTTACAATAAGAGGGAAAAATATCTTACAAAAAAGCAGGTAGCATATTAAAATAAGATATAAAACAAAAACTCCACAAATAATCCTGACGGCTAAATGCCTGCCAAATAAGAATAGGTATGCCTAGGCAAAGAAATGCACCTTAAAGCTTTTCCTGAAAGTAGCCGTATTTATATTAAATCTTTTTGGAGGGAGTGAATTCCAGAAGGTACATTCAGGTACAGACATTTCATTGATAGCTTGTGTTAGTGTACTTAATCATCCTGCAGAAATAAAGGCTGATTTTTAAAATGAGACAGCTACCCCAGAGAATGCCTTTATTACTGAGAAATGATGGTCACTGTAACATGTTGGCAAAATCAGATCTGGTGGTAAGGTACTTTGCTCCTAATGCTGTACCAAGATGACGTATTTAAGGTATAGGTTCATCCACGTGGACATATGCAGCGGGCACTGAAATAATAATAAGTTGCTGAATAATGTTCACTCACAATCAAGTTAATTAGGGGCCAAGTTTTACTTATGTGCAATCATTTTCAAGATTTCAGCATTAATGGATGTTCTACTAGTGCAGGGGTTGACAACCCCCAGCACACGTGCCAAGTATGGCACACAAGGCCATTTTACTCCGCACACCATGTCCAGCCATGGCTCTGGGTAGCTGCTGCCAGTGATAGAGCCTGGGCTGCTCCCAGCAGGGCTTGCAGCATCCCAGCTGCCTGCTGGGAGCAGCTCGGGCTCCCGGCTGGCAGCAGCTACCCAGAGCCAGGTCTGGCTGGAGCCAGGAAGCTCCAAACAGCTGCACTGGGCTCCAGAGCCCCGGCATCAGCTCCGTACCAGTGCGTGCACCCACGCATCGGAGCAGGCAGTGGGGGAGGGGCCTGAGGAAGCACAGCCCTGGTCTCTCTCCCACTCCTGGCATGGAGCTGGTGACTGGGCTCCAGAGTCCGGCGCAGCTATTTGTAGCCAGCCTGAGCTCTGGGCAGCTGCAGCACGCAGCGGGCAGGCTGCAAACAGCTGTGCCAGGCTCCACAGCTCCAGCATCAGCTCCATGCTGGCAGCGACTACACGTGCACCTTGGAGTGGACAGCGCTGCCCCACTGTCCGGTCTGAGGTGCGTGCACAGTCACTGCCAGCATGGAGCTGATGCCAGAGCTGTGGAGCCCGGCGCAGTTGTTTGCAGCCTGCCTGCTGCTTGCTGCAGCTACCTAGAGCACAAGCTGGCTACAAACAGCTGCGCCAGGCTCCACAGCCTAGTCACCAGCTCTGTGCCGGGAGCAGGGGAGAGACCGGGATTGTATTGCCTCAGGCCCCTCCCCCACCACCAGCTCCGACACGCGGGTGCATGTGCTGGTATGAAGCTAATGCCTGGGCTCCGAAGCCCAGCACAGCTGTTTGCAGCCTGCCCGCTGTAGCCGGCCCTGGGTCTAGGTAGCTGCTGCCAGCTGGGAGCCCAGGTTGCTCCCAGCAGGCAGCTGGGATGCTGCAAGCCCTGCTAGGAGCAGCTTAGGCTCCAGCAGCTACCCAGAGCCAGGGTAGCTGCTGACAGCCACAGAGCCTGGGCTGGGGGGCAAGGACTTTGGGTGGGGGGCATAGGGCAGCAGGGCTGGGGGGCAAGGGGCAGTAAGGCTGGGGGGCGGGAGCTTTAGGTGGGGCGCAAGGGGCACAAGCAGGGTATCCTGCCATGTACCCCCTGCCCTCATTTTGTTTTTCTGGCATGCCAGCACTCCGGCACCTTCCAAGGTAGGTATTGTGATGTTTTTCAGCACTCCGGCCAAAAAACATTGCCTACCCCTGTACTAGTGGATCCCATACACTGATTGACTGATTCACTCACATTACTGAGTCAGTTCCTTCTCTTCTTCAGATTTTTTCCATTTCTTAAAACAAGTCTTTCAAATTGCCTCAGATGAACTTACTGTAAAATGGAGATTACCTACTTTGCCATATATACCAATACTTGGCTAATCATGTAAAAATCCAGTATACCAGATGCAGCACATGTGGCCACTACCTCTGCGCTTTCATTGCTCTACTCTTTAAGTTAAGGATGGAGAGCAAACTTTAAAGGAAAACTTTCTGCACACCTACAAATTAATATTTCTTTTCTACCCTTCATAGAATAATGTCATATTGAAATAGGAACCCATCTTAACCTATACATCACCCTTGACTATATTTATCTTCATACTTTAATTAACAAAAAGGTGTTCATGAATCAGCTGAAAAATCTCATTTCGTAGTTAGATGACGCATTTTCTTCAACTAAACAACAGTCCCCAGTTACAAATGCCAAACAGGAAGAGCACATCTGTGAAAAACAAGCCTCTTACACTGAAAGAATGAATAATGATGATGTGTGGGTTGTGCTTTCTATACAACAAACTCTGGGAAGACCTTTCTGTGAACAGCTATCTGATAACAATTGAAGAGGCTTTGGTGTTCCTACTTGCCTCCCACAACCCTTTGTATCAGCCGCTTAGCAAAAAGAGTCTGACAGTAAGATTTCCTTTGTCATTTGAAATTTCAGGTACTGTAACTTGCCTCAGTGGAGCAAAAAGGCACTTTCTACCCTGTGAGTAAAGCTCATCTGTATAGAAGACATGGATCGTCTCGGTTGCCAGTTTCAGATCATGGCACATACTCCCACAGGAACTAAAGACCATCACAACTATCCTGTTGTTTCCAACAAGTTTCTCTTGTACCTCACATTCAGTGGACATTTATATTCCACTGACATGTAAAAATACCTTAGGTCCAAATGTAAAATATTAATATAAGCAAATATATCTTAGCTGACAGGGCCTTCTCTTCCTGCCATAAACTTTTTATCCATGTGGATTAATTTTAATGGTTCACTGTAATCATACATGAAGTATATCCATCATGTTAAGACTGCTACTGAGAGATGATAGCATTAATACTGGCAAATTCACATCTTCTCTTTCCCCAAATTTAATTATGCCAGTATCAAACCTACACACATGAAGATTCTGCTACATTTGTGTAATGCAGCTACATAGAAATAAAGCAACGTTAGTCCTGAACTCTAGAAAAAAAAATCACAGAAAGCAATGTTTCCAACAAGTTTCTCTTGCCAATACTAGTGGCGCTGGCAAGAAGCAAACTTCTGTAGACAAGAGTAGCATCCCCTCCAAGACTGGGGTAAGAGGAAACTTTTCATTCCCAATGAAAAACACAAACATTTCCCAAACCATAAAAACAGACAACCAGGGCTAAGGTCAGTTCTTGGATTTCTCAAACTGAATCTGACCAACTTTTCTACCATCCAAAATCGCAGTCATTAGATAAGTGATCAGTAAGTCCTTTTACAATGTATTTATTCTCCTCAACCTCACTTATATACTTTAAATGGCTGTAGCTTCACGGTGTAACTTGCATTTTTCACTTCTGAGAAATGAACACACCTCAGGTGAAATAACCATGAATACTGCTGTAATTGCCGTGTGTTTCACCCCTTCCACATAAAAATAATGCAAATTCAATCTTTCTGTTGACTTCTGCGTGTGTGACTTTCCATACTCCTTTTTGCCTCAGATTGTCAAGGACAATGCAACACTGCTTTGAACACAAGATCTGCGCAGATTTTTTACATCCAACTTGCATATATGCTGAGGACAAAATGATGGTTTTACAGAAAACTCTGAATGGGATGATTAAAGCACAGATCTTTGAAGCAAGAAATCAAGATCCTCTTACTGTCCATTACAATCATGCCATGTGACCCCTGTAAAAGCAGCTGCGCTCTGCGTTTCAAATCCTGCATCTGTAACATGGGATAAATATCTGCCTCATAGATGTTCCAAGATTTAATTAATTGGTGTTTGCAAAGTTTTTTGAGCTTCTGAGATAGAAGGCACCACAAAAGCATAACTTTTTCTTCATTTGTGTCTCTGTTTTTAATTATAAGACAACTGCAAAAGCTGTTCACCAGCTCTAGCTTCTCTTAAAGTAATTGCTAAAGTAAAGCTACTCCTGCCTTTAACTGCAGAAAAATCCTCCCACTACTTCCATCCTCCCACAGGTATTATTTTGCAACAATGCAATATGCTTAGAGCCACAGCAGGATGAGATGTGACTGCAACCCAGCTTCTTTCCAGGCACAAGCCTCTCTCTCACACACATACAGTAATATTGATGCTCTCCTTCACTGCAGGTTTGGAGATCCAAGCACATTTTACTTCTTTAGGGACTACCTAAAGTAGTATGCAGACCTGTGTGTGGGAAATAAGCAACAGAGGCAGGTAAGCTCTTTCACAAAACTCCTATGTGTATGCCAATATAATTTAAAATAAGGTTGATTGAAAAGGAAAGGAGATGATAGACTGTGTAAACAGAATGGCTTCTAAATAAATGTAAGCCACATACCTGTTCCCCCAGTCATGTGTTTTTTTTACCATCCTAAGAGAAAAGGCATCAAGTTAAGTGAAATCTGCAGAGCTGTACCTCAGCTGATTCCACTTTAGCATTCTCCTAGATTTTGATCAGGCTGTTTCTCCGTTTTCTTAAACTGTGTACAGACATTTGCCAAAGTTAAGGGGAGGTTAGATGGAGAGAAAAATGGCCACCTGATCTAAGGTAAGTCAGGATGGGGGAGATTAATGGGAGGAGGTTGAGAGGATGGGGAGGCAGGCAGTGTCCACAGGGGAGCTAGGGGGTCAAACATGGTCCATGGGGGGTGGAAATCAGGAGGGCAGACAGGGTCCACAGGGAGGTTGGTGGGGTCTGGGAGGGCTTGGTAGGATCAAGGGGGCTCACAGGGTCCGTGGGAGGGTGGGGAATGGGGGGGGGGGGTGTTCTCTTCCCTAGTCCCCAAGACTAGGGGCTATTTTTAGCCTCACAGCTTCCAAACAAATAATGTCCCCACTGTACCTTCCTCTCCACCCCCACCCCCACCCCTACTTACTTGCTTGGCTCCCAGCACTGGCAAATACTGGGGAAACCAGCACTGGGAGAGGCTTGTAGGATGCGGGGGTTTGCTGGGCTGGGGGGAAGGAGTTGTCCATCTGAGGGTAAGGGGGAGGAGCTGGGGAGCTAAAAATAGCCCAGTGCCAGGGAGGGGGTAGGAAAAGCACAGCCCTGTGGCTGGGGCCAGTGGCTAGACTTTCGCAGCCCTGGGGCTTTACTGGAAACTATGGAAATTCAGGGCAGTTAGAGTGACCTAAAAGTGACAAATCTGATCTAAGTTAGCTGTACTTTGGAGTAGGGTTAACTTAGGTCAGGTCAGCCATTTTTAGATTTATCTAACTGACCTGAACTTCTGTACAATACACACTTAGATCCACCTAATTAGTCTAAGGTCCATACCTTAGCAAATTAAGTTAGATCGGGTGGCCATTTTTAACATGACCTAACTTCCCCCTAACCTTCCCAAGGTGTGGGAAGGCAAAGTTTATCCTTATCTACTACTCTGCTGAATATAAGCAGGGGCTGGCAACGTTTTCTGGCAGTGGTTTGAAATGATCTAGCTCACATTTGAGACAAGTACACATTAAGAACTAGCTACCTCTACTGCTTTTCCCTGCTGGTTGGTTACAGCAGGGAGAGGCCCCGCTCCTCTTCCAAAGCCCCAGGTGCCTGACTGTCACACAGTGCAGTGTGGGCAGAGACCCCATGGCCAAATGCTGACAAAGCCCCAGCTCCATAGGCTGGATCTGGCCAATGAGACATAGGTTGCCAACCCCTGGTTTATAGCAAGCTACCAACTTTAGTCTACTGAAGAAATAGCCCCACCAAATAACCAAAAGAACTAACATGAGGGTCTATCTGTGGTGTGTTAAAGCATAATGTATTTGTGCTCCACCTAGTCGCTGAACACAACTAAAGCCAGATTCTGAAACTGGTTATGTGTAGGTATAACCCCACTGACTTCAATGGTCCCTGAAAAGGAGATTTCCTACATGGATCCAGCTATAGGATCAGGCTCCTAGGGCCACAAGTGAGTAAAGAACTAAGGCACATGTTAACATGTAGCTTTGTTAACTAGGGCCTAAGGTTCCAGTTCAGCAGACCACATATTTTGAGCAAAACACTCAAGCATAAGCTTAAGACTCACTGTCTTCAGGGGGATCTAAGCATACATGTGAGTGCCCTTTTAAGGAGGAGCAGACCTAAGCACTTAGGTGGATGAGGTCTTTTTATTCTAGATTTAAAAAGTGTCTAGAAAATATTGCCTTACATTTATTTTAATATAATTATTTAATTTGAGGTTTATAGAGCCAAGCACGAAATATTTATTATTCTACCTATAACAAAAATGATCCATTAACTGTGACAATATTTTTAGTACATATTTTGTTACAAAAGCATCAAGACATGTTATGAATCATTCTGGCATCATATGAGTTAACAGAAGATTATATATTTTTCAGGATTATTAATATTTAGTGTCTTTCAGTAAATTAAAAAATCAAGTTTAACTAAGGTTAAAAATATCTGATGATACAGTACACAGAAGATTGTAAATGTATATTGATGAAGCTTTGCACAATTGACTTGATATTTTTTCGTTAATCACTCACAGAACCATGCCACACATATATCAAGACTTCAGCTCCTTTTTCATCCAATCTTCCAACATTTCATTATTATGGTTACCTGATTAATGGATGCAATAATATATGTGGCATGATATGATATGTTCACATTAAATTTTAATCAAATATTACTAAATTCAGAAAACATTAAGTAAATCATGACTGATGAGGCAATATTGCTGTACTGTCATATTGATGGTTAGAAAAACTCACTACAGAGAGTTACAGATTAAGCATGAGAAGTGAATCTTATGAGGAAAGAAAAGTATCTCAACTTCAACTAGTTGTGTTCTTTTTAAATTGCCTTGCAGCCAAAGGCTGGATGCTAGATCCGTTAAAACTATTCCAGTGTCAGTAACTGGTGTGTGCATTTTCTTCAATTTGAAATCATCTTGCTTTTGCAAATATTGCTTCCATACAAGATCCAGAGTAATGGTGTGGTTCTTCTGTGGCTCTTGCATTCTGGGGAAATTTACTAGGGGTCACTCCTGAACAGAAGACAAACGTAGCGGATGCCAAAATCATTCTAATATTGAAGATGATTTCATGTAAAGTAAATCTTCCACAAGATTGGTAAGGCTTTGTAGAGCTGTGCGAAGCTTTGGTAGCTGATTCGATTTGGAGGAGATGTGGCCTGATTCAGGGAATCGCCGAATCCGAATCAAATCGGGAGACCAATTAAAATCTCTTAATCGATTCAAAGCATCACCAGGGCAGAGGCAGAGCATCACTGGGGCAGGAGCAGAGGCAAGCACAGGCAGAGGAGCTGTGGGAGTAGCCCCCAAGGCTGCCCTGCCTGGCCCCAGCCCCAGTCCCATCCCCTCCCGGTACTTAAAAAAAAACAAAACAAGCCCTGCACTCACCAGTTCTGCCAGTGGCAATTGGGGCCTCTGAGGGCTCATGGCAGAGCCCCCCCACACAGCGCAGGGCAGTGGGGGGAGGCAGGAATTGCTCCCCCGCCTGGCACCTGCGAGGCAGCTGCTCCATGCCACAGGTGCAGTGCGGCTTGGTAGGGTGCTACACGCTGTCTGCAGCTGGGGCAGTTCCATGTGTCAGCCAGAGCCCAGCACCACTCAACCCCAATGGCCCCAGCTGTACCTGCTCCATGGGGCAGATGCCGCATAGGTGTCAGGTGGGGGGGGGTGGCGATCCCTGCTGCCCCCCACTGCCCCATGCTGCACAGGGTGGGAGTCTGCCACGGGCACCCAGAGGCCGCAGGTGCTGCTGGTGAGTGCAGGCCCCAATCGCTGCTGCTGCAGCTGGTGAGTGCGGGGCTTTTTCTTCCCCCCCCAAGTGTCAGGACCAGGCTGGGGCCAGGCGGGGATGGGGTCAGGCAGGGCAGCCATGGGGGCTTCTCCCGTGGCTCCTGCCACCTGGGGAGATGTAGGCACAGCCAGAGGAGCTATGGGAGAACCTGCAGCTGGCCAGCTGTGCCCGCCTCTACCCGGCCAAGCCGAATCTCTGAATCAGCGCCAAATCTTCTGAAGCCAATTCAACCAAATCAATTCAGGACAATGATCCAAATCTCCGAATCGAATCACTGTCCTCCAAATCGGCTGAATCCAAATCGAATACTTCTCTATTTGCACAGGCCTAAGGCTTTGTCTTGAAATACCAGAGAATCTGGCTCTAACTACTGCAGACAGCTATTTGGCTTGCAGCTTTTGTTTTTCACTAAGTTGGGAAGAAAACCACCTATTTTAAGTCTGTATACATTCGTAATAACTTTCATATTATGTTTTGGCTGGTGGGAAAGTGGTGATGTTATTGTGTTTGTATTTTGAAATACAAACAGAATTATAATTGTCTATGTACATTTCTTTTTTTTGTTGTTGTTGGTAAAAAATCTGATCAGAAATCATTTTGCTCCTGCCTCTTTCCCCATATATTCTGTTCTACCTTTACTCCATGAGAGATTCAACATATTAATGGTTTCTTTGGATACTGTTCCTACAAGATTTATAACTGCATCGTTCACACAAACTCAATGCCATGAGTTAGGTGACCTGTCACACACCAACCAGTAAAGGTCAGGTATCGAATATGTAAAGCAGTACTAGTTAAAAAGAGATTGTAAACATGTATCTTAAACAACAGCATTGATGTTATAATGTTGGACTGCTGCAGCCATGATGGTCCAGGAAATGTTGGAGGCAGGGATTTTTGTGGGTGGTATCTTCTTATTGGACCAAATACATGCTTGGGAGACATTCAGACAAGCTTGCCAAATGTTAATTTGTCATCTTGCCCTGAGACTGGATTGAAAGCAGGAATGTTTCTGCTTAGCCTCAAACAGAAGGAATATAAAGAGAATACAATAATCACTAGAGCATGGATATTCAGCTGCTATCTCACACATGCCTAAGTCAAGACTGTTCCTTGACATGCCTAAGTCAAGCCAATTGGTGGCCCCTGAGGGGTTATATTGTGGCTCCCGGACACCTGCCCAGCTGCTGCTCTCCCCATCAACCTGGCTACAACAACAGCTGGAGTCTATGTGAACCCACTCCCTCCCCAGCTCCTGTTTCCTGCCCGTATTCCAGGGGGCAGGGCAAAGCAGCAGCATGGGGACCTTGGGGGTGAGCCTGGGGTGCACAGTACAACAGGGGGTTGCAGATATGGGGTGCAGTGTGGGGACTGGGTTGCAGATATGGGGTGCAATGGTGGGATAAGCATATGGGTGCATGGAGTAGCAGTGGGGGGGGTCATGGGTGCACAGTGTAGCTGTTGTGGGAGAGGTCTCAGATGCACAGTGCAGCGGTGGGGGGAGGGTTGTGGGCACTCAGTGCACTGAGGGGTGCTGGGCATATGGGAAGATGTCATGGGCACGAGGTAAAGCAGTTGGGGGGTGTCTGTAGGGATGTGGCCTGGAGGGGCCATGGCTCACCCTGGTGCAGCCTACAGGGTATGCAGCCCCACTGGTATGGACCTTTTGATGAGGCCCCCAGCTGCTTGGAGGTTGGACAGCCCTGTCCTAAGTTAAGGCATACCTGGCATATGTTCATTCACAGATCCCTTTCTTTCTCCCTTTATCCCCATCAACTCCCCTTCCTAAATTAATTGTATATAGAAATGATATGCTATATCATTTTTCATTTAAAATCCGATCCAAGTCCAATGAAGCCAGGAAAAAGACTCTCCACATGATTAATTGTAATGGAAATATTACCTTTACTGCTGCATCACAAAATTCTGCTCAAGTCAGTGCATAGTATGAAGACTTCCAGTTTTTTTAAGCAGTAAGAAAATTCTCTTCTTGCATCTGAAACCAAAATAGGTAGCCCTATTAATCTTAGAATATCACACTGGTATATAATATTTCCATTTTTTGCATGAAGGATGACTAATGATAAGATCAGAAGTGATTTGGTTCCCTCTTTTTAGTGAACACACATGAAGACATGCAGTGTGGCTACATAGAGTGGTGATGTGTAGGGGGTGCACGGGGGTACATTTGCACCCCCTGAGAATGCTGGTGTACCCCTTGGTTGGCCGTGCTCGCTGCTTAGGCGATGGGCAGGGGGGCCAGGCAGGAGTGCCGGCGCCCCTCCTGCCAGCGTTGCAGCTGATCACTGCAGCCACTCCCAGAAGTGGCTGCAGCGAACTTCCCCCAGGCATTGAGATCTGCCATGGGGGACTGACAGCCCTCCTCCCCCACGGTCAGCACAATCGGCCACAGGGAACGTTCCCCCGGTCGCTGACTCAAGAGGCACCAGTCACCCATGGCTACATATAACATGCTTTTGGTTCAATCCTCAGTGCATAAACTATGTTACAAAAATATACATCTAATTTTTTGCAACAGAATGTCTTGTACTGATTGTTAGAAAATTATCTTCCAAGGATCCCATTTTTTAAAACTCACTGATTGTGTCCAGAAAATCAAGTAGGTGAAATATTTAAATCCATCATGTCTCTGCATCTTAGTACAGGTACAAAATTGTGGAACCAGATGGTAAGGCCATGAGGGAGTTCGGTGCACAGGTGGTATTCTCTTCCATCCTACCAGTGAGCGGACGCGGAAGATGGCATGAGAACTGCATCTGAGAGACCAACTGGCGGCTTCGGCAGTGGTGTCTCGAGGCAGGCTTCGGCTTCCTGGACAATGACCCGCACATCACGACGAGGGACATGCTCAGTTGGGATGGGCTTCACCTGTCCCCCAAAGGTAAGTGTGTGTTTTCTTCTAGGTTGGCAGATCTCCTCCGGCGGGCTTTAAACTAGGCTCACCAGGGGGGAGGGGAAGATGAGGGCGGGGGAAGCTGTGGACCACCAAACCAGGTGGCACCCACAAGGACAGCCCAGCCTGAAGAAAGAGAACATTGGGAACCTGCAAGACGTGGGGCGGCCAGCACTACGGCACAGGTAAGAAACAAGAAGGTAAGAAATAAGGGGCCCCTTGGGACTCAGAGAGGGGGGGCAGCAAAGGCACCAGTCGCAGGGCTCAAGTGCCTATATACTAATGCTAGGAGCATGGGAAACAAGCAGGATGAACTAGCGCTCCTGCTTGCACAAAACACCTACAACTTAGTGGGGCTAACGGAAACCTGGTGGGATTCGTCCCATGACTGGGTGGTACATATTGAGGGTTATAGATTGTACAGAAAGGACAGGGTGGGGAAAAAAGGGGGAGGGGTTACTCTATGTCAATGAGCAATATACGTCAACCCTCATCAAGACGGAATCCAAGGATGAGGAAGTAGAAGGATTGTGGGTTAGGCTACATGGGGGGCAAGGAGAAAGGGATTTGGTGGTAGGGGTCTGCTACAGACCCCCATATCAAGGGGAAGAAATAGATGCAGGGCTCCTGAGGCAGCTCACCGAGACCATAAAAGCTAAAGAGGCGATAGTCATGGGGGACCTAAACTACCCAGACATCTGCTGGGAGACACAGACAGCGAAGTCCCACCGCTCACGCAGGTTTCTAACCTGTGTACAGGACCTCCACCTGACACAGGAGGTACACAGTCCCACTAGGGGGAATGCCATACTGGATCTGGTATTGGCAACGGGGGATGACATGGTAGGGGACCTACAGATCGGTAGCCATCTGGGGGACAGTGATCACCTAACAGTAGAATTCACCATAAGACGTCGAGTGGGTAAGGTAACTAGTAGGGTGAAAGTACTAGACTTTAGGAAAGCTGATTTAAATGAACTCAGGCGATTAGTCAAGGACGCACTGCAGAGTAGGAGTTTTGAAATGATGGGAGCCCAAGAAGGGTGGCTGTGCCTTAAGGAAATGATCTTTCGGGCACAAAGCGAGACGATCCCCATGCAGGGTAAAAGAGGGAAAGGGGCCAGGAGGCTTCCCTGGCTGACCGCAGAAATCCAGGGCAGCCTAAGGGCCAAAAGGGGAGCACATAAAAAGTGGAAACAGGGAGAGATCACCAAAGACGAATATACCTCCTCTGCTCGTGCTTGTAGGGAGGCAGTTAGATGGGCCAAAGCTACCATGGAGCTGAGGATGGCAACCCAAGTAAAGGACAACAAGAAATTGTTTTTTAGATATATAGGGAGTAAAAGGAAGGCCCAGGGAGGAATAGGACCCCTGCTAAATGGGCAGAAACAATTGGTGACGGACAGGGGGGACAAGGCTGAACTCCTCAATGAGTTCTTTGCCTCAGTATTCCTAAGCGAGGGGCAAGACAAGTCTCTCACTGGGGTTGTAGAGAGGCAGCAGCAAGGTGCCAGACTTCCATGCGTAGACCCTGAGATGGTGCAGAGTCACTTGGAAGAACTGGATGCCTTTAAGTCGGCAGGCCCGGATGAGCTCCATCCGAGGGTGCTGAAGGCACTGGCCGACATCATTGCAGAGCCACTGGCGGGAATATTTGAACGCTCGTGGCGCACGGGCCAAGTCCCGGAGGACTGGAAAAGGGCCAACGTGGTCCCCATTTTCAAAAAGGGGAGGAAGGAGGACCCGGGCAACTACAGGCCAGTCAGTCTCACCTCCATCCTTGGCAAAGTCTTTGAAAAAATTATCAAGGCTCACATATGCGAGAGCCCGGCAGGGCAAATTATGCTGAGGGGAAATCAGCACGGGTTCATGGCAGGCAGATCGTGCCTGACCAATCTAGTCTCTTTTTATGACCAGGTTATGAAACGCCTGGACACAGGAGGAGGGGTGGATGTCATATATTTAGACTTCAGGAAGGCCTTCAATACGGTATCCCACCTCATACTGGTGAACAAGTTAAGAGGCTGTGACTTGGATGACTACACAGTCCGGTGGGTGGCGAATTGGCTGCAGGGTCGCACCCAGAGAGTCACGGTGGATGGGTCGGCTTCGACCTGGAAGGGTGTGGGCAGTGGGGTCCCTCAGGGCTCGGTCCTTGGACCGATACTCTTTAATGTCTTCATCAGTGACTTGGACGAGGGAGTGAAATGTACTCTGTCCAAGTTTGCAGATGACACAAAGCTATGGGGAGAAGTGGACACGCCGGAGGGCAGGGAACAGCTGCAAGCAGACCTAGACAGGTTAGACAAGTGGGCAGAAAACAACAGAATGCAGTTCAACAAGGAGAAATGCAAAGTGCTGCACCTAGGGAGGAAAAATGTCCAGCACACCTACAGCCTAGGGAATGACCTGCAGGGTGGCACGGAAGTGGAAAGGGATCTTGGAGTCCTAGTGGACTCCAAGATGAACATGAGTCGGCAGTGTGACGAAGCCATCAGAAAAGCCAATGGCACTTTATCGTGCATCAGCAGATGCATGACGAATAGGTTCAAGGAGGTGATACTTCCCCTCTATCGGGCACTGGTCAGACCGCAGTTGGAGTACTGCGTGCAATTCTGTGCGCCGCAATTCAAGAGGGATGCGGATAACCTGGAGAGGGTCCAGAGAAGGCCCATTCGTATGGTTAAGGGCCTGCAGACCAAGCCCTACGAGGAGAGACTAGAGAACCTGGACCTTTTCAGCCTCCGCAAGAGAAGGTTGAGAGGCGACCTTGTGGCTGCCTATAAGTTCATCACAGGGGCACAGAAGGGAATTGGTGAGTATTTATTCACCAAGGCGCCCCCGGGGGTTTCAAGAAATAATGGCCACAAGCTAGCAGAGAGCAGATTTAGATTGGACATTAGGAAGAACTTCTTCACAGTTCGAGTGGCCAAGGTCTGGAACGGGCTCCCAAGGGAGGTGGTGCTCTCCTCTACCCTGGGGGTCTTCAAGAGGAGGTTAGATAACCATCTAGCTGGGGTCATCTAGACCCAGCACTCTTTCCTGCCTATGCAGGGGGTCGGATTCGATGATCTATTGAGGTCCCTTCCGACCCTAACATCTATGAATCTATGAATCTATAATGGAACTCCTTTGAAAATAATAAATAGAACTACAAGGTATTCAAGTAGCTACTGTTGTCCTCGCATTAAATATTCACTGTCTTTTGGCTGCCCTAACCACTGACCTTATGTGATAGTAAGATAGAATACACGACAGTGCGTTGAGAAGCCATGATCCAAATACACTGTAAGGAAGGAAAATGTGATAGCTGAAGATATGTCATTATTTAATAAATTCGGTAATATCTTACCAAAAATGTATCCTCCATACCTGCCAAATCCTTCTAAATCTTATCATAATTTTAAATGTTTCTTCATCCCAAATTGTCAAAACATTCCCAATGTGCATGGTCTTGCCCACATTTCTGCTACCAAACCAATTTGAAGATACATATCCTCTTTGGGCACAGCCCTGAAATCTGGTTATTTTGAAGACCGAACAAATAAAACCAGACCCATCAGTATGATAGCTGTACAAGTGTAGTGAGAAATAAACTGTCAGGCACATCAGTACATAGGGGAATTCCTTTTGTTTAAAAACTACTTCTTCAAAGGCATAGGCATCCCCATCTCTCTTTGAGGAAGGCACTGTGTGGGAGGCTACGTGGGCTTTTCTACAATGCCACAACTGAGAAGCCTGTCTCTAACTGGTGCTTAACTGAAAATGCACAGTCCAGGCAAAATGCAAAGGCACAAAGAGTAAATAAAGAAGTAGTCAATGCTAAGAAAAGTGTGGGCTGAAGAATTCTGCCTCCTAAGGATGTGACAGTCAAATGAAGCTGGCTCATCATGTGTGTCAAAGGCAGCATTAGACAGGTAAATGGCAATTCTACTCTTCCCTCCTACTCTAAAATTCCACTCTTAAAACACTGAGTATTTCAGGAAGCTTCCTGCTGATTGACACATCCTGATTAGAATTACATCTGAATATACCCTTGTACCAAAAAAGCATTTAACTGATAATTACATAATCAACGTGATATTTTCTGATACACTTCTTATGAGTAAAAAATCTAAAACATATACACACACACATACATATATATATTTGCCACACAGGATTAAGCTGAGAATGTTTAAAAAAAAGTTATCACAATATATCTTCCTTTCCACAAAATCATTAAGCTATATATGTTATATTTCTGGGAGTTTTGTACTGCAACTTTCAGTCTCTTAGGATTCTACTCTTTATAGGCAGCCTTTTTTGTGCAAAATAACAAAGGAGATTCTAAGGTGGTGTGGCACTAACGAGTTGGTTATCTTAGAACCTGTCAGCAAGCCAGTAGATGTCCCAAGATGTCCCTCAGAATGAAATCATGCGCTGATGATTTGGCCCAAACTTAGGTTCTGATGTTGCAGCTGGCTTTATGAAAGGGATTGCCTGTGCCTCCTTGACTATTTATAGTCCACAACAGCTCAGGAAACTAACCCCATGAAGTTCCTTCAGGATAAGAACCTAAAGGAATTTTAGTTTCAACAGAGCTAGAAAGTGGGATTTGGCAATCAAAAGTATTAACAAAATAAAGATTAAACAAGGACCAGTCTTGCTAGCCCCCAGCTTTAAAAAATCATGAGTCAAATGCCAACATCATGAGATTGATTTAAACATTATGAGATTTTTTAAAATAAGATTGGTGCTCTTTTTATTTGAGTAAGGTTTTTGAGTTGTTAGGCTTCATAGTCTCATGTTTTTCTTTAAAACCACAAAGGCTAGAAATGTATTTATTTTTAAAAGTAAGCTGAAAGTCTCACGTCATAAGCTGATTTAAGAAAAACACAAGATATTGCCATATCCATGATATAATTATAAGAGCTGGAGCACAGAAGCCTGTGTAAATCAGCTTGTGATCTTCTCCTCTTTCTCTGTACTTAACTCCTTGCAGTCTCTCCCCTTCAGGCTCATTTCTCTGAGGGCGCTGACAGATGTGCAGCTCCCTGCTGTAACTCATGGCACTTCACAAAAAACACCACGAGTTATAGTGACCCCCACCCAACAGACATTCGCTGTTTGGGGACCAGGGGGAGAGTGGAAATAGAGATCCATTTTGGAACTGATCCAGCAGAGAGAGGCTGTATAGGTCTGCAGCCTCTTCCCTAGCCATACCACTCCCCACACCCAGCTCCAATGTTGTCTGCAAGATGGGAGGGAGGAGGGGGAAGAAGAGCTATGGTCTGGGGTTTGTGGGGGCAGGTGGATTGGAGCCCCCTGATGCAGGGAAACGTGCAGGGACAAACAGATGTTAATGAAGGTGCTCTGCTTTGGAACACCTTCGTCTGAACCCCATTAAATGCAGATTAATTTGTCACGTGATGGGCACTTCTAAAGCGCTCTGCAGCCGTACACTTTTGTCAGGGCATGGGTGCAGAGCACTTTCAAGGGGCTGATTGCATAACAAATGTCACTTCTGTTAGTGTCCTGAGTGGTGATATAACCACTTATTTATTAATGTCTCCAACCTGGCCTACCATGTCTTATCAAGAGCTGACCCGCAAAGATGGCACAGAAAAAACCTCCAAACACAGGGCTCTAAAATGTGAGAGAATTTGTGTAATTCTGACCACCCCCGCTATCCCCCAGCAACTGCTTGTTCTTTCAGAAAAGCAATCAAGAAACCAGTAAGTATAAAATGTTAATGGAATTATAACATTTTCCTTCCAAAAGTCTCAAAGAAAATTCCAAAACACTAAATTGTACTGAAAAGAGAGGGAAAGGGCTCCTTTGGATTGTTTATATATGGAGGTATTAGGACAAGTTTTGCTGTGCAAATCACTACAAAATAAAATATCACACTAGGAAATTCTTAAATAAATATCACGCCAGAGAAAAGGCTTAAGGAATAAAACCTCTTTCTCTACATAACATACCTATACTGCAGCAGATCAAGAAACACTCTTTATGGTCCGCAATGAGAAGGTACCCACTCATATCGCTGAATGGGGGCATGGCCAATCCCTTGGATGCATATTGCTATTGATAGTTTGTTGGAACTGTAGTAAGGAACACTGCAGACTACATGGACACCTGAGCAACATTATCTTATGACAGTGCAATTTTATGATATTTAATCAGCTGATGCAACTTTCCTTTCCCAAACCATTTCTCCCACAGTTGCTGAATTTTGTTTTTTGGCTGTAGTTTTATTGGTCTAAGGACATAGGCAGGCAAGCTTCTTTGGGTAGATGTTATATCTTTTATTAGATTAACCAAATAGCTGCAAAAAAGTTCTTTGCAAGCTTTTGACAACAAGCACCCTTCTTCAGGCATAGGGGATCTCCAAGGAATTAGGGCACTATTTTATCTGTTTTATTGAAGAAAACATCTTATGAATTGGTATTTATCTTAACTTCTCCTACGTCTCTTACAAAATGAAATTAAAATTAAATTAATTACTCTTTCTTGACACTTGTTTATGGAAAACGTTCCTCAAAACTAATGATTTTATTTCTAGGAAATTGTTCAGCATAACAGTCTATTTTTAGAAGAACTGTGCTAATTATTGAGAGTTGGTAAGCACATAGGAGGCAATAGTTATTCTATCTCCAGTCATAAATTAAACTTTTTGCATAATGTATTGAAAAAACATGTAACAAGGTAAGTTTACATATAGAAATTTTTTTCCAGGTCTGAAACTTAGCAAAGAGAACAGCAGTTAATAAAGTGGAGAGAAATGTAAGCAACTTGATAGGATATTGTTTCACTGTCATTGTGTAACTAGCAAAACCCCCAGTTTCTGTTTTTTTAAAATGCATTCCCTCCCCTTCCCCAACCATTTCTGACTTTGTCTCTCCCTCTCTGTTCCCTATAGATAAGTATAAGTGAGCTAAGACATAGGATAAGCTTCAGCATTTTATTTTGGTAATAAGTTGTACTTGTTTTGTTTTTTCTCCTTCTTTATATTGTATAATTATTATATTTATATTGATTTTTACTGTTCTATATTACTGTTTTACTGATACTATATGATTTGGCCTACATATGTAAGTTAGCATAAGTCATGTCAAGTTTCCATTTTGTTTGTCAAGTGTCCATCCTGTCCCCAGGCCCAGTTATATAACCCATGAGTCACACCTACTACTCCTATGTAACTTGGTTCCTAAATGAATGGGAATGAATGAGGGTGCTTGAGAAACAATGGCAGTAGGTCTAAAAATAGCTCCCTCTGAATGACCAAACCATCAACACCAATACCTGGACCAGTGACCCAGTCCTTCGAACCACCCTCAGCATTCAAGAAACAAAAGATGAGGCAACCCACCATAGTGCCAAGGCTGCACATGCTCAGTAAGGACATCTGGAACCCTCTGGAACAGGACTGACCTTGCCTGGACAGGCCCTCCCCATAGGAGATCAGAAGTAATCTGCCCCATAAAAGGGGTAGTGAAGACTGACTCCATGGGAAACCCTCTCCATCTGGACCAGCACCATGCCACACCACCTATCCACCCAGAGGCCCTGCTGGCAACCCCGCTCTGGACAACACCTACTGGACAAAGACCCCTTTCCAGCCTGAATAGGTAGCTATCACCACCCCCACTCCCCCACCTTAAGCCAAGGACTTGGACTCTGCTTCTCTTCCCTACCTGAACTCCAGCCCTTCCACTAAGTTGCTTTCTCCTGCTGCCATTGTGAATGCTTGTGTGTGTGTATGTGTGCACATGTGCGTGAACCAATAACTTCATGGGGCTGTATAGTGTGTCTGTTTAATAAACCTGTTATTTGGACCCCTGAGTTGGGTTTTGCTTTACTGTGGTTCAGCCCTGCTCCAATCTCTGCTCCTCACCCTATAACTTCTGTCTCATTTCTCCCTCTCCTGTTTCTGGCTCACTGCCACCTCCAGCACCTGTCCTGAGCTCCTCTCTGCCTCCAAACCCCCTGTTTCTTTGCCACTGCCTTCTCCCCACTGCCTTTCCCCCTGAGCAACCAGGTTTCTGCCTCAGTTTCTTTCCTGGCTGTCTCCTCCTTGCCATCAGGCTTCTTTTTTTTTTCCCCCTGCCATGCAACAGTGACCTCGATTAACCCTGGGACCACTTAAGATTAAGTAAACCCAAGCCTCAGTTCCTCAGTCAGCTTCTCTCTAGTCTACCAGTTCTAATCCCAGTTCTGGCAACTTTCACTCCCTACACTTTAACTCTCTCTCTTTCACCTGAACCTTCCCCCAAGTATCCCAGGTTCCCCAAGCACACACATACATACCATACCATCCAGGTTAGGAACTTACCTATGTGTAGGTGGGTTGTATGTGTGTGAACTGATGAGTGAGTGTGTGTGTGTGTATGTATGTGTGTATATATATATATCATTGTGTGCGTGATATTTCATGATATCTCATTGTGTGCGCTCGTGGCGCATGGGCCAAGTCCCGGAGGACTGGAAAAGGGCCAATGTGGTCCCCATTTTCAAAAAGGGGAGGAAGGAGGACCCGGGCAACTATAGGCCAGTCAGTCTCACCTCCATCCTTGGCAAAGTCTTTGAAAAAATTATCAAGGCTCACATTTGTGAGAGACCGGCAGGACAAATTATACTGAGGGGAAACCAGCACGGGTTCGTGGCAGGCAGATCGTGCCTGACCAATCTAGTCTCTTTTTATGACCAGGTTACGAAACGCCTGGACACAGGAGGAGGGGTGGATGTCATATATTTAGACTTCAGGAAGGCCTTCGATACGGTATCCCACCCCATACTGGTGAACAAGTTAAGAGGCTGTGACTTGGATGACTACACAGTCCGGTGGGTGGCGAATTGGCTGGAGGGTCACACCCAGAGAGTCGTGGTAGATGGGTCGGTTTTGACCTGGAAGGGTGTGGGCAGTGGGGTCCCTCAGGGCTCGGTCCTTGGACCGATACTCTTTAATGTCTTCATCAGTGACTTGGACAAGGGAGTGAAATGTACTCTGTCCAAGTTTGCAGATGACACAAAGCTATGGGGAGATGTGGATACGCTGGAGGGCAGGGAACAGCTGCAAGCAGACTTGGACAGGTTAGACAAGTGGGCAGAAAACAACAGAATGCAGTTCAACAAGGAGAAATGCAAAGTGCTGCACCTAGGGAGGAAAAATGTCCAGCACACCTACAGCCTAGGGAATGACCTGCAGGGTGGCACGGAAGTGGAAAGGGATCTTGGAGTCCTAGTGGACTCCAAGATGAACATGAGTCGGCAGTGTGACGAAGCCATCAAAAAAGCCAATGGCACTTTATCGTGCATCAGCAGATGCATGACTAATAGGTCCAAGGAGGTGATACTTCCCCTCTATCAGGCGCTGGTCAGACCGCAGTTGGAGTACTGCGTGCAATTCTGGGCGCCACACTTCAAGAAGGATGCGGATAACCTGGAGAGGGTCCAGAGAAGGGCCACTCGTATGGTTAAGGGCCTGCAGACCAAGCCCTATGAGGAGAGACTAGAGAAACTGGACCTTTTCAGCCTCCGCAAGAGAAGGTTGAGAGGCGACCTTGTGGCTGCCTATAAGTTCATCACGGGGGCACAGAAGGGAATTGGTGAGTATTTATTCACCAAGGCGCCCCTGGGGGTTACAAGAAACAATGGCCACAAGCTAGCAGAGAGCAGATTTAGATTGGACGTTAGGAAGAACTTCTTCACAGTTCGAGTGGCCAAGGTCTGGAACGGGCTCCCAAGGGAGGTGGTGCTCACCCCTACCCTGAGGGTCTTCAAGAGGAGGTTAGATGAGTATCTAGCTGGGGTCATCTAGACCCAGAACTCTTTCCTGCTTATGCAGGGGGTCGGACTCGATGATCTATTGAGATCCCTTCCGACCCTAACATCTATGAATCTATATACGAATTAGTGATCTGTGTATGTATACTGAGTGTGCTGGTATTGACAATTGATTTTTGTCTTATGTTTAGTGTGTATGTGCTTGAATTGGTGATAGGTATGCATGTGCCTAGGCTGGTTTGGATGTGCATGTGCCTGAGCTGGTAGTGTGTGTGCGTACGTGTGTGTGTGTATGCACCTGATTTGTGTGTTTGTATACGTGCAATTTTGTCACACCCTCTTGTCTAACAGCTCAATATTGAGATCCTGAGAGTTGGCCTGACCTCACAGGGTAACATAACCATAAACTCATCCTACATAATACCTAATTTAGACCCAAGTCTGCAGCTGGATTAGTACATCTTGGAAAAGGATCATCGATAGATTATGTGAGAGCTCAGGTACCAGAACGTGTAGCAGAATCAGTAAAATATACTAGGTCAGTAAAACATGCCGCATTTGGAAAACACATCTTAATACTTCACGAACTAAAGGGCTCAGCACTAGACTCTGCAAGGTGCCTCATGAAAAAGTAGCATGGGATCTTACAATTAATTTTTTTTGCGGTAATTTAAGAGTGATATTGTATCCATGATGGATCAGAAATGATGCAAGAGGCAAGGATTTCTCAGGGTGATACCTTTTATTGGACCAACTACGTAGCTGGGATAAAGTTAGACAGGCTTTTGAAAGCAAGACATTCTTCCTCAGGTCTCTGAACATACAAGGGAATAGCAAGAGAATACAGGAAGCCAATGGCTTCCTATATTCAGAGACGTGAGCAAGAGTGTCCTGCATTCGAAAGCTTGTCTAACTTTATCCCAGCTATGTAGTTGGTCCAATAAAAGGTATCACTTTAAGAAATCCTTGCTTCTCGCATAATTGCTGCACCATCATGGCTACAACATCATTCTTCCACTATTGCGAAAGGAACGGGTCCTCTAAGACTGTGCTATGCTTACTTTCTTCCTCAGGTCTCTGAATGCAAGAAGCCAACTTTGGCTTCCTATAGTCTCTCCTATATTCTTACAGTCAAAAGCTTGTCTAACTTAATCCCAACTATGCCGTTGGTCCAATAAAAGACATCAAAAAAATGCTTGCCCCTCATTCCTTTCTGCAGTGAAAAGAGTATGGGGTAGTTTGAGGCAAGGGTTAGAAAAGTGGCTTGGAGGAAACAGGATAGTCCAGAGGGTACCTGGGGGTACCCGTGTCCTATTGTGAGCAAGGGGTGGGCCGCTTCTGAATACAGCTGCCACTGATGTAACATCAGGAGGCAACACTCTCCAAGTGGCCCCTGGCCCCTACCACCAGCACATCCCTGTGCTAATGACAGGGAGGCAGAAAGGCCTGACACTGTGGGAAAGTTGGGGCTGAAGGTCCTGCTGAATTGGCCTGAGTGCAGCAGCAGTTAGGCCTGCAGCTCCTCCACCTGCACCTCCTCCACCTTGGCTGGTGCGCCCTGCCACTGCCCTAGACAGCTCGGGTAGTCTCAGAGCTGATGGAGGCAGTAAGGGCTGCTCAGGGGCCACCTGTGCAGCTCGGTTGCAACTTGCCCAGGTTCCCGGCAGCAGGAGGAGGGCACAGCAAGTTGAGCCTGGTGCAGGTGAGAGGCTTGGAGCAGGTCCGCCTTGCAGGACACGGCAGGGCCTGCCTGCGCAGCTGCTCAACCTAGGGCCCCGGAGGGCCGCAGCTGGGTGTAGACTCGGGCTCGCACCTTCCACCTTGCTAACGCTGACGTCAAAGATGATGTCAGGAGGCAACACTGGCCACAACCACCCTGCGCGTAAGAGCGAGAGCGAGCGGGGCGGGGCCGGGGCGCGGTAGCGCTCCAACTCCGTATCACGAGTCCTTCCCCCTGGGGAGCAGGCCAGGCACCTGCCGACTGCCCCTTCCCGGCCGCGATGGCTTCCTTGGTGTCACTAAAGGAGCAGGAGCCGCCTGCAAGGGCACCGCTTCTCCACGCAACTCCCCAGGCGAAGGCGGCCCCGAGCGGCGGCGCCGGGGAACGCACGAGGCCGCCGTAGGCTTGTCCCACTGCGCCTCCGTAGTGGCCTGGGGTAGGACCACGTCCCTCCCCCCGCGCTGACTGTGTCACAGCCGCACCCTCTCCCTAACTGTCGCCGCGAAGTGGGAGGCGGACCCTGAGTGGGCGAGGCTCCGGTCGATCACGTGGAAGGGTTGAACCAATGACAGCCCTGGAGTTGCCGCCGGCCACAGTAACCGGGCTAGCAGGATTTACCCTGTTAGGAGGAGCCTCTCGCGAGACTTCTGCGCGGCTCTTGCGCTCGGTGACGACACTGCGGTGAGCGCCAGGCGGAAGCGTGCCCGTGTTTATAGCGCGGGCCGGGCGGGGGGTGCCGTGGGGTTGGGCCAGTGCCTATGTGCCTGCAGCCGGCGCCCATGGAGGTGATGGACGGGCCCCTCAATTTGGTGAGCGCGCGGCGGGGCGGCTGCTCCGTCAGCCCGCTGGGCCCGCTCCGGCCGAGCCCTGGCGGGGAGACGTGTCCGGCTCGGGGGGGGGGTCGGGGCCGTTACACCGGGGTCACGTCGAGAGGCGGTGGCGGCAGCTGCGGGCGAGCGATCACGGGGAGCGGGTCCTTTGCGTGGCCCAGCTGCAGCCCTCAGGCGCAGCGCCCCTCGCTGCCGGTGGTGCTATTCCACAAACAGCGCCTGGCTCCTTGGGCGGCGCCACGTCTCTCGGGTGGGCAGGGGGCTCTGCGGCCTGGGAGCGCCCGGCCTCGGCATCATGGGAAAGGGCAGAAGCTCTCAGGCAGGCCCGGGGAAGTGCTTCCCAACCTGTGCTCCGGGGGACTGCACCTGCCGCTTATCTGCCTCCAACTGTCCAGCATCATTTACCTCTTGTTCTGCAGCTACCGGCCTTTCTGGTCACGGAAACATCCCCTGACTTTTTATTTAATCTTACTGAGCACTTGGCCTCTCCTGTGGCACCAACCACCACAGATACTGCACTCCCAGTTAAAACCAATATTCATACATTTTTGCACTGATTCTTGTCTGCAGGCTGTTAGCATGCAACTCAGATATTAATTGACTCGGATATTAATACCAGTTGTATTTTCCTCTCTAAGCTGTTCAGGGTTTAATTCTGAGACAGTGTCCAGTGACTCAAAGGAGTTAAGGAGACCTGCCAGCTTTCCCACAAGAGGATCCTTGTGTCAGTTCTCATGCTGCAAGTTGAATGTGAGCCATTTGCCAGTGGAAGGAGGTAACATGGCTGTACCACACTATGCTCCAGCGATCTCCAAATCATGCAGCTGCCTTTTGAAACAATGGCCACGTTGGCATACTTCAAAAGAGCATAAGGACATGTAATTTATGGCAGGGCTAAAATAGCCTCTCTTGAGCTCAGAATTAAGGAGCTGTGCTCACATCTGGCACTGACCAAAGTATGTAAAGAGAGAAATGAAATTGAGTCTTTGTTCCTGGAGCGCCTTCTGAGAAAAGGAACTGGGGTAGTTGGAGTTGAACCAAAATGTTAAAGACGAGGCTATACTTGTGAGTTACATAAAGGCACTGTGTTTTCAGTTCCAGTTTTTAAATATCTAACACACAGGTTTCTTAACTAGTCCTGCAGTCTGGCAAAGGCCTTTGTAATTAACATGTTACAATTTACAGGTACCTGTTACAGTTAACTTGGCAAAGTACCCAAAGTGTACAAAGTGGAGGTGCATTGCTGTATTGGTCCATATCCTATCAGCACCGATAAAAGGAAAACTGACGTTATCAGCAATTGGCTTTTTGGCCAGTGTAGTCAACAATGTCACCGATAAATACCACATGCATGGGTGCAGCTGCAGCATGCACGCAGCCAGGAGTGCAGCCTGGCAGCTTGGAGAACAGCCTCCTGCCAGTAAGTCTGGGGGGAGGAAAGGGCATGGGGGGAACAGTAAAAAGGGACAGATGGAGGCCCCCTCAATGAGGGAGGGGGTGGGGCTGGGGCAGGCACTGCTCAGCTGGGCTAGGGTAGGGTGTAGGAGAGAGCTACAGGCAGCTCAGGTGGGGGATGCAAGGGGGTGGGAAGGCAGGGGCAGCTCCTGGCTGCTGTGCAAAACCCAAGGGAGGCGTGGGGGCATTGGCAACATGTAGGGGGTGCACGTGCACCCCCTGAGATCGGCTCTGCACCCCCTGGAAGCGCCAGTGGTGAAACTGGAAGTGTACCACCAGATTTGGGAGGCACCAGTCACCCATGCATTGGGGGCATGTTCCCCCTGCGTTTGTGCATGGGATGAGGGTAGGCTGCCTGCTAGGGCTGCATCGGCCTCTTCCTGGCAGGGGGGCTGAGCTGGGGTTGCGCTCAGGGCAGGCGGTGGTGGCACTGGAAGGGTGGGACTACAGCAAATTTTGGGGTGGCCGGCCCCCTCTCCCAGCACTGTGGCCACCCCACCACGAAGAGGCCACCACAGCCCTCAGCAGGCAGCCCACCTTTGCCCCAGACACACATCTGGGGGGCACATGCCCCCCATGCCTCCCCCAGGGCTGCATGTAGCAGCAGGGAGCTGCCCCCCCCTCAGATGAGACCTCTGCAGCTCTGTCTCACATCCTGCCCTGGCTGGGCAGAGCCTGCACCTGCTCCAACCACACTCCCTCCCTCACTATGGGGACCTCGATCTGCCTCTCCCATGCCCCTTCTCCACCACAGACTTACCAGCCGGATGCTCCTTTCCAAACTGTGGGGCTGTATATTGGCAATCAGATAGGCATTGGCCGATACGGCTGGCTAGTAACTGGTGGTTGGTATCAATCAAAAAAATATTTATTAGTGCACCCCTAGTACAAAGGTAGTGCTTCCAAATATACATTCTTACATGGGTCAGTAGTGCCCCACTTAAGGCACCCATTCATTTATTACTTCTTAGGTACTTCTGGTGGTCTTCAGTTTGCTCTTCCATATTAAACTACTATAAATTTCATCTGGAAGTGTGATCATGTTTATAAGTACTGGCCTTTGTATCGATCTGTATCATCTCAGTAGTGGGGTTTGAGGTGAGATTAGTTAAAATCTGCTGCAATGATTTAAATGGGATTTAGGCATCTGAACATCTCTGCAAATCTGGATTTCAATATGTACCATTCAATTAATGGTACTGAATTGTACCATTTTCTGTCTTTAACTGGGAATGCCTTCTGCATCTGTTTGTGCATTTTAATCTTAAGAGTTTTTAGTTTCCTCACTTCAGGGTTTTGACTGGCTACTTCACAAAATCCTGTATTACTTACAGATGTGTTGAGAATGGCTTCTCCTTTCTTTCACAAAAAACTTAACACTATTGTGTGGTTCACTCACAGGCTCTAAAGAGAACAGTCATGCTTTTGGCTTTTGTACCTTTTCCAGAGAACAGCAACATTTTCCTGGCTCCAGAGTTTCTTTAAACCCTGAGTTAGTGGATTTCTCTAGCCCTGATCTTAATCTTCTTAAGGATACCAGGAAGATAACCCTACATATACGGGAATTGGGTTATATCTTAGAATTGGTATCCAGATAGATTCTACTGCTTTGGTTCCACTCAATCTGCTTTCTTCCACTCAATCTCATTTCCTATGTAATCTTTAGTATAATACTACTAAGCCTCTTCTGTTTACCTCCTGTATGTCAGTGTATATTTTATAAACAAGAAATACTTAAATGCTTCTTGGTCATAATTTTTTTCACTAGTTTCTTAACCTGCAAAGGACATTGTTGAGGACTTGAAGAGCTCTTCATCTAAACTAGACAGGCGGGGACATTAAAGATGATTCACTGTGTGTAGGTCACTATAGTTACCAAGTTCTTTAAAAGTTAGGATTTAGAGACTGCTTAGGTTTAAGAGGAGGTGTTAAAAACCCATATAGAAAAACAAGCTATGGAAATAATTTGGCATTCCTGCTTTTACCATATAATGATATGGGTGGAATGGGGAAGGAAAAGGCTAAGGGAGAACTCCATGAGTGTTCAGGAGTTATGCTATGCTAATAAAAGCTGTGTGCACTGAGCACTTTACTTCCAGAGCAATTTGGAGAGCTTCTCCACAAGTGACAGATTCCTATTCTATTCTTTCAGTGAAGGAGAGGCTGCAGAAGCATGCCAAAGGGCTACACTATGAATAACCATGGGGTGAGTAACCAGCTTGCTTAGCCACCCTGCATATGAGAAGCAGCTGAAGCAGAACCAGTGCATCTGCCTGCATAACATAATGTAGGGAGACGCACCATTTTTTGCCACAAGCCAAACCCGCAAGAAATAAAGCGGAAGCAGTACACCTACCTGTATAATATAATGCAGTCATACAGGCTGCCTGTGTGGCAGCTCTTTCTCAACGGGGCTCCATGTGCTTCCTAAAAACCAAGGCGCATAGGGCAATTTCACTCTGCAGCAGTGACATCATGACATCCCTGGCAGGTTCTCATGGTTGTCTCATCCCTATTGAGAACCACTGTTCTAATCCACGTGGCTATTAGATTAAGTCAGTGACTGCTTCCTTTCAGTAAGCAAGAGCTGATGATACAGCTGTGTTGAGATGTTCAGAGAGGTCCTGTTTAAAGGTGCAGGGGGCAGGAAGAGAAGGGAAGTTCAAGTCCTGAAATATCGGACTTTGTTTAATATTGGACTTTGTGGCCTTGATCCTCACTTGACCACAGTGATAGAATTGCACAGTCAGCATATGTTTATCTTTACTTTCTTCAGAAATCTGAGTCTCATCTTATCATTTTTTTTAATAGCAAACAGGAGTGGAGATTCTTTTCAAATGATTCTAGTCAACTGTGTTTAGAAATGCTTTAGAAACAGGTTTTAAGTGAACATAGTTCTGGGAAACATCTTTGGAAAGCCCCATATTAGGGACTTAAACTTTGATACTTATTTACAAAATCACAATCACTTATTGACAAAAATCACAATCAAATGACTTTTCTTTCTTATTCCTATCCTGTTGTAATAATCCCTATGGAGGACACCTAATACTCTTTTCATATAATGCCTGAGACTGGAGGACATGCTGTTTTCTGATCTTTGCTCAAAACATTTGTTAGTGATTATGTCTTCAGGAATTGAGTGCTGAATCTGTGCCTCATTGTTGCTTAACAGGATTCTTTTTTGGGAAAGGTAAAAAGTCTGAAATCCCTGCTGAATAAGGGGTGTTAACAAGAGAATGTAAATTGCTCTCAGTACTTCTTTAAACTGTCTTTTACAGTTGAGCAAAGCAGTCCCACCCAACAGACAGTTCTCCTTGAGAACCTCCGCTTTATCTTGGTAGCTTTGTTTTCCTGATTTCATTTGCAACCATCTTAGCAAATAGCACATTGTAATATGTGTCTAATTTGTTGCCTTAAAGCATGTGTTGGTTTCTAAACAGCGCCCTTTGGATTGCAAGCCTAACAGACAAAATGGCTTTCTGGGACTTAAAAAGTTCCTTTCTAGTGAAGAACTTTTCTGCTGTGTTGCAGAAAAACAAAGTATAACTGAAGGAAGAAAAAATTTTGTCACATTGTTGCTCTGAAGAGACTGTAGTAAACCCACCCTATATAAAAACAAATTGCCAAATCTACCTTTCAGAAAATGTTGACTAGTCCAATGCATCTTCTCTCCTTAACAGCTAGCACTCAAATGAAAAGGTTTGGAGAAGCTGCCTTTTCTCTACCCAGGTTAGGGCCACATGAGCACTTAATTCTTAAAGCTGTAGTTGTTCATTTCCACAGAAACAAAAAAAAAACCTGTTTCCATCTTTCCATACCCTAAAGGGTGCTGCAGATCTGGCTGTTTTCCCTTCATCTCATTTGAAAGAAATCTTAACTCCTCATAGTTCTTATCAAAATTATTTCTAAGTACACAAAATTTCAGTGCTGTATTTCTTCCAAGTTGCTTTTTACACCATCTGTGAGGTATCTTAGCTGCAGGCAGAGGTGCCCTGTCACAGCTTCATTATAAGCACACTGGAAACTTGTTTGTTTCTTTAATTTCCTTTGTGCCTGGGTCTGGCAAAGCATCGATTCATTGCTGAACACTTCAAGAGCTCAGGTGACTACATCTAGCACAGCTATTGTCAGAGTAATTGCAGGAGCCATTTACCTTACTTGTATCCCATTCATGCCCGCTTCCACTTGAGAAATACAAGATTTTCAGCTTACCTGTTTGTCTCATGGCAGATGACAGAGCTAGACACTGCTTCTCACCACAGTTTACTACCCAGGTTTAGTCACCTTTTGCCCTACCCTTTCCAACCACTCAGATGACAGGGAAAGGAGGAAGCTTAAGTACAGAACAGTGTAACATATGCTGCCCAGAACTGAACACAAGACCAGGCATCTTTGAACGAATCCCCAGTTTGCCATTTTCATGAGTCCTTAACTTTTTTTACAGTGGCTTTTTTGAAAGCAAGAAATGCTTAGGCTGTTGTTTCACCAAGACAAGGACTGTTGTGGGGAGAGAAGTCAGCCATATTTTGTAAGTTCTGTGTGCTGGCACAGAGTTTATTTCTGTGCCCCTATCAGACTACCGCTGGTGCATACGGCCTGTGGGAGCTGATGGAGCTGGCTCTGCCCCCAGCATTTCGGAGGCTATACTCTCTAGCATCCCAGCATTCCCAGGGTCTAGGTTTAGAGTGGGGCATAGGACATTCTTATGCCTGGTCTCCAGCAGCCCTGAAATTGATGAAACAACCTCTCCTTCATCCTGCACCAGCCAGGGGGTGAATCTGGGTGCTGTATCACACTCATTACCTTCTTGCACAAGGTCCTCTGCCACATACCTGAAACAATAAAGGTCTTTCTGACTTCAAAATCTGTCGGCTAACAAGTGGGCGGTCAGACATATGGTTAGAGATCTCGGAAACATGACTTATGAGAAAAGGTTGAAAGACCTGGAGAAGAGAAGCTTGGCGGATTTGATAATGAGCTTTAAATTCATGAAGGATTTTTATAAAGAGGATGGTGATTGATTATTATCTGTGGCCGCAAGGGATGAGATGATAAGTAATGGTCTTGAATTGCAGCTAGGGAAACTTAGGTTGGCATTAGGAAACCTCTCTGTGTGAGGGTGCTTAAAGATTACAACAGATTACCAAGTGAAGGGGTAGAATCGCTATTTTTGGACACTTTTAAGAGCAAGTTAGACAAACACTTGGCTGGGATTGTTTAGGGGGAGAGAGTTAGCCATGTTAGTCTGAAGTCAGGCAGAAGGCAGGATAGGTTTGCACCTTTATAGACTAACTAGCCAATTGCCTGTTGAGAATGACGGGCAGCGGGGAGTGGCCATGGATAGAGGCCTGTGTTCGGCCCCCCCAGGGCTCCCCGCCCTGCCGTCTGCTCTGTTGCTGCCGCCTGCAGGGCTGGTCTTGCCCCCTACCCCCTCTGTCTGCTCTGTTTTTGCAGCCTGCAGGGAGCAGTGGGGATGGAGCCACTGCCACTTGCCCCACCCCCCCTCCATCTGCTCCATCGCTACCACCTGGTGGGTGGGGGGGGGACAGGCAGGGACAGAGGCCCAGGGCCAGGTTCGCTCCCCCTACCCTCACCCCTACCGCTTCAGGGCTGGGGCTACTCCCCATCCCGGGGGAGCTGGCAGGACCAGAACCCAGCATCTGGCCCTGCTCCCCTTGTCCGCGCCCCCCCCCCCCCCCTTTCAAGCCTAACCACCACTCCCTGGTGGCTGTTGTTGGGATGGGGCCCGCTGGCTCAAAGAAGCAGCCTGGGGGGGAGGTGGGCAAGGCCAGCCCCTGCTCTGCCCCCTCAGTTATGGTGGCACTTTGGTCCCCGCCATCCCCCTCTGGCTCCAAGGAGCCCCTCATTCCACAGTGTCACGGCAGTGCTCTGCTGTCTATCTGTCTGTGTAGAACACTCTGATTGGCTGCTGAGACAGCCAGTCGGAGTGCAAATAAAGTGTTATGGACAGACAGGCAGACAAAGACTTTTACAATATTAGAATTAAATTGGAGATGTATACTCTTTCCTAAGCAGAGGACTTATTTCATCAGATGCTCTGAAGGGACTGTAGGAAGCAGAGCTGGTGAATAGAAAGCAGTGACAGAGAATACAAAGGGCAGAGAAAGGGGACAGAAAAAGGAGGGGACACTGCTGAGAGAGGCTAGGTGTATAGGAGAGAGAAAAACAAAGCAATTAACCCATCGAGCGGATGCGTGGTTTGTAAAAGGAATTCAGGTAATGCAGTGGTTTTCAATCTTTTATTATTTGCAGTCCTCTAAACTTGTTTTTGAATGGAGGTGCCAGACCCCTTTGAATTGTAAGTGTGTGTATTCACATACTTTTGATCACGGTCATCTTTCACAGATCCCTTAGATGGGGTCTGCAGACCACAGGTTAAAAATGGAAAATTACATTATTCCACTGAGGTAATGGAATAAGAACCTGGAGTCCATGTTTAGACCCTACTTAACTCAGGCCCGTCTGTGGATAACATCTTGTTCTGTCATTTCCCATTCAAATTCATTTTTGAAGTGTTGTTCTCTAAGACCAGGCACTCTGAGGTCGGCAAATGTTCAGGGAGGTTAAAGTGTTCTGTCCCAGTTTTGTCTTTCTTTCTGGTATTGATGTCCCAAGTGTTCATTCATTCTTGTTTAGCCAGGGAGCTGTAAGCAGAGGATGGAACTAAATGACCTCCTGAGGTCCCTTACAGCTCTAATTTTCTGTGATATCTTACGAGTCAGGGTTGTGCATAAAGGGATTTGGCACTGAGAATGCACAGTAGATAGTCATAGGCTAGACAAGAGGTGGTACTTGTCATTAAGAGATGCCATGCTAAACATCCAAGTACTTTTGTTAGAGGTGTATCACTTTCTGTTAAGGAGGCAACACCATCCTTTTCTTTGGACCCACAGATTGGTTATGCTGAATATTCTAAGGTCTTCATAAAATTGACTGGTTGGAAAAACACTTGCAAGGTGGAATAAGTGAGTAAACATTTCCCAGATGAGAAATTTCCCCCTAGTGAAGAATACCTTGTTTTCACAAATAGAGCAAAACCTACCGCTCCCCAATAGGAGTTTCCACAGCAGAAATTAGTTCCAGTGATGTTGGAATTTGCCCTACAGTATACTGATGCCAGGACAAACATTCATTTTATCTAAACCTGATATTGGCCAAAAAGTTTTGTCATTGTATCTCTATCTCTGTATTCTGGATAACAATCTGATTTTTATCAACATACTTCAGTTACTGCCTTCTTACTTGCTAAGCTAAGGCTTTGACTTTATTGGGCTTGCTTAGTTGTTTAACCAGTCTCTCTGTGATGGATAATACTTAATAACTTTCAGGAGGCTTTTACATATACTTAACTATCTTAATTAAAACCATAGTCAGATGGTTAAATGACAAAGATTAATTTAAGAACTTGTGAAACTTAATTCTCTACACTGAAGAAAATGATTTCAGGCATTCACAAGTGGAATTGAGGCTCTGGTTGCTGACTTCCTGTGAACAATTAGATTTTTTCACCTCTCAGGATTTTAGAAAGTTTCCTCCTCCTAGTGTACCTGGACTCTGTGGGTCTGGTTTCCCTACCCAGTACAAGGGCTGTTGGTTCCAAGTTGCAGAGAAATGTTACACTGGGCAGTTTTGGCTTCAGTATACTGGGACTCTTACAGTAGTTATTTTGATGTAAAACACCAAACTCAGAATGCCTGGTGATGGCCCACTGCAGATCCTTTTCATGGAAGATTCTTGATTTTTGTATACCTTCTTATTTTGGTACTGTTTTTCTTGGTAGTTATCAACCTCCTTTGCCAAAGGCAAATGGCACAGAAAGTGGCTGTATCTGAAACAAACATTTCTAGATGGGCCAACATTACTTGCAAGTTACTCATCTGCTTCTTCCCTAGTAATGTGTGCTCGTTTCCTTGGCACAAGATTGGTCCCCATGCCTGAGCTCCTACAAACAAAGTCTTTATATTGGAATACTAGCCAAAAACCTCCTTCCTCCTCAGTAGCCAAACAAATGCAGGGGTGGATGTGAGAGAGAGAGAGACAAAAATAAGCTAGTGAATTCTTGTCAGTACCTTAAAAATCTAGTCTGAGATCAATTTTTTTAAACTACTCAATCCTGGAAGATTGAAAACAGCCTTCAGAAGACTAATATATAAACTAAATTGATGACTGGCCAGACATGTGTGTTGGAGAACCCCTCCTGAAAAATGAATAATATATATCATGTTTTCCTACACTACAAAATTATTCTATATTTGCTCTGGGTGCAATCTTAATGTGGATAGGGAAGTGACAGTTTCTTGTTGACATTTGTAGCATTTCCTGTTGCAGGTTGTTTTGCAGGAGGAGCCTTCAAAAATAGCATAGCCTGTAATAGACACTGCAAATTCTTGTTTATCTTAGTAACAATGTTGCATGACCAGCAGTGTAGCTAACTGGTCACACCTGAAGGCTAATTACTGCATCAATTATTTCATTTCTTCATCATCATGTCAGCAGTAGAACACAGCCATGTCAAGCAGGGTTCAAAATACTGCTTAATCAAGTTTGAAAAAAGTGTTTATTTTAGTCTGGCTTTTGGTTTGGGTGATCCTTTCTGATGCCACCAATCAACAATATTCAGTGGCCCACAAAAGTATGTGTTTGTAGATATTCTCTCGACCATTACTTAACTGAATATTTTTATTTTTTTTTCCTTTTTAATTTTCACTGATGGGAAGGGATGGACTTCAAATAAAGTAATGCAAACTTTTAAACCTCCCATTCCGTGCCAACTAGCTTCTCATTCAGCTTCCTCTAATGGTTCAAAACTGTCCAGCTGTTTCTCAACCAGGCGCTTAAGAACAAAGTAGCACCAAACAACAGGATGTTGCATTTATGTGCTTTAGCCTAGTTCCTGGGCTTTGTCTAATATGGTCTCTCCCCCTTATAGTGGACAGATTGGATTGGCACTCTGTGAAGTAAATGATAAAATGGCTGGTATTAACAGTGCAACTGATAATCACAACTGAGTCTTTCTGAAATATTTTGTTAAGCATACCAGTTACACGTGATGCATTTATCATTGACATCTGCAGAGATGGTAGAAGGCTACAACATTTTGCCTACGTAATCCATGGGTTTTTAAGTAGATTTTTCTTAAACTGCTAGGGTAGATGCTGCCTATAAACCCATACTTTAAGTTTGCAAGGTAATGAGTCTAACTCTTCTTGCTACATAAAGATAAAATCTGAATTAGTGCGTGCAGACAGACCAGCTGATAGGATCTCTGAGTCCTTGGGACTTTTAAGCAAGAGAAACAGGGGGCTAGTAATAAACATGACAGACTTGGTAGGCCAGAAAAGTAGACTTCTTTGGAAAACAAAATGAGTAAAGCAGCCCACCCTCTCATCACCCCTTCCTGGTTTTCTTCCATCAGACAGACCAGTGGACTAAAAGGCACAGTCTTGACCATCACAGCCTGAGTTACCTTTTAGGTTTTCATCACCTGGAGAGATGTCCAGACCAGATAAAATCAGGGGAGAGGCACTCAGCTGTTGCTCCCACCCCACTCCCTCAGGTTTGGCTGTCACCTGAGCACCACCTGTGGCTGAAAGACAAGGCAGTTTGCACAAATTATTTCCTGATAGCTCAGATGAGGTGAAATACACTGGCTGCATCCAGACAAGTGTGACTGTGCAATACGTGGTACTGCAGACCTGTCTATGGTACCACGTATTGCCCATTCACGTGTGTTCTGTGCTGCTGCCTTGCAGCACAGGGTTGGGGGGGGGGGTTTGACCCCCCAAAATCCAGGGGTCAAAGAAACCGGTGCAGAAAAAAAGTAGGGCAGCACACATGGGGACAGTGTGCATCACCCAAAACTGGAGCCTGGCTGGCTGGAGCTAGGCTTCAAGCTGCAGGAGTGATGCAGCTGCAGCTTCCCTGGCCTCCAGGACCCCAGGTAAGGCTGCTTGGGTCAGCAACTGTGTTGGCCTCTGCCTCCCCTACCCCACCCGGGGTAACCAGCCATGCACCAGAGGGCAGATAGCATGAGCATTCCCCAAGGGACCAAATCTCCATGCTCGTCTGGACGTGGCCATTGTGTCCTAATAAAGACAAGGCCAGAAGCCGAAAGAGGGAGATACAGGAACTAGCTGCAGAATGATCGGTGCAGTCCCACAGCTCAACTAAATTTAATGAATCAGTTCCCAGAAAGGCATGTTATGGAGGATGGGGGAAATCTCATGCCCAGCTAACCCCACACATGATGTCTTATCTACCAGCAAGCTGTTCTTTGGTGAAGGATGCACACGAGGTGATGCATATTCCAAACATATGCTTGGAACAGTCATAACTGAAGGGTAATAAGTTGCATGAATTACTCTATCCTATTGCAGGCCTGGGCCAATTTTAAGCAGGCCAAATCTCGTGCAGTAATAGGCAAATCTCCCATGCATGTCTGAGGATTTCAGGAAAGTGGGTTAGTACTGATGAGCCTCCTGGTTATTGGTCTGAAACACAGCAAGGAGGAGCTTAGTCAGAAATAGTCTAAGTAAGTTTTAATTGTTGAAGGCTAACGTAGAGCATAAAGTCATAATTCTAATGGAAGCCAGTTCCTCAGAACAGCTGTGCTAAACCAGTTTTTTGACATTTATCGAACACTAACACACATTGTTTACTGATATAATTATGTAGCTGTGGTGGCTGTCACTACTATGTACTCATACACAGTGTTTATATAAAAAAGTGCACATGGTCACTGTGAGCAGGGTCCTCTGTGTTGTCAGATCTGCCCAGAACGCTTGTCCGCACAGCCTTACACAGCAAGTCTTGCAGGAGATGCAAGTACAGGGGAAATACTTAAGTCTGAGGCTGGTGTATGAGAGCTAAGACCCCCTTGAGTATCCAAACAGCTGTATTTGCTACTTACTTTAAAACAGTTTTAGCTTCAACTCTAATTATAGTAACACTACTCTTATTTTCAAGGCTCATCAGCAGAGCAGAAAAGCTGACCGGTTGTTGGCAGCAGGAAAATATGAAGAAGCAATTTCTTGTCACCAAAAGGCAGCTGGTGAGTAGGCACCGCTGATGCTCATAGCCCAGTTTCCAAATGCCTCATCTGAAGTTGGTCAGTCCTAGTAACTAGACATACTGTTTTATGTACTTGGAAAAACTAAAGTCTGGGGCTTCTGCTGGAATGTGATGTTTATTTTTAATTGTTGGTACATTAGTTTGACACTTCAATAACTTCCTTACTTGGAATTACAGGCTTTGTCCGTGCAGTGTGGCAAGTGTGTAACTTGTTTACCAAAAGTTTGTGGCTGACTGGTACTTGGTTATATTAATCTACTTAAGGGATCGGTTGCTGGCACCAGAAAAGCTCTTCTTCTAAGGGGTAACAAGTTCAGCTTCTATAGGTTATAAATCAAATGCCAGGAAACTCTGTAGATCCATCTTTATTGATGGCTGGACAGTCTTCCCTTCTGCATTGGAACTTAGTTTATTTAGCTTCTACCTTAAGCACACGTTTAGATGTTCATATTTGATAATGCATGGATATGCAGCTGGCAGTAGGGTACAATTGGTGTCTAGTAGTTGGAGGCATCTGCTTTAGAGGGATGGGAGGGAGGAAGAGGGAGTTAACTGGCACTAGTAGCAGGTTGCAGACAGCGGTTAGCTCTTGTATGGAGGCAGCAGATAAGTGACTATTTCAAGTGGTGCAGGCTGAAAAATGGGACACTTTTAGCAGATTCTGCTAAGTGTGACAGTGGCCAGTAAGGGCGTGCAAAATGGGCCGTATTCAATTCGGATTGGCCCAAATCGGGGACAGTGATTTGATTCATTGATTTGGATCACTGTTCCCAATTCTATTTAGCTGAATCAGATGATTTGATGCTCATTCAAAAAACCAGCGATTCGGCCATAGACACAGCTCTAAACGTTTTTTCTATATACCTCAAGGTAGCAGGCAGCTCGTGAATGCTGCAATGCTGGGGTAGATGGAGTGTCCCACAGGAGTGCTGCCTCCCCCACTCCGTGTGCTCCCTGGCGGATCCAGAAGTGCTTCTGGTCCACTTCTGGGTCTGCTGCCAAGCATGCTGGGGAGCCCCCTACGCTCCTGTGGGACACTCTATCCACCCTAGCATCACAGCATTCATGAGCCACCTGCTACCTTGAGGTAAGTAGAAAAAAAGTTAAAGCTGTGTCTACAGCTGAATCTCCGGATCTCTCCGAATCGATTCGGAGAGTTCCAATCCAATTCAGAGAGATTAAAGGGTCTCCTGATTCGATTTGATTCAGCCACCGAATCAGGTCGAAACTTCACACAGCCCTAGTGGCCAGTCCCTGAGAATAGTCGCTATGGGGTGAGGGAGGGGGTTAACAAAATCTGTGAGTGTGAGATTAGTGAAACAAACAAAATATTTACCTGGGCCATTACTTAACCACTCTTCTACACTTTCCACCCCGCAAGTGTCCTAGGCACTGACCTGACCACTCTGCAACCTGCTAGTAGTGCCAGTTAACTCCCTCTTCCTCCCACCCCTGTGGAGAAATGTCACATAGACAACACTGTTTTTGTGCTTGAGGGGTTAAGTCCTATCGGAGTCTGGCTGTGTTGTTGCTGAGCTTTCTCTGACAAGCTGAGAAGTTGGGGAAGAATAGAAGTTGTAGAAGAATGCAGACAAGTAGTGGATCCGCACAAGCAGAGACATCACTTACAGGTGGTGGTGTGTAAAGAATGACCTTTAAGACTTTGAGCTCTGAGTAGAGACACTAGAAAATCAGCAAGCACCTTCTTAGCACTGCACTTGTGTGCTTCAGCCAATGGATTCTGTGTTAAGAAAAGCTTTACCTTTTAGCTTTAGAGAGCATTCTAGCTTTCACAACTCTGCCTAAAGTCTTTCCCAACGTGTCTGTTTTTTGTGCAGCATACCTTACCGAAGCCATGAAGCTGACGCAGTCAGAGCAGGTGAGATTCCATTTAGCTTCAATTCTAACTACAGCTGCTGGGAAACGGAGAAGGCACAACTGTGCACCCCTAACTCTGTCCCTTGGACATGTGCAATCCCCTGTGTTCCAGTGTCATCAGGCCCCTCAATTACTGCACAGTGGATCCTAACTTCAACTTAAATTTCCAAGGCACAAATTGCTGGTAGAGTAGCCAGGGACAGGAACCATGTAATTCCTCCCCCGCCTTGAAAACAATTGGGCTCCACAGAACAGAGGCAGTATAAAAACTGAATTGCCTAAACAATTTTCCCAAACCTTCCCATGATGCAAGAGGAATCTTCAGGTAGTTGGTTAAGTGGTCTTCCTGGCTCTCATCTTTTAGTTTTTAAAGAAGCACAACTGCGATCAACATCTGTTGGAGCTAGGCAAGGGAAAAAGTTGAATGCAACATCAGAACAAGTGTCACTGGACGTCTTTTTTTTTTTTTTTTTTTCCCCCCTTCAGCAAGGACCATTTCTATAGCAAATGACCATTTTCACTGCAAGGTACAAAGTTACATTATCATGATAAGGGAGAAGGCAACTTCCCCCTCATCCTCTTGTCCTTGGGATTGAGTGACACGTGTCTTCAGGAAGAGATCTAAGCTGGGCCAGCAGTTCAGTGGCTTAGGAAGTTCTGAGCAAGTTGTGGTCAGACTGGTTAGTTAGTTACCTTAGCATTAACTGCCACCACCTAACCTAGCATGTGAGCCATGCACTACAGCAATAGGATTCTTTTTCTAAAAAAATTCACATTTTTCAATTACTTCTCCACTGAATTAATAAACACATTTCAGCTAACACTTCTCTATTTTTCTACTTACCTCAGTTAGGCTCATAGTTGTTCCCCTTACGTGTTCATAGACCGATTCAGTTTTTGGACTTCTTTCGATCACACTTAACAATACCATTCCACTAATAAATTGTAGCTCTGCAGAATTCAGTGGTATGATGTCTAATTCTACTGTGCTTGGGAACATTGGGCATTCACTGGTATATTATCTATATAACATGCAAAGTTTCCCTTCAGGCAGGTCTGCCAAAATATTCAAGCAAATAAAGTTATACAAGCTTAACTGTTAATTCAGCCAATCTTGTTCTTGCACAGGCTCAACTATCACTGGAATTACAAAGGGATAGTCATATGAAACACATACTGCTCATCCAGGAGAGGTGGAAAAGAGCAAAGAGGGAAGAAAGGCTAAAAGTCCAACAGAATGTAGACAAGGATATAGCTGCCCATCTTCAGACTTCCTATAAGCCATCAGCTCAAGAGTCTGATGACCAAAATGTATTGGTTACTACTACTCAAAAATACAGCCCTTCCTCGGAGAAGCATCTACAGGAAATTCAGGGAGTCTTTGACAGGGACCCAGATACACTGTTGTTTCTGCTTCAGAAAAAAAAGGAGCCATTGGAAATGTGTATTGGGAGCAAAGCTCCAAAAGATGACAAAACAATAATAGAGGAGCAGGCAACCAAAATTGCAGATTTGAAACGGCATGTGGAATTTCTTGTAGCTGAAAATGAGCAATTGAGGAGAGAGAACAAGCAGCTGAAAGCAGAACGGGCAAAACTCATCAAATCCCCAGTGGAGAAAGAGCTGGATGTTGATGCCGACTTTGTGGAGAAATCTGAGTTATGGGGTCTTCAGCAGCATTCAGAAACTACTGCTACATCAGCCTCAACTTGGCAGAAGTTTGCAGCCAATGCTGGGAAGGCTAAAGACATTCCAATACCTAATCTCCCTCCTTTGGACATTCCATCACCCGAGCTTCCTCTTTTGGAGCTCTCAGAGGATATATTAAAAGGACTCATGGATAGTTAAACAAAGGCCATGAGAAGTGGTCAGTGCAGTTAAGGAAGATGAGAAAAGGGAAGAACCCTGGGACAGTGGTGATCCAAGGGTAGCAATAGCCCTATGGTGGGAGAAAAGGCACAGCAGCAACTTTTCCACTGTGAAATACAGGTCCTAGCTAATCTATTTCACAGAGCTGAAGGGTACTGAAACTGGCTTAAAAAGGAGGGAAAAAAGCAAGTTCTTCAGTCCTCCTGACATTTCAAACCAAGTGAGTGGCATTGGAGAACACTTCAAACAGCACAATCCTTCAGGGTTTTTAAGTACATTATATGTAATAGCTATATCTAGAATGCCATGAACAGAACTGGTTGCCAGATGGCTGCCACTTCATATTGAAAATGGCTCTCTCTCTCTCTCTCTCTCTCTCTCATGTGTATGCATTTTCATATACACACTTATGGACAAGTTTGCTAATTTAGTGCTGGTGCAACTCAGACACCTCCAGATGGATCTACATGCCACATGCTCTGTGCTCCTGATACTGTTAACCTCAGATCAGTCAGGAGAGAATTAATTTTCGACTTTATGAAGGAACCAAGTTTTTAGTTCTGTGAGGATTTTTTTTAGTTCTCTGTTTACATGACTAATCAGGGTGCATCAAATCTACTTTGATTTCTGTTTAAAAAAAAAAAAAAGACATTGTCTAAGAAAATATACTCAAGGAAATCTGGTTTTCTGAGCTGCACGAACGGAAGTAATACTTAGCTGACAGTAATTGATTGAAAAAAAAATGGTTTGTTTACATCTACATTAGCTAGGAGGAGGATGAAACTAAGATGTTCTATGCTACACTCTTAAGCTGAACACTGCAATAACGATAACAGTCTTTTCAACTGTTGCAGAGTCATTAAAGAAAAAGATTCATGCTGTCGCTGACATATACATAGAGAAACAGTGACTGAACGTCTGTAGCCTCTCCACTGTCAGTGAGTAAAGCAGTGTTAGCATAAGGTGAGGAATTCTTGGCAGTATATGAAATGACTCAGCTCAGTCTGGTTCTTATGATGCAGATCAGGTGCCTAGCAAAGCAGCAGAGACTGCAGGATGTACTTCACCCCAAGAGTTTGTCTTGAAGTGAGAAGACTGTCTCCCCACAGGAGCTTTAGGAATGTGCAGGATTTAAGTTTTTAGTGGTGCTACTATAATGTTTTCAACTGAACACTGTTCATACTACAACAGAGGTCAGCAGTCTGTGGGGGCTTTGCCTACACCACACTATAGCCTAGAGGGAGGGAGTTTTGTCTGTGCTGGGCCAAGTCATTCCAGCCAGTTATGGCAAAAAGGCTGCTGACAGCTGTATTACATAAACTGTTCCAAGCCAACATGTCTTGGTTTAGTGACTAGCTAAACATATGTTTTTTTTTCTTTTAAATACCTCTTCTTTCCAGAACTGCAGGCTCCTACATCTTGAGTAGCAGCCTTTTGCTGAAAAAAGGTGAAGACCACAATGCTTCTACTTTTATCTCATCTGTGCAAAGTTTCTTACCCTGTTGAAGGAGCGCTAAGGAAGAACCATAGAAAAACAGCCAGGACTTGCCCAAGGAAACCCACTCTTGATTCAGTTGTGCTGTAGTCATAAGCAAACAAGACACATTTTCCACTTCCTGAACATGCTTCTTTAGAGATAGAAAAAGGAGATTTTAAAGCCTTTTGAACAAAACAGTAGTTATGTTGGCTTGTAAAACGAATGAAAAAAACCCCCAAAAAACACGGTATGCTCCATGGGTAGCTGCTTAAGTAATTTGATTGAACTGCCTGAGATCTGAGTAACGCAGTGCACGGGGGCAAGTAGTAATAGCTGTCTGTGCTCCTGTACCACCCAGAGCTGTTGCATGGCATTCTCTTGAAGCTCTGCAACAGTAGGTCACTGACTCAGGAGCAAGACTGCTGAGGAGCTTGTATGCTGCAGGCATCATAACTTTGCTCTCCCTGTCAACCTGAAAACCCTGTATCTAGTGGACAACATTTCCTTGAGCATGAGTAATATGTTGCATATTCACCACAGTTTGAGGACCATTGAAGAACCAGGAGAAAGGAAGAAGGCAGTAGCAAGCCTTCAGCTTTATTCATTCAGTTCATAATAAAGATGAATATTCAAACAAGTATTTCCCTGGCCCTTGGAGGAAACTTCCCACCTCCAAGAAAATCCTTCAGCACGTGACAAGCTCCGTGGGTATGCCCACAGTAAGTAGCACAAAACACATATTTCTACTTTTCCTCTCCACAAACCTCTACAGCAATTAACCAGAACACCTGGAAGCTTCATTGGCTTAATATGATGGTCCGAGTCTGTTTATACCTTGATGAACTCTGCACTGAAGGCAGCGTGGCACAAAGTAAGGATGCAGAGCTGGTTCCATGTTGGCCCCACTCATCCTGCATATTGGGGAAATAGGTTACTTATATGAGCCCCTTCTCACTTCTGTAATAGCAACATTGACACACAGTACTTGGAAATCCTGGAGGAAAAGCAAAGTGCTGAATATGAACATTTCCAGGCTAATTTATTACTTATACTCTAGAGAACTCCTGCTGTTTTCCAGTTAAAATCTGTATTCAGCTTGAAATAAGCATGTGGCCTATTAAAAAGCTGCTGCACACTAATTGTTATGCAAGGTGCCAGATTTCTTAATGGATAACCCTGTAGCTAAGTGTTTCTACTGAATCCTTTCTTAAGGCCCGTCTCTGGTTAGCTTACACTCTAATACAGGGTTGACAATATTTTGCAACATTTTGTCACCTGTGGCACTTGCAACCTAGCCCATGCCCTCGCTGCTTCATTTGAAACCTGAGTCACTCCCCCGAGCACTCGCACAGTGCTGCTGCCACCAAAACACAGCAGAAGCCCTGTGGCTCTTTGGCTTGTAGGTTGCTGACCCCTGCCGTAACGTTTGTGGATATTGCTCTTTCTCCACAAACATCTCATCCTTTTGTGAATCCTCCTAAGCCCAAGCCCTCAATGAATCAGTTGGCGATGAGTTATACAGGCTAAAAGTGAGAGGATTTTGCTGTTATCAATTTTGGATGCACTACCTGTTGGATCGTTTCCCGGTTTCTGTGTTGAGAGTAAATAGGGGTGTGCCCAAATTACTTCCTCTGCTACAGCTAACTCCAGATTACTGTTGTCATATCCATCCTCTAAGAAGTCCCACATTTTTCCTCCTTGCTGTGGCCTGGTTTTTCTTCCCATGCTGCCTCTGGATTTTTTTCTGTTTTTACCACCTCCTTTGTGAAAAGGACTTTTTTAGAACTGAACCCAGCAGGGCAGGTGAGGTACACTGCTGATTTGTAGAATGATGATAATTCTTTCAGTTCTCTATTTTCATATAACACTATTTGCTTTTTGACTGTTACCAATGCATTCATTCTACTTTAACTGAGCTAGTGGCGCCCAGGTTAAACCTTGCTTTGGTTTTCATTGACAGACACTGCCATCTGGTGGACACGCAAAATACTGTTTGTCATAAGAGCTATTAGTTTTAATTTTCTTAAATAGCATATCGTTTTCTTTTAAATTGCCCACTTCTAGTTATCAATATTGTTCTGTTAGAGAGATAAACATTACATGCTGTATAAGCAGTTCAGATCAGCAGAATCTGTGGTTTTTGCTGCTGTAGTTTCAACTTGATCAGACAGACCTGTTAGTTAGGCCTGATCCAAAGCCGAATGTAGAAACTCTGATGGGGTTTGAAATCAGATCCAAAAGGCATTGTACTCAACACATCTGTAAAACTCCATGGTCCATAATTTCAGAGTGTCTCACCAAGAACCAAACTGACATGAGTCCAGACATTGACTTCTATTCCTAGAGCTTACTTCACCACAGGAACCACTGTTTTCTTTGGAAACTAGATATGTTATCCTTGATGTATATAGACAGCATAAGCTTTGTAAAAAGAAATTCTAAATACACAGTCTACAAATACATCCCCATAGAGAGAAAAATCAATAGAAATCAGCTGGGAAGTGACATGGAATCAAAGCCTATCCCAACCATGCAGTTGGTCCATAAAATATCACCCCCAACAATCCTTGATTCACATATTTTCCATACTGTTGTAGCTGCAACATCACTCCAACACTACCAAAAACATTGCGTCTGTTTCAAACTTCAGTTTTATGGCCAGTGTGTTCTTTTAGTTTTTATATGAAATCTCCTTTGCTGTGAAATGCTGGATTTATTTTAACAACAGTTTCTGTGCCATACAGAAGCAACAGTTAGTTGGATATTTTGAAAAGTACCAAAAATGGTGTCTCTGAGGTCACCTGGGCATTCACAGTCCTATCCATGTTTACACTCGTGACTGCTTTTCATGCTTACCCTCCCATTCTGAAAGGGCACAGTAGGGGTGCTGAAATGAAGTAGACAAATCTATTTATTTGAATCAGTGAAGGCTGGTTAAAAGTATTAAACAGGCCAGCAGAGCTCCATGCTAATTTGCAGCTGCAGATGAAATTCCTCACTAAAGTGGACTCAGGTTGTGGCAATATCTACCCAGTCAAAGCTCCCCAACTTGAGTTGGTCTAATAAAAGATATTGGATTTTTCCAAAGAACTTCTTCTCCCCTAACTTAGAGACATTTAAGAGAACCAATTTTTCATTGTGGTTGTTATGGTCTCTTGCTACTCAGGTGAGAAGTAACCCTTCCCTTTGTGGGAATTAGAAAAAAAATTGAGCTCTGGAGACAGCCCATGACCTGGCTGATGAACATCTCTGGAATTTACTGTTCAAAAGTGATGCTAATTTTTTTGATGTTGACCAATGAAGCCTGGATAGCCACCAAATAAAGTTGACTTTGGGCTTCCACTTCTCATGAACTGGAAGGTAGGCAGGAAGAGTTTATCTTCCTGGAGACAAGGTGATGGATTTACTTTCTTAACCTCGGAACATTGGCTGTCTACCCTACTTCAGGTAGGAATTTGTTCCAACTAACACAACAATGCTGTCCTATCCTTGGGGCTGCAAAAATACAGAATTTCCTACCTCAGATCTACTAAAGTCTCGCCGTGAGATCTGCTAGGGAAATAGTTTTACACAAAAATTATGATAAATGCTGGATGGAGTAGCAGACAGTTCCTGAATTGGGAGAAGCAGCACTTGCAAGATGACTGAATCATGCAGGAGATGACAGGAAAAGGGAGGACATTAACTGTGTTTATGTGGTTAGAATATCCCAGTGATGCTCACTTCAGAATATTACAATGAAAACTTTCCTGTCTGACACTTATCCTGAAAAGACTTAAAAATGCAGCTGTTCACACAAGCCATGTTGGGTAAAGCATCTGTTTCTGATTTGCTCTGAGAGGAGACAAGTTTCCTGCTGGCAGATTAATTTTCTGTTGTGTTTAAGTTACGTCACAAGCTGAGCATCATCTGGCCTTTGCAGTTTCCAAAGCTGCCTTGCTGAGACAAAAAGAGGGGAGGACAGAGAGCTAAAAAAACAGCTTGCAACCACACCAAAAAAGTAAATAAAAGGACTGAAAACAGAACTGCTGACCTCGTTTCACCAAAGACAGAGCTGGGGACCAAACAAGGGGGAAAGGTTTATTCCCAGGGTCCTGACTCTGGCAGGGAGGGCACACCTATTTAGTAGGGATTGAGGGGAGATGTTCTATGATGGGGAGAACTGGGGGTTTTGAAGTGCCCCTTATTGATCACAGACATGTTAGACCTGATCCTAACTGGGGACACGTAGTGATGGTGGAGAGAATACTGAAAAGTACCTCCCAGCCACAGGCCTGCAGGGCAGGAAGGTTGATAGCATTGCCACTTACAAAGAACTAGGACAGGAGAGGTGTTGGTAGTAAAAACTTTTGGCCCCATTGAGCTAGGATGATACAAGTCCTCTCAGATGAAGACAAGCAAAATTCAAGATGCTTTAGTGTAGATTAACTGGTGCCCTTCAAGAGAGTTGGTGGAGAGGGGCAATTGAACTCATGCAAATATTACCTATGTTGTAGTCGGCATTCTGGTCATCTCAACTTCACTATTTTGAGTAGTGGGTTCAAGTAAGCATGAAAAGGTGCAAGGCAGTGATTTCAGAGAACCAATAAAGCAAGCCTGGTATGATGTTTTGGTATTGCACAGAGCAAGAGTTTTGGCCTTTATGTTTCTGACTATCTTTATAATTAGCTGTTCACTAGCAACATTCACTTTAATAACTTCCTTGTCTAGGAAAACATGCAGTCAATGATGCTCCATTTGTGAGTAATAAAGTCATGTTAAGTTTATGGTAATAATCATAGCTCTCTGTCTTATCATATACCTTTTGTGCCACTTTACCCCTTTAATTTGTTTTTGGCCTTTTGTTTTTGGCCTCCCCCATATGTAGTACATTAGTAACTAAGGGGAAGAATATTACTGCTCCAGGCAGTGTGTGTAGTGACATCCACAAGTGCAATTTAAAGGCAATGTTTATAAGAGTATGTAAAATACAGTCTTTTTTTAACCAGGTGTTATAAACCATTTAACACAAATATTTTTAAGAGCTTTATACTCATTGCAACTATTGTGTAAACACAGCATACTGTATACATATTGGACATACCAAGTCAATCTTCTGTTCAGTGAAATTCACTATTACATACCATATAGTCATCCATATACCCATTTGCCATATTTCTGAGCCGATTGTTTTATCTAACCAGTTCGACATTGTACTGAGACAGCATAGAAAAAGTACTTACTCCAACAATTACTCAACATATTTTTCCATCTTCTCCATTTTGTGTTCCCACAAGGGAGTTGTTTTCCTGAAAGATTATCAGTATCTCAGCCTTTTCCTTTGAAAAGCTAGCTCTAATACTCCATCAATACCACCCAGGTCTGTATTTTTGTCACAGTCACAGTTCCACAGCAGAGAATTGTGGAACATGATGAAAGAGAAACAAGAAACAAGAGAAAGTTTAGTGCTGATCTCTGGAAATTAAAGGTAACTTGAAAATTGAAGGGTTCTGTCACCAAGCACTGAGGTAAAAGACTTAATTTTTCCTATGTCCAGCAGACACATACACTAGGACTATGGCCCAATACAGCTGCCCTGTGAAACAAAGTTCTGGTAGTCCCAATTCTGAGCAAAACAATGGGCCAGAAGAGGCGCAAACTAAGGCTCAGATATTCAGAGGTACTTAGGCACCTTACAATCATAAGTACCTCACCTGTATTGATTTCAATGAGAAGTAGGCACCTAAATATCTGTCAGGATATCGACTTAAGGGTCGAAGTGACACTCCTTGTTGGCTAATATATAAAGGAATAATTGATTTCAGCTAAGGAATCCTGAGCCAGAAGGGAAAGGGAACTTGGATCAGTTGGCAGCCCTGTGTACTACTAACAGTCCACATTGTTTAAAAGTAAATTTAGTGCCCCTGAAAACTGCTAGACTTATAGCACTGGAAACTAAAGTTCTCCACCCCCCAGAAAACATGCAGTATACAAGTAAGTTCATCCCTGCTGCTCTGTCTTAGGCTAGACTGAGAGGAACCATTTTTAAAAGGCTGGGAAGAAGGCTCCTGCCTATTTAAAATTAAGCTCCTGAGATTGCAGAAGTCAACTTTTTTCATACTTGACCAGCTGGCGTAACTTTTAATTGATGCTAAACAAGTGGTCAGGGCAAAAAGCTCCAACCTGTATTTTATTGACAATGCTCCAAGATATCTACTCTCTTTAGCCTTCCCTTATGTTGTATCTATAAATGATCTATTAGATACAGCTGTTTGTCAGATGTTCATATATACCAAATTAAATGGGACTGGCTTCTATTTAAACTGCTGCCCCATAATGCCTCAGCTTACTCCTAACAGTTAAGTTCATAATTACTCCTAGGGCACTGTTTACAAATTCTCTCTCAAAGCAGCAGCGAATTCCAAGACCTCTCAACATGTTGAAATGATTTGACAAAGATAACCTTGAGGATAGATACAGTTGATCACCTTCCAGAATATGCTGTCTCATGGGCTAGCTGGTACAAATAACAAAATGCAACTATTAATAAAAGTGACCTTGCAACCACACGCTTGTACTGTAGATGAGGAAGGTAAATACGAGGGCATCTTTCTTGCTAAAGCATTTCACAGTCCGTTTTTCTCTTAATGCAAGAGGAAAAAACATTCATGGTTGAACATTCTACATCATAGAAGGGGTTAATGGGGAAAATGAATCAATTTCCCAAGGAAGGTGGCAGGTAGCCTGAGCCAAGCTGCTCAAACAAGAAAACAACAGCTGGTCTAGAACTGAAAGTTACTCTGTATTAAATGCAGAGTAAATTCAAAGCATAAAAATTATTCTGCCACAGGTTCTCACACAAACAGTTTTTACCAGGCTCTGGCTTCATTCAGCCGGTTTCAGATTAAAATAAAATTAGAAAAGGCATTCTTATTCTAGAATGAATGCAGCCACACAAGGAACTGTTGTGGAACAGCTATTCTGGATCATTATCCCAAATAGACAAGCTCTTAGACTCTGGATCTAATGACATAGTCATCCTAATTACCAACTCTGGATGGAATATGGAGCAGTTCTTAAGTAATCAGAGACACTTTTTGTAAAAGAGCTTCTAAGACCGTTTAATTCCATAATCATCAGATCACATGGCATCATGATTGTAAGTTCATCTTGCAGCAGTCATGAGTACAAAGGAGCACAGAACCGACACAAACAAATTGCATCACCATTGGATCTCATCCAGGAATTTCAATGCCTGATCCTGGGAGATATATAGACAAGGTCAGATGGTGTAGAAGTTTTCTGAAAGTCACAGATGAAATAGAAGGTGAACTGAATCAACTTTGGTGGAGTTTAAGACAATTGTTATCCCCCCATTTTAGCTACCATCTGAAATACATACCAGTCACATAAAATAGTCAGCTCTATTTGCTGCATAGCCTGGGCAATAGATCATTCTTCAATCTGCACAGTAATATTAATGCCATACCAGAAAAGCAAGGGCTTCTCACAGAAATCACGGAAAGGAAAAGATGTTATATTACAGCTTCAACCTGCCAAGATGCAGTGAATTATAGACAAACAAAACAGATTAGAAATTAAAAAGAATATCTAGAGTTCTCACAACTGCAAAAATTGAACAACCAATTTCTTTATCTTCCGTGTGAAAGATCAGCTTCAAGCAGATATTGTTCGTATCACTCAGGCAGGTGTCCCTAAAAACATTACAGGATGAGAGACATAGGCTGCCTACTTACAAAATAGGATTTTCATTTGTGAAAGGAATTTTTTAAACACTGCCATGTTGCTCACTGTATATATTGCAGTTCTCCAGTATTACAGTCTATGTGCAGCAGTACATACCAATAATACACATACTGAGGCAGCTTAAAATGAATAGGTGTCTACTTCTGGAATGTCTTCAACTACAGTATTGGTCTTAAAAATCTTGGTGCAGATGTTTACAGACATCTTCATCCGAGTGCAGATACATTTCCTGGCAGACTATTTAAATAAGCAGTAGTCTCAAAATGGCCTTAGAATCTGTTTAACATGTGGAAAGACTTGCCACTAAAACAATTTCTGTCCTTTATGGTCAGTTGGACCGCCCTAAGCAACCCAGAAAATCTTGGGCACCAAAACTGTTCCCATGACAACCTCCCTTCATACTGTCCTGCCTGAGGCTTCAAACAGCATCACATGCTTACCACAACACCACACATTTTGCCTTCTCTCTACACTACCACATTTGGTTCCTTTTGGCATCTCTGGCAAAAAGGTTCCTTGCAGGCAATACCTGAAGGAAAAAGAAAAGTTCAAGCGGTTGTAGATGCGCATGGATCTAAGCATTTATATTGTAGGCCCCTGAGCAGAAGTGCAAATGAAAACACAATAGATCTGATGTGGGATCCCCACAATCATGTTTCCTGCCATGCCATACATAAATGGCAAGAGGTGCAATTGTGGGATCCAGCTTCAGATCCCATCACACCATATTGCTGGTGCAGGGGGAGTCTGAAATCACAATCCCAGCGCCAGCAAGTAGCAAGATCCCATGGCTGCAAGCCACACATTCAGTTAATGGTGTGATAGGAACCAGCCACAAAGTTACCACACAATTTTATGTAATAACTTTGTGGATTATTCCTTGTTTTATCACACAATTAATTGCATAAACATGTGGCCAGGTAGCAACGTAAGACCATGTCTGGTTACTCATGTCTTAAACGTAATGTGTCGGAGCTTAAGAATGGGCATCAGCTGGCACTGCAGTGAGGATAGCAAGATAGGAGACTACAGTAGCAGTTCTATGCCTTAAATACTAGTAAAAATGACCATGTGCTTTGCGTAGGATTTTGAGAAAATGACATGCATATCATGTTTCTAGGTGACCATAGTAAACAATTTATAATATTTTTCTTATTTACTTCAGATCAGGTTGGCAGCAACATTATAAATTTGAGAGGCTCCAAAATCTAGCCAAAGGTTAAAGTTCCTCAGCAAAAAACAAACCACTACCACAAGAAACAATCTTTTTAGGGATTAGAGTAAAAATTAATTAGTAAAAATTAATTCAGTATCCTAAGCCTAAATATTAACAACCATTATACTATATTTGTAATCAGATTTTATTTCTGAAAAGGTACGTATAAAAGTATGTATAAGCAGCTTGCTGCATCTCCAGCTAACAGGTTGATATTAAATGCTCTACCCGTTCTGCTCTACACGCAGAATCAAGGAAGTAGAAATACCATATTTTGTCATATACCACATGCCCCCTGAAAAAGACATGCACTTTGTTTTTGAAAGGCAGGCAGAATTAAAGAAAAACAAATCTTTCTTTGACAATCCTGGTAAATACAGTAATTTTTCAAAGAAAACAGGCAACTGCAGGGCAGAGGGAAGCAAAACATTACAGATGCTATATTATAACCCACTAAGCTGTAAGACAGCGCAGGCACTGCTGGTTGAGCCAAGCTGCCCTCTTCTCAAACTGAAAAGCAGCATCTGCCAGGTCCACTTTTTCAAGAAAAGAGCCTAGCCTGCCATATCTGTGGGCTCAGCTGAGAGCCCATATAGCTTGAAGAGTTGGGCAGTTCAGCTCCATCAGGATCAGGCCCTGAGCTGACTTGGCAGGTGACACTGGCTGAACCATTTGGCTCAACTCAAGAAGGGAAGAGGGGTCAGGTAGTTCAGCTCAGCCAACAGTGCTTGCTGCATCATCCTGCTGGAACTGAACTCGTCTTGAGTCAAGTGGGCCCACAGCTGATTACGCAGGCACAACTTGCCCATCCAGCTAGAGAAGAGGGGCCAGGTAGCTTGGTTCCCACAGGATCCCTCTGCTCCTTAAGACCTGCCCCCTACCCCAATTTCCAGCAGCCAGCTCAGGAAAAAAGGCATATGTTGTATTCAAGTAAAAGTGTTAAGTGGACAGGAACGTAGGGCACAAAAGACAATGCATTAGCAAACCATTCCAGTAAAGTCCCTTCCAATTTTTCTTACCAGTTTAATAATAAAAGTTTTACTTTTCACCAAAAACCCCCTGAAATTACCTTTGTATATCACCCATCTTAGTAGTGCAAGTTAAATGCCACCCTTCTTCAGATAAAAAAAAAAAAAAAAATGCTGACATACTTTGTTACCTACCTTTATTTCAGTTGGCAGCGTGACATTTATAGCTGCAATATTGTTGGCTGAATCATGAGATAGGTAACAACTACCAAAATCTAAAAGTGAGAAAAATAAAGTTGAAAACACTATGTAAAATAATATTTTATAATGAATAGGAGAGTTCCTCACAACTGACCTAGTCCTACTGATTTTTCTTTTAACAGGTTACTAGATAAATTAGACAAATACACTCTTCTTTGGTAAAGAAACACTTTACTGGGTTATTTGAATTACAAGGAATCAAGAAGTTCAACTTTTATTCCTCAGAACGAGGGAAACATTTTGTTATTGAAGACAGAACATAAAGTTGAATTTTATTCTGAAGAAGGAGAGAGCTCTCTGTGGCTCTGCCACTTGAACTGTGCTCCAGAACATCTGTTCTGATTTCCGTATTCAACCTGGAGAGGGCAGAATGGTGCATGCTAATTAACACACAACATCCCAATCTTTTACAGAAAGCAGCATTACAATAGAGACATTTGCAATCACTGTGAATTAATTAATGACTCAGACAAGAGCATCTGTCACAAACGTGCCACAAACATGAAAAACAAACACAGTGAGACAACATTTGATAAAGTCATTTTAATGGAAAATGTAAAACCCCTTTCAACTTCAATGTACAAAGCATGTGTAACACTTGCACTTTTAACAAATTAAAGCAAGCCAATGTTCTAAAAAAATACATCATTGAATGTATATATGTATATATTTACATAGCATATTAAGTTTAATATTTAGCTTTAAAAGTTCACATAAATTTTACCAAAATGAGACTTTTTTTAAATAAATTACACCTTTGAAAACATTTAATTGTACACTGAATAGCTTCAATAAAATACTGAAGTGTCTGTATTTAATATCTACTTTATATACTTTATATTTACAAAGTTTACAATTATTTGGCAGTAATTTTCAGATTATGACATGACTGCTGTGCGGACTCAGCAAGATCCCAAATGCAGGCAATAGCTGGTGTTTGTGTCCTACTCTCACAGTAACTGTCTCAATGTAGTGAAAAATATCTGAGTTATTTTAGCAAACTGTACAAGTCACATTTACATTTGATCAACAATATAGCAGAGAATTTTGTGGGCCTTTTTTTCCAAAAATAAATACATCATTTTAAATCTTTGACATTTCACAAACTTCATGTACATTATAATACAAGACAGCAGAATGCTGCTTAATTTTTTTCTTTTCAATAAGTCTAATGTAATCACAGTAACTGTGATATATGAAGCTAGACGGCTGCAGTGTCAGTAACAAGTAAATATGATGACTATATTTTCTTGGCACTGATGGTTTGTGAAGCTTAAATTAGTGTGCATACTGTTCATCATATATTAGAAAAAATAACCTCCATCTGATAGTCTAACCAAAAAAAAAAGGCAGAGAGCACTTAGTTTTCTTCTGCATCTTCCATTTCACTTTCATGAATCTTCAACGCTCTAACCATTTCTTTAACTGCATGATACAAGATATTTTTGACCTGCAAAAATATTGAAGACACTTCAGTGAGATCCACATCATAAAACTATTTACTGTTAAAAGATGGTCAATAACTATGTTTAAGATTGAGATTTAGACTCAGCCAACAAGAAAACCTGATGCAAAAATATTTGTCCAAAAGGACATTAAAACTGAAATTAAAAAAAGCGACTCAAATGAAGGTCAACTACATCAGCGCAGTCGCACTGGTGTTCATTGTTATTCTGTGTGAATGGCAACTGGGAAGTGACCCCACAGTGTTCCACATTTCAATGAGTGTCTGAGCACGCAATGCTTTCAGAACAGATTCTAGATGAGAATTCATCCCTTACCTGCAGTTTATCATCATAATTGATTTCTTCCTTTGACAGCCTCAGTTCCTGTGTTAGGTGAAAAGACTGTACAAGATGTTCTGGAGACACAAAGTCTTCAGTTACTTGAATGCAGCTGTGAAAATTTTGTACCTGTTGGGGGGGGGGGGGGGGGTGAAAAAAAAAAAAAAGGAAAATTAAAACAGGTTTTTTCTTGGAAAAAAAGGACTGAGTAATGGGCTCCAGAGCTTTCAAATTATGTGATTACTGGACAAAGACCATTTTTCTACTTTTTTTTTTTTTTATGAGCAGTAATGAAGTGAACTAAGTGAGCTAACTTCAGATAGCAGGTATCACCTGAATAATGCCAATTAGTATCCGTTTCTAACACTCAGCCCTACACTGGGGCTGATATTCTTAAAATATTCTAATATCTGCAACCTGGTGGCACAAGGCTTGTATCAGATGTGCAGGAGCAGTCAGTAGCTGCAAGGCTAATGTGCACCAGTTCTTAAAATCCTGACATAGGCCCCCAAGCTGAAATATCCTGAAGGAAACAAGTCAAAAGCCAGGGAACCAAGTTTTAACCTCATACATTTTTCCAGCAATTCAGAAACATGTTTCTGTGAACTGGGACAAAGCCCCAACCCTAGATTTCTGCAGAACCTAGACGCTGCAGTATTTGTTTTAGAAACATTCCAATGTGGTGTTTATGAAATGAAACATGTGCTCCTGGCTCCCCAGCTGCCTGCCTGGGAGTCTTAAGCAGAGACAGGCTCCTAGAACCCTGAAACGGAGTAAATGAATTAATTTCTGTCTGTTCACTGCCACACATGTGAAGTTAAGGCATGATAAGATCTTATGTGTAATTCACGCAATCGTGCCTTCTGCTGTGCCACACAGGCATGGCAGGAGGTGTGATTGTGGGATCACAAATATCCCATTGTGCCTTAGTGCCCGACTTTTCCCCTTGCACTGGCAGGCTCCTGCAGCTGGGAGCCTCATGCACCCTAGCTGAGGGGCCCCCAGCTGCAGGGGTGTCCCATGCACCCCCAGGGCCAAAGGATCGCTGCAGAAGTGATCTCCCCGCCCTGGAAGTGTGGGAAATTCCTGGGGCCAGAAAATCAACACAATCCTCTGGCTCCAGGGGTTCCCTGCACCCCAGATCCCTAGGGATTGTGGGAGCTGATGGGGCTCCCAGCCAAAAGGGGAGACCCTGCTACATGTGCAAATTAAAGCTCAACAGAAACCAGTGATGAAGTTAGCACACATTTTCAAGGTCTAACTTTACAGCTGGTTGGAGCTTTTTATTGTGCGATAGCTACTTTGCACATGTAGCTGATCTCCGGGTAATTGCACAGTACTTGTAACGCATAGAAGAGGCCTGTCTAGAAGTGGTGAAACTAGTGACAGTACCAATCAGGCAGCCAGTAACACTATGGAGCCTGGATGCCCCAGGTCTTTGGTAGTTTGCTTAAGGCACTATTGAGGAGCTAGGCTCCCTGGTTGCCTAATTCTCCATCTTGCGCCCAAGAGTCTGGAACCTTAGGCTTCCTGTCTCCATGTTAATCTACAGAGAGAGCTTCTCTGGAAGCCTAGGTCCTCAGATGGACAAACTGGTAGGAACCTGAGATTTCTGTACTGAAAAAAGAGATTCATTGTTCCTTAATAGAGTGCAAATCCCTGGTAAACTGAGAGAACAGGCATGTCCCTCTTCACAGCCCGCACACAATGCCCCGAGGTAGGTGGAACATGGAGAAGGCCTCAGATACCAGACAAGTAGTGTGTGAAAGAGGGCTGATTCAAAATGAGCTTCCTGCACCAGCAGCTCCACAACTCCTGTCACAGAAAGCTCACTACCCTTGCCAGCAATGCACTTCTCAGCCCCTGTGCAGCCAGAGCACAGACTCTACCATTTAACTGCGTTGGGTCATAAATGTAAAGAAATTCCTTTATCATGTATATTCATCAAATCATCTCAGGAACAGCCCAATATCTATATATAATGCATGTTGCATTATAATGTCATTATGTTGGTAAATCAACATAATATAATCTAATGTACATATATAATCTAATGAACTTGTAAAAAAAACAAACCCCACAGAACATAATTACTTGTCCTGCTACAAGCAGGTAATTCAAGTACTGCATTTAGTTTCAAATGACATACTTCAGTCAGTAACTCAAGTACTTCCCTCTTATCTTTTAATGACAGCTTTAATTAGGTTTTTAAAAATTCAGAAGGCTTAATTAGCAAACTAAAAATGTTTGATATCTACAATTTTACTATACCTTTATTTGTCTTAGATTTCAGTACAGAAAAGAGTAAAAGCAGTGAGCATAACACAAAAGAAAGCCTCTGAGAACATAACATTTCATAAATATTGGGATTTGCAAAATGCAAGTTACCACAGTCAGCAGCATGAAATCTACTGGTGACACATTAATACAGAGGATCACCACCCCTTATTTTTACAACTGGAGAAACAGAAGTGGAACAAAAACTTCATAGGACCAGAAGTAATGTCTCTCACTTAAAAAAGCATTTATGAGATAAGCAGGGGCTTAAGTGACACATGAGTTGAAGGACCCAGGGGTATTGATCACAGCATGCTCAACCAGCCAGAACAAGGCCATGACTATGGAAAAGGGAAGTGAGATCCTAGGATGCATCTATATTTTCCCAGTATAAACAAGAAAGTATTAATGCTGTTGTACAACAGACTGGTGAGACCTCATCTGGAACATTTCTAGTCATTCAATGTCCAATTAAATGGAGAGCCTCTCTTAAAAGAAGAGACTAAAAAAACAGCCTAGTTAGCCTGAAAAAATGAGTGTTCTCTATAAACACATAGTTGGAGGCAAAGGGGAGAGGGTAAACACCAGGGAGGGAAGAGTTACTTAAGTTAAAGGAAAATATTAGCACATGGACAAACACCTCCAATGAATTTAGTCTAGAAACTGGAAAAATATTTCTAGTTAATCAGAGGAGTGAAATGCTGAAAGAGCTAGCAGTAAGCATTATATAGCATGACTCCCTACAGGGCAAGGGGCTGGGACCAATGACCCAGGAGGCCCCTTTCAATCTCTGCTTCTAGTCCAGATGAGCATCTAGTGACAAAACAAGCGAAACAAGAAAAGCAAAGATAATTTTTGTCAGCTGTACTCTGAACTCTGAGACGTTATGCATATAAAAATATTAAAGCCTTAAAAATGTGAGATCCCAATATGTCACCCCTGCTTGTTGCAGCTGCTAAATGTGTTTTGTGGCATATGAAGGATTTGTGGCACAACTACAAAATTATTTACAGATCAACATATTGCCCACATATCTCAGGGAGCTCAGCATTTCCCTTTGTTCTATTTTCAGGAACCTGTCACTAGAGAGAGCATATTTCACCCATCAGGAATTTCAACAAAACTGTGCTATTAACTTCTGACTGCCTATCCCACCTCAAAAGAGGCTGGAAATTATGTCAAGGGGTTAAAGGTGAAAACACACCTTCATTTTAGGATAGCATTATGGTGCCAGTGCATTCATGTTATGCACCGCAGGAAGGCTTGTGCATGCCTTATACGCTATAAACTATTTTGCCCAATACCATCTGGGGAATCTTGAGGGTTCCTGTTTTCTACGCTTACAGTTGGACTCCAATCAACTGCCAACTACAGGGACATTTCAAGTAGCAGCTGCTGATTCTGCCTGTACCCTTATGACACATACTTCAACATGTCCTGAATTTATCAGCTTAAAACACTGATGCAACTTAAGAATCCTTTAAATAACTTTAGGGCTTATGCTGGTTGCCCCTTCGATTTTTCAGCAAAGATGCGAGTCCCTTAGAGTCTTGGGGCAATTTATTTAAAGAAAAAATAAAATCTGACAAATTGTACTAGGTGGCATAATCATAAAATGTAAGCTGAGCTTGGACATTACTTTTCTGAGCTGTTCTCTAACTTCCAAGAAGATATAATCATTTAGGCTCCCCTCATCTTCAGGCTGGTTTAGGAGTTTGATAGTTCATCTTACCTGAGCTAAAGTAACCACCACAAAACTCTTATAACAGACACAAACGTCAGTGCTGCATCTCAGGGAGAGATCTGGGTCAAACCGCACTCTAACTGAATAGGAAGAAAATCTTCTCTGTTTGAATCAGAAACAGAAGAGGAGAAAAAATATTCTATTTGAATAGGAGGATCAGAACTTGAAGGAGCCTGAGAGCATCAGAGAGAAGAAGCTGCACTAGTACAGGCAAGTTGTGGTACTATCTTCAGTAATTTCACAGAGGTTGTAAATAAATCAGATTCAGAAGGGGCTGATACAGCTAATTTCCAAGCACCATAAATTTAAGTGCTAATGACTTCTGTATTGAGAGAATACAGTCAGCACATGGGCTCATGTCACCAATGGCCACGTAGAGATATTCAGTTTCTACTGGGAGAATTGCCATTCTCCCAGTCAAAACCCAACGCATGTGGACCTTCAAGCTTTCTATCCTAGAGCAAAAATGACTGCTCCAGGAGAAATTTAATCCAGGAACAGTCAAGATTAAACTGTACCAGGAGACAATGTCCAATTTAAACTACCCTGAGGCCAGGAGCAGTGGATCCTGGGAAAAGGCTAGAGAGGGCATAGGGGGGCTGGGGGGGAGAGAAGGAGCAGATGCTCTCCCCATCCCACAGAACACGGAAGAGCAACCACCAGCTGCTCTCTGCCTGCTTCTCACTCCAGAGTTCCAGGGGGGAAGAGGGGAGAAAGGGGCATTTTACCATCATAGCAAGGCTCCCAACCTTTGCAGCTGCAGCACAGCAGCATGCCTTGTGCCACACTGCTCCAGATCAGCTGGACGGCATAAGGAAGTGGGTGCATGGAAGCTTTCCTAAGCTGGACTCCTGGCCCCTCCAGCTTTTAAATCACTGTCCCTGCCATCCAGTTGAGCAGCAGAGGGAGGAAAGGAGAAGCAGGTAGGCAAGAGGTGCATTTGCAAGCCTGACTCTTGGCCACACTGGCTTTCCCTCATCTCCCCTGCTGCTCACGCGGGTAGCAGACAGCAATTTAAAAGCCAGAGGGGCCAGGAGTCCAGCTTGGAGAAAGTATCTGCAGTCTGGCTCCCACCCTTCCAGCCTCTGCTTGCCACCTGCACAGCCCAGATGACCTGGAGAAAGTCAGCCCAGAGCACAGCATGCCAAGATAATGTTATAATCTCCCCCCTGCAAGGCTCATGACCCTTGCTACCATGCTGATGTGCCCCCAACTTCACCTCAGCCTGTAGCATGGAGTAAAGGCAGTCTGCTGTGCTGCTGCCACAAGGTTCATGGAGGCTTGTCATGGCAGCTGAGTTCTGCCCCATCCCAGCACTCCTCTGGGTTAGCTGGAAGGAGTGCAAAAAGCAGGGACATTTTCCTGCAGGGGACACCTGAAAGAGCTCCCACTATAGGAAAATGAGCTGACAGGCGCAGGGTGCATTCTCTGGGGGGCTGGAACCCTCCCCAGCTGTCTGTGGCAGCTGCTGCTTTTCAGAAGTTGCCATCTGCCATGCAACAGACTGCCACCTTCCCAGGCAGGGAAGAAGGCTGCCACCTTCCCAGGCAGGGAAGAAGGCTGCCTGTCAAGTAATGAGCTCTTTTGAGGGCAGGGGTGGCCCAGGGAGCAGCAGCCCTGTGAAGCTCTCCAGCCATAGGGCTACAAGAATGTCTGCACAGCCCGGCTCCCAGGCTATTGTTCTACCAGAAATTTCTTCTGGCAGAAATGAACATCTGTATTAAGCTAACGTTACTGGCACCTGCTATCTATGGCAATACCAAGATAGAAAGATCCTTCTACAGCATCAACTCGCATCTGCAGTTCCTATAGCTAGAAGCATAGTCAAAAAAGAACAACATTAGTGCTAGAGGTCAAAGAGTCAGTTTCCTCCGGCTGTCAGCCTTTTGTACTAAGAAAAGAGGACAGGACAGTCTTTTGGCTTTGACTAGAGATCTGTTTCACAGAGGAATGGCCTGAAGCAGATGACAGACAGAACAGCTGAATAGTGGTTCAGTGCAGAAGCAGGATTTCTAGGAGCTGAAGCAGAAAGAGACGCAGCCAGAGCACTATTTGCATAGGATTGCTGGAGCCCAAGAAATAATTTCATTCTAGAGTGGGAGGCAGGCTTTATGGACATGTCTAATGGGGAAGGCTTTAGTTGGACATCTCTAGTCATTTGAAAACAAAATTATGGATCCCAGTCAGTAACACAGGTTGGTAGTAAGCCAAATACATTTAGGGCTGTCCTCCTTGAGGGGAAGAGCTGCCTCAGATAACATGTAGTATGTGAAACTCCTGTGGGACGCTCCATCTGCCCCGGCATCACAGCATTCACGAGCCGTGCCTGGTACCTTGAGGTATGTAGAAAAAACATTTAAAGCCGTGTCTATGGCTGAATCGCTGATTCTCTCTAAATGGAGCGTTGGACTCTTCAGATTCGGCTGAACTGAATCAAAGACAGCGATCCAAATCAACGAATCAAATCACTGTCCTCAATTCGAGCCAAATCCGAATCAAAGACAGCCCATTTTGCACACCTCTACTGGTAAACATCTTGCCAGTGCACAGCATCTGACTCGGGGGGGGGGGGGGGGGGGGGGGGGGGGAGGAGAAGAGATGTTTGGAAGTTGTTTTTAGAGGACACTTGATCAGATTATTCTTCCTAGGAAAGGACCAGACTCTTAGTACAAGTAGCACAAAAGCCCAGGAGGACGGTTAATAGATGATCTACAATCCCCCTTAGCCAGTGTGAAAATGCTCTTTGACCCACGAGTACCAATCATCTTGATGGCCATGCAACAGGACATGTAATGCAGCCACACTAAGTTTACTAGGCTGCCTAGTCTGTGTCAATATTCTTGAAGTCCTCACAGAGTCCAGTCCCGGTCAAACTGTTTTGATGAACATTTAGGTTTATTCTGTGGGACTCCCTTTTGTGCATCAGAGGGGGGCTACTGTGGTTTGAGAAGAAATAAAAGCCATGTTAGAATGAAGGTAAGTCTACTGCGCAATCAGCACACTGCTGATAAGCACTCTCTTAAGAGCTAACTACCATATTTTTCTTTATGAAGTTGCAAATAACGCTGCTCGTTTGCAGGAAAGAACAGCACAGTTTGTGATGCAACGGAAGGCTTCGGACAGTGCAATCTGCAGCTAACACTTGCTTTTCTGGCTTGGAGATGCATCTTCTAAGTAAAAAAGGAATTTGAGAGACCCATTACTTCAGACGGAGGAAGGATTTCCTAGAATGTCACCTCACAGATGTCTTGTTGACTAAACCAAAACTTTCCCAAATATTCTACCATGGTCTAAGATTGAACAGGAAAAAGTCTAAATTATTTTTCTTTCAGAGGAGATTAGAAAGTTGGAAGAACAGTAGGTTTATAATGGAAAGGTACAAATGTAACAATGTAGAAACTACCATGAGGGTTCCATAACTTGCTAGTCAAAGGAAGTTAATTCATAAGCAGGGATCCAGGTTTTCTATTTGCAACAAAAAAAGTGGCAAAACCCGTATTTTCACATTTTAGGAGAAAAAAAAACAAGGGAAATGGTGGGTTTCCCCTTGCAGGCTGCAGAGTTCCATCCTGCAAGGTGTTGGGGGGAGCAGGAGGATGGCGGTCAGGCAGGTGGTGCCATGTGCATGTGCACACTGGCTCCCTGCTGTTGTGCACATTCCGGGGGGGGGGAATATGCGCCGCGCCCCCCCCCCCCCCCAGATTCATGCATGGGGCAGAGGCAGGCTGCTCGCTGAGGGCTTGGGCTCCCTGCCCCGATGTCTTCCCGGAGCCTCTGCAGCCCAGAGGGCGGGACCCAGCACAGCAGGATAGAGCAGGGTCGGGCAGGGAAGCTCAGTGCTACTGCTGCAAGTCCTGTACTGTCTGGCAGCAGCAACGGGCAGAACTCTGCACCACCCCGCCACTGCTGCTGGGCAGCCAGTAGGAACCTTGCTACACAGATGTGGGACTCATGGCGCAGCATTGAGCTTCCCTACCCCACGGGTTCTTCCCACTGAGCTGCGGCGCCCGAGCATGCCCCAGGCAGCCTTCCCCCCATCCCGCACATGGGCTCTGCTCTGGCAGTGCCACCCATGGGGGAGGGGGAGGCAGGCTCCATGCTCTGCTCCACTGTAGCAGCCAGCACCTCTCATATGCAGCAGCCAAAGCTTGGGTACTGCTGCTGGAGGAGAAGGGGCTATGGACCTGGGTCTCTGGCCCCATAGCCCTGGCAGCTGGGGGCCCCCACTGGCAGAGCTGGGGGGGCTGTGTCAGGAGTGAGGGGCAATGGCATGAACCAGCATTATCAGGGCTGCTCAGCACCACTAAGCAGCAGGGAAGATAGTTGGAGCTGGACCCATGACCTTGCGAGTGAAGGGGGCAGGGGGAGCTCTGATTTTCCATGATAAAAAACCCAAAATCAAACGCTAAAATTTATAGGTATTTAGAACGTATTTTATTATCATGACTGAGGCACTGGTAGGTTTCCTCAATTACTTTAAAATTCTAAATATATCAATAAAACATTGTGTTCAACTGATAACTATATATACACACATACATATAAACATATACACACGCACATATACTTCCCCCCATCTCTATCTATATCTCTATCTATACACACACACATATATATAGTGGCATTTCATTTTAATCGCATAAAAGTGTGGATTTCGGGGGTTTTAAATCAGAGAATTTGCTATTTTTTAAACAAAGAAAACCAGGATCCCTGCTTATAAGAATCACTGCTAAAGAAATAAAATCCAATTCAAGCGTACTTCCTACACACTGCTGTCTTTGAACAGAAGGATTTTACCTGATGAAGTGCTCCTGCTGGCAGGATAATAGCATCACCAAGGAACTGAATAACAGTGCAGGTTTTTACTCCATATTCTTCAAGAAGTCTTTGGCGAAGTTTTTTGTTCACATACCAACTCTGGTCACGTATCGGATCATGCTCTGGTAAAACTTCCAGGCCCTGTTCCTTTGCAATCTGTGATACAGGTGAGATACAGGATTAATTAAAAAACCCAATAAAACAAAAAAATGAACTGGAGAAACTGACATGTTAAAAAAACAGTAACTTATCACAATATGTGCACAAGAATTTTGGTTAAGATAAAAAAAAAAATCTCCAGGGAATGTGGCACCCAAAAGTTACACCTAAATAACATTACACCTAAATAACAGTAGGCATTTTGAAAAGTCTCATAAAACTTCATTTATAAGCAATTATGACATAAAAATGGAGGAGAAGGCTTAGAAGAAAACAGTAATCTTGATTTCATGAAAGTTCATCTCCTTCAGATTTCCTATGTACCCCCGCTTATGTTATGCATGTTTGCCTACATGGTGTGTTCTGGAATGGTAACTTTGTGTTCTTTCTCTGCATACCCTACTCAGTATGCATGCTTGGAGGTCTGGGGGCTACTCACACCTGTTTTTACCGTTTGTGGGCCTTGGTTTTACTGTTTGAAGTCAAGTGTGCAATTGTAATTGTGTCCATTGGCCTTCCCTATTAAAAAGGTGAAGTTTTAAAAGGGTGAAATATTGCTAATGTAAGGGTTGCTGCAAGTTCAGCACTTACTGGGAGCCTAAAGAGATCTGCAGTAGAGTGGCCCTCAGTTTGAGCACAGAGTTAGTGTTTGAGTAAGAAGCAGAAGAGGCTCCAGACAGAAGTCCATGCCTGGATAGCCTTGGGGCTCATGAACTCCTTAAGGGAAAATATACTTGTGAGTACAAGTCCCTACAATGGGTTCAGAGGGAAGCCTGATACTCGCTACAGCTAAGAAAGCTGAAAATCCCTGAACCTGCTGTTGAAACAGGGTAGGGTCTAAAAAGACCTGGGGTTGCACAGGCCACCAGAGGAGCTGTAGTGTGAAGCAGTAATCATGGCCCCTAGCAGCATGGAGAACTAGCAGTGGCAACCCCTGGAGGCGATGGCCAAGGCAGCAATCCCCAGCACCGATCCCTAGCAGCAGTCCCCAGCAGCACAGTGGCAGCAACTCTGTTTGGTGAGAGCTTCCCGCTTGCTACTCTGGCTGGCATAGCTGGTTGAACCCAGAGCAGAGTAGCAAACCCTCTGGGTTGGGCCTCTCTACCCAGCATCTGCCACTGCTGGCTGGCAGAGGTGGGTAAAGCCCCTGGACAGCAGCCCTGGGTTAATCTCAATTCCCAATTTAGTGAGTAGGTGGTTTGCCAGGGACTGAGACTATTAGCTGTTTTGGGTTTCAGTTAACGTTTAGCAGTTAGGGTGTTATTTAAGGTTGTGTGCTTGTTCCCTTTTCCCGCTGAACATGAGGGAAGATGGCTCACTTTAGAATAGCCAGTTGCGGTTTGTTTTCCCAGATTTCTGCATGGGGGCTGAAGCTAGATTTGAAAAGCTGGCGTTAAACCTCTGAATTAGAAGCCAGACCTTATTACTGCCATCCATCGCCTGGCAGAAGGGTTACACTGACAGTCCAAACTATCCAGTGTCGACACTGCCAAATGTGACATTATAATCTCAAATCAGGAAAAAGCAGCACAAGTTCATATCAAGCAAAGGAATTAATTGTCTTAAAGTATTTCCCTGAGACATCAATAAATTTTAAGTTAAACAATCACCAGTTTTCCTGATGCTAACCTCCTAAGCAGCCAAGCAGAGAGGGTCACTACTGTCTGGATTATTTCCATTTTCCAACCAAAGATGTAAAGATACCTAAACAGTTCTGGGGGACAGGGGCCAGAACTAGCCACTAGGAATCCTTCTTGCTTCCTCCCAGCATTGTTTATGCTTTACATTACACAGTAACTGGCTGGAAAAACAGAAATAAGGCTGGCAGGGGAGACATGAAACCAGGACTTCTCTCTCCCTTTGCAAAAGTGCCCCGACTGCTAGGCTATAAAAGCAGATTCCCTCTTGCTTGTTGTTCTCCTCAGCTTCAACAAGAAAAGCACCTAGTCTACTGTATTTTAGTGGTTTAGGGCTCTGTCCTGGAAAGTGGGAAGATGTGGGTTCAAATCCCCTCAGGTTTTCCACTTCCTTGGCAACCATAGTAGGCTATTGGGCGAAGTCAAGAGAACAACGTGGATTTTGAATCACTTTAATTCAGAAACCCAGTACATGGCTATCCTCAAATGTGGGTCTAGGCATTGTGAATTGCAAATCAATTTTTTTTTCAAAAAGGATGCAGACAGACAGCTGCTGCAGAACTCTGTAAGAGGAGAGCAATGGGTTAGGCTCCAGAGTATATGCTATTCTTGCTAAGAATAGTACTCCTCAAGTATTCTGCGATAAGCCTTCTCATGAGATTAGAGTCCAGACAGATTTACTGCACCTGACCTCTGCCTCCTTTTCTTCAAGCTGTTGTCTTGGAGGCGTGGGCATCCATCTAGCTGTGGATCTCTCTTACCCTAATGGGACCAAATCTTGTGAGGAAAGTAGGTTCCTTTATGTAACTTCCTATTACATCAAAACTCCCTGAAAGCCCCTTTCCAAACAGACCTATTCTTACACTTCAGACAGAAACACTAGGCTGTTGGAGACGAGGCTCTGTAAACACTAGGCTGGGATGGAGACTGTCCAGAACTAAAGACTGATATGGCTAGAACCTGTGGTTTGGACGTGTGCCATAATTAAAAGTCTTATGGTTATGACTATTAGCTGGTTGGGAAACATTGTAACCTAACCATTTTGACTGGTAGAACAGATCAAGAAGTTGTTATTTCACTAAGAATATCCTACAGCCCAGCAACAGAAGCTTGGAAATAGCCACCTCAAACAGTAGGAATTTTCAGAACTACATTTTTTTTCAATATAACTAACAATTTTGAGGAGTTACGTTATGCAAAGAAAATATCTATTTATTATAAATCTAACCTTTTGCAGAAACTCCCTTATTTTGTCCACATCTTTGCCAGCATAAATGTGCCACAAAGCACCAGGCAATTCACTTGAATCTTTCAATCTTTTCTTTAAAAGGTCATCCAAATCCTCCTCTTCAAGTTTCTTTAATATGCCTAAGAATTGACAAATATATTAAATACAGGTAGCAGAAAGACTGAAACATTATTCTTGTTTTTTAAATTTCCTGTGACTAATTCACAAAGACTTTATAAATGCAAATTTTTGTTCTCACAGCTTTCAAAATCAGAAAGTTAAGGGTACACATTATAAGATTCTAAGACAATTTATGTCCATATTTTGAAATAGTCTGACATTTGATAAAATCTGATAGAAAGTGTTTCCCTAACTAGAAATAAATATGTTGCTGAATCAGACAATTTAGAGTGGGAAAAGACATTTTTGTGAAACCAAAAGAAGTAATTTTGTATTAATTCTACAGCACCCAGTCAAAAACCGACTATGTATTACTAGAACTATATTTATATTAATAGTAATTACACGCGACTAAAAAAAAGCAAACTAAAGATAGTCATGCATAAGACAGGGCAAGGTGACACTTTACAGACCAACTCACAGGTGCTCAACCCCCAACCCAGATCCAGCCTGCAGAGCTATGCTGTCCAGTCTGCCAGGCTCCCCAGGGTCTGAATATCTGGCCACAAGGAAGCAGAGACAGCGTTAACTGCTGCTCCCCTGCTGCCAAATTTCCAGACCTGTGGGGAGCCCCATGGGCTGCATAAAACTTTGCACACTAGATCAGGTGTGCACAGCTGGGGCAGCACCGGGCCCAATCTACAAGCATGGAGCTGGGCCAAGGTGGCACAGGGCCCAATCTGGGTGCAGAAGCTGGGGCAGCACAGGCCCTGGTTTGTGAACCAGTCCCACACCACTCAGTTGGCCCATGGAACCAAAAAGTTGAGCATCACTGAACTAACTCATTCAGAGAGACATGAGGGTTTTTTGACTACAGTCAACTTTGTCAGATAGCATAAATTAATCTATAAAGGTGCCAACCTGCCCTGCCTTCTGCCTAACTACCTCTCTCTAGAGATAGTCAGGTTCAGTCTACATCTGTTAAGCATGATGAATAAATCAATGTTTGCTTAGATCCAGCTAACACACAGGAAAAAATAATGGACAGGGAATAAAACCCTGTTGTTTTAAGTGTATTATGCACTACAGCATAAGTAGTAAACATTATACTCAGCACTAGCATTCACCGCTTCAAGTTCTCTGGTCTAGAATCTATTTCTTTCATACTAAACTTAACACAGAAAACATTGTATCAGGTAGATTCAGAGTTATCCTAATGGATTTGGAAATTATATCAGGCTAGACTAGAAGCACTTTAAGAGAAAATCCTTCATCCTGCTGTTCACTTCTTCTGCCATCATCAGCACTGCTCAGGTACTTTAAGTAGGTAATGGCAGGAAAAAGATGAAAAGGTGAGAGCAGTAAGTGACTATTTCTGAGCTCCAACATATTTTACATTAAATAAGTCACTGCACAAAAAACTTATCCAAGCCAAAGCACTACTTTCAGCTACTAGCATGTATTTGAAGTCATGTTTCATTTATACATTTGTTTCATTTCACTTGCACATTTCAAAAAGCATCAATTTTAAAACTGCATATTGAAATACCCACTAAAACTTTTAAATCATGTGTCATGCAATCTCATTTGTCCAATACAAATCATTTTTCTTTACCTGATTTGGAGTGTGCTCCATTTCCTTTTGCTATACCAACATAAACAAGGATGTTCACTACATCAGAAACTTCAATATGGAGATTTGTAGTTCCTACATCATGATCTTTAGTAGCAGCAACGCCTATTTTACAAGATACAGAATTTCAGATAGGATTTAGAGTTACTGAACTGTCTTATTTGGGACAAGTTTGGGACAAGATACAGAAGTGGAAACAAAATGATGCTGGCTTTGTTCCCAGCCCTATTGAATGGGATCTTATGCAAGTCATTATCTCTCCTTTTCTCATTTTTACACAGGCGAACAATAATGCTAACTTGCCTTTTGGATGCACATATGGATCTACAGAAGAAAAACATTATGTAAGAGATAAGTAGAATTATTATTACTATTATTTGTTCAACTCCAGGTTAAACCAAACTAATCTGTGCATAGAGATACTATGATTTACTTTTAAGATATACTGTTTTATGAATTCAGAATGGATCTTTTATACACTGGGAAAAAGGATTAAAAAAAAAACAAACAAAAAAACCCAACAACTTAGTCCTGGCAAATATCCTTTAAATCAGATCATCTTTCTTTCCTGCCTATAAAATGGCTTGAACCCTCCTTACTAAAACTAAAAGACAGGGACATTTTCCCAGTGCAGAAGGTTAAAAAAAAAAAGGTTCTCTCTAAAAACAATATTTTAAAAGTATTAACAACCTTAAATATGGGGTCACTAGTGTTTCACCTGTAATTTCTCCAATACATCTTTAATTGCTATCTTTAATATATATGTTTCAACAAAGATGACTCAAAATATTTCAAAGCCTTCAACCTCTGTGCAGTAATTCATAATTCACTTCTTTTAAGAGTGTAAAACAGAACACAAAAATATATTTGCAAAATGAAGAGCAAAAGGAAAAAAAGACTGTGGGAAGCAAAGTTTGTTCTAAACAGCCTTTTGACAGTTAATTCAGACAGAAATAGTAAAAGGAAAAAAAATTAAAATTGCAATAGATAAAAGTAAAACTATCCCACAGATTTTTAAGGCAGATTAGAACTGAAGCTAAAAGCTTGGTTGGAGTTTAAAAAAAAAAAAAAAAAAAAAAAAAAACCAGCAAAAAACTTACCAGACATTTACTATCCAATTAAAATAGCCACAGTTGCATTAGACAGGATAAAACAAACAAACAAACAACTAAAATGCATAAGGGATGTAAGTTATGATTCAGAACATATGCTAACCACTGACTGATGGGTTAAGAAAGAATTTCCCTCCTGGTCTGTTTACAACTGCCATTTAAACAATAACCGTACTTTCCTCTGAAGCTTTACCTATTGAATGTAGTCAGAAACAGGATCCTGGAGTACACAAACCCCTGACCTTTTCAGGTATGTTAATTCCTGTATTTCTACAGTACTGATGAGTACTTACCATATCCACTACATAATCTGGGTCCCAAATCTGGACGTACAAAAAATCCCGGCAAGTGGGAAGCCAGGTTTAATTTTCCTTCTGGACTACAATACTCTGGCAATGGCAAACTTTTTAATAAGTCTTCATACCTGGAGAACAAAAGAAAGAATGTTACCAGGCGTGCACCATTTCTGAGAAACCAACACACCATCATTTGTGAATAATGTCAGATTTTAAATAAGTACCTTCCTGGCATCATAGCCTTGAAGTCTTCACCAGATGGCCAGTCTTTCAATTTTAGTACAACTGTTTCTCCATTTTTTATTTTCTGCCGTTCTGCAAACAATATACAAATTATGAAAAACTATATATGCTACAGATGTTTTATCTGAACTCAGATGAAGATACAATGGAAACACGGACTTCTTTATCCTGATACCTGATATACTGTTCCATATTTTATAAAATGAGTGCATTTGCTAGCAACTAATTTTGAAAAATACAACGTAATGTACATCCACTTTGGCAGCAAATATAAAAATGAATGTTTAATTAAGTTTACATTTCACATAACAATACCAAAACTAATACAGGTCTACATATCCAGAAAATGCATAAAATGCAACACTTCACTAGTCTCCTTATATAGACTGGCCTGAGCTTTGTTTAAATTTAATTATTTTTGAAACCTCAAAAACCATGAAGTTGGCAGTTTTTGGCTATGTAGCTGCTATGTTTGTACTATTCCGCTAATTGTACTTAAATAACATACTTGCAACTTCTTCAAAACCATCCCAGAATTCCTTGACACTGGCATTCGAAATAATGCTGTCTTTGCAGTTCAGGATATCAGCCTGCTGGTCTCCAAAATCTAGACTAATTGATTCTGCCTTCCACAAGCTGATGTTCATTTTCTTGTGCATACCAGACACTAAAACAGGCTTAAAAAATTAAGGAAATGTTAACAGACTAATAACAATTACATTTGAAGGACATGCTTATTTCAATTAAAGCATGAAATACATTCCACATGTCAGATGAAACCTTGGCCCCACTGAAGTCAACAGCAAAGCTCACATTTACTTAAGTGGGGCCAAGACTTCATATTCCGAATTTTTTCTGATGCCTAATATCCCTTATAATTTTTGAGAAACCTTCTTGTAAGCACAGAAAACAGATTTTTAAATCTATTATCACTACTGAAACATAGAAAGGCATCTGCACGAAACACTTGGCGTGGCCAGAAGTATGTTCCAAAGGGCCATCTGTACAAACGTACAAACCCTTTGAAATGTTTCAAAAACAGATGAATTGCTCCAAAATAATTCCTTGTTAAACGAACTACTATTTTGAAGTGTTTCACTTTTTGTTACTTGTGCATAGGGACAGGGATGCAGAGCCTGCCAGGTGTTCAGCCACTGGTGCTCCTGGATCCCCACCAGGCCCTCCTGTTGGGTGCCCTGCCCTGCCCCTACCAGGCTTGTCTTTCATCCCCCACCCAAGGTGACTGCCACAGCTGGCTCTTTTAGCCCAAATCCCCCTCTATTTCTTGGCTGAGCAGAGAGGGGGGAGAGGAGAGGTTCAGGGGATTTGAGGTGCTCCACCATCTCACCCCTGCTTGCCTCTGGTGTTCTCAGCTCTCTCATCCTGATGGGGGATGGGGAAGAGGGGAGAAAGGACCCGCTGGTTGCTGCAACCTCCTCCAGTGCCCCCCTGGTCAGCATTAGAAAAAGCTGTTTTTTAAAACATACCAGGCAGAGGGTGCCACAGGAACTGTATGTACACCCCCTGGCTGAAACTCCCTTTCTGGAACATTCCCCAGCATTTATTTCCCTTGCAAACATTTCAAAAGTTACTTCTGCCCACACCCACTTAGTGCATTTCCAGGGATGAAATAAAATCTGTTAAGAATACAGCTTCAAACTTGGTGAAAGAGCCAAAATCTATGATGTACCCATCCTATTAATAACATCTGAGAGTTCATATTGGACATTGAGCAGTCAGCTCAAAATAAGAAACGAATTACATGGGGAGACAGCGGCAGTATAAGACTAATACATTTCTTTAATAAAGGGCTCATTCTGTTTAAAATATACAAGGTTTGTAGAAAAAGAGAGTCATACTTCTAAGGTGTCCTCAGCACACATCACAATTTTTCTGCAACTATTTATATATTGCATCTTTAAAAAGAAATATGTTGGTATTAATATACTTAAAAATCTGTTATGGCTACTAGTAAATTCAACAGCAGGTACAATTGAAGCATCTTGAATAAATTAATTATGGAAAGACAAACATTTCAAACTTTACAATTTTGAATATTTGACCTACTACACCTCCTAAAAATGTGTTTTATATATTTGTAGCATGCAAGTAATGTATTTACTATAGTTTTAGCAGTTCATGTTTAGCAAATCCTATGACCAAATTTAACCCTGTTCTCTGTTCTTTGCTAACTAACATTTTTCAAAGTTCCCTTCCCAGCCTTTTTACACAGAGCTGCCAATTTTAAATAATAAATTTGATAATCTTGCACATTACATTACAATATCACATGAGCATACAGTACTATCCAGTACAGCTCTGGTACTAAGGAATGGGTTCTATTCTAGCTTGTGTACCAACAGCACTCTTAACTAAATTCCAATTATAAAAACATTATTGCTGGTGATCCATAAGAAAGCAAGCCCACCCCGACTTGAGATTCAGGTTAAGTATACGGAGTTGAAGGTCTACACAACCAAAACTTTTTAACTACACCAAACAGAACTGATCTTGAAGTTAGAGACACAAGCATGAACTGCTGTGTCACTCACTTTTCACAACAGACTTGGACTTTGATACATACCTTCCCTTGTTTCCAGCACTCTTTAAAGAGCTTCCAGTTGTTGCTGTTTTTATGATCGTTGAGCCACAAAATGTGCTCATCACAGAGCCACGAATGTGGAATATCACTATACAATTTACTGCAATCATCCAGAACAGACTTTTCATCATCCTTTGGCTCATCCTTCATTTCAGATTTTACATTCATCTTTGGTGTTCTACTGGGTGGAATCTTATTTTCTACAACTGAAGCAATGATGTCATCAAGAATATTTGGCATAGTCCTTCCGCCTTTGCCACTCTGACAGAAGAACAGAAACAACTGCTTACATGCCGATATTTTGATGGGCAGCCTAAAGTCTATGGTTTTCAGCAGAACGTTTAATATTTAAGTATCAAAGTATAATCTCAAGAAATATGCTGCTCCTGAAGAAAAATGGACAGACTTTTACACTGAAATAACTATTTCGAAACAAAGAAATGAAGCTAAACAGCAATACATATATCAGAATCTTTCTTTAAATCGTTAAGTCTGTTTATCCAATTCAATGATAATTTTGTTAGGTATTGATTATTAAAATATCAACATTTTGGGGAGGAAGTTTAGTAAGGTTTATTTATACACTGAATTCCAAAATAATATTCAAAGTAATACAGTTATTAGATTGTTCTAGTTAAAGTGAACGAAAGCAAACTGCATTAATTTTCTAAGCCCCAATGGAAAACCCATGCACTGGTGTCAACACTCACTGGTGTTCCTGTAGAGTAAACTGGAGCAAAAGCAATACCAGCATCTGTAGAGCCAAGACGCAGCTTGCCTGCTGTTGTTGTTAGTAAGTCTCGTAAGGTTGATCCCTGCTCGTTGTTCTGGGACACAGGAGGGGAAGTTTTACAGTTTAGGGACTCTGAGCTGTCCTGGTCTCTTTCTTCTTGTGGATGTTTTCCAGGAGAACATTCTTTATTCTCTAAAATAAAAGTGTTTTTTGATATTTTACATTTTGGGATTATGATGCAAAATATGAGCATTGGCATCCTACATTTTACAGTGCTGGTAAGATACTGAAGCACTAGTGCTTATTCACCTGAAAACACACCAGAAGATGGATTAAATCCTTCAAAACGCAGTCAAACAGTTGACCATGAAAAATGGCCTTCCACAACATCTCAGACACGCAGCTGAGTGTGTACCTGTCACAAATGAGAGATGCTGTAGCTAAAAGAGCCTGGAAACACTGACATATTACACGTGCATGCCACTAATGGTTTTTCTGTAATATTCAACAAGTAATCCACTAGAGGAAGGCACTAAAGTTACATGATTAAGTTCAGAGACTATGACATTTTAATTATGTATGTCACAAATCAAAACCAACATGGAATTTTTATTTTTCTAGTGCATTCAGTACAGATTGCTGGGACCTCCAAACCATGCACTCAATAATATTATGTCTAATAGTTACCTTTCTTTTCTTCTCTGGCCTTTTGTTCTGCTAAATCAGCTAACCAATGCAGTGGTGACTGGGATTCAGGTGGAGTTAACTTGCTGTCTGTGCTTACATCACTCCCTGGACTTGTATTACCATTTGTCTCAGACTTTTGAGAGGCACTCTGATGCTGAGACTCAGGCATGCACAGAGAAATTTTATTACTGTGATTAAGGACATTCTGTAAAACCTAGAGGGCAGAACAATTATATTTTTTAAACAAAGAACATATTTTGTTTTAATATATGCAAAAAGCAATACCTAGCTAATATATGAACATGGAATATAGTTATATAAATAGTAAAGAAAAAGTTGATTAATGGATTTTATCCTTCAAATGTAAAAAAAACCTAACATGAATTGGCATTTCTGAATAAACTAACTTAAATGTTTTAAACTCACCTGAGAGACACCATTCACAGCAGGGAGCTTGCCAGCTTGCACACACTGTTTGTTCGTACATTGACAGTGGGATTTAATTTCAAATTTCTCTTTAAGATTGTGCATTGCATCTAAAAGATCTGTCAGAACTACAAGACAAGCAAGCAAAAAAAAAAGGAATTTTTTTTCATAAAAAATGCAAAATTATTTTGTGACCCTCTTTTCAATCAATACAAGTGTTGTAATCAGATAAAACTACTTACAATCCATAGCAAAAGCTATGTGGAACATTCAAGAATCAGGAAACAAAAGCTTGCTTACTTGGCCTTAACACTACCTTAACATTTGCACAGGAGGCAAAGTCTTTAATTACATAGTGATATACCCCCTTTCATAAGACCAATATTCCATGCTATTTACATGCTCTATGGCGCATGGTAACAGAGCGCATTGTTCATTTTAATAACCACTGGATGCGTCTACACATGGCTGTACAGCGACGTTGCTACGGTGCTGCGCTTTAGTATTTATTTTCAGAAGTACTAAAACAGTGCAGTAACTACCCATAGTTACACAGTGTGCAGTTAGATTTTGCCACTACGTTGCCATAGCAGTATGCTAAAATGGGGGAGTGTGCTGCTAGAGCGACATAGCTGCCGATCACATGTAGACCCATTGGTTGCTACTTCACCATAGCGCCCTATACAGCAATGTAGTATGTCACTATGTAATCACAGGGTGACATGTAGATGCGCCCAGTGATCAATGATGTACCCCTGCCTCACTTCACACCTGTGTAATGTGTGATCATATAATTAAACATGGTTTGTATTTGGATGTGCTAAAGGTGACAGAACTAAGATTGTGTAGGCAGACTGAACTTTGCCATTTTCAGCTTGGTTCTTTACTAAGCAACTGACCTTTAACACAGGCTTTCTTTTTTATTGAATTTGTCCCCATGTGTTAATAATTTTAATTTGTTACAGTACTTGAACAACCTTTATTCTTCCCTGAAGTAACGTGAAACAAGCTACAGGGGTTTTCAACCTTTTTAAACGACTGTACCCCTTCTGGGTACACTTTTGGCGCGGGGGGCGGGGAGGAGGAAACGGCAGCGGCCAGACTGAGGAGCAGGGGGGCGGGTGGTCTGGGGGGTTTGCATATTGCAGCGGTGCAGGGTGGCGGATAGCAGTGGCGGCTGCGTGCGAGCTCCCCACCCTGCCCCCACATCTAGCCAGCCAAGTGGTGCCTATGTGGCCCTGCAGAGGGGAGCTGCTGCCCTTGTCCCCCCCGGCCCTGCTCCTGGGAGGCGGTGGCATGGGCTGGTGGGTGGCAGCACTCTGTCCCCGCCCATCTGTGCGTACCCACTAGCCCTTTTCCAAGTACCCCTGGGAGTATGTATACCCCCCAGTTGACAACCCCTGAGGTGTGAAATTTAAATTAATGTGCATTTGTAGCTGCACATAAACATTACTAATCTTATTTATTTTAAAACACATTAGGTTTTTACATTCTTTTCCACTGTGGATGCTACTAGAGAGCAAAATTAATGTTGTCCAGGAGTTTTAAGTGTACATTTCCATAACTAGCATGTTTGGTTCAAGTTAAATTCACAATATCTTGAGTTTATATGGGGGGTTGCTACTGAAATATTCACATCATTCTTGGATTTTTACTTTACGGGGTTTGTTTGCATAGGTCAACATGGGGCAATAGAGAGGTAACTGAGCTAGGTTAATGTTAGGGTGACAATATTTGGATCTTGGGGAGCATTGGATTTGCAGCTGACCTGTGGCCTAGCAAAAGCTGCTGACCACAAGGCAAAATGATATATTAAAAGTATATTACAAGACACTTAGGCAAGCAAATTTTGCTTATGAATGCTTATGCTAAGCCAGCCATTTGCTTATGCTAAGTAACCATTTTAAATGTGTCAACCATTTTCAAGTAAGTCTGTGTGCTGTGAATGAGGTAAAGCCTTAGGAATGTGGAATATGGTAGAACATGGGACTAAAAAACAGACTGGAATGTGGAAGACAAAATGTAATTGGTAACAGAATCTGAGATGAACAAATGCAAAAAGGTGAATGGTGACCGGTGAAGAAGCTTCCAGGTTTTAGTCAAAGTCTGCCCAGTGACCGAAGAAGTGGGGTGAAGTTCTTAGGCATGCGCTCTTAGCAAAGAGGCATGTAAATGAAAGGAATGCCTAGGCAATTCCATGCTAATGAAGCAAACAGTAAACAGAGGCAGAGCTTGAGATGGGAGGAGAAATGGGTGCAACAGAAGGAGGGACAGAGGTAGAACAAACGTTAATAAGCATGAACCAAAGTGTATAAGCGTGGAAAGAACTATTGTTCGTTGCTGCTCCCCTGGTTTCATGGGCTGTGTGTCTACGAGGGAGCTCGCCCAAAGCCATCTCCATTCTGAATAAAGCTGTTGCAAGCAATGTTTGCTCCCTGCTTGCTCTGGCTAATGAGTAACAGGATCCACGAGCAATTGGATCACCATCTCCCTAGTTGTTGGGTGCCGCGTGGAGACAGGGTCTACCAGTACCAGAAGAAGTTCAGTTAAATTAGCACAGAACTCCACAATGTATAATTAGTATGGGCCTCCATCAGGAAGAAACAGTTCTACTGAGTTCAGGATCCTACCGAATTCGGAGCTAGTTCAGGTACCAGCTGTGCTGGTCAACCCCCCCACTCCTGGAGGTGGTGGCAACTCCTGGAGATGGGGGGGGGGGGGGGGGGGGGGGGGAGGCAGTGTGAGGCCACCAGAGCTGGCCTCGCCTCCCTGCCCTTGCTCCTTGGAGGTGGTGGCGGTACATGGAGGGAGTCAGGTCAGGACACTGCAAGGGTGGCAAGCCCACCAGTGCTGCCCTTGGCCTGCCCTTCCCCCCTTCCGTCATCACCGCCTGCAGCGCCAACATGTCGGCAGTGGAGGGAGGAGCGGGCGTGCGGTGGTGGGTTGAGAAGCTGGCCCACTGCAGCGCTGGGGGGAACAGCAGGCCCAGCCTGACATGGTAGCGGCTGGGGGAGGGGAGGAGCAAGCCTCCTCCCCCCTTCACACCCGGACCCACTCCTTCCCCACACCCCCTCCCCCACATCAGCCCTGAGCCCGCTCCTCCCATCTCCCTGCCACCGTTGAGTTGGCCCAGGCCCACTGCTTCCCTCCCCTGCCGCAGCAGCCTGGCTTCTCCCCACCCTCGGGCCCGGTTCTCCCTTGCATCGGGTCCAGGTCCTCTCCTCCCCGTCACTGCGGTGGGGGGGGGGAGTGGGCCTGGACCCCAAGCAGCAGAAGGGAAGGGGGGAGCAGGTCCACTCCCCCTGTCATTCTTATTGTTCCTGTGTGACCTTATTAATAAACTAGCCAATTGCCCATCAAGAAAGAGAATGTTATCAGGGAATAATCTGTGTTTTAAACTAGAATCTTTTTTAATTCTTGTTTAGGGTCAAATGCACTAGAATACTGGTGTTCATTGTTCCAGCACATGGGCTGGAGAAGGTGGGATTTGGAAGGTCCACAGGCCAGATCTAGTGTGTGAAGCCCACATGGATTCAAACCCACATGCTAGGTCCAGCTGTGGACCAGTCCTATACAATCAGCTTGATCCAGCATGCAGGGCCGTATCATCTGGCTTGTGGGGTTCCACACACATCCAAAAATTTGGTGACAGGGGAGCACTGGCAGCATTAATCATTGTGGGGCTTCTGCTCCCCAGCCACCAAATTTATGGACCCATGGGGAATCCTATGGGCCAAATGGTTCAGGTTCACACGCTGGATCCACAGGCTGTACTTTCAGCACCACCGCACTAGTACTCTGACGGCTTTATCCCACTCCAGAGCAACGCAAAACTATTTGTTATGGCCATCTTCTGTTCCTCCACCTTCATGCTCTTGCAAACCTCTAGCATTTTCTGCTTCCTCCAGACTCCTCTGAACTTCTCCCTTCTCCATTTTTCCCCACGTGCTTTCCTTGCTGAGACCTACTAAACTAATAGTGATGAGAAGTTGCCACAAATTAAACTTGTAATCTTTGTTCGTAGAAAAATAACGTTGGAGAATAAATGGTGTCCTTCTTGCAGGACTTCTTACCAGAGCCTGGAATAATCTGAGTTGGCATCAGATGCTTGTGATCATGAGGCTGTCCTTTCACACATTTCATCCAAGCATATAATTCTTTATCTGTAAAACAACATTTCCAGTAATTTATTTATTTAATTAGGGTTATCCTACTGATCAATTCCAAACATAGTATAAACAGATGTTGGTGTTGAAATCTCCATTATTATGATAGCAAATGAGGCCAGGACTGACATTTAGGCCTTTTGTGTTATGCACTAAAAAAAAAAAAAAAAAATAGGAAACAAGGATTTCCTTGAAGACCTCACAGTGTAAAAAGTTAAGATAAAATAAAGTGTGGAAAGGAGAAAGACCTAAGGCAATAAAGTGATTTGTCACTGATTTGTGTGATCTACACTTCCCTCCTGACTCCCAGCCCAGTACCCTATTTATGGGTCCATGCTGCCTCTTTTAAAAAGAATCTTCAAATCTTTTCACCAAATGTCCTTGTTCGTAGCAATGCTTGTTGCACGCTCCCAACAGGTGGGCTAACAAGAATTCGGCATTTGCACAGCATACATTTCTTTACAATGAAACCTTTATAAAGGGACCAAATGCTTTCCTTAGCCTGGGCGATGATAGCTCTCAGAATGCATTGTCACAGCTGAAAGAATTCCATAAATTTTCTTGGAGGACAATAAAATGTACAACTGAAAACAATCAAGAAAATGCCATTCCAAGAAAAATAAGATCATTGTATAACTAACTAGGGCTTGTAGACATTTGTTCAATATATTTCTTCATTGACTTATTTCATCTAAATTTTGGAATTAACTTTTCCAAGGTAGCATAAAAATCTAGAAATAAGAAGACTCCCACTATTCCACGCATTTAAATCTAGCGAACTGTGTATTAGAGCTCCAGTCTCCACCCAGACCCTGCAATGAGTTACACATGGGTTGCACACAGTTATTTGATTACTACACAACCCACTTTTAAAATTAGTGTGGAGAATAGTAATTACTAAGATTATTTTGTATTTAGAAATGAACTTGGAAGTCTTATTTATATTTGTTTTCTTGTATTTATAGTTACTGGGAAGTCAGGAACTGCATGCATTATGGAGAGTAATCAACCTGTTACTCCCAGAGATAGTCTCAGCTGCATTTGGTTTGAGGTATGGTGGGAAGGGAGTAAGTACTCCTGCTGTCCTGTAAACAAGGCTTCACTTACCAGGGCTCTGGACCAAACTTGACACACAAAAATTATATGCAAATATGCAATTCAGTAGTTTGAATAAAATGTCTTAAAACTTGGCAAATAGGATTGATGGTGCCAGGAAAAAGCTTGGAAATTTGTAATTTTTTTATTGGTGCAGTGAAATTAACTGGCTATTTAAACCTCTGACATTCAGGGTGAGGCTGCCAGGAATCAACATATCATTCTCCATTACATTAAAACAACTGCATAAATTGTCTCTGGTTCCAGGAAAAATGGTGTAATATGAAGTGGAATTATATGGAAGAGTGTGTAGTGTTAAATGTTCTACAGTCACAGTCTAGGTACAGTTCACATGCAGTATACCAGGCATCCCCAAAAAGGAAACTGTAGAATGAGAAGCCATCACCATAATCCTGTTTTAGCACGTGCTGCAGGATGATGCGATAAACAGGAACAATTCTCTCTGAAAAAAAGAAGCCTGTTTCTGTATACTTCCTTTTCAAACATCTGAGACTTTTTACTAAATCTTCCTGGCTGTGTAGCACGTGCGCTGTAAAAAACCTCTGAGTGCTTGTACATGATTTCCCTTAATGTGTTTCTAAGCATTCACAAATGCCCCAAGCCAAGTAAGGCAGATATACACATACATACAGGGTCCTAGACAACTAAGAAGAGCTGTTAGAAGAGGCAGTATAATAAATGCTTTTGGGCACCAGAACTAATTCTTTAGACAGAAAGGAAATGTGTCTTAACTTTCCTTGCTGCCTATAAAAAGTCTTTCAGTGTGCATGCAGAGAACTCTATGAACAAGTAGCCAAAATAGCTGCAAAACTGATCCCAGTCATAGGCAAGCATAAGAGTTTCACAAGAAACTGACGTGAAAAGCATTAGGAGAAAAATAAATAACTTGGTTTACTTAATTCTGGCAGGAACCTCAGATTAGGAAACTAATTAGCAAAAAGATTTGGAATCACAAAAGGTACGTGCACACTGGCCACAGAATCTATGAGATACTGCTGTAAACCTTCTCTGAACACAAAACTAAAACATGTTCATGGATCTCTCAGCTCAGGCCTCTGCTTTTACCCAAGGAGAAGCATTTATCCAAGGATTTTCCCCATATTGCCACTTTAGACCCTCACATACAAATAGAAGACAAAAACCAAAAACCACCAAAAATATACCCCATGACATCCCAGAAGTAAAAGCAGGGGAGATGAGTGTACTGCTACTTGCTCTTCTGCTGCAAGGATGGAGAAACAACTGGTTAATAAAGAGATGGGCAACTGGGAGCCCATGGACTATGGGAGCTGTATGCGGTTCCCAGGCTCCCACCCACCCCTGCCCCTTCCTTTCTCTTCCTGCTACCTCCTCCTCTGGGCTCACTCTCCCTTCCTCAGCTTCTGCTGCATGCCCCTGACCCAGGGAGCACAACCCACAGGGCTGCGAAAGTTGAGAGCCCAGACAGACTGCCTGTGCAGCAGAATGCCACAAAGAAGCCCACAGGAAGCTGAAAGTGAGGGGGTGCTGCACCATTCAGGGAAGCACCAAGCATGCGTGCAGAGGTGTGTGGTCCCTGTTGGTGTGGTCTGTGAGGCATGCGATGTGGTGTGTGGCCCAAGACCAGGGGCGGGCAATTATTTCAGGTGGAGGGCCGCTTACTGAGTTTTGGCAAGCCATTGAGGGCCGCATAACAGGGCAGATAAATAGTAATTTTCTAAATTTTTTAGGTGCGCCATGGGCCAAATAGAATGGCCTTGCCCCCCCCTGCCCAAGACACTTTGAAGTTGGACACCCAACTTCCCCAAGGAAGGGGAGCATGTTTCATTCAATAAAAGAAGGCAAAACTCCCATGGTCCTTGCATATATGGCAATCAGCATGACCCAGAGAACAAGATAGGATCATAAGCAAAATCCAAAACTGAATACAAGCCCTCAGCACATTTTCAAGCAGAACACCAGACCACATAGAGGCACATGCAGAAATAAACAACCCAGCACATAGAAGGACTTGCTGTTTGGCTTTTCAAATTCTTAATAAAGAATTCTTGGTTTAACGAAGACTTATCACTGACCACTGAGACCACCCTGGCAGGCAGCAGGTGCTCTATGTACAACCAACTCTATGTACACCCAACACTGCATTTTGTTTGAGACAGGAACATACCTATCTGCCTGGAAGTTTCAGAAATGTTTATGCATTCTGCCTTCCCTTGCTAGTGTGCATAGAGTACCCAGTACATTAAATACCCAGGTCTACCTTCTTGAACGACAAATGTTCTGGAGAAATATACCACAAATAAAAGACTATCTAAAGTAACATCGCAGCAACAGCTGATCGGTATATTTGTACTTGAAGTGATATAATTTCAAATGGAAGAGTATTAGTTTAGATAGGTCATGAAACAAAACAGCCTACCTATCTAGTCTTCCAAACAGGTGTTTTCAGAGGTGCCAAAACTTAACTATAACAGGAAGATTAATCTGCAATAGTCACTACTTCCATTTTACAAATAGCAGTAGTGACACAGACTTTTTGAAGGACTTTGGAAACACCTTATAACCAAGATGGAGGAAGGGGACCTCTTGCCCTGTGCCAAGGGACAGAGAGGGAGTAAAGTTTTTCAGTAGTTTGACATTTTATTTGTATTTATTTTTAATGGTAGTCAGATAAATGAAAGTAAATATTCCTGGAACAAATGTGGAGATATTTCTTCATAATTAATACTGTATCTGAATTTGTAGCTAGGATGACATTTTATTTTAGTCTTCCAGGTCTAGGAGGGGAGGTGGATGGTAGGAGATGCCTTCTAATCGTCACTTAACAGCCTCCACTTCAGGGTGATTATCAGACAATGGCAGAACTAGCAGCCTTAATGGCTCTTTCCCAGTATCCCAGGAAAACCTGTTCCAAGATGGGATCTGGGTGGGTCACAGAAGAATTTTTGCTTTTAAAGAGAACATGAGTTGGTCCTGTTATGTTCTTATAATTTAAAAGGAAAGACTACTTGTAGTGAAATGTAAGATTAGATTAAATCAAATAGCATGTAGGTCATTTGTTTGTTTTAAAATGCTTTTTCCTCTAATATGTAAAAGCAAATAATAATAATAAGCAATAATAATAAAATAGCTTAAAAGCAAATAAGAGAAATAATAATAATAATAATAATAATAGCTTAAAGCTAATAAGAGCAACAACAACAGCAACAATAATAGCTTAAAAAGCAAATAATAATAATAGTGTAATAGTAATAATACTATTACTTCCTTTTAATAAGGCTATGGGTTAAGAAACCTGGTCATGGATTCCAGAGGGGAGGATTTAAGCAAGTGTTTAACACAAAACAAGCCTTTACAAAATAACAAGAGGTTAGCTGGCACTTACATCCCAGCTTAAAAGCAAAAGAACTACAAGATTCCATCTTGAGGCAACTAATGATAAAAACCTTAAAAGCAGAGACCAAAAGGGAGGCAGAAGTCTAGCTAGCCCCATAACCATGAAAACTGATTATCTGGAAAGTTTGATTTTAAATATTTACCATAGTTACCCCAATATAAGATGAACCTGAATCTAAGATGACCTCCCAATGGTTAGTTTCTACACATGGAAAATTTATAAATGTATTCTAATCCTTCCATGTATGTAATCTAATTATGGGAGGATCATCTAAATTTACCCCCCTGTCCCCCACTACTGCAGGTGGTAGGGGGAGAGGTGATGAGGGGGGCAGTAATGGGGTAGGCAGTAGGGGCAGACAGTGGGGGACAAAATAGGGGGGCGTGTGGTAGGGTAGGCAGGGGCAGTAATGAAGCAGGCAGTGGGGAGCGGATGGCAGGGGGCAGGCAGACAAGAGAGGCAAGCAGCTTGCCCCCTGCTGCCTGTCACCCCCCTCCCCCCCCCCCCCGCCACTTACCTCCCATTGTGCCTGCCCCCCTTGCAGCCTAAGGCTGCCCCATTCCCCCCATCCCATTCCTTGCTGCTTCTGCTGCCTGCAGCCTCAGGTCCCTGTCCCCAGTTTGTCCTCCTCCCCCTGACCCTTACCTTTGCTCTGTGCTGGCAGGTTCCATCCCTGCTGCAGCCCAGGGCCCAGAACATAGTTCCAGGCTGGCCTGGTAGCAACAGCAGTGCAGAGCCAGCACTGCTATTCTAGCTTGGGCTCTGTAGCAGCACCACTGGCTCCCTGCCACTGCTGCTACAGGGCCAAGCTGAAGCTATGCTCCATGCCCCAGGTTACAGGAGGGATGGAGCCTGCCAGTGCAGAGCAAAGGTAAGGAAGACAGTAGCAGAAGGGGGGGGGGAAGAGAGGGAGCAACAGTGACAGAGGGGCAAGAACAGGGAGCTGGGGGGGGAGGGCATGAAGTGGGGAGTAGAAAGGCATGCAGCACAGGAGGGGAGGTGGAAGCTGCAGCTGTCTCCACGTCCAGCCCCAACCCCAGATTGGGGCCAGAGCCACAGCAGCTGCCTCCATCCCCACCCTACTGCTTGACTGTAAATGGCAGAAAAAACTTCACCTTCCAATCAAGCAAATTTGGTAGCATCAAGGAAAGTTAACTCCTCAGAAGCAGAAAAAAAAATCTTAGGCTCCACATGTAAAAAATAATATACTTATTAGTTACAAAAAGGCATGTACAGTTCTTGACCAGCAATTTTAAAATATGCAAACTGCTTTAATTCATATAAACTTAAAAAATTGACCTCTAGAACTCTTCCTTTCCTTTGCTTTATAACAATCTAAGCAGACCACAAATCCACATTTTTGGCAGACCCAGTGAATGTTAAACAGTGTGGCTTCGCATGCATCACACATCTCTCGGACTCCTCTCACTGCTCTCTTCCAGGCAATTTTGGCTGAAATACAAAATAAACAGAATAAAAATCACTGACATTTAAAGGTAAATATGTGCAAGCTGTGACACAAAAATGAATATTTTCATCTAAAGGGCCAATCATAACTTTCCTCTCAAAAAAGTCTGAAAAAAAAAAAAATCACCCTACATATAGTTTTCAACAAATACAACTTCAGCTGCATTCCGAGTATTATGTAACAAAATTATCCATGTTATATACCACTATCCTTAATGAAAAAAAGACAAAAAATAACAAACATAAGACTTCTGTAGAAAAATACAGGTAGAATATTCTCTATTGAATGATATGTGGCACAATTCTTAATGAATTCTTCTGTTCCTATTTGGTCAACAATAGTATCAGTACACACAAGTATTGTGTACACCAGACAAATGGAGCATACTGAGACATGAACAATTCTGAAGGGGAATAAAACTTCATTAAAACTAGCTTTGGAATGGAATTACAGAACAACACTTAAGATTTCCTTACCATCTTTTTTCACCCAGGACATGGCTGTTTTCTCAGATGTTACTAACTGACAGAATTTATCCCCTATGATGTCTAAAATGTATTTAGAAGTTTCTAGGTCCAGTTCATCATCATCATAATTTTCATGTGTCCATAAACTCATTGCTTCATCATCATACTGGTCAGGAGAAGAGAAACCATCTATCCTAACCACTCCATTCTTACTAAAAGACAACCTAAAAATGAAAACAGAATTTAACTATAAGTCTTATCATACGTTGCACCCTAACCCTTGTTTGCCATTACTATGAACCACTGACCAGATAGAACTAAGTTTAGCTTTTGCAGTAGAGAACACATATGTCTCTGATGGTTCTCCCCTCCCTCCTCTAAATTTGTAAGAGAATCTGGTGTTACTTCAACTCCTTCCTAAACCAGTACTAACAACTCTGGCTTAGTTTTAACGTTCTACAGACCTCCTCCCAACAGTTATTAATACCCATGTATTCATGATCTAAAGCAGGGGCAGGCAATTATTTCAGGCGGAGGGCTGCTTACTGAGTTTTGGCAAACCATCGAGGGCTGCATGACAGGCAGCCAAGGGCAGATAAATACTAATTTTCTAAATTTTTTAGGGGCCCCGCAGGCCAGATAGAATGGCCTGGTGGGCCACACCTGGCTCACAGGCCGCATTTTGCCCACCCTGATCTAAAGCGTTCTTCTGTTTCAATCCGGGTTTCTTTCTAGACTGGAGACTGATAATGTATGAAACAATGACTATTAAGGTCTAAACAATGACCAGAATGAAACCAAATTTGTATTTATAACCTGTGCCAGATTCCCAGGATACAGGTCCTCCAGAGTGGAAAATAGGCTCACTAACCTTCTACAGAAGTAAAGAGTTCTTTCCCCCCCCCCCCCCCCGCCTCCCTCCCCCCAGTAACAATTTTCAGTAAGGAGGCAAGTATTTTTGTGGGTGGTATCTTTTATTGGACCAACTCATGATTAGGACAGACTTAGGCAAGCTTTCAAATACAATAATATATTTAACTGCTATAGAGATTTATTTTAAGAACAAAGAGAATATTCTAAAGCTAAAAATAAGTGGTGAGGTAGATTACATGTTAAGTCTAATTTACTCCATATTTTCCTTTTATCATTAAATTATAAACAAATGCTAATGCAAAGTATTTCTCTTCAATTTGAAAATAAAGTTCCATCTTCGGTTATTTCTCAGACAATTTACTGTGTGTTACATTGTCCCACTACATACACATCCCTTCCAGCATAAATACTTAGCATTCTTGGATTGATAAACCAATAAAAGCCAAAAGGCCAACCGGTACAGCCTTCCTAACATTAACAGAGGGCATCAAAGGATTCTATTTTCTTGTGATGTAGGTCCTGGTGGATTGTTGTAGATGTTTCATGAGCACCACTGCTGACTGGCTAGAAAAGACATGATGCAAAAATTATCAGCAGTTCCATTCTTCAGCAAAAAGGTCTAAATGGAACTTCCTCTCCTTTCTCCCCAATACTGCTGATATTAAAGAATGGACTGTTCTAGTGGTTTTTCGGGAACATTGCTCAGCTTGTGCTTTCTATGCTAGACGTGATACTGTGGTCCTGTCTGTCTGTACGCACTTCTCAGTCCTTTCTATTCCGTTGCTGCTTTTCCATGTGCTTGATCCCTGCATGGGTATGTACTGAGATAGCTGGAAGTACCCTTTGGCATTTTGTAGTAGATTCTAATATGAAACTAGATATGTTCTTCACCCAACAGAAACAAAAGTATCCATCTCCTTGAAAGATCAAAAAAAATGCTACTGAAAAAGGTGGGTACAGATCCAAGAAGCTGCTTACTATGAAAATGGCTCATAATGAGCTTTGTGCAACACAGTACTATTTATGTAAGTAGTTGGCTTCTAGTCAAGTTGACTCCCAACAGTGGAATGAAGAAATTGAACCAGACAAATCACTGCTTTTGTGCCTGGTGCATCATGGGACAGCAGTGGAACAATTATTTATATCAACTGTTTTACTATGGCTGTGAAAGGTGTCCATACAGACAATTAATCAAACTAACAGACTGAGTCTTATTCCATAAGGGCTACCTGCCCTAATCAATGGCCATTCCATTGCCAACTGTAAAATGGGGATAGCAGCACTTGCCTACCTCAGGTGTGTTAAAAATTGATTAGACCATGTGAACTCAAGGGCGTACCCCCACTTACTTTAAGACAGATCAATTGACTGACAGCTCTAACTGTGGGTAGGTCTAAGAAAAACTACTGTATCTCAGGAATGGTAGTTGCTTGTTCAGATGTAAATCACTATAATGCTGCAGTGTTACACAAAACCTACCTCTTCCAAACTACAAGGAGGTCACTACACAAAAGGAACTCTGAAAATGCAAATTAACGTAAAGGATTTTAACCACAAAACGAATACATTTCCAAAAGAATTGTACTTACCGACGAAAGTAGTAAAATCTACAAAATACTGGTGAATGAGATGGTTCTTCACCTTTCTTACTTCTTATCAGCCTACATTCTCTGCACTTCTGCAAATTGGGCCCTATTTCAGAACAAGAATCATCCTGCAAAAAGGATTCTCCAGTTTGCTTCAGCTTCTTTACTTTGCGCCAATCTTTTAATACTGAACGCGGTATGCCAGCTGCAAAAGTAACAACCATTTCAGGCAAGAGAAATTTACAAACTGTTTATACTTTGAAGTCCACAAGAACAGCAGACCTTCATTTCTGGAAATCCAGCTACTTTCATTTTCTTCCACTTACATAAACACTCAAGTTTAAAAAAAAAAAAAAATCTATGATTTTAAATGTTACCTAGACAAAAATACAGTTAACTGTATCACTACTTATTTACATACTGCACTTGTCCAGTATATTTATTTGTATTTGTTAAGTATTCCCCAGAAAATTACTGACACAACACTACTGCTACCAAGCAAAAAAGGATTCAATAACCTAAGAAAGACAGGTTCATTTCTTGTATCAATGAGAACACACATACAACAATGCAGCAACCTCCAAAAATTTTCCATTCTGCTGCTTCAACGTTAAGCCACTCAGACTCTCTGTTTTGCCAACTGTAAAATGGGGATAAGAGCACCTACCTACCTCAGATGCGTGAGAGGATATTTTGGTATTTGGCTCCATTTCAAATTGTGATTAAAGAAGAAATCTTGAAATCTTCCAGATAAGGGTTGCCATGAATGTGCACAAGTATTCCCAGCAGCTTGTCAGGAATCCAAGCAAGATTCCCAGAACCCTGTTTCTCATCATCTGAAAGTTCAAGCCTGAGATGTTTTTAGGTTAAAAAAAAAAATCTGAATCCAAATAAGTGTACTATATTTTCTTGCATACAACACTTAAAGAAAAAAAAAGCTGCTGGAATTTTCAATGCACATTATAGGTAACAAATATGGTAAGCGCAGTTTCTGCTCTTACAGGGCTGAAGTGAATGTAATATCTGCACAGACTCACAGGGTATGGACAGAAGTTACACATAAACCAGTATATGCGATCAGAAACTGGTTTAAACCTGTAACAGAACAGAAGTTCAGTGCACATAAACCAGTTTCAAAATGGATGAAACCAGTTTAAGATAAACCCAGTTAAATGTAGTATCAGACTTAACTGATTTGGATCAAAACGGTTTATGAAACTTCTGTCCCAGACCCCTTCTCTGGCTTAAATTAAAACAGACACCCCCCCCCCCCCCCCGCATGCTTTCCAGCCCTGCTGGGCTGTGCTGTCTGCTCCAGAGAAGGGTTGGGAGAGGGGCAGAGGGGGAAGCAAGGAGTGCCCCTCCCGCCTTGGTAAACCCTGGCTGAGGTCTGGGGCCAGGGAGAGGAGTTAAACCCCCCTTTTCCCAAGTACAGAACTGCCCTGCCCTGCTAAACTTATTGAAAGTTACCGCTGGCTGCAACTGTGACTACAAAATCCAGAGGCACCTGGAAGCAGGAAGAGGAAGTGATGAGAAACCCTGTAAAGTCCTGCTTCTGTAATTCTGGACTGCAAACCCGAGACCTTGGGGGCAGCAGGAAAAGGAAGTGAAAATACAGCCCACGCTGGCCACGTGCCGGAGCCGTGCTCTAGCTCCCCCCGGCTTCTGGCCTGAGCCACTACAGGCATGTGCCTGCATTTCCTGAATCAAAAGTGAATGCGTGTCCAGTTGTTTCTCAGTTTAAATCTCTGCAGCTTAGACTAACCTGCAAAGACTGAATCGATTCAGCCTCAGACTTTTTGACTGCCTGCACTTCGCCACAGCGATAGAATAATGAGCAGGTTCAGCTCTACATCTGCTGCTACTCAGTTATTACTACATGTAAATATCTTTTTTCTTCATTCTGCCATTCAAAAACAAGGTGCATGTTTTATTCTGGGTCATGCTGTATGTGAGAAACGTCCAAATATGCGTTTCATCAGAAAATTTTGGACCTGGTCTAACTGTAATATAATGGGAGTTATTCCAAAAGGAATGCAAATAAATGGTGAATCATTCAGTGGTGATCCATAATCAGAAGCTGATAACAGGAGGATAGGAGGGAGGGGGAACTGACAGTGCTGGCAGAGAACTGGAGCAACAATAAATTAAAGGACAGTGGCAAAGTATCTCATAGGTGACTCAAGCAGTCTACGACAGCTATTAATAGTCATAATTATTACCTATTAGAAAATATCAATAATGAGAAGGAGGACAGTAAGGACCAAAGTCTACTAATGTTTATCTTCTCTTTCCTGAAACCTACCCAGTGCACAAGATAAATCCTGAAGTTCCTACTTATCTGACAAACCTAACACCTTCCAAATAATTCTAGAAACAACAGCTGAATTACTAGACAAAACAGGGGACGGTCCTTCATTTAAGCCATCTTACTCATGCCTCTACATTAAGAAAGATATTGTCATTTTCAATGAACCCCTACATATTTTTCATCTCGTGACAGGGTGAAGATCACTTGGTAGTACTGCATGCATACACAAAAAGTGTGAAGTCCACTTATGCACTGAGCTAGTTAAAAAAAAAGCAAACAAAAAATGGACCGTTCTCTTTCATCCTCCCCTTTGGAGAAACAACATTAAAGACAGAAGTATTCTAAGCATTGTACCAATATGGGACACCTTCCAAAAACTGATACTGGTATCATGTTACATAAATTAAGCCTACATAAATTGGACTACGATAGTGTTGTAATATGTCAGGAGGTAAAAGGCCACCAAGTCAAAATACAGAGATGAAAATCCATCCTTTGTACTAGGGCTGTACGAAATTTCGCTGCCAGTTTTGTTTCGACACTGTTTTGAGGTCGAAACAGCAAAATCAAAACAAAACTGATAGCTATGATAACGAGTTAAAGAGCAAGGATTAACACCTATGAAACCACAGACTAATGAGAGGAAAGAATCAACACAGAGCACGGCACTCCTTGAAACTTCACTGTTAAAGGTACAGAAGCCCGGGTTTGAACTAATGAACACTGGAGACCGACTCTTGGGACTGAATACCCCTCGATCAACCGTTCCCAGAGCCCTATTCATCATGGCAGTGAATTAATCAAAATTCATCAACAGACTGCTAAGACTGCATGTACTTGTGGACATGACCCCTGGGGCTGACAGCTGCCATCCAGCAGCCAACAAAGGAGACATCCCACTAGGTCAACGACCCCTGGATTAGGTAAGCCCAAGAATTGGGGAGTCACCAAACTCTGCCAGAGAGGGATAAAAGGCAGTGAAGAATGGCCCCCAATGGCACCCTCTTTGACCTGACCAGCACCCCTGCCTGTCCAGCCAGAAGGACCAGCCAGCAACCCCCTTCTGAAGCAACATCGCACTGAAAGAAGCTTCAACTGGCCATCGATAGCTGACTCCAGTGCTTGGGGATAGGTATATCTTGACACTGATGCTTACTGAGAGAGAGGGAGGGAGGGAGTGAGTGTGAGTGTGGATCAGCCCCAAGGTTTACTATTTGAATTTTGCATCCGTCTAATAAACTAGAATTTTATGATGATTCTGCGAGTTGGTCCTTTGTAGCAGCTTGAGGTACAGTTTCCCTCAAGCCCCTGAGCCTATCTCCTTGAAACCTGGCAGGCTTTGTGGCCTCAGCAGGGGCTAGCATGCCTGCAGTTTTGACCCCACTGTGGCTTAACACATACACTTGACATGAGTTTTGCTTTCAAGACTTTGTGGTGCAGTTCCCCCAAACCCCCTGCACCTATCTCCTTGAAACTTGGCAGGCTTCATGCCCTCAGAAGGGGCTACCACTTCTGCAAGCTTCATCCAAATCAGGCCAAAAATGACAACATTATAGGCTGTTTTGACCTTCCTCATTATATCACCGTTTCAACCCTGTTTCAATGGAAGAGAACGAAACAGCAGTTTCAAATCGAAACAAAATCTGAAACAGAATGCTGTTCCATCAAAAGGCTGGTTGAAATGGAACGCTGTCATTTCGCACAGCTTTACTTTGTACCAGCTGCATTAAAAAAAATTCTACATTATGAAACGAAAATTAATAGGGGACTTTCACATTAGACCAAAGATGAAAAAAACTAATAATATTTATCTTACATAAAAATAACTCAAACATTTCAAGAAAAGTCATTCCTGCTCCCAAGGTCAGGTAGTTCAATTCGGTACCTGTGACAACATCACAGCATGCAGATTCATCTGTAGCTTTATTCCTCATTCCCTAAACTGGTAAAGATGATGGTACTGTGAAGGCAACATGCTCAAAACTTAGTAGAGGTAGGGACTCTCATAGCTCTGTGTAAACCAGTGGCACTCAAAGCACAGCCTGTGGAGCAGAGTCATGGAGCATCTCACAGCTATGGGAGCCCCACAGCAATTAAGGCTGCCACCATTCCCTTATTGCTAAGTTTTTGGACCTGTGGGGAACCCTGCAGGCTGGATTATATGTTCCCACATGCTGAACTGACCCAACATGGGGACCTGCCCCTAGGCATCAGATGTGGCCCATAAACCAGTCATGCCTTTCTCATCTGGCCCACATGCTGGAAAGGTTGAGCACCACTGACCTGAACTATCCTTTCCATGCCAAGCACAGAGCATTCTCAGAGTCTCAAGAAAATTACCTGCAGTCTTTGAGTTGGAGGAGGAATTAAGATATGGACACCTCCTCAAATGAAAGTTTAACAGTGCACCCCAAAACTTAACGATTCTTTTTTTTTTTTTAATGATGTAAATTAAGTGTGATCCCCTGCACAGTGAGACTAGTTCTTTATAAAAGCATGCTCATACATACTTGTTTTTTAACAGGCATATGTAGATTTTTTAAAACCAAGAAACAATGTGTGAAAATACACACACTTTTATATAAAAGACACTTTTCTTAGACTAAGGCATCCAGATGGGGTTCAGTTAGTAAACTTGTAGAGCTACCCAATTTTGATACTGTCTTTTTAGACTGTTTTCAGTTGCATGCTACCATAACACAAACACTCCATGCATCAACACAACTGTCCATAATCTTTGTTTTATTTATCTCTTCTAATTCAGATTAACTGACATACTTACTGCTGTTGCTCTGCAACTTCAACTTGCTTTTTTCTTTGGCACTCCTGCTAAGAACACCATTGGGTTTTACTTCTTCCTCTGGATCACCCCTTCTCTTTTGCAAGTCATTTTGTTTCTTTTTGTAAGTTGGCTTAGGCTGCCGTTTAGTCCTTTGCTCTGATTTGCTCTCACTTGCATCAGAGTCTCCACTTTCAGAGCCAGATTCATAAGTTCTTTTTGCTTTTCTCCTTGGGTGTTTATCTTCTTTCACAAACTTATCTGCTAAGATTTTACTATCTACATTATTTTGTAAATCATTTGATGTAGAAGCTATTAAACTGACAGTACATGGCTTAATAATTTCTGATACATTGTTCCCTGAATTCTCTCTTTTATTAGTGTTTTTATCTTCCTCTGAATGTCTTGTAAGCCAAGCTTTTTTCAGTTTTGTGTGGTAGTTTGGCTGACTTGCCTGGGAAGTTTGCCCATTGCCTACAGAGTTTGCTTTGTTTATTGTATTGCAGATGATAGCATTGTCGAGGGAAATGGAGGCTGGAAGTGTCTGATTTTTCACAACAGTGGACTCAGTCTCAATGGCATTACTACTTTTAAATTGAGCTGCAGCCAATGCTGCCTTGTGCTTTTTCAAATGGATAAAATCAGTTGGGCCAGAGAAGCCAGAGCTGGACTGAACTGCATTTGCTGGCTTGCCACTGGCTGGTGTAACCGGAGCTGCAGTGCTGACCTTGCATTCTTGTGTCTGTGCCACTGCCTGACTTACTGCTGTAGAGGATGTACACTCAAGTGGTGTACATGTCAAAACTGCATTTGATAAAGAGCAAGTCGCATCTGAACTACCACAACCTGAAACACCGGTAGTTGTGGCTGCAGATGTGGTTACATCCATTTTGGTACTACACATCTTAGTGGTCTTAAGTGTGCCAGAACTAGGAATGCTGCCTTGTGAAACAGCTGGAAATTTCTTTTCATGCTGTGTGTGAGTAGTGTCTGAGTTCATATTTGGCAGAATGATTCTTCCAGTCTCTCTGGCTTCCGCTGTTTTCAGGCAATCTGTTTGATTTGTCCCTGTTGAAGATCTTTCACTCACTCTGTCTTTGGATGAATGCATTACTGGCGCACTCTCATATTTTGTACTAGGAGGACGTACAATGACAGATGCTGTAGCGGATTGCGACTTGCCACTCATTCTCTCAATACGCCATTCAACTTTTTCATTGTTTGGAGAATTATTAGATTTCCATGCATCTGATATATTCTGCTCAGAAGTGCCCTTGTACACTGTTTGCGCTTCCTTAGGTTCAGGTACTAAAGTTGGTGGTTTTTGTAATTCCTGGATTTTGCCACCAGCATTAACTGGCTGGACTGGAGTTAGGGTTGGAGGTGAAAGGCTGCTATAACTGCTTTCTTTCCTCTCTAAGTTCTGATGGACAGGAGGATGAAATACAGGGGCTCTATGTAATGCAGGCATACTTCGGAGTGTATTTGAAGATGAAACTGATAACTGAGTAGGGCTCCGGCTGTCATTTCTAAAAGAATTTATGGAGTGAGACTGCATTGGCTGGGAAAGCTGCTCTGTTATCTTGCTTACTGGACCTTCAGCCTCTGGTTGATGCTTAATCAAAGGTGGAGGCTTTGAAAGAGATGAAATGAAAGAAGGGAGAGACTGGAGATTAGTTGCTGTTGATGGACAACTACTGTGTTTATCGATATACATGCTTGAAACTTCTTTAGATGGGTATGACCTTGGTGGTTCATTCACTATGCTATTAGACAGGGTGGTGAAATAGTTACTTTGTGGCAAACTCTGTGCTACTGAATGCTTCATTTTATAAAGTTCTGAGACAGAACGTTCTGCATCCTTGTCATATTTTACTACATGGCTTTTGGGGCTCAAAGATGATAATGGTGTTCCTCTTGAATAATTTTCTCTCTCTCCCTCTAGAGCCTTGGTTTTAGCTGTAAAAGGAGCAACTTCAATACTCTCTTGAAGTATCCGTCTATGCTCTTCTTTGTATTTGTTTAATCGCTCTCCAGTCTCCTGTGGTGGCTTCGGTAACTGGTTCAGCATTGGATCCACAAAGTGTCTGTGCAAATGGCTCTCTTTTGCAGTCTGTATTCTGCTTTGTTCCAGATCAGTCTTTACTGGCACAGTTGTAACAGAACGTAAAGGTTCAATAAATGCTTTCCTCTCCAATTCTCTGTATAAAAAGAAATGGATAAAGTACACTTAGATTTAGAAGAAATATACTACAACACAGTAGACCTTTCCTTCATCTCTCCCAAACAATACTCTCTAGTAACACAAAGTAAAGCTGGTACATATCTTTATGCTAGGTATAATTTTTCAAAGCCTGCAAGTGACTTATGAACTTAAATTTCCTTCGAAGTACAGTTGGCAGAGTCAGTTTTAAAACTGGACTTGAGTGCTTTTGAAAACGTTGTCATCATTTGTTACTATATTTAGGCTTGTTGATATCTATATCTATAGATATATAGATACATGCCAGATGATGCACAGTCACAAATAAACTGGAATGAAAGTAACTGAATATTAAACCTTATGCATTTCATACTGCAAACAAAGAACTACACATCAGGTTATAGATTTAAACAGTGACCATCTTACTCTTTATGATGATCTACTAGATTCTTGGACAATGGTGGACTAGAATGTGTTGTCAATTTGAGTGGCCGATGAGGATCTGCACTGGACGGTCTTACAGGAATGTGACTCAATAACCCAAGACTGTCAGCTGAGGTCACAGGGGTGGGCTGGTGCAACCAAGGGCTGGGAGTATTCTGTTAACAGCAACAAAATCAGACTTAAAAAAAAAAATAACCCCAGAAACAGAAGCATACTAGCATGATACATATTTCTAATTCTTCCAATGATGTAGCTAAATGATATTTCAACACTGCAAATCATATTTTCCTTTTTTTCTTTTTAAGGCTCTGAGACATATTTAGAGAGTAGGGCTGGCTATCTGACCACAGTTCCAACTTGTTTTGCAACATGTAAAACATGCATTTCTAGTTTAATATGTATTTTGTAGAAGTTTAATTTTCAAATGCCTCTTTTGATAAGTTCAGCTGCTTGCAGATGTTAAAAAACAAACCCCCCCCGTGCTTTACTGGAAGAAATAGCATGTTACTTTAACCTGACTGCAGCGTCTGTAAAGATCAGGTGCTTCAGTGGGGCTTTTTGGCACTTTTAGCTAAAGCTAATTCAATCAGCTATTAGATAAAAGCACCCAAAAAGCCCCATTAAAGCACTATATCTATACAGACGTTGGGTGAGCTGGGTCCCACTAAGGCACTGCCTCTTCTGGGCATGTGTAGGGCTTGGCACAGGAACACGCCAAGTTTAAAACAAAACACCGCTTTGTTTTTTTTAACGTCTGCAAGCAGCTTTTGTTTCTAGAGAATTTCACCTCAAGGCTGTGTTAAAAAAAAAAAAATTGCTTAATACTAACAAAATGCTGACACTTTAGTAGTGTATAATTACAATTATCAGTTAAACAGAGAATTGGATTTCAATAAATTACAAAAAAAAAAATTCTTTAAAAGGTATAATTCTTAGGTAGACTTATAAAGCAGATCAAAGTTTCATAATTATCTTTTTTCCTTTCTACTTTTCCTACTGTCACAGAGCACTGAGGTGCCCTGCTCTCAAAGAGGGGAAAACTGCTGGGGAGGAAGCCCTAGCAGGGAATAAGAAGCCCAGCTGTGGGTTGCCAGGGCAACCAGAGAAGGTCAGCTGACCAGAAGGGGCAGGGCTTGGCTCCCTTTATAAACCCTAGGGGCGAGCAGTCCAAGAGGAAAGAGCTCTGTCATGGAAAAGAGGGGAGACCTGACTGCAGGAGCAGCGTTTGGCACTGCTGAGGGATGGAGTAATCCCCGGGTAGGACTGAATGGTCTTATGGCCAAGCGGCTTCCATTTAAGTTATAGCCAGAGGGCTTGTGTTTATGTTGCTGTTTGTTACACCGGTGGTTTGGGTCAGGCTATTAGGGGATGGAGGAGGCCTCATAGGGGACTCACAGTAGTGTGGGGACCCCAGCATCAGTGAGGGCGCTGCATACGGGGTATAGACCCCAGCCCCAGAGAGGGGCAGTTGAGAAGCCCCAGAAAAGGGGGCGTTACTGAGAAGCCCCAGTGAGGGCATGGTGAGCCCCTAGGGAGCGGCGTGACAGAGGAGGCCCCGAGAGAGGGCGGCAGTATTGAGCGCCCTGAGAGGGGGCAAAAGCCCCAGAGAAGGGGGCAGTTACTGAGAAGCCCCAGTGCAGGCGTGGTAAGCCCCGGGGGGGGGGGGGCATTATTGGGGAGCCCTGGAAAGAACAAAAAGGGGGCCAGTTTGTAATTAGTTTGAGACATAATGTCTTCCATCGGCAAGGTGTGGACTGCAGTGTAGGGGAGGAAACAGAGCCGCAGATAGCGCCCCCTGGCAGCGGGGCAGTACAAAGGCAGCCTCCTGCTAATTAACACCAATCAATCAATTAATAACAAGGCATGGCAGGTGAGTAGGCAGGCGGCTGCCCCAGGAACAGGTGTGTGGGCCCCGTTTAGGTTGGCCCGGATCGTGTACCTGTCACACCTACCATGCTACAAACAATTAGTTGCGTATACGCCTAAGTAATGTTATAATGTCCCAAAGAATTTCACTCAAAGGCAAAGGTTTGCATGTCGAAGTACTCAAGATTATGGTATCGTATCATATCAGTTTTCACATACAGTTGAAAACTTTTGTGAAATGAATGGTTACAAGTTATCTCTGAAACATTGCAGTGTTTGTCGCATGCGAGATATAAAAAAAATTATCGCAAATACATATGGCTAAGTGTAGATTTGCAGGTGAAACATTAATATTCCTATTATTTCCTGACTTTTAAACACTTAACTGAAAGACCTTAGATCAGGGGTAGGCAAAATGCAACCCGCAGGCCAGATGCGGCCCACCAGGCCGTTCCACCTGGCCCACAGGGGCCCCTAAAATGTTTAGGGAATTAATATTTATCTGCACCAGCTGCCTGTCATGAGGCCCTCAATGGCTTGCCAAAACTCAGCAAGCGGCCCTCCGCCCAAAATAATTGCCTGCCCCTGCCTTAGATACCATCTTAATGTAGTTTTTGCTGTTCAACTAATGTCATACATTTAAAGAAAGTTTCCAGTACTATAACTAGAAGACAGCAGTCAGCAGAAGACAGAGACTAGCTAATAGTTATAATTAAAAATCTCCATATTTACAGACTAATTTATTTCATGTGGTCAGAGAATCTGATGGGAAATAGTCTATGATAATCCCTTAAAGCTGGGTTAATATTTCCATATATACTTTTATAAGCAAAATTAGTAATGCCTATATTTAAGACTTCCTTCTGCTTTCTCTTACAAGGCAATTTTTCTTTTAACTTATCACTGTCAAACTTCTCACTGAATATTTCCATACCAAGTCAAACTTCTTTTCTGGAAAAAGTTTCAACTAAAACAGTTCAGTCATGTTTGTAAATAAGGTTAAGGAAAAATAAAAATTGTTTAATGCATGATAAAAAATTTACAACCACTGAGAAGTTCCAATGTAAAGACAAAATATTCCCAAATTAGGCCATACGTACAAATGAAAATTATGCAATGCTCAGGAGAAGTCTGACAGAGGTTGGCAGCACTATTTTCCAAAGATTTCATCTGCTCCATGCCAGAGCTGAGCAAGACTTTTCCTGCAGTGGCTGCCTACAATGGAGTTCCTTCTATTGTGATCTCAACTGAGTTGTAACTAGTAGAGTTTGCACCCTGGGGTGCCAGAATAGAGGCCAGAGTCGATTGAGGCTCTGGCCATGCACAGTAGTGTAGGATGCTGCTTGCAAAAAGAGGTATTGCCACCAACGATCAGATTAACTGTCTCCTTGTCCAAAAACCCTTAATCTGACTGCACCTACAGGGTCAAGGAAGGGTTAGCTTGGTTCTTCTAGCAACACCAGACACCTTCCCTGGCAGGAACGGGGAGCCGCAGTGTATTCAACAGGGAGAGAGGAATGGTAGCCTGATAAGAGGTCTCTTGACCCTGCACAACCAGAGCCTCAAACCCCCTTGTCTCCATTCCAGTGGCTGGAGTTGATGTCCTAGTTGCACACCCTTAGTTACACTACTGGATCTCAGGGCTTTCTTTTGCCAACATTCAGAAAGCATGGAGAAAAAAACTGTCAGCCACACTTGAATACAGAGGGGGTAAAGAGCAGATGGGGAAGCAGAGACAGGAGATAAAGAATGTGTGCAGAAAGGAACAGAAGGGCATAGAAATCTAATAGGCGATGCATGGACAGATGCAGAGAAGAACAAGGCAGTGAGTGGCAGTTGATGGGGCAAGAAAGGTGTACAAATATAAAAGCACGCTTCCCAACACAACCTGTAATTGAACCCAAAATTCCTCCAGTCTCAACACTTCTCTGTCATCTAGCAGATACGAAATCCACTGGCAAATCAAATGTCGTCTAACACTTAACCCCTGTAACAAATCGTTTCCATAACACTGTTAGCTCAAATAATCAAATCCTGTACTGCGGATGTGCAGATTCCATTGCTGTTATTTACCCAGTGTTGTTGCAAATGAAAATGTTTCAATAATATTTTGTTAAGGTTTTTAAAAAAACTTCAAAAAAAGTATGTATAAAATAATACTTTTTAAAGATGCCCGAGGTTGTGGAGCCTAGCAAGAAAAAGATAGCAAATGCCAGAATTAAGGTTTCCCACAAAAGCTTAATTTAGTCCTCTGTTCATGTCCATTAAGATACAGTTACTTCATTAGAAGTTATACCCATTGTGTGTGTGTCAGAAAAAAAGTCATGTATAAGCCCAAAGGCATAGCTGCACTATGATCAGCTAATAAATATATTTAGGAGCCACCCAACTGAACATGTAAACCAGTTATCTGGAAGGCAAAATGCTATCCTTACATAAAACATATCTGAATAAATCAGTATAACTTACCCTTCTTAAGGAAGCCTCAGCATTAACAGGAGTTTCTGGATGGACCCATTTAGAGGAAGGTAGACCAAGTCCTGAGTAAGCATGTGTTCCATTTGGATACTGCCAAATAATTGGATAAAGCCCTAGCTGATTATATGAAGCAGTAGGATGAGCTTGTCCAAGTAGATGTGGCGACTGGTGCTGTAACAACTGCTGCTGTTGCTGGTGTGCTAATGCCAAATGGCTTAGGCTGCTGGCATGAGCAGTCTCTAGTCGTGGATGGCCACCTAGTAAGGAGGCTGTAGGCACTCCAGGTAATACTGCAGGAAGTAGATGAGGGTGATGAACAGAATGGTGTGATGTAGTACCAAGAGGATGAGTGTTAATAGCAGACAACGGAGTTTGGTTTGATGACCCAGCTAATAGATGAGATGCACCAGATAATGCAGGATGAGGGGGGTTTGGATTTAAACACGTTCTGTGGGACGAGGAATGAAGAGGATAATTATGTTGATGTAAGTAAGGTGAAATGTGATTAGCTCCTGTTTCTTGTCCAATAAGTGTGGGATCCCTGTATACTGTGAAATGTTCGTTCTTGTCAATGATAAGAGGACTTTTAGTAGCTTCTAAAGTACTAACTCTAGCTGGAACTGGATGAAAACTAGACCTAGGCAAATCATACTCAGTTTTATTTGCTGACCTTGTTACTCCAGTAACATGACTGTTCTGTGAACTAACCTTAGACTTCACAGTATCAGGAGATTGGGTGAGTTTAGCCTTAACATCAGGTGAAGAATATGGCTTTGATTTGGGATGATCAACTGAAGCACTAGACTTTGACTTCACAGAATCAGGGGCTGGGCTTCGTTTACGTAGTTTGCCCTCTTCTGCTAAAGAAATTACATTTAATGAAGACATAAAGGAGCCATATTGAACTTTTTCTTTTTCAGGATTTAGATGTTCATTCACTGATGAAGTTGTTTTTGTAACCCCAGCTGGGATCAAATCCATTTTATTGACAATAGCGCTAACCCAACTCTGATCAGTTTCTTGTTTTCTTACTTCTAGAAAATTTGCATTTGTAGACTGGTGTTTTAAATCACTGCTACAAGACTCTATTTTCTGAACTGTCTGCAAAGCAAAGGTACTTGCAGCATTTTCCTGGCTCTCTCTATCAGAATTGTTTTCATTAGTTATAACAACAACACATTTTGGTGTAGGAGGCCTGGGCACAAACTGCTCATTATTCAATTTCATAGCATGCCGCTTCTCAGTATTGCACTCTTGAACATGTAGGCCATTGGCATTCTGATCAGAGACTGTTGGCTGTTCTGCTGGATGGGGTGAAGATTTTTCTTGCAGGTCTAAGTCAGTTGACTTTAGTCTTTCTGCCCCCTGATGTTTTTTATCTTCCTGTATTCCATCCCAGGGAGACTGCCTGTCTATTAGTGTCTGTTCCTCTCCACCCTCACTACTTCGGGATTTTCCTTCTTCTCCATTTATCTTTGAAGTGTTCTTGCTTTTCAATTCATTCTCCGAATTTTGCTCGGAGGAAGAATCTGTTAATCTTTTATTTGAGTTTTCTGAGTCACTGCTCTCAGAGTAGTCTGAGATATTGTCTGTCCGCAGTCTTTTCATACTCAGTTTCTTCTCATCCTCTTCAGGTTTTCTTCTTTTGCTAAGAAAGTGTTTATTTTTACTTTTGGGATTTTCTGTAGAGGAGAAAGAAATGCTTGTTATATTTTTAGTTCCGTACAGCTTTAAGACTCTTTCGCCCTCCCATTTCAATAACTGCCCTACCTCCTCGACCTATATAATCATATTTTTCTTCTTTCATTTTTTCTTCGTCAGGCATGCTGCTATCTGAGCCTTTCCTTTTATTTGGCCGAGCGTTCCGTTGTTGCTGGTGAGAATTCTGTTTTGGTGCTACCGTTTGGGAATTCATTGCTGGTCTGGGACTATTTGCTTGAGCACGGGTATAATGACCCTAGAAGTAATTACATAATTAGTTCACTCTACATGATCCTAACTTAGCAGCTTAATCATAGATACTGATTATTTGCTACAAACAATAATACTTTAAGTAAGAAGAGAAAATATATCTACGTGGACTGTGTTGCTGTTCTGGCTGGAACGAGACCTGCGGCGCGATGTGATGCCAATATTTTCACCTTTCAACAAAGAGTGAACAACATCATCTAGAAAGGTCATCTGAACCATAGAAGGATCAACATTCTGTGGTTCTAACACCTGGTTTATTAAAAAGAGAAAAAAAAAAATCCATAATCAGCAGGTGTTCAGATACACTCCAACCTGTATTTTCATAGTAAGGTTCATGTGTTTACGTAAGCTAAATTATATACTTTATTTGTAAGCTAAAAGACTAGCTGAAGGGAAGACATAAGGCAAGGCAGATTTGCACCTTAGACTAACTAAATCAGAGATGAGTTGCACATCCTTTTGTAAGCAGCGGACTTATTTCATCAGAAGTTGGGGAAAAGACTGCAAGAGGAAGACCTTCTAAATAGAAAGCAGCGAGTTCCTTTACAGCATCTGATGAAGTACACCTGCTGCTCACAACAGCTTATACTACACATCTCTGATTTAGCTAGTCTATAAGGTACAAATCTACCCTGTCTTCTGACTGACTTCAGACTAACAAGGCTAACTACCTTTTTCCATCCAAGTGAAAACCATAGCTTATCTTGATCAGGACATCAGATTATGGATTTTTTAACTGGGGATTGAAGCAGCAGCAAAACCCAAACCTTATTACTTAATTTGAAGGTCACCATTTCTGCTGTAGGCACTATTGCACTGGTTCCAGATAACAGTTTGCCAGATAACACATTGAAAAGCCACTGAATTTTTCTTAGCTGAGAACCATTAACCAACTGTTTTAAAAATAATATACTCTAGCCACAAATAGAAAAACGAAGTAACTGATGGGAGTGAATAGCAAAATGCCAAGACAGAAGGGAGATGGTCACATCTATACAGAAAGCCAGCACTAACGAGATAAATTTAGGGAACGCTACAAGTGAAGACATTTTTTCAGGTAAGTGAGAAATGAGGCACAAAGAAATCCATGAGCTATGAGTGCTAGACCAAAATAAAACAGATATTTGGGGAAAACAATTAGAAGAAAGGGAAAGAAAGAACTTGAACATACGGTTTATAGTTCTATCTTGACCATTTAATCATGGGGTAAGCAACATTTTTTGGCCGGAATGCCAAAAAACCCACAATGTCTACCTTGGAAGGTGCCGGAGTGCCAACATGCCGGAGCCTGGAGCAGCTGTTTGCAGCCTCCCGGCTACAGCTGGCCCATGGAGCTCTGTCTACTTGCAGCCTCCCAGCCGCCTGCTGGGAGCAGCCTGGGCTCTGTGGCTGGCAGCAGCTGCTTAGAGCCTGGGCTGGTGGTGGTGGGCCAAGCAACATGGCGTTGCGTGCCATGCTCAGCATGCGTGCCGGGGGTTGCTGACCCCTGATTTAGTCACTTCAAGGAAGACGGGACATCTGCTCTTTTAGAACTAACCAATATTCTCAGGTTTCTCTTGGGATGCAATTAATTTTTGCCATGAAAAATAACTCGCAGTTTTTTTGGCCAAGAACAATTTCAGATTTATAACTGAAGAGTACTATAACAAATACTTGTACTGTACTGTTCAAAGTGAAGGCTTTTAATTGTTCAGGGGAAAAAAAAAATTACTGGAGTTATAAGAGAAAAAAAAAAGTTATTCCAACTGGAGTTATACAGGAAACTTGTGTTAAAAAAGACTTCCAAATGGTGCTGACAGGAAAGACTAATTTGTATTACTAAATTACTTCATTTCTAACACTTCATTAGTCAGATAGTGACCACATAAGAGAAGCTAAAGTCTTTGAATCAGAATTAATTATAAAATGCATTTTGCATAAACGCTCACCCTCAGAAAAACTTGACTGCTGATCCAAGGACTCAAACACTATTTTACAAGCAAGAAGGATATACTTGTACACATTTGAAGCAAACAGTATAATAAATCGAAGATCTAAGACATTACAAAACCTTTAGAAAATTCCAAGTATTTCTTTTTAACCCAATACTTTTCCAAGTAGTGGATATAATAATTACCTGGTCATTCATAACAATCATAGTGCGAGTGAAGAGGTCATGATGAGTAATTATACCAGTAAACCACTGGGTGGCAGAATCCTGTCTGTATACTCTCACCCTATAGCCGTTTAAGGAATATGGACCTTTAAAAGGAAAAATTTACAGAAAGATGCTAAGAAATTCAGAAAAAAGAGACACACATAATGTTTTGCAACCATACTCAAGTATAGTGTCATCCACAGGACATGGGGAACAAGCCACATGCACTTTTGGCAGAATGGCCCACCTATGCACTTTACTTTCATTCAGAAAGACGTTCTAAAATTCAAGTGGAATCTTTAGGATCATTTGGTTGAACCTACGGTCAACTATGCTAATATTTTCAACACACAATTTCCTTATCTAACTCTATGCATCTGTGATGATAAAAAATGGAAAAAATCTTTACTACAAAAGGTAACCATAGCAAAGTAATCTGAAAGGCAAGGTAGCATCAGGTTATACAGAAGCAATTATTCAACAGGTTGGTCACATGCCCGGATGCTTCTGCTGGGAAAAACAATTTAGATTGTGGTGTTCAGGTTCTGCAGCTGCCAAGACTTTCTTATAAATGACCACAAAGTTTGTCTCTGCTGCAGGAGTTCAAAAACCCAGTAAAGTAGTCCTACCCCTCCTCCTGGCCTCATAACAAGCTGCAGTTATATGCACTAGTAAGAACTCTGCTCGTTTTGCAAAGGGTTCACGTGTTAAGAAACCGTAAACATCACAATCGTATAGGTTGCAGACAGAAGTAACAAATTTTCACCTCATCTGGCCCCAGAAAATGGTCTATAACAGTGTCTAAACAAGCGCATAGCTACACCTCACTTAAAAAAATGACTGATAGGATGAAACTCTGAACCTTCATTGCATGAGGGTTCAGATGAAGACATTTCAAAATATAGCGTCTTCTGTAATTTGTGTGTGTGCTGCCTCCCAGGCAGTCCCCGTTTTCAGAATGGGAGGGAAGAAACAAAGTGGAGGGAGTTTGGTTTGGGCGGTTTTCAGCCCTGTGGAGGGTGGGGATACTGGAGCCTTTACCTTAGGGGGCTCCAGTACACCCACCCACCCTCCAATGCCTGCTGGGAAACCTGTAAAAGAAGCTCCCTCTGCTTCACTTCCCTCCTCCCATTCTGAAAAAGGGACACACCGAGAGGGAGGAGGGGCCATCGCTAGGGGAAACCAGAGGCAGTCTGGTATCCAGCAGCTAGATTCCCCTCCCTCCTGGAACCAACAGGGAACTTCTGTTTGGTCCAGGTGCTCTCAGTTACAGTGGGGAGCTGCACTTCTGTTTGCACCCTCCCTTAGTGGCAGAATCCCCCTGTGCCATGAAGGGGTGATATTATATCTATTTTACAGACCAAGATGCAGAGATTAAGGTCTGAAGTTTCCATTAATTTAGGGTGTCCAGTTTGAAAAGACAACGACCACCGTATATACTCCCATTTAGTTCTATTACAACTGTGAAAAGTCATTACTTCTGAGTTTCAAGTCAGGCACCCAGAAAATGAAGAGCACAGACTATTAGCAGCTACTAATAAGAGTTTAGTTGAAATGATTGGCCTAGCATCATATAGTACCTCTGTAGCAGAGGCAGGGATGGAATCTAACTTACTAGGATAGAATTCACTTGCCTTTACCACAAAACTGTCCTTTCTCTTCCTGCAGTCCCCTACCTCCTTCACTACATACCTCCTTACTTCTGCAATAAATGAGGCAGGGATCCTACACTAAAAAAAACAAAAAACAAAAGCTGATTCACTCCCACAGCAGATCTCTCCTATGCTCCGAATGGAACAAGAGACCTCCAGAAAGAGATTACATGATCGGAAAATTCAGGGCTGTAGCATTTATGCATGTGCACAAGAAGGCAGAATCAAGGTTGTTTAAGCAACCTGAATTCTGATGTTTCCAATCTCTGAGCATTTAGCCCTGCAACCTTAATAACGGTCTTTTGTAGTTTTGGTGTGTAACTATCTACATTTTAAAAAATTATCAAACATTTAAAAAGTCATGTGGCATCACCCTCAATCCCACACACGGTTTACTGGAGTCCAGTGATAAATCATCAATAATGAGCTTTGCCTCTTGAACTAATGGGTTAAACAATGTCTGCAGTACACTTTCCTCCCTTACCTGGAGGCCTGCCTAGAAATGGATGAAACTTACACTTTGCTGTGAGCAAATATCTATGAAATCCATTGACAGAGTAATATTGAGACTGGTGCTCTGGTGTAGGCAGTGTACTGTACCAGGTCCAAGTCTTCCCCACCCAGCCTCCTAAGTCTTTTCTCAGCCAGATTTATGCCAAGTTTTTCCCTTACTTTAGACTCACAGTCCTCATCCCAAACCATTGTTTTCCTTCCCTCCCAACCCAGCTTGTATCCTCCTTTGCATTCTAATGAGACAGTTTCCTCTTCCAAGCTGCCTGATGTTAGTTAGAAGGTCACTAAGAGAAGTTTCAGATGAGACAGTCACTCTGGTCAAGAGCAGCTGGAAACAACCCCTGCAAAGAAAGTCTGGCTTTGTCCTTTTAGCCCTGGGCTGGAACACGTTCAGCCACTCTTTGAGGAAGGTACATGGGCTGTGCAGCCACATATAAAAGAGCTTGAGAGAACAGAACATATTCAGTTGCTCTCAAAGTTCTCAGGAAATGTGATCAGCACTAGAAGCTGTCAGGCTAACACATGCTCGGAAGACAGAATCTTCAGAGATTTTTAGCTGCTAAAATTTAAAAAAAAAATATAAAAAATATATATATTTACTGGACAGATGTGAAATGATTTTGCAAAGGCTGGCCAAATTTTGGAGTATTTTCACAGCAGTGACATAAGGCATATCCCTGACAAAGGCTACCCCCTGCCAAATTTCAAGCCTCTAATCCAAAGCATGGGGGGTTTGACAGTTGTTCACAGATTCTTTTTGACATGGGCAAAAAACATGTTTCCACATCTGAAGCTAAGGGAAAATAACTGAACATTACTGACTGAAATTTCCAAAAAATAAAATTAAATCTTAGGAAGCACTTCTGGCTAAAATTTTCCTTTTGAAGGGTCAGTGCTCAACAAAGTTAAAATCAACTGTAAGATTGGTTTTATAGTAGAAAACATTAGGCAAAAAACATATTGCACTATCAGGCCCTAAAATATGATCACTGAGATTCTTGTGTAATTATTTAATGCAAGGAGCTGGGACTTTGAGAGAAAAATTCTACAGGATTTGAAATAAAATTTGAGAGTTGGCTACACTGCAGAATACATTTCTAAAACGAATAATTAAACTAAACCCACACTTTAAGGCATGAAAAACTTATGTGCATTTTTTTAAATCTCCTTTATGCATTTCTGGATAGCTTCTTTGTAGATGTAGAACAGAATCTTACTCTGCTACTCGTTTCACTAATTTTATTCAAAATATTGCACAGGAAGGTACTATTCACACAAGTAAGCAAACCAGAACCCTTTGTCATTATGAAAAAAACATGCCTTTGATTTTATGTACAAGATACCAACAGTATTAATACTCTATGTGCATTGAACTATTAGTGGATTTATGACCACAAATAGGTTAAAAGTGTTCCAGCATATACACTCCTTAAATATATCACATTATCTTGGTTCTAACTTTGCAGGGTGTGGTCAAGCTGGCTTTGAATAATCAGACTAGTTTGTTCAGTCCTACCTATTAAGACAGATCTTTGCCTGAGGAAGAATGAAAAGACAAGTTTCACTTAGTTTAAGACTCTAAAGCTGTCCAGTTCTTATTGAAGTCTTTGAATGTGTTACTCTCAATCTCATTATCCCAAGCTGCTTTCAAACAAGAAAAGAACAGAAAATAATGCTAATACCATATTACATGTTTAATATAAAATGCACATATAATTTTATTGCAAATAGAAGAAATTCATGGTGCTGGTTTCTATAACATATAGAAGAACAAACTGGAGTTGACCATTTCAGATCTTGGAAGTCTTGTCTAGTTTTGTTTCAAAAACTAGGATTTTATTGAAAAGCTGAACCAAAGTGGAAGTCTACAGTGATTCATGATGAACACACTGTGCACTTCTCCATTTCAAATGTCATCATCTATTTCATGCTCATCAGTGAAAGATACTTTCTTAAAGCATATTTTGACAGCTTTTGCTGTTTTGTTTTAAATGTCCAAAGAAAACAGAACTGGGGGAAAAGGGAACAAATGGGGGTGTCTACAACTTTCCTTGGAAGACTGTCACACAATTTAGTAAACTAAATAGTAAGGTTGTTACTATTGTTACATACCTAACAGCTGACAATGTACAAGGTGCCAGTGTGAACTGTCATTCACACAAATATTAGAAGTCTATTAATATTTTAATTGGTCCTTTAGCATGTATTTCTTGCTCTTTTCTCAACTTCAGTTTCTGGCATATATAGGCGCTGACTCCATGGATGCTCCAGGGCTCAAGCACCCACAGAAAATCAAGTAGAGGTTGCTTAGCACCACAAGCCAAGGCTGTTTTGCTTGCAGGTGTTTAAAAAAAAGCTTTAATGGAAGCAGCATGTGCCTTCTACCTGGCTCTGCAGCATCTGTAAAGATCAGGTGTTTCAGTGGTGCTTTTGGGAGCTTTAAGCTAAAGCCAATTCAATTAGGTATTAGACAGAAGTGCCAAAAAAGCCCCACTAAAGTGCTCCATCTTTACATACACTGCAGAGTCGGGTTGAAGTAATGCACTGCCTCTTCTGGGCATGCGTGGGACTCAATGTGGGAACATGCCAAGTTTAAAGTAAAGCACCAATTTTGTTTTTTTGTTGGGTTTTTTTACGTTTGCAAACACCCACCATTCAAAAAAAGCGGCTTTTCGCCAACTGAGAACTGCTACCCAAAGGAGTTTTCCATCTATTGAACCCTCTGTAAAATCCCATGAAATAATAATAATAATATAAACTTTCATTTCTACCCAGAACTTTTACAATCTTTTCTCTGATACCTGATGAAAGGGTGTTTGTGCCTGAAAGCTTGGAATTAAAGAATTTTTTTTTTGCAAAAATCCTGTTGGTCTACTAAAAGATATTACCTTTTCATAAGCCCTGAGGCAGAAGAGGTACACTTGTTAAAAAAGGTTGAAAACCCCTGCCTTAGTGAAATGCAGCTGGAATAAACAAGTACTAGGGAACCTAGGAGTTTATCACCTAAATTAAGACATACCAAATGTAAACAACAGAGATGGGGAATTAAGAGCACCAGTGCCCAAAATTCTGGCCCCATGGGTCAGATGCGTGACATGGGGTCAAGTCTGCAGGCTGGATCCCACACAGGGTCAGGTCATGGGCCCAATTCTGCAGTGCCTTGATCCAGCCACAAACTACCTTAATCCAGCCCCGCACAGCTTGCCTACCAGATCCAAATTTACGCTGTCATGATCCAGCCACATGTGGCCTGTTTTTCTAATCTAGCTGCGTACTACCCTCCCTACTGGATCCAGCTGCAAGCCAGTTGCGATTTTATGTTCAAGACCACATTAACCAGCAGGGCTCCCCATGGGTCCAGAAAGCTGGCAGTAGCAGAGCAGTACCCCACTCCCCCACTGCCAAACTTCCAGACCTTTGGGGAACCCTGTAGGCCAGACAACATGGCTCCACAGGCCAGATCTGGCCTCCAAGCTGGGGGTTGAACACCTCTGGTTTACAGAGATGAAGAGAGTAACATGAGGTTACATTGACGCAATAAAATTTCCACATTTGGAGTCTTTTTAAAAAAAAAAGAAAAAGATATAAACAATGTTATTTGTAAATCGCCAGTGGCCACCAGCCTAGCCTTTATCCGATGGCAACTTACTATAGGCTTCATGCCAGAAGTGAATCTTGAGGGAAGGGGTAGGGAAGGGTTGGGGAGGGGAGATCTGAAGGACAGGACAATGGTTTAACAGATTAGTTCAGGAAAAGGCATCCCATGTGTAAGAGGAAGCATGAATATACTTGGAGATATATATAAGTAAACACAAGCATGGTTAGTCAAATGGAGTGACAAGGACACATTACAAAGCACATTAATGGTCCTAAGGGACCATGTTCTCCCTTTGCCCCATCGCCAGGCCTGTAAGGTGAGGCGAGAACAACTTCCTGCAAGTACTATTAGTAAGTCAAGTCCACCTGGCAAAAAAGCATGGAAGGTCATTCTCAGCAGTTGCTCCTCAGCTTTCGAACTTCTTCCCTCAAGGCCCAAAGGCCCACCAGAGACTGAACCCTGGACAACTTTTGGAAGAGCTGTAAGACCTTCCTATTTTGGTAGGCATTTAGCAAGCAAAGCTAGGTTGAAAATATTGGGTGGGGGGGGGGAATCAGTTTTACACTGATTTTCTAATTCCCTTTTAAGTAATTTGGTTCCTTTTGTTGCAGACCTGTCTTCTGTCCTCTTAATGTAATGTAATTTGCCCTGGGCCTTTGGTAGAAAAGGCAGCATATAAATACAGATAGACAGAGCTTCAGTAGCTGACTTGATTCACAGGAGATGCGGCCTGATTTGGCCGACTGGGCCACAGACTAAACAGGCAGCTGAAAGCTGCCTCTAGCTAGTAAGTCTGTTGGGGGAGGGGGAGGAAAGGAAGGTAGGGAGGGAGGGATTGGGGCTGGGACAAGATGCCCAGCCAGGGCAGGGGGTGCATTATTCAGGGAGCAGGGCAGGGGACCTGGCATGTGGGCGTGGCAGTGCTGGGAGAGGGGCTCTGCCTTGCTGCCACCTGCTCACCTGGGGGCAGGGGGGGGGGGGGGGGGGGGGGGGGGGGGGGACCACGGCGGGATGCAGGTGCAGCTCACTCCTGGCAGAAGGGGGCAACAGGCAGCAGGGCACAGCCCCGTTCCCAGTGCTGTTGCGCCTTCATCCTGTGTTCTCCGTGCCGGCTGGCAAGCAGCAACAGGGCAGAGCCCCCGCTCAGAGTGCTGATGCAGGCACGATAGCACTGGGAACAGGAGCTATGTCCTGCCGCTGCCCGGAGTGAGCTGTGCCTGCATCACGCCCCCCTCCCCCCCCCCCCCCCCAAGCTGGCCAAGCAGCAGCAGCAGCGCATAGCCCCTGCAGCTCCCCCCACCAGGGCAGAGGCAGGCACAGCTGGGGGAGCCGCAGGAGAAGCCACCATGGCTGCCCTGCCTGGTCCCATCACCCACTTGGCCCAGCATCCTGGCAATTAAAAAAAGAAAAGCCCCACACTCATCAGATACAGTAGCAACGATTGGGACGTTTGAGGGCTTGTGGCAGAGCCCTCCCCACCCCCCAGCACAGGGCAGTGGGGGACAGCAGGGATCGCCCTCCCCCCACTTGGCAGCTGCCCTATGGCGTGGGTGCAGCATGGCTCAGCAGAGTGCCGTGCATTGCCTGGGAGCTGTGGTGGCTCCAGTAGTCAGCCGGAGCCTGGCAGCACTCAGCCCCAGTGGCCCCAGCTCCCAGGCAGCACGTGGCGCCCTGCCGAGCCATGCTGCACCTGTGCCATGGGGCAGTTGCCATGGGGAGGCAGGGGCCATCCCTACTGTCCCCTGCTGCTCTGCCATGAGCCCTCAGAGGCCCCAATTGCTGCTCCTGCAGCCAGTGAGTGTGGGGCTTGTTTTTTGGGGGTTTTGTTTGTTTTTTTTAAAGCTCTGCAGTCACCAGCTACAGGAGCAGGAATTGGGGCCTCTGGGCGCTTGTAGCAGAGCCCCCCTGCGCAGCGCGGTGGAGGGATCGTGTCCCCCCACCCCGACCACTGGGTACCCACGCAACAGCTGATACATCGCACGGGTGCAGTGAGGCTCAGCAGAGTGCCGCACAGTGTCTGGGAGCTAGGGTAGCTCGAGCAGTCAGCCGGAGTCCGGCAGTGCTCAGGCCCGGCAGCCCCAGCTCCCAGGCAGTGCACAGTGCCCTGCCAAGCTGCACTGTCACACCATTGGGCAGCTGCTGCGTGGGTACCAGGTGGGGAAAAAAAAACGATCCCCGCTGCCCCCTACTACCCTTCGCTGCAGGTGGGGGGTGCTCTGCTACGAGCGCCCAGAGGCCCCAATCGCCACTCCTGCAGATAGTGAGTATGGGGCTTTTTTTTAAGTGCCAGTACTAGGCTGGGGCTGGGCAGGGGATGGGGCCAAACAGGGGAGCCATGGGGGCTTCTCCTGTGGCTCCCCCCAGCCGATCCAAATCACTGAATCTCTCCGAATTAGTGCCAAATCATCAGTAGCTGATATGGCCAAATCGATTCAAGACAGTGATTCGAATCTCTGAATCGAATCACTGTCCTCTGAATCAAATACTTCCCTATTCACACAGGCCTACTACCTCTAAAACCACATATAACACTGGCTCAATTGTCACCACACACTACACATTTCTGCCACAGCTTAATACCTAGCTTCTCTCTGTACCCTTTTGTTTTTGATTTAATGGGTTATCTGTAATTACAGCAATTAAGACTAAGTCAGAGAATCTTAATGATCTCTGACCTAACAGTAACTGGTTAGAAAGAGGGACTATCAATGACAGGGCCTTTTTATCAGTGCTGAGCTACTGTAAGGGAAATCTATTTACTTCTGAGTAAAACTCCGTTACCCAAGACTGCTTCTTTGTTCTGAATGTGTACTGGTATGCTGGGAGATGAAGAGGGACACATGGTTATTATTAGTTTATAATAAAGATATCACATTTTAACATCAAAATCCTTAATAAAATATCCACGAGCTGACTTATCAAATTACAACTGTAATGACATGTCCCAAATTTTTTAATCTATTCAGTCACATTTCTAGCTTCAAAACAGAACATATGCATACATTGCCAAAGTAGTTACCTTGCATAAAAATCTCCTGAACCTTTTGTTCTTTTACCCAGGCTTTTACTTCCTCATGTAGCTGCGGGCTGTCCCTGAGAACTGGGTTTAGACTGTCTACGTCGTCCTAGAGATTTAAAAAGCACCATATGTTATGTTTATTCATAACATTTATGAATATTTTCCTAAATATAACCTGGAATACAATGTGAAGTAACCTGGCCCTAAATGTACTGATTAAATACAAATCTATGTACTATTCTTGGAAAAAATGCAAGATAGAAGAAAAGGTTGCAGCATGAACAAAGTATACAGATCCCACAGGTGGTAAGACTTATAAGTTATTCATAGGATCAGACATTTATAAATAATGCCTCATTGCAAGCTAGTTCCCCTATAAAGAATACAGTGTTTATAAGCACACAGCAAAAAAGGATAATAAAATGTGATAAAAAGAATTTAGAAAGTTAGTTCAGTTTTACTTTTTTTTTAAATTAATTGAATATATACTGAACACACGTGCACACACACAAGCATGCACATAGACAGAAACAATTTAAGGTTTTGCATTATACATCTGTAAAAAAAAGAAACATTTTGACAATTTTAAGGCTGAATATAATTTTGTTAACAGTATGGGTTCAAAGATCATATATTTCAATATTGGTTAAAATGCTCTTAAATATTTAATTTTAAAATATACATTTTCTTGCCACTGTACTATTTTGAGTTAGTGAGATAGCATCTTGACAGCTAAACAATGCATTTTTGGTGGCACTGTCATCATACCAGTATAGATACAAAACCATTTTTCTTTCCCCTAATGCACGGCTCACAGAGACACAGGACATGGTACAATCTATTGGTTCACCTTTAAATGGTGGCATTTCAAGGTATATTTTCTACTCCTGCATTCATGTTCAGTGGCAGAAAAACAATAAAACAGCACTGCTGATTGGTGGCTCTGAGAAGAACACAGGCAGCTCCTTGAAACTAGTAGATAAAAGGTATATTGTAGCTGTGCTAGAGACTTCCATCTACAATTAAAATAACTGGGGAAATCCTCTGTACATGGGTTAAATGTTTTAACAATAACTGACCCATTTCCTTTCAATAATCCTGTTATTAAAAGAGTCTATCTTTAACTGCATCTTCCAAGCTTAAAAATGGGAGTGAGGGTGCATATAGTATCAAAAGACAGGTCTAAGAGGTAAAACATACTTTGCACAGGAAACTGAAAATCAGCTTGAAAATTGTATAAGCTTCAACACGTGAATTCCAGGCCTACACACTGTGTTTGCCATTTGACATATTGCATCTCTGATAAGTACAACATACGGAGTCACAAAAAAGCCACACACAAACACACGAAAGCTATACAAGATATCACAAAGATCCCTTCAGAGATTAACCTAAATATGTGTCTCTGTATATATATCTAAAAAATAAAAGTTACCACATTAAACATGTAACAATGGTAAAATATGCTGAAAGTGAAGCTTCTCACTGAATGTTTCCAGGACATACGGCATATTCACACGCACAGGATGTGTGAATTGCTCAGTGGTGAGACCTTAAATAGAAGAGCATCCCCCGCCCCCCCCCTGGTCCCCAGGTGAGAGAAAACTGCATCTCAAAGGATCCCAATACAAGTAACTAACCTTCATTTTTCCTTCCAGTTTGCTGGAGGCTGCAAGTGAAAGGAGCAATGGAAAAATCCCTGGCCGTACCCAGTTTACTCTCCCTCTTAGCATCTAGCTCTGCCACCGTGACAGGATATTGGGCAAGATGGACCTATGGCCTGACCAAGTAAATTGCAGTTCTTCTGGAAGTTTGGGGTAGGTCCCTTCATGGAAGAGACTAGAAAAAGATGACTTACAAAAGAAAGTGGGGTTCCTTTAACTGATATTATACCAGAGGCACGCTGTCAAGGCTGCTATGGCCTCAGCAGGACCTAAAGCAATTGTGTAGGTTTGTATGTATGTACCTGCCACTGCAACAGTGACATGGTGGGGATGAATTGCCTATGCAGCAGTGGCAATGGGGGATTGGAGCATGCACAGGATCACTCACACAATGGTGGCAGCAGCAGCAGGGAGCTTGCACTGCTCTTGCAGTGGGGGTCCTGGGGAGTCTGTATTGCAGCACACAGACAATGTGGTGTATGGCCCCAGCTGCTCTGAAGCTGGACATGCTTTAATGCATGAATCACAAGTTTTAATACGAACAAAAACTCATTACAACTGCAATGTTTTACAGAAAAAAAAGGCTAAGTAGATTTTGCAATTCTTGCAGAGGTCAGCACCACATTAGTCCTCGCCATCTGTGGTTTAATTAACTATAGCTTCCTCTGGCTGCTTAGAGATTTTCTGATGATTTAAGGCATGAATTAAATGAAAACATGAATATAACAAACTTAAAAATACATTTACACTGAACACGTGTAGAAAATAAGTACTGCAATAATTTTTTAAAAATATTAATGTACAGGGTTGTCATCCAAATTTAGGAGAGCCAGCTAGGAACTCATTCAATTTTGGTATTAATTTCAACTACAATGGAATTATTCTCACTTATATTAGAGGTTAATTTGCTCAGTAATTATAAGACTACAGACAGACCCAGTATTTCAAAAGCTTAAAGCTTATCTTCATTCATCAGATCCATTCTATACACAAGAAATTATTTTATAACCAGTAAGGTACACATCCACTTACACAATCATCAACTGCTGTACTTAAGATTATTCAGTTTCCAGAACTAAGTTAATAAAGTGATTAATTTTACAAGATTACCGCTTGCCTTTTCCACACAGGTATTGCCTCAAGATACACCATGATGAAAACAGGTTTTTCTGGTTACAGTGCAATTTATCAAACCCTGATAAACTGTTTATTTGCCATCTCAGTCTATGAAGGACACAGATTTTTAACAAAAAAAAGTTTACTTAAGATCAAATTGAGTAATATATCTATTATGCTCATTTCCAAGGAGAACTATTTTGAAGATACTACAATGGCTATGACTGCACCCCTAACACAAGATGCCTGTGCAACTGTTGAAGCTGTCCTCAGTCTCAGGAATTTAACAGCTTTATAGCTGCTTCTAGACTTTCAGACAACAACAGCCATAAAAATGTAATTTTTAACCTTAAGATTGCTAAATTATTTCCTCTTGGATGCAAAACCCAACAACAGGTTTACTAGATGGAGCATCAAACAAAAGTTTTTAAAAATGGGCTTCTCCTACAAAAAATTCAATGGCACCTTTCTTCAACCTTCCTAGACAATCAAACCTTTAATCACCTTTCCTGATTTCTTCCTACTCAGCCTCTCTCCCCCAAAATGTTCTATTACATTATTTCTCCATCTTTTACAGCCCCTCATGTCAGCTGTATCTTCTCCCTTTTCTTTTCTCCACTCCCTCTCCTCTTTTCTAGCTATCATCTCCTCTGCCTTGTGAAAAAAAAATGAGGGAGGCAACTTATTTTTGTGTAATACCTAAGCCAGCTTTTCTGCTCAATATTATCCTGGCTCACTGAAGAAAATCAAATCAAGAGAGGCTCTTAGAAAGGTACAAGCAGGAGATGAAGCAATGAAATATAAGGTAGCATCTGATGAAGTAGACCAGCGGTGCTCAACGTTTTTGCCTCTACAGGCCAGATGAGTGGTGCATGGATGCCAACAGGCAAGACTGGGCCCCACACTGCCCAAACTAGCATACAGGGCCACACTCTTTGGTCTCCGAGGCTTCCCATGGGTCCACAAATTTAGCAGCAGGGGACCTGCAATTAGCTGCCACCACTCTCCTGCAGCCAAATTTTTGTACATATGGGGAGCCCCACAGGCTGGTTGACAGCTCCATTGGCCAGATCTGGCCTCAGGGTTGGGAACTGAGCACCTCTGAAGTAAACTATATCCTACAAAAGCTTACTCTTCTCTGAATGAGTTAGTCTGTATAGGGTGCCACCCTGCCCTGTCTTCTACCAAAAAAAAAAAAAGAAAATAAAAACAAACAAACAAACAAACAAACAATCAAGGATCCTCAAGAGAGTGTGAAAGGAGCTATTAATTGGAAATTGCCCACCTGCCTGGCTGCAACCAGGCGGGAAGGGTATATTCTCCTCAGGCCTGAACCTAGGTTAGACAGAGGAACTGAACTGATAAAGATCCCTGCCTAAAGAAAAAGGATGTGGGTGATCAGCAGCAACTACAGATGAGACACTGACAGTGAAGCAGAAAAAAATAACAGGGTCAGACTCTCTCTCAGGTCAGGAGTAGGGGTGTCAGGTTAAATAGAATTCCCACAACAACAACATTTGCATGGAACAAATTTTAGGTAACCCACAACAGACATTTAAGCCTCCTGTTGTTTCATACCTTTTCTCTGCCTACAGTCTACCAATGCATAATACATACACTGTTGTGAAAAACTGAGTGTTTTATTTTAAACTTGGCGCATTCCCTCATCAAGCCCCATGCGAGCCCAAAAGAGGCAGCGCCTTAGTTGCACCCAGCTCACCCAACGTCTCTATAGATTGGGTGCTTTAGTGGAGCTTTTTTGGCACTTTTATCCAATAGCCAATTGAATCAGCTTTAGATAAAAGCAACAAAAAGCCCCGCTGAAGTGCCCAATCTATACAGACGCTGCTGAGCTGGGGTAATGCACTACTATTTCTGGTAACGCGTTGTTTGTTTGCTTGCTTGTACATATGAAGCAGCCTTACTGGTCACAGGCTCCCAAAGGAAAAATGGGCTTGGAGGTGTGTTTGGACTAAATGTGTAATCGCTTGTAGCAAAAATGGGGTCTACAGCCTAGAAATCCAATACAGAAGTGGTAGGACTGTGTGGTTTCACCAAGAGATAGAAAGTGGTGGAAAACATACATTATCAGAGAGCTTCCTTCAAGAAATCTAAAACATTGTGCATTCTGTAATCACGATACCATTCTTTCCAACTAAAACAAACTTGAAAAACTATATTAGAGATTAACATTTGCACCACAGAACACTAAAGGCTTCTAACTGAAACTATGACAAGGCACAGTTAGTTGCATGTTTTACCCCAATCAGGAAAACTAGTCATGATTAAGGTAACACATGCTAGCTAAATCCAATCTAAACTTAACATTTTTCTCTAAATAATAATAGCTAAATAACTGAATAATAGCAACTTGACTTTACATGAGCATGGCAGGAGTCCAGACTACAGAAAACTGAACTAGCTAAATCAAGTTCAATGCTATTATCCTGCATTTACACTAAGGAAAAGGTCAAGTTTAGGTAATTTAGTTAATACAAGTATGATTAGACATGCTGCTAGAAGTGGACCACTAGAAAATTCATGTCAACAGGAGGCCACAATTTAAAAAGATAGGGATGCAGTCTTGCTCAAAATGAAAGCAAAGACAAACATAAACTGATACACAGAGAGGGAGAAAAAAGCCAAATCCACAAATAAGGGATAACTTGCTTGCCAGTAGCACAACATCATTATGCTGTCACAAGAAAATCAAATATAAGTTTGACCTGGTTTAGCAGAAGCAGTATATGCAACTACACAGAGCTGATTAGGCTTCATCTGAAGTATGGTGTCCAATTTTTGGCACTGCACTTTAAGGAACACATAGAGGGACAGGATCCAAATAAGCAGCCAGGATGATAAAGGAATTGAAATACAAGCCATGGGAAAACTAGATATATTTAGTTTGGAGAAAAGTAATTAAAAAATGGGAATGACAGAAGGTTTCAAATATTTGAAAGTTCACCATAAAAAAGAGAAATAATCCTTTATCACAGAGAGAAAGATAATGAGTTTAAGTTCAAGTAGAGAAAAGCAGGTTTGGATTAAACATCAGGAAAAGCTTCCTTACTATAAGAACAGGAAGACAATGAAAAAAGCTGCTTAAGGAAAGTGGGGCATCTCCTTTATTTCAATGAAAAGCTAGATAAATATGTCCAGCATGGTTTAGGAATAACTGATCTCGCATATATGCAAGGGTTTGAACTAGATGACTCATGAGGTCCCTTCCAACCCTACTGTGAAAATCATCATTCTGAGACAGCAGATACGAACGCTAATGTTTGCATAACGGGGGACACCGAGCAAGGAGTTGGACTACATCAGACCTCTGGAGGTCCCTTCCAGCCGTACTTCAATTCAATGATTCATTGTCTTCAGAAAAAGAAATTCTCTTTTTTACACTCAACAACATAGATATATGAGTATATACTATCCTCAACTGGAGGCAAACTGTAGGTTGATAAAACTGGGAAGCTTGCAAAAGAATATTAAAAGCTGCAATATGGTCACTGGGTGTTAACTAACTTTTCTGGTATTTGTCCAATACCTTACTGTTATATTCAGCATTACTCAAGTGAGAAGAAAGCAAATTTTTAAATATTTGTACTGTTTCTGTGTTCTGTTCTCTTTTCCCCTCCATCACCATCTTCTCTAAGCCTTCCATGCTTTTCTTTCCCCTCTGAACAATCTTTCCTCTCTCTTCTAGCTCCTAGTACCACAGCCTTCATTCTCATGCACTTCCCCATTTCATTTGTTAGCAGAGATGAATAATTAACGATGAATAAAGTACCTCACAGAGATGCTGGTATCCATCAATGGACAGCTGTACCAGACCTGCACCCCAAGGCTAGGCAGATGTTACATAAATCACTTGAGAATCACACTAAAAGGCTAATACAGTTGAGAATAATGCAAACCAAATAAAAAATAAAACTCAAGGACCGTGAGTAAGCCTACTTGCTCTTTTCCTACGTGCAATACGAACATCAAAGTCTAAAAACAATAAGCAGTCTCTCCCATTTCCATCTTCTCCTACTGATGACTCATTCATTTTCTTTCCTTCTCCACTGAATCAATCACTCTCACTCCTCATGCATTTCACACACAACACATTCACCATCATCATTTCAACTAACTCATTCTCCAGTTTGTTTTCTCTCTGTCTTATTTGCAAAAGACAGTGAAAAAAAAATGAAGAGCAAACCCTGGAACATTTCTCTTGCTCCAACCAACAGCTCTGAAAGCCACAAAAGACAGGTTATGTCCTTAAGCATCTTCCTGACACCCTACTGATGGCACTAAAGGCAATCTAGGGAATGAAGGACACAGATTCTCTTCTCTCCAGGGTGAGCAATTAGAGAAGAACAATGCGGACCAGCATATGATTCAGGAAGAACCTTGTACTCTGGTATGGGATTTTAAGCCTAGATACAAACATGTTATTTATGGACTAAGATACCCTTTGAAGGCAAATAATACTCCAAGTCATATCACTAGGGAACAAATCATATAAATATGGAAAGTCTTCGCACAAAAAAAGCTGTCAAAGAGGCATTCTTTTGAATGACAGTTGAAAGGTTGGAAAGTGGCTAGATGGATAATCTGCTACACCCAGAAGTCAGGAAGAGTGACTAAAGCTTTCTTGACTGAGAAACAATCTTTCAATCAAAGAAACTGACATTAAACATTACTAGAATCTGAGCGAACACTGGGTATCAGGAATAATAAAAGTTATTTGCAGTACTAGGACCAGTGGAATTGGAAGGCCCATATACACTAAGTGTATTTAGAAATGGCAACAGACTGAATGATAACAATTCATAAGTCCCATCAATAAGATTTGTGCTGCAAGACTATTCCTTGACAAGTAACATTGATAGGATTTATCACACAGCAAGCTACTACTCTACATGATCAAAGGTCTCAAAATCCAGTTCTACACAAGGAAACTATGAAATGAAACATTATCAAATATTAACAGCAAAGCTCAACCTCAAAAATAAAAATATTCACTAATGTAACTTCAATGAATCATACTCACATTTATCATTTGTATTACCAGTAACTTGGCTTCCCGGCAGTTACAGAATCAGCAGCCTTCCAGATAAAATGTATATAGGCATATAGAGCCAGCCTAGGAACTTCTCAAGATCTTCAGGAATATGCTGTTCCAACTCCTGTCTCTACAGAGTCTCTGAAACATGGGCAGAGTATAGATGTCTATCAGACCACAGCCTTGAATGTGGGGTCTCGGCCTGGACAGCACAGCTGGTCATCCTGGCCTGCTACCATACAGCTGATACCCCAGGCTGATCAAAGCCAATCCAAAGCCTGCAGCAGGGCCTAGCTCTCTGCCCACTCTCTGTCACTTGAGGGGCTGGCTGGGGTCAGCTGAGCCTCCACTTCCCTTACAAAGGGAGCAGGAAGCATCCTGGTAACCTGACCCAAGACTGCTCTGCGACTCCTTCTTAGACTCCACTCTTAGTTTGATCTCCCAACTAGGCCTGTTGGTAACCCTGCTTTCCCCATCTGCTCCTCCAGTGCTCTTGACTCAGCTCGCTCATAGATATTGCTCTCAGTTGGATCTTCTGGACTCCTGACTCTGCTCATTGGTAATCTTGCCCTCTGTCTACTTCTTCAGGGCTCCTGACCTGGCATGCTGTCTAACTCTGTTCTCAGACTGACTTGGCTCCCTGACCCAGTCTGTCCCCAGGCTGTATTCATCCATCCTGACCCAGTTCAGTGCCCCAGTCCCTGAGTGGCCGCAGACCCAGCAGCCACGTCCTAATGTGGCAACCTCTCAACTCTAAATACTCACCAAATCCTCTCAGTTGCAACGCTCATCCCTTAAGAAAAACAAAATATACTGAAGGAGTTGCCATAGTTACCTCAATGTTTGCAGCAATAGCATGTTTCTGGCACACTAGCTGCCACATATGAAATGTTATTTAAATCAGCAGGTATTTTTAGCATTTTGGTTATAAAATACATTTCTTGGTAGAGTGTGCGCCAAACTTGCTCCAAATCCTGACAGTGAAGAAGTATAATAAACAAATATTTTCCACCTGTGTTGCAAAGAAACCTCCTTTATAGCTGTAATTGAAGTTTTTGAAGTTATGCAATCTTGTGAAAAGTGTCCTGCACAGAAAGGGAAGGGTCAATAACAAACTGGTTCGTATACACCAGTATTTTCAGTATTAGAGCCCACCAACCTGTAGTCATGGAGGTCCAGACAGTGAAAGACTTGCTTCCTGAAGAAAGACAGCTAAAGAAGGTGTTGCTTGTCTGTTAGACTATTCTCAACTGAACAATCAAAATAATTACTTCAAAAAGGATAGGCTCTGATTAGAGGAGCTGCTTGAGGTATATACTGAATGTCTCCTATGGTTTATAGTGTCTCTTGGAGAAACCAATAGCAGCTCAGGTAGTATGCTCTTGAAACTTTTAATGCTCTCTTGTTGGGGCAGGAGTACACATCAGGCCTGCATGAATAGGGAAGTATTCAATTCAGATTTGGCCGATTCGGAGGACAGTGATTCAGTTTGGAGATTCGAATCACTGTCCCAAATGAAATTCAGCAGAATCGGTTTCAGAACATTCGGCGCCGATTAGTAGAGGTTTGGTGATTTGGCCATAGGTTATAATGAGGAATCACTGAAACACCTATAACTCTCATTTTTTGGCAGATTTAAATGAAAATTGCAGGGATGGTAGCCCCTTCTAAGGGCATGAAGCCTGCCAGGTTTCAAGGAGATAGGGTGCAGGTGTTTCTGGGAAACTGCACCTCAAACTGTTCAAACCAAATCTCGTGACGTGTGACTTCGTGTGTGTTAAGGTGCTGTGGGAAGAAAACAGGGGCTACCATCCCTGCATTTCTCACCCTCAGAACTCCACTGCAATCAGTAAGCCTCAGGCCTCTCAAAGATCTTATAGGTCTGGGTTCTCCCCAGCCAGGACTGTGCGGTGACTGGAAGTTATCAGGTGCCTCCTACCCGCCTTCACAGATGGGCCTATGAACTAAACTTCATAGATTCATAGATGTTAGGGTCGGAAGGGACCTCAATAGATCATCAAGTCCGACCCCCTGCATAAGCAGGAAAGAGTGCTGGGTCTAGATGACCCCAGCTAGATACTCGTCTAACCTCCTCTTGAAGACCCCCAGGGTAGGGGAGAGCACCACCTCCCTTGGGAGCCCGTTCCAGACCTTGGCCACTCGAACTGTGAAGAAGTTCATCAACCTCCTAGATACAGAAACTCATGGATTCAATATAAGCACTGGATTTATGACACACTACAACCTGCCTGACATCTGACTCCCCAGGTAGCAGGTACCTCTCCCCTTTTACCTGCTACATCCCCCTTCCACCTCCCTCCCCCATCCTCTCTCGCCCTCTGATGCCTCAATTTACATTTTCACTGACTGGCTTTCTTGCTTGCATTGTATGCCAGCCTCTGGCTTCTTTACTATTCCTTCCACCCAGGAAGAGCACACACACACACACACACACACACACACACACACACACACAACAACTAGATGCTTCCTCAGCCTGATGAAGGTTTTAAACCCAAAAGCCTGTGTTTCACAGATGGCATCCCAGGCAGCTAAGCTCACCTGGAGCCTCACAACTGCACTGCAACCAGCAAGCCTCAGCCCTCTCAAAGATCTTATAGGTCTGGGCTTTCCATAGCCAGGACTGTGCATACATGTGGTGCCTGGAGATTATGGGGCCTCCTACCCACCTTTCACCAGGGAGGTCCTTGGCCCTAGCATTTCTTCAGGGCTGCCATGCCACCAGCAGGGTGCAATTTTAGGTCATGCCTCCCAACCCTAGCAGGGTGCATTTTTAGGTCATGTCCAGGACCTGGGGCCTCCTCCTTTCCCACAGCCCCAGCTCATACCTCCAAGTTCACCCTGGCACAGGAGCTCAGCAGGAAGATGTTCTTCCCATGCTGGCCGGTGATAAATTGACTGCCGCCTCGCCAAGTCTCTGCATCCTGCATGATTTTGTGCTGTGGGATGATCAGGTCTGCCTGTTTCTCCTGCAGCACCTTGCCCCCCTTGATGCTGCGGTGAAAGTAGCATGCTACCTTCCAGCATTTTGAAATCAGCTGGGTGGTAGTGATGGTGCCATCACCTGCAGCCCTGTGCCCCTCCAAAGCATCCCTATGAGGGAACTTGTGTGCCACACAGCAGATGCCAACAAAGTTGACATCATGGACCACCTTGACCCTATTGGCCCCGTTGTTGGTGACCATGAACCCGCAGGTGAGCTCACCCTGCCCAATGAGCCACCCCTGCACCATGTGGTTCATGGCCACCATGATTTCCCTTGCCATGTGGGACTCATCCATCACCTCATCTTGAAAGAGAGCCTACCAACGGCCTGACTGATCACACCAGTGCCCTGTGAGGGAGAGGTAGGTATGATCTCCATCCTGGTTGCTTCAGATGCCCGAGGTGAAGTGCAGAGCTTCCTGTGGGCCTACTCTGCTCAGTTCCTCCCTCAAGTACTCCCTGCATGCCTCATACAGGGAGGACACCACCGTCCTGATACAGGTGGTGCATGCGGGCACTTGGTAGGATGGGGCCACAAGCATCCCTGGCCACTCAACTAAGAAGGGCTGGCCATCCAGACCAAGCACCTCCCCAGTGGGGATGGGGGCTTTGGAGCAAGAGGGGGACTTCTCTTTAGGTATGCTCCTACTGGTGCCAGGCTGAGGAGGAGCAAGGGCAAGGGGGTGCTGCCTCCCAAGATGAAGCAGCATCACCATGGTGGTGAAGTGTTTCACCTCCTTGCCCTGGCTGATCTGCCTTCAGCAGTGCTGGCAGGAACCATACCTGGGATCATCTGCCACCTCAGAATGATCCCACGCTACACAACCACGATCATTGAAAAGCTAGAGATAGAATATAACTTCCTATCAAAGATGTCCAACCTTTAGACTCTATTTGTCAGTATAGATTTAGACTGTCCTTGCTTTGCCTTTTCATTAGCTGCCTCTATCTATGACAAGGAATTCCCACAGGATGGGAGAAAAAATGTTCAAATTCTTGTGAGGAGACCTTCTAGAAACATTCTTCCCATTTCAAAATGCGATCAGGGGAGTTAAAGGACTATCACAAGCATTCTAATTCTAGGTGGCAGCAGGGATCCACGTATATCATGCTCTCATACCAACTGAACTCATATGATTGTGTCTGGTACTCTCATTGCCAGAACTATCAACAATGGTAGTCTTTACAGCTTTGGAGCCAATACCAGTGAACTCAGTGCTTATCTTCAACAGGAGTGTTTTTATGGCACATACCAATCATAGCTTTTAGTTCCTTGAGCCAGATTCATACCAATGGGTTGCTAACATACTAAAAGAAAGAACTGTAGAGATTCAAAGGACAACGAGAGTCGTAGAGTCATAGCTCAAGATTCACAGACTTTTCATGCAGTTATACTTTGGATGAATATACTTGAGAATCTTGAAGATACTGGAAGTTTATGTTATCATCTCTGCACTCTGCATTTTGTGCAACACTTTTGAAATACCGTGTCTAGTTCTGGCATCCATGATTCAAGTACGATTCAGAGAAGAACCATAAAAGTTATATTGGAAAACAAAGCCTGATCATCAAAGACTCCAAGACTTGTATTTGTTCAGATAATGGGTGACTCGAGCATAATCCATAAGCATCTACATGGGGAACAAAAATTTGGTAAGAGAGACTGTGCGGGCCGGGAGCGGTTCGAGGCCCTCGGGGGATCGCGGCGAGCTGTGGCCAGCAGCCCTGGCACGCGGGTCGGGGAATGCAGGCCGGTGGACTAGAATTAGGCACGGACGCTTAGCGGTTGATTAAAGATTATTTTACTTACACTGTAGATGGTCGCGGTGCAGGCAGGAAAACTTGCTTGAGTTGCAGTTACAGACAGGAAAGAAGAAAAGCAGACAAGAGTTCCTTCCACGTGAACCTCTAGCCCAATCCGGTTGAAGGCTCTAAAACACGTGAGCCTGTCGTGTCAACCGAAGAAAACAACTCGGAGAAGAGCTCTGGATACACTCACACAAAGTTTGCTAGGCTCCGTGGAACTTGCGCGCAGGGAAGGGGTTCATCGAGGGATCGTTCGGCGACGGGGAGAGGCCAGAGGTTGATCAGACCCCTATAGCCTTCTTAAGGCACGCGCTGGGTTCGATAGGCTCCGCAGCGCTTAGAGTGCTTCACAAGACGTGAAGCCCTCCTCCTCCAGATGGCTGTGGAGTCCTCCCTTGCAGGGTTCTCCTTGGAGTTCTCCAACTTGGGCGGAAACCGCTCAAGCCTCTTATACGGCTAGCAAGCCAATCGCTAGCCGCCACGTGGGAATAATTTAGAACTGGCCAATAGTGGGACACAAATTTGCATGTGGGTGGCGGGAACTCCTTTGCACCGTGCATTTCTCTTTGCAACTAAGAAATGCACCCTGCAAAGAAAGCTCCGAGTGGCGGGAAATAATTTAGCAGTGCCAAAGCACACACAAACAAAATCACACCCTTGGGTTGTGACAGAGACCTCTTCAATTTAACAGGCAAAAATATAAGATTCAGTAGCTAGAAGTTAAAAGCTAGCCAAAATCAGACTGGGAATTAGATATAAAAGTTTAACAGTGTTATAATTCAACAAAATAATTACCCTAAATATCTTACCAAGGGTTATGGTGGATACTCCATGGAAATTTTAATTCAAGATTATATATTTTTCTATAAAATATGCTCTGATCCAAAAGGGTATTAATTCACTCAAGTCATCTGGCTTGTTATATGAGAAGTCACACTAGATCAAAATGGTCCTTTCTGGTCTCATAATTTTGATGTATAAATTGTATTTTGATATCTGTTATGGCTATCTGCAGCTCTGTTGAAAGAGTGGCTCTATGGATTGTCAAAAAGAAAATAATTATGGTTTTGTATGGAAGAAAAACTGGACTGACATTTGCATAAGAGTATTATGACTGGTTCTGCCTGGTGTGACCTCAGCAAGTCATTCAATCCCTTTGAGCATCTGTTATCCCATCTGCAAAATGGATACAATCCTTTTCTACCTCACAGGAGTTGCATGTGGATAACTAATTATCATGTACTCACGAGGTATGCAAGAAACAGGATGCTGATCATCAGTCAATCAATTCAAGAATTAATTTAATCAACTTGCAATAACTACAGCTGAGCACTACATTTCAGTTCCAAATGTTCAGCTCTGCTTTTCGGAAATTGAGATACTGGCTGGGGAGGAAGAAAGCCTCTATAATCTTAAAATAATGTATGCAACTTATATTCAAAATTCATCATTTGTCAACGTTAAGTTATACTATAAATTAATATTTGCAAAATCCATCAAAACCAATGTTTCACGCTCTTATTTGCTCTACAAGCACAAGCTAAAGCATAATTCTCAATAATGCTAGCATGCACACACACAGGAACAAAACAGGAATAGTAATCTTAATTTCAACTCCATTCAACAGACAGGAAATGTTTACTAAATTGAACAGGACAAAAATCTGTATTTATAAACAATGGTAGTAAAAAAATAATAATTCAGAACTATATTTAATTAAGTAGTATACTTTTATGAGCAGGAAATGTATTGTACTCCAAGTCTTTTACATCAAAACAAAAACTGCAATTCTATTTCGTTAGTAAAGCCATGCCAATGCCAAAGGAAATAAAAAAGCTATTGGCTAATCACCCTCATCTTTATTAAAAGAATTTAAAGTTTGGATAAAAGTTACATGAGTTCCTAAACAGGTATCTGGCTGTCAGAATTCCACATATAGTAGTTCCAGATGAAATGAGGATGTAACTAAATTTTCACTAATTACAATTTGCTGAAGGTCTTGGAGTAGAATTCTTGTAGAGCACTAATCCTGGAGTTAAATAAATAAATAATCTGTACTTATACTAGGTATTTTTTTTAGAAATATATTTAATTGGAAATTACTTCTCCTGCCAATAGCAGTTAACTTTAATACTGTACTGTTTAAAGCTTTCACTCATGACATTATTTAAACCTACATTACCTCAAAATACCACATACCCTGACTTTTCTGTAAGTTATTCATCTACATTGCATGAGCAGGAGGGTGTCACCTATACCATGAGTCTACCAGCCACAATGCACTACATCCAGTTTCCTCAAATATGTATTTTTAAAGGTATGAGAACTTTTGATGCTTTCTACAAAATTCTCTGAAAACTGCTGTTAAAGTGCAGCATTCACTCCACAAAAACAATTCCCATTCCTACTCTGTGAACTTACTGTGCTTCACAAGCATCCTCAAGCATCCCAGGTGAACCACTTCATAAACTGGAAGCAATATAAAACTGTACCCATCTGGCATCACAGGTAGACTGACCGATACTGCCACTCAGAAGCACACAGCAACCCATCCCAAAGTACAAAACAGACATGGTTATGCTGGTTCTGGTTTAGGAAGCAGCCCATCCAAAGCAGTTTTTGAGTGCCCTGCTCTGGAGCATAGTAAGTTTACTTTGTAGGTTAAGTCAATGTTATGCTAACTACAGTATATTTACCATATTGTTTTGTAAAACATAGCATACCTGCTTCTTACCAAACAGCATGATATCGAGGGAAAGAACAAAAGCAGATATCCATTTCCACATTTCATCTAACAAACTCCATCCTGTGGGTGGGACCAAATTTAAGTATTTAAGTTCTGCGAGGAAAAGTCTCTACAGAACTTAAGTCTCTCAGAATTTCTCCCATAAGTTCCAATTGTAACAAATTTTTTGTATATTTTTTTTTTAAACGTTTCACTTGAATGATTGCAATACTATGTCCCAAACCAAGTTTCTGAGTTCCTTTACAAAATTACAGTGAATTTGCTACCAAGTATATGAGAAAATGTAAATTGATTTTTAATCAACTGTTCATCAAAAAGGGGCACTGGAAGGAAACACAGAAAGTAAACCAACAACATAACCGGTAAAAAAAATGCATGTTACTATTCTGCATATGTTGTTACCCACCTCCATTGCCCAATCCAAAAGGTAAGAATGCCACAGTTACAGAGCCTAGCTGCAAAACTCAACCTGTAAAAGACTCAAGGTTAGTGGTGGAAGTTTCTGGGTTCAGTCCACAATGCATCAGCTAACATAGCAGCTGTCACACAGGGCAGATATTTTAGATTTCCAGTTTCTGTCATCTATTACTATATGTGGCAGGGCACTGTTGGTGCCTGCCACTTGAAGGGCTGACTCAAGCAGCCAGCAGGTGCTTGACTGCAGTGGCCATTTTAGAACCATGGCCGCCTATATAAACAGAGCAGTTCATGGCTGACCTGGCTGAACCGCTGAACGGAACATCTGCAGGCAGGAGCAGGAGGCTCTTGGTCTTGGGTATAACCTAAAACTTCACCCTGCTGGGTGCGCGTGGCCTGGTGGGGCTCCCAGTGGCGTGGGAGCCCCTCAGGAAATACCAGGCCAGTTACCACCCCGGGAGAAGGTGGGTCAGGGAGCCTCAGTAACCTCTAGCTCCCACATCACTGTGGGTAAAAGTTGGGGCCAGGCATGGCTATGGCAACCTGAGCCTCCACTGGGGAGGGAAGCCCCGTAGCCACAGTGAGAGGGTAGATGTGAATCTCAGTGAGGGAGCGGAAGTGGAGCCCCAGGGAAGGGGGGAAACCATGGGGGGGGGGGGGGGAGTGGTGTGTGTGTGCGCACAGTTGCCCCGGGAGGTGCCAGGGCAAGCTTGCCCCAGGTCAGTTAATTGGCTGGCCACTACCCTGGTAAGGGTCACGGGAAAGACCCAAAAGACAGCATGTCTGCCACCCAAGGTGTGTTCTAGATAAAGCCTATGGCCTAAGGGCTCCAAGAGGGAGTAAGGCAGTATAAGTTATCGATGCTTGAAAGAGACCCTGTAAGAAGGGGTGGAGCGTGAGAGGAGGGTGGTATGAGCACATGTACAAATGAGGCCTGACAATGACGGCTAAGCTTGGTCCGGCTGTAGGCCAGGAGCACTGTCACCTGGATGCCATCTGTGAGGCTTGGGCTGTGGTATAGGGGAGGATCAGAGCCACAGAGAGTGCCCCCTGGCATCGGGGCAAGAATGGGCAGCCTCCCACCTAATTAGAACCAATTATGAAACAAGGCATGGCAGGCAAGTGAAGTGGGCGGCAGACTGGCCCTGAGAAGGTCCCCCGTTACACCATATTTACCCGAATTCAGGATGACCCTGAATTTAAGACAACTCCCCCAGTAATTAGATTCTATACGTGGAAAAGTTGTTATAATTTTCCATGTACAGACTCTAACAGTACGGGCAGCAGGCAACTTGCCCCATCTACCCCTTACCACTTATTCCCCCACCTTGTGACTGTTCCTGCCTGACTTATACTACCCCCGCAGTAACCTTGGGTCCATGTTCCCCAGCTCCCCAATGCTGCTTTTGCCTCCATGTTGTCCTTCCCCCTCCCCCTCTGCTTACCCTTGGTTTCAGAGCCCGCAGCAGCACTAAGCCAGTAACACTGCTATGAGGCAGGACCATTCATGGTTGATGACAATGACAGCTTAAGAAACTGCAATGAAACTTAGCTAGCACCACCAACCATCCAGCTCCACAGGAAGTATTCTAAAGGTAGAAACTGTTAACATTACGGTGTACATAGCTGCATAGATGTTTCCCTCAAGGCAAGAAACTTGTACACTGGTCAATGTACAAGTTTAGAGAAACAACATTTCCACAAAAAAAAAAAAAATGCCCCATAATCATCCGCTTGTACATCAAATTTATCAGTTTAAAAACTACTACTGAGATCTAGTAAGAGCAGATACACAAAGCAATGCTGAAAAGGTCAGACCTCCTGTTCAAAATTACATTTCTTTTACTATTCTAAGATGCCTGATTTATACTTTCTGACATTTAGTTCAAATTTATTTCCACAAGAACTTTAACTAATGCAATCAATAACTTAACTCAGGGGTGGCCAACTTGGGGCGTACTGTGTGGTACACAGCAGGCTGGGAGGGGAGTTGCAGCACAGTGGCAGATGGTGCAGGAAGCAGAAAGCAGAGCAGCAGGTCAGGCAGGGAGCACAGGCGACTAAGCAGAAAAAAGCAGCAGACTGGGCGGGGGAAGGGGATCAGAGTGGCACTCGGGGTAGGTGCAGGGCTAATGTGTGGCATACCTGCCAAAAAGGCTGGCTCCCACTGACTTAACTGATCACAGTAAGAGGAACAGGGTAAACAAAAACCCCTGTCAGACTTTTGACCAACCTATTCTGGGTTGAGAACAGACATTAAAATCTCAGGGAACTCACAGTTCATTTTCTAAGGAAGACATTCATACTGGGTTAGCAGAGATGGTGTAAGCCTGCACAGCTTTACTCCTTTGCCGAGTTAATAAATTGGAAGACATAGAGCAACCCTCATTCCTTTCTTCTCGGTGTCATGATGAACCTGATCCTTCTCTCACAGTGGTAAAAAGAAGATGGATGTAGTCAACTGACCCATTTCTAATGGATTGGGGCTTTTGTCTGCCTTTATGTTGGGAACATTCGTTTGAAAGATGTGGATGGTGTCAGTAGCATGCTGTTCAGTCATCACTGTTTAAGATGCTGCCAGAGAAGCCAGCTGGACAGCTTTCAGGCGGTCCAGACAACAAATATGGATAAGAATTGAAACAGTTTTTAAAAGAGCACCAAGAAGAGTTAAATACTGAGACGCTGTGTGCTGCTCTGTCATCTGTGGAGGAAATGAAACTGGGAGCTGAGCACATGACGGTGGGGAATGCCAGCTGGCCTGCACTGAAATTTCTCAATCTGTTCCTCTCAACCTTCATGAGTGGGACAAACCAAAAAGCCTATGAGTTGCTTCATTAGAGGAGGTATAAACTTATGAGAAAAGCTTCATTTCACAGTTGCAGTTGTTCTTTCTAAGTCAGTAGCTGACTACATCTCAAAAGAGTCCATGCTGCATGATTAGACTGCTTAAAGTTTCATAAACCACACTTATTTTACTTCCCTTCTCAAGGTTTCAGAGTACACTATTTATTAATGTATTTATCCTATAAAAAGATGTGCACCATGTTTTATCATGCACATGTGAATACTGTCTAAACCATGACACTTGCTTTGCTCTTATGAGCAAACAGGGTAATGAAAAATAAAGTATCTAGTTTTCATATGCCTTCTGCCTACTCACAAAAAACAGAAAAGGAGTGAAAGGGTTTTATTTTTTTCTTATATATAAAAGTGTGTGTACACACACACACAGAGAAATATCCATATTTGGGCTAGCTTTGGGGTGAGTAAAGATTTTAGCAGCAAAGCCCTACAACTGTGGGCCAATTTTTTTTAATGAGTCAGTTGATTTGGGTTTATTTTGGGGCTTTTATGGTAAATTTTATCTTTTAGGTAGGTTACAATTGTGAATGCTTAAACTTGAATGCTTAAAAAAAGTATGACACGTATTTTAAAAAGAGAATTCTCTGAAGTGCTAACTAACCTTTACCTTTCTTCATTTTGCACACAACACCTCTCTCAGTTCTTAACACCTTATCCTGTCTGGAACTAGGGTAGGTTAGACGAACTGACCTCCGATTACCCTGATAAAAATGCTGAGACAGTCGGATGCAGCTAAATTCTGGCTGCAGTTTTATCTCCCATATATTCTGGCTGGTGACAATCTGAAGAAGCATGTTTGGATCAAAAAGAAAGTCCAACTCAATGGAAAGCTGGTAAGGCATGTCTTTAAAAGCCTTGTCCCAGCCATTTGTTGAAAGGACTCATAGAAACAAACTTTTGAAGATGGTCTTGTGTATTTCCTTCCTTATGTGGTGAAATGCCCCTTGCAGGAAATATAACTAATTTAAAGGCACAGAATCTGAATTTGTGCTAACCTCCTAACTCACCTGTGCAACCAGCCACTGTTTGTTCCCATGTTGGGTCATGTCGTGTTCAGAAACACTGGGTAAAATTTAAACTTACAGCTGTTAAGATTACAAATCAGCACTTGCAGGTTCTCCAATACCAATTCAGCTGCCTTGGGAGCAGCAGGCAAAGTAAAAACTTTCAGCTCTGGTTACTAGGCAGCCATAACAGCAGCCCGTGGGTTCACACCCTGCTCTGTTCTACCCAGACAGTAATCAAAGCAGCAATAAAATTGTCTTCGAATGTGTATTTTGAGCTTCTTGGGCCCGATTCTTTATATTTTATAGTACTTAGTGAATTTTGTTGTCTTGTTTTAAAAATATTTATTTTTGTTGGTTATTTGCTCGTCCAAAGCGCAACAGATCCTAGCAAAAAAGGGAGCATCAGCCAATAATGACACAACAAGTGCTTAAGCAGAACTCTGTGCCTGTGAAAGACCAATGTTGCCGAACATCTTTCAGAAAAAAAACACCACGTTGATGAGACTATACACAACTTATATGGTACTTTAGTTCTTAGCATATTGTCTACTTTTCTTCAGGTAAATTGCACTTTTTAAACAAATGAATATACTAACTTTTTTTTGCTGTAATTGTAGAGCTTTCATTTATAATACATACTATAGAAAACAAATATACAATTGCTTACATATTATTATTATTATTATTATTATAGGTAAACATATACATTTTGAACACTACTTATCAACTGTACAGAGCTGCAGAAACAGTAAAGTCTAATTTAATTTTAATTACTGGTTATACTTATATTTTTGTGTCTCTTATAAATTCACAAATATTTTAACAAAAAACTTATTTGACAACTGTGTTTTGCATATATTTAGTTGATTTTGAATATCTGTTCAGAAATATCCAGGCTATTAAAAATGTAATCAACACACAATCTGAGTATTATATAGGGTCTTGGCTCTGCACTTCAGTATTCATATGTAATCTTTGAGGTCAGAATTAATCAGAAAATAACAGAATTAGGTTATTTAGGTATAGGTTTTTAGTTTGAGCCAGACTAGTATTTCAAAATGGGGGGGGGGGGGGGAAGAACGGGACAGACACATGCCACCCCCCAAAAAACCCTCAAATATATTCCACCATGATTAAATATTTAAGATTTTAGATTAAATTACTTATAATATCTATTCTTGATCATTTGTAGAAATAAACAGGAATCTTTTTAAGTAGCATTGTTTGAAATTATAAAATTTGGTCTCAGCTATTTAAAAGAGGCATGGTTTTGCTTTGGTTGACAGGGAAATGCACTAATATACATGGAAAGAGACTGTACTCTCAAAGTATAATTTGAAGTCAGCATACTGTTTAATATTTCATCATATTTTACATATCTTAATGTTATTTCTGTTATGTTTTAAAACTATAAGGACTTTTCTTGCACTATGAAACTCGTGATGAAATTTAACATGATATTTGGCTACAAGTCCGGAAGTTGGGTATGAACTGTTTCCATTTAGAATATGCAAACTGGAGTAAACCTACTCTGTGTAAATTCAAATACAGCACTGCAATATACTGTAGTAATCATCCTGGATGTATTTAAATCTGATGCAGTAATAGTTTGCATAAATCTCATAATCATCAAAAATATGAGAACTGAACTATAGTTGGGCTATTATTTTTTAACTGAAGCTTCCAGGGGTAGAACTACAGGATAGTATGCTAGTCCAGTGTCTGAAGATAATGTAATTTTTTTCATCTTCAATGCACTCCAACATAAAAATTTGACAGAGTTTTGGCCACTTGAGCACAAATTGCCAAAATGGAAGTAGTAGATCAACACTAAAGGTGAAATTTAGGAGGTGGATGAAAAAACAATTTTGCTTGTATTATTCCTGACTCAACTACCCACTAGTATTGGTTTATTTCCTCAGCGCTTGCAAGTTTTTTGCAAAGCATGTTTTCCACATACAGCATTTTAATGGATCATACGAACAATATTAAAATATGTATTTTGGATGCAATGTACATGACTTTATATTTCACATTCCAAATCCGTTATGTCAATTACAAATACAAAGTATCATTACAATTTTAAAACAAGCATTTTAATATCTACCACTTACTGCAAGAAGGTAGTTTTCATGTCATTATTCAACCTGTTTGCATCAGTTCTCTGAATGTCTGTCTTCTCCTCAGCAGTATGGAGACGCTTGCCACTAACAAGGAAATTTGTCATTAACTGGTCTGACCCTCCCATATTAATGAATGCGAGTTGCACACAATTTTCATGTAGGAAATAATAACTCTTATCCTCTCTGTAGCAACCAAGATGATAAAAACTGCAGAAGTGCATGTGACAGGCAATCAAAAGTTATATGGTGACTGCTGCACTGCACATACAAGATCCTGTGGGCACAAATTATAAGTGGTTGCCAATTATAAAGGAGTGACTTGACTTCACAGCAGCACCTATGCACGAATGGGAAAATGGAATTCCATGCAATGAGAAGTTTAGATAGATGTATGAGCTGGACGAGGTATTCTCCAGGCAGCTCTCAGAGGCCATTCAGGCGAGGGAGGCGGTGGTCATGGGGGATCTAAATTACCCAGACATCTGCTGGGAGGTGCCAAACAAACCGCTCACGTAGGTTCTTATACTGCATGCAGGACCTCCACCTAACCCAGGTGGTGTCCAGTCCCACCAGGGGTAGCGCCTTGCTAGACCTGGTCTTAGCAAACGGGGATGATCTCTTGAGGAACCTGCAAGTACACAGTAACCTGAGAGATAGTGACCATCACTTGGTCGAGTTCACTATCTAGCGAAGGGTGGAAAAAATATCCAGTGAGGCTAAAGTGTTAGACTTCAGAAGGGCCAACTTTAGTAAACTTAGAAGGCTAGTTAGTGAGGTGGCAGAACTCAAGAGCATCGAGCAAATGGGGGCCGAGGAGGGTTGGAGGTTTTTCAAGGAAGTGATCCTTTGGGCACAAAAGGAGTCTATCCCCTTACGCAGGAATGGGGGTAAGGGATAAAAAGCCCCCTTGGCTGAACAGGGAACTCCAGAAAAGACTGGGGGCAAAGAAAGATTTACAGGCAGTGGAAGCAGGGGGCAGTCACCAAGGAGGAACACACCACCCTGGTGCGCTATTGCAGGGAATCAGTTAGGCAGGCCAAGGCAGGGCTGGAGCTTAGGCTGGCTACAACAATCAAGGACAATAAAAAGTCCTTCTACAGATACATACCGGGCAAAAGGAAGGTGCAGAGTAACATAGGGCCCCTGCACCACCGATCAGGACAGTTGGTGGTTGACGCAAGGAAAAAGGCAGAGCTCTTCAATGAGTTCTTTGCTTCAGTATTCCTAAGTACTGACCAAGACATTTCCCTCACCTTGAACATAGACATATGTCCAAAAGGCACCAGACCACCAAAGGTTAGCGCTGACTTAGTTAAGAAGCACTTGGAGGGGTTGGATGGGTACAAATCAGCCAGCCCAGATGACCTTCATCCATGGGTGCTGAAGGAATTGGCCACTGTCATAGCTGAACCTCTGGCACGGCTGTTCGAGCACTCATGGTGCCCTGGCCAGGTCCCTGAGGATTGGAAAAGGGCCAAAGTGGTGCCCATTTTTAATAAGGGGAGAAGGGATGAGCTGGGTAACTTTAGGCCAGTCCGTCTTACCTCTATCCTTAGGAAAATACTGGGGAAAAAAAAATAAATAAAAAAAATCAAAGAGCACATTTGTGAAGGCCCAGCAGGGGAAACGATGCTGAATGGAAACCAGCACAGGCCCGTCACAGGTAGATCCTGCCTGACAAATCTTATAGCCTTTTATGACCAGGTCACACACTGCCTTGACACAGGAACTGAAACTGATGCCATCTACCTGGACTTTAAGAAGGCCTTCGACACAGTTTTGCATCCTATTCTCATAGGGAAGCTAGCAGGCGGCAGGGTGGACGCTTGCACAGTCAGGTGAGTGGCCACCTGGCTTAGGGACTGCACCCAAAGAGTGGTGGTGGTGGACAGGTCGTTTTCAGCCTGGAAGGAGGTGGGCAGTGGGGTCCCAGAGGGTTCGGTCCTTGAACAGGTGTTATTTAATATCTTCATCAGCAATTTGGACAAGGGTGTAGAGAGCACCCTCTCCATCTTTGCAGATGATACCAAGTTATGGGGCAAAGTGAACACACGGGAGGGCAGGGAGCACATACAGCCCGATCTGGACAGGTTGGAGCAATGGGCAGAACAAAATAGGATGCAATTCAACAAAGATAAATGCAAGGTACTCCACCTTGGGAGGAGGAATCCCCAGCACACCTATAGGCTGGGAGATGACCTCCTCAACAGCTCAGCAGCTGAGAGAGATCTTGGAGTCATAGCTGACTCCAAGATGAACACGAGCTGGCAGTGTAACAAGGCCATCAACAAGGCCAACCACACCTTGTCGTGCATTAGCAGATGCATGACCAACAGACTGAGGGACGTGATGCTCCCCCTCTATACGGCATTGGTCAGGCCGCAGTTGGGAGCTCTGTGTCCAGTTTTGGGCGCCACACTTCAAGAGGGACACAGAGAATCTGGAAAGGGCTCAGAGGAGGGCCACTCACATGATTAGTGGCCTCCGTGAAAGACCCTATGAGGGGAGGTTGAGAGATCTGGATCTCTTTAGCCTTCACAAGAGACGACTGAGGGGAGACCTTGTAGCCGCCTATAAGTTTATTAAGGGAGGACAACAAGGAATTGAAGATGTGCTATTTACCAGAGCACCCCTAGGAGTAACTAGGAAGAATGGGTGCAAACTAGTGGAGAGCAGATTCAGGTTAGACATTAGGAAGAATTTTTTTTTTTTTTTTTTTTTTACAGTAAGGGTGGCCAGAATCTGAAAAGGGCTTCCAAGAAAGGTGGTGCTATCACCTAACTTGGAGGTCTTCAAGAGGAGGCTTGATAGTCACCTGGCTGGGGTCAAATGACCTTGGTGCTCTTTCCTACCAGGGGTAGGGGGTCTGACACAATGATCCTTTGTGGTCCCTTCTGACTCTACAATCTATGAATCTGTGTGTTAAGTTCCAAATTTATTTATCAAGTATGAAGGTGATAATGAGAAGATAATTCTTGTGATACAGCAAGTATGTCCATTTGGTACCAGTAAAAGGCACTGAATTTACAGCCACTGAAATTAAAGTTATATAGTTATACTATGGGAATCTATGCTCAAGATTCCTCAGACAGTCCTGCCAAGATGCCTTTATCTCTCTTTTTTTTTTTTTTTTTTTTTTGCAGGGGCCATTTTTAATACTTTAATTTCCTTGATTAAGCAGTCTGCATTTTTTCAGCTAAAACTAAAAAACTACCAGTTATTCTGTTTCCTCCAGCTTTGTCTTTGAACTAGGCTAAGACAACTACCTAATGCCATAAAGGTCATATAACTGTTGTGTGAGATGGTGATCTATTTCAGTCAAAACTGATATGGTGGTCAGAACTCATACAGGAGATCTACAGAAAAATAAAAATATTAGAAACATTGTGTGTCAAATACTGATAGTACGATGAACATATTTATCATCTTACTGACAGGAAATTTTATTATCATCTTACTAACAAATTCACTTGGAGAAGAAGGTGATTAGGAACAGTCAGCATGGATTCACAAGGGCCAAGTCATGCTTGACCAACCTGATTGCCGTCTATGACGAGGCTACTGGCTCTGTGAATGCGGGAAGACCAGTGTGGTATACCTTGACTTTAGCAAGGCTTTTGATACGGTCTCCCACAACATTCTTGCGGGCAAGCTAAGTAAGCATGGGCTGGATGAACAGACTGTAAGGTGGATAGAAAACTGCAAGTCTGGATCATTGGGCTCAAAGGGTAGTAGTCAATGGCTCTATATCTAGTTGGCAGCCAGTATCAAAGTGGAGTGCCCCAGGGGTCAGTCCAAGGGGCAGTTTTGTTCAATATCTTCATCGATGACCTGGAAAATGGCACAGAGTACACTCCCAGCAAGTCTGCAGATGACACAAAGCTGGGGGGAGGAGGGAGCAGGGATAGTAGATACGCTGGAGGTAGGATTAGGATTCAGAGAGACCTAGACAAACTGGAGGATTGGACCAAGAGAAATCTCACGAGGTTCAATAAGGACAAGTGCCAAGTCCTACACTTCGGACAGAACAATCCCTTGCATGGGTACAGGCTGGGGACTGACTGGCTAGGCAGCAGCTCTGCAGAAAAGGACCTGGGGGTTGCAATGAACAATAATATGAATATGAGCCAACAATGTGCCCTTGTTGCCAAGAAGGCTATTGGTATGCTGAGCTGCATTGGTAGGAGTGTTGCCAGCAGATTGAGGGAAGTGATTATTCCCCTCTGTTCTTCATTGGTGAGGCCACATCTGAAGTACTGTGCTCAGTTTTGGGGCTCCCACTACAGAAAGGATGTGGACAAATTGAAGAGACTCCAGCAGAGGGCAATGAAAATGGTAAGGGGGCTGGGGCACATGACTTCTGAGCAGAGGCTAAGGGACCTGGGCTTATTTAGTCTGGAGAAGAGGGGACTTAATAACAGCCTTCAACTACCTGAAGGAGGGTTCGAAAAAGGATGGAGCTAGATTGTTCTCAGTGATGGCAGATGACAGAACAAGGAGCAATGGTCTCAAGTTGCAGCAAGAGAAGTTTAGGTTAGATATTAGGAAAAACTCTCACTACAGGGGTAGTAAAGCACTGGAACAGGTTACCCAGAGAGGTTGTGGAATCTCCATCCTTGGAGGTTTTAAAGACCTGACTAGACAAAGCCTTGGTAGGCATGATATAGCTGGGGAGGGTCCTGCTTTGAGCAGGGGGTTGGACTAGATGACCTCCTGAGGTCCCTTCCAACCCTCTTTTTCTATGATATACAACTCGTGTGTTAAAGCACTGAATCTGAACTTTGTTAGGGTCTTCCCATTTAAACCTTAAACAAAAATTTAAACCTTGCCTGTTTTGGTACTAAAGAATTAAGACTGTAGAGCTCCCAGTGCATCGGAGCAGACTCAATTAAACTGAGTCTGCTGGAACATGGAAATTGACATGCTCCAGCAGCCTCATGTGTCATGTGTATTAGTATCACCATGCATCTCTATGCTGACAAAATGGCAACGGCGAGCTTTGAAATAAAACATATCTGATGAGCTTTAGTTCAAATTGCCCCACTCTCATTTTTTCAGCATGGGGACACATGGTGATGCTGATACACATGACTCTCAGGCGCTTTTAATTAGCATGGCTCATTAATTAAAGTGCCTGGCGCCAGGCTGGAAACGCATGTAAAAAATGCCCTTAGTGCTCAGACTACAAGAACGCACAATAAAAAAAAAATGTAGTTCAACCACAAAGGTTTAAGACATTTAGGGATCTAAAGTATTATATACAGAAAATACTACTGTTAAGGGCCCAAACCAGAAGATTAAATACATTTAGAAAAGGATTTAAGTTGAATGATTTTTGCAAAGTTGTGTTAAGTGCTTTGTTCAATGGTATGATAACAGTATTCTGGTTTAAGCCTTTCCAAAAGAGGATAAAAAATTAAAACTAATTTAGATTTTAAACTGCCTGAAAGAAGGCATGTGTGTTTACATGGCAGTAACTTCAATGTTGGTACTCAACAGATCAGTAGTTTTTCAAAAGAAAGCGTGTTAAGTCACAGATCTTCCAGAAAAGAACACCCAGCATATCAGTAAGGAAAGCTGTTTAATATATTATGCACATATAGTTCTACTGATGCATTTTACAGAAGTGTCCTTTAAAGCTGAAGAAATTCTCACAATTTTTATATGCACGTTAGAAACAAAAATGCTTAGTAACAAGGCATTGCAGTCCCTGGAAGTGAAGGTAAAACTATGCCTCTGAATACTGTTTCCAAAATATTTCAGGATTCGCTATCTATTTCAGTTATTTTTCATTAAATATTTGGACAACTGGTCAATGATGGTTAGAATCCTGGCACAGATCTACATTCAATGTACAAATCAGATCCAGTCTTTAGGATTCCATCAATACCTAAACAAATCTTTCCTTTTCAATTATCTCCTCATTGTTATAACGTGGAATGATAATTTAGGTTTCTCTCAAGACCTACCAATGTAGGATGGTCATAAATTAGTGATCTAGCATCTAGGTCATCACAAAAGATGTATGGAAAACAAATTTACCTCCCACTAACTCAGACTGACCACTACATGTCAGAAAGCAGGCCAAATGGAAGCAGAAGCTAGGGAAATCTTACACTAATGTCCTCTATGTATTATGAATCATACTGCACCTTTTTGGTGAAGTGATGAATTCTATTCCCCAATATCAAATCTACCATGAAATCCCACTCATTAAAGTATTAGTATGAATGTAACTATCTGTGAAAGTCCTTAATACAAGAACATAATGGACTGAAATATTTTCTAAAACCAATTATGTCAGCATTAGCAATTCCAAGGATTCCAATTCTAGTTAAACTAAAAATCTCCAAAATCTAAAGCCAATCTTTGAAAAATTTAGTGAAGCCTCTTCAACTTTCAAAACACTTTAAAATAAAAACAAATGCAAACATACTGTGAAGTGCTGGGCCTTAGATATTCCTTTGTTGTAATTGTGACACAGTATTAATCAACAAATATAATGATGTAGCCAGCAAGTCATATGGCATTTTCAAAAATTACTGCATTACTTCAATTTTAGTTTCTCTCCTCAAGATATACTCAGGAGTGAGAGAGAGCAGAGAACAAGCGGGTGAGAGCATAAGAGCAAGCATACGAGTGGAAGACACACAGAGCGCAATTTTGTGCAAATATTTGTGTGTATGCCCATGCATATACCATTTTTTTGACAATCACCTGCTACACTAAAGGATTCTAAACACTTATTGCATGGGACATGTATATGTAGGTGTCTGCCAACTGGCCACATGTCGGATGGCTTGACAAAAATGCAACATTTCTTCCCCGTAAATTCAGTTAGCTTCACTGTAAATTTGCTCAGACTGCTCTGTAGAAATGCAACATAACCTTCTGTCAAAAGAAGGATAATTGCATCTACTGGAATAACATTTCTGGAAAGAAAGAGCTTGCACGTGTCTCATACAAACCACAAGAAAATTAAAGCAGACATTTTCTTGGTGAATGAAGGAGTTGGGAGACTGAAATTGGACTTAGTATAGGTTTTCAGTTTGTTTAGCTTCCTTAAATATTAATGCTACATCACAAAATACCCAAACCATTAAGAAAACTAAAATAATTAAATTCTAGCTATACAGTTCTTATTTTTCTATGTATTGGCAGGGGGAGGGGAATTACAGCAATTCTGAGTGTGGGAAGGATGTTATACGGAACTGGATCAGCTGTTAATCTTTCAATATCCTATAGAATATAATCCCAATCAGAAGAGAATTCATAGTAAGTAGTGGCAAAATGAAGTGTTTATTCCAACACTCAATTCTTTGTATTTGTCACAGAAGAACTCTTTTGCAAACTTTTCTTACAGAACACAAAATATTCTTGTTCTTAAGTTCTAGTCATCAGATCCTGCACAAACCCTATGTTCCGATCACAAATATAAGCTAATATCAGAACATTTTTCAAATTAATAAAGGTTGCAATTAAGAAATCTTGAATACTGGACATGTAAAACTGAGCTTAGAAGCAGCAGCAACAATTACCTATTTTGTCTACTGTCAGGAAAAAACAGCTTTCTTTCTTTAAAGTGAAAATGGACACCTACTCCATTTAATCAAGTACTACTGTAACCTGAGGCTCAATAAACCAGAGTACAGCTTCAGAAGGGCAGATGATACACTATTATCTACTTGGTCATTATTGGTATTGGTTAATCTTTATCAAGTAAGCTATTTTACTTATAAAAACTGAATTGACAAGGGGCTGTGCAGTGTTTCTGCACCCCATCATCAGATTCACCACTAAAATCCAGCTACGTGACATGCTGAGCACCACCTCAGTGAATACCAGGAAATGAGGTGCTGATTATTACATAGGACTTGAACTGTAAAAAGTATGTGGAAAATAAGTAGACTTCAATTAAACTAGATGTACACTACCCATGCTTCTTACCTGATAGGGCTGAAAGGCACTATCTTCAGTTACAAAATCCAGTTGTTTGTCCACAAGGAATTCTACTGCAGTGATTGAATTGTACACACTTTTTCCAACCAAGGGCTTGAATGCCTAAAAACAAAATGTAAAAAAAAAAAAAAAAAGGAAGCTGTCAGAGGTAAAAACAAAAAATCCAATTTCCCCACAGTTGCAGCAAACATAAAATAATGACACGCTGGTATTTTAACAGAAACAACAGCAACATTTCTTTAAATGAAAAACAAGTTAATGCTTAATTATCTCTTAAGAAATCAGAGCAACAAGTACAGATTAAAATGTTGGGGTTTTTTTAAAGTTTTGCTTTTTGTTTTTGTACAATGATTGTAAAACTTGGGGCAAGAAAAGGGAACTACAACATACATTCTTCCTTTTGCCCACTGTTGAGCAAAAACATTAACTACAGAAGCTCAAAGTCCCATTTTAGAGCCCAGGATTGTACCATGGGTACATAGCTCACACTGAAATTCCCACTTCCTGCATGCAGACAGATGACCACAGATGCATCTGCTTAAGAAAGCACATGGAAAGGAACTGCAGATAAGAGCTGCTCCATTCCCTTGCTGAATCTCCTCTTCCATTCTCCCTAGGCAGTTTTCCCTTGTTCTTCACTGCCTCTAAACGCCTCTTCTACTTCCCTCCTCCCTGCTGTACTCTCTTCCTGCTACTCCTCCCCCCTGCCAGCTGCTCCTGCAGAGCAGTCTCAGACCTGACAAGCCTCTCTGCTTAAGCTCCCTTCCCCCTCCTCCCTTGGGCATTTGGCAGGAAGTAGGAAACCTCCTCCACAATACAGGCAAGGAAAAAACGTCCTACTAGCTCCTACATACTCCTCAGGAGAAAATACCCCAAGTGGGCAGGACTAGCTGTAGAAGGCTTGTAAACCCTCCCATTTTGTGGGACAGAAAAAAATCTTGCAGAGAAAATGTGGGAAGAGAGTGAAATAGGGGAGGAAGGTTCTCCTGGAGAGATAGGAAAGAATCACTTCCACTGGTGCGATTTCCAAATACAGAAGTCGAGCATGGGTGTGACTGGCTGGGGATGCATCAAGAGAAGAATGGTAAAATGAATCCCAGAAAAGTGACTTGAAGGTAAAGGAGAAAGAATGGAGCTGAAAAATGGGCAGACAATAGGAAGAGGAAGTTATTAAAGGAATGAGGCAACAGAAGAAAGGAGGTTAGCACAGACCACATGCATAACACAAAGGGAGAAAGCAGGGAAAAAAGAAAATTATTATACAAGATAGAGAAAAAGGAATAAGGAAAAATCCCAAAAAGATAGACAGCATAAGGTGAGAACACAGGAAGGACCGGGAAGTATACAAAGCTTTGTGAACAGTATACTAAGCAATGCTTCAAGACATAAGGGTGACACCTAGTACTTACACAGCCCTTTTCAACAACAGAGTTCAGTGCATCTTACAAAGGAAGTTATTATTACCCTCATTTAGAGATAGGAATACTGAGGTACAGTAAAATGAAGCAACTTGCCCAAGATAATTCAGCAGACAAAGGCAGGGCCAAGTGACTTGCTCAACATCACCTAGTAGGCCAGGAGCAGAGGAAAGAAACATTAAGTGCTTTAAGCATTTTGTGAAGTTCTCCCGAGTTTCAGTGTAGTGCTCCACTGACTTGCCCAGACTCCCTTTAATGTAGAAGACTGTATGCGTGAGTATATGAAAACACGGCATAAAATAGTTGACCTGTGGGTATCAATTTCACCGTGGACACCTAAGCAGGGCAGAATCCAGAAACTATAATGGCATGTAAAATATGTAATGAGAAAATTTGGGGGAGAGCCTCTTCCATTAAGAAGTACTACTGTCAGCCCAAGTATGCAAATACTGCGCAGTCTCACATGCAACTATTTTTTCATGTTGAATTCCTCTCCCTTGTGTTTCATTTGTCCCACAATCTAAAAATTAACACCCAGTTTTATCCAAGTCCAAATATAAACCCAATACAACATTACCCAAAAGTGTGATTTATGCATTCACTATAGTAACTCCGGTAAAATAACGAAAATGAAAATAATCAGATTCTTAAACTCTCCTAAATAAAGAGCTTCAAAAATCTGAATAATAATTAGAAAAAAGAAACAAACCTCTCATTCATACTAATTTACAAATTAGGAATAGGACCATGTCATCAGAAGGTACTGTCGAGCATATAAGGATGCTCCTTGCTAGTGGTATGAGTAAAAATTCCAGCACTAAATATATCCGGCATTTGTACAAGTGAAAAGGGATACTTTATAAAAATACTCCATTTAAGATTATTTTGCTATACATTTAATATCCAGATTTAACATGCCAGGCTTCTATATTTAATTTAGTGATTATCTCTTCTCTTACGGTTTATGAGAAAAAAATCTCTCCAGCATCCTCACCGATATGATACCTGGAGAGGTAAATGGGTGGGGCTAAGTGAAGAGGAAGTATGTGGCAGAAAGTTTGGAAATTCTGGATTCCAAATGGCTGATAATTATTTAACTTATACTGCTGAAGGGCCTTTGCTCTAAATCAGTTTTCACATATTGGGGCCTTGGATAGGTAGGTAGCCTTTTGAGTAAGTCAAGGATGTAGTTCATGCCATCTATGCCTAAACACACAATATAAAACAAAAAAGGGGATTCATCTATTTCAGATTCTGATAGCTATTTTTAAATTACGGATTAGCATCTGCACTCTACTTGCTCTTCAAATTGCTTTCTTTAGTGCTGTCAAATCATTCTTGCAAAAAAAAGTATTCTTAATATAAATACTTGTATGTAGAAGGTAATTAACTAAAACACTACAGGCGCAATGTTTTCTTTCAGGTTTTGTAGAAAACTGCATAGTAAGTTAACATGTAAACCACCAGATTGATTCCTGGCACTGCAAAACCTGGTCCCAAATACTATCTTAAAAAGTGATTCTCCCCAGAAAATTAATTCTGTTTCTCTTATCCTTTAGCAAGCCAATGCTCCAAAAAGCGGTGGGAATACAGCTCCACATGGCAGATCGAAAGAAAATAAAGCAGAACTGTACAATGTTACACAACCTTGTAAAAGGTGCAACTGGCCAGCTGAACATGCTTAGGTTGAGATTTCCCAAACAGTAACAGAAAGCATTATTATATGAAACATCTGTAAGGAAAAGCAAACATTTTTAGCCTGGGTATCATTAAATCAGTAAGCTGCCATATATAATGGGATCCAAAAAACCTATATAGATATACATCAGTCAAAATGTTAGCAATTCTTGAAAGGTTTTTTTTTTCTACTTGGTAGCCTAGATACAGAGAATCCCAACATGCAGTGTTACACCCCATGCATTATAGGACTACAAAAAAAAAAAAAAAAAAAAAAAAAAAATCATCCAAGCCTTCTCTACCACTAAACAGTGTGTAAAACATATAATAACAAGAAAATATAAGGAAAGGCTCAAATGGTCTCTTCACAAAGCTCTAGAGAAAATAATTTCCCCTCTTTTAGCTAACAAGGCAATCAATGTACAGACCTCTAGAGATTTATCTTGTTTTTTACTGGAAACAAGGAAAACCAAACATCTTCAGCCAACTAATTCTTTTACCAGGGCCTCTCTCCTAGTTTTACCATCTCCATCTGTTGCTAAGACTTAAGTGCTTTGCTTAATTAGGATTTTTAGAGGTTTAAGCACATGCTTAACTTTAAGTGACACAGGTCTTTTTCTGAACTGGTTCCTTCAAACTTATTCTCTTTGCCTGTATTATGATCCAGAGCTTGGCACTAAGAATTTTATGAATACAAATGTTTAATTTCTGTATCACCAAGGTCATTATTATACATAGCTCTTACACTGACTCATCCTTCCCATCAGCTTTGTACTGCCTGGCAGGGGCAACTGGGACAGCTTTCAAACTGATGGCAAAAGTCACTTTCAGGCTTTTGAGAATTGGATGCAGAAATTAAGTGGAATAAAATACTGAAAAAAATCTTGTTACTTCATAACAGTTTCTTAAACGTGTTCATGTTGAATATCAAATCTTCAGAGAATAAATTTTCTTGTGGGTGCCTTTTCCTTACATGTGAAACTGTGCAAACTCTTCCCATTTATCATCACAGCAACCTGGTAGCAATTTCAGGCACTATTTCCTTGAAGTAGCAACATTAAGAAAGCATATAATGAAGTTTCAGTGCTAAATACAGTACAAGAAGTAAGCTGCTGGAAACAAGGGAAGCTGATACCATGTGACCAGCCAGTTCTCTGGGGGCCTCCAGCACATGATCGGAGGATTACCAGTGTGGTTCTAAGAACCACAAATTTAAGAACTGCTTACTAAAGAATATAAATTTATGTAAATCACAGTGATTAAACAGGCTAATTTTCATCTCAAAATACCCATTTTAGAAATAAAATAACAATGGTGTGGTTAGTTTGCCAGATTATGTAAATTTATTATTATTATTATTATTATTATTCTTGTGTAGGCAGCACAGCTGCTTATAACCCAATCTTCATTCCAAATAAATATGGTTTACATAGTTTTCTTATGTGGTGATTTGCCTTTTTAAACTATTCATTAGCCTAAAGTAACAAAACTATCTACCAGTTTTTATAAATATAGCAAATGCTTTAGCATCTGGTTTTTCAAATTAATTTGGAATAAACGCTTTATAATACATCCAAGTATACTGGAATGTGAGGAACTGTAAGCAGAATTTACTGAAAATGTACAACTCTGTATAAATGATTTAATTATATAAATGGATGCATTAAATTCAAAAGCAGGTTTTCAATTAAAAGTCATAGTATTCAGCAACATTTGCTTCTTTGGCAAAATACAGAAGTGATTTTATAATGTTTCCATTTAAACTATAATAGCTGGAAAATAAGTGCACTCTATTAAGTAAACTTTTCCATATATTGTTTTCCATTCCAGCTGTTTTAATCTACAATAGAACAACATGCTGGCACCTGCTCATCATGCTACTAAATCGTTAGACCTCAAAACAACTATAATTTTCTTCCCATATGTGTTTGCTGGCATGATGACAAAGACAAAACTACCAAGTGAAAAAGGTAAAAAGATAAAAAAGATAGTTAAGTAATATTTCCAATCCTATTCTGGTTCATTCCTCCTTGTGCAAGTCTCCTTTACCGAAGCAGTATAGGTTGTTTGTATTTCCTGTAGCACAGCTAGCCTATTTCTAATTTGAAAAACACATTATTTAGAACACATGACCCTACACAGTACCTTCTTCTAAGATGTCAAAAGGTTCTCTGAGAGTGCAGTTAAACAATTGATAAAATGGACTAAAAACAGTAATGATAATCATTAGAACTTAAGCATCAATCAAGCAAGGGTTTCTACTTCTTTCGGGCCAATCTATTTGGTGGGGCTTTTCTTTCTATTTCTTTTTTGCTGCATCAGGAAGAAAAATATACGGATAGCTCCAAATATTATTAGAAAAGTTGACGCCTTCCATAGTATTTTCTTGTTCCTCAATATTGAAGGCAGAATTCTGAATCTACAAAAAAAGCTATATATATTTTGTAGATAAGATGCACAAAAGAATTTTAAAATGTATTTTACTCATTATTTTAAAACTGTGTGCACCAAAAAAACCCACCCCATTACCTACATGTATTTCTGACAGATGTTTCAGGAACATAGTAAAGGTATTTAGTATGCGACTGATGAAATTTGAAAAACGTATGAAGTTTCAACATTCAGGCCACATCTATAAAATAAACATACAACCAGCTTTAAAAGGGACAAACGGTGTATCCACTATGCATGTAAATACTTACAGAATGTGGAACATAATTATGCAGTGCAGTAAAATGCCAATATAGCTTCTTTAAATCTGAAAAGTATGAAATATCTACCATTTTTTATAAATATAGCTTAGTATCTGGCTTTTCAAATTAATTTGGAATAAACGCTTTATAATACATCCAAGTATACTGGAATGTGAGAAAATGTAAGCAGAATTTATACATCACTAATTCAAGATTGCAGATCTATTATTCTGCAAGGTACTGCCACAGCCTTAGGGAAGCTGCCATTTGATGAAAGTCACTGTGGGATAGTTCTGGTCACAGATGGATCATTATTCAATAGGACTACCAAAGACACCATAGTAAAGCAATGCAAAAATAGCTTTTCTAGTCAATATTCAGAGCTGGAAAAAAATATCCAACTACTGGTTACAAAAATGGCACCAACTAACTTATTAATTGACACGCGCACTACATGCTACATACTGCAAACTAAAATAAATCCCCTCTGCTGTGTAGATGTCTGCCTTTCTATTATGACCTACCACTATATAGGAAGAAATGCTCAGAACAACTGTATCCTGTATGGAGCTCCGTGCTGCACTACATTCCTTTCACATGAGAAAAAGCAGACCAGACCAGCCCTCCCTGAAAGGCATTTTTAAATAAATCAGCCACAGTCCTTAAAACACAACTCAGCTGCTCAGCACACCCCATGTTAAAAGCACACCCTTTAAAATGTAATAGGAAACACATACATCAATTCAAAATGGTGGAAAAAATATAAGCTCCTGTTCCACTCCAAGTCCTTTCAAAAGGCAATCTTTTTGTCAAGAGTTTTGCTGGCACATGGGCTCTCCAACACCAAGTCTTCAATTAATAAGTCTGAACAGAACTCAAAGCAGAGTGGGGCTTTTCAAGCTTTGTGCGGCCCAACAACCCCATCGCTGGGTCCTTCAGGGCTCCTAGCCAGGGGCTTGGGAAAACACCAAATGTTGCTAGAGAACAGCTCCCGCAGCTGGGGGGAGCAAAAATATAAGGAACTGAAAAAACTTCAGAGAGATATAGATATGTCTATAGCTATATATAAATATGTATATACAAGTATTTATGTCTATATCCGCATATATATTATGTATCTGTATCTATATCCATCTAGCTCTACGTTCTTTTCTCCTGTCCTAGCAATGGGCTGGGTCCGAGTATACTGTTTAAGCCGGATGATTAGCGCAGCAAAGGAGACACCCGCAGGGCCCCTCCGCCCCGCCGTGAGCGGCCGAAGCCGCGGAGATGATACAAACCTCAGTGGGGCCAGGCTAGGCACCGGGAACCCCGCGGCATGAGCCGGCCCCGCTCACAAGTCATGGCCGCGGCCCGGCTGGGTGGGCGGGTGGCGGCGCGGCGTGTCCGGGGCTCGCTCCAGCCCGTCCTCGGGCTCCGCAAACCAGAAGAAAATGGTTCTCAAGCCCCGATTTCCGGATTCGGGCACATCGCCGCTCCGGAGGGGGAGGGGGAGGGGGCGGGGGGAGCCGCGGGCCAGGCCGGGCCGGGCCGGGCCGAGCCCGGGGTGGGGGCCAGTCGAGCAAATGCGCGTCTCCGGCGCGGAGGCGGGTCACCACTCGCTTTGTCGCCAGCGCTGCGGTGTGAACGACTAAGAAATCCTGCGGCGGTGGCGCTCCCGGATCTGGGTCATGATCACTTCTGCCGAGGCCGCTTGCATAACCGAGCAGGCCGCGCAGCGCAGGGAGCCCTGGGCCGCACTTCCGCGCGCCCGCAGACGGCGTCGCCGCTAGGCGAGCTGGCGCTAGGGCACGGGGGAAGAGGGGAAGAGGCGGTGCTCTGCAAACTGTAACTAATCCTTCGTCACAGGTGGTGATGGAGTCACTTCCAGCACGAGTCACATTACTGATTACTCAGTTGGCTGGCTGGGGAGGGTGAATCATAATTTTAACTGCAGACAAAGCCAGACTAGTGGCGAGACTGACAGCTCAAATAAACCGTCCTCGCCCTGCAGCCAATGGAGGTATCAAATTTTTACTTTCCCGATTTACTTGAAAGAGACAGGAGACGGGAAAGCAAGTGATACGTTTGTAGGCTCTCCCCCTCTGCTTCCTGAAGGAAAGCCTCAGTTTTGATTCTAAAACCAAAGCCAAATTGTTACCAATCAATCCTTACTTTCCAGACTGTGGGTAGATCAACATGAGTGGTCATTGGCACAAGTTCCCCAATCTAATCTCTTTTTGTTAGGAAAAGTAAAATATTAATAAATATATTGGCAGATTGCCATTTAGAAAAACTGGGATTATGATTTTTCCCAAAAAAGAAATCCCCACCCCCCTTTAAATTTTCTTCCAGTTAATTATTTTTAAACTGGCAGCAAATTATCCCTAAAACTGTCAATAAATCTCACAGATTATAAAAGGTACAACTTTTCTAGCAGCCCCAAGAGGTCTGCTAGAAGGCCAACCACCACTCAGATCAGAGGGCAGTACGGAGAACAACATTCATAGCCAGAAAATGAAGCAATACCTCTTTTGCTTTCTACAGTCAAATGACTTCCAGGGGCTGGCAGTTTTCCTATTTCAAAGCCTCTGGGTGCATTATATCCCACAATGACTAGCAGTTACACGGAGCAAAAGAAAAGGAACATTTTAACCCTGAATTTCTCTCACTTTCTGAGTACAGCTTGCTAGTTCCCCTCTGCAGGCAACTACTACCCATTGTGCTGCTCCACTATAGGAATTACTGGTAATAATAACCAATACAGAGGCATGTTGCAGATTTTTAATTTGTGATCATTTGCTATACGTTACATTTTAATCTACCTTCTTCATGCATTTATAGTTGTCCGCATCTTATGTGAATGAAGAGCTTTTTATCCACCAAGGACCATTCTTCCCTACATTGGTGATAACCTAACACAGAACCAGGAAAGGGGACCAAGTCACCACTTCTGGGGACAGTGTAGCCTGGCTAAAGCTACATAACTGTGAAGACTATACTTTCTTTCAATGGGAAATGTCTCTTGTCCTCAAAAGCAGCTTAAATAGAAGGTTTCTTTTAAGTGGCCCTTGAGGCCTACCCAATTCAAAGTGACAAAATCTGACTGGCTTTGCCTAATTGCTGTATGTGGTAGACAGGCTGTCAGAAAAGCCTGGGATGCACTGATCATGCTCAGTCTATTCCCGATGTTGGAGGATTCGACAATTGCTTGTCTGATTTCAGGCAACTAGGGAATTAATTTAAATTGGCTTCATGGGCCCAAAATTATATCTTTATTGCATTCAACCAGAGAAAGGTAATTTCAAGTGTCAATAGGACAAACCTATCTTTGCACAACCAAAATTAATCAAATGGGTGTGTATGGGTATTTAGAAGAATGTACTCTTTCACCACAAGTGGACAATTTTAACCAATCAATCCCTACTCCCAACCACCAGTCAACTGTGAGAGCTCCTCAATTACACCCAAAGATATTAAGATAGATATTTTAGTGACACCAACTCAACCTAATGTCCTTTCAGAGACTTTTTTGGGAATGTTACTTCAACTACTTTTACTAACATTAAGCATGAAAAGTGGAGACAACAAGAAACAGCACTATTTCTTGTTCATGTAAATCAGCTTTGTATGTTTTTCAGCGGCTTATCAATTCTCTACCACTGAGTCAAGGCAATGCAGAAGGTATATAAGAGAATTCAACTATATGAAAGCTTCCCCCGCTGACTTAATTTACAGTAACAAGGGCTCAGCACTTCTGAAAATCAGAACTTTAGTTATTAATATGATCAACTCTTGCAGGGGAAACAATACCACTGAATTTATATCCTGCTGAAAATAAATATATTTCAAAACAAAATACTGTACTTTATTATTTTTATTTCTATAATTGGATTCTAATATGATCTGAAACTTTATAGAATTTTATAAAAAGCATTTTAGATCCTCTTTAAAATGACCCTAATTGTGTATCATTCTAAAGAAAGACATGGCATTGTTTCTTTTACTAACAGCTTCTGCACAATTTTTCTTTACTGAGCCTTTAACATAACAGTTCTGAAGTTAATTTATTTCAGTAACTGGAAACAACTGGATTATGTCTACTACAAAATACACTATTTTCGATTATTAATATTCAGTTATTAATACCATTTTTAACAAAGCAGGCAATTCTTAATACTATCCAAGACCTGCACAAGTGGAGGACAAGGAGTTTGTGTGTTTGCATAAAGTTTTATTCCTAGAGTATAACTCAGTAACAAAGAATATGAGAGGCGACCTTGTGGCTGCCTGTAAGTTCATCACGCGGGCACAGAAGGGAATTGGTGAGGTTTTACTCACCAAGGCGCCCCCAGGGGTTACAAGAAATAATGGCCACAAGCTAGCAGAGAGCAGATTTAGACTGGACATTAGGAAGAACTTCTTCACAGTTAGAGTGGCCAAGGTCTGGAATGGGCTCCCAAGAGAGGTGGTGCTCTCCCCTACCCTGGGGGTCTTCAAGAGGAGGTTAGATAACCATCTAGCTGGGGTCATCTAAACCCAGCACTCTTTCCTGCCTATGCAGGGGGTCGGACTTGATGATCTATTGAGGTCCCTTCCGACCCTAACATCTATGAATATCCAGTGTAGCAGCCTTCATGTATTTACATAAAACCTTCGACTAACATTTTTAAACTACTACCATAGAGTAGTAACATAAGGGGAATGATACATGGATTTCCAATATTTGGAGATGTTCTCAGTGAAACTCCACTAAATATGGCAAAGACCCCTTTATCCTGATATAGCTACAACTGGTGCAAATGCTAATATAGGTGTGCTAACCCAATGTAAACCAAGTTTATTCCAGTCTCGCTGACTCCTGGAACCTACAGCAGTCAAGTCAATCATGAAAGAGTATTGAAGTCAAATTTTAAAATACTAATATCTGGTGGGTGGTGGATGGCTTGTAACAGAATAACTTGGTAACATTTCTGAGACCCATAGATAGGTATTAATGTGCAAGTTTATTTTTTGAGATGTGCCAAATTTTGCACTTGAAAAACAAATTATAGTTGCATTATTTTAGCACTAGTTTAAATTACCATTTGCTTCATCTCACAACCAGGCATAAACTACGTGAAATTATTCTTACTGTAAGCTCAAAAAACAGAGCTGTCTTTGTTCCCTGGCACTGCCAGTCCCCTATGGACTCAAGCAGCACACAGAACCGCATTTAGCAAACAATCCCTGACCTTCAGTTACTGTCTTGGCTAACTGCCACAGGATTCATGTATTACTGGTAACACACTGTGCCCAATCTTACAGATAATCATTCGAACTAACTCTGAATCTATGAAGAAAACCCAAATATTCCTTCTTTAACAAAAATTCGGTCATGATCTGCACCTTCAGCTACTGCTAAACATTCCTTTGGTATGCTGTAAGAACACACCCAGCTCTTTCGTCTGAAGAAAATGTGACAGAAGATATTTTCCAGGTTTTGTATTTTTAGAACTAAGTTTAAAAATTCTAGGTACAATGTATTAGTAATGCCTTTCAGAATTCATCTGTTTCAGTTGGGGAGAACGAGGATGGGATCAGGGAGTTTTGTAATTCAAGTGATTATTTCTCCAAGGAACCTTTTAAACTTTGCGATGTTTCTTACTCAAAACACACTATTATACAAGTTTCATCTTCATTTCATGTTCTATCACGTTTGCTCATTTAGACTGCCACAGACATTTTGAACACTATTTTTTAATACTATTTATATAAAACACTACAAAGGGAATACTCCTTACTGGCAATGGCAGCGCCTCATGCAGCTCCTTTGTTGTAGCAGAGGGAGACGGGGATTCTCAATGGCCAGCTGGAGCTCTTTTATTTATGAACTGGCTGACAGCCAACTCTGAGAATGAGTCATTGGCTAGTGGTATAACATAACCAGAAAATAGCACGAGCATTGGGAAATTAAACACACACATGCCCACACCACCAGGACTGTTCAAGTTTAACTTTTTAGTTACAGTACTTGAATGCAGTAAACAGGTCTTGCTGTAAAATGCAGTCAGTCCCCTATCAATATGTAATTCCAAGATGCATATATACAGGACTAAACTTTAGCTAGGAAAGAACACTGTTTGATGTCATAGATAGATTGAAGACATCATAAAGCAATATTCAAATTATTTTAAGATAGGAACCTAAAGACTACAAAGTATTTAAAAAAACAAAACCCCCTGAAACAGTGTAAATCTGTTCTTTGACGTGATTACAAATGCCACTTCCCTACTTGTCTCTGCTTCCTGTGTACATTGATTCCCCTATCTGATTAGCAACAAAAATATTTTTATATTATTAGCATTTCAGTACCACCATGCCATAAGAAAGGGAGCTGAACTATGTTCTGAGTGCACATCAACAGAAATAAGTATATTTCACCTGGAGGACTAAGTTTTTACTTCAGTTAAACTTATACAATCTATGAGGACAAAAGGTGTACTTGAGTGTAAAATCTGAAATCCAAGGGTACAAGAATGTCAAACTCCAGCTGATCTGTCTAAGGCAGCAATACCAGACAGAACAGCCTGATATTCACATCTCAAGCCAGTTAGAAAAGCTTCCTACAGTTTGGAAATTCTTCCTTTTACTAAGTAAACCTTAGACTGAAATACAGAAATTAAGACAGAACCCCAGCATGCTATTCTTAATAGCATTTCAAAACTAAGTCATGTTTTACCAGAGGACAACATGATAACAAGCACAAAAATAAAGATCAGCACATATATGTATGCATAAGTACAAAGTCGTTTTATGGCCTGTTTCAGATTGAAATAGTATATTTGCCATTCATTTCTTAAAAGCAGCTTTTAATCTTTGTGTCTACTTTTCTTTTTTGTTTGCAATGCTTCAGCTTTTTTTTTTTTTTTTTTTTTTTTTTTTTTTTTTAAGTGGATTTTGTCCTTTTCCCTTTGGCAAACGTCTGTTCTTCTGCAGTATGAACCAACATGACTCCACAGTTTTCCACCATTACTCTGTCACAAGCCAAATAGATGCCCATCACTGATATCAGCTCAGTTCTGGGAATAAGATCTATTAGTAAACTTTAGCTCCCTTTGTGGTTAGGATTGGCTGTCCCCAATGCAGCGAACTAATAATGTTGTAAAGACAGACTTAAAAAAAGTCGCCATTAAAATAAATTCCAGGTGAAAGCAATGGATAGGAGTTATTTATTTGCTACTCAAAATATGCTACTAGTTTATAAACAACTTTATGAGATAATCAGATTTATAAATAAATATTTTATAAATAAATTTGAGTGAATGTAGTTGCCTTCTACCCTTTAAAAAAACTCCTTAATGAGCCTTTCCATAGTTGACAATGCTTTTCTTGAATTTTGTCCTTCCTTTGGCTTCCACTGTTTTCTCCTGGTATTCCTCTAACTGTTCCTTCGGCAAGTCCTTTGGAGAAGTCTCTTTTTCAAACCACACTTTCAAATTTCTGTAGACACTTCCAGAAGAGACAGCTGTGGCATTGATCACCTTTTCTTCTCCATCTTACATCTAGATAGTCTAATCTACTACAAATTCATCTACCATTTCTAGGCTGACTATTCACAGATCTGTCTTATGTCCAAACTAAAAATCAGAGCCTCTCTCTCTCTGACGTCTCTACATGAATGTCTAGCTGTCACTGAAACCTCAACACAACTAAACAAGAACCCTTAATCTTCGCCCCCATAATCTCATGCTTCCTCCTTTCACCATCACTGAGGATCATGACACCATCCTATTAGTCAGAACTCTAAACTAGGTGCTTCTTTAGCTACCACCTCTCAATTCCATATATCCAAACTACATAGAATCTTCAGGAGTTTCTTCTCCATAACATCTTTAAGATAAGGCCTTTCTTATCCTTCCACACAGCTAAAACACTAGTCTGGGCTCTTATCTTGTATCTCAATTATTGCAACATCCTTTCCTTTGCCCTGGGCAAATGCAATCTGGTCCTGCTCATATCTATGCAGAGTACAGGGGCAAAGCTCATTTTCCTAGCCCACTGCTTGAACTATATCAACCTTCTCTCTTCATCCTCCCCACTTACTGCCACTTCATCAAATATAAGCAACTTGTCTTTACTTACCAGGCCTTTCATGGCCTATGTCTATGCTTCCACCCCTCATCCACTATCAAAAATCCCACTCCTGACTGCAACTGGTTCATAATGTTAGTTTTCCTTGCCCAGTTGTTAATTTTTCAAACAAGCACCTCTGTGTTCTCTGTCAGACTGTCCCCCACACTTTGAGAAGAGCTCCTATAAACAACAGAGCCATCGCAATTTCTTCCTTAAATGCCTCCTTTTCCATCATGTCTCTAAAAACCTTGACAAGCGTTTCACTATTAGCATTCTAAGACCACTGCCTGTCTGCTGAAGAATACAGTCTCATTGTTTCCTTATATTCCTGCATCTGAGTGCCTCTATTCATTACTGTCCCCAATATATAAATTGGGTCACGGACACTTATTTTTGTATAGTATGCAGTACAATGGGATTCTAGCCTATGACAAAAGCTACAATATCACCACCATCACCATCACTGGGGATAGAGGTTGCTTCTCTACATTGCTGTCAATATTCCTTGATCCTTTCTTTCTGAAGGTATCATGGAGATCTTGTCTAGTCATTTACCATTCCTCTAGGACTGCCAACATACATACCCCAATTAATTCTTGGTTTCCTTCTTTGGAGATAGTGATCCTATTCTAGGTCTAACATTTACACCCTTCTTCATCTTTGTTATCCCAGACCACTGATAAATGTTCTATTAAAGGCATGATGTGATCTGATTTGTGATCCCAACAATCACACCTCCTGCCATGCCACACAGGAGCATACATATGGCAGGACATGGTCTTGGGATCAGGGATCACACCCTACTTGCCACTACAGGGGGAGCCCAGGATCATGATGTTGAACTCCCTCTGCACCCACAAAGGTGCCTGGCAATCAACTGATTGTTAGCCAACTCCAGGGACCCACCCGGCCAATTCACGCCTCTGGAACTGGCTCCCGATCAGCTGATGAGAACCGTATAGGGAAAGGAATGGTCTGCCAGCTGCTGATCAGCTTTTTGGTGGCAGCATCAGCACTACACCAGGGCTAGAAAGGGCCCTGGTGGGGTTCCTGCCAACTGCCAACCAGCTGATTAGTTCTTTACCATTTTGTGCCTGACTTACAGCCCTGGTATGGTCCACCCTGTCAAGCATTCAATTTAAGACAAAGAAAACCAGCCACAAAATTACTGCACATTTTTGTGCCGTAATTTTTTGTCTGGTTAAACTTTTTCTTACACCATTATTTGACTGAAAGTGTGGCTACTCTTTACAACATGATTAACTGGTTAATCACGTTTTAAGGGTAATGTCTGCCACAGGTCCTATCTACACTCACCCCTCATACTTAGCTACTGACAAAAGGCAGGGCAGGGTGGCACCTTAGAAACTAAATGGGTCAAAGTAGGATCAGATAGATTTCAGACTAACATGGCTAACTTGCTCTCCGTAGTTAACTTCTGACAAACTTAAACTGACCCGAAACCTGCAGCTCCATCACCTTCTTCCACTCAGAGAACTACTGCTTTCCTGATTCAGCACATTTCATTACCCCCTCTTCTCATTTCCCATAAGATGAAGGCCATTATAACAATGATGAGTTCTGCCTTTTATGCTCTCACTATTTCCTACCTCATCTCACTTCACATCTCTAATCTTTTACCTCTAGTGTGCATACATCTACAGAGTTCTTTCTACATCTCCTGTGCACTTCTCATTCCCTTTTTAACTTTTCTTCCTCTCACCTTACCTACACACCACCCACATCTTGGGGTGACATCAATTTTCAACTCAATGATCCCTCCAATTCTGCAGTCTCAATACCTCGTTAGCCTCCTCATAGCTCTTGTTTTGGCCCGATTACTCCATTCACCAGCTTAGTCACTCTCCTGGCTCATTTAAACTTGCTGGCTTTTGTTCCGATTGCTCTTTGACTATTTACTCTCTTCTGGCATAACCCAGTGTCCTCTTAATCTGTCACACAGTGGGACGGCCCTTAAAGAAGACTGAATTTAACTCTGTACAGGCAATCCTCGGACTTGGGACACAACTGGCTCCTGAAAAATGCGTCTTAAGTCAAAACGTTGCAACTTGGAACCGATTTTCGCATAGGAAACAATGTTATAAATGGGGGACTGGTTCCTGAACCAAGGCCCAACAGCATATTTTCACCAAAAATAACCCAGAATTTTGTACTTGATCAATTATAGATGAGTAATATGGCTACATCAATGTATTTATATTGTAAATAGCAATCATATTGATTTCGAAAGACTTCTTTGAGGTGACTTTGCTGGACTTTTTGAAAGGCTCTTGGTTGGACTTTTTGAAGGGTTCTTGATTGGAGTCTTCTCAGGAATCTTGGCTGTAGGTTTTTCTGGAGTCTTGTCTGCTTTCTTAAAAAAAAGAAAGTGTCCAATAAAGTTCGGACAGATGTTCTCCAGGGAGATGGGCGGTGCAGAGAACTTGTTCACCGGTGTGGCGTCGCGTCAGATCAAGTGTTGTAAAGAAAAAAATGATATCGGAAAGTTGAAACAGGGTGTCAATTTATAAATGTCGTAAGTGTGAAATGTTGTAACTCAAAACGTTGTAAGTCAAGGGCTGCCTGTATCTGCAAATAAAATATGCCGGCTAGGTGATAGGTTTGAGGCCAAACATCTATTGGCAGCTATGGGTCATTTCTTGCCAGAATAAACAGCTCAGGAAGAGAGACATGTAGGGAACAGGGTTCTTGCAAGAGATCCAGAGTAAAAGGAAAGGACCTAGGAAGTCCTGCCTAGACCTACCTGTAGCAAAGTACAAAACCCTCAAGAGCAGAAGTCTTAAAAAGAGGCTTGAGGAAGTCTCAAATAGCACAAATGTGCTGTGGGAAAGAGCTACTCAGTCCAGCAGAAGGCTCCTGTACAGACCATAAAGCAGAGAAAGACTTGCTTTAAGTTGAAATGCCTGTCATTTTAATAAACAAAACCTAACCAGAAGGGTTGAGATTGGGCCTATAAGAACATGAATGTGGAGAGAGGGGAAACCAAAGCAAAGTCTGATCTTTCAGCTGCCCTCAGTCTTTTCCGTTCATCACTTTAATCAGAGCAGGGCAAGTAATTTGGAAACTTATATATGAATTTCATTATTTTTTTTCCCAACTGAAATACACCACAGTATCTATTTGTCTAGACTTGGTGTACTTATAACTCTTCTTCATTCTCATACCATATTTTGTATCCTTAAACCTGAAATCTTCTCTCTTCTCATTCATATTTTACTGACTACATATGCCAAATCACACAACTATGTCAACTTCCTTATGTATAAAACTTATATTCTCATTTTTTCAACTCTTCCTTCAACCTTTCAAAACAGCCATCTATTTCTACTTTTATGCTACCAACTCCTGACTCGTTTTCTGGACCTTGCATGAACCCTTTTTCCACTACTTCCTCCCCTTTCTACCTCCTTGGTGATTTTCTGAACTTCTTGGTATTCAAACTGAAAATGCTCACTGCGCACTGTCACCTCATGTCATTCTTTCACACTTCTTTGCTTCTGAGCCTTGAGCCTCTTTTCTTCACCTATCTCTTGTCATTTGATTCTCTAATTCCCTTAAGTTGTCTAAACATCAGGTCTTCTTGATCTTTTCCCTCTACCTTCATTGCCACTGCCAACCTCTTCTTTCAACTGATCAAAAAGCCCCTCAATTACATTTCAATCTCTTTGTTCCTTTTTTCCCATCCTTCCAAAATCAGAGTTGTACCCATTTTCTTCCTTCCTAGCTATAAACTCCCTTAAGGCTCATTTCAGTCCTTTCCATTCCATCACCACCCCGTCACAAAGGGAACCAGTAGCTAAATCAGAGGTACCTCTTCTTTTGCCTTCTTGATCTACCTGCTGTCTGGGCCATGGTTATTCCATTTTCACTTCTGGCTCCGGTCTGTGTTGCTTTGGGTCTCTTTTCCACCTTACTGTTTCTTTAGCGTCTTTCTCAGTGACCTCTTATTCTCCCATCACTTCACACATTTTTTCTGTGCTCTTTACTTCATCAATTCTTTTCTCTCTCTGCCTTGAAATCATGTCTACATGACTTCCCTCCTACTCCACCAAAACTTCCCTCTTCCATTCTCATTTTTTTAATTGGAGTTTTTGGTCCTGGGTGAAACCCTGCAGACTTCATATCCATCTAGAATGGCTTTCCCCTGAAGTAACAGACACTGTGTTTAGCAGCTGGACCCGATGGTCTCACAAGATCCCTTCCAGCCCTAATGTCTATGAAATCTCTGATTCTAGAAATATCCTTGAAGAGGCACAGCCCTTAAAAGGTTTTTGGGCAGATTGGCCATTGCCAGTGCCAAAAAAATAAAGCTCAAGAACATACTAAGATAAAATAAAATAGAAGATACTCAATTAAAAAATCTGGTAAAAGTGCTTACAATGTAATGCCAACTATACAACAATCTGAAAAGCAAACTTCCAGTTTTCCACCTAACTCTTGCAAAAAACAGAGTAAAAGGCAATTATAATTTGATCTAAGAGCTGGTAGTGTGTTATTAAGAGGGTTTTTTTTTTTTTAATTGGAACTAAGAGGGTTTTTTTAATTGCCTAGATGAATTAAGGCATCTAAATCCTATTTTTAAAAATATTGGGATTTAGTGAGCTCAAATCACTTTAAAAATGAGATTCAGACTGAAACTTACTTAGGTGTTTTTGAAAATGTTAGTAAGCATTAGCTTAACCCACTCACTCTCAACAGAAGGGGTAATCTGATCTATTAGCAATGTGAAAACTTTATTTAAAAATATTTACTCTGTTTACAGAGTTATAGGTTTTGTTTTTAAGATCTGGCACCTATGGCTGAACAGGGCAGCACAGATCTGCCCCTGCCATGGCAAAGATTCCCTGGGGCAATTCTGACACTCCCTCATAATCAGTGCCTGGGGCTTGGTGCCTTGCTTGTCCCACTCTAGCTATGCTACCGCAAAAACGTCTTTTAGGGAGAAGTTCTAGGGGCAGGCTCTCAAAGGGAATGTTCAAACTGAAGTTTATGTACTGCAAAATAATGAGGGGAAAAATCCACAGAGGGTAGGATTTGGACAATAATTCACTGTACTGGGTTGATGCTGAAAGCAAGGTTGGAACCCCATGAATTTATACCTCATGTAAGATAGAAAATAATCCAGCTCTTATACTAAGGAGGTTCCCCAATACCATAACATCAGATTTCCTCCCTTCAGGCAGCAACCCTGATGCATTAACATAATTTTTCCTTTTCAGAAAAGCACAGCACAGATGGTGTTGAAATTATTTCTCTGTCAAACAAACATGTTTTCCATTTCTTGTATATATTCACTCATCTTCAAACTGTGACAGCTGTAAGTTTAACTTAAAAGTCAAAGTGATCCAGATCTTGTTCATCTCCTTTCTCTAGAGACTCTAAAAGGTTACACAAATATGCCTCATTTGCAAGTTTTTCCATTAAATGAAAATGTTTCTCTTTTCTGTATTCAAAAATATTAACATGTCAAACATTTAGCATTTGATTAATACAGGACAGAGTGTATATATGATTCTTCTCAAACTTTGCGTTAAGGTTAGATTACGTCTATCAGAGGTCCACAGAATCCCTGGTTTCACTTATGCACCTTACTGGAACAAACACCAAAAACTGTGAATAAATAAAACCTTATTAACTGCAAATGGAATTGCTAGCTACAACAGCAGTTAAAGCTGCCTAAAACTTTCCATGACCAGACATTGTTTTCAGGTGATTATGAAACGTTGTCAAATTATTAAAATTTGGAATGAAATTTCCATTGCTGAGCATCTTCCTCAGGCTGAATTTATATATTTCAAAGTTTCAGTTGAAAAAGTTCAACCATTTCCAAGACCAGCACCATCTGGGTAAAAATTGTTTTGCCCATGTGAAAATTAGAAGTGTTTCACTAGGAAGTTTAACACCTTCCTTCTTTGTAAGAAAAAAAAAAAAAAAAAAATTAGTGAGGGGGTTATCCTCATGCCTGGGTTGTCCTATAGATAGCGCTATGAAAATCTGCCAAAATATAGCCAAGATAATAGCCCTGGGGGAAGGGGCAAGCAGCAGGGGGCAAGTTCACAAGTACTTGGTTGAGATTTATTGAAGAGCAGCAGCTAAATTATCTGAATATTGTCTGTGCTGAATATACATTATCAACACAGAAAAATGTGGACATGAGATGCAAGTGACAGTAAGGGGAGAAAATGGACAGAGAGGAAGGCACAAAACTGCATAGGGGAACTGGAGAATGCTATGGGTCTTACTCTGGCCCCTACCCTGACAGCTGCACATTTCAGAACAGGTACTCTATAAACACACTTCAAAGCATCACTTTTGTACCTACTTCTACATAGTACAAACTTTTTTTTTTTTAGTTTTGTGTCGAGCCAAATCAGCCAAATCAGTTCCAAATTCTCTCAACTGAGCAGAGCTCAATTGTTCAAGTCTGTGTGACACTACCACAGGCAAGTATCCTACCTCCCAGACTCTTCAGCTTGGGACTTCAGATACTCACAAATCCATGGCAGGCACCCTGTGTGCAGGTTCCAAGCCCAGAGGCCTTGGAGTTCAGATGCCCCCCAGTCTTGCTTGCCCTTAGCCAAAAAGGCCTAAGGAGCAAGCTAGAGGGAAAGCCTGAGAAGAATCCCCCATCACCATAAATTGTATAGCCAAGATTCTCTTGGAGGCATTTGTAGACTCTTACAGGGGTCACAGCCTGTCTGCAGTGCAAGGGACAGGTCTTCACCCTCTAACTACATCAAGTCATTCAAGGCCAGGAAGAGGAGCATCTCCCTGCCAGGTAAGTAAAACCACCTGGGCTGAAAACTACCTCATAATATCTCCCTCTTCATGATATCACGCCAGATCCAAATGGCTCGTGATGTCTCATATAGTTCACTGGGCTGGGCCCCAGCAGAATCAACAGCTTTTCAAGCCCTGGTGACCCCACAGCCCAGCACTGCTCAGTGTGTGTATGTATACTCCAGATATGCAGATGAGGCACAAGGCTGCCTGGCTCCATCGTTACCCCATACAGGGCAGGACCACATGCTAATTACACAGGACAGGCTGAGGGAGGGGGCAACAGAGCCTCTCAGCTACAAAGAAGTTTGGTGATTTTTGCCAGATATTTAAGGAACATGGCGAAACCAGGAATCATTAGAAATGGGAAAGAAAGGCACTGCTCAGATAGGGGAGTAAACGGGAAGTCGCATTGCATTTGATATAGTAGTTCACTATGACTTGGAAAGGAATAAGCACTGAGGGGGACTGAATACAATGGGCACTATACTTATTCAGATGGGCTGCACTTTTGGCTAAGAACACAGCTACCAAATACACCCCTGAAACATGGAAGATGCCGAATTTCAGCTGATTTCGGATTTTAAACTTCATTGCAGAACAACAAGGAAGTTTTTTTTTGCCTCCCCACCTACCATCTGACACCTTCAGGGAAGGAATTCTACCTGATCAAGACATCAAAGAGCTATTCAACACAGCTCACAAAGACACTCTCGTGGACCCAGAGGGACAGACTTCCATTTCCAGCTCCCTCTGTGCAAAAATGAAGTTTATTTCCAACCTATGGGGACATTTTATCATCTTGTACCATCTACACTTTTCCCAGAGCCTGACGAAGGGACTTCGATTCCTGAAAGCTTGCAGAAAAGGACAATTTTCTTGCCATTTTCCAGTTGGTCTAATAAAAGGTATAATTTTGGAACCAAGAGTTCTAGGGAAGGTGTCAGGGCTGGCTCTGGCCTCCTGGCACTGTCCTGGTATTGCAATACCTCCAGGCCCAGTGCCACGTCCCCATGGAGGGAACACCCAGCCATTTTTTTTTAAGCCCAGTAGTCAAGTTCCAAATTTCAACTGAGCAGAGCTCAATTGTTCAAGTCTGTGTGTGGTTCTACCATGGGGAAAGTATCCTCCCTCCCAGAGCTATCAGTCTTGGGCATCAGATACTCTCCAAATCTATGGCAGGCATCCTACGTGCAAGCCCCAAGCCCAGAGGCCTTGGGGTTTAGATGCTCCCTAGTCTCACTTGCTCCCAGCCAAAAAGCTGAGGTGCTAGCCAAGCAGCAAGTGTGAACACAATCCTCATTGCCACAAAACTGTGCAGTCGAGTTTCCTGCATTCACGGAAACCTGAAGGAGTCAGCCGGCCTGGAGCGCAATGGACAGGTCTCACCTTGGCAGAATCGCCTTGGGAAAGTTGCAGCTAAATCAAGGACGTCCCTTGGTGTTATACACAGGTATTTAACTTTACTGTAGTCTTAATTTTAGAAGAAAACAGTTAACCAGTAACAGGAAGTAACATGGTCATTGTAGTTAATCAAATAGAAATTGTAGGCATATACTGCAGAGACATGGAAGAGATCTCAAGGATAAGCTAGTCCAGGGCTGCTCAGATCTGGTGAGGCTGTGGGCCCCAGATGATACCAGCATGTGTTGCACAGGCTGCACGCTGTGGGGGTGGGCCCCTAGAACCCCCTCACTGCACGGGCTGCTCCAGCAGCATGCAGACCCCCATCCTCAGCCATGCAGGCTACATTAGCAGGACATGGACCACTCCTCCTCCCCACAGGCTTTTCCCCCTTGCACAGCAGTGGGAGCGGTGGCTGCCCAGGCCCATGCCCTATATATTAACTGCTTGCAGACCCCATGTAGACTGTGGGCAACATCCTGGCCCTTTGTGGGCCACATGTGGCCTGCAGGTAGTCAGCTGGGCAGCCCTAATCCAGTCCAACCCCCTGCATAGAAAAAATGATGTCCTGTTCCTAAGCCATAACAAATATACATACTTTCTGAAAACCACAACTTCCCTAGGCATTTTCTTACAGTGAGTACATTTTTCCTGAGATTTGATCTAAATCTGCTTCACTGTAATTTAAAAACTCACGGTGGCAAGGAGTATTTTGATAATTTTGATACCTTTGGTTGAAATCTAAATTCAGGATGTAGGTTAAGGAGTGAGTTAAGTCCTGCCCTAACTCCCCATCGGCATTTGAGGTTGCACTTGGCATATGATGGCAGCACCTGCACATGTCAGGCTGTACCTTACATATTATGACTATACCTGATGGGTGGGGGTCCATATTGATACCACAGTATTATTACATAGTAATAAAATGATGATTTTGAACTAGTGAGTTGTTTTTAACTTCACCTGTCTCTGCCAAACTAGTTTTTCTATGACTAAAATGAATTTGGGCTCTATTAGCTACAGGGCCTAAGCTACGCTCAAAAAATGGAAAATCAGAGGAAACGAAAAATTGATGCTGAATGTCGAGTTTTCAAAGATAGTTGGACCACTGATTTTTTTTGTTATTGAACAAAATGGGAACATTCTGTGTCGGATTTGCCAAGAGAAAGTAGCTGTCTGCAAGGAGGACAATGCGAAGCGACATTATTCTACAAAACACGCAAAGAAATTTGACAGCCTGGCGGGTCAGATTAAAATTGATCAGATGAACTCTCTAAAACAGAGCATGAACGGGCAACAGTCTTTTTTCAAAGCTGCAAGGCAGAATTCTGAGGCAGCAACCAAGATCAGTTTCATGATATCTGAGGCAGTAGGTAAGAGAGGGAAACCATTGTCTGATGGAGAATTTGTGAAAGATTGCTTGGGCATATTTACATCTGAGGTATTTATTCCCTGATAAACAGTCAATGGCTGAGAATGTCAGCCTTTCACATCAGACAGTTGCTAGAAGAGTAGACAACATGGCATCAAACATTGAAGATCCACTGATGAAAAGACTCAGTGCCTGTCAGTTTTACAGCTTGGGGGTTGATGGAAGCACAGATGCGAGTGATACAGCTCAACTGGCAATCTTTGTATGAGGAATAACCAAACAATTGCATGTTGTTGAGGAACTGGTCGACTTATGTCCAATGAAAGGCAAAACAACAGGACAGGACGTTTTCAATGAAGTGAAATGTGTCTTGTCGAAATTCAATCTTCCAGAGGACAAACTCCATGGTCTAACAACTGATGGAGCCCCTGCGATGATAGGTAAACACAAGGATTTGTCAGTTTACTGGTCAAGTCAGCGCCTCAGGATGTCATCACACATCACTGCATCATTCACCAGGAACAACTGTGTGCAAAGGCCCAGGAGATGAAACGTGTGATGAAAGAGGTTGTTTCTACAGTCAATTTCATAAGGTCAAAGGGGCTTAATCAGAGACAATTCCAAGCATTTCTTGCTGAGATAGGATCAGACCATGATGACGTTACTTACTTCTGCCAAATTCGTTGGCTCAGCAGGGCAGTCACACTAGCCAGATTCTGGTCACTGCTTGACAAAAATTAAAACCTTCATCACAAACAAAGGAAAAGATGTTAGCTTCATGGACGATGATGCATGGCTGAATGACTTGGCATTCCTAGCTGACATCACCAAGCATCTTGCAGATTTGAATATAAGACTACAAGGGAAGGATCAATTTGTCAACAGACTGTATGAACACATCCAATCCTTCATTCATAAGCTGGAATCGTTTCAGAAACAGTTGAATAAAAAGAATGTCACCCATTTCACAATACTATTAACAAGATGTGCTGAGACTGTGAACCATGACAAGCATCCTGTACTGATCGGCCGTCTGCTGGATTAATTCATACAAAGATTTGTGGATTTCAGGGAACACAGCAATGAGTTGAAGCTGTTTGCAGATCCATTTGGAACGAATGCCACCGATGCTCCTGACATATTCCAAATGGAACTAATTGACATCCAAAATAATGGTGCCTTGAAGAGAGCTTTTGCAGAACATGACCTACTGACATTTTATAGTCAATATGTTACGTGGCACTCTCCCAAATCTACTGAATCACGCACTTTGGTTCACTGCACTGTTTGGCAGCACATATTGCTGTGAACAGCTTCTCTCAAGAATGAAGAACATAAAAACAAAATCAAGATCACTTTTGACAGATGGACATTTATCTGGAATACTCCGCATTGCCACATCAAGTGTGCCAGCAGATATTGATAACTTGTGCAAGCAAAAACAATGCCAGGTATCACACTAAAGAAATCAGTGTTCATTGTAGTTTTCAGAAAGTTAATAAGAGTAGACTCGTACACATTGTTTTTACACTGTTTTTGTACACTTACAGTGTGGATTGGAGCATGCTTGTTTTCTTGAGACTTGACAACAGTTGTGTTGCCACCTGTCTCTTTTTTTGCCTGGATAGTTCCTGTTGTAACAGAATGTCCCCAATTATGAACCTCACTGGATAACTGTGCTATATGCTTGTTTAAGACTGAACAATATGTTCAAGAATAGAGCATGAACAATTTGGGCTCCAAAGTAAATTTGGAGCAGGTAAAAATCTTTGTAAAAATACTGTCCAGTGTTTGGATTCTGTTTGCTCCTGTTTCTCTTTGTGCAGGATTGGGGGTTCAACTTGTTACTACTTGTTAAAGATGTGTTACTAACAAGTTATTAATTCAATAAAAGTAAATCTTCTTGAAGATTATTCTCAAAAATGCCCATATTTTGTTGCTTTGATTAGTTTCCACTCTGGCTGATATCTTTTCCACATTTGATCTGTCAACTTGCATTATGCTTCTTTCATTCACTGAGAAGTAAATAGAAGCAAAAGTGTTTTAGTCAAGTGTTTGGTATTATTTCATTCTTGCTTTTATATTGTTTTTATTTTGGATTTTAAACCACATTTCCAGACCCATTTCATTGTCATTTCCTGCAACTTCATTGGTGTCAAAGGTCACGTGACATTACTTCCTGATGTGATATCACTTCCTGTGAGGTCTTTGAATATGGCTCGCTGGCCCACTGGGTGATAAAAAGCTTGTGATCCGGCCCCCACATTCAAAAAGGTTGGACACCCCCTGGAGTAGTGGGAAACAATATTGCTTCTTTAACACAGAACTTTGTTATTATGAAAGTTGAATGGTTAAATTCATTCTCTTTAACTTCTAAGAGAATATTACCAACAATCATACCTTCGAAATCTGAAAATCTGAATGATTTTTTCTTCTTGAACTAACATGCTGGACATTGAATATAAATACAAGAAAATGGAAAACCTGATTGAGAAAGCCTTAAACTTCCATTATATAAAACCTCTCTCTCTCAGCCATCTAAGCTTGTATAACAAATTCACTTAAGAAAACCTGTAAAATGTATGACCCATGTTCTAGTCTTGTCTGAATAGAGACCTACAAGCATCACTCTCTCAAAAGATAAATCGGAACAGAAAGGAGGTAGAACATTTTTTTGCCAACACAAGATGGGAAAACGTATTAGGACCAATGTTCCTCATTATATATAATGTGCATATAACCCCCATAAATATAGCTTTAATTTGTGTCTCCCAAGAGATGGCCAGAACCATTCTTATTCCCTGCAAAGCGTATGGCAAATTCACTTCTCACAAAGGGTGCATACTTCACACAAGACAATCACTTCCTCTCCAATCTCTCTGTTCTAATCCTCAAAAGGAATTTACAAAACATCATTCATAGACGAGCCCACAAACTTCACTTCATAAATCTCCTGGATACAAAAAATTGTGAACTTGATACAGACATTGGATTTATGATACATTACAACTTGCCTGACATCTGATTTACCAGGTACCTGCCTGACCCCCTTCCTTTCTTGTCTACCCTTTGTTTTCGAAGTGAGATGGTCACACACCTATTTACATTCTCCCTGACATCCTGTCACACTTTTAGCTTCTTTCATTCCTTGGAGATCTCAGAACAGCAGAGACTCCCTATGCCTGAAGAAGGGTGCTTGTGCCAGAAAGCTTGCAAAGAACTTTTTTCCAACTACTCAGTTGGTCTAATAAAAGATATCACGTCTACCCAAATAAGCTTGTCTGTCCAAGTTCACCTGGAACTTTCCTTGTTCTGTTCAGTAAGGTCTGTAGATCCTGTTTATCTAGGAAACAGATAAACTGAAGTGGAGATGAAAATTGATACTGACTTCATAGTAACACAGCTCACTACCTCTCATTGAAGTATAGTTACCTATCTTCAATTTGGGAAAGCAGACACTGTTATTCTGGCCACAGAAGTTGCTTCAACTGGAAGAAACTCAAAGTATTCCTCTCACTGCCAGGGACTAGAAGGTCAGACTTCAAGCAATGATATGTTTTTTTCTAAAGAAGAAATGACAACCTTAATTGTCAGTGCAGAGTTTAAACTCATCTCTCTTTAGAAGACAGCAATGCATTCCAAGAACAGAGAACCAAGAATCACAAGTAAAGTCAGCACAAAAGGTTTCAATTTCCATGAACCCCAAGGGAGAAACTAACTTTTACTGTAAAAAGACAACAGCCTTTAAGTACAACTATGGCACAGCTTTTCTTATTTCCTATGTCCAAGCAAAATGAAAAATGTAACATTCTGTATGTAATACAGAGGTCCCCATGGATGTGTATTTTTAAAAATTATTTATAATTAATTGTGTGACTGGTTACAGCGTTAGAGGTTCATGTTACCGAAAATTAAATCTCCCTCTGCAGAACAGATATAGCATTGGCATTAAAATTATTGTCCCAACAGTGCAGAGACCAATTTTAAAACTGAAAAACATTTGGTTTCACTTGAGCATTCAAATCTTCATCTCCTTGTTGAGACTTCCAAAAAGGTGAACGAGGTTCACGTATCCTACAGATCTGATAAGATCCGATCTGAAACTACTGCACTTTCACTGAAATTCTCAATGCAATCTTAAGCATGGAGTCAATTCTAATACCTCCCTTAGAGTTCCCTTAGAGCTCTACAAGGGAGGAAACAAAAGGAGAAAAAACTCCTAACAAAGTACTAAACTTCATTAGGAGTAAAACTGACAAATTCAGGGAAATGTAAAACTAAGGAAAGAAACCTATATACTATAAATACCAAATTAAAATCAAAGATTGCAAAAGCTGACAAAAAAAAAAAAAAAAAAAAAAAAAAAATCGCACATACTTGCCTGTTTTAATTTATCACTGCTTACCAGTAATGATAGAGGATATTTTGCCTGCTGATAAAGATAAATATTTTCTCTTATTTCAACCTGATTAGCCCTCACCATTTACCACACTTAAGTCATGTATAGTCAAAACCTCCCAAACAAAATCAGCTAGGATATCTTTAATATTTCAACTTCTTTAGGGAAGGATAAGATGTTTTTACACTTCACGTTAACTAGTTTTCACCCCCACCCTCCTCAAATCCATTACTCTATAGTGACCGGAATGAGCTGTAGAAAACTGAACTTTTGAAACTGAAAAAACAGAATTTTGAAGTGAACACACTGAGTGAAGATTACTCTTACATCACTGTTCCTTTTTACAATACTACTTGTTTACCCTGTCATTATATTACCCCAGATGGCAGCTGTCAAAAATACTCCAGATGATCCTATATCCCCTAACTTTTTCTTGTATTTTGGATTTAAAGCTTTCAACAACTTCAGTTTTTTTTTCTACATTCATTTCCCTTCCCACTGCTTATATCCACTTCCATTTTAATTACAGGCCAGATATTCTAAAGCAGAAGAAAAAAATCCTGTGGAGCCAGACTGTGGCTTTCTAGAACTTGGACTGTGCAATGAATGTTGGCTATATATTATAATGGGGTTGGAAACTATTTGTTCTACTCCCTAAGCACCGCAAAGACACAAGCTGTTGAGAATTCCTCTTATTGAGAGTTCCTCTTATTAACACCAGGGAACAACTGCATTTCAGATGCTGCAATATTATGGGAATATGTAGAGAGACAGTTTTCAATTATGCAAACAAGTCACAAGACTAGAGGAAAACCAAAACAAAACAATCTCACAAAAGGTAAAAAAAAATCTTAAATAGCCCAGTCCTTAACAGATAATTATATTATGCTAACGATATTTGATTGTTATTATATTAATATATTCCATTCAAAATCTATGCATCTTCATATTTTTCTTAATTAGCAGCACAAAGGAGCTCTGAAAAGTTAATGGAAAACCTTTGGTGATCATTTTCACTACATCTCTACCTCTTTGCTCATTCAGCCTACCATCTAAAGCAGGGGCACGCAATTATTTTGGGCAGAGGGCCACTTACTGAGTTTTGGAAAGCCATCGAGGGCCACATGACAGGCAGCCCAGGGCAGATTAATATTAATTTCTACATTTTTTAAGGGCCCCGTGGGCAGGATAGAATGGCCTGGCAGGCCGCATCCAGCCCCCGGGGCCACATTTTGGCCACCCCGATATAAGGTTTTACTACTTTTTCCTTTAGATAAAAAGTATTTGAAGTCATATAGAATTAGGGTTACTTTTAAAAGTTGAAAAAATTCTCACAGAAAGATAAACATGTTTCCTTACATTCTAGAATATAATGCATATTGCTCTTCTATTTTTAGGAATATTTTATTGCATACTGCATTCTGTCTTTCACACCAGCTTTCTCACATGAAACCCAAATGAAGGATTAAAATGTGGTTTAAGAGGCTAAGGTGTGAAAACAAGATAAAGAGGGGAGAGAGGTTATCCTTGCGAGCCAACATTGTTGGTGGAAGGTATTATTCTATATAAATCATAAAGTCTCTTAAAACTCATGGGAGTGACAGCGTAGTGGAAAGTAAAGGCAAGGCCATGGCCATTTTCTTGAAAGTGTTACTTTTGGAGTAATGTGGTTTAAAGACAACAGTAATCAGCTTCTTGGGGGGGGGGTGGCGGGGGGTCATCCTTGTGTTCACATAGTCAAATTATTGCACCTTCTTGCAGGATTGTGCATTAGGGGATTAAGGATATATTTCTGGCATTTCTAATGCACTTTTACAGGGTTACAATTTTTTAAAAGATAGTGGGGGGAAGAGGAAGCTTTTTTCTCTCTCATTCCTCAATCTAACCTTTTGTTGTATCTTTTGCAAGTGATGGACATTGGGCAGAGGTCTCTAGCGGGTTTCTGGGAAATGTAGTTCAGAAAGATAATGGGTTTTTAAAATTACTTTTTGCTTTTCAAATGTTAAGCAACACATACAAGAACTCCATGTTAGTCTCCAGTAAGTAACTGAAGCATGCTGACTGCAGATCCACGCTACTAGGAAATACAACACAGTGAATAAGATATCAAATTATCTAAAAGTTGATTAGGCATAAACCCTTACCCCTGAAATCAGTAGCTCTGAAATGAGATCAGATAAGGGCCACAGCCTGTTTCTTTCTACTACTCAATTTAGTGAGAGAGTCTGAAGAAGTGCTGAGACTAGACAAATATGAATATGCAGAGACAATAAATTCAGAACTCCTGTTACTGATACGTAACACATAACATTTCCTCCCTCATTTTAGCAATTGCAATGAAGAGGTGAGCTCCTCCTTGATGACTGAGATAATACAACACAGCTGTGTTATTCACAAGTGACTATGGTTGACTTTCCCTTGCTATAAGAAGGAATGTTCTGTCAGAGAGTCAAGTAACTCCAAGCTCTGGACATTTATATGTAGCCTGGATTCCTTGAGCTTGAACAAGTTATCAGCAAAACAAAGGACAACAATTCTGCTTTATGACAACTTGCAAGGTTTTGAAATTTATTTCGCTTCCCATATAGTGTGTGCCTTCCTCTCTGTCTCCAACTCTCTGTCTCACACCACAGTCTGAATGGGAAACTGGTCTTTGATGTGGAAAACCCTTTTTTGAGTCTCTGATCTAATTCAGAGAATCACCTTTATTATTAATTTCTCCAATTTGGAATTTGAACCTTACTCTCTCTACAGCTCAGGCCAGTCCTAACCACCCCATAACAAACAGCCCATGAGACTGCCTCTCTCCTGACCCAAATACAGTCCTCATAAAAGGTTAGTGAAAACCAACATATTTTGCAAAAGAATGATCTTGCCAAAAATTAATCACAATGAAAATATTCCAATCAGCCAAAGTTTAAGGTAATCTAAGTGGACATCTCAACTGGAAGCTTTTGTTCCTATTAGGCTATTTTAATTGGCTAGGAGAAAGCTCTCTTAAAAACACTGAATTTTCACCACAGCAGAAAGCCCTGACTGCACAGTCCCAAATCTGATGTCTGTGTGTTCTTGAACAGAACCTGATATTTAACACAGATAAGACAGACTTTATACCAAGCCTGGCAAAAAACATCTTGTGGTACCTGTTTAAAAGTTTGTTTTGACAAGCTGGCACAGTCATATCTGAAAATTTCTAATTTCTCCTAAAACTCAAGTTGGCTTCCTATTGGTTTACAAGAACTAGGTAAGTACTCTCCTTCCTGTTCCTCTAAGGAATGAAAGGGTTGTTTCTAAACTGGCTTTTTCCCCCTAGCCATTATTACTATGGAAATTTCTGGCCTATAATGCTAAACCTTACTCTGTGCTACCATGATGCTCGCTTGGATTTTTGCAAGTTTGGAAGGACTCTAGTACAGTGCCCCCAAAGAAAAATCACTCACTACAAAAATACCTCTACACAACCAATAGTCTATTCATTCCATCCAGGAAGAGCACACACCAACTGCAGAGACTTCCTCAGCCTGACAAAGGGTTTTTAAACCCAAAAGCTTGCTATAAATTTTTTTTTTCCAGCTATTTAAGTTGGTCTAATAAAAGATATCATATTCACCCAAATAACCTTGTCTATGCAACAAAAGCATTTCAGGTGGAACTATAAGTAAGCTTGTCACGGCGGGGTCCTCCAGGAGGGCCATGATCTCCTTAAGGCCCCTTCCCCTGTGCCAAGCCCGTCCAAGGGCACCCTCTGATTCTCGTCCTCCACGTCTTTGATGTTTATATAAAGTTTGGGAGGCTGCCTTATCCCCTCTTGGACGCGGTTCGTTGGGACCTCCGTCCCCGTGTACTCCCGGACTCCCCGTGGGTCTCACTGTACAATGGGTGCTTCCCGGGCACCCTAGCCTTATGGGCTATGCGTGGCTCCAACCACCCCTTATACCACGCCCCAAGCCTCGCAGCTGGACTAGACGTTGTTCGGTCTCTCGTTCTGCTCTCACGCCCCTCTCTCCAGGGCCTTCTCTGTACTGCCGCCTGGCTCTCGGGCCTTCTCGGTAATGTCGCCCCTCTCTGGGGACTTCTGTGCCCACTCTGGGACTTCTTGGTCAAGCCGCCTGTCTCTCGGGCCCACCGCACTGCTACCCCCTTTCTCCAGGGCTCACCGCACTACCACCCCCTCTCTCCGGGGTTTACCGCAATGCTCCGCCCTTCTCCGGGGTTTACCGCAATGCTCCGCCCTTCTCCGGGGGATCACCACGCCCGCACTGGGGCTTCTCAGTAGTGCCCCCTCTCTGGGGCTCACCATGCCCACACTGGGGCTTCTCAGTAGTGCCCCTCCTAGGGCTGGGGTCTATGCACCCTGTACGGCACGCCCTTACTGGCGCTGGGGTCCCCATGCTGCTGTGGGTCCCCTATGAGGCCTCCTCCAACCCCTAATAGCCTCACCCAAACCACCGGTGTAACAAACAACAAAAAAGAAACTCGAACCTCTTGACTACAACTTAAACATAAGCCGCCTGGCTATAACAACATTGCTTGGACATCTTCGAGCTGCCATCCTTTACTCTGCTTGAGGAGTACCTGCAGTTCTCACATCTTAACTCCACGAGCTCCTGCCCCTCTGGCTGCTGGCAGGGAACTGCTAGCGTGGCCTCAGCCCCTGGGCCTTATGAGGGCCAGGCCCTGCCCCTTCTAGTCAGCTGACCTTCTGGTTGCCCCAGCTGTGCTCCTTACTCCCTGCCAGGGCTCTCTCCCTGGCAGTTTCCCCTCTCTAGGAGCAGGGCACCTCTGTGCTCTGCGACAAAGCTATTCTAAATTAATCTCAGGCCCTCGGGATGCAATACCCAGAATGTACCTAAAGGTGACAAAACATTCAATGTGGTTTGTTTACTCAAACTGTGCAAGAAGTTTCAAGTAGTTGCCTTGCATAATTTGTAAGTAGATTACTTATCGGATGACTTTTCAACCTATAAGTGGCAATAGCCAGCAGGACTCTGCAATGCAATGCCTAATCTGTTTGGCAAGCATGAATAAAGAAGACTGAAGCCTTTTTGGATATTTTTTTCTGCCAAGTTATTAAAAGGAGGGCATGCTATGGATATGTACAAGAGGTGAAGAACAATATATTTCACTTATCCCCAAAATATTTCACTCATCCCCAAAACCCAATCAGTTTCCACAAAGTTGTAAAGTCTATAAAGCTGCAAAGTCAAGATGTGGTGAGATACTTCCACTACATTTCTCAGGAAAAACTGTTAAAATCTGGATAAAAATCAGATGACCATAGTAGTGCAAGAACCTGTTTTGATGATCTACATTTTCCTGCCTAAATTTTAGTCAGATTCATTAAGTGGCTACGTGTTTGAAAGTACTCAACCATGATGTACAAGTCTGACCCATGTTCTTGTTATTTGAGAACATTCAGAGAGGAAATGCTAGTCAGATTGTTAATACATGTCTTTGGGAGGGCATTTTCAGTACTACTTAAATACCCTGTGAAAGCATTTGCTAAAGAAACTGCTTTGTACTGGTAGTGTTACATTATAGCAGTAGATTGAATTTATCATCTTAATGGAAGCTTGAGATAAGGCACTATGGAAACATATGTATTTCTGGGATTTCCTGATTTCCTATCAAGCTTGCTTTTGATGCAGCACAGTTTCAGCAATTACAGTGACCATATTGGTTAATGATCCCTTTGTGGTGTCCTTGCTGATTCTTTTACTTTTATCAGTAGTTTCAAAGGCAGCTGATCACATGGTTTTGTTGACATACCAGCTGACACTGAAAGGTCAGATGAAGTAATTCTTGAGTGGCTCAATTTTCTGATCAAGTAGCCCAGAGGTTAGGTCTTGAACAATTGTGTATTACTCCAAAAATTCTTTGGGGTACCATAAATTCTATTTCATCACACCTCCTCTTCAACCTATATACAAGACTGTTAAGGGAATTAGCAACATAGTAAGCTTCAATAACTTCATCCCCAGACCTCTTATAATAAACTTGGATGGTGCAACAAGTAAGCTTCCATCCGTCTAACAAGGACTGAGATTTGTAGTTTACAGTATACTCAATAAAGCAGATTTTTTTTTTTATGGACTGAGACAAACAGCCAAAATAACTGGTGGAGGAAATAGCTCAAAATCAAACAAAAAGTTTACTTTTCCAAGTGTTCTCATCCAAACCTTCCTCTAAAATTATGAAAGCCACAAAGTAAGGACTGCTGATTGTTTTGTCTCACTGTATGTAGTAACATTCCTGGCAGGCTCTATTCCTTCTGCTCCTTCACAGAAGACTCTAAGGAAAGACTGACACAAACTTTCTCAAGGATACATTATAATTGTAAGTATAACTTTGCCAGTACACAGGAAGTCTTTTAGAGTGATGCCCCTGGCAATGTATTGAAGTTTGTGCTGTGTAATTAAACCAATGATGGTAGTAAGGAAAGAAAAAAAATGTGGAGAAAATTAACTGGCCAGCTATGGAAGCCATCTAGTGTTGAGACAGTGGTAGTAAACATTTAATACCGTTAAACATGGTATTATGGAGGACGGTTTGTGAAATATTTATTCCAGGGAATAAATGGGCAAAAAGACTCAAAGAAGGAATTGAAAAGGTTACAGCAAAAGTGGAACAATATTTCTGTCACCTTAGACTCCTCATTTAGCTCTCTAAACTACATTAATAAAGATACTGAGAACAAAACACAACTTTTCACAAAGGACATAGCTGAAAAACAGAGTCAGGACAGAATCTTAACAGTAGGAAGAGAAGTTACTCATAAGTGGAGTTCTCCAAGCATCTTTTGTCCATGTAAAATCAATTTGATCAAATAACAGCCTTTTTGCAACTATTTAGGTGGTCTAAAAATAAATACCACCTCTACCCAAAGAGTTTGTCTACCCCTATGCTTAGACCAATATGACTACAGCCCAGATCCTTGTTAGACCTCTGTTTAACTACCTTAAGCCTACGGGTTACTCTGGCTGTTGATTGACAGCCTAGGCACATTGCATCTGACCTGGCCTTTCCAATCTTCACAGCCTCCAGCTGTCCCTTCGATACCTAAATCCTCTAGTCCAGGCTCAGGCTCAGCTGCTTCTGCCTTCTCAGCCTTAGCCAGACTCTGTCCCTGGTTTTTGGGATCCTCAACCCTAACTTGCTCCTAGTTCCAGCCTCCCTGGTGCCCTTGACCTAGGGCATGGCTTTATGTTGGGTGCCCTTGCAGCACCCCTCTGACCTCCTTTCTTCCCTTTTAGCCACATCTGGTCCATCTATTATACAATAAATAAACATATAATAGCCCAACTAAAACACGTGCACACTGCCTTCACAAAACTAGCATCCCACAAGCTATGCCCCGCAGCGCTAAACCTCTCTCACCTCTATGGGTAGCCTCGTTTCTCTGGGCAGTGCTTCCCCACAGTCAGCTTCCCTGTGGAAGCTCCTTTCCCTGCAGTCTGCAGGGTCTGACTGCCACCTGGGCTCAGGGACAGTGCTTATGTGCCCCTGAGCCCCACCTCCTCTTAATCACCTGGCTCTTCTTTCTGGTTAGGGTCACAGTCCTCTCCTGGATGCCATCTGCCAAAACTCCCCCCCTGCTTGTGGCCTACATTGGCACAGCCTCAGGGCATGCTGATGAAGTTTCCTCTCCATTGTGTCTGAGTAACAGGGTTTAGGTCCCCTGTTACAAATATACTTGCACATAAAAGTTACACTTGTCTGCAGGATACTCAAAACACTAAAACAGTGAATAAATGAGAATTAAAAAAGAACCACTTTCTACATTAGGTTTACATCAATAAAGTTTAACAAAAAATTTTTATCAGTTAAATATTTGTAAGCAAAATAGGGGTTCATGTTTCAGCCTGTACAAACATGTTTATCAACCTATTCATTCACCTAAAACAATTCAGTTGGTTTTTGTTTGGTTTGGTTTGATTTTACCGTTTTAGAATAGTTTCACTTGAAGTATGCCCTACTGATTTATTGCAGAGCTGACCAACTTCTAAGTCCTGGGAGGACACATGCCCTAGGGGCCATACCAGCAGGAGTTGTATCCACACATGTGGGCACCTCACCCCTGCCCCCTTGCATCAGTTACTCCCTCCATGTGACCCCAGGATTTGCCCTCAGCTCCCTACACTGCTTCACTACAGAAAAATAACAGAGCAATTCTCCTGTTGCAAAAAATGCAGAAAGACCAAAGCAGGTAGGGTTCAAATTACACTTGGACTCTTGGTGGGGGGGGGTCTATGGCGGTGGCAGCTGGAAGAAGCTGGCGCTGCCGCCACCTGGGCTGCTTAGAAAGGTGTAGGACAGGCCAGGGGCTGACCAGCCCGTAGTGGGGAGGGAGTTCTCATCTCTTATGGGGGTGCTCAGCTGCCCTAAACTCCCCCATAATTCAAACCCTGACAGCAGGTCAGAATGTTTCTAACACTATGGATTTCTGTTTGAAATCTCGGGGTTTATTCTTGCACTCCTAACAGCGCTAACATCATCTGGCACCCTTGATAGTATCTCAGAGCACCCCAGGGTGCCACAGTACTTTGGTTGAGAAACACTGTTCTATTGTATCTTGCATCAGGCAACCAGAAAATAAGGAATGCATAATTAATGGTCACCTGTGAAAAGTTTAAAAAAAAACTGTAGAAGGCAGAGTAGATTTTCACCTTATGCCTGTGTGGAAAAATAACTGTTGCAGCTTTGCAAACGAACCATTGCTGATCCAGGAGTAGAAATTATTTTTCCAAGGTACCATACAAAACTCTAAAAACATCCTCTTTCTTTCCACAGCCTCATTGTTACTCAAAGTTTTGACCCTGTGGACCAGATGAGTGACATAGGGACGGTCCATGACCCAAATCAATCCCTGTGCTGCCCCTGCTCAGCTGGGATTGGCCAGATCGGTAGCCATCTGGGGGACAGCGATCACCTAATAATAGAATTCACCATAAGACATCGAGTGGGAAAGGTAACTAGCAGGGTGAAAGTGCTAGACTTTAGGAAAGCTGATTTCGATGAACTCAGGCGATTAGCCAAGGACGCACTGCAGAGTAGGAGTTTTGAAGTGGTGGGAGCCCAAGAAGGGTGGCTGTGCCTTAAGGAAACGATCCTTCGGGCACAAAGCGAGACAATCCCAATGCGAGGAAAAAAGAGGGAAAAGGGGCCAGGAGGCTTCCTTGGCTGACCAGAGAAATCCAGGGCAGCCTAAGGGCCAAAAGGGTGTGCAGGCCGGGAGCGGTCCGAGGCTTTTCGGGGGCGCGCAGCGCGGGCTGTGGCCAGCAGCCCTGGCACGTGGATCAGGGAAGGCAGGCGGCACGCTAGAATTAGGCACGAACGCTTAATGGTTGATTTAAGATTGTTTACTTATACCGTAGATGGTTGCGGTGCAGGTTGGAAAACTTCCAGGAAAACTTCGCTAAAGTCCCAGTTTAAGGACTCGGACAGAGCTCTGGATTCACTCACACGAAGTTTGCTAGGCTCCGTGGAACTTGTGCGCGCAGGGAAGGGTACGTCGAGGGATCGTTCGGTGATGGGGAGAGGCTAGAGGCTGATCAGACCCCTATAGCCTTCTTGAAATACACGCTGGGTCCGATAGGCTCCGCAGCGCTTAGAGATCTTCACGAGATGTGAAGTCTCCTCCTCCTGATGTTTGTGGAGTCCTCCAACTTGGGCGGAAACCACTCAAGCCTCTCATATGGCTAGCAAGCCAATTGCTAGCCGCCACGTAGGAATAATTTAGAACTGGCCAATAGTGGGGCACGAATCTAAATACAAGTGGCGGGAACTCCTTGCAACGTGCATTTCCTTTCTGCAGCTCAGAAATGCACCCTGCAAAGAAAGCTACAAGTGGTGGGAAATAATTCAGCAGTGCCGAAGCGCACGCAAACAAAAATCACACCGTTGGGTTGTGACAAAGGGGAGCACATAAAAAGTGGAAACAGGGAGAGATCACCAAAGATGAATATACCTCCTCTGCTCGCGCTTGTAGGGAGGCAGTTAGATGGGCCAAAGCTACCATGGAGCTGAGGATGGCATCCCAAGTAAAGGACAACAAGAAATTGGTTTTTAGATATATAGGGAGTAAAAGGAAGGCCCAGGGAGGAATAGGACCCCTGCTAAATGGGCAGAAACAATTGGTGACGGACAGGGGGGACAAGGCTGAACTCCTCAACGAGTTCTTTGCCTCAGTGTTCCTAAGCGAGGGGCACAACAAGTCTCTCACTGGGGTTGTAGAGAGGCAGCAGCAAGGCGCCAGACTACCACACGTAGACCCTGAGAGAGTGCAGAGTCACTTGGAAGAACTGGATGCCTTTAAGTCGGCAGGCCCGGATGAGCTCCATCCGAGGGTGCTGAAGGCACTGGCTGACATCACTGCAGAGCCAATGGCGGGAATATTTGAACGCACGGCGCACGGGCCAAGTCCCGGAGGACTGGAAAAGGGCTAACGTGGTCCCCATTTTCAAAAAGGGGAGGAAGGAGGACCCGGGCAACTATAGGCCAGTCAGTCTCACCTCCATCCTTGGCAAAGTCTTTGAAAAAATTATCAAGGCTCACATTTGTGAGAGCCCGGCAGGGCAAATTATGCTGCGGGGAAACCAGCATGGGTTTGTGGCGGGCAGATCGTGCCTGACCAATCTAGTCTCTTTCTATGACCAGGTTACGAAACGCCTGGACACAGGAGGAGGGGTGGATGTCGTATACTTAGACTTCAGGAAGGCCTTCGATACGGTATCCCACCCCATACTGGTGAACAAGTTAAGAGGCTGTGATGTGAATGACTACACAGTCCGGTGGGTGGCGAATTGGCTAGAGGGTCGCACCCAAACAGTCGTGGTGGATGGGTCGGTCTCGACCTGGAAGGGTGTGGGCAGTGGGGTCCCGCAGGGCTCGGTCCTTGGACCGATACTCTTTAATGTCTTCATCAGCGACTTGGACGAGGGAGTGAAATGTACTCTGTCCAAGTTTGCAGATGACACAAAGCTATGGGGAGAAGTGGACAAGCCGGAGGGCAGGGAACAGCTGCAAGCAGACCTGGACAGGTTGGACAAGTGGGCAGAAAACCACAGAATGCAGTTCAACAAGGAGAAATGCAAAGTGCTGCACCTAGGGTGGAAAAATGTCCAGCATACCTACAGCCTAGGGAACAACCTGCTGGGTGGCACGGAAGTGGAAAGGGATCTTGGAGTCCTAGTGGACTCCAAGATGAACATGAGTCGGCAGTGTGACGAAGCCATCAGAAAAGCCAATGGCACTTTATCGTGCATCAGCAGATGCATGACGAATAGGTCCAAGGAGGTGATACTTCCCCTCTATCGGGCGCTGGTCAGACCGCAGTTGGAGTACTGCATGCAATTCTGGGCGCCGCAATTCAAGGGGGATGCGGATAACCTGGAGAGGGTCCAGAGAAGGGCCACTCGTATGGTTAAGGGCCTGCAGACCAAGCCCTACAAGGAGAGACTAGAGAAACTGGACCTTTTCAGCCTCCACAAGAGAAGGTTGAGAGGCGACCTTGTGGCTGCCTATAAGTTCATCACGGGGGCACAGAAGGGAATTGGTGAGTTTTTATTCACCAAGGCGCCCCTGGGGGTTACAAGAAATAATGGCCATAAGCTAGCAGAAAGCAGATTTAGATTGGAAATTAGGAAGAACTTCACAGTTCGAGTGGCCAAGTTCTGGAACGGGGTCCCAAGGGAGGTGGTGCTCTCCCCTACCCTGGGAGTCTTCAAGAGGAGGTTAGATAAGCATCTAGCTGGGGTCATCTAGACCCAGCACCCTTTCCTGCCTATGCAGGGGGTTGGACTCGATGATCTATTGAGGTCCCTTCTGATCCTAGCATCTATGAATCTATGAAGATGAATAATACAGGGATTGGGACTAGGCTCCAGCACTGGCCAGATGAATAGTGTGGGACAGTCCATGGGCTGGACTGGGCCCTGTGCTGGCCCCTACTCTAACAGTATCAGGCCCTATACTTCCCTTCACACCCTACCTAGTAGACAGGACCACAGATTGCAGGGCTCCCCACAGATCTGTGGGGAGCTTCACAGGTTGGATGAGGCGCACCAGGGGCCAGATCTGGCCTGCAGGCCAGGGGCTGAACACCCCTGTTCTACCTCACTAAGTCAGCACAAAGCTCACAGCAGCAAAGATCTTCTCTGCGCAGCCCCGCCCTGCCCCGCAGTGCCAGGTTGCACCTGCTGCACTGCGGAGGCTCTAGGAGAGGGTAGCAGGGCAGGGAGCCCAAGCCCGCAGCAGGCCAACCACATCCACTTGTGCCCCATGCACAGATCTGGGGGGCACAGGTCCTTCCTGCCCCCTCGAGAGTGCACGCAGTGGCGGGGAGCCGCCCCCCAAGCCGAGCCCTCAACAGGCAGGAAGCAGGCAGTCAGGGGGAGGGGAGGGAGCTGGGGTTCACGCTCCACTCCACTGCAGCAGCTGCTGCCTCCTGTGGGTGGCAGATGGGGCTTGGGTGCTGTTGATGGCCAGGGTCCCCAGCCCTGTAACACCTGACAACTGGGGGCCCCCTCTGGCAGGGCTGGGTGGGCAGGGAGTCACGGGTGGGAGACGAGGGGTACCAGCAGGGCTGGGGGGAGTGAGGGGCCTGGACCCACTGTGTTCTATAAGCTAAGGGGGAACTCTGTATTTGCATAAGAAACCCAAAATCGGAATTAATTTTAGTATAGTGATGGAGGCTCGGGTAGGCTTCCACAATGCTTTAAAATTGTAAATATAGCGAGAAAACATTATATTCAACTGCTACCTATATAGTGGCCTTTCATTTTAATCACGGATTTGGGGTTTTTAATCAGAGAATTTACAGTTTTTTGTTTGTTTTTTTTTTTAAATCAGAGACACTGCGTTTTCTTTTTTAAAATCAGAGAATTTGCAAATTTTTTTTAATCAGGGAAAACCAGTATCCCTGCTGATGATTCCTCCTAACCTGGAAAGGTCTGAAATCTGGATTGCAAGGAAAAGAAGGGAACAATTTCCCCCAGAGGCAAGACTGAACATTTCTTATAGAGAATTCCTGTATTGCAGAAAGTGAATTTTTCTTGGAAAAGTATTCCAATGCAAAATTCCTGACCATCTCCACTGCCATCTACACATACCACTCCCTACAGTTAAATGAGACTCACTTTGTAAGTAAGCCTAATAGTTATTTACTAAACAGAAAAATGCTGTGACTGAAATTCCAGGTTCTATTCCAAGTTCTGAAGGGGATTGTATTTTAGTAAATGGAGACAAGTTTCTTTGGGTAACTCTGATATATTTTATTAGACCAACTCAATAATAATAAAATAGTAATAAAAGATATGAGATTTACCCAAAGAACCTCGTCTGCCTGTGTCCTTAGACCAACACAGCTATAACCTATACCTCTTTATAGACGGAGGCACTTTTGTCCTATCTATTCTACCATGTCCCCTTTTGTTCTTATTCATTCCCATTAGCCTCTGCTGGTACTTGCCTTTCCTGCATAGGTTTTCCAATACTAGACTCAACACATAAATGATGTGCTTCTTGACACTTGCTGTGCTGCTCACAGGATTCTAGACTGTCATGGAAGTGACCAGCACTAATGTTTGTTTAATTCTGCAAGAGCCAGCAGTATGGAAGAATGTGCACTAGAAATGTAAGACCTGAGTAAGTAAAGGACACAGAAGGATGACACTATATTGATTTGTATTTGAAAAGCTACTTTAGAAAAATCAGGGGCAGGTTTTTGGTTTTGTTTACAGAAAGCTTAATTAAAGTCTACAGAAATTGTATGGTTAATCCCCATGCTGACTAAAAACATCTTCCCCTCAGCTATGTTTTTCACCCCCTAACTGCATTTCACATGAGGCTCTTTTCACATTTAGATCTTTTCTGGCCTCTAAACTAGTAGTATCTTCTGAAGTAAAAAATACACTAGAAGAAATGTTTCTCAGTTACTTCCCTTTTAATCACAATGCAATTTCAGTATCCAAAAATTGATTTTGTTAAAGTTATGTGCCATCCTGTAGATCAGGAGTCAAACATATGGCCTGCGAGCTCAATCTGGCCCACAGAGCTGGGTCATCCCATCCGCAGACTTTGCCCCAACCCTAGCTGAGATGGTGGAATCTCACTTGCTTGGTTGCCAAGCACCTGAAAGCAGTGAAAGCAGCGGTGCTGGGGTCCCAGCAGCGTGGCAGGAAGAAACCTGATACCACAGCTCAGTTCCCACAGCGTAGCCACGTGCCCAAGATGTCAGGCTTTTTCCTGCTGAGTCCCGAACCAGCTGGAGATGGTGCCACATGTGCCGCCTGTCCTGGACTGGAGCGGACACTGTATGCATTGGATCCAGCGTGCAGGGGAAAGGGGTTTCCACAAGACTAGATGAGTTTGACACTCCTGCTGTAGATTAATAACCAGTGAGGAAATCACTGAAGTGACTCATGCTACCCTCAAGTAACCTTCAGACTGTTCTCACAGAAGAGGACTATAGTAGAATACATTAGTTGCTGACTCAAGCGGATGAAACAAATGTCTGCATTCCCCTCAGCATGCAGTATTCTTTCTGTACCATTAAATCTGATTCATTTGCATCATTCTGCCAGTATCATAAAAGAACAGATCAACATAACACACATTTCGTGTGGTTTCTAACAGTCTGTTCTTTTTGAATACAAATGAAGTAAGCTCTAACAACTTCATGTATAGCAACTTGCCTTTCAACCTCAGTAAGTGTTAAAGATTTGTTATCTTTATTTTTTGTACATTCCTGCACATGCTGTATGTACCAGCAATGAGTGAATTTCCTGATACTGCAACCCAGCAAAATGTTAATGTTTTGCATTAATTATTATTAAGAAGAGGCTAATGAAAATTGTGTGCTTACACCGAAGATTTAAAATATTTTTTGTCTTTGCACATTAAGTAAGTAAAATCTAACTTATCTATCCAGCCCCCAGAAATTCAATCAGTTCCTCACAGTATGTAGGTCAAATGTAGCACAAGTAACTGAGAAAGCACATTTAAGCGATGCCTTCAGAGAGTACAACACTAGGCAATCTGAATTTTGACAGTGAAATAAATCGGAGACATAGACTTGATTAAGAGCACAACAATTATGTCAATCCACACTGGACAAACACCGTAGTATAAGTAGGTGTCACTGAGGGGTACCTGCCCCAGGCGCCAAAGAATCATCCTCCACCTCTGCAGAGTCTGAGCTCTGGCAGCATTTCCATGTTGGGAGCTCCAGAAGTGTGTGACATGTGACAAATTCTAAATCTTACACAGCAAGCTAGGTATTTATCGCATTTTCTGTAGCTTGGAAAGCCAATGCAGATGCTGACTAGGTCCCTTCCTCAGCTGTAAAACAGGGAAGCAAAGAACTAAACACAAAGGAATTAGAAAGGTAGTTAGCAGTGTTAATCTGAGGTCAGACAAAAAGTGTTGATAAAGTAGGCTGTTCCCTGAAAACAGCTGATACCTTTCTGAAAGAACTGAAGAGGATTTCTTGTTTAGGAAGGTGCTTCCCCTCAGTACTGGATGATGTAAAAATAGATGTTAAGCATAAATCAGGGCTGTCCAAAAGGCAGATCACAGACCATATGCGCCCAACGTGGAGAGATCTTGCAGCTTCTAGACTCTTACCTGGCTGCCTCCCTGCCTTCACCCGTGCCATAATAGCAGCCAGCGTCTTCTCTTTTAGCTGTCATTTCCCATTCTCCCCCCAGAGGGGCAGGGCAGTGTGGCACATGGCAAAAGGAGATGAGGGTGAGTCTGGGTTTGCATGTGTGTGGGAGTGGGAACCCATTTGCTGGAGGAATGGGAGAAGGGAAAAGTGGGGAAATCCTACCTAATACAGCAATGGGACAGATGCCCATGTGGGCACAGTGCACCCTGGGGCAGAGGGGGAAAGCATCGACACAGCATATAAGCCAGGTGACCATGCCTCGCCTAGTGCATGCCACATGGTATGTGGCTCCTGGCAGCTTGTAAGTTGGACAGCCCTCTTTTACGTGAAGGAATCATGCCTTGAAATTAGTATTTATAAAATTTACAGAATGTTGCAAATCACATAATAAATAAAAATGGTGTGTTATATTATGTAAAGTACTTTGTATATGAACTGCACAGCCTGAATATGAATACACTGCTACTCGGTCAGTAGTATGCAGATATTTCAATACCATTTTTGTTCAAAACAAATAAATAAACGCTGAATTTATGTATTTGAAAGATACACACACAAAACATTCCTAATCTTTTATACTGTGCTCAACAAAACATTATGTGAATCTCTCTCATAAAGCTCTGAAGTAGAAAAGAATCTTCTTTCTAACAGACAGAGGAACAAATAGGCTTAAGTAACTTGTCAGAACTAAAATGGTAGCCCCAAACCTATGGGTTTGTAGTCCTGTTTCTAGCCATAACTAAAAGTTTTAAGTACACACACATACTCTTACACCCTACTAAAATTAACACCGCAAAATATTAGAACAAATCCTCAAACACTATTTTAGAAATTGCACAGTACATTGACAATTTGGTGATTATATATATTACCCCAATCAGAGTTTTAAAGGCTTATATATTACCCTGCAATACTGTAGTTGTTAGGTTGGACTGCATTATTTCTCCTGGGTTAAGAGGAATCTTGGTACCTGGGTGTCTGACTCTGAACAGAGGACTATCAATGGCCGTCAACTATTGAATAGCTCTACCCAGAGAGTACAATGAAGGCTACAAGAACAGAGATTAACTGTTAATCTACAGAAGGGTTGGAACATGCCCTTCAGAACGCCAGGAGGGTTGGAAACCTCAGTTCGACTCAAGGGTTGGATCATGTTAAGTCCCCGTGTAAGGTGTCTCAGACTGATTTTAAAAGGGAAACAGGAACACAAAACCATAAATGCATGAGGAAGAATCCAGTGACAGGAATAAAAGACTGCCCAAGAGAAACAGGGGTTCAGGATGGTCATGGATTACCTGAAGGACAACAACAAAAACCCTAAAGGCTCTCAGGAGTGCAGAAGAAACTCATGGAGACAAAATGAACTGTGGTGTTTGTTTGGTTTTTTGCCTACATCTGTAACATTTCTGCTTTTCTTTGAATAATATGTATATGGTTTTAGACATGCCTTTGCAAAGTCTATGCAGTACTGGCTTTAATTGTCAGGTAGCCTCCAGAGAGCCAACTACAAATGTGGACACATCTAAGGGAGGGGAGGTGGGGATGCAGCCACACCCCTTTGGCTATATAGTACATGTGAGGTGAGCTCTCTAAGTCACCAGTGCAGCTCCAGAATCCAGAAGGTGGAAACCAAGTCACTTGAAATGGAATATGTCTTGGGGCTTAAGGCTGTTGGACTGCAAAATCATAAAATTATAGGAAAATAGGGCTGGAAGGGACCTCAGAAGGTAATCTAGGCCAGGCATGTCAAAGATATGGCCCACTGGCCAGTTCCAGCCCATGGATCCCCATCATCCAGTCCTTGATGCTGCCCCAGGGTCACAGATTGGACCCTCACGCCACTATGGCATGGGGCTAGTCCAGGGAAAGAGCTGCCAGAGGCACATGGGGCTGGTCGAAGGCTGCTGGCAGTACCATGCTGAAGTGACCCTATGTTCAGGCCTTACTTGGCCCAAGGACCAGTCCAGCACTAATCTGGCCCACGGAGGCTGACGAGTTTGACATCCCTGATCTAGGCTAACTCCCTGCTCAGAGCAGGATCATCACAGACAAGTCACTGCAGACTAGTGTTTATCAAATCTGTTCTTAAAACTTCAAAGACTACATACATCTACCAGGCATGATACCCAAAATATGAAAAACACTGTTTAACTAGCCACAGGTAAAGTGGGGGAGCAAGAGAGAGATCAATGCTCTGCCACTGCAAGGACAGGAATTAGCTTGTTCAAACATGCTCAAGCGATCCAAGGAAGAGGATTCCTTAATCCCAAATTGTACCAGACAGGAAGTCTGTACCCCAGGAATATCTCGAGAAGCCAGATGCAGAACAGCATCTGGATGCTGCTGAGCTATTGTAGGCTTGGAAGTATGTGGATTCCAATGGTTGCATCCAATACAGAGGCCTGATGTTTGACCACTGCAGGGAACTTGGGCAGGTTTTTAACATATACATTCTTTAATTTTTTTAAATCACCTTAGCCTTTTAAACTACTAAGAGGGAGTACTGAGGAAGCATTTTGCTGTTAAACAAATGAAGTAGAAACAACATATATTGTACATCAGATGAAGAATATGCTTTTTCCACCAGGCAAGAAAAAGACATTTACTGCTTAGAACTATGGCTTAGGCAACACTATATAGTTTATCCAGCAGAACTGCGAGTGTTTGCATTCAGAGCACCCTATGAGAGCAGGATTCTTTCCCTCTGCCAGCAGTGTAACTGTATCTACCTAACTCAGAGAATACTCCTGGCATCACCAGTAACAGACACTGATAAACACACTGTTGCCTCCACAACTGCTGTAGTGGAAATGAGCATCTATGAACAGGCTCTAGTGGCTTCTGTCTGCCAACAGAAGCTCTGGTGACAGAAGAAGCCTACCATAGACAAGGCTGATACATTCACAAGCACACAACAATACAAACACCCAGTCTATGTCAAGCCTCATGAGATTTCAGAATATGAATTTGAGGTAATACAGATGTGCATATATAAGAGAAACATCCATAGGCTTATGTACCATAAGTGATGTAGCTGTCTTTGAAAAGTGGTCAGCTCACTGATGTTTATGAGAATTTTTGCTAGATTTTTCCTGAGGCTGTTAAACTGCAAACGTGCAAAGGCATCTTGAACAGTTTTCTTCATTCTGACCTTTGTTTTCTGTACAGAAATTTACATAGGTCTTAGGTAAAAGGATAATTATCTTCACAGTCACTGCTGTTCAAGATGTGTTGCACTTCTACAGATTCCATAATAGATCCGTGATCATCCAGTGCACTCAACAGAACAGACTTAGTAGGAGTACTTTTGGGACAAAGTAAGTACTCTGCATGTCTTCCTGCTTTCAGCATAGAAGCATAAAGCATCTGTGCCACCTCCCTCAGACTCCTTCATTCTACACAGAGCTACTTAAATCTGCTTAAAAGCTGGAAGCTGTTCTGAAGACATCTGCCAGCTTGATGGGACACTTAGAGACAGCACCTCATGTATTTATTTATTCAATTTATATGCCTCCCTTCCCAACAAGGGGCTCAGGGCAGTTTACAACAAATATGATCCAGAAAATGTGTTAATTACCAACGCACTTCTGAAGGGACTTTAAAGATGCCAAGTTCAGCCTGTACAGTCCAAGATATCCTAGGACTACCTAAGGGATTGCTTTTCCTTATGCACCATACTATACCTGCTGCGATCATGTAAGGTACTTATGCTGTATTCACTTCTATATAACAAAAAGGGGGATTGCTTGAAAAGCATTCATAGTTAGGACACTGGAGTACTAGAATACTCTTTGTTCTCTGTTGCAAAACAGCCCAGATTTTATGACCTTAGGAACAAGCTATATCACCCACTGGTTTTAAGTTTTGGATGGATATAAGGCAAGGATGAGGTACTGCCTGAGGTACCAAGGTATATTATATTTTGACCTGGTGCTTTGTAGAAGGATGAAGGATGACTAAGACTTGTTTTGATGTTGGAATGTTATACAAGTCTGCCAATAACTTAGAAGCAAGATATACTTTATTAAAATAAATAATAACATTTCTGTTGAATTCAAACAGAATTTTTAAAAGTCTGTATTCTCTTCCAAATGTTAAATGAATGTTACAGCAATCTAGTGGTGTCTTCCCAATTCTGCAGGCAACTGTAGAGGTTTTGCTGCTATATGGGAAACAGCATAGGGGTGGAATTAACCACGATTCAGAAAGCAATTTACATTTTACAAGCAGTTTAATTGCCGGCTACACGTTGCTGTTGTTGATGCTTCCTCTAGTCTGGAAGGTCTGTAGTGGAGTTCACGATGCAGAAAGATGCTTCTAAAACTGCAAGGGTGCAGGAGTGGGATATCAGGGCAGAGAACGCTTATTCTTCTTCCCCTTGTAATAGCTGCACATTGTTGAGTATGGGAAATCCCCAAACATCAAAATATCCAGGAGGTTCTGGAAAAAATAAGGGCCACCTTTCCTCTGAGCAACTATAGGGAAAGAGCAGTAGACCAAGATGACAGTATTTCTAAAAGCGCTCACGTATCTTTTGGAAGACTGCCTAAGGGGCTTATTGAAATTGGAACTCAGCCAAGAAGAGAAAAAAAAATTAGTTTTACTTCTATACTTAAAAGAGCATACACATTTACAGAAAAATTCACGTCAACACAAAGCTCTGCTCTCAACTTTTGTTAATAATTGTTTCTAGGCCTCATGGTACAAAGATAGCCTTAAAAATGCAAACAGGCTGGGGGAAAAAAACCAAAACTTTCAGATATTTTTATGAAGTATACAAAGTGACTTTGAAGGGTGCGAACTAGGGCTGTGCGAAGCTTCAGTCACCTATTTGATTCAGAGGAGATTCGGCCCAATTTGGCAGCTGAATCTCTGAATCCCAATCGAATCAGGAGACCCATTAATCTCTCCAAATCAAATCAGAAGCCTGAGTTGATTCAGAAAGATTAGACGGTTCAGCTATAGACACAGCTTTATATGTTTGTTCTATGTACCTCAAGGTACCAGGTGTGGCTCATGAACACTGAGATGGTAGGATGGATGGAGTGTCCCATGAGAGTGCAGGGGGTTCACCCGCGTGCTCAGCGGCAGACCCAGAAGTGGACCAGAAGTGCTTCCGGTCCACTTTCAGGTCTGCCGCCAAGCATGTGGGGGACCCCCCCGCCCTCCCCCGGCTCAGTGATCAGCCGCAGGGGCCCCCCAGACCCAGGAAGCACCAGTTGCCAAGCCAGGGAGCAGGGGGGTCTGGTCTGCTTCCAGGTCCGCCACTGAGCGTGTGGGGGACCCCCCCCGTGCTCCCATGGGATGCACCACTGCCCCACCATCTCAGCATTTACAAACCATGCCTGGTACCTCGAAGTATGTAGAAAAAATATAAGGCTGTATCTATGTCTGAATCGCTGATTCTCCAAATCAGAATCGAATCTTCAGATTCAGATTTGGGCAAATCTAACCAGGACCGTGATCTGAATCAGCAAAGGAAATCACTGTTCCCTGAATTGGGCCAAATCCGAATCAAAGACTGCCCGCTTTGCACACCCCTAGTCTGAACTGCTCCACTAATCTCAAATCAGAGCTTAGTGGAGTCCTGTGTTTGACTGACTACAGCCTTTCTCCAAGATGCAACAGAATACAGCAGTTTTGCTGTAGAATTGGCCACATGTTTGCAGCCAAGCAAACTGTTTTTTTTCCTGTTTCCCTGGATTATTACGAACTCTCTGCAGCTGCCCCTCACGCTCAAGTTGCACTGTAATTCAGTTGGTGGGAACATTTCTCCTTGCACTCAGCAGCAGAAGACTGAGGAGGAAGAATGAGGGTCTTGAATAAGGGAAGCTCAATATGTAGGCTTGTAAGCTGGCAAACAGTACAGAAGCCAAGGTGTCTGGAAGATGAACCAGTGAAACTGGCTACGAGTTACTACCTAGAATGGAAAAAGGGTCTGGGGTTCCAGGGCACCATGTAACACTGTGAGATCTGAAGTCAATACAGAATTATCATTTGGAGTGCATAATGAGAAAACAATAAAAATAACTCCAATTAGAATTTTAAACTATTTTCCCCCCATGAGCTACAGTTGTGCATTTGCCAAGTGCAGTAGGAAGACACGTTCTATATGGATAAAGAATAAATTAACATTCCACGCACTAGCTCCACGTTTTAAGGATGCTTGCCACAAAGTTTTATGCCAATCCATTTTCCAATGTGCACACTGTCCCTCCCTGTTCATACACAGGTAAAAATGTAGTACTGTTAGGGATACTGAAGGTTGATCTAGGATACAGTGTTTACCCTATGAACTTAATAAACTAATTCTTGGCTCCTGGGCAACAAATAGCTGTATTTTATGCATATGATATGGTCACCTCCTAAGTTTATGAAGCACCAACCAAAACGTGGCTCTTCTTCCCAACAGAGCAAATCAGGGCAGTCGAAAGGAGGACAAAGGGAGAAAAACAAGTGAGAATCAGTACCCATCTGCGGTTCCCTTAATCTTTAAGCCCCAGCACTGGCACAAGACAAGGCAAGCCTGGAGGTTGTTCTGATTTTTGCTAGTACCCTCCCCAATTTTAGTTTTTTTCAATTTTCACCAATATCCACAGGTTTTTTTCTGCTGGTACCTAGAACATTTTCAGAAATGTTGGTGTTGATTGGAGTCAACATTTAGGCTAGGGACAGACATTCAAAAAGTCTGAGCCTGAATGGATTCAATCTTTGCAGGTCAGTCTAACCTAGCTAGGCTAAATCACTTTGTAACTGCTCAGACATCCCAGATATGCAGGCACATGCCTGCAGTGGCTCAGGCTGGAAGCTGGGGGCACTAGAGCAGCCCTCCCTTGCACAGAACTGAGCTGAGGGGGCATGGCCAGGCCTGGCAGGACACTGATTAGGGAGGGGTCCCCCCCTTGATAACAGAGCATTTATCAGCTCTGTTATCAGCAAGGATTCTGGTTATCCATGATAAAAAATGCAAGCACTCTGATAAAAACCCCCAAATCCGTGATTAAAATTAAAGGCCCCCCACAGCCCTACTGGTGCCCCTCTTTACCCCCACAACAGCCCTCCAGCTCTGCTCGTGCCCCTTGCTCCCCACCCACAGCCCCTGCCCACTTGCCCTGCCGGAGGGGGGGCCCAGCTGCCAGGGCTATGGGACCAGGGACCCAGGTCCACAGCTCCCTACCCCCAACAGAAGACAGCTGCAGCAGGAGCACAGAGCCAGCTCCCCTGCTGTTGCCTGCGACTGACTCGGACAGGGGTGGGACTGGCTCCTGGCAGCCGTGCACACTCCCGGGGAGCAAGGGGGACCTGCATCCCTAGATCTGGGGGCAGGCTCCCTGTGGGCTTGAGCTCTCTCCCTGCTTCCTTCCCACAGCACTGATATAGCCCTGCAGGCAACACCCAGCATAGCTGGGAACAGCGGGGCCGTGCCAGGATCTCCTCACCCCCCACCGCACCTCCTGTGCCTGCCACTGCTCTGAGTGGTGGATCCCCACATTGCTTCCCTCAGTGCAGCCCCGCATGCAGGAGGCTCACCACTGGGGTGGCGCAGAGCAAGCAGCAGCTAGGAGATCCCCGCACAGCTCCTCTGTCACAGCTGTGCCAGGTTGTGGGGAGGGGAACAGGGTGGCAGATCCCTGCTGGCAGATCCTTGCTGCCCTGCTGCTTCAGTTTTACCTGCCCCCAGCCGGGCACTCCAGCCGCAAGCAGGGAAATACGGAGCCAGCCAGGCACTCCATGCGTTTCCTCAACACTTTGCTTATGGCCAGAGTGCATGGCCAGCTCCACATCTCCCTGCTCACAGCTGGAGTGCCTGGCTGGGGGCACGTGAAACTTAAGCAGCTATAGCAGCCCTTAAGGGAAGCTGCACGTGGAGGCGCCAGGCACTCTGTATTTCCCCAACACCACCCCGCTTCCTCAGCCCCCAACCAGCTTTCACACCAGCCCTACCCGCAACCCCTCAGGCCCCTGAAAGTCCCACTTACCAGTTCACAGGCTCCAGGAGGAAAGTGAGCCTGACCTAGGCCTTGTGACTGAATAAAAGCCTCAGGCTCTGCCCTTTCCCCTCTGCCTCCCCCTCCCCCTGCTCCTCCGGGCAGGGTTGGGGGCTTTCTCGCCCTTTTTGCAAACAGCTCTTGAAGACTGGAACTTAGCCAGCCTGCAGAGTTCTTTGCAAAAGGGGGAAAATCCATGGGTTTCTCTGCTAAAAGGGAAAACCCATGTTTTCTCTGATAAAACCAGGAAATCCATGGTTTTCTCCATTTTTCCATGGGAAATGGAAAACCCGGATCCCTGGTTATCAGCATTTAATACCCCATCAGAAAACAAAGCCTTGCTCATAACAAGCTCTAGCTTTTTCCAAAGGAAGGAATGCAGGGACATTAACATCTGAGCTGTTGATTACCTCGAAAAAGCCCTAAGGAGACAATGCCCTATCTACCTTACACAGCATTACACAGCATATTAGCTAGCATACCACATGCTGGCTACAGTCTGTGCTGTGGGAGAGAGGAGGAAGGAATCTCTGCTTAAGCAGCAAGTGGCAAGAAGGATGGGGAGTGGGTACAGGGAAGCCAGCAGACCCTGCTGTGACTACAAGTCTCTGCCAGAGCTGCAGCCAGGGAACAGATGGGTGAGGCCAGCTCTGCGGTGGAGCAGAGAGCCCCACCCAGCCCAGAGAGCATGCCGGGATGCTGGGGGTGTCTGGTTTATCTTAAACCAGCAAGCGGTCTGGGACAGACATTGCATAAACCAGTTGGACCCAAATCAGTTAAACCTGATTGAATGTAGTATCAGACTTATCTCAAACCTGTTTCAGCCATTTTCAAACTGGTTTGTGTGCACTGAACATCTGTTCTGTTAGAAGTTTAAACCAGTGTCTGATCACTTAAACCAGTTTGTGTGTAATGTCTGTCCCTAGCCTTATAGAGCTACAATGATGTAAGCAGACACAAATACAGAAATACCACTGAGTAGAACATTAGACCTTGCTTAATTTGACTAAGAAAGCAGCAGCACTTTGTCTTCTTTTTCTGCGTGCTTCACATGAAGTTTGGTGGGATGACACTGGTCATTATGAAGCTCAAATGGACACATGGTCAGATATTTATACACGAATGGCAGAGACCCAATACAAGGTGCGCTGCTTATTCTACTAAATAGGCTGGTATACAATCTTATCTGTGCCAATAATTTCATCTGTGTTGAAGGAACTCCAAGTACTTCTATCATTATAGACCGTGAAAGTACTAAACCAGCCAAGGATGTTGAAATCAACCTTCTCCAGCCAGGGCAATAATGTAATGGTAACATGCCAAGACATGATTAAATACAATTCACTGGGTATTTTGATACTGACATGGGGAAACAGGTAGTTGTGGAAAGAGGTTGAGAATGATCAACTAAGAAACCAACTCACTGAGTTCTATTATGGGAATAATCTAATGCAAGGGTCAGCAGGAGGACGGGGGGTGAGGGGAAGGCAGTAGGAGGGCATGCGGAATGACCCAGTTCAGGTATTAGGTTGCGAGGCATTAGGATCCAGCTGCTGGCACCGCTTCTTCCTGTCAATCAGCTGCAGCATGGCACAGTAAAAGCCCTCCTCTGCCAGAACCCGTGCTGCCCCACTCCAGCTCTGACTCCAGTGCAACAAGGGGCTGAGTTCGCCATGCAGTCCATGCAGCAGTGGAACACGGTGCAGGGAGAGCTTCCCTCTGCTGGAGCCCCAGGTGACTGACAGTGGTATGGCACAGGAAGAGCCCTCCCCCTGCTGCCGAAAACCATGGCTCCAGAGGCCAGATCCAAAAGCTCCTCAGGCCAGATCCAGCCCATAGGCCACAGTTGCCAACCTTTTTTTTTTTTTTTTTTTAAATGTATGAGCATTACTGCATCAGTGACACACAACCAGAACTTGCATATAACTATGCTTCTCAAACTATGCTGATCATATGGTTAATCAAATTTTTCATTAAGAACTGTGACTAACATGCATATATTCTCTTCCTCAATCTAACAAGCTCATTTACACCAAACTGAGACCATAAATCACCTGATGCAAGATGTGACATACTGTGCATTTCAATTCAACACAGATATTCATATTTACATGACTACATAACAAGGAAGATGTTCATAGTTGTCTCCAAAGACCATTCATTATCAATTAGATTTTATTCTACATAAGTCAACTGCTAGAGTGCTTTTCCCTGTACTCAAAAGCCAACTAAAAGCACCGTCACTCCTATAATTGTACCAGTCCCACTGCCTTAGTTTGTTAAAGGATGTATATGACTGGGACCCCCAACTAATTAAAATAAAGTAGTGCAGCAAATCTGATGGCCCTAAGTCCCAAATTCCAAGCAAAGTTGGTTTTCTGGGTAATACATGAGGATTGGCATTGCCTCAGGTTCTATTTTTTGGAACTTGCCTGTTAGAAATGCATGAGTTGTTACCTGACTAGAATACAGCAAAGCCTATTTTAACAGTGACACATGAGCAGCACTTTCGTACCTCGTAAGTGGGGATCTGGGTCTTCCATTCACCATGGAAAAAAAAAGGGTAAAACATGGATTTTTTCATTTTAAGCAGAAAAATGAAGGAAACGTTAGGTTTCTCCTTGAAGGCTGGCAGAGTTCCAGCCGACAAGGTGCTAGGAGGAGTGGGAGGAGGGTGGTCAGGCATGGGGTGCCACATGTATGTATGCATGCACACATGCACGTGGCAGCCAGGCAGCATGAGAGCAGCTCCCACAGCTCCCCACAGGCAAGTCTAGGGGGCGGGGGGATTGAGGCCTCCATAGTCAAGGAGGGCAGGAGATGGGCAGAGCTGGTGCTGCAGGCACTGCCCAGCCAGCATGGTGTGTGGGTCCTGGGGTTTGGGGCCCAGGGCAGGAATACGCAGCCACAAGACCTGGATGGGAAGCGGGATGGAGCCATGGGCAGCTTGTCTGGGGGGCCACTGCACACATTCCCAGGGGGTGCATGGGGGATGGAAGTACCTCTCAGACTTGTACACAGGGCAGGGGCAGATGAGGGCTGGCCACTGCAGGCTCAGGGCTCCTTAACCTGGTGCCTTCCCCTCAGGTCCTCTGCGGCCCAGTGGGTGGGATCCAGCATGGCAGGGCAGAGTGGGACAGAGAAGCTCGGTGTTACCCCTGGGAGTGGTGCACCCTGCCTACCCGGCAGCAGTGGGGTGCACAACTCCACGCTCCCACCCCCACTGCTGCCAGGAGAGCAGGGATCACCTCCCCATGGTGGCACGGGGCTCCCTGTGGTGGCACCAAGCCTCCCTGCCCTGCTCTCCCCTCCCACAATGAGTCCCACCCACTGGGTCACAGAGGCCCCAGAGGAAAGGCAGCAGGACAGAGAGCCCCAAGGCCACAGCAGCCAGCCCATATCTGCCCCACCCACAAGTTCTGCTCCAGCCATGCCATCCGTGGTGGAGGGGGAGCCAGGCTCCACACACTACTCTACTGCAAGTAACACCACATCAGGGCCAGGGGGCTGTGGATCAAGAGTAAGGGGTGCCAGCAGGGCTAGGGAGCCATGGGTTGAGAGTGAGACAATGGCATGAGCAGAACACCAGCATATCAAGGTTGTTCAGCGTGACTAAGCAGTGAGGAAGGACAGCTGCAGCTGGACCCACATCCTGATGAGCAAAGAGGGTAAGGGGAGCTCTGATTTTCCATGATAAAAAGCCCAAAATCAAACACCAAAATTTACAGATATTTAGAACTCATTTTATTATAATGACTGAGGCACAGATAGGCTTCTAAATTGCTTTGAAATTGTAAATCTATCAATAAAACATTGTGTTCAACTGATACATACATGCATACATAGTGGCCTTTCATTTTAAGAGCATTAAAAAAAAAAAAACACGTAGTCTGGGGTTTTTAATCAAAGAATTTGTCAGTTTTTATCAGAGTATCAACAATTTTTAAATCGGAATCCTTGCTCATAAGGACAAAAGGAACTAATGAGAGTATTTACATCAGACTTGCTACATAATGCAGGCACTAATACTTCCCTGAACTACGGTAATTCCGGACGTAATTCTGACATACCAGAGCAGCAGCTCTCAACCATTTTAGATTCAAGGCATCCCTCAGAAAATGCTAGCTCTTAGTTTTTACTCATTTTGACTACAGAAAAATAATAGAGCAATTCTTTTGTTTCAAAGAACTAAGAAAGACCACAACAGGTCTGAATGCTTTTGACACTATGAATTCCTATTTGAAATCTCTAGGTTTATTTTGTGAATCAAGTTTGCACACCTAACAGTGATAATATTGCATGGGATTTCAAGGAATTCTGGTTGAAAATCATTGTACTACAGTATATATAATTTTTAAGAAGAGGGAAAAACCATATTCAATCTTGATTTTAAATTTCCAACGACTTAGAATCCATTACAACCACCCTTAAAACCATTCCAACATTTAACTAGCGCAGTGTTGAAAAATTTTGCCTCATTTGTCATCTGAATTTGTAGTGTCAGTTTCCAGCAATTAATCTTGGATGCTGAATTTCTAGCAGCTTTCATTATATAGTATGTTTTCTATTTTATATATAATTATTGTGCCCCTTGTCTAAACCCTCTCCAGTTTACCATTAACATCCTTGAACTGTGGACAAAGGAACAGAATACAGCATTCCGGTAGCACTGACAGCAGTGCCAATATTCAGAGGTAATAAAACATCTCTTCTAGCACCTGGCATTTCTTTGGGCTACAGCAGTCATCCTGGCATCATTAGCTCATGTTCAGCTAATTATCTACCATAACCTAAGTTTTTCAGAGTTACTGTTTCCCAGGATAAACCCTGACCCCATAGGCATGGCCTCCACTCTTTGTTCACAGCCATTTAACTTTGCCACATGACCATATTAAGAAACATATTTTGTTTGATTCCAGCTTAGAGTTCAAAGTAGCTTTGTATCAGGGACTCGTGCTGTTTCTTACTTACCATTCCCTGAATCTTTGTCAGCTGCAAACTTTATCAGTAATAATTTTGTTTTCTTCCAGGTCACTGATACCGTTGATGGTAAAATACTTTCCATTCCATCATCCCATGTCATGAATAGGTCCCTGAGAAAATTGCAATTTTGTGGACTGCACGAATACCATGATATTAACCCCACACTACGATTTTTAAGGACAGTGTTCCAGCCTGCAAGGGGAAACCTCAACTTTTGCAGTGTTCCAGCCTGCAACTGGCTGCTGGGGGCATGGCCAGGATGCAGCCAGATGAAGGTAAGTGTATAGGGCAGGGACGGGCAATTATTTTGGGCAGAGGGCTGCTTACTGAGTTTCGGCAAACCACAGAGGACCGCATGACAGGCAGCTCAGGGAAGATTAAAATCAATTTTCTAAAATTTTTAGGGGCCCTGCAAGCCAGATAGAACGGCTTGGCGGGACGCATCCGGCCCCCGGACTGCATTTTGCCCACCCCTGGTATAGGGAGGGAAGGGGGTTTGGCGGGCCAGAGCTTGGGGACTGTTGGGGGGGGGCGGGGCGGTGTATGCGTGTTTGCCATAGGTAGTGGAAGGTCAGGGCTAATGGGGCTTAGCCCCCCCAAACTTTTCACAGCAGCCAGTGACAGCAGCAGCACCACAGCACTGCCATCCCGCAGCACCCGGCAGCACTCAGAGTGCATCCACTCTTCCAGTGCCGCTTACAGCCGCAGTGCATGCCGGCCCTGAAACAGCCCCATGGGAAAGAGAGGCGAGGGTCAGGCAGGGTTCAGCCCCCCCCGAATAATATTTTACCCCACTGCTAATGCTGCTTGCTGCACATGGAGCATACATGTGGGTAAAGTATAATTTTTCACGGAACATTCAAAGAACCACCGGGACCCATTTGCCAAGATCAATAGTTCCGTAAATATTCTGTGAAAAATGATATTTTACCCACTCACGTGCTGCGAATTTTCTATAAGAAATCTGTGATCTTTTCAAGACCCTAGTCATGACTACATCATCTGGCTTTTTCCCCAAACGAAAAACATCTCTCAAATACATTTGCTCTTCCTGGATATATGAACACAAATTCATCTACAGCACAAGGACAATAAAAGGCTGATGACAAAAGTCACTAAACTAACCTGCAGCTGCAGGTTAACCAAACAAGTAGATGCACCTGAAGTACTTTTGTGTTTCCACCTTAGTAAAAACTGTGGAAGACTTCAATCTGAAGGTTGAGAATATGGACCAATCTGGAGAATTTTAATAAGGATTATACTGCCCAAAAATGTAATAAAGGTCTAGCACTGGTACCAATTCTAAAACTTCTACTTCCAGATGCCATCAGGATCACTCCGTGAAGTAATTTATTTTGAAAAGAATTTCTGGAGAGGAATGGGAAGAGGAGTGGCATTTCAGCAAATTCTTAAACTACCTTTTTGATAAGCAATCAGAGCCCAAGTTGAAAGAAAATAAATATCCTGACATTTCCACAATATTGTAAACAGACAGGAGATTAAATAATTAATTCTAGGTCTATAAACTACAATAAATCTGAATTTTCTTACCCATTTAAGCATTTTCAAGATTTTTACAACTGAAGACACCAGAACTGGGTCAATGAAAATACTGTGATTGTAGTCTCCCCATACTGGGGACACGGAGCTGCTGATAGGTGGCTCTTCCACCTCAGCTTTAGAGTGTGCTCCCTCTCCCTTGGCCCAACAGAGCTCAAGTTGGTTGACCTCAGGGCATACTGAAAAGCATATTATTCCAGCTTTTGAGGTAAAAAAGAGATAGCTGTGAGGCAAGTTTAGGGATGGAAACTGGTTTCCATTCTTTATTTTGCCCTGCTACAGAACACAAAAAGGGCAGATGCAGTATCTGGACCCAGCATCTCTCACCCTGATAAACTAAGCTATAGGACTTTTACCTATGATAAAAGGATTTCTGAGAAGACTCGGATACCCGCTTTCTTGCAAAGGAACCTGAACCTATTCCAGGGGGGAGGGATGGAGGGTAATTATTTCAGCTCAATCAGTCTCTGAATCCGCTGCTGTTCCTCCCAAGACTTCACGCTTTTATCCAGGAGAGGAAAAGTTAACTGCTCCAAATGTTAAGTGGGCACTAGCTTTTTATATAAAAAGTTCAAACTTTAAAACTCACCTAGAATATTAGTATCATATAAGGAAATAATCACACACTTCAGGCCATTACAACTTGGCACTTGTAAAAGTTGCTCCCACTGATGAATGCTATAAGCTGGCTGCGAAAATCATCCTGCCAGCAACTGCAAGTTTTTGCTTTCACAATTATTTTAGTACTAAAATATGATGCTCTTCATTGCCATTTTCATACACATTAGTGGACACTCAGTGATACATAAAATATTAAAGACAAATTTAAAAACAGCAAAGAAATCTTAAAGCTGTATCTGATGCAATCTTTTTTTCAATTATGCGTAACAATAAGTAATTATTACAATTTTACTACTTTCAGGACCAAGCTTAGAGCAGATGCTCCAATACCCAATTCATCTCCATTCAGCTAGCCAGTAAATACAATATTTCATTCAAGTTACAGCGGTATCAAGACAGGGTCTAAACCAAACCTATAGCCCGCAGAGCCATATAAGTCTGTAGACTGACTCCAAATGCCATGTGGGGCTGGCCCCAGCCCCGTACATTACATGCAGTGTGCAGGCTTGATCTGATGTCATACGTGCTGCATGCAGCACCTATGCCAAACAAACTCTGCATGCTGGCTCCGAAGTTAGCCCAGACTGGGCCATGCCAAAGTCAGCATGCAGAGCTGGCATGGTGGAGAGCTGCATGCAGCATGAACCCTGTGCCAGATCCCTAAGCTGCATGCAGCATACATCCTGTGCCAGCTCCTTGTACCACATGCAGCACACACCAGCCCCAGAGCTTGTGCTGCATGTGCCACATGGGCTTGTCTGAGTGCTGCATGCAACACAGGGAATCCAGGGTGCGAGCTACATGCAGCGGCCACACCAGCTGGCTCTGTGTGCTGGCTCTAGCACATACGGGCAGCATGGGACCCAGTCTGGACTGGCCCTGGAGCCAGCACACAGAACTGGTCCTACATGGATACTAGGCCTGTGCAAAGCTTCGGTCACTGATTCAATTCAGCAGAGATTCAGCCCGATTCGGTGGCCAAATCTCTGAATCCGAATTGAATCAGGAGACCCTTTAATCTCTCTGAATCGAATCAGAACCCTCCAAACTGATTCGGAAAGATTCAATGATTCAGACACAGACACAGCTTTAAATGTTTTTTCTACATACCTCTAGGAACTAGGTGGCTTGTGAATGCTGAGATGGTGGGGTAGATGGAGCATTCCACAGCGTGCTAGGCCCAGGAGCAGATCAGAAGCACTTCAGCCCACTTCTGGGTCTGCTGGAGAGCACACAAGGCCCCCCGCCTGCCTTCCAGCTCCGCGATTGGCGCCTCCTGGGTCTGGGGGAGCACCCGGGGTCTCCCCGCGGCCAATCGCCGAGCCAGGGGGCCCCCCACGTGCTTAGCAGCGAACCCAAAAGTGGACCAGAAGTACTTTCAGTCCACTTCCGGATATGCTGGGGAGCGCACAGGGGAGCCCCCCTGCGCTCCTGTGGGATGCTCCATCCACCCCACCATCGCAGTGTTCACAAGCCATGTCTGGTACCTCGAGGTACGTAGAAAACAACATTTAAAGCTGTGTCTATGGCCAAATCACTGATTCTCTGAATCAGCATTGACTCTTCAAATTCGGATTCAGCCAAATCGAATTGGGGACAGTGATTCAAATCAATGAATCAAATCACTGTCCCCGATTCGGGCCAAATCCGAATCAAATATGGCCCGTTTCTCACACCCCTAAGGGATACCAGATGCCCCAGACACCCTCTACTGCGTGCAAGGCTGGGTCCAGCCTGCACAGACCCAGCCTTGGGTCCAGGGTGGGGTCAGTGCATGCTGCATGTGGCGTGCAGGGTGGACCTGGAGCCTCTCCCATAGCACAGACCCTCCTTCCAGGTTAGATTAATTTGATAACGCTGATCTAAACAGTATACCATCTTCACTGTTAATTGTAGAATATTTGTGCACCATTTTAAAAAACTTTTTTTTATAACCATCTTGAAAACAAATTCTATCAATACATTTATATAATCTCCACAGAATTCACCAGGTAAGAGTATGACACCAACAATGCATTATGTCTCATAACTCAAGACAAACTTGAAATTAAAATACTGGATCAGAAGTCCTGCATTGGTTCAATTATAAGCTGACCCTGCACAGAAGCAATATGAAATGTTCAGGTTTAATTACTGGGGGGAAGGAGGGGGGGGCGGGCAGAGGGAGAATGGGTTTTTCCTTGAATAAGTTGATAACTACTAATGAAGTCTTTGAACTACAATTGCCACTACAAAATCCCACGGGATATTCAAATATCCAGCAAAAGGACATAAGAGGTAAAATTTACTAAATATACCAAAATACAAATGGCACTGATAAAATGTCTGATTTGGTATGTTTTATTGAATGCACCAAAATGCTGCAAGTACAAAAAGTCAAGACCGAAGGGGCCTGTTTATCGGTCTACCCTGTGTATAAGGTGTGTGCAACTGTTGTGGTTCTTTTGGAGGAAAAATAGGGGAGATATGATCAGAGCAATATAATAGTTTTTAGGATACATGCATGATGCACAAAAATGTGCAAGGAAAAGTTAAATTTCTACATATAACTGTAAAATGTAAGTTATAGGAAGTTTTCCATAAAATAGTGACACCCACTTAACTACCTAATGCAGGGGTGGGCAAAATGCGGCCCACGGGCCACATACAGACCACCAGGCCATTCTATCTGGCCCACGGGGCCCCTAAAAAAATTTAGAAAATTAATATTAATCTGCCCCTAACTGCTTGTCACACGGCCCTCAATGGCTTGCCAAAACTCAGTAAGCAGCCCTCTGCCCGAAATAATTGCCTGCCCCTGACCTAATGGATAGACTATTTCTTTCAGAACAATTAGAAAGGGGGACCACTATGACTAATAGAAGACAAATGCTTCATTCTGCCAACAGGGGATGTAAGGTCTCAGACAGAAGGTCCCCGAGAAGTGAAAACTCTGCTATATACTGTGTTAATGATTCACCTGCTTTGTAAATGAAAAGCCAAATTCACCTGAGGTTAGCTCAGGTCAACCACCATTCTCATGGTAAAACATTAAACACTACTGAAGAACACTATTTTTCACCAAATCCAAATAAGAAACACCACATGTTCCAACTTAAATGTGCAACATCATCATCTGACTCAATTTAATGCTTTACCATTCAACTCATTTATAAATTTAATAGGTCAGTGTGTTTTTCTAATGATAGCCCAATTTCATGCATCTATTCCCCTAAGATGATGTCGTACAGCCTGAAGTTACAGTTCTTACTTTTACTTTCTTTGAGGCAAAATTAAAATATTAAATAATGTTGTAACAAATAGTGCAAGTTAATAACATGTATATATTTTCTGTTAAAGTAAAACCGAACACAAATCAGACTAAAATTTCAAGGAAGGAAAAATTAAGAAAAAATCTCTGCTCTTTCGTTGTATATTCATATAGTCACTTCTCCATTTATATGGGTCTTTCACATAGCAATGAATGAGAGGAAAAGAAAAACAGTGCAACTGAAAAACCACAACATTTGGTAGCGGTATTACATTTCAATACTTGAAACCAGATCTTTTTCTAAAGCTGACTTGTTGACTGTCATCAATTTTTGCAAAACACCCTTGAAGAAGGAAACAGACCAACTTCAGTATTACCTTTTGATTTAAAAAATGTCATTAAGATCATTCACAGCTTTTTGTTGCCTACTCAACTTCCTGATGTAGACAGGGGCTGGAAGATTCTTGCTTAGATCAGTGGTGCTCAACCTCCTGCTTGCAGGGCTCCCCAGGGGTCCAGAAATTGGGCAGTGGGAGAGCTGTGGTAATATTAATTGCCACTGCTTCCAGAGACTGTTCATGGCCAGATCCAGTGCGATGGACTGAGCCAACATGCCAGACTGCAGCCTCGGACTGACCCTGGGTACTGACCTCATGCTGGATCTGAACTGGGGACTGGCCTTGCACCCTTCACAGGGCCAGAAAGTTGAGTACCACTGGATTTGACAATATAGAAAAAAAAGTGATCAAAGCAGCATGCTTTAGAAGGGATTCTGAAGTCATAGAGGGATAGAGGAACTGGCTTTCCCACATAAAATAAATCTGATGATATAGCAATGGAAGTTAAGATAGTAGGAAGATGCTAGCTCCTAAACAAGCATCCTCTAGAGTGGAAAAGATCCCTAACACTTTTCTCAGTGCTTTAACAACCTTAAGATTCCTTCTTCCTTCAGCTCTCACGGTGCATAACTTAGTGAGGCAGAAAAACAACAATGAACCATTTCTGCAAATCACAGTCTGGGATTTGGACTCTGTTCACAAGTTGCTCCTCTGATCTCCCATTCAGAATGTTTTATTTTGAATTCAAGTCTGGTCAAAGATCACTTTCAGAGTATTTTCACAGATAAGTATCCAGCTTTGACAAGACACACTCTACTTCAACCTATTATGCTGGTGTGCATGCAGGGTCACTAAAATATCTACATGCTTCAAAAAAGAAGCTACACAGCATTCAAGACATGATTTATGATGCTGAAAATAAATGTTCTTAATATCATATGGCATGTTAGAATTTTGTGCTTGTTCCCAGCACACAGACAGTAGTTCTTGCAACAACTAACTGCCTTAACCCGCACCTCCCTGATAGGACCAAACGCACAACATTTGAGATATGGAGGCATACAGTTCTATCAGTTCCCTATTTTCAAGAAAAGAAAGAAAGAATTAAGATGTGCCCCTAATCTGCTGAGAAGATATAAAAGGAGATAAAGGAGACTGGATGGTCACCTTGTTGGGATCACCTGACCCCAGTTGTTTTCCCTGCCTAGTGCAGGCAGGGCTGGACCTGATGATCTTGTGAGGTCCCTTCCAGCCCCTTACAATCTATGAATTTATAAAAGTGCTGAAAGGTCAATGTAAATAAGTAAAAAAACTCCAAATTAATGGAGACCACTTCATGAAGATCAGGATAAAAATCTCTCACCTACTTTCATACTTTAGCAGTACATGTTCTCTGCATTAAAACTCCTCAGATGCATGGCAGAAAAAGTCAGATTTAAAAGAGAAGGAAATCTCAGGTGAAAAGCAGCTGGATTTCTTCCAGTAAGCGCTTCAGACTTTTTGTGCTTTTAAAAGTACAGTGGGAGGAGCGCAACTGTGTTTCTTGCCTTTCTGATTCCGTAGTAGTATTTGTTGATCAGCTGAATGGGCATCAGAGGCTTCTGTGAATTACTGTTAAGGCAAATGTAGTTAAGTCTGGATCTAAAGAGTCACATATGTTACAAACATAGTCAGGCAGCAGAAAGGGGCCAACAGTTGAGCACAGCAAGAAACAACTGCAATTTCAGTGAAACAGGAAACAAATGACACAGGATTTAACACACTGATGTGGGCTTTTCCAGAAGGTAATAGGAACCTTACACAATTTTGAGAACATGTTATCAGGAATACTAGATTTTAACATTATAAAGTACATCCTCCCAGACCAGCTAATGTCATTATGCCATTTTAATCCTTGCAGCAGATGGGACACTGACGGACATGGAAAAAAAGCCCTCCAAAACTGCTTTTATCTTCAGCTTGGCGCATCTCCACACACCCAGAAAAGAAATTGCATTTGTTTGACCCAGCTTGTTCAGCATCTGTATAGTTCATGTGCTTCAGTAAGGCTTTTAGGAGCTTTTATCTAATGGCTGATTGAATCAGATTCTAGATAAAAGTGCCAAAAAGCCCCACTGAAGTGCACGAGCTATATAGATGCTGGAGAGCCAGGTCAAACTGAAGCTATTCCTCTTCCGCTAAAGTGCCAGTTTTGTTTTCTCCAGGTATGTCAGCACCCATGGTGTTTTTACTTTTCTACAATGGGTGTAGACAATACATTTACTAGTGTACTAGTAGAGAAGATATACAATGTACTAGAGCAGTGGTTGTCAACGGGGGTACGCGTACCCCTTGGGGTACTGTAACAGGGAACCCTAGGCCCGTTACAAAGAAACAGGGCGGTTCCTTTAAATCCAGAACCTTCTGAGCGTGGCCAGCCAGTCAAGTAGGGGTTAAGGATCGAGCCCTGCCAGGTGGTCAGGTGACAGGAAGGGGAAGTCAGAACCATATAAACTGCAAGTGGAGGCGGCCAGAGAGGGGGACTCCCAATGACTATGGTGCAGCTGCTGTCACCTCTTTGGGAAGAATATGCCATGCTGTGAGACAGAAGCATGATCACATAAAGTAAGCGGGCAGTTTGCCTCTCTTATTTCTTATTATTTTCATTATATGGCCATAGGAGCCTATGGTTTATGTTTGATGTTAAAAATGCCAGTGGTTTGTGGCTGAGGCTGTAGGAGTGGAGGAGGCCTCATTAGTGCCAAGGGGCGCCATGATAGAGGACTCAAGAAGCCCTGCTGCACTAGGGCCATGAGCCCAAAGTTGTTTGAAGGGGAGATGGGAGCCTTGAAGCCAGGTCCTAGCAGGTGGACTTAGGTGAAAGGTCGTAACTACAGAAAGAGGGGCACAGCCAAAGGGGGCTGAGGCCCCAACAGTCTGGCGTCACAGGGGCACACAGTGTAGAAGGGCCAGTAGGCCTGGTATTGTGGACAGCATGGAACGGAGGGCCTTGAGCCCAAGTGAGTTAGAGAGCTAGAGCCTCAGAGTCAAGCCCCGATTAGTGGATTTTGACTGACAGGCCTAGCTAGAGAAAGAGGGGGTAAGCCCACAGTGGCTGAGACCCCAACATAAAGAGCAATTTATAAAACCATCTGTGAGGCATGGAACATGTCAAAGGAGAGGTAGGAGGTATGCATTTTTGCCCTTAAGGCAACACCTCATTATCCTATGGGTGGTAAGCCTAGAGCCTGTCTGGGAACCTGTGCATCAGTCTCCCTCTTTCTTTACTCTCCTCCCAAGACTTAATGTTACTTGGCTCTAAAGGCGGGGTGGGGGGGAAAGAGTAAAAGGTGGGGAGCTGATCCCCAGAGAAGAAAAATCCAGCAAGACTTGACAGGGCACACTTACCGGCATATTTAAAAAAAAAAAAAATGCAGCTGAAAATGGCCCCTCATCACAGGTACGTAAAAAGGTCATACGGAGTATGCAGAACTGAAGTGGCCATTGAATGGCATGTGTGAGGCCTGCTGCAGCGCAGCACGCAGGTGGCCAGGAGTGCAACCCAGCAGCATGGAGAGCAGCCGCGTCCAGCTGGTAAGTCTGTTGTGAGGGAACAGGCATGGGGAGGCAGATCGAGTCTCCAGTGGTAAGGGAGGGAGTGAGGCATGGTACTGAGCTGTGCTGGGGGGTGGGGGAGGGGAAGAGATGGTTTCCACTGCTATGTGCACCCCCAGGAGGACATTGGGGGGGGTGCGTGTCCCCCCAGATCTGCATATGGGGCAAGGGTGGGCTGCTGCCGCTGCCAGTTGGGGCTGGGGCAACGTCAGGCTGTTCCTGGCGGGGATGTTGAGCCAAGCTGCTACTGGGGCAGGCAGTGGCAGCGTTGAGGGAGGTGGGGGGGTTATGGCAAATTCTGGAGTGGCTGCAGCCCCTTCTGTATCCGCCCTCTCAGCACTGCTACCCACCCCAAGCAGAGCCTTGCCCAGCCCCAGCTTCGAAGAGCTCAGCATAGCCCCAGCTCCAGCCTGCAGCAGCACCCCACCCCACCCCACTTTCAGATCCAGGGGCAGCCCCCCATGCCCTCCCAGGGTGCATGCAGCAGCTGGAGCTACTCCCCCCCCGCCCCAAACTGCTCACAGCTCCATCTCACGTTCCACCCAAGCTGTGCAGCACCTGTCCCTACCTCAGCCCTACTCCCTCCCTCATCGTGGGGGTCTCAATCTGCACTCCCCACTTAAAAACAAGGAAAAAATATAAAAGGGGTACACGAGCTGAAACTGAGACAGAAGGGGCACACTAGTTAAAAATCCCTGTACTAGAGGAGCAGATATAACAATACACAGCTTCACATTAGTTTAAGTCAGTTGACTCTGGGGAAATTCACTCCTCAGAAAATGAGTAATAACTGCAAATCAGTATAAATTACACTAGCATGCTCTGTGTGTGTCTGCTTCCCAATCAACTTTATCTCAAGGTAGAAATTTGGCCAGTGCAAATTGTCCCCTACCCAACACCCAGGTATCATCATAGGAGCTATTACAGACAGTAAGCTTGGCAGAGCTAGTCATCTCACTGCTCCTTGCTACAGAGTAAATTTACTATGAATTAAAATCTAAGGTAAATAACACCACTGGACTCTAGTTATATGCCTCACCTCCCACCCAACAAGTCAAGATGGGCAACAAGTTTAAAAAGAGGTTTATCAGAATGACCTTTGAAACTTGCAAGAGCAGACCTAAAGCTACCAGGAAGGGTTTTACTTTTTCTGTGGATCCTATCAGAAATTAGCACAGAGGACAAAGAGAAAGGTACAAGGAATTATTTATTATCCACACACCCTAAAAACCCACTTGTGAAGCTATGAATATCACTCAGAAAAGAAAAGGAACGCAGGAGTCCAAGACAGTCTTTTGTTACATTATGTTATCCTATTTTGATGTATTTTCTAGCATAACTGAAATCTTGCAATGTCTGCTAGCATAAGTGGTTTCAGCTTGGGGATGGTAAACCTTTAAATCATTCAATTTTAAAGTACTTCTCCCAAATGCAAAACACTGCCAGTACACAATGACACAAGGGGACCAAAGACACAGTAAAAGAGAAATGATTAATGCTATTCTAGAAATATACAATTGATATCAGTAGCCAAAGACACTTCTCACATCAGCTCATTTCCTTGCTTGGTCCACCAAAGCTAATGTTAATTAACCTAGCAGTCATTCCTTTCCAGTACTTCTGGAGAGGTTCCTTGAATAGTTGCAAGGAAAACAGGATTAGGTGGGGGAGGTTATGGGCATTATGACTAATTGTATTAACTCTTGAAGAGTATCTGGATAAAGGATTTCTTTACCTTTTGCAGAAAACATCTAAAGCTATTTTAATGAAGCCTCCTTAAAACTGAAATACATGAGTCCATTTCAGAGATATGGCCTATATGCCAGATCAGCTCACGAGATACCTTCATCCACCTTGCAACTCACTGCAGTCTTTGCCAGAATCAGGTCTGCAGCTCTCCAATCATCAAAAAAGCTAAAAGGAAGACGGAGGCTGAGGAGACAAGGGAGCTAATGTTCAAATGAATAACCAAATTAATACGTTTTTCTTGTCCCTCTGGAGTGGCAGTTATTTATGAGCTTCTGTCACTGTATCACTGAGCCCTGTAGTCTAAAGTAGTAGCTGCTTTCCAACATCTACTACACAACTCATGAAGACAGACTCCATTCTCCCTTGGATCCCAGTGCCACAGCTCAGTGGTATTGGGAACAGGACTGTAGAGAGGAGTTGCCCATCAACTTACCTTTCTTTCTTGATTATTTTTTTTACCAGCATCAAACCCCAATGCACCAGGCTCGGAGGACTAGTTATTTCTCCACTCCCATCTCTACCCATCGGCAGCTCAGACCATGCTGTCACTTCTGTTGCTGAGTTTAGCACCACACAGGTCAGGAGGAACCAGCTCTTTCATCCCTCTCTTCTGGTTTCAACCCCTCTGAAGGAGCATTGCCACTGCAAGATAACAAAATGCTTACAGACAGACTTCCCCCCTCTACCTATAAGTCAAATTAGTTATTAAGTATGCGGGAGCTATTTAGCTTTACCCAATAACACCTGGAGACAGGTTTCAGTCACTGAATGAGGAGTTAAAAGTCCACCTTGTTTTGTATCTAGGACTGAGGAAGACTGCTTCCTACCAGAATATACCAGCAGAAAATAGGCCTTGCAAAGGATAACAACTATTAAGCAAGCTTTTGGGTTCAAAGACCCTTCGTCAGGCTAAGGAAGTTTCAGCAGTTGGTGTGTGCTCTTCCTGGATGGACTGAAAAGTAAAGAAGCCAGAGGCGGGGCTGGCTTCTTTACTTTTCAGTCCATCCAGGAAGAGCACACACCAACTGCTGAAACTTCCTTAGCCTGACGAAGGGTTTTTGAACCCAAAAGCTTGCTTGATAATTGTTTTCCAACTATTTAAGTTGGTCTAATAAAAGATATCAGATTCACCCAAAGAACCTTGTCTGCCTATGTGCTTAGACCAACATGACTACAACCTACACCCTTGCAGAGGATAACTACTTTGTCTGGGGGCCCCCCATAACTAACTTACACTGGCCCAAGCCCAGACACAGCCTGAGAGCTAAAGAGTATGTCAAGGATTGAGCCTAGAAGGGCTAGAAGAGTTCAGATTTTTTCATGTTTATTTGGACTCTAAATATCCTGTAACTGATAGAACTTTTACATAAAATAGCCTTAGGGTAAGATCACTTCAACCTGGAAGGTGTTGCCTGGAAGAGGCATGAATGCCTGAAGCATTTTCCCTTGGGGGAAAGGCTCTGGTTGGTATGCATGAAAGTTTAATGTAAGCTACTTATGGAACTAATCAGAAGAAGAAATATACAAGGGTAACAATGAGAGAGGTTACAGCAAAAACTATATCTGGAGTAAGTGCATAGTGATCTAAGAGGTATCCCATGGAACACCGTCCTAATGCCAAGCTCTATGCACTCGGGGACTTTTCTTTCATTGTGTGGAGGATCAAGCAGCTTCATTCACACACCACCATTTCAATTTGGGAAATGACTGTATTGCAAAACTGGGGTGATCACTAGAAACTGCAAAATTTTAGTATGACAGACTTGCCTAGAAAATTCTAGCCTAATCATTGGCATGTACATATAGATTTACAGCAGAATTAATTCCTCAATTTTAAAATGCTTTGAGCAGCATTAGAATGGTGGTGTATTTATAGCTGGAAATGTGCCTTTGTGAAAAAAGTCTTTTTTTTTTTTTCAAAAATAATCTTTATTGAAAAATAATACAAATAAAAATTTAAGTAAACAGAACTATTTAAGATTGCTAATATTCAACACCATGAAACAAGGGAAGCTTTAGAACAAACAATGCTGTGGTATATATTCTATGGAGAGTGCAAGGGTTAACAGCACATCTGTGAGCTGTCATGCTAACAGCTGAGCATGCATCCATTCTTCTTCTTGGCTGTTCTCCCTTGATGTGTTAAATGCCTTGGAAGTAAGCCTTCATTTGGGTCTAAGTAGCCAATAATGGGTTGCCACAACTTGCTCTTCTTGCTCTGCTGGGGTATGTGGGGGGTGGGAAGTTTGCCATTAGAAGGCTCTGCAGAGAGACCTGTTACTCCCAGTAAGCAATGTTCTCCAACTCTGAAATACACCTGGGACATCTCTCAAGGCTGTTGTGCTCTTTGGAAATGTTCCAGCAGCATGCCCTCCAGAAAAACAATGCGTCACCTCCAAGACTTGCTTCTGCACATATGCAATCTTTTCCATACTATTTTAAAGTCAAATCGGTGATCATCCAAGTCACTGCAAGGTTCTGTTGGGTCAACTCTGTTTAGCTGCATCTTTCTCCTTTCCTTCCCAAGTCTGGTCTTTGATCCTTCAGAGGGGCTGGCTGCTCTCTGAACTGTCTTGCTCATCCAGTGTTTCTCTTCCCCACTCCTGAGAACATGGGTGTTAAGCCCTGGATAATGGTTTCACCCAAGAGTCACAGTCCTTCAGGTGCAGGAACTGTAGGAGTGGAGAAAAATTAACAAGCAGTTATTTTTTTGTTCAGGCAGTATAGCAGCCACAACATACTTCTTTAAATCAAATTTGAAATGCCATCCTTACTTCCTTCCCGGTCTTGGGATACTGTGAAGATTATAAGCCTTGTTTCAATTTATTTCACCCATGCCTAGAAACCTTGTTACAATCAATGTTATTCTTCTGTGGACTGAGGAACAGCAAGGTCTAGTGATTCGCTGTTACTCCATGCAATACAGTGGTAACTTGGGGAAATGGAAGCAGAAATTCAGGAAAGTGGCTGGGTGCAAGAAGGGTGGTTAGTAATTACAACTACATCTCCCTGCAGGTGGTCCTTTATTTGGAGGATGCTATGCTGACCTAGGTACCATAGTTTACGCCATATACGTTGACACAGTGTACAAGTTGACCCCATATCTGTGTACAAAAAAAGTTAGGATTTTTGTAGATCTATTGTACAAATCAACCCTGCCTCAGTGGGTGAGGTGCTGGAAGCCCAGGCAGGCTTATGGGAGAGGTGGCATGCTGGTGGGCTCCCAGAACATCAGATCAGGCTCCTGGAAGCTCAGGCAGCCCACCTGGCTGGTCCTGGGGTGTGCTGCCACTGCAGAGGAAAGGACCGGGCCCCCCCTCCCTCACAGTTCGGGGACTGCCCAGGCAGCCAGCAGCTCAGCCCCCAGCCACAGGGCAGGCAGGGAGGATTTACCAAAAGCAGGATCAGGCCCTCGCTACTTCTGCCTTCATCAGGCCCTGCCTGACACCTCTAGCCTCCCCCACCCCGGCCCTGCCCAACACCCCGTGTTTCCCAGGCAGCACCAGATGAACTGCCAGCTGCAGGAGCCTGCTTTCAAGCAGACATGGCAAGGGGCCCAGTCCTTCCTGTTGTGGAGCCTCCCCACCTGGCCTGGGGCTGGGGGGTGAGCTGCTGGCAAGCTGAGCAGCCCCTGAGCTGGAAGGGGGCCTGGTCTTCCCTCTGTGGCAGTGGTACCCCTCAGGGCCAGCCAGGCAGGATACCAGTGGGCTGGATGCTGCCCCAGCTTGCACAGAGTAACCAGGGGTCCAGGCAGCACCATTTCCAAGGGACACCGCATGGTTGAATCTCAAGAGTTTAAAATTTGGCTTCAAAACTCAACTTACACACTGTGAAATACAGTAACTGGGAAGAAAAGAAGGGACTTGTTTAAAAAAAAAAAAAAAAAAAAGCAAAGGGCAAACTCACATGTTATGCAGTGATATTCATCACTTGAATGTCTCCCAAAGTGCCACAGAACTAGAAGACCTTCCAACATATGTAAGAATGAATAAAGTTGCTGGGCCATGCAACGTGTCAAAAATAGAATATCTTTGCTTTAAACTGTAATTGATTTCCCCAGAAGAAAGCACACAACAAAACATAGTTCCAAAATAATTGTTCAGAAACTTTGTAGTTAATGAATTGCTAAAATGTTGTGAAATCTCTCACCATGCTAAAATATATATAACTATCTATAAAATATCTATAACATCTTTAATTCATAAAAGGCAATTATCAAAGCTGAACTAGTTTTGCTACTTTTTTTTTTTAATGATTGTTACATTTCAAGAAACATTTATTTTATAAGCTTTTATTATTTGTGTTTCTATAATGGAAGGAAGCAGGCACTTACAGAATATGACCAGAATAGGGGATTTCACATTAGTCACCTGGGACAAGGAAAGAGACTAGAAGAAGAATTTAAAGATAAATGCTGCCTTGGCCAGAGCCAGCAAAATCTCTATTCTTGGGACAGCAATATACTTTACAGACAAATACTACCACCCCCTCCCCTCCCCAGCATGTGGAACCAAATGTTCTCTATGTGGGGCTGGAGGACTACAGAGCTAAAAGCTTGAAGACTCCTAAGTTTATTTCTGACCAAATGGTTGCATAGGTTCTAGAGCAGACCCCAACTGCATTTCATAATTTGTATTACTACTAAAAGTTCAATATAGCATAAAAGATACTTACTAGTTGATGTTTCATCTCCAGGGCTGTACAGCTGTTCAGTGGGTGGCTTTAGGGTCTGTCTCATATCCTTTTATAAGGAAGAGATCCTGGACAACTGGAAGACCACCTCCTGGTTCCTCAGGTTTCTAGGTGGCCAGAAGGTCCACAGTCTTTTTAACTGCTTCTAGCATGTTCACCATAAATCAGGTTCAAGTGTCCAGGATAAAGTAGCGTCCAGTTCCACTCTTTGATGATCTTTTTGTACTTGGCTTTCTTATATACCTGAGGTCCTTGCTTTTGTTGGAGTATGAGTCACCCTTGTTGGCCATTTGTCTAGTGATGGCTTTACTTGCCCATTTATTGCAGGGATTCCCCTCTCCCCAGAGACCTCGTTCAGAGATCCTGGGTGTAGTATTGCATGGCTTTAAAGGTTCTATATTGCTAAGGTCTGCTACTGCAGATGGACCAACTGCAAATGGACCAAATCCTGACTGTGCAATACACAAACAGAAAGTGACATCCAGCAAATGGAATCCTAAAGTAATGAGGGGAGGGGGGCACAAGTAAACAGACAGGCTGATTCTGGTGACAGGGTCATGCAGAGCAGCTTAGAATAGAAGCTGGAGGACTGCCACTATTAGTATAAAGATCAGTCCATACTAACTCAATTTGCAATTAACTTAATCCACCTTCAAAGTGAATTAGAGAATTTATAGAGAATTGGCCAATTTAATTTGCAATGCAAATTGTATAATGTGGATAGAGGTCATTTTAATTTGGAAAAATGAAAAAAAAAGTGAAAGAAAATTCTCCTTTGAATAAAATTAAACATTCTGTGTTTGTTTTCTGACTTCAGAATATCTATCCTGACAGAATATTAAGGTCCATGGATTTCTTCTGAACTATGCAAATCAGCTCTTAGAGAATGTTTTATATTCTTTATTTCCTGAATACTTGAACTCTACTTCATTTACAGCCAAACTTGAAAAGCAATATTACTTTACTTCTATGTATATTTCCAAGCTCTCAGCATTTCACAAAACATCATCTAGTAAAAAAAAAAAAAAAAAAAAAAAAAAAAATAGTAACCCAACACATTAACATATAGCTAATTCTCCATCCCACATAATTTAAATGTTCAAAACTGGTACTTCTTTCTGTGGATGCTTCAAGTTCAAAATTATATTAACAGATAACCCAACACAGAACACATTATATAATCCAATCTTTTGGTGACAAAGGAATGGTAGCACCACCTATTACTAAGCTTGTCCAACACTTCCTACAAGTCCTCATTTTTAACTGCTTACAAGAACTTTGCCAAAAAACTGTTTGGGCATAACTTTTCCATGTTGGAGATCTACCTTGAGCTACACAGAAAAAAAAAAATCAGTTAAAAGTAGTTTGTCATTTCCAAGAAGGAGATCAGAATAAAAAAAAATGTATTATGTCCATATTAAATTCTGGCAATCCTTTCTTTTAAAGGCCCCATTTTTTTTTCTTTAAAGGTTTAGCACTAACACACTTCGGAGACACTGAATTTGGTAGGGGCTGGTCTTCCTAGAAGAGATGTGCCTTTTGCGATCTTGTTGACAAATAAAAACAAAACAAAGCAAAAATAAAACACCCCCCTCCCATAAACAAAGTTATAAACCACTGGAAAAACATAAATCAGATTTGTGCTTAAAGACTTGAAGTTTTGCTGTTAAATTCCCTGCGTGTGTTTTCATTCTAGACTTGTAATTCTTCAGTCTGGGGCCAAGTAAGACTTCCCTACAACTGAACTTTTGGGTAGCCACGGACTGTTTGGTCGGGTACCTACCTGATCAGAAAACGGGGAAACTTCTAAGAAGCATGGAAGAGGCTGCAGATGAGACAACAGCCAAACCAGTGCAAGTGGTAGGGGAAGTTTGGGTTAAGGAGAAGACAGAGAATGGGACTGTTAGTTGGAGGCAGACTGGTTAAGTAACATCATGAGAAAATTGGGGCTGAGAAACAACAGGTAAATTAAAAGATGGAGGTGGAAGTTAAAGTAGATTTATCTTGGACTGAGATTCAGGAGAATTGGATCTCACTTGTCAAAGAAAGACCCTGATAAGGAGCCAAGTGAGCAAAAGGGGGAAGCATACTAGATGACGAGCCCAGGAAATAAGAACTGAAGGCTGGATCAGGGTTGGTGGGGGATACGGGAAAGGGAAAAGAAAAAAAGAGAAAGCAAAAATAAATTGGATGAGTAGCTGAGAATTAGGATTGGCTGTCTGAGGAAACAACAAGGAATAAAAGGAAAGTAGGATTTAGTGGATGATGTTACCAGGACTGGATTCAGAAGTCTGAGGAATTGAGATGGATGGGCTAGATGACAGTAATAGAACAGTGACAGATTGAAGCGGATTGGTAGAAGACTGTACCTAGTAGCGCATACTAACCTTCAGACCTGGGAATGGAACCCAAGATTCCTGGAGCTCATCATTCCTCTGTTGTCAGCAAATACCTGTGAAAAGGCAAAAAATGCCCATCTTCCTCCAGTGTTGGTCTGATCTATACTAATGGAACTGGTAAACTTTTTCCACTATGAATTCCTCCTTCAGTTCTGCTATCCTTCCTAACTAAACTACTTCTCCAATTTAACTGAATTATCATTGCTCAATCCCAACTACATTTCCACCACCTTAAACTCACTCACAACCCTTTTCTCCTCTTGATGCCACCTCATTCTTTCAGAATCTCACTACTTTCTGCCAAGAGAAATTTGGATTGGGGGATGGGGGGGGGGAGGGGGGGAAGGAATATACATTTCTACTTCCCCTCTCATATGTCTCCTTCCCACCTCTAGTCACAGGCACCAAAAAGCTTGTCTGTTCTCCTCTTCAACCGTTTTAGTTTTCCCAGTGACCACAGATCTCTCTCTCTCTTTTTCCAACTAGTAAATTTCTTACTTTCTCTTGGCTCTTTCCTTAGTGCAAACCTGCTTCACCCTACCCACCTGAAAATCACACTTGACCATATTTGGCTTTTGACTTGTAACCATCTTCCATCATTCTTGTATTTCCAAGATAACTACATATTCCATCCACAACAGTTGTCTGAAATGCCTTTCTTCCATTTTGATTCTAGAGCCTCAATCCAGCTTCCATGCCTGGCCTTCTACTAAAAGTGTAGTTTAATGACCTTTTCCTAACAGAAACAAAAAACAGTACTTAGTCCTCATTCTGTCAGCCACCATTCAACACAGTTAACTATGCTGCTGCTTAAAATCTTGTCCTTCCTAGGCTTCCATGACACTGCCATCTACTAGTGGTTGCTTGACTTCTCTATTTGTTCCATCAGAACATCTTCCATATCTCCCCTCCAAATTTCTGAGGATTCGAGTGCTTTTCTTCCTTTCATTTCTCCACTCCCCCCCCACCTTATATCCAAGTAATTTAATCTGCAAATACATGTTCAATTATTATCTCTATGCTGACAAACCATAGCTCTACTTCCTCCTGTTTAAAATAAAATCTTAGTCCATCTCTCTCTGACTTCTCATAGATGTCTACTCGTCACCTCCAACAAAACACGGCTGTGACCAAGCACTTAATCTGTCATCCCCCTCACACACTCACCTCCCTACCACTCACCACCATCAACTGAGCATCACCTTTAACTCTGACCTCCAATGTCTCCACATCTAAACTGTCTGAAGCTGCAGTCTTTCATCTTAATATCTTTAACATACAATGGTACTTATCAATTCACACACAACTTCATCTTTCATCTTGCAACTCAATTACCACTTCTTTTCCTGTAACCCAGACAAATGCAATCTTCATCATACATATTCACTATGTATTGCTAGAGAGAACATTCACCTAACATCTATGACCAGTTCACTCTTTGGAATTCTTCCATTAGCTCTTCATTTTCTATTGCATCAATCATAAGCTGCTTGACTTAACTTCAAGGCCCTTCATAGCCAGTTTCCATTCTACCTATCCACCTGTATTATACAGTAATCAACTCTTGCCTCCGTCTACCACTTATTAAATTTTCAAATATGCACTTCTGCACTTGTCATGCTCCCCTTCAGAATCTACAGAGCTGCTTCATTATCCTCATTTTACCTGACACAAAAGACTGGTGTGCTAACACCATTGCCTGTCATGCTGATCAACGCTCTCAATGTTTCCATGTGCTTTTCTCATTCGCCTACCTCCATTGAGGGTCTCTTATATCATACTTAGATTATAAACTCTCTCATGTAGAGACTTTTTATTCTCTGTTTGTATACTTAGCACAGTGGGTTCCTGGTTCATGATCAGAACTTTTAAGTGCTATAGTAACACAAATGATTTCATAGTAATAATTTATTGTTATCAGTTACTCCTGATAACCCTGCTGACAACTCAGAGTAACAATGATGCCACACGACAGAATGTGTTTTCAGTGCTTAAAAACAAAACAAAACAAAAACACACCTTAGGAAACTACACAAAATAATCTTCTAAAAAAAGTTAAGGTTGCAAAGTTAAAGCACAAACTGTTTAGAAGTGATAGAATCAAGGCTACTTACATACCCTTTTTTTTAAAGTAGTAAAGCTATTTATGGGCTAGATGCTGAAAAAAAAAAATCTCACTCCTACCTATAAGCATTTATAGAAAAGGCAACATAAGTACTTGTGTGAATAATAGCTATTTCCCTTTGAAAGTGTTTTCTGATACTTCCATGCACAGATTGGGTAATATTCTGGGAATCAATGAGGGCTATGTAGTGAATGAAGGAGCCCTGCTTCATTTACTACAGAAGTTGGAAGTTATTTACTTAATGAGACTGCACAAAGATGGTCTTATGATGAAATATATGAATCCTACCCTGGATAGAGTCTATGCTTACTTCTGCTAAGAGGTCTCCATGCCATAATAGGTTGGCCACTAATGGTTCATTCCTCATTTTCTGGGAGCCTGACTGCATTTTGATTTACAGAAGTACTGAGCATTCACACCTGCAACTGAAGTCAACAGAACTCATTTTGAACCTACTAATTACATACCAGGTTCTATATGTTCACAAATGGAGTATTCAAAAATAAAAGAAACCTTTGACCTAAGTATGCTTCAGAGAACCCTCAACTGTGAAATGAAGCTAATATCCACATTTCCTAGGGGTGTTATGAAAATAAATTCACCAGTACTTATAAAATACTCAAATACTAGTGTGGAGTATGACTAAATGAATAATTCCATCTTCAGAGCTAGGGTTCAGCGGTGTGCAGCAAATAAGGAATGAGGCCATACTGATTAAGAGTAAGTAAACTAGATGATGAATCTCTAATACAAATAGGACAGGGTCCTAAAGGAAATGCATACAATGTTTTTAAAGATTATACAATAATGCACAAGCCTGTAGGAAGCTAAACTAAAATTGTACAGGCAGTCTTACTTCTGGTATTTAACATTAGGGTATTGGACTCTGCAGTGTTTTAAATGTATATGAGAAAGTGATTCAGAAAAAAGCTGTGCTTATAACTAAAAATAAACCAAGCATAAATATTTGGTCATTCAGACATAGCACTGAATATAACAATCCCAGATTCAGAGCTTTATTTACAGAACAGCTGACATTCCTTTATTTATAAAAATTTCACTCTTATCTTCCCACTGTTTTCCCAATCCTAACTTTAGTGTCTTGTCTGCATTAAGATATGGGCAGCAGGCCCTACTCTGGTCTCGTGTCAGGCTTCTGTTCTACTGCATAAGGGTGTTGACGTGTTATCAAAAGAGGAAGTTAAGTATGAGAGCAAAATGAACATTTTTCTTGATCCAATCTCGACAAACATTCCGCTGGATGTTTCCCTTCTCACTCCTGACTTAAGGCTAGGTGATCACAGGCCTATTATGCAGCCACAAGTTCTTTTCCTTCAAAGCTATGCAAGTGACAGACAAAAAGTTTTTGTTTGTAATGGTGGCACTCAATCTAAATTTATCAAAATTTCTCTAACATTTACAAAGTCCTTCAAATCTGGATTTAAGGCAGCTCTGGATAGAAGATCTAGCCCATTTAGTGAACTCTTTAGAACAGTGTTGGCCAACCCACAGCCCGTGCATCACAAGTGGCCCATACAGCCTCTAGTGAATGGGGATTGGAGTGACACTCAAGAAGCTTGTGGTATGCATGCCAGAAAGAGTAGCACCCACTGTTTTAGCTCCTTAACCAGAATTATTATTGAAGAGGCACTCTTTCCTAGTACTGTGGGTGAAAAGGTGTGCTAAGAAGAACAAAAAGTTCATCCCCTAAACCTCTTCCTTAGCTCACCCAGTATCTTAAACATTCTTATTGATATAATTTATATTACTCTTATATCAGCGTGCAAAACCATGCTATTGCTGCACCTCACCACAATATAGCAGGGGAGCAGGTAGTAGTAGCCTGCTTGGCTTGAACAAATGGCAACCTTGGGATAGGCTGCAGATACATGCCATTGGTACTACAACAGCAATGGATTAAAACAAGCCATTATATCACCCACTGCATGAAGCAGTCTCTCTCAACAAGCCTGAGTCTGGGACTCAATTCTAAGCATCCGCTCCCTTCAGCATCAGGCCTGCATACATGATTAAGGAAGTCACCATGAATGTTACCATCCCGCCCTCAAATCAAAGGCAGAGTTCAAAGAGAAATAGCCTTGTAAAGTCCCATAAAAGGACAGGGAAACTCCCTAAAGTACCTGGGATAGAATGAAAGCAAAATACTCTATTTACTCCAATATTAAGTTGACACCCCAATAATTAGATTCTATATATAGAAAATTTATAATTTTCCAGTATAGAATCTAATTATTGGAGGGTTTTCTTAAATTTGTGCCCCCTCCCCCTCACTACTATAATAGGAAAAGTGGGAGGGGGGGGATCAGGTGGCCCCCTTGCCCTCTGCCCCCTCTACTTCTTCCCCTTTCAGCCTTTCTGTCTGCCCTGCCACTGGCACACCCTACCCCCTAGCTCCCCATAGCCTCTGCCCTTTACCCGAAAATTTCTGCCCTTTTCCCCCACTCCCCAGTCTTTGCCTCTTCCCCTCCCCACCCCTTGTTGTCAAAAGCTGCTCAGGCTCTGTTCCCTCCTGGAACATAGCACTACAGCATGTAGAAGTGCAGTCCCCGCTGGCCACGTGGCAGTATCAGTGCTGCTGATTGGCCAGGCACGGGACACCACTTCCACAAGCTCCATGGCTCAAGCCGCAGCTGAGGGGCATCTGACAGTAAGGGGGAAGGCGCACAAGCTGCAGAGGGCAAGTGGGGCTGGGGGGGGGGAGGGGAGGGGAAGGCAAAGAGGGCAGGAGGCTGCTGGAGCTCTGGTCCTCAACCTACATTAGGACTAGAGCTGCAGCAGCCACCTTTCCTCCCCTATGTTGGGGGTGGGGGCTAGCCTTAGATTCAAGTAAATACACAGCAAGATGGATGTGTTCAGAGCTGTGAGGAAGCTGAACACAAAAAAAAAAACTCTAGTTAATTTGCCACTATTGCTTAAACTAGCTTTGTTCCGATTCCCCAGCAGCATCACTTCACTCCCATCCCCCTACCCTGCCATTCAATAACATGCCATTATCTGCATTCTCCTTAAAGTGGCAAATCAGAGTTTACTGTAAATGCAAGCACTCAGAGACATATTAAGAAGGTATGTATTCTAAGAAACAAATAGAAACTTGCTTCACCCAAAGAAACATCCAGTTTTACCAAAAAAAACCTAATGCCTGAAAAAGTACAAGTCCCATTCAATGGCCTGTTTTGTTGAGAAACAGAATTCTCCTAAAGCTGCAGCAGCAGCAGGACAACCCTGCACTCAGAGACTCATTGTCATTTTTTTTGTAACCTTGAGCCATCTTAGCCTGAACAAAGAACCAGACCAACCAGTCCATCCTGAACAATTCCTGTGCCACTTTCACAAATAACATTTTCCAGAACTTGCTAAGCTGGACACTTTTTGTGGTCCAGTGAACACTACAGTCAGAGAACTAAATCAAAAAAGACAACTCAGAATATCTATTGTGGAGAAAGGCATGAGGGGACAAGTCTGTGACTAGATATACAAGATAATGGCCAAAACCAGAAAAAGAAAAGAAAACCATAGCTTTATCAAGACAAGTCAAAACTACCAATTTTCAATAGCAAAAAAACCCTCCAGTTGAAGACACTAAAATCAATCACGACTAAACAAGCATCTACATGACTTCATCACGTTGACAGATTTGTTACAGTTCTCCTTTTGTATTCCACTAGTTGAAGTCTTCTGCAGGAAGAAAGGGATCTAAGTCTATTCCTTTGCAGATGATCTCATCAGAGTCTGATTAACCCTGAGGGTCTGTCAGCAAAAGCTGTAGTTTCCTACTAAACAGGGAGAATATTTCTCTTAGTTTCTCAGCTGCTTCAGCATCTAGGCATCATTCCAGAGGCAAAGGCATGAGGATGAATACAGGCAACCCCCACTTAGTGCTCTTAATTGGTTCCAGAAAAACTGAGTGCTAAGCAAAACCCATTTCCCCATAGAAATGAATGTAGAGATTAATTGGTTACTGCCTGCCCTGCCACTGCCTCTCCCCACACCCCCACCCACCTGCCAGTGCTCCAGCCCCACGTACCAACCCAGGCCTGTGCTCCAGTTGCCCCGCTCTGGGCCCCCGCCAGTCCTGGCCCTGGGCATTGACATGGATCCCATGCTCATGCCCAGCTCCCCCTTAACGCTTGTCACTCCTGCCGCTTCTCCCCATCCCCCTCGCCTGCCTGCCAGCCCCTCTGGCCTCACTTGCCAGCCTGGGTACTGGCACTACTGCCGTCCCATTCTGGGAACCAGCCCCTGCCACCAGGCACTGGTGTGAGCCTCATGCTACTTCCCTTTGTTGTTACTGTTTCTCCCAACCTCCCTGCCTGCTCCAGCCCGAGCACCAGCGCTCCTGTCACCCTGCTCTGAGTGCAGACTTCCACTGGCCCTGATACGGGCCCCACACGCCAGAGCAGGCCCCATGATCCTGCCCCCCACCCTGGGTGCAGGACCCTGCTGGCCCTCACCCCAGCCAGTGGCTTGGGTCCTGCGCTCCTTGACTCTTTTGCAGCCACTTGTCTCCACCCCCCCGCCTGTTCCAGCACCAGGTGCCAGCCTGGGCCCGTGCTTCTGCCATCCTGCCCTGGGCCCTCATGCCTGCCCACCCACTCACCTTCCACTCGCTGCCACCACCGCCACTTCTCCCTGCCTGCCTGCCGAAACTCCAATTCCACCGAGTGCTATAGCAAAACTGGCTGAGCGCTCAGCGGAATCGGGTATCAATTCTAAATGAGCGCTATAGCAAAATAGCGCTAACTGAAACCGCGTTAAGCAGGGGTTGCCTGTACATTGAAACTTTGTGCATTCACCATCTCTCTAGACCAGTGGTCACCAACCGGTCGATTGAGGAGCCCCTGACAGTTGATCTCAGTCTGGGGGGGCTAACCCCCAAGGCTGAGATTGACTATCAGAGGCTCTACAATAGTGAGTGGCGGGACACAGTCCAGGAGCAGCGGGATGTAGGAGCAGCAGGACACACATGGCCGGGCTGAGCTGTGCACCCTGCTGCTTGGGCTGGGCTGGGCTGGGTGAGCGGGACAATCCCTCTCCACGCCCCCTACCACCAGGACTCTGGCTGGGCTGAAGGAAGGTCCAAGCCTGGGCAGCTCATCTAGGCACATGGGGGGGCTCCCACCACTACATGCACCCCAGCAGAGGCCCGGGGGGGCACATGCCAGCTTCCCTTCCCTCCCCTCCCCCCCCCGGATCTGTGTCTGGGGTGAGGTGGCTGCCGCTGCGTGCTGGGCTTTGCACCCTGAGGCTTTGTGTCCCAAGGCTTTGTGCAAAGCCCAGTGCGCAACAGCAGCTGCCTCACCCTGCGCAAAGATCGGGGTGGGGCACGTGTCCTCCCAGGCCTCCACCAGGGTGCATGCAGTGGCAGAAGCTCCCCTGCATGCCTGGACAAGCCACCTGGGCTCCAACCCTCCCCCGGCCCGGCCTGGGCCCCACTCACCCTGCCCATGCCCCTGCCCTACTCACTGCCTTACTGTAGGGGCCTCAATCTGCAGGTCAGTCTGGAGGGTGGGAAGAGAGTGCAGTAGGTCCTGGATTGCCCTTTACTTCAAAAAGTGATCTTCACTTTCAAAAGTTTGGAGACCACTGCTCTAGACTTTTATGCAAATTCCTAGCTCGCTGCTACCTCCCTGGGGAAAATGACAGTCTCTCCCAATCCCACTAGTGTCACAAAGTCTGGAGTACAAGTTTTTACCTAAGAACTCCAATCCTCTGTGTAGCACTACAACATGCTGCTAACAGGCTTTGACTGTGAAACATGCTATTAGTTTTATTTAAATTATTTGAATGAAGAGTCTAGCTTTATCATAGTCAAAAACATGTAAAAATAAGTTGAGTGACTAACATCAAATATCACTCCTTTCAACATGGGCTTGATGAGCCTCAAAACTAAAAAGAGTTTGGGGTGGGTGGGGAAATCAACCACCAACTTCAAAGTAACTGAAGTGAAATAAGACAACTTCTTAGTAGCATTCTGTGTTATACAGGTTAAGACAGCTTGATAAATGCTACTATTCAAATGTCTTACCAATGCAGGCCATTGAATTTGTTTGATCTTTGATCCCTGAGTCTGGCTTGGGTCCTTTCTTTTTGCCCAGACCAACTGGTATTCCACCAAGAAGGTTGCAAAATCTTCATACACTTTAATCCACTCGCGTTTTTCCCATTCAAGGTCATCAAATTCCACATATACCTGGAAAAATGAAACCACAAGACAAAAAATATTTAACATGTACAGATATAAATATACACAATCACATTTTGAAATATATAAATTCTGAAGTTAAATAATTTAAGTTATACAAATTTATATTTGGGTACAATGAAATAAATAGATGACACTGCTAGGAACCCCAGGCAGCAGTAGAAGAAACCTTCCCTGGCATTTCATTTGGCAAAAGTGTCAAATATACCTGTGTTTTTGACACAAAAACAAAAACATGACTTAAGAGAAACAAATACCAACCAGTGAATCAAGCTTACAACATAGTAAATTTGCAAAAATGTAAAGAAATTGCCAATTTGCGTACACACACACACACGCGCTCTCTATCTTTTCATCCATAGATCAAACGATTAATATAACAATCATTGTTTAGACATCAAGCAAAATCATTTGGAACAAAGTAAGAGTGCCTTGCTATTGCACGGAATTAAACTACGGAACCCTTTGATAAACTGATTATGCTCCATCCTAAAGCCAACTGGGTTTCTTGCCATTACTACCCCTATTGTAAGGCTGTTTTACAGCCTCTCTTCTCTAATGATAAGGAAACCTTATTCTAATTTCCAGCTGACATTCATTCACAGCCAGCTTACACCCATTTGTTCTTGTGCCAATGTTGTCCATTAGCTTAAATAGCTTTTCTTCCCAGATTATATTTAGAGAGTGTGATCACACTCCTTCTGTCTTCAGATTGTTAGGCTGAACAAGCTGAGCTTTTAGTAGCTTCTCATAAAATAGTCTCTCATTCCCCACACAACCTAGCAACTCTCTGAAAAGTGCAAATATTTTATATGCTGTAATGCATTAAAGAATATATTTTTAAATATAGTTATAGTTTAAAAATATACCAGTGTAATCAGTGCAGTTCACTTTGCTGAATTATGATAAAAGCTTAATAACTTTTTCAAATGCTGCCACAGAGAAAATGTCTGACATTCTGATTATTTGAGAACAATAATAATTATACAAACCTTTGAAAGGAAACGGGCTTTATTTCTTTCGCAGCTCCCACCCCTCAGCTACACCCTGCAGAAGTACAGTGAGTGATTTCTGGAACTAGAATTTTTTCTCCTCACTGCTACTGCAAGCTTAACTGCTCTTTTCTGGCAGAATTTTGTCTCTTTTTTAACTTGAGTTAATTTTATGACTAAAGTTATTTTCTATCTAGACATTTTGTATTAGAATGTGTCTATGCTGATATTTAAGAACAGACCTTTTACTAACCCCCAAGTCCAAATCTACCAACTATATACAGCAAAAACCTCCTGTTTGACCCCCAGGGGCAGAACAGCCTGATGTAGAACTCTTGAACGTCAAGATCTGAGATCAAGCTGGCCTCCTAGTCTCCCTGTTCCTGGAGTATATTTGGAACTCATCTGGGCACTGGAGGCTGCAAACTCAGAAAGCTCACTAGCAACAATTTCCTGTTCCTGCCTTTCTGCCCCTCACCACCTATCTCTGCTGCTCATATTTATAGACAAGCACAAAAGGAGACAAGACTGGTCTTCAAGAGTCCTAGAAAACAGAAAGCAGACTGCATGCAGATGTGGTGAGAGCTACAAGATAATAAATGGACAGGGAGGTTGAGAGCAACACTTAAGGTTGATTGATTGATTGATTGTGTGTGTGTGTGTGTGTGTGTGTGTAATGTATACACACACACACACACACACACACACACCTCTTGTAAGTTAGTAGTTAATAAACATACACTTTTCCCTTCAGTCCTCTCTGATAGTTCGTATCCTACCTTGTACATTCTGCTTCAATTTTTTTTTTTTTTTACCTATAAGAACAGCTCCTGCAACACATGTTCTTCTTCAGTTCCCACCTTTTCTATTCTTTGCCTTCACCCTTACTCCATCCCCTCTTCCTTTCAAAATGTCTGCTCAATCTCAAAAATCACCAGAACTACCCTATGAGTTACCGAAACCTGAATTCCCTACCTGGACTACCTCCCAGTTCTTTTTTCTTATTGTAGCCTATCATTGCTGCTCTCCTTCATTATGCATAAACAGAAAGGGAGGGACCCTGGCATATCTTCTTCCATTTGGCCTTCTTCAACATCTTCACCACCCATTCCACTTACTTCTCCTCCTGCTCAAAACTCTCTTACTACATTCCCTCCCCCCTGCATCTTTCTTCCTTTTTTTAAGATAATTTTCCGTGTTCCAAGCCAAATCTGCCAAATCAACTCCAAATCCGTGAGTCAGTCAAGAACCATAAGTGGCCCTACTACCAGCAAACATCCTCCACCCCACCTGGGGCTTCAGATGTTTCCAAATCCTTTGGCAGGCATCCTGTATCTTTCTCCTATTCACTTTCCCTCATACTGTGGCAGCTGGTTATCCTTCCCTTCACAAAATCCCACTTTTATCCACAGCAACTTTATCTCCCAAACTGATAACGACCCACTGCCCTCTTTGCTTGCCACTTCACTTCCCCTCACCCCTTCTTGTTTGATCTTCAGTCCTGAATCAACTCTCTTGCTCATTCCATATTGTCATCACTAATCCTCTTTCTCATCTTATACTCCCCACTTTACCTTATGCAACGCTGCCAACTTGCTCCCACTACATTCTATCCCATATTTCAGCATCCAGCCCACATTGTCCCCACTTACCCAGCTTGTTCATAAACTTATTTGCTCCGCCCTACAATTCCAGAAGGTCTCCTAGGATGCCACACTTCCTGGACATTTTATGTTCTCAGGACTTACTTTGTCATACAAAGTTAGGCCCCAGACCTTGAAAGGGCAGGAACAGGATTTGCACTGCTGTTCTGGAAATAACTCTTTATATGAAGCTCTTGCAAATAAAGTATTGTTTCTACATGACAAGCCTCATCAAGATACTACCAGTAACTTACTAACTTGCTGCTTCAGGAACAATCCTTAGTGCTCAGCCAATAGCTGTGGCTGTGAGATGGTTGACACAGGACTGCACCCCTTCGGCATGCAAAGCCAGACGGCAAGCAGCAAATACCTTGCCAGCTGCATGGCAAGCACAGTGTCTCCAGGCTTGCTTCTTTTCCAGCAAAGAAAAAACAGCTTCCTTATTTAAGGCATGCACCACAATGCTGGGGGGGCTGATTTGGTGGAAAAAGGTATGTGTGGTATGCAAATAAATAGAGTACATTAAACTATTCTTGGGCGGGTCACTATAATTTGACCTCGACCAGTCTATACTTGGGGAAGGAGAGGAGGGAAACAACAAATACCAAAAAAAACCCCCACATCTACTCTAAGCCTCTACAGCAGGGTTGTCCAACTGATGGCCCATGACACTTTAACATGACGCCTGTGGGCTTTCATCTGGCCACCACTCCTTCCATTCTTCCTGCTGCTGTGATAGCCAGGGGCTCTAGTTCCTACCTTAACTTCTGGGGGCAGTATAGCGGTGAGGGGCAGGGAGGGACTTGTGCTGTTCAGGATCTTCAGGATGGAGCAGAGCCCAAACTGCCTGTGGAAAGGATGCGGAACCCCATGACGGTCACCCCTGAAGCACGTCCCAAGTGTCTGCAGCCCACAGGGTGTGCAGCCCCCTACTATTAAAAATTGGACACCCTTGCTCTACAGAATGTGCAGGATAAAAGAAATGAAAGATCAAAGCTAATACAACTATACCCCCTGGGAATAGGAATACATTAATTGGAAAAGAAAGAAAAAGTACCCCAGACTTAAACATTTTGGAATCTATCACCTTAAAGCAGATGGCATTTTCTGGAATAGTAGCCAAGTTACTATTTATGGGTAAACTACATGTCTACTACCTCTAAAGTTTTAAGTGCAAATTCTGCACCACACACGAGCAGAATTCAGATATGGTAGATAGAGAGGATTTATCAAGGAGCTATTTTGGCTTCATGATGCTAAGCTGCTTAACCACAGTGTATAACTCTGATCTGCAGTGGCACATTTCTAATAACGGAGAACTGCATTTGGTACATAGCCCTACTCCAAAATATTCCTTCTCTAGTATTAATATATCTACCCTATGGCAATGCTTTTGGCAGCTTTCTACCAAACAAACATTTCCCTGCAGAGTGGCAACTAACCATGGCTATCACTGATATTTAAATCCACTTTGAACTGAAGAGTCAGTACAGCACAGATTTAGCCATGGAAAGTCAGGACTTTAATGAATTCTCATGGAGCTTTTTGATATCACAGCAACACAGAAAAATATAGCCACATGCTCTTCCAAAGTAATGAAACAAGCTCTCCAGAAACTAACTTCCCATTTTCCTTCGAGGTTGGTCTACCACGTCTGAAAAGTCAACTCATCAAGCCAAGGAAGGACAACACAGCAGAGCTGATGCAGCAAAATAAAACCTAGAGCCAAACCAGGATCTCTATGAAGTGCCAAACTTAGTATTTCTATTCCTTTGCTTTTATTTAATGATCAAACTCTAGCAGGGAACTCTGCAATTCCAGTGTGCTTTGTGGGCAAAGACAGCAAATTCAGAAGGTCTTCAGAATAATGAGATTTCCTTCCTGAACCAGTGATAGAGTTCCATTCTACTTCTTTGTAACAGTCAAGGATGAAGATCCATTAGCCTGGATCTGGAAACTTGGATACAAGGAGAAGTTCCCATTAAGAACATTTTCTAAACACAGTAAGCTTTAACTTGGTCACTTTTTCAACTTATTACCATATTCATTTCAACAGGAGATAGAATTCAATTCTTCCCCATACCTAGACAATTAAAGCAAGACTGCAAATAAACTTTTTTTTTAATACAGTTAGACAAACTATTTTCTTCAAAACATGTTTCTAAGCCAGAATATTCCAGGGTGTGGCAATCTTGAGAAAGTTTTCATCACAGAGATTTCTGTGATCTATGCGGCTCCCTGGTCACTTCTGCTCTAATAAATACCCACATAAAAAACCTGACCATTATGTCTGATGACGGAATAGGACAAAACAAAATGCTGCAGCCTTTTAAGCTGTCATGAAACAGAACCATTACCTTCTAGCAACTCTACTTTAAATCCTGGAAAAATGTAGGCCATCATTACTCACTTTAAAACCGCTGGTGATGGCAGGATGCTGCTCATAACTCATCAGTAGTGCAGCAACTGTACAGCTTTGCTCATCTACCTGGTTACCTGTTGCAAAAACTGAGTTATTAAGAATCTGCTCTGGATTTACTGTGTGTCAATAGTCCCAAGCAACCCAGATACAAACGACAAAAACATATAAGACGACAGACCTTAAGATCATTACTAGCAAAGAAGACAAGAGATGACAAAAATCACCTGCTGCATCAACTGTTAACTGAAGACCTGAACGGATGGAGATTGAAGAGGCTTAAAAAATTGTAAGCTATTTGTACATGAAGCCCACAAGCTCCTGGAAGAGAGTGGGGATGCCGAACCCAATCTATAGGCAGTAGTAGAGTAAACCAACCACTGGGAAGGGTCAGATCTATTCCTACAGTGTTTTATACCAACACCAAATTGTCTCGGACGGCCAGAGCCAACCCGAGGTGATTTAGAAATTGCTCGTTCGTCAGGGCGGGCTGGTGAATGGAGAGGCTGACAAGGTTTAATGGTTGTAAAAACTTTACTTACGTCGCAGGTGGTTGCGACGGAAACGGTCCGGTCGTCTGAACAACAATGTAAGTTGTTCCAGCTGGCGAGGCCAAAGCCAGCAAATCCGTCCGTAACTTAAGCCGGCGGGAAAAGGGTACGTCTGGGATTGCGCTCGGCGACGGGAAGAAGGATCGATAGGTGATCAGTCTACCGATCAGCTAGCCGCAAGTCGGATCTCTTTAGAGGCACTCTGCAGCGTGCTCAAAGTTCTTCGACTTGGGCGGGAGTCGCGCGAATTTTTAAACGGCCAGCAAGCCAATTACCAGCCGCCACGTGTGAATAATTTAGCACTAGCCAATAGCGGGACACAAATTTGCATTCGAATAGCAGGAACTCTTTGCACCATGCACTCCTATGCTGCAAAGGGAAAATGCACCCTGCAAAGACAGCTGCAAATTGGCGGGAACTCTCTCCTGCATGCGGGTTCTTTATGCAGCAAAAACCCTCGCTGTGCAAGAGGCTCTCATGTGACAAGAAAATTCCATAGTGCCGAGGCACCAAAATCACTGGATTGTGACATGCCCCCTTGCCGACGGCACAACTGGAATTTTAGACACATGAGCACATCATACGGCATCTTTGTTAGAGGATTCACTGACTTGGCAAAGCCTTCACAACCAATATCTATATATCTATAAACACAAACAAATAACTTGACAGACCGGTCTTTGACAAATTACAACATACAATAACTTTGAACACATAATAACAACTGCTGATCATCGTCTGATTGGAGAACATCCGCTTCGGTCCGTCTTCTCCTATAACAGACAATGTCAGTAAACACTTAACAAAATGAAAAATAGTGTCATAACAAGTCCTGAGCAAATGGGCGTTTGCCGTCTCAGTGCCTCCCTCACAACCATCATTCTTTGGCTTCGAACGGACTGCAGTCTGGTCTCATAATCAGGTGGTTGTGGATTACTGCTTTTGCTGGGGTCAAACCTGTGAAGAAAACAGAACAACAAGACAAAACAAAACAAGAAAGAATCATAATTGGCTTCACTGTAAGGATACTGGGTGAACGTTGGAACGGCGAGTCATCCAGTTGTGATGAACGATAATAGAAGGACGATCGGGCTTCTCTTCCAATTGGACAGAATAGGTATAGCACTTGTTCTTTAAGGTCAAGCGCTTTTATCCCTGGGATTCCTAAAATGTTGATGCCCCCTAGAACAGCCTCTAGGGGATATCGGTGATCCTGAACCCAAAACTTGTCCTTCGTTGTGACGGCAATAGCATTAAGCCCTTGTACTTTGATCGTCTTGGTGGTCTTTTGATGAGGTATCATTGAGGTAATCACATTGGTCTGAGCTCCAGCATCGAGAAGGAAGAATGCTTGTTGTTGGTCATCCGGATCGGTAGGGTTCTAAACAGTGAGTTCAGTGTATGGACGAGAATCAGTAGGATCGGGTTTGAATTGGTGAAGGCCGCCGGCGGAGCTGATGGCCGTTACTCATTTTTTGGCGAGCCCTCGAAATTAAATCCCAATGCTTCAGCCATACTGGCCTGGGCCTTGTCTCCCAAAAGTCTCAATTGAGCCTTTGTTAGTCCGGAGTAAGTGAGAAGAAATCCGAACATAGTTCTTTCCTTCAGAGATCTTTCCTTTGGGGTCCTTGGAGGTGACCCCCATGGCTCTCGCCGAGGGGTATACCCTTGACGCCTAGGCCTCAATGTTGCAGCTAGGTACACTGAAGGTCGATCCCTTATGTCATTAGAAGCTTCCTCACCTTGCTTCATGAGTGCCTGCAATCGTGGGAGATGGCCTAAAAGATTTCCCACTGGTTGACCTGCCATCGGGTTCAAGAAGAGAGTCGGAGTGCAACAGCATTCGCTCCTCCGTATACCTCCACACAGGCATCTATAGCTTCCAAGGGCGTTGGAATCGCCCCGGGGTCCGATAGGTGACGATGAGCCCATCTCTCTTTACGCTGGACTGCTGTTAGTCCCATTGGATTTGTTCTTGGACTCCATGAGAGATACGACACTCTAACTATAGCCAGGAGAAGTTGTTCTGCAGTAGCCTTCTGCGGGCAACCCTCGTGCCAGGTGTGAAATTTGTGGGTTACCTGTCCTACCACAAGCGCCGGGAGCGGGATTGGCCAGTGGGCACTGTCCGTGACCACAGTCAAATCAGTAGTGCGCCCTCCGCTCCACGCCACTTGTCGTGTCAGGGCACTTGCTTCTTCCTTATCCAGAGTGTCAGATCCAAATTCCACTATCAGTCTTCCTAACCACATGGCCAAGGTTTCTTCCGGCCTTATTTTAGATTCTTTGCAAAGCTCTTGTATCTCTGGTCGGGTGCGTGTGCGAGAGATAACAGTGGTACGCGTGGTACCTTCTTCATCCTCAACATGCTTCGTCACCGCTATCGGGTGAGCTGCGGCAGAGAGAGGGTTAAATTCTGTATCTGGGAGCGTTGGGTATATCCCTCCTCCCATTGCCCCCTCCCTGTGGTAAGGAGGCGTGGCCGTTGGGAACGATGTCACCTCAGGGGGTGGAGTCACTAGGCGGATCCCCGCCGGGTCTTCCGAAACTCCGCCCCTCTTCTCCGGGTTCCCCGGATGGCTCGTGCTTCTTTCGGCGCCATTTTCTGCTAACAGCATCATGCGGCTGGCACTGTTAATAAACGCTGCTCCGGAGCCCTTTGCTGTCCGCTCCAGCGACTCCTTACCCGCAGTATGCATCTGAGCCTCCAAATTCGCGTATTCCCTTAGTAAGCCCGTTACTGCACGGAACAGCACATTTATCATCTTTCCCTTTTTCCATTTAATTAGACCCCACTTTGGCTTGTGACGGCCCTTAGTTTCCAAATCCTCCCGTAGCTGAATGAGGAGCTCATGGCCCCGCGACTCAGGCACCAAATCTGGACAGTTGAACCAGTCTGCGGGGGTGGGTTCCCCCCCCACCTTTAAGTATCGGGTGCGTTGGGCAAACTCCTGAGCGGGGGTCAGCTTTTCTGCTTTCCGCACCTTCACCCCGGCTAGGGATATGGTTGATGTTTCCTCCGGGGGCCGATAATAAACCCGGTCGCTCCCCATTATGCATCCGAACTCCCCAAGGGATAGCTTTGTTCTCCATTCTTTCACTATGGCTTCTTCTCTTTTTACGGAGAAGTAGCCATCAATATTTCTTTCATCCCCTTCTATTGCCTGGTGGTAAGCGATATGCGCCCATAGATCGTTAGCATTCTCTACGTGGCGGTTCCCGGTGCACCAGAGGCAGCACCTAATTAAGTTCTTCTCCATCACCGTGCCCTTTAATCCCATCCTCGTCGCCATGTCTCAGACGGCCGGAGCCAACCCGAGGTGATTTAGAAATTGCTCGTTCGTCAGGGCGGGCTGGTGAATGGAGAGGCTGACAAGGTTTAATGGTTGTAAAAACTTTACTTACGTCGCAGGTGGTTGCGACAGAAACGGTCCGGTTGTCTGAACAACAATGTAAGTTGTTCCAGCTGGCGAGGCCAAAGCCAGCAAATCCGTCCGTAACTTAAGCCGGCGGGAAAAGGGTACGTCTGGGATTGCGCTCGGCGACGGGAAGAAGGATCGATAGGTGATCAGTCTACCGACCAGCTAGCCGCAAGTCGGATCTCTTTAGAGGCACTCTGCAGCGTGCTCAAAGTTCTTCGACTTGGGCGGAAGTCGCGCGAATTTTTAAACGGCCAGCAAGCCAATTACCAGCCGCCACGTGTGAATAATTTAGCACTAGCCAATAGCGGGACACAAATTTGCATTCGAATAGCGGGAACTCTTTGCACCATGCACTCCTGTGCTGCAAAGGGAAAATGCACCCTGCAAAGACAGCTGCAAATTGGCGGGAACTCTCTCCTGCATGCAGGTTCTTTATGCAGCAAAAACCCTCGCTGTGCAAGAGGCTCTCATGTGACAAGAAAATTCCATAGTGCCGAGGCACCAAAATCACTGGGTTGTGACACAAATGAGTCCCCCGTTGGGCATGACTAACAGAGAAGTGTGCATCAAGCTTAACGGACTGAGATCTGGATACGGATGCTTTAAATAGGGTTACCATATGTCCTGGTTTTTCTGGACATGTCCTCTTTTTGGGTCCTTCCATTTATGTCCGAGAAGTTTTTTGTTGTTTTTTTTTTTAAATATCAACAAATGTCTGGGATTTTGCTCTGCCTCTGCTCAGCACTGAAGTTTTTCCTGGCATTTCCCGGGTTGCCCCAGCAAGGAGTTGCTTGGGCTGCAGAGAGCAGGGGAAGGACAACTGGAGGTCTGGGTATCATGTGCATCTGCTTGTAAGCCCCAGCAGTTGCAGGCAGGTAAGGCCAGGGCTTGGGGACTGTGGGGGGAGGGGGTGTGCGGGCACATGTGTATGCGTGAGTGGGGTGGGTGCCTGCTGGCATCAGGGTTGCAGCAGGGCAGGGAAATGGAGAGGTGCCTTCCCTTCCAGCAGGAGTGAGAGGCACCAGCAGGGCTGCTGGGGCTGTAGCTTGCGAGTGAGGGGCAGCAGGGGGGTGGGGGACTGAGTCGGGAGTGTAGGGCACAGGCAGGACCAGGGGGCTTTTTGTTGGGAATGAGGGACAGGGGTGCAGGCATATCACTGCCCCCGCAAATCATATTAGCCCCCCCCACAGGTGTCCTCTTTTTAAAAACTGGAAATATGGTAACCCTACTTTAAAAGAACACTTCACTAGATAAACATCTTGGACAACCCCCTGTGTGAATGCGATGTCCAACAAACAGCACAGCACTTGATCGAAAGCTGCAATCTTTATAAATGCCCAGACAGGGCAGATGGAATCCACACATTGAGCAGACAGTGGCTCAGATTTGCAAGTTGGTATCTGATGCCACACCAAAGAACTACTAAATATATTTCTGTACCAGATTTACCTACAAGTTTTCTATCACAGTAGTTTAAAATGATTCATCAGCTCAACTGGTTGGCATTTAGAGAATGGTTTTCTTTTCATACCTAAATGAGGAAGCAAAAAGGAAACAAAGGAAGAAGCTTTATACTTCTATACTATTTTATTAAATTCCTTCATCTCAAATACAGTTCTCTTCATTTTCCTAATTTAATAAAAATTACTTGCTTTTGCACAGTGATTGAAACATTTTTGTCAGCAGTTAAGCAGATATCAATGTTTTAGAAAGCTGTCCCTTATTAGACACAGTTTACAACAGCTGAACTTAAACCCTGAAATCAGCAGGAGATTAAGCCATTGATTTCAAGGACAGTGGGTCATAGTGAGCACCCCAAATTAATCTCAATTTTTTCATCTCATAATTTGTGCTGTTTACAACTATAGTGCATAGTGTTGTATATTTCAAGCGTAAGTGTTAAGAAGTAACTCAAAACTTGCTAAAAAAAAAAAAGAAACAAAATGAAACATACCTGCCAGTTTTATTTGCTTAAAAAAAAAAAAAAAATCATAAACAAGTACTTAAGTATTGTTTAAAAACAATGCTCAAACAACTTCTACATTCTATTAGACTTTTAATAATTTGTTGCTGCATACTGAGATATGTATGGATTATACTACTGTTACAAAACCTCAAATAAACCACATATTAAAAATGTAAATTATGAAATTATAAACTATAGAAGATTTTCAAGTAAAACGCAGATACACGCTTCAATTACAATACCCAAATCTCTTATAAAAACTCAGTCTTGCACACAGTACTATTGTCTGAGAAAAAAAATACCAATACATTTGCATTTCAGGCTTTAAAACTCAGTTTCATTTAACTGGCAATTCAGAAAATCCATCACAAAAAAGTTAAAACAGATGGTATCTAAAACAGCTAAATGTTTGCTGATTAAAGCTTCATTATGTTCCTTCTTCCCCTCTGTCTGACCAACAAACTGATCATCTAAGCCCTTCAGTTTTGAGCCATATTGCGCAACTACTGGACTGTCTGCTCAACTGTTTTAAAATGAAAGCCTAAATATATTTACTATAGTCAAAGCAGGATAACATTTTTAGAAGTCAACTGGCTGGATCACAAAATATACATTTACTGCTCAAGTAAATTATGACAAGGTATTAGAGTGAAGATGCAAGATTATTTCTAGCCCTCAAAACAGGACATTATAATAGCCAAGTTCTGAAATCCAAGTTAAGTTGAGATAAAAACAAAACAGTATCCAGTGCCTCCCCCTACTGGCCATAAAATATATGGAGAGAAATAAAGTTAGGGAACATTACAGAAACTGTCATTTACAGCAACAGAACTTTAAAACTGGTAACAAAACCTCAGGTCTGATGGCTCCATACAAATATTTAATGCAAAGCACCAATAAAAAGATACTGCTGATGCACTAATTTAACTATGTATAATGGTCAGAGTTCAGATGCATCTACACAAGCAGTTATACACAGAGTACACAAGCTACCTCAAGATGTGTTTTGAAAAAGCAACATGGTAAACAAACAGTCAACTGGTACTAATTATAAAGAGCTGTAGTGACACTAGAAATTCTGTTTCTGATGGAAAAAAGGTGTTTTGCTAACAAACTGATCTCCTTCTGCTCCCATGATCCCTACCTTCTCATAATTTTACATAGTTTCTCTGACAGGCATGGGCAACTGGTGCCTCTTGAGTCAGGGGGAGCACTTGTCCCCCCAGCAGGCAGTCAGCAACAGGGGAGGGGGGGATCCCCCCACAGCCAATCCTGCCAAACTGGGGTGTGGGGTTCTGGCACTTCCTGGTCGATGAGATCGGCTGCAGGGGGGAACCACTTCTCCTGGCGCACTCCCCAGCTGGCGCTCTCAGGGAGGGCATCAGTGCTCTTGCCCCCCCGCCTGGGAACATTGCTGTCAGGGGGTGCACCAGCCAGCATGCACACCCATGCATCCCCTACGTATCACCACTGATGACAGGAATGGCATTTCTCATCGCCAAGTCTTTCTAGATATATTTCTAACAGTTCAAAAGGCAACTGTTCAGCTCAGCTGGTTACAGCATGGTGCTAATAATGACAAGGTTGCAGGTCCGATCCCTGAGTTGGCCTAAATGTCCCTTCCAGGGAATGTCCTACTTCAAGTTAAAGCATAAATTGTTAGGGGTGCACCAATAGAGAATTTTTGGGCCAATACTGATGGCCTATTTTTAATGAGCCATATCAGCCGATACTAATCTGATTCTGATATGCCCGCTCCACCCTAGCTGTGCAGCTCCTGCCCCTGCCCCAGTCCCAGCCCCACTCCCTCCCTCACCACTGAGGCCTCAATCTACCCCACCCATGCCCCTTCCCTTGCAAAACTTACCAGCTGGACCCAGCTGCTCTCCATGCTGCTGGGCTGTGCTCCTGGAGAGTCAGTGCAGGTGGGTGTGATGTTTGCGTGTATGAGGGAGGATGTAGTTGTGGTGTTTGTGGGGGAAGGTTTGTGGGTATGGCGAAGCGTGCATGGGACCCCCCCCCCCCCGTACACATCCCCTGAGCCAGTCAGCACCTGCACCAACAGCCCAGAGCCCGCATGTGCCATGGCACATCCCTGCCACCACCACTGCGCAGCACCAGCCCCCATCCCGCGCCCGCTCCGGACTCACCCCTGCTGGAGTGGATCAGCTGGAGCCTGCGCACAGCCCCAAACTGGCCTGCCCCACATCACCCACCCATGGTGTGTCCTGCCACCCCCTGGGCATGCAGTGAGGCTGGGGCAGCTCCGCAGCTAGACTGCCTTTCTACCCACAGCTGCTGGCCCCAGCCCCGCAGTACCAGCAGGGAACTGCACAGCATAGCCCCAACCCTGCGCATCCCACACCTGCTCCAGGCTCACCCACCCAGAGTCAGCAGCAGCGATGGCACAGGACAAAAGCTGTTGCTTAGCATAGAGGAAAAGCAGCCCCGCCCCCTCCTGCTGCTGGTAGTTCCCTACTGCAGCCACACAGAGCCTACACTGGGTTATCCTATGCCTGCTCTGCACTGCCATCGCTACTCTGCAGGGCAGCCCAGAGGCAGAGGTGACAGCAGCAGAGATGCAGGGCAGCTGGAAGGAGACACCTGCCACCTGGGCTGCCTAGAAATGCAGTCCAGCTGCGGAGCCACCCCAGCCCCACTGCATACCCAGGGGGCAGCAGGACGTGCCATGGCTAGACTGTGCCTGAGCCAGGGAACCAAGGCACCCACTATGAGCCAGACAAAGACCAGATCCGGCCCACAGGCCATATTTTGCTCACCTCTGGTGTATATGGCCAATCACATATAATAGATCTTCCTCTCTCTCTCACGAGCACACACATTTCTTCATTTACAGACCTCTACCTTAGAGTGAACTCTTCAAGGAACTGTCATCTTTTTTCTTGATAATTAACCTGTATACCTGAAGAAACTACAGACGTTGTTCAGGTAAATCTAATGTATAACGAACAATTGCTGGAAAGATTATTAATACAAACTGTAGCACCTCCAAAGAGCACCTTCAAAAAATAAATAAATAAATAAAACTAATAAGAGAAAGCCAGCATCTATTCTAAAATTGTAACTTTTAAAAATGATTGCCCAACACATGTTTGACAAATACATGAACAGTTGCACAAAACGGTAAAAATGCACTAAAGGGTTTATAGCAGGCGAGGTTCTTTGGGTAAATCCAATATCTTTTATTAGACCAACTAACATAGTTGAAAAAATTCTTCTTTGCAAGCTTTCAGGTACAAACACCCTTTGTCAGACCTGACAATGAGTGTTCATACCTGAAAGCTTGCAAAGAAGAATTCTTCCAACTGTGTTAGTTGGTCTAATAAGAGATATTGGATTTACCCAAAGAACCTTGCCTACTTATATCCTTAGACCAACATGGCTACAACCTATACCCCCCTAAAGAGTTTATAAATTTTAATTTCCTAACTTTCCTAACATCATCTAATGTAGATTATAGTAATAAAAGAGGTCTGATTTTGCTAGTTAACCTTCTAAATCATTAGGCATAAAGGAAAGGTTTTATTGACAACTCTACTCCTGAAACATTAAAGCATGTATATTCTTACTGTGGATACAGCACTTTCTTTTTTGCCTGATAAAATGTTTTGTATATCTGTATACCAGAACAAAAGACTTTCCACAAAAAAAAGAAATACTTGTTTTTGTTGCATACTATCTTCCTCCCTCTCTTAAAAGGGTATCTTGAGACTCACGTTTTTAAAGTGCTTTGAGGTCTTCAAGGGTTCTATACTGTTTTTAAGTACCACTGTTTATTGCCACTAAGAGAAGGAAAATCTTCTAGTTTAAATGAAACCTTGATGAAAGGTTCTTCCTAAGAAGGTTTATGAAAGGGTGAACCTTTCATTCTCTTTGTTCCAAGCATGCACTTATATGCCTAGGTGCCCAACTTAGGCCCCTGCCCTCCTCCAAGATGCATACAATGCCACTGTGATACAATAAATCAGACCACATAAAAATTTGCTGACAATTAATTAGGATGCATGAATTGTCACTTTTCTGCCATTCATAGATATAGAGTAATTGTAATTGTACTGCTTTTCATGAAATGTCAGAATGGCTCTTGTTATTTTCTAGTGTTTTAATAGACCTGAGTATTTACATTGCCTAAAAGTAAAAACAAAATACTTAATTTATTAAACACCCCCTGACACATCCATCACCCCACAGGGTCATAAGCACTCCCCCATATCTAACGGTGGTTACATCTGGCTCTTTTCCTCTCTAGTTTGCCATACCTAAAACAGCAATTGCAAAGTGAAATATACTGAAAAGTTTCTTTATTTCTAAATTCTAAGAAATTTGGGCAAAGTTCAAGAGAAGTAAAACTATGGCAACATTTTCCCTCCCCCCCCCAAAAATATTCTAGTAATTTTTTTTTTTTGTGAGAGAGTGAGATTTACTCATTTAATTCTATATTTATAAATACATTAAGAGGACTGGAAAAGTGTCTATTTTGATTATCTAGGGAACTTGTCATGCTCAGCTGTCTCTTTCCAAAGAAGAACAAGAGAAATACCCATTTAAGTTTCCTACTGTAGTTCTTTTAAGTTTTTTAATGCACATTTTAGTAATTAAAAAAAGCAAATCAATGAATATTTTCAATTTCAGGCACTTATACAAAACCTTGCTAGCTTCTAAGTTACCTCCCAAATAGAGGGGCATATTCTACTGAATATTCTCCTGCAGACTACTAACAAGTATTAGATAGTAATAACATTCAGCTACTATCATATGAAGCTGGATTTTTTCTTGTAAGTTGAAAAGACTCAAATCTCTCAAGACTTAAGGAAGCAATTAATATTGGAGATGGTAAAAAAGCCAGTATCACTAATAATTTTGGATAGAATCTTCAGAGCAAAATGTTACCATCCAAACTAATCTTCACTACTCAACCTGTTGCTTACGTAATATTAATGCTTAAATCAGTGATTCTCAACCAAGGTGCAAGGGCACACTAGAGTGCCACAAGGGCTAGGGACAGAAGTTACACGCAAACCGGCTTAAGTGATCAGAAACTGGTTTAAACCTGTAACAAAACATAAAAGTTCAGTGCACATAAACCAGTTTCAAAATGGCTGAAAGTGGTTTAAGATAAGCCTGATACTGCATTCAACCAGGTTTAACTGACTGAGGTCAAACCAGTGTATGGAACTTCTATCCCAGACCCCTTCATGGCTTAAGTTAAATCACAGTCCCCCAGCATCCCACCATGCTCTGCAGCCCTGGGCTGGGGGCTAGGCTGTCTGCTCCAGAAAGCAGGGCTAGACTCACCCTGCTCGTACCTAGCTGAAGCTCCAGCTGGCTGAGAAGGAGATGGAGATTGTAGGCACAGCAGCATCTGCCTGGCTTTCCCCATGTGTCTGTGTGTCCAATTTCACTGGAACAGAGGCAGACAGAACAGTGTCCACTTAGGGCTTTTTTAAACTAATCAGCAGATCAACTGGTAATGTCCTTCCATTCTTCCTTACAAATGCCTTGGAAAAAGCTGTTTAAGAAGAGTTTGAACTAATGAGAGAGGCTTTGTTGTATTGATGGCCTGATAAGCTTTATATGTTCTGATAAGCTCCCTGCTGGCTTGCTTACTTCAAAGGCCGCAATCTGTCAGTGTTCAAGAGGGGACAGAGAGAGGTATGAGAAATGACTTGGTCTGGAATGAATGCAGTGCCTATCAGTTTGTTGCAGACAGTATGAAGAAGCAGGGACAGGGACAATGGAAAGCTCAGTATCATGAACAGATGCATGCACTCCACACAAATAATCCTCCTTCCCCCCACCTCTCCTTTGCCTCAGTGTAAGCCGCAGGCCGGGGGGGGGCAGGGCGGGGAGGGGGTCTAGCAACAATCCCCCTCCTTGACCAGTAAGCAGGGAAAAGCCTAGCAATGGCTGCTTCCCCCTCCCCCTTCAGGCACACCCCAGCTGGGGACTGTGTAGACCAGGATAGGAGTTTAAACCCCTCCCTAATCATAGTGTCCTGGGAAGGCCTGGCTATGCCCCCCACCCCCTCAGCTCAGGGAACAGATTTGCAACCCACATGCCAGACAGGATCCTCATCTCCTTGCAAAGAAGAATGTTGGATCAGGCCAACCAACACAATGTTTTCATGGCAGGGTACGGGGGGAGAATCCCCACACATAATAGTCAAAAGAAGGGGAGGGGAGCTGCTTCTCAGCAGCAGAAATAGGCACAAGGCTCAAGGATTTTTCTACATGGGAAAATTTATCAGGGTAACTAGAAACCTAATTGTACCACTATAGCTATTTTCTGGGAAGGGAAGGGGGGGCTCACTCTAGCACCCCCCCAGTTTCTAGCCTGAGCCACCATAGCCATATGCCTGCATTTCCTGACTCAAAAGTGAATGTCTATCCACTTGCAAATCAGTTAAATCTCTGCAGGCTAGACTAACCTGCAAAGATTATATCAATTCAGGCTTGGGCTTTTTGAATGTCTGCCCCTAGCCAAGATGTGAGGAATAAGCAGCTGAGAAGATAAGTTCAAGATCAAGCTCAGGCTTCCTGGTCACTGCCTTGCCCACACTGCAGGGAGGTAAGCAATGTAATAAATACATTATTTTTTAAAACACTGCTTGTGCTCAATTCACAAAAGTTGTGGTCAGATGACATAAGTTAAACAAGGGGTGCCTTAAGTCTAAATAGGTTGAGAACCACTGACTTAAGTGGCATCACTTCGTGAAATCACAAAGACAGATTTAGCAAATAATGAGCACATTAGTTCTGCATTACAAATATTTATTCAAATCCTCTGCCCCCGCTTATTTGTAAGACAATCCTTAACTAGATAGTAAAATAGGTACAAAATTACATTCCCTTCCAACTTACCACACACAAACCCAATTAAAAATTAAATGAATATTTCAAAGAAGGTGCATTTACACACCTTATAAAATACTACAAACATCTCCGAAGAAATCTGCAGAGTACTCCATTTTTCAGGTATTTTGCCTGAGAGTGCATAACTGGAAAAGTATCATCCTTTCAGATATCTAGTAAAGACACTTATTAAATTTCTTGTGCAAGCAATGTTTTACATGTTCTATGTCTCCCCACATGCAAAAATGACCACAATCCCAGAAAAGAAAGTATTCTTATTAAGTGGATCTGACAAAGATTGTAACAAGCTTAATGAAATATTTTGGAAAGTAAATCCAAATAGTCTAATATGTTTTCCATTGACGTAAGAATATAGACATAGTAGAGAAAATTAGTAGCAATATTTTGAAATGTATGCCTAAAACCATACAGAAAGTAGCTATATAGATATACATCTGACAGATTCCATTGCCAGTTGAATTCAGAATCTGGATAAGAAAACTCCCTTAAATGAGGTACGTACTGACAGTAGCAAGTAAATCAACCAAATCACAAATATGATAAGCAAGAGAGAGAAAATGACTTAAAAAAATAAAAACAAGATCTTTAGTCAAGTAATAGGGTTGAAGTGTTGCTGTAGCCATGACAAATCAAGACATGTCTGAGGCACACAGATTTTTTTTGTGATCTCTCTTATTGGACCAACTATATAGTTAGTTGGAAAGGCCCGGTGAACAAGTTTTGCGGCATCAAGTAGCCTTCCTCAGACCATAGGAGGCAGAAGGCTGGGGCTAATGGGGCTTATCCCCCCAAACACAGCTTCAGTCACACCACTAACATGTCCTGCCACCAGAGCAATGTACCCAGTACCCCCACCACACCATGCGCTCCTCGGCTGCAAACAGCAGCAGCACTTGCTGGCCCTGCTACGACTGTGCAGGAGAGAGGGGGGTGGGGATCAGGTGGTGCGCACCACACCACACCCTGCACCACCCCCAGCCTGCCCCCTTCCCCCCTCAAATATTTTCTCCCACTGCATATGCCTTAGGCAGAGGTCACCAAAAAAAACCTCGACTCCCAGATCTCAATTTAAATCATATTTTGATTTAAATTAAATATTTGTCATGATATTAAAGTAGATTAAATATAATTTGAAGTCAAAATTTACTATAATTCACAATACACAGAAAACAGTTAAATTAAATAGCTCCAGACTATTACTGCAATCAAAATCACTGAATGGCGTAAGTCACCTGGAACCATGATTTTATGAAGTGTCAAACAAGCTTTTTACAGTAGTAGCTTCTTGTTCAAGCACAGTGAAAATGTTTTATTTCAGTTTATTCAAGGAGTCCAGTTCAGATGTTAGTTTCTTTTAAATTACAAAAATGATTGGAAGTCTGAAAAAGGAGGAAAATCATAATTCTAATCAACAATTTACCACTGAAAAAAATATGTTGATAATACTTATGTAACAGAAAACTGTCATGCCATGGATGCAAATCATCATGTGTTTTCATAAATACTATGTTTTATCATTTAAATATACAAGTAGTAAAAGATGGTCTCAAATACTCCTAAATATAGTGAATGATCCAGAAAGTTAAAAGACTGCAAAAATTTTTTTAATAATAGTGTATTACGAGGTGAACGAGTGGGGCACATGCCCGAGATGCCGCCTAAGGGAAGGGGGCCAGAAGTACCCCAGAGCAACTTGCTGCAGTCTGCACCTGCTGCTTTACTTCGTTCTGTTGGCACATTCTGACTTCAGAAAGCAGCACCCCAGGTATAGGCAATGGGTGGCAGAGTTCAAGGTGATCTGGGAATCATAGCTTCGTGGAGCAGCAGTGGAATGTAATGCTGCTGGGGAAGGGAGGGAGGGAGAACTGACCCCCATATTTTTGCCCCTGGACATAGATAGGCTTTGGCAGCACAAAAATGCAGCAAACTCCATAGCCAAGCTAAAGAATTCTAATGCCCAAAAAACACCTTTCATGCTGTGAAACTGCCCAGTTGAAGGAAGGAGGTGTGGGAGGGGAAGGTCAAGTGGTTGCCAGGGGCTCATTTTTTCCATGCTTCACCTTCGGTTTTTATATCAGTATTTTTATCTTGCAAATTCTCTTTTCTATGTTTTTTTCTAACTTGCATGTTGGGGGCAGAGGAGAAACATAAAAAGTATGAATATCATGTACTTAGGATTACTATATTTCCAGTTTCAAAAACAAGGACACTTGTCGGCAAGGGGGGGGGGGGGGGGCAGTGACATGCCCATGCTCTGCCCCTGCCCCTTACTCCCAAGCCACAGGCCCCCCCCAGCCCCTCACTCTCATAGTTTCATAGATGTTAGGGTTGGAAGGGACCTATTAGATCACTGAGTCTGACCCCCTGCCCTCAGCAGGAATGAGTGCTGCGGTCAGCTGACCCCAGCCAGGTGTCTGTCCAATCTCCTTCTAAATACCTTCAAGGAAGGGGACAGTACCACCTCCCTTGGAAGCTTATTCCATATTTTGGCAACCCTCACTGTAAATAATTTTTTCTTGATGTCCAATCTGAATTTGCTCTCTTCCAGTTTGTGGCCATTATTTCTAGTTATCCTGACAGGTGCCCTGGTAAACACTGTATCCCATATTTCTTGCTGACCCCCCCTGAAGAGTTTGTAGGAGGCTGAAGAGGTTCAGGTCTCCCAATCAGTCTACATAGGGTTTTTTCTGTAGGCCTTTAACCAGATGAGTGGCCCTCCTCTGAATCCTCTTCCAAGCCATCCACATCCCTCCCGAAGTGCGGTGCCCAAAACTGGATGCAGTACTCCAGCTGTGGCCAGACCAATGCTGCATAGAAGGAAAACGGACAGTACCCTGCCCCTCAGACCATGCTGTTGCTGCTCACTCCCAACCCACAGTCCCCTTGTCCCTGCTGATACCCCTCACTCACAACCTGCAGGCCCCTGGACCTGCCTGTGCCCTGTGCTCCAGACCCACAGTCCCTCATGCCCCTCTGGTGCCCCTCACTCCTAAGCCACACCCTCCCAGCCCTGCCAGTACCCCTCACCCCTGACCCACAGCTCCTTGCCCCCCACAACCCTGCCAGTGCCCCTCACTCTCAACCTGCAGTTCCCTACCCTCCCTGCCCTGCTGCCCCCCCAGCTGCCTGCTGCCCCTGAAGAGCCCCCCACACTTGCTTCCCTGCTGGAGGGGCAGGCACCTCCCTTGCCTCCCCACCTTGCTGCAGTCCCAGTGCCCAGAGATTTCTCCAGTGTCGGCAAGCACTTGGCTGCCGTCAAACACCCGTGCCCCCCCACCACACACACACACCCGACAGTCCCCAAGCCCTGGCCCTCTGCTCCCCACAGACTTAGCTGCCTGGAGCTGCTGGGGTGCATGTACAGATGCATGATATCCCAGCCTCCAACTGCCCTCCCCTGCTCCTCTCACCCTAAGCAGCTCCTTGCTGGTGCAAGCCGGGATGGTGAGCAAAGGCACAGCAAAATTCTGGATATTTGTTGGGATTTTGAAAAACTGCCCAGACAGAGATGGGAGGACCCAAAAAGAGCACATGTCCAGGAAAACCCAGACATATGGTAACCCTAATATACTATTGGACTAGATTATAAGTAACAAAGCAAGAATGTGTGTCCACCTCACACAATACTCCCAATGAGGGTAATTTTATTGGAAGAAAATAAAATTCTCACAAGGCTCAAGGATTTTGCCTGTTTGTTTCACTAAAGTTGTAATGCTTTCTCACCACAAAAACATATTTACCTTGTCTTCCATTATAAAGTTTAATTACTTAATGTCATTTAAAATATTATGATGAAATACTATTTGCCATAGTGTCTGTGGGTATCTTAAAACTAAGGTAACGGCCAAGAAAATTACTTCTTAGCTTTGACACTTTCAATTTTATTAAGTTTATTTTTTATTTTCTAAATGAACATCTGAATAGAATCATGTACAGATCCTCTCGTTTGGGAAGCAGACCATGGAACAACAAATTCCGATTTCATCTTCTCAGGAGGTCTATATATTTACTTAATCTCCTTTTCCCTCATGAAAAAAGGACTAAAATGTAGAATGGCATGTATTAAAATACAGTTAAGTTTCCATTTTGCTGAAATGTAGAAGATTCCACAGCTTTGCATGTGCAATTGTTGAAGGAGAAAAACTGCCACTATATATTAGTTTGCTCTAAAATAATTTTTAAAAGCTCTTAATTGATGTTTTTGTGACACTCTAGCGACATTTTATAAGGACACATTTGCTATAATAAAAAGGTGTTAATGGCTGTGTCCGAAAAAATAGGTAGAGGTAAAATAGCTTGTATGCTTCAGTTGTTTTGCGCAGCTCCAAAGTAAAACAGCCAAAGCATGTTGGTGAATCTTGCACTATGAAGTTAATATTACATGTCCCAAGTTCACTATGTTTAGTGAACGCTCTTTATGTTTCATGATTAATGTCCATGTAAGGAATACTTATCTATAAAAACCCTAGCAATATTTGCAGATAACTGTTCAAAAGATGTTATGGCTGAGAATACATTAATAATGTAAGTGTAAAAGTATAAAGCGTTGTAATGGTTATCTAAAACTTCAGCATTAGAATGTTAGAGTTAAGATTAACATTTAAAAGAAGCAAAACAGTAAGATATCTCCTACTAGTAACTGTTTTAGCTAGAGAATCTCCTCTAAGCAAAACATGTGCAAGCTGCTGCAGTCTTCTCTACAAGGTCATGTCCATTCGACATGTAAAAATAATGTAAATGGGTATGCGCTGTCAACAAAAAAATCCCACAAAAACAAAAAAAACACAACAAACACTGGCCATTTTTCTACCCATACGCTAGTGTGTCGATGTTAAAATGTGGAAGGCAAGAGGAGAAAGTAGCATGAATACAAAGACAACTCTTAAGTAGCTAGTTACAGTAAATAAAGACTTTCTGTCTAAACAGCAATGTATATAAAAAGAGAAACAATAAGAAACATTTCACATTTTCCTCCATTTAACAATTTAGCCAATTTCAATTTATGTTGGGAACTGTAACTCTGACTCCCTGAATGGTATATCTGAATTCTTAAGATTATTTTAATAATGGTTGGCACTGAACAGCCGGAGAGAGATACGATTAAAGAATATTATTATTATCTACATAGATACAAAGTAACTTTGTGAACTAACTAGACCAGGCTCTATTACCAAGAGTGCCAAATAACCTACATGTTAGGCAGAGTTTAAATTTTGATCCCAGAGAAGATGACGACAGAATAGAAAAGCAATTAAAATCCAAGCAGACTGTTCCCAATGCCATCTTGAAAAAAATAACAAAAAATTCTTTAAGATTTTGGTGGACTGGTAAGGGAGACTGCTGTAGATCAGCATATACTTTCCCAGAAAAACCTACAGCTGAAGCTGCGAACCACACGGAACTAAACAGAAGAATCAGCAACCATATACAGTGGAAACCAAATTTATAATAATTTATTATCTAAGTTATTCTTCAGTTTAAAACAAACTCTCAACGTAATTGTCCATAGTTCACAGGAAATTTAAATCTTTACATATGAAGCAATTTGAGTTGCCTAGGTCCAAAAACGGTTTCTAATTTTGATACTTAGATACCAATAAGGGTCCAACAGAATTTCAAACATAACAAAAATTGATTTGTGACTGTACTGAGTACGCATGGGAAATTTCAGTCCAAGTGCCACTGTTCTAAAAAATGTTGTAAGTGCCAAAAATAATTGGCTATACAACATGTACTTGCCTTTAACTACTGTGTTTCTAATCTGAGAAAGAGAGAAAATAAGAACATTTAGTCCAGTTTTAAAATTAAATGATTAAAATGAATACCATGCTAAGTTTAAATCATGCTCCTATCAAAAAGACTAAGTCTGTTAGATTCAAACAAACCTGCTTAAAAATTTTATCCATCCTAGGATTTAAGTGCAAGAAACTTTTTTCCTAGTTAATCTAATAGCCTAACATTTATCATAGGTGCAAAATGTTTAAAAACAAAAGCAATGTGTACAATTGTCTTTTTAACTTTTCAAAAACTCATAATAACTTAATTGAATAGAATGTGTTTTAAGGAAAGATAAACAAGTTCACATAATATCTATAGTGAAACTACTATTTAGGCAACTAAATATAATCATGTAATAGGATATATGTAGATCATCTCAGTAGCACTAAAAAGGATGAATTATTAAACAGCTACTGCTATCATCTAACAGATTCAGCAGGACTTGCAGCAATAGAGGCAATGGATTTCTCAGATGATTCTATCCAAGATATTTTTAATTACATACACTACTTACATTTCAACAGTGGATTGAAAAAAAAAAAAAAATAGCAACTTAATGGAGACAAGTAATTCTAAATTTTCACAGGGTCAAGATCTGTTAAGCTAAACTGTCCAAATGTCATTCACAACATTCAACAATTAAGATTTTTAATAAGGATAGGGTTAAAGTTCACTTGATGTGTTGGCAGGAACACGGTGCACTATGAACAGCTGAAAAAAACCCATGGTATCAAGGATTAACTACTTCCATGTTAAATTCCAGATTCAATGTTAATTCACTGTACCTGGGACACATCACTACTTCTATCTTTTATGTCTCTTCAAAAAAGAAGACATTAAACATCTTTACAGCATGGAAAGTCTTTTGAAGGTGGTCTTATAACACTTTTAAGATTTAACGTATTAAACAGTACCCCCTTGTTGGTCCCAAGTAAACAAAAAAAAATGAGGACATTTGCAAAAGCTTGAAAAACAAAGAAGGTATATGGCATCATCAGTTAAAATACGAGCAAGAGAATCTACAAAACAAAAACCTTTGTTAAGTTTGCTACAGTATTCCTATGCCAACCTGAACAAGTTAGAACTTATAGAAGACTGAAAACCAAACTCAAACTAATAGGTGATGACATAAGCTTATTAGTTTTCAGGTCCCAGGTGACTAGTCTAAGAAAACTTCACTGCAACTGAGTAATATTCAACAATCACTACCAATAACCATCTCAGCAAAGAAGGAAATCAATGGAAACTGCAAAACCCTGAGCTCCCCCACGTTTGCCTAGAATACCCAGTAACTGATTAAGACAGCAAAGCAGCCAAATGACAACACTTTCTGGATATCAAAAAACTGATCCACCAAACTGCATAGGCCCAAAGTGAAATCATGTGGAGAAACAAAAAGATTTATAACTTTGAAACAAAAGTATTAAAATTGAAAGGCATTAAAACATGAGCTCCTTTGAAAAAGAACTGAGGATCAGCACGTTCAACTGAACCACTCATCAGGACTCACATGGAGAGCCTAACACCACTCCCCTCCCCCTTGAAAGAAAAAAGAAGAGATATGAAGGTTTGGTCAGAAGCACAAGATGAGATGAGAGAAAAGCTCTTTCACCGTGAATTCAACTAGAAAATTCTTTAAAATATTTAGTTGATAAATGGATAAATAATACCTTTTCTACCTCTCAAAGGCATGGCAAACAATAAACTGCATGTTGCTCAGACACTATGGAAAATGGGGGCTTATCATACCCAGCTATAAAGATTAATTCTCTGTTTTGGCTGAAAACCAGTTTTGTCTCATATCTGTAGCAACATACCTGGATAAAAACTAAATGTACTAATATTTCCAAGTAAATTTTATTTTGTGTTCTAATCCAGGCTGTCCCCACAAGGGGTTAACCTGCAGATGTTCTGTGTACAGATGCTGCTGCCCCCCCTTTCCCCACCCAATTTCTCTCCTGCTGCTGTCACCAAAGTCTCCAAGCTCACTCTCCCTCCTCCATCTTTTGCTGGGGACAGGGCAGTCCACAAGGCTGAAGGAGCCTGCAGTCATAGGATCCTAGGGGCAAGGAAAATATGGAAGCACTGGCACTGTGCAATACAGCACAGCAATAGTCACCCAAAGAGCAATGGGGGAGGGAGGCATGTGGCATGATACAAAGGCAATTGCGCAGTGCAATCGGGGGTGAGGCACCCATGGCAAGGGGCTATGCAATAAGGCCTGTTGCCTTGTGGGGACAGCCTACACAGGCCCTGGCCACTCAGAAATTGAACAGCCCTGTTTTAATCAATTTAAAAAACAGACCTTGAAAAAAGGTTAAGATTGAGTCATAATTTTTGTAACCTCCACCTTAACCCGCAGACTGAAAAAATTTTAAAAGGCGTGCATGATGATTTGGAGTGTGTTGTCAATAGTGGGCAAGAGACAGTCTTCTAAGGTGCCATCTTACTCTTTTCAGAGAAGCCTGTGTTCTCATAGGCAACAGTCTATTTTGTCAGATAATTACCTATGAAAGCTCATGACTCTCTGAACCAATTAGTCTCTAAGGTGCCATCCCGCCTTGCCTTCTGCCTGACATCAGAGCAACACGGACAACCACCTCTTTAACAATACTGTGATTATTAACACAGAGAAAACTAGATTTAGTTGCAACTGAACACTTGCATGCACCAGGTAACTGATGGATGACACTGAGTGCTTTCGCAGAAGGCGCCATGAATTAGACCGACCATCCCGACCCAACAGGTGACCATTGCTAGATCAGGAGACTGGAGGATTGAGCTCAATTTTGGAGCCGACCCAGCTAGAGAGGCTGCGTGTCTGCAGCCCCTTTCTCTAGCTCTGCCCTGACTGTCTCAGGATGGGAGGGGGAGAAGGCAGGGAAGGGACGTCAGTGTTTTGGGGTTTGCCCAGCCTGTGCTGGAGTAGGGGGGTGTATGTGAATTGGAGCCCCCGCACCTTGGGGACTCCCTCTCCTTCCCCCCCCATCCTGAAGACAGTGCCAGGGATGGGGCTGCTCCAGGTGCACTTTGGAGTACCTTCATCTGAACCCTCATGTAATGAGGGTTCATGTGTTGTGTGATCAGGCACTTGTTAAAGCTGTGCACTTCTGCCAGTGCACAGCTATAGAGCACTTTCAGACTCTCCGCATTTGTCCTGCTTCTTAGAGGAAGATGTTTGACAAAGCAAGCACCAGTTGATCTAGGATTCCGATAAGAAGTGTGAAATAGGGTGGAGCGCCAGGGCACTGCTGAGAGAGACCATGTCACTGCCAAGAGGTAGGTTAAGCTTTCCCTGGATCTGCCACCACTAGTTTTATCTGGTGAGCAAAGATCAAAAAGCCCTTAATTCAGTGCTGGCTGCAGAGCCAGGGAAAGGTTAGCCTGGCTCTTGGTGGCGACATCCTCTCACAGCAGTCTCTCGCCTTTGTTCACTTCACTAGTGGTAGGTGGAATCAGAGGGGTGCAACAGTACCACTACACTGCCCCCAAGAGTGGAATCTTCAAAATACCAAACCAGCCTTGATCTGACAAGCACTTTCACAGGCAGCATATTTTTCCAGAATAACCACTGACTGCTGAAGATCCTGTTTTTATTATCATCACCACCACAAATGAACATTCATCATAACTGAATTACATCGGTTACTGTCCTTCAGCCAGGAGCATTGTTTTTTTTCCTGTATAGTAACCTAGCAAACAGAGCACTTCTAAAGATGTTTTCATAAAAGAAAACTGTGGTTAAGGCAACCAATCAAAAACAGCTAAAGAAAACTTACCAGGTAAAAGGAACAAAAAATGGGTACTACAGCACTTCCAGCAACCTGTGCCCCAAATGCAAGTGGAAACGAGCACAAGCAGTGCTGAAATTCAGTCTGCTGGGAGTTGAGAGTTCTGAAAAGACTTGCATTTCTAATAAGTCAAAGCTACAGCTGTAGTCTTGTAAGTACGACTCTAGATAGGGAAATAAATGTAAATTTTGATACCTTTTTATTTCATTGCTTTGAAGAAATGTTTTATATGGATCAGTCTCAACTGAAACACAGGTACATGTGCGCATAGGAACTGAGAGAACAGAAGGCTTACTTGAACAGAGTGGCAACAAAGAAAAGACAAAGTAGCAGCAGCTGAGTCAGGACAATGAACTACCTTAATGACAAGTTGGATTTTTTCAGCCCACAGCTCCAAAAAGTTGCCAACCAATGCTGTATATAAATTTAAAAAAGCAGCTCTCCAACTTGTTAAAATATGAGGAAGAGTCACTGATGCAGCAATTTATTTAAATTATTTCAGAAGATGATAGTTGGTTTAAGGCTAAGCAGACATCAAATCTTATGTTAAAATTAAGTATGTTGACTTTTCTTAAAAAGGGATTTAATTTAAATAAATTCAATACCTATCAAGCTTGATCTTCAATATTAGCAACCAGTCTACTTATTCTGATAGAATACAAATTAGCTTATCAATCAGATAAAACAATTTTTAGATACTTAGAGTATGTTTGAAGTTCCAAAGTTAGGACCACCATCAGTTTAATAAAAAAGTGGAAAAGGGGGGTCTCAATTTGAAAGAGCCTTTAAAAAAAACAACACAAAACACAACAACAAAAGAAAAACTTGGCAGACCCTCCTATAACATGAAACTTCTGCCAACAACAACAACAAAAATTCAATGCTTAGTAGTTATTTGAAGATAAACTTAAGACAAAGAACCCTTGCTAGGTTTATGGCCTGTAGGACAGACTAACATTTGCATATGAAAGGAGAGAGTGTTCTCAAGACCTTCCCTTTTTCAAATACATCTAGGACCACACAAAAAACCTTGTATTGTTTTAAATACTATTTAAAAAGAAAATTAAGAGCCTGTGGCTTTAGAAAGAGACTAAAATGTGACTGATGGCCTGAATTTATAATAAGTACTTCTAGCAGTTTGCAACCACCATGCAATACTAAAGACTACACCTGGGGGAGGGAGCAGGAGGTGCTTCATATTGGTAGAGGCATAGTTTTAGGGCCTTTTATGTATGGTCATATCTAGTCTTTAAGTTAATTTACTTTGGATTTAAAATGAGCCAAAAGTTTAAAATGGACTTGTGGTCAAAAATGAAAAATAAAAGGGGATAAAAGATCCCAAACTAGGAATCACCCATTTTTCAATGCTATTTTTCTAGTAAATTAAATATTCTAAGGAAAATACTTGGATAAAAGAGGATCATTTCATTGTGGTGGGGAAAGTACTACAATAAACTCAGAAGTAGTAAGTTCCAACATTGAACATTACAGGGAAATACTCTGGTTCCAACTATTTCTTAGTGTGTGGGTGTTAACTCATACCATGTAAACTGAACTGTCCCCTAGAATGGACAAGGACCAGCCCCTATTGTCATGTTCTTCTCACACAGCCTCCCTTCAGCCTCCTGGGCATGGGCATCCCCTATTTATTGATATGTCAGCAATGCTATTCAAGTCTCTGTTGATGCTAAAAAGCCTCTCTTGTTTGGTCTTAAAACCTCAGCAATCTCCTGCTTTGCTGTCTCTAACCCAGAGGTCAGCAACCCCCAGCACGCGTGCCGAGCATGGCACGCAAGCCCATTTTTCTCGGCATGCCACCGCCAGCCTGGGCTCTAGGGAGCTGCTGCTAGCCGGGAACCCAAGCTGCTCCCAGCAGACAGCTGGGAGGACAGAAGCCCTGCTGCAATGCTCCCAGCCAGCTGCTGGGAGCAGCCTGGGCTCTGTGGCTATCAGCAGGTACCCAGAACCTGGGACGGCTACAGCCAGGAGGCTGCAAACAGCTGCTGCCTCCCTGCCCCGGCACCAGCCCTGACCTCAGCTGCCTCCCAGACCCAGCCCTGGTCTCCAGGGAAGCGGCAAGTGCCAGCAATCAAAGGCAACCCGAGCAGGGCACAGAGCCTGGGGCAAATCAGTCCATGTGAGGTCCTGCCCTTGCTCCGATCCCATGGGCCCCAGACCCGAAGAAGCTGCTGCTGCTGTTGGCAGCAAGCAGCAGCAGGAGTGTCAGAGAAATTATCCGTCTAGATTCCCAATGGGGCTCGTTTCCAGCTGACTCAAACAAGCAGGAGACGAGGGTGTGGTCTTTCCAGTTTATTTGGCTGAATGTCTCCCGTCCTCGTAAGGGCAGGGGCCCCAACTGCAACTCAACACATATATTTATAAACTTAGGTTACATAAACTTTTCCATAACGCATGCGCAAAACACTCAGCGGAAAATTACCAACACAGCATGAATTTGCACATCCCACACGGTTGGGTCCAATCACCTTTCTTGTCCGTTTAGATTGGCAGACCTGTGGCAATCTTAGTGCAATGTTGCATCAGCCATCATCAATCAGAGGTCACGCAGAGGTCACGTTAATTTTTCTAACCATTTTCTAACAATTCCCCCTTATGGCCAAAGGCCTATGGCCTGCTGGCCATTTCCCAGGTTTGCATAACATTGAGATGAATTACTTTTTGCGTAACTTGAACTACACATGCTTTAATTACAGCAATTACTAAAATAATAACTAAGAAAATCCCTAATCCCCATACAATGTATTCTAAGATATACCTTCCCCACATTCCTAGACTTGAGGCGAACCATTGCATTACTGACCAACTTCGTAAAGAGTTTACCCGTCCTGCTGTGTCTCAAATTGTTTTTACTACGGCAGTTATATTGTCAGAGTGGTCAGGAACATAGGTGCAGCAGGGTCCTCCTGTGATTAAATCACATACCCCTCCTTCCCCTCCCAGTTAGGCTCGGGAGCAGTGAGAGACGCGCAGGTGAAAGCCCACTGCGTCCCCGCTCCCCCGAAGCCCTCCAGAAACCCTCCAGCAGCCGTGGAGCCCCCCAACGACCCCCAGCACAGCCGGAGGTAAGCGGGGCCCGTGGAGAGAGGGGGCTAACCCCTTAGTGAGTGGGAGGAGGTGGCTGAGTGGAGCCGGGCCGGGTCAAGCCCCTCCCAGGCCCCTACTTCGTCCAGCCCCCCAGGGAGCCACACGACCGGAGCCACGCGAACAGACTGCGCAAACAGGCACGCTTCTCTGCTGGCGCGAGTTAGCGCGGAGGGCATACGGGAGGGTCCAGGACCCTGCCTGCACACCCCCCAGGGTAGACAGTCCCAGCCGTAGCCAGCCTACCAGAGGCATGCCACGGATGGGCATGCGCCGCACCCCGAGGGTCCCCTTGGGCTCCGCGCCCCCCCCCCCCCCGGCACCTCAGAGACTGCCACCCAGACGGAGCCCCTGCTTCCGGCCTCCACACAGACGGAGCCCCTGGCTCTCGGCTGCAGGGACTGCCCGTCCCTTTTTCAGGCTCTGGGGCCTGGGAGCATGGTTTCCTCCCCTTGTGGGATCTGCTCCCTTTTGGGGTCTCTGGCGCGCCAGCTGGAGGAGCTCCAGGCCACAGTCCAGAGACTGCGTGCCATCAGGGACTGCAAGCAGGAGATAGACTCCTACTGCCAGGCCCTTCTCCCCCGGGAGGCAGAGGATAGACCACAGTCTCCCTCCAGGCCCAAGGAGGACTCCGGGACCTCCCGTTCTGTCCAGCCAGGGGCACGGACCACGGTGGTCAAGGGCCCTAAGACCCGCCGCACCAAGGCCCCTGCCCCGCCAGAGCTGAGCAACAGGTACGCAACTCTTGCCGCTCCAGCAGAGCCTGTTGAGTTGCCGGCTCCCACAGGCAACTTGGGCCCAACTGCAGCTACCGCCCCTGCTCTCCCCAAGACAAAAAACGTAAGGTGTTTGTTGTGGGAGACTCCCTCCTGAGAGGGACTGAGGGGGCAATCTGCCACCCCAACCCCTTAGACTGGGAAGTCTGCTGCTTCCCGGGGGCCTGCATCCGGGACACTGCAGAGAGGATCTCAAAGCTCCTCCAACCCACAGACCACTATCCCATGCTCCTTATTCACGTGGGCACCAATGACACGGCTCGGAGCGCTCCCAGCCGGGTCATGAGGCGCTACAGGGATTTGGGAGTGGGGCTAAAGGGTCTGGGGTCACAGGTGGTGATCTCGATCTTCCCAGTCTCAGGCTATGGGCTGAGGAGGGAGAGGAGGATCCACGTGGTCAACCAAAGACTGCAGCGCTGGTGTCGTTGGGAAGGCTTTGGCTTTCATGACCACAGCCCGCTCTTTGGCGAGAGAGGCAGCGAGCTGCTGGGAAGAGATGGCCTCCACCTCTCTCCCCTAGGGAGGAGGCTCTTCTCAGCCAGACTGGCTGACCTGCTCCATCGGGATTTAAACTAAGCCCGCTGGGGGACATGGGGGACTACCACCACTGCTGGCCCACTGAGCAATCCTTGCAAAGCCAGCAGTTCAAGGCACTTAAGGGAGCCCACCCCTGCCCCAGCCCTGGTAAAATCTGTGGGCAAGGACCATGGTTGTCATGGGTGACTTTAATTACCCGGACATCTCGTGGGAGGATTGCTCAGCAAAATCTGAGCGGTCGCAAAGCTTCCTCTCATGCGTGGATGACCTCTACCTGACTCAAGAAGTCTATGGGCCAACGAGAGGCAAAGCGCTGCTCGACCTGGTACTGGCTACTGGGGGATGACCTAGTCAGCAACCTAGTGATCGATGAGAAGCTGGGTGACAGCGACCACTAGCTGATCACCTTCACCATCCGCCGAAAAGCTGGCAAGTCAGTCAGCAACACAGAAGTCCTTGACTTCAGGAAAGCCGACTTTGACAAGCTCAGGAGGCTTGTCAGTGAGGCCCTAAGGGACCTCACTGACAAGTGAACTTCACTGACAAGTGAACTTCTTGAACTCCCCTCTCCACGGGGAGAGGGGAGTTCAAGAAGAGTGGTTGCTCCTCAAGGGAGCAATCCTCAATGCACAAACTAAGTCTATTCCATCTCGGAGGGAAGGCGGCAAGAGGGCACAGCAGCCCCCCTGGCTCTCCAGGGACCTAGCAGACCTCCTGAGGCTAAAAAGAAAGGCCTACAAAGGATGGAGGATGGGAGTCACCACCAAGGAGGATTACTCTGCACTGGTCCGGTCCTATAGGGAGCATACCAGGAAAGCCAAGGCTGCAACCGAACTCCAACTAGCTTTGAGCATCAAGGACAATAAGAAGTCCTTTTTCAGATATGTGGGGAGCCGTAGGAAAAGCAGGGGCAACGTTGGACCCCTGCTGAACCAGATGGGGCAACTGACAACTGACGCCCAGGAAAAAGCCAAACTATTAAATAGGTACTTTGCGTCGGTCTTTCATCAGTCCCATGGGACGCCCTTGCCTGCTACGGGACAGGGAAGTCCGGGTGAGGGTGATCCCCTGCTCTCCATTAATGCTGACTTCGTGAAGGAACATCTTGAGAAGCTGGATACCTTCAAGTCAGCCGGCCCTGACAATCTTCACCCCAGGGTACTCAAGGAGCTGGCGAGCATCATAGTCCAGCCTCTAGCACGGGTCTTTGAAAACTCTTGGCGCTCTGGTGTAGTGCCCGAAGACTGGAAGAAGGCCAATGTGGTGCCTATCTTCAAGAAAGGGAGGAAAGTGGATCCAGCTAACTATAGGCCCATTAGCCTGACTTCTATCCCGGGGAAGATCTTAGAAAAGTTTATTAAAGAGGCCATCCTTAATGGACTGGCCGACGCCAACATCTTAAGGGATAGCCAGCACGGGTTTGTTGCGGGTAGGTCTTGCTTGACCAATCTCATTTCCTTCTACGACCAGGTGACCTATCACCTGGACAAGGGAGAAGAGATTGATGTCATATATCTTGACTTCAAAAAAGCCTTCGATCCGGTTTCTCATGATCACCTCTTGGAGAAACTGGCCAATTGTCGCCTTGGGTCCTCCATGATCCACTGGCTGGAAAATTGGCTCCGTGGTCGGACCCAGAGGGTAGTAATTGATGGAAGTCACTCAGCATGGTGTCCTGTGACCAGTAGGGTCCCCCAAGGCTCTGTCCTTGGACCCATACTGTTCAACATCTTCATTAATGATGTGGACACTGGGGTCAGAAGCGGACTGGCCAAGTTCGCCGATGACACCAAACTTTGGGGCAAAGCATCCACACCAGAAGACAGGCGGATGATCCAGGCTGACCTGGACAGGCTCAGCAAGTGGGCGGACGAGAATCTGATGGTGTTCAATGCCGATAAATGCAAGGTTCTCCACCTTGGGAAGAAAAACCCGCAGCATCCTTATAGGCTCGGCAGCGCTTCGTTGGCTAGCACTATGGAAGAAAGAGACTTGGGGGTCATCATTGACCACAAGATGAACATGAGCCTGCAGTGCGATGCTGCAGCTAGTAAAGCGACCAAAACGCTGGCTTGCATCCATAGATGCTTCTCAAGCAAATCCCGGGACGACATTCTCCCCTTGTACTCGGCCTTAGGGAGGCCGCAGCTGGAGTACTGCGTCCAGTTTTGGGCTCCACAATTCAAAAAGGATGTGGAGAAGCTTGAGAGAGTCCAGAGAAGAGCCACGCGCATGATCAGAGGTCAGGGAAGCAGACCCTACGATGACAGGCTGAGAGCCCTGGGGCTCTTTAGCCTGGAAAAGCGCAGGCTCAGGGGTGATCTGATGGCCACCTATAAGTTTATCAGGGGTGACCACCAGTATCTGGGGGAACGTTTGTTCACCAGAGCGCCCCAAGGGATGACGACTAGGTCAAATGGTCATAAACTACTACAAGACCGTTCCAGGCTGGACATAAGGAAGAATTTCTTTACTGTCCGAGCCCCCAAGGTCTGGAACAGCCTGCCACCGGAGGTGGTTCAAGCGCCTACATTGAACACCTTCAAGAGCAAACTGGATGCTTATCTTGCTGGGATCCTATGACCCCAGCTGACTTCCTGCCCTTTGGGCAGGGGGCTGGACTCGAAGATCTTCCAAGGTCCCTTCCAGCCCTAATGTCTATGAAATCTATGAAATACCCAGCTGCAGAACTAGTTCACTTGACTGACAGAAGATTTACAGCATGGTTTATCCAAGCACTGATGCAATGAACCCTAAATGCCAAACTTTCTTGTGTTCACATATTGAACTTCAGTTCATTCATTGCTTGAAGCACAAGACTTGAACAGAATCTGATTGACTGAGACAAGAAATGGTTCCTTAAAATTCACACTGTAGCCAAAAATAATTCTTGCATTCTTCACCACCACAGATAAAAATCTAAACCCAGTGAAGCTGTTAAGCATACGGGCTGACTACTGATTCAGATTTCCTGCAATCTAGATGGAAGGTAAATGTGTCAAAGCAACCAGAAACAGATTTCATGACTAATCTAAAATTTGAATTTCCCTTTCTCCTCACATTTGGAAGTTTTTCCATCCTAACCTCATCCTTCTCCCATTAAAACTGCAAATGTAATCAAGAAACATTTTAATAGAATGGTGCACCCATGTATTCAAAGCAAAACTAGTTTGTTAATTTTTAAAGCTACCACCAAACCTCAGTATTCCTGCATACATTTCCTGCATGCAAAATAGGTTAAGAAAAGTAGAAGGGTTGTAAGGATGCCAAGCATAAGGCATTTGTTTGTAAGTAACCAATTCTTAAATTTAAGGCTAACAGTATATAGTCTTTCTGTATTTTAATGGTCTGATTTCAATTCTTTAGATAGGTGGATAAAAAAAAAAAAATTAAAAAAAAAAAAAAACACACTGAAAAGTAATTGAAAACCCCTTAGAAAAATCAACAACTACAGAAAAAGATTCCATTTGGTAACTGCTAGTATCATCAAGTTACTCATCACAAATCTCACATTAAGTCCCACCTCTTTCCTGTAGTTCTAACTGTTGGAATTTGAGAACAGAGCTTGTGTTCGTGCTAAACTCCCACAACTAAGCAACTGAATTTCCTACATCCCTTAAAATACTATTCTTGAAAGCAGATTTCACATGGAGTCATGCAACATCCTGTTCATAGCAAAATGTTCGAGATGGAAAGTCTTTCATGCTGCTTTTATTTTTTCCCCTATTAAGCTTGCTCCATTTCCTTTGCAAGCATTTACCCCAGGTTGATGCTACAACACTATGGCAAAAATCGAACAATTTTAAGGATTATCACAGAAACCAAACCTTAAAACAGTCTAAGGGGAGGGGGGGTGAGAGGAACCCTCGCTATTCGCAGATTTGCAATTCTCAGTTTTGAATATTCGCGGTGCGCCATGCCACGCTCTCTCTCCACGCAGCGTGATGACACTTTGTTACTGCACTCTGGTGATACTTTTACATTTGGTACGTTGCAGTATCAGCTAAGGGTTTTATTACAGCGGGCAATAAAAAGCTAGTTAGCATTTTATTAGTATTACTGTCTCCAGCTTGTTTATCCTAGCCTATTATCCCTGCGGTACAGTATTCATGGATTTCCCCATTCATGGGGATCTCTAGAGCATATCCCCCGCGAATGGCGAGGGTCTCCTGTACATAGAGAGAGAGAGAATATATGTGTGTGTGTGTGTGTGTGTGTGTGTGTGTGTGTGTGTGTGTGTGTGTGTGTGTGCGCACACACACACACACACACACACACACAGTATGCATATACTATTATATATTTCTAAATGTTACATATTTGTTAATAATTTCATATTTACAAAAAATCTCAACTTGCTTTGACCAAATCATTAAATTACCAAAAACTTAAAATAAGAAAAATTAAAATTAACACTATTTAGCAGTATTGTCCTATACTGCCACATAACATCCACACACTTGGCAAATACTCTTAAAACTATTTCAATTTGGCTTGTGAAGCCAAAAGTTACCTTATGTTAACCAAGAAAAATCTTAATTTTCCATTACATTACACAAATTTCATTACAAATAGTTCATTATCTTGCAAAAAACTCCAGCTAAAAGTCACGATATTCCACAGATCAACCTTAATGAGAAATATTTAATGCAGTCACATTGTAAACTGTCAGCATTTCTACAGTAAGGCAATTTTCAAAGGACTAATAAAACAAACATGTTTAGATATTATTTATTCATGCTATATACTAGAAATCTATGTACAATAAACTGTCATAACCCAATGATTTTTAGTGCCTCAGCACATTGGAATTTTCCCACCACATGGAGCTTTTTTTGCACGGTGGATTTCTCAGCTGCAGAGAGAAAACCCCGGTGCAAAAGAGTTCCCGCCACACGTATGCAAATTAGTGTCCCACTATTGGTCAATTCTAAATTATTCCTACGTGGCGGCTAGCAATTGGCTCGCTAGCCGTATAAAAGGTTAGAGCAGTTTCTGCCCAAGTTGGAGGACTCCACAACCATCTCGTGGGGAACTCTAAGCGCGCTGTGGAGCCTAGCAAACTCCACATGTGTCCTGGAGGAGGACATAGGGGCCTGATCAGCTTCTAACCACTCCCCGTCATAGTGGAAAGATTGACATATCCCCCGTGTTGAGCGTGCGGAGTCGTACATCGACGACTAATCTCGGTTCGGTTCAACAAGAGATCTCACTTCTGTTTGTTTGTGTGCAACTGTAACTCAAGCAAGTTTCCTTCCTGCACTGTGACCAATCGGCAGTTAAGTAAAGCTTTCTTTGTACAACCAATACGCTTCCATGCCTAACTCTACTCCGTCGTGGAAAAACCCCACCTGACGGTCCGGGCTACTGGCCATAGCCTTAGACCGCCCTCGGTCCTGACATAAACAAACATGCATACATATATTAATATTGTCCAAATCTTTCTTTAAATATTGTTTACTATACTGCACAAAATCACAGTCAAATACTGAGTCATATCTGAATTTTGAGTCATCATTTTATAAAGGTGAAAATCCTTCTAATTTTAGATACAGAACCCAGCTTAAAAGATTATCTACAACAGTAAAAATATGCTAAAAGTATTAAACTTCATATATGTAATCCTGATGTTCAGGTTCCCCATTCGTCACACACGCTGTAAAGGATAACTTGTCCCTTCTCAAAGAATAGGCTTGGCAGGATTTGATTTTTTAAATAAGTTAACATTGATAAATGTCGATTTCACCTCACACTCACACTGACAAAAAATAATTCCATCGTTAATAATTGAAATTTATAGAAAGGGGACATAAGAAAAATAATAGCTGAGGGAGTGTGTGATGACGGGGAGCAGTGCTACAGAACCGTGCTGACTGTAGTTTATACTACAACTCCCAGAAACCCCAGGGGACTGGGAACAAAGGAAGAGGAAGTGACTTAGTAAACAGGGTAGCTACAGGCAAGCAGAGCCAGGACTGATGTCAGGTCTGGTGCTCAGCTGGCAGCAGCCCTGTGTTAATTATGTTTGTGGGCAGTTAAACTGTGCAATCCTGAAAATTTAAATTGATAAAAATCAAAAAAAAAAATTCTAAAAATAAACACAGATATTATCTGCCAAAATTATAAAAAAAAAAAAAAAAAAAAAAAAAAAAAAAATATAAAAATGAAATCCTGCCAAGCCTACCAAAGAAGCAAGTATGCACTATAGCAGTGGTTTTCAAACTTGTTAAGTCACAGAACCTTCTCATACCACTTCTCCTGCCTTGGAATCGCTACCCCTATCTTAAAGACTGGCATGCAACCTGGCATGCATCCTAGCCCACTCTGCCATTACCTCCAATCTCTTTGCAAAACCTCTAATGACCTATTGCAGAACCAAACGCAGTTTGAAAACCATTGTGGTTTAGGAATAATGACAAAACTGGACTAGAACTTACTCTAGAGACATAAATCATTAGATGATCTTTTATTAAAAAAAGAAAAAGAAAAGGAAAACAAAAGCAAAGAAAAAGAAAAATCCACCACATTATGAAGTACACTAAATGAGACAATACAGCTAAATTACTTGTATAGGTCTAGGCCGTATCTATCTGTGCTCTAGCTTATATCAACTACCTAGTACATTCTGGAGGAAAAAGAGACATGTTTAAGGAAACCTGAAAAAGAGAAGATAAATCATTTCAATTTTCCAAACTACTACAGTATATGCTTTCCAGATTAAAAATTTCTATTTTCTGTCTGTATACAGATACTCTTTTAAGAGAAACAACCACCACTTCATAGCCAACATGAGAGAAACTGAGTAGAAAAAGGTAAAGGACCCAATACTAGTTTGCCATATAGGCCTTTGCATGACGAATAGGTCCAAGGAGGTGATACTTCCCCTCTATCGGGCGCTGGTCAGACTGCAGTTGGAGTACTGCGTGCAATTCTGGACGCCACAATTCAAGAGGGATGCGGATAACCTGGAGAGAGTCCAGAGAAGGGCCACTCGTATGGTTAAGGGCCTGCAGACCAAGCCCTACGGAGGAGAGACTAGAGAAACTGGACCTTTTCAGCCTCCACAAGAGAAGGTTGAGAGGCGACCTTGTGGCTGCCTATAAGTTCATCAAGGGGGCACAGAAGGGAATTGGTGAGTATTTATTCACCAAGGCGCCCCCGGGGGGTTACAAGAAATAATGGCCACAAGCTAGCAGAGAGCAGATTTAGATTGGACATTAGGAAGAACTTCTTCACAGTTCGAGTGGCCAGGGTCTGGAACGGGCTCCCAAGGGAGGTGGTGCTCTCCCCTACCCTAGGGGTCTTCAAGAGGAGGTTAGATGAGCATCTAGCTGGGGTCATCTAGACCCAGCACTCTTTCCTGCTTATGCAGGGGGTCGGACTCGATGATCTATCCCTTCCGACCCCAACGTCTACGAATCTATGAATTAACTGCTACCAACATTTTGCACTCCACTTAAATAAGCAGTTAATACCACCAGCACTATACCCCAAAAAACTATACTAATTCCCATTAAAAGCATCCATTTTGGTATAATTTGGTGTCAAGTTTGTTCATTTAAGGGGAGTGGGAGAAGAAGAGAAAAAAAACCGAACAAAAAACCCCAAAAAGCAGCCACAAGTTCTGATACTATAAAAATGAGGGGGAGGGGAAGAAGACTAAAACTATTTGAAGCAAAAAAAAAAAAAAAAAAAAAATTAAAATTAACAGCAGTAGAAAGACGATACTGGAATTATTTAGATGTCTATACAAAGGAACACTTAAGATCAGTGGTTCTCAACCCTTTTTGTACTAGGACCCATGATGCTGCTGCCACTGCTGGGATCCTCACACCAGCCATGCAGCCAGCGGCACAAGAAGCAATGGACAGGGGGGAAGCAGATTGCACTGCCCTCACCTTCTCCCACTGCCAGCTGGTTGCGCACCAGGCCACAGCTCTACCCCACCACGATGGCCCAGCCGCCACTCTCCTCAGGCCACAGCTCTACCCTGGAGAGGAAGTGGGGTGGCAGGCCGTGTCACTTATGTCCCCTCGACCCCCTGACATGTTGTCTATGTCCCTCCCTTCCCCCCCACCCCAGACTTATCTGCAGGGAGCTGCAAAAGCTGTCCTCCACACTGCCTGGTTGCTACATGCATGCGTGTACATACACATACATGTGGCACCCTCTGCCTGATCACCCTCTTCCCACTCCACCCAGCCCCAAGCAGCCCCTTCCAGGCTGGAACTCTGCCAGCGTGCAAGGGGAAACCCACCATTTCCCCCCATTTTTAAAGTTTGTTGATCCATTTTTTAAAGTTTGTTCACAACCCTTTCATATATTCTTGAAACACTTTTGGGTCGTGACCCACAGGTTGAGAAACATTGTTTAAGATGACACTTAAGATTTGGAGTTAAATAGTAATTTGACAATCCTGCTTTTTAAGGAAAGTTTTATTTCACACACATAAATGAGAGATAAGGATTTCTTAGGGTGATATCTTTTACTGGACCAACTGCATAGTTGTGATGAAGATCTTGCATTCAAAAAGCCTAACTCCATCCCAAATAGACCATCAGGGCCGCAACATCACTGTCACGATGTGGGGTCCCAGGGATGGCTGTGATGTTCCTAGGGCTCCACAACCATGCCAATTCTGCCCTGCGGGCATCTTCTCTTCTCGCCTGCCACGTCTTGTTGGTAAAAATAACACTTAGGGAGGCTGCTCACAAGTTTCATAGCTGGTAGGGTCGGAAGGGACCTAAGCAGATCATCAAGTCTGACCCACTGCCATGGGCAGGAAAGAATGCTGGGGTCAAACAACCCCAGCTAGGTGATTATGTAGCCTTGTTTTGAAGACCCCCAGGGTAGGGTCAAGCACCACTTCCCTTGGAAGTTGGTTCCAGAGCCTAACTGACCTGACTGTGAAGTGGTGCCTCTTGATATCTAGCCTGAATCTACTCTCAGTCAGTTGACATAAGTAAACATAAGTTTATGGCCGTTATTCCTTGTTACTCCCAGTAGTGCTTGGGGGAACAGGGATTCTTCCACTGCCTGCTGGTTCCCCTTGGCCAGTTTACAGATGGCCACCAGATCCCCTCTCAGCCTTCTCTTGTGGAAGCTGAACAGGTTCAGGTCCCATAGCCTCCCCTTATAGGGCCTGCCTTGCTGCCCCCTGATCATGCGAGTAGCCCTCCTCTGGACCCTCTTGATGCTGGCCACATCCCTCCTGAAGTGCAGCGCCCAGAACTGGACACAGTACTTCAACTGTGGCCTGACCAGTGTCACATAGAGGGGGAGGATCACCTCCTTGGACCTGCTCGTGATGGATCTGTGGACGCATGACAAGGTGCAGTTAGCCTTCCTCACCGCACCCCCACATTGGAAGCGCATGTTCATTTTGGAATCAATAATGACTCCAAGATCCTTTTCTGCCTCTGTGCTGATGAGAAGGGCGTTCCCTAGCCTGTAGGTATGCTGCTGGTTTCCCCTCCCCAGGTGCAATACCTTGCACTTGTCCGTATTGAAACCCATCCTGTTCTCATCTGCCTACCCTTATAACCTGTCCAGATCTAGTTGTAGCCTGTCCCTCTCCTCCAGCATGCCCACTTCTCCCCACATCTTAGTGTCATCCACGAATTTGAACAAGGTGCTTTTCACCCCCTCGTCCAAGTTGCTGATGATGTTGAATGGTGCGGGCCCGAGCCCTGGGGGGCCTCATTGCCCACATCCCTCCAGGTCGAAAATGACCCATCCACCACCACTCTGTGGGTGCAGCCCTCTAGCCAATATCTGACTGTGTAGGCATCCATGAAACAGTTGCTTAATTTTTTAACGAGAATGGGGTGAAAACGGTGTCGAAGGCCTTCCTAAAGTCCAAAAAAACTACGTCCACCACGACACCTGTGTGCAAGGATTTTGTGGCCTGGTTGTAGAAGGCCACCAGGTTGATCTGACAGGACCTGCCTCGAATGAACCCATGTTGGTTACCTCTAAGCATGATCTCCCCTGCTGGTCCCTCGCAGATGTGCTCCTGGATAATTTTCTCAAAGAGCTTCCCCAGGACCGAGGTAAGACTAACAGGCCTCTAGTTTCCTGGGTCCTCCTTCCTCCCTTTTTGAAAATGGGGACAACACTGGCCCTTTTCCAGTCCTCTGGCACCTTGCCAGAGCACGAGTGCTCGTAAAGCTGAGCCAGGGGTCCCGCAATGACCTCTGCTAATTACCTCAGCACTCTGGGGTGGAGATCATCAGGACCCGCTGACTTGAACATGTCTAGTCCCACCAGAAGTTCCCTGACTAGGGCCTCACTGACCCTGGGCCTGGCAGCGCCTCCCCTGGGTCTGTCAGGGATCCCGGGGGGGGGGGGGGGGGGATGCCCCAGTCCCTACTCAAAAAAATGGAGGTAGAGAAATTGTTAGAGAGGTTAGCTTTGTCATCTGGTGTGACCACCAGATTTCCTAGTGTGTCCTGCAAAGGCCCTACGTTACCCAGTACCTTCTTTTTACCCTCTATGTATTTAGAAAAGGACTTCTTGTTATCCTTAATCTGAGTTGCTAATCCCAGTTCCGTCTCTGCCTTAGCCTTCCTAACAGCCCCCCTACAGTCTTGAGCAATGGAGGTATAATCCTCCTTGGTGATGGCCCCTCCCTTCCATTGGTAAGGGTGAGTTTGTGTATGGTCATGGTCCTGTGAGATCCCCCCTAGACCCTGCAGGTACTTAAAACCCCTTGCTGGGTCCTGCTCCATGTCATTTTCGCATGAGACACCTTAAGCCTTAGGGGTTAGATGCGTGGCTCCAAAACCTTCCCTTTACCACATCCCATGCCTCGCAGGTGGTATATAAATACTGTCTCCCTAATAAGGTCCTGGCTTAATTCAGTCTCATGTGATCACTGGACTCTGCAGCCCCTGAGACTGAGCACCTTGGGCGCTGGGCTCTATGGCCTGTCACTGCACTCCTCTGATGCTGGGCTCACCACAGCCCTGTAGTTGCACTCTCTCTAGCACTGGTGCTCTACACAGTATTGCCCCCAATGAGGCTTCCTTCTCCCCTATTAGCCTCATCCCGGTCCACCGGTACAGATGATAACATAAACACAAGCCCCTGAGTTACAATATAACAATAACACTGGAAGCCACACACTGCCCCTTTAAGAAGGCAAGTGTCTCCCTCAGTATTGTGCGTCTCCTAGCCCCAGGTACCTTATGAGCTCCTGAAGTCCTATCAATCTTGTGGGCAGCATATCAGGCAATCAAACCTCCCCAGGTAACTCCTTCATACAGGAGCTGCTTCTTTTGGTGAGTGCTAGAAAACTAACCCCTGCCAGCCCTAGCCCTAGGGCTTATATGTATCCAGGGCCCTGCCTCCTTCTGATCAGCTGACCGTGTGCAGGTGCCAGCTAATTTCTTCATTAGCCTGCTGCCCAGGCAACCTACAGCTGTAGAGTTGTGTGTCACTCACAGGGCTCTCTACCCAGGCTACTTCTGCCCTTAAAGGAGAAGGCTTGCCTTAGTGTCCTGTGACAATCACTCTTAAGCCTCATTTAACCTCATTTACACTGTATACAATTATAATGTTTTATTTATATAAATCTGGAAGTGCCACATCACCAAGCGATGAAGACATTTGTGTAGACTTTGGGTATAAGTTACAAAACAGAGGATTATAAATTTTACATTTTTGGCCAAAATTTTCTTTAGCTATAGCAGATACAAAGAGAAGATTCTCTTCATTTGGACTAGCTCATTCAAAAGTTCAAAAACCTCACTGGAAGTTAAAAAAAAAAAAAAAATACAAACCCAAACTCCAGGAAAACTAATTTTCCTCTTTCTATTGAGAAATAAACAACAGGTAGAAGAGGGTAACATTATTACTTCCGAAGTAGTAAAATACAAGATACAGTTTTCAAAAACTTTTAGGTGACCAAAAGTTATCCAAATCACTATTCATTTGTTTAAATAAACCAATGCTAAACATATTTTTGCCAGACACTCACTCTTTGTATATTTAACAGATTTAAAATAGTTCTACAGTATATACTTAATAAATATATATTTTAAATGCTGCTCTTTGGACACTTAATTGAATTAAAATGTTCCTCCAAATGTAACTTGGCATGAATCTTGAGTAAAAAAATCATTAATAAGTAATGCATTATTCGCCACGAATCATAGGAAAGTAAATGTTAAGAATCTTAATACATTTAGGTTAAGTTATAAGCCAACACAAACCTTCTGAGTAGCAAAACCTACCAGACCTAGTGCAAATACTCTAGTTACTAAACAGCATATTGATAAGTGAAAATGGGCATTCTTTAGGTTAACTAAAAAAAAACAAAAAATAGAAAAATGATAAAAAATAAATGATGTAATTAAGATTTCCTGCTTAATGATTTAACTTATGGTTGAAACCAGTCTATATTATTTACCTTTAAAGTCAATCAACCTTGATGCATATACACAGAAGTGCCACTGACCTAACCACTATTTCAATACTTACATGAAAACAAAGGGATAATACATTAGCACAATAAGAAGTGTTTTCCTTTTTTTTTTTATGCTTCTACCGTAACATGACCACAGTATTTATAAATAACTGTAATAATAATTATTATTAACTCAAAGTTTAATTGGTCTATATTTCACCTGAAACAGGTAGCACTAGTTATACTTAAGGGTAAGTAAATGCTCACATGTTAAACAGCCTTTTTCTACTTCATTATTTAGTGAAACTACATAATTTAGGTTTTTTCCAAGCTTGTTCTCAAGCCAGAGATAAATTGGCAGCCATTTTAGCTCAGACTCTGAAAAACTGTCAAGTACTGAGATAATAAAAGTACACTTCTTCCACTAAAACTAGAATTTTTGCACTTTTTTAAAGCTCCCAGAGTGGTGTTAAGGGGGAAATTGGGAAAATAAAAGTATCAAGCAAGTGAAAAAGATAAGTTACTAAATCGAAATGTATCTTTTAGTCATCAATAGAATCTCTTTATTTGCATTTTTCTAAAAGCATTTTTAAATTATTACCTGAAACTACACTGAAACTCTATAAAATAAGGACAAGGAGTACTTTCCATCTCAAATGAAGAGACAGAATGAAGAATTACTCTTTCCAAATTTATAATAGCATCAAAGCAGAATATTTTTATTCTAGGTTTAAATAAAAATTATCTAGTGAAACAAGTAAAAACTTAATATAGTAGAAGACTATTAAGGCCTCAAAGGGAAACAAGAGTCTGGAAGTCCTTAATGTCCCTTAATTTGGCCAAGTGTACTTGGCACTTTTGACAGTACCTGAACATGTTAAGTACACTTTTCCTCTTCAGTACTTTTTCTCATGTAGCGAGTGCATAGTTTGGATGGTAAATTATGAATGAGGCAAGGCCGTATAAAAATAAAAGTGGCCCTATAAACCAGCTTCTCATCTCAAGTCAAATCCCATTTGCAATTCTGATATATACAGTGGTGATGGTTGTTTTTCTAATTTGTCTTGGCACCACATTCCCCATCTGGGAAGACTCCCGATGGGGAGGAGGGAGGAGCCAAGAAATTATAGGCCAGTCAGTTTGACCTCAATACTGGATAACATTCTGGAAAAAATTATTAAGTCCATTTGTGAGAGACTGGCAGAAGGCATAATACTGAAGGCTAGCCAACATGGTTTTGTTGCAGGCAGGTCATGACTGATCAACCTCATCTCCTTCTATGATCAGGTAAGGAACCCCTTAGATGTGAGATACAGTTAATGTCATATCCTTGGATTTTAAAAAGGCCTTTGATATGGCCTCCCATGACGCTCTTATAAAAAACTTGGGGGGGTGTGGGCTGATAGAGTGTACAGTCAGGTGGGCTGGCAACTGGCTAACGGGTCGAACCCAAAGAGTGTTAGTGGACGGGTCTGTATTGTCTTGGTGGGAGGTGGCCACTGGCGTGCAGCAGGGTTCAGTTTTTAGCCCTGTGATGTTCAACATCTTTATCAACGATTTAGATAAGGATGTGGAAAGCACACTGGCCTAGTTTGCAGACACTACTAAGTTATGGGGAAAAGCAGTCATACTAGGGGATAGGATGCAGATACAAGCAAACCTGGACAAGATGGAAAGGTGGGCAGAGTGGAACCAGATGCAGTTCAATAAGGATAAATACAAAGTGCTTCATCTGGGGAGAAGTGAACAGTAACATGCATATAGGTTAGATGTCCTGGCCAGCACAATGACTGAAAGGGACCTTGGGGTTATGGTTGATCACAGGATGAACATAAGCCACCAGTGCAATGCTGTAGCCAGTAGAGCTAATAGCATACTGGGATGCATTAGCCGATGCATCATGAACAGGGCTAAGGAAATGATATTTCATGGTTTCATAGATGCTAAGGTCGGAAGGGACCTCAACAGATCATTGAGTCCAACCCCCTGCTTAGAAGCCCATTCCAAATTTTGGCCACCCTTACTGTGAGAAAGTTTTTCCTGATATCTAGCCTAAATCTACTCTGTCAGTTTGTGACCATTCTTCCTTGTTACCCCAAGAGGCGCCCTGGTGAACACAGCATTTCCGACCCCTTGCTGCATTCCCCTAATGAATTTGTAGGCAGCCACAAGATTTCCTCTCTACTCGGTGTTGGTTAGACCCCTAGTTGGAGTACTGTGTCCAGTTCTGGGCAACACACTTCAAAAAGAAACAAAATCTTGAAATGGTGCACAGCATGGGCAACTGGTGCCTCCCGAGTCTGGGGGGGCATCAGATGGCCAATTGGGTGAGTGGGGGGGGGGGGGGAAGGGAGGGATCCCCCCCAGGGCCGATTGCCGTGCCTGGAACCACCAATGGAGAAACCAGAAGTGCACTTCCACTAGCACTTCTGGTTTTGCAGCTGGCGCTTCCAGGGTGTGCACAGCCAATCTCAGGGGGTGCACATGGCGTGCACCTCCTATGCATCACCAATGGTGCAAAGAAGGGCCACAAGAATGATTAAGGGCCTGGAGGACAAACCTTATGAGGAAAGACTAAGGAATCTGGGACTGTTCAGCCTGGGGAAGAGAAAACTGAGGGGATACTTAATGGCCACCTATAAGTATATAAGGGGTGATTATCGGGAGCTGGGAGAAAAACTGTTCACTAGGGCACCCCAGGGAAGAACAAGGAACAATGGCCATAAACTGTTAGAGGATGGTTTCAGAATTGATGCAAGGAAGAACTTATTTATGGTAAGGGTGACCAGAATCTGGAATAGACTTCCCAAGGAGGTCCTGCAGTCCCCAAACTTGCAAGTCTTCAGAAGGAGACTGGACAGGCACCTTGCTGGGATCATTTGATCTCAGCAGCATTCCTGCCCAGAGGAGGGGGTTGGACTCAATGATCTTTCGACGTCCCTTCCAGCTCTTAATTTCTATGATTCTATGAGAGAGGGGAACCCCACCCTCTATGGTAATTCAGAGTTGGCACCCTCAATTTTGAGCATGGGGCTATGGGCCCACAGTTCTCATGCCCTGGAAGTCTGAGGAGAGCAGGAACTTCTCTTCTGTGGGGCACATCAAACCAGCATCTGCAGCCCCCCAGGAATGGGGAACAGGAAGCAAAGCTCCCAATATATTCCCTACAACAGGCAGTCCCTGGCCTGGGGAAGAGGTGGGAAGCATTACTGCCTGCTCCCCTCCCAAGCTGGTCAAAACTACCACCCTGCACCTCACACCAGGGACTCTAGTCTGGGGAGTGAGTGGGGACAGCTTTTTGAACCCTGGTTCCCAGCCCCCCCGGTTTAAATGTGTTTCCACTGCCCAGCTGGGGGCAGGGGTAGCATTTAAAGCCCAGGAGCTGGTCAAAGGGTTATTAATAACTGGGCTGGAGTAAGGCTGGGCTTTCCCAGTTCTGAAGCTGACAGTGGGAGGGTTTTGATCTGTGACTTGGCTAGAGCAGTGGAGTCCAGCCAATTCAGAGGTAAGTAGACAAGCATTCATTCAACTGGTAGAAGCTCTACCAAAGGCAACTTCTACCTCCTCAGACAAGACAGAAGTTTCCACCAGACCCACTATTTTTGGTCCAGTAGAAACTGCTTGAATGCTTTGTAAACCTAGGGCGTCTACCAGAACAGCTGTGATTTCACCAGGGAGAAATGTAATGCTTTCATACACCTTAAGTGCAGCACTTTTCAAAGGAACACTTCATGTTAAATAAAAAAGATCCTGGTACAAATAGTTTAGAGAATCACTGCATTAAACTGTATCTTAGAATTCCTTCCTTACTTAATAATTTAAGCAGACATGTCAGACAGTTTTTTAGCATATTTATCTTTTAGCAAGATATTTGTCTTTTTAGCAAGTTTATCCTTCTGCTGCACACCCCCTCCCCCCCCCCAAAAAAAAAGAAATACAATAAAATCCTGTAATCATTTATACTTCATGCTATGTTTTTATGCTACATGGTGTTGGCTACGAATGTCCAACTCGGGATCCTTAAAATTCTGGTTTATTAGGCAGATTGAAGCACTGTAATGAAGTTAAATCATAAACCTTGGGGCTGGTCCCCCCCCCCCCCCCCCCCACACACACACACACACACACACACACACACACACACAGTAGCAAGCTACAAGAGTCAGGTATACCTATCCCACAGGTGCTGGAGTCTGTCGTCGATGGCCAGTCAAGGCTTCTTCCAGCGTGGTGGTATCCTCCAGAAGGGGGTCACCGGCTGGTCCTTCTGACTGGACAGGTCGGGTGCTGGTCAAGTTGGAGATCAAGAGGGCGCCCCTGAGGGCCACTTTTCACTGCTTTTTTATCTGTCCTTGGCAGACTTTGGTGACTCCCCATTTTACAGGTTTGCCCAATCCAGTGATCGTTGACCCTCGTGGGACTTCCCCCTCAGTGGCTACTGGATGGCATCTGTCAGACCCAGGGGTCGTCTGCATGTACGTGCAGGTTTGGGAGTCCGTTGATGAATTTTGAATAGGGCTCTGGGAGCAGCCGATTTGGAGATATTCAGCCCAAAAGTTGGTCCCCTGCGTTGATTAACTCAGACCAGGGCTTCTAGCCCTTGAACAGTGACATTTAGAGATTTCCCGGTTGCTACATTGCCTCCTATTGATTTCTTCCGTTGGTTGATCTGCAGTTTTCCTAGGTGTTAATTGCTGCCTGCTACTGTGTTACGCATTCAGTCACTGATTCGCTCGCTCTTTCAGGGGCCCGCCTCATACAGGGAAGCCGTGGTTTGATTCCTGCCCTTGTTAACATCGTTACAATGTATAACTAACTTATGAAACTAAACACATTTAGTTGAAAGGTGAGGAGTATAAAATATAAGCTACAAAAGTAATGCCATGGCACACAAATAGATAAAAATACCAAAATACAAGGGGAGATACAAAATGCATACATACAAATTTTAAAACACAATTCCTTATCTTAAAGTGAAAGAAAGAGGAAGGAAGAAAAAGGTAGAAGAGGAAAAACATATCCAAGGAGGGGAGAGCAACTGCAGGCAAGAGGAAAAGGGGGCTTTCTGCTACAATGGTATTAAAAGAAAACTCTCACATTACATTTTAGATGATACATAGGTGCTAAATAGATAGTCTTTGAAATTCAATTTTCCACAGTTTGAGAACAGCATTCAGTAACAGTACAAGCTTCCCCATTACACAAATCTATCACAGTCTGTTCTAAATGGATCAAAAGAAGTAACCATTTCAGATTACACGTCGATTCAATCCTTTGCATCTTGAAAAAGGAAGTTAGTGTTTGTGATTACAAGGACTGTATCATGGAATTCACATTTCATCAAGAACCCTGAAACAGTTTGTCACTAATTTGAAATGGTAAAACTATAAATAACTATGCAGAAAAGGTTGAAATGATCAACAAATATTTTTGAAAAGCTGAAAAACTAGAAAGGGTTCAGAAAATAACTAGAGGATATAATCAAGAACCAGAAAGCTTGGTAACAGTGAGAGGCTTATGTTCAATTTAGCTGATTTGTCAAAGAGGAAAATTATACTGCTGTTGCAAAGACCTGTAAGGCAAAAAAAATAAAGGGCTCTAACCTAGTACACACAAGACAAAGAAAGTTCAGAGAATGACTGAAAGTTGAACCTATATGCATTCCAAAAAATTAAAAATATCCCTTTACAAACAACCAGAGTTTTACTTATCATCAGAACAGCTTACCTAGCAATGTGGTAGATTCATCACTTGCTACCTTTAAATCAAGATTCTATACCTAGATTAAACAATACGTTCTACCTTAAGTAGCAGCATAGATTTGATACAGAATTTGCTGTGTGGAATTCGATAGCCTCTCCCACGGAGGAGGTTCAACCAATCTCAAATGAATGAATCAATCAATCAATGAACTGATATTGCACTTGCCACATAATAATTTTCAAATGCTCTTGATGTTTCCTATTGGAGTAACTCTATTCAGTCTGCTAGGGTAGTCAGTAAGGCAGATTTTGCAGGTACACATGTAACAGACAAGACTCAATCAGATGCAAGGAAAAATTTCCTTATGGTTTGAGTGTCCAGAGCCTGGAACAGACTCCCACCAGAGGTGGTACAGGGACCTACCCTGGAGATCTTCAAAAGACTGGACACACGCTCACCTTGCTGGAGTCATCTGACCCCAGCAGTCTTTCCTGCCTAAAACCAGTGGGGCTGAACCTGTTGATCTCATGAGATCACTTCTGGCCTCTAACTTATATGAATCTATAAAATGATATGATGTGCTGCCAGCAAACTCTCATACTGATGGGAACACTCTAACTATCTGGAATACTACCTCTTCTCTCCAATCAGAAACTTCCAAAGTGAGTACATCTTTAGTGGGTTGTTCAGCCTGGAAAAACTGGGGCTGCTGCTGGTATCAAAGGCCCTGTTATGAACAATTGCTCTGCTCTTCTCCAGTCTTGTAGTATAAAACAGGATATGGACAGCAAGTTTTTTTTGTTTGTTTTTTTCTTTTAAATCTGTTCTGCAAGTCCCTGTGCAGACTCAATAATGCTGTAAATCTGAACTCCTGCACCTTCACCTCAGCATGCTACCATATCCTGAAAGTCATTCAGCAATAGGAAATATATGGGATTTCTTGGGTGATGGACAATTCTAGGAACTGGGGGAAGAGGGGGCAAAACATTATATATGCATTCACTGCTGTGAAGCTTCCCATAATACGCATTTAAAAAAGTGGAGGGAGAAAGGAAGGCAAGCAACAACCATTAGATACAGAAATCCTCAGCAGAACAGACGCTCATTTTTCTGCAGTTCAGTTTCACACCTGCCACTTGGCTTAACACCTTGAAAAGCACACTACTTAACTATCAGATCTATTGTTGCAAGTCTTCCTTCTAGTTCCCTTAATAACCATGTTAGTTATGTTTTATATGGGTCGTCTACTTGCTTACAAGGAAATGCACAGCCAGTTTACGAAAAGGTTTAAATGAAGTATCAGAAGAAACAAATTAATTTATACAATTTAAATATATGATAACCCATAATTCTCAAGTAGCAATCATAACTTTACAGTTAAAATTATATTGGGTAAAAGTAATACCTTACCATCCAATGAGATACAATATACACCCATTAAAGCAGCCAACTCCTCGCACGAGTTTAAATGAAAACAGTACTGTACAGCTGATGGTGGTTAAAAAGGGAAGAACACCCCTCCCCCCCCAAACCCAGTACAGCTTGTCCCAGTTTAAAAATCAGCAAATGCCTCAGCTATCAATCACTCATGATCATGATTACGCATGGCCAGGACTTGGGCAAATATATCATCTCTGGTTTCTGTGCCTCCAATGTACTTGCACCTGCACCAATATTGACCTAAGCACTTTCTGGTTGTTGGAACCGGTTCAGGAAGCCATCAGCATTTCCAGTCTATTCGATATGAAAATTCTCACCTCTAGCTAACCTATAACACTCTGTGAAGGGCACAGCAGACTACAATATGTGGATATTATTGCCATAGTTATGTCTGAAATTTTTTAAGGTAGTGCTGTCTTACTTGCCCTTCCAAATGCATACATCACCACAGTTCTGTACCCACTGATCATGTCACCATTTTCCATGTATATCAGCATACTCAAGATAGTTTCATGTGGGGGAAGCAAGCACACTTCAGAGACTGTACCTGGCACAGGGTCACCTGACCACAGCGCTCTTTCCTGCCTAGGGCAGTGGGTCAGACTCTATGATCTACTAAGGTCCCTTTTGATTCTAAACATCTATGAAATCTATGAAACCATACTCCATTGATACCAATGTCATTTGGAAGGAATTAGGTCCCAGCTTCTCCAAGGATCTAAACACCATATCTCCTCAGTCCTATGTCATTATGGACCTTGCCAGTATCTCCCTCACTGTCTGCCAACCTCTGTAAAACCAGTAAGTAGTGTATCACACAGTTAGCATTTACTAAATCCTGTGTATAAACATACATAAACAGTGGCAACTTGCTTGCAATCAGGAATATCTCACCTAACAGAATCACCTTCTGGCCCAGTAGTGCAAATGCACAAAAGATTGTGTGGGTAAGAAAGTGTCATATGAATGGATTTCAAATTTCACCGCCACTCCACTCCCAACGCCACTGCCACCAGCTGCCCAGCGCAGCCCCAGCTCTTCCTGGTGTGCAGGTGGAGGCAGGGCATTAAGCCAAGGCTACACTAGGCGGCTGGTGGCAGTGGTGCTAGGAGCAGAGCAGCGGTGAAATCTGGGGTGGATGTAGCATCCTCCCAGCACCGCTGGTGCCCACTCTGAGCTCAGCCCCTGCCAAGAAGAGCCCCACGCAGCCCTGACTGCAGCCCACCCTGCCCCGTGCAGATCCAGGGGGCACATGCCCTCCCAGGGTACCAGCAGCAGCAGGAGCCACCTCCCCACCAGAAACGGTAGCTCTGGCTCCCCCTCTGCCCCGCCTGGGCAGCACCTGCCCCTGCCCCCTCCCTCTTTGACCTTGCCCCGCCGTGCCCCTTCCCTCCCCGCCCCCTTCCACAAGACTGGACAGAATCAGAAATCAGATCACTATCAGCCAATATGCCTCCTTAAATATCAGTTATCAGTATCAGCCCCAAAAATCTCTATCGGTGCACCCCTACTTACAAAAGCAATATTTTTCCCAGTCAGACAAGCTTATTGCCCTTTGGTGAATCAGAGCACACAACTACAAACATACAGTCAGTCAAAAACCAAACATCAAGCCTATGCTCCTGTAACTCAAAGGGAGTTGATTTAGCTGTTGCTTCAGAATTGTTAGATCATCAGAAAGGACAAGCAGTCTCTCCTGAAAGCTCCAAAATTCTAATAAAGGCTCAAACTTCAGTTCTAGACAATACAACCTAACGCTATCAGAAATTTTAGGCCAAATTTCCAAATCAAGCACAGACAAAAGTTTACTTATCCAGCTTTCCACTCCAAGAATCCATTTCACTAGGTTGCTAATGAGTCAGAAGCAGCAATGTCCCTCCCTATGCTTCTGCCAAACTACCAAAACCAAAACATTTTCAGACTGCAAAGCTTTAAAGTAGGTGTTATTATAGAAAAGCAAACTATAAATGTTTAGACCAGGGACGGGCAATTATTTTGGGCAGAGGGTTTCTGCCCTCTACTGAGTGTCAGCAAGCCATCGAGGGCCGCATGACAGGCAGGCCAGGGCAGATTAATATTAATTTTCTAAATTTTTTAGGGGCCCCGCAGGCTGGATAGAATGGCCTGGTAGGCCACATCCGGTCCCTGAGCCATATTTTGCCTACCCCTGGTTTAGACAGACCGGGGGGGGGGTTTAAGAAGTGTGAGAGAATACAATGAGACAAAAAAAACTTCTGGGATATAATAATCAGAATAAAATTAAATATAAGCATGTATTTTTGCATTGAAGGAAGGAGCATAAAATAGCATTTGGAGCAATACACATAAGTCTCTTTTCCAATAGGCAATTGACTCTCATGTCCCAATGAAAGTTCTTACCACCTTTCAGATGGGCACAGGTCTTTATTAAATGGATAGCAAAAGTGACCTTGACTAGGGACAGACATTCAAAAAACCAGAGGCTTGAATTGGTTCAATCTTTGCAGGTTACTTTAACCTGTGTAGACTGAACCAATTTGCAAGTGAAGAGACATTCACTTTTGACTTAGGCAGAGCTGCTGCAAATTGTGTAGGGTGAGTGGCAGCACCAGGACTCAGAGGAGTGGCCATGTCCCCCAAAGCCATGCCTAGTGCGCCACTGCCATGCGCCCTATACCGTCTGTGGCAACTCTGCCCACCCTGCTCCCACCTGCAAGCACAGCCCCTGCACCAGGAAGAGGCTTGTTCTCCTGGGACACCATCACAGGGGCTGCTGCCCCATCAGGATCTCTCTCCCCTTGCCACTCCAGTGACAGGGGCCGTGGCACAGCCAGAGGCCAGCCAGCATGGCCCCTTTAAGCAAAGGGGCCAGGGAGGGGGTTTATTTCCCCCTCCATCCAGCATCTGCCCAAGAGAGCAAGGAGGGGGCTTATTCTGCTGCTTGTCCCATGCAGGGAGTGATTGGCAGAGGCAGTAGTCGGGGCTAGCAGACTCTGGTTGCAGTTCCCTGGGGGAGGAGAGGGAAATAAACCCTCTCTCTGCCCCCTTTGCCTCAGGGGGCCACACCAGCCAGCGTCTGGTCACGCCCCTGCCCCTGCAGCAGCAAGGTAGGAACAACCAGCAAACCCCAGCTCAGGTCCATGCCAATGGGACAGGGAGGGGGGAATTAAACCCTGTTTCCCCCTCCCTGGCCAGTGCACTTGAAGCTACTGCAGGGCCTGGCCACACCCCCTGCCACTCCAGCAGCTGTGGAGGGGAGAGGGGTGGAATGCCTCAAAGGATTGCTCTGCCCCAGCCAGGCAGACCCCAGCTGGGGTCCCAAGGGGAGAGGCAAGGGGGAAATAAAAACCCTCCCTGCCCCCTTCACCTCAGGGGGCCATGCCAGCTGATACCTGGCTGCCCCCCCACCCACCCCTGTAGCAGTGTGTGTGTGTGTGTGTGTGTGTGTGTGTGTGTGTGTGTGTGTGTGTGTGTGTGTGTGTGTGTGGGGAGGGGGGTGGGGAAGGAGAAACAACCCCAAAAGGCTGCTGCCTGTGCTGCTGGGACAGGGGACAGAAGGGGGAATAAAAACCCGCATATCCATTTGCTTCACGCTGCTGCTGCTGCTGGGGCTTGCCACACCCCCACTGCTGAAGCAGCGAGCAGAGAAATGCTTGGCAGGGACTGCTTCGCCCCTGCCTGGCAGACCCCAGCTGGGGTCTGTGCTGATGGGAAAGGGAAGGGAGTAGGGGAATAAACCTCTTCCCTGCCCCCTTTGCCTTAGAGGGGGCAGTGTCTGACCACAACCCTACTCCTGCTTAGGAGCAGTGGGGTAGGGACAGCCCTGCCCCACCCGAGCAGAGACCACAGTCCAGCCCAGGGCTCCAGGGATGCAGGGGTTTTGGGGACTCTGGTTTTAGTTAAACCATCAAGGGGTCTGGGACAGAAGCTCCATAAACTGGTTTGACTTCAATCAATTAAGTCTAGCACTACATACAACCAGGTTCATCTCAAACCAGTTTGGGCTGTTTTGAAACTGGTTTAGGTGCACTGAACTTATGTTCTGTTCCAGGTTTAAACCAGTTTCTGCTCACTGAAACCAGTTTACGTGTGATTTCTGTCCCTAACTCTTGTGAAGAATGTGCAATACTGAACACACAATTTCTAACTGACAGCTAACTGATATCAGCTGCTTCAGCAGCTCCTAGGCATTGTGCTTTTGTAGCTGCTGTGCTAAAAAGAAGAAAAAGTAGAGTTGTCTTCTTTGCATATTTATGTTTAATTATTCCAGTATGCTGCCATTTTTTTCCTGTGAAAAGCATTCAAGACAAGGGAAATGGAAATTAAACAGTTCTCTTTCTAAAAATTAATTTCATGAGAAAAACAAGAAGTACTTCCCTAGTCAAGAGGGGGTTTTCCCTTGTTGAATTTCAAAGGCCTGTTGCAAAAAGGGTTAAATCTAAAATTCTCTTTTTAGTGAAAAATTAAGCAACCCAATTAATAGGGGTTACTAATAGTTCACATTGCAGATGTGTACATTTTTCTCTCTCCCCTTCCCACACCCGTGTACTTTTTTTTTTTTAATCTCATACATTTTACCCTGGAACACACTGAAAATAGATTAAGAATATATCGCCAGACGTAGCCAGAAAGTCAGTTTTGTGAAATGGGGCCAGAGGAGGAAAGTGGGGAAGAGGAGCACAGGGGTGGGGGAGGGTGGGAAACGGATAGAATAGGAACATTAACAATACAGCACTGCAGATTTATAAGAGTGCTGATGATTCTTCATCCAAAATATTGCATCTTTCTGGTAGAAAAATCCCCAAAATCTCAAAGGAAATTGCTAATGTATCTGCTTAGATAAGTAAATAGTTTCATACATCTGGCAAGTCAGGACTTGCAGGATAATTCACCACCTTGAGACTGCCAAAACTGCAAAACATCAGATTTCCCCCACAGATTAAATGAGTTAGACAGAAAACTACCGATAATTCGCTTCCAAAGAATGAAAATACTATTTTAGAACATACGAACATAAGCAAGCACCACACTGGGTCAAACTAATGGTTCATCTAGTCCAGTATCCCATCTCTGACAATGGCCAAAGTGGATGCTTTAGAGGGAGAGCACTGAACTGGCTCTCTAGAGTAACCCATACCCTATTCATTACCCTCCTTGGTATCTGCCATTAAAGAATTCGGGTTTCACAGGGGAAAACATCCATCGCTGGGTTGGCTCAAAACACCAATCTTTTGTTTAACAGCCAAATGCGCTAACCAATTGTAGCGCAGAAACCACCTAGGTAGAGCTCAGCATTTTGAGTTGAGCCTGGTTTTGTGATCTGGAGATGACCTTTTCTACAGAGATGAAAAATGGTCTAAAAATAAATTAAATCCTGGCTTGTCATTCAACACTCACACCAAAATAAAAGTCACAAGCAAGGAAATATAGAGTCAGAAAACTGATGAACACCAATTGGCCATTTGAATGTGGCTTTAAAGAAGGCTTCCAGAACCACATTAGTGCACCCTGAGCCTGAAATAGGCAGTAATGATTCACAAGTAAAATAAATAAATAAATAAAAAAATACCGAAATACAACTGTGGCTAAAGAAAATAGGATGCAGGCACACAGAGCTGAAACTGAAGCAAAGTATAAACCTCCCATGCTCTGTAACAGCAGTCTGTGGGGATACAAACAGTAATATAAATGGAGAAAAAGAAATAATGTTTTTGCCAGGACCCAGTGATAGGTAGAATTTCTAAATGATTCAATAGATTCCAGTCTGGGAAAAGAGATGGAAGTGGGGACAGAAGTAGAAAGAGGTAGAAAAGGAGTAGGGGGGAATTATAGGGGTTTAGAATTCATGGAGAATAAAGGAAATTCCATTCTGAACTTAGTGAACTTGATTTACAGATTTTTGTGCAAGTCTACATACAACTGGTGAGAATTAGGTAGTATTGAGTTATACCAAGAAACTTTTGTTGGTCAAGTTCGTTTGTTGTCAATTTTTCTAAATAGTCTCAACATCAGTGGAAAAGGTGACCAAAAAGCTTTTTGACATAAAAACCAGCAACCTACAAATCAGTTCATATTTATGACTATCCTACTATTACAGTCTGTGAGCTTTGCAAATGGAATGGAATTTTTGGTAGGAAATCACACCAAGACATCCATTAGACTAGTAGTCACCAACCAGTCACAATCGACTGGTTGATCACGGATCCTCTTACAGTTGATCTCAGTCTGGGGGGACTGAGCACACACATGCACCCCCCCCCCCCCCCCAGACTGAGATACAGAGCTACAGCTGCTCCAGGAGCAGCACAAAGCCATGCATGTCCCACTGGTGGGCTGAGCCGTGCCCCCTGCTGCCGGGGCCGGGCCAGGTGAGCGGGACTATCCCCCTCCATGCCTTGCCATGTCCCCTGCCACCGAGTGAGTGGGGCCCCAGCTGGGCCAAGTGGTGAGGGGATTGGAGCCTGGGCGCGTCATCCAGACGTGGAGGGGGCTCCTGTTACTGTACACACCCTGGTGGAGGCCCAGGGGGCATGTGAGCCCCTGATTTGTGCACAGGGCAGGGGTGGCTGCAGCTGCATGTTGGGCTTTGCACCCGGAGCCCTGCTGCAGATGCCCCCAGAGCAGTGTGACACCACATGCATCCTGCCGCTGGGTGGGCATGGAGCTTGATGCACGTAGCATCACGCCACTCCCGAGGCAGCTACAATGGGGTTCAGGGCACAAAGCCCACTGTGCAGCTGCAGCCACCTCTGCCCCGTGCACAGATCAGGGGGGCTCGTGCCCCTCACGCCTCTGCCAGGGTGCGTGCAGTGGAGGGAGCCCCCATGCACGTGGACAAGCTGCCTGGGCTCCGATCCTCCCTCCACCCGGTCTGGCCAGGCCCCATTCACCCCAGCCCCAGCCTTACTCCCTCCCTCACCATGGGGGCCTCAATCTGCACCCCTTTGCCTTTTTCCTTCCCAACAAACTGACCCGCTGGGTGGGCGGGGGGGGGGAGGGAGGAAGTGGCACACGGTAGATCCTGGATTGCACTTCAATTAAAAAAGGTCATCTGGTACTTAAAAAGATTAGAGACCACTGCACTAGACAATCATCAGAAAAGGACCAAATTTCTTGATCTTATCTTAAAAGCTTTAGCTCTTTTGAAAGAGTGCCCTGTTTAATTTTACACAGTTTAAAACAAAATGATTAATACTGTTCTCCTAATGGGGAAAAATTCAGTAAAACTCACAATGAAGAGGTTTTGCCTCAGGCAAGTAGATCATTTTCTCCTTCCTCCCAATCATGTACAGAAATATTATGTAATATCTGACATTCTGTGTGGTTTGAGACAAATCCATATAACTTTTAAGGGCTCCTAAAATTCATGTTTTCACCTTGTAACTAGTGGGCTACTATCCATACTCCTCATTCTAAAAGGCAACCCTGCCTTTTGGACTGGCAGGTCAAGTGTCCACTAGGGATTTACCAATGGAACTGTTCCCTTCCAAATGAAAGTGAATGACAACAACAAAAAAAGCCACTTATACTGGGACTAAAACAGGGGTGTCAAACATATGCCCCATGGTGCTGTTCTGTCTAGCCCCCAGGGCTACGGAAATTGGACATGTGACCTGCCACAGAGCTCAGGACCCTTGTGGACATGGCACTCAGGGACAAGAGGGTGAGCAAGAGCTTTGCTAACAGTCCCACTCTTCATGGAGTTGCTTGGCCACTGCATTACTGTCACCATTCTCCCAGACTGGCCCTGCCGCCCCTCCCCCATGCAGTATCCAGCCCATGAAGAGCCCTGCAGTCCAGATCTGGTACAGGGACAGTTTGACAACCCTGGAATAAAAAAATACCTAAATGGGGTGGGTGTGTTATGCCAGGATACATTACCTATTTGAATCCACACCTTGGGTTATACCAAGAAAATTTCACACATATTCAAAACCTATGATGGGGTGGCCAACCAGCGAGTGATAAAAGTGCTTCAGGCAGCCTGTGTGTGTGACACCTGGGAGATCAGGGAAGGGTCAGGCAGCACACAGCAACAGATATGGCAGAAAGCAGAGCAGGAGATGAGGCAGAAGGCACAGAATAGGGAACAGAATGCAAAGCAGTAGATCTAGGCACAGGAGGGGATCAGAGTGGCACTTGCAGAGAGGGGAGGGCTAATCCTTCAGAATCAGAGGGCGGATTCTGAAATCCTTTGAAGTAAGACTACCACTGACCAAAGTTGGGCAGACACACAGTCAAGTAGGAAGATGAATACTGACAGCCATCAAATATAAGGTTTGGTTAAAAGTCTTAGAGCTGCAAATCAAATGTCAATATAAAACTTAGGGGTGGGCAATTATTTCAGCTAGAGAGCTGCTTAACAAGTTTTGGTGAGTTGAAGAGGGCCACAAGGGTAGCACCACCCCCAGTTACCATCTTGGCCCCAGAAGTCCTGTCCCTAACCCCTGACCTTTGCCACCAGAAGTCCCTCCCCTTGCTCCCAGAAGTTCTCTTTTTAGGAAGGGGGGGTTTGCCATTTTGGAACCAGAAAAAAAATCATATGCTAAAAGTCAAACATCTACTATATTTAAATTTTATTTTAAAAAATATTTTTGTCATGATTTGTGTTTGTATAGTGTATATAGAGATGATTCATAATAGCTCAAAAATAAAGTCTGCCAGCAGTGGTGGTGTGACAGCTAAAAATTATGTCTGTGTGATAAAGACGCTTGCTGAAGGCTCTATGAAGATTAGACCAAGTGTTTTTCTGTCATTTGTTTAGCTATTAAGCTATATGTTGTTGCTAAGAGCCTAATTAAAGTTTAAGATGTAGTAAGGCCTTGTATAAAGTAAGGCCTAGTAAATTTAGTAAAGCTTTGAAGTAGTAAGGCCCTGTGGCGTAGTTAAAATTAACCTTATCAGAAGAATGCAAGGCTTGTACTGCTATTGGTCAGTCTAAGGACAGTTGAAGTAAAAAGAATCTGAATGGCTGCAAGTTATCTGCACAGCTCACAAATTATAAATTGGCTGGCACATCCAGAAACCATTCAGAAGAAAGATGTAGCTCTGTGAAAGAAGTACTGATTTAAGATTAGCTGCTAGCCTGAATCAGTGGGCCCGTGGACCTTGAGGAGCTCAAGGACTAAATAACAGGTTCTTTCCTGGTGTCTCGGACGGCCAAAGCCGACTCGAGGTGATTTAATAATTACTTGTCCGTCGGGCGGGCTGGTGAATAGAGAGGCTGAGAAAGCTTTATGGTTGTAAAACGTTACTTACGTCACTTGCAGTTGCGACGAAAACGGTCCGGTCATCTGAACAACTATGTTAGTTGTTCCAGCTGGCAGGGCTCAGGCCAGCACGTCCGTCTACAAATCAGGCCGGCAGGGAAAAGGATATGTCTGGGATTGCGCTCGGGACGGGGAGAAGAATCGATAGGTGATCAGTCTATCGATCAGCTCAGCCACGAGTCAGATCTCTTCAGAGGCACTCTGCAGCGTGCTTAAAGTTCTCCGACTTGGGCGGAAGTCGCGCTAATTTTTAAACGGCTAGCAAGCCAATTACTAGCCACCACGTGTGCATAATTTAGAACTGGCCAATAGCGGGACACAAATTTGCATTCGAATGGCGGGAACTCTCTTGCACCGGGGGTTTTCTGCTGCAACAGAAAACCTCTACTTTGCAAGAGGCTCTCATGTGGCAGGAAAATTCCACTGTGCCGAGGCACCAAAATCACTGGGTTGTGACACCTGGTACCCCTCAGACAGCGCTGATCAGGGATGCCCGACTTTGCTGAGCTTTGCAGAAGAGAAATTTGTTGTACATCAGGCATCAGAGGGGACTGCCAATAAGTTGCCGATGCAAATTATTATCGTCTGTCTGTTTTGTTATCTTAGTTGTGCGTGTATGTTACGTGTAGTTGTGTTTTTGTTAAGACAATAAACCTTTCTACCCCCAACCATACTCTCAATCCTGAACCCTCTGCTGGCGGCTAGGACAGGTGGCAGCAGCAGCAAGCAGTGGGCCCTCAGGGTGCTTGTGGCCCATGCAGGTGCTGCTATGCTGCCTCCCAGCGGCATGTGGCTCTAGTCAGTTCTGGGAGTTGCACGTGGTGATAAGGGGTGGAGCCAGGCTAGCCTGCCTCTATTGCTTAGGACTCCCCAAAGGTGCACTCACGCGCCACCAGGGGGATACACTGCATGATGGAGCCTTCCCCACTTCATCACTATGTGCAGGTCCTAGGACTCCGCTGGGAAGCAGGGGGCTGTAACCGCTATGATAAAGAATAACCGAATTCCTGATATGTTAACAGCTCTGCCAAAAGCACTTAACTAACAGCATCATGCAAGATGATTTGTACACATTGGCTGCTTGCAGATGTTAAAAAAAATTCAATTTAAAAAATGGCACTTTATACTTCATGCATCCCCACACCGAGTCCAACGCATGCCCAGAAGAGGCATCGTGTTCACTGGACCGAGCTTGCCCAATACCTGTATAGATCGGATACTTTAATGGGGCTTTTGGGGCAATTTTGTCTAACAGCAGATTGAATCAGCTTCAGATAAAAGGGCCAAAAAGACTCACTGAAGCACTTGATCTATATAGATGCTGCAGAGCCAGGTCAAAGTAACATGCTGCTTCTTCCAGTAAAATAAGAGCTTTGATTGGTTTCTTTTTTATTTATTTATTTTTTTAACATCTGCAACCAGCCATAGTGCTTGTGTGTGCTCTGCAAACTATTTAAGAACATTTTCTGCAGCAGGATCATATATGCAGCCTAAAAGCATTTACTGTCCCCACTCATGAGGGCACAGAGGGCCAGGTGATCCCAACCAACACTGAGGTCTATACTAACTACAGTTCAAGATACCTTGAACTGCACAGAGGGCAGCTTGTAGGATCACATGTACTTTAACCAATGTACTGTATAAAAGTCACTGAAATTTAAATGATTTTTTTTGAGCATCTGTACATATGGGTTTCATTGAAGACAAGCAAGCCATTTAGTACTGAAAAAGATAGAAGTCAGGTGTTCATCTAATAATAATTGCGGAACCACTCTCCTTACTTGGACATTTGATCTTAACACTGCTACCAGCACATAATTGTTAAGCACATGCACTAAAGATCACACAGCATCTATGCAAATCTTTAGTATTAGGACTCTACAAAGTCATGCTGTGAAGGTAACCTGAGCCATGGTTGAATGAGCTCCAGTATGTGATAGAGAATTTAATTTGTTTATATCGTGCTGTTCTGATATAGTCTGTAATCCACTTCCATAATCACTAAATTAAAACTGCCCTCCTCTTGAAATCAGCTGCCAAAAGAAACAAATAGTCTAAAGCAGTGGTGTCCAGGTCAGTGGACCCTGTGGGCCAGATGAGTGACATGGGACTATTCCATGGCTCAGATCCAGAATGTGAAACTGTATCATCTGTCCCTTGGAGCAGAATTTGGTGGTAGCAGCATTAATTGCTGTAGCTCCTAGAGCCACAGCAGCTACTGTTCTGGCCACCATCAAATTTCCAGCCCCACAGGCAGTCCTAAGGGCCATATAATATGGCTCTGCAGTATATATCTGGCCTGTGGGGCTCCTCACAGGTCCAGAAATTTGGCAGTAGGACGAATGGCAGCAGCATTAATTGACAGTTCCCAGAGCCACAAGAATTACTGCTGCCACTCATCACACTGACAAATTTCCAGACCTGCAGGGGTCCCCATGAGCTGAATGACATAGCTCCATGGGCTGAATATGGCCCACAGACAATATTCCTAGTCACCACTGATCTAGGAGATTTGCAAATAGCTCTTACTCTTAGAACAATAAGGTTTCTTCACATCCAAGGAAGTTACACTTCACTCTGGGATAACTGACATCTTGAAAAATGAAAAATAACCTACAGGTAAGCATATTAATTGATTAATATCAAACATCCAAGACCACTTTTGAAACAAACCTGGAATGAGACATCTTTATTACTCTGTTAAAGGAGTATCCAGAAGGATGGATTTAACAGAGCTTGTGCTTTGTGACTTTAAAAGCTGAACTAAGTGCAACTAAACATTCCACCTTCATTGTTAAATGATAAAATGAAGCTGTCGTTTGGGAGTGAGGAGCACTGGGGGGGTGGAGTAAGGGGGCAGGGGACTATGGGTCAGGAGTGAGAGGCACCAGCAGGGCTGGGGGACCTGTGGCTTGGGAGTGAGGGGCAACAGCATGGGCAAGAAAAGGGCATATCAGGATTGCTCAGCACCACAAAGCAGTTGGGGGGGGGGGGGGGGGGGGGCAAGCTGCAGGCTGAGGCACTGGTAGGCTTCCAAACTGCTTTAAAATTGTAAATATATCAATAAAGCTTTGTGTTAAATTGACACAGACACAGGCACCCAGGTTGTAGCTAAATTGGTCTAGAGGCAAAAGGAATCAGAACCTGTGGTAGATGTGATCTCTTTTATTACACAAACTTTTTTTTTTTTTTTTGCAAAAATCTAAAGACAAATTTTAAAATGAAATCTTCATAATTTTACAAGAAGGAAGCAAGTTTTACCACCTGAAATCTGAGCCCCTGCTCTTAGCTTTGTTTGAAGTAATCTGCATTATCACAGAGTCCAGAAATACCTCACCACGTAAGAAATCCCTGCTCAGAAGAGCATTCCATATATTTGCTCTTCTGTGAAATGTAAAACATCATAACCAGAAAGAAATATGGTTCTACATCTTGCTTGCCACCAAACAACTTTGACGTAAACGGACTATCCCAAATTTTCTCTGAGCCTAATCTGCATAAAATGAACTGTTTCAAACAGGAGATTTTACTACACCTTCAACTCTCCTATGAAATATGAACTTTCATTTCTACCTAGAACATCTACAGTCTTTTCTCCTATGCCTAAAGAAAGGTGCCTGTAGTACCCAAAAGTTTCCAAAAAATATATTTTTTTTTTTTTGCAAAAGTCTAGGTGGTCTAATAAAAGATATCAACTCTACATACATATAGCGGCATTTCATTTTAAATTGCAGAAAAACATAGATTTGGGGGGTTTTATTCAGAGAATTTGGGTATTTTTATCAGAGAACGTTATTTTTAAACAGAGAAAACCAGGATCCCTGCTAAAGAGAGAGAGTTCCTCAGCTTGTTGCAGTCACTACCTTACTTCCTTCTCAGAGCTCTGCCCTGCGCTGCCTATTGCCATGCAGCTTGCTCCCAGGTAGTCACCTGTACCCCTGTAAACCCCTACCTTCCCCTGGCTGCTTACTCCCCTGCAGTTGGTCCTGACCCAGCCACCTGCACTAGCTAAAGCCCAATAGTGCTGCCTAGCCCCCATTACATTCCTATAAAAAAGAAAGGATAGAGGACACAGTGTGTTGCCTTTAGCAGATTCCTCAGATTCACCAGAAAACTCCTTATTTTGCAAAACTTCTGGATCAGAATGGGTCATTTATACAGATGTGTGCAAACTGGAGGTTCTCTGGCATGAGATGGTCTGCTAGCTTGTTGGTCTCCCCAGGGGGATTCAGAACCATAAGATTTATTTGATTTGTGATATACCATTCCCAGAAAAGGATTTCTTCCTGACCAACAGTAATTTTGGACCACCTTTTCTGCTTAGATAACACATGAGTTAAAACATCCATCAGAATTTAGATTATTCTTTCCCTCACAAGCAATAGAAAAGATTTACATACCATCATATTACTCTCAGTTCTAGGATGTCTGAGAAATTTGGCACTTATTGTTGACCTATCTAGCTATTACAAGGAGACTAAAATGCAACCCTGATCTTTTTTAAAGGATTAGTGACCATAATGTTGGTAGGCACTAGAAGATTCCTAGGCAAACATTTTCTAAAGTTATCCACCAATGAAATGATAGGAAAGTGATTTCAAGAATCGCTAACAGCTTGCATTTGATCTGAATAATAGCTTTGCATATTTGATTGGTATACTGATTTGAACCACAATATAACAGATCTGTAATTTAACACCAATATGAACACTGCTCCATGTCCCAGCAGACTAAGGCACTTTCTTATTATTGACTAATACTAGTTTGTAGCTGTTATTTCAATTAGTAAATTACTTGAAATCTTTCCTGAAGGGAGGCTAGGAGTTAAGTTTTATGTTCCTGACTCATCTTCAAGCCCAAGGAAGAACTACCTAGACTGATTTCCCCTGAACAGCTAACAGAATTAACTGCCCTGACCACCAGTCATCTTATAAGCAGAGTGGCTTAGTGGCTGAACATACGGACTCTTAAGTTGACAACAACTATGTTCCACTACAAAAAGAAGATGTTTCCTATGGACTGGATACATTGCCCCATTAAAATAGGCATCTTGAAAGTGAATGCTATTAATCCAGTCCATGGAATCTAATGAGAATGATGACTGCTGTTAGCATCAAACATTCTCACTAGATTGCAAGAACTGATTCAGATTTGATGTAGTATATAAATAAGCTGAGATGCAAGAAATCTAACATGAAGCAACACCCTCACTTCTCTCAATATCTGAAACTGGAATGGCGCAGGGGTGGGGAGGAAGGGGAGTAAAAACCTTTTCTACTTAAGTTCTAAGGTACGGTTCCTGGGGACCAAGTTCTAGTGGCAAGTCTCTCTCACTGAATTAGATTTATGCAAAAGTGGTCTCAATTCCCTTCCTCTTCAGAGTAGGGAAAAGGAAGTACAGTCTAGTATTAAATAATGTGGTCATTCTAAATAATCTGCAGACTCATGCCAACTTCCTTTTCTGGAACCTAAATCTCATCTTGCTCCATGGTCTCCAGTGTGCAAAATGCATCTCTAGAATACATGACTGTTTATGAAGATCAGAAGATCCTTGGTAAGATTTTTTCTTAAAAGCAGAAAAAGAACACTTCTGTTGGAGAAGCAGCTCACAAAGATATTTGCAGAGGAATGATTTTTTGCAATTACCTCTCAAAGAAATTTTCATCATTATCCTCTGAAATTCATGAGTTACAGGAGACTTTGAAATCAAGGGGTATGTAACAAACAGAATATACTATAACTTGAGTCATCCATTGTGCCGGATAGCTGGTCACAAAAACAGGTTAGACAACACTGTTTGCCTCTGTCCTGAAATATGCAATACCTTATGCAGATGAAAAACTGCCATATGTTTTAGCACCTAATGAAGATATTCAAGGTAAGAGCATGCTACAGGTTGATGTGGTACTGAATCAGGTATACTATTTTAATTCTAGTACCACAAACAGAGGGGTAGCTGATACCAATGACAAGTATACTGGCAGCACAGTAAACAGAACTGTTTTAACCCATGCCAACTTGGATGTCCCCTTGAAAGGGCCAACTTCTTGTCATCTTAGCTATCCCCCTCCTTGATAGCTAAGGCACAAGATCCTGAAGAATGCTCCTGTCCCCCATGTGCAGAATTGCACTCTCAGGTACTAAGTCAACATGAATGAAGCACTGAGCACACATACCCAAATAGCCCTGAAAAGGTTAGGTCAAGGCACCATAAGCCACAGCGCCATACTGAGCAAGACTAATTAGCTCTGCCACAGCAGTGTGGTGATATTGCTTGATACCCAAGCTAGGCCAGATAATACCACATAGCATAGGGCCATGCAGACATACCTACAAGCTCTCAGCAACTTAAAGCTGAGTGATGCTTTTTCAGTTCACCAGAGACAGATGTGATCATCATGGATCACTTGCTTTTTGACTTCTCACTAAAGAAATTAAATCTTCTAAGGAACCCTGGCTTAAATGCTGCCCTTTATGGGGTAGAGCAGGCTGTTGCACTACAGAAAGTGTAACAGGCTGCTGCTCTTCCCACTGCTGTTGCTGGGGTCTCAGGGCTTTCCCTCCCTCCTCCAGCTTTCACTTCCTGACTCCGTAGGGATAGAGCAGCAAGGCCCAGAGGAGCAGAGAGCCTGCAGCCCGTGTGGGAAGCCACTCAGAACTTGGACAGCTCTGAGGCAGTTTTAAAAATGACTCCTTTGCCTCAATGCACTCCCTTGTCCAATGCACTTCTTGAACAATTTGCAAATTACATACTGAATATGGATTTTCAGCTAAATGAGAGTCAGTTAACCCTGTACACAATGGACAAGTTATAAAATCAGGATCCACATTCAGCCATTCTGCTTGCAAACTCCAATGCTGACTACCTACTATAGAACAGAAAAAATTAAGCCAATAGCCTTAAAGGAAACATTCTCAAAAGAAAATAAATATTTTTTATAATAGCTTGTTACTATAAACAGTGTAGCTATCCTAGTCTGAACAAACTGCTGCTTTGTGCTATCTCCCAATAGGCAGTAGACACATCTGAACTAGGTTGGGATTGCTCTGCCCTTTATGCTCTGGAGCAGAGGTGCTCTACTCCCAGCCTGCAGGCCACATCCAGCATCCAGAGGCTCCCCATTGTGTCTGTGGGAAGCTCTGTAGACCATGGTTCTGTATACTAGACTGGACATGCAGGACCCAATCCCAGAACATGGGGCCAAACAGGGGTGACTGCAACTCTGGCGCCAGCCATGATGCAGCACTAAAGCCAGAGCTGCCGCCACCATGTGTTCTGTGCCATCAGCTGGAGCCAGAGCCAAAGCCACCATGTCAGGTAAGCAGCTATGGGAAGTGGGAGAGGGAAAGGGCAATTGGTCAGTAGGGCAGGCACCAGGTAGAAGTGGGGCAAGTGGCCAAGGGAAAAGAGTGGGGGAGAGGAAAACACAGAATGGAGACATGGGGTAAGGAGGGCGGGGCAGGGCAGGGCAAGGTGACAGGAGGCAGGCTGCCTGCTCCCAGTTGCTGCTTTCCCCACTGCAGCAATGGGGATGGGGAGCATATTTAAAATGACCCTGCAATTATTAGATTCTATACATGGGAAAAATTATAACAAATTTATCATTTGCCATGTATAGAATCTAATTATTACAAGGTCATCTTAAATTTCAAGTCGTCTTGGATTCAGGTAAATATGGTACATAAAGAGAAAGGAAAAGAAGCATGGGCCAAAGCATCCTTATGTTGTTATTCAAACCCAAATGATCTTTCTCCGATCAGCAGCGGGACAAAAAATATGCTTATTAAAAGAATTAAATGTCTGAATAACTTCAAGGTATTCAACGAAAACAGAATTTCTTATGGCCAATTTTTAAAAAGTCAAGTCGACTGTTTAAGTGAATCACAAAATATTTTCAATTTTATGCTCGTGTGAATGTGTGTGTTAAAATAGTGAGGGAACTTAAAGAAAAAAACCAAACCAACCCACAACAGCAAAAAAGAAAGGTTACAAATACAGGACCAACACCCTAGCAGGGAAGGAAAAAAAAAAAGTTATGCCTTCTTAAAACTGAAGAGATGCAATAAGAAACATCAAAGAAAAACAAGTAATCTTGGGACCCAATTACATCAATTCATCATTCCTAGAAATGAAGATAATGACTCCGAGAAAACTCCAGTTGTTTCACAATTCAGCAGTACTACCTTTACAACAACACAAACCAGCAACAGCTTACCACCTCAGTTTTCCACTCCTTGCATTAGTTCCTGAAGAATGAAGAATTCAATTCATGTTTCGATGACTTTGAAAGCCCTCTGCAGACAGAGTTACACCCAAATACAGCCCATGAAGCCACCACATCTGGCCCACAGGGCTCCTCAGGGTCTAGAAATTTGGCAGCAAGGCCATTAATGGAACAGCAGACATTAATATGCTACCCTCATCCCTGCCAAACTCCCAAACTGGGCCATGCTTCCTTCCTTCCCACCTCCCATGAGGCCAGGTTAAGCGTCTTTCCCTCGTGGGGCCACGTTGGGACTGGACTACCCCCTGCTTCCGCTCCCCTCCACATGGCTAGATGGTGCCTACCTAGTTGTCCCAGGCACCAAGTCAGGATCACCAGCCAAATCCAGCCCACGGATGGACCAGGCACCTCCCATCCAGCCTGCCTCGGAGAAAGGTTGAGCACCAAATAATTCTAAAGGAGCCCCTTCTTACAAGAAGAAGGTCCACCAGCAATATCTCAGTGTAAATACCTCTCAAGCTTTGTTCTCCCAGGACTGCAAGATGCAACAAAAGCTAAATGCTTTCATATTATCTTCCCATACTAGAATTTCCTTTCTTATGCCCTGTAGCCTATGCTTCCACAGTGCTGTAGACGTTGGCCATCTTGGCTCAGTAAGAAAAAACAAACAAAAACAACTTTCCTACTCCCAAAAAGTCAAACTCCTGAAAATTCAGAATAAAACCAATCTAGAGAAAGGCAGCTAAAAGCAAATCAGATTAAATCAGAAAAGTAGAGAAGCATGAGAACCAATCATTTCACCTATTCCAGGGGTGGGCATTTATTTAAGCTGGAGGGCCACTAAAGGAGTGTTGGTGAGCTGCTGAGGGCCAGGGGGCGGGAGCAAGTGGGAGGCAATTGATCCTATCTAGTCCACTGGTCACCACCAGGAGCCTGAGGAGGAAGGGCTGCACCCTGTGCCAGTCCGCTCTGCCATAGCCAGGGCCACGCAGCACGCAGACTCCTCCACCCCACTGCATCCATCACCCCTCCCTTGGTGTCCATTTGGCACTGTGTAGTCTTGGCACCACAGCCATCAGGTCTACAAAAGAAGAGGCGTAATGGAGTATGTCAAGTAGCTGTCCCACCTAATGTGATGAGCTGCTGCCACTGCCGCACCACACCAGAAAAGTTGGGGGTGGCTGCCATGGCCTGAGCTCCACCCAGAGGGCCAGCACAGACTAGCAGTGTCACAGCAGTAGTGGCTCACTGCGGCAGGCAGGTGGGCAGGATGGCTACTTAGCATGCTGCATTGCATTCTGTTGCATGTGTGTCTGGCTGCCGGCAGCAGCAGTGCCAGGCCTACGCAGTTGCAATGCTAACATGAAGACTGGCAGGAAGAGGATAGATTTGGTGGGGGGTGGGGGGAGAGAGGGAGCAGAGGAGCCTGCATGCTGTACGGCTTGGCTGCAGCAGAGCACAGCAGAGCAGCCTGGGGCACAGCCCTCCCTCCTTAGGCTTTTGGCAGCAGCCAGCAGAGCAGATGGGTTCAACTGGTGGGCCAGATCCATGTGCCATGTTTTGCCCACTTCTGGCCTCCTCCCACCAGCCAACCAATGGAAAGTTAATAAGACAGCTTTGCCTCATAGATAATCTTACCCATGTTGTATACATGGACAAAGCACAGCTCTATCACTAGCAAGGGCTCCTTATCCTAAGTTCTTATTCAACGTACTCTTGTGATGCGCCCAGGGAGAAGTAGCAAAATTGTTTTAATCACAGTGTATGCTCTAAGTGATCCTGGAGTAACATATCTATTTGTGAAATCCATATTTTAAGAACAATGTTTAAAAGCTGTAAAAGGTGCACATAAGAGAGGCAGGGTGAGCAACAGCAGTGTTAACCCCACAGGTGCTGGCATCATGAATACAAGAGGTCTAGCAACAGCAGAGTGAATCCAGAGATAGGTCTTCCATTGACCAGATGCTTGACATCTCTGGATAGAAGGTTATTTTAAAGACTGATCCCATGAAAACAGAGACGGAGAGACAGTCTGTGAATCCCACCTTTTACATTTCCCCTGTACCTCTGACCCAGTTCCACCAGCAGTGCTGCCACCATGCAGAGTGCAGCCAAACAAAGCAGCAATGCTACTAGAAACCTTTCAGTGATAACCAGTCATTAATAACACAGTTAACTACAACCTGAATTGAGTTAAGTTAAAAGTGAGTAATTTAGAAAATGTCATCTCATTCTTTTTACTGAATGTTTTTAATATTAAAATAATGCAGGCTACTCAAACTAATCCATTAATTTAACTTTAACATCTTAGAAAATTCTGACTCCAAATACATTTACTATATTGACAAGGATAGTCTATATTTCTCATCCAAAGAGACTGTACCCTGCCATCATGGGCCTGTTTTTCTAAAGCTTTCAAAGCTGATTCAAGCAACTACCCTTTTAGATGCATTCATGAGAGGGACAGGGTGAGCAACAGCAGTGTTAACTCCACAGGTGCTGGCACCATCAACACAGGGGGTCTAGCAACAGATCCTTCCGAAATACAGATGCCCATCAAAAATCGTTACCATTCTTTGCCTGCTCCCTGACGGTATGAGAGCAGTGGTTCGCAGTAACAGATCTATTACAGATCCCTTTGAGGTTATGGCTGGAGTTAAGCAAGGCTGAGTCATTGCTTCAACACTCTTTTTGACATTCCTTACTGTGACGCAACATTTTGCACCAACAAGTTTCCAGTAAGAGTGGAGCTAAACTACCGAATGGTTGGTAGCCTGTTTAATCTCAGCTGAGTCCGAGTAGAAAACAAAACGACCTGGACCTAAATCATCAAGTTCCAGTATGCTGATGATGCTATAGTACAGGGGTCGGCAACCCCCGGCATGTGTACCAATCATGGCACGCGAGGCCATTTTGCTCGGCATGCGCCAGCGACGGAGCCTGGACTGCTTCCAGCACGGCTTTCAGTGTCCCAGATGCCTGCTGGGAGCAGCCCAGGCTCCCACTTGGCAGCAGCTACCCAGAGCCGGGACCGGCTGCAACCGGGAGGCTCTAAACAGCCGCCCTGAGGTGCCCGTGCAGTCGCTGCCAGCATGGAGCTGATGCCAGAGCTGTGGAGCCCAGCACAGCTGTTTGCAGCCCGCCCGCTGCAGCTGCCCAGAGCCCAGGCTGGCTGCAGACAGCTGCACTGGGCTCCAGAACCCTGCTATCACCTCTATACCAGGAGCGGGGGAGAGACTGGAGCTGTGCTGCCTCAAGCCCCTCTCCCAACACCCATTCCAACGGGGGGGGGGGGGGGGGGGGGGGGGGGGGGAGGGGAATACAACACATGCCAGTAGAGAGCTGATGCTGGAGCCCAGCACAGCTGTTTGGAGCTTCCCGGCTGCAGCCAGCCCCAACTCTGGGTAGCTGCTGCCAGCTGTGAACCCAGGCTGCTTCCAGCAGGCAGCTGGGATGCTGCAAGCCCTGCTGGGAGCAGCCCAAGCTCCAGCAGCTACCCAGAGCCAGGGTAGCTGTTGGCAGCCACAGAACCTGGGCAGTGGGGTTGGGGGGCAAGGGGCAGCAGGGCTGGGGGCAAGGGGCACAAGCAGGGCATCCTGCCATGTACCCCTTGCCCTCATTTTGTTTTTCTGGCTTGCCAGCACTCTGGCATCTTCCAAGGTAGGAATTGTGGTGTTTTTCGGCACTGGCCAAAAAACTTTGCCTACCCCTGCTATAGCGCATGCTCACTCAGAAGCAGACCTTCAGGCAATCGTTGACATCTTTACCAAGGCATACAAGAAAATTGGACTGATACTTAACATTCAGAAGACTAAGGTCCTCCAACAACAAGCTTTTAATAAGCAGTCCCTAGCTCCAGTAATTCAGATTCAGGGCGAGACTGGAGAATGCTGAGTATTTCCTGTACCTTGGAAACCATCTCTCACAGAAAGCTGACATTAATGAAGAAATCCAACATCACCTTAAAAGTGAAAGTGCAGCTTACAGACACCTAAAGAAATGGGCATTATCCACATCCCTCTGGAAGTTTGGTGCCCAGAACTGGATGCAGTATTCCAGCTGCGGTCTTACCAATGCCGCATAGAGGGGAAGTATCACCTCCTTAGACCTGTTCATGATGCACCCTCTAATGCACGAAAGTGTGTGGTCGGCTTTGCTTATCACTTCATTACACTGACAACCTATGTTCATTTTAGAGTTGACTGTGACGCTGAGATCCCTTTCTGCCGCTGTGCTGCTTAGAAAGCCACCTCCCAGTCTGTAGATGTGTTGGTGATTCTTTCTCCCTCGATGCAACACTTTGCACTTATCTTTGTAAAACTGCATCCTATTCTGATCTGTCCACTTTCTCAACCTGTCCAAAAAAGCCCGAATCCGCTCCCTGCCCTCCAGTGCGTTTACTCTGTCCCATAATTTTGTGCCATCCACACATTTGGACAGAGTGGCTTCCACACCCTCATCCAAGTCACTGATGAAAATATTGAACAGCACTGGTCCGGGGTCTGAACCTTGGGGAACTCCACTGACCACATTTGTCCAGGTTGAAAACGACCTGTCCATCACCCTCTGGGAGCATTCCATAAGCCAGTTCTCCACCCACCTGACCCATGTAATAACCCATGGGGTGGGGAAGGTAGACACAGGCCTCTGTCCCCCCAGTCCCCCATCATTCTTGATGGGCAATTGGTTACTTCTTTGGTAGTGATGCAATTGTTACATCTCTCTTTTGTCTAAGATACAACCTTTTCTATGCATCCCAGAACTAAAACTCTCATCTAGGTTCCTCATCTGTCAATTAGGACAATATTTTTTTCCGACCTTGACAAATGCATCTTCTTTCAGAATCCTGCTGCAAAGATCATTTTCCTAGGCAGTCATTTTGACAATGCCATCCCCTCCTGCATTTCTTCAGTGGCTCCACCTTTTCTATTACAAACATAAGATATTTGTCTTCACAAACACCTGTTTCTAATCGATCTGTTTCTAAGCTAGCCTCCATCACCTATGTGTTAAAGTTTCCAAAAAGCACCCTTGCAATTTCTCCCGTGCTGCTCCTCTCATTTGAGAAAAGCTTCTTGTAAATATATTCTCTCACACACCATTATTTTCCTTAAAAACCCTCTTTTATTATGATGCCCACCAACCCTTCCTCCCCCTCACCAAAAACGAACACCCCTCGCCAAACTTGAAAGAAATCAGGGTGTTCACGCATGGACACCACTGATTATCCTGATGAACAGGGATCCTGGTTTTCTCTGATAAAAAATGGCAAATCCACTAATAAAAATAGCAAGTTCTCTGCTAAAAATGCCAAAATCCATTATTAAAATTAAACATTACTGTATGTATGCATCAATTGAACACAATTTTTTTATTAATATATTTATTTTCAATTTTAAAGGAATTTGGAAGCCTACCAGTGCCTCAATCACTATAATAAAATAAATTCTAAATAAATTTTAGTATTTGATTTTGGGTTTTTCCATTATGGAAAATCTAAGCTTCCCCTGCCCCCTTCATTCACCAAGACGCAGGTCCAGACCCCTCACTCCCAAGCCAAAGCCCCCCAGTCCTGCTGGTACCCCTCACTCCCCACCACCAGCCTGCTGCCCCAACCCCACCAGCCTTGCCTGACCAAAGTCCTTCCACTCCCCCCAGCCACTTGCAGGCTGTAACTGTCAGCCTGCAGAGAGCCTTTGCAAAAGTGGAAAACCCATGCGTTTCTCCATTAAAATGAGAAATCCATGTCTTCTGTTTTTCCATGAGAAATGGAAAATCCAGATCCCCGATGAACAACATGCCTTTGTTGTTTCCTTGTGCTACCATCAGTTTTATCTTGTATCATATTGGGGTTGAAAAAAAAATATGTTCTGTATTTGCATAGCACCTGGCACAACTGGGTCCCGATTCATAGTAGGGATCTCAGATGCTACAGAAAAAATAACAAAAAGGTTATGGTTGGCATGGACAGCACAAACTGAATAAGCTGATTATAGTAATTCCAAAAGCAGACCCAGAAAAAAGTTCATTTATCCTTTGCAGTCTGTTTACTATTAACATTCCTAGACTTGTCTTATCTCTTAACTTTCATACAAGACTGGCATGCAGAATAAGCCATATTTGGGACTATCCATCTCCTCCAAAATACAAGAACAATTTTCATGTATAATATGTACTTTCAAATATCTTTCCCTAAATATATCTGGTAACAAGAGCTAAACTTTAAATTGTATAGATACATTTCTAGCCATCACACTTTTACACATATCTAGAAAACAGAAGCAAGTGAATGGAATGCAGATCCCCTCCAAGTCTGCAAACAGGCACTGTTATTTATCTGGAAATAATGGCATCATTTTGGAGAGCTGCTAATATCAAAACCTAATTTTTTTTCCTGTTACAATGATAAGCAGTTTAGCTAGCATGTGAGCAAACAACATTCAGAATGCATGTGGAAGTTACCAACCTTGCTTGGAATATGACAACAAATGAAGACTGGCTGCTAGCTGATTACTTGAATGTGAACAGCACTCAAGCATGCTTGAAGGCCAGAATTTTTTTTTAAATATATCAACACTAAGATAAGAGAATATCCGTTGAATGTAAAATACTGGTTGCTAACGTTGACAGAAACATTACAAGAGGGGGTGTATGTATTAATTGAAGAAGAAAATTGAGCAAGTTTCATTTTATCCCTTTCTACCCAAAACAGTAATAGTTACAGAAGTTAAGAAAATTAACTGTTATCAAATCTAGACCAAATTATGACATTTATAATGGTCTTTCCTCCCCAGCTGTTAAAAAGCATGCCAGGTCTTGCAACAGTGAAATAAGAAACATGTTACAAATCATAATATTGTATGCATACCATCAACTACAATTTCAGAACAAACGGATTCCGGAACTTGAACTCAATGAATTATATTGTTACAGTAAAACTGCATCTTCATGTGACACTTAATATATTTTGAGGCCATAAAGTACTACCAATTTTCAGTTTCTTAAAAACAAACATAGGAAAATAAGCATAAGAAATCTTCATAAGGGAAAAAACCCTACAAAATGGCAATTAAAGCATTTAATACAATTACTCTTCATTCTGAGTATTTAATAAACTTTTCATAAACCGCATACAATTGTTACTATACTTTTAACTGAACAGAATCAAAAAGTGAAATCCCGTTACAGAAGCGAGTGAAGCTTGACTATACTTAGAATCTGGGAGGCGTTATTGTGTCAAAAATATCTGCATAGTGTTTTTACCACATTTTAAACCATGTATAAAGGTTAACACTGATGGGGATTCAGAAAGATCAACTGTACCTGAAAATAGCTGTTTGAGGCAACATTTGGTAACAGGAGGGCCCTTGATCAAAGTACCCATTTGTTTGTTTTTTTCAGTTTTGTTCCCAACTAAATTATTACTGAAGTTAATAAAATTAAGATTCCAAGTTCTAAAAAAGAGAACATATTAATTCAGAATAAATAATGTTGAGACCACTTTAACATTATGTTACTCAAACAGTGAGAAAACCGTTCAACATGGAAATCTAGTGTCATTAATAACCTACAGGATTCTCCTTTTTACTCGATATCCCTACATTGACTCGTAACTCGTAAGCTGCAGGGAGCTAGCAAAAGAATCCATAGCAATTTGGTTACTATAACTAGTATATACAAATATGAAGCAAGTGGTGGTATGGTGAGAAAGATACCACAGCAGTGATCTGGCGGGCTGGTCCAGGAAATGTGCAAAAGGACGAGGATCTTTTCCCCAGACCTATGGAAAGGTACCTTGTGTCTGGCAACTGGTCCAATAAATGTTATTCTAGTCAAAACATTACCATATTAAAACAAAAGGAGTAAAATAATCCTTTGTTTTTTCACATTTTATTCTTACTGAAGAATCTAAGCTTTCATTCATTTACTGGTTTCAGCAGCTGGTGAAAACCAAATAATATGAAGGTACCATGATTCCCAGAGCACCTGCCACAGATTTCACTAACTTACAGTACAGAAATTTAAGTTTGCCAATTTAACAAATCAACATGAACAAAACAATAAGGAAGATAAACTACACCATTCTACCAAAAGCAAACTAGTTCTCCTCTAGGTATTTGAACTCCTGCAGATTTTTCCTCTGCCAAAATAAACTCAAAACTTTAGGGTATGTTTTCCATCATACTTCTATTACATGGTACCCATTCCTTTCTCAGAGGGATCACTTAGATAGGAAAACTACAGGAAGACCGAAACATAACTGAAGTATGTCGTTTTGTTGATAGGCCAGTGATTCTCACCTTGTTAGATTCAAGACAGTCCTCAGAAAATGCCAGTTCTTAGCTTTCATATGTTTCTTTACTATGAAAAAAATAGTCATTACAGAAACAAATAAAAATATTTCAGGAAACAGGCCTAGATACTCAAACTACCCAGAGACACCAGAGAGAGCAGCTAAAAGGGGAAATATGGCTTGTGGTGGGGCACTGACCCAGAGTGGGGGTAAAGTTTAGTTTGGAGAAGTGGTTTGCTTATATTTGTGTTATGTTTAAGTCTAAGACCAGAGGACCAAGCTGTGGCTACAGGGGTATTAGAGAGGCCACAGGGGTACCTGAAAGACACCCAGAATAGAGCCCTGCAAACACTTAACAGCTTGAGGGGCTGAACAGCATGAGAGCAGCCCAGCCTACGTCAAGGACCACAGGAGCCCAAGCAGTCCAAGGGTAAGACCAGGGCCAAAGGCCCAAAAGCTGAAGTCTGAAGCAACAGACCTAAGTTGAGGGGGCACAGCCAGAGAAAAGGGTCCAAAGCCAGGAAGGATGAAGACCCAACAAGGTTTGAGGACTAAGGGGACCAACTGCTGCGTCGGGGCCAGGGGGCCCCTCCAAAGTGATACCAAGTACAATCTGCAAGCCATGGCTGTGGCTACAAGGGAGGATGGAGGCCACTAAAGGTGATTTAGTGCCCAAGGGCAAGGCTGGTGCCAGCTGCATAGATGAAGCACGTGAAGGTTGAGGGACTCAGGTTCACTATAGCACCCTGGGGCAGCTTCCTGCAAGATAAATTCCATCAAGGCGTAGCACACAAGGAAGAAATGGCAGGGTACCCCGAGGAGCCAGAGCAGGGCAGGAGTTACTGAGGCTGCAGAGGGCATTATGGCTGCCCTTGAGGTCAAGACATTGCTACACATGAGCAAATTCTAGGACAAGTTAGCTAGACATCTCTTGTTGCTTTTCTCCAATCACTAAACAGTAGTAATCAAATGAGTAATCAAATGGGGCTATCATTTCCAAATGACAGCCACAATTCTTCTCGTTAAACGATGTTATAGTTTGTGTTTTCTTTTTTGGCTTTGAAAACTGGAAGGAGGGATTTAAGAAGTTAATTTCTAGATCAATACATAATGTTCTCCAACTTTTTGATAGCTGAACCTCCTACACATGTATTCCCCCTTCCTCCCCCTCCTCCCTATTTTGACCTCATTGCGGTAGTCCTTTACCTAAAACAGACCTTCATTATCCAACTGTGGTCACAGTCCACATTACAGGTAAATAGAGTATGTATACAACTGCAGCATATTCTGCCCACAACTATGCAAAATAATTAAAAAAAACAAATAACACCATGAACTATCTGGGTTGATCTGTGCAGTTAATAGATTTTAAGCCATTCTAGTGATTCCAATTTCTGTAAAACAGCCTGAAATGTCCGTAAGACATGCATACAGCCCTCTTTAAAAGAATTTATGTAGTAAGTGTAACATAGGCAAAAGCCACCATCTACCATAGAGAATAGACAAAAACCTTCAATTACAGGAAACCAGCTGGAAACGTATTGTTTAAAAGTAATCCACCTTTGTTAATGCTCCCCGTACATTCACTTCCTACTCCTTCCCCACCACACACACACCCACACACTGCACTCAGGGCTTGGAGTGGGCCAGCTGGCAGCAACTCGGCAAGCGGTTCCTTTTCCACAGTGGCTGAAATCTTATGCTGTGGAATTTAAGCTATCCTCGTTTACAAAACAGTCTATCCCCAATGGCTTGAAAAAAAGAAGAAAACAAAGAAAAGCCTTCAGCAAGTCAGCCAAGATGTAACCAATTCAATGTCTACATGAGTTTTCACACAATTCTCAGCAAACGTTTATTCTGAACCATGTAAGCAGCATTTTAATTTTGGCAAGTGTGTGGAGCTTGGAGTAAGCTGTCACTTTATTCCTGACCTCTAATCCCAAACAACTCCATAACTATCCTTCCCAAAACAGTACTTTTCTACCACAGTATTACAGGTCAATTAACACTTAGAATTTTCACTTGCCAAATTAAGGAAAATAAATTCTTCTTAAAAATATATGGAAATAACACAACATTTTGATATATGTCACTATTTGCACTGTGGCCCAAAATAATGAAAACAGTCAAACATAGTACAGGTAGGTCTATAATGAAGGGATTGCTATTCACATAGTCATACTGGATCTAACTTGGGTACTGCTAACAGCGTAGCTGCCAGAGATATTCCCACAGATACCCTAATTAGTAAATAACAAGGTCCTTTACTCCATTTATTCATAGGGACAGTAACAGCAGCAGACAGAACCCAAGCAATTAATACCAGCCAAAGAATATTTGAAGAAAAATTGATTGGAAAAACCAAAATACAAGCATCCCTAAAAGATACTTGCTAATTCTAAACAATCTCAGCTTTCTTTAGGCCACAAGTGAGGCCATATCTACACAGTACACTCAAAATTAAGACAAATCTTTGTATTGACTTCACACCATTAGCTTATTTAGTGTCTCGCAAAGGAATGGTCTTAGTCTCCACCTGATCTGTTTGTGGGGAAAATCTTGAGGACATGAAGAGACTGCAATTGATGTAATGATACTGTCAGTCTATAGAAAGCCTGAGACAACCATGGAAATTACTAACAGCTCATTCATCTCAATGTACATCAATCCTGACCGCTAATGATTACACTTAAAATCTCAATTATTTTCAGTGTTCATAGAAGCAGTATCATTAGGAAGTGACAATTCATTTTGTTACCCCAACTGTATGCATTTGTGATGATGATACTAATTTTTCCCTAAAGTCAAGAAGCCTAACAAGATATCAGAGCTTCATTTTAGGGAATTAAACCCAAGAATTCCAGGAGACCCTGGCATGCAGACAGTCACATTTTAACTTGTGCACAATCTACAGAGAGTAGCATCTCAAATAGGTGGAGCTTATCATGTGGACAAGGTTTGGAAGATAATTATCAGTTTCCCCTTCTCTTTCCGACTCCAGTTTAACCCCTGCAATTCTTACACAAATTAACTAAAACTCACACTTCTGCAGAAAAACACATCCTCCCTCTGATACTGCACTACTTTCATCAGGAACAAGACTTCATTTCTTCAATCCACCTTATTCTGAGACAAAGTTTCAAAAGATTAACAAGGAAATTCTGGAAGGGTGGAATTTAAGTAACTGGTCTCACCTCTATTATATCTAGCAGATCTTGGCTACATAAAGTGAAGCAAACTCTTTTTTTTGTTTCTGTTTAAAAAAAATTTACTCAAATGCCTGAAAGGGCACCTCTGAAATATTAGCTACCTGACCAACTCTTACCAATGCATTTTCTAACTTTCAAATTTTGGTTTTTTACAAAGTAAAGTTGGAACAATATCACATATATTTGAGGGTAACTGCATTTATTAGACACCTGTAATATCAGGTCTCATTGATAGACCTGGAAGTGCAACCATCCCCAGATATAACCTAAGAATGTCTCTCAGTACTTTCATCAACATCCAAAGCATAGTCATAGAAGGAAAGAAATGCTTTCCAACAATCCAACTTCAAAGTTTATTTACTGATTTGATATACATTTGTTCCTACTGAAGTATTCATATCCTGCCATGTATTTTGTTAGAGTATAGGTCTGTTTTTTAATGTTTTGTTAAATCACCCAGTGGCCTATATGTTCCTCTTAATGACTTCAGCAGAAAATAAATCACTTTTTAGTATTTGCAGTGGCAATGGCAGATAAAACAGGTGACAAAACTCACTCTTCCACCATTACTGTTAAAAAGGGAGAGGCAAATTTTCTTCTTTCATTTATGCAACAATATATTTTATAATTTTTACTTTTATCCACAATGACACTGAAGTTGACAAGATTCTTATCTTCATTTTTTCCAAGAAGAATGTTATAGTTACGCGCAAAATGTCCAGATCTTTGTTCGTTTATTGAAGTCCTTTAAGAATTAATAAAAAGAGAGGAAAAAAGAAATACAATCTTTATTCTTGCCTGTTTTTCCTCTAATTTCCAGTACCTACTAACCAAGGTTCATATGGGAGAGGGAGATGCATTCCATATCATCCCTTACCAGATCCAGGGACAGCCATCATAGGGCTAAACACCTCTTCCCATAACTAGTGATGAGAAGCCCATGTCCCTCACAAGAACTTGCTCTTGGATTCATCTCCAAACTGAAAGCAGATCATCTTTTGCATTGGCCTCTACTTAATAGGTGTCAAAATATATTTGTTGAGCCTTGTTAGCAACCAAATCTAATCTTACCTAGGACATGAAATTTCTGCTGCCATCTTCTTCACCCAGACTATCTCCTGGGATGCTATACTTCCTAGACACACAATGCTCCCAGGAAGACTTATTCCATGATATCACACAAGCTTAGACCCAAGACCATTGGAAGGGCAGTAGCAAGACTGTTAGTTTTTTACTGTAAGCAGCGCTTTATCCAAGTTCCCATAATAAAATGTTGTTTTCATATCATAAGTCTCCTCCAGCTGTTACAAGCAGCTCACTTATTGCTTCAGGCACAAGCTACAGTGCTCAGCCTATAGCCAGGATTGTGAGTATGTTAATAAAGGACTGCCATCTTGGCAACCATATAGCATGCACAGTGTCTCCAACCTTGCTACTTTTTCAGCAAAGAAAACAACTTCCCCACCTAAAACATGCCCCCCAAATTTAAGGAACTGATTTTTTTTTTTTTTTTGGGGGGGGGGGGGGGGGGGGGGGGAATGCATGTTGTATATGAGAGAACACGGTACCATCCCATTTGCTAGCCTTACCTCGCACAACACATTAAAAGTTTCATCCCCTCCTTTGTCCAAGTTTATTTGAAGCTTTTTTCTGCAACTGATACTTTCAGTACATGCTACTTCTCTAACTCCTTTCATACCCCAAAACCCTATAAATTTTTTAAAAGCAAACTTAAAATAGGAATAGAAAAAACAGTCAGCTATTCTGATGTGTGAGATGAAATGTGCTTAACAAATTTATAAAATCTATCTTTTCCTCTAACACCCCAGATCGCAAAGCAGCTATTAGGAAAATTAGCAAAAGACTTACAAGCAGAACACTACCTAAAAATCCAACAAGGATTTTACCGCACTAAAATTAACACACAGGAGTGGGGGAAGGACTCTCACATTTGCAGAATTGTTTTGGATCATAATAATATAATCGAGGTATCTTCCACGAAAAAAAAGTTTCATTAGATCAAAAAGGAGATTAGATATGTTACGTAAAAAAAGAGAGACCAGTAAAAAATACAACAGTGATTGGTTTTCAGTGTAGTCAGCTTAGCCACAAGAAACTTTAGTCTATCAAGTATTTTGTCTTCATTTTCAAGTAACTGTAATTATGAAAGTCTAATCATATGTCACTTGTCATATGTCACATTTTGATTCCACTGCTAGAAACACTGAGGAAGAAAAGTGCAGTTGGAGAAAACACACACAAGCTCACTCTTACTACTCTTCGCAAGTCACGTTTACAAAAAGTACCTTTTGCACAATCCCCAGGTTTCTCATTTTATATGTGAACTTAAAATGCAAGAGGTCAGTTCTTGCAAAACTTTTACCATAATTTTGCTCCAATATTACTTCCTGTTCATTACTTGGTAAATACCAAACAAAACAGCATGAAAAAACAACTGCATAATAAAGCAAAATTCTGCGCAAAAGTCCACAGATGGTTCCTTTACTCCAAAAATTAAGTGTTTCCTTTAACAAGCTAGTTTTTTGTTGTTGTCAAGGTGACGTATGCCTTCCAGACAATTATTAAAGTTTATAACATCTGCTCATCATGAAACACTATTCCCAAGTTTAGCATTGTCATGTAGAAAACAGAATATTAGCAAAATTCACTACAAGTTTATCATGATTTATAGATATAATTTTCAATAAAAGTTAGACAACCTTTTTAAATAAGGTACCTTCAGTTTAAAAAGCCTATTTCCCAGTTTCTCTTTTTTGTATTAAAAAACAGTTCACAATAACACTTCTCCTATTTTGAAAAAAAATAGGTAGAACTTTGGGGGAAGTTTATAGTACCCCAAACAGCTTTTAGCTTATTTTTAAGTTAGTCAGATGTCAAGTTGACAATGCCCTTTTAAGAACAAATTTTTAAAGCAACAGAACCCAGGAAGACAGGTAAGCTGTCTCTCAGATACAATTGTAGGTTTGATCCTAATAATATTGATTTAAATAAGCATTTCACAAACAAGGAGAGCAACTGCTACAGCCGAGTAGAGAGCAAGCAAATCCTAGGCTGACTCCACCTTCTTTTTGCTGGCCAGTTCTCTAAATGTCCAATCTCATCACCACTAACAGCACATGGAAGTCTTTAAACTCAGTTAGAAATAAAGATACAGTGCTCTCTCAGTTGCCTCTAATGGTAGTCATTGCTAGGAACTTCTCTTATGGACCAGTGCCACGATCAGAACATAGGGGGAGGTGCATGAAATGATGCTGTTGCCACAAGCATTCACAAATGAGAAGTTAGGTTTGTAAAACTATTAAGCTGTGGTTCATATTATAAAAATGTTTGAGGATCCCCTACATTAAAGGAGTCCAGGTAGACCCTTAAACTATATACAGATTTATTTAACCTTATTTGAGCATACCATAGAGTAATTAGTTATCACACACATACGTTCAGTTCCACGGAGCGCCTGGAGTTCACTATGGTGTGAACAAGAATACTTTTGGAATAGCCATGAGTTATGATTCTGGGCCAAGAGGAGGCTTTGTACATGGTAGGAGGTATCAGGTTCATTTTCCAAGACATCAGCCAGTAGGATGGCCATCACTGCCAGTTGATTTGGCCATGCTTCCTGCCACTGGTAAAGTTACAAGATAATGCGGGAAAATAATACTTCCATAACAGAAAGGGAAAGGACACTGCAATATTTTTCATTTTTACTTAGACTCTACTTTAACATATTACCATTTGCATAGTACTTTTGTTCACATTCTGTACAAATTAGCATATTTTTCATTATTGTAATGTAGCTGGTAATATTTACAAGGCAGCAAGGGGGACCTAATCCCATTTTTAGTCTCATTGGATGCATCTACATTTTGCCCTATGGCAATGTAGCGATGTGCTATGTTACTGTACAGTACGCTACAGTGATGTGGGTCTACATGTGGTTGACAGCTACAGCAAGCTAGCGGTGCGCTCCCCTGGTATACTGTACCACTACCACACTGTAGTGGTGAAATCTAACCATGCACCATGTGCACAGCACAGTAACCACCCATACTGCATCATGCTTTAGTACTTCCTTCCTTCCAGAAGGAAGTACTAAACCATAGAGCCATAGCAACATCGCTGTACAGTGACGTGTAGACTCACCCATCAACTACGTTTGATTGGTTGAAAATAGCGGTTGCAATTGGTGGTTGATCATTTTAAAACTGCCTGAACTTTGGTATTTTAGAATTGTTTTGTTGGGTTCGTGTCCGTTTACTGTATTGACAAGAAGATCAGTTTATGTCAATTATGTGAGAATATTTCAGGATTTACCTATGAAAAATAACCATTTTCCATGGGATGAAGTATATAAAGCCTTGAAAACCCACTGGGATACTTGTGGTGAGCAGGGAACCTAAGGCCGTCAGTATGTGAAGCTTTCATTAAAATAATTCTTAGTCCCATACAACTGTGAAGTCTTACAACAAATGAGGTGATTCAGTAGTTGTCTTCCTCAAGCTGTCAACAGTCCTTGTGCTTACCCAAAGCTCACAGCTTTCAGATGCCAGGACAACAAAAAAAAACTGACAAAAATTGCCCATCAGGATACCATTCAGAGCCCCATGAGTAACAATTCAACTATCAAAAACAATATTTCACTCTGCCAATGAGTAGTGAGACAGAAGACCACCTAAAAGAAAAGCTGTGATTGGATGATAAAAAACAAACATCCCATCCATGGTAGGAGCTAAACAGGCATGGGCCCAGGGGAGAAGGGGGAAGAGTTTTTCTTCTTTTGCAGAGGGAGTAAAAAGGGGGCTTTTACATGAACAAGGATTCACTAATCAGATGCCAGTATTGGTCAAACGCAAAGAAAAATTCAATCCACATGAACAATGCCATGAATTTATTACCATAACTTGTAACTCTTTCTTCCAAACTTCCTGCTCCTCTTTGTTCTTATATTCATTTGAACATTCCCCTTAAGTTGCAGGGAACGTATACCATTAATTCTGTATATCCTCTACAGCATCTACCTAGAGAAAGGATGTCCCAGTGGTTCGGCTGCTAATCTGAGACCTGGAAAACCTGGGTTTAATTCCAGGTCCCCCACTGACTGACTGTGAAATTGTGGACAGCTCATTTTGGATACACCTACAAAACACAGTGCAGTGCTGTGTAAAGATACCCAAACTAACTTGCATATCAAAAGCAGTACAGCCAGGTTGATGCAGAGCTGTGACCAAGGTTAACACACAGCGCTCATGCAGATCTATTGCTTCCAGCACACGAGCTAAGTTGGGCACCTCTATGCAGCCCTAGTCCGTGCAATGCAGACAAACCCTTACTCACTTGACCCCTTGGCTCCCCATCTGTAAAACAGAGATGACAGAACTTTCCACACAGTCTTGCAAAATAAATGTACTAAACAGACTGAGAAGAGCTTAATATACTACAGGAATGGCAGGGCATACCTACAATTGTGGTATACCTATACCAGGCTATAAACAACATGACAAATATAGTCCTCAAGGCAGAAGGCATCCTTCCAGTCTTCATCACCAGTCCTGCCTGATGCAAACCAATCAATATAAGCTGGCTGGTAAGTGCTGTCAAGTTTTTCAAGCATTGCTGCTAAATACATGCATCCCCCCCTTGATGAGAGGTGTACTCTACAGTACTACTTTGGAAACACAAGAGACGAGGTTTTCCGACAAACCTCATACTGACAAACAGCTATGAGCAGAATTTAGATCAACAGAAGGACAGAGGTGAGCCTCTCACCCAGTGCAGGGGTGAGGACACCCAGCTTTGAGTGCTAGCACTTGGACCAGAAAACCACGGGAACAGACACAGGCTCACAACTGCCCCTTCCTAAAATAAAGCAGAAGCGCCAGGATGTCCAACAGCAAGCACGTCACCCCTATTACATCAGCAGACCCCCACCCTAGCAGCAGCTCCTGAACAACTCCTGCGAAACCGGCTCCAGAGCGAGTGGCGCGAGCACCCCGCGCTCCCCGGGCAGGTGAAGGCGCCGCGGGAGGTTCCGACCCGCCCCCGGCCCCGCTGCGGGAAGACCCTGCTCGTGCTTCCCCCAGCTACAGCCGCCCCCCGCATCTCCGGACTAGGAAGCCCAGGGGAGGCAGCGCCGCGATCCCGTCCCGGCCCGCTCCATCGCACCCCTGCCCGGCCCCATGGCGGCCGCCGCCCGGGGGATGCGCCCGCAGAGCCGCCGCAGCGCCCCCGCGGCCCTAGCACACGGGGCGCCGCACAGACCCCGGGGCCGGGCCGGGCCGGGCCGGGCCGTGCTTACCGCCAGCTCGGGGCTGAGCGAGTCGCGCTGGGACACGGCGCGGATGACGCCGGCTCGCCAGCGCCCGCCGTCCCCGCGCTCCGCCGGCTCCTCGCCGCCGCCGACACACAGGAACCGCTTCCCCACTAGCTCCGGCCGCGTCTCCACCACCGCCATGGCCGCCGCCGCCGCCGCCGCGCAGGGACCGCACCAGCCGCTTCGCGCCGCTACGGGCCGCTCATGGCCGCGCCGCCCGGAGGGAGAGGAGCGCCCCTGCGGCGGGTCGCTGGAGCCGCGCGCCCGGGCGCCGCCGCCGCCAGCCGGACACAAATACTGAGGCGCGGGAGGGGGCGGGAACTGCTCACAGCAGAACTGCTGCCCCGACCACTCCGCCCACGCAGCCCACTGCCATGGCGACCGGCACAACGCGCTGTCTCCTTCCGCCAGACGGCGCAGGAGGGCGGGGGAGTTGCACCGGATCGGCAAAGAGTCCGGGGGCCTGGGAGGCTGCGGGGAGACTTGGCTGGGTCTGCCTCTCCCCGCGCCGCTGCCGGGGCCTGTGGCAGGCGCTCGGGCAAGACTGAGCTGCCTCCTCCTAGCGCTGCTGCAGCCCGCGGGGGGAGCGCTCCTGCCGCCGCCTCCCCGGCCCGGCAAGGCGAGACCCGCCGCGCGGGGTCTTGTTTTCCCCTCAAGTCCCCGCAGAATGACTCATAGCGGCTGAGGTCACCGGCTCGGTGCTGCTGGAGGAGTCCTTCCAGGCGGCGCTACCTTCGCGCCAGTGTTTGTCAGTGAACATGGGGCTTGCCATGGTGACTGCGCGGAGCGGCTGGGCTGGCGCTGCCGCAGCTGCAGGCAGGCAGGAAGATGGAGGCCGCGGCGCGCAGGGGGCAGCTCTGGACTGCGACCTCCCCTCACGCCCGTGCGGCCCCACGAGCTGATGTAGTCGGTCTCGAGGGTGCCCTCCTGCCCGCGGCAAAGCCCTCGTGCCTGCCCTAGGTGCACTCCGGGGACAGGTCTTGGGTCGTGTGTTTTGAAGAAGTAAGGGCAGGTTTGTAAGAACAGGGTTTGTAAGTGCCTTGAGGCTGCAGGGAAGGGAGAAAATGATCCAGACCTGGAAGAAGACACAAGAGGAGCCAGCCAGTCCCCGCCAGGAGAAAACCAACCTCCCTGCCCATGCACCTGCTACAGGGAGCTCTCTCCACGCAAACCACACCCTGAACAGCTCTAATCACCTGAACCCAGCTTGAAATGCTTGCCTCTGCCCTGCTGCCAGGGATCTGCATGGAAAGGCTGGGCAAAAAGCACTGAATTTTCCAACTCCGTAGGCAAGCAACAAAAGGTTTGGTTGATCCCCAAAGTCGCAGTGTCTTGTCTTTAATCTTTTTTTTTTTTTTTATATAACTGGAAAAAGATAGTGATGAATAATGGTCAGCTAGCCAACAAACACTCTACCTCACCTGGCACTTGATCAGTAAAAAGCCATTTAGGCCACATCCAGATAGGCGCAGAGTGCAGCGCCACATGCCACACATTGAGGTATTTCTCTGCTCTGCAGGGGAGTAGTGTGGGGGAGGGGCTGACCCCTGGATATCCGGGGGTCAAAAAAACCCGCAGAAAAAAAACAGAACAACACACATGGGGGCAGCATACACTGCTCAAAATCAGCCAGGGTGGCCAAAGCCACACTCCTGACTACCAGCCAGGCTCTGCGTGGCAGGATTGCTGCTGCTGCAGCCCCAGGAGGCTCCCAGGACCACAAGTAAGGCTGCTGGGGGCAGCCTTCCCTATCCCACCCAGGCTAACATGCCATGCACCTGAGCACACATGGCACAGGCATTTTCCGGGGACAACTAGCAGCGGCACAAGGTGCACCATCACTAGTTGTACCCAGGGTTTGCAGAAAAATGACTGTGAACAGACTTAAGCAATGAAGGTGAAACTTGAGTAAGGAACTGCTGGTTCTCTGAGAGTTAAAGTAGATGCAGAAAAAAAAATGACATTTCCTGAATGAAGAAGTCACATTCCTTTCCATCAGGTTTCTGGCAAGTAATTTCTTTCCTGTTAATGCCTTTAAGCCGACAGTTAAATAGACTCTGGGGAATTTATCAACATGCTCAAAGAGAGTGACCCTCCCTGCTCCTCCTTGTGTTTTCTCATCCAGGAAAGGTGACTGAGCAGCCATACAGATGTCTAAACACAAATGACATCTAGACCCTGATTTTCCCCCCAGACCAGCAGTTTTTAGACCAATGGCATCCCACAGAAAATGTCAGCTTTTACCTTTCAAGTGACTCCATGGTTGAGAATCATTGTCCTAAACATTAGAGCAAATCAGGAGTAACTAATTCTATTTAAGTTACTCTATTGAGATTAATACCATTAGAATAAATTAAGTTGGAACTGGACTGTCAGGGGCCAGTTAACCCAGAGGTTAGTTGTGTTTTCATCTCCAGAGACGCATCTTTAGCAATGTATAGGAAGATCAACTGTATACTGGAGAATATTCTTTTTTTAACAAGTCTTGGCTACAGATCAGTCATTCAGAGTCTGCCAGAAACTACAAATCCTAGTCAGTTAATGAAGTGAAATTATCCTGTTTAACACAAGTGGCATACAAGGGATTGATGTGGCTAGCATTTATGTCCAGAGAAAAAAAAGCAAGAGTCTTGGGCCAGGTACAGACATTATACTTTTACTGGTACAAGTGATTGGAAACAGAACAGAAGTCTGGCACTTATAGACTGGTTTAAAAATTTGCCCTGCCCCACTTGCCCCTGAAGGGTGAATGTGCATTTTGTTCACTACGTCACTTACAGAAAACTGCATCACTTAGATCAGTTCTGCCTCTGGCTTTTTGAATGTCTGCACCTAGTCTTAAGGAATAAGTTACTTTGGGATGTGAAAGTTTGTAATACTCCCAAACCCCCTTATATTCAAAACTCTGTTGTAAAAGAACCACAGCAAGTTATTTGTATGTACAGCTCCAGTCAGGGTACAGAACAGTGCTTCGGTTACACAAATCTACTCCCAGCCTCACCTGAAGTACTGTATCTAGTTTTGGGCCCCACTCTTGAAGAAGAATGTGTACAGTTTGGAAAGAGTCCAACAAAGGGCAATAAAAATGACTACAGGCCTTGGAAACATGATTTATAAGAAAAGTCTGAAAGAATTAGGGTTATTTAGTCTAGAGAAAAGACTGAGGGGGATTTGATAACAGTCTTCAAATATCTGACAGGCAGTGATAATGATGGGGATAGGCCAGATCTGGCCCACAAAGGGACTTTGTCCAGCTTGCACCAGGTCCCTCGGTCCTGTCTGGCCCAGGCGCTATCTGGCCCGTGGTACACCCTGCCACCTCTGGGTGCACAGCAGGGCTGAGGCAGCTCCAGGGCTGGACTCCAGTTCTAGGCAGCCCAGCCAGTGGCAGCTCCTTTCGGCTGCTGCTGGCTCTGGCCCCATGGAGACTGGTGGGGACCCCTGTGCACAGCCCTGGCCTACCCCACCCCACTTCTTTTGCATACCTCCCTGACTGGAGCAGACCAGCTCCAGACCAGCTGGGACCTACACACGGAGCCCCAATCCCGGGCCTGCCTACCTGCCCATGATGAGCAGTAGCAGCGGTGGTGGCTAGGCAGAAGCTGCGGCAGCCACCTGGAGCCTGTGCCCAGGCTGTCCTGAAGCTCCTCTCTGCTATGGTCACCACCACGACTAGTGCTGCCCCTGGGCTGCCCAGTGGGGCAGCTGCACATTAGCTCAGTTGTGGGCTCCAGGCAGCTGCAACAAGAAGGGCCCAGGAGTAATGGGAGGGAGGCAGCCAGTTTTCCCCCGTGCCCAGCAGCAGCTCTTGCCCAGCCACTGCCACTGCTTATTGTGGGCAGGTTGGTCCAGGGGCAGCCCAGGGCCGGGACTGTGGGAGTGGGTCCGGGATGCACTGGGTGCACCCCCTGCAAAAAGGTGCTGCTGACAGTGTCGGCGGCGCCTATGGGTAGTTGCCACTCGCCACCCCACTGCCAACAGTGTCAGCAGCATCTGCGGGTGGTCCACGATTGCCTCTGGTCGCTGATGGCAGTGTCTGTAGGTGGTTGCCAACCCCTGGTCAACACTCACCACCCCCCTCTCCACCTGCCACCGACAGTGCCAGCAGCATCTGCAGGAGCTCCCAGCTGAGTGCCGCCAGGCTCCCGCCACTGCCAGCGTAGCTGTGCCCCCCCCAGCTGCTGGGGGCACTCCGTTCATGTCCCGGATAGTCCGGAGCTTGTCCGCTGTAGCCAGAGTGAGTCCAGGATAGACCAGTATAAGGGCTGTGCACACAGCTTCTACTGGGTGCTGGTGGTGGTGGTGGGGAGGAGCCGTATAGCATGTGGGCTCTGGGCTGTTGTGGTTGTGGGGGGCAGGGAGGTGTTGACCGGCTCACAACAGCTGTCCAAAACTGCCTATGTGGCCCACAGGCCCAAATAATTGCTCACCCCTGAAACAGGCATTTCTCTGTGGCTGTAGGGGACTAGAAGACTAGAAGCAAAGGCCTCAAGCTGCAGCAGGGAAAATTTAGGCTGGAGGAATCTTCTGACTTTAAGGGTGATCAAGCATTGGAGCAGGCTACCTAGAGAAACTGTGTAACTGGCATTCCTGGAGGTTTTCAAGAGCAGGTTAGACATAGACTTGGCTGGAACGGTTAAGTCAGGGATGAACCTGCCTTAAGCAGGGAGCTGGACTAGATGACCACATGAGGTCCCTTCCCTATGATCCTAATGCATACTACTACTTTTTCACTGGGACAACAGTGTGTGTTTTGAGGAGCTTGCTAGTAGTAATTTAATGTTAAATCCAAAAAGCTAATATATGCTGTAGGGATACTGTACCACCATCTTGCATCTATCACTTCTATTTTTAGAGATTGGTCAGTCCTCCAATGTAATAGGCTAACGTTCCAATTAACAATAATTTTGGAAGCAGTTGGAGGAAAAGTGATTGGACAGTCTCAACAAGAGGGAATGAAGAAGATTGCCTATGCCTCAGTCCATTATACTTGCCTTCATATAGACTCCTAGAAAGTGAATGTGGCTAGGAACAGCTACAGCAGCAAACATAAATCCGTACAGCTTGTGTGAAAGCCTTGCTCACAAACTGAGTCTGAGACACCCAGTTGTATGCAATATGCACTGATGACTCAAAATGTATAACAAATAACTGAAACGTGTGTATTGGCAATAGTTATAATTTTATATTAAAAAAACCTTGAAGTGGGCCCTTCCATTGTTTGAACTGCAGTACAGTACATAAAGGAAGAAATGGTTTTGTTTAATCAGTGGCAGGGTTTGAACTGTTTGAGTAAAAAAAAAAAAAAATAGATGCAGCCCTAATATTTGGGCTGCTGCATTATTAGAATATTGATGAACAAGAAATCAGGAGTGTGATTTAGAGTAATTGCAATTAATTACATTTTTCTGTGGATTTGCCTGCCGCTAGGACAAGGGTTGGCAACCCCTGGCATACGTGCCGATAATGGCACGCAAGGCCATTTTCATCACTATGCCTTGGGGCCAGGGCGGGGAGGCAGAAGCTGTATGCAGTCTCCCAGCTGCAGCCAGCCCTGGCTCTGGGTAGCTGCTGCCAGCCGGGAGCCCAGGCTGCTTCCAGCAGGTGTCTTGGAGGCTGCAAGCCCTGCTGCAAGCAGCCTGGACACCATGGCTGGCAGTAGCTACCCCAGAGCCTGGGCCGGCTGCAGCCAGGAGGCTACAAACAGCTGCTGCCTCCCCGGCCCCAGCCCCAGCTGCCTCCCAGCCCCAGCCCCGGGCTTCAGGGAGGCAGCAGATACTGGCGATGCTTCTTGCTGTGCTGTCCTCAGCACCACTTCTTTAAAGCAGTGAGTGGAACCTGGCGTGGCAGGGCTCAGCAGGGGGCACAAAGCTGCCTGTCGCTCTCAGCTCCCTGCTGCCCTGGCCACACGTCCCCTGCAGGTGGGGGCAGCAGCAAGGGGCACAACCCTGCATGCTGCCTACGCTGCTCCCATGCACACAAGGGGAAGTGTGACCCGGGCAGCGCGGAGCTTGCAGCTGCAGGCAGCTTCCCTGTGTGGCCCCTCTTTGCACTGCTGCTCTGGAGGGCCCAGGGGAGGGCAGCAAGACAGGGAGCATAGCTGGGGTTTAAGGGACTGGGGGGCAGGGGCACAAACACGGCTGGGGGGCAGGGGCTTTGGGTGAGGGGCAAAGGGCAGCAGGACTGGGGGACAGGGGCTTTGGGTGGGGGGCAAAGGGCACAAGAGGGCTGGGCGGCTGTTGTGCGGGGACCCACACAAAACAAATACACAAGATCAAAGGGAGTATCAAGTTTTATTGTCACCAGGTTTACAATTTTTAGACAATCTGGTATTTACCATAAAAAGGGCAACATTTATGATTATTAACTATACTACTATGCAGTGTATCCTGCCATATACCCCCTGCCCTTGTTTTGCTTTTCTGGCATGCTGGCATTCCAGCACCTTCCAAGGCACTCCAGCCAAAAAACGTTGCCTACTCCTGCACTAGAAGAAAGGCCCAGCCCTCTCTGGGGAAAGTTGGGATCCAGTCAGCTGGGATCAGTGGAGCTCCTGGTGCCAGATCAGCTGTCTGGGCTTCACTGAGGAGGGTGGACAGCCCCCTCTCCACAAGCAGGGATAGAACCCATGCTCTTGGCTAGGAGCCACTGTCCCTACTCCTCAGACCTCTAGCAGCAAGTCAGAGCTGTGCATGTCAGAGATCATATTAACTCTTAATGTGCAACTGCTCAGAGCATGTTCTAACTTTAATACTGCATGGTAATATAGAGACATGACTGAGCACCTGGGGCAAAGTGGAAACCACAATTTCCAATTGCTGCCTGTAACAGGGGCCAGGCCATGTTACTGAGAGTAGGGCTGGGCCATAGAATTAGAAAGTTGCAGGGCCCAAGATAATAAGCAGCTGGCACCTACTTAGGTACTGTATTTACTCAAATATAAGATAATCCCCCTAAAATTAGATTATTTTATATGGACAATATATAAATTTGTTACAATTTTTCTGGTAAAGAATCTAATTATTGGAAGTTTGCATTATATTTGTCTGCCTCAATACTACAGTAGGGAAAATAAATCTGGGGGATCAGATAGACCCCTTGATCTCCTCCTTTCCCCAGCTGCCCTGCAGCTGCTTCCCCCTCTCTTTACTGTCAGACCATGCTCTCCCTAAACACATGGAAGTGAGAAGGAAATTTGAAAATGCTGAACTTTAAACTGAACATAGCTGTAGTAATTTGCGCATATAGTATCCATAAACTAAACTTATCCAGAATTGATGCATGTTACCTTTTTTGATACTGCTGCAAGTTTTAGCACAAGTTATTCCTGAACACACTTTTAAGTAGCGCTTTAGCATCTACTTAGAGAAAATATAAACTTTTTTATTTTCAATATATATATATACACACATACATATGTATACACATATACACACATACGTACGTATTCATATATGTACACCTATACCTTTATTGGGTCCTGTTTTGTGACCCATACAGTTCAATTGACAGTTCATAATACACGTCTACCGTTTACCATCGTCATCTCCATTTCAGTAACATTACCTGCTTGTCCATGGCCATCTCCTTTACTCATTACAATCATGCAAAAACTACTGTGCCCCTTTTCCTCCTCTCTCCTCTCCTTCCCTCACACCCCTTACAACATCTCTGCTTCTTTCCCCAGTCCTTTTATGGCTCCACTGCTTCTGAGTCTTTATTGTTCTGTTCCTCCTTATAGTCATCAGCATTTTCCATGTCATTGTTTCCTCCTCTCTAGTGGTCTCATTTTTGAACAGTCTGTGCAATTCTTTCCTTTTCCATGCGTTTTCCACAGTCTTCTCCCTGTTGTTGCCTTCCATCTTCTAATGCAGGGGATGTCAACTGGGGGTACATGTATCCCTGTGGGTACTTGAGAAGGCCCTAGGGGGTATGTGTGGGTGGATGGGGATGGAGCACTGCCATGCACCATCCCGCACTGCTGCGCAGGCGTCACCTGCCCAGCTGGACACGGGGCCTGGGGGAAGCTTCCATGCATCGTCTGCTGCCGCTCTGCGTTCAGCCACATGCCACTCCCCACCCCTGCATCCAGCATCGCCCCATGTGTGCTGGGGGCTGCTGGTGCAGTGCAATGCAGTGTAGCCCCCTCATGGGCTGCGTGCACCCCACATGTCCGGGTGGGTGGCAGGTGCACACGGTGCTGTGCACAGGCAGCTGGGGGCCGTGAGTGCCAACTGCTCACAGTGGGAGGGGAAGGCAGGGAAGGGGAAAGGGGGCAGGAGCCCAGCCCCCAAGCTCAGCTCACTCATTCCTCCTGGGGAGTGGTGCCAGGAGCAGCACCCATTGCAGCTGCCCCACACTTGCCACCTCCCCCTGCTCCACATCTGGCTGCTTGTCACTGCCCCGGGGGGTACACTTATCAAAAAGGGGGCCGCCGGGGGTACACTTATTAAAAAAGGTTGAAAACCCCTGTTCTAATAGTACAGCTATAACTCACTCACCCCCATTCTGACAGTTTTCAACTGGGAGGACCATGTGTCTGTACATGAGCTGGTAGGTTCCTGATGTTCCACAGGGCATTTCTGAAGCAGGAGATGAACTGCTGTTGAAGTGGGCTGTGGGGGTTCCTTGCTGCTTGGTCAGATAGCTGAACAGTGCTGCCTCTCTGCTTAGGGTTCTGACCTTTGTCACCTCACTTACTCTCCACCACACCTCCCTGACATATGGACAGCTCCAAAGCAAGTGGTTGACTGTTTCCCTCTTTCATTAGCAGGTTTTCCTGCGGCAGTTTGGTGGGTCTCCCAGCCCCCCATATGTCTCAGTGCCCTCATGGGAAGCATAGGCAACACATAGGGGCGGGGCGGGACGGGGCGGGACAGGGCGGGGGAAGGAGGGACATGTACCCTCCCAGATTTCTGCACCTATGGAGGGCACAGGGCATGGGCCTGCAGGCTGGCAGGAGCCAGGCCCTGGCAGCAGCAGGGGTGACAGCAGAGGTGGTGCAATTGCTATGCCAATTGTGGGGCATGGGGCTAGCAGCAGTGGGGCAGCAACAGCATGGTGTTGTGCTCCCCCACTGTCAACACTTATGCATTGTCTATGACAGGAAGCACCCAGTGGGCTACCTGCCAATTCAGATCCCCGTGTTCCTTCTGTAGGTTTTTGTGGAAGATTTGCTCCCACATGACGTTTAAGCTGTCACCAGGGAGTATGTCCATGGGAGACAGTCCATCCCTTGCCCTTACCACCTCCTGCATCTTACTGTGGTTTTTCAGGGACCCCACAGTTGAGGACTGTATTAAGTGGGACTAAGTGAAATGTACTGGTACTACAGGAAGAGGATGACGGGAAAGAAATGGCAGATCTCATTTGGGGGAGAGGAGTCTGGCATAGACTTTTTCAGGGGCAAGCCCTCTGAGGAGGGCAGTGGGTGAGGTATGGGTATCGAGATGGGTGCACGGGTGTGCAGATGCACTGTGCAAACTGCACAATGGGCTTTTAGTGTGCTTTGATCTGCCAAACAAACCACAGAGGCCACTTGGCAGAGTGTTGGACAAGATGTAAATATACATATACACACACACATTATATATATAGCCAGTGAGAATGATGACAATGACCATAGAGTGTGTATCTGTGTGTGTTTATAAATATTTTTGCACAAAAACAAAAATAAGCTAATCCAAAAGCCTGCAATAGAACTGAAGGTCACTGCACACAGACCTATTTAAAAATGACAGAACCTGGTCTAAGATAGGCTTGGATGGATGTAGCATCAGATTTAACAGTTTAGGTTAGACTGGTCTATTAAACTTCTGTCCCAGATCCCATCCCAAGTTAAATTAGGTTGCAGTCCCCTGACAGCCCAGAGTGCTTTGTAGCTCCCCTGCTAAACCCCCTTGCAAGGCAGGCAGGTTAGTCTTGGAGGGTGCTCATCTTCTCTGGGCAAGTACCAGGCCTGCCCCACCCTGAGCTGTCACAGAGCTTAGGCAGCAAAGCCTCTTTTCCCCAGCCCTGCATCCTGCCTCCACCTGCCAGCCAGGCCAGGCAGGGGGGCAACAGAGGCCCCTGCCCTGGCCCCTACAATCAGCAGCATAACTGGGGAGGACATGTAGTGTGGGCTTCTCTCCTCCCCTGCTGACTGGCTCAGCATGGCTTCTTCCCTCAGCCTTGCTCCCCACCAGCTGTTAGGTGGGTGTGGGAAGCAGAGGCTCCTGTCCCCAGGCCCACCAGACCCAACTGAACAGATGTTGGGTGGGGGGGGAGCAGCTGTGCAGCCCGGGACTCCTCTCCCCCCAGTTCCCGGTGCAAAAGACATTTGGGCAGGTCCTGCCTGAGACTATAAGGTGGTTAAGGTTGAGTGGGAATGTGAAGCCCCTGCCCAAAGCCAGCACAGTGGGCGGGGCACAAGGTAGGGAGAAGCTCTGCTCTCCCAGCTCCCCTGCCTTACAACTGCAGGCATGATCCATGAGGGCTCAGAGCTCCAAAGCTGCCTACCACACTGGGAACTAGGGACTAGGGGCGGGAAGGGGGGAGGAGGAGGAAAGACCCCACTGCACAGGCCCCGAACACTTTGCTGGCCCAGGTGGAGGGAACCAGGCCTGGTCCGTGCAGCACAAGGCTCCACTCCTCCTGTCCCCCAGTTCCTGGTGCAGCTGACTGCTGCGTGGCTTTGAGCTAAGCCACAGCTCATCATAAGCTGTAAGGGTGGGGCAGTGGAGCCTCCTCTATCATGAGGCCCCCTCCTGCTGCTTGAGCTCAGGGCTGGGTCTGCGTGGCCCGGAGCTCTGTTTCCCCTCCCCCAACCCTCCTGACAGCTGCAAGCACAAGCTGTGGCTTGGAGCCCCATGACTCCTCCGCTATGCTAGGAACCAGGGGGGAGTGGGAGGGAAGCAGAGCCCCCCCCCACCACACAGACCACCTCCCACTCCCCCAGACCAAAGCTGGAGGGGGAGCAGCATGGCAGGGGGCTCTGCCCGTCCTGTCCCCAGTTCTCAGGCAGCCTTGACCCCCCCAAACGTGAGCTGGGGGAACCTCCTGCAATGGAGGCGGGGACGACACACAACAGAAGCAGCTCTGTTCTCTGCCTCCAGCGGTTGCTGATAGCAGACAGCTGGTAGGGGGTGCAGCTTGGGAGAGATGTTGCACTGGCCAATCGGGGTGTCTGGCTAGTTGCTCCACCTTCTCTGGCAGCCTGTTGCGAGTGCCCCAGCCTGCTGGCATCAGCCAATGCAGGCTGCCTCTGTGCCCCCTCCAAGGGCAAACATGAGTTTTGTTCACTCCTGAACTAATCTAGGGCACTTAGAAAAACACATGAAAGTTAGTGCAAAACCACCTCAGGCTTTTTGAGCCTCTGTACCCGGCCTTTATTGACATTGCCATATGTTTTATTCAGGTGGGCCATACTAGCCTATTCTTTTGGTAGGTTCCCCTCAGCATATTTGCCTGATATGGGCTATGTATTTAATAGTCGTGCTCAGTGTTGGTTGCATTTAGACAGCTTGATAGTCAGTTTCCATTACTGAATACATGCTACTTTTGACAGTGATTTCAGGATAGACAATGTATTTGGTGAGGTTTCCTTGGAGGCGAATGCAAGAGAAGAGGCTTTTTCCCCCCTTGCTGTGTGGGGAAAAAAATCTCATGCATATAATATCTATACAAATACAAGATGACTGTGTGCGTTTGAGTTTTCCCCAGCTAAAACTTCTTCTATCGCTTGTTATGTACAAGCAGCCCTGGAAAGTCCGAGAGGCTCACTTCATTTGTCAGATGGAAAGATCTACCTGTGATGAGGCATGTAGGGGATAGAGATCTGGGCAGAATTTTACAAACATAAAATATTTTTGTTCATATTATCCTCTGCTTATGTTAATATTGATAGTTGTGTGAAGAATAATACAGGTCTGTAACCCCAAATAATATTTGTGTTTACAGTTGCTCTCATACACCCTACTCCCCACATAGACAAGGAAAGTTTTTCTTGCACCATTTGTGCATTGCTGGCCTTAGACATTCCATAAATAGCTAGTGTACACTCAATTTTATGAGATGGAAGCAGGGATTGGAAGCTGTTCACAGCAGTTTTAGTGATTAAAAGTGCCAAGTTTCCTTTTTAAAAGTAGGGTAGATATGGGCTAAGTCCCACCATTGCTAGAATTCTTGCAGCTGTTGCTTTTGCCATATATTCAGATAACCGTAACATTTCAAATACTATAACATTTCAGACATCAAACTAAGGACTCTATCCAGGAAATAAATATTCATCTTTGCTACTGCAGACTACTGAATGTCCGAGTTCCAGAAGTTGGCTCCTAGGAATGAGAACAAGATTGGATGAAAGTGCCATTAGCTCTTATCACACCATCTTAGATGATTATTTACTACCTAGTAAAGGTTTCCAAGTAGGTTAAATTATATTAGCTGCCAACTAGGGAGAATGGCAATGATATGACTACTTGGTAAGGAAGCGAGCCCCTTCAAAAAGTGTTTTGCTGTACTAAAATATAAGATAATGAATTTAAGAATGAATGCAGATCATCCTGACAGAATGATAGGCTATATCCTGGAAAGCAAAAATTGAAAGATCTGTAGAGGTCATAGTGAGTAAACAATTGAATGAGGGCCTAATGTAAGGCCACGTGCAACAGGACCCGTGCCACAGAGGAGGCCATTACATCCCCTGCTGATGCCTTGACTCCTGCACTGCATTGTGGTACTCTCCCTTTGTCCTCACTTGCTATGGCTTGATCTTATTAATGAAATTTAGAAAGGGAGGCTGCCAATGGGTCTTGGAGCACACTGTAACTTGCCCTCTTGACCCCAGGTTCCTCTCAAACCCTGCTACTCCCAACCACTCTTTCTTGTTAGATGGGTCCCCTTGGCCCACACGTGCCTCAAGGGCACTCACTGCCTTAGTGGCTAGTCATAGCCTCCATACCTCCCCTACAGCTATGCCTGCACCTCATGGGTGTTTCCAGTCATCACTTAAGCAGGCACTTTGCCCCATACCACCAGGTCTTAGGCCCCCACCCAAACTGCTCTGACTGCTTTTTCCTAGGCTCACTACACCAGAACTGGCTATAGCCCTTGTCTCACCCTCTTGGGCTCTGTAGGGGTCCTCTGGCCTCAATCTCCACCCTTTTCTGAGCTGTGGGGTCTCAAGCCCCTGTTTCTGCCCCTCTTGGGCTCACGGGCCCTTTGGCCCTGATCTCCACCCTTTTTGGGGCTGTGGGCCCCAAGCTGCTTCTCTGGGCTATGGGTCCTTAACTCTCGTTTTGCCTCTCCCAGGCTTTCATCTTTTGCTGTAATCAAGCCCCTGCCCTCTGGCAGAACTCAGGGCAGCCATGTGCCCCTCCGGCACCACTGGGACCTCCTCTCATCCCTTTACAGTCCCAGCCAAACTCATGTTAAACCAAACACAAACATACGGGCTGTAACTTAATTCTCTAAGCCTATTGGCTCTCCAATACAATCATCATTCATACTGGTCCCAATCCCCTGCCAGCCCTACTCGTGGCTTAATAGGCAGAGCAGGATGTCACTCAGAACATCCATACTGGTTCCACCCCCTGCCAGCCCTCAGCCCTCTACTTGCAGCTCCCCAGCATAGCAGAATCTTACCTAATCTCTCAGCAATAAGCATCCTCCTGCAGAGCTATTTCCCCTTCACCCTCCAGGGCCAAACTGTTTGCACTGGCTCTGGTCTTGGCTTATATGTGCCAGAGCCCTGCCTCCTTCCAGTCATGTGACCCTGGGCCACCTGCAGGATGGCCTATAGCAGCAGAGCTAGCACTGTATTTGTTCTCTTGCTGCTTCCCCAGGATATTCTCCTATTGTACTATTGCTGTACTACTACCACACCAATAGGCAGTTCTTATTTAAAGGGCTCTGGATGCCTATCACTATATCTAGGAGCCCCCCCTTGACTGCCTGAGCAGTGATATTTCAACATAGTTGTTAATTGATCAAAGTTTGAGAAGTGATTTATTTTCTCTTCGTAAGGACATTTATGCATCAATTAACAGGTATTAAAAATGAACAACAGGAAGTTAAAGCCGGACAAATTCAAATTCATGTTTAACTTTTAACAGTGAAGGTGATCATCATTGAAACACCTTACCAAGAATATGATGCATGAATGACGCGTGCCCCAGAGGCTGGGCAGGGCACGGTTGACCGCCCACAGGTGGTGGCAGCGGTGGGGGCATGGCAACAGCAAGCAGGGAGCTCCCGCAGGCAGCTGCAGCGGTGTCAGCAGCTGGGGAGAGGGGGTGGCAACTGCTAGCCGGTAGATAGCAACCACCCACAGACCAGCAGCGGCGGTGGCCAGTGGCAATCAGCGACTACCCACAGATGCCACTGTCACAACCAAATTAGGTAGTGCCCATGTCACAAACAAGTAATAACCATTTAAAACAGTTTTTTCTGCACTAGGTTAACTAAGGGTTAACAATAATGATAGTAACCGCTTTTTTCTGCACATGTCAAAAAGAAACTTATTGCTGCGCCACTAACAGAGATAAAAACTTTTGCCTTCTTTGCTTTATATAAATCATTATAATTGGTCAAAGAAAACAAGAAGTAACCCTGTAAAAATAACACCCTAACAAAGACCGCTAGATAATTGGTGATTCTAATTAGATTTATGACATGGCGAAAAACAATTGGCTATCATACAAACAAAACCCGCTTACATTTTTCACAAAGTCAAAGACAACTCTGCCCACACCTTGGAGTAAATCTGACAATTTGATCAGTTGTCAGCGTCTTCCCGCCGCGACCTCCCTGGCGTACCCTTGCCCCGCATGCCCGATAAGCCGACCGCCGGCCCGTATATATATATATCTGCAGAACGACTGAATGACGATCTCTAAGCTGTAACTAACTAAGTATCTCTGACCTCCGTCTTACACCACCTTGACGTGAGTAAAGAATCTTGCTTTACAACCGATAAGCATCCGCCTAATTAATTCCACTCCAAGCGTCACAAATACCCGCCTGACGGCCTTCTAAGGCCCCGGAACCTTATCTGCCCGGGTGGGAGTCAGGGAGAGCTGCTGGCCGGCTGCCCTGTGTCCCGACAGCCACCAGCAGTGTCAGTGGCAAAGGGGTGGGGTGGTGAGCAGTGACCCTCCACAGGCGCCACCAGCAGCATTGATGGCAGCCAATCACGGGGTGCACCGCCAATCTCAGGGGGTGCACATGCACCAGTGTGCACCCCCTACTTGTCGCCAAATTATGATGCCTAATTTTCTATCTTCTGAAGTCCTATGGGGAAGATGTCTTAAGGAAAGATAGACCCTAGTCTAGTGATTCTCAACCAGGGTACTACAGCACTCTGGGGTGCCTTGAGATCTTTTCAAGGGTGCTGTGGAATACTGCAATCTTAAATGCAAGAGGCTGTAAATGGGAGAGGAACAGTGAGGAGAAAAAAAACTCTCTTCATACCTGTTGTCACAACCAAATTAAGTACTGCCCATGCCACAAGCAAGTAATATATTAATCAAAACAGTTTTAATCTATACAAGGTAACTAAGGGTTAACTAACAAGATGAAAATAACAGTTTTTTTTCTGCGCGTGTCAAAAAGACATTTATTACTGCGCCACTAACAGAGATAAAAACTTTTGCCTTCTTTGCTTTATATAAATCATTGTAATTGGTCGGAATGACAGGGGAGTGTCCGGAAGTGTTCCTATGATAACACCCTAGCAAAGACCACTATACAATTGGCGATTCTCATTAAATTTATGACGTGGCGAAAAACAATTGGGTAATATACAAATAAAACCCATCTTCATTTCCGTGAAGAAGGGGGACCTCCGTACGAACCTTGGAGACCTCTGATCACACGTATCAGAGTAACTGACAACTTGATCACTTGCCAGTGCCCCCCTCGCATCTCGACCCAATCTTAAGACGTAAATCACCGACCTGCCGGCCTGATTTTTTTTCCGTTTATCTGCCCGACGAAAGACTTTCATGCAGACCGACCGTCGAACCTTAAGCTGTAACTAACCAAATATCTCTGACCTCCGTCTTTCACCACCTTAACGGCATGAGTAAATAATCTTGCTTTGCAACCGATAAGCGTCTGTGCTTAATTCCACTCCAAGCATCATAAGTACCCGCCTGACGGCCTTCAAAGGTCTCGTACCCTTCACTGCAGTGCACGGCAGTGACACCTGTAACCTCCCGTGCCTCTCCCTGGTATGTCGTGGGTGGGGATGCTTCCCGGACTTTGCCATGGCTTCTTGGGCCAGATGCTCTAGTCAGTAAGCGACTTTGGGGTGGTTCCCCAGGGGGCCTCGCCTGCCACGTCTTTGATGATTAATTGTTTTAAATTGGGAGGACGATGTTTGGTCCTGCCCCACTGAAGTCTTCCCTTGGTCTCTTCTTCTGGTCCCTTTCTGTGGGGCTCTGCCTCCCCTACACCCTGCCTACCGCCAACTGCGATGTTACCACTCGCGTCACCAAGGGTGAAGTCCTGGGTGGTCTTCAATGCTCAAGGTCGTAGGGTCTGATGGCCACAATCAATCAGTGGTATTCCTTCCCCGAGCGTCTTCTGTGGCCCCCTTTTTCCTGTTTAGGCATCGTGTGCGCTTGGCTCTGTCTCGTTCCCCGTTGTGTCGTCCCTTCCTTGGATGGGGTCCTTACTGCCCGCTGGTAGCATTCGTATCAAGTTGCTGTTGGGTCTCCAAGGACCCCAGTCTTCAGTGGTGCTGTTCAGTGCCCACTCTGGCTCTGTGGGTGCCTCCCCTGGCTCAAGCTGGTCGCGGATCCCTAGGGCTTCCCCCTCCTGGGGTGTCTACCATGTCTCTTCCTTGGGACCGCTGGCGCACTCCTGCTCCTCTGGATCAGCTGGGGGCTCCTCTCCCAGCACCCCCTGCTGCTCTTCTGCTGAGCTTTTTATTTTAGCCCCAGGCATCCAGCTGGCCAATTGGCCCTGGCAGGCATGTAAGAAACGTGTCCACGCTGATGCAGGAGCCATCCCCAGCTCCTTCCAATGTGTCCATTTTTTTTTCCTTTGAAGTTCCGCTGCGGCGGCTCTGCCTGCTGTGGTTTAACTTTTCCCACACTTGTCCTCCAGTGCAGCATCCTGCCACCTCACAGCTTCAGAGGGTAAGACTTTTCCACAATACCCTGTTCACTCTCCCTTTCAGCATCCTCTCTTTGCCACTATGTAACAGGGTATTGAGCCAATAAATGGCCTTTCTTATGTTCTTAGCAAGTGGAGCACAGACAGCCCATGATCAGGCTGGTGCCAGGACAGAGTCCTTGGAGTCCCAGGACACCAGCCATCGCCAGCAGCATAGGAGCCCAGCTGGATCCCCCCACCCAGCTAGGTCTAGGGAGCATGGGGGCATATGCAGCTGAGCCCAACATGGTGCTTTTAGCCCAGCTACTACCAAGCAGCCTCATGCCCAGGCAGTTTGTTAGGAGGAAGTGGAAGCTGGGGTAGTATGGACACCAAGCCATGCGGTTGACTGCCCAGAGGTCAAAAGTTTGAGGCCATAGCTGAAGTGGTCACAGCACGGCCATATCAGATTCTAACAAATCTGCAAATTCTGCCAAATATCTTGTCACAGGAACATAAAAAGGAAAGTGAATCATCTTTTGTGGTTTCTTGAATTCTCTGCAACAGAAAAGTTGCTCTATTATTTTACTGTGAAAAAAAGTTAAATTTAAAAAAAGAGCTGGCATTTTCCAAGTGCCTTGAGTCTAACAAGGGGTACTTTGAGCCATAAAAGGTTAAGCAGCACTGCCCTAGCTAAACAAAAGCTACTGGGATCAATACAGGGGTAACTGGAAGAAATCCGATACTCTTTTTGGATAGATCAGACCATGTCATGGTTGCTTCTGGCCTTAAAATCTATACCTGTTAGGCAATTATGAAACGAATGCCTTGAAGAAAAAGAATTCAGGAGTCAAGCATACTGAAGCGGGTAGTGCTCAAACAGATATATAGAAAACAAAATAGCATTTCCACATTCCTTAAACTGTGTGCAGGCTAGAATATTGGAAGCTTGATCTGGATTTGTCCTTTGGGAAAACCAGTCATCTCACTGACTTCATTAACTGTTGTTGCTGTGCACTGTAATTGCCAAGCAGGATCAAAGCAGCTATCCATTGAGGCACAAAGTAACTTTTATGATGGGTCATACTATGCAAGTGTAAGGAGAACAGATATTAAATGACAGCATAATGCATAGAACTCTTCTCTTTCCAGGCAGCGCTTAAGTTGTGCTTAGGGATTTCCTTTTACCTTTCATAGCTGCAGGTTGGCTCACTGTATTGTTGGAAACCATGTCTTTCCATACATTAGTGTCATGTTGAGTTGGGCCCTAGCTACTGCTAAAATGAATATCTGATTTTCATTTTAAATCAAATCTACCAAGAGTTTAAAAAGGCAAACATTGTACATAGGTAAAATACAGCTAGTGTGCACATGTTTAGTTGGTACCCTACAAAATAGCACGGGCCTTTTTGGTGATTTTAAATGTCAAAAGTTCAAAGTTATATTTGTGTTTTTAAAAAATGGCTATAATTCTTAAATGGAATGAATTACAACTAGGAAAGTATATAACTGAGAGAACATTATTTTGATAGGAGGAATTGTAGCAGCATGTACAATTCAAACTACTTAGTCTTGCACACGCTTAAATACCTGGTACATCTATGCTATTTTAAACTGTGGTCCTTTGCAATTAGGGATAGTTATATAACTTATTGTAGCATTGAAAGGCACAGCTTTCTAGCAAGTTCTTAGCTTTAGTGTCACTGCTCAAGAATAGAAGGTTATGTATTGAGTCATGCTTTTCAGGTGTCATGTTGTTGCAAATGTTATACCCAGACCAATTAAGGGGTTGAGTACAGTAGACTTCAAACACATGAGCTGAAATTAACCTGCATCCGTGTATGTGCATAAGTACTATATATATGCATTGTTATATATAAATAAAATGTATAACAATACAAAGCATTACTGTAATAGATGATACGGTGGAGCACTTGTGCTTTATTGTGACTATTTAATGCACTCTCAACAACTGGAGAAGCAAGGTCTTTCCTCCCATTCATGAGGGCTATGTCTTAAATCCTACTGGAAACAATAAGACAGTACAGCCATAATTCTGTACTGCTGTCATAACTACGAGCCTAAAAATGAGCCAATCTGAACTTTCCCCTTCCTTTCTAGATCATATTTCTTTTAGGAAAGGAATTCTAAGCCCTTTTTTCAATCTCCACAAAGAGGAAAGTCCTGATCCTCAAGGGAAACTTACACAACACTTCCCAGAGATGAGCCTATGAGCTCCATTTCATCAACCTCCTGGATACTAGAGATCATGGACTAAACATAGACGTTGGATTTTTGATACATTATAATCTGCCTGGCAACTGACTCCCCAGCCCAGCCCAGCCCCTGGCTTGTTTACTTTTCATTCCATCCAGGAAGAGCACACACCAACTGCTGAAACTTCCTTAGCCTGACGAAGGGTTTTTGAACCCGAAAGCTTGCTTAATAACTATTCTCCAACCATTTGGGTTGGTCTAATAAAAGATATAAAATTCACCCAAGGAACCTTGTCTGCCAAAGGGGAAAGGGCACTTAACCCATCACATCCTTAATATGAATGAGTCCTCAAAAATCAGCAGAGTGATACATTTGCAAATAGGGAGTAAACTGCTAAAATATGCTACACCGTTTAATATTTGCTTTTATAATCGCATCCACTTCTGGTTTAGATGCTGCATTGAAAGACTACAAGTGATGCTCTTGACATTCCATTATGCTGCAATCAAAACAGGCTAGTTCTGGGTTAATGAAAATGTTTCAATTTCAAAATATAGTTTAATTCCAGATAATAGAGCTGCTGTTGCTTTGGATTTCCTTCAGTGAGATGCCAGTTGACTAGGATAGTTTGAGAAATCAGGAGAGCTTGATTTCTTATTTTATCCACAAAAACATTAGCGCTAATTCCAGTTCAGTTTACCTAGTCCAGTTTACCACTAGTTAGTTCTAGTACTAGAATTCCTCTTCTAGGAATGCTTTCCTAGCATGCTTTTTTACAGTGTAATCAGCGACAGCTCTAAATAACCTTTTTTTTCCCCAACAGAATAGGCAGTATTGACAATCTTGGGTATTAAAAACTGAGTCAAACCAGCAACTCAATATATTCAATTAAATTCTAAACTGTAGCAAACTTCTAAGTCTTCCCTCTCCCGTTTTTTAAAGAGCTTTCCATATAATTATTTTCAGGTGTTTGTCTGCAATGACAGGGGCTAGAAACTGCTTTTTAATAAATGAAAATGGGGTTTTAAGGAAAAAAAAAGCTAATTATTTTCAGACTGATACAGTTGTGCTAAATGGTGCAATTTCTGGTTATGGTTCTGTATTTCCTAGTCGGTGAGTATTCTTTCCTTTTTGTATTCCTGAAGTGGCATATTCTTATAGGTAGGTATCAATTGTTTTCCTAATGGATTATTTTCCTATTGTACTTCTGTACAATATTATGGGTTCCTAGAGTCTTGGTTATGATGTGCCTGTGCATTCTAAATATAACCAAACTAAAAGGCACTGCCATGCTAATTACCACTTAGCATGGTAATTAGCTTGGCCCACTTCTATTATGGGATGTGATATCATGAAAAAAAAGCAGTAGATCATAGCAAAAAGTGTCACTTGGAAAAACACACCTTTTGTAAATGTCTCAGTTGCTGTAATTCAGCAAAGTGTCTATAGAAATACCTTGTGTCAGACCCTGCAAGGGACAGAGTCCCATTAAGTCAATGAACATGTGTCTGCTCCAGGAATGATAAAGATTTGTTAGTCTCATGGACAAAGGAAAGCACATGAAAAAACTTAAGAATAATATTGTGAAGTGATACAAATGTAAATATTACATAAGATGGCTTGCATCTTATCTGCAATATGAAAAGCAGCACAGTTTAGAATAGTGGTTCTCGGCCTTTTTTGACTCAAGTTACAGTACCCCTTGTTAGACTGAAGACACCCCTCAGAAATGCCAGCTCTTAGTTTTAGGGGTGTAGGTTGTAGCTGTGTTGGTTTAAGGATATAGGCAGACAAGGTTCTTTGGGTGAATCTGATTGATATCTTTTATTAGACCAACTTAAATAGTTGGAAAAAGTTTTCTTAGGAAACTTTCTAAGAATTTTTTTTTTCCAACTATTTAAGCTGGCCTAATAAAAGATATCAGATTCACTCAAAGAACCGTCTGAGCTCTTAGTTTTCACTCTTTTTTTAATACACAAAAACAGAGCATTTTTTCTGTTTCAGTGAACTCAGAAAGATCACAACAGGCTACACTGTTTTTAACACTATACATTTCTGTTTTAAATCACTGGGTTTATCTTGTGAATCATGTTTGCACACTTAACAGCGCTAACATTGTGCAGCACCCTGGAGGCATCCTTGAAAGGGTCTCAAGAAACTCTCAGCTGTCGTGGCACCCTGGTTGAGAATCACTGGGCTAGAGAACTACAATCCACTAATTCCTAAGCAATCATTAACCTTTGCCAAAAGCCCAGTATGCTGCCTTCTGTATGTCTCATAACTACTATGTTCATAGATGCAAAAGTGGCAACTGTCTGCCTGAAAAGGATATCAAGGGCAAATTACCTTTCATTATCAAATTATCAAAATTAAGTTAAAATATCATAACTGACAACTACTTTAAGCATAGAATTAAAGTGATATTTTGAGTTTACAAAAAATATCATGATAAGATGGTCATAGTCAACTTACTTAAAAAAAAAAAAAAGTAAGGTTTTTTACTACTACCAAAACATTTGGAGCTTGTACATAAAAGGATGTAATTGTCAACTTAATCTTTTCTCTTTTCTAGTAGAAAAAGTCATCTGGTTATCTTTTATGTGAATTAAGGCATTGGGGAATTTTGTACAGCTTCATCACTTTTCTTATGATCTAAACAAATTACTAGTCATCCTGTTATTCTGTGTTGTCTCAAACATTTTGTGAAATAAAGCATAGTCTTCATAATAAGAGAAATTATACTTAATTGCCATCTGCCTTTACCTTTTAAAAATGTCTCTTTAAATGTAAATGCAGCTTTCCGATAGGGGCATTGTTTCCATAGCAACAAAGGCAAAAAATAAATCAATACCTTTATAAATAATTCTTTTGTTTAAAAAAATTTTTTTTTCCTCTTATTTTGTATAAAATGTAAGATACAATTTATAGAAATAGCAAATGCACATAGACCTAATGGTAAATAATATACTACTAATGATCATCTTGGGGGGGGCGGGGAGGTCTTAATGAGATTATAAATGCTTGATTGCTTATACTGTAAACCTTGCAGTAAGGAATGATATTGTATATCAGTTTAATGAAGGGGATGTTGATGAAAGCGCCCTTCTCATGAGTTGTTCTAGTGGGAAACTCCAGTAGACTTCAGTGGAGCACTGTGCTGGCAGAGAACTAGAATCAGAGCCTAATATGTTTAATCTTTCCAGTCTTGAAAGTGTCACTGTTTGAGTCAGCATTGTACGCTGCAGACATTTGTTATTTGAGGGAGCATAAAGAACAATTCAGAATTCTGCCTTCTTCACATGCACGTTTTTAGAAGAATCCCATTGAGGTAAACCTATTTTAAGAACTGGATTTGCAGGCAGTACTGTGTATGTGAAATGGCAGCCGACAAAATACTGTCTCCTCTTTTGCATAGGTTACCTCTTGCATTCTGAGTCACCAGTTACATTAACCTTTTATTCAGTAAGTGGTTCTCTCTCTTGAGCCTAAAGTCCCTAAACATGGATCTTGAGAGTAACAATCATCACAGAGACTAGCAGTGTGGATTTTTCTGGCTTTCACTCTCCTAAAGTAAGAAATGTTAAGCCTGCCAGGGAAATAAAATGAGAACTTGTAGTATTCAGTTTCTATTAATGCTGACTAGTTTTGTGTGCATTTCTTTAAATTTCCACTTTCAGATGTACTAACTCTAGGCACCTGGGTCTGTCTTCACGGATTGTTTTTGAAGGTTGTTCTTATATAGTGGTGAAGTTGGCACTGCTGGGACTGGGAAAAAGGCAGGCACAGCAGTCTGACACTTGCTGGAAAAACAGAAAACCATTTTTGTCTTTTTTATAGCAACTTCTGCCATAGCACTGTTCAGTTTCAAGTTAATACAAGCAGAGCTCCTTTAAAAGGCAACGTAAGAAATGGAACAGTTTGATGTTAGCAGTTTTACAATCTTCATTCCTTCATACAGGAACTATTCATCTGTATCTTGAACAGGACTATGTATGTTGTTAACACTTCATATTGTATTCATGTAACAGGTCAGTAGGTCTGTGCAAAGCAGCTAATATTCGCTTCGGATTCGGCTGATTCAGGGGACACCGATTCAATTCGGTGATTCAAATCACTGTCCCAAATCGATTTGGCGAAATCTGATTCGAAGATTTGGCTGCTGCCACTGCACCGCCCCACGTTGCATGGGGTGGCTCTGCACAAGTTCACCCAACCCCCACTTGCTTCCCCAGCCCCCCGGCAGCCCGGGCGGGGCACCTGTGGAGGGGCTGGGGGAGCGAAGGAGGCTTGGGGGGCTTGTGGCAGAGCCCCCCCATGCAGAGTGGGGCAGTGGGGATCGCCCCTCCCACCCAGCAGCACCCAGTGAGTACCAGGGCTTTTCTTTAAAGGGCCAGGAGCTGGGACAGGTAGAGCAGCCATCTGGGGGGGCTGGGGGAGTGGGCAGGGGTCAAAGGGGCTGGCAGGGGTCCCCCCATGGTCCCCTCTCCCCTGCTTCAGCCCCCCCTCCTAGTACTTACCAGCTCCAAGTCTGGCTGCAGTTCCCTGCTGCAGCCACCAGAGACTGCCCAAATCATCAAAGCTCTCTGAATCTTTTCTGAAGAGTCAGAGAGCTTTGAATCAATTTGGACATTTTAATTGGTCCCGATTTGATTCAGATTCAGAGATTCAGCCACCGAATCGAGCCGAATCTCCTCCAAATTGAATCACTACCCAAAGCTTTGCACAACCGGACAATCCAGTATGTTTAAATGTGCCAAAGTACAGTCTTCATAGAGTCTTTATCTTCAAGGTGTAAATTGGACATCTGGCTAGTTGTGGGGCTACACTATGTTACTATCTGCCAGCTTCTGACTGATGTCTATGGAACATAATGATAGAGTTTATTCAACTTACTTTGAACAGCAGGGTCTATATCAAGCAACAGTATAAGCAAGTTTGTTATGCTGCGTGATCAAAACTGAATGAGCTCTGATGGAAATATGTTGTCCAGTTACAGAAAGAATAGGGTTTATGCATGTTTTGGGGCAGTAGCTAATGCTACTGTTGTGTGTGTTGCAACTCTTTTATAGCTAGAGGATTTTAGGCTTATATGGTGTGATTGTTTGACTAAACTCTGTGAACCAGAAAACATTCATCCTGGCTTCTGTGGACTGAGCCAAGGCAACTCTATTTGCCCAGCAGGCAAAGAAACTCCAAAATGGACAAAATATATTTCCAAACAGACTGTGTCCTGGGGCTTGCCAATAAATTCTTAATGCCTTCTCCCCCTTCTTTGCTATAAAGCCATTACTGATTTCTCCTTGTAGCCTAACAATGTTAATTGTTGGACCTTACGACCGAATATCAGCTTGGACCTTACGACCAAATATATGATACAGAGGGCTTTGAGTAGGGGAGACCAACAATAAGCACATTATTGTGGAAATTGTATAGAAAAATGCTGGTTCTGCCCACTTCAAAAAGGCTGGAATTGGGATAAAACTAAATGTACATAGTAGATGCTATTCTGTAACATCTGCCTAACTTTCATTTTTGAACTGGAAATGGCTGGAAGGAAGAGAATTCAGAATATTAGATATTCTTTCCCATCAATCCACAGATTCTGATTGATTTAACTGATTCCCACTGTGAGGAGTTTCACATGCTCAAGAAAGAGATTTTGTATCTTTTTTTCATTCTAAAAAAAGCAAACAGATGAGGCTCAATGGTACATCTGGCCAGAAATGATACAATCCTAAATATCCAGGCAAGAAGGAAGCAGAATTATAGTGCTAGCTGCAGGGTTTAATAAAAGGGGAAATTATGGCATATGAGTAGTATTGGGGTATGTTATAAACCTGATTCTAGAGTGTTTTAAGACAGGAAGTCATGACAACGTTCTAAGAGTGCTGTGGCTGATGTAATAGTCTAGTCTATTGGCTAGGGTCAGGGGAGAAAACAGAGGCCTGTCTGGGTGTCAGTGAGCACCTCTGTGAGCAGGGGAGGGGAAACTTGCTAACACAGGATACTTCTTTCTTAGTCACCAATTATTGGCTGGTTGCATGAGGTCTCTCTCTCATACACTATAACAGTGGTTACCAACCAGTCTATCTCGATTGACTAGTTGATCCTGGAGCCTTTGACAGTGGATCTCAGTCTGTCAGAGGCTCCACAATCAGAGCAGCAGGATGCACGTGGAACGGCTGGGCCACACCCCCTGCCACCTGGGCTGGGTGAGTGAGCAGCTTATCTGGGAGGTAGAAGGGAGGTGGGCTAGGGACCAGGGCAGGGCGCAGTAGATCCTGGGGTGCCAAGAAATGATCTTCATCATAAAAAGATTGGAGGCACTATAAGCTGCTTGATTTCATTTTCAAGAAAATTCCCTGCCCCCTCCACACAGCTAACAGTGGTGACCAGTATCCTTTCAATTGTTTTCTTCTCCTTCCTCACGTGCATTTGTGGCCTCTTATCTTATATTTGGAGCAGTGGTCTCCAGCCTTTTTAATTAGGAGATCACTTTTTGAATTAAAAAGCAACCCAGGGTCTACCCCATTCCCCTCCCCCATGGAGGGGGTCAGTCTGTGGGAAGGGAAGGGGGGGCTGCAGATCAAGGTAATGGGAGAAAAAATGATTTGGGGGCACCCCCCCACCTGGTAAGCCTGTGGGGGGAGGGGTAGGGGGAGGGGAAAGGGCTGTTTGAAGGGGCAGATTGAGGCCCTAGCAGTGAGGGAGGGAATGAGGCAGGAGCAGGGGGGCTGGGGTGAGTAGGGCCCCAGCTGGGCTGGGTGGTGGGACAAGAGGAGGGCCAGGGGGCTCAATTCATCCCAGGCCCTGCTCCTGCCTGTGCCCCACTCCTTCCCTCACTGCTGCTGCCTCAATCGAGGGAGGGAGTGGGGCTGGGGCAGGGGCAGACCCTGCACAGCTGGGGTGGGACATGTGATGGAGCCATGAGCAGCTTGTCCCGGGGGTACCCAACACAAGGAGGGGGTGGCAGCTCCCGCCACTGCACACATGCTGGGAGGGCATGGGGGCTGTTTGCCCCAGATCTGTGCACAGGGGAGGGTGGGCTACTGCTGCAGGCTGGGGTCACACCAGGCTGTTCCCGGCAGGGGGACTGGGCTGCGCTGCGCTTAGTGCTGGCAGTGCTGGGAGGCAGGTCGGGGAGCTACAGCAAATTTTTGAGTGGCCGCAGCCTCCCTCATAGGCCTGCACCCAACCCCCCAACTGGGAAGAGCCCAGCACCACCCTGTCCCCAGCCTGCAGCAGCAGCCTGCCCTGCCCTGCCCTGTGCACAGACTGGGGGCACATGCCCCCTCATGCCCTCCCAGGGTAGCTTCAGTGAGGCTCAGGGTGCAAAGCCCAGCATGCAGCGGCAGCCACCTCTGCGTTGCGCACAGGTCAGGGGGATGCTCCCCAGGCCTCCGCCAGGATGTATGCACCCGCGGGAGCTCCCCCTGTCCCCCCCCCCGATGACCAGGGCTCAATCCTCCCACCACCTGGCCTGGCTGGGGCCCCACTCACCTTAACTCCTGCTCCTGCCTGTGCCACACTCCTCCCTCACCGCTGGGGCCTTGATCTGACCCTCTCCCCATCCAAACCCCACATACTGACTTGCTGGGCTGGTGGGAGGGCGCGCATACACACACGCACTCAGCCTCCCCCAGCCTCAGATGGACTGCAAGAGGCTCTGCGATCAAGCAGCCAATCGCGATCGACTGGTTGGTGACCACTGATTTAGAGCCTGCTTTGGAGCAGGGATTATTTTAGCGTGGTAATACAGTCCCTACCCAAGTGAGATTTGAGGTCTATGACAAACTCCCAAGTGTTACATAGGAGAAACCAAACAAGAACTGCAGAACTGCAAACCAGAATGAAGAACTGCAAACCAGAATGAACGCATACTGGAAATCCATCAAAGACAAAAATATCCAATACCTGCAGGTGCCCACTTCTCACAAGACAACCACTCCCTCTCCAATCTTTCAATTCTAATCCTCAAAGGGAATTTACAAAACAACTTTTGTAGACTAGCTTACCAACTTCACTTCATAAATTTACTGGATACAAAGATCATGGCCTTAATATAGACAGTGGATTTATGATACATTACAACCTGCCTGAAATGTGACACACCAGATACCTACCTTTCTTTAGCTGACCACTTGCATTCTTTTACACTTTTCCTTCCCTTCCCCTGCCCTTATCTCTACCCTTTGTCTTCCAAACTTCTGCTCATTTGCCTCTTCACAGACTTCTTGGTTACTTTAGCTTATTGGTTCCCAACCTCAGGGAGCGACCTAAATGGGGGGGGGGGGGGGGGCAGCTCCTCAGTAGGGTCATGAAGGGCCCACACACATATACACACTCACACGCGTGGCCCAGAAGTGGTGGATGGGCAAGGCAGGGCCACCATGCACAAAGAGGGCAATAGCAGCTCCCCCACTCCAGCGCCATGGCTGCTGCCGTGCTCTGCTCTCAGCATCCCCCACCAAACTGGGTCGGGATGTCCTGTTGGTGGCCAATTTAGGGTTGCAGTAAAAAAAAGGTTGGGAACTACTACTTTAGCTTCTTTTCTACCTTGGAGAACTCTAACAGCAGAGTCTCCCAACGCCTGACGAAGGATGTTTGTGTCCAAAAGCTCGCTAAGAGCATTTTTCCCCAACTATTTAGTTGATCTAATAAAAGATATCACACCTACCTAAAGAACCTTGCCTGCTTCTGTCCTTAGACCAACACGGCTACAACCAACAACCCTACAATAATCCAGACTCCCCCTATGCCTGAAGAAGGGTGCTTGTGCCTGAAAGCTTGCACAGAACATGTTTTCCTACTATTTAGTTGTTCTAATAAGAGATCTCACATCTACCCAAAGAATCTTGCCTGACAATAATCCAAGTGACCCATCCCAGGCCCCCGCGTTGTTTCAGGTCAAGACTAAAGTGACTCCTGTACCAGGAGACGGGGAAGAAAGGAACCCCAAGGCTGCCGGCTCCAAGCCTGCAGGGGCTGTTTGTGTCCCCGGCGGCCAGTCCCCTTGGTTCTGCAACTCGAGCTGTTCCCTGAACAGGGACAGCGCGGAAGGACTCCCTCAGCCAGGCGCCATGTCCACTCCTTCGCCACAGGGCGAGAGGCCGGCCAGGCGGGGGGGGGGGTGGGGGTGCTGAGGGCTGTTCGGCCAGGTGCTGCGCAGCGAGGTTCTCCCCAACAGCTGTTCGCAAGCCCGACCTAGCGGACACGCACGAACAAAACCACCACTGTCCACCACCAAACTTGAGCGGGCCTTCTGCGCCTGCGCGGGCGGAAGCAGCCAATCAGTAGGGGGGGCGTGGTGTACGGTCACAAAGAGGCTGCGGTGGGGTGGGGTTCCTGGTGCGGCGGTGAGATGGTGTCGTGGGTCATCTCACGCGTTGTCGTGTAAGTGGGGGAGGGGCGTGTGGTGCTCGGGCTCGGAGCGGAGCCGTCGTAGGTTTCTCTGAGCTCGGCTGGGGTCGGCGGCTCCGCTCAGTTTCTGCTGTCGGGCGGGTGCCGCGCGCTGGGGCTGGACCGGACCTTTTTGGGCCTCAACCTGTGATTCCACGTGACCCGCTTGGTTCCTGCCTTTTGCTACGCGGCTCCATTCAAAAGAGCGGGTGCGTCCCGGAGCTGGGGCCGTGCGCAGCGGGCGGTGACTGTGCGGCTTGCGACAGCCCCTGGTCGGGGGTCTCTCCGTGGGCGCGGTCGCTACAAGGCGGAGAGCAGCGTCCCGGGCTCCGCCCGCACGAGTCGGAAGAAGGTCGGAGCCGTGGGTGCGGCTGTGCGGCCCTCCCAACGCTCGGGGTCCTGAGCCCCCGCCGACGCTTCAGTCCCCAATTGCGGAGCCCACTTGGGTTACTTGGCCTTCCTTCCTCTGACCCGCCCGTGTGCTGCAAGCCTGCTGAGGCTGGACCTGCAGGGCCCGGCGGGCAGCAGGGGATGGGTAGATACGGTGCTGTAGCACAAAGTTTGGCACTCGGGGCTAAGCCCTCAGTGGCAGCCCATCCTTGCCCAACGCACAGATGCAGGAGTGCACGTGGGGAGCTGCCCTCCCTTGTTCCTTTCCCCCCAGCCCCTGCCCCCCCCCCCCAGATGCTGTTCACAGCTCCCTGGTTGGGCAGCACCTGTTGGCACCCAAGGTGGTCTCCTTGTTGTCCCTCCCCCCTCCTCCCCCAGTGCCGCCGCCGCTATGGCACTGGAAGGGTGCATGTGTACAGCATGGAGCCTCTTTCATTCATGGCATGCATGGGTGGCACTGAATGGGCTCATCCCCTCCAGGGTGAGGCCTCTTCATATTTTCTCACATCCATGTTTCCTCTAATGGTTGTCCTGAGTGAAGTCCTTTCCCTTTCAGATGCTGGTCACGTTCCAATGCCAACAACTTGCAGTAGCAAATATTGAAGTTGTGGGCTTTGCTCTTAGGGAACCACGCTCCCCCCTACCTCATCAGGCGTGTTTCTCTGGTGTTGCTTTGTCCCTCTGTTAGGAGTTTAGAAGTTGTCCCTCCAATTTTTAAGCTTTATTTGCAGAGCATCAGGCTTTTCATTAGATGATCAAGCTGGAGAAGAAAAACCTTTAGCCACTTGCTTGCTTGGAGTGAAAGCTGTAGACAGAGGTTAGTCAATATTTTTCATTGCTGATGGCTAAGGAGCAGTCAGTACAAGCTTCTCTGTTTATCTGCAGTGGAAACATGTAAAAACCCTGATCTCTCTGTCCAAAGCATAGCTGCTGCTGGTGCTGCTGTCATCTGCTTCCACTTACTGCAGTTGTGACAAAAGGGTTTAGGCAGAAGCTTTAGTGTGAACCATTTAATGTTGGAATTACACCTGGGGCGAGGGTAAAAGATGAGTCAGCCATCTGTGGCAGCCTATTGTGGTATTAAAAATACAAAAGTAAAATTATTGTTGGAGCGTTTCAGTTTCTAATGATCATGTTCATATACAGAGCTGAGTGTACATTTACTCAAAATGACTGAGTAAATGTGGTAATTGGCACTTCTTATATGAATAAGTTTATAGGTATAAACTAATTCTTGCATCACTCTTATGAAACAAGCAACTACTTGTCCTGTTTTGCATATCCCTGTTTTAGGAGGAGACAGTAGAGACAGTAAAGTATTAGGGAGTGGAACTTAACTTATTCTCCAGTTACTGTATATAAATTGTAATAGTCTCATTTGTACTCTGAGTTATCCCAATTACACCAGACACATTGAGGGGAGAAGCTGTCAGAGCTGTTTGTTAGAAGTTTTGAAAATGATGGTAGTTAGTCCATTTCTGGGCTGCTAATATCACAGCTTTTGCAGCCTGGGAAGAGAGCTCCTGAAGTATGCAGCAGCCTTGACACTGGCTATATTAGAAGCTATGAAAAAGTGATGAGAGCTAGTTGAATTCGGGGCTAATGAGACCAAATAACTAACAGTACTGTGTACCTAATGAACCCTGTTTACCCTAAGTTGAGGTAAGAGCATGCTCTGAATGAGTACTGTGCCTTTTCCTCTTCTCTTTGGCTCCCCACTTCCTCCCCTAAGGTATACAGTATCCTATAGATAAAATATTGTGCTCCAGCTGCTTGACATCTTGTAACAGGGCTTGAACTGTTTTCAGTAGTTCAAGGAGTGAATGTCCCTGTTCCCGCTTCTCCCCTTCATCCTGTCATTTGATTTGAATACCCCTCCATGAAACCCCTTCGCTTAGCTGTATAAATGCTTCATTATGCCTGGTATCCATCTGTATAATATTGATCCCATTTTTATACCTCAGCCTATTGCAGTGATGCTGCACACTAAGATAAATGAAAATTCAAATATCGGTATTGGTCTGAATGTAATGATGCACAAATGTTAGTCTGAACTTTTCTGGTAATAGTTGTAAGCTAAGTCTACAGCAGAGATCTACTTGTTGTTTTATAATAGTCAGAGACTCTACCAATTGTATCCAGCCTTTTGAATCAAAATCTGTTTACTTCTGTAGATACTGCTTTCATATGTCTTCCTTCAGGGGTTTAAAAGGCTCTCTTATGGAAATAAAGAATCACCTTGTTTGTAGAATCTAACCAATTGTGCTTATAACTGTGGAGAACAATAGATTGTTAAAATGTAAATTCTCTCATAGAAAATGTGCCAGCTAGCTGTTAGTCACAGCCTGGTATGGATGATATCAGATTATTCTGTAGTAATATTTTTGACATTAACAAAGAAAAGAAGTGTCCTAGATAAAACAGAAATGCATCATATTTTTTTGCTTTTTAAAGCAGACTAACAGATTTTTTAATCTGTTTAAAATTGTTTTTTCTTATCCTGTTTTCTTTTTTTTTTTTTTTTTTTTTTTTTTTTTTTTTTTTAAGAGTTAAAATGTAGATCTTCTGTGTGTAGTGATTTTTTCCCCCCCCCCCTTCCAAAGCATAACTAGGAGGGGAGCAGGGGCAAATGGGACACCAGCCCCAGGTGATGACTTGGAGGGGGTGCCATGGTGGCCTCTTCCCCTCCAGACTGCTCCCACCCCCTGAGGCTTTGCTGCAAGAAGTACAGCTCTGTGCCCAGAGGTATTTCTATGATGGGAGAGGGAGTGACTGTTCATTGTCTTGTGGTTTTTAGATGTGTGACATGCAAAGCCCATCTCCTTTCTTGCCCACTAACACATGTAGTTGATAAGTGTACAATGCCTCTAATATCCAAAATGCTCAAGTTTATACTTAATCAAGTTCCCCTGTACTATATGTGGAGTTACAGGTGATGACTTGTAAGAGCCTGTTTTAGTTGCTTAACTTTTTTGTTCTCTTTCATCCACTGAAATGTAGAGCATTCTGGGGGGGGAAAAAAAAAGTTCCACCATTTCTGAAAATGAGGTGGGGGGGGGCAGTAGTCCTAATATAAAAATTGCAGTAACCTAAGTTTGTTTGTTTTTTGTTTGTTTGTTTGTTTGTTTGTTTTTATGTATAGGAACTCAGCATTTGTCAGGGGAGGGGTTAGTTTCGGGATACGTTGCACCCATGAAAATTCACCCACTTTTGCTCAGATAATAAGTCTCTGAAACCATTGTTTAAAGTTGTTTTTCCAGAAATAACCTTTGCAGATTATTCATTATACTGTCAAGGTTACAATGCCTATTTGTTAATGAAGGGGGGTGTCACAGAGCACCAAGGTGCCTGTTCCTTTAAGGACAGAGTCTTCCTAGAGAGAGACCTAGGAGCCAGGCAGAAACCCCACAAGTGCAGGTTGCTATGGCAGCAGGCTAATGAGGGGAATTAGCCTGCACCTGCACCCAGTCAGCTGATTGGAAGAAGGCAGGGCACTGGGTCCATATAAACCCTAGGGCTGAGGCTGGCAGGGGTTAGTTCCCTGGCAGCAGCCAGGGGATGAAGCTCCAGCAGAAAAGAACTGCCCAGAGATGCTGGGGCTGCCTGGTATGCTGCTTACAGGGCTAATGGGGCTCCTGGAGCCCACCAGGTACCCTGGGTTACAAGGTACTTAATGCTTGGGGGGGAAGTTTGACTCTTAAAGGGACAGAGCGCACCTTGCACTGTTCGTATTAAGTTATAACCTAGGAGCTTGTGTTATCCATTGTTATTTAAACCAGTGGACTGGGCTGAGACTATTGAGGAGGAGGAGGAGGAGGCCTTACTGGGGCACACTACAGTGTGGAGACCCCAGCACCAGTAGGCCCAGAGCCTGTGTGGGCTCAGAGACAGGGCTGCGGAGGACCCAGTGACGAAGGGAGGCCCAAGCTATATCAAGGCCTCAGAGGGACCACGTTTGAATACCATCTGCGAGGCATGTGGCATGGTAAAGGGGCAGTTTTGGAGCCACGCCTCTAGCCCATAAAGCTGAGGGTGTCCTGTGAGGCATCCATTTAGAGCAGGAACCAAAAAGGGGTCAAGGAACCCACAGTGTTCAGTGGGGTCCATCAGGACAGTGTCCAAACATAAACTCGAAGGCAGCCCCCCTTTTTTATGATAATTACTAGAAATATGTGGCAGGAAAGAAAAAGGTTGCCCATAGGGCAGGGTTGGCATGGTCACAGAGCCCCAGAGACACCACGGCCATCCCTAGGGGCCCCACACCCTGACAGGGATATAAATAAGGACCTACTTAAACTGCAGAAAGACAAAGGGTTTTGTGGCCTGCAGAGCTGATTATTTTTTTTTATGGGCATTTTGCAGCAGCCCCGCTCCTCAGCAGTGATTGGCGGAAAGGCCCGGGGGGGGGGGCGGTCGGTAGAAAGGATGACAAGTGGCTGCCAACTTGATTGCTGGTTGCTCTTTTTGCTGCTGCTCCCCTCGGTGCTGATTGGACGAGTTGCTGACAGGGAGAAGGAGGGACAAGGGGGCGCTTGTCATCTTGTCTGCCACCCTGCCAGCTGCCACCGCCTTCCCCTCCTGGTGGTGAGGAATGCTGGTTTCCACTGGGGAGCCAGCATTTTGTGTTAAAGTTTGTTCTTTTTGTTGATTTTTGCAGATGATTCCAGACTTTGCAGTTTCTGCAAAATCTTTGAAATGGCAAATTTAAGTAGGTCCATAGGTACAAGGTGTTGCTCAGTGGGCTTTAAAGTGTGCAGAATTAATGAGCCAGAGAAATGTTAATATTTTCTTCCAACTTTCCAGTTTCATGTGACTTTCCCTAAGTTAACCTAGAAAAATATTGTGTTTCATTCCTCCCAGAAGCCCACTGGCAAACATAGGGATGTAACATGCTCAGTGTTGGTGGCAAACCAGCTTTTGTGATAAATAAGCTGGAGGAATGTGTGCTAGATCAGCATTTCTCAACCCATGGGTCACATCCCAAAATTGGGTCGCAAGAATATGTGAAAGGGTTGCAAACAACCGGCTGGCAGAGTTCTAGCTAGGAAGGGGCTGCCTGGGGTCCCCCCTGTGCCTCACACCCTGGGGAGCTGGGGATGGGGGGGGCGTTGGGCTGAGAGTGAGGGTCACTGGGTTGGGACTGGACATCAATGTTTTTTCAAATGGATCCTGGTCCAAAAAAAGTTGAGAACAACTGTGCTAGACTGAACCACCACTAGGTAAATGTATTACTGTGAGCACCAAGTAACTTAGTCGTTTGATTGTTAGTCTGGCAGGAGGTGTCATATGAAGTTGCACTGGGGTTTGTTCTAGGTTCAGTGGTATTTAACTTTTTTTTTTTCAGTTGGGGATTTGGGTGTAGAAATAGAGTGAACTGATTTAAATTTCTAGATGACACTGTCACGGCGGGGTCCTCGCAGAGGGCTGTGATCTCCTTGAGGTCCCTCGCTCCATGTCAGGCCGGCCCAAGACACCCTCTAATTCTCGCCCGCCACGTCTTGTTGGGAGGCTGCCTTGTGTCTTCCCTGGGCACGGCTACTTGGGACCTCTGTCCCCGTGGTTCTTCCGGACCCCCTGGGGGTCTCCCGATATGGTGGGTGTTCCCCAGACACCCTAGCCTTATGGGCTATGTGTGGCTCTTACCAACCCCTAATACTACGCCCCAAGCCTCGCAGATGTAATAGGCGTACAGACCGGACAACGTCTGCTTCCCGGGCCTCCTCTCTAATGTGGCCCACTCTGGGCTCCCTCTCTCATGCCCAGCCTCTTGCTGGGACTCTCGTCTAGCCCACTCTGGGCCTCCCCTGCCGGTGTGGTTCCGCTTGGGGAACTCTCTAGCGGGCCTCCGGTCCTATGGGCCAACCGCATAGGCACCCTCTCTGACCCTGGCTCACCGCGCTGCTACTCCCTGTCTTCTCGGGGCAACCGCAGCGCCCTGCCTCAGTCTGAGGGGTGTTACCGCACTAGCCTGCGGCCGGGCTCGCTATGCCTGTCTCGGGCTCCTCAGTAATTGCCCCTCTCTCTAGGGCTCCTCAGTATGGCGCTCCCCCTCTTTGGGGCTCGCCGTGCCCGCACGGGGCTTCTCAGTCAGATCGCCCCTCTCCCTGGGGCTGGGGTCTATGTACCCCGCACGCAATCCGGGGTCTCAATACCGGTTGCGCCCGCGACCCACTGGCCGCGCTCCTCGCCGCCAGTCTCTCAAGCACGGGCGTGCGAGCTGCGCCTTCCCTGGCGCTATGACAATAATGCGCCCTCGTGGCGCTAGGGCACCCCACACTCTCTGGGGTCCCTGTGATTGAGGCCTCCTCCAACCCCTACAGCCTCACCCAAGCCTTCGGGTGTAATGAACAGAGCCAAACATAAACTAGAGCCTCCTGGCTATAACACAAACATAAAGCCCCCCTGGCTAAACCATAGTGCCCAATCCCCTCAGGGCTATCATGAGCTGTACTTGCCCGTCGGGCTTCTCCCCATATCTTGGCTGAGTGAGCTCCTGCCTCTCCGGCTGCTGGCAGAGAACTCCCAGCTTGGCCTCAGCTCTGAGCTTTATAAGGGCCAGGCCCTGTCTCCTACCGGCAGCTAGTTCCCCTTGGTTGCTCGGGCAACCCGCAGCTCTGCTCATTACCTGAGCAACCCTCAGCTGGGCTCCTTATGTCAGGCCAGGGCTTGCTCACTCACTCCCTGGCAGTTTCTCCTTTCTAGGAGCAGGGGCACCGAGGTGCCCTGCGACAGACACAACTAGGAATGAGAGTAAAATTCAACGAAGCCTAAAAGTAAGGTGCTATTCTGAAGGGAGAACAAAAAAGTCCAACAAATAACCAGCTTGATAGTATGCTGCTGGGAAGGATCTCAGCATGAGTCAGCAATGTGAAGTGACAGAGCCACTCTACTAGTTACTGGTTAGGCTACAGTACAGTACTGGATCTAGTTTTGGGCACCACGTTATAAAAAGGAGATGGAGAAACAAGAGGATCTGGAGGAGGGTGGCAAAAGGTGATGGAAGGGGATTGGGAAGGAAATAGTGAGGAATGGTTGAACAGAGGAGTTTAAGTTTAGTTTGTGGACAAGGAGATTTAACAGGGGACATGATAGCAGTTTAAATATTTGAAAGGCTTCCATAGAGAAGATGGAGAAACATTATCTTTTCTTGCCAGAAGTGGCAGGACACATGAATGGGTTTAAGCCAGGGGTGGGCAGAATACGGCCCACAGGCCACATTTGGCCCACCAATTGATTGCATTCATCCCATGGCTGCCCCTGTGGTTCTCTGCATGGGGCTAAGCCCTGCATGCTCCCACCTGGGGCAGCCTGAGCTTCGCTTGTGCCTGCCAACTACTCTGGCCCCATCCCTGGCCAGTATGCACAGCTTTCCGGCAGGGCTGCTCCAGCTGCTGCTTGGCCTTTTCTGCTTCCAGAGGCTCCTCTTTCTCCTGCCCTGCTGCGCTGTGAAGAGGCAAGAAAAGCCCCTCTTAAATCCCCAGCCCCCGAGAGAAACAAGTCGCCTGACTTGCCGGAGTTGGCAACAGCAAGAGACTGGAAGCTGCTGTTGGAGCCCTGCTTTATTAGCAGCTGTTCAATCTGGATTGGACCTCCCTGCAGCTGCACTGGTATTTCTGGTCCACTACTAAGACCGGATGGTGGGCAGGAAGGACTCTGGAGGAAAGCCCCAATGCTGGAGCATCAGGACGCCAGAACAGAGATGGGAGAAAGGGCTGATTCTTAGTCCAGGAGCTCCAATAGCCTGGGATACTGATGCCAAGCTGGCAGCAGCAAGGAAGGCAAGGAGAGCCAACTGGAAGCTGCACTGGGCGATGAAGTGACCGTGAGAAAGTCAGCAGCACTTTGAACAAGGTTTTTCATTTGTGTTTCCTTTCATGTCCACTTTTAATGGGGCAGCCTATTAGGCTGAGTCTCTGCTACCTGGAAAAGGGAGAGGGAGAAGCCAGCACCTGGCTGGAGCTGTAGAGAAGCTGGGACAAAAACTGTGCTCCCTTCTTTGGGAGAAGTATTGTAAAAGTCTGTGTGTGTCTGTCACGCTTTATTCGCACTCTGACTGGCTGAAGGAAACAGCCAGTTGGTGTGCTCCAAGCATGGGAGAGCACTGCCATGATTCCAAAGCCGCGCTGGGGGATAGGGGGTGGGGGATTCCAAAGCTGACAGGGTGCGGGAGCTGGCCTCGGTTCCCCCACCCCATTCCCTGCAAGAGGCAGGACAGCAGCAGCATGGGGCGTTGGGTGCCGGCATTCCATCCCCGCCCCCCCCCCCCCCCCCCCCCCCCCGGGTCATTCTTGACGGACAGTTGGCTAGTAATTAATGGGCCAGGAAAAGGCCCATCCCTCGGTGGGAACAGACCTCCATTTAGGAGGCGCTGGGGAACCAATGCCAAAGTGTCTAGGATCAAGGTAATCGCCCAAGCTTGAAGGCAAAATTGGTCGGGGTTTTTTCTATGTTCTCTTTCACTTACTTTATTCGGTAGGGCTGGGCTTTGGGGAAGAGCCTGCCCCCCCTCAGGAACACAGTGTTCTGTAGTGGGAGGCTGCAACCAGAGGTCATAATTGCCTTAGGGCAGGGATGGGCAATTATTTTGTGTGGAGGGCTGCTTACTGAGTTTTGGCAGACCATTGAGGGCCGCATGACAGGCAGCCCAGGGCAGATTAATATTAATTTTCTAAATTTTTTTTTAGGGGACTTGCAGGCTGGATAGAATAGCTTGGTGGGCCACATCTGGCCCATGGGCTGCATTTTGCCTTCCCCTGCCCTAGCGGCTGAGAGACTTGCCTGAGTTCCAGTTTCCTGCTTTGTTGTGTTCTTCATGTCTCTTCTACTTAATGAGCCTCAACACAGTAACCATTGGGGCCAACATAGCTGTCATGTCCTGGAGTCAGGCCCAAGGCCACTGCAGGCCTACAGGTTGAAGAAAAGAAAGAAAATGCCCATTGAGAACCAAGGGAAGACATTAACAACTGGGTGGTATTTGAATGGGGTATAAGCCCAAAAGAAGAACTGGGCCCCCAACGGATAGGAGCAAACCACCTCCTGACAAGCAAACCTTCAACATCAAGATGTGGCAGGCAAGAATAGGCAGGATCTTTGCTGAGTATCTGAACTGGGTTAATCCTCTTCCTCATGGTCCAGTCCAGCCTGGCTCAGGGCCACTGAGGCCTGCAGCCCTATCCTGTACTGTGCCAACGTGGTGCTCTGGCCAGCTGGTAGTATGGAGAAGCAGAAGCACCTGTGGGGATGTGTGCCAGACTCCATACACCCAGCCAGGCAGGGGTAAAGCTGCAGCCATGCAGCTCCTGCCCCAGTGTATAGGGATCCAGATCCCAGCTGCTTTGTACCTACTCTGCCCAGTCAGTACAATGAGCAGCTACCTGTGGGCAGCTGAGTGGGTGAAAGGCAGCTGGAGCGGCACAGCAGGGGCAGGAAGAGGAGTTGCTGGAGGTAGCAGGAGCCAAGCACAGAAGCAGCCCTGCCAGGAAGCTGTGTGCGCTGACTGGGGCTGGGCCCATTGGCGAGCTCGCGTGAGTGTGGGTAGGATTGTGGTGTGGGCTGCTCTGGGTAGGAGCGGGTGGGGTTTGGCCCCATGCAGAGTGCTGTGGGGGCAACTGCGGGCTGGATGGGTGTCTAGGGGGAGTAGGGAGGGGATGGTAGACTGCACCTGCACTTGTACTGCCCTGTCTGGGCAAGCTCTGCACATGCCCCTCCCCACTTCTGTTCATCCTTGCTGACTCGCAGCATCAAGGGTGTTGGGAGCTCCCACCCCACACACACACACTGCCCCCCCCACCCCACCCTACCTACACATATGCACCGCTTCTCCTCCCCCCCCCCCCCCCCAAACTCTCCCCACAATATACAAGAGTAAGACTTTATTTTATGCTGGTATGCGCTCATCTCTATAACACTTCTCAAATTAAATTGGGACAAAAATACTTCTTAAGATAAAATTAAAGTATGTTATAGCAGATGTTTGGGGTTTTTTGGTATTTTTTGTTTTTTGTTTAAAGTGTATGCTTTGTTTTTTATCTGTAATTTGTTAATGATATCTTCTAAAAGATTTTATGTGCACGGCCCTTGACAGCTTGCCAAAACTCATTCAAGCTGCTGGGCCACTTAATAATTCCCCACCTCTGGTTTAGGCTTTAGTAAAGTAGATAGCCTTTTTCTGAAAGAGAACCTAGCTTTTTACTTTAAGAACAGTGGGGGAAAAACTGCCTAGGAGATTCCACGCTTTTTATTCCTTGGAGATTTTCAAGAGGCTGTATAGACATCTGTCTAGGATGACCTAGGAGTTAAGAGGTTTGGCCAAATGACACTCATTGCCTTCCAACCCTGTAGTTCTCTGAAACACTGCCTAGAGGCACATTGTGGGGGTGGACACTCCAAGATAATGATCTTGGCATATATTTCGTATTACGAAATATGCTTAAGCGTACATCTGTGTCTCCCTTGTGTCAATGGGAGGAATATGGAGAGCTATGTAACTTGGCATGAGGGAGTTCCTAGTACAAAACAGTACTAACGCTCATTCCGCAGTCCAATATTTACTCAGCTAGAAAGCACAGTTCTATAGCTTGAGGAGGGTAACTTATTCTTCTTGGTTCTTATCTTGTGTTGAATGAATTACCACCATATTTGTACAAATACATTTGAGTAACTTAAATGTCCCTAACTAAATCTGATATTCAAAGAAAAAAATAAAAATGCTGTGGGTTTGTCTTCAGGAGAGATTTTAATCCTTGATGAACAATTACATAAACTTGGCTCTGGCATGTTTCATGTTTTAAAGCAGTTTCCTTTTTAAAACAAGCTTTTTTACATTTTTGTTTAGAAAGTTAATTGGGTATATCTGGGCATGTACTCTTAATATGACATGATAAACTCTGGAACGGTTCAAGCCAGGGTAAACTGCTCCCAGGTGCAGTGTCTACAGATGGGTCTAGGACAAGCAGCAATTTGAGCCAGGGCAGAGCAGGCCTCCGACTGGCTGGCTTGACCGGACACAGTTTATGCCCCTGGTCAGCATCTACGCTTGCGTTTCAGTTCAGTGAAGTGCTCTGTCATAAGGTAGTTCTGTTCTTGGTAGTACTAGTGTATGGTGGAGTTAATTAGTTTACTGTGTCCTAATACAGGTACACATGTAGACAGTGATGCTTTACTGCAGAGCTAATTAGTTTACTCTGCAACGGTGTGTACATGTAGATGCACCCACTGACATTTGAATGAAATAATTTTAAAACATATTTTAGAAGGGGAGAAAAGAAGGTTAACATGGATGAATACAAATGGCTTGCCAGCCTTGTGTCCAGTCTTAGTCAGGTGTTTTAATCTGGGTTCCAGCAATCCATTTAGTGGGAATTCCTGGAAGAAAACCTTGATATTTATTTTGCATGAAGGCATAGGTGTCAATGCAATACAATCCTAAAGGAATGCAAGAGATTTTATGACTTTGTCACTGAGGTGTTTGAAATATAACTAGGAGAGGTGATGCAGCCTGGCTGATTTAATGAATGGAACCTTTGGGGAAAATATTTCCCCAAGTGTGCCTTTAGTCATTCAGAACAACCAAATACAACCAATGGCCGGATAGAATGGGCTGGCGGGCTGTGTTTTGCCCACCCCTGCCCTAACCTTTGCCACCAGAACAACCAAATACCTAGACAGTACTAATTCAACTAGAATTGCTTTCATAGTTATTAGGGACTGGAAGGGACCTTACAGATCATCGGGTCCAGCCCCCCTGCTTTTGTGCCAGGCCCAAAACCACACTTTGGAAGTCTCCCTGGGGTGCCTGCATTCAGCCATCCCCCTTCTTGGAGCACACCCACAAACCTGGGGTTGTCCTGTAGGGCCAAGCCAACTCTCAGGATCTCAAAATTGTGGTTTTAGGCGGGAAGGTGTGACACACAATACGCACACACAACATATACACACACAAAAATCAATTGGGCACGCGTGCGTGCACACACAACGCACATCCAAGATTACCAGTTTAAGCACATGCACACGTATCACCAATTCAAGTGAGTTCCTAACTTGGGTGGTGTCGTATGTGTATGCTTGGGGTACTTGGGATACCTAGGGTGCTTGGTGACTATGGGAGGGAGCCGAGGGTCAAGGAGTTCTGTAAGGAGTGTGGAAAGAGGGAGATGGATGGGGGTTAAGAAGTGAGAGGAAAAAATAAGAGAGTGAAAGTTCATAGTAGCTAGGGTCAGGAGGGACCTGAACAGATCATCTAGCCTGACCCCCTGCCACAGGCAGGAATGAATGCTGGGTTCGCAAGACCCCAGACAGGTGATCATCCAACCTCCTCTTGAATTTGCCGAAGGTAGGGGCAAGGACCACTTCCCTGGGAAGTTGGTTCCAGATTTTGGCCACCCTAACTATAAAATATTGCCTTCTGATCTTTAACGTAAACCTATTCTCCATCAGCTTATTACCATTGTTCCTTGTCATCCCAGGTGCTGCTGGGGAGAAAAGGGCTCTGCCTATTTGCTGTTGATTTCCCCCCGATGAGCTTGTAGGCAGCCACCAGGTGGTCCCCCCCCGCCTCCTCTTGCTGAGGCTGAACAGGTTCAGGTCCTTCACTCTCTCCTCATAGGGCCTGTCCTGCTGCCTTCTCACCAAGTGGGTGGCCCTTCTCTGAACCCTCTCCAGGCTGGCCACATCCCTTTTGAAGTGCGGTGCCCAGTACTGGACGCAGTACTCTAACTGCGGCCTGACCAAAGTTGCATAGAGGGGGAGCATCACTTCTCTGGACCGGAGCTGGGATTAGAACCAGCAGACTGGAAGGGGGGCTGGGGTTACTTGAGGTCAGGTGACCCCTGGGGTTACTTGGGAGGCAAGTCTAGGGTTTGGTGAGTGGATAGCTGGGAGGCACAGAGAGGGAGCCCAGATAACAAGACATATGGACATGGGAAGAAGATCACAGTGTTGTTCAGAGGGGGTCTCTGGGTGGGTAGGTGATGGAGTATAGTGCTGATTCAAATGGAGTGGGTGTCCCACTGGGTCGGTCTTCACTACCCCTTTTTATAAGGGCAGATCTTCTATGACCCTAGTGGCAGGGGCATGTCCAGGCAAAGGTCAGCCCTGATGCACTGAACCTGTTCACTCCAGGCAAGGATGTGCAGTTCCAGGTGTCTGTGTTGTAATAGTGGGTTGGCTGATTTCTGTATGGTCTTTGTCTTTCAAATGCTGGATTTCTGTTCTGTTCCTGGGTGAGTCAATGGAGGGCAATGGTCCGGTCGTTTTGTTGATGGTCCAGTCATTGAGTTGATTATTCAGTAGAGGCCTGCTACCGTTGTATCTCAAGCACCCTCATTCGTCCCCATTCATTCAGGAACCGACTTACATGAGTCATAGGTTACACCCAGGCAGAGGACACAAGATGGAGGCTTGACATACAAAATTAAACTTGACATAACTTGACATTACTTATTCTAATGTACACATATAGGCCTAAATCATATAGTATCAATAGAAAAAACAGTAAAAATAAAACCGCAATCGCACAGTAAAAACCAATATAAATGTAACTATACAATATAAAACAGCGGATATCCATAACAGGGCACTTACTTACAAAGGAGAGAAAAAACAAAACAAAAACCCAACAACTTGATACCAAAATAAAATGCTAAAGCTTATCCTGTGTCTTATGCTTACTCTGTCTTAGCTGACTCATACTTATCTATAGAGAAAGAGGGAGAGAAAAAGTCAGAGATAGTTGGGGAAGGGAGGGAATGCATTTTAAAATTAAAAAAAAAAAAATTGGGGGGTTTTGCCACAGGGTAACACTGCCACTACCTGGGCACTGGTTTCTGTTAGGACTCTGTGCATCCTGGGGTATGCAGACCTTGCAAGTCTTAGGGGTGCTTTGCCCCCTAGTAATATCTTTGGGTGCTTTTTATAGCCTGAAGCTCCCTAGGATAACTTCAAGTAGAACTGAGTCAGTTAATAAACAGCTGAGCTCTGCTGGGTGTGAAATGCATCTCTGACCCCTCCCACCTCAGGCATTCACAGCTAAGCATGCTGCAATCCCAAACCCTTTGAACAATAAAGGGGAAGAGGAGAGTGGGGGGTGGGGGAGGAGGTAGGCAATGGAATTTATGATGAAAGCACCTTGAGCAAGTTCTAATAAATTGAGCCTATCAAATATGGGCTCGGTGGCCCTTTTAATATGCGACTAAGTTACTTAGTTCTAAGCTACTAGCCGATTTTTAGGCATACTCACTAATTCGTCCCAAGAGAGCCTCTCCAGAGGTCCGTGCTTGTGTGTCCCAAAATGACTGCCAGAGGAAGAGGCAGCTGTCATCACCTCAGGCATTTTTACAGCCTGGTTGCCTAGGTGACCAGGTTGATTGAAACTAGGCAGAGTGAGAATGGGTGGGGGGGCTGGAATGTCTCCTTTCAGGGAGGGGGGCGTGTGGATTTTTTTCACACTTAGTAACTATGGAATAATTTGTTCAGGCATGAGCATAGACACATGAGTGTGATTAACTAACAGTGGATAACTTCTGGACTTGGCATTTGTACTAAAGACTTCAGAAAACAGTGCAAGCCCTGTTGTATTTTACAAGTGAATAGAACGGGATGCAAATGTAAGGGACTCCAAGATGGCAAACCTTTGTCTGAAGCTAAGCATTCTGTTATGTCCTGTTGCTTTGTTTCTCCTTGATAACAGGACCGTTAAAGTGGACTGATTGACCACAATATGAACATGAGCCATCAGTGCGATGTGGTGGCCAGCAGGGCAAACAAAATGCTGGCATGCATGAACTGATGCATCTCGTGTAAAACTAAGGATGTGATACTCCTGCTGTACTCATCACTGGTGAGACTGCAGTTGGGAGTACTGCATCCAGTTCTGGGTGCTGCACTTCAATAAGTATATGGAAAAACTTGAGATGGTCCAGAGAAGAGCCACTCCGTATGATCAGCTGCAAAAAGATGCATGTGAAAATAATTATAGTTGGATCCTGTTGCTACTATTAGTATGGCAAAAATTGTTCAATAACATGTCAAGTAAGTGCTACTGTAGGCTTTTTTTATCCACTCCTTAATCTTATGTTCACTTTCCATAGGTATATTAGTACTCCAGTTATGCATATCTGATATGTTCATACTTCACTTGAACCCATTGCCTGTCTCAATTTGTAGTTTATTGTTCCCATTATAACAAACTTGAGTTATCTTCATGTTGTTTAAAGGCATCCCTTAGGGCAGTGGTTCCCAAACTGTGGGTCATGACCCCAAAAGGGGTTGCAGCATCAGTGGATGGGGTGCAGCATAGCGCGCGCTCTCCCACACCGGGTCCCACCCACTAGGTGGCAGAGGCCTGGGTGAAGGGCAGCAGGGTGGGGAGCCCCAAACCTGCAGAGGGCAGCCCACATCCTTTCCATGCCCCCCAATCCCCCAACATGGGTTCTCCTTTGGCTCTGCTGCCCAGTGAGAACATGGGGGCCATGCTCTGGCCTCAGCAGCTGCTGTTTCCTGCAGGCAGCAGCTGGGCCTTGGGCACTGCTGGGATGGGGAGCATCTGGGGGCTGCAGGCCCTGGCCTTGGGGCACCTGGGGAGGGTTGGAGGCTATGGATTGGGAGTGAGGGGCACTAGCAGGGCCAGGGGGCTATGGGTTGGGAGTGAGAGGCACCTGGGGTGGTTGGGAGGCTGTGAGTTGGGAGTGAGGGACCATACTGAGGAAATGGGGTCATAAATGAAGTTATGCTGAGGGGAAGCACTGCCTTGGGGCATATTAGTCCTGTGGCCTGCTTTATGACTTAATTGTACTCGGACAATGGCACCAGAAAGAGCGAGGGAGAAACAGCTGACAAAGGGCTTGAAAATAAAAGGAGCTAGCTAGTCTTGGGTCTGCTTGCTTCCCCCCTTTATCGAGATGTAATAGCAGGCCACAAACTGACTGTGGGAAGCTTTAAAAATGAAAGAAGGTAGTCAGTTTCTGGGCTTCCAAGACCCCAGTAGTGCTTGATGAGAGTATTGTATACATTTAAGTTGAGATAAAGGCATCCTCCAGGTAAGGCTGTCAGAAATGGTTGTTAGATTTGGTCTGCCTTGTGAATGGACTGGATTGGGACTGGTAACCTTTAACAAGCCACCGCCCAGAACAACTCAACTCTGGTCCAACACAGGCTATCTGGTTTCAGCAGTACATCAGTGCCAGGGGGCTTTGCATGTGCTGTGGCCAGGCAGCTGGGAGCTGCACCTGCACTGCTGCTGCTTCTCCCAAGCTCCCAGTCCCCAGCTTTGGCATCCAGTGGGGGGCTGCTCCAGGACCAGGTATCTGAAAACTGTGTACATGCTGCTGCCACTTCTTCCCTCTATCTTCTTCCTCCGCGCAGGCCGGATTACTTTGAGTGCAAGGTTGTGGAAGTTGCTTATTCTTTACATGTACTCTCATCTCAGTTTAAAAGAATAAATTATGAAAGTAATTTTCTTCTTTTGTTTTTTGATATTATACAGTACATTCCTGTCATTTGATGTTATATAGTACATTCCTGTCATTTTTCTTATTTGTTCCCACAAGTGAATTAAGTATGCTGTACTTTTTTTTAAATTTTATTTTTTATTATTAAGAACATGTGTGAAAACTAGATCCATTTTGTAATTGCTGTATTCCTGATTAACTTCTAACGTACAGTAGTACTGTCTGATACCACAGATGGTAGCCATGATGTCATAAATAGTTACGGTTTTCAGCAGTGAATAATCCATAGGAATAGAAGAACTCAGAATAAACCAGTGATCCGGTAGTTGGTAATATGGCTTTGTTTTTGTTTGTGAGATGATTTTTTTTCCCTTCAGGTAGATGGAGAAGTACCGCAAACGATAAAAACAGGACATAAATAATTTCTGAAGGGGTTTGATTAAAATTGTCAGCAACTCAGGAAATATGTGCTTCAGACTGAGGTAAGAACTAGAATATTTGGATGAGGTTTCAGATTGTTCTTACTGGACAAGTAATGTTGTTCTCTGTCTAATGAAGTATGTTTTGGAAAACTAGTAATGTTCTTTATATTATCTGGAAATGGCTTTGGGCATTGAAACAGGATGCAGTCAATTTTGACTTTTTCAAAGGGATAATTATGAGATGGTAAAATAATTGATTAGGAACACAAAATAATCATGACTAGACACTTGTTAGTATGTAAGCAGGAAGTCGGAGAGAGACAGTGCTTTGTTGGAGGTAGGAAGTCAAACTTTAATACAAATGAACTAGTTAATAAGTAGTTGGCATGTAGATGAGTGAGTCTTAATTTAGACATTATTATGGTATACTTTATTAATTTTATTTCCTTATAATGTCAGAACTGTTGAGTTAGATTTTTGCTTGGTGCTCAGTTAGGTTGTGTATGTGTTTTGAGTAGCATGTCTCTTGAATTCTACTTTCCTTAAAGCAGTCAGAATTTTGGCTTGTACTTGTTCAAATAAAGTCAGGAAATGCAGATTACATTTCCCCTCTCTCTTTTTTTTTTTTTTTTTTTTTTTTAGGCTCTTCTATGTTCCTACTTGTATCTTGACTCTTTAGACTAACTGTAGGGTCCTCTTTTTGTGAGCTTCAGTGAGTTCAGCATTTTTGAGCTACAGGCATGTCGCATCTTATACAGGGGTTAGGTTCTGAGGTCAGTGTGTAAGGCGAAAATTGTGTATAGTCAAATCGCCAGCGATTTGGCTAGCTGTGATTGCCTCTGCCTCCAAAATCTCTCACCGCTGCTGCGGAGCTGTGCTTGGAGCTGTGCGGCCGGCAGTAGCGGTGCAGCACGGGGTGGTGGGGGGGATGGCTGCATGCTGTCGGGCCACCACCATGCTGCCAAAACCTCCCGCCACCGCCGCAAACTCAAGCCCCACCCGCCCTCCCATCCCGTGTATAATTGAATTCGCACAAGTTTAAATGCATGTATGACGCGACTATACTGTATTCATATTTTGAAAATGGTTATTTGAAGAATTGGGGGAAGTATTTTAGTACCCAAAGCTGCATATATAGTCTGGATGCAGTATGTAAATATGAGTTCTCAGTTGGTTGAAACCCTGTACTTGGAGTTACCTTTCCAGTTTGGACAGATCACGTTGGGGTCTGCAGAGTTCTCTCCTGAGTGTGGTACTAGAGTTTCATGTTTAATGCGGATGTCGAAATAAAGAATACACTTGCAGTTTGATCCAGTGTAGTATCTTCTGCAAGCTTTGTAAACACTTTGACAGGACAGAACCAGATTCAGAAATGATCCTGAAAGATTGTAAAGGGTGAGAAATAAACAAGATGACACACAATGAAGACCAGTACAAAGTGCTACACTTAGGAATGAGAAATCAAATACAAAATGGATAGTTGGCCAAACAGCAGAAAAGCCTGTAGGGCTTTTGCTGGATCACACTGAACAAGGCAAATCTCATTCCAAGTAGTAATACAAGTATAATTCTCTATGTGGTGAGGCCTCATCTGGAGTACTATCTCAGGTTTTGGGCAGTAGTGCTAAACATCTTGGTCCTGCAGGCCAGATGAATGAAGTAGAGCTGGTCTGTGGGCCAGATTGAGCCCTGGAACCTGGCACAACCTCTTCCTATCCCTGAGTGCTGGGAGGGGGAACTGGAGTCCAGCCTCATCATGAAAGAATATCTGCGTGGGCCCAGCACCACTCTTCTGCCAGGATTGGTCCCTGTGGGCCTGGCACTACCCCTTCCCCCTTCCTTACACTGGGTTTGGGTCCCAGGGGTCTGGTACTGTCCCCTCATGGCTCCCTGCATGCCAGGATTGGGCTCTGGGCCTGATGCTGCCCCCCACCTGGCCCTGTGTACTGGTCTTGGGTGCCTGATCCAGCACGCAGGGCCTGGGGCTCCCCACAAGTTCAGAAATTTGGTGGTGGGGGAGCAGCTCCAGAGATAGGCCTTGGAGTATTGGCCAGAATGGGACTGGATTTCTGCAGATGTCCTCTGCCTCTCCTTGCACAAGGGTGGACAGGGCCTGGCTTGTATCGGCAGCCCAGGTGCCCATGTTCTGCCTTTAGGCCCTGCAGAGGTTCCTTTACTGCAGTGGTGGTCAGGTGGCATAGTGTCTAACTCGGGGGTGGGCAAAATATAGCCTGTGGACTGGATCTGGCCTGCAAGGGCATTTTATCTGGCCTGCAGGACCCCTAAAACATTCAGAAAATATTTACCTGCTCTTGGATGCCTGTCAAAGATAACAGGAGCCAGGGTTAGTAGGACTCCAGGGGAGCTGGAGGCAGGAGCTCGGCCCCACCCCACCCCCAGCCATTTCCCTGCCTTCCTGCCCCCACACTGCTCCAGCACCATGTGGCTCCTGGCTGCATTGCCGGATGGAGCACGGGGCTGCTCCTGTACCCCGGGTGGGTGGGGTGGGTGTGTGTGTGTGTGTGTGTGTGTGTGTGTGTGTGTGTGTGTGCACGTGCATGCTTATGGGGCAAGTCTTACACGCACAGCCCACCATACACATACACCCACACCCCGCCCTTGCACTGCCATATGCACAGAACTCCATGCCTTCTCACACACCCCAGCCACCCTCCCACCCACATCCCACATATCCACACATACACCCACATGCTCACCCACCTGACATACCAGTATAAGACTTCATTTTAAGCTATTATATACAGTCACCTCTATGTACACTACAGAAACTCATGTAAACCTGGACAAAAATATTTTTTGAAATCAAATTAATGAATGTTTTAGATGTTTGCTTTTTAGAATATAATTTGGTATTTTTCTGGTTCTGAGATGGCAAAACCCCATTGCTGAAAGTAGTTCTGGAGGCAGGGGGAGGGACTTTTGGTGACAAAGGTCAGGGGTTAGGGGCAGGACTTCCAGTCCCAAAGATGGCAACCAGGGGGTGGGGCATCTGTCAAGGGGCAGAGCTACCCGTGCAGCCCTTAACAGCTTGCCAAAACTTGGTAAGTGGCCCTCTGCCTGAAATAATTGCCCACCTGTGGCCTTATTGGACATGCTTTCTGCCACCTCTGAGAGTGCTGATGTGACTGGCAGCTCTTTTACCTGACCTGTGTCTCCATGTGAGCCCTTGGCAAGCTGCTAGTTTTCTACCAGGACCCTTAAGGGCCTGGAGGTTAGTCATGTCTTCCAGGTTTTGAGATGAGGTCACCCAGGGTGCTGAACTGGCAGAGAGATGGAGGTGGTGGGAAGTAGGAAGAGGAGGGGAGGCACAGTGACAGCTTCCTGAGAACAGCCGGGAGAGAGGGGACTTGGGGGGGGGCAGCAGCACAGGGTGCTGGGTGGCAGCTACAGTTACTGCATGCAGGATGGGGAATGATCTCGAATGAACCTAACTTCATCTGATTTGAAATATGCTTTAGAGATGATTCTGGCACATACTGTTGTTTATAAAGATTCTTACTATGATGTTTCTGTGGCGTATTCTAATGAATCCTAGTAGTGCAATAAGCAGCGTGACTGACTTTTTTTCTCAAAAAATTAATAACTGGAGAAGAAAACATCTTATTTTTGGGTTCTCAGGATGCCTATCAGGTCAGTTTTCTTCATTAGCTGGCAATGTGTAGTTTAAGCTATGAGATTGTCCTGCTCGGGTAAATTTAACAATATGACAAACTAGCTATTAAAACAGCAGTTGACTTGAAACTAACTTCAAATGTAGTCCATAAAAGCATAAAATAGTAAGGGAAATTCAAGTGCATAAGGCTATCCAGCGTGTCAGTTTTTTCCTAGTTTCAAATGCTGTTCAGGCACAGTAGAAATTAATCATATTTTTAAAGCTGTTAAATGCTTGAAATAAAACTGGAAAAAACAGTTGGTCAATTATAGTTTTTATCTTTATTAATATATTAGTAACACAACATGAGCCCCTTTAGTATCCTACATTAAATGTATTATAGGTCTGAGAGTTCTCTACCCTTAATATTTACCTTTATACTTTAGGCAGATATACCCCATCTTGGGGTTTTCTGGGGATTTTTGGCCAGCGTCCCAACCAGAGTATACAGCTGGACTGACAGGAAGGTGAAATCTTCTATGGTTCAGTGACTGTCTTTTTAATAGGCAGGTTTTAGTTGGAGAAACAGGCTTATGGCCTGCAGTAGTAGGTTAGGATAATGTCTAATCAATGGGAATATGGGAAGACATAAGTTCAATATCCTTAACCATCTGAGCTAAAACTTAGGTTTATTTTTGTCAACCAGGCCTACTGCTTTTGTGGTTTCCAGTGATGTCTTTGGGTTTAGTTTTTTTCCATGGTATACACTGAGTTAGTGAGATTTACTTTTTTTTGGTAAGCTATAAGGAGACTTTGAATTCATTAGCAGTCAGTTTTGGAATGTGTTGTGGTTGGAGGTTAATAGGCTATTATAGCATTTGATGTACACTCTCTCATGAGATAAATTTGAATAGATATATTTATATGCATATACTTGTACTGTTTCCAATCAGTAACTGTATATGTCTTCTGTAAATTTCACTATCTATGCAGATGAAACCTTGGCAGATACTGGTTTTTAAAAAAAGGAACAGGGCCAACTCATGTTCTTTATTATTAAGACTGAGAACAAGCAGCTGGAGTTTACAATCCTGTTCTTCAGATTGCTATGGTAATGAAATATTAGAATAAAATCAAATCTAGTTACTTAGATTTTAACAAAACCTCTTTGCAAGAGAAATCTGTATCTTACTAAAATTTAAGAATTATTCCTGCATGTTCAAGAAAGTTAAAATTTTAACTTACATCAGTACCTTGTTTTCCCTGCTGTGATAAGACATGGAAACAGTACAGTAAACATGTTGCTGCCAGATCAAATTGGTTTACTATCATTTGTGTACTGTTAGTATTTCTACACACTGTCTCACTAGCTTTAAACCCCCCCCCCCACTTAATATAGATATGTAATAGCCTATAAGGCTCTGTTGTTGCAAGAAAAATTGCTCTGAAGGGCAGGGCTTATTGTCCCATCCTTACTTTCTTTGCTGACTAACCCCAATATTTTATTCATTCTTGCTGTTTCTTGAAACAAGAGGGGATCCTTTAAGTAGTCATATGCTATGAAGTAATCCAGAAGGTTGAGGATGGATGTCCTCTGATTTTTTTTTTCATGCTTTTCCTCCAACTGGTCATATGTGAACCAAAGGACTCTGTGGGGCAGTGATATAGACTAGGTGCCTTCATGCCAAAAGCACTCCTTTCTAAAGGACATCAGGGAGAGGTTGTAATACCTCACTAATTATTTTCAGGCAAAATTCACAGGCTACATAATTTCTTCTGAAAAGCTGGTTCTGCTCTCTACAATGCTTGCTTCCAATTAACCGGTATAGTTGGCCAGTGCGCTGTTATACTACTATATATACTTACCCTGCTTAAGGTACACTGCAGCACAGTAATGTGACCCTTTTTAGGCACTGAAGGTGAATGTGGTGTTTGCATTCAAAATGAAAGTTGAAAGTTACCATCATAGAGAACTGAAGCATGGTACTACACCTCAGGAAGAAATAGTCAAACACAAATACAGAATGGGCAACACCTAGTCTTGGTAAGTCACAGACTCGTATAATATGAGTCTGCAGTGCTGCACAAAGGTAAATAATTTGGATATCAGGAAAAACTTCATTGTTAGAACAGTGAGGCAGTGGTGCAGACTGCCTAGGGGAATTATGGAATCTCCATCATTGGAGATCTTCAGTAAGAAGTTGGATGATCTAGGAATAGCTATGCCTATGTTATACTATGGATTTTGCCCATGCTTCTGGGCTTTGCTGATTGCCACATAGTGCTGGGAAGGAATTTTTTTCCCCTTCCTGATGCTACATGTGTCGGGATCTGTTTTTTTTTTTTTTTTTTCCAGAAGTACTGTCTGTAGGCTGCAGCCAAGACTGGGGATTTTGACTGGGGTGTGCCAGAGCTGCTGCTGGGACTCTAACACTGGAGGTTCCTGGTTAGAGGGTCTTGCCCCTATACTCGGCGTCAGACCAATTGACATATTTGGGATGAGGAAGGAATTTTACCCCATGGTCAGATTGGTACAGATTATGGGGATTTTTGCCTTCCTCTGTAGAGTAGGGTGTGGACATCTTCCTTGGATCTCTCAAGCATATTTTAACAACCTTTGCAGCAGCCAGATGTTGGCCACCATGGTTCCCCCTCGTTTACCTGTGGCTGGCTACAGTGTTATGCCTTGTATCAGGATTGACTGTGTAGTTTTGCTAATGAGTTCTGAGAGGTCCCTTCCAGTCATACTATTCTATGATTCTGTGGAGAGAATGCAAGCTAACCATGGAAGCTGAGTGAGTGAGTGAGTGAACACTATTTACCATGAGATGGATGGACCCATACTGGTGGCCCTCCAGGTACAACTATAATTGAGTTGGGCATGAAAGTCACTTTGACTATTGATTAGCGATTGTTTGGTCTCTTTAAATACACCTGTTTACAGCATGCCATCACTTCCATTCTGCCTTGTGATTTCTTTTTTTATAGTCCCTAGAACCCTCATCACTCTTGGAGTGGAGCGGGGCTGATGGACTAGCAGCGGTCTGCCTTCCACGCCTAACTGAAATTTATAAAATTACTTGCATTACCTAGAATACAGAATTCAGTGTCCTCTTGGATCATGAGATAAATTTTCCCCCTCAAATTTTATGCTTTGGGGGTGGGACTTGCTCCTCAGCTGTTTCGGGTAACATATGTCATAGATATGTGGGGGGGGGGGGGGAGGGGAGCAGATCAGCGTCCCCTGCGGTGAGGGAGGGAGCAGGGGCAGGCACTGCCCAGCCAGGGTGGGGTGGGCACAAGATGGAGCTGCTGCTCATTGGAGCAGGGGGCAGCTCCAGCTGCTGCTTGCACCCCAGGAGGGCATGGCGGGGGAGCCTTGCCCCTGGATGTGTGCAGGGCCGGGTGGGTAGGCTGGAGCTGGGGCTGCACCGGGCTCTTCTCGGTGAGGGCTGGGCTTAGGAAGGGGGCTACGGAGGGGTCTGCAGCCACCCCAGTTTCTGTTGTAGCCCTGTTCCCAGTGCCGCCACCTCTGCATGCCTGGTGCAGCCCCAGCTCAATGCCCTGCCTCCACCCATGTGCTGGGAAGAGCTGGAGCTGTGCTGGGTGCCCCTGCCCCCTTACTGTGGGGGGGCAATGATCTGCCCCCCACTTCCATTCCCCCTCCCCGTCCACCACAACAGACTTCTCCGCTGCACACAGTTCTCCACGCTGCCAGGCTCTGTTCCTTGGTGCCTATGTGCTGCACTGCAGTTGCACACATGCATGAGCATTTATCGGCCAAATTATCAGCTGCATCGGGCCGATTTCCAATATAGCCAACTTTTTCTTTATGTTGGGACTAATCCAGTATCGGACTGATGTATCACTGCACCTGTAATATATACAGGTTATGCTGGTACAGATTTCCCTCACTTTATGCTGTAGCTGCGTTCCTGGAAATCTGCACATAACTCGAATTTGCTTAAAAGGAACCCACTTTACAATGTAACAGATAAGGATACATGCCAAGACTTCGACTGTTCTGACCCCCAGACTCATTTCTACCACTTTTACAAGACAATTGTTGGTACTCGCCAACAGCAGACAGTACACACGAGCACAGGGTATTATCATAATGAGGATGGCAACTACAGAAACACGTGTTGCAGACCACGAGAGAGGAGCACAGATCCATGCAGGAGACTATATTTAGGTACACATCACTCACAGCGCACCGCATAAAGCAGCTGACTGCAGGCTTCCACCACACCTATTTCATAAGAGTTTACCTTGCATATAACGAATTTTTGGTATAAAAGGGTCATTGCATAAGAACGAATTCGCACATACAGAACCCGCATTAAAGCGAGGGAAACCTGTAATTAGGGCTGTGCAAAACACAATCATTTTGTTTTGCCGTGCATTTCACCTTTTCAAAGGGACAGTGTTTCATTTTGTCATTTCATTTTGATTTGAAGCACTGTCCCATTTCGTTTCATTGAAGCTGTTTCTTTGTTTCAGTGTGTTTCACCGTTTCGCCCATAGGCTATAATGGGGAAGCATGAAAATGCCTAAAACTTTTTGTCATTTCTTGCCTGATTTGGATCAAAATTGCAGGTATGGTAGTCCCTTCTGAGGGCATAAAGCTTGCCAAGTTTCAAGGAAATAGGTGCTGAGGTTTCTGGGAAACTGCACCTCAGACTCTTCAAAGCACAACTCCAGACACTTGCTGGCAGCGGCAGCCTCCTCTCATCTGGTGTGCAGATAGGAGGGCTTCCATCCCCATGAGGAGTCTCGCACAGCCCGGCAGCCCTCCCAGGGGTACGAGCCCCTGGATCTGTGTCTCAGATGAGAGAAGGCTGCTGCTGCTGCCTGGGAGAGGCAGCAGCAATTATTTCTGGTCCTGGGCACAGCTTGTGCCCAGTGCCAGTCCCAGGCAGCCTCCTGTCATCCAGGGCACACATCCAAGGGCTTGCATCTCTGGGAGGGCTGCTGGGCTTTGCCGGACTCCTCCTGGGGTGCAAGCCCCTGGATCTGTGTGCCGGATGAGGGGAGGCTGCAGCTGCTCCTGCAGCAGGAGCAATTATCTCTGGTGCTGGGCACAGCCCATGCCCAGCACCAGTCTCAGGCAGCCTCCTTTCATCTGGGGCACAGATCTGGGGCTCGCACCCCCGGGAGGGCTGTCAGGCTGTGCTGGACTCCTCTTGGGGGTGCGAAACCCCGGATCTGCGTGCTGGGTGAGGGGAGGCTGCCGCTGCCTCCTGGGAAGCCAAGTAAGCCTGGCTCTCAGTGCCCTTGTTTTGTTTCAAATCCTCCTTGTTTTGATTTCAGTTTGGAGCTCAAAATGCTTTGAAACAGCTTTGGAACAGCTTTGAAATGAAATGCCTGGCAAATTTTCACACAGCACTAGTAATTAGGTTATGTGAATATTTTATGGGGTGTGTGTGTGTACATGCAAATAACTTTTTTCCTAACTTCCTTTCTTCTTTAGATCTGCATTTCAGCAGTACCCCTAGTATTCTTATATACAAATTTTAAGGAAATATGTGTTGCTTTTTAAATGAACAGTCTTGGTTTGGAGTTTGTTGGCTGTGCTGTAGAGAGGATGCTACGTTAATTACTGAATGCAGCTGGAAAACTGAAATCAGCATGCGTACAACTGGCAGTAAAACACACACTAGTAAGCAGGGTTATCCATAAATCTACCAGTGTGGAATGAATTAAATTAGGTTCAGCTGAATCCAGCTTTAATTTGAGAGGCTGGCTTTGTTCCCATCTCCTATGTGAGAGCATTGCACAGTATCTACTATTAAACAGAAAGAGTCCTCTTAAAAAATAACATTTTTAAGTGTTATGTGCATGCGGGTTAGAGTCAGACAAACGTTGAGTAATTTGGTTTGTTCTTAAACTGCCTTGTGTAATTATTGGAATATATTGCACTTGTACCAGGAGAAGAGGCTAGAAAAATATCAGTAGTTAGAGAAAAATTTGACTTCAGAATTTCATCTTGTTCTTTCTCCATCTTAATTCCAATATAACTTTAGCAGACGTTTGTCTAGAACTCTGAGCTAAGTGGTTTTATAACACTTATTTAATGTGTTGCTGGCTGCTTCAGGATAAAAGCTACCTTGTTGCTTGATTTTTATTTATTTATTCTTCATTTAATTCATGAGTCCCTTTTTTTAAAGTTTTCTGCATTGAAAGCAACACATTGTTCAGTTTGAAGTTCTTATATAGTTGAGCTTTTTTTTCAAACGTCACATATTGATAGATGTTGTATTTGTTTACTGCTTAATCCTTTTCCCCCTTACTTGCTGAGATCATTGTTCAACATTTAGTATTTTCCTGGCAAGAGTATTCCAGTTACAGCTTTAGATGCGTTTGATTTAGTTAAGCTAGACCAAAACTTTCTGTCAAAAGAGCAGTGACTAATAGTCTGTCTGCTGTGCTACCTAAATCTCAGCTAGCTATGGAATATCTACTCTACTACTTGAATTCAAGACAAGGTTTTTCTTCCCCACCTAAAATGGAGGGTTTGAGTAAAGCCCTTCATCTTGAATTTGAGTACAAGACAGTGGGGCAGGGGAGAAGGCTGCAGCAGCTGCATCCTGAAACCTCTGCCTTGCTGCCTGCCTCCCTCCTGCGACTGCTTTCCCTACCCATGTCTCCCCCCCCCCCCAATCCTGCTACTTGCCCTCTGGCCCCAGCTCGGGTCCAACCCAGATTTGTGCAGCCTGGTTGGGGCTGGAGCATAGTTGTGGCAGCAGCAGCACTTGGCAGGCCCCAGAGGCAGAGCTGGGGCCAGGGCTGCCACTTCTACAACAATTGCTGCATGGTTAGGTTGGGGCCAGAGCAGTCATGCTCCATGCCCCAGGATGAAGTGGAGCTGGAGAGTCAGCAGTGATAGCAGGAAGGAGCAGGCAGCAGGTGGGGAAGGTGCTCAGGTGTGCAGGCATCATGGGGGCAGGCAGCAGGGGAAGGGTAAATGTTGAGAGGAAAAAGGTGGCGAGGGGTAGGACACTTCACTTACCCCACCACCAGCCTCCTTACCACTATTTGAACTGCTACAGTGGCTTGGGAGATGGATTTAAGAAGGCCCTCCTTCTTAAGGAAGAACTTCTGTGAGGCTGGTCAAACATTGGGACTGGCTATCTCAGAAGCAGGGAAAATATGACCCATAGGCCGCATCCAGCCTGCCAGGCGATTTTCATCTGGCCTGCAATTGTATTTGGTCCAGCCTGTGGCTGCTCCTGTTGTGCTCCACATGGGGTTGAGCCCTGCCCGCTCCTGCCGGACCAGCATGTACTGTGTTCCAACCTTTGTGTGCCGGAGGGCCCTGGCCCTCACCAGCACACAGCTTCTGTCTGGGTGTTGCTGTTGCTATTGCTGCAGCAGCCTGGGGAACTACTCAGCTCCCCTGCCCTCCAGTGGCTGTTCCTTCTGTGTCTGCTGAAGTGAGTAGGGGAGTAGGGTCAGGTGTGGGGAAGCTGCAGCTGGGCGGAAGCATGGGGCCTGGAGTGTGGGGCCCATGCTTAGTGGAGGGAAGCCCCTCATGATGCAGCCAGCAGCCTTCCCTGCCCCCTGCTGCCATGTGAAGCTCCCGGGACTCCGCTGGAAGTGGCAGGGCAACCTGCACAATGGAGTCAGGCTGGCTCAGCCTCACTCCATGCTTCTGAGTAGAGTCTCTAGAGCTGCATGTGGCAGCAAGGAGCAGGGCCAGGCCACTAGCTTCATTGTGTGGGGCTCCCTCCTCTGTGGCATATAGCTCTGGCTGGGTCCTGGGACCTGCACATGAGATGTGGGGAGCCCCATGTGATGAAGGTGGACTGGCATGGCCCTGCTTCCTGCCACCACATGCAGCTCCTGGACCTGGCTGAAGCCATGCAACACTGGGGGGGCTCTGCCTGCACAGGCCATGAGTGCCCTGAGGGCCTGCTACATGCTTCTGTTGCTGCTGGCAGCAGGGCTTGTGCACCATGGGAAGTGGACATGTGGTGGGGGGCCTCACATGCATGCCCCACCATACCCACACCCCCCTATACCCCACATACAAGCTTATATCCACACACACCCATGCTCCCCATACACAATATACAAGAGTAAGATTTATTTTGAGCTATTGTACAATCACTTCTATATATACTATGCACACATGCACAAATTGGACAAAATATTTTTAATAAATTTAATTTTTAATAATATTTTTAAAAAATATAGTAGATGTTTGATTTTTAGTATATGACTTGGGTTTTTTCTGGTTCCAAGATGGCAAACCCCCCTCCTATGTCCCTGTGGACAAGGAAAAGGACTTCTTGTGGCAAAGGGAAAAGTTGGGGTTAGGGCTGGGACTTCCAGTCCCAAGGTGGCAATCAGGGGGTGGGGTACCTGTCAAGGGGTGGAGCTACCCTTGTGGACCTCTATAGCTCATCAAAACTAATTAAGCAGCCTTCCAGCTGAAATAATTGCCCACCTCTGGGGTATGTGCAGAAATTGTGGAATCTCCATCAGTTACTTCCATCCTTGGAAATTTTCAGGAGCAGGTTAGACAGACAGCTGGGATGGTTTAATCAGGGATGATTCTGCCTCTGCATGCAGGTATAGAATCTAATTATTGGGCGGTTATCTTTAAATTTAGTCACCTTGAGTTCAGGTAAATGCGCAAAGCAAAAGCCAAATTAATCTACTACGGTTGGGTGTCAAACACTCTATAGCTTCAATAAAGGTTGATTTATGAGTACACTCTTTTTAGTTAAAGTAAACTCTCCCTTGCCAGAATGCTTTGCAGAAAGAACCAAATACCTTCTGGAGCTGGGCAAGGCCTTATCAAGGCTTAGGCATTTTAAGAAGTAGTGTCTTAATGGTGCTTCAGGTGCTCTCTCAAATTTCGTAACTAACAGTGGGGGTGATGGAAGGAGAAGGGAAATCTGTTTGCCCAAAGACCGTTGCAGTCACTCTAGTGTTTTTTTGCAGTGGGATATTCTGCAGCTTGATATCAAAAAAAAAAGTTGTGTTCATTTGGGACAGCAGTGGTCCAGGAGTGTGAATTGGCTTTTGTAGCAAGGTACTGGAAACTACCATTTTGTCATGCATAGCATACTCTGGAATACAAAATGCACCATGTTTTTGAAAGGCAGAATAAAGAACACAGATTTTTTCCACAGTTATGGCTACGTAGAGCGGGGGCAGAGCCTAATCTTCAGCTGAATCACCTTCCCTTTCCTATTTAACTAAAACTAAAATCATAGCTGCTGCTGAAGACTGGTTTGCATGGATGGCTCTTTGATTTTTAGTATTATAGTAAAGTAGGACTGGAAGAGGCCCCAGGAGGTCCCATACTCAAGGCAGGATCATCCCCGACTAAACTATCCTCCCCAAGTCCTGAACACTTCCAAGGATGGAGGTTCCACAATTTCTGTAAATAGTCTGTCCCAAAGTTTGACCAACCTCATAGACAGATGATTCCTCCTAATCCCCTTCTTGAATTTTCTCTGCTGCAGTTTAAGGCTATCGCTCCTAGTCTTGTCCCTTACAGCCACAGGGAAAAGCCAGTCTCCATCCTCTCTGTAATTACCCTTTAGGTATTTGAAGACTGTTATCAAATCCCACCTCAGTCTCTTTTTCTCCAGACTAAATAACTGTCTAGTTCTTTCAACCTTTCCTTGTAAGTCTTGTCTCCCAAGCCCCTGATCATTTTTGTTGTTCTGTGCTGGACTGTTTCCATCCTTCTTGAAGTGTGGGTCCCAAAACTGGACACGGTACTTCTGGTGAAGCTTCACCAGTGCTGAATAGTTGGGAAGAATCACTTCTCTTGACACTCCTGTTAATATGACCCAAGATGCTGTTGGCTTTTTTTTTTTTCAATTAAGCAAGAGCACGTTGGTGGCTCATATTCACTTTATGGTATACTGTAACCCCAGGTCCTTCTCTGCAGCATTGCAGCCTGACCTTTCAATCCTGAGTCTGTATCTGTGCATACAGTTATTTCAGCCCATGTACAGGACCGCACTTTTCTTTGTTGAAACTCATCTGACTGATTTTGGACTATTTCTCCAGCCTATTCAGGCCATTCTGGATCCTAGTCCTATCCTTTGGAGTATCTGCAACTCCACCCAACTTGGTGTCATCCACAGATGTGCTAAGCATGCACTCAATCCCATCCTCCAAATCATTGAAGATGTTGAGCAATACCAGACCCAGGGCAGACCCCTGGGGCACTCCAGGTGATACCTTCTCCCAACTAGATATTGAGCCATTGATGATTATATTTTTAAAAGAGCTAGAGTTTCCAGGGCTCTGAATTAAGAGAGGAGAGAGATCAAAAGCAGACAGCAGACAGTAAAAAATTCCGTAAGATTAGCCTGATTAGTGGAATTGTGAGACCATTAAAAAGGAGAGACTATTATTAACACCTGTGGAGTAAGGAACAATGAAGCATTATCAATTGACTTGCTCAGCTTCCTGAATAGTATTGCCACAGCTGCTGGAGGGTGAAGCAGAAATCAAAGAAGGGTGCTTCTGTCTTGGTTAGAAAAACAGCTGCCCAGCTTAGTCAGCCCCCAGAATTGAAGTGTTTGTAATTTGGGGAAAAGGGTATATGTAGCTTGTGAGAAAATATGGTACCAGAGCTAAGGGTCTGTATTCTCTAAATAGATACTGCTGCTTAGTGGTTAGAGATTAGTTGGAACTTTTTGCTTCAGTTTACTCTGAGATCACGTTGGGCCATGAGCCTTGTAAGTGTTCTGAAGATGTGCAATCTGCTCAGCAAGTTTTCCTGAAATAAGTGCTTGTATTGAGTGGATTTTGTGATCAAGATGGCTGTAAACTGTATCCTTGGGGAACAGACTGTCTTGCTTTTAATCCACTGGACAGAGAACATTGGACAACTACATCTGCTTTTTGCAAGCTTTTCATTGGACTATCCTGTTATCTCCTACAGGAGTTCTGAGATTTGCTTCTGTGTTGATGTCTTTAAAAGGATCTGCAACTCACTTGACTGCTTCTGCTTCTGTCTTCCTTACTGTCAGATTGCAGATCCATCTCCCCAAGTCTAGTTCCTACAGCAGCTGACCTGCTGGAGAGAGATGGTGCAGGCTTCACCCTCAGAATCCATATTTTCACTAAAGGATTCTTGTTATAGTTAAAATTGACACTAGTTAATAGCAACTGAAAGGCCAGCTTCCAGGTGCATGACCCCTGGGGACGGAAAGTCAGTGCTTTCTAAACTGCAGAGACAGCAAAAGGAGGAAGAGACAGTTTTGCTTCTGCTTCTGATACCCACTACCTGGAACTTCCAGTGGCTTCAGAGCTGCATGCCCCATGGACTGTACCAGTATAAGCTGTGGTTAGTGTTCCGCATTCTCTTTTTTTATTAAAGAAACAAACAAACCAAAAAAAACAACCCCCCCCCCCAAAGAAAAAAACCCTGTCTGGGAACTTTTCAGGGTATATCTTCAAAACATAAAAACTGGGATGAAATCTGGATTCCACTGCTGCCCCCTCTCTGCATGTGGCTCCGCTGTTCCCCACTCGTGCTGGTTAACAGGGATTTGAACTGAAAAACAGGTGTAAATCAGTAAAAACTGAATGACTTAAAAATCAGGGAATTGATCAGTGAAAATCAGTAAAAACTGAGAATGCAGAACACTAGCTATGATATCCCAGGCTGCACATCCCATCAGTGCTTCCTCTGCCACCCACATTACACCATTAGCCCATGGTTTCCACCCCCTACCTGATCTTTGTTTTTGTTTTTTCTCTTCTCCCCCTACTGCTGCTTTGTATATCCATGTCCCACCCCTGCCACTGCTAAATGTGTGGGGACTCTCCTGCTGCACTGTGACCCTCCTGGCCCCTTCTGCCTCCTGTTGCAGCATGTACCCTAGAGTCACCCTCATCTTCCCAAGCTGCTGTGCTGCACTGCCTTGTCCCCTAGAGCGGGGGCAGGAAGTGGTAGCTGGAGGAGGGAGCAGAGCCTGGAACCACAACAGTTTGCTGGGGTGGGGAGGCTGTGGCTGGGCAGGAGCCTGGAGGGCCACAGTGTTACTTCTCATGGGCTGTTTATTGGACAGCCCTGCCTTAGAGAATTCCTTATTGGTGCTGCTGTAGTTTGGCATGTAGACCTTTTGTTACAATCATGTAAACAGCTTGTGTTTGGTTATTTTAGTGAAAGGTGCTTCATGCTACAATTTTCAGGTATTGCAAATGTCATTTTTGTACACTAACATCTTGTTTCCTTTTCAGTCTTCTACAAATCATGGGCATGCTCTCTCGTAGCTTTTGCATGATGCTTTTTGTAAATTGTCCAGTTTGTATTTGGACTGTCCTTTTTTTTTTTTTTTTTTTTTCTCCTGAGGGAGTTCTGAGATCAATTTTTGTGGTGATGTCTTTAAAAAGACTTGCACTTCACCTGGTAATAGAATGATTTTTTTCAATCCAGTGCACATCCTGTTTGAATGTCCCCTCAGTAGCTGCAGGGGTTTAGGTTGTAGCCATGTTGGTCTAAGGACATAGGCAGACAAGGTTCCTTGGGTGAATTTGGTATCTTTTATTAGACCAACCCAAATAGTTGGAGAATATTTATTAAGCAAGCTTTCGGGTTCAAAAACCCTTCGTAGCTGGGGTTTCAGTAGTGAACTGTCTTGCTAGCAAGGGTCCTCACCTACATAAACAGCACCAAGAAAGAAGTCAAGTAATCTGTGGTGTTTATCAGATTAAATCATAAGAAAAAGAAACCCTAAATGCTTTTTCACTTGCTTGCGCATCTGAACAGTTTTAGTTTGAGAGAGACTGCTAGGAAGCTTTTGATGCAATTCTTCTATTTTAATTTGAGATAGTGTTAGTGTGGTGTTGCAGCCATGATGATTCAGGAATTATGGTCAAGGAATTTATCTTTGCTTAATTGGGGCCACGTTGGTTGTAGTTTTAAAGTTTAGGAAAATGAAGAATAAGGAAGCCTTATAGCAGGGATAGGTAATTATTTCTTCTGGAAAGCCACTTATGTTTTGGTGAGCTGTCAAGGACCGCACATGCAACCTTTTTCTGAAGATATCATTTTAACAAATTATAGATAAAAGTGTGTGTGTGTGTATCAATATAGATATCTATATGCACGCACGTACGCATCTACTATAATATATTTTAATTGTATTTTAAGAAATATTTTTGTCCTGATTTGCTTTTTTGAGCATTGTATATAGAGGCAATTGCATTATAGCTCAAAACAGTCTTACTCTTGTATATTTGGGGGTGTGTGCTGGGGTGGGGGGACTACCTTTGCGCTAGGTCACAGGAGCTGACTGGATGTGAGGTGAGGGGAGGAGGGTTGGGGGGGGCGGGGGGGGGGGGACGACAAAGGGCATATTCAGCATGGCTTGCCTGGGTGGTGTGGTCTGCAGCTGCCTCCATGGTGCCCTGCATAGAGCTGAGTTGCACCTGCTCCCACCTGGGGCAGCCCCTGCCTGCTGGCCCTGGCCCCAGCCCTGGCAAGTTTTCCAGAAGGGCTGCTCCTACTTTACAGGATTCAGAGCCTGTTTCAACAAAACTTCTGAAGAACAAAAATTTCTCATTGGCTTGTAAAATATTAGCTGGAGGGTGTTCTGTCTAACTTGTAGCATGGACTGTAACAACACAGTTTACTGTACTCAGAAAATCTAAATATTTTTTTCTGTGCTATATACCATGTGTATATTTCCTCTTTAGATACAGTTGTTTAGAAAGGGAGGTGTACTTACTCTGCCTAATTTTGTTGCTAGGATTTATTCTTGCATAGAACACACACAGCTACAAAGTGCTGAGTGTTTTCTTATGACATTGTATGAATGAACAACACTTATTCTCTGCTCCAAACCAATGCTAGAATGGAACAGACTCCTTATTAAACTTTCTGGGATGTTGAGAGTGAGTGGCTGGCAGAGTCTGAACTTGTTTCTATATCCATACTTTTCCCCAAAGCAGAGGATAGGAGGGTTGGTGCACATTCCTAATAAAAAGAGGTAATTAAAATGGTAATGTAGACAGTAGAACTTTTACAGAGTAGAACAATCTTGCGGTGGTTATGGTTAGTTAGGTGCAAATCTTGTGATGGTTATGTACAAAGTTATGGAGAACCTTACCTCATTCAGGGACTTTTAATTTACTGCTGTTCATTTTATGCCTTAACCCTGTGATTCTCAGCCAAGGTGCCCTGGGGTGCCCTGATTCTTTCAAGAGTGCCCCAGGGTGCCATGCAATTAGTACTGTTAAGTGTGCAAACCAGATTCACAGAGATTTCAAGTGGGAATCTATAGTGTTAAATACATTCAGACCTGTTGTTAGGGTAGGTCTAAGTGCCAGACGTTCTGGGAAGGTTATATTGGGCAAAAATGGCTGACCCGATATAAATTAATTCCCCTGAGGAAGTGAACTAAGATTGGGAATGGATTAGCCCAATCTAACAGACATTTGTTTGTGTTCAGAGTGCAGCCCTGGGGCTGCATTTTTCCTATCCCACCCTCCCCCCAAAAAACAAACCAACCCCTGACTGGGCTATTTTTAACCCTTCCCCTCTCCTTCTACCTTGACTTGCTTTGGTTGGGTTCCCAGTGAAGCTCTTGGCACCAGTGAATTCATGCACACGTTACACCCCATTGTGATCATGGAGCTTAAAGGTATTGTAGATTGGATACCACAAATGTGCGTACATACCCTAAGTAAATCTTCACTGCTTATAGTAGAAATTGGCTGGCTGAGCAAAAATTCAGTTCTTGCTTTGCATTAGCCTCTTTCAACAGTAAGCTCTAAAAATTGTTGATGTTTGAGGAAAACGCAGTTTTAGAGTCCTGATAAGATTTCATAGATTTCATAGACATTAGGGCTGGAAGGGACTTCGGAAGATCATCGAGTCCAGCCCCCCGCCCAAAGGGCAGGACGTCAGCTGGGGTCATAGGATCCCAGCAAGATAAGCATCCAGTTTCATCTTGAAGGTGTTCAATGAAGGCGCTTGAACAACCTCCGGCGGCAGGCTGTTCCAGACCTTGGGGGCTCAGACAGTAAAGAAATTCTTCCTTATGTCCAGCCTGAAACGATCTTGTAGTAGTTTGTGACCATTCGTCCTCGTCATCCCTTGGGGCGCTCTGGTGAACAAATGTTCCCCTAGATACTGGTGATCACCCCTGATAAACTTGTAGGTGGCCATCAGATCACCCCTGAGCCTGCGCTTTTCCAGGCTAAAGAGCCCCAGGGCTCTCAGCCTGTCATCGTAGGGTCTGCTTCCCTGACCCCTGATCATGCGCGTGGCTCTTCTCTGGACTCTCTCAAGCTTCTCCACATCCTTTTTGAATTGTGGAGCCCAAAACTGGACGCAGTACTCCAGCTGCGGCCTCACTAAGGCCAAGTACAGGGGGAGAATGATGTCCTGGGATTTGCTTGAGAAGCATCTATGGATGCAAGCCAGCGTTTTGGTCGCTAATTCTAGTATCACTTTTAAAATTGTTGATAAGTTGTTGCTTTATGGGGCTGGGCTGTGGCTTGGGAAATGGCTACCCTCACAGCAAAGCAGTGATGGTTACTAGAAAGTTATATTGGCACTGGCTAGTGTCAGATACTAGGTATAGCTTCTTGTAGTGAAGCCCTGGTTCAAGAAACATTTCCATTTGTTTAGAGGCAGATCATAAGAAGCTGTCTGATGTCTTCAGGAAAATTAAATCAGCCTGAGATAAAGTATTGCCGGTACAGACTGCCTAGTTGTCTCCAAGTTGCCTGTAAAATTAGGGTTTTTTTCAAGCTATTAGGTGCTGCTTTTTCCAGGCTGTTTGCAGCTGTCTAATGGTGTAGTATGTCTGCTTTCTTTCATGTACAGACTGACAAATTTAATACCTTTTTAATTTTTTTTTTAATAGGTTGATATTTGGAATGCTGTATCCTGCTTATTATTCATACAAGGCTGTGAAGACAAAAAATGTGAAGGAATATGTAAGTCCCACATGTCTTCTCTCTTCAGTTAAACATGCTGTTGTTGAAATGTATGGGAAACTTTACATTACATTATGCAAAGAATAGTCAGCTGAAAGTTTGACACAGGTTTTAACAGAACTTCAGAAATATTAGGTACAAAAAATAATGTTAATTCACCGTCTCTCTTTCATAGTCAGTTTAGAACTCTGAAAGTTTTTATAGATTACAGCGCTCAACATGTGCTATGTGTATGATGAAATGCAATGTAGTATGTATTTCAGTAAAATAGATGCGTAGCATAGCAAGTTAGGATTGTAATATCTTCTAGCCCTGTGTCTGCACTGCAGCTGTTATGCTCAGAGCTGCAAAAGTCATCTGAAGCTAGATCAACTTTAGGTGGTTCCGCTGTGCTGAGTTGCATGCTGATGTGGCTGAACTTCTACTGGTAATCAAGCCTGCTAAAGTTAGTGTGACTTTGGCTGTATGCTCTTAGATACCTAAGAACTCTGCTTGTGGGTAGTCTTGCTTTTTTCATTCATAGTAGCATGCAAAGTTATTCACATGTATACATTCTTGTAAGCTTCTGACTGATTTATTTGAGCAGTCTAAATGAAATGTTGTTTTTGTACCCAAATTCTTTGGGTTTTGGTGGAGGCAGTAGCTTTACTTAAAGCAGGCTTGTCCAACGTGCGGCCTGCCAAGCCATTTTATCTGGCCCATGGTGGCGGGGCCGCCATGGTACGCAGAGCCGTGGTGGCAGGGCTGCTGTGGAGCGCGGAGCTGCAGTGGCAGCAGTGGGGCAGTGGTGGCGGGCCAGTGGCCGAGGCAAGGCGGGCAGGGCCGGCCCGCGGGCCCCAGCTGGCAGCGAGGGGAGGGAAGCTGCTTACCCCCACGAGGCCTGGCTCATCAGTGAGCCGGGTCCTGCCGCAGCTGCCCCAAGGGCTGTGTGGAGCGGGGCTTCCCCAACCACGCCTGATTGGATGAGCTGGAGACGGGCTCCACCCCTTGCCCCTGGCACGTGGCCTGGGGAGTTGCAGCATGGCCCATGCCCTGCCTGCCTGCGTGGTGGATGGAGGTATGAGGCATGTTCCTGTGCGGAGCTGGGGGTGCCTCAGAGCCAGCCGGGGTGGACGGAGGCACGGGGTAAGTTCCCACGCGGAGCTGGGGGCGCCTTGGGGTCAGCTGGCCCCGACAGAGGCACGGGATAAGTTCCTGTGCGGAGCAGACCCATTTCATTGTCACTTCCTGCAACTTCATTGGTTTCAAAGGTCACGTGACATCTCGTAAGAAGTGACATCACATCAGGACGTGGTCTTTGAATATGACTCGCCGGCCCACTGGGTGATAAAAAGTTCGTGATCCGGCCCCACACTCAAAAAGGTTGGCTACCCCTGACTTAAAGCATGAAAACTTGCCACATCACTCACGTAATCTTTTCCTTGTATTCAGTAAACATAGCAGCTTAATCTATGCTTTTGATAGATAGCACTGCAGAGAATGGAATGACAGGAGTTCTGCTCCATTCTATATAATATAGTTAGGTTCCACACTTGTTTGTACTGTATGAATCTTAAGACATTTAGAGCTTCTCATTAGACTTTTAGAACTATTACTATTTGAATTATGCACAAAAAAGAAGGCCCCCTGAGTGTAGTGGGGTTTTTTTCTTCTTTTTCTTTTTTTTTTATCCATACTTGAAGCCTGAGGAAACTATAATGTAAACTATGAATAGTTCATTTAAACCAAGTAATTTTACAACAGTCAGAAAAAAATATAAAAGCTAAAGAGAGACCTTCTGCATATCTTAATGTAGCCAGAAGTTTTAGTGGGTTTTTGGCCTTCCAGAAGGTTTAGTATGGGAAGTTGTGAGGTCTTAGGTAGTTTCTAGGCCAGCTAGTATTTTAGGGATAAAATTTAATTCTTTAAATCTCACTAGGTAGCGGGAAATGTAATACTGCAGTAACGAAGTCTCAATGATGAGAAGTCATGAATGACAGCAGCAGGGTCTGTATGCAAAGAAATAATTGCATCTTCCTCGTCAAAGAGCTGTATTAAACATTGCTGCTAGTTAAGCTGTTAACATTTTGGAGTCTAACAAGACTGGACAAAAAAAACAAGCAAATATTCCTTTATGCTTATGTCTTCCCAACTTGCCGAAGATCATAGAATCAGAGAAATAGGACTGAAAGGGACATCCATGGGTCTTCTAGTCCAGCCTCCTTGAGGCAGAATCATCTCTGTCCAAATCATCCAATACAAATTCAAGTAAAATAAGATATTAGTGACACCACTTTTGAAAACCTTGTAAGTTTTAAAAGCTTCTAGTTTATAAATCTGCCCTCCTCTTAGTTCTGGTGTTCAAAAACACCACATTCCCTTCTAAAACTTTTTTCCCCAATTGTTGGTGTGTGAAAGTCTGCCAATATAAAGGAGACTACCCAAAAGGACACAGTAAATCTGAATGGACAAAGCCTGATTTTTGCCAGCCATTGTACTAGCAGGCTATTTTCAGACAAGGTATGGTGGCATGGTGATACTGTCTGCACCTGAGTGATCCAGTTAAGCTTTACCTAAATAACTAAAGATGATAAAATGATGGATACTTACATACAGTTGCACTGCTCACCCCCCCCCCCCCCCCACAGCTTTTCACTCTTCTGTAAGGCTTCATTAACAAGGGTTGGCCCTCTCACTACACTTTCTCCCCCAGCATAGAACTAATCTTTTAGAAATGAAGATTTTTTTTTTTTTTTTTTTTTTTTTTTTTTTTTTTAAAGGATGTTGAAAATTGCAATAAGAGCTGATAGGTATTAATTATTATCTAGTCTTCCCTGAGAGTAACATTAATTATCACAGAATAAGATGTACACATGGTACAGGTTTTCAAGGATACATAATTGCTATTGTAAGCTGTATTTTAAGATGGTCCCTGAATTGCTGCTGCTACTACAAAAAAATTGTGAAATGCTGGCCTAGTTCTCTAGTTCGATGTTTGAACATTTTAAATCCAGGGACCACTTGTGAGGTGGTTTGCTATTTATTAATGTGTAACCTGGGCAGTACTCCAAGAGGTACCTCCTCTCCATTTGAAGGGATCAAAGCAGGTGCACAAGTGCTGTGGGAGGTATAGGGACTCTCCTCCCCCTATAGAGCAGAGCCAGACCACCAATGGGGCCTTAACCATATACCTTTTAATGAGAGAACAGTACTGGGAACATAAACGGGCATAAACCAGGCGGTACAGGGGACACTACAACACCCCACGGGAGCAGGATTCAACAAAGGTTAGACACTTAACCCTGTCTTTTGTCAATGATTGTAACAAAATATAAAACACAAACAGCAGAACAAACGATACTGGTGGGTGAAATCTAAGAAGGCACAAAATGCCAAGGAAATAGAGGGCCTAGGTACCTGGAGGGGGAGAAAGGGGGAAAACACAATGGCCCCTTTCCACTGCCAGAAGACTTTCTCCTTGTTAGCTCACTCACCCCAAGTCACCCCAGCTGGGACTTGACCTTGGATCTCTCATGTGGTAGGCAGAAATACTCCCACACAACCACCACTGGTGGCACTGCTCCAAACTGCTAGGGGTCTTGACCTTCCCAGAACCCCGGCCTCGCGTCGAGCTGCCTAGCCTCTTATTGGAGGAGCTGGAAGCAGATCTGGGAACCTTTCAGGTCTCTGCTCAGATCCTGCTGGAGTAGGCAATCCTGGAGCCCAGCAGGGAGCCTCTCCTGCTGGCCGCACACCGTGCTGCTGAGGGTCCAGCTGCTGCCTGCAGGTCCCACTCCTTCAGGCTCTTCTGGGGCAACTGCTCCCACCCTGCTGGCCCAGCTCTTGCCAGCTCTTTGAAGCGCCTTCCTTGTGGTCCCTTGCTGGTCTCTCTTGAGTCAGCTGCGCTGCCCCTTTTATCTCTGTCCAGGTGACCCAAGGGGCCAATCAGGGAACATGGAGGGTGAATCTCTGGGGTCTGCTTGGTGAGTAAAGGGAATCCCAAGTCTTCCAATCATCTTTTGCCCTTTCAAAACCCCTGGGCTAAGTCACTGCCAGCTAGCCCATCATAAATGGTTAACTGGAATTGTGAAATCCATTAACTAATGGCTTGTAACAGTGTAAGTGAATACAGAGGAGAATGTGCGGGCCGGGAGCGGTCCGAGGCCTTCGGGGGTTTTTTTCGTGCGGTAGGCTGTGGCCAGCAGCCCGGACACGCCGGGTTGGGGAAGACAGGTGGCACGCTAGAATTAGGCACGGACGCTTAGTGGTTGATTTAAGATTATTTTACTTACACCGAAGATGGTCGCGGTGCAGGCAGGAAAACTTGCTTGAGTTGCGGTTACAAAACAAAACAAAACACTCGAACCTGCAGAACATAAGGGTACGTCGCAATGGGGTTTTGGCGACGGGAAGAAAAAAACTGCAGGACTCGAACCCTGGGTGGAGCTCTGGATTCACTCACACGAAGTTTGCTAGGCTCCGTGGAACTTGTGCGCAGGGAAGGGTACGTCGAGGGATCAGGCGGTGACGGGGAGAGGCGAGAGGTTGATCAGACCTCTGTAGCCTTCTTGAGATGCATGCTGGGTCCGATAGGCTCCGCAACACTTAGATCTTCACGAGACGTGAAGTTCTCCTCCTCCTGATAGTCGTGGAGTCCTCCAACTTGGGCGGAAACCACTCAAGCCTCTTATACGGCTAGCAAGCCAATCGCTAGCTGCCAAGTAGGAATAATTTAGAATTGGCCAATAGTGGGGCACGAATCTGAATACAAATGGCGGGAACTCCTTGCAACGTGCATTTCTCTGTTGCAACGAAGAAATGCACCCTGCAAAGAAAGCTACGAGCGGCGGGAAATAATTCAGCAGTGCCGAAGCGCGCACAAACAAAAATCACACCCTTGGGTTGTGACAGAGAAGTGGATGTTTAGTAGATGTTTATTTTGCCTTGAAATTCTTGTGTTTTGGTCTAGATCTTTTTTTCTTTTTCATGGCTAGATTCTGAATTAAAGCTACTTTTGGATATGCTCTGAACAGGCAAAAGGAAAGGGATGGTTCAACACTCAAAATGCAAAAATAAGAGAGAAGAAAATAAATTGACTCTACCTACATGGTTATTTTGAAAAAAAATGCTGGAATGTTTAGCTTGCTTTATGTAGGTCACTGTGTACAGATGACAAGTTGGAATCTAATTTAATGTTGAAATTGCTTTTGGATAGATAGGCTTTGTGATTCCTTCAGTCACTTTGTGGAACAGTACAACTTTAACAAACTATTTATTTTCTTTGGAAACTATGGAAACTAGCATTTTAAAATGAGCACCAGCTTTTTTAGATTTATACAACTGCATGAGAATCAGTTGGAACAACATCATACTTATTTCAGTCAAACCTATTTTTTTTTGTTTTTTGTTTTTTTTAAGCTTAGGTTACTATGGAAAAGTCCTGCCATGCTTTTTTTTTTTTTTTAATATGCAATATGTTAAAAGATAATGAAAATGCTCAGATGTTTATGTATGTGTATCTAATCATTAAAATATACTATCAAACTAGTCTTCTATAGATTTCATAGATATTAGGGTTGGAAGGGACCTCAGCAGATCTTTGAGTCCGACTCCCTGCTCTGGGCAGGAAAGAACGTTGGGGTTAGATGACCCCAGCCAGGTGGCGGTCTTTAAGAGAAGACTGGACAAGCAAGGTAGGGGAGAGCACCACCTCCCTTGGAAGCCCATTCCAGATTCTGGTAAGCCTTACTGTGAAGAAATTGTTCCTGATGTCTTAACCTGAATCTGTTCTCCTTCAGTCTGTGGCCATTATTTCTAGTTACTCTAAGGGATGCCCTGGTAAACAGAGCATCTCCTATCCCTTGGAGTCTCCCCCCGATGAATTTGTAGACCGCCACAAGATCGCCTCTCAGCCTTCTCTTGCAGAGGCTGAAGAGATTCAGGTCCTTCATTCTCCCCTCGTAGGGCCTTACCTGGAGGCCCCTAATCATACGAATGGCCCTCTGGACCCTCTCAAGGTTATCCACATTGAAGCACGGCCCCCAAAACGACGCAGTACTCCAACTGCAGCCTGACCAATGCCGCATAGAAGGGAAGTATCACCTCCCTGGACCTATTTGTGATGCACCTGCTGATGCATAATAAAGTGCGGTTAACTTTACTGATCACTTTGTCACGTTCATGACTCATGTTCATCTTGGAGCCAGCTATGAGTCCAAGATCGCTTTCTGCTACAGTGCTGCTGAGAGGGTCATCCCCCAGCCTGTAAGTTGTCTCGGCCGGGCTGAACCGACTCGAGGTGATTCAGAATTTACCCGTTCGTCAGGGCGGGCTGGTGAATAGAGAGGCTGACAAGCTTAATGATTGCAAAAAACTTTACTTACGTCGCGGGTGGCTGCGACGGAAACGGTTCGGTCGTCTGGACAACAATGTGAGTTGCTCCAGCTGGCGAGGCCAATGCCAGTAAACTCGTCTGTAATTCAAGCCGGCGGGAAAAGGGTACGTCTGGGACTGCGTTCGGCGATGGGAAGAAGGATCGATAGACTGATCACCTATCGATCAGCTAGCCGCAAGTCGGATCTCTAAGAGGCACTCTGCAGCGTGCTCAAAGTTCTTCGACTTGGGCGGAAGTCGCGCTAGTTTTTAAACGGCCAGCAAGCCAATTACCGGCCGCCACGTGTGAATAATTTAGCACTAGCTAATTGCGGGGCACGAATTTGCATCCGAATGGCGGGAACTCTTTGCGCCGTGCACCTCCGTGCTGCAAAGAGAAAATGCGTCCTGCAAAAGCAGCTGCAAAAGTGGCGGGAACACTCTCCTGCACGCGGGTTCTTTATACAGCAAAAACCCTCGCTGTGCAAGAGGCTCTCGTGTGTCAAGAAAATTCCATAGTGCCGAGGCACCAAACTCGCTGGGTTATGACGTAAGTGTGTTGGTGATTCCTTTTCCCTAGGTACAGCACTTTGCATTTGTCCTTGTTGAATTGCATCCTATTCTGTTCTGCCCACTTCTCCCATATCAACACTACTTTGTGAACTTAAATCAAGTAGTCCATAAAGTCCTGTTTAAAAAGAACCTCAGGAGGTCCATAATGCATTTGATATGTATTTTACACATTAAGTTTGTCTGTTATACTTGTGTCATGTGTGAGACCATGGGGTGGGTGACCTGGTCTGGGGTGTACTCGGGGAGCAAGGTGCTGATGAGGTCAGGAGGTGTGAGCAGACTTCAGGGACGAGCTAGGCCAGTCTAAGAGCAAGCTGAGTCAGGAAGCTGGGAGATCAAGAGAGCACAAGTTGGAGGGAATTGCAAACAGTTTGGGTTCAGGTTGAGCCTGGTTGCCTGGAGACTTCCTGTTCTGGGTCAGAGCTTTGTGGGGGAGGATTGACTGATTGTGACCAGCCATGCTGATGCCATTGAGTTAGAAAAGTGCTGGTTCCTTCTGGAGGACAACCTTTACCAGCCTGGGTGACCAGCTGTAGGTTGGCAGGCTGGGATGAGCAACTGTGCTGATCAGGCTGACACCCTAGGTTCAAGGCCATGACCTGACATCATGCATGCACATCTATGTATCATAGAATTATAGAAAATTAGGGTTGGAAGAGACCTCAGGAGGTCATTTAGTTCAGTGTTTCTCAACCTTTTAAGTAGCAAGTACCCCCTAACTTCTGAAAATGTTAATAAATACCCCAACACCCAATTTTCCAGGGGATTTTATATTTACAGACTAATGTGTGCCATATGTTGGAAGAAGGGCTGTATATATAAAGCCGTGATATGACACATGTCTGATCTGTGTGGGTAGGGTTGCTACCTTTTACACCAGGGTGCTCAGGAATGTACCTAGACTAGAAGTGATGTTGGCCAAAGCTAGGAGGGCTGAATCCAGTGTTGTGCAAAGCGTGGCACGCCAAATTATTGTTGGGGAATTTAAAGTGCTGTACAATCTGCGGTGCGTCAAATTTTTTGCCATAGTTTTGAGAGGAGGAAGGGGTGAGAGAGAGACCAGGATATAGGGTGAGAGAGACAGCGAGACAGGGAAGGGGCAAGGGTGAAGAGAGAGAGAGAGGGGGGACAGGTAGCAACCGTAATTGTGGTGCAGGCAGGTGATGTTGACTGCTTCTGGTGCCACTGCAGCAGGGGTTGGGGTGATGGGGAGAAGCAGAGACCCGTGGCATGATGAGGCAAGTCTATAGGGCAGGGGTCAGCAACCCCTGGGGCATGCATGCCCCTACAGCAGTAACCCCAGAAGCAACCAACACCACCTGCCTGCACCACAGTTATGGTTGCTACCTGTCCCCTCTCTCTTCCCCCCCTACCCATCTCGTGCGCTCTCTCTCTTTTGCCCTATATCTGTGTGTGTGTCGCTCTCTCACCCCTTCCTCCTCTCAAAACTGTGGCTAAAAATTTGAACATCCATTTGCAGCAGAACAAAGTTGAGTAGAGTGCAGCAACCAGACAGGCCTATGAGGTCCCGGTGAAAGCCATCCCTGGGGGCCTGGCACAGAATTACTCTCCACAATGTGTTTCCAGGGCTTTGTCCTGTTGCAGATAACTCACGTGTGAGGGCATTGAGCACTTCCCAGAGGAAACTGGCCCACGGTCTACTTGAGATGCAGAGTGTGGCCTCATTTTAGCTCCAAGAGCTTTGGGGGATTGTGGGGGATGTTGTTCCCAAGCCCACAGCAAAGCCCCAGCTGACCCAGCAACCCTCCATGCCCAGATCAAGCCTTAAAAGTAACCAGGCAATCAAGTTTTTCCATCATGCTTGCTGTGCCCAGCCTGGCACGAGCCTGGGAAGGATTTCCAATGTGCTGATTAGACTTTGCTGCAAAGCTTCCAAATATTTCAGGCCTTATAATACAATGAGGAGCAGAAACACTAATAAGCAAATTAAGAGAGTGTTCATGGTATGCTAATGAGCATGGCATGCAAGGCCATTTTGCTTGGCACTCCACTGTCAGCCATGGAGCCTGGGCTGTTCTCAGCAGGTGGCTGGGCAGCTGCAAGCCCTGCTGCAAGCAGCCCGGGCTCTTTGGCTGGCAGTAGCCAGGAGGCTGCAAAGGAGCTGCTCCAGCATCCCACAGCTCCGAGCAGACAGGGGGTGGGGAGGGCCCTGAGGCAGCGCAGCCCAGAAAAGCCCTGTGCCGCCATCGGCACCTCCTATATCCAGCCTGGGCTCTGGGCAGCTGCAGCAGGGAGGCTGCAAACAGCTGCACTGGGCTTCGCAGCCCCAGCATCAGCTCCATGCCAGCGATGGCATGTGCATCTCAATGCAGAAAGTGGGTTTATCCCTGCTCTCTGCTCTGAGACGTGTATGCAGTCACTGCCAGCATGGAGCTGATGATGGGGCTTGGGAGCTGAGCGCAGCAGTCGGGCTGCAAACAGCTGCACCGAACTCCGCAGCCCCGGCATCAGTTCAGTGCTAGCTGCGACTGCATGCGCGCCTCAGAGCAGAGAGGGGATAAACCTGCTCTCTGCTTTGAGGTGCACGTGCAGTTGCTGGCATGGAGCCAATGCCAGGGCTGCAGAGCCCAGTGCAGCTGTTTGCAGCCTGCTGCAGCTGCCACAGAGCCCAGACTGGCTACGGGCAGGGGCTGGTGGCGGCACAGGGATTTTCCCCGCATTTGGCGGCAGCGGTGCTGAGCGGGGCAGGCAGCAGCCTTCCCTCCCATCACTGCAGTCTGCCCCGAGCACCGGATAGAGCTCGGTGCCACTGCCAGCCCTCCCACCCACAGTGAACTGGGCCCCGGGTGGGCCGGGTTGTGGGGCTAGTCCCTACGGTGCAGGAGGGAGTGGGGCAGTGCCATGCCCCTCCCACATGTGCGGGCCGGGTCAGACCCCGGGCCCTTTTCGTCACTCTGCACACGGGCTGTGGCCGGCAGCCCGGGCAGGCCGGGTCGGAGAGGGCGGCCGCCGAACTAGAATTAGGCACAGACATGTAACGGTTGATTTTAAGATTGTATACTTACACCGAGATGGTCGCGGTGCAGGCTGAGAACTTGCTTGAGTTGCGGTTACAACAGAAAACACGAACACATGTGGAGTTTGCTAGGCTCCACGCAGACAGAACTCGAACAATCACGTGGAGTTTGCTAGACTCCACGCAGACAAAACTCCGGATGTCCAGGACAAGCGCGCATAGAACTCGTCGATATGTCTTATAGAAGGCTCCGTTCGAAGACGGGAAGAGGTGGGCGGTGGATCAGGCCGCCAAACTTCTCTGAGCAACACACAGGGTTTCTATTACCCTGCTGCGCACACCCAGAGTCCCCACGAGATGGATGCAGAGTCCTCTTCGGCTTGGGCGGAAACTGCTCAAGCCTCTTATACGGCTAGCAGGCCAATAGCTAGCCGCCATGTGTGAATAATTTGGCACTAGCCAATTGCGGGGCACGAATTTGCATACGACAAGCGGGAACTCCTTTGCACTGTGCATTTCTGTGTTGCAAAGAAAATGCACCCTGCAAAGACAGCTGCAAAGTGGCGGGAACACTCCTTTGCACGCAAGTTCTCTGTGCAGCAGAACTCCTCCGTGCAATGAAGCTGTAAACCCACGGGGATAATTCTTAGTGCCGAAGCACACAAAAAATCAGACCTTTGGGTCATGACACCACACTTTGGGGGGGGGGGGGGGTCTTAGTCTGCCCTCCCCCCAAGCCCAGGAAGGATAAAAAAGAGAGAGAACTTACCTGCCTGTTGGTGGGGAGTGCTCAGGTATCTGTGTGCCTGCCCTCCCCCTCCTGTAGCAGCCTTTGGCCGGCTGGGGGTAGGGGCAAGCAGCTGGATGTGAACCTGGCGGCGGCAGGGAAAGTGGTGGCAGCCCCTTGCTGTGGGGTTTTTCCATACCCGCATACCCCCTGCCTGTCTCTTGCATACCCCCAAGGGTAACGCGTTCCATGGGTTGAGAAACTATGATCTAGTCCAACCCTCTGCTCAAAGCAGGACTATCTCCAACTAGATCATTCCAGCTAGGGCTTTGTTGAGCCAAGCCTTAAAAACCTCCAAGGATAGAGGTTCCATAGGTAACCCATTCCAGTGCTTCACCACCCTCCTAGTGAGAATTTTTCCTAATATCCAACAGAAACTTCCCCAGCTGCAACTTGAGACTATTGGTCCTTGTTCTGTCATCTGTCACCACTGAGAACAATCTAGGCTCCATCTTTTTTGTGACCACCCTTCAGGCTGGTATCAAATCCCCAGTCTTCTGTTCTACATACTAAATAAGCCCAGTTCCCTCAGCCTCTCCTCAGAAGTCATGTGCTCCAGTCCCCAACCATTTCTGTTCCTTTCTGTTGGACTTGCCAACTGGTCCACATATGAATTTAAAATATAAAAAAAAAAATGGAACTAATAAAAATGTGCAAAATTGACCTAAATTCCAGTAACTTTAGACTCTGAGAGTATAGTCTGTTTGGAAATATTTCAGTTTCTCTGACTTATCAAAAAAAAAAAAAAAAGGTTGTAAGTTTATGATGGCACCAGATATGTACTCATGTTATTTACCAGTTTTATGTTTGAAGTTGTGGAGTTACCACAGTAAGAATAGTATGAAGCCCTAGACTTCTCCCTTTCATCCTAAATTAATATTGCTATGGAAATGTTTTTGTGGTAATGATTGGTTTAGAGATTTTTGGCAATTTTATTTATTTGTTTTTTCAACTGACAATAACATCACCTGTATATTCTGCGAAGTCCTGCTAAATGCATAGTTGGGGACTTAACTTTAGACTTCCATGGTTTTTTTTTTTTGCAAGGTGAAAATATTTTATTTCAACGCATTTTGTCAGTAAAAGAAAAATCTTATTTCTTCGTGTTACCAACACATACCATGAACTTCTAACTAAGAGCTGATATAATTCCTGCTGTTGATCAGCAGCTCAGGGCCAGGAGAACAAATGTTTTGCAGACTTGGGACGATAAGCAGTAGTTTCAGAACTTTTGTATGATGATCCCAAGACAACAACTTGCCAAAACTCCCTATGGGGCTTTGGGTGGGTGGGGAGCAGTGTTCGGGAGCAGGATGGGAGCAATTCACTCCCTGCACACCCTGCCCTATGTCGGGGGAGGGACATGTGTACATTAGCGGGGGCGGGGGGGTGGGGGGCGTGGAGAGGGATGCCTGGGAGCTAGACAGTGGTGAGGGGAGGCAGGCCGAGGCGGTGGGCGCATGCAGCAGAGCTCACCCAGTCAGTCCTCAGCTGCCCTTGTGCTCCATGTGGAGCTTAAGTCCACTTGGGGCAGCCTGAGCTGTGCTTCCACTCAGGCCTTGGCCAGCACGCAGCTTCTGGCAGGGCTTTTCCTGGTGTTGCTGTAGCCAGTCAGGTGCTGCTCTGCTCCTCTTGCCTGCAGTGGGAGCTGCCTGGCTGAAGCTTCCCCCCTGCCCACCTGAGGTGGTGCAGTAAGGGCCAGGAGTGGGAGAAGGGAGCCACCTCTGGAGGCAAGGGAAGCTAGACCAGCACCTGCAGATGGCTGCTCATTGCACCTGGTGGGTGAAACAGGTGGAAGCAGCCAGGAGCTTGAGCTGGGGCTTTGTGCTGGGACAGGAGCCACCTGACTGAAGCTTCTTCCCTCCCTTGCCTGCCCAGAGCAGCGGGGCAGGGGCAGGAGCAGGAGCCGCAGCTGGAGACAAAGAAAGCAGAACAGCCCTGCTGGCCTGGGCCCAGCCCCAGCCAGTGCACACAGCTGTTCCCAGTGTGGCTGCAGCCAGTTTGGTGCTGTTCTGGTCCCTCTGCCTCCAGCAGTGGCTCCTCCTTCAGCTCCTGCCCTTGCTGCACTGCCCTGGGTAGGCAGGCTGGGAGGAAGCTTCAGTTATGTGGCTCCTGCTGGAGGCAAAGGGAGCAGAACAGCACCTGGCCAGTTGCAGCCACATGAGGAACAGTCCTGCTGGAAGCTGCACTCTGGCCAAGGCCTGGGCCTGGCCCTAGGCTGCCGGGCATGGGCGGGAGTGTGGCATGGGCTGCCCTGGTGGGAACGGGTCAGGCTTGGCCCCGTGCAGAGCACTGCAGGAGCAGCCACAGGTTGGATCCAGTCAGTTGGGCCATTTCTGGCCTGTAAGCTGTATTTTGCCCACCTCTGCCCTACTGCCTTAGTTAATGAAGCTGTGCCTAGGCAGGTTTGAGCCATGCAGAATCTTTGGATACACACAGAGAAGTTGCAGGATGGTTATAGTGTCTGCTTTTTGAAGACAGAAGAGAGTATAGTACTGCTTACAGATTTCTTGGGATGTGAGCGTTTCCAGTGCTGCACACATAATTGTACTCTGTATATTAGTTAAGTCAAGAGCCAAGCCATTCCATTCTGTGTGCTATGACATCTCTGACTCTGTTTCTGGCAGCTGCAAAGTAACCCAGTGAACAGGTTGAGACCGAAATAGACAGGTTTATCAAATAAACAGGTTTATGACAGAAATTCCATAAACTAGTTTGACCTAAATCAGTTAAGTCTGATACTAAATCCAACCAGGTTTATCTTAAATTACTTTTAGCTAGTTTGAAAACAGTTTAAGTGCGCTGAACTTCTGTTTTGTTGCTTCATTTGCATATAATTTCTGGAGGATCTCAGGGCTCGTGACAAGAACACCCGGTTGCAGTCAAGATTGGGGGTAATTAGCACATGGCCCCCTGGCGGGGCAGGGGGATCTGGAGTACACACATACTGAGCGGTGCCAATGGGGTCACTGTGGCTTGAAACACTGTTGACTCCGGTGGGGCCCAGCCCAGTGAACTATATAGTAATCGCAAGCCTTTCGCTTTGGGCTAATGTTATTCATAGTTTGTTCTATATACAAATGGGTATTAAAGTGCTGCTTAAAAGTGTGTTTATGGAATATCTATGCCTAAACTTGCACCTGTTTCAAAATATGTAAATGCACAGTTCTGGATGAACTAAGTCTGTTGGGTACCTGTACTATAGGTATATTTATTCTTGGGTCACTGTTTTTTCAAATTTGCCCCTAGCTTCCATGTTCTCAGGGAGAGCAGGGAGGGGAGAATGGGCTGCAGGAAGAAGAAGTTGTGGGGGGCAGAGGGGAAGGGGCCTACCTGATCCTCCTTCCCCCCCCCCCCCCCCCCCGATTGATTTTTCCCAGCTGTAGCAGTGGGTAAATTCAAAGCAAACCTCCAATAATTAGATTATGTATCTGGTATATCTAGTATAAGATATCTAGTATAAGAATTATTATCTATTATGTCCCATCACATAAGAAAGCCTAGGCTCCTCATGGCAGACTCAACTGCCTGTACACAAATACCAGGAGCTTGGATAACAAGAGGAGCTGGCCCTTCTGACTGATTAATGATTATGACCTCATAGGGATAATGGAGACCTGGTGGGACTCCTCCTACAATGGGTTAGGTATAGAAAGCTATACCCTCTACAGGAGAGAAAGTGTTGGGAAGAGGGTTCGGGTTATAGCTCTTTGCCAAGGAGCAGTACACTTCCCTTCAAACTGAATTCATTAAACAGGAAGGGAATCTTGAGACCATCTGGGTTAAAATATGGGGGGGGGGGAAACACGGGGAAGGAGATATAGGAGTCTGTTACAGACCTAACCAAGAACTGGATCTCAAATTCAAGAGGGAACTGGCTGAGGTCACACATTCCCAATGTATGATGATCATGGGAGACTTCAACCTCCCTGACATCTTGTGGGATGAGCACATGGCCAGGTTTGACTGGTCGTGTAACTTCCTCGCCTGTGTTGACCATCTGTACCTAATGCAAGAGGTCTGTGGGCCAGCTAGGGGAGAGGCACTGCTGGATCTGGTTCTGTTAGCTACAAAGGACCAACTCACAGGATTCTAATAAACTCTAGTTTATTGGATGGGATTTGAATTTACCAATAAAATCATAAATGAAAACTTTGAGTTATGGGTGGTACTGGTTAGCTTATTGCGCGCACACTCTCACTCTCATATTCAAACCCATTGAGAGGGTGCCACTGAGGGTCACACCTCACTGCCTTTTATCCCTTTCTGGCAGACTTGTATGGTTCCCCTAGCATCATCTTGGCTACCCAATCTGAAGGTCACTGTCCCACGTGTGTCTTGACAGCTGTTAGTCGCAGGGGTCTTGCCTGCTGGTACTTGAAGTTTCGGGAGTCCATCCTTGACTTATTGACTTAATAGCTGTATTGTCATGGGTTACAGGAATAGTCGATAGGGTGAGTGCTCAGTTCCAGGAGTCAGTTCTTTAGCTTGATTGGCTTAAAATGGAGTTCCTTTGGCTAGGCCAGGGGTTGGCAACCCCTGGCATGCGTGCTGAGCATGGCACGCAAGGCCATTTTCCTCAGCATGTGTTGGGGATAGGGAGGCAGCAACTGTTTGCAGCCTCCTGGCTGCCGGCTGGGACCTGGACCAGCTGGCAGGAGCCGGACCAGCTCCCCCCTCTCCCTACTAGTGCAGCCCAACTTGGCTCCACAGACCCCTGCCAGCCTGTGCCCTGCTCTGGGCCCCACCAGCGCTGGCCCTGAGACATTGGTCCCAACACATTGGGACATTGGTCCCAAGATGGTGACCAGAGGGCAGGGCACCTGTCAAGCAACAGGGCTACCCATGTGGCCCTCGACGGCTTGTCAAAACTGGGTAAGCGGCCCTCTGCCTGAAATATTTTCCCGCCCCTGGGGTAGCTGCTGCCAGCGGGGAGCCCAGGCTGCTCCCACCAGGCAACTGGGATGCTGCAATCCCTGCTGGGAGCAGTCTGGGCTCTATAGCCATCAGCAGCTACCCAGAGCTGCTGCCAGCTGCAGCTGGGAGACTACAAACAGCTGCTGCCTTCCCAGAGCCCAGGGTGGGGAGACAGCTAGGGCCAGGGCGGGAGGGCAGCAGCTGTTTGTAGCCTCCTGGCTGCAGCCAACCCGGGCTCTGGGTAGCTGCTGATATCCATGGAGCCCAGGCTGCTCCCGTGGAAGCCCTGCTGCAAGGAGCCTGGGCTCTGTGGCTGTCAGCAGCTACCCAGAACCTGGGCCAGCTGCAAATATCAGCTGCTGCCCCGGCCCCGGCCCCGGCCCCAGGCTCTAGGGAGGCAGCACATACCAGCAGTGCTCCCTGCTGTGCTGCCTTCGCCGCTTCTGCAAAGTAGTGTTGGAACCTGGTGCGGCAGGGCACAGCGGGGGGCACAGAAAGCTCCCAGCTCCCCGCCACACTTCCCCTGCAGGTGGGGGCAGCAGCGGGGGGCACAACCCTGCACTGCTGCCCATGCTGCTCTTGAGCAAAACCAGGGACGTCATCCTTCCTCTTTACTCTGCCTTAGTGAGGGCTCAGCTGCAGTACTGCATCCAGTTTTGCCCCCCACCCCGCTTCAGAAGGGATGTGGATAAGCTTGAGAGCGTCCAGAGGAGAATCACCTGTATGATCAAAGGCCAAGACGTCAAGCCTTATGAGGAGAGGCTGATGGACATAGGACTTTTCAGACTGACGAAGAGAAGGGTCAGGGGGGACTTGGTGGCTGCTTATAAGTATGTAAGGTGGGTACATCAGGATCTGGGAGAACAGTTGTTCACCACGGCTCCCCAAGGGATAACTACGTCTAATGGCCACAAACTTCTAGAATGTCGATTCGGACTCAACATAAGGAAAAACTTGTTTACAGTCCGAGTGTCCAAGGTCTGGAACGGACTTCCCCGGAGGGTGGTGCAAGCACCTACTCTGGGCTCATTCAAAAGGCATTTGGATGTTTATCTTGCTGGGTTCATCTGATTCCTGCAGACTTCCTGCCTCTGGCAGCGGGGCTGGACTCGATCTCACAAGGTTCTTTCCAGCCCCTAATGTCTATGAAATCTAATTTTATATATATAATTATTAGATTCTGTATCTAGTAGGGGTGTGCGAACTTTGGTCACCGATTTGATTCGGAGAAGATTTGGCGGCTGAATCATCGAATCTGAATCAAATCGGGAGATGCATTAAAAGCTCTGAATTGATTCAAAGCGTTCAAATTTGATTAGGAAAAGATTTGGAGATTTGGAAGGCTTTCAGGAAACAGAAACTGAGGAGTGGGGGGGAAGGGAAAGACTGTTCTGATACTGACATCTGTAGCTGGCCAGTGACTGGAAGGGAACGCAGGGAAAGATCACAATCGCAGTGCTTTGGGGGAGGGATGTAGAAGCAGCATATAACACTGTGTGAAACCTTTCTCTCCCTTTTGTGAGCTGCCTCTGGAAGCAGCAGTGTGATAAAAGTACTGGCTGTGGTGGCTGGCTTTCTAGCCAGCCTCTTGCTAGTCTCTTTCCTTGGAAAGGTGTATCCAATATATTACAAATAGAAGACACATATTAAACAGATAAAAGAAGATATATTTTACACACACACACACACACACACACACACACACACACACACACACACCCATTTTCCAGCACAGCAAACATTACGAAGTGTGCTGGAAAGGCAGGTACCAGGTCTTGTAGCAGGGGAGGGAGAGTGGGTAAGGGGAGAGCTGCAAGCTCCACCCACCCCCAACATAGACACACCTTCTTTCCTGGCAACTATGAGTTTTGTGCTGCCAGTGGGAGCAGTATCTGTCCCTGCACCTGCACCACCTCCACTAACACTAGAAATAGCCACCAGCACCAGTATGACAGTTTCCTCCACCCAATTTCAGCTCCCAGCGTAAGCCTCCCAGTGCCAGAGGAGGAGCTGGATCTGGAAACAGGGGAGCTGAGTGCCATAGCCAGGGAAATTCTGGGGAAGGAGGGGTGGAATCTGAGTTTGTGCTCCAAACCCCTCAAAGTTCCCCTAGAGGCAGGTCTTTTTTCGAAGGCACTTCAGAGGAGCTTGTGGGGGCAGGTGGCTCAGCTCCTCCTGTTTTTGTGCTTTCGACTGCTGAGGAGGGGGATAAGGATCCCTACCCTCAGCGCAGAAGTGGACGCGCTGCAAGGGTGAGTGAGGTCACCCAGAGCATTGGGGAGATGCTTGCTCTGCATGGCCAGCCTTCTTTGTTGTGGGTCCAGGGTTCAGGCAGCTTATAGTGCTTCTGGCCCCATCTTGCAAAGTGCCCGCACGCACCACCTTTAGCAGGACGGTGGTGCCCTCCCTGTATGAGGCATGCAGTGGGAGGAGCTGTGGAAGGCAGGGCCACAGGTAGCCTTGCACTTCACCTCAAACAGCTGGAGCATCCAGGGTGGTGATCACACCTACCTCACCCTCACAGGGCACTGGTGCGATCAATCAGGCTGTCGGTGGGCTCTCCTCCAAGCTGAGGTGCTGGATGAGTCCCACATGGCAAGGGAGATCACGGGGGGCCATGAACTGCATGGTGCAGGGGTGACTTGTTGGGCAGGGCTAGCTCACCGGTGGGTTCGTGGTCACTGACAACGGGGCCAATATGGTCAAGGCGGTCCATGATACCAACTTTGTTGGCATCCGCTGTGTGGCACACAAGTTCCATCTCCTAGTCAAGGACAGCGTGGAGGAGGAGGGGGACAGGGCCACCGGTGACAGTGCCGTCGCTACCACGACTAGCCAGCTCGTTTTGAAATGCAGGAAGGTGGCAGGCTACTTCCACTGGAGCACCAAGGGGGACAGATTGCTGAGGGAGAAACAGGCAGAGCTGAGCATCCTGCAGCACAAAATCATGCAGGAGACTCAGTGGAACTCCACATGCTTGATGCTCCAAAGGCGGGTCAAGCAATAGAAGGCCATCCATGTGATGGCCGGCTCGGGGAGATTGAGATCAGTGGCTCCCTTAACAAAGCGGAGCAGGATACTATCTCCCAGATCTTGGTGGTCCTCAAGGCATTCCACATGGCCATCAAGAGCCTCAGTGCTGGCAATGCCCTCCTTAGCCAGGTGATCCCCATAGTGAAGAAGCTTGAGAATCAAATGGAGAAGTTCCAGGGGATCAATGTTTCTGGCTGGGGCAAGTCGCTTTCACCAGAGGTGAAGGCACTGGTGAAGCAGCTGAAGGAGAGCACCAAAAATGGCTGGATCTGTTGTGGTCCAGTACGGTCAACGTGCTAGCGGGCATGCGTAACCTGAGGTTGAAGGGGAGTATGCAGCAGCAAAATCCTTGATTGCTTGATGGAGGTGCTAGTGAACAGGGTTAGGGAGACGGAAGGGCAGAGGTGGGGTGATGTGGAAGAGGGGGATCCACTGTCCTGTGCCAGTACTTCAAGCACCAGCCAATCTCTTCCACCACAGCCACTGCCAATGTGGGCCAAGGGCATGGCTTCAATTTTGGGGTCCAGAGACACCAGACACCACCATCAGGCATGTGGCATGGAGGCCTTGGTGGTTACCTATCTTGCTGAAGACATGGATCCCCTGCAATGCAACCCCTTGACCTATTGGGCAACCCACAGTCAGATGTGGTAGGATCTGGCCATAGTTGCCCAGGAACACCAATCCTGTCCACCAACCAGTGTTCCAAGTGAGAGGGTGTTCAGCATTGCTGGTGATGTTGTGACACCTTGTCTCACCTCCTTGGATCCTGGTTTAGTGGAGCAGCTGGTGTTCCTGAAGGTGAACCTCTTGCTGCTGGGGTTCTCCATCTCTACCTGCAGACGGAGTGAGTGCTGTCTTCCTCACTCTGTGCCTATTTGCTTTTTTTATTTTTTTTTTTGACAACCATTTAATGCCCCTCTCTCAGAGCTAGAGGCTGCAGTTTAATTTTTCACCAGCTAGCAAGGGAAGAATATCTCCCTGCTGACCTCCCATGCCAGGACGAACTTGGAGGTATGGACTGGGGTTCTGGGAAAGGAGGCGGCCCCAGGTCCTGGTCATGACCTAAAACTGTACCCTGCTAGGATAGGGAGGCCTGGTGGGACTGCCAGTGGCGTGGCAGCCCCAGGAAATGCCATGACCACAAACCTCCCTCGTGAAAATTGGGTAGGGGGTGCCTGAAAATTTCCAGACTCCGCACGCTTGCACAGTCCTGGCTAGGGAAAGTCCAGACCTGTAAGGTCTTTGAGAGGCCTGAGGTTTACTGGTTGCAGTGGAGTTGTGAGGCTCCAGGTGAGCTTAGCTGCTTGGGATGCCATCTGTAAAGCATGGGTCACAGTATAGGGAAGGTATGGAGCTGCAGAATGGATGTCACCCCTAGAGATCAGGGGCCTAAATGCCCTGGGTCTCCCATCTGGGTAACATCTGAATCAGTTTTCCATCAAGGTGTGGCAGGAAAAAGAGGGGTGGGTGGTTGGCGGGCCAAGATCTAACCAGCCCTGAGAAGGCCCCCTGTTACCACCCCTGCTACATTCATTCCACTCTGCCTTAACACACAAGGGAGACAACATTCTTTCGGTCAATCTGAGATCTTTCATTAGACCAACTGAATAGTTGGAGAAATATATCTTGGCAAGCTTTCGATTTTAAAAACCCTTTGTTAGGCTGAGGAAGCATCTGCAGCTGGTGTGTTTGCTCTTCCTGGATGGAATGAATAGTAAAAAAGCCAGAGGGCTGATATGCAAGAAAGCCAGTCAGTGAAAATGTAAATGGAAGCATCAGGGGGTGAGAGAGATGGTGTGTGGGATTGGGGAGGCCAGGTAGCAGCCAGATAAAAGTGGAGTGGTACCTGTGGAGTTAGATGTCAGGCAGGTTATAGTGCCATAAATTCAATGTCTATATTGAGTCCATGCGCTTTTGTATCAAAGAGGTTGATGAAGTGAATTTCTTAGGCTCGTCTGTGAAAAGTGTTTTGTAAATTCCTTTTGAAGATCAGGACTGAGAGGTTGGAAAGAGAGTGGTTTTCTTGTGAGAAGTGTGCCCCCACTGGTAATTGGGTATTTTTGTCTTTAATAGATGTCTGGTATGTGTTCATTCTAGTGCGCAGTTGTTGTTTGGTCTCTCCTAGGTATTTTCCATCAGGGCATTTGGTGCACTGGATGAGATGTATAACGTTTCTGGAGGTGCAGCTTTAAGATCCAGGAATGCTGATGGTCCTGTTGTGGAGTGTAGTAATCGTGGGGACACTGGAGATATGTTGGGAGGTTTCGCATTTCTTATCATGGCATGGTCTGGATCCATTCGGTGTGTTTTGGGCTGTAGGAGAGTTTGCTTCTGGTGATGAGGTTAGTGAGGTTTGATGCTTGTTTGAATTTACAAAACACTTTTCACAGAAGAGCCTCCAAACTTCACTTCATAAACCTACTGCATATAAAAACTCACGGACTCAATACAGACATTGGATTTATGACGCACTATAACCTGCCTGACATCTGACTCCCCATGTACTCCCCACTTTTACCTGCTACATCCCCTTCCCCCCTAGCCTCTCTCTCACTGCCTGACACCTCCATTTACATTTTCCCTGACTTTTTTGCATGCATACCAGCCTCTGGCTTCTTTGCTATTCGTTCCATCCGGGAAGAGCGCTCACATCAACTGCAGATGCTTCCTCAGCCTGAGGAAGGTTTTTAACCCCGAAAGCTTGCCAAGATATATTTCTCCAACTGTTCAGTTGGTCTAATAAAAGATATCACATCTATTTAAAGAACCTTGCCTGCCTGCTCCTTAGACCAACACTGCTACAACCAGAAACCCAGTTAACACACCCAGTTAACATGACACAAGTTTTGATTTCAACAGTTTGAGGTGTACTTTCAGAGAAGCCCCTGATCCGATCTTCTTGAAACTTGGCAGGCTTCCTGACTTCAGAAGGGGCTACCATGTGTTAATCCAATTCTGGAAAAAAAAAAAAAAAGTTACAGATATTTTAGTGATTTCCCCATTGTAGGCTATGGCCCAATCACTGCCAAATCATTTGAATCCAGTTCAACAAAATCGATTCAGGACAGTGATCCGAATCACCAAATTGAATTACAGTCCCCTGAATCGGCTGAATCCAAATCCGAATTGAATACTGGCCTTTTCACACAGGCCTAGTATCTAGTATAAGAGGGGTGATTGTGCCCGAAAGCTTGCAAAGAACTTTTTTCCAAGTGCTTGGTTGTCCTCATCTACCCAAAGAACCTTGCAAAACTACTATAACAAATTTGTATATTTTCCATATATGGAATCTAGTTATTGGGGAGTCATCTTATATTCAAGTGAATACAGTACTTCACTGCCTGGACAGTTTTTCTAGGTGGACCTGCTGATCAGAAGGGTGCAGTAGCTGTTAGACTCATACAGTTATGTATATCCAAGCTGGGTAAAATTTAAATGTAGCAAAACACCTCCAACTTTAGCACTGCTTCATTCAGGGTTGAAGTTAGAGTAGTTTTGCTACATTTGTATTGTTCCTGGCTTGTGTGCATGTAACTGAAAATGTAACCAGCTGCGGCATGGTTCAAAGCCAGAGTCCATTTTTTCCCTTTGAAGTGGCTCCAAATATATGTTTGTCCAGGTCATTTGAGTGGTTATTGTGCAGAAGGGGCTTGTTGGGTGCATAAGAAGGTCCAAGCAACAAGTTGTGTTGGGAACTAATGCTCTTGAAAAGGAAGTTTTATACAATTCCAGCAATATTGCTTCTTTAATATCATTCCAGCCCTGCACATTTTAGAACACAACTTTTGAACCTCCAAAGTACTTCTTACAGCAGCAGTATCTAGATCAAACCCCTGGAAGTGGTGTTGTCATGCATCCTTTCAGAGCAGACCTCTCAAAAATTGTGACTTCCAATCAAGCAGATTTTATCTTTAAAGCTGTGAGTTTCCTTTCCCCTGGAAAACATCAGCATTGTACAGCATTTCTTTTGTAACTGTATTTTGTAGTTAAGTATCAACCTATCTTCCTTAGAAGCACACTTCAAGAAACAGTAGCCTTGTCTCTGTGTAGTCCAATCTCCTTCATCAGTGATAACCAACATGTGGCATGGGCAGCCTGTATACATGCAGCATATGATGGGTTGACAAAGGGACAGGCAGATAAAGCAGAAAGCGGAGCAGCAGATCAGGCAGGGGAAGAGGACCGTAATGGCACTCTGGGAGTGTAGGGGGGCTAATTAGTGGCCTGCCTTGGCACTCACTGTGCTACGTGGTCATCAGTGTAAACGTTTGCCAGATTAGCAGTGAAAACTGTTTTCTCTGTTATTTCTTTCCCATCTATCTTACTTCACCATATGAGTTACAATACCACTATTAAAATGCCATAGCCAGCTGTCAGCCTTATGCATACTCTCTTCTGAGTAATGGTATGGCATAGAAATGAAACGAAATAGTTCAAAATCACAATTGAAATAAACATTAAGGTATGTCTGAATTACTGTTGTATTAAGAGATGGCACGGTATACACTAGAAGGGGATAAAAATTGGTCGGTTGCATTAATTTCTATATATTTTTATTTAAATCTTTTGATAATTGGAATTTACTGCAACTTAGAGTTTATGAAGAACTGATCTAACACCGTTTGCCTATAAAACAATAGTGATACTAAATTTATGCGTTGCTTACCTCTAAGATTCCTGTGAATGCAAGAAGAGTTGCATTGTTTTGAATTTGGGGAGAAAAATCCAAGGTCTTTGAAATGATTAGAAAATCTGTGCCAAGGCTAAGGACAACACTGCAAGTCCTTGAGACCATACGGATACTGTTTTGTCTCAATTTATATTGCTGTTATTACCATGACAAAATTAACTATTCTGAAGAGATGTGTTCTTCTTTAATGCAGTCTTTTAAAGCTTATTTTGATCTGAGAGGGTTCTTTGAGCATAAGTTATGCTTTTGAGAGAGTAACTAATGGTTTATCTGACCAAATGTGTTTTACGCAACTGCAGTGCAATTAATAACCAAATCAAAATCTAGTCCATGTTGCACTGCGCCAGCACCCGGGACACCAATGCAGCTGCTCTGTTCCAGCCAAGCCGGGCCTGTTGGTAAGGGAATGGGGGTGTATCCGGGTTCATCCCTACTCGCAGGGGGGGACCCAGGTATCTGGGGGTCCTGGCCCTGTGGGCAAGAGGGAACCCAGGCTTCCGGGGGTTCCAATCAGAACGTCCAAGTGGCCAAAAAAAGCCAATAATGTAAATTTCCCTTTTATCCGTGCTGATCCAATAGGCAACCGATAGGTTGGTGCACCTCAAATAAAGAAGCCTAGAGGCGTTGATTAAAAATAAAACTATTGAAGGGCTGTTCAGAATGGGTGGTGTTCAGTTAGTGAGCAGTGATTGAGGCAGATATCCTGTGAGGAAAATGGGTATGTGTAATAGTATCATTATCCACATGCACAAGAGGACCAAATTAAGATTGCAACAAGCTTTACTTTGACAGTTCCTAAACTTTTAATATTTTATCGCTTTGCTGCCTTACTGTTGTTACATTAGCATTTGGTGTCATTGATAATCTTAGTGCACTCGTACATGTAAACATAACTCTAAATCCCCCTGTTAGTAGCTTTTTATCTCTTATAATTTGGAGAAAAATTAGATGAACTGCTTGCCTTTTTATGAGTAACATTGGAGTCCTGCTCTGGCTCTGCCTAGCACTAGAATCCCCTGCTGTGAAAATGCTTATTTATGCCCTCCTTCCAAACTGTAGGGTAGTGAGTTACTGCAGTTTGGCATTTACAGGGAAACTTGTTTTGGCATTTACAGCGTGACAGACTCTTAACTATGAGCTTAATTGATTGCATAGGTCATGGTAAATCCAGTCTATTAAAGATGATTTGCAATAGAGAAGAGAGACTGTGCTTTTGTGGTTGCGTTGACTATGTAAATGAAGTCTGTGTAGGTTTTTTGTTGTTTTTTTTGTTTTGTTTTTGGGTTTTTTAAGAAATGTATGCCTTTAAGTGGTATCTGGAGATCTGTTTTTTGTCAAAAAAGCAAAATGCAATTACAAACCCTTTGCCAGGTCACGTTTAAATGTTGACTAAGAGCTTATCTGATCCTTTCCACACGGTTTTGTTGGGCTTCCATACATCTTTTCCTAGCCTGAAAGGTGAGGTGCCTTCCCCCTCAATATTCACTCAGTAAAACTGTAGTAAACAAATGTCTTGTTAGTGTAATCTGTCAAACATCCATTATTTTTTTTTTTTTTTCCCCTCACTTCTGTCATTAAACAATCTTAAGACTTCTGAGTCTGGATGTAGGCAATGTAAGTTCACAAGGAGGTCAGCAATTTAAATATGTCATGGTCCATCAGTGAAGTAACTTTAGCTCTTGTGTACATTCATTTTGGTTTACTCGCTCGCTCAGGCTTAAAATATCCGCTGATGCCTTTGAGAGACTGGGGCAAAGGATATCATCACATGACTCTGAATTTCTGTTCAAAGTGAAATGCTAAGAGGTCTTTGGATCACAAATAGTAACAAAGCAAGTGTTGGAGCATTAGTATTATGCACTGGAACGAGATAACATCTAACATTACAGTTTGGCGTCGATTAGAGAGACAAGTTGTTTGTAGAATTTTTAAAGGACTTTCCCTTACAGATGCATTTAGGTTTTTGCTCCAAAATATCATGCAAATTATATTAAATTAACCACATGAAAAAACAAAACTCATTTTTCACTAGATTTAGTGGGTACTACTACACGTGTGCTTTACTGTGGAGTTGACTAATTAGCTCTGCAGTAAAGCGTTGCTGTCTGCATGTGCATTAGTATTAGGGCACAGTAAACTAACATCGCTGTGGAATAGTCGCGGAGACATACTATCCTACAGCAGAGTTAATTAATCGCGTGGCGGTGTTTGCAAACTTAACAGCGCTGATGTTGTGCATCACCCTTGAAAAGCTCTCTCGGCACCCCTGAATCACTGGTCTAAAGAAATAAGTATAGATGTAGAATTTAAGCACAAAAGTTAGGATAGAGAAAACCCTATAGAAAATAGTGTATGGTATGTTTTTAGAGTCTAACTTTAAGTGCACAAGAGAGATTTTTTGATTTAAGTAGGAATTTGGTGCAGCAATGGGTTATGTATCCTTTAGGAGTAAATGCTTGAAATTTAAACTACTATACCATATAGCTAAATTATAAATAATTTACCTTCTCCAACACAAGTAAGAGCAAAGTTATAAAGGGAAAAAAAAAACCCAGCTGCTTTGTGTGACTTCTACTTTTGAAGCAGAAGAAAGAGAATTAAATGTACAGTACAATCTTCTGCTTAAAAATAGTCCTGATAGTTTTATATTGGCTTATCCAATTCCTTGCAAATTTCATATTCCACTTAGAACTGCATGTTAAAACTGTGACAGAAGATGAGCCTTAAGGGGAGGCCTAGTTTTGTCTTTTTGGGACTCGCTCGTTTAGTTAAGATTCAATACTGCCTGCAAAATGGCAAACTTTTTGAAGTGTGATTATTGGCACTGGACTGGGAGGTTGGTTTGAAGATTAGAAAGCCAGATTCCTGCTTTAATATGAGTTTTTTGTGAGGAACTTCGCAAGCTCCCTGAAAAGGGTTTCTCTGCGCTTATAGTCTCACTGGAGGGGAGAACTGTGGGTGTAGATGGGTAAAATGGGTGCAGCTGCTTAGCCCATTGATATAATGTGGCAGGTGCCACTATGATTTCCATGCAGAGCAGAAACAAAACAAATCACATGTTCTTACAGTATTTTGTTACTGCCTTATGGTGCTCTTATCTTTGTGTTGGGCAGCTTTTAGTTGAACAACAAAAAAGCAGCTAATACATAGCTATATTAGTTATGTTACAGCTAAGAAGTATTGATGTTGACTAAGGAAGTGGTTCTTACATAGTTGAAATTTTAAAACAATTTTATATGAGAGTTTTTTTTTCTTTCTTCCTTTCTCAGGTTCGATGGATGATGTACTGGATTGTGTTCGCTCTTTATAGCGTTATTGAAACAATAGCAGACCTAATGGTTTCATGGTAAGATTTTGCTTAGTCTAAAACTTGGGCTATAATCGTATTTATTTATGATATGTTACCTACTCTGTGAAATGATACAGTTCACGTAGGAGAAAGCTAGCATCCTATAAAAGAAACAAAACAAAATAAAAGAAGTATATGCAGAAAACCACTGATAGCTTTATCTGTATTGCTTTTGATAGTTTTGTCAACTACAAACCAAAGGATAAATTGTATATAAATTTTAATTTATGGAGTTGGCTACAAATAGCCAATACTTTTTTTTTTTAAATCTGAGCATTTTAGGAACTCAAGCCAAAATGTGGTACCAGTTACTTTTGCAAGGCCTTGTACTTTACGCTGAATTTAGCACCTACCTTCTTGTCCCAGTGCTTGAACTCCCAGCTGCTTTTATTTATTCATTTATTTTTAACTCTGTCGTGTGCAGGCTTCCATTGTATTATGAATTGAAGATTGCTTTTGTTGTATGGCTGCTTTCTCCGTATACTAGAGGGGCAAGTTTAATCTATAGAAAATTTCTCCATCCTCTACTTTCTTCCAAAGAGCGGGTATGAAAATTTATAAATATTATACACCTTCCAGAATTAAATCTTCTGTTTAAAATGTTTCTGACTGATACTCTTAATAGAAACATTTTCTTACAAATCTTAATAACTTTGACTCACCTGGATTGTGTGTGTAATAAATCTGTCTGTGGCTTCTGTGATTTTGGTTTTAGGAGATTGATGAATACATTGTGCAAGCCAAAGAACGAGGTTATGAGACCATGGTGAATTTTGGGAGGCAAGGTTTAAATTTGGCAGCTACTGCTGCAGTTACTGCTGCAGTAAAGGTAAATTTTACTTTTTTTATACTTGCTGTTCAATGAAAATATTGTAGACAAAACAGTAGTAGTATTGGGTACTAACCCCTTGTTTAACTGAAAGTATTTCTTCTTAAAGTGATTGCTTTTATACTGTGTATATTATACAATGAGTAATATGTAATTTAGATAGTGGAGATCAGCTTAGCATGGTAATTCACAAGATGCACTACAATTGTTTGTGGAAACTATTAATGTAAGATGACCATTCTTTCTTTCTCTGTCTTTGCGCTTTCGTGGTGGTAATCTCACTGTTTATAGGATCTCTGGCTTCTTTCTGCTGTTTTCCTTCAATCAAGTTGAGGTAACTGCATTTACAAAATAAGGCATGAAATATTACTACTGCAGATAAAAGTTGAATCTTAACACAATTAATTCCTAGGTGTTTTCAGTTGTGGGGGATCTAGTTATTAATGTACTATGTGAGAGCTTGCATCAGCTGTTTTGCATATTTTAATTTTGAGTGGTGTATTTAATATTAAACACTATAGCATAATAATTAGCAATAGCACTTACTTAGCTATGTGCTTGTCTGCTGTAATTTAACTGACATTTGACAGGCACTTCTCCAAAATATTTGATCAAAAAGGCTGGCAATCTAGCCAGTCAGGAAAACTTAAGGTTTCTAACTGATGAAGCAAATATGGGAACAGCTTGTATGCTTCAAAGATGTTTTGGTTTGCCATAGAGATGGGAGAAGTAGACCTAACCATTTTAGTACTTTTTTTTTTTTGCTAAAGTAAAAACAGAGAAAAGTAGCATTAGGAATTTGTCCCAAATTTGTAATTGGCCAACAGCTTTACTGACATCCTGATATCAGGCCTAGTTGCATTCCAAGAACAAGCAAAACTAATATGTTTATATAATAATGGAACTGAAACAGTTTACAAACTAAATAACCTGAAAAATAATATATTGAAACAACAAGATGCCAAAATGACATCACAGCTCATCTGTAAGGTACTGTTGCTTGGAAGCAAACTTGAGTATTGGGAAGCTGGATGTGGTGACTGCAAAGCTAGGCTTCTCTTAAAGGGTCTCTCAGCATTAAGTCATTTTAAAGAACTGTCTGTCTTAATGCCTTAGATGGAGGTGCTTTAGGGTCTTTTTTAACAATTTGCCTCGTCTGACTTGGTGCCCTTTTTTGATAATGCAAGCAGTGTCACTTTTTTCTGATTTTTATACACTTAGCACATGCTGCTCTATATGGAATGTACAAGGAATGTGTGAGAGTTTGTTAGAATAACTTATTAAATGTTTGTATTGGCCTGATATGTAAAGGTTTATATAATCATTTGTAGTCACACCAGTCTAAATGTTGGGATATCTTTAACCTACGTTAAAGCATGGGCAATTGGTTCAGTGGTCTTTGACATGATGCCATTTAATCAGATGACTAAAAGAGTGTAATCTGTTGCTGTCTTCACATTCAAAACACCTTTTGTGTCACAGCCTATATATCATTTGTTTAAGCAATACCAAGTAAAATGGATTAATACAGTTATTGTTTATCTTACAGTTGAAGTTAATGAAAGAGGTGTCAGCCTTTTTAAATCCCTTAATTTAAAAAAAAACAACATATTTTTTCAATTATTTTTTGTTCAAAAAATCTTATTTCAATGGTATAATATGCATCATCAAGAGTGGGATTGTGCAAAAAAAGTAAGTACTCAAGTGTAGGACTTGAAGTTGCTTTTCAACAAGCATGATTTTTCCCCCTTAAATATTGCAGCTGCTTTTTGGCAGAAAATTCCATTTTTCATTTGGTGCAGTATGTTTGGAAAGGTAAGGTGATCGCCTTCAGCAATATAGGGTACAGACAGAAGTGGCAACTTTCTCCCGATCTCACCACAGAAAACAGTTTATAGCTGTGACCAAACACAAGTGCATGGCTGCAAACAGCTTAAAAAATGGTCAGTCTGGTGAAAATCTGTCCCCTCGTTCCATGAGAGATCAGATAAAGACATTTCAAAATGTAGTGTCTTGTAACTTGTCTCTGCTGAGCTCCCAGCCTGTCGCTGTTTTCAAAATGGGAGGGAGGAGAGAGAGCCAAGGGAGTTCAGTGTAAGGGTTTTTCAGCTACCCCCTCCCCAAGGGTGGGGTGGGTGTATTGGAACCCCTGCAAGGTGGGTTCCCATACCAAGGTGAGGGATCCAATTCACCCACTGCACTGTTCAGCACCAGTTGGGGGGAACCCCAAGAACAAGCTCGCTCCCCTGTCTTTCCCTCCTCCCATTCTGAAAACAGCAAGCACTGGCAGAGAGCCCTGGCTCTTGGTATGGGAACCTTGCTGCAGGCTCCCAACTGCAGCGAGATTCTCCTCCCCCCTGGAACCAGCAGTGAACTTCTGTTTGGTCTGGGGTGGTGTTGTAATTCAGAACACTTTGTAGAAATCGTTCTAAGTTATAGCTGGGAGCTGCACTTCTGTGTGCACTTCGTTGCTTTGTCTTGTATCTAGCTGGCCACCAGTGACTGCATCATATAAATCAGGCTTGTCCAACATACGGGCCACCATGCAGCCCTCCATGCTGTTTTCTGAGGCCTGAGGTGCTGCGACCGGAGACGAACATAAACACTGTACTTTTGTTTTGGGGGTGTGATGTGATACCGCTTCCTGTGAGGTCTTTGAATATGGCTTGCCGGCCCACTGGGTGATAAAAAGTTCATGATCCAGCCCCACATTCAAAAAGGTTGGACACCCCTGATATAAATTCTAATTACTGCTAAAGAAAATTTGTAAGACTTGTAATCTGCAGGTATATTCAGATGCACCCATTTTGCTCTTCTTTAAGGAACAAATACCTTTTGCCTGAATGTCTTGGTTGGTTTGGGATCTCAATGCTGTTCAGCTGTGATTGACAAGAATCGTCATTCTGTTTGTAATTGTTTATGTAGACTTGTGAATATCTGTCAGCAAGTGGAGATGATGCTCACTTTCCTTAGTAACTTTTTACTTTGTATATAAAGATCTCACTGACTTTTCTCCCAGGTCATCTGATCTGTGCCTCCAGCAGATGAATCTGAAGGTCACAGCCTGAGTTTCAAAAAATGTTTCTGGGACTGGGACAACCTGTACTATGTAACTATCCACAGCTGTGTTGGAGGTACAGGAGGCATAGGAGATGGTTGTCAGATTGTTGTTCTGTCTGGTGGTTTGTCAGATGATAGATTACACACATTTGCCTCCCATTGGCTACCCAGGAAAATCCCCAGAGGACAATGCCAGGGCAGCAGTACAAGTAGGAACTGGGGAGTCTTTCTCAAGAGGTGTGCAAAATCATGTGGATACCAACTACAGTCAAAGGGAATGTTTCCCTTGAAGCATGTTACAGAAGCAGTCTGCCATGAGATCATTTTGAGTTATTCAGCACCTTGCCACATGGCATTATAGCGCATTAGGGAGGCCCTTTGTTTTAGTTGTGGTAAACAGTCCAATATGGTTTATATGCTGCCCAGATTGACTTTGCAACTTGTTGAGGTTTTTGTGGCAAACTTTTGCTTTCAGGAGTTGGCAGAATTGTAAAAATCTGGAGTTGTAACTTTTAATGTAAGGGGCATTCAAGGTTCTGAGGGAACTGGAATCCTCTCCTGCAGGCAACTGTACTTTATCTATCTAATATTCAAAACTGTTCACTTGAAAAAAGGGCAATATCATTTTGTCTGCATAGGTGCCTTATTTACTTGAATATAACATGAGCATGGGGGCAGGGGGCAGGAGCCCCTTGTTTTACATTCACATACAAGTAAATACCCCATGAAATACATTGTCTATCATTAAATGGCTGCCAAAAACAGCATGTGCTCAGTAATGGAAATCAACTGTAAAGCTGATTTAAATGCAGCCAACACTGAGCATGACTATAAAACACATGGCCCATATGGGGCAAACATACTGACAGTAACCTTTTATAAAAAAAAAATAAAAACACACTTAGCATCCTACACTTTGCTACACATATTGAGCATCCTTGTTTTACTGAGACTTCATGTCACAGAAACAGCTGCATATCAAAAACATACAACTACATACATTGAACCCTTAAACAACGTACATTAACTTCCCACAAAAAACAAACCTTTACAGAAATCTTTTTGTTGTACAGAACCCTGTGGGAAAACTGTTACCTCAGTAACTACCTGAAACTCTGTGTCCTTCCCATCAGTCCTCTCTGTTAGTTTTGTGAAATAAGTGTGTCTAATCCTTTTTCCTCTGCTTTTTCTCTGTTTCTTCCTCTCTGCTCTCTTTCCCTGTAGTATTCAAATCCACCCTGGAATAATTGGCAGTAGCACAGCCTTAAATGCCACCACTTTTCCAGGAAAGGACAATGTCCTTCCAGACCATAACCTAAGTATTTGCTGTATGCTTGCAGTCGCCTTTTCCCATGCTATAGTACTTTCCCCCTCAGCATCAATTGGGATCCCTAGCACTCTGATTTCTTTCTCTTGATGGTACAACTTCAAGTTCCTCCAGTTTCCCCACTCCCATTATGGTGCTTTTCACTCTGTTTAGTTTAGTCCCCATCACTTCTTCATACTCCGGCACATGCTTTAGCACCCTTTCCATTGAAAGTCTATCTCTAACTACTACATTTTATATCATCAATGTATAGTGCTCATTTAACCTCCCGTCTTCCTGGTGTCTTTACTCCACTTGCGACCTTGTCCTTTCGTATTCTTTGAGCTAACGGTTCCATGCTGCACACAAATAGTAGTAGTGGTGACAAGGGGGCATCCTTCTCAATCCTGTATGGATTTTAAAGGCCCTGCTTAGGTACCCATTGATTTGGACTTAACTCTCTGCTTTTCTATACAATAACCTTATCCACCATATACATTTCTCTGGGAAACCCATTTTTCATAGCACTAAGAATATGTGTACTCATGATCCACTCTGTCATATGCTTTTTCTAAATCTAGAACGGTTTGTTTTCCACTCTTGGATGTGGAACAGTGCATCTCTGATCACTTCGGAGGTCCTTCTACCTGGTACTGCATGTACTTGATCTTTGTGTATTATCTTCTGGAGACTTTTTTTCATCCTCAAAGCCAGAGTCTTGTCTGTTAACTCCACAGTCCATATTAAGGAGTATAATCAGTCTCTAGTTTTTCAGGAGTTACCTCTTCAAGAAAGGGAAGAAGGAAGAGCACAACGTTTCTTGTAAAATCTTTTTCTGCGTCTCCTGTTTCTGCTATTTCCTTGAAAGCATCCACTATATCCCTCCCTACTCATGCCCAAAACTTCCCTTAAAATTCCACAGGCAGCCCATCTGCTTCTGGTTGTTTTCCTCTTGAAGGTTTTTAAACACTCCTCCAATTCCTTTAAGTTTATCTTTTCTTCTGTTTTCTTTGCTGCTTCCTCCTCTACTTTCTTTTCAGTATATTTGAAGAAATCCTTCATCTGCTTCCTGTCTGTTTCCTTCTTCTGGTATAGCTCTTTTTGTAAAATCTTGTCACCTCTACCACCTTCTCCTGCTTTTCCACCCAGGTACCACTGTCTTCCTGCACTGCTTTAAGCTCTCCTTTTTCTGCTTTCACTTTGGCCAAAAAATATTGGGACCTTTCTTTGTTTTGTCCCACACAGGGTGCTTGTACTAAGAACACTTTTTCTCATTTTTCTTTTAAACCAGCTTTCTAACTATTGCCTTGTTTCTTCTAGGTCTTCCTGTACCTGTCTTCCTTCTGTGGTTTTCTTTAGTAGCTCCTGCATCTTTGTTTGTAGCTCTCTTAGTTCTTTTGTTCTTTTCTCTGCACATCTCCAGCCTTTCTTCCTGAAGAATTCTCCCATCCTCCTCTTCACCATCATCCACCATTCTGTGGTACTTCTGAAATATTTCTTCAGTGTTTGCCAACGTTCATGCTGTCTTGTGTATGCTTGACATCTTTTCATCCTGTAACAGCTGCACATTTAACTTCCACAGCCCCTTCCCTCTCATGGGGCTCTTTCCGAGTTTTCATTTCCACCTTCAGCATCCGGTGATCACTAAAAGCCATGTGTCTTTCTTCCTTATCCTTGTTTCTTTTGATACGAACACAAACTCAGTTCTCAGTTGTCTTTCCACTGGGGTCTGTTCTAGTGAAAACTTTCTCCCTTGCCCACACAGCTCTTAGCGATTCTTTTTTTATTATATTTGTCAGCAGTCTGGATGAGCTATCCAAGCTCTATTTCCTCCTTCCTCTGTTCTGTCATCCATTTTGATTGTACAATTAAAATCTCCCACGGTTGTGCACTGTCTCCCTCTGATCACATAAACTGCTAGCTTTCTAAGCAGCACATTCCTTCTCTCCCTTTCTGGTGATGCACATGCATTGAGCATATCTAGTTCTGTTTCCCCCGACTGGTTAGTATCATTCGTAATAATCTGCCACTGATGACTCTTTCTACCTGCTTTGCTCTCAGCTCTGGGTTCCTGAATAATATTGCTACCTCTGCCACTTTGTTTATATTAGTCCCTGACCACCAAGATATGGTCCCCATCTTCACCTTTTCTCAAAGTGTTTATAATCCCTCTCTCCTGGTATACCATGTTGTAAGCAGATTATTTGCCCTTACTTGATTCAACACTGGTTCAGTCTGTTCCCATGTTTTCCTTGTTCAGATACTACTGATGTTAAGCGAAACTATTGTCTATGGCATTTATGCTTGTTTTAAAATGAGTGTGCCTGCCCCTTTAAGGTGTGTCTGCTGCTGCTCAGGGTGGTAGACTGCTTCTCCTCCCTCTGTTGCATTCCTGTAGCATTTGTAAGCTGCCAGATTGTTTTCGTGTTTAGGAAGGCTTGCATATCCCTGCCTCCCTGCTGCTTCCCGCCATCTGGTCTCCGCTCTTGGACTGGAGCTCAGAGGCATTAGGTTTCCCTCATTATCAGGTTTCTTCTTCCTGATCTTCAGCCCTTCTTTCTTTTTCCTGGCCTGTCTCTCTGGTTCTTTTTCTTGCTCCATCTCTGCTTCTGTTGTCCCCACCCCCACCCCCAAGCTGTTTTCTATAACTGCCTTTCTTTCCATTCCAGCTCCTATCTCCTCCTGTGCTGCCTCATTTGCAGATGTTTCTCCCGCCTGAAGGGTTTCTTCCACTGTTTCTACCTTGGTGGCCAACCCCTCCTCTCCTCTGCTGGGTTTTGCTGTTCCTCAGGAGGTCTGACTACACTTACAAAGACTTTGGGGCACCTACAATACAAATGTCCCTCTTTATAAATAGTGCATTTTAGGGACTCTATGCTCCTCTATGCTCCATCTCTTTATATCTGTGGCACACCACGAGGGGACAGCGCGCGGACAGGTGTCTGACTTATCTGCAATTGCTGCACCATTTTGGTTGCCCGTGGGTGCATTATAAAAACCCTGGTGTGCCTCAGTCTGGATCACTGGAAGGAGCAGCACCCTACTTGGACTCCACTTGTTTGCTTGTAAAACTACTTGTGCCCTTCGAGATCCTGCCCAGATACTGTATCTGTCCCTTACTTTCTCTGCTAACATTACCCTTTGGACATATTTTTCCATCCATCTTTCTATGTCTTCTGCCTCTAGTAAATCTGTGTACATTCAAACTATAATCAGTCTTTCTCTTGACTTTTCCCTGCTATGAACTTTATCTGTCTTAATTCCTTCATCCCATATTCCTTTTCATATTTCTTCCAAAAGTTCTCATAACCTTCTCCATCCTGGTAAGTCAATTCCTAAGCCTTTTGATTCAAGAAAGCAGTCAGGCTGGTGAGATGCTCCTCCAAAATCTCAAACAGTACCTTTTTCCAGGAAATCGTATCTGTTCATCATCGACCCTGTCCGTCTCCTACTGCTGGTTAAAGTTGCCTTTATCAGCAGCCCCTTCTCTCTAGCTTCTCTTGGTGCCTGTTCTATATTGTCCCACTGCGCCACTCCCAGTGGGTTGGCCTGCTGTCATGCTCCCACCATCCTCTGCTTTTCGCCTGTATTTTCTCTTGCTGCTCCCGCTCTCCTCTGCTCTTGTCTTCTTTCTGGCATCATCATTGCTGCCTCTGTCATTGCTCCTGCTGTCACTTCCTTTCTTCCTTCTCTACCTTCATCCACTCTCCATCTGTCTCTAGATCTTCATTTCCACTCTTTAAAACTTTTTCCACCTCATGCTTACTTGCCTACCACTGCCATTGTTTTTAACTTTGGGTTTCTTCCTCATTATACCCCAAAGCTCTATTGATCCCTGTCTTTCTGCCTTTAAGGCATTGATCAGGTTTTCAGTGCTGATGGGAACCTTCCCTTTTTCTTTCTTTCTTCCTTTCAAGATGGCCACTGACAGGTGAAACCCTTCTGAGCTCCTGCAGCTCGGGTGCCTTTTGTGTGTTCCCTGCACTCCGTGCCCCCCTTCTCCTGTCCCCACCCCCCAAAAAACCTTGCCTCTACCCACCCTGTCCCTGGGGACCCCCTTCCCCCCCGGCTTTCTGAGCGTTTTTTCCCTGGGCTCTGGCAGCCTCGGTTGCCTCTGCCCCTCCCCCACCTCTGCCTGAGTTCTCCCTGTGATTCCTGCTGCCTCCCTCCCCCAGGGCCCCTTACCTTGGTCCCTGCCATCTCCCCCTGCCTTGGGGCTTGCCCTGAGCCCCCTGCAGGGTTGCTCTGCCCCCCCTCAGGCCGATTTTGGGGCATTTTGAGCCCCCTCCCAGCCCCAGTCCCTGGGGTCAGTGTGAGGCTTTTCTTTTTTTTTCCCTCCTGGGAGGGAGTTAACCCTCTCCTCCGGGATGCCTGCCAGCAGCCAAGGCACTTGGCATGGGGATGTTTCTGCAGACCTTCCCCTCAGCCATGGCATGCGGGTGCATGCCCCTCTCCACGTCACGGTGGAGGACTGCGCCGGAGCTCTGGTGGACCTGCTGGGACGCCGGAGCGTCCGGTATGCCTCCCAGGTCAATTCGGTGCCCATTAGCTATCTGAGCTCTCCCAACCTGGTGAGGGAGATGTGTGCGGCGGGGCTGGAAGTCTCAGGGGTCCACCACTTGCTCACGCCCCTGGAGACCCTGGCAGTGCGGGTGGTGGCCTCCAACGTGCCCCCGCACCTGTCAGACTGGGACCTCACCAACGCGGTCGAGCGCTACGGTGTCCTCACCAGCCCCTGGCGCAGGCTGACCATGGGGAGTAGGGACCCCAAGCTGAGGCAGATCCTGTCCTTCCGGAGGCAAGCATTCATGCTCCTCAAAGGGGACACTCAGAAACTGCCTCCCTCCTTGACTTTTGCCTCGCAAGGGAGGTCCTACGTGGTGTATTTCTCCTTGGGTGGGAATTCCTGCCGCCGCTGCGGCGGCAGCTCCCACCTAACTGCCCAGTGCCCGTTTGGGCAGTCGGCCGAGGCACTGGCTGCTGCGCCCGCCCAGGAGGATGGTGCATTCACCTCGGGTGCGGGACCCTCATCAAAAGGTGGGGTTGGGAGACCTGCCAAGCCCCCCTCCGCCCCTGCTCCATTGGAGGGGCTCGACCCCTCTGGCAGTGGCATGCCACCCAGGGGGGGGCCTGGGACATCCTCCCAAGTTTCTCCCGCCCCTGTCGTAGCGGATGCCCCTTCCGGTGGAGGGGCTGGGGAGTCCTCCCAGTCCCTTCCTGTCCCAGTTCTCCCCGGGGTGGCTAGTCTCGGGCGCTGGGCCCCCGTCAGGTGGAGCACCCGAGACCCACCCCCCCTCCACCCCTGCCCCAACCGAGGTGGTGGACCTGGAGGTGGCGACACCCAAGCAGCCTGGCCCACCCCCTACGGGGGAGGTGCCAGCTACTCCCCAAAAAGCAAAGAACAAGAAAAAAGGAGTGTCTAAAGGAGCTCCTGCCCCTTCGGGGCCTGTCTCGGACAGCACCAGGGAGAAGGCAGCCAGGGAACCTGAGCCCGCTCTGCCTGCCCCCCCCCCCCCCCCCCCCCCCCCCCCCCGGAAACCCTGCCACCTCTGGCCACGACTGAGAGTGTCTCGGAGATGTCTGGCAACCTCTCACCCCCGTCCCAGCCAGTGGGGCCTGTGAGCGGCAAGGCAGGGGGAGAGTGCCTGCCTCTCGAGCAGCGGCAGGCAGGAGAGAGACGGCGGAGGGTCTTGCCACCCCATCGCCCGCTCCCTTGCCTGCCGGGGCCGATGAGGAGGAGGAGATGGAGTGCCTGCCCTCTGAGCGCCGCAAGCGGCCCCGGGAGCGGGACGACATCTGCCCCCCAAAGCGGATGGAGATCGATCTCCCCGAGACGGTCCTCGACCCAGATAGAGAAGGGGGCCTGCTAGGGAGCCTGGCTATTGAGGGCACTTTCACCAGTCTTACCGGGAAGTCCCCTCCCAGGGTACAGCTCCGCCGGTTCTCGGTCGGCAGTATCCACCTCCTTCTGGAGAAACCCCCCTGGGTGGCCCCCAGCTATGGAGGTCTCCTCAACCTCTTGGACCAGACCAAGGGCCAGAGGAACGTGGCCGAGAGTATCCGGCAATGGTGCCCAGACCCCGCGTGGTTTGTCCGCGCCGCTAGCGATGCGGCGAGGCTTGTGCGCCGGGACCCGGGCATGCGTCAGCATGTCTTCCGGCTCGAGAAGCTGGTGACCCGGGTGAGGGAGGTGTGGGGCTGAGGCGGGCTCGCGGAATAGGGCAGGGCAGCGCTAGGCCTTTCCCCTGTCTCCGCGGTTTTTCTGCCCGGCGTCCGTCACCTTCTTTCCCACCGATACCCTGCCTACCCTTCCTCCCTCTTCTCCTGTTCATGGCAGTTACCACAATTGCCTCGCTCAACACCAATGGCTGCAGAGACCCGGTGAAGCGGACGGCCGTCCTGGAGGGCCTGCAGCAGAAGCGCCTGGCGATTAGCCTTCCTCCAGGAGACGCACAGCGACGCATACGTTCAAGCCAACTGGCACGCCGCCTGGAGAGGCCGCTTGTTCCTGAGCCACGGCACCAACCTCAGCGTAGGAGTGGCGACCCTTCTTTCGCCGCAGCTGCGGTACAACTCAGCGGTGGCACGAGAGGTCATCCCCGGCCGGCTGCTGACCGTCCACGTCACCCTGGCACACCAGAGCCTGCTTCTCATCAACGTCTACGCGCCCACCGACGGGAGAGAGAGGGTCGCCTTCCTAGAGACCCTGGGCAACCTCCTGCGTGATGCCAGCGAGAAGGACGACCTGCTCCTCATGGGCGGGGATTTCAACTGTACCGTCAACACGCTGCTAGACCAGACGGGGCCGGAACCGCACCTGCCTTCGGCCTGCAAGCTGCGGACTGTGCTGGAGGCGGCAGACCTCGTTGACTCCTGGCGGGTCCTCCACGCTGATGCGCGACAATACACCTGGGCAAAGATGAGTGCCAGCAGGCTCACCGTGGCCCGCCTCGACCACCTCTACATCGGCCAGCACCACTTGCCGTTGCTGCGCGGCAGCTGCATCGTTCCATCGGGCCTCTTGGACCACGCCTACGTCTGCTGTGAGCTGAGCCTGCCTGGCAGAGCACGCACGCAGGCCCCTTACTGGTGCCTCAACGTCAGCCTGCTGTAGGACACCCGCTTCAGCGACTGCTTCGCCCACCTCTGGAGGAGCTGGGAGGCGGCGCGAGCAGACTACCCCTCCTGGCGCCCGTGGTGGTGTGGGGAAGGTCCAGATCCAGGCGTTCTGCCAGCAGTACAACCAACTGGCGGTGAGTGAGCTCTGCCGCCACACCCAGGAGCTGGAGGAGGACGTGGCGGAGCTCGAGGCGGCCCTGCTCCGTGCGGGCAACGACGCGACGCTCCTCGAGAGCCTCCGCTCCCTCAAGAAATGCTTGCGAGAGCTGGCGGAGGGCACGGCCCACGGCGCGCAGGTCCGTGCCTGCTGCCAGGAGCTGGCAGCGGGTCGATGCCCCGACCAGCTGCTGCTTTGGCCTGGAGAGGCAGCGGGCCGCGGCCAAGACGCTGGACCACCTCAAGACCCCGGAGGGCTGACTGCTCACGGACCTGGGCGAAGTGCGGGAGCATGCCGTCGCCTTCTACCGGGACTTGTTTGCGGATGAGCCCGTCTGTCCGCGGGCCGCCCAAGAGCTGCATCGGGACCTGCTGCACCTGGGCGCTTCTCAGGCTGAGGCCCTGGAGCGTGAACTCTCCCTGGCGGAGCTGGAGGCCGTGGTGGGGGGGCTCGCCTCGGGCAGGGCCCCGGGCCTGGACGGCCTGCCCGCAGAATTTTACAGAGCCTTCTGGCCCCTCCTCGGACCCAGCCTCCTCCGCGTCTTCTGCGAGAGCCTTGCCGACGGGACCCTGCCGACCAGCTGCCGCCGGGCCGTGCTCACCCTGCTGCCCAAGAAGGAGGACCTCCGCTGCCTGAAGAACTGGTGGCCCGTCTCCCTCCTGTGCGCCGACTACAAGATCCTGGCCAAGGTGCTGGCGAACCGTCTCCTCACCGTCGTGGCCTCCGTCATCGGGCCCGAGCAGAGCTACTGTGTGCCGGGCAGGACCATCCAGGACAACTTGTTCCTGCTGCGTGACCTGCTCACAGCCGCGGAGCTTTTTGGCCTGGACGTTGGCATGCTCTCCCTGGACCAGGAGAAGGCCTTCGACTGTGTCGACCACTGGTACCTGCTTGGCACCCTCGAGGCCTTTGGCTTCGGGCCGCTCTTCACCGCGGCGCTCCGGGTCCTGTACCACGACGCCTCGGGCCTGCTCAAGGTGAACGGCGCGCTGTGCTCCCCGTTCCCCATGCGTCGCGGCATACGCCAGGGCTGCCCCCTGTCGGGCATGCTGTACGCCCTGGCCGTCGAACCACTGCTGCACGCTCTGCGACGTCGCCTGACCGGCCTCGCCTTGCCACTGGCGCCGGGCCCCGCCACCGGCCCCCTGCTCCGGCTGATGGCGTACGCGGACGACGTGACTGTCTTCCTGGGCAGCCAGGAGGACGTGCGGGCCCTGGTGGACTTCCAACTCACCTACGAGCTCGCCGCCCCGGCCCGCATCAATTGGGGCAAGAGCGACGCCTTCCTGCTGGGGACGTGGGCCGGCATGCTGCCTCTGGACCTGCCGGGAGGCCTCGCCTGGCTCCGGGAAGGCCTCAAAGCCCTGGGCGTGTTCCTGGGGCCACCGGCCTTTGCGACCCGCAACTGGGAGGACCTGGAGGAGGGAGTGGAGGCCCGCCTGCAGCGCTGGCGCCTGCCCGCCCTCTCTTACCGCGGCCGGGTCCTCGTTGCCAACAACCTGGCGGCGGCCACCCTGTGGCACCGCTGCGCGGTGCTGGACCCTCTGCCGGAGCTCCTGGAGAGAGTGCAGCGGCTCCTGGTCAACTTCCTGTGGGACGGACGCCACTGGCTGCCCCGAGCTGCCCTCTACCTGCCCACCGGGGAAGGGGGCCAAGGCCTGATCGACCTGGCCAGCCGGGTGGCCGCCTACCGGCTGCAGGCCCTCCAGCGGCTCCTGTACGCCGACGGCCACCTCCCGTGGCGGCAGCTGGCGTGCCGGTTCCTGCGGCGAGTGGGGGGCCTCGGCTTTGACCGGGAGCTGTTTCTGCTGGACCTCACTTTCCTGAACGGGGCGGTCCTTCCCCCGTTCTACCGCAGCATGGTGTGGGCCTGGCGGGCGGCCTTCCATCTCTGCCCCCAGGCCAGGCGCCTGCGGTTCCCGCACCTGCTTCGGGAGCCTCTGGTCTACAATCTGGCCCTGCAGCGTGTCACGCCGAGCCTGGCCTCCGCCAGCCTCGCGGCAGCCCTCATCGAGGCGCGCACCACCCGCCTGGAGCACCTCCTGGACCCTGCTTGGTCGGCGTGGCTGTCCCCTGAAGCCCCGGCTGCCTGGCTGGCGCTGCGCTCCGTCTGCACCGCGGGCCGGCTTCTGCGGACCGTCAGGGGCGCCCTCCCGGCGGAAGCAGCGACCGCCCTGGAAGTCCATCTCTAGGCTCGCCGGACTCTCCCCACCTCGGCCGCCGCGCACGACGCCTTCCCACTGCTGCCTGTCATCCCAGCGGTACCCGGCGAGCTGGCCGAGCGGCCCAACACGCTGCTCAGGCTCCCGGTGCCCCCCAGCAGCAATACGGGCTGCCCTTTTGGCACCCTGCCCCGCAAGGGCCTCTACATGTGGGTGGTGCGCACCCGGCATGCCCAGGTGCTGGCCAGCTGCCGTGACGCCACGTGGCAGCGGCGCCTGGTGCGGCCCGGGACCCCAGCGTGGCGCACGCTGTATAAGGCGCCCACCGCCAAGAAGACCGGCCACCTGCAATGGCGGCTCGTGCACGGCATCCTGGCCACCAGCACCTTTGTTCGCCACCTGGACCCGGTGGCCTCGGCGGCCTGCCCCTTCTGCCCGGGAGTGCCGGACGAGGACATTTTCCACGCGTTCCTCGATTGCCCCCAGCTGCAGGCGCTCTTTGCTACCCTGGGTGCGCTGCTTCGGGCACTGGGCCGGGACTTCTCTGAGGACGTCTACGTCCACTCCTTACCCTACCGGGCAGCGGAGAGGGCCGTGGTCAGCCTGGCCAACTTCCTGCTGGGCCAGGCCAAGATGGCCACCCTGAAGAGCCGGCGAAACCGGCTCACCGGGACCGGGATGGTCGACGCCCTGCAGCTCTTACGTCTGCTGGTGCGGGCCCGCCTCTCGCTCGAGTTTGAGCACGCGGTCCTGCGGCGGACGGTGCCCACCTTCGAGGAACGCTGGGCCCTCGAGGGGGTGCTCTGCCGAGTCAAGGTGGGGCGCCTGCTCCTTGCCCTGTAACACCCCCGGCTGCTCAAGCTGCGGCGATGCGTCCAGCAGGCTGAGGCCTTGGACTTTGCTTCATGCGGGTCGAGCCCTGAGGCCCCCCATGGGTGTCCCTGCTGGCAGAAATGTAAATATGTAAATAGACCTTTGGCTCGCTATGGTTTTTTAGTCTATTTTCCGTATGTATTTTGTCCAAGAGGGGCATTTTAATACCCCTTTAAAGTGTCAAATGCATTTGTAAGGTAATATTTTTTCATTAGGATCCCTTAGCTGTGCCAGAGTGCACTGCTACATTTTTTAAGTCATAACAGGTATCTTCATGAGAACTCTGACTAGACTTTTATAACCTCTGGCCACTTGAGGCTGTGCTTTCAAACATCTTTCAATGAGTTGTTTTGTATTGGTACCAATTCCCGACTGATTTGCGGTATTCATTAAGAATACACGCTTTTAATTTTTTCTACCACCGATACTGATTCATATTGATGTATAAGGAAAATATAAAATCCTTTGTATTGCTTTTGTTGCTTGCAGCACTCATTTTTCAAATATTTTTTATGCTGTGGAGAAACAAGTATAATCTGGACCTCCATGTAAAATGCTTTATGTTACTTTAATTGAGGACTCTGAAAACTACATTTCAATACTTGAGAAGTGGAACTGGGTAATAAATATACATGAATACATATGTAGCATTCCTGATTTGGCATTAAAGGCATATCAGGAGGAGAGGAGAATCTTTAATCTGCCTAGAATAAAGAGCAAAAAATTAGAACTAAAACATTAGTAATTGTATTGCCACCACACTGCATTATTATTATTTTTTGTAAATCCTTTTCACGGAATATCCTAATGTTAAGCTTGAGAAAAATGCCACTTACGTAGGAGGGGAAAATGAATACTACTTAAATACCAATCTTCTGTATGTGTGTCCTAAGATAAAATTGTAATATAACAAGAAAGCATGTATTTAACTTTCTTAAATCAATATTAAGAATAAGTAAGCCTTCTCCATTTGTTCTTGAAAGAAACTATTACTGTGTTCCAGAGTCAAGGTGCAATAACTGAAAGGCTGAGAAGTTTCAGTATGCATGATTTAACAGCTATTCAAGGAGATGAGCCTGTAGGACAGAGACCCTATCAGACTTTACCAGAAACCAGAAAGAAAACCAAAAGTTCAGTCAGTGAATCTCTGGGTATGTATTATCTTTCTCAAATTTTGCATCCCTTTTGTGCCATTGAATTCTGATAAATGGAAGGAATAAGTACTGTTTTTGTCTTTAAATATTTGCAAACTGTCTCCTTATTTAAAAAAATTGGTATTCATCATAATATTTTTTAAACCATTGTAACTAAGGTTGTGGATTTGTTTTATCTTGTAGGCTCTTTCATAAAAATGAGGGTAAGGTATGAGAACAACTTATTTAAGTGAACTACGTTTGTGAGCCACTTAAGCCCGTGAACCGCTAGTTTAGTGAAGTAGAAGACAAATATTTTGGATTCTACTTGTAACTGTTACTAGTCGTATCTGTTCTGAAATTGTAGAAATTGAGTAAATAAGTATGAAAGGTAAATTTAACAAGTTCATAATGTTGGCAAAGTCACTGGTTAAAAGGTGAATCTTCTTGTTTGGCAATAACAAAGTCATTAAGTTGTCACAATACAAAAATATTAAAACAATATGTCTTATATATTTTAGACTGTATCATGTTAATATTAAATTAAAAAGATATATTGTAGCCATTGGTGAATCTAGGATTTTGAAAAGGGGATGGAGAAAGGTGGGGGTGCATTATCACCAGGGTTCCAAGTTTTCTGGTTCCCATGGAAAAACAGAAAAAACCACATTTCCTGTTTTTATTAGAGGAAAAAATGGATCTTACCTTTTAGCAGACAGATCTGCAGATCTCCCAGTTTTGCAAATAGCTCTGCAGGCTGGCAGAGTTCTAGCCTGCAAGAGCTAATTGCAAAAAGGGTGAGAAACCTCTAGCCCTGCCCAGAGGAGAGGAGAGAGGGGGAAGGATGGGGTCTGAGGCTTGCACTCACCCGAGGCTTGGATCAGGCTCACTGTTCATTCGTGGGGCCTGTAAGGTAGTGGGGCTTGGGCTTGCAGGGCAGGGATGGGTGGGAAGCTGGCTGCGAGAAGCTGGCTGGGGTATGAGCCAGATTGAGAATGGGGGGGGGGGGGGGGGGGGTGCAGAGTGCATCTCTATGCCTGCTCGCAGGGCAGCAGTGCCCCTCTCTGGACCACACATGCGCCACCCAGCCAGATGGGGGGGGCAGGGTTTGCACATGGTGGGCGCCACTGCCCCGCACTGTCAGTACCGCACCCCATGCTGCGTTGCCACTGCCAGTTGCCCCATGACTACTTTGCCGTGGCTGGTCAAGCCCCCGCCACCCCCCCCCCCCCCTTTGGTGCCCATCTGCAGGCTGCACACGGGCCGCCTGGCCGGCTGGACAGAGCAGGGGTAGGGAGGGGCTTGCACACGGTAGTTGCCACCACCCCACGCCACCACCACTGCTACGGCTCACACTGCTTTGCCATGGCCTGTCACACATGCAGCTCTACAGGCAAGTGGCATGACAGTGGTGGCGTGGGGTGGTGGCAGTGACAGCCACTGTGTGTGAGTGCTCCCCCACTCCTCTGTCAGGCCAGCTGAGCGGTGCATGTGCAGCCCGCAGAAGGGGTACCACTGCCCTCACCCCCCAGCCCTGTTCCTGGGAGCGGGCACAGAGACTCACTCCCCCTCCACCCCACTCTTGATCTAGCTCCTACCCACCCCTTCCCTTTCCCGCACACACACTTACCTGCTGGTTTGTACGTGCCTGTGCCTGCATGTGTGGGGCTGGGGGGGCTGTTGTGGGGGGAGTGTGGGGCAACAGCCCCAACCAGCCCAACCCTGTGGAGGCTATGGGATGGGAGTGAGGGGCACCAGTAGGGCTGGGTAGGGGGGGAGGCTGTAGGGGGCCTTTAATTTTAATAATGGATTTGGGGGCTTTTATCAGAGAATTTGCCATTTATTTATTTATTTAATTTTTTTAAATTGGAAAACCAGGATCCCTGATTATCACATAACACAAGTGACTTTTTTCTGGTTAAAAAGAAACTAGAAGCAAAAAAAACCCCCCAACTTTACTGGAATGGGTATTAATTTGCTATATCATATATAACATATCAAAACACAAAGTAGGCAAAAATAATCAGAAAATATATATATTTTTAGTTCTGTTGTTAGAATCAAGTGCACATCTTTTTCAAATTCATAAAACAAAATTAAGCTTTCCTGAGCATCTTGACAGTGCATCCAATGCATTACTGAAAGTTATTTTCACTCCTAAGTTAATGTTCACTTGAGTTAATATTTGTAGGCAGGGTTAAAAACAGTCTGCTGAGCTATGAAATGGGAGCTACCTTACCAGGAGCATCTAACAGGCAGCAGAATTGCAGAAGAAAGGATAACTTGATCAGTGGAACCATTAGAGACCATTAAAAAGGAGAGAGCATTGTTAATACCCATGGAATGAAAAGTTTAGAAGGAATTAGGTAGATTATAATGAGCCCTGAAGTCAATTGACTCCCTCACTGCTGCCTGAATAGAAGTGCTGTTGTCACTGCCAGGCAGTTTTTAAATGTAGAGTGGAATCAAAGGTGGATATGACTGCATCCCTTACCTGGATTTACCCTTGACTGTAGCAACTAGCAGCAAACACTTAAGATTCTAGGAGGTATCTTGTCTTCCATTATGAACGCATTATGCTTATGAGTCTCCATGCTACTTTAAAGAAAAGATTAGAAGAGTTCAGTTGCAAAAGTTCTTTCTTGTACTTTGTGGCTGAAGCCTGACTAAAATATAAATAAGTTACTGTCCTTCGCAAAGGAATATTTCAGTTTTGTTTTATCTAGGTTTTTTTTTTTTTCTTTTAAGCTACAAAATGCCTGGGTTAAGGTGTGTTTTCCCAAAACAGTGCCTTTTAATGAAATAATGGTTATACAGAACTGTTCTGGAGAATAAATAATTGCTAGAGTAGGCGATGATGATTGAAATGGGAAGTGCACTTACCCACAGGCCCTTCTTGAGAGGAAGGCCTATAAATATGTTGTGCCAGCGTGCTTTACACAGTTACAGCTGCTGTGTACAGGCCACTTCTATGCTTTGTATATTCTTGAATTGAATTGCTTGAAAATGCTCAACATTCCAGTCTGCAGAAGAACTATTTTAATACAAAATGCAGTAATTTGTCATAAATTGGCTGTAATATTATTGTATTTATGCTATTTTTTAACATAGTAAATTATCTTGACTTTGTATTTCGTACATATTGTCCACTCCTGGATCCAAATAAGACGGGACGGGTTTGTAGCTTTACTTCGTTACTATACAAAGCATTTTGCACCCTCTAGTGAAAATCTTTGGTAATATAGTCAGTTAAATTTAAGAACAGGTATAGTCAAAGTTTGTACTCAACCTGAGCATAACTTCTGGATGAGGTAGCTGTTGTGAGTCTTGAGAAAAGCATTGTTAAAATGAATTTTGGATTAAGACTAATTTAAAAATAAACCCTCCTAAACTCTTCAGAACACTACAGGTAGGGTATCTTTATATATTTTGCCTTATTTTACTATTTGTACTTTATATTCCCTTTTAGCACTTCTGTCTATCCATTTTACCTGCTATAGCTTATGTTCCTTTCTGTTGGATTTATTAGGATTGAATTTCCATTATTTTAAGCATACCTGTCTGGCTGGCTTGAAATAACTTCTGGAACCTTGCCATTTAGCTGTAGTATGTTATTGGGTATGTCTTTGTTCTTGAGACATGACACTTAAAGAATTATGTATGTGAAATTTGAAGAGCTCATTTAAGAAAAATGAAAGAGACCAGGGAGAAAAACCTGATTAGTAGCTTCAAACATTATTTTAAATACAGCTCTGAATTTGCTGTATGTACGCAGTATTTGCCACTAATCCCCAACTGCAGTAGCACAAAGAACTCTTCCAAGAAAACAGTAAGTTAGAGGAGTGACTAAATTATTAGCGGCAGTTGGACAACTCTAAAGGGACAAATGTGTCATGGCCAAAGACAGACCTAAGAACTATGTGATCAGGGCAGTAAAATGCTGATGTACTTAATTTTAGAGCGCATTGCTGTTTGTAAATAAGTTTCTTTTCTGGTTCGAGACAGCTGATGCACAACTATTTTAGCTAGATAAAGAGCAGATGTCAAAGAAAAAATTTTCATCTCGTTTCAGCAAAATTAGTGGACCTCAACTAACTTGAATCTTCATCAGTTTTATTTTGCCTATACAAATTAAATGTTGTGCTACCATTCTCTCTGTAGCCAAATCTCTACCCTATGGTTTATTCTTAGGTTACAGGATTCAATTAGAGAGAAATTCTGGAGATGATAAAACTGATGAGGAAATGGAGGGGACACATTCAGAAGATGAGATGTTTGCTCAGAGGGGCCTTCGAAGATCTCAGAGCATGAAATCTGTAAAAAGTATTAAAGGCCGCAAAGAGGCAAGTGCATTAGCTCACTAACAATATTCAGTTTTATTGGTAATAAAGTAACTTTGAAAGGTAAAAAGTCCAAGCATGCACACTATTATAATTTAAAAAATGTTAGAGTAATTCAGCAATTTTAATTAAAATATAAAACACCAAACGTAGGTATAGTCCAGAATATTTTGCTTCTCCACGTAGGTCTTAATTTAATTCCACTTCTGGCTCCCTAGGAGAAATGAGGGAAGCAACTACTTATTCAACTAAACAACAAACAGAGGAAAAATATGGGGAACCTATAAGAAAACATTGAATAAACGAATTTGAACACACATTTTAAATGCATGTTTGTTAGAGTGCTGGAGACTCCAGGCCTAAAGTCTGGAAGCTACTTGGAAGGAGGAAGTGGCTCATGTATTGTAGTGTCTTCATTTAAATGTAGATGATAAATCCTGCTGCCCTGTCATAATGCAGAAGACCAAGTTCCTTTTTGTGGCTTTTATGGATGTGTTGAACAAAGAGCACTAAACCTGGTCTACTTGGCTTTGTAACAAAAGTGGGGATAAAGAATCAGCAGCTTCAATCAAATTACCAACCAAATATACCACAACATACAAGTATCATGCTTCATTGCAATTCCTTGGCCATCAACCAGAGTGAAAAGAGGACCTTCAGCATGCCCTAAAAATGATCATATTTTGGCTTTGTTTTTAGACAGAAAGGGAGGTGAGAGGGAAAAGAGCACTTCCAAAAGCTATTCCAAAAGGAATATTTTGCTGGGACCACTCCCATTTCTATACTGAGTGGGATATATATATATATATATATATATATATATATATATATATATATATATATATATGTATATATATATATATATGTTTGAACACTCCTAGAACACAACAGGTAATGAGTACAGATCGTAGAGAATTGGTGTCAGGTCCTCCCCTTGAGAGATGCTGCCACAATCTTTACCATTTAGTTTGACTAACATCAAATCCCAGGGAAAGCACATTGCAATCATCCAGTTTTGAGGTGACGACAAGAATACATTCAAAAGAAATGGCCCTGTGATTTAAGGCAGCAGATAATGAAACAAAACTGTCCTGGTTACTGGTGCTACATGACTGTATACCAATAGCTGAGGGTTCAACAGATATTATGAGGATATGAGCTTTGTGAATGTTAATAACAAATGACCAGTTCATTTTTTTTTTTTTTTTATCTTGGCAATTTTTTATGCAGTTTGAATAGTAATACTTGATTTCTAAACTCAATTTTTTCTTTTCAGATACGCTATGGCTCATTAAAATATAAAGTGAAGAAGAGACCTGCGGTGTATTTTTAAGTGTATTCCACTAATATCTGAAGATAGTTGCTGTATTTTAGTAACTTGATTTCAGCGTATCAAATATCCAGGATTTTTATATATGAGAGCGGTAAACATGGTGATAGGACTTAGTTTTATCAGTCTAAATAGCTGAATATGCTACTCTCTCTGCTTTTGTTTAATTGCTTATCACTTGGACATGACTCTTACATTTGACTAGGTCAGATTCAAAGTTTCCACATTTATTAAATTTTGTAAGAAATTAAGTGAATGACAAAGTGAAGTCTGACTTTCAAAGGTAGTGAGCTGCTACTACTTCCATTACCATCAGTTGAAGTTTTAGGTATTCAGAACTTAATGAAAATTAAGCCCATTCTGTCCCCTAGTTTAATGAAAAAGATGTACTAGGATTTCTGAAAAAGCCTTTATATTGGCACAGAATGTGCAGTTTAAGGAACAATAGATAAGGATGCAGGAAGGAAAAAGGGAAAGACATTTAAACTTGGCATGTCCTCAAAGAACCTTCTGTTATATTTCTGAGCGGTAACATAATTACATTTTAAACATTATTTGGTGCAAACCAGGTGTTCACACAGCACTTTATCTGTACAGATTTGCACAGTTGTTTACTAATTTACAGCTGTACATGTAATATTAGTGATATTTTTTAAAGTTAGATGAGTAGTTGGTTTGTAGTAGGTTTTGTGTTTTGTTGTTGTTTTTATTCCAGTAGTTAAATCCTTGTATTGTCATCTGTTTCTTCTGCATCTCCCATGTGCTTTAATTAATTGTCACTGTTTTAAGAACTTGGTCAGGTGCCTTTTTGCTTTTTAGGAAGTACTTTTCCTCAAGCACATTCAAATATAATGCAATTTATTTGTAATTGTTTTCAATTTCAGGTTGTGGTAGGAAAAAGATTATAGCAGTTACTTGGTATTGGAGACCTGAGTTGTGATCTGCAACTCAAACTGACATGAATAGCTTCTCAGAAATGAATTGGAACCGGAGATTTACTAGGTTTGTGTTAGATTGTTTATTTGGTGTCCTGCATGGGTTCCGATTAGTCTTTAGAATTTGATTATATGCTTTTCCTTAATTTCTTTAGCATTCTTCAGTTATTATGAAAGCACGTGCATAAATTTTCAGATCTGTTTTCCAGCTAATTCACTACTACAACCAAGTGTCTGATATTGCAGCTGCTTATACAGTAGTGACTTTGGATTGTTGCATGACATGAGGCTGATTCTGAAGAAACTTTTTTTACACCAATATCTCTAACCAATAGAGACAGGAAAACACTATGTACAATTGTGAAGTTTGTATACATATCACTATCTTTTAAAAGGCTACTGTCTTAAGATCATGCCAATATATATCTCTGCTATATAGATCTACTCCAAATATGATAAATCTAAGCAAAGGCTAGAAGTGCACCGATATATCCGTTGCCTATTGGATCGGCACCAATAAAAGGGGAAATGACATCAGCTATTGGCTTTTTTTTTTTTGTGTCATCATAGCCAATAATGTTTACTTATCATTATTACTTCTGGCTAGGGTCCTGGACACTTGTGTTCCCTCTCCCTCATGGGGTCAGAGCCCCTGAATACCTGGGTTCTCTTAGCCTGCAAGGGGTCCTGCCTGGGGCTGCCAGGAGTGAGATACAGAGGGTGCAGGGAGTGAGATACAGGGGGTGCTGTGTGCATGTGCACAGCTGCATGCATGCATGTGGCCAGGAATACAGCCTGACAGTTTGGAGAGCAGCTCCTTGCAGGTAAGTCTCTGGAGGGGAAGGGGCATGGGGCGGCAGATCGAGGCCCCCACAGTGAGGGAGAGAGCGAGGCAGGGGCTGGGGGCTCTGCTCAGCTAGGGCAGTGCATGGGACATAGGGCCAGGGCATGGAGCAGGACTGAGCCATGGGCAGATTGGTGGGGGGGGGGGCAGCCCCCTCCACTGTATGCGGCCCCTGGAGGAGATATGGGAGGGGCATGTGCACCCCCAAATTGTGTGTGGGGTGGATGTAGGCTGCTCACTGTGGGCTCAGGGCTCTGCTCTGCTTCCTTTTCCTCGGGAGCCCTGTGCCGGCCGTGCGCTTCCTGAGCACCTGGCAGCAGTAAGGGTGGCAAGTTGTGCCCCCCCTCGTCCCACTGCCGGGTGAGCAGGGGGCGTGCGGCCAGTGCGGGATTCCTGGAGCAAAGGCAATAGGATGGAGAGCCCCGAGCCCTCGCCAGGCAGCCCATATTTGCCCTCACCCCGCTTGCATCTGCTCCGCTTTAAAGCGCCTCCGTGTTTAAAAATGGTGGCAGCAGCGCTTGAACTAAAGCTCATTTGATGAGCTTTAGTTCAAGCATCCCCACTGCCATTTTTAAATGCTGGGATGCTGATACATGTGGCACAGGAGGCTGCTGGAGTGCACCCAAAAAAAGTGTGTGTTTATGTCAGTAAAAATCAGTTATCAGATTGGCATCGGCTGATATGTTTGGTTAATAATTGGCTATCAGTATCCACCAAGAAATCATTGCACCCCTAGCAGAGACTATATAAGATGGTGTACTGTGTCACCATTTGCGGGTAGGAGGGTTGCCTGTTTCTGAACAGCCAGCCCTGCCCATCTGCTGCTGCTTCTGCTTGACTGGGGCAAATGCAGAAAAATAGTGGTGAAGCCGTTCTAGAGGTGCCCCATGTATCTTCACAACTACATGACTGTGATTGTTATGGGTAAGATGCATGCTTGAGAATGGATACTGCTGGTAATACTGGAGATGCTGTGTTAGGCATATTCTAAGAGGGCTTTAAGAGCAAAAAAATTTCTCTAGCTTTCCACTCATTTACCATCCTCGTGTACAAGCTCAACACAGCCTCTAACAGATTCTTTAGGCCTGTCCTAAGATTTTTCTGATTTGGGCTGTTATTACCACCAGAGCAGGTCTACTGGTAGAAGCATCTTCTGGGTCATTAATATAGATTCAACACAAGCTGTCCCATCTTGGTTTAATCAGTGTCAAAGATTTTCTCTGTGCAGGGTTACATGATACAGGGTGCATCTACATGAGACATTTACTGTGGAGTGGACTAATTAGCTCCACAGTAAAGTCTCTCAGCATGTGTGGCTCAGTTAGGCTGCAGTAAACTAATAAAAGCTGCTGTAGGTTAGTACTTGTAAACACAAGTACTATCCTTTGGTGGCATTGTTTAGTGCACAGCAACTTATGTAATGTTGATGGGTCTGGTTGGGGCATGAGGATGCTTCAGTGAGAGGGCTTGCCTGCTGGCTAGCCCCGCACTGGAGCAACCTTGTGCTCCAGCCAGCCCCTCCACAGTATGTTGAATTGTGTTGGAGGAGCCCCGGGCTGGCAGGCTGGCCCCTGGTTCCTCTGCTAGCTTGGGCTGTTCCAATCTCGCTCATTGTACTGTGGTTCCAGGCACACATGTAAGCACGGTACTTGGGAGCAATAAACTCTGGGGCAGGCTGTGCTGGAGTTTATTATATCGCACTAATTGTACAAGTAGATGCGCCTACAGTGGTTAAGTGTGGCTTGTTTATATTACTGTTACCTTATGTAGAGCTGAAATGGTGAGAATTTAGAAGTCTAGTGGAGACACCTAACTGAGTGAATACTAAAGCTCTGTTGTACAGGAAAAGTTTAAAAAAGACACTACCTTTTAGTTGGTATCTGTAGCATTCTATAAGGTACTAAAAACACCAAGGTTGACACAGCTTCACTGAAAGATTTCATGAAGCAGTTACAAGGAAGCAAAATGTATACACCATATATTATTAGGACATAGCTTTTTGTTACAAACGTTTTTTACCATTCCCTTCTTTGTCAGTTCGTGTATCAAGCCAGCTGCCATGGTATTTGAGCATTGTTGGCAAGGATTTATCCCTTACATCCTGTTAGAGTTAAATTGTGCAGCAGAGACCTTAATTTTTACACCTCTGGGCTGCATGTGACCTGCAGGCTGTGGCCACCACCCCACTCCCTCAGTTGCTTCTGCCATGGCAGCCAGGTTCTTTGAGCTCTCTCTGTCTCTCTCTGTCTCTCTCTTCCTCTCTTCCAGCTTCTATTTCCTGTCCCTGCTTCTTGGGATGGAGCAGTGTAGCAGGAGAGGGTAGCATGTTGTGCATGCACTGAGGAAGGGAGCTGGGTTGTTTGTGCTGCATGCACATGGCAAGAGGATCTAGGCTGCTCACACAAGGTGGGTGGCGCACATGGCCAGGAGTGGGGGTGGGTGCAGTGGTAGCAGACGTGCCTGTGTTGTGGGGGGAGGGAGAGAGGAGAAGGGTTGCCTCTACAACACACGAGGCCAGAAGTGGGGGAGCCAGGCTACCTGTATGATGCAATGGGAGCTCTTGGGGGTGAGGGCTAGCTTGTGGCCCCCAGGCTGCCATTTTTAGCACAGGGATACTGATACATGTTAACTGGAGTCTGCTGGATCATGGTAATTACCACAGTCCAGCAGACTCAATTAATTATCATAACTATCATATCTACCACTCATCCTGTTTTTTCAATTAATTGAGTCTGCTCTGACGCTATGTGCAGCCTTGCTGCACGTGTAAAGATGCACATAGGTTCTTTGTACTTCAGTGCCACCACAGTCAAGTTAGTGTAGCTTTCTCTGTTTTGATTTAGGTGTATTAGCCTATGACTGGCACTTAAGAAGGTAGGGGAGATATAGTAAAATTGTTATCATTAGGAGACATTAACCTGATGAGGAATGGCTCATATTCAAAAACTTTTCTAGAAGTCTACCCCAACCATGCAGTTGGTCCAGTAAAAGCACCTGCAACAATCACTGCCTCTTGAGAAATTAACACCTTATACAGGAGTGGCAGTTCTCACTTTTCAAGGCTTCTAATTCAAGTTTTCTGCAGCCTCATACGCATTTTGAAGGATCATTCTCTTGAGCATAACTGTACAGTCATTTAAATAATAACAATTCTGTTATATGTAGTTGCAGACTCCTGGTCAGTCTGCAACTACTCTGACTTACCAACTCAATAACTCCAGAGGCCATATTGATAGCATTTCTTCTATGATGCAAGTTTTTCTACAAATGTTTAGATTAGGGGCTGAGATTTTTCAAAGCAGTGCAAGGGTTTTAGCTGTATGCCTTCTATTTAAAAGTAACAAGGTAGCCTAGTGGCTCTGTTGTATACACTGGCAGCCAAACATGACGTTTTCCATTGCAGATGCAAACCTGGTGGAAGAAGATTTATTAACTTGTATCTGTCATTGTCTCTCACTGTCTATGTCTTGCTCCTCACTCGTCTTTCCCCCGCCCCTGCATATTTACTTTTTTGTTTTTTACCACTTGAATACCACATTGCACTCCCAATGAGCACAGCACCGTTGAGGAATGGCTATTTTACAGTTCAGTAGGAAAGAATTTTATGCGTGATCTTGGTCAGTTTCATTCCAGCATCTTCCTTTTGAGTCTTTCCAACAACCTGATACGTTCTTTACTAATTCATCCCATACCTTGAATCATGTCTTTGGGTTAGTTGTGTCATATCTACCACTCATCCTATTTATTACCTGTTTCCTTGCCATGCTTGACATTTGATTGACCTCTTATATGAAACATTATGTTTTTTTTAATCACGGTGTCCAGGGAATTTTCAGAATTTGGGCTAGCAACACTGAACAAATAATTTACATAGTTCTAGCCAGCAGATATCCAAGAAAACGTTAAATAAAGGTAGATGTTGACTCCTAAGATCATTGTACTTCATTTGGTATGTTTCGGAAATTAAAATATGTAAGCAAAATAGCTCAAATAAATGCAAGAAGGCATTTTCAGAGAACTCTGGCCCTTTTCTACTGCCTGGCACTATTTATAGTTTCAGCTACTTAAAGATTGAAGTTTATGAAAAGGTTCGAAACATTTAGTCAGAAACAGTGATGGATTTTGTGAACTGTTTTAACTCTGTTGTCAAACAAAATTTCATCTTGAGTGTATGTAAAACTATCAGCTTCTACTTTTAAACAAGAATGTGTTTAACTCTTTAGCTATGCTGATGAAAAGGTAAAGATTTATCTTTGCAAATATATGTAGTTCAGAATTTAAGAGCAAAGTAACTAACACTGCTAACAAAATGGTCACTTTCTTCCCTACCTCTGAAGTGATTAAATATTATCCTAAACACACCACAAAAGTAACAAATTTAAATTGATGAGCATCACTGAGAAGCTTAAAAATTAGGTATATTGAGTGGTAAATTAATACTAGATATATTCAACAGTAGTAATGTTGTGACACGAGATGCATTTTATAGTTTGTTTTTATCAGTTGAGGTGTCAGTATTCTTAAAGTATTTTTCTACAAAAGATGCATGTTCGTGAAGGTAATATTCATAACACTTTCAAGGACTTTGCAGTGCTGCAGTTCCCCAGATTTAGTCTACGTTGAGACTGAACATAGTAGCTTTAAGAATCATATAATATAAGCTTTAATTTTTCTATTGTACGATTAACTTGCTGTCAACTTGTTTACATATTTGTAAAAGAAAAGCCTTTAGGATGATTCATCAATTTACCTTTAATACCTGTTAATAAAATGCTATTTTTTTAGCAGGATACAATGGGTATCTTATTACTATGAGTGTGACTTTTAAAAAGTGTAAAATAAATAGCAGATTTACTGGAAACTAACCTGTTGGTCTTATTTTTATGCATCCCTAATCTTGGATTAACATTACTCGACTTTATCATTGTTCGTTAACTCCTGCTCAGATGCTCCAAACCCAGGACTTTGCCCCAAAGACATTCCAGTTGCACCCCCAGCAGCTGTTCTTAAGCTACCAGTTTCCAGCATGCTTGAGAGCATCTCCTGGAGATGACCCTGAAGCATCTTTCCTGGCATATTTTTGGGTGTGGAAGCAGATGTGGGTGGATAGGTATGGGCATCTAGGATGTGCTTGCACCGTGCTGTACACATGACATAAAGGCAAATTCATTTAGATACTGGGGGTGGGGGGTGGAAATTCAGAACTGCAAGTTAGTCTGTGTATTCTATCCATTAACTTTATTTAATTGGAAACTTTCCATTCCGTTAAAAATAATTCTACACAGTTTTTAGAAAAGTGCTTTTCTTTGGGAAGGGTATGTGTGTTTATCTGGCAAAGGTAAATTGCTTTGGGGGTCTTATTTTGAATGGGGATTTTTTTTTATTCACCAGAGTAGAATGCTGTGTGGGTTGCATATGGTCCTTCACTACTTAAACTTTTGGTTTTAAAATCTCACTACTACATGCTGCCTTCACAGATCAGACCTAAAACTTCACAAACTTTATTATGCTATGTTGTTAAGCTTCATTTATAAGTCATACTATTTTATTGATGGCATATATTGGGTTAATTTTTGTAACCTGTAGATTTCCACTGTTTAAATTCACATCCATGAATAGACTTTACATAACAAGGACACAGAAATGTGATTTAAGGTAGGATATTCCTTGATGGTATGTACTAAGTACATGTATTTGATCCCCTTTAACTGTGACCCCTCAGGTAATCAAACACATGCTCACTTATGACAAATAGGCCAGGAGGTTGAAAGTTTACTCTTTCCAGGCTTTTCCAAGCCTTGTTTCAACTGTGCATGCTTGAACAGAACATCAGAATGAATAGAAATCTGGGCTCTACATATTGTGTCTAAAAAGGTTGAGAACCACTGTTCTAGATGGACTAAACTACAACACAGAAAGGTAAGTGCACAGTTGAAAAGATTTATTTTTACTTGAGTTCATTAAAAAGGGCCACTTTTTGTAACAAGTCTAGAAATGACAGATTTCTGTCTGGCATTACAGAGAGAGGCGATCTGTTTTCCAGCAAAATGGCTTTTTGTCAGCAAAAAACGATTTGTCAAAACTGAAACCTACAGCAAGGATTGGCGACCTGTGACCCAGGGGTCAAATCCAGTCTGCAAAGCAATTTTACCTTAGCTGACATTGAAGAATATGGTCACAGAAGTTTATATATTCTGCAGTTGGTCACTTTTTTTTGTGTGAGAATGCACCGTCTAATGGAACAGCTGTTAGATATTGCCGCCAGCCTGTTTTACAACTCCTCTGTGTTCATTTGGCTCATGGCCTGGGAGAAGAGCCAGTTGTGTCCCATGGGAAAGTAAGGACTGTGTCCTATGGGAAAGTAAGGGCCGGGTAATTTTGGGTGGCTCCCGGAGCTCTTAACCCCTGGATTATCTGCACATTAACACCTGAAACTAGTTTTAAGTATTAGTGATGCAGCTCAGAATTATTTTGCTCCAGGACAGTATTATCTTTGTTCTGTGTTATGCAGCTTATGTTACACTAAGGTGCAACCATTGCAGGCTACACGTTGGTATAAACGCACACTCCCCAGCACTCCAGATTTCCCCTGCCCCCACTTGTGGCTGCTTGCAGTGTCTGTCCCAGGGGAACAGGTAGGGGCTGGGATTCTTATATTTCAGTCCTCCAGGCCTCTGGTGGCCTGGACGTGTGACACGTTCCAAACTTGAGCTAGCACTAACACCCATCAACATTTGTGCGAATCACAGTGTAAGGTGTAACGAGGACCTAACATAACATATACCTAAGGGGACTCTTCATCTGCAATACTCTAGCTAACATGCACAGCTCCATATGGGCAACATAACTCTGCGGGAGATGGTTGAAGAAACTAGAAAACCATCTTCATCAAACATACTCCAAAAGGGATCAGTTGAAATAAAATATACTCCTTTATGCTACAAAATGAAGAAACACTAACCTGGAGACATACGTGACCTCCTTAATGCAGCAAGTTCAAACCTACTACCAGAAATACCCAAGGACAGCCGTGTAATGTAAGAAGAAAAAGTGGAATCAGCTATTGCAATAAGAGCCACCTCACAGTGCACCAGCAGCAAAGGGAATCAAACCAGCAGCACTCAAAACATGATCATCAACCTGTTGCAACACATGCTATCCCAGTCTGAGATATCTTTTATTGGACCAACACTGTCAAAAAAATATCGGACATCGCTACCTAAGAGAAACTACGCATCGAGTCAGAAGCATGGAATCTCTGGTTAGAACTAGTTAAGAGCTGCCATTTACTGTGTCAGACTGTAGGTCCATCTTGCCCAGGCTCCTGTGTTGCACACTGGCCGTGTGTGGAGGGTGAAAGGCAGAGTGAACTGGGCACCACTAAAGTTTTCCCACTGTTCCTCTCTCCCTTGCAGTGTGCACCATTTAAGGCATAGGCAGTAGGTGGCGGGGGGGGGATGTACCTTTGCGCACTTCTGTGCTAAAGGTGGGCTACAGGGCTGCAGCTTAACCAGAGCGTGGCCTGGGAGCAGCAGGGGTGGAAGTGGCGTGACTTATGCACTCACAGTGTGTATCCATTTGGCATGTGCCCAAATGTTTTTTGTTTTATTTGGTTTTTTTCCTCTTAATTTTGGGGCAGCTGAGATGGTTGAGGCACCAGCATTGAAGAAGGCAGCAGCCCTGCAGGCTTATATTATCTCTCTGGGTTTGAGCATCACACTGGCAGGGAAAAGAGGGATGTTTGTGGCTGCCTGTGGTCTCTTCTAGTGGGACGGAGCCCACCCTCAAGGTTGTGAATTTTGCTGCTGCTGTTGTTATTGGGAGGGCGAATATAGGGATGTATGCGAGTGGGGTGCTGGTCTAGGCATGGAGTTGGGGAGGTCCAGGTATGTGTCTTGTCCTCTGGCTTAGGGGTTTTCATGCTGAACTTGTGGCATAAAAGTTGAAAATTTAATCCTGGGTGTCAACTCAAACCTTCTCCTGAAAAGTGGGATCCTAGTGGGCATGAGGACATTTTTTTTTTAACCACAAAACATGACAGCTTGAACTAGTGCCAGGGCTCTGGGGCTGAGAGCTGTAGGGCTTGGCATGCTACACTGATCCCTAGATTTTGGCCTGTGCTTTAATCGGAGGGTTCGGACTGTCCATGAGGAACAGGAACTTGGTGTAGCCACATTTTTTTTTTCTCTCTTTCAATTTTGAGTCAGACAAGAACATTGAGGCGTGAGTAATGAAGAATTCCCAGCAGGAGCCTTGGGGCTGAAAGAGGGATGTTTGTGACTGCTTATAGCCTGTTCTTTCAGGGCACAAGGTCCTCCCTCAAGGCTTTGATTTTTTTAAATTTATTTTAAATCTAGGGTGGTTATGTGCATAGGTTTGTATGTGAGTTTGGTCCTGGTCTAGGCAGGGAGTTGGGTTGCAGGACTGGAGCCTGGCTAAAACCAGCATCCAGCAGCAGTGAGGGTAGTGGCGGTAGGGTGCAGTTGTGCTCCCCCATCAACGCTTGTGCTTCAGCTGATTTATTGTCTAGGACAGGGGTAGGCAACATTTTTGGTCAGAGTGCCAAAACCTCCTGCAATCTTGACTTGTAAGATGGTGGTGTGATGGGGTGGACGACGGGGGACCTGCGAAGCATTCCATCTTTGTGGTAGCGTATACCTGACCCCCTTTCCATTGTCCACCCGGAGGCATGCATGCCAAGCAAAATACCTTCCCGTAGCACACTGGTACCCCTGCTGTGGGTTGCCTATGCCTATCCCTATCCCTATCCCTATCCCTATCCCTAGTCCTGGGAGTTCTGATTCAGAGGCTGTGCCCCTAACTCCCATGCTCAATAGCTATTGATGTGCCTTTCCTTATAAATTGGTCCACTGGTCCATTTTTGAATCTAGTGCAAGTGTCAGCTTCCCCCACCTGCGGTGAGAATGAGTTCTGTGCTTGAAGGAGAGGCTGAGGTACAAAATTTCCTCTTCTGAAACTTCCTACCTCCTAGTTTCATTTTGTGACTCCCCAGCACCGTCTCGCACCGAGGCTCAGCAGTGGGCATAGGCTGTGTCGGGCCGAGCCTTTGAGCCTCTTGTGTAAAGCGCAAGTCCCTGCTGGGGGCAGGGGTTGGGGCCCTATCCCTTCGCCTAGGTCGCTGCCCTAAGAGCGGGCATGAAACAAGCGGCCTGTGAGGGAGCGGGCGGGTTTGTCTTCAGAAATGCGGCCGGGAGCGCAGCCCGCTCCCATCCTCGGGACAGCCCCAGCCCCGAGGCTCCCGCTAGCGCGTCTCAAGCCGGAAGCGAGGCCCCGAGCCGTCGCAGCCGCCTAGAGCCGCCTCCGCCCGCCCCAGCCTCGCCCGGGCCCCGGGACCGCTGAGGGAGGCGGAGCGAGGGCGGGAGGTCGGGCCATCGTCCCACCTGCCTGCGCTGGGGGACAGGCCGGGGCTGCCAGGTCAGCGCGGGGCGGGGCAGCTTCCCGCCCCTCCGGGCCCCGCGTTAGGGCTGCCGCGGGCCAGGCTATGGAGCTGGACGAGGCTTTCGGGGCCGTCGGGGAGTTCGGCCGCAGCCAGCAGCGCCTCGCCGCCTTCCTGGTGCTGCTGCAGGTGGGCACGGCAAGCGCGGCGGTCCCGCTCCCCGGCCCGGGCAAGGCCCCGGGGCCCAGCGAGGCAGCAGCGGCGCCTGGCCCCATTAAGCGTGATGGGAGGAGGGCCCCGCCCGGCCTCTGGCTAAGCAGCTGCCCTTGGTGGGCACCAGTGCCCTCCCCGCTTGTCCTTAAACGTGGCCTCCTGCCAGCAAGGCCGCTGCTTGCTGCTCCCCTGAACGGGGAGGGGTCGGGTGGTCCGTATCCCTGAGTTTTCCCAGCCGAAGCAGCGGCTCCCCACAGGCAGAGGGGGCTTCCTCAGAGATTTGCTTCAGGGTGCGGAGTGGCAGGGGTGGCCCACGAGGCCTGCACCACCTGTTTTGTGGCTGGAAGGTCAGGGTGTGCACATCCAGGATGCTTGCTTTGGACAGGTTTGCCTTAGATCCAGGCGGAGGGAGCCCAGGAGGCCCAGCCAGGCGCTCGTGAAGTCAGGTAGTTGTTTCTTGGCAAATGGAGGAGCCGTTAGCGTGTATGAGTCAGTTGGAAACCCGGGGCAAGGATTTTCTGGGTGTCATGTTCTGTTGGACCAGCTCGCTCCCTCTTGCTTCTGTTCCACAGGAGGTGTTTGCACAGTGCCGACTGCTCCGCATGGGGCTGTTGGCCCCGGGGCTGTGCTGCAGCCTGCTGTGGACAGCGTGCTCGGGCAGAGCTGATTTTGTGTCTGTTGTATGCCACAGAGTAGACTCCCCCTTAGCAGTCACGTTGTGTGTCTGCCTGCCAGAATGATCTCCCATTTGTGTGGTGTTTTTGTTGCACACTGTCTTGTCTGTGTTTCCTCCCTTGGGCTGCATCTAGACAAGTGCAGGTATGCAGTATGTGGTACCGTAGACCCATCTGCAGTGCCACACACCACACATTCAGGTGTTACCTGTGCTACTGCCTTGCACCTTGGGGAGGAGTGGGGTTTGATCCCGGGAGATTGCAGGGCAAAAAAACCCAACCCAACAGAAAAAAAGCAGGGTGGTGCACATGGTGGCAGCATGCATGCATTGCCCAAAACCAGAGCCTGGCCTACCAGAGCCACATTCTGCCAGCTGTCCAGCTGCAGGAGTGCTGTTGCTGGCCCCAGCCTCCACTACCCGACCAGGGAATCTGCCACGTGCCAGGGGGGTGCATGACATAGGCATTCCCCAGGGACAAGTAGCAGCCGCTGCTTCTTGTCCCCAGGGAAACAAACGTCCATGCTTGTATAGACATGACCTTACTGTTCTTTCTTGAGTGCTCTGAAGTTCATTGTCATTGGCCCCAAAAAGCAATAATTTTTTTTGGCAGAAAGGCTTGTGGGGTGATCTTCGTGAAGTCTATGAAGTCACTTGTGTAGCTGATAATCAGAAGTAATGGGCATCTAGACACTCTCATTGATTTGTCTATTGACTTACAAAACCTAACTTTGAGCACCCATTATTGAAAGACGTGCACAGTCCATTAAAAAAATGTGAAATAAATTGGAAATGATACATATTTTCATTTTTGAGGCAATATTTAAACGTTTGCCATATAGAATATGTCGTCAATAATTCTAATATTATAAAAGCCTAAGTCTGTCTGTCTGTCTGTTTGTCCGTCTGTCCATAACACTTTATTCGCGCTCTGATTGGTTGACAAATAACCAGAGTGCAAACAAGTGTTGCAACAGGAGCTGGTGGCATGGTAGAATGCCGCCATGATGGCAGAGACACGGGATGAGGGAGGGGGAGCGAGACCAGCACCCCCCTTGCTGCCCTGCTCCCTGGAGGCAGGGGCAACGGAGCAGATGGAACAGGGTGGGTGAGGCCAGCAGTGCTGGCCTTGCCCCCGCCCCCCCCGTCCTGCTCCTTTCAGGTGGCAATGATGGAGCGTGGGGGGTGGAATGGGCCTGGACCCCAAGCAGCAGGAGGGAAGGGGGGAGTGGTCCTGGGAGGGGGGGGGCCACAGGGCTCCATCCCCACCCATTTCCCTTCTCCCCATCATTCTTGACGGGCAGTTCGCTAGTTCTAATATTATAAAACCCTCAGTCTGTCTGTCCGTAATGCTTTATTTGCACTCTGATTGGCTGATGGAAGCTGCCAATCAGCGTGCTTCAAGCGTGGGGGCGCGCCACCATGATTCCGAAGCTGCACCAAAGACTGGAAAGAGGGTGGAGGAGCCGTGGCCTGTGCTGCTGGCCTCAGCTCCCCCACCCCGCTCCCTGCAAGAGGCAGAACAGTGGCAGCACAGGGTGTTAGGTGGTGGCACTCCATCCCAGCCCCCTCCCCCCGTTATTCTTGATGGGCAATTGGCTATTCTTTAATAAAGGTTTTTTGTAATTAAACAGTTTATTTAAATACAGTGTTCAAATCTGAACCAGTTATGCCTAGGAGAAAATAATTTTTCAATGTAGATAAGTGGGGCACTGTTGGACTGGTGGGGGAAACCAATTAGAGCTGAGGATCTTCCATGAACAAAACTTTGCATAACGTTGGATAAGACCTGAGTGCATATTAGCTTTCAGGGGTTTAGGCTGTAGCCGTGTTGGTCTAAGGATATAGGCAGACAAGGTTCCTTGGGTGAATTTGATATCTTTTATTAGACCAACCCAAATGGTTGGAGAATAGTTATTAAGCAAGCTTTCGGGTTCAAAAACCCTTCGTCAGGCTAAGGAAGCTGCAGCAGTTGGTGTGCGCTCTTCCTGGATGGAATGAAAAGTAAACAAGCCAGGGGCTGGGCTGGGCTGGGCTGGGCAGTCAGTTGCCAGGCAGATTGTAATGTATCAAAAATCCAATGTCTATGTTTAGTCCCTGATCTCTAGTATCCAGCAGGTTGATGAAATGGAGCTCATAGGCTCGTCTCTGGGAAGTGTTGTGTAAGTTTCCCTTGAGGAGCAGGACTGAGAGATTGGAGAGAGAGTGGCCCTCCTGTGAGAAATGTGCCCCCACCGGTAATTGGGTATTTCTGTCTTTGATGGATTTCCGGTGTGCGTTCATTCTGGTGCGCAGTTGTTGTCTGGTCTCTCCTACGTATCTTCCATCAGGGCATTTGGTGCATTGGATGAGGTATATTACATTTCTGGAGGTGCAGCTGTAAGATCCTGGGATGCTGATGGCTCTGTTGTGGGGTGTAGTAATAGTGGGGGTGGTGGAGATGTGTTGGCAGGTTTTGCATTTCTTGTCCTGGCACGGTCTGGATCCTTTTGGTGTGTTCTGGGGCTTGAGGAAGTTTGCTTCTGGTGATGAGGTTGGCGAGGTTCAGTGCTTGTCTGAAGGCTAGGATGGGTGGCTCTGGGAAGATCTTTTTAAGAATAGGGTCTTTTTCTAATATGGGTTACAATTTTTTGAGGCTTTTCCGTACAGGTTCAAGGGATGGGTGTTACGTCATAACCAGCGGTGTGCGATTTGTGGGTGTTTTTCTTCTGTACTGCAGCAGTTCTTCACGTGGTATCCAGGTGGCTCTTTCAAACACGCGATCTATCTCTCTGGAGGAGTGTCCTTGCTGGGTGAAAGCCTTTTTAAGATTGGTGAGGTGGCAATCCCGGGTGTTCTCTTCAGTACAGATGCGGTGGTATCTGAGGGCTTGGCTGTATATCACAGCTTTTTTGGTGTGTTTCGGGTGATTGCTGGTTCTGTGCAGATATGTATGTTGGTCTGTGGGTTTCTTGTATACTGTGGTCTGTATTTTACCCTTCTGGATACTGATCATTGTGTCTAAAAAGGGGATGTTGGTGCTGGAGTATTCTAAAGGAAGTCGGATGGAGGGATGGTGACTGTTGAATTTCTGGTGGAACTCAATCAGAGATTGCAGGTTCTCACTCCAAATGATGAAGATGTCATCGATGTATCTTAGGTATAGTAAGGGTTTGATGGTGCAGTTCTTGAGGAAGTCTTCTTCCAGGTGGCTCATAAAAAGGTTGGCATACTGTGGGGCCATTTTAGTGCCCATAGCTGTTCCCATCATCTGGAGGAAGTGTTGATTATTAAAAGTGAAATTGTGTGTGAGGATGAAGTGTATAAGCTCAGTAATATTTTTGGGTCTGTATTCTGGGTTGTAATCTTGTTCCTGTAGATATGTAAGGCAGGCTTGGATGCCATCCTGGTGTGGGATGTTGGTATATAGGCTGGTAACGTCCATGGTGGCTAGGAGTGTGTTGCTGGGAAGGTGGTCTATGTTTTTAAGTTTCCGTAGCAAGTCTGTAGTGTCTTGGACAAAACTTGCTCTGTGGGTGACAAGCGGTTTTAGGATGGATTCAACGAAACCTGATATTTCCTCAGTTAGGGTCCCATGGTTGGATATGATAGGTCTGCCAGGGTTCCCTTGTTTGTGGATTTTAGGGAGCATGTAAAAAGTTCCTGGGTTAGGTAGCGAGGGGATCAAGATCTGTAGTCTTTCTTGTAATCTTGGTGGAAATGATTTGATGGTATTGTTGAGTTTTTTGGTGAAAGGGGGAGTAGGATCTTCTTGTAGTTCTTTGTAGTAGGTGGTGTCAGAGAGCTGTCTCTTGGCTTCCTTTATGTAATCCTCACGGTTTAGGATGACTATGGCTTCTCCTTTATCTGCTGGTTTTATTACTATTTGGTGGTTAGATCTTAGAGATTCTATGGCCTTTTTCTCTGGTAGAGAGAGGTTGTTGTGGTGGCGCGTGTTGCTGATTATTTCATTGTTCATTCTTTCCCTGAAGTAGTCAATGTAGCAGTCAAGGTTAGGGTTTTGTCCACTGCGAGGTGTCCAATCTGATTTTTTTGGGGCTTTTTGGCATTGATCCTTTCTTGAATGTTGTCAGAGGATGAGTTGTTGTTGGGAGTGGGTTCGGTCTGGTCGTGGAAATATTCTTTGAGGCGCAGGCGTCGGAAGAATTCTTCTAGTTCTCCACATTGAAGTATTTTATTAGGGTATTTTTCTGGACAGAAATTTAGGCCTTTAGAAAGGACAGATTTTTGAGTTTTGGTAAGCGTGTGTGTAGAGAGATTGATAATATTTGTGGGTTGGTTGCTGCTTGCAGTTTCATCAAGTCTGAGGTTGGAAGGTGTTGGTGTTGTTCCTCTGATGGTTGTTTTGTGGCTGGGGAGCTTGTTCTTGGAGTAATTTGTTCCATTTCTTCTTTTTATGTAGGATGAATGCTGTAGAAAGTTTTTCGTAGTCTCTTTGTATATTGTCGGGGAACATGCATGGATTTCTATTTAAGTTGTAGTGTATTAGTTTTCAGGAATATTTAGATTAAAAAGCCCAGTGTGAGAAACTGAGAATTGTATTTCTAATATAAGGCATTTAAACTTTTTGTGTACCTCTTGAGTCCTGTAGGGAGGGAAAGTTTTCCCATGAGCCTTTCCATGGAAAAAATCTTTTTTTTTTGATCATCTAGGTTCTCTAGTGTATAGGGTTTGCTTCAGCTTGATCTCTGTAAAGAAAACATTAGAGCATTTTTCAGATGGAAACTCAGGTCTCTATTAGTCCTTTAGCTTTGTTGCAGGGGCTCACATTCCATAGTGAATTTTCTAAATAAACTGTTAATAAATTTTGGAATCAGACTTTAATCAAGTTAAATGTTGGTCTTTGGTATTAGATCTGAGCAAGTAATATCTAGTAAAATATTTTAAAATCTTTCTTCTTTCTATGTCTTCTGATGATCTTGCGCCACGGTAACAAGGAACAAACAAAATTGAATAATTTTGGATCTAGGGGTAAGGTGACAAAATCATACTTTTAATGGAAACCTACTGACAGTTTTAAGTGTGTCATGTGTGCTGTCATTCCAGAATGCCCGACAAAAGAGTTCATATCTATGGCTTAAAATGCATCTGTAGAACTTTGGTGTACTGATCAAGTATTAAATAAGTTTAATGAGCTTAAATCGGATAAACAGGACGGCAAGCTAGTGTGGGGGTTATTCAAGACAGATAATCACGTCTCTTCTTTTAAGGTGTATGTAGCCTGCCAGTCCATGCTTATTGTGCTAGTGGGGGCTGTACCACAGTATCATATCAACCAAGAAGAAATTCCAGCCAGCAGAGATGAGCTTGCCAAGCACATCCAATTTACAGATAACTTCACATCTATAGTAACTGAGGCAAGTGCTTTTTGCTGTGTTACTGCTTAACAATTATTTCTGTATTTCTCATTTCTTTTTTATTAACAATATGGGACTCTTCCTTGTGAAGTTTGAAGAATATTTAATTGAGGAGGTTGCATGCACAAACTAATTTACCAGTACATTAGGACGTAGAAATCACTGAATGTGAAAGGGTTGCTTGGGTATGGCCTTTCACCTTTAAACTTACCTAGACTTAAGGGATTTTTTTTTTACTGTTGTTTTCTTTCATTTCTTAAATTTATAAATATATTAAGAGCATTTGTGTTCATTCAATAAATCATGTCCTTGATAAATTCTCCAGTTTTAAAAAAGAAGCTATCTTCAGTTGTGCGCTTACGCATCAAAAAAGCACTTGGAAACTTAAGTGGTAAAGATGTATTTGTCACTTCTTTCTCTAGACTGTGTCAGCATTGTTAGAAATATTATTTTGGCCATAATTACAGGGTTACTATCTCAACATTATACTGCAAGTTTTGATTCTCTTCATTTAAAGTTTTTCACTAAGGCAGTGGTTCCTGCAGTTCTCATCCTTTCTTAGATAAACAAGGAGTCCCGTATGCAGTTTAATTAATTTTTTTAATTGAAGTTTCACCTACTTTTCAACGACATTGTATATTTCAAGTCTAAAGCTTCAGACTGAAGTATGAGGTCTTGCTGGTAAAATATATTGTTGTTATGAATCTAGCTTGACATTTTATTAGTCACTATAGTAATCAAGGTCAAACGGGTCCTTCCTTATGCAAACCCCTAAATGTATTTAGGAAAGGCATTAACTGGGTAAGATTTACTGTCTTTTGGGTGTGGCTCTAAAACACTTGCAGTCAGTGTGAGGTGAGCTGTAAGTATTTTGCACAATAAGACCTAAGTTATATTTCAAGGGCTGAGATTAAATTTATGACAGACTTTGTCAGCTAGAAATCAGTAAAACTTATCTACCCATATGATTACAACTGTTTAGATTCTAAATGTATATTTTATGTTCTGATGGTATGATTTTGCTGTGTAAAGTAAGACATGGTTTTACCATTATTTTGCATATAAATCTGTTTTCCAGTTTCTGAGTTGAATAGGTTTCTATTTTGTTCGTAAGCTTTTGTCACGATTGGATCATTTCATGAATCTTGACAGCTCCAGATGGAAATAGAGTATTACTAAATTATAGTATAAATCAGTTCATGTTTAGATAATTTTTTGTTCTGCAAAATTCTTGAAATTAATGGTATAGTTAACAGGTGTTAATAATTTCCCCATTTTACTCTTCTATATTTAATTTCATTTATTTATTTTATACAAGTGACAGTAACTATTTCTAAATGACAGAATGAGGTAATCTGATCTGAACTCTGTATAAACCAGGCCATAGAAGTTCCCTACATGCTTCTTGTTTGAACTAGGTATTATCTGGTAGAAAAATAACTTATTTTAATTTAGTTCCTCTTCTATAATGAGATTTCCAAAAAGGTTGTCAGTTTGCACCAACTGTAGTAATGGTTTAGGTATGTAGACACTGGTTCACTAAGACCTGGTTTGATTTTTACCAATTCACTTCATGGTTTTCACCTTTTGCCATAGCAGGCCAGTGCTAAACCAGGGCCCTTCTCCCATTTAGCAATGGGAAAAACAATGTGGTTGCAACCTCCCAGAAGTATGACCTCCCTGGAAGTTCCAGTTTTCAGGTTGAAAACGCAGGTCCTGGAGAGCAGGATTCAGTATAAACTAATTTTGATCATGGAAATATATGGCAGAGGTAAACCCACATTCAGCACCAAAAAAATGTCTGTGTGTTCTGCTCTGACCTCAAACAAGGTATTCAGAACTTCCATGTGAAAGCCAATTCATTTCAGAATGGAAGAGATTTTTGATTTTGACTTAATTTCTTTATAGCCAAAGCTTCCCTAAGAACTGAAAAATGTCCCCAAATACCTTGGGATGCAATCCTAGTTATGAAGTCACTTACTTTTCTTTTTCTGCCTCTTTTGTGGCATTATCAGTGCAAATATCATGATACTGGAAGCTTTTCCTTGAAATATTCGGTGGAAATATTGAGCTTTGAATTATTTGGTGCTTCTGTGTTTGATTTCCCTATGACCCTCCTCCATGTACGTGCCCTAGAAGCCTTTTTTAGATTTGACAACAGCTATTCTCATATAATGCAGTAGCTAACATGTTCTGGTGCATATATTGGTGTGAATTCACCAGAGGGAAAACCATCCTGAAAGCAGAAATTCCATCAGTCAGAGGTGGGGCAGGGATTTCTTGCTTTTTGATTCCATGGAACATTGCAGGGGACATGTACTGTAATACCTCCTTTCATGCAAAAATCTGAAGACATGGGCTCCTGCTAATAAGTTGCTATAGGGCAAGGTAAAAAACAAAGTGTACAGTTCCTTTTTAAAACAACATTTGATTCAGTATTTCACAGCAGGTAGAAAAAAGCCAAATTCCACTGCAACAGAATTGCAGAGACTAGAGGGCCTTGAATGAGATAAATGGGGCAGGATGGTACCTTAGGTCATGTCCAGATGAGCGTGGCTGTGTGATATGTGATGCAGTAGACACATCTGTGCCACCACATACCGCACATTCAGGTATTCTCCACACTGCAACGTAGCAGTGCGGGGGGTGTTTTTAAGCCCAGGAGATCCTGGGGTAAAAAAAAACCTGTGCACAAAAAAAAAAGTGGGTTCACGCACGCAGGGACAGTACCCGCCAACCAAAACCAGAGCCTGGCAGACCGGAGCCACACTCCAGCTGCTGGCTGGGCTCCAAGTGGCAAGATAGCCACTGCTGCAGCCCCAGGAGGCCCCCAGGACCCCAGGTAAGGCTGCTGGGCAGCCTCCCCTACCCTATCCAGGGTAACCTGCTGCACACCAGAGGGTGTGTGGCACAGGTATTCCATAGGGACAAGTATCAGTGGCACAAGGTGTGCAACTGCTTTTTGTCCCTGGGATAACAAATGTCCACTGAACCTTAAAGACTAACTGGTTCAGAGAGGCATATGCTTTCATAGTTGACAGTCCATTTTATAGCACCTGACAAAATAAGCTGTTGCCTGTGAAAACTGATGCCTCTGTAAACCAGTTAGTCTGTAAAGGTGTTAACAGATATCTCATTTGAAGCAATCTTGATTGTCCTAGATTTTGACCCACATCAAAACAAAAGCAGTACAGTCATTTACATGTGTAGCCCTTCTGAGTTTCATGGCTCTTACTGTCCCACTAGGTGGCCAGTGAGTGGACACAGCTTGACAGATTTGTCCCTGAAATGAATCGCATCCCATGCAATCTCTGAAGCATTAGCGCATTTTATTTCACATATTTTATAGGTAGTTGAAGCAGGTCAATAGACATGTCAATCTGTAGGATCCAGTGACAAAAGGGACTGGCCCTGCTCCTCCACCCCCCTGGAAAAGTGCTGTGTTGTTGCCCTGCTTTGCCTGACTTCAGACTAACATGGCTAACCACCTTTCTCTAGTTTATCTCGCATTTTCAAGACCCTGGGATGTAGTTTGATAAATACTGGTACATTATAAAAGTAAAACATACCATATACTACTTTGTTCCTGGTGAACATTTTTATCATTGATACTGTAAAGGTAATTTGTACAACATAATAGTTCCCTGTTTCTCAAATGAAGTGTAATGTGAGTCCTGTATTTCCATTTTTTAATGGCTTAGGCTGTGTTGCTTTGAATCAAAGTTTATTAGCCACAGCGACAAAATGTTTTTCTGTGTTGTTCAAACCCATTAAGTTGAAACCTAGCAGGAGAAATATATTATGCACTTTCTTGATGAAAATATATATTTGTTTAAAACACTTGGTCTGTAATCTGCCCTCAGGCTTTTCTGGAGACTGTGATTGAATATAGGTAAGATAGCAGTTAAAAACAAAAAAAAATACTTAATTTCTTAAGAAGCAAATGAATTAGTGCTACTAGTTTTTTTAACTACAAACAAATTCTTGTATTTTTGACAGTGGTATTTAATCAAACAAGAAGCTTATAAAGTGAGCCTTGTATCATCCTTGTTTTTTGCTGGATTGCTTATTGGAAATATTGCATTTGGCCCATTGTCTGATAAATTGGGCAGGAAGCCAGTGTACCTGTCAGGTAAGATGATGATAAAATTATTTTTTCTTACGAGTTTCCTGTTTGGAGATGTCATCTTTCCACCCCTCCCCGCACAGTAAATTAAGGTTAGAGCATGAACAATTGGGTTTTTTTGCTATTGAAACATATCTACATTCAGTTCCTTGGGGCATACACATACAATTTCATTTTCCATTGATGGTTGTGGGGATATTTTTAAAAGAAATATTGCCCTGCTTATGCAATCTTAATCCATTTTAGAAGATGGTTTTGTTTCTTCAAAGTAGATGTAGTTTCTAATATTAATTTCAATTGGTGATCTTCTCAGTTACCTTTTCAAGCACATTTCTGATATAGTGTATTTCCTAGTGTGTGAAATTTTTTGCAATTGGTAATAGTGTGTAGCACATTAACTTTAAGAGGCTTCTGCACATTTTATACCTCAGCATAGGATTTTGATTTTACTGTTTCTTAGCCAGCTAATGACACAATTTCACTTAAATTGTCCAACCTCCCAATAGTTATTTTATCTAAATCATGGGTGGGCAAACACGGGTGGGCCTGCAAGCTGGATCTGGCCTGCCAGCTGATTGGATTGGACCCATGAGCTGGGTCTGGCCCGTCAACTGATTGGACCTCACCTGCAGCAGCACCCGTAGTGGTCTGCATGGGGCCAAGACCCACCTGCTCCCACCTGGGGTGGCCCACATCTGCCAGACACCCCAGCTCCGGGGCCCTGGCCTGTACCCACGTAGCTGGTGAGGCTACTGCCAAGGTGGCCTGTGTACTGTTCTGCACCCCCCACCTCCAGCAGCAACTTCTCCTCTTCCTGCCCTTGCTATGCCACTGTGGCAGCAGGTAATGGGGGGAAGCTGTGGAGATGCACGCTGGGTAGCAGATGCCCAGCCAGGCAGGGGGGAAGCTGCAGCCAGGTGTCTTCTGCCCCAGCAGGCTGGGATCCAGCTCCTGGCTGCCTTCCATCTCGTGGCACGATGAGCAGCCACTTGTGGGTGGCTGAGTGAGTAGAAGGCGGTTGGGAGTGAAAACTGGAGCCCTGCATGCTGGCGCAGAAACTGGAGCCCTGCACAGGCAGAAACCACCTGTCCCTTTGCCCAGAACACATCCCCATGCCTTCCCCACATTACCTGCTGCCAAGAATAGCGCAGCAGGGGCAGGAGGAAGGGAGCTGAACACTACTTCCGTGGCTGTGGCAGCAGCCCTGCTGAGATGCTGTGTGTGCTGGGTGGGGCTGGGATGGTGCTGTCTGGTGAGCATGGGGCAGGTGCAGGCTGCCCCGGGAGGAAGCAGACAGGACTCTTAACTGCATGTGGAGCACCGCTGGGGCAGCCATGGGTCGGATGGGTAGGGGGGTGAACCTGACCTGCACTGTCCGGGTAAGCTCTGCTGCTTGCTCTCCCTGTCCCCCACCCCTTCTTCCCCCATCCCTAGCTAGCTCTCAGGACCTAATGTTCAGGCAGCACCCCCCTGCCCTCCAACATACACACTTCTACCCCACCCCCCACAATCTACAAGAGTAAGACTTTATTATGCAATTGCCTCTATATACATTACACACAAAAAAACCAAATCAGGACAAAAATTATTTTTTGAAATAAAATTAAAATATGTTATAGTAGTATATAGTTTGGTTTTCAGTATATAATTTGTTTTTTATCTATAATTTGTTAAAATATCTTCAGAACGATTTTATGTGTGTGGTCCTTCACAGCTCATAAAAACTCATAAAGTGATGCCCCAGCTGAAATAATTGCCCGGCCCTGGTCTAATTGATGTGCTATTGGTCAGGTGAACTATACTAGCACATATGTTTATAACCTATTTCCTATCCAACAAAAGGTGTGAAATTTGTTTTCAGGTTTTTTTTTTAGAATTCACTATAGAGAGACGTATACATTTCATATCTGTAAAGTTAAATGCTTTTCCAGCCATACTATATTTTTTTTCTTTTTTGGCATGCTTTTTCTTATTTTAAAATAACTTACTGTAATTTCATAGTATTTAGAAGGACAAACATGACATCATCCCTATTCCCATAACCTGAAGGATATTTTCTAGTGTGTCCTTTCTGGTTGCTGGACAATTTTAGTAGAAATGCAGTACTTTTTATAGGTAGCTAAAGATGTATAGTGTAATAATTGAAATGCAAGAGTCAAGAATACTGGAGTTTGTTTTTGGCTTTACTGACGTTACTTGGGCAACAGTTGCATAGTCATTTTGCATGTTATTCCTACCTATAAAGTGTGAATAATAATCATTCACATTGATTGGATTCCAAATGTTTCATCAGAGCAGGCTAATTTCTCACAAACTCAAAACAGCATCTCTTGGGATCTCAAATCACTTTAAGAGCATTTGACTAGTTACATTAGAGCAGGGGTGGGCAAGATGCGGCCTGCCAGGCCATTCTGTCTGGCCCACGGGACCCCTAAAAAATTTAGAAAATTAATATTAATCTGCCTTGGGCTGCCTGTCATGGAACCCTTGATGGCTTGCTGAAACTCAGTAAGTGGCCCTTTGTCCAAAATAATTGTCTGCCCTTGCACTGGAGGACAGTATAAACAGTGATGATTATTCACTCTTCACAGGCAGGAAAAACTAACTTAGACTATATCTGAAGTCAGAACATCTGGATACAAATAGTTCCTGTTTTTAGGAATGTTATTTCATCTCAATTTTGATGAGTAATGAATACTTATATCATGGCCATTTATTTTTCAGTTGAAGTGTTTGTTGTTTAATGATAACGTCTGAAGGTAAGGTTTCTTGTATAGATCTCTATATTAGTGATTACACAACTCGGGTTTCAGACTTGTACATAAGCTAATAGAGATTGGAAAGTATTTGGAGTTCCTTGGAATTCTCATTTTTAAAGGTGTTAGTAAAATCAAATATGTAAATTCAGAGAGATACTATCTGTACAATGCTAGTAATGATAAATAATTTAATTCTGCCCCTTTTATCCTTCCCAAATTCAGTCTACTTGATAAGGCTAATATACTTTGTGCATTTTGTTCAGGTCTGTTCTTTGATGTAATTTTCGGGTATGCTGCAGCATTTGCTCCAAGCTATGAAATTTTTGCAATGTCACGCTTTATTGTTGGGATTATGAATGGTGGAATGTCTCTGGTGTCTTTTGTCTTGACGCAAGAATATGTAGGAAAGTCATTCTGGTCTTTTACAGGTAAAATTTAAGAATATTTTATTAGTACTGTATAAAGTATTTGTTTTTTTTAAACTCACAAATGTATTATGAATTGTAACTTTATAAAGTTAATTTAAGTAAATATTAAATGACCAATTTTTTTCATTCCAAGTTACCACTGAGTTAAATGGGAATTTTGCTTGAACAGGAACCATACAATTGGGTCCAATATGATTAACAGTGGTAAAACCGTGAGATTTCAAGATTAGCATAATTCAGTGGTTCTCAGCTCTTCTAGATTCCAGGAACCCACTGAAAAATGCCAGCTCTTAGCTTTCACTCATTTCTTTACTACAAAAAAATAAAATAGTTATTCTTCTGTCCCCAGAAAACTTGGAAAGACCACAACAAATCAGGATGTTTTTGACCTTAGGATTTCTGCCCCACATCTAACAGTGCTATATTGTGTGACACTATAGTACCCTTAAAACGCATCTCGCAGCACCCTAGAGTTCTGCAACACCTTAATTGAGAATCACTGTTCTATAAAATTTCATTTGTAGTCTACTTTCCTTGAAAAAGATGTTTTTATGGATGCTCCCAGCTTCTAAATTACACTTCACAGTTCCTTGAGAAAATATTTAGAAGAGCAAGTACTCTTTTCCCCACCAAAAATGTATTTAAAGCAATATGCTCTTCTGTCTCATAAAATGAGTTAGCATGTATGTAATGCTTCCCCTCCACTCCCAAGTGCAGTACTGATATCAGATGTCTGTATCTGACAGTGCCAAATTTTAAAATACACGTAGAAGAGGTAGAAGTGCAAGTTCTTTGCTTCATCACACTATTGCAAATCTGTAGTATGTCTAACTACCATGGATTTACACTAGAGTAAACTGAGAACAGAATTTGGCTCAACATGCTTAACTGCAGTGGTTATAAGCATCATAGGGGCCTGTAGAGTAGGCTTCTGCAAATAGGGAAGTATTTGATTCAGACTCAGCTGATTTGGAGGACAGTGAGTCAATGCGGAGATTCAGATCACCGCCCTGAAAACGCAATACTCACTTCTTCAGGTTTCCCATTCTATTTTTTTCTTTTTTTTTTCTTTTATCATTTTCTTACCTCCTAGGAATAGGAAAGAGATTGTTTTGTTTTGGGGGTTTTTTCTGTCTTTTCAGCAACTGGTATTTTTTTAACTTCCTTAATATTCCTCTCCATCTCTCTCTCTCTTCTTTTCTAACTCATGTTGTCTTTATATGTCTTTCTCTCGCTCTCTCTCCCTTCTGTTTGCCCTTTTTGTATGTCTTTCTTGGCTCTTTTCCGTCTTTTCTTCTGCAGGGATGGCCCCTGATGGGCTGAAGAGATAATCTACTTCCTGCTGCTTGTCATTTCAGGTGCTTTGTGTTTTTAGTACCTCAGGAGGTGAATATGGAGCAACTGGTCAATGGGTGGATTGGAGAGGGAGATACTGAGCACTGCTTTTAACAGCAGGACTAAAGAAGTGCTTCTGTCAGCTGTGGTCAAGATTCCATGCACCTTACTCTGACAACTTCTGGTTTAGTACTAGATTGCACACAAAGAGTTTGCTGCTAGGCTTTTGTGTTTGGCATTGACTCCATATGTTTCTCCAAGACAGACAAGGTTCTTTGGGTAAAACCAATATCTTTTATTAGACCAACTCAAATAAAAGATATTGGATTTACCCAAAGAACCTTGTTTAGCCCATGTCCTTAGACCAACACAGCTACAACCTACACCCTTGAATCATGGGATGTATTTCTCCAATGTTTTTATCGATATTTATTCTCCAGGAAGGCTTGGTAAGTTTAATAGGTACTGTTGGGTGGTCTAGCTGTTTTTATACTCAGTATTATCCTTAGTGTTTTACATCTCACTTAAATTTTGTCTGCCCTACCACAGTACTGCCACTCCATGTTATCTAAATACACCTAAATAACCTCAAGTATTTACTGTCTATGTCCCCAACTTTTCTCTATCCTTCTTTCCTTTTCTTGCTTACTTCAAAAATCCATGATTTAAAAAGAATGAAAATTCTATAAAACCATATCTGAGTCAGAATCAGATGACTTTATTTCAACAAACTCATTGAATTGTACTAGCCATTCTGAAGATGTTATAAAGTCCTTTTTGCTGTAGAGTACATACCTAGAAACTGCTTAGAACTTGAAGAATCTGTACATGGGTTTTGACATTGTTTTAAATAGCAGCTTTTTCTTACCTTTATTTACAGGTTCATTAACAAATTTGACCTTTGCAGTTGGCATAGCAGTTTATGCCTTACTGGGTTACTACATAAGGCAGTGGCGTTACCTTGCATTTGTATCAAATTGTCCAGGAATTTTCTTTTTTCTCCTTTCTCTGTAAGTAGATCAAACTTATTATGGATATAAAAACACAATATACAGTACTTTAACAAGAAGTCTTGCTTTTCACTGAAAGACTGTAATTGAAGTAAGGCTAACTTTCATATTTTGTTATGCTTGTCTTCCTTGAAGCATAATGCATATATGCGATAATGAAAAAGATTTTGGCTGATATTTTCAATAATAAAAAAATGCCTTTAGATGTTACCCACCGTTTAAAGAAAATGCCAAAAGATATTTTTTCTGTCCTTACCTCTTGGATAGAAATATTGACACCGTTGGTACAGATTCCTGAGCAGCTAGAAAACAAAATCTTTGCTTATTCATGTTCACAATGTCCCCATTTAATTAGTATTGATGCACAACAGTCTGCTAACCTCCTTTGAACTGTCTGTAAGTGAGCCAGGTATCAATCAGTAGTTTGGGATAAAAATGGAGGAAGAAAGGGAAAAGAGCATCACAGGGGCTGTAGAGTAGTCCTCTGCAAATAGGGAAGTATTTGATTTGAACTCGGACGATTTGGAGGACAGTGAGTCGATTCGGAGATTCAGATCACTGTCCTGAATTGATTTGGCTGAATCAGCTTCGGAAGATTTGTCACCGATTCAGAGACATTCAGTGATTCGGATCAGCTGGGGAGAAGCAGGCACAGCTGGGCTGCTGCAGGTTCTCCTGCACCTCCTCCAGCTGTGCCTGCCTTTCCCCAGGCAGGGGGAGCCATGGGAGAAGCCCCCATGGCTGCCTCGCCCAGCCCCAGCCTAGCCCCAGCACTTCACACACACACAAAAAAAGCCCCGTACTCACCAGCTGCAGGAGCGGCGACTGGGGCCTTGGGTCACTCGTGGTGGAGCCCCCCCATGCAGCACGGGCAGTCGGGGGCAGTGGGGATTGCCCCCACCCCGCTTGGCAACCATGCTTCAGCTGCCCCATGACATGGGTGCAGTATGGCTCAGCAGGGCGCTGCGCGTTGCCTGGGAGCTGGGCCACTGGGGCTGAGTGCTCCCACTCCCAGCACTGCCACACTCGCATCCCGCCCCCCCCATCCCCCTTCCCGAGTAACGCACCCCCCAACCTTCCAGGGTAGCTTGTCCCACCTGCAACCCCAGTTTCTCACTCCTCCATGCCCTCTCCACCTCCCCTCCCCCAACCCGAATCTCTGAATCGGCCAAATCTTTTCAGAATCTTTTTCTGAATTGATTTGGATGCTTTGAATTGATTTGGAGCTTTTACTTGGTCTCCCGATTCGATTTGGATTCAGAGATTTGGTCTCCTGATTGGTCTGAATCTCCTTCAAATTGAATTGGCTACTGAAGCTTCACACAGCCCTACTGTAGAGCTAGAGGAGAATCTGGAACTTCTCAGCTTGCTGTGACAGTTGAGCTGGCCAGTGATCCAAAGAGCAGTGTTTGCTTATAAAAGGCAGTGACAAGTCTGCAGAGAAACATGAAGGCTGTTAGAGGGCACAGGCTATAGAACTAGTCCAAAATATTCACTTTATGCCATCAAAGGTTTTCTTCACGTAGCAGATTGTAGAAGTACCATTAAAAGTGTCAGGCAGAATTTTAAGGTTACTTTTCATAAGCCAAATGTCTGTAGTGATGTCTTGGTGGGAAATAAATGAAGTTATGAAGCATTTCAAAGTGCTTCCACTTGTGGGTGCTCTTTCTAGCTTGGCGCTGCTTGTGATTGCTTGCTTTGTTTGGAGTGACCCTAAGTCTGGCAATGAGGTATGACATATATTTGCTATTTAAACTGTTCGTAGAAATGTGATAATAGGTGGATTCCCTTAATACATATTGTTATGAGAATAGTTCTTGGATGTATGAATATGTAAAAAAGTTTGTAACTTAGTCTGCCTAGTCACAATGTACTTCAGATCTGTGAAAAAGCAACATACACTATGCAGCAGGGATCCTGGTTTTCTCTGATTAGAAAAAAAAATCTCCAATTTTCAGATTACAAAAGTAAGCCAATTGAAATGAAACATCACTTATATATATTAGTAGTGTTTCATTCTGATCATGGAATCATGTGGGTTTTGGGTTATTTTTTTTATCTGAAAATTGGGAATTTTTTTTAATGGGAGAAAACTAGGATCCCTGATTATCAGTAATAAAAACTATAGATGTAAAACTACAAGCACAATCTATTTATAATACTACAAAAGCAAGCCTTAACATACTGTTTAAACATCCGTTATTTCTGCATAGGTCAGCTTTTGAAATTAGTTGCCATGCAAAAATAATGTACAAAAAAAATCAATAACCAGGTATCGCCTATTTCCCCTGAGTATATATTAAGGGGCTTTTGTACATGCCACATTTTTTGCCCTTTCTTGCGCTGCAACAGCGTGACTATTTACATGAGTGGCTTTTCTGGATGCTTTAAAAGTCTTTCTGGCACGTTAAAGTAAAACTCCTCTGATGTACTTCAGTTTGGCTTGCCAGGAATTAAAGTGTCACATCCACAGATTTGTTGCATGCAAACACAAAGGCATTCAGAGACATGCAATGAGCCTCATGGTCCACCAGATGGTTCTTGGTCCACCAGACGGTTCTCCCGCAGCTACATTTTGCAGTTTACCCCTTCAAATTGCTTTCGCTTTCTAATTGATTCTGCTTTTTTTTTTTTCTTGTGTGGTTTGCCGGTGCCCTGCTTCCACAGCTGTGTATTAGGGCACAGGCATGGAGGCGGTGGGAGGCTCTGGGCTGAGGTGGGGCAGCACGGAACTGTCCCGCTCTCCTGCAGCACGAGCTGGGGTCTGAGCTTAATTCGTTTGAAAACCTAGTGTGTGTAAACACAGATGTGACGCTCCAACGCTTAATTCGTTCCAAGACCTAGTATGTGCAAACACAGATGTGACGCTCTAATATAAAGAAGTTTACATTTTATAAGCCTATTTAATTTAATGAGGATTAAAACCTGTGGTGTGTACAGGCACCCTCTGGAAGCAAAAATGTTACTCTCAAGAGATGTGTGTGCCACATAATTAATAGACTTTGTCTCACGTTAATTAAAGAGTAGTGGAGGGACTTTGAAATATGTAGTTTAACCTTGATAGAGCATATTTCCAACTTGTGGTGAAATAATAAATAGAACAAAACAAAGTTCAGCTAAAATATTCTTTGAATTATCTACCCTTTGTCTGTTGAATTGTGTAATGACTTTTGGAATGGTATTCTGGGAAATACACTAGCAAAACCTCAAACTTGGAAAAAAGGAATCCTGAGAGAAATCAGTGGGAAGGAAAGCTACTTGTGTCACTTTCATAAGACAAATGTTAAAATGCTAGTCAATACACATTTTAATCCAGTAAAAAAAACTTTAGGCAAACAATGAAATGGGGATGGCCACCACTTTCCATTATTAGGAATAAAAGTAAAAGCCTGGTAAATATTTCCAGGTAGAGAGTGGTAAGTAAATTTTGCAAATAAGTGGAGATACTTTTGATTCACAATTTAGAATGATCAAAAAGCAGCAAACCAACCTTCTAGAAATAAGAGAAAGACAAGTAATAAGGCCTCAACAAATATTTAAAAATAATGTTAGTGTATTATTGCATAATAACTAAACAAAATTATAAATCATAATTATTTTCCCAATGAAGAAAATAAGGTAATTAATTCTGATTAACATATTATTGAGAGCTTTTCTTTAAAACTTACAGTCTGAAAGATAGGACACAAGCTGGAGTAAAAATGACAGAAAGAAAATGATTTTTGTGAAAAAAAATGCACAAGGCAAAACTAATTACAACAGTGTAGTATAATAGAAACATTTTTCTTTTCACTATAAAAAGAATGGAAAAAGAAATTGGTTGGGTGTTTTGGCCCACATGCACTTTATAGCTCCAAATTTACAACATGAGATAATTGGAAATACACTACCATTTATTGTTTGGTATTTTTGGATATTATGATGTTATAACATGTAACCATTCTGTATTATCACAATGCTGGCACAAATTTAAGTTTAATAATAGTGCTGTGTTTGTCAATTTGACCAACTCAGTTCAGCTTTGATTTGCCTCTTTTTGAAATACATGTTATAATAATGCAGAGATTATTTCCTCATTCACCAAGTTTGAATTAGAGAATTTGTTACCAATTTTGTATAAAATTGACTTTAAATGAATCAGCACTGTCAGAGCTACTAAATAAAAATGACCAATGTCATTTGTCACAAGACAAAGAGAAACAATTTGTATGTATAAAAAATGTGTTTTTGTAGAACCTTATTAATCCTGGAAAAATAGTTTAGATGCCTTTTATTGACTTTAGTTATTCTCTAATTTTCAAAGTCTTGTTAGAAGCAGTGCTTTGTTTAGTAGGTTAACAAAAATGGTTCACATGTGGTTATATTAATATGCAACAAAATATGATTTTCTGCTTTCGTTTTTTTAAATTGTAGATATATTTTAACACCTCAATATTATTATTTATGTTAATTTTTACTATTTAGGAATTTACATTTTTGAATATTTTGATGTTGCTATGGAACAAAGTTCAAATTTTTTTTCTGTAATACTAATTACAAAGTACAGTTATAGGTAATTCCAAGATGAATTTTTTTTTTCCTCAGACGTGAATATTATAAAAACTGGGTTGAGGAGGAAGTTGTCAAAATCTTCTTGCAGACAAGGTTCTTTGTGTGAATCCTATCTTTTATTAGACCAACTTAAATAGTTGCAAAATTTTTTTTTAGCAAGCTTTTAGGTTTAAAAAGTCTTCATCAGGCTGAGGAAGTCTCTGCAGTTGGTGTGTCCTCTTTGTGGATGGAATGAATAGTAAAGAAGCCAGAGGCTGAGCCTGGTATGCATACAAGACAGGCAGTTAGTGAAGACATAAATTGAGGAATCAGTGGGTGAGAGACAGGCATAGTGCAGGGGGACAGAAAAGAGGGATGAATGTAGCAGTTAAATAGTGGAGAGGTACCTGGGGAGTCAGATGTCAGGCAGGTTATAATGTGTCATAAATCCAGTGTCTATATTTAGTCCATGATTTTTTTGTATCCGGGAGGTTGATGAAGTGAGGTTCATAGGCTCATCTGTGAGAAGTGTTTTGTAAGTTCCCTATGAGAATTAGAATTGAGAGATTGGAGAGAGAGTGGTTTTCTTGTGAGAAATGTGCCCCCACAGGTAATTGGGTATTTTTGTCTTTGATAGATTTCCGGTGCGCACTCATTCTGGTGTGCAGTTGTTGTTTGGTCTCTCCTACGTATTTTCCATCATGGCATTTGGTGCATTGGATGAGATATATTACATTTCTGGAGGTACAGCTGTAAACTGCAGGGATGCTGATGGCTCTGTTGTGGGGTGTAGTAATTGTGAGGATGGTGGAGAAATGTTGACAAGTTTTGCATTTCTTGTCATGGCACGGTCTGGATCCATTCAGTGTGTTCTGGGCCTGAGGAAGTTTGCTTCTGGTAACGAGGTTAGTGAGGTTTGGTGCTTGTTTGAAGGCTAGGATGGGTGGTTCGGGGAAGATCTCTTTAAAAATAGTGTCTCTTCCTAGTATGGGTTGCAATTGTTTGAGGATTTTCCGTAAGGGTTTGAGGGAAGGGTGATACATCATAGCCAGCAGTGTGTGATTCGTTGGTTTTTTTCTTCTGTACTGCAACAATTCTTCATGTGGTATCTGGGTGGCTCTTTCAAATGTGTGGGTGTTCTCCGTGTAAATTCCGTGGTATCTGAGGGCTTGGCTGTATATCACAGCTTGTATATACAGCCAAGCGCTCAGATACCACCATATTTGCACTGAGGAGAACACCTGGGATTGCCACCTCATGAATCTTAAAAAGGCTTTCATTCAACGAGGATACTCCTCCAGAGAGAGAGATCACACATTTGAACAAAGAACCTTGTCTGCCTATGTCCTTAGATCAACACAGCTACAACCCACACCCCTCAAAATCTTCTTGAATTTTAAGAACCAAAATCTGTTCTTGTTTAAATATAGCTTTAAAGTGCATTTGAGTGCAATTCCTGAAAAGGAAATTGGAATATCATGTTTCAGTTTTTGCCATTCCTTAAATTAAATATTGGATGTGTATATTTAATACATGTTTACCTCCTAATGTGATGCTTTGACTTGCTGAGAAATAAGGTTGACCTAGTCTGTCATTGATAGAAATGTACTTTCTCTATCTAATTTTTATTTGGCAGTTTGCTTCCAGAATCACCCAGATGGCTGTATTCCCAGGGGAACACTATAGAAGCGGAGCGTGTACTACAATACCTAGCCCTGGGTAATGGAAAAGAAAGGTTAACTATAAAATTAAAAGCATGTGCAGGTACAATGAAAACAGATGAATCAGCACCCAAAGTCCTAAGCCTAGTAAAACACCCAGTCCTTCGGTGGCGAACTGTCATTTTGATGTATATCTGGTAAGTAGTAAAAAGCAAGCTAATGCTGAAGCACTGTGAATTTGTCAAATATAAGACACTGATTAAGGTGTTTAGCTTCTCCCTTCATTTTTAAATAACATTCTCAAAGCTCAATTATATGTTTGACTGTTAATTCCAGGTGCTGTTTTTTTAAAACGGTATTGTGTATTACTTCATGCTAATTGCAATAATCTTTTAATAATTTTGTGTTACTTAGATACTGATCCAAAAAACGAATTAGAAAGTAGTGGAAAACAACAACAACAAAAAAGAAAAGCAAACCCATAAATCCATGAAATTGTTTCCACTTGATATTGGCTGCATGCACACCTGTCATATTAAATTGGGTGTAAAAAGGAGACTACTGAGAGTGAAAAGTGGAGTTGTGGGGGAGCAGTAGAGAAAAATATGAACTTACCATTTGATCATTAATTTTCACATGTTAGATACAAAGTGCAAAAACTGTAAAACAAAAGAAACCCACTTATCTTTGCAGTGATATCTGCACTTACTGCACTCATCTTTGCAGTGGGAAGTGTTCTGGACTTTGTCTCCTTGGTTGTGTCCAGTATAGTTTAAAGCAGTCCAGATGGGGAGAGGAGTGACTCTTCTGAAAATATAATGATTATATGATTGGAACAGCAAAAGGACATCCCAGGAAGAACCCCAGTGTAGAACTCATGTCATTATCTGGCCTGTTTAAGGCAAAGACTGGCAGAGGGCATGTCCCTATTAAAGTTGAGCCTTAGATTTGAGATTACTTCTAGATATGAAACATCTGATTTTTCTGATTCTTTCCTAGATTATCAGGGATGAAAAGGGTACTTATAGGAGAGACTATGGAATCTCACTAGATAGAAGATCTTCTTGTTCCTATAGCAGCCTTATTTAATACTTAATCCCTGGAGGGAAAAAGTGTATACAGCTTGAGACAGATTCCCAGGCAATACTTTGTGCTGTCCTCTGGTTTTCTGCTGTGTTGTCAGTCTCCTGTGAATTTAACATAATGACCCACTTTCCTGACAAAGCTACCTCTATGCAGGTGAAGGTAGCTCTAGTGCCTGTGGTGTCCCTGAGTAGTTCTCAAATGAATACGTTAACCAGCAACTCTGGGACTGTTGTGACTTTTAGGGAATGCTGACCCTTCTTCCCCACCCCCAAAGGTTCCCTTGTGATTCCTGCAAGGGTTTAAAAGAGCTGGTGCTTGTTGTGTAACTTGTACCCCAGAAAGGATTACTCTTGTGACTGAAATAAGTTAAATAGTGGCATAATGTTACAGTGATATATTACAGTAAATATATCCTTAGTTATCATTCTATTTGTGTGGTCCAGTCGGTTGTTGCTATCTTACCCCTATTCTCTGAACTCAAGGTTAATTACATTGTCAATTGGAAGCATGTCACGGCTGCTGTGAAGCGTACGTCTTTCCGTCTCTATCTTAAAGTGAAGGCTTGCTAGCAGCCTAAAGTGTGATGGGAGCTAATCCCCAATCCCAAAATTGCATGTTTTGTTGGGCCCAGTGGACCTGACTTCCATTGTATGGGGAGCTGTATACAGACAACCCCTGCTTAGCACTCTTAATTGGTTTCAGTTGGGGCGCTCCGTGGGCTTGGCCCTGCTATGCTCTGGGGCAGTGGACACTGCACACGTGTCCTTGAGCAGTGGCTCACACTGGCCCAGGCTTTGCACTCCTGCTGGCCCTGGCCTCAGGTCTCGCACTCCTGCCGCTCTGCCAGCCCCGGCCCTGGCCCTGGGCGCTGGCCCAGGCCCTGCTCTCAAGCCCCCTGTCTGCCCCTTCTTGCTGTCGCCACCGCCACTCCAGCACCACGTGTCGGAGCAGACCCCGGGCTCCTGCCACCCTGCCCTGGGCCCTACCGGCCCGGGCTCCGTGCTTACATTGCCTGGCCCCTTGCCCACCCCTTTTCGTTGCCACCACTGCTCCTCCCCATCTGCTCCAGCACCACATGCCAGAGCGGACTCTAGGCACCGGCCACCCTGCCCTGGGCCCTGCTGGCTGCCACTCACTGCTTCACTTGACGCTGCCGCCACTGCCACCATTGCTTCTCCCCACCCCCACACTGAGCGTTATAATGAAATGTGCTGAGTGCTAAGTGAAACCAGGTAGGTATTTTAAATGAGCGCTATAGTGAAACTGCAGTAAGTGAAACGGTGTGAAGCAGGGCTTGCCTGTAAACCCCATGTACCACCAGCTGGGTGGCACACATGATGTTGACAGGTCCCAGCCACATGTTGAATTTATGGCATTATATGAATGCTATGGTATGATATGCCACTGACTGTGTTATCATGCCTTAAATTGAGTTGTACATATTGCTGGGCTACTATTTAAGTGGCAATTAACCTGTTAGTATCTTAAATGTAACATGTGTTGGGGGCATTACTTAAGGCTATCCATATCAACTCTTGTCAGGATCAGTTAGGACAACTTACAGAACAAACTGTTTGTGCTACAAGGGCCACTTTTCCCTAGCGTGTTTCTTTGAAGATTTCAGGCAGTGCACATTTCCTTAGTTAATGTGTTTCTGAAAGGTGCAACTTTTTTCCCTGAGAATCCGCTGTCATCTTATGTGTACCTTCTGCTATGGCAAAAGATCTTACAGTACGAAGTCTCTCCTTTTTTCTTGAATAATATAAAATAACAAGGAGCAATGATATTAGTAATCTGAGGTTAGGTTATATGATATTTAGGTTGTTACCTCTCAGATCCGTGTTCTTGGGGAACCTTGGCACAGTACGCAGCCTGTCTGACTCACAAAGAACTCTCCCCCTCCCTGCCTCTGCCTGAACAAGAACTGATTAGAGGAAGGACTTACAAAAGACAAAGATGATGCAGTGGGAGACACACCTAAAGCCCTCCAGACAAGGGTGATAAGAGTGAAGCAACTCCCCGGTCTCATTTGCATCCGAGATGGAACCAGATGACAACTCATTTAAATGGGAGATGGAACAGGCATGCACCTTCATTAGCATTTAGGATGGAGAACAGAGATTTCAAGGCAAGGACCACACTGAATTCTGGGATCAGAAAAGCAGGGGAGCACTTCATGATGGGGAATCCTTGCTCCAAATGCTAATCAGCCCACATCTACACACACCCAGCTCAGCATTTATCAGACCAGTTCTAGTAATGACTCCTCTATTGGTATCCAAAATGCTGAATCTTTCTGTCTGTATTGTGAGCTCCCTCAGAGTAATGCCATCTATAGCCAACAGTGATCAGTTCCTATTATCCAGCATATATCCACTGTTTACCCCTAAACAAACCTAGTGTTCTCCCTTGAGCCATTGTTAGTTCTCTACAAAAACCCCTACCCAAGCTCAAGTTTCTGTCCTGGTGCTTGGATCCAAAGCTGCACCAGTTCCATTCCTTTTCTCCCTGGAATCTCTCCATTGATTGTGCTGAGGACTCTGCCTGTCTGCCAGATCCAACAACACCTGGCAACTTCGACTGGTGGTGAGACCCCAACAAGTCTCTGTCTCTGTCTCTCTGTCTCTGCGTCTCTCTCTCTCTCTCTGTCTCTCCAGGAACCTGACTTTTATTCTTTTACTCTAGGCACAGCTTTCTAAACCTGACTTTTGCTAATCAAACAAGCTAAACTTCCCCAAAAACCTAATTGAAACTATGTAATATTGTAACTGTTTATTAGTCTCTCTCTTGCATGGCTATTATTACTGGTATCATCATAAGTTCATATACCTGGCAATAAATAACTTTTATGGTGAAGCTGGTTGCTATACTTTCTCTCTGAACCTCACCTACTCCTTCTTCCCCTTGACCTCCCCATTTGCTTTGCAGCAACACTTCTTTTACCTAAGCCAAAGATTCCTGTATTGCCCAAAACCACAATGGGGTCTGCTCATCAAGGCAGTTACTACTAGGACCATTGTGACAAGAGATTGTGACATGCTGAGTTTTGAGGCGCATGAGAGTATCAGCTGAAAGTGCTGATTGGACCCAGCCTTCTCAGATGTACTCTGTTAGCATATGTGTATGTGTGTCTAACTGCATTTATTATTGTCCTAATGAACTGAGTTCAAGGCACGTGAGGGTGTCCGCCTATCAATGCTGAGTCTGACTCAGATGTGCTCTGTTAACCTGTGTGCTTGTGTCTGACTGCATTTTATTGTTGCCCTGATGAACGGCGTTCAAGGCATATGAGGGTGTTAGCCTGTCAATGCAAAATAACCTGGCCTGGCTCAGGCGTATCCTGTTGATCTGTGTGTGTATGTGCGTACATGTGTTTGACTGATTTGGTGGCTGGAGGAACCCAGCCCCATTGAAACAGAGTCCTGCAAGATAGCTCCATTGGAGGTGAGGACTTGCAGAAGGGAGAGATACAGCTCCATATAGAAACACAAGTAACACAAGCGGCACATTGATAGAATTAAAGAGATCCCCAGAAACGTACCCCTAATAAATGATCACACCGCAAAGTGACGGGCAAATCTGGTAACAAGGTTTGGTCTTAATATCTCAAAGACCTTCCCATCTGTCCTTTTAGCAAGATGGAAAGTCTTAGCAAGGTCTTGCTTTACTGAAGGCTTTAACAAGGGCTATTTTTAAAAGTTAGTTGTTTATGGAAAACTCAAATTGTACATTGAAAAAAAAGTTTTTTCTCCCACTGCCACAAGAAAAGGAAAATGTATTCAGGCTTCTGTTCTGTTCCTTCCTGCTTCTTTTTCTCACCCCCATATACTTCTGGATGATGGAAGTCTCAATCTAATTACACAATCTAATTTCTCTCTTATGAAAATAAATTAAAGACCCTGCTCATAATTACAGCCTTACAGTAATTATGAGCAAGAATCCACAGGATCATGCAATGGCAACAATCCACAGAACCACACAAATAGTATGATAACTAAGGATATGGCTACCGTAACAGTAGTAGTACATTTCCCCAGGTGTTGGAAGAAGTGTATTGCTAATCAAATAGAATTTATGGTACAGCAGCTTGTTATCCATATACCAACAAGTCTGAAGTACTCTTCCACAGGAAACTGATAGTAGAGGAGACTGCTACAGATAATATGCATTTAAAAGAAATTTATTAGGTAATCAGCAAAATCAGCTCTGGTTGACTCTCTTTTGGCCAGTCCAAGGCAATGTTCTGTTTTATCTTTTCTCTCTGTTTTGTGAGATTCTGAAAATAGGCAGGTAATTGTTTTAAGCTTTGTATATTGATATATAAGATCTAATTTCTGTTGTTATTAGTGATTAATGAGGACCAGGGATCTGGGTTTTCCATTTGCCACAGAAGAACGTGGGTTTCCCCCTTTTAAGTAGAAAAATGCGGGAAATGGTGGGTTTCCCTTTGCAGGCTGGCAGAGTTCCAGCCTGCAAGGGGCTGCTTGGGGCTGGGAGCAGCAGGAAGAGAGGGATCAGGGAGGGAGCGTCATGTGCATATGTGCACGTGCAAATGCACATGGAAGCCAGGCAGTATGGAGAGCAGCACCTGCAGCTCCCTCCAGGTAAGTCTGGGGAGGGGAGGAAGAATGAGGCCCCCATGGTGAGGGAGGGAGTGGGGCAGGGCTGGAGGTGCTGCCCAGCTGGCGCGGTATATGGAGCTGAGACTAGAAGGTGCGGCTGCAGGGGCCTGGCTGGGGGAGCAGGATGGAGCCATGGGCGGCATGCCTGAGGGGCAGCAAGGAGGCCAGCTCCCTGCCACTGCATGCACTCCCAGATTTGTGCCTGGGGCAGAGGTGGATGCAGGCTGCCCACTGCAGGCTCCGAGATCCCTGCCCTGCTGCACTTCCCTTGAGACATCTGTGGCCTAGTGGGTGGGACCTGGCATGACAGAGTGGGATGGGAAGGCTTGATGCTACTTCTGGGAGCCCCATGCCAGCTATGCTACCATGACGAGGTGCCCCCTGCCTGCCCAGCAGCAATGGGGGGGCACAACTCTGCTGTTGCCACTGCTGCTGAGATTCATGCCACTGCTGCTGTAATCCAAAACACAGATTTTGGATTTTTTAAATCACAGAATTTGTGAATTTTTATCAGAGGTTTTGTGATTTTTAAACAGAGAAAACCAGGATCCATGATGAGATGAACCCTCAGCCTTAGCAGCTTTGACCTGAATTTTATTTTTTTTTACATACCATTGGATATTTGGTTTTCTCATTAAATTTACCTGATATATAGCAAACTTGACTAATATATATATTTTTTTTTTTTTTTTTTCTGTGCCTGGGTGGATAGATTGCTTTCTTGGAAGAACTGATATGCAGCTTGTTATTTCGTGTCCACAAAAACTATATTTTCCTTTCTGTTGTACAGGGTTTTATACTATAGATTTATCTATGAAAATAACAGATACTGATATTTTTAAAGTGTTTCTTTTTTAAAATACTTAAGAAATATAAAATCTTAAAGATTTTTCTGCATATGTACATTCTTTGGTAAAATATGGTTCCTTTGTGTATTTCAATAAGACTTCTGTTGTTTTTATCTCTTTTACTTGGAGAATAATATTTTGTATTGGCAGCTCTCAATATTATATAATTAAAGTTTAACTTTTCTGATGTTAGTTTTTGATGATGATGATCATAACCAAGCCAGTTTTTATGGATATTTTCAGGTATGTCTGCAGTCTTGTGTACTATGGCTTAACATTGAATGCTGGTGAATTAGGAGGAAATCTGTACCTAAATGTAGCTCTGTATGGCCTTGTAGAAGTTCCAGCATTTCCACTCTGTATGTTCTTTATTGAGAAACCCTGGTAAGAATACTAACTTTCTAGTTTTCTGACTATACTGTAAGGTTAGCATGATATTATATATGGAAAAGTTTATGTTATATTTTATAGTAATATACAGCCTTGCACTTCTGAATTTCTTCTTTTGGAATGCAGTCCCCCATAGGGGTTACTGTTCTTACTCTTTTTCCTTTAGTTGCACTCCACTTTCCTATTCTTTATTCCCTGAACTTTTCAATGTTTAGTGTGACTCAGTGCTATTTTTTTGACAAATCTGAGTTAACACCGTTAGGATGGCTGAGTAGCTTGCACCTCCTGTATGTTTTGCTCAGAAACCTTTGCACCCAGATGAGAGAGAGTACAACTTTGAATCATGTTCATTTTTAATTAAACTTAGAAAATCAAGCCAGGTTTGTAGAAAAAGGGCCTCAGTATTTAAGGTCTCAAATATTTGAAGTTCATACTTCTTCAGATTTCTACCTGTATTTTTAGTCCCACAGTCACAAAAATATTTGTTAGCTCCAAAGGCTAACTAGTCAATCTGGAGGCCCTGAGTTATACAGGACTGTAGTCCGTCTGTGGTTTGAGAAACTTTAAGTGAAATCCTGGTCTTACTGAAGTCATTAAAGAGCAAACGCTCTTTAATTTTAGTGGGATTAGGGTTTTATCTTTTAAATTTTCTTGGTAGCTTTATAAGCTCAGTTAGATTTTTCCAAGTTAAAAATAATATCAAGAACCTATGTTTAAACTGCATGACACACATTAGTGTATTCTGTTCAGAAGATATATTCCAGTGATTTAACAACTTTTTTTGCCTGCTATCATGAAGACATAATGATTTAACTCAAAATATAGGTGTAAATAGTTGTACCAGTTTAATAGATATTAATACCAACAAGATAGTTAGCTCAGAGCGTCTGTTATCAGCTTTAAAATACAATCAGTATATTAAAGAAGTCTAACATTTTTGTTGCAAAGGGTTAATTAAACATGTTTTCAAAGACAAATATTGTATCTTGATAATAAAAAACTAAAATTGTGACACACGTAGGAGAGGATACTTAGGCTGCATGCTCACATTCATATCATCCAAGAGAGCTCCCCAGGTTTGTACAGAAATTTAGACAGAAAAGCGAAGAGCCTGCAGTGAGGATGCTGGGCTGCCAGGGGTCCCTAGAGCAGGTAGCCCAGAAAGCTTTGCAGCCTTTTATTTTTAAATTAATGTAGGTGAGGCTGGGTAGAGAGTATTTCAGGCAGGGAATAAGCCCAGAGCAGAACATGCCCTCTAAGTGCTTCAGTGCTGGGCTTTTCCACCCCTGAGCACTCGGGGGGGGGGGGGGGGGTGTTCTGCTAGCTTCTTGGCTGAGACTGACACATGCTCTCCCTCCTCCTTTTGGAGAGGGGAGAGATGGAAGCAAAGCACACTGGGATTGTGGAGGTCAGCTCTTCATGTGCTGCCTGTACAGAAGTTCTGTCTCCCGAGAGAGATTCTGTGGGAAGCCACTTCACTTGGGTTGTTATTTTTCTCTGAGTGGCCACTTGTACTCTAGGAGAAAAATAAAAAATTTCATACACTTGTGGTTTCTCCTGAGAGGACAGGGACTGCCTGGAGAAACTGAACATCTGTACTAGCCCTTAGAAATATCTAAGATTTTACTGCATAAAACTTAACTAGTAGATACACAGAAACCCGACAGTCTCTTTTTTTCAACTGAACCATCAATTATTATTGAAAATAAGATTTATTTATGTATTTATTTATTTATAATTCTTTCTAAATAATTATCAGTTTTGTATACATTGCAAATCTGGAGCTGATTTGTGATGGTCAGACTTACTTCCCTTTTATGCCAAAGTGAAGGGCAACAAATATGAAGCCATACTACATACTCTTATTGTCATGTAAAGAAAAATTGCATATATAGTAGCGTTGCTTTATGTTTTGTATCTTAAGCAACAATACAAGAATATTAAGATTGCAAAGGCAGATACGCAAAGGTTAAAAAAGACAAAATTCAGTTTTCCTGTCCAGCCTTCTTGATATGCCTTGTGACACTGTCTTTTTATTATGTGCTCAAAGAGAGAACCCCTACCTCTTTCAGTGCACCAGGTGCATTGTTCTTGGGGAGCAAATCAAGGCTGTGCAGTGAATAAAGCTGCTGCTTGTAAGACTCTTGAATCATTGCCGCAGATGTTGTTATATTAACAACAAATTTGCTTCACTTTTTTTTACAGCTTTTGCTAGAAATGTTTTCTGGGAAGACTAACATATTGCTACTCAATAAAGTAATTAATTGAAGCCACTGTCTGAAAAGCCATATGGTATATAACTGTTAGTGCTGCCATCCTATATTGTGTTTGGCCCTTTATAGACTAATACAAAAAGGCACATTGCCTGTGTTGAAGAATTTATCTAACCATCTGTCCATTTTCCTTTTAGGTCTGGAAGACGTAAAACTATGACTTCTTTTCTAATATTTGCAGGATTTGCCTGTATAATCACCATGCTTTTACCTGAAAATGCTGGTGAGTATATGCTGTTGTCAAAGTAAACCTGAGCTAGTCTAAGCTAATTAGAGAGACTAATTTACAGTTAAACCCAACTAATCTGTTAGGCAATTAGGGAGTTTACTAGAGACAAGGTATCTCTTGGAGGTGTTTGTGCAATAAGCGGACATGGCTCAAAGTAGTGAATATATATCATTATGACAAACAGCATTTCATAGTTATTACAGGAATTTAAAAAGACCTGTAGAAATTTCAGTTTAGAGTCTCAAGTTGTCTAGTCTTTCCGTATACGTTTCATTTCAACTAATGTAGTAATTTTTAACAAGGGTTCCACAAGATAGTTTTACTGGCATCATGTAATATTAGCATTTGTAGGTGTGCAAACAGTGCAGTGTATGATTCATGAGATAAACCCATGGATTTCAAATAGGAATCCATAGTGTCAAAAACATTCTGAACTGTTATGGTTTTTCTGGTCCTACTATCTAAGGTATGTTCTCAGGTCTTGTATCTTTTAGCTTCAAATTAGCAGTATGCTGTAAGTTATTACAGAATTTTAAACACTGGGAGCAATAGCAGTGACCTAATCACAAGCTATGCACCTACAGTTTGTTGTGCATAACCCCACTTGAACTTTCTCCTTTCTTTCTTTCTTTTCTTTTTTTTTTTTTTCAATGAAAGCAATTTTTAAAAATCTGAGCTTGCATTCTGTTGGGTAGTTAAAAAAGAAAGTTGATTTTATTGCAGTGGATTTTCAATTATAATTAGATGTTAAACACCTCATATCCCCACATATCAGCCAGATTTCTAAATAGCTTGCCTCATTTATTAACCAAATCTCATCTCAACCCTTTCATATGGGGAAAATTAAGTAAGAACAATCTAATTCATTAAGGGTGTATTCTCTAATGAAGGGTAAGAAATTTAAATTTGGTCAAGTAAAAACAGGTTTTCCCTTCCTTCCTACTCACTTGGGATTAATAGTATTTAGCAGGGATCCTGGTTTTTTGTTTAAAAATCCCAAATGCACTGATAACCCCTCCAAATTCTCTGATTTAAAAACAGCAAAATCCGTGTTTTTCCGCAATTACAATGAAGCACCACTCTCTTTCTCTCAGTTTAACACAATGTTTTACTAATACATTTACAATTTAAAGCAGTTTGGAAGCCTACCAGTGCCTCAGTCATTATAATAAAATAAATTCTAAATACCTATCTACTCTGGTGTTTGCTTTTTGGTTTTTTTTTATCATAGAAAATCAGCACTTCCTCTGCCCCATTGGTCACAAGGATGCGTGCCCAACTGTGGCTGCCTACTCCACTGATTTGTGGCGCTGAGCAGCCCTGATATGCTGGTGTCTTGCCCCTGCCATTGCCTCTTACTCCCAACCCACAGCCCCTCCAGCACTGCCAGTGCCCCTCACTCCCGATCTGTAGCACTCTGCCACCCCCCAAGCCCTGCCAGAGGGGGACCCCAGCTACCAGAACTATGGAACCTGGGGCAGGGCCTGCAGCTCCCTTCCCCCCCAGCAGCACCCAAGCCCTGGCTGCCACGTACAGGAAGTGGCAGCTGCTGCGACCAGAGCTGAGCAGAGTCTGTGGGGTATGGGGGAGCATACGGGCTGCCCACTGCAGGGTTTGGGTCTCCCTGCCCTGGGGGCCTTTGTGGCCCAATGGATGGGACCTGGCACAGGAGGGTGCAGCATGATGGGGAGGTGGGCATGGTGAGCTGTCCCTTGCCCTCTCGGAAGCAATGGGGTTGGCAACATTTAGAGTTGTGCCACCCTGGTGCTGCTGGGTGGGCAGGGGGTGCCTCACCTTGGTGACATGGCTGGCGCAGGGCTCCCAACGCCCTTCTGTGCCAGGTACCACCCTCTGGGCCATGGAGGCCCCCGGGGGGAGGGAACTAGGGTGGAAAGCCCAAGCCATGTGATGGGTAGCTTGCATCCTTCCCCATCCCATGCACATATCTGGGAGGCACAGGCCCCACCCCCATGCTCCTCTCCCTGGGAATGCACACAGCAGCGGGGAGTCAGTGTACACCAGCCTCCTGGACCAGCTGCCTGTGGGTCCATCCCGCTCCCTCAGCCAGACCCCAAGGCTGCACATTCCAACCCCAGCCCTGGGCACCATCCTGTCTGGGCAGCACCCCCAGCCCCAGCTGCCAACTTGTTCTACTCCCTTCCGCACTGTGGATGCCTCAGTCTGCCATCCTGTGCCCTAGCATGCGTCACTTATGCCCCCCTCCATAGACTTACCTGAAGACAGCTGGGGGAGCTGCTTTCCACCGCTGCCTGCCTGCATTGCTGGCCATTTGCATGTGTGCATGTCCACACATGCACATGGCACTCCCTGTGCCTTGCTCCCCTCAGCCCCAAGCATCCCCTTGCAGGCTGAAGCTCTGCCAGCCCGCAAGGGGAAACCTGTGGTTTCCCGTGTTTTTCTCCTCTAAAAGAAAATCCATGTTTTTCCTTGGCAAATGGAGAACCTAGATCCCAGGTACTCAGTAAGAACAAGGTAGCTTAGCCCACACTTCACTTTCAAGTGGAATAAGCTCCCTTGCTCAAAGATGGTCTTAGTGTACATTAAAAGTGTCCACATAGAGAATTAATGCAAAGTGTTGAAAGAAACAGTAAGTAAAGTTTTTAGATGGACTGATGAATTAAAAATCTCTGTTGTCACTAGTACCTGCTTCTTGATTACTTGATCATAAAAAGAAAACCAATGCACAAATCCTCTACTGACACTAAGCAGAACTCTTAGGAAGACCAGGTCTCTGTATTTGCATCTAGCAATTGGATGCTTGTTGTATTAACCTTGAGCTTGACACAAACTGTAACTGTTTTCACATTCCTAGAATTTCTGCAGAAATATATTCAACTTACAAAAGAAATTGAAGGTTCACTGTTTCATTTTACATGTTAATGACACAGTTATTTCAGTTGAAGACATAATCTGACTTGATACAAATTTTGAGCAGTTCTGTGAAGAATGTTTTTTTCTTGCTCCCGTAGGTTTTGGGGGTAGTTAGTGCTATAGTTATACGGTCAATATGCTACATTTGTGTTTCAATCTCATGAACTACCCAAGCTTTAAATTTAATGTCATAAATATAATATTTCTTTTCACTTCCACTTAATTTATTTTTTTTCTCTTCCAAAGGTTTATTCTTCAGTCCAGCTTCATTAGCATTGTGTGGAAAAATGACAGTCAGTGCTGCCTTCAACATAGTGTATATTTATACTTCAGAACTCTACCCGACAGTATTAAGGTAATTGTTAATTTAACTCTGCAGAGTTCAGTATACTAAACGTAACTGATGCTTTGTGTGAATTTTGTGTTGTTTCATTATCTCTTAATCTTGTTTCACATAAAAACATTTGAGTGTCTGAAGTGGGTGAAATAAATGTTTGACTGTTACAGCATTCTTTCAATATGAGGAGAAGAGTCTTTTAGTAAATAGGGGTGAGTCTGGAGATGGCTGAGGAGGCTGATCTGCAGACATGGCAAATGGTTCCAGGAGGAAGAAGGGGTCTTGGTAAAAACAAAACCATTTGATACAGCATATATGAAAATATAAAACAATTCACACAAAGAAAACTATGTTTTAATGGTTTATGTTAATGTTTTTAGCTTTTACTAAAATATTAATGAGTTCATACAGTAGTCAAGTTTTTACTAAAACTTGAAAAGCACATTTTATATCAGACACCCATACTGTAGTAGTTAACCCTCATGGGATGTTGATCTGACAACTTTCTCAAGCGCTAAATCCCTTTTAAATATGTGAAAAAAGGAAACTCCTTCCTTTATTAAAAACAACCTGAGATATAGTATTTTCTTGTTTGTGTTACTAATTCGTCTGGAAAAATTGTTATGCATAAAAACAAACTTCTTCTCCAGGTCTACTTTCTTCTTCTATTGTTCTTTACAAAATATAAATACATTATAGACGTAAGATATGCAAAAAAAAAAGGCAGATTATATTTCCCCTGTATAATTAAAATTGTTGGTATAGTTTAGTTTCCTATGTTTTAAACAGCAATTAATTGTTCATTTTTTGAATTTGTTGATTTAAATATTTTTAATGCAATTCATTTAACTATTTATGTATAGTTCTAGCAGTTCCGTGCTGTGTTTTACAGTGTTTTATATGTTAACAGGTTAACTAAAAACATTATAATCTGAGGTTGTAGCATGGAAAAAAATGTACCCAGGGCAATTCTCTTTCACCCTCCCCTGCCCCACACTCCTCATTCCTCTGTACTTCCAGGGAGCAGGAACAAGCAAGGTATGGTGGGAATTTTAGTTCTCTACAGTGTCAATGGGGTTTGCTGCTGCCAGGAAGGAGTGGGGGGAACTTGCACCCCACTTTTTTGCTGCTGAAGACGATGTCCAGAGGCCAAACAAAATGCAGATTTTGGCCACAAAAAATTAGGTCAATTCTCCTCCTCCCCAGCAGTAAACTCCACTGTCACTCTACAAAACTGATTCTCAGAACACCTTGTACTCATTGCTTGTGTTGGCTGCTTCCTGCAGCCAGAAAGCGCAGGCAAAGCGAGGCAGGCAGGATTGAGGGCCTCCCATCCTTCTGGTGTCCCTCCCTTTAGGCAGCTCTTGGGGCCCAGGCTCTGTTAAGGCATTCCATGTCACGCTACCGATTGTAACATATCAATTCACAGTGGCTTGGCAAAGCTATAGCTGATGTCATCCAGGGTTAGTTAATATCCAGGTTACAGAAATTAAATATATCATAGCCTTCTACTTCTCCAAATATTTCCTAAGTTGTTATGTTATATTCAGATGGGAGGAGTGCCCAAAAATGCCTCTCAGAATTTGGGCCTTATTGAGGTAGGTACTATATAACCAAACAGGAAGACAGTTTAAAAAGGTTAAAAAAAAATGTTGCTAGAATAGTACAGCATGCAAAAAAAATGACTAGGAATACCAAAGGCACATAACTTGTTTCCTTTTTCTTTTTCCGCTGTTTTTTTATATATTGCAGGGCAGGGTTTGAGGAAATGGCAGTAGGAATGAATAAATAGAAATGTAAGAGTAGAGAGACAAGGTAAAATTAGAAAAGGATGGAAAGAAAAAGAAGAGGAGACCAGGGCAATGAGAATGAGCCTATAGTGGAGGGAGTCTGAGGATAAGGGTAGGAATGACTTGTGATTATTAACTACCAGATAATAATGTACAAAGTTTAAATTGTAAAAGTACCAGATCTAAGAAATCTTTTTGCACTTTGAGTTGTATAATTCTGCAGTTTTAGCAGATGATTAGGAGGAGTAAATTGCAGAGGCTGACACCCTCCTTTAAAAAAAGACTTATTGATACTTTTGGATAATTAGCTGTAATAGAATATTCCAGCTGCTAGCAGTTGTGTTAACATGGAATTTAGAGCAGGGGTGCTCAGCTTCTGGCCTGCAGGCCAGATTTAGCTCACGGAGCTGTGACATCTGGCCTGCAGAGCTTGCAAGGTGTTGGGATATTTAGCAGTGGGGGAACACTGGCAATACTGCCACTCTCCCCTGACTGCCAGATTCCCAAGCCCCGCTCGTGGCCAGTTTGGAGCTAGGCCACATCCCCCCTCTCACGTGTGGCTGGTTTGGGGCCAGGCCATACTCCTTCCCTCTGTGTGGTTGGGTTGGGGCCAAGCCATGCCCCCCTCCCACCTCCTCTCCCTGCCCCTCCCCACTTCCAGCATGGCTGGTTCAGGACTGGGAAGGCCCCCCCCCACCCCCCCACCATAGGATCGAGTTGGGGCCTGGCCATGCCCCCTTCCCCAGGAGGCTTGGGGCTGGGCCATGCTCTCCTGCCATCCCCCATTGGGCTGGTTGGGGCTGGGCCATGCCCTCTTCTCCCCATGTGGTTGGATCGGGTCTCTGCTTCCTCCTGCGCACTCTGGGAGCTACATCAGGATCTGGCCCCTGGACAGATCAGGCATTGCCTTCTAGGTGAAAAATGTTGACACCGTTTGTTTAGAGTAATTATAGATTATTGGGATCCAAAAATTCAGAAGCTTTAAAAGAGATCACCAACACCGTGAATTTCACAGTGTTAGAAATGTTTATAGGAATTCCCAGCTGATGTGACAGAACACAGACTTTTGTGTGAGAATGGAAAAGTTACTTGAAATTAATTCCTGGCTTCAGACTAACACATCTGATTTACCTCTCTTTGCAAACTCTTATAATGTTAGGTTCCTAACCAAGTCCCCCCAAACTGGTTGAATTTGGGTTTCTGCCCCCTCCCCCCGCACAGTATTTTACATTTTTAATGTTCCCGTCTCCCTTATGCTTCCTGATTCCAAATTGCATGAGTTAAACCTCAAGTGTTAAGTTTTAATATTTTTGGTTTTGTTTCACAGTGTTCAGATAACATTTTTTTTTCTGAGAGTCACAAGGCTGTTGGTGCCAAATATGTGACAACTCATATGTAATAAGAATTATAACAGTGCATTAATGTGTTTGAGATTAGTTACTTGTGATTAGGAAAAAGTAGTTAATCTGGTAGAGAACTGCTCCCACTTGAACCTGCCGATTTATTCTTAGAGCAAAACAACCAATTTATGTTTGAAAAGCTGGCACTTTTGTGAAGGAAGTTCTCATTCTTTCTCAACCACCTTATTCTTGTAATGTGTTTAAGTAGGGTTACCATATTTCCGGTTCCAAAAAGGAGGACACCTGTCACGCAGGGCGTGAAGAGTATACGATTGTAGAAGGGCAGTGATATAGTGGTGCCCTGCCTCTGCCCATTCTTTTGCCCCTCACTCTCAAGCCACAGTGCCCCCGCAGCCCTACTGCTGCCTCTCACACCTGACCCACAGACCCCAGGCCTGCCAGTGCACCTTACTCCCAAACCTCAGTGCCCCACCCCCCTGGGCCATGCTGGTGTCCCTCACTCCCAACCCATAGCCTCCCCATCCCTGTTGGTGTCCCTCACTCCTGACCTACAACTCCCTGGTGCTGCCAGTGCCCTGCCCTCCCAACACACAGCCCCCCCCCCCCCTTGGTGCCCCTCACTCCCAAGCCACAGCCCCCCCCCCAGCCCTGCTGGTGCCCCTACTCCAGACCCACAGGCCTCTGCTGCCCCCAGCCATGCCCCTGCAAGCACAAGCACCAGCCCTGGTGCCACTGAACCAGCCATGCAGTTCCCCACCACCCCTGAAGGGCTCCCCTGTCCCCTTCCCTCTTCCCCTGCTGGAGGGGCATGGACCTCCCCTGCCCTGCTGCAGCCCCAGACTTGGCCCCCCCCGACACACCCTCTTGCCCCCACAGACTTACCTGTATCCAGCTGCTGGGCTGCTTCCACCCCCTGTCTGGCTACATGCTGCACACGTGTGTGTGCACTCTGCCTCCAGTCACCCTGCCGCCAGCCCCAAGCATCTCCTTGCTAGGACAAGCCGGGAAGTGCTGGGCAAAACTTTGAAGCTGAGCTGACCAAAATCATGCAAATTTGATTGCATTTTAAAAAACCTCCTGGACCGAGATTGGAGGATCTAAAAAGAAGACATGTCCCGGAAAATCTGGATGTACGGTAACCCTAGTTTAAGCAGTTTATGTTTAAAAATGTTGCATATTATTGCATTGCTATTCCAATACTAAAAATATTTTGGTTAACAATTTAGTGAAAGCATTTTTGTTTGTTTTTGCTTGGGTTTTTTTTTTTTTTTTTACTCAATTCCAAATATTTTTGGTACTTTATGTCCGGAAATATCACTAGGACTTCTAGTTGGGGTTGATGGGGAGGGAGCACATAGTTAAATTGAAAGCAAAGCTACAAGCAAGTCTACTGGTATAACACAACATTGCACTGAGTCTTTGATATATTTGAAGCTTCACTATTGTCTGAGATAAATTTTTTCATTCAATAACAAAAATAATTAATTGCACAAAACAGATGCCAGAGATTCCATATATAGTATATAATTCAGTTAATTGTTTGGAAAATTATATAAGGTTTAATTTAAGTTCATATCTATTTAGCAACCTGGACACTGAGATGATTAGTAATCATAACTTTGCAGTAAGATAAGAGTCAGGAAATATAGACTCAAAAATATAGAAAGAAAATAAAAGTATATTGCTTCCTGGCTCCATAGGGTAGAATCTAATCCTGTAACAAAAACTTTATAGACCATGTAAACAACAGCAAAAACTGACTGTGTAGGGATATGGCTCAGTAAAATCGACACAATGTTGTGATATGGACTAACAATTTTTTTTTTCAAGCAATTGTTCATATGGATTGTACTTTTGGTGTACTTACTTGCACCCTATGCTTGCAAATCACATCAATTTGTCCCCACAGTTTCCATTGGGCCTTATGTGCACCTAAGATGTCCTTGCACTGCATTCCTACTATGGCACCCTCCTGCTCCGTGGTCTGAGCCCCTGACTCTCCTGCCATGACTTGATGGAATGGTAAAAGGAAGGGTTCAGTGGTGTTCCTTCCCCCTGACCCAAAAACAGGGATACTCACAAGTTTGCCACGGATGTTCTCAGGGATCTGCCTCCCCTATACCCTGTCCACTTGCCAACCGTGTGGATCTTCATGTTACCACACCAATACTGGGCTACAGCCCGTCTGTTGCCCTGAGAGGCCTCTGCCTCCTTTAATGTGGAAGGGGTGCAGGCTTGGGGATTCAGCTTGCCTGCCCCTCTTCCTCTTGGGTCCACCCCGATCCCTGCACTGGCCCCGAGGCCTCAGACGGTGCTTCAGAGCTGGGGCAAAAACGGCTGATCGCGTTCCCCTATGGAGAAACACTGGCCACAAGCCTCTTGTGCTCCAGGACCACAGTGTGCAATGTTCCAGGTGGCTTCTGACTGCTCCCCTTGTCCACTTACCGCAGGGCAGAGCCAGAGGGCTCGTTAATGCTGGCGTCCCAGGCCTCAGCCAGCCCATCACCTCGCCAGCTGGCTTCCACCCTGCATCCGGCTTCCGGCAGGGTTTTTGAATCTCCCATGGCAGTGGCCTCAGCTGATGTTATCAGCCGGCTACCACCCAGCTTAATCGATGGCTGCTTGAAGAGCCGGTGCAACACTGGCTTGCGCGGCTCTTTCTCTGCCCTGGTCTGCCTCCTCGGTAAGTTTGTGGTGGCGTTGGGGTCCCTATTCCCCTCTCTGGGAACGTCTGAGTCTGCCCCCAGGGGTGTACCCTGCCGCCACACCTACCCAGATACATATTTGGCTGGAGATACACTTATTCTTGTCCACGGATCTTTGTGACTGATAGGTAGTTGTTTGCTTGGAGGTGGGTCTTAGAATCCTACCAGATTGATTGCTGAGGATACTCCCTAAAATTGCGTTTTTTTGTTTTGTTTTTTTTTGAAGAGGATCATTCTTCAAGCAGGTATCTGAGACTGCCTGAGCTCTAGTGGATTCAGCTCAGATATGTTTAAGCGGGGCTCACTTAACTGCTTTTTAATATGTTCTTATCAAGTTGGAGACCTATTTTGATAAACAGTTTTTTTTTTTTTTTTTTTTTTTACAGTCTGGCCCCTCAGCCTATCAGTATTGGCTATAGACACTTTAGGTACAATCCAAATGATTTTTTCTTATTAAACTAATATGACAAAATGCTTAATCAAGCATGTGATGTTAACTTCCCTGGGACTGAATAATAGGGAGAAAATCTTAAGGAATTGTCATTGTCACAACTATGTGCAAGAATTAAGGATGACATCTGAGAGTAATCTTGTCCTTATGGAACACTGTATCAAGTGAACCTGACATAAGGATGACCCCTATATTCAAGCTGATGTAGTGCTACTAAAAAGGCGGTCTTTACTAACAAATGATAAAGGAAAGAAGCTGCTAAGGGGAAGAAATAGATCAGAAATAAGGTATCTAAGAAACCTTACAAATACTATATTGAGATCCCAAAAAAGAATGGGAACAAAGCAGGGACAAAGCATAGATTTCATAGACTTTCATAGACATTAGGGCTAGAAGGGACCTCGGAAGATCATCAAGTCCAGCCCCCTGCCCGAGGGGTCAGTTAGCTGGGGTCATAGGATCCCAGCAAGATAAGCATCCAAATTTCTCTTGAAGGCATTCAATATAGGTGCTTGAACCACCTCCAGTGCCAGGCTATTCCAGACCTTGGGGGCTTGGACAGTGAAGAAATTCTTCCTTATGTCCAGTCTGAAACAGTCTTGCAGGAGTTTATAGCCGTTCGACTTTGTCATCCCTTGGGGCACTCTGGTGAACAAGCATTCCCCCAGATCCTGGTGAACACCCCTGATAAACTTATAGGTGGCCATCAGATTGCCCCTGAGTCTGCGCTTGTCCAGGCTAAAGAGTCCCATAGCTCTCAGCCTGTCGTTGTAAGGTCTGTTTTCCTGACCTCTGATCATGCGCGTGGCTCTACTCTGGACTCTCTCAAGCTTCTCTGCATCCTTTTTGAATTGTGGAACCCAAAACTGGATGCAGAACTCCAACTGTGGCCTCACCAAGGCCGAGTACAAGGGGAGAATGACGTCTTGGGATTTGCTTGAGAAGCATCTGTGGATGCAAGCCAGCGTTTTGCTTGCTTTACTAGCCACAGCATCACATTTAAGGCTCATGTTCATCTTGTGGTTAATCATGACCCCCAAGTCTCTTTCATCCGTAGTGCTAACCAGCATAGCACTGCCGAGCCTATAAGGATGCTGCAGGTTTTTCCTCCCAAGGGGGAGAACCTTGCATTTTTTGGTGTTAAACGCCATCAGGTTTTCGTTCTCCCATTTCCTGAGCCTGTCAGGGTCAGCCTAGATTGCCCTCCTGTCCTCAGGTGTGGATGCTTTACCTCAGAGTTTGGTATCATCGGCGAACTTGGCCAGTCTGCTTCTGACTCCAATGTCCACATCGTTAATGAAGATGTTGAACAATACAGTGCCTTGGGGGGGACCCCACTGGTCACAGGGCACCATGATGATTGACTTCTGTCAACTACCACCCTCTGGGTCCGACCACGGAGCCAGTTCCTCAGCCAATGAATTGTGGTGGACCCGAGGCCGCAGTTGGCCAGTTTTGCCAAGAGGTGATCATGGGATACCAGATCGAAGGCTTTTTTGAAGTCAAGATATATGATGATAATCTTGTGGCTACACCAGACAAGAAAGCTGATATTTTTAACAGTTTCTTTGCCTGTTTTCTTGAACAGGGACCGGGATATCCCACCTACCAGAGGTAGGGACAAGAGAATCATCAAGGAGCACATCTGTGGGGGGCCTGAAGGGGAGATCATGCTCAGGGGCAATCAGCATGAGTTCATCAAAGGCAGGTCCTGCCTGACCAACCTGATTGCCTTTTATGACCAAATAACTAAATCCTTGGATGATGGTGTGGCCGTGGACATGGTCTTTCTAGACTTTAAGAAGGCCTTTGACACGGCCTCTCACCCCATCCTCATCAATAAATTAGGCGACTGTGGCATTGATGCCTGCACAGTTGGATGGGTAAAAAATTGGCTGATGGGGCGCACCCAGAGAGTAGTGGTGGACGGGTTGTACTCAACCTGGCGAGATGTGAGCAGTGGGGTACCCCGGGGCTCGGTCCTTGGGCCTGCACTGTTTAACATCTTCATCAGCGTCTTGGACGAGGGGGTGGAAAGCACGCTGTCCAAGTTTGCTGATGACACTAAGCTGTGGGGTGAGGTGGACACACTTGAAGGGAGAGAGAGGCTGCAAATAGATTTAGACAGACTACAAATGTGGGCAGACTAGAATAGGATGGGGTTCAATGTAGACAAATGCAGGGTGCTGCAGCTGGGGAGAAGGAATCCACAGCCTACATACAGGCTGGGGAGTTCCCTTCTTGAAAGCACAGAGGCGGAAAGGGATCTTGGAGTCATTATTGACTCCAAGATGAACATGAGCTGCCAATGCCAGACCACAGCCAGCAAGGCCAGCCATACCTTGTCATGCATCCAAAGGTGCATCTCAAGCCGGTTCAGAGAGGTGATACTCCCCCTCTATGCAACTTTGGTTACGCCACATTGGAGTACTGTGTCCAGTACTGGGCGCCACACTTTAAAAGGGATGTGGCCAGCCTGGAGAGGGTTCAGAGGAGGGCTACCTGCTTGTTGAGAGGGCAGCAGGACAGACCCTACGAGGAGAGACTGAGGGACCTGAACCTGTTTAGCCTCAGCAAGAGGAGGCTGAGGGGGAACCTGGTGGCTGCCTACAAACTCATCAGGGGGGATCAACAGCAAATAGGTAGAGCCCTTTTCTCCCTAGCACCACCTGGGGTGACAAGGAACAATGGTAATAAGCTGATGGAGAATAGGTTTAGGTTAGAGATCAGAAGGCAATATTTTACAGTTAGGGTGGCCAAAATCTGGAACCAACTTCCCAGGGAAGTGGTCCTCGCCGCTACCTTGGGCAAATTCAAGAGGAGGTTGGACGATCACCTGTCTGGGATCTTGTGAACCCAGCATTCATTTCTGCCTGTGGCAGGGGGTCAGGCAAGATGATCTGTTCAGGTCCCTCCTGACCCTAGCTACTATGATACCATGACATCAATCTCCTCTCCCTTGTCCAGGTGATAGGTCACCTGGTCATAAAAGGAAATAAGATTGGTCAAGCAAGACCTACCCACAACAAACATGGGTTTGTTTGCTGCCTATCCCTTAGGATGTTGCCATTGGCCAGTCCGTTAAGAATGGCCTCTTTAATAATGAATGAGACCCCAAGAAATCTTGTCACTATAGAGTTAGGAAATACAGCATGGCCCTGGAGAGGAAAGATGTGAATCCATTGTTACTAGATGGATGCTTATAGAACCCTTATGGAACTAATAAAGCTCAGTTTGTTAGTTCAGTCTGATAGTGCTGAAAATTGTATTTTCAAAGAAGACAATATGTGCTGTAATGACCAAAAGAAACCATGTTTCACTTAGCTTCACAAGTCAGTCTGGCAAGACTTCTTTAGTGTGAAACAGAACATTTTGAATTTCAGTTAAAACAAATGATTTTGGTATTTATTAACAAATAGGTTAATATGTGTTTCTGAAAGGGGATGTTACTCAGTGGTAGAGTGTATGCTTTCCATGTATGAGGTCCTGGGTTCAATTCACAGCATCTCCATTTCTATGCTTCTGTAGTAAAACACTGGAACAGGTTACCCAGAGAAGTGGTGGAAGCTCCATCCTTGGTGGGTTTTCAAAACCTGGCTAGACAGAGCTTTTGCTAGGATGATCTAGTTGGGGATGGTCCTGCTTTGAGCAAGGGGTTGGACTAGATGTCCTCCTGTGGTCCCTTACAACTCTTTCTATGATTCTCTGATTTTGAATGACATCCAGGTTACCATAATTAATGATGGTGGCCTCATGTTTAGGATCTGACCATTGTTCTATAGGACTGTTAGGAGGAGTTGACTCTTGATTGGGAAGTGTCCTGATATGTTCTTTGCCAGGACTGTCTTCATAGATGCTAGGGTTGGGAGGGACCTCAACAGATCATTGAGTCCGACCCCTTGCCTAGGAAGGAAAGAATGCTAGGGTGAAGAGGCTAGGACCCCAGCCCCATCCTTTTCTTAAAGATCCCCAAAGTAGGGGGGAGCACCCCCTCCCTTGGAAGCCCATTCCAAATTTTGGCCACCCTTACTGTGAAGAAGTTTTTTCCTGATATCTAGCCTAAATCTGCTCTCTGTCAGTTTGTGACCATCGTTCCGTGTTACCCCAAGAGGTGCCTGCGTGAACAGATCATCTTCGATCCCTTGCTGCGTCCCACTTATGAATTTGTAGGCGGCCACAAGATCACCTCTCAGGCATCTCTTGCGGAGGCTGAAGAGGTCCAGGTCCCTCAGTCTCTCCTCATAGGGCTTGTCCTGTAAGCCCCTTAACCATATGAGTGGCCCTCCTCTGGACCCTCTTGAGTCTATTAACATCCTTCTTGAAGTACGATGCCTGAAACTGGATGCAGTACTCCAACTGCAGTCTGACCAATGCTGCATAGAGGGGAAGTATCACCTCCCTGGTTCTATTTGTCATGCATCAGCTTTGCTGATGATTTTGTCACACTGACGACTCACGTTCATCTTGGAATCCACTATGACTCCAAGAACCCTTTCCGCCTCTGTGCTGCTGAGAGGGTCACTTCCCAGCCAGTAGGTATGCTGGATATTTTTGTGCCCTAGGTACAGCACTCTGCACTTGTCCTTGTTGTACTGCATCCTGTTGTGTACTGCCCACTTTTCTAGCCTGTCCAGGTCTGCCTGCAATTGTTCCCTACCCTCCAGAGTGTGCACTTCACCCCACAATTCAGTATCATCTGCAAACTTGGATAGAGTACACTTGACACCCACGTCCAAGTCACTGATGAAGATATTGAAGAGTACAGGTCCAAGGACCGAATACTGTGGGACCCCACTACACACATCGTTCCAGGTCGATACCAACCTGTCTGCTAACACTCTCTGGATGTGACTGCTAAGCCAATTTGTCACCCGCTGGACCGTGTAAACATCTATGTAAAAGCCTCTCTATTTATGAGAATGGGAAAAGATACTGTATTGTCTTGATGCGTGATGCAACAGCTCTCTGTTGTTTATCAGGATTCACAGTATTATATGGATTAGAAAGAAGGTATGCTTTAGTCTGTGATTATAGGGTATGCGAGATCTGACAGGAAGCCCATACTGAAGAAGAAAGCTTGATGCTGCTTTTTCTTGTCTGATGCAAATAAGCCTATTGATGAGTATCTCTGCTAGTAGAGCTTCTTTCATACTCAGTGTTTGATTGGTCATGTATAGTTGATTGAGAAGTGTCTATTGAGATGACCTCCTTGTGAAATAATGAATATATGGAAGATATGGGGGGCAGTGCTGTGTGATGGTGAAAACACACAGTTGAGAGGTGAATGGCTTCCTGACAGAGGCAGTGATCATATAGCTCTTTGTCCCACATAATGCATTGGTGTGGTGTTGTCTGTCAGCATGTACTTCCCCTCATATAGAGGCTACCACTCCTGAGTGGATGTGTGACTCAGTAGACAGCCACGATAGTCACAGACATAGATTTCTTGAACACTTAAAGGTTTTCCTAGCAATATAGCAAGGAGAGAATTTCTTGCAGCCCTGTATCCAAAATGTCCACATATTTTTGCTTGATAGTGATTTCATGGAGTGCTCCAAAAGAAGTAAGTTGGGTGGATATCACTAGCGCTCCAACAGTGTTGGTCAGGGAAATGGAAAATGTATCTTAATTGCTCATACCTGAGGGACAAAAAAATCAGAGGCAGCCAGATCTTACATGCCAGAAATTCAGCTTCTGTCATACCGCCTTAAGTTTTGACACAGAGGGGAAAGGCCTCTATATTAACTAGAATAAGAAAAATGGCAGAAATTCCATTTTGTGAAGGGTTTCAATTTATTTTTTTAAGGATGTAAATACAACACTAAAGCTTTGAACTTCCCTGCAGTGGAAAGTCTTGGAAAAAATTGTTTGGGATTATACAACATTCTGACAACAACAAATTATTGTGTCTGACCCTTGTATTTTGTAATACTTAACAGTACTGCATTCATATTTTTAAAGAAAGACATATACCAAATGAAAAAATGAAACGTTTCCTTCCTGCATATTGTTTAATTTGTCTTTTTCATCCAAAATAATATTTTCTGTGAATTTGACAACATTTTTCAAAGGGCTTCTGATTTCAGTGGAACTACAATAGACTTATAAATACGTCCATATCTTTTTCTGATCATGTACTTCTATGTGTGAAAATGTTTGTTCTATTATTAAAGCAAATGGCAAGCTAGAAATTAAATCATTACTAACAGTAAAACAGAGAGATGCTGCAAGCGTTCTGACTCACTATCATAAGAAGGGTTTGGATTCCATTATGTACTCTTTTCTGCTCTACTCCTCCTCTCCAATTCTGTGTCAGTAAAGGATGGTTCAGTTGCACCAGTATATTACTGGTGGGACAAAGGCACCTAAGATTTAGGTGCAGTTACAATGGATGCTATTGGCTAGAGTCCAGTGTCATGTAGCAAGGTTCAGGCAAGCTGAGAATAGGATCCATTTCTTGTCTTTCATTATGAATTATTGCTTGAGCTGGAATTGTCTCAATTTATAATGTAGGGAGGTGCTCATTTCCAGGAGATTCCCATCAACTTTGGAATCGTTCTTCAGTCCAGAGTAGCACAAGTTTTATTTTATTTATTTATTTATTTATTTTACAACATGTTGCAGAGTACTTCTTACGCCTTTTGGAAGGACTGGACTGCATTAGAAGAGATTGGGTTTTGGAATTAAGATCTATGGGTAGAGTATATTCTATAATACTGGTTATAGTTAGGGCTGTGTGAAATGCCTGTGTTTCATTTCAGTTTTGTATTTGGCATTTCAAACGGACAGCGATTCATTTTGGCATTTTGAATTGCTGTTTTGTTTCAGCTGAAACTGTTTTGAGTTTTGATCTTGTTTTTACTCTGTTTTGGTGTTTCAGCTGTAGGCTATAATGGGGAATGACTAAAATGCCTATAACTTTGTCATTTCTTGCCTGATTTGTTGAAAACAGCAGGAATGGTAGCCCCTGCTGAGGCCATGAAGCCTGCCAAGTTTCAAGGAGATAGGTGCAGGGGTTTCTGGGAAACTGCACTTTGTCACGGAGCAGGGTTTCTAGAGGTGGCCATGATACCCCTAGGGACCTGTGACTGTGCCAGCTCTGCTCTGCGGGCACCATCTCTTCTCGCCTACTGCCACATCTTGTTGGAAAAGATAATAAGGGAGGCTGCCCTCGAGCTTCAGCTCAGTCACAGTCCTAATGGACCCCGCTAAACCCTGTAGGTTCTTGGACCCCTTGCTTGGACCCACTCTAAGTAGGTGCCTCAAGGGGACACCCTAAGCCTTATGGGCTAGATACATGGCTCCAACCATCCCTTACTGCACCCCATGCCTCGTAGATAGATGTCGATATTGTCCCTGTAATGAGGTCTTTGTCTCACTCTACCTTCTATTGTTGCTGGGCTCTCTATGCCCCTGATGCTGTGCTATCACTGGTGCTGGGGCCTCTACACAACACAGTAGTGTGCCCCAGTGAGATCTCCTCCTCCCCTACAGCCTCAGCTCAGTCCATCACTTTAAATAACAACAGGTAAGCAGCAGAGTAGCACTAGCATCTCAGGCAGCCAAACTGTCACAGAGCCTTTCTTTCCTTTCCTGCAGGAGCTTCTTCTCCAGCAGCTGCCAGAGAACTCTCCCTGCCAGCCCCAGCCCTGGGGCTTAGATGTGCCCAGGGCCCTGCCTCCTTCCAGTTGGCTGACCGGGGACAGGTGGTAGGTTGTAGGCATGTTGGTCTAGGGACATGGCAGACAAGGTTCTTTGGGTAAATCTGATATCTTTTAGTAGACCAACTGAATAGTTGGTGAAATATATCTTAGCAAGCTTTTGGGTTAAAAACCCTTTGTCAGGCTGAGGAAGCACCTGCAGTTGTTGTGTGTGCTCTTCCTTGATGGAAGGAGTAGTAAAGAAGCCAGAGGCTGGCATGCAGTGCGGGCAAGAAAGCCAGTCAGTGGAAATGGAAATGGAGGAGTCAGGGGGTGAGAGACAGGCTGGGGTCAGGGGAAAGGGAGATGTAGCAGGTAAAAGTGGAGAGGTACCTGGGGAGTCAGATGTCCAGCATTCCAATGTCTATATTGAGTCCATGAGTTTCTGTACCTAGGAGGTTGATGAAGTGCAGTTCATAGGCTTGTCTATTAAAAGTGGTTTGTAAATGCAACCAAGCACTGAACCTCACTAACCTCTTCACCAGAAGCCAACTTTCTACAGCCCAAAACACACTGAATGGATCCGGACCATGCCATAACAAGACATGCAAAACCTGCCAACAATATCTCCAGTATGGAGATATCTTCACAATACATATCTCTGTCAGGGCACCAAATGCCCTGATGGAAAATACGTAGGAAACACCAAACAACAACTGAACACCAGAATGAGCATACACTGAAAATCGATCAAAGACGAGAACACCCAACTACCTGTTTCCAGTCTCTCAGGTTTGATCCTCAAAGGGAATTTACAAACCACTTTTCACGGACAAGCCTTTTTAGATCCCTCCCCCAGAACACTGGGATTGGAAGGGACTTTATGGCCAGTTGGCAGATAGTGGCCAGCTACAGATGTCAGTCTGCTCTTCTCCCTCCCTCTCCTTACTTTCTTTTTTCTTGCAAGCCCAGCTTTGAAACACCTTTGAAACGCCGAAACATCTTTGAACTGTTTCAACTTGTTTTGTTTCGTTTTGAACGTTTCGACATGTCTCCTGTTTCGTTCAGATTCAGAGTTTCAAGTGTCAAAATGCTCGAAACACCACGGAAATGAAAGGGCAGTCGAAATTTTTTGCACAGCCCTGGTTATATGTTTTGTTGGTCTGGGGTCTGGGTGTTGAGAGAACTGCTGGAGTCAAATTAATGCCATTAACTGAATTTTCCCCCCCAAAATATAGTCAGGCTATTTAGAGCTAGAGATGAGCTCTTGACATTATTTGTGTAAATTCAGTTTTAAAAAGAAAGATGAAGTATAGATGGTTCTTTATAGGAGAATTATTAGCTAAAGGTGCACTGTGATTATATTCATATTACAGAACTACAGACACTTTTTCTTGTTTAAAACAGAAATGCTGGCTTGGGTGTCTGTTCAATGACTTGTAGATTTGGTGGTATTTTAGCTCCATTTGTGCCTTCAATGGTAAGTTAACTTTTTGTTTTACTGTTGTTAATTACTGATATTTTTTCTGTAGATAAATATTTTTCAAGGGAAGTTTGTTATCTCTATGTATGTATTTTTATGCCCAGCCTACCTGTATTGATGCAATCAAATCCCAGAGTTAATTAATGATTTTTTTTTAAATTTAAAAGTTCATTCTTTTGGAAAAGAAGCAAATTAACTTGGTAACTTGTGTGCATGTAATTCACATTGACGTCAAACGTAAAGTGAAGAACACAAATTGTAGATCCTGATTTTTTTAATATAGTTTATTTGAAAGATACAGGCAGTCCTCAGACTTACGACACAATTGGTTCTTGAAAAATGTGTCTTAAGTTGAAATGTTGCAACTCGGAACCAATTTTCTCATAAGAAACACTGTTATAAATGGGGGATTGGTTCCTGAACCAAGGCCCAATACCCTATTTTCACCAAAAATACCCCAGAATTTTGTACTTGATCAATTATAGATGAGTGTAACAGGAGGAGCGTGCTCTCCCCTAGTTACCCTCTGTACCATGCCAAGCTTCCTACAAGCACCCTCAAATCTCGCCCACCACAACTTCGATGTAGTATGTTTTATAGGGAGGCTACCTTTCGTCCTCTTGGCCACGATTCTCCTGCTGTCACTACTCCCGTTTCTAGAATGGGTGTTCCGTGCAACCCAGTCTTATGGGCTATGCGTGGCTCCAACCACCCCTGTATCACGCCCCAAGATGGAATGGACGATATTTGGTCTCTGGCCTCGTACTGTCTCTTGGGCTCTCCGCAGCCCTGTCTCTCAACGGCGCCTCACTGGGCATTCGGGCTCACTGCAGCCCTATCTGTCTCTCAGTGGCACCCCACTGGGCATTTGGGCTCTCTGCAGCCCTGTCTGTCTCTCAGCAACAACCCGCTGGGTGTTCAGGCTCTCCGCAGCCCTGTCTGTCTCTCAACGGCACCCCACTGGGTGTTCGGGCTCTCCGCAGTCCTGTCTGTCTCTCAGCGGCGCCCCACTGGGCGTTCAGGTTCCACACGACCTTTTCTCGTTTTGCCTTACCGGGCGCTCGGGGTCGGCACACTCCCGCTGCTGCTCTTTCAGGCTTACGTTGATCGTTGCCCCCCTGCTCTGGGGCCTCTCACAGTGCTGCCCCTGCTCTGGGGCCTCTCACAGTGCTGCCCCCTCTCTGGGGCTGGGGTCCCCACACTACCGTGAGTCCCCTTATGAGGCCTCCTCCATTCCCTTATAGCCTCACCCAAACCTCCGGTCACAAAGAGCAAACAGAAAGCATAAGCCCCTATAACATAAATCTCAGACCTCTGGCTCCAACATTCTTCCCGCCACACCAGGGGTGCTTCATCTCTCACCATCTCAAGCCGCTTGTGTATTCAAGCTTCTCATTACTCTCTCTGGCAGAGCTCCTTCTCCCTTAGGCGCCAGCAGGGAACTGCCTCCTGGCCTCCAGCCTGTGATTAATATAGGAGCCAGGCCCTGCCTCTTCTGGTCAGCTGACTAGGCAGGTGTGGGTCACTAGTTCGCTCTGGTTACCCCAGCAACCAGCACCTGCGTGGTTATTCCAGCTCTCCAAGTAGCAGGCACCTTAGTGCCCTGCTATAATGAGTAATATAGCTACATTAATGTATTTATATTGTAAATAGTAATCATATTGATTTGGAAGTACTTCTTTGAGGTGATTTTGCTGGACTTTTTGAAGGGTCCTTGGCTGGAGTCTTCTCAGGAGTATTGGCTGCAGGTTTTTCTAGAGTCTGTCTGCTTTCTTAAAGAAAGTGTCCAAGGAAGTTTGGACAGAAGTTCTCCAGGGAGATGAGGAATGCAGCGAACAAGCGTTGTTAAGTTGAAACTGACATCATAAAGCTGAAACAGGGTGTCAATTTATAAACGTTTTAAGTGCTAAACCTTGTAACTCGAAACGTTGTAAATCGAGGACTGCCTGTATGTGAAATGATCAAATACTGCTGCAATAGCTTAGGATATGGTGGCTGTGTCAACACGAGACACTGACTGCATAGCTGTTACTGTGCAGTCATTTAATACTTGCAAACACAAGTACTAAGTGACTGTGCTGTAACCGGTGTTACTGTGCAGTAGCGTCCCTGAATGGCTTTTTGGTGTCACTAACTGTACAGTAGCTCATTATTATGCAGAAGCCTCACATCATGCTTTGTGCCATGTGATGCTGCTGTGCCGTAGTAACAAGCTACTGCGCAGTGTCTTGTGTACATGTGGCCACTGGAGCATGAATTAATTTTATGTATTTATTTCTGATTTTCCATTTCAGAAATCTCTTAATCCATCTGTGCCATTTGTGGTTTTTGGGATCAGTGGATTATCAGCAGGATTCTTGACTCTTCTTCTTCCAGAAACTCTAAACAAGCCAATTGCAGAGAGCATTGAAGACCTGCAGATGCCCAAATACCAATCTCTAAAAAACAAAAAGGCAGAGTAAAAGCATTTTAATGTAGCTTTTTATTAATTTACATACATCTGCAGGTCACAGTATGGTAACGTTTTCCAAATTATTCAATCTGTGCATTATATCTTAAAAATGTTGGTTCTCTTGTTCCATAATGCCCTGACTGTGTTTAAGCAGAATTTAAAACTTTTAAAAAGCCTATTTCTCACTTAGAGAAGAAATCTTTTCAAGAATTGATTATACAGTCATTTTCATCTATACATATAAAAATATAGCTAAACCCATGCCATGTTTTTGGTTCAACTCAAGCAAAATGTTTAAAAGCAACCTGAAGTAATCATAAATTATTCATTTTACGTATACCTTGTGCATCTGCAGTTATTCAGTTAACCTTCACATGTGTCGCATTGTTCCTTTTTTTGTCTTGTTAGGTCTCAGATTGGAATATAACATTAAAAACAATGCATGACATTTGGGGAAATGTTGATCCCTCATTTATTATTCTGTTGTTAGAAGCTCTTTGGAACATTTTCTTGTTGTATATGTACATCAAATGAAGCTTTTGAAACTGATAACATAGTTTTTAGCTGATTAAGATGGTCAATAATGATGGATTTCAGATTATATAGCTACTGTTGTTTAAAAGGAAATGCTATAGTTTTAATTTTTAGTTTAATTCTATTATTGCAGCTGAAAAGTACAAATGTTTCTTTCAAATCTATAGAGTTTTCATAAAGAATCTTCAATGTATAAGCAAAGTATTAATGTATCTTTGTGGTACTGTAGAAAAAAAAATCCTTAAAACCCCCATGTGTTTAAAACTTCATTGTGAAAAATATAATTATACTTGGCTCATGATTCATGCAGCATGCTCAATAAGTTTCGATGTGATTTGGTAGGTTAACAGAATTTCTAGCGATAACAATAACTTATTAGCTATATAGAAATACCTCAGAGGTAAACACATACAAAGTTTCCTGATACATTAACACATTATTATAAATTGCTTTTGTTAAATATTATACTTAAAAATGTATAAGCTTTAGTTAAATTAAGCTTTATGTCTAATAGTCTAATACCTAATAATTTGCTGTTGAGACAAAATGAAAAAAACTGAAGTGCACAGATTCCTTTTCCTGCATCTCTTCTTTTCGTTTCATTTTTTAATTAAATCTGTGAAGTAAATGTATACAGCACTCCATTCTACCTTTGACATTAGTTTATGAAACTGGATAGAAAAGTAATACATGTAAAAGTATTTTAATATTTTATTTCTTATCTATTTCACAGGTAACTCAATTAGAAGAAAACACTTAAACTTTCAGAAAACATCTCTGTAGTGAAAAATCCAACATCTTTTGGATTTTTTTGGAAAGATACTTTTACAATTAGTGTGGAACCATTGTGAGATACCACAGTGGAGGACATACCTTATGCCAAGGGATATAAAGTAAAGTAACATTGTCAGTATTTTAAACAATTCATTTTTATATCAAGGTAAACTGAGAAGATGGAAAAACAGTTGGACAAAAAATGTGAAAAAGAAATAGCAAATCTATGCATTGATTTAAGGACTCTATAAGCTATACTTTGGATATGGAATATATAGTTTTTGAACTGATGGAATATTTTACTCTATTGTTTTGATATATCTTACTCCATTTGTAAGATATAATTGTCAGATGCAAACTAAACTATAATGGTGAATGGAAGTGCCATATGTATGTGTGTATGTATGTATGTGTGTGTGTGTGTATATATATATATATATATATATATATATATATATAAACTTACAGAATAGGTTGCAGGGCAGCCTTATATATTTAGGCATGCTGTAATTGTTAAAAATAATTACACCATGTATATCAATATCCTTAACTTCTTTTTATTTTTAAGCTACATAATACCTCACAGTATATTTCAAAGCAAGAAGACCAATGGTTTTTAAAGTTTATTGTCCTAAGTATAATGTGAGCAACATGAGAACCTTGGTCAAATTGATCAAGGCGTTTCAAAGGGAAGTAAAAGGACTATAATGCTGGATGTGTTTTTTTCTAGATCCATTTAAATAGCACAGAAATGTAAAGTTAAAAATGACCATACTGGAAAGAATAGCACAGTGTTTTGTTTGTTTTTTGAAGAAAAGAGTTATATTTCAGTACATGAGTACCAAACATTTAGTCAAAAGTTTATTTAGAGGATTAATTTAGCTAGCAGCAAATGCTGACCTTAGGTATAGCAGCAAAACTAGGAACAAGATTATCAAACAGCATATATTTATAAACAGCATTATTATTTCCAGTAGGACTTGGAAATATCTGTGGCAGAAATATAAGAGTTTAGTCAACAATATGTGCAATTTGGAGTAGGTATGTTATAGATGTTATGTTTACTTGATGCCCAAAACATTTGTGTAATTAAAAAGAAAATTTTGTAACAAATGTTCTTTTGCAGGTATATCTGCCCATGCTGTTATAAGGCTATTTCCAACATTTGGACTCTGGTCCTTTATTTACTGTACTTGGTAGGGAAAGCCATTGCATTTTGACATCAGTTCCATAAGCAGACTACAGTGCTGCAAATCACATATGGACTAACTGCTATGCCTTAATGTAACCTCACTGAAGATAATGGGACTCTAAATGGACACAGCATTTCACATGTGCATTATAAATTGCACAATTAATTCCTTAAACTGTTAAAAGGTAAAACGCAGAGAAAGTTGTGATTTTAGATTACATAAGCATAATTGATCTGTAGTAAAGCAAAGCATAGAATAAAGTGCAAGCATTTTTTTTCCTGAGGCTTTTTTGTATTTGTAAATAGAGGCTGCCAACAAGTATGTCTTTCTAGCAGGGGAAATTTTTGAGAAATTTCTCCCACCAGAACCTGTTCTGGGGGGTGGGGAGCAGTACAGGCATTTATCCAGCAACTGTCCCCTCTCCCTTGCTCTCCACACCTTCCCCAGCCCCAGTGATCAGTCTGGGGAGGGTATGAGGAGCAGGTTGCTCCATTCCTTTTGGCTCCAGGAGGACTTTGCATGTCCCACGTTGAGAGAGTTTTTCTCCCGTGCGGCACTTCAATGCTGGCTCCCATAGTTCTCCTGGGGCAGTTCCTGGTCTGTGGAAGTGGTGGGGAGCGTTGGCCTGTTTCTCCCCTCCCTTCCCAGACTAGTCCAGGAGGGGAGGAGAGCAGTGGTGTAAAGCCCCCAGACCAGAAGGAGAGTAAACAAGCATTTTTTCTTGAAAGAGAAACTTTCTTGCAAGGTAGATCTTCCAGGTTACTCTTGGAATATCTTTCCCCAGAAGGGGCATGCTTCCTCTCAGATAAATTGAGTGAGCACTTGTATACTTCTGTTTCTGTTGGGAGAAAAGCAATTCTCTTGGTAGAAATGTAGCTCCTGTGTGTGGCCATAGTTTGGTGGTTTACTCCCTGCTTGTAGCATTTATAACCACAATGGATAGGTATACGTCTTCAAAGGACAATTAAATCAGCAGAGAAATAGTGAAGATGAACACTTATTACTGTTGACTTAACAGTATACATATTTTGTCATAAAAATTAAATAAAAAAAAACCAACCCAACTACCTAGAGGTAGAAGTAAGACATTGAAACAGGGTCCCCCTGAAGACATCATTGGTACAGTTAAAAGTCTGTATCCTTCTTCTGCCAGATATTTAATGCATCAATCTAAAAAATGTTTTCCCCCCTTTCTTTTGTACCAGATCCTGCCGAAAGCAGGAAATAAATAATCATCTTTATTTTATATGCATTTATCTCATAGTTATTTTTTATATTGAATGTATCTTGCTCAGTATCTACTAAGTATTTTGTATATTTGACAGTTTGATGATCACAAAGGCCTTTTGTTTTATATGCTTGCCTCTGTTGTAAGGAATAAAATTAATGGTACCCTGCACAAGATTGTGTTGTTCTCTGACTGTGGCTTCTTTCTGAGTCACATACCACAGCTGCACGCTTACCATGATTTGCTCTTATCTGCTTTACTATCTTGCTGTTTTCCGTAAGTAGATAAAAGAAGTTTATTTTTTAAATTTATCTTTTTAATTTTAGCCATTCCAATGGAGACATCAGATGCAGTTTTGTTATTTTGTGATGACCAAATATAATTACTAATGTGTCCTGCAAGAGCCTAAAGCTGGGACATCAACTACTTCAATAACTTAAGCATATTGTGACAGGTCAGGAAGAGCACTATTTTGATGAAATGTATTCTAGTTTTGTTTTTGTTTTTCTTTGGAGTAGATCTGCTTCTCTCTAAGATATGGTAATTTCAGATTGTGGCTTCAGAAAAAGTTATTTTGAACTGCTTTTCTCTTGTTTTTAGTGAAGTGTAGATTGTTTGGAAATGTCCTGAAAAATTATTTACTGTGAAACTCTCCTCTTTCTATCACTTTTACCTTTATGATACCCTGTTTTCAGTTGCTTGTATCTTCACCAAACTTTTAGGGTTGACATTTTCTATACCATGTTTCTATTTTGGACTGGTTTTAGCAGGCCCAACACCCTGCTTATAGGCAGAGGTGATGTGTTGGTGGGGGTGGGGAGGCAGCAGCTTGGTGATGGCGGCAGTGCAATTTCTACACTGATGGCAGGGCATGGGGCTGCAGCCCAGCTGGAGCCAGTGCCCAGCAGAAGCAGGGGCGATGGCAGCGTGGAATTGTGCCCCACCCCCCACTGTCAACACTTGTGCATTGTCTATGCCTATAGGTATGCATTTCCTAGTTAACTGACAATCAAATCAAGCGGAAATGTCTAGGTGACAGCTTGGAAATGCAGTTTGGCTAGAGAGAGCTTATTGGTGCATTGGAGTGAGGAGTTCCTCCTTTAATTATTCTTGGTCTCGCAAGATATGGGGGAAAAAAGAGGGGGTGGAAGAAGGGGAAGAGGCAGGTGTGGCTAAGGGATTTCCAGCATTTGCCAGTGAAAGAGAATTCCTGCCCCAAAGGCAGTAAGTGTTCTGGTTTTGTTTTTAAATGAAGAAAAGTACTTTTCCTTTTCCTTGTGGCTGGAGGAGGAGGTACATATGAAGGGCTGTAATTGTAAAAAAGGTCTGAAACACAGGACTGCTGTTAAGGTGCTCAGTTTTACTGTATAATTTGTCTTGGTCAGGATTACTGATCAGTAATGTTGTATTCCAGTGTGCCTGCTTGGTCTCGTATAGACGTTCCCTTGCCGCCTTGGAGCATGTGCCCAGGGCTGGCTGCAGCATTTTTTTCTGCAGTCATGGCAAGGGCTCGCGTTCTCCCCAAGGGAAACCCTGAAACTTTCCTGCCATGACTTGGGTTTTCCTTTCAGTGGTGGGGCTTCCTCTTGTAGCCCCTCATGGGTCGGTTGCACTTCCTAGTGGGTATTCTTAGGGCTCCACCTCCCCTACACCCCAGCCATACGCCAGCCTTAAAGACAGCCACTTGATGGTTGGTTGGCTTGCCCTCCAGTGTTGCCTCCTGGACTTCCCTCGTCTGCTAGGTTCCTGATGGTCTCGCCCTGCCCTAGGTGTCTTTGGGACGTTAGACCGTCCCTGCTGCTACGCCAAGTCTTCATTGCAGCACTGCTGCTTACAGTACTGCCCTGGCCCTTCCTATTCCCTGAGCGTTGCCCTTGGCCCTGATCCTCACCTTAGGGCCCCTGGGGGTAATTCATGAAAGGAACAAAATAAAGAAAGAAAAGGGAGGTGTGGTCTTAGCCCATCCCCACTCACAACTCTGGCATCTGCAGCTCTGCAGTCCCTCGACACTGTCCTTCTCTCCCTAATTGCTCGTGGGCCCCTCCAAAGGGTTCTGTCGTTGGGTCCTCTGGTGGCAGCTGGTGCAGTTCTTGGCCAGCTTGGGGAGCACTCCTGCAGCTTGCTCCCTGCAGTGCCTCCCCAGCTTTTTCCCCGCTGCTGGCTTTTATTTCTGCCAGGCAGCGTTCTTGTGTGACGTCATCCACCTGTGCCGCTTTTAGCCAGAAATAAAAGTGGCTGATGAACCGCGCGGGTGCCCCGTCCCGGCGTGGGTTGTCCATCTCTTCTCCTGAGAAAGGTAAGTTTGCCCTGTTTTCAGGGCTTTCCCTTTTCTTGTGGGGACGAGCTGTCTCTGCCCCGGGTCCCGCCATGAGAGGGGTCTCCTGTTCCCATGTAGGACAATCGGCTAGTTGCCTCAGGTGTCTGTACATGAATGCATGGAACCTGGGAAACAAGCAGAATTGGAAGTCCTCATACAGTCAAGGAACTTTGACATGACTGGAATAACAGAGACTTATTGGGATAGCTCATATGACTGGAGTACTGATGGATACAAACTTTAGGAAGAACAGGTGGGAGACAGAGAAGGAGGAGGAGTTCTGCTGTATGTAAAAGAGCTATATGATTGCTCAGAGCTCCAGTATGAACCTGGAGATAGGTCTATTGGAAGTATCTGGGTTAGGATTAGAGGGGAAAGCAACAAGGGTGGTGTCATATTGGGTGTTTGCTATAGATCACCAGACCAAGAGGATGAGGTAAAAGGCTTTCTTTAAAAAGCTGGCAGAAGTTTCCCAATCACAGGCCCTGGTTCTCATGGGGCACTTCCGTCACCCTAACATCTGCTGGGAGGGCAATACAGCAGTGCACAAGCAATCCAGGAAGTTTTTGGAGAGTGCTGGGGACAACTTCCTGCTGCAAGAATTGAAGAGGCCAACTAGGAGCTGTGCCTTTCTTGACCTGCTGCTCACAAACAGAGAAGAATTGGTGGGGATGTAGAAGTGGATGCCAACTTGGACAGCAGTGATCATGAGATGATTGAGTTAAGAATCCTGATAAAGGAAAAAGAAAGAAAGAGCAGCAGAGTAAGGACCCTGGACTTCAGAAAAGCAGACTTTGACTCCCTCAGGGAATTGATGGACAGGATCCCCTGGGAGGCCAGTCAGAAAGGGAAAGGAGTCAAGGACAGCTGGTTGTATTTTACAGAAACCTTACTGAGGGTGCAGGTGTTGCCCTGAGGGGTCAGGCCAACACTCAGGATCTCAATATTGAGCTGTTAGGGCATGGTGTACAATTACACATGCACACATAAAAATCAATTAAGCACACATATACTCACTAGGTGCATACACCCTCACTAGCAACTCAGAAACACACACATCCAAAATAACCAGTCTAGGTTCATGCACACCTATCACCAGTTTAAGCCCATACACACTACACACACCACATCCCGGTAACTTTCACTCCCAGCAACTTTCACTCCATACACTTCTACTTTCTTACCTTAACCTTTCCCCAGGTTTCTCAAGTACACCAAGCACATACATACATACACATCTCAACACCCAACTTAGGAACTCACCTGTGTGTATATACAGGGGGGTGGTATGTGTGTGAATTAGTGAATACATATATATATACACATCATTGTGTGTGTGTGGTATATGATTTAGTAATCCATGGATGTGCAGGTGTTGGTAACCTATTTAAGCGCGACAGCAGGGGAAAGAACCAAAAAAGCCAACCTATTAGGTACTTTGCGTCGGTCTTTCATCAGTCCCATGGGACGCCCATGTCCGCTACGGGACAGGGAAGTCCGGGTGAGGGTGATCCCCTGCCCTCCATTGATGCTGACTTCGTGAAGGAACATCTTGAGAAGCTGGATACCTTCAAGTCAGCCGGCCCTGACAGTCTTCACCCCAGGGTACTCAAGGAGCTGCCGAGCATCATAGCCCAGCCTCTAGCACGGATCTTTGAAAACTCTTGGCGCTCTGGTGTAGAGCCCAAAGACTGGAAGAAGGCCAATGTGGTGCCTATCTTCAAGAAAGTGAGGAAAGTGGATCCGGCTAACTATAGGCCCATTAGCCTGACTTCTATCCCGGGGAAGATCTTAGAAAAGTTTATTAAAGAGACCATCCTTAATGGACTGGCCGACGCCAACATCTTAAGGGATAGCCAGCACGGGTTTGTTGCGGGTAGGTCTTGCTTGACCAAATTCATTTCCCTCTACGACCAGGTGACCTATCACCTGGACAAGGGAGAAGAGATTGATGTCATATATCTTGACTTCAAAAAAGCCTTCCATCAGGTTTCCCATGATCACATCTTGGAGAAACTGGCCAATTGTCGCCTTGGTTCCTCCACGATCCACTGGCTGGAAAATTGGCTCCGGGGTCGGACCCAGAGGGTAGTAATTGATGGAAGTCACTCATCGTGGTGTCCTGTGACCAGTGGGGTCCCCCAAGGTTCTGTCCTTGGACCCATACTGTTCAACATCTTCATTAATGATGTGGACACTGGAGTCAGAAGCGGACTGGCCAAGTTCGCCGATGACACCAAACTTTGGGGCAAAGCATCCACACCAGAAGACAGGCGGGTGATCCAGGCTGACCTGGACAGGCTCAGCAAGTGGGCGGACGAAAATCTGATGGTGTTCAATGCCGATAAATGCAAGGTTCTCCACCTTGGGAAGAAAAACCCGCAGCATCCTTATAGGCTCGGCAGTGCTATGTTGGCTAGGACTATGGAAGAAAGAGACTTGGGGGTCATCATTGACCACAAGATGAACATGAGTCTGCAGTGCGATGCTGTGGCTAGTAAAGCGACCAAAACGCTGGCTTGCATCCATAGATGCTTCTCAAGCAAATCCCGGGACGTCATTCTCCCCTTGTACTAGGCCTTGGTGAGGCCGCAGCTGGAGTACTGCGTCCAGTTTTGGGCTCCACAATTTAAAAAGGATGTGGAGAAGCTTGAGAGAGTCCAGAGAAGAGCCACGCGCAGACGTTACGATGACAGACTGAGAGCCCTGGGGCTCTTTAGCCTGGAAAAGCGCAGACTCAGGGGTGATCTGATGGCCAACTATAAATTTATCAGGGGTGACCACCAGTAGCTGGGGGAATGTTTGTTCAGAAGAGCACCCCAAGGGATGACGACTAGGTCGAATGGTCATAAACTACTAAAAGACCGTTTCAAGCTGGACATAAGGAAAAATTTCTTCATGGTCCGAGCCCCCAAGATCTCGAACAGCCTGCCACCGGAGGTGGTGCAAGCGCCTACATTGAACACCTTCAAGAGCAAACTTGATGCTTATCTTGCTGGGATCCTATGAACCCAGCTGACTTCCTGCGCTGTGGAAGGTATTACTGCCCTGTCTTCCGAGGTCCCTTTCAGCCCTAATGTCTATGAAATCTACGAAATCTATGTAAAAAAGGGGGTAGGAACCACAAAACTGGGCCCCCATTTCTGGGGGGACCTATTTAAGATCAACAGCGGGGGTAGGAACCAGAAAACAGGTGAATGGACCAGGAAAACGGGTGTCCCATTCCCGGGGGGACTCATTTAAGCGCGACAGTGGGGGTAGGAACCAAAAAACGGGGGTAGGAACCCAAAAAAACGGGGCACGGTTTCCGGGGGGACCCATTTAAGCGCAACACCGGGGGTAGGAACCAAAAAACGGGTAGGAACCCAAAAAACGGGGACCCGTTTCCGGGGGGGACCCATTTAAGCGCGACAACGGAAGTAGGAACCAAAAAACGGAAAAGAAACGGAAAAATGGGGCCCTGTTTCTGGGGGGACACATTTAAGCGCAACACCGGGAGTAGGAAACAAAAAACGGGGGTAGGAACCAAAAAAACGGGGCCCCGTATCTGGGGGACCCATTTAAGCGTGACAATGGGGGTAGGAGCCAAAAAGGGGTAGGAACAAGAGAAACGGGGCCCCGCTTCCTGGGAGACCCATTTAAGCGCAACACTGGGGGTAGGAACCAAAAAACGGGGGTAGGAACCAAAAAAACGGGGCCCTGTTTCCGGGGTGACACATTTAAACGAAACACCAGGATTAGGAACCAAAAAACGGGTATGAACCAAAAAAAACGGGGCCCTGTTTCCTGGGGGACCCATATAACCATGACACGGGGAGTAGAAACAAAAATCAGAGGTAGGAACTAGAAAAACGGGGTCCCGTTTCCAGGGGGAACCATTTAAGCGCGACATCGGGTAGGAACCAAAAAACGGGTCGGAACCAAAAAAACGGGGCCCCGTTTCCGGGGGGACCCATTTAAGCTTGACACCGGGGTTAGGAACCAAAAAACGGGGGTAGGAATCAATAAAACGGGCCCCCGTTTCCGGGGCAACCCATTTAAGCGCGACACCGGGGGTAGGAACCAAAAAACGGGGGTAGGAACCAAAAGGCCCCCGTTTCCGGGGTGACCCATTTCAGAGGGACACCGGGGGTAGGAACAAAAAACGGGGGTAGGAACCAAAAAAACCGGCCCCTGTATCTGGGGGGATTTATTTAAGGGCAACACCAGGGGTAGGAAGAAAAAATGGGGGTAAGAACCAAAAAAAGGGCCCCGTTTCCAGGAGGACCCATTTAAGCGCGACACCAGGGGTAGGAACCCAAAAACGGGGGTAGGAACCAAAAAAACAGGCCCTTGTTTCCGGGGGGACCCATTTGAGCACGATACTGGGGGTAGGAACCAAAAAACGGGGGTAGGAACCAAAAAAACGGGCCCCCGTTTCCGGGGGGACCCATTTAAGCTCGACACCAGGGGTAGGAACCAAAAAACGGGGGTGGGAAGCAAAAAAACTTTCCCCCGTTTCCGGGGGGACCCATTTAAGCATGACACTGGGGGTAGGAACCAAAAAAATGGGGAGGAACCAGAGAAACAGGGCGCTGTTTCCGAGGGGAGTCATTGAAGTGCGGCACCGGGGGTTAGGAACAAAAAAAGGGGTAGAACTGAAAAATACGGGGCCGTGATTCTGGGGTACCCATTTAATCACGACACCAGTGGTAGGAACCAAAAAATGTGGGTAGGAACCAAAAAGGCCCCCGTTTCCGGGGGACCCATTTCAGTGCGACACCGGGGGTAGGAACCAAAAAACGGGGGTAGGAACCAAAAAAACGGGCCCCGTTTCCGGGGGGACCCTTTTAAACGTGACACCGGGGGTAGGAACCAAAAAACGAGGGTAGGAACCAGAAAACCCTGCCCCCGTTTCCGCGGGGACCCATTTAAGTGCGACACCGGGGTAGGAACCAAAAAACGGGGGTAGGAACCAAGAAAACGGGCCCCCGTTTCCGGGGGGACCCATTAAAGCGCGACACCGGGGGTAGGAACCAAAAAACGGGGGTAGGAACCAAAAAAACGGGCCCCCGTTTCCGGGGGGACCCACTTCAGCGCGACACCGAGGGTAGGAACCAAAAAACGGGGGTAGGAACCAAAAAACCGGGGCCCCGTTTCCGGGGGGACCCATTTAAGCGCGACACCGGGGGTAGGAACCAAAAAACTGGGGTAGGAACCATAAAAAACGGCCCCCTTTTCCGGGGGGACCCATTTAAGCGCGACACCGGGGGTAGGAACCAAAAAACGGGAGTAGGAACCAAAAAAACGGAGCCCCGTTTCCGGGGGGACCCATTTAAGCGCGACACCGGGGGTAGGAACCAAAAAACAGGGCTAGGAACCAAAAAAACGGGCCCCCGTTTCCGGGGGGACCCATTTAAGCGCTACACCGGGGGGTAGGAACCAAAAGGGGGTAGGAACCAATAAATGGGCCCCCGTTTCAGGGGGGACCCATTTAAGTGCGACACCGGGGGTAGGAACCAAAAAACGGGGGTAGGAACAAAAAAACCGGGGGCCCGTTTTCGGGGGGACACACTTAAGCGCGACACCTGGGGTAGGAACCAAAAAACGGGGGTAGGAACCAGAAAAACGGGCTCCCATTTCCGGGGGGACCCATTTAAGCGCGGCACCGGGGGTAGGAACCAAAAAACGGGGTTAGGAACCAAAAAAACGGGCCCCCGTTTCCTTGGGGACCCTTTTAAGCGCGACACCGAAGGTAGAAACCAAAAAACGGAGGTAGGAACCAAAAAAACGGGGGCCCATTTTCGGGGGGACCCATTTAAGCGCAACACCAGGGGTAGGAACCAAAAAACGGAGGTAGGAACCAAAAAAACGGGCCCTCGTTTCCGGGGGGACCCATTTAAGCGCGACACTGGGGGTAGGAACCAAAAAACGGGGGTCGGCACCAAAAAAATGGGCCCCCGTTTCCGGGGGGAGCCATTTAAGCACTACCCCGGGGTTAGGAACCAAAAAACGGGGGTTGGAATCAAAAAAAAGGGCCCCCGTTTCCGGGGGGACACATTTAAGCGCGACACCGGGGGTAGGAACCAAAAAAAGGAGGTAGGAACCAAAAAAACGGGCCCCCGTTTCCGGGGGGACCCTTTTAAGAGCGACACCGAAGGTTAGAACCAAAAAACGGAGGTAGGAACCAAAAAAACGGGGGCCCATTTTCGGGGGGACCCATTTAAGCGCGACACCAGGGGTAGGAACCAAAAAACGGGTGTAGGAACCATAAAAAATGGCCCCCGTTTCCGGGGGGACCCTTTTAAGCGCGACACCGGGGTTAGGAACCAAAAAACGGGGGTTGGAATCAAAAAAAAGGGCCCCCGTTTCCGGCAGGACCCATTTAAGTGCGACACCGGGGTAGGAACCAAAAAACGGGGTAGGAACCAAAAAAACGGGCCCCGTTTCCGGGGGAACCAATTTAAGCGTGACACCGGGGGTTGGAACCAAAAAACGGGGGTAGGAACCAAAAAACCGGGTCCCCGTTTCCTGGAGGACCGTTTTAAACGCGACACCGGGGGTAGGAACCAAAAAACGGGGGTAGGAACCAAAAAAGCGGGCCCCCGTCTCCGGGGGGACCCATTAAAGCGTGACACCGGTGGTAGGAACCAAAAAACGAGGGAAGGAACCAGAAAAACCTGCCCCCGTTTCCGGGGGGACCCATTTAAGTGCGACACCGGGGAAGGAACCAAAAAACGGGGTAGGAACCAAAAAAACGGGGCTCCGTTTCCGGGTGGACCCATTTAAGCGCGACACCGAGGGTAGGAACCATAAAACGGGGGTAGGAACCAAAAAACCGGGGGCCCGTTTTCGGGGGGACCCATTTAAGCGCGACACCTGAGGTAGGAACCAAAAAACGGGGGTAGGAAACAAAAAAACGGGCCCCCGTTTCTGGGGGGACCCATTTAAGCGCGACATCGGGGGTAGGAACCAAAAAAAGGAGGTAGGAACCAAAAAAACGGGCCCCCGTTTCCGGGGGGACCAATTTAAGCGTGACACCGGGGGTAGGAACCAAAAAACGGGGGTTGGAACCAAAAAACCGGGTCCCCGTTTCCTGGAGGACCGTTTTAAATGCGACACCGGGGGTAGGAACCAAAAAACGGGGGTAGGACCCAAAAAAGCGGGCCCCCGTCCCGGGGGGACCCATTAAAGCGCGACACCGGTGGTAGGAACCAAAAAACGAGGGTAGGAACCAGAAAAACCTGCCCCCGTTTCCGGGGGGACCCTTTTAAGCGCGACACCGGGGTAGGAACCAAAAAACAGGGGTAGGAACCAAAAAAACGGGCCCCCGTTTCCGGGGGGACCCATTTAAGCGCGACACCGGGGGTAGGAACCAAAAAACGGGGGTCGGCACCAAAAAAACCGGCCTCTGTTTCCGGGGGGACCCATTTAAGTGCGACAACGGGGTAGGAACCAAAAAACGGGGGTAGGAACCAATAAAACGGGCCCCCGTTTCCGGGGGGACCCATTTAAGCGCGACACCTGGGGTAGGAACCCAAAAAACGGGGGTAGAAACCAAAAAAACGGGCCCCCGTTTCCGGGGGGACCCATTTTAGCGCGACACCGAGGGTAGGAACCAAAAAACAGGGGTAGGAACCAAAAAACCGGGGCCCCGTTTCCGGGGGGAGCCATATAAGTGCGACACCGGGGGTAGGAACCAAAAAACTGGGGTAGGAACCATAAAAAACGGCCCCCTTTTCTGGGGGGACCCATATAAGCGCGACACCGGGGGTAGGAAGCAAAAAACGCGGGTAGGAACCAAAAAAAAGGGCCCCCGTTTCCGGGGGGACCCTTTTAAACGTGACACCAGGGGGAGGAACCAAAAAACGAGGGTAGGAACCAGAAAACCCTGCCCCCGTTTCCGGGGGGACCCATTTAAGTGCGACACCGGGGGTAGGAACTAAAAAACGGGGGTAGGAACCAAAAAAACGGGGCCCCGTTTCCGGGGGGACCCATTTAAGTGCGACACCGGGGGTAGGAACCAAAAAACGGGGGTAGGAACCAAAAAAACAGGGCCCCGTTTCCGGGGGGACCCATTTAAGCGTGACACCGGGTGTAGGAACCAATAAACTGGGGTAGGAACCATAAAAAATGGCCCCCATTTCCAGGGGGAACCATTTAAGTGCGACACCGGGGTTAGGAACCAAAAAACGGGGTTACGAACCAAAAAAGGGGCCCCGTTTCCGGGGGGACGCATTAAATCGCGACACCTGGGGTAGGAACCAAAAAACGGAGGTAGGAACCAAAAAAACGGGCCCTCGTTTCCGGGGGGACCCATTTAAGTGCGACACCGGGGGTAGGAACCAAAAAACGGGGGTAGGAACCAGAAAAACGGGCTCCCATTTCCGGGGGGACCCATTTAAGCGCGGCACCGGGGGTAGGAACCAAAAAACGGGGTTAGGAACAAAAAAAACGGGCCCCCGTTTCCGGGGGGACCCTTTTAAGCGCGACACCGAAGGTAGGAAACAAAAAACGGAGGTAGGAACCAAAAAAAAGGGGGCCCATTTTTGGGGGGACCCATTTAAGCGCGACACCAGGGGTAGGAACCAAAAAACAGGGGTAGGAACCATAAAAAATGGCCCCCGTTTCCGGGGGGACCCTTTTAAGCGCGACACCGGGGTTAGGAACCAAAAAACGGGGGTTGGAATCAAAAAAAAGGGCCCCCGTTTCCGGCAGGACCCATTAAAGTGCGACACCGGGGTAGGAACCAAAAAACGGGGTAGGAACCAAAAAAACGGGGCTCCGTTTCCGGGTGGACCCATTTAAGCGCGGCACCGGTGGTAGGAACCAAAAAACGAGGGTAGGAACCAGAAAAACCTGCCCCCGTTTCCGGGGGGACCCATTTAAGTGCGACACCGGGGAAGGAACCAAAAAACGGGGTAGGAATCAAAAAAACGGGGCTCCGTTTCCAGGTGGACCCATTTAAGCGCGACACCGAGAGTAGGAACCATAAAACGGGGGTAGGAACCAAATACCGGGGGCCCATTTTCGGGGGGACCCATTTAAGCGTGACACCTGGGGTAGGAACCAAAAAACGGGGGTAGGAAACAAAAAAACAGGCCCCCGTTTCTGGGGGGACCCATTTAAGCGCGACACCGGGGGTAGGAACCAAAAAAAGGAGGTAGGAACCAAAAAAACGGGCCCCCGTTTCCGGGGGGACCCATTTAAGTGCGACAACGGGGTAGGAACCAAAAAACGGGGGTTGGAACCACAAAACCGGGTCCCCGTTTCCTGGAGGACCGTTTTAAATGCGACACCGGGGGTAGGAACCAAAAAACGGGGGTAGGACCCAAAAAAGCGGGCCCCCGTCTCCGGGGGGACCCATTAAAGCGCGACACCGGTGGTAGGAACCAAAAAACAAGGGTAGGAACCAGAAAAACCTGCCCCCGTTTCCGGGGTACCCTTTTAAGCGCGACACCGGGGTAGGAACCAAAAAACAGGGGTAGGAACCAAAAAACTGGGCCCCCGTTTCCGGGGGGACCCATTTAAGCGCGACACCGGTGGTAGGAACCAAAAAACAGAGGTAGGAACCAAAAAAACGGGCCCCCGTTTCCGGGGGGACCCATTTAAGTGCGACACCGGGGGTAGGAACCAAAAAACGGGGGTAGGAACCAAAAACCCTGGGGCTCGTTTTCGGGGGGACATATTTAAGCGCGACATCTGGGGTAGGAACCAAAAAACGGGGGTACGAACCAGAAAAACGGGCTCCCATTTCCGGGGGGACCCATTTAAGCGCGGCACCCGGGGTAGGAACCAAAAAACGGGGGTAGGAACCAAAAAACCGGGGGCCCGTTTTCGGGGGGACCCATATAAGCGCGACACCTTGGGTAGGAACCAAAAAACGGGGGTAGGAACCAAAAAAATGGGCCCCCGTTTCCGGGGGGACCCATTTAAGCGCTACCCCGGGGTTAGGAACCAAAAAACGGGGATTGGAATCAAAAAAAAGGGCCCTCGTTTCCGGGGGGACCCTTTTAAGCGCGTCACCGAGGGTAAGAGCGAAAAAACGGGGGTAGGAACCAAAAAACCGGGGCCCCGTTTCCGGGGGGACCCATTTAAGGGCGACACTGGGTGTAGGAACCAATAAACTGGGGTAGGAACCATAAAAAACGGCCCCCTTTTCCGGTGGGACCCATTTAAGCGTGGCACCGGGGGTAGGAACCAGAAAACGGGGGTAGGAACCAAAAAAATGGGCCCCCGTTTCCGGGGGGAACCTTTTAAACGTGACACCGGGGGTAGGAACCAAAAAACGAGGGTAGGAACCAAAAAACCGGGGGCCCGTTTTCGGGGGGAACCATTTAAGCGCGACACCGGGGGTAGGACCCGAAAAACGCAGGTAGGACCCATAAAAAACGGCCCCCTTTTCCGGGGGGACCCATTTAAGCGCGACACCGGGGTTAGGAACCAAAAAATGGGGGTAGGAACCAAAAAAATGGGCCCCCGTTTCCGGGGGGACCCATTTAAAAGCGACACCGGGGGTAGGAACCAAAAAACGGGCGTAGGAACCAAAAAAACGGACCCCCGTTTCTTGGGGGACCCTTTTAAACGTGAAACCAGGAATAGGAACCAAAATATGACGGTAGGAACCAGAAAAACCTGCCCCCATTTCCGGGGGGACCCATTTAAGTGCAACACCGGGGTAGGAACCAAAAAACAGGGCTAGGAACCAAAAAAACGGGCCCCCGTTTCCGGGGGGACCCATTTAAGCGCGACACCGGGGGTAGGAACCAAAAAACGGAGGTAGGAACCAAAAAAACGGGCCCCCGTTTCCGGGGGGACCCATTTAAGCGCGACACCGAGGGTAGGAACCAAAAAACGGGGGTAGGAACCAAAAAACCGGGGGCCCGTTTTTGGCGGGACCCATTTAAGTGCGACACCGGGGGTAGGAACCAAAAAACGGGGTTAGGAACCAAAAAAACGGGGCCCCGTTTCTGGGGGGACCCATTTAAGCGCGACACCGAGGGTAGGAACCAAAAAACGGGGGTAGGAACCAAAAAACCGGGGGCCCGTTTTCAGGGGGACCCATTTAAGCGCGACACCTGGGGTAGTAACCAAAAAACCGGGGTTGGAACCAAAAAATCGAGTCCCCGTTTCCGGGGGGACCTATTTAAGCGCGACATCGGGGGTAGGAGCCAAAAAACAGAGGTAGGAACCAAAAAAACAGGGGGCCCATTTTCGGGGGGACCCATTTAAGCGCGACACCAGGGGTAGGAACCAAAAAACGAGGGTAGGAACCATAAAAAATGGCCCCCGTTTCCGGGGGGACCCTTTTAAGCGCGACACCGGGGTTAGGAACCAAAAAACGGGGGTTGGAATCAAAAAAAAGGGCCCCCGTTTCCGGCGGGACCCATTTAAGTGCGACACCGGGGTAGGAACCAGAAAACGGGGGTAGGAACCAAAAAAACGGGGCCCCGTTTCCGGGGGGACCCTTTTAAACTTGACACCGGGGGTAGGAACAAAAAAACGAGGGTAGGAACCAGAAAACCCTGCCCCCATTTCCGGGGGGACCCATTTAAGTGCGACACCGGGGCAGGAACGAAAAAACGGGTAGGAACAAAAAAAATGGGCCCCCGTTTCCGGGGGGACCCATTTTAGTGCGACACCGGGGGTAGAAACCAAAAAACGGGGGTAGGAACCAAAAAAACGGGGCCCCGTTTCCGGGGGGACCCATTTAAGCGCGACACCGAGGGTAGGAACCAAAAAACGTGGGTAGGAACCAAAAAACCTGGGGTCCGTTTTCGGGGGGACACATTTAAGCACGACACCTGGGGTAGGAACCAAAAAACGGGGTAGGAACCAGAAAAACGGGCTCCCATTTCCGGGGGGACCCATTTAAGTGCGACACCGGGGTAGGAACCAAAAAACGGGGGTAGGAACCAAAAAAATGGGCCCCCGTTTCCGGGGGGACCCATTTAAGTGCGACACCGGGGTTAGGAACCAAAAAACGGGGTTAGGAACCAAAAAAGGGGCCCCATTTCCGGGGGGACGCATTAAAGCGCGACACCGGGAGTAGGAACCAAAAAAAAGAAGTAGGAACCAAAAAAACGGGCCCCGGTTTTTGGGGGGACCCTTTTAAGCGCGACACCGGGTTTAGGAACCAAAAAACGGGGGTTGGAATCAAAAAAAAGGGCCCCCGTTTCCGGGGGGACCCATTTAAGTGCGACACCGGTGTAGGAACCAAAAAAACGGGGCTCTGTTTCCGGGTGGACCCATTTAAGCGCGACACCGAGGGTAGGAACCATAAAACGGGGGTGGAACCAAAAAACCGGGGGCCTGTTTTCGGGGGGGACCCATTTAAGCGCGACACCTGGGGTAGGAACCAAAAAACGGGGGTAGGAAACAAAAAAACGGGCCCCCGTTTCCGGGGGGAGCCATTTAAGCGCGACACCGGGGGTAGGAACCAAAAAACGGGGGAAGGAACCAAAAAAAACGGGGCCCCGTTTCCGGGGGGACCCATTTAAGCGCGACACCGAGGGTAGGAACCAAATAAACGGGGGTAGGAACCAAAAAACCTGGGGCCCGTTTTCGGGGGGACACATTTAAGCGCGACACCTGGGGTAGGAACCAAAAAACGGGGGTAGGAACCAGAAAAACGGGCTCCCATTTCCGGGGGGACCCATTTAAGCGCGGCACCGGGGGTAGGAACCAAAAAACGGGGTTAGGAACCAAAAAAACGGGCCCCCGTTTCCTTGGGGACCCTTTTAAGCGCGACACCGAAGGTAGGAACCAAAAAACGGAGGTAGGAACCAAAAAAACGGGGGCCCATTTTCGGGTGACCCATTTAAGCGCGACACTGGGGGTAGGAACCAAAAACCGGGGTTAGGAACGAAAAAAACGGGCCCCCGTTTCCTTGGGGACCCTTTTAAGCGCGACACTGGGGGTAGGAACCAAAAAACGGGGGTCGGCACCAAAAAAATGGGCCCCCGTTTCCGGGGGGACCCATTTAAGCACTACCCCGGGGTTAGGAACCAAAAAACGGGGGTTGGAATCAAAAAAAAAGGGCCCCCGTTTCCGGGGGGACACATTTAAGCGCGACACCGGGGGTAGGAACCAAAAAAAGGAGGTAGGAACCAAAAAAACGGGCCCCCGTTTCCAGGGGGACCCTTTTAAGAGCGACACCGAAGGTTAGAACCAAAAAACGGAGGTAGGAACCAAAAAAACGGGGGCCCATTTTCGGGGGGACCCATTTAAGCGCGACACCGGGGTTAGGAACCAAAAAACGGGGGTTGGAATCAAAAAAAAGGGCCCCCGTTTCCGGCAGGACCCATTTAAGTGCGACACCGGGGTAGGAACCAAAAAACGGGGGTAGGAACCAAAAAACCGGGTCCCCGTTTCCTGGAGGACCGTTTTAAACGCGACACCGGGGGTAGGAACCAAAAAACGGGGGTAGGAACCAAAAAAGCGGGCCCCCGTCTCCGGGGGGACCCATTAAAGCGTGACACCGGTGGTAGGAACCAAAAAACGAGGGGAGGAACCAGAAAAACCTGCCCCCGTTTCCGGGGCGACCCATTTAAGTGCGACACCGGGGAAGGAACCAAAAAACGGGGTAGGAACCAAAAAAACGGGGCTCCGTTTCCGGGTGGACCCATTTAAGCGCGACACCGAGAGTAGGAACCATAAAACGGGGGTAGGAACCAAATACCGGGGGCCCATTTTTGGGGGGACCCATTTAAGCGTGACACCTGGGGTAGGAACCAAAAAACGGGTTAGGAAACAAAAAAACGGGCCCCCGTTTCTGGGGGGACCCATTTAAGCGCGACACCGGGGGTAGGAACCAAAAAAAGGAGGTAGGAACCAAAAAAACGGGCCCCCGTTTCCGGGGGGACCCATTTAAGTGCGACAACGGGGTAGGAACCAAAAAACGGGGGTTGGAACCACAAAACCGGGTCCCCGTTTCCTGGAGGACCGTTTTAAATGCGACACCGGGGGTAGGAACCAAAAAACGGGGGTAGGACCCAAAAAAGCGGGCCCCCGTCTCCGGGGGGACCCATTAAAGCGCGACACCGGTGGTAGGAACCAAAAAACAAGGGTAGGAACCAGAAAAACCTGCCCCCGTTTCCGGGGGACCCTTTTAAGCGCGACACCGGGGTAGGAACCAAAAAACAGGGGTAGGAACCAAAAAACTGGGCCCCCGTTTCCGGGGGGACCCATTTAAGCGCGACACCGGTGGTAGGAACCAAAAAACAGAGGTAGGAACCAAAAAAACGGGCCCCCGTTTCCGGGGGGACCCATTTAAGTGCGACACCGGGGGTAGGAACCAAAAAACGGGGGTAGGAACCAAAAAACCTGGGGCTCGTTTTCGGGGGGACATATTTAAGCTCGACATCTGGGGTAGGAACCAAAAAACGGGGGTAGGAACCAAAAAACCTGGTGCCCGTTTTCGGGGGGACACATTTAAGCGCGACACCTGGGGTAGGAACCAAAAAACGGGGGTAGGAACCAGAAAAACGGGCTCCCATTTCCGGGGGGACCCATTTCAGCGTGGCACCGGGGGTAGGAACCAAAAAACGGGGTTAGGAACCAAAAAAACGGGCCCCCGTTTCCGGGGGGACCCTTTTAAGCGCGACACCGAAGGTAGGAACCAAAAAACGGAGGTAGGAACCAAAAAAAGGGGGCCCATTTTCGGGGGGACCCATTTAAGCGCGACACCAGGCGTAGGAACCAAAAAACGGGGGTAGGAACCATAAAAAATGGCCCCCGTTTCCGGGGGGACCCTTTTAAGCGCGACACCGGGGTTAGGAACCAAAAAACGGGGGTTGGAATCAAAAAAAAGGACCCCCGTTTCCGGCAGGACCCATTTAAGTGCGACACCTGGGTAGGAACCAAAAAACGGGGTAGGAACCAAAAAAACGGGGCTCCGTTTCCGGGTGGACCCATTTAAGCGCGACACCGGGGTTAGGAACCAAAAAACGGGGATACGAATCAAAAAGGGGCTCCGTTTCCGGGGGGACGCATTAAAGCGCGACACCGGGAGTAGGAACAAAAAAAAAGAAGTAGGAACCAAAAAAACGGCCCCCGGTTTTCGGGGGGACCCATTTAAGCGCGACACCTGGGGTAGGAACCAAAAAACGGAGGTAGGAACCAAAAAAACGGGCCCTCGTTACCGGGGGGACCCATTTAAGTGCGACACCGGGTGTAGGAACCAATAAACTGGGGTAGGAACCATAAAAAATGGCCCCCATTTCCAGGGGGAACCATTTAAGTGCGACACCGGAGTTAGGAACCAAAAAACGGGGTTACGAACCAAAAAAGGGGCCCCGTTTCCGGGGGGACGCATTAAATCGCGACACCTGGGGTAGGAACCAAAAAACGGAGGTAGGAACCAAAAAAACGGGCCCTCGTTTCCGGGGGGACCCATTTAAGTGCGACACCGGGGGTAGGAACCAAAAAACGGGGGTAGGAACCAAAAAAACGGGGCCCCGTTTCCGGGGGGACCCATTTAAGCGCGACACCGAGGGTAGGAACCAAAAAACGGGGGTAGGAACCAAAAAACCTGGGGCCCGTTTTCGGGGGGACACATTTAAGCGCGACACCTGGGGTAGGAACCAAAAAACGGGGGTAGGAACCAGAAAAACGGGCTCCCATTTCCGGGGGGACCCATTTCAGCGCGGCACCGGGGGTAGGAACCAAAAAACGGGGTTAGGAACCAAAAAAACGGGCCCCCGTTTCCGGGGGGACCGTTTTAAGCGCGACACCGAAGGTAGGAACCAAAAAACGGAGGTAGGAACCAAAAAAATGGGGGCCCATTTTCGGGGGGACCCATTTAAGCGCGACACCAGGGGTAGTAACCAAAAAACGGAGGTAGGAACCAAAGAAACGGGCCCTCGTTTCAGGGGGGACCCATTTAAGCGCGACACTGGGGGTAGGAACCAAAAAACGGGGGTCGGCACCAAAAAAATGGGCCCCCGTTTCCGGGGGGACCCATTTAAGCGCTACCCCGGGGTTTGGAACCAAAAAACGGGGGTTGGAATCAAAAAAAAGGGCCCCCGTTTCCGGGGGGACACATTTAAGCGCGACACCGGGGGTAGGAACCAAAAAAAGGAGGTAGGAACCAAAAAACCGGGCCCCCGTTTCCGGGGGGACCAATTTAAGCGTGACACCGGGGGTAGGAACCAAAAAACGGGGGTTGGAACCAAAAAACCGGGTCCCCGTTTCCTGGAGGACCGTTTTAAATGCGACACCGGGGGTAGGAACCAAAAAACGGGGGTAGGACCCAAAAAAGCGGGCCCCCATCTCCGGGGGGACCCATTAAAGCGCGACACCGGTGGTAGGAACCAAAAAACGAGGGTAGGAACCAGAAAAACCTGCCCCCGTTTCCGGGGGGACCCTTTTAAGCGCGACACCGGGGTAGGAACCAAAAAACAGGGGTAGTAACCAAAAAACCGGGCCCCCGTTTCCGGGGGGACCCATTTAAGCGCGACACCGGGGGTAGGAACCAAAAAACGGGGGTCGGCACCAAAAAAACCGGCCTCTGTTTCCGGGGGGACCCATTTAAGTGCGACAACGGGGTAGGAACCAAAAAACGGGGGTAGGAACCAATAAAACGGGCCCCCGTTTCTGGGGGGACCCATTTAAGCGCGACACCTGGGGTAGGAACCAAAAAACGGGGGTAGAAACCAAAAAAACGGGCCCCCGTTTCCGGGGGGACCCATTTTAGCGCGACACCGAGGGTAGGATCCAAAAAACAGGGGTAGGAACCAAAAAACCGGGGCCCCGTTTCCGGGGGGAGCCATATAAGCGCGACACCGGGGGTAGGAACCAAAAAACTGGGGTGGGAACCATAAAAAAAGGCCCCCTTTTCTGGGGGGACCCATATAAGCGCGACACCGGGGGTAGGAAGCAAAAAACGCGGGTAGGAACCAAAAAAACGGGCCCCCGTTTCCGGGGGGACCCTTTTAAACGTGACACCGGGGGAGGAACCAAAAAACGAGGGTAGGAACCAGAAAACCCTGCCCCCGTTTCCGGGGGGACCCATTTAAGTGCGACACCGGGGGTAGGAACCAAAAAACGGGGGTAGGAACCAAAAAAACGGGGCCCCGTTTCCGGGGGGACCCATTTAAGTGCGACACCGGGGGTAGGAACCAAAAAACGGGGGTAGGAACCAAAAAAACAGGGCCCCGTTTCCGGGGGGACCCATTTAAGCGTGACACCGGGTGTAGGAACCAATAAACTGGGGTAGGAACCATAAAAAATGGCCCCCATTTCCAGGGGGAACCATTTAAGTGCGACACCGGGGTTAGGAACCAAAAAACGGGGTTACGAACCAAAAAAGGGACCCCGTTTCCGGGGGGGACGCATTAAATCGCGACACCTGGGGTAGGAACCAAAAAACGGAGGTAGGAACCAAAAAAACGGGCCCTCGTTTCCGGGGGGACCCATTTAAGTGCGACACCGGGGGTAGGAACCAAAAAACGGGGGTAGGAACCAAAAAAACGGGGCCCCGTTTCCGGGGGGACCCATTTAAGCGCGACACCGAGGGTAGGAACCAAAAAACGGGGTTAGGAACCAAAAAACCTGGGGCCCGTTTTCGGGGGGACATATTTAAGCGCGACACCTGGGGTAGGAACCAAAAAACGGGGTTAGGAACCAGAAAAACGGGCTCCCATTTCCGGTGGGACCCATTTAAGTGCGACACCGGGGGTAGGAACCAAAAAACGGGGGTAGGAACCAAAAAAACGGGGCCCCGTTTCCGGGGGGACCCATTTAAGTGCGACACCGGGGGTAGGAACCAAAAAACGGGGGTAGGAACCAAAAAAACGGGGCACCGTTTCCGGGGGGACCCATTTAAGCGCGACACCGAGGGTAGGAACCAAAAAACGGGGTTAGGAACCAAAAAACCTGGGGCCCGTTTTCGGGGGGACATATTTAAGCGCGACACCTGGGGTAGGAACCAAAAAACGGGGTTAGGAACCAGAAAAACGGGCTCCCATTTCCGGGGGGACCCATTTAAGCGCGGCACCGGGGGTAGGAACCAAAAAACGGGGGTTGGAATCAAAAAAACGGGGGCCCATTTTCGGGGGGACCCATTTAAGTGCGACACCGGGGGTAGGAACCAAAAAACGGGGGTAGGAACCAAAAAAACGGGGCCCCGTTTCCGGGGGGACCCATTTAAGTGCGACACCGGGGGTAGGAACCAAAAAACGGGGGTAGGAACCGAAAAAACGGGGCCCCGTTTCCGGGGGGACCCATTTAAGTGCGACACCGGGGGTAGGAACCAAAAAACGGGGGTAGGAACCAAAAAAAACAGGGCCCCGTTTCCGGGGGGACCCATTTAAGCGTGACACCGGGTGTAGGAACCAATAAACTGGGGTAGGAACCATAAAAAATGGCCCCCATTTCCAGGGGGAACCATTTAAGTGCGACACCGGGGTTAGGAACCAAAAAACGGGGTTACGAACCAAAAAAGGGGCCCCGTTTCCGGGGGGACGCATTAAATCGCGACACCTGGGGTAGGAACCAAAAAACGGAGGTAGGAACCAAAAAAACGGGCCCTCGTTTCCGGGGGGACCCATTTAAGTGCGACACCGGGGGTAGGAACCAAAAAACGGGGGTAGGAACCAAAAAAACGGGGCCCCGTTTCCGGGGGGACCCATTTAAGCGCGACACCGAGGGTAGGAACCAAAAAACGGGGTTAGGAACCAAAAAACCTGGGGCCTGTTTTCGGGGGGACATATTTAAGCGTGACACCTGGGGTAGGAACCAAAAAACGGGGTTAGGAACCAGAAAAACGGGCTCCCATTTCCGGGGGGACCCATTTAAGCGCGGCACCGGGGGTAGGAACCAAAAAACGGGGGTTGGAATCAAAAAAACGGGGGCCCATTTTCGGGGGGACCCATTTAAGCGCGACACCAGGGGTAGGAACGAAAAAACAGGGGTAGGAACCATAAAAAATGGCCCCCGTTTCCGGGGGGACCCTTTTAAACGCGACACCGGGGTTAGGAACCAAAAAACGGGAGTTGGAATCAAAAAAAAGGGCCCCCGTTTCCGGCAGGACCCATTTAAGTGCGACACCGGGGTAGGAACCAAAAAACGGGGTAGGAACCAAAAAAACGGGGCTCCGTTTCCGGGTGGACCCATTTAAGCGCGACACCGGTGGTAGGAACCAAAAAACGAGGGTAGGAACCAGAAAAACCTGCCCCCGTTTCCGGGGGGACCCATTTAAGTGCGACACCGGGGAAGGAACCAAAAAACGGGGTAGGAACCAAAAAAACGGGGCTCCGTTTCCGGGTGGACCCATTTAAGCGCGACAGCGAGGGAAGGAACCATAAAACGGGGGTAGGAACCAAATACCGGGGGCCCGTTTTCGGGGGGACCCATTTAAGCGTGACACCTGGGGTAGGAACCAAAAAACGGGGGTAGGAAACAAAAAAACGGGCCCCCGTTTCTGGGGGGACCCATTTAAGCGCGACACCGGGGGTAGGAACCAAAAAAAGGAGGTAGGAACCAAAAAAACGGGCCCCCGTTTCCGGGGGGACCCATTTAAGCGCGACACCTGGGGTAGGAACCAAAAAACGGGGGTAGAAACCAAAAAAACGGGCCCCCGTTTCCGGGGGGACCCATTTAGCGCGACACCGAGGGTAGGAACCAAAAAACAGGGGTAGGAACCAAAAAACCGGGGCCCCGTTTCCGGGGGGAGCCATATAAGCGCGACACCGGGTGTAGGAACCAAAAAACTGGGGTAGGAACCATAAAAAACGGCCCCCTTTTCTGGGGGGACCCATATAAGCGCGACACCGGGGGTAGGAAGCAAAAAACGCGGGTAGGAACCAAAAAAAAGGGCCCCCGTTTCCGGGGGGACCCTTTTAAACGTGACACCGGGGGGAGGAACCAAAAAACGAGGGTAGGAACCAGAAAACCCTGCCCCCGTTTCCGGGGGGACCCATTTAAGTGCGACACCGGGGGTAGGAACCAAAAAACGGGGGTAGGAACCAAAAAAACGGGGCCCCGTTTCCGGGGGGACCCATTTAAGTGCGACACCGGGGGTAGGAACCAAAAAACGGGGGTAGGAACCAAAAAAACAGGGCCCCGTTTCCGGGGGGACCCATTTAAGCGTGACACCGGGTGTAGGAACCAATAAACTGGGGTAGGAACCATAAAAAATGGCCCCCATTTCCAGGGGGAACCATTTAAGTGCGACACCGGGGTTAGGAACCAAAAAACGGGGTTACGAACCAAAAAAGGGGCCCCGTTTCCGGGGGGACGCATTAAATCGCGACACCTGGGATAGGAACCAAAAAACGGAGGTAGGAACCAAAAAAACGGGCCCTCGTTTCCGGGGGGACCCATTTAAGTGCGACACCGGGGGTAGGAACCAAAAAACGGGGGTAGGAACCAAAAAAACGGGGCCACGTTTCCGGGGGGACCCATTTAAGCGCGACACCGAGGGTAGGAACCAAAAAACGGGGGTAGGAACCAAAAAACCTGGGGCCCGTTTTCGGGGGGACACATTTAAGCGCGACACCTGGGGTAGGAACCAAAAAACGGGGGTAGGAACCAGAAAAACGGGCTCCCATTTCCGGGGGGACCCATTTCAGCGCGGCACCGGGGGTAGGAACCAAAAAACGGGGTTAGGAACCAAAAAAACGGGCCCCCGTTTCCGGGGGGACCCTTTTAAGCGCGACACCGGGGTTAGGAACCAAAAAACGGGAGTTGGAATCAAAAAAAAGGGCCCCCGTTTCCGGCAGGACCCATTTAAGTGCGACACCGGGGTAGGAACCAAAAAACGGGGTAGGAACCAAAAAAACGGGGCTCCGTTTCCGGGTGGACCCATTTAAGCGCGACACCGGTAGTAGGAACCAAAAAACGAGGGTAGGAACCAGAAAAACCTGCCCCCGTTTCCGGGGGGACCCATTTAAGTGCGACACCGGGGAAGGAACCAAAAAACGGGGTAGGAACCAAAAAAACGGGGCTCCGTTTCCGGGTGGACCCATTTAAGCGCGGCACCGAGGGTAGGAACCATAAAACGGGGGTAGGAAACAAAAAAACGGGCCCCCGTTTCTGGGGGGACCCATTTAAGCGCGACACCGGGGGTAGGAACCAAAAAACGGAGGTAGGAACCAAAAAAACGGGCCCTCGTTACCGGGGGGACCCATTTAAGTGCGACACCGGGTGTAGGAACCAATAAACTGGGGTAGGAACCATAAAAAATGGCCCCCATTTCCAGGGGGAACCATTTAAGTGCGACACCGGAGTTAGGAACCAAAAAACGGGGTTACGAACCAAAAAAGGGGCCCCGTTTCCGGGGGGACGCATTAAATCGCGACACCTGGGGTAGGAACCAAAAAACGGAGGTAGGAACCAAAAAAACGGGCCCTCGTTTCCGGGGGGACCCATTTAAGTGCGACACCGGGGGTAGGAACCAAAAAACGGGGGTAGGAACCAAAAAAACGGGGCCCCGTTTCCGGGGGGACCCATTTAAGCGCGACACCGAGGGTAGGAACCAAAAAACGGGGGTAGGAACCAAAAAACCTGGGGCCCGTTTTCGGGGGGACACATTTAAGCGCGACACCTGGGGTAGGAACCAAAAAACGGGGGTAGGAACCAGAAAAACGGGCTCCCATTTCCGGGGGGACCCATTTCAGCGCGGCACCGGGGGTAGGAACCAAAAAACGGGGTTAGGAACCAAAAAAACGGGCCCCCGTTTCCGGGGGGACCGTTTTAAGCGCGACACCGAAGGTAGGAACCAAAAAACGGAGGTAGGAACCAAAAAAATGGGGGCCCATTTTCGGGGGGACCCATTTAAGCGCGACACCAGGGGTAGTAACCAAAAAACGGAGGTAGGAACCAAAGAAACGGGCCCTCGTTTCAGGGGGGACCCATTTAAGCGCGACACTGGGGGTAGGAACCAAAAAACGGGGGTCGGCACCAAAAAAATGGGCCCCCGTTTCCGGGGGGACCCATTTAAGCGCTACCCCGGGGTTTGGAACCAAAAAACGGGGGTTGGAATCAAAAAAAAGGGCCCCCGTTTCCGGGGGGACACATTTAAGCGCGACACCGGGGGTAGGAACCAAAAAAAGGAGGTAGGAACCAAAAAACCGGGCCCCCGTTTCCGGGGGGACCAATTTAAGCGTGACACCGGGGGTAGGAACCAAAAAACGGGGGTTGGAACCAAAAAACCGGGTCCCCGTTTCCTGGAGGACCGTTTTAAATGCGACACCGGGGGTAGGAACCAAAAAACGGGGGTAGGACCCAAAAAAGCGGGCCCCCATCTCCGGGGGGACCCATTAAAGCGCGACACCGGTGGTAGGAACCAAAAAACGAGGGTAGGAACCAGAAAAACCTGCCCCCGTTTCCGGGGGGACCCTTTTAAGCGCGACACCGGGGTAGGAACCAAAAAACAGGGGTAGTAACCAAAAAACCGGGCCCCCGTTTCCGGGGGGACCCATTTAAGCGCGACACCGGGGGTAGGAACCAAAAAACGGGGGTCGGCACCAAAAAAACCGGCCTCTGTTTCCGGGGGGACCCATTTAAGTGCGACAACGGGGTAGGAACCAAAAAACGGGGGTAGGAACCAATAAAACGGGCCCCCGTTTCTGGGGGGACCCATTTAAGCGCGACACCTGGGGTAGGAACCAAAAAACGGGGGTAGAAACCAAAAAAACGGGCCCCCGTTTCCGGGGGGACCCATTTTAGCGCGACACCGAGGGTAGGATCCAAAAAACAGGGGTAGGAACCAAAAAACCGGGGCCCCGTTTCCGGGGGGAGCCATATAAGCGCGACACCGGGGGTAGGAACCAAAAAACTGGGGTGGGAACCATAAAAAAAGGCCCCCTTTTCTGGGGGGACCCATATAAGCGCGACACCGGGGGTAGGAAGCAAAAAACGCGGGTAGGAACCAAAAAAACGGGCCCCCGTTTCCGGGGGGACCCTTTTAAACGTGACACCGGGGGAGGAACCAAAAAACGAGGGTAGGAACCAGAAAACCCTGCCCCCGTTTCCGGGGGGACCCATTTAAGTGCGACACCGGGGGTAGGAACCAAAAAACGGGGGTAGGAACCAAAAAAACGGGGCCCCGTTTCCGGGGGGACCCATTTAAGTGCGACACCGGGGGTAGGAACCAAAAAACGGGGGTAGGAACCAAAAAAACAGGGCCCCGTTTCCGGGGGGACCCATTTAAGCGTGACACCGGGTGTAGGAACCAATAAACTGGGGTAGGAACCATAAAAAATGGCCCCCATTTCCAGGGGGAACCATTTAAGTGCGACACCGGGGTTAGGAACCAAAAAACGGGGTTACGAACCAAAAAAGGGACCCCGTTTCCGGGGGGGACGCATTAAATCGCGACACCTGGGGTAGGAACCAAAAAACGGAGGTAGGAACCAAAAAAACGGGCCCTCGTTTCCGGGGGGACCCATTTAAGTGCGACACCGGGGGTAGGAACCAAAAAACGGGGGTAGGAACCAAAAAAACGGGGCCCCGTTTCCGGGGGGACCCATTTAAGCGCGACACCGAGGGTAGGAACCAAAAAACGGGGTTAGGAACCAAAAAACCTGGGGCCCGTTTTCGGGGGGACATATTTAAGCGCGACACCTGGGGTAGGAACCAAAAAACGGGGTTAGGAACCAGAAAAACGGGCTCCCATTTCCGGTGGGACCCATTTAAGTGCGACACCGGGGGTAGGAACCAAAAAACGGGGGTAGGAACCAAAAAAACGGGGCCCCGTTTCCGGGGGGACCCATTTAAGTGCGACACCGGGGGTAGGAACCAAAAAACGGGGGTAGGAACCAAAAAAACGGGGCACCGTTTCCGGGGGGACCCATTTAAGCGCGACACCGAGGGTAGGAACCAAAAAACGGGGTTAGGAACCAAAAAACCTGGGGCCCGTTTTCGGGGGGACATATTTAAGCGCGACACCTGGGGTAGGAACCAAAAAACGGGGTTAGGAACCAGAAAAACGGGCTCCCATTTCCGGGGGGACCCATTTAAGCGCGGCACCGGGGGTAGGAACCAAAAAACGGGGGTTGGAATCAAAAAAACGGGGGCCCATTTTCGGGGGGACCCATTTAAGTGCGACACCGGGGGTAGGAACCAAAAAACGGGGGTAGGAACCAAAAAAACGGGGCCCCGTTTCCGGGGGGACCCATTTAAGTGCGACACCGGGGGTAGGAACCAAAAAACGGGGGTAGGAACCGAAAAAACGGGGCCCCGTTTCCGGGGGGACCCATTTAAGTGCGACACCGGGGGTAGGAACCAAAAAACGGGGGTAGGAACCAAAAAAAACAGGGCCCCGTTTCCGGGGGGACCCATTTAAGCGTGACACCGGGTGTAGGAACCAATAAACTGGGGTAGGAACCATAAAAAATGGCCCCCATTTCCAGGGGGAACCATTTAAGTGCGACACCGGGGTTAGGAACCAAAAAACGGGGTTACGAACCAAAAAAGGGGCCCCGTTTCCGGGGGGACGCATTAAATCGCGACACCTGGGGTAGGAACCAAAAAACGGAGGTAGGAACCAAAAAAACGGGCCCTCGTTTCCGGGGGGACCCATTTAAGTGCGACACCGGGGGTAGGAACCAAAAAACGGGGGTAGGAACCAAAAAAACGGGGCCCCGTTTCCGGGGGGACCCATTTAAGCGCGACACCGAGGGTAGGAACCAAAAAACGGGGTTAGGAACCAAAAAACCTGGGGCCTGTTTTCGGGGGGACATATTTAAGCGTGACACCTGGGGTAGGAACCAAAAAACGGGGTTAGGAACCAGAAAAACGGGCTCCCATTTCCGGGGGGACCCATTTAAGCGCGGCACCGGGGGTAGGAACCAAAAAACGGGGGTTGGAATCAAAAAAACGGGGGCCCATTTTCGGGGGGACCCATTTAAGCGCGACACCAGGGGTAGGAACGAAAAAACAGGGGTAGGAACCATAAAAAATGGCCCCCGTTTCCGGGGGGACCCTTTTAAGCGCGACACCGGGGTTAGGAACCAAAAAACGGGAGTTGGAATCAAAAAAAAGGGCCCCCGTTTCCGGCAGGACCCATTTAAGTGCGACACCGGGGTAGGAACCAAAAAACGGGGTAGGAACCAAAAAAACGGGGCTCCGTTTCCGGGTGGACCCATTTAAGCGCGACACCGGTGGTAGGAACCAAAAAACGAGGGTAGGAACCAGAAAAACCTGCCCCCGTTTCCGGGGGGACCCATTTAAGTGCGACACCGGGGAAGGAACCAAAAAACGGGGTAGGAACCAAAAAAACGGGGCTCCGTTTCCGGGTGGACCCATTTAAGCGCGACAGCGAGGGAAGGAACCATAAAACGGGGGTAGGAACCAAATACCGGGGGCCCGTTTTCGGGGGGACCCATTTAAGCGTGACACCTGGGGTAGGAACCAAAAAACGGGGGTAGGAAACAAAAAAACGGGCCCCCGTTTCTGGGGGGACCCATTTAAGCGCGACACCGGGGGTAGGAACCAAAAAAAGGAGGTAGGAACCAAAAAAACGGGCCCCCGTTTCCGGGGGGACCCATTTAAGCGCGACACCTGGGGTAGGAACCAAAAAACGGGGGTAGAAACCAAAAAAACGGGCCCCCGTTTCCGGGGGGACCCATTTAGCGCGACACCGAGGGTAGGAACCAAAAAACAGGGGTAGGAACCAAAAAACCGGGGCCCCGTTTCCGGGGGGAGCCATATAAGCGCGACACCGGGTGTAGGAACCAAAAAACTGGGGTAGGAACCATAAAAAACGGCCCCCTTTTCTGGGGGGACCCATATAAGCGCGACACCGGGGGTAGGAAGCAAAAAACGCGGGTAGGAACCAAAAAAAAGGGCCCCCGTTTCCGGGGGGACCCTTTTAAACGTGACACCGGGGGGAGGAACCAAAAAACGAGGGTAGGAACCAGAAAACCCTGCCCCCGTTTCCGGGGGGACCCATTTAAGTGCGACACCGGGGGTAGGAACCAAAAAACGGGGGTAGGAACCAAAAAAACGGGGCCCCGTTTCCGGGGGGACCCATTTAAGTGCGACACCGGGGGTAGGAACCAAAAAATGGGGGTAGGAACCAAAAAAACAGGGCCCCGTTTCCGGGGGGACCCATTTAAGCGTGACACCGGGTGTAGGAACCAATAAACTGGGGTAGGAACCATAAAAAATGGCCCCCATTTCCAGGGGGAACCATTTAAGTGCGACACCGGGGTTAGGAACCAAAAAACGGGGTTACGAACCAAAAAAGGGGCCCCGTTTCCGGGGGGACGCATTAAATCGCGACACCTGGGGTAGGAACCAAAAAACGGAGGTAGGAACCAAAAAAACGGGCCCTCGTTTCCGGGGGGACCCATTTAAGTGCGACACCGGGGGTAGGAACCAAAAAACGGGGGTAGGAACCAAAAAAACGGGGCCACGTTTCCGGGGGGACCCATTTAAGCGCGACACCGAGGGTAGGAACCAAAAAACGGGGGTAGGAACCAAAAAACCTGGGGCCCGTTTTCGGGGGGACACATTTAAGCGCAACACCTGGGGTAGGAACCAAAAAACGGGGGTAGGAACCAGAAAAACGGGCTCCCATTTCCGGGGGGACCCATTTCAGCGCGGCACCGGGGGTAGGAACCAAAAAACGGGGTTAGGAACCAAAAAAACGGGCCCCCGTTTCCGGGGGGACCCTTTTAAGCGCGACACCGGGGTTAGGAACCAAAAAACGGGAGTTGGAATCAAAAAAAAGGGCCCCCGTTTCCGGCAGGACCCATTTAAGTGCGACACCGGGGTAGGAACCAAAAAACGGGGTAGGAACCAAAAAAACGGGGCTCCGTTTCCGGGTGGACCCATTTAAGCGCGACACCGGTAGTAGGAACCAAAAAACGAGGGTAGGAACCAGAAAAACCTGCCCCCGTTTCCGGGGGGACCCATTTAAGTGCGACACCGGGGAAGGAACCAAAAAACGGGGTAGGAACCAAAAAAACGGGGCTCCGTTTCCGGGTGGACCCATTTAAGCGCGGCACCGAGGGTAGGAACCATAAAACGGGGGTAGGAAACAAAAAAACGGGCCCCCGTTTCTGGGGGGACCCATTTAAGCGCGACACCGGGGGTAGGAACCAAAAAAAGGAGGTAGGAACCAAAAAAACGGGCCCCCGTTTCCGGGGGGACCAATTTAAGCGTGACACTGGGGGTAGGAACCAAAAAACGGGGGTTGGAACCAAAAAACCGGGTCCCCGTTTCCTGGAGGACCGTTTTAAATGCGACACCGGGGGTAGGAACCAAAAAACGGGGGTAGGACCCAAAAAAGCGGGCCCCCGTCTCCGGGGGGACCCATTAAAGCGCGACACCGGTGGTAGGAACCAAAAAACGAGGGTAGGAACCAGAAAAACCTGCCCCCGTTTCCGGGGGGACCCTTTTAAGCGCGACACCGGGGTAGGAACCAAAAAACAGGGGTAGGAACCAAAAAAACGGGCCCCCGTTTCCGGGGGGACCCATTTAAGCGCGACACCGGGGGTAGGAACCAAAAAACGGGGGTAGGAACCAATAAAACGGGCCCCCGTTTCCGGGGGGACCCATTTAAGCGCGACACCTGGGGTAGGAACCAAAAAACGGGGGTAGAAACCAAAAAAACGGGCCCCCGTTTCCGGGGGGAGCCATATAAGCGCGACACCGGGTGTAGGAACCAAAAAACTGGGGTAGGAACCATAAAAAACGGCCCCCTTTTCTGGGGGGACCCATATAAGCGCGACACCGGGGGTAGGAAGCAAAAAACGCGGGTAGGAACCAAAAAAAAGGGCCCCCGTTTCCGGGGGGACCCTTTTAAACGTGACACCGGGGGGAGGAACCAAAAAACGAGGGTAGGAACCAGAAAACCCTGCCCCCGTTTCCGGGGGGACCCATTTAAGTGCGACACCGGGGGTAGGAACCAAAAAACGGGGGTAGGAACCAAAAAAACGGGGCCCCGTTTCCGGGGGGACCCATTTAAGTGCGACACCGGGGGTAGGAACCAAAAAACGGGGGTAGGAACCAAAAAAACAGGGCCCGGTTTCCGGGGGGACCGATTTAAGCGTGACACCGGGTGTAGGAACCAATAAACTGGGGTAGGAACCATAAAAAATGGCCCCCATTTCCAGGGGGAACCATTTAAGTGCGACACCGGGGTTAGGAACCAAAAAACGGGGTTACGAACCAAAAAAGGGGCCCCGTTTCCGGGGGGACGCATTAAATCGCGACACCTGGGGTAGGAACCAAAAAACGGAGGTAGGAACCAAAAAAACGGGCCTTCGTTTCCGGGGGGACCCATTTAAGTGCGACACCGGGGGTAGGAACCAAAAAACGGGGGTAGGAACCAAAAAAACGGGGCCACGTTTCCGGGGGGACCCATTTAAGCGTGACACCGAGGGTAGGAACCAAAAAACGGGGGTAGGAACCAAAAAACCTGGGGCCCGTTTTCGGGGGGACACATTTAAGCGCGTCACCTGGGGTAGGAACCAAAAAACGGGGGTACGAACCAGAAAAACGGGCTCCCATTTCCGGGGGGACCCATTTCAGCGCGGCACCGGGGGTAGGAACCAAAAAACGGGGTTAGGAACCAAAAAAACGGGCCCCCGTTTCCGGGGGGACCCTTTTAAGCGCGACAACGAAGGTAGGAACCAAAAAACGGAGGTAGGAACCAAAAAAACGGGGGCCCATTTTCGGGGGGACCCATTTAAGCGCGACACCTGGGGTAGGAACCAAAAAACGGGGGTAGGAACCAAAAAAACGGGCCCCCGTTTCTGGGGGGAGCCATTTAAGCGCGACACCGGGGGTAGGAACCAAAAAAAGGAGGTAGGAACCAAAAAAACGGGCCCCCGTTTCCGGGGGAACCAATTTAAGCGTGACACCGGGGGTTGGAACCAAAAAACGGGGGTAGGAACCAAAAAATCGGGTCCCCGTTTCCTGGAGGACCGTTTTAAACGCGACACCGGGGGTAGGAACCAAAAAACGGGGGTAGGAACCAAAAAAGCGGGCCCCCGTCTCCGGGTGGACCCATTAAAGCGCGACACCGGTGGTAGGAACCAAAAAACGAGGGTAGGAACCAGAAAAACCTGCCCCCGTTTCCGGGGGGACCCATTTAAGTGCGACACCGGGGAAGGAACCAAAAAACGGGGTAGGAACCAAAAAAACGGGGCTTCGTTTCCGGGTGGACCCATTTAAGCGCGACACCGAGGGTAGGAACCATAAAACGGGGGTAGGAACCAAATACCGGGGGCCCGTTTTCGGGGGGACCCATTTAAGCGTGACACCTGGGGTAGGAACCAAAAAACGGGGGTAGGAAACAAAAAAACGGTCCCCCGTTTCTGGGGGGACCCATTTAAGCGCGACACCGGGGGTAGGAACCAAAAAAAGGAGGTAGGAACCAAAAAAACGGGCCCCCGTTTCCGGGGGGACCAATTTAAGCGTGACACCGGGGGTAGGAACCAAAAAACGGGGGTTGGAACCAAAAAACCGGGTCCCCGTTTCCTGGAGGACCGTTTTAAATGCGACACCGGGGGTAGGAACCAAAAAACGGGGGTAGGACCCAAAAAAGCATGCCCCCGTCTCCGGGGGGACCCATTAAACGCGACACCGGTGGTAGGAACCAAAAAACGAGGGTAGGAACCAGAAAAACCTGCCCCCGTTTCCGGGGGGACCCTTTTAAGCGCGACACCGGGGTAGGAACCAAAAAACAGGGGTAGTAACCAAAAAACCGGGCCCCCGTTTCCGGGGGGACCCATTTAAGCGCGACACCGGGGGTAGGAACCAAAAAACGGGGGTCGGCACCAAAAAAACCGGCCTCTGTTTCCGGGGGGACGCATTTAAGTGCGACAATGGGGTAGGAACCAAAAAACGGGGGTAGGAACCAATAAAACGGGCCCCCGTTTCTGGGGGGACCCATTTAAGCGCGACACCTGGGGTAGGAACCAAAAAACGGGGGTAGAAACCAAAAAAACGGGCCCCCGTTTCCGGGGGGACCCATTTTAGCGCGACACCGAGGGTAGGAACCAAAAAACAGGGGTAGGAACCAAAAAACCGGGGCCCCGTTTCCGGGGGGAGCCATATAAGCGCGACACCGGGGGTAGGAACCAAAAAACTGGGGTAGGAACCAAAAAAAACGGCCCCCTTTTCTGGGGGGACCCATATAAGCGCGACACCGGGGGTAGGAAGCAAAAAACGCGGGTAGGAACCAAAAAAACGGGCCCCCGTTTCCGGGGGGACCCTTTTAAACGTGACACCGGGGGAGGAACCAAAAAACGAGGGTAGGAACCAGAAAACCCTGCCCCCATTTCCGGGGGGACCCATTTAAGTGCGACACCGGGGGTAGGAACCAAAAAACGGGGGTAGGAACCAAAAAAACGGGGCCCCGTTTCCGGGGGGACCCATTTAAGTGCGACACCGGGGGTAGGAACCAAAAAACGGGGGTAGGAACCAAAAAAACAGGGCCCCGTTTCCGGGGGGACCCATTTAAGCGTGACACCGGGTGTAGGAACCAATAAACTGGGGTAGGAACCATAAAAAATGGCCCCCATTTCCAGGGGGAACCATTTAAGTGCGACACCGGGGTTAGGAACCAAAAAACGGGGTTACGAACCAAAAAAGGGGCCCCGTTTCCGGGGGGGACGCATTAAATCGCGACACCTGGGGTAGGAACCAAAAAACGGAGGTAGGAACCAAAAAAACGGGCCCTCGTTTCCGGGGGGACCCATTTAAGTGCGACACCGGGGGTAGGAACCAAAAAACGGGGGTAGGAACCAAAAAAAACGGGGCCCCGTTTCCGGGGGGACCCATTTAAGCGCGACACCGAGGGTAGGAACCAAAAAACGGGGTTAGGAACCAAAAAACCTGGGGCCCGTTTTCGGGGGGGACACATTTAAGCGCGACACCTGGGGTAGGAACCAAAAAACGGGGGTAGGAACCAGAAAAACGGGCTCCCATTTCCGGGGGGACCCATTTAAGCGCTGGCACCGGGGGTAGGAACCAAAAAACGGGGTTAGGAACCAAAAAAACGGGCCCCCGTTTCCGGGGGGACCCTTTTAAGCGCGACACCGAAGGTAGGAACCAAAAAACGGAGGTAGGAACCAAAAAAACGGGGGGCCCATTTTCGGGGGACCCATTTAAGCGCGACACCAGGGGTAGAACCAAAAAACGGGGGTAGGAACCATAAAAAATGGCCTCCGTTTCCGGGGGGACCCTTTTAAGCGCGACACCGGGGTTAGGAACCAAAAAACGGGGGTTGGAATAAAAAAAAAGGGACCCCGTTTCCGGCAGGACCCATTTAAGTGCGACACCGGGGGTAGGAACCAAAAAACGGGGGTAGGAACCAAAAAAAACGGGGCTCCGTTTCCGGGTGGACCCATTTAAGCGCGAAACCGGTGGTAGGAACCAAAAAACGAGGGTAGGAACCAGAAAAACCTGCCCCCGTTTCCGGGGGGACCCATTTAAGTGCGACACCGGGGAAGGAACCAAAAAACGGGGTAGGAACCAAAAAAACGGGGCTCCGTTTCCGGGTGGACCCATTTAAGAGCGACACCGAGGGTAGGAACCATAAAACGGGGGTAGGAAACAAAAAAACGGGTCCCGTTTCTGGGGGGACCCATTTAAGCGCGACACCAGGGGTAGGAACCAAAAAAAGGAGGTAGGAACCAAAAAAACGGGCCCCCGTGTCCGGGGGGACCCATTAAAGCGCTACACCGGTGGTAGGAACCAAAAAATGAGGGTAGGAACCAGAAAAACCTGCCCCCGTTTCCGGGGGGACCCATTTAAGTGCGACACCTGGGGTAGGAACCAAAAAACGGGGTTAGGAACCAAAAAAACGGGCCCCCGTTTCCGGGGGGACCCATTTAAGCGCGACACCGGCGGGTAGGAACCAAAAAAACGGAGGTAGGAACCAAAAAACCGGGGGCCCCGTTTCCGGGGGGAGCCATTTAAGCGCGACACCTGGGGTAGGAACCAAAAAACGGGGGTAGAAACCAAAAAAACGGGCCCCCGTTTCCGGGGGGACCCATTTAGCGCGACACCGAGGGTAGGAACCAAAAAACAGGGGTAGGAACCAAAAAACCGGGGCCCCGTTTCCGGGGGGGAGCCATATAAGCGCGAAACCGGGTGTAGGAACCAAAAAACTGGGGGTAGGAACCATAAAAAACGGCCCCCTTTTCTGGGGGGACCCATATAAGCGCGACACCGAGGGTAGGAACCAAAAAACGGGGTTAGGAACCAAAAAACCTGGGGCCCGTTTTCGGGGGGACATATTTAAGCGCGACACCTGGGGTAGGAACCAAAAAACGGGGTTAGGAACCAGAAAAACGGGCTCCCATTTCCGGGGGGACCCATTTAAGCGCGGGCACCGGGGGTAGGAACCAAAAAACGGGGGTTGGAATCAAAAAAACGGGGGGCCCATTTTCGGGGGGACCCATTTAAGCGCGACACCGGGGGTAGGAACGAAAAAACAGGGGTAGGAACCATAAAAAATGGCCCCCGTTTCCGGGGGGACCCTTTTAAGCGCGACACCGGGGTTAGGAACCAAAAAAACGGGAGTTGGAATCAAAAAAAAGGGCCCCCCGTTTCCGGCAGGACCCATTTAAGTGCGACACCGGGGTAGGAACCAAAAAACGGGGGTAGGAACCAAAAAAACGGGGCTCTGTTTCCGGGTGGACCCATTTAAGCGCGACACCGGTGGTAGGAACCAAAAAACGAGGGTAGGAACCAGAAAAACCTGCCCCCGTTTCCGGGGGGGACCAATTTAAGTGCGACACCGGGGAAGGAACCAAAAAACGGGGGTAGGAACCAAAAAAAACGGGGGCTCCGTTTCCGGGTGGACCCATTTAAGCGCGACACCGAGGGTAGGAACCATAAAACGGGGGTAGGAACCAAATACCGGGGGCCCGTTTTCGGGGGGACCCATTTAAGCGTGACACCTGGGGTAGGAACCAAAAAACGGGGGTAGGAAACAAAAAAAACGGGCCCCCCGTTTCTGGGGGGACCCATTTAAGCGCGACACCGGGGGTAGGAACCAAAAAAAGGAGGTAGGAACCAAAAAAACGGGCCCCCGTTTCCGGGGGGACCAATTTAAGCGTGACACCGGGGGTAGGAACCAAAAAACGGGGGTTGGAACCAAAAAACCGGGTCCCCGTTTCCTGGAGGACCGTTTTAAATGCGACACCGGGGGTAGGAACCAAAAAACGGGGGTAGGACCCAAAAAAGCGGGCCCCCGTCTCCGGGGGGACCCATTAAAGCGCGACACCGGTGGTAGGAACCAAAAAAACGAGGGTAGGAACCAGAAAAACCTGCCCCCGTTTCCGGGGGGACCCTTTTAAGCGCGACACCGGGGTAGGAACCAAAAAACAGGGGTAGGAACCAAAAAAACGGGCCCCCGTTTCCGGGGGGACCCATTTAAGCGCGACACCGGGGGTAGGAACCAAAAAACGGGGGTAGGAACCAATAAAACGGGCCCCCGTTTCCGGGGGGACCCATTTAAGCGCGACACCTGGGGTAGGAACCAAAAAACGGGGGTAGAAACCAAAAAAACGGGCCCCCGTTTCCGGGGGGACCCATTTAGCGCGACACCGAGGGTAGGAACCAAAAAACAGGGGTAGGAAGCAAAAAACCGGGGCCCCGTTTCCGGGGGGAGCCATATAAGCGCGACACCGGGTGTAGGAACCAAAAAACTGGGGTAGGAACCATAAAAAACGGCCCCCTTTTCTGGGGGGACCCATATAAGCGCGACACCGGGGGTAGGAAGCAAAAAACGCGGGTAGGAACCAAAAAAAAGGGCCCCCGTTTCCGGGGGGACCCTTTTAAACGTGACACCGAGGGGGAGGAACCAAAAAACGGGGTAAGGAACCAAAAAACCTGGGGCCCGTTTTCGGGGGGACATATTTAAGCGCGACACCTGGGGTAGGAACCAAAAAACGGGGTTAGGAACCAGAAAAACGGGCTCCCATTTCCGGGGGGACCCATTTAAGCGCGGGCACCGGGGGTAGGAACCAAAAAACGGGGGTTGGAATCAAAAAAACGGGGGCCCATTTTCGGGGGGACCCATTTAAGTGCGACACCGGGGGTAGGAACCAAAAAACGGGGGTAGGAACCAAAAAAACGGGGGCCCCGTTTCCGGGGGGACCCATTTAAGTGCGACACCGGGGGTAGGAACCAAAAAACGGGGGTAGGAACCGAAAAAACGGGGCCCCGTTTCCGGGGGGACCCATTTAAGTGCGACACCGGGGGTAGGAACCAAAAAACGGGGGGTAGGAACCAAAAAAAACAGGGCCCCGTTTCCGGGGGGGACCCATTTAAGCGTGACACCGGGTGTAGGAACCAATAAACTGGGGTAGGAACCATAAAAAATGGCCCCCATTTCCAGGGGGAACCATTTAAGTGCGACACCGGGGTTAGGAACCAAAAAACGGGGTTACGAACCAAAAAAGGGGCCCCGTTTCCGGGGGGGACGCATTAAATCGCGACACCTGGGGTAGGAACCAAAAAACGGAGGTAGGAACCAAAAAAAACGGGCCCTCGTTTCCGGGGGGGACCCATTTAAGTGCGACACCGGGGGTAGGAACCAAAAAACGGAGGTAGGAACCAAAAAAACGGGGCCCCGTTTCCGGGGGGACCCATTTAAGCGCGACACCGAGGGTAGGAACCAAAAAACGGGGTTAGGAACCAAAAAACCTGGGGGCCTGTTTTCGGGGGGACATATTTAAGCGTGACACCTGGGGTAGGAACCAAAAAACGGGGTTAGGAACCAGAAAAACGGGCTCCCATTTCCGGGGGGACCCATTTAAGCGCTGGCACCGGGGGTAGGAACCAAAAAACGGGGGTTGGAATCAAAAAAACGGGGGCCCATTTTCGGGGGGACCCATTTAAGCGCGACACCAGGGGTAGGAACGAAAAAACAGGGGTAGGAACCATAAAAAAATGGCCCCCGTTTCCGGGGGGACCCTTTTAAGCGCGACACCGGGGTTAGGAACCAAAAAACGGGAGTTGGAATCAAAAAAAAAGGGCCCCCGTTTCCGGCAGGACCCATTTAAGTGCGACACCGGGGTAGGAACCAAAAAACGGGGTAGGAACCAAAAAAACGGGGCTCCGTTTCCGGGTGGACCCATTTAAGCGCGACACCGGTGGTAGGAACCAAAAAACGAGGGTAGGAACCAGAAAAACCTGCCCCCGTTTCCGGGGGGACCCATTTAAGTGCGACACCGGGGAAGGGAACCAAAAAACGGGGTAGGAACCAAAAAAATGGGGCTCCGTTTCCGGGTGGACCCATTTAAGAGCGACAGCGAGGGAAGGAACCATAAAACGGGGGTAGGAACCAAATACCGGGGGCCCGTTTTCGGGGGGACCCATTTAAGCGTGACACCTGGGGTAGGAACCAAAAAACGGGGGTAGGAAACAAAAAAACGGGCCCCCGTTTCTGGGGGGACCCATTTAAGCGCGACACCGGGGGTAGGAACCAAAAAAAGGAGGTAGGAACCAAAAAAACGGGCCCCCGTTTCCGGGGGGACCCATTTAAGCGCGACACCTGGGGTAGGAACCAAAAAACGGGGGTAGAAACCAAAAAAACGGGCCCCCGTTTCCGGGGGGACCCATTTAGCGCGACACCGAGGGTAGGAACCAAAAAACAGGGGTAGGAACCAAAAAACCGGGGCCCCGTTTCCGGGGGGAGCCATATAAGCGCGACACCGGGTGTAGGAACCAAAAAACTGGGGTAGGAACCATAAAAAACGGCCCCCCTTTTCTGGGGGGACCCATATAAGCGCGACACCGGGGGGTAGGAAGCAAAAAACGCGGGTAGGAACCAAAAAAAAGGGCCCCCGTTTCCGGGGGGACCCTTTTAAACGTGACACCGGGGGGAGGAACCAAAAAACGAGGGTAGGAACCAGAAAACCCTGCCCCCGTTTCCGGGGGGACCCATTTAAGTGCGACACCGGGGGTAGGAACCAAAAAACGGGGGTAGGAACCAAAAAAACGGGGCCCCGTTTCCGGGGGGACCCATTTAAGTGCGACACCGGGGGTAGGAACCAAAAAACGGGGGTAGGAACCAAAAAAACAGGGCCCCGTTTCCGGGGGGACCCATTTAAGCGTGACACCGGGTGTAGGAACCAATAAACTGGGGTAGGAACCATAAAAAATGGCCCCCATTTCCAGGGGGAACCATTTAAGTGCGACACCGGGGTTAGGAACCAAAAAACGGGGGTTACGAACCAAAAAAGGGGCCCCGTTTCCGGGGGGACGCATTAAATCGCGACACCTGGGGTATGAACCAAAAAACGGAGGTAGGAACCAAAAAAAACGGGCCCTCGTTTCCGGGGGGGACCCATTTAAGTGCGACACCGGGGGGTAGGAACCAAAAAACGGGGGTAGGAACCAAAAAAACGGGGCCACGTTTCCGGGAGGGGACCCATTTAAGCGCGACACCGAGGGTAGGAACCAAAAAACGGGGGTAGGAACCAAAAAACCTGGGGCCCGTTTTCGGGGGGACACATTTAAGCGCGACACCTGGGGTAGGAACCAAAAAACGGGGGTAGGAACCAGAAAAACGGGCTCCCATTTCCGGGGGGACCCATTTCAGCGCGGCACCGGGGGTAGGAACCAAAAAACGGGGTTAGGAACCAAAAAAACGGGCCCCCGTTTCCGGGGGGACCCTTTTAAGCGCGACACCGGGGTTAGGAACCAAAAAACGGGAGTTGGAATCAAAAAAAAGGGCCCCCGTTTCCGGCAGGACCCATTTAAGTGCGACACCGGGGTAGGAACCAAAAAACGGGGTAGGAACCAAAAAAACGGGGGCTCCGTTTCCGGGTGGACCCATTTAAGCGCGACACCGGTAGTAGGAACCAAAAAACGAGGGTAGGAACCAGAAAAACCTGCCCCCGTTTCCGGGGGGACCCATTTAAGTGCGACACCGGGGAAGGAACCAAAAAACGGGGGTAGGAACCAAAAAAACGGGGCTCCGTTTCCGGGTGGACCCATTTAAGCGCGGGGCACCGAGGGTAGGAACCATAAAACGGGGGGTAGGAAACAAAAAAAACGGGCCCCCGTTTCTGGGGGGACCCATTTAAGCGCGACACCGGGGGTAGGAACCAAAAAAAGGAGGTAGGAACCAAAAAAACGGGCCCCCGTTTCCGGGGGGATCAATTTAAGCGTGACACCGGGGGTAGGAACCAAAAAACGGGGGTTGGAACCAAAAAACCGGGTCCCCGTTTCCTGGAGGACCGTTTTAAATGCGACACCGGGGGTAGGAACCAAAAAACGGGGGTAGGACCCAAAAAAGCGGGCCCCCGTCTCCGGGGGGACCCATTAAAGCGCGACACCGGTGGTAGGAACCAAAAAACGAGGGTAGGAACCAGAAAAACCTGCCCCCGTTTCCGGGGGGACCCTTTTAAGCGCGACACCGGGGGTAGGAACCAAAAAACAGGGGTAGGAACCAAAAAAACGGGCCCCCGTTTCCGGGGGGACCCATTTAAGCGCGACACCGGGGGTAGGAACCAAAAAACGGGGGTAGGAACCAATAAAACGGGCCCCCGTTTCCGGGGGGACCCATTTAAGCGCGACACCTGGGGTAGGAACCAAAAAACGGGGGTAGAAACCAAAAAAAACGGGCCCCCGTTTCCGGGGGGGAGCCATATAAGCGCGACACCGGGTGTAGGAACCAAAAAACTGGGGTAGGAACCATAAAAAACGGCCCCCTTTTCTGGGGGGACCCATATAAGCGCGACACCGGGGGTAGGAAGCAAAAAACGCGGGTAGGAACCAAAAAAAAGGGCCCCCGTTTCCGGGGGGACCCTTTTAAACGTGACACCGGGGGGAGGAACCAAAAAACGAGGGTAGGAACCAGAAAACCCTGCCCCCGTTTCCGGGGGGACCCATTTAAGTGCGACACCGGGGGTAGGAACCAAAAAACGGGGGTAGGAACCAAAAAAACGGGGCCCCGTTTCCGAGGGGGGACCCATTTAAGTGCGACACCGGGGGTAGGAACCAAAAAACGGGGGTAGGAACCAAAAAAACAGGGCCCGGTTTCCGGGGGGACCCGATTTAAGCGTGACACCGGGTGTAGGAACCAATAAACTGGGGTAGGAACCATAAAAAATGGCCCCCATTTCCAGGGGGAACCATTTAAGTGCGACACCGGGGTTAGGAACCAAAAAACGGGGTTACGAACCAAAAAAGGGGCCCCGTTTCCGGGGGGACGCATTAAATCGCGACACCTGGGGTAGGAACCAAAAAACGGAGGTAGGAACCAAAAAAACGGGCCTTCGTTTCCGGGGGGACCCATTTAAGTGCGACACCGGGGGGTAGGAACCAAAAAACGGGGGGTAGGAACCAAAAAAACGGGGCCACGTTTCCGGGGGGACCCATTTAAGCGCGACACCGAGGGTAGGAACCAAAAAACGGGGGTAGGAACCAAAAAAACCTGGGGGCCCGTTTTTCGGGGGGACACATTTAAGCGCGACACCTGGGGTAGGAACCAAAAAACGGGGGTACGAACCAGAAAAACGGGCTCCCATTTCCGGGGGGACCCATTTCAGCGCGGGCACCGGGGGGTAGGAACCAAAAAACGGGGTTAGGAACCAAAAAAAACGGGCCCCCGTTTCCGGGGGGACCCTTTTAAGCGCGACAACGAAGGTAGGAACCAAAAAACGGAGGTAGGAACCAAAAAAACGGGGGCCCATTTTCGGGGGGACCCATTTAAGCGCGACACCTGGGGTAGGAACCAAAAAACGGGGGTAGAAACCAAAAAAACGGGCCCCCGTTTCTGGGGGGAGCCATTTAAGCGCGACACCGGGGGTAGGAACCAAAAAAAGGAGGTAGGAACCAAAAAAACGGGGCCCCCGTTTCCGGGGGAACCAATTTAAGCGTGACACCGGGGGTTGGAACCAAAAAACGGGGGTAGGAACCAAAAAATCGGGTCCCCGTTTCCTGGAGGACCGTTTTAAACGCAGGGCACCGGGGGTAGGAACCAAAAAACGGGGGTAGGAACCAAAAAAGCGGGCCCCCGTCTCCGGGTGGACCCATTAAAGCGCGACCACCGGTGGTAGGAACCAAAAAACGAGGGTAGGAACCAGAAAAACCTGCCCCCGTTTCCGGGGGACCCATTTAAGTGCGACACGGGGGAAGGAACCAAAAAAACGGGGTAGGAACCAAAAAAACGGGGCTTCGTTTCCGGGTGGACCCATTTAAGCGCGACACCGAGGGTAGGAACCATAAAACGGGGGTAGGAACCAAATACCGGGGGGCCCGTTTTCGGGGGGACCCATTTTAAGCGTGACACCTGGGGTAGGAACCAAAAAACGGGGGGTAGGAAACAAAAAAACGGTCCCCCGTTTCTGGGGGGGACCCATTTAAGCGCGACACCGGGGGTAGGAACCAAAAAAAGGAGGTAGGAACCAAAAAAACGGGCCCCCGTTTCCGGGGGGACCAATTTAAGCGTGACACCGGGGGGTAGGAACCAAAAAACGGGGGGTTGGAACCAAAAAACCGGGTCCCCGTTTCCTGGAGGACCGTTTTAAATGCGACACCGGGGGTAGGAACCAAAAAACGGGGGTAGGACCCAAAAAAGCATGCCCCCGTCTCCGGGGGGACCCATTAAACGCGACACCGGTGGTAGGAACCAAAAAACGAGGGTAGGAACCAGAAAAACCTGCCCCCGTTTCCGGGGGGACCCTTTTAAGCGCGACACCGGGGTAGGAACCAAAAAACAGGGGTAGTAACCAAAAAACCGGGCCCCTGTTTCCGGGGGGACCCATTTAAGCGCGACACCGGGGGGTAGGAACCAAAAAACGGGGGGTCGGCACCAAAAAAACCGGCCTCTGTTTCCGGGGGGACGCATTTAAGTGCGACAATGGGGTAGGAACCAAAAAACGGGGGTAGGAACCAATAAAACGGGCCCCCGTTTCTGGGGGGACCCATTTAAGCGCGACACCTGGGGTAGGAACCAAAAAACGGGGGTAGAAACCAAAAAAACGGCCCCCGTTTCCGGGGGGACCCATTTTAGCGCGACACCGAGGGTAGGAACCAAAAAACAGGGGTAGGAACCAAAAAACCGGGGGCCCCGTTTCCGGGGGGGAGCCATATAAGCGCGACACCGGGGGTAGGAACCAAAAAACTGGGGTAGGAACCAAAAAAAACGGCCCCCTTTTCTGGGGGGACCCATATAAGCGCGACACCGGGGGTAGGAAGCAAAAAACGCGGGTAGGAACCAAAAAAACGGGCCCCCGTTTCCGGGGGGACCCTTTTAAACGTGACACCGGGGGGAGGAACCAAAAAACGAGGGTAGGAACCAGAAAACCCTGCCCCCATTTCCGGGGGGACCCATTTAAGTGCGACACCGGGGGTAGGAACCAAAAAACGGGGGGTAGGAACCAAAAAAACGGGGCCCCGTTTCCGGGGGGACCCATTTAAGTGCGACACCGGGGGTAGGAACCAAAAAACGGGGGTAGGAACCAAAAAAACAGGGCCCCGTTTCCGGGGGGACCCATTTAAGCGTGACACCGGGTGTAGGAACCAATAAACTGGGGTAGGAACCATAAAAAATGGCCCCCATTTCCAGGGGGAACCATTTAAGTGCGACACCGGGGTTAGGAACCAAAAAACAGGGTTACGAACCAAAAAAGGGGCCCCCGTTTCCGGGGGGACGCATTAAATCGCGACACCTGGGGTAGGAACCAAAAAACGGAGGTAGGAACCAAAAAAACGGGCCCTCGTTTCCGGGGGGGACCCATTTAAGTGCGACACCGGGGGTAGGAACCAAAAAACGGGGGTAGGAACCAAAAAAACGGGGCCCCGTTTCCGGGGGGACCCATTTAAGCGCGACACCGAGGGTAGGAACCAAAAAACGGGGTTAGGAACCAAAAAACCTGGGGGCCCGTTTTCGGTGGGGGGAACACAATTTAAGCGCGACACCTGGGGTAGGAACCAAAAAACGGGGGTAGGAACCAGAAAAACGGGCTCCCATTTCCGGGGGGACCCATTTAAGCGCGGCACCGGGGGTAGGAAACCAAAAAACGGGGTTAGGAACCAAAAAAACGGGCCCCCGTTTCCGGGGGGACCCTTTTAAGCGCGACACCGAAGGTAGGAACCAAAAAACGGAGGTAGGAACCAAAAAAACGGGGGCCCATTTTCGGGGGGACCCATTTAAGCGCGACACCAGGGGTAGGAACCAAAAAACGGGGGTAGGAACCATAAAAAATGGCCTCCGTTTCCGGGGGGGACCCTTTTAAGCGCGACACCGGGGTTAGGAACCAAAAAACGGGGGTTGGAATAAAAAAAAAGGGACCCCGTTTCCGGCAGGACCCATTTAAGTGCGACACCGGGGTAGGAACCAAAAAACGGGGTAGGAACCAAAAAAACGGGGCTCCGTTTCCGGGTGGACCCATTTAAGCGCGACACCGGTGGTAGGAACCAAAAAACGAGGGTAGGAACCAGAAAAACCTGCCCCCGTTTCCGGGGGGACCCATTTAAGTGCGACACCGGGGAAGGAACCAAAAAACGGGGTAGGAACCAAAAAAACGGGGCTCCGTTTCCGGGTGGACCCATTTAAGAGCGACACCGAGGGTAGTAACCATAAAACGGGGGTAGGAAACAAAATAAACGGGTCCCGTTTCTGGGGGGACCCATTTAAGCGCGACACCAGGGGTAGGAACCAAAAAAAGGAGGTAGGAACCAAAAAAACGGGCCCCCGTGTCCGGGGGGGACCCATTAAAGCGCTACACCGGTGGTAGGAACCAAAAAATGAGGGTAGGAACCAGAAAAACCTGCCCCCGTTTCCGGGGGGGACCCATTTAAGTGCGACACCTGGGGTAGGAACCAAAAAACGGGGTTAGGAACCAAAAAAACGGGCCCCCGTTTCCGGGGGGACCCATTTAAGCGCGACACCGGCGGTAGGAACCAAAAAACGGAGGTAGGAACCAAAAAACCGGGGGCCCCGTTTCCGGGGGGAGCCATTTAAGCGCGACACCTGGGGTAGGAACCAAAAAACGGGGGTAGAAACCAAAAAAACGGGCCCCCGTTTCCGGGGGGACCCATTTAGCGCGACACCGAGGGTAGGAACCAAAAAACAGGGGTAGGAACCAAAAAACCGGGGCCCCGTTTCCGGGGGGAGCCATATAAGCGCGACACCGGGTGTAGGAACCAAAAAACTGGGGTAGGAACCATAAAAAAACGGCCCCCTTTTCTGGGGGGACCCATATAAGCGCGACACCGAGGGTAGGAACCAAAAAACGGGGTTAGGAACCAAAAAACCTGGGGCCCGTTTTCGGGGGGACATATTTAAGCGCGACACCTGGGGTAGGAACCAAAAAACGGGGTTAGGAACCAGAAAAAACGGGCTCCCATTTCCGGGGGGACCCATTTAAGCGCGGCACCGGGGGTAGGAACCAAAAAACGGGGGTTGGAATCAAAAAAAACGGGGGGCCCATTTTCGGGGGGACCCATTTAAGCGCGACACCAGGGGTAGGAACGAAAAAACAGGGGTAGGAACCATAAAAAAATGGCCCCGTTTCCGGGGGGACCCTTTTAAGCGCGACACCGGGGTTAGGAACCAAAAAACGGGAGTTGGAATCAAAAAAAGGGCCCCCGTTTCCGGCAGGACCCATTTAAGTGCGACACCGGGGTAGGAACCAAAAAACGGGGGTAGGAACCAAAAAAACGGGGCTCTGTTTCCGGGTGGACCCATTTAAGCGCGACACCGGGTGGTAGGAACCAAAAAAACGAGGGTAGGAACCAGAAAAACCTGCCCCCGTTTCCGGGGGGACCCATTTAAGTGCGACACCGGGGAAGGAACCAAAAAACGGGGTAGGAACCAAAAAAACGGGGCTCCGTTTCCGGGTGGACCCATTTAAGCGCGACACCGAGGGTAGGAACCATAAAACGGGGGTAGGAACCAAATACCGGGGGCCCGTTTTCGGGGGGACCCATTTAAGCGTGACACCTGGGGTAGGAACCAAAAAACGGGGGTAGGAAACAAAAAAACGGGCCCCGTTTCTGGGGGGACCCATTTAAGCGCGACACCGGGGGTAGGAACCAAAAAAAGGAGGTAGGAACCAAAAAAACGGGCCCCCGTTTCCGGGGGGACCAATTTAAGCGTGACACCGGGGGTAGGAACCAAAAAAACGGGGGTTGGAACCAAAAAACCGGGTCCCCGTTTCCTGGAGGACCGTTTTAAATGCGACACCGGGGGTAGGAACCAAAAAACGGGGGTAGGACCCAAAAAAGCGGGCCCCCGTCTCCGGGGGGACCCATTAAAGCGCGACACCGGTGGTAGGAACCAAAAAACGAGGGTAGGAACCAGAAAAACCTGCCCCCGTTTCCGGGGGGACCCTTTTAAGCGCGACACCGGGGTAGGAACCAAAAAACAGGGGTAGGAACCAAAAAAACGGGCCCCCGTTTCCGGGGGGACCCATTTAAGCGCGACACCGGGGGTAGGAACCAAAAAACGGGGGTAGGAACCAATAAAACGGGCCCCCGTTTCCGGGGGGACCCATTTAAGCGCGACACCTGGGGTAGGAACCAAAAAACGGGGGTAGAAACCAAAAAAAACGGGCCCCCGTTTCCGGGGGGACCCATTTAGCGCGACACCGAGGGTAGGAACCAAAAAACAGGGGTAGGAAGCAAAAACCGGGGCCCCGTTTCCGGGGGGAGCCATATAAGCGCGACACCGGGTGTAGGAACCAAAAAACTGGGGTAGGAACCATAAAAAACGGCCCCCTTTTCTGGGGGGACCCATATAAGCGCGACACCGGGGGTAGGAAGCAAAAAACGCGGGTAGGAACCAAAAAAAAGGGCCCCCGTTTCCGGGGGGACCCTTTTAAACGTGGACACCGGGGGGAGGAACCAAAAAACGGGGTAAGGAACCAAAAAAAAGGGGGCCCCGTTTCCGGGGGGACCCATTTAAGTGCGACACCGGGGGTAGGAACCAAAAAACGGGGGTAGGAACCAAAAAAAACAGGGCCCCGTTTCCGGGGGGACCCATTTAAGCGTGACACCGGGTGTAGGAACCAATAAACTGGGGTAGGAACCATAAAAAATGGCCCCCATTTCCAGGGGGAACCATTTAAGTGCGACACCGGGGTTAGGAACCAAAAAACGGGGTTACGAACCAAAAAAGGGGCCCCGTTTCCGGGGGGACGCATTAAATCGCGACACCTGGGGTAGGAACCAAAAAACGGAGGTAGGAACCAAAAAAACGGGCCCTCGTTTCCGGGGGGACCCATTTAAGTGCGACACCGGGGGTAGGAACCAAAAAACGGGGGTAGGAACCAAAAAAAACGGGGGCCCCGTTTCGGGGGGGACCCATTTAAGCGCGACACCGAGGGTAGGAACCAAAAAACGGTGTTAGGAACCAAAAACCTGGGCCCGTTTTCGGGGGGACACATTTAAGCGCGACACCTGGGGTAGGAACCAAAAAACGGGGGTAGGAACCAGAAAAACGGGCTCCCATTTCCGGGGGGACCCATTTAAGCGCGGCACCGGGGGTAGGAACCAAAAAACGGGGTTAGGAACTAAAAAAACGGGCCCCCGTTTCCGGGGGGACCCTTTTAAGCGCGACACCGAAGGTAGGAACCAAAAAACGGAGGTAGGAACCAAAAAAACGGGGGGCCCCATTTTCGGGGGGACCCATTTAAGTGCGACACCAGGGGTAGGAACCAAAAAACGGGGGTAGGAACCATAAAAAATGGCCCCCGTTTCCGGGGGGACCCTTTTTAAGCGCGACACCGGGGTTAGGAACCAAAAAACGGGGGTTGGAATCAAAAAAAAGGGCCCCCGTTTCCGGCAGGACCCATTTAAGTGCGACACCGGGGTAGGAACCAAAAAACGGGGTAGGAACCAAAAAAACGGGGGCTCCGTTTCCGGGTGGACCCATTTAAGCGCGACACCGGGTGGTAGGAACCAAAAAACGAGGGTAGGAACCAGAAAAACCTGCCCCCGTTTCCGGGGGGACCCATTTAAGTGCGACACCGGGGAAGGAACCAAAAAACGGGGTAGGAACCAAAAAAACGGGGCTCCGTTTCCGGGTGGACCCATTTAAGCGCGACACCGAGGGTAGGAACCATAAAACGGGGGTAGGAACCAAATACCGGGGGCCCATTTTCGGGGGGACCCATTTAAGCGTGACACCTGGGGTAGGAACCAAAAAACGGGGGTAGGAAACAAAAAAAACGGGTCCCGTTTCTGGGGGGACCCATTTAAGCGCGACACCGGGGGTAGGAACCAAAAAAAGGAGGTAGGAACCAAAAAAACGGGCCCCCGTTTCCGGGGGGACCCAGTTAAGTGCGACAACGGGGTAGGAACCAAAAAACGGGGAGGTAGGAACCAATAAAACGGGCCCCCGTTTCCGGGGGGACCCATTTAAGCGCGACACCTGGGGTAGGAACCAAAAAACGGGGGTAGAAACCAAAAAAACGGGCCCCCGTTTCCGGGGGGACCCATTTTAGCGCGACACCGAGGGTAGGAACCAAAAAAACAGGGGTAGGAACCAAAAAACCGGGGGCCCCGTTTCCGGGGGGAGCCATATAAGCGCGACACCGGGGGTAGGAACCAAAAAACTGGGGTAGGAACCAAAAAAAACGGCCCCCCTTTTCTGGGGGGACCCATATAAGCGCGACACCGGGGGTAGGAAGCAAAAAACGCGGGTAGGAACCAAAAAAAACGGGCCCCCGTTTCCGGGGGGACCCTTTTAAACGTGACACCGGGGGAGGAACCAAAAAACGAGGGTAGGAACCAGAAAACCCTGCCCCCATTTCCGGGGGGACCCATTTAAGTGCGACACCGGGGGTAGGAACCAAAAAACGGGGGTAGGAACCAAAAAAAACGGGGCCCCGTTTCCGGGGGGACCCTTTTAAACGTGACACCGGGGGGAGGAACCAAAAAACGGGGTAAGGAACCAAAAAAAAGGGGCCCCGTTTCCGGGGGGACCCATTTAAGTGCGACACCGGGGGTAGGAACCAAAAAACGGGGGGTAGGAACCAAAAAAACAGGGCCCCGTTTCCGGGGGGACCCATTTAAGCGTGACACCGGGTGTAGGAACCAATAAACTGGGGTAGGAACCATAAAAAATGGCCCCCATTTCCAGGGGGAACCATTTAAGTGCGACACCGGGGTTAGGAACCAAAAAACGGGGTTACGAACCAAAAAAGGGGCCCCGTTTCCGGGGGGACGCATTAAATCGCGACACCTGGGGTAGGAACCAAAAAACGGAGGTAGGAACCAAAAAAACGGGCCCTCGTTTCCGGGGGGACCCATTTAAGTGCGACACCGGGGGTAGGAACCAAAAAACGGGGGTAGGAACCAAAAAAACGGGGGCCCCGTTTCCGGGGGGACCCATTTAAGCGCGACACCGAGGGTAGGAACCAAAAAACGGTGTTAGGAACCAAAAAACCTGGGGCCCGTTTTCGGGGGGGACACATTTAAGCGCGACACCTGGGGTAGGAACCAAAAAACGGGGGTAGGAACCAGAAAAACGGGCTCCCATTTCCGGGGGGACCCATTTAAGCGCGGCACCGGGGGTAGGAACCAAAAAACGGGGTTAGGAACTAAAAAAACGGGCCCCCGTTTCCGGGGGGACCCTTTTAAGCGCGACACCGAAGGTAGGAACCAAAAAACGGAGGTAGGAACCAAAAAAAAACGGGGGGCCCATTTTCGGGGGGACCCATTTAAGTGCGACACCAGGGGTAGGAACCAAAAAACGGGGGTAGGAACCATAAAAAATGGCCCCCGTTTCCGGGGGGACCCTTTTAAGCGCGACACCCGGGGTTAGGAACCAAAAAACGGGGGTTGGAATCAAAAAAAAGGGCCCCCGTTTCCGGCAGGACCCATTTAAGTGCGACACCGGGGTAGGAACCAAAAAACGGGGTAGGAACCAAAAAAAACGGGGCTCCGTTTCCGGGTGGACCCATTTAAGCGCGACACCGGTGGTAGGAACCAAAAAACGAGGGTAGGAACCAGAAAAACCTGCCCCCGTTTCCGGGGGGACCCATTTAAGTGCGACACCCGGGGAAGGAACCAAAAAACGGGGTAGGAACCAAAAAAACGGGGCTCCGTTTCCGGGTGGACCCATTTAAGCGCGACACCGAGGGTAGGAACCATAAAACGGGGGTAGGAACCAAATACCGGGGGCCCATTTTCGGGGGGACCCATTTAAGCGTGACACCTGGGGTAGGAACCAAAAAACGGGGGTAGGAAACAAAAAAAACGGGTCCCGTTTCTGGGGGGACCCATTTAAGCGCGACACCGGGGGTAGGAACCAAAAAAAGGAGGTAGGAACCAAAAAAAACGGGCCCCCGTTTCCGGGGGACCCAGTTAAGTGCGACAACGGGGTAGGAACCAAAAAACGGGGGGTAGGAACCAATAAAACGGGCCCCCGTTTCCGGGGGGGACCCATTTAAGCGCGACACCTGGGGTAGGAACCAAAAAACGGGGGTAGAAACCAAAAAAAACGGGCCCCCGTTTCCGGGGGGACCCATTTTAGCGCGACACCGAGGGTAGGAACCAAAAAACAGGGGTAGGAACCAAAAAACCGGGGGCCCCGTTTCCGGGGGGAGCCATATAAGCGCGACACCGGGGGTAGGAACCAAAAAACTGGGGTAGGAACCAAAAAAAACGGCCCCCTTTTCTGGGGGGACCCATATAAGCGCGACACCGGGGGTAGGAAGCAAAAAACGCGGGTAGGAACCAAAAAAAACGGGCCCCCGTTTCCGGGGGGACCCTTTTAAACGTGACACCGGGGGAGGAACCAGAAAACCCTGCCCCCATTTCCGGGGGGACCCATTTAAGTGCGACACCGGGGGGTAGGAACCAAAAAACGGGGGTAGGAACCAAAAAAACGGGGCCCCGTTTCCGGGGGGACCCTTTTAAACGTGACACCGGGGGGAGGAACCAAAAAAACGGGGTAAGGAACCAAAAAAAAGGGGCCCCGTTTCCGGGGGGACCCATTTAAGTGCGACACCGGGGGTAGGAACCAAAAAACGGGGGTAGGAACCAAAAAAACAGGGCCCCGTTTCCGGGGGGACCCATTTAAGCGTGACACCGGGTGTAGGAACCAATAAACTGGGGTAGGAACCATAAAAAATGGCCCCCATTTCCAGGGGGAACCATTTAAGTGCGACACCGGGGTTAGGAACCAAAAAACAGGGTTACGAACCAAAAAAGGGGCCCCGTTTCCGGTGGGGGACGCATTAAATCGCGACACCTGGGGTAGGAACCAAAAAACGGAGGTAGGAACCAAAAAAACGGGCCCTCGTTTCCGGGGGGACCCATTTAAGTGCGACACCGGGGGGTAGGAACCAAAAAACGGGGGTAGGAACCAAAAAAACGGGGCCCCGTTTCCGGGGGGACCCATTTAAGCGCGGACACCGAGGGTAGGAACCAAAAAACGGGGTTAGGAACCAAAAAACCTGGGGCCCGTTTTCGGGGGGACACATTTAAGCGCGACACCTGGGGTAGGAACCAAAAAACGGGGGTAGGAACCAGAAAAAACGGGCTCCCATTTCCGGGGGGACCCATTTAAGCGCGGCACCGGGGGTAGGAACCAAAAAAACGGGGTTAGGAACCAAAAAAACGGGCCCCCGTTTCCGGGGGGACCCTTTTAAGCGCGACACCGAAGGTAGGAACCAAAAAACGGAGGTAGGAACCAAAAAAAACGGGGGCCCATTTTCGGGGGACCCATTTAAGCGCGACACCAGGGGTAGGAACCAAAAAACGGGGGTAGGAACCATAAAAAATGGCCTCCGTTTCCGGGGGGACCCTTTTAAGCGCGACACCGGGGTTAGGAACCAAAAAACGGGGGTTGGAATAAAAAAAAAGGGACCCCGTTTCCGGCAGGACCCATTTAAGTGCGACACCGGGGTAGGAACCAAAAAACGGGGTAGGAACCAAAAAAACGGGGCTCCGTTTCCGGGTGGACCCATTTAAGCGCGACACCGGTGGTAGGAACCAAAAAACGAGGGTAGGAACCAGAAAAACCTGCCCCCGTTTCCGGGGGGACCCATTTAAGTGCGACACCGGGGAAGGAACCAAAAAACGGGGTAGGAACCAAAAAAACGGGGCTCCGTTTCCGGGTGGACCCATTTAAGAGCGACACCGAGGGTAGTAACCATAAAACGGGGGTAGGAAACAAAAAAACGGGTCCCGTTTCTGGGGGGACCCATTTAAGCGCGACACCAGGGGTAGGAACCAAAAAAAGGAGGTAGGAACCAAAAAAACGGGCCCCCGTGTCCGGGGGGACCCATTAAAGCGCTACACCGGTGGTAGGAACCAAAAAATGAGGGTAGGAACCAGAAAAACCTGCCCCCGTTTCCGGGGGGACCCATTTAAGTGCGACACCTGGGGTAGGAACCAAAAAACGGGGTTAGGAACCAAAAAAAACGGGCCCCCGTTTCCGGGGGGACCCATTTAAGCGCGACACCGGCGGTAGGAACCAAAAAAACGGAGGTAGGAACCAAAAAACCGGGGCCCCGTTTCCGGGGGGGAGCCATTTAAGCGCGACACCTGGGGTAGGAACCAAAAAACGGGGGTAGAAACCAAAAAAACGGGCCCCCGTTTCCGGGGGGACCCATTTAGCGCGACACCGAGGGTAGGAACCAAAAAACAGGGGTAGGAACCAAAAAACCGGGGGCCCCGTTTCCGGGGGGAGCCATATAAGCGCGACACCGGGTGTAGGAACCAAAAAACTGGGGTAGGAACCATAAAAAACGGCCCCCTTTTCTGGGGGGACCCATATAAGCGCGACACCGAGGGTAGGAACCAAAAAACGGGGTTAGGAACCAAAAAACCTGGGGCCCGTTTTCGGGGGGACATATTTAAGCGCGACACCTGGGGTAGGAACCAAAAAACGGGGTTAGGAACCAGAAAAACGGGCTCCCATTTCCGGGGGGACCCATTTAAGCGCTGGGCACCGGGGGTAGGAACCAAAAAACGGGGGTTGGAATCAAAAAAAACGGGGGCCCATTTTCGGGGGGACCCATTTAAGCGCGACACCAGGGGTAGGAACGAAAAAACAGGGGTAGGAACCATAAAAAAATGGCCCCCGTTTCCGGGGGGACCCTTTTAAGCGCGACACCGGGGTTAGGAACCAAAAAACGGGAGTTGGAATCAAAAAAAAAGGGCCCCCGTTTCCGGCAGGACCCATTTAAGTGCGACACCGGGGTAGGAACCAAAAAACGGGGTAGGAACCAAAAAAACGGGGCTCTGTTTCCGGGTGGACCCATTTAAGCGCGACACCGGTGGTAGGAACCAAAAAACGAGGGTAGGAACCAGAAAAACCTGCCCCCGTTTCCGGGGGGACCCCATTTAAGTGCGACACCGGGGAAGGAACCAAAAAACGGGGTAGGAACCAAAAAAACGGGGCTCCGTTTCCGGGTGGACCCATTTAAGCGCGACACCGAGGGTAGGAACCATAAAACGGGGGTAGGAACCAAATACCGGGGGCCCGTTTTCGGGGGGGACCCATTTAAGCGTGACACCTGGGGTAGGAACCAAAAAACGGGGGGTAGGAAACAAAAAAAACGGGCCCCGTTTCTGGGGGGACCCATTTAAGCGCGACACCGGGGGTAGGAACCAAAAAAAGGAGGTAGGAACCAAAAAAACGGGCCCCCGTTTCCGGGGGGACCAATTTAAGCGTGACACCGGGGGTAGGAACCAAAAAACGGGGGTTGGAACCAAAAAACCGGGTCCCCGTTTCCTGGAGGACCGTTTTAAATGCGACACCGGGGGTAGGAACCAAAAAACGGGGGTAGGACCCAAAAAAAGCGGGCCCCCGTCTCCGGGGGGACCCATTAAAGCGCGACACCGGTGGTAGGAACCAAAAAACGAGGGTAGGAACCAGAAAAACCTGCCCCCGTTTCCGGGGGGACCCTTTTAAGCGCGACACCGGGGTAGGAACCAAAAAACAGGGGTAGGAACCAAAAAAAACGGGCCCCCGTTTCCGGGGGGACCCATTTAAGCGCGACACCGGGGGTAGGAACCAAAAAACGGGGGTAGGAACCAATAAAACGGGCCCCCGTTTCCGTGGGGGACCCATTTAAGCGCGACACCTGGGGTAGGAACCAAAAAACGGGGGGTAGAAACCAAAAAAACGGGCCCCCGTTTCCGGGGGGACCCATTTAGCGCGACACCGAGGGTAGGAACCAAAAAACAGGGGTAGGAAGCAAAAAACCGGGGCCCCGTTTCCGGGGGGAGCCATATAAGCGCGACACCGGGTGTAGGAACCAAAAAACTGGGGTAGGAACCATAAAAAACGGCCCCCTTTTCTGGGGGGACCCATATAAGCGCGACACCGGGGGTAGGAAGCAAAAAACGCGGGTAGGAACCAAAAAAAAGGGCCCCCGTTTCCGGGGGGACCCTTTTAAACGTGACACCGGGGGGAGGAACCAAAAAACGGGGTAAGGAACCAAAAAAAAAGGGGCCCCGTTTCCGGGGGGACCCATTTAAGTGCGACACCGGGGGTAGGAACCAAAAAACGGGGGTAGGAACCAAAAAAACAGGGCCCCGTTTCCGGAGGGGACCCATTTAAGA